>NC_080759.1:4163095-9163095 GCF_020826845.1 Diceros bicornis minor | reverse complement strand
ATTAGGAAATGGTGGCCTATAAATTGTAGAATTTTAAATACAGTCGCACATCTCTGTAATCTTTGCCCATATGCCAGTTACCCTCGAGCTAATTTAAAAATCTTAAACATATAGATATTAAAAATACTTGATTGGCGAATATTTTGTTTCTGTCAAGATCATGTACTTGAACCATATATCAAATCAGAAACTTATATGAGACAATTTGTATATACATTTGTATGAAATCATCAACTTTTTAAAAAGTTTGGTTTCAATAAAGAGGGAAGAATATGAAATATCTTAAGTAAAAGCAATGACCTCCTTCCATTCAGGCTGAAGTATTGGGCTGTTAGGACATTGTCAGTGTTTGAACCTAGAGTTGGACTCCTGTACAGCAATTCCAGTCTCGAAGAATATTTGTATTTTATTGTTTAAATAAAAATTTAATCTTAGAGAAGAGAGCAGTTCTGACTGAGAGCAGTTGAGGCTAGAACATGAATCAGGAGTCTGAACTTTTCCATGTGACCTCAGGTTGAGTCTTGCTCGGGGAACACGGCAGTCAAACTTCGGTTCATATCGCAGTCATGATGTATGAAGCCAAAAGAAAAGTCCTAGGGTGCCAGCCTGGTGGCGTAGTGGTTGAGTTCGTGCGGTCTGCTTTTTCAGCCCAGGGTTCATGGGTTCAGATCCCAGGTGCGGACCTACACACAGCTCATCAAGCCATGCTGTGGTGGTGTCTCACACACAAAATAGAGGAAGATGGGCACAGATGTTAGCCCAGGGCCAATCTTCCTCAGCAAAAATAGGAGGATTGGCAACAGATGTTAGCTCAGGGCCAGTCTTCCTCACCAAAAAAAAAAAATGAAAAGAAAAAGAAAAGCCCCAGATGCTAAGTGGTTCCATTACTTCATCAAGATGGATTTAATGCTTTTATTTGAAGCGCTACTTCCAGTGAACCAAGGCAGGGGCCCCAGAAAGAGAGGTCTTCCATGGGTAGACACTGGAAAAAATGCTTTCCTAGTGCCAACTACCTCAGTATAGCATAACCGTAAGACAGATAATCCCACCCCTCTTAGGACTCAGGGTGTGCTCTGTAGCTGTGATTGGGGAATATTCACTCCTGTGAAATGGGAGGTATACTGGGTTGACGGGATGGCCCAAGGTTGAGCCTTGAAATCAAGGATTTGTCATGTTGAGAGGTCTTTTTCCTGAGCTTGCCTGCCTTCAGACTTAACCCTCAGTTTCTGAGTAAGTGGGAGCATATCTATAGGGAAAGCCCCTGGTTTGGGTTTAGTCAAGCTTGCCAGAGAAAACTGGATCTTAGCAGGAATAAAATTTGCTGACCTCTGTCTCAGAGGTTAACATTTTCATTTATGTTTTACATGACTCATTTTAAATTACAGTGCTCTACAGATATAGAAAGAAGCCTTCCTCTTCCCACCCTCCCCCAGACACCACATAATGGAAAAAGCAAGAATTTTTTGCATAAGCAAGGCTTTTTTTTTTTTTTTTTTTTTTAAAACAAAAAGCCAGTCTCTGATGGGACTTTTTTCCTGCCAGAATTCCCACTGGTCCACTGTCGCAATTTTTACAAAAGGCCATGCTGAAAGAGGAAGGCCCATTTTGAGGCCTTTGCCTCTGTGTTATGTGAAACATAACTTGTATTTCTGTTTTTGGTATCTGAAGAATTGTTATTTTTGAACCTCTCTGAGAGGCATGTAAAACCTTCTAGGCTCTAACTGTTAAAGTGTAATTTTGATTAGGAAAAGATTTGTTCCGCTGCTCTGACTAGACACATAAAACTTTGAAAGGTTTTGATGTTCTGTTTCCTGTTTAAAAAAACTGTGTCCTCTCTTATGAACTCCGACTAGATGAGAGGATTTTCCTCAGAGAAAATTCAGCTCTGGGAAGGACCATCCGTGGAGGTCGTAACCTAGAACATTTTTGAGGGGAAGTTTCAGTGAATTAAAAGAGGGCGGGGTTAGGAAGCTGAAAGTTCTATTCTGCCACAGCTGTAGCTGAATAAACCATTGCACTCTGGAGCCTGGGCAGCCCCATAATGTGTAGCCAATATGTCTACAGAAGTCAGTGGTGTCAGTTCACAGGAGGGGAGAGGTAGCCTGGGGCCCCACTAGGAATTCCTACAAATAGTTATACCTTTTTTTCCTCCCCAACATATATTTTCTTTAGAGAAAATATATGTAAACCAGCTGTGGTTGAACATACATCTTTCATTGGTGCAGCCTTTTGCTTTAGAGGCAGTGCAATTTCCTAACCAAAAAGAAGCTATGTCAGGACTGGCTCCCAGCCCAGGGCTTTAGCATAAAGCAAGTGTTCAGTTAACTTTGGTGGCTTGGGGGTAGAAGCAAGTTAGCTTTGCGATCCAGATCCTGAATAGTCTGCCTTCGAACAGTCACATGGACCAGAGTGATGTGAGACTAATTGAAACTACATAAAATGGTTCCTTAAGTTTCATGGACAATTGAGTAACTTCAGTTTCCTCTCTCTACTCTTGTTTACTTCCTGCTCTTCTAGAATCAAGCATTAGGTATTCTGGTCTCTTACAATGAGAAGATTAAACAGCTGTAGTTTAAATTAAAGCATTAATGTGGAGTGTTCTGTGGCTGCATTAATTATATCTTTACTAAGATTACATTCCTGTGGATTTGACAGGTGCATATAAGCAACAGTATGGCTTATCCAGGTCAAACCAAAATTCTTTTAACCACTGATCCTTGGTGATCTTTTATTTATGCATAAAAACCTCTTAAAATTGAAATAATTCTAGTTAGAAGATAAAAGAATAAAGCACAGTCATGAGGAGTGTACTTGCATGGTTGCAGGACTGCATTATGGAAAATTCTGTTCTTTCATTCAGTGGGACTTAGCAGAAAGCATGTGTTAAAAGTTTCTTACCTAGGGGCCGGCCCGGTGGCGCAAGCAGTTAAGTGTTCGAGATCCACTGCAGCGGCCCGGGGTTCACAGGTTCGGATCCTGGGCACGCACCGACCCACCACCTGGCTAAGCCATGCTGTGGCAGCGTCCCATATAAAGTGGAGGAAGGTGGGCATGGATGTTAGCCCAGGGCCAGTCTTCCTCAGCAAAAAGAGGAGGATTGGCAGATGTTAGCACAGGGCTGATCTTCCTCACAAAAAAAAAAAAAAAGTTTCTTAACTAAATGGATCATAATTTAAAAATTTAGGATTTATTTTTTTTATTTAAAATATCAAGCCGACTCAATGGTCCTTGTGAAAACTTGTCTTCTAGCTGCATATTTTATATCGAGTAGTAAGTTAAATTTCTGTGGTACAATGAAGAGTTCGCTGTAACCATAATTGTAGCTCGTGTTGAATATATTAATGCTGTTTACTGAATAGTTGACTGGTCAGATCTATTGTTAATTTTAAGTTTTCTTCCTTTGTTTTCTAATAATAGTTATAAGACAAGGTATGTTTTAGAAAAATATAGTTCTTTGAACTTCTCAGATCGAATGTGGCACTCATCGGGACTAGAGGTACGAAATAATAGCTTTAACTGAACATCCTGTAAAATTCTGTAATATTCTATTGTATAACACATCCCATGGATTTTATAGACAATTTCTAAGAAATCCAAATTAGTGTGTAGTTTTATCAACCTCCCTGCCTCCCTGTGGCACAAAGAATTATTTTTGTATCGAGGGGACAAAAACAGGGGCGAAGTGACTCACAATTAATTGCCGGATTAAATCAGGCATCCAGGTCGCTCTGAGACTCAGCTGCTGTCCTCAGAAGGAAGAATGCATTTCAGCATCTGACAAGAACACAGTGAGCAATATGTGAGGAGTCTTATCAGCGACCTCTTGTTTTCTAATCAGAGTCTCCTGATTGGAGGAAAATTTTGAACTACTTTGGTACATCAGGGAATCCTTATTATGTTTCATAATTATTTACTGCATTATAAGTGAATCTATTTAACAGTGGTTGTACCCCTTGGAAAATTTAGGAATTCTGAAAAATATGCTTGTTTTCTTTCTTTTTAAATTTGAAGCTGGTTGAGTTTTGAGTAAGCTAAGTTTGGGTCCTTGCGGGTGTGTGGAAGGATATTTAGGAGAATGAGTTTGTTGCTGATGTTACAGGAGCACCAAAGCAACCATCGCACTTTTGTTCCACATCCTTTTTCATTGTTCTTGGTTACGTAGAGCGCTTGTGTGCAGGCTGGGCATCTCGGGGCCTTGAACAATGCCCTTGGCCAACCGTTAGTCCTAATTGCTGTGACTAATTTGCTGTGTGACCTAAAGACAGTAACATACTTAGCTTTGGTTTTCTCATCTGTAAAATAGAATTAATGATACTCAACCAAGCCAAGGATTCCAGTGAGGCATCATGATCACAACCAAGCCCCTGAAAACCTAATTAGAGTATTAAAAACCCGATATTTGGTGAAAGCCAAATACTTGTTGATACCATTCATACATATTAAAAAACATGTTTAGTGCACGCGCGCGCGCACACACGCACACACACACACACACACACACACAGTTTCTTAGACTTAAGTGATATGTTTAGACCTGAAGGAAATGAAAGGAAATTGTTTAGCCACAGGAAATAAAGACATGAGGCCGATTTAAACAGTTGAAAATTGTATGAAGCAGTGTTTTCTGGACAGTAGTAGCAAACTCTTTCTCAGCTTCCTTGAGGCTATCCAAAGAAGAAATTAGGTTAAATTACAGCAGAATTTCATAAGTTAGACAGCCACCGTGGTGATACTGACCAATTCTTTCTAAGACACGTACTTGAACATTCTCTTCTGTTTCAAGGAAAGGGTCAGTGAACTTGCCAAACAGCTGTGTATGTGTTGCCTCAAAGAAACTACTGGAATAGTGCTTTGTTTCTTGAGACAGTGTTTTCATTTGCGTATATTAAGTCTTATCTGCTGGAAGACGTTTTCTAGTCAACTCCTGTACAGTCACGTGTTGCTTAACAACAAGGATACATTTGAAGAAATACACTGTTAGGCCATTTTGTCCTTGTATGAACATCATAGAGTGTACTTACACAAACCTAGATGGTGTAGCCTACTACACACCTAGGCTGTATGGTACTAATCTTAAGGGACCACCACCATATGGCAGTTTGTCGTTGACTGAAATGTCGTTATGTGGCGCATGACTTTATTCTTTTTACATTGTATGTCTTCATTTCCTCTACCATTAGGTTGAGAGCCATTCCACGGTCTATAATATGCTATATGGATATATTCTCTACTTACTCTATGCCTTACTTGGAGGTAATAATACTGTCAAAATTGTGCTGGACCAAAAAAAAAAGTCTCATTTTGCTTTGGTCCATTTGGTGTGCTTCTTTTTGAGATTTTCAGGTCTTCTTTTTCTCTTACAAAGCCAAAACTACAGTAACTTAATAAATTACAACTATTTCGCTTTTATGATTACTAATCGTTTATCAAATAGCTTATTAGTAAAAAAAAATAAAATAAAATTCTGAGCCTTGACAGGAGGGAGGAAAAACAATCTTTCTAAACTGAATCTTTTGCCTGAATAGTCTTAGCAATAAAGATTGCCACCTGTTGGTTAAAAAAAAGAACTAAAACTAAAAGATGTTGGCTTAATCTTACAAGTACTTGGGTGTGATCAAAACAGAATTATTTTGATGGTGCTCTTGGTTGAGGTATTTGAAAATGTGTGATTTGATGGTCACACTCTTTATTCTGTGCTTTGGGTTTCTCACAGCTAATCTCCTGAGATCATAGCAGATATTCAAAGAGAGGAGATGTGCTACTTTCAGGTGCCTTTTAAAAGCATATTTTTGAGACTGTCAGAAATCCATTTTAATAGAATGTTAAGTGGATAAAGGCATTTTTAATAGGACAAATGTTGGAGGCTGGATTTTGAAAACATTTTTCTAACGCTATTGTTAGTTTGGGCTTTCCTTCAGTCCAAGCTTTGAAATCTAGCATTTTCTGTCCAACTGAAATGGGACGGGCTTGGTGACATTGGCCTTTCGTGCATCCTGGTGCCAGGATCTATTTTTCCAGATCAGGAGCACCATACAGAGGGCACTGCCCTGACTCTGATCTCCCCAGGGTCGCTGAACGTCCTCAAGGTGCATTTGATAATCAAAAAAATGTTCATTGTTTTTGTTGAAAAGTCTCAAGTGGTTGCAAACTGGAAAAAGGTTCTTTTTAATAGTTCTTTCCCCAATATTTGGGTGGAAAAGTAAATTCAATAATTAAGAATGGTTGTATTTAAATATAAATACAGTGTAGCAATTTTTTATTGTTAATGCTGTATCGTCTTAAATACCTCCCCTCTGTCCCCAATATCTAAACACCCTTCAAAAGTTGAGAAAATTAAAATTTACATAGATCATTGTTTTCTCTGTGATTGTGTGTGTATGTATGTATGTGTCAGTAAGTGTCCTAACAAATTTATGAGTAAAGCCACCACCATTCCTATATTGTGTCTTATTCTTTGCTCACACATCTGTTCATATTTGAAATTTTAAGCTTTTTTTATATTAGGAACTTCCCAAATAATTGTTTGATACCCTTTGTTGGCATTACATATTCGGTTAATTAATTTGGCAAAGTTTATTTACCACCCCATCCCCCCGTTGGAAACTAAGTACTCTAAGAGCTAAAGTGGTACGAGGGAAATTAGGAGAACCGTACGTTATTTGCTTTAATTTTTACATAGCACACCTATATATGTGTGAAAAATATATACAAACTGTTATATACTGATGAATTTAAATGAGTAGACACAATAAAAGCAAGAATCAAACACAAGAGTGGTTGGAATGAGGCCATAATAAATCAAGGAATGTTTTCTGAAAGAAGTAAACATATTTATATTTTCTAGCAGATTCCTCTGGATGTCAGCAGTAGGCTTGTACCTGGTGTTGCTGTATAATTTGAAAAGCTGAGATAGAGGAGAAAAGGTAGCTTTGTGAACATGGTCAAGGAGTTTAAGACATGAGCATTTTGTATAGGAAAGTTGAAATACATTGTTCTAATCGGTCTGTGTAATTTCCTTCTGTAAAGACCTGCCCATTTACCAGTAATGATACCTTCTTTCTATTTTTGTCCCTTCCTTTAGGAAAAGGAATATATGCTTACTCATTATTTAAAATTCAGAGTCATTTTCCTGTTCTAGTTGGTTTTGTTCCTCTCATTAAAGAAGAGTAGAATTAGGTGCATGTGAAACTTTATTCCTCTTCACTTTCTGCTTTTTCCAACTATCCAACTTGTATCCGTTTTTAAATTCTACTCTTTCAACCATCGAGTCTGGATGGTGGTCTCTCTTCTTTTTGTAGTCTATTTCCATAAAAGCAGATGTACTGGGCTTGTTAAATGCTGCCCAGACAAATTATCTTCCCTGGCACTAAGTGCTCCTGTCACAAAATCCAATACTTAAACACACATGATCACACTATTTAAATTCAAATTCATTTTTAAAGAATGTTGTTTTGGGCAGTTGGACTTTGTAACTAAATTTTTCTCCAAATGACATAGGTTAGTCCAACGGGCCATTCTAGGAATTCTACTGCAATAGCTCCTGTGACTGTGTTGCTACGATAATGACTTAACCTCTCATAAAGCTGCATTTTAATAGGTGTTTATAGGCATCACTTACCAAGCATTTCAAGTACTCTGAATGGAAACTGCTGGGACAAAAGTTAACACAGATACTTTCTCAGGCCACCGTTTGAACATTCCACATAGGAGGCAGTTGAATGAATAAATGGATGAACACCCATCTCATGCCAGTGAGCTTCAGTTGTTTCCCTAGAGAGCTGGAGGTGATCCCTGGGCACCCCTCTTCACAGTTATTTATTATGTGCTTACTGTATGTTAAGTCCTGGGCTGGATGCTGGGGTCACCATAATGAATAGGGCATCTTCACTGCCTTCAGTAAAGCTCAGAACCTAGCGGCGGGAAGCAGAGAGCGTGAGCTGAGGGCCACCCCAGCTGTGTGAGCAGCATCCATTGGAAACAGGGGAGGAGGCACCCACTCCTCTTCTGCCTCACTGCCCTTTCTTCTCTCTGGGGTCTAGGTTGCTGGGGCTGCAGTGCCCCCTCCTCAGATTGTCAGAGCAGGAAGAGAGGGAATAGGTACCTCCCAGAGGGTCTCAATCTCAGTGACAGGCCCCAGCACGGGAAGGGAAGGCAGTGGAAACCCATGTGTTGCTCTCTGGCACTGCCAGACCTCCTCTGTCCCCTGCCTCCCACCCCTTGTAATTCTCCCTGCTCTGTGCGAAGGAGGGAGGATTGGGTTATTCCCATTGGTCTTGACATACTTAGGTATAGAAATTATCCTAAGTGAATTAGGTTTCCGTATTTATTTACTAAAATATATTTTACCCCTAATGTCACTGAAATATGCCATTTTGCAGTCATCACCACTGTAGTTATTCAAAATTACTTGACTGAAATAGACTTTGGTGGTCTAATCTGGGGACCTAACCACCTTCTATAACATTATTGGGGGAAAATGTGTTCCGAGTTCTGCACAACCAACTTACAAATGAGCCTTGGAAACACAATCCGTGTGTAAGCTGGAGACTTCCTGTATTGACTTTCAGCTGGGCTGGCAGAGCCCCCGCTTTGTTAGTGCCTCTGTGCGCCAGGGCGTTTGTTCCTAAAAGCAGTGCTGCTCCTTGGGGCTTTTGAACTGACTTTCTTGGAGTTCTTGAGGTTAGATACACAATTTCACAACCTGCTTACCAGTGCCCCTGAGCTAAAGGAAAGCTAATTCATACCCAGAAAAGTCCTTTTTTAAATCAAGAGTATGTGTTTACCTTTTATGCATATGCCAAAATTAACCTGGTGCTCCAGCAACTGGTTGCTTTGTGATTCCCCAAGGGAGAAGGGAAATGAGGGAAATGATTAATTTCCTGACAATAATCAACTCTTAGGTATTAAAGATTTATCTTCAAAACCTATCAGCATACAATGGGTTACTGCTCTTGCTTTCAGATAAGGATCCTATTTAAACTATCCTAGGATTTTTTTTTTTTTTTGCCAGGGAGGTTCTTTAAGGTAGGATATAGTGGTTCTGTTGGCTAACTTTGCCTTTGTCATTATGGAAATTAAAATGCTTGGATTCTAGATAATAGCTATTTAATAATGTACAGTGGGAATGTGCTCTTGATAAAACCTCTGCAACACATCTCTGGTAGCCTTGCTGTGTGTGAGATGACTCGGAGGTTCTTGGTTCAGGTGAAAGGTGTAAACAGTGTTTCTGAGTTGGTTTTTCAATGTACCCTGTTACATTAAAAAAAAAGTATAGGGGGCCGGCCCGGTGGCGCAAGTGGTTAAGTGCGCGTGCTCCGCTGCGGTGGCCCGGGGTTCGCCGGTTCAGATCCGGGGCGCGCACCGAGGCACTGCTTGGCAAGCCATGCTGTGGCGGCGTCCCATATAAAGTGGAGGAAGATGGGCATGGATGTTAGCCCAGGGCCAGTCTTCCTCAGCAAAAAGAGGAGGATTGGCATATGTTATTAGCTCAGGGCTGATCTTCCTCACACACACACACAAAAAAGTGTGTAATAATTTTTGTAATGAGTATGTCTTTATAAGCCCTAATGATCCTAGAGGTTTTTCTTGTTTGGCAGAACTAAGGGGGCTGGACATTGTGAGCCATTGACTAACTCTCATAGGAAGTGCATAACAGGGTGCTTAAGTCAGTCTCCAGGTTGGGGTTGGGGTCTGATTTTCTGATGGTAGACAACTGCAAAAAGTAAGAAACTTTTCTTCTGGGCTAGAACCACAACTCCTATTCTTTCTTCCAAATCTTTCAGCCTTTTCATTAGTCTGTTCTTCAGACTTGACAAGTTTTAAAATAGTCTTTCTAGGGCCGGCCCCGTGGCTTAGCGGTTAAGTGCGCGCACTCTGCTACTGGCGGCCCAGGTTCGGAACCCCGGGCGCGCACCAACGCACCGCTTCTCCAGCCATGCTGAGGCTGCGTCCCACATACAGCAACTAGAAGGATGTGCAGCTATGACATACAACTAGACATACAACTATCTACTGGGGCTTTGGGGGAAAAAAAGGAGGATTGGCAATAGATGTTAGCTCAGGGCCAGTCTTTCTCAGCAAAAAGGGGAGGATTAGCATGGATGTTAGCTCAGGGCTGATCTTCCTCACAAAAAAAAAAAAAAAATCTTTCTGTATCCACAGAGGAAAGCACACAGTTGACAGCATTGTGAGAGGAGAAAGGAGGAAACTCTGTATTATCCAAGGAGGGACCCAGATCGGAGGTTCTGCAGGGCCCCTGCCCTGGCTGGGGGCTGGAGGAGCCTTGGCTGTGTGCAGAAGCAATGGCTGACCTTGGAGATGTTCAGCTGGATCATGAGTTTGGGCTTGGAAAGCACTACCTTCAGCAGGAGTTCACCAGCAGGAATGAGGCAGAATTCACGATTTGGTGTCTTAAGACCTTTATGTTTGCCAAGTGTTTGAGCAATCCCTCCCCTCTCCCTACTGAACTGAGGAGCTGTGAGTTGTCCCACAGGGAGTCCAGCGGAGATGAAAAAGGTTGGCCCCTTGCATCTCTCATCTGCTGTTTAGACTAAGACCTAGACCGTCTTAGACCACTCTTGGCACACTGTCCCCAACCCAAGGATCAGCAGAATTACAGGCCCAATTTCAGGCCAACTTGAAGAGTTTGTGTCTGATGACGAGCAAGTACCTACATGTGTCTTTCATTATTCCGTTGCCTTAGGAGATGCTGTTTAAGTTGGCAAATACACTTACTGAAAGCAAAGCTTGTCGCTGGTGAGATTACAGATTTCACCAAAAAAAAAAAAAAAAAAAAGAATCAAATGCCAAGGGAGAGGGAGGGGAGTGTGTAGCATTTAAAAGTGTGGTGAAGCCATCAAGTTAACAAGAAAAAGTAGAATAAAATGTGGTTTCAATTTGTTGTACTGTGCTCGGGATGATAATATTTCAGTAGTAAACTGTAGGGAGTGTGTGTGTGTGTGTTCTCTGAATTTCAGAATCCTAGAAGTTATTTAGAAGTTTCAATTTCAGTCCCCAATTCCATACTCTGATAGTAAATTAGTGTTTTTCAAGGGACTGGATGATCAGAACGAAGGTTTGCAATTCCTAGGCTGGAGGTCCCCAACCTTTTTGGGGAGAGGAGCTCCTTTTTATTTCCGGAAGCCTTGAGTTATTGGGGCAGAGCGTGTAAGGAGTGCTGAATGACCCAGTCTAACACTTAACAACTTACCTGTGTGACATCCTGCTGCCGTCCAGTGGCAGCAGGCTACACTGCACAGTAGCTGTTAACTCCGCCTTGTTCTGTCCTCTCTCCCTGAGCTCCCCCTACGCGGCTCCTAGTTTTGTGGCTTTTTCTCCTAGGTAATACCTGACACAGTATTTGATGGGGAGATCGACTGTATGTCTGGCTTAAGTAATTCAGGGTGAATGTAAATTTATTTACTTCGTCCCTTCTTCCTAGCAATACTAATTATTATCCCCATTATTGTTTTTTCTCCCCAAATTAGTAATAATATGCATACTTTTTCCTTAAATGTTTTTATTTTCTTGGCTGAAGAAGTAATGATTGGTGTGATAGTTTTAATTTGAAATGGGTCTTCACTTACATCTTTGTGTTTATGCTTTGAACCGTGGTTTCCCAGTTTCCCAGTGTGTTTCGTGACACTTATCCTACATTTCAGACAAGGATTTGTGTGTCCCATAGGATTCGAGCTGGACTTGGAGAAAGAGCCAACTAGCAAATGGAATTATTCTGTCTTGTGAAAGGTTCCAGCCCTTTTAAACTAGACTCGGAAAAATAGAAAACAAATATTCTTGGGAAGAAACCGGGTTTGTTAGTACTTGGCTAGAAATTTTAGCAAAGGAAAGAACATTTCCTCTGGCCTCAGGAGCACATTCAATGTGAAATATTACTGTTTTTGAAAGAGCTAAACTTAAGTTTATCTTTGGGTCATTTATTTGACTTGAAAATAAATGGATCTAGTCTTTATTAAAAAAAAGGTTCAGAATCTTATTTTAAATAAAATGATGGTTCAGTAAGTTAGGAAAGATGCTCCCAACATCAACTAGTAACTAAAAACAGCTGGGACTCATAGAGGTGTTGGCAAGTATCTGCCCTGAGCTGGGGGCTGGTGAAATGTAGTACGCGTTCCAGCTGCACATATGTGCCTTGTTCAGGTTCTTTGTGGTAAATGAAATGCATGCTTCTTACATACTTTGGTGTAGTCATCTTCTCTCAGCACTTGACTAAGCAGGTGGAAAGCTTATTTAGTCAGAGTGACTGAAAACAATGAATAAACCCATCTATATCCATTCCAAGAAAGAGCTATTAAGTATCTATTTTTTCTTTTCCCATGGATCCCATTTTTTGTTTTTGTATTTTTATAACCTTTCCAGAATCTTGAGTGATTTTTAAATGTTTGCCATTTGATCATAAATGTGACAAGTAAATGTGAGCCTGCACTCTTGCATGTTCTATCAGTCAGTTGACCGTCGGTGTTTGAGCACAGTGATGATGGCTCTGTGAACGCCCTGTTCTTCTGGCGCTGTCAGCAGATATAAAGCTAGACCAGGAGAGATTTGCTCCTGACAAAGAAAAATTCTGCATCCTAAATTTAAATGTAAACTGTTTAGATGTTTCATTGTCTTGTGTGGTCAATTCCCTTCTCTTACCTTCTCTCCTCTTCAATTAGGATGGAAAATTGTAAGTTTACTGAAAAGAATTTTGAGCGGGATTTTAGATTTGAAAAGGACCATAGGATTATCCAGTCCAACGCACAAAAAAAAAAAAAAAAAAAATCCAAAGAGGATGGATGAGGTAGTGTTAGGACATTGGAATCTCTACATAAAGCAGAAGTTATCTTAATGCATTTTCATCCTAGGTTTGTATCAAAAGAGGGTATCTTTACAAAGACCTTGTTTTAGTGAAGTCTTCAATTAAAAAAATGACCGTGTCAGGAATTCTAAGGATGGGGTTATGTGTGTTTCAGGAACATTGTTCAGTATTTAAGTCATTCTTACCTTGGAGCTGGCCCAAATGGACTGATAAGTGTTTGAGTTAGTCACTATTTGTAACTTAGTTTTTACAGTTTTAATGTGATTTAAGGGAAGACACTCTTGGAAGTGCTTAGCTATGGTTCATACCCATAATCATGTTTCTTTTAGGTCTTAAAACTTTATATAATATAGAGGAGTTGATTGCATAATTACAGTCTTTCTATTTTTTTTTTTCAATGAGGCAAATGAAGCAGTTTTAAATTAAATCAGGATTTCCTGAGGTTCTGGAATCCTGTTCCTCACTTTTCCACTGGGTAACCTCCAAATCCTGTGCTTGCCTTTGTCCCTGGTCAAAGGGACAGGGTGAGGCCACGATTTATATGGCGAATGGACGTGTTGCTGCTCTGAGTCTGTACTTGCTGGGGAGAGAAATCCTTCAAGGGAAATAAATCTGGAATGGTGCTGAACATTAGTCACTGGGTTGCCCCAGAAGCTTTTTAGAGTTTAACTTCTAAGATTTCTAAATGGGTGATGAAATTTAACAGCATCTAATTTTCTGAAATTACCAAAGGAGAATTGTTTCAGCCTTTCCTTGATTTGCAAAGTACTCGCCTTTTAGTCCTCTCAAAATTTTTGTCAGATAGATTTTTCCATGCCACGGTTGTGGAAGGAGTAACCCACTCTTGCTGGTAAAGGGAGGTTAGTGTTGTACAGGGACAAATGTTGAATTCAGGGCTTTTCCGGCGTCTTTGGAGGTATTCATTCTTGACCAAGCTATATGCGAATAGCATCTTTACCTGGGTCAGCCTCTGATTCAGCCTTATCATCTACTTCAGCAATGGGGTAAACAAATGTCACTTGTTAGCTACTTCTTCCTGACCCTTATGGATCCAGCATTAATTTGAAGCCATGCTCTGTGAAATCATCCTTGGGGGAAATGGGTTTGTGATTTGATAAAGATAATGGGGGTTGGGAAACGCTTAAGCTTGCTTGTAATGAGCTGTGTCTTCCTTTTGCTCCTCAGCCTCACTACTTTCATAGTATTCTTTTAGGATCCCAGCCTGACTTGTCCCCACTGCTCTTCTTAGAACTTGGGAGGGAATCAGAGGGCAAAAGTGAAACATACTGGCTGTCAGTGTGAAACAGCTGCTCCCTCTCTAGTTGTCATTAATCACCCTTGTAATGGAGAGATTATAATATGCACATTCATGAATGTTCTTATGTCATCTAGAACATTACTCTGCAAAATTCCCAAGTAGTGGTGATTGTTGGGGACTTTGGTCTGCAAGACATCTCACATTAAAATGCTGATAACAGCTTCAAAAACCAGAGAGACGTGGGCTTTGCAGGCTTGGTAACTGAGTGCCTTTGTGCTGTGGTTTTATTCTTTTTTCTGAAGCACCTGGTTGCAAGTAGTGGGCCACTGAATACATGGGGGCGTATTCACAGAAATCTTTACAACCAAGTATCTGTTTATTCGGAGTAGCACATTGTTCAAAGCAACTCTGATTACCTCAACTAGATGTTTTTCTCTTTTTTAATGAAAACAGCCTGAACTTATTTATTAACCTGGGTCTTTCTGCACCTTCACCACCTCCCTCTGCTTTTCTCTTTAACTAGTTTTTTTTTTTTCTCTTTTGAGGATCAAAAAAAAAAAAAGATATGAAAACATTTTGTAATGTTTTAAGTGCTACAGAAATTTAAGGTATTATTGTTATACTTCCTAATTTTACTGTTCCGGTAAATGTTGATTGTTGTTGAAGCACTAACAGTGAGCATGGTGGGGTGTCCTAAATGATCCTCTGGTCTCAGCTTTGCAAAATCCATCATTGACCAGAGCATTTTAATGATTCTTATTAGACCGATTCTAATGATTCATTCATAACAAAGTATTAAAGAGCCATATATGTGGATGTATGTTTTCGTAGAAGATTATGCCTGGAATTCTACAGTTAGAAGATTTGGCTGGAGACCTTGTTAAAATCAACCATATTCCTTGGATGTGATACCACATGAAGCTTCGTTGGTCATTCCCATTTCAGTGTGATTGTTGATCAGACTCTTCCTAAGAGGGTGGTTTTTGAGTGGGTAGAGGGGCAGAGAGACCACAAGGCACTAAGCAGTCTGATGATTGGGGAGGAGGATTAGCAAGAAAGTGGGATAATGGAGGAAGAAAAATATTGCCAAGTTGGAAAAAAGGTTTGGGAAAGGAAGACAGAGATGCTCAAGACAAGCCCCCTATTTTGCCTAGGCCTTGCCCTATTGGAGAAGGTCAGTGCATTTACCTGGCCAGTTGTAGCTTGGTGACCCACCAAGGGGTGGTACGTTAGTACTTGTCCTGTGGTGGGGAGCATCCTCCTCTGGGCGTGGCCACACCAGGGAGAGGCAGATGTGCTTTATGGGGCCTCCTCGGCCACTCCTGTGATATGTACCACCAGGGACGTAGGATGCTGTATGGTCCCCAGTCTAAGGTGGGAGCACCAGAAGAGGTGAGAGCTACATGGCCCAGCCAGGCCCAGCTTACCAGCACAGCCTATTATTTTCCTGCTTCAGCATTTTGAATTATGGGAGCAAGTACAGAGATTCATATCTCCATGAAAGTGGACAGATGGACAGTAGAAGCTGCCTCTTCATTAGGAGGAGCTGTGAAGTTTCCTCTCCCCAAAATTTTACCCCTCCTGTCTACCAAAGAGCCCGCTGAAATGCAAACATAACCATGGAAGAGTAACCTCCATCAACATATGGATGACCTTTAGTAATTTAACGTTGATCTGTTTATGCCTTTGGCTTACTGTCTGCCGAAAGACCCCAAAAGTGAGTAATACGGTCATGACAGTCAGCCAGGGTGGGGAAAGGGGGGTACCACACTGTGAAGTTATTATGTTCTGCTAATACTTTTTCTTGTGTCCTGCAAAACAGTGTTCTCCTTCCTTTGTTAGACCATTTTTGCAAAACAGATTAATTAACATTTTCAAACATTCACTGTATATGGCATTTGTTATTTGGGCTTTTTTTTGTTTGGTTGGTTTTTGTTTTTTCTAACATTATAATATCTTTTAATTGCTCATTAGCAATCTCTGAATTATTCATATACTATCTTCAAGTACTGGGTAAGGAGAGGGCTATTACTTATGGG
Organism: Diceros bicornis minor; assembly: GCF_020826845.1. Lineage (NCBI taxonomy): Eukaryota > Metazoa > Chordata > Mammalia > Perissodactyla > Rhinocerotidae > Diceros > Diceros bicornis. Next base: position 9,146,984 of record NC_080759.1, on the reverse strand, counting down.
TGTTAAAATCTCGGTGATACATGATTTCAGGGTTTATATTCAGTATTGTTAGCAGAAATACATAGCACAATGGCTCAGTTATTTTCAAACAGCAAGTTTAATTCATAATATTATTCACAGAGCACTTGAAAGGATCTTAGAAATGATAACCCAATCCATATAGCTTATGTCTAGGAAAACTGAAGTATGGAAAGATTCAACTTAGAGGAGTCCAACCAACATTGAAAAACGTCCATGTGTCAGGCAGTCCACAAAGCTCAGAGTACAGTGGTTAACATCCCTGCACTGGAGACACTACTGCATGGAAAAGCATCAGAGGTGTCATTTGAACCCAGGTCAAACTAATTCTAAAGTGATTGTTCTTTCATTTACATTAAGTAAACTATCTAAGGTCTGTTAATTAAGAAACTCAAGTGGGTCAGGGTCATAGTTTGTTATAAGTTTCATCTTCAAGTTGTCCTCTTAGACCAAGAGTTCTCGAACCTTCTGGGAGAGATGGACCCCTTTATAAATGCATTCGGTCAACAGATATTCATTGATCACATCCTCTGTGTCCTGGTATGATGAGTTTAGGACAGATTCCATGAGTGACCTCCCAAAACTTACATTCTCTGGGCCATCTTAAGCCCCCTTCTTGAAATGTTGGTTTATATCTGAAATTAATCTTTTCTAGCTGTTCATTGCAGGTGGTGAGGACACAATTTTATAGACTTCCTCCTGAGAGCCAATTTCCTGGGTATCCCGGAAAGTAGCACATCATACCAAGGTGTAGACTGCATAGTCAAGCCCTAAAACCATTAAAATTGACACCTTGAAATATGTCAACTTGATAAACTGTGTCAGCTGTCTCACAAGGGGCAGGCTCTTTCAGACTTCTCCTTAGAAATTCAGGCATGGTGAGCCCCACTGCCTTCAGACTCAGAAGCCTTCCCCAGAAAAAGCCCAGAGGCCTGGGGAACACACTGCAAATCTCTGTTCTGTTCTTGTGCCTTTCCTGAATAATAATTTTTGATTCAGTACCTTTTAGCTATTTATAATGTTCTCGTATAGTCTGAGTTGGGAACTGCTTGTCACTTCCAGTTTCTGCCACCCATAAAACATTTTAAGTTTAGAGAAAACAATAGCAGCTTGACTTTTTAAAGGAAAGAAATTCTCATCGGGGTCCAAACTGAAGGCAGATATTTGAGCTGTGAAACTCTTTTTTTAATTAGGAGTGTCAGTGAGGAGCCAGGTTTAAGCTTTGCATTCCCTGTATTTGGACTAAGTCAGGTCTTAGGACTGGGAGCAAGCAGCACAGGCACCTGCTGCGAGGGAGACAGCACAGGTGTCACTTAAGTGGCTTCACCCTCGTCCACAGCCCCATGTCATATGCCTTTTAGCAGGAGTTTGAAGCCCAGAATGCACTTCATATTGTTACCAACACAGTTGAAAAATAGTTTCCAAGTTTTTGTAAAAATGGATTCATTAAATTGCATGTTCTAGAAAGAGGGATGTATTGAGAGACTTTGAATTTTAAAATGCTGGGCTATAAAAATATACACCGTTGGACCATCTTATCAGGAAGAAAGACAGCTTCCTAAGGTGCCTGTCTCTGCTTCCAGTACTAGTACACATTTCTGCCTCCACCCCTTTTATTTCAACTTCTGTTCATTTGTCTCATAGCCAATATCAGACATGTTAATCATCAGTAATTTTATAAAAATGAAATTATTGCAGCTCCTACTGTCAAGATGTGAACCTAAGCAGACCTGAGATTTTCTGATTTAATAGCTGGACTGTGGCAGCCTTTCCCTGATAATGGACCCCTCTGTCAGCTGCAGTTCAGCACACTGTCTCTAGCAGGAGGCACACAGACACATTTAATGATCATTTTAAGGGTAGCCAGTGGCAGATGGAGAGCCATCCAATGAAAGAGTTTTACTAATCACGGCATTTCTGAAGAATCAACTTATAGGTCTGCCTGATGTCCTCAACCCACACCAGGCACTGTGACAGACACTGGGACCCCTGCTTCCTTCTATTCGTAGTGTGTAATGAGCACTGCAGGTGCCCGCAGCTCCTGGTCCACCCGGTCTAAATGCCTTCAGAATAGGGTTAGCTGTTTTTACTCATTACACACTAAGAGTCAAGAACACACGACTCTTATCTGACCCTCTTGGGATATGAGGAATATGGTTCTTAAATCTTTTCAATTTTGATTTCAAAGCTAACACATTTTCCATATAACCAAATTCACACTAAGAAAAACTGAAGACTGTGCCTTCTAGAGCTGTGCTGCCCAGTGCAGGGTCCACCAGCCACATGTCACAATCATGTTGAGCCACTGAAATGTGGCTGGTCTGAATTGAGATGTGCTACGAGGGTAAAAGAAGAAATGAAGAATGTAAAATATCTCATTAATCACTTCTATATTGATTATATGTTGAAGTGATATTATCGTGGATATACAGGGTTAAATAAAAGATTAAATTTTTACCTATTTCTTTTTATGGCAATGTGGCTACTAGAAAATTTTAAATTACATGTATGGCTTACATTTGGACCCCATCATTACAGAGTACTAAAAGTCATTCTGTCTCTGAATTTCTGGTGTAAACTCTACTTGGTGACCGTTTGGTATATTCTGTTGGCTTTCTTTTCATGTATATCTGTGTCTTTTCTTCCATAACAAATGATCAACTGGTAGAAGGCAGGACCGTGGAAATGGTTGGTCTCATACTGTGATTTTCCAGGATGGAGAGGGTTGGTTGTCACCATGACTGGGAGGTTCTGCTCTCATTTAGTGGGCATAGGTCAGACATCTTCAACATCATGTAGAATATCACAGAATTTGAAAAATACAGTAAAGAGGAAATAGGCCAATCAAGGAGTGGCTGCTCTTGAGCTCTCTACTTTCCAGGTCTGTTCTTTAACTAGAGAACTCTTCTCTTTCTAACTTGGTCGTCTGGCTCCTGACAGTCGCAGTTTTCAGAGTAATGCACTGGCTGCACCAAGAAAGGTACAATCTTTAAGGAAACCATATGCCCTAAAGGAACTCAGTGGGATGACATTCAATTAGTATGTAAGAATCCCTTGGAAGGGAGCTGCCTTTATGTCCTCTAAACCAGCTAACCCCTGTCAGTTAAATTCTGTCTCTGACTGGTATAGCTGTGTGAGCCTGGACAAATCACTTAACCTCTCTGAGCCTCAGTTTTCCTTTCTGTAAAATGGAGATGACGATAGAACCTTCCTCATAATGGGATAATTTCAGTAAAGCAACTTAGCACAGTTCCTTGCACATATTAAGTGCATCATAAATGTTAGCCATTATTGTTAGCATCTTGGTAATGAGAACCTCAAATGCTAAGGGCAATCTTTGGTATATTGTTCCCGATCTTGTGTGATTTGGGATTATTTCCTAATACCACATTTTTAAGAATGTATTATTTTCTGAATGACTAAATGCCAAGTTCCCTTAGAGGGGAATGGACACATTTACAAAGATCTAGGGTTCGGGGAACAGAGCAGTTTCCTCTGAGTATCATGACCTCTAATTAACTCCTTTATCTGCTTCATCACAGACCTTTGTACTCACTGACTGCATACATCATAAGCTGATTTTGCACGGACCCTCCCTCCTGTCTCTTAGAGCCCAGTGTGCATTGGTCAGAAATGTCAAAATGTTAAAAGGGACTGCATTTACAAGCCACTTAATTCAGAAACTCAGAAGAGGGAGAACAGGAGAAAGAACTACCCATGGGAGAGATGAAAGGTGAAGTGGAAAGAGCAGGGCCCTTGGATTCAGACAGGCGTGGGTTGTGGTATCTGCTCTGCCAGACACTAGTCTAGTGGCCTTGTGTTAGTCACCTAACCTCTCAGTGTTTCCCACATAGAATGAGACTGATGTCCTGCATGAGGCTGTTTTCATGACTCAGGAAGATAACCTGGTGACTGGAGCTTTATCTAGGCCAGTGACTCTTCATCGCTTCTCGCTTGGTCTGACTTTTAATGTTGCTCTCAGTTTCATGATCTCCACCCCCACCCCCTCAAATCGTGATAGTGTACAGAAACCCAGTTAAAGTTACATTCTCTGATTGTAGCTGTCATGACTTTAGAATACATTTGAGAACATGTAGTTAGTTATCTTCTGTTAGATCCACACATAGAAGTTGGAGAAATGTTTTAGTCCTTTTGAAGTTGTTCATTCTGACAAAGTGAAAGTTTATACCTCACTTGAAAACACTACTTTGAAAAAGCTTCCCCTCCCCCTGTTAGAAATTATAGGTTAAAGTAGCCCAATGAATATAAATTTTGCCATTTTTCTGTTTATTTAATTCATTTAATTTATCCCCCCCATATCTGAAGTAATATTTTGCTTGGTGCCAACTCCAGCCATCCCCCAGGTGCTGCCTTGTGATTTTTGCCAGATTTGCAACAACAATGTGGCTAAAGAGAATACAGAGTTATTTTTAAAGTAATTCATGGTTAAATGTAATTTAGTAATTTTATGTTGGCCATGTGATCCTTGATTTCTATCTTCCAATCATAGAATTTAAGACCTAGAAATTATTTTACGACCTCTTAGCTAAACCTTACCACTTCACTCATTTATGGAAGTGAAGGCCCAGAGATAGTAAATGTTTTCCCCAAGGTTCCCCAACTTGTTATTGACAGAGAAATCTAGAACTCATGTCCTCACTAGTTGTCTAATTTTTTTCCTGCTACTGCACAGTGGCCTTTCAATTGTTTTTTCATACAATATAGTAACAATCGTGCATAGGTAAGGCATTTAACAGTAATTTTTTGTAAACAGAAGTACAGAAAAGTGCAATGTGTTACAAACTCCTTTCTAGTTTCTCCAGTAGATTACATTAAATGGCCCCCAAAAGTATTTTATGCACTAAAATCTTTGCCTTCAAAAGGATAATGGAGAAGGTGACCAACAGGGGGCAGCCTAATACAGCCGTTTGGATTAATTCGCTTAACTTCTAGACCCTTTTAAAAAATTACTCAAGCTCCTATTGAAGCCAGCAAAAAAAATGTGTTGTTTTATTTATAGCCACAATTTCTAAGAAGCATATTCTATAGCAGATGAAAAAGAAGTTGACAGCTCATAATTCATAAAGTCACTGAGGCCTAATCTGATAGAACAAAATGTACAAAACTCCCTCCCGTGGTTCAGGCCCTATCACTTCCCTTTCAACTGAAGACAGAAGTGGCGCAACAGAGAAGTGGAGCATAGGTTGTTATGGTTGTTAAGAAAGAGGCGACTGTGAGGCGAGAATGCGGAAAGGAATACCCCGCAGTGATCCGTGATTGCTTTCACCTGCGGCCGTCCACCAGCCCGAGTCACTGCGTACTTGTTCATTAACAACATCACAGGTATTGCCATTCTAGGAAACCAGCATTTCCCTTACCATTCCCGCTTTTCGCTGGGAAGTGTGAGCAGTGTGCTATCTGCAAATTGTTGCCAGCGTATTTTCTATCAAGAATTTCACGTGTTGATTAAATTGCTGTATCTGGGTCCAGCTTAATTTTTGACTTACTCCTTTTCTTTCACCAGTTAGTTCTCGTTTGTTTGACATAGCCACTTTTCCCAGCTGACTTTTAAGCAATTATAAAAGTATATCCACTCCTCGAATATCACCTATCTATATTTTTTAGTTTATTTCTAAGAATCTTTTTTGGAACATGGTCAGATTTCTTTCTGTAATCAATATATGTTTTATATTTTGCTTCTGTTCTATCTGTAGGGCCTCCTGATTATCACAGTTTAAAAAAAAGGTGAATTGGTCTGGTGCAAATAAGTCTCTATAGCATAGTACTATTTATTATCCTCAGCTCTTTTGAGAATTTGATGATGTGATCCGACTGCTGCCTTTGACTGACCCATCTAAAGTTATCCTTAAAAGAAAATTCATAACCAGAATAAGTCCATGAATTTCTTTAGCTGAGAGGTGATAGCCCCTTGTTCATTTCACTGATGATCGTAGTATATTGTGAGAGAGGAGAATTTATTAGCCCACCAGAATTAATCACATCTGTCTGAGGTAGTGAAAGTATATTGCTTCATTTTTTTTTAAAACTCCAGTTCCTCACACAATTATTAAGGATTGTGTTTACTTTTATCTCAAAATTGCTACCTTTTATTATATATGGATAGATTAGTTTTATATTAATGATTTCTTAAAAAATTTTTTAATCAAAAAAATTTGACTAAATACTATCTTATTTTCTTATGTAATTTTTCTGCATTAGCTGATAGAGAATTTCCTATTCAATATTTTCTGGCCCTTTGTCGTTTTTGCCTTTATTTTCTTTTTCTTCCCGATCCCAGACAGTTCATTCTTTTCCCTTTTTCTCCCTCTCTGACCATGAGCTCTTTAACTCCCCTCATATATGTATTAAGCATATCTTATTAAGATTTCGTTTTGGAATCCTTTGAAATATAAGTTACAAAATATATCAACTTGTAAATTGTTTGCTGGGCCTTTTCTCCACCTGATGATTAACCAGAACAGTCCATTTGTACCTTGCTGAAAGTGATAAGTTAGCCAGCTATATTTAGCTGAATAAAACCCATTACCTCCTTGGGGAAGAATGTGCTTAGTTTAGCCTTATGAGAAAATATTTAATAAATGCTGTCCTGAAAATATTTAGCCTGGCTGAGAGGACTGGCGAGGGTTCAATCCTGATAAAGCAGAGGTGATGGCGAGAAGCTTGCCTGCCAGTCCAGCTCAGGTTGAACAAAATGCACCTCTTGTCACTAAGGGTTGTAACTGTGAGTGTCTCCTGTTGCCAAATGCTTTTCCATCCGTATCCTGCAGATTTTTCAACCTCTTCTCATAGCTTTGTAACCTCAGAATGGCATCATGCAGTGCGTCTGCCTAAGTAGGCAGCGGAGATTCGTGGAGTGGTTACAGCTGGCCGTGAAGTCCATCTTTAAAATCCTACCTTTACCGCTTCCTGCTGGCATGACTTTGGCTAACTTGCTTAATTTTTCTTAGCCTCAGTTTCCTCATCTATGAAGTGGGGACATTCATAATACCTCACAAGTTTGTACCGATGAAATGAGATGGAGCACACGAAGCCCTGGGCACAGTTTCCAGGACTAAGTGTTCAGTACATGAAAACTATCAGTAGTAGTAGGTACTAGTAGAAGCAGTAATAGTAGTAATTTGACAGATCAGCCTTTCTAATATGTCCGGTCCCCCCCCCACCCCGCCCCCATAATTTAAAGAGCTGAATCCTCTCGAATGTGGTGAGGTGGGAAAAGCTCTGGTGTGGGCTCTGGTCAGGAGAACTGGGGGCTGGTCCTTGGCCTGAACTCACTGTGGGACCTCGGCAAGTTGTGACCCACGCGATCCCTCGCCACACAACAGTACACAGACGCACAGAGCAACAGAGCCCCTACCACTGATCTCTCTCTTTTGACATCTAGTAACTTATGATATCAGATCTAGTTAGATTTGATAGCTAGATCTTCCGAGTCAGTGAGCATCATCTGCCCAACGCATGTTTAGGTGTTGAGCTGCTGGGATCCGGTGTAAGACCAGCCCATGAAGCCCAGGGCGTTTAGGCAACAAGTATGAAGTATGAAGGAATGAACATGAAGGTTAACGTGGGGATTCTGTCTCCCACAGAGATCTGGATTTTCTCTCTGTGACTGGCGGGCTCATCTTAAATCCTGCCACTCAGAGTGTGGTCTGAGGACCAGCAGCATGGGCATCACCTGGGAGCTTGTTGGAAATGCAGAATCCTGAACCCCACCTCAGTCTACTGAATCACGTTATGAATGTGCACGTTCAAGTTGAGGAAGCACTGCCCTTGGGAATATTCTAACACACAGAAGATGTTTGCTAGATACCTATAGAATTGGTATTTGATATTGATTTTTTCCTAGACTTAAGGTTTCTTTCCTGTCTTTGGGTGAAGTGTATTGATGTGTCAGGCAGCTTGGGCTGCCATGACAAAATACCATAGACTGGGTGGCTTTTAAACAACAGAAATTTGTTTCTCACAGTTCAGGTGGCTGAAGTCCAAGATCAGATGCCAGCAGGGTTGGGTTCTGGTGAGGGCGCTTTCCTGGCCTGCAGAGAGTTGCCTTGTCTCTCTGTTCTTACGCAGCAGAGAGAGAAAGAGGAAGCCCTCTGGAGTCTTTTCTTACAAGGGCACTAATCCCATCATGATGGCCCCACCCGTCAGGACCTCATCTAAATTCATGACCTCCCAACGGTCCTGTCTCCAAATACTATCACATTGGGGTTAAGGCTTCAACATATGAATTGGGGGAGGACGACACAATTCAGTCCGTAGCAACTGATTTCTGCAACTTACTTTGAAACGCATCAAAAAAAAGTAAGATGGATTGGTGGATAGAGATGTGAGAAAGCAAATATGGTAAAATGGTACTTGTAGAATCTAGGGTGAGGATATGTGGGCATTCGCTGTATAGTTCTTTCAACTTTTCGATATGTTAAAAATGTCAGAGAAAACCCTGTTCTCCCTGTAGTTACTAGAATGGAATCTGGTGGTTCTTTTCTCTGATTTCCATCTAGGCTTTCTTGAAGCTGCCTGTTCCACCTGGCTGGACATATCTGCGTCTTTGGCAGCTCCTCCCTCTCTTTGCGCTCTCTCCTTGGTCAGCCAGGGTCCTGCTTCCGCGCAGTTAGTGAGGTTCAAACGCTTGTTCCTGGTCTCTAGTTTTCATCAGTAACATCTTCTTGTCCAGTTCCTCTTCCTCTGCCCTCTCCTGATCAGAAGATCCTTTAATTCTTGTGAGATTGGGGCTTCTCAAGTTACACTGGAAGACCCTGCTTAATTATTTTTAAGCCTTTCTAACATTATATTTTATATGTTTGACCGAAATCTATTATCAGATATAAATGGGAGAGACCTGAGTGCCTCCACAGGTTCACCCTGAGCCTAGAGGGAGACAGTGTGGCCCACCTGGAGCCCCGCCTCCCTCTGGTTATTAAAGGGGCTTTTACTGCTTTCTCTTCACGATGTTAATTATCTGCATTTCAAAATAGTTTATAGTGGAGGAGAATGTACTTGCTTGTTTAGAGGGAAAATGCAAAAACTGGTTGTATCAGGGTAGCTTTACCTGAACACACCAGAAAGTTCTACAGCCACTCACTCGTGGGATCAAGCATCAGACTTCTGTGTGTCACGTGACGCTCTTAACACCGTTACCCTTTAAGTTAGGGAGACTTGGCAGGACATTTTGGGAAACCTGTCACAGGTTTTTTCCCTGGCTGAGACTCATAGACCCTAGTGGAGAGAAACTGGTCCAAGCTGAGCTTAGGGACACTGCTTATGAGCTTTGTGACCTTGACCAAATGACTTTATTTCTCTGAGTCTCAGTTTCCTTGCCTTTCAATTGGGGATAATACGGACTCTAGGTCTTTGAACTGCTATGAATAATAAATGAAAGCATGTCTGTAAAATACTTAGCGTGAGGAGTGTGGCTTCTAATTGATGTTCAGTAACGGTCAGTCATTCGCTTACTCATTCAACAAATGGTCAGGCACCCATTGTGTGTGTGTGTCACGTGATTTTCCCTTCTTTCCTTCCTTTTTTGGTCACACTTCATATGAAATCTTTCTGAGCCAACAGACCAACTTCCCTTATAAATTATTAGCCTCCGAAATCCCATGGACTCAACTCTAAATTACTTGCCTGGTGGGGAGAGGGAGGAGTCCCTTTCTTCCCCATTTACCTCCTGCTCAGCATTTTAATTTGCTATACACTGAAAATTGTAATCTTTAAATCAGACTCCAATTTAAGTGATAAGAATCACAATTAATTAGGCTAGCCTGTCAAAGATTAAGTGTAATCTTGCATTTCAGTTATCTCTTAACTCCAGGCTTTAGCTAAGGCTGTCAGAAGCAAAGCCGTAATGTCTGCTTTTGTTTAACAGGATCTTTGCCTGGTGTTTGTTTCCTGTACTAGTCTGTTGTCTAGAAGTAACACTAAACGGGCAGAGGATCTCAGATCCCTTCATTTGTTTTTAAGCTGTGGAGCAGAAGACACAAGTGGGGGAAGATAAAGATATTAAAGACTAATTAGTTGAGGGTATCTGAAAAGATTTGCAGACTTCTTATTTAAATCTGCTGACAACTCTTTTAATTCCCTCCAACTAGTTATCTCTGAAAACAATGTAGTTATGACTGAAGATTTATTTTCACATCCACTCTTTTTATTCCCATTTTCAGTTGCCATACTTTTTTTCTCCCTCCTCCTCTAAACAAAAAAAAATCCTTGTTTCCACCAAGTTCAGTATCATTCCAACTTCATTTTTCCTTTACATTCAGAAAACTGAAGTATAATAACTCAAATAGATTAGTATGATAGTCCTTACAGGGGAAAAGTGCAGTATACTGAAAGTAATGTGATATTTTAGATACGACTTTTGAAAAGATATTGAGTGTGTTTATATATAGAATGAAAGGCAAAATGCAAATGTCTACCCTATCATATGTGCTTCCAGTTTGCCACCTTAAAAAAGTATTGAGAATTCTTTCTTTTTTTTTTTTTTAATTTTATTTATTTATTTTTTCCCCCAAAGCCCCAGTAGATAGTTGTATGTCATAGCTGCACATCCTTCTAGTTGCTGTATGTGGGATGCGGCCTCAGCATGGCCGGAGAAGTGGTGCGTCGGTGCGCGCCCGGGATCCGAACCCCGGCCGCCAGCAGCGGAGCGCACGCACTTAACCGCTAAGCCACGGGGCCAGCCCTGAGAATTCTTTCTGTTTTAATAGTTTCTGGTCTTAAAATTTGCCTTTGCAATTGAGTATTTAAAAAATCTATTAACAATAATAATGAAAAAGATTATGTGAATTTTTTAAATAACAGCTACCCATTAGTTTGTGCTATCTACATACTGGGCACTATGCCTACCATGTTTATTTATATTATTCATTTAATCCTATTATACTTATAATTGTTCCCATTTTACAGATGAAGATACTGGGGTTCAAGTTCATTAACATGCCCAAGATCACACTCAGTAAGTGGCAAAACCAGGATTAAAACCCAGCTCTCTCTGGCTTTAAACCTGTGCTTTTAATTTCTCTACTGCTGATTAAACAGGTGTGTTCCAATTAATTTTAAGGAACCTGTAATTGGTTTTTTGCTTTTAGTTTCTTAGCTGCATTATCTTAGCCAGCATTTGTTATGGGTTTGCCCATAGAGCTTAAGAAGTTTAAACATTCAGGGTATTAACCTTTTTAGGCATAAAGTATGAATGTGCTTATAAGGTTTATTTAAGAAAAGTATTGGGATTTGTTAGATTTTTGCCCACCAGAATGTACATTTTTCATTTGAAATAATGAGGGAGATCGTTTCAGACAGAAATAAAGTCTTGATTCAGCAACAGTTAATAGACAAACATCTTGATTTAATATCGATCCACACTTTGCATATACACTTTCTTTTCTGTATATTTGTATTACATTTTAAAAGGTGAGTGGCAGTTTTTCAAACACTTGCAAGCTGCTTCCATCAGTAATGAAATACTTGGCTTGGGCAGTCTCTGGAGTCCCAGAATTTCAGCTTAAACTTTCCATTCGTCCCTGCCAGGCACCAGCTCTAAAATATCTTTTTTTATAAGAACGCCTCCAAAAGGTGCAGCTGTGTGCTGGTTTCATCTTGCATTTTGTAGCAGTGTTGGCACCCTTCAGTGCGAGGAATGCCACTGTCTCCCACACACCGCTGGTGCCCAGGGACTGTTGGGGCCTGTCCAGGTTAGTGGTGTGAGAAGGGCCTGCGTTTGGAGAGAAGGCTCTCTTCTGTTCTGTGTGATTGGTTGTCACCAGGGCGAGGGGGGGAAAAAGAACTAGTGGAAAATGCAGCATCTGATGTGTCATCAGAAATTCTTTCTACAACCTGGACACCGAGTTCCCTGGTGTTCTTGTCACTGTTGAGGACTGCTTCCTCCTCTCTTTTGAAACAATACGTGTGGGCCGGCCCGGTGGCTTAGCGGTTAAGTGCACACGCTCCGCTGCTGGCGGCCCGGGTTCGGATCCCGGGCGTGCACCGACGCACCGCTTCTCCGGCCATGCTGAGGCCGCGTCCCACATGCAGCGACTGGAGGGATGTGCAGCTGTGACATACAACTATCTGCTGGGGCTTTGGGGGAAAAAATAAATAAATAAAATCTTTAAAAAAAAAAAAAAAGAAACACGTGTCTTGGCTTCACCACTTCTAGACCCTTCTTGTCTTCTTTCTTCTTACGTAATACTGATTTCTTTTGATGAAAAATGATTCAGCTAAGTGAAAAACTGGTATTGGATTGTAGTAGAGAATCTACAAATTCCCCCAGATTCTCAAGAGTATCTTGGCTCTCCAGACTTATACAGTGGCTACAGCAGGATTCAAAACCATAGCATTCCTCATTCGGGTGTAAGAATCTGTCTTGAAGACGATCTAATGAGAATTTATATGTAAACTTTGTGAGGATCATGCTCTGTTAACTTGTGTTTTGTTTGATAGCCACCATATATGATATATATCTTTATTTTTAGTTCCATTATGTTTTGGTTTATTGAACTGTATGATGAACTGTATGATGTGCTTTAGCATGGACTTTTCAGAGAACAACTCACCAAATTTGGTAATTCCTACCAATTGTCATTTCCTGTTGGAATTTCTTAAAGTGGAATCTAATGGAAAAGTAAATATTGACTTTGTGTATTTAATAAATTTAAAGGAATAGCTGATTTTAGGATTATTGAAATAATTAATATTTTGCTTTAGAATACTTTTTAGACTTTTGATGTTAACTGATCCTGTTGCCCAAAGTAGAAGATGTGAACTTTAAAGGCTTCTTGAGGAGGGCTTCCACATTCCCTATGTTTAAAAATTTTAGAGGGGAAATGGTTTGACTCACAGATATTGTACTAGAGAATAGGAAATCCTTGAATTGTTATTTTTAAAAAAAATCATCTCTCCTTGTAAAATTTACCTTTTAAAACTCCTATTGCAAAACCTCGATCAGCTGTGATGATTCATATGGGTCATAAAGCTTTTTTTTCAATATTTAAAATTCAGTGAGAAATTCACTTGATAAATTGCAAAAGGAGTACCTGTACTTCCTACTGTATACATCTAGCTTTTTTCTTTTTAAAGTATTCTGGTGTGCACTTTGAGAAAAGCTCCAGTGTTGTTGTAGATACCTGACAGCCTTCACAGTGCTTTTTAGAACTTCATGTAACACTTGTATGAGTGAAACAAATGATATTTTTGTAGCTGAGGATACTGAAGGTAAACCACCATTTCTTGCCAAAAAAACGTTGAAAGCACTAAGGGAAGGTTTTGCTTTTTCCTTTTCCTTCTTCAAGTGAAGTGAAGAAAAGAGAGATGGAAACCCTTTTATACGTAGTATTTGCCAATCCAGTAATATAACTGTTGGGTGCATATTTCAGTCACAATTAGGCGAAATCTTTAATTATCACTTCATTTAACTTTCATATTTGCCTGCAGAAATGATCGTGTTGATAAGATTCTGGAAGGAGATAAACCTTTATTAAGTAATTCCATTTTCAATTGCCAACTTTCAGGATTTTTTTTATTGGGGAAAAAACATGCTTGTAATTTATGAGGGAAAAGAAAGAGGAACTGGGCATGTTGGTTGGATGAGTGTTGTGTGGATATGTAGGTTCCTGTATTTACTATTTAACCTTTAGCATTTTCATCTTGGCCTGTGCTAAGACCTGTAAGTTGGAGAGGGCTGAGGAGAGACACCACAGTGAATCCTAATTAATACCATTTCTCTACCTTTATGTTTTCCTTCTGTTACATATGTTGATAGGATGATGTTTCATTTTGTTCAGTGTAGGAGGCATTTATTGGGGAGGATATTTTTGTGAACTGATAATCTTCTAAGGCAAAAGGAAGTAGTTTATAAGAGGATGTGAAATGGTAGGCTCTTTCATTTTATAGTATTTCTCTTTTTAGTTTACAGTGCTTTTAATTCAAAAGACTATATGAAACTTTCAAGATATTTGTGCTTTTCAAATATACTCACATTTTAACATTTAGAGATTTGGGGGATGTCATTGCTGGATTTTTTCGGGGGGTCACCCACATGAATTTGCTTATCTTAATAGCATATTATCACTAACCCAAAACAGATTACTAGCTCCATTCCTGGATATTCTGATTCCAGGGGTTCGTGGTGTACCCAGGAATCTGTCTTCCGAGCAAGTTCTCTGGGTGATCCCTGAGTTCAGACAGGTGCGGGAAACACAGGAGAGATGAAGTTTCTTTCATCATTAGCTCTCTGCGTAGTGACTGTCTGGAAAGTCGATGACATATCCATTCTGCCTTCATGAAGTCCCAGATGTGTTCAGTGGTGTTGCAGTAGGACAGTCACCCAGGAAACTGAGTGCACGGCAAACTTGGCATGCCCTGAGTTCCGATGTGATTAGCCCTGTGTCCCGATGTCCTGTCCTCAGGGATGGCTTTATAGTGGGGTCTTTGTAGCACACAGCCAACTCAGGAATCTTTCATCTGCTAGTGACAAAATTTGCCCTTGCTCAGGCCATCGGACTGCACTCTCCAATACTGTGGTCACTAGCCACATATAGCTATTTCAATTTAAATTAATAAAAATTAAAAATTCAGTTCCTCAGTCGCCGTAGCTACATTTCAAGTGCTCAGGAGCCACGTGTGGCTAGTCAGTGCTCTATTGAATAGCACAGCTAATAGGACATTTCCATTATCACACAAATTCTGGACAGTGCTGCTGTAGGATTTTCTTTCATAATTTAGCTCTTCTCCTTTTATCCTGGCTAGTTGCAATGGCTAATAGAGTTAGGTGGCAAGATCACGTGTGTGTCTGTCTCAGGGATTTGGCAATCTAAAAGGGTCTTAGGGCCAGCCCGATGGCGCAAGCGGTTAAGTGCGAGCGCTCCGCTGCGGTGGCCCGGGGTTCGCCGGTTCGCATCCCGGGTGCGCACCGACACACTGCTTGGCAAGCCATGCTGTGGCGGCATCCCATATAAAGTGGAGGAAGATGGGCACAGATGTTAGCCCAGGGCCAGTCTTCCTCAGCAAAAAGAGGAGGATTGGCAGATGTTAGCACAGGGCTGATCTCCTCACAAAAAATAAAAAATAAAAAAAATAAAAGGGTCTTAGACCACAGGGTTTAGGGTTTACAGAATAACATAAATCATACTTAATTCTCTGAGGTCAAAAATTTTTTTTTTAAAGATTTTATTTATTTATTTTTTCCCCCCCCAGAGCCCCAGTAGATAGTTGTATGTCATAGCTGCATATCCTTCCAGTTGCTGCATGTGGGACACGGCCCCAGCATGGCCAGAGAAGCGGTGCATAGGTGCGCGCCCGGGATCCGAACCCGGGCCGCCAGCAGCAGAGCGCGCACACCCAACCGCTAAGCCACGGGGCCGGCCCATCTGAGGTCAAAATTTAATAACATAATTTTACTTTATTTTTGCATTGTGAATCTGTTGTTGTTCTATGCTGACTCTTAGTATTAGAAAGGTAGGCTTCATTAGGAATTTGCTTTGCATGATATATGGCTTATTAATAAAGAATCACACCACTAAAATCTCATTGAAACAAAATTGTAAATATTTAGGCTTTGTTAGGTTATATAAACTATGTATTGCTAGATAAGAGTGCACAGTGATGAACCTTAAGTGTCTAAAAAGTTATTTGTTGATGGCTAATAAATAGGTTACACATGGAGATATTTTCATAAAGGCTATCATTTACCTATATTTTGTAGTTTGAGAAATATGAGGTGAATATATTTAGCTCCCTCTTCTGGTATGAGAAAGATATTTTTACTTAAAATGGTTTCATATATTTTTGGAATGAGAATACAGTTACCAATTTCACGTTGAAGGAGATTATTTGTGAGTGTCATCCAAGAAGTTTTTTTCTTTTTGTATCATTACAATTGATAAAACATGTAAATAAACCATGGAAAAACAGTTTATGAAAGCATCACATTTCTTAAGATAGTAACTGACCAAAATATGTGTAAGCAAATAAGGGCTTTGACAGCAGGGACTTAACTTGAGTGTCAAGTGGCCCCTGATCATTTGTATTGGCTTCCATGTCTGACACTAGGCCTGCCCCTGACATTTATGGAGCCTGGGGCAAGAGTACAAAAGGAGGCCCAGGTGCCCTGTGTCTCGGTATTTTAAGGTTATAAATCACATTAACAAACTGTTCAATGAAATCTCTTCTATCCTCCTGTCTGGACAATTGCTCCTTCATAATGACCAGGAGGCCAGATTTGAATTTAGAGTTCTTGGATTCCCAGTTCTGCCCCAGAGCATGGTGACATAGCGGGAGCTGGCCCCTCGGCCCACCCCTGGCTTTGCCCCGGACTGCCAGGGGCCTTGCACGTCCAAACTCCATTCTTTCCTGAGCCCTCCTTCCCAGCCCCAGCTCCTACTCCTTGGGCCCAGGGCACACCTGGCAGGGAGGTCTGCCCTGGTGAGGATGGACCTGGGGAAGAGGCTTTGAGAAGCCAGTGGGGCAAGGAATTCTGGGATTCTGGGTAAGAAGATTGAGGGTGTCCTAGGAGAGAAGAGGTAGCATGTCCCCTTGGCCCTCAAAACTCATCACATTGTGGGAAGAGGCACAGCTGGAGGAGGGCCAGAGAGGAGCCTTCTAAAGGGCCAGGCCCAGCACAGGGCTCTCTGTTGCTCGGGCCTGAGATTGCTACTGTCAGATAGACTGAATGATTTTGTGTTTAGAGTTCCTTGATTGTTGTCTAATGCATTTGATTACACCAAATTAAATGTAATCGTAGGACTTGCCTTGTTTGCAGCTTTGACTCTTCCGGACCTTGCAGAGCAGTTTGCCCCTCCTGACGTCGCTCCACCTCTTCTTATCAAGCTCGTGGAAGCCATTGAAAAGAAAGGTAATCCAGCTGCTGGAGGGAACCAGTGACCTTGTTACATCCTGTTCCTTGGGCATTATAATTTGTATTTGTCTCTTGGGCATTCACTAAATACAATTCTGGCTACCTGTGCTAGACACACAAGCTCTTTGGAGCTGTGTCCTGGGGAAATCATCTTGGTCTGATTTCTAACTCTATATTATATATTCTAACTACTATTAACATGTAGTTTCTGTATGGAAACTATTAAATTCTCGATAATTTAATAAATATAATTAATTTGCTTTTTAGTGGCCAGATGATTTTGCGAAAATTATTGACATGCCAGATAAGATTAATAATAGGGGGCCGGCCCCGTGGCATAGCAGTTAAGCACACGTGCTGTGCTGTTGGCAGCCCGGGTTCGGATCCCAGGCACGCACCGAGGCACCGCTTGTCAGGCCGTGCTGTGATGGCATCCCATATAAAGTGGAGGAAGATCAGTACAGATGTTAGCCCAGGGCCAGTCTTCCTCAACAAAAAGAGGAGGATTGGCATGGATGTTAGCTCAGGGCTGATCTTCCTCACAAAAAAAAAAAAAAGATTAATAGTAGGAGTTGACTTCCAAGAATATTTGGTACACATCTAGAATAGATACTGGATGGAGACCGGAATGTCTTTCTGGCAGCAGGCTCACAGGTTCTCCAGAGAGCTGTGTTTTGCATACTCAGTCTGTTTTGTGTCCTAGGTCTGGAATGTTCAACTCTATACAGAACACAGAGCTCCAGCAACCCAGCAGAATTACGACAGCTTCTTGATTGTGGTGAGTGTCACGGAGCTAGAAATATAAGTGGGAAAGACAGTTCTTACCTTTCTGTTTCAGGTAAAGCACAAAAAACTTGAACTTAAGCATGCAGTGTTCTAAGTTTGGAGGGAGCTCAGAAACCACACATGGTTCCCTCTGCCCTGTGACAGTAACGGTGCAAACCTTTGATGTTTGTCTCCAGAGCTGGGGTGTGTGTGCATGCCTGCCTGCAGGCACATTGGCTGTCGTCACAGCCAAGAGCCTCCGGGTCCTGCAGAAATGCAGAGGAGAGAAGCAGCCTCTTGGGATTTCTCTGACTCCTGCATATCTACCCTCTTTCTCTGACCCTGCAGTTGGCTCCATCTAATTCATCTGGATCGGTTTAAAAAATATTTATAAGTCTATGTCATTTAACAAAAGTCTCTTCTGACTTTCTCCCTTTCCTTTCCCTTTCTCTCTGTCTTACTTTCTTCCTTCCTTGCTTGCTTTTTCATGCCATATTTGCATTAAGTAACACCACAGTATTGTTATATTAAGTGGTGTGCTAGTAAACCAACTCTCTGGGGAAAAAAAATACCTCGTTGTTTGTAGCATTTGCCCATTTCTGTGGTGTAAATATTCCCACCATGGTCAAGCTACCAGCATGTTCTCACTGTACTCCAACTTGGGAAGACTTGAGCACAGTTGGCCCTTGTAGGCTGGTACAAGCCACTCCAGCACACCGTTGGTTAAATGACATCAATTAATTCAACCAAGTGGTGGCTTTATTATTTGTCTCCTCCCTCCTTTGCCATACAGAATAAAACTGTACAAATGTGATAAATTTACTTGCTATCATTCCAGCAAATCATCTTCTATATCACCTTCTAGAATCTCTCACATTCTTCATTCCCTCCCAATACTTTTTTGGTTTTAGAAAAATAATTTTCTGCTTCACATTATTTTAGCTGAATTTGGATGTTTGAACCACAGAGAGTAAAACCCAGTTTTGGAAGACTCTCTTTCAGATGTATAATTGTGCAAAGAATGCCCATATGATATTTAATAAATGAAAATTTGAAGTGTGAGGCAGCTTCAAAATGAGGCAGCTTATGAAAATTTCTAGAAGAGTTGTTTCTGGGAAAGAAGAAGGAGATTGATCAGATCTTTATCAGTAAATAGTTTCACTTGAAATGTACCGCCCAGATGTTTGAAGCTTTAAGAAAAATTTTTTTAACTCTCATTTTTCCTTTGTGCATGGAAATCAGTCTTACACATGTACAGGGCATGTCCTCCTTGCTGCTGTGTCTCCCGCCCTGCCCACAGAGTAGGTCATTAGAAGTTGACTGGCAGAAAACTCGAGGTGAAAAGACTTGTTTTTCTTTATTTCTAACAGCTTTACCAGGGTGCTAAAGAAACACTGAATTTTGTCCTACCCAGTTGAAATAGAGATACATGTTTGGGTCAGAAACTTGGTCAAATTGAACATGTTAAAAGTCACAGGAAATGTTTAGACACCAGAGATAGAAGCTATTTGAGACATAGTGGTTAAGTTTTTAAATGTGACCAAAAACAGATGATGCAGTTTAGCTTTAAAAAAACCTTTGCACCACCTGTGAGATGGAATAAATAACCAAAATTCACGTCAACAATATATCTTGACAGACATCTCCCCATTTGAGATCAAAACACACATATAGAAAACTGGTTTCACTTGGATTCTGTGCAATAAAAGTAAATTTTGTGGCAAAAAAAAAAAGAAGAGTAAACATTATCTAAATTTAGTTAGCACCGTTTCCAGCTTGAGGATTTTTCAATCCATAAAAATATCATAATATCCTGGAGGAAGCTCAGAGATAGGTCACTTACACTAAAAAAAAAAAGAAATCATGGCTTTTAACCAACCCTGTGAATTACCAATATCTGCAAAGGACAGACATGATGGACAACAGCCCACTTTTATTAGCACCTACTGTTATTTTATTTCCTCCACACATTAACATCTTTTGGAGGAATGGGGGATGTGCATTATAGGATGTTTAGCAGCATCCCTGGCCTCTACCCACTAGATGCCAATAGCATCGTCCCCTCATTGTGACAATCAAAAATGTCTCCAGACATTGCCAGATGTCTCCTGGGGTAGGGGTGGGGATGGGACAGCAGACTGGAAAACCAGTGGAGAACTACTAAGCTAGATAGAGATCATCAGCTGGGGAGGGGCTCCATTCCAGTGGCAGGACGGATGGAGCGCAGGAGAGTTTACTAGTTACCTGTCATGAGTAGACTCAGTTAAAAGTGGGGTGGAAGAGAGTATAAACCCCCCCAACCCAGACCTAAAGATTGTGTGGCTCTCACCTAGTTAACTTCAAAAGTCATCACCTGACTGATGTGTGTAGCTGTTGGAAGAGCATGTTAGGATATCTTTAATGCAGAAAAGGAGGCGCTTAGAACAGAAGTCAGAAACTCCAAGGAGTTTTAAAAGTTACATTAAAAAAAATACATAGAACATACTATGTCATCAACTCTAGTGGAATCTGACATAAGGTGAGCTTGTCCGAAGACTTGAAATAAGGTTATTTCATTCAAAGGCTATATAAAGGCTCTTTGGAATATACCTCATGCGTTAGAGAAGCGCTCCAGTGAATTAACCTTACTTTAAGGACTTTCTATAATTCAATCCACAAACATTTAACAAGCACATTCTACATGCTGAGCACTGAGAGAGGCGAGGAGAGCAGGTGAGAGCCCGCAGTCAGTGCCCTGGAGGTCTCAGTCAAGTAGACAGACGCGTAATTACCATACTGTCCAGGAAGTGTCAGAATACGGGGATGGCTCAGCGGCACTGCTCTTGCACAGAGAAGGCAGCAGAAACTCTGCCTGAGGGAGGGACTTGTGGAATATTTAGTGTCTTAATGTTTATACCTCATCGCCAAATGGTTTGTCACCTTTTTCAGGATGAGAAAATTAAGTAATATTAATTTACTGGGCAAAGAGACATATTAAATGAAGCATACAGGGAGTGAAGTATGTGGGGGGCCAGCAGCTTGCCCAATAGTCAGTGTGGAATGTTCCTATGGTGATGCGCACACAGTCCTGTTTGACAGTCACTCTAGAAGCTGCATGACTTTCAGTGTGGGTCCGTCAGGCAAAGACCTAGTCTTGCCCTTCCCATACTTGTTAGAGCTGTGATATATCTCTGGTTAGTTTTTTATAGGACATTTAAGGGATTTAACCCTTTGCCTCGCCACCTTTTAAGTTTAATAATTCTTTTCCTCTAACTGACCTATCCACATTTTCTACCAGACGGACTTTTCTCAGAGCTTTGTGGTGTTGTGTGATTATCTTTCATAAGATCTGCCTAGGTCATGGGGCAAATTTGGTTTATGGTGACGATGTGTCCCAGGAGCTCTTGTAGCTTCAGGCTCAATCTGGAGTGATTTATAATATCACACCTGGTTCACGGGCGCCCAGGATACCGCCTTCTCCTACTCATGCTCAAACACCCTGGAGTAAACTTCGATTCTTTCTCATTCTGTCCTAGGCCACAACCCAATCCAGTCAATCACCAAGTTATGTTAGTTCTTGGTAATGTCTCACACATTTCTGACTGCATTAGAATTCAGACTACCAAAGTTGGTATCTTTACTTTCAGCAGCCTCCTTTCCAATTTATTTATTTATTTTTTTGGTGAGGAAGATCAGCCCTGAGCTAACATCCGTTGCCAATCCTCCTCTTCTTGCTGAGGAAGACTGGCCCTGGGCTAACATCCATGCCCATCTTCCTCTACTTTATATGTGGGACGCCACCACAGCATGGCTTGATAAGCGGTGCGTAGGTCCACACCGGGAGCCGAACCTGCGAACCCCAGGCTGCCGAAGTGGAGCGTGCGAACTTAACTGCTATGCCACTGGTCGGCCCGCAACTTATTTTTAACACCACAATTAATAAAGCTGTTTACAAATGTAGCATTTTGCTCATTGCCCACCGTTTCTCCATTCAGCACACGAGTCTCCAGATAATTTCTCCCAGGTCACACTTCCCGTCACCAGTGTGCGTCCTTGAGCAGCAGACAAATGCCTCTGCTTGTTTCTAGATGTCCACGGTCCTTCCTCCCTCCCCAGGATCCCTCCTTTCTGCTAGGCACTGTACTTTTTCTACCCCAAGCACTCAGAGAGGGGTTTTGATTGGTTTCACCCCATTACTGAATTGCCTGCCTTCTTTTCTAGCTGAAGGATTTACTGGACAGATGTGCTTGTCTTTTCTTTCTTCTGAGGTAGTTCAGTGTCCACCAGTTAGATTAATAATACTCTGTCAGAATTAGGGGGAAACGTTCTAAAGATGTTCAAATTATGTTTATGGCTATTCTTGAGATTGACTGCTAAAATTCTGTAATATCTTACTGTTTAGTCAGTCCCTCTATTGGGTTAAATTTATATTAATTATGGGGTGCAGGATTTAGCAACTCAAATTTTAGGAAATCTGTGGATGTGCATTTCACGTTTTCGTGTTGAGGTTTTAGGAGACATTTACTATATGATTGACTATCCCTAGGTAGAACCCATCTCAGTCAGGGCAGAACCACCCTCCAGAAAGTATTTGGAAATGTTTTGGGGGCTACATTAGTTTGCTAGGGCTGCCATAATAAAATTCCACAGACTGGGTGGCTTTAAAGACAGAAACCTATTTTCTCACAGTTTTCGAGGCTAGAAGTCTCAGGTCAAGGCAGGTTTGGTTTCTTCTGAGGCCTCTCTCCTTGGCTTACAAATGGCCGTCTTCTCACTGTGTCCTCATGTGGTCTTTCCTCTGTGCGTGTGCCACTGGTGTCTCTGTATGTGTCTAAATTTCCTCTTCTTATAAGGACACCAGTCAGAATGGATTAGGGCCCACCCTAACGACCTCATTTTAGCTTAACCACCTCTTTAAAGGCCTGTCTCCAAATGCAGTCACGTTCTGAGGTACTGGGTGTTAGGACTTCACCATATGAATTGTTGGGGGGACACAATTCAGCCCATATCAGGGGCGTTATTTTTTGTTGCCCCAAAGTCTGGGAATGTGCTCCTGGCATCATCGACAGGGGTCATCATCCAAATGCATGCAGCATGGGGGACAGACCTACGCAAAGAAAATTACTCTATTTGAAATGCCAGCAGCAACCCCTGTGAGTTAATAAATACCTACTGTTAATAAATAAATATAAGATACTTATATTTGTCCTCATCTTGCTTCCTTTCACGTGTCACGTTTAAGTCAAACATTCAGAAAATTGGCCCAACCGATGTATAAAATGTCTGAAATATATTTTTTATTGTTTCTATCCTAGATGCCACTTCCTTGGACTTGGAAATGATCGATGTGCAAGTTTTAGCAGATGCTCTCAAACGCTATCTCTTGGACTTACCAAATCCTGTCATTCCAGTAGCCGTTTACAATGAAATGATTTCTTTAGCCCCAGGTTTGTTTTCTCTTCTGAGAACCTCATTGAACATATATTGAGATGTGGGTGTGCTTGTCAAGTTCATTAAGTGCTGCATATAAAGAAATAATTTTTAGAAAATATTGGTAGGAATCTACCCTCCCCCCATCCTACCCCCCGCATCAGCACAAATTCCCTCACCAGGGCATCCGGTAGAAGTCTCAGATTCCCGTTTGCTTAAGAAGACTGACAAAGTTCACACTGTCAGCAAAGGCCACAGTGTTCCCAGTGCCGTCATTGGATTCAGGGAACTGGGACTAGGACCCAGTGGCTGGAGATGTTCTTGTCATCTTCCCTGAGTGGCCATTACAAAATGCGTTGAGGGAAAAGGACTCAGTTTTAGGAGCTAATGCTCAGTTAAAGTGCTTTGGGGACAGGAAATTGTGGTTCGTAACCTTCAAAGTTAAAACCTGTGATACTTATCTGATGCTCCTCTGAATTAGCCAATCACACTTGAAGCTGCTCCATGGAGGGCAGATTTCTGCCAGTACACCCTGAACCTCTTGTGGTTTTTTACACCCAGAGTTTCTTGCATTTCCATTTGACTTGAGATTTCTACTTTCTCACAATGCCTTTTCTAATGAGAAGAACACATGAACTATCTGCTTCTTCTGATGACTTTGTTTTAAATAACTCCTTCTTGTGTAGCTAGGACAGAAATTTGCTAGGTGTTTATTCACTGGTACCTAGAAACAGTCTCTTATTCTTTTTTCTTTAACTCGTAGAAGTACAAAGCTCCGACGAATATATCCAGCTGTTGAAGAAGCTCATTAGGTCGCCTAATATACCTCATCAGTATTGGCTTACGCTCCAGTATTTGCTAAAACATTTCTTCAAACTCTCTCAAACCTCCAGCAAAAATCTTTTGAATGCGAGAGTCCTCTCTGAACTTTTCAGCCCTCTGCTTTTCAGATTCCCGGCAGCCAGGTAAGTGAAAGAAGAGAAATGTACTTTCGGGTGATGTGGGTAGTCCTGAGTTGATTGGTCATTAAACTTAGTCTAAAGATGCCAGTTCACAGATGCATGTACATATTTGCAGCAGACACATTCGCCTGCATGTGCATAAATGAAAGTGAGTTTGTTGTTTGGGGAAAAGGTTTCTAATAAAACTCTCTTTTTTGTAGCTCTGAGAATGCTGAACACCTCATAAAAGTTATAGAAATTTTAATCTCCACAGAATGGAATGAACGACAGCCTGCACCAGGTAATGCCTTTTGAACATTTAAAATTCTCTCATGGTTTTTTAGAGCCTGAAAAATGGTGGCTTTAGACCTCCTGTGAAATAACATAAGTTTCTTGTAGAATTGAGATCCATAACAACATGTTACCTTGTGATTTAAAGACAACATAGCTGAGTGGTGGTGTATATTATCCAGATTTTGATATTTGTGGATTTTAAATGATCTTAGTTTTAGCTGAGGGTTGTTGGGAGAGCTCTCCATCCCCCTCAACATTTATGCTTCTAGTTGCATAAATTACAGAGTTCATTTTAGTTGTTGACATTTTTGTTTTTCTTTCTAATACGTATAAAGTAGGAGATTTATAATTACTATATAATTTAAAGTATTTTGGAATGTGTTTTTTGGAGGCAGGTAGACTGAGAAATGTCTGTCAAAATAAACATTTTCAATAATGCAGGCAGTATGAACCCGGGGTATTCGCTGTAGCAAGTTAGAGCAAGCCAGACACTTCTTTGAAAGCAGGCTGGCATTCAATTAGCCATTTAACAAAGCAGGAAACGTAGACTGTGTTAGCAGTGGATTTAATTTAAACTGATATGTTTTTCTTCTGAAGTCTAAACAACCTTACTTTGCTATATACTGGTTAAAACTTAGCTAATGGAGGCTCATCATTTAGAATAGTGATTTGGGTCCTGTAAGTGAAGCGAAGTCTCAGGACAAGCAGAAGGTTTGCCTGTAGTCCTAATTTATGCTTAGAATTTAAAGAAAACATCATGAATTTATGGTTTATTATAGGTAACTCATGCAAATGACCAAATTTATCTCTGTATGAGCAAGCATGGGGACCCAGTTTTTAGTGTCATGCAATGGAGAATTAAGTTGTGCTTTTTTTAGGTGTTACTGGCTTGGTTGTTTGCATCTGGATGGGGCAGACTGAGAGAGGTGAGGGCCTAGGCTTAAAACCTACCTGTAGGGGTGGGATAAATGATGGGATAGGGAAACACTCATGGTGCAGGTGTTGAGAAGGGCTTCTGTGGACAGGCCCAAAATATGGTATCCAAAAGTGAGAGAGGCAGCAGAAGTAGTACATAAGGCAGTCGTGGTATGTTCAAGTGTTCCAAAGCACAGCAAGCAGGATGTTCAACAGGGATACCCCGAATTGTAGGTAAACTGCATCAGGAAGTCTGTCAGCAGGTATCGCCTAGTCCAGGGGCTGGCTGAAAGTTTCCTCTCATGTGACTGCTCGGGTCCTTTGTTGACGGATTTGGAGCCCTGTATTGGAGTTCAGAGTCTGCCTGTGGGCTCCGTAGGAAAGAATGCAATGTAGGTTAGAAGTACCCTGTGATGAAGGGGTAGGGGGCAGGGGTGGAACATGGCACTTGAATTATTTATTGACCAATCACATGGGTGGGGAGGAAGAGGACTAGCAAGAACAAAGCAGGACCCTGGGCCAAAGGGCTGAGCTGTGATCTTTATCTTTCACTTCCTCCTGACTTGTGTGGAGGCATCTCTGAGAGACTAGGGGGAGAGCTGGGCCCTGCTTGCAGTGAAGGGCTAGGGGGTGGTCCTGGTCTTCTCAGTGGCTCCCCCTCTGTAGAAAAGCCAGAATGGATAGACAGATAGCACAGACAAATTTATCAGATGGAGTTTTTGAGAATTGCTACTACATGGGGTGTAGTAGTAGTAGAATTAGTGGTGGAATTTAATTAGCCTGACGAGTGTAAACTGGTTAAATGTCTTTATCACTTTCAGCATAATTCTGCTAGAGAAAAAATTCATCTGCAGCCATTTTCATAATGCACACTTAAAACTGCTTGATATGCCACAGACTCTACCTACATTCTTCTGAGAAATTGGTGTGCCGGTTTCAAAGGCGGATTAGTTCCATCAGCTTTGTTGAAGCATGATAAATAAAGCCTTGAACGTTTGCTAAACCATCCCAGATTTCATGCACCCTCTTCAAAAAAAATGAATCCAAGTAATTTTTAAACTATAGTTTGAGTGCTTTTTCTCTCTGGGTGATGTCTTTTAGCCATTCTGGAAATCCTGTAGGCCCTTTGGAATTAAATGGATGCTTCAGTGTCTCTCCCTTGTGAAAATATACTACCAACCCCGGGAAAAACGTCCACCTCCTCAACACCTTTGTATTCAGGAACGGCTCCAGTGCACAGGATGGGCAGGGCACCCTGGGTTAGAGGAATGATTTCTTAGGCCTAGTGGGAATGCGACATTTTCATAGTCCTTCATCATTGCCCCAGCATGTGCTGGTACCAGAGGGCTTGGGAAGCACAACACTGGCGCATCTCCAGTGAACCGTCATAAATCACTCATTTGCAATAACTTTATTGTTCTGAATAGACATGAGTACTTGAATGATTTTGGGGGGGTGGGAGGACAAGACTATTATGGGCTAGATAGACATCTTTTCTAGTTTTTACTAGATAGAGCTTGAAACAATAGGCAAAACTGATGATGTTTGAGGCAATGTAATCATGTGTCACTTAATGACAGGGATATGTTCTGAGAAATGGGTCGTTAGGCGATTTCATCATTGTTCGAACATCATAGAGTATACACAAACCTGGATGGTATAGCCTACTACATGCCTAGGCTCTATGGTACTAATCTTATGGGACCACCGTTGTGTATGTGGTCCATCGTTAACCAAAACATTGTTATGCAGCACATGACTGTAAGACCCATTAGTGCATAGTATCTAATTAAATACTAGGTGGGACAGCGTGTACTGTAAGTATAAAAAGAATAATTGAGATGTGATTGGTGACTTTAGGGTAATTGAATGGACAGAAAAACATAGGACTTGAAATGGGCTTTGAAGAATAGGTACAATTTGAATAGGGGAGGGAGAAATAGCGTTTCAAGTCAAGGAGTTTCAAAGATTTATTCAAAATAAATTGCAAAGCACAAAAATAATGGCTTGATATTTTTACCAGATTTTAAAAAGCAGTAAATATTTTTTAAGTGACAGTATCGTGTAAAGCATCCCTTTAGAGTTGAAAGCATTGTCTAGCTCTTCGTCTGCACATGAAGAAACTGAAGCCCGCAGGGGTTGAGAGTTTCACGTGGTGCCACCCAGCCTGGGTCTGCGGACGACCCTGGGCGCCAGCCTGCTGCTATATCTGCTGCACCTGCTGCCTGGGGTTGTGGAAGCTTCGTGAGCAATGGGACTGTTTTTAGTGTCCAGTCAAAAAGTCCTCTGAAGTTTCCACAAGTAATAAACTAAAAATATGTGATGTTTGCTCTTCTGGGTCACATATAGTAAAGAGCCTCAGGGCGATTTTTATAGCTTTTGGGATAAGGCTTAGAATCACTCCATCCGTCGTGCCATGGAAAGAACAGTGTGAGTCAAATGGATCTGGGTTTGAATCTCAACTCTTGCTACTTAGTTGCCAAGTTCATCATCAGGTAACTCAGCCTTTCCAAACTGTTGTCCAGTCTGTGAAATGGGAATAATGCCTCTCTCCTGGGGTGGTTGTGAGAATTAAATGAGGTAATAAGAACTGAAGCTCATGGCCCTATACTATGTCTCTACTGTCTGTTGCATCAACTCGAGTTTTTAAGGCCCTGCCAGAGCCAGCCTCATTCTGCAGCCGTGACTCCCTGGTCCACCATTCCTAGTTAGTACTATCTGAATCCCATCAGGCCATTCTCCCCACTGGCCTGCCCCCCGTTCCCAGCCAGCAGAGCCAGGCCTCTGGGAGCCTGTAGGGGTTTTAATGCAAATCTGAAAGGGACACTCACTGGGCAGGTGCTGCCCTGTAGGTACATTGCCTGGAAGGAGGAAGGTGCCTTAGTATGATGCCCTTTCCTCTATGTGTGGCTTGGTGAGTGGAGGGGCCTGGATTTCAGTACCCGCTCCCTCTGCCACCTTACCCAGGTGCCTTTGCACAGTGCACAAAATGTTCAGTTGTACACAGCAGCCCCAAACAGTGCCATCCACTTCATCTGCACCCAGGTAGGTCCTCTCCCTGCTTTATGTGCAGGTCGTCGGGCCATTCGATATGTTTATGCCCTTAACCCCCTTGTCCCCTTAACTTAACTGTTCTGTACTTCTTCCTATGAGTTTCATCTGCTCAACTACATTTCTCAAGGACAAAGGCTTCTCCTTTCCAGCTCTGCCTAGCATAGAATAGGCACAGCTTAATAATCATCCATATAAAGTTTTTTAAATTCTTTGATAAACTCCCCAACTTTCAAAGAATGTTGGCACACCAACTCATTTAATACATCCAGCAAACCTGTGAAGCGAGGATTCTCCTCAGTGTGGAGGGAAACTAAGGTTTGAAAGGTAAGCACAGCATAAGTTCTTAGAACTTTGTTGATAGTCTGCTGTTCCCTTTGTCACTAAAAGTCTTAAATATATTTAAAGCCCAACAGTAGTTCCCTGGAATCATTATGTTATGTTTACCCTACTAATACTTAGGTAGCTAAAGTAGATTTCTATAGGGCAACTCAGGTAAAAATAGGACCATTCAAAATGGGGTGCCTTTGAATGAAGCCCATTATAAATGTATTTATGTATTTCAGATTTCATGGATATATTCAGAAATATTAATGTAGCATAATTGAAGTCTAATATTGTACCCTCAAGCCCAGAGTGGAAAATAAATGACTCTTTCTCCCCCTCTGCCCTTCTACACCTGTCAGAGTTAATTTTTAACCACTGGCACATTGCAAAACATTCATCCTGAAGAGCCTGATTCATAAATCTTGTTTTAAATGCTCTGGGCTTGGTTTTCAACCAAGACTAAAGCAAGCACCAAGGTGGAGGGAAATGACTTTCAAAGAGTTTTACTTTTCTCTGATTTATTTTTTATTGGGTTTAAAATGTGGTCTGACATTAGAGGGTTGTTTCAAAGGTGAGAAATGAAACCTTGAAAAAAAATGCATGTATTTAGATGGGTAGGAATAAACAGAGGCAAGCCATACTAGGTTATATCGGAAAATAGGAAGTTTTATTTGTGCTCTGAAAAAGAGACGTATTTCAGGGCGCATATGTTGGTGGGGTATGGCTCAGTTTTACTTTTGTTTTCACAGTGCAGCTTCTCTTTCCCTCAAGGGACAGCATCTGAGAGGGAAACAGCAGAGGTGGAGTTCTTTCTTCCACTAAGCAAGGGCACACCTTTTCAGATACTTGGTAGAATGCATCAGTTTTGTGTATATGTAAACCTGAGTTTGTTTTTAAACTTAAATGGACATTTTGTTTAGCACTGGATCATTAAGAGCACTGGAGGTGGAGTAAAGAATTTGCATCATTGTGAAAGGCCCTTCTGTCCCACGTTGTCTTAGGTTAAAATTATGAAGGGAGGCATTCATTTAACCCTTAAATTAAGATTTTGGTTCATTTATTTTTTTCTCACTGCCTTTTCTTTAAAGTGGTCTTTTGTTCATAAATGATGACCCACAAAAATATTTAAGAAGTTGTGCAGAATGAAAGCCAGTTGTGGAACATTCGCTATGTGGTGGTGACTTGCACGTATGAGATACAGTGTTCAGTCTGTAACTTTCAAACATATTTTAATGATTAAGGGACTAGACTAGATCACGCCTGCTGAGAAGTGAAATGTGGCCTATTTTTGCCTCTGAAATGAGTTTTACAAAACTTTGAGGAAAGGGAAAGTAATGAGACATATGGGTTTGAAGAATCTAAAGGGTAAAGTTAGTTTCGATGATGTGAGTTTTCCAGTGTGGCTGGGTCTTTGGGTCTCAGATAAACGCTGAAATTAAAATACAAGTTTTCTTAGAAGAGCTCAGCAGCCACGTGAAAAATATCTCCTAAATTGTTATGACATCTGTGCGTTTGATTTATAAGTTATTTGTTAGTGAATCATATAGATTAAGTGATAGTTGGACAATTACGTTTATTTTGTATGACATTTTGGACAGGTGTGAGATGAATGAAATATACAGAAAATTGTTTTCTCCGAAGCAGAAGGTACTGATTCCGTTCTACCAGCAGAGGGCTCCCTTTTTAAACTTATAAAGAGCATGTGTCTTGCCGATCACTTTTCAAAGACTAAAATTGAATGGAAAAGACTCCGCTCACACTTTCGATAATATAATGGAACCTCTATGGTAGATGATTGTACATATTGTGAGAAATTTGAAGCAAAGTTTTCAAATCTATTTTAAGACTTTCTTTCTGTAAGTAGAGGTTGTACTGCTTTCCAGCAGATAATTTTCTTCTGAAACAGAAAATACATTGTTGCACTAGAGAGCATTTTAATCTTAGAAGGTTTTTGACCTTTCATTCATATGAAACATCATATGAATCCAGACGGGTATGCTTAAGACACTGATGTTTCCAAGGTTTCTAGCTTCAGAAAGACTATTTTTAAAAGTAGGGCAAGATTATGCAGCTCAGGGGGCACGAGTATTCTCTAAACTAACCATGTGGTCCTGTGATCAGCTGGCAGAAGCTGGCAGGATCACTTACAGACTATTTTTTTTTTCCATTGGAAAAGTAGGTTTTTTTTTGTATTATATCAATTGCACCAAAGGAAAGTTTGTAAAAGCGCTTTCATCGTGAGTTTAGCAGCGCTTCTCAGATATTGCAAGGAATCCTGAAGCTGGTTCCTGCCTGCGTGGGCTTTATGTCAGCACCTAGATCTTCCCTTATCACTGCCTGTGACCACTGGGTCACCTTCCCATATGAAGTCCGAGGGTATTATAGACATAACCTGTGTTTCTTCAAAGAAAATTAGAAGGTAGCTTTTTTTTAAGTAAGCTAAAAATAGAAAACAGAAAAAGTCAGTTTTGTTGTAGGTGTGAAATTTTTTGCATGTGGCTTAAAAGCAATTAACGTCAGTTTCGCTTGTTAATTTTTACTTTCTCTGGCAGAGGGAAGTGAAGAGCAGGGCCAGTGGGCGGAGCAAAAAGCGTTGAGGAGAAAGCTCAGACGGCTGGGTTCTGGTCCCAGCGCTAGAATCCTGTGCAAACCACTTCCCCCTCTGGATCAGAACTGTGTGTGTGTAGCATGAGGGAATTGCTTGACGTGACCTCTACATTACTTTCTTGTTTTAAAGCTAGTGATTCTGTGATTTTACATTGTGTTATGGTTCTTGGGATAATAGTAAAGCCATGTATGCTGATGCAAGTGAAATTTTTCTTCCGTGAAATTTTAATTCTTTAAATAGTAGCCAACAGTCCTAAGTCTGGTTCATTGCAACTTTCTCAAATAAAGGACAAAAAATCCTCTAGAAAGGTGTGCCATTCTGCTTGCCCTCCTCTCCTTTGCTCCATGTTGTGGTCACATGAACCTCATGCAGACACACCTTTTAATTATTAGAAAGTCGTCTGGCTGTGTGAACATGAGTTGAAATTGACCTCATAAAAATAGCCGCAGAGTGGGTTTTATTTCTTTCTTAATCTTCACGTGGTTGTGGAGGATAGTATCCATGCAGAGTTACAGTAATTTTCCCTGGGATCCTCTCCTACGACTATGAAACATTTTTTAAACCTGTTCCTGCCGAGTGGCTCCATAGGGCTTGCCTGTTACACCTGCGGGGCTGCCTGTGCTAGTGTGTGGGAGGAGGTGGACAGAGCAGGGCACGGTGTTCTGGGCCGTTCGAGAGGTTCAGGCCTTTACAAGCAAGGCTTTGATTCTATTTTTTGCTGAACTAGCTCAGCCACTTCCTGTGTTTGGCTGCGCATAGTGCCTGCTTCTCTGTGGCCACTTGAGCCCCGCGAGCCAGCGAGCGCGCCGCCGCAGCCGGTTAGCGAGACTATTTTAGGTCCCCTCACAATGGCCTTCTCATTTCCTCGGTGAAAATGAGCGAGTTGGGCTGGCACTGGCCACTTGTTAGCCGATGACAACTTTGACTTTGGCTTGGGCTCCCCTCCCCCACCCAAAATCCCGAGCTCAGCAAATATTTGAACCTGCCCAAGTTAATCATGAAGCCGCGATCTTTATCTGAGAGAGACGTGCGAGCGCCCGGGCTTTTCCCCTCCCCAGTACAGTACCGACCTCCAGTGGGTTTCTCAATGGGGAGCCGCCGCTGAGCCGCGCTGCGCTGCCGGGCGTGCGCGTGTCCCCTCGTCCGCGCGGTGACAGCCCGAGGGTCCTGCGGCCGCCCGCCCCGCGCGCTCGAGCGGGCGCGAGCACTGCAGCCGGGAGCCGTGGGGGGAACGCGGGGGCTGGTCCCGCTTGCTGGAAGAATAGCTTTTTGGATTTTTTTTTCATTGTCGGATACAGGCATTTCAAAGGGAGACCATTGAAATGCATAACCTGCAAAGTAAGTTGCCTTTAATTTGTGCACTTCTCTGCCCCTTCGCTGTTTCACTGTCTTTTGTACTTCTGTGAAAGGATCATTTCTGTAGTTTGTCTTCGTGTGTGTGTGTGTGAGAGAAAGAGAGGGAGAGGGAGAGATTAAATGCTGCCTGGGAAGGGCAGATGAGAGATTAGGGGAGACACTCCCCCATTTCCTCAAGGGGCACAGTGTGAGGGAAAGATGGGGTTTAGGTTGGAATTGGAGAAGGAGGTAATTACAAAGTGCTTGGCTGGAAGTTGGTGCCCGGCCAGGCGTCTGGGAGACGTGGAAAATCACCTGTCTCACTGTCCTCCTCCTTGGGTCAGTTTGCCACATGGGATCCAGCAGCAGGACTGGTTTGCACCAAGTGCTGCCAAAGGCATGAGGCTGCCTGCTGGCTGTTAGACCTTCCACACAGCTGCTAGGAGGACTTGCCTCCCTTCCCTTTGGGGGAGGGTCAACTTTTTATTAAACTAAGAAAGAATTGTTTCTGAATGTTATCCGAGGGCATACCCCCCACCACCACTTTTACCATTTTTATTTGAATTTGAGTTTAGATTTACTTAAACCCTTAGGCAAATAGAAAAGTGTGAGTGGGAGAGGGTGGAAGGGTAGAGGTTGAGTGTGCCGTACTCCTTAGTGGAAAAATGAATTGAACCAGAGGGGACACAAGTGAACAGTGCTCAGAATGTCTTGCCTGTGCTCTGCTAATTTATATATTTTATGAGTCCAAATTTGATGGAAAGTCTAAGAATACATTTTAAGGGCTTCTGTGTTCTTTAAATTGTAAATATGTTAAAATTGTTTACGTATGTAACATATGTATGTGTGTAGACCACAAAGCCCACTATAGTTTTTTAAATCAGTTACATTTACATGGGAGAGGGAGCCTTTTCTCCTTTCCTCCCCTCTCGTCATAGTATTGTAAATGTAAAGAGACTGGTTCACAATGGCAATGTACATTAGGCTCTAGTAAGGGTGGCAGGATTATATGCAGAATGGCTTTAAAGAACTAAAATTAATGTCAATTTATAGGGGAATTGATTTCTTTACATTAAATACTGCTAAGAAGGAATAATAATATCTGTCCCTAGAGTGAGGCATTTAAGATGGGGGGGGAAGCCCCCCCAAAGGTGATCACTCTCCCCCTCAAGCAGCATTAGCACAATAAATCCGGAGATGGGTTCGTCAGTGAGAAATACTTGGCAAAGATAACTCCACCTCTACTCTGCATTCTGATATATGCCTCTTTCTTTTTGGGAGATGCAATTTACCTTGACCATAATAATGTTGACAATTATGTTTATTATTTCTGCTAATAGGCATCTTCATTTCTGTTAGGAATTTTCATTGTGGTTTCATAAAGTCTGATTTTAACTTTGCAGTGTTTGGTAGAGGAGGAGATTGTCTATACATGTTTTTCTAATTATGCTTTCTAATGTTGTACATTTGTGACAGTGTTTAAGTTCTGAGTTTTCAGTGAATTATGTAGGAGTGAAATTAAATATCCAGAGTTCTTGATCCTTTCTGCTTTAAATATATATGAGAGGTATTTAAGGACTGTAAAATATACCTTAAATACACCATCTTGATGCCTGTGTAAGATTTTTAAACCAAGGAATGACCGGGCTATCTATAAACCCAGATGCACTAGGGAAAGGAAAAAAAAAAAAAAAAAAAGCTACGTGCTGCAGCATATCAGCTTTTGTCAACCTGCCAACAGCGGCGCGTACCATGCTGCAAGGAGTAATAAAAAAGGAATTAGAAAACTCACTGCTGGAGAAGAACAGTCAAATTAAACACCTTTTTGAAACGATGAGCATGTATCCTTTGCAGTTCTCTGAAATGTAGGTTCTTAGTGAGGCTGGGGTTGTGTTAGGGCTGGGATAGAAGAGAAATGATGGAGCAGGAGTGGTCTGGTGACATTTGTCTGACTGGATTGGCTGGGCTGTGTGATGTAATAGGTTACAGTGCAGCCCCTTATAGGTTTTAAAATGAATTCCAAGACACCATTACAAAGAAAGCCGGACTCTTTTCTTATAACTGAGCTCAGCCAAGGAAACTCTCGCACAAATGTACAACACTGTTTGGAATATGGAAGACCTGGATTTAGAATATGCTAAGACAGATATAAATTGTGGCACAGACTTGATGTTTTATATAGAAATGGATCCACCAGGTAATACTGCAGTATTCTTGTAGAAAACTAGTTAATTTTGTGGCATTTAATTTTTTTGACAACTACTGTAACAGATCCTCTTTAGATTTCTGTTTTTATTAATTTGTTCTAATTTAATAGGAAACAGTTTGACCATAGCTTGAAAATGAAACAAATTGTTTGACTGCCTGTGGAAGCAGGCAGATCAGGCTGTGTGTGGTAAATGCTTATTCTTACTTGAATGAATATGAATTGAATTCCGGTTTTTCACTGGTGTCTTTTGTTAATCGAGGTCCTTTGCTATTTGGGTTACATTGTTGTATATCGTTCCTTTAATTAAAAAGATGCATCCTTTGTGCTGCTCTTCTCTGTTGACAGTGGATGGGGACAGTGTGGTCCTTGCAGTGATTACACTTGGTACTTTAGAAAAGCATGTCAAATGGAGCACTGATTGCAACTCAGTTCTAGGTGACCTGAAATGATTCTAGATCAAAGGTTGAGACTTTGCCTGCTCTCTCTTATATTAAGATACTGGAATGAGAAAAAAAGTTGGCTTTCCATTATTTAGTCCTAGTCTTTATAAAATATTCTTGATAGACTCCTGAAATAATTTTTGCATAAATTAAAATAGTAACAGTGCTTTAAAACTTACAACTTAGAATTTAGCTAAAAATCCTAGACTTATTTTGCTTTCTAAATTATTTGATTCCAATGTTAGCCTTCCTCTCAATTAAGAAATTCAGAAACACTGCAGTCTTTTATTTGTCACCACTTGGTATATGAATACTGACTTGACATTGAAGAAAAGAGATATGGTTTTTAATCAGTCTTGGCATAGAGAGCACAATTTATCCAGTGGAATCTGAACATGAATACTAAAGAGATTTAGGTCACAGATGAGTTTCTTAAAGTGGCTTTTGGCAGAACAGTGACTGAAATACTAAGATTAGAGAAACCCAATTCCTCGTCTTAAAACATATTGCTGTAGATGAGTTTTATTACTGCAACAGCATTTGTGGAGGACAGAAACTAAATTTGTCTTTTATAATAAATAAGAAGAGGAAATTCAAGGCAACCCATGTGATTCTTTCTGCTCATATGTTCATAGTTTCTTACTTTAGATGGATTTGACCAGGCATGAAACTTGAATATAACTAGAACTCAGAAATTAGAAAATGTTGTGACTCTGGATTTGCTTGGAAATTCATTCACAGGGCCAGCCCAATTTATTTGTTAGTCTCCAAGCTGTTTCTCTCTTTTCTCTTTTTCAGTTTCTTTTCTCTTTGAGCCATACTCTGAAAGATTTCTGATTTTTTTTTTAAGAACGTTATCTTCCATGTTTCATGGAATTGTGAATTATTGCTCTCTTTCACAGTTACTCTAATTTTTTCTACATAGAAATGATATTTATCTAAAGAAATTTAGGTCTAATTTAAAATGTTCAATGGTAGTTGGGATTGCAAACAACTTTTTTTTTCTCCTTAATCTACAGCACTGCCTCCTAAACCACCAAAGCCCACTACTGTAGCCAACAACGGTATGAATAACAATATGTCCTTACAAGATGCTGAATGGTACTGGGGAGATATCTCGAGGTAAGGCTCAGAAACTGGGAGTTTTTACTAGAGATAGAGAGTTTTAGATTAAGAGAAAGAAAAGCACCAGCTTGCTAAGTTCCGTTTTTAGGCTATCATCCAACATAAGCATGAAGCATAGTTGGTTCTCTTCCAAAGAAGACCAGAGAAGTCACTGAGCACTGGAGAGCTGTGGGTGCTGGATGCCACAGGAAATTAAATCCCAGAGAAGTTTCATTATTGACAGAGATGTCAGGGCAGCACCAGGGTGAAGTGGCACCGCCTAAGGGCAGAGTGTAAAGTCACTCTTGATTAGGCAGTACTCTGAGAATTAATATTATTATCATCTTCAATATAATAAAAGGGCATTTTTATTCTTAGCTTTTTTTAAGAGAATTCAGGAGTTGGGGAAAACTTTTTTGGGATCACGACTGTCTGTGCTGATTTGTCAGAGCGATTGGAGTGCTTGGTTAAAAAGTAAATTAAAACTTTGTACCACAGATATACCAGTAGTGAAAGTGGGTATTTTTTTCTTTAACTCCCATGTGCCTGTTTGTAATGAGATGAAATTGATAACATTTCTATGTAAACAAAGAATAAATTAAGCTGACTATGTAATTAATGAATGTAAATCTGTAGGGGCAGCAGGGGTATAGGCACTCTCGGGACTTTCCGCTCAATTTTGCTGTCAACCTAAAACTACTCTTAAAAAATAAAATCTATTAAAAAAAATGTAAACCCAGAGTCACTGAATCCTTGAGGTGAGCACCGTCCTGTGTTCTTTTCACTCCAGGGAAGAAGTGAATGAAAAACTTCGAGATACAGCCGACGGGACCTTTTTGGTACGAGACGCATCTACTAAAATGCATGGCGATTATACTCTGACACTAAGGTGAGTCAGAATGTAGCTCCAGCTGGGGTGCTCAAGTTGACATGAAAACACATTTCTTTAAAGGAAATTGTAATGCCATTATATTTATGTTGTATTTACAGGAAAGGAGGAAATAACAAATTAATCAAAATATTTCACCGAGATGGGAAATATGGCTTCTCTGACCCATTAACCTTCAACTCGGTGGTTGAACTAATAAACCACTACCGGAATGAATCTCTAGCTCAGTATAATCCCAAGCTGGATGTGAAGTTACTTTATCCAGTATCCAAATACCAGCAGGTAATCAAATATTCATGTTATTATAATATGTAAATAAGATACTTTCAGTGCTTACTAATGAAGTTTGAAAAACTTTACACTTGTAATCACAAAATTATAATTTTATAGTGGCTAAATAAAATTTTACTTTAAGGATTTTTCCATCTCAGATATTTTGTTAAAAAATTATTTGATTAAATACCTTATCAACTGTATTTTTCTTTTTCTTTCAATCTCTAATCCTTCCAGGATCAAGTTGTCAAAGAAGATAATATTGAAGCTGTAGGAAAAAAATTACATGAATATAACACTCAATTTCAAGAAAAAAGTCGGGAATATGATAGATTATATGAAGATTATACCCGTACTTCCCAGGTGAGTTTTCTGTGAAAATTAAAGTTTTAGAACTCTTAGTTATTAGAACTTAAGTTGTGTTATATTCAGCTTCAAAAAAAGAAAAGAATAAAAAAGGTTGAACTTTTGCAAATAAAATAGGGGGAGAGATCATTTATGAATCATTGTTGATTATTCTAATAATTGTTCATTGTATCTCTATACTTTTTAAATGAAGCCTATAAGTAGTAGAATAATAAATTAAGTTGACTAGATAAATGAAGAGGTCGCTGTGAGTTTTAAGTTGATTTGACATAATTCCTAATTGAAGAATTCTTTTTAGATTGGAAGCTAATAATAACTGGAAGTTCCACAGACTTGTCTCCCCTGAAATGGAAGTTTAACCATTATATACCCTGCCATGAAAAGTCGAGGCTTCATTTCCTGCAGTGTTTTCCTAGAGAACTTAATCTTTTCTAGGCCATCATGTATCGGGGACCGCCAGAGAGGGTAGAGGGCAACACAGATGCCATAAACTGCTGATAAAGTAGAATGGCTGTAAAAAAGATGAAAACTATAGGAAATTGTCAAGCAGTCATCTTCCACAGATTGGGGAAAATTCTCCAAAGGAAATGTGTGCTTCTGTGATACTATTTTAATGGGTTTTATGAATTAGAGTCGCACCTTGTTAACAGAATATTTACATGCTAGATAGTAATACAGATCAGATATCCTCGTAGTGTCTTGCAATAAGAAATTGTCTCTTCTATGAAAGGTATGACATTGTCTTGTTAAAATTATGTTGCAGGAAATCCAAATGAAAAGAACAGCTATTGAAGCATTTAATGAAACCATAAAAATATTTGAAGAACAGTGTCAAACCCAGGAGCGGTACAGCAAAGAATACATAGAAAAGTTTAAACGTGAAGGCAATGAGAAAGAAATACAAAGGTTGGTGACCCAGGAGTGCTTCCATTATCCTTGCGCTAGTGATAACCAAAATCCTCTAAAACTGTTTAAAGGTGCTCTCGCTTTCTGTGCTTTGGATGATTAAAAAAATGACAGGAAGAGAAAGCGTTCTTTACCTGAAGAAAACTGCTGGGACTCCATAGTGAAACTTTTCATAAACTTTGGGGAACCTTCATGATGCACCCAGGTAATTACAGATGCATTTCTCTTACCTGCAGGATTATGCATAATTATGAAAAGTTAAAGTCTCGAATCAGTGAAATTGTTGACAGTAGAAGAAGATTGGAGGAAGACTTGAAGAAGCAGGCAGCTGAGTACCGGGAGATTGACAAACGCATGAACAGCATTAAACCAGACCTCATTCAGCTGAGAAAGACAAGAGACCAATACTTGATGTAAGTATTAGAAGTGGAACCTGGTAGATGAAGGATTGGGAATTGCTAAAATAAGGATAAGTTATTAATGCATTTTCTTTTTAAAACTATTTTTCAGGTGGTTGACTCAGAAAGGTGTTCGGCAAAAGAAGTTGAACGAGTGGTTGGGCAATGAAAACACTGAAGAGTAAGTAGTTACTATGGATGGGCGGTACCAAAAGATTTTTCTCATTTTAGGAAAACACATGACTTGCTTTGTTTGCAGAACAAGTGAGGAATTTTACTCAATTTGGAACATCTTGTAGGAGAAAATGTATAAACTCAGTCTTATACAGGAAAGTTTAGTGGAGGAGGATACAGATTTATTTTTTCCCATAATGCTGTAAAGTGACATTGTGTTCATAATGATGTCCCTGAACATCTGAAAAATCCCAACGTATTTTTGGAAAAATCAGACGAGAAAAAAGGGACACAAGTATGTTTAGTATATTTTTGAAGCTTAAGTATATGTTTTGTTTGAATTATTTGAAGACTGGCAATCCTCCTAGTCAATCAATTTCCTGATCTAAACTGGACAAACAGGATTGTTTAATACCTTCTCTCTGCCCAGGTACCTGAGCATAGTTGCTGACTTGAAAACAGGAAGAGTATAACTTATTGTTGCTCACTCTTTGTCCAGGGAGGTTAGATTGAAGGCTAAACTTGATGAGAGGAAAAGTCAGGCCAGAGAGGCTGGTCAAGTCTGACCCATGATCGCTGGCCTGACTTGCTTGAACGAGGGGCAGGAAGGAGATAGACGGGATGAGGACCCTTCCTAAGAGGGACAGTGGGGCAGGCTAGTGGCTCCCATGCACTTCATTTAGAAACTTTCTCTCCTGCCTACTTAGCCAATATTCGCTGGTGGAAGATGATGAGGATTTGCCCCACCACGATGAGAAGACATGGAATGTTGGCAGCAGCAACCGAAACAAGGCTGAAAACCTGTTGCGAGGGAAGCGAGATGGCACTTTTCTTGTTCGGGAAAGCAGTAAACAGGGCTGCTACGCCTGCTCCGTGGTGTATGTATCTCCAGCAAACTATTTTTCTTATTAAACATCTCTTGAGAGGGCGTTTCATTCAGCCAGCCAGCCAACCTTGGGAACGAGGATTTGAGACAGTTCTAATCTTGAAGAATCTTACAGTACAATAATGTAGAAGAGGAAATAGACGTAATATTTTAACATCTGTTAATAGAGTCTAGTAGAAAGAAACCTGCTGTTTAGTTGGAAGACTGGGGTTTGGGTCCCAATTCAGCAACTACTTAATCATGAGAAGTCTTGAAGTCTTTTTTTTTTCCATCTTTAAAATGGAAATAGCAATGCTTGGGTTTTTTGTTGTTGTTTTTTGCCTCCCACGGCTAATATAGTTGGAATCTGAGGTAATTCACATGAGAGCCCCACGCACAGGTATAAAGTACCCATCAGGAACAGGTCAAAATACAAGAGAAATGACCCTGGTCACTGTCCTTGAGATGTGTACACCCAGGAGAAGACATTTCCATCATGTGGCATATTTTCCTTTTATTTCTTAGTAGTTTGGGGAGTACTTTGAAAAGTGAGTTTTGGAATACTAACATTTCAGAGAAGTGAGTATCCTCTAGGAGGGAAAGGTTCTAAAAGTACATTATACTCCATGATCTACCTCTATTTAAGCAGAGAATTACTCCTACAGAAAATAAGGAGCGAGAAGAACTTTGAGTTAGGACAAGGGAATAGGAGAATAGAGAGAATATGCAAAGAGAGAGAGGTGTGTAGACGTCTTAAGGACACCCTATTAATAATTGTAGTGACGGTACTACTCTGGTCATACAGCGGCATTAATAGTAATGGCTGGAAGCCACCATTTGTTGCATGCTTACTGCATTCCAGGCATCCTGTCAAGCACATTACGTACATTATGTCATATCTCAAAGCCACCCTGTTTTATTGCTATCATCTTCCTTTTAAACCATTTTAAAGATGAAAATACAGCAGCTCAGTGAAGCTGGGTTACCTGCCTAAGCCACTCAGCCGGTTAAGTGACAGAGCCACAAGCCTACAGCTAACCCAGGACTGCTCCCCACAGGGAGACTGGCCTGCGTAGAGTGCACTTTTTCATAGTGATGATTTTAATAAAAACACCTTGTGGAGTCGCGAATTGTCCTGGACAGGCTCAAAAGGCATTTCTTCTCTCTCCTCTCTAGGGTGGACGGCGAAGTAAAGCATTGTGTCATAAACAAAACAGCGACTGGCTACGGCTTCGCCGAGCCCTATAACCTGTACAGCTCTCTGAAAGAACTGGTGCTACATTACCAACACACGTCCCTCGTGCAGCACAACGACTCCCTCAACGTCACACTAGCCTACCCGGTATACGCACAGCAGAGGCGATGAAGCGTGTACCCTCTGGTTCTTCTGAAGTTCAACCACGCTGAGGCCTCGGGAAAGCACAGGGCTCCTCTCCAGCCTGACCTGTGAATTGAGCTGCGGAAACCAAGCCGCCCATCTTCAGATGGGACTCGAGCTTTCGACAAAAAAGTAGTAGGGGAAAACATGCAGCCTAGTGCTGTGCGATGACCATAGGTTTCTGATCTGGAGTGTTTATCCTTCCTTTCTTTCCTTTTTTTTTTTGGTTTAATTTAAAGCCACAATGACACACGACACAAAGAGAAAAAGAAATGCAAAAATCTCTGCATGCAGGGACAAAGAGGCCTTTAACCATGGTGCTTGTTAATGCTTTCTGAAGCTTTACCAGCTCAAAGTTGGGATCTTGTAGACCGGAGGGTGGATGGGGCTGAAGAGCCCTGGCCTGAGGATCTTCGGTCCAGCCTGGTTTAGCCTGGGTGTTGCTGTGCACGGTGGACCCAGACGCATCGCACTGTGGATTATTTCATTTTCTAACAAACGAACGATATGTAGCAGAAAGGCACTTCCACTCACAAGGCACACTTGGGGAGAACATCAGCTCACATATGTTCAGAGGAAATTCTGCTGTAGCGAAGTGCCAGAAAGTGTTTTGTTTCAACTTATCAAAAAAACACCATCCACCAACAGAAAAATGGAGTTTGGAAAACAGGACTTAAAATGACATTCAGTATATAAAATATGTACATAATATTGGATGACTAACTATCAAATAGATGGATTTGTATCAATACCAAATAGCTTCTGTTTTGTTTTGCTGAAGGCTAAATTCACAGCGCTATGCAATTCTTAATTTTCATTAAGTTGTTCTCTCAGTTTTAAATGTACTTTCAGAATAAGCTTCCCCCGCCCCAATTTTTGTTGCTTGAAAATATTGTTGTCCCTGTTTTTTGTGTTAATATTCATTTGTTATTCTTTTCCTTTTTTTTAAAGAAGAAATGTACAGGATGCCAGTAAAAAAAATGGCTTCAGAATTAAAACTATGAAATATTTTACAGTTTTTCTTGTACAGAGTACTTGGCGGTTAGCCCAAGGTTAAAAAGTTCATAACAGATTTTTTGGACTAAGTGTTTTGTTGGGCAGTGCCTGATAAGCTTCAAAGCTGCTTTATTCAATAAAAAAAGAGAAAGATATATGAATATGACAAAGTATCACTGAGTTCAACAATGTTGTTTCAAGACTCTTAAAATACGGTACCTGGTGATGTTTGTTTCATAAAGAATTGTGAACTTCTTGAATCTCGGGAGGGGGGATGTGGCAGAGAGATGTACAGGTGGGTGGAGGGAGGGGTGGCGCGGTGTATGCACTTTCTCTTTCTCATGGTTGTAGAGAAGAAGTGAATAACTGCAAGGTGAAGTTGCTTGTACTTCAGTTTTTCCCACTTTGATCTGCTAGTTATTATCAATTAATGACAATTACAAACCTCCTGGAACTCTAACACAGTGCAGCTGGTCAGATATTTCAGTTCTTAGGAAGGGGGTTAGGCTCCGGGAACAGTGTTCACCTTTGTTGGGAACACTGATTTCA
The DNA here is from genome assembly GCF_020826845.1 of Diceros bicornis minor. Taxonomy (NCBI): domain Eukaryota; kingdom Metazoa; phylum Chordata; class Mammalia; order Perissodactyla; family Rhinocerotidae; genus Diceros; species Diceros bicornis. The sequence goes on along the minus strand of NC_080759.1, from coordinate 9,103,907 downwards.
AAGTATAATCTATGTGTTTAGAAAATGTGTCCCTTTAATGTTAGATTACCCATTACAACATGCATTTGTTTTAGAAAAAGCATGATCTGAAAAAATTTTTATCTGGATATTTCCCTAGCTTTCCATTCAATTTAGATCATAAAGCAAATAGACATGATCATAACTTACTGCTCTGGGCTATGGGGAGCTCATTAAAGTCATGGCCATTGCAGGAATCATGACCCCAGTCCTCCTCATTCATCCACATGATGGTATGTGTTAGACTTCACTGTGGGGGAAAGGCAGGGGTTGTTAGAGTAATCTTTCCAGTTTAGGGCCAGAGTGAGAGGTCTCTCTCCCTGATTGACGTATGCAAAAGCCTTTCTCTGCAGTGTCAATGTACATGTGTTGGGAGGAATAAAGGATAATTAAAATCATGGTCACTACCCTGGTAGATTAAAATGGAATCTTACAATTTCAGTTTTCCTTTCTCAATATTAGATTCAGTCACAGCTTTATTTCTCTTCCCTTCAAATACTGGGGTGAGGGTTTTTTGTTTTGTTTTTTAATGTTCCTTCTAAAATTCTTTTGAAAGAATCCATCTAGCAGCTGACTTAACTGTAGAATGTATTTTTTTCTCTTTACATGAAGCTACTCATATCAAGAGCAATAGTCAGTCTTACAGCCAGACTGTCAGCCGTCAAACTTGACCGTACTGATCTGACCATCTCCCTCTCATCTCCAGACGATTGATGATCTCCCTGGTTTTAGTCTGAGTGTCTGCTTTAAAACTATCCTTCCATGTCACACAGAAGTCTAACAATCAGTTAATAGTACTTTATAAACTAGAGATTGTTTTTTTTTTTTTTTGGTAGCACATCCATGTACGTTATTAAGTATAATTTTCATTTAATTTCTAAAATATAAGATCTGAGATGGAATGTTTCATTAAAAGCTACAGCTTTGTTAATGTTTTTGCCTCAACACTTCGCAAGATGCCATGATATTTAGGCACTTGCCTTGTTTTTGCATCTCACAAGCATAAATGCAATAGATTTTTCTTTAAACAGCAAAGGCAGGATTCATCATTCCCCATCACAGTGAGTTACAGCTTACCCATGATGTTACACCTCTGCCAAATGCCTTTGTGATTGTGCGTAGCATGCTCACGTTTGTCTTTCTAGATGTTTGACCAGCAGGGCTCTTTGGGTTGAATCAGACATGTCATCTCCTCACAACATTGTCTGAGTGGCTCACAAGTATGAATGGATCCAGCAGAGGCACTCCTGATACATGCTTTTATCCATGCATTGATTCCCCCCCGCAGCGTAGCATCCTGAACATAAAAGCCAGAAGCCAAGCTGCAGAGAGGCTGTGATAGGGCTATAGAAGTGGAGCATTGGGATTGGAATAATATACATGAAAGAAAAACCATAACCATGTGAAAAGGCAAAAAGCATGTGTTTGCAACATCTGATGACTTCACGGCTCTTGATATCTGTATATATGTATATGTGCATGGACTGTGTTTCCAGGACACCTTTCAGCCAAAACAGATCCACAGTCGTTAAGTTCAAGTACACAACAAGCAAATGTCTAGTAGAATTCTTGTATATGTGTATGGGTTGTTTTTTTCTTTTGAAGTTGCTTTGTTTTGTCTTATAAAGGTGAAAATTGTTTGCAAGTGAAGTGAGAAGTTCATAATTCTTTGGCTTTTTCTGTTTTTCAAAGTTGCTCCTTTTGGGGAGCTGGTCTGGATGACTCGCTTAACGTGGAAATCCTTGTTTTCAGTGTGTCGAGTCAAAATGTGTTTATGTGAGCTGTCACTGTGGGGAACCAATTGCTTTGTCATATAGCTGGTTATGAACTAGTAACGTGTTTGGGAAGTCCTACTGATGTTCCTTATTGGGAGAAAAATTCTGCTGGTTTTAACAACTGTGCTTTTGCTATGCATGGTATCCAAGTCAGTTGGAAAGCAGACCCTGAAATTTGAGTTCAGGGTCATTTAAGAAAGGGGCAGTTTAAAGCACAATGCCTCACATGGGACAAAGTTCCAAAATGCCAAATTCTTATTTTTTAAAACTCTGGTTATATAAAATACTGGTATTATGAGTAGGGAGGGAACTGAATTGGGTTCATTGGAAACACTATCCAACTTAACATTAAACTTGTCACCATGAGATAGCATTAGCTGCCCAGGATGCTGCTATTAAAACAAAAACAAAAACAAACAAAAAAAACATTTATATGTGTGTATTTTTTAAAGCTACGATCTGTTCAATGTTTTTACAAATCTGTTTATATGACATTGTTAAAATAAAGTTGGTCTTTTGACGAGAGGGAGGATGTCGTGGTCAGTTGTAATTTTGCCTTTACAAGGCAACTGGGGTGGGGGGTGGGGGGAGTGTACCTCCTTGACATTTTGTTCAAGCTATAGATTCAATGGAGCTATGTCTTGTTGTTTTAAGTTGCTTTAATGCATTGTATTAGGTCTTCAAACAGAATAAAGGTTGTTTTGAAACTTAAGTTATGGTTTGAAATTTCAATTATCACCTAAGAAATATTTCTAAAACCGTTCTCTTGCTCTTTTGGTTAATAAAAGTTGCTGCTGTTTTTCTAGTCTCGCACCCACCCCCGTGTATTCTATTATCACGTTATCTCCTTTTTGTAAAGTGAGAAGGACATGAAGAGTGGTCACGTGAATGACGGTTCAGTGTTGTTCATGTCATTTCCCTATATCCTTAATGATGAAGAGAAATACCTCTAGGAGATGTCATTTCAAGGCCTGTTCTTGCTATAAGAATGCCCACTGTCCCCTCTATCCCTCCCCTCCTCCACCATCCAACCCCAAACCTTCAGAATTGTTGTCTACAAACTATGTTCGTTAAGGAATTGCTTTTGTCCCCCGGTCCTCCAGTCTGCATATGTTGAGCACTCCCGGTGCAGGGACAGTATGAGGCACTGTGCAGCATGCAGTGTGACATGGGGGGTAGACGGAGCCAAGCCACACTCCAGATTCAGCTTTCACACAGTAGCATCTAGTCAATATATACAAACCATTCTTAATCTGAAATAGCTTTCTCATTTTATTTTTATTGCTGAATGAATTTTCAACAGTGCCACTTCACATGTATATGGCATTTACTTTACCTGTAGGCACAGTGAGGCTCCTGGACATGAAGACATGGTCTAGTATGGGGATGAGAGGGGCACATAAATAATTATGGTCATGGCAACCATGACTAACATTTGTTGAGTATGGCAGTAACTCGGAGATTCATTTCCTGTTTCTCCCTTGCTCTGTTCTGTACCACAGAGAACCACATTCCCAGGGTCTTTTGCCCTGTGGCTTCAAGGCAGTGAGTCTCCCCCGTGGCTCCATTTCCTACCAGACCGACTCTCTCTTTGGGGGTTGAGCAGCCCCACTATGTTCTCTCTCTCAGTAGAAGCCTCTGCCTTCTGAGCTCTGGCAACATCGCCTCCTCCCATTTTTACTCTAGCCTAAGCGGAGTAGCAGCTTTCTGCCATTGCTAAACCTTTGGTTTCTCTCACCACCCCCTGTTTGGCTTTTGAGCCCTTCCATCACCTGAGTAACCAATTCTCTTTATTCAATCCTCTCTATAAAAGCTAGAATCATTTCTTTTTTCTTGAGTGGTCTCTGATTGATATGGCAAGTGATTTTTACCCATTAACACTTCATATGCATTTATGTGATTTAATCTTTCCACAGCTGAGTTAGACGGTATTATCCCTATTCTACAGATGAGAAAACTGAAGCATAGGCTTTAAATGACTTAAGATCATGCAGCATTCAGAGCACAGAGTAGAGCGCCTAGGCGGTCTGACTCAAGCCAGAGCTCTTCACCGCTGTGTTGTAACAGCCTTGCAATGGAAAATGCACTGGGCGATCAAAGAAAAGTTCACCGTCACTTTCCCTCCTGGGGATCTAATCATGTGGCTCTCAATTAGTGGACAGGGCACAAGTGGTCAATGTTGAACAGCAGGGAATGGCCTGGGTTTGCTTTAGACCAAGAGTTCCTGAAGTGTGGTCCCCAGACTGACAGCATTAGCATCAGCACCACTTGGAAATCTGTTAGAAGTGCAAATTCGAGCCCCACCCCCACCCCCACATCTGCTAACTCAGAATAGGACCCAGCAGTCTGTTTCAACAAGCTCTCCAGGTGATTTTAATGCCTACTAAAGTTTGGGACTCACCACTTAAGATCACCCAATTGTTGAAAGAGTACTTGTAAGTATTTTAATTAAAAGCCACCACCCTTAATGAGTGATATAAATATATTTTACTTTATGATTTATGCTCATAGTATAGACAGTATACAGGAAAGATAATAGACTGATTTATAGCTTAGGAGGTCCAGCTGGTCTTAGCTCTGTATTTAACCAGCTGTGGGAACTTGACCAACTCAGTTCACCTGTCTAGGCCTCCAACTCCATACCTGTCAAATAAGGTTATGAGTATTAATAGTCTCTGGGACTCCTTCTACAGCATATGCTGGGATTTGGTGTACTGAATGAGACTATTCAGTTCCCCAGTTCTCTAATTTATGATTTGGCCACAATTACAACCCACAGCATGAATGGTGACTGCAGACCACTGTAGGTGATTGAGCTCCTTTGTGTTGTCAGTGATGATGGCCAAGAAAGCTTTAGCAAAATTAGGCTCCATCTATCTCGCTGATATCTTAAAGCTACACTTCAGGTAAATCAAAATGGGCAGCAGGTTCTTGATAATGTGGAGGGGAGTGCTCTTGTAAATGACACTTGGACCATCTTTCTGAAGCATGAGGCACTAAGTCAGAGAACTTGGCCTACCAGATCTTCTGGAGCATGGCAGGAAGTGGGTAAGTTATAACATGTTAAGACCTGACACTGTGTCAACCCATTAAAAAAAGCTTTTTTCTGAACTTGTCCCTTAACAAGTCTGTCTAAAAATAAGAATCCTGTAAAGACTTAAAGGTAAGACTGGAAACCATAAAACTTCTAGAAGAAAACATAGGAAAATGCTCCTTGGCATGGGCCTTGGCAGTGATTTTTTGGATATAACACGTAAAACACAAGCAACAAAATTAAAAATAAGGGGGACTATATCAAACTAAAAAGCTTCTGCATAGCAAAAGAAATAATCAACAAAATGAAAAGACAACCTACAGAATGTAAATAAATATTTGCCAACCATGTGTCAGATAAGGGGTTAATATTCAAAATATATAAAGAACACATACAACTCAATAGAAGAAAATAAATAATCCAATTTAAAAATGGGCAAAGGACCTGAATAGACATTTTTCCAAAGAAAATATACAAATGGCCAACAGGTACGTGAAAAGGTGCTCAACATCAGGGAAATGCAAATCAAAACCACAATGAGCTATCACCTCCACCTGTTAGAATGGCTATTATCAGAGAGTGATGTCACCAAGATGGCTATGGAAGTCATTTCTGACTTCACTCCCCCTCACAAGAAGAATAACTAACAACTATTCATGGACAAGACACCACCGAGAGAATCCTAGAACATCACAATGAGACTGAAGCACTCCCTGTACCACAAAAACCGTGACAGACCACATTAGAAAAGTAAGAGGAATGTCTACACACTGACTGCACTGCCCTTCCCTCAGGCTGGTGCAGCACCATGCCAAGGGGTCTCCCTGAGCCTTTGGTTCCTCCAGTGGGAAAAGAGAGCCCAAGGGTGACATCCAGCCCCTGCCAGCATTGTGGGTTGCTTAGTGGGAGCCCCTAGTCTGCTTTCAACCCACAGGGATCACAGGGGAATCTGTGGGGCTCAACCACTGGGAATGTGATTGTGATGGGGAAAAGGGGAGGAGCTTCCAACAAGCAGCACTCGAATCTTGGCAGACCAAGTTCTTACCTGCGGAGCCCAGATAGTAGTCCCAATCGGTGGCTTTGCTCATCTGTAGAATCAAGTTGACGGCGCAATCTGTAGAATCAAGTTGACGGGGCAATCTGACCAGGGAACTCAGCAGGGTGCAGGTCTGCCTAATGCAGGTCCTCAAATGAGGAGTTTTGCTGGCTCTGGAGGCTGGTCCGCCCACGCCCAAGCAGAAGAGCTGAGTCACAGCCCCACCCACTGCGGAGTGTGGCCCCCAGCCTCATCTGACAAGAAAGGCTGGCAAGAACACTTGGAAGCTGCACAACCCAGCAATGCTCAAGCTGAGAGGTGAGCAGGCAGTGATGATCATCCTCAGAGCAAAGCCAGTGGCCCTGTTTGGCCAGGGACCTTGAGGCACGGGTCAGCTTGAGTCAAGACCACAAACAAAGAGCCTTAGTGGCCTTGGAGCTGCTTCTCGCATTGCACCTGGCAGGGAAACTAATTCATTGCCCCTGTTATTGCTGAATATAGCCTTTAGCCTGCCTGACCAGGGAACCTTACCCGAGCACATGTGAAGCTGTGTAGCCCATTCAACAGCGCTACTGACAGTGGTACTTAGAGAGCACAGCCCATGGCTTTTCCTGTTTACAGAGCAAAACCAATGGCCTCGCCTGACCAGGATATTCAGCGCACACTCTTACCTGATTTGGGTCCCCAAACAATGAGCCATGCAGGCCCTGGGTCCTGTCCTGCTGTCCCACCAGAGCAAGGAAGCTAATTCATAGCCAACCTACTGCTGAGTATAATACCCAACCCTGACCATCTAGTAAGCCTGACAAGAGACACTAGGCAATTGCAAAGCCCATTTTACAGCCTCACTTGGGCAGAAAACCAAGCCAGCAGTTCTATCCAGCTGTTCTCAGCCAGTGGCACATGTCCTCACACCTGACCTCAGAGCTCAAACAGTTGCCTCACCCAAAAATAGACCCTAATAGCAGTCCCCATCTGCCCAAGGACATTGTCAGCAGACACATCCAGAAACCCAAACTGAGCTGAGTGGTGAAGAACTGTCTCTGCCAAAGAAAACCTGCCAAGTCTGGAAGAGGAGAACACTTATTCAAATGCACAGATGCCAATGTAAGGAATCAAGGATCACGAAAAATCAGGAAAATATGACATTACCAAAGGAAGCTAATAAAGCTCTAATAACTGATCCTAAAGAAATGGAGATCTGTGAACTGTCAGACAAAGAATTCAGAATAATGCTCTTAAAGAAGTTTAGTGAACTATAAGAATACACAGATAACTAAATAAAATTAGGAAAACAATGCATGAACAAAGTGAGACGTTCAACAAAGAAATAGAAACCATCAAAAACAAACAGAAAACTTAGAGCTGAAAAATACAATAACTGAATTGAAGAATTCAATAGAGAGCTTCAAAACCAGACTCAACCACATAAAAGAAAGACACAGCAACATGGAAAATAAGACATTTGAAATTAACCAGTCAGAGGAGCAAAAAGAAAAAAGAATGACAAAGAGTGAAAAAAGCCTATGGGACTTATGAGACACAATGAAAAGAAATAATATTTGCATTATGGGAATTCCAGAAGAAGAGAAAGAGAAAGGAACACAAAGTATATTTAAAGCAATAATGGCCGAAAACTTCCCAAACCTGGGGACAGAAATAGGCTTCCAGATCCAAGAGGCCCAAAGGATCCCAAACAAGTCAAACCCAAATAGGGCTACACTAAGACATATTATAATTGTCCAAACTCAAAGACAAAGAAAGACTTTTAAAAGCAACACGAGAGAGAAGTTACATACAAGGAACCTCTCATAAGACTCTCAGCAAATTTCTCAACAGAAAATTTGCAGGCCAGGAGAGAATGAGATGACATATTCAAAATATTGAAAGAAGAAAACTGTTAGCCAAGAATACTATACCCAGTGAAGCTGTCCCTCTGAAATGAAGGAGGGACAAAGACTTTTCTGAACAAACAAAAGCTGAGGGAATTCATCACTACTAGATCAGCCTTCCAAGAAATACTAAAGGGAGTTCTTTGAGTAGAAATAAAAGGATGCTAGTTAACATCATACAAACAAAGAAAGCCGTGTAAAACTCACTGGTAATGGTAAATATATAGTCAAAGTTGGATTCTGTAATATGGTATGGTGGTGCATAATTGATTTACAACTCTAGTTTAAAAGTTAAAAAACAAATGTAAAAATAACCATAACTACAATAATGTATTATTAGCTACACAATATAAAAAATATTTGAATTGTAACATCAATAACCTAAAATGTGAGGGGGAGGAGTAGAAGTATAAAGCTTAGGAATTCTATTGAAGTTAAGTTGTTATTAGTTTAAAATAGGGTGTTACAATTTTAAGATATTTTATGTAAGCCTCATGGTAACCACAAGGGTAAAAACTAATAATTACACAAAAAGAACATAAAGAAGTCAAAGCATTCTGCTACCACAAGACATGAAAACACCAAAAAAGACAAAAGGATAAGAAACAAGGAACAATGGATCTACAAAACAACCAGAAAACAATGAACAAAATGGCAATAGTAAGTCCTTACTTATCAATAATTACTTTAACCATAAATGGATTAAATTCTCAAATCAAAAGATATAAAATGGCTGAATGGATTAAAAAACAAGATCCAAGGATATGCTGCCTATGAGGCACTCAGTTTAGCCTTAAAGACACACATAGACTGAGAGTGAAGAGATCGAAAAAGATATTTCAAGCAAATGGCAACCAAAAAAAAAAAAAAAAAAAGGCAGGGGTAGCTATACTTACATCAGACAAAACAGACTTTAAACTGAAAATGGTAAAAAGAGACAAAGAAGGTCATTATAAAATGATAAAGGGGTTAAGACATCAAGAAGATGTAACAACTGTAAATATTTATGCACCCAACATCCAAGCACCTAAATACATAAAGGAAAAACTAATAGAGCTAAAAGGAGAAATAAACAAAACCATAATAGTTGAAACTTTAATATCCCACTCCCAACAATGGATAAATCATCCACACAGAGAATCAATAAGGAAACAGTGGATTTGAACAACACTATAGACAAAATAGACCTAACAGACACAGAACATTCTATCCAACAACAGCAGAATATACATTTTTCTCAAATGCACATGGAACATTTTCTAGGATAGACCATGTTAGGCCACAAAACAAGTCTTACCAAATTCAAGAAGATTGAAATACCACGTATCTTCTTTGACCACAATGGTGTGAAACTAGAAGTCAATAAGAAGAGTAAAACTGGAAAATTCACAAATACATGGAAATTAAACAAAACTCTCTGGAATAACCAATGAATCAAAGAAGAAATTAGAGAGGAAATAAAAGAGTATCTTGCAACAAACAAAAATGGAAACACAACATACCAAAACTTGTGGGATGCAGCAAAAGCAGTTCTAAGATCACAGTTCATAGCAATAAACACCTACATTAAGAAGCAGGAAAGATCCCAAATAAACAACCTAACTGTATGCCATAAGGAACTAGAAAAAGAAAAACAAAGTGAGCCCAAAGTTAGCATAAGGAAGGAAATAATAAAGATCAGAGCAGAAATAAATGAATTAGAGAAGAGGAAAACAATAGAAAAAATTAACCAAACTAAGAGTTAGTTCTTTGAAAAGATAAACAAAATTGACAAACCTTTAGTTAGACTAACCAAGGAAAAAAGAGAGAGGACCCAAATAGACAAAATTATAAATGAAAAGCAGACATTAACTACTGATACAACAGAAATACAAAGGATCATAAGAGGCTACTATGAACAACTATATGCTAACAAACTGGACAACCTAGAAGAAATGGAAAAATTCTTAGAAACATATAAACTACCACGACTGAATCATGAAGAAATAGAAAGTGTGAATAGACCAATTACTAGTAAGGAGATTTAACCAGCAATGAAAAATCTCGCAAAGAAGAAAAGCCTAGGACCAGATGGCTTCACTGGTGAATTTTACCAAACATTTAAAGAAGAATTAATGTCAATCCTTCCCAAACTCTTCCAAAAAAAAACAAAGAGGAGGGAATGCTCCCAAACTAATTTTATGAGACCAGCATTACCCTGATAATAAGGCCAGAAAAGGACAAACATGAGAAAAGAAAACTACAAAGCAATATCCCTGATGCATATAGATGCAAAATTCTCAATAAAACACTAGCAAACAGAATTCAGCAGCACATTAAAAGGATCATTCACCATGATCAAGCAGGATTTATACCTGGGATGCAAGGATGGTTCAACATTTGCAAATCAATCAATGTGATACATCACATTACTAGAATGAAAGAAAAAAGTCATATGATCATATCAATAGACACAGAAAAATTATTGACAAAATTCGACATTCCTTCATGATAAAAACTCTTAGCAAATAAAGTATAGAAGGAATGTATCTCAACATAATAAAGGCCATATATGATAAGTCCACAGCTAATATCATACTCAATGATGAAAGGTTGAAAGCTTTTCTTTTAAGATCAGGAACAAGACAAGGGTGCCCACTCTTACCACTCCTATTCAATATAGTACTTTAAGTCCTTGCCAGAGCAATCAAGCAAGGAAAATAAAAGGCATCACAATTGCAATGGAAGAAGTAAAATTGTCTCTCTTTGCAGATGACATGATGTTTTATATAGAAAATCCTAAAGACTCCACCAAAAAAACTGTTAGAGCTAATCAATGAATTCAGTAAAGTTGAAGGATGCAAAATTAACATACAAAAATCAATAGCTTTTTTATACACTAACAACAAATTATCTGAAAAATAAGGAAAACTACCCCATTTACAATAGCATCAAAAACAATTAAATACTTAGGGATAAATTTAACCAAGGAGGTGAAAAATTTCTATGCTGAAAATTATAGGACGTTGAGGAAAGAAATCAAAGAAGACACAAAAAAATGGAAAGGTATCCCGTGTTCGTGAATTGGAAGAATCAATATTGTTAAAATGTCAATACCACCAAAAGCCATCTATAGATTCAATGCAATCCCTATCAAGATTCCAATGACATTTTTTGTAGGAACAGAAAACAATCCTAAAATTTATGTGGAACCACAAAAGACCCCGAATAGCCAAAGCAATCCTGAGCAAGAAGAATCAAGTGGGAGGCATTACACTTCCTGGTTTCAAACTGTACTATAAAGCTATACTAATCAAAACAGTATGGTAAAAACAGACAGATAAATGTAACAGAATCAAGATCCCAGAAATAAACCCATGCATATATGGGTAACTAATATTTGACAAGAGAGCCAAGAATACTCAATGGAGAAAAGACAGTCTCTTTGATAAATGGTCCTGAGAAAACTGGATATTCACAAGTAAAAAAAAAAAATGAAACTAGACCCCTATCTTACACATTCACAAAAACTAACACAAAATGGATTAAAAACTTAAATGTATGACCTGAAACCATGAAACTCGTAGAAGAAAACACAGGGGAAAAAACTCCTTGACGTGGGTCTTAGCAATGATTTTTTGGATATGACACCTAAAGCACAAGCAACAAAATAAAAAATAAACAAGTAGGACTACATCAAACTAAAAAGTTTCTGCATAGCAAAAGAAACAGTCAACAAAGTGAAACAACCACCTATGGAAAGAAAAAGAAAATATCTGCTAACATATATCTGATAAGGGGTTAATATCCAAAATATATAAAGAACTTATATAACTCAATAGCAAAAAACCAAATAATCCAATTTAAAAATGGGCAAAAGACCTGAAGAGACTTTTTGCAAAGAAGTTATATGAATGGCTAACAGGTACATGAAAAGATGCTTAACATCACTAGTCATTAGGGATGGGCAAATCAAAAGCACAATGAGATGTCATTTCACACCTATTAAAATGACCATCATCAAAAAGACAAGAGATAAATGCTGGCAAGGAGGTGGAGAAAAAGAGAACCCTGGTGCACTGTTGGTGAGATTGTAAATTGGTGCAGTCACTATGGAAAACAGTATGGAGGTTCCTCAAAAAATTAAAAATAGAACTACCATATGATTTAGCAATTCCACTTCTGGGACTATATCAGAAGGAAATGAAAACACTATGTAAAGAGATATCTGCACCCCCATGTTCACAGCAGCATTATCTACAACAGCCGAGACATGGAAACAACTTAAGTGTCCGTTGACAGATGAATGGATAAAGAAAATACACACAATGGAATATTATTCAGCCATAAAAAAGAGGAAGTCCTGCCATTTGTGACAATATGGATGAACCTTGAGGGCACTATGCTAAGTGAAATAAATCAGACAAAGACAAATCCTGTATGATCTCAATTATGTGTGGAATCTAAACAAACAAACAAAAAACACCAAACCCATAGAAAAAGAGATCAGATTTGTGGTTACTAGAGGAGGAGGTGGGGATTGGAGGAAGGTGTTCAAAACGTAAAAACTTCCAGTTGTAAGATAAATAAGTACTAGAAATGTAATGTACTAGTGGCTATAGTTAATGGCTAGAATGACTATAGTTAACACTGTTATGGTATATATGAATGTTGTTAAGAGAGTAAATCCTAAGAGTTCTCATCATAAGGAAAAAACTTTTTTTTGGTAGCTATATGAGATGATGTATGCTAACTAAACTTCCTGGGTAATCGTTTCACGATATACATAAGTCAAATCATTATGCTGTACACTTAAAACTTACACAGTGCTGTATGGCAATTATATCTCAATAAAACTGGAAAAAAATCAAAGAATCCTGTTGTGATACCGTAAGTGTAAATAAATATAATTGATTGTTCACCAAAATTCAGATAATCTTCTCAAAAGATTTCACTTTTGTTATCTCCAGCTAGATATTGATGTCATAAATCAGCCCAACAGAAAACCACTAAGATGATTTTGAAAAAAAAAAAAAGGATAATTGAGTAACCACCAACATGCTTGTCTGCATTTTGCTTTCCAGAAGGAAGTTTAGAAATTCCCTGCTCTCTGTAGCACTTGATCACAACTGTCTGAAGCATGACCTCAGGCTTAACTGGTTAAATAAAAAATTCTAGAGCTATACCTGGCTTGACACATGTAAAGGTTTGGCCTATGATAGAAGAACAGGAAAGTCAACCTCTAACTACCACCACTTGTCACATTAAGGGCAGTTAAAGGATGGCTCCATTCATCACCCAGACTGCTCATTAGAATTAAGGTTTTCACTGGAAAATATACTATACATTCTATGACTAACCTACTGGAACCAATTTATTTATGGAGTTCTCATTTAAGAGCTCAATGATTTATAGTCCAAGCCCTTGCAAACCAAAAAAATATGGATAACTTCATCATGACGGAGAAAGAGTGCTGGTCACTTTGTTTCATATTTACTGTCATCTTAAGAAAGGCCTTGTGCCACATGGTTTGGGGCTTTAAACAATTTGTTGACAGCAATGATGACCTGTTTCCTTGGACCCGTGAGGGTGAGATGTCTGACAATGGCTTATTGATTCATTGGATGAGGCTTCACTGAGCACCTGTTATCGTGGGACACTGTGCTTCCCTCTGGAAGTCCAACAATAAAGACGATAGGTGGCAGCTCTTGAAGACCTCAGTCCACTGGTGAAGGCAAACTCTTAAACAACTGCCATTCCTCATGATAAGAGATACAGTAGAGAGGAACGGACAGGAAGCTTCAAGACGCCAGCAGGGGAAGGAGTCAGGCAAAGCTTCAGAGAGGAGACAACATTTTCAAACATTACCTGGTTTAGAAAAAGGGGCCCCTCTGCTCCTGATTGCCCCTTGTCTTAGTCAGCTCAGGCTGCCATCACAAAATACGTAGACTGAGTAGCTGACAAACCACAGAAAAACAGAAACATATTTCTCACTGTTCTGGAGGCTGAGAAGTCCCAGATCAAGGTGCTGGCAAGGTGGCTTCATCCTGAGTCGTCTTCTCTGGGTTTGTAGGCGGCTGCTGTCTGCTGTGTGCTCATGTGCCCTCTTCCTTCTGCTTGAGTGCTTGCGTGTACACGTCGGGGTGCGGGCAGGGAACAGCGCTCACATGTCTCATCTCAGAAGGGCACTAATCCCGTCAGGACTCCCACCCTCCTTACTTCATCTAGCCCTAATCACCTCCCAAAGGCCCCAACTCCAAATATCATCACAGTGGGGGTAAGGGCTTTAGCATATGAATTTGGGAGGAAACAAACATTTAGCCCATAACATTCCTCCCCAGCCTGCATGAGAGCTAGTACTGTTGAGGCTAGGCCATTGTACCTCCTTAATACAATCATTTTTCAGGTAAAGTTTTATTTATGGTTTTCTTAAGTATTGTCATAGGCATTATCTCTGTTACAAGTTCTCCAGAATTGAATGTCCCCATATGTATATTATATCTATATATAAAATATATATTTATTTATACCTTTACTGATTTCCAGAAAATATTTTTTTATTTTACTTTATCAGAACTTAGGTACACAACATTGGATTACTCATAATCCAACACACTAAAATCACTCATCCATGCATGACTGGCTGTTCTATTTATGTAACTATTCTGAAAAAATATTGTAGAACACTTTACTAAACACAAGTATGACAAGATAAAAGAAGACCAACATAAAATAGACACAAAAAAAGTCGTGAAGGAGGAGGGAAAGAGAGAAGTTATGGAAAATAAAAACAAATCATGTCTAAGGAAAGTTCCAATAATTGAAGGAAAACGGAGCTTCCTATCAACCAGGCAAAAAAAGGCCCACACAATGGTTTCATAGTCCTAATGCTCCAATAGGAGGAACTTGTTAGTTCATTGTGAGATAAACACTTCCCTCGTCCTGGTACTTGAGAGGAATTTGTCAAAGGGGTCTTTGTAAATGTTCATGCCTTTTACACAATGTTTTTGATTTTTAAAAATTGTTGCAGAGATATTCCCCATATAGTGCTTTCTTATTCAACCTATGGCAGAAGCTGAATATTGTTCTAGAAAAAATGTTTTTTGGCTTGCTTCTAAAACCCAGCTCATGGTGCAATTTGTCCATTTCGTAGCACTCTTTGGGCTGCACTCACTTCAACATGTCTGATACGACTGATCTGCAAGTTCTTCAAAAGGACAGGCCGACAAAATTGCAGACCACAGCTTATGTGCTAGATGGTTCCAGGCCAGAAGCTCAGTGGTAAAATTTCTTGCCACTTAATGTTAGTTTTGGCATGTGGATAATAAAAGTTAATGCAAAATAAAAGTTTGTGCAACTTTTCAGGGTGTCCTTGTGACATCTCTGGCAGTGTCAAATCTCAAAGCTATGGGGAACCGGACACTGCACTCTCTCATGCTGACATCAGCTTGGCCTGGTCTGGAGCCCAGTTTCACACGGCACTATGTTCTGTTCATCATTCCCCCAGGGGATATGCTAGTTCCAGTTCATTTTCTTTTTTTTTACTTCAGTCTCAAAGATAGATTTCAATAATACATTTCAGCTAAATAACACCCATGAATCTTTGGAAGTCCAAATTTTCTGGCTTTTTCCAGTGAGGAGGAGTTGTCATCAATACATAGAACTTTTGAGGAATTTCTGCAAAAATCTATGAGCACAGGATAGGATGGAAGGAAGTTCTGACCAGCCTATTATTAAAGGCATTAGAAGGGAAAGTGTCTTTGGGATGTAAGTGGCTATAATCCTCAGCAAACTCCACAGCAAACCCTCCCTCCCCCCGTTGAGAGAAATTGAGGCTAGAGGTAAGGGTGGGTGTGATGGAAAATGTTCAACCATCAGCTCTCCTGCATGTCACTGAACATGGAATTGAGAAGAGGTGCACAGGAGCACATTAATATATAGTGTTGCCACTATACAGATACAATAGATGAAAAATACCCCCAATAACACGTATAATAATATGTAGTAAAACAATTAGGGAGTGATGAGTTTTGAATATTTATTTGATTGTAAGTTTATATGATTTAATTTTGATGATATCTGTGATTATAATTTATTTGATTTTAAGTTCGCATCGTTTAATTTTTAATAATAGCTGTGTATAACAACCAGCTCACAAAATACCTGAAAATACAGCAAGCTGATTTTTGAGTCAGCTCCAGCACATCACTGACAGTTGGAAGGGGCCAAATCTTAAATTTAAGGTCCCTTTGGGAGATGCACTGGGTGTTGACATATACCAGTTGACTAGGCACCTGACATCCAGCTTCTGCATGGAAGGATGGTTGCTAAGAAAAGCAGAAGTAGCCCCACGCCAGGTTTCTAGCAAAATCAGTTAGGAGGAACAGACCGTATCCTGGCTAGTTTAGGGCTATCACCATAACATGGACAATAAATTGGAGCTATGACTGTTTTTCTGCAGAAGTTCTGCCTTATTCCATCACAAAACAATGATCCCCTGGTCTAGAAAAACATAGCTTTTTAGATTAAAATTTTTATGATTATTTTTAAAAAATTAAAAGCTTTAAAGTATTAAAAATGTTCTCTTAACTCCCTTTTCTCCTGACAACCTCGGGCAGAACCCATATGTGCTTCTGTACTAGGCCACCCAATCTTCCTGCTGAAGAAATTTCACAGCCAATCCCTGGGCATATGAAAAGTTTTAATAATTAAAATGAAGGGGACATTTCTGGAAGGTTAGAGCAAATATCTCCCATGTAAAACAAATTGACTCCAGAAAATAGAAAAAAAATTGAATCAATTTTCTCAAGGAAATTTGAGAGAACCTTGTGTTATATGAAAAGGAAATGATTTGAGCTCAGGTGTAATCACTATCAGATGAAAAACACTACAAGCACAGTGTAAAATGGAGCGTTGTCAGTAAAAACCACATTGGATGCTACAGAAACTTAAACTAGTGAATTAGAAGAATAATTCGAGGTATCCTCTCAGAATATAGAGAAAGAGAGAAAAAAGATGACCATGATAAGTGAAAAGAGAGAAGACCTAACAAACAGATTGAGGATATCTAATACATATATACTGGGATTCCAGGAGAGCGGAGCAGGCAGAGAAATACTAATGGAAGAACTGATAGAAGAAAATTTCCTTGAGTTGAATAAGGATTGAGCCTACATATATGCAGTACACACTGAGTAGCATAAAATAACAATTAAGAGCCTCAAATTGCTGGTTACTCTTTTTAGAACTTGAGAAAAAATTATTTTACAAATAGCCAAACAAAAACAACAGGATACTAACTAAATATTTTTTAAAAATAAGTTTGATAGTAACTTTCCTTCACAGCACTTAATGACAAAAGACAGTGGAAGAACATTTACCGTGTTTGAGGAAAAAGGATTGTGACATAACAGCTATAAGGCCACCAAATAATTGTTCATGTTGGAAGGCAAGAGAAATTTAAGATACACACTACCTAAGAATGACCACCATTTACCTTTTCTGGAAAAAATTACTCAAAAAAATCCTCCAGCCAAATGAAAAGTAAATCAAGAGAAAGAACACCAATATGGCAAAATGTCTTTTAAAAAATGCCAGAGAACAGAGACAGCAGTAAAAACAGTTGATATCCAAGTAGTTGTTGTTAACATATACATGAAAAATAATGAAAATGACAAAATAATTATTGAATGAGAATATACGTAAAGATAGATGCAGATGGAAAAACAAATATGGAAATTGTTCCAGTAATCCTTAGAGGCAGGGGAGACAGTGGATATTTGGACAAGTTGTATATATATATATGAGCAAGGATACTTTATTGATGCCTTTCTTTTAATTATAAATATTAGAATTAATCTAAATGAACATCAATTTATTGAATAAACAACAGTATATTAGTGATCAGAAGGATACCATTGGAAAGTTATACATTCTGATCTCACTTATATATGAAATCTAAAAATACTGAACTCATAGAAACAGAGATTAGGTGGGTGGTTGCCAGCGGTGGGGGAAATGGGTGAAGCTGGTCAAAGGGTACACACTTCCAGTTATAAAATACGTAAGTCCTGGGATCTAATGAACAGCATGGTGGCTATAGTTAACAATACTGTATTGTATACTCGAAAATTGCTAAGAGAGCAGATCTTAGAAGTTCTCACCACACACAAAAAGAGGTAACCATGTGAGGTGATGGATATGTTAACTAATCTTATTGTGGTAATTATTATGCAGTATACAGGTAAATCATTACATTGTACACCTTAAACTTATACAATGTTGTATGTTAATTATATCTCAATAAATCTGGAAAAATTATATAAAATTGAAATTTGTCCTTCATAATTGCTTATTGTTCCATTTAAAATTAACAATAAATCAAGAAATAATACATTATATCAGCAGTATGATTTAGTAGTTACCTAAGATATCTTTTACAAATGTTTCAGTTTTATTAAAGTTCACTTATTATTTGCTGGAGAATTACTTAGATAAAATGTCACTATTTTGACCTGTTAACAAATGATCAAAGTTAAAACTCTTGGGTAGATATAAAAATTATTGAAAAATTGCTTTGCTTTTTTCCTTTTTGGTTCTGTAATATTTATGTTATTTTTTTAACTTTTAATTTTGACTGCCTTGATTATATGCAGTTTCAATAAAAATTTTCATTGTCAAAAAAAGTTATACATTCATATCTTGTTTATTGGTATGGAAAGATATTCATGATATTTATATACATTTTTATCAAACAATAAAAACAAAATAATCCCATTTTGTGAAACATGTGTGTATACATCTATATCTTATATCTAATATTTATGAGTATATGGTTGATTTTTTTCTCTTTTTATTTTTCCTAAGGAAGATTAGCCCTGAGCTAACATCTGTTGCCAATCTACTTCTTTTTTCTTGAGGAAGATTTTCACTGAGCTAACATCTGTGGCAATCCTCCTCTATTTTATATGTGGGTCGCCGCCACAGCATGGCTGCTGAAGAGTGGTGTAGGTCCACACCCGGGAACCGAACCCAGGCTGCCAAAGTTGAGCGTGCCAAACTTAACCACTAGGCCACAGGGCCAGCCCCCAAGACTTTTTTTTTAGAGTAGTTTTAGGTTCACAGCAAAATTGAGAGGAAGGTACAGAGATTTCCCATAAATCCCCTGCCCCCACACATGCACAGCCTCCCCTATTATCAACATCCCACACCAGAATGGTACATTTGTTACAATTGATGAACCTACATTGACGAATCCTTGACACACCAAAGTGCGTAGTTAACATTAGGCTTCACTCTTGGTGTTGTACATTCTGTGGGTTTTGACAAATGTGTAACGACGTATATCTACCATTATAGTATCATACAGAATATATTCACAGCCCTAAAGATCCTCTGTGCTCCGCCACTCATCCCCCCCCCCGCTCCTAACTCTTGGCAACCACTGATGTTTTTATTGTCTCCATAGTTTTGCTTTACCTCTCCAGCTCTCACTGAATTCACATCTCGCTGGTCTTTCAGGGCATTTACTCTCTAACTCATTTGACCTTAAGTTCTATCTTCCATATCAGTTAGGAATAATCTGAAAATAAGAGAAAAGTCACCTAAAAGTGGCTTTAATGAATATTACTAGGAGTCTGGAGGTAGGCAGGTACTGGAATTGGTTTGGAAGTGCAACACCACCATCCATGACCAAGATTCCTTTCATGCTTTGTTCTGTATATGGGTTTTTTTGGCCTCATGCTTGTTGCTTCATGGTCACAAGATAACTGCCCCACTCCATCCAACACATTCACATTCCCGGCAGGAAGGATAGGAAGAGGCAGTGCCAATGAGCCCTCTTCTCACACCTGTCCCTTTTATAAGGAAAAGGAAACTTTCCCAAACGCCTTCAGCAGACTTTACACCTCCTTGGCCACACCTAGCTTCCAGTGAGGCCAGGAAAGCAAGTACCTCACTTCTGCACCTATGGTGAAAGGTGGTCAAAGAGAAGGTACTGGAATGGCTGCTGAGTCAGCCAGTCAGTGGTGTCTGCCATTGTGCCACTGTACTCTCTTTCAGCTCTTTTTCTTTAATCCTTGTCACCCTGAAATAGGCCATAATGTTCTTGAGGGCAGAGTCTTTTTGATTCTCTCTTTTACTGTGCCTCCTCCTCACTCTCACCATTATCTTGCAAAGTTCTGGGGCACATTGTTGATATTGTATAAATACCTATAAAACTGAATTTATTAAGTATAAAATACATACCTAGAAATATAAGGAGTGTTATTTTTTATTTCATAAAATCTTGATTGAGACCAAAAAAGAGAAAGAAAACCTTTGAAAAATTCTGTCAATATTCAATTGTATTTCACTATTGTGAAAAACATGCAACGCTCACAGCAGAGGGGAGGTTGCTGAGCCGAATGCTTTCTGTTTTGGCCACGTTTTCTGACCTTTTCCGTGATGGCTGACCGTTTTACAGAGGCTGAGCAGGAAACAGCACAGGAAGTCAGGCTTACACATGCTGTTTGTTGGCAAGGCTGATTAGAGTTCTGCTGGGATGGAAATTTGAAACTATTGGATGAAGTTGACTCTGTTACTGCTTCTGTCTTATAACAGGCACAATGAGGGCTGACCGACACACTCTTGGCCTAGCGTTCCTGAGGGTTTTCTGAGCCTCTTAACTGATCCTCACTCATAGCTCTTTCTAAGTATCCATGTCACCTCCTTGCCTTCTCTTTCCTGTCATCTACACAACCTCCCTACCTACCCCTACTCCTCCAAATGGCCTTTGGAAAAAAATGCATTTTGGAGTCATAAGTTCAGAGAACAGAAAGAGCTGCTGAACTGAGAGAAAGCTTGAATTTTAGCCAAAGGCATCACTTAAGCTAGAAGTAGTTCCAACTTACAGCAATTTTCTCAGATAGAACAATAAATCTGATGACTCTTGCAGTAGCCAGCTTACAAAACGGCCTCTAACACGGCTCTGGTGATTCTTGACCCCTGGTATTCCTGTTCCTACGTAGTCCTTCCACGTGAAACAGGGCTACCTATGCAAGCAAGGGAAGGCCTGCACAGAAGGCAGCCTGCTGGATGTCATGAGAACACTCAGGTAGCCCTACTGAGAGGTCCACATGGTGCAGAACTAAGTCCTCCTGCCAAAAGCCAACATCAACCTGCCGGCCGTGTGAGTGCATCATCTGAGGGGCGGATGTGCAAGCCCCAGTCAAACTTTCCCATGAGGCAGCCCCGGCAGCTATCCTGACTGCAACCTCATGATAGGCCTCAAACCTGAGCCCCTTAGCTTAACTGCAAATTCCTGACCTACTACAACTGGGTAAGATGATAAATGTTTATTGATTTTGGAAGCCACTAATTTTAGGACACTAATATACTCATGCTCTCAGTCTTTATTATCTCAGTTGATCCTCATAACCACCCTATGCGAGGTAGGAAGAACAGGTATAACAATCTGCACTTCACAGAGGAGAAGGCACAGCCTCAGAGAGATGAAGCAACATGGCCAGGATCACATGCTAATATATGCTGAGGCCTGGCCAAGGACCCTGATCGTCTGATCTTTAGTTTGGGATATTTTCCACCACAGCCCTCTGCTATACCAGGGGCTTAAGGAAAGTGACAGCAGAGTCCTCATTTCATTCCCTGCCCCAGAATAATGGATCCCTGGCATAACTGCTAAACAGAGTTGTATTCAAGCTGACACCAGCTTAGATCTCTAGCCTCTCACTGGGATAAAAGGTATCCCCCTTATCACCATGGGCATCCTGAGCTTGGGAGCCATGTTCCCTGAGTGGGGTGAGGCGAATGCACATGACCTCTCTAGACTAAATTTCTTTTCCTCCTCCCTCCTTGAGCCTCAGTCTTCCTCTCACCATCTTTGTTTCTCTCCAAAGAGGGTTTTGAGGTAATGATGGGAAGATGATGACTCTAGATGCTTAGTTTTAGAACATAGTTATATTAGTGTTATGTCATTTTCACATGGTTCAAGAGCTTCCCAGCTATTTGGAGTAAAGTTTTGGGTAGAGAAGAAATCCCCATGAGTCCCATGACTTCTCCTTCCATATTCTCCCCATCACGGCTTATTTCTAATACCACCTCCATTTCCCAGAAGATCTCCAGTTCAGGAGACAGGAAATATCAGTTGGCCACTGGATCAGGTCCACACTTTATAAATCCCTGATTAGAGGGCAGCTCTCAAGGCTTTGGAGGTAGAACATGTTTTCCCAGCATGGACCACATCAAAGAGAGAAGGAGCATAGAGATAAGAGCTTTAAGCAACCCCTGTCTACAGGACAATAAAATAGGCGTTTAGTTGGGCATATGGGTATTAGCCCATTTTCCATTTCAGCCAAATTTTCCTTCCTGCAGAGCCTCTGGGTCACCCCAGGTCATGTCCCCCACTGGTCCACTTGTCCAGCAGGAAGGCTTGGCTGCACGTTTACAAGCACAGAAGGGAGCAGATGTCTGGTCTCAAATGGGACTTCCGCCTTTCTAAAACTCATTACTTTTGTATAATTATAGGCTTTCACAGTTGGAAATGTTTTTGAAAGTAATGTAGCTGAACCATTGTATTTCAGAGATGAAGAGACCGACGACTAAAAGATAGTAAGAAGCACCTGGGTTGACGATGGTCAGGACTGTAGCTCTGTGTTTTGTGCTCCTCTCCACACGCCGCAGGACGTCACCCATAACCTTGTTACAGATAACTCAGAATGGTTTCTTTTCTGCCATCCCTTTACCTGAAGCTCAGAGTTTGGGGATTGACCACATCAGGGTTTGGGAGTAACCTATCCCTGGGACCTCCTCAATGGGAATCAGCTGTGGCGTTCTGGAATGTAACATTTACTACAAACTCTCACTTAACCTCTCCATGACTCAGTTTCTTCATCTATAAAATGGATACAAGAATAGTACCTGTTTCATAGGGTGTTAGGAGGATTAAATGAGGGGGAAAAAAAAGCTATGTAAAGAATTTAGCTCGGTGCCTGGCATGCAGAAAACTCTCAGTAAATGCTAGCCAATGATAAGAAACAACCACAAGGAAAAAACATCTCTGCAGAATAAAGACTCACCGTGGAGGAAGTCACATGGGGTTCCATCCCTCAGAAGTGGAGTGTTTATCAAAAGTTGTTCTGGCCATGCAATATTACAAGAGGCTAGATCAGGCCAAGGGGAGAATAGAGGCCATTATAAGAAGAGGATCTGAGGAAGCAGCCAGCAGGTGGTAGAAGGGCCGTCGACGAAATGAACACGAGAGGAAAAAGAAAAGGAGAACGAGGCCACATCTTACGTTTACTCTCCTGTGCAGCTGAAAAAAAGCCTTTATGCTCCTAACAACCCGAGAAGGTAGCCCTAGGTCAGCTTTTTGAGGAACAAGGGAGGGATGAAGGAAACACACAAGACTGATGGCAGTGAAATCTTTGGAAACCACCTATTACCAGGCTTTCTGTAAAGCAGGCACAGGTCTGGGGCATAGCTTCAGGCCCTGGGATTTCCCCACTCACTTTCTCTCGGCCTTACATTCACAATACCTTCTTCCACAGGCTGCGGGCCAGCCTCCTGCTGCAGCTATGGGCCCCCACCTGGAAGGATGCAGGACCCCATTCTGCCTTGTCCACTTCTGTGAGTCACACTCCAGCTTGCCCACTTCCATGTGCCTCAGTTGCATTTTCTCCCAGGGCAGCTGGAGCAAGCAAGCCTGAAAAGGTGATTTATTTGTTGCAAACCCTAGAGGCATGTGTGGGTAGTGACCTGGGCAGGTAGCTTAGCCTTAGATGCCACATCCGAAAAATGAGGTTAATAAGACTCACCCCTGCTGTTACCCCAAGTGGGGGGTATGGATCAGTGAATTGTTAAAAGAAATTGCCTCAGGACTAACTGACACCTGTTAATTGCAACTAACAGGTGTCAGTTAATTGCAAGCCATCCTGATTCATCTAGGACTCTCTGCTAGGTGAAAGAAAAAGAAAGAGATGTAGGGGAGAAGGGGAGTGGGAGAAGGAGAGAAGAAAGGAAAGAAGGAAGGAAGGAAGGAAAGAAGGAAATAAAGAAACAAAAGAAAAGAAAAGAAAGAAACAAAAGAAAGAGAAAGAAAGAAAGAACTTAAAAAGGTTAAGGTGATTCCACATAATAAGTGGGCTTCTCTCCCACTCTCCAGTCTCAGGAGAAAGAAGACATTGGCTTTCTATTCCCTAGAAAGACTTCCAAAGAGTGAGGGATCCTGATGGACTTCAGAGGGAGAGGCAAGTTGATTCCGCCCAAGATGCATTCTGCACATTCTTGCTCTCAAGACAATCTCCCTGCCTGGCTTTGCAACTATTTTTAGGGTCACTCTGAGGAGTTTGAGATATGCGAGTCCATTTGTTTGTTTGGGGCACCAACCAGCTCAGTGGAATAGATAAGCCAGTAGTGTGTTGTGGTTTGCCTGAAAGAACTGATGCTTCCTCAGAATTCTCTCATGCTCTCTAGTGTCCTATACAGGAAGTGGTTCTCAAAGTGTAGTTCCCCAGGAACTTGCAAGAAAGTCAAATTCTTGGACCATAATGAGACCTGCAAAATCAGCAATTCTGGGGATGGGACAAAGCAATCTATGTGATAATAAGCCATCTAGGTGAGTCTGATGCTTGGCCAAGTGTGAGAACCACTGCTCCACACCAGTGCTGCTTAAACTTGAACATGAGTACAAAGCACCTAAGATCATGTTAATCTTCAGGACTTTATTCAGGAAGTCTAGGTGAAGCCTGAGATGCCACATATCTATCGAGCTCGCAGGCGTCGCTTATACTCCGGTCTCTGCACCACACTTTGAGTAGCAAAGCTCCACATCAGTGATTCGCATAAAAATTCACCTGAGAATCACCTGGGGAGATTTTTAGACTGTCAATGCTTGAGCCCATGCCCGGAAATGCTGGTCCATTTGGTCTTAGGCTGTATCCCCGCATTGGCATCCCAGGTAGTTCTAACCAGCCTGAAAACTGCTGCCCACGCTTTTGACTTGACTGCACTCCCTTTACAAGGCTTTCATTCCTGTTTGCTTTACACTCACTCAGGAGTAGACGCATTTTAAGCACGTGATCGTTGTAAATGCACATCAGTGAAGTAGCTAGCCCAGCGATGTGAGGGTGGGGAGAACTTGAGGCACTTAAGAAGGGTGGAGAGATGGCAGAAGGGCTGCCAAGTCA
This sequence comes from Diceros bicornis minor, assembly GCF_020826845.1. Taxonomy (NCBI): domain Eukaryota; kingdom Metazoa; phylum Chordata; class Mammalia; order Perissodactyla; family Rhinocerotidae; genus Diceros; species Diceros bicornis. The sequence goes on along the minus strand of NC_080759.1, from coordinate 9,078,990 downwards.
GGAGGCTGGAGGTGCTGATGCCAGACTGCTTGTTTCAAGTCTTACCCCAGGGTTGCCTAGTGTTTCTTTGAGGATCAGAGGGAATTTTTCAGTTATAGGAGGTGTCAGGAAACATTGTGCAAGATCAAAATGGTCAGGAAAGACTACTGGGTGTCTGGAATAGCACCCTCGGTTATCTTTGCCTTTCAATGAAGCCACAACTCCGTCAATTGTAGAATACCGATAGGAATGCAAACTGTTTTTTCCATAGAAATGCAGATTATGTGGAGATGTACTCAATTATTGTCCTACAGATATTGACCAATTTTGTATCCATCTATAAATTCATTTCAGAATTCCTGATGGCCTATGTATGTGTGTGGGTTTTTAATTCACCTCTGAAAGAGCCGTGCCAATTTACTAGTTAATTAATTAGGGAGTTAAATAAAATCTTTGACATGTTTATTTTATTTTATGTTTGTAGAGGGTCATGGCTTTACCACTAAAACAAAAAAAAATAGCCTTTAACAAAGGAAATGAACTTCACCACGTAGTTGTGGGAGGCTGAATAACGGCTCCCCGAAGATATCCACTCCCTAATGCCCAGAACCTCTGAATATGCCACCTTCCTTGGTAAAAGGGACTTTACAGGTGTGATTAAATTAAGCATCTTGAGACGGGAAGATTATCCTGGATTATTTTTTCGGGGGAGGCAATATAGTCACAAAAGTCCTCCTAGGAGGGAAACAGAAGGATCACAGTTAGAAAGGAGATATAGCGACAAAAGCAGGGTGGGGGGATGAGCGGGAGGGGCCACAGCCAAAGAAGAAGGAGGCCTCTAGAGGCTGGAAAGGGCAAGTAAACGGATTTTCCCCCAGAACTTCCTGAAGTGATGCAGCTCTACCTTGATTGTAGCCCTGACGACCTGTTTGGGACTTCTGACTTCTAGAACTGTGAGATGATAAATTTGCGTTGTTTCAGTTTTTTACAGCAGCAATAGGAAACTAATATCGTAGTGATGGGAAGGCTGCTTCCTGTGCCCCCTAAGCGTGCTGGGTTACCTGGGTGTGTTTCCTGTTGTTTTTGACATGCGATGGTGCCTCGAGCCTGCTCCTGCCTCTGGCTTTCTGTGGCTGAAAGAAGCCTTGCCTTACCATATTCCCTCTAACCTGCCCTCTGGCCTGGTGTTCCAGCTTCCTAGCTGAACCAGTAAGCCCCACCCCACCTCTCACAGTCTTTGAGTTAATCCCCTCTTCTTTCCCCCTCACTCATTCTTACAACAAATGATACCACTGAGGTTTAAACCCTCATTTCTTGGAGGCTCTCAGAAGCTTTCCTCAGCCTTATCTCACGCCTCTATAACTCACTATTATTCCCATCATTGTTCAATGAGGATACCCAAGGGCTGTGGTACAGGTGACTCGCTGAAGGCCAGCAAATGAGCCTCTCATCCTTCCAAGGAGTTCAGCAGCTCTGGCCTGACTCCCTATTTAACAGGATACTCTCAACATGCACGTCACACTGCAGAGGGATGACTACAAAGTGCTGCTTGGTCCCTGAACTTGATCTTGCTCTCTTGTCCAAAACCCAGAGATTTCTCTTACTCCTCTAAACACTCTTTGCGCTTTACAATTTTTTGCTTCGTCCTCATTTACAAAAGCAGCTATAGAAGCACCTAGCTGCCGTGTCAATTGCTGAAACAAGAGAACTGCAAAGAGAGACAGTCTTTGACTCTTGGATGTTCACAGCTGAAGACGTGAATGAGATAGGCCACTTAACCTAAACATTAAATAGTGAATAGACGAGAAAGAATTTATCCATTTAGGTCAAGGGTAAGTGCACAGAGGGTGAGGAGCTGGGCTGAGTAGCTGGGGTGGGTGGGAGGGAGGGAGGGAGGAGGGCCCAGGAGTTCCAAGTCCAGGCAGGAAGAAGCGAGAAGTCATCTACTACTTTCCAGTGGTCAGTGTGGAAAGAGCTTTGCGAAGTGGGGTGGCGTTTCATGGATGTCAATCATCCTCTTTGCAGGGGTAGTGAGTAAGAGAAGCCACACTGCAGACGCCTATAGTTCAATGGGTCCCCAGGAGGACAGACATTAGGGGCACCCTGGCCTGAAAAGCTTCAGAGCAGAGTGAGTCAGCAGACGCTATTTGCTCCTAATAAGAGCCCTGCAGACAGACCTCTCAAGGAGAAACAGAGTCAAGTGCAGCTGTATCAGCTATTATGGTTGATTTTCAGCCGGTTGCACCTAGAGTGAGCTGGAAAAGGTACCAATGAGCCGTTTTGATTTAGCAGTAGTCAGGAAAACAACCCTGAGCTCAGCCTATCTCCACTCTTGACTTGCCATTTTCCCCAGCTAGACAAGTGGAGAGAGAGGGCTGCAAGGAACCCCCCCCCCCCCCCCCCCCCCGTCCCAGGCCTGGGAATTATGCACCCTGCCACAAAGAAATAGCAGAACTATGCTGGCACCTGAATGAATTCTTCATAAGAAATCCCCAGACTGTTCTCCTTCCTACCTTCAAAGAAACAAGCCTAGGAGGTGAACTATTTCTACACATGTGAAGACTTAGAGAGGAAGGCTAGGGACAAAATATTAGTGAAACAAACCCATTTTCAAATAGACACATTAACCAGGAAGCTTCATTCTCTCTCTCGCTCTCTCTCTCTCTCTCTCTCTCTCTCTCTCTCTCTCTCTCTCTCGCGCTCTCTGCCTCCTTTTAGGGGCATGGTGAACTGGGATGCAGTTCCCGGTTGGTGTGCATAGAAAGCCTCCCAAAAGCTCCCTTGCTAGGGATTTTTGTTTGTCCTACTTGCTTTTTAAAAAACTATTTTTTTCTTTCAAAGTAATACATGAACATAAGTTAAAAAGTGAAATGATAATGGATAAGATTTATCGAAGTCTTCCTATATGACTATGCTAGATGTTTTACAAGGATTATCTTGTTTAATTCTCAACACACCCCATGAGTCATGTCATCCCCATTGTACTGATGTTAAGACCAAGGCACCCAGATCATTGGTAACTTTCCCAAGGTCACAATGCTACTAAGTAGTGGCATTAAAATTTGAACTCTGACAGTTTTTCTCTGGAACCAATACATTTAATGTTATGGTATTCTGCTTCAAGAAAGTATATAATAAAAGTTTAGATTTTAGAGTCTTTTTTAAAAAACCCAGCAGATTCCTAACACACATACACACACAGATTCCTCACTGTCCCACTCCTCAGAGGCATCTACTTTTAAATTTTGGGGTGTGTCTTTGGGTGTATACCACTGTAGTTCTAAATAATATTCATATACTTATATCTCTTCATTTATAATTATAATTAAGTAATCTATTTAATTCTTACTATGGTAGATGAGGATTTTAGCTCTATATTTCTTTAATATAATTGTAATCATAATTTTTGGTTAAATTCATATTCATTGTTTCATTATTTTTGACTACTGTTCACTTCTAAACCAAGTAATGTACACTATTTACATTCCCTATATTGTATAACTTTTTGTTTTTCCTGCAGTTAATTATTACCTAATTTTTTATTTGCTTAGGTTTTTTTTTTTTTAAATCAATGGCAAAATCTTTCCACGTCTTCCTATAGCCATGGCTTTCCACAATACCGTTCCACAATACCATTCCAATACCATTTTCCACATCTTTAAACCCATCAGATAGCTGTAGGTTTCGATGTCTCTCTCTGGAGACATTCCTCCACAGTCCCCTGTTCCCTTGTTCCCCTTTGGGCTGGTTGTTCCCTATTCTTGCTGCACAGCTGTTGTTCTGGGACTTCCCTTTGCCATCAGCCAGGGAATTCCCTTCACCTCCTTCCTGTGTGTGTCTCCTGTTTCCTAAAATCCCCTAAAGTCTTCCTCCTTCTTAGTTTATACTCTGGTTGGGTCAGTACATCATTCAGTAGTTTCCTAAAAAACTGGATAGGGTAATTATTTGGAATCCAGGGGGTCCAAATAACTTTTATGTACTTTTAATCACCACCCTCATCTTTTTTAGCCTCCCTCACCCAATCTCTTCCCATATTTTACAATACTTGGTGTAAATTTTGATGCCTTTCCAGAGTCCTGCAGATGAATTGGTTAATTTAGTTTTTCCTTTGTAGACCCTTAGATTTGACCTTGTTCTATTTGGCTAAGTCATTTACCAATCTTCCATATGCTTTTTGTCTCCATGTCTCATGTTTCAGGGTTTCATTTGGCTTCTAGTATCATGGAAGGCAGTGTGCTGTTTCTTGTAATTCTTGTTATTAAGGGAACGACATTTGAGAGGAGAGTGGGCCATTGTTACTCTGCTGTTGTTAAGCCCACTTCCCTTGATCACTGGGTGTCCTACAGAGCTGGTATCAGGCAAGGCTAGGTCATAAGATGATCAATGCTCTTGACTCAATAAATGGCCCACATGGCCAGTTCCTTTTTTTCTCTCTGGTCAATTGATGTCCCAAAGGCCTAGGAGTTGGAATCATTTTGTCAAACTGAAAGGCTCTGGCTTGCTTCTGTCTAGCTGCAAATCCACTTTGATCCTGGTGGGATGCTGTTTCCCAATCCTCAGATGGATGGGAACCAAACTTTCAAGTGCCTAACAATCACCTAGGATACTTGTTTTAAAAAAAGAGAGAGAGAAAAAGAAAAGAAAAAGAAAGAAATTCCCAGGACTTCTGAATCAGTAGGGTCCAGGAGTTTATCTTTTTAAAGTACTCAGGCAAGAGGTCCTCAGACTTCACTTCGATCAGCACTTATGACGACTTTCGTCACACGCAGATCAAGGGTGCTGGGCTCTCTCCTCGTGGTGCTGTCCCTCCTTCCTTGTGCTCTACTTCCTAACTGATAAAGAAACTTAAGTTACAGCCCCGTGTATTTTACTTGTAGAATAGTTACTTGTCAGTCTTGTTCTGTAACCGTGTTACAAGTTGTTCTGATGTATAATTATTTGCAATTCCTAAGTCTTGATTTGATTCTAGTGCTTGAACCCACCGAATGTCACCAATGAACACTTGAGAAGCTCTAGAAACAATAATAAACAAACAGTGATTGTGCACTGACTGTGTGCCAAGCATTATTCTAAGTGCTTCATAGTCACTCATTTAACCACACAACACTAAGATGTATGTACTGTCATTATCCTGATATTATAAGTAATGAAACTGATGGTCAGAGAGTTGAACAACTTACCCAGATCATACAGCTAACAAGTTGAAGAGCTGGAAGTGACCGAAATGTAATGAGCTGGCAGTCTTTTCAACAACGATCAAGGGGCAGAGGAAGACACGAGACCCAAGCAGACACCAAATGCCTCATAAACTTCCACTGCTTGGCGTCCTGACCACCACACAGGTGTCCCGGGCAGAGCAGGTGTCCAGGAAGCAATGCAGGGAGGTGCTGGCAGCAGCAGCTGTTAGAAATGCTCAAATATATGTAGACCTGACATATGTTATAGTGGGGTGATACTGCCAATATTGAACCCACAAATCTGCTTCAGCTAGAGCTTAAGGGTCCTGCAATTCAAGCTACCTAAACATAAGGTTATCAGTCTCAAAAGAGTGGTGAAAATGGTGACAAAAACAAAAGAAATGACAGATCAGAGTCTAATCAAGGGGGCGATAATGCTTACAGTGAAGCAAATCTTTTGGGGAATGAAATAGACTCTTTCCAAGCCTCGCTTTCCCCATTTGTAAAAGGAACACAATAACAGTACACCTATTTAATAAAGTGTGTGAGGATTAAATGAGCTGATATGTAAACGGTATAGCATAGTACCTGACATAAAGTAAGTGTGTAATAAATGTTAGCTATTATTACTAAATCTCTTTGCTCATTCAAGTCTGTGACCCAGATGGAATTTTATGTTAAGAGCACAAACATGAATAACATTGTCAAATTTTACTTTATTTTTCTAATTTGGTCTCCACTTCAACTACAAGATTGTTTTTTCCTCTCTAAAATTAGAAATGTCTTGAATTCTAATAAAATAAACCATCAAATTAGCTTCTGTGTCTACTGTGGCCTGTAGCAATCTCTTCTGACCTCAGGAGCACACTTGATCCACATTACTTACTTGACACCTATTGAACAACGAAAGGCGGAGTCTTTGGCCTTCCTCTGAACAAACGGCCCTCCCCAACACCTCCTCTCCCTTCCCCAATCCTGGTTGTGAGATCCTTAGGGATCTTAGAGAACTGGTTTTGTATTTCTTCTGAATGTCTCCAGCACAAGTAGGTATCCAATGTTGTTTTATGATGAATAAGAATTGTCACTCTGAGAATATTCTCATCCAATACAAAAAAGAAAGTGTAAGCATGGGTCATTTCATGAAGACCTCTCCATTTTAGTGGCCCAGGCTGGGCTTTGTCCTCCCCTGAGCACAGAAGGCCCTTGGGTTCAGTTAGGACAAAGTAAGCAGAGGCCTGTCATGTCTAGCCGAATCCACAGCAGAGTTACTTTTTTGTCTGCCTCTCACTCATCCAGGCCCTCACACTTGACCCCTGTTGTACTGCGAAAGCCTCCGGACAGTTGATCCCCATGCTATAGGCTAACACTTGCGCCAAGGTGTGAGCTTGTCCAAAAAACCTTTATTGGCTAAAATCTAAGCTTCTCCCAAACTGAGCCCGAACTACCTCTGCCACCTTCCCTCCCACTTTGCCGCCGCACAAACCCTCTGCTCCACCCAGAGCGGCCTAATAATTGCACCTGCTTTTCACTTGCACATGTTCACTTGTATCCTGGCCTTCCCAGATGTACCCTATGACCTCGTCCCCTCCTACCTACATGTCCAGACTCCGGTCAAACCCCCCTTCCTCCATGAGGAATTCCTCCACACTCATTCACAGAGATCCTCCCTCTCTTAATCTGCTATAGTTACCATTCCCTATTGATCATATACTGCCTTCTTCTGGTAGTTGTATTTTTATCTGCAGATACAGTATTTTCCCAACTATAACATTTGAGTGCTTGCTCTGTGCCACTTACTTTATAAATGCCTAATTAATTTATAGTTTATAAATGCCTAAAATTAATTGTTAATTTTCACAACAAACCTATGGGGCAGGTCCTGCTATTAGCCCCACATTAGATTAGAGAACTGGGACACAGAGAGGTAAATTACGTCATCTGAGGTTAGTAAGTGGTAAAGCAGGTAGATCTAATGCCTATGGACTTAACCACCGTGCTATGCCCTGCACACAATAGTCACTCGATAAATATTTGCTCATCAATTAATTGTTGACTTTCCCACTCCTCCTCTGACCCAGTCCTGTCTCCTCTACCTTCTAAAATGGAGCCTGGCTTGGGAAAATGATCAAACATCTTCATTATGTTAACCTCCTTGGGAGAAAAGGAGTCCCAAAATAGTTGAAACCGTGTTATTTTGATTCTGTATTTCATCACTATGGTTTTTGATTCCACTCTGAAATTCTTTGTTGCCAGAACCCCTAGATATATAGTCTGTTGCAAAGTTGTTATTTTTGATATCAGAAGGTTGGGGATGTTTATATTTGAAACATTGTCTATTTACATTCCTTAGCCAAAAATAGTCTGAAGTGTCAGTATTATGTCTTCATGTTTCTAATAGAATTTTATTATGTTACATCAATAGTCACAAGTCACCATGAGGTATTTTTGCCCTCCCCAGCTTTCGGGAAAGTGTATTATGATAACGAGCAAGGTCATGTTTATGAAGTGATGCCAGTACATCCTTCCTCAATATGAGAAGGAAGATAGAGTGTGTATGGAATTAAGCTGTTGGCAATGCACAGGAATGAGCTGCCCTCATGAGAGCAATAGTTCTCACAACTGCCTCATTACAGTGTCATGGATCAGCTACTCCTTCTGGTTTTCTCTTGGCCCCCAAAAGAAAGTCATGTCTCCAAGGGCACTCCCGTGGGACTGCAAGACGCAGGACACATTATACTACATAAGCTCCTTCATTTTCTCCTAACATTGTTATTGAGATAAATTCTAGTTGCAGTAAATAATATCAAAGACAATCTGCAGGAGGAAAAGTCAATACAAGTTCATCTTGATGGTGTGTAAAACGGGAGGAGGGAGGTTTGCTGCCAATCATCGTTACACCACAACTCTATCTGCCTGCACACGATTTTACAAAAAAGCAAAGAAAAATGTAGAGGATGGTTTATTGGTTTGTGTGTGTTTGTTTTTGAAGCAAACATATCATAACTTATACATTTATATCAGTGTGTTCTTAAAAGTAGTCACATTAGGAAGCTGGGGACTCAATCCCCAAATCCTGCCATTGCTTACACATTCGTTACTTACTTTTGGGAATTGCTTTCATGACGGGATATTATAATTTATCGCACAACCTGGAGCACTTTGAGAGTGACAGTGAGTACTATTAATAATTGTTAGGATAACCAGTGAAAACCCAGTCTTGAGCAATTAGGATGGGTGATCACTTTGCTCTAGAGCCACATCATAAAATCAATTTCAGTCATTGTTTGACCAAAAATGTTCTTACTCAGCTGATAACTTCCTTTTTTGCAAGACTTGACTTGTGATGTCAAAAGAATGTGCTTTTGGTTTTAATGAAATTCTAAAAGTATTTCCATCAAGAGCAGCGTCTTTGTAATGTGTCGACTCCAGAGGAGAAAGCCCTCTGGATGCACATGCTTTATTGTGTGTCCTGCACTCTCCCACCTTGTGCCTCAGCACCTCCAGTCTTACTTTGGACCAGCTGTCAGGGCCATCGCCTGTCCCCTGCCAACTCTCCTCCCTGAAGGGATGGTTCTGATTTCCCTTATCCCAGAGATAGCTCTTTTTTTATCACATGTCCCAGACATCTCTGCTTTCCAACTCCTCCATGTGGTAATTGTTAGTCTCCCTCTTGGTTATCACTATGACCTTAAAGCTTCCAAAGTAGGCACTTGTGAGGAAGTAGATGCAAGGGCCAGGTCTGAAAGGTGAAGGTCAACTCCTCCATTACACATGCAACCGGAATAAAGCTGGGCCCCCTTCGGGTCAGTCTCAGCAAGGGCTGTATTCAAAATAAAGACAAATCTGACTCCAAATTGACATTAAAGAACAAAATTCCACTGAAGATGTAGTGCCCAGAGAGCTCTCCATAAATGAGCACTAAGAGAATACACAGATGTCAACTGCAACATTGTTTTAGTAATTGTGATAGACAAAATAACGCCCCCTCCCAAAAGATATCTACATGTATCTGTTAATCCCCTATATATATGTTAGGTTGTGTGGCAAAGGGGAAATATGGTTACACAGGCAACTAAGGTTACTAACCAGCTGACCTTAAGATAGGAAGATTATCCTGGATTATCTGTAGGCCTAATGTAATCACAAGAGTCCTTAAAAGTGAACAAGGGAAGCAAAAGAGGAGAGTCATAGAAACAGATGCTGCAATGGAAGCAGAGTCAGAGAGACTTTATGTTGTCAGCTTTGAGGATGGAGGAAGGGAACCACAAGCCAACGAATCAGAACAGCCTCCAGAAACTAGAAAAGGCAAGGGAATGGATTCTTTCCTAGAGCCTCCAGAAAGGAATTCAGCCCTGTCAATACCTTGATTTTAGCTCAGTGAGACCTGTGTTGGACTTTGAACCATAGAACTGTAAGATAATAAATTCGTGTTGTTTTAAGCCACTAAGGTTGTGGTAATTTGTCAGGGCAGCAACAGAAAACTAACACAGTAATTTAGCCCAAAGAGGAATGCATACTGTGTATAGTATTTACTGGAGAAATGTGATGTAGCAATTAAAAGCAAATGAGCTAAAACAGAAAGTAAAATACGGGTTACCAGGGGATAGGGAAAGGGAGGAATGGGGAGTTATTATTTAATGGGTACAGAGTTTCTGTTTGGGATGATGAAAAAGTTCTGGAAATAGACAGTGGTGATGGTTACACAATACTGCAAATGTACTTAATGCCACTGAAATGTACATTTAAAAACGGAAAATTGTGTTATGTATATTTTACCACAATAAGAAAATGAGATAAAAAAATGAATGAGCTAGATCTATATTTTTTGATATGGATAGATTTCAAAATGATAAGTTTTAGAATGTTATTTATAGTGTGTACAACATAAGAATTACATAAATTAAAAAATGACAAAACAATGCTTTATGTTATGTAGCGACACGCATGTGGCGACAGCGTGTAAATAGACTGGATTGACACAAATCCCGACAGTGGTAACATGTAAGGAGAGGGAGGGAAATGCGACCAAGGAGGATGTAGGGGACTTCAACTTTATCAGTAATGCTTTATTTTTTAAAAATCTAGGATAACCATGGCAAGATTATTAACATTTACAAATTGTAGGTAGTGAATAACTAAATATTGGCAATATTATTCTTTACAGGTTTATTTTTTCAAAATAAAAAAAATGGAAGTTTTATTGAAAGTCTCTTGAGGAAGCTGAAAAGGAATGAACAACGAATCGCAGCCACAACTTCCTAGAGATTCTCCTCACATGCTTCTCTCGCTGAGGCCCACTCGCCACGGCAGCTGCTCCCCTCCTCTCCTCTCTCTTCCTTCCTCTCTGTCCTGCTGCCCTTTATTGTGCCAATTCTCTCCTTCCCACGTGAAAAGCACTCTGATCTATTCTCAATTTCTGCCTTCAGTCATTCTGGGGCAGAACCTGGGAAGAGGTGGAAAAATATCAGAATAAATTGGGACCTGGTAGCTGGATAAGCAAGCCAGCGACCCTCCTTCCTTAGACAGAGCTTCTCAAATTTTAATGCACTTGGAGACACTCAGGGATCTTGTTGAAATGCAGATTCTAATTCAGTAGGTCTGGATGGGGCCTGAGATTCTGTCGACTTACTGAGCTCCATGGTGATGGTGATGCTGCTGGTCCAAAGAGCACACTTCGAGTAAAGGGGCCTTGGAAACTGAGGAGCCATGTGTGTGAAGCAGTGGGAGAGGAAAGGGCTAGTAGGAGCCTGCAATTACAATTTCATATTTTTTCCCTGTCACACATTCCCTTGTCACACATACAATCTGCCTTTTGGTGACCCCAGCAAACACCCATTGTTGTCTCTCAATCTCTGATTTTTATCACTTCCTTGAAACTTACTTTCTGTTCTTACAAATTAAATTGACCCAGTGTTAGGCTCTGTATCAAAGGAGGACAGGTCTTGTCAGTGGAAGAACATTTACAGTAGTAAACTTGGGGTGTCAGGAGGCAAGATTTTGTATTCTGATAGTTATGACCCTGCTTCTAAAAAGAAAAGAATTGAAAAGGTGACACATTGCGTTAAATAGCATTTTCACTAGCGTTTTTGTGTCAATTAACTGTGATTCATTTACAGACTTATTAAAATAATCTGTCTGCTTCATCACTGTAAAATTTTTTGTTTTTCATGGCTTTAGTGCCTAGGACAAAGCCAGGACCAGAGAAATGACTTACCAAGTTGAGTTAGGAATCCCCAATAAACTGAACTCACTCCCCCATCCTCCTCATTTCTAACCAACCGAGCTGCTGTGACCTGAAGCTCTGGGCTGTTTTTGTCTAAAGGATGAAATGTATAGGGTGACAGATTCCACCTCACCATAGGGAAAAGCTCTTCAACAATGACTGCTGTTTTATGTATGCACGAACATATATACAGAAACATTTGCTTATATAGCACTCGTGATGGGCTGGACACTCCTTTAAGTGCTTTTAAAATATTTAATCCTCATAATACTCCTAGAATGTAGGTAATATTATTATCCCCATTTTACACATGAAAAAAACTAAGGCACAGAGGTTAAGAAACTTGCCCAGGGTCAAGTAGCTGGTGTCAGGCAGTGTATTCCCAAAGTCTATATTCTTACCCACTACAATAGAATAGATTGTATTTTAGTTTGGGTTCCCTCAAGATTAGAGCCTGAGGCAAGCCATTTATTTGGGAGATAATCCCAGTAATGGAAAACAGAGAAGGGGTGGAGGAGAGAGATAGGGAAGGAATAGGAGCCAATATACGTGAGCATTATCTAGAGACCTCTGAGGATCTTGCAGAAACCCTCTCAGAACCATCCAGCTGAAGGAGGATGACCCAGGCCCCCCGACCCCCGTCGATTGAGGGTGCCCCCAAGGCTTTAGCACCATCCTACTTCCAGGCTGCGCTTGCACAGCAGGTGGCCTGGGAGAAGGTCATGAGCAGATGTGGAAATCTGTGGGGCACCCAGTAGAGGTGAGACACCATCAGCTCAAAGTGAGTCTAGTCTGGGCTGTGCCTGAAATCAGAGGTGGGCTGAGGTGATGTGACAGGTGTCCAACAATATTTACAGACTGCCTCTGGAAGCAGTGGCATTCAAGAGTGGAAGACTACTAGTGGGGAATGTTGCAGAGAGGATCTGAGCATGTAGGCTAGGTAATCACTTCACATGTGAAATTCTCTAATTCTCTCAGTAAAAGTTCATGGGGGCCATCGCATTTTGGCAACTAATAAATGTTATGTTGTTAACATTATAATTATCAAGAGTGATGAGAAGTATAATTTGAGGAAATACTGTCAATAGTATCCGACTTCTTTTCATCCAAGTCAGGTACTATTTAGATATGACCCCAAGATAGTAATACTTTGATGGAGAAATATATCCTCTTACAATATGTGTGAATGAGTTCTGGCTTTGCTCAGTTGGATGAAAAATTGCCTGAAGACTCTCCACCAGAGGCCTTCATGACTAAGAAAATGAGATTCCCAATCTTCTAATGATAATTTCCAGGTGAGTAATACCTATCCACGCAGGAATGTGCATATATGTTCTCTTGCTAAATAAAAGCTATCAGTTAACGATGGGGTTTTTGAAAACTTAACCTGACTTCTTGCGCTCAACGAAATGCCATCCCTCCTATAGATCTTGTTGAATTCCTGAGTTAGTACCGGAAGGACACTTGGTGGAGACTCAGTTTTATCCACTGACTCACAGTGGTGGTCAAAGTTGAAGAAATTCTGAGTCTGCCGCCTCTGGGCTCCTGACCATTTCTAAGTTTGGAGGTTCCATTCGGTCAATTCAGGATGCTTTCTGAGGAATCACGTAGGGTAGGGGGGCGTGGGGGTGAGCTCAGGTCACATCAAAGTGTGGTTCAGCCCGGCCTAGGCAGCTGGTCAGGATTTGGCACTGTTGGTTAAATCATGGAGTGGAGGTCAGTTTTGCTGGTTTGACCCCTCAATGGACCTGTTATCTTGGTACAATTCCACAGCCACAGACCACAACTTCATTCCAAGCAGTGGTCTCCTACATGCCTCCTTCCTGGCTCATACAGGGAACAAAAGAGAGACTGTGGATGAGTCAATGCACACTCATCATTTCTACTGGAGGAAACCTCAAAACCTTTGGTCGTTTTCCCGAAGGCCCAAACAAGAAACATGTGGAGGCAAATCAATGCCTCGAGAGAGTATTATAGCAGAATAAGGGCAGCACCATTTTCTTGGTATTGTTTTGTTATGTAAGTCAAGGTTATCAATATTCACTTTTTCTTTGTTTTATTTTGAATCACTGGTGAATTTTTCCCTTTAGTGATTTGATGATTATATTGTCTCCCTGCTCCTGACTATCAACACAGCCTTCCTTCTCAGGAAATGAGAAAGGGGAATGTAATTATACTACAACAGGGACATGCATAAAGAATCTAGAAGAGTTATAGTATCTAGAGGCAGCAAATTGTGTTGAGGGCTCCACTCTGATATGCAGGAGTCTTGCTTTTTCTAGGAACGGTCCCTGAGATGAAAAAAGATAATTCTAGATTCCCACATGAGTCAGTCAGAAGAAAGGGCTCTGATTATGAGGACTTTTGCCATCATTGCAAAGGACAGAAACACAGTTCAAATTAGCTTAAGCAAAAATGGGAATGTCTTTCTCATGTCACAGAGATTCAGAGGGTCAAGCAGCCTTTGTGCCCAAATGTATCTAAGGATTCAGATGAGGTTGACAGGATTCCTTTTCTTCATCTCTTGGCTCTGCTTGCTTCTGAGTGGCTTCCTCTTCAGATAGGCTCTCTCTTCTTAATGGCAAGATGACTGTTGGAAGTTCCAAGTTAATGTCTCAAAATGTGCTTGCAGTGCCAGAGAAAGAGAGAGGCAGAGTCTTTCCTGAGAGTTTTGGCAAGTCTCAGGAAGCCCTCTTATGGGGCTGGTGTGTTAGTCCGCATAGGCTGGTTGTGATGTGGTAACAATCAGTCCCAAATCTGAAGCTCAACACCCAAGTTTCTTTCTTTCTCACGTTACAGGTCCAATGTGTGTCATTGGTCATCAGGGACCCAGGATGACGGACCCTACACCATTTTGTATCTGCACCATCTGGAACTTAAGATTTCCTTTATTGCTGTAGTAGAGGCAGAGAAAGAATAGAGAATTAGGCATGGATTTTCCACTGCTTCAGCCCAGAAGTGACCAATATCACTTCCTCTTCCTTTCTTTGGACATAACTAGCCCCATGGCCCTGCCTAACTGCAAAGTGACTAGGAATGTGAAGGAGGACTTAGAATGTTTGACGGGCATCATTGTTCCTACCACACCTGGCTTGAGTCACGTGCCCATCTTTAGGTCAGGACTGTGGCCAGATGATTTAATGCCTCCATTGCTGGGCCTAGGTCATCTGCCATCCCAGGGACCGGTGAGGAAGCTCAACAGATATGCTTCAGATATGCAGCAGCCCAGGCCTGGGTCAGGGGCTGACACTCTGCCTCGAGCCAATCTTAGTAATCAGATGTTTAAAGCCTTAGAAAGCATAGCTCAGCCATGTTTCCCCAAAGTGAAATTTCCATCCAAGATGGAGTTTGGTGAACTGGTCATAGACCAGTAATGACTGGGAACACAGAGCCTGTGTCAGCTGCAAGGGAGAGGATGTTGGGATCCCTGGAAGTTGATTCAGACTGTATGCCTGGGAAGGCTGCAAAGGGAAGCTGATCACAAGCATCTACCAATGGCCAGGAGGAGGTAGTTCAGTGGGCGAGGCTGCTGTAAGTCCAGCACCTGACCAGGCCTGCTTTCAACAATGGTCCTGTGCATCCTCTGCCTTGTGGGAAAAAAGGGATGGTGTTTGCTAGGCAGAATAATGGCCCCCAAAAGTGTCTACAACCTAATCCCCAGGACCTGCAAATATGCAAGGTTATGTGGCCAAGGGGAATTAAGGTTGCAGGTGGAAGCAAGATGGCTAATCAGTTGACCCTGAGATGGGGAACTTACCCTGGACTATCCAGGTGGGCCCAATGTCATCACAAGGGTCCGTGTAAGTGGAAGAAGGAGGCAGAAGAGAGAGAACCAGGGAGATGGGAGCATGAAAAGGACTTGGCCAGACTTTGCTAGCTTTGAAGATGGGGGATGGGGACCATGAGCCAAGGAACGTGGGTGGCCTCTAGAAGCTTGAAAAAGCAAGATACCTCTAGCACCTCCAGAAGGAAGGCAGCTTTGCCAAACCTTGATTTTAGCCCAGTGAGAATTCTGATCTCCAGAACTATAAAATAATGTTTTAGGCGACCATGTTTGTTTTGATTTGTCACAGCAGCAATAGGAAACTACCACACTAAGGCTTTTAGCTGCCTTCCCCCAGAAAGTGCATAGGGTAGAGGGATTTACATATGACTGAGAACCTCAGGATCAGGACAGAGCTGTGGACACCTCCTAGGCTGATCTCAGGAGATGAAAGGAACCACAGGCTGGACAAGGAGGGCAGATGTTATGGTTTCTGTGATGATGACTTAGACAAAACCCAAGAAGGTACCAGAGAACAAGATTCTTTTTGGCTCACTGCGTCCTTCCTGGGGTCAAGGCAGTCCAGATTTTGACCATCATTTGACTGCCATTTTTACCTAAAATATTGACATTGAATTAGAACATACTAAAATCAAACCGAAACACAAACAAACAACTGGATATTTTCCCACCAGGATAAGGTAGGTGGAGCACTGCAAGAACTCAGATTTTACAAGCCGTGAAGCCAGGGTCCAACCCACAGACCTAGCAGCAAATGAGTCCAAGTTGAGAGTCATGGACACAGCCTGGCCTTTAGAAAGGTGACTTTGCTAATAATCCTCACGTAAGTCGACCCTCACGGTGTGCTCTATACCATGGTTGTATAGAAGGAGATGATTATGAAAACAATATTCTTTTATGGTTAGCTGGTGAGCTTGCACACATAGCCATGCACACACAGACAAAGAAAGCTAAAACTTTTTAGTCTCTTCAATTGCCTTGTCTGCCAAGAAGTGAACACTAGCAGGAAAGGCTTGCCTCCTTCGAGTCAAATGGATTTCCCCCTCCCACCTCTGAGAATTGCCCCCATGCACAGGTAGTAATGGGTGGTAATGGGCCTCGAGACTCATCATTGCTCTGAGGGGAATAACAGCGAGTGCTGTGATCATTTCATAGAGGCTCAGTAGCCTTCGTGCTGGGAGCTAATGGTTCTAGTCTTGTTCTTAGGCAAGCACGTGTTCACATTAAGCTTGAACTTTAGTGCCGTCTACTTATTAGTTATCAGCATCTAAGTCATCCAGAGCAGACAAACCACTCTAACATTTGGATCGCATTAGCACGCTTACTGGCAATTACCCTTACACAGCAAAGGGAGGAAATCTACTTACTTACAGAGGCCAAAGTATTTTCATTGGCCCTTCCAGGAACAGCTCCACTTCAGGACAGCTGAGGCAGAGAACTCCCGAGATGCTTGGCCATCCCTGCCAAGTACACACTGTACCTAGTTTGTGGACATGAGAAGGCTTCATGACTCCAGAGCTTCAGTTACCAGATTTTGCCAAGTGGACATTTGTCAACCTAATGCATGAGATAGAGGAAACCGACGTCTGTTGAGCATCTGTTTGCCAGGTGCACATCTATTGTCTGATTTAATCACCACCACAACACTATGAAGTTGTTACTGTTATTCTCAATTCAGAACTTGGGAAACTTCAGTCTAATAAGGTTCAGTAACTTGTGTAAGTTGCATAGCAAGCAAGTAGCAGCATCCATGCCTTTTCATGGTCTCCTCGGGCCATCCTAAGTTGTTATGTACTGAGGTCTCCTTGTAAAAAATCCTACTCCTCTTGGTGATTTTCCATATAATCTGAATAAACTTTCTTTCCATCTCTGGGATACAATTTTCTAACAATTGAATATGAAAGAGGATATAGTACGTGTTTTCATTGGGCACTTTGAAGATGGATGACATAAATTCTAGTGTGGTCGGGTAGTAGGAGCTCTGAACTTAGTTTCAGAAGACTGGTGTGTGAGTCTCAGCTCTTCTCTGCATAAATTGTGAGGGTAAACCATTTAATCCTGCTAATCCTTAACAGAGGCCTTTGTAAAATGAAGAAAATAATACCTATCTTACATCACAGGATTGTTATGAGGATCAAATGGAATAATAGATGCAAAATTTCTATTTACTTGTAAAGTGTTTTGAGCTCACAGAATATACTAATTAAAATCCTGTATTGTTATTTTTGAAATCATAATGATCAAAAGTCTACACCTTTCATATGGTTAGGTTCATCTTCAGACACTCCATTAACTTAGGAAATGAGTTCTAGAGTAGTTATCATAATATTAGCTACCATTTATTGAGAGCCTCCCTTGCATACCTTATTTCTAATCCTCACAGCTCACTCTTTCAAGCAGATATTATCGTCCACAATTAAAAATTGAGAGACTAAGACCCAAAGGTTAAGTAACTTGCTCAAGTAAGTGGCAGAAGCTGGATGAGAATCCAGGTACGTCTAATCCAAACTCTATGTTCTATGTCTTGAATTTTGTAGGAAAAAAAGACCAAGATGTTATTAATTTATAATATAATTTACATATTTATAAATTTACTAATTTATAGAAAAAATATATAGCCTGTGGGTCTATCCTAAAGTGTTTGCACCAATTCCTAATTCCTGTTATATTTGCTGCTGATCCTTCATTCCTGCTTCCTCCCTTTTTGACTTTGATACAGAGATGAGTGTTAAGCACAGGATAAAACTGATCAGATCCTGCCAAAACCAACATATCCATGAGGTGGTCTGAGCTGTGTTCCCACTGACCCTTGCCCTGGTTGGCCCTGGTGCGGGGCTGCCTGTGCTCCCCGAGGTCAGGTTGATGTGCAGGGCAAAGGGCGAATTTCATGGCAGACAGGCAGGCTCATCCAGCTCCGCATGTAAATGTTCCAGCTCCCCTCCACCCCACCGGACTTCCTACTTAGCTTTAACTTTTTTTTTTTTTTAACTTTTTTTTTTGTGAGGGAGATCAGCCCTGAGCTAACATCCGTGCTAATCCTCCTCTTTTTTTTTGCTGAGGGAGACCGGCTCTGAGCTAACATCTATTGCCAATCCTCCTCCTTTTTTTTTCCCCAAACCCCCCCAGTAGATAGTTGTACATCATAGTTGCACATCCTTCTAGTTGCTGTATGTGGGACGCGGCCTCAGCATGGCCGGAGAAGCAGTGCGTCGGTGCGCACCCGAGATCCGAACCCGGGCCGCCAGTAGCGGAGCGCGTGCACTTAACCGCTAAGCCACCGGGCCGGCCCCCTACTTAGCTTTTATTTTAGTCCTTTGAACAAATGTTCAAAGAAGGGAAAGTTTCCAGCTAGATGACAGGATGGAAATGCAGTGTCCATGGAACGTGGAATGTCTTCATGTAGAAAGAAGCCCTGTTGAGCCGCCTTGCTCCCCAATCGCAGACCTGTTCGATTTAGATGGAAGGTGAGCGTGGCACAGTGGTAGGAGGCTGGATGGTCTGTGGAACCAGGCTGCTTGGATGCATATCCAGTTCAGCCACTTTCACGTCGTGTTTAGATAAACGTCTTAACCTCTCTGGCCCTCAGTTTTATCGTTTCTAATGGAGGAATAACCCACAGAGTTATTGTGAGGATTAACTGGATACACAAGAAAGACCCAACACATTGATGGACACATAGAAAGCACTTAATAAATCGGTTGGGTGTGGGAGGAGGAGAGTATCTTCTCACCTAAACTAGAGAAGGCCTGGTGTGTCCCAAGCCATGCACATGTAACTCTGGGATGGACCAAAAGAATCATATTCCCATTGAATGGTCTTGGTATGACCCAGAAATGCCTTTCTGGATTGCCTGCTGAGGTGTCACCAGACTGGGCATGACTCAGATTTGAGGTTCCCCCAGGGATGGTACCCACAGCCCTGCATGCAATCTTTGTCTAATACAATGTTTTCTCAAACTGTGGTGTGGGGGCCCCTTGAGCCACAACCACCTTGAGTGCCTTTCAAGATGCACATAGCTGGGCTTTACCCGGATCTACAGACCCAGCATCTCTTTGGTGGGGATGGGATAGGAATTTGCATCCTTGGTCTTCTCTTGGTCTAGAGCCTGATGGAAGTAATCAAGCGGAGGCTGGGCAAGAGGAGGGATGGAATGAGACTCCAGGGAGGTGGGGAAACTGAGCATTCCTGAGAGTTTTCTCCATCTCCCAGCTCAGTGAACTTCTGCCACTGAATTTGCAAGGGCAGAGTATAGTCCCTGCTCTGCAAGTTTACTCCTCCCATCAAAGAGAATCGTGTAGGATACTTTATGACAGAGAGAGAATTTTCCTAGGCTTTTCCTAATACCCCTCGGTTATTCTAACAATCATAATCAGGCACTTACTGTATAGGAAGCTCTGCTTGGAGCTGGAGCAATAAGGAAGAATAAAACACAATCCATATCTGGAATGCTTATGGACAGGTGATCAACTGACAAGACAAGGTAGCCCTTGATAAAGTAATTTAGAAGAGCATAGATTGTGACAAATTGTGACTGGTTAAAATGGCTGCAAAGCAAGGTACAGTGGAGTCCTTGTCTTGTATGGCTCACCCCCTGCACACCAGGAACTCTGCTTCTTTATCTTTAAAGCAAGATAAGTGAGTATGGCTAAGCCAACATGAAGTCCTTGGAGGACCACGGGTGTTTTGGGGAGGGATGCATTGTCACAAGTCATGAGATTTGCACTAGAGGACTCTGCACCCTTTGGAGAATGAGGAGCCATGGAAAGGAGACGGAAGGGCCTGGGGATAGCTCCTAGTCAACCAGATACTCACACCCAGGACTCTTCTAGGACGAGGGTAAAAGTCCTGAGAAGAGGCGTTCTCTTCTCCCTCCTGACTCCAGAGGGGCTGAAGTGGTGTTATGCACCGTGATGAAGAGAAAAGATGCCGATGCTTGAGCTTTATCCCAAATCCACTGCTAGACACTTATTTAACTCTGAAAAATTATCTTAACCTCTTTGAGATTCATTTTTCCCATCTACAAAATGCAGAAGATAATTTTTTACTTCTCTGGTTGGTTGTAACAAATAGCATAATTTATATAAAAGTACTCTATAAACTCTAATGCACCATACATGTTTTCTTTAGAATGCACAACTCTTATTCCACATCAGACAATAAAAACTTGTGGTGTAACTTTGTTATTTCTCACAGCTCCTAACATGATGTCACACCCTTAGCAGATCTTCAGAATATGTTACCAGCCAACACTGATAATTCTTTCAAATGCTACTCCTTTCAATAACCCAAAGAGGCACTTCTGCTCTGCTGGGTTTTAGGCTAGGAGCTTGGTGTTTTAGGAATACTTTGCAGAGAAGTAAACATTTCAGAAGACCTGAAATCATTAAAAACTATCTTTAATTGTCTACTTTTAGTTTCTTCAGTCAGCAGGAGCCCTGCCTTGGAAGAAGAAAGTCTGTGAGTCAGAATGGTTAGGGAAGGGCAAAAAAGTTTGAGTGTGTGGGGGTTCATTTTCCTGCTAGTGGCATTTTCAGCTAAATAATCTTTCAAGGCCTTTGCTCCCGACAGAGAGAGCCCAACCTGGGACCCTGGTGCATAGCGCCAGCCCTATGGTGCTTGGAGATGCAGTTCGTCTGACTGTGGGTCCTCACCCACTTGGCCAAACAGCCAAGCACCCCAGAGAAAGGAGTCTCTACCTGGCTTTGGAAAACCCCATACCCATCACTCATACACCTCAATGCATGGCACTTAGGCCAGAATGGGTAGGGGCCTGTGACAACCTGGTCTGGTTCTTGTGACCTCAGAAAGGCCATCCCAGATGACGTAGCATAGTCCATTGTGCCAGCTGATTGACAAGTCCAAGGTGCTCCTTCCTCAGATCCAAAACATCCTTGAGAAAAAGCTTGCAGAGAGATTTCCCTCTGCCAGGCAGTGACTGGCTGCCTGACTAGGGCTGGAGATAACTGCTGGCAACAGTGGAGGCTGATGAGTCACCAGAGAGGTTTCTGACCTATTCTTACACCCTGAGAACAGCAGTGGTTACTGATTTGCCTCAGCGCACCTCTATTTTCAGCAGGTCTTTTTTGGAGTTGGGGTTTCCAGTAGTGTGTTAAGCACTTGGTCTCTCTTGAGGTCCCCTCATCTCAGATTTGGCACCTTGGATCTAACAAGTTGCCTTGGCAACACTAGCTACTCATAATGTCAAAGGGGCGGGACTCACAAGCCAAGGTATACTTAATCACTTTCTTATTCAAGCTGCTCAGATTCTCATCAACTAAGATATTAGAATTAAATGCTGGCCTCTTGGCTTCATGCCTGGGGTGTGATGGAGGCCTTATCAGTAGTGGTTACATTTCCCTTCCCCTTTATGGGGGTCCTGAGGTTGGAAAAGTCTAGAGGCATATGTGGGTTCTGTTCTATTCATTCCTGGTGGTGGGCTGTTATAAAATGGTGCGCTCAGCTACAATTAGCAAAGCTCTTACTGTTCAAGGTATGGTCCTCGGAACATCAGCATCTGTTAGACAGGCAGAATCATCAGCCCACCACGTTTGGGAAGCGCCAAGCTAATCTACTGCACAGAGGCTTTGGTGAGCCTGACCACACAGCTCCAAAAGGAGGAACCCGGGTTTAGAGGAGTAGGAGTTATACTAAGTAAACAGGTCAACACAGTCCCACCAGTGCCTCACAGTGCAGGAAAGAAGGACCTCCCAAGGCAACTCTCCCTGATTCATTAGGGCCCTCAGACAAATAAGTCAAGCCATGCCACTCCACTGACAGCTGTTGCATGTCTGTTGAAATAAAATAATGCCTGCACAACCAGAGCCTGCCATGCACCCCAGACATCTGGCAGGCTCTGTGCTGCAAGAGGAGGCAGATCCACTGCACTAAGTCAGGGGATAGAGCTTGAACTCACTAAGTCGTCAGATGCCTAGAAGCCATGTCGTTGTTTTAATGACACACCTACGGAAACCACACAGCTGTGTGAGGCAGTATCAACTCAGTTCAGAAAACCGGAATGACCGCCTGAGAAGAGATAAAGGGAGAGCATGTACCGGGAAGAAGTAAAGGAAAAAAGGGGGGAAGCGTTGGTGGGCAAGATTGCCTCTCTGTTTTAAAAAGTGAAGATTTCATTTCCTTTTACGTTTCAAGTCCCTTTAATTTGCAGAGTGTTTCTCCCGTTTTCTCAATGGTGTTCCTAATTATCACTCAGCTAATAAGATGCTCGCTGGCCCATGCATAGACGCTCCTGGGAGTTGTGTGGGGGAGGGCACAGACCTGCTGCTGATGTCATCAAGCTCTCTTCAGGCAAGACTATGGAGAAGGACTTGCTATTGTTCTGATGTGCTAAGAGTTCCCAATTTCTTCTAACTGCCTACCTCACAGGAAGCCCACGAATAGAGGTTGTGTATTGTGAATCACTCTCAGCTCTCAGAAGAGAAGGGCAAGATGTTAAGAAATCTAACACTGTCATTGTAATAAAGGCGGGTTTGTGTATGATTCTTCCTGGTAACCTACTTGTTGCCATGAGCAGCAATCTGAGATGGGGTGGACTTTGGCGCTCAACAACAGATGAGCCTCGGGTTTCTGGCACTCATCAACAGCAGCTCGCTCTCACAGAGCAATCAGACATCCTCTGATTCATCCTCACAACATCTATGAAAAGACAAAGGGGGAAAATGGTATTTTACAGGTGACTAGACTGGTATAAGATTTACTGAATTACTTATTACTCTGTCATTATTATCATCATGACCGCCATTGCTATCATGGGCAACACATGTTTTATGAGGGCTCACTGTGCAGAATTCACATCCTCAAGGAGTTTATATTATGGAGATCTGAATTAAAATCTTTCCTTTATTATTAGACCAGATTGGGCAAAATCCTGGAGAAAACAAATTACGATCTTTAAAGGGTAGTAAAATCTATTCTCTGAGAACACTGTTCTTGGCCAGGCCACTTTTTTGTTCCTAAAATTACAAATCTATCACATTCAAAGAGACCAAATCTCTCTTCTAATTGGCCCAACTTGAGTGATGCATTCTCTCCTGGACCAATCTAACTGCTGCCAGGGGGATGCAGTCAGATAAAGAATGTGTCTGATAGAAACCCACTCCCACAAAAGAGTCATGTTGGGGGGGGGAAGAATGCAGTTCCCAAGATGAGGAAACTAGGAACGCAATCTAACTACCAAGACATCCAAGGGAAATGTTGCCGAGGGCTGGACGTGCTTGGCCATTACTTTTCCTTCACGTTCAAAGAATAGAACTTCACTCTTCCCTACTCCCCCCTCCCATTTCTTTTATTTTATAATAGACTTTATTTTTTAGGGCAGTTAGGCTTACAGAAAAATTGAGCAGAAAGTAGAGAGTTTCCATATATTCCTTACCCCTCCCACATACACTTTCTGCTATTATTAACATCTTGCGTTAGTGTGGTACACTTGTTATAATTAAGGAACCAATATCGATACACAATTATTAACTGAAGTTCATAGTTTATGTTAGAGTGTGCTCTTTATGTGGTACAGTTTCATAGGTTTTGACAAATGTGTAATGTCATACCTGTGTCTTACAGCATTACCTGAATAGTTTCACTGCCCTAAAAATCCCCCATGCTCTGCCTATTCATCCCTCCTTCCCCCCAAATCCCTGGCAACCACTGATCTTTTTACTCTCTCTATAGTTTTGCCTTTTCTGGAATGTTGTATAGTTGGAAACATAAAATATGTAGCCTTTTCAGAGTGGTTTCTTTCACTTAGCAATATACATTTAAGTTTCCCCCATGTCTTTTCACGGCTTGATATTCATTACTTTTAGTGCTGAATAATATTCTATTGTACTGATACACCAAAGGTTGTTTATCCATTCACCTATTGAAGGACACTGCCATTTCTTTTTTACTTCTCTGTTCCTTGGATTAGTCCTCAGGACTATTTTTCACTTCCACTTCTGGTCTTTAATGGGCAACTATGAATTTCTTACTCCTTTATACTAGCTTATGAAATTTTGATTCCTACATGAAAATGACAGGGCCTGGAGTGTGTTTGGTTGGCAGCTTAGATACTGATGGTGTGTCACCTGTTTACTCAGCAAGTGGTACTTGAGTATGTACCTAAAGCCAGCGAAATATGTTTTCAAGATGGTATGCCCACTTTTACACAATGAATTGGCTACTCAGTCTAGGAGTGATTTCTTGTATATTCCAAGAAGTAGTGAGACTTCAATGACCAGAATTTGAAGTTATGTATCTTCAGGAATGGGGTGGAGACCCTGTCACCATCCATGAAATGGAAAAAGGAGAGGTAATAGCCACTAAAGAGAATATTGCTCAGCAACAGGTTAATGGTATTTGCCATATTTGGTTAGCACCAAGAAAGGTTGAATACTGTCAGAGATGTCATGTTTAGACAATTTTGAAGGCAAATACACAGTTTAATTTATTTATCTTTGAAAAGTATAAAAATGGTCCTATTGAGGAATGTTACAAATATTATTTTGTTCTATAAACACCCTTCCCCCATTTACATGGCTGTTTTGTGGGACTGGGCCTCTATCAAGCACATTCTTTATGTGAACCCATCCCCCTGGCTGCAGCTGGATTGGTCCAGGAGAGAACATAGGACTCAAGTTGGGTCAATCAGATACAAAGAAAAGATTCAGTATCTTTGAGAGTGGCTAGATTTGGAGCAATTAAACTTTTGTGCTATTAGAGGCCATATTTTATGCCCTGGATACTAAATTCTCCTCAGAATAACAATGAAATAGATGTTTATGGAGAAGAAATACAGAGTCTTCTTATCTTTTCTGGCTCCTGTTTCCAAGCATATTCTTAAAGTGGACATTATGGTTGTCTCTTCAACATTTATTCTTCCTTCTTTCAGTAATTGCCTCCGTTTTCACTTTGATATCTACAGCTACTCCATGCATCCCTTGGAAATGGGCAAATGACTATGGCTTCAGTTTATCATAAACTTAGTCTCTGGGCACAGGTGTTGGTTCAGCAATGGATGGGGGTACCAGGTGAAGCCAATGAAACAAAGGAAGATAACTGTCAGGAGATTCAAGGAAGGAGGCTTTCTAACTCTTCTGAAGCAGCTTCTGGAAGAGACCCCCACCCCAGACGGGGATGGTGTATTGGACTCAGCTTATGTGCCATCCCAGATCCGTGCACCTGCCTTGCTTATAGACCAGAGGGCCCCCGCAACCGTCTGATGTTCCTGAGATTACAGACCCAGGTCGCTGTTGCTGCCATTGCTATTGCTAGAGATGGAGAAAACGCACATGCAGCGCCACCTGGAAAACAGAGATTGCTGCACCTATGCGCTGGCCCCACTGGCCCTGGGGGGCTGTGGCTTTCCCAGCAGCTGCCTGGAGAAGTCTGGGGACATAACTGGGAAGGAGGGGGTGTTAGGCCCCATGGAAATGACTCTGATCAGTGGAAGAGAGGGGAGAGGAAGTTGCTGATGGATAAATTCTTCTCTGTTCCTGCACCGATACAGCCTGTCCTGATCTACAGCAGCTAGTGCAAGCTTTCTGAAGGCTCCTCATTGTACCTGCCCTCTCCCCTACCCCACCTCATTCCCCTTTCTCCTCTTCTTGCTTCCCCAAATCTCATTCCAGTCCCTAAGAAAGTGTTGACACCTAGTTTTTCTGAGAACTCAGGCTAAGACAAGGAGGATGTAGCCTCACAGATTGCTGGCCGCTCACTTGTGACCATGGGAACCAGCATAAGGATGAAGCCAGTAGCATGAAAGGCAAGTAGAGAGCTGAAAGAAAGCAGATAACATCATTGACCAACCTGGAGGCCCTGCCTACCTCTAGATTTCCAGTTACCTGAGTCAGGAAGAACTCCACTGTTTCTAGTTTTCTGTGATTGGCAGCTGAGTACATTGTAATTGATAACATTCTCTAGTTTCACCTATATGTGTAGATTCTGGGAGGGCCTCCGTCCTCATCATAGTCTTATAATAAATTCCTTCTTTGATTTTAAGTTAACATAGTTTGATTTCTGGTACCTGCCATCAATTGAATCTTAACTGATATTCCTGCCTCCTTTTTGGAACTGATAAAATACCTTTAGAGCCTCCTGTTGGAATTCTGGCCCTTTCCCAGATTAAAAAAAATCAAAATCAGTTAAAATATATGGAGTGTATCTATAGCCATGCATAAAACACAGGTTATTTCTGTTTTAATCTTAAAAAAAAATATATGTTTTTTAACAATTCTGGCAGTTCTCCCAAATAAAAACCAAACAATCCCCCCAAATAAGAATAGTTTAAGAAATAATCTCTGCCAAGCCAGCTTTCCCCCAGATGATGGATTTGTTAGTTAATCATTCTGAAGCCGGGATTAGAGCACTGTCAACAGTTTAATAAACCATTCATTTCCTACAGTGCTGAGTAGTTTCATGGGCTTTTTACTCTTATGCCATAAACAGGACTATAAATTGTATTAGCAATTGTTTTTGAAAAGGATGTCAAGACTTCCGTTCTAAGATGGCGATTTGACTCTGCACGTTTAACTACTCCTTTTCTTCTCAAGTTCTATGGAAATGACCAAAAATGTATTTTAGAATACGGTTTAAAAAAACACAACTTTATTCTGAAAAACAGGGAAGAACACTATCAATAGGGTAATAACTGGGAGAAATTTGGCAAAATAGCATAGATAGGAGCAGAGAGATGGAAGAACTAACTAGCCCAAGATTTACCCAGTGTAAGGAAAATCCCACCTGCACTTGAGTGGGACTCTAGCAGAATCTCGAAATCTCCTGGAGCAGCAGGGGCTGGGGGCAGGGCTGGGCAGGCCAGTATTTAGTGCCTGCAATGCAAGGTCTGTGCTAAAGCAGGCTCCCAATGCCTGTGGCCTTGTCCCTTAGAGAAGGAGATAGTGGCCTGGCTAACTTCAGGTCACTATAACAAACACAGGAAAAATAAAAATAATAAAACAGGAAACAGAAGAAAAGAACGACAGGAGCCTGCAGAGATGCTGAGAGCCTGGCCTTCTCCAATCGTATTCACTTCCTGAGGTCATTGTTAGAAACTGGAAAACACTTTCCAATCATTTGCCAGGGGCTGCTGAGCAATTTTCTTCAATCAGGAAGCAGTTTGAGCTTTGCTGATTATATGAGAAAGGCAAAACCATATTAGACCTGAAGGTCTCTGGAACAGAAACGGCCCTCTTGCCGTCCAAAGGTTAGGGTACTTGGATCTAGGGAACTGATTGAAGTTTATTGATTTTCAATTGATGAAACATTGACAACAGCATTGGGTGGTGAAATTACACCCCTCGGCTCAGAGAATATCGTTTCTCATCCCAGACTCATTGTTGAAGTTGACAAGTAAATGGGTTTCTGGTAAACATTTATTCCATTTTTCAATCTGGACACTAAATTGATGTGAGCAATAATGTGAGGGTAATTATAGTAGTCTGAAGGACCTTAAGTCTTGCAAAAGCCTAAATGTATTAGAAAGCAGGCTGTTTCTTTTACTTTTGAATTGGCATTAGATTGTTCAAGAGGAAATTGCATACCAAAGAATTGGATTCAATTCAATTCAAAAAATATGTATGTCGGTTTTCTGTGAGGCAAGGTACAGAGCTTAAGGTCGCACTGACGGCATTTTCCTTCTCATTATCTCTCTTATCCTCTAGTTTAAGTACCTTTTCATTAATTCCATAAAATCCACCAGAGAGTTCTCTGCTCCCAGGGGTCTAGCCTTTCTCACTTCAATTGAAACAGCTCTTCACAACAGATTATTAAGTTTTATTTCCCCCTTGCTGAAGGCGTAGAGATGAGGAAGTAAGGAATTATTCTTCCAAACTAAGATTTCTCAGTATCTCATCTTCCTCCTTCATTTTCATAAGCCACCCCTCCCATCCATTTCTCATCAAGAATGTTCTACAGCAAAACTCTAATTAAAATGTACCTTACAAAGAAGACTGGGCCTTAAACCTCTGAGGCTCAGGGTCTTTATCTGTAGAATGGAGTTAATAATTCGTCCCTAGCATGTTATGTGAAGAATTAATAAAATAATTAATATGAAAACATGTTTTAAAGCGAGACTGCCATAGGGGACACAGAGGCAGAATGAAATCGTGATGGAGAGCTCAGACCAGGGACCTTGCAGCCCCATTTACTATGTGATGCAGGTGAATTATTTAACCTCTACATTCCTCAGCTGCCCTATCTGTCAATGGGGATATGAGTGCTCACTTCATACAGTTTTTGTGAGAATTAATGAAGTACTATACGTCAAGTTATGAATGACTATAAGCTAATATAAAAATAAAAGACATTGTTATTATGACTTCAGCATAATCCTATCATACACAAGAGGTTTTCTATGTCCTCCACGAAATGATAACTTTTAATATGCATTTCGATGGCCTATTTGGAAGTGTGTGGTGTGTGGTAGGAAATGCAGGTCCAGATATAGAATCACTCTCCGCATTCTCACTAGGAGTCTGAGTTTTACATGAAGGGAAGGAGAGAGCTCTCAGGTGGATTTCATGGAATTAAGGAAAAGGTATTTAAACTGGACGATGGAAGTGATTAAGT
Source organism: Diceros bicornis minor (assembly GCF_020826845.1). Classification (NCBI taxonomy): domain Eukaryota; kingdom Metazoa; phylum Chordata; class Mammalia; order Perissodactyla; family Rhinocerotidae; genus Diceros; species Diceros bicornis. Next base: position 9,050,267 of record NC_080759.1, on the reverse strand, counting down.
ATACAGGACCAATTCTAGACAACGGAGAGGTGCCCGCCATTTACCCCCTTGTTTTAGGACTGTTCTCGTCCTGAGCACCTATTGGCCCGGGGTCTTATCTTGTATATTGAAATTTTTGGTGTCTGCTATCATCTCCTAAAGTGGGTTAACTACTGAAAGACTATTACCCTTCTAGAGGTATTGGCATATGTTCTTACCTTTCCAAAGAGGAGTCTGTATTTGTGGCGTTTTAGGCACAAGGATAGTCCAAGGAAGGATTTTGTATGAGATGAATGGGTGAGAGGATAGGAATTGCTGCGGGATGTTCAGGATCAGCTTTACATTGCTGGAGGTCAAAAGTAGGATTTCCAAACTGCATCTGTAGTACATACAGAATTGCCTGAAAGCTGGGAAAGGCTAGAGGGGAAATGATGCCTCTGGCAGTTTTGGGTCTGTGGCCTTTGTTTAACCATTTTAAAAAAGGGAAGTACAAAACTCAGATACCACCCATCAGAATTTAGATTTCCTCAATTGTCACATGTCAACTCCACTGTCAAGTGGCTGCTTAAGGAATCTGCATAAATGGATTCTAGAACATTTTGAGTCCCAGCTAGGGACTAGTCTGGTTCTCACCCACTTTATCCTTTGAGGTCAGGGACTTTACAACCTTATAGGCCCCAGTCAGGGCCTGCATCATTAGCTTCTGACTATGCAGTCACACGGGGCCCAGTGCTTAGAATGGCCTCGTAACTGGTTTAATGTTCTGCTATCAGAACATTAAATTCTTAGTAATTATTATTAAATCCTTAATAATTTTCAAACAAGGAACCCTATATTTCATTTTGCACTGGGCTCTGCAAATTATGTCGCTCGTCATGGCCCCAGTACCCAGTCCATAGTCTGTTGTATAATAGATGCTTATTTGTTATTGGAAGAAAATTAATTATCAATAATGCATAATACACTCTCTAACTCTTCATGAGCAGTATATTCAAGTTACAGTCCATAAAGCATTGGAAACCCTCCTACATTAGATAACCTGGACAAAGGCAACATTAAGCCTAAAAATTATACTTGAAGCTTAAAAGCCTAATTTGATACATGAAATGCTGCTACCAGCAGATTCCCTCCCAAACAGGAACGATTTACAAATCTTCCATTTGCCTGATAGTGACAACTTCTGCTATTGAAAGTCTCAAAGGAATAACAATTCAAAGCCTTGCATATAGACTCTTGCCAAGGCAATGTGCTAAAGTTATTGAGGTGATGCTATTAAATCCTCAGAAGCGAATATTCAGATCTTATTTAAATGAAGTTCTCAGGGGGAATTGCCCTTTAGATAACAATTGATTTCTCTAAAATGAATTACCAGTTACAGGATATTTACTCTGGTTTGTTGTTTGGGGACATGTCTGAACTACATTTAAGCAAAGAGAGCTGAAAAGCAGGGCAACATGCAGAATCGCAATCAGGATGTTGATGATAAAATCTTTAAAAGAAATAAAGCAGAATCCAGCAAAAACACAACAAAGAACCTGAGAAGTAAGTGAGATCCCGAAAGAGAGAACATAGTGGGATTTGATGCTTCGGTGATGTCATGTATTGAGCTTCATCTTCCATTCAAAAAGATTCAATTTGCAAAGACACCATCTGTGTATATTAAGTAAAACATTCTTGTTTGAAAACAAGGTGATGGTGAAGGGGATGATTGTAATATCTTACAACAAAGCATAATAGAAAAAATATGTAATGTCCCCTCTCTGTGTCTCTTCTTATATCTATCTATGCACCTTTATCACTGACACTTCCTAGCATTCTCTCTCAGGCCCAGGCAGCAGCTGAGAGGTTTCAGAGCAAAGGCAGCAACACTGGGAGTGACCACAGCCTAAACACAACCAGCCACAGAGAAGGCCAAACAGGAAAGGAAATGAGAGCAGTCCAACTCTAGATTTTAATAGCTAATTCAAGAATCATTTGGGATTACAATGTGCCCTATGCTCACGAGACCTGCATGAAGGATTGCAGCCTCAGGAATATTTGATTGTCCCACATTGGACGTGTAGAGTATGTAACTCTGAACGAGTGTTTTTCTGGATGGATTTAACTTTGAGGCTGTTCCCAGTCTTTCAGCCAAAAGCCAAAGCACAGGATATAATTCCTCTCAGCTAGAGCATGAATACAGAGAGAAAAGAAAAAAAGTAAAGGGAGATGCCATACATAGGCAAAATACTACGTTTGGGGGAGCTTGAACGATTGTGGATGGAAAGACAGAGTTCTCTGTAATTGGTGTTGAAGCCTTAGAATATATAAATTCCATGTGGCCAGAAAGAATAGAAATGGGATAGGAAAGAAGAGGATCAGATAATGAGAAGGAGGAAAGAAAGGACACAGGCCAAACAAGGGCTGAGACAGCTTTCGAAGCCACAGCTCGCTTGGGGTTCTCATCCATTCCACAGTGAAGAGAGAGTGAGAGTTAACATCAGAATCATGTTATTTTATCTGTAGTTTGTTGGTGATACTTAGGTTAACAGTTGAACAAACTGCAAGTGGTTCTCAGTCCAGCATAGAAAACAACATAACATTTAATATTAGACATTCATGTCCTGAAGTTCCTTGGCCACCCCTACCACAGGAAAATTTCCACTGGCCCACTTTTTCCCTGGGCCCCACCTGCTCCTATGTAGCTTACTCCTCTCACCCTAATCCACTCTTCTTGTGTTCATCTAAACCCCTCCTACTGCTACTAGAGAGCTGCCAAAGGCCCACTCCCAAATTCCTTTGCTTTTTAAAGCAGTGGGAAAGAACTCTTCTTTGTCTAAATGTCTTCTATCTAGGGTATTCCCAGGGGAAGGCCACAACTTTCAAAGTGAAACAAGCCCTTTAAGGTGGTTTTCCAAACCAATAGTGAAGTCTCACTCTAAAAGGAATCCTACCCTTCTCCTGGACCAATAGTTCAAACACCAGGTGGCTCTTTAAAAATATTTTTTTTCTATTTTACAAATATTTCTTTAAAATAATATTTTTAAATGGTCCCATGGGTGTGACGCTTTTAAAATACAATGCCCTGTTGTTGAATGTTTTGTTTTAAGTTGTTTAATATTGTTACCATATTTTGTTATAAACAGGGCTAAAAATATATTTCTATGTATGTATTTTTATGCATGTATGATTATTTCCTTATTATAAATGCATTGAAGTAGAATCATTATATAAAAATTATATATTTAAAACAAATAATTCCGCAGCTTCTTGTATATATTTTAAATGACTTGCCAAAAGCTTTACAAATGTATAAAAGGCCTATGTTACTATACCCTTAGCCAGTTAGTGACTAAGTAAAAAAAAGTTTATAGTATTAGAATTAAAGATTATCATAAAAATGAGTAATTACCAGATAGTTAATGGTCATAAATAGTATCTACTGCTTGAGGTTTAAAGAAATAAGAAAAATTAAACTTGACAAAAGGAGTTTCATAAGGCTTTCATGAATAAATAATTCCAAATTCATTCCTTGCTGTTGATATCTATGGCTGATATCAGCCTCAAGGTAACTGTGATTTGACATATTTTATAGAGTTGGGTGGAATGGTCCAAAAACTTCAAAAAACAAAGGCGTTGAAAGGGTTTTATTATCAAAAAAGCTTGAATTGAGCTGATAGTCCCATTCATTTGCGTCAAGGTAAGCTTTTTTGAAGGACTGTGGGTCAACATTGCAAATATGTATCGGCACATGCCATAGTTAAAAAACCCACTTTCACCACTTCTCCCCTATACCCATCTTCTGCTCCCGTCAGGCTGGTCACATCATGCTTACAAAATGTTTTTTAACTTCACAAGAAATATATGAATTCTTTCTTTTACAGATATTAAATGTTACAGATAGGAGACTTTCACTTCCAGTAATTATAAAGTAGCATGTATCAAACTAATCCTACACTTAAGATCAATCTACCCTCTTAGCAAATTTCAAGTATACAATACAGAATATTTACTAAATTGACTATTTGCTGGGGGCATAATGCAAGTCTCAACAAATTTCAAAGGATTGAAAAAATACAATGTTCTTTGACCTTAGCGGAATTAAGCTAGAAATCAGTCACAAAAATATCACCAAAATAGTCTCCAAAGTTTGAAAATTAAGCTTCCATATATTTCATTGATCTAAATAAGGAATCACAATGGAAATTAGAAAATATTTTGAACTAAATGATAATGAGAACACACTTTATATCAAAACTCCTGGGTCAAGTTACAGCTTGTTTCAGCTAGCTTTTGCTTTGTAACAAACCATCCCAAAACTTAGTGACTTAAAAATAACAATGATTTTATTTATATCAAGGTTCTATGGGTTGGCTGGGTGGCTCTTCTGTTCTGGATTGACTGATATTGTTGGACTCTCTTGTATCTATGATCAGATAAAGGTTAGGGAAGATGGCAGATCTAGGATGGTCTTACTAACATGTTTGGCATTTGTCAATTGGTAGGCTTTGACTTTCATTCAGGAGGCCTTAGTTCTTCTCCATGTGGCCTCTTACTCTCCAGTAAGCTAGGTTGCTCTCATTCACGTGGTGTTCTCAAGTTTCCAAGCACAACAAGAGAAGATAAGCTTCAGCACTTAAAAGCTTTTCGAGTCTCTGCTTGTTTTATATTTGCTAACATCCATTGACTAAAGCAACTCACATGGCCAAACCTAGACTCAGGGGTGGAGACACATCTTGATGGAAAAACTGCAAAATTATATTAGGTTATGCAGACAGAGACAGGAAAAAATTATGGTCATTTTTGCAATCTACCACATAGTTTGTATAGTGCTTAGAGGGAAATTAATATCTTTAAATATATATACTAAAAGAGAAAAAAGATTTCAGTTTTTATCTCAAGAAGCTAGAAAAGGAACAGCAAATTAAACTCAAAGAAAATAGAAATAAGGCAATAATAAAGAGTAAATCAATGACACAAAAAACAAACATATAATAGAGAAATTCAACAAAGCCAAAAGTTTGTTCCTTAAAAATATTGATAAAACTGACTAACTTTGTTTAGCAAGAAAAATAAGGGAGAAAACATAAATAATGAATAAAAAAAATATAATAGGACACATCACTACAGATCATACAGATGTGACAAAGGTGAGAGTATTTATAAATAGTTGTTTGCCAATACATTTGAAAATTTAGATAAAATGAAAAAATTCATTGAAAAATATAATATTAAGACAGACACCAGAAGAAATAGAAAATCTTATATTTATTAAAGCAATTGTCTTTGTATTTTCCACAAACAACACTCTACACTCACATGGCTTCACCAGTGAATTCTTCCAAATATCTAAGGAATACCAATATATGGGGATACCAATCATACACACCAATCAAATATTTCCAAAAAATAGAAAAATAGTTGACACTTCCCAACTAGTTTTATGAGACCACCAAACCCTCATGCTAAAAATTCAGGAGGACATTACAAGGGAGGAAAATTTTGAGCCAATCTCTCTTACGAACACAAAAACAAAATCCTACATAAAACATTATCAAATTGACACCATAAATCATTGATTTTCTAATCAATTAATAAAATTAATCACATTAATGAAATAAAGGAGAAAAATCATGTGATTATCTTGTTAGATGCAAAAAAAGAATTTGATAAAATTTAATATCCATTCATGATTAAAAAACAAAATTTTTGGCAAACCAAGAATAGAAGGGACTTCCTTAACTTCACAAAGTTTATATATTTTAAAACTCACGGGCCGGCCCCGTGGCTTAGTGGTTAAGTGCACGCGCTCCACTGCTGGTGGCCTGGGTTTGGATCCCGGGCACACACCGACGCACTGCTTCTCCGGCCATGCTAAGGCCGCGTTCCACATACATCAACTAGAAGGATGTGCAGCTATGACATACGACTATCTACTGGGGCTTTTTGGGGAAAAAAAAAAATAAATAAAATCTAAAAAAATAAAATAAAATAAATAAAACTCACATAAAACTTCATACAAAATGGTAAAATTACTTTTAAAAAGCCTTCCTAAGATTAGGAATGTGGAAAAGATGACCACATTTTACTACTTATATTCAATGTTATACTTGAGGTGTTAGCCAGTGCAATAGTTTAAGAAAAAATGATAGATATAAAGATTGGAAAGGAAGAAATAAAACTGTCATTATTCACAATGACATAATTGTGTATGTAGAAAATTCTAATGGTAAAACACTAGAATAAATAAGTGAATTTAGCAAAGTTGCTGGATACAAGATCAATATATAAAACTCAATTATATTTCTATATCTTAGCAAGAAATGATTAGAAGATGAAAATTTTAAATTACATAATTAAAAATAGCATTAAAAAATTTAAATATCTAAGAACAAATCAAATAAAAAAGGTGCAAAACATCACCAGAGAAAACTATAAAACGTTACTGAAAGAAATAAAAGAAGATCTGAGTAAATGAAAAGATATCTCAGATTTTGGATTGGATTACTGAGTATTGGAAAATTGTCAGTTTTCCCTAAATTAACCTTTAGATTCAATAAAATCTCAACAAAAAATCCCAGAAGGCTTTTTTTTGTGTGGAAATTGACAAGTAGATTCTAAAATTTAAAATGGAAACATAAAGGGCCAAGAATATCAAAAGACAGACTTGAAATATAGCAAGTTAGAGGACAAAAGCTACCAAATATCAAAGTATTACAAGCTACAGTTATTAAAAAAAACCCAAACAAACAGCAAAACAGTGTGGTATTGGTATAAGGCTAGCAAAATAAATGAAGAAAGGAACGGACTCCAGAAATAGACATACATACATGGCAACCATTTTTACAATAAAGATGTCACAGCTCTGCAGTGGGGGAAAGGGAGACTTTTTTCAATAAATGATGCTTGATCAATTACATTTCCATACAGAAAAAGAGGAACCTTGATCTCTACTATACACCAAAATCAATTCCAAATGGATTATAGATCTAAACGTGAAAGGTAAAATAAAGCATCTGGAAGAATGGAGAATATCTTCATGACTTTGGCAGTAGAAAACTGGAACACCACCCCTGTTTAAATATCTGGCTCAGATGTATATGATATATCTGATGTGCTTTATACAGTCTTCTCCATTTATGCTAGCTCGCTCTGATTGTGCTTTTTTCTGAACTTCTATTTATCTCTCTTACCATTACTACCACATAATTTAGCACTCACATTGTAAATTGTTCTCAACTTTTGTCATATGTGTTGGTCTTGCAAGCTTTACCATGGCGGAGCTCCTCATTCTCTATTCCTATTTCCAATAGTTCCTGAGTTAGTGCTAGGCCCTCAATTAACAACTGAGAGCTGCAGGTGGTCCCACATCTCTCTGAACCTCTGTTATGTTCTCTGTTTTTTTCTACGACATGGTGCTAGCATCCCTCCAATCATCTAAATACTCCAGAAGTCTGACCTGAGTGTCACCTGTGACCTCACTATATGAGGCATCATGCAGGCTGCGAAGTTGTGTAGGTCTCATCTCATGCTCTAAAGAGCTTGTAATCTCTTAGGGGAGATAGGGACTACATGATTATTTTGTATTTCAGGGAAGTATGGGATGAGTGTCATAGAAATGGCCATAATATAAGTTCAGAGAGAAGAAGGTATTATTTCTGCCTAGGCTAGTCATGAAGGGCGTTTTGAATAAGTGGCATCTGAGGTGGATCCTGAAGATTATAATAGGATATTCCAGGCAGAGAGAAAACCTAATGAACATTTTTTGAATTCATGCATTGTTTCCTGAATAATTATCTGAATAGATTTCTCCTGGAATAGTTAGATGGCCTTGCTATAACCACAGAAGAGTGCTTGTTGAGGCTGTGAAGCAGGTGCTCCTGGAAGATCTAAATAGATAAAGTGGTTGCTTCTTTGTGAATTCTACAGCTTTTACATCTGAGCCATCAGAGGATTCTGTCAGCGGAAGCTCTTATCTTTCATATGTACATAGATGTCTCTTTTTTGCGGGTCCTTCCAGCTCAGGGGAAGAAGCTATTGCAACATGCCTGCTTTGGTGCTTTTTATTAAGTCTTCTACTGCCTTTGTGAAACTGAATAAAGAAGTTGCACTATGTTTTTAGAAGAGTTGAGAGAAGAAGTCAGAACGATAAGAAGTCCAGATTAGCTTTAAAATTTGTGTCGGAGATTAGGGGGAATTTAGGAACAGATGGGAGGGCCCTGAATTCCTTGGCGTTAGTATAACATAGTGGCTGGGTTGCAAACTCAAATGCCTACAAGGAACGTAGAGGTAAAAGAAGTGGGTGGGCGGGCCGATGTAAAAATAGCAGCAGCACAAATGTGATGAGAAATGGGAACTAACACTTGGGTTGTAATAAGGCAAATTCTCAGGCCCAACCCAGACCTACTGAATCAGAAACTCTGGGGTGGGGCCCAGCAATCTCCAGATGGTTCTCATGGATAGTAACATCTGAGAAGTACTGCAAGAAGGAAAGTGAAGACAGAGGCAAACTGGTGTGCTCACATCTTGCGCAAAGGGCAGGCATTTCTCAGCTCTATTTGATTTTTGCCTTGTGGGACATAGAACATACATTGCCAGACCTTCTAAATTGTAAAGAGAAGTCATAAATCTAAATTTTTATGTGATATCTGAATCTTTAAGTATTGGCCATCATTAAAAAATAAACAAAGGGGCCAGCCCAGTGGCCTAGTGGTTACGTTCGGCACACTCTGTGTTGGTGGCTCAGGTTCCGTTCCCGGGTGCAGACCTACACCACTTGTCAGCAGCCATGCTGTGGTAGAGACCCACATACAAAACAGAGGAAGATTGGCACAGATGTTAGCTCAGGGTGAATCTTCTTCAGCAAAAAATAAATAAATAAAATAAAATAAAAGATAAATTAAAAAAATCTCTGGTGGCCAAATATAACCATGGTCAAGATTTGTAAACATAGCAGCTATAAGTTGGGCTATAAGTTTGCAATCTCTAGCATAGTGATTAAAAGCATAAACTCTAGATTTAGACAGTTGTAAGCTCAAATTCTAGCTCTTTCTTCTTACTATACGAGTGACTTGAGGTGAATTTTTTAACTTCTCCAAGCCTTGATTTCCTCCTGTGTAAAATGGGCATAATAATAGTACCTGCTTCATAGGGTCTTTGTGAAAGGGGAGTGAGGTAATGCATATAAAGCCCTAATTCAAAGGCCTGGCACAGAGCAAGTGCTCAATAAATGATACCTTTACAGTTACTCTGCTCAAGCACAGGCATTCTGGGTCTGTAGGAAGAAGGAGGACATCTGACCCAGGGGACTAGGAAGCTCATTGGCTTCTCTAGGCTGAGCTGAGCAGTCCTACGCAGTGTCCAGAGTGTGTGGCAGTCTTATGCAGGGACCAGGCTGTGCTAATAGTAGGAAGGGCATGAGTTTGATAGGTGTGACCCAGCAGTAGAGGATTCCCATAATCCCCAATGTCATTTTGGGTAATCTGCTCAAGTATGGCCAGAACTCAGCCTAGGCCAGGAGTAAGGAACCTAGCAAGTCTTAAATTCCTGAAAGCCCAAATAAGCAGGTTATGTTCAAAGCTTAAATATAAGAACAGCCAGGTAGTCTGTACTAGAAGCTCAGACCCACCCATGGGCCAGTATGTCTGAGGGTGTGGGGAAAGGGGAAGTGGAAAAAAGATAAAAAGTGGTGTGACCTGGAGGCTAAGTTGACACCCAGGTCTTAGGCTAGGCAGAGCAGATACCAGGTCTGTGGGCAGCCATGATTACCTCCAGGCCCCACATCGGGAGGGGCTGAGGCAGCTGATATACTTCTTGTCTTAATCTAGACCAGCTTGGTGCATAAGCAAGAATGAGACTGGAGGTGGAAGGCACTGGAGATTCCTGCTGTGAGTGGATTGGAAAGGTGAAGCTTGTCAGATGCTGGTGTAGGCAATGGAGTGTCACTCATTTTTTTAGACGTCAAGATGTCATAGCGCTAATTAAAAGGGTTAACTTTGGGTCAGGGTGTAGGATGCACTGGATGAGGAGTCAGGGCAAAAAAGACTATTGCACTTATCTTGGCCAGAGATGGCAGAATCTCAGCATTTGGATCATAACTCCTCTCAACTATACTCATGACAGATGTCTTTAATTGACTAAAATATTCTCTTCTGCTGATATCAGACAAGGCATTAAAATATTTTCAAATAGATTCAGATAGATCTAGACAGCTGCTCCAACAGATGGAAACTGGCATATGAAGTCTCTGGTCTGGGTGTCAATTGCTACAGGGTGTTGACAGTGGGGGTGAAAAGGAGGGGTTATTCAGAAAACATTGTGAAATATAATCAATAGAAATCAATGCCTAAAGTTTTGATGGGGGATTGTGGGGCATGATGGGGCAAGCATGAAGAAAGCTAAGTCAAAGATCACAATAAGGTTTCAAGTTTTAGGAGTGGGAGAATGTTTGGTGTCATTAAAAAGAGTACTTTTCCTCCAAAAGACAAAAAACCATCTAAGCAACCTTCCCTCAAGGAATTCAGAAAAATGAGCAGGTTGATTGAGAAAAGATGATGAGTTCACCTTTTGAGGTCCTGGCAGAACATGGAGGGGGAGGTGTCCATCAAGCAGTTTGACATGCCAGACTCTTCTCAAACAGTAACAGCTTTTAAACTTGGTGTCTCGGTGTGTTTTGGCAAGATGCAAAGAATGTGTTGGACACTTTGTCCTTGAGAAGTTCAGGAGATAATGGAGGTGTAGGGACACCCACATATGACCAATAAGGACGTGGACAACCCAAACAAATCAAACAGAAACCACACACACATGTTTAGGGAGGGGGATGAGTGATTGGAAACACGAGGCCAGTCATGGAAGCTGAAGGCGGAGCTCAGAGAAGTTCTGAGCACAACACTGGGGTCAGAATACGATCTGAATTATTCTGTGTATGAGGGTGGTCATCCAAAAATGACATCCTCATGGTCCCGGAATATAAAACACTGAGGCCTCATTCTATGGCATTTATTTACTAAACATCAACATATTCTAGGCATTATGCTAGTGGTCAAAACCCCTTTGCTCTTAAGGAACCCACAGACTTGCAGGTGAGAGAGACGAACCAAGTTATTACAATACAGCATGCGAAGTGCTGAGGTATGAGTATGCACAGAAAGATATAGGTGCATGTAGCAGAGTCTAACGCAGCCTGAGAGGAGCAGGGCAGGTGCCCTACAGAGCCACACTGAAAGCAAACTAGAAAGACTGATTCATTTATCCATCATTGTCCTTCCACATGTCAAGTTTCCCAGGCTTGCTAGGCAGCACCCAGCAGGAGCAGAGAAGTGTGTAGGTGTGGACATGACTCAGGGTGGGCTTTTGAAGGTAGGTCCTCAAGCTTGCTCTAGAAGCAGGCCAGAGAGCTCAGAATCACCTTTTATTTAGTCATTCATTCATTCTTTTTTTTTTTGAGGGAAGTATAACAGAGCATTTGTAGCTAAACTATTGTAATTCTTATATGCTGGCTGGCTTCCAGAATAAGCTGACTAAATAGACTCACCACCTTCAGGGCAGGCACTCCAATGACTCCTTCTTAAGTACTGATATTCCCAAAAGTCTTCTCTGCCAGGAAAATTAAAGGGAAGTTGATCTCAGAAAGTTGTTAAGACTAGGGTTTTTTTTAGTTGTTGATTTTTTTGTCACCGTTAGGTCCCCCATCTTTTTTTTTTTTTTTTTGTGAGGAAGATTAGCCCTGAGCTAACATCTGTTGCCAATCCTCCTCTTTTTTCTGAGGAAGATTGGCCCTGGGCTAACATCCGTGCCCATCTTCCTCTACTTTATATGTGGGCCGCCGCCACAGCATGGCTTGACAAGCAGTTCATAGGTCCACACCTGGGATCTGAACCTGCGAACCCCGGGCAGCCAAAGCAGAGCGTGCGCACTTAACTGCTACGCCACCGGGCCGGCTCCTCCCATCTTTTTAAAATTAAATTTTATTTTATTTTTCTATAATTTTTTATTTTTAATTGTGGTAAAAAAACAGATAACAAAGTTTACTATCTTAACCATTTTTAAGTGTACGGTTCAGTAGTGTGAAGTACATTCATATTGTTGGGTAACTGATCTCCAGAACTTTTTCTTTCATCTTACAAAATGGAAATTCTATGCCTATTAAACAACAACTCTGCATTTCTTCTTCCCCCAGTCCCTGATAACCACCATCCTACTTTCCATTTCTATGAATTTGACTACTTTAGATACCTCATATAAGTGGAATCATACAGTATTTGTCTTTCTGCATCTGGCTTATTTCATTTAGCATAATCTTTTCAAGGTTCATCCATGCTGTAACATGTATCGGAATTTCCTTCTTTTTTAGGGCTGAATGATATTCCATTGCATGTATATACCACATTTTGTTTATCCATTCACTTGTGGCTGGACATTTGGGTTTCTTCTACCTCTTGGCTATTGTGAATAATGCTGCTATAAACATGAGTGTGCAAATATCTCTTCAAGATCCTGCTTTCGGTTGTTTTGGATATATTCCCAGAAGTGGGATTGCTGGATCACATGGTAATTCTATTTTTAAATTTTTGAGGAACTGCCATACTGTTTTCTACAGCAGCTGCATCGTTTTACATTTAGATCTCCCAACTTTTAAAGGAGGAGCCCATAACCTCCGATCTCTGAGTGGACCCCCAGAGCTCCTGGAGCCCCTTTACCTCCCGACCAGATTAAGGCCCCATCCTTCCAGCAGTCCTTTCTGGAGAAGGAGGTAGTTGTCTTTATACATGACTAGAGAAGAACAGGGTGCCATCAATGGGTAGGGTAGTAATCTTGCAGGTCAACTGAATCATAATGTGAAGCTCAAACATAAAATGAATTCACCTACCAGCACCATTTCACCTGCTGAATTGCCAACTGATCTCTGCTTCTGCTGGAGAACAGTCCATCCACGTGTCTGGGAACCCTGCTCCATTTGAGAGCCTGCTTCAGCTGACGTGATACTCTAATACGTGATACTCTGATGACACCAGGACCCTTGATTTCCAGTGGGATATGTGATATTCTGATTTATACGAAATATATATTTGGTCATTTGGATGACCCAAATATATTTCTCATATATATTTGGACTTCGTCCACTGTTCCTAAAACCTTTGGAATTTCCTAAGCAATGAGAGCAACAAAGGTGTCTTTTTTTATGTTAATGAGGTGACTTTTAGAGAACACCTAAGGATAGAGGTTGGCTGCCAGAGGAGCCAATCATCTGATTAGAAGGTTAGGACCTTCAGTCCCACCCTCTCTGCCCTCTGGGGAGGGCTGAGTACACTATAGCTTACAGTGACTGAAACTCCTCCCAGAATGTGGCCTTCTACTCAGGGATGGTAGTAGAGGCCTTAACGTGGGTGTGAGATGAGGATGCACATCTACCGTCCCACTTCAGCTTTGGTTCCCAGGTGCCTCTGACAGGGTGAGCATCTCCCTGTACCAAGTGTGGTTTTCACATTTAAAGGCGTGTATTTTTTGTTTAGCCTGGCTCCTGATACGCTTTGGGGAGAGAGCCGTCTATTCTAGTACCGGAAGAAAGCTGTTCGTCCCGGCTTTTTCCAGAAGGCATACGCCATTCTCCAGGATGGAGCCCTCCTAAGGCGATGTTAGCGTAATTTTCATATGACTTATGCCTGCTGATTGGACTTTAGAACCTATGCCTAATGTTTGATGCAATTTTGCTGAAATCAACTGAGCGATTCGGAGAGTGTTAGTTAGTCTTCCTGAAGCTCAGTTTTCTCAACTGTGTTTGAAGAGATGGACCAGGAGATCTCAAATATTCCTTTAATATTCAGTAATTCCACTTGAGTAGGAGGGGGAGCTATAGGAAATACCTGTTGCAGGGGAACTGCAAAGAGCCTCTGCCCTTTCTTGTTTTAACTCTCTCCTTTCATGTACCTTCTAGATAAGCAAGCGGTAGGAGTCCCAAGTGGAAAGCACACAAAGTAGCTTCAAATGGTGGTGTCGAGGGGTTCTCCAGAACCTGCTTGATAGTTCCTGAGGCAAAGAGTCTCATTGTTGGACAGCTCACTGTTTTTCCTGTTAGAAAAAGTCTTCTTGATATTAATCTTGACTTGCCTCCCTGTACCTTTCACCTACTAATTCAAATCCTCTACACTGGGATTATATAGAACAAGTCTACTTGCTTAATTTGCACCTTGGTGTGGGGAGTGTTTTGGTGTGTTGTATGTGTCTGCATGAACGTACTAACCTCTTCATAGGGAGTCCCTATGGTTGTGTATGGTCCATTGTATGGTAAGTCTTAACACTCTGGTGTGTTTTATGACACCAGAAAGACCAGTATTCTGAGTGAGGCCAATGTAATTTGGTGAACTATGATTTACGGAAACAATTTACAGGTTAAATGGGGGAATAAAGGAGAAGGTTAACAAAAGCAAATTGTCCACTCACACATTCTTCTTGTTAAATTTTCTTGTAACAAAGAGTGCATTTATTGCAAAAGTCAATTTCCTCCGTAAAAGAAAATTTCCTCTCAAATTTATTTCTCTCCTCTCTCTTTCCCTTTGCCTCTCTTCCTGTTTCCAGATCAGGCTTTAGCTCAAAGCTAGTCTTGCCTCTACCACCAACTAGCTGTGCGACTCTCTGCAATTTTTTTTTTTTTTTGGTGAGGAAGATTAGCCCTGAGCTAACATCTGTTGCCAATCCTCCTTGTTTTGCTGAGGAAGATTGGCCCTGATCTAACATCTGTGCCCATCTTCCTCTATCTTATGTGGGATGCCTGCCATAGCATGGCCTGATAAACAGTGCATCGGTCCGCGCCTGGGATCCGAACTTGTGACCCTCGGGTGGCCAAAGTGGAGCACGTGAACTTAACCACTATGCCAGGAGGCTGGCCCTCTATGCAACTTTCTTAACCCTTCTACTGCTTGGTTTTTCTATCTGTGAAGGCAGAATAATGGTTCCCCAAAGACGTCCATATCCTAACCTCTGGAAACTATGAATATGTTAGGTTACAATGGTGACAGGAAATTAAGGTTGCAGATGGAATTAAGGTTGCTAATCAGTTGACCTTGAGATAGGAAGATTATCTTGGATTATCCATACAAGCCCAATGTAATCACAAAGGATGAGGAAGGCAGAAAAGGTGAGAGTGATGTGATGTGATAAAAACTCAACCCAGCCTTTGCTGGCTTTGAAGATGGAGGAAGGGGGCCATGAGCCAAGGAATGTGCGTGGCCTCTAGAAGCTGGAAAGGCAAGAAAACGATTCTTCTTTACAGTCTCCAGAAAGGACTGAAGCCCATCTGACACCTTGATTTTTAGCCCTGTGAAACCTGTGTCAGACTTGTACAGAACTATAAGATAACAAACCTGTGTTGTTTTAAGCCACTAAGTTTTTGATAATCTGCTACAGCAGCAATAGAAAACTAATACACTATCTATAAAATCCAGTTAATAATGGTATTTGTCTTAAAATGATTACTGGGACAATGCAAGTAACATTCACTGCCTGATACTTCTTGAGTACTCAGGATATAGATGCTATTATTTTTAAGTCTCCTCCCAACTTTCCTCACCCTCTTTAAGCCAAAGGTGATGGTACATTGGTGGATCTACTGCAAATCCTTCTATGAATGGGCCTGCCAGCAGCAACTCTCTCAGAGCCAATTGACAGAAGGAGAAATCACAATCCTTTCAAATCCTTTTGGCCAGGGCTGAATGTCTGCCAGTTTTCTAAAGGGATTTTCATTTTTAAATTAAAGTGATAGATCTACCTGTCTGCATCTTTTTGACTATGGGAGCAGCTTCTGGCCAAAGAGCCAACTCTGCTTTTCCTACATTTTCATTCCTATTTTAATTTGTATATTATAAGAAGAAGCCATGAATATCTCAGCTTTAAAGCAATGCCCTGTCTGTAAGCTTTTAAAACCTTACTTGGGGAGAACAACAGCTCATATCATGGACAAGTTCAATGAAAAAAGATGGTATTTCCGGCAGGGTGGACAATACATCCAACAGTTTCTGGGAAATTTCTCTCTTGGCCCTTTGCCTAACCACCAGGCTCTCTACTGCCCGCCCTCCCCCCCCTTTGCAGTTACCCCAATATTCCAAGAAATTGCCCAATTCTAAGGACTTTTAAAACCTTAAGTCGAAGTCTGGTTCCATACGCCTGAGGTATAAGCAACAGAAGAGTAAAGTCCTTACCGGAGGACTTGTCTCCCACGGGTTATGCAAAAATATGTTAATGGAACATTTATGGTCAAGACTTTACATGCATAAAAGTCAGAAAACCTTTATTTATGGTATTTATGGCTGGCACAGCTGTTGTAAGGTACCTGTCTCCCTCTGATTGGTTGGGGGTTATCGTACAGGTCACTACCCTTAATGTTAACGTTAGTCCTTATTTGGACTCCTCTAATCCCAATTCTGTCTCACCATTTGCATTTGTTGTCTTTAGCACAGAAAATAAAAAGAGAAAAAGAACCATTGTTGAGGGCCAGCCCCGTGGCTTGGCAGTTAAGTGCGCGCACTCCGCTACTGGCGACACGGCTTCGGATCCTGGGTGCGCACCGACCCACTGCTTGTCTGGCCATGCTGAGGCGGTGTCCCACATACAGCAACTAGAGGGATGTGCAACTATGACATACAACTAGCTACTGGGGCTTTGGGGAGAAAAAGGGAAAAAAAGGAGGAGGATTGGCAATAGATGTTAGCTCAGGGCCGGTCTTCCTCTGCTAAAAGAGGAGGATTGGCAGATGTTAGCTCAGGGCTGATCTTCCTCACAAAAAAAAGAACCATTGTTGATTGCACATTCAAATAAACACAGCCTTCACATGGACTGGGGTGTGGTGGTGGCAGATGCAAATCAAGAAGTCTGGTTTGGTGATGGGTTGGCAGTAGCCAGGGGAGGGCTGCTGGCTGATCTGTGTGGGGTTTCTTTCTTCTTTTTTTTTGGTTGGGTCAAATATTTCAATTCCTTTCATGCTGTTGGTATATGCATGTGCTTGTTGGTACAAGATCAGCATTTCAAAGAATGACATTTTCATATTTTCTTTCCTTTATTTTCAATAAGAAGAAGCAATGAAAAAGTCTCTCAAGATCATTTGATTCTTCCCCCATCAGCAGCCTAGTGCGAGTTCTGTAAGAGTCACAATGGTTTCCTCATTTCTAGTCCCAGTCGCACATTTGTCTGCTCATCATGCTCCATATGAGGGCCCCACAGAGACCATGGGACAGAGCCAACTAGGATAAGCCAGGGAAATAGATAGCAAAAGTGAGGAAAGATTTTGGAAATGAGCCATACCTGGGAGGAATATGGGAATGGGATGTAATTGTATAGAAAAGAGAAGGGCTTTTGTGAAGAAGGCCTAATTACAGAGTGGAGGGAGAAGGGAGTGTTCAATGTTATTGTCTGAATGACCACACGCTCATTCCCTCCTCCAGAGGACCCAGCCCGAAGGAAAAGGCTTGAGCTGCAGAAGAATGCAATTAAGACATAAAAACTCTTCTGATCATGAGGATTGGAAAGGAGGTTTATTTTCTTTTTCTAGATAATTCACATACATTTGAGATGGGCAGTTTTCTTTGTGTTCTGTCATAATGCAATTCAAACTCGATGTAAGGAGTAAATCAAAATCTCTCAATAACTCTTCTAGACTTTTCAGCCAGAAGCCCAAATTCCATAAGAAGTTTAACCTTTGAAAATATTTATGTAATGTTTTTTAAGTAAAGGAAAGTAAGACATTTACCAACACAACATGCTGATATAGTTTATTACCTTCATTTTGAGAAAAAGGAAACTGAAACCTAAAAAGCATTAATATTCATTTGTTCCTCCACATATAAGCAGAATAAAACCCATTTATTTTTTTAAGTTTTCTAGGCCTATGATTTCCTATCATTGAGTCTGGATTTGACCTCTGAAAGTGGAGCAAACCTAAAATATCACTTATATTTAAAAATTGTCATGCCTAAATCTTTCTTGGTTATAGTCACCTCTATTTATTTTACTGAGAATGAATACTATTTGAGGCAATCTCATAGATAACCATTTCCTCTTTGTCATGGCAAATCACAATACTTAAAGGACAAAATCCATATTGTTCATTTCAATCATATGACTGTGGAGGGATGCAGGATGGGGGGCAGTGTTTTGAGATGGTGGAAAGGCTGCTAAAAATTGGGGGTCAGAAAATGCTAGACTTATGTAAGATAATTTAAAGGCTTTATTTTAAAAAGTGGCTGCAGTTATATCAAGGCTTCAAAATCAAGTCTTCAAAATCAAATCCATATTTACTTATTAGTCCCTGTCGTGTGTCTTCAAAAGGAAGCCAGTAGAGCTACTGCCATCAGAATGGTCATGCATGTGAAATAACTGGAGGCCAGTGCAAGATAGGATTTAATCCTCTTTCCTTCTCCACACACCAACCGCAGTGTTACAACATTATATAGATTTGCCTCCCTGCCATGAAAATTGGAATGCAGTGGCCCTTTGCTTCCAAAATAAATATGTTTAGCTTCCCAGCATTTTCTGTCTTTTCCAGGTTCATTCCAGGAGCTTGGTTTTAAACAAGATTAAACATGTACACAGCTGAAATCAGACTGGGTACTATGGAGATGTTGAAAGAGTGGACTTAAATCTTAGCTCCTCAAGACAGTCTAGATTCATCCCACAGCAAATGTTCCTCATAGCTGCTGATCTTCTGGTAAACAGAAGAGAGAAGAAGAAATAAGTTATCATCTGCCATTAAAATGATCCCAAACTGAGAGACCAATGGGTACTATGGTCAACATACAGCATGAATTTCTTCTTTTTTTAATTTTACTTGACTGGAACTGCTGCCTATTGGGGACTTAAATTTCTAAATTAAGATAAAAATAATTTCACTTACTAAAAACTTGATTTTATTCCTCCTTGGACATCTCTATTACAGAATTAGGGCTGGAATCAGAGTCCAACCTGAATTCACCATTCACTCTTTCCTTGTATTATTGGCAATTGTGATATGAGGACCATTGTTATATCTAGCAAGACCACTTTGTCTTCGTTAAGGATAAGATTGACTTAACAGAGAAGAAAACCAGGCAATGTACTTTTGAGAAATTATTATTACCTTCTAAGTCCTGGTTGTCTAATCTCATGAAAGACAACTGATGCTCTGATCTCAACTCAAAATACACAGAGACAGATTAGGTGGAAGACACCCCAGGGACCAGCTAACTCTAGCCCTTCTTTTATTAAAAATGAGGAAGCTGAGTCCTAGAAGGGACATCATATCCTTCCAGCATTTTCCTAGGGGGGATTTACGTTTGCTTCCCTCCATGTGACTTAAATAGCTCAAGAAGTCCTGCAAATAGACATGCCCAGGTAGGAATTCCACGAATACCATGGCTACTGGCACTGGGCACAGAGCTAGAGAGACGGTGGTCTGAGGGGTCATTGTTGAAGGCAGTTAGGAGGCCAGACTAAGGGGAATCTTGGCATAGATTGCTGCAGAAAGGTGATATAGCCACAAAATCAAAATTTACTACTCCCTCATGGGCTGCTTTTAAGGGCCCCATCAAGAATGGCCCATGTTAGAAATGAGCATAGATTGAGAAGTGCTCCCATTTTAAAATGTTCCCAGATATTGGTGGTGGTTCATCACTGCTCTCCAAATCCTGGGTTCTAGATGGATTTCCTAAGCAATAACATTTGGTTTGCCTGTGTGTGTAAGCCACTATCTTTCTCCGCCACTGGTCATATCTACTGTTATTGTGGAAACTTGGATTCAAGCCCAATTAGGGTCTACTCTAGGCTGACAGGGGAGGACCAGAAGTTGTAGTGAAGAGATAGTTTGCGACTGAGTTAGAAGAAAGCCACTGGGCAGTAAGTGAGGGGGTCCGATCTGGCCTTGCTACTCAAAGTGTCCTCTACAGACTAGCAGCATCAGCCTCTTTGGAGAGCTTGTTAGAAAAGCAGAACCTGCAGTTTCACAAGATCGTCAGGTGATTCCCACGTGCAATAAACTTTCAAAGGCAGTGCCTAGTCTCACTCCCAGAGATTCTGATTTAATTGGTATGGGTTTATGGCCTGGGCAAGGACTTTGAAAGGCTCCCCAGGTGATTCTAAAGTGCAGCCATGGCTGAGAAGTGCTCTAGAGCTCTGGGATGTGACCACATGCCCTGGATAAAAAGATGGCACTGGGTAAATGTTCTTGACCCAAAAAAGCGTGTCTCATTTTTTTTGTTGTTCATTTTTCAAGCAGAAATCTCCACAGAAGTTTAGAGAAAGGGCTCTTTAGAAGAAAATAATGAGGAGAAGGCAAACCCAAGGAGAGTTGGGGAAAGAGGGAGGAAAAGATCGCTGTAGAACATGTAATTGAGATAAAATGAATTCATATATACAAAGCACTTAGAACAGTGGATCACTCATAATCAGTGCATCATAAATGTATGTTATTGTTGTTCTTGTTACTATTATGGTTATTCATGGAGAATGTGGACTTGAATAGAGAGCATACTCCAATAGCTACCTTTCATTTAGTGTCTCCTAAGTGCCTGGCCCTTTACATTCATTGTTTCATGTAATCCTCATAACAACACTTTCAAGAAGATATTATTACCCCATTTGGCAGGTGAGGAAACTGAGGCTTAGAGGGGTGTCTTAGTCAGCTCAGGCTGCTATAACAGAATACTACAGACTGAGTGCCTTAAACAAACACTTATTTCTCACAGTTCTGGAGGCTGGGAAGTCCAACATCAAGGTGCTGGCTGATTCAGGTCCTGCTGAGAGTCTTCTTCCTAGTTTGCAGATGGCTGCCTTTTTGCTGTATCCTCACGTGCTGGAGAGAGAGGACTCCAGTCTCTTCTGCTTGTAAGGGCCCCAGTCCTATCATGATGGGCACCCTCATGACCTCATCTAAACTTAATCACCCCCTCCCAAAGCCCCACCTCCAATTACTTCCCAAAGGTCCCATCTCCAAACACCATCAGATTGGGGATTAAGGCATCAACATATGATTGTTGGAAGGACACAAACATTCAGTCCATAACAAGAGGTGAAGTATACTATCCAAGGTCAGAGTTCAAGCCTGGATCTACTTGACTCTAAAGCACCACTTAACTTCAACCAGGATGAGGATTATCATTGCATGCCCTGGGAACACAGCAGATGGAGGTAGGTGAGCAGAGGCTGAGAAAACTAGGGGGAAAAATAGGAATGATTTTGATAAATTCCAAATGGTATAGATTTACTAGGTCCTGCCTCCTCCCAATTCCCAGACCCTCACTCAGACAGCTGCCCAAAGAGCAGGTGTAAGTTCTTGCCTTTGGAACAAGGCACAACTTCGTCATTCTAGCAAAGCTCATCTCCACATTCAAGAGAGACTCCTTGCTCCAGGCTCAGCTAACCGAGGCAGAGTTCCAGCTAAAGAGCCTCGCTAGTCAATTACAAAAAAAAAAGGGTGGAAAGGCTAAGAACTAGAAAGGAATGAGTGCCAAGCCCAACACATTTTATTACCAAACTGTTAGAATTAGAAGAGGGCGTATATCAGATTAAGAAAACACTAGCAGCCACTTGGGTTGTAAAGTTGCAAAAGGATTTGCAGCAACAGTCTAAGATATAGCCAGTTTGGATTTGTGAGGGCAGGCCTCACTTGAAAAAACTCGTTGAGTTTGTTTTGGTTTTATTTTTTTAGAGAAATTACTGTTATAGGAGACAAAAGAAAAAAGAAAGCGTAGGATTATATTTACCTAAAATTTCAAAAAGCGTTTGATAAGTTTGCACATTAGAGTTGACTGCCCCAGGTAAAAAATCATGGTAGGAGGTAAAATAGCTTAATGTGCAGATAAAATGCTTCCCAAACAGGAAACAAAAAAGGGTAATAAAAGGTAACATGTCTAGCTGGAGAGGGGTTACTGGTGGGGCTGGTTTGATCTTCTCTCATTTACACAATTTAATCAGGAGACAAAGACTTTGGCAGTTCTTCATTATTATTTTTTTCAGGTGGAAAAGAAATTGAACTAGGCTATTAACAGCCTAGCAGAGTAAAAATCTACCCTTGAGGAAATTCTCCCCAATTCTTCCTTCAATAACTATTTATGGGATGTTTCTGCTGTGCAAGGAACTGTTGTAGGCCCTTGGGATAGTCGGTGAACCAAAAAGACAAAACTCCCTGCCCTCCTGGAGTTTGCATTATAGTGGACACACAACAAAGTGTATACACAATGCTGTTTAATTTGGGTGTAAACACCTATGTCACAAACATAATTAAATCCCAGGAATGTTGCTGTGGTTCAGCTAGGAAGAATCAAAAGGAAATGGTTGAACAAACTCTTGAGAGAATTGTTAGAAATGTTACGTATCCCACCAGAGGCTACATAGCAAGACTTCTGGAATTCCTTCCTTACGGCTTAGGATGAAGGGGTACTTAAAAGTATTCAGTTCTTGATATAAGTGTATACATACATGCACGTTTGCCCCAGCAAAACTTGAAGTCCTTGTGGACAAGAATGACAGCATCTTGTTTGTTCCCCCCATCTCTGCCTGGCTCATGGGAAACAGTGGATTCTCAACCCTGCAAGTGTCGTTGACTTAGTCACCGGTTTCCATAAACTAGAGGAGGACACCACAGAAATAGCTGCAACAGCATCTATTATTATAGTATTATTACTGATAAGACTATAGCAAATAGTTCTCCATCTCTATGGAAGCCAGAAAAAAAAGTAGAGGAAATGAATGTGAAGGTTACTTAGTGCCAGCACATGTTGATATAGATATCTGTAGAACTTTTTTCTCTAGAGATGCTTCAAATGGAAAACATTCTCATGAGCCTAAGGAGGTTTGGGGGTGGAGGTTTCTAAAAATAGATAGTGGTAATAATCTCTTATGTCAATTCTAACTTGTGATAACAACTTAAAAAGCATAATGCTAGCACTGGGGAGTTGAGTTCATAGCAGGACATTTGAGGATAAAGGCCCCTCAAAAGGAACTTCGTCAATGGGTAGACACGATGTCTCTCTGGGAGATAGAGCCTCGGCATATTATAAACCCAATGCTTGCGTCAGACTATTCAGTGGAGTGAGTGAGTGAGCTTTGATGAACTATGTGACTCTGAAGCCCTAACTGGCCAACATAGGATGACAAATATAACGGGGGACTAAAACTATCCTCTAGGTCAGTCCTTAAAGAAGTCTTCACCTTGGAAGAAGAATGTACAAAAGAATGTTGATATGATCAGCTATTGTTCTAGGGAAGTAGGCAACAACCATGGTCTGTCAGCTTAAAGCAACGAGATTGAGTGCACCCAAGGACAGAAAGGATTTCCTTCCAGCATTTTTATGGGTGGTGATGGCAGAAGACACACGAGACTTCAAGTGATGCTGCTCGGCAGTGGGCCAAGGTGGAACTCCTGTGTTCAAAGGCATGACGGTTAAGCATTTGCCTTTCCCCTCTCCTCTTACCCCTGCTGTCCTCCTTGTCTTGCCAAACACACACACACACACACACACACACACGCCAATGAACAGCGGAGTCCTCGAGAATCTGATATTTCTTTGTTCGGTACACTCAGGCAGATTTCCCGACCAGTTATGACTTTCTGATACCCATTTCTATCACACTTCAAAACAGCAAGTCTGTCCACAATGATCTTGCCTTTGAAACTGTTAGGGTTACCTACTGCCTTGTAATTTTCTTGTGGCTACTTCCGAAGACTGCAAACCTCCTGCAACAGAGTGTGTACATCAAAGAAAAGTCTGCTATGAAAGGTGCATTACAGTTATGACTGGTGACCTTGCTTAGATTCCAAGTGTGGGAGGTACTGCTAAAAGTCTCTCTTCTGAGTGTCTCAGGTGTCATGTCTTTTCTATCATCAGAGGAGGAAAGTGGAGTCCAAGTCTTATAACTCAGCGGCTGATGTTCTTTCTTCCACGTCTCAGTGCTTTCAAAATTAGCAACATTCTCCTGACATTTCTTGATAAATCAGAGTGCATTCCTTAGTCACTTCTTTATGATCCTAACTTTCTCGTCTCCTTACAAAAATTTTTTTTCAACATCATATTGGCAAGCCACCTTCTGCCCTCAGCCCCCAGGTCCTAGAATCCCATGGATTTGGGTTCCAAAGGACCTTCCTTGTGCTGCGCTTCCAGATCAGGAACAACCACCACCCATATTTTACATGGATGGAAATTGAGTACAAGGGAGCCCTCAGTTACACTGAGCTCGTGATTTACAACCTATGATCTTTCCACTTGACTAGGCCATCTTCCACAACCCCAGCTTCAAATCAAAATTGTCCAGAGTGCATTCTCTGTGCTCCTATTCTCTGCTGGCCATGATAGAGGTACTGAGAGAAAAATTCTAACTGGCGTATTTTCTCAAAAATAGGTTGTCACTCTGAGGTAACAATGTCTTAACCTAGTTAAATGTGCTACTTCACAGATGAATGTTGTGATATAATGTGAATGGTGGGAATTCCAAGTCCTGAGGCAGATGAGAGAGAGATTATGGGTTAAGTGACCTTTAGATCATACCCTTGGAACTTGCAGAGAATTGATAGAGGCCCCTCAACCAGAGGTTACCACGTTATTTAATTCTAAATTCAGAGAAAGCATGATGTCCTGAGACAGACGACGAGCCTGGGAACCTCAGCATCTCTTTTGCCACAAATTTTCTATGGACTTTAGATAGGTCTCAATCTCTCTGGGACTTGTTTTCCGGACTAGTTAATCCTAGGGCTGCCCTCAGTTTTAAGATGCTATGATTTATGATGAAAGTAGAGTAACTTCTAATTCAGGATTTGAAACTCAGACATTTAGAGGGCCAGGGAGGTAAAATAAGGAGTGAAGTAGGATGTTTGTATATTAAGCTTTTCATTTGCCAGTAAGCATGTAGGATGACTATTCCTTCTTCTACAAAGCATACTGGTCCAATGTTGCCAAATCCTCTGATTTTTATCAAGAGAACCCCCAAACCCAAACTTATATGTGAAAAAGTCTTGATTTTTAATGTGGGCAATTCAAATTTTAACAACAATAGAACTTGTGGGGTCACAAAACGTCTCCTCATCTTCAGACATCTTCGTGAGCAGCACTAATGGGCCACCGGGAAACCACTATGTAGGATAGTCTGGAGTCAATCCTATGTCCAAAGAATGCTGGTGGGTGCTTGGAAGTATTATAAAGACAGTCTATGTGCACCTTGGAAGTACATTTCTGTGCAGGAACAAAGAATTACTGTGCTACAATTTCCCCTGCAGAGACTGGGTACTCCTGGGAGGGCTCAGAGATCGGGAATTCCCCACCTGGGTGGTCCAAGCGCTCAGACTGGTTGGGCTCTGCCTTGTACCCCAAGGCTCTGGATGCCTACAGTCCAGGGAGCACCTATTGTTAGATTACAGCTCTGCTTTGAGGAATGTGAAAGTGCTTAAAGGTTATCGCTTTACACCCCAGAGAAAGGAATAGGATGCCATTACCTTACTGTTTTTTGGGGAGATTCTGGCAACGGCTCAGCAGTGAAACCCCATGCAGAGAGAGAATACTGTTCAGAGAGGCAAAAAGACACTGATGGGGTAGGGCCGACAGATAATTAAGGCACTGAAGACCAATATCAATAATAATAATGATATTAAACACAACTGCTATTTATTGACCTCTGGCTCTGAGTGAGAAGCACTTTATAAACACAATCTCATTTAATTCCTACAGTGACACGATGAAGATTAAGTAACTTGCCTGAGATCTTCCAATAAGTGGGAGAGCCCAGATGCAAAATCAAGTGTGCCTGATTTCAAACTCAGATGAGGAGCTGGAGGCCAGTGTAATTTGGAGAGAGAGTGATGGGTCATGGACAATGACCTGGTCTCTCAATGAAGGGTGCAAGCTGCATGTTGCCATGAGAAAATTCATTTTTCTTTTTTCCACAGAAGAGACCCCCATCAACTTTCTTCCTGGCCAAGCTGAGGCTGTTCTCTTCCTAAAGCTCCCACAGTTCTGTTGTCTCAAGAAAGTAATATTTAGTGAAGCTTTTGAAAACCCAACTTTCTTGCCTGTTTCCCCAGACCTACAAGGCAGCATTTTACTATGTGCATAGCTTGTCACATGGTTCCAATCATAATAAAAGAGCCATGGACCATAGAATGACTTGATTTTTCTGAAAAGCTTTTGCTGATACAGTAGCTGATTTTATTTTCCTATTAACAGTGAAATTGGAAGGCTCCTTTAGCAGCTTGCTGCATGGACGACCACCACCTTGGTTCCACTCAACAGCATATTGTTCAGAGAAAACAGTGCCAGCAATGACTGCAAATGAACCCAGTGGACAGGCCTGGCGCCTCATGGCATATGACATTATCTGACATTGTCGAGGTCACCCCTCTCTGCCATGGACTCAATCTTTCTCTTAAAAGGCAGAAAGGGTCACAAGTTCCGTTTGGGACAATGGTTAAGAGGGCAAAGAAGGGAAAGGGCCAGGTGATTTATCTTTATGTGCATTTATTTGGTGGAAATTTCCATGCATCTTGCTATTATCAATTCACTGTGCAGACAGAGGGAAGGGAGGCTTTGAGGGGGAAGAAGGGAATGAGGTGCATGGGGACTTACCAGGTAAGGGCGGCTTAGCCACAGAGGGCAGTGAAATAATACAATGAGTCCAGGAACATCAATCATCAACCCCACAGTTCATCTTCAGTGTTCAGACTTTGATTGCTTAAATAGGTACCCTGGAATCTCAGAACTTATCCACAATCAGGGCACCTGCATGTTGCACTTGGATGGACCTACGCTGAGGGCCCTGGGCTTGGCCGATTCATTGGGAGGAACATTCTCGCCATAGTCAACACTCCAGAAACAAGCCATGCTCAGTGACCACTTAGGACGGGTCTAGGCTCTGCTTGGCGCTGGAGTTGGAAGGAAGAGGAGTTACGAAAGCGTTATATCTAATCCCTGCTCTCAAGGAGTTTACACTCAGGGAAGAAATAGTGACACATGAAGCAGTCAGCAGAGGCCTGAGGACATGAACCAAAGAATATTAAACCATAAATGCTGTCACCAGAGGAAGGAGAGTGAGATGCGTGTGGGCCTGAGAAGCTCCACAGTACTATCGGCTGTGGAATTTAACGTTTAGTGAATTTAACGTTTAGTAAAAAGTTCCAAATTCCAACTTTCTTGCCTGTTTCCCCAGGCCCATGGTGAGGCATTGTAGTATGTGTGGAAGGAGCTTAAAATGGAAGAGACTATAAAAATAAAATATTTCTTACTTTTCTATTGTAAATTAAGAAGCCAGCAGTTACTTACTGACCTGTTGCTCCTTGTATTCATACTGGTTATTTGCAGAGTGGAATGAAAATGTGGGATCTAGAAAACACATGATCATTTGGGGTTTTCACCTTCCATCATATATTTTAAATACTTTATTGATAAAGTCTTTTAATATAAGTTCCACTTTATTAGACAAAAGTTAAATATCACTCTTTATATAGATCCAGGAGTTATCAATATCTGTGTCTCCAGGAGTCAGATAATTAATGTGAATGAGTCATGGGGATAGAGGCAAGTAGGACAGCTGGTGGGGATTCTAGGGTCTTGGAGAGGAGGGCAGGCTCTGGCAAAAGCATAGTTCATTACCTAGCAATACCATTACTGCCATGTGGGGATATGGCCCAGTGTAGCCAGTACCCCCAATTTTTCAGGAGAAGATGAAATGGTAGTTTGTGAAATTTAGTGATGTTTAAACCATTATTTAGCTCAAACGCACACACACCAAGGCAAAGCCAAACAAAACCCACATCTGGATCTGGTCCGTGGATTGCTGGTTTAGAATGCCTGATTTAGAGCAATCTGTTCATTTTACAGGTAGAGAAATAAGATCCCTGAAGATGAGATCACTTGCCCAAGGTCACACAACTAGCTAAAGAGCCAAGACTCGGGTTTCCTGACTCAAATCTCAGTTGCTTTCACCATACCGTACTGTCTTACCAGAAATAAGTCTTAGAGGTTATAGAAAGATTGAAACTACAGAAGGCCTGAGAAGGAATCCTTTTACTCTCCCCTACCCCTCATCCTCAGTTTTAATGATTAACTACAAACCATCATTGTGGAAGGTCTGGGACTCCACATGGCTGCATCTCAAGTCCTTCTCGGCTTAGTGTCCCTTTAGGATTTGTCTCGACAAAGGGAATGTGTGAGCAATTGGAGCCATCTATAAAGAAAGGCAAAGTACAGGGCCATGACAGCTCATTGGGCAGTTTCACAAGAAAAATCCCCAGCGCTTAGGCTTGCAGGCTGCTATAGAATGCATTTCAGTGCTCATAGTCCCAGAACCAGCAAAATCTTCCCAGTTTATAATTTGGAGTGGGTATCAGCAATGGACAGCAAGTTCTAGTTTCATTTCCTACCTGGAACAGACAAAGCCTCCCCAAGAAAATCATCCCTTGATGGATGATAAAAATAGAATGACAATTTATGCTTCCATCTACTCCCTCTATCTTCAGGCTCTTAAGGTATATTTTCTGTTGTAATGGCTGATTTAGATGGATTCTCGAGGTGCTGCATCACTGCTGATGACATTAATGGTCTTGGGCTCCCTGAATTTTGATTGATTGCTATAATATGCAAAACTATTTCAGAAAATAGATTTATTATTAGTAAGCCTATAAAATGGTGTCAGGGTCAAAGCAAGCTGATGACGTGCGTTGTGATGCAAACATGGC
Source organism: Diceros bicornis minor (assembly GCF_020826845.1). Lineage (NCBI taxonomy): Eukaryota > Metazoa > Chordata > Mammalia > Perissodactyla > Rhinocerotidae > Diceros > Diceros bicornis. Next base: position 9,021,628 of record NC_080759.1, on the reverse strand, counting down.
CAATGGGTGGATGCCACCATTTAACATACGTGAATGGCAGGAGCGAACAGTGTTTTATCTTCCACTCATGACCTGACTCTAGGCTCTCTCCCAAAGGGGTAGTGGATTTAGGCTCCAACTGCACTGGGAAGGGGGTGAGGGGATAGAAGGAAGACAAAATGATACTATTAATTATTCTCCTAAATTGTTTAATTCCTTCAAGAGGTTTTGACAGAATTTTCATTTCAGTTTATTTAGAGGTGGCTACAGATTTCCCACATTTTTCTCTAGTCTCTGGATATTGTCTAGCTTTCCTAGCTCAAACCTATTGTTTTTGGAGTCTGAGAGAAATATTGATGCTATCCCATTCAACCTCTATCAAAAAGAGGAGAAAAGGCTAAGTAGTGAATTACATTCCTAGCCATTTATCCTTTCTTCCTTCCCTCCCTTCAGAAAGCTTGGATCTAGTATTAAAAGCAAGGAAATGGACCTTATATTAGTCTGGGTGATATTCTCAGGATCGCCATTTCCAACTCTTTGTTAGAAAGGAGGAGGATATTCAACAAAATAATAGTCCGTACTTTCTATTTATACATGGGATCTACAAAATTGAAAAGAGTATCACTCCTACTCTTAAAAAAATAAAAAGCCAGACTTGCATATTCACAACTTTTTGTAAATTTTTCTGAGAGCTGAGGTCACAGGGAAACCAACTTACTAACCAACTAACCAACTAAAAGTAACTGAATTTAAACAAGACAGATAACTGCAAGCAGAGACAGGGTGTGAGCACTTTTTAATCTTGGGCTGTTGCAGCTGGAGATCCACTAGGAAGAAGGATTCAGCTAAAATTACTAATGAATTGATTGGCAGTAGCCAAGTGTGGGTGAATGAGAAAGTATAGAATCCCGGGGGCCACGGATATAAGGGGAATTTTGCACAGGCTCTTCTGCACTGACCTCAGAGGGCACTCACAGAAAAGACTGGTGAGAGTCATGGGAAAACATTCCTGGGGGGACAGGCTGGGAGAGGGAAAAGGCAGCCACTGTGAGAAAGGCTTGAAGGTTTGCCCAGATTCTTCTGCATCTCCTGTGTAGAACCAAAGTGTTAAACTGCTGTGGGGGAGAGGAGGGAACAAACACTGAGAGCCCATTGCAACTGGGGTAAGAAAAAACCTTCCCACCTCTGGGATAAAAAGGAACATTGCATAATGATTAAGGGGTTAATTATCCAAAAAGATTACATCCTAAATTTGAATGCACTTAACATCAGTGCATCAAATACACTTACATCAGAAATAGATACAAATGACAGGAGATAATATCATTATACCTGAAGACTTCAACATTCCTCTTTCAGTTATTAATATAAAAGTAGGCAGAAAATCAGTAAGAATAAAGAAGACCTAAAAAACACTATCAACCAACTTGACCTAGTTGACATCTATAGAATACTGCACTTAACAGTAAAATACACATTCTTTTCAAGTGTACATGGACCATTCACCGAGATAGGCCATATTCTGGACCATAAAACAAATCTAAAGAAATCATAGAAAATCATACACAGTACATTCTTTGACCACAACAGAATTAAACCAGAGATAAATAACAGAAAGATATCTGGAAAATCCACAAATATTTGGAAATTAAGCAATGCACTTGTAAATTACCCACAACCCCAAAAGCAACTCTCAAGGGAAATTAAAAACATTTTGACAGAATGGAAATAAAAGCAAAACATATTAAAATGTGTAGGATACAGTTAAAGTAGTACTTAGAGGGAAATTTATAGCACTAAATGTTTATATTAGAAAAAGAGAGTTTTCAAATTGGTTATCAAAGTTTCTACCTTAAGAAACTAGAAAAGGATCGCATACAACAATACGTTAAAAAGATTATACACCATGATCAAGTGGGATTTATTCCAGGGATGCAGGGATGGTTTAACATTCACAAGTCAATCAACGTAATACACCACATTAATAAAATGAAGAATAAAAATCACATGATCATCTCAATAGATGCAGAGAAAGCATTTGACAAGATACAGCATCCATTTATGATAAAAACTCTAAATAAAATGGGTATAGAAGGAAAGTACCTCAACATAATAAAGACCATATATGAGAAACCCTCAGCTAATATCATCCTCAATGGTGAAAAACTGAAAGCCATCCCTCTAAGAACAGGAACCAGACAAGGATGCCCACTGTCACCACTCCTATTTAACATAGTACTGGAAGTCCTAGCCAGAGCAATCAGGCAAGAGAAAGAAATAAAAGGGATCCAAATTGGAAAGGAAGAAGTGAAACTGTCACTATTTGCAGATGACATGATTTTATATATAGAAAACCCTAAAGAATCCACCAGAAAACTTTTAGAAGTAATAAACGAATATGGTAAAGTTGCAGGATACAAAATCAACACACAAAAATCAGTTGCATTTCTGTACACTAACAACGAAGTAGCAGAAAGAGAAATTAAGAATACCATCCCATTTACAATTGCAACAAAAAGAATAAAATACCTAGGAATAAACTTAACCAAAGAGGTGAAAGATCTGTACACCGAAAACTATAAAACATTTCTGAAAGAAATTGAAGAAGACACAAAGAAATGGAAAGATATTCCGTGCTCTTGGATTGGAAGAATTAACATAGTTAAGATGTCCATACTTCCTAAAGCCATCTATAGATTGAATGCAATCCCTCTCAAAGTTCCAACAACATTTTTCACAGAAATAGAACAAAGAATCCTAAAATTTATATGGAACAACAAAAGACCGCAAATAGCTAAAGGAATCCTGAGAAAAAAGAACAAAGCTGGAGGTATCACACTCCCTGATTTCAAAATATACTACAAAGTGATAGTAACCAAAACAGCATGGTACTGGCACAAAAACAGACACACAGATCAATGGAATAGAATCGAAAGCCCAGAAATAAACCCACACATCTATGGACAGCTAATCTTTGACAAAGGAGCCAAGAACATACAATGGGGAAAAGAAAGTCTCTTCAACAAATGGTGTTGGGAAAACTGGATAGCCATATGCAAAAAAATGAAAGTAGACCCTTACCTTACACCATACACAAAAATTAACTCCAAATGGATTAAAGACTTGAACGTAAGACCTGAAACTGTGAAACTTCTAGAAGAAAACATAGGCAGTACGCTCTTCGACATCAGTCTTAGCAACATCTTCTCAAACACCACGTCTGACCGGGCAAGAGAAACAATAGAAAAAATAAACAAATGGGACTACATCAAACTAAAAAGCTTCTGCACAGCAAAGGAAACCATCAACAAAACGAAAAGACAACCTAACAATTGGGAGAAGATATTTGCAAACCATACTTCTGATAAGGGCTTAATCTCCAAAATATATAAAGAACTCATGCATCTTACCAACAAAAAAACTACCAACCCAATTAAACAATGGGCAAAAGACTTGAACAGACATTTCTCCTAAGAAGATATACAGATGGCCAACAGACACATGAAAAGATGTTCAAAATCATTAACTATCAGGGAAATGCAAATCAAAACTACAATGAGATATCACCTGACGCCCGTCAGAATGGCTATAATTAACAAGACAGGAAACAACATGTGTTGGAGAGGATGTGGAGAGAAGGGAACTCTCATACACTGCTGGTGGGAGTGCAAACTGGTGCAGCCACTATGGAAAACAGTATGGAGATTCCTCAAAAAATCAAGGATAGAACTACCATATGATCCAGCTATGCCACTGCTGGGTATTTATCCAAAGAACTTGAAAACACCAATTTGTAAAGGTACATGCACCCATGTGTTCATTGCAGCGTTATTCACAATAGCCAAGACTTGGAAGCAACCTAAGTGCCCATCAAGGGACGAATGGATAAAGAAGCTGTGGTATATAGACACAATGGAATACTACTCAGCCATAAGAAACGATGAAATCCAGCCATTTGTGACATCATGGATGGACATTGAGGGTATAATGCAAAGTGAAATAAGTCAGAGGGAGAAGGTCAAATACCGTATGATTTCCTTCATTAAGTAGTAGATAATAACAACAGTAAACAAACACATAGACACAGAGATTGGATTGGTGGTTACCAGAGGGGAAGGGGGGAGGGAGGAGGGTGAAAGGGATAATTTGGCACATGTGTGTGGTGATGGGTTGTAATTAGTATTTTGGTGGTGAACATGATGTAATCTATGCAGAAATAGAAGTACAATGATGTACACCTGAAATTTTTACAATGTTATAAACCAATGTTACTGCAATAAACAAAAAATTAAAAAAAAAAAAAAAGAAACTAGAAAAGGAAGAGCAAATTAAACCCAAAACAAGAAGATGGCAGGAACTAATAAAGAATCAAAATTAATGAAATTTAAAATAGAAAAACAATAGAAGAGTGCTTCCCCGATTCTAGCTCTTACTATGCTATATAGAGTCTGTCTTTCTAAAATACCTTGAAGAATTCAAAGCTAACATTTCCTTAGATTGGCCAATAGATTCCCACAAGACTAGATCTTCCCCAGAAGTCAGCCAGGACTGAGGAGTTTGGAGGTCAATGTCTGGGGTTGGCAGTGCCTCTGTTAGCCAGCTGTGCAGATCTCATCCAGGACAGCTGCAAGAGGACCTCTTCAACAATGCTAAACAAAATGCCTCCTGTCCTCAAGGAGCTGCCAGTTAATCATGGGAGACAGGAAAGCAGTGCCATGATGATGCTCTGATGTGGAATGTGGGCATCAGCACAGACTTTGAGGGACCTGAGGGAGCATCTCATTTGGACCAAAGACAGCGCTGGTTAAATTCTGAGACTGAGAATGCATCCTCACATGAAAAAGAAGAAGAAGGATCCGCACAAAACGACTGCAGTTGTTCTCATATGTAACATAATAGGGGCAGTTTAATGGAACAAAACATGCTGAACTGAAAACTCTTTTAGTTTATATCAAACTCCTGCTCCAAATTCTGTAAATTACCTTATTCACTTCAGCTACTGGTAGAGTCCTATGCCTTAGAATTTTGTGAATGCTGGCTTTTTAGCAACTGATTCAAATCTATGTGTTTAATTTTTCTATTCTTTTTTTTGGTAATGTGTAAGAAAGAGACAGGTATAAATAAATAACAAGAATTAGCCCTTTCTAAGGAAGAGAGCTATTGAGGATATAAGGACTCAGAAGCCAAGTTAAGGTGATAATTCATCATGTTGCAGTAAATTGACAAGTGGATACTTTGCATAATGGCATACACACGTCAGTGAACAAAGAAATCACACATCTCCACTAAAATTCAGTGCAAAAGACACCTAAAAACCCTAGACAGTATGTTATTAGGCAATATATATATAGCAAACCAGTGTGATACACTAAATGAGTTCAAATGTCTGTATATCCAAGATTCTTGATGTGAGATGCAGTTAAACTTAGACTTAAATCTATGTTCAAAGCCTTGTACAGAAATCAAATACTCAGTTTTTATAATAACCTCATGTTAGTGGGAATTCTATGGCTCTGTGTGTGTGTGTGTGTGTGTGTGTGGAAAGGCTTCCCTAGGCAGATGGTTTATCCCTGATTAAACTGAGGGGCAGCGATGGGAGGTGAGACTCAGGGAAGGCAACAACCCATCTGGGGCTGAAACAGGTATTTGTTCTGTCTCAAGAAAGCCAAAGACTAAAAGCGCACTCTGAAACATTACTTCAAGCCCTCTTGAGAGGAGACTGTGTGAGGGGTAAGGAGCTTACAGGAAGAAGAGGGAGATTAGAGCCAAATGAAGCTTGGAGCACAGGTTTTGGTTCAAAAAGGGAAGTTAAAGGCCTTCTGGAAATGAGTGAGTCACCCACTCCATCTCCATCACACCAGCATCTTCTGGGAGTTTTTGTTTTGTTTTAAATAAGCTTTATTCTTGTCCTTTGAAAAGTTTGTTGCCCTCTGGTGAGCACCTTGTCTCCAGGTCAAGTGGCTTTCCTCCTGAAGCCTCTTAGGGGCACAGCCTCAGCCTAGACTTGCTGGCCTTGAAAGACAAAATAGAGAACTCAGCAAAGGAATTAATCCAGAGTGTGGTGTGCGTGTGAGTTTCCTGAAGAGTTGGGGGCATTGTCTCAACCTCTAGCTTTGTCTACAAAGCGCTATCTCCCAATCTTTTTACATCATTTCCAGTGGCAGGAACCAGACACCTGTACTTTTAAAAACTTCCTCCTGTGATTCTGCTCTGTAGTTCCATGAGAACCATTGTATTAGAAGGGAAGTTCTCAAAGGACAAAGATAGTATTTTTCTCTATTTATTCAACTAATATTCATTGAGCATCTACAATGGGCCAGGAACTGTCAGGGGCCAGCCACAGGATAGTGAAGAAGAGGGGCATCGTCCCTGATCTCACAGAACTTTTACTGGGGGAGTCAGACACTAGACAAATAATCATAGTTAGTTAAATATTTACAACAGATTGAAGAACTACAAAAGAAAGACAAACTTTCATATCCCAGGCACTTGGCCCAGTACAATGTATATACATAATAAATATTTGTTGAATATCTGCTACTCTACGGGTTATCTGCATCGGCGTTAAATGCCCAAGTATATTCTGGTAGTAGTTACTAGGCAAGAAAAGACTCACAGGGAATTTTTGGAAACGCTGGTTTAGACGAAGTCAAACAGGCCTCCCTAGTGCAAGATTTCTCCAGACTTCAATATGCTGATGTGAGCTGTGGCTCTCTAAAGCAGCTCTCTGGTGTGCACAGGGTGTCACAGGCTCTTCTCCTCGCAGCGTCCCAGGGAGACTAATCATCTGGGGACACTCTTTTGGAAACACTCTTCTGAGTGTTTTCAGGTAGAACTTTAACACTTGCACCTGAAGAAGGAAAGTGCCCTTTTTTCCATGCTGCCGAGTCTGGTCCTGACCTTGGTTTTCGCTGGTAACATAATCCCGCCCCTTGTCCAGGGAACACTCTCTATGCCACACAGATACGGAGAACAACGGGAGCTGTGCACAGAGGCTCGTTTACTCGGTGAAAATGAACAGGCCTCAATGCACTCAAGGTCTGAACGTGCAGAAATAAGCATTGCAACCTGAATGCCCAGCGGCTTTGCTTGGCACCACCTGGGGTTCAAAGTCAGGGCAAGGGCGTAGACTCTGTCTGATGCCTTTCCCTCAGAGCTTTGGGCCACCAGTGTACTTGGTGGCAGGAGCAGTAGTGTTCTCTGGGCTGTGCACACTGCACTGAAACCTGGCAGCAAAAGCTGATCCCAGGAATTATCCAAACTGAAAATACAGACACATTGCTCCCGTTTAGGATTACATGGGAAACACTTAAGAAATTATTTGTGGTTTATCTGAAATTCAAATTTAACTGGGCGTCCTGTATTTTTGTTTGCTAAACCTGACAGCCCTACTTTGGTGCCAGCCTGCTCTGCCTACCATGAGTTCTGCCCATGGGGTGCTGGGCTTTGAATACAAGCAGCTGAGGAGGCCGCCCTGCAGGTGCCATCCTGGCCAAGCCAGCAGAAGCCCAGTCCAGCTGCTGTGCAGATGTGCAGGACAAACATTATCGGGAGACACTCCTCTTGCTGCCCTAGATGGCCAGGGTCCACTGCCAGGCAGCAGGTCAGTTCTACACTTCTCATTTCAAAACCCAGAAAAAGATGAGTTCTGTCAGCAGTTTTCTGTTGTGTGGAATAGACGAGAGCAGTGATTCTGAACCAGGGGCCATTTGGCAACGTGTGGAGATAGTTTTGGTTACCACAACTGGGGGTGGGGGCAGCATCACTGGCATCTAGTGGGTGGAGGCCAGGACAAACATCCTACAATGCACAGGAAAGCCCTCACATCCAAGAACCATCTGGTCCAAAGTGTCAATAGTGCCGAGGTTCAGAAACCCTGGACGGGAGGAAGCTTAACCACATCCCAGAAGCAAGGCTGACCCTAAGCAAATTTGTGAAGAGGAGAAACTTTTAGTCCTCTATTCCTAACCTTTTTCTTGCAACAACCCACACTGTATAAGGAGTCCAGTGTCCCTATGTTGCCTTGGTTCCTTTAGTTGAGGAAAAACAATATCTGTCTATTGCAGCCCAATTTTTATTACTGTATTAATGACTTAATATGCTAACTTCTCAAAACATATTCCTGTTCAAGAGATGGTGTGGCAGACATTGCTAATTCCCTACTTCAGAGCCAATCTCCCCTTTTTCCTTACTAAAAGAACTTCCAACTTTGTCCAAGGAAGCAATGTGCCAGTAAAACACACTGATCCCCTCAGACTTCCTCTCATCTGGAGGTGGGCGTGGAATAGGAAGTCTACTGGGTGGAGGTTTCAGGAAGGAGGTTGCTTGCCTAATAAAAATGGACAGAACTTAGCTGGACCGAGTTTTGCTCCTTTTGTTCTTTCTCCTCTTCTCACCTGGAATGCGGATGTGATGGGTAGCAGAGGAGCAGCTGCCATTTTACAGCTGTGAAGACAAAGGCCACACACAGAAGGTGCTTGAGCAAGAGCCCAGAGAGGAACACAAGTACTGGGCCGTTTCCTCTAGCCGGTGTGCCACTCTGCACTAATTATCTCCAGAATTCTTGTTACAAGAGAAAAATAAACAACTTGGTTAAAATACTAAAGTTGAGTTTTCTTTACACACAGCCCAACTCAGTCTTCACAGATAGAAAGACCTGAAGGCGAAAATGTTCAACTCAAGTATGGAAACCAGTGGTGAGATGCTGGGAGCCTTAGAGCTCCTAATGAGTGATGGAGTATTTAGGGACAGGGACTTCCCACCTCTCCTTCACTCACAAAATGTAGGCTCTTCTGCACATATGTAACTACCCTGGTTCTGACCCAAGAACTAGATCAGACAGCACTTGGCTGACTACAAATAGTGCCAGTCATGGCCACAGAGTGGATGAAATTCCAAGGAGATAAATGATTACAGGAAGGGCACTTGGGAGTCCCCCAGGAGGCCCAGCTCAAATAATAACTGACCAGCCTTCGTTAGGACCAGATCTCTTCATACGCAGGCCCAGGGAGGTGCTTTTGACAGTACTGACTTGTAAGAGAACAGGGCCAGCATTGCTCCAAAAAGAGAGGGTCTTGGATCCTCCTTAAAATTGACACAAGGCATTTACTGTCTTCTCACATCCACTCCAGGGAGGAATTATGATACAGAAGAAGCCATCCTGAATATTAATGGCTTGTTTGCAAAGAGAAGAAAAGATCGGTGGTTACTTCTACCCTTTGCCGAACTTGCCTATCTGTCTAGACTCATGGGAACAGAGCCTGTGATGAGGTATTATGTCATCCTTACATTATGGACTTAATGAGAGAAATGTCCCCCGATCCTCAATTCATACCCCTCCTTGGCCCCTCCCCCTCCAGACCCTTGTCAGTGTGTCCCAAACAGGACTAGGTTGGGCCAATGAGAAGAGTGTGGGCTCTAGTGGTGAGGTCGTCCTTCCAGGAGCACTAGCCCTGAAGCTGGCCCCTCTTACAACGTGACCTAGGCTGTATTCTTGATCTCTATGTGCTTTAAGCTTCCTCATCTCCATAAATGGTGTCAATCACAGTGCCTACCTCCTAGCTCTTGTGAGGATTAATAGGAATAATCCAGAAAAGGGCTGGGCACTGGCCCTGGGCCAGACACACAGTGAGCACTCAGTGGCTGTGAGCTTGCATTGTATTAGCATTAGCCCTATTAGGGTTTCATGGCACTGGTAAAGAGGTAAGAGGATTGCTCCTCCGTCTGTTTAGGAAGGCACATTATTTGTATCCTCCTGAGGGGAGCATGGAGAATTGTACGGTGTGTTATTTTATTATCTGATTGTCTTATTGAGCAGTCTATAGAGAACACATGACAATCCAGCCTAGCTCGCAAAGAGCTAGGAAGTCACACCCAATAGGCACTGAAGCAGTTACTTCCTTTGGGGGTGGGAGACTTTGGGGGTGCTGCTCTGTCCTGTCAGGTTTGAGGTGCCCACTGCCTGCCTCTCAGGCCTCGTGATACTGGCTAGACCTGAGCCCCAGGGAAGGCCCTGAGGGCTTGGAGTCACATGAGGATCCAGCTGGGGGTGGGGGGGTGGGGGGCGGAGTAGACAGTGGAAGAACAAGGAGAGCTGGGAGGGAGGGGAAGGGGGGCCTTTTGCACCCCAGGTTTTAGGGTCTCCCTCAAATGCAGTCAGTCTGCACAGATGGTCAAGCAGAAGTCTTCAGATCGTTCTTGCCAAATGGGACATATATGTTTAAATTGGAGACACAGTGCATGTAAACCATTAACAGGACTCCCAACACAGCGACAATGATACAATACACCCTTGCTGGGAGCCCTACCTGAATTATGCCTTTGTGTAATATAATCTGTGCAAACTGCCTCTGGGCTGAAAGCCACTGTAAGCAGGCTGTGTCTCACCTCAGGTTTTTATCTAAAAGCCTTACCTAAGAAGCACAATAGCCCAAGTTTACCTGACGTGATTTCTTTCAAAGGAGTGTGTGTATTCAGGGTGAAGGGAAGTGGGTAAATGAACCAAACTATACCTTGAATGTAATCTTCTCACTTGTAAAATCTGTAAGGGAATAAAGATATAGGCATGAAAGGCAGCACTTGAAATCACATGTGGAGGGGGATTTAACCAAATGCTTCCACATGGCTACAGATTGTGTGGTATTTGGGCAAGATACTTCATGCTGGGGAGGATTAGGTTAAACAGTAAATAGGTTCCAGGACATTTGTTCCTCCCAGAGGAGAAGAGGCTGCTCCTGAGTGTGGGCATACCTGGCCAGCCCACACACTTTTCTCCGAGGATCCTCAAGTAGTTTGTAAATATGACCTCATCGTTTAAGTAAGCTCACCGTCCCTGATGTGGTAAGGAGGGACGAGAAAGAAGCAACAAGGTCTCTATCCTAATCCCTGATCAGAGAGTGACCTCAGGTCCCCTCACAAGCTGAAGAGAATCCTGTTGGAATATTTCAGCCGGATTTCAGCCCCTCTTTCTCTGAGAGAGAATCACCAATTTGACAGCAATGGGTACGCCTGATACCCTCCCTTAGTTGCTTTGCTTAGTTCAACCCTCAGCAGAATCCCACAAGCTGGTCTAAACTAGCCCTCTTTTTTCTCAAGGATTGTGTCTTTATGAAATTTTGTAGGCCACTTCAAAATATTTTGACAACTAATTTAAAAGAAAAGCCATAAATAGGACAAACTAATTGTCCATCAATAGGACACTTGTTTAAGCATAATCTCACCATGAAATACTATGAGTTGCTTGAAAGAATAAGGCTATACTACATATATTGATGTGGAATGATCTCTGTAGTAGGTTTCATGGTGGCCCCCAAAAAGATATGTCCATATCCTAACCCCCAGAACCTGTGAATGTGACTTTATTTGGAAAAAGGGTTTTGCAGATGCGATTAAGGATCTAAGTTGAGCTCATCCAGGATTATCTGGGTAGGCCCTAAATCCAATGACAAGTGTCCTTCTAAGAGACAGAAGAGAAGACACAGACACAGAGGGGAGAAGGACAGAAGGACACATGAAGATGAAGGCATGGATTGGAGTGATGCAGCCACAAGCCGAGGAAGGTCTGGAACCACCACACGCTGGAAGAGGCAAGGAACAGATTTTCCCCTGGAGCCTCCGGAGAGATCGCAGCTCTGCTGACACCTTGATTTTGGACTTCTGCCCTCCAGAACTATAAAGAATAAATCTCTGTTGTTTTAAGTCACCCAGTTTGTAGTAATTTGTTACAGCAGTCCTAGGAAACTAATACAATCTCTGAGATAGATTTAAGACTAGAAAATCAAAAACAGGTGGCCGGCCCGGTGGCATAGTGGTTAAGTTCACATGCTCCACTTCAGCAGCGGCCCAGGGTTCACAGGGTCAGATCTCAGCACGGACCTACACACCACTTATCAAGCCATGCTGTGGTGGTGTCCCACATATAAAGTAGAGGAAGATGGACATGGATGTTAGCTTAGGGCCAATCTTCCTCAGCAAAAAAGAGGAGGATCGGCATTGGATGTTAGCTCAGGGCTAATCTTCCTCACCAAAAGAAAAGAAAGAAAGAAAGAAAATCAAAAACAGAAAAGAAAACGAAGGACAGTATATACAGTACGTAGTACAGTCATGTGTCAATGATGGGGTTATATCCTGAGAAATGTGTCATTAGGCAGTTTTGTCACTGTGCAAACATCACAGAGTGTACTTACACAAACCTAGATGGTATACCCTACTATACACCTAGGCTATATGATGCTAATCTTATGAGACCACTGTGTATATGTGGTCCATCACTGACTGAAACATCATTATGTGATGCGTGACTGTATAATGTATATGCTACTATTGGTATTTTTTTAGAAAGATGTATATGTTTGCATATGCATAGAACATGATTTAAGAATAGAAAAGACACTGGTAACAGGTCTGTCCCTGGGGAGAGAGGCACTGTGTTCTGCTGTGAACGGCATCCCCTGGAGCGCGGCACTATGATAGGCAGAGTAACGGCCCCCCCACAAAGACACTGCAGCCCAAACCCCAGTGCCTGGGAATACGTTGTATGAAATAGCAAAAGGGAGTTAAGATTGCGGATGGAACTAAGGTTGCTAAACAGATGACCTTAAGATAGGAAGGTTATCCTGGACAACCCAGATGGGCCAAGGAATCACAAGGGTCTTTAAAAGTGGAAAAGGGATACAATGGAATATTATTTGGCAATAAAAAGAAATGAAGTGCTGTTATATACTACAACACAGGTGAATCTCAGGAGCATTATGCTAAGTGAAAGAAGCCAGTGATCAAGAACCACATATTATGATTCTATTTTTAAGAAAAGCCAGAATAAGCAAATCTATCAACTCAGAAAGTAGATCAGTGGTGGCCAGGGGCTAGGGAGGATGGAGGGATTAGAGGGAAGGTGATGGCTACAGGGTATGAGGTTTCTTTTGAGGGTGATGTTCTAAAATACAGTCATGGATGCACAACTCTGTGAATATACTAAAAGCCATTTAAATGAGTAGATTGTATGGTATGTAAAATATATCTCAATAAAGCTGTCTAAAAAAAGTAGAAGGAGACAGAAAGGAGTCAGAATCAGAGAAGGAGATGTGACCCATCATTGATGGCCTTGAAGATGGAAGGGGGCCATGAACCAGGGAATGCAGGCAACCTCTAGAAGCTGGAAAAGGTAAGCAACCCTCCAGAAGGGACCCAGCCCTGCAACACTTTCATTTTAGCCCAGTGAGACCCACATCAGACTTCTCATTTCCAGAACTTAAGAGACTAAATTTGTGTTGTTTAAGGCGCTAAGCTTGTGGTAATTTGCTACAGCAGCCATGGAACACTATTATAGGCACTGCTTATATCCTTTTATTCTTTTGAATTTTGTGCTGTGTACATATATTACCCACTCAAAATCAAAACAAAGCAAAAAATCTATTCAGGACAATGATTTAATGTCATTTGGGAAAAGATTTTTAAATATGTGTAACATTCCTCTTCAATAGGAACAATAGAAGTACAATGCAGCCAAAGATGCGAGCCATATAAGTAATTCAAAATTTTCTGATAGCCACATTTAAAAAAAGAAAAAATGAACAGGTATAATTAATTTTAGTAATAAATTTTGTTTAACCTATTATGTCCAATATATATTATCATTTCCACATGTAATCAATATAAAGATCACTAATAAGATATTTTACATTTTTTTCTCATACTAAGCCTTTGAAGTCTGGTGTGTATTTTATACTTACAGGACATATCTATTTATACTAGCCACATTTCAGGGGCTCAATAGACACATGTGGCTAATGGCTACTTTATTAGACAACATGGATCTATAAATCCAGTAGGGCTAAGCGGTAGGTTTCTTACCCTTTGAGCATACTACATCATGCATAAGGATGTGGCTACAAAAATATTTATTGGAGCATTGCTCAGAGGGTAAAAAACTGAAAATAATCAAAAACAGTCTCCAATGCAGTACAGGTACACTGTGGATATTATGTAGGTATTAAAAAGAAAGAGTTGGAGCTACACATATTGACCATAGAATATTGACAATGACCATGATGTATTGCTAAGTGAGAACAACCAGTTGAGGAGTGCTTTTTTTTGTAAAGACAACCAACTAAAATGTAGATATATGTAGAATTATTCACACTAAACTGTCACTATTGGTTACTTTGTGACATAGTATTGAGGTATTACAAATAATATTAACTTTCTCTTTGTACACATATTGTGTATTGCTTTATAGTTTAAAAAGAAAATCAACATTATATGTATGTGTGTGTGTATATATATATATCAAGAGTAAGTTGCTAATCAACTCCTTAGGAGCTACCTCAGTGCTTACACCATTGCCAAAGCATCAGCGACCACATCAAAGACCTCTCTCCCTACCAACAATCCTACACAGGACTCACCCTTCTTTTACCAGGCACTTTTTTCTAATCAGAGGGAGCATCTCAAAGTATGCTCTGTGAAGCAACACTTCTTAACATGCACACTAAATTACTCTACCCATAGAGTCTACCAATCTGCAATAGAAATCAATATCTTCTGCTGTTCAGAAAAACATTTTCATTTTCCCAAGCTCACACTCCCCCAAACCCAACCAATATCCAGACAATAAAAAGTTTTTAAAAAGCTTGAATTTGTAGGGAAAAAAAATATGAGGGAAGGAGCCATCATGGACTGCATACTAAGTAGAAATCAAGGGGTTTCATGTATGGATTAAAAGAAAATCCCAGAAGGTTTATAACATTTCAAACTTTGGAGTCTCTTCCGCATTCAGCACTGGTCTGCATTCTTAGAAGCACCTCCAGTCTGGTGCTAGGTCCATTGCCCTGCATTAGCAGCATGCAACGGGCAATTCAGACCCTGCAGCAGCTCTGCGCAGCCTCCCAAGTCAAAGAAATGAGACTTTTCTAACTTGGGTAGTTCAAACACGAGCGTAATCCCACAGCACAGTGCCTGTGAGAGGTAGACCATCACCTGTTGCCTGGAGATTCTGTTGCTCAAAAAGCCTGATTCAGGAAACAGCATAAATATGTTCTTTGGACTGGCCTGTGTGACCAGGTCTCTCAGAATATTCCTCTAGGCAAAGGATGACCTGGTAGAGAGTTTGGCCAAGCCCCAGAAGGTTGTCATAATGTTTATGCCTTATGTCCTTTTTTTCCCATGGCAGCAACATTCAAAATGTGAGCGTGACTTTCTCTTGCATTCTTCTCGTCCTGCATTTTAAATATTTGTGCGTGTGAGTGGTGAGGGTTTGGGGGAGAGGGACTCTTTGATGTAAACACTCAAAAGTGGGTTCTGGCTCTTATTCACCTTCTTCCCCTGGCCCTACAGACTAATTACAAAATGGCAGAGAGGATCTAAGAGATCCATTCACTTCAACAATTGCTACTGGGAGCCTCCTAGATCTCAGGCATTTGAACACAAAGAAGATGATGTTAGTCAAAAAATAGATTTGGTTGCTCTTAAGCCATCTGGAATATTTTAAATGGTTCAACTATTAAACATAGTCAAGATGAGAAAAATAACCCAATAAACTAAAAATGAGAATATTTCAGAAATTCTTTTAATATTAAAAAAATACATTTGAAATATAAGTTATATTTTGAAACATGAGGCAAATATATAGAGATGAAGATGATATAGTCAGCTGTTTATTAATATCACTTTATTAATTTTGTAACACACCTCTATTTCAATTACACATTACATAAAATAGTCTACTAATTTAGAAACATTGCTCTTTTCCTTACTCATATTTCATAAAATAATTTTATTCAAACTTTTTACATCCACTTTTGACATCACTGATTTTGTCATCATTTAAGCCAATTTGACTGATCTTATATAGTTTCTGGAGGCTATCACGTTCAATTCTGTCCAAATTGTTCAAGATAAATGTATAATGCTGACACTAGAAATTTTATCCCAAGCAACAGGTGCCCATTTCTGTAACATTAGTGGAGTATTTTTCCCCCATTTATTCTGTGGGTATATCTACAACTTACTGTTTGACTTTTTAAAGTGATCTTTAACATACTCATTTTCCATGACCTAGAACACTCATCTGTGAAGTCACTTCCCCAGGATAATGACTAAAACTTCTTAAAATTTCTTCTTTTTAACTGATCTTATCAGATAACCTCTGTAAGCATCTCCAAACAAGCAAATATTGAATTTGTTTCAGGTTAATACGTCTTACACAAATAGTACTTAGTTGTTCAAAATAAAGTACCTCATTATATGAGACACTCAAATATAAGGCCATTCCTTCTTTTCTGAGGAATAATTTTAGGGAAAAATAAATGCTTCTGATATTCAGGCCTGTATAGTATAGAACAACTTAAGACTGTATTTGGAATACAGGATCTGTAATTGACTCACATTGTTCTTGAAGCTGAAACCTTCTTCACAGGACACACGTGGCAGATCATATTTTCCAGAGATGCCTGCACCAATATATCCCATTCTACCTGCTCTTCTTGTAATGTGATGTTGACACCTCTCCATTAAGAAGTGGACAGTTTATGTTCCCTTCTCTTGAATCTAGGTGAACCTGTGACTATGGAGGAAGTGACACCACATGATTTCTAAGGCTGAGTCATAGGGTGATAGAGCTTCCACCTGGCCCTCTTGGGACACTTGCCCTTAGAACACAGACATCATGCTGGGAGGAAACCAGGCAACCTCACAGAAAGGCCACATGTGCGTGTTCTGGTTGACAGCCCAGCTAGAGTCCTGCCAGTAGCCACATCCACACCAGTTGATGCTGAGCAGAGCAGAGATGAGGTGTCCCCACCAAACCCTGCCAGAATGGCAGAGTCATGAGCAAAATGAATGACGTCACTGTTCTAAGCCTCTAACTTTTGAGGTGGTTTGTTACACAGGAAAGATAATCAGAACAACATGATTTTTTCACAACCACTTATACAAAAAATATTTTTACAAATTTAAAAGAATTTTTACTAGAGATTGAAATAGTAATCAAAAACCTCCCAAAAAATAAAAGTCCAGGACCAGATGGCTTCTCCAGTGAATTTTACCAAACATTCAAAGAAGATTTAATACCCATCCTCCTCAAACTATTCCAAAAAATAGAGGAAGATGGAACACTTCCTGAATCATTCTATGAGGCCAACATCACCCTGATACCAAAACCAGACAAAGACAATACAAAGAAAGAAAATTACAGGCCAATATCGCTGATGAACATTGATGCAAAAATCCTCAACAAAATATTGGCAAACCGAATACAACAATATATTAAAAAGATCATACACCATGATCAAGTGGGATTTATACCAGAGACGCAGGGATGGTTCAACACCCGCAAATCAATCAACGTGATACATCACATCAACAAAACAAAGAATAAAAACCACATGATCGTCTCAATAGACGCAGAGAAGGCATTTGACAAGATACAACATCCATTTATGATAAAAACTCTCAATAAAATGGGAATAGAAGGAAAGTACCTCAACATAATAAAGGCCATATATGACAAACCCACAGCTAACATCATACTCAACGGGGAAAGACTGAAAGCCATTCCTCTGAGAACAGGAACGAGGCAGGGCTGCCCACTCTCACCACTCCTGTTCAACATAGTACTGGAGGTTTTGGCCAGAGCAATTAGGCAAGAAAAAGGAATAAAAGGAATCCAAATAGGTAACGAAGAAGTGAAACTCTCACTATTTGCAGATGACATGATTGTATATATAGAAAACCCTAAAGAATCTGTTGGAAAACTGTTAGAAACAATCAACAACTACAGCAAAGTTGCAGGGTACAAAATCAATCTACAAAAATCAGTTGCATTTCTATATGCTAATAATGAACTAACAGAAAGAGAGCTCAAAAAGATAATACCATTTACAATTGCATCAAAAAGAATAAAATACCTAGGAATAAATCTTACCAAGGAGGTGAAGGACCTATACAATGAGAACTACAAGACATTATTGAGGGAAATCTACGATGACATAAAGAAATGGAAAGATATCCCATGCACGTGGATTGGAAGAATAAACATAGTTAAAATGTCTATATTACCTAAAGCAATCTACAGATTCAATGCAATCCCAATCAGAATCCCAATGACATTCTTCACAGAAATAGAAAAAAGAATACTAAAATTTATATGGGGCAACAAAAGACCCCGAATAGCTAAAGAAATCCTAAAGAAAAAGAACAAAGCAGGAGGCATCACAATTCCTGACTTCAAAACATACTACAAAGCAATAGTAATCAAAACAGCATGGTACTGGTACAAAAACAGACACACAGATCAATGGAACAGAATTGAAAGCCCAGAAATAAAACCACACATATACGGACAGCTAATTTTCGACAAAGGTGCTAAGGACATGCAATGGAGAAAGGAAATCTCTTCAATAAATGGTGTTGGGAAAACTGGACATCCACATGCAAAAGAATGAAAGTGGACCATGTGCTATCGCCATTCACAAAAATTAACTCAAAATGGATCAAAGACCTGAAGGTGAGACCTGAAACTATAAAACTCATAGAAGAAAATATAGGCAACACACTATTTGACATTGGGTTTAAAGGAATCTTTTCGGATGACATGCCTACCCAGACTAAGGGAACTAAAGAAAAAATAAACAAGTGGGACTTTATCAGACTAAAGAGCTTTTATAAGACAAATGAAACCAGAATCAAGATGAACAAACAACCAACCAGCTGGGAGAGAATATTTGCAAAACATACATCTGACAAGGGGTTGATCTCCATAATATATAAAGAACTCACACAATTGAACAACAAAAAAACAAACAACCCTATCAAAAAATGGGCAGAGGAAATGAACAGACACTTCTCCAAGGAAGATATACAGATGGCCAATAGGCACATGAAAAGATGCTCAACATCACTAATCATCAGGGAAATGCAAATCAAAACAACACTAAGATACCACCTCACGCCCGTTAGAATGGCTATAATCACCAAGACAAAAAACAACAAATGTTGGAGAGGATGTGGAGAAACAGGAACCCTCATACACAGCTGGTGGGAATGCAAATTGGTGCAGCCTCTATGGAAAACGGTATGGAGATTCCTCAAAGAATTAAAAATAGAGATGCCCTATGATCCAGCCATCCCACTACTGGGAATCTATCCAACGAACCTGAAATCAACAATCCAAAGAGGCTTATGCACCCCTATGTTCATTGCAGCATTATTCACCATAGCCAAGAAGTGGAAGCAACCTAAGTGACCCTCGACTGACGATTGGATTAAGAAAATGTGGTATATATATACAATGGAATACTACTCAGCCATAAAAAAAGACAAAATCGTCCCATTTGCAACAACATGGATGGGCCTGGAGCGTATTATGTTAAGTGAAATAAGCCAGAAAGAGAAAGACAAACACTGTATGATCTCACTCATATGTGGAATATAAACCAACACATGGACAGAGAAAACTGGACTGTGGTTACCCGGGAAGTGGGGGTGGGGGGTGGGCACAAGGGGTGAAGGGAGTCATATATGGGGTGATGGACAAACAAAAATGTACAACCCAAAATTTCACAATGTTAGAAACCATTAAAATATCAATAAAAATCAAAAAAAAAAAAAAAGAATTTTTACTTATTTCTGTTAATATTCATTCTATTTTTTAAAAATGAAAATGGCTGAGATTTTTGTGAATTTTTATTCTGTCATCTACTATTTCTCTTCGTTTGTGTTTTCTGAAGATGTTCCACATTTAGAAAGCATCTTAGGCCCTCGGGCCTTGTTGGCAGAAGTATAAACTGGGACACTCTTTCTGGAAGACAATTCATACCTCCCCCCAAAATGGGAAAAATTTATTAAAGATGTGCATTTTTTTATGTCCTAGAAATTCCACTTCAGGAATTTATCTTGAGGAAATGATAATGAATATATGCAAAGAATAGCTACAAGGATGTTTACATTGTTAAAATATTGGAAACAATCTAAATATCAACAACATAGAATTGAATAATAAGTTATCGAATATTATTTGGCCATAAAAGAGGTAGAAGATGGAGATTCACTGACAGGGAAACAGGTTGAAAATATATCATTAAATGAAAAAATAAAACAGTTTATAGGAAAGTATATAATTCCATTTTCACGATACTAAATATATATGTGTATAAACATATTCACAGACACAAAGATCTAGAAGGTTATACAGCAAGGTTCTAACCAGGATTAAATAAAATTGGTAGGATTATGGATTTTGCTATTTCCTTCCCTCCCTCTCTTCTTTCTTGCTTATTTCAATTTTCCACTTACTTTCAATAAAGTTGCATTGCTTTTATAAGAAAGAAAATTAAAAAAATTTTTACAACAACGTATTAGGGTTCTCCAGAGAAACAGAACCAATAGAATGAACCAATAGCTTGTGTGTGTATGTGTGTAAGAGATTTATTATAAGCAGTTGGCTCATGTGATTATGAAGGTTGACAAGTCCCAAGATCTGCAGGGTGAGTCATCAAGCTGGAGACCCAGGAGAGCCAACAGTTGAGTTCCAGTCCAAGTCTGAAGGCCTGTGAGCCCGAAGAACCAATGGTGGAGTTCCTGTCCAAAGGCTGGCAAGCTAGAGACCGAGAAAAAGCAATGTTTCAGTTCAAGACAGAAGGCAGGAAAAATCCCATGTCCCAGTTTGAAAGCAGTCGGGCAGGAGGAATTCTCCCTTTCTTGGGGGTGGTCCACCTTTTGTTCTTTGCTCTTTTCTTTTCTTTTTTTTGTTTGGTGAGGAAGATTGGCCCTGAGCTAACATCTGTGCCAATCTTCCTCTATTTTAAATATAGGATGCCACCACAGCATGGCTTGATGAGCGGTGTGTAGGTCCACACCTAGGATCCGAACCCACGAACCCCGGGCCACCAAAGTGCAGTGCTCGAACTTAACCACTATGCCACTGGGCTGGCCCCTCAACCTTTTGTCCTATTCAGGCCTTCAACTGATTGGTTGAGACCCCTCACATTAGAAAGGACAATCTGCTTTATTCAGTCTGCAGATTCAAATGTTAATCTCATCCAGGAACACACTCACAGACACACTCTGATAATGTTTGACCAAATATCTGGGCACCTAGTGGCCCAGACAAGTTGACATGTAAAATTAGCCATCACAAACAGGAAAAAAAAAATGCAATGTAAAACCAATTTAAAAAAAAATCAAGAGAAATAAATCACTTAGATCACTGGTTGAGTCAATTATTTTAGTTAATTGTCCTTTGTTTTAGAACATTATTTGGCCTGATGGACATTATGGTCTATATGTGTTGGGCATGGGCAAAAGCATGTAAAATCTGCTTTTCCCCCGTTTGTGACTGTATTTGTCACTCATAATTTGGGAGATGGTACTCAAAATTCCAACGACAGTGCCCAGCTGGTCTGTACTGCCAGGCGTGAGCTCCTTCTGTGTGCTCCCACATCCCTGAGGGTTGACCTCTGCCACAGCGCTCATCTTATCCTACTGACTCGTATCTTTAGGTCCTTCACCCAACGGTGAGCAACCCCCGTCAGAGCACAGTACTCAGCACAAAAGTTGTGCTCAATGTGTTGAATGGGAATAAAACATATTTTCATCCACGTCACTGATGAAAACGCGCAACCAGGCAGGGCTGAGGACTGAGCCCTGTGGTGCATCATGGAACACTTGCCTCCATTTGACAACCACTCCTTTTAATGAGCTGCCTTTGAGCAAGATTTTTCAGTTGGATAATATACTTCAAAACTTTAAAATGTTGAATTGCAAGCTATCATCATCACAAAGCTATTGACTTGACATCGAGCCCAGCATTTTCCAGCTGCAGATCACAACAGATTAATAGGTTGTGAAATCGATTGAGTGGGTTGTTTAAAAAAAATTGAAAAGAAAATATCAGAAGGCCCCTCATGTATTAATTGTCAGGTACTGGTGCAGGAAACTTTTGTTTCAGATATAGGTAGGTCTGTATGTATTCTGAGTCACAATGTAAAGTGTACTTCTTACTGTAGTTGTGATCAAAAACGTTTGAGTGCCACTGATCTAGCCCATATTTTTCACAGTAGACAGACGTCGTGCTACAATTAAGATAAAACGAGGGTCGGCTTCATCGGCGCCAGACCTGCTCAGTGGATGAGTTCAGCCGCACAAAGTTCTGCGCATAGAAGGGCCCGATGCTAGGTTTAGCGTTCTATTGTCACCGTTGTAGAATTCTTAGTAATTCTTTGAGTGTTCACGTGAGCAGAGAAGATATACCAAATGGCAGTGTGTGTACACAGCTCTGATCCAGCGACAATCGTATAGGCACAGCGAGCAGCAAGCCCCGATCAGTTGACCTCGTCATCCCCGTACACAGTTGCAGCCTCAGAGCAGTCCGAGGCACCACTAGGCCCCGAGGGGTTGGATGGGCTGCGACCTAGACCCAGATTAGTGGTGGCAACAGCAGCAGCAGAAGTAGCTGCACAAGTGGTCACAGGCCGAGGGAAAAGGAGAAGACCCGCGATGGGAAGCCAGCTCTCCGGTCAGTCCCCACCCAGAGCCTTGCCTTGCTGCGCCTGCGCAAATACTAACTCTTCGGCCCGAGCGCTGGAACAGGGTCTGCTGGCGCTCCGGCAGTCGACTTGGACAGTAAATTATTACAAAACAAAAGCACACACGGAGACATCCAAATAAGGCGTATCAGGAAGTGAGAGCTTAGAATCTCCGGTGTTGAAAATTGCTGCAGCGTTGCAAAGCAAATATCCACAGGCTTAGAAATAGGAATTAATGGAAATAGTGTAGCATTGGATAGAAAAAAACCCCACATTTTCATATGAAGCTTTAGATGACCTGATTATTAATGAAGTAAAGAATTTTTAAATTAAAATTTTTCTTGTAATTGAAGATATGGCAATAGAATGCATAAATATGTTTTGATTTGTATACAAATCATGAAGTCATTTGTAGTTTCTTGTACAATTGCTACAAGTTTACAGGAAATGTCAGAGAAAATATTAAATGGCCATTGTATAAATTTACATATAAAATTAAATTCAGACTGACACAAAACTGATTTGTTGGAAGACTTAAATCTTTTTAGAAAAATTGTTCCACACAAATCTTCAGTTCTAGATGTGCTAAAAAATTTATATTTTGAAATTATCAGAAATTTATCCAAATGTTGTCAGCCTATAAAATATTCTTAACTCCAATAACAGTTGCATCAGATTTTTCTCAAAATTATCAAAAATTATTTTCAACCTTGAATTTGTCAAGAGTAACTGACATCACTTTCAGTATTGCTTAAAGTATAAATATTTCAATATTGCTAAAAGTATAAATTTGATGACCTAATAAGTGAATTTGTAGAAAACTGAGCCAATAAATAATCTTGGGAGCAATCAAGATATCACATTAGTTTATTGTATTTATCATATTATACAATATTATGACATCAAAAATATTTTTTTGCAAATTGTAGGTTTGTGTTGTTACTCATATATTACTATTACTCCTATTATGTTTTATAATAAAATATTTTTTTGGAAAAAGCTTTGTATTTTAGTAACTTTAATGGCATTTTCTTTTTGCTTTTTGAACATGGACCCTACATTTTCATTTTGCGCTGAGCCCTGCAAAGTATACCTAGCTGGCCCTGGATACAACATTGCATTCAAGTCAACAAAAGTACGTTGAGTTGTTGATTTTGTGTGAACCAACAAAAGGATTGATAAAGATGAAAAAGATAGGAGATGCACCTTCAAGAAACTTACGTTCTAGGATTCTGAGTCAAATAATTTTAGTATATGGTAGAATGTAAGTATCATATAAGGAACAACAGACGTGTTAGGAGAGTATAGAGGGAGATTGAATTAATCCTTTATTTATGACCTCCTAGGATTGTCAACTAGCTTTAGGAGATAACTCATATGTCTACAACCTAAATTCATTTCTGACTTCTTCAGGAGGCTTAGGCCTGTGTCCCAAGTTTCAGTTTACCAGTATTCCCAGTCAGTTCGAAATTGTACGGTTGGCTGTGTCAAAAGGCATTATGCCCTCCTTGAACCCTTCTCCATTGCCAGCAGCATGAAGATGAATTGTGGAATGAGTCCAGATCTGGCCTACAGCATGCTGCTATACATAAGTGTAGAATACATTATTTGATACCCTTTCATTTAATGTCATCAGAAGTTTGGAAGATAAGTGGCCCCCTCTAAGTTATGCACCACTCCAGATCTGTCCACTTGCCTGGATTTTGGCCTTGAGAGCATCAATGTCTGTGCTTATGGCTGCCTCGGCCACCACCACAGACTCAAGAGCTTGCTTTGGTGATTGCTCCCTCAGACCCTCGAATCACTCACAAGTACAACCCAACAGCATCTCACCACAGTCTCTACCACAGGCCTCTAATCTGGTGTCCCAGGATTTTTCTGTGGCTGCTGAGACATGAGATATCTTAGGACCCAGCTGGTACCCGTATATGCACAAACTAAAAATTACAGGTGAGTTAACATCCCCTGAGACAGGCTTTGACCAATGGAGGTGAAAGTTGGCAGATAAATTCTTCTCCTCTCTGTCTGTGGAATGGACTGTTCAGAGATGCAACTTTGTGTGGCTTCTCTGAAAACATCCTCTGAGACTAAGTAATAGCTTTCCTGGGAGCTATGGGCAGCTCAGAAACGCATTCCCTTAAATTGGCTTTTCCTCCTGTCCTGACTTCCTCTCTTTTTCCAACATTGCTGCTTCCTTGGGATTTCACTTCTAAATGAACTGTTAGCATATAAGTTTTTGACTCAGGCCTAATTTTCTAGGGAATGTGGGCTGAGATATTAATATACTGTAGGTGTATTTCTGACACGAACACTTAAGAAGCAGTATAAACTGGTTAAGCACACAGACTCAAGCCAGATTGCCTGAGTTCGAATTCCAGCTCCTGCATTTAGCACCTGTGTGACACTGGGCAAATCACTCAGTCTCTCTGTGTGTTTTCATTTCCATCAGTAAAAATGGATAATAGTAGCTGCCTCATAAGTTTTTTGTGAGAGTTAATTAATATTTATAAAGCACATGGTAAGGCTTATATAAGTGTTAAATAATTAAAGGAGAAAAAGAGACACAGATTATCATTGAATTTCTTTGCAAAAGAAACCTCCTAATCAACAAACAGATCCCGTTGGCAATCTTCACCTTTTCACCAAACTGAATTCAAGAAACCAAAGATAGAGGCACCTTCAGGGTGGATGGGGTGGTAGAACTTGGAATGAAAGGAACTGAAGCTGAATCTCACCTACTATTTACAGTGGTGCACAGGAGACCTGATTGTTAAATATTCAGGAATTTGTGAGCCAGCTGTTAAATTGTTATTACCTTGAAATTTACACCATGGAAATTGGCAAATGCTAAAAATTAGGACTTTAAAATTTTTTCTGATTCTCACAAATGCTGTGAAGAATAAGTGGAAATAAGTATTAAGCTATAAAGTAGCATAAAAATTAGTATTAATAGTTGCCTCTCGAACTACTTGATGATGCTTTGATCTCTGCACTATTGGGCTCCACCGAAGTCGTGAGACTGATGCTTCTGGTGAGCACTCATTTCTTCTTCAGGTGCTCATGGAAAATAAAGTGGTGACCCCTCCAAGATGACAAGAAGAAGTGTAGTATTCATTGTCCAGTTTCAATCACCTCATGTAACATACATGATAAATTTCTTCAATTTGTATTGTAGTTTTTTAAAAACAATTTCAAATATAAATTTTATCTCACATTTAAACATTAAGTATATAATGTTGAGAGATTTGAACTACATTCAGTTCCTTGCTGTCTATCCCTATCCTCACGCCCTTTCACTAACTTTACCCACGTCTCTTCTTCTATCTGGAGCTCTCTCTCCTCCAAGATGCTGACTTCCCACTGCCCCAGCCTCCCACTTGCCAAACTCTTTTTTATTTCACAGATCTCTGTTCATGTATCATTTGGGAACTCTTTCCTAGTCTCCAGAATCAGGGGGAAGTGTCTTTCTATATGTTCCCATTGTAGTCTCCACTGACCTCATCATATTTCTTATTTTTGTATTAGAAAAGCCAGCTCACAACCACTTAAAAGAAAAAAGTTGACTTTTGTGTATTCCCATAAAAAGATGCTCAAGATATATTAAGCAAAAAGCAAAGTACAAAAGGGAATATATAGTTTGTGTTAAGTAACATTTACAGAAAGAGATATATGTTTGGAAATATGTAAAAAAAATTCCAGAAAACAATTGCAAATGTTCATCTCTGAGGAGGGAGTTTTAGTTTTCACTGAACATCATATTTTATTGTTTGACACTTTTTCCACAATAAAAAAAAAAAAAAGAAAGAAGCCAGCTCACTTTCTGGTGTCCCTTACCAGGAAACACATTTCTCGTTTATTATTGTATCCCCAACACTTAGTGCAGTGTCCCTCATAGGTGCTCAATAAAAACTGATCAACAAATTACTTTATAGCTTTTAATTCTTTTCCCATAATTCCTACATGGATATATTTTCATAGAAGACCAATTTCGCTACAGAACAGCTTACCAGTGTGAGTAGAAAATTTGCAAATGTATCACGAATGGTTCAGGAATCTGCAAGCTAATGTCTAACAGATGACGTAGATATGTGCACACACTCTAACATAAATCCCCCACTCAGGGTTGTTAAACTAGAAAGCATTCATTTCCTAATAAATAAGGGAGGGGAAAGGAGTCTGAGAGCAAAGGGACCATTTCTGAATTCTCTGATCACATGCAAGTACAGATGGACCTCAGATGCCACCATTAATGCTGGATTCACTACGTGGCAGAGCTGCTCACTATAATCACTTAGGTCCTGTGGTCCTCTGTCCCAGTATATTTCAAGGACTATTTTATTTAATATGTTTCCAGCATATGAGTTAGCTATACATCCTTGAAGTTTAATTCAAGCGGACAAAATTTTCATATGCTCTGTGGCTTTGAACCAAGAAGTCAGTTACCAGTGGAAGCTACACCCAAAAAGCTGCCTTGGGATTTGAAACTATATATATTATATTTGAAATTTTATTATTATGTATGTGGGTGTGTGTGTATGCACACTTTTTTTTTTTTTTTGCCAATAAAAATATTCTCACTTCTTACTAAGTCTATAAGGGCCTGCATGGACCCACATGATCTGACTCCTGTCCATCTCTCTGGCTTATTTTCTCCCAATCACCCCCTCCCCTGGAGCTTCAGTCATACTGACTTTGCTGTTTCTCAAATACACCAAGCTTATCCTTGGGTCTTTGTACTTACTGTCCCTCTGATTGGAAAGATTTACCTATTTGACTCCTTTTTCTTTGGATCTCAGTTCAAATAAATCCTCTTTACCAGTGAGGTCTCCCATGGCACCAAATCCAAACAACGCTCGCCTCTCCTCCCAGCCCCAGTCACTCTCTACCACAACATCCTGCTTTTTAAAAAATACCGTTTATCATTATCTGAACTCACCATGTACATTTATTTCATCATTTATTATCTATTTTCCCCTTGGTTTCCGTAAGATGGAAACCATGGGTGGATCAGAACCATGGATAACAGCAGGGATTTTCTCTCTGTTATTCACATTCCCCCAGCCAAGAAAACACATAGTAGGAGCATAGCAAACACAAATGAATGACTCAGTCAAGGCACTGAGGTCTTTCCAGGCACGCGATCACCTCTGTTTTCATGAAGAAAGAAGCACGTGGTGCAGGTTCACCAGGCCACAGACTTGTTTGAGCAAAGGCACCCCCACACAATTGCAAGGGAACTACTGTGTTACAAAATGCTCCCACTGCCCTCCGGGCTTAGAAACAATGGAGAGCTGAGCAGATCAGAGGCTCGAAGGCGCTGAAATCTCCCCTCAATATACTGAGTAGGGGCATTGCTTTGGGTTTGGAAACTATTTTTGGGAATCTTATATGGGGTCAAGATTCAGAATGTTCACCAATTCCATTCAGTTTCATGAATATGCTGTACTTTTGGATGTACCTGTGGATGAGATTGAGAAGTCTCCTACCAAGCAATCACTCTCTAAAAGGCAGTTATTCACATTTCTTGGGAGACAAGGTAAATTAAAGAATTACAAGGGGTAAGGTGACATTATTGACATCTAACACATCTTTTTCACATGGCTTAACACATTCTGTCTAATAAGCATCATTAGCCCCAATTTGAGAAAATGGAGAAGAAAGGCCACACAGAACTAGATTCAAATCTCAGTTTCTCAACTAGGATGGTCTTCAAGATTCTAGCTCCAAAGACTTTTCTTCTGCATCCCAAAGCCTCTCATGAGATCCTTGAATAGCAGCAACAAAGGATTCCAGAGAGAGATGCAGACAATTAAACCATTGATCCTTTAGCTCTTAACTCAGCCCCAATATACGCCATGCAGGTAATGGTTCAAGGGCTCCACTACTATTAACTTATGTCAGCATTTTATTTAATAGGCTTTTGGCCAAAACCTGTCGCTTCAATATTTTGAAAGCTTTATGAAGTCAATTTCACTGTTCAAACTAGCACATTCTTTGTTATAAGAATCCTATATTTGGCTTCCTGTTCGAATTTTTATTACTCCTAGTTTTTATTTTTAAGTTTTATGTATATGTTACCATATCATTGTATTCATTTTTGCTATGTCACTTCAGAGTCGTTGTAAAGTAAAGCTAAATATAAAGAAATAAGTTACATAACTAACATATATTTATTGTGGTAGATTACAAAAACGGCCATAAATTTTCTTGCCTCCTTGTATCCATGGCCTTTGCCATATTCCTTCTTAACTCCTCCCAGAAAGAGGTGGAGTCTATTTTCCTATCCCTTAAATCTAGGCTGGCTTTGTGACTTGCTTCGGCCAATAGAATATGACAGAAATAATAGTATGCCAGTTCTGAGCCCAGGCTTCGAGGTTTTGCGTGCTTTTCTTCCTCTTAGATCCTTGAGACCACCATGTGAATAAGTGCAGGCTGGCTTGTTGGAGGATGAGAAGCATATGGACCATTGGCTCCAGGGTCCCAGTCAAGAGCCAGTCACACCCTAGAAGCAGAAACACCTAGATGATCTGTCACTAACTCCAGATTCATAAGAGAGCCCAGCTAAAACTGGAAGAACTATCCAGCTGAGCCCAGCCTAAGTTAAATAAGTGGTTTTCCTGAATAACTAAGGAAGCAATAGCTACCTGATACACCTATATTCATAATAGCCATGCATATGTGCTAATACTGTAATAAGTGATTTGCTCACATAATCTCAGCCTTTCTGAGTTTGATTTTGTCTTCATTTTACAGCTGATCCTTACAGAGGTTTAGTGACTTGCCTTTCCCCTTCCCCTATAATAAAGCAGCTCAATTTATTGGATTCTCACTAGAGGAGATGTTACTTAGAGCTCCTTAGCCATGAGCTTTATATTTTTTAATATTTCACTTATGTACCTTCCCATTTGGCCTCCAATTAAGCAGACTAATAAATGTGAAGCTTGAAACACTTTTACAGATAAATCTTCATATTTTTGCTTCAAAGGCAACCTTAGAACATTGAAAGAAACAAAGTCAAGTTACACAGTAGAGCCAACTTCTCAGGGGAGGTTTTGCCTATCGCCTGACAGACTGTGACAAAGTACTGCGGAAGCCCGGTGCCCTCCAAAGAATCCAGCCTGTCCCGGTTGCTTGAACATCCCTGAAGATTCCTCTGCAGATCACTCCTCAGAGGTCTTTTGAGAATACAAATTACTCACTTGGAAATTTACAGGATGGTATGTCTTGAGAATGTCTTTGAAGGTACACAAATGAACATTTTGTTTTCCTAACTACAAACTCAGACAGTACCAAGTCATGGGCAAAATTCTGTTTATTCTACTTGACTTTGTCCACTAAGCATCGCTCCCCAGCAGACGGACATAAATCAGCCTCCCAGCGTCAGAGTGTAACAACTGCATGAGAAACTGGAAAAAAACCAATGTCCTTTCGTGTTGGCTCTGCAATCCATAACCTGTAAGACTCAGGATCCCCCCCCAGTGAAAGAGACGGGTTAGGCATTCTGGTAGTTGGCTGAAGGTTACACTATGTAAGGATGGAATAACCTGATAGAAAATAGAATGCTGCTCGATAATCACATCTGTGCTCAGAAGGGCAAATACAAATTCATAAACTAAAGTCAGGAATTTCCTAAAATTTCTACTTGATACCCAAAGAGAACAAAACACATTCAATTTTGCTTACTTTCATCCTGCCTCTAGTTTTTGTTTTGCTTCTTGCTGTTGTTCTTGACTATTTTATATACTTTAACAATCCCTTCCTTCCCCAAGAACTCTGTGTGTGTGTGTGTGCGCGCGCGAGCGTACGCACGTGCACGTGTTCATACGTGGGGCAATGGGATTTGAGGACAAGGGAGGCAGGGATGGATGTAGCCAGAGAAGGAGAGAGACATGGACCCATAAAAGTCTAGGAAAACTAAAAGCTGTCCGATAATAAAAATATATACAGTTGGGTAACATATTCAATTTACAAGCCTTAGGAAGGACTCAAAATTATAATGGACCACATTAAATTTGATTGTCACAAATTTTCAAAAGAACTTTCTTTATACCTCAGTTCCTGCAATGATGGTTCTAATTCAATTCATTAACTAATAGCTCTACAGGCTTGGCCCTCTGACAACTAACGCCCCCTATCACCTCTGCTTTCTGCTGTTGAATATGAATTCGTGTTCTTCATTTATTGTACCTTGTTTATTAGACTAACCTTCAGACACTTCACTAGTACCTATTAGGGTAAAAGTCTGTCAGCCTCCTCTACAGAAAGGGTGACTTTGAGTGAAAGGGGGCTGGGGCTGCTTGGGTTCAACTGTGGTGCTTCTGACCGACTGGGGGAGGGGGAAGAGTGGGCCTGAAAGTTCAGGTGGGAGATGGTCCTGAAATGTGGACAAAGGAAGACACTACAAATTAGCCTCCTGGTTCTGTGTTTTGCAAACTTGTTTTATGGTCTCTTGTTAAAGAAAAAAATTTCAGGATTTTCAGTGTTAAGAAAGGTTTTATCATTTTACTTAAATAATTACAAAAATAACACAAGTACTGAATATATTTATATAGCTTTAGGACCATCTAAAATCCAAAGACATGTAAGTTATTAAACTTTATAAAAATTTAAGTTCAAATTAGTAAAAATAGCTTAATGAAATGGAAGATTTTGTTTTTACTGAGACTAAATCATCCATATTCTAACGATAGAAAGATGCATTTGCATGCTTGATGCCTCACTTTTTGACTTGATTCTTTTGCTTTTGATAAGCTATTGTTTGAGTCTTTTTAATTTTTGTTAAAAAAATTAATTTTTAGCCATCAATTTACTAGGTTGATGAGCCATTTAAAATCGTGTACCAGGGGCCGGCCCGGTGGCATAGAGGTTAAGTGCACGTGCTCTGCTTTGGCGGCACCAAGTTCAGCTGGTTCAGATCCTAGGCGCAGACTTATGCACTGCCCATCAAGCCATGCTGAGGCGGCGTCCCACATAGAGCAACTAGAAAGATGTACAACAATGTTACACAAATATCTACTGGGCCTTTGAGAGGAAAAAAGGGGGAAGATTGGCAACAGATGTTAGCTCAGGCCCAATCTTCCTCAAAAAAACTGTGTACCAAAATGCTATACTGAGAAAAAATATTAAATTCCACTTAATAAAAAGTTTTCCATGTATTTTTATAACTTTCCATACTGCCGGCTTATGAACTGCTCCATGTGCGTGAATACAAAGACGGGCGCCCACTCTCATGCTGACGAGAGGCACCATCATAGTGCTGACTGTGATGACTAAAGCTTTTTTGAGCTAGGCCTGTCTATGCTGCCATTTGCTGAGAGTATTCAATTTTGAAAACACAAACGCAAATTCAGACATAGAAACCGAGTAGCAGCACTCAATTACAAGATAATTGTTCAATGTCCAGAATTGCTTATAGTAACGTGTGAAAACACAAAGCTAAAATTATCACAGAAATCCTGTACCTTGGAGAACACATCCATGTTTGTAAAACATTTTCCTAGTTTATTGTTTGGCCTGGGCCTACCTGGCCTTGCTAATAGGTTTCCTATCCAGGCATCGTTAATAAAATAAGATTTTAGCATTTAGAAATGTAGTGCAGAGAACTCACTGGTATGGTGGGACTGGGGAAGGATGAGATATGTAAAGGCATCTGATAATTGAAGGTAAAAAGATTTGTTAAAAAGTGCTTCTAATTTATATTTACTTTTTTGCCTTAGATAACATACACTAAAAAGTTTAAAATGTAATTACTTTTTTAGAAACAATAACTTTTTGTTTTGTTTTACTTAATATATCTGCAAACCAATACTTATGCAGTAAATGCTTTTTTTTAATTGATGTCATAATAGTTTATAACATTGTGAGATTCCAGTCGTACATTATTATTAGTCAGTCACCATATAAATGCTCCCCTTCACCCCTTGTGCTCACCCCCCAACTGCCTGCCCCCCGGTAACCACCAAACGGTTCTCTCTGTCCGTGTGTTAGTTTATCTTCCACATATGAGAGAGGTCATAAAGTGTTTGTCTTTCTCTGTCTGGCTTATTTCACTTAACATAATATGCTCCAGGTCCATCCATGTTGTTGCAAATAGGATGATTTTGTCTTTTTTGATGGCTGAGTAGTATTCCATTGTATATATATACCACATCTTCTTTATCCAATCATCTGTCGAGGGACACTTGGGTTGCTTCCACTTCTTGGCTATAGTGAATAATGCTGCAATCAACATAGGGGTGCATAAGCCTCTTTGGATTGTTGATTTCAAGTTCTTTGGATAAATACCCAAAAGTGGGATAGCTGGATCATAAGGTATTTCTATTTTCAATTTTTTGAGGACTCTCCATACTGTTTTCCATAGAGGCGGCACCAGTTTGCAGTCCCACCAGCAGTGAATGAGGGTTCCCTTTTCTCCACATCCTCTCCAACATTTATTACTTTTTGTCTTGGTGATTATAGCCATTCTAACGGGCGTAAGGTGATATCTTAGTGTAGTTTTGATTTGCATTTCCCTGATGATTAGTGATGTTGAACATCTTTTCATATGCCTATTGGCCATCTGTATATCTTCCTTGGAAAAATGTCTGTTCATATCCTCTGCCCATTTTTTGATTGGGTTATTTGTTTTTTTTTTTGGTTGTTGTCCAGATGTGTGAGTTTTTTATATATTATGGAGATTAACCCCTTACTGGATATATGGTTTGCAAATATTTTCTCCCAGCTGGTGGGTTGTCTTTTCATTTTGATCCTGGTTTCATTTGCCTTGCAGAAGCTCTTTAGTCTGCTGAAGTCCCACTTTGCAACATTTAAAGACTATTTTCAAATTTATGTGTTTCTGACCTAGTCAGGGGCTGCTCCTTCACGGCATTTTAGTATCTCTGAGGGAGAAAAAAATCATTTCTCGTTTTACACAGAAATGAGAAAAGAACAAAATTAAGCAACAATATTTAAAAAATTAACCTAAAAACCTAAAAGATTGTTTGAGTTCTGGAGACCATCATCCAAGGGATATGTTTGTCCACAAGGGTGCTAAAAATTCTTTAGGAAGCACTTTATTTCACCAAGTGCTCCCTACATTTCCCACAGACAGATGTCTAGCCTGTACACCTACCCTATAAACAGACACACCTTCCTCACACCTTTCTGTAATTGAAGTGTCACAGTCTCCGCTAATATCCTACTTCTCTGTAACAAAACATGCAGACTTGGTAGCCACGGGACATTGTTTCCCAGCACTAGGTTGAAATAATCCTGGCAATTGGGGCCCCAGAGATTTCAGAGATTTCACCATCTGAGTGCCTGGCCGGGCTGCTTGAGGTCACTGACCAACATAACGGCTCAGAGGATTACTGTAATCTTGGGGAAAACATTCCAGAACAAGTCATTACTATTTACAGAAATAGCTTAAAAATGTTCCCAATATAACTGTCTACTTGACTTAAAATATAATTCTATTATATAACATTGACCTATATAAATTTGTGTGTTTGTATATATCTGAATAGGCAATGATTTGCACTCTAGGAGCAAATCATTTGGTTTGCTTTTTAGGAACATATACTGCTCATTCTACCAAGAGCCCCCAAAATCTACTTTTGGAATAGATTCTTGTGCCAAAGGCTGCTAGCTGTCCTCTCCTAGCCATTCTCACATTCTTTCCTAGTAATACCATTCTTAGCAGGCACATGACTGCCCTGAAATAAAGGCCATGTTACCCAGCCTCCCTTGCAGCTAAATGGGGTCCTGAAACTAAGTTCTGGTCAATGAGAAGTAAGCAAAAATGTCAGAGAGCAGCTTCTGGGAGCCTTACATGAGAGTTGGCCTGTGCCTTTTTTTCATCACTTAACCCCCCCGATGCCTGGAAACAGATGCCACCTTGGAACATGAACATGAGGTCACACCGTACAGGAAACAGCCCAGTGAACTGTTTTCTAAGACTTTCTTAGAGCAGAATCACTCTACAGCCCTGAACTGCTTTCTTCTACTCTTTTACTGGAGAGAAATCTACTCGTGTTTGAGCTCTTTTGTTTAAGTTCCTATAATTTTGGATTTTTCTGTTACTTGTACAGAAACCTAAAGTTACAGAATGCAATTTGTATGAAGCAAATTGCAATTCCCCATCTTACAGCATTGATACAGCACAAAGATATATGAAAATACAAAATGAGGCATTAAATCTCCCCCTGAGCGATAAAGAATTGGTAACACATGCACATTAAGGCTAGGTCAATCGTTCAGGGAGACAACAGGGAGAGGAACTGTGTTCCAAATCCACACAGGATAGGGTGAAGGAGGGTCGTCTGCTTGAATAAATCCTTGAAGGTCAAATGTCAAGAGTTGTTTGAACAGCTTGGGGGGCTAAAATGAGGTAGTCTGGACCCATGGCCTCTTGGCAATAAGCTTAGAGGTTGAAAGGGAAGACTAGATGGATGGGGACTTTGAGAAGGTATGTGGGCCAGGCTTACACCAGCCCATCTCCCTTTCCACGAGACTGACTCAGCCTGCCCTACCCCACCCTAACCTCTGACCTCCTGTACAGTCCCACATGGAGGAGAGGCCTGGGCAACTGCACTCTTGTTCCTTTAATGCCCCTACTGCAAAAATAACCCCCAGCTGCTCCAGGAGTACTGGAGGGCACGGGGACGAGCCCGACCCCACACTTGGAGTTCTGAGAGGGAAGGGCAGCCCACTCAAGCAAGCATTGGATGCCTGAAGATTCCTCTTCCTTCTCCGCGTGTGGCAGCTGCAGCTAGAAAGAAGGAGACCCTGATAATGCTCTCAGTCCCACATACTTGGTAAGCACGTAGGAATTGCAGCAGAGGAGGTAGCCATTCCTGGGCGCCCAGGCCCCACTCGAGAGGGAGTGAAAACAACAGGGGTACAGAGCTAAAAAAGCCCATGGAAAGCCCCCACCTATGGGGAAGTCAGGGTGCAGCTGAACAGACTCCTGTCTCTCCCAGTGTCAAGACCAGGAAGGGACAGCTGGTGTGACCTGGGCATGATAACAAGAAACCAAACTGAAACGAAAGCATCAGGAACTCAGCAATGTCAGATACATGTGGAAAGCCACGTGGCCCCCGGGATAATGGGGCAGAGGCAGAGAGACTAAGCAATTGTCCCTATAATCCAGGCAAGATACAGGCTTTTAAAGTTCTACACTATTTCAAGGTAAAGGAAGTTTATTTATAGCAGTTGATTCAAGTCCCTGCTTCATCATTTTCTTAATAGGACTCAGACATATTCCTCTCTGAAGGGATGACACACTTTTATGCTCTGGTGCCTCTTTTTAATATGGGGAGCATCCCCTGTTTCAGCCCTCTGGACACTCATGCTAAGAAGATAAATACTTCCTATGTAGACAACCCTTTACACTTCTCAACCTGACAGTCTCCCACTTATTAATTTGTACACTGCTCCTGTGAAAGTGACCAGAGTTTCTCTGCCAGGTAGAAAGAATGGTAACCTAAAACAGGGAGATGGAAACGCAAGGCCACCCAGCAAAGGACTGGCGGAATGCCCGACTCAGGCTGCCTGCGTCAGCTTGATAAGTCCTCCAAAGCACCATATTATCATGGAAGAGGAAGGGCTGGGGGTACCAGAGGTAGGGGATGATGCTGATGATGCAAAATGCTGTTAACCTTGACTCACTTGGTTTTTAGATTAATTAGTTTGAACATCTAAAGACTTGCTTTTCCTCTCTTTCCTCTCTCTCCTCCTCTTTCCCCATAGTCAGCTCATAGCTTATAAGCACTCTCTTAGATTCTCTTAGATTGTCTCCAACAAATGCGTTGAATGAAGGATCCCTTCCGTACTCTACAAAATTAGATCATCTCCTATTACTGGAATAATCTCTGCCCACTCTCCACCCCAAGCTAAACTCTCTCAAATTTTCTGAAACTAAATCAGCAAATGTTTGTTGAGTACATATTATAGGTATCATAAGTGTCAGGAGATCAATAAGACACAACGGCTGTCTTCCAGGAGCTCATATTCTATTTGAGGAGGACACACACACAAAGTAATTGCTCAAAGACAACAACTCAGGAGATGCAATCAAGGTTTAGTTTGTTATTTTTCCAAATGAATGGACAAAAGCTGCTGTATTATTTAGATAAAAGAGAGACCTTCAGCCTAAGTTGCTGAGGGGGCTAGAGACTTCAGGAACCAAATAGAACTGTGAAAGCCTACTGTTATAGATTGAATTTTGTCCCCCTCCAAAAATTCCCACATTGAAATGCTAACCAGTAGTACCTCAGAATGCGACTTTCTGTGGAGATAGAGTCTTTATAGAGGTAATCAAGTTAAAAGGAGGTCATTAATGTGTCCCCTAATCCAATATGACTGGTATTCTTATAAAAATGGGAAATTTGGAGACAGACGTGCATAGAAAGAAGACAATGTGAAGAGAGAGACACAGGGAGAAGATGGCCATCTACAAACCAAGGAGAGCTGCCTGGAACAGATCCTTCTCTACAGTCCTCAGAAGGAAACAGACCTGCTGACACCTTGATTTTGGATTTTTAGCCTCCAGAACTCTGAAACAATAAGTTTCTAGGTGGTTTTTTAAGCCACGTAGTATGTGGTACTTTCTTACATCAGCTTGAGGAAAAGAATACAGCTTGACGCACTGTAAGATCTGAGTAAGCATAGGAGGGTGAGGAAAGCCTTACATGTCAGTGAAACAGCACAAACAAAATAAGCCAATTAGAATGCCAGGCATAGTCTGAGAAAATCAGTTTACCTGAAGAAAAATGTTCATGGAGGAGATTGGTAGGACATACCTGGTCAGCTAAGGACTCTTTGGGTCTGAGTGTCCTGGGCTGTGTTCTACACTAAGGAGTTTGGAATGTACTTGAAAGGCAGAGGAGAACTTTGCTGGCATTTCATCAGTGGCCATGTGATAAGTGGAGATGGTGCGTTAGGAAGATGGTGAGCACAATGGACTGGAGACAGGAGCCGGGAAGAAAGCTGCTCAGGTGTAAGAGTGGTTCCCCAGCTTGGCTGCCAAATAGAGTCACCTGGTGTGCTAGGCTGCCGGATAGCTCCGAGGATAGCCATGGCTTGGTTTTAAGTGTCTGGATGGGATTGCCCAGCAGGTATTTGTCTAAATGTGAGATGAGAGCTGGAGAGAAAGCAGGGCTGGAGATAATATTTGAGAATCATCACTAGAGGTAAAAGTTGAAGCTGTGACAGTGAAATTTCCAAGGGAGTTTTGAGAAGAAGTAAAATGAGAGTGAGGGCGAGCAGAATCAGGGCTGTCCCATACCATTGTAAAGAGTGAGAAGAGTACGGAGACAGAAGTGTATTAGTCAGGGTTTTCCAGAGAAACAGAACCAACAGGATATATATAGACATGTAAGAGGAGATTTATTATGAAGGATTGGCTCACGCAATTATGGAGGTTGAGAAGTCCTACAATCTACTGCCTGCAAGCTGGAGGCCCAGAAAAGCCAGTGGTGTAGTTCCAGTCCAAGCCTGAAGACCCAGAACCAGGAGCGCTGATGTCCAACGGCAGGAGAAGATGGATATCCTGGCTCAAGCAGAAAGCAAATTCGCCCTTCCTCTCCCTTTTTGTTCTACACAGGCCCTCAACGGATTGGACAATGCCCACTTACATTGGTGAGGGCGATCTTCTGTACTCAGTCCACGGTTTCAAATGCTAATCTCTTCTTGAAACGTCCTCACAGACACACCTAGAAATAATGTTTTACCGCGATCTGGGCATCCCTTGGTCCAGTCAAGTTGACACATAAAACTAACCATCACAAGAAGGAATAATCAGAGTGGCAGAAGGAGATTCAGTATTACACCATACAAGCCAAGTGTTGGAGGGGGTGGGGAGCATGCTCCGAAGAGGGAGGGCAAGACAACACAGTCTCATGCTGCGGAGAGGGTGAAGAGAAGGATGACTAAGAAATGACGGCGGATTAGAGGCCAGCAGTAACCTATGAGAAAGCAGTTTCAATCGTATAGAAGAAGTGGGGGCTAGAAATCAGATTACTGGGCTACAGGAGGGAGTGGGTGGGGAGGATGTGGAAGCAGCGGTAGAGGCTAGCTTTGGGGGCTCCAGCAATAAAAGCAAGCTGAGAATGAGCTTTGCAGTCAAACAGACCTGTCCAACCCCCAGCTCCTTAGCTGCCTAAAATTTGCATTAAACAAATTGTTTGATTTTGCAGACTCAGTTACCTCATTTGGAAAATAGCCATAATAATACATACACCAAAGAGTTATAAGGATCAAATGAAATAGAATAGGTAAATGGCCTATTTTAAGTGTCTGGCACACAGTAAGTGTCAAAAATTGATGTAGGTTTCTAGGCAGAGACGTAAAAGAGCTCTGGCATCCTACTTTCCTATAAATAAGGTTGCCAGATAAAATGCAGGACTCACAGTTACATTTTCATTTCAAAAAAAAGAAATGATTTTTAGTATAAGTATGCCCTAAATATTTCATGGGCCATACACATCTCCAAAAATTATCTTTGGTTTGTATTAATTTTTAATTGCTGCTATAGCAAATTATCACAAACTTAGCAGATTAAAACAACACAAATTTATTATCTTACTGTCACAGAGCTCAGAAGTCTGATGTGGTTCTTGCTGGGCTAAAATCAAGGTGTCAACAGGGCTATATTCCTGCTGGAGGTTCTAGCGGACAATTCATTTTGTTACCTTTTCCAGCTCCTGAGGTCACCCACATTCCTTGGTGCTTGGCCTTCTTCCTCCATCTTCAAAGGCAGCAATGTTGCAGCTCTCTGACCCTTCTTCCTTGGCCACACCTCCCTCTGATTGCAGTTGGCAAAGATTGGCCACTTTTAAGGACTCGTTTGATTAGATTGGGTCCAGCTGGATGATCCAGGAGAGTCTCCCCATTTCAAGGCCTATATGCTTAATCACATGGGAAGTCTTTTTGCTGTGTAAGATAACACCTTCACAGGTTCCGGGGATAAAGAGATCAACATCTTTTTTGGGACATTATTCTGCCTACCACATTGTTTATCTAAAATTCCAATTTAACTAAGCATCCTATTGTTGTTGTTTGTTAAATCTGGTGGCTATGACCCTACCTATGAAACTTTCTTTGATTAA
This sequence comes from Diceros bicornis minor, assembly GCF_020826845.1. Lineage (NCBI taxonomy): Eukaryota > Metazoa > Chordata > Mammalia > Perissodactyla > Rhinocerotidae > Diceros > Diceros bicornis. The sequence goes on along the minus strand of NC_080759.1, from coordinate 8,982,042 downwards.
TTGGAAAGAAAAATGCTAATTTCCCCTGCCCCTAGAACCCCAACTACACCTTTCATTACTTTTTCTTCCCATTCTATGATTCGTTCACATGCATCATCCTCTGTGCTGCGTTATGTGAATGTCTTTGGGTTCAAAATTTTACAGAAGAGATCTGATGCTGTTGGAAAAAAAAAAAGAAAATTATGTAAAGAGAAATTCTACTTGACTTTCATTATAAAATAGAAATTTAGATTTATATAATAGGCATTAGTAAGGAAAAGCAGAAACCGTTTTAGGTATTTCAGGCAGGAAAGGAATTTACTACAAGGAATTGGATACATACAAAACTCCTGGAAGGGCTGAGAGAGGGAAGGTCAGAGAAAGCCACAAGCTTTCAAGATTGCTGCTATCTTTTCAGAGACCGGAAGTTTCAGGGACTACAGCAGACTGCTGGTGGTGATCTCATCTGTTTCTAGCAATGACGTGGATGATTCACAGGGAAATGTCTGGAATCTAATACAAACTCTGATATGTGCTGAAACCCACACATCTGCCCACTTCTGACAGAGGAGCAATAACATGACTTCTACGTCTCTTCGACTTTCCAAATCTCATGCAAGTATCTCTGGTTATCAGCATATGACTCAAAACTCAGCTGGCAAGGGATGCTGGGAAATGTAGTTCCTAGGCTTCCAGCCCTAACAATAAGAAGGAAGTGCATAACAGACAGGCTGGCCCATGTAGCTACAGAAAGAAACAATCCCAAAAGATTGAAGGAAGAAGACTTTTGCCAAAGGAAAAGGCAAAATAATCACCAGTACTTAGATTACTGACTATTGTAAAATACCAAACTCCCTAAGTGTTTTGTACATATCTGCAAGTTTTTCTTTTAAAACAATACTTTGTTAATTTGCTGTGGCTCTCCCATTGTCTTCTGGGCTGATTTTAGCCCTAGGATTTCACTGATCACCTACCCTTGGCCGTCAGAATTTTGTTTTTCACGTCTAAGGTTGCAACGTGTAAAAAGAGGAGTCTTGGTGAATATGTTTGTTTCCAGGGCTAATTCCTGGACTGAGAGATCTGACTGTTTTATTATCTTTTGCTGTGAAACAAACTACATTCTAAAGCTTAGTGCCTTAAAACAAGAATTCTCTCTTTTTCACAGTTCTGTGGGTTTCGAATTCAGGGAGGACTGGGTTGGGCTATTCTGCTCCCTGTGGTGTCAGCCAGGTCGCTCACTCAGCTATGTTCAGTTGGTGGCTGGCTGGGCTAGAAAGCCAAGGGGGCTTCACAAGCTTGTCTGGTGCCTTGGTGCCCCTGCATGTGGCTTCTCTCTACCCAGGTGATAACTTAGGCTTCCCGCAGCTCAGTCTCAGGCGGTCGGAGTTCGCACATTGTGGCCAGCTTCCCAGAGGGAGAAAGTGGAGCCTGCCAGTCTCTAATGGCCTGGGCACGCAAGTCCCAGAACGTCGCTTCTGCCGTATTCTGTTGGTCAAAGAAGGTCACAAAGCCCTGATTCAAGTGGAGGAGAAATGGGACCCATCTCTTGAAGGGTAGAACAGTACGTGCACACAGAGAGGGAAGGAATCAACTAGCGACCGTCTTTGGACACTGATTGGATTTTATTCTTCCAGCTACTAACTTTGATATTTGTCTTATTCTATCCTCACTTCCTAATTCGGAGCATGCAGTTTTTGACCTTAACTTTTATCTTTATTTCTTCTTATCCATCAATGGCCTCTTAACATTTTTTGGTTATGTAGCCTGTTAATAATAAATATTTGAGCAAGCATTTCATATATGTATTCAGTCATGCATCACTTAATGTCAGGGATACATTCTGAGAAATGCATCATTAGGCAATTTTATCGTTGTGCAAACATCAGAGTGTATTTACACAAATCTAGATGGTATAGCCCGCTACAAACCTAGGCTATAGGTGACCACTGTTGCACATGTGGTCCATTGTTGACTGAAACATCATTATGTGGTGCATGACTGTATATATATGTACATATATGTATATATACACAGATATACTATATATGCGTATATAGTATACACATATACTACTACCAATCTATTTGTTAAATATTAGTAAAGTTTAAAGTCTTTTTTATTTTTTATATTTATTTTCATTATTATAAGCATAAATATAACTAGAAGATTGTATACTAACTTTTTATACTCTACTCTGAAGATCACTGATCCAGCCTTCCATCTTGGTCTCACACTGCTTTCTTGGGTTTTCTCATTAAGACCCTACCCAAGCCCCTTCTACCTACCCACAAGGTGACACTGAAATTTTGCTCCCCCCCCTTTTTTTTTTTTTGTGAGGAGGACCAGCCCTGAGCTAACATCCAATGCCAATCCTCCTCTTTTTTTGCTGAGGAAGACTGGCCCTGAGCTAACATCCATGCCCATCTTCCTCCACTTTATATGGGACGCCGCCACAGCATGGCTTAACAAGCGGTGCGTCAGTGGACACCCGGGATCCGAACCTGCGAACCCCTGGGCCGCCGCAGCGGAACGTGCGCACTTAACCGCTTGCGCCACCGGGCCGGCCCCTGCTCCCCCTTTTTATCCTCTTCTTGTTGGCTGGATATAATAAATACCTAATAGAGCTCAGCATTGTTCTACATTTCACAGTAGGTATCTAAGAAATACATATATCACGTCATCAAACCTGAGCATTATGAAAGCTTAGGCTTATAGCTGGGTAAAGCAGCTTTGCTCTTCTTTTCTAAATGCTGTCAGCTACAAGTTTAGATCCCGGCTATTTGTATAGATACCTATAGATACTGAGGCACCCTTATCCCTCTAAAACAAAATCATTTGGGCATTAAACACTGATTAGAATTATGTTCTCTCATATAATGGAAGATTGAGAATAATCTAAGCTTACAGGAGGCGGGCGTGTGCCGATCCATCTGTGTCTCCAGAATTCTAACACAGCGGCAGCAAATAGTAGGTGCTTAATAAATGTTTGTTATACTAAAGGCTGGCCCCGTACATTGAACTACCCAAATACATATTGCCTTTCTTAGTTTGCAAGTGGAAACGTACAATTTGATTTGCAAGCACTTATCAAGAAACTCAGAGACAAGCAAACAGGTGCTTTTTATAATACAAAAATAAAATTCAAATCATCACAGAAAACATCAGATAGCAAGTGAAGCAGAAAAAATAGGTTGGACATCACAGTTATAAGTGCTCTATCTTTTTAGTTATCAGTACAAATTAATCTCATTCTAATCTTTAAAAAAACTGTGTGTGGGGGTGTGGAAAAGTAGGGGAGATGAGATGGTGAGCCAAGGCGGGCGGGTTTTCAGCAATCCGTTGTGATCTGCAGTGCAGATCTTGGTCAGGATTATCTCTAAACGGGCCTCCTAGAGAAGAAGGTAGAGAAGGAGGCCAGCTTCCTTCCGAATCAAACACGAAGCTGCTGTGTGCACAGCTCTGATGTCAGCTGCTGAGTGCACAGCTCTGATGTCAGCTGCTGAAGGCTCTGATAGCTTAGGCAGAAGCAGGGAGAAGCTGAGAAGGGGCAGGAGGCCCGGGAACCTGAGGGCTGCCCATGGCCTCCCCTGGGGCAAGTCTTGAACTTCTGGCTGCCAGAGGTGATGCAGACCTCAGGGGCCTGAGTGAAGGCCTGGGGGGCCCCTCCCTTTCTCACCTTGTCTAATTTAACACAGTGGTTTCTGTCTGGCTCCCCTCACCTTCAAAGGGGACACTGCAGCGCTGGCCTACATGACAGAGTCCTGTGGAACTTTCTCAGTCAGTATTTGGAAATAAGCACTGGAGGCCGTGTGTCAGGCAAGTGCTGAGAAGCAAGAAATACGTGCAGCGGTGTGTGGGGGTGGGGGGTTGGAAGGGAACCTGGGCTCTGACTGGATGGATGCCATCTGTTGCTTTCATTTTAGGCTGCTGTTCTTACTGTTTTTACCAGGACATTTTTCTCCCCCAAATGCAAAAGCTAGCGCTGTAGGGCCCATCAATCTCCCACCCTTTACACAAACACACTCTGGGCCACACTGTGGCTGGGAAGCCACAGCCCAGCTCCCTCTGAAGGTGCTGACAGCTCACCTCACGGCTCCCTTCCAGCAGACAGCAGGCCGAGGAGGGTGCCTGCTCTGAGGCAGCAGCTTCTGGGGCTTCTGCCATCCTGCACAGGAGAGTTACCCTCATTGAGACTGGGGGAAAAAATCAGGATATTGCTAAGTAGGCGTCAAGCCTGTCTATCAGTCATTTAGCGGGATGACATTCCTTTTAGATTTTCCAAAGTCTTTGTTCCCTAAGCCAGGCCCTGCTTCCAAGACTCCGCGCCTCGGCCCCTCATGTGTGAAATGAGAAGGTTGGGCTGGAGGGTCTCCAATGCCCCTTGCTGCTCTGAATTCCTCTGATCCCATGACCTCCTCATTATCAGGGATGAAGGAGACCAGCAGAGGCCTGGAAAATCCAGAAGAATGAAAAAATTCAGATATATATTTTTTCACCTTGGAATATCATTCTTCGAATTGGAATGTGCACGTGCTAACTCATGAAGCCGTGCATTCAAGATCTGCCTGAGAAGGTTTATTTGTTTCTCCATTCTGCTCCCTGAAATCCCGAAAATGCCTCTCCTCACCTTCCAAAGGAATACAACTGACTGCTTCCACTTCAGCTGCTCTCCACCACCTTGTGCTCTCAACTGCTCCCCCAGATTATCTTTCTAGCTTATCTAGTTAGCACTATCTGACTGGGAGACGCTTGGTTAAAAGCCCTCTCTGCAGGAAAGTTCTGTAGTTCATCTCTGCGCCCCTCTTTTTTCTTTTAAATAATTGCACACAATATTTAACAAAATTTAACAGTTTTACATAGAATGCCAAGAGCATTTTTTTCTTGTTTTACAGAAGGACTTGAAACATATAGACTTTCTATGAATATTCATTGCATAGCAATGCCAAATCTAACTTCTAAATAGATTTACTACAACTTGTTTAGAGTTTAAAGGCTTAACGGCAATAATGAGGTGAGAAATGAGACTGAGTTTATTTCACATAACTGAATGAAAAATAAATTCGTGAAATAGGAGACGAAATTTAATATGGTCTCATGCACCCTGAAGGAGGTGGGGCCCAATTTGGAGGAGTGATTGCTACGTCCAAATAATCAATTTGGAACTTCTGTGACTGCAGAGATGAACTGCAGTTTAAGTTACATCTTAAAGAGTAAACAGAGAGAGAGAGATGGCATCAACCAGGCTTTGAAGTAACCAAGGTGATACATAAAATAGTATCATGCCATCTCTCATTTTGTTCCTCCTACAGTTCTGTATAGAAAGGCCAGGTCTCATTATCCCCATTTTACAGAAGCGAATACTGACTCAGTGAGATAACTGAGTTACCCAAACCATCAAGACTATTTACATGCCAAATGAGGACTGGGAACCAAGTCTTCTGATTCCTAATCCCCCATGCACAGCACTGTTGAAAATATGAATCATTTTTCTGGAGGCAACAACTTTACCTTCCATTCACCTGTTCCTGGATTGAGAGGGTGGAAGAATGGAAGAGGGGGGAGAGATGTCAGCTCACAGTTAAAACTCTTCTTTAAACAATTTGACTTTGGTCCTACTATCCTCAAAAGGCTGCTCTGTTTCCAGGGTTTTCCCAGAAACTCGTAATCACAGAACCTGTAGCTCCTTTCATCACGTGTAACTGCACAGAAGCGTGTGGGCAGAGGCCAACCCAAGGGTCGCGTCTCTATAGTAGCCTCATCTTAGTGGCCATCTTCCCTGCCTTGACAATGTCATTTAGCAGATGCAGAAATGTTGGAGCTCTTGCTACTGATTAATGGGACTTTTTTATGTTTAACGTGAAACAGAGAAACGAAGAAATTTGAACTAATTGGAATATGAATTTGGAAAATGTATTGATGTTCTCATTTATTATAATTCAATACTTTAAAAAAAGGTATACTTTCACTTCTGATTCTGCACAATTCACTGGTGGCTTTATGGAGAGAAATCCACTTTGATTTGTTTCAAAATTCAGTTAAAAATATTGCTGACCAGTTTTACTTGGGGTTCATGTCGAGGACTTTTTTTCACAGTTCTGTTTTGCTAAGGCCTTGGAAAGTAGCATGAATATTCAAAGTATGAAGTAGATCTTAAAAAGAAAAAAACCTCAAGAATGCTAAAATTTTTTGAAAAACACTAAACAATAGGCTTCTGATGTTCATTATTTAAACAAGATGAACTGAAATGTTTGTCAGTTCACTTTGGATTGAAAAATTGCAGCTCCTTCTTTTTTTAAGTTTTCTAAATCATCTTTACAACGGTTTGTTGGGCCCAAAGCATACCATTTCATTCTCTGAGGACCTCCGACTTGCTGTGAACTTTGCACTGATGCGCCAGACGCCGTTTCTGGTTCTGTATTTTGGACGGATTGGAGGGGGAGGTTTTCAGAGAGGTCACATTGAAAACTCTGAAATACCCAAGCACATGTGAAAAAAACTTTTCCTGAAATTTGGAGACATAGAACCTGAAGAACAGAATGAAGAGGAAGTGTGTAAACAAGAGATTCTGTTTCAGGGGTGTCCCTACCTTTGGCCAAATGGTTAATTTCTAGCACAATTATCGGGTGATATTACTTTGGCAAAAACAGTGCCGTGGTTTTGAGTTTTTTTAGTGTTACTGGTGGTTTTAAATGCCTTTTTTCCCAGTTCAGTAGTTCTAATGCAACATTTCTTAGCCACAAAAGTGTTCAACCAAATGCCTTAGAAAATGAATACTTTTTTTTGATTCTTGCCTTTCTTCATCACACACACACACACATGCACACACATATATGTCTAGCGGGAAACTTCCCATTTCTTTTAGTCTTCACCCCAAAAGAGCTAGTTGTTTGGATGTTATCATCAACAAATTGCTTCATTTTTGTTAAAAATCATTTAATATAATCACCAAAGGTGTCTATTCATTAGAGACCTATTAAAGTAGCAGCTTTTAAATCAGATGGATTTCAAAGGCTTTTCTGTGCCTCCCTTTCCTCATCTGAAAACACTGAGGATAGTAACAGGACCTCTCTCAAAGGGCCTGAGAGACTTGTGAGAAGATTCCAGTAAAGCCCCTACTAGGTGTTCAATAAAGGTCCAATATGATTATCCTAAGCTCAGACAGGCAACTGTCATTCTTTGGGCCAGGGTCTTGCTGGCCTTGGGGTGGGGGGATGCTGAGATGCGCAACCTTAGAGAATTCTGAGACGAGGAGAGGAGAAAACGCAGTAAGCCAGTTTATTGTTATCCACCCTTTGGGGAATCTTCCGGTCTCCCTCAGCTTGTCCTGCCTGCAGAAGTGTAAGTTTTCTCTTTCAGATCAAAGAATTAAAAGGTGCTCCAAATCTCCACTTCTCTGCCAATCCCAGGCTCCACACCGGCCCAGTCTGTGAGGAGAAAACGCAAGCCTCCTCCTCTGTGTTCATTCAAATAGCTGTATTCAAGTAGCAGACAAAAAGCAGGCTTCTCTCTTCACTTTTACAAAGTGGCCATTCTTTGGGAAGGAGAGAGTCTCAGAATAAGATTTGCACTTAAGAACAGGATAAGATTGATGGGCTTTTATTTACGGAAGTGCCCTGTACCAGCACTATCTTGCCAGGTGAGCTGAGTCACAGGTTGCCTTCCCTGTCCCCTGTCATTGGGGGAAGGAAGTGACAGAGCCAGATCCCGGCATCCTGGGATGCTATGTGTGTTTGCAACTTGAAGGTTTCCCATCTCTCCCTAGTTCTCTTTCCACACGCCTACTGCTAAGGCATCTCTGACACAGCTCACCTGCAACCCCTTCCAGGATCCTCCTCTGTGTTGTCCCACGAGCTGCTTTTTTCCTTGTTGATTTTCTTCCTTAGGATCTGAAAACCCTTTAGCCAAAGGTTTGTATTTTGTCATGCTCATGTTCTCATGTTTTTGTCAAATAGGGAAAACGAGGATGTGAACTGCTCTCTTTCTCAGGAAGTCAGCCAGTGCCAAACTTAACACAGAGTTAGGACTCCTGAACTCAGGACCCATGCTCTGTCTACAAGATTATCCAACCTGCAGGGAGCACAAGAACTTTCCTGAGATCCCAGCCAACTGGGCATAAACCAAGATCTAGCATACGGGAGGTGAGATCTACATCACGATTTCACGGAAGGATCCATGAACTAATCTTATCTCCCCCGCCTTCAAATACCCACCTGGAAAAAAATCTGTTCTTACCCTGAGCCACAGAGGTTAATGCTTAAGAGACAGCCTTTTGGGTGTGCACTTCACCACCTGCTGGCTGAGTGACCAAGAGCTCAGGATTCACCTCCCTGTGCCTCAGTTTCCTCATGCAGAAAGGAGACAGACTGCACAACCTGGTAGGGCTCTGGCAGGTGTACTGCCTGGCAACAGTAAACACTCTGACAATATAGGCTATCAGTCACCCTAGCATGGAGAAGGAGGAGGATCTTCAAAATTCAAATTTAGTTCAATATTTGGGTTTGTATAAATAAGCCCAGCTAATTCTCCCCTCCACATCCTTGTCCAAGCTTCTCCTGGGTCTTCTTCCACGGCCCTTATCCCAGTCTTCCCCCTCTTCCCATGTCCCCTCCCAGGTTTAACTCCCCAGGTGCATAGCCCCAAATGCTCTCTCCTGTCCCCTCTCTTGTTCGCAGTGCTCATTCTTGCTTCTCATTTTCCTGCATCCTCCTCTAAACTTAACCCCAAACTCCAGAAAATTTCTTTTGAACCACCCGTAAAGGTAGGCCCTGCACCAGGCGCGCGGGGGAGACACAGGGTTGAAGCTGGTTGCAGGATGGGGAATGCCTGGCCTACAGAGCCTTTCTTAGAAATGTCTCTATTTCAGCGCAAACCACCTTGTGATCACCCAGGCGGAACCTCCGGCCGAGGAGTGTGATCTGCAGATCCCTGAGCACAGGACTGTGAAATCCGGGAAGCCAGCGTGCGCTGCGTGCAGAGGCATTCCAATAATAGCTGGCGCTGGGGAGGACAGTGCGCTGACTCACGTCGCCAGCGCGCTGCTCCCAGGCAGCCGGCGTGGGCGGGGACGCTGGCCCTCGGCAGAGGGGGATTACCTGGGGAGGCCGGGAAACCGGCCGAGAGCACGGAGTGCGGAGCCAGGGTGCACCAGGACGGCCAGGCTGACTCACACAGGAAGGCGAGAGGGCGATGACCAAATCTGAAAGAAGCACGTCGCCCATGTCAGAGAAACTCTTAGGGCAACAGGAAGCTTTCATCAGCTGGTACCAAGCTCAGAGAAGGAAAATTGAGCGTGTCCTCATGCCCTTGTTCTTGCTGAAGTTTATCAAGATGAGCGTCTGCTGAACACAGGCCTGCGCTTCTGAGAAGTGCGATGCAGCCATCCCCCTCCGCGTGAGCCCCCGCAGTCATCTGCAAAGCCTGCCAGGTGGGCGCGAGAATCCTGGTTCTGGGTGGCTCCCAACGCCAACCTCGTTCCCACCCTCACGTGTAGTTACCACAGCTCACATCTATTGACAGTCTGCCCGTTCAGGTTTATGGGCTGTGAGCAGCCACAGGGTGGCCAGCTCAGGGGGGTACTCTGTTTGCCAAGTAAGAACCTGGGCAGCCGCCTGAGCCAGTCCAGAGGAGGGGGCATATTTGCTAATGTGTCTACGTAGCCACAGAAGGACAGCTTTTTTTCTAATTACCACGGAGACATCCTACATGCTAGCTGAGGCCCTGTTTACCCAGCGCTTACTGTTTGTCAAACTCTGTTAAGAATTTGGTGCACATTGTCACATTTCATTCTTACAACAATCCTAAGAGACAGATTCTTTTAGTATCCCTGTTTTGTGTGTGAGGAAATGGAAGCACAGAGAGGTAGAGCAATCTGGCTTATGCCACACAGCTATTTGTATCAGATTTGGAATTTGAACACAGGTGATGCGCCCTCCTAGTGTGATTTTGTTTAGTCCTAGTTGATGATGATGATGGTGATGCTTTAAGTCCTGGGTGGTTGCGGATGCCTTTTTTCTAGGCTGTGTTCTCAGGGGTGTCTCAGTCGGCCCGCTCTGTGTGTCTTTAGGGTGAACAGAGAATGCTGGCATGTTGGGGACCTCTTGGAGAGGTTGGGTCTACGGCCAGGCTGCCCTAGGGCCTACCTACAAGCAGAATGAGGCTTAAGTGTCCCTGGCTGAGTAGTAGGTCTGGGTGAGAGGTCCCCAGGCAGCACAGGACAAGGGGCCCTCCTCATAAACATAGACTTGCCCCTGCCCTGTACTCTTAATGCCTTGGGTATTTATTGGGTATACCCAATAAATGCTATGCAGGGCATTTATTATGGAACTCTCCAGGAAATGACAGACAGGATAACCTGCCACTCAAATGGAGTTGCCCCTCTCAAGAGAGACAGCAGCCTTTAGTCCAGAAGTTCTCAATCATTAGTGCCCTTAAAATCATATTCCCAGCCCAGGAAATGGCATGCTAACAAGTTCCCTGGGTCATTTGGATGTAAGTCGTGCTTAAGACTATTCTTCCTGAAACATCACTTTGGGCCTTTCCTGCTACAGGATGTAGGTCATCTTCCCAGTTAAATAAAATAGGAAAGCTGACCATGAAATTTCCCTTGTCAAATGAAAGCCAACAACCCTGGTGTCTTGGCTGACCACCGTATCTTTTCAGGATACTTTTATTTTAGAAAAAGAAGTAGAAAAAGTTTCTTCACAACAACCGCAGGTGAAGGTTCTGGAACGGGGCTCAGGGGCAACCTGTGAGGGCATGAATTGCCCTGAAGAAAATCACTGGAAAAGAATATTTAAGTTTGAATGGCCTAGGCCATATTTTTGGGACCCGTTTCCCGATGGTTCTCCAAAACTAAAGGTTTTCACGTATAAAAACAAAGATTTGGAAGATGAGGGCAGATAAGGATTTGTGTTTCAGAGAGTGGCTTTATACCTCTAAGTTCAGTCATGGAGGGCTCTTCAGGCCGGAGGGTGAGGTACTTCCTCTACTTTCCCTCCCTGCCTCCCTCCTCCTTACCAAAGGAACGGGCTTGATCTGGGCTGTGATAGGAAAAGCAACACGAAGGTGTACGGCCCAGAAATTTCTCTCCGAGCCGCCTGACACTTTATCCTTATGTGGTTTTCCTTTGTCTCTGGAAGCGCTGGGAACTGTGAGACCACTCCGGGAAGTGCTGAGTGCCTGAGCAGGAATATCTCGCCCCCTTGGAAGTCTGCCGCCTTGGCAGGGGTTGTTTACACACCCTGGCAGCTGGCTGAGAGAATCAAAGCAGTAGGAGGCATCAGATGGATACTGGGGTGGTAGGGGGCTGCTGAGATCACACAGGGCACCTGGAGGAGGTGTGTGTGGTCTCCCCTGTCAAAAGCAAGTTCTGCTCACTCCCTCGTCCTTATGATTAGAGATGGAACTGTCTCTGGCCTCCCCACCAAAACTAGGAACACCCTCTCCCCAGCTCGCCCCGTTCCTTAGGTTTACTACTCTAATTGAGGGTCCAAACAGCTGACCACATCACACATTCTGGCTTCTTCTGTTTTCAAAGGAATGGGGCAAGTGTGCCCTGTGTGTGCGTGTGAGTGCTCTGTGTGTGTATGTGTGTGTAGGAGGCATGTTGGGCTCCCCGTAGCTACAGATTTCCTTCCTCTTATGCACCCCTTGGGCGCTGTCACAAGTCCACCAGTTTAGACAATCCCAGGAACTGCACAGAGAAGGGAAGCTGCCTGGGAACCTGTCTCCTGTGGGACACAACTCCAAGATGGAGCCAAAGCTGCAGCCAGTTGCACCCTGAAAGGAGCTGCCTCCCTGCAAGACGTAAAGACCAGACCTCAGCCGCTTCACACCACCTGCGTTTCATTTATCGGCTCAGCAGGGTCGCAGTGGGCAGAAGGAAGAAGGCGCAGGTTCCTACTGCTCTCCTCCTAGCCGTGAGCAGACACTCTGGCTCACAAAGCATGTTGGAAGCAAAGGTCGACAGTGAGGTTGGGCAAATAACATCCTCTTGGGGCCTCAGTTCCCTCCAATGTAAAACAAATCACTTGATCTCAGGGGTTCCTTTCTGGCTTTAAAGTTGTGTAATTCTGTAAGGTGCTACCACTGTTTAATCTGGCATACATTTAAATGTGTGCATATACGAAGAGACATCACATAGTGTTTAACTTACATGAATTCTATTATACAAATTCTGTCTCTTTTAAATACTTAAAAGTAAAAATGCTATAAAATTACATTTTGCACACATACACACATTATGTATTTGTACGAATACAATACTAAACAGGGTTATATGCCCAAAACTTTGTGTAACTATAATTTATGGATGATTTGAATATTTTTCTAACTTACCTTTGATTACACTTGACTTTAGAACCTAACCCCACAGAAGGTGAGATTCCACCATAATTATTATTGTGTTGCTAGGGGAGCAGAGGAGTGTAAGGAAAAGAATGTGGGTTTGAAGCCAGATTGACATGAGTTTGAATCCTGGAGGTGAATCTCAGCCATGTCATCCATTAATGGTATAATCTTGGACAAGTTACTTATGCTCTCCTGACTGCAGTTTCTTCATTATCAAATAGGAATAATAATGTCCACCTCACAGGATTATTATAAGATTAAATGAAATGATACATGTGACACTTATAGCCCCTGGGACCGTGTATCACTCAGTGTATGATATTTATTATTTGGTGTCTACGTGGTGCAGCCCACGTACATTTACGTATCTAGCATTATTTTATACAGCTAAATCGAGCACTTCAGGAGCCATTTATGTAGAGCAGAAGACTGCTCTAATGCATCCCTAAAGACTCCTAGATCATACTTTCCCAATTCATGTTGCAAATTCAGCAGAGGATTCTGTAGGCATGTAAATGTGGAACATTCTACGTGTTATATGCTCCTCCTTGACAATCATAATGTATCAACGTGTTCAAGAATCTGAGTTCTGCCACAAAACATACTTGCTTAAGTTGGTTTAACCCAGTTTTCTGACATGTTGTATTCTCTGACACTTAGTAATGTCCGTGGGACCAGGTCCCCAGAGCCCAAATACATTTTGGTAAATGTTTCCAAAATACCCAGTTATGGAGGGCTTAGGTCACTGCTGGCACGTGTTACTCTACCTTCCAGGAGCCCTGGCTGGGTAGGTAGTCTCATGAGTAGCTGTTGGGTATCAGCACAATGAAAGTCAGTGTTTCTGGGTACAACTAGCATTGGAATCACCTAGGGTACTTTATAAAAATGAGGCTTCCTGGGCTCCACCCCAAAGATGCTGGATTAGACAAGTGGGTCAGAAGTGTGCATTTTAAATAGACAGGATAAGCACTGGGAAGGTGTTAGGAGTTCAAGTCAGGAGACCTTGAATACTTCTTACTCTCAATCTCCAAGTCCCTACAGCTGATTTAACAAGTGATTCAAGGGACAAAAAGGAATCTTTCCCTACTTCTTCACGCTGGAAGCTCTAGTGCGCAGGTTAAGGTGGTGCCATCAGTCACAGTTCAGTGTGGGGTTCTTGAATCAGATTGCTTTCCTCTTACTGCTTGCTGAGACCCTGGCCCTCAGGAAATGGGCATCTTGATGTTTCTGCCAAAGGATGGTGTCACTTGGGAAAACTGTCCTCTGTGGTCTGACTCCTAACCACAGACACTGCTCCACAGGAGCACTCAGGTAAAGAGTGGTATTGATGGAGAAAGCCATGAAGGGCAGCAGGCAGCCTCGAGGATGGAGGTACGGAAAGAAACAGGATGCTCTTTAGTTATGAGAGGGATATATTGGAGGTGGATTCTGTGCATAAGAGCCCTTCTGCTATTACTGTTAGTAGTAAGGGTCTCCTTGAAAACAGGGCCTGAGTCCTTGCTCTCACCTTTTGGAATGTAAATGAGTCTCTCCAGGGACCAGGTACACCCAGCCTCCAGTTTTATAATGCAGAGATGTCTTCAAGGTCAGGGGCCTCACAACCCCTCAAAATGAAACCACATGCCTCTGGAGTTGACTTGGGAGCCTATTTTCAGATGTAACTGTTTGCCGCTTGAGGAGACGTGTTCTATTGTGATTTCTTCTGCTTTGCTGTTTAAATTGTGTGAAATTTCATCCTGACTCTAGTCTCTTGCGGGCTGGCTGACGGCGTGTGTTCTGTTGTGTGTACTCAATAGTAAATCAGTTGTCCTTCTTTCTACATAGATGTGGGGACATTTCTAATTGTTAGCTAGACTTTTAATTCCCCAAGAGTAGGAACGGCAGGTTGAACTTTTTTTTTTTTTTTTTTGTGAGGAAGATCAGCCCTGAGCTAACATCCGTGCTAATCCTCCTCTTTTTGCTGAGGAAGACTGGCTCTGAGCTAACATCTATTGCCAATCCTCCTCCTTTTTTTCCCCCCAAAGCCCCAGCAGACAGTTGTATGTCGTAGTTGCACATCCTGCTGGTTGCTGTATGTGGGACGCGGCCTCAGCATGGCCGGAGAAGCGGTGCGTCGGTGCGCGCCCGGGATCCGAACCCGGGCTGCCAGCAGCGGAGCGCGTACTCTTAACCGCTAAGCCACGGGGCCGGCCCGGCAGGTTGAACTTCGGCTGTTCTGTTCCAAGTCGTAATTGAGGCGCCTAAAATTATGAGAACAGAGTAAATTCTACCAACTTGCTAGCACCCATGGGAGCTCTCTGGGGGAAGTTGGAGAAGAAGGAGCTTTAGAGCCTGGGGCACAGTGAGCAAGAATATGGAGGGAGGGGGCACGAAGGCCCTCCTGATGTTGACCCTGCCCCTCTCTCCTCTTCGCGGAGGTGCTTCAGTGAACTTTTGTGTGTCTCCCTCCCATTAGAGCCCACTTCCACCTCTTCTCCAAACTTTATCCCCATTTTCTTTTTCCTGGAGAGAGAGATGAAGCAGTGCAGGAGGCGCATAATCCTGAGGGTCAGGAGGGAAGTCATGCTACCCAGGGATAGTTTGGTGTGGAGCTGAGAGAGGAAGTGGGCAGGGGGTTGCCTTGCTTCCTGTGACTCTGCACCATGTAGCCCAGTGGGCTTCCCCCACCCTAACGCTCCGCTTCTTCCCCTCACTGCCAACGCCGCCTGCTGTGACCCAGTACTAGAAAAAGAGCAGTATGTGTAACAAATTCAGAAAAATTGTTGGTGATTTGCAGGGGTCTGATTCCGCTTCAGGGAGTATCTGCTTTGTAAAATGCAGAGGGAAAGGGGCAGTGGTGGAGGCTGTGGCCCTCAGACCATTCCTGGCCATTCACCTCTGGCCTCTTCAAATGCTTATCAAGCAGAATTTCTAGTTGAATCATATGGTTTTGGTTGAGACAAAGGAGGTTGATAAGTATGGGAAAGGGCAAAATGGTTTTAAAATGCAATCAGATTTCAAAACAATCTGATCAAATATACCACGTAAGCTCCCTTCCAAGCGTAACTGTCTGGTGAGACTATTCTCAATTCCTCCCCCACCTCACTCTACGTCACACACGTCGGCTATTGCTCTTCTCCACTGGGCAAGACACAGGACAAGTGGCCGGCTTCCCATATAAAGGAAGGATGTTTTTTCCCTTTTAGCAAACATTTCCCTTTAAGGAGCAGAAAGAAAGAAGCATCAGTGTCTCATGTCTTCATTACTCCTACTGCATGTTCCCATGACTCACAGCCTCTTTCCTTTGGGTACCCCAGGCACCTGCTAAGTGGAGCTCTAGGGACACTTTCTGACACTATTGAGTTCCAGCGGCAACCCCCACCCCCCAATCTGGATAGTTCTGTCCTGAGTTTCTTTCTGTTCCTGGGCAATCTTTGACATAGTGACCCATTTTACCTCTTCCTGTTCAAAAGTGGCACTTCCCCAGGGAGAGATGAAACACTTTGGATCCATAACAGTGTAAGTAATCCCCACACATCAGACATTTTCCACTTATTCAAAGTTCTCGAACAGGCTTTGAAGGAGACTTAACAAAACAGTTACCCCTGGGTTAACACCTGGTATGAGGCCACACAGCCTGAAATATAACTTCACAAACCACTTCAAAGTCGCTGGAGATGCAGGTTTGGAACAGAAAAACCATTTCCCTATAACCACTATGGCATATTTCCTTCCAGCCAAGCAATAAGCCCAATGTACCAGCAGAATTCTAGAGTCTTCCCGAGTTAGCACAAAGCTGCCATTTTGTCATGGCTGCACTTGAGCTCTCTTGTTAGTCAGCTAATGTTACCATATCTAATAAATCGGGTAGACGCTGGTTGCCTCCTAAAAGATAGAATTTGCCTTGATTCTCTATACCACATGCATGCAAGCAGTAATTTATGCACTGTCTGGAAACCAGTAGCACAAACACTGATAAGTAAATGTTCAGTTGAAGCCAAATTCTCCCTACTATTCATGAAAGGAACTTGGATGCCCATTCTCAAGTGTCATTCATCTTCAATCATGCTGCTGTCGAACTGAGCTAATGTTTTTTTCCAAAGTAACATCTCCCACTAAGCCAAATGATGCCTTCAGGCACATTATTCCTTTAAAATGTTGTACTATATTTGAATAGAAAATAACTTAAATGTGAAAAAAATGCAAGTCTATTTGGACAGTTGGTTATATAGCCAGGGTTAAGTTACTATTTTTAATCAAGAGATTTCAAATAATTACAGCCTAAAGGAAACCACAGTAAAATTTTTAACCAGAAATTTACTCACTGTAATGGATAACTACCAAAGAATAAATAAATAGCATTTAGGAACAGGAAAGAAAGAAGAGAGACATTGTTGAAATTTGCCAACTTCACAGAGCAGAATCTCTTCCCCACAACTCCCCTCCTTCACCTGCCTCTCAGCTCCCCTTCCCACCTCAACCAGGAGCTCAATGACCTTCTGCACGTCCTCTCCATTTCTCTCTATCGAAGTTTGTCTGCTGGAAAACATCTGAAACTCATTTCCATTATGATGTAAATGATTGATAACTTAAATGTTACATGCTTTCAGATTATTCCCTTATTTTACCATACTAGATAATGCTTTAGTCTAAAGAAAGAAGCCCGAATGGGAATTTTAGCAGCCAGATCACGAGTGAAGGAAGATTTTTGTCAGTGCAGGCAATGGCGTTGGGGGAATGTCTTCCCAACAGGTGAGATTTTACTAGCATAGACATTTTGGAGCTATTAATGAAAATATATCAAAGAATATGGGGTAAAATGAAGTACTTGACAAGTACACTATTTAAAAAAATAGTTGTGTTCTAGGAATTAAATGGCCTCGCCAAATGGAGTCAATATAGCGCATGAGATTCGGGCATTTGGGAAAATTAGCAAGAATGAATACTGAGAAGATACACACACGCAAAGACACACATTTTTGAAGAGCGTACTATACTCGTACATTAAGGGGGTGGAAGAGGAGTGGGGGCAGAGAAAGAGTCCTGAGGTTCTTGGAGGACCTGGGAACTATAGGACCATGGGACCCAAGGCCACTGCTCTCAGATGCTCCATACTTTTGAGGAGGAAGGAACCTGGGGAAAGGCTGTAAAACTAGGTAACTAGCAGGTCGTTGGTGACCTTTTTTGAGGATAATTCCAGAAGCAAATGTTTTCATGATAAAGACCAAATATTTCAAGGCCTTGGATACTCTGGCCCCTGCCTACCTCTCATCACTCTCCACTACCTCCCACCCCCATCCCAGCTCTTTATGCTTTAGCAAAGGATCTTTGCACTTGCCTTTAAAGTCTGAAACACTCTTACATTCCTCTACCTGCTCGACTTAACTCTTGCTAATTGTTCAGATCTCAGCCCAGTGGTTACATTCTCTGAGAAGCCACCCTGACTCCTCAGACTAGAGAAGAATCCCTGGTCTCACAACTCCTATACTTGCCCATCAAAACCACTTTTCCTAGCTTATAATTATGTGTTTGTGTGACAGTTGACTTATGTCTGTCTCTCCCACTGCTCTATAAACACCATAAAAATTAGACCATATCTCATTGGTTTACCTTTGGTGTCTCCAGTGCCAAATACAGTGTTGGTTACATAATACCTGCTCAGTAAATGTTAATTGACTATATGAATGAGTGAATCAATAATTCTTCTCATCTAGTGCTATGGACCAAATGTTTGTGTCCCCCCCTACCCCAAATTCACATGCTCAAGCCTAATCCCCATTGTGATGGCATTCGGAGGTGAGGCCTTTGGGAGATAATTAGGTCACGAAGGTGGAGCTTTCATGAATGGGATTAGTGCCCTTATAAGAGAAGATCTCTCTCCACCTTATGAGGATACAGCAAGAAGGCATCCAGGGGCTGGCCTGGTGGCGTAGTGGTTAAGTTTGTGCACTCTGCCTCTGGTGGCCCAGGGTTTGCACTTTCGGATCCCAGGCACAGACCCATGCACTGCTCATCAAGCCATGCTACGGCAGGTGTCCCACATAAAGTAGAGGAAGATGGGCATGGATGTTAGCCTAGGTGTTTTTTTCCTCACAAAAAAACAAAAAAAGAAGGCATCCATCTGCCGTCTAGGAAGCAGGCTCTCACCAAACGCCAAATTAGCCAACACCTTAACCTTGGACTTCCCAGCCTCCAAAACTATGAGAAATAAATTTCTGTCGTTTAAGCCACCCAGTCCATGGGACTCTGTTATAGCAGCCTGAACTAAGACATCAAAGTGTTTATGAGAGTCAACAAGCTGTGTAACCTTGAGCAGATGGCTTATTTTCTCCAAACCTTAGTTTCCATATCTCTAATATGGCATTAATAATAGCACCTATTTCTGAGGGTTGTTTTGAGGATTAAATGAAATAATAGATGCAAATCACTTAGTACATATCTAGCACATAAAACACACGCAATAAAAGCTTCTTATTATTCCTGTTATGACTTAACTCTTTGCACCAGCTTTTTCACCTACTATAAACTGATGGTTTTAAAGGTTCCTTCTGGCTTTAAACATGCTATGGCTCTTACCTAATCCTAAAAGAAAAGTTCTTTGTTTTCTGGATTTGTCAACCTGGCAACTATAACAATCAATATATTAACTTTTTTTTCCAGTTAAAAACATTCTACAGGAACCAGCTACGATTCATCAACTTGTAATAATATGCATGAATTTAGGGCATGGCCATAATTATTTTATGAACTTGATTTAATGTACTAAAATTCTTCATTCTTCTCATGAGATTCCAGGAAGTGCAAAGAGGGCGTGAGTTGCAGTGATGAAGCTCCTTTCTCATCTGCAGACCCGAGGAAATGTGCGTTTTCTCCTTTTGATGATCTAACAACAGGGTAGATATATATTTCCTTACTTGAAAGAGAAAAAAGCCCCAGAAATCCAAAAATAAGATATTCCTATTACATGAGCCAACATATTAAACAGAGGCTTGTGTGCTACTCTGTGATTTGCTAACTCTACTGTATATCTTTCTGGATTTCAACCCACATGAAAGAAGTAATGTTCATTACCTAGCAATGATAAACTACGTAAGAACTTTTACTTCCAGTGAAAAAGATAATCTTCTGCGCTCTTATAATATGTAATGGAGAATTTTATGCCCATGTTATGATGAGAAAGTTGAGGATCCATGAAGGAAAATAATTACTCAAAAATCACACAGCTCACCAGGCACGAAACCAATGCCTAATAAGCTCAAATGTTTGGGCCTCAGGATCAGATGCCCCACTTCCCTTTGCTTACCTGCCAAGTCCCGTAAGTGTGAGCTATGCTTCATGTTTGTTTCCCATAAATACATCCTTATTGATAATGTCAATAAAGTAAATTTCATCACCCACTTGGAATGGCTCTGTCTTCATCCTGGCAATGTTTTACCTTCCAGAAGAACAGAACAATGCACCATAGTTTCCAAGCAATTTTCATTTGTCACTGGGACCTTTACTATTTGGATCATACTTTCTCCTTCCCAGACTTTAGCAAATATAACATCTTGGTCCAAATAATTGTCTCTGTAATGGAGGTAATGGCAATGGTAAGGACCTTTTACCCAAATTCCTGTGTTTTTTCAGTGTTTTATTTTAGGATGACCCATACTGTCTAAAGATGTTTTAACAACATCTGAAGCTAGAGGGGGACAAGATGTCAAGGAAAAAAAGCTTATTAAAACCAACAACCAATGTTTGTATAAAGCTATATAGTTTACCAAATTTCAATTGATAAACTTTCAGCAGCCCAGTGAGGTAGCTAGGGCAGGTCTCATTATTCCCATTTTATAGATGAGGAAAATGAGGTTCATTCAGATCTTTTGATTTCAAATTCTGTGCTACAGTTACAATATCACAAGATTTCTAAGTATTTCATTATTATTGTTGTTATTACTCTTACCGTTCCAAACCAGAAGGGCAATTGCCTGAACTTTCTTCTACATGAGCAATCAGAGATATCAGAATTGGAATCATTAGCCAAAATTTACTTAAAATAAATTTACTTATTATTTTCCAGTTATGCTTTGGACAAGTTATTTTAAACACAATTGTACATCAGTAAAAGTCCACAGGAACAATGAACACTCCATAGGTTTCTAATGGAGAAAGTGAATTCAGAGTAGACCTTGTTATGGTGTCAAAATGAAACAATGCCTGGGCAAGTTCCATTACTGTTCACAAACAAAACTAAGGAAATGAGAGAAGAAAGGAGAAAAGCAATGCGTATTTTTGTCCTGCAGGGCTGGAGCTCTGGCAGGAAATTCTGAGTGAATTCTCGCCAGTGCCCTGCCGCTTGACCCTGGGACTGTGGAGCCTTTGAACGGCCATCGCCAACCAGGCATGTGGTCGGCCCCATCCACAGGCTCTGGACGCTGAAGGGCCTGGGCCTCACTCTGCTTTGCCACGTCCCCCAAAACCTGACCACTCCATCAGTAGGGCAGCTTCCCTTCTTGCTCCTACAAGCCTTGTAGACTTCCAGTTTGAAGCAGGAAGAGCTGCCTCTCTCCCCCAACCCTTCACATCAACCCTACATCCATTATTCACTGATTCCTGCCTTAATAAGTCTTCCAATAAGTGCTTGTTACCTATTGACTGGGAATAGACAACGTGAAGAGACATCCTATGTGCCTGACACACAGCAGATATTCTCAAACTTTATTACGCAAGAATCACCTGGAATGCTCATTTAAAATGCAGATTTCTGAGTCCTACCTCTGGAGACTCTGATATAGAAGATTTGGGATGGGGCCCAAGATCTGAGGCCCAAACACTCCAGAGAATTTTGATGTATGGGATCCAGGATCACACTTTGAGAAATATCATAGTGAATACTAAATATCCGAATAAAGAATGAATGAATGATAGTATCGTGAATGAGTATCAATGGTTGAATGGTGTTTCCCAGATTTGCCGTACCGTAAGAATCACTGGGACACATTAAAAATACTGATTCCTAGGCCTAACCCAAACATAGTCATCCCATTCTCCAGGGAAGGCTTCTGGGAATCTAGATTGTCCAACAAGTGTCCCCAATGAGTCTTCTGATGAGACACCTTTAGGGCTGAGGTCTTTGTATATACTTATTTCCTGTTCTTTGAAGCAGTAACTTGGGGTGACCATATCCAAGCAGATACCCGAAGTTCCTATTGTCTTAGTAAAACCGCTCCTTCACTGGAGTACCATTTTAGAGAAAATTGGACCCCTCAGCATACCCCAAATGATACCTCCAGTAAATAGCCTATGGCTATGGATCCAAGTGGGTTTTAATACAATCTGGTGAGATTTCAAAATATTTAGTAATGAGTACTGTGTGGGCACCATCTAATCAAAGTGGACGGAGTATGGTATAAACAAAGAGTGTTTACTGTCTTTGTTTACTGTCTAAATATCAGTTTCTAGTATAATATTTTAAATGACAGTTTTTCAATTGTGCAAGCTTAATAGAACTTGGGAATACTGATGTATTTTCAAGATTCTCTTCTACTTGATCTCTTGCACCCCTTTATATAAGGCTTGAGATTGGTAAATATCTTCAAGGTAATTTCTAGTAATTTTGCCCAGGTTTGGTTAATACATCTTTCTCTGTTTAATTTGTTGCATGCTCCATGCCCTGACAGCTTATTCCTTACCAGATCAGAAGTTTTTAAATGTGCAAGCCTATTGTGCCGGGGGAAACATGTTGAACTTTTGCCTTTGTAATAAGATATGCTCCAATTACCAACTTTAGCAATTTAATATAGTTGAATAATAACTGAATGGGACACTTTGTCACTCAGTCATTATTCAAGCTTCTACTGGCGGTGGAGTGAAGAGTTGTTGGAGGTCAGCCTATTCCCCGGGGAGCTCAGCCACACAAATCAACACTGAGAGAACTTTTTAAAAAACAATGTTACAAAAAATAAAAAATTCCAGGAAGTACAAGTCAAACTATAGATATGCAAAATACTATAAGAGCTCAAATTCAATTTAAAAAAATGGCATAGTGTTTAGCATTAATTGAAGATATTTTTACACATGGGAAGTATGTTGGAGGGACAAAGCAATCACCTGGATAATTCAGTCTAAGATGTGCTTTGTAGATGGACGTGATCCAGACAGATGAGATCATTTTCAGATGAGCCCGAGATATTGCCCCTCACCCTACATTGCACTTTACCTCGGGTTGTGAAGATATTCCAGGGTCCATTATAAGCTCTAAGCACCTGTATCTTGTTTTGATGTGTACGAGGACATTTCTGCTGAAAATTGCAAGGTCTCTTATTTATATCAAAGGATTTTTGTTTGTTTATTTTACTCTTAGTTGTTTTTTTTTTCAGATGTACCTACCATAAAGCCAATTTTTTCCTATATCTAGGACTGAGTCTTCATTTGCCACTGAAGAGAATATGGCATACACACTTTTAATTTATGTACTTTACATAATTTATGTATGTAACGTGTCCTAGAGTCTCGTGAAAAGTTAATCAAGGGAAGATCCAGGTGGCCTGGCAGACTTGGGGAACTAGGGTGTGGTTATAGGGAACTAGAGTGTGGTCATTTGGGAAGGCTGCCTCTCCCTCTGGAAGGACACCTGGTTGGGATGAGGCTAGGCCACAGAGTGTTGGCTCAGTGATGGCTGCTTCAATGTCAGGACAGAAGGAGGCTCTCAGGAAAGATATGGCACTCTTCCGGGACATCTGAGCCCTGATTCCTGCAATCCCACAATCCTCATTTTACTGTGTGTGGACATGACTACCAAAGAGGTCATAGAAGCTTCTTGACCTGATATCTCTACAGTAAGGAAGGACCTCATCTGCTGCCTAGACCAGGAAGCTTTCCCTTTCCAGGGATTCATAGAGGATTCAGGAGAGTTGCAGGAGTTCTGGAAAGAGTTCTGGAAGATCTGTAGAAAGCCCTGAGAAACATGTACTCCATCAACATAGGGCTGGAGATCTCATGGGAGTGGCTCCTCACCAACGACCTCCTCTCCTACCCTACCCCACTTTGTGCTAATCCCTAGGGCTTTATAAGCCACAAACCAGGTTGAGGGACCAGCTACAGGTCAAGAAAAACCCCAGGTCTGGAACTGATAAATTAATTAAGAGACCTCAAAGGTTTTTTAAAATTGTTGTTTTTAAAAACTTCTGACAGTGGTAGCTACTTATTGTTAACAAAAATTTTTATTCCTTCTTGGGTATCATGGATAGAAATATTTATAGACAGGGTAAGTGTTCAGTGCAGTAGGTGTATTTCCTTGATAATAGATCTAGCCTAGTGATATACTCCCTAAAAGTCATCATTGATATTTCTCTAAAATAGGTACAGATAAAAGTTGAAAAACACTTTTCCTAAAGCACTGATTTTCTCATACCGAGACTCAGGATAGATGTCTCATGGCAGGGAGCTTTCTCCATGCCCTGTGAATGGACAGAGAAAATTCTAGTCTTTGCCTCTGATTTTAGCTCAGGAGGCAGCACTGCTTATCTAGAAAGATTCAATGGCCTTGCCCAAAGAATATTCAGCTCTTGTTCCAGTGGAATCAGAATCTTCCTTTCAGTGTTCTGGCCCACTATGAACTGAGTCTGAGAGAAAGTAGACTGACTGCCCCATAGTGGAGCTTCCAAGAGAAATTCTAAGCCACATTTTGGTAAATGGAAACCTCCATCAGTACCACATGCCCCTTGGGAAGCATCTGGAATGATCTTGGTGATTGTATTCAGCTACGTCCAAGCTATGTCCTCACCTGACTCCTCAACATCCCTCATTTGAGCCTGATCTGATGACTACACCTCTACAATCAGCACCAGTCCAAGTTTCTCCTTCTGACCCATACCTCCTTGCCATTCCTAGAGCCACTCTCAGCCTTTCTTCCTGATTTTATCTACCCACACAAGCCTTAGCCTAACCTGCCATAGCTGATTATTCGAGCTGAACACATGTCTGCTAGCCCATCCCAGGCTCATGCAGGAAGTCCTAACCTCATCCTAGGCCCTTGCGCGGGCTCAGTGCCTCTGGCAACTGTTGCACAATTGGGCACCACAGGGAGCACATGACTGCCATCCACAAAGACAAAGATGGAAAATATGAGCCATCCATTTGGCAACAATGTTGGCATCTTCCTCCATTCATGCTGCCAAGCCCTACCCAGAAAGATCTTGGCCTGCTTACTGCCCAATGCGGTCAGTCTGGACTCAGGGTGGCTCGGGTCATGGCAAGTAGAGCCAGCTATAATGTGATTTATACATGCAAGAGGACAGAGAAGGGGATCCAGACTCCATATCAGCTTGTGCCCATCAGAGCCAAGCTCGAGGGAAATCTAGAAAACCTTCACAAAATTAAACGGGAAAGCTTTTTTTATTATTATTATTTAGAAAATGACCCAAAATAAACATATCTTGCTTTTTTAAAAATTTGATTTGGTTTTCATAGGAAAAACTGAATGTGTTTTTTGTTCATATAAAGCTTATGTCATCTTATTCCAGGAATAAGGGAAGCAGAAAAATAGGTGAAGAAAATTAAATAAATGGAGTAGGATATATGTTATAATGCAGAGAGGAGCTGTGTCATTGCTGCCTACAGAGCACTAATCCTGTGCCCCAAATGATTTTGAAAGAACTTTGAAGAAGCCAGAAAGAAAATTAAGCCCTTGCATATATATTTATCTCATTTTATCTGCTCACCAAATCTTTCAAGTTAAGTGTTATTTCCCCTACCTTGCAAATAAGGAAACTGAGGCAGCCTCAGAGAAGCTAAAGGGTTGTTCAAGGTTACAAAACTAGCAAGTGGTTGAGTTGAGAGTTGAACCCAGTCCACTAGACACCAAAGCTCACAACTGCCTCTTGTTAAGGATTACTGTTAATTTAGACAACTGTCTTCTCCCTGAAGCATATGCCAACAGAAGTTTACCAACATTCCAAGACGATGTCATCAGGGAGAGCATGGTCAAGTTACTGTTGAAGGAGTCCTTCCAGTCCATTTCCCAAAACTGGTGTTGGAAGGTGAGTTTGGTAATTGGTTCACTTTTAATAGATGATTTATTTTAAGCTGCCTGGTCTGATGATGCAACAAGCAGAGGAATGAGCTTGGTTTGAAGATAGATTTCTGATTTTCTGGGAAGTGTTTCTACTTTAATAAGCTTTGACTCTCCAAGGAAATTCCTAAGGACGTTCAGTCACGACCTGCTGAGCTGCCAGCTCTGTAAATACACACGTGCCCATATGCACACATACGTATAAGAATAGATAATTTTGTAGTCATGTCTGTGAATGCTGCTTTCTTCAGGGAGCAGTCCATTGCAGTCAGCAGGGAGAAGACTGTTGGGGGGAAAACTTTTCTTCTTCCAACTTGTGTCCAGAGGTTGGGGGCCTGCAAATTAACTGACAATAGACAGGTTAACAAGAGAAAAGACAAAGCTTATTTATGCCTACAGGGAGGGGTAATTCACTCAATAGCCAGGTGTAAAAAAGGTTATATACCAAATTTAACAAAAGGAGAAGGGATTAGGGCTTTAATGAGAAGGTATGGAAGGTTCTGTGGGGATTTTTGATGCTAATGGGAATGGAAAGTCTCTTTCCAGGGCAGCGAAATTTACAGGGGACCCCATTAGAGGAAGGATTAATGGCCGCTGTATATTCTGGAAGTTCTGCTTGAGTCAGATAAGGAGAGTTGAGGTAAGATTTCTTTCTGTATCTTCTTTAGCTCAAATGTCTTCACTTTAAAATCAACTCCTCACATTTCCCCCATCTGAAATTTCTCTAGAAGTTTCACCAAAAAAAAGAAGCTAGATTTTTTGCTGTGGAGAGAGATTTAGATTAGAAGTTGCAAGGAAAGAAATATGCAAAGGGAGAGAAAAATAAAGATTAATTGTTGAGCCAGACTATCAACCCGGTTTCTGAGTCCAGAGGACAGCCAGCCCGAGAAGATTTCTAGACGTTGGAGTTGAAGGATCTTTAGTGAGCATGGTAGAGGTAATGTCACAGTCATGGTTATTTCTTGGAGCAAAGCATATAAGACATAGGTGTTCTGGTGAACTTTCTGAGTGGCCACATTGTTGTGGTGATAAATCCTTTGAAGTTACATCAAGTTGTTCAGCTTCAGTTTGCAAAGCTTCAGGATGCAGGCTGTTACAGTTCTCAGTGATGCCAAGTCAGGAGAGTGGGAGAAAAATTGGAACCATTAATTACTGACAAAATGTTTTAAGACGGTCAGGTACAGTTTACCAAGAGGTGAAAAAGAGCTCAAACACAATGAACAGGACTCAAATCTGGTAACACACAAGAGTGGGTTATTGTTTTCCATTGAAACAAAATTTCTCACTACAATCACACCCATTTTGATCAAAGATAATGAAAGAAAGATTACTCTTGTTTACAAAATACATCTAGTCTCATTAAATTTGGCCTGATTATTTACATAACTGCAGCAAGAATGGTAATTGACCATATAGGCATTTTTAAATTTGCTTTGCTGGAATTTCTATAAGGAATCTCAGATTGAACTTTTAAATGTCTCTCAATGCTTGTAAGCCAAGCCAACAACTTAACAGACTTCATCTGTAGTACCTATAGATTTGGGTGATTTCTTGTCTTCTTGAAGTCCCCTAAAATATTTTAAAGTTCTTGGGCCTGACAGAAAGTGACCTTCCTTACTCACCTATAAGGTTGGCAAACCTGTATGCCAGGTATTAGACCAATTTTTCCAACAGGGCTTCCTAAACATTGGCTCCATAAAGTCAGACTTAATTCCTTAAAAGTGTCTGGTCATATCTGATTCAATGCACATCATTCTCAAATATGACATTCCAGTCAAAGCCTTGGTGATACAAACAATTTTCTCAATTATGTCCTGTTATAAAGAGAACAGATTCTTATGGAACTTATGCAAACAACTATATTGCGAAGAAAATAAAAATATTCAATGAGAATTTCTGAATTCTGGAGGGATCAGGTAAGGAGAAAAAGATAAATGTTTCATTTTTGTTTACAAAGATATAATCTACTAAATTGTCATGAATTATAGATAGCTTTAGAGAAAAGAGAAAGGAGTTCCTTATATCCAGAAAATAAAACATTAAAGAACTAGCAATGTTCCAAACAAAAACTCATAAAAATTATAATCATTGGTCATCTGTTCATTCAGTCCCATGGAATTAACTCTTATTCTGCTTAATCTTAGATCAGCAGTTTTATGAACTCATCAGCTTCTCCATGAGAGTTCTGGAAATCCTTACTCAGGCCAGTAGCATGATCCCAAAGTTATTTGAGCAATGCCACCAGAAGCCTGTACCCCAGAGTTCCTCTCATAAGCCTTTCTATGGTTCTCTGAGACATCCGTTTTGTTGAAGACAAAGTATTCTGGCTTGTATATGATTGCAGGAGCTTTTAGGAAAGCATCAGAATAAAACAATAATTATCTATGAATGACAAGAAACTTAAAATGGTCATGGTTAAAGTTTGATGAGAGTTAATTATAAAAAATAATACAATTGACACATTTGGTTGTTCCTGTGGCATACAACATTTTAAGATAACTGGAATTATGACTGATAACATTATATCAGAACATATCATGGAGAGTGAGGGCATTGACAAATTTCTAGGAACTTCACAGACTTTCTGAAGTACTTATATTAATAACATTTAGCCATCCAAATATAACCTAGGGAAGGTTAAGCACCTCTTCTTATTTGACAATGCTTCCCATGAAACTTAAACAAATGAAATAAGCCTAATCAGTTTAACGTCTCTCCCTTTATAAGGTGAGAGGACAAATCCTTTGAGGTTTTCCAGGGACCCTCTGGAAAGTCTCAAAGTCAGTATGAGGTCAAGAAGACTTCATTTGGAATTTGATTTTGGGAAGTTGTCCACAATGTCAAAAGGTTTGAACACCTGACTAAATAAGATCACAGGTCAGTTTTTTATGGACAAAAAGACTTAGTTTTCTTAAATAATCAAAAACATAATAAAGCATTGGAAATTATTCCAGGATGACACAGACTCTTTGTTTCCTAGGTGGATTACTTAAAAGGTAAAGAAAGTCTTTTATAATCTCTTATTAAGAACAGACCAATAATCCAAGAAATTTTGTCTTTTTAAAAGAGAACAAACCAGACTCTAGTTTTGCATCAGTACACTATTGATATTAACACTCATTTTAAAACTTTTTAATAAATCCTTTCAATCTTAGCCAGCTTGACCACATGAGATAAGATTCTCTCTCTGTCTGTACTGCCACCTGCCACCCCAACTCTTTACAACTTTCTATATTCATTTATGCTTTTGTCCCTCACTTTTCTTTTTCTCTTTCTGGAACAGTCTTTAAACAACCACTTTAGGACAAAATTACTTTTTTTTTCCTTAACAAAAACAAGCCTACATTCTTTGAACACTTTGTATTCAGAGGTTTTTTTTTCTTTACCTTTATTATTTCTAGTAGTTTCATTTTTTGTTGTTAGTGCTGTCAGGTTGATTCTGACTCCTAGAGACCCTGTATACAGCAGAGCAAAACTCTGCCTGGTCTTTTTGTGTCATCCTCTCACCTTCCAGTGCTGTATCAGACAATGCTCTGCTGCTATTCATAGGGTTTTTATGGCCAATTTTTCAGAACTGGGTCGCCAGGTTCTTCTTCCTAGTCTGTCTTAGTCTGGAAGCTGCTGAAACCTGTCCACCATGGGTGACCCTGCTGGTATTTGAAATACTAGTAGCATAGCTTTCAGTATCAGAGCCACACGCAGCTGCCACAGTATGACAATCGACAGATGGGTGGTGTGGTTCCCTGACAGGAAAACAAACCTGGGCCAATGGCGGTAAGAGTGTGAAATCTTAACCGCTAGACCACCAGGGCTGATTGTGTAGTTTCATTTACATTTATTAATTATAATTTTCAATCTTAATAAACTTTATTTTGCAGAGAAAACCAGGAAGTAGACAATTGTGAACTATGTGTTGTATACTAGCATTCTGCAGTAGATTAGCAAATTTGTAAATATAATATCTCAAAATTTCTAGAGGCATATGCTTCCTTATAGTGCAATTTCTCAATGTGGCGAAAAGAACGTGTTTATTAAGAGATCCAAATATCTTTAGTCTCTCTGTATAAAGAAGAAGCCCAAAGTAGATAAACTTAAATCTATGTTTAGTACTTAATAATTCAATACTTTATCTTATTTAGAAATGATCTAGGTATTTAATGAATGTCTATCGTTTAACTTAACCAAGTATAACTTTAAGATTTCAAATTACCAAAAAGATTTTGGAAACTACTTCTAAGCCAACATATTTTAAAACACAATTACTATCAAAATAAATTTTATAAGAGCAATGATTGAATTTGATTAAAATCAAATCTGTATAAGTTTTACAATCTTAAACATCTAGTGGCTATAATAGTAGCTTATTTCATTAAAAAACCTAAGTAGTCCAAAAATATATGCTTGTATCATAATGCTGTAAACTCAGAAGGCACAGTTGTTATTATTAAGACAACAATATTAAACTCATCTTTTTTACCAAAGATTTACCCAAATCATGTGAATTTGAAAAACATTTGAATCAATTCCTGTATTTCTAAGTTTTAGGAATATTTAATTTATATAAGTGTTTATTTTTCTCTAAGCAAATTAAAATAGAGCTCTTTTAAGGAATTTTATAAATAAATTCGGTAATACCATCCAGAGGTAAGAAAATATCACATGCAGATACATAACAAACGTATATAAGCGTACACACGGATGCGAACAGAGACCTTATAGCTCTCATAGTAATCCAAAACTAGCTAGTTTGTATGAGAGTTAGTCTCCTCTTCACCCCACTTTTATTCAAATTGGGTTTCTAGCAGATGGAACAAGTTGTTCTGTATTGAATAGAAGGGCTAACACTTTCTATCCATATTTGTGGGGTGCCCGTTAAGACTTTTTTCTTTGCCCTGATGTGTAATCACATGGAGGCTACAGTTCAGTCTCAGGTGACTGTTTCAGGGGACTGAGAAGTTACTCTTTAAGGGCTGGCGTGTGCTAAGGAAAAAGGTATAGGAGGTTTGTTAGGGGGGATACTAATTGACGCTTATCAAGAGGAGAAATAAATTTCTCCTATTTTATGACAGGAAGCAGTAGTACAAGTAAAAGCTGGGCACCCTTTGCTGAGAGCTAGAGTTATTGCCTTGATGTTTGCGTTTTAAAGAGATGGCTCTCAGGTCCTTGAGAAGACAGGTCTGGGTGGTAGAAGATTTACATCTCAAAGAGGGAGAGGAAGGATCAATCTTATAAAGTAACTACTCGAAGAGGGTTTTCAGGGGCATATTTGCCAATTACCAGGGTTTGACTGGGACAGTCAATTCTGTCCAGTAAATTCTGGTAGCACTGAGCTGTCGCAAGCAAGCATCTTAAAGGGGGAGGGATGTGGTTGGTGGGCAAAATTATTTGTGTTGAGAGCCTGTAGTTTTTAATAGGTCGAGATTGAGGCCTAGCTGAGAAGAGAGTTTAGAGGAGCCTGATTTGGCTGAGGCCTAGCCAATTACTACTTAAATTTTTCTTCTTCTTAAGTGCAGGACAGTCCTTTTTCCTGTGTCCTGACTTTTTAAAGTATCTGCAAGCATCTTGAGAGGAATAGGGGAGGAACTGGGACTGGTAAGACAGATGGGTGGACTTGTAGCTGCTTCTAGAGCCACATTTCTGTTTTTGTAAAGACTTGATTAGTAAGGTAAGGACAGTTATTTTTAATCCTTCACAGAATTGAGTGGCAGCCTCAATAATAATGTTAAGGGGCTAGCCTGTCCATCCAACTATATTATTTTGAATTTGCTTATTTATACCAGAGAGAAGATTTCTAACTAAGGTGGAAACCAAAAAATCCTTATATTCCAGAGCTTCTGGATTAAGAGCTCTGTGTCTTTGGAATTATTTGTAAATCATTCGACAAAGGCTAAACCTGATTTCTGTTCTTTAATTTTGTTAAGGGAGCCTTTTTAAGCTAGCTGTGATCTTTTTTGGTGTCTGTCTTTCAATCTGATCCTCCCATATTGGTAATAAGATATTTGTTTATGGTGAGAGCTCTAAAAATCTTTTCAAATACAAAAGCGTTTCTAAATCAAAAGATCCATTGTCTGGCCATTGACAACTGAGGATCGCCAAAGATGTACCTATTCCCAAATGTGACTCAAAACCAATAAGCCCTTTTGTGGCTTAGCCATGGACACAGAGGCATCCTCTAAAAAGGGTGCAGAAGATGAAGCCCCATGATCCAAAGTCTCTCCCAAAGGTAGCCAAAGAGAAGGAAAGCGAAGAATCTTATTGCCACAGGTGATGAGAATAGTGTTTGTGAAAACTTTCATCTCCAATTTCCCACAAAAGTGAGACACATCCAACCACGGACCTGCTAATATGTGACACTGGCAGGTGACACTGAGATGGGCTTCTCATCACTGGCAAGACAATGAGGAAACAGAGGACAAAGGCCCTTATGGACTGAAACCTTTATTTACGCTTAGACAGCCCCCTAAGAGCTGGCAGTTATTAGTGGGACACTAGCCACAATTGGGGTGCCCAGGCTACTCACATTTTTGTCCTGCAGACTATAGATTCTCCTGCCGCATCCTGATGGTTGGCCTCTTCTGAGCACATATCCAGCAATCTTAACCCCCGGGCAGATAGAAAACCAGAGAGTGAATGCTTTTACTAGAGCCAAGCCAAGCTCTTAGAATACAAAATGAGACAAATGGACAGGACACAATGGCAATCCCTGGGAGGGAAAAGAGTACTCAAACCAAGAATTGCAATTTACAAAGAACTAGTTAGTGTAAGTGTTTTCTCCTGCTACTCTAAATCTTAGAAAGAAAAGAAAAGCAGAGATTCTTACTGCCTTTGCTCAACCAGACCCTGAGCAGAGATCTGGGAGTCCCACTGGTAAGGAAATTTACCTGTCAGCTTGGTCAGAGGTCTTGAGATCTCAGCTGCAAGGGAGTCCCAAACATCCCATCCTCGTCACCAGAACTGTTAGAAGGAAATCTTCTCCAACTTGGGTCCAACGGTTGGGGGCTTGCACATTAGCTGACAATAGACAGATTAACAGGAGAAAAGACAAGAATTATTTATGCATGCAGGTGGATGTACTCAGTGATAAGGAACTCACTCAATAGCCAGAGATAAAAATGTTCGCTACCAAACTTAACAAAGGTGTGGTGGTGGAGGTCGTCAGGGTTTCAGTGGGAAGGTATGAAGGTTAGCTTTTTGATGCTAACAGGAGTGGGCTGTCTGTCTCCGTGGCAGTTGAATTTGCAGGAAACTCCCTGGAAGAAGAATTAATGGCAGTTGTATTTTTTGGAGGCTCAGTTTTAGTCAAATAAGGGCAGTTCAGAAGTTCTGAGAAGATATCTTTTTGTGTCTTCTTTAGCTAAAATGTTTTGTGTCTGAAATTATCTTTATACGAACTTTGGGGGTCTGTGTAGGTCCCTGCAAGATTCAAGATATGTATCATCAGAAGAACTTTAAAAAAGGAAAACCTCCTGGGTCCTTCATGAGGAAAGTTTTGAGATCAGCAATATTTCATAATGGGCTTGAGAGCTTCGAGAAGGTTCAATGAAGCTCTTGGTAACAGAGACGTTGCTGCCTAATACAAAGGCGCTGTGGGGTTATTGATAGTCTCTGCACAGGCTGAGATCATCCTAGGCCTCATTCCAACACACAAGCCCTGGCTTCTGTGCCTACAGTGAGGGCTGGTGTTTAACTTCATTAAGTCCTCAATATTCAAAACCCACTACTTGCCTTTAGAAAATCATTGCACAATATTTCAAGACTAAGTAATATCAGTTTTTAAGCTGTTAATATATACGTTTTTGCTTTTGTCTTTCTTCTTTGTGGGTAACACCACAAGCACGAAAAGTGGTCTGTTTATATTTTCGGGTCACAAGTTGATCTTGTAACCCCAAACACTGACGTCCAAGGAAATGTTGTTATCAGTAGAAACATCTAGAAGAAACGGTGAAATTCAGAGATTCAGAGTGCTAATTTCAAAAGGCAGTATTCCATATTCTCTATTACTATGGCTTAGTGCTATGAATTAGTGCGATTTGGCTCCAAGGAGAACATGCTTCCTGTTCATTAAAGCCATCTTCACAACTGCAGGAACTCTGCACTTAATACGATAGTTAAGAAAATCTCCTAAAAATATTGTGGTCTCAAGTCCATCAATTCAAACTGCTCATACAGAATACAAAGTGTAGAGATTAATGATAAATCAACCACCACATGTTTTTTCTTAGAAGATGGGAAACCCCATGAAAAGAAAGGCAGGCATATATGTGCAGTCTAGACTCGCAGGATAAAATTTCTTATGGATGGGAAGCATGGATTTGGTGCTCAGTAACCTGCAGGGACGCTGGAAATCAACAGCAACAGAGAAGAAGAATGTGACCATAATGGTTCAGAGTTTGGGAAACTTCCTTATAGCACTAGTTAGATATTGCTAATTAGTGGTTCAAATGCTGGCTCCCTAAGATGTTACTAAAATAACATATTGGTACTGAATAATGCTTTGTTAGTGGAGGGAGATTGTCCTGTATATCGTAGGGTGTTTAGCAGCAATCTTGACCTCCATCCTCTAGATGCCAGTAGCACCTACAGTCATGATAATTAAAAACGTCTCCAGTCATGGCCCAATGTCCCCTGGGAGGCAAAATTGTCCCCAGTTGAGAACCAACGCCTTACAGGTAACAGAGAACACCACCTTGACAGAGTCTTAGCAGAAGCTCAGAGTGGGGAGGGCAGAGTTGGGAATTTTTTTTTTTTTCCCTGAGGAAGATTAGTCCTGAGCTAATATCTGTTGCCAATCCTCCTCTTTTTGCTGAGGAAGACACGCCCTGGGCTAACATCTTCCTCTACTTTATATGGGATGCCACCACAGCATGGCTTGACAAGTGATGCATGGGTGTGCGCCGATCCGAACCTGTGAAGCCTTGGGCCACTGAAGCAGAGCCAGGCACCTAACTGCTATGCTACCAGGCTGGTCCCTAGGCTGATTATTTTTAAGAAACAAAAGATTCATAAAGTTTTTCTTGTCACCTCCCCCTTAACTACCTAAAAGAATTTCGATAAATGGCCTATAAGAGGAACAGAGCTATCACCAGCGATATCTACAAAAAATATGGGCTAAATGTGGTGGGTGAGACTCAGCAGGGGCTAGAGATCAGAGTCCTCTTCATGTCCCATTGTCTCTGGAAGGCATGGCAAACACTTGTTTACCAAACATTTGCTTTTCCATCTCCATGTGAATTGTCTTCCTTCCACTTGAAGTCCCAAATCACTTTCCCCAACATCCTCTTTGGTCTTTAGCTTAAGATGTTAAGGTGGTGGCTTCAGCCATTCTGGAGAGTTACTCAGGTTTTCTGGGTTTCTCTCATGTATACAAACAAATGTTATTAAAGTTTGCTTGATTTTCTCCTGTTCATCCATCTCCTGTCAATTTAATTTTTAAACCAGCCAGAAGAGCCAAGAAGGGTAAGGAAAATTTCTTCCTCTCCTACAAATGTGTGGAGTGACATAGGCTGTAGTTTAGTAATGTCACTGCTGTGAACGTCAGTGAACAATAAGAGTGCTATGGCACTAGCGTGAGGTAGGTTAAAAACTACTTTTCTGAAACTTATCCACTAGAATGTTCTAATCTAATCTATTTCCATGGGGCATTTTAAAGGCAATACCTTGCTTTAATAACCATGACCTTGAATCCATTGCTCTGTGGAATTCTACTCTTTGCTCTCTCCTAATCCTGAAAACAGGTCATATTCTACAAGTGGGAGGCTCACTAGAACTGTGCCAGGCACTGATCTAGGCACTTCATATAAATTTTCTCATTTAATCCCCACTCTATGAGGTAAAGACTGTGATGAGAAATCTGATACTCACAGAGTTGAGGTAACTTGCTGGGGAGACCTGGCTGACACATGAGTGGAGGCAGGATTTAAGCCTATGTCTTTTGGGCTCCAGAACTGATGATTGTTATCCCACAGCATGATGCCACTATGAAGCTATTTCTCAAAACAACAACAAACAGAAAAACCCAAAGATAACACATCAAACACATCCTAGTCATGGTTTTACACAGCCTGGGTCCATGTATAGTATTTGACTGTAAAACCATGAGTAGGATATTTTCCAGAATATTGGCAAGGAATGGGCAATCTTGCAAAGTGATAGATCTAATCTGACCATAGGATGACTGAAGTAACCAAACACCAACCACAGGGAACCACACTGCCAGTCCAGCTGTTTGCCTAATCTTAACAAATGAATGAAGTCAATACAATGCATCGGTGGACACTTAACTGCTATTGATGAGACAGGGAAGGGAAAAAACCCCTACACAATATCCTGTCCCTCAATGCATTTTGAGGGCTATATACATCTGGCAAAGAAGTATTTAGACAGCAAAGGTTATCAACAAAATGGTAATGGACTAAGGCAATTTCACTGGATAACTCTGTGAATGGGGAGTGACATTGGAATGAAATGCCTTCAAGAAAAGTGTCTTAAAGAGTATGTTTTCTGGGCCAGTGTCCTTTTTTCTTGGTGATGGTGATGTTATTGTTTTCTGGGAAGGTGATTCAATAAATAGACAACTAAATGCAATTCAATATTTAGATCTCTGTAAGTTTTTTTTTTTTTTAACATGAACCGGAAGTCTTTATTCTCCCTCAGCTCTGCCCAGTGCTAACTGTGTGATTCTGAGCAAGTCACCTAACTTCTCTGGGTCTTCATTTCCTCCTCTATAAGAAAGAGGGATTTGGGGCCGGCCTGGTGGCACAAGCGGTTAAGTGCGCACGCTCGGCTGCGGGGGCCTGGGGTTCGCCGGTTCGAATCCCAGGCACGCACCAACGCACCAACGCACCGCTTGGCAAGCCATGCTGTGGCGGCATCCCATATAAAGTGGAGGAAGATGGGCATGGATGTTAGCCCAGGGCCAGTCTGCCCTAGCAAAAAAAAAAGAGGAGGATTGGCAGATATTAGCACAGGGCTGATCTTCCTCACAAAAAAGAAAAAAAAAAAAGAAAGAGAGATTGGATGTATGATCAATAAGGTCCCTTCCTGCTCTTGAGTCAAACTGATTCAAAAAGGAGATGTTATTAACTGACTAGTGCCCTCTACAGGCAATTTGCTCTGCAGTATGAGAATTTGTAAAGAGGATCTTAGCAAAATTCTCTTGGTGTATTTACTGTTGTGACCGTGTCCGACATAATATTTTGTTATTCACTGAATCATAGTTGTGAAGCAACTAAAATTTTAGATTTTGTCTAGACCTCATTTTACAGATAAGGAATATGAGGACTACCATGGCTGTAAACTTCTCCAGTTCCTTTGGAGTAAGGCTGGGGCTTGAGTAAAGGTCTCCTGATATTCAGTTCAGTCGTGTCCAACAGTGACCTTTCCAGTCTTTCAGGGTTGTCTTCAAAACACTCTTCTCCCCCCCCCCCCGTGTCAGATAGCATTGGAACTCAGCATTTTCTAAATTTTCTCTGTACTTACTACCCTTAAGATTTGATGAACTGTGGATTTTTCCACTTGAGCAGGAAATAGCTGCTTCGACGTTGCCTGGTAATTATGTGAGCACCTCACTGTAAGGCTGCTTTCTTACAACCTTTCCTGCTACTGATGGGGAGGTCATTTACTGAAATTGCCAGTGGAAAATGTATGCATGCTCAATATCTGATTGATTCACTTTCAGTTCAAGGATTGCTAAAAATTTTAATCCTTCATGCTGAGACCTACTCAGAAGTTGGGACACTCTTCATTTCTAAGGTGGAGGACACAGAAAAAAATGTTCTGGACAGCCTTCAGTAAAAATCTGAGTCTGTTTAAGCCTACTTTAAAATTTAAAAAAATTAATTCATATCTTAGTTTTTATTATTACAAAAGCAGCACTTGTGCCTTGTAGAAAGTTATAAATTCAGATAAAGAAAAATGAGAAAATGATAACACCATATTCCTACTGCCCATAGATTACCACTGTTAACACACCTGTGTGTATATCCTGAAAGCTTTTTCTATGCATATACAAATAAATACCCATACACATATTTTTACCAAAATGAGGTCACATACTGCTTGTAACCTGCTTTCTTTAATGATCTCCATCTTTCCTTGCCAATAAATTTTCATTATATCTAAAACCCAGTCAGTATTCAAGTTTCCCCTGCTTGTCACCAAAATGTCCTTTACAGTTGGTTTATCCAAACCAAACTCAAACCTAGGAGCCTGCAGTGTACCTAGTGATTATGTCCCTCAAAGTCTTTAATCTAGCATGGTTTCCTTACTCTCTTTATTACTTTTTATTCATGAAACTCCTTATTGAAGAGAACAGGGCAGGTTGAGGTTTTGAGTGTTTTTCTCTTCTTTTTTTCTTTCAGATCCTATTCTTTACATAAACCAGATCTTTAGAAAATTGCCCAACTTTCTGTTTGATCTTCACCTGCAAGAGATACTGTCTTAATGGTCTAACACATGGTCAACTCTTAAATGTAAAGCATTTCATCGAAAATGAAATCTGTAAACCTGTTCAAAAGCCTGGAAAAATCTCAGTTTTCCTTTAAGCACCCCTGAACGCTGCTTCCTCCAGCCCAGAACAAAAGGAAATCAGTCAAAACTATGTCAAGCCCTGTGATAAACTATAGTGGTGAACAAAACAGGCCTGGTCCCTATCCTCATGAAGGATATAGACTAGTGGGGAATTAACATTAATTAAATGATGACAAATACAAATGCTGAGAAAGCAAAGTATAGAATACAGTGTCAGGGTATGAGAGGGGGCTCAGGGAAGATAGGAGACTGGTTTGGTATGTTAGAGAAGGCTTCTCCAGAGGAAAGACATTTAAATTACAATTGGTTAAGGGGACAGCAAGGGAAAGACTATTCCAGGCAATGGAAATAGTATTTGCAAAGGTGCTGAGATTTAGGAGTAGTTTCTAGCATAGCTGAGATGAAGAGAATAAGAGGGAAAATGGAATGAGATAGAAAATTAGGGAGGGACCATCCCATTCAGAGGCCATAGGCCATGTAAATGATTTTGGACTTGATTATATGGGCAAGAGGGAGCAATGAAGAGGTCTAAGTAGAAGAGACACGTAATCAGATTTAGGTTTTACTGATAGCAGGCCGACCATTGTGTAGAGACTATATTGAAGGGACAGGAGTGGATACAAGAGACTGTTAGAATGCCATTGTGATTGTTCAGCTGAGAGATACTGGCTTGGCCTAGGGTAATGATTGGAATGAATTGAAGAAGAGTCATTTTAGAGATATTTAGCTAATTAGCAAGTGAAATAAAAAAGACTTGGGGACTGATTGGATGGGGAGGGGTAAGAGGGGTGAGGGAAAGAGAGGAGCTCAAGATAATAGATCTGTTAGGACTGTTACTGTAGGATTGCAACCCAATTCAAACTGGCTTAAGTCAAAAAGGAAATTTGTTGATTCAAGTGCAGGGAAACTTTTGGGAGTAGATCACATGCTTCAGACATGGCTGGATCCAGGAGTCCAGATGGTATCTTTTATTTTTAATTTTTTTATTGAGGTAATGTTGATTTATAACACTATATAAATTTCAGGTGTGCATCATTATATTTCAACTTTTGGGTAGACTACCTGTGTTCACCACCAAAAGTCTAGTTGCCATCCACAGATGATGTCTTTAGGAGTAGGTCTCTCTCAAGTTCTTTATCTGCTGCTTTGGCTTTACCTTCTCTCTGGAAATCTCTTTCCTCACAGTGGCAAGAGAATGGCTGTCAACTCCAGGTCACATCCTCACAGGGTAGCAACTGCAGCAGAAGAGAACGTCTCCATATTTTCAGGAAATACCCTAGAATAGACCCTCATGGGCTAGTCCCGGGTAATGTGCTCACCCCTAGAGCTAAAGGGAAGAATCTGTCCCACCTGGAGCAAATAGACCCAAAGTTGGGAAGGAAATTTGAGGAGCCATTACCAGTACAATGGTGAATGGATTCTAGGCAGGCAAGAATGACAGTACTTATTACAGGTAACAACCAGGATTTATCCTCGCACAACTGGGTGGGTGGTGGGGTCATTTGCTGAAGGAAGAGTAGAGTGTTGAGGGGAAAGATCACAAGTTCACATTTGCACATGTTCTTTTTGACTCGTTACACTTATACATGGAGATGTCAAGTAGGCAGATGGATACATGGGTCTGAAGCTCAGGAGAAAGTTCTTGGCAGTAGTTCAAGGTTTGGGAATTAACAGGGTACAGGATATGGATGAGGTCATCTGAGGAGTGTGTCAAATGATAAGAAGAATTTTAATAGCTGAGAAGAAGAAGAGGAGGAGACTGCAGAGCAGAACGCAAAAGAAGGTCTGGTTAGCCCGTTAAAAGGACACCTGGTGGGAACAGTGCCATAAAATCCAGAACGTTTCCTGAAAGTGAGTATGGAATGTCTGTGTGTCATACCTCTGAGAGAGAAAATCAGATGAGAAGGTGTCCATCGAACATAGCAACATGGAGATAGTTGGTGCACTTAGT
Organism: Diceros bicornis minor; assembly: GCF_020826845.1. Lineage (NCBI taxonomy): Eukaryota > Metazoa > Chordata > Mammalia > Perissodactyla > Rhinocerotidae > Diceros > Diceros bicornis. The sequence goes on along the minus strand of NC_080759.1, from coordinate 8,942,203 downwards.
CAGTGGAACAGGTTTAGAGTGATGGGGAAGGAAGCCAGGTTTGGTAGGGGGTTGAAAAGTAAATAAGAATGACAAAGATGGCAAAGATGAGAAGTTTGCTGTGAATGGGTGGAGACTGACAAAATAATGGCTAGAGTAGGAGATGGAGGTCTAAGAAAGGTTTTTGCTTTATTTTTTGATAAAGAGACTTGAACTTAGGAGAAAAGTTGGAAATACACAAGCTGAAAGAACAAGATGGGATCCAGAGCGCAGTGGATGGAGACACCTTAGAATAGAGAAGGACCACCTTTTCCACTGTAATCAGAAGGGAAAAAGATGAACACTGCTGCAGGAACATGTGTATATTACATGGCCAGAAGTTGAAGTCATTTCTACGAAATGGCTTCTGTTGTCTCTGTGAAGTAGGAAATCATCTCCTTAACATGAGGAAGGGATCTGAGTTTTGAAGAGTATAGAAAGACTTGAAACAGGATACAGAAAACAAACTGGAAATAGATGGGATCTCAAAGCAGGTCCTGTGGCCCAGCAGAGACTGAATTTGCCTTAATTTGACCAGTTGGTAATTTCCTCCAGCAGCTCCCAGCAGCCTGAGGGCTGAACCTGAGGAGACGGACAGTTGGTCAGCCGATGTGATGGAAAAGCACAGTAAAAAGGAGTTGGTGGTAGAGTAAAACCTCAGCATAACATTAAAAACGGGGTCCAAAAATTCAATTGCATAAAATGGAGGGCCTTGTTATATGTGGGTTAGTAAAATGAGAATGAGGGCTGGGTGGATGACGGCAGCCAACCACCAAATAATGCCTACTGAGTTTGTATTACCACAGGTTGTGTTATCGTGGGGTTTTACTGAGTTTGCAAGGGAATGATTGAAAGGATGAACTGTGGATCCATGTTGGAAGGAAGGAAGGGAGGGAATTGAGGAGAGGGGTCTCTGAAAACAGGGGTTGACAACAGGATGTCCCAATGGTGGGAAAACAGGTGTGGAAAATATGGAGGGCTGCCCATCAGCAACACAGTCAGACTTAGGAGGGAGAGGCAGGCTTGGGCCATGAAAGGACACTGACCTAGGTGTTGAAGACCCAGGTTCTGGTCCTAGCTACCACTTATTAACCATGTGGCCTTGATCTCTTCTTCAGATTCCTGATTTAAAAATTGGGAATAATAGTATCTTTCCTGCTCACCTCAAGGAGCTGTTGTCAGCAATCATCTGAAGTGCTATAAAAGTGCGAGGTCTGTTAGAAAATAGACCCAAAGGTCTCTTTTTTCCATTGTGGCAGAGAGGGTGTGTGTGGAAAGGGAGGTGGTTACCCAAGAACTCACCACTGACTAGTGCTGGCCTCGCGAGTGTGCTGTGCTTAGGTTAGGGGAGGGAAAACAGACTATGTACTCTGCCTTGAGCTGTTGCTGTTTACTAACAAGCTGTTCCTCAGCAGTGCTTTGGTTCTATTTTAATTTTTTAACTGTTTGTTTTTATTCCATAACAATCTAACCTTCCTGGATCGTTCACACACATTAAAACATTAGGTCAGGGCACGTGGCCTGAGGACTGAGGAGGTTACCCAGTCTCTCCCCAGTGCAGGCATTGTATATTTAACCCTTTCTTCTTATTCTTCTCTTTTCATTCTCCTTTTTCTGTAAATCTTCTACTTTGGAGGAGAAAAAAAGACTTCCCCTAGGGGTTGTCCCTATTTCAGTAAGTGGCACCACCACTCACCTAGTTGTTCAAGCTGAAAACTTGAGAATCATGCTTGATTCCTGCCTTTCCCTGATATCCAATCCATTGGCAGGTCTGGTTGATTCTACTTCCAAGAGAAATCCACTTTTCCCGCTCTTTGCAGCCATTATCACAGTCCAGCAACGATCATCTCATGGGGACAGCTGTGATGACCTCGTACCTGGTCTCCCTGCTTCCGTGTTTGCCAGCCTATCATCTGTTCTCCCCACAGTCCATTCTCTAGGGTCATCTTTTTCAAAGCACATGTCAGATGTCACCTAGAATAAAATCTACCCTCCTCCACTCCACTTCACTCGAGCTACCCTAGCCCTCATTTGAGCTCTTGAACTTGCCAAGCAGTTTTTTAGCCCCAGGTCCTTTGCCACAGCTGTTCTCTTGCCTTGGAATGCTGTTCTCCTTGATCCTCACATGGCTGGTTGTTTCTTGTTATTCAAATCCCAGATTGCCACCCCCTCAGAGAGTCCTCCCCTTACCACCCAGCCAAAAGTAGGATGAAGGATTTCATCTGTCTCACAGAAACAGAGATATGCTTTTCTCTGTCCTTTCTTGTCTACCTCTTTTCCTTTTTTCACCCTTAAAAAAGTTCTCTTTAACCCATTTCTTAAATTAGCCTGTGGTGTATATTAAACATCTCTTAGACTTTCACAAGCACCACCTGCGGGTCTAAATGGAGCAAATGTTGCCTTGGAGGTCAAACATCTCTCTCCCTTCCTCCTTATTTCCCTCTCTTCATTCCTCCTTTCCTCCCTCTCTTCTACCTTCCTTGCCTTCTTTCCTCCCTCGCTTTACATAAGTAACTCATAGGCTTCCATGATACATCAAAGTCATATTTCTAAACAAAAAGGCAGCTATGGTAGAAAGAAAAGAGTACTTGATTTGAAGTTCAAACACCCAGGTGAAATTCTACTTTTCTTCTATTTATTTGTTGCTGAGCCTCAGTTTTTATTTATTTATTTATTTTTTTGGTAAGGAAGATTGTCCCTGAGCTAACATCCATGCCAATCTTCCTCTATTTTGTATGTGGGATGCTGCCACAGCATGGCTTGATGAGTGGTGTGTGGGTCTGCGCCTGAGATCTGAACCCACGAACCCTGGGCCACCAAAGCAGAGTGCACAAACCCAACCACTACACCACCAGGCTAGCCCCAGCCTCAGTTTTTCGAAGCAGCAATAAAAATTACTATTTCACAGGTTGTTGCTGAGTGAGATAATGAGTGCATCAGTCATCTACTGCTGTAATAATGCTGTGTAACAAACCACTTCAAAGCTTATTGGCATAAAACAGTCATTTCTTATTTCTCATTCCTCTGTGGGTCAGCTGGGCAGTTTGCTGATCTGGCCTGGGCTCACTCAAATATCTGCAATGAGCTGTCCACTCAGCTGGGGCTAGCTGGCCTAGGATGGCCTTCAGCCGAGGTGACTCATCTCTGTTCCATATGGTCTCCTGTCTCCCAGCAGGCTAGTCTAGGTTTGTGTTTCTGGTGGTGGCCGAGTTCCAAAAGAGAAATCAGAAACTACATTTCAAGTTTCTGCTTGCACAAAGTTTGCTACTATCTTATTATTCAAACAAGCCACATGGCCAAGCCCACTGCCAAAGGGCGTGAATACAGGGAGATAGGAAAAACCCATGGCCAATAATGCAGTCAATCCACCACAACGAGATTGAATAATGATGATGCGGAGCCTTCTGCTCTGGGAAGCCTTCCCTGATTTCCCTTAGCAGACTTGAGCACTCTTTCTGATATGCTTCCATTACAGAAATTATTAGTAAATATTTATTGAGTCTCTGATTTTCCCTAAACTCTAGGTGCTGGAATGCTGTAGACACAGCAGTGAATGTGACAAAGCCCATTGCATCTTAGTGGTGGGTGACAGAGAGTGAATAAATGAACACATGAAAATATACGTAATTCCGCATACTTATATGTGCTCTAAAAATACGCTTTGTAGCTCTTTGTGAACATCTCAGTCTCCCTCGCTGTGCTGGGATCTCCCTGGGGCGGGGACCAAGTCTTTTCCTCTTTGATCTCCAGTCCCTAGCACAGTGTCTGGCCCCATACATGTTCAATAAATAATGAACCTTCAAATGGGCAGGAGGGCCCTGCAGAAGGCACTGCCCACAGAAGGCATGGTGATGAGTGATGTGGAGCCAAGAACTATGCCGCAGCAGTAGCTATTCATTTGCAGGTTCTCATTCCTTTCAACTCTTATATATTCCCATGGGAAGACACAGGGACTGCACTTTCTCCCTGACACTGCTCTCTCCATAGTGATCCTCTTAACATGAATGTCTATCACTCAGAAGGGATTCTGACCAATGGCTCTGGTAGCATTTGCCTAGTTTTGCTTCTCTCCTAACCCAGAGAAGCTTTTGCTCCCCACTTCTCAATGCTTATATGTCTCACCACAGATGACTGTGGTGGCAAAGTCAGAGAGGACAAGGGACATGTGGACCTGGGTGCTTGCCTCTTCCATTTAGGATTGTGAAAGTGGAAATTAATCATTTTGAGTAGAAAGGTTCCACATTATTCCACCTCTCTCAATGTGAATGAGAGATAGACTTGGACCACAATTTACAAGTTTTGCTATTAATCTTTAGAGTTCCTTCTTCACTGGGCTTGGTTCTAGACCCTCTATTTAAATGTTAGTCAGGACCTTTTTCCATAGACACTGGTTGGTTTAAAAAGTACCAATGTGGCTACTTGTCAGTTTTTTAACAGCTCAGCCACTGAACCTCCTTCCTCCATTTGGGGTATTCTTGCAGCATGAATCTTAGTAGAAGGCAGGACCTGCCTCCCACTCTAGAATCTAGAAAAGTCAGATTCTAGTTTTCCTTCTGCTCACTGGCAGGGGTGCTGTGTGCATGTGACCAAGCGTAGCCAATCAGGTGCTCCCACTTGAGTCAGTGACCAAAGGTAGCAGTGATAATAGTACCAGCAGCAAACAATGTCCTGTAACTAGTATCCAGTAGGGCTATTTGTTATGAGTTGAATTGTGTCCCCCTCAAATGCCTATTTGAATACCTAACCTCAAGTATCTCATAATATGACCTTGTTTGAAGATGGGGTCTTTGCAGAGGTAATCAAGTTCGAGTGAGGTCATTAGAGTGGGCCCTAATCCAAAATGACTGGTGTCATTATAAAAAGGGAGAATTTGGGCACAGGGACATGCATAGAAGAAAGACAATGTAAAGAGACATATAGGGAGAAAGCCACGGGAACATGAAGATGGCCATCTGTAAGCCAAAAAGAGAGGCCTGGAACAAATCCTTCCCTCACAGCCCTCAGAAGGAACCAACCCTGCTAACACCCGGATCTTGGGCTTCTGGCCTCCAGAACAGTGAGTCAATAAATTTCTGTTGTTTAAACCATCCAGTCTGTGGCACTTTGTTATGGTAGCCTCAGCAAACTAACACATCATCTTCACCAGAAAATTCCTGTGGCGTGGTTTTGGCCCTGGTCCTAGCCTCCTTAGATTCTTGGTTCTCTATCTTCTAGGCATTTCTGAAGCTATTAAATTTCTTTTCACAAGTTTGTTTGTTTGTTTTAGTAAAACTCAGCCAAAGTTTGCTGTTTCCAACTAAGAAACTCAATAATACAAATACCATGTTCTGAAGAGTTTTTCCTCTATAGGGAACTCTGGATTCTTTTTTCTTCTTTTCTCACTGAAACAGCTCCTTCTTCTGAGCTCCCTGGTCCAGCCAAAATTTTGTAGGACTGGCATATCTGCCCTTCCTCTGTTGGTTGGCAGGCTTGTAACTAATCTAGCCCTGCTCCTTCCTTCCTTCTGATATTACAAAAGCAGTTTTCTTGTATTACTTGCCACAGGGTTGGCTGATTTGTTGACCTTCTTCATTTAAAACAGCCATGATCAAATACTGTTCAAGTCACACCACAGATGGAGAGATGTGCACTCTTGCAACATGGTGCACTCCACAAATATCAACAGGCTATCTCCAGCCCCAGCACCTCAGAGGTGTCAAGATTAAATGAAACACTCCAATCTGATTCCTGCTCTAGAGCATGTTCTGAGTAAGCGACTCTGTTGTCTTTACTTTGAGTTTGGTCACATTGACACCATAACTTGAACTCTTGGCTTGATAATACATTTTGACACAGCATCCAGATTAAATCTACAATAACAATGTTCCATTCTTCATAAATATACGACATTGGGGCTATGTAACCAGTGGTTGGATGAAACTGTCTTATCTGATCACAGGCTTGCACAGGCTCAAAAGGCTGGTGGATTGAAAATATATTCTTTTGGTTTCTGTGATATTTCACAATTCAAGAGATAAAGAAAAAAAGCAACGACAGGAGTGGAAATTATTCAGCCTAGGCCCTTTACTTCAAGTTCAAAGCAGAGAAGAGAGAAAGAGGAGGGGGCCAACAGAGTATGCTGCTCGTTTTTGCCCCTACTTCTAGTTTCCAAAAACGAAGTAGAGAATTAACCTTTGTTGGGAAGGAACTGTGTGCTAGACACAACGCTGACTGCTTCACAAATATTATCCCATTTAGTTCTTGCAACATCCCTCCAAAATTGTCTTTCCCATTTTATAGAAGCAAAATCCCTCCACAATCATGTCTTTTCCATTTTATAGATGAGCAAATACATTTTCACCCTGTTAGTTGGCCAAGTCAGCATCATATATTACTCCAAAGGACGCTTTTTCTACCACACAGGAAAAAGGAGAACATGTTTTCATCACCACCCAAGATACCCCAGAAGTAACAGTTTTCTTTTTGCTCAGAGTGTCTGGGTGTTAAGTAGGACAGGAAAATCAAGACGCTCCTCAGAGAAGTTAACAATGCTGAATTGCATTATCACCTCTCATGACCCTCCCTCTTCTTTCAACTCATCTCTGACAATGTGGGTAGAACAGCCATCTTTGGAGTTCCTGCCTGTTCAACATCTGGGATTTGATTTGTTTTGTCCATTTTTAGTGTCCAGGCATTTTGCTTCTTTTCTACTCTCCTTCTCTCTTGTTGCCTCTTTTACAGTTTATAGTTGAAGGAGCATTTGGTGTATATTCTATAGCCATTGATGGCTGTGGCCTCTTGTCCTCTCTGAAGAAAAAGATAGTATGGATAATGCAAATAGTTCTTTTCTTCATTCCGTCTTTGTTCCTTCCCTCTACTAATGATCTGGCTAAGATCTATTAATGATTGGGCAAGTCACTTAACCTCTTAAAACCTTGGTGATTTCATTTATAGAGTAGAGATGGTGGTACCTTATGCGGCTGATGGCAGGCACGTGACCCAGAGCATCTCTTGAGCCTCTACTCTTTCTGCGCCAAGAGTTATTAGTCAAAACAAAAACACTCCCTCTCTTATGGCATGAATAATTAATTACTATTCCAATTACATGTCCTAAAGAGAGACATCTTATAGTGGGCATTCTTCCAAATGGCTGTTATGATTGGTAAACAGCACCAATCTTGGGGGTAGGCAGGTGGGATCCTGACTGCAGGCCTACTCTGCACATGTCACTCATCACAATCACCCAAATGGTGTATTTAAAAATTAGTTTCTCAAATCTTTCAAATTACATAGGAGAAAAGTTTTGCTTATAGCACCCTTAACACCAGGGCATGAAGCACAGTTTGACCCGAAAGGCAAGGGCAGAGTAATTTGGTAAGTGAAGTTTGACCTACTCTCATTCATTTTTTAATCAAACCCCTCCATACTGAAAATTCCAAAAACATCGTGAGACATTCTCTAGGAAATATTCATGACTGAGATATTTGGACTTACTGTTGAATAAAAGAAGGAAGAAGTTATCCTTGGTTTCTCTCCTGCCAGAGCACAATAATAGCTCTCCCACTGGGGGCACTTATTTGGAGCATAGATTTGAGGCTGTGAACCTGAGAGGGGTCTCTGGCTGGCATGAGAAGGACTTGCATCTTTGGGAATGCTGGAAGTTACTGTAGTGTGTGCTGAAGACTTTTACTCCCTTTCTTTCCATAGAAAAGAGGACATGGAGCCAAATGACAGATGACCACTTTCCTCTGTAGCAAGGGGAATAACCCACTGCTGTGATTAAAACCCTATTTTTTTTAGACCCTCTTTCCTTTGGGAAGTTAGAGAAGCTTAAGTGTTGCATGGAGAGAATTATTCAGCCTCCAATGATGCCAGGTCTCCTGGTGAGAAACTGTTATTCTCTTCTTAAAGAAGATTGTGACACTGGTAGTGTTACTAATTACCACAGCAACAATAATAATACTTAACATATGCTCCACAAATCTTTAAATGCTTTATGTGTATAAATTCATATAATTCTTGCAATAACCATATGCACTAGATGTGATTATTGCCTATATTTAACAAATGAAAAGACTGAGTTACAGAGAGATAAAGTGCCTTCCCCAAGGTCACACAATGGTAGAGTCAGGATTTGAACCCAAGAAAGTCTAGTTCTGCAGCCCACATGTTTTAACCACTACACAAAGGACCACTGGTCTCCACGTGCTCTGGAATCTCCCCAGCTCCATCACTGACCAGTGACTCTCAATGGTAGCTCTGAGGGTAATTCCTGCCAGGCTTACTGAAGTTGCTCCTAGTGGTTCCTCTCCTTGGACACAGCCCCATCCCAGGGACCTCTCTCGGCAGGTGTTCCATCAGGGTCATTTCTGCCATTGAAAGTGGCTTCCGTCATCACCTCTTGTCATGGCTGCTACCCGTGAGGGGTAGTTTTGGACATCCACTCCTGCCAACATCATTTTTAGGGCCCTCTTGGTACCTGCTGATCCTATAACAATATCCAGGTGTCTCAGTCTTTGTCAGCATCACCTCTAAAGTGTAGCTTACTGAAGCTACAATGCCACACAGCACTTTCAAGGAACTTATTTGAGTAGTACAGTGTCTTAAAGATGGCGTCAAGGAAGCAAGTCTACCCTTTCATCTCCTTTTTGCTCTTTGAGGCATTGCACAGGTCCACTTGGCTTACAGGACTCAATAATAATATACTGTGTGTATATCGCTTTTGAATTTATGAAGTTCTTTGTAAATTCACAATCTCGTCTAATCTTCACACTAACTCTGTGAGTGAGATTATTATCATATCCAGCTTAGAGATGAAAAAATTCAGGCTTTCAGAAAGCTTACATGGCTTTCCTAAGATTTTATACTAAAGTTGGAGCTAGAGTAAACCTAATCTTAGAGTGCTAATTTCACCACACCATTACCAAGGTGATTATCTGTCTTTTAACTCCTCGACTTAACGGGCAAAAGTAGCATCTTGTTGTTTTAATTTATACTACTACTTTATTATCCCTGAGGCTGTTTTTTGTAGTTCTTGCTTGCCTATTGCCCATGCCAATTTTTTCTTCGGGAGTTTATCTTTTCTGAATTGACTAATAAGAACTCTTGCTATAACGGAGACATTGATTCTTTAACTACCATATAGTTTGCAAATATGTTTTCCAGTTTGTCCTATGCCTTTAACTTTCATATTTTTAGAATGTACAGAAATATAAAATTTTTATGTCATCAAATTTATCCATCTATTTCGTCATAGTTTCTGCCTTGGAAAAGGCTTCTTAATCCCGAATCATTTTTTTTACCTAATTTGTAGTTTTACTTTTATATTTAATTTTTTAGTCCATCTGGAATGTGTTTAAGTATATAATGCCAGCTAAGGGTTCACCTTGAAGTTTTTCAAATGAGTAAATAGTTATCCCAGCATTATTTATTAAATAATGTGTTTTTCCCCACTGATTTGATTTTAATCATATTTTAAGTACAATTTATATTTGGGTTTGACTCTGGGCTTTCTGTTCACTTCCTCTGAGATGTGAGTCCTGATTCCAGTTACAGGTTCCTCCTTCTCTACCCCATCACTATTCCAGGTGCTGGAGGTAGAACTTGCCCCTCCTGTCTCCTTGGGCACCAGAGGACTTGACATCAGCACCTAATGCCTTGTCACTTATTCCTCCCCAAGTAGAAAAGCCATGATTCTGGGCCTCAAATCAGAAGGCACAGACTGAGAAAACGTGCCTCCTTCAATTATAAATATGTTTGTGTGTGTGTGTGTGTGTGTGTGTGTGTGTTTGTGTGCATGTGCCTCAGGGCTGGTTCTCTGTATCCCGGGTTCTCAAAACCAGAGAGCCATTTTCTACCTGTGACTTGTGTTACCAAATACAGTGTCTAGAATCTGAGGCTGACTTACCTCAGTGACTGTTGCCGTTCAGAGAACTCTTCCTTATTCAAAAAAAGTTTTGCTTCATTTAACGTGGGATTTTGTGGAGAAGATTTTGCAACCCTCATTTTCTTTTAAGGTATGCAGGTCATAAGAAAATGTGGAAATACATGAGAACTCAAGCCCTAAGCAACTGCACATGTAGAAATTGAGCATTGATCTGGGGAGTCAGAGACCAAACTTACTGTTCTTTTAAATCCCTGTGGAATACCCATTTCTGTGCTATTTATGGTCTGTTCAGGTCACTTAAAATCATAAAATGTTACATCTGAAATGGACCCTAAACATCTAGTCCGATGTTTTTTACAGATGTGGAAACTGAGGCCCAGAGAGCTTCCATGAGCTGCTCAGTAGGCCAGAGCCAGAGTGAAGAGGGTGTCTCAGTGCCCTATGCTCTGCCCCCACCCCTTTGCTTAATATACAAACATTAATTAAATCAAGCAATTCAACATATTGTGATTGTATTAAAATCCAAAACTCTAGTCAGGACATAGGTTGAAAGTGGACCAGTTCTTCAAATTAACCTATTTCAATACATCTTGGATTGAGAAAATATATACTGCAAATAGCTGTGAACAAACACTCCCACTCTTTCTTTTTCCATCTTTCTGTTTCATGTTTCTCCTCTCTGTTTTACTTCTTTCTTCTTCCCAATCTTCCCCCTTGCTCTGGAACCTCTCCTGCCAGAAATAAAATTCGCTGCCCAGGCATCTTACTGGAGCCCCCAGAGTACATGTGGCTGTAATGGATGTGCCTCTCCTGTGTAGGATGCAATCATTTTGCAGCCTCTTCTACCAAGCTGTGGTTCCAGGTCCCAGAATTCAAGTAGGAACAAGGCAAAGTGGCTTAAAGCAAAATAGGACATGGACATGCTTATGGACACGGAGTCCAAGTCTGCAAGCCGTCTAACCAGGTCCTCAAAAGTCCCCTTCCCAGCCCCACAACCTGCCACACACTCTAGTCCCCTTCGAAAAGGAAGACAGCCATGACTTCATCTACTCGGGCAGAAAAGGGGACCAACGGGGCTTCTGGTGCACAGAATTTGAATCTTTGATTCATGCAGTCTCTCATATTGGTCCTTGCGTGGTCTCCTTTTATATGTTTAGTTAGTTCTTTAATCGGTTAGGTTTAACAAGATAATAAGTACCCAGAATGGGCCACTCAAAGCAAAATCTCAGACCTTGACACTAATCCGCATGTAGCCCTCCCCCACTTGCAGTAACCCTCATCCCAAGTGCTGTGCTTTTCATTCCCTTGAGTTTCTCCTTATGTGGTTTTATTGCATCTATGTATTCACAAAAATATGTTTAATTTTAGTTATTTTTAATATTATAAAAATGGTATTCTATGATGTCTGAGATTTTTTTCAAAATAGTAAGGGAGGGGAAGGGCGTAAGATATGTAGATGAACCAAGATTGGCTTAGATGGAAGATGGGTACTGGGTACACGGGGGAAATTATAGTATTTTTTCTGTTTATATATATGTTAAAAATTTTCCATATAAAAAATTGCTAAAGGGTATCATGCTATATGTAATATTTTGGGACTTTTTTCACTAAATATTTTGTTGCTAAGAATCATCCATATTGTTGCTTACTTTGATTTCTGTGTAATATTTCCCATTGTAAGTACATCACCGTGTATTTGAAATATTTTTGAATGGAAGAATTGATCAAAAGGAGATTTTTGGTTAACCTAAAACTCCAAAGTAACAATATTTTCCTTTTTCTCACAGACTGTAGTTACTTCGATTTTTTTCATGGTTCTGCCTCCTCCTGAATAGATTCCCCACTCCCACCACCTCCCCAGAATTCCATGAAGTGGATCTAGCTCACAGTCAGCCCTGGGCAGAACCTTGGTGTTCTGACCTTTCTCCAACTGGATTTGGTTCTTAGCCACCACATAGACCTTGGTTTCCTGGAGGTGTTGCCCTCCTACCAGGTACCCTTCACCTTTCCCTGGCCTTGGGTGGTGGAGGACCCAGAAGAGCTCTAAGGGAGGGCTGGGAGGGGTTACTTGTTTGTGTTTTTGACTCTTGGAGTTGTATTCCCCCTTATGCTGCAAACAGCCTCATCTTCCAGTTCCCAGCCCTGAGGGTTCCCTTCCCGGTAGCTGGGCCCCCGTTGGAGCTAGCCTTTCAGTCTTTTATGCAAAGACAGCTCTAAAGTTAAATCCAGGGAGAATAGAGTATGTTTTTCTCTTTTGCCTGCTTGGTGACTTTTCCATCCTTTTGAGTTTTCATCCATGTAACATAGAAGACCACGTTCAAATGCACTTCTAGGCTGCACTGAGATTGACTTGCTTAGAGACCTAGCAACACATTTCTTTCTTTCGTTCTCTCTCTCTTTCTCTCTCTCTTTCTCTCTCTCTTTCTCTCTCTCTCTTTCTTTCTTCTTTTTGCTGAGGAAGAGTCATCCTGAGCTAACATCTGTTGCCAATCTTCCTCTTTTTGCATGTGAGCCACCACCACAGCATGGCCACTGAGAGGTGAGTGGTGTAGGTCCATGCCTGGGAACCGAACCTGGGCCGCTGAAGTGGAGCATGCCGAACTTAACCACCAGGCCACCAGGGCTGGCCCAGCTCTTTTCTTTCTATGGCATCAAGCTTGTTGCATGTGACCCAAAATGCTCATCATTTCTTTCATTCATCAAACATTTATGGGTTGTTTATTATGTGCCAGGCACAATGATAGGCTTTGTGTACAAAATGGCAAATAAGATTTAATCTCTGCTATAAGATCTCTCCATTCAGTAGGGGAGAAAAGTACACAAGCAAATGTGACAGAGGCATTTGCAGTCAGGGCCACAATAGGATTTCCGTGGGCCCTAATGCTTTTGTCTTTGTTGGCCACTTCCTCCATTAAAATGTTAAAAACTATATTTTATATTTATACACACTGCATAAAGATAAATGTATTATTATTACATATTAAAGCATTTCTTCTAATTTTAAAAGAATTTAAAACATTTTATGAGCTCCTAAAAGTATCATGGGCCCTAGACTCTCTGTCTACTGTGCCTAATGGGAGAAGTTGCCTGTCATCTACATTTTCTTCCCTATTTTAGGATAACTCAGCCCCACTTCTTTCCGTCCCTTTCTGACAATGAGGATCTCCCATATGACGGTAATTCTGCATTTGGTTTCCATCCATTGAAACTGTATATATTGACCAAGAGTAGCAATAAAATCACATTTAAATAGTGTATTTTTAATTTATCATGATGGCAGCCACAAATATGTCTGTCAAACAATAATAATAGCTAAAATGTATTGAGTGTTAACTATGTGAACAACACTAGTCCACACATATTATCTCATTTAAGATGACGACCTTTGAGTGGCCTTATTGACATTGCCCTCATTTTGCAGATGAAGAAACTGAAGCCCTCAGAGATTAAATACCTTGTTCAGAGCCACACAACTAATAAGAGGCACAATCAGTATTTGAACCTGTCAAACTCCAGATCCTTAACCACTATGTTAGATGACCTAGGATACAATTGTGTAAGATGTATAATCCCAACTATTTTCTACCCAACTGTGAATTTTTCACCTTTTACAAAACTCCAGCCTGCCGGGAGCTCATAGTCCACAGGCTGGGAACCTATACTTAGGGTAAAGTTTCTAACTCTTTTTATAGCCTGAAGCTGCCATTGAGACTCATTTAATACCTGAAATGTTTGTATTTCAGAATGCAGGAGCCACACTTTCCCTGTGTACCCTAGAGCTCTCTCTGGGAGCTGAACAGGGGCCAACTGCACAAGAAGCTGTAACTTTCCCCCCACAGTCCACCCTACTCCTCAAAATGACTTCAGAGATTTGAGCCCCCCCGGACCCTTGCATTGTCCGTAAGCTTGAGGCCTGAAATTACAGCCAGTACCTCCCTGCGTGTGTCTTCACCAACAGTACAGATTCACAGAAAAGGAATTTTGGTAAAAATGATGATGTCTTAAATTCTAGGCCCACAATGCCAGAACAATCCTTGTTTGCCGAGTAGAAATTTATGTAATCGTAAGACTAAAGACACTTTTAATTTCCAAAATGTTATTGCAACCAGCATAATAATGATTTCTAAGTAAGTGCCAAAATACTTTTCCCTGAGTCCTCTTAAGTGCTTTGAGTTGAAAAAATATCCTCTTGAAGTGATACAGTTAACTGCAGGACTGTCGCTGTGCAACAAGAGAATAGAAGACAGGAAGGAAACATCCAACTGAGATGCACATCATGGGGAAAGGGAAGAGATAACATCCTGACCTGTATAGATAGTTTGCTGTCTCAGAAATATTATTTGCTCACCAAGAACATTAGTGTAGAATTAAAAGCAATGATATGAAATTATGATGTTTTCTATACAGAGGGGCAAAGTTCGAGATCTTGTGATTTTTTTCATTCATACAGCTTGAGGCCAACAAGCATGCTGTGACTCGATAATATCATATACAATTAATGGAGGAAAATGTATAAAAGCCGACCCAGAATAGTCCCTTAGACTGTGGCATCTGCGTAACCAGTAATGAGCTGACACGTAGAAGATCATATGACTACAACACTGTCTCTTTTCTTAAAAAGAACCAAAAAATTATGTGTTTTTAAAAATAAGTTTAAATTCCACGGGAGTCTATCCCTAAGTCATCGGACTCTGTATAAAGAAGCGTCTGATCACTTAGTCCGAGTTCCTGGAACGGGATTCCAGGCGGAGGCTAATGCTTCAGTCAGGGCATGTGGATAGGTGACAGATGGCGGATTTTCGCCTTTCAACACATAACCGTAACCTTATGCACTGTCTGAGTTTATTTTCAATCCCATACACAAGGGCTTATTGTTTATAATAAGCCGTCTTCCAAACCCATTTCCAGGAAAAGATTCTCCATGTGTGTCACCCTGCATCACTTTCTGGGCTGCACGGTGACCATGAGGACTCCAGGACCCAGGGCCAAGTGTCAAGTGCCAATAATGGGGGTGGTGAAGGGGGAGGGTGAAGTTTCTGGTCCTTGTTACTATTTATATCAGTGTCCTGTCCAGTCTGGTCTCGGATGCATCTTAGATGCTTTACTTAGATTTTGCAGCCTTACTTCTACTTTCTCACCTAGAGTGAAAACCAACACACATTACACCAAGCCATCCCTACTTGTTAGAAAAGGAGGGAAGAAAAGAAAATTTTGTCTCACAGGTCAGGTTCCTATCTCAAGGTGGGAAAACTTGGTAATTTATACTCAAAAATAAACAAGCTACACCCAGCTCCAGCCTATGAGGTGTGTAAACTTTGAATGGGCAATTCTAATTTTATTCTTGGTACTGTGTTCGTGTTCTGAGTCAACTCTTGTCTTCTCTTTATTTTGAAGTGAATGTAGGCTCCTGATTGCATCTGAGACCATGTAACTCCACTGGGCTTTTCAGAAGGATGGGGATCAACACAGGGACATGAATCTGAAGGAGCACAAACTCTAGCTTTATGACTCCAAATAAAATGTGAGGCAGAGCAGCTCTGAGATTCATGAACGTCAATTTAGTTTGAGAAGAAGCTGGATAAAACTTTGAGTTTGGTCTCAAAATAGCCTGGACAATTTTAGTTTCCTGACAGCATTTGGTGGCAAGCCTGTTAAAGAACACCATCTTGAAATTTCCCATTTGTGGGCTGTAGATAGCATATCATCTTGACACACCCAGAACTTCAGAAGCATTAATCACCAAGGCACACCTGGCATGGAACAGAAAAGATGTGAGGAGAGAAGGAGATAGAGATTTAGATGGACCCCATACCTTGTGTTTTCTATGTTTCTGCCTATGTTATTAGTTAACAACTTACCTAATAAGGTAACCCAGAGAGACCCTGGGGTGCAGTGGTTAAGAGCATAGACACTGGAGTTAGGAGGGCTTGATTCTGAATCCCAGCTCTTTCATGTACTGGCTGTGTGACCATGGACAAGTTCCTTAGCTTCTCTGAGCCATGGATTCCTAATGAGACAAAGTATGTCAGGACTAGCACAGTACCTGCACATTTGGGGGTTCAGGGCTCTTCCCCTCCTAATGTCTCCTTTTTCACTGAGTATTAATAAGGATGATATGTATGAAAAGTACTCAGCATGTAGTCAATTATCACAACAATTAGTTTGTTTTATCACTTAGGGGCCCAATGATGTAGAATTTAAAATTGTTCTTTTTATTATTACTATTTGAAAAAAGCCATTTAAGAGTGGCTGTTCCTGATTCTAGTTATCAAGTCTCTTTGACATAGACAATTTTTCTCTGAGCTAAGCTA
The DNA here is from genome assembly GCF_020826845.1 of Diceros bicornis minor. NCBI lineage: Eukaryota > Metazoa > Chordata > Mammalia > Perissodactyla > Rhinocerotidae > Diceros > Diceros bicornis. The sequence continues at coordinate 8,926,009 of NC_080759.1, read as the reverse complement.
TCTGAGAGGCTCAGTAGATGTAAGGCTAGTGCTTGCCCTCTGTCCTCATGGAAGAGTTGTAACAGGGTATTCCTTGACTTGACAAACTTAGTATTTGCCTGCTATTAGCAATGACATTAGATAGCTCCACTCCTTCATGTCCCCATCTCATATTTATAATGGGACTCAGGGGATTCTTTGGGGTAGAAGAGAAACTCAGTCCTCAGAAATAAGACTCAGTCCTTATTTTAGATATTCCACCTTATTAGAACATCTCTGAAATATTGAAATGTTTTTAATTGAACTAATTTAGGAAAAGTCGCTGGGTTGGGGCCCAAGGGGAAACTCATCATCAGGTACTTTTGAGTGCCCTGAGCTTAAGAACAGGGTCAAGATCGTCCAAGAGGAGAGCTGGTCTGGCACTGATGTTGTCCTTTCCTGATTCAGTCATCTTCATACCATGGCTGTGCCCAGTGGAAAATGGCTGAGTATGTGAGAAAGAAGACTGATCACAAATACTCATCTTGCTGGAACCAGCTTGCTATGGCATGGAGCCTCATGGCTGAGTGGACCATGGCACTCCAGGGAGAAGCACTCTGCCCTGCCACCTCCCTGACCCCAGATGGTTGGTGACAGCAGCCCTTCTGCTTGCACTAGACTGATGGACTAATGGTTTCAGTAGAGACACACCAAGAGCCGTCATCCTCTTCCATGAGTGACTATATTATCCCATGTGGACTTGGGTTCTTAGACTTCTTGTGAGCAATGGCCAGGAAGGAAAGTATAGACTTCTTCTAGACTTCTTCCCTCGGTGAGAATAGGGGATTGGAGTTATCATAAATTGAATATTCAAAGAAATGTGAAGTTATTTCATATTCCAAACTGATGAAGCAGGATATATTAGTTATGCCTAGGCTCATTTGAGTCAATAGTCTTCATAACATCTGTTTCCAAGTCCTTCCGCAATCCTTAAACCAAAGAATTTGTGAAAATTGAAAACAGTCAGGAGCTCACAACTTAGAATGAGCTGTACCTGTTTACCTTACTGCCTTCCAGTCCATATTTCCAAATGCGGACTGTACCAAACAGGAGTTAGGGTCACAGGTAGGTGAACTTATCTTTTGAGCTGGACAATTCATTTCCCTTTGGTGATCAATTTATAATCCTTTCCTCCTACCAGTCTGACATTTGGCCAATTTCAATTAATTATAAAAGCTTGTGTTGTTTGAGGTTCCTGGTCTTTAGAGGCAGAAATGAAGCTGCATTAGAATGATCCTGTGCCTCAGCATTCTTAAAAAAGATCCAAACTAACTCATTAGAAATAAATTTGGCAGATATTCTTGCGATGATACCAGCAACAGGCCAAAAACAGGAACCTTCATGCCAGCTTTGTTTAATGTAGACTCCAAGGTACCATCTAAATTGATGGGTTGTACTGCAAATTTGTCAGGTTTGGAATAACTTTAAATAAATCGTCTGGGGCAGGGAAAAACCTTTCTCTTTATATAGAGATATGATAATAGGGTTGGCAATTTTATAATCTGACCCATATAGAATTTTTTACCTGATAGTCTCAAAGCAATTCTCAGCATCAATACTGACCTTCATTACACTGTCAGTGGGTGGGGAAGGAACCAAACGTTGGCTCACCAGTTGTGTATCTTAGCTTCCAGTGTCAGCTGTGGGAGTGAAACAGAAGGAGAATTGCAGAGCCTGAATTTAGACTCCTATTTCTCAATCTATTATTCCCACCAGTGTCTTCACATCATCCTTGCCCGGCAGTTGAATGGATGGGGTTTAGGGGAATGCGCACATTCATGTGACTTTCTTGGCTGGTTCATAGAATTTGGCCTGGAGTGGGGCTCAGTTCTAAGAGACACCTCCCCTCTGTGGGCCTGAGAAGCTGCAGCATTGTTAAGCTCTCTAGTCTGTCGGACTTGAATGAGCTCATTGGGAAGGAATGCCCAGTGTGACCACAATGCCATTAAGACATTGGACACTTACTCATTCGCCTATTAAAAAGTCTTGGGTATCACGCTTACTGGGTGTGCATTCACCACTAGGTTCTTTAGGGGATTTAGGTTAGACACATAGATCTAAGCAATCCTCCAAACCAAACCCCTTGTTTTACTGGCAAATGAACGAGCTCAAAGTCACATAGATAATGAATGGCAGGTCTATGACCAAGATCGTGGTTTCATGATTCCTAGTGTTCTTTCTATCCCCATATATAAAGACAAATATATGACTTTTGTCCTGGAGGGGTTTACAACAATGGAGGGGAAATGAGACTTTGTTGCAAACGAACAGTGGGTATCCCAGCACGAGAATGTGCTAGGGAGGCACAGAGAATATATGCCGAACACCTGAAATATGCAAAGGATTTTATTATACATTTTCTCTCATAATCCTCGCACCTCCTAATTCCTTATGAGGAATATATAATCATCCCATTTTATTGATAAGGAAACTGAGGCTCAGAGATTCTGCGATTCTTTATTAGCATGTGCATGGAACTGTAGCCCATCTATATACCCACTGTTCTGAACCCCCAGAGTCAGCAGACTCCCGGGAGAAGTGGTTCAGTCAGAGAAGGCTGCTTGGAAAGGCAAGGCTTGAGTTGATTCATTGCACTTGCTTAGGTGCAGAGAAGCCTCAGCAGATGGAGGAAACACAGATGGCCTCCCCGTGATTGCGTCACCACCCAGAGAAGGTTGGAAGCAGTTACACACCCACTGCTTTGCAGTCTCAAATGTAAATTGCCTAGAAAATTGAGCATGCCAAAGAGAAATTTTGCATCTTAAACCTGCAGCAGCCCCGTTTACAGATGGTCTGTTCTGGGCAAGGAGTAACACAATAAATAGTGGGGAGCTCCTGAGGATGTAGAAGACCCTGACACCTCTTTTGTAAGTTGTATCATTTCATGATGAACCAGAACAGCCATCAGTAAAGGGGCAAGGTGATGGATAGTTGAACATAGCTGTATACAAGCACTGAGGCAGAGTGAGGCAGAAAGGGCAAGGACAGGTAGGGCACCGTAGTATGTGGCAAATTTAAGAAGGAGGACTATCCTGAGCAATGGTATGAAGGAATATCCCGAGCTTGGCAGAAAGCAGGGACAAGCACTTGAAGGAAGGTTTTGAGGTGATAGAAGGAAAATCCATGCTTAGTTGGAACATAGAACACAAAACAGAGCATGGTAGCTGGAGATGAGGCAGTTTGGTAAGGGGTATATTTTGGGAAGTTTAGAAACTCATAAATTCAACCCCATTACCCATGATCACCTGCACACAGAACCTTCAGACCTCCTCTTATCCTTTGGAACGACCCCCTTCCACTTTGAAAACCTTTGGATATGACTCTGGCCCTGTCATATTCCCTTGATATATGGGTCCTGAGTCAGCAGGGAAAGAGATAAAGACCTTGTCAGAACTGAGATTTTATCATCCCCTTTCCCTAACCAAAGTAGAGGCTCAAAGTAACAGACGGACTAGATTTAAGTAAACACTGAATTTGAATTTTATGAAGGAGCTTCAGAATGCACAGACTGCCAACTGAAATGTGCTGGGGAAATTAGGCCACTAACTGTCCATGGGCCTGCATTGCTCCGTAAGGAATCTCCATTGCATATACGTTTAATGGGATGCTCAAACACTGGATCCCAAATTTTCTGAACTCTTGGTGGCTGTAAAGGTGGAAATTGGAATGGGTGTTTAGCAAAGTCTCTCATGCAGGGAGAAGGTAAAAACATTCTTGAGGAAGCTCTGAACAAATGGAGTGACCTTAAAGCAGGGGCTTCAGACTGGGACAGTAAGTGTCCATTTAATGACACAAGAGACTTGGAATAGGCCAGCGGGTTCATTTTGGCAAAAATAATGTTTGTTGCCTGCCTTTCTTTTTTTCTGACTTCTTCTCCTGGTGGAGAGAGAGACAGACGTCTTGATCCCTGGAGAAAGATCAGAGTCATCATAAACAGTGGTACAGGTTGTGCCCCGCACAGAGGTGCCCAGCTAAGGGGGCAGCTGGAGGCTGAAATCCAGTTTCCCCCATTATCATGTAAGTTACTTGAAAGCAGGGACCTTAAGATCTTGGGTCCTTCCATATCCCCTACATCTAAAACAGTCCTTGACACATAGAAGTTGCTCACAAGCTATTTGTTAATTGAATGACTAAGGAAATAAAGTGGTCTCAGCAATATGGTGTCAGGCTGGAGGAGCAGGAAGAAATACCCAGGAGGCTAGTCCCCTGTGAAGAGGCAAGGCCACTCTTGAGGCATTCCTATCTGGTATCTACTGTTACAGTTCTCCTGCCCAGTAGTGAGGAGATGGCCGGACCTGGCCAGTGTGGGGAAGCCAGGAGCAGTAGTTCTGGATGAGGGGGGGGAAGGCTGGCAGACACTGCAGGGTGCTCAGCTGGCATGCTCCCCTTTTTTCTTACCAACCATATTTGTATTTTATTTCAGGTGGGAATGGACCTCGCTAAAATCCTTGCTTTCCCAGGCTTCAGGGAAGGCACTGATGCTCATTTCAGGCCATTGAGACATAATTAAAAGTCTGCTGGGGATTTCTGGGAAAGTTTTGCTTTCCTGCTTCCGGTGTTGCCCCTTAGTCCTGAGCTTGGAAAAGGTGCAGCCATCTTGTGACCATAAGGCAACAAGAATGAAGCAAAAGTCATGTGTTAAGAATAGAGGAAAGAAATATTAAAGTGGCCTGGAACACTGAAGATGTTACAGAACCCTTGGACTGCTCACCTCCAGACTTGAAGCGTGTGAGAAAAACACTCCTCCTCCTGTTTGGTTAAACCACAGCAGTTAAGTTTCCGATACATGCAGCTGGACCCAATTCCTAACTGATACAATAAGCAACCACCAGGAATGTAAGCCATCCAGGGATGCTTAGAAATACTTGAGGAGGAGGCAGAACTTCTTGTATCCAAGATGGAGACTTGGAATAAGATTGATGGACATTCAAGAACATAGTGACTCCTCATGAGGCTGGAGGACTTGAGGTTACAAAATAAAGAATTTTTCAACAGTGAAGCTTTTGGAGTTACTGAAATACACTATGAAGACAGTCTGTGAATTCTAAAATATGTGTTTTTGGGATTTCCATTCTGACAACAGCAGAAATGACCTCCTAGTTGAGCAATGTCTGAAAGAACCATCTGTCCAGAACTTCTAGCTTGAGCTGCAAAGACGTGGTACAAACCGGTTTGAGAACTTTACATTCCTTCTGTTGCTTAATGCCACTGAGTTGAAATGAACCAATTTATTTTGAATGGTTGCTGTAAATTTGATCTCCAAATTACTTGTGGGTAATTTTAGTATCCATGATCTAAAAGTACCCTATGATTGCAAGGAGGAACAGTTGATATAATCTCTGTCGTCAAAATAACAACCTCATTTCACATGCTAACACCTTGAGTTTGTTGACATTATTGGTAACTGTGCTACACATCTATTCTGCTTTCTACAATAGTGGTGTGAATTAGTGTCCTGAAGAGGTGTGGGCTCTTTGAAGTATATTTGGAGACTTTTTCTGCCCTTAGCATCCGTGCAGCTAGAAACAACAGGGAGGTGTTGATTGGTAGGTATATTTTTAGTTGGATTACTTCAGCCCCAAACAGGGAGTGCTTCAGGCAGTCAGTAGTAAGATATATCTGATTAGGACTCATAAACTTTGTTTAGGACTACTCTATAGCTAAGTGGCTGGCACGGCAAGGCATGGCTACAGCCGTGTGTGTTTTGGTGGATGCCCTTAGGTGACCCACTCTTATATGCAAAAATAATATGTTACTGTGGCAGACTACCACGTTTATTCTGCAGAGCTTCAACTTTTATTTTTCAAAAGGTAGCTTTCGCTGTTCACCACAGCTCTGTGAGGTAGTTAGAGGTCCTATGCCAAATACTCCCCTTACACATGAACAAACTGAAAGTCAGCTTCAGTATGAGGCCAGTTCTCAATTACTTTTGTAGAAGGGTCAGAAATTTATAAATTATATTCAGATGTGCAGAAGTAAATGTAGAGTCTTTATTTTCTCTCTCAGATCTTATCTTGTTTGGGAGTGCTTCATTGCCACAGGTAGCAAAGAAAAAGTTAATGCTGTCACTTCAGGGTTGCTCTGTCTCTGCTGTGCCTTGGATGTTCCAGGCCTCTGACATGATGTGACTGTTCAGGTCTTGTCTCTGTTGCCTGTACTTGTCTCTAGTGGGATGCAGCTCATCTCATTTGCACCTGGTACTTGGGGTAGATGTTTGTGGTTTCTGCCGTAATCTCCTGACACTAGGACCCAGCATCATGAAATCACCTACTCATCTCACCTCTTGAACTTTTCTCTGTCCCTCTCTGGTTCAGCTTCTACAGCATTTCTTGATTCTTTTAGTGAGACACATGAGGGTTCTGGAGCTCCATACAGGCCATGAGGGATATCTTGGGCCCTTCTAAATTCCCATCTGGGTGGTGCCACATTGCTCCAGTGATAGACTGAAAATAGGGAGCTCCCCTACAGGGCTTTGAATTCCCTAACATTTATCTTGAAACGTTTGGGATACATCAACCTGCCCTCAGAGTTTCTCAATCCTTCGACCCAGAATTTTGATCCTGAGGGTGAAGTCATTTTCCTCAATTCTGACATCTGGCCTCTCTTTCTCCTCCTTCCTAGTCTCCTCTTTCTGGAACCTGGAGGCCTTCTTTACTTTCCCTTCCATCAGTCAGGTGAAATTTTTTCTTACATCACATCTTCCTTCTTCCTTTTAGCAAGGCTAATAAGTAAAGCTCTGGAGTCCAAATATACCAGGCTTGACTCTTGATAAGTAAAGGGAAGCTTTATGATGTAGGAGGCTCTTTTCTTTTTCAAAAGCTTGGCTTTCAAGATTATTGTTACACTATAGACTCAAAACGTCAGCTTTTCAACTCAGAGCTAAATGGTAACCTCTGAGTTTTAGTGTGTGCCCACCCTCTCTTTTCCTCTAACAATCAACTGCAAAGGTCAAAGGAGTTTAGGGAAACAGCATTTGCCAGGGATTAATGTCTGAAGGGAGGAGAAAGAGAGACTAGTTTAATATTTAAACAGTATTCTCCATTGAGCTTATGGGAAAGCCAATTGCTGTGTGATAACTACATGCCAGGCACTGTGTTAAGTGCTTCTCATGCTTTCCTTCACTTAATCGTCACAGCTCCCAAGAAGGTCTTTACCTATGAGGACACTAAAGCTTAGAGAGGTTATACATCTCACTGAAAATCACACAGCTAATCAGGAGTGGAGCCAGGATTGGAGCCCATGGGTTCTGCCTTGACAACTTGCAAGATTTTTGACTTGTGACACTATCTTAGAGAGGACAGAGGGTTAAGGACAAGGAAATCCATATCATGTCTAAGAGTATGCACCACAAATCTCATCACACCCTGCTTTTCCATGTTTTTCACTAAAATTTTCATGCCCCTTGAAACACATCAGGCAAATCCAAGGATTGCTTTTTGGAAGAGAAGAACTGGCTTAAAGTTTGGCAGGAGGAGATAGAAGGAGGAAGGCATAGAATGTTCACAAAATACCAATTCCTGGGAAACAAACTTGTTGATAATTTTATTAATTTTTCACCCGTATTACTTTGAAGAGGATTTTAATGAGCCATTTATTGGAAATTTGTTAGGGGCTTATATTTTGGGCGCTATATTTTTATTGGGTTCCTTTTTATAAAAAGGCAAAACCAAAGTACACAGTGTTCAGATGACTTGCTTAAAATGGGAGGCATCTGAGTCACAGAAGTAAAGTTAAATTCTCTAAGCTTCCGGTCCCATAATATCTTTCTTTATATACACTTTTGTCCTGCAGCTTCACTTTTTCAAGACCATAGGATGATTCTGTAGGAAGAAGAAAATACGTCTGACCTGCCTACATGGCAGTGAGGCAACCTTGTTGGAACCCATTTTTTTTTCACATTCCAAAGAAATCATGTTTGAAACAACAGGTGTTGCAGGAATTTGGAAAAAAGTGAAATTCCAATGTTCTTTTAAAAATCCAGAAAGCAATGTTTCTTAAAGTAAAGACCAATAGAGTAAGTTCATATTTTAATATTGTCATGTTTTCTCACTCATATTAGCTATAGCTTAGTATGCGCTATTAGGAGGAAAGAAAAGCAAATAGTCAAACTCGTCTAAAGATAAGTGACAAAATGTTCCAGAATAGCAATGAAAACCATTATGATCAGTAACTGATGCAAGATGAAAACATCTTACATTACTTAAGAGGGATTCTTTTATATAATCTAAGTGGTAAAAAGAGATGGAATTAAGACTCCAAACAGAAACAAATAAGAGGAACTCTAAGAGAAAACAAAGCAGGAATGTTATACGAGGAAACAAGACTAGTTTTCAATACATGAAGTAGAAGCAGATGAAGGAGTCAACATGACTGTTGAGAGGGAACTCAAGAACTTTTTTTTATAAAGTGGGAAAGATGGCTTGAGAAATGAAATGACTTCTTTGTCTCAGTGTGTGAAGCAGGATAAGTGGGGACAGATGCCAGAAACAGGCACATTTCCCAAAGGAAGAAGAATAGAAAATTGGTTTCCTGCCAGAACAGGTGGTGTGTTGACATGTACACATCTGACAGGCAGGCATCTGAAGCTTTCCAAGGGTCTGACAAAGCCAGTCTGAGGTTGTCTCCAAGACTTCAGGGAAAGGCCCCATGAGGGACCCTCAGTGATAGGGTTTCAGATGTTTTTGGACACATGGGAAATAGCAGTGGTGGGTAAGGAAAGTCATGTAAGCAGCCTGCTGTTGAGCACAAGGTTGAAGGTTGGCCTAAACTCATTCATAGCTCATGGTTTGATATTTTTAACCATCCATTATAGGAAAAGAGCCAAATGTCTGGTTAATTTCAGGAGCAGGCAGATATTAACTCACTAAACTCCCTTTGACCTTCTCAAATACTGTGGAAGCTTTGTCAGGACTTTTCTTTTTCTTTCTTTTTTCTTTTTTTGGTGGTGGTGGTAATAGTAGGTAGTAAGTGGGTGGGTCTGAGATTGGGAAAGAATATGAGCAGTGGGGGTGAAAGGCTGATGTACGATGTTCCTACAGAGTCTGGAATCTTGTTTTGTTTGAATAACTGGCTTTTAATGTGATCTGTGATGGGGACTCTGTAAATGGCACACTTAACCAATCATAAAATTATTTAAATAATAATCTGGCGCTAGATCTGGGGTGAAACTATCAAACCAAGTAGCGATGCCTTGAAAATAATGTCTCTCAGGGCCAGACCTGGTGACCTAGTGATTAAGTTCAGTGCACTCCACTTTGGCGGCCCAGGTTTGGTTCCTGGGCATGGACCTACACCACCCGTCTATCAGTGGCCATCTGTGATGGTGGCTCATGTACAAAAAAGAGGAAGATTGGCAGCAGATGGTAGCTCAGGGTGAATCTTCCTCAGCAAAAAAAAAAAAAAAGAAGAACATCTCTCACGTGCAATAACTGAAGGCAGCAGAGGGCCGTGGTCACAAGCATGGGCTCAGGAGTAAGACTGCTTGTTTTGAATCCCCATCCTACTTACTGACTGTGATATTGTGGATTGAACCTTTCGATGCTTTAATTGCCTCAGCTATAAAGGAGGGATAATAATAGTACCTATCTGCAGCAGAAACATCATTGTGTGTCTATAACACTGTTTCTTTTCCCTCCTGGGAACAAAGGAAAATCACGTTTCCCATTTTCTCTTTGCATCCGTGTGGGGCCCTGAGACTACTTCTGACTGTTGGAATGCAGGCAGAAGTGATTATGCCACTACTGGGATGACCCCTCAAACCTCCCACAAGATTCTCCATGCTCTTTCTCTCCTCTTATTGTTTGCTGGCCAGTTGCAGAAGATCCAGGAGAGGATTCTGAGGCCCCTCAAGCAGTTGCTGCTTGCCCGAATCATGGTGTGAAAATCTCTCTGCCGATCATCCAATTTACTGTGATGTAAGCAAAAAATAAATCTTCTTTCATAGGAAGCCACTAAGATTTTGGAGATGTTTGTTATAGCAGTTAATCAACTCTAACACTACCTCAAAGTATTAGTCACTTCTGACTCAAAACTATATCAAAGGGTTACTGTAAAGATTAAATCAGTTACTCTATATAGAAACAATTAGCATCTGGCACAAAAGCTCTTGATAAATACTATCTCACATATCATAATCAGCATAGAATTGGCCAGTTGATTAGATCCAAGAGACTCACTTGGTCCATTAATTCTAAGAAATACTATTTGTATCTTCTTAGCAAATTTGAGCATGGACTGGGCCACCTCTCTCTCAGAGTTATTAAATGAGTTCTATGATATGCTTCAAATACTCACTTTGGGTCTGTCTGGACAAGACAGTATGTTGGAATGGTTAGAAATCTGCAAGAACCTCTAAGTATCAGGCACTCTGCTGTTCAGAGATACCTTTCCACTGGAACCTAAGATTCAGATGGACAGCAACACGGCTTCTAGATTCTGATCAGGAATTTTATAAAAGAAACCACACAAACTGTTTGAATACTTGTGCTGAAGGGCTGTTAGGTTTAGAAATAGTATATGCAAAGGGCTTAGCACAGAACATGGCCCAGTTTTAAGCACAGGCTATTGCTATCTAATAAATGATAGCAATAGTAATAATAACAAAAAATAATAATTATCACTATTACTTGAGTACTTCTTATTTTCTTAGAACTCCAAGTGTGTCCATTGTATACTTTCTATCATGGGCTCTGGAAAGTCATCTTACATCCTGATGCAGCCGTGGCCTTACTTATTCAATAATGCCATCTTTTCTAACGCTTTTCCCTACTGTAGTCAACAACCATTATTTGTCTTGATGGTTGCTCGACCTAATGAAGCTAACTGGTCCCTGCCCTCTTATAACATCCTTTATTGATTTGCAAACTCCACACTTGTACATTACTGAATATCATGCATTAGATATGCAATATTGCACAGAGATCTCAGCAATAATTAGTAGTAGGAGGTGATTTTTTTCGAAGAAACCTTAGTCTCAACTCTAAAATTCCCTTTTCTTTAATAAGTTCATGTTAATAGATAAAGACCTTAATGTTCCTTTAATGTGGAGATGAGCAAACCTGGCTGCTTTTGGGTTTGGCAAATTCTATCTGGCTATTTTTCAAGCGTTATATGGCTGGCAGCTCCTCAGAGGTACTCTGCCGAATGCCTTCTCCCCTTAACCTCTAAGTGTGTATGTTTTTCAAAGGGAATTTAAACCATGAATTTCTGATTTATTTATACTTAACTGATCAAAGTTGCCGCGTTTGTCTCGGTCAACACTTAAAGGTTCTAAATTCTGTTTCTTTGACCCTGGAAATGTGGGGAGGTTGGCAGCAACCACCTCCTAGAGAAGAAACCAAACTGGTTGTCTGGGTGTCTGGAAGCAGCTAGTTCACATCTGTCCTTCAGACAATATTTAAAATGATTTTTCCCCCTTTGAATTCTAAGGCAAGGGTAAAGAAAAATATGTAAGTGCTTCCAACTCTCTCTTAGCTGATATCAACCTGAAATGGAATAAGCCCCAGAACGTCCCAATGGGAGAGGTTTGGGGGCAGCGATCAGGTTGGAAGGGTGTAGGTGTAGGAGTCTTGTCCTGGAGCCCAGTTTACACGCACTTTGCTTAAGTCTGAGAAAACATCAACTGTCCATATCAAGGAAAGGGCACTGGTAATGGAGAGAGGTGGCTGGGAAGGGTGGAATAAGGTAGTAATGGGGACTCTTGGTACTTCCTCCAAGCCACTCCTTAGTATTCTTTCTGACCTGACACTACACTTTGGATCTAATATCTGGGGGGCTAGAGTTTGCAGAAGGGAAAGAAACCACTAAAATACTGGCTAGGCAAAGAGTGACAATAAGAGGAAAATCTCTGCCAAAAGGATATGGACACCAAGCATGCCAGGCTCACAGGCTGGTTAAGTTGCCCAGGTTACTTTGCTGTGATCCATTTTTTTCCTGGCAACTTTTTATAATATTGGCTCTCCTCCCAAAGATGACAGCACATCATGTGAGTGTGCACAGAGGACATTCACTCTGCACATATTCAAGGAAGGCTGTCTCCTCGAAAGGCAGGTTGAAAAATTTAGTAGATTTATTTTGGCTGCCTTTTGTGTGGAACAGGATGGAGTGATCTTACCTCGAAAAGATAGAAAGTGGCCTTGAACTGTCATACAAACCAATAACTACGCAGATATTTGTCAGTTTACAAACCAGTTTCAAACTAATGTTTAAAAGATGCACCTCCCCCTCTACTTGCAGAAGAGACCCATGGAGAGCAGTTTAAATTTATAACAGGAAAATGTTTAAGACATCTGCTTATCAGCAACCACTAAATTTTATTACATTAGTAGGTTATAACCTCCGAAGACAAATATCTTCTTTTAATAAAACCAAGTGTGGTGGACAGACTCCAAGATGGCAGCCATGACTCCTGGTTGTATATTCCTGGTGTTCACTCCTTGTGTAATCTGCTCCTCTTGTGCATGGGCGGCACCACTTGCTTCTCACCCAATGATGTGCTGTCACTACCATGATTCTGTTGTGTTATTTAAGATTCCTTCTTGCCACATGGCAAGGGGCTGAGGGCAGTCTCAAGAGTGGCTTCCAGCTGACAATTGCAAGGAAATGAACTCTCCCAACAACTTGAGTGAACTCAGAAGCAGATTCTTCCCCAGTTAAGCCTCCAGATGAGACTGCAGCCTAGCAGACACCCTGATTATAGCCTTCTGAGACCCTGAGCAGAGGAAGTTGTGCCCAGACACCTGACTCACAGAATCTGTGAGGTAATAAATATGTATCATTTTAAGCTGCTAAGTGCATAATGTGTTATGCAGCAATAGATAACTAATATACCGAGTGTCATCACAATGGCTTCTGCTACTTACAGGTTTCCTATTGAAATAAAATAAAAAGTTGAGCTCTATAGTCAACTAATGTTATAAATGACACAATGAACCATAATCCGCTACTGCCAAGTTACCACCACAGTAAAATGAGACAAACATTTGGTCAGGGGTATGCCTTTCCCCTCTTGCATATGATTTCACTTATATGTGGAATCTAAAAAATAAAGCAAACAAACAAAACAAAACAGAAACAGACTCAGATACAGAGAACAAATTGGTGGCTGCCAAAAGGGAGGGAAGTAGGAGGATGGGAAATATAGATGAAGGGAATTAAGAGGTACAAACTTCCAGTTATAAAGTAAATAAGTCACAAGGATGTAATGTACAGCATAGGGAATATCGTCAAAAATATTATAATTACTTTGTACGGTGACAGATGGTAGCTAGACTTTTCTTGGTGATCATTTTGTAACATATATAAGTGTTGAGTCACTATGTTGTATACCCAAAACTAATACAATATTGTACGTCAACTATACTTCAATAAAAAAAGATGCTCAATAAATATTTATGAAATACATAAATAAAATATAATTTGATTATTATAATGACAAGACTGCCAATACTTGATTTATTTTTCTTCTTTGCTACTTGCACACTGTCTCACAGGTTTGGCCCTAAGCTAATATCTGTTTCCAATCTTCCTCTTTTCACGTGAGGAAAATTGTCTCTGAGCTAACATCTGTGCCAATATCCCTCTATTTTGTATGTAGGACACCGTCATAACATGGCTTGATGAGCAGTGTTTAGGTCCATGCCTGGGATCTGAACTTTCGAACCCCTGGCCACCGAAGCAGAGTGTGCGAACTTAACTACTACACCGCTGGGCCGGCCCCGCACAGCAGTTTTGCCACTAACTCAGCCAGCATTTTTCGTACACCTGCACACACAGCACTATACAGGTATCTTAAGGGAAACAGAAGTTGGAGAAGACATAGTTCTGTCCTTAAGGACTATACAGATTAACTGGGTGGGAAGATGTGGCAACATAAATTGATCAAAATCTAACTGCAAGGCACTCACCACACTGATTTCTGGGCCAAATTAAATACAAAATTGCTTAGGGAATGCAAAGGAAGGGAGTGATGAGAAAACTTCTTCTAGGAGCTGATTCTTGAACCAGGTTTGTCTGTGGGAGAGAAGGCATGGGCACGCAGAGCAAGGTGAACCGAAGGAGGGGAAGCCATTACACTCCTGGAGCTTGTATATCCATTTCCCAGAGAAAATGTGTCTCTAACCCAGAGCTTGCCTGAGCTTTGGAATCACTGTAAAAAAAACAAACAAACGCTGGCCTCTACCTAACTGAAGACATCAATATTGGCCTTAACTCCAATTAAATCAGAATTTCTGGGGGCTGGGGGCTTGGGATTGGTATATTTCAAAAGGTGCCTCGTGAATCAATGTGCATCCAGGGTTGAGATCCCCTGCTAGCCTGAAATGCCACCACAGGGTTAAATTGATGAGAAATGCCCCAGGACAACAAGGGGAGGCAGCAACATGCAGTAGTTAGGGCTCTGGAGTAGAATAGCCTGGGTTGAAATCTAGGCCCTGCAATTTACCTGTTGGGTCACCTCGGGCAAGTGACTTAACGTCTCTGAGCCTGTGTTTTCCACATCCGTAGGCTGGGAATAATAAATGTGGTTACCTCATAAGGTTGATGGAGAATTAAATGAGATAAGGCTTATAAAGCACCTGATGCAATGCATGGCACGTACTCAGAGACCAAATGTTTTTCATTATTATTTTTATCTCTCTATGTCCAAAATTCTCAATTTTTCACGAAGCCACTAGAAAGTCCAGTGTGCATTTCTGAAGTCTTTGCATCCTAACTCGGACCATAGCCTTAACCTAGCATGTTGATAAATTCAAGCATATTTAAGCAGGACCCCAAGAAATAAGACGGAGGCTGAGATAAGTCAACCTGGGAGCAAATGGGCATTTTAATGGAAATTGAAATCGTGAGTGATGGGGCCAGCAAGCCTCACCTGATGAGGAGACCAGGAGCTTGCAATGTCAGAACAACTGTCTGTAAAATATTACAGGGCATTTAAATGAAATAGCAAAGATTTTTCCACACCACTTGGAGTAACAGTACTGTTCGTCCTCCTCATTAGTGTGGACCCAGCCCTAGAATAAAAATCGTGTCCTGAATCTCTCTCTCTCTACCTTGCCCTGGGTCTGATCACTTTACTGCAGAGTTCCCTAACATGTGTCCTGCCTAATCTTTTTAGGACAAGTCACTTGAATGTTTCCTAAACTTCTCAAAACTAGCAATGTGCCAAGAATAAAACCATTTAGATCATTTATACTATCAGAGAAGCAGTTTATCTCATTATTTAAGTGTAGAGAATTCACTGCATATGTTTGTTTTCACATTTCTACATTATACATGAGATGCATGCCTTGTGCTGCACAGAACACAAATTGGGAAATCTTGGGCATATAGACCTGAGGTCACATAATGGAAGAGCTTTAGGAGGCACAGGTTTTAGAGACTGAGCAGTAAAAGGGCTGCCAGAGGAGAAAGTTGACGAGAGACAGTGAGAGCTAAAAGACACAGCCGGTCAACAATTTCAAATGCTCTGGAAGGTCAAGTAAAGCAGGGGTAGAGAGGTGTCTTTCCAGCAAAGCAACATTGTGTTCTTTGGTGATGTTAATTTCAGTTATTGTTGTTAAAAGCTCTAAAATATACATTTGGTTCTTCTTTTATAGTTAAAAAAAATGAATGCCTTGTATGTTGCTAAATGCTCAGAAAATAAAATCTGGAAGAATACCCTCCAACCCTTTGTAGTGGTCATTTCTAGAGTAACATTAAGGATGACTTTACGTTTCTAAAGTCATCCATTAGTCTCTTTAGTGACATTTAAAATTTGTGTAATGAGTATTTACTATTTTTGTACTACTAAAATATAAATCTTTAGATGAAATAAAATGCACTTTTTACAAAAAGACTCTGGCCTTTCTGGAAATAAAAAGTGGGTTTAGAAAATGCCAAAAATCTTCAGCTTAGTCAAGAATGGGCTGTCACTGAGTATGAGTTTTAAATATTTAGTGGGTTGAAAAAAGCCTTCTGTACTGGAAAGAGAAGATGAAAAAGACTCCTGGTTAGAAAAGGACAGCCTTTCTGACTCCCCCTGGGTGGCTTTGAGCGTCTTAGCTCACCTTTCAAAGGCTAACCGATGAGGTGACAAGGAATACTCCTCCGAATACTCCGTTGCATATGTTTGTGGAGTGCGGACCTCCAAGGTCGGTGAGAAACGTTCTCCTCAGCAAAGACCCAAGTCTCCGTTTCACAAATTGAATCAGCGCTTTTCATGATTCCAAAGATTACCATTCAACATTTTTTTTCCTTTTCCATCATTCAACTCGGAAACATTCCTTTCTGTGGATTTTCATGAACTCCTGCCCAACACCAGGTGCAAATTGAAAAGATCCCACTGGCCAATTTCAGCATAGGAAGGGCTTCTGTTCTTTGAACAGAGCCCCTCTTTCAGGCTAGGAGTTCAGATCTTAGCCCCTGGGCACACAAGTCAGGGGTTTCGCTTTCATCCACAAGCAGCACTCGTGAAAAATTCCTTCTCTGTGGTGGCTGCCTCTCCAGACCCCTCAGCCAAGAGACTCAGATACATCTGCCTGTGCGGACCTGGACCCTTGTCGGGGAGCAAAGCCAGAGGGTTTCCTTGCTGATCTTAACCTTTAAATATACAACTGTCCCCAGTTCACACATGTAATTTTCCACCCACTGTGGTTTATGTGTGGTTGACATTATCATTTGGCAAATACTTTACTGTGAGTTACTCTCCTTGGTTTGCAATTTATAGACTGTTGGGTGGTCTTCCCCACTTGGGGCACTCCACAGATGGATCACATGTTAGCTCTGCCACCAATATCCAAGGAAGGAGATGGATGCCTTCAGAACTGGTGGGTTCAAACAGGAATTCAATTCTGCTTTCAAGTCAGCGCTCCACAGTGCTTGTGGCTTAAGCAATCATCCAATTAAATTCTATTTTACAAGCATTTATTGAGCATCTACTTTGGATTAATTATCTATGGCAATCCAAATTACTAACACCTGGTATTTCATTGCATTGCTGCCTCCACATCCTGTGGTGGGATTGGAAGATCAGGATTGGTTTTCTGCCAATTTGCCTCCAGCCTCTATGTAAATGATTCCTCCTCTGCTAATGAGGATGGGGTACACCCAGCTATTAAAGTCCTGTTACAGTTTTCCTGATCTGAATTGACTAGATTTGTCACTGTGGACTTGGTGGATGGATATGGCGTTCAAACTCCCCATCTGAGGTGCAGAAGTAGGGGGCTTGGAATAACGTTTTCTGGTATTGTTAGCAGGCTGGGTCTGCCTGTCTCACAGCTCAAGGAGGCAGTTCAGATGGCATCCTGGAAGAAAGATATCAAATTATCAGATTGTAAATGTTACATCAAGTTCCTGATCTTACTCTACAAACTAGGTGTATCAGTCAGGGTCCTCCAGGATACAGATGGTCCACTCATATTGTGTAATTCGTGAAACGAATTAGAGACTGTTCACAAAGGCATGGGCAGGGTTTCAGGGGACAAACAAGGGCAGCACAGTACTCCATGGCTAGTAGCAACTAAGAACTGCTGCTACCACTGGAGGCTGGAATAAGCAAGAAAGGGGAGAGGATACCAGAAACAGGAGAGGGTAGCTATAGGATGGGGTTGTCTGAAAGGAATTACAGCTTTTGGTAGAAAGACCCAGACAAACCATAGCAACCAGGCAGAGGAGACCCAGGGAATAAATACCTCAGCTCCCTCTCCTCCTACTTTCTGATCTCCTGCTGGTGTCTCCCATTAGCCAAATCCCACTGAGAGCTGGAGGACAAGGGAGCCCAGAGTGCATGTGGGTCAGCCTCCTGGGGGACAGAGAAGAACGGAGAAGGGTGGAGAGTGAGCCTGGGGGGCACACAACAATATCTAGAATGCCAAATTTTTCTAAGTGCAGTGAGGACACAACAAAGAGCACACTCAGTGCATTCTTTCTTGGAAGCTAAAAGCAAATGTATAATTAGGGAGTTGATGCTTGAGCTGGTTCTGGTACAGGTAGAAGTCTGATCTAGATGGAAGGGGAAGGCGTTGTGGGCAGAGAAAGGCTACGGGGAAAGGAGCTTCAGAAAATAGCTGTGCAGCCAGAGCCTGGGGTGTAAACAGCTGTGGCAAGATAGGAGCCTGGAGAGGCAAGGGGGCCAGGTTATGGAATCCTATGCTGGGTTGAGGCATTGGGATTTTTTTTTTATGGACTTTAAGCAGGAAGTGTTATCATCAGACTTACATTTTAGAAAGGCTGTCAGCTGTATAGTAATAGGATTAATGATGCTGTGGAGTGTCAAACCCTTTTCTGGAAACAGGTAGGGTAGAGAGATTAGATAATCAAAATAAATAAAAGAATTTCTCTTGACGGTGATAGTCCCAGAGATCTGGTCTTGGTAATAGCTGAGAAGGAGTCAGTATGATCATCTTCCTTCATAACCCAAACAATTATTACTCTTAATTATCCTATCCAAAAGATAATCTTCCTCTAGGTTCCAAGTATTCTTTCAGGGAGTCTATGGACATTCTTTGTATCTAGAGCAACACTGAGCATATCGCATAAAAGGGCAAGGTCATTTTTTGTCACAAGCTTGTAAAGAACCTTCCTTGGCACTAAATTCTTAGACCACTTTAAATGGCTGCCGAATTACTACACATTGAAATATGTACATGTCATAATTTTCACTTTGTTGTTAATTTTGATTAATTAGATTGCCGCATCCTTGAATGCACCACACTGAATCCTGCTGTGTGTTCCTCACTACCACCCCAGTGCTAAACACGCTCTGAACACAGACAGGTATCTGTTTTTTCAAGAACATATGGTCATTCTCTATCCAGGAAGCAATTTGTGCTTTGAAAGGAGGGGTTCCTTACAACTCACTGGAGTGTCTCTCTCTAAAATAGTCTATGCCTTTAAGCACCCATCACCCATACCTTCTGAGCCCAGGACAAGTATTTATTTAATCAGAAAAAAGTATTTTGAGCACCTATAGTATGCAAGGACTAGCCCAGATAGTCAATGAAATATAATCATCTTGAATATAAAAGTAAGGAAATTTGTGTTAATGTGTTAGTGGCTAAAAATGACCTACTATGTTACTCTTCCCAAGTAATCATTTAAAATTTTGCAGAGACCTTTAAAAGCCTCTTCAAATACTGAATATTGTAGGAGTTTTGAACACTATAGCAAGGCTAGCATTTTGTCATAGTATACCAATCATAACACATACGGCTGCCAAAAGTCTGGGTTTGGGAGCACAAACTCTCACTCTGCTTTTAAAACTTTGCTGAACTGTCACCTTTTCTGTGGAGGCTTTCTGGATAACTCCCTGCACAGTCCCAGAGAGTTACTCCAAACTCGGTATTCCTACAGCTAGTGCTTCTTAAAATGTGGTTCTCTATCGCACTCTTCAGAATAACCTAGGGGATCTTGATAAGCCTGCACCCCATCAGAACAATCACTGATTCAAATCTTGATGTTTCATATACATCCATCTTTTTTATTAGACTGTGAACTTCTTAAAAAGGAGCCATATATGAATATCCACATCCCCCAAACATGACACAATTCCAGGAAAATAGTAGATTCTTGTTAAATGCGATCCTTTTCTCACAACTGTAAGAGGTCCCTATGTATCACCATATTCAGGTGCCCATACCTTGAACCCAACCAATGTATTCTAGGTATCTATTGCCACATAACAAAGTACCACAGAAATGAGCACAGTGCTATCTCCAAAGTATTCTATTGATCAAGCAGTCACAGAGCAGGTCCAGATTCAAGCTGAGGGGATATAGATCACCCCTCTCATTGAAGGAATGTCAAAGAATTTGTAGCCATCTTGAATCTACCACATATCACTGGCCAAAGCCTGTTAAAAGAAGACAGGCTATAATTCTTTAATCTGGCTTTATGAGTCTGTCAAAGAGCCAAATAAGCCAATCATGTTTTGTGGCTTGGGAAATAAAGAGTTCAAAAATGAAGGGAAAAAGTATAAAATAGAAAAGAAAAATCCAAGGCTTTTTTTAGGGCCTCCCGTCCTCCATAGCTTACTGCCTAAATAACTTGGCATTTGAACCACGTTTGAATCCCATCGTAGTCTCTAATAGTTCCCTTTCTCAGAAGGAAACTGGGCATTTCACTGGTGGTAAGTGGGATAACTGGTACTCTTTATCAGTCTTAGGGCAGGGTCAGAGATTGGAGCTGCAAAAGTGTTAGAAAGTCCTGGGAATAGGCCCAGTGTATTTTTAGCCTGGGAACCCTCCACTATAGGGATCCTCCAAGCTTGCCTTGTGGGGATTTGCAACTCTGGATGACTCTTGATTGAAAATTCTCCCCTCTTCATTTTGCATATTGGCAGCACTAATCCATTCATGTACCTAAATAAGACATCGTGTGGTCCATTGTTCCACAACTGAGAAATAGGACCTCACCTTCCCGATTCTATGCCTGGACAAAGTGCATGACCTAGCAAAAGACATGGGATCAACTAAGTTGGCTGGCTGTTAGATAGTCAAAAGTGAAGAACTTTACTTGGTCAACACAGAAACTGAAATAAGTTGTCCTTGTGAAGCTGGGTTAAAACGGCATTTTAGCTAAAAGCCCTTTTGTTGAGCTTGAAAATTCTTGACTAAGGAGTGGGAGTCATAAAGTGTTTTATAAGTCACAAAAAGGTCAAAGATCACCTTTCAACTTTTAAAACTAACCCTGGCTACTTACAGTAGATTTCTTTCTCTCCCTCTTCTCCGCCTCCTTCTCCACCAGCTTCATCATCTATGTCCACTTCACAGTATATCTGTAATGAATTTGGATCCAGTTCAAGGAATACAGAGGAGGACTTCAGCTTCCAAAGCAGGCTGCTCCTAGGAGAGAGAGAGAAAAGAAAACACCCTGGGGCGGCTCTGTATTTCCAAAAGATTAAAAATAATTAAACAATAAGATATTCAACTTGGATTATACCGATACAGTGAATAATGGCTCTTCTCTCTCTAATGACGCCCTCCCCTACACTAATCCTTCCCAACCTCATTTCAAAGGAAATGTTGGTTAACGCTGTTTCATTTCATGTACTCTTAAGTAAATCAGGGTTTATTATGGCCTTGACATTCATACCAACCAGCTGCCTCCCGTTCTCCCCTCTTGGAATAATTGAGGGTGAAAGAAAGGAGACAGTTTCAAAGGCATCAGTGTTTGACTGAGTAATTACCAAGTGACCCAAGTCAATAAAGTGGAGTCACCCAGTATGCTGCTATTGGAACTGGAGGTCAGGGCATGAGCATCTCTCAGCCAATGTGCCCACCACAAAATAGCCACTCAATAAATGTTTGCTGCATGAGTAAATTATAGAAACAATCCCTTTCCTTTTTTGAAGTGGGAAAGTGAGTTCTTTCCATGGGGACACAGACTGAGGTAGAGCAGAGGTGATGTTGATACTGCTGCTCACATAGGATTCCTCATATTTCATAACAGGCTCATGCACTCATTCAACAGCATTTACTGAGCATCCACCACGTGCTAGACTCTGGATCCACCTTGTAGCATATCCAAACTGGGTTTGCTCTGGCCATGGTGGTAGCAAATTTTAAATAAAGAATTACTCCACCAGACAGTAGGTAGCAGTTTTGTTGCACTTAGATAGTGCTTAGAACATTGAGGCACTCAGGAAATATTAGTTGAACAAATAATAATACAGAAAAACAACAGCCACAGATTATTTTGAGTGTGACATCTCCAAAGCTCATATCCTTGAATCTCATTGCAGCAATCCCTTGGCAGCCCAGCACATTTTGAAGGAATGGTGAGTATTCTTGGGTCATTTAATTCAAACTGTAAAAATTTAACACAAGCATAGATTTTAGCCCCTGGGTCTGTTTTTACCTTCGTGTGGTCAGGCAGAAAGCCTTTTGCACTGGGAAAGTCAGAAGGTTCATTTGCAAGATGACGATTTACTGAAATCATATGGGGATTACTAAGATCATTTAGAAATGCAGCAAGTCCATTTTTATAAGTTCATGATAAGTTTAATTTGAAATAAAACCTTGGCCTTTGACTTAATGATTAACATTAAACTTAGCAATTTTTATTGCATATTTTCGACTACTTCCCCAAAGTGTTTTATCAGCTTCCAGTTTGGACTTCTTAGCATAAGGAAACTAAGGTTTTAGTCTATAGCTCCACGAATATACCTGCAAAAAACAGGGATTCATTTTTAATCAACTCCACTCAGTTACATCTTCCTTTATTCACCCAAGCCAGAGCTTTCCATTCGGATAACAGTGACTCCCCTTTCCAACTTGTAGGGATGGAGAAAGCACTTACAATGATGGGCTCAAGAAGACTGAATGGTCACATTGTACATAAGTTTAAAAAAAACAAACAAACTTCTATCCCACTCAGTTGCTGTCAAAAAGCAACTAAATGCAGCCTCTATGTAAGTTGGAGCTGGGCCCCTGAGCATCCCGTCCTGAAATGTAACTCCTCGACTCTGACTGAAGTCCCTGTCCCTGTAAGCAAGAAGCTGACGCCATCACCCAGGGAATGCTCTGAGGAGCCACAGAAAGATCTACTCCAACAGCGATGGCACAGACTCCCATGTTACTGTCCTCTTAACAAGCACGGAAGCGCTGGGCTGAGTGTCTTCTGAGAGCATCATCAGTACTTACTTTCATTAATAACATAAATCAGATTTCTTAAAGGACCAAGCTTCTATAAAAAATTATCTTTGTATGTAAACCCAAGTGCCTAATTTATTGGCTGCCGCCAGTCCTCACACAATTTTTGGAATTCAATAGGTGGATCAATAAAGGAAAACTGGCAGCATCTGTAACAAACAACCCAAATTGCAGTGGCTTGGCACAATAAATGTTTATTTCTCACTCAGGTCACAGCCTAGGAGGGTCGGATTGTTCTCTTGGTAGTTTATCTTCATATAATGAATCAGGGATCTAGGTTCCTTACAGCTTGTGCCCCATCATCCACAGCATCTGAACTCCTTGTCTGCGTGAGAGGAGAAAAAAGAGCAAAGAAAATTGTCTAGAGATGTTTGTGTCCAGGCTTGGAAGGAGCATATATCACTTTTTGTCCCTTTCCATTGGCCAGTATGCAGCACGCGTCTCCGATTCAACTTCAAGGGAGAGTAGGACATTTAGACTTCCGGTGTGCCTAGCAAGAGGCAAGGAATTCGTGAGCATCTGCCTAATCTCTGCCATGAGGTTTATGCTTTATGATAATAGCATATGGAATGGGAGGAATAGAAAGATCCTAACATTTTAAAGTGCTGGAAAAAAGACCATCCTATGTAATGCTCCCTGTGCTATACCAGCAGAAAGGAGAGCTGCTGGGACGTTAGGAGCATGTGCACAGGAGTCCTCTTGCTTCAGCTCATATCATGGCTCTACCACTTATTAGATAGGCAATGTGGGTAAACTGCTCAATTTCTTTGTGCTTCAGATTTATCTGTGAAATGGAGATAATAACAGTATCTCCCTCATAAAAGGGTTATTGTAAAGATTAAATAAGATAAAATATCTGAACCACCTGTTCACTTTGGAGGCTGAAGGAGGGAGGTAGTTTTGGAAGGACCCAACCTCTGAGATGATGAGATGAGGTGAGATGTGCTAGTAATTGTATATGGCAGGAAGAAGGAAGGGGGTACTGAGAAAGTGTCCTCAACTTGGAGCAGGAATTCCCTGGATTTCCAATGATACAGGCCAGCCAGATGTCAGATCAACTAGTCAACTCATTAAAGATGAAATTATTTTCTGCAGAAGCAAGTAGAAGTGCACCCTTAAATGGATACAGATATATCTCCCAGATCTCAAGGACAAGGAAAACACTGAATTGCAGAACTTTTGAAACTAGGGACTAGAGCCCTTTAGGAAACCAGAGAGTCCCTTCTCTCCTTATTTTTGCTCCATTCTTTTTGCTCACTGCAGCTGACTTTCTTTGCTTTGTCATGGTGGAAAATGGCCACTACCATATAAGATATTTACATCTCTTCTATAAAGGAAGGTAATCCAACTAAACTAGAATCTTATCCCCAATTCCAAATTCCTAGGAGAGAATCTTTTTGGTCCAACTTGGTCAAGCGCCACCCTTGGCCCATTCAACTTTGGCCAAGCAGGTGGATTTGTGCTACAGAGACATGGCTTGTACAGTAATCCTGCATATCAGGATGGGGAAGTGATAGTTCCTAAAAAGGAAGAAGGCTGGGTAAACTCCTTTCTTCAGGTTTCTGATCACATATTGCCTTTTGATATCCTTTTTTGTTGCTATTTACATTATTGATTACCTTAGTTTTTCATGTGCTTTTATCTTTTCTCCCTGATTAGGCTATGCTATGGTGTGGATGTGTTCTCTCCCAAATACGTATGTTGAAACCTAACCCCCAAGGTGATGGTATTAGGAGGTGGGGTCTTTGGGAGGTGATTAGGTCGAGGGTGGAGACCTCATGAATGGAATTAGCGCCCTCATGAAAGCCACTCCCTTGCCCCTTCCACCATGTGAGGATACAGTGAGAAGTCAGCAGTCTGAAACCCAGAAGAAGGCCCTCACCTGCCTGTGCTGCACCCCGATCTAGGACTTCCAGCCTCCAGAAGTGTGAGAAATAAATTTCTGTTTTACAAAAATACCAGTCTTGGGTATTTTTGTTATAGCAGCCCAAATGGACTGAGACAAGTTATAAGTAATGAAAGTAAAGACTATGTGTACAATTTTTTCTATTCTACAGGACTAGCACATTGACCTAGGTATAAAAAAATGTGTATTGAATGAAAGAACAAATAGTTAACCTGGGGAGTGGGGGCAAGTCTTGCCAACTCAGTGGCTTTAAGGGGTCAGTGTAAACCCTTGAATGACTAACTTAATTAAAGAAAGTAGTTGAGCCATAAACAGATGGTGCAGAGAAGCAGCTGATGCTTTCCAGCTTTTTTTTTTTTTTTTTTAACCTTCCTTGCAAACGGCTGATTTGAGTCTCCAAAAATTAACCTGCCACTGACAACTGATTACTTGTGCTTATCAGTCCTTGGACGCTGCAGCTTCACTGAACACTCTGACTTTTACCTCTTCTTGTCCTCACTCACCGCTAAAACTGAACCTCAACATAAATAGTAAAAAGAGTATTTTTCACCCTACTGTCACCATTATGGATGCATGTGGAAATTAAACTTAATGCTTACTTAGTGCATTTGTTACTATAGCACTCAGTTCTTAACTTTTTAATCCTCCTTGTTGCTGATTCAGTTATTTGCTTATTTACTACCTATTGAGTGTCTCCCATGGACAAAGATCTGGGTAGACAACCGTGGTTAAGACCCAATGCCTCTCTCAAGGAGCTTACAATCAGAGGAAGAAGCAATTAGCAGGCAGTGATTGAAGAAGCTAATATTCATCTTTTTCATATTTGTGGTTCTGCAGACAACAGTTAGCAAATGAAGAAATTTTTAAAAATTTCTGTTCCATAGCATCTAAGTAAAGAGAATCATTTGACAGGCTACAAGTAGGTCATGGTAAAAACGTGACCTAATTTAATGGATGGAATTTTGTGCATTCTCTGTATATAGTCACCACAGTCTATATTTCTTTCCATTTGTTTTCAAGTTGAAGTCCGACCACTGTTAAAGTGAAGGCCCACTTCTCTTTGCTTTCTGTCTAGTCTTTGTCATCCATTTATTCTCATTACCTGGAGTTCAATTTCCACAGGGCTTAGCGACGAGAGAGGACTCCCTGTGGGTCTGGGGAGTGGTAAGTGTGGCAATGAGAGATAACAGCAGTCTTGAGAGGTCAGCAAAGAAGGGATACGCATTTAATTCCACTCCCCTCCATCATGACAGTGAACTATCTGAACATCTTGGGTGGTTACAAGGTGGGAAATCTGAGAGATCTGCTTGTGGAGGGAGTACTTGGCCCCTTTCCTGGGCTACTTTGCACTTATTCCTATCGCATCATCCAGTGAGAAGAAATAGTCAATTGCTAATCCTCTTCTCTCCCCAAATAGTTGAAAAGACATCTCTTTGGAAACTCAATTTTACAGCTGGATTCATGTGAAAGACAGAAGTTGGTGTCAACCTTTTTCCTACAAATCTATCCAAATATTTCATTCCCCCGTCACTTCCCCCACATGTAACTGTGGAAGACATAACCAACCAGTCAACCAAAAAACAACAGAACACCCTAAATGCAAATGGAACAAAGACTCCTGGTGTTAGTTATGCTAAGGATTCCAATGTGAGAGGAACGCAAGCTTCTTATTGGAGTTCCAGATCCCCTTGTGCATGTAAGTACAAGGTTTGGTTTTGCAGTAACTTGTGGATCTCAGAGGGCTGCAGAATTAGTATTCCTTGTTTAAGAATGTGATTCCATTATTTATTCAGAGTAAATAGTCACATAAAGCCCACAGGAGCTGTCAAAGCCAGCGTTAGACCAGGCCTATGGGCAGAGCTATTCGTTCTTATGTCTTCTACAGGGGCCCTTTCTAAAGAAAGAATCACCACATATTTAAAATATGATGGGCTTGGTCTGACTTCATTTTAGGTGGTGCAAAACTTTGTCTGCTTTTTTCCAACTTTGGAAAACTTAAGTACTGGTATTGCTGCTAGCTTTGAAAGACTCACTACCTACCCACCCCCCTCATGTTTATAGATTGTTCCCTTCTTACTTAGTTTCCTCTTCCAAAGAAATGTGGATTCATTGTTCCACCATTACACTATTCAGCCTCTGCCAGTTAAGTGGTAACAAATTCAAACTCTTTCAGGGATAGCTTTTTTCTTTTTAATTTCTAGGGCCATATATCACAATGTTGAGTTTGGTCGTCATCAAATTACAGCTGGGGCTTGTCTGACCTACACTTAGGTGCTAAATACACAGAGAATGGACAGTAGCCAAGGGCCTGTGTCAGATCTTTGTGCACTTTTAAACCTTAGTAATTTAGGTTGTGGACCTGTTAGGAATAATCCACAAGTGGTTTTTAGAAACCCATATATTAAGTTTAAAATAATTACATTAGATAAGCGTACATGATGTATTCCCCACCCCCCTCACCTGCCCCAGAATCCATGACAAATGAAAAAGGCTTCCATAGATGAAAAGGTGACCTGTGTCCTGTGGTTAGCAGGGCTTGAGTCCATATCAGTTGTGAGAAAAGAATTCAATTTGTATTTAAATGCCATCTTGTTTGTTTCACAATTGCAGCCTAAGTTGTTCAACTTTGAAAGTTAAATGTTTGAAAGCTGCTCAAGGATTTTATGATGTCCTTAAAGCAAAAGCATGTTCACCTTTTTCAGAATTATGTTTAAATAATCACTTAAAAAAAAAAGTAAGTGCAAAAGGTGTATTTAATATAACCCAGGTAGGGAAGAGTTGAGGCCATTTAACGGCTGGGGACCCTGAGCAGAGGTGTCAGATGCCTCTCGCTGCTTTTCTCTGAGACTCTATTCCTGGCACTGCCATGCCTTTCTTGCCTGCCTCATCTCTACAATCAAGCTTGGGAATCAGTCACACAATTCAGGAACGAACTTTGCGGCCAGCAAGCACCTAGACCTATTCTATATTCTGTCTGGACCGGGACAGCATTAGGGGCAAGTTTTGGAAAATGGGGACTGAGTTTTGCCTTCTCTGTTCCAAGCCAAAGGACTGCAGGGGCCACCTTCCGCACAGAGTAAGGGTCTCCCTGCAGGACTGATGTATGCTGACTCCGGGCATATTTGCTGCTTGGCACTGTCTAGATCTCCTGCTGGAGGCACAGATAGGGATATAGCCACACGCCAGCTCCCTCTGTAAGCCCCTGAACTCCCTTTGCAGTGGTTCCTCACATGCTCACAGTGACTCTGATATTAAACAGACCTGAGTTCTAATTCCAACTTGACCATCTACCAGCTGTGTGACCTTGGTCAAGTCACTTCTCCTTTATGAGCCTCCGTTCCTTTATCTGTAAAGTGAGGATAATAACAGCACCTAACTCATGGGGTTGTGAGGATTGATGAGATGATACATACAAAGCACTTCCTACAAGGCTTGGTGAACAGTGAGAGCCCAACTTCCATTTGTAGTTATTATATATATATATATTGTGTGTGTGTGTGTGTGTGAGGAAGATCAGCCCTGAGCTAACATCTGCCGATACTCCTCTTTTTTTGCCGAGGAAGACTGCCCCTGGGCTAACATCCTTGCCCATCTTCCTCCACTTTATATGGGACGCCGCCACAGCATGGCTTGCCAAGCGGTGCGTCAGTGTGCGCCTGGGATCCGAACCGGCGAACCCCAGGCCGCTGCAGCGGAGCACGCGCACTTAACCGCTTGCGCCACCGGGCTGACCCCTGCAGTTATTATAATAATCCACATTCATCTGGCAAAGTGTTCAGTTGCTTTGAGGGAGAAATCATTCAAGTCACAGATTCTCTCATTTTGATAGAAAACACCTATTTATATTGAGGTTGTGAACAGTAGAGTACTTTTCAGGACTAAAATTCACTTCTTACAGTTATTCCTGAACTTGGAATCAAGGTCTAATACCTATGTAGAGTTGGAATATTGCAGCTTCCTGGTTCAGAGCAGAAGTCCTCAATAATAGTTCTCTCCTCGAGAGCTCTTACCAGTTCTCTCTCTGAAATGGCTCTTGAGTCTGTTCCTTCTGTCTGCACTGCTTTTGTAGAGTTATGATGGCCTCATCCTGATCTGCCTGACTCCACAGATCTACCTCCAGGCAGCTGAGATAGAAAATACTAGATGAAATCAGGAACATAGTAATCTAAAAATTTCCATTGTCGTGATTTTTTTGGTCAAAATACTTACTGTATTTGATGTTTCAAGTAACTATAAAGAAGAAAATTAGATTTTTGTGTTTATCAAAAGGTGGAGGGTGGGTTAAGAGAGAACTAGATGCTCTGCCTGAGCAAGGCAAGCAAGGGCTTTGCACAGTCTACCCCAACCCACCTTTTCAGGCTCACCTGCTGTAACTTCCTCCATAAAGTCTATCATCAGCCTCATTGAATTACAAATTACGTGGCCTAGCTTCCCAAATACTCTGGTCTTTCATCCTTTCTGCCTTTGCAAACTCGGCTGTAGCTATCTCTGAATGACCTGCCTTCAGCCCCCTTTCCACTTCCAAAGCCTCTATTCAAATGTCACCTCACAAGAGGAATACGTTTGTAGTCAGAAGAATCTGGGTGTGAATCCTGCCTCTGCTGTGTCCTGGTTCCACGACCCTGCACAATAAATAACCTTTGGTTTTCTCATCAGTAGATAGCCCATAGAGCTCCACCATGCTGGGAATAAAAATCTAGGTACTTAACACAAATCCCCAGCTCTCATTGGCCTGACCACCCTGTTCCTCTCCCCTTGTTAGTTTAAAAGCAATTTGATTGTGGGTTTTTTGGTTTTCTGTTTGATTGTTTCTCTGTTTTTTACAGATCCTCTCTTGCCAAGTATTTTGGGGAAGGGCTAAGGGAGATTGTTGAACACTGACTCTAAATTCAGAGCCAGCTGGTCCACAAAGTGCACTTGGAAGCTGGAATTGTGCCCTACGTTGCCCTAAAGGCACAATTGCCAGTCGGAGCAGATTGGCTGCCAGTCAGGAGAAAAATCCACCACCATCCCTGCCACCATCTTGATCCTCCTTGCTCAAGCCTTTGGGCACCATCACCACTGTTTCTTAACGGTTCTTTTTGGAACAAGAGAGAAAGCTCTCTTATTTTTTGGTCAGTCAAGGATTTCCTAAAATAATGCAACAGTGCTGATTGGGCTCCAAAGTTTTACAGCTCTTCTCCTCAGGGTACATCTGTATCTAGAAATCTACAAACCTTAAACCTTGACCAAACCTTTAAAATAGTCAACTTAGTAGGCCCTCTCACCACTTTTGGAGTTTTCTCCCAAGAGTTCTCCCACTGTTCTCACCTGAGTGTTCATTGGTCCCACCTGAGAGTTCAAGTCCTTCTTAAACCTCAGCACATCCCATGCAAATCAGCCTATACTGGACATGTTACAGGGATAGTATTATCTCCTCTCAAGGAAGCTTCAGTTACCATCCAGGGAGAATCCACGTGATATGTAAAATTAGGATAAGAATATCTACCTAAAAGAATCCTGGAGAATGATAAATTATATTAAATGAGATAACATATTCAAAGTGCCTGGTGTAGTCCTGGGCACATAGTTCATTCTTAGGCAGATGTAAGCAACCAGTGCCTTAAACTTCACAGTAGAAAAGCTTGCTTATCTGTGCTCCCACAATAATTCGTATAATTTTCTGTTTAGCCCTGATCACATTGTGTGGAAGTTGTATTTCTCCCTGCTACACTGGGACCATCTCTTCTCATCTCTGTGTCCTTACCACTCTACCCCACTCGCCCTTGTGTTAGCACAGTGCCTGGTATATCATTTGTTGTTAGTGCTGGAGTCAACTCAAGTCCTAGTGACCCTGTGGACAGCAGAACAGAACCCTGCCTGGTGTTTTTGTGCCCCTCACCTTCCGGTGCTATATCAGCCAAAGCTCTGTTGCTATTCATAGGGTTTTCATGGCCAATTTTTTTGTCAGTGGGTGGCCGGGTCCTTCCTACCCTGTCTTAATCTAGGAAGGAAGCTCTGCTGGTGGGTGACACTGCTGGTATTTGAAATACTGGTGGCATTGCTTTCAGCATCACAGCAACATGCAGCCACCACAGTATGACAACCAACAGATGGGTGGTGTTCCCTGACCAGAAACAACCCGGGCTGCAGTGGTGAGAGCTGAATCTTAACCACTAGACCACCAGGGCTGGTTCTGGTATATCATAGCCCCTTAGTAACTCTTGAATGAATGAGTTAAGAGAAAAATAGACCTGAGACAAGTAGATTCTAATTTTCCTTGGAAAATAACAGTTTCAGCACATCTTTAGAAGCTTGTGTGCTCTTTCCCAGTTGCCTTATAAGCAACTCGAGGTGAAGGTGTTTATTTTCTGAGTCTCTATTACCAAGCCCCAGTGTCCTACACATAGTACACACTCTATGAATGTTTGTTGACAATGATGATAATTGGGTTAATGTTACCTTAATCAACTCACGACAAAATCCTAGGCATTATCATTAACCCAAATCCCTGAACACTTACCCCTCAAAAATACAAATGAACTAGATGTCTGCAGTGCTTTATTGCAAACCCTTGTAAGTGTCTGTCCAGGGTGCCTGGACCCACAGTCTGGCTTGTAGGTAAAGCTACTCTCTCCACCTCTATTCTCCCCAAGGCACTGTGTTGGCCCAGAGTCTGAAAGAGACTACAGCTCCCAACTTAACTACCATTAAACGCGTGATTTAAAGATGGGAATCAGATCGTCATATGGAGTCACATGGCTACATGAGAACTAGAGAGTACCAAACTAGTGCTTCCCACAACTGGATCTGTAGTATCACTTGGGAAGTATATGTAAAAAATAGAGACTCCTTCTTGTCCCTTTCCACCAGCCCCAGGTCTTTTATTCAGTAGTCAGGACATGGGCCTAGGAACATGCATTTTTCAAAAACTTCCTAGGTAATTCTGATACAGCCATCTGGTTCTAGTGAGTGGATTTGCCTTTGGAAACTTTGACTTAGGTCATCCATCAAGGCTCAGTTAAAACTTTTCTAAACCCATTGGTCCACTGTGTTACAAGGGATGTAGAACCAAGGAAAGAGGAGAGACACCCAGGAAGTGGTTTGGTAGGATTCTTAGCCAAGGGATCTATCAGGTGGAGGGATAGCTTAGGCTGAGGTGCACAAGGGAGAATGGCATGGAAGGTGAAGGTGAGAGCATAAACCTAATGCTGAATTCAGGAAACCAGGGAGGAATATGGGACGTGACATGAACAATGCAAGAAAAAAGTAAGTCCACAAACAGGGTTTTTGAGGGGCAAGGACAGAGAGGCAGGCAGGAAGCCTGAGGAAGCCACGCAGCAATTCAGGAAAGGCTGCACAGAGGATCAGCCCTGGGAATTTCCAATGCACAGGACAGGAGAGATTTCATAGCCAGGGCAATAAGTGGTTCCAGCCTGAATGCACGGAGATGGGGTCAAGGCTGGGCTCCTTTCTTGTTTCCATAAGGAAAGTTGTAGATGCCACCCAGGAGATAGAGAAGAAGTGAGGGCCGGGCTCAGCCACCTTGGATGTCTTACCCTGAGAGCTCCAGAGTAGTCCAAGTGAATTTGAAGGAGAGTAAAATCAGAGAATGTGAGTCAAGGAAATGATCTATTTAAGCGGAAGAATATTTGATGCTGATGATATTTGCCACTGTTTCACTAGACCTTTTTGAGTGGAGAAAAAGATACCAAAATCAGGTTGTTTCCAGGCCTTTGATTCTCCACGGAGAGCTGGGAGTGAGTCCCTCAAGGCACAAGTTGAGCCAGAAGGGTGTTCTCTAAATGGAACAAGAATCAAGAACCCAGGTGTGGGCAAGAGCAGTCTCCTGACACAGTGGAGTCATCTTGAGGATGGGCAAAGATCATCCCCAGGATGGCAGCATGAGACACACATGAGTTGGGAATATTCTCAGAGAGAGGTAGAGTCTTATGCATGAAATGAGATCCTACTGTGAACTCTGTGCCGGGTATGTTATACTGGCTGTTGATACTCCTCAGGCTTCTGCTGCTCCACTGGACCTCTCAGCACCTCTTTGGTCCCCCTTTGGCTTCACCAGGGCATATGGGAACCTCTGGGTCCCTGTGTGGCCTGCCCAGGCCATGGGGAGGCAGAAGAACCAGAACAGGTCCATAGGCCTAGACTCCACCAATGCTCTAGTCCTAAAATGCACTGGATGTGGCACTGAGCCAAGTGTGGGGCTCCCTCTAGATAAGTGGAGCCACCCATGGTCATGCTCAGAGGAGGAGGTCACTAACCCCAATAGTCTTGAGTTTACTTTTCCAAACTGGATGCTTCAATAATTCCTCCATCCCAGCCTCCTTTTGAGGTTAGGTCCTGTAGGAGAAACTGGGGTTGCCTCCTCTTTTTTTCCTTCTAAAAGAACCCCAGTTTTGTTCACTATCCATGTACTCAGAAAAAGCTGACCCGACTCCCAGCCCCGGGAATGGGCCTGATCAGTGTAAGGAAAATCTCATTTTCCTTGTCATATTTGTTCAGGAGTGGTTATGTGACCTAATTCCAGCCAAAGAAACATGAAGGGAAATCTGAGCATGTCTGGAGAAACTTTCCAATCTTCCAAGAGAGAGCTGCAGGAAGAGACAGTTTCCGCCTTCCTCTGCAGATTGCCTTGGCTGGATATTTTGCCCAGAGGTGCTGTGGCCACCTTGCCGCCAGCATTACAGGTAAGAGAGAGGAGCAATGGTGAGAACACGGGTCTTTCAAGACATTGCTGAGCAATTGAGTCAACTAACCCTGAAGTCCACTCTGCCCTGGACTTCCGATTACGTGAAATAATACACTTCATTGTTTAAAGTAATCTGAGTCAGGGTTTCTTTTACTCATAGCTGAAAGCATTCTAATTGTTAAAAGTCCCGAGAGGAAAGGGAAGTATCTGAACAGATCTTTTTCATTCTTTTCCCAAAACCCCAAAGAATGGAAGGTGGTTTCCACTCACTAGTCCAGTCTCTTAGGGACTCCCCCATCAGATCTTCCCCCTTCCTGAATTGGCCTTTCTTCCTCTTTGTAGCATTTGCACTAGTATTTGCGCTGTGTTTAGGACTTCTGTTTAATTGATGTGAATCCAAAAGGAAGACATTGTTTGATGCAGTGTGATATAGGAAAGAGAAAAAGAGGGAAGTGTAATTATGGATGAAAATTATGAACATTGTATAAAACATTTCATATGCATGGGTGGTCATGGCACACATACCTACAGAGCAAATTCATGTCACCTTTCAAACCCAGTGAACTTTAGGACTATTACTATAGAGCCGTGCTGTCCTTTACAGTATCCAGTAACAATTAGCCACTTGTCCTAGCCATTAGCCACATATGGCTATTTAAATTTTTAATTAAAATAAAATAAAATAATCTGTTCTTCAGTCACAGTAGCCACTTTTAAATTCTCAGTAGTGACGCGGCTACCATATTTGACAGGACAGATATAAAATATTTCTATCATTGCAGAATGTTCTATTGGACAGCACTGTTATAGAGGCACCTCTTTCTTCAAAGTGAAGTGATAACCAGAGAACCAATCGCAGGCTTAGGAAGCATGAAAGAAGGATGGCACAGCGGCAAAGACACAGTTTGGTGGTGAGTCCTGGCTCTGCTGCTTACCTAACCTCTATGAACCGTAGTTTCTTCATAGTCAAAGTGGAGATAATAATGTTTACTGCAGGAGTGTTATGAGGACTAGAGCTGATGTGCATGGAATACCTAGGAAGGGTCTCATCACATTGTAAATGATCAAGGACAATAAATATTTTCCCTGGTTTCCTTCCTTGGGGGTGAGTCATACAAAATTTTGTCTTGTCTATACGACCTTCTACACCCTTGATACTCAAAAGTGTGGTTCACAGACTAGCAGCATTGGCACCACCTGTGAGCTTATTAGCAAAACAGCTTCTTAGACCCCACCTGAAAGCTATTGAATCAGAACTTACTTTTTAACAAGATCCCCACATGATTTGTATGCACATTAAGGGTTGGGAAGCACTGATCTATACAACATGGTGGGGAAAAATTCAAAACAAGTAAACTATGTGACTGCACAAAAAGGATTTGGTTAGTGGACTGTGGAACTCTAATCATACCTTAGATGCCTCAGTTTGAAGTGTCTGTGAGAGCCTAGTGGCTGAGCCCGCTTAGCCTTCTTAGGGCAAGAAGGAGCACCCAGGACAGAGAGCACTTGCACCATCCTAGCAAGATAACTCTACAAGAAGCAGAATCTCCCAGCTCCCTGGGTGGGTGATCTGGTGGCATCTCTGAATTCTCCCAGGAGGTAAGCTATTGCTACATAATGAATTACTCAAAAGTTAATGGTTTAAAACAACAATAATTATTTATTATCTCTCACAGTTCCTGTGGGTCAGAAATTCAGACAGGGCACTGGATCTGGGCCCTTAGCTGGAAGACTTGCAGGCTGGGGGCTGGAATCATTGAAGGCTCCTTCAATCACATGTCTGGCAGTGATGCTGGCTGTCAGCTGGGGGCCTAGTTAGCATTGTCAGCTGAACACCCATACGTAGCCTCTCCTCAGAAAATGATGGCTGGGCTCCGAGCCACCATTCCAATCAGAGAAAGAAAGAGAGAGAGAGAGAGAGAGAACCAAATGGAAGACAAATTACATTTTATGACATTCCAGCTTTGGAAGTCATGCAGCATCACTGCTGCCACATTTTATTGGTCAATTTAGTTACAAAGGTCTGCCCAGATTGAGAGGGAGGAAACATAGACCCAAGGTATGTCAAGGTCACATTGTAAGAACACCTTGTAGGAAGAGATATTCTTGTGATGGCCATGTAGTTGAGCCCATCTTATTATGGCCATCTTTGGAAATCCAAATTTGCCACATGAATAGCCTTTTTGGTTCAAGTTATTCCAGGTCTCAAATCACCACACCCACAACCATCAGCATAGACAAGTTCTTATTTAGTGTCTTCCGTGTATAGGGCACCATATTCTGAATAATATTTATTTTAAAGCGAGAGTTATAGGTCATTCATCTCCCTTTGGTGTACCTTGTTCTTGGGAATTCTTTCATTATTTTTTTCCAGGAAAAATAGCTTCAAAGCAAGTTTTACTTGCCATTCTGTCTTGTTCTTTTGCATTATTTCATTACAGTCAAACTCTTTGAATGTGATATCAAAGGACTTTGAAAACAAAGTGAGAATAAGTGGAAGAGGTGAAGGTAATGACTCTTTCACTGGTACTAAGTTCCCAAATAGATTCTTAGTTGCTCGACAGCTTGATATTCATTGCTAATGGCAAAACAAAATAATTACAGCAAAATGTACCCGTGCATTAAAATTTTGATTTCCATTTTTTGTAGCTATCTAACTACCTTGTATTTTCAGACTAAAATTTTTCCCTGCGTGTTTCCATCTTCATAATAAAACTTTCTTGGCAAGATCGATCTCAATCTGTTTGGTGGTTCTTATATTAGAGTAGAATCAAAAAAGAGGGAGAAAGAGAGATAGTTCTCTATGTCTGATCAAATAAAAAATACTGGTGTTTGTTTCTCATTTAAAGAAAATCAGAGGCAAAAACTACAATTAGATCTGGCTTCTTGCCATTCATCCTAAATAATAGAGGAAGAGAAGCATAAGGAAACTGTATATAAACTTGGCACAGACTTGTAGGTTTCTAATTTTGCACAATCTTCTATGTTCTCTTTCACCAGAAAGTCACATTCTAACTTCTTATGGTTAGATGGTCTGCCCCTGTGATGGTCCTTTCTCCCCATCCACCTCCTAACTGCTGTTAACACCTCAGGGTCCCAATATTTCCTTCTCCTAGAAATTTCACACACCCATGCACACACAGTCATTCACATGCACATGGTCAGTCACAAACACAGTCACTCCCAGCTGGGCGCGCACACACACACACACCAGCTTAGCACAACCCACCTCCTGACTTGGACCACCTGTGCAACTGTTTGGCTGTCTCTTCCCTCCCTTGAACACAGTATCTCCACAACTAAGCAAGAGGAAAACTTTCCATCTTTTGGGAACTACGTAACAATGGTGACCTTCACATTGGAGACCCACCCACCAAGCTCACTCAGGGTCCTGAACTCCTCTAGTGTCAACAGTATATACAACACTACCCCATTCTTCTCTGCTACTCAAGATTATCAGAAAGCAATTAAAAGAAAGTGAAATTTGCATAGGGTTAACCTTGACTCTGTCCTAATTTATTTGTAATTTCACAAAATTCTATAAGTGTTATAGATTGAATTGCATCTCCCAAAATGATATGTTGAAGTTCTAACCCCTAGTACCTGTGAATGTGACCTTATTTGGAAACAGGGTTTTTGGAGATGTAATCAATTTAAGACAAAATTGTTAGGGCAAAGCCTAATCTGACATGACTGGTGTCCTAATAAGAAGAGGAGAAGAGGTACAGAGACACAGGGAGAATACAATGTGACAACAGACACAGGGATTAGAGTGATGCAGCTGCAAGGCAAGGAACACCAAAGACTACTGGCCACCACCAGAAGCCAGGCAGCAGCAAGGAGTGACTGTCCAGGGTCAGAGGGAGTGTGGTCCTGCTGACACCTTGATTTCAGACTTTTAGACTCCAGAACTGTGAAAGAATAAATTTCTATTCTTTTAAGCCACCCTGTTTGTGGTACTTTGTTATAACCTAGGAAACGAATATAATAAGAACTAAAATAAATTACTCCTAGTGGGCCTCATAACTGAGGAGACAGAGTGGCATGTTGGACAAGTGTGAGGAGAGACATGGGAGCCAGTCTGGTGGGAGCCCGAAGACTGAAGCTGGGCTCTCTTAGTCTGCCAGTCTGCTGTAACAGAATCCCATGGACTGGGTGGCTTATAAATATCAGAACTTTATTTCTCATAGCTCCAGACGCTGGGAAGTCCAAGATTCAGGTCTGGTGAGGACCTGCTTCCTGGTTCACAGATGGCCCTATAACCTCACGCGGCAGAAAGGGGAAGAGAGCTTTCTGAGGTCTTTTTTTATAAGGGCACCAATTAAATTTATGAGGGCTCCACTCTCGTGACCTAAGCACCTCCCAAAGTCCCTACCTCCTAATGCGTATGGATTTAACGTGAATTTTGGGGGGACACAAATATTCAGTCTATAGCACTGGTCCTTTGTCAATTTAGACCCCCTTAAGTCTGCATCAAGTAACTACGTTAGAGACCATATTTTCTTTAGCTCTTCCAGGAAATTTAAGATGCGACCACGATGATCTATTGCTCATAAAAATATAAATGCTTACCCCTGTGCACATATGCATTTATATTTATGGAAGTCTTAGGTATAGTTGTGTATGCTCTGCATGTTTCTGGGTGAGCACTAGTCTAGGCAATGTTGTCCTGGCTGTAGTGCATTTCCTGCTTTTGATATCAACGTGGCCATTGCTGCAGTTGATGGGGTACCTTGGGTATGCTGGGGCTACCCATTTATGTGAATTGGTTGGAAAATATCTGAACCAGGAAGAAAAAAATACTTCTTGGGAAGCTGGGAGTGTATACATGGTCAGAGAGCAAAAGAGCAGCTTCCAGATAAGAAAGGATAATGTATATTAAAGGAGGAGGGAACAGAAGTTCTTATTTATCGTATCCACTATACTTATATGCTAGATATTTCACATCTGTATTGATATCTAATCCTAGCAACATCTTTAGGCATAGGTGAAATGCCCATTGTAAAGAAAATGAAATTGAAGTTCAGAGAGCTTAAGTAATCTGCTCAAAGTCACACAGCTACTAAGTGGAAAAGCTAGAATTCGAATCCAGTTATATCTGACTCCTAATCCTGACTTGTAGTGATAGCTCAAATATTAGGTGACCCTTTAGAAGAGCTGTTCAGCCATTTGTGACATCATGGATGGACATTGAGAGTATAATGCAAAGTGAAATAAGTCAGAGGGAGAAAGTCAAATACCGCATGATTTCCTTCATTAAGTAGTAGATAATAACAACAATAAACAAACACATAGGGACAGAGATTGGATTGGTGGTTACCAGAGGGGAAGGGGGGAGGGAGGAGGGTGAAAGGGATAATTCGGTACATGTGTGTGGTGATGGGTTGTAATTAGTATTTTGGTGGTGAACATGATGTAATCTATGCAGAAATAGAAGTACAATGATGTACACCTGAAATTTAAAAAAATAAAAAAATAAAAATAAATAGAAGAGCTGTTCAGATTTATCAGAATCAAAGAAGGAAACTAGAGTCTTTGATTACCAACTTTAAATTGTAAGAAGCCACATCTTTTATATTGCATAGAACGGCAGTCTTACTTTGGTACCAAGAAGGCTAGACCAGAATGTACTGTTAAAATAATGACTTACTGAACACTGGGATAAAATCCCAGTGTTCTCTCCCTCCTCTATAGTAACAGAACCCCAAATTTTCAGCCAGGCTCATGGTCACATTTCTTGATTTCCTTTACAGCTAGATGGGCCATGTCTCTAATTGTTGACCAATGGGAAATAGATGAAACTGTCAAGAATTTTCAGTAAACTTCCTCAAAGGAAGCAGAAGCATACCCTTTGCCTTTTTCTTCTCCATCCTTTCTTCCTTTCTGCTGCTTGGAACTTGGATGTGATGGCTTGAACTCTAAGCACCATCTTGAACCCTGAGGACAAAGGGCCAACTCTAGAGATAGTAGAGCAGTAGATAGTTGAAGAGTCCACATCTCTGAGGACTTTGTGAAGCAGAGTTTACATTCAGTCCTGGACTGCCCACCTCCTGCTTGTACACAAGAGAGAAATAAATGTCTATCTTGTCTGAGCTACTGTAATTTGGTTCTCCATTACTTGCAGCCAATGCTAATCCTGATACAGGTTCATCATAGAGACACTCAGCTAAGAGCAAAAGATAAAACATGGATTGCCATGTGCCAACAGCTTCTCATATCATGGAGGCTTCTGTTCCTTTAAAAAAACAAGCAGACAGAAAAAGATGTCTCCTGGAGGGGAAGAAGTCAAGACGGCGGCGTAAGCAGAATCTGAACTCACCTCCTCCCGCGGACACAGCCAATTTACAACCACTCGTGGAAAAATTACCCCTGAGACAGAACTGAAAACTGGATAAGAGGAACTCCTGCAACAAAGGACAATCCGAATTGAGGTGGAAGAGGCAGAAACTCCCTTCTGGAGAGAAAAAACGCCGCCTTCACAAGCCGCAGCGCCTCACAGCCACCCGGGAGCAACACACAGGTCCACAGCCCTCCCTGGAGGAGCGGGGCCCTGAGCTGGGAGCGCCCCCACTGTAGGCACTTTGTGGACCCAGCACAATCAAGATGAGTGGCATAATATCTGACTTTGCCTGCTACTAAAACAGTGGGGAATACCCCCAGAAAAGCTGGTTCATGAAGAAATTAAAACCGGCTCTTAAAGGGCCCACGCGCAATCTCACCCGTTTCAGAAAGCAACCTAAAATCACCAGAAAGAAAGATGCACAGTGCTTTGGTGAAAAGAGACTCACCTGATAGGCCCTAAGTGCATCTCGGTGAGACGTGAGACCTCTCCAGGGACTGGGAAATTGGCGGCGGCCATTTTTGTGGCCTGGTGTGGGCATGCTGACACAGACGCCACTGGAGTTCTCCCTGGGGCCTGCTAGCTGAAGTCTGCCCCACCCACTAGAGCACCGATTTAATCCAGCTCAGCCAGGGCAGGCAGCCCACCCTAGAGACTGGCCCCACCCAACAACAAGCCCTCAGGCAACTTGTGGGCCTGCATAGATTGGTGACTGGATTGTCTGCAGCCTGGCAACTGAGCCCACTTTAGCCTGGCAGGGTGTTCACAAGGAGCGGGTGGAGAGTGTGGGGCATTGGCGGAGTGTGTGGGGCTCCCGCCGTGGAGAGACTGGGTCCGCTTGAGAAGGTCGGGGTACGCACATGGGGCAGGACTGTGTTGACTGTGTGTGTGGACCTGTGGGTGGCAGGGCTTGTCAGCTGCAGAAGACTTGTGCTTCTCAAAGACCCACATAGGCGGTTTGCTCCATCTTCCAAAGCCTGAAACAATTGGGTGCTCCTGTGCCTGAGGCCAGCCCTACCCAGCTGCAATCCTCAGAGAGCTGACAAGAGACATATAGGCTAGAGGCTTACAGCAATTGTAAGGCCCTGAGCCTGACAACCTGCCACGCTGGGGGCCTACTCACTTAAAAGAAATACTGCAACACAAATGTGGTATTAGAACTTGCAGCCAACTGTGCTGGGGCTCCCCACACTTGATAAAGAGACTGAAGGGCCCACAACAACTAAAGCAGCTGAGCATTACAACAGCTGGCCAGGAGCATAACTCGGCCTCCCTGGGTGCCTACAGGGAGAGCAAACACGTCACAACAGAAGGACACACATAGCCCACATAGGGGTCACCCCTGGAACATTGAGAACTGAGAGAAGCACACTGGAAGCCTCCTAAGGCATCACTTACATAAGGTCACATATCCAAGAGCAGGAGACGTAGCTGACCTATCTAGTACGTAGACACAAGCACAGGGAAAGAGGCAAAATGAGGAGGCAAAGGAATACATTCCAAGTAAGGGAACAGGACAAAACCCCAGAAAAGGACTAAGTGAAACAGAAATGAGCAACCGACCCGACAGAGAGTTCAAACTAAGAGTGTTAAGGATGCTCACTGATCTGGGGAGAAGAATAGATGAACTCAGTGAGAGTGTCAACAAAGAAATGGAAGATATAAAAAAGAACCAATCAGAAATGAAGAATTCAATGCTGGAAATGAAAAATTGACTAGAGGGACTCAAAACAGAGTAGAGGATACAGAAGAACGGATCTGCGAGCTGGACAAAAGACTAGAAGAAATTACCCAAGGTGAACAGGTAAAAGAGAAAAGAATGAAAAAGAGTGAGGACAGTCTAAGGGACCTCTGGGACAACATCAAGCGCACTAACATCCGTGTTATAGGTGTCCCAGAAGGAGTAGAGCGAGACAAGGGGGCAGAGAATCTATTTCAAGAAATAATAGATGAAAACTTCCCTAACTTAAGGAAGGAAACAGACATCCAGGTACAGGAAGCACAGAGAGCCCCAAACAAGATAAACCCAAAGAGGCCCACACAAAGACACATCACAATCAAAATGTCCAGAATTAAAGATAAAGAGAGAATCTTAAAAGCCGCAAGAGAATGTCAAGTTACATACAAAGGAAACCCCATAAGGCTATCAGCTGACTTCTCAGCAGAAACCTTACAGGCTAGAAGAGAATGGCATGATATATTTAAAGTGCTAAAAGGAAAAAACTTACAGCCAAGAATACTCTACCCAGCAAGGTTATCATTCAAAATGGAAGGAGAGATCAAAAATTTCCCAGAGAAGCAAAAATTAAAGGAGTTTGTCACCAAGAAACCAGTGCTACAAGAAATGTTAAAGGGACTGATTTAAGGGGAAGAGAGAAGACCACAATTAGGAAAAATTATGTATTTCCATGATAAGAACGTAATGGATACAAATGCACAAAAAAGAGGTTAGATATGATATCAAAAACATAAAAGGAGGGAGGAGGGGAGTTAAAGAGTACAGCTTTCAGACAGAGGTCAAACTAAAGTGACCATCAATTCTGTACAGAAGGAGAAAGGAACAGAGAAGGACTACTAAAACACTCAGAAAAAAAAAGTTAAAAAATGTCAGTAAGTACATACTTATCAATAGCTACTTTAAACGTCAATGGACTAAATGCTCCAATTAAAAGGCATAGGGTGGCTGACTGGATCAAAAAACAAGACCCATATATATGCTGCGTACAAGAGACACACTTCAGACCTAAAGACACTCACAAACTGAAAGTGAAGGGATGGAAAAAGATACTCCACGCAAACGGCAATGAAAAGAAAGCTGGGGTAGCAGTACTCATATCAGACAAAATAGACTTTAAAACAAAAACTGTAAAAAGAGACAAAGAAGGGCATTACATAATGATCAAGGGAACAATCCAACAAGAGGATATAACACTTGTAAATATCCACGCACCCAATGTAGGTGCACCTAAATATATAAAGCAATTATTAACAGACATAAAAACAGAAATAGACAGTAACACAATAATACTAGGGGACTTGAACACTCCACTTACACCAATGGATAGATCATCCAAACAGAAGATCAATAAGGAAACATTGGCCTTAAACAACACACTAGAACAGATGGACCTGGTAGATATATACAGAGCATTCCATCCAAAAACCGAAGAATACACGTTCTTTTCAAATGCACATGGAACATTCTCCAGGATTGATCACATATTAGGCCACAAAACAAGTCTCCGTAAATTTAAGAAGATTGAAATAATACCAAGCATCTTTTCTGACCACAATGGTATGAAACTAGAAATTAACTATAGGAAGAAAATCAGAAAAACCACAAATACGTGGAGATTAAACAAAATGCTACTGAACAACGACTGGGTCAATGAAGAAATCAAAGAAGAAATCAAAAAATACCTGGAGACAAATGAAAATGAAAATCCGACATGCCAGAATTTATGGGATACAGCAAAAGTGGTTCTAAGAGGGAAGTTTATAGAGATACAGGCCTATCTCAACAAACAAGAAAAATCTCAAATAAACAATCTAACAATGCACCTCAAGGAACTGGAAAAAGAAAAACAAACAAAGCCCAAAATCAGTAGAAGAAGGGAAATAATAAAAATCAGAGCAGAAATAAATGAAATAGAGACCAAAAAAATTATAGAAAAAATTAATAAAACCAAGAGCTGGTTCTTTGACAAGATAAACAAAATTGGCAACCCTTTAGCTAGACTCACCAAGAAAAAAAGAGAGAAGGCACAAATAAGTAAAATCAGAAATGAAAAAGGAGAAATACAAAAGATTATAAGAGAATACTATGAAAAGCTATATGCCAACCAATTCGACAATCTGGAAGAAATGGATAAATTCTTAGAATCATACAACCTTCCAAAACTGGATCAAGAAGAAGTAGAGAATTTGAATAGACCAATCACCAGTAAGGAGATTGAAACAGTAATCACAAACCTCCCCAAAAATAAAAGTCCAGGACCAGACGGCTTCCCTGGTGAATTCTACCAAACTTTCAAAGAAGACTTAATACCTATCCTTCTCAAATTCTTCCAAAAAATTGAAGAGAGGGGGAAGCTCCCTAATTCATTCTACGAAGCAGACATTACCCTGATACCAAAACCAGACAAGGACAACACAAAAAAAGAAAATTACAGGCCAATATCACTGATGAAAATCGATGCAAAAATCCTCAACAAAATACTAGCAATTCGCAAACAACAATACCTTAAAAAGATTATACACCATGATCAAGTGGGATTTATTCCAGGTATGCAGGGATGGTTTAACATTCACAAATCAATCAACGTAATACACCACATTAATAAAATGAAGAATAAAAATCACGTGATCATCTCAATAGATGCAGAGAAAGCATTTGACAAGATACAGCATCCATTTATGACAAAAACTCTGAATAAAATGGGTATAGAAGGAAAGTACCTCAACATAAGAAAAACCATATATGACAAACCC
Source organism: Diceros bicornis minor (assembly GCF_020826845.1). Lineage (NCBI taxonomy): Eukaryota > Metazoa > Chordata > Mammalia > Perissodactyla > Rhinocerotidae > Diceros > Diceros bicornis. Next base: position 8,881,943 of record NC_080759.1, on the reverse strand, counting down.
ACAGCTAATATCACCCTCAATGGTGAAAAACTGAAAGCTATCCCTCTAAGAACAGAACCCAGACAAGGATGCCCACTGTCACGACTCCTATTTAACATAGTACTAGAAGTCCTAGCCAGAGCAATCAGGCAAGAGAAAGAAATAAAAGGGATCCAAATTGGAAAGGAAGAAGTGAAACTGTCACTATTTGCAGATGACATGATTTTATATATTGAAAACCCTAAAGAATACACCAGAATACTTTTAGAAGTAATAAACAAACCCGGTAAAGTTGCAGGATACAAAATCAACACACAAAAATCAGTTGCATTTCTGTACACTAACAACGAAGTAGCAGAAGGACAAATTAAGAATACCATCCCATTTACAATTGCAACAAAAAGAATGAAATACCTAGGAATAAACTTAACCAAAGAGGTGAAAGATCTGTACATAGAAAACTATAAAACATTTCTGAAACAAATTGAAGAAGACACAAAGAAATGGAAAGATATTCCATGCTCTTGGATGGGAAGAATTAACATAGTTAAGATGTCCATACTTCCTAAAGCCATCTATTGATTCAATGCAATCCCCATCAAAGTTCCAACAACATTTTTCACAGAAATAGAACAAAGAATCCTAAAATTTATATGGAACAACAAAAGACCCCGAATAGCTAAAGGAATCCTGAGAAAAAAGAACAAAGCTGGAGGTATCACACTCCCTGATTTCAAAATATACTACAAAGCTACAGTAACCAAAACAGCATGGTACTGGCACAAAAACAGACACACAGATCAATGGAATAGAATCGAAAGCCCAGAAATAAACCCACACATCTATGGACAGCTAATCTTTGACAAAGGAGCCAAGAACATACAATGGGGAAAACAAAGTCTCTTCAACAAATGGTGTTGGGAAAACTGGACAGCCACATGCAAAAAAATGAAAGTAGACCCTTACCTTACACAATACACAAAAATTAACTCCAAATGGATTAAAGACTTGAATGTAAGACCTGAAACTGTGAAACTTCTAGAAGAAAACATAGGCAGTATGCTCTTTGACATTGGTCTTAGCAACATATTTTCAAGCACCATGTCTGACTGGGCAAGAGAAACAATAGAGAAAATAAACAAATGGGACTACATCAAACTAAAAAGCTTCTGCACAGCAAAGGAAACCATCAACAAAACGAAAAGACAACCTAACAATTGGGAGAAGATATTTGCAACCCATGCATCTGATAAGGGCTTAGTCTCCAAAATATATAAAGAACTCATGCATCTCAACAACAAAAAAACTACCAACCCAATTAAAAAATGGGCAAAAGACCTGAACAGACATTTCTCCAAAGAAGATATACAGATGGCCAACAGACACATGAAAAGATGTTCAAAATCACTAACTATCAGGGAAATGCAAAACAAAACTACAGTGAGATATCACCTCACGCCCGTCAGAATGGCTATAATTAACAAGACAGGAAACAACATATGTTGGAGAGGATGTGGAGAGAAGGGAACTCTCATACACTGCTGGTGGGAGTGCAAACTGGTGCAGCCACTATGGAAAACAGTATGGAGATTCCTCAAAAAATCAAGGTTAGAACTACCATATGATCCAGCTATTCCACTGATGGGTATTTATCCAAAGAACTTGAAAACACCAATTTGCAAAGTTACATGCGCCCCTGTGTTCATTGCAGCGTTATTCACAATAGCCAAGACTTGGAAGCAACCTAAGTGCCCATCAAGGGATGAATGGATAAAGAAGATGTGGTATAGATACACAATGGAATACTACTCAGCCATTAGAAACGATGAAATCCAGCCATTTGTGACAACATGGATGGACATTGAGGGTATAATGCAAAGTGAAATAAGTCAGAGGGAGAAGGTCAAATACCGTATGATTTCCTTCATTAAGTAGTAGATAATAACAACAATAAACAAACACACAGGGACAGAGATTGGATTGGTGGTTACCAGAGGGGAAGCAGGGAGGGAGGAGGGTGAAATGGATAATTTGGTACATGTGTGTGGTAATGAGTTGTAATTAGTATTTTGGTGGTGAACATGATGTAATCTATGCAGAAATAGAAGTATAATGATGTACACCTGACATTTTTACAATGTTATAAAACAATGTTACTGCAATAAACAAACAACAACAAAAAAAAGCACAGTACCATTTACGTTATCACTCCCAAAATGAAATACTTAGGTATAAATCTAACAAAATATGTACAAGAGCTATATGAGGAAAACTACAAAACTCTGATGGAAGAAATAAAAGAAGAACTAATAAATGGAGAGCTATTCCATGGATAGGAAGACTTACTATTGTTAAGATGTCAATTCTTCCCAACTTGATCTATAGCTTCAATGTAATGCCACTCAAAATCCCAGCAAGTTATTTTGTGGATATTGACAATCTGATTCTAAAGTTTATGTGGAGAGACAAAAAAATGCAGAATAGCCAACACAATATTGAAGGAGGATAACAAATTTGGAGGACTGACACCAGCCAATTTCAAGACTTACTATAAAGCTACAGTAATTGAGACAGTGTGGTTTCGTGAAAGAACAGACATAGATCAATGGAATAGAACAGAGATCCCAGAAATAGACCCACATAAATATAGCGTACCCACCTTTGAAAAGGAGCAAAGGCAGTACAATGGAGCAAGGACAATCTTTTTGACAAATGGTGCTGGGACAACTGGGCAACTGTGTGCAAAAAAAAAAAAAAGAATCTAGACACAGACCTTACTTCACAAAAATGAACACAAAATGGATCATAGATGAAAATGTAAAACACAAAATTAAAAGACTCCTAGAAAATAACATAGAAGAAAATCTAGACTACCTTGCGTGTGGTGAAGATTGTTTAGATGCAACACCAAAGGCATAATCTGTGAAAGGAAGAATTGATAAGTTGGACTTCATTAAAATTGTAAACTTCTGCTCTGAGAAAGATACTGCCAAGAGAATAAGAAGACCAGCCACAGACCAGGAGAAAGTATTTGCAAAAGACATATTTGATAAAGGATTTTTATCCAAAATATATAAAGTATATAGCACAATGTCTGACCCAGTAAATGCTCACTAAATGTTAGCTATTACTATTATCTGATTATTGTTATTTCATTTTGCCTCATTTCCATCAGTTTTCTCATTTAGTTTTCTGTTGGTAGCAGTTGGTTTACTCCAGCCAAATATTTCTCTCAGTCAAATCCTGATAGCTGGCCAGCTGATTTCACCGAGGGTTTATTGGGCTCATCTTCTAAACAAGCCTTGAAGGCACAGACGAAATGTTTTTGATGGACTTGGGGTCATGCACCAGTCCCCTGAAGCCCATCTTCTGGGGGGCAGATTGGAGGGAGTGTGGGAAGCCCACAGGCTCACTTCACTCTACAGCATTCTCAATGAGGAAAGTGAGTGGGGTTGATGACAGGTAGATGAAACCCTCAGGGAGAAGAAATTGTTGTGCATCCATGCCTAGTGGCTGTGGAAAACTGACTACTTTCCGTGTCCTGAAGAACTGGCTTTATAAAGTCTAAATCTCTCCAGATTTCTAGAGCCCATCTTACAGGAGTGGTGTCCCCTTGGGGCAGAATTCTGGACAGTCCCTCTACTTGCCACTCTGTGCTGTGGGCATAGCCAGCCACATTGCTGTGGGACTCACAGAGGTAGGCAGGCCAAACAGCAGCTGCTGGGTGGAGTCTGTGTGGAGTCCAACCCAGGGTAGAGAGTGGACCGTGTGTGAGTCCAGAGTGGTAGGAATGGCGGCCCCAAGTGTGTGTAATGCCTCCTCCTACCCCTCCCCCCTGCCTCAACATCTCTCCCATCCTTCCATCTGGCCCACCTCCTGCTGAAGTAAAAAATTCCTTCAGCTCCTGGTCAAATGAATTAAAGAATAGCTTTCACAGGAATGATAAAATATCACAAATGAAGATTAGAATTTTAGACTTTGGGTTTCCCTCCTATTATTGTGAATATTTAATGGCTTATTAAACATTCATGAAGTATTTGGCAATATATAGAATACGAAGGGAGAGTTCCTGGTCAGTGGATTTATCATCTTATAGAAAATGAGAGAAAGCAAAGCTATGACAGAGAACATTCCAGGTAGATTTAGATAAATCTTCCCGGGAGCCGCTGAGAGCATTTCATTTCATTTTCCCTTTACCCTTCGGACTGTTCTTCTGATCCTTCAGCCTTCAATCAATAAGAACAGGGAGCAGGTAAAAGTAGGTAGCAGGGTCTTGCATTATATGAGATTTCAACATGCAGATCACAATGAGAGCTTTGAAAGAGCAGAGAGACAAGCGTTTGACAAACCAGATTATACAAGACGTGCAAGTAAAAGTTACAGTGATGGATAAAAATATAAAATTTAAGTTTTATTGACTATTGGCAATAGACGGGAATTGAGTATCCAATACTCAACTCGATGGCTTTAGTCTTTTTGTGGAGGGAGGAGAGTCTATGAAGATACACAGGGAACATAGAGAATGAGGCATCCTTTTCTTTTTTTTTCTTTAATTTTTTGTTTATTGCAGTAACATTGGTTTATAACATTGTATAAATTTCAAGGGTACATCATTATACTTCTATTTCTGCACAGATTACATCATGTTCACCACCCAAATACCAATTACAACCCATCACCACACACATGTGCTGAACCATCCCCCTCACCCTCCTCCCTCCCCCCCAACCCTCCAGCAACCACCAATCCGATCTCCATCTCTATGTGTTTGCTTATTGTTATTACTATTTATTACTTAATGCAGAAAATCACACGGTATTTGACCTTCTCCCTCTGACTTATTTCACTTTGCATAATGCCCTCAATGTCCATCCATGTTGTCACAAATGGCTGGATTTCATCGTTTCTTATGGCTGAGTAGTATTCCATTGTGTATCTATACCACATCTTCTTTATCCATTCATCCCTTGATGGGCACTTAGGTTGCTTCCAAGTCTTGGCTATTGTGAATAACGCTGCAATGAACACAGGGGTGCATGTATCTTTACGCATTGGTGTTTTCAAGTTCTTTGGATAAATACCCATCAGTGGAATAGCTGGATCATATGGTAGTTCTAACCTTGATTTTTTGAGGAATCTCCATACTGTTTTCCATAGTGGCTGCACCAGTTTGCACTCCCACCAGCAGTGTATGAGAGTTCCCTTCTCTCCACATCCTCTCCAACATATGTTGTTTCCTGTCTTGTTAATTATAGCCATTCTGACGGGCGTGAGGTGATATCTCACTATAGTTTTGATTTGCATTTCCCTGATAGTTAATGATTTTGAACATCTTTTCATGTGTCTGTTGGCCATCTGTATATCTTCTTTGGAGAAGTGTCTGTTCAGGTCTTTTGCCCATTTTTTAATTGGGTTGGTAGTTTTTTTGTTGTTGAGATGCATGAGTTCTTTGTATATTTTGGAGATTAAGCCCTTATCAGATGCATGGGTTGCAAATATCTTCTCCCAATTGTTAGGTTGTCTTTTCGTTTTGTTGATGGTTTCCTTTGCTGTGCAGAAGCTTTTTAGTTTGATGTAGTCCCATTTGTTTATTTTTTCTATTGTTTCTCTTGCCCAGTCAGACATGGTGCTTGAAAATATGTTGCTAAAACCGATGTCAAAGAGCGTACTGCCTATGTTTTCTTCTAGAAGTTTCACAGTTTCAGGTCTTACATTCAAGTCTTTAATCCATTTGGAGTTAATTTTTGTGTATTGTGTAAGGTAAGGGTCTACTTTCATTTTTTTGCATGTGGCTGTCCAGTTTTCCCAACACCATTTGTTGAAGAGACTTTGTTTTCCCCATTGTATGCTCTTGGCTCCTTTGTCAAAGATTAGCTGTCCATAGATGTGTGGGTTTATTTCTGGGCTTTCGATTCTATTCCATTGATCTGTGTGTCTGTTTTTGTGCCAGTACCATGCTGTTTTGGTTACTGTAGCTTTGTAGTATATTTTGAAATCAGGGAGTGTGATACCTCCTGCTTTGTTCTTTTTTATCAGGATTCCTTTAGCTATTTGGGGTCTTTTGTTGTTCCATATATATTTTAGGATTCTTTGTTCTATTTCTGTGAAAAATGTTGTTGGAACTTTGATAGGGATTGCATTGAATCTATAGATTGCTTGAGGAAGTATGGACATCTTAACTATGTTAATACTTCCAATCCAAGAGCACGGAATATCTTTCCATTTCTTTGTGTCTTCTTCAGTTTCTTTCAGCACTGTTTTATAGTTTTCTATGTATAGATCTTTCACCTCTTTGGTTAAGTTTATTCCTAGGTATTCTATTCTTTTTGTTGCAATTGTAAATGGGATGGTATTCTTAATTTCTCTTTCTACTACTTCGTTCTTAGTGTACAGAAATGCAACTGATTTTTGTATGTTGATTTTGTATCCTGCAACTTTACCAGATTTGTTTATTACTTCTAAAAGTTTTCTGGTGTATTCTTTAGGGTTTTCTATATATAAAATCATGTCATCTGCAAATAGTGACAGTTTCACTTCTTCCTTTCCAATTTGGATCCCTTTTATTTCTTTCTCTTGCCTGATTGCTCTGGCTAGGACTTCTAGTACTATGTTAAATAGGAGTCGTGACAGTGGGCATCCTTGTCTGGGTTCTGTTCTTAGAGGGATAGCTTTCAGTTTTTCACCATCGAGGATGATATTAGCTGTGGGTTTTTCATATGTGGCCTTTCTTATGTTGAGGTACTTTCCTTCTATACCCATTTTATTCAGTTTTTATCATAAATGGATGCTGTATCTTGTCAAATGCTTTCTCTGCATCTATTGAGAAGATCATGTGATTTTTGTTCTTCATTTTATTAGTGTGGTGTATTACATCGATTGATTTGCGAATGTTGAACCAACCCTGCATACCTGGAATAAGTCCCACTTGATCATGGTGTATAATCTTTTTAACGTATTGTTGTATGCGATTTGCTAGTATTTTGTTGAGGATCTTTGCATCGATGTTCATCAGTGATATTGGCCTGTAATTTTCTTTTTTTATGTTGTCCTTGTCTGGTTTTGGTATCAGGGTAATGTTGGCTTCATAGAATGAGTTAGGGAGCTTCCCTACCTCCTCAATTTTTAGGAAGAGTTTGAGAAGGATAGGTATTAAGTCTTCTTTGAATGTTTGGTAGAATTCACCAGGGAAGCCGTCTGGTCCTAGACTTTTATTTTTGGGGAGATTTTTGATTACTGTTTCCATCTCCTTACTGGAGATTGGTCTATTCAAATTCTCTACTTCTTCTTGATCCAGTTTTGGAAGGTTGTATGATTCTAAGAATTTATCCATTTCTTCCAGATTGTTGAATTGGTTGGCATATAGCTTTTCTAGTATTCTCTTATAATCTTTTGTATTTCTGAGGTGTCTTTTGTAATTTCTCCTCTTTCATTTTTGATTTTACTTATTTGTGCCTTCTCTCTTTTTTTCTTGGTGAGTCTAGCTAAAGGGTTGCCAATTTTGTTTATCTTGTCAAAGAACCAGCTCTTGGTTTTATTAATTTTTTCTATAATTTTTTTGGTCTCTATTTCATTTATTTCTGCTCTGATTTTTATTATTTCCCTTCTTCTACTGATTTTGGGCTTTGTTTGTTTTTCTTTTTCCAGTTCCTTGAGGTGCATTGTTAGATTGTTTATTTGAGATTTTTCTTGTTTGTTGAGATAGGCCTGTATCTCTATAAACTTCCCTCTTAGAACCACTTTTGCTGTATCCCATAAATTCTGGCATGTCGGATTTTCATTTTCATTTGTCTCCAGGTATTTTTTGATTTCTTCTTTGATTTCTTCATTGACCCAGTCGTTGTTCAGTAGCATTTTGTTTAATCTCCACGTATTTGTGGTTTTTCTGATTTTCTTCCTATAGTTAATTTCTAGTTTCATACCATTGTGGTCAGAAAAGATGCTTGGTATTATTTCAATCTTCTTAAATTTACGGAGACTTGTTTTGTGGCCTAATATGTGATCAATCCTGGAGAATGTTCCATGTGCATTTGAAAAGAACGTGTATTCTTCGGTTTTTGGATGGAATGCTCTGTATATATCTACCAGGTCCATCTGTTCTAGTGTGTTGTTTAAGGCCAATGTTTCCTTATTGATCTTCTGTTTGGATGATCTATCCATTGGTGTAAGTGGAGTGTTCAAGTCCCCTAGTATTATTGTGTTACTGTCTATTTCTGTTTTTATGTCTGTTAATAATTGCTTTATATATTTAGGTGCACCTACATTGGGTGCGTGGATATTTACAAGTGTTATATCCTCTTGTTGGATTGTTCCCTTGATCATTATGTAATGCCCTTCTTTGTCTCTTTTTACAGTTTTTGTTTTAAAGTCTATTTTGTCTGATATGAGTACTGCTACCCCAGCTTTCTTTTCATTGCCGTTTGCGTGGAGTATCTTTTTCCATCCCTTCACTTTCAGTTTGTGAGTGTCTTTAGGTCTGAAGTGTGTCTCTTGTACGCAGCATATATATGGGTCTTGTTTTTTGATCCAGTCAGCCACCCTATGCCTTTTAATTGGAGCATTTAGTCCATTGACGTTTAAAGTAGCTATTGATAAGTATGTACTTACTGACATTTTTTAACTTTTTTTTTCTGAGTGTTTTAGTAGTCCTTCTCTGTTCCTTTCTCCTTCTGTACAGAATTGATGGTCACTTTAGTTTGACCTCTGTCTGAAAGCTGTACTCTTTAACTCCCCTCCTCCCTCCTTTTATGTTTTTGATATCATATCTAACCTCTTTTTTGTGCATTTGTATCCATTACGTTCTTATCATGGAAATACATAATTTTTCCTAATTGTGGTCTTCTCTCTTCCCCTTAAATCAGTCCCTTTAACATTTCTTGTAGCACTGGTTTCTTGGTGACAAACTCCTTTAATTTTTGCTTCTCTGGGAAATTTTTGATCTCTCCTTCCATTTTGAATGATAACCTTGCTGGGTAGAGTATTCTTGGCTGTAAGTTTTTTCCTTTTAGCACTTTAAATATATCATGCCATTCTCTTCTAGCCTGTAAGGTTTCTGCTGAGAAGTCAGCTGATAGCCTTATGGGGTTTCCTTTGTATGTAACTTGACATTCTCTTGCGGCTTTTAAGATTCTCTCTTTATCTTTAATTCTGGACATTTTGATTGTGATGTGTCTTTGTGTGGGCCTCTTTGGGTTTATCTTGTTTGGGGCTCTCTGTGCTTCCTGTACCTGGATGTCTGTTTCCTTCCTTAAGTTAGGGAAGTTTTCATCTATTATTTCTTGAAATAGATTCTCTGCCCCCTTGTCTCGCTCTACTCCTTCTGGGACACCTATAACACGGATGTTAGTGCGCTTGATGTTGTCCCAGAGGTCCCTTAGACTGTCCTCACTCTTTTTCATTCTTTTCTCTTTTACCTGTTCACCTTGGGTAATTTCTTCTAGTCTTTTGTCCAGCTCGCAGATCCGTTCTTCTGTATCCTCTACTCTGTTTTGAGTCCCTCTAGTCAATTTTTCATTTCCAGCATTGAATTCTTCATTTCTGATTGGTTCTTTTTTATATCTTCCATTTCTTTGTTGACACTCTCACTGAGTTCATCTATTCTTCTCCCCAGATCAGTGAGCATCCTTAACACTCTTAGTTTGAACTCTCTGTCGGGTCGGTTGCTCATTTCTGTTTCACTTAGTCCTTTTCTGGGGTTTTGTCCTGTTCCCTTACTTGGAATGTATTCCTTTGCCTCCTCATTTTGCCTCTTTCCCTGTGCTTGTGTCTACGTACTAGATAGGTCAGCTACGTCTCCTGCTCTTGGATATGTGACCTTATGTAAGTGATGCCTTAGGAGGCTTCCAGTGTGCTTCTCTCAGTTCTCAATGTTCCAGGGGTGACCCCTATGTGGGCTATGTGTGTCCTTCTGTTGTGACGTGTTTGCTCTCCCTGTAGGCACCCAGGGAGGCCGAGTTATGCTCCTGGCCAGCTGTTGTAATGCTCAGCTGCTTTAGTTGTTGTGGGCCCTTCAGTCTCTTTATCAAGTGTGGGGAGCCCCAGCACAGTTGGCTGCAAGTTCTAATACCACATTTGTGTTGCAGTATTTCTTTTAAGTGAGTAGGCCCCCAGCGTGGCAGGTTGTCAGGCTCAGGGCCTTACAATTGCTGTAAGCCTCTAGCCTATATGTCTCTTGTCAGCTCTCTGAGGATTGCAGCTGGGTAGGGCTGGCCTCAGGCACAGGAGCACCCAATTGTTTCAGGCTTTGGAAGGTGGAGCAAACCGCCTATGTGGGTCTTTGAGAAGCACAAGTCTTCTGCAGCTGACAAGCCCTGCCACCCACAGGTCCACACACACAGTCAACACAGTCCTGCCCCATGTGCGTACCCCGACCTTCTCAAGCGGACCCAGTCTCTCCACGGCGGGAGCCCCACACACTCCGCCAATGCCCCACACTCTCCACCCGCTCCTTGTGAACACCCTGCCAGGCTAAAGTGGGCTCAGTTGCCAGGCTGCAGACAATCCAGTCACCAATCTATGCAGGCCCACAAGTTGCCTGAGGGCTTGTTGTTGGGTGGGGCCAGTCTCTAGGGTGGGCTGCCTGCCCTGGCTGAGCTGGATTAAATCGGTGCTCTAGTGGGTGGGGCAGACTTCAGCTAGCAGGCCCCAGGGCGAACTCCAATGGCATCTCTGTCAGCATGCCCACACCAGGCCACAAAATGGCCGCCACCAATGTCCCAGTCCCTGGAGAGGTCTCACTCCTCACCGAGATGCACTCAGGGCCTATTAGGTGAGTCTCTTTTCACCACAGCACTGTGCACCTTTCTTTCTGGTGATTTTAGGATGCTTTCTGAAACGGGTGAGTTTGTGTGTGGACCCTTTAAGAGCCGGTTTTAGTTTCTTTGTGAACGGGGTTTTCTGGGGGTACTCCCCAATGTTTTAGTAGCAGGCAAAGTCAGATATTATGCCGCTGGTCTCGATTGTGCTGGGTCTACAAAATGCCTCCAGCGGGGGCGCTCCCAGCTCAGGGCCCTGCTCCTTGAGGGAGCCTGCATACCTGTGAGCCTCTCCCAGCGGCCGTGAAGCCTGCGGCTTGTGAAGGCGGCGTTTTTCCTCTCCAGAAGGGTGCCTCTGCCTCTTCTACCTCAGGATTGTCCATTGTTGCAGGAGTTCCTCTTACCCAGTTTTCAGTTCTGTCTCGGGGTAATTTTTCCACAAGTAGTTGTAAATTGGCTGTGTCCACGGGAGGGGGTGAGTTCCGAGTCTGCTTACGCTGCCATCTTGACTTCTGTCTCTGTGGTACTGTGCTTTTAATTTCACATTCTCTTGTTCATTGCTGGTGTCTAGGAAAGTGATTGACTTATTAGTTCCAGGAGGTTTGTCAATTCTTTCAAGTTTTTTACATAGACTATCATGTCGTCTGAAAACAAAGATAATTTTATATCTTCCTTTCCAATCCATATACCTTTTATTTCTTTTCCCTATCTTATCACATTAGCTGGGACTTCTAGTATGATGCTTAAAAACAGTGATGAGATGAGACATCCTTGCCTTGTTCCTGATCTTTTTTTTTTTTTGGTGAGGAAGATTAGCCCTGAGCTAACATCTCTTGCCAATCCTCCTCTTTTTGCTGAGGAAGATTGGCTCTGGGCTAATATCTGTGCCCATCTTCCTCTACTTTATATGTGGGACGCCTGCCACAGCATGGCTTGATAAGCAGTGCATAGGTCCACGCCTGGGATCTGATCCCGCAAACCCTGGGCCGCCCAAGTGGGGCGCGCAAAATTAACCACTATGCCACCGGGCCGGCCCCACCTTGTTCCTGATTTTAATGGGAGACATTATGCTATATATTTTACATGCATGTCTCAGAAAATTCTTGCAAAGACCCTATGAGATAAAACTATTTAATTCTTCTTTTTGGTGAGGATGATTGGCCCTGAGCTAACATCTGTGACAATCTTCCTCTTTGTGCTTGAGGAAGTTGGTCCCTGAGCTAACATCTGTGCCCATTTTCTTCTATTTTGTATGTGGGTCACTGTCACAGCATGGCTTGATGAGCGCTGTGTAGGTCTGCACCCGGGATCTGAACCTGTAGACCCTGGGCTGCCAAAGCAGAGTGCACAAACATAACCACTATGCTACCAGGCCAGCCCAAAGTAATTATTATTTTTTTTTATGAGGATACTGAATCTCAGAGAGGTCACGCCTAAGGTTACATGGCTTTAAGTGGTTAGAGGTGAGATCTGAACTCTCATGTTCTGCCTCCAGTGTCTGGCTTCTTAACTGCTGTTTCAGGCCCTAAGACATCCCGTGAGAAACTGTCAAGATCCAGAGATGCTCAGACTTTTCAGCAAGTACACAGATCCATGGAGGTGTAAAGATGTGCACATATTGCAAAAGTCACTCAATTAATTTTATCATTTAGAATCTATCTGAATTATACCTTGATAAAACTCAGCAGAATCAGTCTGGGGAATTTACCATAATCTTCTGTTATAATTAATTTAATTTAGTCATATACATGATCCTAGCCTTGACACTGTTAGCCACCATACAACAAAAATTAGTGATACCACCCTGGATCTCTGAGGTTTCAATTCTAAAATGCAGTGGACATTTTGCAAGTACAAATACGGATGGTGGCATCATCTGAGATCATTGAACCACAAGAGCAAACCTGGTGAGACCGTGTATATTGTCATCACAGGCAACATCTTAGGCTTATGTGTCCAGAAATGGCTTAGCTGTTGTAGTGGGTGCGAAAAGAAACAAATCACTTCTTATCCACAATGCCCGGAAATGATTTATAGGTGACATTACAGTTTGGGAAGGGCCTGTCTTTATGTGGGAAGAGTAGCACTTCTTTCTGTGTAAACTTCCTGCTAAATGATATTCAGCTGAGTTTGGCTTAGAGTTAAAGATCTGGGAGAGAAATGATTGCTGGGTTTCTGAAAGCTCACAGTTCATGGCACAGAGTAGGCTCTTAAAAATAATGCTAAGTGACTGAATGAGCAAAAGAATCACACCTAGAAGATTCTTTTTTTGAATGGGTTACATTCTCTTGTACTTATATCTACATCTTGAATATGATGATTTGTATGTGTAATAGGAACCAGAATGAGAGTGTGAGCTGTGTACTTCCTACACAGCCATTCCTCTGGCATGAGTAGAGAGCAGGTGAGGAACAATTTATTTGCATAAGGACCCCAGGTGTCTCATGGAAGAATCAATGATTGAATGCAATGAGGCTCAGAGAGGCATCAGCTGTTGGAATTAAGTCTGCCCTAACACTCCAGTCTTCTAATCAGATTCACCCTTAGAAAGAGATTATACATACTTTTATTGGATTCTTATGGTTACTGTAACAAATTACAACAACTCCCATTTATTCTCTTACAGCTCTGGAGGCTAGACGTCCGAAGTCAGTATCACTGGGCTGAAACCAAGGTGTTGGCAGGACCACACTCCCTCCAGAGGGAGACTCTCGGGGAAAATCCCTTTCTTGCGTCTCCTAGCTTCTGGTAGCTGCAGCATTCCTTGGCTTGTGGCTACATCACTCCAATCTTCAAGGCCAGCATCTTTAAATCTCTCTCTGTTCTGGCTTCACATTGCTTTCTCCTCTGTGTCTAGAAAATCTCCTTTTGCCTCGCTCTTATACATGTGATTACGTTTAGACGCCACCCTGCTAATCAGGATAATCTCCCTATCTCAAAAGCCTTAACTTAATCACATCTGCAAAGACTTTGCCATATACCTTAACATTCACAGGTTCCAGAGATTAAGACCTAACATTTTTGGGAACCATTATTCAGCCTATTATAGGACCATAAGCCTGACCAAGGAGGCTGTAGAGGAGAGGTCTTCTGGCCAGGTCCCCAGAAACAACGCTCTCACTCTAGGGAGAGAGAGTGCTTCTAAACGATGGCTCAAAGTCAAGTGGTATATGTAAATCTGCTATCTAAATGCAGTTATTAATGTTGTTAATATATCTAAGGAAATATAGGTTTGCTCAGCATTCAACTGCTTTGCATCATGTAGTCAACTCCAAAATGATTTGTTTTTGCCTGGAGCATAATTTCAATTTAATTAATGCTGTAAAATGAATGTGAGCATATTTGTGTAGAATTAAGTTACAAAATGTTAAATTTAGCATACATTTTCTGAAGTGTGGCTCATTGGTGACTTCCATTCCTAGCATCTTCTGTTTGCACAGCTGGTAACTGTAAAGTCAACATGAAAATGGTGTTTGAAAATCAGCAGACATTTCACCTAGCTTGGGGGTGAATTTGTGACTGCTGACTTCTATGATGATCTATATTCTTAGTCTGTTGACTTTGGGGGGAGGTAATGGCTATGGTGTCACTCACATAGGGTTCCAAAGTCGGCCCAGCTTGTCATAGCACAAGATACTTGAACCATGTCAAGAAATTTTTTTCTGGTCTAACCACAGAGAGGAACGCTGAGCCGTCCCACTTACTTAAGGAACAGGTATAATCCTGGCATTGGGAGGGGCCCTCTGTTCAGCTACAGCTCTGATTAACCTCAAGCTCAGAAGTCTGGGGGACGAGGAGGCAAAGGATGTTACAGAAAGTGTAAGACCAAATCCTCTTTCTAACAACCATCCTCGTGTCAATGGAGGCTCCATTGCCCTTCCCTCTCACCTTTTATCAGCACTTGGTGCCTGGCACATTCTTTTCTAATGGCCTAGAAAGGGGATCTCAGTTGTAAGAGTGGCCATGTGTACAGTTACTAAAGCCTCAAGCTGAAAAACCCTGCCTGAGTTCCTCCTCTTTGGTTTCTGAAAGGCTCAGAAGGCTTGTGAAGGAAAATGGATCTTCAGCAGTTGCCTGCAAGGTTACCAACACAGCAGCCCCCTCTCCCTGTCAGCCCCTGCCAACCCCACAGAAGGTACATATTCTCCTTCACAGGGACCCACGAGGCCACCAGTCAATGGCTGCCTGAAATGGAAAATCGATTTTAGATCTTTCTCTGCTGGGAATTAAGTATATTCCTTAGAAATAATGAGTTATGAGGTCATTGAGGGCTTGTTCTTTTTCCTACTTGCAGAGACATTTTAATTTTAGAAGAAAAAGTGACTAATGAACAGGACATTCTAATTCCAGTGATGTGCTTTTTCCCATTTTAATGTCAGCTGAACCACAAAAATGTTCATTTTTGTCTCTTCTTTACTCCTCAGGGTTCAGGAAGAACAGCATCACCAAAAGGGAAAAAAACTGGATAATTCCTGCTTCCTCCACCCAGCTTCCAAAAAACAAAGTAAGATGCAGCTCTGGCCTCCACTATTCCGTGTTTTCACTGTTCTTGGAGGAGCCATTCCCCTCACGAGCAGGGTACCCACAAAGCAATATTTTCCACACTTTTTAGATAGTAGTGGGACACAGGGAAGACAATGTTATTCAGAACCCAGGATGTTCAACAAAGTGGAGAGAGGCTTGATAAGCAAAAGCAGAAAGTTCCCTTAGCAAGCCTTTCAAAAAGCAAGCTCACAACCCCTCCTCCCCAAGTCCATAGGTATCATCTATTGAGTGCCAGCTATGATTCTGATACTGTTAAAACCCTGTGGACAGGCATTTTCTCATTTAATCCTTGTAACAACTCTTTGACGTCACACAATTAGCAAATTGCAGAATTGGGATTAGGATCCAAGAAACACATGCGGCATGCTTAAACTCTATGCTCTCATCCGACAGTTCCCAAACTTAAGCATACATTAGAATCACCCAAAGGGCGTGTCAAAATGGAATGCTGAGCCTCACCCCAGAATTTCTGACTTGGTAGGTCAGGGGTTCACACTTTGAGAACCACTACTCTAATGCCTGACTCTTGTCATCCATAAGCATATTCTAAAAAGATGATTCAAGGGAGAACCTCAAAGTCATTCTATGACTTTTGTGCCTTTCTCTACTTCCTAAAAGAGAATTTGAGAAGAATGGCTGGTGTGCCCAAGGCCAAATAGAGAACTAGGAAAAAGTAGAGAGTTAGAGACACATATTTCTCCATTCAAATAAAGCTCTTTATGGTGGCCCAGGACACTCACGACACACATCCTTAAGATTGTAGCTATTCACTTTGAAGGAAATGCTTCTTTCACATGGGCAGGAGTATATCCTATGAGAATGACTCTCTTTTCTCCACCATCCCAGGTCTTGGATTAGTCCTCATAATTTAGAATATTTTGCATTTTCTATGTCTTTGGAACTACCATGCCCTATTATTTTGACCCCACAGTGAACTTAGCCATTGATGCACCAAAACAGCCACAACCTCACTACCATGTTCTCTGTGAGTTTGAATTTTTCTTTCTCTGTGAGGGTGTGTCCCTCTCTGTCTCATATTCTCCCTCTCCCAGTTTTACATTATTGCTCACAATTTTCTCATGGATTAGCTAACCATTGGTTGATTCAATAGTGAATTTTTAAAAAATTTTTTCTTGAGGTCACATTGGTTTATAACATTTATAAATTTCAGGTGTACATCATTATATTTCAACTTCTGTATAGGCTATATCCTGTTTGGCACCAAAAGTCTCGTTTTCATCCATCACCATACACATGTGCCCCTTTACCCCTTTTTCCCTCCTGCCATCCCCTTTCCCTTCTAGTAACTCCCAATTTATTCTCCTTATCCATGTTTGTTTATCTTCCACATATGAGTGAAATCATATGCTATTTGTCTTTCTCCGTCTGACTTATTTCACTTAGCATAATACCCTCCAAGTCCATCCATGTTGCCTTAAATGGCAATATTTCATCTTTTTTATCCTGAGTAGTATTCCATTGTATATATATACCACATCTTCTTTATCCATTCAACCACTGATGGACACTTAGGTTGCTGCCAAGTGCCCATGAGTGAATATAGGGGTACATATATCATTTTTAATTAGTGTTTTCATGTTCTTTAGATAAATACCTGGAAATGGAATAGCTGGATCATATGGTAGTTCTATTTTTAATTTTTGAGGAATCTGCATACTGAAATAACATTTGTGATTTCTTGTCTTTTTAAAAATAGCCATTCTGGTGGGAGTGAGGTGATATCTCGTTGCTGTTTCGATTTGCATTTCCCTAATAATTAGTGATGTTGAACATCTTTCAATATGCCTGTTGGCCATCTGTATATCTTCTTTGGAAATGTGTCTATTCAGATCCTCTGCCCATTTTTTAATTGGGTTGTTTGTTCTTTGGTTGTATGAGTTCTTTATATATTTTGGATATAAACCCCTTATCAGATGTATGACTTGCAAATATTTTCTCCCAATTGGTAGGTTGTCTTTTCATTTTGTTGATGATTTCCTTTGCTGTGAAGAAGCTTTTTAGTCTGATGTAGTCCCATTTGTTTATTTTGATTGTTTGTTTCCCTTGCCTGAAGAGACATATTCAAAAAGATACTGCTAAGACTGATGTCAATATATACTGCCTATATTTTCTTCTAGGACTTTTATGGTTTCAGGTCTTACATTCAAATCTTTAATCCATTGTGAGTTAGTTTTTGTGTATGGTGTAAGATAGTTGTTCCTTTTTACACTGTACGTTCTTTGCTCCTTTGTCGAAAATTGGCTGTCCATAAGTGAGTGGGTTTGTTTCTGGGCTTTCAATTCCATTCCATTGATCTGTGTGTCTGTCTTTCTGCCAGTACCATGCTGTTTTGATTACCATAGCTTTGTAGTATATTTTGAATTCAGGGAGTGTGATGCCTCCAGCTTTGTTCTTTTTTCTCAGGATTCCTTTACCTATTCGGGGTCTTTTCTTGTTTCATATACATTTTAGGATTCTTTGTTCTATTTCCTTGAAAAACGTCATTGGGACTTTGACAGGAATTGCAGATCATAGTGAATCTGATGCAGTACAATTAAACGAAATACCTGAAATAGAGACAGGTGAGTACTTTGATTACAATGGGCATGGATCTAACATGACTCCTCTCCTCCCCTTTTCTTCTCCCGACAACGTCTATGTCCTGAACCTTAGACAGCCAACCTTCCTTTCTCTCCCATTCACTTAGAACAGTGAGGACTTCTAGAAGGCAGTACAATTATACAATTCCCCCCAATGATAGAGCAGACCTCCATAACTTACCTGAACCTGTGTAAAACAGGGGCTGTCATATCTCCATAGCTCTCACGGAGCGTTGTGAGGAGGTATGCTTCTCAAAGACAAAGCTTGGCATGACTAAGGCCTACATTACTTATAGACTAGGGTTTTTCTTATGTTTTAACACCAAAAAGTCAGAAGACAACAATAAAGGGGCCTAAGGCCTCAAGTTTCACCTGTCTATAGGGAAAGTTTTATTGGAAGTTATTTCTTTACTAAGAATTTATAAAATAGACAGGGTTTGCCTGAAAGGGCAAAGGAAACCTAACATTTATGGACACCTACAATATACCAGGAGCTGAGTTAGAGTTTCCAGCTATGCTATTCAATTCAGTCATCATAATAGCTCTGAGAGCTTGGCTTTATTATTCCCATTTCATAGTCAAGAAAGTGGAGGCTGAGAGGTTATATAATTCCCCCAAGGTCAAATTGAACCAAGGCTGGAACCCAGACTTGTCTTTCTTGTGTAGTATACAGCTTTCTTGGAAAAGGGTATAGTAAATAACAATGGTAAAGTAGAAGACAAAGATAAGCAACCTAGAAAATAATGAAAGAGTGTACAATGAAAAAACATCAAAGGCATTTACATGGATTATAGAACCAGGATATTTCCAATTCTTACAGCAAGTCCAATGTGTGTTTTTTTTTTCAACACACCACCAAGCAATTAACTCAACTCTCTGTGGACGCTAACTGGATATCCCACAAATTTAACTCAATTCCGACCCTATCTACCTGGAGATAATGTCAGATTCCACAGGTTTAAGGGCTCAGTCCCACAAGACTGTACCCCCTCCCCTACTACTTCAGAGGTCAATTGCAAGTCAAGGTTGTTACCTGTGCTTCTAGCTAAGCAACTACAAATCAGAGGTTCCCACAACTCCCTCCTCGATTTCAATTAATTTGCTCAAAGGGCTCACAGAACTCAGGAAATCAGTCTACTTACTAGTTTGCCTGTTTATTACAAAGGATGTCAAAAGATGCAGATCAACAGCCAGACGAAGATACATGGGGCAAGGTCCCAAAGGCAGGAGCCCCACACTTGGGTGTGTTCCATCGGCTTCACCAACCTGGAAGCTCTCTAAAAGCCTGTCCTTTTGGGGTTTTTACAGTGGATTATTACACAGGCCTGATTGATTAAATCATTGGCCATTGGTGATTGAACTCAATCTCCAGCCCCTCTCCCCACTCGAGAAGTCAGAGGTTGGGGCTGAAAGTCCCAACCCTCTAATCTATGTTGGTTCCTCTGGCAACCAGCCTCCATCATTAAGTTACCTAGGGGCTTCCCCAAAGTCACTTTATTAATGTAATAAAAGACTCCTTGATCAATTGATAGCTTCACTTAGGAAATTCCAAGAGTTTTAGGAGCTCTGTGCCAGATGGGGAGGAAGACCAAACATATATTTCTTATTATAAATCACAATATCACAACATTTAAAAACCATTAACAACAAGCAAAAATTTAAAAATAAAGACAGATTTGATAAGTAATGACAGACACTAATAGAAAGTCTTAGGGTAGATGAGGGTACAACCTAAGACACAGATAGGAAAGGAGAGTGACCAACAAATGTTTGTCCGTGAATATATGAACACACCACAACAAAGATGGGGAATTGTGACCAAGATTATGGAGAAGAGGAATGTGGACAAATCCAGCTAAAAGAGTACTTCTTCAGTCTTGTTAAAAAGGAAGTGGAAAAGGAAGTATAAATAAGCATGAGATTATATAAATGATAAACCCTAGAAATGTGTGAATGTATTAGAAAAATAAATTGCCAAAAGCAGAGAGAGAGAGAGAGGAGAGAGAGAAACGGAGGGGGAGGGGGGAGGAAGAGGGGGAGGGGAAGGGGAGGGGGAGGGGGATGGAGGAGGGAGGAGGGGAGGAGGACAGGGACGGGGAGGAGCAAGACACAGGAGGAGCGACAAGAATTTTTAAAATGCTTCTGAGGGACAGGCATGCAATTACTCTGATGTTTCTAGAAACATTAATTTTCTGCTAATGAGGGAAAATACAAATACAAACTACCTTTAATAACTTCAAAATAAAACTACAGAGACAGGTTAAAGTGACAATACAGCAAGGGGTTCTTTAGAGAAAGGAGTTGTATGAATTGAAAAGCTGGGCTCAACTTTTTTCTTCGGGAACCTGAAAGAACCCTGGTGAATTCAATTGCCTTCCCTTCTTGCTTTTCTCTGGCTCGTTACTGAGGTGCAAGCCAGCAAGATGCTGTCACAGTGCCCAGCAATAAGGGGTTGGTTGGGAAGACACATCTGCTACTCTTTGTTTTGTAGGTGGGAGCACACGATGCTAGTTAGGATTTATACCATGTCTGAAAATACCCCAAATGCAGTCACTGTCCGTAGGGTGACTGGTGTGGACAGCCCCTCACCAACCCTCTCAGATGCGGCTGCTTTTATGGACTATAGGATAGTAATTGAGGTTAACTGCCTCTGAAAGACACACACCATATGATCTTTTTACTTCCGTTTAGTGAGATGCTTGCAGCATAGAGATCTTTTCCCAGGGGCGCCACA
Source organism: Diceros bicornis minor (assembly GCF_020826845.1). Lineage (NCBI taxonomy): Eukaryota > Metazoa > Chordata > Mammalia > Perissodactyla > Rhinocerotidae > Diceros > Diceros bicornis. The sequence continues at coordinate 8,861,334 of NC_080759.1, read as the reverse complement.
GTGACTTGCTCTTCTGCTTTATTTGCTTCTTACATTTATGGGTTATGCACAAGCTAATGGGGCTAATTGTTATCGCTCCAATGGAAGCCCCTTTAACATTTTCCCCACCTCCTGCCTAAATGTCAAACCCATTGTCTTTCTGTGCTTTGGTGTTTCCACATTTTGTAGTCTTCATATTTTAACTGCAGTTTGAAAGAAAAAAAAGTTACCACGACTGAAGGTTGGCAGCCTTAGCTATTGTTCTCTGCTCAAAAGAGATTTTGTTTTTTGAGTCATAGAATAAAATGATTTAAGAAAAAGAATCCTCAGTGCTCAGGCTCGGCCTTATAGCTTCAAAGCCTTTTACAAACTGCAATTCATTAAACGCAGTAATCGTTTGAGGCCAGTGGACCGACCTCCGCAGGGAGAGGGGCCGAGCCCTCCCACCCCACCCTCTTTCTCTTTGTGTTCTCAACCACAGAGAGCAGGAGGGGGCAGAATTATGGTGCTCCCATCCAGGGGCTGCCATGGCCCTCAGCCCAGGCCTGCTTTTCTTTTCCTCCTTGCCAGGGCTCCACGCTCCACTTAGCCATTGAGTACAGGCTCTTCTCTCCTCGGGGCTGTGTTTGTTTGCTTTTCACAAAATAGACAGTCTGCCCACATTTAGATAAATGAAGAATTTCCTAGCCATGGGGCCCAACCAAGCCTGACATTTGCCCCACGGGACAGATTTCTCCCTGCTTGGCCACTAAAACGCAGAAAGCCGAGAGGTATCACACCCCTTTGTCACCAAGAGACAGAGCCAGTGTTCCCCACAGCATGCAGGGCCCATTGTCCCAACATGAGTTTTTACCATCCCAGCCAGATCTTGTTACCCCTTGGCAATTCACCACCCACCACTGCCAAATGGTTGCCTCTCCAGAGAGGCTGTGGGGATGGCTGACTATGAATCTTTGTTATTGGGGTCATTGAAATAAGAAGTCTGTGGTCTACTAAGCTCTTGTGGGTCATTCTATAGTTTGGAAGCCCCACTTATTTTGCCTTCGGTTCTTCCACATGCACTCTACCCAGATCTTTTTCTTAGAGAGAGAGAAAACATTAAAGCACCGACGAGGCCCAACCGTGGCATATTAAGTTTCAACAGGCAATGTCGAATTAATTTTTATAGTTCTTCTTCCTTTCCAGTTACCTTTACTCTCCTCAACTCCGCCCATTAGTTTAAGAAAAAGCAAGCATAGTATCTCCTTAAAACACTACATGAATAATTCTAGTGTAAGAAGGCAGATTTGGTCTGCCTTTAACAGCTGATCATTTCCTAATGGTACTGAAAACATTCATGAGTTTCATCCACAGAACAACCTTAAAAGGAAAAACTTGTGCCACGATCTTCACGGGCCACAGTTCATGTGGGTGAAAGATGAGGAAGCACACTCCAAAGGGCCTGACTCCTCCTTCCCCTCTTCCCCTTTTTCACCGGCTCTACCTCTCACCCCACCTCTGTGCCTTTCCTCAAGGTCTGCCCCCAGGCACCCGTCTTATCCAGTGCTGTCTCCTGTTGCCCAAAGATTATACCCTGTCCCACACTCAGGGCCCAACACGACTCCCAGCAACTCCATGAAGGCTTTTCTATCTGCTCGGGTCCAAATAGATCTATCTCTCTTTTCTTTGGATTCTTAAAATGTTCATACTTACTGCTGTTCAAAATTATAATTTGAGACTTGGAGGGAACCTTTGATTCCAATGCTCTCCATTTACAGAATAGAAAATTGAGTCATTGTGAACTTAAGTGATTTTCCCTGTGTCACACTGCTAGTTCACAGGACAAGACAAGAATCTGAGTCCCCTAACAATGACTTGCCTTCTCATCTGCCCCGCAGATGATTGGCAGAGGCAGGTGCCTGTGGATCACCAAGGGCATCATGTGTTGCACAATCAGTCCCCCTAAAAAGCAATTGAGGCAAAAGAGCCACCGTTTTCAGAATTCATTTCATTCCTCTGTGAACCAGACTGCTGCCTCCAACGACATTCTTACGGCACTCAGTACGTCTTTGCTCTGAGGGTGTCCAAGAAGTTGTGTCACAATTCTTTGCTTCCCAATTCTGCACCATTTCTCCCTAATTCTGCACTTCCCCGCTCAGGTTACTAGCTGAGCCCCTCTGGACACAGTGCACTTAGATGTGCTTACAAACACATTCGAAGTTAAAAACTATCACTTTATAGTGAAGTTAATTGGCACCAACATGACCATAAAGACAAACGCTATGGCAGGATTTACTTATAAAGAGGAGGTCCAGATGACTCAGAATATGCTTACGTTAAATTTATCTTTTTCTTCTTAAATAGTTTCAAACTTATAAAAAAAGCTTCAAGAGTGCAAAGAACTTTTTTCTTAAACTTTTTGAGAGTAAGTTGCTGATATGAAGTGCCATGACCCCCAAATACTTTGGTGTGTAATTCCTACTAGAAAGGATACTTTCCTACACAGCCACAACATAAATATCAAAATCCAGACATTCACACTAACACATAATTAGTATCTAATTTACAGACCCCATTCAAGTTTTGCCAATTGTCCAGGTAATGTTCTTTATGGCAAAAGCATCCAATCTAGAATCGTGTGTTAGATTTAGTTGTCATATCTTTAAATCCCCATCAGCTGGAGCCTTTCACCAGTCTTCCCTTGACTTTTGTGACCTTGACACTTTTGAAAAGATTACAGGCCAATTATTTTGTAAAAAATTCCTCAGTTTGGGTTTGTCTGGTATTTCCTAATGATTAGATCAAATTATGTATTTTTGGCAGAAATATCACAGAATTAATGCTCTCGTCGTCACTTTTCAGGTCGTACATCAATTTGTCTCGTTGATGTTAACCTCTTATTGACTGAAAAACAGCATCAAAATATGTAACACAAAATCCTAGAACTTATGAAAACATATACAGGAACACGATAATAGGGAAAGACTTTAACAAAATCTTCTTTGTTTTTGATAGATCGAGGGCAAAAAAGCAAATAAGGAGAAAGATAATTGAGAAAAATAATTAATATGACTGGCTCATTTTATATATATTGACTTCTGGATCCCCTAAACAGATAAATATTTTTCCCCATACTTGATTGCTCAATGATGCTTTTGTGTGCGTGTGTGTGTGTGTATGTGTGTGTGAGGAAGAGCGGCCCTGAGCTAACATCTGTGCCAGTCTTCCCCTATTTTATATGTGGGTTGCTGCCACAGCATGGTTTGATGAGTGGCATATGTCCGCGCCCAGGATCCGAACCCACGTACCCAGGCCACCAAAGTGGAATGTGCTGAACTAAACCACTATGCCACTGGGCTAGCCCCTCAAAGATGCTTCTAAAAATAACTCTTGGGACAAAGAAAAATAAAAACTATGATTAAAGAATACTGAAAAAATAATAATAATGAGAGCATCATATTTTAAAATCTATAGTATGGGATCAATGTAATCAGAACTATATTGATAACATTAAATGCATTAAATAAAGAGTAAAAAATTGTACTAAAATTTCACTAAAGACATTATAAAGAAAGCTAAAGAACCAAAACAAAGAGGAAAAGGGCTCATTAAAAGAGATGTAAAAACTAATCAACTGAAATTGGAAGAAAAGAAAAAAATTGGTAATAAATACAAGGGCAGGATAAACCTATGATCACTAAAGTCATGTGCTATTGCTTCAGAATTGTAGAGACAGATCAAAGTCATTATATAAGGAGCCCAGAAACAGAGTTCACATGTAAGGATGTCATACAGCAACAAGGTGGCATTCCCTATCAGTGAGGTATGACTCTACTATTCAATAAAAGGTGCTGGAAAATAGATGAACTTTCAGGGGTGCAGGGAGGAAGTTAGATTTCCTACCTTACACCATGTACCCCAAAATTACAAATGGATTAAAGAGTTACTTGTGACATTAAAAAATTATATCTAAATATTAGGAATAATTTTTTATTATTATATTATATCCCACAGTGGAAACAATCTTCCTAAATAGCATCAAGTATACTCTAAAGTAAAAAGATTAATACATTTGATTATATGACATTTAAATAAGTATAAACTGAAATTAAAAGGAATGACAAATTAGAAAAATATTTGCATTATATAAAACAAAGAGAAGAGGGGCCAGCCCGGTGGTGTAGTGGTTAAGTTCACCTGCTCTGCTTCGGCGGCCCGGGGTTTGCAGGTTTGGATCCTGGGCACCGACCTACACACCGCTTATCAGGCCATGGTGTGGCAGGAATCCCACATATAAAGAAGAGGAAGATGGGCACAGATGTTAGCCCAGGGCCAGTCTTCCTCAGCGAAAAGAGGAGAATTGGCAACAGATGTTAGCTCAGGGCTAATCTTCCTTACAAAAAAAAAAAAGAGAGAGACGATATCCTAATATATAAATAGTCTCATACAGCAATTAAAAATAGGGAGACCCCATTTATTGGTGATATGTATACAGATTTAATCAATATATAAAAGAAAAAATACCAAATCACACTAAATAAGCAAAAAGATTCAGATTAAAGTAACGAGATAGTACTTTATGCTTCTCAATTTGACAAAGATTAACAAAGGTACAGTCTACCCAAGGTCAGACTTCAAGGAGAAAGATACAATTCATATACTACTGGTACAAATATAATTTAGAATAATCTTACTGGAGGGAAACATTGCAGTACGCATAAAAAATTGAGTGTACATAGTCCACTTTAGAAATGTATTTTAAAGATATAATTATGAAGGTGAGCAAAGACTTATGTTAAAATAAGACAACTTGAATGTCTAACAGTAGGAGTTTGATTGAGTAAATTGTGGTACATGAAAAAGATGGAGTAATATTCAGCTGTTAAAATCATTTTGCAGAAAAATATATAATGCTGAGTGAAAAAGGCAGGATATAATACAATATGATTCTTTCTTTTGTTAAAAATATATACACAAATATATAATTTCTCTCTCTCTCTCTCTCTCTATATATATATATATGTACACACAAGAAAAAAAGACCAGATGAATTTATACCAAAATGTTAACGCATTAATAACAGTCATCCCCATTTGGATGATTTTTGTTTTTCTATTGGTGATTTTTGTGTTTTCCGTGTTTTCTAAAGTGACCATGGATGTTTTTATAATTAGGAAAAGAAAATCCACTATTTAAAAAAATTATTTGAGCCCTTTAATGACATTTACTAAAGTTTTTTTTCAAAAATTGCTGGTAATGAGCTTGGCTCACAAGCCAAATCCAGGTCTACTCTGGCTTCCTTCTCCTTCCTATCCCTGCCATCCACCCCTCCTCCCACGCCCTGCTTCCCCAGAACGCTCCTCTGTACACTTTGTACATAAACACCTCCTCCTTTGAGCCCTTTCTTGGGTTCCTAGATTAAGAAAAGGGCTGGGAAGACCCACTGAGCCTTGAGGTTCAACAGAAGCTCCCCTCTTCCTCCCTAGCCCCCTGTGGGCAGCACACACTCCAGCAGACTCTCATCCCTCCATGACTCTCCTGAGCCCCAGCCAGTCCCGACACAATGAGAGCTTCACAGATTCCATGGAAAGGAAGCCAAGCTGCGAGCCCAGTGTGGTCAGAACAAAGTGTCCAAGCCACAGAGCAGAGGGCAGCCTGTGGCGATTGTTGTCACTGTCCACGTGTCCAGGCTGACAACAGAGCCCCATGGAATGTCAGTGATAACCAGAACGTCTGAGGCCAGCCTGGGGTGATTTTTTCACAACCAGACAAGAGTCTCATTAACCACAATAATTGAGGTTAATTGTGCAGAACCAGGCTAAGAAGACATCACCACTGTTCCTCCAGGCACATGGCCTACACCGGCCTGGCTTCTCTGGACTTCTGCAAGGAAAGAGAGGATATGGACAGCAGGTAGTGTGGGATGCAGGCCACAAAGCAGTGCAATTTCAAAAGCTTCTGTTAGCCTCTAAGTTCCTTCCCAACTAGCTTCTATTAACTAAAATAATTTCTAGAAGCCTCAACACAATCAGTCCAAGCAGTTCCTATGAGAGGATTTGCTGCCTTCTCCCTGGAGGGCCCATTAGAAACAGAATGGTGGGCAGGTGTGTTCTGGGGAAGGGGTGGTGGTGGTGAAGGTGTTTCCTAAGTGAACAGATCTAGGAGGAGACCGTGAGTGATGAGGGGGCCACTGCAGGGCTCTGGGGCCATCAGGGAAGAGGGAGAAACAAAAAGAGATAGTGTTTGAGCAGAGTGAAGAGGTTGGGAGACACAATTTCCCCACATTTTGTCCTGGGCCAGCCCTGGGTTTGAGGTTTCTGCCTGTCTTCAGTGCTTGCCTTGGTGGTGTGCTGGACAGGGAGAAAGGGGTTTCTTGTTTGACTTGCATGTGAGCTGGGCTCAGGAGAGAGGTACTCAGTTGAGATCATCGAATTCTTGTTCTGCTCTGAGGCTAATAGTTGGTATAAGCTTGATTATTTGGAAGGAAATTTACTATAAAATCCATATGAGTTTAACATTCTGAAAGGTCAATTTATTTTCACATGTTTAGATCTGAAGCTTTTGCTTGAGTGGCAATTGCTCAGCTGTGCCTTGTATAAGGCCTTTCTGTCTCCCTTGCCATTCATCAAAACTCACCTGTCCAATATCCTAGCCCTACCGAGAGCCTCCTTCTGTAGGAAGTGAAGGATGGAGAATGGTTGGCATGATACAGAAGCTAACATTATTGAACATCATCAGCTGCCAGCAATGTGTTGGCCCACACTTACTGTAATGTGTTCCTGATTCTAGAGGTCATATTATTTCACTTAACTTAGTGGGTTAAGGAAGGGGCTTGGACAATAGTGTTAGATGATATGAAACTTACTTCATCTATAGATAAGTGGCCCCTAAATTAATTATAGCTCATGCCTATCCTCTAAGAAGTCTCAGGGATCCCAGGCTGCATCAGGCAAGGTACATGAAGAGCCACGGCCACATCTTCTCACTAATTCCAGGAAAAGCCCTTTCACTCTGTACAGTTAGCTTCCATTGCTTCAATGAACTTCTCCTCTTGGTCTATGAGAAGCTTAGGAAGCAATTTCAATACTCATGTTTTGCAATGCATAATTCAGTAGAGGAGACTTCTCAGGAAACATATCGTATCGATGAATTTCAATAATGTCCACATGTCTTCCTTGTCCTTGCATGTTGCTCTAAATTATAACCATTATGATAATCATCATAAACCAGGCTTGCTATATTGTTGTCACTTTAAGGAGCGTTTAGGTGTTGAAGATACATCCATTTAAAAAAGCATCATAGAGGCTGGTTCAGTCTGTGTCCAGAACAATAACAGATCCCGGTTAAATTGGAGAAATAATGGAAAGAGTGAGAAGAAAGGAAAGCTAGAAGGCAAAGTTTAATCCTCCCATTCTCCTTTATCAAGGTGGTTTTGTTTTTGCCTCCCCCGCCCTTTTTTTTTAAGGAAAACAAGGAGTGTGTTTTTCATAAGTCATAGTCTGTTACAGACATCGCCATTGAAAATTAAACAGATGTTCTTACTAAATTGCTCCAAGTTTATATTCTTTGATGAGTTTGGGCAGGCAGGAGAGATAAATATTTTTCCTAACTGGTCACCTGGCTCAGCTCTCCCATCCCCATTTCCCTCTCCAGAGAGCTCCCTTAGTTAATTTGTCTTGTATTTGCTTCAAGCTCTCATTCAATACCATGGGTCTTCTTTGCATGACGGTCATTTCCATCCCACAGGCAGCTCTGGTTCTGGGCTTTCGTTTCATGTAAATCATTTGTTAGGTCACCTTGTTTCTCCCATTTCTGTTTGTGGGGAGGAGTTGTTTAAATAAAAAAAAAAAAATCCAGTTCAATGTCTTATGTCCAATTGCACTGATTCTTTTTAGACAATCAGAATTTCAGAATAATCAACATCAGTAGTAACCAATGGCATAAGAATAGGTATGAAGATGCAACTGAATTGAAAGAAATAAATCCTTATGCTTATGGTCAACTGACTTTTGACAATGGTGTCGAGGAAATTCAATGGGAAAATAATGGTCTTTAACAAATGATGCTGGGAAAATTGTACATCCACATGCACAAAGGTGAACTCAGACCTCACACACAATAAACAAAAATTAACTTAAGATGGATCAGAGACCTAAATGTAAATGCTAAAATATAAAACATTTAGAAGAAAGCAGGAGAAAATCTTCAGAAACTTGGATTAGGCAAAGACTTCCTGGATACAAAACCAAATTTGTCATGATCCATAAAAAGACAAAAAATTGATAAATTGAACTTCATCAAAATTCAAAACTTTTGTGCTTCAGAAGACATCATTAAGAAAATGAAAAGATAAGCCACAGATTGGGAGAAAATATTTTTGCAAATTACATATCTGATAAAGGACTGGTATCTAGAATATACCAAAAACTTTCATAATTCAAGGATAATAAGACAAACAATTCAATTTAAAAATAGACCAAAGATATGAACAAATATTCCACCAAAGAAGTTATATGAATGGCTTATAAGCACACAAAAAGATAGTCCGCATCATTAGTCATTAGGGGAATGCAAAGCAAAGCCACAATGAGATATCATATCACACCCACTAGAATGGCTATAATCAAAAAGACAGATAATAGCAAACATTGTCCAGGATATGGAGAAATAGCAAACCTCACACAGTGCTAGTGGGAATTAAAATGGTGCGGGTGCTTTGGAAAAAAGTTTGACAGTTTCTTAAAAATTAAACATAAATTTACCATATGACCCAGCAATTCCAGACTTACAGATCTAACTGAAAGAAATGACAACATATGTCCACACTAAGATTTGCATGCAAATGTTCATAGCAACATTATTCATAACAGCCTGAAAGTGGACATAACACAAATGTTATGGTGGACATGTGGATATAACCCATAAACTGGTGAATAAACAAAATGTGGTATATACATACAATGGAATATTCTCAGCAATAAAAAGGAATGAAATATTGATACATGCTACAACATTAATAAATCTCAAAAACGTTATCTTAAGTGAAAGAAGCCAGACACAAAAGATTACATATTGAATGATTCCATTTATATGAAATGTCCAGAAAAGCCAAATCTACAGAAACAGAAAGTAGATTAGTGGTTGCCTGAGGCTGGGTATAGGAACAGGAGTTAAGTGTAAATGAGTATGAGAGATCTTATTGGAGTGATGAAAATGTTTTAAAATGATTATTGTGATATTACACAACTCAGTAAATCTACAAAAAAATCATCAAATTGTACACTTAAAATGGGAGAATTTCATGATTTCATCTCAACATATTTGTTAAAAGTCAGTAGCAACCAAAGAAAACGCAACGATAGAAGATTGTAAAGCCAAACTCTCAATCTCAACTACAAATGTTTTCTGTTCTTTATTAATCCTAAAAAATAAAAAAGAGGACAATAACAGTTCTCTAACTGCAAAAAAAAAAAAAAAAAAATTGGGGAATGTCTTTTCTGGAAGCATAAAATGATCCATTAGTAGAAAACAAATAAGTTCAAACTAAGCTAGCCATAATTAAAGGGAAAGCTAGTTTTCTTCTATACATTTTCTTTGTAGAAGATATCCCATCTCATTCAAAACATATCCCATCTCAATAAGAATTAGTCCTGAATCCCACATTCTGAAGCCAGATATTGGGGCAACCATCCATGATATTTTCCCCAAAGTTCTTTCCTAAACAGAAGGAAAGGAAAGAAGGAAGTAGGGAAAAAGGAAGGGAGGGAGGGAAGGAGAAAGAAAAGCAAACAAGCTAGAAGAGACAAAGTGTTTGAGATCTGAAGACCCTCGAGCCAGTCTCCAAGGTTGGAAAATTTTCACAAAGTTGCTGAACCAAATTCCTATAGCTCCCAACTCTTAGGGCCAATTTTCAGGAAGAAGAGCCCACTGCTACTGCACTCCCTTAGTGCACATGCTCACTCGCACTCAATTCCCACGTAAATATAAACACACAAGTTATACCACAAGACTCCAAACAAAAGCCCAGATGCCGCCTGAGGTTGGTTAACTCTAGGAGCCACCAAAGTGACCAAGTGCCTTACCCTCTGATAGCCAGGGAAACATGCAAACCACTACCTATTTACGGAAGTCCCCAATCCTGAGGACAATGCAGCCTGTCCTTTGCCTTAGGTGCCCAAACCCCAAGTCAGATTATTCTTCACCAGGTCCTGTGATCTCTTTGAGAATCCTCTTCCTTTTTTTCCATTCAGCTGAGGTGTTGCTGATCATTAGACAGTCAAGATTCTTCTAAAGAAGAAATAGAAATCATGAGGTTTCAGAACATGTGTCTGCAAAATCAAAACCTATGGCTGCTTCTGTCCAGGGTTAGCCCTGAAATGATAACTAAGGTATGTTTGTGTTTAACTTACTGCCAACCGCTGTGACAGGATCCTAATCAATGCTACTTTCTATTGCATTCAACCAGAAGAAGACTTCACGTCAGGCAGGCTTTGTAGACAAAGGATGATGGGGAGATGACGCGGGTCTAGTTCTCTTTTAAGAACTGAGATCTTTTCTTTGGTAGGCTAGAGAGAAGGGTGTGGGAAGTGAACCTTCTGCTGACACAAAGAAGGGTTTCTGGTAACTGTTTATTTTACCCACAAAAGCTCTAAATGTCTATCAGACAAAAGGGGGCTTGTTCCTTTACAGACTCAGTGATACTGTGGAATTGGCTGAGGTGGTTCCGAAAGGTGTTTGGCCGGGGCAAATGCATGAGCTTGGAGAAGGGCTTGCCAAGTCCTGTAAAGGTTTATAGAAGTCAAGAAGCCATGGCACTCCAGCTCTGGTCATATTGCTCAAGTTCGGCTTAAGTTTTGTGCTTGCAGCTGACTAGCTTTTTTGTATTTTGATTTTCATTAACACAGAAGGCTTGCTGTTGGCAGTAATATCTTGGAACGTCCTTGCTGAAGCTTAACATTTCAGCACATTTTGCATTGCCTAATGATGGAGTTGCGGTTTGCCGGGAAGGGACTGTTAACGCTTTCCTCCTAGAACTGGGTAGAACTATCCCCCTGAAAACCTCAGCTAGTTCAAACAAAGCTTCTGTAATGGCAAACGGAGAGAAAAGCTGCTATAAATACTTTTATAGGCTGCATAGGTGATTTACAACTCGCTTTATTAAGCCTATAAAAAGACACAGCTGAACGCCTTTAAGTTACATGCATACAGATGACTAATTAAATACATGGTTAAAAGTCTTGACCCAGCACAATTCTGACCATTAAAGAAACAAGTCTTGAATTCCCCTCTAGGCAAAAGTTTTTGGATGAATTTGTGGGTGAAAGAGGGTGGGAGGGAGGTGGAGGGGGAAAGTTGACATGGTGACACTGGCTGGTGAGAGAGCGGAGGGGGACGTGGAGTTTCTGCTGCTTCATGTTTACCCACTCTTCGCTATACTTACTAATGACAACACAGCAGCCATAGGACTGCCCAGCACTGCCATAGGCCGCTTTCTCTGACCTCTGACAATGACGGGGCCACAGCTGGGTTGAGTGGGAGTGAATTCAAGTGGCTTTGGATACAGAAAGAATAATAGAATCCTAACAGTCCAGTTGGGAGGCATCTGAGCACCCTTCTCACCCCTTTGGTTTATACTCTCAGAAACTGCGACTCAGGGATGAGAGGTGATTTTTTTCAGTCACAGGACTAGTTAACAGCAAAACCAGAACAAGAACCCAGACGCGACCTCTAGAACACTAACCTTTCCGAGACACCATTCATTCCTCAGGCTGTGTTGCCAGGAGACACAACATATTTTGATGGAGGGGAGAGGGGATTAGCAGAAGGCAAGTCAGGTAGGATATAATTCCAAAACTCAAAATGTTTGCCAAACCATTTATCAGAAACATAAAAGGCCCTTTCAGTTTTAAAGTTCTTGGAAGGGATTGGAAGAGAAGGGAGTGGCCTTTTCCGTGAGGGGACGAGCCCCAACAATTCTTCTATCAGGTAAGTGGGGTTTTTGTTGTTGGTTTATCCCCTCACAAAGTCTAATTCTGCATAGAACATTTGTAGAAGCTCCCAGATCAGGCTGTGAAAGCTTGTGTGAGAACACTGGGGCGATGGGTCAGGAAGGTTGGATAGCATACCTGCGGGGCCGCTTGAGGCGGCCAGTATTATTCCTCCTGCATTTAGCTCTTGAGGTGACCACACCAAGCTCAAGGTCGCCTCCACACCTAGGCAGCCCAAATAGGGACTGCAGCTGAGAACGTTTTTTCCACTTGCACAGCTCTCCCTGCTTTGCTGTGTTCCTTTATGACTCTGGGGCCATTTCCTCAGCTCCAAAACGGAAGACAGATTTTCTTCCCACTTTGTATGTGAGGCATGAGCCTGGTTGTTGCCTCTACCTGGAAATATTGCTTTCATTGCCCTCACTATTTTTCCTTGCCCTTCCAGCCCTTTCACCAGCTAATCCATTATTCAAGTTTCAGCTCAGATGTCACCTCCAAGTCAGGGAAGTCTTTATGGGTCCCAAGAGCAGATTCAGGGCTCTCTCATCTGCTGCTGCAGAAGGCTGTCCACACCTTTGTCACAGGAAGCACTGCTCACACTCTCTTGTAATTGTCTAGGTTTGCGTTGGTTTTTCCTGCTAGACCGTGGGCCCCATGAGGGCAGTAACTGTTGTCTTATTCACCATCACATCTCTGGCATACATCATGGTGCTGGCATAGAGAGGGATGCTTGTGAAACACAAATACTTGCTAAAGAGCCAAAAGTTCTTCTTCCTTCCACACCACCTCTCCATTGCTTTCTATATTTGAAAACAGTTTCATAAAATAATTTTTTTTATTATTGTACTCTAGACGCAGGGATGTGGAAGTAAACGACTGAATACGGGGTTTGGATTAGTTTCCTAGGGCTGCCCTAAGAAAGCACCAAAGACTAGGTGGCTTAAACAATAGAAATTGATTGTCCACAGTTTTAGAGGCTAGAAGACCAAGATCAAGGTGTCAGCAGGACTGGTTCTTTCTGAGGACTGTGAGGGAAGGATCCATTCCAGGCCTCTCTCCTTGGCTTGTAGATGGCTGACTTTATGATCACATGGCATTCTCTCTGTATGCCTATTTGTTTCCAAATTTCTCCCTTATTATAAGGACACTAATCATATTGGATTAGGGCCCTCCCTAATGGCCTCATTTTAATTTAATTATCTCTATAAAGATCTTATCTCCAAATAAGGTCACATTCTGAAGTCCTGGGGGTTAAGACTTCAACATATGAGTTTGAGGGGGCATGATTCAACCTGTAACAGGGATAGTGGATGTAACTGCAACCATAGCTGGCTACTTGAAAGGCTAAAATCACAACAAAATAAAAATATCTCAACTCTCTCTGCAGGCTGGATTTGGTCACTTCTTATAGGGCTTGGAAAGCCAGGCTGGGTAGCATATTCTGGGGATATAATCCTCTCCAAATTGGGAGTGTTAGGTTATCAAGATCCTCCACCAGAGTGTTTGATCAGAACACGCAGTTTGGTAGAAACACTTTGCTTAAGAAGCCCCCTGAGCTGGGTCACCTGTTATAGTCAAAGGACTGCACCTCTTTCCCTCACAATCATTCCTGTGACCATGACAAGAAGCAAAGGGAAACTGAGTTCCCCCAAAGGAGTTATGAACTTTCCATTCCTTCCTCTAAACTCACACTGCTGTTCCCAGAATAACTGTGAAATTGACATTTGAGCCATAAACCTGGTGAATAATCACCTAAGGTCACTTAGAGCTGAATTATGCTTCTGCTTGCTGATTCAGTGTTTCTTCTCTGGGTTGCTTTCCCCTTCCCAGCAAAGCCAGAATCTGGCAGATCTCTATAGCAGCCTCTTTCCTGCTTCCTTCTGTTTCAATTTGTGTTTATTTAATTGTGAGCGATGTTGAGCATCTTTCTATACGTATACAAGGCAGTTGTATTTCCTCTCTTGTAAGTGCTCTTTATATATAAAGGAAGGTAGTTCTTAATGTGGCTCTTTTTTTTCCCCTCTAGTTTCCATATTTCAGTTTTGTTTATGAAATTTTATCTTCCACAGTTTTAAATGGTTATGTGGTCAAGTAACACATTTTTTTCCTTTTCATTTCTTGCTTTTCATATGTGTTTTCCTCTCAGGATCCTCGCTGATTCCCAAGTGGCATCCTCTGCCCCCTGCCTCCCACACCAGGAGCTGTTCACGTCTGACGGCTTTAGGAGTCTTGAGAAACTGCATGGGCTCTTTTAATGATAGGCTTTATTTTCTCAGAGATGGCTTTGCAATATCCTGGATAAGACACTTTTAATAACATGAAACAGCACTTCAATTTATAGTGTTTATCATCTTTTATGTAATTGTTCTCTGAAGGCAGGGACTGTGTCTTCTTCACTGTTGTAGCCTCAGATCCTAACACAGTGACTGGCAAACAATAGGTGCTCAACAACTGTTCTCCATCGCATCTGCCATCACCAGCGCCTCTCCCCTCCCTTGGCAGTCCCTTACCCGTTAAGTGTCCATGTCTCGTATGTCACATTCTCTCAGATTTTTCAGAGCTCAGCATCTGATAACACCATCAGCCTACTGGTCACGTGGCATTAGGATGGTCATGTGACCATACTCCAAAATAGTTTTATTAGCACAAAGGAGCTAAGAACTGAATCCTTTGGAGTCACTCAAGTTCTACCTCTAGGCCTGTTTTCTCTATGTATGAGGTTGAACCAGATTGAGTGACTTTCTCACCCAATACCTTGGCTATTTCTTAAGTTTAATCTTTGTCATTTGTTCCTTCTCAGAATCATACAATCAACAAAAACCTCATCTTTAGTGGCTTCCGTTTTGCTGTAACTGTCCATAAAGGAGTGAAGCTCAACCTCTGTTGAGAAACTGATGCTGTAAAAAGAATTTTGGACACCTTTTCATGTGGCCATTAAATAGAATAATAGAATAATGGGATTCTTTATCTCAGGGTACATACGTGGCAACCACCACTCTTGCCCACTCTTTTCATCCCTCACTTAGCACTGCTGAGAAAAGAGAAGACGCATGTTTGCTGAGCAACTCTAAACCTAAGAAACCAAATTTAATGATTTTGTTCACGGAAAATAGCCCCGCTTTGTGTCTCTCTTCCACCTTAGCGAAATTAGGCTGCTACTCAGGAGCTGGGCAAGCATGTGAAGGGAGAGAATGAAAAGAATGAAGTGGGATGCGTCTGTCAAGTCCAGCACAAGTTTGCTTTTGGATTTGCTATGAAAGTGACTCATCTGGTAAACGATACAGCTGCTGTAGGAGGCAGCACCGTCAGATTTGATGGACGGCTGTGTATCTCTGGGTCTTCTGCAGCTGTCAGGGCAGACAGGCTTTGGGGCAGCAACCATATCAAATACATCTTGAGTCGATAAGAAATATGAGAACTCTTCCTACCACTGGTAAAAATAAGGCAAAGTTCTCTGAATATTGAGACTTGGACCCACTCCACACACTGTCCCCAGCCTGCCATTTGACCACAGTTTCACGTCTGACCTACCTGAGTGCCTTGCACTCTCCCTTTCATAGAGCAAAGTCAACCTCAGTTGGTCTCCAAACAGGAAAGCCTGGATGGAGGAATGGATAAGTGATAGCTATTATGTGGAAAGAATGGATTTCTGGCAAATGTGAGCTTGAGAGTATAAATCAGTGAGTTGATAATGATACTTCCCCTTTCTTAGTGTGGATCTAGCCCCATTCCTCATTTCTAGAAGGTACACCACCAACAGGACAGCTCCTGGGGGTTCCCAAGCAAAGAGAGCCAAGAACAATCATCCATGGGCTATTTGCAAGAGGGCATGGCCAGTGGTAAAGCCTATCTCCCTCTCTCTCCTCCACTCAGGCTTAACGGACAACGGGTCTTGCTCTGATCTGACCTCTCAACTCCTAGAAAGCCTGAGCCCTGGCTGGGGAAAGCACTAATTTTGGCAGAGGGAATGTGATTGGAAGAACTCTGGAAAAGTCTTCTCAGCCAAATGTATCTATATACCCCACCTCTCATAGTCTCTGACAGCTCCATTGTAAGACCTGTCCTTGTGTTAAGACACAGAAGCTATCTGTGCAAATGCAATCATAAAAGGCTGAAACATTAAGTCATTTCTTACAGGACATTTCTAAAGGAACTTATCCTGGCTGAATTTCTGAGAAGAGCTCCCACTTGCGACAGCTCACTAGAGCACTTCACCGCCTCTCCCTTCTGCCCTCCATTCTGTTCTCCCATCCTCTCTTTTCATCTCATTTTCTCTTCTTTCATAGGCCTTCCTCTTAAAAGTATGGCTAGGTTAGACCCTTATGGCTCAATGTTTGACCCAGCAGCACTCGTATCACCTGGCAGCTTTAAGAAATATGGAGATCTGTTGAATCAGAATATGCATTTTAACAGGTGATTTGCATACACATTGAAGTTTTAGAAGTCCAGCTTTAGGCTCCTCTTCCCAGAGACCTCACTCAGAAACATTCATTCTCGGTTCCCTCAACCTTTAAACCATTGTCCCTGGGAGGTCTGGGCTCCTCTGACCAACCCAGCAGTGTTGTCAGCCTTCAGGTCACCAGGTGGTTTCCCTTGGGGATTTGTGGAGTCATTCACCCTCAGAACATGGAAGGCAGCTTTTATCTCGCCCGTGGAGGTTCTTGTATAAAGACATTTCAAAGTTCCATTGAAACCACGCATGTATCTTGTCTCATTGACCTCTATTCCAGTCATAATTAGGAGAGGAGATGTTTATCACCCCCGTGCACTGACAGGGAAGAGGGCTGCTAACATCCCCCTGACTTACCAGTGTAGTAGGGTTTGGTAACTCAACCTCAGCCTGGGCTCCTGCAGACCAAGGATTTGTACCAGCTGTTCTCTTAAAGAGACTTTACTTTTGAAAACCAACACAGAATATTCTTGACAAAATCCCTTTAACAATGTCAGTGTGCCAGGAAGAAGGGGCATCCTAAGGGCTTGCTTTACGTTTTTAAAATCTTTTTATTTTAAGAAAATTGTAGATTCACATGCAGTTGCAAGAAATGGTACAGAGAGACCCCGTATACACTTTACCTAGTTTCTCCCAATAGTAACGTCTTGCAAAATTATAGTTCAGTGTTACAACCTGTATATTCACATTGATACATCAACCCTATTCAGATTTCACCAGTTTTACATGCACTTGCTTATGTGTCTGTGTAGTTCATTCTATGCAATTTTATCCATGTGTAGATCCTCGTGAGCACCACCACAGTCAAGATACAGAACAGTTTCATCACGAGGATCCCTCATGTCGCCCTTTTATAGCCACAGCCACTCCCCCACCCCCCAACCCCTGGCAATCACTAATCTGTTCTCTATCTCTCTAATCTATTATTTCAAGAATGCTATGTATATGGAATCACATAGTATGTAAGCTTTTGATATTGGCTTTTTTCACTCAGCATAATTCTCTGGAGATTCATCCAGGCTATTGTGTGCATCAGCAGTTCATTCCTATATATTGCTAAGTAGTATTCCATGGCATGGACATACCACAGTCTGTTTAACCATTTACCCGTTGAAGGACTTTTGAGTTGTTTCTAGTTTTTGGCTATCACAAATAAAGCTGCTGTGAACATTTGTGTACAGGTTTTGTGTGAATGTAAGTTTCCATTTCTCTGGGATAAATGCCCAGGAGTACAGTTGCTGAGTCATATAGTAGTTGTATGTTTAGTTTGGCAAGAAACTGCCATACTCTTTACCAGAGTGGTTGAACCATTTTACATTCCCACCAGCAAAGTATGAGTGATTCCTTGCTCTACAATTTAAATGTTTTTATTTGACAAAATGTCAAAATCAAAACCCTTTCAACAGTTTTCTTTAAGCACCCAAAGAAGCAAATAACGGAAAGGGAAGCCCTTGCCTCTTTGAGTTGGATAGCATATGCCCCCGCCTGCTATATGGCTCTCTCCCCCCATGCTCACTTTGATTCTGGACTGCCTTCGTGTTTTTCCCTCCTCTGAGTGCCTTCCAAATTGCTTATCAACATCAGCTGCAATTTCTTTGTGTCTTGTTCTGATCCTAATCAGATCCTCTTAATCCTCACCAAATGCCATGCCAAGCTCAGCGACCCAGCCGGGCCCACAACCACAGCTCATGACTCAGCACCTCGGACAGAAGAGCTGTTTCTCTGGCCCCAGGGACATAGACCAGCGCTAGCCGTTCACTCTTTCCAGGCCTCGGGGACAACTCTGTCTCCGTTCCTATTTTGCCAGGAGTCCAACAGACCTGGGAGATGGGAAGAGAGTGCAGGCCTGAATTGAACAAGGCAGGAGAGGAGCCTGCTGACAGGGAAGTCTGTGAAGGCAGTGGACACAGCCTCAGCACTAGGAGCTTTACCATTTGGTCCAGGTCTTTCCTTAGTTCTAAGCATCGTGATCATAAGTATAACAATTCTAGGTTTCATTTATGGAGTATTTGATGTGGCCAGGAACTTTTAAAATATACTTCCCATGTATTAGCTCCCTAAAGCCTCATAGCCACTCTACAAGGATGGTTCTAGTCTCTTCTCCAATCTACAAGGGAGGAATCTGAGGCCTGAGGTGACACAGGAATTTAAATCCAAGTAGCCAACTTCAGAGCCCACATGTTTAACCACATTACTCTATTCCCTCTCAAATGAGTAGGACTCTGCAGCTCCAGGATCTACAAACCTTGAAAGAGTCCTGTGTCCCCTTCCTACTAATTCAGACGCACATCGTTTGCATGCCTGGAAGAAGGGCCCATGTGGGGTGGGGAGCGTGTCACAGGCAACAGCTGTGCTGCCTGTTAATCAACTTTTGGTTCTTGTCTTAAGAGGCAAGTGGCAGTGCCTGGTCCAGTCTTCTAAACCAATGTCTTCTGGAAGTTTACAACTTCCACAATGAAGGAAGACAACCAAAAAGTTGCTGCCCAAACACAAATGTTTGAGCGGATATGGTATGCAGCAAGCTTCAGGCGAGGGATGCAGGTGAGCATGGCTCTCGTCCACCTGCTCGTGGCCCTGTGGCATACCACAAACTAGCAAGGACACAGTGCAGCTTCATGGCATGCCACAGCCCCAAATGTGTACTTGTCACATACCATCCACTCTGGCAACATGCATTCCACATGCCCCAGAATTCTGCAACTCGTGCTATTTTGCCTTCTGATGTGACAGCTTGCTGACAGTAAATACTTCTTGACAGAGGACCTCCACACCCAAGTTGAATGTTATTTGACCAATGTGTTAGATTCTTTTCCCCACTCATGTTAAGCCACACCTCCATATTCTTCCACACCCCAGCTTGCATAGCCTGCTAAATATTCCATCCTGTCCTGAAAAGGACTGCCTCCTAGATGATTCCTCATCTCCTTAAGCCAGGCTTGTCGTGGGACCTCCTGACACTTCAGGCTGCCAAGAACAACTTGCAATTTTTGCAATCAACACACTCCATGCTGCTCCCTGCCTTCCCTGACACTTGGGGAGCCCCACCTTTCCTGGGCACGTTCCATCCCCACTCATCCTACCCACCCTGTCCTCCTTTATTCCATCATTGCATGGTGGCACTCAAGCTTGCAAGCTGCTCTTTACCCTTAGGCAAGGGATTTGGGTTTGACAGTTTTCTCTTCTCTAAGTGGTCAAGAGCAGGACGTCAGGATTCAGCAATTAGAAGGTTGTGGCTTCCAGTCCTGATTCTTGTGCTAAGAACATTCCCAGCTGCCAGTAGTGTTCAGAATCACTGGGTTATCAATGGTCCATGTGGACCATAAAATCCTTGGCCTTACCTTCATTAGTAGGAACACCTTCAACCCTCATTGTCAACTTACCCTCCTAATGCCTTATTTCACTGCTCCATAACAACAGATGTCTTCTTTCTGTTTAATGACCCCTCCCTTGCTTTATTTTCTTCTTTCATCTCTGCTTTTTATATATGCTGTTTTGCATACTTCTTATATCTTCATAAACTTGCTTCAATCCTTTCTGGTTACAAATGGTGGAAGGAATAAAGGAAGAAAGTAAATAAGAAAGGAAAAAGAAAGAAAGGAAGGAAAAAAGATGCAAAGAAAATTAAGAAATTTCAGACAGCACTCTGTCCATGACAAATAAGATCTGAATGCCTTAGCAAATTTAGCTTTTCCATCTAAGCAAAGAAAGGGGTGACCAAGGGGCAGAAAGCATCTGCTATCTCATTGGTGAGAACTGAATAGCTCAAATTTTTTGTATTCTGTGCACATCTTTATAGGTAAGTTAAACTTTCTGATTCTCTTTCTCCATCTGCAAAATGAGATGGGAATTATGGAAACTAGACCACAGTAACTAAGGTAAGACAATCTCTTCTAAAATATAGGCGTCACAAATACAAAGTGGCATTATTAGGGTAAATAAAAATTCTGTTCCAAGCAGTATGCTAATTGTTGGAACAAAAGAATCATTTGTCACTATTATCTAGGCAGAACCACAAAGGCTAATTCCAGTTTAGAAAATGTCCTCTTTATTTCTAATGAAAAAATACGTGATAATTATGGGAATGAGTACAAATAGCTCAAAGCACCCCAGCAACTTTCCTCACCTTTGCCCCGTTCACTTCCCCTTGGAAAGCACTGATCCTGGGGCAATCTATTTCATATTTCAGGGCTTGCTCTGCTTGGCCTTGTAAGCTCTCTTCTGTCTTTGATTCTACTAAATCTTCTTGAAACTCTCTCCTTCGATGGCTTCTATGACACCACTCTGCTTATTGTCCCCTAATCCTCTTGCTTTCTGTTGCTGGGTCCTCCTTCTCTGTCCTAACTGTGGCCTCTTCTCTACTCAGTTCACACGCTCTCTCTTCCAAAGTTTCAGTGTTTCCCAATGGGGATGCTATTGGCATTTTGGCTGGGACAATTCATTTTGTACAACTGTCCTTTATATGCGGGGCAGTTAGCATCCTTGGTCCCCACTCACTCATGTCAGCAGTACTAACTCGAGTCATTGTGTCAACCAACAACATCCTAGCATATTTCAAAATGCCCCTTGGAGAGGCAGGACCACTCACAGAGTTTGAGAATTTCTGCATGATTTTACCATATCCAGCCCAAATATCTCCCCTATGTTTTAGTCCATTGTCAACTAGATATTTTCACTTGGCTAATGCAAAAGAACTTCAACCTTTTGTCTAAAGCAGAACCTACCATCTCCCACTTCCCCAAATCTGATTTTCCTCCTGAATTCCTATCTCTGTTGGCTGTACATAATCAGAAAAGCCAGAAAACTAGATATCAACTTTCATTTCTCTCTATTCTTCATATACCACGTCAATTAATCACCAGTTTTTTCAATTCTATCTCTGAATACTTTTGTATCCATCTTTTACAATCTATCTCCACATAATAACTATTTCTTTTGCAACCCAGTGATTTTCAACATAGGCTTTCCAGCCTGCTGGTTGACCGTGAAAGGCTGACCAATAGGCTGCATAATGATCAAATAAGTTTAGAGGAAATTGATGGATAATAAACATCATATATATCTAAACTTATATTCTTCTCTTATTGAGTAAAAATATAGTTCTATTCAGAATCTTTGTTTCTCTAAATTTTTTTACTACTAGAGAATAAAATTCCTACAGGGAGTGTGTTGAAGCATCTTTCATCCCACCTAAGTGAGCTAAAGTCAAAAAAGCTTGCACATCACTATCCTGGACAGTAAGTGCTTAAATGTACTTTCCCCTCTTTCTTCTCCCTCTTAAGTCTGTTCTCTGTGGTTTCAGAATTATCTTTCTAAAATATTTACTCAACATCATCACACCTTTGCTTAAATTTCTTTAATGAATTTTTATCACTTAAAACATACATCTTGGTTGACTACGGGTGAAGTGAAATTTCAGGACATGGTCCCTCTCTACTTCTTCAATTTATCTCTCTTCTTTGGTTCCAAAATTTCACATGAAGCTCTAGCAATGCCAAACTGTTGTAGTTTCCCATCTACACCTTGTAGCTCTGTACCTCCCTGCATTTGCACATGTGGCTCTCTTGGCCTGGAGTTGCCTCCCACTGATTTGGATTCATTTATATTTTCAAAGTATTGTTCCTGATACTGCATAGAGACTAGGTTTTAGGGGAGAAAGAGTAGAAGCAGAGAAATCGGAGCTGATGGTGGCTCGGCCAGTGGTGATAGCAGTGAAGGTGGAGAATCCTGCTCAGAAGCTCATGTTTTTAAGGTATCCATTTTATTTATTTCATTTAAAAGTCTATCAAGAGTTTTGAACTAGTTGACAGGTGGAAAAACAGCCATGAGGAAATCAAGTATCTTGTCAGTATTATCGTTAAAAGAAAGTCCCATAATCCATTTTCTCATGTAAAGTGTTATTCTCTGTCAAAAAACCTGATACTCTTTGTAAACTGTTCAGGGGTGTCATTTCTCTCTCTCCTAAGAATTGTAAAAGATAAGTGCTTATCTTAATTATCTTGCAAGTAATTCCACATTTCCCCATTTGAGTTTTCTTTTTTTAACAATGCTGGTCATAAGAAAAACCATGAAATGTGTGAAGTTTCTCTCTGGCTCTCGTCCTTTCTCCCTTGTCAGCGCTCTTCTCTTAATCTTACAATAGTCTCATATCCTCATAAGGTCCTCTATCCTAATAATTGTATTGGTGACAGCAATACTAGTAATAGTAATAGTAGTAGTTATAGTAAGAGTAGTAGTAGTAAGTGGTAGTAGTAGAAGTAGTAGAAATAATAGTAATAGGGCCACCCCGTGGCACAGTGGTTAAGCGCGTGCACTCCGCTGCAGCGGCCCGGGGTTTGGATCCCGGGCGTGCACCGATGCACCACTTATCAAGCCATGCTGTGGCGGCGTCCCACATAAAGTAGAGGAAGCTGGGCACGGATGTTAGCCCAGGGCCAGTCTTCCTCAGCAAAAAGAGGGGGATTAGCGTAGGATGTTAGCTCAGGGCTGATCTTCCTCACAGAAAGAAAGGAAGGAAGGAAGGAGGGAAGGAAGGAAGGAAGGGAGGGAGGGAGGGAGGGAGGGAGGAAGGGAGGAAGGAAGGAAAGAAGGAAAGAAGAAAGAAAGGAAGAAAGAATATTAATAATACCATGCATTAACTGCCATTCATAGACTCTTGCCATGCTAAAGATTTATGCAGATTATCTCATTTTAATTCTTATGGGAACCCTAAGAGATAGGTAGTATTTTTATCCCTATTTTGCAGGTAAGGCAATAGAGGTTCCAAGAAATTATAAAACTTGTTCAAGAACATTCACCTAACAAATTGTGGAATGGAATTCAAACCCAGATTTCATGACCTGTCCCTTTGCCAGCTACACCATATTGGCTCCCTTACAGCCATTTTTATTCAGATTCCAATTTATCATGCAACTGCAGATGAATCTAATAAAGCATTTTTAAATAATTTTTAAAAATTTTTTAAAATAAGTTTGTGTTCATTGGAGAAATTTGGAAAACCCAGAAAAGCACAAAGCAGAAAATATTTCCATAATCACATCACCCACGGATAGCTGTTGTTAATACTGTTATATTCTCTACATCATACTTATAGCAGATTAATATTGTTATAATTAAACTGAGCAAACTTTTTTTGTAATCTAATTTTTTTCAACTTAAAATTGTTAAAACGTTTTCTCATATCACTAGGTTCTATTTACACAAAATCATTTTTTGTAGCTAAATAGCATGTCAGTATGTGGATGAATCATCAAATTTATTTCACCAATTCTATACTGTTGGGTATTTGGGTTAAATTTTTTCCTTATTATAGGTTAAAAAATTCCATTATTATAATTAATTCTCTAATAAATACTTTTATGTATGTCTGATTATTTTCTCTGCATAAATCCCTAAAAGAAGAATTGCTAGTTCAAAAACAGAAAATGTTTAAGCTTTTTTTCATTTTGTCAATATATCTTCTTGAAAGATTGTTCAAATTTAAACACCAACCAATAGTCTTTTAATGTGGCCTGCTTCCATACACTTTAGCTAATACTCAGTGTTAACTATTATTATTTTTATTATCTGGAATTGTTTTTTTTCCCTTTTAATAGTTCTTTCCATTTACTTTATTTTTAAAATCAAAAGGGGAAGGACTTTTGCTTCTACCCATGAAAGAGTAGTAACTGTATGCTATTTGCACCCCTTCCCATAACCTATAAACTACAGAAATGGACAAAATATATAAAATGTCTGTTTTCAGGTATTAGATAACAGGCAGTGCAGATCTGTGATCCCTGAGAGCATCACTTGCAGCCTAGAGCCAATTTCCTAACCTCAGGGCAGGGAGGGGGAGCCCATGCAGAGCTTGGCAACTTCTCTGAGTTGAGGAGAGATAGGAGCTTGGAAAAGCTGAAGCAGCTGGAGGTTGCAGGGGAGCATTCCAGAGAGGGAGGAGCTACACAAAGCAAGTGCTTCAGAAATCTACATAGGCATCTCATTAATTCTTAGGCTGAACCCCAAACTGCACACGTATAAAAGAATTCCACAATAACAGGCAAAGGACAAAGGCCAGGGCTCTCTAACTCAACAACTCTCTGAGCTCACATGGGGCTAAGAGACATTCAAGTTGTTGTTATTCAGAGTAGAAAGACCTCATTGAATACCTAGGCATTCAGTAAAAACTACAGAAAAGTCAAGCCTTAGTACAGTCATGCACTGCATAAAGACGTTTCAGTCAACGATGGATGTATATACAATGGTGGTCCCATAAGATTATAATGAAGGTGAAAAATTCTTGTCATCTACTGATATTGTAGCTGTCGTAATGAACATCGTAATGCAACACTTTACTCATATGTTTGTGGTGATGCTGGTGTAAACAAATGTTCAAGTCCTTCAGGAGGTATTCCAGAAGAAGGCGGTGTTATAGGAGACGACAGCTTCATGCATGTTATTGCCCCTGAAGACCTTCCAGTGGGACAATATGTGGAGGGGGAAGTTAGTGATATTGATGATCCTGACCCTGTGTAGGCCTAGGCTAATATGTATATTTGTCTTACTTTTTAACAAAAAAGTTTAAAAAGTAAAACAAAAAATTTTAATTAAAAATAGAAAAAAGATTATAGAATAAGAATATAAAGAAGGAAATATTTTTATACAGCTGTACAATGGTGTTTGTGTTTAAAGTAGATGTTATTACAAAAGAGTCAAAAAAATTAAAAAGTTTATAAAGTAAAAAAGTTACAGTAAGCTAAGGTTAACTTATTATTGGAGAAAGAAAAATATTTTTTATATTTAGTGTAGCCTAAGTGTACAGTGTTTATAAAGTCTACAGTAGTGTGCAGTAATGTCCTAGGCCTTCACATTCACTCATCACTCACTCACTGACTCATGCAGAGCAACTTCCAGTCTTGCAAGCTCCACTCATGGTAAGTTTCCTATACAGGTGTACCATTTTTTATCTTTTTTATTGCATTTTTGTTTTATCTTTTCTATGTTTAGATACATAACTATTTACTATTGTGTTACAATTGCCTACAGTATTCAGTACAGTAACATGCTTACAGATTTGTAGCCTAGAAGCAATAGGCTATACCATAGGGCCTAGGCATATAGTAGACTATCCCATCTAGGTTTGTGTAAGTACACTCTTTGATGTTGGCCTAAAAACAACAAAATTGCCTAACAAAACATTTCTCAGAACATATCCCCATTGTCAAGTGAGGTATGACTGTAGTAGGAATAAACTAGCCCTGCTACTTTATAATAAGGCTACTCTAGGCCTGCACTAATAAAGCTTAACAACAAGCTTCAAAAAGGTCAAACAGATCACAAGTAACGTAAATGTTTGCCAAAATAAATGTCAACACTCTTCAAAGGAAGACCACAAAACACACTCAACTACTTAAGAGAAAACAAGGACATAAAGAAGAAAGAAGTTGAAAATATAAAAAGGAACCACACAAATATTCTAGAGGCTCAAGACACAATATCTGAAATTAAATTAAAAAATCACTTAATGGACTTAGAAGCCAATTAGATATTGCAGAAGAAAAGATCAGTGTATTTGAAGATATAGTAATAGAAACTATCCAAAATCAAGCACAGAAAACAGAGAGGCTGAAAAAAAGAGAATGAGACCTCAGTTATGTGTGGGGCAATATCAAGCAGTATAATATATGTGTAATTGGAATCCCAAATCAAGAGATGAGAAAGAGATAGAAAAAATATTAAAAGAAATAATGGTTGAACATATCCCAAAATCGATTTAAAAAATTATAAACCTACACATTCAAAAAAGCATAAAAAGTCCCAAGCAGGATAAATACAAAAAATGCCACATCTACAAAGATAGACCACATCTGGGCCATAAAACACACCTTAACAAATTTAAAAGAATAGAAGTCATACAGTGTTTGTTCTCAGACCACAATGGAATTAAACTAGAAATCAATAACAGAAGATAACTGGAAAATCCCAAAATGCACAGAGATTAAACCACATACTTCTAAATAACACATGAGTTGAAGAAATTTCAAGAGAAATTTTAAAATATCTTGAAATGAACATGAAAACACAACTAATCAGAATTTGTGGGATGCAGCAAAAGCAGCACTTAGAGGAAAATTTATAGCACTTAATACATATATTAGAAAGAACAAAGATCTAAAATCAATAATCTAAATTTCCACCTTAGGAAACTAGAAAAACAAGAACAAATTAAATCCAAGTTAAACAAAAGAAAAGACATAATAAGAATTAGAACAGAAAACAATGAAATTGAAAACAGGAAATTAATATAGAAAATCAACAAAACCAAAAGTTCATTCTTTGAAAAGATCAATAAGATTGATAAGCCTCTAGCTAGGCTAACTAAGAAAAAAAAAAGAGAGAATGGGCATATTTTCATAATTTCAGAAATGAAAGAAGGGACTTCACTACAGATCCCATGGAAATTAAAAGGATAATAAAGAAATACCATGAACAACTCTATGCCCACAAATCTGATAACCTAGATGAAATGGACTTACTCCCTGAAAGATATCATCTGCCAAAACTCATACAAGAGTAAATAGACAGGCTGGCCCCGTGGCTTAGTGGTTAAGTGCGTGCGCTCCACTACTGGCAGCCTGGGTTCGGATCCCAGGCACGCACCGACACACCGCTTCTCCGGCCATGCTGAGGCCACGTCCCACATACAGCAACTAGAAGGATGTGCAACTATGACATACAACTCTCTACTGGGGCTTTGGGGAAAAAAAAAAAGGAGGAGGATTGGCAATAGAAGTTAACTCAGAGCCCGTCTTCCTCAGCAAAAAAAGAGGAGGATTAACATGGATGTTAGCTCAGGGCTGATCTTCCTCACACACACACAAAAAAAGAGTATATAGACAATATTAATAGACCTGTATCTAGTAAAGAAATTGAATTAATAATTAATAACCTTCTAAAAGAGAAAACACCAGGTTCAGATGGGTTTACTGGTGAATTCTACCAAACATTTAAGGAATAAATTATACCAATTCTCTACAATCTCTTTCAGAGAGTAGAAACAGAAGGAATACTTCCTAACTCATTCTATGAGGTCAGCATTACCCTAATACCAAAACCAGACAAAGATATTACAAGAAAAAAAATACTACAGACCAATATCTCTCATGAACATAAATGCAAAAATCCTCAACAAAATATTAGCAAATCAAATCCAGCAATGTATAAAAATAATGATACACAATGACCAAGTGGAATATATCCCAAGTATGAAAGGCTGATTCAACATTCAAAAATAAATTAATGTAATCCATTACACCAGCAGGCTAAGAAAGAAAAAATCACGTTGTCATATCAATAGATGCAGAAAAAGCATTTGACAAAATCCAACACCCATTTATGGTAATAACTCTCAGTAAACTTGGAACAGAGGGTATCATTCTCAACTTGCTGAAGAATATCTGCAAAAAACCTACTGCTAACATCATACTTAATGGTGAGAAACTTGAATCTTTCCCACTAAGATCAGGAGCAAGGCAAGGATGTCCCCTCTCAGCACTCCTTTTCAACTTCATCCTGGAAGTCCTAGCTAATGCAATAAGACAAGAAAATAAGAGAAAAGTTATACAGATTAGGAAGGAATAAATAGAACTATCTTTGTTCACAGATGATAAGGTCACCTATGTAGAACACAAAAAATAGACAAAAAATTTTCTGGAACTAATAAGCAATTATAGCAAGGTTGCAGGATACAGGTTAATATATAAAAATCAATCCCTTTCCTATATATCAGCAAAGAACAAGTGGAATTTCACATTAGAAACACAATACCATTTACATTAGCACCCCCAAAAGTGAAAGAGTTGGGTACAAATTTAACAAAATATGTACAAGATTTATTTGAGGACAACTACAAAACTCTGATGAAAAAATTAAAAGAGCTAAATTAATAGAGAGATATTTCATGTTCATGGACAGGAAGACAATATTGTCAAGGTGTCAGTTCTTCTCAATTTGATCTACAGATTCAACGCAATCCCAATCAAAATCTCATTAAGTTATTTTGTGGATATCAACAAACTGATTCTGAAGTTACAGAGAGGCAAAAGTCACAGAACAGCCAACATAATATTGAAGGAGAACAAAATTGGAAGACTGACACTACCCGATTTTAAGATTTACTATAAACCTACAGCAATCAAGACAGTGTGGTACTGGTGAAAGAACAGACAAATAGATCAACGGAACAGAACAGGGAGCTCATAAATAGACCCATATAAATACAGTTGACTGGTCTTTGACAAAGGAGAAAAGGCAATACAATGGAGCAAGATAGTCTTTTCAAGATTTGTTGCTAGAACAACTGGGCATCTATGTGCAAAAAAAAAAAAGAATCTAGATGCAGACTATACATCCTTCATGAAAACCAACACAAAATTGATCATAGACCTAACTGTAAAACACAAAACTATAAGACTCCTAGAAGATAACACAGGAGAAAATCTAGATGACCTTGGGTACGGCAATGACTTTTTAGATACAACACCAAAGACATGATCTATGAATAAAAAAATTGATAAGCTGGACTTCAATAAATTAAAAATTTCTACTCCGAGAGAATGAGAAGACAAGCCACAGACTGGGAGAAATATTTGCAAAACACACATCTGAAAAAGGACTATTAACCCAAAAACATGCAAAAAACTCTTAAAACTTAACAATAAGAAAACCAACTACCCAGTTAAAAAATGGGCCAGAGACCTTAGCCAACACTTCACCAAAGAAAATACACTGATGGCAGATAACCATATGAAAAGGTTCTACACCATATGTCATCAGGGAAATGCAAATTAAAACAATGAGATACCACCATACACCTATTAGAATGGCCAAAATCTGGAACACTTACAACACCAAACTCTGGCAAGAATGTGGATCAAATAGGAACTCTCATTCATTGCTGGTGAGAATGCAAAATTGTACAGCCACTTTGGAACAATTTTGTGGTTTCTTACAAAACTAAACATTCTTTTAGCGTATGATCCAGCAATTGAGCTCCTTGATATTTATCAAAAGAGCTTAAAACTTATGTCCATAGAAAAATTCGCAGACAGATGTTTATGGCAGCTTTATTTCTAATTGCCAAAACTTAAAAGCAACCAAGATGTCCTTCAGTAGGTGACTGGATAAATAAACTGTGGTGTGTCCATACAATGGAATATTATTCAGTGCTAAAAAGAAATGAGCTATCAAACTATGAAAAGACATGGAAGAATCTTAAATATATATTACTAAGTAAAAGAAGTTAATCTGGAAAGGCTACATACTATTTGACTATTTGATATAATTCCAACTATTTGACATTCTGATATAAACAGGTGGAGCACAGGGGATTTTTAGGGCAGTGAAAATACTCTACAAGATGCTATAATGATAGATGCATGTCCTTATACATTTGTCCAAACCCATAAAATGTACAACACCAAGAATGAACCTTAGTGTGAACTATGGATTTGGATGATTACGATGTGTCAATGTAGGTTCATCAATTGTAGCAAATGTACCACTCTGATGTAGGATGTTAATAATGGGAGAGGCTATGCACGTGTGGAGGGAGGGGGTATATGAGAATCTCTGTACAGTCCTCTTAATTTTTCTGTGAATTTAAAACCGCTCTAAAAAATTACAGTCATTAAAAAAAAATGCCACATAAAGTGTGATAGTTAATGTCCAAGATGGCTCCAAATTATCTTCACCTTCTGGTATTCATGCCCTTGTGTATTTCCCTCCCATACAAAATAGTGCTGACCTGTGTGATCAGTTGGATACTGTGGAGGTAATGGCATATGATTTATGAGTCTAGGTCATAAGAGATACTACAGCTTCTGTGTAGCTCTCTTTTGAATTATTTGCTCTGGGGGAAGCCAGCTACCATGTCATGAGGATACTCAAGCAGTTCTATAAAAAGACCAATATGGAAAGAAACTGACATCCTACCCAAGTCAGCACCAACTTGCCAGCCACATGAGTGAGCCGTCTTGGAAGCAGATTCTTCAGTCCCAGTCAAGCCTTCACATGACTGCAGCCCCAACCAACATCTTGACTGAAATCTTTTGAGAGATCCACAGCAGAACACCCAGGTAAGCTATAACTAAACTTCTGACCCACAAAAACGGTGAGTTATAATAGTTGTTTATTGTAAACAACCCAAATATCCATCAACTAATAAGTGGATAAATAAAATTTGGTATAGTCATACAATGGAATATTATTCAACAATAAAAGGAAATGAAGTACTGTACACACTACAACATGGATGAACCTTGAAAACATTATGCCAAGCGAAAGAAACCAGTCACAAAAGATCACATATAGTATGATTTCCTTCATATGAAATGTCCAGAATAAGCAAATCCATAGAGACACAAAGTATATTAGTGGTTTCCTAGGGCTGAACAGTTGGGGGAAAATGGAGTGTGACTGCTAATGAGTACAGGCTTTCTTTTTGAGATGATGAAAATGTTCTAAAATTGATTGTGGTAATGGTTGTACAACTTTGTGAATATACTAAAAACTATTCAATTACACACTTTAAATGAGTGAATTGCTCATTTGAATTACACACTTTAAATGAGTGAATGGAACTATTGAATTACACATTTTAAATGAGTGAATTGGTATGTGAATTATCTATTAATAAAGCTATTATTAAAAAAATAAAACAAGCCAGTTATTGCCGGAAGCCAGAAGTAGATTGCAAAGAAGCATGAGGAAACTTTTGGTGGTAATGAAAATGTTCTGTATCTTCTTTGCGTTAGTAGTTTCATGGATATATGCAACTATGAAAAAGCATGGAATTGTACACTTTAAACAAATGCACTTTATTGTATGTAAATCAGTCAGGATAATTTTATTAAGATTGTACACTGAGAGTCTTTCTTCTACCTTTGATGCCCATTTCCCATCACCAGATGCAATTAACATTATCAACTTCTTGTATGTTCTTCTAGACTTATCTTATGCATAATAAGTATATTCTTATATACATCATTTTCCCCTTCTTAAAACAAATGGTAGCATACTATACATGCTCTTATACACCGTGCTTTTTCCACTTAATATATTGTGATCATCCTCTATCAGAATATAAAGAACTGCATCATTCTTTTTTACATCTGATTAGAATTGGGTGGTATGGATGCACCATAATTTGTTTAATCAGTATCTTATTAATTCATGTTTACATCATTTCTGATTTTTGATATTGCACACAGTCCTGAAGTGAATAGACTTGTATGTATGTAATTTCACACAAGTGTACATCTATCTAGAGACTAAATCTTATACAAAAGATCATCAGAACAAAAGGTATAGACCTTTGTAATTTTGATAGATATAACAAATTCTCCTTTTATGAGTGTTGTATACATTTATATTACCACTAACAATTATTGGTTTTTTTAATCTTTGACAATATAAGCAAAAAACAGTATCTAATTTACTTGAATTTATGTTTCTATAATTGTGAGAAAGATTGAATATCTGCTCAAAGTTCTCAGAATCATTTGTATTTCCTTTTCTGTGAACCATTTGTAACCTTTGCCTATTTTTCTATTATATTCTTAGCCATGTACTTATTTACTTGTAGAAGCTCTTTCTATATAAGCAAATTATCCTTCATCTGTGTTGTGAGTTGCAAATATTTCCTCCAGTTTGTCATTTATATTTTGGCTTTGATTATAGTGAATTTTACAAAATTTTTTTTAAATATAGTCTAATTTATCACTCTTTCATGACTTCTGGGTTTTCTGTTACATTTAGGTCTTTCCCATCCCACGATTATAAAAATAATTCTCTGGAGTTTTCTAAGACACTTTTATGGTTTTATATTTTATTCTCAAACCTTTAAGCAATTGGGAATATATTCTGATGTAGCATGCAAAGTTCTCAAATTTCTTCCAGATGGACACTCAATTGTTCCAATGCCATTTATTGAGTAATCCATCTTTTCTCCATTGATTTGAAATACCATCTTTATCATGTACTACATAACCATATGGACTTGGATCTATTTCTACACTTTCTATTCTGTTCTCCTGATCTGCCTTTCTATTTATGTAACAATACCAGATTGTTCTAATTATTGTAGCTGTATAACAAGAGCTAATAGCTAGTAGGCTAGTTTCTCCCTCCTTTTATCTTCTTTATCAGATGTTTTTCTAGCTATCCTTGACTGTTTATTTTCCATTTGAATTTTAGAAACAACTTGTATAGTTCCACAAGAAAAATCCTTTTGATATTTTTTATGGGGATCATATAAAATTTATAGATTAAAAAAAATTGACATTTTTCTGATTTTGATGGTTCCTATCCAAAATCAATTACATATGCTTTTTCATTTGTGCAAGACTTCTTTTACTAATTTTCAAGTCTTTTACTAGCAATTAATTTTTTTCTTTATATAAATCTTACATGATTTCTTTTCAGTTATTTTAATCTAATTACATTGCCTAGAATCTCTTAAAACTTATTAAATAAGACTGATAATAGTGGACATCTTTTGTTTTATTCTTAATTTTAATGGAAATGTTTCTAATATTTTTCTATTAAGAATCATATCGGTTGACTGGATATATGTACATCCACATATATATATATGTGTATATCACACCACAGACCTATTTCTATCTATTGAGAGATTTTTAAACTCAGGAATGAAAACTGAACTTTATTAAATGTTTTTTAAACTTCTATGGAGGTTATGATATGTTTTATTTTACCTATTACTATTGTAAATTTTGGAATAAATTTTGGTAATATTGAATAATTCTTGCTTTCCTAAAATAAACTATACCATGTTATAGTAATTTTTTAATAAGCCTCTGGATTCTGTTTGCAACTATTTTATTTGGAATTTTATGTTAATATACATAAGTGAAATTGATTGCCTGAGCTTTTTGTTCAATCTTTGATAAGTTTTTAAATCAATGCTATACTTGCATTATAAAATGTTTTGGAAACGTACCTTTTTTTCCTGTGGTCAAGAAGAGTTTAAATTGCGTTGCAGTTCTCTCTTCTTTAAATGATAAATTCCCCTCTGAATCCATCAAACCCACCACTTCTTAGGAGGGGATATATCTTCAATAGTTTTCTCTGTTTATTTTTCCTATGACAATGGTAGGATGACATTTTTATCTCTTCTGGGTCAGTTCTGGCAATTTACACTTTTCTGGGAAATTATACATTACATCTGGATTCTCAAATTTATTTTTATAAATATGAATACAGAGTCTTGAAACTCCTTTATTTTCTTCTACATGTGTGGCTATTTTACTAGTTTCACTTCTTATTTTCTACTTGTGCTTTCTTCCTTTTTCTCTTGTTTAGGTTACTCACACATCTTTAAAAAATCTTCTTCCACTGAACAAGCTGTTGGATTTGTTATATCTATATTATCTACTTCTTAATTTATTAATTTCTGTTTTATGCTTTTTCCTTCTTTCTGCTTGCCTTAGCTTTGTTTTGCTTTTACATTGTTACTCTTCTAAAATTGGATACTTTATTCCACCGTTTTCACCCTTTATTTATTGCTTATTACTATAAAATTTCTTCTAAGTACTACATTGGAGGGCTTATATCCCAGTGGGTCTCTTATGTTTTGTTTTCATTATCATTGTGGTTATTTTCTAGATAATTGCCAATTTCAGTTTTGTTACCCTCTTTGGCTTAAAAAGTTGTGTAAGAGAGAGTTTTTCTTTCCCAAGTGGTATTTTGTTTGGTTCTGTTCTATGGTTTTAATTTCTAGTTCTACTGAACAGTGATTAGAATATATTTTGTTAGAATTATTTCAACCATTTGAAATTTTTTCAGGTGTACCTTATTGCTTGAAATTTGGTCAGTTTTTATAAATGTTTTATGGGTACAAAAGAGTGAGTTTATCTTCAATTTTCATGGTACAGAGATTATATGTATCAATATAATCTAATTCAATAATTTTTATGTTTTCTTTCCATGCTTATTTTTGTCCACTTGATCTTTCATGAGTTAACTTCTTCTTCCCCACTAAATTTTATGAATGATTTTTCCTATTTTTCTTAATGTTTGCCTTTATACCTTTATAATTCTATCTCTATTATTTATTAGTTTATTAAATGATCCCTAGTTTTAGAAAATCAAGCACAACTGCACTATCTATAGGTTTTCATTCCCCTTCTCCATCAATTTTTATTATGTACATTATTTCTACATTTTCTGGGTTTAAGACCATCATGCACTGCATAACAGTGGTCAATGACAGACTGCATATATGATGATGGTCCTATAAGATTAGTAGCATATAGCCTAGGTGTGTAGTAAGCTATACCATACAAGTTTGTGCAAGTACTGTAAGGGAGGAAGAAGTTTTCCTCTACCCTTCTAGGTTCTTCTGGCATGTCGCAGAATTAAACTGAAATGATACAGATTAACAGAAGAAAAAAACACAAAAGTTTAATAACATGTATACATGGGAAAAACCAAGTAACTCACCAAAACAGCTGAAGCCCTCACCTTAAATACCATCCACAGCTAAAGACAAAAGAAGTTGTTGGGAGTGGGAAGACTCAGGGACGTCTTCAAAGGAAAGGAAAGCAATTCATGAGTAGATGAAAAGGAGCAAATATTTGCAAAACAATTGTTTGTTTGGCTACACAGAAACCAAAGACCACAGAGGAAAGCCCAACAAACAGGCTTTTCTAGGTTCCTCCCTGTCTACCACCTTGCTCATGTTTTGCTAAGGTGATAGCTCACTTCCTGAGACAGGTTTTTTTAATATGAATTATTTTAGGCAGTCAAGTGGGAGGTAACAAGAAAAACTTTATGAATTTTTATTTCTTAAAAATAATCAGCCTAGGGGCTGGCCAGGTGGCATAGTGGTTAAGCTTGTGTGTTCCGCTTGGGCAGCCCAGGGTTTGCAGGTTCAGATCCCAGGTGCGGACCTACAGACCACTTATCAAGCCATGCTGTGGCAGGCGTCCCACATATAGAGGAAGATGCGCATGGGTGTTAGCCCAGGGCCAATCTTCCTCAGCAATAAGAGGCGGACTGGCAACAGATGTTATCTCAGGGCTAATCTTTTTCACCAAAAAAAATATACATAATGATAATCAGCCTAAAATAATCCTCATGTAAAGAGACATGTTTTGGGGGCAAATTTTGTTCCCCTTCAGTACAGACTTCAATACCCTAACAATGCATTTCTCAGAATGTATCCCCATCGTTAAGCGACACATGGCTGTATTTACATTCCATTGGTCATCTCCATTCCCTTTTATCGTTATTTCTTAATTCATCTACTGATTGGCTAAAATTCTTCTGCCAATATCTTCAGAAAGGGCTCATATGAAAAAATTCCCACATTATTTTTTTCATGTTAAGAAATATTTTGTTGTTGCTCTTCTTGTGGCTTTTATATGTAAATGACAATTTGGCTGAGTATAATATTCTTGACTCACACATTCTTTCCTTGTACTTTAAAAGTATTACTCCATCCCCTACCAACACTGAATGTTGCTGTGAAGAAGTCTGAGACCAGCATTATTTTTTTCTCTTATAGGTGATTTCATTTTTTTGCTTAGCTGCCCACAATATTCTTTAGCTTTAAGCTTAGTAACTTTGTAAGGAGATTTTGGTGTTACTGTTCTATGCCAGCTTTTCCCTGGGACATGATATGCGCTTAAAATTTCTGGATTCCAGTCTTGAAAGTTTTCTCAAATTATATTTTTAGTTGGTTTTCCACTTTAAAGGCACCAATTATGCATATTTTGGATCTCCGTTGTCTGTCTTCCAGGTCTATAATTTCTCCTCTACTTTATAGCAATATGTTGAATCACAATTTTTATCTGTGTTGTAACAACATTTTAATGACAAGTATTTTCCCCACCTGATAGTTTTCCTTGTTTTTTTCCAAATTTTTTCTTGTAGTATTTCTATATAGATATTGTGGTAGTTCCTTTGTTATTGTTGTGGTTCACCCTTGAATAAGATGAGTAATTCCTAGATCAGCTGCCTGTAATCAGTTTGTTTTAGGGACAGGTCTACAACCTTGTTCCAAAATAAAATAATTCTCACAGCACAGGGCTGTGTACTTGAATAAGATTGTTTAATCTTTACATCTCCCCAGCTAATAAAAGTCACACTGCATTGCTCACCTTGTAAGCCAGGAGTGGCTTCTCTCCAGTCTTAGCAATAGATCACTTCTGGTAAATATGGCTTGTCTATTTGATTTCTTTCAATTCTGGCTTTGCAGCTTCTCAAAACCTCTTTCTACATGGAATCAGGGGAGCTCTATCTGCCAGCCTGCTCACCCCATTTCCACTGATACAAACAAGAGTGTTGGTTTGATACCTCAGCATGTACCACTTATTTTAAAGATGTGTGTTTGTGAGATTTTGTGAGATGTGCAGCTCCTAGCATCCTCTCTCTGTGGGTTCCTGCACTCCTGTTTGACCTTCACTGTTTTAGGCAGTGCCTCCTCTTATTTTGGTTTATAGTTTCCGATGCCTTCTTATTTCAATGATAATGGAGCTATTGTTTCTGTTTTTCATTATCTTTGGTACTTTGGATGATTGCAAGAAAACAAAAAGGAAGTGCTATTTGGTTTCATATTTTACAAAAAGAAATATAGCTGATAGGGTTAAATCACACCCTACATTTTGGAAATATTTAATTTAAAATTCAAACTCTTGAAATGCCAAAAAAGTTTTTGCTACATCTACAGCCATGTAAGCTGGCTATAAGATCACAAACAGGTATGCACGGTATCAATGTATGTGTCAAATTTTGGTGTCATTCTCACACATTCTCAACTTTTATTCATCTACTAAAGAGCAATCACTTGATGATAATAGCAAAAGTATCAGATAGGGGAAACAGGCTCAATGTCCCTTGGAAATAGCTAAATTAAGTCCCCAGTAACTTCTTTCCATTCTCAATAATAGTATTATTATATGCTCATCTCATTTTATGAGAGAGACTGTTCGTTTCAGTTCAACTGCATATTAAATACTGACTGAGCACACAAAAATCATTTTCATGAAATTTCTTAAATATGGGAACTGTAAAAGTGAGATATAGATAGAATTATAGATAGACTTCATAGAAAACAAGGATTTCACCAAATTGAACAATCCTCGTAGGCCCCAACTTCATTAGAAAGCTTCTATAGAACAGATAAATATGTCCTTGATTTTGGATGTTATTAATTTTCAGTTTTATTGAATTGTGGTTAGAAAGTATTGACTATAATATTTCTAATTTGGGGAATTTATTGAGAGTAATATCTGATTAATATGAGATTGATATTTGTCCATTTTCATGGAATGTTCATGGGCATTTAAAAAGATGGTATATTCCCAATCATTAGTTCCTACATCTAAGTCGTGTCTGTCATATTATTGATGTTATATTGGTCTTCTTTATCCATACTTATCTTTTTCTTCTTTTTGCTGTATTTCCTATTATTTCTGCTTCATTAAGGTTGCTGATATGTTAATTAGAGAGTTATTTGTAGCTCATATCTTCCTTGTGAATTATTTCCTTTAGCATTAAATGATCTTCTTCTTTGAAATTATTTGGGTCCCTAAATTCTTCCTTATCTGAAATTAGTATCAAGGCCGATATTTTTTTTTTGTCTTTTAATTTGCTCGACTATGGTATCTTTTTGCTCACTCTTCTATTTTCAAACATCTTATAGCTTTATTTTAGGTCTTTCTCTTGTATATAACTTTAAATTGAGTTTTGCTATGCAAGTCAGTCTAAAAAGTTCTTGTATTTAATAGTGCATCAAGCTCATTTACATTTATTGATATGGCAGATATGTTTAGCTTGAGTACCGTCATCATTTTATTTTTTGTTTTCTGGTTTTTTTTTTTTGATGAGGAAGATTAGCCTAACCTCTGTTGCCAATCCTCCTCTTTTTCCTGAAGAAGATTGGCCCTGGGCTAAAATCCAGGCCCATCTTCCTCTACTTTATACGTGGGATGCCTGCCACAGCATGGCTTGATAAGCAGTGCATAGTTCCTCTCCCGGGGTCTGAACCTGGGAACCCTGGGACGCTGAAGTGGAGTGCACAAACCTAACCACTACGCCAATAGGCTGGCCCCCGTTTTCTGTTTTTTCTTTTTTTTTTTTTTTTACCGTTTTTTAAAATGTCTTTTATTATGTGGCCTATAGTTAATATTATCTATATATTAATTTTGAGCTCTACTACCTAACTGAAGTCTCTTATTCAGTAATTCTCATGAATTTCTATACTATTTGGAACAAAATTCTTCTAAAATAACAATTGGTGAAGACTGCCTAAATATTATAAATTATGTATTTCAGGTCCAAAACCATTTCTTGTTCAATGGGGAAACACTAGCTGAATTTCCACTCAGATGAGGAATAATACAATGATGCCCATTATCACCACTAGAGTAATGCAATAATCTGAGAGAAAAGAATAAATGGTATAAAAATTGCACATAGGAGGTAAAATTGTATACCTCAAAGTCCCAAGAGAATCAGCTGAATCAAACAACTACCTTAAACAATTAGGGAATTTATTAAATTAAAATACATACGTTAATTGCTTTCATATGTACAAAAATCAGAAGACACACTGGAATAAAAAACCCCATTTACAAAAGCAATTATCACTACAACAAAATACCTAGGAGAAAATGAAACAAGAATTTTCAAAAGTTCGTGGCAAAATAAAGAAAAGAAACTTAACATCACTAAAAGACACAAAAGAAGAGTTGAACAGAGAAAAAGAAACACTATTTTCTGAGATAGGAAGGTGAAAAGTACCAACAAAATTTTTATTATAACATACAAACACTTTCTTATTTGAAACTAGACAGCTTGATTTTAAATCTTATGTGAAAAAATAATAGAAATATACAGTAAAACTCTGAGAAGGAGGACCCATGGAGGGGTAACAAGCCCAAATGAGTATTAAAATCCATTATAAAGCTACAATAATTCATTCATGGCATGATACTGGCCATGAATAGATGGACCAATGGAACAGAATAGAAGGATCAATGGAACACAATAGAAAAGTAGAGAAATAGCCCAAACCAACATGGAAATTTCATTTACCATAAAAATGACATTTCAAATTAATGGTGTTAGAACAGAACAGCTACCTAGAAAAAATGTTATTATATCAACTACATACAATTTACCAGAATACATTCCAAATGGATCAAAGACTTAAATACAAAATTAAACATAAAAGTACTAGAAAAAATGTGTCTGGATTTCTTTTGAATTTCAAATTAGGAATGGCCTTCCAGATCAGCACACAAATTCCAAAAGCCATTTAAAAAGGACAGATAAATGTAACTATATTTAAAAGAACTTTTGCACAGCAAAATTATTATGAACAGGGTCAAAAGATAAATGACAAGCTA
Organism: Diceros bicornis minor; assembly: GCF_020826845.1. NCBI lineage: Eukaryota > Metazoa > Chordata > Mammalia > Perissodactyla > Rhinocerotidae > Diceros > Diceros bicornis. The sequence goes on along the minus strand of NC_080759.1, from coordinate 8,821,528 downwards.
GGAAAAAGTTGTTGCAACTTATATCACAGACAAAGGGCCAATTTAAATAATGTTTAAAGAACTCCCAGAACTTGATAAGAAAATGACCAACAATCAAATAGAAAAATGGACAAATGATATGAAAAGAAATTCACAGAATATGAAATACAAACACTTAAACATGAAAAGATATTCAATATCAGTAAAAGGAATGCACATTATAACTACACTGAGATGAATTTTTTAACTTATCAGATTGACAAAAACTCCAAATGTTTAAAAAGACATTCTGTTGGCAACATCTATCAAAAAGCACAAAAGTGTATAAATGCATATACACCTTGCCCCAGGAATCCAGCATTGGAGACTTTATTCTACAGATATATCTGTACATGTGAAAATGTTGTAGTCAATATTATTTTTGCAACATTGTAATAGCAAAAATTATCCGTGTAACTATTACTGGTTAAATAAGTAGTAGTACATCCATTCGAAGAATACTATGAAGCTTAAAGAAAATAAAGAAGGTATACATTGATATGAAGATATTTCCAGGATACATTAAGTAAAAAGAATAAGGTACAAAACAGTATATAAACATGATAACTTTGGGGTAAGAAGAGTTGAATATGAATACATATTCATATTTGCTTATGTTATATAAAGATATATTGGAAGCCACATTAAAAATGAAAAATAGAGGTTATATTTGTGGAAGAGGGCTACATGAGTTAGGCATGGGCTGAGAAGAATAATTTTTTTACCTTTAAATTTTTTTTGGATTTTCCAACTAAATGAATTTATTGCCAACTTAAAAATATTAAATTTAAATATCTTTTATCTTTTTATTGGTATGAATAGAATGTATAGATTAATATAGGGGAATATTGTTACCTTTACCCTAAAGGGCCTACCTGTGTATGAACAAGGTATTCTTTTCCATTCTATTCAAGATTTCTTTCATATCTGTCTCTAGTTTTCAAATTTTTCTTTGCATCAGCCTTAAATATTACTTAGTATGTTTATTACAAATATTTTACTATTTTTGCTTGTGTTATAAATTGTACTTTTCTCCATTATATCTTCTAAAGGATTATTTTTTGCATATAGAGCCTGTCTTAATCTGCTTGGGCTGCTATAATAGAATACTGTAGACCGGGTGGCTTATAAACAATAGAAACTCATTTCTCACAGTTCTGGAAGCCGCGAAGTCCACAATCAAAGCACTAAAAGACTCAGTGTCTGGTGAGAGCTTCCTGGTCCATAGACAGCTGTCTTTTTGCTGCGTCGTCACATGGTGGAAGGGGTGAGGGATCTCTGTGGGGTCTCTTTTATAAGGGCACTAATCCCACTCATGAGGGCTCCACCCTCATGACCTAATCACTTCCTAAAAGCCACACCTTAAAAGACTATCACATTGGAGATGAGATTTCAATACATGAATTTTGGGGGAACATAAACATTCAGTCTATAACAAAGATTGTTGATTTTGTTATGTTAATTTTATACTCAGACATATTTCTGGATTGTGTTTTTTTTAATAATAATTTTACAGTTGAACTTTTTGATTTATTTGTCCTTTTCAATGGTATCAGTTTGGATCTCTGGAATAGTAAGCATTAAATTATAGAAGGGAGCGTGGAGTTCCTTGCTTTGTTCATGAATTTAATGGGGAATGTTTCTTATGTTTTTCCCCCCCTCCAAAAAAGGTCATTTTAGTGAGATTTTAGAGCAAAGAAAAATAATGCTTTGGAAATGTTTGGTCAGGATATGAGAAACAAAGTCTTGATAAACTGTGTCCATGGGCCAAATTCAGCTTGCTGCCTGCTTTTATAAAAAAAGTTTTATTGGCGCACAACCACATTCATTTGCTTATGTACTATCCATGGGTGCTTTCACTGAAAATACTCACCATCTGGGTCTTTACGGTACGATTTTGATGTGTTCCAGTATCCACTCAGGGACCTAAGCTGATGGACTCTCACAGTCTTGTAGCTTTACCATCTGGAATATACACTCTTCTGATGACACATATCACTTCCGTTCAGGTCCCATTGGCCAGAGCTTGTCACATAACACCATACTTGGAGCTATAAGGATTAGAAAAATGGAAGAAGCTCTTATCTTCACTCTTAGGAGTTTAGAGTTTAATAAGGAGAAAATGAGGAGAAAGAAAAATAATCAGCTAAAACTCAAGCAGTTTCCATCAAGAGGAACAAAGTTTCATAAAGAGGCAAAAGCAGAAAGGAAGTGATCATATCTGTTTCAGAATATGAGCAAAATCTTTGAGCAGGAGTGGCACTTAAGGCCTCCCAAATGGAGATATGGGATGGGAGTGTTTAAAGGGAAGGGGGCATTGCAAATAAAAGGCCAGAGGCCAAAGTACTAGAGATGCTCAGGAAACAGCTGAGTCTAGTGTGATTGAAATATGTGGTATTCTTGGGAGAAGAGCTGGCACTATGGCTGGAATGACAGGCTGGGACCATATTGGGAGGATCTTGAATGTATTGGGTATGAAGTCTTTTGCTGAGAGATTACAGGTGTAGAAGTGTAGACTCCTCAATCTCAATGGTTCAGCTCACCGTTGTATCCTCAGCACTTAGCATAGTGGTTGGCACATGCACGTGTTCAATAAATACTTATTAGATAAATGAAAGAATAGATTAATACTTTCCTAATTTTCTCTTTTATTATTTTAGAATTTGCTGATAATACACAGTAAAGAAAATATATCAGTGAAGATTGATAATGCTGCTGACTCTTTGATCTTATAAAGAATATCTTTAATAAACAATCTAGGCATATTAGCATTCTGCAAATAAATAAGGCTGAAAGTAATTATTTTTTCCATCTTCCTGCTTTTAACCAAGTTTTATCCATTAGTTTCACAGCCTTCCCTCCAAAATTCGTTTATTTACTAACTCCCTGCTCCACTTCTTCCAACCAGACAAGATCTCATCCCATTACTCCTAGTGACTTCCTATTAAGTACTCTTAAATTAAGTTCTTTGCCTTAAAGTTACTTTTTCCAAAAAGAAATTCTAAATTGAGAATCACTTTAGGGCTGGCCCTGTGGCTTAGCGGTTAAGTGCGCGCGCTCCACTGCTGGCGGCCCGGGTTTGGATCCCGGGTGCGCACCGACGCACCGCTTCTCCGGCCATGCTGAGGCCGCGTCCCACATACAGCAACTAGAAGGATGTGCAGCTATGACATGCAACTATCTACTGGGGCTTTGGGGGAAAAATAAATAAATAAATAAAATTATTTAAAAAAAAAAGTTTAAAAAAAAAATGAATCACTTTAAACAAATGAAAAAAAAACCTCTTTCTTATGGCATAGACTAAAATAAATTCCAGATGGGTTAAAGAGTAAACTTCTTTAAAAATTCAAATCGTAGAAAAAAATGGAATCAGATAGCTATCAAACATCTGAAGAGAGAATGACTTAGTAACTTAGAAGCAGTAGAAGATATTGTGAAAGGGAAAAATCAACAGACTTACTACTGAATCGTAAATGCTCATAAGTGAATAAGAAACAAATAAACAAGTAAATTAAAAGGAGTCACAGACTAAAGAAATTATTTGTAACCTGTAGTGTATAAAGGGTTAATATCTTTAAAGTTAAAAAGAGCTTAAACAAATTAAGAGAGACATCAAGATCTCTCAATGGGCAAAGGAAAGATAATTCATGACAGAATAAACTAGAAAAAAATTAGAAAGACAGTCAATCTCACTAGTAATAAAATCCAATTAAAAATAAAGTAAGGGGCTGGCCTAGTGGCACAGTGGTTAAGTGTGCACACTCCACTGCGACGGCCCGGGGTTCAAGGGTTCGGATCCTGGGTGCACACCAATGCACTGCTTGTCAAACCATGCTGTGGTGGCGTCCCATATAAAGTCGAGGAAGATGGGCATGAATGTTAGCCCAGGGCTGATCTTCCTCACAAAAAATAAATAAATAATAAAACAAAATAAAGTAAGATACCACTTTACTGGAAAAGTTATCAAAATAAAAATTATATAAAATCCACTCCTGGAGACAAACAGTACTGTAATAGTTGCCCTTTCATCTGTAGCTGCTATGACTGTAATTGGTGCAACTCTTCAGGAAAGCAATTTGGCAACATATATGAAGAAGCATAAAAATATAGTTACTTTTTGATCCAGTAATTTCACTTCTGGGAACCTGTCCTAAGGAAACAATCCAAAATATGGAAAAAAGGTTTATTTACCAAGATGCTCATCATAGCATTATTTGTAATTATGAAAAAATAAAAATGATACAAATGTCCAATAAGGGGGTAGTTAAGTAAATTAAAATGCATCATGTGAAGAATTTTATGTGGTCATTAAAAATATAGTTAAAAAGAAACTAAACAGGAAAATGCTTATTCTATAATTAGTATACATGATATTTTGAATATTTCTTCTAAGACACCCAATTAACAAGAATTGTCGTTTAAAAAGTAAAATTACGGTGTTTTTAAATCTCCCCTCCCCCCTACAGTGAGAAAAATCTTTGCTCTGGATAGTTTCCCACCTTAAATATGAAAATGATCAATTTCTTTCTTAGTGAAGACATGGCAGAGAACCTCAGTTTACATGTCAATGTGCCGCTCTTGGGTTGTTTTCAAGCACAATCCACCCCGTTCACTGAAGTTGAAACCCTCCCTCTCCACTGCCATGCAAGCCATTCTCTTACTTCGGGGCTTTGGATCCATGTGGGGAAAGCTTAGAGCTAGTCTGTCTTGTCCACCTCGAGTCCTCACCTGATCTCAGCGAGGCGTTGGAGAGGCAGTTAGCTTAGGATACGAAAGGAACTGGAGGGTCTCTTACCACTATGATGAGCTTCTCATGACACCTCTTCTGCAGAGGAAACACGGCTAATGTCTGCTCGCCAGGTTATCCTAAGTATTAGGAATGTATCTGCTACACATCACCTATGTTGTCAATTATGCACTGTACAAGGACTGAGGCAAGGCACACTGGCCTTGGCCTTCTGCAAGTAAGAGTACACTCTAGGTAGCGTGTCTCCGGTACAGTTCTATTGCTATACGATCATCTTTCAAACGAGCGAGAATAAACAATTTGACTAAGCTTAATAAAGTGCTTACCTTGGGCCTGGCCCTGAGTGCTCAAATGTAACTCACTGAATATTCTCAACAGCCCTATGAGGCACATGCTATCATCATCCTCATTTTACAGATGGGAAAACTGAGGTACAAAGCAGTTAGATGACTTACCCAAGATCAATCAGCTAGTAAGAGATGAGGTCAGGAATAGAACCCAGGCAGTCTGGCCCCACAGCCTGTATTCTTAACCACTGTTTTACAAATGCCTCTGATAATCTAGTTCCTACTACTTAATTTATTTTGATGCTCATTTATTAGGCTTCTCTGAGTCCTAGTCATTCACCAGTGAAGAAAACTATGAATCCCACATGTATCCTCTTACTCCTCCTCATTGTAAAAGGTATCTGTTATGGGTTGAATTATGTCTTCCCAAAACTCATATGTTGAAGTCATAACCCCCAATATCTCAGAATGTGACCTTATTTGGAGGTGGGATCTTTCAGAGGTAATAAAGTTAAAATTAGGTCATGAGGGTGGGCCCTAATCCAATATGACTGTTGTCCTTATAAGAAGGGGACATCTGGAGACACAGACGCACCGAGAATGCCGTGTGAAGATGCAGGTGGAGGTGGGTGGTGCTTCTACAAGCCAAAGAACCCCAAAGACTGCCAACAAACTGCCAGAAGCTAGGGGAGAGACGTGGAAAGGATTCTCTCTCGTATTTCTCGGAACAAACTAACAGTGCTGACAGCTTGATCTTGAACTTCTAGTTTGTGGCACTTTGTGGTGGGAGCCCTAGCAAACTAATAGAGCGACTTTTCTGCCTCCTGTTATCATTGTCTAGCTACATAACGAAAATTATTTTGTTCAAACAAAATAGCTGAGACTGAAATGGATGTAGGAGTCAGGTGAAGAGTAGAGATTTGGGATGGGATGGTTTAGAGCAGTAGTTTTAAAACCACATTTCATGAAGCATTAAGATTCTACCTAGTTACCTGAGAAGCTTCCATGAGGTCAAAGAAGGTGCAGAGAGCAGGGTTCTGGAACTCCGTCACCTTCACACACACCCCAACTTGAATGAGAACCAGGCCACTTTTCTCTGTTGCATAATTTGTGTTCAAACCAAGATGTTGTTTGAAGAAAAATTTACGTTGCATTTTAAAAGGTCAAGAATACTAAGAGCAAAACTTGTTTCATTTCTTCACCTAATACAATTTTATTGAGCCACTATTATATGCCAGGCAATGTCTTATACCGCATGGACCAACTTTGTTGCCCCCAGGAACCCTACACTTTAAAATATTGGGTTAACCAGAAAAATTGAAAATTTCAGGTAATAGTTGACTAATTAGCTTATTTTTATTAATTAAAACATATAATAACCAATAAAAATTTATTTGGCTTTTAAGAAAAAGGCAATGTGACCTTTCACAGTCCTAATAAATCTAAGATTTTTTTTATGTTTGAAATATTGCAAGTAGATAGTGATTTCTGCTTTTGAATTTTCAAATCCCTAGGGTCTCTATTTCGCAGGCTTGGAATAATTGAGTGAGGGGTCTCAGCGAAGTTAAAAGCATGAAGGTTTTCTATTAAATCAAGAGTAAAAAGAAATAATAAGGGCTTATCTCCATTTATTTCAAAAAGCAGCGAACAAGATATTTGAGCTTATAAAATCTTTAGGAGGCTGGAGTTTGATAGTTTGGGGTTGAATATGGCCTTGAAGGAGCAGTCTTCAAAGGTATTAGATACTTAGTATTCTGGAACACAATTCTCACTGAAATGATTTTCAAGTCTGCTTAAGATTAACTTGAAGTTTGGGCACTTACCTAGCCTTAGAAACAGGTGGATCACTCTGTCATCAAATATTTTCCTAGTGAATATGTGTGCAAGACTCCGTGCTGGGCAGAGGAGGCCCAGCCCAACAGCAGAGCAAGAAAGCTGGCCCGGGAAGAACTGGTGGTGTTGTAACCATTAAACAGGATACAGGCCTGGCCGGCCAGCTCTGTTCCTTCCGCTTCTGACCTACACTGTCCCCACGCTGTCAGGAACTGGCACCTTTCTCTTCACTCACTGAACCAAGAGATGTTTCCTCTGAGATTTTTTTTTGCTTTAATTGTAACTTGAAATTCAAGAGAAAGATGACTGTTCATGCTACCACAATCGTCATTAACACTCAATCCTTAAAGATTTGGCTTGTGTATTATCAGACAAGAGACATCAATTGTGTCTCCACTCTCTTTAAAATAATGCGCTAGGCTCTGTGGAGAAACGTCAAAAGAGAAGAAACTCAAGGAGTGAGACGAGAATCACTTTGGGCAAGTTATTTAATATCTTTGTGAGTGTTTCCTCACAGTAAGATGGTGGCATAATAGTATATACCTCACTGGGGGCTTTGTGACGCTTAAATGAGAAAACCTGCAAATAGTACTTAGCACAGTGCTTGGCACCTAGCAAGTGTTCAGGAAATGTTATTAGTATTACTAGTAGTATAATTATAATTGTCACCTCTCCTGGAGGATGTGCGATTTTTTTGGAGTGTTGAAAGGCTTTTGAAAATAAGTCTTAAATCAGATGGGTGATACAATTATTAGTGTGGCATAGAACATGGATAGGGTTTCTTTTTCCTACTTTTCAACTTGTTTCTAGTGGCACAGGGTTCAACTCTTCAAGTCTACTTTAATTCTAGAGGCGTTTATGAGGTGTCTGTTACGTGTCGGGCCCTGTTCCTGTAAATATGCTTAACATCATCAAGGAGCTATCTAATGGGACAGACAAGATTTTAAACCCAAATGAAACAGGTAAATCATGATATCAGGCAGCTTATGGTTAAGTATCACAATCTCAGAAACAGATAAATGTTCTGGGATATCAGTAGAAGATAGATCTAATAAATTTTCTGGGAAAATATCATGGAAAAAGTGAGATTTGAGGAGGTTTACATTTAATTTTATATTTACAATGGGGGAGCAGTTATCCATTCATTCAACACCTGTTATTAAGTACTCGTGGTTTGCCAGGAAGATCTTGATGCAAAAATGAAAAGCACCTTCCCTAACCTGAAGGAAACTTGGAATCTAGCTATACACAAAAATGTGCACAAAAATAATTACATGAAAGAATAAAATGTAAAGTTTGCTATGAGGTGGAAAAGTGTTAGAATGTAAAAGAAAAGTAATTCTATACTTATGTGTCATACATAAAGGCCCAGAAAGATAGACATCAAGCTGTTAACTGGAGAATGTTCACTTTTCATGCTACATGTTCTGAACTGTTTGACTATTTTTCCAATAGACTCATATTCATGCATTGTGTGGGTTATTTTCACAAGGTACTGTAGGAAATACTTGGAGAAAAAAAAAAAGAAAATTCTGACTTTGGGGATTCAGGGAGGTTCCATGGGGAGATGGCTTTTAAGTTTTGTCCTGAAGGATGGCTGGGATTATAAGAACAATGACCAGCACTCACTGAATATATTTTATATGCCAGACTCTATGCTAAATCATTTATACATGTAATTTATAATTATATAATTTGTATAAGGCTCAACAACCTCATTAAGCTATTTTATCCTTATCTCTAGAGGTCAAGAATCTGAGACTTAAGGAGTTCACAAATTAAGTGACAGAACTGAAGTTTAAAGCCAGATTGCCTAGCTCCAGAATCTATATACATAACTCCACATTAAACAGCTTAAAATAGAAATGGAGGGCATAATTCTCCAGCTGCTGAGAATAGAATTAAGACAAGGAAGTGAAATAATAAGATATGTGTGGGGAATACTAAGCATCTTTGTGTATGAACCATTTTCCATATTAGGAACTTTTTCTTATATGGAGTAGAGTTACTCTATAAAAGCCGAATATTTTTACGCCTCTGATAAATCACAGTTGTTCCTAAGTGGCCTCCCTGCCTCTAATATTTTACCCTTATAAGACATCTTACACACTAAAGCCAAATACATATTCCTACAGCAGTTACTCGCCCAGTTAAATATATCAACGAATCGTTTCCCAAAGGCTTTATTGTGTGGGTCATATTGCTGCACCCTTTGGGCCCAACTGATCTATTAAATTCCTAATACCCTTGACCTTACAAATAAAAGTTCCAAGTCTATTTTTTAAGTCCTTGTTGACAAAGAATGGAAGACCAATATCAGAACTGTGTCTTTTATAGACACATAACCAAACACAGTAACCAATTGAGCTTTTCTATGATAAGTGCAAAATTATGGTTTCAAACCAAAATTGATTAATTTTATTGCCAAAGGTAGAGAAGAGATCAAAATTGCAAGCACATCATTCAAAAGTTGCACTTCTCATAACAAAAAGAGGTTCAAAGTCACAATAGTTCCAAGACGCTTATATAACCAGCTACAAAGTCGATAGTAATTTTTATTCTCAGTGAGAAAGAAGAATAAACTTTCTCAAATTTCTGTATCAAATGATATTGCTGGGCAGTGCATAGTATCAAAATATGGACATGCAATTCTTTCATACATACATAAGATAATTTGTGAAACAAAACTACGGATGAACCTAAAACAAATCAATCCTTGGCATATATACAGTACATTTGTGAACAAGAAATACTTGATAAGTTTGTAGATTTTATCTTTGAAAACACATGCTACGGTAGAAGACATTTGTTTGCTTGGTTTTTTTTATTATCAATTATTTGGGGAGTTACATGGTGTAGACAAAAGTACACTTAAGGGAACAGTGATTAAATCCCAACTGATTGGGCAGCCTGGGGTGTTTTTTCTCCATGAATAAAAGATACTGCACTTGAATATAAGTCCACAATTTAGCCTATTTACAGAGAGTAGCTAATGGGCAGCAATATGCCTCTGGCTCTTGATTCAATATTGAGGGAACTAGTGAAAATTGTTAATACAGTCAAGTCATGACTTGAGGCATGAAATGGGCAGAAGTTCAAGATTCTGTCTTTCCACCTGAAATTTCTCTCCATGAAAGATAAGGGTGCTTTCAGTCATTTTTGAGATGAAAGAGAAAATGGAAACATTTCTTCATGACACTGATCTTGAGTGATGTACATCAGTGGTCTATGCAGCATCTCTAGTAGGTTGAATCATTTACTTAGGATAAAACTTTCACAGTTTTAATGCTATGTATAAAATTTCAGAATTTCTTAAGACCCTTTTCAGCATTTGATGATTTTCTTTATCCACCAGAGGACGAATCTGTAAGTATATCATTTAGCGTATTTTTCAAAAATCACATCCAAATTCTAACACGGAACATGGAAAAATACAGACGCCAATACTACCAAAGAGTGATTTGGAATCCATTCACCCCCATCCAACTTCGAAAGTGAGTCATTCAACATTCACATGTCCTACTTTGGGGCATAATAGACTCATTGACTCTACATATGATGGAAAAATCAAAGTAGTCTTCAGTGAGAAATTGTTCCATAATTTCTCAATCTAAGAACCAAAAACTTCCTGCCATTTCTAATGACCTATAATTCTGCATTAAGATTTTGTAATTAACAAGAAAGAAAAAGTAAAAGATAAGCCACCTGGATGTGGAATCTGGCCTAAAGCTCCAACAACTTGATGTTGAGATAAGACTCTTCTTATTCTTATTAATTTTAAAATGTTTTATTTTTAAAATATCATGATGAATTGTTTTCATTTTTTTTAACATCAGTAATCTATTCCTTAAGTGGTTTCCAGATGTCAAATTTTCAAAAAACTGTGCCTTATAGAATGCTGTCTTACTAAGGCTTATGTCTCTGCTTCAAATTACACCATATCTATACTTTCTGTTCATAACTTCAAAATTGCTTTGTAAGTGGCTTGCTCAGCATTACCCAGGCCTGAGTGGGAACTCTGTCTTTCCCTGAGTGAACGCTGCCAAGCAATGGTAATATCACTAGAACATTAAAATCAATAATCCTGAAACATCGGGGATTTTCTTTACTTAAAAACCACGTTTTTTCTGGTTATTATATCTTTTCCTTTGGAATCTAGAGTCTATTAGAAGTTCCTTATCTATAGAGACAGAAAAAACAAGTGTTGAGGATGCAGTGAGAAAGAACATAGCGTGCCTAACTCCCTGGATAATGAAGGTCCCTTGAGAAAGAACCAGAAGCTTGCAGGCGTAGACTGGCCTTTACTGCTCCCATACCATAGCAATCGCTGCACACGAGGACACTCAGATTCTTGGGCTCCATAACCTGGTTTCCTAAGGGCCAATGTTTGTCTTCGGTGGCAAGACGTTTAGGAGACTCTATTAGTACCTCTAAGCATAAAACTTTGGTATGTACCAAAAAAAGGAAAAGTGTATATCCTGGCTTGGTGGGTATATTGCTGGGCGTGTGCGTAAAGAATATTCTGAGGCAGATGTGAAATAACCAGTGGGCACTGATTACATTTTTCTTCTAAGCCTAGCAACTTATTTCCCAAGTGAAATAAATAACAAGCTAGAAGAATCTTAGAGCTGTAAGGGACTCAAGGGATCTTCTTTATTACACAGATGAGGAAACTAAGGCCAAAACAGGTTATGTCACTAACTCTGACTCAAATTAGAGTTTGTTTCTGGGTCCAAGTAAGGGCGTAATTCTCCTAAGTTGCAGATCACAACATTGTTTTCAGCTCTTGGTTTTTATTTCTTGGTTTCCCTAGGAGACATAAACATTTCCCTACCTACCCACCTCCACTCCCAAAATCTCATAATCGGCTTCATTAGAGAATTGCCTTACATTGGAGAGATACAAACACATTAGCAAGGAGATTGTGGCACTCTCTCTACAGAGTTTAAAGAAAGAGAAGGAGCTCTCTATTAAGGGAATATTTTCAATTCAGCCTTTACTGGAGAAAAGGCACAGAATAGCAGTCTTCTGAAATTCCTTTCAGGTCCCATGATTCTTCTACTCTACACCCTCTGTGAGAAAAATAAAGTATCAAGAAGCTCCTAGCAAGTTGACATGAAAATAAGAATTTCATCTTACATAAGATGCAGAATTAATCTTTGATTTAATCCTACTAAACCATTTACCCAGATTCTTCAAGTTAATTTGAGTCCAATACAGACAGAGATTAAACAAATCAGAACACACGTTGATAATGGGAGTAGGGTTTCCAGACTTATTTGAAGACTGTGTCTACCTTGCCAGCTCAAGGCTTGCAGCAAGTAAGTAAATTTAGATTAACCCTAGATTAATCCAAAGACAAAAGAACTTTCAGCCAGGAGACTAAGATAGGGCTGAGGGGGAGGGGAAGATAAATACGTTATGTACTAATCACTAGGGAAGAACAGGCTGTCCAAGCCAATTCTCTTCTGATCTGTAATGAGATCAATTGCCTCTGGAGCTCTCTGGGCACCGGCAGCAGGCACTCAGACAGCAGTGCAGTGCTGAGGAAGGATTACCTCATTGAAGAGAGCAGCCAAGGCTACCAACCTCCCTTCCTGACCCTCTGTCTCCAAGCCCGGCCCCTCTCTCCTCAGTCACCGCTGGATCGCCAGTTGCCCAGTGAAGCATAGCTAGTTTGCAAAGTAAATCTGTTGATATGTTGAACCTGCAGACTCTTTTCCAATCAGCCAGCTAAGTGTCGTCCTGTTCAAATCCATCTTAAACATTAAATGAATATAGGTTAGCCAGCTGCCTTCAAATGATTGGTCTTCTTTCTTTCCCAAAAGCTCTATTGGAACTTCCTCTATAGATCATGTTTAGGGAGAAATTTTAATCATCTTTCTTATCCCTCTTCAACATTGAATGCATCCACATAAATGTGGGAATATGGCTCTTCCTTCAACTTCCTGGCCACAGAAGACACAAGTTATTACAGCTTAATTTTAGGTAACTAGGCTCCTCCCTACATAAAAAGCTAGGGTCTTTTTCTTTGTTCTTTCCCCTCTTTGACTTATTTCCTTCCCCAGGCAGCACAGGAAAGTAAAATGGATAATGTCTTTATGAGCCACTTCAATTAGTGATCATCCCAGAGTGGAACTGGTGTGGAATGGGAATCAGAGGAGGAGTACAGAGAAGGCTTGAGCCAGATAGGGACTGGGAAACAGAACTTCCCTGTTAGCACGGAAAAATGTTGGGGGGAGAAAGGCTTACACGGGCTTATTTAAAAAAAACGGCATAAAAGGCCTCTTGGACTTAGATAACTTACAAAATATTTTGGTAGATTGAGTGCAAAAAGTGAACCAAACATATGGATTAAATTTTCATTAAAATACAGATGAGGCTTTTTTTTATTATAAAATTAAGTAAAATGTTTGGCCAAGTAGATTTGGTTTTGGCCAAACCCAGGACATTTGAAATATAGTTTTGGGATATCCAGTGAACTGAACACAAAGCCAGCTTTACCCATCCCTAGTGTCTGGAAAAATGAAATTTGGCTCATCAAGGTTTGATTCAGTGTCAAATATGTTTGCGGAGAAAATAAGTTTCTGAAACACCCAAATTGCCTACGTGCCTTGGGAGTGCAGTGGAAATGCCCAATAGTTATTGAATAACTCAGCCTGCCCAGCACCATAAAAGGCAGCAATCCATTGACCTGAGAAAAAGGTGAGCTGCTCCCCTCCTCCCTCACAAAGATATTAAGAACCGAATCAAAGCCAGTGTATTCTGTGTTTGCAACTATGCTACCTAGCCTATAAAATTAGCACACGGCAGCAAATGAATAGGAAATGCTCGTTTGAGAGAAAGGTCATCACCGTAGCTGACTGGCTGACAGGAGGCTTTTATTATCTGCATTGACCAGAAGAATTTAAAAAAGTAAAGAACAATAAGAATATTGATGAAAGGTGAGGTCATATTGTTTGGAAATTTTTTCCAGGATTAAGAACTTCATTTTACTTATTTGGAAGAAAAAAAAATCCCAAAGGAATGCATGGAAATTTTTGGCACTCTAATGCCAGTTCATTTGAATATCTTTTCATCAACACATGGGTTACTGGAAAATTTTTTTTAATCCATCTATCAGCAACCCATCTGAACAGGACCATACATGAAATTGCAAGTCTAGCAATCTTTCACTCCTTCACATGGCCATTGTGAAACTCCTTTCTACTCATGGTAAAATGTTAGCTTTCTGCCAGTGTTTTGGGGGAATGAGGGTCATCTGAAGAGCCAAGTTTTCTGGGGAACTAAATGCTCTAAGTATCAAGGCCCAGAATCAAACCACTGGAGGTTTGTACTTAAACTACTTTCAGCAGAAATATTTGTCAATCTATGATCCACTCTGTATTCTTAAAGGACCATGTTGTATTATAAGCATGACGTAAAGGTGGTAGAGGCTATTTGCTTCTAAACTACATGATCTTAGCTTGCAATACTTTTTTGATTCTTGCATTCGCTCTATATGGTGTATGAATCAAGAAAACAGAATCACTCTAGGCATTTAAAGCATGAAGGGATTTAATATAGGGATTTAGCAGCATAAGCAATCATTGGAAAGGCTGGTTGGTATGAAGATCAGGGATACCACTGCTAGCACTTAATTCAGGAAATGAAGGTTTCATAGGAGACTGCTACTCATGACCTTAGCCAACTGTGGTACAAGAGTAGGTGATTCTCAGGGAGTTACCTGGAAGTCCTTAGAGAAACCTCTGTATGCTGTGTACTGATGTCCACATGCCTGCCCCATGTGGCCATAAAACGGCCTCTCCTTTTCTACGTTGTGTCTTGTGCAAGTGCCTCTCATTGGTAAAATCAAAATCTGAGCCCTCCTAGTAAAAGGAAATGTAGTTTTCAGGTTTCCCGTGTCTACATGGGAGAGAGTTTGGAAGGGAGAAAATGACGCTGAGTATCAACAGGCATTATTGGCACATATGGTTTTCCTACTTTTTTGCCTGCCGCTGAGCACTCTACTCCTTACTCAGCAGATTTGTCTTAATCATCCCACTCCACTCCTTTCCATCTTTTGTTTCGTGGCCTTAATACGGTAATGGCTAGAAAAAACCTAATTTATTAAGAATAAACAGTCTCGAGTGAGGACATTGAGACCTTTATTATGCAATACAGCGTAGTGAGTGGTGGGTGTTGGACCATATGTATTAAGTCTGGCTCTGCCAATTACTAGCTATGTTATATTAATATTTCTGAATCTACATTTTCTCATCTGAAAAATGGGAATAATAACAACTGCCATACCTACCTTTCCCAAAGATGCTGCAAGTATTGAATGATTTACGCATATGAAAGTACTTCACAAATTATAGAGTACTATAAAATTAAATTAATTATCTCATTCATTCAACACATTTGTTTAGTGCTTATTTGGTCTAAGGCATAGAATTAGACATTTCGAGAGTGTAATATAAAGAAAAACAACAGTCCCTGTGCCCTAGGAATTTACCACTCAGTAGCAGAATAAAATACTTTAATAAAAAAACAAATTACAAAGTAGAATATCATAAGAACCATAAAGAAGCATAAAGCATGACAATCAGTCCAGAAAGGAGCTACTATTTCCATCTGGAGAAATTAGGGAGGTTTTTTTGACCCAGCTCTCTCATTTGCTTACCTATTCTTCTATTTGATTCCTGGACTCCCACTTGCATGTACTCACCCTCTCTGTAGATGCCATTGCCTAAGTGGCATCAATTATCGATCTAATTCCTTTTTCTCCATTCCCTTTGTAATTGCTTTAGTTCAGTCTTATCACTTTTTGCATGAACCACTGCAATACCTTCCTCACTAATCTATCTGCCCCCAAGCCTGCCCTGACCATACCACCCACCCCATCCCACCCAACTCAAAATCTCAGATAAGGTTCATCTATCTCTGCACTGCTCTCAGAATAATCTGTCTAAAATGCTAATCTAGTCATATAATAGTCTGCTTAAAATCCCTTCAAAAAAGACCTCTAATTTCACTTCAAATGCCTTTGCTCAGCACTCAAGGCCCTCCACGATTTGGCCCCTTTGCCTCTCTTACCTGATCTACATGGGATGTTCCTTTATGCATGAACTTTGTGACACCTGTTTATAATACTCACGACAGGTTTTTTCCCCCATCCTGGTTCTGACGGTGTTAAGAGTGATATACGTGTGGTCCTTAAAATGAGGGACTAGAATTGGGAGGTTGGCGGGCTGGTGAACAAAAAAGCCAGCTGGAGAAAATAAAAAAGGAAAAAGTGCAAGTAAGGAAGAAGGAAGAAAGGTAAAATCTGCAGTTTGTGACATCTGGCTTGTGTGATACTGGATGTGGGAGTCAGGACTCAAGCTGATTGTCAGGTATGGAAGGATTCACCAGGAAGGGCGCTCAATGCTTTGCCTGCGCAAACAAGATTCTTCTTATCTCTGTGGAAGCCAGAAGTCAGGAACTCTCTGAATCCTTTTACGGAGGAGGAATCCACTCAGAGAGGAGGCCTTACTTGACCATATGAAGCTCCACTATACACATTGTTCTCCAAATGATTTCTACTGGGATGTGGCTGTTGCAATTTTTGTGATGATTATCTAACATTTACATAGCCCTTTACAGTTTCCCAAATGCTGCCATAAATATTTCATTGGAGGATCAAATTCTGGGCCCTCCAAATTAAAGGATAGAGTTATTAAAGGGTACCAGTCTACCTGCTTGGCCAACTAAAATGGTTATCATACGCCACGTTTTTATGGAGGCTTTGAACTTTCTGTGAACTCTTGGCAAAACTAATGCGTTTAATTGGGTGTTACTTAAAATTAATATGGCAACATGGTAGAGTCTCAAAAATATTTAAATGAATGAATAATCATAAATATTTGCATTGAGAACATAGATCATCTCTTTGAGAAAATCAGCAAGTAGATTATGGAAGATTCAAGAGAGTAGGTAGTGTGAGAAGACAAAAAGGCTTGTCTTGACAGCTGACTTGCCTCTATTTGCTCTCCTTAAGTGTCTGATCAATCTGGATGTGCTCCCGTGTTTAAGGGGGAAGGTAGGGAACAGATGTGCAGGGAGGGAGAAAAAGATCCTTTTATTTTATAATTAATAGATTAACTAACCTTTTCTGAACATTTTTCTTGGCTATTTAAAGGCCCACAAATTTTAATCTTGTTACTGAACTAGTGATTGGTTTATATCAAGAATATTAAAAAATAACTTTTTCACGAAACCTTTCTCCTTCTTGATTTAAATACCAAAGTTTTTTCAATGTCAACTTAGAGAAACTGAACTAAATAAAATGTGTTTTACACCCCAAATTGAAACTTGAAAGGATAAGAAATTCTAAACGTAAACAATGCTTTTCAATCACTTCACAGATCATTATCCCTTCATTTTTTCTACCTTCTGAAGTTCTTTTCTAAAATAACTAGAACTTCATGTTCTGAAGCTTCTGAAGTTCCTGGCAGGATCCATAAGACTTGATTCGGACCACAGGACAAATACCCTGCTAGAGCAAAGTGGAAATCAGAAATGTTTCCATTTGGGACACTTGGTCACCTAGTCTTAAGACTTCTTTATAAGAGCAGTGTAGTCCTCAAATTTCTTAATATCCTTTTGGAGAACCAAGAGGACTTCTTTATTTACATCTCAATCTTATAGACAAGAAGAGAATACTTCATGGCTTTAAGCTTCCTCATGGAAAACTAGGACTCTTACAGTGGCCTTAACTTGAAGACCTTTCACGCTAGTAATGGCTCTAAAATTAGGGAAGGGATGAAAAGTAACATGTGTGAAATGCTCCATGGCTGCTTTTCATAATTTTTGTATTTGTTTCCTGTGACTGCTATAACAAATCACTACAAAGTTGGTGGCTTAAAACAATGCACATTTATTCTCTTATAGTTCTAGCAGTCAGAAGTCTGAAATCAGTTTCACTGGGCCAAAATCAAGGTATCGGCAGGGCCATACTCCCTCTGGAGGCTCTAGAGGAGAATCTGTTTCCTTGACTTTTCCTCCTATGGAGCTGTATTTCTTGCACTTCTTCGCTCATGGCCCCTTCTTCCATCTTCAAAGCCAGCCATGTGGCATCTTGCTTCGGTGGTCACATTGCCTTCTTCTTCTGTGTCAATCCTTGCTCTGCCTCCATCTTATAAGGACACTTGTGATTGTATTGGGTCCACCCAGATAACCCAGGATAATTTCTCTATCTCAAGATCTTTAACTTAATCACATGAGCAAAGTCTTTTTTGCCATACGAGGTAACATTCACGGTTTTCAGGGATTAGGACCTGGATATCTTTTGGGGGCCAGTATTTAACCTACCACAATTTTTCGTTTAATTTTCACAACTACTCCATCACAAAAACATTGTTATCTCCATTCTTCAGATATGGCTACTGAGGCAGAGACAGATTAAGAAATGTATGATTGTTTCAGGTAATAAGTAGCAGATCCAAAGTTCAAACCCAGTTCTTCTGGGATTATAGAAGGAAAGAAGGAAAATCAGAGATACGAAGAAACATTGATGACAACTTTTTCAAGTCTTTTTCTCAAATTCTCTTCCCGTCTTCTCCCCACATAGCAGGGATAGTCCAATAGTTGTCTCTACGTCTGCCTTGTATTGGCAGAAAAAAGCCCTCCATTTCCAGATGTGGGATTGGAAGGAAATGCTCACTGACAACTGGCTGTAACTGAACTCCATATTTTATCTAAACCCTTTTATCTCTTTCCTCACCTTTCAACTTGTATTATAAGAGCAATTTTTAGTCCTTTCAATGTGCTGGTCACTGTTTTATGTGTTTTTACATGTATCAACTCATTTAACCCTCACAACATCTCTGTGCTATACGTGCTATCATTATTCTTATCTTTTCATTTCATAGATGAAAAAATTGAACCACACAGTGCTTAAGTAATTTGGTGAAACAGACCAGGATTCAAGTCCAGGTATCTTTAAGCATGGGGTACTGCACTACACTACCTATGGTCTAATGCATTCTGTATATTTTAACCTCTTTCTACTTTGTACATTCTATAAGAGGAAGCTTTACTCTGATTTCCCTTTTTTTACGTATCACGGAGCATAGTTTATTAGACATGATAGGCATTTAGGTGCTGAGTAAGTGAATGAATATTGATTGCGATTGTATTTCTCTTTTTCACACATATTTACTCCTGAATATACTCAAAGTGTGGTGTCCAAACCAGCAGCACAGGTCTCGCCTGGAGCCTTGTGGGAAATGCAGAATCTCAGGCGCCGCCCCAGGCCTCCTGCATCAGAGTCTGCATTTCAGTAAGTTTCCCTCATGATTCACACGCACATTAAAGTTTGAAAAGCCCCCTTTAAAGCACATGGTTGGATTTAACAAACTTATTTCACTGTATCCAGATGGTTCTCTCACTTATTTATACACTCGAATGCCTTGGCTCTGGCCTCTTCAACTCCACCCTAAGTCTAAGATTCCACAATTTGGCCAGTTCCACAAAAACTATTCTTTTTGTAAGCACTTGTTTCAAGGTGAGAAGAGCAGTGTTACTTAAGAGAAATATTAGTAGCTAGTGCATTTTTTTTTTCGCTTCAAAGGAAGCACACAAGAATCTCCACTGCCCCCAAACACACACAGACCTGGCTTCGGTAGTCTGCGCCGCAGGCGAGCAGGAGAAAGCAGCAGTGCAGGTACAGCAAGGATTCGCAGCCTCTCCCTGGTACAGGGAAGAAAGCTGCTCATCACTGCGACGTAAAATAAAACCCCTAAAGTAGCTCATATGTCTCAACCATCAGGAGGGTTTCATAACAAAACATTTCATCTTTTCACATTCACCTCCAAAGCCTGTGGCACCTGGCTGTGGAAACTTGTGAATAAAGAGGTGCATCCAAGGCAATGCCGTCTAGAGAATCTAAAGGGCGGTTTATGATCCCAAGATTGAGGCATCTCTTTCTAAACTAAGAGCTGACATCACCATAAGAATAATAAAAAGAAAGTACTCACTCTGCACAAAGGGAGATCACTGCAGATCCCTACTCTTGAAATTGGAAATCAGCCTGACTCCTAAAGTGGGATAGGAAGACTGAACTGTAAAGAAACCAACAACTTTTAGACAATTTATCCCACTTCTCCTTCAGAAGTCAACAGACCTAATCTTGACCCTAGATTAGGGTTTGACTGTAGTAGACTTTTTGTTTTAATATTTTAATCCCCATCTACAAAAAAAAAATGTTGGTGAATTGCTATAATTAACACGGTATACTCAACCTATAGAGGCAAGGGATATTGATACCCTACCATTAGCAGGGAGGGCATTTTTGAGCATTTTAGATCACAAACTTTGGGTTTAAACAGTGCCTGATTCCAAGTGCATTTAACTGAGAACTTTGGCTTCTGAGTAAGATGGAATAACACAGACTGAATTTACCCTCCTTCCTGAAACAACCAAAAAATAGACAAAATACATGAAACAATGGCTTTCAAGACATAGGACATGAGGCAAGAAAGGACAGTTATTTCTGAGAAACATTAAACAAATTAAAAGAGTCCTAAATACCAGCTTACTTCCTGGACAGAGTTTCCAGGCCCTAACAGGGAGGAAGAACCCAGGCAGAGCCTGACAGTCTCCCTGAGTTGAGGTGACAGAGCTGGTGGTATGAGGATACTAAAGCTTGCAAAGCAGAACGCCAGACAAAAAAGAGCTGTTGAAAGGGAGAACTCCAGAGAGCTTCAGAAGGATCTCCTTGAGTATTCAGCTGAGTACTGATCAGCACAAAAATGTGAAGTAACTACCAGAGGCCAGCGAGAGAACTACACAAAAGGATTAGAGGGAACAAAACTTGGAGCTACCACAGGACAGGGAATAGTGCCTGTTTCCACCAGCCAGAAATGGAAAACCTCATAATTTGCAGGATATTGGGTAGACTATTTTAGTGTTCTATTACTGTGTAATAATTTACCACATTATTTAAAATTTTTTAAATAATTTACCACAAATTTAAATTTTTAATCTTAAAAACAATACTCATTTATTATTTCATAGCTGTATAGGTCAAAAGTCCAGGCAGGCTTAATTGGATTCTCTACTCTGGGTCTCCTAAGGTCAAAATTAAGCTGTCAGTTACTCTGGGTTCTTATCTGGAGGCTCTGGGGTAGAATCTGTTTCCAAGTTCATTCTAGTTTTTGGCAGAATTTGGTTCCTTGTGGTTGTAAGATTGGTGTCCCCATTTTCTTTCTGGCTGTTGGCCCAGATTGCTCTCAGCTCCAGAAGCCATTCTTGGATCCTTTCCAAATGACCCCCTACATTTTCAAGCCAGCAATGGCATGTCAAATCCCCCTTGTCCTTAGAATATTTGATCTACTCTTCCACAACCATTTAGAGAAAACTATCTGCTTTTGAAAAGCCCATATAGGTTAGGTCCACCTGGACAATCTCTCTATATTAAATTCAGATGATTAGTAACTTTATATCTGCAAAATCTCTTTTTTCTCTGTATCATAAGGTAATCATGGGGATAGCACCAGGGGGCAAAAACACTGAGGTCATCTTCACATTCTGCTGACCAGAATAACTCAGAGGGTCTTGCCCCAGCAGTGGGCTAAAAATAGCCCTCCACTACATGCTGTCTGATCCAGATTAACAAAGTTTAAAAGCAAGAGCCAAAAGGATAAAACTGTTCTCAAGTTACTTAACCACATACCAGAACAAAACTCTAGAATACCTATAGGAACACAAAATACTTAGCAGCCAAAAGGTAAAACTCACGATGTCTGGCATCTAATAAAAAATTACCAGTCATGCAAACAACAGGAATATCTTACCTATAATGAGCAGATAAGCCAAATGATCAAAACCAACTCAGAACTGACAGCAATGACAGAATTATAGACAAAGACCTTAATATAGTTATTACATCTATATTCCATGTGGTCATAAAGCTACAGGAAAGACTGACCATGAAATAGAAACATGAGATATACATATTTTGAAAAGACACACAATGATCTTTTAGAAATAAAAAATACATTAAGTGGGATTGATGTCAGATTAGACATTGTGTAAAACAACTTAGTCATTTGGAAGACACAGCAATAGAAACTATCCAAAATAAAACAAACAGAGAAAAAACAAGAAAAATCAATAAATAAATAGAATGTTCATGAGATGTGGGCAACTTCAAGTGCCTAACATATGTATAATTGGAATTTTCAAAGGGAGACAGAAACATGCAAGAAATTACGTCTGAGAAATTTGCACATTTGTTGAAAACTATAAACCCACAGATCCAAGAAGCTTAACCAACCCCAAGCACAAAAAATATGAAGAAAACTACACCAAGGCACATTATAATAAAATTGCTCAAACCAATGATAAAAAGAAAATCTTAAAAGTAACCAAAAAAAAAGTTATGATACGTACAGAGGAACAAAGATAAGGATGAAAGCATATTTTTCATTAAAACAATGCAAATGAGAATATAGTGGAGTAACATCTTTAAAGTACTGAAAAAATAATGGTAAACATAGAATTCTACACCCAGCAAAAATCTTTTAAAAATAAAGGTGAAATAAAGACTTTTTCTGATATATAGCAGCTGAAAGAATGAATCACTATCAGACCTGCACTATAAGAAATGTTAAAGGAAATCTTTCAGTCATAAGGAAAATGATACCAGATAGAAAGATGTATCTACACAAAGGAATAAAAAACATCAGAAATGGTAACTACATGGGTAAACATTTATGATTTATTTCTTATCATCAGAATGTCTTTAAAAGATAATTGGCCATTGGTAAACATTTTTCTGGAAGGGTCAGAGAGTAAATATTTTAGGCATTGTGGACCATACAGTCTCTGTGGCAACTATTCAGCTCTGCCGTTGTGTCACGAAAGCAGCCATTAAAAAGTATGTAAAGGATGGGGCCCGCCCGGTGGCTCAAGCGGTTAAGTGCACGTGCTCCGCTGCGGCGGCCCAGGGTCTGCCGGTTCGGATCCCTGGTGCGCACCGACACACCGCTTGGCAAACCATGCTGTGGCAGCGTCCCATATAAAGTGGAAGAAGATGGGCATGGATGTTAGCCCAGGGCCATTCTTCCTCAGCAAAAAGAGGAGGATTGGTAGATGTTAGCTGAGGGCCAATCTTCCTCATAAAAAAAAAAGTATGTAAATGAATTGGTGTGGCTGTGTTACAGTAAAACGTTATTTACCAAAGCAGGTAACAGGCTTGTTTGGCTATTAGGCCTCAGTTTTTCAATCCCTGATTTAAAGCAAAAATAATAATAATGTAGTATGGAGTTTATAATATATGTAGAAGTAAAAGGTATGAAAACTACAGCATAAAGGCTGGAAGGGGAGAACTGGAAATATACTATTGCAAAGTTCTTATACCATATGTGTACTATAAATCCCAAAGCAACTGCTAACATAACAAGGCAAAGGGTTATAGTTAATACACCAATAAAGAAAATAATAAGATAGAATCAAAAAAATACTTCAAAAGAAAGCAGTTAGGAGAAAGGGAACAGAGAACAAGTGGGACAAACAGAAAACAAATAATAAGAAAATATAATCCACTGATTAAAATGTCAATGACAATAATGAAAGAGGGGACAACACAGAAGGTGAGATGGGTAATTTTCGTGGAGAGATGAAAATTGTAAAAAAAAATCAAGTATAAATGCTAGAAATAAAAACACAGAGATGAAGAAGGCCTTCCACATGCTCATCTGTAGACTTGACACAACTGAAAAAAGTCAGTGACCTTCAAGATAAGTCAATAGAAATAACTCAAACAAAAACACAAAGAAAAAAGAATAAAAAAGAATGTCTGAGAGCTGTAGAATAATGTCAAATGGTCTAATAAAATTAATTACAGACTCCAAACCACAGATCCAAGAAGCTCAGAAAACACCAAGCAGGATAGTCAAACTACCGAAAACAATGACAAGGGGAAAATCTTGAAGGCAGCTAGAGGAAAAAAGCCACATTAAGTATAGAGAAACAAAGATAAGAACAGAGAAAACTTTTCATCAGAAACCATACAAGCCAAAAGACAATGTGGCAATGTCTTTAAAGTGCTGAAAGAAAAGATCTGTTAATTCAGAATTCTAAACTCAAAGAAAAGAGCTTTCAGAGAGGAAGGAAGAAATAAAGGCTTTTTCACACAAATAAAAGCTCAGCTAATTCATTGCCGTCAGACCTTCACTGCAAGAAATGTTAAAGGAAGTCCTTCAGATAAAAGATGTAAAATACCAGGTAGAAATTTGGATCTACACAAAGAAACGAAGAGCACTGAAAATGGAATAAATGAAGGCAAACATAAATTCCTTTTTTCTTAGTTTTAATTGCTCTAAAAGGTAACTATCTAAAGCAAAGATAGTAGTAACATATTGTGTGTTTAAAGCATTTATAAAAATAAAATGTGTGACAACAATGACACAAAGGATGGAAGGGAGGAATTGGGAACATACAGTTACAAGGTCCTTATCTGACAGGTAAAAGGGTATAGTATTATTTGAATTCTGATTAATTAAATATGTATATTGTAAATCTTAGGGCAAAAAGTAGAAAGGATTTTTTAAAGTGATATAAATGATTAACCAGTAGTGAAGATGAAATGGAGTCATAAGAAACAGTCAATCAAAAAGAAAAAGAATAAATGATACAAATAGGAAACATTTAACCAGATGGTAGATTTAAAACTAACCATGTCAATAATTACATTAAATGTAAACTACCTAAGCACATCAATGAAAAGACAGAGATTACCCAACTAGATAAAAACCAAAATAAGACCCAACTATAAGCTATCTACAAAAAATCAGCTTTAAATATAAATTAATAGCTAAGTTAAAAGTAAAAGAATGGAAATAGATATGGCATGCAAATACTAACAGAAAGCTAGAGAAGCTATATTAATATTAGGAAAAATAGACAAGAATGAAAAATATTACACAGGATAAAGTGGGACAATAAATAATGATAAAGAAATCAATTCTCCAGAAAGACATAACAATCCTAAATACATATCTACCTAACACCAGGATTTTAAAATACGTAAAGGAGAAATAGACAAAACTACAATTATATTTGAAGTTTCAATACTTGTCTTTCAGTAACTAATAGGAAAAGTGGAGAGGAAATAAGGATATAGAAAAGTCTAGCAATACAAGCAACCAACTTGACCTAACTGACTTTCATAGGTCACTCCATCCAACAATAGCAAAATACACATTCCTCTGAAGTGTACATGGAATATTCATCAAGACAGACCATATTCTGTGCCATAAAACAAACTTTAAAAAATTTAGAAGGTTAGAAACTGTACAATATATGTATATGCTCTTTGAACATAGTCACATTAAACTAGAAATCAAAAACAGAATGATATCTGGAAAATTTGCAAATATTTAGAAATTAAACAGCATACTTCTAAATAACTCATGAGTCAAAGAAGTCTCAAGGAAAATTTTAAAATATACTGAACTCAATAAAAAGGAAAATATACCACCAAAATTTAAAAATTAAACATATACCTACCATGCAATCCAGCCATTCCATTCATGTATTTGCCCATGAGAAAAAAAAAGAAAACTCTGTCCACACAAGGACTTTTACATGAATGTCCTTAAAATCTGTGTTTGTAATTGCCCAAAACTGGAAACAACCCAAACGTCTATCAAAAGATGAATAGATAAACAAATTTTGGTATATCCATACAATGGAACAGTACTTGCAATAAAAAGGGATAAACAAATTTTGGTATATTCGTACAATGTAATACTACCTAGAATAGAAAGAAATGAACCATTAATACACACAAAAACATAAGTGAATTTTAAAACTATTATGCTGAGGGAAATAAGCCTGGCAAAACAGAATATGTACCATATGACTCCATTTATATAAAATTCTAAAAAATGCTAACTAATCTATAATGACAGATCAGTAGTTGCCTGGGGATGGAGGGTAGAGTGAGGAGGGGAGAGAGGGAGGGATTATAAATGGACCCAAACTTTTAGGAGTGATGGCTATCACTATCTTGATTATGATGATAGTTTTGTTGGGTGTACGAATATACCAAAATGTACCAAAAGTGTACACTTTTAAATATGTGCAGTTATTGTATGTCAAACTCAACAAAGCTATTAAACATAAAAGTGAATCAGAGAAATTCATATGAACTTGTACGATTTTAGTTGACCTCAACTAGATATCTTGCTGAACTTGAGATCCGAGCATAAGCAACCTCTACCCTCCACCCCACCCCTCCCCAGCACACATAAGAATAAATACACATGGGGGATTTTACCAGAGCTGGATTTGTAAAATTTTGCTTAAATGTCTAGAGTTTAAATTGATGTTACCATCTTAAAAAAATCCCAAAGAGAGAAGCCTTAAAGATAAACATAATCCAAAAATATAACTATCATCTTTAACCTTTACATATAGCATCTTTTGGCCTGTTTACTACTTTCCCCTGGACCATAATGATCAGCAATGCCATCAAGTTCTATCTTTTCCATTATGCCATAGGGTCTTTTTTATAAAACTCTCTGGCTTCACTATGAAGATGCTGTGTTACCTCATGTTTAAGTAGTTTTCACTTTTTATTCACAGTAAAAAGCTCAGACTGAGCAGTTTTATCACCGCTTATCCTACGTCTAGGAAAAAAACCCTCCCGTATTTGGCAGCAAGAACAGCTAGTAACTTGTTTTAATGCTTGCAACAGGGCTTCCTGCTAGGGGGCACACCTCTGCTTTAGGAGGGCTTAGGATACATGAAGCTCCAGCACCATGGCTCACTCAAGACAATGAACCAGGCCATGCAAACTTAGAGGAAAATGTGTAATTTTGCAGCCTATCTACATCTGTTCAATCATATTAGCATTCATGTCTGATATATTAACTTGAATATCCTAATGATATTTGCCATTCCTGGTTTTGAGTTGATTTCCTCAAAGAATTAGCATTTTGTTTTTCTAATTTCAGAGAATATTAAGAACGGTTCTCTACTTAACTAAATCCAGAGTTATGAATGCTTCCTCCTAACAAAGCAGCCCCTGTGCCCCTCCACCCATTCGACAACCCCCCTCAGTTACTAAGAAAATAATGCTTTTCAATTTAGTGAAGGAGCTCAGGCCTCATGAGCATTTGAGCACTGCAACCCCACCTTTCACATAGGAAGAATCCTTGGGGCCCTCATGCTCTTCAGTTCTCATTGTTGGATCGCCAAGGAAATAGTTTGTGGTCAGTGGTCACACAATAATCCTTAGCAAGTGATTATCGTCATTTGGAACCCCAAGTCTCCAAGGTATATTTTCTCTATTTTGTTTATTGTTACTGCTGGAACTTTATCCCATAGTTTGTTGTGGCTATTATTATTTTTTGAAGCAACAGGATATTGCTATTGTCTGTTTTTGGTTGAGTTTCTTTAGTTTGTTCTTTCTGTTGCCACATTATTCAAGGCACCAGGAAAACATTATTTGTGTTTATCCTTTCCTAAATGTCAGCTTCCCCTGGGCCCTGGCTGCTCAGGTAAGTGGAATTTTCCTGTGCAAACGTCCCCCAGTCTTCTCACCCTTGATTTGGAAGCTAATTGACCTGTCATCCTTCACTCTGCATAAGTTACTTGCAATATCTGGAACATTTTGAAAAGTAAAATAATGAGGCCTAAAGTCAACACTTTTTAAAAGAAATTCTAACTTGTCCTCTCTACTTTACCAGAAAGGCAGTATTGAAGTGATTTGATGGCAAACTATGTTTTCACTCTTCTTAAAGAAGGAATCCCTTTGGATAGATGTCTTAGCCACAGAAACTTAAGCATCTTCTTCAGAATGCTCCCTTATGTTCTCCTGTACAGTTTTCTTATTGGTATTAATAGAATCAACCACAGATTCCTTGCTCAGCAGTTTATTAGGCATATGTACAACTCCGATTTGAAATTTATGAATGTATTTGGCCAATTACTTAAAAACTATCACTCTGCTGACATTGCATAACTGCCTTACCAACCGTTGTTTGCTATCTGTAGGTTTCTTTTATAAGAGAAATAAACTTCTATCATAATCCCTGGATTAAGATATCTTAATCCCTGGTATCTGTGAATGTAACCTTGGGTGGCAAAGTTTCTGCAGGTACGATTAAGTTAAGGGTCTTGAGATGAGAAGATTGTTCTGCATTATTTGAGTGGATCCTAAATGCTATCACAAATGTTTCTAAGAGAGAGGCAGAGGGAGATTAGACACACAGAGGAGAAGGCAATGAGAAGGCAGGAACAGAGATTGGAGTGATGTGGCTACAAGCTAAGGAATGCTGGCAGCCACCAGAAGCTGGAAGAGATAAGACATGGGTCCTGCCCTAGAGCCTCCTGTGGGATTGTGGCCCTGTTGACACCTTGCTTTCACCCCAGGGAGACTGATTTCAGACTTCTGGCCTCCAAGACTGTGAGAGAATAAATTTCTGTTGTTTTAAGCAAAAAACAAAAAAGTAACAAAACAGAAATTTAAGGACTATCAGAACAGGAGACACATCCAGGATTTTCTGAAATTTCTGTTTCTTATTAGATTCCGTGATGACATGTGGGATAGCATCATATACTCACACGAGTGTCTCAGACTAAAATTGTCCTAGATATATGTAGCATCATGACTTCACTGCATGTCTGTACTTCTGAAACATGTAAGACATGCAGTTTGGCCATCTCTGAGAACAGGGCCAAGCAGACATTTGTTAAGAGAGGGCTACTCTGGGTGATAATTTCAGAGGTAGGCATAACTCACATCCCTAACTTCCTCTTCACTTGAAAAACACAAATCAGTGGACCTGCCTTTCATTAATTTATCTAAACTTTTCTTGACCCTATTTATGTTTTCAGCCTATATGTACTCCTGGGGTAATGAATCTGAGAACCACTATTTAAGAGTATTGAGTGCGTTGCCTGTAGGAATAGAAATGGAGTGAAGATGAATCATTCAGGCAGAATCATTGTGCTGCAAGCCAGATCCAAAGGCTCTCTGAGCTGATGTGTACCTGCGCCCCTCGCACAATTTCAGAGCATCTGGTCGTGCCCAGCCTTGGTGGGCAGAAGAAAATATACAGCTCTCACCCTGCCAGCTGTGTTTTCCATCTTAATTTAAAATTCACACTGAAGCTAGAGCTAATACGCACAGCTGGGCTATGCAGTCCCTTAACCTTTCTTTTGGTAGGAAGGGCTGTTGACATCTTTCTTGAAAAAATATTTGCTACTACTTCTGAAGCCAATTTGTGCTAGTTGGTGTTCAGGGTAAAT
This sequence comes from Diceros bicornis minor, assembly GCF_020826845.1. Classification (NCBI taxonomy): domain Eukaryota; kingdom Metazoa; phylum Chordata; class Mammalia; order Perissodactyla; family Rhinocerotidae; genus Diceros; species Diceros bicornis. Next base: position 8,792,356 of record NC_080759.1, on the reverse strand, counting down.
AAAACAGGTGTGGTCTTAACACTTGGAGGATTCAGTGGATAAAAGAAGCAAAAATAGGCAAACAAACAAAAAGAAATTTACAATAGATACAGGAGATGGAACAACAATGCAGAGATGTCAATAAGTTAAGAAGAAAGGATTAAATATTTACAATATATACCAGAGCTACTCTGCCCTACAAGTGCCAAAGTTAAATGAATGGATGAATGGATGGATGGATGAATGGATAGTCTCCACATTTGCTCAGGAACTGGGAGAAAATTTAAAGAGAGTCTATGACTTGCTTGTTCTAAATCTGGTAATACTAATGAAGAGAAGGGCAGTACTCAGTATATTTGCTACAAGAGAAAAGTTCATATTGGGCACCACATCGTTAAGAGTTAGTCTGATATGGAGAAATAGACAAAATAAAAGTAATTGCAATAGAAATAGAAGAGGTGGAAGGAACTAGGTTTCGGGGGTGTGTGTGTATGGGAAAAGAGAAGACAAGGAGGAAGGATTTGGGGAAACAGAGATTTCTGGTAAAGATCTTGGGTATTGAGGGGCCTGCCTGGTGGTGTAGTGGTTAAGTTTGCATGCTCTGCTTCAGAGGCCCGGGGTTCGCAGGTTGGGATCTGGGGTGTAGACCTACACACCACTCATGGAGTCATGCTGTGGCAGGTGTCCCACACATAAAGTAGAGGGAGATGGGCACAGACGTTAGCCCAGGGCTAATCTTCCTCATCAAAAAAAAAAAAAGATCTTGGGTATTGGGGTACAGTCTGGGCATTGGGATTTTTCAAAGCTGTCCAGATGATTCTAACGTACAGCCAAGTTTGAGAACCACTGATCTATAGCACCTTGCAAATGGCCACCAAATCAAGCTTTCCATTATTTTCATTTTATTGTTTCCTCTACTAAAGATCTTACGTTGTTTCCTTACCAATTATTGGTTAGGTATCATCTCTTCTTTCACTTACACTTTTAACAAATGACCAGTAGTAGCCATAGAAAGTTACTTCACTGCTCTGTGTCTTGGGTTTTAACTTGTAAAATGAAAATCATAATACCTACTTGTAGCTTTGCCTTAAAGATTAAAAGAGGCAATGTTTACAAAGCATTTAGCACAGTGCTTGGCACATAGAAAGTACGTATAAATCCTGGCAATTACTGTTAAAAACTTTCATTATTCTCCAACAGAGAGTACAGTCTTACTCCTTCCCCTAAAGCCTCAGGCTAACCACACCCAGATCTTTGCTCATGCTGCTTTTTTCTCTAGGTATAGTCCCTGTTCCTCTCAGTCTAAATCCTGCCTACCTGAAGTTCTACCTCCTTGAAGTCTTTTTAGATAATCTCTCTATACACTTTGTCCTAAATTATCCCTCCCCATTTTGACATTCCTAAGGACATTTTTGTCCTCATTCTTAGTTGGTCTTGAATTGTTTCTTAATTTACTATGCATGTTAAGCATTGTCTATGCAGATATGTTGTAAATTCCTTGAAATCAGGTATTTGGTTGTGTCATCCTCGGTGTACCCATGGCTGCGCAGGCAGAGCACATTTATTGTGTTGAACTGAATAGTCATTCACATATAAGAGACACCCAGTAGACTGCAAGCTCCATGAGGACAGGGTCCCAGAGTGTGGGATGCATCCAAATCTCCCCAGGACCTGGAATAACATCTAATACATAATAGGTGCTTATATTAGTTTGCTAAGGCTGTCGTAACAAAGTACCACTGATGGGGTGACTCAAACGACAGAAATTTATTTTCTCACATTCCTAAAGACTAGAAGTCTAAGATCAAAGTGTTGGCAGGGTTGGTTTCTTCTGAGACCTCCTTCCTTAGTTTGTAGCTGGCCTTCTCCCCTTGTGTCTGTGTCTTAATCTCCTCTTCTTATGAGGACACAAGTCACATTGGATTAGGACCTACCCTAATGGCCTCATTTTCACTTCATTACCTCCTTAAAGACCCTATCTGCAAATACAACCACATTCTGAGCTACTAGGTGTCAGGACTTCAACATATGAATTTGGAGGGGGATACAATTCAGCACATAACAGTGCTCCATAAATATTTGTTGAATGAATGAAAGAATGAATGGCATCCTGCCCAACATGTCCTCACTGCCTAATCCAATGTTACTGCTTAGTGTAGTCTGATGCTTATTAAGCAATTATTTTGTTCCTATCTTAGTGATGGTGGTAGGAAGATGAGTAAGCTACAGTTTCTGCCTGAAAGGGCTTACATTCTAATGGAAGAAACCACTGCACCCAATTTCAATAAATGGAAAATAAACTAAATTAAAAGTATGTTTAGGGGGATATGTGAGACAGAAGAGAACCATCTAGCCCAGCAGGGGTTTCAAGGAAGGCTCCCTTGAGGAGAAAATTTCTGCAGTGAGTTTTAAAAGATGAATGAAAACTTTATCGCAAAGAAAGACAGGATGAATTGATTTTAGCATTAGGTAATTACACTGTCTAGAGAGTGGCAGATGGATTTAAGGCAGGGGCAGTATTAAAAGCATGGAGAAGAATAAAGAAATGATTACAATAGTCCAGGTGAGAGATGAAAAGGGTAGGAATTTGGCCAGCAGAAGTCAGTGCAAAGATGTTAGCAAGTGTGAGCAACATTTAAAGGATAAAATCTACAGGCCTTATTGGTTAACTGAATATGGAGATGATGGAGAAATAGAGATGTAAGATAGCTCAAAGGAAAGGAGGAGTGTCGATAAATTTGTGGCCATGCTTTAAAACGATCAGCAGCACATGGGAACTTGTGAGAAATACAAATTCTTAGGGTTCACCCTAGACCCACCAAATAAGAATCTCTAGGAATGGGACCCAGGAACCTGTGTTTTAACAAGCCCTATAGGTGATTCTGACACCCGCTAAGAGGCCCTACCCTAAGGATAAGAAAAATTCTCTTTGTAGCAGGAATAAATATTTTCTCACTTTTGTTTCTTTCTAATAACACTTACTGAATTATTCATGCCATAGTCCTTGCTGAATATCCCCAAACCAATTAATTGCAGGGAAGGAGAAATTGTGGGGGTGTTTGGATTGTATATATGGGTGTGTATGTGTATTGGGAAAAGGGGGTGGGGAAAATGCCCAAGTACAAATGATCTGTATGCATCAAAAGATTTTCTGAAATCTGGCATTCATCATTTATATACTCAAATTTAATATATGACCAAGCTTTGGGAAAATATTTTCTGATAAGGTCAGCAATCCAAAGAAAATATAAGCACATCATAGAAAAAGTTCCAGCTTGGGGAGCAAGATTTGGAAAGCACACTTTTTTTTGATCACCCAATGTGTTGTTACTCATGCCTACTAAAAGAGAGGATGCATTAAAATAACTGGTCAATATCTCAATCGATGTTTTAGTGGAACCCCATGATGGAATCAATAATGGTGACCCCAATGCAATAACCTTTGGAGCTCAAAACTCTGCTGTCTCACAGGTTATTTCCAATTGACTTAATAGAAAATGTTCAGGTGCAAAACCAAACAGTTCGATTCCTGGAAAATCATTAGTAGTTAAGTAATTAAAAAATCACTCACTTATTAACTTTTCCAGGTACTTTGGTCACGCTTGACAACACCAAGATTGCCCAGTAATTATATAAATTATTCCTTTATCCCAATTAGTAGTTACCCAAAAAATATATTTTCATGAAGAAAAGATAACAGACAGGGACATAACCTTCAAAGCTTGGGGGGTGGGAACAGAGCGCTAAGTTCCCCCAAGGATGACTGCCAATTCCGAACATATGTTAGGAGCTAGCAGCATGTAGTGATGGAAACAATGATTTGTTTCATGTATTATTTGAAATTTTAATAATCATGAGCATTTCATAATTATAAATAATAAAGTTATTGTCTTTTAAACATAAAATTTAAAAAGAAAGAAGATCTAGGTGAAGAAAAAAACACAGGTGTCAAAGTCAGAATATTTTGGTTCGAATCCTGATTCTGCAACCTATTAGTTGTGTAACCTTGGGCATGCTACTTAGTTGCTCTGGGCTTCAGTGTTCTCATCTTTAAAACAGAAATGCTTACCTCAAATGGTTGCTGTCATATTAAAAGAGCTAATATATTTAAAGCACTTAGAGCAATGCCTGTCAAGATGAATACTTGATAATACTAGCTTTTCGTTGCCGTCACTACATCTGGACTCAGGTCAGATTAGAGTTCAAATCCCAATTCTTCTACTTACTAGCTATATGCCCTTGGACCAATCATTTCACCTCTGTAATCCTTGTTTGTTGGTTAGTTTAAGATATGCAAAAATGGGGACAAGATTATCTCTCATGTAAGATGTTGGAGGACGTAGAGTAGACACTTGACAAATGATGGCTGTTTGACACTCACTCTTCAGAATGGCTTTTATTTTCTACATCAATTTGCCTTAGTCTTCCCTGTTACTTAGGATTAGTTCAGTCCTTAGTACTGCCCTGTCCACACTGGGACTGACAGAGGACTCTCTTCTAAAAGAAGAGATGGCTTTCTCCATTTTGTGCGTTTGTGGAAAGGCCATCTTACACATGCCTGCCCTCAGACTGTCCTGGAACCACAGCATGGGGACCCCACAATCCATGGGAAAAAAGATAAAAGTCACGCTTTTGAATGAGAGGACACAGATGATCTCAGACACATTTTCTAGATGTTTCCCCATTTTTACCAACACAATCTCTATCTTATTAGAGGTAATTCTTACCCATTTGGTTTGCATCCAAGCCTCAAATTCAGTCAGGCACAAGCAATGAGACAGCGTGATCAGAAATGGATGAAGAGAATGACATAAAAATACAAAACCACAAAAGAAAGGGTGATTACATATGACTGTTATTTTCTTTACTTGTTTTAACAACTCTATGGCAAAAAGACAACAAAAAAAATGAAATGTCAAGTGACACAGGGAAAAAATATTTGCAGTAGGTATGTCAAAGTGTTAATGTCCTTAATATATCAAGAGCACTTGCAAATCATTAATATGAAAAAGATTAGTATCTCAATAGGGAAACAAAAAGAATGGGCAAAGGATATGAATAGAACGTTCACAAAAGAAGATATACAAAGGATGAATAAATGATGAAAAATGATTGAACTAGTAACAAATAAAAGTAAATTAAAACAATGAAATTTCATCTGATGGTCAAAAGTTTTATAAACTGAAGATTCCTAATGTTGGTAGGGTATAGGAAAATGGTACTTTACGTACTATTGACAAAACCTTTCAGAAGGGCAATGTGTATTTGGCAACACATATCAAAAATTTAATGTGCATATCATTTGATCTAGTAATTCCACTTTTAGGAATTTATCCAAAGATGAATGGAAAAGATGTATATAAAAGGATCCTTTTTACAGAATTGTTCATAATAGGAAAAATTTTAAAACTATCTAAAATCTATCAATAAGTCACTGGTTAAAAATAATAATGAATCAATGATTTATCCATACAGGAAAAAACATACTTCCATTAAATATGCTGTAAAATTAGATCTATTGATGTGGAAATCTGTCCCTAGTTTGGAGGAATGGGGTAGCAATCCAAGCAGAGAAGCCAGCTTGTGCAAAGGCCCTATAATGGAAGGGCTCCTGGTCTGCATGTGGTTTTACGATCATCTTCACCTTTCTGGAAATCTGTCCTAAGTTAAGACTGGGAGTGAAACCCAGCGAAGCAAGGCCCCTATCTGTCTTGTTCACTGCTGTATGCCAAATCCCTTGCATAGCCTGGGCACAGTAAATGCCAGTTAAATTGAATTTCATGACAGTTCTATAAAAGTGTTTCAGTGTGGGCATATAGAAGGATATGTGGAAGGATGTTTGCCAAATCTTAACAGTGGTGATCTCTAGGCTGAAGGATTTGGGATGATGCTTACTTCGTTCCTTGTATTTTCACGTACTGTTTGAAATTTTCATGATAAACATGAGTCATTTTCATAATTAGAAATAGCTAATCACGTCATTTAAAAACTTCAAAAAAAAAAAAAAAAGAAAAGATCTGAATGAAGAAAGAAGCGCACTGCTGGCCACTGGGCTTGGGCATTTACGGTTTGTTTCTCACAAGTAGCCCCTTACTCTGCTGTCAGAGGCTGTGAACAAGGCAGCCGCTGCTCACTGTCTGCAGTTGCAAAGGCAGCTGATACAATCCAGGGGCCTGCACAAGTGTTTGCTCAGCACTCAGAGAGAAGCCTCACTAGCCCCAGCCTTGCAGTTTTGGCCGCCCCTCCATGGAGAGGCATGTTCTTTCCTTCCTTCAACTACCTGGCAGCAGCACACCACTCACCTTTTAACACCCAACTCAAACCTCACCTCCTCTGGAAGCTGCCCCAGTCCTGATGCTTCTCCTCTGTGTCCCGCACAACACTCTCTTTATTCCTCTTGTGTCACTGGCTCTCTCGGCCTCTAAATGATCCATTTGCTTGCCTATCTTATCCGTTCATGTGAGCTCCTGAAAAGCAGGAAGAACGTTTTATTCAGCTGCTATTTCCAGGTCCAGCCTATCGTCTGATACATGGCAGAAGACCAATAAATGCTCGTGAATGAATCGGCAGACAGTCGCTGCTTTCTTCTGAGCTTTGCCGTACAGCTGTTACTGGCCCTGTGAAAGCTCCCACACCCCCAAGTTCTCCTGCAGCTAGCTTGGCCTAGCCTCCCAGTGGAGCCAGGCCCTCAGCAGACACCCATTCACATGGGGGCATCCAGCTCTGAGGGATGGAGGTGGTGTACCTCCCAAATACCACGGAGGCTGTGAGATGCTCACCTTCTATGTCCTCTGACCACCTTATACTCTTCTGTGTTCAAACAACAAAGGTGGGAGACCAGTTTAAAGTCACGTGTCCAGGCACCAAAGCTTTCTGAAAGAAGAGGCAGTATTCCTCCAGTCCATATTTACCAGTGGGTGGAGAACACAAAGCCTCTCTCGTCACATCTCTCCTCACCACCATGCAGGCAGAACTTCTTCACACACGAGAGGGCTCCGGGCAGCCCAGCACTTACACAGTCCTTCTCAGAACCCCTCAGCCATGGACTTCCAGGTGGGTTTGTGCCAAGCAAGCACTGGGTAGCCAAAGATATATAAATGTCACCTGAACAAAGAGGAATAATGAAAACTTGGAATGTGTGTGCCAACAGATTGGCAACGTTTTTATCTGATTCCGTGAGTTTTTCTCCTAGGTTTAGCAGGAATGCAAACACTAAACTGTGCCACCTGAGCTGAGCTTTTCAAATGCTGCTGCCTTGGAATCAGAACTGTGGGAAATGAAAATATTTCCATTAACCACAAGACATGGTGTTAGAACAGTGCGTTTATACACTTCTAAAGGCTGACACGGTTTAGGGGTGAGGTTCTCAAGAAGTACATGGGCAACATTTAGCTTCCAGTTCATTCTCTCCCTGCCCCCTTCTGTGCCTAACAGAGACTTTACTTCTGGGAAAATATTTGATGAAAATAATCCAAAACATGGGAGGGAGAGGCTCGCATTATTTATATAAGAGAGGAAGAAAGGAAGAAAGGAAGGACGGAGGAAGGGAGGAAGGAAGGAGCAAGGGAAGGAAGGAAGGAAGGGTGGGTCAGCCTAAAAGTCTACCATTAAATGATATTTAAATAACTGATGGAATTCTACTGAAGAGATTATTGTGAAACCATTAAAACAATTTTGAAGAAAAGTGACGTCAGCATCATGGCGGAGTGAGCGTTCCCGTGAATTCTTCCCCCACAAGATACAACAAAAGTAACAGCCACGGACCAACAACGGAATCCCAGACAGTGAAAAGCTGGAGCGGAGGGATCCACACTGCCGCACATCTGAGAGCGGAGCGTGCTGGGCCCCCGGAGGAAGTGGGGAGAGGTAAGGAGAACTCCGCTCCCTCCCCATCAGATCAGCGATCCGGTCCGCGCGGCTCCCAGAGAGGGGGGAGGGGCGGCCCTCGGCGGGAAACTGTAGCTCTTCGGGCTCTCTCAGCCAGTGGGAAACTCCCGCACAGAGGGCTCAGAGGAGCCACAGGGCTACCATCAACATCTGAGCAACCCAGAGAGCGGATAAAGAGGGGCAAACGAGAAGCCTCCCACGTCAGGGACCCAGAGGGCAAAAGAGAGAGCTCCCCCCTCCCCGCAACCTGGAGTCTGCAGCTCGACCAGATCTAGCGGTCCGAGGCAGACCTGAATAAACTGGACTGGACCCGTGGATCGCAGTGGGGAAAAGAAACAAAACAAAACTGCGGATCGCAGCAGAAAAACTGGGGCAGAGCGCAGGGGGCTTAGACTACACAGCCCTTTACCACCAGACAGTGGCGGCAGGTGGAAATTGCAACCAGAGACTTCCAGGATGAAGAAAATCAAAACCAACACAGGAACCACAATGCAAAAATATATGAAATCACCAGACCAGAAACAAAATGACAAGCACCCAGAAATCAACTCCGAAGACACAGAAATCCATAAACTAAATGACAGAGATTTCAAAATAGCTATCATAAAAACACTCAACGAAATACGAGACAACACAGACAAACAATTAAATGAGATTAGGAGTTTCTTCACAAAAGAGATTGAAATCATAAAGAAAAACCTATCAGGGCTGATGGAGATGAAGAACACAATGGAGGAGATAAAGGAGAATCTGGAATCTTTAAAGAACAGAGCTGACAATATGGAGGAAAGAATTAGTACTTTAGAGGATAGGAATACAGATATACTCCAGATGGAAGAAGAGAGAGAACTAAGACTAAAAAGAAATGAAGAAAGACTCCGAGAAATATCGGACTCTATTAGAAAATGTAACATAAGAATTATAGATATCCCTGAGGGAGAGGAGAGGGAAAGAGGAACAGAGAGCCTATTCAAGGAAATAATAGCTGAAAATTTCCCAAATCTGGGGAAGGAGCAGGAAATACCAGTAAGCAAAGCCAACAGGACTCCTATATATATTAACAGACAAAGGCCTTCACCACGACACCTAGTGGTAAGGCTAGCCAGGGTCAACGACAAAGAAACAATATTAAGGGCAGCTAGACAAAAACAAAAAATAACGTACAAAGGAACTCCCATCAGGCTCTCAGCGGATTTCTCAACAGAAACTTTTCAGGCTAGAAGAGACTAGAATGATATATTCAAAATACTAAAAGACAAAAACTTTCAGCCAAGAATACTCTATCCAGCAAAAATATCCTTCAAATATGATGGAGAAATAGTAACTCTCCCAGATAAACAAAAGCTAAGGGAGTTCATGGCCACGAGACCGCCACTACAAGAAATACTCAAGAAGGCCCTCAGGCCTGAAAACAAGAAGAGAAAGGGAACACAAAGCTTGGAGTAAGGAGAAAAGTAGGTAGACAAAATCAGAGAAATAGTAGATCTTTACCGGAATAGGTTAGAAACCACTTAAATACTAAACTCAAAGATCAAAGGAAGAAATTCACCAAAAATAAATTTAACCTCATCACTGTAAACACACAGCCACAACACAAGATAGAATAAGGTATAACAAGAGCAACTTAGAAGGGGAAGAGGAAAGTGACTGAATTGACTTAGTATAAGGAAATAGGAGGCTATCAGATAATGGACTATCTCATACAGAAGATTTTTCGCCCAAACCTCAAGGTAACCACTAAACAAATAATCAAATTAAAACCACATATGATAAACAAAGAGAAAACTAGAAGAATCATAAGACAGAACAACCAAACTGAATTGGCAGTCCAAAACAAATGGGACAAGAAACAAAGGAAATGCAAAAGAACCAGAAAATAAGTGACAAAACAGCAACATTCAACCCTCATATTTCAATAATTACCCTAAATGTAAATGGATTGAACTCTCCAATCAAAAGATACAGAGTGGCAGGATGGATTAAAAAGCAAGACCCAACAATATGCTGCCTTCAGGAAACACATCTTAGCACTAAAGACAAGCACAGGCTCAGAGTGAAAGGATGGAAGACAATACTCCAAGCTAATGGCAAACAAAAGAAAGCAGGTGTTGCCATACTCATATCAGACAAAGTAGACTTCAAGATAAAACAGGTTAAGAAAGACAAAGAAGGGAAATATATAATGATAAAAGGGACACTCCATCAAGAAGACATATCACTTATAAATATATATGCACCCAACATAGGAGCACCAATGTACATAAAACAACTATTAACAAACCTAAAAGGAGAAATCAACAACAACACAATAATAGTAGGGGATCTTAACACCCCACTTACAGCAATGGATAGATCATCCAGACAAAAAGTTAATAAAGAAATATTAGACTTAAATGAAAAACTGGACGAGATGGACCTAGTAGACATATACAGAGCACTCCACCCAAAAACAGCTGACTACACATTCTTCTCAAGCGCGCATGGAACATTCTCTAGGATAGACCATATGTTGGGAAACAAAGCAAGCCTCAATAAATTTAAGAAGATTGAAATCATAATAAGCATCTTTTCAGACCATAAGGCTATGAAACTGGAAATGAATCAGGAAAAAAAAACTGGGAAAGTGACAAAAATGTGGAGATTAAACAACATGCTACTGAACAACCAATGGATCATTAATGAAATTAAAGGAGAAATCAAAAACTATCTGGAAACAAACGAAAATGATAACATGCCATATCAAACCATATGGGACGCAGCAAAAGCGGTCCTGAGAGGGAAACTCATAGCGATACAAGCCCACCTTAACAAACAAGAAAAAGCCCTAATAGGCAACCTTAAATTACACCTAACAGAACTAGGAAAAGAAGAACAAACAAAGCCCAAAGCCAGCAGAAAGAGAGAAATAATAAAAATCAGAGCAGAAATAAATGATATTGAGACCAAAAAAACAGTAGAAAGGATTAATGAAACAAAGAGTTGGTTCTTCGAGAAGATAAACAAAATAGACAAACCCTTAGCCAGGCTAACTAAGAAAAAAAGAGAAAAGGCTCAAGTAAATAAAATTAGAAATGAAAGAGGAGAAATTACAACGGATACCATGGAAATACAGAGGATTATAAGAGAATACTATGAGAAATTATATGCCAACAAATCGGACAATCTAGATGAAATGGCTAAATTCTTAGACTCATACAACCTCCCAAAACTGAAACAAGAAGAAATGGAGAATCTGAATAGACAAATCACAAGTAAAGAGATTGAAATAGTAATCAAAAACCTCCCAAAAAATAAAAGTCCAGGACCAGATGGCTTCTCCAGTGAATTTTACCAAACATTCAAAGAAGATTTAATACCCATCCTCCTCAAACTATTCCAAAAAATAGAGGAAGATGGAACACTTCCTGAATCATTCTATGAGGCCAACATCACCCTGATACCAAAACCAGACAAAGACAATACAAAGAAAGAAAATTACAGGCCAATATCGCTGATGAACATTGATGCAAAAATCCTCAACAAAATATTGGCAAACCGAATACAACAATATATTAAAAAGATCATACACCATGATCAAGTGGGATTTATACCAGAGACGCAGGGATGGTTTAACATCCGCAAATCAATCAACGTGATACATCACATCAACAAAACAAAGAATAAAAACCACATGATCGTCTCAATAGACGCAGAGAAGGCATTTGACAAGATACAACATCCATTTATGATAAAAACTCTCAATAAAATGGGAATAGAAGGAAAGTACCTCAACATAATAAAGGCCATATATGACAAACCCACAGCTAACATCATACTCAACGGGGAAAGACTGAAAGCCATTCCTCTGAGAACAGGAACGAGGCAGGGCTGCCCACTCTCACCACTCCTGTTCAACATAGTACTGGAGGTTTTGGCCAGAGCAATTAGGCAAGAAAAAGGAATAAAAGGAATCCAAATAGGTAACGAAGAAGTGAAACTCTCACTATTTGCAGATGACATGATTGTATATATAGAAAACCCTAAAGAATCTGTTGGAAAACTGTTAGAAACAATCAACAACTACAGCAAAGTTGCAGGGTACAAAATCAATCTACAAAAATCAGTTGCATTTCTATATGCTAATAATGAACTAACAGAAAGAGAGCTCAAAAAGATAATACCATTTACAATTGCATCAAAAAGAATAAAATACCTAGGAATAAATCTTACCAAGGAGGTGAAGGACCTATACAATGAGAACTACAAGACATTATTGAGGGAAATCTACGATGACATAAAGAAATGGAAAGATATCCCATGCACGTGGATTGGAAGAATAAACATAGTTAAAATGTCTATATTACCTAAAGCAATCTACAGATTCAATGCAATCCCAATCAGAATCCCAATGACATTCTTCACAGAAATAGAAAAAAGAATACTAAAATTTATATGGGGCAACAAAAGACCCCGAATAGCTAAAGAAATCCTAAAGAAAAAGAACAAAGCAGGAGGCATCACAATTCCTGACTTCAAAACATACTACAAAGCAATAGTAATCAAAACAGCATGGTACTGGTACAAAAACAGACACACAGATCAATGGAACAGAATTGAAAGCCCAGAAATAAAACCACACGTATACGGACAGCTAATTTTCGACAAAGGTGCTAAGGACATGCAATGGAGAAAGGAAAGTCTCTTCAATAAATGGTGTTGGGAAAACTGGACAGCCACATGCAAAAGAATGAAAGTGGACCATGTGCTATCGCCATTCACAAAAATTAACTCAAAATGGATCAAAGACCTGAAGGTGAGACCTGAAACTATAAAACTCATAGAAGAAAATATAGGCAACACACTATTTGACATTGGGTTTAAAGGAATCTTTTCGGATGACATGCCTACCCAGACTAGGGAAACTAAAGAAAAAATAAACAAGTGGGACTTTATCAGACTAAAGAGCTTTTATAAGACAAATGAAACCAGAATCAAGATGAACAAACAACCAACCAGCTGGGAGAGAATATTTGCAAAACATACATCTGACAAGGGGTTGATCTCCATAATATATAAAGAACTCACACAACTGAACAACAAAAAAACAAACAACCCGATCAAAAAATGGGCAGAGGAAATGAACAGACACTTCTCCAAGGAAGATATACAGATGGCCAATAGGCACATGAAAAGATGCTCAACATCACTAATCATCAGGGAAATGCAAATCAAAACAACACTAAGATACCACCTCACGCCCGTTAGAATGGCTATAATCACCAAGACAAAAAACAACAAATGTTGGAGAGGATGTGGAGAAACAGGAACCCTCATACACAGCTGGTGGGAATGCAAACTGGTGCAGCCTCTATGGAAAACGGTATGGAGATTCCTCAAAGAATTAAAAATAGAGATGCCCTATGATCCAGCCATCCCACTACTGGGAATCTATCCAACGCACCTGAAATCAACAATCCAAAGAGGCTTATGCACCCCTATGTTCATTGCAGCATTATTCACCATAGCCAAGAAGTGGAAGCAACCTAAGTGTCCCTCGACTGACGATTGGATTAAGAAAATGTGGTATATATATACAATGGAATACTACTCAGCCATAAAAAAAGACAAAATCGTCCCATTTGCAACAACATGGATGGGCCTGGAGCGTATTATGTTAAGTGAAATAAGCCAGAAAGAGAAAGACAAACACTGTATGATCTCACTCATATGTGGAATATAAACCAACACATGGACAGAGAAAACTGGACTGTGGTTACCCGGGAAGTGGGGGTGGGGGGTGGGCACAAGGGGTGAAGGGAGTCATATATGGGGTGATGGACAAACAAAAATGTACAACCCAAAATTTCACAATGTTAGAAACCATTAAAATATCAATAAAAAAAAAAAAAAAAACAATTTTGAAGACTATGCAACAACATGGAAAATGCTTACTATATATATGCTGTTATATATATATATAAAAATGCTTACTAACTATATATATGTACACACGCAAATGTATTTTAATAAAATAAAATGGATATCTTCTGCTATATAGTTATTTTTTATATTCTACCTTTGTTACATAACATTTTATTCATGAGCATTAAATATTCTTTAAAAATGTGATTTTCAATACCTGCATAGCAATCTGTCATGTGAACATCCCACAATTTATTAGGTTGAACCATACAAAGAGCTGTTTTGTAGGTCAACATTTGTCAACTATTGATAATTTCATATGGTTCCACTTAACATTTATCTAATTCCCATTTGGGGCACTTGGGTTATGTTAATTACTCACAATGAAATCAGTTTAAATAAATATTTAGAGCCTCTTTACTGTTTTTATTTGGATAAATTTCTAGAGGAGAATTTGTAGATAAGCACATTTTTAAGGTTTCTTAAATATTTTTCCATATTGCCCTTCAGAAAACTTGTACCAATCTACATTCCCACAGCAGCGTTTATCATTCTGTTTTTACTGCACTCCAAATGCAAAAAACTCCTTATAGTTTCTTTTTAACACATAAGATTCTAGAAAAAAAATGCCATTTTTTCTTTCTGTTTAAGATAATTTTCTGCTCAGAATAGTTGTGAATAATTTATCTCATCAAAGCTTGTTGGTATCAAGGAAAAAAGACTTCCTGTTGAAACCCTCTCTCCGGGTAGATCAAAAATGGAAATCAGTTCTGAAGTCTGGAATGAGAAACATAAACATAAACATAAACATAAAGGATGGGTTCTGGGGCAGAGTAAACACAGCAATGGACAGAAAAAGAGGGAATTTGAAGTCCCAGAGTTAAGTTCAGAATTCTCAAGTTTAAGTCTAGAGAAGTGATGGAAGTTCAGACTGGAACAGGGTGAAGCCAAGAGTATGATCACCATTAAAAGAGAATGCTTGGATGTCTTTGGTGTCTGGCTGTGGCCAGTGATGTCTCCATCTCTGCCAGAGTAACCCCTGCATCCAAGTTAGCATCCACTTCACTACAGAGACATAACACCTAGCTGTTACAAAATCATGGTGACATGGTGTTGGATGACGGAAAAAGTCTGGAGGCTCAGAAATTATAAAAAAATGGGAGACACGTGATTTAGAGGTTACCCTCCTAGGGGGATTTCTACCAGCTCCTTTTGATGTAAGCTCCTTTTAATGTATCTGAATCATTGATTCAGATAAATATCCTTGCAAGGGCAGTAAGTAAATCCTTGGCCATTCTGACATCTCCCCTAAAAAAGAGAAAAGAATACTGGGAGGGCTACAGAGGCTTGAAGGGCCCAATACAGCCTGGGGGCTGCCTGGGACATCTTTAAAGGGAACTCAAAGAGTGACTTTGTTCTCCAGAAAGCAACCTAAAGAAAAGGCAGAAATCCTCTAGCCAAAGTGACCCCTAGCCAACTAAAACATCTAGCTGAATAAAAGTATGGAGACTTTCAAGGGGAGGCTCGATAATGAGCAGTTGCAAAAGCTTCTTTGAGCCGTGGCAAGTCCCTGCTGCCCAATAAAACTCCAGACCCTCCAAGTTTGTTTGGCTAAGGACTCCTCTAGGAATAGAACACAGAGCCCTCCTGGAGCCTTTCAAAGACCTTTTCATGGACTGCCACGTCCCCACCAACGGCAAGTACACCATCAGCAGAGATGCTTAAACCAGTAAACCAGTTTGGTCCAGCTCACGAACACACCCAGATCTAATTTTCCTTCTCCAAGCTCATCGGCTATAAGGACATTCAAGCTGCAATAATTTAATTTCACACATCACCAGCAACTAAGTTTCATACTTGTCAAAAATATATTGCTTTTGAGCTATGGGCCAGAGCCTGAAGCTGACCCTAGTCTCTGTGCAGTTTCCCTCCTTTTCAGCCTCTCAAATTCCTGTCCCGTCATGGGACAATCAGCCATAAAAACAGGTAGGAGACAGAAAATGGGCCCTGAAACTTTTAAGTTTCAGAAAAGATCAAACTCAGCTTTAATTTCTCTTAAAAATATTCTTCTTCCTACTTCTGATTCAGAAATAATGCATGCAGTACTAATATATATCCTATATAGAACTTCTCAATTATATATAATAACTTTTCCTTTTAAACATTCCCTTCATATAGAAGTTTAAACCAGTGATTCTTATATTCTTTCCATAAATACTTCTTTGGGCATTTGATATGTATCCATAGATAACTATTTCCCACAGCCATCACTTGGATTCATGTACATTAATATTACTTTCTCTCTCCCTACTCTACAGCCAGTATTAGAGAATTTCATCTGAGATGAGCTTTGGGAGTTTCAAGTTCCTGGAAGACCCACTTATTAAAGTATTAAAGAATATCGGGGCCGGCCCTGTGGCTTAGCGGTTAAGAGTGCGCGCTCCACTATTGGCAGCCTGGGTTCAGATCCCGGGCGTGCACTGATGCACTGTTTGTCAGGCCACGTTGAGGTGGCGTCCCACATACAGCAACTAGCAAGATGTGCAACTACAACATACAGCTGTCTACTGGGGCTTTGGGGAGAAAAAGAGGGAAAAAAAGGAGGAGGATTGGCAATAGATGTTAGCTCAGGGCCAGTCTTCCTCAACAACAAACAACAACAACAAAAAAGTATTAAAGAATATCACTGGGCTAGTATCTATATGCAGAAGCTGAGGACAAATCTCATCTCACCTATTCTTAAATGTTACATCACAGAATTCAAACTAGGCCCCTAAATATTGCTAATGAGTTTGAAGCAGAATTATGTCTGCAGTATTTTTTATATTTTATATTTATGTTTCACCTGTTTACATAGTTTTTTGGTGATTTTTTACAAGTGAAACCCATGGTGGAACTTAACTGAGTTGACATTCTTTTCCAAATGTACTCTTAGCTCCAAATTTTGAACTTCCATGGGAAATAGGCAGATCATATTATTTCCATTTTTATCAGAGAAGAAATTAGTTTTATCTTAAACTATTTTTCCACTTCCAGTATGACCAAGAAAGCTCCAACCAGACCCTAGGCTCCAACAGATAACTATAAAGCATGGACAAAATATACAAACAAAAATCAACTATCCAAAGATTACTAGAGAATGAACTAAAGCAAGCAAATTCTGTATAGGTGCTGAGATTTGATAGAAGGGATTGGTACAGGGTGAGTTAACAGTTTTTATGCCTTCTCCCTGAAGGCAGGCTGAAGTCAGTGTCACACAGAGTGACTAAATCTCTAAAAGAAAAATCAAGTTTTTTGAAGAAAAGAACCAAATTTTGAAGCAACCACAGCTACTGGAAAGTAAGCAAGAAATTCCAGAAATGAATGACCCAGAGAGAGCCCCAGAACTTGTATGTACACTTTTCCCAAGTGTCTGGATGACCCTTGAATCACACATGCATATGGTAGACTCCAAGTACCTCAGCAAAGAAAAACAACTAAACTGAGGATTGAGCTACCACACAAGAGACAGAGTTTGTAGTTTGAGTCACCAAGTTAATTGCTTGCTGAAATAAAATAAAAACTGTATTAGAATTCACAGAATATCTACAACCAATCATTCACAATATTCAGGGTATAATCCAAAATTTCTCACCATATAAAGAAACTATCCTCAACAAAATAAAGAAAAATATTCTCACAATGAGTGAAAAGACAGGAAATCCCTGCAGAGAAATATAAACAATTAAAAAAAAAAAAAAAACTAAATAGAAATACTGCAACTGGAAAATACCATATCTAAAATTAAAAATTTACTGAATGTGCTTAATAGTAGAATGAAAAATACAGAAGAAACAGTCAATAAACTTAAAGATTTACAATAAATATTATCCAATTTGAAAGACGGAGGGAAAAAAAGATTGGGGAAAATGGAACAGATCGTCACAAACCCATGGACCTGTGGAATAATAATAAAAAGTCTAACATGTGTAATTGGAGCCTGATAAAGAAAAGAGAGACAAAATGGGCATTAAAAATATTTAAAGCTATAATGACTGAAAATCTCACAAATTTGGTATAAGACTTACATTCACAGTTCCAAGAAGCTCAATGAACTCCAAACAGGAAAATTATGCCCAGTTTTGTTGTAGTCAAATTGCTGAAAACCAAAGATAAAGAGAAAATCTTGAAAGCAGTAAAATAAAAACACATTATACATAAGAACCGTGATTCAAAGCCAATGATTTCTCATTGGAAATTATGGAATCCAGAAGAGAGTGGGATATATTTTAAAGAACTGAAAGAAAAAAAACAAAACTATTAATCCCGAATTTAGTATCCAGTGAAAATATTTTTCAAGGATGAAGACAAAAACATTTTCATATAAAATAAAACTAAGAGAATTTATTATCAACTAATGTGCACTATAAGAAAAGCTAAAGGAAATTATGCAGGCTGAAAGAAAATGATACCAAATGGAAACTCAAGTTTCCAGAAAGAAATGTAAAACATCAAAAATTGTAAATATCTGAGTAAATATAAAAGACTTCTTCCCCTTTATTTCTTTTAAGTTCATAACAGTGCTTACAAAAATATATAACATTGTCTCATTGTAGTCATAATATATTTTGATATAACACGTGATAATTATAGCACAAAGGATGGGGAGGCAGAATGGACTTACAGTTGTAAGGCTTCTACATTTTACATGAAGTAGTACAATATTAACTTTAAGTAGTAGACTGTGAAAAGTTAAGTATGTATATTGTAATCTCTAGAATAACTACTAAAAACAAGGCAGAGAGGTCTAGTCAAAAATGCAATAGATAATTAAAAGCACATTTTTAAAAAAACAATTCAAATATTTCAAAAGAAGAGAAAAAAGGAAGAACAGAGAAACAACAAAACAAAAAATAATAATATGGTAGATCTAAATCCAACCATATCAATAATATCATTAATTGTTTATGGACTAAACAGAGATTGTCAGAATGGATAGAAAAAACAAGACCCAGTTATTAGAGATGTGCTTTTAATATAAAGAAGCCAAGAAAAAAAGAGAATCAGTCTAAACCATAAAATGAAAACAAAACAAACAAAAAGTGGATTTATGGGGGCCGGCCTGGTGGCATAGTGGTTAAGTTCGCATGCTCCACTTCAGTGGCCCAGGGTTTGTGTGTTCAGATCCCGGGTGCAGACCTACGCACCACTTATCAAACCATGCTGTGGCGGCGTCCCGTATAAAGTAGAGGAAGACGAGCAAGGATGTTAGTCCAGGGCCAGTCTTCCTCAGCAAAAAAAGAGGAGGATTGGCAATGGATGTTAGCTCAGGGCTAATCTTCCTCACACACAAAAACGTGGATTTATGAAGAAAACAACAAATCTCCACAAAAATCTGTGTTTAAGAAAATAGTTTCTGTGAACTTTTCAAACTTTATCCTTCAGAACAGAGTATACAATTCATTGATTTTAGCCAGGCACCAAGATAATTTTCTGCATTCAACCTATCTCCTTTAACATGTAATTATTCCAAATGCAAGTGGGACATCATGTTTTAATCCCTTCCTTCTAACTCCTCCTTGAGCAAACATACTGCCCTTCTGCCTTTCCCCAAGCCCAATCACCAGGAAAGGGGTGTGAACCCTGTTTCCTTATACACATTCTCAAAAATTCTTGATGCCAATACAAACTTTTTATTTCAACATTATAATCTTAGTTGCATCTTGAGAGGAGATAGAAAATGTGGTCTCTGATTGACTTCTACTTATGAACTAAATTCTATCAAGTAGCTTTTGTTTTCTTGGTCTATTTTACTATTTCCTAGATAACTGGAATTTTGACATCCTCTAATTGACATAATCATTTTCTCCTTTGCCCACACTATTAATTGGAAGTGATTCTCACTGAGATGTTCTTCTCTTCTGAACCAATCCATGACCTCAAGATGACACCAGTGTGGACTGAAAACTTTTCTGCTATTACTACAGTGAATTGGGTATGCACTAATTGCAAAATTCGATTTAAAAAAAAAAGATAATTAGGGACAGAACATAAGTGTTTTTGACTATAATATATCTCTGGCAAGGGGGATTATTGATTTGAAGGATTGATCCCCTATAACTAAAGTTATGACAAGTTATAATCTTAGGAGACACTCAAACTTTAGAATGTGAGATGCAGGGTATAAGATGCATTATACGGAGGGCACAAATATTGAATTAACACCATTGCACAAAGATATATGCCTGGAGTTGTGCCTCAGCACAATAGCTAAATGAAGTGTCTTCTCTTTCTTTTCAGAAAGTTGGGTTGAGGGTATGTTGAGGGATGAGAGTGGTTTGATAACCATGGTGGGCTTAAAAGAGTCAGACATGAAAAAAACATAGTGAAGAAGGGTAAAAGTGAAAATATAAAATTTCTACTTTCACCCTACTCTGTCTCTCTCTGTCTCTTTCTGTCTCTATCTCTGTCTCTGTCTCTCCATTTCCCACCCCAATCCTACCTCTCAGGGGTTAACAGTATAACAGTTTCTTTGCTGGGCTTCATAAATGTCTATGCGTATGTGTGTGTGTTATCAAACCCCTCCCCTGCCTTTTTAAAATAAACTTAAAAAAAATAATTTTAGATTTATAGAAAAGTTACAGAGAATTCCCATATACCCTTCATCCAGGTCCCCCTATTGTTAATATTTTATGTAGTGATGGTACATTTATCAAAACTAAGAAATTAACATTGGTAGATAGCTATTATCTGAACCACCTTTATTTATATTTCACTAGTTTTTTCACTAATGTCCTTTTTTGCTGTTCCAAGTGTCCATTCAGGATCCACATTGCATTTAGTTGTTATCTCTCCTTAGCCTCCTCTGCTCTGCTTTTTGTTTTTCCTTTTTTTAATTACCTAGATAGTTTGAGGAGTATTGGTCAGATATTTTGTAGAATGTCTCTCAGTTTGAGTTTGTCTGGTGTTTTTCTCATGGTGACATTGGGATTATGGGTTTGTGGGAAGAATACTACAGAGGTAAAGTGCCCTTCTCATTACATTACATCAGGGGGTACATACTATCAACATGGCTCATTACCGCTGATATGTATGTTGACCACTTGGCTAAGGTAAAGTCTACCGGGTTCCTCCTGTGTAAAGTTAGTATTTTTCCCTTTCCATACCCCATTCTTTGGAAGTAGGTCACTAAGTTCAGCCCACACTCAACGCAAACAGAATTAAGTTCCACCTCCTGGAGGGGATGGTATCTACATATATTATTTGGAATTCTTCTGAAGGGAAAAATACTTGTCTTTTCTCTTCTTTCTTTATTTAATTCTTTATTTATGTTAGTTGACTCATATATATTTACTTTATACTTTGCATTAAATGTAATACTATGCCATTCTTTTTAATGTAAGCAAAATAATTTTATGTGAACAGTTCTGAAACATTTTTTTTTTGGTGAGGAAGATTGTTCCTGAGCTGACATCTATTGCCAATCTTCCTCTTTTTGCTTGAGGAAGATTGTCCCTGAGCTAACATCAGTGCCAGTCTTCCTCTATTTTGTATACGGGATGCCGCCACAGCATGGCTTGATGAGCAGGGTGTAGGCGTGCCCACAAAATCCAGGCTGCCAGAGCACGCAGACTTAGCTACTATGCCACTGGGCCGGCTCCTGAAACTTTTTGATTTGTGTAATCCAAACTTTCTTCCACATCAGCCTAAATAGATCTATTTCATTTTAACTACTATGTAATATTACATTGTAAAAATGTTTCATATTTTACTTATTTAGTCCAATTTTATTAAGATATTTAAGTTATTTTAATTTTTATTCTTATTCAAACAATGCTCAGTGAAATTTCTGTGTATATCTTTATGTATTGCAGATCCACTTCAATAAGATAAATTCCTAATAATGGAATTGCTGAGTCAAATGTATGTGCATTTTTCCAGTGTGATAGATATTGTCTAATTGTTTTCCAAAGGAGTTGCACCAATTGATACTCATGAGGGAATTTCAATAGGTCACTGCATTAGTAGCAGGGGGCCTACTTTTCATAATTATGACACAGGGCTACCTTTCCTAATTAGAGCAGGATGTTATTTTTATGTTTTTTGCTATAGACACATTAACCTGTAATGTAAGACCTAAGTTTTAGTCTTAGATGTTGATGTGTTCTAATGGGCAAGAAATTGACAGACAGAAGCCAGATAAATGATGGGACAAATAACTTGCTTGCTGCAACATGGCGGCAGAAAATAAGAACCAAGAGAAGAATGATCAGGAGGGGAAAAAAACAAAAAAAGGAGAGAAAGAGAAAGAAATAAAGACTTCAAAGAGATTGTAGTTAATGAACACTAGGACCTGACAAACTGGGGAAACTGACCAAGGTGTGTTCTTAAGGAAGAGACTGTTTCACGAGCTTCTTAACACAAGATTATAAGAACATGGAATAACCAGATCTGGATATAGGGCTAAACCTAGGAGTCATTCTTAATATTTACCCACAGAGGTATTAACAGTTGTGTGTTTTCTCAGGAACTAGCAATTGAAAGAGGTGATGATAAAAGGAAAAATTAAAATCAAAAGCCTGGCTTGTTTTATGCAAGAGAGAGCTGAATTCTAAGCTGAGGTGCTTTATTTTTTGTTTTTTCCCCTCTAATAGGCCTATCCCTAAGATTTCTTTCACCACAAATCCTTTGGCAGACGGGATGCCTGTCCGCTGTGGCAGATGCTGCCTCTGAGAGAGGCTTGGTGTGATCTCTACATCACACGTGAGAGAGGAGCGCCTTCCTTTCATTTCCTGGGGAGTGCCAGTGAATTAGAATGGTAATGTTCCTCTGCCTAGAAGTTTTCCTGTCATTTTTGCTACAAGTTGAGTCCCCGAAACCCTGCCTGCCCCCATAGCACAGCAGATACTAACACACTCATAACAGAGGATCTGCCCCTTTCCTAATCACAAGTTAGGTCTGCTCACTGGTTTGGGGTCGATTGGGTTGAGTCGCTAAGAAGCAGATTAGGTTATCTCACTGCTCTTTTTAAGAATGAGGCAGAATCCCCACGCCTCTCAAACAGACATCAAGTTTGGGGAGCATTTATTTTCATTACCATCTCTCCATGGGAAAAATCAAGAACACCATTTATGCATTTAAAACAATAAGCTGAATCACTGTTATTATTTAACATCTTATTTACTGGAAAATGTTCATTCTTTGTCGTTGTGCCTGAAGCCAATGCTGCAAAGGAAACAATTATTTTAAAAATAGAAGAAATAAATTAAATAATACCAACTTGCAAACAAATTTAAAATTAAACAGTCCCGTACACGTTCTTTTTGGACAGCTCTGCCAATAGTAGAGAAATGACATGCCAAGAGTAGGTAAATGACATCCCATTTTCTCTGTTTGCACAACATAGATCACGGGGCGGGGGGAGGGAATGAAACAATATCCTTGCACCAGATCGCTTGGTCTCTCCAGTTTGTAGCTAACATATAACGGATTTGGCAGGCTGTTTCTCTGTGACTTAAAGAGCTACAATGACAATTCCAAAGGCTACACCAGTTCCTTTTTAAAATAAAAGAGGGAGAGTCTGCTGTGAGTGGACATTAGGAACTGAGATAGTTCCATTACCCTATTTTAAGATAAGCACTAGCTAGATGGTGCAGGCACCAGCTATTATTGACCCTTAACTTCAGAAACTCATTTGCAATGAGCTTTCCATACCTATTTGGATGGGAAATGTACTATTGCTTCTCTTCTCAGTGAGGCTATCAAGAAACACACTTCAAAAAATTCCCGAGGGACACATAATCATTCTTTCAAAATGGCAATTTGGCTGTAGCAGCCTGCTTCCCATTCAGCTAAGAAGGTCTGTGAATGGTAATGGAGACAGCTAATGCCTTTCTGGTTTCTGGAGGAGGGGAAAACTTACCACTGCATGTAATTAGTAAGAAATAACAGAAAAGGACAATGATTGCGGAAGCTGAACTGAAAATATGCTAACAAATAAGTCTAAACGCTATTCATTGAGTCCCTTTGGGGGTGGGGAAGGGGATAATTTTTGAATGTTAAGAATGTCATAAAATGGCGAAGTCGTAAATGAACAGGACTTTACAAGGGCCTCTGGAAGGAGGGGGAGATCCCATAAGAAAATGACAGATGCTGTTTTATTTCCAAGACATTTTTTTACCTGGTAGTTCTTTCATCTCAGTTAACAATCTGGTGTCTCCACTTCCCCCAACAACAACAATAAGAAAAAGATTCTCTATCATTAGTCATTGGATTACTCACAGTGGAGGTCCTCTCCTGTACCTCACCTGCTAAAATGTGGCAGAAGTGACTGTGTAAGAACGTTTCAAAAGCCCACAGCACAGCTCTCCTGCTGCTTGGCTGCAGATGGGGGAAAAGCAGACCAAGGCCAGTGAGGGCCATCTAGGAGGGGAGACGGAGACTTTGCCACTTGCCAAAATCCAGTTACACCTCATATCCCATGCTCCCCTCCCAGGCCCCGTCCCCAAGGTGCTCCCCTCACAGGTCTCACCTCTGAAGTCTCCTAGGAAACCCATTCTCACTGCTGCCTCCAGACGTTTGCTCTGCTGTCTGTCCGGGACTGCCTGGGGTGCCCTTCTTCTAACCTCATCCCCGTCTAATTTGAACTCATTCCTCAAGGACCCACCTCTTCCCAGTTTATAGGCCTTTTCCTCTCATCTCAGCCTGCACTGAGCTCTCCTTTCTCTGAATTCTTCTAGCACTCATAATCTATATAATAATGATATCAATAACACTACTGTATGTATGTGTATATTGAGCATTCACTACATACTAGGTCCTAGGCTAAGCAGTTCACATACATTATCTTACTTCGTCGTTACAGTTATCCCAAATGATTTTACATTTCAGGAAACTGGTTACCGAGCTAGTAAGTGGCAGAGATGGGATTTCAACTCAGCTCTGTCATCCGTAAAGTCCATGTTCTTCCCCACATTCCATACTCCATTCTTTGGGCTCCCTCACAATATGCTTGCATTGTATCCTTTATATATCATTTTATATCATTCTGTGTGTTTGTGCTTCATCTGCACAGTGGCATTTACTCCACTGGTGAGTAAGGATCGTGTGTTATATGTGTGTATACTCCCCATTTTGTCTAGCATGGGGCTGGGCACTTAGTGGGTGCTTAATATTTGTGAATGGATATAGAATGGATGTAGAATGAATGGATGTGCATATTTCTTTGAAGTTCTCAAAGAGCTTTATAAGAAAGATCCTGTTGCCATGTGGTGCACAGAGAAAGGAGGGCAGTGTGGTGGTAATTTGTGGAAAGAGCCCCCCAATAGTGAATAAATCATCTTGCTTGTGTTCACTATTGTTCTCTTAGCCCCTCAGTAATAGATGCGGCCATGTGGAGCCTGGCACAGATACAGTGTCAGAGAAATCCCCAGGAGATGTACCATCTTGGCCACAAAAGTAGTGTAGCTGTGGCAATCATGCTTCCTGAGGTTTCTCTGAGGAGCCAAGATCACTTCAGCCAATCAGCTCCAGGACAGAAATTCAGTGTTTTACTGGGCTCCCTTGCAAAGCTTTAAATGACTTAGTTAGATCATTGGAAACCAGTGCCAAATGAAGGTCTTTCTGATTGACCTCCTATTAGGAAGCCACTGCATTATAAACCTTCAAAGCTTTAGCCATAAAATAATTTCAAATACAATGTCAAGAGAAGAATTCCAATATGTTAGACTTAGACAAAGCATAAAAATTAAAGGATGGATCAACTAGTGTGAACGGCACACAAATTTAATGTTAGTGTCACAATCTAACGGGAAATCTCAGGATCTAAGGGGGTTCTTTTCAATTCCAGCATTGCCCTTTGTAGAACCTCAACCAGGTTACCTCACCTTGCTGTGCCTCAGTCTCCCCAGCTGTATGATAAAGGCTGCAATCTCTTTTATTCTCCAAGTACCTTTTAGATGTCATCTGAGATTTATTTGATGGCATGAGCTTCCTTTCCCAAGTTTCATGTAGATATATACTATGTTTCTAAAAACCTCTGTATGTACACACCTCTATTACAAAAGGGTATCACTCAGAAGTTTCTGTCAGAGCAACCAGCCCCATTTTAAAGAAAAAAGAAGGGGAGGGAAGAATTATTTTCAGAGTTAGAGAAAACAAAGCCAGAAACAGTCCAGAAATATGTTGCAGATATAGTCTGCTGCTTATCCATCAGGCTGTGTTACTTTCCTTTAAAAAAAGAGTTCTTAAAAGAATAAGGTTTTACCTATGTTCTCACTAAGGAGAGCAATACCTTTGTAACGACCTATAAAGTAACTTGAGAAAATACTTTCCTCTCACAAATTACCATAATTTTCATGTCACTTGGAAATTAGGAAAATAAAAATAATGCATTTTTTAATTAGACAAAATGCCAAGAAAGCAGACTCCAACACTCATTTTTCCCTCATTGAGGGAGCTTCCGTTGGGCCAGGCTGACCCTGGACAGGTAGGTGATACACGCCTTGGAAGCACATTCTCCTTTGTGATGGGTCCAAAAGAAACAGGTTGGGCCGTGAGGCAGGTCCGGCCTCCTAAACCTGGAAAGATGAGATCGATGTTCCACACTGTGTCTCCAAGGACGATGTGAGCTATTCTTGAGCACAGAGTAACTGAGACCTCAGCCCCCAGAGGACCCACACAGGAAGGCAAGCTCTGTCCTGTGAAGTTATCTTATAACTTTCTCGAGTTGTTAATTCAATTTTCAGTAGGGAAATAGAAAGAATGGCTGGCATTTTCCATTGAGGGCTCTGAATAAAACTGGAGATACTTCGTGCTGCTGGGGGGTGGGGGTAGGATGAGCTGCTTAGCAGTAATGGGTCCTCAAACAAGCAGGCCGTGCAGCCGCAGGAAAAGCCATCTACAAAGGTATATTTTTATTAGTCATTCTTTTAAAGACTTACAAGATTTTAAAAGAACCACATGAATTCTGTTTTTAGCTTGCATAAAAGCCTGCAGTTAATTTTTATGAGCAGATTTCAAATCCCTGAAAAACAGGTTTGGTAAAATCTCTGACAAGACTTGAACTGCAAGGTTTGGGGAGACCTCAGAAAAAAATAGACATTTTTATTTTCTTTGTACATTTTTACTGAAAACCTGGGTCACACTTTTGGTGAATAATATTTAAAGGACAGCAAATCTTACTTAACTCCAGTCCTAACTCCAATCCTCCCATGGAAAATGCCAACAATGAGTGACTTGCTACAGACTTTGACTGGGTAGGTGCAAACCATCAGAAACAAGGCTAATCACTTCCAGATGCCAACAATGAGTGACTTGCTACAGACTTTGACTGGGTAGGTGCAAACCATCAGAAACAAGGCTAATCACTTCCAGATTAAGAGTTGTCTTGGTTTCTGATATGTGATGTTGAAAGAATATTCCATAAAACAACTCCTGTCTCCCACCTCCATCCCTAAAACACTTCACCCAGTTGAGATTTTCTGTTTATATTCCTCAAGTTGGCAGAAGGCATGAGATGGCCGGCTGGACTCCTGCATGCATCTGCCTGAGCCTTGACCTGGTCTGGGTCTACACATGTAAGCAATTAAAGCAAACACATTAAAAAATTTTTTTTTTCTAATTTAGCCACATAACTGATTATTGTTCTTAGTCTCAATTAGTTATTCTAATTTTCCCCCAATAATCTATGGTTTTATTGAAGTTTTGGGGATGATCAAATGATCCTCCTGACAGGTTAGTATCTATATAATCACCG
Organism: Diceros bicornis minor; assembly: GCF_020826845.1. Lineage (NCBI taxonomy): Eukaryota > Metazoa > Chordata > Mammalia > Perissodactyla > Rhinocerotidae > Diceros > Diceros bicornis. Next base: position 8,764,854 of record NC_080759.1, on the reverse strand, counting down.
TATAAAGGGACTAGCCCTAGGAACTGAAGGCAGATGATTTTTTTTCTCTCATTTTTCTTTAGTCTGAACCCAAAAGAATGGAAGGCCAAAATGTGGAGTCCTGGTTACTTTTGAAGAGCCAATCTAACATATACAATATTTCTGCATGACCTTCATACCACCAGGATAAATAATGGTCCCGGAGGCCAGGACCAGCAGACAGCTATGTTCAAGAGGTGGAAACGAGGGCTCAGAGCCAGGACACTGTGTCTATGTCATGGCAGGAGACCACGGCAGCATGTCATCAGGAAAAGCCCGGGGCTTGGGTCCAGCCAGAAGTTGAGGCTCAGATGCCCCTCTCTCACCTCCAAACCCTTCCACCCCCTAACCACTTCTTCCTACCTTTGCCACCTTCTCCACCCTGGAAGCCCAGCCTCAAAACAAGCTATATCTGGAAACTGCTTGGCTTGTGTTCAGGATGCGAAGTATTTCAAACATCCTAACCTACAACATCAGTGATCAGTGGTTTTATTTTCTGTCCACACTGAAGTGTGAGGACCAAATGTAAATAATTGTTTAATAACAACATTAGTCTCAGAATGGCGGAGAACTTATTTAGAGTTTGGGAAGGAGTTATTGTTTATCGTCTCAGAGGAGTCAAGGTTGGGAGCAGGAAGTAAAGGCTGATCCACATGAAGAATCGTGCTAGCTTCTGCTAGAACCCAACCATGTACACTGCAGATAAGCATGTTTAGGGGATCCGACAGCTTCCTCCACAGCAGAATCTGAAAGGATAGCTGAAGGAGAGGGAATTAAGCTATTGTGCAAAGTGCAATGATGTTCCTCCTTCCAGCCTGACTGGAAGAAGTGACAATGCTAAACATGCCAGGCCTACACAATCTCCTTTTCCAACATTTATAGAGTCCCATTTTCACCTTTTCCAAGCTTATTTCTCTTGACAACAACTAATCCCATTAAAATTCTGGAATTCTAAAATGTCTGATATGATCTATTCCAGTTTTTTCATTTGACAGATAAAAAACCTAAGGTCCAGAGAGATAAAGTAACTTCCCTCAAATTATTAAAGTTTCCTATTCCCCTGAGGGTGTAACAACACGAAAAGCAATAATCTATGTGACTTGGCCAGGGAGGCCAGGGTAACGTAGTGTGTTTGGGTCTTGGGTCTGTGTGACCTCAAGCAATTTCATTCATTTCCCTGGACCTCAGTTTCCTCGTTTCTAACAACTGGGATGATAATAACACCTACCTTAGAGGGTTGTTGTAAGAATTAAATGAGAAAACATATTTAAAGCATTGAACACAGTGCCTGGTACCCAGTATCAACGAGAAGGATCTATAGTTGTTATTGTTCTTGTTGTTGATACTATTACCTCTGCTAATAGCACAATAGTCTATGAAATTGTGAAGTCAGAAGTTTAACTTAATAACGATAATTATTTTTATTATTGTATATTATATTTTTACTGCTCTTATTATAACAATATTATTATTATTATTATAACAATAATATGACTAGGATTTCTTGAGTATGTGCCTGGGCACTTTACTAATTGCTTTAAATATGTTATCTCATCCCAATCCTCCCAATTCTATACATAAGAAAACTGTCCCTTGGAGAGGCTTAAAAATTTGCCCAAAAGCTGGTAAATGATGTTCCTCAGATATGAACCTAGGTCCCTCAGACTCCAGAATGCATGCTGTTGTTCTGAGTTAAGATTAATCATCTATAAATTAAGGAGAAATAAAGAAAAGAAAATGTTTGATTTCATGAGTGAGGTCCTTTACTCTTTTCCCAATTAAAAAAGATGAAAGGCTATGTTTTAGAGCAAAATGGGCTGATATCAATCATTTCACTTAACCGTGTCAGACTTTTATAATAAATGTCTTAGCTGAGTGTGAGGTCACTCAATGTCAGTTCAATAGCCCTTTAACAGGGAGTCAATCCTGCCATCTTGAGATTTGTCTCTAATGTACACTAAAATTGGTTGGTTTTCTATTGGTTGAGCATTTGAGGTACAAAAGCTTGAGAATTGGCTGCTATTTATTTGATGTGTTCCTGTATCCATCAAACTTGGACCAGTGTTACCTGCTGTTTTAATGTGTCTTGAAGCTTCCCAAATCTGGCTTCCATAATTGTGTGAAAAAATGTCATTTGTTGGGAAAATGGTAATAAATTGTTGGCTGCTCTTTTCCTACTCGCAGATATTCAGAGATTTTATTTATGCAATCTGTTAACCAGCTTAACTTTACCTGACCGGCCATTCCTAGGGATGCGTTAGGAGTTGGGTGTGGGTGAGGCATACTTCTTAAGTGCTCAAAGCCCCCTCAAAAAGTTACATCTTCAGTCAAAAGACCCACATGTTGCAAAATCTTGGAAGGAGGGTGGCTTAAATTGTGAAATCTGTGAGGGATCTCATTTTTCTGGAACTCCCTGACATCTGAGCCCATGTGCTGCTGGAACCATTCCAAGAGCACCATAAAATTAGGGCTGGTCCTGTCTGAACTGAGTCCAGATCATTTCAAAGTGACTCAGGGCAGGGAAATAAATATTGAACCTAGTTAAATGTTGCTTGAGATTATACTTGGCACTGGGCATCCAGTCACTGATTTACTCTTGGGTTACACAGGTTATTTTGAGCTCAAATGGATATGCCAAGGCGGATTCACTCAATGGCGGCAATTATTTGCAAGCACAGTTGCATTTCTGACACATTTAGCGGAATGTAATGTAAAGATTTATGGGAGGGTATCGGGTTGGGGGGGGGAGACGTGAAAGTCTTCATTTTCATGCTACTTTACTCTGGATCACATTCAGCTTTTCCCCATTCCTTCTCTCCTTTTCCTTGGCCTCCTTGAATAAACTAGCTTGCTTTCTTCCATTCCCTCATTTGTTCATTCATTCTTTCCGTCTGTCTCTTTCCTTTCTTTCTTCTTCCTTTCCTTTTTTTAGGCCATAACTTATAAATTATGAATGAACAGCAAGAAGTCAGAATCAAAGAAGTCAAAAGGAAGAGCTGTAATGATCTGTAGCTCACCCCACCCCTTTAAACCAAAAATTGTGGGGGTAGCTATTTGGAAAAGAAATGTTTTAAATGGCCAGTTACATGTTGAATGAACAGCCTTCAAAGCAAAGGTGCCCCATAGCACACCTGCACTACGTGCAGATACACACCTGCTGAACCGGCCTGTGGCGTGTTCCATTTGGACTGATGTCAGGTTTGGTACATCAGTGCCACAGGATGGAAGTCACATGTAGTCCCAGCCCTCTGCCTCTCCTCCTTTCAGCAGGAGGACACTCCTCAGGGCCAAGTTTGATGTCTCTGTGTGATCTGAGGTTCTGGCTGCTGTGTGCAGTCCTAGCCTGGCCAGGCACTGGAGCAGCATTCAGCTAAGAGCAGTCTTTGGAGTCAGACACACCCACTGGTCCTCCTGATCTGCACAACATGAACTGTTGACCTTGGACAATTGACCCAAAACTCTCTAAGCCCAGGGTCCTTATCTGTAAAATGAGGATGATAAGAGTTCCTACCTCACAGGGCTGTTGTGAAGATTTAATGGGGTAATGCATGTAAGGTGCTTAGTTCAGCACCTAGCCTATAGTAAACAATAAGTGGTAGAAATTATAACAATTCTCCAAATGTCAAAGCACCTCTCTTTCTGAAAGGACTACAGTCTAGATACAGGTATAACCATAGCCCCCATCCTCTACAGACCTGGGCACATTGATGGAGGCAGCTCAAAGGCAAAGGCCTGGCTGAAGCGGAAGATGGGGGCAGAGCAGGTGTCCACCATGGCACTAAGGCAGGAACCCCGTGTCCTTACAAGGACATGCAACTGTTTCTTGGATTATAAAGAGGAGAGCACTGGTTATGACCAGTTTCTACATTGGCACAGCAAGGGGCAGCACCTTGCCAAACACAATTTAAAGCACAGGACTTTTCAACTTGCCTATCTCTTGAAAAATTATATACAAGACAACAGAGTATAGATTAAATCCTGTTAGGAGAAAAGTCAATGAGAAATACCTGTTTAACAAAGTTCCAGACTTAGGCCGTCTTCTTTCAAGAGCTATTGGATCCAACTTAAGGCCAGGAGCCACACTTTGCTTGCGTATAAGACTTGATGGTTCCCAGTACACTTCCTCATACCTCATTTTACTTGAGCCTTCCCAAAACCTTTCAAGGTAGGTATTATTATTTCCATTTACAGATAAAAAGCTAATGCTCACAAAGTTTTAAGTCAAGTCCAAGGTCACTCAGCTGATACCTGGTTGAGTTATTTCTTGATCTCAGGTCTTGTGACCCCAGTGTTCCTTGTACACACCATCCCGCTTTTTCTACTCACTGAGGTTTGGTCACCACAGCCTCTACTACTCTCACCACCTGGCACTCACTGATCCAATCCAGCTCCGACTAGAAACATGCCCGATGTATAGGCTCTGAGGAGGGGTGCAAGTTAAATAGGGCATGAAAAATCTCTGGGTTTAGAATCTAGTCATGAATATGCACCAGATATAAAAGGACTTAATGGAAAGAAACAGAGTCCAAGAATTTCTGGGGGACTCTTTACCGGTGAGCTTTAGGAAGCAGACTGGACATGAGAGGTGATTTACTTTGTGAGCAAGTTGACTATAAATCCTAGGGTAATTTTAACGATAGTATGTCCCATAGACCTCAGACATAAAATAAAAGTCTCACCAAAAGTACAAATGAATGAGGATTTTACAAACAGAGGCAGATCAGTTCCTGTGCTGCCAGCCACAGTGAATTATTTCAGTCCCCCAAACACAGCATTCTCAGAGAGTGCCCATGACCTCCCCTCTTTGCTAAGTGGGGAAGAAAGATCTGAGCTGGTCAAAAGAGCAACGCTCACAGAGAGATGCAAAACAGATCCAGCGATGTTGTGCCACTCTCGCCTTTTTCCACCACCTAGAAAACGAAGACTGACAACAATTAATCACTCCTGGTAACCATGTATGGATTATTCATCAGATAAAGCATGATTTAAACCATAGCTATGAAATGATTATTTCAAAATGTCCCTCATCACCCTTTCTCAAGCAGACCTGAAGCTGTGGGGGTGGAGGTGGACATTCAGAGTGAGTCAGAGCCACCACACAAAGCTTCCAAAAGAGCCCAACTCCTTGACTTTGTCGTTGTGGGAGCACAGGGACAGTGTCTTGACTGAATGTCAGCCACACTGGGGAGTGAGAGAGACTATCTTTTTGGGATATGTTCCAAAGTGCTTTTCTTTCCTCACGTTTAGCCCAGAGTAAAAGACGTTGTTTCCTATGCAGAAAGCATATCCCTGCCCTCCACACGGTGAGAATGCTCAGCATAGCACCCTCACCAAGCTAACTGAACTGATGGAGCTCTCTGTAAGCAGCACTGGACTCCAGCTGAGGTCAACTGGAGCATGCCCAATGACGTCCTTAGATCCCAAGATTTGATTTCATTAATCTCTGTAGACAAATCAGCAAATGGACATTTGCTGGCAGTGTGTAAACTGCCGTGGTAGGTCAGATTAGAAAGCTACTAGCACTACAAGTCCAAATGCAACCCAGGGAGGGTTCTTGGCTTCTACAAAGGGTGAGATTCCATGGCTGCTCTGGAGCTGACCCCACCACAAGAAAGCAAGGCCTCTGCCGGCAAGCCCATTGGTCTCTCCAGACAGGATGTGGCCTCCTGCTGCCACCATGACACATATATCTATGACAACCAGAGACAATTAAGGTGCCTTGGACTAGAGGCAGGGCTGGGTGACTGCCATCGGAACCTCCTTTCCAGGAAGCTTGAAAGACTTCTCCCCTTCCCTCTCCAGTGTGATGGTGAAGGACAGGTGTTGAAATTCAGACGGCTGAGGTTTAAATCCCAGCTCTGCCTGTAAACCATGTGATTGTGAACAAGTCACTTAACCTCTCTGAGAGGCAGATTCCCCTTCTAGAAAAGAGGATAATAAAAGCTCCCACACCGCATCATGAGGTTGTTGTGCGATTAAATGGCATGGTTGGTGCCATGACTTAGAACAGTGCCTGACTGAGTAAATATGAGTCATGTTAGATATGATTTTCCCTTTCCCAGGTACTAGCCCACCACCTTCCCTCTCCCCAAGACTCCAGCCTGTCTGCCCTGCTAGACAGTGCCTGTACTCTGGGCTGCTCTTTCCTTTATCCTTTTGAAACCTGCTTTCAGCCACCTTATGGAAGAGGGTCTGTGGTCTACAAATTCATGCAAGGCTTAGTGTGTTGTCCTATCAGGAGTATTTGTATTCCATAGGAGGGCGAAGATCTAGCTACCAGGAACAAATTCCTAGGAGGAAATCTCAGACATTATTAGTCTGCAGGTGGAAAAGGTTTTTTGTATCCTGCAGAGTGTTAAAGAGTAGAGGAGGAAGCAAGGCCTTATAACCTAGACATTGATTTTAGGACAAGAAGAGTATACATGATGGGTTTTATAGGTAGAGTCAAGAAGAATGACAGAATAGATGACACCATGAAGTTCTTTCCAGAAAAAAATAGGGTCGAAGGGGACCCCGTATCCCCAGATGGAGTCTAAGATGTGGAGACCCTGTTTGTGGCATTCGCCAGCCCAGGGCTCCTTGGCTAGCCCATGGGCCCGTGGCTTCTGGAGTGTTCGGTGAAGGATGACTGAGCTGCACTTTGACTTCCTTGGGCTTTCCACATATCTAAGAGCCCAGGCAACTGGAGGCACCTTGATAAGTCTGTTGTTTGCAATTTTCTGGGACCAACACAGCCACATCAATTATCTCTCAGTCTCTCCTCACCTCCCCTACATCTCCTCACACATTCACACACACTCCTTCCTTTTTTTTTTTTTTTTCTTTTTCTGTGAGGAAGATCAGCCCTGAGCTAACATCCATGCTAATCCTCCTCATTTTTTTGCTGAGGGAGACCGGCTCTGAGCTAACATCTATTGCCAATCCTCCTCCTTTTTTTTTCCCCAAAGCCCCAGTAGATAGTTGTATCTCATAGTTGCACATCCTTCTAGTTGCTGTATGTGGGATGCGACCTCAGCATGGCTGGAGAAGCGGTGCGTCAGTGCGTGCCCGGGATCCGAACCCGGGCCGCCGGTAGTGGAGTGAGTACACCTAACCACTAAGCCACGGAGCCGGCCCACTCCTTCCTTTTTTAGGTTTGAGAAAAAGGGACTAGATGAAACACAAGCTCTAAGGAACACATATGGACAGGTGATGCTGGGCAGGAGTGATCGTAACTGCCCACGGATAAAGGAAAGTTTCATCGCCAAAGTCCCCACATCCTGTGCTCTCTGAAAATGATCTGCTTTCCTGCAGGTGGATGATGACAATCCCACTCCTTTCTACCTTAAACTCAGGCCACCCTGAGCCATTGGCTGGCTGTACAGCACTGAGAAGAACTGCCTAGTCAGAAGGGATTAAAGTAGAATGACAGAAGCCAGCCCCTCCCCAGATGGAACATTATCCTCTAGCAATCTTGATGGCTTCGCTGTGGTGAGGGGAGCCCCTGCTCCCTGTCCCCTCTCCGTCAATGCCTGGAGGGAGGGCCTTGGCCTGTTTCAAGTAACTTCAAGCATCACAAAGCCCAGCCCATTTCTGTGTAGCTCTGGGCACTTAACAAATGTTTTTAATGATGATGATGCAAGCTTCTCAGCCGAGATCTGTCAAGGTCCCTAAGGCATGAAAAGGTCCCCTGAGAAACATATATTATCTGAAGCTTTCTCTTTTGCTTAATTATATTGTACTAATGTTCTTTTTCCACAGGATTTCTCCTCCCCCAACTCCTCTACCCAAACCCGGCTACATTGTGGGTTAGATTTACATAAAAACCTAGCACATTATAATTGTGATGATTGATCACCAAAGTTTCCTTGGGTTCAGATTGTTTCCTAATGTGGGTCATTTTTCATCATAAAGAGTCTGCTGATAATGATGTCATTTCCATTGCTTGAATTTCGAGGCAGTAGCCACATATCACTAAGTTTAAATGACTGTCTACAGGGCTGCAAAATCACGTCGTGATCAGTTTAAAGCAGTTGCTGCTTTACTCCTGGGGACAAAACAAGAATTGGAGCCTTCTAAAACTCAAATAAGAGCAGGATGCCAGGAATACAAATCTGTATGGGAGCTGCTGGGACGGTGAGTGGGGGCAGGGGTTGAGGTAGGGAGGGGAGGCGGTGAAGCAAATCCGCCTTTGTGTGAAGCTATGTGGTAAGCATCGGAAAAAAATGACTGTCATACTTGACAGAAAATAAACCACGTTGCTGACCACTGGATATCTTAAATGTACTCTCCCACAATCATTTTACTGTGATGCCACAGCAAGATTAATGGGGAAAAATTGAAATCACTCATGAGGAGGAGCTTTGGACTAAAACCCATCTACCAGACAAGCCAATAAACGCACCTCCCGTCGAGTGGGTGGGACTGGGATGGAGCTCAATATGACCTCCATTTTTTTGTGTGTGACATATGGATATGAAATGAAATGATGTTATGTATGTGTTTAAAACAAATAGCTGCATCATTAAAAGCCCAAGGTTTGCAGGTCCTAAATCACTGCTGCCCCAGATGTTCTGCTTTCTGCCATTTGCCTCTAACCGCCTTCCCATGCGGCACTGCCTTCTGGAACCCCTCTAGGATGTCCTGTAGATGTTAAAAGTGATTAGCTCGACCCAGCCCTGCCTTCCATGGCCTTTCTTATTTGACCCAACATGTTTTCCCTCCTGTCCAGCTTTTTATTTTGGAAAATTTCTAACTTGAAAATAATTGTAAGAAAACTACAATGAACACTGTTCACCTAGATTCACCAGATGTTCATATTGTCCCAAATTTGCTTTATCTCTTTGTATACGTACATACACCTATTTTTATTTAACCATTTGAAAATTAGTTGCTTGAGTTTTATGGCCTCATGACACTTCCACCCCTACATACTTCAGGGTGTATCACAAAAGAAGAAAAATATTCTCTTCATTTTCACAATACAATTATCTTACTCAAATTTAACATTGATACAATACTATTATCTAATACACCGTCCTTACTTAAATTCTCCATTTGTCCCTATAAAGTCTTATGTAGCTGACTTAAATGTATAAGTGTATATATATATTTAAATTATATATAGGTACATATAGACATATAATATATAATAGAGATATAGATAAATCTCCAGGTTTTAATCAAGGATCTCACATTGCATTTAGTTGACATGTCTCTTTACCTTTGTCTCCTTTTGGCTTTGTTTTGGTTTTGGTTTTGTGGTGCCGGATTGGTCATAGCAGTATCAGTGTAGATTCACTATTTTTTCAAAAAATGTATTTCTTAGTATAATGGAGATATGTCAGGAGGACATAGGGTCTGGCTTGAAGGAATTCCCACTGGAAAAAACTAATAATTAATAGCATAATTTGAACATCAGAATGGCTAATGACAGAAATGGCTATAACAATTGGGAAAAAAAGGAATATATTCTGATATGAAAAAAATAAAAGTTGGAAGAAGAAGGGAAAGCTCTTCTTTACAGAATGATAGCAACTAGTAAATGAGGAACGAATTTAGAAAATTACCATTTTATGGCCATCATAGTAATAATTCAGGCAAGAACCCTCATCTCAGTGCATATTTATCTCTCCCCTCCCCCATAGTGAGAACCCAAGTTCCCAACAACCCACAATTTTCACTCAGTGGTTCAGTCCTGCAGTACACACAACAGTTTCAATATTGCTACACCATTACCACCAACAACAGCTTATTAAGTACAATTCAAGACTTCTTTGCAATTTAACTTTTGTTCTTAGAAAATATCACATTAGGAGTATACAGTCAGAATACTGTGCTTAAGAGTGACTTGAACACTTCTTTAATGTGTGATTTTTATTTATTTGATATAAAGTTAGGTTCTCCTTTTTCTGTTTGAATTCGATACCTTTTCTCCATCTTTGTTGATTTAATTTTAATTTTTGGAAATGTAAACCATAACACAGCTTAAAAGTCAAAACCAAATCAAAAGGTGAACCCAAGAGAGGTCCCCACCCCTTGCCTTTGGGTCCTGCTCACCCCTGTGGATAACCAATTTCCTTAGGTTCTGGCTTATTTTTCTTGTGTTTCTTTTTGCAAAAATAGGCAGGTCCGTCAACAACTTTTTAAACCCATTAACACTTGCATCCTTTTGTAATAATTTTTTTCAAATTTTGGAAGAATATATGAGAAAATTCCAAAAGATAAATTCATCCCAAGAACATTCCTTTCCATTTTCTGCTTGGAGTTAGAGGAAGTATCTTTGTTTCCTTCACAAAGGATATCAGAAAAGGGGAAGAGCAGAGAATAAAGAGAATGAAGGAGGCCAAACCCAGCCATGTGCTTAGGGGGCTAAGCACCATCAAATTCCTCAAAATGTGTATTTTTTGTCTGAGCAGCAAATGAGAAAACAACTAACTTGCCCCACTTCTGATTCTCTTGTCACCGATATGGTCAAAATAACCAGCCCGGCTATAGCACTTCTTACATCCCAGACAAATCTGATCATGTCACTCTCTAGCTTAAAACCATTCCATGACTCCCCATTGACTTCAGGACAAATCCCAAAATTACAAAGTCTTCTGTAGGCTGCCCTTTCCAGCCTTGCATCGCACACGCATGCCCACACACAAGCTAGTGATTCCCAACTGCTTGGTCTCTTCTCAGTCTGCTATTTGCTTTGTTCACACTGATTCTGCTGCTTGAAATGCTCTTCCCCACAAGGACCAGGAAGTCAGCTGGATGGGTTTCACTTTGATCAGCCCCATGAAGCAAGTCTCTTCTTGGAGCCCTGAGCAAGCCTCTTACACTACAAAGCTCCCCATGTCTGAAACCTTGGGTGTTGGGTTTGTAACACAACCTCTTGACATTGCAACTACTTGTTGCCCAATGCACACAAGAGAGGTGTGAGAGAGGTGTGACAGGAAACGGGGTTTGCGAGTTTAGCCTTCCAGCCGAGGACAGAGGGAGGAAGGCTCACTCTGTGACAGTACAGCACTTAGCCCCACCTACAGGGTCCTGCACGGTGGTGCATCCCTGAGCCCTCCTGATGGGTGAGGGCCACTCCCGCCCCCAGCGCCTGTCCTGCCTCAGGCCTCCCAACTTCCTGGCCCTGCGATCTTATGGCTCCATCTGCCTCCCCTCTGCTTCTGTTTTTTGCATTTCCAACCAGACTAATAAAATTACAGTCTCCTTAGAGATCTCTTCATTTGACTGCTCTTCTTGCATTCCTATTTCCCGGATCATCCATCAGACTCTACATGGCACTATCACAATCCCATAAATCCTCACACTTAATCTTGGTCTGGTTCCTTCTATTGTCTTTAACTCCTTCCTGCCACTAGAAGAGACACTAATAAAGCAGTGATTTTCAGGCTTTACTGTGAAAAAGAATCACCTGAGGAATTTCAGAATTTGTTCTGGGTCGTGGGTGGGGCCCTGGAATCTACATTTACAGCAAGTACCTGGAAAGGTGGTCCTAGGACCACTTTAAGGAACACAATAAGTAGATTATCTAGGTGCTTTCTGTCATCCTTCACCCTGAATGGACTTTCTGAGTGCGAGAGATATTCTTTCTCCTAATTCCTCAAAACGACCTTTCACCAGACGTCATGAGTGGAATCTAGGCAAACACTCATTCTCACCAGAACTGCCCTCAGCTGGTCCAGGCAGGAACTACAGCTCTAAGACACTTCCAGCTCTTTACCCCAATTATATCCTTACCCTGAAATAATTTTATCTTTGAACTATGAATAATAATATTTTATTTTCCATTCAATTAATGGAGATTATTCTGCTACCTACTCATACTTTGTTAGTTTATTCACATCAACATGATTTTTATTTAGAATAATAATGCTTATTTCATTTTTAAAGATATTTAGATAGTACACATATTTTGAATTCATCACCCAACTTGCAGAAAACTAGTCCACTAACATCCAGCTAATCACATATTACCTTCCTCAAAAACATAATAAAATCAAATTGGGCTTGACATCTACGGACCTGGTGCAAATTAGTGAGAATTACTACCACCCAGGAGATGAGTGGCAAATAGGAGTGGTGGAAAGTGTCATGGCCATTCATAAGCAGAGTCTGAAGGAGGCAACATGGAGCCAAGTCCAGCAAAGGCACAGGATGGCTGGAGATGGGGGCTATTTTCCTCTGGCTTTTGGGACATGAGCATGCTTGTCTTCCCTTCTGAGGGTGTCAGAAGCTATTTTTCCCAAAAATGCATGTAGTTTTACATGTAAATATTGAAAAAAAAAGGTCTTGAAAAAATCAGAAGAAAGAGATTCTCAAGAGGTAGATAAGAAATCCCAGACTACACTAAGAACTTGGAAAGTGGAGCTGGAGAACATGGCACAGACTGTGAGTGAAGCCTCTGCACCATTGGTCCACGGAGGGACCCTGACATGGCACAATTCACATGGGCAGTAGCAGGGATAGTGGTTGTGTGTGAGGCTCAGGGGTCTGTCTGCTGGAGTTTTATTCCCACTCTGCCTCTTCCCAGTTGTGATCTTAGGTGAGTTACTTAGTCTCTGTGAGCCTTTCCCATCCGCTTGAAGAGGGATAGCTTTAACTCACACGATTGTGGTGATTGACTAAGGAGTTGTTTTCTGTAAGTTGGGTGATAGGAAGAGAATTCTATGTACACTATCTAAATACCCGCAAGTAAACATTACTATTATTTTTTATTGTAGTAAAATATATATAAACTTTACCATTTTAACCATTTTTAAGTGTACAATTCACTGGTATTAAGTACATTCACATTGTTGTGCAACCATTACCATTATCCATCTCCAGAATTTTTTCACCATCCCAAACTGAAACTCTACTATTTTTTTGATCCATTAACTGGTTTTGGTCATGTTCATAAATTTCTTATCACAGTACTTAATACATGTTAACTGTAGGCATAACATCAGGAATCACGGGGCTCCATTTTAGCCTTTGAATTTCATTTTTGAACAGTTTTATTTATAGGGATTAGTATTTCATTGCGTTTACTCTTTCTGAGAAGTCTTCCAAAGAACAATGAGAAAATTTGCTTTTTAAAAAATAGAATGAAACTCATTCTACCTTGAATTTTTATAAATTCAAGATACATTATGGGTTCTTAGTAATTTTATTCTTTCTGTATCTTACAATATTTTGCTATTCATCATAGGCATTATTTGATATTACTCAACAGTTATTCTCAACTATGCTAAAAAAACACTAAAATAATGTGAAATGGAAAAATAATAGAATTGCCTAAAAGGTTGATGCAATTATGAGATAAACCATCACTATTACATCACCCTTCAGTTTTCCTATTGTCTTGCCACAAGTATTACAGCATTTTTCAAGGGTTAAGAAAAGACAGGAAATACCATCTTTGTAGGTTTTTTTTTAATCTTGCAATGAACATAGCTCAGAATTCATAATTTTTATTTTCTACTCATAATGGCAAAAATGAGAAAATTTACAGAGGAAAATGTGTCACAATTATTAAACAAATCAGAAAATTAATGCAAAGAGATTTTATGTAAGTGAAATCTCAGACTATGAGTCTTCAGATAACAATATCCTAGATGAATTTTCTCAAATTCTAGAATCAATGAGTGAACACTATATTTCTAAAAACAAAAAGGAAATAAGGTGGGGGCCAGCCTGGTGGTACAAGCAGTTAAGTGCCCGCGCTTGGCTGCGGCGGCCTGGGGTTCGCCGGTTCGGATCCCAGGCACGCACAGACTCACTGCTTGGCAAGCCATGCTGTGGCGGCGTCCCATATAAAGTGGAGGAAGATGGGCACAGATGTTAGTCCAAGGCCAGTCTTCCTCAGCAAAAAAAAAGAGGAGGATTGGCAGATGTTAGTTCCTGGCTGATCTCCTCACAAAAAAAAAAAAAAAAAAGGAAATAAGGTGTTCCCAATGAATTAGTCACTCGATAAGAACTTTATCATGCAACATTTTGTAATCAGAACTGGGACCATCTTGTTTTGCTAAAAAGATGATGAAAATATTCTTTCATCTTTTATGATGATTGTACACCAAATTTTGTACACCAAAATTTGCTTGATGGGTCATAAGTGGACGAGGCAGCTATGTATAAAAAGGTGGATGGAAGAAAATAGATAAAGTAAAAAACAAAAATTCTATTGAATTGATCATTGATGTTTATAAATCTGAAATGTTTTGCAATTATGGAACAAAGATGGCTGTCTTCTCAAAAAAAATTATGAGACATCAAAGTTTTCAAAAGTATTATATTTATAACTGCAAGAAGATGGAGTCAGAAGTAATGATTAGCTAAATCCTTTAGAGAGGTATCTGAAATCTGGAATCAGTACACCTGAGATGGATATGTTCCAGATTCATACGTGATAGCTGATGATGAGTTAATGACATTCAAAGGAAGTTTCCCATTTTAGGTATATATACCTACTAAACCAGGAAAACACGGAATAAAAAATTGGGATTTCCTATGTTTATATTGTTATTAAAATTTCTAATGAAGTTGATTTTCACAATATCTCTGATTTTACTTCTGTAAATTACTCATAAAATGACTTAGAAATATAAAAACTTAAAATGAGTTCATTGCACTCAAATGGGTAAGTGTTGAGAATTATTCCTGGTATACCAAGAATTAAGTACTCAATAAAATTTTGTTACTATCACTATCATCATCATAAAAGTCCATGGAGTTTCATCAACTCCTAGATAATTTTGAAAAAGAAACTCCATCCTATGTTCCATGGAACAATAAGGACTCACAAGCACCGGCAGGTTTGAGGTGCCCTGTTCCCACATCTAGGATAGAAGGGTGCCCAGTGTGTCTTCTCACTGTGGTATGCAAAAGACAGATCTGTGGGCCTAATGTGCCACTCACAAGGTAAGCCTTCTTCCTGGAGTGTGAGACACAGTGCAAAGCCTGCCGAGATGCGTCACCCACTGACCACCACCCACTTCTGCTGATTCACAGGGGACTGAGCAGCCACCAAACGACCTGCTAATATACCTTCCATGACTTTTAAGAGCTCAATCTTCTACAAAAAAGAAAATGAAAAACTTATACCCCAAGTTCCTTCCCATCAAAGGCCATGACTTTGAATGATGAAGGAGGCTATGGGAAGTGACCATCTGGCTGGAGGAGGGAGTGTCCATGAAAAAAATCATACAACTGAATACAGAAAAGCACACCAAGAGGACCCCAGAAAGGCAAATGGAAATGGAGGAATTTTCCTAGTGATTCTGAAGAGAAAAACATAAGAAAGTGGGTAAAGAAGAAAATTCAGACTTCAGATGTCTATGTATCAATAAATATATACATATGATCTTTTCTTAATTAGTAAATGTGACCTCATGGGTTTGTCCAATCCAAGGAAGAACTTTCCAGTCACAAGAAGGATCCCTCAGTGAAAAAAAAATGCCCACAAGACTGTGGTTGGTCCCTATGTAGGGATATATTCAAGTAGTGGCCAAAGGACCACCCGAAAAGTATGCTGCAAAAGCCATTCTGGAGTTGCGGAGAGAAAAATTGGATTTCCTCTAAGTCTCTTCCATTTGAACTCAGAATAGTACAATGGTTAAGAGAATGGGTCCTGGAGTCAGAGAATCTGAGTTCAAATACCAGCTCAGCATTTACTGAGGGACACAATTTAACCTGACTAAAGGTAACTTTCACCTTTTGTAAAACAATAGGCAAGTGGGGCCAATGATGACAGTGGTACCCACCTGTGGAGGATATCTTCTGTTTGCCCCTACAGATCCCCTTGCATCCTACACTATTCTCCTTTCTGCCCCAGGAGACTGATCTGTATAAAGCTCCTCAACAGGCTTCCTTGTTGGGTGCAATAGTCTCCTGCTCGGGTAGGAGATTGCAGGAAGGGAAAAGGGTGAGGGTAAGGTATTGACTCCATTGGTTTACTCCCTGTGGGATCCTATCTGACTAAAGGTCCCTGCTGCTCTCCAGGCAGCCCTCTCTACATAATTCTTTCCTTCTGAATTCTGGAAATTTCTCCCTCTCCTCAACCCTCCAAGGCCCAGAGGTAGTAACAGCTCCTTTGTTACTAGCCTGGAGATACGGCACAATCTCTTATAGATCCCTACCCCTCTATCACTGCTTCAATAGTCTATTTATTAAACTCTTTCCAACTATCTTAATTTGACTGTGCATCTGTGCTTTGCTGGGACCCTGACTGTATCTTAAGGGTCATTGAGAGGATTAAATGTGCCAGGCCCTTAATAAACAATCATTACAAGGATATTTTTATCCTCCTTTCTCTTGTTTATCACTCCTCTTTTTACCCATGGTTAACCCTTCTAGCCAGCTCCTCTTCTGATACTTTAACAGAGGAGTCAGCAGACTTTTTCTGCAAAGGGCCAGAGAGTAAATATTTTAGGCTTCATGAGCTACACAGTCTCTGTCGCTACCGCTCGACTCTGCCATGTAGAACAAAACCAGCCACAGGCAACAAGTAGAGAATGAGCATGGCTATGTTCCAGTAACATTTTATTTATGAACACTGATATTTGAATTTCATATGATTTTCATGGGTCATGAAATATTATTCTTTTGATTATTTTTCAACCATTTGAAAATGTAAAAGCCATTCTTAGATCACAAGTCGTACAAAAACAGACAACGGACAGGCTTTGGACTACAGGCCACAGTTTGCCAACCCATGCTTTAACGAGTTCTAAGATTTAGCATTTCTGCTATACCAGAGAGCTTTTATGTTCCAAATTATTATTCTATATTTTTTTCTATTTTCCATTTTTTTATTTAGTGAGATTCTACAAATTCATTCTTTGAAGCCAAAGCTTGGTTGCTCTTTCCCATCATCTTTGCCAACTGGCTTCCAAAATCCTACCCCATAGCACATTCAGACCACGCCCCCATACAGCGTCTTCCAGGGGCAATGTCCTTGAAGCTGTTCCCACACTAGAAACCCATGCCAGCACTGCTTCATTTAGGAAAAGGCACATCCAGGACTAGCCCAGTGTGATTCACTCCACGGAAATAATAACAAGAAGTCTGGTGTATTTGGGTAAAGCTGGTATACTGACAACATTGACAAGATGAGGTTTGTCTGCAAGATTCCACCTGATTATGCCCACTGTGGGTGGGTACACATTTGGGACATTTACTGATATCTGATGATTTACCAGTCTGGTGATTATTGTCGCCTCCCTCCTCTGCTCCAAAGGCCAATCTGAACAGTCCGTGAAAAATTGCTGGTAGATGCCAAGGTGTTAAACCCACTCCAACAGACTTACAACAACTTATACAAACAAAGACATTCTTGAATTTTAATGAGTCTTTTCAAAATAATTCCTTACCTAAAGCAGTGGTTTTCAACCCTGGCTATACATTAGAATCACCTGGAAAGCATTTTAAAATGCTGGTGTGCAGGACCCACCCTATAATGACTGAAATTTTATCTGCAGTTTTAGAAAGCTTCCCAGGTAGTTCTGGTGCAAGGTGAGGCTTGAGAATCACCTCAGAATCAAAGCCTCAGAAAAGAAGGCAACTGGGAGGATGGGATGGAAACGAATTTATGCAGCTAGTTTGGGTTTTGCTTTTATTAATTACTTTTCACTAGTTTATTCATCCGTCTAAGAACACTTATTAAGCTACTTTGTGCCAGGCACTCTGCAAAACCTGTGGATGCAAAGATAAATAAGATAGGCGTGGTCTCTGCCCTCATGAAGCTTACATTCTCACAGGTGGAACGGGTAAGGGAATTGAAGTACTAATACACAATTATTATGTAACAACAATTATGGTAAGTCTTATGAAGCTCAGGGTGCACCTTCCAGGGGGATCTCATGTACTCGAGGGAGATCAGGGTAGGCTTCCTTGAGGAAGTGATGCTCTGGCTGAGCTTTGAAGCATGGATAAGAACTAACTAGACAAAAAATGGGCAAGGCAGAGGAAATTACATGTGCAAAGGCCCTGTGGTGGGTTAGTAGGAGCTTAATGCTTTTGAAGAACTGAAAGAAGGCAATGTGGGTAACATTCAGAGATCAAGGGAAGAATGGTGAGGCACATGAAAGCCAGGTCCGGTAGTGCTTTGTAGGCCTTATAAGACACTATATGTTACCTCATTTGTACTTCATGAATATCTGCATTTTATAGACTCAGGGCACTAGCAACAGGCTCAAGTTTCCCTCAGTGGAAAGAGATGAGGTCAGCCCTCAAACCCATTTCTGTTTAACTTCGAAGCCTGTGTCCTTTCTGCTGCCCACACGTCTCCCTCCACCCTCTGAGGGGAGATGTTTTACTAGAAACAGAAATTATAAACCAAGTCTGTGTTTCTATATAGAATCTCTCCACATAGATACATAGCATCTGTGCTCATATGTAGACAGGAAAGAATAAAATAGATAGGAATAAAAATATTAACTTTAGGGAAACTGACCTTCACTCTACGAAGAAGATTTGCCTGCACCTTCTCCCCTGTCCTTTGCAGAATTCAAAAAGGATCCTATCACTGGACCATAATATAGGTTAATCAGATAAAGTCATTCATTGATTCTTTTTTCGGTATTTGTTGAGCACTTATGTGCCAAGTACTAGAGACACAGATGAAAATACATGATCTTGACACTAGTGGAACTTATAGTCTTTTCTAGAAGAAAGTAGAGAAGCAATGTACTCAGCCAAATTCAAATCAGAAATTTCTAAAGGTTGATAGGAGATAGGAGAAGAGAGTAGCAATATTTATGCCTAATACCTATTTCTAACAGATTTATCTCTTTCTGCCCCCTCCTTCACCCCAATGCTTTTCAAATTTGACCAGCCAAAAATATCAAGGTCAACAAATATTGCTAGTATTTGGTAGCTAGGGAAGACCACACTGTGAATAAAATTTAAGCAATGGGCAAGGACATTCTGGAGCATGATCAATGAGGGAAAATTATATAAATCTTCAAAACAATTTTTCTGATCCAGTTCCAAAATCAGCAATGTACGTGAGGTTGATCCAATCCCCTTCCAGATGGTTTGAGGAAATCCAAGCTGAATCCTAGATGTAATGGTTAGTACAAGAGATACGGAATGAACAAATAAAAAACTTCATTAAAATCCTAAAATAAAACTGAAAAATCTGCAGCAAATGGTGTGGATCATAGATAGTTAAATATCTGACAAAGGCAGTAATGATTATTTCTTTTTATCAGCAACAGGGATTTGGGAGAGAGAAAAGATTGAATTATAGGAAATATGGTATTGATTTTTGAAAATGGAAGTAAGATTGATTCTGGCCAGTACCTCAGGTAAACTTCTTCGATCCCTATTAAAATATTCAGTTTGATTCTATCAAGGAGGCACCTCAGCTCACTTTCCTGAAACCCAGAGAGAGGTGGTGGGGAAAGAAAAATGGTCCATCTTCCCATTCTTCTCCAGGAATCCCTAAGAAGCGGTCAACTATGTGCTCCGAGTAGGCCCACCCCATGACCCTGGAGGACCAGCACACCTGCCCCTGTGAAATTTCCAACTGACTCTAGGTTCAAACACACAGTCAGGAGAAGAGGCTGAGTGGGGCACCTCTGCTATGTTTCATATATCAGTTTACTGGACATCAAAAGCACACTGCGGGGGTGTGTGTGTGTGTGTGTGCACGTGGGTGTGTACGTGTGTGTGTGTACACACATGTACATATGCATCACCAGTTATCCTCCTTACTCTCTTAAGAGGCATTTCTTCTGCCCTGAAGTCCAGCTACAACTTGGGAAAAAAGAACAAGAAACTCAGGCCATCATAGCACATCAAAGGTCTCCCCCAATACATTCTCCAGACCAAGATCAAGAAGAACACCTTCCTGGTCCTCTTTGGAGACCCCTCAGTCAGAGCTGAGCCTAAGAACAGCCTTCTTCTTCTCCCTTTCAAGAACACCTCAGAGGCCTTCACTCCTCGCATTTCCTGGAGTCACCTTTCCCTCAAGTAAATGATGAAATGGCAATAGACTATAAGAACTTCGCTTTCACGGAAAACAAATCTTTACCATACAATACTTTGTGCCAGCCCCGCCACCATCAAATTTACTCTTACTAAACATACTCTCACTTTCTTGTCTTCCAACGTTATGACCCTTAATTTGATTCGCCATTTGTCCCAGTTCTTTAGATTTGAGTACACGTAGCTGTCTGTTCATCATGTCCATTGTGATGAGTGTCCTTGGTAGGTTGTCAGCTGCATCTGATGTGTAAATCTGTGTTCTAGACTCACTAGTCAAAGTGTGGTTCCTGGATTAACAACATCAGCAGAACCCCAGGCCTCACCCTAGAACGGCTGAGTAAAAATCTGCATTTTAACATTATCCCCAGGTGATTCTTATGCACATTAAAGGTTAAAAAATCACTCCTAAGAAGTCAAGAGTTCTCTGTGTAAACTTCTAGGAACTTATGACTCCTGAATACAGGTTAGCAACAAATCGTTAAATGTTAACTATGTCACTAGAATGGAATTTTATAGAGAGATAAAGGAAATATATGAGAAATAATTGTTGTTACTATTTACATCTTGAATCCAGAATTTATGCCCCTCGTATGAAACAATTGGAGACTCAATTACACCATATATTTAAGTGGTAGAAGTGCCAGAGAAATTCAAAGAAAAGAGAGTTTGATGTGGAGTTTCCAGGTAGGGGGAAATACCACGGAGAAAGTAGGACTTGAACTAAGAACAAGTGGGTAAGATCTTGCTAAAATATGACTACTAGGGAAATCTTCTAAATCCAAAACTATAGATTGAGTTGTCAGGTAACACTTACTAACCCTGTGAATTTTAATAAATCACGTATTTTATCTGCACATTAATAATACCAGGAGAGTGGTGTGGTCTAGTGGAAACAAGATTTGATGTCAGATGAACCTGGTTCCGGTTCTAGCCAGACTGTGGCCTTGGAGCAGCGACTTTACCTTGCTGAGCTCACTATCCTACCTAAAAATGAGAGTAATACCTGACAATTAAATAAGAAGAGAAGGTGTACAAATTTCCCAGGTTAGTGTCTGTCCCATAGCAGGTGGTCAACCAATATTACTTTACCTTTTCTCCTTTTCTCTCCCTTCCCCCTGGCGGAGAATTGGTCCGCGACAAACGTGAACTAAATCTGGGTCTGAGTTGTCAAGGACAATCCAGATTAGGAAAGTCCTGAAGAGTTCAGTCTTAAGGTGGCAGGAAGTAACGGCCATTTTGCAAAGGTCAAGACAGTATTTTAGCAAGGCCAGCCTAGCAGTGTGTCCAGAATGGACTAGAGAGGCGGGTGATAGTTAGTGGTAAATTGGCAAGGTCACTGAAACCTGTGAAGGACTTTGTGCCAGCTTTTGCAGCACATCTGACCACATCTGTGTTGGTCATTTGTCTCCACTCTCAGATCCACTTCTGCACTTCTGCTGCTCTAACCTGTATATTTGGGGACTGGTTTTCTTGCCAACTGGCTTCCTGGTAGGACCAGCCAATGGGAGCCTAGAAGACTTGAAAGTAGGAGGAGGGGGGAAGCTAAGATGTTTATCCTTTCCTTTCCCTGCCCAAGGTGGCATCTTGGGCAGTGCCATTTCTCCTGGGAGCCCCCAGCAGGCAACCCTGTCCTCTGTGCTCCCAGTTCCCAGCAGGCAGCCTCCGCAGAGCTCCCAGCTCTGCCCAGCATCTCCAGCTCTGGGCTCTGCTAACACCTCCTCCCTCTGTGGTCCATCCAGCCTCACGGTGGGAACAGCTTCCAGTCACTGCCAACCTCTGGGTTGCAATACCCTCTCCTCTTTGGCTTCTTGGTTTTACTATCACCTAGGTAACAATACCAGTTTCCTGTACTGTATTCCCTCTATTGAAAGCCCAAAAGTGGTTTATATTTCCTGACTAGACCTTAACAGACATAGCATCTAAATCAAAATATATCTCAGATTATTTTTGTATGATTATATGGGTTTCTAAATCTTGGGAAAATATACAATAAAAGCTACATAATGATTGATCTCCCAGTGAAGAGTAGAGAGAAATTGGTGTCAGAATTCTCCAACCAAAAAATATCATAGATCCATTAATACAGGATAATTATTAATCTGTGAATGTATTGGTATCTATGAGCATGTCACATTTAATTTAGCATTTGCTTGAATGATCTGGAAAGGTGAATAAAAAATGCAGAAATTAATTTCACAGATATAACTGGGAGTTGTTGCAAATACCCAAAAGGATGGCAAAGTGATCAAAAAGAAAAAAAAAAACCTGGCAGTTACAGAAATATAGGCAGGGTATGGTGGTGAAACTCATAAAAATGCATAGCTGGCTCAAGATAGCAAAATGAGATACTGCCTGAAAAATGTACATTTGTATAAGTAAGAGAAAGTAATCAAAAACACAGCTATTTCATGGATAGGAAAGAAAACAAGACATGAATAAAGCCAAAGAAGCCCAAGCTGAAGAAGCGACAGTGCAAACTTAGATGTAATTTTGAAATACGATGGAAGAAAAGAGCCTGACTATTTTGAGTTTTAACTATAGATAGCCTATGTCTTTTTTAAACAAACAAAAAAAATGATGTTCTCTCTCTCCAAATTCCATTATTCCCCCCAATTTATACAATATTGATTAGGCCACGCTTGCTATGCCTTACCCAATTTTGCTTACCTCGGTAACAAAACTGTGAAAATATTAAGAATGCAAGAACTCTGGGAAATAAAATCTGAAAGATAATAAGCTGGAGGATGTGAATGATAAAGGAAGTTAAAAGAGCCAGATTGGCTGAATAATCATATTTCTAGCACAGACCCATAGAAAATCAGGCATATTATGTGGGACAAACAAATTCCAATTACAGAATAGATTTCAATGTTGACCTAATTATTTAATATCCCACTCTCATTTTTATGGGATGAATCCAGGCAAGTAAAATTAATTCTTGGAGACAAAACTGCTCTTTCTAATAAGGAAAATTACTTCCTTTTTCTCCATGAAGCCCCAGATGGTCAGAAAAGAAAAGCCCAGTATAATATTTTTTGTTCAGTTTGAAACTTAAATATCACTTCTATAAGGAAAATATTGACTTCAAGGGGTCCAGACGGTGTGTTTCTACGTGGTCAAGAAGGGTTTTCTTTTAGGGAAACAGGAGTTCAAAATAAGGCCAAGAACTCTCCGCTCTGAAAAGACACAGCCAGCACAATGTAGCGGTCACCAGGAAAATCACTGGCTCCCAAGTAAATTATGAGGCGAAACAAGAGCGAAGGATTAAAGCAAAACCCTCATGGCTCCATATTAAGCAGGGCTGTTATAATCTAAGTATTCAAGAGAATCCATTTTAGAATTTAGAAGGAGGTGGGAGAGAAGCAACTACAGTCAACTGTAATATAGTAAGGGTCTGTCACATGATCTAATTACAGAAATGAAAGCAACTCAGGAATTATGTGGTCTATTCAAGCCTGCAGGGAGTATGAACAAAGAATATAATTATACATCAAGCCTGTTGATTAAACAATTACTATTTAAAGCAGATATAGATTTAAAATTAATTTGCTTCTGCATTCTGAGGATTTGGGAACTGAGATAAACAGTGTTTGAAGTTTAATTATCCGTGTGTAGGATGAAGGGGCTCATTTCAATTTGGGTAGTACTGCAGAGCATTTTGGAGAGTATAAAAGGAAGAATCCGACTTGGCTGCAAGTCTCAGCACTGCCAAAATGTGTGATGCAAGTGAGCAAGGAGCCTCGCTCAGCCTAATCCCCACAGAATGTATATTCAACAGGAAAAGTTGTGCAATAGCAAATTAATATTTAAGTGAACACTAGTTTGAAGTTTACCTGGAGGAAGAAACACACTATCTCCAAAAGAACAGAAGAAGGCCAGCCAAAGAGTTCCAGACTCCACAGCCATGAGATCTGGGGGGTGGAGACCTTCACGCATGTTTGAGCAAATAGGACATCTACCTGCCAGCTACTCTGAATGGAGTGATTCTTATCAGAGGCCATGTGTGCGGTGTCCCAGGGCAGAATTGCAGGGCTCAGGGGTGGGCAGAGTGAAAGGGTGAATTGGAGTTGGAGTGTAAGAAAATAAACAGAGACTAGAAAATTCAAAAGTTAAAGAATGACCTGAGATGCATGGAACTGTGTCTGTGTTCACACACTGACATCAAAATGCACAAGGGGACAGAATTTCCAGACATCAGACCCAACTCACTAGCTACCCTGAGGGAGGTGTACTCAGTGGCCGGCGGTGCTCAAAGGCCCGGGAGCAGGACGGTTCTGCGTAGGTGGTGGTTAAGAGAATGGGCTTTAGAACGGGTCAAGCTTGAGTTTAAAGGCCAGCTCTGCCACTTTCCAATTTTGTGGCCTGTGCAAAGCATTTGGCTCCCCTAAGTCCCTCCATTTCATGGGCAAAACGGCTTTTATTCTTTCCTCATTGGGTGGCTGTAAATATTAAATATGGTAGTGAGGGCAAACCTAAGAGTATCTTCTCCCTACTTAAAACCCCCAGGGACTCCCCATAGCTTTTTGGGTCAAGATGAATCTCTTTAACGTGGGCAGCAAGGCCCGGCAGTGGGGTGACCCCACCACCTCACCCGCCTTCTCCTGCTTCCCCTCCTCAACATTCTCTCCACTCCACCCCGCTGGCCCTTGCTCAGTCCTCTCCTCCCTCTCCCGCCTCAAGGCCTACACTTGCTTTTGCCTCTGCCCTGGAATACTTTCCCTTCCCCTCTTCAACCAGTTAACATCTACTCATCCCGCAGATCTCACCTCATGTTATCTTGGGTGGTAGTTAGAAGCTCAGGCTCTGAAGACAGCTTGGAAGTTTCAAAACTTCATAACTTACTCTCTGTGCGACTTTTGCCCATCTAAGAGTCAACTTCCTTCCTCATGCAAAACAGACATGAATACTCACACCTGCATCACACGGTTGTTGTAGGGGTCCCATGAGTTAGTACTTGTGACAGTCTCAGCACAAAGCCTGGAATACAGCTCTACACAAAGCTCTATACAGAGAGCACTGGAAAATCACTCCTGTTATAGTCCCCGAAGGCCTCCTTTCCATATCACTTGTCACGGTTGCATTTTATGTTTATGTGATTATTTCAATATGCTCATCTCTCCACTAGAATGGAAGCTCCATGGGGGTAGGAGATGGCCAGTGTTTGGTCTACATTATAGATTCAGTTCCTAGCAGAAGAGACACTCAAATATTCCCTGAGAAATAAATGAATGAAAATGCTAAGCATAGTGCCTGGCACATAACGGAGCCTCGATAAATACTAGCTTTTAAATAATAACCCACTGATAATACCAATTGATAAGTGAAAAAAAAATTTTTGTGTGTGTGAGGAAGATCAGCCCTGCACTAACATCTGCCAATCCTCCTCTTTTTTTGCTGAGGAAGCCTGGCCCTGGGCTAACATCCGTGACCATCTTCCTCCACTTTATATGGGATGCCGCCACAGCATGGCTTGCCAAGCGGTGTGTCGGTGCACGCCTGGGATCCGAACTGGCGAACCCCGGGCCACCGCAGCCCTCTTGGGCCACCGCAGCCCGCTTGTGCCACCGGGGCAGCCCCGATAAGTGAAAAAATTAATGTTCACTTTGCCCAGTTGCTCTCAACTGGGAGTCATTTTGCCCCCCAGGGACATTTGGCAATGTCTGTACAGGGTGGGGAGGTGGGTGGGGAGGAGGAGCTACTGGCATCTAGTGGACAGAGGCCAGGGAGGCTGCTAACATCCTGCAATGCACCGGGCAGCCTTCCTACAACATGGAATTATCCAGCACAAAACGTCTACAGTGCCGAGGTCGAGAAACCCTGAATTTTGCTTTCTGTCATTTTTCCCTGATCACTTAATTCACCAGTTGAATTACAGCAGGCAAATCCAGTTTAAGCTAATCATTCTTGCCTTTTGTCTTGTCCATTCCTGTAGGTACAAGGCCACCCTTTCCTCTCTCTCTGTCCCCCAACGTCTGTCGTCCTGGCTGGACAGATTCCTTCCTCCTCATCCCTGAGGTGAGGGTGAAATGCGGGAATGTGCGTGAGGCTGAAGAAAAGCGCCCACTCCAGGACACCTCCCCTTTTGTTCACTCTTCTGCTTCAGACGTGCATTCCTATGTTCCACAGAGATTTCAACAGGAGCCAAATGTGAGCACCACTACTTGGCTTTCAGAACAGAACTTGGTTTCAATTATCATGCCTCAAAAAGTTCGTGTAGCACAAAAAAAATAGGGCAGGGGCCAACATGTATAATCTCTCATGTCTGATATAGAGGTCACTCTAAGATGCAAGAGAATTCGCTCCAACAATAAATGCTGTCCTCAAAAATTATCAAATGTAAAGTCACAGGGATAAATTATAGGATCTGAGAAAAAGTGGGGTAATGGAACAAAATTGTTCTGAAGTGGCAACCCAGATAACGTCAAATGCACCAATACACACAAAGGCCAGAGGTTAATATACATTTCAAAACTTAATATTTAATCAATTGCATAAATGACAGTTTCACAATGGTTAAAAGTAGGTCAAACAGAAATTACAAGTGTTGGCAAGAATGTGGAGAAATTGGTGCCCTCGTACATTGTTGGCTGGAAGGCACAATGGTTCAGCCACTGTGGAAAACGGTTTGGCAGTTCCTCAAAAAGTTAAGCATAGAATCACCGTATAACCAGCAATGCCATTCCTAGGTATATGCCCAAAAGAATTGAAAATAGATAAATAAGAACACATACACTCATATTCACAGTAGCACTATTCACAAGAGCAAAAATGTTGAAGCAGCCCAGATGTCCATCAATGGATGGATGGATAAACAAATTGTGGTATATCCATACAATGGAGTATTATTCAGCAATAAAAAGGAAAAAGTACTGATACATGCTAAACATGGATAAACCTCCAAAAACAATACTCTAAGTGAAAAAAGGTCACGTGTGATATGATTTCATTTATATAAAATATCCAGAATAGATAAATCCATAGAGACAGAATGCAGATTAGTGGTTACTAGGGAAGGGAGAAATGCAGAAAACTTGCTTAACAGATAAGCGGTTTTAACCATTAATACAGATTATCATCTCATTTAAATTAAAATGGAAATGTCTTGGAACTAGATAGATGTGGTGATTGCACAACACTGTGAATGTACAAAATGCCACTGGATCGTTCACTTTAAAATGGTTGATTTTATGTTATATAAATTTCATCACAATAAATTATTTTTTAAAGCATGTCAAAATCACACAAATTGACAAACACTGAAAGAGAGAATACCTCAAAGTGGAAATAAATGCAGTAGCCTGTGGCATTATAAGTGATTCATTTTTGCAGTCTTAATAGAACTTTATTTTTTTTAAAGTAATACATATTGGTTATAAAAATTTTTGGAAAACACATAAAAGCACTAAAAAGAATGAGAAGGCACTATCAATAATATTTCTAGTTTTTCAAAATATTCTTTAAAGTCGATGTTAATTTACTTTTGCATTTAAAAAAAAATAAAACAAGACCTTGTGTGTGAAGTAAGATAAACCCACACAGCTGAACGTTTATTTCTGCCAAGGCTTTTATTGTAAGCTTGCTTCTCTCTGTGAGCAGAGGCGAGGCTGGGGGACCAAGGTTTCCATGAAAGCGGGTAAGTCTGTGACTTTTTTGGCTCAGGCCTCTCTTCGATCCTTCCCTCTAACCCAGACCAATGTGTCTGGCTCTTATCAGGCTGGCAAAGCTTGGTTTTGAGTTTGGGACAGAGTTTGAGAGGGCCTCCTTCTCCACATCTGTGCCATCAATTCTCCATGAAAGACACTGGAATTTCTATTCCTCTCACCTGTACACGCTCTTCCCTGCCTACAGCAAGAGGTCTCCATTAACTATTATACTATTAAGCTCTGGGAATGGGGAAATGGGGGCTTAGTACCCTTGACTTCATGAAAAAGATCATGATTTCCAAAAGGTTTACAAATGATGGTATAACTGTATGTCTCACCTCCCATTGTTCTAAACCTTTAGAGCATAAACATGAATAAAATGAAAAAGAAACAAAAAGAGGAGCAGAAATTTGGGGTATGGCTCTGTTACCAATGAATCAACAACTGTAAAGGGCTGTTGCAAGTGGTTACTGGTGCTGAGGTGGGACTATCTCTAAGAAATGACTCCAGAACACCATCCTGATCCACAGATCCAGAGGTTTTGGTTTTGATTATTCACTCTTACCTTAATCTATCAGTGGCCTCTCTCTCAACCCAACTTTATCATCAAAACTTCAGTTCTAATATCCCTCCTCTTCTTTCAGTAGTTGTTCCTCCTGTTCTCACAGCAAGACTGCCCTGAGTGAGTCACCACCTCCTCATCAAAAAACCAGACAAAAAACAACTGGTAGGACCAAAAGAGCACCCAAAAAATGGTAAAGGAAATAAAAATAGGTAACTGATGGAATAATGAATGTTGAGAACAAAGGCTGGTGGATTTTGCAAGTATGGAGTTTCCTCCCTGGCATGGGAAGTCTATCCCATAGCTGATGGGAGGTATTGATTCTCCTCCGTGTCCCCAGAGAACCTGACATTAATGGTTTTCCCAAAGACAGTTGCTTGAGGAAACGTGACAACAAGCAGTTAGATGGAAGAAGCCTAGCCAGATGGCCTTGCCTCTGCTTCTTGCTGTGCATGATGTGCAGGCACAAAGAACCCACAGCAGGGTCCCACAGAGTAACACAATCAAGAGGAGAGGAGAGACAAACGTTTAGTCAAATGCTCAATGTTCTCTTGTTCTGTCTCATCATGACATAGAGACATGAGAAGCCAACAGAAGCCTTAAAAAGAAGTAAATTATGATCATCTTATATCAAGCAAAATACTTCAGTTTTCTTCACATTTTACTGTTTACGTCTCAACCCAAAACCTGCCCTGGTCGAGACTTTGGAGCCCAGTTGCCTAGAATGGGGCCTGATTTTATTCTGGGCTGCACAGAACTGGCTATGGAGTCCAAATGACTACTCTGCAGAGATGAAATTTCAGGTCTTCAAAAAGGTACATTTCCATGTAAACCAAAGTGGCCACCAGATGTGAGACACTCATACCTAAAGCTCTGAGAAAATGGAAAAGTCAAGACGCCCCCATGAGCAATTTTGTATCATTGAATTTCTCCCGGGACACTCTGTTCTGCCTATAAATATTACCAAATTCAATTCTAGGTGGTTCCTGGAACAAGGCAAGTGGTCAGGATTTATTCAAGCCAATATCTGCAAGTATGCCTGTTCCACGCAGCTAACTCTGTGAAAGAGAGAAGTCATACCCTGGGACTGTCCCACACCCATCCCTCCTCTGCCAGCCTAAAAACCTTCACAGCACAATATGTCTCTAAGATGCCTTAAGATAGAATCACAAAAGTGGACAATGGCTGGCAGCAATCATCTCCCAAACTTGCCAGACTTGGGTAATTTTTTAGAGCAGAAAGCATCTAATGGCCATGAATACTTCATTTAGTGCTTTTTTTCCTAATGTATTGCAAGAAGTTCACTCTTCAGCATTGGACTCTGCCAAGGACCCCATCTCAACTTGTCATCCAACTTCTGGAGAAATTTCCCTCCAAATCTTTTATTAAGCTTTTCCCATATGCTCAGTGTTTGCAGAGTACTTTGCAATAATTTTGTAGCCTTCCCCCACGTCACCACTTAGAGAAAGGAGACTGCCCTCTTACTATCAATCCTTCCTTCACAGAAGGAGACCCTGGAGACTCTAGCAAGGTTTATAGCTGGTTGCCAAGATCTTTTTGGAGTCATAAACAAAGTATAAGTCTAGACTTCCAGATCTCTACCCCACGGCTCATCTCACAGACACAAAGGGGCAGCTGATCTCATGGTAAGGGGACCAGGAACTGAGATGTCTTCCCATTTGATACTATATTGAAATATTTTAAGGTTTTTCTTCTCAGGAAAAAGTAACATATTAGTTAGCTAACACACCGGTAAATTCTCCTGTTATCTGGACAACCTGGTATCACCCACGGAGAGAACAAGTCCTGAAACAACAAGACCCAGGACAGGTAAGTGTGGATAAGTAGGCTCCAAAGGAAGAGGAGAACTATCCACAGTAGGGGATGATCTAGGACTAGAATACATGAAATAGTAAAAGGGGTAGCGATGGGGGTGGGAGAAGGGGGATGAGGGCACCAGACAGATGGCTGGTTTGAAATGGAGCAGAAGGAAGAGAGGAAATGAAACTCAGACTTGGCTGGATTGACAAATCTGCCTGGGGCCAGCACTTCCTTTGCTAGTACCCAGGAGAAGACACCAGCGGAAGGGTGATGTGACTGGTTTGCAGGGAATGTCTTGGATGCCCTGGTTCATTGGCACCACTCCTAATGGAACAACAAGCTCTCAAAGAGCTGTGAGATTGGATTGAGTGTCAGGAGCAGAGCAGGAGCAGGGAAAGGATGTAGGAAAGGGTCAGAAGTTCTCCAGGTTGGGAGGAGTGGTATGGGTCAGAGGCCCTGGGATTTCCCATTGGGTGACCATGCCTGGGCCCATCCCCTGTGGCCGAGCATCGGTAAATGTCTTTCTGAGCCCATCTGGGATCTCTGATCTCCTACAGAAAGAGAACGTGTGAGAAAGGGCTGGCAACGTCAAATGGCCCTGTCCTGATTCTGGCATGAGAAGTGTGTTTATCAACTTCACGACACTCTTCCCATTTCTCATCTCCTCTCCTCACATCTCCTCTATGCTCCCTCTAGGACTGCCAAGAAAAAATTGTTAAAAGATATGGCTTACTTCTTTGATAATATATAATTATTAAGTGGTACATTGATAAATCTTATCTAAAAAATTAAAAATAAATTTAAATATTCAAAGTTGCCTATGGGTTCCCCTCCACATACAAACACTCCTCACTCTTTAGTTTCACAGCTTCCCATTGTCTCATCCTTACTTCCTGCGTACCCAAACCTTCATGCTGATCTCTGGCTGCTTTAGCTTCTATCAGGATCCACCCCCAAGGGACAGGGCCTGATGCTCCTCACCTTTTCTGACAACCTCTCCTGATAATCTTTTCTGCCATCAAAACTTACCTTTCCTATGTTCCATACCCTGGCAGTTTGCTCAGTGCTGTTGATTCTGATAAACTAACCCATACCAAGAGAAAACAGTTGCTTTATGGTTTGTTGAGAGAATCACTTGAGAAAAATCAATATATACACGTAAAGCATTAATATTGTTATTATAGTGCATTAATACTCACAGGTAACAAACCGACATTCTGGTAGAGACTCTGAGAACTTCCATCTAAATGGGCAGTTCTGTTTGGGGGAATTTCAGGCATCAGGGTGGGTTGGCACGGGAGGGGGAAAAGGGGGAGAGGCTACAGCTTGTGGCTCTCCTCCACTCACATTTTGTAAGCTAGCTGCCCACTCCTCCTCTGCTTGTTGCCCCTTCTACTGCCAGTCCACATTTTGCTTCATTCAGTTGAATCTGGAAAAAACTTAGTTTGATCTATAGTTAATAAAATAAACTGTTTGAGGGACACAAGAGCAGTAATGTACAGTTAGTTCACAGTTATGGAAAGTAGCATGCCTTAGGGCCAAATAGCTTTTCAAATCTTCTGCAGTTGGCAAAGAACCATTATTTAGGGACTCATTCCCCTAGATAGGGGCAGAATTGCTTTCATTCAGTGGAGCTGGCTCTGTCACTTTCCAGCTCTGTGATTCAGCCTCTCTGAGCCTCAGGTGCTTTATCTATAAAATGGGGATAAATACACCTATCTCACCAGGTTGTAGGATTGAATTTAATGGTTATGTGTTATGTGCAAACCACATAACTCAAGGCTTGCTATATAGTAAACAAGTGAAATAGTAGCAACCACAGCAGCTATTCCCAGGAGATTTGAGAGTGAAAATATTCAGCCTTCAATAGGTACTCAAAGGTGACTGTGTGATCTGCGTATTAGTCAAGAGAATTGGAAACCATTTGGGTCTGAGAATTTCACATGACCCTTTGAGACAGCTGGCAAACCAGCGAAGAATCTCAACCTCAGGGACAGGAATTTCTGCCCCAGAGATAGACAATCCCTGTCTCTGGCAGCTCCAGAGACAGAACAGAGGGCCTGGCCACCCCTGGAAGACTTCTCCCTCCCACAAAGCCAAGGGCATACCCATTCCCTGTCCTCTCCCTGAGCTCCTCCACTCACCCACTCCCCGCTCCCCTCTCAGCTGTGAGAGCCTGAGAACGCCTGCCTGATCTCAACTCCGGGAGTGCTCTTTGCTTTTAAAATGCCTTGCCCAGCTTAATCAGTAACCAGCAGCCCTCCACAGCCAGTTAGTCACCTGCCCTGACACGAGTTCCTTCTCCTGCCAGCCGGCAGATGTGACTTATTTAGGAAGATTCAATTCCTAGCCTGCGCCCTTCTGCCAATGACAGCCTCTCTTTCTGAAGGTGACCTGTCGCCTGGCGTTCCTGCTCATGAATGCAAAGTAAAGTGGGTTCATGCCCTGTGACCTTGGAGATGCACAGCGTTCTGTATATGAGTTCTAAAACAGAGCATTTGACACTTGCCATCTTATTCAGTCAGGACTGAGAAAAGGAAGCCCCACATGGCAAGATACCCTCTTAGGTTCAGGGATGTGGTTTGTGAATGGCACTTGTCAACTAAACCTTGCAATGATAGTCAGCAGGCATGATGTGGAGAAAATGTTAATGAAATCCTGCCTAACTGCAGGAACACCTTTGAATAGAATCAAAGTCATATGAGGGATTTTTTTCCTCATATACTGTCTTCTCTGCATATATTAACCTTTTACTAGCTTTAAAAAAAAAAACACAAAACTAGGATGATTCACTCATTCAATCATTCTTCAAACATTTATTGAGCACCCATTATGTACCAGACCCTGCACCTAGCACTAGGATAAAAAACTGTATGAAGCATAGATTATTTTAGGCAAATAATCGATTATTCAACATTTTATGCTGAGAACCCAACATCTTGGTTTGTTAAAAACAAAGCAAAAAGTCTACATGCATTTCTTCAGAGACATTTGCTTCATTTGGAAATAGGCAAAGGGATAGGCAGGCTCTTAGAGCAAATAGAGTATTAAATTAGCCAGGGCACACTGTGGACTTGTGAATGTTTTGCAAGAGAGGAAAGCAGGTTGGGTTATGGGAAAGAGACCTGCAAGCAACCAGAGTGGATGCTGTGACCTTGGGCAGTCTTTCAGAGAGAGAGTGCCCAGACTTGCCATTGTTTGTGAAACAGTCTTTCAAGCAAGTAGGGCCTGCAATGGCCCAGCTGGGCTGGCCCTCCTTGTTCAGTCTCTGCCCTGCTGCCTGACACTGCTGATAGTGAAATCTGGCTGAGCCCTGCTCTGCTGATAGCGGTCGTGAGGCACCATTTAATAGAAGCTTCCTGATGCAGAGATTTTAGAGAATTCAAGGACTCGCTCTGTCATCATCATCAGAAGAGCATGTTTCCATTGCTGAGTCAGAAGAACTCAGTTGGACCTGGACCAGAAACAAATGGTGAATCAAATGAAAGACTATAGCTACAGAGCAAACCCCTGTACTGCTAAGGTTGCGAGGGCATGATGGGGAGCACCTCAGCAAAAGCCTAGAGCCCATTCATTCATGCAACAAACGGTTAGGGAACAATTTCCATGCTTCAAAAACTGTCCTAGGTGCAGAGACAGAGCAATGAATAAGACAGACAAGGCCCCATTCTCACGAAGCTTAGATTGTAGTGGAAAGAGACAATACATGAACAGTATAATTTAAATTATAAGGGTGAAGAAAAGAGAAAAGATGAGCTAAAGAGTAACTTGTGAAAGGCCCTTATATTTGTCCAGACTTTATTGCAAACAGCAGAATCCACTCTAGCTGGTTTAAGCAGAAAGGAATTCTATACAGAGAATTCAGTGATTCTAAAATTCTTAAAAATGCTGGGGGAGCAAGCTCTAGGCTGACCTCCCAAGAACAATCCCCAGCCTCTGCACAGTCTGTTATAAGAAGCTGTGTATTAGGAAGGTGCTATACCCTTGCTGACTGCAGAACATTCTATCCCCCCATCCAATTAAAACAGCTGTTGCTGCAGTTGCAGAGCCACTGAATCAGAAAGCTGCCTTTTGTTGCTACACGTTGTAGCCACAGCTACAACTGCTTGCTCGAGAATCACACCACTTCCACCACAATCCAGGCCAGCAAAATGACGGTCCCATCAAAACGGAGACTCTGTGAACTGCAAAATGGGGGCCTTGCATTGTGTTGGTTGAAACTAAATCTTTTCTAGAATCCAAGCTCCAAGAGAGTCTGGGAAATGTGAATTTTAGTTTTGCATTCTCAGCATAGGAAAAGCGAGTTTGAATGGATGTTAAACTATCCAATCCATAGTAACTACCACACCACTTTGGAAGGATAACAGGGAATGCCTCTGGGGGAGGTGACATGTAAGCTAAGACCATGTGAAGAACTGAGGAAGAAACTTTCCACGCATAGAGAAAAACAAGAGTCACAACTCCAGGTATGGTGATTGTGGGTGATAGGGAGCTTGGAGGAGTTAGAAGCTAGATCAAGCAGGGCTTAGGGGATCAAACCTAGGAGTCCAGATTTTATTCAGAGTACTGAGAAACCATAGAAAGTTTTATGAAGGGGATTGGCATACTCTGATTTGTATTTTCAACAGACAATTCTGGCTTCAAAGTGGAGAATGGATTACAGATGAGCAAGGATTGAGCCAAGGACACAAGACAGAAAATTCTTGAGGATTAAAGATAATGGTGGCCTGGGCTAGGATGTTGACTGAAGATATGAAGTTGGCACATTTTATGTATGTTTTTTTGGGAGAACCACAGGATTTCAGGATGAATTAGATGCCAGGAGTCACAGAAGGGGGAGGAATTAAGTATTCTCCCACGTTTCTATCTAAACAAGGGTGGATAATATTCCATTTATTGGGCTATGGAACAATGGGGAGGCCATGTCTACAACTCACCAAAACAACCCGCCAAGTCCTTGATGTTAAAAAAAAAAATCAGTTGTATAGACAGGTTGGATGTAGACCCAACCAGAAAGCCTCATGTTTTACTCTCCCAACTGGCCGCTAATTTCATTCTTCAGAGTATTCAGAGTATCTTTCAAGTTCTGGAGTAGTGGGTCTCAAACTCTGCATATGAAAGATTCTGGCACAGATGGAATCCATATTTAGACCATTTAGATAAAAGTTTAGCTGGTGAAAGACATGTGGGACACTGCAGTCTAGTTTTGGGAGTTGGTGTCTGATCTCCATAAAAAACAAAAATCATAAAATATAGTTATTTGAAGGTGAAAGGCTGAGCTCTGAAAAGTCATATAGATTTAAGTCTGTGGCAAGCCAAAGCCCGATGTCGCCATTTTGGCACAGCAAAATAATCCTCAAGTCACCTACTGCCACGTCGCTCCCCTCCCACCTCTCTCTATTCACTCCACCATCTAAACACTTGCTATAATTAGAATACTATGCTGCGTGGGTTTTACGAACTAATAATTAAATGATAAAATGATGTCAAAAGCAAAAATATAGATTATTATCTCTTTATAAACATAAATAGTATTAGTGATCAGCCTGGGAGTCACCCAGAAGAACAAACTCAGAAAAATCCCTGCTCTAGACTATGCTATAATCTCTCCAACAAATAAATAAACCAACAAGAATTTAAAAGTCTAAGTGAGAGACAGAAAGGGAGTCCATGCCTGTGTCCTGCCTCTCTTAAAGAATCAGAGCTCTTAGAATAGCTCTGCTGCTGGGGCAGAGGCAAATAATCATTTGCTCTCCCTAAGCATTAAATCTTCCACATGTCTTGAGTATTCTCTGTGGCCATACTAGTGCCAAAGCAGAAAAAGATTTAATTTCATGTTGTTAGGTTTTCACTTTTTTCTCTTAAAAAAGAGGCAGGTGCAGTCAGCTGGGCTGTTAGGAAAAAAAAAAGAGACGGTTAAAATTGTTTATTTGACCCATTTCAAATCTTGCTAAACCACAGTATGAGACAACTCATAACTCGTTCCCAGCACCCATACCTCAATAACTTTCAAGGGAAGTGCTTCTGAAGGTATTTCACACTTACAAATGAAATTATTCTGCCAATATACGACACTCTGAGTTCTGTTTATAAGAATTTTTGAGCCCATCTCCTACTCCTCCAAAAATAAAACATATAAGTATATAATATAGTACCCAAGAGTAAAATTGCTAGCTGTCAAATTGATGAGTTGTGGGTGATGGAGATGCTCTCAATAGTTGAAGGTTAAGTCAGTGTAATCTATCATCTGATAAAGGGAAGTTGGTCAGTGTAAAAAGAAAAATTGATTCTTTTAAAGCATTATGTTTAATAAAATAATTGGTTAGAAACTAAATGGTTGACTGAATTTGGCCAGTTTCCTTATTTTGGAGCCATCAGTTTGGGCTTAAGTTTCCATCTTTAGTCCAGTCTTTGGCTGTGTTGGAATTTTTGTTGAGAGCTTATACCAAATGGTAGGGAGGAGAAGGCAGAAGGGTCATGAGCCACAGTTTGTCATTTTTGTCACCTAATAGGAAAATGGATTCACGTGTAACTTTTCTTTAGGATCTCTTGGTTGTGAACAGATGGCAGATATTTAATACATGTCTCTTGAATATGTCAATGAATCATTGTATCCATCTGGTACAGGCAAATTCTACACTGGGGATTGTGCTTACCTCTGTAACATACATTCCACTTCTCTATTACTGAGAAAAAGCAACAGCGTCTGAGAGAATGAATTCATTTAAAGAAATAGACCTGGCTGAATCTGAGTAATCTCAATCCATTTTCCAGAGACTGGCTAAGAAATGGTCATGTGACCCTTGATTCTGGCCAATGAGAAGAAAAAGAGGTTTCTGGGAATGTTCTTGGTTCTTAAGAGAGAGCAATAGGAAGTCAGTTTTGTCTTCCGCATTGTAGGTGAATAAGGAAGCTTGTAGCCCCAAACGCTGTTGGCAGCCGTGTTGTGAACACAAGGAAAACCAATCTGAGAATAAAGCTAAAGTCTATGACAGCAGAATAAAGAGAAGGAGAGAACCTGGCCCTTTGATGACATTTTTTTTGAGTCATCAGATAAATGAACTATGAAGCCCGCTCTACTTTTGGGTTGCCTGCCATAAGACCTAATAAATATTCTTGTTGTTTAAACCAGTTCCAATTTGGTAGTCTGTTTCTTGCAAATAAATGTGAATGATGTGAAGACTGACACCATTTGCAAAAAAAGATTTTTTTTTAAGTATTTAATTATTTCAAATATCTAACTTACCTCTCTTTCAAATGGATAATCAGTAATTAACTTTTATATTACCTAGATATCCTTAACGGTCTCTTCTCACTCTAAAGCTGATTTTAAGAATTGAAAGGGGGGCCGCCCGGTGGTGCAGTGGTTAAGTGCACACACTCTGCTTCAGCGGCCTGGGATTCGCAGGTTCAGAACCCGGGTGCACACCAACGCACCGCTTGTCAAGCCACGCTGTGGCAGCGTCCCATATAAAGTAGAGGAAAATGGACACGGATGTTAGCCCAGGGCCAATATTTCTTGGCAAAAAGAGGCGGATTGGCATCGGATGTTAACTCAGGGCTGATCTTCCTCACACACAAAAAAAAAAGAATTGAAAGTCTACAAAGGCAATAGGAAATCAGGTCTGATAGCATGTAGCTCAGGCAGAAATTATGCTCTCATTCATGTAAATGTTTTACAGCAAATCTTATAATTCAAGTACAGTTTTTGGTTCCTGTAATTTGCTTGTATTTAGATGAGTCTTTTTCTTTTATACTTTATTTATTCTTGGGAATCTCTAATCAAAATCTATACAGAAGTAACTTAAACCAGGTTGTAAAATGGAGAGACAAGCCATGCCCATCTGCTCTGTAATTAATTACCCCTTCTTCCACACACCTGCTGAAAGACCCATTCTCTAACTGGGTAGTGGTTGGGTATAAGACTGACTGCCCACTGCAGGATAGCATAGCTACTAAGAGCATGAATGCAAATCTTGACTCTGCCATTTATTAGCTGTGTGCTTTTAGGTGAAATACTTAACCTCTATAAATCTCCATTTATCACTCTGTAAATGAAGATAATCATAATGGTTGTATTTACCTCATACCATTATTATGTGGATTATATAAGATAATGCATGTGAAACACTTAGCATAGTGCCTGGCATGTAGAAAGTGCTCCAGAAATGTTATTAATATTCACTTTGTGGTGCAAGCGATCAATGGGTTTTACCTGGAGGGAAGATGTCGGCATTTTAAAAGTGCAGATAAACCAACATTATATAAATGAGTGGGGTTTAGGAGAGAGCTGTTTGAGGAGAACAGGCAGAGTGGGATATTCCCCTCCCTCTTAACATTTATCTCCTATCTCCCTCACATGGAATTAGTCTGGATCCCTCTTCTCTCCTCCATCATCATAACACTTAAGCATTAACTCTGATTCCTTCACATGGAACTCCATGAAATAAGTTGTAACACAGCAGGATGATAATATCATGGCTTGATATAAAAACACTCAAAATTGCCTTTTTTAAAATCTAGAATACAGAGAATGAATAAATAAATGAAGGAAGGGAGGAAAAAAATCAATATAGCATATTTATGTTGGCTCAATTCTAAGAAAAATCAAGAAAGTGCTTGAAGGGAGAGGTAGAAAGAACACTGGCAGGGGTGGAGGGGCTCCACCCCACTAGCTGAGTGTGACTTTGAGCAAATCACAGCATCCCACTGGAGGTCAATGTCCTCATCTGTCAAATGAAGGGTTTGGACACGAACAGCGTTTTACACCACGTGCTTCCTAGAGCCTGGTCAGGGGCTGTCAGAGTGTGAGGGAGAGGGGAGCGGGGAGAGGCAGAAGGAAACAGGAGTATGAAGGACTAGTCTTTGGGGCCCCCCCATTGGCTTTAACCACAGCAGTTTCATGATCACCTGTTTCACCTACTCTTGCAACAAAAAGTTTGAACACACACACACACAATCTTAACTCGATGTTCTCTAAGGTCTCTTTCAATACTGACTTTCCAAGTTTTCCTTCCACATGGCTTTGATCATCAACACTCTCAGCATAGTCTAATCTTTCCATTTGCACTGAACAGACAAGGGGGTGTTACCAGCTGCGTTACCTCCACCCTCTTTCTGTACAGGAAGGCCTGGAATTCCACGGCTTCATTGCTTCTTGACCAGCACACCTAGAGAAGTGAGTTAATGAGCCCATGGAGACACCGGGATGCAGGGAGGGTCACATGAACAGTAGGAAGCCTGATTCTGAGAACAGAAGCCAAGAGGCCTTGGCCTAGGCGCAGCACAAGTTGCTGAATCTCCTTAGAGGTTCCTGAGCTGAGCTTTTTCCTGAACCAACATTCTTTCCCCTATCCCACCCTCAAAATCCCCAGAGAGGAAAGACTAAAGGGATTCCATCTGATGACTCTCCGCACATTTGATTCATTCGTGTTCATATAACTATCCTCTTTCAGAGGCCCTGTAGATTCTGAGATGGAGTTCATCAAGCTAAATGCCATGGTTTATGAAAGTGGGGTTTCACTGGTCAGAAACAAGGATTTGCAACTTTAATTTTAATCAGATCATAATAATAGATTTTTCCTTAGATAGTCCATTTACTTAAAGTCCTTAATTTTTTTATTTTATTAAATTCTGAAGTAGTTCAAGCATACCACAGAGTATGGAAAATAAAACATCAAACATTCATGTACCCAGCACTCCACTTTGTCAAACCTTAGAATTTTGCCTTCTATCTTTAGAGCTCCAGAGTTTTTGAAGGGAAAAAAAATATTACAGATACGATGAGAGCCCCTTCCTCAACCCCATTCTTCTCCTTCTCACACTCCCCTCTGCAGAAGGAATTATTATCTTTAATTTGGTATTTTTCACCTCCACTCATGTATTCACAATATTTCATAATAAATTACATAATATGTGTAATATATGTATAATATATTACAAATATGTAACTATATGTAATATGTAATAATATATATGAAATACATAAATGCAATATTATACTGTTAATATTCTCAACTTAGTTTTTTTTTTTTTTTTTGGTTTAAGATTTTACTTTTAAGGTCTGTCCACACTGAGACATGTGGCTCTAGGTCACTTTAACTTCAGTATAACATGCCCTTGCATGAATATACTTCAACTTATCCATTCTTCAGTGAGTGGAAATTAAGGCTGTTTTCAATTTCCACCCACTACAAATGATACTAAATTGAACATTCTTATCCACATGTGAAAAATTTTCTCTAGGGTAGTAGAGAATTGCTGGGGTGAAAATTAAGTTCATTTTAAATTTTATTTGATGTTACCAAATTACTTTCCAAAGTGGTTGTTCCAATGTACACTCCCACTTCACGTTCCCACTAGCAGCATATGAATATT
Source organism: Diceros bicornis minor (assembly GCF_020826845.1). NCBI lineage: Eukaryota > Metazoa > Chordata > Mammalia > Perissodactyla > Rhinocerotidae > Diceros > Diceros bicornis. The sequence continues at coordinate 8,724,480 of NC_080759.1, read as the reverse complement.
TCCTTGTCCCAAATCCTCACCAACAACTGGAATTTACAGACTTCTCAATTTTTGCAAACCTGATGGATGTGAAAAGTTATTTCATTGTGGTTTTAATGAACTTTTCCCTAGTCACCGGGGAGAGTGAACAACTTCTCAAAAGTGTATTGGCCATTCATGGTTCGTCTTCTCTGAATTGCCTGTTCTTATCCTCTGCCTATTTATATATTGACTTGTCTTTTTCTTTCTGCTTTTTGAGAGTTCTTGAAATATTCCAAATATTATTCCTCTTGCAGTTACATATATTGGAAATATATTGTCTCATATTATAACTTGTTTATTTAATTTGTCTTTGTTGTACAAAACTTTTAAAGGTGTCAAAATTATCAGTATTTTCCTTTTTGATATGTAGTTTTCACACCTTGTTTAAGAAATCTTTCCCTACCTCAAAGTCATAAAAGTACTTCTGTATATTTTCTTATAAAAGTTTTAAAGTTTTATAATTTATACACATCCAGTCTACTTGGAATCAAACTTTTATGCATAGAATGAGACAGAGATATAATTTTCTTTTTTCTATAGAAACAATCAATTGTCCTAGCACCATTTATTTTTTTAAAAATCCATTTTTTTCTCACTAATTTACAATGCTGCTATCCTATGTTAAGTATTTATTCAAACAAGGGTCAAATCTCTATTAGATTGCACCAGTCTATTTATATTTTCCTACAGCACTACCCTCTCATTTTGATTATTTTAGCTTTTAAAAAATCTTGATATCCAGAAGGGCAAGTCCTCTCGCCTTGTTCTACTTTTAAACTTGTTTTGGCTATTCTTGGCCATTTGTTTTTCCATACAAATTTTAGGGTAAGATTGTCAAATTAAAAAAAAACTTGGGATTTTGAATTTTATATTAATTTACAAAGCACTAACATCTTTAAAATATTGAATCTTGCCATCCATAGACATGATATATCTACTTATTTAAGACTTCTTTAATGTCTCTCAACAAAGTTTTATAATTTTTTCTTAAAATGGCTTGAACGTTTGTTAGATTGATTCCCAGACACCTGAAAATTTTTGTTACTCTTTTAAAACATATTGTTACTTAAATTATGTTTTCTAACCTCGAGGATTTTCTACATTTGTGGCCAGTGTATAAAGATCTTCGTAGTGAATGCTGTGATGTACCACCCAGATGTCCCATTAAGACTGAAGGGCTTATTTGCCCAGCAGTGGAATGTACTACTGGCAAACAATCCCCAGCTGTTAGTCCTCTTTAGGAAGTGCCTTGCCTTAGGTCACATCCCTTTCCGGGGAATCCCACATGCAAAGACTGATTGAAACGGAATAAAGACTCATCCTCCTTGCACCAGCTGGGGACAGCTCTCAAGGGCCATCCCAGCTCTAGAGCTCCCCTACCAAGTTCTTCATTGAGACTACATTCCAGCCCATCTTCTCTATTCAGTCCTGCTTCTTTCCTGTCCTGTCCACAGGTATCAACCGCAACAGCATGCTTCCTGCAGGTTGATCTCTATTTCAGAGTCTGCTTCTTGGACAACTCAACCTGAAACAGTCCATGAAAGCAGATGCTAAGATGAAAGTTTGCAGTTGGGTCATCCTCTGCCTGATTGGCGGTGAGGACCCATCACTGGCACAAGGTAGAGGTGAAATTGTTACAACTTCCATCAGTGGTAAACTGAGAGGGCATTCTGGTGAAAAAGAGTGAGCAAGAGAATGTGATTGATTGGGCATTTGAAAAATATAGGGCAAATAATAACTACAGGGACAGTGGAATTGGATGACTATAGCTAAGATTAATTAGTCCTTTAAAAAAGATATAGAAAGACTAATAGAAATTAATTATCAATTAAAAACTAAGTGTGAAAGCCAAAGGATCTTCATAGCATCATATAAAGTGGCTCTCACATCTTGCAGACTGAGGGAAGAGTGAAGAAGGAATGCTGAAGACCAGGCCCAGGACTTAACCATTAAGAGTAGCAGAGCTTGAAAGAGGATTAAGCTCTCAGTTCGTATAGTTGGCTGTGTAAGTTCAGAGACCTGGCTGGGAAAGAATTAACCCTCTCATAGGAATGGGGACACCTGGGTTAATGCAGCTGAAACTCTTTAATCTCCACATTCCCCAGAACCCTCTGCGCTTGCAGAAGTGACCCACTACTCCCTGCTAAGGTCTGGTTCTTTCCCTCTTACTTGTATACATTGAACGGCCTCTCTCTTGCAGGACAATATGCATCCGACGTGGGATCTGCCTCCACTTCCTCTCGTGGCAACTAGGAAAATAACTAAGGTTAACCCAGCCAGGATGGGCTGAGCCTGATAAAGAGAAAGAACTCATGCATCTCAACAACAAAAAAACTACCAACCCAATTAAAAAATGGGCAAAAGACCTGAACAGACATTTCTCCTAAGAAGATATACAGATGGCCAACAGACACATGAAAAGATGTTCAAAATCACTATCACGGAAATGCAAATCAAAACTACAATGAGATATCACCTGACGCCCATCAGAATGGCTATAATTAACAAGACAGGAAACAACATATGTTGGAGAGGATGTGGAGAGAAGGGAACTCTCATACACTGCTGGTGGGAGTGCAAACTGGTGCAGCCACTATGGAAAACAGTATGGAGATTCCTCAAAAAATCAAGGATAGAACTACCATATGATCCAGCTATTCCACTGTTGGGTATTTATCCAAAGAACTTGAAAACACCAATGCATAAAGATACATGCACCCCTGTGTTCATTGCAGCATTATTCACAATAGCCAAGACTTGGAAGCAACCTAAGTGCCCATCAAGGGACGAATGGATAAAGAAGATGTGGTATATATACACAATGGAATACTACTCAGCCATAAGAAACGATGAAATCCAGCCATTTGTGACAACATGGATGGACATTGAGGGTATTATGCAAAGTGAAATAAGTCAGAGGGAGAAGGTCAAATACCATATGATTTCCTTCATTAAGTAGTAGATAATAATAACAATAAACAAACACATAGGGACAGAGATTGGATTGGTGGTTACCAGAGGGGAAAGGGGGAGGGAGGAGGGTGAGAGGGATAATTTGGTACATGTGTGTGGTGATGGGTTGTAATTGGTATTTGGGTGGTGAACATGATGTAATCTATGCAGAAATAGAAGTATAATGATGTACACCTGAAATTTTTACAATGTTATATACCAATGTTACTGCAATAAACAAAAAATTTAAAAAAAAAAAAAAAAGAGTATATGCCAAAAAGGAGCTGCGGGACCTAGAAAACATGTCCCAGCAAGAGCCAGGAGAGTATGCCCTGGGCTGGATCCTGAGGATGCTGGTTCATGGGAGGCAGAATATAAACTTGAAGAAGGGAGAGTGTATTAATTTAGGGGCACTGTGGCAGGACACGAGATTTAAGACGAGTCCCGTTAAGGACTTTGGGAGATTGTGCAAATACCCTGCTAGGATGGCTCCTGGAGCATGAAAATGTGACAGCCCAGGGGTTCACAAACTACAGTCTGCTGGCCAAATCCAGCTTCGTGCCTGCAAGCTAATGCTGTTTTTCCCATTTTTAAAGGGCTGTAAAAAATAAAGATATGCAAACAAGTCTGTTTGTGGCTCACAAAGCCTAAAAGTTTGTTTTGCCCTTTACAGAAACAGTTTGTTCAAGCCTAGGCCACGCTAAGTGAAGGTAAAAAGGCCTGAATTGCCAATGCAGAAAGAAGAAGAAATAGTTAAAAGACACAGATAAGTAGGCATACAAGAATGGACTTATTGTGTAAGACAGAAAAATTCACATGATGATAGTGCTCCATAGGAGGTCGCAAAACAGTAAAGAATGCGCTGGTGAGAGGAGTACGGGCCTTCCTAAGTTCAACGGTGGCTCCCCACTGCAGTCCAGGGAGGACAGTAGCAGAGGCCATTACAGAACTGGGCTCATTGAGAGCAAAGGGATACTAGGACCCTGAAATAATAGAGGCCAGATGGCTGCACTTAACTGTTAGAAGCAATTATCACGAGCAGCAGGTTCAGAGTGGCAGGGGCATTAATGCTGATTACCAGGAGAAGGTAGGGTTGCTGTTACACAATGTAGGCAGGAAAAAATATATTTGGCATTTAAGCAATGTACCTCGGTGCCTCTTGGTACCATCTTCCCCAATTTTAATGGTAATTGGACAGTTGCAGCAACCCTGGCCCAAGAAGGGCACCAGTGACCAGGGTCTCAGACTTCTTAGCAATGAAGACTTGGGTCACCCATCAGGTAGGCAGCTGAGCCTAGCAGAGGTGCTGGCTAAGGATAAGGGGGAGCTAGAATGCATAGTACAGCAGGGATCAATGAGTACCAGTTGTGGCCCCAAGACCAGCAACAACAATGGGAGCTTTAGTTCGTCTTGCTCATCTTCCTCTTACACATTTCCCCGAAGGAAAAGACTGCCTCTGGAATCCTGAAGGAATGGCTCCCAGAACTTAGATGAATAGGTAGATCCCAGTGCCTCCCAGATCCCCCTTCAGGTCTGAAGAACTTACCCCTCAGGTGCAGGCAATAATGCCATCAGTTAGAGTTCATCAGCCAAAGAGCTGCTAAGCCCAGAGCAATGCCCCTTTCCAGGGCATCCCGCAACCAGTAACTGAGCAACCTGGGGATAGAAAGGCCTGGCATCCTCTCCCAGACTTGGGACAATTCTAAAGGGATTTCCCAGCATCCAATCTTCCCATGGGGTTGTCTGGGGTCTTTGTTAGGACTGCATCACAGCTCAACTTCTCCCTTTACCCAGTCTTGCTTCCCTCCTTTCCCTTCCACAGGTGCTGATATCAAGAACACAACCTGGTAAACTCTCCGAGTGCTAATCTCTGCTCAGAGTCAGCTTCCCAGGGAAACCAACCTACAACAATCCTTCATCCAACAACTTTATGACTTGAATTATTTGACAGTTCCTCTTGGATATATATAAATACATTGTCTAAAAAAGAAGAAAAGGGTTTTTCTTCTTTTCCAACCCTTATATCTTTCATTTCTCTTTCTTGTCTAACATTACTGACTAGAACTTCCACTACATTGAGGAATATATCATGTGATGACAAGCATTTTTGTCTCATTCCTCTGAAGATAATACCATAGAGTATAATGTTTGCTCTAAAATTTTGGTAGATATCCTTTGTCAAATATTCCCTTCTTTTCCATTTTATTGAGACTTTTTATGATGAAAATACATTGAGTTTTTCAAGTGCTGTTTCTGCTTCTATTTAAATTATTATATGATATTTCTTATTTAGTTAATATGCTAAATTACATTGAAAGGGTTCTATTGTTAAACCATCTTTACATTAATCAGTAATCCCTACTTGGTTTACCCACACGCACACACACAAATACACATACCTAAAACTTATAAAGACACAGTTGGATTCTGACTTGTAAATATTTTATTTATGAATTATGGTCCTATGTTTATTAGTAATTATTGATCTGCAAATTTCCTTTTTCATACTGGCATTTTCTGTTTCTAGTATCAAGTTTATCTGATTTTCTATCAAAGTTATACTAGTCCTATAAAATGAATTGGAGGGCATTCATTCTTTATTGTGTAAGATTGAATGTTTGATAGAATTCACTGTAAATTAGGAGTTTGAAATGTGTGCGTGTATACACATGCAGTATAGATTGTTATGAAAGACTGAATTTTGTTAATGATCATAACTACTAATCTGTTTCTCCTTCAGTCAGTTTTAAATTTACATTTTTCTATGAAATACTCTACTTAATCAAAGTTTTTAAGTTTATTGGCATTTGGTTAGCCATAGTATACTCATTTTATTCTTTAATATCTACTCTATCTTACCATTGTTTTCTTATTCATTCCTAAACAGATTTACTCGTGCTTTCCCTCTTTCCTGCCCAGGTTATAAACAAATTGAGAAACCAAAAAAAGGAGTACCTTTTCTACTGATAAAAGCTAGGTTGGATGTTGTAGATTAACACATGAGCCAGAATTAGACTTGACTTACTGGGTAAGCAGAATTCCCCCAAAGAGCTATCTGGGTAAGATCTGTGGCGTGGAGGAGCAGAGGAAAACTTATCCTGACTCCAGGCAAATTTGCTCTGAAAGAAGAAAGGCAGAGCTGAGCTGAGTAAACTCAGTTTATTCCTCTCAAAATTACCAGTTAGGTAGATCATCCCACCTTCCTAGGGACAGAACACATACAGAAGCACAAGAAGGTCAGTTCTTGGATTTTGTTGCAACTTCCTAGTGTTTAGTTTTTAATTTTATTAGTTTATATTCCCTGCCTAATATTTTCTTTTCTTTTAATTCTTTTGAGTCACTCTGTTCTTTTTCTGCATTCTTTTTTATTTTTTGGGTTTTTTGGTGAGGAAGATTATCCCTGAGCTAACATCTGATGCCAATCCTCCTCTTTTTGGTGAGGAAGAGTGGCCCTAGGCTAACATCCGTGCCCATCTTCCTCTACTTTATATGTGGGATGCCTGCCACAGCATGGCTTGATAGATAGTAAGTCCACACCCAGGATCCAAACCTGTGAGCCCTGGGCCGCTGAAGTGGAGTGCGCAAACTTAACCACTACACCACCGGGCTGGCCCCTTATTGCACTCTTAATTCATTAAGTCCCGATTTTCTTCACTTCTAGTGGAAGTAGTTAAGGCTGTCAATTATACTCTAAGTAGTAATTTAGCTCCATCACACTACTTTTTTCTATGACATCTTCTTTGTTGTTTAATTATAAATATTTATTTCCATTGTTATTAATTATTCTATCTATGATTTATTTAGAAATAAAGTTATTTTTAATTGCCAAAAATACTGAGTTTTTAAAAAATTCTTTTACTTATTGGTTTCTCATTTAATCCAATTGCAGTCAGAGAACTTGGGGTGTATATGCTTTTTTGACATTTACTATTTTTACCAAGACTTGCGCTGTAATGATGCATGGTTAGATTTTTTAAATAGCCCACGAGTCCTTGAAAAGAATGTGTATCTTCCTGGCATACTGTTTCTTTTATTCTTATTTAAGGATCATTTTTGTCTCTAATAGCTAAACACTACTTTGATATTAATTTAGCTATATCAGCTTTCTTTTGGTTAAAATTTGTCTGATGTATCTGCTGTTATCTTTTTATTTTAAATTTGAGGGTCTCTATGTTTTAGATATGTCTCTGGTTTTTGTTTTGTTTTCATTTTTCAATCCAATATGATAATCTTGATATTTTAACTGGAATATTTAGCCCATTTACGTTTATTATAATTACTGACATATTTGAATTTATTACTGTCATCTTATTTTGAGTTTCCTAGTTATCCTAAGGTACATTTGTCTCCTCTTTTGGCTTCTATTGAATTAAATGAGTTTTCTTTATTCCTTGCTCTTTCTCTCCTGGTTTGGAAGTTACATGTTTAATTTCTCTTTTTTTAGTGGTTATCCTTGAAGTTTTAATATGCATACTTACCTTAATAAAATCTAAATTTAATCAATATCTCTATCTTCCTCCAAAAAAATACAAGAACTCAGAGCACTTTAAATCCAATCAGTGCCTTCCTCTGTTGCACATTACTTTTGTATAGCTTTTAATTTTGCCTTGTCTTTTTACCTCTAAATCATGTCATTGTTGACATTGTTATTTTATCAAGTCAATACTAATTTAGATTTATCCTTACTAATGATAAGGATAGATAATAATATAACAATGTTATTATATAATATGAATATTAATATAATAATATAACAATAATGATAATGATTTAGATTTATGCTTACTTATTTATGTGTTCATCATTCCTTCTTGCATCTCACTCCTAATTACTGGATTTAATAACAAAATTTTATCTTAGCACTTTTAAAGTAATATTCTTCTTTTTGTTATTGAAAAGTCTGTTGTCAGTTCTTATAAATAATATACTGTTTCTTTTTTATTGTTTCAAAGATTTTCTCTTTGTCTTTTTAGTTCTGAGATTTTATTTCAGTAAGTCTAGTATATTTCCTTTTACGTAATCTGCTTGAGATTTGTTGTGCTTCCTGAAAATGAGGACTTAGGACTTTAACTCTGGAAAATTCTTAATCATTATCTCTTCAAGTATTGCCTTTCCTCTACTCCCTTTATTTTTTCCTTTAGGAACTGTGGTTAACATATATAAATCTTTTAATTCTATTGTACGTGTATTTCCACCTGTCTTACATATTTCCCATCACTTTATCTCTCAATGTTAGTTTCTGGATAAGTTTTTTAGACTTTCTAATGTACTAATTCTCACTTCAATTGCATTCAATTACATTCCCTTCTAGAAATTCTAGTAGTTCTACTTTTTCTTTTTTTTAGATTATTTTTTATAATAGCTTATTTTTTTCTTATATTTTAAATCCCCTATTATATGTCTTTAATCATTTAAAACATTATTCTCATAGCTTCTACCTAATGACTCTACTGTTTAAATTATAGGGAACTATTTAATTCTCATGTCTTTTTTATGTCTGCTAATGCACATTCACGGTAGATTGTTTTCTTGTGTACTTACAACTATGTATCATGAGCTCATGTTCAGCAGGTATTTATCTGTCAGAATCATGTGAGACCTGGATTAAGGGTTTATCCCACCATATCAATTTTGTATCTGCTTCTGCCAGGAACCCCAGGGAGTAGCTTTGTATAAAAATTTCTCAGCTTGGGGGTTTCCCAAGTAATGTAGGCAGAATAAAATTAAGTGTCAAACAGGTACAGGTCCATGGAGGATCTTTTTTCTTGTCTTTCAAGCAGTATTTTGCAAATGCTCAGGACACCATAGAAAACAAGTGGATTATAAGAATCTTGTTCCATTTTTACCCAGAGTGGATAAAATGTCCTCCTTCTTACCCACTTCTCAATCCTCATATGCACCCAAAATTGTTCCCTAAATAGCATTTCCCCCCCGCCCCCCTCTCTCTCTCTCTCGTAATCCTCAGAATGTTTTCCTCCAAAAAGAACTAATTGGCCAAAGCAGAGTTTCCTAAAAGAGCAGGCCGATAGCCCATTTTAGAAGCAGAAACTTTATCAGCTTCAAGATAAACATCTACTAGCATATTAATGAGGAAAGTCAACAAGAAAAGAAAAAAAGAGAGAGGGAAAATAGAGTGAAGGAGAGAATTGATATTTGTTGGCCACTGACATTACATCAATCCACAAAAACCACTTTTTGTGGCAGATGTTCTCTCTCAGCTTGCAGATGAGGCCCAAGGCTACATAGCCAGAACAGAGGGCTAACTCATGTCTCCCTGACTCCCTTCCTCGGAAGGAAAGTTCATGAGCCAGAAAAGGAGGCCCATGGTAAACATCAGAAATACAGGCTCAAGTAAAAGAATGCTCAAGGCAGGTAAAAGTCCTATTTCTAAATGGATCATGGAGGCTACTCTTTTTGTAAACTCTGCTTTAGCCAATTAGTTCCCTCTGGTTATACTGCTCCATTTCAGATTTTCATTTCTTATCCTCTCTAACCACACCTCCCCACCCTCCAAGATTCCAATAACAATCATGCTGATTCTCTAGGCTGGAAGGCTAAGACCAAAAATGGGGAGGAAGGAACAATTAGAGGAAAGGCTTTAACAAACCTCCTAATGTCAAAATATCTGTGGCACTCCTCCTTGGAGACAGCCCACTTCCTTGAAGGCCAGAAATACCTATGACATAAGGTTGCAAAGTAATGTTATTCTAGAATTCAGGCCTTCTGATGCTCCAGGACATTTTTAAAAATCATATAGTCATCAAATAGCTACACTCCCAGCTGTGTGGAAAGTGACTCTGCAGCTCTCACTTAATTTTGGTTGCATTACCTCATTCTATACATCATTCATGACAAGCAAGGAACCATGGGGCTCCCTTGGTTAAATCCTCTTGTCCTTGACCCAGCTTTAATTTATTTGGCCATTTACTTCATAAATGTGGTAAATCCTGTAGCTGAAAGAGATTGTGCAGAAGTTTTGATGCAGTGGATTATCTCCTGGTCATCATAAAAAGCAAAAGAAGCCAAGGCAAATAGGAATCATGACCTGCTACCATTTTCTTGTCCTTCTCTTGTGATCCACATTGCCATCACTCTGGCAACTAGGATGGAAAGGGTGAGAGATAGGAGATTTTTAAAACTGTTTTTGGGTGGGCTATTTAGGTCTTCCAACCTGGCACTTTTCCGTGAACTCAAAGGGAGCACCAAGACAGACTGCAGCGTGACTCCTCTACCCGACATGAATGAATACATTTATACTTCCTCAGCTGTTTGTGCTGGGAAAGAGCTAGGAGTCTCCGCGGGCTTCACGGGTCCATCCAGGTTTCTTGTATGTCAAGACAGAAATTCAGGAGCACATGGCCTCAGGACTGAAAGTGAGGCAGCACCCAACCATGCCCCAGGGGAATAGGACCTGTGAGGATTTTGTCTTGTCTGTAGACACTCAGTCTTCATTATCAGGGCTTCATAACTCTCCCAGGAGAGATATCATGAAAGCAAAGGTTTCATTCTGGATCTGCTAAAGGAGTGGCAGTATTTGGGCCTAAAGTCTCAGGTATTTAGAACTCGACCAGTCTGTCCCAGCATTCAAACACAATTAGATAATGGAGCCTTTTCAGCTAAGGCTTGTACACATTCCCATCTTCTTTACCCTCTACCTCTACAATAAAACATTAGAATTGAGGGGCTACAAGATGCTGAATCATCAGAGTGAGGTTAGATCATGTCCAGGTACTGCACATAGACATAAAGGCAAATGCAAACATTTTAGAAAGGATTTCAACATCAAGGATTAAAGCAAAAGGGGTTTTATGTTTAACTAGGAGTTAAGCATAAATTCTATTTCCCCAGAACTCCCTTAATAAAGGTTTTGTTTCTAAAGTGTTTGGGGGCACTGTGCAGTCTTGGCTTGAGACCTTGGGCCACAGTAGGGTAAATAAGCAAGACACAAAAGCACCAAAATTAACTGGAATTTCTCCCCAAATTTGCAATGCATTTTGAAAACCAAAGGAAAAGACTATCAAAAAGATACATATTGCTCTGTTTTAAACGGACTATTTTTATATTTGCTTAAGGAAAAGGGAGCCAGAAAAGAAGCTCACTCAGTAAGATCATTTCTTGAGTCCCCTTCTCATAGAGGCCAACTAATCTGGTAATCAGAATCACTTTCCATCTACCCATGGGTCCTGCTGAGCTCCTTAATTCTTGTATTATTTAGACTTTAAAACCATTTGCTAGAAGAATGTATCAAAGAAAGTTTCAAAGTCAGCTTAAGGGTAATTTCCCTCAAGAAATTCCTGGCTTTTCTTCTTTTGGTGCCTCTCTGTCCCCTCTACTTAATTGATTCTGTCTTCCACCAGCCTACCCCCAACTCTGCTCCAGCACTGGCAAACCAGACAGAAAAGCTCTTTAAGAATATAGAGTTTACTATTAATAGCAGTGACACAGACCATTGAAAGCCAAGGCAGTCAAGTAAGGAAATCTGTCAGCCTGGATTAGTTTTCCAGCACCTGGGAGGTAGGACTTATTTGTAAACAAAAATAGACAGCAAAAATGTCTGGCCCCTCATAGGCCCCTCATGTCTGAGAAGGCTTGCATGGATCCAAGTTGAGAGGCTTTTCTCAGCTGTCCTCCAAACCCAGCAGCAAACTTTTGTTTTTGAAACTGGAATTAACAAAAGGAAGGCTTGTTTCAGTCCGAATCAAAATTCCTGCTTGAAATCCATCTTCCATGGATTTCTAAACACATAATCAGATTCACAATCCTGTAACAGGAACCACGTACGCCACAGCATCCTCCAGGATTCAGATATCAAAGTTATTGATGAGTTCTTTACCAGAATGTGGTCCTTGGTTTCTACTTCATTCTCGGAGTCTTCCTGCATCCACTATGGAAGGACCATGCTTCCTTTACGTGAGGTCCAAGCCCTCTACTTCTCATCCTTGGCAGATTCCTTTTCTTATCAGAAAATAGACTGTAAGAATCAAATCAAAATCTTTTGAAAGAAGCCTACATTTTAGAGGAGCATTGTCAGATTAATTTGCTAAATGTCTGGGTTCTAGAAGCTACACGCAGACACTTGTTGCTAAGTTTAGAGGTCAGGTGACCACGGGTATAATTCACTGATCAGGCAATGAAATTGTAAAATATTCTCGTAGATCCCTGTTCTTGGGGCACTATAGATTAGGTCATTGTGTGCTGCAATGGTCTCTGATCCAGAGAAGCTTACAGTACCATTGTACCGAATATCTTCTTTCAAATATCTGAGTTAGGAAGTGCGCACGCACACACACACACACACACACACACACACACACACACCCTGGATTTCCTTGGGAAATGGTGTGTTGTGTAAGCTAATACCATTGGCCAGAGCAGTTTCTTGTGCTCTTCAGCCTTTCAATTCCCATCTCTTATCTTCTAAATATACCATCTCCGATTATAAATAATTCTTGCCTTCTAGGGTGTCAGGAATTAGTAGACTACTCCCATCCTCCTGTTAGCTACCCATATTTAGCTCCATTTAATCTTTCCTCTGATCAGATTCCCTGAGTCTTCCTCACCTCCATACTCCTTCTCCTTGCCCTTCCCCAAATTCCCTAAGGTTCTATGCCCTAAACTGAGCTTTACAAAATCAAAGTGATATTCCAGATGCTTGCTCACTGAGGATCCGAGAGACCAGCTGTCGCCTCTGGTCTCTGTTACTCTGTGACTCAGGGTATGTGTCCCAAAATAGGCCTGGCCTTTCATGCTGTCTTCTCTCATTGCGGTCTGGGTGCTCCACTATCACCCCAGCTCCGCTTTGGCATTACTGCTTTCCAGGTTTCTTCTCCCAATCAAATGTACACGTTTCAGATTATTTTTCTTCCAACTTGAATAGGTCACTGTTCAGCACTCCCAGAAAGAATGTCTGTATTATCATCCTGGTTTGGAAATAGCCTCAAAATTTCCCTGAACATTTCTAGCAAAGGAGTTCTATAAGGCCTTCCGCTCTGGAAGGAGAAAGCAAGAAGGAAAATTATTTATGATTTTAGGTTCTTAATTTCAAACAATATTCTGGAGAAAGTAACATAACATTCCAGGCAAGATCTGCCTCAGAAAGGGTTTGATGGGCTTGTGAATGGTGACTGTGCACCACACCTAGAGCTATAGCAAGGATATTTTCCCCTACTAAAGTGAGTTCCCCTGGGTACATGAAGCTGCCATAGGCTTCCCTGTGGTGCTTTGTTGCCCGGGAACCCTGCTTTCTTCTCTCCACCTCCCCCAGGATCTGTTCTACCCTCCTTTCTGGGGAGCTCAACTATGGCAGGTGGCAGGAAGGGTGTCCAGGGGACTGAGGTGCCCCACCCTCCTCCAGGAAGGTACTGGGGCCCACGCTGTGCCCTGGGGAAGCACAGGAGGCACTCAGTTCAGGAACTCCCAGGCCCACAGCACTAATCCCCACAGCTTCAGGGGAAAGAATATTCCTATTTTAAGAGGTCCTAGGTAACGTTGTGCTCACCCAGGTCTGAGTCACTACTCCTCTTTAAGGTTTGTGAAAGATATATATTTCTCAGCCTTTAGCTTTGCATGCTTTATTTTCTTCAGCCTCAATGATCAACTGGTTTATCACAAAATGTAAAAGGAGCTGGCAAAGCAATGGTAACCAAGGAAGCTATGGTGTCTGGAATAATAATAACAGAGGCAAAGCTAAGAGTTATATGAAACCTAAAAATAAGTCACTAACCATATCCTACTTCCTCTAACATACAGGCACAGGTACCTAGAAGAGAAAACCACCCACATTTCAAAAGAACCAATAAAGAACACTGAGTAACCACAGACCACCCTGCCCAAAGAAGTATCTCTACCCTCTTAGTGAACAGTCTTTTAAGCAATAAGGACGTTTCATTGTAAGGTAATCCGTCACTATTATACTTGAGAGTATAGAACCACCAGGGTCTCTACATCAGCCATGGCAGTAATTAGATAGGAATATCACCTCATATCCACAGCGTTTGGTACTTTTGTGTAAACCACTTCAGGTGAGCGTGAGTTCTTCCGCAGAGTTTGCCTGCAAAAACAGATATTTCTTCTCATCAGCAAGTTAAACAACTTTGTGTTTTAATATTGACATAAATAATAGTAACAGATTATATTTATTGTACATTTAAACAATAACTCATTATTAACTCACTTAATCCTTATAGCAACCATATAAAGTACACCTTTTTACACATGAGACAACAGAGGCTTAGAGAGATTAAGTGACTTGACCAAAACCACACCGTTTGTAAGTGTTAGAGTGCAGTGTCAAATTCAGATCTTCCTAGCTACTTACCTTAAGAACTTAATCACATTTCCATACTGTTTATAAGCCAAATTTGGGGTGGTTAGGGTTTTAATCTTTATTTTAACGGCAAATTCTCATTCCCTCAGCTAGTCCAGCTGGTTTTTCACACATTTTAAATGATTTCAGTTAAAGCGGTTTGTGTTCTTTTCTCAGACTTCCGTATTTAACGTCACATCTTGGCTGTGGCTTTAGCAGCATAAGTAACGGGCCCAGGCAATCCCAAACTCCCAAGATCCTCTTTGTTTTTTTTTCCTTTGAGAAAAATTGTGGCCAGGTCTAGATGGAATGATCTTGGCCCAAAATTCTAAGCTCTCAATTCTTTAGGACTACCTTGGCATCTGTATTTGTTTGCTGGGGCTGCCATAACAAAGTACCACATACTGCATGGCTTAAACAACATAAACTTATTTTCTCACATTCTGGAGGCTAGAAGTCTGACATCAAGGTGTCGGCAGGGTTGGGTTCTTCTGAGGTCTCTCTCCTTGGCTTACAGATGACTGTCTTCTCCCTGGGTCTTCACATCATTTTCTCTCTGTATCTGTCTGTGTCCTAATTTCCTCTTCTCATAAGGACATCGGTCTTATTGGATTAACACCCACTCAGATGACTTCATTTTACCTTAATTACCTGTCTAAAAGATCCTATCCCCAAATACAGTCACATTCTGAAGTATTGGGGGTTAGGACTTCAACATATGAATTTGAGGGAGACACACAATTCAGCCCATCACAGTATCCTAACAACTTCCTTTTACAAAGTGGTCTATGTTGTGTAATATAGATGCCTTTGACCCTGACAACCAGGAGTTTCAACCACTGCTTTCTCTAAATGCTTTTGTGTTACCTCCCTGTGATGACACAGATAAGTTTTTCTGTGACCGAACCATAGTTCTTATTCAAACAGTGTTACCAGCAATGTTGATTATATTATAGTTTTTATCTTAGAAGATATCATGGATCTCATTTGTAAAAAATATTTATAGAAAATGGTTTACCAATTATGAATTACCAATTAGTAAAAATAAATTCTAGATTTTTTTTTGAAATTTATTGAGACAAATAACATCTTAAATTATCATTATACATTAGGCACTTAAACTGCATAACCTCTAGTCAAGATAGGGCCCAGCATAGTTTACCCTGGCCCCTTGGCATATGGCACAATTCCTAGTCATTCCATGTGAAGATTCAAAATGACTTGACAAGAGGCAATTCAGATGTGTATAGTTACATCAGTCTACAAGCTATCAGTATGTAGTGCCTACTGGTTTCATATAGTGTGCTATTGTGCTAGATGCGTTATGTGCATTAAATCATTTATCCCCTCAAAATACCTGCAAGAGAGATATTATTTTCTCTGTGTTACCAGTGAGTAAACTAAACATTAGAGAGATTAATAACATTGCCCAAGGTTGCACAGCTCACAGGTGGTCAAGACAAGTCTTAGATGTGAACCTAGTCTCATCTGACCCCAGAAGCTTCTTAAGGCATGTAACAGTGTACTCTCAGGGACTCAGAATTTTTCTTGGGCCATAAAAATATCTAATTTAGTTCTATCAACTGTTAGTTTTGATAAATAAAATATCAACAGCATCTTTGTTTCTATGTCTTAGCTGCAAACCAAATCATGAGATTTTCATCATCAGAAATAAAATCTACATCTGTCTTTGGGTGGTAATGAATATTAAGGTTATGTAAAACAACAATGGATACATTTATTTTTCATAGAAAATGTTAGTTATATTGAGTAAACCTAGTTAGTAATCACAAGCTGCCCTGTAACATCTCCGGGACTGCAGTCTTGTGTTCCTACAAAACTCTTATTTGTTTAGTTCCGTCTGTTTTGTACTCTGGTTTCCCAATCAAGCCTGTAAATGTGTTGAAGGCAGGAACCCTTTCTTCTCCTTCTTTGTGTTTCCTTGCCGTGGTAAGATCAGTGCCTTGCGCAGAGCACTTGCTCGCTAACATTTAATGATCAGCTTCCAAGTCTTGATGAAATGACCACCAAGAGAGGCCACTGGAGGACTTGGTGAAGAACTTCACAACTGTGCAACAGGGTGGCTAAGAAATCCCTAACACTGGCCATGTTGAGAACACTTGCTCAGTTCTGTGAGGTTAAATGTGCACTCTCCAGATCTTTGATTTATAAATTTTATCTGATGGTGCTAGTGAGGCATGTTTTTGTAATAATTGTGCAATCCTATTTGTTTATGTAAAGTAGGAGGTGTAAGAAATCTTACCAGGTCCTATTTGGGGGCCCCAAAGTCATCCTAAATAGAGCAGAATTCTGTCTGGGGCTCTCATCAATGGCCTGGGAGAAGCCAATTGAAGCACCCAGTCAGTCCAAGGCTACCAGTATAGTCAGTCCAGCTATACCAGTATAGCTAGAAATGCCCTCCTCCTTCCTCCTGCTGCTCAGTTATCTTCTTTGTTGGCAGGATGCCATTCTTTTGACTGAAAAGTACATTAATGAATTCATATCAACAGGCAAAAGCAGGGTAGTTATATCTAGAGTTTTACTCTAAGAACTACATAAATAGCCACATCATACTTCTTTACCTAGAAGTAAAAATTAACAATAACTCAAAGGAACGTGTAGGCATACTTGGCACTTAAGGCCAAGCCTGAGGGCCCCTCAGCAAGTATAATAGAAACCCTGATGCCTGATAAAGAGATCATTCTCAAAGGAAAGCATCATCTTCAAAAGACTGAACCAATGGTGAGAACAAGATTAGATGGATACTGGTAGATCTGGTCCTCAGGAAAAATGCATTATTCAGGGAGGCTGCTAAGATGAACAGAACCTTTCTTTAGTCTGGCACCTCCTTTCAGCTCAGGACATCTGTCTGCAAGTCTGCCCGAGGTCCTTACATTTGTCCCAGAGTGACTCTGGGCACCTCTTCTTGAGCTGTCTTCACTTTTGAGAACTAAGAAAACTATAAAATTGCTTGGCCTGTGGAGAAAAGGATTTGAGAATGGTTAATAGATGAGATGAGCTTATGGATTTATTGATCCTTCAAGGAGATAGAGATACTCTGATGTGGAGTTTGAGAAAGTTTAGACACCAAACAAGCTATAGGTGGCTCCCTCTGAGATGTTCAATAGCTTAAGCCATTTTGCAAGTGGAATGAACCTCTTACCCCTTTGCCTAGGAAGCCTTTAGCTGCATCACATCCTCAGGTAGGTTATAAATGCACTGACACCTAGAAGCAGAAACAGAGATGGAGGGCAGTGAGCTACTACCCCTCAAGAAAAAGGTCTTTCTGTTAAAACTCCTCTAAATCTGAGTTATCTTCCCTCAGAAGACACAGATTTGCAGAAGATATTGATTTAGATTAGAGAAGAAAGCCATGAATTTGGACAGGTGAAATAAGCATAAATAAGAACAAGAAAGTAAAATCTAGGTATAAAATACGGCAGAACATAAAGCCTAGATTATCTAAGCCACTGCCAGTGATGCTTGTGAATGCACTGTTCTAGTGTAGACTCAGTATATAGCCTAGTACAGAGCATTCCTCCAAAATGGCAATTCTAGAAAGTGAAAGAGGATACTAGGGCTCCAGAAAAAGTGAGTCACACCCAAATCCATCACTACACAGCTAACCCACTCCTTTCATCAAGGCAGAAATTACTCCATATTAGCCACAACTTCCATGATCTCATTAGCAAAGATACTGAAAATCTGCTGCTCCTCTAGGAGGAAAGATTGAAATTGTGCCACAAATCATTTCACTCAGAACATTTCAGTCTGATTGGATGGATGGCTGTGGGGAAAAACATCTATCTGCCCATGGTAGTTTCCTTAAGTCCTGTTGTTGGGAGGATACTTGTGTGATGGAAATTGAGATGCCTCCTGACGTCTAGTAGCTCAGGGAAAGGCCTAAACCTAGAAATCCTGAAGATTTGGAGAATGGTTGAGATGCTTTCATTGCAAGTGAGCATCTTGGCCAAAAGGCAATTATGGGCTTACATCAGCTAAATGTTCAGGGGTAGATCTGGTTTGGTGTACAGATAGATTCAGGACTCAACTAATATGATCAGGATATGGCTTTTTTCCTTCAATTAGTTCTGCCTGCCCCAGTCTTAAGTCCCACATGATCTCATTGGCAACACAGATCTCTCAGCCTCTCAGTGGCCCAGCCCAGCACACAGGAGCAAGAGTCCTGCTCCCAGTAAAAATCTCAGAGCATCTGATTGAGTCACATGTTCATCTTCAAACCTAGACTGTGGCCTGGAACATGTGGAGTCAGGGGATGGAATCAGGCACACCAAAGCCACTTGAACTGAGTTAGAAAAAGAGGAATTCAAGCTATGGTTATCATAAGAAGAAATAGTGAATACTGAGTGACAGACACAACAAATGCCCACGAGTCTTGAAGAGGTCTTGAAGCTGGTGTTTGCAGAAATCTTTTGTCTTAGCTTGGGTTTCCCCCAGAAAACAGAGCCTGAGATGAAGACTTGCATGTGGGTCATTAATTCACAGAGATGAATCCAGGAAACACTTGGGAGCTGGAAAGAGTGAAATGGGAAAGGAGGAAAAATTAATCCTAGGTGTACTGCAGAGCTCTGTAGGAGGAGGGATCTGGGAAGGGAGCATTTATCGACGAGCTACCACCCTCCACTGATCAAGGATTGCCCACGTGTGTTAATTCTCAGTTTCAGATTTGTGCAGGCATGAGAATGGCCTAGTGGGTTCCTGTAGGTCCTGTACTTTCAAGTCAGAAAATGGAGGCACGAAGAGGGAGATAGATGGGGCACCTGGTTTCCATGGTAATGGATGAAGTAAAAGATAAGGCAAGAGGACATGGGATGGGGCACAAGAGTTGGCCAATGTACCTTTCCTCTTAGATACTAAAATTGTTTTGCTTATTGGTGCAGGTTAATTTTTCACCAAAAATAACCTGTAAAGAGAAAATGCCACAGGGCTAGGTATGGAATTATATGAGGAACAGGAGGGAAAGACTTGGGCTTGAATCTTTACTCTGCCACCAGCAGTGTCATTTAGAGCAAGTCAATCTCTTTGACTATCCTCAGTAAAACATAGCTGTCAATAATGCCTACCTTATGTGGTTTGGGGGAGTATTATTAGTATATAAAGTCATACCATCACTTTATTTAAAATGTTATTTTCATTTCCACTATTCTTAATAACAAACAAAAGGGGCTCCATAAATTTTAAATTGTTCATACAAACTAAATGGACATTTACAAGGGGCCCTTGTAATCACTTCCACTTCCTTTCAGTTCATGAAGTTTGCAATTCATGGTGTTTAAAACAACATCTAATTCATTGCAGAATTGACTGGTGTACCACACCAACAGAAAAGAAAAGTTGCGAAATGTCATTGAAACTGCCGCAGGATATACACCACCAAGGTTTCCCCCACATTCTAATTTCTTGAAAATGTATCGCCATCATCTTTTAAAACCCACTTAACAATCTACGCAAGGGTGGGGCTATTTTATATCCAGCCATGTGGTAATGCAATTTCCAGGAATCTAGAATATTATATATATAATACATTTGTTATCATTGACAGCAGCCCATATGTCTGAGCATTTGCTTTCCACTGTTTCTGAGAAACTTGCTGGAAAAAAGAAAAATGCTGAACCCAAACATGATCCCAGATCCCTAACATGACACTGTAGCCAGGACATCTAGCCATGCAGTTCACCCCTCAGTCCCTGAGACAACACGGTGTCACTCCCAGGCCTCCATCTTAGTCCCACATGGTTTGATGTCTCTGTGTTTCTCCGCAGAAGCCTTCTCTCAGGCGCCGAGCATTGCTGAGTCAGTCTCACTACCCTCTTACTTTGGGAGATCCTAGCTTCTTAAGGACTAAAGGCAGGAAGTCTTCTGTCTCTCTTTAATTTTCTCCTTCAACCTGGCTTTAATCCTAAAGTGATTCAAATGTTTTTAGCAGAAAACCAAACCATCCCTGGGAACGAGTGGGCAGAGATGGTCTATACCACACTCCAGACTCCTGTGAGAGAAACATTTAAGTGCCCAAGTCTCCTTTAGTTCTCAAACTACCTCAATACTACATCAGATTACATCATTCAATACGGCTAGAGCCAATTGCCCAAAAGCAGCTTGATTGCAAATCAATCTCTGCAGCTGTTTTGGAAAATGTCTATGGAAAAAAGTCCCTCTTTGAGCTATCCCCATCCATCCCCAAAAGGTGAATTTCATCGATATCACACAGCCTATATTTTAAGTCAGGCCTTCTAAATGTACTTTCCAAATAGGATGAAATTCACCCAGTTGTTCCTCCATCATGCAAATAGATAAACTTCTATGTAGATGGGAAAGAAACCAACAGGTAGGGCATTCCTGTAAAAATCTCTTAGCTCAAATTTTAGGAAAAGAGAAATGGTAGGCATAATAGAAAGATTAGGCAAAAATATAACTGAGATAAGACTTTAAGGAGCAAACTCTAATGCATGGCGGGAGGGGAAGGTGATCCTCAGGTCACATGTATGAGCACAGGCGGGGACTGGGATGGACTGGAGAGAAGCATACATCCTTACAATGAGAGCAGCAGCTACCCAGCTTCTGCCACTTGTGGCCACAGGGATATGCTGGCCCACTGTTGCCAGGTTTGTCTCTATAATTTCAAGCATGGTTAATCTAAGTCTCACAGTTCAAATTCTTGAGAAAGAAAACATCATTGATCAACCCAGCCTATGGAGTGATTCTTCTGGGATCAGGTGCCTACTCCTAGTCCAATCAATTGTGCCTGAGGGACCCATGGAGGACCAGGTCACACAATCTACTGTCTACACAGGAGGAACATGGAAAGGGTGAGCTGATTTATGAGAAGGGGGCTGTGGGAGGGACTGGTACAGAAAAGTTTGCCTTTATAGACCTAAAGGACAAATTTTAGACTCATGACAGCCAGGAAATGACTTCTACTGGGGAACAGAATCTTCTCCACAATTCCTCTATGCATAGACAGGTGCCATATTCACCACCCTGATCCTGTGCTGCTTGTCTGAGCCAAGGTGAGGATATAGTATAAATAATGAGGCTTCACCCTTGCTTCTCTATACTGTTGCTAAGGATGAACAGATTTGGAAAAGAGGAAGCTGCCTCAGAATTATGAATGAAGAGACTCCAAAATATGCAATGCCGCCAAAACACTATTGCCACATTCAGAATATGCATCAGGAGTAATTATTCCTTCAAACTATAACAGCGTGTATGCAAGAATGTCCTGCTGCAAAGTGAACAAGCACAATGCCCCCAAGGGAGCAACGAAGCTCTCAGCCATGAACACCTAACCTAGTGCAGCATCTTTGTAGACTCAGCTTGGGAAGCTGAGGGTGAGGCCCTGGGGCAGGTATATTTTGGTCAGGAGAAGGATAGAGAAGACTTTGGAGGTATGTTTCCCAGAAACCGCATAATCAGGATCCCACAAGATCTCACAGATCATGAGACTGGAGCCCAGTGGGGTTTAGAGTCCAGTGCCTTTAAATAGAACATGGGATTTACTTCCAGTCCAGGGCTCTTCAAATGTTTACAGCAGGCTTGGGTTTGAAGCAGAAGAACTAGGGAGGATATGACACTTAACTGTAAACGCCACATCTTTCTGTAGCAGACTTCCAAACTAAAGACAGTTTTCACTTGTCAAAAGTGGGCAGTCAGTGCCCTGAAATACAATGATTGAAGGGCAATGCTCCTTGACTTGACAGAGCCTGTTTATAATTATAGCATTAGCACAGATACGCTTTAATTAAAAATCTTGAAAATGACCTTAGCTATGCTGTGAGACCTATATTAAAATCCTGGCTGAGGAACCACTTTCTAGCCAAGCTCCTATTTTCAGATGCCTGCCCTTTGTTAAAGGATTTCCTTTAGCCTGAAATTTCTTAGGTTTATTCTCTGACCACTAATGAGTCTTTGGCAATATCCGAAAGAGAATAAGCCAAAAGTACATCACTCAAACCTGAACAGATAACACCATTCTATCCCTAGTCCAACCAGCTGTGGTTGAGGGGCAGGGTAGTGGAACCCTGTGACGGTCCACCTTGCAGGAACTTGGGCTTGGGGCACTATAATGGTCCAAAAGATCATCTGGGGGCCGGCCTGGTGGCACAAGCGATTGAGTGCGCACGCTCCGCTTTGGCGGCCGGGGTTCGCCGGTTCAGGTCCCGGGCGCGCACCAACACACCGCTTGTTAAGTCATGCTGTGGTGGCGTCCCATATAAAGTAGAGGAAGATGGGCACGGATGTTAGCCCAGGGCCAATCTTCCTCAAGAAAAAAGGGGAGGATTGGCATCGGATGTTAGCTCAGGGCTAGTCCCCCTCACAAAAAATAAAAAGATCATCTGGCCCAGCTCTCTCTTTTTGCATATGAAAAAATGGAGGCTCAGAGAAGACAAGGGACTATCCAGGGCCACCGCCCAGTGGTGGGAGAGCTGGGACATACCAGTAGCCACTCTAGATGATCACTGCTCAGGAAAATGAGCTACTCAGTCAATTGAAAAAGACGTACAATTTTGAAATTACAAATATCACTCTCTATTAC
This sequence comes from Diceros bicornis minor, assembly GCF_020826845.1. Taxonomy (NCBI): domain Eukaryota; kingdom Metazoa; phylum Chordata; class Mammalia; order Perissodactyla; family Rhinocerotidae; genus Diceros; species Diceros bicornis. The sequence continues at coordinate 8,701,648 of NC_080759.1, read as the reverse complement.
TTCCCATGTTGTGCTCCTGAAAACATCAGTCTTCTAGATATTTGGTTTAATAAATAAAGAAGGGAAGAAAGAAAGAGAGAGAGAGAAAAGAAAGAAAGAGAGAGAGAGAAAAGAAAGTAAGTGAGTTCATCTAGGGCACATAAGCATGAGAAATACATACCATATTCCCTTCTTGGAGATTCACATTACACACTAGGGAATCTGAGAAAGAAGCCTAGCAGGAAAGAAATCTGTTTAACTCAAAACTCTTTTTCCAAGTCACATCTATTAACATCCTACAGAACTGGTGTTCTAGGAAATATACATTGGGACATGCTAGCTTAGTGAGAAGAGAAATGAATTTCAAAATAATTGGGCTGGGAAGTAAAGAAATTGAAACAGTCTGGTTCATATCAAGCAAGAGTTCAGAAATGGCACCATGTTATCCTCATTTTCTTTCCCTGGGTCTTTTATGCTCGGAACTTGGAAAGAAATGGAGGATAAAGGTGTCCTTCAGTAGCAAGGATAAAGAGAATAAATCTTTTTTTTTAATTTACCACTAAAGGTTTGTGTAAGGGGGTAAAAACACAGACCCTGCCTTTGCCACTCTTCTCCAGGGGTATTTAAATCCCTATCAGAAATATAATGCTTAGAATAGTATTTCCGCATATTTATAACTTCTTTACGATGAACTACCATGATTTTCTTTTCCCTCAAAGCTGGTAAAGTTACATTCCTACCTCAGAAACTGTGAGGAAATCAAATTTGGCCTTTAAATAGACTAATTTGAAAGGTTTAAAAAAATATTAGAGACTTTAAAAAAAGGACTAGGGGACTTGAATATTCCAAAGTGTGAAAATGCCACATTTTTATACTCAAATGATTCAAAATAGATGAACAGAATGCTTCCAAACTTTCTAAAAATATGCACATTCAGGCAATAAAAAAAATCAATCTAAAGGGTCATTTATTTCAAGAACCTAAAAGCCCAATTTAGCACTCCCGTGAGCCCCCACAGCTAACGATCTGGGAGAGCAGGGCTGAAGAAAGGTCATTCACACTCCTCCCTAACTCCTTAATGATATGTTTAGCTAGGCTAATTTTAGACCTGTCGGAAGCTTTTGATTCAGTTAACCATAAGGTGTTGGTGACAAGACTGTGGTCAATGGCAGGCGTGGGCTGAGTTCCTTTTGAAGTCAGTTGGTGAGTTCATTCCTGGAAGGAGGGTGTCAATAGGTAGTCACAGGGAACTGCTCGTGATCCACATACATCTCTTGAGAGGTCTCTTCTCCCCTCCCTATGCACCCAACATGGGCAGGAGACTCTGGGAACCATCAGTGGAGGCACTAACATTTTGATGATCCTCATCTCATTATCATCTTTTCTACTGATCCATTCAAACGGTCTCATCCTTTGGCTTGCCTCATAGTTATTTTGTTTTGAGCAGGAAGTGTCTGGCTTCAACTCAACCTGGATAGGCTGAGGTTGTGATCTTCAGTCAAAGGACATGCTTTAACCATATCAGAGGTGCATCTGTATTGTAGCTATACAGGGATAGAAGCTGACTGAGTGGTCTTTTAACAGGTGCTTGAGCATGGACAAGAAAAGTCTCCTTTTTCTTGGATTCAGAGATGCGTGTGCCTACACCAGCTTCCAAAAAAAGGCATCATTACATTGTTACCCCTCTGGTTCATATAAGGTTCACCACAGTAATACCCACCCTTTTCTCTACTTTGCTAGAATTTACAGGGGAATTTTGTTAGCCTATTACTCATTACAGAGAATTTCTTTAGCCCTTTGAGTTTTTGTACCAATCAACTCAAATCCTTTCCACCCTCTCAGGTTTACCACAAATGGATTTTATTTGGTGCAATGTGTCTGCTCTATATATGCTCCACAAATCTTTCTATAGCAAAGAAAACATCAATGTCATATTCAAGAACTCAACAGCCTGAATAAGGAGGAAAATGTCTTTAGTACTGTCTCTTGCTAGATTTCAACAAATTCTGATGCTATAGGGGAACTCAGGGCTAATCCATTATCACTCTTTCGTTTTACAGAATGGGAAAGCAAGATTTAAATTTCCTAGATGGACATAATAAGTCAACAGAACCAGAAAATTTCCATGGAGCAAGAAATCTAATATGATCTTTCTAAACTTTATCAATCATTCATGGTCCACACCATGGGTCAAAAAGTGTGGAGAACAAGAAGAAGACAAGGGAGATAGGAAAGAGACAATGGGTGAAAAAATTAGATGAAAAAAAGAAAATCAGTTAGTGAGTGGCTTTCTGTCATTTCCTCATCATCACCCTTTTCTTCCCAATTATTTTTCTATTTTCTCTTTAGCCTCATCAGATAAACCAGATATCAGCAAGTCTTACTGGAAATCCTTGGCCACTCATATCCAAGGGACAAAAAGAGGCAGAGACAAGTATATATGTGAGCCCCATTTTCCAGCTGTGGGACTAAAGATGCCTCAATGGTTAATATTGCACCTATAGATTTTAAATGCTCATTTCATTCATTTGATAGTCATCTATGGAATATCTGCCACGTGCTAAGAACTCTGCTGCACACTCTAAGGGACATAAGTATGAAGGAGACATAGTCTTGCCTCTAGAAATTCACAGTTTAGTAAGAAAGAGAGGAAATATATTCCTCCTGGTTGCAAAATTCTAAGACACTTCACACTAACAATCATAACAGAGGGAGGAATCAGATAGGGGCCCTAAGAGAAGTTCAACCTGAGTATTATGGAAGTTCAAGAAGGAATATGTCATTTCCAAGTGGCAGGAGCCGGGAAATCTTCATCAAAGAAGTTGCATCTTGAGCTGGGACTCGAAGGATAGAAAAGATTTAAACAGTAAAAGGAGACTGAAGAGTGAGCTTCCTAAAAAAAAGGAAATGGCACAAAGGCACAAGAATAAAAGATCTGTTTCAGAAACAGCAAGTGGACCAGCTTGGCTAAAGCGTAGGATAAATAAATGAAGGGAAATGCACAGCTGGAAAATTTTGTTGGAAGCCAAATTGCAGAGTATCTAAAAGGATGAGCTAGAAAGCTTGGTCTAAATTCTCTAGGTGGTGGACAGACACTGAAAATTTTTCAGAGGGCTGGCCTTTAGGTAGATTAATTGGCCACAATGAATTGGAGTGAAAGACGCTAGAGGAAGGGATCAGCTTCTTAGGATGATCTAAATGAGAGGTAAAGAGCACCTGCAGTGAGAATGGAAAGAGGCAGATTCACTAGGCATTAAGGATGCAAAAAGGGCAGGAATAATCTGGTGTGAAGGCTGAAGGAGCATTTCCTAGAGGACTCATGATAAAAACAAAATTCCACTATGTCAAATGGACACTTGAGAGTTTGAACCTACCACTGAGATGGTCTCACTGTTGCCCAATGTTTCTTGATTGACTGAATGATTTTGCTTGTTGTAGGTTGAGGATATTGGAGGTTTTTTTAATTGTATTGTCCCTTCTGTGTCTTTTTATGGTTTAGAAAGACGAGAATAAACAAACAGACATCAAATATCACATATCTCAGACTAAAGAAGAGCAGAGGAGTTCTCATCATCTCCTTCCTGGTGTGTAACTATAGCAAGGAATACATAGTGTTGGACTCATGGCTGTTAAATATAAAGGAGATTATCTATTACAAATTGTCCAAATCAATAATTCTACTTTACCATGTCCTTCCTATGTGTCAAATTATGCTCTTGTCCCCATTCATTTTTATATCAGAGATTCCTTTTAAAAATTGACTATATTGAACTGGTAAAAAACTTACCTATGGCAAGTCTTCTATTAATGAGGAATGCAATTGGTACAGTCTCTACCACTTATTCACTGAGAAACCTCAATCAACTACTCAGATGCTGTATGACTTGGGGACAAATAATAACAGCCCTTTCATCTTATTTAGCTGCTGATGCAGACGCATTGTTGACCGTCTTCTTCAGAGAGTCTTCCCTGATAAACTAGAAGCAACCTGACTCCATGTCGTTCTCAGAGAGCTCTCTACCTGACTTTGATTTTGTTCTTTCATGCACTCATTCTTCTGCCTACCTATCCCCCACCTTAGCAAAGATTTAGTGAGCACTTGGTGTATGCCCAGCACTGGGCCCAGAGATGCGGATTCAAAGATAAAAGGCAACAATCCTCTGCTTTGTGTAAATACTAATGTAAGGAATTCATTTGCCCTGTGGAACACCTCACCTTGAAGACAGGAACCATCTCTACCTAAACCTGGTGTCACCTGAACATTAGTTCTCCACAGTGGTTGAGCACATGGACTGCAGAGTCTTAGGGAGGCGGGATGCAGTGCCAGCTTGGCCATGTACCAGCTGCAAACCTGGTGAGTTATTTAAATCCTCTGAGTCTCAGTTTCCCCCTCTTGTAAAATGGACGTGATGATACCAGTACCTACCTCATAGGGTGGGCTCTGGTAAGAATTAAAAGAGGCAATTATTGTAAGGAGTTTAGGAGAGCATGTGCTGTACACTAAAAATCACTGGATAAAAATGATCATCAATAGTGTTAATATCTGACCTGTGATCAGTCTGCGAACGGCCACCAGTGGCTATGATGGTGACTCTCCTTTAAGCAAGGAAGAACACATTTAAAAGAGTTGCTAGCACTTCACAGAATGGTCTAGAAAGCAATGCCCATTTCAGTTTGCATGTCACAGGAGCAATTTTTCTTTAGCCTGTATGTCATGTTTTCTGTTTTATTTCTCTCATTTTCCTATACCAGAAAGTTTCATCTGCTCCCGATGTTCATTCCCTATTTAAAGACACAGCATTTGGTTTGCGAAGCCAGAACTTCTCTGCCAATGCTGTCACCACTCGTATCTGTGGCACTGAAGGCCCAATCTGCAGCAAGAAGTGACACAAAACCCCTGCTGTTCCATCCGGAGGGAGTTGCTGGTATGCAGGGTGAGTTGCAGGACCAAGCCCCCAGTGAGGAATAAGTAACAAAAACCATAGAAAACAAATAAAATAGAAACACTCAGAGCAACTAACACTGAAATGAAGGAAAGGATGAACTAAAATAAAAAATTGTAGTGGGGATTCGGTGAACCGCTGTAAAATCACAGACCGTGCTTTTCTTTCCTTACTCTCTGAGACTCTAGATCACTGCTCAGATGAATTTATGGCTATTTTCAACATTTATGTGAAACACAACAAAAAGCTGGACTCTTGTTGCTGGGCAGGCTACACCCCAGGAGGTCGCAACGCCTCATTAATTAAGGGCAGGCTGCAGAGACTGGTTATCCGGGAGCTTTAGGTGCCCCACACATGTACTTCTCCAAGCCAGAGCAGGTTGCACCTAATCAAGTTTTCAAGGTGAATCTGATTTCTGCAATGCTCCTCACCCCTGACTTCCTCATAGGCATTTCTAACCTAGGTACCCCCACATTCCAGGGATGGCATGATCTCCTTCAAACACCATGCCTGCTTCTCGAACATTATCTGCAGAAACAAATTTAGCATTATACATTACATCACCACCTTGCTGCAGATTATGGACCCAGACAACTACCTCCCACGTGGGCCAAGGTGATCCAGGCAGCCTAGAGCATATGAGTCTATCCAAACTGGAAGGGGGCAGAGCCTCTTGCTGAGCAGATGCTCTTGAGCCCAGCAGATCTAGGAATTGCATTTTATTTTTTGCCTTTAAACATGCAGATAGGAATATCAGACCTAGAAGCTTTCCGTGCTGCACAATTTATGCTAGCTCATTACCTCCTGCTACACTCCAAGGCTTTGTAACGGAAATTGGCTCTGATTTCTGAGATGGGCATTACATCATAGTCTTCTTTTAGCACATTATGTCATCCCTGCTGAGACGCATTATCTAGGGTTGGCTCAGCAGTAGCGATTTTTGTGGGCCGACTGCAGTGTTCCCAAAGAACTGCTGGGAACCACAGATTGAAATCTGAAACATTTATCTTCTAAAAAACTGAAACTGGAGAAAGATGTTCACATCAGACCCCATTTATTTCCTTTAACCCTCTCCCGTCTTGGAGCCTTTTAGACTACATTGCAGCAAATCCCAGTGAGCAATGTGCAGAGCCTGTGCAGGGACGGTCACCTTGAGATAACCACGGCTAAGGGTGCCTGAAATATTGCCCCTCATCAAGGACTGATAGACCTGACACTGCCACGATTCTATCTCGAGGGACGTTACAAAATGCTTAAAAGGAATCATCTCGCACACTCACATTGATAACATTAAGAGCGCCCTGCCTAATTCTTGGGTTATTTAAGAAAAGAATTTCTTCTCATGATCTGTTTATAAATATATATAAATGAAAACTACATACACATATATATACATGCTTAGCCTCCTGACCATGTTGTAGCCACAAAGGCAAACTTCTAGAAGATTTGTATTAGAAATAATTTTTATGCAGGGAATTGAGCTGATATTATCTCATCTCACTTCAACCATGAAATTAGAAGCCCGTTCTGTATCTCTCTATCCTAGGCAGGATTAGAAACCATTGCACAGAGGGAATAGACAGGTGCTTTCAGGATAAAGCAAAGATATTCCCAAACCCTAGAGAATCCCAATAACTCTCTCCTCACAAAAGCATAAATATGAGAAGAAAAAAAAAAGTCTCTAAATATAAAAGGAGATAAGATACGTTCAACCATGACTAAATTACAATCCCCCCTTATATACCAACTAATGAGATTCCCTGGGTGGGGAATAAGTGCTGGGGCAGGGGTTAGAAAAGAGGCTACAGGGCCGGCCCCGTGGCTTAGCGGTTAAGTGCTGGCGCTCTGCGCTACTGGCAGCCTGGGTTCGGATCCCAGGCGCGCACCGACGCACCGCTTCTCCGGCCATGCTGAGGCTGCGTCCCACATACAGCAACTAGAAAGATGTGCAACTATGACATACAACTATCTATGGGGGCTTTGGGAAAAAAAAAGGAGGAGGATTGGCAATAGACGTTAGCTCAGAGCTAGTCTTCCTCAGCAAAAAAAAATGAGGAGGTTCAGCACGGATGTTAGCTCAGGGCTGATCTTCCTCACAAAAAAAAAAAAGAAAAAAGAAAAGAGGCTACGATATTCCCTTCCCCCACCCATTCATGCTGTATTTTTTTTTTCCCACTGATTTTTTTTTTAGCCATGAATACTTTTATGCTCTCAGTTTCTTTTTGTGGCTCTCAAATGGCAGCCACATCCAAACAACTTCATAATTAAACTAGAGGTAAGTAAAGCTATCATTTGGCCCCACCCCAGGGCCTTGCTCCTGCTTCCACCCTCAGTGATTTTCCATCATGTTCTTTTCTAGTGCCCTCTCCCTACACCCAACAGATCATAACACAAGATGGCGGCCTTCAGCCCTCACTCAGCCCGGGGCAAGGCCATCTGAGCAGTCTGAGCATTCTAATAGGGTTTGGGACACCTGGCCCCACACTCAGGGTGTAGAAACTTCCTGGGTGACATTCAGCAACTAACTGATATCCCATCTTTAGCACCTCTTCTTTCATATTTTATATCTGCTGCCATTTGCCTCTTATGTCCTAGAGGGGACAGGGTGAGGATTGATGGTATGACCCCACAAAGGGCTTGAGGCTTTCAGATGGGCGGTGCTCTATAAAATAGTGCTATTTAACAGCTAAGGACATTTACAAGAATCCTCTAACCTTTCTCCTTCCTTTCCTTTGTCCCTTCATCTCCACCCCCTCCCTCTCGCTCTAGGAATTTTATGATCCAAAGGCCAAAATGCTTTAAATCTTAATAACTACATGTGCCACTCAGGATACTGAAAGAAAACTATATATACTCTTTACTTGATGCATTCCAAGCTTTTACTGCAGCCAAAGTAACTGCTGCACCATCTAAAAATTCCACTGAAAAAGTAAGTAGCCTTCAACACATTAAGCTGATTTTCATGTAAGTTGTAAAATATTAAAGGACCAGAACTTCTATCCAATAATGAAATTACCTGGCTCCATCACCCCCTTTACCTTTGCAGGAGGTAAGAAGGTGGATTCGCATCCTGAAAGATGTGTGCCTGCCTCTAGATGTCAGCTGGCTGGGCACCAGCTCCTGAAGACACACTGGGGAGGGGACGGAGCATTACTTCTCCCTCTTCCTCCAGTGCACTGTGTGTCCCAGTAGTTGTGACCAATCCTGCAAAAAAAAAGGCTTTCAGGATGCCCAGAGGTCCTCAGTCCACTCCCAATCAGGCCAACTATGGAACAGAGCCACCGTGCTCTTGGTCCTTTAACCAGACCGTCTCTGGCCATGAGAATCTCCAGGAGGAGTTCTTACAGAGAAGAGGAAGCTGAGCCCCAAATCTGTAGGTAGTTTCTAAGAGTAACTACATATTGGGGGGATCAGATTGCACAGTGAGAAATCAACTATTCCCTAAAGAATATCCCAAAATAAAGGCAGAGAGCCAGGGCGGCCAAGTCAGAATGGGGAGATCAAGCACGGAGCTCATTGGCTCCTGACGTAACAGTAAAACCCAGGCTTGGAGTGAGGAGGAAATTCTGGGCCTGGCTTCAGCCTCCTTCACCAGCTGTCTTGGCACCAGTCGCTGTGCTTAGGGGGCTAGCAGAAGGGGAATAAAACAGTATGGTCCTTTCAGGCTTCCCTAGGCAGAGGTGGAGAATTAGAATAGCCTCCCTTGCCCCCACCCACCTGCCCAGAATCAATATCAGGATCACCTAATGCTTAGAAAAACAGACATCTGTTTTATCAATGATGATCTCAATCCTGCTGTCTACCAGCAAGGCCCGGATACCAGCTGACCTCACCAGTTGCTCTCTGGGTGCCACCCCAGAGCCCATTGCCAGCCCCCTGGGGGCTTGTGGCATTTCCCAGGCTGCAGAGCCTTCCCTACTTCTCAGAGTAAGCCCTCAACAATTCACCTTCAGACCTGTCTTCTCAGGAACAACAAAAAAACTTCTCTTCTGTAAACATAAGCATGTCATGAAGATACAGACTACAAAAATATCATGGATTACAGTTCAGCCCCAAAAAGTTATAGAGAGATCTGCTTTAGCCAGCTTTGGGGGAAAAAAAAAAATACAGGTTCCCTTACAATACAAGTCTAGACTATTGCTGGTCAGGATCCTTAACTTCCAGGAAGTTTGCATCCCCTTCACCTCTATTCCTAGTCCAGGCTGAGTACCTTGCCTTTCCCTTAAGAAGTTTTTCCTTCTCAGGTGCCAGGTTTCTACTCCATATTTTCTTCATGATCTGAAAGCTGTCTCTTGTTTACTCCTTAACAAAAGTACTAGATTCTCATTAATCTTGAACAATAGAACTAGGCAGCCTTCATTCATTCATTCATTCATTCAGCAAATATCTACAGAGGGGCAGCAACTGTGTGCCTATTATTGTAAAAACTCTGATGCATGATTCAGCTTTTCAGGCACAGGAGAGACCACAGACAAGCTATATTAATAAATATGCAACAGAGACTGCTAGCTTTTCACCCAAATTCCTCCTCTTATTCCTGGGTACACAGCTGGATATACTTCCCAACTTCCTCTCCTGTCAGGTGTGGCCATGTGCCTGAGTCCTGGTCCATAAAAAGCGGATGGAAATGATGTGCACCACTTCCAGTGATGCGCCTGTGAGATCTGCATGCTCTTTCCTCCTTCTGGCTGGTTGAGATGGCGAGATCACGAAGCCCCAGAAGTCATGTGTTGAACATGGCAAAGCCTCAGACAGCCTGAGTCCCTGCATACACCCTTGGAGGAAAGCTGCCCTTGCGGCCTATTGATGTTCAGGACTGGTACAAGAGCAAGAAATAAACTTCCACTGCATGCTTTCATCACAGGGTTGGGTCTATTTATAACAGCAGTCAGGTCGCTCTAATTAATATAAATGTTGAAATGATTCATTGAAATGGAAAGATATTTACAGTGTATACTAGGGTAGAATAAGTTGAAAAAGTTATTATAGTGTGATATTACTTTTTAAAAGAATATGTATATAAATGTACTTACACACACAAAAAGAAAGTTATAGAAGTATGTATAGCAAGGTATAAGTGCTTATCTCTGGATGGTAGTAATATAGGTATGGCTTATCTAACTTTTCTGATATGAAATGATATTATTTTATAATTAAAAAGTAAAAGCTATGTTTAACATTAAAAAGGAAAGTATGTTTTGAGATGTATATACAAAGGCATAGCATCTTAAAGTAGATAAAGATTTCCTGAGGGAAATTAGGGCAGCATCTATTAATGACCCCTCCAACACTGAAAATCTATAAATTAGCTACAGCCTGGGAAATGGAACAGTGCAATTATACAACAACCTGGTTCCCAGCCTTTACATATTGAGGCCTTGTCAAAGGAGATCAATTCACCAGAAAGGATGGAAGAGATAAATCTTTTACCTTTACAAAGTGCCAAAAACTAGTCTCAGTGATTGTTTGGGGATAGGGGATAGGGATGAAAGAAAGGGAAGTATTGAAAGGGTTAGGGGAAGGAAAAAGGGGCATACTTACCTTGCACCCTTTTGAACCTTTTGAATATTTTACTATATTCATTTATTACTTATCCCAAAAATTCAAAAAAAAATTTTGTGTTAATTTTGTGCTACATGCATTTAATACCTATTTTTTAAAAATTCTAAGTTCTATGATCTTTTGTAAATATTAAGTCAGAGATTCTCTTTGAATTGGTTAAGAGCAGAGACAGATGCTAAGCAAATAAACCAAGTTATAATTTACCAGTAGAATCCTACAAAACGTGGATCCAATTAGTCATTGCAGCAAAGGTTCCCCTTTTTATGTGGGAAGAGCCTACATATGTTCTTCCCATATACCAGAGGAAAGGAGTTGTTGGTGAAGGGTCACCTCTGCTCTCCTCCACACAGTCTTCAAAAGTGCCTGGAGAAAGATTTTGGTGTACAATAAGAGTCAGAAACTTTGCAAAATATGGTATACCAAAGTCTCAACCCCCATTCTTCTGCCATGAAGACTCAGAGGAGTGAGGGTGACCCAAGAGAGGAGGGACAGGCCACCCACTCTCTGGATTGAGGAAGCATTTTATAAGTTGAGGTCCCTGCAAAACAGACTCTGAGATGGAGATTTGCCCATGGGTGGCTTACCGGGTAGGGCTCCTGGGAACAACACCTGTGAGGGAGTAAAGGAAGCAGAATTAGGCAAAAGGAGGACTTGAGCTGTGATGCTGTCACAACAAAGGTGTCAGTGGATCCCACAGGGCACTCTAGACCTGGGACGGCCCTTCAGAATTGTCCCAAGCTGGAGATAAGCCTCTATATGCCCTCAGGGTCTTGGGCAAACAGCTGTCTTTAGCCAATTTTCTGGGAAGGACTCAGTTGTGAGACATCAACAGGCGATACTCCCAACAGCTGGCAGGACAAATGCCTAGGATCAGGGGACAGCATCTACTACAAAGTGGCAGGAGGATGTCAACTCTTCTATCAGTCTATATCTAGTTGTCAAATGATCACATCAAATTCGGCTCCTATTATTCCTCTTTGAAATTCCTCAGCAGCCTCCCGTCACCCTTGGGAGCAAATAGATCCTCCTAAGCAACATTATGGGGCTTTTCTCTGGCCTAGAGGCCAAACACTGTGTGCCTTCTCCCCCATGGAACCTAGGATCCAGCCACCTGGGGCCACTCACCAATCCCAGAAATTACCATCCTCTCTCATGGCTCTGAGATTTCATACATGCTGTTTCTTCTGCTGGAATGCCTTCTCCCCTCTTATCTTCCTAGAAAATCCCTAGTTATCCCTCAATCCTCAGGGTGATTTCCACTGGGAAACATCCCTGGCTCCCCTGGACAACTCAGACTCAATTTACTCCAAGTTTCCACCATGTTGTATGCATCTATGCTACCACCCAGAGCACCCCCTGTATATACCAGTTCTGCATGTCTGTATTCCTACTAGACTGGTGGCTTCTTGAAAACAGAGCCAGATCTTTCATCTTGCTATTCTTGATACACAGGAAGTATTGGATTAAATGTTTGTTGAATGAATAAATACTTCAACGTGGAAGAAATGGTGCTGGCAGTGTTAGCTCCATCAAGGAACAGCAGATGAATCCTGATAAATTGGTGGGACGGGAGATAGGAACTGGGGACATGGGGAGAGGCAAAGTGTTTGTAGCCAGCCATGTGCCAGAAACATTTGGCTTTTGCGTCATCTTTTGTTCTCAATCTCTATTGTCCAGCTGCAACTTAACACAATGGAGAGTATATTAGGGGCTCTTATGTTGACAGCAAAATTGCTTTTAGGGTGCAACAACCAGAAAGTCTCCCAAGGATGACTTTAAGGAAGGAGTATTGGGCTGTGCAGATCCCTGGCTGGGGCTACTGACTAAATGAGATGGTGGGTCTAGGAAGCATTCCCCTCTTTGCGTATCCTCCCAGAGAATCTCTGCCAAGGACAAGAGGAGCCACCACACGTGAGTAACATGTTCGCCTTTTTTGCATGGTGCTGATCAATGAAGATGGTAATGAGGGGATGGGCAATGGGGCCACATGAGCTGAGAGTGATTAGGCCAAAGGGGAACAGGTCTCAGGGAACAGATAGAAGGAAAAAAAGACTTGGGTCACTCTAGAGCTTACTGGTAAGGAGAAAGTGGAAATGCAGGCTCTCATCTTTCTTTGCCTCTCATCTCATACCCATCCTCACTCCATATTTCTATCCTCAGACGGAATGGAACTAGCCCAAACTATGATGAAAAGTGAGTGATTCTATCTCAGTCACATCTTGAGCAAGTAACATTTTTTTCAGAACCCCCAAAGCAAACATAATATACTAAATAATGAAGCAAAATTATCTAAGATCATTATAAACAGGCATCAAACCAAGTTTAGCTCCAACCAAAATGAATTGTAGGTTCGTCTTTATTTTCAAATCTTACTACCTCATTAAAGAACCAGGGACTTGTCATTTTGGGGAGAAAAAATATTCTATTTCCTCAGGAAATGCCAAGGGGCCACAAATTTTAATCTGCTCCAGCTGGAGTGGAGGCTGGGGGCTTATTTAAGCTCACGAAATATACCTTCTCACGTTTCCTCCTGCTGACAACCAAAGATCCTCCTCAACCAAGGTTTAGGTAGCTGCTCCCAGTATTCAAAGGAAGATTGCCCAGCCAAGCAACTGCTCCACCCACCTGAAAGCCTGCTTAGGATTCCACTTGAATGTAGGAGTTGGTCTCTAAATATAATCCTGACAGAAGCCTCCACCATCATCCCTGTACTTGTAGCTTCTCTCTTTCCAAAATAATAAAATGGGATGGGTGGGTCTTCAGGCTTTCTCCCTGGGAGGGCAGCTTGGGGTAATGAGACACAGGACAGCAACCCTCTGCAGCCACTTCCCCAACCATCCCTTTAGCGTGGGAGGAGGGGTGAACAACAGCCATTCTCCACCCAGGAGTTGCCACCAAGCCCCAATCCCCCAGTTTCCCACTGGGTCCCTCTCAAAGCAGATGGTCCCTAAGGTGAGTCAGTTGTCCCAGGGCATTAATTAACATCAGGAAAATCCCTAGAAGTGTGCCTCCTCCCCCTCCCCAACCCAGGACTCCTGTTGTAAAATTCAGAATCTCAACATATCCTATTCCCAACTGTGATCATTCTTATCTCACCAGATGGTGTTCTACTAACCAACCAATATCTGTTCATTGTCAATCTCTCTCACTAACCCTGAGATCTTTGACAGCAGTGCCGTGTCTTCCTCATCTGTGGAAGCTGGCCTAGGAGGATTGCCCAGTAAATGCTGGACAGATGGAGGGATGGATGGATGGGTAGGGAATTGCCTCAGTGTTGCGCTTGGTAGATAGAAGGACAGATGATGGGAAGTACAGCATAAACAGCTTGACTACAGCTATGCCTTGCAACTTGGGGCATGATCCTGGAACTCACACAGAGCTCTGCGGGCTCCAAGACAGAGCATGATGGTGCCGTGGCTCTTGCCCTCTGAGTCCCCTGCCCAAAACTAAATCCATCTGGGGGTGGAGAAGGGCCCCTCTATAGCAGGCCCAGGAGGAAATTGCGTTGGGATCACCTGTGAAACACAGTGACCCTCATTAACACAACCAAAGGCTGACTTCCCACTTCTCTGCAAGTTACTCTCCTCTGTGAGGAGAGAGGGGTGGAGATGTAGTGAGGGAGGCTGGGCAGGGGCCTGTAATTGCAGCCCCCACTGCTACAGTGACCGTTCATCCCAGGAGTGGCTGAGGAGAGCCTGGACATCTGTGTGTGACAGTGAGGTTTCCATGTGTGCAGTTGGGCTGTTCTTCCCTAGATGACACCCAAAAGGCCACAAGCTTTTGAATGGAAGGTAGTTGGTTTTGTGGAAATGCCATTTCACTGGCTCTGCTTTATTTCCAGCCAGGCAAAGCTTTGTTATCAAGTAAAGACAGCTGAGCTCCTCAGGCATTGGGAGTCTGGGCAGGTCTCTTCTGACCAGGGAGAGACACCAGCACCAGAGTAACTGAAGGGCAGAGGATGAAATTAAGCAAAGGAAAAGTCAGGCTGGAGTCAGATTGTACTTCCTCATGGCCAGAGCTCTGCTTCTGTTAAGACCCAGCTTCTGAGAAGACAAGGGCCATCACTTCCCCTTCGCCCACCACAGTCAGCCCTTGGGGGGATGCAGGGACCCAACTGGCCCTGCCCATCTAATAGAGAGAACCTCCCTTCTGCTGTGGTCTTTCATCCTGACTTCTCCTTGATGAAATGGACAGTTAAGAACTGATTAGAAACAAAAGAACCTGCCCTTTATGAAGGCTAAACCTGAGGCTTCCTGGCAACACCAACCACTCATTTGGCTTTACTGACTAACTTTAATTCAACCCAAAGCTAGAGGTTTTGGTCCCTTCATGTTTTAGTCTTACAGTTAACAATGAGTTATAGAAGTGCATTTCTATCATATTATAGAAAACTCCTTATCTAGAATTATTGTGGTGATCATTTCACAATATATACAAATATAAATCATTATGTTATATGCCTAAAACTAATATAATGTTATATGTCAATTATATCTCAATTCAAAAAAAGAAAGGAAACTCTATCCTGGTTACACGATAAATGGAAACTGTTTCCACAACAGCCGAGGTAAAAGAGAGCAGGGAGTTAACGTTTTTGAGTAAACCCTAGGTACTTACCATAAAGTACTCTGTTTTACTTAATTTCCCTTCATCTTCCCAACAACTTCATGAGGTAAGTATTACTATCTTCAATTTGTGAGGAAACCAAAGTTCAGTGAAGTTGATTGACATGCCTACAGCAAACAAGTGGAGAATCCATGTCCTTTCTGCTCCACCTATGATTTTCAGCCCTGGCAGCAGAGTAGGAACTTTTAAAGACTATAGCCCAAGTCCCATTCCCAGAGAGTCTGACTTAATTGGTCAGGAGTGGATCCCAGATTTTTTTGGTAACAGGATCAGTGGGCTACATCATGTGGAAATGGAGGGCATGTGGCTCCTGAAAAAAATGCCTTAAAAAGTTTTCATCTCATCTTTACCCCAATGCTAGGAAGTCACCAGCCACGTGACTCCAGCTTAGCCATGTAAGTGATTCCAGTAAGTCTTAGCTCGGGTGGAAAATCAGGCTGACAGCTGAACGCTTTTGTAGCTCCTAAATGTTTTTAGCCTATCAACAAAGTTATACCAAGTCTCCTAGGTAACTGGGACTTTTTTCATTAAATTGGGAAATATTGAGCAAGGTGGATGACAAAACTTGCATTGAGATTTTCATATCCTGTAACTGGTAACTAACTTGCGGTGGGTTTGAAGATATCTTACCTCTCTGTGATTCAGCCTGCTTTCCCTGTCACAGAAGTAGGAGGAAAGCAGGAGAACACTGAGCTGTCTTATAGGGAAAATTTGGAGGCATGAATAAATTATTCCATGCTTATGAAGTGCTTTGGGCTCCTTGAGTAATCAATGAGGACCTGATGTTATTAGTTTTCCCACAAGTCCCAAGACTAATCTCTCCTCTCCTCCTTGCTCTCCAGCTCAGGAGTTATCCTCTGTGCCCATCTAAGTTACTTTCCATGTGCCCTGGCAGATAGTGAAGCTAGAGCTTGTGCTCTCCCTGTGGAGAAGCAAGATGGTGTGCATCCTATCAGCAACGTTTCTCCTCATAACAGATATCTGTGAGCTGGAATTTATCCGCTGCTAATTCCTTGGCATTTGTTTAACACAGACCAAGGCAGCAGATCCACAAACTGTCCTAGAGTCAGGCACAAGCTGTTCTTACCAGGCAGATTCCTTTTATGAAACACAAATAATTTTCAAATAATTAGGCAATCAAGGCCCCAAGTTAACAAGTGGGAAGGGTCTCCACTTTCTAACTGCAACCCTAGCCCCTTACTGTCATTTTCCCCATGATCTTCTATTTCAGCACAAAACCAGTTACTTTTCATGAGCAAAGTCATTCTTTTCTTGAAATGTCACTTGTTGAACAAAGAACAGAATAGTAATCAGCCTCTCACAATCAAGTGAGCCTGACCTTATGGCAGGCTGCTGTTTTGTTGGGGAAGCCAATGTTGAATGTGTCTGACTTTGACAATGTATAATTTTAAGTTCAAATTCAGATGATTTATGTATATGTCCTTGTTTCAATTACAGAACCTAAGAATATTAAGTTGAGAGGGCAGCTTATCTAGTCCATGTCCCTCATTTTAAGAGGAAACTAAAATCCAGAAGAACAAAGTGACCAGCCTGAGGTCAGCCAGAGTGCCCAGAACTCTGCCCTTGGCCATCCTCTTTGCTTTATCCCACATTCTCTCTCTAGAAAGCTCATCTGGTCCCATGAGTCTAAATGCCACCATATGTTAATAAGTCTCAGCCCAGATGTCCCCACAGAACTGTTGCTTCTCTACCCAAGCCTCTCCTCATCCTACCCCTACTCCAAGCCTTCTCCATCTCAACATATTGCACCACTATTCCAGAGTTGCTCAGGTCCAAAACCTTGCCGTCTCCATTTCTCATATACCCTATATCTAAATGAAGGTACTAGTTCCATTTCCAAAAATTAATCACTAATTCAACTTTTTTTCTCCACTACTACGACACTAGTTTACACTGTAGTTAACTCCTGTCTATTTTATTTCAATAGCTTTGAACTGATCTCCCTCCTTCTACTCTTTCCCTTTCCAGTAGATGCACCACATAGTAATCAAAATAATCTGCATAAATGCATCATCTCACACACCTTCTTAAAACCCTTTACACTTAAAATGAAACCTAAACTCCTTTCCGTGCTTTCACGGCCCTACATAGTCTGACCTGCTAACTCGTCCCTGCCATCTCCTTCCACTCCTCCTTTTTCACTCAATCCAGTCACACTGGCCATCTTTGTTCCTTGAACAGACACTTCTCATTCCTGGCTCTGTCTCTAAATGGTAATTCCTTCTGTTTAGACTGTTCTCCCCACAGATCTTTACATGACTACCACTTTCTCATCCCTCAGGTCTCAGCCCAGAAAGCCAATCAGCAGCTACAGCAGCCCCCTAGTCCCTCTCTTTCACACTCCCATCTTCTTCATAGCACTTATCTGTAGCTGAAACTATTTTACTTCTTCGTTTGCATGCTTATTGTTTACCACCTTTACAGAATCAAACAGAGAGTAGATTTTCTTGGTCACCACCATGTCCCCTACTTCTGAGAAATGCCAGACTCAGAACAGACATTCAATAAATACTCATTGACTGACTAATGTGAAGAAATAGCAATAGAACCAGAAGTAGAATCTATGCTTTTCAATTCTCATTCCAGTGATGTTTCAATCCTGCCCTTTGGTTTACTAGAAACAGAGATCCACTCAAGCTAGTTCAAATAAAGGGAATTTTTGTGAGGATACATATGGAGTGACATGGTACAATGTCTCTGAAATCCAAAAACAGGAGCCATAGTAGGGCTTGAGCCCCACAGAGACAAAGATGAAGGAGGGCCCTGGATTCAAAATGGCCCTGGAGACCTCCCTCTTGGAGGTCTTCCTTTTGGTCCACCATTAACACTATTAACACACATTTTGTGTATCCGCTTCTTCCTGCCCTGTTCCAAATGGCATTTATTCATTCCTTCAGCAAATATTTACTGAGAGCCAACATGTGCTAAGTCATGCTAACTCTGCTTGCTTATCATTTCCGCTTTTATTTCATCTACATATGGCTTTGGTTTTCCATGTCTCCAACAGCCTTTCTCATGAATTTTTTGCTTCAATTCCTTCGTAGGACAATTCTTTCTAGGTTTTGGTTGATATTCCCAAGATAAAATCTAGTTCAACCAGTTCATCTTTTAGAGCTGAGTCAACACTAACAGCTTATGAATCGGCAGCCTTTGGATAAGGGGCCCAACTCTACTCCAACCAGCTGTGCTCCTGTGTGTTGTTCAGCAAGGGCTGTGAGTGTGGCAGCTTCGGTCAAAAAGGAGAGATGGCAGGGCAGATGATCCTATCTCTAGGATAAACTTTAATCTACTGAAGATACATTAAGCAGTAGGAAGAGACACATTTGGACATTTTAATTATAATATTATCATATAATGTTTGCCTAACTCAATGGGTAGTTTGATGTCGTTGAAGGTTTCAGAGCAGAAAAGTGATATAATCAGAGCTTTGCTTTGGGAAAATTAATTTTTAAGAAATGTGTGAGCTGGACTGTAAAAGGAAAAAACTGATATGAGAAGAAAAAATTTGAGGACAGCTGAAATACACGGAAGCACTAAGTCATGGGAGTCTGAATTAGTGCATGAGTAGTGCAAAGGGAAGGTGGTACAGCTGGGAGAGACACTAAGTTGCAGGAATTGGAATATGGCATCAATTCCACAAGATTTGAGTGCCTACTATGTACAAGGTCCTTTACTGAGGCCCTACTGTGTGTCAAGCACTGTGCTAAAGGTGTCATGGACATTATCAGATTTAAGCCTTCAAAAAACGTATAATGAGATGTATATAATTTTGTACACATTATATAGATGAGGAAACTTCAGGCCAGATAACAAAATAACTTTCTCAAGATCACATAACCAGAAAGTGGCCGAGGAAATGAACCTTGTGGAAAGATAGAAGAATCCTCAGGGCAACTGGAAGAGGCCAACAATATACCCGCAAAATGGCCTGAGACTGGAGAATGGGATTGGAGATGGCAGGAAGGCTTGCATTTCTAACTGGGATGAAGAGTGGGTTCACAACATGGCTTGGAGGATGGAGCCAGGCTTTACTCTTGGCCTTGAAGCCTGACCCCACATGGAGCAAATGCCTTCCCCTCTCTGAGATTCAGTATCTTCTCCTGTAAAATAGAGATAACAACATCCATGATCTCACAGGTCTGGGTAGGGATTAGTGATAATGTATCTAAAGTGGCTGACTCAAAGCAGGGTCTCAATAAAAGGTATCATTGCTGGGGTTAACAATTCTATTACTATTACTGATAGATTAGTCAGGGGCAACACACAAACATCAGAAGAGAGCACCTAGTCAGAATTTCATTGTTGAAAGGTTTTAGTCTCCATGTTTTTGCCTAAATATTGCTATGATCATGTGGACTGTTAGGCATGGGGCTACTCATTTCTTAGAAGCTGTGTATACTGGCCAGCTGGTAAAACAGGTCTAATTTTCAATGTCAAATAATTTCATCATTTGAGTTAAGCAGCCTGGACAGGCAGGGGTGGTAGACTCTGTCTCCTGTGCACTACACACCCTAGAGCTCTGTGCCCAGAGCTGAAAGTGCTGCCAGCGAAGTGAAGCATGCTCTAGAGGGATACACTCGGCAAAAAGTAACTCTCATCAGTAGCAGGTGGTGAAAACTCCACTAAGTTAGTGAGAACATCTTGAAGCCCAGAATCCTGGCTTTAAATATTAATTTGACTTCAGTAAGAAAGAGCTAGTTTTTATCCATTAGCTGAAAAGCACTTCAGCTCCTGCTTGTTATTTTTAAGCAATAATGTTTTTTTAAAGAGCCCAGTTCTGCTCCCCACAAGGGAGAGGACAGGCTTGAGCAAACCCCCGTGCTCTTCGTCTCTTCCAAGTGTGGGAGCAGAGAAGCGGTCATTCCACTTCTGTCTTCTCCCAGCCACCAAGCCTGAAGCCCACTTAGGGATGAGATCAGCTCCAGTTCAAGATCAAACTCTTTCCAAACACAAGATGGAAAAGTCCCATTAGCCAAACCACTGGGCAGAGTTTTAAGAAACAACAATCTGTTGCTGATCCTTTTCTATACTGGAAACATACAAAATATAGAAGCTACCTAACCCCCAGGCCACCAAAACCTTATGTTCTATTGCCATCTGATGCCATCTTAACCTACATGCACAGTGCCAGGGAGGGGGCAGCAAAATAGCTTAGTGCCCCAACTCTGGGTCTTTTCTCCCTTGCTTTCAGAGCAGAACCCATCTGAGTGAGAATGATTACCTTTCTTTTTTTTTCTTTATTGAGGTCATACTGGCTTATAATATTGTGTAAATTTAAGATGTACATTATTGTATTTCAGTTTCTGTATAGACTGCATCATGCTCAACACCAACAGTCTAGTTTTTATCCAATCACCGTACACATGTGCCCCTTTACCCCTTTCGCCCTCCCCGCACTCCCTTCCCCTCTGGCAACCACTAATCTGTTCTCCTTGTCTATGTGTTTGTTTGTTTGTTTATCTTCTACATATAAGTGACTAGATGTTCGTTTCATTCTAATCAAGGCTTGGGAAGAGGATCAGGGGGAGAGTCTTCTCAGAAAAGGAGTTTGAAGAAGTTGGCAGAATTCCAATAAACATAGGTGTAAAAAAAAATCTAACAACATGAATCTGTTCCTAGCCAGAAAGAAAATATATTGTATATTTAAGGCAGAGCAGCAACGTTGCATAAGTTGTGTGTGGGGGGGGTAGCCATTCACTTCATAGTCTATGTGAATGGTGCCCCCTGGAGTTGTGCAGTGCACAACCGGTGTAACCAAACTTTGCCTCAATTCAGAGTATCTAAGTCAGAAAAGTGCCTATAATAATTTCCACACACCTGTGGCATCTTTAGGCTATGGAAACATTTCAGTTGTTGCAGATTATTCTGTAGAAAATTCTTAATACACACAGCAAAACCCAAACCTCCCACAGAATCATACCCTAAATTATAGCGAGGGGGTACCTTGGAGGTCATCTAGACCATCCCCTCCTTTTGCAGATGAGAACTGAAGGCCAGAGACATAATGTGTCTTGTCCAAGGTCAATAAGCCTATACTAAAAAGGTGAAACAGACTTTCTCTGCTTCCCATAGATGGCCAAAACAGGCCACTTTGCTGTGAATGGTATTCAGCCTACCCAGACCCAAAATTGAATCTTATTCATCATTATCATTTAACATTTATTGAGCACCTTCGAAACACTAAGCCTTGAAAATATAAAAGAGTCCATTCAAATATCCCAGTCCATCAGGAAACAGTAGGGCAGAGCTTTGCACCAATCACACACAACCTTTGGTCCAAGAAATAAGGACTTTTCTAGAAATATTTCCAAGTACAAAGGTAATGTACTCTTTCTTGAGCCATAACAGTTATGGTCTATTGAACAAATCCTTATTTAGGCAATTTTTAATAAATGTGTTACATCCCCATTGGAGTTGACTGACTTCTTTGAAGCTGCTTTGGTTTACTGGTTAAAAATTTATTCCTTAATATATTTAACAGCCATATGATTTATGCAATAGATTTGGAACCATTCAGGACTTTCACATAATTATTACCTGTTTAAAATCAGCCTATCCAAAGCAAGAAAACTGATGGCCATTTACAGGGAGAATGGGAAATTTACAGGTTGCCGAGGTTGGCCCTTAATTTAAATTTTATTTTTAACATAGTTCTACTCTTTCTAATGGAAGTTTTATGCATGTTTGAACGTGTGCGGTGAGAGCGAAGTGGGAGGAGAGAGAAGCTCTTTTACCAAAAACAGATGCAATTAAACTGCTGTATGGACAAGCTCTCGCCAAATTTCTTATTGAAATCAAAGACACCTTTGAGTTAGTAATGCAAGAGCAGGGCAGAAAGCACCTGCAGTCACGTCTGTTTCTCATTTTGTGCTCATGTAACTCAGACGCCTGTGGATTAAGTGAAATCTGCTCCTGAGCTGAAATCGTGGATACCACGTGTCAGCTCAGTTTGAATTTGGAAACAGGAGCTCAGAGGATGCCATTCAAACATGTAGCTCTGGTTTTCCCCGAGTGTAACATGAACAGGGAGTCATGTTATGGGGGCCTGTGTCTCCAGCTTCACTGTAAGTAAGAGATACAGCAGGACCATGTTTCCATTTAATGGTGTTACCCTACACCCAACCCCATATCAGTTCCCCTTTAAACTTTCACGAGGGAAGGTCATGGCACGGAATGAGAAGTGCTGTAAATTTTACACGTTGACAGTTCATGACGTGTGCATGAATTTACAACCATGTCCTGACACAGAAAGAGGAAGGCAACCAGGATACATGCTCCAATATCCCCAGGTAGCCAGCTACAGGTCACACTGTGGCACACATAAAGGTATAAAGGAGTCCATGGGTCTGGAGAAATTGCATTAGGATAAAATTAGTACTCAGCTTTTATATTAAGACCCCAAATCAAATTCTTTCCATTTTAACCCAAAAAGGCCTTTTTTAAATATTAGCACTAACAAGGAATTCTGGATCTTGTTTCTTTGATCACATTTTAGAATAGTAGCTCCTCATCTGCCTCTTCATTTGTCCGATTGATTCAACAAATATTTAGAGAGTACCTACTGTGTGCTCTCAAGCATCAATAGTCGTAAAACAGCAGGAACTTTGCTTTCATGGAGTTTCTTTTCTAGACGGGGAAGGGGAGAAATTGGCTTTGAACTAGCTTAGTGAAGGCGTGTTCCAGTTAAAGTCAAGATTCCATGTGGCATTCCAGATTTACACAGGATAAATTGGGATGTGATAATTTGCTTCAAAAAAAGATTCAATATTTTACTAAAAAAAAAAACCACAGAAGGATTCCCTTTAAATCTAAAACTCCCATAGCCCCCTCGCCCAAGTCCTTTTATTTATTCTGGATTTTTGAGGACTCCATTAATTGTTAAAGTGTCCCTGTGCTATTCTGGAGTACATCCTCTAATCACCACCATAGGTAGACATTCACTTCCACTGCATAAAAGAAGTGCCCTAAGAAAGCACCACTGATTCCAGAATAAAAACACAACCCACTCTGAAAAGACTACTCAGCAGAGGCTACAGGCAGGCCTAGGGAGAAAAAGTCTTAGGAACTCCAGTACTAGTGGCTTCCCTGGAGCCTCTCTGCACACTCTTTATTTAACAACTAGGTCAAGGGCAAAGGAAGTCCGGAGTCGACGGGGATTCTCTTTTCAGTTTCTCTGGATTTTTCTCATTGACATGAATGAGGTTAATATGGAGAAAAACAAGCCCAACTAATACAGTTTAAAAAACGAACCTGCTGAATGAAGACATCATTTTTCTCTCCTGACACTTTCAACTACTTAGATATTTAATTATCTGTCACCAGAATCTCTCCCTGTGAGCATAAGCAATTTGGCCCATTAGCAATTAGTGAGAACAGTTCCTCCACTGAGCTTTTGTGTGAGAACATAAATAGGGAGCTGTCACACACAAACACACAGATTTAGAAGAAATGAGAAAGAAGCTCAAAAGAGCATTCTTAATATTACAACTGGCCTCTTGTTATTTTCCGCACATTGAGGTTTTATTGATCAGTGACTACATTTCTCCTCAGGACCGTTGTAATGCCAGAAAGCTTCCCAGTCCAGCTGCATAGTGGTTAGTAGGCGTAAAAACAAATTTTTTTAAGCACCAGCTCTACCCTACCCTATCCAGAAAAGTTAATACCATATCATTCATTTCAGCTCCAAAGATTGAAAGGCTATCCTATTTAAAGAGGGGAAGCAAAAGTGAAGACAACCTTGGTTGTTTCCACAAGCCTTTCATCTACCCAAGAAGGATTTATACTTAAAGCCTTCATAGTAATTAGATAAGTTTAGCAAATAGAGGTACAAAAGGGTATTCATAAGTCAAATGAGCCATTCTTCAATTAAAGAGCTTTGCTTTGGAATAAAGGATCATGCTCAGTGCAGTGGGTGTTGCTTAAATTAGCCCTAAAGGAAAGGTCTTAAGAAAGAGAGGAATATAGGTACAAATAAAATGAGACCAAACTGGGAAGAAATTGAGTGTTTTTTTTGGCCCAATGTTAGATCAGTCCAAACGGATGATAGCCAAAACCAAGTCTCCATATATGTCACAACCTTAGCTCTTCAAGATCTCTCCTGGCTGTAAGTGTCTGAATTTTCATTGTACCTGAGGCCAGGTCCAACACCCACTCTGTGTTGCTTTTCCAGATAAAGACTTTATGATTCCTCTAGGAGAGCCTGTGAGAACTGCCACCTGACACATTGGAGAATTGCACTTGACGTTCAGAGGAGGACCAGGGGTTTTTTGCTGCTATTTAGAGCACTCAGAGTTCATCTTTGGCTGTGACTTGCACAAAATAGAAACTGTGCAACTACCTTAGCAAAATGTGAGGCACAGCATCAGTGTTTGGGTCAAGTAGAGAAACTCAATTTACCCTTATCCATAACAGCCCACCCCTCCTGATGGGAAGCACTGAGCAGAGATGAGCCTGGGGGTCCCTATTTACCTAAGCTTCTCATTACAACTTACCTGTCCATGTCTATCTTTTATTCATGCCCCCATTTTCCTCAACTGATTTATTGAAATAAAAAGAACTGAAGCTATTTTTACAGGAAAACTTTCCTTGGGCATACTCAGGTCACTGACAACTTCCAACATGCAAGTCAAGCCTCGAAATATTGGTACTCAGACTACAGACCACATGGAAATAGATAAAAATCTTTGAAAAATCACTCAGAAAGGTCAGAAGATTTAAAGTCCATACATCAAAATGCAGTCTATTCTTAGGAGTCAGCCACACAGTAAGTTAAACCAATGGATTTTATAATGACACTATGGCTATTTAGAGCTGCCTGCCAAGTGCTGGGTGTGATACCCAGCATTATGATGCAAAGTCCTGTATTCCAAATAACCACTTATGTCCTGTGGTAAAATAAGATCTCAAAATAGACACTTAGGGAAAAGATAGACATTTGACTTCAACTTGATACTGTAATTCCTAATGAGATCTGTCAAATGAATGGTGAGGAGGAGTACAGAAAGACCAACTCCATTCATGGTAAGAATCATTCATTAGGAATTCATAACAAAAGCAAACACAAAAAGATGAGAGGATTGGGGTTTAGAGTAGAACACACACACGTGCACTTCAGAAATGTGGCGTATTCATTTAGTTTTCCTATGTCCCCATTTCTTCTGTACCGGCTAGTGGAAGTAGACAATTTAGAAAATTTTCCTGAGACTTGCCTAGACATCATTTTTCAGACCTTGGGCTTACTGCCCCTATTTACTACTCCACGTTCTTCTCCTGTTTCAGCATTGTTTTTCATTGCCTAGTCCAAAACATCAGCATCAATTAACTCACTCTGAAACTCAAAGATTATTGAAGAATTAGGGACAGGTTTGCACTATAATAAAGAAGTGACAGAGCTTTTTTACTTTATGAACTGTCCCAATGTAGTATATCTAAAAATATAGCACAAATTCTATAGAACCCTATTTCAAACATCTTTAGAGGGGTCAAGATATACTGCTCAGAAATTCTTGAGAGTGAATCAATCAGATGGTTAAATTGATTCTAATTACCAGAAATTTATTTTTTTTTCCTTTTGACCGAATGTCAAGCAATTTTTTTTTTAATTTTTTGTTTCTTGCAGTAACATTGGTTTATAAAATTGTAAAAATTTCAGGTGTACATAATTATACTTCTATTTCTGCATAGATTACATCATGTTCACCACTAAAATACTAATTACAACCCATCACCACACACATGTACCGAATTATCCCTTTCACCCTCCTCCCTCCCCCCTTCCCCTCTGGTAACCAGCAATCCAATCTTTGTCCCTATGTGTTTGTTTATTGTTGTTATTATCTACTACATAATGAAGGAAATCATACGGTATTTGACCTCCACCCTCTGACTTATTTCACTTTGCATAATACCCTCAATGTCCATCCATGTTGTCACAAATGGCTGGATTTCATGGTTTCTTATGGCTGAGTAGTATTCCATTGTGTATATATGCCACATCTTCTTTATCCATTCGTCCCTTGATGGGCACTTAGGTTGCTTCCAAGTCTTGGCTATTGTGAATAACGCTGCAATGAACACAGGGGTGCATGTATCTTTACACATTGGTATTTTCAAGTTCTTTGGGTAAATACCCAACAGTGGAATAGCTGGATCATATGGTAGTTCTATCCTTGATTTTTTGAGGAATCTCCATACTGTTTTCCACAGTGGCTGCACCAGTTTGCACTCCCACCAGCAGTGTATGAGAGTTCCCTTCTCTCCACATCCTCTCCAACACATGTTGTTTCCTGTCATGTTAATTATGGCCATTCTGATGGGCGTGAGGTGATATCTCATTGTAGTTTTGATTTGCATTTCCCTGATAGTTAGTGATTTTGAACATCTTTTCATGTGTCTGTTGGCCATTTGTATATCTTCTTTGGAGAAATGTCTGTTCAGGTCTTTTGCCCATTTTTTAATTGGGTTGGTAGTTTTTTTTGTTGTTGAGATGCATGAGTTCTTTATATATTTTGGAGACTAAGCCCTTATCAGATGTATGGTTTGCAAATATCTTCTCCCAATTGTTAGGTTGTCTTTTCGTTTTGTTGATGGTTTCCTTTGCTGTGCAGAAGCTTTTTAGTTTGATGTAGTCCCATTTGTTTATTTTTTCTATTGTTTCTCTTGCCTGGTCAGACATGGTGTTTGAAAAGATGTTGCTAAGACTGATGTCGAAGAGCGTACTGCCTATGTTTTCTTCTAGAAGTTTCACAGTTTCAGGTCTTACATTCAAGTCTTTAATCCATTTGGAGTTAATTGTTGTGTATGGTGTAAGGTAAGGGTCTACTTTCATTTTTTTGCATGTGGCTGTCCAGTTTTCCCAACACCATTTGTTGAAGAGACTTTCTTTTCCCCATTGTATGTTCTTGGCTCCTTTGTTGAAGATTAGCTGTCCATAGATGTGTGGGTTTATTTCTGGGCTTTCGATTCTATTCCATTGATCTGTGTGTCTGTTTTTGTGCCAGTACCATGCTGTTTTGGTTACTATCACTTTGTAGTATATTTTGAAATCAGGGAGTGTGATACCTCCAGCTTTGTTCTTTTTTCTCAGGATTCCTTTAGCTATTTGCGGTCTTTTGTTGTTCCATATAAATTTTAGGATTCTTTGTTCTATTTCTGTGAAAAATGCTGTTGGAACTTTGATAGGGATTGCATTGAATCTATAGATGGCTTTAGGAAGTATGGACATCTTAACTATGCTAATTCTTCCAATCCAAGAGCACGGAATATCTTTCCATTTCCTTGTGTCTTCTTCCATTTCTTTCAGCAATGTTTTATAGTTTTCGGTGTACAGATCTTTCACCTCTTTGGTTAAGTTTATTCCTAGGTATTTTATTCTTTTTGCTGCAATTGTAAATGGGATTGTATTCTTAATTTCTCTTTCTGCTACTTCGTTGTTAGTGTACAGAAATGCAACTGATTTTTGTATGTTGATTTTGTATCCTGCAACTTTACCATACTCGTTTATTACTTCTAAAAGTTTTGTGGTGGATTCTTTAGGGTTTTCTATATATAAAATCATGTGATCTACAAATAGTGACGGTTTCACTTCTTCCTTTCCAATTTGGATCCCTTTTATTTCTTTCTCTTGCCTGATTGCTCTGGCTAGGACTTCCAGTACTATGTTAAATAGGAGTGGTGACAGTGGGCATCCTTGTCTGGTTCCTGTTCTTAGAGGGATAGCTTTCAGTTTCTCACCATTGAAGATGATATTAGCTGTGGGTTTCTCATATATGGTCTTTATTATGTTGAGGCACTTTCCTTCTATACCCATTTTATTCAGAGTTTTTATCATAAATGGATGCTGTATCTTGTCAAATGCTTTCTCTGCAGCTATTGAGATGATCATGTGATTTTTGTTCTTCATTTTATTAATGTGGTGTATTACGTTGATTGATTTGCGAATGTTAAACCATCCCTGCACCCCTGGAATAAATCCCACTTGATCATGGTGTATAATCTTTTTAACGTATTGTTGTATGCGATTTGCTAGTATTTTGTTGAGGATATTCGCATCGATGTTCATCAGTGATATTGGCCTGTAATTTTCTTTTTTTTTTTGTGTTGTCCTTGTCTGGTTTTGGTATCAGGGTAATGTCAGCTTCCTAGAATGAGTTAGGGAGCTTCCCCCACTCCTCAATTTTTTGGAAGAGTTTGAGAAGAATAGGTATTAAGTCTTCTTTGAATGTTTGGTAGAATTCACCAGGGAAGCCATCTGGTCCTGGACTTTTATTCTTTGGGAGGTTTTTGATTACTGTTTCGATCTCCTTACTGGTGATTGGTCTATTCAAATTCTCTACTTCTTCTTGATCCAGTTTTGGAAGGTTGTATGATTCTAAGAATTTATCCATTTCTTCTAGATTGTCGAATTGGTTGGCATATAGCTTTTCATAGTATTCTCTTATAATCTTTTGTATTTCTGAGGTGTCTGTTGTAACCTCTCCTCTTTCATTTCTGACTTTACTTATTTGTGCCTGCTCTCTTTTTTTCTTGGTGAGTCTAGCTAAAGGTTTGTCAATTTTGTTGATCTTTTCAAAGAACCAGCTCTTGGTTTTATTAATTTTTTCTATTGTATTTTTGGTCTCTATTTCATTTATTTCTACTCTGATTTTTATTATTTCCCTTCTTCTACTGATTTGGGGCTTGGTTTGTTTTTCTTTTTCCAGTTCCTTTAGGTGCATTGTTAGATTGTTTGAGATTTTTCTTGTTTGTTGAGATAGACCTGTATTGCTATAAACTTCCCTCTTAGAACTGCTTTTGCTGTATCCCATAAATTCTGGCATGTCGTATTTTCAATTTCATTTGTCTCCAGGTATTTTTTGATTTCTTCTTTGATTTCTTCATTAACCCAGTCGTTGTTCAGTAGCATTTTGTTTAATCTCCACGTATTTGTGGCTTTTCTGATTTTCGTCCTATAGTTGATTTCTAGTTTCATACCATTGTGGTCAGAAAAGATGCTTGGTATTATTTCAATCTTCTTAAATTTACAGAGACTTGTTTTGTGGCCTAATATGTGGTCAATCCTGGAGAATGTTCCATGTGCATTTGAAAAGAACGTGTATTCTTCAGTTTTTGGATGGAATGCTCTGTATATATCTACTAGGTCCATCTGTTCTACTGTGTCGTTTAAGGCCAATGTTTCCTTATTGATCTTCTGTTTGGATGATCTATCCGTTGGTGTAAGTGGAGTGTTAAAGTCCCCTAGTATTATTGTGTTACTGTCTATTTCTGTTTTTATGTCTGTTAATAATTGCTTTATATATTTAGGTGCACCTACATTGGGTGCGTAGATATTTACAAGTGTTATATGCTCTTGTTGGATTGTTCCCTTGATCATTATGTAATGCCCTTCTTTGTCTCTTTTTACAGTTTTTGTTTTAAAGTCTATTTTGTCTGATATGAGTACTGCTACCCCAGTTTTCTTTTCACTGCCATTTGCATGGAGTATCTTTTTCCATCCCTTCACTTTCAGTTTGTGAGTGTCTTTGGGTCTGAAGTGTGTCTCTTGTATGCAGTATATATATGGGTCTTGTTTTTTTATCCAGTCAGCCACCCTGTGCCTTTTAATTGGAGCATTTAGTCCATTGACATTTAAAGTAGCTATTGATAAGTATGTACTTACTGCCATTTTTTAACTTTTTTTTTTTCCTCAGTGTCTTAAGAGTCATTCTCTGTTCCTTTCTTCTTCTATACAGAATTGATGGTCACTTTAGTTTGGCCTCTGTCTGAAAGCTGTACTCTTTAACTCCCCTCCTCCCTCCTTTTATGTTTTTGATATCATATCTAACCTCTTTTTTGTGCATTTGTATCCATTATGTTCTTATCATGGAAATACATAATTTTTCCTATTTGTGGTTAGGGAAGTTTTCATCTATTATTTCTTGAAATAAATTCTCTGCCCCCTTGTCTCGCTCTGCTCCTTCCGGGACACCTATAACACGGATGTTAGTGTGCTTGATGTTGTCCCAGAGGTCCCTTAGGCTGTCCTCACTCTTTTTAATTCTTTTCTCTTTTACCTGTTCACCTTGGGTAATTTCTTCTAGTCTTTCGTCCAGCTCACAGATCCGTTCTTCTGTATCCTCTACTCTGCTTTTGAGTCCCTCTAATGAATTTTTCATTTCCAGTATTGTATTCTTCATTTCTGACTGGTTCTTTTTCATATCTTCCATTTCTTTGTTGACACTCTCACTGAGATCATCTATTCTTCTCCCCAGATCACTGAGCATCCTTAACACTCTTAGCTTGAACTCTCTGTCAGGTAGGTTGCTCATTTCTGTTTCACTTAGTTCCTTTTCTGGGGTTTTGTCCTGTTCCCTTACTTGGAATGTATTCTTTTGCCTCCTCATTTTGCTTCTTTCCCTGTCTTGCGTCTACGTATTAGGTAGGTCAGCTACGTCTCCTGCTCTTGGATAGGTGACCTTATGTAAGTGATGCCTTAGGAGGCTTCCAGTGTGCTTCTCTCAGTTCTCAATGTTCCAGGGGTGACCCCTATGTGGGCTATGTGTGTCCTTCTGTTGTGGCCTGTTTGCTCTCCCTGTAGGCGCCCAGGGAGGCTGAGTTATGCTCCTGGCCAGCTGTTGTAATGCTCAGCTGCTTATAGTTGTTGTGGGCCCTTCAGTCTCTTTATCAGGTTTGGGGAGCCCCAGCACAGTTGGCTGCAAGTTCTAATACCACATTTGTGTTGCAGTATTTCTTTTAAGTGAGTTGACCCCCAGCATGGCAGGTTGTTAGGCTCAGGGCCTTACAATTGCTGTAAGCCTCTAGCCTATTAGGTCTCTTGTCAGCTCTCTGAGGATTGCAGCTGGGTGGGGCTGGCCTCAGGCACAGGAGCACCCAATTGTTTCAGGCTTTGGAAGGTGGGGCAAACCCCCTATGTGGGTCTTTGAGAAGCACACGTCTTCTGCAGCTGACAAGCCCTGCCACCCGCAGGTCCACACACACAGTCAACACAGTCCTGCCCCGTGTGCGCGCCCCGACCTCCCCAAGCGGACCCAGTCTCTCCACGGCGGGAGCCCCACACACTCCGCCACCGCCCCACACTCTCCACCCGCTCCTTGTGAACACCCTGCCCAGCTAAAGTCGGCTCAGTTGCCAGGCTGCAGAGAATCCAGTCACCAATCTATGCAGGCCCACAAGTTGCCTGAGGGCTTGTCGATGGGTGGGACCAGTCTCTAGGGTGGGCTGCCTGCCCTGGCTGAGCTGGATTAAATCAGTGCTCTAGCGGGTGGGGCAGACCCTGGGCTAGCAGGCCTCAGAGAGAACTCCAATGGCGTCTGTGTCAGCACGCCCACACCAGGCCACAACAATGGCCGCCGCCAATGTCCTGGTACCTGGAGAGGTCTCACCCCTCACCGAGATGCACTCAGGGCCTATCAGGTGAGTCTCTTTTCACCACAGCACTGTGCACCTTTCTTTCTGGTGATTTTAGGTTGCTTTCTGAAACGGGTGAGTTTGCGCGCGGGCCCTTTAAGAGCCAGTTTTAGTTTCTTTGTGAACAGGGTTTTCGGGGGGTCCTCCCCAATGTTTTAGTAGCAGGCACAGTCAGATATTACGCTGCTGGTCTCGATTGTGCTGGGTCCACAAAATGCCCACAGCGGGGGCGCTCCCGGCTCAGGACCCGGCGCCTCCAGGGAGGCTGCGGACCTGTGCGCTGCTCCCGGCGGCCGTGACGCTGGCGGCTTGTGAAGGCGGCGTTTTTCCTCTCCAGAAGGGCGTCTCTGCCTCTTCCACCTCAGTTAGGATTGTCCGTTGTTGCAGGAGTTCCTCTCATCCAGTTTTCAGTTCTGTCTCAGGGGTAATTTTTCCACGAGTAGTTGTAAATTGGCTGTGTCCACGGGAGGAGGTGAGTTCCGAGTCTGCTTACGCCGCCATCTTGACTCGAGATCCCAGAAATTTTTAAATTTTCTATCAACTCTACTATCCATATTTTTACTAATCCAAGTCTGAGGTATTTCCTAGCTGTAAAATTCCACAATTCTATAATTCTGATCATCATTTTTTCCCTCCCTCTATCCTTCTAGGGTGGTCTTATAATTGAGGGCTTCATTTACCACCCCAATCTCTAATTCCTTGTCTTTAGTCCTCTGTGTCTCCATTAGAAATAAGGACCAACAAGTTCTTGTTTATGGCAACTCCATTTTCTCACTGGACCTTATTTTCCAGGATCATAAAGTAGTTGTCCTCAGTTCACCTGACAACCTCAGTAAAGAACTACTGCTTCAAAAGCAGGTCAATCACAAGGGGACTTCTGGCCAAACATAAAGGCAGAGCGAAGGAAACAGCTCCCTGCTCTCTCTACAAATGTCCTGACGTTATTTAAAGATTATTAATGCCTACTGCACAATTTCATTGGTGTTAATGTCAATAATTTTAGACCTACTTCACACATTTGCTAGTGTTTCTTAAAGACGTTGGCAGATTGTAAAGATAGCACTAATTCTTGCTGGATAATTTTGCTCCTTTTGTCCTAGAATGCTGAGTGTGATGTGATTTTTCATGAATAATTCTGAAAAACTCAACCCTGCTGAAATTCCACACACAGAGCTAAAAAAAAGGCTCAAACAGTCTTAGATTCAATTTAGCCAAATCACAATCAGATTTGATCCTCTAGGCAGACCAAATAACTGACTGACCATTATTCATAGACATCTTTCCTTATCATACTTCATTAACACAAGGAGAGCTTTTATTTCTTTGTCTCAATCATGCAAACATTTGGAGAATTTAATTTATGCATAGAATCACACTGAGTAATCCAAGTCTCAAAGGTAATGTGTGTTAGCTTATATTTATTGGTTTCTGTGAGGGAAATGGCCAGTTTCATAGATTGACAGCAACCTGAGAAGCACAATGCTTACATTGGTGGTACGTGGCATGGAGTTTCCAACCCTGGGTCCTGGGTCAGCCTCCCCACCAGTGATCTACACAATCTTGCTAAGGAAGATCACACATATCATTACTTTATACATCAGTTCATTCATTTGGTCAATGACAATGAAAATATTAATTGTTGTTTCTTTCACAACTACAGTGATTATTTTACATTACAAGTCATTACTTTGTATCAGGTCCTGTGCTAGGCATTGGGATAAAATGAATAAAGCTTAGCTCTTGCTTTCAAAAAGCTCACAGTTCCTTGTACATAACTAACTATAAGGTAGTGAATGAGATAAGGGAAATGAGAGAGGAAGGTGACAGAGCCTAGTGTAGGCTGAAAATATAATTAGCCAGCCTTGAGATTTTCACTGCACCATAATGCAAATGCAACCCACTAGATTCTGTCAATCTCCAGTTACACCCCGACTTAGACAGAAGGAAGAAGATCTAGCTGAATGGGGGAAAAATGCTGAAATTGCTCATTGATTTTTAAATATGAAAATAACAGTCATAGCAATGAAAAGTATATACACTTATACACAGATTATGAAGCAAATATTTTCCCCAGAAATATCCAGTTTAATAGGCTGAAATCCATAAGGAGAAAGAGCTTCTATACACAGAGTTTTATAATTTCCTGCCCATCACTTCTCTCAAAGTTCTTTTAAGCCTAAATACCGTCATCCTCCAATTTCACCAATGTCTGAGATAGCCCAACACTAGTAACGCATCGAAAACCACAAAATTCAACTTGGTAGGCATTTATGACATGAATAGTATGTCCCAATATCCTCACCTAAGTTGAATAGTTTCAAGTTTAATGGCATTCTGAATTAGAAGGATTTTATTATTTTATGTAAAGTTTCAAGGATTTTCCCCCTTACCTGGAAAGTACATAAGAACATTTTTTTTTCTAGTCTATTTTTACACTAAATTAAAAACAGCATGTAAATAAAGGAGCAATATTATTTGTCATACTATAGCTATCTATATTTAATTATCCTAAAACCAAAAATTTTAAAGTTAAAGAAAATGAATTCAATAAACTCGCAATTGAAAATTATATACTGCCAAAGAACACTAACATTTAGGATTTTTCCATCTCACTAGACATAAGTTAAACATATTCTGATTAAACACCTACTATGTGCAAGGCACACAATTACTGGAAAGATAAAGAAATCATTTCTACCCTTAGAGAATAACACTGTACCAAACAGTTTAACTGGCTGAACTTTCAAGCAGAGTACTATTAATACTTTTGAATAAATAGGTCTGAATATCACTATAAGAATGAAATAACAACAAATTTGATTTAGCTATTTTCCAACAGAGCAGAGGCGTGTTTTTATCATATACTAGGTACAAAGTCAAACATAAATTTCAGAAAATATATTTCCTACATGATAGGTTCGCCTGTACATGGAAAGATGCACTCAAAATGGAACTTCTACTTCAATTTCGATCACCAGCTAATGAAAGATCATAAAGGGAATATGATTAAACTTTCATTTTCATCAGCAGATACTTATAACAATAGAACAAATTAAAAAGAAAAAAATAGTGGAATAACTAAGTGATTGAGCTAATTTAAAGTTATTGCAAAAGAAAGATTTAGCCACTGAGAAGGAAATTAATCAACATTAAATTTAAACCACAAAACTATACCATGAAATGGTGTATCATTTTGCTTTTCAATCATCCGTTTTGAAGAAAATTATGTCTATTCAAAGAACTTCTCAAGTAGGTAGTATCAGAAATACAAAGAAAGAGGGGAAAAGAAAAAGTTTCTGCAACTCTCATTTCCAAAATAATAGTTCACAACCCGTTTGTTATATGAAATAGTTAAGGAACAAGTTTTCCAGTGGTGACTTTAATAAAATTGGAATTTTTGCAGTTTAGACTGACATTACCCAATGCTTAAGTATATCTAATGTTTGCTCAATGTTATTAGGCTATGTTACAGACTCTGTAAATAAATATCTAATATTTTAGTAGGCTGAAAATCAACTCTGTAACATGCTTCAAACTACATTGAAAATGCTGTCAAATGAAAAAATATCTCTATGAAAAAATGCTTCTGACATTTAAACTAATAGAATATTAAACACAAAAGAAAAATTCAATAGATTTATATCATGTTTCTGTTTTTAAGTTAGTTAACTAGGATTATGCGTACTGTTCCCATGTTTGGAATTAAGATAGTTCAAATTCCATTATAGCCACGTTCACTAGATTGCCCCAGTTCTTTTGTTAGATTGACAATTTTTCATGTCAAATATGACTTGAAATAAATGAGCCATTATACTAACCTTGGAATTAACTGTATCATAAAGAGGTAATTATAATGGTCTTGTTGTAACTAATTTTGCTGTTTTAACACAAGGGTATCAGAAGAAGCTTTTAACTATTTAGACTTCTAAGAAAGGTTCATAAAAGGTGAATGTTTAGCTTGATCCAAGCTGACATATATGTTTATGGTCTACAGCACAACTCTCTAACTATTTCTCACCTAAGGAGAACAGCGACCAAGTTTAAGGATAACTGACTGATGGGGCAGCTTTAGAGTTAGGAAAGGAGTGCTAGCTTTTACAGTCCTACTCCTGCTAGTATGTGGCTATAATCAAAGGATCAAAAATAATTTAAAACAGTCAAATAAGCTCTTAATAGGCTCAATCTCCCACAGATAACAACTATAAACTCTGGACAAAATTCAAAAGCAAAACCAAGAAACCAACTACCTGAAGACATTGGAGACCAACCAAGAGCAGGTAGATTCTGGAAGGAAGTTAACACTTGAAAGAAGAAAACAACACTGGGTGAGTTTCCTATTTTTATAGCTTCTAGCATGAAGGCAGGATCTCAAAAAATAGAGAGCCAGAAATGAGGAGCTCTAAATTCTGTGTATAAACTCTTCCCAAATCTCTGGCCACTGAACCACACATGTGTGGGCAGCCTCTAAGCGCTCAGCCAAGGATAAAACAACTAAGCTGAGATTGGAGCTGCCATCCGAGAGATGACAGCTGCAGTTTTAGTACAGTTAATTGCTGGCTATAACAAAAGAAATCAACTCTATTCAAGGAAATATACAATATCCAGAGTTTGCATAACGTATCATTCATAATCTTCAGGATATAACATAAAAGTACTCTGCCTATGGAAAATGTAACCCATTCTGAAGAGAAAAGACAATCCTGAGAAGCCACCCATGAGATGGCCTAGATGATGGAATTATCAGACAAGGACTTTAAAGCATCTATTGTAACTATGCTCAATGACATAAAGAAAAATGTGCTTTTAATAAATGATAAGACAGGCAAAGTCAACAGGTAACCAGAAACTATAATAAAGAACCAGATGGAAATTCTAAAACTGAAAAATAAAATATCTGAAAAAAAATTCACTGGACAGGCTTGACAACTGAATGGAGGTGACAGAGAGGAAAGAGTCAGTGAACCGAGAGATAGATCAATAGAAATTTTCTAATCTAAAAGAAGAGAAAGAAAGAAGATTGATAAAAAATGAACAAGGACCTATGGGACAATATCAAACAACAGTTACCAAACATAAGGTAACTGGAGTCCTAGAGGACAGAAAAGAGAGAAGAGAACAGAAAATATATTTGAAAAATTAAGAGCCAAAAATTCCACAAATTCAGTGAAAGACATACATTTATAAGTTCAAGAATCTTCATGAACCCCAAGAAGAATGAATACAAATAAAACCATGACTAAATACATCGTAGGCAAACTGCCAAAAACCAAAGATAAAGAAAAAATCTAAAAAAAGCATTACATACAGGGAAACAATGGTTCAAATAATAGTTGACTTCTCATCACACACAAACCAGAAAACAGTAGAACAACACATTTAAAGTTCTGAATGAAAAATAATTGTAAACCCAGAATTCTTGATTCAATGAAAATATCCTTCAAGAATGAAGGTAAAATGAAAACATTTTCAGACAAAAGGAAAAAAAAAAAGAGAATTTGTCACAGGCCTACATTATAAGAAATGCTATCGAAAGTTCTTCAGGCTGATGAAAACTTCAGGATCTTCAGGAAGGAATGAAGAACACTAGAAATGGTTTAAAATTTTTCATGATAAAATGATGGACAAAAAGATAATTAAAATGTATAAGCCACTGAAACTTCATGAATCTCAATATCCTAGTCTAAAAGAGGAAATAATAATGGTATGAGGAATATATATATATGAACATGCTTTGTGAAAAAGTTAAAAATAGGGTATGCATATAAACATGCCCAGAATCAGGAGAATGTCACAGATTTTAATGTTGAGCTTGGCATTTATGCAACAAGCATTTATTGGATGCCTATTATTGCAATATAACAGGGTACATGCTTTATATTTTCTGCCTGAAAAAAGAAAGAGTAAGTGGTTTTAATTTTCAAACTAATTTGCTAAAAATTATTTGCAAGCAAGGATTTTAGGGGATTTAAGAACAAAATGTAAAATAGCCAAAAACTGTTAAATAATCTATACGTCCCTTTATTATAAAAGCCACCACCAACAAGCCCAGTTGTAGAGAGTGAATCCATAAGTTTGTATATTACGTGCCTTAGGTTTTTTACTTAATTTGTCCTTGCAAAACAGTGCAAACAATGTCGAGTCACCAAGTTACGTTTTTGCCAATCTGGTTTCCTTTCAAACTACTCAAAGCGTACGTCTCAGTGTCGCCTACATAACACAGAGAGTAAGGACAAGGAAGCCAGTGTTTTATTTCTGACACCTAGAAATTTGCATTGACTGCAGAAGCAAGACAAATGGCTACCCAGCTACCTCTCTTTGTGACATCACAAACAATAAATAAAATAGCTATATATGTAACAAAAAATGCTAAGCAGAAAGCGCTGAGTATTTTTAGAAATGTTGACTCTGGGAGAGATTCAACCTTTATATTTCTTAAGTAGTCCTAAAAATCCCTAACTTTTCCCTTCCCATTCTAGGTCATAAGCTATTTCTACTCTTGCTCAACTCCATACCCTGACAGATTAGGGTCAGAAATAACAAATATTCCATACAGAGATTTCTTTATCACAAATCACTGAAAGGTCAGTTAAAGAAAAATCATGAAAGAATATCATATATCAGAGTTTTATCCTAACTTTCTCTTTTGTTTCTTTATATTTCTGTTTTCCATTTCTATCTCTGTACCTTCTTCCAAGCCACTTTCTGAAATGGAAATGACTTGCCAGCTCATTTTGCAGAGACGTCTTCCCATCCTAGTTGAAATAGGAGTTAGGGACCAATTTAGTGTGTATAGTGATCTAATTAACCAGCCATTACCTCTCCACTTGACTCTCTACTGTGTAGAATCAGACATTATTTTTATTTGCTCATGTGTTATAAGAGGAAGCCAAGGAGAAGTCACTACAAACACAGGTGCTCCTGTCAAGACTAGATTGTCAGTCTGGCCTGTTCATATCCTTGGCAAACAGAAAAAGGATATTTATGGACCATGTGGTCTTTGAGTGTCCCGATTTTGCAAAGCAGTGACTAGAACTCATTCAAGACAGGCCAAATTATCTGACTTGGGGCTTTATTTTGCCTACACCTCCAGTGAATATCTGATCCACCCAAATCTTTTGTACCTTCTATGTAAATAAATTTCAGACAGTGCTATTCCATCAATGCATGCTGCTTTCCCAAGGAAACCCCTTTGAATTTCTTAACTTTAGAAAATTGAATCTTTTAATAATACACTTCATCTTTACATTTTAAAGAGCCAGAAAAGGCTGGATGATCATCATTCAAGAGCAATAGACACAGGCAATCCACTTTGCTTGCTGGTACACTCAACTAGAAGTATATTAGTGGTGGTAATTGCCTAAGGATCGGGATTGAAAGGACAGATTGCAGTGGGGAGCCTGCTTTACAAACATTGCAATTAACACCACCTAAGTGTTTGAGGGTGAACTAGGTAATAAACAAAAGATTAAATTAATATGCATGTTCAGTCCCCAAAGATAGCCAGATGGCTGGCTACAACATCAGATGTTTCGTCTTTGCCTTTGCAGAGAATCGCTCCTTTGTGCAGTGACTGGTACAGCTGACATTTTCTGTGAGGATGGGCATCTGATGGTGGATGACAAGAACCATGAAGCCGCCTAGCTTGGATGCCCTGAGGACTTTGAGCTCAAAGCCATGCCAAGTGTCCCCAGGGGCCAGGAGGCACAAGGAACAGCAGTCATAAGTTGAATAAAGAGCAAATTTCACAAGCACGATGCTGACCACATCACTGTGGACTCACATTGCTCAGGGAAGAAAGGAGGGGATAGGAGGGCTGCAGGACTAGAAAGGTTTATTTTCTCTCTACCTCAGGAGCTCTGAGTGTCCAAGATTTCCCATTCTGTGTGGTCAGGCTGTGACTAGGGCCACATACGTAAAGCCCTTTTGTTCCTGCTTCACTGTTAGAAAACAAAGGGGCCCTTATTTGTCTCTAATGTAAGCAGCCATCCCCACAGCTTTTGTCATATTCCAAAACCAAAAGGCAGTGATCTAAACGAAGCCCCAGGCACAGAAGAAAATCTCAGTGCTGAAGACTGGGCCCTCTGGACACACTTTCCCCCAAAAAAAGCCTTTCCAATGTTCCCTCAGTTTTTCCTTCTGCTTGTTTTGTCCTTCTCTCTCTCCATCTACCCGCTCCAATTGTGTGTTACTAAGATTTCTCCAACAAATAGCTAAGCAACCAAAAAAACAAAAAGTCCAGGGGCCAGCACATAGAGCCAGGACAACAGGCAGTGTCTCTCGCACTCTCCACCTCCTCCCCAGGCTTGGAAGACAAAGAACACTCTGTGCACTGACCGTCTAAGCTACTCAGACCTCTGTTCTACACCTCGCACTTGATGCCTTTCTGCGAATTTGGGAAGAATGCTCTCCTCATTCTGCAAATACTGTCAAGAGGTCTTCTTAGGCAATGGAGGGCAAAACACATCGGTAGCCTGAAGAACTACAACATCGTGGGCGTTCTTGGTTTATTCAGTAAGCATGGTTCTTTCCGGTGTTGACTAAATCTTGATTTTGTAAATCGAATTCTATTTTAAAGCCCTAGAAGAGCTCACAACTTAGAGCAACCGTGTGGTATATTACTTTGCTGAACCCCATTCTCAAAGGGAATTCTTAATTGGGGCCCATGACTCCCCAGGCATCTGTGGCTAGAATTTACAGAGTGCATGAACTTGTGTGGGGAAAACGCTCATCTTTATCTTCAGTAATTACTCAAACTGTACTTTCGTCAATTATGACTGTAGGCACCAAACCACAGTATTAGCAGTACCAGTAATTTTGTCACCAGTTGAGATCTCACATATTTTCATATCACATTACAGTTGTTGCAGATATCCCAAAATATCACTTAAGCTCATCAACTTGGAAATTATAGTCATTATTAGATTGCTGCTAGATCTTGTTATTTATTGTATTGCCAATGAAATACATATATTACTATATCATAAATGTGTTTATTTTATTGATGACTTTCTTTCAATACAATTGCTTTCCTTTGCAATCCTATTACTTTAATTTATGTATCTAACATAGTATTTTAAGGAGGCCGTAAGCTTTACCAGACTGTCAATGATCCATGGCACAAAAGGCTAAGAACCCCTGCTATAAACTAAATGAACTGCTCGTTCTTCCCTCAAATACATTCGGCACTTTCGGTCAAAGCAATTTCTACTTTCAGACTATCTCCTTCCCCACCTTATTACCACAAATCAAAACCTTACCTACCCCTCAGTTTGTAGACCAAATGCTGCCTCCTCCATGAAGACTCCCCTCTTCCCCTTCCATGAGTCAGGATGGTATTTTGAATCCCTCTTTTTGCATGATCACATTCTACCCTGAAACTATCTATACACACTCTTGATTCCATCCAACTAGATTAAAATCACCTCAAGGGCAGGTACCAGGTGTTCTTCATCACTGAGTGGCCAATAGTTTCCAGTGGCCTCTTACCAGCTCTGCCTGTTCTCAGCTGCCCCATCTCTACATTGCCCCACTTCTCTGCATTTCTAAACCACAGAACTGCTCTTCATGTCACTCCTCTTTTATTACGCAGAATAAAAACAAATGCCTCTTTCTGGCATTCAAGGCCCTTCCCAAACTGGCCACCTCCTGCAGTTTGTCTATCTCTTCAATCTCTGAGGGTTATGTCTAGTCATTTCCCAAACTCCCACACAGTTTCATACTTCTATGCTCTCATTTCCGATGGCCCCTCTTCCTAGAATGCTCTATGTCATTTTGGAGAAAATGCCGCCCTCAATACTTCCAAAAGAGCATTTATTTTCAAGGGGGTCCTGCCAGATTCACACAGACAAGCAATGCTGGTTGCAGCAATAGCACTCTGTTACCTGAGTTTTACCACTGAAAAACTTTATCACAAAATTCCATTCCAAAGTGCCATGTTTGTGTTTTTTCACTTTGTGACAGAGTTCTGAATATTCCAGGGCCAGGAGGCAGGTTGAAACTATGCATCCCTCTTACCTGTCACCACCTGAAATTCAAGGCCATTGCCAAACCCTCACCCTATATTGCTCTGGACCTCCTGCCCAGTGACCTAGCCCCCAAAGTTGACCTACATCCCAATTCTTTCTACCAATCCCTATGGAATGTCCTTGGCAAACAATTGTCATCATCACCATGGAATCACATCATAGAATATTAACACTGAGTCTCTTATAGCCATCTCTAGGAGATACTGTGAAGACAGATAGTAATGCAAGCATTTTCCCAGCCCACCACTTATCCTTCCTGCCTTCGATGAAACCCTCTCTGCCTTAGAATCTCATGCCAGTTAGCTTTGCCCCCTTCTACCCTTCCTTGATGTCATTCCCCATCCACCTCTAGCGGATATCCAGTGCTGTCCAGTGAGGATAAAGGTACTTCCTTCACAGCCTACACCACTTGTACCATCTTCTGGGATAACTTTGGGTCACCCAACCCCTGATCTCAGAGTTCCTAAATCTTCCAGATTCCCTTGTTCTCACTTGCTCTGCACATCAGCAACCATTCCCATGGTTCACACGGGATCTTATCTCCATGTTCTAAATAGTCTGATGCTCCAACCCCTGAACATCACCATCTATCCTACCAGTATTAACACTTAGTCATTCCATCTAAACATTCTCTGCTAGCTCATAGAATCCTCCTTTCCCTTTATATATTCAACTT
Organism: Diceros bicornis minor; assembly: GCF_020826845.1. Lineage (NCBI taxonomy): Eukaryota > Metazoa > Chordata > Mammalia > Perissodactyla > Rhinocerotidae > Diceros > Diceros bicornis. The sequence goes on along the minus strand of NC_080759.1, from coordinate 8,659,412 downwards.
CTCTAAGTCTAGACAACAAAAAATAAAACACTTGCTCAAGATTCTTCCTTCCCTATAGAACACAATTTTGCCCTCCCATCCCACCCCCTGAGTCTCACATAAACCATAGGAGACTTAAAAGAAATAGTGCCTTATTTAATTGGTGTATCCCCAGAACCTAATATAATTCCTGGTATGTAGTAGATACTTAATAAATGGACAATTCCATCTGGTCCCATGGGTTTCTTTCTATTGCCTCTATACTCACAAATCTACATACTCAGTTCAGAATTCTTATCTGAGCTCAGATCCACAGCTCCAACTGCCCAGTAGACATTTTTATATGGGTATCTGATAGGAACTTCAATGACTCACTGTGTCTAAAACAGAATTTAATACTCTCCAGCCTCACTCCAACTAAATGTGTTGTTCATTCTAGCCTAATAAATGCCATCACCACACACAATGTTGGTCCCTACAACACGATAGTACTAATTCTGGCCTTCCCTGTTTTCACCTCTAGATCAACTAGATAAGTCATGTGTATTCTCCCCTTAAACAGCCTTCTCAATTCCATATCATGCACATCGCTGTCCTGAGCCACCATTGACACTGCCCTTAGTTCATGCCATCCTTATCTCTTGCCTAGACTATGGCTGTAGTCAATAATATAATAGTTCCCATAGCCTTCTGGATAAATTTCAAACTCTGTATCATATCAAATGATATCAAATATCAAACCGTATCCATCTAGCTAACCTCTAACCAGGCTTAGTCAAGAACTCTTAAGCGCCTGACCAAAGTAGCTGCTTAATAAATTGATGAACAAATATCATTGATCACTTTTTCTACACATAAACCCTACATTATAACCCATACCAAACCATGTGCAGTTCCCCAAACACACCACACGTATATCTTTGCACATGCTCTTCTCTTCTGCCTGGAATGGTTTTCAGTTATCTCCCTTTCAGATATCTACTTGAAAACTCTTAGTCTTCTGGATCAAAATCACAGGCTTCTGTGAAGACTTGACAAATTACCTCCAGGAAGAGCTAACAGTTCCCTTGCTGTGTCCCCAGTATGCATGTCTCCATTTTGGTGCCTTGCTTACTTCATGGCAGTTTTTGTTTACAAATCTCATTCCTTTATTAGATTGAGCATTTCATGCTGGGAGGGACCACAGCAGATCTCTCTAGGTATCTCAGTGCCTAGTAATGTGCCTGCTGCAATGCAAGTGCTGGGAAAATACTGACTAAACAGATCTTTTAAGGCCTAATGCTTATATCAGCCATCCTATGAAGCTGCCTCATCAGAACGTTGCTCCTCCCTCTTTGATGACACTTCCCACATTCTGAAGACTCACCTCTCACATTTGCAGGGCCCAGGGTAAGAGAAACAGACTGTTAAATAAAGGAAGCTCATTTTATTTTACCTACTTTGACAAGTTACCTTCACGGTGACCTGGAAGGCCAGGTTGGAATTTAAAAATCTTGGATTCCGGGCCGGCCCCATGGCTTAGCGGTTACGTGCGTGCGCTCTGCTACTGGCGCACTGACGCACCGCTTCTCCGGCCATGCTGAGGCCGCGTCCCACATACAGCAACTAGAAGGATGTGTAACTATGACATACAACTATCTACTGGGAAAAAAAGGGGGATTGGCAATAGATGTTAGCTCACAGCCGGTCTTCCTCAGCAAAAAGAGGAGGATTAGCATGGATGTTAGCTCAGGGCTGATCTTCCTCACAAAAAAAAATAAATCTTGGATTCTTCCTCCAAGCTCCAGTTCAGAACCAAGTGGGTAGGGAGAGTCAGCCCCTGGCCTGTGGCCCACTGCCCTTCTTTTCTTATATCATCATGCACCTTATACACATGCTTTCAAGCACCCCAACATGCACGTCCAAGCTCTGTCCACATCCCTTATAAAAAGCTGCCCTTTGATGACCTCCTTTTGCCCAGGGATGCTCACACCAGCAGCATAGGTGGACCCAGGGAGGGAACCTGCAGCATCCTAGAAGCTACCTTGAGCCACCTGGGCAGTGAAGTCCAGGGCCTTGGGTACTCACAGTGTCCAGAGCAGGGTAGTGTGGACCCTGGGTGGACACCTCTCCTTAGCCCCACAGGCTCTTCATGCCACAGAGAGACTAATGTGGGGCCTTTGAAAGGCGGGGCCCAGGGCAAGGGACATGATGCCTGGGTCTAAGGGACTGGAGTAGAGTCATTACACCTGTGCCTGTCCTCTCATAGATTGTAAGCTCCCTGAGGCTTAAGAGCTTTCTATCCTACTCCCTGGAAAAGGAGCAAGAGGGTACTCTCATCAGGCTTCTAACCCCACAACGTACAAATGTCATCCCTGAAATGTTGCTTATAAAAGATGCTGAATAAACAGTTGTTTGGTGAATGAATTAACAAAGACTTCTTTTATACTTTGAACAACTAACAATTCTAGCATTTGGGGTATTTATTGCCAACTTTTACCTTGTTTCTCAACCCTATGGTGCCTCATGCCTTATCTCCCCTAAAAGATGTTAAGTTCCTAATGGATTGTCTGTCTTCCATAAAAATTCCAACATCCTAAACACAATCTGTGCTCAATAAATATTTGTTGGATTTTTTTTTACAAGTCATCCTCATTAACATGTTGAGGTTTTTATTTTTTTCAGTCATCACAGTAGTTGCATTGTGAGTCATAAGCCAAATGGTAACAGTGACTATCATAACTGAAAGCTTCTGAGAGTCATTTTAACCAATTGCTAGCAATAATTTATTTTTAATTTTTAAAAACAACTGTAGCTGTAACAATTTTACTAGTAAAACACAATAGCTATTGTTAATAGTGTTCAGCCAACTGAAAACTAACAATTGAACCTATGCTAATGAATTAGTCAGAGGAAAGAGTGAATGAAAAGAATGACCCGTTTAAAAGACAAGATTTGAGAAACTGAATTTGTTTGGAGTTGCTGGAAAAAAGTCTGGCTGAAGGAAGAGTTAATGATAATCCTGAGCCAGGACTCGTCACAACTCTAGGAGAGATTTGGCAACCTCATCAAAATTAAAGCAGCCTTTGATTAACAAAAGGCGCTATTGAAGAGATCATTTTAAAGCAAGTAGAGAGATCAATGCAAGCTTCTTGAACCTGACATTCTTACAGCTACCAAGAAAAAAAAATATGAAGTCCTGGAAGCATTCATTCCATTGACACTGTCTTGCAAGGTTCCTTGAATTTCAATAAATCAGAGCAACCTGACCTGAATGAGTCCCGTCCCAGGAGAATTAGGAGCAATCTCAGCAGAAGGTATATAAGTCTCTTCTGTGCATTAAAAGATGTTTATTAATGGAACTATTTTCTATAAAAGTTTTATTGAGATATAATTCACATACCATCCAATTGACTCATTTAAAGTATACAATTCAGGGGCCGGCCCGGTGGCGCAAGCGGTTAAGTGCGCGCGCTCCGCTGCGGCGGCCCGGGGTTCGCTGGTTCGGATCCCGGGCGCGCACCGACGCACTGCTTGGTAAGCCATGCTGTGGCGGCGTCCCATATAAAGTGGAGGAAGATGGGCACAGATGTTAGCCCAGGGCCGTCTTCCTCCGCAAAAAAAGAGGAGGATTGGCGGATGTTAGCTCAGGGCTGATCTCCTCACAAAAAAAAAAATAAATAAAAATAAATAAATAAATAAATAAAGTATACAATTCAATGGGTTTTAGTATATTTACAGGGTTCCGCAACCATCACCACAATCTAATTTTAGAACATTTTTGTCCCTGCGAAAAGAAACGCTGTACCCATTTGCAGACATTCCCCAATCCCCCTACCCCCCAGCCCTGGGAAACCACTAATCTACTTTCTGTCTCCATGGATTTGTCTACTCTGGACATTTAAGACAAATGGAATCATGCAATATGTTGTCTTTTGTGACTGGCTTCTTTCAGTTAGAATAATACTTTCAAGGTTTAACCACGTCATAGCATCTATCAGCACTGCATTCCTTTTTATTGCTGAATAACATTCCATTGTATGGATATGCCACACAGAAACTATGCTTTGAAAATAAAAATTGCATGTCTGTTGGTGCTTTTACCTAAACTTCTCAGAAGATCTCCAGCTTCTAGATACGTGGATATATGATAGAATAAGTTCTGCCACTGTGTGAACCTGGGCAGTTACCTCCCTCACCTTCAATGTCCTCACCTGTGAGGTGGAAATTATATTAGTACCTACCTATAGAGTTATTAGGATTATTATAACCTATTAAAGTCTAGTATAGTGAATTTCCATAGGAAGAACTCATTAAATATTAGGTTTCATGAGGGCATAAAAACTTTAACATCTCTAGTTTAAACTTAATTGGATTTTTAATTACAAAAGTGATGCATGTTTATTGTAACCAGTAAAAAATACAGAGATGAGTTTTAAGTTCACAATCTTCCTCTCAGCTCTTTATCTGTCCTCAGACATTGCCAACGTAAAGTAAGGAATATATCTTTTCACACCATTCTCTGTGCTCATACAAATTTATAAAACAAAAATGCACATATAGAGAGGTTTTTCCCTTTTTTGTTTAATATATACTATACACATTACTTTCAAATTTACTTTTTTTAAAAAAACATCTGGTCATCTTTCCAGGTCGATACACGTATATCTAACTTTTAATTTTAATAGCCACACCTTATTCCACAGTATAATTGCACCCCAATATATTTATCATTACCACTACTGATGTACATTCAGAGTATTTTCAGTTGCCATTATAAAATGTTGTGATAAAGCTGCTATTAATGAAATAATAAACAGTAATCATAACCACAATTTTATTATCATTATATCCATATCTTTACATACTCAAGTTCAGTCTAGGCCTGTCCCCTACCTGGTCAATACCAAGGAACAGAACTTTTATGGAGCAAGGATGGAGACTCAGATTATCTATAAGGGATTTTAAGCAGAAGAAATTTGAGGGAAAATAAACTAATTCAAATGGACAACTCCAGGGACCTAGACCCTCGGGAAAGACACTACAGGTCATTCTGGACAGAAGAGAAAGGACAGTCAAGGAGAAAAGGGAAGAGAAAATGATCAGACCAGCAGAGTCAGGGACAGCAGCTTCCTAAGAAAGCTCTGCTCCAAACCAGCCCCCCTGGGCAATGGGTGAATTTTTGACCTTCTAGCCAACTTAGTCATTTTCCCTAACGTTAGAGATAGCATCCTCTTTTAGATCAACCACTGCTTTCCGGAAACAATTTTTAGATTTTTAATTAATATTTAAACTTTTGCAATTAAGCCTAATTACTACTCCATTTTAAAATAAATAAATACATACATCCAAATTTATTCAAAACTGGGCAATAGAGATATATGATAAAATTATGTGATGTGCTTAATGAATTTTAATATCATCCTGCAACTTAACTTTCTGTAATGTATTCCTCTATTTCATGGGAGAATCTGCCTTTTGAGCATATATGTTTGTAAAAGCCTTTTAAATTAGAACTCCCCTCAAGGGGGTTTAGACAGCAAAGCACTAAAATAAGAAGTGAAAATGATTGAATTATAAAGTATCTCACCAATGGCTTTCTCATGGCACGGACTCGGGGATACCTTACAGCAGGTCCCAGTGTCCTAGGAATGAATTTACTATAAACCTCACACATGGCACTCCCTTCCTAAGAGCCAAACCAATTTAGAGAGAATACAGGGAAAATGATCCAGTTTTTTAATTTCTGGAAATATATGCTATGTGGAAAGAGTTTTTATCCAGAGGGAAAACTTCTGGATTTTACTGACTCACTAAAATATAAACCATTTAGTGGCTTTTTTTAAAACCTAAGATTAAGCTTTCTTTCATCTGTTTGCACATGTCAACCAAAAATAGCAGACTCCATATAAAAAAAAAAACATGTTTTGTACAAAAAAGAAAATTTATACCCCAAGAGTCACGATCTCCCTATTGCTGGAATGTTATTTCGTGTGTTTTTTTTTTATTCAGGTGGTTTATCAAATTTCTGTAATAACATGAAAGAGAATAGTGATTGCCTATCAACTCTAAAAATTCTCACAAAAATTTGCAGAGGACTCGCTAAAGATAAGCAAACGCTGACAGCTGAGCAGGAGCAATTGCACAGAAACCCAGTCGGGTAAACATATGTTAACTGAGATTTAATATTCTGTTACAGGATAGAAAAATTAATAACTCTTTTAATTGACAGATTCTTTATTTCCTTTTACCAAGGTATAGATAGCCCCCAAAATAACCTCTATATGTATTAAATCTTGGCAGCACACAGCTATTTCCTCTGTGGTCTTCGAGGTCCTGCCACCCTTCATCTTCCACAAGGCAGCACATTTAATTCATTCAAGGGGTCTTTTAAACTGGGCCACCCTGTTTCTCTTCACAGAAGATACACATGCTGAAAGCCTATTTGTCAGGAGCCATAAGGGACCCATCAAAGTCTGATGACAGGCCCAGAGGAGGCCCACCTGCTCACCCAAGGATTATGAATCATTTCTGTTGGTCCCAGTCTTTCCAACAATTTTGCAATCAACACATTTCACACCTTATCCTCGATAATCAATTTCAGCAACAAGTAGATAGCCATTCAACAGCAAGAGAGTTGTCAATATGACACAAATTCACAACATTTCATAATGATGTCTAACAGATCCCCTGTCGTTAGCTCAATATCATTGCATCATTTACATAAGCCAGGAGTTAGAGGCGGCATGTCCTTTAGCTCTGTAGATTCCTAAGACTTAACGCAGCAGGTAGAGAAAGCAGATGTTCTCTCTAAGCCGTATCCTCCTGCTTCCTTCTGTCCCTCCCAGCCAGCCCTGCACATCCAGGCTCCCGTCCTGATTTCAACCTTCTCCTTATATCCACAGCTATATTCCTCCATAGCCCTGCTCTTTCCCTTGTGAGTTAAGATCTCCCAGAAGGAGTCCACATTTTCCCTAAATAAAGGCTCTTGAGTATCTTTTTGCAGAAGGTCATGAACTCTTTGACAGCAAGGACTAGGTCTAATTCATCTTTCTATCTCTAGGGTCTGGCACCAGTACACAGTAAGTTGTCAACAAGCATAAATAATAGCAATAGTAATAATCAAGATAGAACAGCAAACATTTCTTGAGCACTTATTTTGTGCCAAGAACTCTGTTGAACATCTCATTTGCATCATCTCATTTCATCGTCACAGATGCACTGCAAGAGAAGGAGTATAATTTTCCCCACTTTAAAGATGAAGACACTGAGGTTTACATAGATCATTTGCTCAAGATCACACAATACATAAGTGGGAGAAAGGAGATTGAAATCCAGATTCATCCGACTCCAGAGCCCACGCTCTTTAGTCTTTCTGATAAATGAGTTTAATTATGCATCCAAATATATTAACCCTTAGGTCCTGCCAGAAGAATCTTACAGACAGAATGAGATAAAGTCTACTCCGTGGAAAAATTTTTGGCTGTTGTGATTTCTCTCTATCGCTGATAATTTTCAGTACCAGAGAACTACTCTGCCAGCAGATAATGTTGTTTATGAGATCAGCTCTTATCTATTTTGGTGCCATGTAGGAGTGCACCAAACACTGCACTTGCAATTTTACACTTTGTTCTTCGTATGGTGGGCTCCAATTTAACCCGTGCTTGAGAGAGGAGAACTGAACAAGACCCAAGCAAGGAACACGAAGTTGCAACTCCGTTCTAATTCAATCAACAATCATGATGCCTTTCACTTGGTGTTTATTCTGCTCCCATTACCTCTCTTGCATAGTCACCATCAGTTTAGTTTCCAGTGGTTCTGCATGCTGAGCAGGTGATGAACAATTTCCAGGCGCTAACTTCAACCTGCAAATGGCCCATCATCACTTCCCCACACACACTCTCTTATGTTCCCAGGTGTTATGTAAAGTTCAGTTCCTAAGCTCTCTGGGCTGTGAGCTGCCTGGCTGCCTGGAACTATGCAGGCAAGAGGAGAAAACTGTGAGCCATTAGCTTGCTTGTAAGATTTGGAGACATGAAGCTTAACTGAGTTTTACTGGCAATTGGGTTTGTCTTTATTCCAAATCCTTCCAGCTCTGGCCCCCATTAAGTTTCTTTGAGTACATCCTCTTCTTTTCCCATTTCCCAATACACTACAGTTTCTTTTCTGGGACTAAGTCATAAATTACAAGGTGTAATCTAAAGGAAAACATTTATTTTGGAGTCTCATTAACAACTCAGAGGAGAGTGATAATGTTTATTCCCAGCAGGATGGAGTGGACTCCTGCAGACGTGAAAAAGGCCAAGCCCAATTCCAAATCCTTAAACACACAGACACACACACACACACACACACACGGTCAATGTTCACAACGGTGAAAGTACCGCAGATAGGCAGAGGCAGCAAACACTTCACAAAAGACAGTTTCTTACTCTTCTCTTCAAACACCAAGTTTGAAGCTCCTTTCAGTTAGTGATTTACTGGCAACCACACATAATTATTTACCCTACATGCCAGTTTTTGAGATACTGTCTCTCAGCTCCAAAACCCAGCCCTTTATACTCAGCTCTGTCGTGCTGAGGCTGGAGCTCTGCAAACCACATTTCTCCTAAACCAGCTGGCTCTGTCTTCGACTCTGCCAATAGGGGGTGCTAGAGGGAAACTGCAGGGTAGAAGTCAAGAGAAGCAACATTCTCCTTTGTATTTGTTTCCTGTTCCTGTCAGCATCCCCCTCAACAATGGCCCTTCATCCTGGAAGTGACAGCTAGTCCCAATCTCCTGCTTCTTTCTGCCCCGTTCAGAACTAGCCTTACCACCCTCAGTGCCAGGGCCTCTCCCCTGAGCTGCTGAGGTATCTGGAGCTGGGTGGTACCCCCTCCTTGGACGTCTGAGTTCCAACTCTGTGAGACCTTCCTCTGAGCCTCTAAGGTCTGATCAACCGCACCTTTTCCTTTTGTTCCCCAGCATTGGGAGTGGTAGCTGCTTCTTGCAATTCTTACTTCTGTGTTACTTCAATGCTCCCTTTACACTTTTTTTTGAAACACTTTTAACCAATTCCCTACATTCAATCTTCTCTGCTGATAGCCCTGCTGTGGTTTATATTTTTCTGACTGGCCCCAGTGGTACTCCCTGCATTAATCATACCCCATTCCCTGCCTGATCCCTGAAGAAAATCCTAATCATTTTGCTCCTGCAAAATTTGTCTTCTAACTGACATATCTTCTGATTCTCACACAGTAATATCTGGATATTAGTTAACATTAGTGGATGGGGGTAGAGGAGAGAGGAAGGCATCAAGGGTCCTGTATCCCAAGAACTAGAAGCACTGTCTGAACATAAACCCTTAGTTGGCTCTTTATGGAATGGAGTACAGAGGGATCAAATGCAGCAAACCTCCCTGTCGATTTACTGTCAAGTGGAAAGAATAAAGGAGACTTCTTGCTAAAATACTTGGAAAAGAGGCTAGGAAACTAATGAGCTACACTCACGTTTTAACAATTCCGGGAATTTGGAATGACATAATAATTAGGCAAGATATAGGCACTACCACTGAGTAGTAAAAGGGTACCAGGAATGGGCCGGCCCCGTGGCTTAGCGGTTAAGTGCTCACACTCTGCTACCGGCAACCCGGGTTCGGATCCTGGGCGCGCACCAACGCACAGCTTCTCCGGCCATGCTGAGGCGGCATCCCACATACAGCAACTAGAAGGATGTGCAACTATGACATACAACTATCTACTGGGGCTTTGGGGGAAAAAAAAGGAGGAGCATTGGCAATAGATGTTAGCTCACAGACGGTCTTCCTCAGCAAAAAGAGGAGGATTAGCATGGATGTTAGCTCAGGGCTGATCTTCCTCACAAAAAAAAAAAGGGGGGGGGTACCAGGAAGAAACTACTGCCCAGTGTTACCCCCTACCTCTCCCATTCTTTTCACAGTCAGTGAAATCTCACCTTCTGAGATTCACTTTCTTGGCTTACCTCTTAGCCTTCTCCAAGGTCCTCTTCCAGAATTGCAGCGAGAGTAGTGACTTAGTAAATGATTTTCAGTCTTTACCACTCCACTAAGAATTGGCCTGTCAGCCACCTTTTACTCAAGATTGCCAGCTACGATAAGAGCTTTGAGACAATGGGACTATTTCATGAAAAGAAATGAGGAAGGGTAATTCTGGAGCAATCAGTGGAGCAAAAACACACACGTCTCATCAGACACTCTTGAGTGCAAATTCTGAATCTGCCACTTGCTAGCCTGTGCCTTGGTTTTCTCAGCTGCAAAATAGGAGTGCTAATGACCTTGCAGGACCTTTATAAGGATGAGACCTCATATACGGAACGTCCTTGGAATAATGTCTTGGCAGAAAGTCACTTGGCCGTGGAAATTTTTGATCAAACCTGGCTTGGGGAAGAGGCGTCATATGTCAAGGACATTCCTTTAGTTATCTCAGACTCTAGCAAGCTCCCATCTTTTCTTTCATTTTTTGAAACAGGATCAAAGCCCCAGCCTCAGCTTTTCATTTCCTCTCAAAGGCCTCCACTACTCACCCTGCTTCTTGGGGTTCTTTTCCTCCTTCTCCCAGACTGGCTGCACATCGCCCCAGCTCTCTTGCTTTCTTGTAGCCCCCAAAAATCGTCTGTGACCCAGGCACTGTTCTAAATGCTTACTTACATTAATTCTCACAATAACACCATGAGGTATTTATCATTACCCGTTTCACAGTTACAATAAGGCAAGTAAGTTGTCTGCTATCCTACCCTAAGTAAAGGCCAGAGCAGGGATTTGAACCTAGGCTGTCTGACTCCAAAGCTCACATTCTTTTCTATTATATTATGCTTTTCCAATAAATTTTCCCCCCAAGGAAGGCCCTTGATAATTCTTTGCAGGATCCTCTAATCCTTGGCAGGATCTCCTAGAATTTTTGCTATTCAGTGAGAGAAGGGTGAGTGCTCTCAAACAAATTCCCCAGCTCTCTTCTTCTCACTCTAACTGGAGTATTATTTCAATAGATACACCTGAATTTTAAATGTAGTGCTTGGATCTCAACAACGAAATATGATACATAAGGATCCATGTACTTTGGAACAGAAATCAAACCTGGCCTGGGGAGACGCAGGCAGAGGGCGAGCAAAGGCCAGATCGTCGCCTCATGTACTTTCAGCCCTTATCGATGCCTGCGGGCTCAGACCTCTGCACTGCTCCCTTCTCCTCAATGTCATGGGCTTTGCAGGAATCCGTGTGCTCCCTTCGAAAGAGAGGCAGATTAGGGAGGTTGGAAGGAAGCAAGCCAAAATATTATTTTCTTGACATTTTTGTTTTGTTTTGTCCTTTCCTCACACACTGTTTGTTTATTTGTTGTCATTGGGATCTTGTTGTTTTTAATGGACAATGATGTTATTTGATTTTAATTCCCTTCAAAACTGGGTCACCTCTGAGCAGGTGATTAAGAGCCTTCTTAAACTGCTCACAATCCCCAACTTCAGGAAAGAAAAAGAGTTTTCCATATTAGTTGATGTGTTGTCTTTCCTATCCCTTAATCCATGTCAAAATAACACTAGGGAGAAGGTTCAAAGAGGCCGGGCCACAGTGATCCTGGCCACCAGGCCCTTGCAGGAGAGCACCATTTTAACCTGCCTTTGTTTCCCTCCTACATGCACCCAGGCCACAAGCTGCAGCTGGGAAGACAACTCTTGCCACCTACTCCCATGGAAATAAGTGGCCCACTGAGACTATTTGGCCCTGACCAGGTCATAAACAATGCTGCCTTCTGGCCTCATCTTGCTTAATGTTCCTCTCTCCCAGCTGGCTGCTTGGGCAGGTCGCCTGTCAGCTGACTATTTACCCAACTCCACTTCAAACAGAAAATGCCCCTTCTTGTTGGTCTAATAAAATTTCATCTGCTTTTCCAAGCCCCAAGGCAGAAAGAATTTTGGTTAAATTTGCCCAATAGCACTAATCTAATGAAAAAAATAGTTTTTAACATTCTGGATTTTTCTCAGACTTTCCTCAGTCAATTTAATTAATATTATTAACACTTCTTCTCTCCACTTGATTCCAGAAATACTTATTTAGCAACTACTATAAATCGGGTGCCATGCTAAGGGCTGAGAGGGCACCAGTGACCAAGGCACAGACCTTACCTTAGCGGAGAAATCAACTCAAAGTGGAAAAAACCCACATGGTTAAACAATCTCCACCATGAATAGCTTGCCTGTCATCAGTAACAGAGTCACCAGGCATTTTCCACTAAAATACTAAAAGATTCCTATGGTAAGACACTCATCGCATCTCATAGGCCAAATCCAGTCAGCCCTGCTCTTGACAGGTGATGTCCTCGCATGTACACGATCTGAGCAGAGCTGATAATAATGTCTATTAAGACATAACATGGCAAAGTGTTTTCTTTCTCCTAACAGGCAAGTGTGGAAGAGTTTCCATTATCCATTAGGCACACTGACAGCTTTTCTGATCCAAAACAGCTGTGGCCCTGAAGAGACTAGGGGCTGTGTTTTGATTCTGCTTTGGTGCCAATTAAGAGCCTAGCCTTTGTGATGCCAATATTGGCACCTTCTCCTGTGTGCATCATTGGCACCTTCTCACATGCCCTTTCTCTGTTTGTTTATGTACATCCTCCTGACAACAGAAGGGGCCTCAAAGCAAAAACCAAATCCAAATGGTCTGGGGAAGCAAATCCCAGCAGAGAGCCTCCCTGCCCCTGGGCCTCATGAAAGTGAGTGTCCCGCAGTGGCTCCAGATCCATCCTCTGTTTCCTTTATGCACAGATAATTAATGGGATTTGGGGGGGAGTTGGGGGATTCTCAACAACTGGCAAGGCACTCAGCAGAATATAGCATAGGTATGGTCCCAACCACTTGGGGGACTTGCTGATGTATAGCCAAAAACTGGTACCTGAATTCATTCAAACTCTGTCTAAGCGAGAGAAAGAGGGAACGGTGGTTTGAGGAGATAAAAGGGAAATTATACTTTGAGGATAATGATAATTTACCCTCTCCCACCTAATAAGGAGGTAAATACACAGCAGTGCACACAAATTATGTTGGAAATGACATAGTAGAATAGAAAAAGAAAAAACTAACATTTGTATAGAACTTTACAACACGCCCTCACTGTATTATTTATTGAATTCTCCTAGCCGCCATGCCCACCGTTACAGATGAGAAAACTGCGAGTCAGACAGAGTAAGTAACTTGCCTGAGGATCACCACAAACAATCAACAGCATTGGGGCTTGACCTGCACAGCCTCCCGCAGTGCCAGGCTGCCCCTGGAGAGCGCAAGCATCGAGTGAGCCTGAAGAAGGGGCTCTTGTGCCCTGAGAGGCACATGGAAGAGTCTATCAGGACAGCCACTGAAAAGTAAAGTGTGATGACAGAGGGAGAATTTACTTGACCCAGATGGAATAGGGCAAGGAAAAGGGGAGGATAAAGAATGTAGAGAAAAGAAGGCTAAATGATGAAAAAAGAACATCTGGTTTTACTCAGGATTTGGTTGCACTTGCAACTGAGTCTCTCACCCTTACGCCCTCTTGTCCTCTCCCTCTCCCTCGACCTCTCCAGTACCAGGCACTCACATAGCAGGGCATATAAGTGTAGCCAGATGTTAAATGCAACCCTTCCTTTCTTCCTGTTGTCTCAGACCTTTGGAAGAGCCCCTAAATCAAAACCATAGTTCTAAAGATGCTGGACCATTCTTGCAAGACTCACAAGGAAGGTGGGAGTTGGCCCCTAAATCCATTTCTAGCCTACATAAGAAGTTCAAGTTGGGGAGTTAGGAGAGAGAATTTCTTTGGAGAGAGTTATCAGGGCAGCGTGCATTTCCCACCCCCACTCAACCCTCATGGAAGAAGCTTAAAGGGGACTATTTGAGAGCTAGGCCTGCATTCCCTGGAGTTTGAAGAGCATAAAGACTGGTCTATGACTCACACATGCGCTTGCTAGAATCTATCTCAAGCCTACATCAGGTGTCCAATAAATATTTGTTGAATGATGGAATAGATGAATGAGTGAGTGAATGAATGAACGAATACCTGAGAAGTGTAAAAGTGAGAGGCTGGGACTACAACTAAAGGGGAGATACGCACAGTAGCTACATAACTGTTACAGAGAGCATATCCCCACACAGTTGCACAAAAGTTTGTGGAATGAATGAATACAGTGAGGAAACCAAGGCTATGTTGACTAAACATATTTTCCTCATATTAGACATTTTGGCAGAAAAGCCCACAGAGGTCCAGTTCTCTATATCTTCCTTAAATAGCTCTAGCTTCAAGTTAATCCCTAGGAAGAAGACCCGAGAAAAGACAGGAAACATTCTAGATGAAAAAATCTCTAGAGTTTAAAGTGGTTATCTCTTGTTGGTAAGAGACTCTGGTTCCTGAGTCTTCATTTATTTGCCTCTGTCCTCTGGTCATTCTTTCTTCCACTTCTTTAACCTTAATCCAGTCCTTGCTACATAACAACACTTGACAGTAGAAGGGAAAAGAGACATAGTCTCACTCACCTCTCTAATCAGCACACTGAGAACCTTCTGCAGCATCTCAGCCCAGAGACCCAGGTAAAATGTCCCCACTGCTATTCCAGAACAAGCATCATTTATCTGTACACATCAGCTCTGTTAACGACAAGGCTTTGTTTACTCATGGTAAAAATCCTACATTTAATTAAGTAGTGAAACTGTACTTATAATGTATCCTAATACCCCAGACCAAGTTCCTGAATTACAGACCCTGTGTATGTGCTCTGCCACTTCCCATAATAAACAGTGTGCTTCCATAAACACACTTAACACAGCTACAGCAATAAGAAAAGAGTATGGATGTTCATGTAAACATACATTTGAAAGACTGAATCCAAATGAGAATCATCAAGAGTGCATTTGCACTGGGACTTTGAACACCCTTCACCAGAATGAATTCACTAGTCTTCCCAATGCTTTCATGAAGGAGGAAGATCAAACCAGCCTCCACAATGACTCAAACCAAATCCCATCACACTTCCAATATTTAAGTTATTGAATGAAAGCAGCCAGGGTAAACAAACATGGGCTATGTGATTTTCAAGACCTATTTATCCAGTCCTATGTAGAATAGGGTGAGATTCCAAAGCAAGGAAATTCCAGAAGGCCCCATATGAGGAGCCAAGCCTTTGATATAACTTTCTGTTGCTCCTTGCTTCCCCATGCAAATGTCTCATTACTCCATCCAAATAACTTTCAAAACCACAGCTTCCTCTGTGTCCTGCAATAAGAAAATCTGTGCACTTGTACTGGGATAAGCAGTGTACTAAGTATCTGCTCTCACTCCCCCATCATTTGGAGGGAAGGAGGCCTGAGTCCATCAATAGCTCAGTTCAGCTTATTCCTGAATGGAGAGGGGAGGATCAAAGGGCCAGAAATATTCACTTATGGGGAAAAGTAAAAGAATTAAATATGTAGAACTTGGCCAAATGACGCCTGAAGGGGGAAATAAATACGCATGAGTATTTGAAGGGTGTAACTAAACACCACAAAGAGGGACCTTTTTTTTAAGATGGTTCATGTGGCTGTAACTGGGAGAGACTGAAGGAAAGCAAAGGAAAATCTGAACTATTAAGAAAATTCTACCTTCAACAAGGGCTATTACACAGAGGGAATTGGTGTCAATACAACCCCTAGACTGAAACTTCTATTCTCTAGAATTCATGTGTTTCCATTTCCAACCCATCTCTCGGATGTGTTTGTCTGGACTTAGAAATATACGTTTGAGTACTGCCTCTTGTGTCTATACTTTCTATATATTCTTTGCATGTACTTTGCTGTCTCTTGTGTCTTTGCTTTCTTCGTACTTCCAGCATGTACTCTCTATGGCGTAATTTGGAAATGGCCTGGTTTTGTGGCACTATAGGCCAACAAGTATGCATCTCTTGTTGGGACAAACAAACTCAATAATGGTGATTTTAGGTATAAAATGCCAAACAAATAACCCCTCCATATTAGTGACTTCAACGCCTCAAACAGATCTGAAGTAAGTTCTGGAACAGATCTAAGTGTTTCTCAGTCTTCTCCAAGCTCTCTGGAGGAGAAATGTGTGAAGTCAGCTGAATATAGCTGGAAAATATATCTTAACAATTTTCTCCTGAGATACACTATATGCTAAGTACTTCTGGAATTTCTAGATGAAAAAGAATATGGACAATGAGAACAGCTTTTCTGAGAGTCTTTCGACACATTTATACCCAGACGGGCTCAGTGCAAAAGTGAAAATTATTTTTTTAAGAAGCAAAGAAATTTTGACAAAGGTTTGGTTTGAGTTTCAACTAAAGATTTAGGCCTCTCCATCTCCTGGGAGGTTTATGAGGGCCTCTAAGTTTCAGTAACAATCTCTTACCCAGCTCATGCTCTACAGCAGAAGGAGCACTGAATTCGAAGTCTGTAGAGCTCAAATCCCTCCTTCATCATTTAAATATCTAGATGACCTTGGATAAGTCAACTTTCCTTTCCAGAGCAATTTCCTTACATCTAAAAGTGGGAATTGGACTAAACTGGTGTTTTGATTTTTTTAAACATTTTTCCATTTGTTTTTCTTGGGCAGCAGAGTCCCTTTTTAAGTATAATATTACACAAAAGTCCAATACTATAAACTGGATCAAAATCTTTCTGCTTACATCAAAACTGGGTAACCTAGAACTTGACCACCTACATCCCCCACTATAGGTCGTGACCCTCAATCCTTCCTCAGAAACCACTGAGGCACCTCCATGGGACACCGTCCCTCCCCAGAGAGAACATTGTGGAAGTCACTGGATTCCACGATCCCTCAGATTTTCTCCAACTCTAGTCTCCTACGGGTTTAAATGGCAGCAAGCAAAAAAGTAAGCTGGGCAGCAGTGATGTAGCTGACCCGAAAGACCCCACTGAAGGACAGATTAAAATGACTGAGGACTTGGTGGCCCAAAGTTGCCTTTAAGGTTCAAAATCTAAAGAAAACAAATGCAGAAGAGAGAAGTGTGAGAACACAAATAAGAAAGTTGACATCCAATCTCTCTCTCTCCCTCCTTCCTTCTTTCCCTTCCTCGCTCTTCCTTTCCCTCTTCCTCACACTCCCCAGACCAAGGCCCAGCGAGGGCCCAAAGGCCAAGACAGTTGCCTAAAGCCATGCCTCATGGGATATAACCCTGGGAGATACATGTTCAGGAACTGAGGCCAACAGGTAAGCCAGGACTCAGAGAGGGGGCACAGAGAGGCTCTAAACCAAGCACAGAGGAAAAACCAGGAGGGAATTCAAGTGCTCCCTGGGGTTTGGGAGCCAGTCTTGGGTGTGAACATGCTGGGAAGAGGAGGGTGCCCAGGACAATCCAGAGCAGAGAAATCTGAAGGCTTCCCCAAAAGATCCCCTAGCAATTTAGACTGGCTTCACGGAAAAAGAGACCACGCATCAACCAGTCACCTGGCTTGAAGATGATACTCTTACACACAGTTGCTGGGTGTGTCCCACCCTTCAAAGGGCAATTTGGCAGTACCCACCAAAACTTAAAATCTGCATACAATTTGATGCAGCCATTCCACTGCAAATATATGTTACAGGTAGGCTTGGATGTGTGCACAAAAATATCTCCGCAAAGATGTTCACCGCAGCATGCTGCAGTTGCAACAGATTGGAAACTACCTAAATATTGATTGATTGGGATGGAATAATATTTAAGTTTGCTCATACAATGGAATACTCTGGAGCCATGAAAAAAAATGAGTCAATTCTATCTTGATGACAAGGAAAGAGCTTTAACATCTAATGCCAAGTGAAAAAAGCAAGGGCAGATATTGTGTGCAATATGGTATTTATGTATTATGTAAAAGGGATATGTACATATATACGTATGCTTGCATATTCACAGAATATTTCTAGAAAAATACGCATAAAATGCTAACAATGGTTACATTTAGGGAGAAAAATCAAAGTGGGGGATGGGGAGATATCTCTGAAAGGAAAAGGCATTTGTTAAATGCCCTTTCATACATTGACTCAATTTCTTTTTGTAACGTGCATATGCATATTTAAAAGAAAATAAAAATAGAGCCAGCCCTGATAGTCTAGTGGTTAAAGTTTGGCACTCTCACTGCTCCGGCAGGCAGGGTTCATTTCCTGGTCGCGGAACACCACCACCTGCTTGTCAGTTGTCATGTTGTGCAGCGGCTCACATAGAATAACTAGAAGGACTTACAACTAGAATATACAACCAATGCACTGGGGCTTTGGGAAGGGAAAAAAAAAAGGAAGATTGGCAACACAACAGATGTTAGCTCTGGGCAAATCTTTCCAAAAAAAAAAAAAACACAACAAAACAAAAATAAAAATGTGTGTTAGAACAAAACCTGTCAAATTGATTTAGCTTTCAACAAACCATTGTACACTTTAGATGCCCAAAACTTGGCCAACTTTTATCCTTATCAGAAACTAGAATCGAATGGGTAGACTGGTGGGGTCACTAGACCTTTACTGCAAACCCATCTGACAACGGTGAACAGTGAGAAAAGCGCTGGACGCAAGAGCAGGAGACCAGGTTTCTTGTCACGTCCTCACTGCCTTGAGCAAGTCAAATGTGCACTCTCAGACTGTTTTTCTTCATTCATAATATAACTGCATGAGCTCAGTCTCTAACCTTCCTTCCCTCCTGTAAGATGCATCGTCCCCACATGCCATGGTCATAAACTTGGGCTTTGGACTTCTAATCCCAGTCCTGCGGACCTATTACTTGTGTGACCTTGGGTAGTGTATTCAATCTTCTAAACCTAAATTTCCTTATTTGAAAAATACAGGGGCCGACCCAGTGGTGTAGCAGTTAAGTTCACGTGCTCCACTTCCATGGCCCGGGGTTCGTGGGTTCGGATCCCAGGCACAGACCGACACACCGCTTGTCAAGCCATACTGTGGTGACGTCCCATATAAAGTAGAGTAAGATGGGCACAGAGTTAGCCCAGGGCCAATCTTCCTCAGCGAAAAGAGGAGGATTGGCAATGGATGTTAGCTCAGGGCTAATCTTCCTCAGAAAAAAAGAGAAAAATAAAGATACTAATTCTTCCTCATAGGGTTTTGTGAGAATTAAATAGGAGACTGCCCTAAAGCACTTAGGCGGGGGGCACCCTCTATCTGATATATACTCTTCTCCAGATATTTTCAAGCTTAGTTCCTAGCTCATATGCCACCAACCAATCTAAACTGACGTCCCTGTCCTGGCTGCTCTCTATCACATCAGCTTGTTTCATTCCTTGACAGCATGAATCACAATTTGTAATTACCTTGAATATTAGTTTATAATACATCTCACCCCAAATGTAAGCTCTATGAGGTCAATGATTTTACTTTTCATGCTCACCACTCTGTCTCTAGCCCCTAGCACAGTGGCTGGCTCATACAAAGCCCTTGAATAAATAAATGAATAAAAGAGTGTTAGCTGCTAGTTACCGTTGACCCTCACAATAACTCCTTGCCAGAGAAGACTAATGATGTCTCTCTCAAAGAGTGGTTGTGAGAACTTCTAACCCTACTTTATAGAGGCTCAGAGCAGTTCAATAACATGCCCAAAGTCACTGAGCTAATAAGTGGCAGAGCCAAGATAGGAACCCATCCCAGACTCCAACTCTGTTCCCTCAACCACTAGACCATTCTAGGGCAGAGAGTTTCTTTGACTGGAGTGACATACATATAACTCCTGCCTCCTAATTACCTCCCTCAAATAATCATCATGTTTGACCTCTTAATTCGACATTGCCTGAAACACCTCTAATGGGGAATCCTATAATGAATGGGAAATCTCACTAATCTATGCTATGGCACACTTATCCCCTAGTAGTCTCCTCCTGCTGACCCTTTAAAGGTCTTTGCTGGAGGCAGACACAGAAGATTATCTTGGGCTATGCAACAACACTTTGAAGCATCCCAATTAAAGCTCAGAACTACTCATGATTACCAAATAGCAAAAGTGACTAGTTGTCGTTTGAATATCATCAAACCCATATGAGATAGTCACATGGAAAGTCTTACTATATTTGGAGAAAGAAACAGAAGTAAGTGGAAAGAAACATTGAAATCTTAGAGCCTGATTAATGGCTTAGTGTGTTGTCACTTTTGAGGTTATGCAAAGTTTATGAACATTGCTTGTCTTAATGTTGTTGGTATTGAGATATTCAGCATTTGTAAATCCTGGCTATAAAGCCCACAAAAATATAAGAAGCTGTGAATAATTCCTTTGTTTTCAGATGTAAGTTCTACCATTGGCAAGCAGGAAAAACCTTTAGACACAAAACTTCAGAGGGAGAGAGATGTAAACACTGTCTTGACGAGGATGCCAGTAACAGTTAGCACTGGCCTTGGAAGAGCAAATCACAGAAAAAGCCAGTACCTATTATTGATTAACCAATCACATGCATGTTCTGAGGAAGCCTAGGTTGAAAACACTCAGCAAAAAAAAGCTTCCACATTTCTGTTTTGCTCTTCTATAATGGAATGGGAAGATAATAGTTTGCTTGCACTCAAAACCCAAACAGCATATTCAATTACCCTTGAAAAGAAAACTGCTCCATTCTCCCAGTGAACATGTTAAGAACTATGGCTTTGTCTTTACAAGTCAATTCATTCAAAATGTGTAATTAATTCCATTTCCAAAGAAGTCAAACTGTGTATCCTATAGAAAAAACACAGCTCAATGGAATGCTATTTTGGACACATGTAAATATGGTCACCAGTATGATCCACACACAAATCTTACAGAATCAAGCCCCCAAATACACTGGTATCTCAATTAAATGGGTCTTTCAGTGACTGAGATCTTTAATAGCTAAAGAGAATGGCAAACAGCAATTGGTAGTTCCAGTATACTAGAATAGTGTTTCTCAAAATGTGGTCTGTGAACCACTTTTATCACAAATACCTTGGAAGCTTCTGAAAGCACAGATTTCTATGCCCCACTCTAGTCCTAGAATTTCGTGGATAGAGTCCATTACTCTACAAAAACAAAAACAAACAAACAAACAAAAAAAACCCTTCTCAGGTGAATATTTTACATTTTAATATTTGAGAACAACTGGATTATAGAAATGGCAACACCTGTTCAGGCCAAGGAATCTAGGCTTCTCATATTTACGTGACAGAGCAGGACGTAGACTAGAGCAAAGACAAACGTCCATTGGGTGAAAGCAAAAAGGGAAATATCTCTAAAGAATAATCAAAACTAGAGCTTACAGATATCTTCACCTTTTCGTCTTCCTTCAATAAAGCAGAGGGAGACTTCTTCAGGCATAGGAAGTCTCACTTCCTTTTACTATAAGAAATGAATGGTCATTTTATGCACATAAAAATTAATAAACAGGAAGAAAAACAGATTCGGAGACACAGAGAAATAATGAATTAAGTTCTGAACATTGATTCACAAAACAATGATTAACTAAGCACCATTTCCAGTTTGAGCATTGCAGGGTCATCCGAGTGGAATTTTCCTATAGGCAGCTGGATATTCTGGTCTCAGATTCAAAAAGAGATCTAGAGTCTACAATATATAAGTGATACCAGAAGCCTTGAATATAAAGTATGTAGAATAACAAAAGAAGAACAAGCACAGAACCTTTGGGAGTATCCAAAAAAAAATTCCTTGGAGTAGAGTAATGGATGATGATGATTGAGAAAGAACAAGAAGTGAGAGAGCGATGTGATGGAAACCAAAGAAAAAATGTCAAGAAAAATGAATGATCAACAGTGCCAAATACAAAGAGAGAGCAGGTAATATAAGTCTAAAAAGTACCTACTGAATTTGGCAACTGGGTCACTGGTAATCTCTGTAAGAGATGCTTTAGTAGAGTACTGTGGTAGGAAGCCAGATTGCAGAGGATTGAGGAGCAACAAGGAGATGAGGAAGTCAAGATGGTAGATAGAGATAATACTTTGAGGAAGTTTGGCTGGGAAGGAAGAAGGTGCAATATTCCTAGAGAGATTTTTAAGAAGGAAGGGATAGGTACTTATTTACGTATGAAGAGAAAGAATCAGTGGAGAGAGACAGAATAAAGGCACAGAATGAAGAATAACATATAAACAAGTTCCCAGGGGAAAGAGCAGGATATGTGATATAAAGCATAGAGGGGAGAATTATCTTTAAACAGGAGAGGAACATTTTACTTAGACACTAGAGTGAAGGATAGAGGAAAGTCAGATGCAGATGAGTTTGCAGGTGAGGAGGGAAGAAGAGAAATGATTAGGGTCGCAACTAACCTCAATTTCCCCTATGAGATAGAAAGAAAGGGCATCTGTTTAGACAGAAGGTGATGGGATTAGAACAGACAACTTGAGAAGATCAGAGGACTTAGAATAACAATAATAGGACACGGGAAAGAAAGTTGACTAGGGGCAAGTGAAAGGACTGAGGAGCTGAGTTGAGGTCCAGTCAAGGTCAGATCATCAACTATTAGTGGGATCAAGTGCAAGGTTATGCATTTTCTCCAGCCCCACTCAGTATCCTGGTGACAGAAGTAGAGAAGGCCACGATAGTGGGTGCCTTTAAAAGGATAGAGGTGAAGTTCATAGGAGTCAAAGAGGCTAAATAAATTTATATAGAAATGTTAGATGGAAATCGAAGTCAATAAGGAAGTGGAATGAAAAATAAACGTATAAGCTCGGTTCCAAAGCCCTCAAAAATGTTGGGTGAGCCAACATGTCTGACAAGAAGCAGGGGAAGTAGCATAGGCAGACCACACAAATTTCAAATGAAAAGAGACTTTTCCACGAGGATCAAAAAGAAATGGTTTAGTGGGACATGAAGAAATACAAACACCTCCCTTGGCCCAGTGTGTGTGGAATATGAAGGAATGGCCTTCCTTTCCTCAAAAGGGCCACTGAGGAAGCAGGTTCTAGGGAGGAATACATTTTGGTTAAAGCAAGAGGTGAAGAGAAATTTCCGTAAGAAGTTTAGGATATAGAAAATTTAATGTAAAATAAAATGAGGTTCAAAGGATGCAGTAGAGGGGTAAGGAGAGAGTAAACAACGGGGAATGGGTCAGTGAGGACAGTGTCCATGGCAGTGGGGAGGAGGGTGGCATTCAAAAGGAGGTTCTTGGGGCCGGCCCCAGGGCGTAGCAGTTAAGTGCATGCTCTCC
The DNA here is from genome assembly GCF_020826845.1 of Diceros bicornis minor. NCBI lineage: Eukaryota > Metazoa > Chordata > Mammalia > Perissodactyla > Rhinocerotidae > Diceros > Diceros bicornis. The sequence continues at coordinate 8,636,330 of NC_080759.1, read as the reverse complement.
GCTGCTGGTGGCCCGGGTTTGGACCCCAGGCGCGCACCAATGCACCACTTGTCAGGCCAGGCTGTGGCGGCGTCCTATATAAAGTGGAGGAAGATGGGCACGGATGTTAACCCAGGGCCAGTCTTCCTCAGCAAAAACAGGAGGATTCGCACGGATGTTAGCTCAGGGCTGATCTTCCTCACAAAACAAAACAACAACAACAGGAGGTTCTTGTTCTTAGTCCCCACTCCATTCATTCAATTCCAGCCAACTTTTAACCCTATTTAACTTTGTCCCCCTCTCATATTCAGCCTTAGCCCCACCATGGCCCCTTCAAGGTGATTGACCTTGGCTTCCCAGCTTAGATGGAAAGGCCTTTTTTTCTACCTGTTCCTGGCTGCTTAGAGAAATAGACTCAGCCCTACCTTAGTCCCCCAGGGTGCCCTGTTTATAACAGTCTCAGGATCTGAGTCCTCTTCCTTGTCCAGCATCCTTCCTTGACTAGCTTTTCATCCCTATCTAAGCCCCAAACTTTATCTCTGTCCTCCCCTCTGGAATAAGATCCTGGTTTCTGCTCAGATTTCCCTGGAGCACGATACCATGTTCAATTTAACAGACACCTGCCTCAGCTGGCTTTCTGAAAATGCATCCTTAGGATTCTTTGCATGACCCCACCCAAAGGGCCACAAATTATGCCCTTTCCTGTACCCCACTGAGATGTACCTCCCTACCCCACATCCAACCTCCTTTAGGGATTTTTCTTTCCTTTCTTTTATTCAGTTTTCTGGCATCATGGGGACAACGATGTCAACCCCATGCTAATTGTGATATTGAGGGAGCAAGGGTAAGCCACTGATACAATCAAGGCAAATGAAACTCAAGGGAAGTGGCCGGGCCACTTAACTGTGTGACTGTCAGGGACATAGTAGCTAGGTACAGTCATATATGTGCTGTAGGCTTTAGGAAGGCAGATTTCCAAATCCTCAGATAAGGTATCAGCATGATCACGCTGAGACTCTTGATAGAGAAGAGGGAGCAAGAGGATTAGGATAGGTATGAAAAATTAAATTCCAACAAGACCATTACAAATGCATGACAAGGACAAGTAAGCCACTCACGAAAGAAAAATACAAGTAGCCATAAACATGAAAAATGTTCAGTCTTATTAGCAATCAAAGGAATGCAAATTATAACAATAAGACTCCATTTTTTACCCAGACAATTAGCAGAAATTTTTAAAAAATTGTTGTGTTAATAAGAAGCAGGAAAATCAGCAATGGTTCTCTTAAATACTACTGTAAGAATGTGCATTATCATCTTTTCAGAAGGCGAATTAGCCAGATGAATCAAAAGCTTTACAATATTTTGTAATCATTAAGAATAACGTTTTTGGAAGAATAAATGACTTGGGAAAAGAATCATGATATATTGATAGGTGAAAAACTTTAGAAAATGTCATGTGTGGTATGATCCCAATTTTGTGATTATAGGTGTATATTTACATACATACATACACACATATAGTGTTTGTATAGATATGCATAGAAAAATGAATGGAAAGACATCAAACAAAGTGTTAGTACTAATTATCTCTGGGTCATGGAGTTACGGCAATTTTTCTTTATCTATGATTCTCTTTACTTTCACATTTTCTACAATGTAAAGTTAATACTTTTGTATTCAGAGGAAAACACTTTAAAAGTTGATTCCTTAAAAAGATACAGCAGGAAAGGCAAGTTTACAGCCAAAGAGGGAAAAAAATGGGAGAAAAGATACCCACCAAGGACAATATATACAAAACGAACTTGCTAATATCCTCAGGTCTTTAAAAATAAATGATGAATATGAAAGACTGGTGAAGAGGCTAGAACACCAGCTTAGGAAGCAGAAGCCCAAAGTGAGCTAAGGCTCGCACTGTATGGAAGGACAAAGAAAGGGACCATTTTCCCTCTTTAGATTGAGAATAACAAGAAAGATGTAAGTGCTATTTGGGGCAAATAGAGTAAAACTAATAAACTCGTATTTCCCAGCCCATGCAAACATGGGAATAACAATAGGTTAATAATAAAGGACACAAAATACTATTTCTCTAGCTTCAACCTCATCCATTCTGCAGGACTTCTAACATACTGCAGGACTTCTAACAGACACACATGCACGCACACACTCACATATACATACATACATACTCCACAAAGTTCCTTTCATATGGCTTTTGGAACTCCCAAGAGTAAATAGAGATAATACCAACTCATCGAGGTTTGGGTGCTGTAATCGCCATTTTTCTCCTTTCCCACTCTGGCTCGCTGGAGAATTCTCAAGTCATGGCCAGCACCAAAGGTGGCAGCCACTGATGTTGCTTAAAAAACCACCACCTCTTTCAACTTCTCTACTCCTGACACCACTGCTGCTCACAGCTTGCACCCCCCATGTCCACAAAAGCTGCTAAGAAACGGTCCTTTCAGGTTTACTTGCTTTTGTAACAGCCTCCTCATCCTGGGTGTGGGCATGATTTTGGGAGGGCAAGGCCAGAGGACAGCTGCAGTGACAGGCTGGGCTGGGCTCAGAATTGCCCCTTGTTTTGATAACTGGCCCATTCTCCTTGGACCAACTTCTTGGCCTCCACTCATTTCCCTCTGTTATTTCTGGTAATTCTATCCCTGGGGGATCCTCGTATCTTCAAGTAAAGAAGCACTGTCAAGCTGGCTCCACAACACTTTGGGCATGCAAGCTCATATCTAACTTCTAGGATGACTCTTCTTTAGGCTGAAGCTGAGATTCTTGCTAGGCAAATGGTGGACAGTCAGAAGCCATGACTCTTCAACTCTGATTTTGCTTCCAGCTTTTTTGTCAAAAATGATCTAGAAATGGTGGGATAAATTTGACTAAGAGGGAATTCAAACCCAAGGTAAATGGAGAGCTCGTGAGGTATTACCTAGGCATTCAGAATCAGTGATGTACTCTGGCTCTGACACATCACATAGTTTTTTTTGTGAAAATCTGCAGATGAAACGGCTGAGTCATGGTCAGTAATTAGTGAGGGACCACAGGCTTGGTGCTGGAGACAGCCAGGCCCATTTTTAAGCACAGGAAAGAAAGAGAATCCACACACGGGAAAACAGTGAAATTGATCACCACATGGGCAATACTCTAGATTTTTTTTTTGTATGTAGTACCTATTCATCTCAGTCCATAGACTCAAGAAGTTTAACTTTCTGGATTTTCTACAACTTAATTTCTCAGTCTGAGCCCTCATTTCCAGGCTAATGGAAAAATTTAACCTCAGTGTTTCCCGAGATTGTGCCACCATCCTTGGGTCTTATATAGATCCAAGATGTTAGATAGGTTGAGTAGGGCAAAGAGGTGCGAGTGGGCAATCTGCTCTTTTAATTTCCTCTGAGACATCCATTGTCCCCATCCTTGTGGCCGTTTTGGGTCCAAAAGTGCTAATCTCTCAAGAGAGGGCCCGGCCCCGGGGCCAAGTGGTTCAAGTTCTGCACACTCCATTTCAGCGGCCTGGGTTCCTGGGTTCGGATCCCAGGCGCAGACATACTCCACTCACCGGCCACACTGTGGCGGTGTCCTACGTAAAAAGTGGAGGAAGATTGGCACAGATGTTAGCTCAGGCCTAATCTTCTTCAAGCAAAAGAAGAGGATGATTGGCAATGGATGTTAGCTCAGGGCAAATCTCCCTCAGCCAAAAAAAAAAGTGCTAATCTCTCAGGAGGAAAAAAAACACAGCAGTCACTGATAATTAATCCTACTGTAGCAGCTTTCTTGCATGTTTTTAAAATATAATTATGATACTGGTATCTCCAGTGTATCAAGATTTCAATAGGATAGTTTAAAAGGTTTTTATGATGCTTTTGACAAAATGAATAAATGTGGCTGGATACCAGCATAGTCAATATATTCATAACTAGCCAATTATGATCAAAGATGAGAGGCAGTCTAACACAGTTGCTAAGTGCACAGATTCTGAAGCTTGATGATCTAGGTTCAAATCCCATCTATTTCACTATTATAGATGTGCCCAAAGAAAAATACTTAAATTTTCTCAACCTCAGTTTTTTCATCTATAAAAATGGGAATGATAAGGATTCTAACTTTGGGACAGGGACTATTAATGTTCACCAAATATCTAGTGCCCTGCTTATTCACCAGCCCTCATGCATCTAGGTGAGGTCATGTGACTAATATTGGCTAATGGGAGGTAGCTGGAAGAGTTGTGAGCCAGTTCCCATCTTGGCCCTTAAAAATATCTACTGGGTTCCTCCATCTCTCTCTCTCTCTCACTTTGCAATGGCAGCCTAGGAGGCAACATGTTCCAGATGGCCTAGTTAAAAGATGGAGACAGTCTACATTCCCAAGTCACCACTTAAAGGGAAGAGTTACACTGAAGGGTCACCCAACCCACACTGGAATATGATGTGAATGAGACATAGACTTTTTTTGTGTCAAGACATTGAGATTTTGAGGTTTATCTACTTAGACAGCTAGAGCTAACTATGCTGCCCAATAGGATAATAAAGCACTCACACTAGTGCCCACCAGGTAAAGTGCACTCAACAAATGTAGGTAATATTATTGTCATCATCATCATCAGTATTGGAAAGAACATTGTAGGCTTCAGAATATTTGGGATTAGGTTCTAACTTGCCACTGACTAAGTATAACTAGATACTTCATCTCTCATTTGATGGAGATAACAACTCTAGCCTCCCGAGATCATTGTGGAGATTAACACAGAGATGTGAAAACATTTTGGAACTGATACACAAATGTAAAATATTTTTACCAAATAAATGTTTAATTATTTCTAATTATTCACTGCAACTCATTGTCATGCTTCTAGACCACTCTTATAGAAGGAGTATGAACCCTTGTCCCATTGATGTTGGGCTCGGTCCTATGACTTGTTTTGGCCAATAGTGTGTGAGGGAATGTGGCACATCCACATTCAAACAGAATCTTTAAGAACCATTGTGTGTGGATTAGCAACATCTCTTTTTCTGTTTTTGACATGAAAAAGGATACCATAGATTGAGACTTCTCCTTCTTCCTGCCCCTGCAATGTAGACAAAAGGAGCAGAACCACAGCTGAACAGTCAGTGCAAGTTGTGAGCCAGAAATAAACCCTTGTTGGAAGCCACTAAGATTTGGGGATTGTTTATTACTGCAGCATAACCCATCTAAGCTTTAGCTAAGTTATATATAAACCAAAAGGAATTGACTAATAGAGTCACGTCAGCACAGACAAAGACGTCTGGCAGTTTGCTGCAGTTTTCCTTCCTTGACATTTCTCTAAACAACTTTTATTTTAATCAATGATTTGAAGGAGGAAATAGTGCTCAAGTGTGCATGTGACAAGATCCTGAAGTTAATTGCTAATAGTTTGCATGACAGAATCAAGATCCAAAAAGAGATAAACTGGAACAACAGGCTAGGTCTAGCAAGGTGTCATTTAACTAAAAGAAATATAAGATCCTCCACACAACTGCAGGGTAAGGAAGATGACAGTTCTCATGAAAATCATATGAAGTTTATTTGAGTCAACAGAATATGAGGCAAAAGTGTGAAGTGGTTACCAAAGAACATTGTATCTTAGGCTGTATTCATAGAAATGTGGTGCTCCAAATAGAGTTTCAAGTATCTTCACAAGCGTGATCACTTTAATTTATTAAATTCCATCTTAAAGTGTAGAACCTAAACTGAAAAGACTTACATTTGGTTTAATTAATTCCAAAAAGACAGTGATTAAGTTGTATATGTCACGTACAAATCTTGTAGGAGAAGAGACTAGGGAAATTTAAAGGATGAGAGGAGAGGAGAAGAGAGGAAAAACAGGAGGCCACTACCGTAAGGGAGTTTAAATATTTGAATTTAAATATTTGAAAGCCTGTCTTTTGGAATAGGCATTAGAATTATTCTACATGACTCTGAAGTACAAAACAAAGGCACAGGCAGGGAAAGGAAGGGATTTTCAACAAATAGACCCCTCCAAAAATTGAATGGCCTGCTGAGGATGTGTTCAGGAGGAGATCCATGCGTTAATACAAATAAGGATTGGTCTCAATGATGGCAAAAGTCTCCTCTAAATGAGAAGAATCAAAACCAATTTACATAGGGCAGGACCAGATAAGGCCAGTGGAATACCTTGGGAAGGCTATTAATAATTCACAATTTGCAGTTCATGTTGGAAAATGTATTTCCCTTACCAAGGAGAAGTGCAAAAATGGTATTATTGAAGCTGATTCTACTCCCATAAAGGAGGAGACCACCGTCACTCCCCACAGCTGGGACAGCCAATGTGCATTTAGATTTAGAAATGGGCTGATCTGTCACAGGTGGGCTTTCTTAAACATATCAGCAAAAGAAAGACACATCTTTGGCAAACTCTCTGTTTTAAACTTGGCATTTCCATTTTCTATTTCTCTAAAACAGAGGGGAAAAATGGTTATGGGGATACAACTAGTCCCAACTGGTAAAAGAAAGGCAAGTGGCCAACATAAATATTATAGCATAAGGCTGAACCAGAGGAGAAATGAGAAGAAAAGATCAGTCCCTCCCAAAACGTTCTCTCAAAATAAAAGGTCATGCCAAGGAAAGCCACAGATGCAACACCACAAGCCCAAGGAGAGCTTTAATCAGGAAGACCTGGCCTCAGGCACACACATGCGCCTGCGGCTTCCTACCCGCCTCTCCATGTGCCATTTTCTGAAAGTTAGGAGACAGGAGCTTCATTCATGCCAGGTGAAAAAGCAATACACACGTTAAATGGCAGCTCTGGCAGGGTTCATGCTTCTACAGCTTTCTTCCTCTTCCTATCATAAATCTCCTTCTACATATTCTCCTCGGGACATCTCACTTGATCTGATCGGTTCACTATCATCTTTTGGCTGACCACCTCTAAATCTAAATCTGCAGATTGGATCTTTCAAAGGAATTAAAGACTCTTCTAGCTTATGGGTTATTAAACATCTCCCCCTTGGATCTCCTACTGACACCTAAAACTTAAAATGTCTGAAACTCCCACATTTATTCTCATATTGTATCCCTATCTCAAAGAATGACAGATACCCAGGTCAGAAAGGTGAAAGTCATATTCCTTATTTTCCTCTCTTCTTCATCATCCTCTCCAACCCTCTCCCACCTCCCACCTCTCCACTCCCATCCAAGTCCTGTTAATTATATCTTCCAAGCACTTCTTTCTAACCTGGCTAGCACAACCTCAATTCAGCCACCATCATCTCTCGCCTGGATTACTGCAACATCCTCCCAACTGGTTTTCAAGATTCTAATCTTACCACCTTATAATCTGTTTTCCCTATAGCATTCAGAATAATCTTTCTAAAAATATATCTGATCACATCACTCTCCTATTAAAACCCTTCAAATATTCCCTTTTGCCATCAAGATGAAGTTCAAAATTGCTCATGTAGAATATAAGGCCCTTGTATTCTGACCTGTGCCTCTGCCGTAACCTCTCCCTAGACATTCTCCTCCGTGCTCTCTCCCCACATTCACCCTCCTTCACACTCAAAAACCTTCATAATAAGTTACTAAATTTATCATACTTTCTTTTCATCTCTGGACCTTTGTGCATTCTGTTCTTTTTGTCTGGAAAGTCCTACCTCTTTGCTGCCACTTCCAACCATTACCCCTTGCTCAAACTTCAGGACCACTGGGAAGCCTGGAAGACCTTGTCAGTGTCTTCACAAATGCCCTTTACCTTCTGCAGGCTGTCCCCATATACACTGGCAGTTTCCTGCAGCTCACAGCCTAAAGGCACATTCTGCTCAGGGGGACAGTGTTGTCAGGGAGATAGTGCTGTCAGGGAGTTAATACCCAGGAGCGACCCTCAACCAGCGAGGATTAGGAATGACTGGATAACTTCCTTGCCTCTTGGTAGGACTGTTCTGAAATACATTCTTTTGTAACCATACATGAAACTTTTAGTAAATATCTGTTCAAATTTTTTTTTCCATTTTGCTTAATAAAATGTAACCATAAATTAGGTCACAAAGACTAACTCCATAAGATCCAGAAAGCAGTAAAGCTTAGAATGAGTAAAAAAATTCAATGGAAAGTGCCATTATACACTTATAAATTGAGAAAGAAAAAAAAAACTCTTCTACAGAATATGGAGTCAAAATGGGGGAGCATAACAGCTGTTTTTAAAATAATAGTAAGTGAGAATACTAAATATCAAAAATTATTATAGCCAAAGCTGTTCTCAAAGGCAAATCCATAGCCTTAAGTGTAATACTAATTAAACAAAAAAGCTTGAAAATAAATGAATTAAGCATTAAACTGAGTAATTTAAATTTTTTAAAACACCATAACCACCTAATAAGTAAATAAAAATGAAGGTGAAGAGCAGAAATCAATGAACCAAAAAAAGAGAAGATCAATACAATTAAAAAATTCAGGAACTGTTTCTTGGAGTACGGAGGACAATAAAATAGACATCTTCTGATAAAACAAATCACAAAGAGGAAAGTCAGTAGTATACGTAGAACATAAGAAAAAAGCTGAAAATTCTGCAGAAGTGTCTTCTTTTATTGAAATTTGTGGTTGGTTTAATGGCTTCCAGACCCAGCATGTCCTCCACAACATGATAATTTTGGTAAAGCTACAAAAACTACAATGTCATTTCCCTTGTTTAAAAAAAGAGGAAGAAATAATACTGATTTTTTTAAAAGGCTACACCCCATATCAGATTTCAATTTTCATAAAATTTGTCTCTGTTATAGTAAATGTCCTCAAAGTGTATATTTCAAAGCCCCGAGGTTTACAGCTGTAAATCATGGGGTACCTATGACAATGGGGACAAATGCCAGTGAAGGTTTAACTATGCTAGAATTTTTATGACAATTGTAGTGATTTTGTTATGAAGTAGGCTAGGTTTTTGGTAGCTAACCTCTAAACCTATTTTCCTCATACTTCCTGTTATTTTTAGTGCACCATTTTGCAGCAGGAGAAGTTTTTCAGGAACACAGATATCACATTAAATCAAAAATACCTGTATATATAAGAACTTGATATATAATAAAAGAATTATATACACCAACAGAAAAAGTATGGAATGTAAAAAAACAATAATGTTAAAAGTAGCTAGTAATTTTTGGTCGAAAAACACGTTAAATACTTACCTCAGATCAAAGAAACTTCCAGATAATTGAGCATAAAAAATAAAAATATGGGGGCTGGCCTGGTGGCATAGTGGTTAAGTTTATGTGCTCCACTTCCACGGCCCAGGGTTCGTGGGTTCAGATCATGGGCACAGACCTACACACTGCTCATGAAGCCATGCTGTGGCAGGCATCCCACATATAAAGTACAGGAAGATGGGCACGGATATTAGCCCAGGGCCAATCTTCCTCAGCAAAAAGAGGAGGATTGGCAACAGATGTTAGCTCTAGGCTAATCTTCCTCACCAATAATAAAAATATAAGAAAATTTAAAAATAGATGAATATTTAATATTGGAACGAGGTGGAATTTCTAAACACAGAAGCAATCACAAAGGAAAAAAATTAAGACAGAATCAAATAAAATTTCTAAATTTTGTTGGTCAAAAACATATTTTCAAAAATAACAACAAAAACCTTGAGAAATATTTCTAAAAGGTTAATATCCTTTATTAACTCAAGAATAAGAGAGGAAAAAGCTCCACAAAAAAAGCAGAATTATCAGGATGAAAAAAGGACTATAATAGCAGAGCGAAGAGTGTTTTTAAGAGACAAGAAATTAAGAAGTTCTAACACATTTGAAAATCTTAATGAAGTGAATCTTTTCTGAGGAAAAATCATCTCAAGACAAAGTAGAAAACCTGAATAGACCAATGTCCATAGGGAAAATTTTTAAATATGCATATTGAAGGATTGCATTCCTAAAAGGGTTTATTAGTAAGTTCTCTCAAACTTTCAAGCAACAGATACTAACTTTTGTTGTGACTGGAAAGATGGAAAGATACCCAATTTAGTTCTTGGAACTAGCTAACTGATGCCAAAATTTAGCCAATTAGCCTCAGGGGACCCTGTTTCTGAAGGACTCTCCCTAGTATGGGACCCACAGTGTCCTCGCAAAAATACTCGCACATGGTTGGTTCCCAGGATTCCTCAGCTCTCATGGGATGCACATACCAATGAGCTGGTGCTTGACTTTTCTCAGTCCTCTCTTGCTAACAGAAAGACACACAGCCTCATGTGCTAAGGCTGAAGAAGGTCTCAAAACAACTTTGGAAGGAAAGGCTGGTGCATGGAAAAGAAAACAAAAGCTCCCTGACCTTACACTCAATCCTTCCATCAAAAAAGTTGCCTGTACGAGGCCTCCCACTGCCGCAATGGTTAAGTTCCCATGCTCCGCTTGGGTGGCCCGGGGTTCTCAGGTTCGGATCCCGGGCAGGGATGACCCACTGCTTATCAAGCCGTGCTGTGGCAGCGTCCCATATAAAGTAGAGGAAGATGGGCATGGATGTTAGCACAGGGCCAATCTTCCTCAGCAAAAAGAAGAGGTTTGGCAACAGAGGTTAACTCAGGGCTAGTCGTCCTCACCAAAAAAAAAAAAAAAAAAAAAGTTGCCTGTAAAGTTTCACTCCTAGGTACACACTTATCAGAAATGTTTACATATGTTCACCATGAAACATGTACTGGAATGTTCAGAACAACACTATTCATGCTTGCCAAAAACTGTATACAACTCACGTGTCCATCTACAGGAGACAGGGCTGGACTGAAGTGAGGTAAGTGAAACATTCATCTCAGGAGCACAATTTAAAGGGATGCCAAAAAACCCACAGTCAAGATAATAATATTTTAATGCAATATTTTTTCAATCAAAATTAATGCAAAAAACCCATGATGAACAAAATATCAAATTTTAAAATAAAAGAAAGATCAGTATTACTGATTTTTCCTTTTTCCTCAGGCTCCAATATGGCTTGGCACAGAACCGAGGGTAGAATGGACAAATAAATTGTGGAACACTATACAACTACACTCAATAGCATAGATGAATCTCACAGATGAAATGTTAAGTAAAATGAGCCAGACGCAAGCGTGTAGGCACTGGTGATTCAACAACAGGCAAAGTTCAAGTTCAAAAACAGGCAAAACTGATCTAGGATATTACAAGTCAGGATAGTAGTTTCCCTTGGAAGGGGGCATGAGGAGGTTTCTGGGACTCTAGGAATATTCTATTTCTTGATCTATTTGTTACATGGGTTTTACACTTTGGAGAATTCATCAGCCTGTTCATTTATGATTTGTGTACTTTTTATACATGTTATACTTCAATTAAAGAAAATTTAAGAGTTGTCTTACTCAGAAGTTAAAATATTTAGGAGCAAGTTAGAATTGAGATGAATCCCCCAGAGGAGGAGGAAGAAAAGCAATTAGAGCTGCGGAAAGCAGCTTTTAGGGCACTACTTTATTTCTGGGCTTCTATCCTTGACTAACCCCAAGGCCAAAATAAGTCAAGTGAATTCTTCATTAGCAAGCATGGCTAGCACCCAACCGACACCATGTGTTCCACCCATTCAGAACATGGGGCTGTCAGGAGTTAACCCTCCAGTGGGCATGATTCACCAAGTATTAATTACAATTGCTGCTTGCTCAGATTTCTCTGAGGATAGGACAGGACAGCCCAGATTTCATCCAAATCCCAGAGGAACCTTTCCTCTAGAAACCAGACCCTGCCATATCAGACATGACAAGACTTCCAAGCAGTAGACAAGGCAATCGTCCAGGAGAGTGGCAGTCACTGGCCAGCTCTGCCAATACCCTCACGTGGCTGTAAGTATGACCAGCACAGAAAGCGGAAGTCTTCCTACAGCCCACCACAGAAGCCACTCGTTGTATGATGGGGCAGGAGCCACTGGAGGCAAGGAAAGTCTATTTCAAAACATGATTTGGGACCAAACATGGTAAATTGTCACCTAGTTTCTAAACAGGAGCAGAGTCTGCCCTAGCTACCAACAGTGCCCAGCCTTACTGCCAAGCCTGCAGAGTCTTTTCAGTGGGAAGAGTTGGCTGCTTTGGATTTTAATGGCCCCTGAAAAGAGGAAGGTCACAGGCAAAGAGAAAGGTCAGCAGATTTTTTTCCTGGGTGCCCAGGAAATGCTAACAATGCCATCACCAATCTCCCTCAAAGAGAAATGATCACCCAGACCCACCTTCCCTGAACTCAGGCCTAGGGAGGCCCACTGGCCAGTGGTCAGCTTGCTCATTCTCTTGCTTCCAAGGTCATTTCCAAAAGCAGCTGGGGACTACAACACAGATGGACCTTGAAGACATTATGCTAAGCAAAATAAGCCAGTCGTGATAGGACAAATACTGCATGATTCCACTTATCTGAGTAGAGTAGTCAAATTACCTAGAGTAGTCAAATTCATAAAGACAGATAACAGAATCGTGGTTGCCAGGGGCTGGGTTAGGGGCATGAAGGGATGGGGGAATTATTGTTTAATGGGTATAGAGTTTTAGTTTGGGAAGATGGAAAAAGTTCTGGAGATGGATGGTGGTGATAGTTGAACAACAATGTGAATGTACCGAACCATATGCTTAAAAATGTCTATTTTACCACAAAAAAAAAAAAAAAAAGCAGCCGTGGAAACTGAAGTTCTCAGCTACATCCCTCACGCTGTGAAGTCATCATGTCCTGTATCAGTTCTGCCCCATGGGCTGTGGTCTGACCCAGGTCTACCAGTAAGCTCAGTTCTGTATCTCCAGAATGTGTATTTGGGCTAGGAAGGGCTTTTCTTCCTCATCCTTGCCCCAACATAGCTCCTCACCATGCATCCACCAGGGAGGTAAATTGACCAATAGAATTATATCAAAGGATTGAACTAAAATATTAAAGAAATAGTTTGAGAGATGATCCTCAACAAGATGTCAGGAAGAAGGAAGGTGGGTAGCCAATCCTGGATGGCATATCCAATGTAGTTTCCTGCAGAACCTGTCATTCCACTACCTCCTTTCTTCAGTCTTTTTTCTCATCAGATACTTACTTCTTCCCCAAATGTAGCCTCAGGTCTCCTGCTCAAGAAAAAATCCTTTTTCAGGAAAGGAACCCAAAACTTGATCCCATGGAGATAAAGTAAAAGTTGTAACTTGTTAACTCTAGCAAGGGAATCAGCTCGCAGATTTTATCTGCAAACATGGCCTTAGGTGAAAACTGACTGGGATTTCAGGTAAATAAGAGAAGTGGTGGGGCAGAAGGTGCATGGAGGTCTTCAGAAAGTCCTGAAGGAATATTTAATAGCTGTCTACTTCTCATCAATTACAGGCAGTCTTGAGCTTTCCCTCTGAAAGATTTATTTCTTATTAGGGCCCACTCACAGATTCCTGAGCATGTGGAAGAAGAGAACGCCAGGAATTCTAGAAAAATAAATATAATAGCTACTTTTTTTAGCATGTACTATATATGATACATTATCCTATTTAATCCTTACAATTGTCTTACAAAGGGAGAATATTATTACTCACCTTTGACAAATATGGAAACTGAGACTTTGAAAGAAAAAGCAATCGCCTATTTTTTAATGTCTATATCAACACACAAATAGTCGTGGAGGATGTGTTTTTTTTTTTCTTTCTTTTCCACATTTCCCTTTCTCTCCATTTACAACTCTCTTTCTTAGACCCAATATACCAGCACCCCCAGGCATTAGAGTGCAGAAGTCAAGAGCACAGTCTAAAGCCAGAGAGCTCCCGTGTTTGAACTCACCTCTTACTAGTTGAATAACCTGTGTGTGTGGTTTGCAACATCAAATCATGTGTCTGAGTGAGCACGGGTGAGAATCAACCCTATCTAATAAGCATCCCTTTTGTAACAAAATTAACTGTCTTTGGAATAAAGATCTTTGAAAGATGTCTGAAAATATAAATCAGAACTAAGCACCGTGAACACATTCTATCTGGTTAGATCTGCATGAAAGAAAACATTTTGCAGTCCAGATTGCATCAACTCCTCCAACATTGGGCAACAAATATATGTCAAGCACTGCTATGGGATAGGAGTTATGAAAATGAATAAGATTCAGTCCTCATCCTCACAGTCCAGTAAGGGATATAGACAAGCAGACAAGTAAATGAGCAGCATGAGAAGTTATAATACAAAGATGGACACAATGTAATGGGGTCACAATGAAGAGGGTGACTTGATATGAATAGGAAGACACCAAGGAACAAAAGGGGAAAAACCTCCCAAGCAGAAGGGAAGAGTGTGCGCAGATACAGAGGCCTGAATGAATATGTGGCTCCCAGGTAGCTGCAAGTGGTTCACAGCTGGAAAACAGGTGTGGGTGCAGCTGGGGACAGGATTGGGCAGGTAGACCAGGGCAGCTTAGAAGATGTGTTGGTCTCTAAAGAGCATGGACTTCACCATGTAGGCAACAAGAAGCCATTGCAGGTTTTTAACCAGGTGGTAATGTGATGCAAAGTTCATGTCACAAAGATCATTTAGGTCATTGTGTGGGAAAGGGACTGGAGCAAAGTGGGGACAAGGAGACCCATGAATGCTCCTGCAGTTATTCAAGTGAGAGAGAACCAGGGTTTGGACAACAGATTCAACAGACTTTGTCTGGGAGATTGGACAGAACTTGGGGAAAAGAGGGGTTGTAAAAGAGGAGAGTAGTTAAGATTATTCCACTATTTTGGGCTTATACACCAGAAGAGTAGCCACCTGCCCAGCAGAGGGAGGGACGCACTTCCTCTAGTGAGTGTAAGAGCACACCATGGAAGCACATGGGTAACCTAAAGCCCTGTGAAGGCTGATCTACAACATTAGGGAGCCTCATGAAAGCAACCCTTACTTCCTATGATCTGCTGCCTTGCATTGCCTTATCTCCCATTCTCCTCACAAGGGCTCCATATACAGAAAGGCCTTCTTCAAAGCTGGTCCTTCTGCACATCCTGCTGTCCATGCCCAACTCTCAATGCACAAATGACGGCTGTACCCAACTCATTTGTGCGTGCTGTGTAGAATCCTTTGGGCTACTAAAATATAATTTCAGGTAGCTTATGGTCATGGAGCAGCACACCTTTATTTTTAAAAACTGCAATGAAAGTAGATGGGCCTCTAAAGACTCCTGAAACCCATATATGTCCTTGATTGATCCATAGGTCTGAGCACTGCCAGGCAGGTCACCTGGGTCAGCTGAAACACATCCACACGTGGCTTGCCTGCCCCAACCCAAGCCATGCAGTCAGCCAAGTCTGTCAGCAATACCCTCTGAGCTCAAGTGTCTTTAGGACTAATTGCCAGCAGGTCACAACCAGAGAATGCACATTTATTCCCCCTACCTGAGGGAACATTTAGTTTTATTAATTTTCTATTACATCCTTTATCTCTAATAAAGATATACATACATATTAGCTAGAAAAATGTTCATCAAATCGTTGTTTATAATAGTAAAACATCGCAAACATCTGAATTTCAACAGACAAATTAAAGTCCATCTACAGCATGGAACTAGAAGTACCTCCTAAAAATGCTGCTCCATGAATGGATCTATGGATATGAAAAGATGCTCACTACAGAACACTCACTTGAACTCCAGCTCCAGGAGAGCAAAGGATTTGCTTTGTTCATCAATGTACCCCCAGTGCCTAGAGCAGGGCGAGGCACATAGTAGTCATTCATTAAATATCTGTTGATTGAATTAATATGAGAAGTGGGAAAAGCAGACAGCAAAAGAGTGTGGTTCCCTTTCCACAAAAAGAAACACACACATATACATAGAAAATGATCTAGAAGGATATACATCAAAATGTTACCAGTAGTTTTCTCTGGAGAGGTGGGCTTTTTTATACTCTTGTTTTATCTTTTTTTCTGTTTTTCTGTGCATAGCTCAAGGTGCTATTGTAACAAGGACCAAAACAAAAGGGAAACTATTGGGGTGGGAGATCCCATTACAAACTCAGCTCTTGGCTTCTCAAGTTCACCTGCAACCTCACTGTCCTTTGCATGCCAGAATAACATGACATTATCTATCCACAACCTCACATGTGACCCGGAGCACTAATTTGCACTAACACAGAACAGTCCATCTAGCTTACATCTGGATTGACCCCTTGGCTTTAACCTCATTATCACCTTGGGTTCCATCCAGTGCCCTCGGGACCCCATCACTCTCAATTGAGCCCCATCCTAGTTCCTCATGACTGAGCTCTGTGACAGCATCCAATTCCTCCCCAACAAAAAAGGAACATTTTACTACTCTCTTCATATAAACAGATTACCCATATTTGAGGACAGCCCTCCTCTCCTTACTGTCCCAAAGGCAAGAGTGTGAACACTTTTCACCTGGTTTCTCTGTGGGCAACTAAAAAAGCACCCAAAGACATCACCTGCCTGGGCCTGCCCCAGTTAAACTGACTGCCCTGGAGGAAAACAGGGCAAGCAAAAATGCTGAAACTTTGTAAAATCAGCTTGCTTGAAGTTCCCCTTTACCAGAGCTGGTGTATATAATCCTCTCCTGGCTGAGCTAATTGGCTTAGCTCACTGATGGTTTTATAGCCTGTTCTCTGATTGCAAGAATGAGAGTTGCCAAATGATCTTAAACCACAGCACAGACGGGCTCAGCGCCACCAGCAGAATATTTGGGGAAAGAGCTATTTTAAACGAATGCTCCTGTGGGTATGAGGATACTTTTCTGTCTAGACTCCTGCTAACACCTGTTGCTCACTCATTCTGCCCCCAGTCCACCTCCCCCTTGACAGCAATGTGGCCAAGACAAACCATGGCCACCTAACAGAGCCCAGAGATGTGGCCACGTGAACAGAAGGCCCAGGCAGCCCAGGCGTCGCATGCTCTGGCAAAGCCCGTCAGGTCCAGACAGCTCTGCTGCCAGGTGTCAAAGAGCCATTTGAGGGCAGAGAGCAGACCTGGCAAGCCTTATGTTAACCTTTCAGATGGCCAGGGAAAGGCGTCTTCTTCCTGAGTGTATCACGGCTTTGGTTCTGGCATGCAAATCAGCATCAAGCAAGTAGACAGAGAGGATGGCAGCATTCTTGTCCAATCCAATCCATCCCTCCATACCTGAGGCCCCTTTACCACATCCTCAACACATGGTTGTCTAGCCTATCCTTGAATCCTTCTGGTGACCAGGAAGCTCACTACATCATGAAACACCTCGTTTTATTTGGCACAGTCTTCCTTATACCGAGCTGAATTCCTTCTGGTAGCCTTTGCTCCCCCATTACACCTTAGAAAGTTACATAGGAAGAATCTGATATCTGTCTCATGCAATTCAAATCACCATACGTTTCTGTGCTAGGCACATAACAGTTCAGATACATAGGGTAAGCAAGCGGTGGAACCCTGAGGAATTTGCCAATTCCTGGCAGCTTAGAGCCTGGGTTTTAATAAGCCCTGGAGACAAAAGACTAAAGCTGGGTTTGGGCAGTATTGGAGGTCAGATCTGAGACCACTGCCATAAAGCCAGGATTCCAAAAGGGCAGACCTCGGAGGAAAGAAAAAACAGAAGGCAGTACACCAAAAGTCGCTACAGACACTGTCTGTTTCAAAATAGATTCTGGATGGAACAGGGAAAAAAATATTTCCCCAATAACTCCCTAAATACAAGTTCACATTCTTTGAAACAAATATTCACACTATATATGTAGACTAAAAAACTCAAGTTGAAATCTTCATTTTAAAGAGTCCTGCGTTAGTCGTGCAAAAGCAAAGCAAATCTTTTCTGGAGGAATACACTTTAAACTCAAGCCTCAGGAATTTTCACAAAGTTTCCAGTAACATCAGCTGAAAACCAAGAATCACCAAACATACAAGGAAACAAGTTACCGTGATCAAGAATCAGCAAGAAGACAAAATTGCCAAATCAGAACCACACAGACTACAGATACTATAATTAGCAGATACAGAATACGAAATAAGTGCATATAACATGTTTAGAGCAATTTTTGAAATTTTTGAGAGTATAGTAAAGGAAAAAGAAAACTTAGCAAAATTAACAATTTGGATTGGAAAAATACCAAAACAGAACTGCTACAAATAAAAAATACGTAAGAATTGAAATTGTAAACTCAGTTGATGAATTAAACTGTGTAAAACTGGAGAGAGAATGAGTATATTGAAAAAACACAGCATGGAAATACAGAGACAGGAGTCAAGATGGCGGCGTAGGCAGACTCTGAACTCACCTCCTCCTGTGGACACAGCCAATTTACAACTACTCGTGGAAAAATTACCCCTGAGACAGAACTGAAAACTGGATAAGAGGAACTCCTGCAACAACGGACAATCCTAACTGAGGTGGAAGAGGCAGAGACCCCCTTCCGGAGAGGAAAAACACCGCCTTCACAAGCCACCAGCTTCACGGCCGCCGGGAGCAGCACACAGATAAATAAATTGTTACTATTTATTGAGAAATTGAAAAAAAAAAGAAATACAGAGACAAAAAAAATTGTAAGAGGTTAAAAGATATGGAGCATAGAATGAGAAGGCCCAACATATGTCTAATCTGAGGTCTAAAAAGAGATAACAGAATGAGGTAGAATCAATATGACTGAGAATTTTTCCAGGCAAAAAAATAATAGATTCAGGAAGCGATAATAAACCACAAGAAGATGAAAAAACAAAGGAAAAAAACAAACAACCTTGACCCGTTATAGTGAAACTGCAAACATCAAAAGCAAAGAGATCTTTAAAACAAGCAGAGACAAAAAAATCGATAAATAATTTAAATTAGACTGATGGCTGATTTCTCAATCACAACAATGTGAGCCAGAAACCAGTAAAATGATAAGCTTAAAGCACTGAGAGAAAATAAATATCAACCTATTATTCTCTGCCAAATAAAATTTACTTTAAAGACTGAGAGTAAAATAAAGATATTTCAAATAAAACTAAGATAGTATGCTACTAGTAGAAACTCACTAAATAATCTTCTAAAGGATGTTATTTAGGAAAGAAAGAAAATGATCCTAGAAAGTAGATCTTAAATGCAAGAAGGACTAGAGAACAAAGTAAACAGTAAACGTGAGACATAAACATAAATAAACCTTGACTTTATAAATAATGACGACTATGGTCATTCGAGGAGCTAAAATATCAATATAGAACTAAAACAATAAGTCATGACAACAACAATTTATAATTAAAGGAGGGGGAGAATGAAGCTAAGGCATTTGATTTTTTGTATTGTACATAAGAAGAATAAAGATATCAATTATCTTTAGATATTGTTAAATTAAATATATCTGTTAAAGCTTATAGGGTAACCATTAAAACAATTGACATAGAGTATATAATTTCCAAACTAGTGTAGAAAAACTGGACAACTGGTGTTAATCGATACAAAACAAAAGGCAATAAAAGTGAAATAAATATTGAAAACATGGGAAAAAGCATGAAATAAAAAAATAAATCCAAATCAAGTAGCAATCGTGATTTAATGTAAACAGATTAAATTCTCCAGTTAAAAGCAAAGATTGTCATTTTTAATCCAGCTATATGCTAACTATAAGAAGCAGAAAAACATAAGAATGCAGAACCATTGAAAGTAAAAGGATGAAATATGCCCAACAAATAATAATTAAAAGAAAGCTGAGATATTTATATCAGACAAAACACATTTTAAGGGAAAAAGGTATTATTTAGACATTAAAAGGATCATTGCATATTGATACAAAGTTTTATTCACTAGGAAGATATGACACTTATGAACCTGTATGCCCTTGAAAAGTAGGGCTTCATATATATAAGGCAAAAGTTGAAGGAATCACAAGAAAAACTGACAAATTCACCATCATAGAGGGAAACTGTACACACCTCTCAGTGATCGATAGATCAAACAGACAAAAATATCGCTAAGGATATGTGGATTTTCTCATTCAACATCTATTCTAATCTCTCCCTGGTATATCTTCCTGTATGGTGGGGCTGGAGACCTAAAACTGTATTTCCCAGGTTCCCTTGTACAACCCAGTTTTCCTGGGACAATCCTGGTCTACGCCCATTTCCCTGGCATAATTATAAACAGCACCCCCTTTTTACCCTAGAAAGAGTCTGGCATAAATAATAAATTATATTGTTACTCTACTTATATGTAAAATACCACCAAAGCAAAAGTTTTTGCAAGCAGGTCACACTGGTGACTCAAATATCAAAAGCCACATTACTTTCAGTGGTGTAATTTTTCCAAATAGGTGAAAAACTCTTCTGAACAACACAAGATACGCACAGTCTTCCCTTGGATTTACATGACAGTGACATTCCTAGAAAATATTCAAAGCATGCAAAACATCTTCAGTATTTATACACAAAAAGTAGATCAAGTCTGGGTTTAGATCATTTTAAACAGGTTTTCCACCTAAATAGAAGTATAGAGATACTTTAGAAAGTCATGTAGGACATGGGGCAATTCTTCACTGTATGAGTCTCTTCTACACATCGCAGAACATTAATCATTTACTGCTTCTTGACCATTAAGTGCCAGTTGTGCAGCCCCCAATTATTGTGACAAAATCAAAATACTCCCAACACGACGGCTTCACTACAGCTCAGTACCACTGAGTACAGATGGCAGAGGCCTTTAAGAGACCATTTCATGTTACAGATGAACATTGAAAATCTGAATAACATGCCATGGGCTCTGAGGCCTTTCAGCACATACTGTTTTCTTGCAGGTAAAGTACCTCTTCTCAGGCTCCAGAGTAAGTTAGACAGTGGCTGTGGGCCTGAATTTACCATATCTCTACCCTAGGAGGCATTTCCAAAAATTAAGCTTAAAAAAATTAACTCTTTGAGAACAGTTTTATACTGACAGAAAAATTATAAAGATAGTACAGAGAGTTACCAACACCCCACACCCCGTTTCCCCCATTATTAACATCTTACATTAGTATGGTACATTTGTTACAATTAATGAACCAATATTTATACATTATTATTAACTAAAGTCCCTGCTTAATTCATATTTCCTTAGTTTTCACCTAATGTCCTTTTTCTGTTCCAGGATCTCATTCAGGATAACACATTACATTTAATAGTCATATCTCCTTAGGCTCCTCTTGACTGTGACATTTTCTCAGACTTTCCTTGTCTGAGAAAGGAAAGTCTGGTATTTCATAGAGTGTCCCTCAACTGAGATTTGTCTCATGAGTGAACTGGAGTTACATGTTCTTGGGAGGAGGTCCCCAGAGGTAATGTACCATTTTCATTACATCATATCAAGGGTACCTACTATCAACTTGACTTATCACTGTTGATGTTTATCTTGATCACCTAGCCCAGGTAGTACTTGTCAAGTCTCTCTACTGTGAAGTCATTACTTATTCCCCCTTGCCATACTGTGCTTTTGGAATGCACAGCTCATACTTAAGGTATGAGGAATTATGTTTCCCCTTCTTGAAGGCAGAGTATGTACATAAATTTTTTGGAATTCTTTCTACATGGACGATATCTACTTTCTCTCATTTGTTTGTTTATTCAATTATTTATTCATGTCAGTATGAACTCATGGATATTTACTTATAATTTGGGTTATGATCTAGTACTACTTTATCTTATTTCTCAAACTGTTCCAGCTTTGCCATTGGGAGCCCTTCCCACTGGCTCCCATGTCCCTTTGACATATCCCCATCGTTGTGGGGTTTTGAGGTTTTGTTTTTGTTTTTGTTTTGAGAGTTTCCTTACTTTCCAAATCTTCCAACAATATTCTCTAGGATCATCTTGTATATACCCTGCCCCAGTCCTAGAATCAGCTATTTCATTTCTTTTATTGGAGAATGGTGTTAGAACCAAGATCTGGGTGCTAGGTATGCTGGTTGCCACAGGGGTAGCGTTACTTCCAGACTCTCTCAACTGACAGAGCAAGGAGATATATGTGTGTATACTAACCCATGTATGTAATCATATCTTTCAGTATTTCTACATGTAACTATCCATATCTATATTAGGCTAGATATGAGTTCATACTGATATCTCCAACTCCATTACTAAAAGGATTATTCTAACCTCCATCCTTTGCTTATCTGTAGCCTCCATGGCAACAGGAAGAAACCTGGCCCCCACCATCTGCCATCCATTTACTTAATCATTCAACTCCAGTATACATTATAGCGGTATCAGAACTGTTAATCCATGCTGTCACAAGAAACAACTTTATTAACTAGAACACAATGCTTATGTACACTTTCATTTGCCTTTAGTTCTACAGACTCCACTCATTTCCAAAGTTACTAAGGTCATCACCTTTTTCCTCCACCCCACTGAGTGAAGTTGTTTCGTACATTTGTAAGGCAGCTAGATTGTTTTCTCACATTCTCCATTCCATCCTGGGATCCCCTGACTTACTAAATGACTTTTTTATTTGAATATATTAAGGTCCACTCTTTGCACTCTAAAGTTCTATAGGTTTTGACAAATGCATATTAGTCGTGTATTCACCATTACAGTGTCCTACAGAATAATTTGGCCACCTTAAAAAAATCCTCTATGCTTCAACTATTTGACCCTTCCTCCTCACCCCTAAGTCCCTGGCAATCACTGATCTTTTTACTATCTCTACAGTTTTGCCTTTTCCAAAATGTCCTGTGCTGGGATCACACAGTATGTAACCTTTTCAGACTAACTTCTTTCACTTAGCTATATACATTTAAGATCCATGCATGTCTTTTCCTAACTTGATAGCTCATTTCTTTTTATCACTGAATAATATTCCATTGTACGTATATACCAGAGTCTTTTCATCCATTCACGTATTGAAGGAATGCTTGGTTATTTCCAGTTTTTGGTGATTGTGAATAAAGCTGTTATAAACATCTATGCTCCAGTTTTTTTAGGGCATAAGTTTTTTAATCAATTATGGCAAGACTGTAATTAAATTTGTAAGAAACTGTCATTCTAGCTTCCAAAGTGGCTGTACCATCTTGAAATGAATAAGAGTTCCTGTTGCTCTGCATCCTTGCCAGCAACCGATATTGTTAGTTTTTTGCGTTTTGGCCATTCTAATAGGTGTGGAGTGGCATCTCATTGTTGTTTTAATTTCCAATTCCCTAATGACAAATGATACTGAGCATGTTTTCATAGGTTTATTTGACATCTATATACCTTTTTTCACGAAGTTATCTTTTCAGATCTTTCTTCCATTTTTTAATTGGGTTGTTTGTTTTCTTATTGTTGAGTTGTAAGAAGTTTTTGTATATTTGGATACAAGTCCTTTATAAGATATGTGTTTGGAAATATTTTCTGCCAGTGTATGGTTTGTCTTTTCATTCTCTTAATAGCATCTTTCACAGAGCAGAATTATTGATTTTAATAAAGTTCAATTTATCATTTTTTCTGTCATGGATTGTGCTTTTGGTTTTGTATCTAAAAAGTCATATCCAAACACAAGGTCACCTAGATTTTCTCCCATTTTTCTTCAAGAAGTTTTAGAGCTTTACACTTTAAACTTAGGTCTATGATACATTTTGAGTTAAATTTTGTGAAAGGTGTAATGCATAGGTTCATGTTTTTGTATATGGACATCCAATTGTTCCAATACCATTTGTTGAAAAGATTATCCTTTCCCCATTAAATTCTAAAGCTTTTATCTCAATTAAGAATAATAAAAATAAAAGGTATTATCTTTATTCCTTTTCCAGCACTCTTTCTTTATATAGATCTGAGTTTCTGATCTATATCATTTTCCTTCTGCCTGAAGAACTTCTCTTAACATTTCTTGAAAGAAGATCTGGTGGTCATAAACTCTATGTTTTTGTTTGTCAAACAATGTCTTTATTTCTTCTTTCCTTTAAGGATAATTTCAGCATATATAGAATTCTAGGTTGATGGGATTTTTCTTTTAACATTTTAGATTTTTCATTCCACTCTCTTCTTGCTTGCATGGTTTCTGACAAAAAGTTCACTGTAATTCTTGTCCTTGTTTCTCTACAAGTAAGGTGTTCTTTCTTCTGGATTCTTTCAAGATTTTCTCTTTGTCTTTGGTGTTCTGCAGTTTGAATACGATATGTCAAGCAGATATTTATCCTGTTTGGTTTTTTCTGAGCTTCCTGGATCTGTTCTTTGGTGTCTGTCATTAATTTTGGAAAGTTCTTGTCCATTATTACTTCAAATATTTCTTCTGTCCTGTTCTCTCTTTCTTCTTCTGGCATTCCAATTATACTTACCTTTTGAAATTGTACCTACAGTTCTTGGGTGATCAGTTCTGTTTTTTGTGGGAGTTCTTTTCCATTCTTTTTTCACTTTGCATTTCATTTAGGGAAGTTTCTAGTGACCTGCCTTCAAGCTCATTGATTCTGTCTTTGGTTGTGTCCACTGATCAGTCCATCAAAGACATTCTTCATCCCTGTTACAGGGTTTCTTATTTCTAGCATTTCTTTTAATTCTTTCCTAGAAAATCCATTCCTCTGCTCATATTCCCCATATGTTCTTGCATGCTATCTAGTTTTCCAGTAGAGCTCTTAACTTATAAATCATTAACTAATAAATGGTTATTATTTTAAACTCTGTACCTGATTATACAACTTCTGAGTCGGATCCTGATGCTTGCTTTGTCTCTTCAGACTATTTTATTCTTGCCTTTGGCAAGCCTTGTAATTTTTTGTTTAAAGCTGGACATGTATCAGGTAATAGGAATTAAGGCAAATAGGCCTTTAGTGTGAGGATTTATGTATAAAATGACTGGGAGTTGGGCTGTGTTTAATGTTTGCTGTAGCTGTAGGAGACAGAGGCTTCAAATTCCTCTAGTGTCCTGATTTTTGTCTCCCCTCTAGCTTTGGGGCTTCCCTAATTACTCCTCCATCTTGTATTTCTTTCAGTTGCAACCCACTGTTATCATATTGGAGTCCTTCTGGTGTGGTGGCAAGATCTGGGAGAAAGGAGACGTTTTATAATCATATGATTAAATCTCAGTCCTTAGTGGGCCTGTGTCTTTGGACCCACTGTGTTGTGAGGACGGGAATGATGACTTCCAATCACAAGTCTCTCTCCAGTGGTACAGATTTTCCCCTCCTTAAGTGAAAAAGGAAGGCTTGAGGGGGCTGGAGTGGGAGGAATATCCTTTCCCTTGTGAGATAATGCTCTGGCAAAGGACTTTCCCCTGGAGAGCAGGACTCTGTCAGGGAACACGCCTTTGGCATATCATAATGATTATTCTTCCCCTCCCCCTACCAGGGCCATAAGGGATTTCTCTTGGATCTTCACCATGAGAACCTGGGAGGGTGGGGGGGTTGCTGGGAGTAAAACCCAAAGAAGTGTGAGGATTCCCCTAAGACTGCATAAGATTGTGGTGCCAGGATTTCTCACTCTCAGGCTAGCCCACACTCAGCCTTCAGCAATTCATGAAAATTACATTTAATTTCCAAAATTATCAGTGGCTTCTGCTCCAGATAAGCAGATCTTAGCTGTGGCTCTTTGGATTCACCTGTTCTCCAGATTTTGGGGTGGTGATTTGCTCTGAAATTTCATTTCTCTGATGGGTCCAAGAAAAGTCATTGATTTCCAATTTGTTCAGTTTTTTCTTGTTATAAGAAAAAGAGTGATGACTTCTGATCCAAAGAGGCTGCAGAGCTGAAATTGGAGGTCTAAAAATTATCTTTTTTAATTAGAAACATTTTAAACAAGATTGGTAAGATGTCGTAATTGTTAAAGCCGGCTGATAGATTCACAGGGGTTCTTATAAATCTCTATTTGTAAGTATATTTGAAAATCTCCATAATGATAAAGGTTGTTTTTTTGATAAAAATTATTATTCAGTATCTGAAACATGGTAGCTTTAAATAATAGGGCAGGAGAGGAAAAAAATTAGCCATTGTCAACAATATTTATTGAGTATCTAATATGCACCAGGGACTGTACTAAGATAATTGGGATACTGTTGGATTCCCAAGGGGAAGGGGAGGGAAATCCCAACTCACCAGGTCTCGGGATGACGCGGGCCCACAGACACAGAAGACCGAACTTGATGCAAACGCAAGAGGTTTATTGAGCGGAGCTCCGGGTCGACTCGTGTCCCTCGCAGGAGACAGAGGGGTCGACCCCGAGCCTTAGGGGGCAAGTTCTTTTATAGGATTTGGGAGCATAAAGCGGGAAAAGGTTGGCGCGGTTTTACATGATTGGTTAATTCAAAACATTCAGACAGTTACATTTTATGGCGCGAATTGCTACGGCGCGAAACAGCTATCAAGGTGCACACACATGTCCCCACCTGGCCCCCCTCCATCCCGACCCTCCCAAACTTATCCCTCTGTAGCACTCCCTTGTTCTCAATTTTCTCTGAACAGTTTAGGGTGAGTCTTCCGCGAACAGAGTCAGTTGGGATCGATAGACTCTATTCATAGAAGACTCGCCCCAACTGCCCCTTAAGGTGTTAACATATTAAATTTTTAACATAATTTACATCCTTCAATACAAAGATGAAAACTATGATTTCCTGTCTCATGGAGCTGACTGCTTTTTGGGAAAGACTGGCATTAAATAAATAATTACGAATTACTTATGCTAAGAACTACAAAGGAGATAAAAAATGGCGCTGTGGGGACAGACAAAGAATAGAGGGCTTGGAGGGTCAGGGGAAGTCACCTCAAAGACTACCAGAAGAGATGGTGCAGGAGGAACGACCACGCTGTGCCTGTTTCTAGGGGACCTAGCAGCCTGGATCAGTGATAAAACCTGAAGTTAGTCAGACTGGACCCAAGGGCTGGCCTTCAAGGGTCGGATATAATAATGATAATGTTAAAGATAAGAAGAGTGAGAATGTTTCAGAAGAAAGCAAGCTTTCCATAGGTTGGAATCCCCAATAATCTCTTGAACCTCTGATCACCTGAATTTAGGTTGGACACCCAGGTGAGATTTTCACAGTTCATTCTTACTTCCCATATATTGATTTTTTCATGAACCCTTCTTTCCTATCCATTCAAATTCTCTTTGGATACCAGTAAACTCTGGAATAATTGTAGTTTTGTTCCTGGAGTAATCCCATAGGAGAAGGATTACGACTTCACATTGAACAGAGCTAAAGAAACAAGAGCTAGGCAATGAGAAAAAAATTGCAATTTTGGAGTTCTGCACTCAGGTATGCCATAGTTGTAACATATAAACTAATGTAGGTTGTGTATTTCTTACATGTAACATTTTTCCCATCTGGAAAACAGAAATTATGCGACTTACCAAATCTAATGTGGACTATTATTAAGCAAGTTGAACAATTATGTCTATATAAATGTTTTCTATTGATCTATTTTATAGCTAATGAGAATTTATGATGCTAATTATTAAAATATAGATCGATATCAACACACAGTAACATCTAAACTTTCCAAATTATTATTATCAATTTATAATTTTAAAAATAACAGCAATTCATCATTATTATTATGGTTAAATGATAATGGTTTGTAATATGGTATCATATGTTTGCTCCAAATAATAAGAGAAGCACTAATCTCTTATGATGAAGATAATAACACTAGTAACGGAAGGGTGATGATTGCTAATCAGTTCCCATTATTGGTATTAAAATGTTCAAATCATCAAAAATCTGGTGAAATAAAACCTAGTGAAGGCATATGGCAAAATAAGGGATCTATATTCACCAAGTCTGTCAAATCAGGATTCTAGGCCAGTGGTTCATAACACTGGCTGCCCATTAGAAAAGACTGGGGACCTTTTAAAAAATACCAGTGCCAGGCACTACTCCCCAGAGAATCTGATTTAATCAGCCTGGGGCGTGGCCGATTTTTTGAAAGTTTCCTCAGTGATTCTAATGTGCAGCCACAGTCAAGACCCACTGCTCCAGAAGTTTGATTTTTATGCCTGAAAATAAAGACGTATTTGCTCCCAGGGGCAAAATTTAATTTGAAACCCACTTGCCTAGCCTCTGTCAATCAGTGCTGTGTACAGCAGAGGAATGAGTTGTTAGGTTTAGTTGTCACGGAATTTTCTTCATGGAAAAGAAGTACATTAAAATACCAAATTACAGTATTTACATATTTCGTGTTTTTTTCCAACTGCGTTCCCATAGTAACTAAATCCATTTTCTCCCTACTTTCTTTTGAGTTATTTTCCATCACGAGCCATGCTTTATTAGTGAGGCAAACAGTTTCCCCTCTGAAATGACTGTTTTGCTATTTACTATTTCTTTGCCAGGGAACTCAACTCTAGTTGCATCTTCCTTACTCCTGCACTACCCGAATTCGATAAAGTTAGCTTTGCTAGTTTGGGCAGAGATAGTGTACCTGACCACTTTTCTCAATCTGGAGTCTCTGGATTTTTTCCGATGAGCTGGCCAAGAGAAGGCAAGTGGAGAGGAAGCCTTCCCTCCGGGAACATGTGACTGGGAAAGGATGCAAGGAAGGGAATTGATTAAATCCCAAACAGCTACCAATTAGCCTAAATCAGCAGTGGACAAAGGATAACTCAGCTCCTAGGCTTGTTCAGGCAGGGTCACTGGAAGAAAGGCATCATGGCTTTGGAGATGGTCACCGACTAGGAAGCAGGAAGAAAGTGAGTCCTGCTCCAGCCATGAGACGATTACTGAGTCCCCCGAGAGGAGGCCCAAAGGAGGTACAGAACACTAAGATTTCTTTGTAACTTCGCCCAGACAACTTGGCAGACTGCAGGGCCTGTTTGTTTGTTTGAAACTATGACATTTCACTTGCTAATGGGGCTCTGCTTTGCAAGGGGACAGGATGCCAAAGAAGACTGCAGAAGGGAGGCACCAGGCTCAGCGCTTCAGGGCAGCTCCCCTCACTGACGCCTGACGCCAGGATGGACCTGGTCCCCCAGTGCCAGAGGAGAGACGAGCCGCACTGGAGATGGAGCAAAAGCATCTTGTCTGGCTTGCTGACTCAGAAACCTCCTTCTGCACCAGGAAAACTAACGGAGAAGACTTGCTTTCTCCTCTCTCCCAGGCTCCAAATAAAAGCCAGAGCTGTGGTGCAACTGCCCCCGGGGCAGGGGGGCTGGTAACCCAAAGCAGCATCTCAGACAGCAGCAACAGAGTCATACACAGCAAGAGGTTCCCCTCTCACCTGCAGGAGCTGGTGCAACTTACATATGTGCATTGCTCTCATTGCTTACTGTCATGTTCTAGGTGTCACTGGTAAAGTCCTTTAGGACTCTCCTACCAACATCGTTTATCCAGGAATAACCCCTTGTATCAGCTAGGGTCCCAGCAGGAAACAGATGGCACACTCAAATTGAGTAATTTGAGGAGAGTTTAATTAAGGGACTATTTAAAAGATATGGGCAGGGAGTAGGGAAAAACACAAGAGATGGTGCGTTACCTCAGAGTTAGTAATAGCAGGGTACTGCTCCCTCCCGAGGCCCAAACGGCAGAATTCAGAGACCAAGCCATGTAGGGCTGACAGGAGCTGAGACCTTCAGTTGAGGGAGACAGGCAGCACACACGGAGAGAGTCAAGGAAACAAATACCTGGAATTCATTCTCCTCTCTCCCCTCCATCTGCCACCAGAGCTCTCACTGCCAAACCTAACCAGAAGCTGAAAGCATGGTAGCTCAATGATGCTATCTACACAGGTCAGCTTCCTGTGGGACAAAACAAGGGGTAGTGGGGAGGAAGGGTCTGGGAGGGCACGTAAAGACATCAAGTACCTTCTCTTAGGCAGTGGAGCCACTGCGATACCCCATTACAGGGAGACATTTGTTCTACCATTGCCAGAACCCTCCTAATGCCAGCATATCCCATGACAACAGTGTCCAGGGGTTGAAAGGGAACACTAGAGCTTGCAATGCATTCAACCACAAAGAAGGCAAGGGGAAGGACACAAGGATGTAGAGGTGATACTGAGAACATAGACACAGCACCCTAGCCCTATTCAATGGTACATCTCAGACTGCAATCACACTGCTGCTCACATTTTATGCTTTTCCTGCTCAAAAGGAAATCATGAGCACCCTGATAAGCCCACTTCATATGGAACATTTGCCTGCTTATCTATTTAGAAAGGAAAGTGTAAAGGAAAGCCTCATTGTTGTGAAGTTTGGTGTCATTTGCACTGAGAATATGCAGCATTAAAAACAGATGGGCTTTAGGAGGCTGACAAGATGATACTTGATTATCAAAAGTCCAACGTCTAAAGAAAATCTGCAGGATTAGTTGTCCCCATTCTGGTGGAGCTGGGAGAAGAGCAGATATTTGAAACTAGATGGATGTACAGGAGGAAATGGAGGTAACAGCAAGATGCTCTTCTGCTACCTTTGAGTGATGGGGGAGGCACCAATGATTATAGCAGCTATCCTACCTGATTTCAGAGACCCTGTCAAACATTCTGTTTTGGCTTCTGCTTATACTACAAGGAACCTGAAGAGTAAGTGCTATGCATGGCGCAGGAAAAGATGGTCTGACCAAATACTAATGGCGATTATGGGAAGTATCACAGCCTTTTTTTATTCAAGGTCACATACAAACTTGATGGCTCATTCTCTATTGCAATTGATTCACAAAAAATTAAAATTTCATGTCCTAGATTTTAAAACCAGCCCAAAGATTTATGCTTAATCGGTTCAACTCTAGAATCGGTCCACTTTAAGGTTATTAAAAGGAAGACAAAATTTACCAAACACCTCAAGAGAAGAGAATGTGGAGTGGTAGAAATCAGATTCTAATTAATTTAGACTTTGCACTGCTTTTATTCAATATATTACATATATTAATAAATATATTAAATTTTTCCTAATTGTTCGCCTATTACGCATCCCACGCACTGGTCACCTAAGAATTATTCTTCTTTATAGTCTATAGCTATGGTGACAATATTTTCCCAAGTAAATATTAAAACTTACCGCCTTGACATGTGCTAACTTGGAAAACATATGGTCACCATGGTTATGATACATACCGAGGCACACTAGGGGTAATAGCATCTACAATAATAGCCCAAAATAGCCTCGCAAAAGCCTCTCTTTAACCCATGAACCTGTTCTCCAGGAAACTTGATTCCTGTGATTAGAGTGGTTCAGTCAGTTCAGACAAATGGAGGCATTTGTCACTTCCCTTCCACTTTCCTCCTTTTGTCTCCACACATCCAACAACCCAACCCTCCCTCACCCCAAAACAGCATAGCAAACGTGCGGAACACAAACCAATACCACTCCACTCTGCTCTCAAGCCATGAAATGTCTCAACTGTAGACACTGTATACAAGCACAGTGTTATCTTCAAAGTGGTAAACCACTTTGCCCAGACGGCTGAGATCACAATCGTTCAGAAAGGCCCTTCAGTTTTCAGTCTTTCATCTGTTCTCCATTGCATTGATGTTCAGATATTCACAGCTATCATCTCCTTCTCGGACCCAAGTTAGTAAGAGGAGGCCAGTGGAGAACCACATGTTGTCTTGCATGGCTGTAGACTAGGTTCTGGGGAGAGAAATAAGACTGGGCCCAATTGAGAAGGGGAGAAATGATCATCCTACATCCACTGGGTTTATAGTTGGATACAAGGCCAAAAATTTTTATAACTTTTCCTGTAGGTAATGGGGAGCTATTATGGGTGTTTAAGCAGGGATGTGAATTAATCAAAGATAACTTTGATGGCAATGTGAAGGCTGAAACAGGAGGGGTAGGGAGATGAGACTGCATGTGGGATACCAGGTGAGAGAAGATGAGAGCCCAACTATAGCAGTGGCAGTAGGAAGGAGAGAAAAATAGTGAAATCTAAAATGAAATTTTTTCAACATACTCAAATACTGTAGAGAAGTTAAAAAGAATAAGATTTTTTGAATTCAGCTATTTGACTTTGTGGTTGGTGTCAAGAAACCTAAAAAGACATAATCTCTTTTCTCAGAAAACCTTCACTCTAACTGAGGAGCCCAAAATGTCATTGAAAAGTTAAAGTATCTAGAATACAGTTTA
Source organism: Diceros bicornis minor (assembly GCF_020826845.1). NCBI lineage: Eukaryota > Metazoa > Chordata > Mammalia > Perissodactyla > Rhinocerotidae > Diceros > Diceros bicornis. The sequence goes on along the minus strand of NC_080759.1, from coordinate 8,604,504 downwards.
GTGTCTATGAAATATTGTTAAATGACTAAGGAGATATTCTTCCATCTTTTGTTTTCCTTCCCACCTCTTCACACTTTTCTTCTTTTCTTCCTAGAGTTTTGCCTTTTCCCGATGACGAAAGATTGCCACAAAACTCAATATTTTATTTTTTGAGTTCCCTTAACTTACAGATATTTTTCTTCCTTTGGGTTACTTTGAACCTCATTTACTATATTAAGTGGCAGGTTTTATTGTATTTTATTTTAAAGGCCATTCTACTGAAAAAAACAGAAGATGGACTGGATGCAAAAAGATAAGAGATTCTTTTACCCTTTTTCTGGTCATTTTAAGATACCATCCCCCCTTCCAGGTGCCAAAGGATACCATTTACTGCTTAAAAGGCAAATTCTAACTCCCCTGGAACAAAAACACAAATATGAAGGTACAAACCAATTTTTTCCCCAAATGTTTTCCCCAAAACACGAGGCTTAGAACTACATGGTCCACTGAATTCTTGGAAGACATAGTTCCTCAAAGGTGATCCCAAGCTGCTCCAGGAAGAGATAATAAAGCTTTTGCTTAAATTATTTGTAATTAAGCACAAAATTCAGAGGTATTCAAGGTGTACAGTTATTAAACCATGAGATTGAATCTGCAAAGCACACAGGAACAACCAGAAAGGAAACAAATCTGTTTTTATATTATAAAGCAACTATCAAATATCACAAAATCCTCTTGTAGTCTTCTGTTTTCTACTCATTTCATTAAAATATCCCCAAACCACTTTGTGGAAATGTTTTACACGTCAACAAAGGCACAAGCAGTAACCAGAGTAGAAAAAGCATTCAGCTCAGACACACATGTTGAGAGAGAGTGGCCAGACGTTTGTTCCCTTATTCTGCCCTCTGCACTTGCCTTCTCCAGTTCGTGTGTCTAATAGCTATGCTGAACACTCAAGTGCTTCTAAGTACAACATATTACCTTCTGTTGAAACCCACATTGTTGTCCCCCTGGTGTCTTGGTAGTCTTCCCACCCTCTGTTACTAGCATAGCAGTGGGTTTTGCTTTCATTCCGTGGCTACATACACTAAATTCCATGCAGAGCACTTATTCGCCTGGCTTTTTTGGCATCTTTCCATGTGCGTCTGCATTCCTGTAAGGGTTACATCTTCATCCCTTTCCATTTCCCCTCTTTTCCATTTCCTTTTTCTGTTCTTTAGCCAACCCTCCCTGCAGCTACATGTGTTTTCAAATCTTCCATGTATTTTAAAATTATCCTGGTATTCTTAGCCTTTGGGCTTTCAGGACTTATTCAAACTCTCTCATCTTTCCTCTGCTGCCTTTCTCATTATTTCTGGGTTTCATTTTGCATGGTCTACTCATAGCTTCTTTTTAAGTAAAATTTACTTTCTAAACAGTGAAATACTTTACTGGGATAGATGGTTTCTGTAACTTCTCCTTGCATTACAAAGTCTTCAAGATGAGTGACCCACACATCCATTTCCTTCCAGTCTGACTTATCCAGAGTTCTAGTACCTCCTCTTGTCATTAGTGATATAGATCACATTCCCCTATTAGAAAATGTTCCCTGGACTGGGGAACTTACACTAAGAGTGAGACTGCACCAATGGCAAGTTACTTGCCTCTCTTCTCCTAGCATCCTACATTGCATGCCTTCCCCATAATCTCATCATCCTTCCCAAAAGGACTTTCCAAACCTTTTGCACTAGGCACGTACACACCACAAAGATAAACGTTAGAATTCTATTAATGAAAATTAACCTACAAGTCAAGTGTTCCTGTCTTCTTATTGCTCTTGATGATCAATAGTCAGATACGTGAGTTCAGTTATTTAGGATTCGTATTCCTTCTCTGCTTTGTGAGCTAACACATCTTGATGAAGGTTCTCATTTAGTAGGGACAGTCTTAATACAATATAAGATCATATTTAGCTCCCACTTAGTTTTATCAAAATGCAAGTTTTAAATGCCACAAAAAGCAGATTTATGGATCATTCTGCCTAATGCTCTGCTTAAAATAACAATACTACAGACATATTCTAAGATATTCTACCTCAAAAAAATGACAATAACATAAGAACATTTATAAGATGCCAATATGAACCCATGCATTAAATTGCCTTCCTTCCTATATTTTCACTGAAATAGCCAAAGAAAATTAAAATGAAGAAGAAAACATCTATATCAGCCCTGGAAAACAGGGAAAGTTGTGACAAATATTTGACAAAAATTGTGACCTTTTTTACTAGGAAAATATGAAATAACAAACAAAATAACATTTCTTACCTCAAGAAGAGGTAAGAAATATGAATAAGCTAATACCATCAAAGATATTAAAAATACCATCAAAGAATCATCAAATTATAAAGGACATTTGGCCTAGGAGGTTTTATAAACCTTCAAGGAACAAGAAATTCTAATGCTATTTAATCTGTTAAAGAGAATATATGGATATTAAAATATTTCAATTCAGTTTTAAAAACTAACTAATATAACCCTGACACCAAAAACCTGGCAAATACAGAACAAAAATCTATACACTAATATCACTTAGAAATGTTCATGCGAATATTTTAAGAAATACCAGCAAATCAAATCATGAACATACTTTAATAATAATAAGCCATAACTGAAGTAGATTAAAGATGACTCCAAAGTCTTTTCTATCCCTCCCATTGGGAGGTGGAGGCTAATTCCCTTCCACTTATGTCTGGGCTGACCTTAGCGACTTGTTTGACCAATAGAATCCAGCAGAAGTGACACTCTAGAAATTCTGTGGTTACGTCATAAGAAGTCTTGTAGCTTCCGTGCCTGGGAACATTTGGCCTTGGAAACAAGATAAGGTGTAAGAAGTGTGACTATTCTGAAGTCACTATTCCATGAGAAGCTCAAGTGACATGGAAAGTCGCTATAGGATGAGAGGCCATGTGGAACAAGAGAAAGAGGCCAAGGACTACCCAGGCAGCAGACATGTAAATGAAGAACCCATTCTGGAAGTGGAGCCTCCTGCTTCAAGAGCCCCAGCTGAACCAGCCAATCGAGTCCTTTCCCAGTTCCTGATCCATAAAATTGTGAGAAAATGAAATTTTTGAGGCAGACTGTTATGAAGCAATAGATAACCAGGACAATAACCAAATAGGATTCATTCTAGGAATGCAAGTACTTTTCAAGACTAGTAAATTAATCACATTAATAAGTCACAGGAGAAAAACTATATGATCATGTAAAAGGTGCTAAAAAGATATTTGAAAAATCAAAATATATTCTTGACTCTGAAAAGAACTCAGTTGAATATGAATATGTTAATACCTTCTTAACTTGAAAAAGAAAAGAAGTTCTCAATTCAATTACTAATTATCAATTACCAATTACTAACATTATACCTAAAGATATAACAATAAAAGCATTGCCATTAGAATGAGAAACAAGATAAGTATACACCTTCTATTTAACATCATTCTACAAGTGCTAGGCAATTAAAATGGATACAAAAACAAAATAAAAGCATAAATATTAAAAAAGAGGAGGCAAAAATATCATTATTTATTGGTGATTTGATTGTCTAACTGGAAAACCTAAGAAAACAACTGGAAAACAGCTAGAACTTTTAAGAAAGTTTGGTGGGGAGGCCACTTGAAACAATTAAACATTTTAAAAGCAATAGTTTCCTTATATACTCCAAATAAATAGCTGGAATAATGAAAGAAAACAATTCACAATAGGAGTAAAAGGTAATAATAATGCTGTCAACCTAAGAATCAAGTTAATGAGAAATATACAGGACCAACATGAAGAAAATTATAAAAAATTTACTGAAAGACATAAAAGACTTGAATAAATGAAAAGATACACTGTCTTTCCAGATAAAATTACCCAATACTGTAAAGATTTCCACCAAATTAATCTGTAAACTTAATGCAGTTGCATTTAAAAACCAATGGGACATTTTTAAGTTGACAAAAGTATCATACACCTAGAAGATAAACATAAGAAAACCCAGAACACTTTTAGCAATATGGAATCGGTTAAGAAAATTATAGTAAATCCATACAAAGCCACACCTTGCAGTCATTTGAAATGTTTGTAAAGCTATAAAGTTATTGACCTGCAAAGATGATCACAAAATATTACGTTGAAAAAGCAAATTGCAAGACAATATGTTTAGTTTGAGCTCATTTGGGTAAATTAAATAAAAATAGAAAAATAAAGTATAGTAGCTATACACCAAAATATCAGTTATTATCTCTAAGAGATTTTAGGGTTTTAATTTTTAAAAATTTTGTTTACATGATTTTTCTAATTTTTCACCAAATGAACGTGTTATTTTTGTGATTTAAAATAAAAAGTGTGGAGGCCGGCCCTGCGGCATAGTGGTTAAGTGCGCGCGCTCCGCCGCAGGTAGCCTGGGTTTGGAACCCCAGGCACGTGCTGATGCACCGCTTGTCAGGCCATGCTGTGCCGGCGTCCCACATAAAGTGGAGGAAGATTGGCACAGATATTAACTCAGGGCCAGTCTTTCTCAGTAAAAAGAGGAGGATTGTCATGGATGTTAGCTCAGGGCTGATCTTCCTCACACAAAAAAAATAATAATAAAAAAATAAAAAATAAAATAAAACAAAAAGTGTGGGCATATTTCTTAACTATACCCACTGTAAACCTTATATCTTTGAGCTTACCTAAACCGTTCTTGAATTGTATCATACTTTGACCTAACTACTTCTTGGAATAATGAATTTCATGATTTTACTATAAATATGTAAAGCCACACTTTCTTTTGTCTTCAAACTACCTTCACTATGTGTTCCTTACTCTCATTTTCTGAGTTGTTACTCACCTGACTCATTCCCTTCATGACACTGTAAATTTCTTATCACATCCCTCTCTACCTTCATCTTTCCAGATTGAGAGCATTTAGTCAGCCCATCCTTGTAAAGAAGCACTCATTTACTCCATCTCTGTTTTTACTGCATCATTAAAACGACCACATGGCCAGAATTGAGCAGTATATTCCCAATTTATTTTTCCCTTACTTCCATTGTGTAAGAATTATTCCCCTAAACGTAAAATATCATCCTCAATATAATTTATAAGAATATTTACTGAGCCAAATGTGTGTATGGATTACTCTTGCACCATCCACTGGGAAAGCAGAATCTCTCTTTAGGTCAATTTCAGCGACAACATCTATAAGACTATAGCTTTTTACCTCCCAAATAGACATAGATTTGTCTAGGCTGCACAGATGAATCTGTATCCAAATTCACAGGGAAGGCCTTTTGTGAATCAATAAATGCTATCCTAGTGTCATTTTTTTTGCTGTCAAAATGCCATAGTAAAGAGAAAAAGGTCCCAACTCGGCCTGCATAAATTGTTAGTTTTAGGCTCTTCCCAAATTACTGTGTGGGGTATGTATGTGTGCATGCGCACATGTGCACACACACTCACACACAAACACACAAAATGTCTGAAATGGTCTAATCGATGTGCAGAGCTACCAAGAAGAAATGAAAAATCTACCGTTTGAACTTGGATACAAAAGTCTGGGAGTGGAGCGTAAAGGGCAGGACCAGGTGGTGGGCAAGCACGTGGGGAGTTGAGGGAAGGAGTCAAAGGACACACTCAGCTGTTAATCAAACAGTCACATAAATACAACAGCTCCTGGATGGAGAGGAAGGCGAGGCTGGGGGTGTAGCTGGGAGCCATTGGATTGTGAGTGTGAGACTGCTCAGTCTCAGTCACAGACCAGTGACAAGGTCACTCCTCTGCGCGCATGGGAGAGGAATATTATCTCACTTCCCTTCATTTCTTCTCACCCAAACTGCCACAGCCTCCCAATACAGTTCCATTCCTCTCCACTTCATCTTACACATCTGTGTCAGAGTGATATGTTTAAACAAAGTTCTTATGTTCTCACTTTTCCGGCTTATTTAAAAAAAAAAAAAAGTCATCTCTTGGTCCCTATTACTTCCTCTGCAAGCCTTTCAGCATAGAGCCAAAATCCCACCACACGACATATGAGCTCCTTCCAAACCAGGCCCAGCTTCTCCGCCAAGAGTCACATTATCCCAGCTCCCAAGTTCTTCCCTCCTCAAAGAAGCTCTCCCCATGCCTTTGCTGACCACCTCTTCTGGATGGAGTCTTTGGCTTCCCACCTCCACTTGTCCAAATATCACCTACCCTTCTTTAAGACCCTCCCCAGCTGCCCCAAGGACCAAATAATCAACTTCTTCCTCTTTCCCTTTCTATTCTTGAAGTACTCCGGGTGAACCTCAATAAATCCTTTAGCACAATAATGAAACAATAAGCACTTACAGAGCATTCATTAAATATCAGGTATGGTGCTGAGTGCTTGTCTTAATTAGAGAATCTTAGGTTGTGGGAAATAGAAATTTGCTGGAACCAAGAAAAGGGGGATTGATTATAACAACTCAAGAAACCCAGGGCAAGATACATAATCAGGCTTCCAGAGAGACTGGAAAGTGACAGAAATCAAGGAATTTCTCTCTCTTTCTCAACCTCTCTGTCTCTCTCTCTCTCTCTCATATTTAGCAATGCCATTTCCTGGTTTCTGGATATTACAATGGAGAGAGTTGTAAAGATCTTTCTTCTTTCTCCACCAGCAACTACAAAACTGTACAAATGACTCAACTTCTATCCAGAAGTGTTGAGTGAATATTGTTTATGTCTGCAGATCATTATGCATAAAAATGACTGTTGGCAAAAGAACAAAAGTAGATTTACATTAGGTAATTGTATTATTTGTATTAGGTAAACATACCCTATTTAATTAAGTCTGACTCCATTAATTGTGAGACATCTCCATTTTATGTATTATCAAGAAAGAAAAAAATGCTACCTTTTTTTCATTAAGTAGTTGTCAGTTGAAGACATCCTTATTTTTAGAGATGTTAAAATATGATTCATCAATGATTCATCAATTATTTCATCAACGATTCTTAATGAAATATTATATAGAGAAAATAAAGTATAAGCTGCCTTATACACACCTAAGATCTCAAAAGGTTTTTCATGCCATCTTGCAAGGAAAAGCCCAAAATGGCAAGTTTACTACTACATAGGCCCCAAATGGAGGACCCAGCAGCTGGAGCTCATACCAGAAACTGTCAGAAACCACATTAACTCATCTCAAAGATGACATCAATGACAGTAAGGCAGTAATTAAAAACCTTAGGAGTCAGGTCATGTAGACTACCCACACAAGACCTGCAAAGAGCTTGTCCTGGATTTCTGATCCTGGAGAAGAAAGATTCCTCACTGTCTACTCCTTGATCCCTGAAGCATCTCAACTCAGAAGTCCAGATGTTCAGGCAAAGGGTGACCCTCAACCTCACCACCAATATAGACAATTTCCCTCTCCACTACTGTCCCTCCCCTGGGGTGACCAGTGTGGTGGGCCTGGACAATGATGACTACTACCCACCTCAGCTTCTGCTCCCTGTTTCTACCAAAGTCTAAAAATAGGCTGTTGTCAAAGCCAGTTATCAAACTGAGGACTAGGAGGACAACATACAGAACTCTTCACAGAGCCCAAGTGTCGCCTTAAAATGGTTTTATTCTCTCTCAATATTGATTCTAAGATCCACCCCTGTTGTTGCATGTTCCTGTGGTTCATTCATATTCACTCCAGCATACGATTCTGCCATGTGAATGCACCACAATTTATTCACCTATCCTCCCATAAATGGTCATTTGGTTTATTTCCTTTTTTGTTTTAAATTTTTTTTCTGTTATGAACAGAGGTTCTATAAGTCATTGTACATGTTTGCTGGAGCACACGTGCAGATGTTTCTCTAGAATATATACCTAGAAGTGGAATTGCAGGGTCTTAGACTACATTCATATTCAGCTTCACAAGGTAATGCCAGTAGTTGTTCCAATTTACATTTGTATAGGAGATATATGAGCTCCCATCACTTCAAAATTCAGCAACAACTTGAAATTGTCAGACTTCTTAATTTTTGCCCATCTAGTAGAATGAAGGAAACAGCATACAGTATATCATCAATTTTACAAAGTTCAGAAATAAACAATACTGAATAATAAATTGTTTAGGTATATATGTATACCTAACTTGTGATAAAACTATATTTAAAGCAAAAGAATGATAAATACAAAATTCAGGATGGTAATTACCTCTAAAAGGAGGCAAGAGAATTGAGATTATTATATTTAAATAATACATACATACATAATGTACTTACAATATATGCACATACAATATAAAGTACATTCAATATATACATTGATGTTTTTATTTCAAATAACACATAACAAAATAATATTTTCAAATTGCTTTATTCTCTGTTCCCACAACATTGAAACAGTGGCTGTAGACATCTTTGAAATTACATTCGCATAGCTTTATCATCAGAAAAAACAAGTTTTCCCTTCCAGCTCCAGGTACAAAAAAAATCTCAGGAAAGGACTCTAATTGGCCCAGATTAGATCATGTGTCCATCCAGCCCTGAACCAATCACTGTGGCCAGGAGGGATAAACACTATGATTGGCCTATCTTGTGTCCACCTCTGTGGCCAGAGAGATGGAATCTGTTGCCATAAAGTGTGGGGTGTGATGAAGGGGTATGAAAAGGCAAAGTATGACAAAAACCTTAAATATTAATGTCATAAACTTCTAAACGCCATACAAATAGTAGGTGGCAGAGCTGGGATTCAAACCCAGATCTGCATGATCCTGGGGCCTGGGGATTAACCACTTCGATTACAGCTTCTGCTGGATTAAAACATTGGGAGTTTTCTCTAGTGTTATGCCAGAATTTTCTTAATGGCTAGGACCCCGTCTTAATTATCTTTGTCCCTTCAGCTCCTAGAAATACTACCTGGCGCTTTTTAGGTGTTTTGTGGAATTAATTAACTCTCCAAACTACAGATTGCTTATTTGAACATATTCTTATATCAACATGGATGTGACCATTTCTGAGACCAGCTGTGTGGGTCTTGTGCTCAGAAGAGAACAGATGGGGATTTGAAGAGTAGGAGGGGTGGAACATTTTAATTTCAAGAACATTTTAGCACCATGAAAATCAAAAGGGAAATAGAAATACTAGAAATTTTATACTCAAAGCAAAGTTGCCTGATGATCAAAAGGAAGTATAACAAGAGTAGCAAAGAGTAGCTAATATACATTTTCTTATTGAGAGAATGACAACCATCCAGATTTGTTATTTCTATTACATTTTTTAATAAACTCTTCAGAAAGAAAAGTGGGATTGGATGCGGCCAACAGAGGACCTTTCTTTTGGCTATGTCATTACCATTATTATAACTAAAATGTGTTCATGAGACTACTTGCAAATTTAAAAATAAATAATCACTTCCTGAATATATGTTTTAAGTCTTTTGGCAATAATGACCAGTTTTCTGTCTCTTTCCACTTTCCTCAGCTGTAATGTGAAGGTAGTGTTCCAGAAATGATCTTTATCCTTATTTATTTTCATTTGGGTCTTGTTGGTTTCCATCTTTTTTCTTCCATAGAATCATGTCTTTCCTAGTATTTGTCTTTTACGTCTTTTTGAAGCTTAAAATAAAACAAACAAAAAACCATTTTTCTGTTAAGTACAATCTTCTCATTTCTCACCATTCATTTTGTCTTGCTTTGGAATGCTTCTAGTCTCCTCTGGACTTCGGATCTACATATTTAAATTTTTATCTTCATTTTAGTCTTTCAACCCTTTTGTTCTCCTTTCTTTGTTTCACACACAAAAAAATAGTTCATTTTATTTGTTTTTATTTTTTATTTTTTTTAATTTTTTGTTTATTGCAGTAACATTGGTTTATAACATTGTAAAAATTTCAGGTGTACATCATTGTACTTCTATTTCTGCATAGATTACATCATGTTCACCACCAAAATACTAATTACAACCATCACCACACACATGTACCGAATTATCCCTTTCACCTTCCTCCCTCCCCCCTTCCCCTCTGGTAACCACCAATCCAATCTCTGTCCCTATGTGTTTGTTTATTGTTGTTATTATCTACTACTTAATGAAGGAAATCATGCAGTATTTGACCTTCTCCCTCTGACTTATTTCACTTTGCATTATACCCTCAATGTCCATCCATGATGTCACAAATGGCTGGATTTCATCGTTTCTTATGGCTGAGTAGTATTCCATTGTGTATATATACCACAGCTTCTTTATCCATTCGTCCCTTGATGGGCACTTAGGTTGCTTCCAAGTCTTGGCTATTGTGAATAACGCTGCAATGAACACATGGGTGCATGTACCTTTACAAATTGGAGTTTTCAGGTTCTTTGGATAAATACCAAGCAGTGGGATGGCTGGATCATATGGAAGTTCTATCCTTGATTTTTTGAGGAATCTCCATACTGTTTTCCATAGTGGATGCACCAGTTTGCACTCCCACCAGCAGTGTATGAGAGTTCCCTTCTCTCCACATCCTCTCCAACACACGTTGTTTCCTGTCTTGTTAATTATAGCAATTCTGACGGGCGTCAGGTGATATCTCATTGTAGTTTTGATTTGCATTTCCCTGATAGTTAATGATTTTGAACATCTTTTCATGTGTCTGTTGGCCATCTGTATATCTTCTTTGGAGAAATGTCTGTTCAGGTCCTTTGCCCATTTTTTAATTGGGTTGGTAGTTTTTTTGTTGGTAAGATGCATGAGTTCTTTGTATATTTTGGAGATTAAGCCCTTATCAGAAGTATGGTTTGCAAATATCTTCTCCCAATTGTTAGGTTGTCTTTTCGTTTTGTTGATGGTTTCCTTTGCTGTGCAGAAGCTTTTTAGTTTGATGTAGTCCCACTTGTTTATTTTTTCTATTGTTTCTCTTGCCTGGTCAGACGTGGTGTTTGAGAAGATGTTGCTAAGACTGATGTCGAAGAGCGTACTGCCTATGTTTTCTTCTAGAAGTTTCACAGTTTCAGGTCTTACATTCAAGTCTTTAATCCATTTGGAGTTAATTTTTGTGTATGGTGTAAGGTAAGGGTCTACTTTCATTTTTTTTGCATATGGCTATCCAGTTTTCCCAACACCATTTGTTGAAGAGACTTTCTTTTCCCCATTGTAAGTTCTTGGCTCCTTTGTGAAAGATTAGCTGTCCATAGATGTGTGGGTTTATTTCTGGGCTTTCGATTCTATTCCATTGATCTGTGTGTCTGTTTTTGTGCCAGTACCATGCTGTTTTGGTTACTATCACTTTGTAGTATATTTTGAAATCAGGGAGTGTGATACCTCCAGCTTTGTTCTTTTTTCTCAGGATTCCTTTAGCTATTTGCGGTCTTTTGTTGTTCCATATAAATTTTAGGATTCTTTGTTCTATTTCTGTGAAAAATGTTGTTGGAACTTTGATAGGGATTGCATTGAATCTATAGATGGCTTTAGGAAGTATGGACATCTTAACTATGTTAATTCTTCCAATCCAAGAGCACGGAATATCTTTCCATTTCTTTGTGTCTTCTTCAATTTCTTTCAGAAATGTTTTATAGTTTTCAGTGTACAGATCTTTCACCTCTTTGGTTAGGTTTATTCCTAGGTATTTTATTCTTTTTGTTGCAATTGTAAATGGGATGGTATTCTTAATTTCTCTTTCTGCTACTTCGTTGTTAGTGTACAGAAATGCAACTGATTTTTGTATGTTGATTTTGTATCCTGCAACTTTACCGAATTCGTTTATTACTTCTAAAAGTTTTCTGGTGGATTCTTTAGGGTTTTCTATATATAAAATCATGTCATCTGCAAATAGTGACAGTTTCACTTCTTCCTTTCCAATTTGGATCCCTTTTATTTCTTTCTCTTGCCTCATTGCTCTGGCTAGGACTTCCAGTACTATGTTAAATAGGATTGGTGACAGTGGGCATCCTTGTCTGGTTCCTGTTCTTAGAGGGATGGCTTTCAGTTTTTCACCATTGAGGATGATATTAGCTGTGGGTTTCTCATATATGACCTTTATTATGTTGAGGTACTTTCCTTCTATACCCATTTTATTCATAGTTTTTATCATAAATGGATGCTGTATCTTGTCAAATGCTTTCTCTGCATCTATTGAGATGATCATGTAATTTTTATTCTTCATTTTATTAATGTGGTGTATTACGTTGATTGATTTGCGAATGTTAAACCATCCTTGCATCCCTGGAATAAATCCCACTTGATCATGGTGTATAATCTTTTTAACGTATTGTTGTATGCTATTTGCTAGTATTTTATTGAGGATTTTTCATCGATGTTCATCAGTGATATTGGCCTGTAATTTTCTTTTTTTGTGTTGTCCTTGTCTGGTTTTGGTATCAGGGTAATGTCAGCTTCGTAGAATGAGTTAGGGAGCTTCCCCCGCTCCTCAATTTTTTGGAAGAGTTTGAGAAGGATAGGTATTAAGTCTTCTTTGAATGTTTGGTAGAATTCACCAGGGAAGCCGTCTGGTCCTGGACTTTTATTTTTGGGGAGGTTTGTGATTACTGTTTCGATCTCCTAACTGGTGATTGGTCTATTCAAATTCTCTACTTCTTGTTGATCCAGTTTTGGAAGGTTGTATGATTCTAAGAATTTATCCATTTCTTCCAGATTGTCGAATTCGTTGGCATATAGCTTTTCATAGTATTCTCTTATAATCTTTTGTATTTCTGAGGTGTCTGTTGTAACCTCTCCTCTTTCATTTCTGATTTTACTTATTTGTGCCTTCTCTCTTTTTTTCTTGGTGAGTCTAGCTAAAGGTTTGTCAATTTTGTTGATCTTTTCAAAGAACCAGCTCTTGGTTTTATTAATTTTTTCTATTGTTTTTTTGGTCTCTATTTCATTTATTTCTGCTCTGATATTTATTATTTCCCTTCTTCTACTGATTTGGGGCTTTGTTTGTTCTTCTTTTTGCAGTTCCTTCAGGTGCATTGTTAGATTGTTTATTTGAGATTTTTCTTGTTTGTTGAGATAGGCCTGTATCGCTATAAACTTCCCTCTTAGAACTGCTTTTGCTGTATCCCATAAATTCTGGCATGTCGTATTTTCATTTTCATTTGTCTCCAGGTATTTTTTGATTTCTTCTTTGATTTCTTCATTAACCCAGTCGTTGTTCAGTAGCATTTTGTTTAATCTCCACATATTTGTGGCTTTTCTGATTTTCTTCCTATAGTTGATTTCTAGTTTCATACCGTTGTGGTCAGAAAAGATGCTTGGTATTATTTCAATCTTCTTAAATTTATGGAAACTTGTTTTGTGGCCTAATATGTGATCAATCCTGGAGAATGTTCCATGTGCCTTTGAAAAGAACGTGTATTCTTCGGTTTTTGGATGGAATGCTCTGTATATATCTACTAGGTCCATCGGTTGTAGTGTGTCGTTTAAGGCCAATGTTTCCTTATTGATCTTCTGTTTGGATGATCTATCCGTTGGTGTAAGTGGAGTGTTAAAGTCCCCTACTATTATTGTGTTACTGTCTATTTCTGTTTTTATGTCTGTTAATAATTGCTTTATATATTTAGGTGCACCTACATTGGGTGCGTAGATATTTACAAGTGTTATATCCTCTTGTTGGATTGTTCCCTTGATCATTATGTAATGCCCTTCTTTGTTTCTTTTTACAGTTCTTGTTTTAAAGTCTATTTTGTCTGATATGAGTACTGCTACCCCAGCTTTGTTTTCATTGCCATTTGCATGGAGTATCTTTTTCCATCCCTTCACTTTCAGTTTGTGAGTGTCTTTAGGTCTGAAGTGTGTCTCTTGTATGCAGCATATATATGGGTCTTGTTTTTTTATCCCGTCAGCCACCCTATGCCTTTTAATTGGAGCATTTAGTCCATTGACGTTTAAAGTAGCTATTGATAAGTATGTACTTACTGCCATTTTTTAACTTTTTTTTTTTTCTCAGTGTTTTAGTAGTCCTTCTCTGTTCCTTTCTTCTTCTATACAGAATTGATGGTCACTTTAGTTTGACCTCTGTCTGAAAGCTGTACTCTTTAACTCCCCTCCTCCCTCATGTTTTTGATATCATATCTAACCTCTTTTTTGTGCATTTGTATCCATTACGTTCTAATCATGGAAATAGATAATTTTTCCTATTTGTGGTCTTTTCTTTTCCCCTTAAATCAGTCCCTTTAACATTTCTTGTAGCACTGGTTTCTTGGTGACAAACTCCTTTTATTGTTGCTTATCTGGGAAAATTTTGATCTCTCCTTCCATTTTGAATGATAACCTTGCTGGGTAGAGTATTCTTGGCTGTAAGTTTTTTCCTTTTAGCACTTTAAATATATCATGCCATTCTCTTCTAGCCTGTAAGGTTTCTGCTGAGAAGTCAGCTGATAGCCTTATGGGGTTTCCTTTGTACGTAACTTGACATTCTCTTGCGGCTTTTAGGATTCTCTCTTTATCTTTAATTCTGGACATTTTGATTATGATGTGTCTTGGTGTGGGCCTCTTTGGGTTTATCTTGTTTGGGGCTCTCTGTGCTTCCTGTACCTGGATGTCTGTTTCCTTCCTTAGGTTAGGGAAGTTTTCATCTATTATTTCTTGAAATAGATTCTCTGACCCCTTGTCTCGCTCTTCTCCTTCCAGGACACCTATAACACGGATGTTAGTACACTTGATGTTGTCCCAGAGGTCCCTTAGACTGTCCTCAGTCTTTTTAATTCTTTTCTTTTACCTGTTCACCTCGGGTAATTTCTTCTAGTCTTTCGTCCAGCTCACAGATCTGTTCTTCTGTATCCTCTACTCTGCTTTTGAGTCCCTCTAATGAATTTTTCATTTCCTGTACTGTATTCTTCATTTCTGATTGGTTCTTTTTTATATCTTCCATTTCTTTGTTGACATTCTCACTGAGTTCATCTATTCTTCTCCCCAGATCAGTGAGCATCCTTAACACTCTTAGTTTGAACTCTCTCTCAGGTAGGTTGCTCATTTCTGTTTCACTTAGTTCCTTTTCTAGGGTTTTGTCCTGTTCCCTTACTTGGAATGTATTCTTCTGCCTCTTCATTTTGCCTCTTTCCCTGTGCTTGTGTCTACATATTAGGTAGGTCAGCTACGTCTCCTGCTCTTGGATAGGTGACCTTATGTAAGTGATGGCTTAGGAGGCTTCCAGTGTGCTTCCCTCAGTTCTCAATGTTCCAGGGGTGACCCCTATGTGGGCTACATGTATCCTTCTGCTGTGGCCTGTTTGCTCTCCCTGTAGGCGCCCAGGGAGGCTGAGTTATGCTCCTGGCCAGCTGTTGTAATGCTCAGCTGCTTATAGTTGTTGTGGGCCCTTCAGTCTCTTTATCAGGTGTGGGGATCCCCAGCACAGTTGGCTGCAAGTTCTAATACCACATTTGTGTTGCAGTATTTCTTTTAAGTGAGTAGGCCCCCACCGTGGCAGGTTGTTAGGCTCAGGGCCTTACAATTGCTGTAAGCCTCTAGCCTATTAGGTCTCTTGTCAGCTCTCTGAGGATTGCAGCTGGGTGGGGCTGGCCTCAGGCACAGGAGCACCCAATTGTTTCAGGTTTTGGAAGGTGGAGCAAACCTCCTATGTGGGTCTTTGAGAAGTACAAGTCTTCTGCGGCTGAGAAGCCCTGCCGCCCACAGGTCCACACACACAGTCAACACAGTCCTGCCCCGTGTGCACGCCCCGACCTCCCCAAGCGGACCCAGTCTCTCCACGGCGGGAGCCCCACACACTCTGCCACCGCCCCACACTCTCCACCCGCTCCTTGTGCACACCCTGCCCTGCTCAAGTCGGCTCAGTTGCCAGGCTGCAGAGAATCCAGTCACCAATCTATGCAGGCCCACAAGTTGCCTGAGGGCTTGTTGTTGGGTGGGGCCAGTCTCTAGGGTGGGCTGCCTGCCCTGGCTGAGCTGGATTAAATCGCTGCTCTACCGGGAGGGGCAGACCCTGGGCTGGCAGGCCTCAGGGAGAACTCCAATGGCATCTGTGTCAGCACGCCCACACCAGGCCACAACAATGGCCACCGCCAATGTCCCAGTCCCTGGAGAGGTCTCACCCCTCACCGAGATGCACTCAGGGCCTATTAGGTGAGTCTCTTGTCACCAAAGCACTGTACGCCTTTCTTTCTGGTGATTTTAGGGTGCTTCCTGAAACGGGTGAGTTTGCGCGCGGGCCCTTTAAGAGCCAGTTTTAGTTTCTTTGTGAACCGGGTTTTCTGGGGGTGCTCCCCAGTGTTTTAGCAGCAGGCACAGTCAGATATTATGCCGCTGGTCTCGATTGTGCTGGGTCCACAAAATGCCCACAGCGGGGGCGCTCCCCGGCTCAGGGCCCGGCGTCTCCAGGGAGGCTGCGTACCTGTGCGCTGCTCCCGGCGGCCGTAACGCTGGCGGCTTGTGAAGGCGGCGTTTTTCCTCTCCAGAAGGGAGTTTCTGCCTCTTCCACCTCAGTTAGGATTGTCCGTTGTTGCAGGAGTTCCTCTCATCCAGTTTTCAGTTCTGTCTCAGGGGTAATTTTTCCACGAGTAGTTGTAAATTGGCTGTGTCCACGGGAGGAGGTGAGTTCCGAGTCTGCCTACGCCGCCATCTTGACTCTGAAAATCAAAAATACTTCATTTTAAATGACTCATCATTGTATTGCTTCCCTGGCTTGCATAGCCATTAAGTAGAATATAGTCTATTAATTTAGAGTTGTGTTATGCGGTCTTGCTTCAGCCTGCTTCTAATTTTGCTGAAGGATCTGTATGTGGCTGCAATTAATTTATTTTTAAAAAATTTTCTTTCTCTCTGTCCTCTTTTCTGTATTATCCAGTCTGATATCCACCAGAGCGTTACACTCTGTTCCAGATTTTGTGCCATTCCAAATTTCAACTTTTTCTTTTTTCCATCCTATTAAACTCATTTTGTTTCTAATCACAATCTAGCTACCCACAGGCTTGTTTCACCAGAGGCCATAACACTGGTGTTTATTCAGGTGATTTTGAAGTGAGTTTTAACCTGCATTTACTAGGAAAAAGGAGAGGGGAGAGGAGAAGAAAATTGAAAATAATAATTGTTTCAGTCTTGAAACAATTGAAACTAAATATTCCTTATTGGCCCTTACATTGCTAGGATTCTCTGGGCCCTTAGAATCCTAACCCCTTAGGAGGGTTTGGTTTAACCCTCCCATCGCTTTGCCCGTATTGACTTGTGCAGGGAGTAGACTCAAAACAGGAGTAGAAGATCTAAGAACCTTGACTCAGGGCTTCTGTTCCTTGCCGTAATCCTTTTCCCTTACCTCTGACTTAGCACACAATAGGTTCAAATATACCCTTGTTCTTTGGACAAAAGAAAGAAGTTCCCTTTCACCTTCTTCTTCTCCAGTCTGGTTGAGGTAAGCAAAAGAGAGTATATTCTATCTGGGTCCTATAAGTTTTTCCCAGATGACACTACAGTCATGTCACAGATGCAAGGTCTTCTTAACATATTTAACTCGTGGAAAGCCGTGGTGCAAGGAGCAGAGGATAGGTGTTTTGTGGAATTAATTAAATCTCCAAAATACAGATTACTTATTTGAACATATTCTTATGTCAACATGGATATGACCATGTCTGAGTAGGTCTTGTGTTCACAAGAGAACAGGTGGGGATAAGAGCCCATCCCATAGAATATCAGAGGAGGTGGTCCTGGAGAAGCGCCCATCCCTGCCATGGTCCTTTCTGGGCTAGCCACTGTGTGTGAGATTCACATGACTACAACCATGGGCAAAATGACTCTGCCTCCCAAAATGAGATCTGTGGCCTCAGTTATAAAGAATTGAAGTGTTACACTGCTCATCATAATGCAGTGTAATGCATTCTCTGCTTCAAGTATCAGACTAATAGCAAATTTGAGATTAAAATCTCCAAACTATTTTCTCTTATGCCTCGTGGAGACATATGAAGGCTTGTGAAAAAACAAAAAACTTCACATCACAGAGAAGTTGGGTCCCGACTCAAGAGCTCTGGCTACGTGGCCTGGATAGACTGAGAGAACCCATGTGCCTGTCTCGGTGGGCATCAGACTTCAGTGGAGGTTGAATTAGGCTGTTGCACACGAAGTCTGTCTCCTCATCACAAGAGCTTCCACTGTCACCCCTACCATGATTCACTGACCCAAGTCTGGAAATTCCAGGTATAGGCCCAAATCTCACAGAAAACCATGAATGTGTCCCTAAGTCTTTTCCAGGCAAGCTAGTGCTTCCTGTTGGTTAGAGCAGATGCCAATGAAGCCAAAGCTTGGGCAATACATCAGCTAGTTTCTCAGAAGGGAAAATTCTACTCCGTAGTCAAAGACTAAACCTGTAATCCTAGCCAGACATTTTGCAACTACAAACGTAATGAAGTCAGTTAATTTTCTGTTCAATTTTCCAGTTTATTAGAAGGGATACTGTCACTTTAAATGCTGTGTCAGAACCAGTCGTCAAACAAGTCAGTTGCCAAGGGTTATTGATGAAGAACAAGATAGAAAAAGATTCCTCCTGGAAAAAAACAGAAAAATGAAAAGTAACAAAATCCGAAAAATATCCTATGATTAGAGCAAACTAGACACAGGTGTGTTCAAGCCTCTATGCTCTACACATGCAAAGGAAAATTGATGCGCTTCTTGGTAGCTTCTAAATTCAGGGATGAGAAAGTGAATTAAAGAAATACCAAAGGCAATTGCTAGAGGTGACGCTGAAGATGGTATGAGAAGTTAAATCTCATCCCTTCTCACTGAAAACCACCTCCCTCAAAACAAACTCAGGATATGCTCACACTGATAAAGTGGGATACATAGAGAGGCCACCGGTGAGTTGAGACCAAGATAAGGAGGGGAGGTTAAGAAGAGAAAATCATCTCCTTCACTGTGGTGGGACTGTAAACTAGTACAATATTGGAAAGCAGTTTGGCAACATACTTATCAAAATCCTTCAAACTATATATTACCTCTGACTAAGTAACCCTAATTCCAGGCATCTACCCTAAGAAAATAATAAGAAAAGTGGAGAAATATGCATGTCACAAAGTTATTTATCGTGGTAAAAAATTAGACATCTAAATATACAATTGGACAATCCATACTATAGAAAATTATGCAATTATTTAAATTGCACCTTTAAGATTAGTCAGTAACATGAGAACATGCTCATAATATGTTAATTAAAAAGAATAGATGCAAAATAATGTAAGTAGAATTACCTTAGGCTTGTTTATATACATTTTTAGAAGGAAATACAATATTAATAGCAGTTATCACTCGACTGTGGAATCAAAGTTCATATTACCAAATGTACTACATCTAGCCAGTATTACTTTTATAATCACCAAAAAGTTATTTTTTTAAGAAAATTTAAAAGTTTATGTCACAGTGTTAGAGAGAGGGGAAGCAGAATACAAAATCTTATAGGGAAAAAAAAGCCTGACAGGAAGTACTTAAAATATTATTTTTTGTTGTTTCAGGATTGTAGGTTGCTGTATAATTTTTTAGTTTCTACTTTTTGGTATTTTCCTATTTTTCTTTAAAGAAAATATATCTCTTTTATACTGGAAGAGATATTTTTAAAGAAAAAAAGAACGAAAGAAACAAGAGCACACTAGAAATTTTGTGAGTGATAAAGAACCATCAAGATACCACATCCTGAAGAAAGACAGAAAGTGAGGGGAGGAGGCAGCCTCTTAGGAGAGAGGACTGAACTGGCCCAGCTCCCCCTGCCAGCCCCATCACCTCTCTCCAGCTTATACATGCAGACAAGTGTGGGATGCAGAAGACTTAAGGAGAATCTTTGTAATCACGAGTCATTGGACTGAACTAAGGGAAGAGCACTACAATTGTGTTTGGAGAGGCCATGAAAATGCACCTCTCAGATTTCCTACTGCAGGGAGCATAACCAACTGCCCCAGCTGCTGCACGCTGGAATCTACCATCACAGTTGAGCCAAGATCAGGCTTCCCATTCGCTGCTCCCAGACCAATAGCTGAGCACGCCTGAGTATTTCCTGAGTATTTCCACAGCAGGGATACTAAGGCAGGCCTGTTCTTGAGAGCATTGATGGAACTTTCTTAGAACTGCACTGAAGTCTAAGACATTCCTTCCTTTCTTCCTTGTCTCCTTCACAGAGGTCAGACCAGCATCACAGTTTTGGGGCTCTCCAAGCCTTCTCCAGCTCCTTCCCCCATCCTCTTACAAGCATTTCCCCCTATATATTCCTTGCACATCTAATCCCATCTTGGCATCTTCTTCTCTGAAGACCTGGACTAACACAGGGGCACTCCTCCTCCATTCACCCACTTTTAGAACCCAATAATAGAACCATTCACCAGGATTGCGAGTGCTAGCAAAAAAGAGTGGATTGTAATCTCATTTCCCAGTTGGAAATCTGTTTATGCAGTAGACTTACCAATTGGGCTTCAATACCTGTTTTAGCATCAAGAGAAGATAATTAATTCCAAAGAGATGGGAAACCCAAAAAAATGGGGAACCATGGGATAGTCTACTCTCGCACTGGTTTGTATGAGTTTCCCACGGGTCAAGTGAATACTGCAGCAGGTAGATGGATTTGAATGGTGTTGCTTGTACCCACCCAATAGATTTAAACAACTCAAATTTGAAGCGTGATGAGGATTCAAAGGATCCTGTTGCCAGCTGCGATGTTGTGAAAGGGCCTGTGGAAGGCCTGTAAGAAGGCCCCTGGCAAAGAACCACAGCAGCCTCTAGGAGATGACAGCAGTCCCCGGCTGACCGCCAAGGAACTGGAACCTCAAAGTCCTACAACCACAAAATTGTCCTGCCAACAGCCTGAATGAACTTGAAAGTGGGCTCTTTCATGATCCCTAGTTAGCCAACTCCTTGAGCAAAAGATCCTAAGCAGACACCCCACTTGGACCATGCCTGACTTCTGACCTACAGAAACTATGATATAATACATGAGTGTAGTTTTAAGCTAAGTTTTTGGTCATTTGTAACGCAGCAGTAGACTAATGTAAGGAGATTCAATAGCATATATTTGATAGTAGTAATTAGAGAAAAGTAAACCATTTTGTTTG
The DNA here is from genome assembly GCF_020826845.1 of Diceros bicornis minor. Classification (NCBI taxonomy): domain Eukaryota; kingdom Metazoa; phylum Chordata; class Mammalia; order Perissodactyla; family Rhinocerotidae; genus Diceros; species Diceros bicornis. The sequence continues at coordinate 8,583,552 of NC_080759.1, read as the reverse complement.
TGCCTCTACCAAGTTCCAAATGCTTAATAAATTAATTACAAAAGGTTTTTATCGTTTGCCTTGTAAGTGAATACATTCAAGTGTTTCATAAGCAAATTATATCAATTATTGTACAATGTAGTGGCTTAAAAATTCACAGTAATCTTTTGCCTCAAATTAAAACTATTTATAACCAATCTGATTATTCTCTATGGTGTTCATTTTAAACTACCATATAGATGTCTCATTCCTAAATTAATGGCACAATATTTAAAATCATCAACAATCTCCATAGTTCCTGAAAGGAGGTAGGAAAAGAAGGAACCAAATATAAGGTAGTCTGTTACTGAGCTGACCATAGCCTCACAAGAAAATACAGCTGGTTTCTTCTTTATGCAGGCCATCTCCAGAGAGGCCATGTGGAACTCTTGCATCTCAGAATAATCCACTGGCAGAGACAGGGAGCAGAATTTATCTGCCACATCCTTTCTGTTTCTTGTCTCTCACTGGTCAAAGAACCCCTCTACTCTTCTGAGTGTGTTAACTCTCATAAACTTCTGGGTGTCTTGGTGCCACCCAACCTCTCCAGTCAGCCACTGAGATAGTCAGATCCCATGCCACTTTCCAATGATTCTTCTGAGCCTAGACATGGTAGAAAGTCAAGGGGTGGAGTTGCTGCAGTTCCTGCCCAGTGAACATAGTGGAGCCATGCACAGGCGGGGCCTCACCTGGGAAGGCTGGGACAGCTGACAGTGCTAAGAGATAGGGAAAGGTGGTGGCCAAGTGTTCTCCATTGAGCAAGTGGCCAGGGCCCAGAGGGTAGAGCCAAGCACATCTGGAGAAGTACCTTAACTTGGACCTCACAGCCCCAAATCTGATGTTTACACTGCACCACCCTTCCTCCCACACTGTTATCTTGACAACTAGGTAATAGAGAATTGACCCGTTCCCCCTACTGCTTCTAAGAAACAGCCACTTCTTTCCTTTTATCATCATTGTTAATTTTGGGTTCCTCCATTTGGTTTACATTTCTTCCCAGAAAGCTCTCGAAGCCCTTATTTCCAAACTCTTCTCTGTACATGAAGCTATTTCTTTCCCACCAATTTTTGTAATCCATTCTGGAAAACACACCCAGAGCCCCTGGGCTTCTGCCCATTCTGCTTTTCATTATTGCAATTGCAATGTGGTTAAACCAGTAATGTCGAAACCATGTGTGTGTATTTGCAATGAATTCTACTCCAAAGTTTGATAAGAGTGGGCTTAAACACACACACAGACACCCATGGACACACGCTTCTCTTCTGGGTAGTGCGGTGTTTGGACAGAGATACGATGACGTCTCTTGGAAAGGAGGATCAGAAGAGAAAAGCCTGGGTCTGAAGCATAAGCTTTCCAACTTCAAAATTGGAAATATTCCAAAACTAGTTGAACTAAATCCTCATGTGCAGGGGACAAAAACCTTATAAGGAGCATGAAAAATTAAAAAATAGGCCCTTAATAAATAAAAACATTTTCCCCACAGATAAATCAGGCTTTGAGTGCTTTATCCAAGGCCTTCTTTTGACATTTCTGGGATTCTTGCATTTATATTCAAACTCATCAAAAATTGTCTCGAAGTGACCACACAATCACTTCTTGTGTTTTTTCTTCTTCCTTCTTGATTAGTTTTTCTCTTCAGACCTTCAGCTGACTGTTTTGCTACTGTTACCGGGACTAAAGTTCCTACTGGAGTTAAAAAAGAGAACCATGAGTAGCAATGCTGTGTTCTCAAGTTTTTCCACCCTGAGCAGGAAAGGATCATTTATGGATTGATCTCCCCGTCAGAGAACCATGTCACCCAATCTCCCTGCTCTGCAACTTGCCACAAGATTGATGGTAAATATAATATATATGAAAATGAAGGAGGAAAATGTATGCAAAGCTTCAGTGGTGGTGCAGGGGGCTGGAAACAATGTTGTGCAGTACATCATTTCATTGGAATTTCTCATTTTCAGGACATTGACTCTAAAATTACTGCAGTTGTAGTGTTTAATGTTCCTGTATTGGGATTCCAGGGTTTAAAAAAAATGATTTGAAGCCAGAAAAGCAAGACCGACTTATTTGAACCTATGCTGTAGTGTGACAAAAAATTTGTGAGAAAATAAGAAACGCTATAAACAAACACACACAGAGACTTACAATGAGCTTAATATTCTATCCAGTAGGACACCAAGCAGATTGCCCATAAAAGAAGGAACATAAAATAATAGTAAACTAATGAAGCTTAAGTTCCAAGGTGCTGGGTGGGGACCTAACAACATGGTCAGAGGTTTTTGTAAAACTTGCAAAAATAAGCTATTTTAACCAAAATGTCTGAGATTGCTGTCTCTCTCTACTCCAATTTCCCCTCTGTATTAGATGGCATTAGACACGCCAAAAGCATGTGGGGGATCCAACTAAGAGGAAGTTGAGTTGAAGATATGTTTCATTTGGTTTAGTAGGAAAGTAAAATGTATTTAGGAGGTTCTCAGACACTCCTGTGTTAGTTATGTGATTGATAGTGTCCTGGCAGAGCAGTGACTTCCAGGAGCACTCTGACGGCCCGAGTGGCACAGAGGAACAGGGAAAGAGATTGCATCCAATATGAACATGTACTTCAGGGCCCAGTACCAGGACTGTGTTGGGTAGTCAAGAGGAAACCTGGTTTGAAATATACAAACTAGGAGCTAATCTATGGAAAATTCTTCTAATCATCAGATCTGCCAAGAATTCAGATTTCATCAATACCTCATCCAAACAGAAATTTTCTCCTTGATGGAGACTTTTCCAAATTTGATAACAATCCTAAAAATTTATGTGATATGAACCTACCAAGTTGTGACACTGAAAAAAATACTTTTCTAAACTATCAATACTTTTTTTAAAACTTCAATCAACCATACTATAAGAAAAACTGAGTTACCTTTCAATTCTAAGAAAAAGATATTACAAAATTGTTGTCATATGAAGTGGCAATCAAAGATTATGTGGCCAAACAACGTAATTTTGATATTTGTGGTATTAGTCAACTTTTTCAATTTGTTATTGGTTACGATTCTTTTCTAATTTTAAATAAATGTTCTTTTATACCTAATGTAGTATTCATGATTTCAATTCTCTTGAAGAGCTGTATAAGCTTCAGGCCCCTCAAAACCTGTGCTTCCCCTCTATCTGACTCACAGTCTCAATGCTGACTCTCGAGTCAGGCCTTCTACCCCCCGAGCAGCTTCTAACACATCCACACAGATCATGAACCTCAGAGCCTTTCTTCACCTCCTGGGATCCAAGGGCTTTCACTTCTGCTTCCCTTTAGTCATCCTGGACTGTAGCCACATCTTGTTCCTTGTCCTCATGTGGAACCCACTCCATCTCCAAACCCTTGAATTCCAAAGTACCTACAAGTCAGTTTATGTAGCTCAAATTCTACCTTTTTTCCAATTTCTTCTAGACATATACCTACAAACACACACACACCCACACACACACCCACACACCGTGGATTGTCTTAGTGCATTATATTCTCCCTTGCCTGCCTCTTCTCTTCCACACCTCCCATCCTCATCCTTACTACTTACTCCAAACTTCCCATATTATGTATATCTCTCTGAATCTTGTTCTTCCTATTCCATACTTTATAGCAGTCCCTCCCAAAATCAACCCGGTTAGCTCTAACTGTTTTTAATAGCTGGGTAATATTTCACAGTGGAGACACATCATTATGAATTCAACATTTCCCTTTTGACGTCCATTCAATTTGTCTTCTGTTTTCTTTTGTTCATCGCAATATAAACAATGCTGCAACAAACGTTCTTTTACCTATATGTTGATGCTATTGTATCTATAGGATTCCCAGTACTTGGACGGATGGTTTACAAGGTACACATAGATATATTGTTTTTTAATTTTCAGAGATGCTACCAAGATGTTTCCAAAAAGACTGTATCAATTCACATTTCCATCAGTAGAGTATGAGAAACTCCTCCTCCCTGCCTACTTTGCTGCAATAGGTATTATTTCTCCTCTTAATTTTTCTCAATCTGAAGTGTATAATATGACACCTCAGTGTTATTGCCTTAATTTTCTTTTCTCTGATCACTAGTAAATTTGAGCATCTTTTTTGTTTCGTTTTGTTTTGTTTTCTGTTTTTGTGTGTGTGTGTGTGAGGAAGACCAGCTCTGAGCTAACATCTATTGCCAATCCTCCTCCTTTTCCGCCCCCCCCCCCAAAGCCCCAGTAGATAGCTGCATGTCATAGTTGCACATCCTTCTAGTTGCTGTATGTGGGACTCGGCCTCAGCATGGCCAGAGAAGTGGTGCATCGGTGCGCGCCCGGGATCCGAACCTGGGCCGCCAGCAGCGGAGTGTGCGTACTTACCCGCTAAGTCAGGGCTAAATGATGCCCTGAGCATCATTTTATTGATTAATTGGACTTTTAGATTTTGCTCTCCTGTGAGTTACCTATTCATATTTTTGACCAAATGTTGGGGGGAGGTTATTTGGTTTTTTCTCATTAATTCCTAACTCTACTTGTATATTATAAATAATTATCCTTTGCTATGCTTGTTTTTGTATGCCTTCCAAATCTACATATTTCTCCTGACTTTGTTTGTGGTTTTTACATGTTTAAATTATCTATAATGATTTCTATAATGGAGTCAGGTTTTCTTGAATTGGTTATAAAGGTCTCTCCTATTCCTTGATTGCATATAATCTCTTAGATTCTCTTCTAAAATGTTAGTTATTTTAATGTTAGTTATTTTATTGTTTACTGAAATCTTCAGGCCATCTGAAATTTATATTTGCATAATTTGTGTGATAGGGTCCAACTTAATTTTTTTTCTAGAAGGATAGCAGTTATATCAGTACTATTTATTAAATAAATCATTTATTTCCTACTGAATTGAAGTACCACCTTTATCATATGATAAGTTTTCATATATGCCGGGGTATATTCTTGATTCTATATTTTAGAATAAACAAATTACTCATTTGTTTATTCTTTGCCAATACAATATTGGTTTTTAATATAGTGGTTTTGTTGTGTATACTGATATCTAATAAGAAAAGTTTCCCCTAACTATTCTTTTTTATACTTTCTTACCATATCTTGGGCATTTACTTCTCTATGTGAAATTTGATACATCTTTATCCAATTAAAAATGGTTTGAGAGTCTACTGGAATTATACTAAATTTATATAACATTTTGGGTGATTTGACATTTTATGATATGCTGTCTCCCCGTCCAAGACAGTTGTATGTCCTTCTGTTTGTTCAGATTTATTTCCTGTGTCTTCATATAGGTTCTTTACTTTTCTTGTTAAATTTATTTCTAAATATTTTGTAATTTTTTAAAATATTTTGTAATTTTATATCACTATTTTGAATGAAATACTTTTCCCACTTCCATTTCTAGGAGTCAAGAAATAAAGTGTAGGAAAATAATCTTTTTTATTTTTAATTATTATTGAATCCAGTGACTTACAAAAATTGTATTAATCCTTATAAATTTTTACTAGAGCCTACTAAGTTTTCTGAGTATATGAGTATATCATCAGCAAAAAAAAAAAAGATAATGTCATTCATCTCGATTTTTCTAGCACCAAGTAGTGTCTGGTACTTAGCAAGCACTCTATAAATATTTTAGGAATTAATGAATTAATGAATGAACAAATGAAGTGGGTCAGAGATTATTCACATGGAACATTAAGGTTCTTTCTATTGTAGCACCACTTTAATGAATTCCTGATCTTCCTTTTGAACTCTACAGCCATTTCTTTGCTAGAAACCACACAAGTTCCGGAATCTAGTGAAGTGGAAGATGAAGGATGACCATAGGGAGTGTGTCCAGATCAGTGAAGGATCTTCCTGAGTGAGTTGTAGAGTATATTCTTTAAGTTCCTCTTTTCATTTGAGCTGAGAGATACCACACAGGGGCTTTGTTATTCTGACCAGGAAAGAAGCAACAAGCTGTAACTCCACTTTAGAGTGAATTAGAAGGCTTAAGGAGGCAAACTAATGCTTTTATTGGATAAGGGCAGGCAGCTAGCCAAAGGTTCATCTGCAGGAGCATTTCAGTGAAGGGTCCAGAAGCACTGACAAAAAAATAAAGGCAGCCTGCAAAACTACCTAAATCTAAGAAGAGAGTCAAAAAAAAGAATTCCGCAGGTGGCAATTGAGAGAAAACCAAAGAGATGCCAAATTATATATAGGTGTTCATGTTCATTTTAGTCCTCCTCCATAAATTATCTCTACAGTTAGACCTCACAAATATTGCATAATGGAATTGGAAGCATGTATTCACCTACCTACCTTCTGTAAATCCGCCATACTTAAGAAGAGCCAAGCCACTAGGCCTATATCTCAACCACAGCTATTTACCTTATGGCAGCTATTAGAGTTGTAGGCATAATTTATTACTGAGGGAATTAACCATTAGCTATGTTGCATATTTGAAATTCCAACTCAACTAAGTGTCAATCTGTGTCATAATTAATAATAAATAGGCCCGAAATGCTATAAACTTCTGATTTGATGTTATAAGAATATCATTTAATCCTGGAAGAGGTTTTCCAACAAACCACAGTACTTCTCTGCTCTTTTACGAGATTAAAATATACATACACAAATGAATGAATGCATGTGAAGAATTTTCCACCACAAGAAACACTTTTGTTTTCAAAAACAGAAATGATGATCACCAGGCTGGAAAGCACGATGCAAAGCGCTCTCCATAAATTACCAGCAAGAACACCAAATACTAAGACATGAGGAGAAAAGGGTATGTTCAAGCTGTGGAAATAAATACAAACTCTGGCACAGATTACAAGAGATGGTTACCCAAAGGGTGACCAAACTGTTCTTCCAAGGAAAACAAAATGTTTCTGTTAGAGAGACTAAAGGAAAATCCCTTGAGAAGCAGACAGAGTACCAGAGAGTAATTGGCTAGATAATCCCAAATACTGCACCTGAGCTAGCAGCACAAAGCCCAATGAGAAGCATCAGCTTCCCCGTACACACCAGGCTACTGGGGGGGTCTGATGCTTTGAAGCATCTCTTCACGTTTTCAGTTGATGAAAGTTTATAAAGAAAATGTATCCCTCTAAATAAGCCTAGCCCTGCAAACACATGAGTGCAATGGTGATATGGCTCAGGTCTTTAATTTGCTTTGTGTAGCAGCTGGCACCCTGTTGTCAGGCCTTTGCTCACAACACTAGTCATGATTGAAGTGCTCTTGCCCTTCTTCTCTGAGAATCTGCATCCTTCTCATCTATTGTGGGTATGCCGGACTTAGAATAACTTTCCTCCCTGGGCCAGACCATGCTTCAATTCTTTTGATCACAATGACATAGAATTTGAAGATACTAAGAGACAGACCTCTCAAAGAGTGTCACATGACCTTGACTCCCTATCAAGGGCAATGCTAGGAAAAGCCCAGATGTTACTCATATTGCCACCTGGCCTCTGCCCAGTGGTGAGAATCTTCAATCATCCAAATGGTCCTGAGTCCCCAAGCTGGCCTTCTTCATTCAGTGATTGCAATAGACAACAAAGGAGTCTTCCCTGCAGCCCAGAACAGGGTCCTGAAGATTACCAAAATGATCACTCCAGCAAACAGAAAGGGTGCTCTTTACTTTCTCTGGGGTAAAATTGTGGTTTTAGATTAATGAAAGCCAATTATAACACCCCTTTATCTGTAGAATGACCATTCAGTCATGTTTGCCTCCAACATTTCTGGTTTATACGTATCATCCCTGAGTAATTATTTATAGAGCACCTTTGCCCTCTCAAAAGTATTCCACTTTGAAAAGTAAATTATATTGTCAGCTTACTTATTTAGGATACCAAGGAAGAATTCCTGATCCATCCAAGGTAGCCCATGCATCAACAAAGACAAACAGGATTCTTAAGTCGAGGGACTTGAAGCAGCAGGTTGGGGATTTAGAAATGGTATTCATTCTCCTTTGATGCAGATATCAAGTTTATCTTTCTGTAAGGTTGCATATCACTGAAAAAATATAGTCATGATCTAGAGGTCTCATCTGTTCCCATTAAAGAAAAATTTGTTATATGACTGTATCAGTCAGGATCCCAACAGGAAACAGATGACACACCTGAACTAGGATAATTCAAAAGGAGTTTATTTATAAGAGTGTGGGTATAGGGGGACCACCAGAAACAGTGCAGAGACCTGATACTTAGTGCTAACCGAGCTGTTATCACCACAACCCTCAGGAAAAGCAACTTATAGAACTGGCTTCTTGAGGGGAGAACAGACCTCTCATGACACAGCTCAAATCTCCCTTCTCTTATGAACCAATCTCCACAAACAATCTGGCCCATAAAGGATGCTACCCTGAAGCTCTAGCGCAAACTGCACTGCATGTCTGGCATTCACACATACTAACCTGTGTTCTTACACACATTTTTACAGTACAAATATGTCCTTTCTTTTAACCTAGAGCATAAACTCTACGAAGGCAAAGACCACATTTCTTGCCTCTATATCTCAAGCATTGCAACACCACTGGTTCTAAACCTTTTGTTTTTCCACCACTACACATAAAAACAAAGACATTCACATCTAAGACATTCCCCAAAGGCATTCACTGGGTTACACACAATTCCCACCATTTCTCTCCCACTCAAGAAAGCATAGCAGAATGTAGATGAGCGTGGTCAGGTTATTTTACAGACAATCTTGCATCCACTCTGACTTTTTAATGTAAATTATATACAAACTTTGATGATCTGTTACTGTGAACTGGCGTTTGGCAAAACATCTCACAACCGCTCCTGCAACACTGTGTGTCATAATGGCACAAGGACATAACATGCTTGATGGTGAGAAGGAGGAAGGATTCACAAAGTGGATAAGAAGAGTGGAAGAAGAGGCTGTCTCCATCACTTCAGACACAGATGTAGGATCACGGAAGAGACCCCAATCCCCAGTATGCTATTGTTGGATCTTGGGAGAAATCCCACATTTAGAAAACCAGAAAAAGGTAGCTAAAACTTGCCTTACACACTACCTAGTCCAACCCTGAATTTTACAGATGAAGAAATTGGGATATGTGATCTTCCCGTGATCATAGAAGATACTAATCAAGGTGGCATTGGAACCTCGAAGTAAATCAAAGACACTCAAGGAAAAACAACAACAACAAAACTCTTTTCTTGCCTGGAAACTAACAAATTCATTTGTACTTACTGAATGCAGATATTTACTGAGTGTCTGTCTACCTCGTGCCAGGTAATGGGGATACACAGTAAACAAAAACAAAAAAGGGCCTGCACTCAGATGGGGGTAGCATTTTATCTAGGTTTTCCTATAAGCAGAGAGGTAAAAGAGGGAGGGAGCCATGTGGATCCCTAGGGCAAGAGTGTTCCAGGCAGATGTAGGAAACAGCAGCGTGTGCTTGCACTTTCCAGGTGAGACGGCCTGTGTCGCTGGCCTGCTTTGGGGGGGAGGGGAGTGGCGAGGGCCTGGAGATGAGATGAAAGATGGGGGGGGAGGGCAGATCATGTATTTTATAGCAAGTGAGATGAGAAATCATTGAAGGATTTTCAACAGAAGAGGACTCTAATCTATGTTTTTAAAATATCAGCCCAGCTAGTATGTGGAGAAGAGACTTAGCATAGTGAGGCAAGAAGCAAGGAGGGAGCTACGGCAATAATCTAGGAAAGAGATGGGGCAGTTTGGGCTAGGATGATAGACATGAGATGATGAAAAGTGGTGACAGTATTGCTGACAGGATTTGAGGATTGATTGGATGTGAAATGTGAGAGAAAGAAGGGAGTAACATATGAGGCCCAGGTTTCTGACCTGAGTAACTGGAAGACTGAAGTGGAGATTTACCAAGAAAGAAGAGTGAGAGAAGAGCAGGTTTGGAGAGGAAGGTCAAGCGTCTTTTTGAACATGCTAATTAGATCTGCCTTTTACAAATCGAAGTGAGATATCCAGCAGGCAACTGGACATAAGCGTGCAGAGTTCGGAAGAGAGGTTGGGGGTCAACTGCACAGAGGTGGCATTTTGAGTCATAGGACAAAATGTGAGGGCAGGTGGAGAAGAGGACCCAGGACAGAGCCCAAGTTAAAATACTGTGTTGCCCTTCCCAAACATCGCATTTCACGTTAACTTAGACTCTACAGACAGTGTCTCTCATTCTCCTTCAACATCAACTGAAGGACAATTCACTGGTAGAGCGTCAATAAGACTCTCCTTCCTACTTTGGGAAGCAGCACTTCCCTTTCAGCCTGTTCACCACTCTTAGCAAGCAGCCAGAGGCCTTTCAAAGAAGCCACTCCAGCAGAAAGAAGGTGAAGGAGTCAAAGAAACCACCCCAGAGAACAAGGAGCTCTGACACTGTGGGCTGGTGAGTAGAAGAGAGAGGTGACACCTGGGAAATGCCTTTCCCAGACATTGCTCACTAAGCCATCCCAAAATAGAGTGGGAATAAGAGAAGCAGAGGCAAACCAAGTCGACAGTTGAGCAAGCTTCTTGATGAGGGGGCACATCCTGACAAGGGCGGGAGTCCAATCACAGCCCTGAGTCATGAGGAATACGTCCTTCACGCTATAAAGGTCGGGGACTGGCTATAAGTAGAATGCAGGGCTGAGAGTTACAGGCACTGTGGGGTGAAGCATTTTTGCAGTCAAGGACAGGGTGACAGCCTCAGGTCCTGACATTCAGCTGAGGCCAGGAGCTTTGGCCGGGCTCTGTGAAACCCCTTACGGATTATCTAACTTCTCCGGAGACTTGGCTTTCTCTCCACTATGAATCAGAAATGGTTAAATGCACCTCCTTTATGGGAAAAATTTTTCAGAAATAACTTATGAAGAATTATTTTGCAAGTAAAAATAGCACCATCACATTAAGTGTTAGACGGTTAAAAATAGGTAAACTCTCATTGTGATGAACTCAAGGAACTCACCAATTATTTTAATGAACTAAAATGGTGCTAAAATTAACACATTGCTAGAAACCAGGTTCCAGGTTGAGGGATCTGGAGAAGAAAGAATGCCAACGTCCAGCTTTCTGCTTAATAAATCCTCAAGCAAAAGGAACCAAACCCAGCAGGGGAAAGAAATATCATGAATACACAAACACATATGTTCCCCCCTTTCTCTCACTAGATGCTGGGCTTCTGTTGTATGTTGTTTTTTAAATTAATTATTTGGAACATGGGATGGCAGCCAAATAGATGGCTAGTTCTTCTAGGTGAAGAATAAGAGTTACTGAAAAAAAAAAAAACCACTTCTATTGGAAGAACAAATCTGCTGGGAGAGCTCAGCTGTCCTCTCTCACCCACCATGCAGGAAGCACACAATCCATTTCTCTTGTTATTGCAGTACCTGTAAAATGGGCAGTCCCTCTATCAGATTATTATTGCACATAATTGACTGAAGCCAGACCAACAAAACTCTGTTTGCAAAATATAACACAATACCCAGAAGCAATAATTTTGAAATCAGATAAAGATTTGGGTCCATGCCCTAGTACTACAAATTTCCAGCTGTGTGACCTTGGGCAAGTTGCTTTGCCTCTCTGTGTCTAAGTCTCCTCTTCTATAAAATAAAGATATAACACCTATCTCAAAGAGTCATGAGAATTGAATGATGATAGACATACAGTACTTAACACATACCTAAAAGTTGCTATTAACCATTCACATAATGGATCATCCAGAACATGCATTTAATTTTACTATCTAGAAAGCTTTCTTAAAATAGTATTTATTGTGATGAGATTTTAATGAGAGAGACAAGCAAAAAACATCTAAAATGCCAATCCAGCTACCTAAGAGATTCTCTGATAAGCTTAGATCTCTAATGGGCATTTATAAAAGAAGGAAAGAAGGATACAGAACCAGAGCAAGCTGCTTTTAGCAGCATTTACCAAGTGCTTGGCAAAATAACATACAAAATGAACTGAGGTTTGCAAAGAAAAAGTGACAAAGACAACAAAAATAATTTTTAAAATTATCTCTTTGAGGAAAAATTATTTGATGTTGATGAAGTACTCCAAGACATCACTGATATTCTAATTAAAACTTGCAACTTGAAATTTCTAAGATGGAATGATACTTAAGCACAAAAAACAAGAATTGGATAAATTGGTTTAATGACAGAATTTGGACTAATTTGTCTTGTATGTCCTGGGGGAGAGGGAGGCCCTTCTGACCTAAAAAGGCGCTGACAACACTGGCTCCCTTCTCCACATTCCGGCAAGGAAGGACTGCTGGCTGCTGGGAAGGCTGTGCATGGCAGGCCAAAGGATTAATGTGCAAGATGGGAGAATTTTTGGGTCAATGTTTAGCAAACTCCTTATATTGGAGAATCCAATCCTCATTTTGTTATGAATTATGCATTGATTAGGGTTAACAGATTTAGAAAATAAAAATATAGGACATCCAGGTAAATTTGAATTTCAGATAAACAGCGAATAATTTTTAGCATAAGTATGTCCCATGCAATATTTGGCCACCCTAATATTGGGCTATCAGTAACCTGTCACTTCAGCAGGACAGCAGGCTAGAAAAGAAGCGACGCCCTTCAACTTTGGCAAAGAGCACAAACTCTGTGTGACATTTTGCTCCTTGTTTCTGAGGAAGGCATTCATCTTTGATCACTTTCATTGATCTAGTCTAGTGGTTTTCAAATGCACACACACACACACACACACAATGTTCTTTAGAAAACAACTTCTGATGTGGAATCCTAACACATAATACAGATTTTTTTTTTCTAAAAGGAGGGAGAGGTTCTCTGGTTGAATGGAGAAGTTAGGGGTAGGATGGAGGAAGACAGAGGGTCTCGATCTCTACCCACTTGGCCTGTCCATCATCTTTGCCCTCCGAGTGCCCCCAAAGGATCTCCTTAGAAAAAAGGGACTCTATAGAACAGATGTAGAACATCAATCATTTGGTCAGTCCCACCAAGTCTTACTTAACTGAACCGAACGCCCAGGTCAACTGAATGTAAGCCTTATCTGTACCTCTCCTTCCCCGTGCCAGTGTTTCTTCTCACTGCAGACAATATCAGCGAGCTCCCATACAAGAAATACTGGAGTTCTATTTGACTCATTTTAATCCTTTTGCCATAACCAATCGGTTGCCACAGCCTGCTGTTTTTTATTTTACAATAACTGTGCCTCTGTGATATGAAATAAAGAGCTAAAAACAGTCAAAGTCACCCCAACAATTCATCTTATTCACATGACAACAATAATTCAGGAATTGAAATAAACTTCCAATGCTTTGGCTAAACTGTCCAGATATCATCTAGATATTTACTATCACAGAGAGATAGCCAACACTCTTCCCACTTCAGCCCTTTCTCTCAGGGTTGGTTCAGAAGAATGTTCTTTTCACGAGGAAGAAGAAACACTGCTGTCATGCAGAAGTCTTTTCCCTCACCTTATTCCTACAACTATCTGCAAGGGTGTGATGCCATCTCCTGCAGACTTACCTTTATTTGGTATGATAGAAGTGTCCTTAGACATACTTTTCATGTTTATTCAAATTCTCATTACTCTTGCCCACCATAGGGCATCTTTAACACACTCCCCTCAGCCCCTGTCTGGGAGTAATCACTCACTATGATTTTGCCCTAACCAATTCTCCACGAAAGACCTTTTGTTTTGGAAGAAGCACCACAGAGCCATTCTCAGAGCACATGGAGCACATCCTTGACCAGCTTAAGAAGCACGCTTCAGGGGCCAGCCCGGTGGTGCAGTGATTAAGTTCTCCCACTCCACTTTGGAGGCCCGGAGTTCACAAGTTCAGATCCTGGGCGCGGACCTACGCACTACTTGTCAAGCCACGCTGTGGCAGGCATCCCACATATAGGGGTGAGGAAGATGGGCACGGATGTTAGCCCAGGGCCAATCTTCCTCAGCAAAAAGAGGTGGGTTGGCAACAGATGTTAGTTCAGGGCAGATCTTCCTCACCAAAAAAAGAAAAAAACAAGCTTCAGACCAATGCTGAGGAAGGCTATCTTTCACCTACAGACATGTGCCTGTTCAGCTTGCTCATTAAAAGTTATTCACCTACACAAAAGCTACTAAAACTAATAAGTGAGTTTAGCAGCATTACAGGATTCAAGATCAATACACAAAAATCAATTATATTTCCATATACTAGCAACAAAGAATCATAAATTGAAAAAAAAAAGTACCATTTGTAATACCATCAAAAAAAAGTGAAACACTTCGGAATAACTCTGACAAAAGATTGTGCAAGACCTGCACTGAAAATAACAAAACATTGCTGAGACCAATTTTAAAAGACCTAAATAAAAACCATATTCATGAGTTGGAAGACTCAATAATGTTAAGATATTAATTTTCTCCAAATTGATCTAGAGAGTCAATGCAATTCCAATCAAAATCCCAGAAGTTAGCAAACTGATTCTAAAATTCATATGAAAATGCAAAGAACAGAATAGTCAAAAATAACTCTGATAAAAAAAAGAACAAAATTGGAGGACTAATAGCACCTAATTTCAAGACTTATTATAAAGCTAAAGTAATCAAGACAGTATGGTATTGGTATCAAGATGGACAAATAGATCAATGGAACAGAAGAAACAATTCAGGATGGACTTTTAAATATATGCATTTGTGAAAAACGTGCAAAGGCAATTCAACGGAGAAAGAATAGTCTTTTCAACAAATGGCACTGAAAAAATTAGGCAGCCATATGCAAAAGAAGAACTTTAACCCATTCTTCATGCTTATACAATAATTAACTCAGAATGGTTCATAGACCTAAAAGTATTTGAAACTAAACCTAAAACTACAAAACTCCTGGAAGAAAATATATGATAAAAATCTTTGTGATCTTGGGTTAGACAAAGATTTCTTAGATATGACCCCAAAAGTGCAATCTACAAAAGAAAAAAAATCAATAAATTGGACTTCATCAAAATTAAACATCTTCTTTTTGAAAGACTGTTAGGGTAATTAAAACACAAACCACAGACTGGAAGAAAATACTTACAAATCAAATATCTACCAGATTTTGTATCAAGAAATATATACAGAATATATACAGAACTCTTAAAATCAATAAGAATACAAGCAATCCAATAAAAAATGGGCAAAAGATTTGAACAGACACTTCACCAAAGAAGATACATGGATAGCAAATAAGCATATGAAAAGAAATTCAACATCATTAATCATTAGGGAAATAAAAATTAAAACCACAATGAGATGGCACTACATACATATTTGAATAGCTAAAATTAGAAAGACTGAGCATACCAGTGTTAGTGAGGATGTGAAACGGAAACATTCACACACTCACGATGGGAATGTATAATGGTACAATTGCTTTGGAAAACAGTTTAGCAGTTTCTTAAATTGACATATACCTACCATATGATCCAGCCATTATATTCCTAAGTATTTGCCCAAGAGAACAAAAAGCATATGTCCATACAAAGACATGTACGTGAATGTTCACAGCAGCTTTATTGCAAAAGCCAAAAACTGGAAAAAATTCAAATATCCATCAACAGATGAATAGATAATCTGTGATATGTCCATGCAATGGAATACTACTCAGCAGTAAAAAGGAATGAACTGTTGATACATGCAAAAACATGAATAAATTTCAAAATAATTATTCTGAGTGAAAGCAGCCAGGCAACTCCCCCAAAAAAAGAATAGATACTGTATGATTTCATTTACATAAAATTCTAGAAAGTGCTAACTAATTTATAATGACAGAAAGCAGATCAATGTTTGCCTGGAGACAGCGCAATGGGAGGGCGCTTAACAAAAGGATGCAGGAAAACTTTTGGGAGTGATGGATATGTTCATCATCTTGATTATAGTAATAGTCTCACAGGTGTCTACATGTCAAAATGCAACAAATTTTACACTTTAAATATGTGCAGTTTATTATGTGTCAATTATACCTTGATAAAGCCACTCAAATAAAACTAAAAATGAAAAAAGTATTATTTAGGAAGAAGAATTAATCACATTTGGTCTAGTCTCTGCTCAGTGTCATATTTAAACAACTGTTTGGCAGCCAAGAATTAAGTGACAATAGCCTTAATCTTTATTGAGGCTTGAAAAACATCAAATGGAACCTAATTCATAACTGAGAGCAAAACACCTTCAATTTGCCATCCCCACCATCATATTTACCTTCCACAGATGGCTGGAGCTCCAAAGACTCTTTCCTTCTCTCTCTAAACTCCTCGAATCCTCTCTTCCTCAGCCCTGCCCACGAAACTGACGGTGGTCTTTTCCCCATCCTTCCCCTACCTGCTGGGGTATATTCTCCAGTCACTCTGCCTCTCCCTCCATGGGTTCTTCTATTTCTGCTCAATTCTGATCACCTCTTCCTTCTAGTTAAGCATTTTTCTATCTATTATCCTAAGCAGCATAACTAAAACCCCAGAAGCCAAAAAGTGAAAGTAATCTTCCTTAGAAGCAGAATATCTAGGGACAGAGAGGAATGCTCATACATTAATAATTTTTTAATTCTAACAGCTGGGGGGTGGAGGAGACTATCTTATTTAAAAAAGCAAAGATTGATTCCAAGATCCAGGTCCCCTCCCTGCATAGAGCTCCTCCCTATCCTCACATCCCTTCCTCACACCGCCCACACCCCCCCACATCTCCCGGGCAAAGAGGCTCAGGTTCACTTCATTCAGTCTTCCCATTCTGACTCTAAATTGCATCCCTGTACCTGAAACACATTCCCTCTCCTCATTCACCCTTCCCACTCCCTTTCCACAGCTGTGGCTGTTTTGCCTCATCTTTGAACCCCTTCCCCAAGCTACTCGAAGAGAAATGACCAGTTTCATTCTTTCTAAACATGGTACTGCCACAGCTCCTTCTTATACATGTATATTTTGGCTTGTATATGAGAATTCTTTATGAATTTAAAGGCTCTATTTGTTAAATGTTTGTCCATTTCTCTGCATATAATTAATATAATTAACCTGTCTGCCTGCGTCACTGCTCTCTGTAGAAGACTGTAAAGTTCCAGAGAACCAGAGGTCCATCTGTGCCGTCACTCTTTGCAGGCTTCTCATCATGGCTGGCTACGGCAGTGCCCTGCTGAACAGGCGAGGATCTTTCATTGCTCTACCTTCTCCTCGCACTCCCTCCTCACTCCTCCTGCTTCAGGTCCCACCATCATCAAACCACTGACAGTGCCCAGCCCCACATCCCCAGCACACTACCATCCTCTTTCACCCCCCAATCCCCCCGAGTATGACCTTCGGCCTAAAGCAGAAGTTGCCAAGCTTTTTCAGTAAAGGGCCAAACAGTAAATATTTTAGGATTTGTGGGCCATATGGTCTCTGTCACAACTACTCAACTCTGCCATTAGAGCACAAATGCATAGATAATATGTAAATGAATAAGTGTGGCTGTGTTCCAGTAAGTCCTTATTTCTAAATACAGGCAACGGGCCAGATTTGGCCCGTAGGCTATAGTTTGCTGAACCTAGTCTAAAGTATCCTCCCTTCCAACTTCCATCTAGGTAGCTCCTCGTTTTCCTACAAGACTCAGCACAAGTTATCTTCATGAGGCTGCTTTCTCCTGTCCCTGGTTAGGTGCACCTGTTCTCTGTACCCCCATAGCAGATACACCAAATGTATTTTAAAGGGGCAGGAAATGCTTCTTCCCCAAGCCTGATGTTTCCTTCCAGGTGGGGGCAGTTACAGCATAACATGGCTGGCCTTTCTACTCCATTGCGGATGGAGCAACTTGGAGTAGGCTTGCTCCTTCTCTGCTCAGGGGAGCAAACTGCCCATAGAGAGTACATATTCTGCCTGCTTCCCCAGTACCATAAGCGGCATACCCTGCCACTACTGGGAAAGGCCTGAGTGCACAAATCTGTCTCATTCCAGAGTTCTCCATTACCAGTTTAATCAGTAACAACAGTCATGTTTTTATCTCTGTCTGTCTTACTTCTTGATTATCTCTTAATTGCTTCCGAACTCTAGAGGGAAACAGGGGAGCTATTTATTAGGCCCCAGTGAGCCCCAACCTCCACCACTAGCCATAGCACTCAGGATGTTGCTTAGAAATGTTCTTCGTGTGTCTTCTTTCACTTTGGTCAGTGATTCTCAAAGAACACGTCAGTCCTCTGGAGGACCCCTGCAATTGTCATGAACAGACCCAGATATGCAAGTCTCCCTTTCATACTGACAGCAAGTGACACACTTTCCATTAGTTTTTCTTTTTACCTACAACCTAATGTTACTTACTAATAACCTACTAGGTGAGTTAGCAGTAGTTTCTAAATTGAACATGTGAATGGTCTTTACTGAATCTTTAATTCAGTATTTTGTTAAGAAGTCTGGCAGCTACTCTTTTGGAAATACTGCAAAACTTACTGAGCATGAGCATATAAGACAGAATTTCAGTGGTTTTCAGGAAAGACAATTTGTGAATAACATATCATTGATGCTGTCTTCAATTGGTCATGGTTTCCAACCACTGCTATTCGAGTTTTGCTTTTGCATTATAAATCACCGTTAGCGTAACATCTTTATTAATTGAGTTTACTCTGTGTCGTTTGGGTAACCTTACAGTGTATAGTGAGGTATACTTGACCATCTGGAGGACAGACTAGGGTAATAATTTGAGCACAAGCTCTAATGTCAGACTTTCTGGTTTGCATCCCAACATCACCACACACCAGCTGTGAGACTTTAGGTAAGTTATTCAAACTCTTGTACTTTTGTTTCTTCACCATTAAAATGGGGAGAATAGTACCTTCACCATGGGGCTACTGGGAAGATTAAATGAGATCATCTGTGTAAAGCACTTAGACCACATGGTTAGCTATTATTATTACTATTTTATTATTACTATGCACATGAATAGGACTTTTAGCCTCTAATTTTCCAATAATTGCACTTTAAGCTATGTATAGATACAGTTCAAATACAAATCATCCATAAATCTATTGCTACAGCAGATGAATCTGTAATCCTACCAAAATTTCTTTACACTATATGTTTCATTGGTGATATGTTTTATAGCACATATTTATTTGTTTGGTGTCTGTTGTCTGTCTTCTCTACTGAAACTTAAATCTCATAAGGGCAGAGCCCTTTCCATATCTGTGGATTCTCTACTACAGCCCCAAGGCCTAGAACAGTGCCTGGCACACAGTAGGCTCTCCATAATCTTTTTTTAATGAATTAACATGCTCACTATGAATTTACATTATATAACTTGCAGTATAATATTGAGTTTGGTGTAATAAAATTACTAGATTATAAAGTTTTTTGGCATTGTTTTATACCTTAAAACCACATTTAAGCTCATATTGTCATCTTAGTAAGGAAATAATGAGTGATTTATATATATCCTACTTTAATTCTTTGCTACCACTGCTTTATTTTCCACTGAGAACATGTGGGCTAGGTGACCACGGGTCTTTTGTAAGGCCTGAGTGGGCCATGGCCAAATAAAGATGTGTATTTTTCAAACTGAAAATTCAAAAATATTTTCAAAGTTCCAGTTCTACATATATGCTCAAGAGAAATGAGTGGCGTCCCATTTGTTTATTCTTTCTTTTGCTTCCCTTGCCTGTAGAGACATAATATTCAAAAAGATACTGCTAAGACTGATTCAAAGAGGGTACTGCCTATGTTTTCTTCTAGGAGTTTTACAGTGTCAGGTCGTACATCCACGTCTTCAATCCACTTTGAGTTAATTTTTGTGTATGGTGTGAGATAATGGTCTACTTTCATTCTTTTGAATGTGGCTGTCCAGTTTTAAGGGACTTTCCTTTCTCCATTGTATGTTCTTGGCTCCTTTGCTGAAGTTTAACTGTCCTTAGATGTGTGGGTTTATTTCTGAGCTCTCAGTTCTGTTCCACTGATCTGTGTATTGGTTTTTCCCCCAGTATCATGCTGTTTTGATACTATAGCTTTGTAGTATATTTTGAATTCAGAGAATGTGATACCTCCAGCTACATCAAACTAAAAAGCTTCTGCACAGCAAAGGAAACCATCAACAAAGTGAAAAGACAACCCACAAACTGGGAGAAAATATTTGCAAATCATATATCTGATAAGGGGTTAATTTCCAAAATATATAAAGAACACATACAACTCAACAACAAAAAAACAAACAACCTGATCAAAATATGGGCAGATGATATGAACAGACATTTTTCCAAAGAAGATATACAGATGGCCAACAGACACATGAAAAGATGTACAACATTACTAAATATTAGGGAAAGACAAATAAAACCCACAACGATATACCATCTCACACCCGTCAGACTGGCTATTATTAAAAAGACAAGAAATAAGCATTTGGAAAGGATGTGGAGAAAAGGGAACTCATACACTGCTAGTAGGAATGCAAACTGGTGCAGCCACTATGGAAAACAGTATGAAGGTTTCTCAAAAAATTAAAAATAGAAATACCAGGGGCTGGCCTGCTGGGAAAGCAGTTAAAGTTGGTGTGTTCCACTTCAGCAGCCTGGGGTTCGCCTGTTCAAATCCTGAGCGTAGACCTACTCCCTGCTCATCAAGCCATGCTGAGGTGGCATCCTAGAAGAAGAACTAGAAAAACATAGAAGAACTAGAAGGACCTATAACTAGGATATACAACTATGTACTGGGGCTTTGGGGAAAAAAAGAAAAAAAAACAGGAAGATTGGCAACAGATGTTAGCTCAGGGCAATCATCCTCAAAGAAAAAATAAAAACAAAAGAAATATCATATGATCCAGCTATTCCATTTCTGGGTATTTATCCAAAGAACATGAAAACACTAATTTGAAAAGATTTATGTATCCCTATGTTCACTGCAGCATTATTCACAATAGCCAAGACTTGGAAGCAACCCAAGTGCCCATCAACAGATGAATGGATAAAGAAGATGTGGTATATACAATGGAATACTACTCAGCCATGAAAAATATGAAATCTTGCCATTTGCAACAACATGGCTGGACCTTGAGGGTATTATGCTAAGCAAAGTAAGTCAGACAAAGACAAATACTATATGATTTCACTCATATGTGGAAGATAAAAAAACAAACACATTGATATGGAGAACAGACTGATAGTTACCAGAGGGGAAAAGGGTAGGGGGGAGAGCAAATGGGGTAAAGGGGCACATAAGTATAATAATGGATGGAAACTAGACCTTTGGTGGTGAACACAACGCCATCTGTAAGAAACAGAAATATGATGTACACCTGAAATTCACATAATGTTATAAACCAATGTTACTTCAATAAAATAAAAAATAAGTGGAAAAGCCCAACAAAAGATGTTCAAGAATGTTCACAATGGCTTTGTTCAATATGTGTGTGTGTGTGTGTGTATATATATATATATATTATTTTAAATATATATATATTATATATGTATAAAATAGCCAAAAATTGGAAACAACTCAAATATCCATCATAGAAGAATAAATAAATGGTGGCATATTTATGCAAGGAATATTACACAGCAATAAAAAAGAACAAACTACTTTATACACTCACATGCAGATACGTGGATAAATCTCAAAGACATAAAGATGAGCAAAAGATAACATATTGTATGACTCCATTTTATAAATTCAACTTATAGGAAGTATATTAGTTATAGCAAAACAAATCTGTGGATATAGAAGTCAAAATAGTGGTTATCTCTGTTGGGGGAATATGAGGGGGCAAGAGAAAGCCCTCTAGGGTATGGAAAATGTTATCTGTCTTAATTTGGGTGATATTTCACAGGTGTGCATGTATGTGTTGCCATGTGTGTATAAATTCATTGAGTTGTACAGTTAAGATCTATGCACTTTATAGTATGTATACTAAACATGGATATATGTGTGTGTGTGCATATATATATACATATATACTTATATATTTTTTTTGGAGAGAAAGAGAATAATTTCTGTATGCCTGACTTTTAGCTAGGCCCTGGAGATATACTGATAAACAAAACGGGTGTGGTCTTTCCCCTCAGTATAGTGTATCTCAGGCATTAGCTTTTAGTATCTATGCTCAGTAAATTGTTAGTAACCTGAACTGAGCACTCTTTTTACACACTAACCACTTAAACTTTCAAAAAATACTACTGCTGATGCTAATAGCAACAGTGGTGCTTCATATTTCTTTGACAAACATGTTTTGTTTTATTTTAGGCTTTTCAATCCGAGGTCATCATGATGCCTCATTATGGAAAAATCCCAGAAACTTCTCCTCCCTCCAGCAAAAGAACGACATGCACTTTCATCCTGCAGATTTCAGAATTGATTCTCTGTGCTGCTAGCATTCTCCATATCCCACGGAGTTGTGCACTAAAATCCAGAGCAATGAATGCACCTATGAAAAATGATGCTTTCGAGCCTGCCGCATGGTGCAGTAAATTTGCAAGTACTCTTAATAATAATAAGGATCAACATTGACTTTAATGGTCCTCAAATCCGTAACGTGATTTCATTAGCCACCCAGCACAGATGCCAGCAGGGGTGATGTCATCCATTCCCCCTGCTCTGGAACCTGAGTCAGGCGCCAGACATGGAAACCAGTCTTACAGACGCTAATCGGATTAAAGCTTCTGGCAGCCGCTGATCAATAGGTGGTAGCTGGAGGAATCCCAAAATGTTCAAAGCCCCCTCAGGCCCCTTCACTGGCACTGCCTCACTCAAGCAGAAGGGAGGTTCAGGTGGTCGCTTGCTGCAAGTGGGAAAAGTCAAGACGGTGTGTCCTAAGGCACTGTGCTATTCCCAGTTTTCCCCAGGACCCAGGTCCACACAGCAAAAAAGGATCATCACTGGTTATCACTTATGCAGCATCCTCAAATATTGCTCTCCGATCTTACCTAAAGGAATCTCTAACTACTCACACACCCATCAGATAGGAAACTAACAGTTAAAATCAGGGGCTTTGGACTCAGACACAGCTTGATCTAAAACCTAGCTCTTCCATTGACTAGTTAACCCAAGTGAGCAGCCCTACCTCTCTGAGACTCAGCTTCCTGATCTGCAAGGTGGAGATAATAACACCCACTTCCTAGAGGTTAGTGAGGATAAAGAGCTTACGTGCGTAAGGCGTTTATGACAGTCCCTGGCCCTATGTACTTACATGCTGGATAAATGAGAGCTAATAATGAAAAGAAATGATCAGCTATGATTAATAGCTACCAATTCATTACAATTCATAAAACTCTGAAATTCCCCCTCACAACCAGAGAGGAGAATTTTTTTTGCCTTTGTCATTTTACTTACCTCAACTTTCCCATCTCTCAAACTTAGCACAAGCAAGAAGCCAGGGCCTAGATGAGCTTATCACCTCCAGGTTGCTTTAACGAGAACTTCAATAACATGGCAAAATACAATGACCTCATCATCCCAATGTTGCAGCAGTAAAAATCAATGCTACTTAAAAAGTCTGACAATCAATCCAGGTCTAGCCAGATATCTGTGGGAGTCAAGCAGGCCTGTATGGAAACGATTTCACCCAGGGATCTCATTAAAGCTCTGCAGTGGTATTTCCCTGGTGTAAGTGGGCAGTTTGCGTTTGGGTTGGGTTTTCTTTCAACTATGGAATCCCTATGAGATCAGGGCTCTATGTCTCCCCAGCAGCTGGCTCGGGAGCACTTTTATTAGTTGGACGTCCTCACTGGCATTACCAGCGCAAATATCCGTTCCTCTGTCAATGTCATTCCACCCTCCGTGGTGACTCGGACCTTCTGCTGTGGAAAGCACAAGCTGCTTTAGTCCGGAGTGAGCTCTTGAGAGAGTAATAAACAGGCTTCGGTTTGTTTTTGTTTTTTCTAATTTTTTGTTTATTGCAGTAACATTGGTTTATGACATTGTAAAAATTTCAGGTGTACATCATTGTACTTCTATTTCTGCATAGCTTTGTTTTTACTGCACTATACACTGTAGTGTAGGAGTTATAGAAAGCATAATTTTAAAAGAATGCATTTCTATTGTATGAGCCTTTTTCTAAAACCTCATTATTCAAATGCTAATGTAAAACAACTTTCCCTCCTCTGAGCTCAGGTCATTTTGAGAAATAGCACCTACTCTGGGCCAGGCATTCTTCTAAGTACTGGAGATACAAAGGATACAGCACCATGAGCTTTCTCTTCTCCAGGATATCGTGAGACCAGCAAGCACAAATTCTACTAATTCCAGACCCAGTTCCTGAAAAAAAGACAAACAGGATGAAAGGCAGGATGTGGCACACACCACTTCTTTTTTCCTCTAGCAGTGAAAAAACTACTAGACTCTGGATTATCTACTCCAGAACAATCAACTTACAGTTGAAACTTAAACTAGTATGAAAAAATGGGTGAACCAGAATAAGAAGCCCCACTGTTTCCAGCAGCACTGGCAACCTATTCATTTAGAAAGTCAATAAAAGTCAATTCAGGACTCCATTCTTGGGCTACTCCATATCCCACACATACACGGTGGGAGAGGGAGTGTTCACACTTTATAAATAATATAGTCTTCAATTCCTCAAGAGCACTTCCTAATTTCTTTAATTAGTCTTCCTTTCTGTAAATATAATCATACTTATATTATCATTGTGAAAGTTAAATGAAGCACTATATATATAAAGTGTCTAGAAAACCACTTGGCTCATATTAGGTACTCACTGAATGAGAGCTATAAGAAAACTCAGTTTCAAGATACCAAAAGGAGTGTGACCACAGACACTATGCTCCCTGGCTAGCTTCTGGTTTTTCTTACTTTGAAGCAGCAGAAGCAGACTTTTCTCTAGCCACACTAGCCTAGAAAGATCTAAGCGTAGCTACTAGCACTAGAAGGTCATTGGTCCACAATTCAACCTTGACAAAACATCTAGAAATGTATTCAATGAAAAACATAAAGATGACAGGACGATCAGTAATCCCAACGATTGTAAATAGGTTAAGTTCCCTTATTAAAAGATAAGAGCTTTCAGAGAGTGACGTCAGCGTCATGGCAGAGTGAGCTTTCCCGTAAACTCTTCCCCTGATAAGATATAACAAAAGGAAAAGTCACAGACCAACAATGGACTCCTAGACAGCAAAAAGCAAGATCGGAAAGATCCACATGTCGCACATCTGCGAGTGGAACATGCTGGGCCCCCAGAGGAAGTGGGGAGAGGTAAGGAGAACTCCTCTCCCTCCCCATCAGATCAGCGATCCCGGTCCGCGTGGCTCCTAGAGAGCGGGGAGGGGCGGCCCTCTGCAGAGAAACTGTAGCTCTTCAGGCTCTGTGAGCTAGTGGGAAACTCCCACACAGAGGACTCAGAACAGCTACAGGGCTACTATCAACATCTGAGCACCCCAGGAAGGCGGATAACGAGGGGCAAGCGAGAAGCCCCCCACGCCAGGGACCCAGCGGGCAAAAGAGAGAGCCCCCCCACTCCCCTCATGCCAGATACTGCAGCTCAGCCGACCAGACCAGACCAAGCAGCCATCGGATTGCAGCGAACAGCCCAGGCAGTGCGCAGGGGGCTCAGATTACACAGCCCTTAACCCCCACACGGTGGCAGCGGGTGGAAATTACAACCAGATGTTTCCAGGATGAGGAAAAATAAAGCCAATACAGGAACCACAATGCAAAGGTACATGAAATCACCAGACCAGAAGGAAAATGACAAGCACCCAGAAACCAATCCTGAAGACACAGAAATCCATAACCTAAATGACAGAGATTTCAAAATAGCTATCATAAAAAAACTCAGTGAAATACAAGATAACACAGACAAACAATTCAATGAGATTAGGAGTTTCTTCACAAAAGAGATTGAAATCATAAAGAAAAACCAATCAGTACTGATGGAGATGAAGAACACAATGGAGGAGATAAAGGAGAATCTGGAATCTTTAAAGAACAGAACTGACAATATGGAGGAAAGAATTAGCATTATAGAGGATAGGAATACAGATATGCTCCAGATGGAAGAGGAGAGAGAACTAAGACTAAAAGGAAATGAAGAAAGTCTCCGAGAAATATCTGACTCTATTAGGAAATGTAACATAAAAATTATAGGTATTCCTGAGGGAGAAGAGAGGGAAAGAGGAAGAGAGAGCCTACTCAAGGAAATAATAGCTGAGAACTTCCCAAATCTGAGGAAGGAGCAGGAAATACCAGTAAGTGAAGCCAATACATCACCTAAACACATCAACAGGCAAAGGCCCACTCCACAACCTATAGTGGTAAGGCTGGCCAAAGTCAATGACAAAGAAACAATATTAAGGGCAGCTAGACAAAAACAAAAAATAATGTACAAAGGAACTCTCATCAGGCTCTCAGTGGATTTCTCAACAGAAACATTACAGGCTAGGAGAGACTGGAATGATATGTTCAAAATACTGAAAGATAAAAACTTTCAGCCAAGAATACTCTATAAAGCAAAAATTTCCTTCAAATATGATGGAGAAATAGTAACTCTCCCAGATAAACAAAAGCTAAGGGAGTTCATGGCCACGAGACCCCCACTACAAGAAATACTGAAGAAGGCCCTCAGGCCTGAAAAAAAGAAGAGAAATGGAATACAAAGCTTGGAGCAAGGAGAAAAATATGTAGACAAAATCAGAAAACTAGTAGATCTTTACCGGAATAGGTTAGCAACCACCTAAATACCAAAATCAAAGATCAAAGGAAGGAATTCACCAAAAATAAATATACAATGGAATACTACTCAGCTATAAAAAAAGACAAAATTGTCCCATTTGCAACAACATGGATGGGCCTGGAGGGTATTATGTTAAGTGAAATAAGCCAGAAAGAGAAAGACAAACACTGTATGATCTCACTCATATGTGGAATATAAACCAACACATGGCCAGAGAAAACTGCATTGTGGTTACCAGGGGCAATGGGGGTGGGGAGTGGGTACAAGGGGTGAAGGGAGACATATATATGGTAATGGACAAACAAAAATGTACAACCCAAAATTTCACAATGTTATAAACTATTAAAACATCAATTAAAAAAAAAGGCAAGAACTTTCAGACTGATTTTTAAAAAGTGAGTTCTAGCTTTTTTACAAGAGATATGTCCAGCACAAAATAATACAGAGAGGTTGAAAATATGCAGATGCCCAAAGATAGACCAGTCAAATACAAAAAGAAAGCACTATTGCAATATTAATATTAGCTCAGAGATAATTCAAGGCAAAAAGTTCGATATGGGACAAAGAAAGCTGTTTCATATAGATAAGCAGTAGATTCATCAAAATATATAGCAACCATGAACCTTTTCACTGAATATCTGGCAGCAGATACGTAAAGAGTAACAGAGTGCTCACAGTGTGTCAGGCACAGTTCTAAGCACTTTACACACAGCAACTCATATAATCTTCCCGAGAGCCCTATAAAGTAGATGATGTGATTCTACAGTTGAGGAAACTTGTCAAGGTTCGTCAGCTCACGAGCATGGAGCTGGTACTCAAACCAGGCAGGTAGACCAGCATCAGTGCTCTTAACTTGTTACTATACTCACTCCAAAAAGCTAAAAAAGAGTGTTAGAAATAGAAAAGAAAAAAATTGTCAAACCCATAGGTATAGTGGGAAAGGTTAACAAACCATTCCCAAAATTTGTCATATCAAGATGACAAAAAATTAAATATATAAAAGATGTGAATAATAAATATCACAAGCTTGACATGATCTCTCTAAAAAGGGGAGAGGACCAAATGTCCATGGAATATTTATTTAAAATATATAGAGAGAAAAATCACTTAATAGGCCTTAAAAATTTTTTCGATAAGTTTCTAAAACTCTTGAAAGGACCCACTCTCATAGGACCCACTCACTGATTAAAATAAAATTAAATCTAGACCCTCCCTCTTTTAAATAACTCATGTCAAAGAGTAAATAAAAATTTAATTTATAAATTACTTGAAAATTAACATATACTGAAACACTAAATGGAAAATTCTATAGAATGTAGCCAAAAGCTTACTCACGAGAAAAATCATCCTTAAATACGTTTTTTCTTAAAACAAGCAAAGTCTAGAATAAATATTTTTGTAACGTTAGACTCAGAAGCCGGAAAAAGAACAACAAAATAAACTAAAAAAAACAATGAATTAGACAGGTTAAAACGACTAGAATTGTTGAGTAAAACTAAGACCAGCTCAGGGCCGGCCTGGTGGCATAGTGGTTAAGTTCTTGCACTTTGCTGCAGCAGCCCAGGGTTCGCTGGTTCAGATCCCAGGCGTGGACTTTTGCACTGCTTACCAAGACATGCTGTGGCAGCCTCCCACATATAAAGTAGAGGAAGATGGCCACAGATGTTAGCCCAGGGCCAACCTTCCTTAGCCAAAAAAAGAGGAGGATTGCCAACAGATGTTAGCTCAGGGCTAATCTTCCTCACAAAAAAAAAAAAAAACTAAGACCAGTTCTTTGCAAAAAAAAAGCATTAAGAGATGTTTGACAGATCTGACATAAAAGAAAGACATAAAAGAAAAAAGTTTAACACATATATAACATCAGCAATGAAAAATTAAATATAACTACAGATAGAGAATAGATTATTTTTAATAAAATACTACTTATAACTTTATGCCAGTAATGTGAAAGCCAAAAAAAAATCAATAATTTTCTAAGAAACTACTTGAATTTTTTTTTAGAAAAGAACAGAAATTGAAAGAATTAGTGAACTCAACACCCCAAAAAAGTTCTAGATGTTGGCTTTATAAGAAATTTCTATAAAGCTTTCAAGAACTCATTTCACAAGGCTAATATAACCCTGACAAAGACAGCGGGAAAAAAGTAACCTTTAAGTCAAATTCACTTATGAATATATATACTCTATAAATAGTATTAACAAATAGAACCAACAACACACTAAAAGAATAATACAGCACCTCTAACTAGGATTTATTTCAGGAATTCAAGGATGGGTAACATTAGAAAATCTATCAATGTAATTCACTAGATTAATAGATTAAAGTAAAAAAATGAAATGATCAATACCTCAGCAAAAAAAAAAATTTAATGAAATGATCAGTTTGATAAATGCAGAAAATGCAGTTGATAAAATTCTATATTCATTCCAGGTTAAACCTATGGATAAACTAAGTATAGAAGGAAACTTATCTAATATGATACAGAACATTTTTTTTTTTAATCTGTAATAGTCTCTTTTAAAAAGTTAATATTATCTGGGAAAAACTTTTGAGTGACTATTCTATATTAAAAAATAACTAAAAGTACCTAACAAACAAATACAATGAGTGAACCTTTACTGGATCGTTGGTTAAAAAAATAATATATAAAGGCAGCAATAAAATGTATTTGGGGGAGAAAAATAAGTAACATATAGAGCAGTAAAAAGGTTAGTATCTCTACTTTATGAAGAGGTCTTATTAACCAGTTTTTTAAAAAGACAAGTGATCTCCCCTTCCTCAAAAGTACGTAAGGAATCATGAACAGGGCAATTCCAAAAGAAGAAACACAAATTGCCAAAAAAATATGAAAAGATATCAGCCTGATTAGTAACCAAAGAAATGTAAATTAGAATAACAATGAAATATCATTTTCCACTTTAAGATTAGCAAAGATTAAACAGAATAATAATATTCAAAGTTGGTGAAGTGTAAATATTATACCGGTGAAGTGTAGTTCAACTTTTTGGGGGTAATGACTTAGAAAATATATATCAAAATTTTACACAGATATTCCTTTTGACCTTGCTGTTAAACTTATAAAATCTGCGCAAAGGAAATAATTAAACAAACGGACAAAAATTAATGCACATGATTCTTTTTTGCAGCATTGTTTATAAATTTTTTTAATTAAATCTAAATGACCAATGAAATATATTGTGCCATAGCCATATAACTGCATACTTTTAAGGATTTGAAAAGAACAAGTAAATCTGTAAGAATTAGTATAGAAATATGTCTGTGAAATAGTTTATGTTAAAAAATTTTGTGGAAGAGTAGGTCTAACATGATCTTATTTATCTAAAAGATATATATGTGCTGATAAGTGTGTTAATAGAAAAACTTCTGGAAAAGTATACAACAAATTATAACAATAGTTATATCTGTGAGGTAGATTTAAGGGGACTTTCCCTTTCTACTTTATGTCTAAAATTTTTAGTATTTTATAATCAGCACATATTATGTTTATAATCAGAAAAATAATAATAATACTAGTACATTGTGGGGAGAGAGAAGGAGAGACCCTGTGTTCCCTCCTCCCTAATGAAAGCAAAGTCCCCGCCCCATCTCAGTGGGTCCCCAAGAAGCGCCCCAGGCAAAGCCACTGGGAGTGGGACGAAAACTAGACGGGTGCTGTGGGTGTCTTGCTTTGTAAAGCTTCACACGCCTGAGCCTTGAGTCACGTCAGAGACTGTCCCCTCTTTAAAGTCGCCCTTATTGCTACTGAAATAACTACTCCACATCTGGGAACAAGAAATACACTTCCCCAAGGAAGCCCCTGTTTCCAAATCTCCACCCTGGTTTACCATCGGTTTAGGCTCTCGGCCTCTGATGGACCATCTGCTCGGCATGTCTCTTTCTCCAGTTAACAGCCTTCATTATTTTTAAACCGCCCTTAAGCACAGATTCAAAGGCAAGGACAACAAGAATGTCCTCTAAGTCTCCAAAATAAATCAGTCTCTGCAATCTGCTTCCCATGTCCCCTCTCTGAACATGAGCATGATTAGGGGTGTCATAACCATCATACCACCTTTTCCCTGAGAATCGATACTTTGAGGCAGGCAGTTAGCACAGGGCGCCTGCCAGGGCAACGCAAGCGGAGATTAGGGGGGACTTTGCCAAAATGACTCCGAGAGATGCAGAGTATGTCTGGGGCTTCACACACCCCAGGGTGATTCAGGAAACAGGTCTAAGATGCTGGGCTAGCGAGGAAAGACAGACTCTGGGTAATTACATTCATAGCTTGAATATCACATGTGGGGGTAATTAATAATCTATAAATGTCCCGAATGAGTGCACATATTGAATTATTCCATCATTAAAAATGGTGGCAGTGTTGGGGCCGGCCCGGTGGCGCAAGCGGTTAAGTGCGCGCGCTCCGCTGCGGCGGCCCGGGGTTCGCTGGTTCGGATCCCGGGCGCGCACCGACGCACTGCTTGGTAAGCCATGCTGTGGCGGCGTCCCATATAAAGTGGAGGAAGATGGGCACAGATGTTAGCCCAGGGCCGTCTTCCTCAGCAAAAAAAAAAAAAGAGGAGGATTGGCGGATGTTAGCTCAGGGCTGATCTCCGCACAAAAAAAAAAAAAAAAAAAAAAAAATGGTGGCAGTGTTAACGTGGTTCCTCTGTAGGGTTCATTAACTGGACAGAGTGTCAAGTCAGGGTGGATTTATTTTTTCATTTCTTCCATTTACTCTATTTTGTTCCCTTCCATTGTTCATAAACAGAAGTGGTGATTATTGGGGGAAAAAAAAATTCTCAATTCTTTTGCTGAATATTATAGGGAAAGGTGGGAATTATTTACCTATAATCATCTTGCCAAGTCTGCAGAGAACTTAGTGGAAATGAGCAATTAACTGGAAGATTTTGGTTTTAAAGTATTTTGAAAAGCATAAAGTTCTAAATATGAGGAAGGTGTTGTTTTTCATCTTGTACTCTGTATATGTGACTTCAAAGTGATCTTCAGGCTAGAGAAATCACTGTACAGGGCAATTCAAAACTCCTAGCTTGCCATATGGAGGGCTGCATATAGCTTGAGAAAAGTTTTCTATGCCTTAGCCCCATCTCAGAATACCACAGGCCTCCCCAGCATCCCTGGGGACAGGCAGTCAGAAGGATCCAGGAATGAGGCTGGGTTCTAAGAAGTGGAATATTCAATAGATAATTAGATAGGTGGAAAGATGGATGGATGAACAGATGGATGGATAAATAGACAAGTAGGAAGATCTAGATAAATAGATAGGTAGATAGGTAGATAGTTTCCCCCCTCCCTCACTCCACATCTGTTGCGTCTGTGATCCAAGCCAGGACTAATGATGTCTCCTACCTCAGAGAAGAGATAACCCTACTTCTTCCCAGGACTGGGTCTTCTCTTGTCCTCTTGATCCCACCTCCTCCTGTCCCCTCCCAAATCTGCTCCAATATCCATCCCCTGTCTACTGAATCATTAATCTCTCTCCACAAGATATTCAGCCCACAAACTTCTTCAGTTCTCCTGTATGCTAATATACACACAATCAACTTCCCCTTAGGCTGAATTCCATTTGGTCATGAGCTTCTTCTGGACAGAGTCCTCTGCAGTCTCTGCTCAGTCACCTACACTTCACCTCTCATCCCACTGCAACTTGCCTTGGGCCCTCCACTGCACCACTCCTCTAAGGTCCCCTAGCCCCTTCCTCATCCCAAATTCCATGGCTTCCTCTCCCTTTAATATAGGACGACTTTACTTTACCTTGAAACTTTCTCCTCCCCAATCTTCTGTGATAGTTTACTCCTCCATTACTTTCTTCCACCTCTCCAACAATATTTCTTGATTCATTCATTCTTTAATTTATTCAATAAATATTTATTGAGAACTTATTCTGTATCAGGCATTGAAATAGATATGCAGGGAACACAAAATGACTAAGCTCTCAACCTTTCTCTCAAGAGCCTAAAGAGACATACAGTTGTGTGAACAGATGAATTACAATAAAACATGATAAGTATAATTGATCATTCATTCATTGATTCAGAAATATTATGGAGGACCTACTACATGTCTAGCATTGTCCTATGTGCTAGGAATACTGTGAACAAAATTGATAAAAAATCTGCCTTTATTAAGTTTACACTAAAGGAGCAGAAAAACAAAGTGTATGAGTAAAATATATAGTAGGTCAAAAAATAATAAGTGTTATGGAGAAAAATAAAGCAAGGTAGAAAAATTGGGGGAGTGCTGGGGTAGAGGGGGTTTTGCAGTTTTCAGTAGAATGGTCAGCGAAAAGCTTATGAAGAAAGAGATATTTGCACAAAGATTTCAAGGAGATGAGGGAGTAAGCTATGTGGACATCTGAGGGAAAGTATACTGGGTAGAGGGAACAGCAAATGCAAAGGCCCTGAGGTAGAATCATGTCTGCAGTGTTCTGGAAAAGTGAGGAGCCTGGTGGAAAATGAGGTTGGGGAAGGGTCAACCATCTAGCCTGTAGTCCATCAAAGGACGTTGAGTGAGATAGGAAACCACCAGACGGTTTGAACAAAAGAATACGGTGATCTGAACTAGATGTTAGAGGATCCCTCTAGCTACTGTATGTGAAAAGGAGTAGGGAACACGGGCAGAAGCACGGAAATCAGTCAGGAGGAGGGCACCACAGTAATCTAGGAGAGAGTTGGTGGTGGCTTAGAGCATGGGGAGCAGTGGAAGAGATACAAAATGGTCAGATTTGGGGTATTTTTTGAAGGCAGAACAGATTTAGTGATGGATTGCACGTAAGAGCTTCCCAGAGGTGAGGACACTCAGAGAGCCCACAAAAGGGCCCCATAGTCAAGTTGGGGCATCTGTGGAGTCAGCTGCCATCCGACGACGGCACTAGTCAAGTGAGACCTTTCCTGCGCCATTCCTCCTCTCACGAGCCCCTTCCACCTTCTACTTTGAAGTTGATCTGAAATAGTGGCTTTCATCTCAAAACAAGCAAGGAGGGGTATGATGCACATTGGAAAACAAGAAAAGACGAAGACCAGATCCCTTTTTGCCCAATGCTGATGGCTGGCCTTCAGTAGGCCTGAGCTGGGGAAGAGGGAAAAGTAACAATCTTTAACACAGTATACTGATTCTATTATTACTCTGGCCTGGACATACAAACGGGAAACCTACTGTTAATTAAAAGTGGCTGGAAAGCTACCATGATTTGCACTAAATTTTATCTTTCATCCAGGGACAGGGAAGAACTAGCTCCACAGAATAAATGTAAAGGGATGATAGAAGAAAAAAATAATTAAAATAAAGTTATTTTCTTGTTATAAAGTCATGCTTGTTCAATGAAACATTTGCTTTAGGAAGTCAAGACTAAAATGGTCAACAAACGCTCTTTATGGCAACAGCCAGTTAAAGAGCAAACGTAATGTCCACTGGTTGATACACACCTCCAGGCCCTAGCAGAGCTTGCAGGAGCCCTTCTTTTAGGGTTAAATCTGCAGACACAGTCCGTTGACAAAGCCTCTCTCTTAGACTCAAAACTGTTGGGAGCTGGTAGGAAAACAAAGGATTTTGTTGTTGCTGCTGCTGCTGTTTTTGTTGGTGGCGACAGTATTATTCAGTAGAAGCCCTTAAGGTTTTGGGAAGCAGAAATCCTGCACTGAATTTATGATTTAAATAGATTCTTCACGAGTCAAGATAATCCCTCCTTTGACATTTCTTCACTCAGTTGTTTTTCCCGTATTGTTCACGGAGCCTTGCCAGCTGACTTACTCTTACCATAATGCACTCATACACTTGCTGTTTTGATTATTATCTCCTCCTTAAAGCTGACTTGGCATTTTCTTCCTGGGCCCTTATTTCCAGAAGCTTATAAATTTTATGAACAAATTACTTTTTATTTATCAACCTCTTCCTCTGCCCAGCAGTGAATTTTTTGGAAGGTTGGCAGAGAAAGCACAAATATTCCTTTTTAAATGAGGCATCCTAATGAAGAAAGCTATATCGTCTTTGGGGAAAATACAAGCCAAAATGGTGCTTGCTTTAAATTATTGCATTACTTAAAAACAAAGAAATAAACACAATTTAAGAAATATAATGTAAAGCAAAATATATGTGGTAGTCTTCCAAAAACAGAATTAATTCCTTAGAGGAGGTATTTTGCCAGAATTGCATTTCTTCTGGTATATAGCTTCTATGCTGGAAGGTTTCCAAAATAATCATAATTCCCTAACCCCATCAAGTTATGCAAAAAAAAGTTGGAAAATTCATTATGATTTCAGGAGTGACATTTGACTTACATGGAGTAAGAGACTGCCAAACTGTGGATTGACAGCATCTTCCCTCAGCAACACTGTAAAAAGATATTAAAGTCATCACAAGGGGGATTGGGTCAGTGTGCATAAATAAACTCCATAGAAGAAAGGATCCAATATTTACTGAGTACTTTCTCTATAACCAGCAATTTACGTATTTATCTCATTTTATTTTCAAAGGTTATACAAAAGAAGCATATTATCTCCACTTTGCAGAGAAAGACATTGGAGGTCAGCAATGTTGAATATCTTGCCCAGGTTCATACACTGTTGGAAGCTGGATCTACACCAAGTCTATCTCTCTAAAAGATAGCATTTTGGGCAAGCGCCGGTGGTCTAGTGGTTAAGTTCAGAGCACGCCACTTCGGCGGCCCAGGTTTAGTTCTTGGGCGCAGACCTACACCGCTCATCTGTCAGTGGCCATGCTGTGGCGGCGGCTCACATACAAAAAGAGGAAGATTGGGCAGTGGATATTAGCTCAGGGCGAATCTTCCTCAGGAAAAAAAAAAAAAAAAACTTCATCAATTTGGAAAAACAAAAGACAGCATTTTAATTTTAGACAATGCTTTTGAAATTTCTCTTCCCTCCCATAAAAATCTACTAACTATGCTTCTAAAAATTATAAAAATAGCTGAGAGATAGGTGCAATAAATACTGAAAAGGCTGGAAGTCAAGAGCCTAGGTAGTTGGATTTCTGGATGATCATTTTGAAGGTAGGTAGCAATGGCCACAGTGCCCAAGATCAGGAGATTCTGGGTCTCTCCTCCATTCCTGCTTCTCCTCTTTACCCATCACTTCAACCACTCTCCCAGCACCCAGGAATCCAACTCAAGCAGGATTACTTCCATTCATAGACAAGTAAACCGAGACACTCAGATTTACAGAGTGAATTCTATTCCAGCTTCTTCATAACTAGAAAATGGTAAATCTGAATTAACCTACATCCAGAACTCCAAATTTCACAATTATCTGGAACTAAGGAAATTCAAAAGTCAGGATGCCCAATTATGTCTGCTCTCTCAAAAACACCATCTGTCTTTAATAGACTGGGGTTAAAATCCTGAAATTCTAAAAGACGGCAAAAAAACTCCCATGAAGCTAAAACAAGTTAGCTCTGGATGCTAAAATAAGATAATGTTTTTAACAGTGCCAAAGAAGCCAAATTTCAATGATAAGAATATTAAAGAATTTTACTGAGGACAAGAAAACACCGTAGGGAATGTGATTTTGACTCTGAAGAAAGACTACTTCATTACAGGCTGCACTCTACTTTCTTAAGAAACAAGGAATCGGGCTCATATCAGGATATATGCCAAGAAGTAAGTGGCAAGATTTGTCCTGGGATATTATACACTTAACCTAAAGTGGGCATCTGACATTTATCTTAGCTTTCCTATATGAACCCCTTTCTTTGTACGGGCAATTCCAGACTTTATGAGCTTTGGTCAGGGGGAAAAGACAATCTCCCCTAGTGGAGCTGAAAATGTGAGCTATTCCGTCATCACAAGGGCACATCCATGAAGCTTAGTTTCGAAACATCACACCAGAGTTGATACAGAAAGCGCCCTCACACAGCGTGCTCTTGATCTTTTTTTCTCTCTCTTCTCCCTCTCCCTCTCTCGTACTGGTGGCAATAGCAGAAGCTGCAAGGTGAAGTTCCTGGCACAGAAGTTTTATTTAAAACTGTGCTATCCAATACTCTGTGGCTGCAGTGGTGGTACTCTCCTTATGGGACCATGTCTTTGGCCTGTATTTGGGTATTATTTCTGGAAGCTTAGCCTCAAGACTGGGTATCCCCAGCCCTCTATACAATTGTTTGAGGGACTTCTATCCTTAACAAGTCAAATTCAATTTCTGTTGCTTGTAAATAAGAATTCTGACTGAATCAAAACCGAGCTCTGAAAGCACTTGCTTATACAGCCCACTAGCATTCTTTAACGGATGACCTACATCATTAAGAAAAGGTTCGGTTATATTTTATATACTCTAATGACGAAGATATAGAGTGTAGGCTTTACTTTAGAAAAATTCCATTTAAAACAAAAAGTTGGGAAGAAAAGATTTTGTTGCTTAAATCAAGTTATCCAAAACAACCATCATCCAAACACTTTACGCCAACCCATGCCAGGATCCTGAGGTATTGCTGTGATGTGATGTATAATACAATGTATAACACATGTTCCATATGAAACAAACGCTTAGAAATACCAAGAAAGCACACATGTGGCATGCGTTTTGTGTATCTGTGTCTCTGTGTGGGAAGCGAGAGGGGGTGTGGGAGAGGGAAAGGTGTAAGAAGCAGAAGCGGGAAATGGTTATAAACACCACTATCATTGATTTGAGTTTATTTGAAGGATTTCCAACATTTCCAGATTCAGAACTCTGAAGGGATTCCACACTGTGACTTCTAATTACCAATAAGTAATATCAGGGCCAGAGTAGGATGGGGGCTGGGGAAAAGATTATGAAATGTCTTTTATTATAATTTATACCCAGTTTTTAAAAAGGAAAAAAGAAAAAAGTTTACCAACAGTAAATTATGTAAGACTAACTGGACCATTAACCCTAATTTGATTATACCAAAATACCTGGAGTTCAAGGACACAAAAAAACCATAAGTTTTATGAACTTATATGTATCTAGCATATATAAATATATGCACACTATTTTTTTGTTTTACCACATTCAGCTCTACTCAGCAGAGGTCTAGAAACAAGAAAACCCTTGCTGTCCCTTCAAGCAATAGGAGTCTATAATGTAATCGAGGGCCTCTGAGCTGCTCCAGTGTTCAAGAAAAGCCCATACCTCAAAAGGAGCTCTGAAAGAGGCGTGAAACAAAAGGAAAGAGACAGCACTGAATAAAAAGAAAATGAAGGAAAGGTTAGAGAAAAGGTAAATTTCTTTGAGACAGAAGGCAAGTCACCCTTGATGGCAGTTAAGACTGTCTGAACTGAATTCATTAATCAAATCCATCAAATAGTTCAATGTTGTCAAAAAAAAAAAAGGATTTAATGTTTTTGATGGAACTGACCAGATAATTAATTAAATGGATGGTCAAGTCAGACAAAATAGTTCAAGTACATGTGTGTAGATGCAGCAAGAAAGCTCAAAGGAAAAGATCCTGAAAGTAGCAGAAATACCAAATGAATTCAGAATGGAAAACAAAGCAGAGAAAAAAGAAGGCAAATGATGTAGCAATCACTTCTCCTGGGCTGTGAAT
This sequence comes from Diceros bicornis minor, assembly GCF_020826845.1. Lineage (NCBI taxonomy): Eukaryota > Metazoa > Chordata > Mammalia > Perissodactyla > Rhinocerotidae > Diceros > Diceros bicornis. The sequence goes on along the minus strand of NC_080759.1, from coordinate 8,545,448 downwards.
TGTGTCAGGCAAATGAAGACTTCTGATTAACTCCTGGCTGTGCCGTTAATAAGGTAGAATTCTGCGGATTACCTATGATTGCAGCAATTTTCAAAACAATAGAACGTACACGAGACAAGTGAATGATGGGTTCAAGGCAATAAATGAAGAAAAAGAGTCTATAACATAGTTTTAATGAAAAATGAAGGTGGAAACCAGCCATGAAATAATGTCACTATATAAAAAATGGGTGGCAGAAGGGGCACCCTGCAGCCCCAAAAGGATACATTCCAGGCAGCAATCAATAGCCTGGTTCATAAAACAGAAAAGCACTCCCCTGCCCTTTTCCAGCTATGTTTCAAAACAAATGCTTTGAAATAGTTAATTATTTTTTTAATGAAACATGTCACATAAAGATATTTTATGTGGAGATGTCTAATTACATGAGATGGAGAGATGGCAATGTGACTGCCACTGCTTTCTCTACTTGTCTTTTGCTCTGTGCCTAATAAGTTGCATGTTCCCCTTTGCAGATCCACATAAGATTCAGTCAGCAGTCAGTCAACAAACACGTACTGAGCACCCACTGTGCGTCAGTACTCTTCCAGGCACTGGGATTGCAGCAGTAAACAAAACAAAAATCTCTGCTCTGATGGAGCTAATATTCTGGTTGATGGGAGAGAGAGAAACAGGCAAATAAAGAACACATGCAGGAGGTAAGATAGTCATAAATGCTGTGGATAAGGAGGGCGTAGAAGCGGGAGGACTGGCATTGTTGGAGTAAGGAGCTGCCTTACAGCCATACACACGAATGAGGATGAGCCAAGGGGCTGAATTGACCTTGAGTCCTGGGTTTCTTTTATTTTTTTTTTGATTGTGGTAAATACACATAACATAAAATTTACCATCTTAACCATTTTTAAGTGTGCAGTTTAGTAGTGTTAAGTACGTTCACATTGTTAAGCAACCAATTTCTAAAACTCTTTTCATCTTGCAAAACTAAAACCCTCTCCCCATTAAACAACTCCCGATACGTCCATCCCCCCAGCGCCTGGTGACCACAGTTACACTAGATTCCTTATGTCCTTGGGCATATCCTTCACTTCTCAAGCCCTAATTTTCCTCACCTTTAAAATGAGCTCTGTGTTCTTTGTCCATCTTCTCCACTAAAATGTAAGCTCCTGGACACCAGGGGCTCTGTTTTATAATTGCTCTATCTCCAAAAGGTAGAAAAGTGCCTGGTGCATAGTATGACACTCAACAAATATTCCTTGAAGGACTTAATGAATAAATAAGCCCCTGTTATCTGCTTAGCAATGTGCTAAGTGCTGCAGTGAAAATATCTAGCACATCTGAAACATTTGGAAAACAATGCAATTCCAAACTAAATGGTACTAACCATAGGCCTTCCCTATGACCACCCTAGGTAGCTATCATAGATAAAAAACTGGTAATTTAGATAAGGGAGAGAGAAATGTGGCCATTTCATAAGACGACATCACAGAAAGAAGAGATTTCAGCTGGGCTCTAAAGGGCAGGTAGGTTTTAAACAAGAAAGAGGAGGAAAAAAAGTCTTCTCAAATTATTAACAGTATAATCAAGCATGGCATGAACAAATGACAGTGAGAAATCCTTCCCAGAGGTTTTCTTTTCTCTCTCTCCCCTCCCTTCCTAGGAGTTCGATTTGGGACATGTTGTATTTGAGGTGCCTACAGGAGACTTCTAGCTTGCGTTTGGAAATTTGAGTTTGGAGCTTGGCCTAGAGATCTAGAGTTGGAAGTCATCCACCGAAAGGTAATAACTGCCATGGATGCCGTTCAAGAAATCACAACTCTCTCTAAAACTTATCCTAATTCCCTACAGCTTTCAATCTTTCAAACAGAAGATGGTATTCATGTTGAGAAACAATTCATGTATTCAATCTCAAATCCAGCCATGTAGCCATATTGCAAAACCAAGCAGATCCAGACTGTTCCTCAGGTCTGTGCATGCCCACCCTTACTCAGAGACACCAGAGACCAGTTTGGACCAGGATGCAGGGAAGCAGGATGACCTTACACCTCAGTTTGCCCAGGACAGTTCTAGTTTATACCTATTTCCCAGCATAATTATTAATGGTACCCCTTTCACTCTCAAAAACATTCCAGTTTAGATGACAAATTACACAATCTACTAATTCCCCAAATAACCAATTTCTTGAGTGACCCATTCCCCAAATGACCAATTTGCCTAATGTAATTATATCTTTTAACTTTCTAGTTTAGGTGATCCATTTTCATTTTGCTTTCACAATACCATTTTAAGAAATGTTTAGACTTTCTTCCCCAACTCCCCAACACTTGGGCTGGAAACATAAGCCTCTTGGTCTTCCTCTCTATCTGTACCTCAGCTTCCCCCTCCCTCTCTCTAAGTCTGTCCCTCAGTCTCCAGCAGCAACAGCAGGAAGCTGGGGCAGAGAAAAATTAAACATATTCTTCTTATGAATATATTCTCCTCATGAAGATATTGTTTTATTAATATATTCAATGAAAATATTCTTTTTATGGATATATTCTTTATAAATAGTACCTTCTTTCATATATTCTTAAATGTGAAGAGTTGATATAAATGTATTATCCTTTTAAATAATAATAACTTAACGAAAATTATACGTATAACACTTCCTATTCAAGAATATGGGCCGGCCCCGTGGCTTAGCGGTTAAGCGCACGCGCTCCGGGTTCAGATCCCGGGCGCGCACCGATGCACTGCTTCTCTGGCCATGCTGAGGCCGCGTCCCACGTACAGCAACTAGAAGGATGTGCAACTATGACACACAACTATCTAATGGGGCTTTGGGGAGGAAAAAAAGGAGGAGGATTGGCAATAGATGTTAGCTCAGAGCCAGTCTTCCTCAGCAAAAAGAGGAGGATTAGCACCGATGTTAGCTCAGGGCTGATGTTCCTCACAAAAAAAAGAATATATCTTCATGAATATATTTTTGTTGTGGTCCTCAGCCCCCACCCCTCCATGTCCCCTGCTTTCTGTCCCTCAAGCTCTGCAGCCTAACTAGGGAAAAAACTGTTGAAAAGTCCTTAACATGCTGTTAGAAAATCAAAATGAAAACCAGAACTAAATAGCACACATAGATGACATAAACAAGCTTGGTAAATTAGTCCTTCAATGAATTTGGCCATGCAACGAATTAGCTTTCAGCAAATTGGCTTTCAATTAATTGACTTTTAGCAACCTGACCTATAGCCTTCCTGACCTGTCCATCTAAAATAGGTCAGCCATTACCTTCCCCATGACCTCAACCCCACCAAAATTTTCTCTCCAATGATTTGTTTCATCTTTTTGTAGTTTTAGCAAAACCAAACATAATTGTGTTTGCTTATTATTTTCCATTATCCCCACTTAGAATATCCCCATGAGGGCCAGGGCCTACTTTGATTGTGTTCACCAGTGATTCCATAGCCCGATAACAATCTCTGGCACATAAGTAGATGCTCAATAAATATTTGTTGACTAAACCAGTCACGAATGAATGCGCAAGGATCCGGAGAGAATCTCTAGAGTCATGATAGAAACAAGAAAGAATACAAATTGTATACAAATCCCTACTTCAGTTCTGACCACCATCAACCCAACCACCCTCCTTTTCCATTGAAAAATAAACAGTAGCTATTAAGCAAAACTTCTTTTAACTGGGTATGAAAAGAAGGGGGAAGAGAAGTGATTCAAGAGATGAACAAGCTTTAAACCATTTTTTAATCAGATAGAACCTGTTTGACCATCTGAAATCAGAATGCACTGAAGAAAATCTCTACCCCAGATGTTACAACATTGCCCATTTTGTACACTACTTGAGAGCAGATGGCGATGAGTCAGGACTTAACAAAGACCTTAATGGCTCTCCTGCCAGCCCTTGGGCTATCATTTGCATAGGAAGCAGATTTGGCTTGGCTGCTGATGGTGATCGCCTCTCACCCACTTGGATATGACCTCATTTTCATGTTTCCATTTTCCATCTCTGCCATATGCAGTCATAACCCTCTGGGAAATACTGTGCCACAAAATATAAAATAAAAGCAAATCCTGATCATTTGAAACGCTATTTTAATTATGATTTTAGTGACATACCTCCTCATTAGAAATTCATTTTTAATCAGTCTAACACATCTGAATTAGTGTGACGCAGTTTCCTTTTCATCCATTTAACATCTCAAGTCAGAAGTTTATAGCATTGCATCAGGGCAATTATATGAAGGGAGTCCATTTTTAAAGATGCGTATAATTTTATTGTAGATTCATACTGTTTATGAATTAGGTTTATAGGCCTCATCTTGCCTCTAGATGCACTTATAACCATCAGAAGGAGAGAAGAGAGACATTTCACAAGTGAATGTGTATAACCTCTTTCCCATTTGGAAACAAATCACCTAATCCTAACAAACACAAAGGCATTTATTTGCACTTAGACAATTTACCTGGGGGTTGGGAGCACAGGAACAAGGTCTTCATTTATCTGCCATTTCAGCTCACTGAGGTCCAGCCAATAGCGTATTTCCTCAGGAAAGGACAGGAGACAGAGGGACTGAAGAGTGATATTATTAATTGTACTTTCTGAGAGCAGGAGTTCGAGGGACACAGCAGGAATCTTGGAAAGTCTCACTTTCTTCCTCTCCTCTCAAATCCCTCAGAATTACCCAATCCAAAGTTCCAATAACCAAGTCCCATCATTTTCCAGCTTTCAAATACCCAATGTTCCGAGCCAAGCCCTTAGCATTAGCCTATCTCCTCCTTTGATTCTACAGGTCTTAATAGATAATTAATTTGAGAAAGGAGGGAAAGTAAATTATATCAAACATTTGAACAAAGTCCCCTATTTCATAGCATTGCTGCTTACAGGGATGCTGACAACTGTACATAAGATACTGTTTTTGAAAGTGTAATTCAAAACCCATTAGAGTGAATTATATGTTTTTAATGAAATAAAATAGTATAAAATAGAAAATAAAGCATGTTACACATAATCAATTTCTGTTTCAGATATTATGTGTGTGGAAATATATGTGTACTGGGTCAAATGTAAAGTTATTATTAGCAAATACTCATATAATGCTTAATGTGTGCCAGGGAATATGCCAGGGGTATTTACATGCATTAACTCATTTAATCTTCAAGATCATTTGATGAGACGGGACTATTTTTCACTCCAGTTTTACAATTGGATGTACTAAGGCACAGAAAATTTAAGTAATATACCCATGATGGTCCAGCTAGCAAGTGGCTAGCAATTTGGACCTAGGCAATGTGGCCCTAGAGTCTATAGTCTTAACACCACACAGCCTGCCTCTCCCAAATATATTTCTTGCTATGGGTTTTAGCATTAAAAAAAAAAAAAGTTTGATAAACACTGGTTTAAGGGAATTATATATGATGTTAGTTCCAATTTCAAATATTCTATGCAATTGTCCTTATAGCATCAGGTCATATGATCTAACGTTTTGCTCAGGGAATTTGGTCCCTGGGTCATATATTCCAGTGTCACTAATGACATCACCCTTGCCACCAATAATAGACAAGAGACCTTCTGCCTTGATCACCCAGTCTCTGTGATGGTGCTAGTTCCTACATTCAATGATCCCAAACCCCATCGTGCTAGAGTTAATAAAACACACAGCTGAGGCAGCCCTGATGGTCTAATGGTTAAAGTTCGGAGCTCCCATCACTTCGGTGGCCCAGGTTCATTTCCCGGTCGCAAAACCACACCACCTGTCTGTCAGTTGCCATGCTGTGGCAGCAGGTCACGTAGAAGAACTAGAAGGACTTACAACTAGGATATACAATCATGTACTAGGGCTTTAGGGAGAAAAAAACAAAACAAAACACAGCTGTTATTATATTCTTCCAAAACAATTACACTATAAGCCGTGAAACCTAAAGCTTTTGAGAGGCTACTTAATCTTGGGGTGGGGGGGGGTGGCTATAGAATTAAGTAATAAAATAACCACTGAAAGTTTATGTTCCTTATCCTAGTTTACAAAGAACTGGGCTAACTACAAGGAGACCATATAATCCAAGGAAAATATCCTTAAGCTTCCAGTCACAAAATCTGACCTCTGCTCAGCCAAAATTATGTAAGTTAGGCAAATCACTTACTCACAACAACTGACCTGAGTTAGAATTTTATACTTTCCAGAGCTCGCTAACAGCCATACTCTGAGGAAGGTAGAGATGGCTGTTGGAGAGGGGACATTTCATTCCTCCTTCCTGTGCTTCTACACTTTGCCTGTCTCCCTTCCTTCCCTCCCATCCACAGAGCTTCCTCCCCAAAAAGAGGAGAAACAGCCAATCACAGAGGTCAGAGCCCAGAGCCGTCACTGGGGGTGTTTCACTAATGCAGTGAAAGGTCAGCGCCATATGAGGGTCACTCTTTCACTGCCTGGACCTGCATGGTGAGCCCAGCTAAGGCAGCCTCTCCTCTCTTGCTCTCCAACGAGGCGCTGTCAGAGCTCCATTCAGATCCCCTGTACCTGTTTGTGCACCATCCTCCAGCTTCTGTGTGCTGCTTTGCTCCTTCCTAATGTCGGAGTCTGCGACCTTCAGAGGATTAGCCAGGAGCCACTTCACCTGGTGTACTTAGAGCCACAGGTGCTCAGGAGTTCATGCCCCACCCCCACCACACCCTGGTGGCTCCTACCCAGTGACTGGATGTGCAGGAGTGTGAAAGCCCAGCTCCCTCAACTCAGATGAAACAAATTCTGAGATGTCAGTTATACTCAGAGCTCCCCACAACATCTGGAGTCTGGGAGTTCTCTTGGAATGGTACCCTTGCTTAGCCTCACCTTCCCCGTTCACCCAGTCCCTTGCAATTTCCCCTCAGGGCACTTCCTGGAGCAATCACTGGCACCTGTATCCTAGCCTCAGGGTCTGCTTCTGGGAACCTGACCTAGACTCTCTCCCAGTTGCAGGTATAGTCCTGTCTGAGGAGATGAGCCTGACCAGATTTTGATCTCTTTCTATTTGGCCTCCTCCTCACCTACAACAAGGTTCGGTCAGGGCCTGCTCCACAGAGATGGCCATCATCTTAGATTCAAGGAGGGCGTAGAAGCCTCATGTAAGTCTTGAGACTTTAGCTGGATTCTCCAATTCGGCTTCTACCAGAGCCATGCTTTGCAGATCAGTATTCATTGGTCAGCTATTAATATGGCAGGGCTTTGATATCCATTTAGCTACTGCTCTTTTTGTGTGTGTGTGTGTGAGGAAGCTCAGCCCTGAGCTAACATCCGTGCTAATCCTCCTCTTTTTGCTGAGGAAGACCGGCTCCAAGCCAACATCTATTGCCAATCGTCCTCCTTTTTTTTTTTTCCCCCGAAGCCCCAGGAGATAGTTGTATGTCATAGTTGCACATCCTTCCAGCTGCTGCATGTGGGACGCAGCCTCAGCATGGCCAGAGAAGCGGTGTGTCGGTGCCTGCCCGGATCCAAACCAGGGCCGCCAGTAGAGGAGCGTGCGAACCCAACCGCTAAGCCACAGGGCCGGCCCCAGCTACTGTTCTTCAACGGCTCCCTCAGCTAGAAAACTGAGGGGAGGAGTGGTAAGTGATTTAGGTATCCCCAGTTACCCTGCCCTAAAACTAACATAACAGCAACAGAAACCTCACCTCTAGCTTCCTACAGCTATGTTTGCTGGCTTTAGACAGTAAAAGTCATTCCATACAGCTTCGGAACTGGAAGAGACCTTTGAGATCTAGCCTTTGGTATGCAGATGAAAGAACTGAAGCTAAGACTGGGCGTTTTCCCAAGGCCACATCATTGACAGTAAAGCTTTTCACTGAGTCTGAGGCTCCGGACTCAGAGCAGGGCGGTGGGTGCTGCCCACTGAACCAGGCTGCAGGCGAGAGGAAGGGAGGTTAGGTGAGTTGAATTCTGCCCGCCCAAATCCCGCCCCCTGAAAGTATCTCTAGGCATCTGTAAACACATTCACAACAATTGATTGGTTTGAGTGCTTGATCTTTCCTCCATTAAGATGAACAGCATGAAATGTAGATTAACTCTCATCATCTGCCTTGAAGAAAACATAATCAATATGGTCAGTTCGTTAAGGAGATTCCCTGTCATGTCACACTACATATACCCAGATCAGCACAGTGTCTGTCATACAGGAAACACTCAGATCATTTTTTTAGGGAATTCACTGGACAAAAATTCATATTGAGCACTAAACTATGATTGTAATGATCCTCCAGTTTATTCATGGCAAGACCTGTAATAGAGTTATGGCAAAATATTATGAAATATTGATATATTTAATTCTACCATACAAATTATAAATAATTTTACTAGTAGCAAAATATGGCTGTAGAATATGTATTTACATTTCTGCATTCAAGAAATAATAACACTTAAATTTTAAGGAATTACTTTTCAGATGTGTTTTCTACTCATGCGTACTTTACTCACCAGCTAGACCTCACTACCAGTGAAGCAATATTATCAAACGCAAGAAATTTTAAAATTGAGAAAATATTCCATTCATTAATTCACTATTCCTTAAAAGTAGAAAAACAATCACTATCATCTGACTTCTCCGTAAACCAATGGTCCACCTTACATAACAGCACTGTTCCTTGAGAACATTAGTTTGAAAGCACTACACTAATGCATTCTTCTCACGAATAAACTCTAGAACAGGGTAGTATTGAGCAATCTTCAGACAGACAACTGAATCAGTATCTGGCCCATACATGCTTAACTGTTATTGATTCAAAGTAGGGAAAACTTCTACAGTCATAAACACATGGAAATGTTGAAATAAGAGTTTAGGGGCCAGCCCCGTGGCTTAGCAGTTAAGTGCTCACGCTCCGCTGCTGGCGGCCCGGGTTCAGATCCCCGGCACGCACCGACGCACCGCTTCTCCGGCCATGCTGAGGCCGCGTCCCACATACAGCAACTAGACGGATGTGCAGCTATGACATACAACTATCTACTGGGGCTTTGGGGGAAAAAAATAAATAAAATTATTTAAAAAAAAAAGAGTTTAGGTATAAGCCCCCAAAACACTAAAGACCCAAGCAATGTTTACAAATTGGGAAACTGGAAATTAGACTTAGTTCGTCTCTGCAGACAATAAACTTGTGAAATTTCTGAAAAGGGACCTATCAGTATATTCATAAACAGAGTGAGTGATTATTCTTTAAATGTTTTCAAATTCTAGATGTAATTCTATATGAAATTGCAGAAGGGGAGCAAAGTATCTGATTGCACAAGCAAAGGGTTGAAAGAGAAGGAATCATGACATCTAGATCTTTCCCTTTATTGAGATGGTTCCCAAGGTCAGACACAGGAGGTTGGGAAGAGGAGTAGTCCAAGCTGTGAGGTAACGAGAAGGAAACCCAGCCTGAGGGTGAGCTGTGCAGGACCAAGGACAGCCAATTCAGCTGCGTTCAATAGGCAATAATTGTCCCCCTCATGTCAAGCTCCACGCTATGTGCTGAGGATAAAGAGATGAATAAAGCACCACCCCTGTCTGACATGAAACCAAACTGAATAATAATTAAGAGGACATTTAGAGGAGAGAAAGATAATAAAAGGGTAATTGAGACGCCCTTGGAAAGCCAGACGGACATCGCCAAGCTTTTTCTTGGTGGCAGGTAGGAAAGGAAGATGATCTGATTGTGCTTGAATAAAAGACAGGCCTAGCCCTCATTTGTACAAGCTGACAGAGCTGCTGCTTTCTATCGGTTGCTACCCTGAGTCATTAACTAGCAGCCATTCCCTGTAGCGGCATGAGGGGCAAGACCATGGAAAAATCACAGGCTATAAAAAATTATCAACAAACTTACTGCAGGCATTATTATCCCCATTTGAAAGATGATAAAATTGGGGCTTAGAAAAGTTAATACCTTGAGCACTTTTCAAAGCTATCAAGTGAAAGAACTAGCATTCAAATCATCACCCATCTACCATCAAAGTCTAATATCTTCCCTACTCCCCACTGCCTCCTTATACAGTAGTGTGTCTGACTATATACTTTTGCCCCATTAGATCCCCCAGAAGACAATAGGGAGACTATGTCATTCCCTCTGATTATGGTCAAAGTCTAGATTGAGAAAAAGGGCCATGAATCACAAATATAACTTAAACTTAAGTTTGAGATCCCCAAACACCATCATCCTAGATGCCCCTCAAAGGAATGAATGTGACTTAAAGCCTAAGCCTTCCCACAGTGGAGCACAATTCAGGTGGCTCCCATGCTGGCTTCAGCTGAGGGACTCGGAGATTCCAAATAGCAAAAAGAGAAATGGGCTATGGACTATAGCCATGCTGAAAATTAGGGCCAGGATCTGTCAAGGTGCTCAATGGTTTGACCTAATTTTATGAAACAGGTCTTTCCATTTTTACTTATAAGCTTGTCTCTGCCTAGGATACACACTTAAGTCCATGAAGTTGGGTCAGGGAAGAATTGGAGACAGCTGCTTCACCGTACAATATCTATTCTCTCATTGCACACTACTCTGTGGTAGGCCCCCTTCTAGGCATGGGGGCTAGTAGAAATAAGGAAGGAAAAATCCCTGGTATCAGGGAACTTCCTTTCTAGTCAATGAGGAGAAAGAGGATAAATAAGCAACGAAGCAATGAGAAGATCCTTTTAGATGGTAATAAGCACTATGAAAAAAATTTTTAAAGGAGGGAGGAATAGAAGAGATGTGGTGGGCGGTATCAGGTTATATAGAATGATCCGAGAAGGCCTGAGGAGGGAATGTTTAATTAGAAGCACAGATCACCACCCCCTTTTGAGAGCTGAGATTGGTTATTAGGCCAAGCTTCTTGTGCCTGGCTCCTGCCTCCTTCCTGAAGAATTCCTTTCCCAAAGAATCCTTAATCCTCATCTACACAGTCTTTTGGCAGTCCTGCCCCACCGGTGCAACAGACAAGCGCAGACATGTCCAGATTCCCCTTAGACAAAAGCCTGTTACATCAGCAGCAGCATCAACACCATTACAACCACTATTACTGCAGGACTATGCAGCCACTTACCAGCTGCAACTAAGGAAGAAAAGAAACGAACCAGGAAAGAGCAGGTGGGTGTGGGTTTCCAAAAACAAAGTAAATGAAAGGTGGTTTGATCAAGTAACTGAAGGGCAGCAAGAAGATATCTTTTTTTTTTTGGCATAACGACCAAGATCTATGCTAGCAGTTGATAAGACTCTTTAAGCAGATCTAATGAGAAAATTACCTTTCAATGTGTGAAATCTGATTTTTTTTTTTTTTTTAGATATTTGGAGTCAATATAAAAGAAAAGCAGAAAAAGGAAACAAAAAGGTATGCTGCCCCCTGAAGTCAAGACTACTCATCATCCTGCCTCTCTCCCTCTGGCCCCAGGTCTTAGAGCTTCTACCTTCCCCTACCCAGCAAAAGAAAGTCTGCGGACAGCCCAGCTGGGATTCATACCTACAATAAAGGAACGACAATGTTTGAGGCATAAGAGGGGGGAAGGACAGAGAGAGACTGAGACTTCTGGAGGAAAGGAGGAAAGAGAGGGGTCTGGGCTGAACACTCTGTCAAGCAGAATAGCCACATGGGAACATCCTAAAGGCCTGCTCAGGAAGCCCTTGCTATTGTCCAGAGCACAAAGAGTAGTCAGCCAGACTCAGGCTGCAACCCCTCACATTTCACCCTCATCCCCTCAATACCCTCACACTCCATATATTCTATCATTATGAACTTGGAGCAGGGAACTAAAGAAATGTCTTTGGAGTTTATGTGCTTGTATTAACTCCCCAGAGAGAGGGAAGTAGCCCGCTTCCCACTACACCCCACAGCACCAGATCCCCAGCGGCACTTGAAACATCTTCAGTGGCAAAGAGAACACCATCACCTGGCCAGGGTAAAGTGGATTTTCATGACGCCCTTCTTCTTCCACCCTGGACAGACCCACAGACCCACAGATTACTCCACCCCACTCAACCCCACCCCTTTCCACCACCCTCCAGCTCAAAATAGACTAGTGACAGGTAACATCATCTTCATCACCATAATCGTTGGCATCATGATCTTTTTTTCTCTTTCTCTTCCCATTGTACAGATTCAAAGTGATTATGGGATTTTCTTTTTGTTTTGTTTTCCTGGGAATCAGTCCACATTTTATTTTACACTACATTCATATAAATTCCTACATTTCCAGGGTAACCAGATCACATTCAGGTTAGCACTACTGGTAACAAAACTGTACAACTACCCTGCCTTCAAAAGCAGGATAGGATGCTACACATTAACATTTCTTTCCCTTTAATACTGCAGAAGACAATACATCACACAAATAAAATCACATGTCTTTTACAACCTAGCGTGAAGGTATATTATTTATGTTAAAATTAAACCATTTGGGACATGGGGAGAATAAAAAGACTTTCAAAGCTTAAGATACCTGGGAATTTCCCCCAAAGCCATCTTTCTCTTCTAACCTCCAGTTGGCACATTCAGCTTCAAAGCCGTGGGTAGACAGGGACACATGAAAGCAGGGGATCATTTAACTCTGATTCTCATGACTTCTTAGGCTACTTCTGTGAAAACTACTTAACCTAAAATTCTAAAAACAGTTACTAACAAGAGATGGTAATATAGGAAGCACCTGGAAAAAATTCCTTCAGTCACTGCTGGGAACTGTAAGCTGCAGACAGTTCACAGTGCTGGCAAATAGCTGAGCGGAAACATAAACTCCAATCCTCTAAATTCAAGCCATGTTCATTTTTCCACTGCACCATGAGGGCATGCCCAACTCCAGAGCAGGAACTTGGAGGTGATGCTGAGGAAACCGTGGCCTCATGTCATGTAACTGCTGATATCAACAGCTTGCCAAACAGCTGAGCAAAAGTATTCTGCTCTCCAACATCTTCCACTCCATCAGCTGTCAGATCATGTGTGCTTAAAAGCCACTTCTCTCCCAGGGCCAGCCCTATGGCCTAGTGGTTAAGTTTGGGGTATTCCGCTTCAGTGGCCCACGTTCACAGGCTCAGATCCCAGGTGTGGACCTACACTACTCATCAGCCAGGCTGTGGCAGTGACCCACAAGCAAAATAGAGGAAGACTGACAACAGATGTTAGCTCAGGGAGAATCTTCCTCAGCAAAAAAAAAAAAAAAAAGCCAGTTCTCTCTCAATTTTAAATCACAAAATTGAGAGACTTAAAAGAAGGGCTTGGGGCTGGCCCAGTGGTGTAGCAGTTGGGTTTGCATGCTCCACTTTGGCAGCCTGGGGTTCACAGGTTCAGATCCTGGGTGCAGACCAACGTACCGCTCGTCAAGCCATGCTGTGGCAGCTTCTTATATAAAGTAGAGGAAGGTGAGCACAGATGTTAGCCCAGGGCCAATCTTCCTCAGCAAAAAGAGGAGGATTGGCAATGGATGTTAGCTCAGGGCTAATCTTCCTCACGAGAAAAAAAAAAATGGGCTTGCTTCTCACCCCTACCCATACCAATCTCTGTACACATCCAAATTTTGTTCTTTCTTCAACATCCCACTCTCACCACCCCTTATTTTTATCACTTCAGCCTTAATTTGATTTCTGAATGTACCTGGATGGGATATTCCAATCCTGACTGGAATCAAATGAAGAAAACTCTTACTAGTTCCTGCCTATAACAAAGTCAAATTTTGTGGCCAGGCCAGGCTTGATCCTGGCTCCTAGAAATGCCAGCTCCCCAGCCTTGGAGTCCGCAGCCTTTGAGGGCCTGTGGGGCAGCCGGAGTGCACCAAGAGATGCAGCAGGAGTGAACACCTGAAACTCCTGCTGTGAGGCCATCACTGGGCTTTGGGATGGTTCCCACTTGAATCTCAACAGGATGCCTAGGATGCCAAAGCTGCCTTCAACTTTTATATTGTATTTCTGAAATCCCGTTGAGACTCCAACCTTCAACAATTAACAACCCAATTCACACTGATCATATGAACCTCAAACACACGCAGACTGGCCTGATGCTCTCTGTAATTGTGTGTTCTCTTAAAGACTCACTATATTTGCTTCTTTAATACCCCCAAACTAGCCTTTAAATTCGTAGATTTAACTTCACTTTTAGAGAGAGATTTCCTCTCTCTCTGTCTTTCATAAAACAGCAGGCACATCCTGAACAAAAGCACCCACCTTCTGATTGGCTTTAAACAAACAGATTTATGTAGTTAAAAGACAGTCTACAAGCCACACAGAGATCTTCCTGGGAGACGTGCTACAGGGTGGTTCTTTCTGACTGAAGAGCTGTCCCCTCACTCCAGGCCTGGAAAGTTTAAAAAGCAACAGAGAACTCACTCAGACAAGGCTGAGGCAGTGCGGCTCAGCCAACACTTGGCGTGTTAAACGTCTGGCTCAAGCCTTCTTACCTGTTGCCTGACCTGCACAGGACAGGATTCAAACGCTGTCCAAGTGGCTGGGACAGGATTCAAAAGCAGCACACACCACTACACCGGGTGCTGATGGAGAACCTGTTTCCTCAAGGTGAAGGCTGCAATAATTTCGCTGAAGAATATCGCTCACCCCTGTGGCTGGGGTGCTGCCATCGTGCTGCACTGGTGCCCTTAGGGGAAGATGAAGTCAGAGGTTTGTGGAAGTGCTCCCTGCTCAAGCTGGGCACTCTGCCTTCATTCACACATGGCTGCCATCTTCCTTCTTCTCCACTAGCCGGGGGGCTGCTGTTCTCTGCCTCCCTCTCTGCTTTACACCCCATCACCACAGGTGCAGCAGGAGTGAGAGTTTGTTTCTGGTCCTTTCTTTAGGATAAAGTCCCAAAATTGGAGTTACTAAGCTCAAAGATATGTATATTTTAAAGACTTTGGGTACGTATTGCCAGTTGCCCTGGGTATGGACACGTTTGCCTTCCAGCACTCCTGCCTTCGGAGAACCTCTTCCCATTCCATAACATTCTCATTCTTGCCCAAAACATGTGGCTCAGATGGCTGCTTAGATCCAGCTCCCTGGCCCCCAAGCTGAGATGATGACCTGATCTGGCTGGTAAGAGGACTCCATCCCCTTGACCCAGTTAGTGGTTCAGAGATGGACACATAACCCAAGCCAGGCTAACTGGAGTTTTCTCAGTATGTTTGCTGGAGATAGGTTAAAAGATGCTCACTCATAGGCAAATCTATAGAGACAGAAAGTAGATTAGTGGTTGGCTAGGGCTGATGTGTTGAGGGGAAAATGAGAAGTACATCTAATTGGTATTATGTTTCTTTTTGGAGTGATGAAAATGCTCTAAACTTGATTGTGGTGATGGTTGCATAACTCTGTGAATATGCTAAAAATCATTCAATTGTATGCTTTAAATGGGTGAATTAGGATGTTATATAAATTATATCTCAATAAAGCTGTAATTTAAAAAAAAAAAAAAGATGCTTGCTCTCACTCTCTCCCTTTCTCTAGGACAGCAAGCAGAAAGGATAGTGTAAACGTGGGTCTGCCAACAGCTCTCTTTTCACCATGTAGAGAGAGCCTGCCTGAGAATATAGCCATGCAGAGGCAAGCAAACAAGGGAGACAGAGGCAGAAGTAGAGACAGAGAATGAATCATTTTGAGCTACTGGATCCAGCTTTGCATAAAGCCACTTCCATTCCTTGAAATTCTCAGTTGCATAAGCCAAAAAGATTCCCTTTTTTGTTTAAACTAGTTTAAGCTCAGTTTCCGTCACAACCAACAAAGCCCTGCTACAACTTTCCTGTCTAAATGTGTTCCCTCGCCAGCTGTGAATCAGAATGCCCACCTCCCCAAACCACTACAACACTGAGAATTATCTTAAATAATGGCTTTGTTCATAGATAGGCAAAAAATTACAAATATTAGATTTCTAGCAAGGTTGAACATTGATATCAACCCTTATCTTTTCCTTCTTTAAATTTTCTATTTTTGCATGAACTATATATGGGATAATGTTAGTAAACCTTTTGTTTACTAGTATATTTACTATTTTTTCTAGTATATCACTTGCCTTTTGATTTTGTATGATACTTTTTATATGCAGAAGTATTTTTATGCATGAAATCTATCAAATTTTTCTTTATAATGCTATTATTTTTATTTTTATAGTCTTTCCCCATCCTGTGATTAGACAAGTATTCTCATGGTTTCATTTTTCAATTGAACACCTTGATCCACCTGGTATTTTAGATTATAATAAGAGCTTAGTATGTATTTTTACCCGAAATAGTTCACTAATTGTCTTAATATTCCTTAAATAATTCTTCTTTCTGCAATTTATTTATGATGGCTATTTATATCAGATATTAAATTCATTAACATAATAGAGTTTGTTTCTTGACTCTATTCATGTGGTTATGTTGAACTGAGTACCAATATTGAGCAATTACTCTGCTACTTTACCTACTATAACATTGTAATACAGTTTTGGGGGGTTCTTTTATTGTGGCAAAATATGCATAACATCATAAAATTTACCATCTTAAGCTTTTTTTTTTCCTGAGGAAGATTCACCCTAAGGTAACACCTGTTGCCAATCTTCCTCTTTTTGTATGTGAACCGCTGCCATAGCATGGCCACTGACAGACTAATGGTGTAGGTCCATGTCCAGAAACCGAACTCAGGCCGCTGAAGCGGAGCATGCCGAACTTAACCACTAGGCCACTGGGGCTGGCCCATTCTAACCATTTTTAAGTGTACTGATCAGTGGCATTAAGTTCATTCACAATGTCATACAACCATAACCGCCGTCCATCTCCAGAACTTTTTCACCTTCCCAACTGGAACTTTGTACCCATTAAACAATAACACCCCACTCCCTCGCCCTCCAGCCCCTGGCAACCACTGTTCTACTTTCTGCCTCTATGAATTTGACTGCTGTAGGTACCTCATACAAGTGGAGTCATAAAATATTTGTCCTTTTATGTCTGGCTTATTTCACTTAGCATAATATCTTCAAGTTTCATCCATGTTGTAGCACGTATCAGAACTTCATTCCTCTTTAAAGCTGAATAGTATTCCATTGGATGTATATACCACATTTTGTTTATCCATTCATCTGTCAGTGGACATTTGGGTTGTTTCCATCTTTTGGCTATTGTGAATAATGTTGCTATGAATAGCGGTGTACAAATATCTGTTTTGAGTCCCTGCTTTCAATTCTTTTGTGTATATATCCAGAAGTGGAATTGCTGGATCAAATGGTAATTCCATGTTTAATTTTCGAGGAACTGCTGTACTGTTTTGCACAGCAGCTGCACCATTTGACATTCCACTAGCAATGTACAGGGGTTCTAATTCCTACACATCCACATCAACACTTGTTGTTTTCTTTTTTGATAATAGCCACCCTAATGGGTGTGAAGTGGCATAATAAATTTCAATACATAATAGTACAAGTGTTCTCTCATTATGATTCTTTGTCAAAAAAATTTTTGGCCATTCTCTTTTTTTTTTTTTCTCCAAGAACAATTCTGGAATTATTTTTAAGTTCCCAAAATATCTTATATGAATAATAAGAAGAATTCTATTAAATTTATTTTTTAATTAACATAATTCATATCTTTAAGACATTTAACCCTACTCCCACAAAAGAAATAAAATCTTCTCCTATTTCCCTTAGTAGAGTTTTAGTTTCTTCATATTGTACCTAAACATTTCTTATTAAGATTATCCCTAGGTACTTCATATTTTTATGCTATTGTAAAGGTAATAATCAGCCTCTTTTTAGAAAATAATTTTTGGAGGAAGAAGAAGCCCCATAATCAACAATAACACTCATTTATGAAACACCTGCTATTTTAAGATCAGTGACAAAAGTCAGCAGTACCTGTCTTCTACATGGAAATATCTGTGATTTATTTACTATCAGCTCTTCAGTCCAAAAAACAATCTTTAATTTTACTATAGCTCCTAGGAGGAAATATGATTCGCTTTATAACAATTTACTTTAAGCCATTCCACCCTACTATGCACTTTCCTGGCTCATTGCATAGGAAAGCTTCTACTGATAAAATTCTTCCCTGGTTGGGGGAAAAATGTCAACTCTGTTCTAGATGCTGAGTACAGAGTGGCTATACAATAACACATGCCAAAAATACATAGTTTATGAAATTGAACATACATAGCCTAGTCCTCTGGAAATGTATGAAAGTTTTCCTGTCTGCTTCCAAAAACAATCCAAGAATGTCAAGAAAGAGCAAAGACACCACCTAATGCATCTTCCTCTCTGACATTTTTTCCCTTGACAAGAGAAGAATTTTGTCAATAGAAGCAGTCTACAGCATTTTGAGTCCTGATGAGGTTACACATCAACCCTGTTTGCCCCTATCTTCCCCTCACCACCACCACTTTACTGTCCAGGAAAAGCACATGGATTGTGGCTTCCCTATTTTTTAAGATTCATACTTTTGGCCAAGAAAGAGAAACAAAGGGTATTTTTGTACTGGACGAAACAAAGAAAGGAAACAGAAACCCATCCAGGTGAACAGTGGACCTCAGTCAAATCATTATAAACCCTCTGGCGTATGACACCTATATTAATATACTTGTTCTCCTCCTCCACCAGTAACTCCACCCTCTTTCCAAGCCTTCATTTATGCACAAACAGGTCACGTAACAACAATATAAACTGCTCAAAGTTGGATGAAGAAATGACATAACTACTGTGAGTGATTCATAGCATTTTTTTTCCATGCTGCTGCTGGGTCTCTTCTGACTATTAAAATCTCTAGCTTCAGAAGAAGGTCAATTATATTTGGGATATACATTCCAATTTTGGACTCTGTAATATGATATATTTTGTTTATCAGATATAATAGCACTATTATTTATTGCTCTAGGAAAACAGATAGTATCACTTATTATTGATTAGGGAAAGGAAAAAAGATACAAGTTAACAATTAACTTGCTTTTAGTGCTCAACCCTTTATAAAAATAGCTACCAACATTGCATCTATTTTTGGATTTGGGGTTGGAAGGGCAATCTCAAACTAATGACTACTCAATGGAATAAAACAGGGAGGAAAGTCATCTGAAAGATACAAACCCATCTCCTCAATTTCCAATAATTCCAGTTAACAGAAAAATCTTGTGTCTCCACTAAATTGTTTCCATGCTCTGTTTTTGCAACCCAAATCCAATCAGAAAGTATTCTCATGAAATGATCTTGGCACCATATAATTTGATTTGTTTAAAAGCATAAACTAAATAGTAAAAAGAACCTTCACTTAAAATATAAAAAGTGAATGGCTGTTGTGTAAAGACAAGCAAACAGCATAAATAAAGCTTAAGGCTTAGGATCACCTATGAGCTATAACCATTTTTAAGTCAACACATCTCTTAATTGACATTCTATACAGCCAAGGCCTCTGTCCAAGTATCTTGCACCATCTCTGTATCAACCAGGGTAGGCCAAGTTCTAGTGGTAACAAATAATCCCAAAATCTCGGTGGCTGACAAAAATGTGAGTTAATTTCTTCCTCACATTATATGCCCATCATGGGTCAGCTGCAGCGCTGCTCTACACTGTCTTCATTCTGGGATCAAGGTTGATGGAGCAGCCTTCACCTGAAACATTATTTGTTGTCAGGGAAGAGGGTATCACAAAGAGAGAAAAGAGAGTATCATGAGGCAGGAACTGCCTTTTAAAGCTTCTGCCCCAAAGTAACATGTGTCACTTTGGCTCACATTTCATTGGCCAAAGCAAGTCATTTAATGTCACTTGAGTTAAAGAGGGTAAGGATATATAATCGTCCTCTTAGCTAGTCTCCTTACCTCTAGTCTATTTCCTGTCAAAGCCATCCTCCCCATTGCTCCCTGGGGGCCCTCTTCAAATCTGACCATATTCCTCCTCTGCCCAGAAATTTCTACAGCGGGGCTTCTCCTGTTGGTATATGTATCAGCACTGGAGTGTGTGTCAATAGACCAGGGGAGTTCTGGAATAAACATGGTGACTTTTCTAGAATGCTAGTTTGACTTGAAAATTTGTAAATATATATACTTTTTTTAATAAAATAAACTTGGATATATTATTGAACAAAATAAAAATTAGCAAGAGTCTTTAAAGAAATTTGGTGTTTGGATTGGGTCTCATTGGGCTATCCCACATCTCCCCATGCCGTGGGTGCAGGCTTATCTGCTCCTAAGAATTCTTAAATGGAAGAGATTGAGAAGCACCAGGGCCTACATTATCTGGTACTTCCTACCTCCCTAGAGTGGCACTGCCCATTATGCAAACCAATAACCACATGCGGCTATTGAGCACTTGAATTGTGGCTAAAGTGACTGAGGAACTGCACGTTTAATTCTACTTATTTTAATTAAATTTAAATAGCCACATGTGGCTGGTGGCTACTGTATTAGACAGCAGTGATATAGGACATTTCTGTCTTTGATAGGCAGAATAATGGCCTTCCAAAGATGTCTATGTCTGAATCCCCAGAACATGTGAATATGTTATGCTACACGGCAAAGGGAAATTAAGGAAGCAGACAGAATTAAGTTCGCTAATTCGTTGACCTTAAAATAGGGAAATTATTCTTGATTTCCCATGTAGGCCCCTTGTTCTCTGGTTTCTAGTCTGGAACCAACACCCATTCCTTGTTTTCCCTTAGTATAGTTGAGGTAAGCAGTTGGATTCAAGCAGCATTTACTAAAAATGAGTAAAGAAAATGCAGACAGGATCAGTCAGAAACATAAAGGAATCTGATCCCAAGAGTCTTAGTAAATGTATGAAAGTCTTTTGCTGAGCCCCAAATCTCTTGTCCTCCAGTAATTGCTCTTGAGCCACAGAACGCTTAGTGCAAGGTACACCATATTACTTATTTAGGGTTCTTCTCTATGTTCTTCCCTGCCCCTAGATCAAAATTGCAACTTATTTTTATTCCTCAAAATGTGAGCGTTATTTACTGAAGTGCTCCATCCAAGTACTGTCCTCCAAATTACAGTCAGAGGAACAAACCCAGTTCCAAGTTTCTCCCCCAGGAAACCGGGGCACCCCAAGGAATGATCCTATCACCTCCATCCATTTACTCATCTGGCCCTGTGACTGACCCCTCAGGTCATCACCCCCCTTCCCCACCTGGCCTGTCCTTTGGGGAAGTGGGCTTTTATAATTAGAGTTTTAATATTTAAAATTAGCTTATGTATACGGTGACCATAACACAAATAGAGTGCAGCAGGATATTCTCTCACGAGCCCTTTCCCGAGTATTTATACAAGTCTTCCTAATATAGTAGCCTGTTTAATAAGGGTGGTCCAAATATGTTTTAACTCTTTAGGACCTAGAAATGTGCCTGGTACAAAGTCAAACATACACTCTTACCCTCTAGAGAGAGATCCCCATCTGGCATTACTCCAAATGAAAAAAAAAAAAACCTTTAGCAAAAGCCAAAATATCATTAAGCGCTATTCTTATTTTTGCATATAAAAATATGTTTATTTAGCTTTTTTGCATTCCAAATTGACTAATTTTCCTCCATAATGAAAAACATCAGACTATTAGATCATACAGATCGGACATTGCTGGATTTAGAAAACAATACACGTAATTTTTAAAGGAGCTGATAATATTCACTACCCCTTAATGTCAAAGCCAAAGATTGAAATTCCGTATGAATGCATGAATCCATTAAGCAGGAGTCATTTTCAATTATTAAGAAGCAAAGATCTGTATTCTTTATAGAAATTAGAAATGGCAGAAAATAATATCAACATTCATAACTGCTACAATTACGACCGATAAAATTTTTAAATCAAATTAAAATTGGAGTGATGATAATAAGAGTAATGAAATTTATGTAGCACCATGTGGCTCTATTTCCTCAAAGAAATCTCTGAGTCTATTATTTTACAGGATGAAAAAATCAGTAGTCTTTGCTTGCTTTGTCCAGGACGCCAGACTAAGGATTCACCTGCACCAACAGAGAAATGGATGGAAATGGGCATCACATGCCCATGGCTATTGCCTCTCCAGCTCCACCGTAACACCCAGGCCCTCGCTTCACCCAAGTTGTCTGATTCTGCTGGCCAGGGCAGGTCGAGCCTAGGAAATGCCTGCCTTCCTACTGGTTCCATGTTTCCTCAGCCTTTATTTGGCTCTGATGGGTCCCTATTCTGGGTAACCTGATGCCCAAGGAATAAGAGGGCTTTAGAATTGAAGAGTCAACTTTCTATAGGTTAACACATCTATGGTGGCTACAAATATTTGCTTGTAAAGGCTTATCTTGAAGATCCCGCCCTACCCATATAATGCACATTTCTCATAATCCTAAATTTCAAAATCAGTAGTGGTAATTAACCCATTTAAGGCCAAAATCACCATGAAAATCTGGTAGATATCTCAGGGTACAAAATCAACTTACAAAAATCAGTTGCATTTCTTTTTTTTCCCCAAGGAAGATCAGCCCTGAGCTAACATCCATGCCAATCCTCCTCCTTTTTTTCCCCAAAGCCCCAGCAGACAGTTGTATGTCATAGTTGCACATCCTTCTAGTTGCTATATGTGGGACGCCGCCTCAGCATGGCCGGAGAAGCGGTGCATCGGTGCACACCCGGGATCCAAACCCGGGCCGCCAGTAGTGGAGCGCGCACACTTAACCGCTAAGCCACGGGGCCAGCCCCTCAGTTGCATTTCTATATACTAACAGTGAACTAGCAGAAAGAGAAATCAAGAGTACAATCATTTACAATTCCAACAAAAAGAATAAAGTATTTAGGAATAAACTTAACAAAAGAGGTGAAAGACCTAGACACTGAAAACTATAAGACATTGTTGAAAGAAATTGAAGAAGACACAAAGAAATGGAAAAATATTCCATGCTCATGGGTTGGAAGAATCAACATAGGTAAAAAGTCCATACTACCTAAAGCAATCTACAGATTCAATGCAATCCCAATTAGAATCCCAATGACATTCTTCATGGAAATTAAACAAAGAATCCTAAAATTTATATGGAACAACAAAAGACCCCAAATAGCCAAAGCAATCCTGAGAAAAAAGAACAAAGCTGGAGGCATCACAATCCCTGACTTCAAAATATACTACAAAGCTATGGTAGTCAAAACAGCATGGTACTGGCACAAAAACAGACACACAGATCAATGGAACAGAATTGAAAGCCCAGAAATAAAACCACACATCTGTGGACAGTTAATCTTTAACAAAGGACCAAGAACATACAATGGAGAAAGTAAAGTCTCTTCAATAAATAGTTTTGGGAAAACTGGACAGCCACATGCAAAAGAATGAAAGTAGACCATTATCTTGTACCATACACAAAAATTAACTCAAAATGGATTAAAGACTTGAATGTAAGACCTGAAAATATAAAACTCCTGGAAGAAAATATAGGCAGTACATTATTTGACATTGATCTTAGCAGCATCTTTTCAAATAACATGTCTGACCAGGCAAGAGGAACAAAAGAAAAAGTTAACAAATGGGACTACATCAGACTAAAAAGCTTCTGCATTGCAAAGGAAACCATGAACAAAACAAAAAGACAGCCCACTAACTGAGAGAAAATATTTGCAAATCATCTATCCAACAAGGGGTTGATCTCCAAAATATATAAAGAACTCATTCAACTCTACAACAAAAAAACAAACAACTCAACCAAAAAATGGGTAGAGGATATGAACGGATATTTTTCCAAAGAAGATATACAGATGGCCAACAGGCACATGAAAAGATGTTCAATATCACTAATTATTAGGAAAATGCAAATCAAAACAACAATGAGATATCACCTTACACTGGTCAGCATGCCTATAATCACCAAGACAAAAAAACAACAAATGTTGGAGAGGATGTGGAGAAAAGGGAACCCTCATGCACTGCTGGTGGGAATGCAAACTGGTGCAGCCACTATGGAAGACAGTATGGAGATTTCTAAAAAAATTAAAAATAAGAATACCATACCATCCAGCTATCCCACTACTGGGCATTTATCCAAAACACTTGAAATCAGTGATCCAAAGAGACCTACGTACCCCTATGTTCATTGCAGCATTATTCACAATAGCCAAGATGTGGAAGCAACCCAAGTGCCCATCAACTGATGATTGGATAAAGAAGATTTGGTATATATATACAAAGGAATACTATTCAGCCATAAAAAATGACAAAATAGTCCCATTTGCAACAACATGGATGGACCTTGAAGGTACCGTGTTAAGTGAAATAAGCCAAACAGAGAAAGACAAATACTGCACGATTTCACTCATATGTGGAGTATAACAAATACATAGATAAAGAGAATGGATTAGTGATTACCAGAGGGGGAAGGGGGGTGGGGGCTGGGTGAAAGGGGTAAAGGGATACTTATGTGCAATGATGGACAATAATTAGACTACTTGGGATGACCATGATGAAGTCTACACAGAAAATGATAAACAATAATGTATACCTGAATTTTCACAATGTTGTAAACCATTATTATCTCAATAAAGTTACTGGGAAAAAAAATCTGTTAGATGTCTCAAACTCTGTATCCAAAAAATGTATTCAAAATTTGCTCTAATTTTTTTCATTCAGTGTTAGGAGGTACACAAACCTATCAAAGCCCAGCCAGACTCTTAGGGGACCTGTGAACTCATTCCAAGCTAAGAAACCTGCTTTAGGGTCTTTTTGTTTTTTCTTTGACACAGAGGATTAAAATTAACTGGCTTTCCAGACACAGAGAGACAAATCCAGTCATGACTCACTTAATGGTGGGGTTATGTCTTGAGAAATGTGTTGTTAAGTGATTTTGTCATTGTGTGAACATCATAGCGTGTACTTACACAAACCTAGATGGTATAGTCTACCAGACGCACCTAGGCTCTATGATATGAATCTTAGGGAACCACTGTCATACATGCAGTCCATCATTCACCAAAACGTCATTATATGGCACATGACTGTACTGTGTGATCTTACTTATATGTGGAATCTGAAATAGTCAAACTCATAGAAGCAGAGAGTAGAATGGTGGTTGCCAGGGGCTGGGGGAAGGGGAAACGGGGAGACAATGGTCAAAGAGTACAAAGTTTCAGTTATGTAAGATAAATCATTCTGGAGACCTACTGCTCAGCACAGTGCCTATAGGTAACAATTCCTTACTGTAAACTTAAAAATTGCTAAGATGATAGATCTTATGTTAAGTATTCTTACCACCAAAAAAAAAAAAATTTTAATAATAAAAACAGGGAGGAAACACTGGGAGGAGATAGATATGTTTATGGCCTTGATGGTGGTGATGGTTTCACGAGTGTATACTTATCTCCAAACTCATCAAGTTGTATACATTAAATATATAAACCTTTTCCATGTCAATCATACCTCAATAAAGTGTTTTTTTAAAAATTAAATTAAATTAACTGGCTTCACTTCCAGAAGTTTAAGTGCTAAATTAATATAGGGTATTGCTTATTAATGTCATTGTGATATTGGGCTATGTCAAGACAGTGGGACACCTGGACCATCATCTACATATCACTCTTGGTCAATGAGTGAGCTTGAAGAGGAACAATATAGCTCCATGGAATTATCACTGGGCTGGGCATCTAAGTTTTACTCTGATGAACTATTCTGTCCTGATGCCTTTACCTGCACTGATGCAACTCGTCTTAAGCACACCTGGCAGGAAGAAGAGGCGACACATACACAGCAAGCACAGACTTCAGGCTGCCCCTCCCCCAAGAACAGGGAGCATAGAAACAGTACCTTCCAAATGACAGGAGACGCCACAGGCACTTAAGAAACAAATGTTGTATGCCATATCTAATTTGATCTTTTAAACATAAAGGAATATGCTTTTTTTTTTTTGTATTGCACCTAAGTGCCGTGGAGTCAATTCATACCCGTCACACAAGTTGGAACTTCTCACTTGGAGCCTCTTTCAGAACCAAGAAACTGGAAATCCGTGAGCGGATTCTCTGTTCATTATGGACCTTTGTTTCAGATGCATCTTTCGGCAGTTCACTTGGTACTCCTCCTCTCTTTCTGACATGGATTTAAGTCACTGATGAAGAAATCATGGGAGATGGGGTCAGAAAGGGGTAGAGTGAGAAGATAGGCATATGGTGCCCATTGGCTACAGCAATTTCCCAGCCCAGGCTAAAACAATGGTGAGAGAAGGATGAGAGGTTCCTCAGGAAAACCTCTCTATCAGGAAAAGCATAGCTGTCCCCCACAAGATTCCTTAACGTCACGTCCATAGTAAGGTCTCCCTGCCATCTCTCTTTTCAACTGTCAGATCTCTCTAAATTATTCTGGTTGTTTACATCTCATTTTTGTGGCATTTCAAGCTATTTGCAAGGAAATATTAAATACATAGGCAGGAAATTAGATCTAAGCACCGAACAAGAGAAAAGGGGCAACAAAGGAGCTCAAAAGAGGCAAGCAGGTGAAACCAACAGGTGTGCTGGAAGCGCCTGTCTTCTTAGGTCCATAGGGCATCGGAAAGCCCTGCAGTGAATGTTGCTTTGGGGGTGGAATTTAAAGGGAAGCCCCTTGTGAAAGAATAAAGCTTATGCTCATATAAATGATGGGTCCCTGCCCAGGATTGATGACCCTTATGTATGGACTCCAATTATTTTAAGGCCTCATAGTAAATTCCACCCCAAATTCTCAAAACTAAATTCATTTTAACTTTAATTTTGAGAATAAATTTTAAAAGCTTCACATACTTTCAGTTAGGTGGCATCATAAAAACTAAACAAAAAAGGTGTTGCCACACCAAAAGATTTGAGAATTCCTGGTCTGGAAAGCCTTGAGAGCAGCAGTTCTCAACCCTGGATACACATTGGAATCTCCTGGGACCCATTCCTAGAAAGTTTTATTTAACTTTGATGCCTAATATCCAGGCATCAGTATTGTTAAGTTTGAGAAACTCAGGTCTGGAAGCTTTTTATAACAAATGTGTACAAAAAAAACACTAAGGTGTTTTGTTTTTTTTTTTAATTTCTTAAAAACTGTTCCCATGTTCCTTTTGCTCTGGACTTGTCACTTAAGGTCTCTACATCCTAGAGTGATCAGTATGAGAGAAGGAATGAGAAGAGGGACCTTCAGGTAGAGCGGTTTCCAGAGTGGTGAGCAAGAGATGGCTTTGAGGGCAAAGATGAGGTGCAAGATTTGGTCCCTCTCCATCCACATCCCTGCTTACACCTGCCCATAGTCTCAAAAAAAGATGTGACACCGAAACTCATTTACACCCCCATTATCCCTGCATTACCATTGTTTGTAATGCCATTTGTCTTTAATTATCCCTGCCTGAAAAGAAATGAAGACAAGAGGAGACAAAAAGGCTAATGCAACATTCCAGTAGAATCACAAAAGCAGGGCATGGGACCATCTTATTAACTTCATTGTGGTGATGTGTTATAAAATGCAAATTGGAGAAAGGGGGCAGTAATTTGTTAATAAATATGTTAATTAGGCAGAGTAAATGCCATACTGCATGGAGGGGAAAAAAATCACTGATTGTAAACTCCACACACAGCAGATTTCAGAGGGAAAATGTAGTTAATAAAACTACCTTTATGTTTTATATTGCTGCTCTTTAGCATAAACAGCAAATAACCAATTTATATTAATGGCATGGGCACAAATGTAAATTAGCCCCTTTTTGGTTTATATTACTGCAATGCAATCCTAAAGCTAAAATGTTGCATTTGGCAATTTCACTAAGGGAAAGATCTGAAAACCTGATACAGTCCTAGGGCCTTCTTCAAGGAATTTTAATATGAAACCCAAATTACACTGCACATCCTTGTTCACCACATGGGAATTTCCAGAAAGGGCTCTGCTATCAAATATTTTCCCTATCCATGGCTATGTCCACAACCCCAAGCTCCTGTGGGTGTTCAAAATGTCCTGCTCGCCAGAAACGCCTCACCAGCCCAAGGCAGTAACAATGTGGTCTTATGCAACTTCTGTCTGGACTTGTGGTTGACTTTCTCTGCTTGCAGACTGGTAGCAGCCCTGACTTGACAACAAACAAAGAGACCCTTGTATCAGATGGACTCTCATAGGTCCAGGCGGCTGGAGGAAGGAAGAGAGAAGGACCTTCAGGGCCTTCTGAGTGTGTGTTCCTACTAGCCACAAAGATCGAATGCAAATGCTAGCAAATTCTAACAACACGCATCTGTGCTGCCTGAACCAGTGGAAGTTTTCCATTTCTGGCCTCATTCATCTGCGACCTCTCCTACTCACAGGGTCTTTCTTTAGTCATGCTGTGCAAGCAGCTACTGCATATACCAAAAGTTAATTTTACTATACACTTCAGTGTGTCGTCAGAGGTGCTATAAATCACAAACCAATTTCCAATTTTGTTATGCCCTACTTGATAAGGACGTGAAGCATTCTTCCCCCCAATACACATGTTTTTAAACATGAGGATTAGAAGCAGGAACACGTCTCTTGATGTGCAGTGAAATTTTAACCTTTCTTTTCAAAAGAAGTTGACCCCCGCGGGTTCTATTAGAATAAAACATCAACTTACGCTTTCTTTAGTTTGGATCTTGGGTCCAGAAGCTGCCTACAGGCCTTTATGCTGCAGAACACCTCTTAAGATAAGTTTTGGTTGTTTTTTTGTTTTTTTTTTTTTTTAGCAACTTCAGCAAATAAATTCTTTCAGACGAAGTTCAAGTTGTTGGGGCAGTTTTATTCTGAACTGTGCTGCATTTTTTTAAATGTACAGAATAAGATTCATATCTATTTAAATTCTCATACAATCATATTCTTAAAGATGGATAAAGAGACTTCAGTATCCTTGCTACAACTTGTACTCTTAATTTTAATACTTCCAGTGTTAGCCCATTGCAATTATGGATTAATCTAATGCTAATAGATTGGTTTTTTGTTTTTGTTTTGCATATTGAGTCAGGATTCAGAAGTCAGATGATACCTATCAGCCTTCATGTTCATTAATTCCCTGCTGCTTTATTTATACCCACAATGATAATAATACAATATACATCTTGAGGTTATTTTGAGGTTTAAATAAGATTATATATCACTTATTGGCAACCACAACAGTAATAACTGTTTTAGGCAGTAATGATTGATGGATACTAAAACTAGTGGGTGAAAGTTGGGTGAGAAATAGGATATTACATGGTCTCAAAGAATATTCCCACAAGAAACTGGAAGGATACCACCCAAAAGTTGGTGGTAGTTAGTCTGGTGAGCAAAATGAGAATAGGGTGGGAAGATTTGAATGGTGGATGTGTATCAATTGAGGGTCCAAAAAAAATGGACTTAGGGTTTAGAAGAATGATGAGGAAAAGGAGAAAGAGGAGAAGAAATGCTCCAATGCAGCAAAGATCGAAGGAAGCCAAGGAAGTAGGTTCTCCTCTACAATCCCACAAACAACATACAACCCAAGCTACACATGAGCTCGTATTTTCATTTAGGCTCAAAGTTCTGCCACAG
Source organism: Diceros bicornis minor (assembly GCF_020826845.1). Lineage (NCBI taxonomy): Eukaryota > Metazoa > Chordata > Mammalia > Perissodactyla > Rhinocerotidae > Diceros > Diceros bicornis. The sequence continues at coordinate 8,516,106 of NC_080759.1, read as the reverse complement.
AAAGACACATACATGCAAAGCGGTAAAGCAGAGACAGAACATGAAGCAATAGAAAGTGCAGGGGTTTGAAGTAGAAGTCCTCGGTTCAAATCCCAGCCCCACTTCTTGCCAGAAGCACATCTTTAGAAAGAAATGGATATTGATAAGTAAATCAATACAATTCCAAAACCTACTGATTCTCTATTACACATACATCATCCTAGAACAAGTCCTTTTTATAATTTAAAAATAAATTTTAAAAGGATACATACAATCACTTTGGAGAATAATGTGGCAATATCTAGAAAAGTTTAAAATATACATATCCCATGACTGAGCAATTTCATTCCTAGGTATATACTGTAAAGAAACTCATACACCAACATGAGGGGGGACATACAAAATTGCTCATTACAGTATTGTTTGTGGTAGCAAAAACTGAAAACAACCTAATTATCCATCAAAAAGAGAATTGATGTATAATTGTGATATATTCATATAATGGAATACCAAACAGCTATGAAAATGAGCAAACTATAGTTATACATATCTACATGGATGACTCACAGTACTGAGTCAAAAATCGTGTGGCAGAAGAATACATACAATATGATTTCAAAAACATATTGTTTGAAAGCATTACTATATATTGCTTAGGGTATAAAATATGCCATACAAGTATAAAAAGCAGGCATGGGAACCAAATTCAGACGAGCAATTACCTCTTGGAGGGAGACAGAATCACAAAGGGGCATTAAAATGCTTGAGTGACAAGAGTAGGAAGGGTAAAGATGTATAAGGGCATTTATACTTATTGGCTTTATTTATTAAATTGGAGGGTGAGAACACATGTGTTTGTGGCACTATTCTTCATAAATGGCATACTTTTTTGTATGTCTTAAATATTACCTAGTTACTAAGTACCTAATTTTCAAACAAAACTATCTACGTATATACAAATATATGCATAGATTTCTGGACAGAATCAAAGGATGCTTTTGACAGTATTTTTCCCTTTGGAGAGTGGAACTGGGGGCCTGGAGTGGGAGCAAGATTCACCCTTCACTATCATCCAGTTTCACTATTGTACAGTTTGAATTGTACTGTTTGAATTTATATCACGTGAAAATGACATTCTCGTAATAATTTTTCTAACAACTTAGCAAACGTGGATTATTTGATACTATCTACACGAGGCTTTTGCATTAATGATGGTCTAACTCATTGCCATGTATATTTAAGCAGCTGACAAGCTCAACTCTCCTTCTAAGGAAATGTGATGTTAACTCTGTAGAGCGACATAGGCAACATATGTCATGAACTCTAGGCACACCATTTCGTCCTATGGGTAGTCGTTTGTAATGCTTCCACAAAATCCCATGTATGTGACCTTATCAACTGTCAGGATAGTGGAAGAAATAGTCTCAGCACATTATTTTGGGATAATGACTATTAGTATTTTTGGCCATGAAATAGAGCCTAGCGCCATTTCAAATTCAGATCAATTCAATAAATGTTCATTGAATTCCTGCTATGTTAGAGGCTATGGTAGAAACATGACTAAGATGTAAGTTTCTGCTCCTGAGGATAGAAACTTGTATTCTAATGAAGTGCAATTGGCCTTACTTTATCTTCACAACCAATCATCTACATTTATTGGGTTTGGGAGCAGACACTAATCATCACTACTTACTTTCTCTCTTCTTTCAACCCATCAGCGAATAGCAAGTGCCTTCCAATGTTACCTCCATTGTTCTCACAGTGTGAGAAAACCTCCATACTATGTGAGCAACTCACAAAGACTAAGCAGATGTGCACAATGATTAGTATTGCAATCCAATAAATCTTACAACCAAGTTGATCTGGCACACATTTGATGATATGCATAATCATTATCATGCAGCCTGGTAATTAAGGATAATTGGTAAATAATTCATGTAAATTACTGTAATTGATACAGCTCTGCAGTTAAGCTAAGATTTCTAGGGTCAGCTAAGCTGAGTAAGAAGAAGTTAGTTGGCCCAACTGAAAACTCCCTAATCAGCTAACACAGGCCTTATCAAGGCCTCCCACTGTCTTGTGTTTCCCAGGGGCCCAAGCTGACAACTGAGGGATTCCTACCTCTGACACTTCTGAGGTTTACAGCTGTACTTGGTTTCCTTCAGGGACTGGTGTTTGCTTCCATTTATGGAGGTAAAAATATCAACAAAATTAGCTCACACTTTAAGCTTCAGACCAAAAGCTTGTGAAAGAAGGGGAAGGAAGCAGGACTAACTCCTCGCTCCTGCACTGAGGGAGAAGTGGGTTTTCTAAAGGCTGTGGCTGCAACTTTCTTGTACCATTCCCTTCTTAAGGCCAGACCCACACTGGGGGAAAACATCGAGAAGATTCCAAAAAGAAGTCTCCTGCCTAAAGTTTCTCCTCTGAAATTCTAATTAGAGAAGCAAGCAGACTAACACACTGGGAGTACAAAGGGGGCCCTTAGTCGTTCACATGTCACATCTCCATGTGGTTTTGTTTTTTTATTTGTGTGTGTGTGTGTGTGTGTGTGTGTGTGTGGAGATCAGCCCTGAGCTAACATCTGCCAATCCTCCTCTTTTTTTTGCTGAGGAAGACTGGCCCTGGGCTAACATCCGTGCCCACCTTCCTCCACTTATATGGGACACCGCCACAGCATGGCCTGACGAGCAGTGCAACGGTGCACACCCGGGGTCCGAACCGTCAAACCCCTGGCCGCCACAGTGGAGCGCATGCACTTAACCGCTTGCACCACCAGGCCGGCCCCTCCATGTGGTTTTGTTTACTCAGCTTGGTTTCCATTACCCAGCTGAGGGTAGAACAGCAGTGGGAACTCTGATGGAGATGGAAATCATAAGTGAGAAATCGTTCTGGAGCAAAGGAATGTGGCAGATAACAGGACTCAGGACAGGGCAATTGGTCACTGGGTGCCTTAGCAGCAGAGAAGCAAAGAGCCCAAAAGGTAGAATAGGGACTAAAACACACGAGCCCCTTTGAAAGATATACTGGAACACACAGGCAGTAGTAGAGCGTGATGTCTGTCTTAATCTTGTGGCCCAAGCTTGTCTCCCTTCTCAGCTCATTGTGTAATGAAAAGTCCTATGAGTAGCCTGTTTGCTGAACCAAGAAAAAGCCTCAGCAGGCCTTGTGTTCCAGCACTGCTGAGGCTGGTGCAGTGCTTTCAGGCCTGTTCTAGTGCTCATTTGCTAATTTTGGTTGGTATCCCAGACTTGGTCAATCTCGCTATATGGCTAAAACATGCATATGTCTAGACAGGGTGTATACTCTAGAAATATACTTCAAGTGCCTAGTGCCTCTAGAACATTGGAAAGGCAGTGGGGAGTGGGGACAGCGAAAGTTCAGAGTAGTTGAACTCCAGAGGAAAGAAATGAGTGTTGTCCCTCTATGAGAAGACACCAGAACCTGTTCCTACGGTCTTCTAGGTATGGACAGTAATGGGTCCACACAAAGCTACTAAAGATCTTCTAAAGAGTCTTTCCAGAAAACTAGCTCTGTGGGATGTTAACAGATTAAGTGATCAAATAAATTTTGGAGCCTCTGGTTTAAATAAATGTAAACACATTTTCATGTGTTTCATGCAGGACTTCTCAGAGCCTTCGATATGTTAATACACGCTGTGGAAACCCAAGAAAGGAACAGGATATGCAATGTGTCCCAAACTCATATGATAAGATAATTTTGTGGAAGACTAGTTCATATTTTCTCCCTGTCCTTTTTCTTTTCCCTTCCCCCATTAGAGGAAAAAGCAGGTTTACTCTTTCTTGCCTCAAGGGAGAAGCATGGCAGGGCTTCTTGAATTTTATTTCCAAATCAAATAGGGTTAGAGGAAAGAGAGGTTTGGGGATCCCAAGAGCAGGGACACATGCTCCCTATTCCCTCCCAGCTCCCAGAGTCAGATCTTTGACTAGAGTTTCCCACCTCACCAAAGCCCCTGTGCCCAGGCCCAGTGCAGCAGCAGGGAGCCCACCTGAAGGCACTGTGCGGGTTGGGATAGTGAGCACCTCCCCAGAAAGCAGTGTGGATAGACAGCACCCCAACGCCTAGGTATTCTGTGAGACCACAGAATGTTGACACAACTCCTTGAAGGGAGAAGAGGAAGGAACCCCAAGTATGTCCAAGTTGAAATGTCCCATCAATCTGGAGGGATGGCAGATAAGACTTAAAATTAGATTGACTTACAGAAAACCAAGAAATGCAACATTCCCCTGTACAAGTAAGTTTGTGCACTGAAATTTATACCCATACCATGTATTTGCCCATGGAGCCCTTTTGCTAAGTATCTCACAGGACTAGCTTTTTTGCAGAACACATGTAAAAAGAAGCTGAGGTAGATTATCCCATTTTAGAAGAAACAACCTCTGATCAATATTCTTGACACAAGAACTGTTGCCTCTACTGAAAACCTGTGGTCTGTGAGTAAATCAGGAACAGAATATCCACAATCCCTTCTGTTAATACCCAGAATGCTTAGAGGGAACTGTAAGCCCTTCAAGGAAATATGTTTATGGAAGTTGTGGTGTTTGAAACTCCATTCTTTAAAAAAATTATTTCGTATGTCTACTGAACAGCTAGAATTTTTAACAAAAATCCTAGGAAACACCAAAAAGATGCACACTGAAAGAGAAGGAAAACTTCAAAGGGCAAAAGTTGTTCTAACAGCTTACTGAGCCAGCTCCCCTCAAGTCAATGAGCACCAACAAAAGGAACAGAACTCACTCCATACCCACACCGAGAGGTTTGGCTTGGATTGTTCCCTCATTCATGAGCGTGTGAAGATTAAATGAGACGATCCTCTTAGGGCATCTAGCAGAGGACCTGGCCTATGGCAAACATATCTGGTGGTGGTGGTGGTTGTAGTGGTAATAGTAGAACCACATATAACCAAAAGATAGATAGATTTTCTCTTATAGCAAACTCCCGGGGTGGGGGCAGGGGGTGTTATAGTTTAGGTATGTCGAAATTGGAGTGTTGTATAGTTATAGGAAGAGGAGCAAGAGATATCTGGGCTGGCAGCCCACCAGCCCAATTCAGTCCCTGACTACAAAAGGGAGAGCATCTAATTAAATTTCTGTCTTCAAAGAAGCCTTTCAGGGTGTTAGACTATCATTATTAATGACTTTAGATATTATCACTCATTTGTCAGAAATAAATCTTCCTTTGAGCACCTAGAAACTGCAAATGGAGAAGAGGTTCTAATAAGATGAATTCCTATGTTTTTGGATGACATCTCAAGCCTGCATGAGATGTGACAGCATAAACACCTCTGACCCAGTGGCTACAGAGCTGATGGTTTTTTTTAAATTAATTTCTTGCTCTTTGGAATCTCTCAAACATACAGTAATGCCTTGTCCTTTTCCAGATTCAAATGGCTCCTAAGAAATAATCCTTCTATGACTATAGAACCACTGAGTATTAATATTATTTTTTAATAGGCATTTTTCCACCTTCATTTACTCCCCCCAACAGTTTTTCTTGCCATAAGAAGCCACCATTACCTGTTCCTTTCCATACAGGGCAGCCATCTGGAATGAAGCGGTGAAGAAAGATATCGCTCTTTCAGAAACCTCCCTCCCACGCAAGGTATGTGAAATGCAGAATTGCATTGGTATTTTTAGTTTTCAAGTCTCTTTATCAGAAATCTCTCATTATCTAACTCATCTGTTCCGAGGAACATGCAGCCACATAGATAATTTTATGGCTTCCCTTGGAACTCAAAATAAGTTTAAAACCCATAAATTTTCTTCTGTGACCACCTCTCCTCAAAGCTGACAACCTCAGAGTCCTGTACAGATTGTCTACAAAGCAGTTCAACTAGTGACTCCTTTTCTTTGTGCAGAATTTCAGTTATAATACTGGGTTTAATTTAATCTTTTCTAGTATTTGTTCCCTTGAATGATGGCTGCTTTGTTGAAAATCAAACATGTAAGTAGATATTAAGTGATCCTTTACCCAGAGGCAGTAAAGCATTGTGGTCAAGAAATCAAATCTGGTCACATCCCATCTCTGCCACCTACTAACTGGAAGACCTGAGCAAGTTACCTTATGTCTCTGTGTTTCACTTTCTATATCCATAAAATAGAGATATCAAGGACTCCAAAGAATTGCTGTGGGAATTAAACATGTGCTAAGTAAGTGCTAAGTAAAACACTTAGAACAGTGCCTGGGGGCCGGCCCCCGTGGCTTAGCGGTTAAGTGCACGCGCTCGGCTACTGGCGGCCCGGGTTCGGATCCCGGGCACGCACCGATGCACCGTTTGTCCGGCCATGCTGAGGCGGTGTCCCACATACAGCAACTAGAAGGATGTGCAACTATGACATACAACTATCTACTGGGGCTTTGGGGGAAAAAAGGAGGAGGGTTGGCAATAGATGTTAGCTCAGAGCCGGTCTTCTCAGCAAAAAAGAGGAGGATTGGCAGGGATGTTAGTTCAGGGCTGATCTTCCTCACAAAAAAAAAAAAAGAACAGTGCCTGGCACATAGTACGCACTCAAATTTTAGCTGTAGTTATATTAATATTAATAATGTTGATTGTAGCTATAATAATATGAATAATAATAATATTATTCCTGAATGCATATAACTAAAATTATGCTATGGATATTTGTATAAATTACTCTGTTCTTCATACAAACAGTTACTAATTTTCATTATATGGATCATTGCTGCACCACTGAATTGATTCTGCCTGAGAAACATCAATACTTCAAATCTCCCCACCTTTACCTGTTGAATTCTTGGTTTCCACCAAGAACATGCACATGTGAACAGCAAATGCCAAAAGCACACACCTAGTAATGAGAAGGCAGCTTTGCAATCAGTCAACACAGGCCTTGGAGAAAGGATTCTACCTTTCTTTCATTGACTTTAGGACCTATTTCCTGAGGATGCATTGCCCCTCATAGCAGAGTTACCTGTGTTTATTATTAATGCAATACATCAGTCCATGCAATGTATGCATCTCTACAACTTTCTTTCATGTAGAGGCTGTCTAGTAGATTGCTTAGCATAATACAAAGGAAGCCAAGCTCTGTTGAGTTAATCCACTAATCTTACTCCTGAGAAAAAGAAAAATAATTCAAAATAGAGGTTAAAAAATAATATATACGTATATAAATAAACATCTGTTGCCTATGCATAAATAAATGATGATTAAATGAATGATGATTAAATAAATAATAATACATCAACTTGATAGACCATTATGGTGCAGTTTTAAAATAATTGTGACTGTGTAGCAACAAAGTTAAGTGAAAAAAGCAGAATACAAAATTTTATCTAGCTCATTATTGCATTGTTTGTGAAAGAAAAAATGGGAAACCTAAAATGTCACCAATAGGGGAATAGTTAAATCCACTATGATACATACATGCTAGCAAAATTATGCAGCCCCTCTAAAAAGAATGAAGAAGATCTATATGCACTGACATGTGAAGGTCTCCAAGATATACTGTTAGGTAGAAAATACAAGTCCTCAGTCAATATGTGAAATCAGATCCCATTAAATCCAGCTGGGGTATTTGTATAGGGTGTGTGTATAGGTGCATGAGTAAGTGCATACGGAGTGTAAGCACAGAGTCAAAGGTCTGCAAGGTCACAGACTCAATGCTAACAGGGATTATGTCTAGGGAGGAGAGTAGCACGAGATGGCTAAGGAAGACTAATGTCCACTCTATAGCCTTCTATATTGTTGTAACTTTTCATAATTAGCACTGTTACTTTTATATTTTTAATAACTTTAAGACTTTATATTATTATTACAGCTAGGTTAAACAAATGGACTCACATGGATTGGAGAAAAAGCAATTTATATGTTGGAATGCGAGACTGTTGACAATTTTTTCTGCATTCTGGTTTATTTCCTTTATAGTTAGCATATTATTGGGTGGGAAATAAAACAAAACTTGAGAATAGTAATGGCTTCTGGTTAATTGCCTGCTGCAGTGAATGCTATTGATGCCCCATTCAGATCCTCTACCCACCGGTGCTCTCATCCTGTGGTTGCTATGAGGGTCAGCAAATAACTCACAGCTGTCCCATTCTCCAGGCGGGGGACACTGCCTCACACTACCCTGAGCAGACCTCATGAACTGACTAACTCCAGGATACAAAGGCCAGCCCCTGGCCTCAAGGTAGGACCAACTCTGTAGTATAATTATGATCCAGAGCTCCCTATGGAATCAGGTTGAAGCTGATGTTCACTAAGACCACATCCTTGCTTAGCTTTCCCCTCTTGTTGTACTAGTCAGGGTTCTCTTGGGAAACAGAACCAACAGAGAGAAAGAGAGGGAGATTTTTTTATTATAGGGAATTGGATCACACAGTTATGGAGACTGAGAAGTTCCAAGATCTGCAGTTGGAAAGATAGAGACCCAGGAGATCTGGTGGTATAGGTCCATTGCAAGTCTAAGTCTGAAGGCAGAAGATGACTGGTGTCCCAACTCAAAGACGGTAAGGCAGAGAGAGCAAACTCTCCCTTACTCAGCCTTTTTGTTCTATTCAGGCCTTCAACAGTTTGGATGAGGCCCACGTCCATTGGGAAGGGCAATCTGCTTTACTCAGTTACTGACTCAAATGTTAACCTTATCCAGAAACACCCTCACAGACATACCCAGAATAATGTTTAACCAAATATCTGGTCACCCTGTGGCCTATTCAAGTTGACACAGAAAATTTACTGTTACACTTGCCCTATTCTTTCTTGTCTCGTATGCCTTCTCCTGAGAGCACTCTCCCAATAAATCCCTTGAACAAGAATTCCCATCTCAGGTTCTGCTTCTACAGAATGTGACTTAAATCACCTACTATGTGCCAAGAACTTTAAACACCAATCTTCATTATTCAATCCTCATGGCATAAGGCAGTACAGAATGGTGGAAGGTAAGCCACCATAACAATTCACAGCATGGACTTTGAAATGAGATAGACCATATCTTAAGATCTGGGTTTAAAATATATATATTAGCTGGGTACACTTAGGCCAGTTACCTAACCTCTCTCAAGCTCAGTTTCTTCATCTATAAATGGGGCTAATTTTAATATTAAATGGTTACTCTAATAATCACTTGTGGGGATTAAACTCAATAAGTATTTGTTGAGTGAATGGAAGGAGATAATGCACACAATGTTCACATATCAGTATTTTGTACAGAGTAAAAGCTCAATAAATATTGTCTACTAATTCTCAGATATCAATTAAAGCCTGCCCCCTTGAAATCTAGGTCAGCTTGAATAGAACCACCAAGACCTATGAAAATCCAAAGTCCTCACCAGCTTTCTGCAAATTCCCAAGTGCTTCCATTCTCACCTGTCTCTAGGGCACCTGTGTCATCTCATTGATCCAGACATAAACCCCAGGCCCCCCTCCACTTGTATAACACACATACAACCCAACTTCCATGAAACATTAGTGAGCTTAGCAGACTTTATCAAAAATTGAGCCGGGAGCAGAGGAATCTAGAAAACCAGCCGAGGACATGGAAAATGGAAATCATCACAGCAACACACTCACACTTGTAATAAATCAGGGAACATCACAGTTGTTACAATGTCCCCTGTCCCACCGCTACCCTGCCATTTCAGTGGCCTCATTGCCTTCCTGCCACCCTCCTTCTTGTTGGCTCCTCTCACCTCTCTTCTCCTTTTTCGCCTCCTCGCCCCATTCTTTTCCCTCTTCTAGAAACAATGGAGTTCTCTCAGTAACTACCTACCCTCCAATTCCTGTTCCCAGACTTTCACAACAAAATCCAAGGCACTAGGCAGGAAAGGGACTTTTCCTTTAACCAGACCCACCCACTTTGGAAAAGAGCTTTCATTTAAAAAAATGAAACCTTTGTTCCTATAACACTATATGTATAAGTCCCAATGAGGATGAATTTTTACCTTCATTTTACATATGAGGAAATTGAGACTGAAAGAGGTTAGATCTCTTGCCTAAGTCAAAGAGTAGAGCTAGGCTTTGAATCCAGATCTGCTTAATTCCATGGCCAGTGCTGTCAAATGCTGCACTACCAAAAACATCCCAAGAGGCCATTTGGCAGTATTCAAGTCTATGGCAACAGTCCGTACCTTAACTTTAGCCAGCTGTCCCTTAAGATATGCCAGTGCTTTCAAGAGGCTTGGGCAAAATAGCATGAATTATTCAGCACAAACTATTAGTCCCATTACAGAAACAGTGCAACAAACATAATCCGCCATCTTCTACGAAGGGTGATTTTCATGTTCATTTGAGATGTCATATTCTTTTGATTTTATTTGTTCAGACAAGTTGTTTGTGCATACAAGCTCTTAAAAGTCTCTTCTACTTGGAGTTACAGAATGTAATAACTCAGTGCATAATAAAATATGTGCCAATGAGTATTTGATGACTAACTAAATGAATGACAATGACAATGTTCCAGTAGTGTGCAGCAAATGATGGGTAGTAGGAGGTGCCATGACTGAAGGGATTTTAATCTCAAGTTCATTAGAGGCCAAAGAAGGAAAATTCATTCTTCATTACTTAATAATGGTCCTACAGACCCAAACTCCTGCTCATCTTAACGACACTTCTGTGAGGATTAATTTACTCCAAAGGATAAAATATTCCTTCCTTCATTCATTGCTTCCTTCCTTCCTTCCTTCCTTTCTTCCTTTCTTTCTTTCTTTCTTCCTTCCTTCCTTCGTTTCTCTCTTTCTCTCTTTCTTTTTTAATGAAATTCCTTAGTCGTTGAGTTATTTCAGGCCCTAACACAAAAAGAAAAAATGTTTGACTGACAGCAAGCTGAAGGCTTCAATATTATTAATCTAAAATAAGATCTGAGAGTCGACATCAATTCTTACCTCACATCTGTAATTGTGATGTGTTTCAAAGCAATTGCCACAATTCTGGAAACATTTGCAAAAAGAGAAACATTCAGTGGCAAAAAATTTAATTTTGAGAGCTCAAAGTGGAAATTTCAAAGGGACCTTCCGTTAAGGCCTCTGCTGCCTAGAATGCTCTCACACCCCATCAGACCCTTTTGTGAATTCCCTGAGAATCTCAAGAACCTTTTAGTCACCAGCTTAAAAGAATTTTCCCATAACACTCAGCCTGTTCTCATCCCAAACGTGCCACAAATCCGCAGTATGGCTTTGAATAAGTCGTTAAATGGCTGTAATCCTCAGTCTCCTCTTGAGTAAAATGAGAGGCTGGCACTCATGCTCTCTAGAGCTCCTGGTGCTAATATTCACGATCCAATCATGCTGAAAGAGAAGGAAATGACAAACTATAATACCTAGGATTGGCAATAGGTCTAAAGACACGTTTGTCAGAAGCTAGAAATGTTGGTGGTGGGGCCACCATATCTCCATCTCTAGACTCAGGCTCCCACCTGAGCTGCACAGGTTGGGTCCCGCACAGAGAGGAAGAGCAGAGCTGCCACCCAAGCCTCGTGCCTGCACAGGCCAAGCAGCCTTACCCAGAGGGGCAGCGTCTTCTTAATTCACTCAAGAAATTTTTTGGGCTCCTTTGAAAGGAAAAACAACAGTTCAATAAAAATGTACCCTCAGGTAGTAGCCTATCTGGTAAGAAAATGGAAAGCACAGATACAAGAGGGTCTATAACTTCTTATTTATTTCTCTTACTTGAACAACAACAACAAAAAAGTCAACTTTAAAGAAATGAAAGAACTGCTCCCTTACAAAGGTCTGTGAAAGAAATCAGTACAGAATGTTAAGGACTCTTATTGGTAAACAGGCCTCAGAAGATACTGAGAATTGGATTCAGATGATACATCCATAATTTCAAAGGTTTTTCTAATGTCTGTCAGACCTTCTGAATACCCGGCCTCCGCAGTTTCCGATCAGCCTGGCTGTCACTCTTTCCTCCTGTTTTAAGCCTCTTTCTTAAACCCTAGTGCCACAGATAAACTCAGGAACACTTAGAAGAAATTCAGACCACACAGTGAATGAGCCCAGCCTGACACATCATAGGCTGGGGATATGGAGAAGTCACGACACTAAAGGAGGAGCTCTGAAGGAGGCAGAACGTGGCCATCACATCCACTACTCACACTGTTCTGCATCTCACAGTTTGGGGCCAAAGCAGGTAGAGCCCAATACCCTGTTCAAGGACCTCGAGCTCTTTTCTGGAATATCAGGGGAGGTCTCTTGAGGTGGGGCATTAAAGCTGAAGCCTAACTGATGATGAGTCGGGCCTGGGAAGTGTAGGAACAGCATGTACCAAGAAGTCTAGAAGGTTTAGGAAACATAAAGAAGAGCAATGTGACTAGAAAATAGTTTGTGGGGTATAGTGTCTCTAGATGATGTTGGAAAGGTAGGCAGAGGTCAGATCACACAAGATCTTTGGCTTATGTTGGGTTCCCCTGAATCAGACCATGAGCAAGGATTTGAATGTAAGTAGTTTACTTGGAGGAAGCACAGTCAGGGAGCAGGAAAACGAGACGGGAAGGGAAGGAAGGCAGTGCAGGGTGCGTTAGTGGGCAGTTTACCACTGTGAGCTACTGGGACTCAATCCCATGGGGGACCTCTGGAAGACTGCACAGAACACACACAGAGCTCCACCACCTGAGGGACAGGATAGTTAGGGTAATAATCCATCAACTCTCGTCCACCACTGGTTGAGATCTGCTCCTGGGTCGTTACCTCTCAAGGGCTTCCTGCCTACCCTGCTGGCAGCCAGAAAACCTCAGGTAGTGAGTTGCAGGAGGTGGCAGTAGAAAGCTGCCAAGTACACAGGTACAATGAGTCCCAAGGGGATGTGGGCAGGGCACCAACAGCACTTGCTATAGCCTTGTAGACAAAGGCAAGGACTTCAGGTTTTATTCTAGGTGCTGCAGGACACCACTGAAGGGGGCTAAAGCCAGGTGTCAACACTTTCCAGTTTACAGCTTAAGATGGTTGTTCTTACTGCTGTAGAGAACAGTTGGAGGGAGGGTGGCCACACAGAGTAGAGGGGTCACTGATTTTAAAACCCAATGTAGCTCAAGGTTAAGTAGTTCTCCCAGACCTCTCTCATAGAGGCTAACCTCAACCATCTCCTGACCTTATCTACCCTTTCAGCCATCCCTTCCTAAAACCTGCCTCCCTCGTCTTTCCCATAGGTGCTTGATCCTCTCACTGTCGACTATTTAGATTTAGGCTCTTCCAAAAAGACACATTACCCAAGTTTTTCCTCACCTATTTGACCCACAGTTTGTCATTACATGAGGATTAGGTGCCCCCTTGCCTCGTAGCAGCACTCTACATCCAGCAGCAAATGGAGGACATGGGGAAAGGATTACACTTTCAAAAAGCATTGTGAAACAGTATTAAGTCAGACAGTCTGGGTTCGAATCCTGGCTCTCCCATTTACTTCCCATGTGACCTATGACAAATTACTTAACTTCATTGAGGCTGTGAAATGAGGATAAAATTTCTTCCATAGAAAGCTGTGAGAAATAAATGAGATGTTACAGGCACAAATACCTGGTATGTAATGTGGTCAGTAAATAAGTGTTCATTACGATCGTTATTATTAATGTACAATGAATATTCAAGTGTGCCCTTACCAAGGAGTCCTCTTATGGGGTCAGAAAAAAAAATAAAACTGAAACACACACACACACACACACACACACACACAACTTGATTTATTCTGATGATCTGTCTGGTCTGCAGTAATCCAGGCTAAGGTTTTCTCCCATTATCCTGAAAAATTATGCATTGGCTGTATGCACTGTTCCCTGAACATCTAAGACATCATTTGACTTATTGCCTGGGTGCTTCAGCATGTCAGCATGAAGAATGCCAAGCAAAATTTAAGGAAAACTAAGCCATCACCTGATATTCCTAGTGCCAAAGGAAAAGAGGAGCATTTTGTTCCAATTTAAGAGCTATTTTATAGGGGGAAAATAGTATTTGTCCTGGAAATTCAAGTGTTATGAGCAAAAACTATTAATATGATGTGGAGGATTGGGTCTCACCCGCTCTTTCCCATTTAAGTGAACAGCATGACTTTGTCAGCAATTAAAAGCTAATGGCTTGCCGATGATGAGTTCTTCCATCAAAAAGATGAATAAGAGACTATTTGCGACTTGTTTGGTTCTGAGTTCCCACCATTCCCTAGTGCCCACAATTAAAAATTAGGCAATCAAACATCATAGTCCTCATCTAAACGAAAATGGAAAATTGCTATACTAACCCGCATGTAGAGTGACGTTTTTAACAGGTATTATATCTGAAAAACTAAGGGGGAAAAGGGCTTCTTATCCCATGACGCCTTTCTGTACCACATCTTACGAATATTAAGTATGCAAGCTGTGTGGAGACACTTCCATTAGGGAGTAGTTTAAAGACCATTGAACTTGGGGCCAGGGAAATCCATCTCTGGACCACAATTTTGTCATCTGTAAAATGACAGTGTTGAATTACAGAGTGATAAGAAGTCTTTGGATTTAAATATTCTATGCTGTCAGTTGCTGCCAGGGCAACTCAACTGTTTCCCCCTAAAATGGGGAGGGGGAAGCTTCAAAACTTTTCCGGAAAGGAATAATAGAGATGGAGACAGAATAGGGGCAGGGCACAGAGGGAGTAGGGCACGGAAGCCATTCTTGCAGAGGCTCTCTAGAAGCCACCATGAAGAAGTTACATGGAATAAATGAGGAGTCAGTCAGGTGACACAATGTCCTACCCCTATTGGAGAGATGAAGAGAAAGGTTGATCTTCTCTACAACTCTAAAATATCCAAGCTTTACATATTCAACTTTAAAAGTACTTTCAAAATCATTGCAATACTTGTCAACACTCTGAGCATCCTTCTGAATATCTAATAAATTTTGGCATCTTCTCCTAGAGTTTATATGTCAGAACACAATACCTCCCTTAGTATTTTATTTCAAGGAGTGTTATGTCTCTGCACACTCCAGCATTACAAGGACTGTGGGGTTTTTGGATCGTATTTGACAATTTCTTCTACAAGCTCCATGCTTGTGCAGACCCAAGATGTTCTTTCGCCAATTCCATCCCCTGCACCAAAAAAAAAAAGCAGAATGTCTTAAAAGTTCAGAGATGGCCAATTTTAGAAAACTCCCTTTTCTCCTTTCTCAACAAATGCACAGAGACAGGATAGACATAGAGGTACCAGCGATATATGCCTGAGCTCAACCTATCAGCCACATTGCAAAAATGATTATGCCAGTTGCCACCATAGGTGTTTTGTTCCTGTCATTATAAAGTTAATATAGGGCAGTGGTTCTCAAACTTGAGTGTGCATCAGAATCACCTGGAGGCTTGTTAAACCGTAGATGCTGCCCTCCTCCTCAACCAAGAGTTTCTGATTCAGTCAGTCCAGAATGAGTCCTGAAGATTTGCACTTCACACAGGTTCCTAGGTGCCTCTGAAGCTAGTGGTCCAGAAACCATGCTTTGAGAATCACAGGTATGGAGAAATCTGTAAGCATTCAGTAAGTTGAAGCCTCCTCATCCCTAAGATCAAAAGAGGTCAGAGAAGGAAATCTGGGCTCATTTTATTTCTTCCTTAAATTCAGATCCTATTAACATTTACCGAGTTATGAGAGGCACTGGGTTAAATGCTTTCAAACACATTTAACTCGCACAATAATCTGTGCTATAGCTATTGTCTTCCTCATTTTAAAGAGAAGCAAATTAGGTCTGCAGAGAGATTAAGAAACTTGCCCAAGACCACGGAGCTAGTAAGAGAAGGAGCCAGCAATCAACCCCGGGTCCTCGGACTCCCAGTCTGTCAGTCGACCTCAATGATGCTGTAAATTCCACTCTCTAGGAGGCTGCCAAAGGGCTCTGAGTAGAGGTTGTAAATGGCATTGAAGTAGGTTGGGGAAGTACTGCAGGAACTGCTGAGGGGCGTTAAAGGAGCTCTCTGCACATGCACATCCGGCTAAGTGGGCTGACAGACCAGTTCCCTTCCCTGTACCTCAGCTCTGCCAACTGTGAAACTGAAGACCAAAATAGTTGCCACCTACCCCCCAGCTTGTTCCCAAGAATGAGATAAGAGCTCTCAGCTGTTACATAAGAAGGATTTTTCTTTCCAACCCCTCAGCTTGCTGCGTAGTCTGAAAGGCTCCAAAGCTTATAAAGAATGGGTTCACCTTTACTCTCCTGAACCTCTTCCAATGGTCACTCTGTTCTCCCATCCTCTGACCTCTATCTCTCCCCTCTGCCTGTTATCAACAAGCTGGGAACTCAAAGTTCATAGCGTATTCCTAAAATGATGTGTGCATTTCAGAAACTCCATTTATTCCTGCTGAGTGACTGATGGAGAATTTTTCGGACATCTCAGTTGGACACATTTTTAGGTGTTCTTCGGATTCCGCCCTCACTCTGCACCTCACAGGCCCCTAAGGCATATGCTGTAGGCTCTGCCTGCTGAGTAACTGGCAGGAGGCATGTCGCACCTATTTTGTAAGCTTAGAAGGGCTGTGTCAAGAGCCTCATCCTGTTAGAATTAAGGATGTGGGGCTTAGTTGGTCTCATATAATGAACTGAGAGAAATGCTCGGGTTCTGCATTAGTTGACTACCGAGAATTCCAGAGAATTCATAAGTGTTCCGGAGTCAAAGCGAGCAGATAAAAGATTGATTTCTTGTTGTTTCCTTTTCTTGGCTTTGTGTCTCAAAGAGATGGCCAGCCTTCCTTTTCTCCAATCTCTCCTTCTGGGTGTTTGTTTATTAATGGAGTGGAGCAAGACCCTGAAAGCCATACCTTTGCTCTGAAGTTCTGATTGTAATGGAAACAGTCGCCAGGGGGTAAAGTGTCGCTGTGGCTATCCGCTGATCAAGGACAGTATGCCTGAGAGAGAGCGCAGCCAGGGTCTCCGGCTGTCACCACATGGCTTGTTCTGCCCCTCCTCTCTCTGCCCTGCCAGTGACTAATTGATTTGTGAAAGTGCCTGGAGGTACTTTGAGTGAGAAAGACACTTTATATCTGCTTATGACAAATCCTTGGAGGAACAAAAAATCCATTTCATGCACAAATTTCCCTGCTTGACTCTTTCCTCCATTCAATTCCCAATTAGCTAAATCTTCAGCACCCGAAGAACTTCATAGATGAAAAAAAGTCTCCTGATGGCCAGTTCCTGCCAAACAAAGAGACTGGCACATGAGGAAAAGAAATAGAATCAATAGTAAGAACAGGGAACAGAAAAGCAGGCAGTAAGGAAGGAAAGTGGCTCTGTGGCCTTTAAGCCATTAATTTAAGACAATTACCAGATCCCAAAGTCAACACGTTCTGCCTCTAACGTTGACCAGTAATGAGGACAACTCACAAAAAGCCAGAATCCTATAGTGCAGCCTCCTGGCAACTTCATTTAACACAAGTAAATTCTAATAAACTGATTTTGCACTTCAACAACCAATCTACTGTTTTTATACATAGACTCAAAAGGGCTGTCAGCCTTTTGTAAATCCATCCCCAAAATGTACCAAAGAGTTGTTCGGGATGTTTTGCTGCCCAACCAGGGATGAGAGATGCATTCTGGCTTTCCAATTCAGCTTCTGCCTACTGCGCCTTTGCTTTTCCAAAACAGTTCGCCAGGGCTGCAGAAAGAGTTGAAGGAAAATTGATAAGAAAACTGAGGTTTTGTCAAAAGCTGCTTCTTGTAAGTGAACTTGACTCAAACTCAGAGTCCTTCCCCTGTTGCTGACTGATCCCAGGGTACCCTGGGAAAAGCTAATCAAGTCATTCCTGGAACTTTTTTACAGGCAAATGTTGAACACTTTGGACAGCTGGGATAAGGAAGCTAAATTCATTCATCTTTCACTCAGTCAGTATTTGTTAAGTACCTGAAATGTGCCAGACTCATAAGTTTAACTTATTTTTTAATCACTAACTGTAACGTTTATTCTGCAGAAATAACTGGTCCATCTTTTTTGAAGCAGTATGCCATGAGATAATAGATGGCGGATAATAGATGGAGCAAGCTACTTTTCTCCCTTCTTCACAGCCTCTAAGATAAGTTCCATGAGGGGAGAGTTCTGGAGCATTGAGCCATTTTCAAACTGCTACCGACACTGAATTGCTTTAGCAACTTCTATTCCATTGGCTGAAATCTGGTACAACAATAGAATAAGACATAACTTTCCAAAACCATCTATATCCAGAACCCATGTAAGCACAACCTCCCTTAGGACATTTTCTAATACCTATGCAGCAAAGAATTTTAAAAATACTCGGAGGTTATCCTCCTACCCATTGCTGGGCTCTCTCAATCGCCACAGGGGTCCAACAGGCCCAACATCAGAAACCAGTCAAAATAATATGAATGATCTCTTTAAGCTTTTGCAAATTTAGTCAAATTGCCGTTATTCTTGTTCTATAAAGTGAATAAGCATTTCTTGTACAGCTTCACAGGACTCAAATCTACCCTTCACTGCTGTATAGTCAAAGTAATGCACTTATAATTCTAAAAAGTTGTATTTGAACAGTCCTTATTAGTTTATAAAACATTTTATAGTTTACAAAAGCATTTTCTCATTTAATCAAAGCACTTTAATATTCACTCAACAAACACTCACTGACTTCCTAATACATTTCTCTGATGTCTAGCACAGTACTTGGTAGATGAAGAATAAGACATAGTCTCTGCCCTCAAGAAATCCAGAGTCCAGTGGTTAAGAAAGACAAGTCAACAATAACTACAATGTGATATAAGTGCAACAGAGAAATATAAAGCTGTAGTGATAGATAGAAGAAGGATAACAGCCAAAGGAATCCTTAGAAAAAAGAACAAAGCTGGAGATATCACACTCCCTGATTTCAAAATATATTACAAAGCTACAGTAATCAAAACAGCATAGTACTGGTGCAAAAACAGACACACAGATCAATGGAACAGAATCGAGAGCCCAGAAATAAACCCACACATCTAGGGACAGCTAATTTTCAACAAGGGAGTCAAGAACATACAATGGAGAAAGGAAAGTCTCTTCAATAAATGGTGTTGGGAAAACTGGACAGCCATGTGCAAAAGAATGAACGTAGACCATTATCTTCCACAGTACACAAAAATTAACACTAAATGGATTAAAGACTTGAATGTGAGACCTCAAACCATAAAACTCCTAGAAGAAAACATAGGCAGTAAGCTCTTTGACATTGTCTTAGCAATATCTTTTGGATATGTCTCCTTGGGCAAGAGAAACAAAAGAAAAAATAAACAAATAGGACTACAACAAACTTAAAAGCTTTTGCACTGCAAAGGAAATCATCAACAAAATAAAAAGACAACTTACCAATTGGGTGAAGATATTTGTAAATCATATGTCTGATCGGAGGTTAATATCCAAAATACATATAGAACTCATACAACTCAACAACAAAAACCCAAACAACTTGATTAGCAAATGAGAAGGGGACCTGAATAGATATTTTCCAAAAAAGATATACAGATAGCTGACAGGAACATAAAAAGATGTTCAACATCACTAATTATTAAGAAAATGCAAATCAAACCACAATGAGGGCCAGCCCGTGGCTTAGCGGTTAAGTGTTCGCGCTCCGCTGCTGGCAGCCCAGGTTCGGATCCTGGGCACGCACCGACGCACCACTTCTCCGGCCATGCTGAGGCCGCGTCCCACGTACAGCAACTAGAAGGCTGTGCATCTATGACATACAACTATGTACTGGGGCTTTGGGGGAAATAAATAAATAAATAAATAAATAAATTTTAAAAAAAAATAATTAATTAAAAAAAACACAATGAGATATCACCTCATGCCTATCAGAATGGCTATTACTAAAAAGATAAGAAATAAGAAGTATTGTAGAGGATGTGGAGAAAAGGGAACCCTTGTACACTACTGAAGAGAATGTAAATTAGTGCAGCCACTATGGAAAACAGTACAGAGCTTCTTCAAAAAATTAAAAATAGAACTACCATATGATCCAGCTATTCCACTTCTGGGTATTTATCCAAAGAACATGAAAACACTAATTCAAAAAGTTATATGCACCCCTACGTTCATTGCAGCATTATTCACAATAGACAAGACTTGGAAACAACCCAAGTGCCCGTCGACAGATGAATGGATCAAGATGTGATACACACACACACACAATAGAATACTACTCAGTACTACTCAGCCATAAAAAAGATGTAATCGTGCCATTTGCGACAACATGGATGGACCTTGAATGTATTATGCTAAATGAAATGTCAGATGGAGAAAGACAATTACTGTATGACTTTACTCATATGTGGGAGATACACAAACAAACAAACACATAAGTACAGAGAACAGATTGGTGGTTACCAGAGGGAAAAGGGAATGGGGGGAGATGAAAGGAGTAAAGGGGCACATATGGATGGTGATGGATGGCAATAGACTTTTGGTGGTGAACACAATATAGTCTATACAGAAGTTGAAATATAATGATGGATACCTCAAATTTATATGATGTTATAAACCAATGTTACCTCAATAAAAAAAAGAAAGATGACATATTAAGTATTCAAAATTAAAAATGGCATTTGGGTGAGTTCTGTTTACTTATAGGTTCCTAGATATCAGGGATATCTAGGTGTACATGCATAGATAGAAATATAATAAAACATTTTGCATGATAGTGCAAGACTGAGGGTGGCAGCTATTGTGGTAGAAGAGCTGGTGGTGATAGAGGTGGTGATGATGGTGGGTTTTGGAGGACTTGGGCATTTCTTGGTTGATCAGACTTGATGTCCTTTCCTGTTACAGTACCAATTCCCAGCCATCCTTGAAACATCTCTCTTCATAGCCTGACAGTCCAATGGTTCACCATAGAGCCAATATATAACCCAACTACAGCAACAACCACCACAAAATATTAGCAGTGACTGGTTATTTGGTAACCAATCATGTGCTGAAGAACTGACAGCCAGTGGCCACTTAGAAATATGCCTAAATGTCAAGGAAGCAAAGAAAGAAGCCTTCTACTCAAACCTGCCTTAGATTAGTCGAGCACAATTTGCATGAAGAGGAGAGGCAACAATAAATTTGAGGAGAGTGAGAAAGCCAGTCAGGGGAGGAAGAAACCAAACACAAATTGAAAGCAGATGACACAAGCCCCTGGCTCATGTAGCCCCAGAAGAACAAGTATGAAATAAGTTTCTTGCAGAAGAGCGTCTATCAGAAAGAAAAAAATGGTTGTAATAAATCCTAAAAAAAGCCAACAAAAGAAAATGTTGGACAATTTGCCGGATAAATATTCAGTAAGGCTGATCCACCTCACTGCATTGTTGTAGAGAACAGCTAATAAAAGAAGATTGTCAAGGACACTGCAAACATAGGAGAACTAACCAATAATAAGAACATTAATAATAAGGGAGGGCCTAGGAATGAAACCAGCTCCATCAAGACCAAAGATGTTGAGCAACCAGTACAGAAATAAAGAAAACAGATATGACTGCCTGGAGGTGGTCCAAACAAACAAGAACCAAAATACTTTTTTGCTCTTAATTTTTAAGAAGAAGACAAGTTTACAGGGTATAAGACTATAAATAAACATTGGCCAATGCGCTCTTACTTTTCTCCAGAGACAGCTCCCTGTGAAATGACTTCCTGGATGGAGGGGGTGAGGGAGTTGTAGGCTCCTACTCTCCTCCCTAAGCCTCATAGTCCATGATAGGAAGGCTTCCCTCCCTAATCTCAACTATTTGGAATTGGAAAAAACACTGGAAGGAATCCAAAGCTGTGGTTCATTTCATTCTTTCATTTCCTGCCTTTGCAAAATGCTGACAATTACAAACAAATGTTGTCTTCACAAATACTTTCTTCTAGATGAACATTCTGCTCATTTTGGTTGCTTATGTGTATGTGACTTGAGAAACACTTTCTAAATCCCCAAGGTGACAGGATTTCCGTGTAATGATAATGACTATTTAATGTCATCATCACAGTGGGCTGCCTGGGCAAATGAAATGCTTGCTGAGTCTAAAGCATTCACTCAAGTGAGGTAAATTAACGCTTTCCAGGGTACCAGATTTCCCATTGGGACCCTAAAGAAAGTAATTCATTACCCAGGCGTTGTCCACCCCCCTCACTGCTGTCTACCAGCAAGTTCTTCAGTTGCTTAAACTGTCAGACTTCTCTTTGTGGAAAAGTCCAAGAGAGATAAGAATATGCTGAGAAGGTCCAGGCTGGATGGATATTTTTAGTCATCTGAAGATGGTCCAGAAGTGATAATAATCATAATAATAAGCCACGTGAATGCAGCCCATCTTACTTTTCAAAGCATTTTCATCACATAAATCATCCCCTTTGATCCTCACAATAATCTCTGAGGCATGCAAAGCAGGTATTATTATAGTTGGCACCTGGCTGTGGTAGCAAGAAGGACATAGACAGATGGCAGGGAGGTAAGCCTAGAAGACATAGGGAAGCAAGAAAGGGTGTAGCAGGAGAGGGGGCAAATCCCAAAACCAGTAGCATCAAACGCATTGAGGGTCTGTGACCAGGGTCCATGTAGAGTGAGGATACACATTGGCACATGGAGGCAGAAACGTGAAGGGGCTCCGGTGTCTGATTGGGTAGACTAGGTTGCTTTTTTAGACAAAGATCACTGATTATCTGCTGTAAAAAGAGAATTACTGTTTCTAAAGCCAATATCAAGAAAGATGGAAACTAAAATGAACCAACTGTCTACTATTTGCCAAGTGTTTTCCTGTAAGATATTAACTGATTTAATCTTCACAACTACTCTGTGCAAGAAAGATATTATCAACCCATTTTTTAGAGAGGAGAAAACTGAGGCTCCAAAAAGTGATGTGATTTGCCAAAGGTCATATACCTGCCAACTGGAGAAGATGAGATTCAGGGACTAGGAGAGAGACAAAGCCACACAAGGCTAGGGCTCTGACCAGGAATGACTAGCAATAAGTTCAATAGGAACATCAACAAAAGAGTTTAAGAATAAGGAATAAAGGCTTTCTGAGCCCTGGGCTTCCGGTGTGCTTCTTGCCCTGGGGGTGTATCAGAGGCTGGCTCACAGTGCCTGGTCAGGAGTCACATGGAGGTGGGAGAGATGGGGTAACAAGTGAGATGATTCCTGGCAATTATCCCTTTTACTGATGGGGAAACTAAGGCCCAGGAAAGGTCACAAAGCCATTGGGGAAAAGTTGCTTTTCTTCTGTAGAAGCAAGAGGAAAGTGCAGCGTCTGAAAACCCACAAGTCTGATGGATCATAGCAGCTGGGAAGAAGTTTGCCTAAGGGATTAGATTCCTGCTGGCAAGAACCAAAGACTGTGGAAGGAAGTAGAAGGGTCAGAGCCAAAGGAACATAAGGGGTAGTAGAAAGGAATAGTCTAGGGCCGGCCCCGTGGCTTAGCGGTTAAGTGCGCGCGCTCCGCTGCTGGCGGCCCGGGCCCGGATCCCAGGCGTGCACCGACGCACCGCTTGTCCGGCCATGCTGGGGCCGCGTCCCACATATAGCAACTAGAAGGATGTGCAGCTATGACATACAACTATCTACTGGGGCTTTGGGAGAAAAATAAATAAATAAAATTATTAAAATAAAAAAAGGAATAGTCTACTACTTCTTTGCTGTGACGTGTTGGACAAGATACTTCTCTGAGCTTTATCTGAAAAGTAGAGTCAATAAAATCTACCTCATAGTGATTGTGTGAGGATTAAATACTCATAATAATAATAATACATATGTACAGAGTCCAAATGACTATCGTTATTCTTTAGCATTTGAAAGAAGTTTTGATGTTGAGATAGGTGGTCTCTGGGGAGGGTAAATTAATAGGCAAGAATACCATTTGGATATGGAGTGATTCCCTTCTTCACATTTAATAAGATATTTCTCTTGCAAACCTACTTTCCCCAATCTTCATAAATTCAACCCACGTCATAAGCAAGACTCTTGATCCTAAGAAGCACATAGAAAGCCATTTCAGTGACCTTTCCTTCTGCAAGAGTTATATAACATGTTCCTCTGACAAACTATGAACATTCTGCTTTAAATAAAGGAGATTCCTCCTGGAAGGAGGAATTAATAGAGAACAGTAACATTCTGCCTGACCCTTATTAGCATGTAAGTGTCACAGCCGGTAGTAGAGCAGGAAGACTTCAACCAAAGTGCCTTGAGCATCTCTAAAAGATTTGCCCAAGAAAGCCCATATAAATTCATTTCTGCCATGACTCCAGGCACCGCAGAGATCTATTCCCAAAGAGGATGTAAGGCAATTGTGAGCAACATCATTTGTAGAATTACCAGCAGCAAAGGTGCTTAGAAAGTTTCATCTTACAAGTCTGGAATAATTCAGAGAATCTGAGAGTTAGCAAGAAGCTTGTAGGCTGCCGGGTCTAACCTCCAACTCTAACCCCACCGGTCAGTGTCCTCCCAGAGCTAACACAAGGCTTCTTTATGCAGACCTGGGTTTGGGGAAGTCATTTCTAGGAAGTGCCCACAAGACTCTTGGATCTAAATACAATAGTACCAGGAGCCACTAAATGTCTCATTCAAAATATCTGCAATTTCTCTAATCATCTTCTCCTATTATTATTTTTGAACGTCCATATTTTATATTAAAATATTCTTATAATACACACACAACCTGGCAGCCCCATGACAAGCAGCTTAGCCTCCTGTATAGTCTTAGCATATCCTCTTCCCCATCTCCTTCTCCACTGGGCCCCTCTACAGGCCAAAGCACTAGCTCACTTTCCAAACACAAACCCAACGTGGGCTGAGGACACTAGCGACAGAGATGACCTCCCCTCCGTGCCCTCCCCATTTGCCAGCGAGGACAGGGCAGGGCTGAAGCCTAAAGCCAGACCAGCTATACCTGAACTTAGCCCTGCCCCTGGCCTTTGGTCCCATCACCCCATCTGGCAGCACTGTTCCATCGCAGGGCGTTGCAAGTGGACGTTAGTTTACTTTAGATTCTAAAGGGAAGGCCACCTGGCTATCATGAGCTGGCGAAAGAAGGAGAACACTTAGCAGGTTATAATAAGCCTGCAGCAAAGCCCAGGAACCTGAAAGGGGCTGCAAAATGAAACTTTGGGCCTCTCAGCTTTACAACTGGGTGTGTAACGCACGGTGCTTCTGTCATGAAGTTAGGGAAGCCGATGTGCTGCTGTTAAAGTGGGAAGCAGGCCTTGTGCTCTAATTCCATCTGATGGGTTAGCCAGGAAAATGTCACCAGCAACATTCTGTGGAATGTGAGATTCCCGGTCAGCACAAGCTACTAAAATAAAACAAAGTCACAGCTTGCTCTTCAGTCAGTCTTATCTTTTCTCAGGATTTCCCATGATATTAGGATAAGGCTTATGCAACATTTGCTTCAGGTAACTTAGTCATCCTTAGAAATGGAGAAGGGGGCAAGGACTCACTGGGTTATCTCTGCCTAAATGCCCCAAGGCAGCCACTGCCTGGCTGGGCTGAACTCCAACAACAGGAACAGTGCCTTTCTTTTTTTTCAGGATGAGTGGCTCTCCAAACTGGAAATGGGGAGAGGGGCCCGGAGAGGAGGTGGTACGACTGAGGCTGCCAAGAACTCTGCAGCAGAAACCATCCTCCCGAGTCTTACTGCAAAAGAAGCAATTTTCAGAACACAACCCTAGAACAAACCACGTAGGACCTAAAGGTTGCAAGAAACTGGGAAGCCTGGCTGGAAATCTCTCAGCTGAAGGAGCGCCCGGCTCAGTTGGTAACCAGCAGTTCTCTCCTGCCCCCCACTGCCCTTGGCTGCCCACAGTCCCCACTGCACCCCAGACTCTAGATCTTTCCTTTCCTCCAAGACAGCTTCTTCTATGTCCTACTCCCTCAGGGCAAAACACTGTGTTTTCCAAGGTAACACCTAGCTAATCTAATATAATCTAATCTGAAAGAGTTAGTGAGTATTATTGGATTAATATGCTATTACTCTTAGAAAATACAATTTGCATTCTAGAGGCACACGGCCTTAAAACGAAGGAGTGGGAATTTCCATTACCCTGGCAGGCTAGGAAGGGAGGTAATTTTGTAAGGGGTGAGAATTTTAAGACCAAATTTAAAAACTTAAAACAGCCTTGCCTATTCCTACAGCTGGGAAGGTTTTGAGTTTCGTTTTTTAAAAGCTACTAACCCATGCCTCCACGTAATCTTTTATCTAAACTTTTCCCCCCTCTTCAGTATCGATGTGCTCAGAGGCCTTGGGCTCTTTTTTGACCTCAAGTGATAAGAGTGGTTGGTAAGGCCTGGGCTGTACTTCATTAGTGGGGATTTTAGTGCTTCTTAAAAAAATTAAAATAAAAGTACCTTCCCAATTCTTTAAAGAAATCATGCCTTATGTTTAATTCTTTTTATTTTTGTTTATTTTTGGTAAACCTAATAAACTACCACAGAGATATGTAGGAAGTCTCAGAAAGAAGAGCTACCATTTACTATATATATATTGTATGTCTATATATGTTCTAAACCAATTATATACATTGTCTCAGTCTTCATAACAACCTAATGAACTAGAAGTTATTATTCCTATTTTTCAAGTGAGAAAACTGAGGTGCTGAGAATTTAAAGAAATTATCCAAGATGACATAGTTGAAAGTGTTGGAGGAAGACTCCAAACTCGATTTCGGAGTCCAAAGCTTGCCCTCTTAATCACTACCTTCTCCTACCAAATATGGGAGGGAGGGGATAGGCAAAAAGCAACAATATTTCTATTACCTTGAGCTTTTCCACCTTACAGTGCTGAGTGAGTAATTCTCAAAGTACGGTCCCTGGACCAGCAGCATCAGCATCTCCCAGGAAACTTGTTAAAAATTGCAAATTTTGGTCGGGGCCGGCTCAGTGGCGTAATGGTGAAGTTCACGCACTCCGCTTCCGCTGCCCAGGGTTCGCAGGTCGGATCCTGGGCGGGGACCTATGCACCACTCATCAAGCCAGGCTGTGGAGGCATCCCACATACAAAATAGAGGAAGATTGGCGCAGATGTTAGCTCAGGGACAATCTTCCTCACCAAAAAAAAAATTACAAAATTTGGGGTCCACTGCAGACTTAAAGAATCAGAAACTCTGGGGGTGGGGCCCAGCAATGTGTGTTTTAACAAGCCCTCATGTGATTCTGATGCAGGCTCGAGTCTGAGGACCACTGGACTCACCATACATTAAGCCATCAATGCAAATTCTTAAAGTTTGGAGAATGGATCAGCAGTAACTCCTTTTTAACATCCATCCTTTAAATAATTCCTTTTCAGTTAGAAACTTCCGTGTAATTCTATTGTACCACTAGAGAGCTTTGGACAAATGAACATTGTTGGCACATGCTTGACAGATGTGTAACACTGAATGGAAATGAGGTAATCAATGCAAAAACTAGTTTCTCAAAATGCAGTAATCTAATAAGACTGAGTTTAAAAGCAGTGTGACAAGTATTCCTGAGTTTAAAAAACGGGAAAAGGTTATCTAGATTGGCTACACCTAATCAGCTCCCCTTAGTCTGCTCCCTGCTTGTGCAGAATCATGTGAAACACCATGAACAGCATCTGTGGGGCTCACTTGACCAGCGTCTAAAGAGCTTGCCTCACCCATTCTCTCTTCTTCCTACTTAGAGCAAAATAAGACTGAGAGGCCAGCTTTGACCCAAGAAAAGCCCACCAGTCTGAGGCCTTCTCTCTCCCCCTAGCTGGAAAATCTCTGGCTGGAGGACAAGAACAGCCCAGAGCATAGGCGCTCCATGCACACCTGTGCTTAGTGACTCGGGGCCCAGAAGAGGTCATTTTCCAGGAAGCAGGCTCTATACTCAGTTAATCAAACCCCACATGTCTTCTATTTCCTTGGATCTTGTTCAATATTAGCCTAGGTATACCCTGAATAAAGGAAAATGGAAACTCGTGGACATCATTCTGTCTTTATATGGAAAAGACAAATGATTTGAGTTCGTTCTCAAACTGGGCCAGAGGTCAGAAGGAGAGGGGAAACTCCCTCATGGGGGCTGAGTCAGTGACCTCAACCTTCTGAGACCAGAGTTAAGCTGTTCACACCCTGCAGGGAGGAAGCTGTTCACACCCTGCAGAGAGGAAGCTGTTCTGGTGGAAAACAAAGTTTGGACTCTGTGGTCACACTGGCGAGCAGTGCAATTCCAGCTGGGGAATTTGCTAGCTCCTAAGTAGTAGTTCCTATCTGTGTGACTTTGGGCAATATACTTCACCTTCTTGAGCCTCAGCTTCTTAGACTGCTTTCGGAAGGTGGAGGGGTAGGTGCAGGGGGCAGAAATAATATGCTCCAGACAAGAATGAAAAAAAACAAGACATAGCAGCCTAACCTACCTCAGGAGATGCTAAATTAATGTTGGCTTTTTCCCTCTTCCCCTCTAAAGCTCTAAGGTGGATTTTCACCTGCCTAGGTGGGAGTGTTAGCCTCAAAGAGCGGTCACCAGGGCTCATATAAACAGGGCTTTATAAACAGGGGGTAAGTGCCCTGTTAATAGGTCTCACGGCATATCTCAGGGATCCTGGTATAGAAGTGTGTAGTTTCTAATCTTGAAATACAGAGCAAGGCCAGGATGCCTCACATCCCAAAGAAGGGAAAGCCATAATCTCCTAGGCTGGGTCAGATTGCAGGCCTTCCCCCAAAACCCCTGGGAATGCCAGACTCTCTTCCCCGCCTCAACTCCTCACACATAAACGTGCCTAAAAAATTGACAAACGCAGTACTCAGTTACTCCCTAAATATTCAGGGGAATGACACACCAATCAACTACAAAGAGAAACACTGCACTGGGAGTATGGCATTAAGTTTAAAACCTTTCCCAAAGATGTTTTTATTTTTCCCAAAAGGAGAGAGCCCTCTACTGGCAAGTTATCACTCTGCGAGGAAAGAGCCTGATTCTGCAGTGTCGCCGTTAGTCAGTCTTAGGAGCTGTTTCCTCCTTTTCAGGCAGCAAATGTGTAAGTTATTACCAACTGGCCAAGTTTCCATCCATAGTGGGAACAGATGCGGGTATAAATTAATGAAGGTTGATGGTATAGAACCCAAATCCCATAAAACCCTCTCAGCTGGCCTGATCACAGTTTACTGTAGCAAACAGAGCAGGTAAAAAGGTACAAGAAACTTCCCTCTCCTCCCTAGTACATGGAGAATCTCCCAGAAGCGTTTCACGCAGAGGGCTCTGCCCATTGACTGTAGAGATATCACATCAGACTGTTTGGAAGAGACTGCAACCAACCTAAACGGCCATCAAAAGCAGGTGAGAAAAGAAGTGGTACATCCAAACAGTGAAATACAAGGCAGTTTTTTAAAAAAAAACTGAGGAAGCTCATTCTGTACCCATGTGAAAAGATCTCCATATCTTTAAGTTTAAAAAGAAAGAGTAATGAACAATACAAACAATATGCTATCATTTGCATAAAAAGGAGGATATATATTTGTATTTGCTTCTACATGCATAAAGTAAAATATTTCTAGAAGTTTGCACAAGAAACTAATAACAGTGGTTACACTGTATAGGGGTGTGAGATCTATAGGAATGATGGACAGAGGTGAGGAGAAACTTTCACTTCATTATATATTTTGACCTTTGATGTGAATGCTTCAACTAGTCAAAACATTAAGTAGATAGTTTTTCAAATGACAGCCAGAAAGGGCATGGTTTTCCTTTCTTAGAACTTTAATAATGGTTAACTTTCATTCAGCATTTATAATGTGCTGCGCACTGTGCTAAATGCCTTACATGTGTTAACTCATTTTTTTAACCCTCCCACCCACTCCACGAGGTAGGAACTATTCTTTTCATCCACATTCTAGAGACAAGGAAACTAAGGACAGAGGGGTTTGGGGACTTGCCCAGGTTCATACAGACAAGGCCTCCAGGCAGGCTGATTCCAGAGTTCCTGCACCTCACACTGTGCTCTGCAGCTGCCCCAGAGAGAGCTTCTCCAACTCAGCAAAGCTGCTATCAGAGAGAGCTGTAAGGTAAAATCCGGGAACCTAGTTAAAAGTTTGAAGAAGGCCTTGCTAGTGGTCTCAAATGTGAGATTTTCTTTGACTGGACAAACACACACACCTTTACTCACACGTATACACTCATATATTCTCACACTTACACACACTCACAAACATACACTCACATATTCTCACACTCAGTCACACTTTCATACAGTCGCACACACACTCAGACACACTCATACATTCTCACACTCATTCACACACATATTCTCACACACTCACACATACATTCTCACACATATACACATACAGTCACATTCTCAAATGCACTCACATACATTCTCACACACTCATATACTCACACATTTTCACACACATTCATACATTTCTCACACACTTGCACACTCACACAAACACTCACACACACAATAATAGCCTTCCCTGGCTCCAACCTAACCTCTCCTCTGAGCTGCCTGGCACAGCCCCAGAACATTGGTCCTCGTATACTCCAGCCCAAGGATTCCTGGACCTCTCTCAGACCCACTCTCCCTTGCCCATTCTCAGGACCTCCTCTCTAAGCATGAACCTTTCCCAAATAAAATATGGGTACCCATATTTCTATCTCACCCAAAACCCATTTATACTCTTAAATATGCTCTATGCTGTCCAATTCAATCTTTGGTTTAGTCCCCCTGACAACAGATTTTTCTCTTCCTCAGGACCTGAAGAAAGAAAGATTGCTTTTCCATTCTACTTATGCTTCCAGGTTCTCTGCTTGCACAGTGAATGAAGAATTTCATGCAATTTGATTTTTGACAAGAAAGAGGTACTACCCTCCATCTATCTAGGAGAGCACACATCCTCTTAAGACAAGCGTAAGTGCATTTCCTCACAAGCCCTGGAGGACACAGAAACACTATAAGACCAACATTTTGTGCTGCCAACAAGCCATTTAGTGTCCCTGGAGCGCTGACCCGCAAATGTTCCAGATGCAAAACCATTTCAAAAGAAGAATGAGATACAGCATTTGACATGTACTCTTTTAATTTCTTTTTGGGTTCACTCCCACTTCAGAACACAACAGTTCTCAAACATTTTACTGCTGCCCCAAAACCCCTCATTGCTCTGCTGTTTCAAATACTAGAGGCCAAGATACTTTCTGTCTATATGGTACATTGTCTTATTATACAGTAAAATGATATCAAAATTCTAGTCATTCTTTTGAAATGTTTACATTTATAATAATTAATAACATTGGAAAGTCTTCACAGTCAGTATTCCATTTAATCCTCTGTGACACTGATATTATTGTTATTCCCATTTTGCAGATGAGAAAACTGGGATCACAAAAGGAAAAGTAAGTGGTCAAAGCTCATCCTGCTAGGAATTAGTAGAGCAGGAGCTGAAGCCAGATCTGTTTCATTATAAATCCACACCACACTCACCTGTCCTTTGGGGTCCAACTCAGCTTCTACATCCTCAGTGGTCCAAACTCTCCACTCTTACAAACCAAAACAAAGCAATCAACATTTTTGAGTATCAACTCTCTGCACAGCATGTTATTATGTGCTGCTGTTCATTCCTTGCCTTTGGGATTTATTATTGCCTTATATTATTATGTTTCATGTATACTCAAGTATTAATCAACTGGTTAACTCTTTTCAGAGAGTGCGTCTTCCATCTTTGTGCCCCCATACTTAGAAGAGTCTTTGTGCATTTTAGGTGGTTTCTAGACGCTTGTTGATGGCGGCTTTCTACCTCTCTAGGTTTTCCAGACAATCTTTGCACGAATCAGGCCTCTCTGCCTATAAATATGTGTGTACAAACATGTTTCTCACAGCATCTTTTACAAGAACAAATAGGAAGCAACCCAAATATCCAACAAGGGAAGAGCGGTTAAATAAACTATAGGACATCTGCACGAGGGAATGTTACACAACTATTAAAAATTATGTTTTCAGAGACTATTGAATAACATAAGAAAATGTTTACTGAATATTATGATATATTTTGCATTTATAGCAAAGAAAAAAAAACTTAGAGAAAATATATCAAAATGTCAACTTTTGTTATCTCTGGAAAGGAAGATGGAACTACAGAGAACTTTTATCTTCTCTTTCAGAACAGTAACTCCTTTTCTGGTAAACCTTGGGGCCACTCATTTTAATCCTGTGAGCCTCATTTTTCTTTGTCTATAAAATAGGAGCAACATAGGTTTCCTCACAAGGCTCTGGTAAATGGTTAAAACTTTTCCAAAAAGAAGTGCTTTGTAAATGAATAACAATGGTATTAACTTATATAATAAATGATTATCTGATCTTTATGCAGTTTCCATAACAAAGACTTTAGAGGGAATGCTGCCCTGTCAGCTAATAGTGGAAATTTTAGTGGAATTTGTATCTTTTAAAACTCTACAAATCTCTCCTTTCTTTTAAAAACTAAGCCTGTGCTTATCTTATATTCAGTGAATTATTATGAAATGATTCTCCATGGACGATTCAAGAAAAAAAAATAACATCTACATCAATAACCTAAATAGTTCAGCTTTTTAAATTTTTCTTAGTGAAATGGAAACTAGACATCAAAATAATAACCTCAGGGCTCCTCTGGCTTTGCTATTCACCCTGTCGCTGTGGCCCAGAAGGGCCAGGCATGACAAGGAACTCCTCGCCAACCTGCTGAGACACCACTGCAGACCCGAGACAGGGCAGGGGCAGGCCACACAGGCATGGCTACCAGTTCAGCCAGTCTTCTCGTCTGGTGGAAGCACCTCCAGGATCAAAATGCCACAAAAAGCAGCCCTGACACAGGCAGCATGGGCTACCACAAGTGGGTTCCATTAACTTTGACCCTGGCCCTGCTCAAGCTCCCCAGGCTGACTCTCCCCTCTCCTCCCTCAACCATCCTCCATTGCATTCAGCTCCAGCTGTGACAGCCAAAGCACTGAGTGAGAGTCAGTCTAAAAGAGGCTCCCTTCAATTCTACACATGTGCATTCAGTACCCATTCTGTGCCCAGCTTCAGGCACCCCCACACTTTCATTTAAACTTAAGTAATTTTTACAACTGTTTTCCTTACTCTCCAGTCATATAGATGACTCCCTTGGTAAGTAACCAATATCCCCATATCTCACCAAATGTTTAGTGGTTTAAGCTCCATAAACAAGGAGGAAGAGAACAAATCTCAATCATCTGGTAACACTTCAGCCACCCAGGATCCTTTGGGAAAAGCCAAATTTCCTAGATGTCTGCAAGTCCTACTCCTTAAGCATCACAACTTCGCAGACATTCATAGTTTTGAATGGAAATCTTCTCCATTATAGTCTATGCTCTCTGCTTTCTTAAACAGATTATCCTGAATTTAACGTCTTCTTGATGACTCATCCTCATGCACTTCAGTGACTGCCTTCGTGGGGCTGTTGCGTTGGGTAAGACTCTTTGCCTGTTGGTTTGTTAGCCCCACACTGCTCTCCTCTGAGGTTTTCGCTTTTCTGTTCCTTATCTTTGGAGAGCTCACTGTTTCTGCTTTCCTCCAGCCTTCCTGGCTCCCTTTTCTAATCCACTGTTAATAATCTGCTGGGTGTTCAGAATCCACTGATCAAAGCTTGTTGGTTTCAGCACATAGTCAGAGTAGGGTCTGAGGCCCTTTCCCGTGAGTAAAATGCCCACACTTCAGGCACTTGATGCTGCCTATTTTGGTTGCTCTGAGCCCTGTCAGCCCACTTCCTGGTTCTTACTATGTTCTGGGTCCATAATTCAAAACAGATGTTTCAGAAAGTTGAAGCTATTTCACTGCATTTCAATTCACACCTCGGAATTATACTTAAAATAATAACTCTCCAATGACTCCTTGAGGAGTGGGTGATTGAGAGGACCACACCATTGTAGCAAAGACTGGAAATTTTAAAAAAAAGAGAGAGAGCAAGAGGAAGGTTTTTATATTTTCTTTTCTTTCCTAGCTGACTGGTTTCTCCAAATTTTCAAATATTTACCTCCTTACTTCAACCCTGTTCCATAATCTCAATCAGAGGGTAAAAAAAGACCAGTGAAGTACATGATGGAAAATTGGAAAAGTTCATTTGGAGCTAATGAAATAAAGAGAGATAAAGATGATTCCAGACATAAGAGTGGGCAGAATGTATTCTGAACTCATTCAGTCATAAAAATAAAATTTCATTTTGTTTCAGGACTAAACTGGATAAAAGGGCAAGACTTATTGCTATAAAATGTACTTCCAGGTTTTCAGGCTTCACAAAAGCCCTACGTTAGGGCCACAAAGTTGTGTTTCCCAGTTGTCTCCTCAGACTCTTCAGAGCTATTTGTTTTTTCATCCTTCTTACCAAAACTAGTGCTAAGTCTGACACTTTTTTCACTTAATAACATTTACCCAGGTCCTACTACATGCCTGGCATTCCCAGCGTTTGGTCCACAGCCCTTCCCTCAGCTTTCTATCTCCTTCTGATTAAAGATAATCAAAGGGTCTCTAGAACTTTGTTGTTAGAATTTCCTAACTGTTTGTTTGCAAACTAGCCACCATAAAAGATGGGCAAGGAAAGATGAAGGAAGAGGGAGACCACTCCACATTGGTAAGTGGCAGGTTTAATAAGCAAAGGAACTTACTTATGAGGCCTGTCTTGGGCAGCCACAAGACAAGGAGATCTTCACACCCACCTGGCAAAATCTTAAGAGTTTATACAGTGGCCCTAACTGGAGTCAGTCACGTATTCAGTCCAGGTGGTCTCAACAACACCTTACTCTCTTATGGCTACATCCTTGAAACAGGTTCCCACTGTGGGAATGGTGGGCAGAACATATGTTCCAAGGACAAGGAAGGGAGTGAGGAGCTTCTGATTGCCCAGGTCCAGTTTTTAGGTCAACTACTGGTCATGTCCTCTCAATGGTCTCCTCCAACACTAACAAATGAACAAAAATATATGTATAAGCTTGTTCATTTCAGTATTGTTTAAACTAATAAAATGTTGGAAAGAATCTAAATAGTCTAAAAGAGGTAATTGATACAACAGAATATGATGTGGATTTCATAATTCTTGACACAAAAATATATTCATCTTGTATTAATAAATGAGAAAAATATATATTTTATGGGCCAGTAACTACAGAATAATCACTTTTATAGTAGTATATTACTTATAAATATATAGATGCATTTTTGGACCCAGAATATACACCAAAATAGATGACGGAATTGTAGATGACTTTTATTTCATTTTTTCTTGTCTGTATTTTCTAATGTTCTTCTAAATGATTATAGATATGTGAAATCAACCAAGAATATTGTCAAATAATTTTCTCTGATCAAGAGACACAATTACATTGTCTTATCAGTTACAGAAAACCTTACTAAAGTTTAAGAAAGCCTCTCCTAAAACCAAATGCATTAAATCCAAGAGACAGAGACAGAGGTCCCAAAAAACTGAGCAGTCTGTCCCCTTAACCACTTTGTTATACTGCCGTATGAAACACGAATAGTTGAAGTGTCATGCTATCCAGATTGAAACCATGGGAGAAGGACTTTTGGAGTATAACTGCAAATGTTACCAGAGAGCAGATTATGAATGCATCGAATGGTACCTGAGAGAGATTTGGCCATAAATTTCCAGCTGCAGAATAATGGGACCTCAACAGCCCTGAAACTCCCAGAGAATATGGCACTATCTAAAAAGGATCTACATTATTTAGAAACCTCATAAATGCTGAGCTGGAAAGTAAAGCACAGGTAACTGACTGAATATAATTGACATCTATCAGCTGGATATTTCTGTATTATGTCATATATAAGAATTATAAGTCTTATATAATTATGTAAGTTAAGAAAAACCTTATAAAGACATTAGAGTAGTAGTTGGCAAATAAATTAATAAATGTTGACTTCCAGTCGAGACGGTGCAATGAGTTCACGCTTTGATTATTTCTTTTACGCTCCAAATATATAGTAATGTGTGATAAAATATAAAAAGAGAAAAAGATTTCAGACTTGAAAACAAAATAAACATCTCCATGGAACAGAAATGCAAAACTGAGAGGCAGGCTGAAGCTATGGGTGTGCTGGCCAGGAGCTCAGCTCTTCAGGAGTCAAAGACTTTAAAAAGCTCCACAGATGATGGGGAACAAGGCTCAATACTTAAGAAAGTAGACTGAATAAAATATAGCTGACTTCTGTCTAGAACTACAGCAATGTTTCTCAGCTTTTTTTTTTTCATTATTAACCGCCTAAGGAGAAAAAATTATTTTAAATTTTCCCTAAAGAGAGAAATTAAATGCTAAGGAATAAGATTTTTAGGGAGAGAGTTGAGCTTTGAAGGGCCACTGTAATATCTAAGATTTTTTTCCCTCCAAGAATCAATTTTCATTTTATTGGGGGCAATATCACCCCTGTTAAAAATGCATAAGCTATAGCTTTAAAACCCATAGCTTACTGGTAAACCAAAACTCTAAAAACAATAATTGGTTGCTAAGAAAGAAAACCAGCAAAAGTAATGATCATGCATTCACTCTGGAAAATTAATTTTATAGAAGAGCTTAACAAAGACTTTAAATTAGAAACATTGAGCATTGCAAAAAAAAAAAGAGAGAAAGAGAGAGAAACAATGCAGCATAATCTCCACTTAAAAAGAATACAAAATTTTTCAACAAAAACAGGTAAAAAATGAAACAAAAGTAGATGGGTACTTAAAAGAAGCAATTAGAAATTAAGAAAGGAAATACATAGTGATTGAATAAAAAGTACAATAAACAGGACTGGATTGTTCTCCCTTCTAGACAGAGATGGATGGATGGATAGATGATTGATAGATAGATAGATAGATAGATAGATAGATAGATAGATAGATAGATAGATAGATTTATATATGAGCAGTTATGAAACATAGAAGATAGGTCAAGAGATTCCAACATTTTAATGAATAGGAATTCCAGAAGAATAAATTGAAATGAATGGTAGGAAAGCCACATTTTAAGAAATTTTTGTTGATAATTTTTCAGAATTAAAGAAAGAAAATCTGATGAATCATCAGATCAGTACAATCTAAATACTAAGCAGAATAAACACAAATAAAACCAAACCTGGACACAATCAAGTGAAACTGTAGAAATCAAGAGTAAAAAGATAGTCTTGAAATCTATCAGAGAGAAAAGACAAATAATGTAAAACGGAGTGGCAATTGTCCTGACAGCAGATTTCTTGTCAGCAAACATGGATATCAGAAGTTAATGAAATAATGTCTTAAAAGTGCAGAGAGGTGGTCATCTAAGATGTTAACATAAGAGAGAAAACGGGTGAGGTTTTCTAGATAACGCATGAAAAATGTGTTATCTTTGCAAATTTTCTGTAAACCTAAAATACTTCCCCAAAAAAATTTCTTTTAAAAAAAGTGCAGAGAAAGGGAAAAAAACTGTTAAGTTAGAATTTCATAGCCAGCTATCCATCTACCAAAGACATGAAAATAATTATTAAAGGATATACATCAGCAAGAAGTACACTGAATACAGAGAAAAGCTGCAGGATTACCAAAAAATGGTGAGCCTAGAAATTGATAAATTTCATTCCTTTCTTCTTTCCTTCTCTCCTTCCTTCCTTCATAAATAATTCACTCCCAAATCTATGAGGTATGGCCAAGCAAGGTGGGTACCCGGGGGCTGTGGGGAGGGCAGAAGCAGCGGCTCAGCACAGGGTGTGGAAGCTTGAGCACAATGAGATCATCTAGGTGACCTAGCTACACCTAGTGTAGCTTGTCCAAGGTGAAGCAAGGGAAGGGGGTGTGCACTCAAGAGAGAGGTGGTGGTAGCCTAGCACAGAGTGTCAGAACCCAAGTAGAGCAAAGAGATCATCTGTGTAGGGGAACGCTGGTGGTGAGAAAAGACTGGTTATATAAGTAAATACATTGAGAATAATAAAAGCCAGGTTTTTCACTGTCAGAGAAGAGAGTTACAAATAAAGGGAGTTACATATAAAGGGAGAAAACTAGAAAGAACTCTATGATGGTTTGGATTGGAAGTATTAATGTTAGCTCACGGTTTTCAATACGTGCGTGTGGGTGTATGTGTACACAGGTCTATCCACTGAAAGGGCCCAGCAGCATCAACACTCTAAAAGCAATGTGCACATATAGTGCCCAAATCTTGGTTTTGGAATACTATTCTTCACTAAAAGGAACCAGCGCTTCTTGGAGAAATGGCTACTTCCAGAGCTAGGGCAGGGAAAGCCTGGAATACTGTGTTAGTTTAGAAATTAAGATGTGCTCCTGTTGATGGGAATGTAAATTGGTGTAGCCACTATGGAAAACAGTATGGACGTTCCTCAAAAAATTAAAAATAGGACTACTATATGATCCAGCAATCCCACTTCTGGATATATATTTGAAGGAAAAGAAATCAGTATCTTGAAGAGATATTTGCACTCCCATGTTCACTGTAACATTATTCACAATAGCCAATATATGAAAACAACCTAAATGTCCATCAACAGATAATTGGATAAAGAAAATGTGATATATATAATATATATATGTATACATAATGCAATATTATTCATCCATTAAAAAGAAAAAAATCCTGCCATTTGTGACAACATGAATGAAACTGAAGGGTATTATGCTAAGTGAAATAACCCAGACAGAGAAAGACAAATACTGTATGATCTCACCTATATGTAGAATCTAAAGAAGCCAAACTCAGAAACAGAGAGTAAAGTGGTGTTTGCCTGGAGTTGGGGAGTAGGGGGTGGAGATGTAGGTCAAAGGGTACAACTTTCAGTATAAGATGAATAAGTTCTGGGGATCTAATGTCACAGCATGGTGACTACAGTTAATAGAACTATATTGTATACTTGAAATTTGCTAAGAGAGTAAATGTTAAATGTTCTCACTGCCAGAAAAAGGTAACTATATGAGGTGATGGATGTTTTAAGTAACTTGATTGTGGTAAACAGTTCACAACGTATACATATATCAAATCATAACATTGTACCCCTTAAATATGTACAATTTTATTTGTCAATTGTATCTCAATAAAGCTGGGGGGAAAAAGGCAAAACTACTTGCAAAGAAATCTTCAACTTTGCCTATGCATTTTTCTAAAAGGTATAGGTATGGTATTTTGGAAACAAATATATTAATATAAATGGAAAACAGGGCGTTCTATGTAAGAAAAAATACATGCAAATATAAAGCCAAACTCTAAAGCCTAAAAATAAAAAAATGCTCAACAATGATGGAGCAGGGAGGAGAACAGTCTCTTCTACAAATGGTGCTGGAAGAACTGGATATCCTCATGGAAAACAATGAAATTCGACCCCTACCTCACACCGTATATAAAAAATTAGCTCAAGGGGCCGGCCTGGTGGCGCAAGCGGTTAAGTGCGCGCACTCCGCTGCGGCGGCCCGGGGTTCGCTGGTTCGGATCCCGGGCGCGCACCGACGCACTGCTTGGTAAGCCATGCTGTGGCGGCGTCCCATATAAAGTGGAGGAAGATGGGCACGGATGTTAGCCCAGGGCCGTCTTCCTCAGCAAAAAAAGAGGAGGATTGGCGGATGTTAGCTCAGGGCTGATCTCCTCACAAAAAAAAAAAAAAAAAAAAAAAAAAAAAAAAAAAAATTAGCTCAAAATGGATCAAAGACCTAAATGTGAGAGCTAAGAGTATAAACTATTAGAAGAAAACATAGGGGTAAATCTTCATGACCTTGGCAATGTTTTCTTAGATATGACATCAAAAGCACAGCAACAAAAAGAATGAACAGGTAAGTTGGATTTCACCAAAATTAAAAATGTTTTGTGCACCAAAGAAAGTATCTATCAAGAGTGAAAATACAACCTGCAGAATGGGACAAGATATTTGCAAGTTATGTATCTGATAGGGGTCTAGTATTCAGAATATATAAAGAAATCCTACAACTCAACAACAAAAAGACAAACAACCCAATTTAAAAATAGGTTGAATAATCATTTCCCCAAAGAAGATATATAAATGACCAACAAAACATGAAAAAATTCTCAACATCATTAGTCATTAGAGAAATGCAAATCAAAACCACAGCTTCACCCTTCCTAAAATGGCTATAATCAGAAAAGGGAAAATAAGTATTGGCAAAGGTGTGAAGAAATTGGAAACCCTCTTATATTGCTGATAGAAATGTAAAATAGTGCAGCCACTGTTGAAAACAGTTTGGAGGTTCCTCAATGTGTTAAATATGGAATTCCCATATGATCCAGCAATTCCACTGGTAGGTATATACCTAAAACAATTGAAAAAAAGTGTTCAAACAAAAACTTGTATATGAATTTTCAAAGCAGCACTATTCACAAATAGCCAAAAGGTGGAAACAACTCAAACATCCATCAACAGATGAATGAATAAACAAATGTGGTATATCCATACAATGGAATATTATTCAATCATAAAAAAATGAAGTACTGATAAATGCTACAACATAGATGAATCTTGAAGACATTATGCTAAGTGAAAGAAGTCAGACATAAAAGAGTACATAGTGATTGACATTGACTAAATATGGTTCCATGTACATGAAATATCCAGGGTAGCCAAATCCATTGAGACAGAAAGCAGATTTTTGGTTGCCAGATGGTAGAGTGAGGGGGGAATGGGGAGTGAATGCCTAATGGATATGGGGTTTCCAGTTGGGGTGATGAAGAATTTCTGGAACCAGATAGTGCCATGATTGCACTACATCCTGAATGTACTTAATGCCACTGAATGGCAAACTTTAAAAATGGTTAAAATGGTAAATTTTAGGTTATATGTATTCTGCCACAATTAGAAAATTAAATAAGAAATATGAAATGATGGAGACATGTTAAAAGGAGACAGGAACCAACCTGAAGCACCTTCCACTGGCCCATCTGGGACAATCTGAACATCAAAATAAGTAGTAATAGAGCCGGCCCCGTGGCTTAGCAGTTAAGTGCACGTGCTCCGCTGCTGGCAGCCCGGGTTCGGATCCCAGGCGCGCACTGATGCACCACTTCTCTGGCCATGCTGAGGCCGCGTCCCACGTACAGCAACTAGAAGGATGTGCAGCTATGACGTACAACTCTCTACTGGGGCTTTGGGGGTATAATTAAATAAATAAATAAATAAATAAAATTATAAAAAATTTCCGTTAAAAATATGTAGTAATAGAAATAGATTATAGACCATTGAATAAAATAGAAACCCATTAGTCCAAACCAACATGTAAGTCCAAACCAACATATAAGTCCAAATGGAGAAAGAGAAAACTTTTCCTTTCAGTAAAATGCCAACTAATCTTTGTAGAAGGAATGATGGAATTAGAAAATCACCATTTGGTAACCATCATAGTAATAATTAATTCAGTCAAGAAACATCAATGGCTAATAGTTGGTAAAAAGTTTGATGAGGAAAG
Organism: Diceros bicornis minor; assembly: GCF_020826845.1. Classification (NCBI taxonomy): domain Eukaryota; kingdom Metazoa; phylum Chordata; class Mammalia; order Perissodactyla; family Rhinocerotidae; genus Diceros; species Diceros bicornis. The sequence continues at coordinate 8,474,856 of NC_080759.1, read as the reverse complement.
AAACATATACATAGTCTCAAAGTACCTCCCCACAAGATGCTTATTAATTACAAAAGGCAAATGAGTAACTTTATAGAGGAAAAAGCTAATGGACACCACCTTTATCAAATGATCAAAGTTAATATCACCATTAATGGGACAAACCAAAATCATGTATCACCTGATAGGATACAGTGAGAACACAGCAACTCTGTCATCAGTTAGGTGTAGGAACTTGGCCAAATAATACAGCTCTTTAGACCTCTGTTCCTTCATCTGAAAAAGGAAGGAAGTAGACTAGATAATATCTAATTTCCATTCCAGCTCTAAATTCCTACTACTCTAATACTTATTGAACTAATCTAAATATATGTCATGATGTTCAAAATTTGGCAAGGGGAGGTAGAAACTCTTCTCTCAGTTTAAGTGGCTGATGTTCTTATATGAGAAAAACAGGCACAAAGTGCACAAAATGACATATTTGGTAAAACTTACAAACTTGGACTACTTTCATAGGGCATACTGGAAAAGTCTAAATTTGAGACTTTTTAAAACAATAATAATCATTCCTTTCAAGGACACACCTGAGTTCAAACTAGGGTAGGAAAATGATTATATGTAAATGAGTGCTTACATAAATAAGTGCTTGAAAGAGTTTTGTCCCTTAAGAAAGTAGAGCATGCCTCCTCCCGCCCTGTGAGCACGATCCAGGGCCTAGCCAAGTCTCTGAGGTGTGGTAAAAGCTGTGGCCTTTTAGGCATGGCACGCATTCCAATCACTAAGAGCATCTTCAGTACAGGACAGAAATCTCTATGTGGCCTAAAATCACTGCTTTCAGAAACGGTAAGATTAATGTCATTTAGTTAAGCAGAAGAGAATGATTCTATAAAATAACTCAAGTCCTCACAGGGCAATTCATATTATCAGCAGCCTCATAAATAAATGCAATCATATCAATATTCAACTGGCAAACCATCAAAAAGTGAGGTCTGAACTGATCTTATTATACCATTTGGCTTCAGCTATCAGCTTTTATGCAAACAGAAACACATTAATTGGTTAATTAGTAATCTTTTAAGGTTGGAAGAGACAATTTGCTATAATTATTTTTACTAAATTTTTATTATCCCTTCAATATACAGAACAAACTGTGTCAATTCAAACTATCAGAGTTACTAATGGTTCCAGTAAAGAATGAGTTACTAGCTCATGGTTTATTTGTTTTTTTAATTATTCTTTCTTCCTACACTAAAAACGTAAACTAATTATAGTATCATTGAATCAGTTGTGCTTCTTTCCTCTCCTTCATCACCTATATCCAGTCAGCCACAAAATCCTGCCAACTCTTCCTTGTCAAATGTCTCTAGAATCCAATCTTTTACTCCCACAGCCTCTGTTCTGGGCCAGGCCTTCACTGCCCCATGCTTGGTTTAGCAAAACAGACATAGAACATCTACTATGGCTCACCACGTCTTTCAAAACCTACTAGTCAATCTGATGTAGTAACTATCTCTTCGTCTTTGTATCACTGCAAATCTGACCCCCAAATTCTTTCTACTCAAGAGGTTTTTTTAACCAGGTTCATGAGATGGAGCAAGACCTCAAGGACTCTCCTACAGATCTTCTTCAAGTTCCCAGTAATCCGTTTGTACACACAGTCCTAACCTACCTACCTGTACTACTGTCCAGCCCACATTCTTCCATATTCCATTATTCCCATATAAAAGATTCTATTAAGTTACTTGCTAAAGCTCAAATAACCAATATCTTCAGCATTTCCCCCACTAACAACTTCTGGGTCTCATTTGCTGGCACCCCTTCCTCTGCTGGTCCTCTGAAAGATGGAGTACTCTAGACTCAGATCTCAGCAGTCTTCTCCTTTCTATTTTCATTCCATCCCTAGATGATCTCATCCAGTCCCATAAATATCTTCATACTGAAAACTCCCAAATTTATATCTTCAGCCTTATTCTTTCCTGAGCTCCTGACTCAGACACCCAACTGTACACTCAGAGTTTTTTCTGGGCAATGAAATATAGCATGTCTAAAGGCTTACCCCACCTCAGTAAATGGTTATTGCCCTCCATCTAAGTATTCAAGTCAAAAACTTCAGATTCACCCCTCACTCTTCCATTCACTTACCTTCCAACAATCTATCTCTGAAATATATCCCAAACCCAACCTCTGGAACCATCTATGTTGCTGCCACCCTAACTCTAAGTCATTAATATTTTTCATCTGGATTATTGCAATAAACTGCCAATAGGTGATGAGTTTCTCTCATTCATTCAGACATTCATTCAGAATATTAGACCTCATTGACAAAGAAAAGAAGTTTAGCCTGGCATGATGCACATTTAATGAAATCCTACTGCTGATGGAAATGACCACTTTGTTTCTTCCTTTTCTTGTTCTCTCTTTGTACTTTCCTATCTTTCTATGTGTGTCTCCTTCATTCTTTTTCTAACTCCTTTTCCTTTTCTCTCTCTCTTCTCAATTTCCTCTTTCTTTCTTCCTGTTGTATTGTTCTACTGAATAATATTATAAAGGAAAAATGCTAGAAGTTAGACTTAGCAGTGAAAGGTTTATTTCTGTGATCTGTCATGATGAAGGAGTGTAATTATAACAAAGTCAGTTTATATTTCTGACCCTCTGCTGTCTCATCTATTAAATAAAGAGATTATACTGGATGGTCTCTGAGGTCCCTTAAAGTTCTAGAAATCTATTCAAGGTATTTATTGAGTAAAGTGTTATGTACCTTGTTCTTAAAAGTAGATAAATTCAATATTTTATATTTCCCTGAGGGGAAAAAAGCAAATTAGTTTTTTTACAACGCCTTCAATTGATCCTTTTCTATCAGAGGTCAGTGGCTCTCAATAGAAAAAAATGCACCTCTCCCTTGGTATACTCTGAATGTTCAATATCTCTGTACTTATTTCTGTCTTTGGGCCCTCCTTAGGACAAGCAGATTCCAAGAAGAGGCCAATAGGCCGCTTAATATGAAGACTATCATTTATTAGGTACTTACTGTGTTCCAGGCTCTGTGCTAAGGATTTTTTTTTCATGTAATCCTCAATTCAAGTCTACATAAGGTAGGTATTATATTACCTCTCCTATTTTACAGAAGAGGAAACTAAGATCCAAAGAGATTAAGAAATTTGTCTAGGGGCACACAGCTAATGGATGATGGAGCCAAAATTTGGACTCAGATCCATCTAACTTGAAAGCCCATGCTCTGAAAGATTACACTATACTACCTCTTTCCTGAAATGCTAGACCCCTGCAGTCTATCTTGCAAGTCTCTACCCCCTCTTGGACTGACAAAAACATGTGACATCTGATGTTCTGGAGCCCACACCCTAGCCTCTACCTGACCCAACAGGGTCAACAGTGCTACAAGCATTTTGAGAGCAGAGACTCATAATTTCTTATGGTATCCGGTACCAGTCATGTGGGCGCTATTGCCTGAGGGAGGCTATGGTGAGAAGCAACTTATACAGCTAGGACTGCCTAATGCAAACTCTGGTAATGCAAAATCAAAGGTCAGGGTGAGAGAGAGATTGTACTAGGAGTGGAGATGTGCTCAAGCTTCCCATAAACTCTAATTTCCAGGACCTCATTATCATTTGCAGAAAATAGAGAGAGCTATTGATACCCCCAGAGAATCGCTTTAGAAAATGGCTGAAAAATTGTTTTAATTAAGACTCTAGGTATTTAAGTGAAATATCAGGTCAGCACATTCGTGGAAGAATTTGCCTTTTTAAAGATTTTAAAAGATTTTAAAGATTTTTAAAGATTTTTAAAATCTCAAATAAACAATCTAACAATGCACCTAAAGGAACTGGAAAAAGAAGAACAAACAAAGCCCAAAATCAGTAGAAGAAGGGAAATCATAAAAATCAGAGCAGAAATAAATGAAATAGAGACCAAAAAAACAATAGAAAAAATTAATAAAACCAAGAGCTGGTTCTTTGAAAAGATCAACAAAATTGACAAACCTTTAGCTAGACTCACCAAGAAAAAAAGAGAGAAGGCACAAATAAGTAAAATAAGAAATGAAAGAGGAGAGGTTACAACAGACACCTCAGAAATACAAAAGATTATAAGAGAATACTATGAAAAGCTATATGCCAACGAATTCGACAATCTGGAAGAAATGGATAAATTCTTAGAATCATACAACCTTCCAAAACTGGATCAACAAGAAGTAGAGAATTTGAATAGACCAATCACCAGTAAGAAGATCGAAACAGTAATCACAAACCTCCCCAAAAATAAAAGTCCAGGACCAGACGGCTTCCCTGGTGAATTCTACCAAACATTCAAAGAAGACTTAATACCTATCCTTCTCAAACTCTTCCAAAAAATTGAGGAGGGGGGGAAGCTCCCTAACTCATTCTACGAAGCTGACATTACCCTGATACCAAAACCAGACAAGGACAACACAAAAAAAAAAAAGAAAATTACAGGCTAATATCACTGATGAACATCAATGCAAAAATCCTCAATAAAATACTAGCAAATCGCATACAACAATATGTTAAAAAGATTATACACCATGATCAAGTGGGATTTATTCCAGGGATGCAAGGATGGTTTAACATTCGCAAATCAATCAACGTAATACACCACATTAATAAAATGAAGAGTAAAAATCACAAGATCATCTCCATAGATGCAGAGAAAGCATTTGACAAGATACAGCATCCATTTATGATAAAAACTATGAATAAAATGGGTATAGAAGGAAAGTACCTCAACATAATAAAGACGATATATGAGAAACCCACAGCTAATATCATCCTCAATGGTGAAAAACTGAAAGCCATCCCTCTAAGAACAGGAACCAGACAAGGATGCCCACTGTCACCACTCCTATTTAACATAGTACTGGAAGTCCTAGCCAGAGCAATCAGGCAAGAGAAAGAAATAAAAGGGATCCAAATTGGAAAGGAAGAAGTGAAACTGTCACTATTTGCAGATGACATGATTTTATATATAGAAAACCCTAAAGAATCCACCAGAAAACTTTTAGAAGTAATAAACGAATATGGTAAAGTTGCAGGATACAAAATCAACATACAAAAATCAGTTGCATTTCTGTACACTAACAACGAAGTAGCAGAAAGAGAAATTAAGAATACCATCCCATTTACAATTGCAACAAAAAGAATAAAATACCTAGGAATAAACTTAACCAAAGAGGTGAAAGATCTGTACACCGAAAACTATAAAACATTTCTGAAAGAAATTAAAGAAGACACAAAGAAATGGAAAGATATTCCGTGCTCTTGGATTGGAAGAATTAACATAGTTAAGATGTCCATACTTCCTAAAGCCATCTATAGATTCAATGCAATCCCTATCAAAGTTCCAACAACATTTTTCACAGAAATAGAACAAAGAATTCTAAAATTTATATGGAACAACAAAAGACCCCGAATAGCTAAAGGAATCCTGAGAAAAAAGAACAAAGCTGGAGGTATCACACTCCCTGATTTCAAAATATACTACAAAGCTGTAGTAACCAAAACAGCATGGTACTGGCACAAAAACAGACACACAGATCAATGGAATAGAATCGAAAGCCCAGAAATAAACCCACACATCTATGGACAGCTAATCTTTGACAAAGGAGCCAAGAACATACAATGGGGAAAACAAAGTCTCTTCAACAAATGGTGTTGGGAAAACTGGATAGCCATATGCAAAAAAATGATAGTAGACCCTTACCTTACACCATACACAAAAATTAACTCCAAATGGATTAAAGACTTGAATGTAAGACCTGAAACTATGAAACTTCTAGAAGAAAACATAGGCAGTACGCTCTTCGACATCAGTCTTAGCAACATCTTCTCAAACACCACTTCTGACCGGGCAAGAGAAACAATAGAAAAAATAAACAAATGGGACTACATCAAACTAAAAATCTTCTGCACAGCAAAGGAAACCATCAACAAAACGAAAAGACAACCTAACAATTGGGAGAAGATATTTGCAAACCATACTTCTGATAAGGGCTTAATCTCCAAAATATATAAAGAACTCATGCATCTTACCAACAAAAAAACTACCAACCCAATTAAAAAATGGGCAAAGGACCTGAACAGACATTTCTCCAAAGAAGATATACAGATGGCCAACAGACACATGAAAAGATGTTCAAAATCATTAACTATCAGGGAAATGCAAATCAAAACTACAATGAGATATCACCTGACGCCCGTCAGAATGGCTATAATTAACAAGACAGGAAACAACATGTGTTGGAGAGGATGTGGAGAGAAGGGAACTCTCATACACTGCTGGTGGGAGTGCAAACTGGTGCAGCCACTATGGAAAAGAGTATGGAGATTCCTCAAAAAATCAAGGATAGAACTTCCATATGATCCAGCCATCCCACTGCTGGGTATTTATCCAAAGAACTTGAAAACACCAATTTGTAAAGGTACATGCACCCATGTGTTCATTGCAGCGTTATTCACAATAGCCAGACTTGGAAGCAACCTAAGTGCCCATCAAGGGACGAATGGATAAAGAAGCTGTGGTATATATACACAATGGAATACTACTCAGCCATAAGAAACGATGAAATCCAGCCATTTGTGACATCATGGATGGACATTGAGGGTATAATGCAAAGTGAAATAAGTCAGAGGGAGAAGGCCAAATACCGCATGATTTCCTTCATTAAGTAGTAGATAATAACAACAATAAACAAACACATAGGGACAGAGATTGGATTGGTGGTTACCAGAGGGGAAGGGGGGAGGGAGGAGGGTGAAAGGGATAATTCGGTACATGTGTGTGGTGATGGGTTGTAATTAGTATTTTGGTGGTGAACATGATGTAATCTATGCAGAGGTAGAAGTACAATGATGTACACCTGAAATTTTTACAATGTTATAAACCAATGTTACTGCAATAAACAAAAAATTTTAAAAAAAATAAAATAAAATAAAATGCTTCAAAAGGTCTTCAGAAGTAGGATTTAATTTGCTTGACCATCTCCTGAGCAACATCAGAGTAGAATCAACTCTCAGGGAGTCTTTGTATCTGAGGAATTTATGGATTTTATGGCCAAGAGGACCAATTGGCAGAGTCTCTGAAACTCTGCCCCATCTCTGAAAGAGCTGTCTTTGCGTAGATAGAAAACTCTTACTGAAATAGGAGGCTACTGAACCACCTGGATGTCTTTCTGGGACACTGGTTTGGTGCTTATAAAAAGGAAAAATTGTGTAGCATTGTGTGATGCCATTCAAATATCCTCAACCTATCCCTGGGATTGGTTGTCTAAAGTTTCTTGAAACAAAGAGTTTTAGAAGAACAGAAAGATCCAGACTACCTTTTCGGATGTTCTTCACTTAGAGAACCATAACACTGGTGAGGAAAAAGAGTGAGAGGCATCAGCAGACAGGCACAACAAGGTCATCAAGGTGGTGCGCGTGAACTCCCAGAGGAGGCCAACTAGTCCCCAAACAGAGATCAGCACTGGCAATAGCAGAACAGATATTTGAGAGGTTAAGAGTCTCCAAGGAGAACATGTGCATCAACCAGGACCAGGCCAAAGAAAGAGAGAGAGCATAGAAGGTGGAAGAGGGAGGGAAGGGTTGATGTCCAATGATTCTGCCCGGTAAGTGCTCAAGGTCAAAATTACTTGTGACCATCACCCTCACCTGGGTTTTCCCAACCTGTCTCCTTAGATTGGTGTGGCCTGGAAAATGAGTGTTAGAAACATGGTCAAGTAACAGGATTATATCTACAGATGAAATATTAATTCTGGATACTTCTCCCTGTTCTTATACTTCCTTGGTAAGAACATTTTTCTAGCCTATTTAAGAGATGGCACCAACTGAACCTGTTTCTGATTTATTTTATCTAGTCAACTGCAATACACAACTAAAATAAAAGAACTCGACCAAAAAAAAAAAATGACAACAGCCATTAATGCAGATAAACATAGTTATTCTTTCTCTTTACTCAAGAAAGGTAATATTATTGACTCTACCCACTAAAAGAACATTAAGCACTTCATCCATCCCACATAAATCTCATTTTTTTCTTCCTTCTTTTCAAAACGAACTTTCAAATTCCAATTTTCTTAAAAGTATATTGAGACATGACATTCTAAGCAATCACTGAGAAGTGTAGAGTATAATAGCTGTAATTAACTCTGTTTATATACCAGATAGACTTTTCACTATAAATATTCCACATGAAAATCTTTGAAAGAGAACCAATTATGCTGAGAGGTTTATCTATATGGCATTTGTCAAACGAAAAAAATAATATGCTGCAGATCCTTTTTGAAAAAATCATTTCCTGAGATAATGCAAACTTGTACGTGTACCTAACGAAAAAAAATGAGGAGTGTTGAGCTAAAATGATGAAGTGCATCTACTTTAAGCTGCAGGCCTCTGCCCCTGCTCCTCCATCCTGTCATAAAAACGCAGAGCACATACAAGAGGGTGCTAGTTCATATCATCTTAAATTCCAACACGATCCCTGGTCACTTAGGGAACATCAGCGGAAACAGAAAATCTCCCTATCATGTGTTCTGCTATAGAAAAAGTCCATTTTTTTCCTAGCTTTATAGCTCAAAATGAAATTACCATTTGAAACTAAAATCTTTCTTGCCCTCATTATTCTTACTTAGAATGTGTTATTCATTTTGTTCTTCGTCTGCAACTTGTCACATACTGTTAATCTTAGTTTTTAGGGGAAGAAAAACAAAATTTTTCAGTCTTCTGTTTGATTTTCTGTCCTTTTTGCCCCCAATGCTCTTGAATACAAATGTAGCCTTCAATCAAATTTAGAAGAAGAATTTGTACATTTTGCAATGCTCATTATAACTTCTGTGATCTGGTCCTTTTGGGGCCCTAGAAATCCTACTAATCCAATCTTGAAAATTAGTTCCTTTGATTCAAGGTATTTCTGAGAAAGATATCCATGTATGTATAGCCAGATAGTCTTTGGCAATAGGAACAAGACTGTTAATCATTGGTACAGTCCTACCAGTTCATAGCCACCATCTGCTCTGACAGATTAGAGCTTCTATTCTGATTGGTCAGTGCCCAAGTCATCTCAGCTGTTAAATATTTTTTAACACCCTGAATATAAGTCAAAGAAAATCTTTATCAAGTTCAGCTACCAAGTCCTTCAAGAATAAAAGGGGGCCGGCCCTGTGGCTTAGCGGTTAAGTGCGCGTGCTCCGCTGCTGGCGGCCCGGGTTCGGATCCCGGGCGTGCACTAACACACCACTTCTCCGGCCATGCTGAGGCCGCGTCCCACATACAGCAACTAGAAGGATGTGCAGCTATGACATACAACTATGTACTGGGGCTTTGGGGGAAAAAATAAATAAATAAATAAAATTATAAAAAAAAAAGAATAAAAGGTACCTACCAGATAACTGAATTCAATAGCTTTGGAGTTAACTTTAATGGGGCTTCCGTAATAGCCTTACAATATGACTCCACTACATAAGAAATGAATAACAGCTTTTCCACATACCTCTCCAGCTACTATCAAACCTTCAAAGCAAAGCTTTGGGCAAGACTTGTCTGCATGTACGACCTTTACCACCTCACCTTCGTTCACTCTTCCAACCCCATCCCTCACCATCCCATCTTATCTCTCATTAGCATCTACTCCTACTGCTCCCCTGAAAGTGCTCTTGGGGAGGTCACCAATGATCTTCAGATTGCCTACTCAGTGGCCCCTTTCTGTTTTTATGTCAGTTGACTTCTCTGCAGTATTTCACCCTATTGCCCACTTCCTCCTTCTAGAAACTCTCTCCTCCCATGTCTTCTGTGATATTTTCTCTTGATTTTCCTCATATCTTTCTTTCTCAACCTTATAACCTTCCCCTTTCTCCACAAACCCCTAAAATACTGGTATTCCCCAGATATTTGCCTTGTCTATACCCTCACTAAGAGTGATCACATCCATTTCTGCCTCTATATCAATGTGCCATATTGCAAACGTGCAAAACTAGACTCAGCTTTTCCTTTAAATCTGGAACTCAGTCTACATCTCCTAGTTCAGCAATGATTCCACCAACCAACCAGTCACCCAAACCAGAAAACTGACACTATTTCAGACTTCTAATTCCCCACTAATTCCCATATTCAATAGCCCAACAAATAATTCCACTCTATTTTACTTTCTTAGTATGTCTTGAATGTCTCCCACCTATTCCCTCTCCACTGATGCAGCTCCAGTTCAAACCCTAACATTTCTCCTGCCTCTCCACCACAGAAACATAGATTAGCTTCCTAAATGGTCTCTTTGATTTCTCTTTATTCTCCAAACTGATACGAGAATGACCCTTCTGAAATGACTCTACACACACACAAAAAAAAAAACTCAGGCTTGCTTTCTCCTACAAACTTGCATAGCACTCTGTGCATAACATTATGCTTACACTTATCATACTGTCTTCTAATACGTTGAGAGTTATTTGTCTATCTCCCCAACTAGACTATCAGCCAGTTGAGGGCAGCTTCTAGGTCTTAGTGAGTGTTGCTGATACCATGCCTAATGTAATAGGTGCTCACTTAACATTTGTTGAATGAATTAATTGGAAAACATTACTGATGCTAAATGAGAAAAATGTAAGCAATAAAAGAGAGAAAGAGGTATAGAAACAAGGCTGCCTCTCTGGGACTTCTCAGTGGAAGGTGGAGGAGAGAATATAGCACAGGGCTTCTTAACCTTTGTTGGGCCATACATCTTTTGAGAATCCGATGAAAATTAAGGGCTCTCTCTACAGGAAAAAATATACCTATACACATCACACAAAATTCTGCATACGATTTCAGGGGTTCTCTCTACAGATGCCCTAAGGATCCATAAATCCAAGGTGTCACAAGAAAACATGTGGGATGAATCAGAGGTGGGTGTGTCTGGAATGAGAATTTATTCCAGAAAAAAAGGAAAGTTTCCCTACCTCCCACATTACACAAAACTATATATTAGATTCTTTAAAGGGTTAAATAATTTTTTTTAACTACGAAGTATTTGGGAAAATATTTTTATAATCTTGGAGTACGTATAAAATCATTAAACCATGAAGGAAAGGACTGACAGATTTGACTACATAGACTTCTGAACAAAATAAGACTTCATGGATGGAAAAAAAAAAAAAAGAAAATTTCAAAGTATATAAAATATGTGAAATATATAAAATCCAAGTAATTTATATCCAGAAAACAAATAAAAAGTGACTGTAAGTCAATAAAATAAAAAATAACACAATAGAAAAAATGTGCAATGGACAAGAACAGACATTTCACAGAAGAATAAATGCAAATGGTCAATTAGTACAGGGGAAAATGCTCAACTTTTACTAATCAAGGAAATATAAACTAAAACAACTAAGTCATTCTTCTTCATCCACCACACCAGCAAAAATGAACATGATTGACAATATCTAGAGTTGGCAAGAATATGGGAAAAATGGAGACTCTCAAACACTGACAGTGGGAATGAAAATTAGTATTCTTAGGAAGGCAATTTGGCAATATCTGTCAATATGGTAAATACACATACAATTCTACCCGGAAATTCCACCAGTAACCCTCTATTCTAGAGAAATGCTTGCACCTGTGCACAGGAAGCATAAGGAAGGATATTCGCTGCAGTACTGTTCGTAGTAGAGAAAGCGAAATATCCACCTAAAAGAGAAGGATGCTACAGTATAAAAGAATGCAGTTCATCTACTCATGCTCTCTAAGACATGGCTAAATAACACAATGTGTACACTATCATCCCATTCATTTTTTTGAAAAAAATCCACACACTTGGATATGTACATATAATTGGGTACGAAAGGTCTACACTGAAAGAAAACACCAAACAGTAGTTACCTCTGGGAAGGGAAGTAAAATTCAGATAGGATGAGAAATTATGATGTTTACCTTTTATTCCATATTCTTTTAGATTGTTTGAACATTTTGCAACTAGGATAAATGGGAGTGGGCATATTTTTAAGGGAAATGTTTCATGATATTGCCTAATTTGCTCATTCATTCTGGCCTCTGGAATGTCGCACAATTTTGCCTAATTTCTACATTTAATTTAATCCTCAAATTGTATGCTTTCTCCTAGTCCACACCAGCCTGTGGGCGGCCTTCATCAGCCTTGCCTCTCGGGGGCGGGAGCCACATTACTCACCAACTGCCAAGTCCTGGCGGCATCCTATAGCAACAGGAGACTTTGACCCTGTGTTCTGTTTATGCCATTTATTTTGTTCCATTTGAAGATTTTGCAGAGGAAACCATGATTCTATATAAATGGGTAGTGTTGAGTGACGGGTCTATACACAGTTGTAAGTGACATTGCTGTGAGAACTTAGCGTGTGGGCTGTGAAATATGTACATTTATGAGAATGTTCTCATAACCAAATGGGAACTAGAAATGACAAAATAAGCCACATTGCTTCTAGTAGAGATCACTGTGGTAATCTGCCATTAATCCCTCTGCATCTCAGGAATTAGCCATTAATTTCCCCTCTGGATTTTCTCAGGATGATCAGGTTCTAATCCGTGAGCGTTCTTTCCCTCTCACCTCTATTGCCAGATCGCATTTGGGATTCTTGGGAGACATTTTACCAACAATGCTTTAAATGCCTAAATAAATGACATCCACATGGCCCACCTACCCCACTATTCTGCTAACATTGTGGCCTCTTAATAAATTTTAAAAATTTATCTGCCATGGTTTGCCCCTATCATCAAACACTTATATAAGTGTTCCACAGCTACTCTTCAATCAGCCAGGTTACCCCAAATATTACCTCTTCTATAAGAAAATCTGATTCAAATCTTTATTATTTTCAAAAACCTGGATATGTTTTACATAAACAAGAAGTATTACAATAATATATGTGGGGGTTATGTCTCAGCATTAAGGGTAATGTAAGTGTTAGCATCTCCATTTTATGAGGAGACAACAGAGACATGGAAAAGCTTAGTTTCCTGGACCTTACAGCAAAATCTGAACCTGGAAATACAACCAGGTTTATTTTTCCCTTTCCTATGTACAAAACTGATGGCCACATACGGGTCTAGCATATTCCCATAGTAATCACTCCAGACAGCAGGCAGGCTCAAGCCAGTCCCCGCACTGATGCTCAGATGCTTGCCAAAATTTCCACAGGGCATGCTCCCTGTGCTGGCTTTGGCTTTGGCCCTCAGATCCATCGCTCTCTTCCCACGTCCGCTCTGTACTGCAGGGGAGTCAACCCTGAGGCTGCATTTCCTAGGCTCCCAGGCAAGGAAGAACATAGAACCCCACACCTTTTGCCTTTGTTTCCCCTCCTGCACCTGGGCCTTTTCAGGGCAGGACACCGGAGGCAGTGCATTAACATAAAGGCAAACAGAAATGTCCCTTTCTCCATATTTAATGCCAATTGAACAATTCATTTTCCTAGTCGACCCCACACACATAGCTAAACTGTGTCCTGCCAAGAGACACCTGTGAGGAACATGAGCCCTCTAAATCCCATCTCATGTTTATCCAGGGTCCTCCAGCTACAGAGTGATTCCTGTGAATCAAGGTCTGCTTTGCACAGTGCAGTTTTATGCATGCCTCATTCAAATAGGCCACTCTGCGTGATATGTGTTATTATAAGTAACGTGCCCACACACCACAGATTTTAATGCATCCTAGAAAGCAAATTACTGTCAATGGTAAGTTATATGACATTCCTGACCAAAGTAGTTGGCTATTCATCTGAAGACCAACAAACTCAGCCTCTATTGAACCGTGAAGGAAAGGGAAAAGCGTCAAACGATTATATAGACATTCTATAATTAGGGGTTGGGAAATGACCGTACTGGAACCCTTTCCTTAGCATGGCGAAACTACAGAAGGTCTAGAGAGGTCATTGAGTGCAGCTCCTGCCTCAGCCTGCCACAGACTCCAGGGATTCATTAGCATTGTCCAACAGGAAGAAAAAGATACATACCAAGAAAATGTGTGTCTTGTTGCACTTTTGACAGCTACATTTTTCCTAGGGCTGCTCCACTGGAAGTAGAACAAGATGTCAAGAATAACTTAGGAGAAGTTTAAAAAAACAATCCTAGGGATATGTAAGAAAGTTGTCTATGACATGAATAAATGAAAGGGAAAAAACAGAAGGGTGGTACTCAATGAGCTCAGACCACCCCTTAGCTGTGTGGTGACAGGCTACTCAGCCAGCTGATTTCAACGCAATAGCTGGCAAAGGAAGGAGAAAACAGGGTTTGGGAGCTATTCTTCTATTTCCATACTTCAAATAGTTCTTAACCCACCCTCCCTAGATACTTAAGTATTAATAGGCTAAAGCTATGCTCTAGCATAACAGTGGATTAATTATGCTCTTTGGGTTGCAAAGGACAGAAATAAATTCACTTAGGCTACCTCAAGTAACGAGGGTTCACTGTTCAGTTACGTAGGGCACTACTGTGGTGTCTTCTTTCTCTACCTATCCACCCCACTCTCACCATCTCCTAAGCCCCAATCCAGCTGGCTGATCCTCTCCATATTTCTCAGTTCAAATTCTAGAGAGAGTCTGTGTACCAGTGTAATTACTTAACTCCCATTGGTTAGAGCTTTCTCTGTCAGGCCACCTCTCAAGCTACTCACCAGCCTATGATCTTGGCTGCCCTCAGGTCAGGTGTCTGCCTCTGATCCAATAAGCGGGTACCCATTGCACAAGGTACAGTTTAGGGCAGCTTCCTTCAGCAATGACCTGTGGACAAAAGCAACTTTCCTTAGAAAAGAATGATGAGTGTCTCAAGCACATGTCTATGTCAAACTGCCACCAAATACTTAAGTACAAATAAACCATTGATTTGGAGGCAAGAGTCTTTATAGGAGCAGGGCCAGCTTCATGGGTTATGACCTGTGCTATTGCACAAAAGGGCACGCAAAAGTGGCTTAGTATTCCATCATGGCCATCTTGACATTCTTAATCATTTTTGAATGAGGGGCCCTGCATTTTAATTTTGCACGGAGTCTTGCAAATTATGTAGCTGTTCCTATAAAGGAGTTTTATGACATTATAAAAAGTGAAGGCAATTTCATAGAATCAAGTAATTTTGGACCCAAAGATTCTTGTGAGATCATTTACTTCAAATACTCACTTGACAAACAAGAAAACTGAGGTCAAATAAAGGATAATTGGCTTAATCAAGATCCCACAGTGAGCACCGGCAATGTCAGGCTGGAAACAGATTCTCATCACTCCGAGTCCAATCTTCTCATTCCTCCATGTGGCAGGCTTCCTAGCAGAGAGGACTGCCTGATACTGGTCTATTTTGCCAGAATATTTGTAAACTACTTACAAATCTCGTAAAATGAAGGCTGATACAAAAACACAAATGTCAGTCTTTCCTTGGTCAATCTTACAGCTGGTTTCTTCATCTATGGCGTCCTCAGAACAAATTCCACTGACAATCCCCAGAATCTAAAATGAAAGGTGGGTGGAAGAATGTAAACTAATAGTGCTCATATATATCAAAATTACAGTGCTCATACCCTCAACCCCACAATTCCATTTCTACATGTATAGTCTCATACATGCACAAATATTATTGCATCCCCGAGACTGTTTATTGCAGGGCTGCTTATAATAGCAAAAAAATTGGAAACAACCTAAATATCCATCAACAAGAGACTGGTTTGAAAAAAAAATGATGACACTACTTTCATGCAAAAGAATATTACGTAGCTTTTGGGAAAAAAGAATTTATATTTACTAATATGGAACAATTTTTTTGTTGTTGCACGAAAAATGTACAAAACAGTATACAGTATTCTTATACTTGTGGAGGGAAAGGATATATAATTATATATTCTGTAATTATACACACACACACACATAAACACACACGGCAGGGGGTGGTATTTGTATACACATAGAATCTGTCAGGAAGGATATACAAAAAAGAGTGACTGCCCCTGATGAAGGGACATGGGGGACTCAGGGATAGGACTGTGGGAGAGATTTTTATTCCATGCCCTTTTGTTCCCTTAAAATTTGTTCTATGTGTATATATTAGCTTTTCAAAAACTTATCAGTTAAATTAAATGAGTATCTGAAAGGGGACCCCCGGACACGGCCAGTACTGGATCACATCTATAATAATGAGAAGCATATTATCGCTACCATTTTTACTAAGCCTTTTGCTGGGATCTTGAATATTATATTGAACTTACAGACAAAGGAAATTATATGTAGTTAAAATGTAGTTAAATTAGACTGAAAAAACAGTTATTTCCCTTTCCCCTCTTCTGCTCTACATAAAAAGAAAAATCTGAAAAGTTTTCAAAAGCTGCATAATCCATTGCTAGTTTAGTCATTGGCACAGCTGTGTGACACAGCGGAGAAAATGAGAAATGTTCCCAACTCTTCCTTTGGAAACTTGCCGATATCATCTCCAAAGAGTCCTTCAGACATTATCCACTCATGTTTTTCCAGTGCATTTACCATCAGTGTTCCTAAGCACTTTAACAAGAGTTGTATTTTGAAGGCAGGAAGGGGGACACAAACCTCCCTGGTTTAGCAGAACATTTTCCTCAGGTGACAGCAGAAAGGGTGAGCTTAGCCCTCCTGATGAACTCACTTCTCTTGGGAAAATTGATTTCTAGCTAGGAAGCAAAGACAAGGGAATGTCTTTCCCCCTCATCTCTTCTTTGTTGCTCTATTTCCACACAGTCTATATTTACGCAACCCACATGTGATGGACCAAAAATGGCCACAAATTCTTTAATTCTCTTTTCCTTGGGAGGTGGGATCTGTTTCCATTCTCCTTGATTCTGGGCTGCCCTGTGAGTGCTCTGACCCATGGAGTATGGCAGAATTGGTGCTATGCCATTTCCGAGTCCAGTCTTTAGGAGAACTGGCAGCTTCCTCCTTGTAGTCTGAGAGTCTAAGCCAGCCACTATGTAAAAATCCAACTGCCCTTGTAGAGAGAGCATGTGGAGATGCCCTACGACTGTATGGAAAGGGAAAGGGGCCCAAAGCCCCTCCTGTCAAGACACCTGGCATGTGGGTGAAGCCATGCCCAACACCAACTGAAAAGCGCCAAGTGACTTTGGGCAATGCCATGTGGAGCAGAAGAATCACCCAGCCAGGTGCTGCCCACATTCCTGACCCACAAAATTGTGAGATACAGTAGTCCCCCTTATCCGAGGGGCTATGCTTCAAGACGGCCAGTGGATGCCTGAAACCGTGGGAACTGAACCCTATATACACTGTCTTTGCCTATACATACGTGTCTGAGGTGTGACAGCAAAACCAGCACAAATTTATTTTTCCTCCTTCGCAGTTTAATGGATAGAAGATTCGCTCTTACCATAGATCTTAGCAACTTCATCGTACAATTTTTTTTCTTTCCTTATTTGGTTGAGAACTTCACATTTTCAATTAAAGGAGGCACTTGATGGCTTCTCTTTTGCATATTCAAATTGCCAGCATCACTACTCTTGCACTTTGGGGCCATTATTAAGTAAAATAAGGGTTACTTGAACACAAGCACTGTCATACCAGGACAGTCTATCTGATAACCCAGACGGCTACCAAGTGACTAACTAGTGGGTAGCGTATACAGTGTGGATACACTGGACAAAGAGATGATTCACGTCCTGAGTCGGGCAAAGCAGGGCAGCGCAAGATTTCATCATGCTACTCAGAACAGCATGCAATTTAAAGCATAAATTGTTTATTTCTGGAATTTTCCATTTAATATTTTGGGGCTGTCATTTACTGCAGCGGTAACTGAAACCACAAAAAGTGCAATTGTGGATAAGGTGGTTAAAAGGTTGTCGCTTTAAGACAGTAAGTTTTGGGGTAGTATGTTACGCAGCAATACATAACTAGGATACCATACTATCAAATATGAAACATCAACATCTTCAAACCTTTCATACTCAAAATTCTGTCCTTCCTAAATGACCTCAGAATAATGATTTTAGAACTAGCTAATGCCAAGAAGCCATGGCTACTGGGAGAAGGGGCCAGATCCAAGTTGAGACAACAGAATAATCTCCTCCCCCAGGACCTCCTCCCCACAGTGCTCGAGATGAGTCTACACTGGCCTAGTTGAAGGGGCATCCCCAAGGACTCCAGAGGTGAAACCTGGACCACCACCCCTGAGGGTGTCATTTGACCAGCCCCAACCGCTTCAATGCTTCACCAACCCCATGTCCATCACCTCAGGGCAGTGTCACAGGTGGTTATTCTTGGGGGTGGGCTGAGAACCAGATCCTGTTACTCCAGCCCTTGCCCTTTCAGGCTGGGCTGAGAGCAGGAAAGCTAAGTCATGGGAGGAGAGATTCCTGGGTTAACTTCCCCAGCCCACAACGACTGGCAGCTGCCACCCCCTCCAGTCCATGTGCCTGTTCTCACCCACCCACAGGGTTGCTAAGGCCTGAGGGAGGCGGCACTGTCAGAAAACATAATTAGAGATTTCATCATATACTTTAGCTCCCTGAGAACAAATTCTTCCTTACAACGTGAAAATCTATTGTTCAATTTTCAAACACCCAACTAACTTTCAAACACATTTTTGGGAAGGCATTAAGTACAAAAGTAAGACACTGCCTCTTCTGAATAGTAGACACGGGCTTGAAATTCAGAAAAGTGCATTTCTGGGGGTAAAGCAAGAGTGGAATATTTAAAAATAACATGAAGAAGGACAAGGAGGCCAGCAAACATGGTTCAGTAAGGTCCAGGTTGTACAGGGGTGAGCACACACAGGAAAGCTGTGAGAGAGGGAAAAGAGGGGGTGCAGAGGGTCTTCTCCCTTCCTGGTTCCTGGCTTCAAAGGAGTGAAGTCCATTCAGTGTCATTGAAGACCTTTCACACTGGCTGTACAGACAAATTAAAATGGTAAGTTGACCATCTGAATAACCTATCGCGATAGATCAGAAAGTCTGGACATTATTGGGGGAGAAAGGTGTTGGTTGAGGGAAAGCTTTTTTCTCAAACGCCAAAGGAAGAAATTTTAGGATTTTCCTAAATTATCTCAATAATTTTCTCAATCCCTCACTTCAGCCAAAATATTTAAGGAAAATTATTTCCATAGCATTCTTGGGTCAGGTCTGTAGAGGCAGAGGAGAGAAAAGGGAAGGCTAGAGCCACCCTCATCACCTGTCTGCTTGCTTAGACTGGTCCAATTTCACTAAGAATCACACAAACCTCTTCATTCCTTCTACTGTGTTCACCTGACCTTTTTCAATTTCTTTTTCCTTTCTCCATTACCCTAAGGGAGTAATCTAGCCTCCTGGCTTTCTTTGCATGCAAAATGTAACAGTTCTTTCTTTCTTCTTCCAGATAAAGGCAGTCCCGGGGAAGGGAAAAGAAAAGCGCCTGGCTTCTTCAAATTAGCTCTGAAATAAAAGTCACTGCCAGATGTTATATAAAAGGTGACGTAATCCTAAAGCACTTCATTACATATGCAGCTCTGCTCTTCAGCCCAGGAGGAGTTTATTACATTTTGTCGATCCCATTTTCTATACCCCCATCATTTTTACATAATTTTTCCTGCCTGACAGACATCTTCAAATTTTCACAGCAACCCATTAAGATAGCATTACAACAGCACAGGGAACCAGGTTAGCAGTTTACAAATAACAGTGCTAATAAGCCAGATTTGTCCCTGAGATACAAATCAGAGTAAATGGTCTGTCCATGCGTGTGAGAAGCACATCTATTTTAGAATAATAGGGAAGAAAGCAGAGCACTGTTCCAGCTGACACTGTGTTCTTTCAGAACATGTACCGAATCTATTCTACAAGTAGGAAAATGGGGAAATGCCAATCTAAACTTATTCTTGCAATTCTCCTCATTTTCCTAGTAAATTTCTGGCTTGTAGTGAAATAGCCATGGCAAATGCATTAAGATCAAACTTCCTGCCTTTTTGGATTGGCACAAAATTTAGAAGAAAATGCTCCATTTGCACCAATGCAATATCTAGCTACTGAGATGCTTTAAGTACAAACACTGGAAGACACTTCCTCCCACTCCCCAGGCACTAAGCATCTTTCCCCCTCCTTCTCCAGGCATTCACAGCTCCACCGCCCTCTGATGGTGAAAAGCAACAGTGCAGGCTGGATGCTTCTTCCCTCAAGGAGGAATAAGGACAGGTTGGAGTGAACGGCTGAGAGGGCATCTGCCTTTAGGTCAGTGTAAGAGGCCAAGTACATTCAGCTCTTAGCTACTAGTCGGACATGAACCTGACTCAGCATTCCAGTGGGAAAAGAAAGTGCCTGTAACTCACTCCCCAAGAAAACATATATGCCATTTATCTTGAGAATCTCCTTCAGTTTTAAGGAAAGACCCCTGTTAAAATGAACTTTATGGTTTTAAAATGTAATTACAAACTTAGGGTAACAGAGGTTGTCATTCTTTTATAAGAGCAGGATTTGAATATAGGACAAAGGGTGATATGAAGGCTTTATAGAGGAACTCTGACCTCCCTATGTGCCCCCTCCTCCACCGCCCAGGAAACAGATACAGATCCGTGGATAACTAGCACCCAAAATAAATTGGTTCTATTTCTCACTTTTGTCCAAGGTCAGCACATTCCTTAGTCCCACAAGCAATTTGCTTTATAGGTTCAAATTTTCTTTTCCTCTTTTGAGTAGTTTTTCTTTAAATGAAAGTTATTCGTGCACGTAAAGAGTCAAATAATTCTACAAGTTTCATTCCAAAAAACAGCTGTCCAGTAGTTCCCATTTTCTATTTCCTGCTCCCAAGAGGCGGCTACTTTCAGCTCTTTTAACTGAATCATTTATTATTTACCTCCATATTTCTAAATAACATGTTTATGTTGTTACTTCTTGATATTTTAGCTCAGGCACCCTCTTTTGAATTTGCACTATGAAAGATGGTTTCTTACACACACAAACATGACTCCACCACACATATATACTTCACAGTACATTATAATTTTGGTAAGATTAATAATCAATATTTATAGTACTATGACTATTAAATTCTTGACAACTAAGTCATGTGGTATACCAATTTACATTTGCTTTCCTGAACAAGTTGTTATTTTCCCTGGAGTTAAAAAAAAGTTCTTGGGCCGGCCCCGTGGCTTAGCGGTTAAGTGCGCGTGCTCCGCTGCTGGCGGCCCGGGTTCGGATCCCGGGTGCACACCGACGCACCGCTTCTCCGGCCACGATGAGCCCGCGTCCCACATACAGCAACTGGAAGGCTGTGCAACTATGACGTACAACTATCTACTGGGGCTTTGGGGGAAAAAAAATAAAAATAAGTAAAAAAATTTTAAAAAAAGTTCTTTTTCTCACGTGCTAAGTTTTCTATATACTTATTGTATTAGTTTCATAGGGCTACCATGACAAAGTACCACAACCTGGGTGGCTTTAAACAACAGAAATTTGTCTTACAGTTCTGGAGGCTAGAAGTCTGGATTCAAGGTGTCAACAAGGCCATACTCTCTCTGAAGGCTCAAGGGGAGGATCCTTCTTTGCCGCTTCCTAGTTGACAGTGTTTGCTGGCAATCTTTGGCATTCCTTAACTTGTAGAAACATGTCTGCCTTAATGGTCACGTGGCCTTTTTCCTGTGTATGTCTGTGTCTTCACATGGCGTTCTCCTCATCTCGTATGTCTCTCTCTGTATCCCTTCTTGTCTTGTTGTCAGGACATCAATCATCTCGGATTAAGGGCCTACCCTACTCCTGTATGACCCCACCTTATCTTACATCTTAATTACGTCTGCAAAGACTTGTTTCCAAAGAAGGTCACATTCTCAGGTACCAAGGGTTAGGACTTCAACATATCTTTGGGGGGCACTATTCTACCCACAACATTTATCTTCACTAATTCATCCCCAAACTCAATCCAATTGTCTAAATCTCCTCTGAGCATATTCAAACATTTTCTGTTTCCTATCAGGTTTCATCTTTTGTGTTGTTTCACACTCAAATAGGCTTTCCCTTTATAATTGGCTGCAGCTACAGTCCACATCCTTTCAGGTTCAAGTGCAAAAACAGTGTATGTTTCTCTCTAGACCATCTCATTGGCTCTAATGGTCACATACCAATCTCAAAGCAACTGTTATAGGCAAAAGAATGTTATTTGTACAGTGGCTTAAGCCTGGGTCACATGCTCCATCCCTGGAGCTGGGAGTAGGGTCAGCTTCATTTAACTACATCATCTGAGCATGGGGAAGAGGTGATTCCACAACAGGTGAATTGATGCTGAGCACCAAAAAAAAGTTAATGTCCACTACAGTAGCCTGTTAATAAGCACTTTAAGTTCATTTTTCTCCAAGCCCAGAATACAGATTTTGGCCCTCTAGAGAATTTTTTGATAATCTACTCACTCCAGGAAGTAGAGAAAACAGAAAAGAAATTGAACAAAAATACATTCAGATCTACATTTTATCCTTTTTCTGCTTTTACATGGTTTGGTTTGGTAATATCCCAGGGAAAAATACATGTCACTTTAATACATTTTGACATCCTAAAATGTTTGGGGAGAAGGTATTATCCTAAATACAAAATTTCCCACAAATGGAAAGAAATATCCTCTGGTCAAATCCTCATAATTTCAAATAGAATGATGCAGAAAATAAAAAATTCCAACCAGGCAGGCAATAACCATTCTGTTGATAAAAATGTTCTCCTGCTGAGATGCCACAAGAAGTTTTCTTCAAATGAGTTTCCACACTACACTCTCGTCGTCCATCATCTACTTCCATCTGTGAAGAGTTTTGAGAACAACGGCCTCACTTTCGTTCAACCAGACAGCATCCGCCTCGGTGAAGTTCAGAAATGTTTAACTTTGGGTTTCCTCTTTATTGGCTTTCCTATTAATTTTTTCTACTTTTGACCTAATTTTTTGTACTTTTGAACTACAGATCACAAACTTTAACAGCCACCATATTCACTGACACTGATTGTTTGAGCCTGAGAATTAATAATCTTTTCCAGCCTTAGTACCTCAGTCAGGGCAAAACAAAACCTTAAAGACATAAGACCTAAGACAACAAAATCAAAAAGAAAAATGGAGGAAATAGAAGATGGTGTGATGGTTAATTTTATGTGTCAACTGGACTGGGCCACAGGGTGCCCAGATATCTGGTTAAACATTATTTCTGAGTGTTTCAGGAAGAGATCAGTATTTGAACCATTGGAATGAGTAAAGCAGATGCCCCCCCACCCCAGTGTGGGTGGGCATCATCCAATCCATTGAAGGCGTGAATAGAACAAAAAGCTGGAGGAAGGTTGAATTCTCTCTCTTCCTGACTGCTTGAGCTAGAACATCAATCTTCTCCTGCCCTCAGCACACTCCTAGTTCTCAGGCCTTCAGATCCAGGCTGGAATCTCCAGCTCTCAGGTCTTCCAAAAACACCTCTGGCTTTCCTGGGTTCCCAGCTTGCAGACAACAGATAGTGGGACTTCTCAACCTCCATAGTCACATGAGCCAATACCTTATAATAAATCTCTTTATATATGTCCTTTTGGTTCTGTTTCTCTGAAGAATCCTGAGTAACACAGATGGAGTCAAAAGGAAGCTAGGAAAAAAAGGAAAAGAGAAAAGGAAAGCCAGGAAAACAGTGGAATGAAGAAAATGGAGAGAATGATATAAGATGGGAAAAGCCTAACCTGGGTATGAGGACCTGAGCTATAGACCAGCTGCTTCATAACTCACTACCCAGCCCTGTGCACCTCTCTGGGCCTCAATTCCCCTACTAAGAGGAGTGACCCAACATATCTCTTGAATCCCTCCAGTTCTAGCACGCTGTGATCATGATTCCTCCAGGGAGCTATGGAATGGGTACTACCCCCTCAGTAAACACCCATGTGAGGGGTGCCTACCTAGCAGGGTCCTCACCTGTGTGGATAACAATCAAACAGCTCATTGTAGGGGCTGGTTTTAAATGTTACCTTTGCCAATAAAGCCGACTTTAGCATTCTGAGATCAGAGGGAGGATCTCCAGTGGGATGGGCAGCTAAGTGATGGATGTCAAGTTGCCAAACCAGCAGGCCCAAGAGAGGCGCTCTTAGAGCATTTCCTAAAACCTCAGCATTTAAAATGACACATCTTGACATCTCATTCCCAGAACCCATCACCTCACTTCCTGTGGGGTTTTATTGGTTGAAAAAACAATGAGCTCTCGATTCCAGGTGATGTTAGCAAAGGCCTATTTCTCAGATCAATGCCCTCAACCAAATACACCAAAGCAGAGAGATAAGCTCTTTTATGTCTTATTCACCCTTATCTTTGCTGTTGCCCTACACGTAAGTTCCTGAGATTTTATAGCATGACTAGTATTGAGAAATTTGAGCAGTGATCGTCAAACCTGGGACTTTCAAATCACCTAGAGAGGTTTTATTTTGTTTTGTTTAGTTTCATTTTGTTTTGTCTTAATATGGATGTTTGGACCCCTTTCCTAAAAATTTTTATTTAATTGATCTCATGGGGGATCCAGGAATCAGTCTTTTATTAACCACTCCCCAGGTGATTCTAATGTGAGGCCAGGATGAGAACCACTGGGCTGAGAGACTGCAGTGTTTCCAGAGGGTTCAAAGTAGCACGGAGCACCTCAGACACACCTGCTTTGCATTCCCTATTTTTTAATTTTTCATTTTATTTATTTATTTATTTATTTTTTGAGGAAGATTTGCCCTAAGCTAACGACTGTTGCCAATCTTCCTCCTTTTGCTTGAGGAAGATTCACCCTGAGCTAACATCTGTGCCAATCTTCCTCCATTTTGTATGTGAGTTGCTATCACAGCATGGCCACCGATGAATGGTGTAGGTCCACGCCTGGGAACCAAACCCATGCCACCAAAGCAAAGCACACCAAACTTAACCACTAGGCCATGGGGCTGGCCCCTCCCAAGTTTTTAGCCAAGAATTCTTAACAGAAGGGAAGTCTACCCACAAGAGCAGTAGATTCTGTGTATTTTGGTCTGGTTTTTCTCTTTCCCTTATAGAGCTTGCAGGTGGTACAGACATTTCCCAAGCACACAAGGGTCCCACCAAGGGTAAAAAAAAACACCAAATTCTTGCCAAACTAGTGCCCTTTTAAACCTGGGGCTTACGTCGCCATTTCATAACTTACGCTAATAATCTATGTACCTCCATCTAAGGGAATGTGTTCCAATGCCAACCTCTTCTCGTTCTGTAATATATTCATCAGGAAATCCACATCTTGGGTAGTGGAGAAAGCAGAGTCAATGCCCATATGTTCCTGAATATTAAACTTTCTCCAGCATTCTGAAAAGTCTGTCACTCCACGGAGTTTAAAAGAGCTCTATCCATTTCTCCTGAGTACTATCTCACAGTTTGTTGTGGATTTTTAAAGTAAATTATCTGGCTTCTGTGGCCATCAATTTTCACTTTTTGAAATTTGGCAATTATATTCCTCCCTACAACATACCATATATTTAGCCTTTATATCAGGTACCATATTAGGCACTAAAATATAGTATCCCTAATTCACAGGACAACCGTGCAAAACAAGCACTATTTTCCCAAGTTTACAGATGAGAGACCTCATAGCTAGTAACCGTTAGAGCTGGAATTCAAATTCAGGTCTAGCTGGCTCCAAAAATAATCTTTCCACAATGCTCTACTGCCTACAGAAAATCTGTTGGAAGGTCAGTAACTGTAACTGAACAATAAAAATAGATATTTGTATAGCAAAGAGCAGAATTACCCCCAATGTTATCTTCTTACTCCCTGAACCATAGAAAGGCATCCTTAAGTCCCAGCTTTCCCATCCTCAACTACATTAAAGAAAAGACTTCAGAGCATCCAAGTCCTTTGAGAATAGAAATACTTCCTGATTGATCTGTGTGATGTGCTATAAGGTCACTTCTAAACTGTGTAAAATCAGGTCCTATAGACGTTTAATCAGTTTGGCTGGTAGAATGGAAACTGGAAGGTCCAAGAGACAGATGGACATCTTTTGGAGTCAATTGGGAAAAACACTTTCTAACAAGGCATGCAAGTTCTCGTGCAAATTGGGCTCCTTGAGAGAGAAAGGAGACTTTGGGCAGATGCCAGGAACATTTATTCAACCACACTCAAAGCATAATAGTGAAGAAAAAGCACATGTGCACTCAGTCCCTGTCCTCACAAAGCTTTTAGTCTAATGGTGGGGAGACAGGGGTTAAGCAAATAATCCCACAAACGTGATCATGTGGAAAGTACTATGCAGGTAAAGCACAGGGTTCTTTGACAGCATATAAATCAGGGGACCTGATCTAAATGGGGGGAAGGGAGGAATCATGTACAGTAAAGAAAGATTTTCCTGAGGAATTTTTATTTTCCCAGTAAGAGTTTACTGTTCCCAAATTAGCTGATGTCATGTTCTGGATTATAAAATTATGATGGCTAGGTATGGTCTACTCTCCAACCTCCATCTTCAAAGCCACCAACCAAGCCCATTAGATGGTGGATATGAGCTATTAAAATTGTAGGCACCTGCTGATTCTCTGGGTCACCATCTCTTCCAGGGTTTGAGTTTCTAGGTTTTAGGCCTAACAGCATGGATCTAACAGCACTGCATACCAGCATTGACTCCCTTTTCCTGCCTGCAGTGTTCTTCTCTTCCCCACTCTTTACATTCAGCCTAACAACAATATTTCCATGGGCTAATGATAATTCTCCTATGTCTTCAAAGACAAGGAAATTAGGATTCTTGCCAGCCTTTTTAGAACAAATAAATTTCCCCCGAGTGCTCTACAAGCGAAGTGAATTGACTGAGGGCCTGTAATGTTTGGTCAGCTACATTCACCCAGGGCTGTCTTAAGGAAGCCAGAAAGAGCAGAACCATAATAGGCAAGCCCACCTCACTCAGTAGGTCCCAAAAAAGTTGGAGGAATGTTATAGTTTGAATATTTAGATCCCTGCAGACTTGGCCCTTCTCATAGAGACAGTCTAGTCTTAAAGAAGACTATCCCCTCTTCTCTGCTATTAGTAGGCAGTGGCCGCCTCGTCATCCCCTCCAGAGTCAGGAAAGGCTATTATCTATCTCCTGGATTTAGCGAAGCAAATAGAAGTTTGATTTCTTTTCAGATAAAAGAGATGATGCAAATGAGAATTTTATCTTGCATGGAGGAGTGACAAAGTAGGAGAATGAATCCTACTTGATTACAATCTTCCATCATTCTGATTTTATAATTACAGAATGGAATCAATCAGCTTTCAATTGTTACCTTGGTGAAAGATTAAAATATCGTTACTTGTCCTACATATTTCACACTTTAGCAAATTTTAATAAACTGAATGCATGAGAAATGGTGATATTATCTTTCATGATATTGGGATGCTAATGACATTTCTATTGATTTTAATTCACATTTGTTGGTCAGAAAGAGTCAGATTCCAACAAGGCATGGCATCCTATAATCAACACTAAAAATGAAGACCACTGAACACTGATATGGCCCAAATGAAATCATTAATCAGAAATATCATAAAATAATTGCCAAAAAAATGGGGAGGTCTTATATTCCTAATGAACATCTTTTACAGTACATTGATTCATTTGTAACTCTTGCACATTGGTGATTTCTCTATTAAAATATTTTTAAGTAACCATATAAAAAGCACTTTGAAAAGGCAAAATTGAGTGAGCACCGATTTATCAATAGAAGGGATCATAGAGATGGCCCCCTAAAAGGTGAAAAAGACTCCTGAAGATGATAGAGTACATACACCTCTTCCTCAATACCATATGACTCTGAAAAATTCTTAGCCCAGTTGTGGGAAAGACCATACAGAGTTATCAATAACATAGAACAGAACAATAGTTGAAGGTGAAGGTTACATAGTTAAATACCATGGCTTCAAATTACTGTGGCTACTTTACTTCTTTGTCCCTCAGTCCCCTCATCTGGAAAATGGGAATATAATAATAGTACTTACTTTATAGTGCTGATCTTAGGATGAAATGAGATAATGTGTATAAAGCATATTTCAGTGTATTCCAGTCAAACTGCATTTCCATGGTTAAAAACAGCATTAAACTTTATACATATGAAGATCTTGTTTTGATTCTCCCAAATTCTTTCTCTGTTTAAATTTTTTCCATTACTTATTCTCTCTAGCTGGTAAATTGGACTATGCCTCCTAGGGGGCTAATCAAGCCTGGAAGGGTCTGGTATCTGGAGTTCAGACTTGCAAGAGGTAAAAAGTGAGGGATGAAGAGGAGGCAAGAAAGAACAGACCCTTAAATGCTTTACAATGTGAACCTTTCCCCCCACAGCCCCAGTCTTTAATAGACTTATAAAACTCATGATAAATGTCCTCTGTGGGATTCAATTCTTATAAAAGCTGGAAAAAGCAATTTTTTTCTCCAAAATGTATGTAGAAGATAAAATATAGATGGCCCTGGAAAGACATACAAATGGAGACTAGGGAGCCCAGCCTTATAAGAACAAGGACATGCAAAGAGTTATGGGAAGAGTGCTGGATGCGTCTAAGGCAAGTTTACTTAAATTTCCAAGAAGAGGGAGGTAGAGGAATGGAAATGGGGGTCCCAGGTGATGCCACTTGGAATTTAAATATAAAATCAACTCTTCAATGGCCCCGTTTTCTCAATTTAAGATTCACTGGACTTCTGTTCCATTTGGATTTTGCGAGAACCTCACGACATGAATTCAACATACTATTCTTCAAGTTCCAGTTAAATTCATTCTGCCACCCTTTTTAATCAACTTTTTATTATCCCACACCTTCCTTCAAGGTTATTTGAAATTTTAAAACAATATGATGTTGAGGTTTGTTTTTAATCAAAGCACTAGGTCAAGACACCCCTTGTATCTGCTACAGAAAAAAATTATATAGGCCATCCATGCCTTGACCACAGTGATGACAACAATAGCAGTTATCATTTATGGAGTGCTCACTATGAACCAGGCATCAAACTAATTACTTTAGTGGCATGAATGTATTTAACCATTACAAGAGCCTAACAACGTAGGTTCTGTTATTACAGGTGAGGAAACTGAAGTCAAGAGATGTCAGTTGTCCAAAGTCATAAAGTTAGTGGTGAAACCAGGATGAGTTCATTCTTTCAGCAACTGTTTGTTAGGGGTAAAATATATATCTATAAGCCACATTTTTAAATCTAGATTGAAGAAAAGAGAGGTGCAGTTATATATTTTTTAAAGTATATTTATGCACAAGAGCTACAAAAGCAAACTGAGAGCAATCACAAATAAGTAGACAACTTTACTTCAAGAACCTTGTTGCAGGCTTTTATTTTTTCAAAACTAGCCACAATGATAACTCCCATCTTGCATGCCCTCAGTGTGATTTTAACTCTCCTCACATCAAGATATGGCAGTCTAGGCTCCCTCCCTTGAATCTGGGAGGCCTTGACTGACTAATAGTAGAAATGACACTATGTACTTTCAAGACTAGTTCATAAAAGGTTCACAGCTTCTGCCTGGTTCTGTTGGGATGCTTGCTTTTGATACCCAGCTGCCATACTATGGGGAAGTCCAAGTACGAAGAAGCCAGCTCTAGATGTTCCAGCCGAGGTCTCAGACAACAGTAGGCATCAACCCATAAGTGAAAGAGCCTTTGGATGATTTCAGACCATCATCAAGTTGACCCCTAATCTCCAAGTCTTCCTGGCTGAGGCCCCAAATATCATGGAGCAGAAATAATCTGTGTCCATTGTGCTGACTGTACCCTGTCTGAATTCCTGACCCACAGCATCCATGAACATAATAAAACAGTTGCAGTTTTACAGCAAGTTTGGGGTGATATGTTACACAGCAGTAGTAACTGGCAGAGCTTTCAACAACCATCGTTGGTGTTTGCTAATTAAGCACCAAAGCACAGAAACATAAAATTGCAAGTAACCTGGAGAGTGATGTTGACTTTTTCCTCAACTTTAGCCAAGTTATTCTTAAATTCTTTCAAAAAGAAGAGCCTCTAAAGCTTACCAGAGAGTTTCTGACATATTCATTAAAATGATCACAGTAGACACTACATTAAAACAAGGCAAAGGCTTCAGGTATGATATTAAGTGGAAAGAAAGCAGAATACCAATTTTTACACATGTGATTACTCTCAGTAAAGATTGTTTATTCAAATGGAAAAAAAAGTCTAAAAGGCAGTGTGGAAACATTAAAATAATTGATCTGGTATTCTGGTAAAATCTCATGAATTTTTTCCTCACAATTAATATACAATATCTACCGTATAGATAAAAACATTAAAATAAATCACCAGAGAAAGAAATTGTGCAAATTTCCACTCCCCTCCTAGGAACTCATTCACATGGCTAGAAACATTTCCTTAGTTGCATCATCTCTCTGTGTCTCACTTTTCTTTCCCATGAAATGAGAATAATAGTAGCACTTATTTCATAGGACTGTTATAAGAAGTGAATGGGTGAGTTAATTTGGTAAAGCCTTAAACAGTGCCTGACACACAGAGATTAACAAACGTTAGCTCTTATTATCTAATTCAACTCAAATTAATGTAGATTAAGATCATGTCTGTTAAACCTGCCTTTAATTTCCAAACCCTAGCACTAACAAGCACAAGAGGACTGGACTAGGAGTCAGGAGATTTGCATCCTGGCGTCAACTAAGAAAGGGGCCGTGAGAACCTGGTCAAGCCTCTCGGCCTCCATTTTCTCATACGTACAAGGAGTTTATGCTACCTCTCTGAGTTCTTAGGAAAGTCAACTGATATAGTGCTCTGCAAGGATTTGGTCAAAGTCCAAAGCAAATTCCATTTATCTATCTTCTTATTTTACCAATTCTATTAGTCAGCCAGAGCTCCTATAGCTGAGTATCGGAAACTGAGTGACTTAAACAACAGAAGTTTATCATCTCACAGTTCTGGAGGCTAGAAGTCTGAGATCAAGGCACCAGCAGGATTAGTTCCTTCTGCGGGCTGTGAGGAAGAATCTATTCCAGGCCTCTCCCTTGCCTCCTGATGATTTGCAGGCAATCTTTAGCCTTCCTTGGCTTGTAGACATATCACCCTGATCTCTAGCCTGATGTTCACATGGCATTCTCCCTGTGTGCATATCTCTGTATCCAAATTTCCCCATTTTATAAAGACAGCAGTCATCCTGGATTAGGACCCACCCTAACGACTTCATTTTAACGTGATAACCTCTGTAAAATCCTATTTCCAAATAAGGTCACATTCTGAGGTACTGGGGCTTAGGACTTCAACATGCAAGTTTTGGGAGGACACAATTCAACCCATAACATCAATGAAGAAAATGAAGACCCAAAATGAGTAAAACAGTCATTCAGGGAGAGCAGGACATAAATCCAGCAGATGAGGACAACTTGCTTGATGTGTATATAAAGAAACGTAAAAAACACTTCTTCCAAAATCCCAGACTAAAGCCACTCTGGTTGGGTCCTTTTATGAACCTCAAATTCAGCCCAGATTCATAAATCCTTGAAGAAAACTCAAGCCAATTTTGGAGTTTCTGACAAGCTGCAGAGGCTGAATGTATCAGACAGAATTTCACTTGGTATTTAAGATTATTGAGTCTAACCTGAAACAATGCAAATTCATGGAACACAAACTCCTTACAAATTGAATAGAAGCAAATACTAAGGGCTCATGAGCCATCTGGAATGCATATGCTGAGTGCTGAGGTTTTCCCGTCTCAACAACGTGGGGGAGAAAGGAGAAGGCCAGGCTGGAAAGCTCTCACCATCACCAACTCTATAACATAGTGCATTTATATCTCATGTGAACTTGAATTATTTCAAATAGTGTGATACACATACGGTAATAAAGTCTCACTTTGTGAGCAAAATTTAAAACAATATGAATCTCCTTAAATGTAAAAATTTGTCAAAACTTTCAAAATTTCAAGATGGGCAGGCTGAGTGACTTGCAAACTGTGTTTTTGTTAATGCCGTAGGAAGGTGTCACTTTAACTGGTTGACAGAAATACCTGCAATCTTTGATCAGCAGGTGTTATTACACATGTACATCCAACCTTCCACCAATGGTTTTCGTAGCCATTGTGCTCTCATTTTAAATTTGACAGTTGTTAAGAATTAAAATCTTTTGAATAGTCTATAACAGTGTCATCCAAGTGTTCCTTTACGTGACGCCCCCACTACTGAAAAACACACGGGACAATCAGTAGCTTCGGACTGGAAGTTAGATGTGATACAAAGCTATGGAGGAAGTCTAGATGCCCACCTCGATATACCCTATTGTTAGATTAGGAGAGAGTACTGTATGCGAGATGGAAGGCTAAGACAACAAAAAGCAGTTAATGCAAAAATAGGCCACTATTGGTGTGGGGTTTTACACTTTGAGAATACATCCACTCCACCTTATACTTTTTCCTGTGGGAAAATTAGCTTTAAATTGTGAAGATTTGAATTAGGAAAGGCCTTCAGGAACATGTCTCTTGAATTAAAGGCCACTACTCTGTATTTTCTTAACAACTTAATTGAAGTATAATTTATATACCACATGATCCACTCATCCTAACTGTACAATTCAATAATTTTTAGTAAATTTACTTAATTGTGTAACCATCACCATAATCTAGTTTTAAGGCATTTTTCTCACCCCAATAAGATTTCTCATGCCCATTTACAGTTAATCCTCATTGCTACCTCTGGCCCCTGGCAACCACTAATCTACTTTTTATTTCCTTAGAGTTGCCTTTTCTAGACATTTCACACAAATGGAATCATACAATATGTGGCTTCTTTCACTTAGCGTGATGTTTGGAGGTGCATCCATGTTGCAGCATGTATCAGTATTTCATTCCTCTTTATTTCTGAATAGCATTCCATTGTATGGATCCTGTAGCTGTTTAGAGGCTTAAGTTTAGATGGCCCAAACGTATAGCCCCTCTTACTGTGTATGCCAGATGTAACTATGAATATGTGCAGTAGACAATACCCAAATGTGGCCACCAACCATTCCTCCTCTCCCTGTACACACCCCTTACATTGAGAGGTGGAGTCTCTTCCCCCTCCTCCTCCCTCTAGAATCTGGGCTGGCCCTGTCACTTGTCTTGTCCAAAAACAGTGATGTCCTAGGACATCTAAGCCCACTTGAGAGAACTGGCAGCTTCTGCTTCCTCCTCTTGGAAGCCAGCCATCATGCTGTAAAGAAGTCAGGGCTAGACTACTGGGTGAGGAGACACCACAAGGAGAGAGGTGTTTGACAGTAAGAGGCCATCATAGATGTTCCAGCCGCAGATGAGCCCCCAGCTGCATACAGCTGCCTGAGTGACTGCAGTTACACCGCATGGAGCTGAGCAACCACCCAGCTCAGCCCAGGCAACCCATATACTCATGAGAAATCATAAATGATTGCTGTTTTAAGCCACTCAGTTTTGGAATGATGTGTTATGCAGCAATACATAACTGAAACATCATGATTTAAACAAAGTCTTTCTCTTCCATTTTAATTTTTATTTTGTACTTTTTGAGTTTTTATAGTTGTATTCTATTCTACAGAGATTTCTAATGGGCCTTGACTTCAACATCACTTCCTTGGCTGTTTGTGGTACATTGAAGAGCTTTATGTCAGTCAACCTGCTGCCTGATATTCATATGCTGAAATCTTAAGGCAAAATTTTTTAAATGCTCTGAAGAGAATCACCTGGAGAGCTTTATAAAAGTGGATTCTCCATCCTCCCCTCCACTCTTTCACCACAATGGATAGGGAATCAGTAGCCAGCTGCTCCCATAACAGTGTACAAGTTAATTTAATAATCTCACCAGGAAAGCTATTTCAACAACTCAATTAAGTATTTCCTGAATTTTGATTAAAGGAAAATCAGCATGCTAAACACTGTGCATAAGGACACAAAAACTATCAAAATATAACCTTTACCCTCAAAAAGTTTAGAATCCAGTTGCAAAAAAGAAAAAAAATCACATCAATATTGGATTAACATTCAATCAGCCTGCCCTCCAAGTTGCACAACTCTAGGTGGCACCATTCACATAAAAAATAATGCGAATGATGTCTCTCTGGAGTTGTTTCACAGACTGCACTGGAGATACAAAACTAGGCAATTTTAACTTATGCAATGTCATTTATCAATTATATCTCAAGAAAACTGAGAAGGTAAAAATGCCCCCCTTCACCTGTGGAGAGCCATCCCTGCCCCTCTCCATGCACTTGGTCCAGGAGTTATTGTCTCCAGCCTGGCTAATCAGAGGACCGCATCTTTCTGGCCACAGTGATTGGTTCAGGGATGAACATGTGACCCAATCAGAACCAATGAGACACAATCTAGACTTTTGCAGGGAGTGTGAGAAAGAGGTGCTCTCTTCTTTTCGACTGGATTTAGAACTGAGGATGCAAGCTTAGAGCTATTAACAACCATCTTGCCACCTCACAGGGAAATCTTGTCTTAGAAGAAAACTACACATTAGGAAAACAGAACTGGGAGCTGTCAAGAGAAACTGGGCCATGATGCTATCAGTTGAACACCTAGCTAGTTCTTCTTCTGGACTTTTCAGTTCTGTGAGCCAAAAAACACACACATACAGAAAGACACATACCTATTATTGCTTAAGCCAGTTTGAGTTGGATTGTCTGTTACTCGTAACACATATTTCTTAGAAGAGAGTTTTTCGTCAGTAAAATGAGGATAATACTTGCTACTGGGCTTTGGTGGGGTCTGAGTATTTTGGAAAGTATAAAGCCTATTCAAATACAAAGTATTATTCCTACTTACTTCCTCTTTTCTGCTCTGCCTGAGTTCCTTACATACAAATACTTTTAAAGCATAAAACATAATACTATACCAAAAGAACATGTTCATTACCAGATAGGCCTGTTCTGTGTTCAGGGACTTCTGAGCCCATCTGTTCTACAGAATTTTCCATATCATAGAATTCTTTGAAACGAGATCAGCAAAGTTCTGTTTCAATGAACCATTTGTTCCCTAGGCCATGAAAATAACTTCTGTAAATAAAATCTTAGGTTAAAAATAGTGCTTGCAAAACATATTTTACCTGTGATGTATATGAATGTGCTCTGGAAATGAAATTGCCCA
Source organism: Diceros bicornis minor (assembly GCF_020826845.1). Lineage (NCBI taxonomy): Eukaryota > Metazoa > Chordata > Mammalia > Perissodactyla > Rhinocerotidae > Diceros > Diceros bicornis. Next base: position 8,439,862 of record NC_080759.1, on the reverse strand, counting down.
GTAAATTTGTTGTTGATATGTAGTAAATTTTCATTACTACTAATTAGTTAAAGTGTAAGTTCCTTCTGGTTTCTTGATCTTGAGACTTGCTGCTCAAAAGAGACACAGCTGTGTGGGGAGCCAACAATGAAATCTCTTTGGTCTTTATTCAAACAGCAGATTTCTTTTCAATAATCAACTGCACATTTTACTTCTGTAATTCTCTGGTTTCTTCATTTCTTCTTCTCCCTCCTTTTCATGACTCTTAATCCAGCTTTGAGATTTGATTCTTTGATTTGATCCATCTGCAATATTTATTCCTCATAGCCATTATCAATGTCTTTGCACAATGTCATCTGATGCCTGTGAGCATTAAAAGACAAGGAGATATTAAGAGTTTTGGTTGCACTCTAAAAAATTAGCTAACAGAAGCGATATTTTAGTATGGGAATTCTATCTGAATAAAGCTGTTACTTAAAAAATAAACAAACAAACAAAAACAATGAGTTAATACTGACCCGGCCCCTGAAGAACCGATACAGAGTCACATACTGCCCCTCCCCAGAAACAAACCCTGTCGGGTTCATCAGCGTGATGGATGGTGACATTCCTCTCTTGTAGCCAAATAAAACCCAGCAAACTCTCCTTCAATTGTTACCAGTGAGGCACGTGGAATCACAGTGAGTGGATTGAACTGATAAAGGCATTTTATCTACCAGCATTTAAATGTGCCCTTTAAAGACTAAAATCAATTCCAACCTCCCGATTTATACTATGGTGGTACACGTGTATATATAGCAAACCAGCCATTAAGAAAGAAGCTTTGCATCTTTCCACATAATCCAAAATGAGGGCAAATTATGATGTGGTAATTAAATCGAAACCTTACATAAGAAAAAATATGTACTGGATATATTCAAAGCTATTTTCTTTTTAAATTTTATTTTCCATTTTTTATGTTTTATCCCACATTTCCAGCGTACTCTCCTTGTAATTCATTCTCGAGCTAGGCTGGGCTTGGTGCTACTTAGAATGGCAGATGCGACAGCAAAAAGATGATGTCACCCTTTAACCAAATTGCACTATTGTTATAGAGCCACATGCACTCTCATTCATTTATCTCTGCCTACATCGCTCCACGGGAAGGTTTTCCAGGGCAGATGTGAGCTCCCTTGGCAACAAACGTGGTAGAGAATGTACATTCATTTTAAATTCCTGAGAGGTAGAATTTAGTAAATCTTGACTATTTAGAAATATATTGTGGATAAAGGAGACATCTAATGTCCTGAAACCTGTTCTGATTAAAAACCTCAAAGAATCTTAAGCATGAAACAACCCCCCAAATTTATTCTCATCACAGAAATATTTTCTCTGTCTGAAGGCATGCTTTTGACCCACAAAAATATCATGCAGACTAAAGTAGTCCATTTTGCAAGTATATGCCTATATGCTAAGAAATGACTTTACACTTTGATTATCATTTGATTAGTGCTGAGCAAAAATTAGTAAAAGATAATTATGCAAGCTTCCATCCAAGTGCACAAAAACAGCTTCAAAATCAAATACAGGCATTAGAGAGATAGGAAGGACCTTTTGAAGAGGAAAGCAATCAGAAAAATGGTGTAAAACAGAAAAAGCAAACCAGGAAATGAAAGTGAAAAGAAAACCCAGGAAAAATCAGGTTCATTTGAGGGATTCTTTCCCCCATATCCACTGTTCCTTCTTTTTTCCCTAGTTCTTTGGAGCAATAGGTAACTTTTTAAAATATATTTTCTTTTTTCTTTTACCTTTTTAAAATATAGTTCATGCACATAGCACAAGTTCTAACAGTACAAAAGGGCACACAAAGACTAGGAAATCTCTCTCCCCCTCGTAACACCAGCCCACTAGTATCCACCTCTCCCACCTCCACCAAGGTAAGCACTGTTACCACTTTCTCTTATTTCTTTATTTTGTGTCTGTACTATGTATGTCTTAGCTGTCTAATGAAGCCTATGGATGCCCCTCTCAGAATAATATTTGAAAATATGTAAAACAAAATACAGAGGATCACAAAGGAAACTAATTTTACTGAAATATGGTTCTATCTATGAAGCCGTTAGGGATCCATGGACTCCAGGATAAAAGCCTCTGCTTTAGGGCCGGCCCTGTGGTTTGGCGGTTAAGTGCTTGTGCTCCGCTGCTGGTGGCCTGGGTTCGGATCCCCAGTACGCACCGACGCACTGCTTCTCTGGCCATGCTGGGGCTGCGTCCCACATGCAGCAACTAGAAGGATGTGCAGCTATGACCTACAACTATCTACTGGGGCTTTCCGGGGGAAAAAATAAATAAGTAAAATTATTTTTTTAAAAAAAAGCCTCTGCTTTTATAGTTCCCAGGCATGGGCAAGCATACATGTGTGCATCCTTTTCCACAAATGGCAGCATGCCTTCTGCAGCGGGCGCTGCTGCCGCTCTGCCTAGATCCCCTGGACAGCCAGTGCTCCCATCCCCTGGCTGCTGTGAGTCTTGGCTACCAATGGTCCATAAGTTGCCACCTTCTACAGAGAATCTTGCACCCCACCCCCCAACCATGTGGCACACTGCAGCCAACACAGAGGTACAAAAAGTTGGACGACTCTGAGGTGCAATTCACACTCCAAAGCTCCCCGTGGGATCAGGCTAAAGCTGATGTCCATGGAGACCATCCCCTTGCTTAGCTTTTCCCCTGCTCTATCCCGTTCCCTCCCTCCCCTTCTCCTGAGGGCAATCCCTCCTAAAAGCCTAAGAATCCCTGTCTCAGTCTTTGCTCCCAGAAATTCTGACGTAAGACACTTACTCGCCATCCCTTACCTTGACTTTTCCATGTATTGATTTCTTGGAAAAGATTCCATATCTGTACATGTGGATCTGTCATGTTCTTTTAACAGCCACATACTATTCCATTAAATAGATTTACCGTAATTAATTTAGCACATTTCCAGAATAATCATTTCCAATATTTCCTCTCTGGGAACTTAAAAATCTAATTTTTTCACATTTAAATGTAATTACGGCCTTGCCAAATTTTAAGTATCTAGTTAGCTGCTGAGGAGCCTTTCTTCAGCCTCAATAGCTACAAAACTTTAGTACCTTGCTATTTTTTTGGAATAAACCTTTATTCTCAAAGCAATTTATCTTTAAATTTGACAAATAATAAAGACACAGCTGGCTCTTAGCCCTCTCATCTCTCACTCCTTGGTGCACCAGATCAAGGACCAATCTCCATTCTAACCAGGAGAAAAATAAGGAAGCAAATGCTGGCCTTGGACCCTCAAATCACTGGGCATCAACGCTTGCCTCCGGCTGGCGAGAGAAGCAGTGAGCCTCTTGAGTCTGGCAGGAAACTGCTAGATCTCTTGCTCTCACACACCACTCCCAACAAACACTCATTCCCAAGGACAGCACAGTCTAAACTGACGCGGGGAAGAGAAGCGGTTTCCTCTCTGCCTCCTCAATGAAAGGCGGTTTCGCCCCACGGGGTAGCACTTGTTGGCATTCGTTTGAGGCTGACCTGCACCTTTAGAAGAGCCTTCCTGTGTAGGAATTTCCCGCAGTTTAAGTTCCACTTCCCCAAGACTGAAACCAGAACTCACTTTTCCCACCTAGCAGCTGCTCACAGTGTGCACAATGATGAATCAAGAGTAGGGCAACACAAGGAAGCAGGTGCTGCTCGGAATCCATTTTCTGGCCAGGATGGAAGAGAGCGACCGAAAGACCTGGAGATCCCCAAGCTGGTCGTGGCAGTGGGGTCTCTGCTGGGTTTGTTTAGTGGTGTAAGTTGTCGCTCACATCTAAGAGTTAAGACTGATAATTTACTTCCCATTGATTTCTCTTTCCCTCAGAAGCTTCATCCTCCTCCAACCACAAAAAGACACTCGATTTCACTCAAAATCAGAGAAATGCAAAACAAATCAAGAGAAATATTTTTTTCTCCCTAACAGACTGGCAAAGATGAAAACGTTCAATGAACTACATTGGTGAGAACATGGGAAAACATGCTGCCAGTGGGAGAATAAACCAGTACAACCGCTACGTTAACTATCAAGTGTGAAATGCAAAACCCTTGACTCAGCAATTCCACTAATAGGAATTTATCCTATAGATCAGAGGCAAGCAAACTTTTTCTTTAAAGGACCAGGTACTAAACACTGTAGGCCTCTGGGCCATATATCACGGTTGCAGCTTCTCCACCCTGCTGTGGTAGCACAAAAGCGGACACAGACTATATGTAAACAAACGGGAGTGGCTGTGTGCCAATAAAACTTTATTTACAAAAACAAATGGCAGGTTAAATTTGTCTCACAGGTTGTAGTTTGCCAACCCCTGCTAGGTATCCTAGCACATATATGCAAAAACCTATACACTGCATTCTTCACAGCAATAGCCTAAGAATGGAAACCACCAGTCCATCGAGAGAGGACTAGATAAGTAAATGACGGTACATCCATTCAATGGAATACATGCAGCTACTGAAAAGAAAGAGGCAGCTCTATATAGAGGCACTGATAAGGGTTGATATCCAAAATATATCAAATTTTTTAAAATTCAAGGTAGAGAACAGGGTAGAGTATGCTTCCATTTTCTATTAAAAATTTATATGCATATATGTATGTATTTGCTTATCTAAGCACAGCACATCTCTGAAGGACACACAAGAGATCGTGGAGGGGATCTAGGTGGCTGGGGAAGCATGAGGGAGACTTTTTTGTTCACTGTGTCCCCTTTTGTGCCCTTTGAATTTTATACCATGCTATACCAATGGAGAACAAATAAATACAATTTAATTTTTTAAATGTATATACTTTTTAAATAGTGTTTTGGATCCCCGAGTAGAGACAGAAAAATGAAGTGGGTCTCCGGACAGCAGACCTAGCTATTTCTGAAGTCCCCTCCCATGCCCAGAGGCTGCATGGTGTCCGTCAAAGAGCATTGTAGTGGGAATCAGGAGATCTGGCTTCAAGTCTAGCCTCTGTTACCTACTCTGTGCTGCCCTGGGCCAGTCACTTCATCTCTCTGATCATCCCTTTCCTCTTCTATAAAATGAAAGCAATAGTACTTTTGAGCTATGTAATATAAAATAATATTACTGTTATTGGGGAAATCTCTTAATGTCTCTGGGCCTCTTTCCTCATCAGCAAAATCAAAAAGTCAGAAAAAATGAGCCTTTCAACTCTCAAATCATGATTCTGTTAATAAACAAAGTTGTCGCTTACAAGAATTCAGGCAGAATCATGAACTCAGAAAGCATGTGAGGGTCTCTCTTCGCTTATCTCAAGGGAGTGACCTCCAAGTCCAAAAAGAAAATGAAATACATGTTTGCCCTTAGAGATCCGGTCCAATCTGGAGGTGGGAAAGGGCTGCCTCCTTCCAAGGACACCACCTCTTCTTTCCTTGGCCCAGCCAACCCAGCAGTTGTCGGCTAGGCAACACTTTTTTTTAATTGAACTGTTACTGGGTATAGAACACTGTCGGAAAAAATTTAGGAAATGTCACTCATAAAGAGAGATACACTAATATTGTCAAATAATAGACTCCTGAGGGCTGGCAGGACAAAGAAATGGAAGGATCCCTGTCGGGGGGGCCACAGAGGGAGGACCAATCCTGACTTCTGGCCTCTGCTAAGAGCTATCATTTGTGTTGTTTCAGGAACTCCAGGGAGATGACAGGATGGTGACAAGGAAGAGCAGCATTGCACTATCCTCCTATTTCTGAGAACTTCTGGGTATTGTTAAACAAAAGTTTGGAGAAGTTAAACTTACAGGAAATAACACACGTGTTTGAGTTATAAGGTGGCAAATGTTGTGAAATCTGTTTTCAGAAAAGGCCAACTGGGTGAGAGTGTGCTGATGTGATAAGGAGCACAGCTCTCAACACCATCTTAGCTGATGGAAGATTCTTTCCCTTCCTTCCTCATTTCCATGGGCTTGGGAATAATTACTCAGACACTTTGAAAAGAATGTCACAAAGACTCTTCGTGTCCCTGGCTTTAAAGAATGTTCTGCTTTTGAATAAACCATTTTTGCCCTCTCAATCTTAGAACAAAAACAGCCAGTCAAATCTAAGAGGTTTTAACAAATCACAGACTCTCTTTGGAAATGTAGAGCGCACAGTGGGGATACATCCCCAAAAATGACAGGCTGGGACAAGGGAGAGGGAACATGGGGACTAAAGGCATCAGAGGAAAAGGAGGGTGGGATTTCAAATGTGAATTAGAGAATTGCACTTTCTCTTTGAGAAGTGGGAGAAAATATTTATTAAATATAAGATGCAGGTCATCGAGATTTGGTAAAAATTTTCGTGGATTATGGGGCAAGTAGAAATAGGACAGGAAAGAGAAAAGATAAAGGGAAAAGGGAGGAAAAAGAGAAAAAGTGAACTCAATATAAGAATTTGCTATGTACCCCTCTTTGGGCTGCCTAATGAGGAGAAAGCTCCTGATGGGGACTATGTGCTAGAGAAGAACAGGGGAGCCCTGATAGGGTAGGGGCTGAGAAAGAGCATTCGGGATCAACATACAAGAGTGGTGAGAGGGGGCCCAAGCAGTATGTCCTAGGTCTCTCCCAGGATCCCCAGGAGGAATCATTATCATAAGTTAGGTTTAGTCTTTAGTCTGTGTTCTGCTACATATATATGCCTCTCTAAATAACAGATAGTTGTTTGCGTGTTGTTGTATTGTTTTTTACTCATCATTGGAAAAAATGGTAGCATCGGGTATACTTCCTTCTGCCACTTGCTTTTTTATTTTTTTAATTTTATTTATTTATTTTTTCCCCCAAAGCCCCAGTAGATAGTTGTATGTCATAGCTGCACATCCTTCTAGTTACTGTATGTGGGACGCAGCCTCAGCATGGCCGGAGAAGCAGGGCGTCCGTGCGCGCCCGGGATCCCAACCCCGGCCGCCAGCAGTGGAGTGCGCACACTTAACAGCTAAGCCACGGGGCCGGCCCAACCACTCGCTTTTTTAAAAAACTTATTGTTTCCTGACATATATTGATCTAGTTGATTCATTTTAACAACTCCTTATCATTCCACCATATGAATATCCTGTACTTATTTATGCATTCCCCTATTGATGGACAAGCAGCTATATTGGGAAAAACACCTAGTTTTCCCTCCTGTGTGTCTTCTTTACTCTCACACTACCACCACACTCACAACACTTCTGACACCAGGTGTGTGGAGTTTTTTTTCTCACAACAAGCAATTCTCTGAGACACCTGCTGGGTGTCCTACAGTTTAACTCAATTCTGATACTATCCACCGGGAGATGGCGTCAGATCCCACAGGTTAAGGGCTCGGTCCCATGAGACTGCTCCCACTCAGATGCCAATCACAAGTAGTAGGTCCGCAGGTTACCTACAACTTCTGTCTGACTTGGCTACAAGTTGGAGGTTCCCATGACCTCCTCCCACTCAGATTTGATTATTTGCTAGGACAGCTCTCAGAACTCAGGGAAACACCTACTTACATTTATCAGTTTATTAAAAGATATAATAAAGGATACAGATGAACAGCCAGATGAAGAGATACATTGGTTGAGGTCTGGAAAGGTCCTGAGCACAGGAGTTTCTGTCCCCATGGAGTTGGGGTGCCTCACCCTCCTGGTATGAGGGTGTCTTCACCCACCTGGAAGCTCCCTGAACCCTGTACTATTGGGATTTTGATGGAGGCTTCATCATGTAAGCATGATTAATTATTAACTCCATTTCCAGCCCCTCTCCCCTCTCTAGAGAATGGGTGAGCCAGGCCGAAAATTCCAAGCTTCTAATCATGGCTTGGTTTTTCTGGTGCCAGCCACCATCTAGGAGCCATCCAGGGGCCTCATTAGAACAAAAGACACTCCTATCACCCAGGAAATTCCAAGGAATTTAGTGCCCTGTGTCAGGAACTGAGGTCAAAGACCAAATATTAGAACAAAAGATGCTCCTAGCACTCTTATCCCTTAGGAATTTACAAGAATTTAGGAGCTCTGTGCCAGGAACCAGGAGCAGACACCTGGTTCTCACAGAGAACCAGGGGCAATATATATATTTTCCATTATCTCACAGTAGCTATTTCCAATTTTACTATTTTTCAAAAAATGCTGCAGTGTACATCCTTGTACATGTCTCCTGGTATAAACATGCAAAAAGTTGCCCTAGAAAAATGTATATTTAGACATAGAATTGTTGGATCCCACAGTATGCTTACTTTCAACTTCACAAAATAGTGCTAAATTATTTCCAAAAGTAGTCATACCAATTTTTACTTGCACCCACTCCCCACAGCATATTATATGACTTTTTTTATTTTTGCCATTACAATGAATATGAAGTGCTTTCTTGTTTTAGTTTGTATTTTCCAGATTACTGGTGAGGTTGAGCATCTTTTCATACGCATTTCCAATCCGTGACTTTGCCCATTTTTCTACAATTTTGTCTGTTTCATATTGATTTGTAGGAGTCTCTTATATATTCTGGAAACTATTTGTTTGATATACCTGAGCAGATCTTTTTATTTTTTATCCAACAGCTTGGAAACCAAAATATCAGTAATCAGTTCTATAGTATAAAATTCAGTTATATAGGTATTCTTATGAGGAAAAAACTCAACTCATAAAATATTTTCTATCTTTGACTCTGATGCACTAAAAATTATATCAAGGGCCAATTCCTAGAATGTCCAAGAATGTTTCATTATATGGTCCAATAAAACTTGACACAATAGAAGAACTTTCCCTCAGACTTGTTTTAGACTTTCTATATCAGTCAAGGTCCCCTTGCTCCAAAAAACAGAAACACATGGTACACTCAAATTAGGAAAATTTTAAGAGGTTTCACTAACAGAGGGACTAATCACAAAAGGGTGAGTGGGTATGGGGGAGCCATAAGAGACTGTAGCAGTGGAGCTGTCACCATCCCCAAAGGGAAAAGGGGAAGGAGAGCTTGCCAGAATCTAGAGAGAGAGAGAGTAGTATAGAGTGGGCCACCTAGACAAGAGCAGTGACCTTCTTTGAGGGACACAGCAGCCTGTGGCAACCTCACAGGAAGAAACCAGGGAAATAAATGCCCCGACCCCATGCTCGTCTGTCCCTCCCTCCCAACTCCTGCAGAAAGCCAGAGAACATAGGTGCCTTTGATGTAATCCATGCAGGACAACCTCACAGGGCCAATTATGGTATGGAGAAAGGAAGAGAATGGAGGGGCACACTGAAGAAATTCAACGCCCCTGCCTAACCAAATAAATTCAGCTTCTATCCCAAGTGCAGGAAAGGCAGATAACTTAATGAAGCTATAAAGAATTTTGAAACATTTTTCTTTCTTCCTGAATATGGGTTTAAATCATGAGTTGCTAAGCCAAGAGCTCCACTCTAAACCCTACAAAGCAGAGACTACAATATGCCAACCCAATAAAAAGCCATTTAATAAAGATCAGAAATGAGGAATAACTCACAAGTCCTTGTAAACCCAAGTGCTGTACTGTAAACTTTTAAATGTTAAGAATGACTTTTTGAAGTTATATAGAAGTAGTAAGAACAAGGAAAGTGAAAGAGTGATATGGGGCAGATACACAGTTCATGGAGCACTTCATCTCCTATTTTCCATCTTTCAGCTCTGCCAAGGAGAAAGATTCTTGGACAGAAAATAGTAGAACAAGCCTTCAGAGGAGAGACCTAAAAATCCAAACTGGTGGAGCAATTATACGAGAGCACCTGGCTTCACCACACCAGCACAAACCTCCTGGTCCTGACAAACTACACCTAGCCTACCACTGGAGGAATAGTGATAACACGAGCTGTTTGTTATCTCAAAAGGATCTTAGAAACTGGGGGAGGGATGGACAATGCAATTCTCAGGCAGGGTATCAAATATCAGTTTGAACACAGAGAGAAGAATGGGGAGCACTTGAACATGCATAGGAGTCAGGAAGGACAAGTCAGGATGTGATGAATTAGCAGCACTTCCCTTTTATCCATACCCTGCCCGACTGGTAAATCAGAGAAACCTGCCAAAACTCTGCTTGAGCATTTGAGCTCAGCATTTGACAGAGACTCTCACCTTGTGAACAAGATGGAGGAATGTGGCCCAGATGACCACAAAGATAGATGCTAATTATGAATCAATGTCAGCCCAGAGTCTATAGTGCCAGGAGATTCTGTCTTCAGCCTTGTCTTATTCATTGAGTAAATAGCTGAGTGTACAGCCAACTTGCTTAGCCACTTCTTTGATGGTTGGGAGAGGTAGCCAATATATTGAATGGCAGAGTGAAGATCCAAAGGCCATAACAAGTCAAATTTAACAATAAAAATCTTAATTGGAATAAGTGTAAAATCCTACACTTACATTTTTTAACGCATAAGAACAGAATCAGAAAAACATGATTAGGCTTGCAATTAAACATGATGGGTTTTACTTCTTGATTTTATTTCTTCTCTCTTCCAAACCCTACCAAAATGACAGTAGATAATTTTTTTTAATAAAAGTATAAATCCACAGAAACAAAGAGAATGAGAGAGGAGAAATAGAGGACAGGAGATGTGAGCAATAATTTGAAATATGAAAAGCAAATAGGAAATGATTTGGCAGAACCCACCACCGAAGTGTCTGCAAAGAGGATACCAATGAGAATAAAGCAATTCACCTGGAAGAATGCTGAGAAGGCCTAGGATTAGAAGGCCCGGGTACTACAGAAGGGAGTGGAGAAGCATGGAGTGAAAAGTAGAAGTGTGTGAAAATATTAATGGAAAGAGCTGCTTGGTGAGAATGTGTTTCCATTTACTGAGGAGGTTCAAGCAGAAGTTAGACAACCACTAATCAAATATATTAAAAGTGATTCCAAAGTGCCCATCAATGGATGAATGGATAAAGAAGATGTGGTATATATACACAATGGAATACTACTCAGCTATAAAAAAAGATGAAATCTTGCCATTTGCAACAACATGGATGGACTTTGAGGGTATTATGCTCTGCAAAATAAGTCAGATGGAGAAAGTCAAATACTATATGATTTCACTCATAAGTAGAAGATGAAAAGAACCACAAACAAATACATCGATACCGAGATTAGATTGGTGGTTACCTGAAGGGAAGGCAGGGGAGGGTGAAAAGGGTGATTAGGCACATGTGTACAGTGACAGACGGTAATTAGTTTTTGGGTGGTGAACATGATGTAGTCTACACAGAAATCAAAATATACTGATGTACACCTGAAATTTACATAACGTTATAAACCAATGTTATCTCAATAAAATAAATAAATAATATTTTTAAAAAGTGATTCAAGCTTTGGGTAGAAATTTGGCTCCGATGACCTTTAAAGTCCCATCACCTCTGAAATCCTGTGATGCTAATTCTCTGCAGACAGGATTCCACCAGGTTTTGGTAACTTCTGCTTGTAGTTCCTATGAGAGTCCTATAGCTGGCACTGTGGTGTAAGATGAGACTCAGCAAAAGACGACTCCTACTTGAGTCTCCCGAACTATACTATAGTGTCTATGGTAATACCTAATGACCAGATTGTCTCTCAATTTGAAAAATCAGAAACCTGAACTCACAGATTCAGAACACCTAGGTACGATAGTTCTAGTGATGCATGAGCCCTTGTATGCATTAGTTTGTCATCCTTCTCAGCTCTGGCATTCTGCCTTATTCACATAAGCTGTGACACTTCTCTTCAATGTATTTGTCATTCTAGGAGAGCGAAATAAGTCATATGCCAAAGCAACTGCTCCTTCACATCCCAAATGTCTTACCTCATTATGTGTATCCTTTATCTCACAGCGCCTGGGTGTTAGGGGTTCTTCAAGCTTTATCCTCCTTGATTTAAAAAATAATGATCAATAAGAACAAAACAATGCAAGAAACTTAGTTTTCCAGTACAAGTTTGGGCCAGTATCTCAAATATGATTGTTTCTGGCTCTCCTCCCTTTTCCACACCTAAAGGAGATTTATGTTTTGCTTCTTAAAAGCTAATTACTTAATATCAAGCTCTTCCTGATAAATTTTGCCACTCATTAAAGCTATAAAATTTTATTTCTTTATTTCTCTTATCTGCTTCAGATTTACAAGGTCCTTGGGGAATTTCTGCTCCTCACCAAGGAACATCTACATCAACTCCATGGATTCAGATAACTCTGCTCCTACACTCAGGTTTCAATTCCAGGAAAACTTATTAACATTAAGAATCTATAAAATTGTCAGATCCACTCACTTTTGGCATATCTTGCTTCCCTGGGCTTTCCAACCTATTTATCTTTTTTTTTTTTTTTTTTTTTTTACCTTTATGTCGTTAGTCGACCCAAAAACACGGACTGCCCTTTTTTATGTTGAGTCTAGTCTAGCTGACAAAAAATTGTGAGTTGAGTAGGAAAAAACCCCACACTCGTTCTTTCAATGAGTAGATTTTCACTAGTAATGGCTTCCTTGCACCTTCTCCCAAGTATTTTGTGTCCTACCTACCTTGGTCGATTATAGGCACAGGCCCTCATATCTGATTGACTCTGGTTGTTATGTTTATTTGTGGGGTTTTTTTCTGAAATTTCCTCTGTACTAACTAAGGAACTGAACTGTGATCTGAACTAAAGCATATGATCAGTAGCTCACAACGTTTTCCCACCTCTTCTAATTCTTATACAAACTTCCTAGACTTGATCTTTCTGCCCTTTTCTAGAGAGAACAGAAATAAATTTTATATTTAGAGCAGTTAATAAGCACTTACAGAAACATCTTTGAATTATTTGTCCCACAGAAGGAAGGGTAGCACATGGCTAGTTAGTCCTTTAACTACAGTAAATTTCTGTGGTTTCAGAAATGTTCTCAGCATTTCCAACATCATCTGTGTAAGTGAACACTCTTTCCACACCCATATCACATAATGGAAAACTTTCGAAGGAATACTATGCATTTGGACATACAGATTTTGATATGTTTATTTTAAATTTTTTGTCATATTCATAGCACATACTTAAGTCCTTAAGAAGCTTATAAAAGGGAGGGAGGAGTGCTCCAGTGATCCTTGAAATCTACTGCCATCAGGCAAATTACAGAGCTTATGTGTTGAAAAGGAAAGAAGTTAAACTCCATGGATTCAAATTCAGCATTCAAGCCAAATTCATTAATGCTGTGATGAAACTGTGTGCTGGGACACCCTAAGGATGAAACAAACCAGTGTCTCTGTTTGTAATTCATGCATTTTAAATATAGACGTGGCTTATGTCACACCAGGAGGAGGGAGAGGCTTGTAAAGCTGATCAAAGAGCTGCTCAAGAAAGCATAAAAGATTTTGCTTCCAAAGGAAAAATAAAACCAACAACTTGAGCCTATTCAAGAAAATTTGCAGTGAGATTTAAAACAAACAAGAGCAGCATAACAGATGCTCCAGAATTTGTTTCTCATCAGGGCACCAGAGGTGCTGGTCTCTCCAAGTCTACCCAAAGAGGCCTGTGAAGATTTCTCCAACTTGTGAGTGTTAAGGTGTTCATCTTCTGAGGTTTATAGTTTAAGCAAGGCCAGAATTATGAAGATCAGAACTTTGACTATGGTTCTATGAGATTATGTCTTACACAGCGTAATTTTATATAGTATTTTACTGTGTTGGCCTGCTTGGTCAACTTAGAAACAACCTGGAAAGCTTAATACTGTACAAATATATTTTGGGGGGTCACTTCTCTAAAAAGAAATCAAGCCCCAAGGCAAGAATATCACCCCCCTATTTTACTTTTGTTTCTACGAGAAGCTAAGATTCAGCTTGCTAGACTTCAACTTACAGAAACTTTTCCTGGTTCACATCCATCACAAGAAGAATTTAATTTATGTATTGTACATAAAGTTAAAACATAATGCAAAGTGTACCAGAATATCTGTGTGTGTTGGTTTTTTGTTGTCAAGGTAACTTCAGGTTACCTCAAGTACTGGGGGATTTACTGTATGTTACATATGGGATTAAGAAAAATGGGAATCTCGGCTACATAGCCAGTCATCATGGGGCACAGCCAAGCTGGACAGCAAGGCATTACAGAGCCTGGGTTGCAGGTCCCAGAACTGGAAGGCACCAGCGCAGCAGGGGTTACAAGGGACCCCAGATTGCCTCAGCAGCTGTGTTCATTGACTCTCCATCATTATGGTGACTCAGCAACTCTCTTTCTCTATTTTTCCAGCTCAACAGCTATCAAGCAAACACCTCACTCTGAATGTCTTTTTTCTCTACCTCGTGGCTTACGTTACTCATAGTTTCTGCTAGTTCATAGTTTCTACATCTTCTTGACATCTATATACTGCCCTCTGTCTGGGGAATCCAGATCTGCTTCCATTCCCGATTGCCTGTCTCTTTCCCTTTGAAATTCTTGAGAGAGTAAATCTGATTGATTTAGCTAGTAACCATAGAACACTTCATTGGCCTCTAGCCCAGTGATTCTCAAATTTGGGCATGGACTCACCAGGAAGGTTAGTTAAAACACAGATTGCCCCATGCCACCACCAGAGTTTCTGATTCTCATTAGAGATCTACTGATCTCTAATGGGGTCCAATAACTTGCATTTATAACAAATCCCCAGGTGATGCTGTTGCTTCTGGTCTTGAGACCACTCTTTGAAACCAACTGCTGTAGCTATAGGTTGATGGTCTTTGGATAATATGCCCATCAGCTGTATGCAGGGGGATAAGTTACATGGTTTAAAATATAGCCACCTATGAATACCAAACTTTCAAGTGCCATGTCCCTCAGCAAGAGGCCCTGGACAGGAAACATTTCTTATGGACCTGTGGACGGGCAAGCTGCACTCTGACATTTTCCCTGTCTACTCTTTTCCTAAGTGAGGTTCAACAGCATTCATTGAGTGCCTACTATGTGATAAGCCTTCAATGTGCTAAGCACTGGAGTTACAAAACCAGGTAATTTTAACTTGTAACAATCGAGGACTCAGCTAAGTCATTTTAATAATGTAAAAATCAAGATAAATGATTTTGTTCCCTTTTGAATGCAAAGACACATCAAAAGAAAACTACAAAAATTCTCAAAAGTTTCCACTCAAATCATATTGTTATGGAAAGAGAAGAGTGAGAGGTGCATAAGCAAGAAAAGCACATTCGATAAAATAACTAAGATGAGAGAATTACTTATGAACTACTCAGAATTTCTGAGCAAACCGAAGTACAGTGTGATGAAAACAAGCTAGGCTCTGTGCTCTCAAAATCCAGCTGCGTGCAGAGTAAAGTAAGTCTATCTGAAAAGAAGGTGGCCTTCAGCAGATCTGCTAGAGGAAGGAAACTGCAAATATATCCTGGTTTTAGAAAAGGTCTTATATAACCAGCCTGTAAAATGCGTGCTGTGAAGAATAGTTTGCACTATTTTTCCTTGACAGTGAACCCCAGATTGGACTACAAACCTGCCTCCTTTCCCAGTCCTTCCAGGGCGAAGCGCTCCCCTTCTGTTTCCCGGCTTTTTGCAGCATTCACTGCCTAAATTCACGCTGGATTGCGTTGTGTTATATCGTCCTCTAGTGGTTTCAAATATTTCTCATCTCCCTTTTTTAAGGGCAGTATTTATCACAGGGCCACAGAAACACATGGTGCTTAACAAACGTCTGTTAAATGGACTGGAATGAGTGACGGAGATCCTAGAGATGACTGCCACTAGATGAGACGACCTGTCTCAGCTTCCCTGGGAGAATGAGTATTCAAGTACTTGAGGCTCAAGTTACTTATGCTGTCACTGACTTTTTTTCTAAGTAGGTAATGCACTATAGTCTGCCACTGCCTCTTGCGCAGTTACAAGGAAATCCAACGAAACTTTTTTGGGTACTGTAGCCTGGGAGTGCAAAAATTCCAAAAATGATAATTACAAGTTCTCTGTTGATGAGAACAAATACAGCAAGTTGAAGTGTTTAAAGCTGGTCTGTATTCCAGAATATTGTGACTGCAAGGCATTTTGGAGTAAGGCTTCACATCTCAGTCATGTCCGAAATGTGAACATCTTACTTACTGAATAAGTTTATGGCTCATCAATCTTTCTTTTGTATCAACTTGATATATTGTGCATTTGGGTTTTGATTTTTTTTTCTTTTTTTGCTTTGTGTATCCATTCAACAATTCTTTATTGCTTCTGCTGTGTGCAAGGCATGCTGATGGTCAGTTTGGAGGGAAAGACGGAGGTGCAAATGGGACACATCCTTGACTTCAAACTGCTCACCCTGTAGGGAGAAACGAGAGTACACACAGAGAGTGATAGAAAGGGAGTTAGGAGTTCAAAGAAGGAAGAGCTCTCCTCTGAAATAATTCTCTTTGAGTGTATGGCACCTGTCTTTCATTCCTGATGGAAGACGACTCAACAGCAAACAAACAGCAGCAAATCAGTAATGACTAAGAGCCGATCTCATCAGTCTATACTGAAACAGTGACTAAGGGCAAAAGACCCCACTCCTGTTCTTCAGATAACAAAAATACTACTGCATTTCAATCCAGGAAAAAATATTCACTCAGTAATTACTGGCTTTAAGATACCTTACCAGGTACCATTGGGAAAGAAAAACTAGCTTAAGATACTGACACTGACCCGAAAAGATTTATCATACAGTGGGAAAAGTTGCTTGGGGTTAGCAATCATGCAATGTATCAGAACTAAGATCCTCTGAATGACTTTCTAATTAAAGCTCAGCTATTTTTTTGTTTTATTAAAATAATTTACAAATATCTAGGTGTTAGTATTGGGATTGTAGGTTTTAAAAAGTCTTATCTTTTTCGTTGAAAGAAAATATTGCAAAACATTTGTTGACAAAGGAATGGTGTATGGAGAATATGAAGAACTCCTGCATCTCAGTTTAAAATTACAAATCACCTAATCAAAAATTAGGTGAAATACTCAAACAGACACTTCTTAAAAGACAACAGAGAAATGTCTGATTGGGCCGGCCCTGTGGCTTAGTGGTTAAGTGCTCGTGCTCCGCTGCTGGCGGCCCAGGTTCAGATCCCGGGCACGCACATACGCACTGCTTCTCCGGCCTTGCTGAGGCCACGTCCCACATACAGCAACTAGAAGGATGTGCAACTATGACGTACAGCTATCTACTGGGGCTTTGGGGGGAAGAAAAAAAAAAGGAGGAGGATTGGCAATAGATGTTAGCTCAGAGCCGGTCTTCCCCAGCAAAAAGAGGAGGATTAGCATGGATGTTAGCTCAGGGCTGATCTTCCTCATAAAAAAAAAGAAAGAAAGAAATGGCCAATAAACATATGAAAAAGTGCTCAACTTTTTATTAGTCATCAGGGAAATATAAATTAAATGAGCTGTCACTGTACACCTATCAGAATGGCTTATAATAAAAAGATTGATACCATCAAATGTGGTAAGGAGGGGGAGCAATCAGAACTCTCACACAGGGGCCGGCCCAGTGGCATAGTGGTTAAGTTCGCACGCTTCACTTCAGCAGCCTGGGGTTTGTGGGTTTGGATCCCAGGCACGGACCGATGCACTGCTTGTCAAGCCATGCTGTGGCAGCGTCCCATATAAAGTAGAGGAAGATGGGCACAAATGCTAGCCCAGGGCCAGTCTTCCTCAGCAAAAACAGGAGGATTGGCAATGGATGTTAGCTCAGAGCTAATTTTCCTCACAAAAAAAAAAAAAAGAACTCTCATACATCGTTAGTAGGCCTGTGAAATGACACAACTACTTTGGAATAATGTCTGTCATGTTCTCATAAACCTAAACATACACCTACTCTGTGACTTGCCAATTCTACTCCTAGATAGTTACCTGAGGGGAAATAAAAAACACCTGTCTATGCAAAGACTTGTACAACAATGTTCAAAGCCGCTTCATTCATAATACCTCAAAACTGGAACAACCCAGGTATCCATCAATAAAAGAATGGATAAACTGTGATAATCCATACACTGAATAAAAAGTAGTGAAACATACAGCAACAAAAAATAACGAACTACTTATATATGGAGTGATACTGATGAATCTCAAAAACATTGTGCTGAGTGGAAGAAGCCTTCCTCAAAAGAGAACACATTGCAGGATTCCATTTATATGAAGTTCTGGAACAGGCTAATCTGCTCTGTGGTGGAAGAAAAATAAAAAGAGTTGTTTCCTCTGTTGGATGGGGATGGAGCTTGATTGAGAAGGGACATGAAGGAACTTTGTGGAGTGATGGTAATATTCCACATCTTGATAGGGGTTTGGGTTACAAACATAGATGTATTTGTCAAAACTCAACAAACATACATTTAATATGTGTGCATTTCATTGTACATAAATTTTATATCAAAAGAAAAAATCTGTAAACAAATACTGAACTTCAGTTAATAATGTACATGCTGAAGTAATTAGGGGAAGTGTATAGTCTGCAGTTGACTTTGAAACTCATCAAAAAATATAATGGAGCAAACAGTAGATGAGCAGACCTGTGACAAAACAAGCATAGTGTAATGTTAATAGCAGAATCTAGATTGTGGGTGTGTGAGTTTCATTTTAAAATTCTTTTAACTTTACTGTATGTTTGGAAAACATTATAATAAAATGTTGGAAAAAAAACATACAATCAATAGACTTAAAAAGTAGAATATAATGGTATAAACACCGATTATAATAACTACAAGAAATGTGTATCTATATAAATTTTTTTTTTTTTTTTTTTTTTGTGAGGAGATCAGCCCTGAGCTAACATCCGCCAATCCTCCTCATTTTTTGCTGAGGAAGAGGGCCCTGGGCTAACATCGGTGCCCATCTTCCTCCACTTTATACGGGACGCCGCCACAGCATGGCTTACCAAGCAGTGCGTCGGTGCGCACCCGGGATCCGAACCAGCGAACCCCGGGCCGCTGCAGCGGAGCGCGCGCACCCAACCGCTTGTGCCACCGGGCCGGCCCCTATATAAATATTTTTAAAATACAGTTACAGTCAGGATTTGTACCATCATATTCTACCTTTTAAAAATCTGTCATTATTTCACACTGTTCCATATTTCTTCACTGTCTTCATATTTATCTTTTTTTATCTCTTTTCTTTTTGGTGAGGAAGATTCGCCTAGAGCTAACATCCACTGCCAATATTCCTCTTTTTGTGTGTGGGCTGCCGCCACAGCATGGCCACTGACAGACAAGTGGTGTAGATCCACACCTGGGAACCGAAACCAGGCCATCAAAGCAGAGTGCACTGAACTTAACCATTAGAACACCAGGCCTGGCCCCATATTTATCTTTTTAAAGGACTGTGTTAGTAATACCCCAAAATCACTATGCCACAGTCAACTTAACCATTTCCCTATGATAGATATTCACAATAGAAGAGGCAGAAGGCAGACTCCACTCCTCCTAGAATGGAAGCCAGTCATCTCAATCCTTCTCATCCCATCTCTGTGGGTTACTCTTTATATGACCCTGGCTGGGCATGTCACCTACCTCACCTGCCCTCAATCTTCTCGTATGTTAACTGAGGTACTGTGACTCAAAGAACTCTCAGCCCTTGCCTGCTGTGCACTTGGTGCTTTGATAAGGGTTGTTCCTAGTTTTTCCTCTATTATGAATTACAATACCATTATGAATATACTTTTAGAGTACTACTTTTCAAATTACCAAATAATAATTTTGAAAGAATGAAATACTATTCATTATAGAAAATTAGGGAAATGTTTAAAAGTTCAGACAAAGAAAATTAAAATCACCCATAATCCCTTTTGCCCAAAGATTATCATTGTCAAATTCTGGTATGTCTCCTTCTAATTCAGATTTATTCACTTTTTTAATGTGCCAATTTGAACATTTAGAAAAAGGATCTGACACAGGTTGGGTTCTCCAGGAGGAGACACTGATTTGGAATTTGCATGCAAGATAATTACGAGGAATCAACATCTGTGGAAGGAAGGGGGATGGAAGCAAGATTGGGCAGAGTGAAAAGTGGAATTTCAATACCAGCTCCACAGAGCCTCAACCCCAGGATGTGCTCTGGAGTGTGTGAGCTATCAGAGCTGCTATGCATTAAGACAAAATAGCCAGGCCTGTAACCTTGCCTCCATTAGCCATTCATTGTAGGCCACTCTGGAAAGCTGAGGCAAGCTCAGAACGAGCTGATAGCTGAGAGCTGTGGGCTGACAGCTAGACAACAAGTACCCCTTGAAGTGAGATCTGGGGCACACACCTCTGTGTTCACCACAGTATGTTTTCTATTTTAATTTTCATTTCTTTACTATTAGTAAAGTTTTAAAACTAGCTTAAATCACAAATCTAATCATGCTTTAACACATTTCCAATCTAATGTGCAACCCTGTCCCCAAGTAAGGAGACACTGAAGGATTTGGTATCTTGAAGTACCTTCAAGCCTGGGTGCAGGCCAACAGAAAAGACAGTGATGATGCTGGATAGGAAGGAAAGGATAGAACCAAATTAAGGGGAGAGGTTAAAACTTTATGTAGGTTGGCAACGAAGGAATAAGTCACTGAATGTCCCTGAGTAGAGGATGGTGTGATGAAATGCCCATGTATCACAGTGACTCTAGCAGAAGATGTCAGCGCCACAATCTAGCCCTAAATAGATGACCCTTCTCCAAACTTGGGAAAGTTTGGCCTTTCTGACTTCTTTCATATCTAGTTCTCACTGGCCAACCACTCAACCATCATGAATAAGTTAAGGTGAAAGACAAATGGGGGCAGCAACAGTGGTGGATCAGAAAATATAGAGTACAGTACAGAAACTATACCTGAATATGATCCAGGCAAGGCACCCAAAGCTGAAATTAGACTCAAAGGAAGTTCCTTAATCTCCTTAGTTTATAAAGAATTTTTTTTAACATCAATAAGAGAAAAGACAATTCCCTTAAAAGAAAAACAACAAAAAGTTCAGAAAACAATTCCCACATACTTGAAAATGTGGGAGAAAAGCCGAGAAATATGTCAACAGATGTTCAAAATCAATGATAAAAAAAATAGCAATGATAGGGGCTGGCCCGGTGGTGCAAGCGGTTAAGTGCACGCGCTCCACTGCAGCAGCCCAGGGTTTGCTGGTTCAGATCCCAAGCACGCACCGACGCACCGCTTGTTAAGCCATGCTGTGGCAGCGTCTCATATAAAGTAGAGGAAGAAGGGCATGGATGTTAGCCCAGGGCCAGTCTTCCTCCGCAAAAAAGAGGAGGATTGGTATTGGATGTTAGCTCAGTGCTGGTCTTCCTCACAAAAAAAATAAATAAATAAAATAGCAATGATATACAATTTTTTTTACCCATAAAATTGCCCAAAATCTTTGTCCTTTTATTTTACTTTGAGGGTATCCAAAAATGCATTCCTAACTTTTATATAATAGCTTTATTGAGACGTAATTCACATACTATATTTAAAGTTGTACAATTCAAGTGTTTCTAATATATTCACAAAGTTGTGAAACCATCACCACAATCAATTTTAGAACATTTTTTAATCACCTCAAAAGAAACTCTGTACCAATTAGCAGTCACTCCCCATTTTCCAACTCCTCTCCCCTCCCTTTTCTCCACCACCCCACCAGCCTTAGATAGCCACTAACCTACTTTACATGCAGATTCGCCTATTGTGGACATTACATATATATGAATCATACAATATATGCTCTTTTGTGATTGACTTCTTTTACTGAGTGTGTTTTCAAGATTCATCCACTGTTGTAGCATGTATACAAGTCTCTTATCAGATTTGCAAATATGATTTGCAAAAATATGATTTGCAAATATTTTCTCCCATTCTGCGCTTTGTCTTTTCACTTTCTTGACGGTATCCTTTGAAACACAGAAGTTTTTAATTTTGATGAAGTCTAATTTATCTATTTTTTCTTTTGTTGCTTATCCTTTTGATGCTATATCTAAGAAATCATTGTCTAATCCAAGGTCCCGAAGATTTACACCTATGTTTTATTCTAACAGTTTTATAGTTTTAGCGCTTAAATTTAAGGCTTTAAACATCTGAGGTTAATTTTTGCCTGTGGTTTGAGGTAGGGGTCCATCTTTTGCTTATGGATATCCAGTTGTCCCAGCACCATTTATTATAAAGACTATTCTTTCCCCATTGAGTTATCTTGGCATTCTGGTCAAAAATTAATTCATTGTAAGTGTGAGGGTTTCCTTCTAGACTCTCAATTCTACTCCATTGATTTATGTGTCTATTTTTATGCCAGTACCACACAATGTTGATTACTGTACCTTTGTAGTAAGTTTTGAAATTGGGAAATGTGAGTCCTCCTACTTTGTTCTTTTTCAATATTGTTTTGGTTATTTTGAGTCCCTTGAATTTTCATATGAATTTTGGAATCAGGTTGTCAATTTCTGTAAGAAGCCAACTAGGATTTTTGTAGGATTGCATTGAATCTGTAGATTAGTTTGGGGAGTATTTCCATTCTAATAATATTAAATCATCTGATCCATGAACACAGGATGTCTTCCCATTTACTTAAGTTTTCTTTAATTGCTTTCAACATGTTTTACAGTTTTCAAAGTATAAGTGTTGTACCTTCTTTGTCAAATTTATTCCTAAGTATTTTATTCTTTTTGATGCTATTGTATATGGAATTTTTTTCTTAATTTCGTTTTTGTGTTGTTCATTGCAAGTGTATAGAAATATAATTGATTTTTGTATATTCCTCTTGTATCTTGCAATCTTATTGAACTTGTTTATTGGTACCAGGTTGTTTTAGTGGATTCCTTAGTATTTTCTGTATGCAAGATCATGTCATTTGCAAAGAGAGATAGTTTTACTTCTTTCTTTCCAAACTGAATACCTTTATTTCATTTTATTGCCTAATTTCCCTGGGCTAGAACCTCCAGTAAAATATTGAATACAAGTGACAAGAGCAGACATCTTTCTCTTGTTCCTGATCTTAAGAGAAAGCATTCAGTTTTTCATCATTAAGTATATTAGCTGTGGGTTTTTCATAGATATTCTTTATCAGGTTGAGGGAGTTCCATTCTGTTCTCAATTTGCTGAGCGTTGTTACCATGAAAAAGGGTTGAATTTTGTCAAATACATTTCTGCATCTATTTAGATGATCATGTGGCTGTTCTCCTTTTTTTCTATTGATGTGGTATACTATATATCCCTATTTTCTAAAGTTTTTTTACAAATAATACCTGAACCTGGAAAAAAAAAATGTAACTGGTACAGAAACACGTATAGTGAAAAACATGTATCGCCTTCACCTTTGACTTTCTCTCACTGCTATTTCTTTCCTTTTATCTTTCCAGATATGGTCTCTGTATAAACATAAATGGACAAATCCTTATTTTTTTTTACATAAATAGAAGCATAAAGCAACACACTGTTATTCCAGTGACTGAACATACAATTATTAGGAATAATTTCACTAGCTGTGTAACACTGGGCAAGTTACTTAACCTTTCCGTGCCTCAGTTTCCTCATTACTACAGAAAGGATAATAATAGTACTATCTCATAGAGTTGTTGTGAGGATTGAATTAATTATTACATATGAAGTTACTTAAAAGAATGCTTTAGACTTTATAAAAGCTAAATAAATATTATTATTATGATATATTACAGACTTTTGATAACAATTATGCTTCAATTAATATTCCTATATTTATGATTTGCATATTTGTGCAATATATTTATAGGTTAAATTCCTAGATCAGGTACATTTTCAATTTTGATAGATATTGCCAAATTGCCCTTGAAAGAGGTTATATGAATTTACAATTCTACCAACAATGCAAGAATCCCTGTTTTCCCACACCCTTGACAACAGTGTATCATGAATTTTTCTAATTAAATGAGAAATACTATTATTTTTGTGTGAAGATATGTCAAAAGCTATGAAGGGGATTGCTGGGAAGATGGTGGCATAGGAAGACTCTGAACTCACCTCCTCCCAGGGACACAACAAATTTACAACTACCCTTAGAACAATTACCCCTGAGGTAACTGGATAAAAGGAACCCCCACAACAATTTACAGTGCTGACTGACATGGAAGAGGCAGAAATTCCTTTCTGGAGAAGAAAAAAGCCACATTCTAGCCACAGCACTTCACAGCTGGCAGCAATCTTAAGGTACGAAGCTTTCCCTGGAGAAGTGGGGTATCTGAGTGGGAGAGCTTTGCCATAATAAGCAGCTTTTGAACTCAGCACAACCGAGATGAGTGTCATAATATCTGGCTTTGCTGTCTGTTAACAACAAGGGGAATACTCCCAGAAAAGCTATCGAACATAAGGGAAAGAAAAACCTGCTCTTAAAGGGCCCACACACAAATTCACCCATTTCAGATAGCAGCACAAAATCACCAGAAAGAAAGATGCAGTCCTTTGGTGAAAAGAGACTCACTTGATAGGCTCTGGGTGCATCTCAGGGAGGGAGGAGGTGGCTGGGACCACCTCCCAAGGGATTGAAATGTTGGTGGCAGCTATTATTGTGACCTAGTACAGGTGTGCTAACAGAGACCATGGCAGATACCATTGGAGTTCTTCCCTTGGTCTGTTAGCACAGAGATCTGTCCCACCCACTAAAGCATGGATTTAGTCCAGCTCAGCAAGGGCAGGAAGCCTGCCCTAGGAACAGGCCCCACCCACCAGCAAGCCCTTGGGCAACTGGTGGGCCTGCATAGGTGGGGTGTGTGGGGCCTCTGCAGCAGGGCAAGTGGGTCCACTTCAGTGGGGCAAGGAGTGTGCACAGGACAGGACTGTGTTGATGGGGTGTGTGGGCCTGTGGGTGGAGAGGCTTGTTAGCTACAGCAGATTTGTACTTCTCAAACAGCCATATAGGGTATCTGCCACACCTTCCAATGCCTGAAACAATTGTGTGCTACCATGCCTGAGGCCAGCCCCACGCAGCTGCACTACTGAAAGAGCTAACAACAGTCTTGCAGGCTGGAGGCCTACAGCAATTGTGAACCCCTGAGCCTAGCAACCAACCACGCTGCGGGCCTACACAGTTAACAGAAAAATTGCAGCAGGAAAGTGCTATTAGACTTTGCAGCCAACTGTGCTGGGGCTCCTACTGCCCAATAAAGTGACTGAAGGGATGGTAGCAGCCACACACAGCTGAGCATTACAACCAGCTGGCTAGGGTGACAGCCTAGCCTTCCCACACACCCACAGTAAGAGCAACCCTACCATAACAGAAGGACACACATAGCCCACAGAGGGGACACTCCTGAAACATTTGGGACTGGTGATGAGAGAGAAGCACATTGCTGGGCCTCATAAGGCATCTCTTACATAAGGTTACTTCTCCAAGATTGGGAGATATAGCTGATCTACCTAATACATAGATGCAAGCACAGAGAAATAGGCAAAATGAGGAGACAAAAGAATATGTTTCCAATAATGGGACAGGACAAATCCTCAGAAAAAGAACTAAATGAAACAGAGATAAACAATCTACCTGATAAAGAGTACAAACTAATAGTCATAGGGAAACTCACTGATCTCGGGAGAAGAATGGATGAATTCAGTGAGAACTTCAGCAAAGAGTTGGAAAATACAAAAAAGAACTTGTCAAAACTGAAGAATACAAGAATGGAAATGAAAGATGCACTAGAGGGAATCAATAGCAGAGTAGATGATACAGAAGAATGGATTAGTGAGCTGGATGAAAGACTAGAGGAAATCATGCAAGCCAAATAGACAAAAGAAAAAAGAATTGAAAAGAACAAGGACTGTTTAAGGGACCTCTGGGACAACATCAAGCACACTAACATCTGCATTATGTTTCCCAGAAGGAGAAGAAAGAGAAAAAGGGGCAGAGAATCTATTCAAAAAAAAATAATAGCTGAAAACTTTCCTAACCTAAAGAAGGAAACAGACATCCAGGTACAGGAAGCACAGAAAGCACCAAACAAGATGAACCCAAAGAGGCCCACACCAAGATGCATTATAATTAAAATGTCAAGAATTAAAGATAGAGAGAGAATCCAAAAACCTACAAGAGAAAGGCAACAAGTTACATACAAAGGAGACCCAGGGGCTGGCCAGGTGTCATAGTGGTTAAGTGCGTGCACTCCGCTTCAGCGGCCTCGTCTTCGCATGTTCAGATCCCAGGCATGGACCTACATAACGCTTATCAAGCCATGCTGTGGCAAGCATCCCACATATAAAGAAGAGGAAGATGGGTACGGATGTTAGCCCAGAGCCAATCTTCCTCAGCAAAAAGAGGACGAGGACGATTGGCAACAAATGTTAGCTCAGGGCTAATCTTTCTCACAAAAAAAAGGGAAACCCATAAGGCTGACAGCTGACTTCTCAGCAGAAACCTTACAGATTAGAAGGGAGTGGCACAATATATTTAAAGTGCTGAAAGGAAAAAACCTACAGCCGAGAATACTCTACCTGGCAAGGTTAACACTTAGAATGGAAGGACAGATAAAGAGTTTTCCAAACAAGCAAAAACTAAAGGAGTTTATCACCAATAATCCAGCCTTACAAGAAATGCTAAAGAGACTTATTTAAGTAGAAAAGAAAAGGCCACAAATAGGAATAAGAAAATTACCAAAAGAAAACAAAACAGAACAATAAAATCACTGGTAAAGGCAAATATACAGTAAAGGTAGCAGATCAACCACCTATGAAGGTCAAAAGATAAAAGTACTACAATTATCTATTTCCATGATCAGAGGATAATGGATACAATGTACAAAAAAGAGGTTAAATATGATATCAAAGGCATAAAATATGGGAGGAGAGGAGTAAAAGAGTAGAGCTTTTAGCAACAGGTCAAACTTAAGAGACCAGCAATTTAATATAGATTACTATTTACATAGGTTATCATATGAACTTCATGGTAATTACAAACCAGAAACCTAGAATAAATACACTAAAAATTAAGAGAAAGGAACCCAAACATAACACTAAGGAAAGCCATCAAACCACAAGGGAAGAGAGCAAGAGAAGATAGGAACAGAGAAGAATTACTAACACATCCAGAAAAAAAGAAACAAAATGGCAATAAGTACATACTTATCAATATCTACTTTAAAAGTCAATAGACTAAATGCTCCAATCAAAAGGCGTAGGGTGGATGACAGGATAGAAAAACAGGACCCATATATATGCTGCATACGAGAGACACACTTTAGACCTAAAGACACTCACAAACTGAAAGTGAAGGGATGGAAGAAGATACTCCATGCAAATGGCAATGAAAAGAAACTTGGAGTAGCAATACTTATATCTGACAAAATAGACTTTAAAACAAAAACTGTAACAAGAGACAAAGAAGGGCGCTACATAAAGAAAAAGAGAAAAATCCAACAAGAGGATATAACACTTGTAAATATCTATGCACCCAACATAGGAGCACCTAATATATAAAGCATTTATTAACAGACATAAAAGGAGAAAGAGACAGTAACACAATAATAGTAGGGGACTTTAACACTCCACTTACACCAATGGATAGATCATACAAACAGAAGATCAATAAGGAAACATTGGCCTTAAATGACACATTAGACCGGATGGACTTAGCAGATGTACACAGAACATGCCATCCCAAAACCGCAGAATATGCCTTCTTTTTGAATGCACATGGAACATTCTCCAGGATAGATCACATATTAGGCCACAAAACAAGTCTCAGTAAATTTAAGAAGACTGAAATAATACCAAGCATCTTTTCTGACCACAACAGTATGAAACTAGAAATCAACTACAGGAAGAAAATTGGAAAAGCCACAAATATGTGGAGATTAAACAAAATACTACTGGACAATGATTGAGTCAATGAAGAAATCAAAGGAGAAATCAAAAAGTATCTAGAGACAAATGAAAATATGACATGCCAAAATTTATGAGATACAGCAAAAGCAGTACTAAGAGGGAAGTTTATAGCAATACAGGCCTACCTCAACAAACAAGAAAAATCTCAAATAAACAATCTAACAGGGCCGGCCCTGTGGCTTAGCGGTTAAGTGCGTGCGCTCCGCTGCCGGCGGCCCAGGTTCGGATCCTGGGCGCGCACTTATGCACCGCTTCTCCGGCCATGCTGAGGCTGCGTCCCACATACAGCAACTAGAAGGATGTGCAGCTATGACATACAACTATCTACTGGGGCTTTGGGGGGAAAAATAAATAAATAAAAACTAAAAAAAAAAAAAAAAATCTAACAGTGCACCTAAAGGAACTGGAAAAAGAAGAACAAACAAAGCCCCAGATCAGTAGAAGGAAGGAAATAATAAAAATTAGAGCAGAAATAAATGAAATAGAGAGTAAAAAAAAAAATCAATGAAACTAAGAGCTGGTTCTTTGAAAAGATAAACAAAACAGACAAGCCTTTAGCCAGACTCACCAAGAAAAAAAGAGAGAAGGCTCAAATAAATAAAATCAGAAACGAAAGAGGAAAAATACAATGGACACCTCAGAAATACAAATGATTATAAGAGAACACTAAGAAAAGCTATATGCCAACCAATTGGATAATCTAGAAGAATTGGATAAGTTCTTAGAATCATACAACCTTCCAAAACTGAATCAGGAAGAAATAGAGAATCTAAATAGAGCAATCACCAGTAAGGAGATTGAAAAAGTAATCAAAAACCACCCAAAAAATAAAATCCAGGACCAGACAGCTTCCCTGGTGAATTCTATCAATCATTCAAACAAGACTTAATACTTATCCTACTCAAGCTCTTCCAAAAAATTGAAGAGGAGGGAGGCCGGCCCAGTGGCATAGTGCTTAACTTCGTGCACTCTGCTTCTGGTGGCCCAGGGTTTGCAGGTTCAGATCCTGGGTGCAGACCTACGCACCACTTATCAAACCACTCAGTGGCAGGCGTCCCACATAAAGTAGAGGAAGATGGGCACGGATGTTAGCCCAGGGTCAATCTTCCTCAGCAAAAAAGAGGAGGATTGACTACAGGTGTTAGCTCAGGGCTAATCTTCCTCACCAAAAAAAAAAAAAAAATTGAAGAGGAGGGAAAGCTTCCTAACTCATTCTACAAGGCCAACATTACTTTGATACCAAAACCTGACAAAGATAACACAAAAAAAGAAAAATACAGGCCAATATCACTGATGAATATTGATGCAAAAATCCTCAACAAAATGTGAGCAAATCAAATACAACAATACATCAAAAAGATCACACACCATGATCAAGTGGGATTTTTTCCAGGGATGCAGGGATGGTTCAACATCCACAAATCAATCAACATGATGAAACATTCAAAAAATGCAGAATAAAAATCACATGATAATCTCAATAGATGCAGAGAAAGCATTTGACAAGATACAGCATCCATTTTTGATAAAAACTCTGAATAAAATGGGTATAGAAGGAAAATACCTCAACATAGTAAAGGCCATATGTGACAAACCCACAGCTAACATAATTCTCAATGGAGAAAAACTGAAAGCTCTCCCTCTAAGAACAGGAACTAGACAAGGATGTCCACTCTCACCACTCCTATTTAACATAGTATTGGAAGTCCTAGCCAGAGCAATCAGGCAAAAAAAAAGAAATAAAAGGGACCCAAATTGGAAAGGAAGAAGTGAAATTGCCACTATTTGCAGATGACATGATTTTATACGTAGAAAATCCTAAAGAATCCACCAAAAAGCTTTTAAAAATAATAACTGAATACAGTAATGTTGCAGGATATAAAATCAACATACAAAAATCAGTTGTGTTTCTATACACTAACAATGAAGTAGCTGGAAGAGAAATTAATATAATCCCATTTACAATTGCAACAAAAAGAATAAAATAGCTAAGAATAAATTTAACCAAAGAGGTGAAAGACCTGTACCCTGAAAACTATAAAACATTACTGAAAAAAATTGAAGAAGATATAAAGAAATAGAAAGATATTCTGTGCTCTTGGATTGGAAGAATTATAGTTTACATGTCCATACTTCCTAAAGCAATCTACAGATTCAATGCAATCCCCATCAAAGTTACAATGACATTTTTCATAGAAATAGAACAAAGAGTCCTAAAATTTACATGGAACAACAAAAGACCCCAAATGGCCAAAGGAATTCTGAGAAAAAAGAACAAAGCTGGAGGCATCACACTCCTTGAGTTCAAAATATACTACAAAGCTATAGTAATCGAAACAGCATGGTAGTGGCACAAAAACAGACTCACCGATCAATGAAACAGAATCGCAAGCCCAGAAATAACCCCACACATCTATGGACAGCTAATTTTTGACAAGGAAGCCAAGAACATACAACGGAGAAAGGAAAGTATCTTCAATAAATGGTGTTGGGAAAACTGGAGAGCCACACACAAAAGAATGAAAGTAGACCATTATCTTACATCATACACAAAAATTAACTCCAAATGAATTAAAGACTTGAAAGTAAGACCTGAAACCATACAACTTCTAGAAGAAAACATAGGCAGTATGCTCTTTGATATCAGTCTTAGCAGCATATTTTCAAATACCGTGTCTGACCAGGCAAGGGAAACAACAGAAAAAATAAACAAATGGGACTATATCAAACTAAAAAGCTTCTGCACAGCAAAGGAAACCAGCAACAAAAAGAAAAGACAACCCAACAATTGGGAGAAGATATTTGCAAACCGTATATCTGATAAGGGCTTAATCTCCAAAATGTATAAAGAACCCATACAACTCAACAACAAAAAAACAAACAACCCAATTAAAAAATGGGCAAAAGATCTGAACAGACATTTCTCCAAAGAAGATATACAGATGGCCAACAGACACATGAAAAGATGTTCAACATCACTAATTATCAGGGAAATGCAAATCAAAATTACAGTGATATATCACCTCACATTTGTCAGAATGGCCATAATTAACAAGATAAGAAATAACAAGTGTTGAAGAGGATGTGGAGAAAAGGGAACTCTCATACACTGATGGTGGGAGTGCAAACTGGTGCAGCCACTATGGAAAACCGCATGGAGATTTCTCAAAAAATTAAGAGTAGTAGTACCATATGATCCAGCTATTCCACTGCTGGATATTTATCCAAAGAACATGAAAACACGAATGCAAAAAGATATATGCACCCCTATGTTCATTGCAGCATTATTCACAATAGATAAGACTTGGAAACAACCTAAGTGCCCATCAAGGCAACCTAAGTGTCCATCAAGGGACAAATGGATGAAGCAGCTATGATATATACACACAATGGACTACTACTCAGCTATAAAAATGATGAAGTCTTGCCATTTGCGACAACATGGATGGATCTTGAGGGTATTATACTAAGTGAAATAAGTCAGACAGAAAAAGTCAAATACTATATGATCTCACTCATAAATAGAAGATAAAAACAACAACAACAAACAGACACATAGATACAGTGATTAGATTGGTGGTTACCAGAGGGGATGAGGGGAGGGGGAAAGGGTGACTGGGCACATGTGTATGGTGATGGATGGTAATTAGTCTTTGGGTGGTGAACATGATGTAATCTACACAGAAATCAAAATACAATGATGTACACCTGAAATTTATATAACATTACCTCAGTAAAAATAAAACTATAAAGGTAGATGAATTAAATGGGAAACAAAGGGGTGAAAAATAAAACTGTAAAGGGATTACGATTTTACCCTGCTTGTAAGCTCACAATTAGCCTGCCAGTTTCCTGGAAGTTGGCAGAAGGCACAAGACTCCTGGATCAGAGACAAAGGACTTGGTTAGTCACGCAGGCGGCATGAACCTCATGTTTGCGTCACTTCACCTTGCCTCTCTCACTCCCAAATCCCCTGGGGGTAGATGCTTAGCATGCACTGAGAGTTTAGGAAACTCCAGTCTTTTAAAGGGCAGCTAGCAAACCTGCCCAGCATTTCTCCTAGAGGAAGGCATCATCTGTATTATCTTGATCAGCAAACAAATCTTCCCTCTGCCCAAGAAAAAGGTATTATCTCGATCTTCCAAGGCCGTTTTGCTATACAAACATCCTTGAAAACACAGTCTGGAACAAAAGCTGTCAATGCCTCTGCTCAAAAGACATGCAGAAACACAAGAGACCCATAGAGAATCGTCTCCAAAATGTTTCTTCTTTCCCATTTGTTTTCCACAGTGTGTTGCTACCAGTTGACTTTCTAATCAGTTTGAGAAGAAGGGTAACACCATAGTTTCCTCCACTCTGGCATATAATTGGTTCTAGCACACAGTAGGCCCTCAATAAATATTACCTTTTTGACTACCGAGTGGATGAATGGATGAATGGAAGGATAAATTCTTGAAAAACTTGGGGCATAATTATCATGAAACTTCAAGATCCACTGTAAAATTCTGATCTTCTAGTTGAGAATGTCTAAATATGAACTATTGCTCTCCATCTCCTCATTTGCATCCTCCTAATAATTCTGGTAGATAACTAGTGTTTTTCATTTTTAATTGCCCACATTTAATGTCTGCTAAAGAGATTACACACATCAGAGTCCTTAACAGCTAAAAGCTCAAACCCTTAAAACTATTCAGTGCTTCCCTTTATGACTTTGCCGTTGTATTGTGAAGCCCAATATCTCCCTGAGAATTCCAGAGCACTCACACTTCCATTCTTCTTCTCACCTGGCAGGATGGATACGGAATTATTGAACATTGTCTTATTTTCCTTTTCTGTTGTCAAATAGAGGATAAGAAAATGTTTGACATCAAGTGAAGTCATCTGATGAGTTTGGGATAGCTTTCTCCAAGGTGAGACACATTAAGAGTGGATATTTACAAGTGTTGTACTGCTCCTTGGTCTGAAATAAAACGCACTTACAAAATCTATGAGCAGCTTATTATTACTGAAGGTTTGGTGCCATATCACCTGAACCATTCAGTGTTCTTAATTGCAAACAACCTCCATTCTGACTACTTCATGCAGAAATTTATTAAGGGAGGGCTGGCCGGCTGGCTTAGCAGTTGGGTGCACGCGCTCCGCTGCTGGCCGCCGGGGTTCGGATGCCGGGGCGCACTGGTGCACCACTTCTCCAGCCATGCTGAGGCCATGTCCCACGTACAGCAACTAGAAGGATGTGCAGCTATGACATACAACTATCTACTGGGGCTTTGGGGGAAAACAAATAAATAAACAAAATTTAAAAAAAAAAGAAATTTAGGGCCGGCCCCGTGGCTTAGCTATTGAGTGCGCGCGCTCCGCTGCTGGCAGCCGGGGTTCGGATCCCGGGATCACCGACGCGCTGCTTCTCCGGCCATGCTGAGGCAGCGTCCCACATACAGCAACTAGAAGGAGGTGCAGCTATGACAGACAACTATCTACTGGGGTTTTGGGGGAAAAATAAATAAATAAAATCTTTGAAAAAAAAGAAAAAAAGAAATTTATTAAGGGATATTGGGTAAAATTCATAGAACCTCATGGCGGACCAGAGAGCCAGACTCTGAAACTAGGCAGCCAGAAGTAAAGCCCAACCACGCCATGGAGGCTACTCTGCCAAAAACACCACTGCCAAGGCCACTTGACACCAATTACCCCAGGAATGGATACCAGAAACTCTGCCACTGCTACTTCCAAAATACTGAATGCCTCTGTCAGAGTAGAAAATCAGTGCCCCCAATTGCTGCCTCCTCAGCTGAAGTCAAATCACACTTGGATATGTGTGATTGGTGAAACCCAGGTCACATGCCAGAACCCTAGCTGCAAGGAAGTCTGGGAATGTGAGTTTTGTGGTTTCAACCTTGGGAAGGTAGAACACATAATGTGGGAAATGACCAAAATATATGTAGCCTTGTAGTGGACACTGTTAATAAGTCCTTTGCCCATATCCCCTTGGATCCTTTCCCCATTTTTACACATGCCAGGAGCACTCCTAACAGCCAGTCAGCACCTTTGTCTCTTTGTCAGAGAACTGCTCCCAAAATATCCCAATTGCCTTGTATTATGGTCTGAATGTTTGTGTCACTCCAAGATTCACATGTTAAAATCCTAAGGTGATGCTATTAAGAGGTGGGCCTTAAGGAAGTTATTAGGTCATGATTGGGATTAGTGCCCTTGTAAAAAAGACCCCAGAGAGATAGCTCAACCCATCCACCATGTAAGGACACAGTGAAAAGACGTCATCTATGAACTAAGAAGTGGGCTCTCACCAGACACCAAATCTGCCATCACCTTGATCTTGGTCTTCCCAGCCTCCTGAACTGTGAGAAATAAATGTCTGTTGTTTATAAGCCACTGAGTTTATGATATTTTTGTTATAGAAGCCCAGATGGACTGAGATACTTTGCCCCAGATCAGGACCTTCTGAGGCATGACCTTCACAGTACCCGAACTCTTCAGCGGGGCTTTGCCTCACAGCACACCCTTGCTTGTCTTTTTTTCCTGTCCCACTTTTCCACTCTTCTACCAGTTTTTCCTGGGAATGTTTACTAATAAATCACTTTCATACAAATCCTCATCTCAGAGTTTGCTTTTGGGAAACCCAACAAGAGTAGAATTGGATCTAGCATATGGTAAGCACTCAATAAATATTTGTTGGAAGGAAGGAAGCAGGCACTAAGTTGCCACTCATGACAGTGTCCACCATATTCTCTGATCCAGATTCCTGGAGGTGGCTTATGAAACAGGCCCTTCCCATCTTGTTCTGTTACATCATTAGAATCAGTTGTCACTCATGCGACCTGGAAGAAAGTAGCGAAACAGCTGACACTGAAGTGCACTTTGCCTGGCTAGTGGGGAGTCTTGCCTTACTAGTTATATAATTTTGGACAATTTACTTAACCTTTTTTGGGTTAAACTCTAACAGGAAATAATACCAACCTTGAAAGAGTCTTCTAAAAATTAAATGAAATAGAATTTCTGGTACATAGTAGCCTCTCCAAAAATTTAGTTCACTTTCTTGCTCCTTTCAGCTGCCTGAAAGCTAAATCAGGAGAAAATGTTTCATCTCCATATTTATCACTGTGTGCAAATGAGTCAAATATAGATTTAAGAAAAAAATAGCTGAGCTAGAGGAAAAGTCTCAGCTAACACAGGCCAGCATGAGTTGGCAGGGCCGAAGAGAAGATGGCCCACATGATCAGGAGATTGGGTACCTACAAAAAGACTAAGCAAATAAGTCAATACATGGAAGGTAACGGGAGCCAGGCTTCTCACTCAGGGAAGAGAGGTACAAATATAGAAAGGGGAAAGGCTAGGATAAAACATCTAAGGTTAGATTGTAATTGGAAGTATAAGTATGAATTCCTGGTTTCTGATAGATAGATGATAAATGGAAAGATATATCTATGTACACACACACACACACACACACACACACACACACACCCCAGATATGTGTATGTGTGCATACGTGATTCCTAACTCTGTCCACTTGGAGGTCAAAGAAGCAATAAGTGCACCAGCAGCAACGCACATACCCAATACGCAGCCCTTGGTTTCTAAACACCATTCTCCTCAAAAGGATCCAGAGCTCCTTGGAGAAATGGCTAATTCCAGACCTAAGGCAGGGAAGTGTACAATGAATCTGGAATATCTTGTACCAGAAAGTATGGAAATTCTGAAAGAATGAAAGGGATATGTCAAAATGACACAGAAGCCAGCAAATCCCACTGGATAAATGTGGGACAATTTGAACATCAAAACAATGATAGCAATTGATTATAACCCATTGAATAAAACAGGAACCCATGAGCTCATACTAATATATGTAAATAGATAAATAAATGGGGGGACAGGAAAGTTATACTTTACAGTAGAAGGTCAACTAACAAATGTAGAAGAGATGACAGAAGAAAATGATTACCGTTTGGAAAACTTTATAGTAATAATTGTTTGGGTAAGGAGCAAAAATGGATACTAATACAAACGAGTGAAAGTGTGATCAGGAACAGAATCTTTACATGGTCTCAAAGTATCTCCAAACAAAATACTTATTCATTAACATTACATTGCAAAATCTGGCACACATCATCTTACCAAATGATAAAAGTTAACTTCACCAGTAATGAGACAGATCAACATCATGTGCTTTCTGATGTGACACACTGAGAGGAATATAGAATCACTTTTGTGATATTTCTGCCAAAAATGTATTCCTAAACCCAATCATGAAGAAATATCAGACAAACCCACACTCATGGACATTCCGCAAAGTAATTGTCCTGTTCACTTCAAAAATGTCAAGGTCATGAAAAAAGGAGAGACCAGGAACTGTCCAAGATAAAAGAAAACAAGACTCGACAATTAAATGCAACACATGATTCTGGATTGGATCTTGGATTTATAAAGGACTTTATTAGGAAAATAATCAAAATATTTCTCAAGGGCCATTTTAGCTCCAGAGGTCTCCATGAGGTCCACTGAGGCTTTTGTTGGACTATACCACTTCTTGACTTCTCCCTCTTCCCAGTTATGTTTCCTTTCCCTCTCTTTTATATTTGTTGGTCCCAAAAGCAGTCCTTAATAAAAATCCTGCACACTAAACTCCATTTCAGAGTCTGCTTCCTGGAGAACTCAACCTGTGACAAAAAGAGTGAGTAGGATCTTCACATGCAAAGATTGTGTGGGGAGTATTCTAGACACAGAAACTAGTCTGAGCAAAGTCTTGTATTAGGAGATAAATAGCACAACTGAGGGAAAAAAGGGGTGACTGTAACTCAGAGAGCATGAGGCAGCTTGATGTGAGATAAAGCTGAAAAGTTAGGCTAGGGCAAGCCCATACAGAATGTTGTTGGCCATGTTAATGATTTGAGTTTATCTTAACAGTAATGGAAAGCCACTGGAAGGCTGGAGAGTGGACTGCAGTGGGGCAGGCAGTGCTTTATAAGATTTGCATTTGGAAAGTATTAATATTATTGAGGCAGAATGTGAAAAAACAGATTGGAGAAAGGAAAGAGTGAACTTGGAAATACTAGGAAGGAGGTTACTGTAGCAGTCTAAACAAAAGTTGATGGTAGTCTAGACTAGATGGTAGCGATGGAGATGGAAAATTTTGGATTGATTCAAGAAATATTGAGAAGGTAAAAAAAATGACATGACTTGATGATGGACTAGATGTAGATCATCAGGAAGGGGAGGTGTTAAGGATGACACCTAAGCTTTTGGTGTGCTAAACTGAATAAATTGTGTCATCGATTTACATAGGAAACATTAAAAAAGGATCAGGTTAGGGAAAAGATTATGAGATTTGGACATAAAGAACTTGAGCTTCCTTTGAGACAACCAAATGTGGGGTTCTGGAGTCCAAGGAAAGGGAATGTTTCAAGAAGGAGGGAGAGAGCACCTTTGTAGAAAGCTATAGAGAGGTGAGGTACTATACTGCTGAAAAATACCCATAAGAGAGCTGCTTCAGAGGAGTGATGAATGCAGAAGCCAGGCTGGAATGGGTTGAGAAATGAGTAGGAAGAAAGAAAACAGAGACACTTCCCCTTCCACCACAAAAACAATTGTAGGAAATGCATTTATATTGGCCTAAAAGAAAAGTATCGTAATTCTAACCTAATCAGAAATACCAACTGAATTCCAAGTTTCACTTGCGATGAAAGTTAATCTCTATTTATACATGTCATTTTACCTAGTTCTCTGAGCTCCAAAGGCATGAAACTAGCTCTAGAGAAACACAATAGTTAGTTGTCACCACTGCCATTCTGATTAGAAAATAGCAATTCTACAAAGAAATTGCTACCAAAAAAATTTCTATCAAAAAGGCACTTGGAGAAAGTGAAGCAAGAATATCACTTTTTGCTGGGCCTTACCTGATCCACCCAACTCTGGGCCAATGATTATCATCTGATGCAGGCAAGATACACGGATATTCTGTACAAATTCAATAAACAAACATAATGCTATGAAATATCCTGAATTTAAAACCCCAATATGACTGATGGAGTAATGTATCCTTGCTCTCTTATTTGCCTTGTTGACTAAAAATAAACAGCCAGTTATTTTAACATCAAAATGGGTTTGTTCGGAAATAGCAAAGGAACTGCAATCTGGGACAAGCAAGCTATAGCAAAAGTCATAGCCAAGTCCTGCAAGCAAAGGAGAGGAACTTTATCTTACAGAGAAAAAGGAGGAAGTTGGGAGGGATTGTTTGGAACAAAAGTCCAGTTAGTGGAAGGTGAGGCTTCAGGGGGTAGTCGATTTCTTGGGGACAGGAGGAGGAGATGCAACATAGTTCTCTTCCTGTTGGGATCTGCAATTGAGGATTCTTCCTGTAACTAACATCCAATGGTAGTGTATGAGGGCTCCCCCTTCTGGCCTCTAGACTCCATTTTCAATGAGGTTTCCCTTCATTAATTTTCATAGCCTCAAATAGGAAAATATGTTTAGTTTTTAAAGGTCATGCCTTTCTCTGTGTTCTACGCATGGGATGTGTCTTCCCACCATGCCGTTCTCACATATCCAAAACCCTATCCAAGTTCCAGGTCAGGTTCTGTCTATCAGTGAGTCTTTTCTGGTTATACTCATATCACACCTTATTTGGAAAACCTTAGCACATGTGCCTTCAACGTGTAATGTTGCCAACCAGGCCTTCCTCTCAAATTGCTAAATATTTTCCACAATAGATTATGAATTTCCAGCAGGCAGAGACTGATTGCTCATTCTTTTATGTGTTACTAAGACTCTTTATGTATGTTCAAATTGAGTACTGTAAACTAATCATAATTTACACTGCTCAAAACCCTATTTTCATCTCCAAATCCCAGTCCTCAAATTTCCTTGTTATAATAATAGCTAACATTTATTGATTACTCTGTACCATTCACTGTTTTAGACACTTTTCACCATATTAACACATACAATCCTCCCAACAACCCAATGATATAGATATTACTATTCCTAATTCACAGATAAGAAGATTGAGGTACAGAAAGGCCCAGTGACAAATTAGTGAGTGGTCGAGTTGGCATTCACACCAAGACAGACACAAAAGCCCAGGTTCCTAACATTTTAGCGACCAAAACATAACCCTTATAAGGCCCAGTCCTACCGGGCCTGGTTTTACAGATGTGCCATGATTAAGCAGCACAGTTCAGCAACCAGAATTTCAGACATCCTTTTCTATTTAATCACACGTCGTGCATTTTCTATGCCCCCTCCCTCTGCGCTACAAGAACCCGCTGTATCCCTGACGGCCCATAGGTGGCGCTGCAGGGACAGATACTACGCGCTCTGACCGTGTCAATGGCAGGGGCTGATAGGGGACGGTTCGATCCGTCACCCCGCGGTAGGAGGAGCCTAAGGGAGGGCAAGGGACGGCGCGTGTTCTGTTGTGCGCAGGCGCAGGGCTGGGCACTCCCCCGGGAGTGAGGGTTGCTGGGCCGGATGACGTGGCCTGGCAACGTCCGCTCGGTGCGCTTCCGCGAAGTGAGGTGCCGCCGGTACTGCTCGCGGCCTAGTCCCAACGCGCCTGTGCTCGTTAGCGGGAGCCGGGGACGGCGGCGGAGGCCGGGCCTGCGGGGGCCCGACGGGGCCGCTGCCATGGGGGAGTGACGCGCCTGCGCCCGCT
Organism: Diceros bicornis minor; assembly: GCF_020826845.1. Lineage (NCBI taxonomy): Eukaryota > Metazoa > Chordata > Mammalia > Perissodactyla > Rhinocerotidae > Diceros > Diceros bicornis. The sequence continues at coordinate 8,400,533 of NC_080759.1, read as the reverse complement.
GTTCCGCGGCAGCGGCGAGACATGAGGAGACCCCGCGGCGGGGGCAGCGGCGGCGGCTCCTGAGCCCCGGGATGGAGGAAAAGTACGGTGGGGACGTGCTGGCCGGCCCCGGCGGCGGCGGCGGCGGCGGCGGCGGCCTCGGGCCGGTGGACGTGCCCAGCGCTCGGTAAGGGACCGATCCGGCTCCCGCCTCCGGAGCCGCTCTCCCCGCGCCGGCCTGCTCCCTCGCGGACTCGGACGGCAGCGGCCAGCTGGGCTGCTGCCGGCTCCACCCGGGCGCGCGGGGCTCAGCCGGCTGACAGCCCAGAACGCCGCCCTGGGTCCGCGCGCGCCCCGAGCCTCCGTGCTCTCGCCCTCGGCCCCCGGCTGCGCTGGCCTCTCTGGGCTCCTGCGTTGCCGCCGCAGTGAATGCTGTAAAATCCAGGAAGGTTCAACTGCTGGAGTTTCTGGCTTTCAAGGCAGACGGTAACCTTAGAACTGCCAGCCAGTTCACGTGAGAGGTTTTTCTGATCTACGAGAAGCATTTCTGTTGGCTGTTTCTCCCTTAATTAGTAGTTTGTTGACTACTTAACCTCTCTGACGTCTCCCTGCCTAAGTTAGGGGCAGGTGTCCCCATCATCTGTTCAGGCGAAGAAACCAAAATACAAACAGATGAACTTCAGTGTTCAGGTTAACCCTGCACATCAAGAATCCAGTCCGTCATCTAGTTTTCTTTAACTTTTTTGATTTATTTTATTATTAAATAAGAAATATGTGCTCATTGTCAAAAAATTCACACAGTATAGAAATTCATAGAGTAAAAGGCGAAATTTCCCCTTTACCCTCTTCCGCCTCCAATGCTCCCACTAACCCTTACCAAGACGTGAGTACAGTGACCACTTCCGAGTGTGGCTTTCTTGACCCGTCCCAAGTTCTGAGGGAGTGTCAAAGTGCATAAAATATGGCCCAACAATTTGGTTGGAATTGCTATTCATTGCCTTCCCTTTTAAATGAGATTAACTTTTTCTTGAATACTTCGTTTGAGACTTAAAGATTGTTTTGATAAATTCTTTGGAACTATAGAAATAGCATTACTAACATAACTATTTTTTGTGAAAAGGAAAAAACATATAAAATGCTAGAACAGAACTTAAATCAACTGCATTTTTATAGTAGAAGTTTAATTTTCTAATCTTATCTTTCTAACTTACTTTATAAATAACAGCATATCAGATATTATTTACTGAGACATGACAACTAAATGCAATAGGCGATTCTTGTCTGGATTCAGTAGTAAAGGGAAAAATGCTATAAAGGACAGTAACTAGGTCAATTGACAAAATTGGACTGTGGACGATAAATTACATTAAAGTATCATATCAATGTTAAATTTTCTGAAGTTGATAACTCTACTGATTTTATAAGAGAATGTCCATGATCTTAGGAAATACAAGTATTTAGGGGTGAGGGAGCATGGTATATGTAACTTACTCTTAAATAATTCATTTAAAAAGTCTGTGTATTGAGAGAGAGAGATAATAAGGCAAATGGAACAATACGTTAACAATTAGGGAATCTAGGTAAAGGGTATACTATTCTTGCAACTTTTCTGTAAACTTGAAATTATTTTTAAATAGTTTAAAATTGTTCTTTACTCAAGAGCTTATTGTCTTAGATAGATGTGGTGAACAGTCCTTTGTCATCTTATTTGCATTATTTGCTTAGCAGAGCTGCCCTTCTATTGTAGTTCATTGCAGAATCAAATTCAACTCAGGACTGGTTGAATTTTGAATAGATGGCAAGAATTTTGCTTTGTATAGACTAAAAATCAAATACTGGTTATAATCTGCAACAAAAACCAATTGACAAATCCTTTAATTGTGGATATTTTTATGCCTGAATTCACAAATATGAATGTTTTAAATGTTTCTGTTTTGGTTTCTATAATTCCTCTTTGCAGGAAAAGGCAGAGGGTGACGGTCAGCATTTTTTGAGTACCTCCTATGTTCCAAATGCTTTGAGTACAGCTCTCATGTAATCCTTACAGCAGTGCTACAGACTGGGTAGTGGTATTCTTGTTTCATAGATCAGGAAACTGAGATGTAGAAAAGTAATTTTCCCAAAGTCACACACCTAATAACTGAACTGGGAGTCAGTTATCCCATACCCCAAGCCTGATGCCTTCTACATAGTAGACACTTGAATATTTATTGAATGAATCGAGCTAGAATTACACACTCTGGTTTTGTTTTTTAGCTGGAGAACTGTGAGCTGCTGCAGCGGCCAAAACCCAAGAAGCAGGTTTGAATCCAAACCGAAATTTCAGTATTTCCAGGTTTAGAGAACCAGAGATTTTTCTAACCCTTAACAGAAAAGACCAGTGATACCTTTGATGAGACTAGTTAATGGTAAATAATGATTTATAAGTTAGGGAGGTGCATTGGATCCCCCTGAGTTGCTCAGAGGGTCAGTGAGTCGTTTACAGGCCACTGCCCCTGTTTAAGAGCCTCCCCCTTGTTGTGCCCCATGTGTCCCCTTTAGTAAATGAAGCTGGTCATTGTTTCCCTCCACAACGTGAACTAGGAATGTGTACTTTTTAGTATAGGGTTACCTGGCCTTAGCTAGTGTTCCATCTTTAGCCCAACAGAAAGACTTCATTAATTGAGACTTTAAAAATCAAAGTGTAAACTTTTAACTAAATGTCAAAATAATTTTCCTAATTTAATAATGATAGCAAAAGATCTTCAATATATATTACATGAAAAGTCACATAGCATTGTTAAAATATGTGTACAATTGTGAATATGTGAAAGTATCTAAAATATATGTGTGTCCATACATGGAGATGCAGAGGAAAAGGTTTGGAAGGAGGTACCCAATTGGTCACCTATGAGGAGGAGATTGGGAATGATTTTGTTTAAAACTTTTGTAACAATCAGCTACTCAGGAATTACTTTTGTAATCTGTTTTTTAAACATTGAAAAGAGAATAAAGAAAATTAGTGTCAGAAAGATCTTAATAGTAATATATTATCAAGAAGTATTTTATTTAATGTCCCGTGTGATTAAATCTTGCCATTAAAGTGTAAAATTTTTAAAGTTTTGTTAATGCTTTAAACAAAAATTATTTAGAAATACTTTTACATGTTGCCCTATCTTCTTAAAACAAGTATATTAAATATAATTTGCTTTTTTTCCTTGATGACTTCTGGTCATTATGAGCATCATCTGGTTAACTGAGCTTAAATACAGTCATTTCTTCCTAGTACTAGTGTTCTGCTTATGCTGCTCTCTGTACTTTGAAATACCGTTTCCCTTTCCTTGCTTTGTAATTCCTACTTAAACTGTAATACACACATAGCTCAAGCTCTGAAGATGACCTTCACTTCCCTAGTTACAATTAGTTGCTTCTACATCTCTTCTTTTAGAATTCTGTTACTTATCTGGGTCACATAAATATTTGTTTACTTGCCTGTCTTTCTTAGACCTCAAACTCCTTGAGAGCAGGGTCTCTATTACACATTTAGTGGCTTGGATAGCATCTAGAAATGTGTTTAGTTGTAAGTAACTGAACTAAGAGAGCTTTACACAAATAGGGATGTATTCTTCTCACATAAAAGAAACCAGAGATTGCTGGTGTTTGTTCTGCCCCTCAGTGATACCGTCTAGGACCCAAATTCTTTGTCTTTGCTCTCTGCCATCCTAAGTGTATTGACTTTCATGTTCGGGCTGGTTATAAAATGGATAACATTTTTAAAATAATGTAAACATTTCGATAATAGTTTTTAGATAAATTTTAGATAAAAGTCCTCCCTTGAAGGCAGAAAGAAGGTGGAAGTAGTTCCAGCTGCATCTTGCCCTTTTATCAGGACAGAAGCCACCCTGTCAGACTTCTCTTAGGTCTCACTGACCACGTATGGCACATAGTAAGTGAGCAAGGAATACTTGAAGAATGGCTACATAGCCCCGTGGCGGGGATGTATGAAGTGCTTTGCTGACATCAAGAGTTCCCCGACTGCTGTGATTTTTCATGTACTTATGTCTATTTTTCCTGGCCTTTTTCTCCCTCCCTCCCCATCTTGTTGACAGTATTATTATTCTTTGTGTCCTTGCTGCCTTATTTTTACACCTAGTTAAGAGCTTAAGGAGGAAAGCGCTTGAGGTCTGAGCTTCCCTCTCTACTTGAGTTCATTCTTTTCTTTCATTATGAATTCCTGGTTGGGTTGCTGATAGTTTAAATTGCCAGAAGCTTGACTGCCACCTGTGTAGTCCATTACTGCACTCTGTAAGTTACTGTACTAGATATGACTATCACACAAGTGTAATTATAGAGTTAACATTCTTTCATTTGATAAACATTTGCTGAGCACGTATTATGAAAGTCCCAGTGTTAGGAACTGAATAAACAAAGGATTTCTAGCTTGTGTTACTGGCTAATTTTGAATTGCTGCCATGAACAGAATAATTAGCATTAATACAGTTAGTGTATTTAAGTATGACTTTTTTAGCTTAAAATGGGCCAAAATCTAAATTAATCTTAAGTTTTAATATGCATTCTGTCTTCCATATTTAAAGATGATTTTACTGCTCATGTGGGCCAATGTGAATGTATAATTGGGAACAGTTTAGAAGCTAGGAATCCTCAAAACCTTTTTGATGAATTTGATTTTCTGTGTGACATGTTAAAGAGGGCATACTTAAGAGACATGGACTTGCCCCTAGCTAAGTCTGGACTTCAACTTCCCAATTTATGACATGAGAGCAGTTGGGCTAGAGAATCTCTAAGGTGTTTTTCAGCTTTTAAATGGTAGTGTTCAATTTTTTCCAGAACATATACATTTACTTTCATACCTAGACAGTTGCTAGGGAATTGGTAGATTTTCCGTGTTGTACTTCGTGTTTTTAGCTAGTCTACAAACAACCCAGAAACAAAATACACTTGATTTTTTTTCTTGTTATAGCCATACTTTTAAGTTTATTATTTTTTTCATAGTTCTTTTTTCATTGAGATGTAATTTACATAGAGTAAAATGCATAGATTTTAAAGGTACCACTTTGCATTTTTCATGACTGCATGCCCTTATAACTTTCAGCACAATCAAGCTATAGGATATTTTCATCACCCCAGAAAATCTGCTTGATCTTTTAATGAGAAATTGTAATGAAATTTATACTATTCTACAGGTGGGTCAAGTAGGGACTTCTGTGCTTTAGGATGTGAGTTATGTTATTCCACAATAACATTTTTATTTGTTTCTTTCTTTTGTTTTTTTTTGTGAGGAAGATCAGCCCTGAGCTAACATCTATTGCCAATCCTCCTCCTTTTTTTTTTTTCTCTTTTTCTCCCCAAAGCCCCAGTAGATAGTTGTATGTCATAGCTGCACATCCTTCTAGTTGCTGTATGTGGGACACCGCCTCAGCATGGCTGGACAAGCGGTGCGTCGGTGTGTGCCTGGGTTCTGAACCCGGGCCGCCAGTAGCAGTGTGCGCGCACTTTACCGCTAAGCCACAGGGCTGGCCCCTTTATTTGTTTCTTGATGATTGATTATCGCATTGTTAAAATCCCCAGATTATCCTATAAGAAAGGCCTCCCAGGCTATGTTCATGATAGGAAAAACCACTTTGTTCTAAATCTGATTTTATTTAATTTGTATTATCTGGACAGATATATACGTAAAACAGAAAATGAGCTATCTTGGATGGTGAAGATGCTGGAATTGCTAAGATTCATTCTTTCAAGTACTGAAGTTTAATAGTTGCATCAAAATCTTGTTAACATGTATATTTCTATGTCTTCTTAAGCAAATTACTGTTTAATATAATATAGCTCTTTCTTGTTGATTCAGTGCCATGGTACTTGATTCACACTCATCAGTTTTTATACCATCCTGCGTACGTTGATACCCCTGTTATGTGTTAGTTTTAACTCTATTATTTGAATAACTCAGGTTTCCTTTAAACTTCTCTGTTAGCTTTTTGTATTTTTTTCTCCCGTTGGTAGAAACTTCTTATTCCCGCCAGTGTGCTGGCCTTCGACATCCCTTACTGTGTTAACACCTGTTTGATGTGAGCTTAAAAAATGGTCTCCTGAGTGGCCTGCACAAGGTGACCTATTAGGTAGGGGAAAAAATTAGACTTTCTCAACTTTTTATCTCATTCTTTTAAATTTCTAATTTGTGTATGTTTTATAAAGTATGTAACATCAGTGCAGTAGTATGTGTTTATAATGTACAAAAAAATAAGGGGTTTCATGTGCAGAATTTTTTTGCTACTAGAGGTGTATGATCAGACTACTAAGCTAGAAAACCGAGATAATTTCTTCTCTATTTTCTAACTTCTCTTTCAGGAGCTCCTTTTTCTTTTCTTTTTATGGCAACCTAATTTTTTCATGGATGCAATATTCCTATCTCTTGGAGAATATTGTTTATAGTTCTTTGTTGTTTTCTGCTATTCCCTGTGATCTCTGTATCTTTTAAATTTCTTTGTTGTTTTTGCTTGTTTGGTCTCGCATAGGCTTATTTTAAAGGATTGATTATCCATGTTAGCCATTCAGATTTGAATGAGACCTAAAAAGCTAGTTAGACCTGTGTGGGCCTTCTCCAGAGAAGGGTTCACCTGGGAGACTGAAGCCTGGCGGTTAGGATGTTGGAGTTAAATGAGGAAAGGGAAGTGGGGTGGAGTTAAGGAGGGAAACTCCCTTTTAATCTCCTGATTTTAGTCCAACACCTCAGCCCTCCTTTCCCCTTTGCCTATGTCTAGACTCCTCCAGAGGCTCAGCCTCACGAGTCCTGTCTTGACAGGAGGGATGGTTGCCTGGCTGTGCTAGGTGGGAATCTGGGGACCTACTTGAAAGACTTCCTAATGATCTTCCTCTTTTCAGCTCCCCAGGCCCTTTCTGAGCTGCTTCAGATTCTTGAGCCTTTGCAGGATCTGTAGGTCGGGTCACTTAACTTTTTAACCATTACTCTCACTGCAGTCATGTAGCAAAGCAGAGGAGGGGCAAATCTAAGACATTTACCCTTCCTCCATTCCTTCCTAGAGCGTGGCCTTCTGGTTTCATCACAGACAGAGTTTGGTTTCTATTATTTTTCTCTTTATTTGTGTGAAGTAATTGTTAAGTTTAAAAAGCAGATTACAAAATAGCCTAGGCAACTCAATTAACCAAGAACATTTTTATTTTTAGTTTGGCCTTTTTTTTAATAGACTTTATCTATACATATATGTTCAATATACATTGAAAAGAATCTGCAAGTATATACCAAAATGTTAATAGTAGTTATCGTATGGATAGTGAGTTGTTTGGGTTTTTTTGTTTGTTTCATTTTTTTATGTATATTTATGGTTTTTATAATGATGCCTGTTACTTGTATAATAAGAAAAAAACAGATTACAGAGTTCCCTGTGATTTCAGTGATACTGAAACTTGTTTTTGTTTTTATTTTTCAGATTAATGAAATATGTTGTGTTACTATGTTTCAGTAAATTTTTGAAGGCTGTGGGACTTTTTGAATCATATGATCTCCTAAAAGTAGTTCACATTGTTCAATTCATTTTTATATTAAAACTTGGGTGAGTGTGTGAGATTCTTTTTTTCTTAATCTTTTTATTTCTTTGAAAATCCTGTTTTAACTGAGTATCTTTAGGAAATTTTATATAGAATATTTTGTGCAATTTATTCCTCCTGACAAGTATTTTATAATTTTTTTTACAAAATAGAATACCTAAGGTTAGAGGTACAAAGAAACTGAATTATTTTTAAAAAAGGATTGTTGTACTATAATAGCTTTCCAAAACGTAGACTTTTACTTGAGTTTGTGTTAATGAGGTTCTTGCAAATTTCTTCTAATGTCTGGCTTAATAGAAAGCTGGAATCTCCTGTCTGCTTCCGCATTCAGTCTGTTGCAGTATCTCACATCAACCAGCCTCTGAAAAGCTCCACTGTACGCCCCTGAGAGAATAAGAGTGAAAAGGAAAATAATGTCTTAGTGTTTTTATAGACATGGTTTTGACCTCACAGACTCCCTGAAAGGGTCTCAGGGGCCCTAAGGAGTCCCCGGCCATACCACACTGGTGTAGTCCAACATTCCCCCAGGCGTAGAATGTTATCTGAGACTTGTCTTGGCACAGATGTTTCTTATTTTCTAAGTTAAACCGTGCTGGGTGTGTTCTCTACATGTCCTTTCACACAGTACAGGGTCCGCATCGAGTATAAATTTTACATTATTCTGCATATAGTAAGAAATTCTCTCTAAATAAAGATTCTCTGGACCTTGAGATTGATAATGACCACCCTCGGTGTTAATAAAAATCTGTTAGAAACTCCTGGGAATATAATATTAGTAATTATGAAAAGTGATTCTTGAATAGGAAATTTTAAGCACGAATTTTATACCTTTTTACATAACTGTTTTGGGAATGTGAAGGGTTGGGGACATATAATTATTTTCTTCATTTATATTATTTCAAGATTTGTTATTACTAAATTTTGGAGAAGATAGGAATTATTTTCTTTGGTATTTCAAAGTATGAAAAAATATTGAGACTCCTTTTCTTTTGTGGCTTTTGAACTGGTTCTGAAGGCAATTACAAAAGGCAAGTTCCCAAAATGTTGCAATGGAAGCCTTATTAAAATAAATATAGTTCTCCAGTATAATTTCTTTAGAGGATAACATACTTTTCAAGTTCTAATATATTTGTTTAAAATAAGTGTCTTTTCTTAAACCACACCTTCAATATAAGATTGATTAATATTAATATATTAATAATTTAATATTCACAGGACTGCATTTTTTATGGTTTTGTTTCAAAAGCCATTTTCTTCTGGGAAAAGTATTACCAAACACCAGGTAAGTTTTTTTACAGAATCCTTTTTTCCTAGCAGCTTCTCATTCAGTGGGCCAGGAGACAATGCTCTTTCCTTGATCAGGGTTACTTAATGAATGATTTAAGTGCACGGCAGAATTTTTCCAATGTCAACTTGCTCTTGACTTGTCTTTTCAGAATTGAGCCTTCAAGAGTAAACTGTAAAGTGCTAAGATAATGGAATGTTTAAAAATTCAGAAAAGGGAAAATTTTTAAAGCACGCTCATAATTATTTTTTTAAATACAGAATCCGTATTCTGAAAGGTTTACAAATCGGACACAGAGACGTGCCCAAGAGCCTGGTACAAATGTTATTGGGAGGCAGATAAAGCATAGGGGTTAAGAATGAGGCCTCTGGAGTCAGACAAATTCATATTCTGTCTGTCCTACTTACTAACTCTTACTTTGGGCAAGTTACTTAATTTCTCTACTTAATTTTCTCACTTGTACAATGGAAATAATACCTTCTTAGTGGAGCTGTGAGGAATAAATGAATTAATACGTGTAAAGTTCTTAAAATAGTGCCTGGCATATAGTAAGTATACAATATGTATAGATGTCACCCTTATCATCATCATTGTTCCCTTTAGGCACCTGAGGTTCAGGATGCATAACAGAAACATCCTATATTCTGCATAATCATCTCACATTATCACCTTTTTGGACAGTAGTTATACCCTGCTACCTGTTTGCCTTATACTCCAACTTAGAAGCCTCTGCCATGATTTTTTATCAAAATGACAAATTTAAGTACCTCTGTTTTAGAGATCAAGAATGTTTTTTAAAATAGGATTAATAGGGGCCGGCCCCATGGCATAGCGGTTAAGTACGCGCGTTCCACTGCTGGCAGCCCAGGTTCGGATCCCAGGCACGCACCAATGCACCACTTGTCAGGCCATGCTGTGGTGGTGTACCATATAAAGTGGAGGAAGATGGGCACGGATGTTACCCCCGGGCCAGTCTTCCTCAGCACAACGAGGAGGACTGGCGTGGATGTTAGCTCAGGGCTGATCTTCCTCACAAAAAAAAGTAAAATAAAATAGGATTAATATTTTAAACCCCATCTTAAATTTTTTCTCTCTTGTAAAATAATTGAAGCATTTTATATTCCTGATGGAAAAGAATTTAAAGATTAAAATATTAAAGTATTCCTAGCAAACTAGTAAGAAACTAATGGGGGCCAGCCCCGTGGCTTAGCGGTTAAGTGCGCACGCTCCGCTACTGGCGACCCGGCTTCGGATCCCGGGTGAGCACCGACGCACCGCTTGTCCGGCCATGCTAAGGCGGCATCCCACATACAGCAACAAGAAGGATGTGCGACTATGACATACAACTATCCACTGGGGCTTTGGGGAAAAAAGGAGGATGATTAGCAATAGATGTTAACTCAGGGCTGATCTTCCTCACAAAAAAAAAAAAAGAAACTAATAAAAAAAAGAGAAAACTGTACTCTGTAGAAAAAGATTTCAAGATCTAATAACAGAAGTGGAAAACAATACTGTCTTGCAAATCTAGAATTAGTCAAGGAATCTTAACATTTTCTATTTAATTTCAAAATATGTAATTAGCCTTTAAAATATTTTAAGTGTTACCATTATTATCTTTCCCTATGTGTTTTATTTAAGATTTGAAATATTTAGCAAAACACAGATGACTGAAATTTTTAATTTTTTTTTTCCATTTATAGTGGGTCAAAATATTTAAACATGCAGTTGCTGGATGTATCATTTCACTGTTGTGGTTTTTTGGCCTCACTCTTTGTGGACCACTAAGGTAAATAAAACGCATATTTTGAATGTTTGTTTATATCTCTTCATTTTGAATCTATAATGAGTACCTATTTAGGTTGTGGACTGATTCTTTGGTGAATACCATTAATATTTTGTTCATGATCTGTCATACATATTTTATTAGTTAGAGTTCAGAGAGTTTCAGAAAATTTTTAGCATAAGGGGCTTTTTTATCATTCATTGGTGATCCCTTTTACCAACTGATTTTAGAAACTAAAAGTTCTGAAGTGATACATAAAATCAACCAGTAAGGAGGAGAGCAAAATCTTTTAAAAGTACTTTTTTTTTCGGCACAACTTTGAAAGCACTCGAGAACCCACAGAAAATGCTTCAAAGAGTTGGTTGTAAACAAATGTCTTGGGAATAGTGTATCAATCATCAGATGAAAGATGAGTTAACTGGGGCCAGCCCTGGTGGTCTAGTTAAGTTCGGCGTGCTCCGCTTCAGTAGCCCAGGTTTCGTTCTCAGGCGAGGATCTACACCACCCGTGTATCAGTGGCCGTGCTATGGCAGCAGCTCACGTACAAAAAGAGGAAGATTGGCAGTGGATGTTAGCTCAGGGCTAATCTTCCTCAGCAAAAAGAGGAAGATTGGCAAGGGATGTTGGCTCAGGGCCAGTCTTCCTCACCAAAAAATAAATAAATAAATAAAAATAAATAAAAACGAAGATGAGTTAACTCTCATTTCATATTCCCCTAGATCTCTATGGAGTCATCTTTTTGTGTACATGGGCCAGTTCATGGGGAACATGCTTAAGGGCACTTAATTTAACAGGAAATGTAACATGTGCAACTATGCATAAGCAGTCTTTTAGTATTTCTTTAATGGGTTTTATTTATTGGGTAAAAGTATAAGAAAAAGTACCTTGCCATTAATGAAGGAGGAATATGAGGACAAGAGGTAAGGACTAAGATGAAGGATGTTCTAAATAATCTTGTGTAGAATCACAGTGTAGAAAGTGATAGGTGGGAAATGCTTTGTGAAAAGTCCTTTCCCCTCTCCCAGCCAACAGAATAGTTTCTGGGTTTGGGTCCCTTTGGTTTGTTTACCCTGTACTCTGTCCATGACAGTAGCAGCATCCTGGGGTGGTGGGAAAGCTGGCTGGAATTTCTCACCTTGGAGAGAGCTTTTTCAATTTATGCTTGAATATGATTGAGTGGTGGTATTGCTTATCATCCCTAATATTTTAAATTTCTTATTCATGAAATTATGTTTTGGTCCCTGTGTTATTACATCACTGTTCCTATATGTTAAGATAGGGAAGGAAGGGGAAAAATCCTTAAATTCTTACTTCGCTCCTAATTTAGTTATCTACTTCCTGCCCTTACAACCCCACACTGCCACCAGCTCCTCTGCCAACACTACCTCTCTCATTCTTTTACTAAAACCATCAGGCAATTTGTTGATTAGAAAGACTCCTTTGGTGTTTCATAGCCTGTCTTACTTTAGGTTAGTATTGCTCTGCTGATATATTTATTTTCTTAAATTATAATCTCCCAAATATTAATAGAACTAAAGTTATCATTGCTTTGTTCCATCATTACAGATTTTTGGGTAAAGAGGAAAAATGAAAATTTTTTTAATGAGCAGCTGAGAATGTGTTACTATTTAGATCCTATAAGTCCCCTTTGCTGGTCCTAATGTTTTTTTAAAAAGTTGTCATACATATAAAAGAGTAAATATAAATCAATATGTTTAAATAATAATAAAATGAACATTCACATATCTAACACCCAGCCCCCAAAATAAAACCAATACCTTTGAAGCCCTGTGTGCCCCTCTTCCTCTACCATTGGATGTAACCAGCGTCTTAAGTTTTGTTTTTTATTCTCTTGGTTTTATTATAGTTTTAACCACATATGTACATAATTCTTTATTTTTAAATGTTTAACTTTGCAAGTTTTTTACTTTATATAAATAGAATGACTTTGCATGTATTTTCCTGCAGCATACTTTTTCCATTCAATGTTATGTTTGAGATTTGCCTATTTTGATGCATAGTGTATATATATGTATATAATTCATTTTTATGGCAGTTTTTTGAAATATAATTGACATACTATAAAATTTATTCTATTAGTCTTAGTCCATTTGGGCTACTATAACAAAAATACTATAGACTGGGTGGCTTATAAACAACAGACGTTTGTTTCTCACAGTTCTGGAGGCTGGGAATTCCAAGATCAAGGTGTCAGCATGTTCACATTCTGGTGAGGGCCCTCTTCCTGGTTCATAGCTGGTGCCTTCTTGCCATGCTCTCACATGGTGGAAGGGGGTGCGGGATCTCTGTGGGGTCTCTTTTATAAGAACACTAATCCCATTCATGAGGGCTCCAACCTCATGAGCTAAACACCTCCCAAAGGCCCCACCTCCAGATACCACCACGGTGGGGATTGGGTTCAACATACGAATTTGGAGGGGACACAAACATGCAGTCGATAGTACTTTTAAAGTGTAAAATTCAGTATTTCTTAGTATATTCATAGGATTTTATTCATTTTTACTGCTCTACAATAGTCCATTGAATAGATATACTCTATATTATCTGCTCTCTTATAAGTGGGCATTTAGCTTGTTTCCAGTTTGGCCTACTGCAGACAAGGCTGGTATGAAGCAATCTTATAAGTGTTTTCTGGTACATATATACAAGAAATCTGTGTGATATAATCCTACAAGTACTATTGTTGAGTATTTGTAGCTTCAGCCTTTCCAAGGTAGATAATGCCAAAATAGTTTTCAAAACAGTTGTACCTATTTATTTTTCTCATAATGTTTTATGAAATCAAGGTGAAATATTTATTTTCTTTTCTCTTACTCTAGTTGAATTCATGCTTCTTGATAAAGATCAGATATATTTCATGAATAATAATGATTTATTTTTGTAGGACTTTGCTGCTATTTGAACACAGTGATATTGTTGTCATCTCACTGCTCAGTGTTTTGTTCACTAGTTCTGGAGGAGGACCAGCAAAGGTAGAATTTTCCATTATTAGTTACTTGAAAATTGAAAGTATACATGTAAAATATTATCCAAAGCAAGTTATTTACTTGCTGTACTATTTGTATCTATTTCTATTAGCATTTAAAAGAATACAGGGGCTTTTTCTGCTAATTTTAAATTTTTCTTACAAACTTTTTGTTTTTTACTTTTTATTTTGAAATCATTATATATTCCTAGGAAGTTCAAAAATAGTACAGAGAGGTCTATGTGCCCTTCACTCAGTTTCAGTGGTAACTTCCTACCCAACTCAAGTATATACTGTCAAAACCAGGAAATTGACAATGGTACAATCCATAGACCTTATTCAGATTTCACCAGTTTTGTGTACACTTTGTGTGTAGATTCATGTAACGACCACTACAATCAAGATATAGAACTGGTTGATTACCACAAAGATCTTCTTCATGCTGTACCTGAACGCCTCCCCTGCCTCATTCTTAACCGCTATACATCAGTTTTTGAAAATACCCAAGAATTTGTTCTATTTAAAGTCTAATGAACATTTATCCAACATTTTGCCAACTAGGCAACCCTATTTACCTTAAGTATTATCTCCTTTTGGTAAATGAGTCACCAATCTGCAATTCCAAATTCTTACAACTACAGTATTTCTCTTTTATCAGACTAAATGCTTCCTGTGCGTGATGCATTGTCCTAGTTACGGGGGAAAGGAGAAATAAAGACAAATAAGGTATAATAGTCCCTGCTGTGAAAGGGGCTTTCAGGCTAAGAATGGAGACAGATGAAAAAAATAAAGTGAACAAAGTAACGTGCCAGGGAGAGGAGAGAGAATACCTAGCCCATAGATTTCACGTTGGATCGTTAATATTAAAGCACATACCACTACTTCATCCTTCCCCTCCCGGAGAGTACTCCGTAATAAATGTCAAGTGGATTGAAGAGTTATGTGGTTATAAAAAAAGATAATTTGTAAAAACAGTAGAATATAGATGGATAATTAATCTATGGGCAGAGAAGAACTTTCTGAGCATGAAGAAGTAGAAAAAAATCACAAAGGGAAAATTCAGTACGTTTAACTTCATAATGATTACGAACTTTTATATAACAGAAATCATTTTGCAAACAACAACAAAATATTGCCACAAATAAAAGTTTTACATTTAAAATATAAATTACTCAAATCAGTTAAGAAAAATGCTTAGCATGTTCAACAGAAATGAGCGAAGGACAGGGAAAGACAACTCACAAAAGAAATACAAATGACTTTAAAACATTAAAAAAACAAAAATTTTGCTGCACTAATAATAAAAATGAGAGTATAGATCTTACATATCGTCTCATTAGTATTAGTAATGAATCTGGACATCTATCCAGGACTCAATGATTTGTTTTTTCTTAGTTATGACTCTGAAGCACTACAGAATTCTCGGTTGCCCTCTTTGTTAACAAAAGATTAAATTATATTCCTGTATTTGAGTGTTGTTGATGTTGCCATATCCTAATTCAATGAAAATAATGAAATTTAAAATTGTGTGGTTTATGTATACTGACTTTTGTCAGAATATCCACCACACTAATAGAGAATGTATCACATGTGGTAGTAATCAGCTAATAAATGAAATCCTCACTTTTTGTTTTAAATTTTTATTTAATGAAAGTATCTGGTGTTATACCTGTAAATTTGTAAATATAGATTGTAAAATGCTATTTAGATTGCTTTTATACCAAAAATTCTGAAGTATTTGCATAAACTAGGCTAGTATGTCCTTTCTATAATTTTCTTTTGTCAAAATCCTTTTCCTGGAATGAGAACATAGACTTAAAAATTTATCAGCTTTTAAATGCTTCACATCTTTACTCAATATTAGAAATGACTTTGCTAATTTTCTTAATGTGCTCTTAGTTCTTTTTTCCTAGAAGAGTGGTAACTAGAATATTGATATTATTGTAAATTAACTGTCTTCTCCATCACTTGCATGTTGTCGAGAAAAATAAATCCCTACTAATTATTCTTTAGCTACTTGGGCTTTTCAACCAGAAGCAAAGTAACATTTAGGAAGATTAATTCTGTAAATGTTAACAGTTTGTGCATAGTAACATGCCTAGCCATATTAGCAAGGAGACAGTTGAAGTTGTCATTATGATGTGTCTTAAATGCCCTTAAAATATCCTGTTGGAGCTCTTTACTTTTATATCTTACATTAATACTGTAAATTTATGTTGTATAGTATAAAGACTTCAATGTCAGATGTTATTTCTCTTTAGATGTTTATTTGAAAAATTTTTTTTCTGCAGCATTTGTATAGTCATGGTTTTAAAAATCAACCCTTGAAAAAGCCATCCTTAGTATTATTTTCTTCATTTTCAGACAAGGGGGGCTGCTTTTTTCATTATTGCTGTGATCTGCCTGTTGCTTTTCGACAATGATGATCTCATGGCTAAAATGGCTGAACACCGTATCCTTTTGCAATAGATCGGAGTTATTTAGTCTTGCAGAAAAACAAAAGACTGGCAGAATAGGAAAAGAAGGGGTGACCTAATTAAACTGATCAATCATGAATGAAACTTTCAGATTAATGTAGGTATTCTAAATCAGTATTCAAATAATGAATAAATTCTGAATTAAATATTTTATAGCAATTCAGTATCTTCTACAGCACCTGAAATATTCAGAAATTTAGCAACAATGAAAGAATATTTTAGAATGTCCTGGTGCTAAAAAAAAAAACAGTAGATGATTTGCCACTCAACAAAATCAATCTATTTACTCCCTCGTAATTTAGCAATTTAAATGCTCAATTTAGAAGGCAGTGGCAAATATTAAATATAAACTTCTTTGAGATTAAATGAAAAACCTCTGGCATTTTTTTGCCTGTAAGAAAAAGTTCAGATTCCTTAACCTGAGATTCACTCTCTTGCTTTTAAATTATTATTTCCACCTCAGCCCCCACTCTTCTGTATACACCCAACTTTCCAGTCAAATATATCTACTCCTTTCCTCTGCAGACATGCGGTGTTCTTTCCTATCCATACACCTTTGCCCACTCCATTTAGCAGAACTCAGAACACCAGTTTCGATTCTTCTGGACTCACTGCCTTAAAAACTATTACTTAACTAATAATAATTTACTTTGTTGCAATGAAAGAGAGTGGCATGACTTTGCAAAACTCCAGGTTGCTTGTGATACAACTATTCCCCACCCCACCCTCTTTGCTTGCTGCTTGCTTTGCTGAGGCTTATGGAATCAGCGACTTGGAAACAGATTTAGGACTGATTTTACATGTCATTCTAAAAGGGCATTGGATAGAGTGGCCCAAGAACACCCCTTGCTCTTGTCCCTTTGTGTTACTTACAGTATCTACGCAGATGTCTTTTGGAGGTTAAGTACTGAAATTTAACAACTGTGTCTTAAGCACTATTGTCATTGTTTTGAGACAACAAAAGGAATACAAGCCATTCCACTTTATGAATCATGTCCCGGAATTAAATTTTAAATTATTTGGTTTTTAAGGGAAACATATTGTTGGAGGGTAGTCAGGTTTGGGGCTCCCAGACTAGTCTATAATCAACCCAAAGTAATGTAGCTAAACTTTCAGGAGGACTTCAGGATTCAAAGAGTTAATGTTTGGAATTTTTTCCCTTACTCTGAGTCCCTTAGCTGAAGGACATCATGACAGCGCCCTAACTCACATGCTTTACACAGCCATTGCCTTCTTAGGTGTGGCCGATCACAAGGTATGTTCTTGTCTTTGTTCCTAACATGATCAAGAGATTCTGAAAAGTTACAGCAACTATAACTTTAAAAGTGCATTTAAAATAAGTTATCAGTAATTCACAATACTGTTTGCCGTTTAATTAGTTGAGTAATTTGGGATGTGGAAAAACATGCTAGTTCCATTTCTTCAAATGTGTATTTGGGGATTCAGTATTGGACTGTATGTTTCTAATGAGACTTATCTGATTTTACTCATAGGGTGGAGTATTGTTGCTAGTACTGGCTTTGTGTTGTAAAGTTGGTTTTCATACAGCTTCCAGAAAACTCGCTGTAGATGTTGGTGGAGCCAAACGTCTTCAAGCTTTATCCCATGTTGTTTCTGTACTTCTCTTATGCCCATGGGTCATTGTGCTTTCTGTGACAACTGAGGTAAGAACAGAAATTTATTGGTAATAAGTGAAATGAATTGCTATTACTTATAAATTATAGTTTAGTACATTGTATTTCATTTCAATTTGAGGTTGCAAGTGGGTTAAATTATCATTGCTTTTTCTTTGTAGTTTTTGAAAAATTTTTGGAGTTCATTTTATTGTTTATAGAGAATAAAAATCAAATACTATTACATTTATATATCCCTCTCATTCCTGTGGCCCAAAGGAATCAGTTAAAGAAACAATTTAATACCTACCATGTGTTAGGCACAATGATTGTGACTCACCTAGTATTTATAAAATTATTAAATGGTAATGCTTTTGTTTTTTAATACTTTGGGAAATACTGGGAAAATGTGCCAATATCTTATAGCTCTTATATTTTGGCGTTTTACAAATCATATGGAATCATGAGAATATTTGTTTATACATAAAGGAATTAACTAAAACATAAGATGTGAACTTTATACATGTATAGTATTGACAGTTTTTCTTTTTTTAATTTCTAGAGTAAAGTTGAGTCTTGGTTTTCTCTCATTATGCCTTTCACAACGGTTATCTTTTTTGTCATGATCCTGGATTTCTATGTCGATTCCATTTGTTCAATCAAAATGGAAGTTTCCAAATGTGCCCGCTATGGATCTTTTCCCATTTTTATTAGTGCTCTACTTTTTGGGAATTTTTGGACGCATCCAATAACAGACCAGCTTCGGGCTATGAATAAAGCAACACATCAGGAGAGCACTGAACACGTCTTGTCTGGAGGAGTGGTAGTGAGCGCTATATTCTTCATTTTGTGTGAGCATTTTTCCCCTTAGCAAATTTCTTCCTATAGATTCTGATGTTCAAATCATTTACTTAATTTGGGGATTTGTTCAATGCTTGCCTTTAGTGCTGATGGATACTGTGCTGGTTTTTGGTAGCTTAAACTTTTAAAACTTCTGTAATATTCTTTTTTTTTTTCCCTCTCGTAGCTGCCAACATCTTATCATCTCCTTCTAAGAGAGGACAGAAAGGTACCCTAATTGGATATTCTCCTGAAGGAACACCTCTTTATAACTTTATGGGTGATGCTTTTCAGCATAGCTCCCAATCGATCCCCAGGTTTATTAAGGAATCACTGAAACAAATTCTTGAGGAGAATGACTCTAGGCAGATCTTTTACTTCTTATGCTTGAATCTGGTAAGATTTTTAAGTATTAATGACATATCTTAAAAGCTTAATCTTTAAATTTTGACAGTTCTGGTATAATTTTAGTAATTCCCAAATTTCTGGGAATTAGAGATGAGCTAAAAATTACATTTTCTCTAAGTAGTAGAAAGATTACAGGATCATATTCAGATTAAGCAAACAATTTTTGAGGCATTTCAGAAGGATTGGTATAGTGTGCTATTTCAAATCAGTAAATATAGTAGCTTCTAAAGATTTTTATCTATTCTTTATAGGATCTCAATACAGACCAGATTGCTAACATTTTATAGCTTAGTTTATTGGGTTGGTTTTTTTTTTTTTTTTTGGTGAGGAAGATTAGCCCTGAGCTAACATCTGTTGCCCATCCTCCTCTTTTTTGCTGAGGAAGATTAGCTCTAAGCTAACATCTGTGCCTATCTTCCTCTATTTTATGTGAGACGCCTGCCACAGCATGGCTTGATAGGCATATTGAGTTCTATAGACACATAAATAAAACTATCTCCTTTTAAGTAATGTCTAAGATGGATATATCTGACTTAGCTTAGTTTCTTACAGTTTATATGCAGTGAGGTTTCTGATGTAAGTGCCAGTTAAATAACTAAAGAGGCAGTTATATCATATCTTCAAGTAAGGGTTAAAATCCTTGTGATTAAATTCTGATAAATCTCTTGAAACAGTATTTCCCAACACATTCCTTCCCTATTTTTTTTTAAACATATTTTAGCTTTTTACCTTTGTGGAATTATTCTATGGCGTGTTGACCAATAGTCTGGGTCTGATCTCAGATGGATTTCACATGCTCTTCGACTGCTCTGCTTTGGTCATGGGACTTTTTGCGGCCCTGATGAGTAGGTGGAAAGCAACGCGGATTTTCTCTTATGGGTGGGTACACTGACTGTCAAGGTAATACAGCACAGTGAAAAAATCTTTAGCGCAAAGAATAAAATTTTACTTTAATTCAAATCATTTTTCAGAGCTTCATTCTTCTTTAATTTGAAGTAGATAAGAGAAGGTAAACCACTTGTTTGATAAATACTGAATGACAGTAAGCTCAAGATTATACTCCCTGACACATCCCTCTTATAAGTAGGGAGCAAAAGTCCGTTAAATATTGAGCTCTTGGCCTGATGTTTCTTTGAGGCAATGGAATGTGCATGATCATTCACATCTTTGCTGTTAGAAAGAGTATTCAGAATTTGAAGTGGCTATGCATAAAGTATCCTTGCATCAAGTGAATAATTCAGTTCAGCAAATACTAGAATCCCTGATTTGTGCAAGGTATTTTGATAAGACCTACTCTAAATAGATTAATAAATTCAGCTCTTATTTTGATAAGACCTACTCTAAATAGATTAATAAATTCAGCTCTTATTTTGATAAGACCTACTCTAAATAGATTAATAAATTCAGCTCTTATTTTCAACTGTTTATATTTTGAAAGATGGCTGAGCCAAAAATACAAATAATTTTGGTACAAAGCAGAATCTATGTGCTGTCACAGAAATACAGAACATATCAAGAGCTTAAAGGATAGAGAAATAACTTCTTGCTAGGAAATTAGGAAAGACTTTGTGTAAGAGGAAACATTGAAGAAGAACTTCGATAAATATATAAAATTTCACCAAACAGATATATGTACGGAATCTTCCAGCATTAGTCTGACGTTTAAAATCTTGGTAATCTTCTAATCTTACTATTTATATAGTCGAAAATCTGATCTTGTTTCCTCATTTGTAACATAATCTTTATACTTTAATAATACTTGTCATTTTCTTTTTCTAAAAATATATTCTACATTTTTAGGTATGGCCGAATAGAAATTCTCTCTGGATTTATTAATGGACTTTTTCTAATGGTAATAGCTTTTTTTGTGTTTATGGAGTCAGTAGCTAGATTAATTGATCCTCCGGAATTAGACACTCACATGTTAACAGTAAGTCTTTTTATTTTCCTATTTGAATTTCTTGTACTCATACAGCTTTTTCCATGCTAAAGTTTAACTATTTGTAATTATTGATCTAGGAAGGTTTTGTTTTATTTTTTATTTAAATCAACATAACTTCCTATCTTGGTATTTACATTTACACTGCTGACTCTCAGAAATTAATTAATCCTTTTCTCTAATATTTTAGTAGTCAAAATATTAGATGACATTGTAAAACATACAGATTTCTTTCTAACTTATTAAATGTTTTTGTTTGAAGAGGTGTTTTTAAATACCTGAGGAAATTGGCAAAATGTTAGAGAATCAGAAAAATATAATTTTAAAGGCTTTATTCTATAGATAATATTATTTCTATATCAACTTTTGATGTTCTCCCTATACCTCTGAACCTTTCCATGTGCCGTTTCTTGTAGTTGGCATGCCCTTCCCTCACCTGTGCCCTTCAGCCTTCCTCAAGACTTTGCCCCTCTGCTCGGGTATTTGCCCTTAATCCCCCTCCTCCCTCCTCCAAGTTGGTTAGATTTCCCTTTCGCAATATTCCCATCGTATCTTCTGCATTCTTCTTTTAGCAACACTGAGTTATAACTGTTGTTTAGTTTGTCATTCTTTCACAGTTAAAGATGTAAGTGAAGTGTCTTCAGGACCAGAATTGTGTATCAACTCTTAAGTTGTAGCACCTGGCTTGTAGTAGGAAATCAGCAATTAATTGTTGAATGAATAAAAGCAGTTATGAGTCTTGTTGGTGGAAGCCTGTATTAGTAAAGTGTTTCTGGATTACAGTTTGGAAATACATTTTGAATTTTAAATGTTCATATCCTTTGAGTTTTAATATTTATTACAGAAATATTTGCACAGGTTTGTAAAGGTGCTTTGTTTATAATGGTAAGAGAAAAAAAACAAACCCCAGTGTTCACCAATGAAAGGACTAGTTAAATAAATTTGTCATTCCTATAATAGAATACTATGCAGCTATTAAAAAGAATGAGGTATAGGGGCCGGCCCCGTGGCATAACTGTTAAGTGCGCCCACTCAGCTTCAGCGGCCCAGGTGTTCACAGGTTTGGATCCTGGGCGCGCACCAACGTACCACTTGTCAAGCCATGCTGTGGGGGCGTGCCATATAAAGTAGAGGAAGATGGGCATGGATGTTAGCCCAGGGCCAATCTTCTCAGAAAAAAAGAGGAGGATTAGCATCAGATGTTAGCTCAGCACTAATCTTCCTCACAAACAAAATAAATAAAATAAAAAGAATGACGTATATATACATATGCTGGCATAAAAAATATTTATAAGATGTACTAAGGAAAACAATTTACAAAACAGTATTATAATATGATCCTATTATTGTTTTAAAAAGTTGTATATGTATGTATGTTAGTATGTGCATAGAAAATACACCATTCTCTTAGGAGTGACTAACTCTTGGGCGTAGAATTATAGGGGGCCTGTACTTTCTACATTATTTTATTTTTTTCTGATGAAATATATAAAGTATTTCTCAGTGGAGGAGAAGGAGTATTTATGAGGTGGTGGGGGTCTCTGTAAGCAGTATTTGATTTCATTCAAAATTCATTAACCATCTTCAAGCTCATACAGCTAACTGAAATTTTAAAATCTGACAGACTAATGGTGTGAGTCACAGGAAGAAGTAAATAAGCTCCATACATGTTTACTAAAGTAAATCTCTTCTCTCACTGCCTTTGAAAATTAATTAAAATTATCTGTCCTCCTCATTTATTTTTTTTTTTTTTGTGAGGAAGATCAGCCCTGAGCTAACATCCATGCCAATCCTCCTCTTTTTGCTGAGGAAGACCGGCTCTGAGTTAACATCTATTGCCAATCCTCCTCCTTTTTTCCCCCAAAGCCCCGGTAGATAGTTGTATGTCATAGTTGCACATCCTTCTAGTTGCTGCACGTGGGAGGGTGCCCCAGCATGGCTGGACAAGCAGTGCTTCAGTGTGCGCCCGGGATCCGAACCCGGGCCGCCAGTAGCAGAGTGCGTGCACTTAACTGCTAAGCCACGGGGCCGGTCCCCCCTCCTTATTGTTATATGTTCTTTTTATAAAACAAATCGATTTCTCTAAAGGAGAAATTGTAGATGTATGTAAATTAAATAACACCCTGAACTATTCAAAATTATTTTGTAAGAGAGGATAATCAAGGGTAAATAACTTTGTTTATCCTCTGGGGGGTTATTGTGGCACCATTAAATCAAGATAATTCCATTCTCTTTGTTAAAAAAAAATGAAAGATTAGTATTATATGTTTGCTTTTCTATTGTACTTTTTCTACTTTGGGATATTTTTTTTAAGACACAATAAGACTATTTATTTGGAATCCACTAGTTAGTAAATTATGATCATTGCCTTACAAACTGTTGAAATTCACCTAGTAAGATAAATGAGATTTCAGGTACAGTGTATACTTGTTTTAGTAAGCAGTACTTTCAAAGTCTTTATTTAATAAATAAAACAAAACTTTAGCATCATTTATTTATTCATAAGCCATGAACCAAGCACATATTATTCTTAATCACTTAATTAAAGTAAGTCCAAATCCCTCTACTTGTTAACCCCTTTGGTATTTGAAAGTTAAAATGTTTCTTCTAAAATATTCTAAAATTCACACTTTTTAAATTTTGGATTTACCTACTGAACTTAGATTTTACTATGAATACTTTCAAAACTGTAAACAGAAAAATATATATAGCTATATAGTAACTTTTAAATAACAAATTTATTTTTTAAATTACAAATTTAAAGGTTTTTTTTTCTCCCTTTTGCTAGCCAGTTTCAGTTGGAGGGCTGATAGTAAACCTTATTGGTATCTGTGCCTTTAGCCATGCCCATAACCATACCCATGGAGCTTCTCAAGGAAGCTGTCACTCATCTGATCATAGCCATTCACACCATATGCATGGACACAGTGACCATGGGCATGGTCACAGCCACGGATCTGCTGGCAGAGGCATGAATGCTAACATGAGGGGTGAGTCCTTGTCAAATATTGTCCTACCTTTCAACTGTGTTTGAATTTATAGTTTGTATTAAATATTGGGCTTCTGGTACAGTTTTATTTTTGAAAAGCAATCTGTGGCTAAAAAAAGGTCTGAAGTCATCTGCTGTACTAAATGCTTATGTTTGTTCATAAATGTTAGTTTTTAAATAGATTATGGTAATTGCAGAGTCCTTTTCATAGTGATGGTTGCATAAATATTACTTGGAAGGGAAACCCTGAGTGTGCCATTATGAACTTTGACTACAAAAGAACCAGGAAATTTTTATTGTACTGTAAAAAAATATGAGGGAATGGGGCCAGCCCAGTGGCTTAGTGATTAAGTTCGCCCGCTGCACTTTGGCGGCCTGGGGTTCGCAGGTTCGGATCCTGGGCGCAGACCTTCTCACCACTCATCAAGCCATGCTGTGGCAGCGTCCCACGTACAAAATAGAGGAGGATTGGCGCAGATGTTAGCTCAAGGACAATCTTCCTCACCAGAAAGAAATATGTATATATGGGGGAAATATTTTATCACTTATTACATTGAATTATTTATTCTGATGGTTTAATATAAGTAATTTGGGTAATGTCAAAACTTGGCTCATGTATGATTTCTAGGAAACCTTCCCAGACAAACCACACCATCATGAAACTCACCACACTGTTATAGTTGCCCACATCCTTACCTTTTTACCACTATGCTATGAATTCCTTGAGGGCGTTTTGAAGTACCAGCCCCAAGCAGAGTGCCAGGTGCATAGTAGCTACCCAGTAATATTTGTAGAATGGATAAAAGAACTAAATTAGATGTGCTTTAATTTTTAATGTTTTTATATATTTTATTTTTAGGTGTATTTCTACATGTTTTGGCAGACACACTTGGCAGTATTGGTGTGATTGTATCCACAATTCTTATAGAGCAGTTTGGATGGTTCATTGCTGATCCCCTCTGTTCTCTTTTTATTGCTGTATTAATATTTCTCAGTGTTGTTCCACTGATTAAAGATGCCTGTCAGGTTCTACTTCTGAGACTGCCACCAGAATATGAAAAAGAACTACATATTGCTTTAGAAAAGGTATTGTGTGTAATTCACTATTTTTTTCCTTTTAAAATAGTATTTGAAATTATAAGTTGACCTAATAAGAAATGTGAAAGATATGAATGAAGAAAATACAGTTTTAATTAAAGGACATAAAATAGGGACAATAAATAGAGATATTCTCTTGGATGGGAAACTGTATTGTGAAGATATTGCTTCTCTTTCATTTAAATCTCAATGCAGTTACCTCTCATTGCAATTTTTTTGTTTTGTTTGTTTTTGTTTTGGGAGAGGATAGCTAATCCAGTATTACTTGGAAGCTTATTTGGAGGACTTAATGCTTGAGAATAAACAAAAAAAGTACATAAATTTAACTAATTAATAAGATCCTATTTTGTGATTATAAAGTTACAGAACGAACTAACAAAACTAATAGTTTTGTCCTTGGACAAGAATAAACACATAAATAAATTTCAGAAAAAATAGGTTGTCCAGAAACAGACCCAGGAACTTATGGAATTCAGCATTTAGCAGAGATAGCATTTCACATCAGTGGGGAGAAAGGGTTGACCTAATGAACATTTCCACTTGATGAAAAAGAAAAGCTGTATCTCTATACCATACCATATAAAAATATATTTCCACTGGATTAAATATGTAAATGACCAATTATAAAACTGCTAAAATAAAGTAGAATAATATTTTTAGAGTCACAGAGGTAGGGAAAGTCTTTTTAATAAGGTTGAAGTGAAACCAGAAGCCAGAAAGGGAGGAAAAAGAAATATGCAGATTGGACTAACCGAAAATTGTCCATTGGCAAAAGATTCCATTAACAAGTATGAAGTATAAAAGGCAGAGGAGGAGAAAATATTTGCAGCATAGGTAAATAGGCAAAGGCTACTATCCATAATCATTTAAATCAAGAAAAAAGCAGTCTTGTAGAAAAATTGACTGATTATATAAACAGGCAATTCACAGAAAAAAACAAATAGAAAATAGAATGTTTTTCAGCTTGTGTTTTGCCATATATTCAAGTAATTAGGGTCTGCTGATGAAAAGTTGGCATCTTGTGTATTTAAGGTATAGCATCTTAACCCACTGTTTTGATAAATAAAATGAGTAAAATTTTCTCACTTTCTCGTAATTAGTGAATAGTACATCCTACTAAAAAAAAAGTTTTTTATTTCAAAAATAATACATGGCCATTACAGAAAACAAAAATGGGGAAAAAAATCGCATGTAATTCCACCACCTGGAAAGACGCACTTTTAAAGTTGTTTTTCTGTATAAAAATATTTTGAAGATAAAAATGGCAAAAAACTTTTGTAAATCTTTCCCCACTTAATTATGTCATGTTGATAAATATTCTAATACATTTTTTTAATTGATGTTTTAATAGTTTTTAACATTGTGAAATTTGGGGTTGTACATTTTTGTTTGTCCATCACCCCATATATGACTCCCTTCACCCCTTGTGCCCACCCCCCACCCCCACTGCCCCTGGTAACTACAATACAGTTTTCTCTGTCCATGTGTTGGTTTATATTCCACATATGAGTGAGATCATACAGTGTTTGTCTTTCTCTTTCTGGCTTATTTCACTTAACATAATACCCTCCAGGCCCATCCATGTTGTTGCAAATGGGACGATTTTGTCTTTTTTTATAGCTGAGTAGTATTCCATTGTATATGTATACCACATTTTCTTAATCCAGTTGTCAGTCGAGGGACACTTAGGTTGCTTCCACTTCTTGGCTATGGTGAATAATGCTGCAATGAACATAGCGGTACATAAGCCTCTTTGGATTGTTGATTTCAGGTTCGTTGGATAGATTCCCAGTAGTGGGATGGCTGGGTCATAGGGCATCTCTATTTTTAATTCTTTGAGGAATCTCCATACCGTTTTCCATAGAGGCTGCACCAGTTTGCCTTCCCACCAGCTGTGTATGAGGGTTCCTGTTTCTCCACATCCTCTCCAACACTTGTTTTTTGTCTTGGTGATTATAGCCATTCTAACGGGCGTGAGGTGATATCTTAGTGTTGTTTTGATTTGCATTTCCCTGATGATTAGTGATGGTGAACATCTTTTCGTGTGCCTATTGGCCATCTGTATATCTTCTTTGGAGAAGTGTCTGTTCATTTCCTCTGCGCATTTTTTGATCGGGTTGTTTTTTTGTTGTTCAGTTGTGTGAGTTCTTTATATATTATGGAGATCAACCCCTTGTCAGATGTATGTTTTGCAAATACTCTCCCAGCTGGTGGGTTTTCTGTTCATCTTGATTCTGGTTTCGTTTGTCTTATAGAAGCTCTTTAGTCTGATAAAGTCCCACTTGTTTATTTTTTCTTTAGTTTCCCTAGTGTGGGTACGCATGTCATCCGAAAAGATTCCTTTATGACCAATGTCAAATAGTGTGTTGCCTATATTTTCTTCTATGAATTTTATAGTTTGAGGTCTCACCTTCAGGTCTTTGATCCATTTTGAGTTAATTTTTGTGAGTGGCGATAGCAGATGGTCCACTTTCATTCTTTTGCATGTGGCTGTCCAGTTTTCCCAACACCATTTATTGAAGAGACTTTCCTTTCTCCATTGTATGTTCCTAGCACCTTTGTCGAAAATTAGCTGTCCGTATATGTGTGGTTTTATTTCTGGGCTTTCAATTCTGTTCCATTGATCTGTGTGTCTGTTTTTGTACCAGTACCATGCTGTTTTGATTACTATTGCTTTGTAGTATGTTTTGAAGTCAGGGATTGTGATGCCTCCTGCTTTGTTCTTTTTTCTTAGGATTGCTTTAGCTATTCGGGGTCTTTTGTTGCCCCATATAAATTTTAGTATTCTTTTTTCTATTTCTGTGAAGAATGTCATTGGAATTCTGATTGGGATTGCATTGAATCTGTAGATTGCTTTAGGTAATATAGACATTTTAACTATGTTTATTCTTCTAATCCACATGCATGGGATATCTTTCCATTTCTTTATGTCATCATCAATTTCTTTCAATAATGTCTTGTAGTTCTCATTGTATAGGTCATTCACCTCCTTGGTAAGATTTATTTCTAGGTATTTTATTCTTTTTGATGCATTTGTAAATGGTATTATCTTTTTGAGTTCTCTTTCTATTAGTTCATTGTTAGCATACAGAAATGCAACTGATTTTTGTGGATTGATTTTGTACCCTGCAACTTTGCTGTAGTTGTTGATTATTTCTAATAGTTTTCCAATGGATTCTTTAGGGTTTTCTATATATAAAATCATGTCATCTGCAAATACTGAGAGTTTCACTTCTTCGTTACCTATTTGGATTCCTTTTATTCCTTTTTCTTGCCTAATTGCTCTGGCCAAAACCTCCAGTACTATGTTGAACAGGAGTGGTGAGAGTGGGCAGCCCTGCCTCGTTCCTGTTCTCAGAGGAATGGCTTTCAGTCTTTCCCCATTGAGTATGACGTTGGCTGTGGGTTTGTCATAAATACCCTTTATTATGTTGAGGTACTTTCCTTCTATTCCCATTTTGTTGAGAGTTTTTATCGTAAATGGATGTTGTATCTTGTCAAATGCCTTCTCTGCGTCTATTGAGATGAGCATGTGGTTTTTATTCTTTGTTTTGTTGATGTGATGTATCACGTTGATTGATTTGCGGATGTTGAACCATCCCTGTGTCCCTGGTATAAGTCCCACTTGATCATGGTGTATGATCTTTTTAATGTGTTGCTGTATTCGGTTTGCCAATATTTTGTTGATGGTTTTTGCATCTATGTTCATCAGCGATATTGCCCTGTAATTTTCTTTCTTTGTATTGTCTTTGTCTGGCTTTGGTATCAGGGTGCTGTTGGCCTCGTAGAATGATTTAGGAAGTGCTCCATCTTCCTCTATTTTTTGGAATAGTTTGAGAAGGATGGGTATTAAATCTTCTTTGAATGTTTGGTAAAATTCACCTGAGAAGCCTTCTGGTCCTGGACTTATATTTTTTGGGAGGTTTTTGATTACTATTTCAATCTCTTTACTTGTGATTGGTCTATTCAGATTCTCCATTTCTTCTTGGTTCAGTTTTGGGAAGTTGTATGAGTCTAAGAATTTATCCATTTCTTCTAGATTGTCCAATTTGTTGGCATATAATTTCTCATAGTATTCTCTTATAATCCTCTGTATTTCCGTGATATCTGTTGTAATTTCTCCTCTTTCATTGCTAATTTTATTTACTTGGGCCTTTTCTCTTTTTTTCTTAGTAAGTCTGTCTAAGGGTTTGTTGATTTTGTTTATGTTCTCAAAGAACCAACTCTTTGTTTCATTAATCCTTTCTACTGTTTTTTTGGTCTCAATTTCATTTATTTCTGCTCTGATTTTTATTATTTCTCTCCTTCTGCTGACTTTGGGCTTTGTTTGTTCTTCTTTTTCTAGTTCTGTTAGGTGTAATTTAAGGTTGCTTATTTGGGCTTTTTCTTGTTTGTTAAGGTGGGCTTGTATTGCTCTGAGTTTCCCTCTCAGGACCGCTTTTGCTGCATCCCATATGGTTTGGTATGGCATATTTTCATTTTCGTTTGTTTCCAGATACTTTCTGATTTCTCCTTTAATTTCATCAATGATCCATTGGTTGTTCAGTAGCGTGTTGTTTAATCTCCACATTTTTGTCACTCCCAGTTTTTTTTTCATGGTTCATTTCCAGTTTCATAGCCTTGTGGTCTGAAAAGATGCTTGTTATGATTTCAGTCTTCTTAAATTTATTGAGGCTTGCTTTGTTTCCCAACATATGGTCTGTCCTTGAGAATGTTCCATGTGCGCTTGCAAAGAATGTATAGTCAGCTGTTTTTGGATGGAGTGCTCTGTATATGTCTACTAGGTCCATCTCGTCCAGTTTTTCATTTAAGTCTACTATTTCTTTATTGACTTTTTGTCCGGATGATCTATCCATTGATATAAGTGGGGTATTAAGATCCCCTACTGTTATTGTGTTGTTGTTAATGTCTCCTTTTAGGTTTGTTAATAGTTGCTTTATGTACATTGGTGCTCCTGTGTTGGGTGCATATATATTTATAAGTGATATGTCTTCTTGGTGGAGTGTCCGTTTTATCATTATATATTTCCCTTCTTTGTCTTTCTTAACCTGTTTTATCTTGATGTCTACTTTGTCTCATATGAGTATGGCAATACTTGCTTTCTTTTGTTTGCCATTATCTTGGAGTATTGTCTTCCATCCTTTCATTCTGAGCCTGTGCTTGTCTTTAGTGCTGAGATGTGTTTCCTGGAGGCAGCATATTGTTGGGTCTTCCTTTTTAATCCATCCTGCCACTCTGTATCTTTTGATTGGAGACTTCAATCCGTTTACATTTAGGGTCATTATTGATATATGAGGGCTTAACGTTGCTGTTTTGTCACTTATTTTCTGGTTCTTTTGCGTTTCCTTGTTTCTTGTCCCATTTGTTTCAGACTGCCAATTCAGTTTGGTTGTTCTGTCTTATGACTCTTCTAGTTTTCTTTTTGTTTATCCTGTGTGGTTTTGTTTTGATTATTTGTTTAGTGGTTACCTTGAGGTTTGTGTAAAAAATCTTGTGTATGAGATAGTCCATTATCTGATGGCCTCCTATTTCCTTATACTAAGTCATTTCAATCACTTTCCTCTTCCCCTTCTAAGTCGTTCTTGTTATACCTTATTCTATCTTGTGTTGTGGCTATGTGTTTACAGTGATGAGGTTAAATTTATTTTTGGTGAATTCCTTCCTTTGATCTTTGATTTTACTATTTAAGTGGTTGCTAACCTATTCCAGTAAAGATCTACTATTTTTCTGAGTTTATCTACCTATTTTTCTCCTTGCTCCAAGCTTTGTATTCCCTTTCTCTTCTTTTTTTCAGGCCTGAGGGCCTTCTTGAGTATTTCTTGTAGTGGGGGTCTCGTGGCCATAAACACCCTTAGCTTTTGTTTATCTGGGAGAGTTACTATTTCTCCGTCATATTTGAAGGAAATTTTTGCTTTATAGAGTATTCTTGGCTGAAAGTTTTTGTCTTTCAGTATTTTGAATATATCATTCCAGTCTCTCCTAACCTGTAAAGTTTCTGTTGAGAAATCCACTGAGAGCCTGATGAGAGTTCTTTGTACATTATTTTTTGTTTTTGTCTAGCTGCCCTTAATATTGTTTCTTTGTCATTGACTTTGGCCAGCCTTACTGCTATAGGTCCTGGAGTGGGCCTTTGCCTGTTGATGTGTTTAGGTGATGTATTGGCTTCACTTACTGGTATTTCCTGCTCCTTCCCCAGATTTGGAAAGTTCTCAGCTATTATTTCCTTGAGTAGGCTCTCTGTTCCTCTTTCCCTCTCTTCTCCCGAAGGAATACCTATAATTCTTATGTTACATTTCCTAATAGAGTCAGATATTTCTCGGAGACTTTCTTCATTTCTTTTTAGTCTTAGTTCTCTCTCTTCTTCCATCTGGAGCATATCTGTATTCCTATCCTCTAAAATGCTAATTCTTGGGCCGGCCCCGTGGCTTAGCGGTTAAGTGCTGGCACTCCACTACTGGCGGCCCGGGCTCGGATCCCGGGAGCGCACCAATGCACTGCTACTCCGGCCATGCTGAGGCTGTGTCCCACATACAGCAGCTAGAAGGATGTGCAACTATGACATACAAGTATCTACTGGGGCTTTGGGGGGAAAATAAATAAATAAAAATTAAAAAAAAAATGTTAATTGTTTCCTCCATATTGTCAGCTCTGTTCTTTAAAGATTCCAGATTCTCCTTTATCTCCTCCATTGTGTTCTTCATCTCCATCAGCACTGATTGGTTTTTCTTTATGATTTCAATCTCTTTTGTGAAGAAACTCCTAATCTCATTGAATTGTCTGTGTTGTCTCGTATTTCGTTGAGTGTTTTTATGGTAGCTATTTTGAAATCTCTGTCGTTTAGATTATGAATTTCTTTGTCTTCAGGGTTGGTTTCTGAGTGCTTGTCATTTTCCTTCTGGTCTGGTGATTTCATGTACTTTGCATTATGGTTCCTGTGTTGGCTTTGTTTTTCCTCATCCTGGAAATCTCTGTTTCCAATTTCCACCTGCCGCCACTGTGTGGTGGTAAAGGGCTGTGTAATCTAAGCCCCCTGCCCTCTGCCGTGTTTTCCGCTGCGATAAGCGGGTAGGATCGCTTGGTCTGGTCTGCCGGTAGGATCGCTTGGTCTGGTCTGCCGCAAATCAGTTGGTCTGGTCTGGTTGGCTGAGCTGCAGGGTCTGGTTTGCGGGGAGGGGGAGGTCTCTCTCTTTTGCCCTCTGGGTCCCTGGGGTGGGGGGCTTCTCATTTGCCCTTCGTTTTCCCCTTGTTATCCGCTCTCTGGGGTGCTCAGATGTTGATGGTAGCCCTGTGGCTCTTCTGAGTCCTCTGTGTGCGAGTTTCCCACTGGCTGAGAGACCGCGAAGAGTTACGGTTTCCCCCCAGAGAGCCGCCCCTCCCCCATCTCTGGGAGCCAGGCAGACCGGGATTGCTGATCTGATGGGGAGGGAGAGGAGTTCTCCTCACCTCTCCCCACTTCCTCCAGGGGCCCAGCACGTTCCACTCTCAGATGTGCAGCAGCGTGGATCTTTCCGATCTAGCTTATCACTGTCTGGGATTCCGTTGTTTTGTGGCTGTTCCTTTTGTTGTATCTTATCGGGGGAAGAGTTCATGGGAAAACTCACTCCACCATGACGCTGACGTCACTCCTAATACGTTTTTAATGACAGTGTAATGTTACACTGTATGGGTTGTCTGTAATTTATTTACCCAGGCCTCTGTTGTTGAACATGGAAGATATCTTTTGATCTGTATAACAAATAATATGCTAGTGTGTTTTTATCAGTGTAAGGAAACTGTGTAGTTCATTGAGCATATCCAGTGTTTAGAATAGGCAAAGTACCTCTTATATATAGGTGAAAACAGGTGTGCAACTGTTGGGTGTAAAGGTACTTGTAACCCCCATTTACTTCCTATTGAGAGCTTCCTTCCCTGGCATCTCTCCCAGGTCGAAATATTTTGGGCAGCTTTACTTGAAGCTAGTTGTCCCTCTCCTATTCCTTTCTCACTTCTTGGCTCTCCTTCTTACTTTTTTTTTTTTTTTTCCTTAATCAGCTTCTTAGCTGATTTGGTCTATTCCTGAACCAAAAAGATTGCTTTATGTGAAGTAAATTAGCCTTTAAGTCCATTATATCACCTCTTCCTTTATTTGACAGATACAGAAAATTGAAGGATTAATATCATACCGAGACCCTCATTTTTGGCGTCATTCTGCCAGTGTTGTGGCAGGAACAATTCACATACAGGTGACATCCGATGTGCTGGAACAACGAATAGTACAGCAGGTAATAAATCTTTTGTTTTTAAAGTAATTTCAGTTGAGGTAATTCATGCATAAAATTGCACACATTATAAGTTATACAGCTCAATAGTCATTTAACTATTCAAAAATATCAATCTTTCAGCTGTCCAAGGATAATGTAACTTATTTTTTACATGTAGATTTGTTTTATATCCAAAAATGATTAAAATAAAATCAAGTTTTAGTATTTACAGGACAAGTTTATGTAAAAAAAATTCATTTATGATTCACCTTAGTTTCCAATAGATTATCCAGAAATGTTATTATAAATATAGCCCTAAATTAATAATAAGAACAATACAATTGGCAGGGTATATGCTATGGTTGAAGATAAGGATCAAAATAGTTCCTGTAGCTCTATCCTAGGCATACCAAATTGGAAACAATAGCTGTTTTCCTTTTCTACTTTGAATGTCAGGTCAGTAATTTACTGGCCTTCTAAAACATCCTATCTAACGTTTGACCAACTAAATAATAAACATTACTTTGTGGATTTACCTTTGACTATCTGTAGCTATAAAAAAATGTGATATCAATCATTTAAGACATATGCACTAAAGGCATTAAAATGTATGGATTTTTGTAACAGGTTACAGGAATACTTAAAGATGCTGGAGTAAACAATTTAACAATTCAAGTGGAAAAAGAGGCATACTTTCAACATATGTCTGGCCTAAGTACTGGATTCCATGATGTTCTGGCTATGACAAAACAAATGGAGTCCATGAAATACTACAGAGATGGTACTTACATCATGTGAGATGACTCGAGAATTACCCCTGGAGTATGAAACAATGAAGATTAAATGACTCAGTATTTATAATATTGCCAGAAAGAAGAAAATTGCACATAATTGTACAGAAACATTTTGCCATGTTTGAAAAAAAATTTTAAACCTTCTTACTATTGGATCAAGGAATCTTTGTTAAAGGAAATTTAAATACAGAATGAAGCATTAATTGTACAAGTAAAGTAATTATTTGAATTATAACAGGAATCTTAAAATTTGAGTGAATATGATGTATCATATCATCTTCAAAAATGAACATATAATGATGGATTCTAGTCAAGATCAAAATTACTTCTGTGTGTTTACTATCTGTCAGAAAGTATCTCCGTTGTAAATAATGTATTTACATGTTTATTACAAAGACCCAATTGAAAAATTTTTAGTCAATTTTTTGCATAGCCCTAGGATAAAATAGGAATAAAAATTCTATATTTATGGATTTTCTGTATATAAAACTGGTTTCTAATTATAACTTAAATCCATTAAGTAAAAGCTGTATTGCCACTTTAAATGTAAACTAAATTATTTGGGAGAAACTTCAACCACTGAGATGAGACAAGCAGTGAGAGTAGGGAAGTATAACATTACAGTTTTTGATGTATTACAAAAACCAACCACTGTGTAAAATAAATTTTTTTACTTTTGGTAATATTTGCAAATGAATAATTACTTTATTAGGGTAAAGAACTTATACTAAGTTGTGTGCATGTTACTCAATCACTTGTCTTCTTCCTCTAATGTAGAATATTCTATTTGTTGTTAGGCATCAGGCATTTCAAGTTGCATATCAAGCTGGTATCCAAGCAATGCTAGGCTTTCCATCTTTTCATTTTTTAGCTCCCTGTGTTGTGGAGCAGCCGGTTGAGAGAATCATAAATAACTGTTAACTCAAAGTTGAATTTTCTTCCTAGAGATGTAACTTTTTTTTTTTTTTTTAATTTCTGGAACATGTAGATATATAAGAAATATCAAAGAAGAGGTAGTTATTTTAAAGTTTAGTAAGTAAATCTTGTCCATAAACACTTGGGCACCATGAAATCAAAATACCCTATAAGTACTTCCTATAGTAATATCTAGTTTATACTTTTTCATTTCCAATTTAAACTGAAGGTGTAGGGCCAGCCCCGTGGCTTGGCGGTTAAGTGCGCACGCTCTGCTGCTGGTGGCCCAGGTTCAGATCCTGGGCGTACACCGACGCACCGCTTTTCTGGCCATGCTGAGGCCACGTCCCACATACAGCAACTAGAAGGATGTGCACCTGTGACATACAACTGTCTACTGGGGCTTTGGAGGAAAAAATAAATAATAAATTAAACTGTGTAGTCTGAAAAGACTATGATATATAGATATATAATAATATATGCAGTTTTATGAACACCAAAGAATGTTGTTCAAAAGAAATTTTTGAATACCTGTCTACTTATAAGCATCTGAATATTTTCATTCTTATACTAGGAATTTTGATAAGTAGGATGAATTAATTTTAGTATGGGTACTATTTTCTTATCTATACCATAATGGCAAACATGTATTGTAAATCATATTTTTATCTTACCAACTTTAATGTGTGAGAGGTTTTAGAAATTTGTTATAAGTTATTTTGGAATTCCTTGTCTTCTGTTTATACATTTTCTGGTCCAGAATCTACATGTTAAAATTTTTGAGTGGTGGGAAAATAATTGCATATTGATATTTTAATGCAATTTTTATAAATTAAAAGTTTTTTTAAGTAGATAGGTACAGTAAAGATTATACCATTATTAAAATTATTTCCCTTAGAAGGCATGTAGGCCCAGTCCCGTGGCTTAGCGGTCCCGTGGGACTTTGGGAGAAAATATAAATAAATAAATAAAATTACTGGGGGAAAAAAAAAAAAGGGCCGGCCCTGTGGCTTAGCGGTTAAGTGCGCGCGCTCCACTGCTGGCGGCCCGGGTTCAGATCCCGGGCGTGCACCGACGCACCGCTTCTCCAGCCATGCTGAGGTCGCGTCCCACATACAGCAACTAGAAGGATGTGCAACTATGACATAGAACTATCTAGTGGGGCTTTGGGGTGGGGGGAGGCATACAAATAGCAGAAAAATTAATGTGATTGAGAGCTATCAAGGTGAGAAAGAGGGCAGCGGCTGAAGGGTAAGGGGATGTAGGTAGAAAGTAGGAAGACTCCAGTATTGAGAGCAACTGGGTCCTGGTTCCAGCTCATTTAAACCATGTGACTGGGGCCAGCCCAGTGGCATAGTGGTTAAGTTCGTGTGCTCTGCTTCAGTGGCTTGGGGTTTGCAGGTTTGGATCTCGGGCGCAGACCTACACACTGCTCATCAAGCCATACTGTGGCAGCAACCCACATACAAAACAGAGGAAGATGGGCACAGATGTTAGCTCAGGGCCAATCTTCCTCACCAAAAAAAAAAACCCATGTGACTTCAGGCAAATCAGCCTCTCTTGGTATCTTTTTCTCCCCTCATACATAAAATCAGAATAAAAACTGCTCAAATTCACGGGGTTATGAGGAGCAAAAGGAATAATGTATGTGAAAATGAATCAAAAGTTGAAAAGGGCTAAGTAAAGTTGAGGAATTGTTATTATTTTAAACCTGACTTCAAAGGTAGCTTTCATTAATTTATCTCTTTTTTCTATTTAAATCAGCTTCCTAAGAGATTAATTAGATGTTACATGTACAAATAAGTTTAAAACAATACCCAAACAGAAGCCTGTTGAACAGTTTATTTGCCCCAAGAAGGGTGGTGGTGGTTGTTTACTACACCTATTAATCTCTCTCCTTCCTTTTCTCTCCAACCATTGTTTTCCCTAATCACCAGTTTGGGAGCTCATGATCTTCACTTAGAATAAACTTTACATCTTTTATAATATAGATTTATTGTGCCTTTTACATAATAATTGATGAAACTTTAAACTTGTCTAAGCAGAAGAATAATGAAGCTATATATACATATCTCTAACTAAAGGATTCTGGTTTTACTTTAAATTTAGATTATGATTCTCCCCTAAAATATCTACTATATTAATGCAGAGATGCATGTTTTTACTAATTAATGGTCACATGGTCCAAAATTCAAGAGTAAATAGCAAAAAGCCTCCCACCTCTCTCACTCAAATACACAGCTTTCCTCTCTAGAAGTTACCACACTTGTCAGTTTCTAGTATATTCTTCCAGATATTTTATGAATATACAAGGAAATACATGTATGTATTATTTTCCACTTAGAAATTATTCTATGCTTGAAATATTAACAAGCATCCTCATTCTTTTTCTTAGCTGCTTTAGTAATCCTATTGATGGATTTTTTTAGGTTGGTTCCAATCTTTTGCTATTCTAGACTAACTACTATTGAAGGCTAACATGAACAGCCTTGTTTATACAAAACATCATTTTGCATATGTGCAAATAAATAGACTAAATTCCGACAAGCAGAATTTTAGAATCAAAGGGTTTAGGGCATTTATTTATAAATCTAAAAAATATTGCTAAATTGAACTCCATAGAGATTGTAACAGTTTACCCTCCCATCAGCAATGTTAGATGTCTTTTTTGGTTGTTTGTTTTTGGTTGTTTTTTGTTTGTTGCTGAGGAAGATTCACCCTGAGCTAACATCCGCTGCCAATCTTCCTCTTTTTATGTGAGCCATCACCACAGTATGGTCACTGACAGATGAGTGGTGTAGGTAGGTCTGCGCCCAGGAACCAAACCCGGCCCTCCGAAGCAGAGCGTGCTGATCTTAACCACTAGGCCACCAGGGCTGTCCCTAGATGTCTTAAAATAGAAATTTTAAGGCAAATATTTCTAATAGCCTTAATTTGTATGCAAGTTAAATATGCAAAGAGAGTATATATAGATGCCAAACTGAGATGAATTATAAAACCACTAATGTTCATTTTTAGAGTGATTTTACAGAAGGAAAATTTTCTAGTAAATAGTAATATATAATACCATTAAAATGGTAAAATTGGATTTTTTTATCAAATTTTTTTGTCTTGCTCCTTCTATCCACAGCACAGTTTATGACACAGATGCTCACAGATGGTTATTATATTTTGTGCATATACAAACATGGTGTTCTGTTACATTTTTTTCTTTTCTATTTATTGAGGTATACTGTGTATAAAATACACAGGGCCGGTCCCGTGGCTTAGCGGTTAAGTGGACGCACTCTGCTGCTGGCAACCCAGGTTCGGCTCCTGTGCGCGCACCGACGCACTGCTTCTCTGGCCATGCTGAGGCTGCGTCCCACATACAGCAACTAGAAGGATGTGCAGCTATGACATACAACTAGCTACTGGGGCTTTGGGGGAATAAATAAATAAATAAATAAATAAATAAAATTACAATAAAATACACAGATCTTAAGTGCTCAATTCAGTGAAGCGGTGAGGATATGGAGCAAATAGAACTCACACAGTACTAATGGGAGTGTAAAATGATGCAGCCACTTGGGAGAACTGTTTGGCAATTTCTTTTAAAGTTAAACATACATCTACCCTGTGACTCAGCAATTCCACTCCTGGGTATTTACCCAAGAGAAATGGAAAGGTGTCTCCACAAAAAGACTTGTATAAGAATGTATGTATTTGTGATAGCCCAAAACTGGAAACAACCCAAATGTTCATCAACAAGAGAATGGATAAATTGTGGTGTATTCATAACAGAATACTACTCAGCAGTTAAAGAAATTGTTACAAACAATATAGGTGAATCTCAAAAACATTATGTTAAGTGCAAGAAGCCTGACACACGAGTTCATACTGTATGATTCCATGTATATGAAGTCCAAGAACAGAGAAGACTAATCTATAGTGACAGAGCACAGAAAGTGATTTGTATTAATTTTCTACTGCTTTCATAAATTACCACAAACTTGGTGGCTTAACACAAACTTACTATCTTACAGTTCTGTAGATCAGAAGTCTAGTGTGGGTCTCACTGGGCTAAAATCAAGATGCTGCAGGGCTGCATTTCTTTCTGGAGGCTCTAGGGGAGAATCCATTGCTTTGCTCAATTCAGGCTCTTGGCTGAATTCAGTCCTTGTGGTTGTAGGACTGAGGTTCCTGTTTCTTTGCTGGTGTTCCCAGCAGGTGGTGCTTAAGGCCAGTTGCATTCCTTGGCTTGTGGCACCAGGCCACAACAATGGGTCTTCCTCCATCTTCAAAGCCAGTAACAATGGGTCATGTGCTTCTCACACTTCAAGTCTCAACTGCCTCTTCTTCCACAGTTGCATCTTTCTCTGACACTCTTCTGCCTTCTTCTTCTACTTTTAAGGACTCGTGGTTACGTTGGGCCCACCCAGGTAATCCAGGATAATCTCCCTATCTCAAGGTCTTCAAAGTTCCTTTAGCCATGTAATGTGTTCACAGCTATGTTCAGATTCTCAGGTTCTGGGCATTAGGGCAAGGACACTTTTGTGGGGGCCGGGGGGGGGTCATTATTCTGCCTACTACGTGGTTGCCTCAGACAGGGAGTTCATTGAAAAGGAGCAGGGGGGATCTTTTTGGAGTGATGGAAATGTTTTATATCTAGAGCAGGATAGTGGTTACACAGCTGTACACAACTGTCAAAATCTTTTTAATTATAATTTAACTTCTATATTGCATTTTCTTTTTTAAGTGTTTTTATAGTTTGCTAGTAATTATTAATTTAGAAGCTGCTATGTGCTAGGCACTGTAGTAAGCCCTTTAAGTGCATTTTTTCTCCTAGTACTCTGGTGTTATCACATAACTGATCAGTTCAATAATGCAGTATAGTAGACTAGATTTTTTCAGGTACATATTGTTCCACTTTATGGCTATTTTCCATTTGAATTTAAAGGCCAAGGAGGTTTCCCCTTGCAACAGTATAGTACATCAATCTATCAAAATTAATATTCACACAGTTATGAAAAATCTGTTTAAGAAAATAATATAAGTCAATATTTATGGTTTTTTAAACATTTAATAAATTCATTCATACTCAAGAAAAATTTATTGAAGTCTTTTATACCAAGACATTGCTTTAGGAGCTAGGGATAAAGCCATCAATAAAACAAAGTCCTGCCCTAACAGAGCTTACTTTCTAGTGGAGGAGACAGACTAATATATAAAAATGTCAGGTTGTGATAAGTACTATGAAGAAAAGCAATAACTTATTGAACTCTTACCATGTACCAGATGGGCACTGTTCTAAGCAATAAATATGTATAATTATTACCCCTATTTTACCCATGAGGAAACGGAGGCATAAAAAGTTTAACTTGCCCCAAATCATACACCTAGTAAGTAGTAAAGCCAACTTTCCAAACCAGGCACTCTGCTTTCAGGCTTGACCCTCTTAACTAAAGCAGGATACGAGGATAGAGAGTGACAGGGGTGCTAGAGATTGGCCAAAGAGGATCCCCATGGAAGAAGACTTTAGAAGCTCATTTAAGTAGGAAGGCGAACAATATCCAGTGTCCTAGACCATATTCTACTAATATCCACTACTCTAGACTGCGAGAATGTCAAACGCAAAGGCATCTAGGAGGAGGTGCTTAGCATGACAGAAGACGAGCAAGAAGGCCAATGTGACAGCAAGATTGGGCAGATGGTGTGGTGGGGACTTGGAAAGCCTCTGGAGGGCTTTGAGGAAGGGACTGGATTGAGCTGATGTGTTTCAGGGTAACACAGCATCAGGGTAGGAGAATGAAAGTGGAATCGAGAGGAGAGTTAGGAGGCTTTTACCAAAGCCCAAGTGAGAGAGGACGGGGACTTGGACTAGGTAACATATTCATTGCCTCTTATTTGTAAGTTTGCTGTTTAAGGTAAAAAATGAATCAGACACAAACGCTGCCTTCAATATAATTATTACAGTAGGGAAGATAAGATGTAAATAACTAATTCAAGATTTAGAGAGATTTGGTGCTGTAAGGGAGTGGCAAAATTCAAAATATAGAGGTTACTTTTAGCTGAAGGGAAGAGGAGGTGGCATTTGATAGACCTAACGGACCAGTGGGGTTGGAAATATGATGGCAAGGGGATTAATTCCACCTGGAGTGAAATGTGTAATCCCATTAGTAGTTCAGCTTTGCATAATTGTGGCTTTTGGGTATGGAATGAGTAGGCCTACAATTAGAAAGGAAGATTAGGAGCAGGGCATTGAGGGTACTTGAATACCAGGTTACAAGTTAACCACAGACCTGTTAGGTAATCATATGAGGGTTAATTGTCTAGCCCTGAAAAAGCATCAGGTGAAGTTACACTGACTGATACTTTTCAAATGCCTTCCTTCACGTAGAGTTTCTCATTGTGGAGTTGCCTCGATTTTCCAGAGGAGCAGGATAGGAATGCCTAATATGGAAGACTGCAAATTGTCCAGTGGGCTGGACACTGACTGGCCTAGGAATAAGACCCTCCACCATAGCTGTGATCTAAGGGCCAGTCGCTTATTCTCTGACTTAGAATGATGGGTTTTGGATCCAACGAATGTGAGATGATCCCTTGCAGTCCTATGAAATCAAGGCAATAGTCCTAAATTAATCCAAGGGAACCATTAGAGTCACCTATTTAGTCAACAGATGCCTAATATATATAAAACAGTGGATGAAACAAAGAGGTCTGATATGGCCTCTGCCCTTACAGGGAGGCAATCGTTACTGAGCATATAAAAACATGTAAAAAAGAATGAAGAGATACATGCTGGGAGAAAAGTAAATGTAATATCGTTCTGAGTTCAGAAGCAGAAGAAAACTCTTTCTCCTAGGAGATTCAAAAAACCTTTACGGAGGAGAGGGCATACATTGTTAATCAGGAAAAATCAGTGGATTTAGCTATGATTTTGAAGCTTGACTTGTCCATATCCTGGCTATGTGACAAATCTGCTAAAACTCTGAGTTTCAGGTTCCTCAGCTAGGAGCATCACAGAGTTTTTGGATGATCAACGGCACTTTTCATCTACTCCCACCTCTGACTCCACCAAACAGCTGACTGTAAAGTACAGTTGGGCACCAAGGCAAGACTTAAATTGTGCTTTCAAGTTTCTGCTCTGTACTGTACCCCATGTTACTCAGCTCCAGTCTTTAGAGTCTCAAGCTACTCAGCCTTCTGGAAAGACTACTCACTACACAAAGACTGCCTATTGTGCAGAGTAACCCTGGGAGTGGATTGTGGAAGAGAATCCTACTCCAACTTCCAGGACTAGCATGAGCCCTCTCTCATTCTCCATCACTTTCTCTCAGGCCTCCTCTTTTATTACTTGCACTTCCTCTTCTTCTTTCCCTTTTATCTGCCTCCATCTTCATGCCATCACTTAACTTTGCAAACTGAAAGTCCTTTGAGGACTAAAATGAGGCTTTGTAACCAAGTTCCCCTTGCTAGACTGCTATAATTAATCACAATAAATAGAGCCTCAGTGCTGAGGAGACGTTTTTGCATGAGAGCCAATTCAAGAAAAATTTAAATACATACAGACCACATTCTAAATATAACAGTTTTTCACTATCTTCTCAAGTACTAATTCTTTAACACTCTTACCTCTGTAAACCAATTTGCATGTCCCAACGCCCACACACATACACCTCTAAAGATTTAAAGATTCTTAAATTTCAAAAGGAAGAAAGCACAGCAAGAGATGGAGAGACAGTCTCCTTTGCTTGATACCTGGAGCCAACCATGCCTCAAGCTAGGTACTCCTTGGACTTGTCAGTTTTGGGAGCAAATAAATTTCCTTTGTTACGTAATCCAGTTGGAGTTGGGTTCTTATCACCTGCAACAAAAAGTCCTTATAATAGTTATGATGCTAATGAAGTTCTTTGTCCTCTTAACCAAAGTCACCCTGCCCATAAGAGATGAAAAAGGGAAGAAAATAAAGGGCTGATGGGAGAAGGAACTCTGTCTAATGTTATCATATTGTAATAATTTATCTTCATATCTGTAAGAATGTGAGCACCTTAAAAGCAGGTAACCCTAGGCACAGTGTGTAAAACATAGTTAAAGCTCAAAAAGTATTTATTGATTGAATAAACTTGATTTATTCACAATTTAAAAAAAAAAGATTTAAGGGCCAGCCCCTTGGCATAGCAGTTAAGTGCGCACACTCCGCTGCTGGCGGCCCGGGTTCGGATCCGGGGTGCGCACCAATGCACCGCTTGTCAGGCCATGCTGAGGCCACGTCCCATATAAAGTAGAGGACGATGGGCATGGATTTCGGCCTCAGGGCCAATCTTCCTCAGCAAAAAGAGGAGGATTGGCAAGGATGTTAGCTCAGGGCTGATCTTCCTCACACACCAAAAAAAAGATTTAAAGATTCTTTTGAAATCTATGTACTCTTACGTGTACATAGAACGTTCTTCAAGGATACCCAAGAACTCTTCAATACATTTTTGGTTGTGGAGGAGGACTTACTCTTTATGGTATAACCTCCTTGACTGTTAGATGTAGCATCTAAAACCTAAAAAAAAAAAACAGCAAAGCTACCATCAACAATTCAAGGAACAGAGGTAAGAGGTTAAAGTATATACCAGCTCTACAAATGGGACAGTCAGTGTATATGATTGAAGAAGTTATTTCACGATGTTTCTCTATATCCTGGGTCTTCTTTTTCAACTCCTGTTTCTATCTCCATTTTAGTGTGAATGTCCCTGATTTTCAGTCAACACAATCAACCACTCCCCATCTTTAACTTCATTTTTTTCAGTTACATATGTGCATAGTTTTAAGTTAGTTCTTTAAATCTTATAACAAAATCAGCACACCTCTGATCAGCAGCCCATTCCTGCTGTCCAAAAGGAACCATTTTCTATTCTTTTAACTGTGTGATTCACTGTTTACAGTCATAATTCTCAATAATGTCCTTATACTGCTATTTTTTGGTTATACAGTTTTAAAAATTACCCACTAACTTCTTACAATGGAAGATGAGGGTTTAGCTCTTTTATACCACCACCAGCACACATGTACACTCATATATATCCCTCTCTCTCCCCACTCTCTCAATACAGTTGAATCATAATTTTTGGTTAAATCAGTATTCAGTGTTTCCATTACTGTGACTGTATGATTTACCATAGTGCCCTATGTACCCTATTGTGATTACATTTCCCTTTTTTCTTTTAACAACTTTTAGTTTGCTCCAGATTTAATACTGCCTTGTTTATTTTCATTTGCCTAGTTTTTTTATGCCTATCACTAATTTATCTCCAACTCTACCAGAAGTGTAAATCTCTTCTCAGTACGCTCAAATACATCAGGTAATTTATCAACTTCATTGTTTCGCTTGGCGATGTCCCACTTAGAGCCAACCATCCCTGTCAATCTCCAGCGTGCACTGACTGCTCTCTATGCCTACTGAAAGGTGCCAGCCTAGGATCATCCAAGTCTTGACAATTTCCTTTGCCCCTCTTCTGTGTTGGAACTACTGTTTCTTAGATCCCACATCTTCCTCTTTTTTCATTTTCATCCTTGTTTTGGGAGACTACACACTCCAATAACTTCCTAAGAAAGGGTACACAGGAGATAATTTTTTAGACTTTGTAAATCTGAAAATGCCTTTATTCTACCTCATGGTTGTTTCGTGGTTTGGCTTGGTACAGAATTATAAACTGAAAATCATTTTCCCTCAGAATCTTCTAGCTTTCAACATTGCTGTTGAAAGTCCAATTCCTTTCTGATTCTGG
This sequence comes from Diceros bicornis minor, assembly GCF_020826845.1. Lineage (NCBI taxonomy): Eukaryota > Metazoa > Chordata > Mammalia > Perissodactyla > Rhinocerotidae > Diceros > Diceros bicornis. Next base: position 8,355,869 of record NC_080759.1, on the reverse strand, counting down.
ATCCTTTGTATGCTGATTTTGTTTCCTTTTAGGGTCTTCCCATTATTCTTAATGTCATATGCCAGCACAGTGTGCCATGGGATGAGTCTTTTGTTCACTTATTGTGCAGGGCACTCAGACGCAGTTCGGAAAACTCATGTTGTTCACTTCTGGGAAGTTTTCTTATATTATTTCTTTAATAATCTCCTCCCTGCATTTTCTCTGGTCTTTTTTTCTGGAACTCCTATTAGTTGTATACCAGACCTTGTAGGATGATCCTCTAATTTTCTTATCTTTTCTATAGTCCATCTTTTCGCCTTTTTTCTGGGAAATTTCCTTGACTTTCTCTTCCAAACTTGCTATTGCATTTTTAATTTTTGCTATCATATTTTTAATTTCCTAAAGCTCTTTTTTTTTTTTTTTTGGTGAGGAACATCCACCCTGAGTTAACATCTGTTGCCAATCCTCCTCCATTTTGTATGTGGGTCGCCTCCACAGCATGGCTTGACAAGTGGCATAGGTCCACACCCCGGATCCAAACCCGTGAACCCAGGCCCCCAAAGTGGAGGGCACCGAACTTAACCACTATGCCACTGGGTCAGCCCCTCCTAGAGCTCTTTGTTAAACTTGCTTCTGGATGCATTCTTATCTTTTATTTCTCTGATGATATAGATGGTAACTTATTTTTATTTCTTAGCTTTCTACTTTTAGAATTGCCTGTTACCTTGGAGTTTCTTTTTATGTTTGTTTGTTTTGGTCTTTTTCTTTCAAGTTGGAGGATTTCCTCAAATGTCTGGTGCTCCCTAGATGGCTATTAATAGTTAAGAGTAAGACACTAAAATATTGATTAGAAGCTCTGTGTCAGTCTGTAAGCATGTCAAGTACTGAGCATCACTTTAAGAGTGACTCAGCCTTTTCACTGGACACTCTAACCATCAATATTTTTAAGACTTTTCTCTTGGGCTGGTCCATTCCACAGAGAAGCATGCTCTTGTCTCATTTAGGAGGATATAAATTCAGCTGCCTGCATTTAGGGGACTGAGTGGGCGAAGAGAACTGGAGGTTTCACCATTTGGTATGAAGAATTTTACTTCATCTGAACTCCAGAGTTCTTTTCGTTTGGCCTCTCCAGAACATAAAATAAACCTCCAGTCATCTGCCAGGACCAGGAAGAGGCTGCACTTTCACTGTGCGCAGATGTGCAGGAGGGAATCGACTAAGCCTCTTTCCAGCTCCACCGACACCAATTTCATAGGTTCCTGGTGCCTCCAATTCCTGAGACTCGATGGAGTCTATTGCATGAACCAGCTTGCTTCCTGGCTTTCCACCGCTAGCTTAGATTTCAACTTTCTTGGGCTGTCTGATACTTCTATTACGATTCTTCAATGTGCTTTCCTGCCTCCAAAATGTTGTCGGTATTGTCTCCTCACCCATCCTTGAGAGTTTTGCAGTTTTTTTTTAAATCCCTTTACTGTCTTCAGGAAAAAGAGAGAGAGAGAAATGTGCATATTCAATCTGCCATGTTAAACCACTATACCCTCTGTGAAACACTGCCTTCCCTTTTCTGAGACACCACTATTTGGTCTCCCACCTCTCTGGTGTTCTTGCCCAATTTTCTTAACTGGCTTCTCCTGCTCTGTACAATCTTTACATATGAAGGGCCCCAGGGGTTGCTCCTGGGCATCTACTCTTCTTTACAGTTCTCTAGATGACCTCATGTGTGTGAGGGTTTAAATACTATCTAGAGCAAAAGGAGGCTTTAGCTCTCACCCTGACCTCTGCCTAGTGAACCTCTCCTCTTGCATATCTCTAAGCATTCCAAAAGTAGCAGAATTTATCATTTCCTATCTAAACCTGCTACCCCCTAAAAGCTGCTCATCTCTTAGTCTTCTCTGTTTGTTACTCAAGCCAAAACTTCAGTCATCCTTGATTCCTTTTTCGCTCACTCCAAGCATGCAAACCATCAAGATCCAGCAAGTCTACCTCCAAAATATATCCAGAACCCATCCCTTTCTGTCTAGCACTACTAGTACCATCCAAGCCATCATCTTTTGCCTGGCCTCCCACAATAGCCTCTTAATGGCTCCCCTTGCTTCTCTCCTCCTGCTTCCCCTCCACCTCCCCACCTACACACATTCTCTCCACAATGACTAAGGTAATCTTTTTGCAAAACAGATTATGCCACACCTTGGCTTAAAACCCTGAACGTGGCTTCCACTGCACTTATGATACCCCAGACCCCTTAGCTTGGTCTACAAGGACTTATATAATATTACCCTCTCCAATCTCTTTAATCTCATCTCTACTCTCCCCTCTGCCCTATATTCAAGCCACACTGGCTTTTCTGAACATGACAAGCTCATTCCTATCATTGGGTTTTCACAGACTCCTTCCTCTATCCGAAATGTTCTCCTTGTCATTTAAGCCTCAATTTAAATGTCACCTTCTCAGACCATCCCTGACCACCAAGTCTAAGTTCGAAATTATTTTCAAATAAAAAGCTAAAACAAAAAGATTGGCTTTGGTAAACAATTTGAGAAGTAATCTGGCAGGTTAAGAACCTGACAATATTCTTGAGACAATTAGTGTTGTGGAAATATCACAGATCCGGAAAAAAAAAACAAACCTAAGTTTGGTCCCTGTGTTACTAATGTGTGATCTTGGGAAAGCCACCCAAAGCCTCTCCGAGCTTCAGTTCCTCCACCCGAGTGTTGGAATGATCAAACGAAAGAAGGTACATATATAAAAGCCTTTCCTCTGTAGTAAAGTGTGTAACAATAAGTAGGACTAGAGCCATAACACGTTCTCACTTTCACAAACTGCGGCTGCTCCACTGTCACTTTCCCGAGATACAAGGCCGTCCCCTTGGCTAGCTCGGGGGGCACACAAACTTGCCTCTCCAGGAGGCCCACACGCGCACCACTCGCCTATCCAGGTGCCAGCAGCAGCTGCGCGAGAGCGCAGGCGCAGAGCCAGGCCACGTGAGGGCCTGGCCAGGCTCCCCGGGGCCGCAGCCTCGCTCTGGCCCGGCCCCCTCTCGAACCACTTCGCGGGATCTCCATGGAAACGCATTCTCGCAGGAACCGGCAGCCGCCAATGGGAAGGGAGCGAGTGCCGCGAACAGCCCAATAAGGAGGGAGCGGCGCGGGGTTTAAACCTGAGGCCGGCCCGGCTCCTCCTGGCGTGCTGCGCAGGAACGGCTGTTGGTCGGTGGTGGGTTCAGGTTCCTGGCTCGTCGGGGGCTCCGTTGCTCTGCTTCTCCCCACTGAGCTGCTGCCTGGTGAAGAGGAAGCCATGGCGCTCCGGGTCACCAGGGTGAGCTGCTGCGGACGGTGAACAAACGCGGCCTTACTGGTGCGCTGCGTGTCCTCGCCCTATCTCGCCTTCCGGAGGCTCCCCCCCGCCCTCGGCAGGAGCGGACCCAGGCAGCGATCTGGGGAGGTGGAGGGGGGTCGGTGGGCCTCTGGCATGGTGGGGGAGTTTGGGGGACGTACGGACAGAGAGAGGAAGGTGAGAAAGAGAACTGGACGGGCCTTGGATAAATGTTGGGGAGGCAAGTGGAGGGTTGACGGGAAACCAGGGCCCCTGAGTGAGCTCCCACCGATTGCTTAACCCCCTTCCCGGAACGAAGGTGCCTGCAGTTGAAGGTTTTTCGGTTTTCTTTCAGATGTAAATTCGTGGTATTTTAGGGCCGGCGGGGACTAAACCTCGATGGGTGAAAGAAGAAGTTCTGGGAGGAAACTAACTTGTCACAGCCATAGCGTAGACCCTGGGACCCCGGTTTCCCTTGGACCCATTTGCAGCCGCCTTTCCTTCCGAGAGCCTCTCTCTTGTCCCACCTTAATTAACCCTTGACTCACTCTAACCTGGCTGGGCCAGCTCTCAAAGTGCTCTTGCTTCTTTCAGAACACGAAAATTAATACTGAAAACAAGGCGAAGGTCAGTATGGCAGGCGCAAAGCGCGTGCCTGTGGCAACTGCTGCAGCCTCCAAGCCCGGGCTGAGGCCAAGAACAGCTCTTGGAGACATAGGTAACAAAGTGAGTGAGCAGCCGCAGGCCAGACTGCCTCTGAAAAAGGTAACTATCTCCCGATTCAACTTACCTGAGTCCACCTTCTAACTGTGACTCTTGATGGAGGAACATTCCATTCTCTCCTTTTCATCCACAGGAAGCAAAAACTTTAACTGCTGGAAAAGTTATTGCTAAAAAACTACCAAAACCACTGGAAAAGGCGCCCGTGCCTGTGCCAGAGCCGGAGCCCGAGCCTGAGCCAGAACCCGAACCTGAGCCTGTTAAAGAAGAAAAACATTCTCCCGAGCCTATTTTGGTAAACTTATTGTGCCAGTTTAGAATCTGTTGATTGTTTGTTGCCCCTCGTTTTACTAATGCATGGAATAGCATTTAAATAAATACTAAAAATTGTAACATTTATCCAGTGCTTAGCAGGAGGTAGTTTCTGCTAAGGGCCTTACATGCATTGACATAATCTTATACTCTCTTACCTAGTATTATTACCTCTACTTTTTTTAGATAGTGGTTTAGAAAAGTATTAAGTATCTTTTCAAGGGTCACACATCTAATCAGTGGCACATATTGGATTCAAAACCTGGCTGTCTGGCCTCAGAACCTGTGCTTTTAATCGTTTTGTTCTATTGCCCCTCCTTCGTTAATGGTATTGAGTAGTAGCTGCCTGGACCAGTGATTTTGCTGTCTTTGGTACAAGCCATCACTGTCCAATATTTGTTGACTGAAACACAAATTATTCTCTTGAATCTTTTTTTCTCCCTAATATGACCACTGAATAATTAATAAGCCTGTAACATTGCAATATATAAAGATGTAAAGCAGAAAGAAAGTGTAGCTCTTCAGAGAACAGGTAAGAAGATGAGTTAATGTGTAGCCTCAAAAACTAAGAACTTTTTATTAACTATCAGGTATGTAAATATATCTACTCCTGTGAAGGAAAATCAGACCATCTAAAAGAGGCTACTTTGCTGAAGTTGCAGTGAACTACATTCTGAAGCTCTAATTTTAAAAACTTAGTTAAAACTTCTTGGGAAAATATCTGTAAAAGTCATTCAGCCTAGCTCCTTATATCTGAGGGTAGGAGATTTGAGGCTATTGCTTTAGTATTGACCTTCTGGACATAGCACATGAAACCTGTAGCATGCAGTCTTTAATTGGCCATACCAAACCACCTGAGGTTTCCTTGAAAGTCCCATACTGATTCTTGCCTTGGCTTTCCCACTTATTAAAAATGCCTTTCCCACCTTCTGTCTCTTTTAGCTAATAACCTTTGCATCCTGCAAAACAGCTCAAGCATCAATTCCTGAAACTCCCTAACTTCCCCCAACCCCACCCTTGTTCCTAGAATCAGTCTCCTTACTTCATTTACTTATTTCTTCTAAATTCAAAGCCCCTTGAGGACACCATAAAGCCAGTGCCTAGCACAGAGCTTGACTTGAAGAAAGTGTTCCATAAATGTTTGAACAATGGGGTGACTGGAGCTTGAAGAAAATGGTTAATGGTGATGAAGTCAGTTAATCCTTGGTAGAACTTATGTTCTCCTGAGCAGTGAGAAGCAGTCCATGTTTTCACAGAAAGTCTAAAGACTGACTTGTCATTCCTTTGGATTAACTTCACATGTTGCTGATAAACAGATTAACTACTTATCAGTTTCCTTTGGAGGAAAGTCTAGAATATGAATTTGCTTCTCTGTTTTACCTGTTAGTGTTTAGGTTCTGTTCTCTTCAAATTGGCTCAGTCTAAGTTGGCATTTCAGTTTTCATATTAATCACTTCCTAAAGAGAAATTGAATACATTTGAAAAGAAGATCCTTTTCCATTAAGGAAATGAATTACATGTCTGTTCAGCAGATGGTCTCTTGAGTTGGTACCAGTAATCTGACCTTCATGCCCAGATTGGATGCTCTTGCTATTATTTCAGAAGGTCTCTCTGTTTCAAGGTTGATACTCCCTCTCCAAGCCCAATGGAAACATCTGGATGTGCCCCTGCAGAAGAATATCTGTGTCAGGCTTTCTCTGATGTAATTCTTGCAGTGAATGATGTGGATGCAGAAGATGGAGCCGATCCAAACCTTTGTAGTGAATATGTGAAAGATATCTATGCTTATCTGAGACAACTTGAGGTCAGTATTATTAGTCTTTGTTTTTTCTAAAGTGCACCTAGCTTTATTAAAGATATTTCCATTAACAGTTTACAATAGTTCAAGGATGACGTGAGCAGCATTTCTTAACAGTAGATTTCACTTTCAAAATCTCCTTCATAGAATACCAAACATAAAAAGTTGCTAAACAGACCAATGAAGTCTTTATTTTCCATTTTGAACAGGGAGATTTCCAAGTGAGAGCAGATACTACTATGGCTCTTTGTAATGGAAAGTCCGCAGATTGAAGGATATATTTATATCCATCACAGTTAGGAGCCAGCAAGTCCCAAACATTGGGTTTAAGAAGGCTAACAGGCAGGAGGTGGATGGTAGTGCAGAAGATGCTGAAAAATTACAGCCAACCCCAACACATGGCATTTTGAGTGAATGTGGCTGATGGGTGTGCCATATCAGGGAAATTGTTGTTTGTGTCCAAGAGGAATTTTCTTCCATTTCATCCCACTTCTGAAACTTTCTATTAGTGGCATTTGCCCTTTCCCCCCAAAACTAAGGAAGCATTCTGTATGCTAACAACATGAGCTATACAGTTACTAAATTGACCCAATTGTTGGTTTATAATGCATTCTCTTCTCTTGGCATCATTAACATCTTCAGTTTCTTGCCTGGTTCTTTTGGGGATCTCCATTTTCTACAGGATTGTCCTGCAAGAAGACTTCTTTGCCAGGACCTGCTTTGGGTTTCTTCTCCCTTTTTAAAGTTTGTGTTCTAACTGTGGAGGAGTGGGCTTAGCAGATGTATGTGCTGGTCCTTGATGGTTCATTCTTCTCTATCTGTGGTGTTTTTGGGGTTTAAACCCTGGAGCAGGAGAGTGGTAACACATTAGGTTCCAGCTGATCTGGGAGCTGCTGCTATTTTCTCTACTTCATAAAGCTCAGGTTCTGGGTTTAGAGTCTTAAGTGAAAAGATCTGAGATGATAGTATGGCATCTTTATTTGGGAAGAAGTGAGTGCGGCGTGTGGGCCAGTAGCAGTGATGGTTAATTGAACATAGATTTGCCAATATGAAAAACCTGTCACATTTTCCTATTTAATGTTGGCTTTCTTCCTCAGTGATAGAGCTGTTTATAGTGACCATATGAATAATTAAGCTTAGAACTATTAGAGATTCTAAATGCTCCACAGCTATTCTGTAGTGACTGATATTTTTGGTCAGAAATGTCACGTGGAGTCTTGCTTCTAAGGATAATCCAGCTTTTTTTTTTTTTTTTTTTTTGCAGGAAGAGCAAGCAGTCAGACCAAAATACCTACTTGGTCGTGAAGTCACTGGAAACATGAGAGCCATCCTAATTGACTGGCTAGTGCAGGTTCAAATGAAATTCAGGTTACTGCAGGAGACCATGTACATGACTGTTTCCATTATTGATCGGTTCATGCAGGTGAGCATAATTCAGTAATTGAGGGTTCTTCCTTCCAGGGTCCTAGCATAGTCAGAAGAAACAGATGTTTTCAGCTAAAATCTGTCTTGGTGGAGAGGGTGTCATTAACTGAGATTTTGTTATGGGAGTAGGTCTTTCCCACCTCTCATTCATAGCTCTGTGTCTCCTTTTTCAAATACGTGTTACTTAATCAAGGTGAAATTCCCATTGCAGAATAATTGTGTGCCTAAGAAGATGCTGCAGCTGGTTGGTGTCACTGCCATGTTTATTGCAAGCAAATATGAAGAAATGTACCCTCCAGAAATTGGTGACTTTGCCTTTGTGACTGACAACACTTACACTAAGCACCAAATCAGACAGATGGAAATGAAGATTCTAAGAGCTTTAAATTTTGGTCTGGGTCGCCCTCTACCCTTGCATTTCCTTCGGAGAGCGTCTAAGATTGGAGAGGTACAGATTTCTTGAGAAATCTTTGATAATGGTACATTAGGGAATACTGCTAACCAAACGGATCTAATTCAACTGACTTATATACCTGTAAGTACATGAGGAAGGGATAAAGGTGTTCTTTATTTCCAATCAGGCTGTATATTATTAAAACCTTCCATGAGCAATTGCATTTGAGCGTTTATAGACAAACATTTGTAGTCATAGTTATGGGCATCTCGGATATTGCCAAGGCAGAATTCTCTGACAGAAGCTCAGTGACCTGTCTGCTTTGTTCTAGGTCGATGTTGAGCAACATACTTTGGCCAAATACCTGATGGAACTAACTATGTTGGACTACGATATGGCGCACTTTCCTCCTTCTCAGATTGCAGCAGGAGCTTTTTGCTTAGCGCTAAAAATTCTCGATAATGGTGAATGGGTAAGCTCTGTCCCACCGACCTAGGTTACCCTAAGCTTTTAAATTGTAAATAGTATTTGCCTGAAGACAGAACCCTTTTCATTAAAGGGCAATTCAAATGGTTCCTAAATACGGGATCTGTTGAGGGAATGATTAAAAATGGTATCCTGTTTGTGATGTTTTCATAGAATGTTTCCATTTCATTACCTAATTTCATCTTTCTACTCCTTTGAGACTCAAAGGCAGAGCAGTTACTACTTACAAATGGAGTAGCTCAAATAGGTCAAATGACATACTAGAAGTTCATTCATATTCATTGATTCAACAAATATTTCTTCTATGTGCCACATGCTGCCCTAGGAATAGAACTAGGAGTGAGAAAGTCAGCCTCAAGGATCTTGGAGTCTGCTGACTTGTCCACTCCAAAGCTAATTACAAAAGTGTGATTAGGTTCGAGCACATTAATATATAATAGCTTTAAGCACAGGATCCTAGAGAAGCCTGAAAGAATACCTGGGGAAGAAGGGGTCTTAAGCTTATCTTAAACTTTAATTATGATCAGTCATACAGTATCCATCTCCCTACCCTAATCTCGAATAACATCTAGAAATTTTATGAAAACTATTGTTGGTGAGCATTTTTAACATTAACTTTTGTTGTCATAGACTCCAACTCTACAGCATTACCTGTCATACACTGAAGAATCGCTTCTGCTTGTTATGCAACACCTGGCTAAGAATATAGTCATGGTGAATCGCGGGCTTACAAAGCACATGGTAAGTCAATCAGTTGCATGGTAGAATGTTGGGGAAAAAAATGAAAATAGTGAAGACTTCATGCCCACAAATGCATAGCTTATTTTTGAGGAGTTGATGTTTTAAGTTAATATCTGTACCATTGGATCTTAGGATGTTTTCCTTCATTAATTACTATGCTTTTCCCTTCCAGACTATCAAGAACAAGTATGCCACATCTAAGCATGCTAAGATCAGCACTCTAGCACAGCTGAATTCTGCACTAGTTCAAGATTTAGCCAAGGCTGTGGCAAAGGTGTAACTTGTGAACTTGACTTGGAGTACTATAATATCTGCAAATAAAATTGGCACCATGTGCCATCTGTACATATTATATGTTACATGTATTTACTTTTAATAAAGTTTCTGGTCCTTTTTACTTCTTATACCTTAACTCATTTGAATGTGGCTCCTTCCCACTTTAGGGTAACCTAAAAGTTGTCTTAAAGATATGGTGGGAAATATTAAAAACTTTTTCAATTTACCTGGGACCTAATTAATATATATAATTGTTGCTTATTGGTTCTTATTGTTTTATGTACCTGGCTTTTACTTTATTAATATGAATTACTGAGGTCGTGAAATCATTTAAAAAACCCTTTTTAGTGCATATAAGCCCAGTCATCATGGAGAACCTGCTGCCTAGTTCTACTAAAGTAAAAGTCTACCATCTCATCCCTAGTCCCCGTTTTCTGTTTTCTTCTGGTGGTTGCTTCCATAATTCTAAGTAATCTAATTTTACCATTTTCTTGAATTATCAACTTTAGCTAGTATCTTTTTCACTTATTTTTTTAAGAATTTTAATTTATATTCTAAACCTAGTTTAGTTTTTGTTTATTGGTTAAGAAAATAAAACAGGATCCTCAAATACAAAAGTATCTAAAAAAGATTACCACTCTCCCCCTTACTCTTCTACTGTCTCGATTCCATCTATATGAAGGATATCAGCAATTTGGGATGTATCCATCCATGCCTTCTATAAACATAGACATGGATAGAAATTGTTATGGGGGTTTTAACAAATGGGATCATTCTGTATAGTACTTATAATTCCTTTCAACATGTATAGGCCTTAACTGTATTGGGGCATTACATTCCAATATATGGATATACTATAGTATATTCAACCATTCACCTGTTGATATTCAGATTTCTTTTTCTCTTTTCACCTGCAGACAATGCTGTTTAAATATCATTACATACCATGCTTTTCTTTATGTACACTGAGTTCTCCAAAGAGTATGTATGTTTTAAGTTCTGGCAAGTACTGCCCAGGTGACTTTCTCAATGTCATCAGCAATGTACAAAAGTGCTAGTTTTCTCTGCATCCTTGCCAGAACTGAAGGTAACCATTCTCTTCAGTTTCGGTAAATTTGGCAAAAAATATCCTCTCTTGTTTGCTGTTTTAATTTATGCTTCTGATAGCTAGTTGAATAAATTATTGTTGTCTATTTATCAATATGTAAGGCTTTCCCAGTTTGTCATTTGCTCTTAGACTGTGCTGTCTTTTGCCATGGAGACATTTTAAGTTTTTATATTATCAAATCTATTTTTTTCTGTAGTTGCTTTTGGATTTTCAGTCTTAAGGTCAACTCCATCCCCAAACCATAAACATCTAAATTTTCCCCATTTAGCTCTATAATCCCTCAGTAAACTTTTTCTGTGTGGTATGAGGTAGGATTCTTACTTCCAGATGGATGCCTATTCGTGCCAGTACCACGGGATTAAAATCATTCTTGTCCAATTGAAACATCAGTGCCCATCTGTTGTTCCCTGACCTACTTGTTTTTTCCTGAGATAATAGTTTTATATTAAGTTTATCTGGTGAGATGAGGTGACCACTATTTTTGAAATATTTGGGAGCAATTTCAAACACAATGAAGTTTACAGTTACATCCAGTTACTGATAAGCTCCTTTGAGATTTTGACTATACGTTATGTGTATATGTATAGTACATTATGTACTAGTTCAAGATGGACTGACATTGTTTTCCCATCCAGAAACTTTTCTCCAAGGCTTGTTGCATGCCCTTCATAACATAATACAATGTTAGAATTTAATTATATAATTGCTGGACTTTCTTGTCAGATTAATTACTAGGTTTATGGTTTTTTGTCACTTGTGAATAGGATCTATTTCCCACTTCTATTTTTATTGCTAGTTGTATTTTTCTTAACCAGTTGACATCAATTTTCTTGATTTGTTTTTAGTGGAGTTTTCTAAGCCTTAAGTCCAAAAATTTCATTTTTTCAATGTTCATGGCATTTATTCTATTAGAATCTCCAAAATAATCGTTGATAATCGGTAGATCCCTCTCTTGTTTCTGGCTTGGACATCTCTATTACTTTTACTATTTAATATTTTTGCTGCTAGTCTTTAAGTGGTCTTTATATTTTAGGTATTTCTCTTCCTGTTTAGAGTTAATAGGCAAGGCAGTGGAATTGCATTTACTTTTTCAGCTTATGATATCATTAGGGTTTTTCTCTTTTAATTTGATATATAGTACTGCACATTAGAGGTTTTCTAAAATGGAAAGAATTCTTGCTCATGGTATATATATTTAATCTGCTAATATTTCACTTAGAAAATTTTGCATCTCATTTGGGAAATTGGCTTGGTTTTTGTTGCTACTGTTTTCTGGTTTTTGTCTTATTTTACCAGCTTTAAGGTAGATTAAAGAGGTTTTCATCTTCAAGTAGTATAATTTGAAATCCTTATTTGTTCATTGAAAACTAGCAAAATTAAACTGTGAAGTCATTTGGCCTGGAGCTGCTTAAAATGGTAGTTTTCCGTGGTCTTTTAGGGCTTTTCTTCCCTCTGTTAATAGATAATCACCCATTCTAGATTTTTTAAATTACAGCTGTAGAGGTGCATGATATAATTAATCTCTTCTGTATTATATCTTCTTTCTCATTCCTGATACTGAATACTTCTGTTTTCTAATCAGCCTTGCCCAGGAGGCTCTTTTATTGGTGTTTTGAAAGAACCAGTGCTTTGTGTTATCATTTCTACTACTTTTATTTTGTAGTTTTAGCTTTTATGTTAATACTCATCATTTGTTATTTCTTTTGGTTATTTTCTAGTTTAAGTTAAATACGTAATGTATTTTAGTGATAAAAGCCTTTACACATTTTCCTCTGAGATAGCTTGTTGCTGAAGTCCTCCTTTTCATCAATTTCTGGTTAAATTATAATTTCTTTTGTGGTCTTTGATCTGGAGGTTTAGGTAATTTTCTAAGTAGTTTCATTTTTAATTTTTTTGTGAGACACCTTTATGTGGGCGATTTTTAATTTCATTGGTGATGTGATCTGTACAAAGCCTTTTTGAAACTTAATGTTTTCTCTGTGGATAAAATAAGTGACTTCTGTTAATATTTCATGGACATGAGAAAGGATTGTATTTCCTGATAGGAGACAAAGTTCTAGTGATATATGTAGGCAAATATTAAACATTAGGTGGAGGGAGAGACAAAGTGTGTGTGGGGGGGGGGGGTTATACATATTCGTCTGTGTGTGTGTACGTGCATATATTCCTTTTTTTTTCAGAGCCATTTGAAAGTAAATTTCAGGTGTCAAAGATCATGTCACCTTAAAATGCATCTCCTAAGAATTAAAGTCATCTTCCTAAAAAACCACAATCTTTTTTTTTTTTTTTTTTTTTTTTTGTGAGGAGATCAGCCCTGAGCTAACATCCGCCAATCCTCCTCCTTTTTTGCTGAGGAAGACGGCCCTGGGCTAACATCGGTGCCTATCTTCCTCCACTTTATATGGGACGCCGCCACAGCATGGCCTACCAAGCAGTGCGTCGGTGCACGCCCGGGATCCGAACCAGCGAACCCCGGGCCGCCGCAGCGGAGCGCGCGCACTTAACCGCTTGCGCCACCGGGCCGGCCCCAAAAAATCACAATCTTTTTATCACACTAAGAAAATGAACAACTCCAAGGGCCGGCCCAGTGTCGCATGCAGTTAAGTGCATGCGCTCCGCTACCGCGGCCAGGGGTTCGCCGGTTTGGATCCCTGGCGCGCACCTATGTACTGCTTGGCAAGCCATGCTGTGGCGGCGTCCCATATAAAGTGGAGGAAGATGGGCATGGATGTTAGCCCAGGGCCAGTCTTCCTCAGCAAAAAAAGAGGAGGATTGGCAGATGTTAGTTCAGGGCTGATCTTCCTCACCAAAAAAAAAAAAAAAAAAAAAAGGAAAATTAGCAACTCCATATATAATGTGTAGTACATATTCAAATTTCCTCAATGGTTCCAAAAATGACTTGCAAACTTTTTTTTCCAATCCAGGATCCAATCAAGGTTCATTTGTTTTTCCATATAGAACAATTTCCCTGCTTTTTGTTTTTCAAGGCATGGACATGAATTGTCTAGGCCATTTGCCTTGTAGAATATCCCTCATTCTAGATTTCTTGTTTCATTGTTTCTTCATGGTTAAGTTCAGGTTATGCATTTTGGCAAGAATATAGGTGATTTGTACAACTTACGCGCATCACATTAGAGTCACATATCAGATTGTGACACTACTGATGATACCAAGTTTGATCACCTGGTTAAGGTGGTAACCATCAGATACAGCTCTGCTAAGGTCTGTTCTCTTTTTAGTTTTAGCATCCATTAATGACCTTTGGCTTTGAATTATTTATCTCACCAGGAGTGGCATGTTGGTAGTTATCCCTTCTATATTATTTGACATTCTCTAAAGAATAGCTCCCCACCCATACCTGCCCTTTTTTTACTCTGAATTTTTTTTAATTCATTGTTAATGATCCATTACTGCAGTGGCTCTCAACGTGTCATCCCCAACCAGCAACATCATCACCTGGGAACTTGTTAGAAATGCAAATCGGAGTCAGTGACATGGAGAGGCACCCAGCAGTCCTCCCCATGATTCTGATGCATGCTCAGATTGGAGCACAACTGCATAGTCTTTCCCCCAAATTTGGCCAATGGACACCTGATAGGCAACTGCTTAAAAGTAGATTGATGTGAGATATTGGAAGACATCTTGGATAAATTGGTAAGGTGAAAAGAGAACAATAGGATCACTTTTATACAAAACAAAAAATGAAAATGCTCTTCCAGGAGTTTGGGGATAGGAGAGGCGAAGCTAACGTCTTATTTTATGTCCTACCGTGCCTTTTGAATCTAACTTGTACCAAGAGCTGTTTTACTTTGATAACAGAGAGGGAGAAAGGGTTGAGGTACAGAGTTGCTGTGCTCGTGCCTCAAGGACAGTGTCCTTTACATAGCTGACCACGATGAAAAAGTACAAATCACTCGAGCATATATGTCCTGCGTTTTCTCCATTACCCGCTTACTGTCCAGCGAAGAAAGCTCAATTGTAATCTGCGGAATCAACAAGCTAACACGAGGCAGCACCCTACTCTGTTACTACTGCGAACCTCCTGATAGCTGAATTTCATGCTGCAAGTCTGGGGTTCAAGTGTCTGCACTGGCCCCTAGGGGGCCGGGGGGTTCTCTGAACTTGGACCACTCGTTTCTCTGCCAAACGAGGGGTCTGGACCTTATGAGCTCAGATGAAAAGTCTGCTTAACCCTCCAATGTTTCTCTTTCCCAGCCTGCTGGGGACACCCATTTTCCAAGGCCACGGAGGGAAAGGGAATGCCAAGGTGGGTCAAAAAACTGCTGTCCTGGAGCTCCCCCCTCCCAGCGCCAATGATGAATGACAATTTATGTCGGGTGTTCCCTTCCGAGCTGCGGTTCCCGGGAGCCGGGGAGCGTCCCAAACGGCTGTAACCCAGCACTCGACAGGGCTGACAAAGTTGTTCGAACTTGTACTAGTGGTCTGCAATGATTTCAACTAGTAGAGCTGGGGTGAGAGAGGGTACAGCAGTAATCAAGGCAACCGGAAGAAGAGGCGGGAAGGGCGGGGCCGTGGGACGGAAGGGGCGGGCAGGATGCGACGGCTCTTCGGCCCCTTCCGGGCGTCAAATTAGTGGCGGGAAAAGCGGCGCGTTCGGCGGCCGTGTCTGCCGGGCCGGCTTGGGCGCTGTTCGCGTCGGCCGGTATGGAGAAGCAGTCCGAGGAACAAGCTGCCGCCGAGCCCGCGGACTCCGGAGGGGAAGGCGGGCCGCCGCAGTTCGCCGGCGCCCAGGCTGTTCGTCCCGAGGACCGCGTGACCCTGTTGCTCAGGTTGTTCTCTCTGGCCGCTAGGCCGGAGCCAACTGGGCGTGGTGGCCAAGAGCTCCGCCCTTTGCTGAGAATGTCCAGGGTTCAAATTCACTCTCAGTCACTTAATGGCTGCGTGACTGCATCATTCGCTTAAGCATTTTAAGCCCCTTTCTTCATCTTGGTGGAGAAAAATGACGCCCTCCTAGCAGAGTTGCCACGGGGGTTAAATGAGATACCCTGGGACTAGCGTTTAGCATAAAGCCCCTGAGCCCACGGAGCTGTAAATTCCCTCTCGCTTTCTTACTCCCTTGTGTCCTAGGGCCGTGATCTTCAAGCGGTTTATGGGGTGCATCCAAGCCCCGAGTTACTGGGGAGAGGTTGCCCCGCCCCTTTCTTTTATAGCTGCGACCCTTTTCAATGCAGAAGCGTTGTTACATTTTCTACCAAGGCGGCGATATTTATACTTTTTCACTAAGCAGTTGCTAGGGGAAGATTTGACAAGAAGGAAGATCAATTTTCTAAACCAGTGGGCAAACTAAGGCCCTGGGCCGAATCCACCCTACTGCCTGTTTTTGTGTGGCCCCTCAAGCTAAGAATAGTTTTATGTCTTTAAATAGTTGAGGAAAAAAAATCACAAGAGGAATATTTAATAACAGGTGAAAATTATAGGAAATTCAAATTTCAGTGCCCTTAAGTAAAGTTTTATTGGAACACAACTTTCCTGCTGCAAGGGCCGAGTTGAGTAGTTACAACAGAGACCATATCACTCTCAAAGCCTAAAATATTTACTATCTGGTCCTTTACAGAAAAAAATTGCAGACTTCTGTTCTAAATCATAAGGGGAAATTTTTTCTTTTTTTTGATAAGCATTGTAACTGTATTTTAGCTTTACCATTGCTTTGAAAGGCCTTGGCTAATAATAAACCTCATAACCCCACTTTAAAAATTCCCTCCTACCTACAATATAAAATACTAAAATATTAAAGATAGACAATCTCCTTTTTCATCTGTTAAAAAGGAACTATTCTTTCAGTGTGTCTTATAAAATGCCAGCCTACTTAACCTCTGAGAAATTGCTCTTTTCATTTGGAGTTTCAAAACATAAGGAATTTATGCATGGAGCTTGAGAAATTTGTCTGATGTTTCTTAGCTACTTAAATAGGTCTCAAAGTCACAAAGCAAACAGTTTCAGAATTATGAAACTACCATGTAAAATGTGAAACATGTTGTAAGTACAACTTAATAACTAATTACCATTTTACCCATAGCTTTTCTACTTATTTTATGTATGACTGTGAGGTAAATAGAATCATAGGACAACGAAGAAACTATATAAATTACTTATCTATCCAAGGATTAGTATCTTTGTTATTTTTCTGTATCTCCTGAGAATGTTACAGTCTGTTAGTAATTCATTACAGTGTTTGCAGGTTTCACTGTTTTCATCTATTTCTTCTTTGTGTAGCAGCTCTCATTAAGCCCCATTTCATTGTGGCCCATTAAGAATAAATTTAAAAATCACATTTTTAACTCTTTCTCAAAATGCTGTTTTCCCACTGTATTCCACTTTGTGTCTCCTGTGAGGCCTTACAGTTCTTTATGTCCATTTTAAATAAAATGAGGCCAAACTGGAAGACTTTAATGCTGAGTTTATTTATATTCATTTTATCACATCAGCTTCTGAAAAAGATGAATTGGTTTATCATACAGTAATGAATAAAACCTCAATTAGTAAATATATGACTTTCTCTTCTTATCTGTTTACAGGCTGAGAGCACAGACAAAACAACAACTATTGGAATATAAATCAATGGTTGATGCAAGTAAGTATTTTAATTTTCAAATAAGGTTTTGTGAGTTTGATGATGAACTGTATTCCAGGGAAAAGAAAATCAACTTTACAAAAAATTATTTATTTCACATAAGAAGGCAAAAAGCAGGCTTGCCCTAACCCTTAGGAACTAGTTAGGGATTCAGGAAATATATATAAAACAACTAACAATGCAAGACAGTTAAGTTCTATTGATCAGAGAATTGGGAAATCCCTGTGGGCTGAAGGAATCATAGAACCTGCTACTATCAACAACTTGAAGATTAAATTAGCAGATCAGATGATCATTAAGTAATCTGAGACCTATACTTTGAGAAACACTGGATGATAGGAATAAGAGGCAGCAGGGAGATCAGCTTAAATACATGAGTCACAATTTTCCATTTAAACACAAAAAATTTAAATTTATCTTTTTAAATTATTAAAAGTCTCAGGGACCAAGAGAGTAGTAAAATGATGGGTTCTTCCCTAAAGTCTTCCTAAAGTAATAACTGCCAATTGCCACCTGATGTATAAGCCCTTGGGTCACAAGGATAGATTTTGGTGAGTCTTTCTTTGTGGCTTAAGGAATAAAACCAAATAATACAAGAACTGTGGAAAAACCAAGGGACCACATAGATGTCATCGTCATTTCACCTGAGTCCATGCTTGAACTTAGGTAATTTTGGACTCTGCTCAAGCTCTTTTTTTTTTTGGTGAGGAACATTAGCCCTGAGCTAACATCTGTTGTCAGTCCTCCTCTTTTTGCTGAGGAAGATTGGCCCTGGGCTAACATCTGTGCCTATCTTTCTCTACTTTATGTGTGGAACGCCTGCCACAGCATGGCCTGATAAGTGGTGCATAGGTCTGAGCCCGGGATCTGAACCTGTGAACCCCAGGCCATGGAAGCAGAGCGCGTGAACTTCACCTCTATGCCACAGGCCGGCTCCTCAAGCTCTTTTTTAAGGCCATAGATCTGAAAGCAGTTCTGATATGCTTTCCATCCGATATTCAAGGGTTTCTAAGTTCATTTTATGCAAAAAAAAAAAAAAAAGACTAAAACATGGGTCCCCTAGCCTCTTTCCTGCTTACTGTAACTAGTAAATTATGGAACTGGGATATGAACCAGCCTTCTTGCCTTCGAAGCCACAACCCTTCCATTCTATCAATAATGCTTACCTCACATGATCCATAGGTCACTGTCCTTCCCCTGCAGGAGCTAACGGTCTCCTTGTTTCCAAAGCCCGTGCTTCTTGTATTAAACCAATGATCTTTACCTCAGAGATGAGAGATAGGACATAGCTAATGCTTTTGCTGGCATAGGAGCCCACATAATATAAAAAGATAGTCTATCTTCTTAGAGGACAAGGTATAGGAGAAAAGCAATTCAAAGTGTGGACCATTGAGGAATTATCTCTATAGGTATTCCTGCATTCATTCAGCTCATTTTTAAGTGTTTGATATGTCCCTGCCACCATGCGAGGGCATGGAGAGATGGTCTTGAACAAGATAGACTTTGCCCTCTTGGAGCTTAAATTCTATGCAGCAAAACAGGTAAGCAAAGAAACATGCAAGATCATTATGAAGTGTGGTAGGTGCGAGGAAGGAACTAATGGTTTGATGGGGGGGAGGTGCTGCTTTAGATAAATTAATCAGAGATGGCTTCTCTGAGATGACATTAAAGCTAAAATCCAAGTGATAAGAAAGAGTCGTCCTTCTCATATGATCCTTGTTTTCCTTGTATAGATTATTGCATCTTTAAGGGATTGTAACATCTGAAAACTTGAGTAGATTTAATAGTCCACACTATAAAATTTCTACAACCAAAGGAGAGGACAGATTTAAAGCAGGCCATGAGAAGTTAGGTTGTAGCCTTTGAAAGAATATATTTATCTAAAATTGATTATTTTACCATTAAAAAATATATTACTGAGACTTTATTGCTTGAAGGATTTTTTTTTTTTTTTTTTACAATAAGTACATCTATTTTAGGGGTACAATTTGATGAGTTTTGACAAATGTTAACAGCTGTGTAACCACTACCACAATCAAGATACAGAATATTTCTGTTGTATCTCCCCTGTGCCACTTCACAGTCCCCACCCTTATTCCCAGCAACCACCAATTTGATGTTTGTTACTACAGATTTGTCTTCTAGAGTTGTGTTGTCCAGTACAGTAGCCACTAGCTTCATGTGGCCTTTTAAAGTTAATTAAAATTAAATAAAATTTAAAATTCAGTTCTTTAGTTGCACTAGTCACATATCAGATGCTCAATAGCAACATGTGTCTAGTGGTTGCCATATTGGACAGCACAGATATTAAACATTACCATTGTCACAGAAAGTTCTATTGGACAGCACTGTTCTAGAATTTGATGCAAATGGAATTATATGATATGTATTTTTTGTGTCTGACAACTGTCTTTTAATTAAGACTTAATTCACGTAATATAAAATTCATTTTAAAATGTACAATTAACTAGTTTTTAGTGTATTCACAATGTAGTGTAATCATTACCACTATCTAATTCCGAAACGTTTCCATTACCCTAAAAAGAAAGTTGGTACCTGTTAGTAGTCACTCCCAATGTCTGGCTACTTTTGCACGTCATGTATTCTTGTTATTCCTCCATGTTGGTTTTTTTCAGTAATTCATTCCTTTTTATCGTGGAGTATATTTCATGATGACTGTACCACAATTTGTTTATCCAGTCACCTGTTGATGGATATTTGAATTGTTTGCAGTTTTTGCCCATTATAAATAAAGCTGCTATAGACAATTGTCATTTGTATGTGCCTTTGTATGGACATTTATTTTCATTTCTCTTGGTTAAATATCTAAAAGTGAAATTCTGGGGTCATATGGTAACCCCAAAGTATATGTTTAACTTTTTAAGAAACTGCCAAACAGCTAAAATGGTGATACCATTATGGTACACTCCCTCCAGCAGTGTATGAGATTTCCAGTTACTCAATATCCTCCAAAACTTGGTAGTTGGTCTTTTTAAATTTTAGCCATTCCAATAAGTATGTAGTGGTAATCTTATGTGGTGTTTTTTTTTTTTTTTTGTGAGGAAGATCAGCCCTGAGCTAACATTTATTGCTAATCTGCCTCCTTTTTTAATCCCCAAAGCCCCAGTAGATAGTTGTATGTCATAGCTGCACATCCTTCTAGTTGCTGTATGTGGGATGCAGCCTCAGCATGGCCGGAGAAGCGGTGCGTTGGTGCGTGCCTGGGATCCAAATCCGGGCCGCCAGTAGCGGACGGAGAGCGCGCACTTAACTGCTAAGCCTCTTATGTGGTTTTAATTTACATTTCCTTGATAGCTAATGATATTGAGTATCTTTTCATGTGCTTATTGGCAATTTATATATCTACTTTTATGAAGTAGATATATAAATCTACCTTTATGAGGTGTCGGTTCAAATCTTTGCCCATTCTTAATTGGATTGTTAGTCTTACTAAGTTTGAGTTCTTTGTTTATAAATGAATACAGTCCTATTCTTAATTTTTTGAGAAATCTCCATACTGTCTTCCATAGTGGCTGCACCAGTTTGCACTCCCACCAGCAGTATATGAGAGTTCCCTGTTCTCCACATCCTCTCCAACACTGATTATTTCTTGTCTTGTTAATTATAGCCACTCTGATGGGTGTAGGTGATATCTCGTTGTAGTTTTGATTTGCATTTCCCTAATAATTAGTGATATTGAACACCTTTTCATGTGCCTGTTGGCCATCTGTATATCTTCTTTAGAAAAATGTCTGTTCAGACCTTTTGCCCATTTTTTCATTGGGTTGTTAGTTTTTTGTTGTTGAGATATATGAGTTCTTTATATATTTTGGATATTAATCTCCTATCACATGTATGGGTTGCAAATATCTTCTCCCAATTGTTAGGTTGTCTTTTCATTTTCTTGTTGGTTTCCTTTGCACTGCAGAAGCTTTTTAGTTTGATGTAGTCCCATTTGTTTATTTTTTCTATTGTTTTCCTCCCCTGGTCAGACATGGTATTTTGAAAGTATGCTGCTAAGACTGATGTTGAAGGTGTACTGCCTGTGTTTTCTTCTGGAAGTTTTATGGTTTCAGGACTTACATTCAAGTCTTTAATCCATTTTGAGTTAATTTTTGTGTATGATGTAAGATAATGGTCTAATTTCATTCTTTTGCATGAGGCTGTCGAGTTTTCTCAACACTGTTTATTGAAGAGACTTTTCTTTCTCCATTGTATGTTCTTGGCTCCTTTGTTGAAGATTATCTGTCCATAGATGTATGATTTTATTTCTGGGCTTTCAATTCTTTTTTTTTTTTTTGGTGAGGAAGATTCACCCAGAGCTAACATCTGTTGACAATCCTCTTTTTGCTGAGAAAGATTGGCCCTGGGCTAACATCCATGCCCATCTTCCTCTACTTTATATATGGGATGCCTGCCACAGCATGGCTTGATAAGTGCTGTCTAGGTCTGAAACCAGGATCCGAACATGTGAACCCCAAGCCACCAAAGTGGAGCACGTAAATTTAACCACTACGCCACCAGTCCGGGCCCTGGGCTTTCAATTCTGTTCCATTGATCTGTGTGTCAATCTGTGTGTTTCTGTGCCAATACCCTGCTGTTTTGATTACTATAGCTCTGTAATATATTTTGAAGTCAGGGATTGTGATGCCTCCAACTTTCTTCTTTTTTCTCAGGATTCTTGGGCTATTCAGGGTCTTTTGTTTTTCCATAGTAATTTTAGTATTCTTTGTTCTGTTTCCATGAAGAAGGTCATTGGGACTCTGATAGAGATTGCATTGAATCTGCAGATTGCTTTAGGTAATATGGACATTTTTACTATGTTTATTCTCCCAATCCATGAGCATGGAATATCTTTCCATTTCTTTATGTCATCTTCGATTTTTTTTCAATAATGTCTTATAGTTTTCAGTGTATAGGTCTTTCGCTTCCTTGGATAAATTTATTCCTAGATATTTTATTATTTCTGTTGCAATTGTAAATGGGACTGTATTCTTTTTTTTTTTTTTTTTTGGGAGGAAGATCAGCCCTGAGCTAACATCCATTGCCAATCCTCCTCCTTTTTTTTTCCCCAAAACCCCAGCAGATAGTTGTATGTCATAGTTGCACATCTTTCTAGTTGCTGTATGTGGGACGTGGCCTCAGCGTGGCCCGAGAAGCGGTGCATCGGTGCGCACCTGGGATCCGAACCTGGGCCGCCAGTAGTGGAGCTCGGGCACTTAACTGCTAAGCCATGGGGCCGGCCCTGGGATTGTATTCTTGAGTTCTCTTTCTGCTAGTTCATTATTAGTGTATGGAAATGCAACTGATTTTTGTAAGTTAATTTTGTACCCTGTAATGTTGCTGTAGTTGTTGATTATTTCTAATAGTTTTCTGGTGGATTCTTTAGGATTTTCTATATATATGATCACGTAGACCGCAAACAGCGAGAGGTTCACTTTTTCCTTTCCAATTGGGATACCTTTTATTTCTTTGTCTTGCCTAATTGCTCTGGCCAGAACCTCCAGTACTATGTTGAATTGGAGTGGCAAGATTGGGCACCCTTGTCTTGCTCATGTTCTCTGAGGGATGGCTTTCAGTTTTTCACCATTGAGTATGATGTTGGCTGTGGGTTTGTCATATATGGCCTTTATTATGTTGAGGTACTTTCCTTCTATACCCATTTTATTGACAACTTTTATCATAAATGGATATTGGATCTTGTCAAATGCTTTCTCTGCATCTACTGAGATGATCATGTGATTTTTACTCTTCATTTTGTTATTTATGGTGTATCACACTGATTGATTTGCGGGGTTGGATCATCCCTGCGTCCCTGGTATAAATCCCACTTGATCATGGTGTATGATCCTTTTAATGTATTGCTGTGTTCGGTTTGCCAGTATTTTGTTGAGGATTTTTGCATCTATGTTCATCAGCAGTATTGGCCTGTAAATTTCCTTCTTTGTATTGTCCTTGTCTGGTTTTAGTATCAGGGTAATGTTGGCTTCATGGAATGAGTTAGGAAGCATTCCATCTTCTTCAGTTTTTCAGAATTGTTTGAGAAGGATGGGTATTAAATCTTCTTTGAATGTTTGGTAGAGTTCTCCAGAGAGGTTATCTGGTCCTGAACTTTTGTTTTTTGGGAGGTTTTTTGATTACTCATTTAATGATACAATCTCATTACTTGTGATTGGTCTATTCAGATTCTCTATTTCTTCTTGATTCAGTTTTGGGAGGTTGTATGAGTCTAAAAATTTATTTATTTCTTGTAGGTTATCCAATTTGTTGTCATATCCTTTATCATAGTGTTCTCTTATAATCCTTTGTATTTCTATGGTATCTGTTGTAATTTCTTCTCTTTCATTTGTAATTTTATTTATTTGAGCCTTCTCTCTTTTTTTCTTAGTGAGTCTGGCTAAGGGTTTGTCAATTTTGTTTATCTTCTCAAAGAACCATCTCTCAGTGTCATTGATCCTTTCTACTGGTTTTTGGTCTCTATTTCATTTTTTTCTGCTATAATGTTTATTATTTCCCTCCTTCTGCTTACTTTGGGCTTTGTTTGTTCTTCTTTTTCTAGTTGTATTAGGTGTAGTTTAAGACTACTTATTTGAGATGTTTCTTGTTTGTCAAAGTGGGCGTGTATTGCTATGAATTTCCCTCTTAGCACGGCTTTTGCTGCATCCCTTTAAGAGTTAGTATGATGTATTTTCATTTTCATTTGTCTCCAGATATTTTTTGATTTCTCCTTTGATTTCTTCATTGATCTAATGGTTGTTCAGTAGCATGTTATTTAGTCTCCACATATTTGTGACTTTGCCAGCTTTTTTCTTGTAGTTGATTTCTAGTTTCATAGCATTGTGGTCAGAAAAGAATGCTTGATATGATTTCAATCTTCTTAAACTTATTGACGCTTGCCTTTTTTCCCAACATATGGTCTATGTTTGAGCATGTTCCATGTGCACTTGAGAAGAATGTGTATTCTGCTGTTTTTGGGTGGAATATATATATCTATTATATATATAATAGATAATATTACATATAATAATAATATTGTATGTTATATTACTAATTTATAATTTATATCATTAATTTATTTATAATATAATTTATTATATTATATATAATACGTATATTATAATATATGTAATAGATATACATAGTTCTTTATATATCTATTAAGTCTATCCTGTGTAGTTTTTCATTTAGGTCCACTATTTCCTTGTTGACTTTCTGTCTGGATGATCTATCCATTGATGTAAGTGGGGTGTTGAGGTCCCCTACTATTATTGTGTTGCTTTTGATTTCTACCTTTAGGTCTGTTAATAGTTGCTTTATATACTTTGGTGCTCCTGTGTTAAGTACATACATATTCCTAAGTTTCATATCCTATTTGTGGAATGTTCTTTTTATCATATACTGCCCCTCTTTGTCTCTCATTGCCTTTTTATCTTGAATTCTGCTTTGTCTGATATAAATATGGCAACATCTGCTTTCTTTTACTTGCCATTTACTTGGAGTATTGTCTTCCATACCTTCACTCTAAGCCTGTGTTTGTCTTTAGAGCTGAAACGTGTTTCCTGGATGCAGCATATTGTTGGTTCTTGTTTTTTAATCCATCCAGCCAGTCTGTGTCTTTTGATTGGAGAATTCCATCCATTTACATTTAGAGTGATTATTGATATATGAGGGCTTAATACTGCCATTTTATCATTTGTTTTCCAGTTGTTCTAGATTTCCATTGTTTCTTTTCCTTTGTGTTTCTGACTGCCATTTCAGTTTGTTGGTTTTCTGTGATGGTTTTCTCAATTTTCTCTTTATTTATGATTTGTGCTCTGCTCTGATTTTTTGTTTAGTGGTTATCTTGAGGTTTGTATAAAAGATCTCAGAGATGAGATAGTCCATTTTCTGATAGCCTTTTATCTCCATTAGCCTAAGTCAGTTCCATCCCTTTCTTCTTCCCCTTCTACGTTTTTGTTGTCACACATTATTCTGTTTTGTGTGGTGAGTTTGTGATTAAAATGAAGTGTTTATAGTTATTTTTGATGCTTTCCTTCGCTTTATCTTTTATGTTATAATTGTTTGCTAAGCTGTTCTGATATAGAGCTGCAATTTTCTGATTTTTTTCTGCTGAGGATAATTTGCCCTGATCTAACATCCGTTGCCAATCTTCCTCTTTTTGCTTGAGGAAGATTCACCCTGAGGTAACATCCTGAGGTAACATCTGTTGCCAATCTTCTTCTGGTTTGTATGTGACTTGCCGCCACAGCATGGCGGCTGACAAGTGGTGTAGGTCTGTGCCTGGGAACTGAACCCGGGCCATCAAAGTGGAATGCAGTGAACTTAACCATTTGGCCATGGGGCCAGCCTCCCCCCACTTATTTTTGCTGAGTAAGATTAGCCCTGAGCTAACATCTGCCAATCTTCCTGTTCTTGTATGTGAGTCACTGTCACAGCATGGTCACTGACAGACGAGTGGTGCAGGTCTGCGCCTGGGAACTGAACCTGGGCCACTGAAGCAGAGTGCACTGAACTTAACCACTAGGCCACCGGGGCTGGCCCCGGTTTTCTGATTTTGTCTGTCTTCTTGCTTAAGGCTTTTTAAACCTTTGCCTTTTTTTTTCAGGTATGAGGGCATCCTTGATCATTTCTTGTAATCGGGCGGGGGGGGTCTAGTGGCGATGAGCTCCCTTAGCTTTTGTTTATCTGGGAAAGCTTTTATTTCTCTATCGTATCTGAAGGATAGTTTCTCTGGATAGAGTATTCTTAGCTGAAAGTTTTTGTGTTTCAGTATTTTGAATATAGCATTCCAATCTCTTCTAGCCTGTAAGGTTTCCACTGAGAAGTCCACTGAAAGCCTGATAGGGGTTCCTGTGTAGATTATTCTTTTCTGCCTTGCTGCCCTTGATATTTTTTCTTTGTCATTGACTTTTGCCAGTTTTACTATTATATGCCTTGGAGAAGGTTTTTTTTTGCACTGATGTAAGTAGGAGTTCTATTGGCTTCATATACTTGTAAGTCCAGTTCCTTCCCCAGGCTTAGGAAGACCTCAGCTATTATTTCTTTGAACAAGCTCTCTGCTCCTTTTTCCCTTTCTTCTCCCTCTGGAATACCTGTAATCCTTATGTTGAATTTCCTAATTGAGTCAGATATTTCTCAGAGTTTCTTCATTTTTTTTGTCTTAGTTCTCTCTCCTCCTCCACCTGAAGCATTTCTGTATTTCTGTCCTCTAAATTACTAATTCTGTCCTCCATAACTTCAGCTGTTTTGTAAGGTTTCTAGATTGTTTTTTATCTCATTCATTGTGTTCTTCTATCCAGAATTTCTGTTCATTTTTTTTTTAGGGTTTCAATCTCTCTGTTGAAGAATTCTTTCTGCTCATTAATTTTATTCCTGAGTTCATTGAACTGTCCTGAGTTTTCTTGTAACTTGTTGAGTTTCTTTATGACAATTATTTTGAATTCTCTGTCATATAGATTGTAAGTTTCTGTAAGTTCAGGATTGGTTTCTGGAGGCTTGTCATTTTCCTTCTGCTCTGGATGTTAATGTAGTTCTTCATGGTGTTTAAGGAAGTGATCCTTTGCCAGCACATAGTGGTAGTTTCAGGTCACAGATTCCACCTGCCACCTCTGGGTGGGGCAGGAGCTGTGTTGTCTGAACCTGCCTTTTCTGCTGCAAGTTGTGCTGATAGGGCTTAACTGTGTTTGCCTGCTGTCCACAGCCACTTTGCAGGTCACAGATGCACGCGCAGGTACTCTGGTGAGGGACTGCTGCCTTGGCCGGAGACCGGCCAAGCTGGTGCGCTGGATGGGGGAGAAGGGCACTTTCTTTCATGCATGCAGGCCTGTTCTGTGCTAACAGGTGGTTTGCTTGGGCTGCTGCGCTTGATGGGGGTGCCCACATGGTGGCTGAGCTGCGCCATTCGGTGTGATGCATTCCTGCAGGCTGGGCTGCAATCCAGAAGTGAAAGCGTTTATG
The DNA here is from genome assembly GCF_020826845.1 of Diceros bicornis minor. Lineage (NCBI taxonomy): Eukaryota > Metazoa > Chordata > Mammalia > Perissodactyla > Rhinocerotidae > Diceros > Diceros bicornis. The sequence continues at coordinate 8,328,769 of NC_080759.1, read as the reverse complement.
CACAGGCCTGCCTGCTCCCCTGCCTCCTCTTATAGTCGTGTGCTGGTTGCTGTGTGAGGACCCGTGACCTAGATTGCTGCCACTGGGGATTGGGAGGGGTTCCACTCATCTCCTTCCACTGCTTCCCGGGGATCCAGTACCCCCACCTTCAGATGTATGGTTGCATGCATCTCTCAGACGTCCTATTGTGCTTTGTAGGGAATCCTCTGTTGGATAATCAATGTCCATTTGGTTGTAAATTAGGAGGAAGAGACTAAGGGAACACCTCACTCTACCATGATGCTGACGTCATTCGGTTCTAGAAGTTTTATGGTTTTAGGTTTAACATTCAGTTTTGTGATCCTTTTTGAGTCAATTTTTGTGTATGGTGTAAGCTTAGGGTCAAGGTTCATTGTTTTTCAATATGGCAATCCAATTTTTCTAGTATTATTTGTTGAAAAGACTTTCTCCATTGTATATGTATGGGTCTATTTCTGGGCTTTTTGCTCTGTTCCCTTGAGTTGTCTCTGCTTATAATAGTACCACACTGTCTAGATTACTGTAATTTTATAGTAAATCTTGATATCAGCTATTGTAAGTCCTCCAACTTTGTTCTCCTTTGTTCTCTCAAAATTGTTTTAACTATTCTAGGTCCTTTGCATTTCTATATGCATTTTTTTTTTTTTTAAGATTTTATTTTATTTTTTTCTCCCCAAAGCCCCAGCAGACAGTTGCATGTCATAGCTGCACATCCTCCCAGTTGCTGCACGTGGGACTCGGCCCCAGGATGGACGGAGAAGTGGTGCCCCAGTGCGCGTCCGGGACCCGAACCCGGGCCACCAGCATCGGAGCGCACGCACTTAACCACCAAGCCACGGGGCCGGCCCGATTTCTATATGCATTTTAAAATCAGCTTGTCAATTTCTACAGAAAAAAAAAGCCTGAGAGGGGCGGGCCCTGTGGCTTAGCGGTTAAGTGCATGTGCTCCGCTACTGGCGGCCCGGGTTCAGATCCCGGCCGTGCACCGACACACCGCTTGTCCAGCCATGCTGAGGCGGCGTCCCACATACAGGAACTAGAAGGATGTGCAACTGTGACATACAACTATCTACTGGGGCTTTGGGGAGAAAAAGGGAAAAATAAAAGGAGGAGGATTGGCAATAATTGTTAGCTCAGGGCCGGTCTTCCTCAGCAAAAAGAGGAGGATTGGCATGGATGTTAGCTCAGGGCTGATCTTACTCACCAAAAAAATTGAAAAAAAGCCTGATAGAATTTTGACTGGGATTTTATTGGGGTCTATAGATCAATATGAGTGAAATTGTATTAGCAATATTGATTCTCCCAATATACATGCATGGTATATTTTCGATTTCAGTATTTGGTAGTGTTCAGTGTAGAGGTCATACACATATTTTGTTAAATTTATCTTTAAGTATTTCATGTTTTTGAATGCAATTGTACATGGTATTTTTAAATTTTAATTTCCAGTTTGTTGCTAAAATATATAAACATACAGTTAATTTTTTGATGTTGATCTTGTTCATTTTTAATCCCTCTTATTTTCTATCATTCTAAAACTGTTCTGTACAATATGGTAGCCACTAGCTCTACCTGAGTGTTGAACACTTGAAATGTGGTTAGTCATCTTGGAGAAGTGCTATAAACATAAAATATGCACAGAAGAAAAGATTGTGAAGTATTTTATCTGTAATTTTAAATTGATTACCTGTTGAAATGATAATATTTTGGATCTATTGGGTTAAATAAGCTATGTTGAAATTATTTTCACTTGTTTCTTTACTTTTGTAATGTGGAAACTAGAAATCAATTGGTTTGTGTTCGTGGCTCCATTATATTTCTGTTGAACAGCGTTGTTCTACAATGTTACTAACTTCAAAAAATTATTTATTTGTAGATGAAGAAAAAACTCCAGAACAAATCATGCAAGAAAAGCAAATTGAAGCGTATGTCTTACTTTTAACTTTTATTTGTTGTTTTTACTAAGATTTAATAATATTATCTATCTTATAATATTATCTTCCTTTCCTTTATTTTTCCAAGCAATTTGTCATGCATGTATTGAGAAGCTGTTGACTTGGGATGTGGACTTAAATGTGCATACATGAGTGGTCATATTAGCACTTTTGGCATCCCCCCTTAACAAGATACTTAGCAGAGTATCTCAGGAGGCACCAGTTTACCAAATTTGTAAATACATTGGTGTGGTGAGCTGTAGAATACTTTTATTTAGATAGAAGCATTTTTACTTTTTTCAAAGGTTTACTTTATACATTTATTCCAATAGTTACTTTTCTGATATTACTGAAATTCTTTTGTTCATGCTTCTTTGATAGTAAAATTGAAGACAAGGAAAATGAAATTGAAGAGGTGAAAATTGCTTTGGAAATGAAAAAGCTTGCATTAGACAGGTAATTATTACATTTTAGGTATAAGCATTGTGAATTGAATGCAAAATGAGTATGGCATGAGGTAGAGGGAATATTTTAATTAGTCTAAATGAATTAATCCAGTGAAATGATGATTAGATAATGGCCACACAAATCTTGAGCCCTGAGAGAAAAGTTACATCATTCATTAATATCTTCATTTGGAGAAGTTACCTAAGATAGGGTTAATAAGGAAATGTCAATCAAGACAATATAAGTGTGAGGTTAAATCCCATTCAATTTGAAAGGATTACGTGGATTCATTTATTTCATTAACTACTAACTGAGTAAAAGAATTGTCATTGAATTTAAATATATTTTTAATTATAGGTTTTGCATCTGTATTTTAAAATTCATTCAACAAATATTTGTGCGCTTACTATGTCCTCAGCTTTATGCTAGGTGCTGGTATACAGTTGTTAATAAGACAAACATGGTCTTTTATAGATTTGTGATCTGAATTAATAATCTCAATTAATTGAAAGAATCTTAAAATTACTTCTTTGTATTTCTGGCCTTACCAGATTAATTTCTTCATACATTTAATTGAAAAGTAGTGAAAGCCCGTTTTTTAAATTGCTTCTTAGCAGTGAAGTTTTTTTCCTCATCTCATATGCTGGCTCATTTTATAGATCATATTGTTTAACTGAGGTGACTTCAGAGCTATTAAGGTATCTCCTTTCAGTGAATCTAATTTTTGTGTGTGTGACAGAAGGAAAGAAATGACTCTAATATTGCTGAGTTGATTGCCTTTTTATTATTACTTATTTATTAGCTATTTGAATTTAAAAGTAATTTATGGAGCTTGTTTGTATGTAGGCATGTTTTGAAGTTATAGTCAAGTATGGCCTTGTGTTCCCTAACTCCATTTCAGGCCCATGGTGATCTCTTTAGTGCCTTAATGCTCAATGCTTCCTCCAGGCCCTGCACCAAGGTGGATAGCTTGGAGAGCAAAGCTCCGGCTGGATTTCAGGTCAACTGGGCCCTGCAGACCGGCAACGCACAACCACATGCAACTGCCTCATCCATCTTGGTGTTACTTCATATTTCTGTGACTCATTTATCAAAGTCTTTCCCATACAATACTGTTTAAAAACCTACTTATGTTTTATGTTATATTTAAAGAGAAATCAATCTTGTATTTTTACATTTTCTTTTCAATGTACTATAAATGTTATTCATGTTTTATAATGCAAGCTTTTTTTCTGTCATAGGATGCAACTTTCGACTGCACTTAAAAAATACCTGGAGAAAAGTGACACCAAGACTAGGTAATTTTTTTTCTGGATTTGCTAAGGATGGGAATAAGAAGGGAAATCTGCATAATGACTTCAGTTTCATGAAATATTTTTTTAAAATTAATTTTCACTGCCTTCCACCTATATATCGGAAATAAGAAGTCATGGAATTTTTGTGGGCCCTCCTCAGCATTACAATAGCTTTTGTAGTCCCGTTGATATCTTGTTCGGATGCAACCCTAAGAAGCAATGGAAGTTTTATCCAGACAGTCTGAAAATTTTGAAGGAAGATTTTGAAAGTTAACTTTTGTTCAGTATTTACTGTAAAACAGGAACAATGCTGTCTCATTTAATGAGACAACAACAACCCAATGAGATAGGAAGTATGCTCCTCATTTTTCATTGGCAGAAATGAGCTTATATACATTTAACAGTTCGCCAAGGAATATGAAATAAAGACTTTGGTAGTCAGGGTCCTCTATAACCTGGTCCTAAGTGTCTAACCTTAGGGGCCTTACCTGTGATCTTATCTCTCAAAGCTTTAACAATCTTGTGATAAAAAATCCCCTCCCTTTAGCACCAGAAAAGTGCCAAGATGGATCTGAGCTCTTCCCGTATCTGGGCATCTTAGTCCAGACTGATAGACATGCTCCCATATCACGTTTAACTCCAGGATTACATAACTCCTAAAACCTGAATTTGGGCTCTCTAACCATTGCTCCCCCATAGAAGGAGACCTTAAAACATTCTTAAGTTAAAGGGTTACAGGACAGATTCATCATATTGACACACAAAGATGACAGAAAGGTCAAGTAGGCTGAAGCATTGCCTTTAGGATGTTTTAAAGTTTACAACCAAGTACAGCTGTAACTAGGAGAAAATGAGTTCAGCTCTCCCAGGACTGTGCAAAGATTCCCTTTTTTCAGCCTCCCCAATAAACTTCTACAATGTTTCTCATTCCTGGCTGATTATCAGAATAATTAGTATTATCACAGTGATCATATTGCTGGTCCTGTCCAAAATCTACTGACTCAGAATTTCTGAAGACGGGGAGTGGGTGGGGGAATGGGGGAAGAGCTGGCAATCCACATTTAACAAGCCTCCCAAGGAACTTTGTGGCAGTTTGAAGTATGAGAGCCACTGTTCTTGTCCAGTCCTAGTGCACACCCTTTTGCTACCGCCATAGCAAACTACTTGACTTAGGTGGTGTAGGTAGTTACTTCACGTCCTTGAAGATTCAAGGTTTCCCTTGTTCTGCTCTGTGCACAACTCTTACAGTGCTTCACATCCACTGGTTGTAATGAAACCATACTATGGTTGTGGATTTATGTTTCTCTCCCACCAGATTTTTTCCTCTTTGAAAACAGGTACTGTGTTTTAGTCTAGTTTGCATTCCTGCTGCCTGGCACAGTTCTTGGCATGTAGTAGGCACTCAGAAATATTTGTTGAACAAATAGGGATAAAAAACAGCTTATTCAGTGAAACTATTCTGTATGGTAGATACATGTCATTATACATTTGTCAAAACCCATGGATGTACAACACCAAGAGTGAACCCTAATGTAAACTGTGGACTTTGGGTGATAATGATGTGTCAGTGTAGGTTCATTGTTTGTAACAAATGGGCTACTGTGGTGAGGGATGTTGATAGTGGGGGCAGCTGTGTAGGAGCAGAGGGTATATGGGCTTAGCTTCCACTCAGTTTTGTTGTGAACCCAAAACTGCTCTAAAAAATAAAATTTGTTTTTAAAAAAAGCAACTTATTAGCAAGTTATTAGGGTTTTTTTCCCCTAAGTATGAGGTTTTTAGAAATGTTCCTACATGCTTAAATTTGATATTCTTTGTCATCTGTGACTAAAAATTTTTCTAGGGAAATGCATCTCTAATTTTAAACAGAAATTTAGTTTACATCAAACTTTTCCAGATTTATGTTGTTAAATGGTGACTTTCTATTGAAGCGTACAGTGAATTTAATGAAAGTAAATATATACTAATTGATTTCTTCATTAATGAGATTTATTATTTTTAACTAAAGTTAACAAATTGTATTTTTTATTCCTTTTCAGTGTGCTCATGGATCACATGAAACACATATTAAAGCTAAATAAATTAATAATGAAATCACAGCAGGTAACTTTGCACATTAGGCTGCTTATGCATTCTCATTTCAGTAACACCTTCTGGCTGGTAACTGTATTGTATGTGATTAAATAGGATTACCCAAAGGGACTGGTATGGTTATAATTCCCTGTCTTTAAGGTTTCTCTGTCTTTTTCATAACTCCATTATTTCTGACTAATGTTGCTAATTATCTACTTATAATTTAAGCTACTGCCTTCTCTTTTTTCTTATGTGGAAATAAAGGTATTGAAAACTGGAGCTTTAGAAAATATAAACTAATAGATAAAATTCAGTGATTTAAGTATTACAGATTTGTTCTTAGGTAATATGCCTTAATCTTTTTATTTCTATTATAGGAATCTTGGGAATTGGAGGAAAAACTGCTTGATGTTAGGAAGAAGAGATTGCGTATGTAGAACAGTTTTTGTTTGTGTTTTTTTTGTAAACACATTTTCACCTACTATGGAGACTGATAAGGCCAGATCTCTCAGTCACTGAGAAATTTCTTGATGTTCAAATTTTCTTAAAAGTTTTGACATGCAGTTTAAAAAGTAGTATATAAAATGCATTTTGCTTGATTTATTTTTGTTGTTTTAGAACTTTAAATCACAAAATTAATACATTCTCAATGGGGAAAAAAAATCAAATGATCCAGAAAAGTATAAGGTGAAAGCAATGCCTCCTTCCTGTGTGACTACAGTTAGGCATATATCATTCTGGGCCTTTTTCCATGCCCATACAAACATATTTATATATGCATAATTTTTTTTTGTGTGTGGGGAAGATCAGCCCTGAGCTAACACCCATGCTAATCCTCCTCTTTTTGCTGAGGAAGACCGGCTCTGAGCTAACATCTATTGCCAATCCTCCTCCTTTTTTTTTTTTCCCCAAAGCCCCAGTAGATAGTTGTATGTCATAGTTGCACATCCTGCTAGTTGCTGTATGTGGGACACGGCCTCAGCATGGCCAGAGAAGCGGTGCGTCGGTGCATGCCCAGGATCTGAACCCGGGCTGCCAGTAGTGGAGCGTGCGCACTTAACCGCTAAGCCATGGGGCCGGCCGAATATATGCATAATTTTTAAATGATCAATTCATACATATAGTTCTACAGCTTTTTAACTTAATGAACATGAAACGGCTTTTTGCATTGAAATTATTGAAATTTTCATTTCAAAATAATCCACGTTCTCTAGAATATTTGGAAACAGAAAAGTATCATAGGAAAAGTTAAATTTTTTATTTTACCATTAAGAGATGATCAATCTTCAATGCTTGTTTCTTATAAAATAAAATTGGCATCATTTTATTCTGTGTTGTAAACTGCTTTGTTCATTTAACAGCATAGGCATGATTTGTTATTTTAAATATTATACAGACTTGCCTGTTTGTAAGTAATCTCAGGGTCACAAGTAGTCTTGGTCATCTGACCTAATAACCCTTTGCATATTTAATTTTTTTCCATTGCATTCCAACCTACTTTTGATACATCACTGTCAAGGAACCAAGCTCCTGGGGCCGGCCCCGTGGTGTAGTGGTTAAGTGCTTGCGTTCCGCTCCTGGCAGCCCAGGTTCCCATTCCAGGTGCACACCAGTGCACCGCTTGTCAGGCCATGCTGTGGCGGCGTCCCACATAAAGTGGGGGAAGATTGGCACATATGTTATCCCAGGGCCAGTCTTCCTCAGCAAAAAGTGGATGTTAGCTCAGGGCTGATCTTCCTCACAAAAAAAAAAAAAAAAGGAACGAAGCTCCTGAGACACACCCATTTATGTTTTCAAATAGTTTATTCTTAGAACATTTTGGGAATTACAAAAAATGGTTGATGATGTTTATCCTTGGAGAAGGGAATCTTACTTTTCATTGAAAATTTATCTTGTTGATGGGGCCGGCCTAGTGGCACAGTGGTTAAGTTCTGCATGCTCCGCTTCAGCATCCTGGGGTTTGCTGGTTTGGATCCCGGGCACGGAACTACACTACTCATCAAGCCATGCTGTGGCAGTGACCCACATGCAAGATAGAGGAAGATGGGCATAGATGTTAGCTCAGGGCCAATCTTCCTCAAGCAAAAAGAGGAAGATTGGCAACAGGTGTTAGCTCAGGGCCAATCTTCCTCACCAAAAAAAGAAAGAAAGAAAATTTTTCTTGTTGATATGTCATTTTTGTAAATAAAGGGTGAAAAAGTATTTCCTTACATATATCTCCTGCCTATTCTTTTGGCAACCCAGAGTAAGTCCTCTTTGACATGATGCCACTTCAGACATTTGTAGACAGCTATCATTGTCATACATACATACCTTGAACATTTCACAGAGGGCATTACTGGGTATAAAATTAAAATATTGGTCATTTTCAGATCAAAATGGAACTGAAACCCAAAATGCTACTTACAAAAAAATTTTCTCTTGACTGAAATAACCAGCAACTGTTCTGATTCATAATTCTTCAAGATTCTTATTTGTAGAAGTTGTCATATAGTGTATATTGTTTTATTTTTACTCATAGAATTAAAACAAGCTTCAGAAAGTAAGCTTTTAGAAATACAGACTGAAAAGAACAAACAGAAAGATGATTTGGACAGTATGGAAAATTCAGACAAGATAAAGACCATACAACAAAACCTACAGATGGAAATACAGATTACTACAGTTATTCAACATGTGTTCCAGGTAACATTTATATAAATTAGGAAGGGAGGTAAAGAACTTTTTTAAATGATTGATTCTATTAGTTTCAGACTGACTTTCAGTTAGTCTTGGATCTTGACAAAATAATTAATTCAGTATTGGTCTGTTTACATATAGTATTTGGAATTCATGTATATTTAATGTATAAGGCTTTGATTTTTCATTATGGTTAGACCTCAGGCATTTATAAATGGAATGATTTTAGCAGCTCTGTGGAGGCAGAACGTTATAATGGTTGAGAGCACTAGAATCCAAGTTGGGAGGTGGGAAAACATGGATGGGGTGATGGGAGTCTACATTGCTACTTAATACTTGCTGACCTTGTGCAAATTATTTAACTTTTCTAAGCGTCAGTTTCCTTGTTTAGAAGGAGTGGTTGTGAAAACTAAAGATAGTTCATGTTAATCTGGTTAGCATAGAGTCTGGCTCAAGTAAATTCTCAATAAATGTTGGTAGTTATTATCATGTCAATTTTTAAATTTTATGTGTTCCTTTGTTCTGGAGGTTTTTCGTTACATTTTGAATTATAAAATGTGTCTGGAGCTGTTGAGATGAAGTACTTAAATTACCAGTTTTCAATTATGAAGATACACAGTTAAAACTGCCTATTATATGTAAAGCAAATGCCTGTTATGTATAAAGCATATCCTTATAGAATATAAGGTCTTATATCTCACCATAAGAAGTTCTTCCCCGGGTCTTATGCCTACTTTTTAGTAGCAGTGGGTGATTTGATTAGTAACCAAATCCCCTAGGATAACCTTAAGTGGAGGATTGCATCATAAGTACACAATCATTTACATTTTCTTTGGCACATGTTCCTTCCCACTGCTTTGAGAGTTGTATTATTCTGCATTTATTAATTTTTATTCATATCCTCTAAATTAGTGTTAATTTTGATTTGATGAACTCATTGCTTTGTTAAACAGAACATAGCTTTGGCCAACTTAGGACCTATCTTTGTTCCTAAAGGAAGATCAGCCCTTAGGAGTTCAGTCATGTTTGCAGGCTTACTTCCACCTGCCTTTGTAAATTTGACTGGATTTATATATACTAGCTCTTTCATTCACTTACAGCAAGAATATGCCTTATATAGGCCAAAATTTTAATATTTTTATACATTACAATGTAATACTTATACTCTAAAATCTCTTTTAACAGTATTTCAATTAGTAACTCAATAATATTGAACCATAGTTTTTCAAAGAATAATGACCAGAATTTTCAGTAATTATGACTATAATTATTCCTCCATTATCTACCAAAAATATTCTTCACCTTTTTCAGTGTCTTGAAACTTTGCAAGGGCTGAGAACTAAGCTCTTCTTTTACCTCTTTTTAAAATAGGGCATCTTATATACTCTTAAATTGTTTTTCACCATAGAAGTGCAAAATGAACTCTGAACCAGAGCTGCAGTCTTTTTCCTTTAATCTAGGATACCACTGCAAGTATCCTTAATTAGGTAAAAACTATCCACAAAAACTGATGAAGCATAAATAATTGTTGTAAATATTCCCTAGCATTATGGCAATCAAGGCTAAAGCCTTCCTGAAAGTAGAAATGACGATACAAGAATGTATTACTATTTTTTCTCATGATCACAGTAAATGTTCACACCTAGTTCAGTAAATATTTGATAAGATCAATGAAGGAGGATTTTTAAAAATCTTGTTAGGGCCGGCCCCGTGGCTTAGCGGTTAAGTGCTCGTGCTCCGCTGCTGGCGGCCTGGGTTCGGATCCCGGGCGCACACCGGCCCCGTGGCTTAGCGGTTAAGTGCTCGTGCTCCGCTGCTGGTGGCCTGGGTTCGGATCCCGGGCGCACACCGACGCACCGCTTCTCTGGCCATGCTGAGGCCGCATCCCACATACAGCAACTAGAAGGATGTGCAACTATGACATACAACTATCTACTGGGGCTTTGGGGGAAATAAATAAATAAAATTATAAAAAAAAAAATCTTGTTAAATTTTTAAAAGTACTAACTGTAATTTCAAAAAATTCTTTTTTTTAATTACAGAACCTCATTTTGGGGAGTAAAGTCAATTGGGCAGAGGATTCTGCCTTTAAGGAAACCGTTCTGCAGCTTGAGAAGAATCTCACCATGATCTAATAAGAATTCTATTTTGGCATTTTTTGTTTCTGTCTTTGATATGTCATTTAAATAGTAAATTTCAAGTGAAATGTTTTTTCATTGTTTTTGAAACTATTCTAATACTGCTTTTTTTTTTTGTAGCTTGAGTTAACACTATAACATGGAATCTACTCTTTTAAATAGGACAATTAAAGTGACCGGCATACTCTACAAGAATCTGAAAATCTTAGCCTTGGAAGGGTTCCAAAGACATGTAGTTCAACTTTCCATTGAATGTGGACATTTTTTCTACAACATTCCTGGCAGTGCCCAACTTGCATTTGTAATACTTCTGTGCATTTATTTGTTTGTCAACCAAGATATTAGAAAAAGTAGAAAAGCATATCCACATCATTATTTTTCTTTCAACTGTTGGTTGTATTTTATTCAAATAAATCTCATTTTAGATTTATCTCACTATAGATTCTTTTTTTTATTGAGATATAATTGACATATAACATTGTATAAGTTTAAGACGTACAACGTGTTGATTTGACCACTGTGGCATTAGCTAACATCTCCATTAAGTTACATGATTATCAATTCTTTGTGATGAGAACATTTAAGATCTAGTCTTCTTAGCAACTTTGAAGTATACAATACGGTATTGTTAACTCTGATCACCATGCTGTGCGTTAGATCTCCAAAACTTACTCATCTTCTAACTGCAAGTTTGTACCCTTGACCAAGATCTCCCCAATTCCCCCACTCCCCATCCACATCTTTAAATAGAGACCCAGATAAAGCACGTCGGTCTTGAAAAAGGAAAAGAAAAACATATCTGAATAGTTTTACTTCATTTGTTTTGATAAATCATAATTTATGTGTAGTTTTATTCTCTTTTGCCATAGTGTATCCTTGGAAATTGTCTACATAAATTGTTGTAAAACAAGGTAAATTTTTCTGATAGGAAAACATTCTGGGAATTACCTTACTGATCCAAATATACAGCATTAAATAAATCACAGATGCATACTTGATCAGTGAATCCCAACTCAATGGGTTATCAGCATCATCTGAAAAACTTTTTGCATTTTCCAGGGATTTTATTGTCCTGTGTGTGCCCTCTTAAAGCCTAACTCTGAGAGAAAAATTATATTAGTCTAGCTTTTCCTGAAATCAGGCTGAACAACAACAAATCTCGGTGGCTTATAACAATAACATTTATTTCTCTCTTGAATCCATGGTTTGGCTGATTATTGTAGGACCCAGGCTAAGGGAGCAGCCACTATCTGAAACACGTTCTCTTGGCTTACAAGGCCAAGTCAAACTACACAAGCACATTTAAAGTTTCTACTTGGAAGAGGTGTACATTATTTCCACCCAGGTTCCATTGACCAAGCCCAACATCACTGGGGCAGGAAAGCAGACTTCTCCCACAGCAGGGGAGTGCTGGGTTTCAGAGTAGGGGAAAGAAAATGGATTTTTGCTGAAAAGAATACAGTCTAGGGGCCAGCCAGGTGGCGCAAGCGGTTAAGTGCACGCACTCCACTGCAGCGGCCGGGGGTTCGCTGGTTCGGATCCCCGGCACGCACCAACGCACTGCTTGTCAAGCCATGTTGTGGTGGTGTCCCATATAAAGCAGAGGAAGATGGGCACAGATGTTAGCTCAGGGCCAATCTTCCTCAGCAAAAAGAAGAGGATTGGCATCAGATGTTAGCTCAGGGCTGATCTTCCTCTCACACATGCACAAAAAGAATATAGTCTACCACAGTCTGCTATCTTGGTCTTAAATGTTAACTTCTCTTCTGCATGTAAAAGACACACTCCTCTCTCCAAGGAAGATAAGCTAACAATATCATCCAATCATAACAACTTCAAAGTTTGGAATCTCACCATAGGCTTCACATCAGGTCCAGATGTGGCTCTTCTTGATCTGGAGACCTATGAACTGAAAAGACAAGTTATATTGCTTCACACAGCCATCAAACAATAGTGGATGAGGTCTGTAGCAATTCTGAAATATTTCTTGGTAAATGATAGGAGGTGCCCCTTCCTAGGGGATAGAGAACACCTTTTGATTAGGCTCTTGTGCTACTCTCTGAAAGCAGCTGTTTGTCTGTGGTTCTCCACTCTGCCCTTTGGGAGGTTCTCCCTTTCCATTACTAACCTTGGCCATATCTGCAGAGGGTGTTAGAGAGTATGCCTTTCTGAACAGCTTCCTTAATTGGGGACTGAAAGAACTTTTTACATCTCAAACAGTCACAGTCTTTTAAAATCAAGGCTAGCGGTGCTTTCGTTAATATATTTTTCTCAAAAATGCTGCTGTTGGCAGTGGTGATGGTTGTTTTCGTTGGTTGATTCATCTAGATCAGGGATCAGCGAATTTTGGCTTACCAGCTGCCTGTTTTTGTAAATAAGTTTTATTGGAACAAAGCCATGTCCATGCATTTACATATTATCTGTGGCTGCTTTCCCTCTACAATAGCATAGTTGAATTGAACTGAGTAGCTGCAACAGAGATTATATGGCCTCTCCACCCCATTTTTCTTAGTCATTGACTTGAAGAAACCAGTTACCCTGTAGAAAGTTCTCTATTCTGATTTGTCTGATTGCTTCCTAGTAGTTTATGTAGCTTGTTTCACCTCTGTATTCCTGTAAACTAGAAGTTAGATCAATCTGCTTTATTAAATGTAGTTTCAAATTTTTTCATCAAGAAAATTCACCAATTGTGCTGGGTACTTTATATTGTTTCATATCAGGAGGCTGTCATGCATGCTGAGTTCTGCCTAACAGATCTACAGTCAATGTCAGGAACAGGGTACATGGAACAAGAAAGGAGTTACAGGCCAGGTAAGATAGGGACATTAAGAAGACACAATACAAGAGGTAGAATCAGATGGTGTGCTCAGGGTCCATGAAAATAGCCAAATAATAGCATTCATACACAAAAATCATGGGACCTGAGTGGGGTGAGTAATCAGATGATCTGATGACAGGAGGCTGACTGAAAGTGAGCAGCAGGAAGAGAAGATAGGATTTGGGGATTGAGGCAGTTCACTTTTTTTATCTTCATCCTAGAAAGAACTAATCCAGAAGGGGCCTGGATGAGACTTCCTTGAAGGAGTACGAATGCCAACACTTAGAAATAAACCCACAAGCAAAGAAAAGTCAGAGCATTTTCCTGGCAGACTCCCCAAAACAAAATCCACACCAATATGACCAGTAATTTGCCCTACATTTGACATTTTCTGAATGTATCATCAGGTATTCCCACGAGATTTCTTGGTATTAGAGGACTTGGAAAGTTTATCTTTTAATAAAAACTCCAAATCCTGGGACTTTTTTGCCCACTTTCTTCATCTCTTTCTCAAATAGAGTCATAAAGAAAAATGAAAAATGTTTATTTTATTTAGAGAAGTAGCCAAGATAGTCTGTGTCTTTTAAATGACTTCAGAAAGAGAATCTAATATTGTAGTTTTTTACATAGAAACTTGCTGTTTCTCTGTATGTAAATAAAAAGTCTGTGTACTAGGAATCTAAACTGCTGCTGCTTTTGGGCTTTTTTTTTCTCCCAACTTTATTGAGGTCATTGACAAATAAAATTGTAAGATATTTAAAGTGTATAACATAATGATTTGATATAGGTATACATTGTATGAGGATTCCCACAATCAAGTTAATACCATCACCTCACATATTTACCTTTTTTTTTTTTTAGGTGAGAACATTTAAGTTCTACTCTCTGAGCAAATTTCAATTATACAATACAGTTATCAACTAAAGTCACCACTTTTGAGCTTTAAGAACACATTAGTCTATCTGGTTTCAGCAATGTCAACTTAAAAGTTTTTTAAATAGACTTTATTTTTTAGAGAAGTTTTAGGTTCACAGCAAAACCGAGCAGAAAGTACAGAGAGTTCCAATATACCTGCTGCCCCCACACATGCACAACCTCCCGCACTATCACCATGCTTCATTAGAGTGGAATATTTGTTACAATGGAACCTACATTAACATGTCATTATCATTCAAAGGTTGTACATTCTATGGGTTTTGACGAATGTGAAATGACATGTATCCACGATTATAGTATTATACAGAATAGTTTCACTGTCCTAAAAAGCCCCTGAGCTCTGCCTATGGTCAATCCCTCCCCCAACCCTTGGCAACCACTGATCTTTTCACTGTGTCCATAGTTTTGCCTTTTCCAGAATGTCATATAGTTGGAGTCACCCAGTATGTAGCTTTTTCAAGTACCATCTTTTAATCCCACCAACAATGTACATGAGTGCCTCTTTCCCTCCAGCCTCCCCAGAGTGTGTTGTTCAAATTATGTATGTTGGCAAATTTGATGGATGAAAGTAGTGTTTTACTGTAGTTTAAACTTTTCTTAGGATGAGTGAGGTTGAATTCTTTTAATATTTTTAAGGGCCATTTGCATTTCTTTTTCTGTGAACTGCTTGTTCATGTCCTTTGCTCATCTAATCACTTTATCACTCTGATTTTAGAATATGTGCTGCTAACACAAGCTTTGAAAGCTTTTTAAAAAATAGATTTTTGGAGGAGTGACGTCAGCATCATGGCGGAGTGAGCTTTCCCGTGAATTCTTCCCCCACAAGATACAACAAAAGCAACAGCCACAGACCAACAACGGAATCCCAGACAGTGAAAAGCTAGAGCAGAGGGATCCACACTGCCGCACATCTGAGAGCGGAACATACTGGGCCCCCGGAGGAAGTGGGGAGAGGTAAGGAGAACTCCACTCCCTCCCCATCAGATCAGCGATCCCGGTCCGCGCGGCTCCCAGAGAGGGGGGAGGGGCGGCCCTCGGCGGGAAACTGTAGCTCTTCGGGCTCTCTCAGCCAGTGGGAAACTCCCGCACAGAGGGCTCAGAGGAGCCACAGGGCTACCATCAACATCTGAGCACCCCAGAGAGCGGATAAAGAGGGGCAAACGAGAAGCCTCCCACGTCAGGGACCCAGAGGGCAAAAGAGAGAGCTCCCCCCTCCCCGCAACCCGGAGTCTGCAGCTCGACCAGATCTAGCGATCCGAGGCAGACCTGAACAAACTGGACTGGACCCGTGGATCGCAGTGGGGAAAAAACAAAACAAAACAAAACAAAACTGCGGATCGCAGCAGAAAAACTGGGGCAGAGCGCAGGGGGCTTAGACTACACAGCCCTTTACCACCAGACAGTGGCGGCAGGTGGAAATTGCAACCAGAGACTTCCAGGATGAGGAAAATCAAAACCAACACAGGAACCACAATGCAAAAATATATGAAATCACCAGACCAGAAACAAAATGACAAGCACCCAGAAATCAACCCCGAAGACACAGAAATCCATAAACTAAATGACAGAGATTTCAAAATAGCTATCATAAAAACACTCAACGAAATACGAGACAACACAGACAAACAATTAAATGAGATTAGGAGTTTCTTCACAAAAGATATTGAAATCATAAAGAAAAACCAATCAGTGCTGATGGAGATGAAGAACACAATGGAGGAGATAAAGGAGAATCTGGAATCTTTAAAGAACAGAGCTGACAATATGGAGGAAAGAATTAGTACCTTAGAGGATAGGAATACAGATATACTCCAGATGGAAGAAGAGAGAGAACTAAGACTAAAAAGAAATGAAGAAAGACTCCGAGAAATATCGGACTCTATTAGAAAATGTAACATAAGAATTATAGGTATTCCTGAGGGAGAGGAGAGGGAAAGAGGAACAGAGAGCCTATTCAAGGAAATAATAGCTGAAAATTTCCCAAATCTGGGGAAGGAGCAGGAAATACCAGTAAGCGAAGCCAACAGGACACCTATATATATTAACAGACAAAGGCCTTCACCACGACACCTAGTGGTAAGGCTAGCCAGGGTGAACGACAAAGAAACAATATTAAGGGCAGCTAGACAAAAACAAAAAATAACGTACAAAGGAACTCCCATCAGGCTCTCAGCGGATTTCTCAACAGAAACTTTTCAGGCTAGAAGAGACTGGAATGGTATATTCAAAATACTAAAAGACAAAAACTTTCAGCCAAGAATACTCTATCCAGCAAAAATATCCTTCAAATATGATGGAGAAATAGTAACTCTCCCAGATAAACAAAAGCTAAGGGAGTTCATGGCCATGAGACCCCCACTACAAGAAATACTCAAGAAGGCCCTCAGGCCTGAAAACAAGAAGAGAAAGGGAACACAAAGCTTGGAGTAAGGAGAAAAGTAGGTAGACAAAATCAGAGAAATAGTAGATCTTTACCGGAATAGGTTAGCAACCACTTAAATACTAAACTCAAAGATCAAAGGAAGAAATTCACCAAAAATAAATTTAACCTCATCACTGTAAACACATAGCCACAACACAAGATAGAATAAGGTATAACAAGAGCAACTTAGAAGGGGAAGAGGAAAGTGACTGAATTGACTTAGTATAAGGAAATAGGAGGCTATCAGATAATGGACTATCTCATACACAAGATTTTTTGCCCAAACCTCAAGGTAACCACTAAACAAATAATCAAATTAAAACCACATATGATAAACAAAGAGAAAACTAGAAGAATCATAAGACAGAACAACCAAACTGAATTGGCAGTCCAAAACAAATGGGACAAGAAACAAAGGAAATGCAAAAGAACCAGAAAATAAGTGACAAAACAGCAACATTCAGCCCTCATATTTCAATAATTACCCTAAATGTAAATGGATTGAACTCTCCCATCAAAAGATACAGAGTGGCAGGATGGATTAAAAAGCAAGACCCAACAATATGCTGCCTTCAGGAAACACATCTTAGCACTAAAGACAAGCACAGGCTCAGAGTGAAAGGATGGAAGACAATACTCCAAGCTAATGGCAAACAAAAGAAAGCAGGTGTTGCCATACTCATATCAGACAAAGTAGACTTCAAGATAAAACAGGTTAAGAAAGACAAAGAAGGGAAATATATAATGATAAAAGGGACACTCCATCAAGAAGACATATCACTTATAAATATATATGCACCCAACATAGGAGCACCAATGTACATAAAGCAACTATTAACAAACCTAAAAGGAGAAATCAACAACAACACAATAATAGTAGGGGATCTTAACACCCCACTTACAGCAATGGATAGATCATCCAGACAAAAAGTTAATAAAGAAATATTAGACTTAAATGAAAAACTGGACGAGATGGACCTAGTAGACATATACAGAGCACTCCACCCAAAAACAGCTGACTACACATTCTTCTCAAGCACGCATGGAACATTCTCTAGGATAGACCATATGTTGGGAAACAAAGCAAGCCTCAATAAATTTAAGAAGATTGAAATCATAACAAGCATCTTTTCAGACCATAAGGCTATGAAACTGGAAATGAACCAGGAAAAAAAAACTGGGAAAGTGACAAAAATGTGGAGATTAAACAACATGCTACTGAACAACCAATGGATCATTGATGAAATTGAAGGAGAAATCAAAAACTATCTGGAAACAAATGAAAATGATAACATGCCATATCAAACCATATGGGATGCAGCAAAAGCGGTCCTGAGAGGGAAACTCATAGCGATACAAGCCCACCTTAACAAACAAGAAAAAGCCCTAATAGGCAACCTTAAATTACACCTAACAGAACTAGAAAAAGAAGAACAAACAAAGCCCAAAGCCAGCAGAAGGAGAGAAATAATAAAAATCAGAGCAGAAATAAATGATATTGAGACCAAAAAAACAGTAGAAAGGATTAATGAAACAAAGAGTTGGTTCTTCGAGAAGATAAACAAAATAGACAAACCCTTAGCCAGGCTTACTAAGAAAAAAAGAGAAAAGGCTCAAGTAAATAAAATTAGAAATGAAAGAGGAGAAATTACAATGGATACCATGGAAATACAGAGGATTATAAGAGAATACTATGAGAAATTATATGCCAACAAATTGGACAATCTAGAAGAAATGGATAAATTCTTAGACTTATACAACCTCCCAAAATTGAACCAAGAAGAAATGGAGAATCTGAATAGACCAATAACAAGTAAAGAGATTGAAATAGTAATCAAAAACCTCCCAAAAAATAAAAGTCCAGGACTAGATGGCTTCTCCAGTGAATTTTACCAAACATTCAAAGAAGATTTAATACCCATCCTCCTCAAACTATTCCAAAAAATAGAGGAAGATGGAACACTTCCTGAATCATTCTATGAGGCCAACATCACCCTGATACCAAAGCCAGACAAAGACAATACAAAGAAAGAAAATTACAGGCCAATATCACTGATGAACATTGATGCAAAAATCCTCAACAAAATATTGGCAAACCGAATACAACAATATATTAAAAAGATCATACACCATGATCAAGTGGGATTTATACCAGAGACGCAGGGATGGTTCAACATCCGCAAATCAATCAACGTGATACATCACATCAACAAAACAAAGAATAAAAACCACATGATCATCTCAATAGACGCAGAGAAGGCATTTGACAAGATACAACATCCATTTATGATAAAAACTCTCAGTAAAATGGGAATAGAAGGAAAGTACCTCAACATAATAAAGGCCATATATGACAAACCCACAGGTAACATCATACTCAACAGGGAAAGACTGAAAGCCATTCCTCTGAGAACAGGAACGAGGCAGGGCTGCCCACTCTCACCACTCCTGTTCAACATAGTACTGGAGGTTTTGGCCAGAGCAATTAGGCAAGAAAAAGGAATAAAAGGAATCCAAATAGGTAACGAAGAAGTGAAACTCTCAGTATTTGCAGATGACATGATTGTATATATAGAAAACCCTAAAGAATCTGTTGGAAAACTGTTAGAAACAATCAACAACTACAGCAAAGTTGCAGGGTACAAAATCAATCTACAAAAATCAGTTGCATTTCTATATGCTAATAATGAACTAACAGAAAGAGAGCTCAAAAAGATAATACCATTTACAATTGCATCAAAAAGAATAAAATACCTAGGAATAAATCTTACCAAGGAGGTGAAGGACCTATACAATGAGAACTACAAGACATTATTGAGGGAAATCCACGATGACATAAAGAAATGGAAAGATATCCCATGCACGTGGACTGGAAGAATAAACATAGTTAAAATGTCTATATTACCTAAAGCAATCTACAGATTCAATGCAATCCCAATCAGAATCCCAATGACATTCTTCACAGAAATAGAAAAAAGAATACTAAAATTTATATGGGGCAACAAAAGACCCCGAATAGCTAAAGAAATCCTAAAGAAAAAGAACAAAGCAGGAGGCATCACAATTCCTGACTTCAAAACATACTACAAAGCAATAGTAATCAAAACAGCATGGTACTGGTACAAAAACAGACACACAGATCAATGGAACAGAATTGAAAGCCCAGAAATAAAACCACACATATACGGACAGCTAATTTTCGACAAAGGTGCTAAGAACATGCAATGGAGAAAGGAAAGTCTCTTCAATAAATGGTGTTGGGAAAACTGGACAGCCACATGCAAAAGAATGAAAGTGGACCATGTGCTATCGCCATTCACAAAAATTAACTCAAAATGGATCAAAGACCTGAAGGTGAGACCTGAAACTATAAAACTCATAGAAGAAAATATAGGCAACACACTATTTGACATTGGTTTTAAAGGAATCTTTTCAGATGACATGCCTATCCAGACTAGGGAAACTAAAGAAAAAATAAACAAGTGGGACTTTATCAGACTAAAGAGCTTTTATAAGACAAATGAAACCAGAATCAAGATGAACAACCAACCAACCAGCTGGGAGAGAATATTTGCAAAACATACATCTGACAAGGGGTTGATCTCCATAATATATAAAGAACTCACACAATTGAACAACAAAAAAACAAACAACCCGATCAAAAAATGGGCAGAGGAAATGAACAGACACTTCTCCAAGGAAGATATACAGATGGCCAATAGGCACATGAAAAGATGCTCAACATCACTAATCATCAGGGAAATGCAAATCAAAACAACACTAAGATACCACCTCACGCCTGTTAGAATGGCTATAATCACCAAGACAAAAAACAACAAACGTTGGAGAGGATGTGGAGAAACAGGAACCCTCATACACAGCTGGTGGGAATGCAAATTGGTGCAGCCTCTATGGAAAACGGTATGGAGATTCCTCAAAGAATTAAAAATAGAGATGCCCTATGATCCAGCCATCCCACTACTGGGAATCTATCCAACGCACCTGAAATCAACAATCCAAAGAGGCTTATGCACCCCTATGTTCATTGCAGCATTATTCACCATAGCCAAGAAGTGGAAGCAACCTAAGTGTCCCTCGACTGACGATTGGATTAAGAAAATGTGGTATATATATACAATGGAATACTACTCAGCCATAAAAAGAGACAAAATCGTCCCATTTGCAACAACATGGATGGGCCTGGAGCGTATTATGTTAAGTGAAATAAGCCAGAAAGAGAAAGACAAACACTGTATGATCTCACTCATATGTGGAATATAAACCAACACATGGACAGAGAAAACTGGACTGTGGTTACCCGGGCAGTGGGGGTGGGGGGTGGGCACAAGGGGTGAAGGGAGTCATATATGGGGTGATGGACAAACAAAAATGTACAACCCAAAATTTCACAATGTTAGAAACCATTAAAACATCAATAAAAAAAAATAATAAAAAAAAATAGATTTTTGATCTCCTCCTGAATCATACTAAATCAGAAGGGCCCATATTTGGGCGTGGTAACTTGTATTTCTAAAAACTGTCCAGATTTAGAAACCACTGACCTAGATCATCAAAACAAATTTGTCACTCTAAATATTTTACAATAGCTTAAGGCTACATTACCTATAAAGTTATGCTAAATGGTCATAACATATTGTGCATTAAAAATTATAACAATATAAACATTAATATTTACCATAGAATTTAATATGAATTTAGGAGAATGATATGGATGGCTTATGTTTCAAAAAGAAAAATTTGAGCTTTTGAGTACTCTCAAACTTGAAGCAGGCAGAGTTTTAATATCAGGACTAACGGTAGAGAAAACAGGAACAGAAGACCAAATCACGCAATGCCAATAAGCAAAGGAATATGAGGTGGTCTTGTATAAACCTGGAATTAACCACTCTTTCTGAGTTTGCAGCTAACTCCCAAGTTTTAATAAGCTCGTTCATTTTAGGAAGCCACAAGAGTTTGTATTACTTATTTGGCTTCAGATTAAATTTTGGACTCTACTGAAATTAGAAACTGGCTGTCTGGAAAGGGAATAGTCTTAGATCACTCATAGGCTGATGAGCAAAATAAACCCAACATGACAAACCTTCGTCTGCAAAACGAAACAACGAAAAGCACGCGGCTCAGTTCCTAGGCGGGAAGAGGGGCAGGCGGGGTCGGGCGCACAGGGGTGTGGCTAGCTCCCCCGTAGAGAACGATCCCGCCAGGAGCGCCAGCTCGCTCCGCCTCCGTGACGTCACAGGCAGGGCCGGCCCCCAGCTGCCCGTGACTAGTGTTATCGCTGCAGCTCGCTAGCGCCCCGGAAGCTGCCCCTTCTCAGGGGGTCATGATGGGCAGCAAGATGGCGTCCGCCAGCAGGGTCGTTCAGGTAAAGAGATTCTGTCGCCTTTCCGCACCGTGGGCGGTAGGAATGGTGCTGACTATAGCAACGGCGCTGGGGCGGAAAGGCGGTGGCGAGGCTGCGCGGTGGCCGCGGCCCTGAGTAGGGCCGGCGGCGGCGCCCGGGGGTGTGTGTAAGACTTGAACCTTGAGCCCATGGGGTCGGGCTGTGAGGCGGGAACCCGAGCTGAGGGTTCGAGTCAGGCCGCGGGAGTGCCGCATCTCAGCAGGTAGGCCGTAGCTGCCTCAGGGTCCCTGCACTGTCCTCCGCCAGGACCTCGTTAGCGCTCCTAGGAGTCTGCGGGCTAGGCTGCCCCGGCAATAGGCGGGCCAATCGGCGTCTAGTACTGTCTGTGCTGTCCCGGATCAGCCAATCGGAAGGAAGACAGTAGCGGCGAGTGCAAGTCAGCGAACCCTGTATCTGACCCGCTGTCCCTTCAAGGTCTTGGGAATGGCCGGAGAACTGGCCCCGCGGGCTGCGTCCTCGCCCGGGCCGGTTCTCCCTCGCCAATCCAAGCGTCTGGTTACAGGCTGGATGTGGGGAATAGGAAAAAAAAAAAAAAAAAAAAAAAGGATATTATTTATCTGTAATATATGTTTTAGTGTTGGTTTCCTAAGGGTTTCTTCCTGAGTTTAGATTAGCAGCCAGGGGAATTTTATTGTTAATCCACACATCAGTTACTAACTCTTGATAGCTTTTGTGTTTGCTTCTCCAGCTGTGGTCTCTAGCTTAAATAGGAGAGGTAAGATTGGTGTATAAAGGGACACAACCTCCACCTTTGTGGTTGGTTTACACGATCTTTTTAAACTCTAAAAATGTTTTATTGTCCGATTAACTTCTAATTTTGATATGAGAAGTGCATTTCCCTTTAACATCTCTTAAAAGACCTTTTCTTAAGGTTGTTTCAGTCTGAAAGAGAATCCTAGATTCTAGTCTTTGGTCCTGTTGCAACAAATGATCCTCACTTATTCATTCAGTGAGTAGTTAGTAAGCATTAAAGATTCTGTGAGGACAAGGGGAACATCTGACAAAGGACTGGTATCTATAATGCATATATAACCATATATATCCATAACATATAGCTCAATTTAAAAATGGGTAAAAAACTTGATACTACACAAAATAAGCTACCCAAATGAGCAGTAAGCCTGTGAAAAGATGCTCAACATCATTACTTGTCAGCAAAATACAAATTAAAACCAGGAGGTACTACTGCACCCACCAAAATGATTAAAATTAAAAAGACGGACAATACCAAGTGATGATGAGAATATGAAGCACCAGAAATCCTCATACATTGCAGACAGGAGTATAAAATGGTACAGCCACTTTGGAATATTGTTTTTTCAGTCTGTAATAGTTAAACATACCTATCCTGTGACCCAGCAATTCTGCTCATAGGTTTATACCCAAGAGAAAGAAGTGTATATAAAAAGACTTATATAAAGATGTTCATAGTCTCTTTATTCATAAAACCCCCAAACCAGAAACAATCCAAATATCCATTAGCAGGATAAACAAATTATGGTAGATCTGTTAAAATGGAATAGTATGCAGCAATAATAAAGAACTAACTACTGATACATGAAAAAAAAAGATACTGTGAGATATACAATAAGGAATGGTTTGTAACAGAGCTACAAAGACTTGTACTCAGATATTCATAATACAAAACAATATGTGCTAACATTATGTAATAATTACATTAGCAAAATTTATTGAGTACCTCTGTGCCAGGCCTATACTCAGTGCTGGGACTACAGTGCCAACAAGACAGACACGGTGCCTCCACAAAGCTTAGAATTTGGCTGTTGATCCCTACTTTGAAGAAAGAGTGGTATTTCAACAGACTGACTGGCACAAACTGGTGAGAATTCAAAGCATGGTGTCAACATTAAGTGGAGAATTTGGCTGGACTACAGGGTATTTAGAAATAATTTTAGAAGAGTAAGTTATAGGTATTAATTAAATGCCTGGTGAATGCCAAGCAGTGTACATTTCATAGGTCTGAGCGGATGTAAAAGCAGAAGGGTGCTAGTTTATCCTTTAGGAAATCATTTGGCTGCATGAGACATAGAGGAAGAAGATGGGTGGTTGGATTAATTCAGAGAGTAAGATTTACAGGTGAGGTGAAAATAAGCCTCCAGCAAGGAGGTTGAGAGTGCTGGTAAGAGAATGTTGAATGGACTGTGTTCTAGGCTAGATAAGAAAGGAAGTAAAGTCAGGATGGAACCAGTTGACTGGGAGAAAAGGGAATGATCAAGGAAATGAAGGACTTGATGAAACTGGTAGTGGGAAGTAACAGAGAAGAGAGTTATAGGTTAAAAGGTTGTAGTTGAGGTTAGATTTTAGGTTAAGATTTTAGGGATAGTACAGCTCTGAACTCAGTCAAGAATTAAGAGTAAAATTAAAGAAACTGTCAGAAGTAACACTAAACTGGAAAGAATATAAAGGTAAATAGGCAACTCAGAAGTTTTACTAAAGGAAATAGTGGATGAAAATGAAAAAAAAAATCACAGAATATTGAAGGAAGAGATTAAAAGGATTTAGGGAAGGGGATAGAAGTAGATAAAGACAAGAAGATGCAACATTTGTATAAGTCTCTGAAAAAGTAAAAACAAATAGAATAGAACAAATCTCAAAACCTATAATTTAATAAAACTTTCCTGATACAAAAGAAGACTTAAACCTATTCCTTGTACTTGAGAGAATTGACCCATTATGGTTGACTAATGGGTATAGTCTAGTAAAATCATTAGATTTTAAAGAAAAAATTCTTTGGTGATCCAGACAACAAGACCAAGCACTTAGAATGAAAGTTATCAGAGTTTTCAACAATAATACTTCATAAAGGAGGACATGTGGATAGTATATTTAAAGTAGTTAAGGAGAGAAAATGTGAATCAAAGATTTAGCTAACTACACTGACCTTCAAGTATAAAGGCCACAAACTCTTCTCAACCTTTAATAACTAAGGGTATATTGTTCCCTGGAGCCCTTCCAACTAGATCTTCCAGAGAGTGAGCTTCAGACAAGTAAGGAATACTTAGTTGTACTTGGAGTTGTTTTGATATAGGACCTAGATATGAGCAGTCAATGTATTTAACTGTAGAATTAAGACTAAATAATGGAAATGAGGGTGAAAGACTTGTTGGTAATATTATTTGTTCTGTTAGTATAGATCTAATATAACTTGAAAAATGGAGGAATAAGTGGAGAATATACCGAAGGTGGAATAAACTTGCTAATTGCCTCTGGTTATTAACTGATAGTAAAAGATGGTAAGGGAAAGCAGAGAAGACATTGCCATCATCTACTTTCATTCTTTCTCATAATAATGAATCAAGATAGTAACTCAAAAAGAGGCAACCTAGAGTATTATTTAAAGGTAGTAATATAAAGATAAACACTATACAAAAATACAAATATTTCTAAATACAACAAAAAACACAAATGAAAGATCATATGACAAAGGAATTTATATTTAAATAATCATAAAATGATATGACAGAAATATAGCAAACTTGTGAGTTATATCTATAAATGTAAATAGTCTAACTCTTCTTTAGAAAGTGTTCTCAGATTGGCTATCAAATGAATATCCAATGCTATACTGCACATAAGAGGCACAGCTAAAACTAAGAGACTTAGAAAGGTAAAAATAAAAGGATCGTCAACTGATCTTTGACAGAGGAGCAAAGGCAACACAATGGAGGAGAGAGTGTCTTTTCAATAAATGGTGCTGGAACAACTGGATATCCACTTGCAAAAAATCTAGACACAGACCTTATATCCTTCACAAAAATTAACTCAAAATGGATCGTAGAACTATATTTAAAATGCAAATCTATACAACTCTTAGAAGATACCGGGAGAAAATCTAGATGATCTTGGGTTTGGCAGTGACTTTTTAGATACAATACCAAAGGCATGATCCATGAAAGAAATAATTGATAAGCTGAATGTCATTAAAATTAAAAACTTCTGGTCTGCGAAAGACACTATCAAGAGAATGAGAAGCCAAGCCACAGACTGGGAGAAAATATATGCAAAAAATATATCTAATAAAGAACCGTTAGCCAAGATATACAAAGAGCTCTTAAAACTCTACAATAAGAAAACAAACAACCTGATTAAAACATGGGCAAAAGATCTGAACAGATACCTAATCAAAGAAGATATACAGATGACAAATAAGCATATGAAAATATGCTCAACATCATATTAGGGAATTGCAAATTAAAACAATGAGATACCACTACATACCTATTAGAATGGCCAAAACCCAGAACACTAACACCACCAAATGATGGCAAGGATGCAGAGGAACAGGAACTCTCATTAACTGCTGGTGGGATTACAAAAGGGTACAGCCAGTTTGGAAGACAGTTTAGCAGTTTCTTACAAAACTAAACATAACTTTTACCATATGATTGAACAGTTGCACTCTTTGGTATTTACCCAAATGAACTGAAAACTTATGTCCACACAAAAACCTGCATGCAGATGTTTATAGCAGCTTTGTTCGTAATTGCCAAAACTTGGAAGCAACCAAGATGTCCTTCAGTAGGTGAATGGGTAAATAAACGTGGTACATCCAGACAATGTAAACGTGGTACATCCAGACAATGTAATATTCAACACTAAATAGAAATGAGCTATCAAACCATGAAAAGACACAGAGGAAACTTACATGCATATTACTAAGTGAAAAAAGCCAATCTGAAAAGGCTACATACTGTATGATTCCAACTATACAACGTTCTAGAAAAGGCAAAACTAGGAGACAATAAACAGATCAGTGGTTGCCAGGGGTTACTGGGGAACGAAGGGATGAATAGGCAGAGCATGGAGGATTTTAGGGCAGTGAAACTGTTCTGTATGATACTATAATGGTGGATACGTGTCAAAACCCATAGAATGTACAACACCAAGAATGAACTCTAATGTAGAACTTTGGGTGATTATGCATGTTAATGTAGTTTTATCAATTGTAACAAATAGATAACCCTTGTCGGAGATGTTGATAGGAAGGTTGGGGTGAGGGGGGTCCAGTGGGCATATGGGAACTCTTAACTTTCTGCTCAGTTTTGCTGTGAACTTAAAACGGCTCTAAAAAGACAGTCTATGCATAGGTGAAAATATGCCAAAAAATGCAAATATAAAAGCGGGATTTACAATCTGGATCTCAGATAAGGTAGAATTCAGACCAAAAAGCTCTAAAAGAGACAAAGGACACTTTACAATGCTAAAGGCTATAATTCACAGTTAAGATATGATAGTCATTAATTTTGTACTCAATTACTCAGCAGCTTATTTCATAAAACAAACTATAGGCGATGCAAGGAGAAATAAAGACATTCTTGGAAGAGAATTCAACACACCTTTTGAAGACAGATTAGTAGATAAATTGTTAAAGATCTAGAAGTCCTAAAGAACATAATAAGATTGATCTCACAGATAGCTACTATGTACTTTACACTTTTATAATAAATAATAAATCTACTTTTCAAGTGCATATGAAACATTCATGAAAATCGATCACATATTAGGCTCCAAAGAAAACATAATCATATTCCAAAATATACAAATAAAATAAACATCATTCTCTAAGATGCAGCAGAACTAGAAATTAATAACAAAAGTAAACACCAAACTGGTCCTTCCATCTCTATTTTTTAAATTTTTTATTTATTTTTTGTGAGGAAGATCAGCCCTGAGCTAACATCCGATGCCAATCCTCCTCTTTTTTGCTGAGGAAGATTGGCCCTGGGCTAATATCCGTGCCCATCTTTGTCTACTTTATGTGGGACGCCACCACAGCATGGCTTGACAAGCAGTGTGTCGGTGCGCGCCCGGGATCCGAACCTGTGAACCCCAGGCGGCTGCAGGGGAGCACACGCACTTAACTACTTGTGCCACTGGGCTGGCCCTCTAGTTTTTTTTTTAATATTCTATTAATGTTTGTGTAAAGGGAAAATACAGAGTGAAATTGTAAAATGTATTGAAAATAACAATAATGAAAACACTACAGCTAAGGTAGTTATCAGAGGAAAATTTGTAACATCCAATACCTATCTTAATAAAAGTGAATGATTTAATAAAATAATAAAATAAAAATAAATGAATTAAATATCCAACTCAATAAACTAGAAAGTAAAAATAAATAAAAAATAAATGAATTAAGGGGCTGGCCCTGTGGCATAGTGGTTGAGTTCGTGCGCCCCACTTTGGTGGCCCGGGATTCGCAGGTTTGGATCCCGGGCATGGACCTCACGGCTCATCAAGCCATGCTGTGGCAGCATCCCATATAAGGTAGAGGAAGATGGGCTTGGATGTTAGCCAAGGGCCAATCTTCCTCAGCAAAGAAAAGAGGAGGATTGGCAACGGATGTTAGCTCAGGGCTGATCTTCCTCGCAAAAAAATTAATTAATTAATTAAATATCCAACTCAATAAGCTAAAAAAAAAAGAACAAAGTAAACCAAAAGAAAGAAAGGGCATCTGACAAAAGCCTATACCTATTAATGTTAAAAACAATCAAATAGGAATTGATAGAAAGTTCTTTAACATGGCCCTCCTACTAAAATCAAGAAAAATATAAAGATGCCCAATTTGTTTAACATTGTACTGGAAGTGTTAGCAAATGCAACTAAACAAGAGAAAACAATTAAAAGCATAACATTTGGAAAGGAAGAAGGAAAACAATTTCTATCTGCATATAAACAAGAGACTTTAGGAAAGTAGTAAAATGAACTTACAGAAATTATATCTTTCATGTGTGAAAACAACTACATGATATAATGGAGGAGAAACTCCATTTATAATTAATATATAAGTAAATCCAGGGATAAACTTAACAAAAATGTTTACAACCTATATGAGGAAAAACTATCTCCTGAAAATCACAAACGAAGGCTTCAACAAATAGACATACCATGTTCTTGAATAGGAAGATTGAGCATCATGAAGATGTCAATCCTTCCAAAGTTAGTTTAAAAATTCACTGCAACTTCAATAAAAATACCATCTGCTTTTTTTCTGGAGCTGGAAAAACTGATTATAAAGTTCATTTAGAAGAATAAGCAATCAAGACTATTAAAAAAAAACAACCCTGGAAATGAAGGGCTGTGAGAAGGAGGGTAACTAACCCTATCAGATGTTAACATAGTATAAAGCCTCTATTAATAAAACAGTATGGTGTTAATGCATGAATAGACAGACAGATGGGACAGAATAGAAAATCTGGAAATAGATCCAGATGTATATGGAAATTTAGCATATGATAAAAGGTAGCATCTCAAATCAGAGGAAATGGACTTTTTAATAAGTACAACTGGAAAAAGATTAAACAAGATCCATTGCCCACACATTATACAAGGATAAATTTCAAATGGATCTGATATCTTATTGTGAAAAATGAAACCAAAATTGCAAAGAACTATACACATGCACAAATGAGTGCGTATAAAACTGATAAAATCTGAATAAGCTGTGAGGACTGTACCGGTGTTGGTCTCCTGGTTTTGATATTGTATGGTAGTTATGTAAGATATTACCATAGTGGGAAACTGAATGAAGGGTACATGGGGCCTCCCTGTGCATTTTTTGCAACTTCCTGTGAATCCATAATTATTTCCAAATAAAAAGCTAAATGAAACCATTCAAGTACCAAATTACACACAAATTTCTTTATAACCTGGGAGTGGGGAAAACCTTCCCAACTATGACTCAAATCTAGAAGAGCAAGGAGGAAAATTGATAATTTGGGCTGCACTAAAAAGAAAAAAACAACCTTTTACTCACCAAAAAAATAACACTATTAAAATTTTTAAAAACCCAACTAGGTAAAAAAAATTTTAACAAAGGGTTAATAGGCATACTATATAAGAACTTGTAAGCATGGGAAAATGGGCAAGAGCTGTGAACATATTCTTCACAGGTAAAGAAATGAAAATGGCTCTTAGCCATATGAAAAAATGGTCAGCCTCATTTATAATAAGAGAAATAAAAATTAAAACTACATGGAGGGGCTGGCCTTGTGGTGTAGTGTTTAAGTTTGCATGTTCCACTTCGGTGGCCCAGGGTTCGCTGGTTCGGATCCTGGGCACGGACCTACTCACTGCTCATCAAGCCATGCTGAGGCGGCTTCCCATATAGAAGAGCTACAACTCCACAACTATGATACACAATTATGCACTGGGGCTTTGGGGAGAAAAAAACCCTACATGGAGATAACATTTTTCATCAATTAGATTTTATTAAAAATATACAAGTTAGATAATGTAAGTCTGTTGGGAAGACTGGGGAAGCAGCACTCATTCGTTGCTATAGGAATGCAAAATAAACCACTATGAAGGGAAAATCTGGCAATATCTCTGAAAATTATGTTTTTATCTTTTGACACAGCAGTCCCTTTTCTAGGAATCTATCCCACCGATACACTGGCAAAGGTAAGAATAGTAGAAGAGGGCTGCTGCTGGTGGTGTAGTGGTTAAGTTTGTGCTCTCCACTCAGTGGCCCAGGGTTCACGGGTTTGGATCCTGGACGCGGAGCTACACACCGCTCATCAAGCCATGCTGTGGCGGCTTCCCCCATACAAAATAGAGGAAGATTGGCACAGATGTTAGCTCAGGGACAATCTTCCTCAAGCAATGAGAGGAACATTGGCAGCAGATGTTAGTTCAGGGCCAATCTTCCTCACCAAAAAAAAAAAAAAGGAATTGTACAAGGATATTGACTTTATGCATTACTTGTAATAGATGAAAGACTGGAAATAACCGAAATATCCATTAATGGGATTGGTTGAATAAACTCACGGCATTTACCATGAATTCATATTGACCCCTCAGATTCCAATCTTAACACCACAGCATTCTTCCTTGCCCTTCCCCGTCCCATATTTGTATTTTCTTTATCTCACAGGGAAACCCTGTGAGCATTTCCCGCAAACATCAACGTATGTATGTATTCATGTGCTCAGTCCTAAATACATACAAAATGGTTTCAGAATAGCTATATCTATACCACTACCAACACCAACCCACTAAGGAAAACGTTCCAGATTTCTTTGTATTTCTTTTTGCCTTTAGACTGCAGGTATATATTTCAAGCACTATGAAAGTTACTTGGATTAGCTCCTTTTTTTTCCTTAGTTATGTTATCCAACTAATATACAGTTAGTAATTTGTTTCTCTTTGTATTTACATTTAAAGTTTAAAAAGACAATTTCGAGACAGGAAAATTTGAGCATAAGCTAAGTATTAGATGATATTAAAGAATTATTTTTAATTTGTTAAGTGTGGTAAAAGTATTGGGATTATGGTTTAACAAAAGTCCTTTTCTGTTAGTGATACATCTGGAAGGTATTAACAGTGGATGAGGTGATTGGGATTTGCTTAATGGAGGAAGGGGTGATGAAATAAGATTGACTGCATTACTCTTGAAGTTGTGTTTATCAGAGTTTATTATACTACTCTTTCTACGTTTATGTAGGTTAAAATTTCTGTTAAAAAAGGGGGACACCAAAAAGTGTGGGAATGTAATCTATAAGTGCATATTACCTCATATTTTTAAGGGTACAAAAGCAATGTTGAAATGGATTCTTTCTCTCCGGTGTATGTACGTTTGTGTGAGTGTGTGCATACATATTCCCATGCTTATACAGTTAGTTCTAACTTACAAATGGTCTGTTCACTCACTTGGCAAAATTTCCTGAGCGTTTACTATGTACCAGGCACTGCTGTAGAAGTGCTTAATTCTCTGACTCTGCCTTTCCAGGAGCTTATATCTCCTGCAATCATTGGCTTATTTATCTGTCCTCTCCACAATATTTTTTCTTTTTTTAAATTTTTTTGTGTGAGGAAGATCAGCCCTGAGCTAACATCCATGCTAATCCTCCTCTTTTTGCTGAGGAAGACTGGCTCTGAGCTAACATCTATTGCCAATCCTCCTCCCTTTTTTTCCCACAAAGCCCCAGTAGATAGTTGTATGTCATAGTTGCACATCCTTCTAGTTGCTGTATGTGGGACGCGGCCTCAGCATGGCCGGAGAAGCGGTGTGTTGGTGCGCACCTGGGATCCGAACCCGGGCCACCAGTAGCGGAGCGTGCGCACTTAACCGCTAAGCCACGGGGCCGGCCCTGCACAATATTTTTAAGATGTTCAGGATGCCATGGAAACACAAAAGAGGAGTTCTTAGGAGATTTTGGAATCAGGGGAAGCTGTGATATTTGAGTTGTTTTAAAGAGATAAGCAGTCAGGTGAAAGCAGAGGCATGGAAGTGGGGTGGGATTGGGGAGATTTCCTGGCAGAGGATACAAGCTCTAGATTGAATGAGGATGGAAATGGCATGATAAACTAGGGAAATGAAAAGTACTTCAGAATACCTGGAGTAAAAGACAGTGGTGGGGAATGAGGCTAGAGAGGTAGGGAGAGGCTAGATCATGATGGACCTTGTGAGTGCCAAATATGAGTTTGAAGTTTATCCTGAAAGCTGTTGAACATTTTTACAACTTTTAAATGGGGTATTGACAATAGGATTGATAGAACATTCTTTCAAGAAGCTTGGCTATGAAAAGGAAGAAACAGTTACTAGAGGGAGAGAGAAGTTTTGTTTTTTTACATCAAAGACTTGAGCATGCTTTTATGCTGAGGGAGACAACTATATTCCAGCATTTTCTCAAAGCAGCAGAGTTAAGGTGATGAGTTTTCAGGCCAGTCCCAACAAGCTGATTTGCTTCTGTACTCATATAAAATGTATAATATGTAGTACATATATAGAAATATATTGCAGATAAATACACACTTCAGTCTCACTAGATACACAGCAATTTATAGATTACTGGAGTTGAAAATAGTACTCTGTTCATTAGAGTCTTAGCATTGTATATTCAGAAGACTTCATACTGAAAGTTCCATTCAAGGTCCTCTATAGCATTATCTGGAATTTTAGGGATAAAACATTAATGATATTCAAATATCTGTTATAAAAACAGTGTTCTAAAAAGATATTTCTATGGGTATAGGAAAAAGACTAAAAGGGCTATCAAATGTCTAAATCTGTTTTATGTGGGTTTTGGGATTATAGATAGTGTTTTCTTCTTTGTGCTTCTCTGCTTTTTCTTCCCAATTTTTTTTACACAGAACGTGTTACTTTTGTAGTCAGAGAAAGTATTTTTTTAGTTACCTAATTTTCAATATGGTTTTTGTCCTATTCTAAACTGCTGGGTATTAGCGTAGCAGGCAAACAACATTCAATAACAAGTCAGGAAACTTCCACTTCTTACCAGTCAGCAGAGCAATATATAAGTCATGCAACATAAAATCTATGCCATCTTCTTCATAGGGTTGTTTTGAAGTCAGTTGGTAAGTACAGTAAAATGTCTTATGATGTATAAAGTACAACGTTATTATGAATTGCAGATAAGTTAATAGTTTATAGACCAGCTTTCCTGACTGGGGAAGAGTAAAATAGTAAAATTTAAACTTGCTGTCAAATACTAAGTTATTTTAATGAAGCTGTCTATTTATGAGGTTCAATAGATTGTTTTTTATAGTTAATGAGGTTGTTTTAGTGCTTCATCTTTTTTTTTCATGTATTTTGTTTTTCCTTTAGGTAGTCAAGCCACATACTCCATTAATAAGGTTCCCTGACAGAAGAGACAATCCTAAACCCAATGGTAAGTTGAATATTCTATTACAAAACAATATTTCTCATTTTAAAATCAGATGGATTATTGTAGCTTAGATCAAAATGGTGCCTTAGGTTGCATGCAAGTAGAAATTTTTTGTTACCTCCATTTAAAAAAGGCACAGTGGATGCCTCTGAATTTTTAATGATACTGAGTTTATATAGGGGAATTTTTGTTCTACTTTTCTGCTATCCTTTAGAAGAATCTCCTATGGTTACATTTGCAGCGATTGTGAGGAATAATAACCGTTCCTATATTTCTCTCCCAGCTAACCTTCTTTTCTTTCATTCACTCATTTATCTGTTCACTTAATCAGTAAATGTTTCTTCGATTGCCTTAGACCTTACCAATCATTGCCTATAAAGTAATTGAAGATTCTGAAAAAGTCTTGTTTTTCTGTGACCCCTCCTTTTTACCAGATCCTCTCTCTCTGTCTTTATTATAAGACATTTGATCTTTAATTCAGGGAGAATTTTAACATTTTTACAACTTTTAAATGGGGTATTGACAATAGGATGGATAGAAGATTTTTTCAAGAAGCTTGGCTATGAAAAGGAAGAAACAGTTACTAGAGGGAGAGAGAATTTTTGTTTTTTTTTTTTAAATTTTTTGTTTATTGCAGTAACATTGGTTTATAACATTGTAAAAGTTTCAGGTGTACATCATTGTACTTCTATTTCTGCATAGATTACAGAATTTTTGTTTTTTAACATCAAAGACTTGAGCATGCGTTTATGCTGAGGGAGACAACTATATTCCAGCATTTTCTCAAAGCCGCAGAGTTAAGGTGGTGAGTTTTCAGGCCAGTCCCGACTTTCTTATTTCCCATTGTAAGATATTACCTGTAAACTCCACCATATGACAAAACTTAAGTAAGGTAGGTTATCCTTATGGGTTGAACTCCACTACCTACAAATTTCATTATTTTACAAACTTGTTCAATTTGGTAATTCACTCACTACCTCCTTATTTATTTTAAAAAGAATTTTATGAAATTATATATAGCTCCTCAACTAAGTTACTCTATAATACTTACCTTTTAGAATTAAAATACTTATCATTTCAAGATTTACTTGATTATTCACTAATAGATAACTCAAAATAGTATTTTAAGACAACTGAACAATTTCTCTAATTACATTGTTTTTTATTTCAGTATCAGAAGTTTTGAGATCAGCAGGACTACCATCTCACCCTTCTTCGATTTCACAGCATTCTAAGGGAAGTAAATCACCAGATTGGCTGATGCATCAAGGTCCACCAGATACTGCAGAAATAATAAAAACATTACCTCAGAAATACAGAAGGAAACCTATGTCTCAAGAAGAAATGGAATTTATCCAAGTACGTTGCTGCTCTTTATCACAATACTGTGCAAAACACCTTAACATTTTTGGCTTTTGGAATTTCATATGCTGATTTACATGCTCTTCCCATTGTCTTGTCAAGATGTGTCCATAGCTAAGACAGAGATGGTCAGGCAGGCCAGGACTGTGAGAAATAAACCATGTCCCAGCCCTCAGTAAATGTGCATGAAGGGATATATGTGTACAAGTGTGATATGGTGAATAGCAATAGATATAACCATGTGAAAAAAATCTCTTTAGGGTCCTCAATAATTTTTCAGATTGTAAAGGCCTTCTGAGACCAAGAAATTTGAGGATCACTGATCTAGGTCAACCCTGAGTCCCATCCAGATCTGAAATTGTTTATAACACTGATATGAGTGCCTAAAAGCTATGAAAAACCTGAAATTGTTTTAAAAAAACTAAAGATCATTTGTGTAAAATGGTGTAAATTTGTATAGTGGCCATGAAAACATTTTTTCTGTAAATCTAACACCTAATCTTATTGCTTTATTTTTTGCTTTTCAGCGTGGAGGTCCAGAATAATCAATCACTGACAATGTGGCTGCTGTTTGTCATCAGACAAAAGAATAGTCTTTACAATAAAGGACTTCCAAAATGACAAATGAGAAATTGTACATTAAACAACTCTAATAAATATTCTGTAAAAAAAAAAAGAAATATAGAAAATTTAGATGGACACCTGTATCTCCTAATTTATGTATCTTGGTCAGCTTCTCCACAAGCTTACCTAATGGTTTATATACTTTATACTTATTAAAGTATACATTTTTAAATGTTAGCCTATTAATTTACTCTTGATTATCAAGTATTACCAGTGTTGAACTATTAAAAGCACACAATCTCTCGTAAACTATCACAGGTTTCCCATAATTTCACTTTTCTTTCAGTTTCTGTTTAGATATGGAAAGAATTTATCAGGCAAAATTGCTGCTTTCGGGAAGTGCTTTTCCCGAAATTGGAGGAGGATCAGTGAAATAATGACTCCATTATTTGCTCTTAATTCTCTTAACGTTTTTCATTCACAAATTTACTGCAGTATAATTGGCTTAATAAGCGTATCCTACTGTAAATGATACAAATATAGGCAAAGTAAAACAAGTGGCTTTGTGGTAATAAGACTGGGGTGTTAACACAAAGATTATTTGTAACCTATATTCAGAAACAAATGTCAATGGAAAATGGAAAATAAATTAAGAAATCAAGTGAATATAGCATAGGAATAAATGTTTGAGTAGAAATTGCAATTTATTATGTTTTGAAGAGTGTTAAGATAGTCTTGTTCTTTGGTTTATTTTACTTTTTGATTGAGATCATGTGTGCAAATCCTGATAACCATTAATTTTCTCAAATTTACTGTCTGAAAGCCTCATAAAATCAACCTAAATATTTACCTTATTAAGGCAATTTATGAAACTTTATTAATAGAGTCTTCCTGTGCCAAAGGTATGTATTATTGTCAAAGTAAAGCCTAACAAAGCTCAATAAATTCTCTTCCACACCTTTAATGATTTCTAAAATATGCTTTAAAGAAGTCATCCCTAAAAATAAGAGTAGATCATGAGCAATAGACAGAGTAGAACTGTTGTCAAGTACGTTTCTACATTTGCCCAGTTCCCTATGGGTTAATGTTTACTGTGTTTTTGTTTTTGTTTTTGTTTTTACTATTTTAGAGTTGATCTTCTCTTCTAAATTCTTTTTTCTGGCCTAGTATAAGCATTGGCAAACTTGAATATGAGGTAGGGGTTTGGTGCCGGCAATAAGCTGTTCTGGTGACTCATGAAAAATACATGATTTATGATTTTGTTTTTTAAGAAATTTATTTGGGAAATTTTCTTAAAAACTAGCACTATTCTCATTTTTCTCTTAGCTTTCTCATTTCAGTAAAAAGAAGCCTAGGACATTTTTTTTGCTTTCAGAAACAGAGTGGGTTCAAGTAATTAAGACTAGCTTGAGGGGCCAGCCCATGGCTTAGTGGTTAAATGCGCGCACTCTGCTGCAGGCCGCCCGGGTTTGGATCCCGGGTGCACACCGATGCACCGCTTGTCAGGCCATGCTGTGGCGGCATCCCATATAAAGTAGAGGAAGATGGGCACAGATGTTAGCCCAGGGCCAGTCTTCCTCAGCAAAAAGAGGAGGATTGGCATGGATGTTACCTCAGGGCTGACCTTTCTCCCCCCCCAAAAAAACGACTGGCTTGAGCAATACTATGGGCCAGCAGTTAGAAAGCCCAATACTGGAACTGCTTGCAGGGCACCTTACTACAGCTGCTGCCATGAAAGTCACAAAGAAAAAATATATCACTTTTACAGAATTTGTGAGTACAGGTATGGCAAAAAGGCATGTCAGAGGGAATTGCTGTCACAGGATGAGTTCCCAAGGAGGATGGTGTCATAGAAAGAATTCTGGCTAGGCTTAGAGTAAATAGCCTGTATTTTCATTTAGAGGTTAAGCACTTAAATATATGTAACCATTAGCAAATTGCTTAATTTGTCCAAGTTTCAGTTTTCCTCTCCGGTACTATACAGTGTGACAGGCAGGACCAAATTAGTGTATTGCCCATTACTTTGTAACAAATCACCCCCAAGCTTAGTGACTACAAACAACAATAATCAATTAATAGCTCATGGTTTCTCTGGGTCAGGAATTCAGGCAGACACAGTTCTGTTCAGTGTCTCTCATGAGGTTGCAATCAGATGCCAACTGGGGCTGCAGTTATCTAAAGGCTTGACTGGGGCTGGACGATCTACCTCCAAGGTCGCTCACTCACGTGGCTGGCAGGTTGATGCTGGCTGTTGGTAGGAGGCCTCAGTTCCTCTCCACAGGGCTGTCTGAGTTAATTCATGACATGATGGGCTGACTTCTCCCCAGAGCAAATGATCTAAGCATGCAAGGCAGAAGCAGCAATGCCATTTATGGTCTAGACTCAGAAGCTGCAGACACTGTCTTCTGCCATATTTGATTGGTCACACAGAACAGCCTGTTTTGTTGTGGGAGGAGACTACACAAGTGCATTAATACCAGAAAGCAAGAATCACTGGGGCCATCTTGGAAGCTGGCTACTACCAATGTGTGAAAGTGCTTTGTAAACTGTAAAATGCTATACAGATGCTGGATGGTATTTTATATATACAATGATCTAATGAACCCAGAATATCACCTAAACACTGCCTTTGTTACCCTATTTAAAATGTCCCCAAACAGGAATTTACTTGTCAGCAGCATGGTATAATGGAGTGATTATCAATTCATATGGCATGGCACACTTGGGAACCTCAAGCCTCACAGGTGTACCATCAAATTTAGCTCATTGTTTAGCTTATTTCTACTACAAGTGAGGTTAGATTACTGTTACAGTGATGTCTTTCAGAAGGAACTTTGACCCAAGTCATGTGACACCATGTATCATTAGGTATGACTTGCCACAGTTAAGAGATATAAGTGGTAAAAGATGGTGTGTTTTCTGCAATGTATGAGAATTTTTCCCATGAACATATTAGAGCTCAATAAAGACCCAAGTAGTGACAAAGAGCTGGAAGATAAGCAATAGTAGTTATGTAATGGCTAACATAAAATGAGCACTGTCAGACACTATTCTAAGGGTTTTTTGAAGTGTGAGGTCATTTAAGCCTTGCAGCAACACTATGAGTAGTTCCTATTAGGAGGAAACTAGGAACAGCAAGGTTAAATAATTTGCCCAAGTTACACATCTAGTGATTAAATATTTGTAAGGCCAGTATTCAAATGCAAGTATCTAGATCCAGAGCAAGGACTCAACCTTTACTCTATTACCTTGATCAAATTGTGTCTTGGTATTCCGATGCCTTCCCAACATACCTCTGAAAATCAGGATTCTCAATTCTTAGAAACATCAAATGCTCCAGAGCTCAAAACCTTGGAATTATCCTGTTTCTTCCCAACAACCCATATCCAGACTGTTAGCAAATCCTATTGGCTAGAAGCCAAACATGTAGCACTTAATATAGCCAACTGGATTATTACAATAATTCTCTAACAGGCCTTCTTGTTTTTCCTTGCCCTTCTAAGTCTATAGTTTAGTCTCTCACAACAGTCAGAGTGAACCTTTTAAAACATTGAGTCAGATCATATCACTTGTCTGCTCAAAACTCTGCAGTGGCTTTTCAGTGATATCTTTCTTGTACCACCCTGTTTAAAACTGCAAACCCTACTATCTCTATGCCCTTTCCCGGCTTTATTATGTCTATAGCACTTATCACTATGTATCAACACATATTTTACTTGTTTGTTTTCTCCTCTCATTGGAAGTCAGGGATCTTTGTCTTTTGGCCCGCTGACTTCTCAGAGTCTACAACAGAGCCTGGCACACAGTAAACAATATATATTCATTGAATAAATGAATTAATGTGTTTAAATTTTGATTTGTATGAAAATTTATGACAAAGTTGGGTACTGATCACCAGTTAACATTTAATTGAGCACTTACTCTGTCTAAACTTTCTGCATGTCTCATTTAATCCTCACAACCACCTATGATGTAGTCTATTATTATTTTCATTTTACAGAGTAGAAAACTGAAGACCATATGGTGTGTTTCAAAGCACAAAATTCTTGAGCTGACTTGGATTTTGTTTCCCTGGGTGTGCTTCTTCATAAAGGGAGTGGGCTAAGAATGCCTCTTGACCAGCCCTTAAGAACTGGGCACTCCTCTAAATAATCTGACATTGCGGGGCTAAGCGTTCTTAGTAACCGTGGCGACAGGACGCCCTCGAGCAACAACTAGAAAGCGAGATCAGGGACAAGGCCAAGCTTTCCACACTCATACACACCTATTAAAGCCCGAACTCAGAACATCGTATTAGAACGGTGACCCGTCCCCAGTCGTGAAGAAAATGTCTAAGTTACAGCGGTAACAGGGCGACACAGACATCCATCGCCGAAAACACGCCGCTTCCGGCACCAACAGGCAACCACGTGACAGCGCGGGGCGCATAGCAGCAAACCAGCGAGCCCGGCCTCGCACAGCCTCCGTAGGGCGGGCTCTGGCTGGACTTATTTAATGTCACTCACGCCCATCCCGGATGTGGGGGCGGAGCTAATAAAGCGTCGGAACCAGTGAACGGAAGTGGCTGTTGGGGGATTAAAGGTAGCTTTAAATTCCTGCTGTGTTCAGAACTCGGCCCTTTCAGCTGGAGTCGGCTTCGCGCGACGGATGGCTGTGGACGTGAAGTCGCGAGCAAAGCGTTATGAAAAACTGGACTTCCTCGGGGAGGGACAGGTGAGACTCTGGGGCGGGATTCGGAGGGCCCTGAGCAGAGAGCGCCGAGCCGCCTCACGCTGGCAGGCTGAAGTGGAAGCCAGAGGACTGGCCTGGCTGCTCGTTCCCTTTGGGCGAGGCTGCCCAGGCCCCCTGCCGCCCCGCGGTACGCCCGCAGGTGAGCCCCTGAGCGGCCCCCTCCTTTCCGCAGAGCAGGCTGGAACGGGACGTGGACTGCCCCACCACGTTTCAGGCCGCCGCGAGTCGGCTCCGAGAACCCTGGTTCTTTGCTTCGCCCAAATCTAAAAAAGTAAAAAGGCAACCACAAACAGAAAAACTCCCGCAGACTTAACGTTATTCCTGTTTTTCTCTCTAGTTTGCCACGGTTTATAAGGCCAGAGACAAGAACACCAACCAAATTGTCGCCATTAAGAAAGTGAGTTTACAGTGTGTTGTTTTCCTTGAGTCTTTTTGAAGACGTCTGTATGTGTGAGCTGATGGATGGCCGTTTTACTGCTCTTCACCGTGCTCTGCTAATGAGGAGTTACCATGTCACTTTCAGAGAAAATAGAATTTATTAGCCTCTTATGTTCCAAGGTGGAACTCGGGTTGAACTAGTTTTTGTTCCAATAATTGTAATTGAAAAGAAGAGGAAGCTATAAGTTATGATCGCTCTGTAAACTCAGATGTTGGCAAAGGGGACGAGTACTGCCTATCTGTTGGGTCCTCAGAGCTATTTAATATGATCTTTCCAGGTCACTATTTCTGCCTCACCTGCATCCACGGTGTGTATCATATCTGTATTTTCTGTGTAAAGATTTACCATGAAAGGCTTTCACCAGCATTAACACCATTGATGTGCTGCGTTTTTAAAAATGATTTAAGGAGCTTTCTTACTTGCATTCATTCAAGAAACTTCGGTCATATTTAGCTAACTTTCTATATGCCAAGCACTTTCACTTACATTTTTTCATTTAATCCCCAAAACAACCTTGTGAAGTAGGTAAAATAAATATCCCTGTTTTATAGTCGAGGTACCTGAGGCTAGAGAGATTAGGTGACTTGTCAAGATGACACAGGTAGTAATTGCTAAAGCTGGGCTTTAAATCCAGGTGTCCTGCTGCCAGGTTGCTTGCTGTTTCCGCATACTCTTGAAATCAATAACCCTTTCAAGAAGAGGCTGTTTTTCTCACATCTCAAGGTCTGTTGGTGGGGTAGGTAACCTCCACCTTCCTATTGTTCCTGTTGCTGCTTTGAATCTGTTTCTCCTTCAGATTCCCTACGTCCTTTGAAGCATATTGCCCTCATTCAGTTAACACCTGGCTCCTTCTCTTCGTCTCCACAATTATTCCTGACATTGTTTTTTCACTTTCTCTAACTTCTTTCATGGCGTTGTTTTCCAGCTTATGTTCTATAATCCAGTGCTATAGCTACTATAGCTACTCCCTTGTGCAACGCTTAACTCTCCTGACCCTTTCTAAAGTTACCTTTTCGACTCTACCCCCGGTTCACTATATTCTAGTCGCATTGACCTTTCTGTCCCTTGAGCTCATTAACTTCATTCCAGTCCCAGGATCACTGCATTTGCCTTGCTTTGTGGTTAGCATATTTTTCCTCTAAAACGTGGCATGGCTGATTCCTTTATCATTTAGGTTTCACTCAAATGTCTCCCCCACAGAGAGGCCTTCGCTGGTGGCTCTAGCTAAAACAGGTGTGCCTCCCTCCTTCCCTAGTGTTCTATGCCATATTTCTCTGTTATCTTCATAGCATTTATCAAAATCTTAAATCTTATCTATGAGTTTATTGTCTATTTACTTAGGACTGTACATTTATAGACACTCATTAAAAATATATTTACTTGACTGACTGATACAATCTTTTCAAGCTGTTGGCACATTTTCTGTAGTTGTTTGAAAGTCCTAGTAGGTTTTTTTGTTTGCTTGCTTTTAATATTAATTAGGATTTAGAATCCATCCTGTTTCTCTGTGATAGACTTTTACACTTTGAAGGTGACTCATGGTGGAATCTTCTTTTACGTTTAATTTTTATTTCAAATAATACATCTTTGTGGTTTTAAAAGTCAGTTAAGAGGCCAAGGCTTTTTAACATGCCTGACTCTTCTACTCCTGTTTTTCAGTCCTTGGAGCAATGACTTTCAATTCCTATAACTGTTTAATGTGGTATTTACCTCTATTTCTTTAAGTAATATGCTTGTATCGTTATTTCTTGAGTGGTTCCCACCCCTCATGCCCCCTGTCCCCTCGTTTTAGACATTATCTGTTTCCTACTATAAACATTGAGGATTTGGTGCTTGTGGACCTTCTGCTCCCAACTCTCATAATTTCTGCTCCCGTTCATTTACTAACATTTATGTGTAATTTTACCAAAAAGGAATAATAAGCTATTCTGTGTTCTTTCACCTATTGCATCTTGCTTTTAAAATAGCATTGATCTACCTTATCCTTTCAAACAGATCATATTGAATTTATGTTTTGTAAAAGTTTATTTAACCAATCCCCTATTGCTGGCCTTTTGGAGCGTTTCTCATTTTTCAATATTTGTCTCAAATATATGTATCTCAACAATATATAGTATTGCATACTTTTAAACTTCAAATATAAATGTATAAAATATTTTTCTGCATCTTGTTTTTCTGAATCAACATTATTTCTGAAATCTTGCACATCGATACATGTAGATCTGGTTTAGTCATGCTCACTGATGATTAGATTCTGTTATATGACTACACTAAAATTTGTCTATCCAAACTCTTGTTGGATAGACAAACTGTTTTCTTCAAAGTTTTCCCTTAATACAGCCCTTCTACAGACGTTCCTATGCGTGTGTGAGTTTCTCTAGAAAGTGTATCTATGGTTGAGACCAATTATGAATTACTGCTACCTAGAGAATACACAGCATCAACCTCACCAGATATTGTCAGATTGCTCTCCAAAGTGGTTGGACCGATTTAACCTCCTGTCACATTCTCACCATCTTTGTATTGTCAGACTCTATAACATTTGTCAGTTAGATGGTATACGGTATGTGGTTGTTGTTTCGATTAATACTTCTCTGATTACCAGTAAGATTGGTCATCTTTTCTTAGATTTATTGACTTTTTAGACTTTCTCCTACCTATTTTTCTGTTAGGTTGCTTATATTTTTTTCTTCCTATTGATTTCATGGAATTCTTGATGTATTCTGGATATTGATCCTTTCTTAGAAATATGCGCTGAAGATATCATCTCCCAGTATTTGGCTAGGGTTTTAGATTAGTTATGGTATCTTTTGAGGCACAGAAATTTTAAATTTTAATCTAGTTGAATTTGTCCATTTTTTTCCTTTAGGGGTTTCCTTTTTGTGTGCTTCTGTGCCTCCAGATTATAAAGAATTCTACTATATTTTCTTCTAAAAATTTAAAAGTATCACTTTTCACATTTAGGTCTTTATTCCACTTGGAATTAATTTTTCTCTGTTGTGTAATATGGGGATCCAATATGTTTTTCCCAGCTGTCCCAACTCTATTGATAGGCTGTCCTTTTCCTGGTTAGTTATAACGCCAAGTCCCTCATATAGTTGTAATTCCAAGTTCCAGTGTATTTCCAGATGCATTTCTGCCCAATATTCTTTTCCATTGGTTGATTTTTTTCCATCCGTGCTTAAATACTACAGTGTCTTTAATTACTGTTGCCTTATAAAAAGTCTTAAAATCTGATAAGTTCCACATACCTGTTTTTCTTCTTCAAAATTGTCTTGGTTACTCTATGAGCCATT
Source organism: Diceros bicornis minor (assembly GCF_020826845.1). Taxonomy (NCBI): domain Eukaryota; kingdom Metazoa; phylum Chordata; class Mammalia; order Perissodactyla; family Rhinocerotidae; genus Diceros; species Diceros bicornis. The sequence goes on along the minus strand of NC_080759.1, from coordinate 8,284,550 downwards.
TGAGAAATTTGAAACAATCAGGAGAATTTGAATATGAACTAGGTATTACATGCCACTATGGCATTATTGTTAATTTTGTTAGGTATGAACATGGCATTATGGTTATGTAAGAAAACGTCCATGTTCTAGAGATGCTTACTTAAGTATAGTATTGGGATGAAATGACGTGAAGTCTGGGATTTGTTTTAAAATATTTTAGCCATCAAAAAGGAGAGGATGAATGAATAAAGAAGTGTGGCAAAATATTGATAATTGTTGAATCTAGGTGATGAAGTAGATGGCTTTGTGAAACTAGTCTATTTTTTATTATGTTTAGAAAACGTAATAGTTTGTTAAATTGTCCTTAGTAATAATTTTTTAAATTGTTTGTTCTTAGCTCCTTACTCTTCCATATAAGATTTAGAATTGATTTGTCAGTGTCCGTGAAAAATGCTGTTGAGCTTTACATTTAGTTGTATTGAATTTAAAGAGAATTGACATATTTATGATATTGAGTCTTGTTATCCATGAACATGATATCTGTGTTTATTCTGTTCTCATTTTTAGGCATGTTTTAATAGTGTTTTTTAATTTTCTTCTTGGAAAGCTTTGTACATCTCTTGTTAGATTTATTCCTAAGTGCCTTATGTTTTTTGGTGCTATAATAAATAGCCTACCTTTAAATAAAAAGTTCTGTTTGTAGTATATAGGTGGGAGATATTTTTAAAGGTAGAATAGCTATATTTTTTCCAGAAGTAATCTTTTTCTTTAAATTCTTGATTACATTTAATTCTATAAAGTAGTGAGTAAGAGAATGTTTAATTTAGTAATCCGTTTTGTGTAAGATTGAACCTATTAATGCAATTTGTTGTGCTTATTCACAGTAACAAGTTTAACTGTTTTCTTTATCACAATTTGTAATTTTGCTTTTAGGAAAATGTGGTCCCCAAGAGCATATTATTGGGCATATTAAACATGTCATTTTACGTTTATATGTTACATATGTCTTCCCAAATAGGCTCGCTTGAAGTGATTTTTTTTAATACCACTTTTTTTTAAATTTTATTTATTTATTTTTTCCCCCAAAGCCCCAGTAGATAATTGTATGTCATAGCTGCACATCCTCCTAGTTGCTGTATGTGGGATACGGCCTCAGCATGGCCAGAGAAGCGGTGCGTCGGTGCGCGCCCGGGATCCGAACCCGGGCCGCCAGCAGCGGAGCGCGTGCACTTAACCGCTAAGCCATGGGGCCGGCCCAGATTTTTTTTGTTTATTAGCCAGTATGCCCTCAGTTATTTGTTCCACGTTTAAACTTGGAAAGATAAAGGAGACATTTATTTTCTTAATTCCGTTATTTGAGTGTGCAATTCAGAAACTTAAGAGACGAAGACTGGTAGGTACTTAATACTTTCTTGTGTGGATAATTTTACCTTTCTGATTCATGATTCCCACTCCCTTCTTGCCTACTAATACTTGCTACATATGAGTTACTACATGTTTTGCCATGGCTAAGTTTTTGAGAAGTTTATGTATTATGTGTTGTCTAAATAATTTAACACATATTTAATGTGTTTGTTTTTTTTCCCTCTACCAGATCAAACTTGGACATAGATCAGAAGCTAAAGATGGTAAGTATTTCATGTAATCTGACAGAACAGGAAAGCTTTGTATTCTCACTAAAGAAATGAGCAGAGTATTAATTAGAGTTAACAGTGGTTCTGAATAGAGTTATTGCAGGGTCCCAGAATAGTAAACATAGACTCAGGATAGAGACAGGCTATCTGTGGTTTCTCCCATTTGGGTGTTCAGAGGAACATTCAAGCCACCTAAGTAAATGGAAGGCAGCAAGGTTATTAGTGGCTTGTCTTGCTGTCTTCATTACTGTTTTAGGTGTTGTTACAAGCCGTTGTTTCTTCTTTTTCTGAGCTTCTAATTACTTTGAAAATTCAGGATATGCCTTCATGAAACTACACAAGGCTTGCTGTGGAATTAGGTATATGAGGGAAAAGATTTCTTTATCCCTTCTTCCAAAACCTTGTTTTCTAGAGTGCTAAAGTCCTATTTAGTCATCAAGAAATAGTTCCTATAAAAAGGACCCATCACCTATGTAACAACTAGTACCAGATCTTATTTTTAATTTTGATTTCTATCCTTTGCATTGGGAAAGATACTATCTTATCACTGTTTGCTGTTAACATCATAAGTTTTCTGTTAGCATAAAAAAATCTACTGCTAACATCCATAGGGCAAGAGAAGGGAAGCTATTGACTTATCGCGTATATGCTACACACTTACGCATGTTGTTATTCCAGCAGCCTTCAGATCTGATATGCTACAGATAAAGCGAATACTTTTTTCACCATTTAGCATAGTCTGCGTTTAGCTATTTTAAAAATAAGGCAATATAAAAGAAAAATAGATATGTCATAAAAATTGTCAAAATAGCCCTTATTTTTCTGTAGAATATTTATTGCTATTTCCTGAGAGACTAACCTTTCCCAAAAAATAAGTTTGTAAGAAGCTTTGAGGTTTCAGAATTATTTTTCACTTTTTGCTTTGCCTTTTTATGTAGGTATAAATAGAACTGCCTTAAGAGAGATAAAATTATTACAGGAGCTAAGTCATCCAAATATAATTGGTGTGAGTATGATCTAAGTTGTTTCTGGGGTTTGGGACCTTGCCTTTTCTGAATGTGGTAGATGTTGGTTGAAGGTTCAGCAAGATGAGTTGTTCTTTGAGCGTTGCAAAAAAGTTTAAAAGTTTATCAGGCTGAAATGTATTTTCTATCCTAATTATTCCTGTTGACAGTATCTTTAAAACTATACAACTGATGAAATAAATTAAATATTGGCATGCAGGCTGATTTTGTCAGAAATCATTTTGAAGCCTAGAGAGCTCTAACGTGTAAGACCTTGAGCAAGTTCCCTCACAATTCTGTGCTGTAGTCCCTGCCTCATAGGGTTGTGAGACTAGCTAATTGAATACACGTCAAGTTCCTGTAATAGTGCCTGGTGTAGAGAATGCACTCATTCAACGAATGATGGCTGCTGCTGCTATTTATAGGATTTTCTTAAGCACCAAGCTTGGGATTTTTTCTGAATTGGAGACTGAGGTGAGATTTTTGTTAATTAATTTCTTAATTGTAGCTGCAAAAATTTGGGGGGCAAGGTTAAATATTTAGTGATTTATGAAAAATAGTGAAGTTTAATATTTTTGCACCTCAGAGTACTAATTCTTAGCAAAAAAAGGATAAATATCAAATTTAATAAAATTATTTAAACTTTACAAGGAATTATCAACAGCCCAAATGCTTCTTTAAGTTTTTTTAAATTACTTAAATTTAAAAAGTTGGTATAGGGCCGGCCCCGTGGCTTAGCAGTTAGATGCGCATGCTCCGCTACTGGCGGCCTGGGTTCGGATCCCGGGCGCGCACCGACGCACCGCTTGTCCAGCCATGCTGAGGCTGCGTCCCACATACAGCAACTAGAAGGATGTGCAACTACGACATACAACTATCCACTGGGGCTTTGGGGGATAAAAAAAAAAGGAGGAGGATTGGCAATAGATGTTAGCTCAGAGCCAGTCTTCCTCAGCAAAAAAAGAGGAGGATTAGTGTGGGTGTTAGCTCAGGGCTGATCTTCCTCACAAAAAAAAAAGAAAGAAAAAAAAAGTTGGTATAATACTGTCATGTGTTAATGGAGAATCACATTTTGAATTTTTTTGAAATTTTGCTTTGCAGCTGCTTGATGCTTTTGGACATAAATCTAATATTAGCCTTGTCTTTGATTTTATGGAAACTGATCTAGAGGTAAGATTAAGATTCTTAGAGGAATTGTTTTTCTCTGTTTATCAAAAGAGAGCCTAAATGTTTATTTTCTAGTTATGAAGATACTGGTAGTCAAAGGAATGCCTAGTTTTGTTAAAATCTGGATCATTTAGCCATATACCCAGTGGTAAATACAGAGATTAGAATTTCGTTAGCATTTCTGCCTACCAAGTTCCATATATCTTATTGACATTATTTTCAGAGAAATGAGTGTTAGGCCTTTGAAAATTTAGACCTTCTTTTCCTTTTGAAAGCCAAGTTTCTTTTTTGAGAAAAATAAGATCTTATGCTTTTCATTAATATTAATTGAATCTCAAAAACTGATAATCCAAGGATGTGAAACAACTAGAATTCTCATACACTGCTAGTGAGAATGCAAAATGGTACAGCACTTTGGAAAGTAGTTTGGCAATTTCTTATGCAGTTAAATATGTACTTAAGGTATGGTCTAGCAATACCATTGCTAGATATTTATCCAAGGGAAACAAAAACACGTCTACACAGAAATCAGTTGGTGCACAGATGTTTAGCTTTATTTGTAATTGCCCAAACTGGAAACAACCCAAATATCTTTCATCTAGTGAATGTATTAACAAATTGTGGTACATCCATTCAATAGAAGGCTAATTGGGAATAAAAAGAAACGGACTACTAATATATGCAGCAGTATAGATGAGTCTCAAATGCATTATGCTCAATGAAGGAAGCCAGGCTCAAAGGCTATATATGAGTCTGTTTATATTATATTCTGGAAAAGACAAAACTAAAGGAACAGAAATCAGATCAGTGATTGCTGGGGGTTAGGAGGAGAGGGCAGGATTGAGTACAGAGGGGCCTGAGGGGATTTTGGGGGATTATAGAAGTGTATCTTGATTATGGTGGTGGTTACACAACTGGATGTGTTTATTAAAACTCATGGAACTGTGCACTCAAAAGGGTACATTTTACCTAAATCTGATTTTTAAAAAAAGAAAATGGGGATTTTTAGCTCATATAACTGGTAAGTCTAGGAATAAACTGGCTTTAGGCACAGCTCACAGATAATGCCCACAGAAGTCAGTCTTGCATAACTCAATTCTATTTTGTTCTCTGTTTCTTTCATTCATGGGCGTAATTTCTCAGTATAGTGGCTCAGGCACTTCTAGGCTTATATCTGTAGAGTTTAATAATCCCTGAGGAAAGGAAGTGCTTTGTTCCCTTTGATTCTAGCAAAAGTACTTGGCCTGATTGATTGGCGTGGCTTAGATCACGTGTCCATCCCTGAAGCAGTTCCTGGACAGCAGGCTGCAGTGTAGTGATTGGCTGAGCCTGGGTCATGTTTCTACCTCTGTAGGTCACAGGTGGTGGTCAGTCCATGTGGACTGAGCTGGAAACAGGTGGTGTCCCAAAGGAATATTCAAGGCTATTATCAGAAGAGGCTGTGCATTCTGGGGCAAGTGAAAACAACAGATGTTCACTACATTGATGCCTGAAAACAAAGTAGGAGACAAAGCACTACTTTCTTTCCAAACGAAAGGTCCTTTCCTTAATGTGTAACTGGAAATTCTAACAATACTTCCTACACAGAAATCAGAGTTAGGCAATCTCTCTTGAGATTCTTCTGTGTGAAAAAAATCTCAATTTTTGCCTATAAATGATTTTATATGGTGGAGTTTATTTGGAATAATAAAATGAACCTGTATATTGTATACCTGCTTTTCAGGTTATAATAAAGGATAATAGTCTTGTACTGACACCATCACACATCAAAGCCTACATGTTGATGACTCTTCAAGGTTTAGAATATTTACATCAACATTGGATTCTACATAGGGTAAGGTTTTTAACCAAGTATGATTGCTTTTTATGTTGTAGTCAAGTTTTAGGTAGCCAATTTATTATGTAAATAGTCTGAATATGTAAATTGTTAAAATAAAGATATAGCTAGACCGTTTTATCCCACCTTCTTCCTCTTTGTGTTTCCTTCAGTTGTTCACCAAGTGGTGCTGTGAGGACTCTAAATTACTATGTGAAATTTAAAAATGAAAGAAACCCAGTCCTTCATTATTTTCGTAGATAAAGAGCTAACTTGCTAAGCGACCTGACTAAGGTTATTATTTTTTTTCAAGGTCAGTAGCTGATAACTGACATAGTAATAGAACCTAGATCTTCTGGCTTTAAGTCCATTGTTCTTTCTGCTATACTATTGTTAGGGAAAAAAACTACAGTGAGAGTCTGAATTAAATTATACAATGTCAAAATACTTTTAGAAAAATAATATTTCTAGTAGCTCTAAAATTCTATGAAGTAATGAAATAAAATTTCTGAAAGGGTTGAGTCATTGTTAGGCACATTCAGCTGTTGGAACAAAGTTGATAATTTAGATAGGTAGACATTCTTAGGTACCCTGTTTAGATAAATAGCTAAGAATTTATAATTTGTGTAGTATATGAGTAATTCTCATATACCATTTTGCCATAGATTTTGAAGAATACTTTCCTCATCCTTTCTAAATGAATAATGTTTTTATTTACTAAAGTTCAAGTATATTATTGTTACTAAGTTAATAGCAGCAACCGTTTATTGAGTGCTTAGTGTGAGCCAGTCATTACGCTAGGCTATTTACAGAAATTATTAAATTTAATCCTCACAGCAACCCTGTCAAGTAGGTAAATTGAAGCTCAGTGAAATTAGGTACCTTGACCCAAGGTCTCACTAAATAATATGACTAATCTTATTTTGCTTTGATAGCATTTCAATGAAAAAATAATATTACTTAAATTTGAGGTGTTACCCTGTTTTTGCTAAGTTCAAAGTTAAGCCAGCTAAATGTATCATTATGGTATTCCCCACCCTGCTCACTTGTTTGTTTAAAACCTCCATGATATAGGACCTAAAACCAAACAACTTGTTGCTAGATGAAAATGGAGTTCTAAAACTGGCAGATTTTGGCCTGGCCAAATCATTTGGGAGCCCCAATAGAGCTTATACACATCAGGTTGTGACCAGGTAAGAATCCCTTAAATAACTGAAAGCTTATATTGTGCAGGAGATTAATCACAAGTGAGTGTCATTTGGTTTTGCTGAAGTATCTTAGCAGAGTTCAGGAGTCATGGGTGGTGTTTTAAAAATATAGCCCTCTTTATGTTATGTATATCTTACCACAATGGAAAAAAAATACAGCCGTTTTTTCAAATGGAGTTGAATTAATTCAGTCCTCAGGCATTTACTTAGTAACTTTTGGGACTAATTTATACTTCTTTTACATTTTAGTTAGGTAGATGGAAACTTTAGTGGCTATTCTTTTACATCATCACTTGATTTTTGGGGCCTAAGTTTATATCAGTCGGTGTGAATGAATATTCTCTAAACAAAGCAGCGCATTCATATTTGGATTTTTCATATTATTAGTACTTGTATTTTCTGCCTATATATATATATTTTTTTTTTTTGGTGAGGAGGATTAGCCCTGAGCTAACATCTGTTGTCAATCCTCCTCTTTTTGCTGAGGAAGATTGGCCCTGGGCTAACATCCATGCCCATTTTCCTCTACTTTATATGTGGGACACCTGCCACAGCATGGCTTGATTAGTGGTGCATAGGTCCACACCCGGGATACGAACCTACAAACCCTGGGCTACCGACGCGGAGCGCACGAATTTAACCACTACGCCACTGGGCCAGCCCCTATATTTTTTATGTATAAAAACTAAGAACCACATTAAATAGGGAGAGTAGATGTTATAATTCTTGTCAGGATGACGTTTGTTAATTTCCAAGACTCTTTTAAGGATCTGAGAAGATCCTCAGATTTTCTATGTATTCTTTTAAGTTATTTTGTCACTTTCTTCCAAATACAGGCGTACCTCAGAATATTGCAATAAAGCAAGTCACACAAATTTTTTGGTTTTCCAGTGCATATAAAAATTATGTTTGTACTATACTGTTGTCTATTAAGTGTGCAATAGCATTATGTCAGAGAAAAAGAATGTACATACCTTAATTGAAAAATACTTTATTGCTAAAAACTGCCAACCATCATCTGAGCCTTCAGCAAGTGGTAATCTTTTTGCTGGTGGAGGCTCTTGCCTCAATGTTGATGGTTGCTGACTGATCAGGGTGGTGGTTGCTGAAGGTTGGGGTGGCTATGGCAATTTCTTAAAGTAAGACAACAATAAAGTCTGCTGCGTTGATTGACTCTTCTGTTCACAAGTGATTTCTCTGTAGCACGCGATGTTGTTTGATAGCATTTTACGCACAGTAGAACCTCTTTCAGAATTGGAGTCAGTCCTCTCAAACCCTGCCACTGCTTTATCAACTAAATTTATGTAATATTCTAAATCCTTTGTTGTAATTTCAACAGTCTTCACAGCATCTTCACCAAGAGTAGATTCCATCTCAAGAAACCACTTTCTTTCCTCATCCATAAGAAGCAACTCCGTGTCTCTTAAAGTTTTGTTCTGAGATTGCAGCAATTCAGTCACATCTTCAGGCTCCACTTCTAATTCTAGTTCTTTTGCTATTTCCACCACATCTGCAGTTACTTCCTCCACTGAAGTCTTGAACACCTCAAAGTCACCCATGAAGGTTGGAATCAACTTCTTCCAAACTCCTGTTAATGTTGATTTTTTTTTTATTTTGAAGTTGTATTGGTTTATAACATTATATAATTTCAGGTGTACATTATTATATATCAGTTTCTATTTAGACTGCATCATGCTCACCACCAATAGTCTAGTTTTTATCCATCACCATACATAAGTACCTGTTTACCCATTTCACCAACCCCACCACACCTTTCCCCACTGGTAGCCACTAATCTGTTCCTTTTATCCGTGTGTTTATCTTCCACATATGAGTGAAATCATATGGTGTTTGTCTTTCTCTGTCTGGCTTATTTTGCTTAACATCATACCCTCAAGGTCCATCCATGTTGTTGCAAATGGGACGATTTTGTCTTTTTTTTATGGCTGAGTAGTAGTCCATTGTATATATACACACCACATCTTCCTTTTATCCATTGATGGGCACTTGGGTTACTTCCATGTCTTGGCTATTGTGAATAATGCTGCAGTGAACATAGGGGTGCATAGATCTCTTTGTATTGTTGATTTCATCTTTGGATAAATACTCTGTAGTGGGATAGCTGGGTTGTGTGTTATTTCTATTTTTAATTTTTTGGGAAATCTCCATTCTGTTTTCCATAGTGGCTGCACCAGTTTGCATTCCCATCAGCAGCGTATGAGGGTTCCCTTTTCTCCATGTCCTTTCTGACACTTATTATTTCTCGTCTTCTTAATTATAGCTGTTCTGACGGGTGTGAGGTGATACCTCATTGTAGTTTTCATTTGCGTTTCACTAATAATTAGTAATCTTGAACATCTTTTCATGTGCCTGTTGGCCATCTGTATATCTTCTTTGGAAAAATGTCTGCTCATATCTTCTACCCATTTCTTGATAGAGTTGTTTGTCTTTTTGTTGTTGAGTTCTATGAGTTCTTTATATGTTTTGGAAATTAACCCCTTGTTGGATATATGACTTGTAAATATTTTCTTCTAGTTGGTGGGTTGTCTTTTCATTTTGTTCATGATTTCCTTTGCCTTGAGGAAGCTTTTTAATTTGATGTAGTCCCATTTGTTTATTTTTTCTTTTGTTTCCCTTGCCCGAGGAGACATGGTATTTGAAAAGATACTGCTAAGGCTCGTGCCAAAAACTGTACTGCCTATATTTTCTTCTAGGAGTTTTGTGGTTTCAGGTCTTACATTCAAGTCTTTAATCCATTTTGAGTTAATTTTTGTGTATGGTTTAAGGTAATGGTCTACTTTCATTCTTTTGCATGTGGCTGTCCAGTTTTCCAAACTCCATTTATTGAAGAGACTTTCCTTTCTCCATTGTATGTTATTGTCTCCTTTGTTGAAGATTAGCTGTTCATAGATGTGTGGGTTTATTCCTGGGCTTTCAATTCTGTTTCATTGATCTGTGTGTCTGTTTTTGTGCCAGTACCATGCTGTTTTGATTACTATAGCTTTGTAGTCTATTTTGAAGTCAGGAAGTGTGATACCTCCAGCTTTGTTCTTTTTTCTGAGGATTGCTTTGGCTATTCGGGGTCTTTTGTTGTTCCACATAAATTTTAGGATTCTTTGTTCTATTTCTGTGAAGAATGTCATTGGGATTCTGATTGAGATTGCATTGTATCTGTAGATTGCTTTAGGTAGTATGGACATTTTAACTGTTTATTTTTCTAGTCCATGAGTATGGAATATCTTTCTTTTTTTTTAATTTTTATTTATTTATTTTTATTTTTTTTTAAAGATTTTATTTATTTTTTTCTCCCCAAAGCCCCAGTAGATAGTTGTATGTCATAGCTGCACATCCTTTTAGTTGCTGTATGTGGGACTCGGCCTCAGGATGGACGGAGAAGTGGTGCCTTGCTGCGCGCCCGGGATCCGAACCCGGGCCACCAGCATCGGAGCGCGCGCACTTAACCACCAAGCCATGGGGCCGGCCCTGGAATATCTTTCCATTTATTTATGTCATCTTCAGTTTCTTTCAATAATGTCTTATAGTTTTCAGTGTATAGGTCTTTCACCTCTTTGGTTAAATTTACTCCTAGGTATTTTATTCTTTTTGTTGTGATTGTAAATGGGATTGTATTCTTGAGTTCTCTTTTTGCTAGTTCGTTATTAGTGTATTATTACGTTATTAGTAGTTATTAGTGCATACGAATGTATGCAGCTGATTTTTGTTAAGTTGATTTTGTACCCTGCAACCTTTTTTTTTTTTTTTTTTGTGAGGAAGATCAACCCTGAGCTAACATCCACGCCAATCCTCTTTTTTGCTGAGGAAGACCAGCCCTGAGCTAACATCCATGCCAATCCTCTTTTTTGCTGAGGAAGACCAGCCCTGAGCTAACATCCATGCCAATCCTCTTTTTTGCTGAGGAAGACCAGCCCTGAGCTAACATCTATTGCCAATCCTCCTCCTTTTTTTTCCCTTTTTCTCCGCTAAGCCCCAATAGATAGTTGTATGTCGTAGTTGCACATCCTGCTAGTTGCTGTATGTGGGACACCGCCTCAACATGGCTGGACAAGCAGTGCATGGGTGTGCACCTGGGATCCGAACCCGGGCCGCCAGTAGCGGAATGCGCGCACTTAACCACTAAGCCATGGGTCTGGCCCCTGTACCCTGCGACTTTGCTGTAGTTGTTGATTGTTTCTAATAGTTTTCTGGTGGATTCTTCAGGGTTTTCTATATATAAAATCATGTCATCCACAAACAGCAAGAGTTTCAATTTTTCCTTTCCAATTTCAATACCTTTTATTTCTTTTTCTTCCCTAATTGCATGGCCAAAACCTCCAGTAATATGTTGAATAGGAGTGGCAAGAGTGGGCACCCTTGTCTTGTTCCTCTTCTCAGAAAGATAGCTTTCAGTTTTTCACCGTTAAGTATGATGTTGGTTGTGGGTTTGTCATATATGGCCTTTATTATGTTGATGTATTTTCCTTCTATACCCATTTTATTGAGAATTTTGTAAATAGACATTGGATCTTGACAGATGTTTTCTCTGCACCTATTGAGATGATATGTGATTTTTAGTCTTCATTTTGTTAATATGGTGTATCCCATTGATTGCTTTGTGGATGTTGAACCCTCCCTGCATCCCTGGTATAAGTCCCACTTGATGATGGTGTATGAACCTTTTAATGTATTGCTGTATTTCGTTTGCCAATGTTTTGTTGAGGAATTTTGCATCTGTGTTCATCAGCAGTATTGGCCTGTAATTTTCCTTCTTTGTGTTGTCCTTTTCTGGTTTTGATATCAGGGTAATGTTGGCCTTATAGAATGAGTTAGGAAGAGTTTCATCTTCTTCAGTTTTTTGGAATAGTTTGAGAAGGATAGGTATTAAATCTTTGTTGAATATTTGATAGAATTCTCCAGAGAAGCCATCTGGTCCTGGACTTTTGTTTTTTTGGGGAGGTTTTTTGATTACTGTTTCTGTCTCTTAACTTGTGATTGGTCTATTTGGATTCTCTGTTTCTTCCTGAATCAGTTTTGGGAGGTTGTATGAGTCTAAGAATTTATCCATTTCTTCTAGGTTATCCAATTGGTTGGTATATAGCTTTTCATAGTATTCTCTTATAATCCTTTGTATTTCTGTGGTGTCTGTTGTAATTTCTCCTCTTTCATTTCTAATTTTATTTATTTGAGCCTTCTCTCTTTTTTTCTTAGTGAGTCTGGCTAAGGCTTTGTCAATTTCGTTTACCTTCTCAAAGAACCATCTCTTAGTTTCATTGATCCTTTCTATTGTTTTTTTAGTCTCTATTTCATTTATTTCTTCTCTGATTTTTATTATTTCCCTCCTTCTAACTTTGGGCTTTTTTTGTTCTTCCTTTTCTAGTTCTCTTAGACGTAGTTTAAGTTTACTTATTTGAGATTTTTCTTCTTTGTTGAGGTGGGCCCATATAGCTATAAATTTCAGTCTTAGGACTGCTTTTGCTGCATCCTATGAGTTGGTATGTTGTGTTTTCATTTTTGTTTGTCTCCAGGTATTTTTTGATTTCTCCTTTAATTTCTTCATTGATCCAGTGGTTGTTTAGTATCCTGTTGTTTAGTCTCCAGATATTTGTGACTTTCTTCACCATTTTCTTGTAGTTGATTTCTAGTTTCACAGCATGATGGTTGGAAAAGATGCTTGATATGATTTCCGTCTTCTTAAATTTATTGATGCTTGCCTTGTTTCCCAACACATGGTATATCTTTGAGAATGTTCCATGTGCACTTGAGAAGAATATGTATTCTCCTGTTTTTAGATGCAGTGTTCTATATATAACTATTAAGTCCACTTGGTCTAGTTTTTCATCTAAGTCTACTATTTCCTTGTTGACTTTCTATCTGGATGATCTATCCATTGATGTAAGTGGGATGTTGAGGTCTCCTATTATTATTATGTTGCTGTCAATTTCTCCCTTTACGTCTGTTGATAGTTGATTTGTATGCTTTGATGCCCCTGTGTTAGGTGCATATATATTCATAAATGTTATGTTCTCTTGGTGGAATATCCCTTTTATCATTATATATTGCCCCTTTTTGTCTCTCACTGTCTTTTTTATCTTGAAATCCATTTTGTCTGATATAAGTGTGGCAACACCTGCTTTCTTTTGCTTGCCATTTGCTTGCAGTATCGTGTTCCATCCCTTCACTCTGAGCCTGTGTCTGTCTTTAGAGCTGAGATGTATTTCTTGAAGGGAGCATATTGTTGGGTGTTGTTTTTCAATCTGCCCAGCCACTCTGTGTCTTTTGATTGAATCTCTTTACGTTTAGAGTGATTATTGATATATGAGGGCTTAGTACTGCCATTTTAGCTCTTGTTTTCTGGTTGTTCTATATTTCCATTGTTTTTTTGCCCTTGTATTTCTGACTGCCATTTCATTTTGGTGGTTTTCTGTGATAGTTTTCTCAGGTTTCTCTTTATTTATGATTCGTGTCTCTGCTCTGATTTTTTGTTTATTGGTTACCATGATGTTTGTATAAAAGATCACATAGACAAGATAGGCCTTTTTCTGATAGCCTGTTATCTCCATTAGCCTAAGCAGGTTCCATCTCTCTCCTGTTCCCCTTCTGAGTTATTGTTGTCTCAAATTTTCTTTTCTGTGTTGTGAGTTTGTAACTAAATTGAAGTGTTTATGGTTATTTTTGATGCTTCCCTTCCCTTCGTCTTTTATGGCATAATTAAATATTTACTGACCTATTCTGATATAGTGCTGCAAGTTTCTGATTCTGTCTATCTGCTTATCTACTTGCTCAAAGTTTTTTAAACCTTTGCCTTTTTTGTGTGTGTGAGAAAGATTAGCCCTAAGCTAACATCTTTTGCCAATCCTCCTCTTTTTGCTGAGGAAGACTGGCCCTGCGCTAATATCCGTGCCCATCTTCCTTTACTTTATATGGGACGCCACCACAGCATGGCTTGACAAGTGGTACATCAGTGCGCGCCTGGGATCTGAACCCTAGACCGCCACAGTGGAGCTCATGCACTTAACTGCTACACCACTGCACCAGCACCAACCTTTGCCTTTTTTTTTTATAGGTAGGAGGGCTTCTTTCATCATTTCATGTAAAGGAGGTCTTGTGGCAATGAATTCTGTCAGTTTTTGTTTATCTGGGAAAGCTTTTGTTTCTCCGTCTTATCTGAAGGATAGTTTCACTGGATAGAGTATTCTTGGCTCAAAGTTTCTGTCTTTCAGTATATTGAATATATCATCCCATTCTCTCCTAGCCTGTAAGGATTCTGCCAAGAAATCCGCTGAAAGCCTGATAGAGGTTCCTTTGTAGATAATTTTTTTCTGCCTTGCTGCCCATAATATTTTTTCTTTGTCACTGACTTTTGCCAGTTGTAATCTTATATACTTTGGAGGAGGTCATTTTGCATTGATGTAATTAGGAGTTGTGTTGGCTTCATGTACTTGTAAGTCCAGTTCCTTACCCAGGTTTGTGAAGTTCTCAGCTATTACTTCTTTGAACAGGCTCTCTCTTCTCTCTCTCTTCTCCCTCTGGAATACCTATAATCCTTATGTTTCATTTCCTAATTGAGTTGGATATTTCTCAAAGAATTTCCTCATTTTTTAAAAATCTTAGTTCTCTCTCATCCTCCACCTGAAGCATTTCTGTATTTCTATTCTCTAAATCACTAAATCTGTCCTCCATAATGTCAGCTCTTTTTTGTAATGCTTTCTAGATTATTTTTTATTTCATTCATTGTGTTCTTCATATCCAGAACTTGGTATTTTTTTAGAGTTTCAATATCTTTGGTTAAGTATTCCTTCGGTCATTAATTTTATTCCTGAGCTCATTGACCTGCCTTTCTGAGTTTTCTTGTAACTTGCTGAGTTTTTTATGACAGCTAGTTTGAATCTGTCATTTAGATTGTAAGCTTCTGTGACTTCAGGTTTGGTTTCTGGAGTCTTGTCATTCTCCTCCTTCTCTGAAGTATGGTGTTGAAGTGACCTTTGCCAATGCATTTGTGATAGTATTCAGGTCGCAGATTTCACTTGCCACTGCCAGAGGGCCGGCAGGAGCTTTTTCTTATCCACCCCCGTCTGCTTGAAATTGTGCTGGTAGGGCTTCTCTGAGTTTATCCAGACTGGCTGCAGCCGCTCTGCAGGTTGTACTCTTCTGGCAGCGCCTCTGGGCTGGGCTGGTGGGTTAGGCACCATAGGCCCAATGCTATGCAGGAGGGGTGCCTCCATGTGGGCTGTGTCACCACTCAGTGGATCCCTCGTGCTGCTGTGCTCCACATGCAGGGGTACCTTCTGAGCAGATGGGGTGCCTTCTTGCCTCTGCTACACTAAGAGTGGTGGGCGCCCATGTGGGTGTTGAGCTGCCACTTGGTGAATCCCTTGGACTGCTATGCTCTGTGTGCAGGGTGCCTTCTGAGCGGACAGGGTGCCTTCTTGCCTGAGTTGTGCTGGGGGGAGGGACCCCCACATGGTGACTAAGCCGCCACCACTCGTTGTAGAGCGTCCTTGCGAGTGGGGCTACCGCGATGTGTTGGGCACTCTCATGCACTGGGCTGCAACTCCGAAAGTGTTTGGGCAGGCCAGGCTGTCCCTGCCTCCTCTTACAGTCAGGCATGGCTGCTGTGTGAGGATCAGTGAGCTGGCTTGCTGCCACCAAGGAAGGGGAGTGGGAGGGGTGTTCCTACTTAGTTCCGTTGCCTCTCGGGGATCCAGTCCACCCCCCTTCAGATGTATAGCTGCATGGATCTCTCAGAAGTCCTGTTGAGCTGTGCAGGGAATCCTCTGCTAGTTAATGAATGTCCATTTAGTTGTAAATTAAAGGGGGAAGACTGAGGGAACAAGTTACTCCCCATGATGCTGACGTAACTCCTCTAATGTTGATATTTTTGATCTCTTCAGAGTCGTGAATCACAAGTTTTTTTTTTGTTTTGTTTTGTTTTTTTTTTTTGCTGAGGAAGATTCTCCCTGAGCTAACATCTGTTGCCAATCTTCCCCTTTTTGCTTGAGGAAGATTCTCCCTGAGCTAACATCTGTGATAGTCTTCCTCTATTTTGTACTGGGTCTCTGCCGCAGCATGGCTGCCAACGACTGGTATAGGTGTGCACCCGGGAACTGAACCTGGGCCGGTGAAGTGGAGTACACCGAACTTAACTACTAGGCCACAGTGGTGGCCCCCATCACAAGTGTTTTTAATGGCCTCTAGGGTGGTGAATCCTTTCCAGAAGGTATTCAATTTCCTTTTTCTAGATCTATCAGAAGAATCAGTGTCTGTGGCAGATATAGCCTTAAGAAATATATTTCTTAAATAATAAGACTTAAAAGTCAGAATTACTTCTTAATCCATGGGCTGTAGAATGGATGTTGTATTAGGAGGCATGTAAACAACAGTAATCTTGTTGTACATCTCCATCAGAGATCTTGGGTGCCCAAGTGCGTTGTTAATGAGCAGTAATGTTTTTGAAAGGAATCTTTTTTTCTGAGCAGTAGATCTCAACAGTGGGCTTAAAATATTCAGTAAACCATGTTGTAAACATATGTGCTGTCATCCAGGCTTTATTGCTCCTTTATAGAATATAGGCGGTGTAGATTGAGCATAATTCTTAAGCGTCCTGGGGTTTTCAGAATGGTAAGTGAGCATTGGCTTCAACTTAAAGTCACCAGCTGCATTAGGCCCTAACAGGAGGGTCAGCCTGTCCTTTGAAGGTTTGAAGCCAGGCATTGACTTCTCCTCTCTAGCTAGGAAATTCACAGATGGCATCTTCTTCCAATATAAGGCTTTTTCACCTACATTAAAAATCTATTGTTGGGGCCGGCCCCGTGGCTTAGTGGTTGAGTGTGTGCGCTCTGATACCGGCGGCCCAGGTTCGGATCCCGGGCGCACACTGATGCACTGCTTGTCCAGCTGTGCTGAGGCGGCGTCCCACATACAGCAACTAGAAGGATGTGCAACTGTGACATACAACTATCTACTGGGGCTTTGGGGAGAAAAAGGGAAAAAAAAAGAAAAAGGAGGAGGATTGGCAATAGATGTTAGCTCAGGGCCAGTCTTCCTCAGCAAAAAGAGGAGGGTTGGCATGGATGTTAGCTCAGGGCTGATCTTCCTCACCAAAAAAAAAAATAAATCTATTGTTTAGTATAGCCACCTTCATTGATTATGTTAGCTAGATCTTCTGGATAACTTGCTGCAGCTTCTGCATCAGCACTTGCTGCTTCCCATTGCACTTTTTTTGTGTGTTTTTGAGGAAGATCAGCCCTGAGCTAACATCCATGCTAAACCTCCTCTTTTTGCTGAGGAAGATCGGCTCTGAGCTAACATCTATTGCCAATCCTCCTCCTTTTTTTTTTCTCCCCAAAGCCCCAGTAGATAGTTGTGTGTCATAGTTGCACATCCTTCTAGTTGCTGTATGTGGGACGCCGCCTCAGCATGGCCGGAGAAGCGATGCGTCAGTGCGCGCCCAGGATCTGAACCCGGGCCGCCAGTAGCGGAGTGTGCACACTTAACCGCTAAGCCACGGGGCTGGCCCTGCACTTAATTTTTTTTATTTTTTTACTTTTTGGTGAGGAAGATCGGCCCTGAGCTAACATCTGTGTCAATCTTCCTCTACTTTATGTGGGACGCCGCCACAGCATGGCTTGACGAACGGTGTGTTGGTCCGTGCCCAGGATCTGAACCCCTGAATCTCAGACCGCTGAAGTGCAGTGTGTGAACTTAACCACTCTGCCACTAGGCCGGCCCCCCCTTGCACTTTTATGTTATGTAGACAGCTGGTTTCCTTAAACCTCATGAACTAACTTCTCTTAGCTTTAAACTTTTCTTCTTTAGCTTCCTCAACTCTTTCAGCCTTCATAGAATTGAAGAGAGTTAGGGCCGTGCTCTAGATTAGACTTTGATTTAAGGGAATGTTGTGGCTGGTTTGATCTTCTATCCAGCCCGCTGAAACTTTCTCCATATCAGCAGTAAGGCTGTTTCGCTTTCTTATCATTCATTTGTTCACTGGAGTAGCACTTTTAATTCCCTTCAGTAACTTTTCCTTTGCAGTCACAACTTGTTTAACTGGCGCAAGAGGCCTAGCTTTTGTCCTATCTCAGCTTTCGACATGCCTTCCTTACTCAGCTTAATCATTTCTAGCTTTCGATTTAAAGTGAGAGACATGTGACTCTTCCTTTCACTGGAACACTTAGAGGCCATTCTAGGGTCATTAATTGGCCTAGTTTCAATATTGACATGTCTCAGGGAATAGGGTGGCCTGAGGACAGGGAGGGAGAAAGATGAGGGAATGGCTGGTCGATGGAGCAGTCAGAACATACACAACATTATCAGTTTAGTTCACCATCTTATTTGAGCATGATTGGTGGTGCCCCAAAACAATTACATGTAATTGTTGTTACAAGAGTAACATCAAAGATCGCTGATCACAGATCACCATAACAAATATAATAATAATGAAAAGGTTTGAAATATTGTGAGAATTACCAAAATGTGACACAGAGGCACAAAGTGAGCAAATGCTGTTGGAAAAATGGCGCTGGCAGACTTGCCCGATGCAGGGTTGCCACAAACCTTCGATTCGTAAAAAATGCAATATCTGCGAAGCACAATAAAATGAGCTATACCTGTAGATCTCATTGAACATCAATCATCTGAGGCCTGAGTAGAAGTAAGGGATATAAGTAGTTGTTCATGTAATTGCTGGAAGGATTAAGACCATCATTCAGGAACTCTTGAAGCTCAGGAAAATAGGGACCCACGTACAGGAGCGTTGTATACCAGGGCTTTTCATCTACTAATTTCTCATATTTTCTCTTCTTACAAATAAAATGCTGCTAAAAGTTTGAGTTAAAATGAGGACTGAGAATTGACAATTAGATTAGTGTTGTGGACATCACTCATAACCTTGACAGGAGCAGTTTTGGTGGAGTGGTGGGATGAAAGGCTGATTGAAGGGGGTTTAAGAGGATGAGAGAAGAGGAATTGGAGACGGGGAGAACGTACAAGTCTTCAGACTAACCAGAGAATGAGAAGGTAGTTGTTAGTAGATGTAGGGTCCAGAGAAGTTTTTGTTGTTTATTTCTTTGCTTTTCAGCTTATTTTTTAAGGCCAGAGAAATAATGGTATTTTTGTACATTGATAGTAAAAGTCTAGTAAAGAACCAAAAGTTGATGTAGGAGAAAGAGGAGAGAAATGTAGGAGCAATATCCTTAAAAATAGGCAACAGAGCATGGTACCTAATGCCCAAGTTGAGGGATCGGCTTTGAAAACTGTCAAGGGTAGTTCATCTGTGGTTGCAGATGGGAAGGCAGGTGTGTGAGTACAAATGACTGCAGGTGAGTCTGTAGAAATTTTTTTTCATTACTTGCATTTTTTCAAAAAGTGAAGTAGGAAGTAAGGGCATCAGCTGAGAAGAGAGGTGGTGTTGAGGGTTTATTTCAGTTGAAAGAAGATGTTAATCATCTAAAAGAGTGGGAGAGTGATTGGACCAAGGATGTTTATAATTTCCTTGCAGCAATGTGGAACTACATGGGTTTATAGCCAATTTTTCTTGAGTCAATATACCTAGAAAAGTGAATTCATCAGTGGGATGATGTTTCGCTGAGCACTTTTTAAGAAATACTTTAATAGTTCTGTTCTAAAATGACAATATTTCTTTCTGTTCTTCAGGTGGTATCGGGCCCCTGAGTTACTATTTGGAGCTAGAATGTATGGTGTAGGTGTGGACATGTGGGCTGTTGGCTGTATATTAGCAGAGTTGCTTCTAAGGGTAAGTCTTGAATTGCTATATACACTTCAATATTGTTATAGGTATTTATTCTTATAATTTGTGTAAGAGTCATCTTCCTAGAGATAATTTTCAGAGAAGAGCACCATCCTTACAACAAAAAGCCAACAAACAGACCAACCGGGAAAAAAAAAAAAAAACACCTACCCCAAATGCAACTGTTTTATTAATGCTAATGTGAGATGAGAAAACTTCCCATTTAGGGCCATAAAGGCTTTTATTATAGATCATTTCTATGTTCTGAAATATAACTATAATAAAACCTTCATTGGGTTCTAATATGGTATTATCTCTACAGTAACTAAATGTGTTAGGATGAACTTTTGTACTCCTAGGACTTTTTTTCTTTGGGACTATTTAAAAGTACACTTTAAAAGATATTGTAATACCAACCACTGCAACTGCAACTCTGTGTAACTTTAAACCTTGTGTGAGAGGATCATTTTAGTTCTGTTCAAGCAGAGCAAATATGGTGGTCCTATAGCATTTTTCTGACTAAGACCATCTTATAATAAAACATCCCAACATCCTTTCCCTGCCCTCACTGGAGAGAAAGTTGCTGACTTGGAAACTTTTCTTTGGCTATTAAGTTTAGTTCAGCTCTTTTGAATAAAGAAGGCAAAGGAATATTGGGGAAATTTTCTGAATCTGAGAGTTTTTTCTCGCTACATTCCAGATTCCAGCCCCTACTCTCCCTTCTCCTCAAGCCTTTGTGTTTAAAAAAATGTGAAGCCAAGACACAAAAATATAGCTATTTATTTCCTTGAACACAGAAAATAGCTTGTGTGCTCCAGAGAGAAAAGTTACCTTCTTAAATGTCTTTTTTAGTTCAGTGTTAAGTTCTATACATCATTTTGAGAAACTCTCCCCTCCAGGTGTTTGCAGAAGAAACCCTCATGTTTAGACTTGAAGATGACATAGTAACCCCTGTGCTAGTAATGGGTCCTATGAATCAGCTGGCATGACAACTCTGCTACTCACAGGAACACAGAGTTTACCAGAAGTTTATATTTGAGAATCTGTCAACTCCCAAAAGCACAGTGCATTCATGACCAAGAAAAAAACCAGAATCTCACAATCTTTAATGTTATGACTGATCACTCCATTGAGAAAGTAAGTGGAGAGAGAGAGCGTTGAGAATAGATGGGTTAGAAATTGTGGATCTGGTTGAAATCTTAGAGTCTTGTTAGCCATTGGCATTGTTGCTGGAATCATTAGTAAGGGGATGAAGAAATCAACAGATAGCCCTAACTGGTGAAGAATTGTTACCATTTGGCCATATTTTTTGTCCTGCACAATTGAAGAAAAATGTGTCCTGTTTTAAACCGTCCCTGTGCTTATTTGAAAATATGATCCATGGAAATGCTGTCCACACAGTTCTGAATCTGTGGTGAGATCCTGCAGTCCAAATAGGTAATAATTGAAAGCAGGATAGTTCAGAAGATTTGCTATTATAAGCATTCAACCTTTTATATAAAGTTTATAAAAGTAAATTTAAAAACTACTTAAACTAGAAAACAGAGGAGCAACAATAAGTAAGCCTATATCAAACCAAAGAAGTCAGTATTTTTAAAATCATTTTAAAAGCAAATTGATCTGCATTCTGAACATTCTCTGTTATTGTTAAATGAAAAGGAATCTACGAATATTTATACCAGTGAGTACTTAGGTCCAGTACTATGTCATTAAATAGCACAAATGTACTTTTTAATTTATGATGTTTATGTTCTTGTCTTTTAATCATTATTTGAGACAGATAGCGATTAATAGAATATCTAACTTAGATATTACCTACTGAGCAACTGCCTTTATCTGGTTTAGACAGTTTCAAAGACAACCTTTTAGTTTGTAAACAGGAAGTCTGTAGTTTGGGGAAGATATTTTATGTCTTACAGTAAGGTCGCTGGACATCTTTCAGACCTGCATTAGAGATTTCTCTAGAGATGATGTGGTGATACAAAGGTTTGATCAACCAGCACCTGCCTGCCCTCCTCTTACTTCAATTAAATGATGAGGATCCAGAGCTAATGGCTTGGCATATGACTGATCTTCAGCACTCTGTCATTCCAGTACTTCAGTTTGGCTGTATCAGCTCAGAACAGAGCTTCCATTAGTTGTCTTTGTGGAGGCTTTTGGATGCACAGGGGTACTAGAGGCTAAAGCATTCCAGTTATTCAAGACGTATATTGTTGGTTATGCCTATTGCATAAAAAATACTGCTGATTTTTTGATATTTGGTTTGCGATCCCTGCCTCCCTATAAAGACATGAGAAAGGAAAAATAAATTTCTACAATATCAATTCTTTAAAAAGATGAATCTCAACACAATTTAAAAAGAAATTTCATGAGTGGAGTCCTGTTGAAAAGAACCAGAGAGAAATCCTTCTTGGGTTCCTTTATCTTGGTACTGTTGAACTCAGTACCTCTCTTCCTTTTAGGATTATTTGAATTCTTTTTCCTAAAACTAAAAAGTTTTCATTCATATGCTTAGTCACAATAGTATATTGGTAAAATTCTGATATCTTCCAAGAAGTTATTATAGAACAGGAAAAAGAAAACAAGAAGAAGCACAAGCTAGTCCTGTGGTAAGGTTTGTGTTTTCAGTAATATGTAGATTTTACTTGAATATTGTACAGTTAAATATGGATGGCCCACTAGCCCATATTCCATATTTAACAAATGAAGATCAGTAAGACCATTAGCTCTTAAGAACGAGATTGTAGGGGTCAGCTTGGTGGCGTAGCAGTTAAGTTCACACATTCTGCTTCAGTGGCGCAGGGTTTGCTGGTTCGGATCCTAGGCACAGACCTAGTCACCACTCATCAGCATTTAAAAAAAAAAAAATGAGTTTGTAGAAGAGCTGCCTGCCTTATGAGCTTATACATGCTATACATATTCTTAAATTTAGCCATTCAAATTACTAAATGGAAATTACAAATAGTTATTCATCCCTAGAAAAAAAAACAATAGTCTATTTTGGGTTACATACTGAACCCAGTACCTGCTCATACATGACAGTGGATTTCGTGGTCAATATTGCATTGATGCTTAATTCAAAGAAGACATTTCTTTCTTTTTTTTTTTTGAGGAAGATTCACCCTGTGCTAACGTCTGTTGCCAATCTTTCTCATTTTTCCATTTTCTCCCTAAAGCCCCAGAGCATAGTTGTATAGTTATAGAGTTGTAGCTCTTCTATATGGGACGCCGTTTCGGCATGGCTTGATGAGTGGTGAGTAGGTTCACACCCAGGATCCAGACTGGTGAACCCCGGGCCACCGGAGCGGAATGCGCGAACTTAACCGCTATGCCACCAGGCCTGGCCCCAAGAAGACATTTCTAAATAAAGCGATAATTATATCTTAAGGATTTTAAAGATGGCAGGGCAAAAATCTGCCCCCCCTCAGAAATTGTCTCTAAAAAGAAACAAACACAGATGCCTGTAACACAGTGCCAGAAGATATGAAGCCAGAAATGAAGAAGGCTAAAAGTCTACAGGAAAGGATACCAACTAGAGGTAAATTTGGTTCAGCACACAGAATCCTAAAGTTGTTTAGTAGTGAGAGGCACCTAGGATCATTAATGGCAATAATGAGGTGCAGGACTAAAAACAGAAGGGTTGATTGAAAAATCTGTATATGGAGCAGTTAATGCCAAGGTTCCCAACACAGCCGTGTCACTTCCTTTCACCAACTATACTTCTGTCTAGCTTATCCATCCCACCATTTGGAGAATGGTTTATTCTCCAAAGAAATTAAAGCAGGAATCTCCAGAAATGGCCATCCTTAGGCACAGTGGAGGATGGGGTTGAGTGCCAGGGTGAAAACATGCAGATTACATGAAAGTCTGCACACTGAACAGTAAAACCTTCAACTTATATTCCTGTTTAGCTCCCAGAACCCTGGCAGCCAGTGAATAACTCATTTAATCCCAGGTAAAAGATTAGAGGATCCTTCACTGGAAGGACTGAATGTTCCCAGAGAATAGACCCACAGATAACTGTCATTAAACTCCCTGCCCAGTCTTTCTAAAGCCGATGAGTTAACAAGATCTCTTCATAGACATAATGCTTTTAATCAGCTTTTTAAATACCTTTCCTTTAAATATGAATGGTTAGCCAATGATCTCCAGATAGTTATCTAGTATTTTCAGATATTTAATGACTGCTTCCAACATGTAAGGATCACCAGAGAATTGACAAAGATTATCAATCATGTATTTGATGAAAGTGTCCAATATGAAAGACAGACTGAAACAAACTAAAAAAGGAACCTGGAAAAAATAGAAACTATCAGGTAGCAGAAGAAAATCCACCCCTCCCCCAGTCTTCAGAGAACTAGAAATATACTGCATCTGTAAAACAAGAATACAATGCTCTTTTACTAAAGGAACAATCAAAGAATGAGAGATACTTGAAAATTTTGAAATAGGATAGCTAAAAGCAAGCAAAAACAGTGGAAAAAGTTGGAAAAGTAAGCTAAAAAACTCTTTCATTAAGTAGAACCAAAAGATAAAGTGATGGACTGTAGTAGACAAAAGATAAGAAAATTAGCAGATTGATCCAGGATTGATCATAGAATATAACAAAAGAGAACGAAGAAAATAGAGAGTAGGAAATGCACAAGAAAATATCCTGACATTGATGGATGTGAATAAATTGAAAGTGTCAGAAAGACCCTGCACAATGAATGAAAGAAGACTTATGCCAAGGCACATTGTGAAATTTCAGAATACCAGGGGATAAGAGAAAGATCTTATTTCCTCAGAGAAGAAAAACACAGAAAGCTTACATAGAAACCAAAATAAAGAATTAGGGAAAAGAAAGGCATCAGACTTCTGAACAGCAACCTTGAAACCTGGAAGACAACAGAACACGTTGTGAGGGAAAATGATTTTCAACCTAGAATTCTATGCCCATTCATATTTTCAATTAGCTGTGAGAATAAATACAATTTATTACCCCAAAATTTTACATCCAGTTCCTTTCTTCAGAAGTTATTGGAAGATGTGCTCTACTGTAATATGAGAGTAAATCAAGAGAGAGATGTGGGATCCAGGGAACATGAGATTCAAGACAGGAAAGAGGTGAATAGAATTCACATTTAATAGTGAAGGAAAACAAGTATGCGTCAGGGCTAGAAAGCAACTAGTTCGGATTGTACCAGGTGGGATGACGACTTCAGCAGGCGAGGGCTCTAGGGAAAAAGTGGAACTGATGGATTTTGATAGGTTTGATCATGTAGAGAACGATATTGAATAACTGGAATCTTAGCCTTAGGTAGAAACTAAGTTACCAAAGGGGTGCAGTGGGAGGAGTTGAGGGAGGAGGGCTAGGAAATCGCTCCGTCTAGGAAAACCAAATTATTTTCCAAGAAGGGAAACTTAATATTAGATGTGCACTGAACAAAAATTACGTACTTATGAATGAGAGAGGGGTGATGGGTCAAAGGACTAATTTTTATTATGAGTTTATTCAGTGTTTGAACACAGTGTATTTATTAATTTAATACAAGTAAAACATTTTTTTAAAGTTTTAGTTCTAGTTCTAAAGCAGGTCTTCCTTTAGGGGAAAAAAATCTTTTTAGTGTTTATTATTTTCAAACATGCAGAAGCAGAGAGAGTAGTAAAATCAGCCTCTATGTACCCACCAACCAGCTTCAACAGTTTTTAACACCTGGCCAACTTTATTTTATCAGTATGCTCCCACACCACATTATTTTGCCACAAGTCTTAGACATCATATAATTTTATTCATATGTTGCTATTTCTCTAAAAGATAAGGTTTTTTTTAATCATAACTGCAATACCATTATCATCTGAGAAAAATGAAGAATAAATCCTTTACGATGTTAAATAGCCAGTCTGTTTTCAGATTTCCCCAGTTTTTCTCACAAATGTCTTTTATAGTTGGTTTATTCAAATTGGGATCCAAAATTCACACATTAGGCAGCACATTTTAGTGTAAATTTTTTACATTAGACAAAAACACCCTTGGGCCGGCCCCATGGCTTAGCGGTTAAGTGCGCGCGCTCCGCTGCTGGCGGCCCGGGTTCGGATCCCGGGTGCGCGCCGACGCACCGCTTCTCTGGCCATGCTGAGGCGGCGTCCCACATACAGCAACTAGAAGGATGTGCAACTATGACATACAACTACCTACTGGGGCTTTGGGGGAAAAATAAATTAATTAATTAAAAACAAAACAAAAACAAAAACACCCATCCTTAAAATCTGATTAAACTTGCAAGCTTGCCCACAAGACTAAGGCTATAATGATGAGTGTACCTCTTTTCAGACCTCGTAGTACAATTTACATTGCTGATCTGCAAAGTAGGAGATAATCCTTTGAGGTATAAGGAGAAAATGTGAGCATGTCTAAAAATATTTGTGAAATGCTATTTAATATACCTTCTAGTTTCTATTTTTTTGTGCACATTTAATATACATAATAGCACAGTGTTATAAATATATAATTTATGTAGGGCTTGTATTAAGTATGGATCCAATTGGAAAATAGAAACCACACATTAATTTGAAGAGGGAAGTTTAAAGAATTATTAACTATGACAAGAGATTGGAATAGTGAGGAATTGACTAATAAAAAGTAAAGAGGGGGCCGGCCCGGTGGCGCAAGCGGTTAAGTGCGCGCGCTCCGCTGCGGCGGCCCGGGGTTCGCTGGTTCGGATCCCGGGCACGCACCGACGCACTGCTTGGTAAGCCATGCTGTGGCGGCGTCCCATATAAAGTGGAGGAAGATAGGCACAGATGTTAGCCCAGGGCCGTCTTCCTCAGCAAAAAAAGAGGAGGATTGGCGGATGTTAGCTCAGGGCTGATCTCCTCACAAAAAAAAAAAAAAAAAAAAAAAGAGAACTCTAGGGGCCGGCCCTGTGGCGTAGCGGTTAAGTGCGCGCGCTCCGCTGCTAGTGGCCTGGGTTCGGATCCTGGACGCGCACCGACGCACCACTTGTCAGGCCATGCTGTGGCGGCGTCCCACATAAAGTGGAGGAAGATCATCGGCATGGATGTTAGCTCAGGACCAGTTTTACTCAGCAAAAAGAGGAGGATTGGCATGGATGTTAGCTGAGGGCTGATCTTCCTCACACACACACAGAAAAAAAGTAAAGAGAACTCTGAAGAATATAGGAATAGCAGATATAAGGAGCAGCCACCCTTTACCCCTAGGACTGAGACAGAGAACCCAAGGAAGAGGACCTCCAGGGCTGAGATCTAGACCTTGTTGAAGAGGGTACGGTGTGGCTCACTGGATAGCAGAGAACTTGCTATGGAGCTGTGCTGGCAGAATTTGCTGAAAATTGGCTCTCTAGAACATGTTGGAAATCTGTCCTCTTGGGTGCTGAGGAAGGCTGTTCAGGGGCAAGCCTTTCTTTGGAGGCACTCTGCCATGAAACTGCCTGCGGGGGGTTCTAGAGGGAAGCTACTGGCCTCTGTGCCCTGCTGGAGCTGGGCACTGGAGACACTGCCCACACTGCAGGCACCCAGTGCCAGAGAAGCTGAGAGTGTTGTGGGAGTCTGCTTGGGCAAGCCAATTGGAACTGGGAAGCAAAACTCTTCTTCCTGTAATGTCTCTCCAGCATCCCCTACTGGCAAAGCTTCCGTTTGCAAAGGAAAAATATTGAAAGGATCCGTTTTCACAGAAAAGGCAAAAAGGGTAAATTTGGAATAAATTGATAACTGGCAGAGTTTGATGCTATTTTTTTTTTTTTTTTTTTTTTTTTGCTGGTAGAAGTTCACAGTAATAAACATGTTAGAATGTTAGAGACCTGGTACTTAATCTCCTGTCTTCCCAGCAAGTCTGTAAACTTTTTCAAGGCCTTTAAGTAGTGCCGAAGACCTCTATTATTCACAGAGAAAACTCTTTTTTTCTCTTTTATGTATTTAAACAGATGTCTGAGAATGAATTGGAAAATAATGTCTATGTATAGTAAGGATTTTGATCATTTCTTGTCAACTTACTAATTTTTAACTTGTAATTATTCCTCCTCTTTTAAAAAGTTTGCCAGTATACCTCTCCAAGGGAAGAATTTGCCAAGAAATTAAGTAAAATTGGAATATAGATGTGTTCTCTTGCCCTCTAGCTTTTGCACCTGCCCTTTTTCTAGGATAGTTTTCTTGTTCCATCTTAGACTTTTCCTCTAACTCACTCTTCTTCATCTTTCAACTTTCACTGCTACTTCCTCTAGGAAGCCTTCCCTGACCTATCTAGAGTGGGTTAGGTGCTGTTCCTGTGTGGGCTAGGATCCTCTATTCTCACTGAACGTATCATCTTGTAAATGCCCCTTTACTTGTATCACCATTGTTCACCACGTCTACCCCAGGGGAGCATGGGACTGTTTCGTTCCCTCATTTACATGCCTAGGGCTTAGCACAGTGCCTGTTACGTGGTAAATGTTTTGGAATGAATAAAATGGGCAATGTGGTGCTGTTTACTTGGTTAGCAATGGCAGGATCTAATGCCACATCCAGTATACCTCAGACTACATTTTAATTTTTGTTACAGTTTAGTTTTTCTTATTAAATGTATAGTATTATTTATATAACTGCTATCGCAAACCACCTTGAAATATCTGCCTCTTGCTTTCTTTCAGGTTCCGTTTTTGCCGGGAGATTCAGACCTTGATCAACTAACAAGAATATTTGAAACTTTGGGCACACCCACTGAGGAACAGTGGCCTGTAAGCCTTCATACATTTTCTTTAAAATTTAGTTAGGATTCTATATAGTGCTGTCATGTGGATATTACTTAAAGAAATGTATTCATTGTCTTAATTTACTAGTAATGTATACTCATTGCAAAATTTATACAAATTAAAAAGTTAAAATTGTGATATACCATCCAGCCTCCTATATAAATTAGCCGTTCCTTATCCCAATAATTCCCATGCCAGGCTATGTGTTTGGTGTAAACTGTTGCTATGAAGATACACACACAAACACATACACATGTACAGAGTTGCATTTTCTGTCTTTTGTTCTTTAACAAAAATAGGAGCACACTCTATAATTTTTTTGTAACCAACTAGCTCTTTTTACTTAATATTTATTACTGACCTTTTCAACAGCTGCATAATATTTAATTTTATGGATATTTCTTGTTTATCGACATCTTATGGATTTAGGTATATCTATAGAATTTTCACTAACAATTAAGATGTTTCATGTTAATGTTATAGAATTAAGATGTATTATGATTATTTTCAACCCATTACATTGTCTACAAAAAAGAAATATTCAGTCTGTGGTAAAATTTACAATTTAAGTTGCTAAATTTTATATATTACACTTCAGTAAAATATTTTTACTTGTTCATTCTTAAATTAAAATTTTAGACGTTTTGATTTTCCTTCCTATTTTAGCCCCATCTCCTGTGTAATAAATAAATACTAGAAAGAAAAATTTTAATCAGACTCTACTTTCTGGTTAAAACTGTAATGAAATTATCTGAAGCTGAAATAAAGTCTAAGGAGTTTCTTTTGTGCTGTTATTTCCTCAACTTTCTAGTTGAAAGTTGGCTGTATGTTGTAATTGTAAAACATGCCCTAATGGCTATCATTTATGGAACACTTACTATATGCCATTAATTGTAGGCTTTTTATAAATTATATTAGTTAATTCTCCCAACAATCCTATTAAGGAAGTACTATTATTCCATTTTTGTAGATGAGATGACTGAGGCTTAGTGAGGTTAATTTACTTGAGGCCACCCAGTGTCAGAGCAGGGACTGCAATATGGGTCTGTCTGACTTCAGAGCCATGTTCATGATATTTATTCTGTAATTTTCTGTTTGACATGATTTTCTAAATATTAGCTGCTTACTGATGTTTCCTTTGGATTTTTTTTTAATTAAACTTATTTTGAGATTCTTGTAGCTTTATATGCAGTTATAAGAAGTAAGAGAGATATCCCTTGTAACCTATGCCCAGCTTCCCACAATGGTAACATCTTGACAAATTAGTACAATAACCAGGATGTTGACATTGATAACGGTTAATATACAGAACATGACCACAAAGATCCCTCACATTGCCCTTTTATAGCCACACCTACTTTCTTTCCACTCTCACCTCCTCCTCAACCCCTGGCAATCACTAATCTGTTCTCTATTTATATAACTTTGTCATTTCAAGAATGTTATAAATGAAATCATATAATATGTAACCTTTTAGGATTGACTCTTTTCACACTCAGCATAATTCTCTGGAGATTCATCCAGGTTGTTGTATTATCAATAATTCGTTCGTTTTCATTGCTGAGTGAAATGTATGTACCAGTTTGTTTAACCACTCACTCATTGAAGGACAGCTGCATTGTTTCCAGTTTGGGGCTATTACAAATAAATCTTCTTTAAACATTTGTGCACAGGTTTTTGTGTAAGATTAAGTCTTTATTTCTCTGGGAAAATGCCCAGGAGAGCAGTTGTGAGTCATATGGTAGTTGCATATTTAGTTTAAGAAACTGCCAAACTGTTTTCTAGAGTGGCTGTACCATTTTATATTCTCACCAGCAATATATGAGTAATCTGTTTTCTCTGCATCTTCTCCAGCATTTGGTGTTGTCACTTTTTTATTTTAAGCATCCTGATGGGTGTGTAGTGATAGCTCATTGTGATTTTAATTTTTACTTCCCTAATGACTGATGGTATTGAATATCTTTTCATGTGGTAAGCCATCTCTATACCTTTAATGAAATGTCTCTTCATGTCTTTTCCCCATTTTTTAATTGGATTGTTTGGTTTATGGCTGAGTATTGAGAGCACTTAATATATTGTAGATACTAGTTCTTTGTTGTGTACTGTGTAGTTTGCAAATACTTTCTGTCACACTGTAGTTTCTTTTTATCCTCTTCACAGAGTCTTTCCAGAGTAAAAGTTTTTAATTTTGATCGTCGGTTTTATAAATATTTTCCTTTTATGAGTCAAGCTTTTAGTGTCAAGTCAAAGAACTCTTTGCCTAACCCAAATATTTTCTTGTATTTCTTTTCCTAGAATGCAGTTAAGTCTGTGATCCTTTTTGAGTTAATTGTTGTATGAAGTGTGAGACTTAGGTCGAGGATGATTTTTTTTTTGCATGTATATGTCCAATCATTCCAGCACGATTTGTTGAAAAGACTATCTGTCCATTAAATTGCGTTGCACCTTTCTCAAAAATCAGTTGGGCATATTTGTGTGGATCTATTTCTAGGTTCTC
Organism: Diceros bicornis minor; assembly: GCF_020826845.1. Taxonomy (NCBI): domain Eukaryota; kingdom Metazoa; phylum Chordata; class Mammalia; order Perissodactyla; family Rhinocerotidae; genus Diceros; species Diceros bicornis. Next base: position 8,253,777 of record NC_080759.1, on the reverse strand, counting down.
TCTTGTGTTCCATTAATCTTAATAAAAGTAGTCTTATACCACAGTCTTAATTAAAGTAGCTATATATTAAGTCTTGAAATCAGATAGACTGATTCCTTCCACTTTTGAACTTTTTCAAAGTTATTTTAGCTCCTTTGCCTTTCCATATAAATTTTAGAATAATCTATCTGTATAATAATTTTGCCAGAATTTTGGTAAGAATTGCATTAAACCTGTATATCAATTTGAGTAGAATTGATATCTTATGATGTTGAGTCTTTCAATCCATGAATATGACAGGACTCGCCATTTATTTAGAGCATTGATTTATTTCACCCATGTTGTGTAGCTTTCAGTTTGTGAGTCCTAGAAATATTTTGTTAGATTTTCACCTATTTCATTGTTCTTTTTGAGTGATTCCAAATGCCATTGTTTTTAATTTCAGTGTCCACATGTTCATTGGTAGTATATAGAACTACAATTGATTTTTTTCTACTCACTACTTCTAGGAGTTTTTAAATAGATTTCTTGGAATTTTCTATGTAGATCATCATATCATCCATATGACGGTTTTATTTCTTTATTTGAGACCTATATCCCTTTCAATCCTTTACTTAAGTTTGAATTATAAACATATTTTTACAGGACATGTGTAGTCTTCCTGATTTCGTGACATTTAAGAGTTTCCCTGGAATCCCGTTACAACACATCTTCATTGCAGCAGGAGATGACTTGCTAGATCTCATACAAGGCTTATTCTTATTTAATCCGTGTACTCGAATTACAGCCACACAGGTATTTTAGCATATCTCTTTTTATTAGGAAATATGAGGATAATCTTAACTGTAGCATTGATAAAAATAGAAAATCTTATGAAATTCTCTTTTTAACATTTTTGAAGTAATGGGAAGATGTGTTTTTGTTTTGTTTTAAGGAATAACAAATTATATATTTTCCCAAGCTATAAGCACTGTTCAGACTGGCATTAAATTACATCATGCACACATAACTACAAGAGAGTTTATTCTTGTTTAGGAACATATAAATATATATCTGTTTTGTAATTAATTGGCTTTCAAGTAAACTAGAGAGGAAAACAAAGTTTTTGTATTTGTTAAGATACTGGTATATTTCAATTAAACTCTACGTATTAATTTAAATCTTGTGCCAAGCCTAATGCCAAAAGCATTTTGTTTTATTTTTTCCATAAAATGCAATCCAGGCATGCATTGCTGGTCATTGTTACAGTCAGAAAGTGATAGTGGGGAGAAAATGGTATAGTCTGATATAACTCTACGCTTACAAGAAATTGAAAGATAGTCTAAATAGAACAAACACTGAAACTGACAGTTGTTTAAGGGAAATAAGAATCAAACTCAAGAAAAATTTGAAAGACCAAGAATATCTGCTCTTATAAAAGAAGGGGGAAGTGTTGTCTTACACAAAAGTATAAGACCCATAGATTTGGAAAAAAAAAAAATTTTCTTTGTTTTAAAACCAAGCACACAAACAAAAAAAAGGGTAGAGTCACAAACACTTGAAATTAGGGCAAGGAAATGCAGAGTACAATACAGTACAATGATTTGGCTTCATAAAGGAAGAGACATTAAAATGAAATGTCACAAGTCTTCATATCTAACGAAACATGTTAATGCACAATATATCAAGGACACAAAGTAGATTCTTTTTCACTTGTTTATTAGACTACCAAATCATTGTTTAATGCATTTACTTGTATAAGCTTTCTTTTTTTAGCAGTACATGCTACATTAATACATACATCTAGATATTTTACCATTAGAATTACTCTTCTAATTTCAAACAAGCAACTCATTGTTACCTTTTCACCCGTATGTATATACATATTATCTCCATCGTAAGAAACTTGAGACCAGATCAGATTATCTAGAAAGTTGTTTTCATTAATAGTAAAACTCAAAACCTATAAAAAAATTCTAGTTGTGATAACTTATTTGGGTTGTATTTTGATATAATGAATTTTTTAAAATGGGATTGACTCATGGCTCTCTCTCTTAAAGTTGAAGTGAGATATTCTTCCTTTCTTAGATCTCTGTGTAGCTCAGAATTAGCTTAATTTACTTATGGAACTGCTATGATTTGGAAGTAATACTTTAGAAATGCAATTCTTTTGCAGTAAGGAATCTCTGAATCATTACTGTAAATAATATAATGTTAGGAGGGAAATGCTTGAAAAGTTTATATGGACTTCTCTTTTTTCCTAAGAGGATTATCCAAAAGGAAATATCTTAAATTATTCTAGCTATTAAACTGTACTGTGATGCTAGTAAAGTAAGAACTTGACAAATTTGTCATTTAGAATAAAACTATTTTTATTGGAATTTTGGACAGATGTAAAGAAAACATCATATTATAGAACATTCGACTGATAGTAAATAGAAATAACCTTAGGCAAGTCCTTCCAAGTAAAATTTCTATCAATTTGTAGTGGATTGTTGAGTTTTAATCCATTGTTTCCAACCTATTGCATCTTTTTAAAAGCTTTATTTTTAAGAATTTATATTTACATGATTTGGAATTTGAATACATATAGAGGTTGTGACAGATAATCTTGGAAGTTCTTTTTAAGCAACTTTCTCTCTTTGTGTTTTGAATTATAGAGCCCATAATGTGTAGAGAGCTGAATATACAATACCTTACTAAGGATATTTCATATTTAATATAGTCTATTTTATTATGGAAAAATTAGAAGGTAATGTCTGTTTCTTATGGTAATGGAATTATCAGCCAATCTTAGGCTGCTAGAGGTTTATTTGTAGTAATTTGCATGTCCAAATAGTTGAAATTATTTTGTTTTGGGAGGGGGGTATTCACATAGTATTTCTAATGCTCCCAACAATTTTGGAGGTTAGATTTTCTTAAACACAGTTTAGATACTCACTTAAAGCCTTACTTTCTTTGGTATCTTTTCTTTTAAAAGGCATTGAAAACTAAGTATTTCAGTAATCGGCCAGGGCCGACACCTGGATGTCAGCTGCCAAGACCAAACTGTCCAGTGGAAGCTTTAAAGGAGCAGCCAAATCCAGCTGTGGCAACAAAACGGAAGAGAATAGAGGCCTTGGAACAAGGTAAAACTCATTTTTGTAAGAAACCAATTCAGAAAACTCCAAATAGCTACTGTATAGCTAATGACTGAAGGGCAGCTAAGAAATGGAGATTGTGAGCTATTTACTTTTTGTAAATTTAGATTGTATCAAGTAGATAGAATGTGGTACTTTAGCTGTATTTGCTTCCATTGAGAATACTTATATCATGCTTTTTAAAAGGATACGGGCATTTTTGAGTATACCTCAGAGTCACAAAAACTATCAGTGTGTACCTACTCTCTTCAAAAATTCCTACTGGTACACTGAATGCTTAATGTTTAACAAGTGGTATTGGAAAATCAAAGCAAGTAAAATACATGTAGTTGGAATGCAATGATTGGTTAAACTTGCCATAAGATCGAATGTCAACAACCTCATATATATTTGTTTTTTTTCACCTAGGAGGATTACCCAAGAAACTAATTTTTTAGTTATAGAGAACACTGGACAGTATTTTACTACTGAAGGATATAGTCAAAAAGGCAAATATTGGAAAAGTAGTAAACATTAAATAAATGCTGTAGAAGAAATTTGTAAATATTCTACATGTGTAAAATATGTAAAACTGGGTTATTTTTATTAAATGTATTTTAAAACAAGCAATTCTGATTTTTCTGGTTAGAGTGCAAAAGCAAGATAAGTTCAGTTCTCTGAAATGTAGAATTGAGAATGCATTAAGGAAACCTTAATAAAAATAATTATCAGTTATTTTGATGATCTGGCCCACATAGCATCACGAATTTGTAGTAGTGGGGGTAGTAGTATTTAAAAACAGAAAAATAGTAGTAGTAATGTAGCAAATACGTACACTTAACAAATGTTAACATTTAACAAATGTTAAATAGGAAAAAAAGAAAAAAGCATTACAGATAAAATTGAGATCCGTTTAATACATCATTCCATTCTACTTATTCCTTTTCACCCTCCTCAAAAGGGAATGAATGACTCTCAGGAAATGAGTGTATCCTCCCATGATTTTATACTGCTATTTTATGAGAATGCATGTAGTAATATACAGCATTGTTTTGGGTCTTAAAATTTTATATTAGTGACAGACTGTACATCTCATACTGCAATTTTTTTTTACTCAAGACTTAATTCCTTCCGTGTTAATATGTATAAATTTAGTTTGCCATATAATACCTTATGTATACAACACTACTTACTCATGCTCTATTTATGGACTGTGTTCTTTTTCTTTTGCTGCATAAAAATTACCATAAATATAGCAGCATAAAGTAACACAAATTCATTAGCTCACATTTCTGTAAGTCAGATATCTGGCATGGCTCAAAATGTTTTTGCATAGGCCAAAATCAAGGTGTCAGTAGACGGAGCTCTTATCTGAGCCTCTAGGGAAGAATCTGCTTCCAAGCTCATTCAGTTCATGCAGTTTTAATGCATGTGCCTCGTCTCCTTGCTAGCTGTCAGCCAGGGGCCCCTCTTATTTTCTTAAGGCTGTCCGCATGCCTTGTCACATGGCAGTCTACATCTACAAACCAGCAATAGTTTGTCAAATCACCCACGTGCTTTGAATCTGTCTGGCTTCCTCATGTGCTACCAAGAGAGAAAACTCTTTTTTGGTGGGGGAAAAAAGGCTCACCTGATTGGGCTATCCATATATTAAAGTCAACTCACTTGGAATTTTAATTACATCTTAAAAATCCCTTCATAGCAGTACCTAGATTAGTGGTTAAATAATCAGGATGTAAATTTTGAGAGGGCCACCTTTAGAATTCTGCCACATGGACATTTAGGTTATTTTCAGTTTTACACAATTACAAAAAAATGGAATGCTTATATACATATGCAAGAGTTTCTCTAGTGTACATACTTAGAATTGTAATTGTGTGCATTTTCAGTTAGTATTGATACTGCTGTATATCTCCCAAGTAGTTGTATCAATTTACACTCCCAATTCAATAGTTCCTAAAAATGAAGAAGCCCCTTGTCTTAGACCATATACAAAAATTAATTCAAAATGGATCAAAGACCTAAGCATAAGACCTAAAACTATGAAAACTCTTAGAAGAAAACATAGGGGAAAAACTTCTTGACATTAGATTTGGCAAGGACTTCCTGGATATAACCCCAAAAGCACAGGCAACACAAGTAAAAAATAGACAAATTGGACTAAATCAAAATTAAAAACTTGAATGCATTAAAGGACATAATCAACAGAATGAAAAGACAACCTATGGAATGGGAGAAAATAATTGCAAATCATGTATCTGACAAGGGGTTAATATGCAGAATATATACAGAACTCGTATAGCTCAACAATAAAAAAAACTGATTAAAAAAAGGGCAACGGATTTGAATAGACATTTCACCAAATATGACATAGAAATAGCCAATTAGCATATGAAAAGATGCTCAACATCGCTAATCATTAGGGAGATGCAAGTCAGAACCACGAGATATCACCTCATAACCTATTAGGAAAGGTACTATCAAAAAAACTCCAGAAAATAACAGGTGTTGCTGAGGGTGTGGAAAAATTAGGACCCCTGTACATTGTTGGTGGGAATGTAAAATGGTGCAGCTGCTATGGAAGACTGGCATTTCCTCAAAAAATTAAAAATGGAATTACCATATGACACAGCCATTTCACTTCTGACTGTATACCCCCAAAAACTGAATGCAGGATCTCAGAAATATACATTCATCAACACTGAAAGTATCTGTTTCACCTTTTCATCTCTAGCACCCACATAATTTTTTTGATCTTTGCTAATTTGATATATCATTCTAATTTACATTTCTTTCATTTATACTATGGTTGAATATTTCTTCCTGTTTGCTAACCATATATAATCCCTCTTTTGTGATCTGTTGATTCAGATTGTCCATCTGTCAATTGGAGCATTACAGATTTTATCAATTTATATGAATTTGTTTTATATATATACTACAGTCATGCATCACTTAACAATGGGGATATGTTCTGAGAAATGCATCGTTAGGTGATTTTGTGGTTGTTCGAACATCATAGAGTGTACTTACACAAACCTAGATGGACAGTCTACTACACACCTAGGCTATATGGTACTATTCTTATGGGACCACTGTCGTATATGCGGTCTGCCATTGACCGAAACGTCGTTATGTGGCCCATGACTGTATACACATATATGACATGCGTATACACACACATATTAAAAAAGAACCTTTTGGGGCCGGCCAGGTGGCGCAAGCAGTTAAGCGCACGCACTCCGCTGCGGCGGCCCGGGGTTCACCAGTTCGGATGCCGGGCGCGCACCGACGCACTGCTTGGCAAGCCGTGCTGTGGCGGTGTCCCATATAAAGTAGAGGAAGATGGGCATGAATGTTAGCCCAGGGCCAGTCTTCCTCAGCAAAAAGAGGAGGATTGGCAGATGTTAGCTCAGGGCTGATCTTCCTCACCAAAAAAAAAAAAAAGAACCTGTCTAGTTTTGGTCATTTTTTTTGAACTTCCAATTTTAGTATTGTTAAATAATCCCAAATCTTTCCTTTCCTTACCTTTTATTTTATATTAAATTATATATATTAGATCTGTGTATGGTCTTTATCATATTCCATTGACCTGCTGGTATCACACTGCTTTAAATAAGGTAGCTTTAGGGCTGTCCTGTGGCTTAGCGGTTAAGTGCACGCGCTCCGCTGCTGGCGGCCTGGGTTCAGATCCCGGGCGCACACCAACGCACCGCTTCTCCAGCCATGCTGAGGCCGTGTCCCATATACAGCAACTAGAAGGATGTGCAGCTATGACATACAACTATCTACTGGGGCTTTGGGGGAAAAAATAAATAAAAATTATAAAAAAATAAAAAAATAAATAAGGTAGCTTTATATTACTATTAGGACAATACATTTTAATATCTGATAACAGTAGTTTCTTATCATTCCCCCATTTTTCAAAATTTATTTGCCAAGTTTTCAGACTTTACTAATTATTAATTAATGCCAACTAAATGCTGTTCCTTTAACAACTATAAATGGTTTATATTGTTACCTTATTACCCTATTGTTATCTCATCCATTTAAGTATAGCCATATATCTTTTCACTAGAGATCATAATTAGATAAAAGTTTTATTATAACCGCTGATGATGTAATGTATTTTCTTTGACATAACTGTGATGCTATTAATATAGGAATATTCCCAATAGGTATTAAAGATGATTACTATGTAATAGTTACAGAAAGAGGAGATAAAATTAAATGGCCTAAAATTCAGTGTCAAAACCAGGAAGGTAATTCAGAATGGTCTGAGTGCCAGAATTCTGTGTAGATCTGGCTACAAGATGTCACCATTCCGACAAAAAAAGAAACCATGAAGGTAACTAGCAATGACTTTGAATATACTTCCCCCAGTGTCCCACCATAATAATTTTTTTATTGAAGTTAACTTAAGGAAATTATTTTAAAACTTTATATGGCAAATGAAAAATTCTGAAAAACACAAATAAAACAAGATAAATTTATTTCAAAAATTAACATTCAGTCACTGCTAGGCATTATTTCTTAGAGCATTAATTTACATTATATTGTTGCTTGAGCCAGCCAGTCACTGATCCCGATAGTCAGTCTAAATAGTTAAATATTTTTTTGTTTTTCTCGAAAGTCACTATTTTTTTTTTTTTACTTTTTTTGTTTTTCTCAAAATTCACTATTTTTTTTTTCTTTGTTTTGTTGTGTTTTTCTGAGGAAGATTCGCCCTGAGCTAACATCTGTTGCCAATCTTCCTCTTTTTTTGCTTGAGGAAGATTAGCCCTGAGCTAATATCTGTGCCAGTCTTCCTCTACTTTGTATGTGGGTCGCCCCCACAGCATGGCTGATGAGTGGTGTAGGTCCATGCTGGGATCCGAACCCATAAACCCAGGCTGCTGAAGCAGAGTGTGCCAAACTTAACCACTAGTCCATGGGGCTGGCACCACTATTTTTTTGTTTTTAACATGTTGGCAAATACTAAAAATTTCATAAAATATAGTAATTTATAAATAAAGTATGTCAACACAAAATACTAATAAATTTCTTGTAGAAAATGTTGGAGTATTTAAGCTGCCTCCTAAAATTTAGAAATACCCAGAAACCATACAACTTCTGAATATGTGGCAACATTTACACAATCCTTTTTCAAAGTCTGTTGGTATAAATAGCTCTCAGTTCTAATTTCAACTGGTTTGTCTTCAAAACATGATATTTGATGGCAAAGAACGGGATCTTTTAAGAGTTCTTGTGTAGTTTTGATCTGTATGAAGGCACTGGACTGAACAAATGCAGCCCACAGAATTAAAAATTTGAGCACTTGAATGTACAGGATCATGCAAAACAGAGAATTCTGAAGTTTTGTGCCAAGGGTTTTTTAATGGAAAATTGTCTTCCAGAGGATTTTTTTCTCTGTTCTCCTTTGAAGCAGTGTCTTTTTCTTCCAGTGCCCGAGCAAGCATATAGCTAACATTTCTTTGATGAGCCAAAGCTTCTTCTTTATCATTCAGCTGCATGCACAGAAATTAAAAATGTGCCGGTTAGTCAGTAAACCACAGAATAGAGAAGTAGAGTCAGAAGTATTTCATCAAAATGTTCAATCTTTGATCTGTCACGTCAGTCAATATGAATAAATTAATTAGGTGTCCACTGATTCCCAAGCATTATGCTACATGTTACTGAGGATTTTTTTTTAAAGGAAGAACAGAAAACAGCATTCCTTCTGTTGAAAATTTTGTAAGTTATCTGAAGAGAGGGGGAAAATATATATATGGTGTGTGTGTATATATGTATATATAATATCAACATGCTTATTTCTGTAAAAGAATGTTGAAGTTACACATATAAAAAACTTTTATATATTCATATGCAGATAACTTTAACAGGCTTCTATAGGTAAGTATGTTCATATAACGTCAGTCTCTTAGTTATCCCCCATCTATGAAATGGGGATAATGGGACTGATTTCAGGGTTCTGGTAATGATGAAAGGATACAATCATTGTGAGGAAGTGCCTTGAACACTTTAAAAACTCCTGAATAAAAAGAAAGTCTTGTCATAAACTGTAGTTTAAGAGCAGATGACAGAGGTGTCGAGGTAATGATGGGGAGCCCCCTCTTTTCAGAGGTCTAGCTTTACACTTGCACAGGAAGAACATGGATGGGAGAAGTGGGAAGAACACGCAGGGAGTTTAAGGAGATGAAGATCATAACTCTGGAGGATGGTACCTCAGCTGGGAAAAGGGCATAAAGGTATGGAGTGATGAAGAGTTGAATTAATAGGAAGCAAAAAGAATAACCACAACCTGTAACAAAAAGAAAGCGAAGATACTAACCAAATCTATTAGCATCTTAAAGCCTTCCTGAGGATTATCCTGCTCTTCAATCCTCCTAGAACTGTTTTCTGAAGGGAGCATACCCAACAGTTTCTGCCCTAAGGTCTTCTTACTCCTTTGTGATGGTAGTCCTAAAATTGAACATGAAAATCCAGTTAAGACATAAAAAGACACTCACTGATGTACTTCCAGGAAAAGAGGTAAGTATGAACCCAGGCTGATTCATTCCTAAATCAGTCAGGAAGCTGTCGTCTTCAGGAGACCTCTAGCATAAGTGAGTCAGACAGCACAGTGTAGTGGGAAGAGCACAGAATTTAGAGCCAGGACGGCAAATGCAGGTGACAGGGCCACTGTGAAAACCCAGAGCAACGCCCTGCCTGCTGCTGTCTCATCACACAGCTGCTCCTCAGCCCCAATCATGGCTGCCCTCTGGGAGAGAATGCAGCCCATGCTACCAGATCATTTCAGTCTTCCAGAGGAGCCAGCAATCCAGATTTGTATGTGAAATCTCCCAATTGTAAATGTCAGTCATATACCCACATTATTTGAGGACACTTATGCAGATCCAACAAAATATGTCTGCAGGCCACAGGTGGCCTCTGAACCCTGCAAACTCTGCTTCAGAGCCAGAAAGACCTGAACTTGAATCCTCATTTAGCCACACAGTAACTGTATGACCTTGGACAAGTTCTCTGAGCTTCATTTCCTCATCTCTAGAATGAGAATAACAGTACCTATGCCTCAGGGTTGCTATGCCATTAAATAATAGAGCACGGGGGTTGGGGGGGTGGTCACGGGGGTGTGGAGTGGACAGTTAGTGTTTCATGGGAACAGAGTTTCTGGGAAAATGAAAAGGTTCTAGAGATGGATGGTGGTGAGGTTACACAATGTGAATGTACTTAATGTCACTTAAAAATGGTAAAAATGGTAAATTTTATGTATATTTTACCATAAAAAAAGTAACAGCACAGTTGTGAAAACACCTAGCCCGGGTACTGACATAATGTGTAAAAGTTCACATCCTGAAATATGTACAGTGATGTTCTTCATCCATAGAAAGGATGCAGTTTGTGGCAGAAGGTACAAAATTTATAGATTTATACGAAGAAAATTTCAAGAATGGTTTTGGAATGCTATGGATGGTCTAATAGAAAACTGAGAGCAGATAAGGGACAAGTCCCTTTCCAATCCTGATAAACTGCAGTGACTGGGGCTCACCCCTGACCTCTTCCGTGAACAACTGTGGCAGAGGCGAAAAGCCAGACAAGTTGATGCGCTCATCACCTTTGGTGAGTGGATGAATCTGTCTCTTTTCAGTCTAAAAAAAAGAAATATGTTTATAACCTATCTGTCAGAACTCATCTAAGGTGCCATATCAAGAAGAAAAGTTGATGATACCTTAAGTGTTAACCAACCATAAGAAAATGACCTGTAACACTCATCCTGCACCTCTTCAGATTATTGAACTGTACTAATAAATTGAATCCAAGTCTTGTCACTAAGAAACTCACAAAGAGCTGCTGAAATTGCTACAGATTGTAAAGGCTTTTCAGAGATAAATCAGTTATTTTAAATTCCGTTTCCAGTCTCTCTCAGTGCCTTAACAGAAAACAAAGATTGAGAGCTATACCTTTCAAGTCATATTTTTTATGGAAAAGTTCCTGAGGTTTGTCAATGGCTAAGAAAGCCAGGAATTCTGGAATATAAAATGAGTACATACTCAAGTGCTGAAATGAATATGAATCTACCTGTTAAAAAAACCCAGCTTTGTCTACATAGCACTATCCTTATGGCCAACCTCCATGCACAGTTGGGGGGCCTTCTATGCAGGTGACAGGCATTCCCCTTCTTTTCTTCTTTCTCCCATCACTCTTCTCCCAACCTTCCATCAAAACAATTAAGATCAGATTTCCAGAGGGATTTGCCTTCATTAACACCAACGCTGTCCTCAAAGAGTATACCTTTAAAAATTTTGCAATCCAGCTCCTGTCAAGGGCCTGGCGGAGAAAAGAGGTGCCTGAGGAAGATCACCTACACATTTGTTGTCCATGACAGAACTAGATATTCTTAATGTTTTCCACCGATTCCTAAAAGGCTGTGTACATGAACTGTTAGCGTAATTCCCTGGCAGATCACCTACCCTGAGTTTGACATGAAGTTTGATACCTTCAGCTTTTATCAAGGGATTATTATAGAAAACAGCCATATAAAATAATAATTTGGTATTTATTGTAAATGACTATTGGACTTAGCCATTATATTTGCTCAATGGCATCTGTAAGTTTCATGTCAGAGGACTAGAAGTTACTTTCAGGACAAAGTGAAATGCCTCTTTAAGAATGCAAGTTGAGAAACATATTTTCCCTTTTTGCCCTGACTTCCATCTGATGAACACTAAATATATAGCCTTTATGATCTGCTTTTACCCACTTTCATAGTTCTTGTTTACTACTTCTATTTTTATTATTTCTATTCTATTTTTATTTTCCCTGCTTCTTACCATTTTAGCAAAGAGATGGACAAAGTTTAGTTAATGAAGCTAAAATTCACAACACTTGACCTGTACACTATTACTAATAGATACTATTTGAAAAGAAATATTTCAAACAAAATAGGTGTCTACTATTAAAGTTTCACTTTTAATATTATAAGATTTTTATTAGTTTTGAAGTTCATCTGAAAATGAGACATTGGAATTAGGATTAGAGATTTGACATTAGGAAATATTTAGAAATATAGTCATTTATATTAAATTTTAATATTAAAACATTTAAACTTAGAAACTTCACTTTAATCTTTCTTGACTGATAGTGGTTTCAAATTGGAATTTAATTGGAATTTTAAATGGAAGCAATATGAATTCTATGCATAATCCTGATAAATGAAAACTGATATTGACTATTTAGAGAAACTAAAATTTCTAGAAAATAACAGCTACTTTGTTTAAACTAGAGGACCTACTTCAATTGTAATTTTATTCTCTCATGCCATTTTTATATATTTTGTTTGCAGTAAACAATGATATTCAAAAATGGCCATGGACATGTGATAAGCTTGTGAACCAAAACCTAAACCTTAACTTCTGTTTGTTTTTATAAGAATATTTCATTAATTTGTCCAACTTAAGGTTTTTCCTCTACCCCGCAATGTCTCTCCAGAATCACACATTTCAATAAAATGTAATTAAATAAATACATTTAATGTTGGGTTTCACTCATTTTCAATATTACTTCCTTCTTTGCAATTTCCCTTTAATCATCTAGTGCTCTGATTATCAATTTTTTCCACTAAACATGGTCTTGTTTAAATGAAATAGAAGAGTACTAAAGAGATTCTCCTGTTATTTTATGGTTTTGTTGATCCCAATAACTCATCTGCATATGTAACATCCAATGACTCCCTTTTTCCCATAGTTGCTAAATTTTTAAATAAATCAGAATGATATATGAAATTTTAATTATATTCTCCATCGTATTAACTGTGCTTAATCAACTCTGATTATAACCAAAAACAACTGAAATTATGCCTGAGTATTGCCATTATAATTCATATTTACCATCCTCTTTAAGGTGCTTCCAATTTATCCATTTTGTTGCTTTTTTACACATTTTATCCATTTGTGTCAATCTTAGTGCCTGGTCATTTTTCCTCATTAATTGTTGTTCAAATGCAATTCTGAATGCATCTGCCATTATGTAAGCTTCTTCTTTACTCTTCTGCAAAAGTTCCAACTGGTTTTGAAAGAAAGTTTGAGAGGTGTCAGAGGCAAAACCAGAACAATTCTTGCCTCAATGCTGAGTCAGATTAGCAAATGCAGTCTCTGTGTCTAGCATGAGTCTACTGTCTTTGATCTATTTCATCTGCTTAAACTAATTAGTATTTGCTGATTCTCTTCTGCAGTAGCTGCCCTCTCTGAACTAGATTACCAGAAGTTTCCCTTCTGCTGTCAATTCCCTGTTAATCCAACTCTTGGACCTGATTACCCTAGACAGGCCCTGCGTGTGTCCTGCCCAACGAGGAAAAAGGGAGGATGCCAAAGGCTGCATTTCAATTCTGCTTGGGCCATTCCAAACAATACCACTGAAAGTAATTATGCATATCATCTTTCAGATACCTCCCATAGCTGACCCTGACTCTGACCTATGTAATCTTATGCTTTTCCTAATGAATTGTTAATGTTTAGCTGTTAGCTTTCCTGTATACTCTGAATATTTTAAATTTCATACCTTCAATAAAGGTAAAATATTTTTTAAAATTATGGTCCATGTACTGCATTTGTTATTAAAGCCTAATTATAATGGCAGCTATCATTTGATTAAACGCCAGGCATGTGCATGGCACTGTGCAAAACATATGTCTACTTCCTCTATTTCTCACAACAACCCTCCAAACTAGTTAATACCCGCCATTTAACTTATGTGTCCAAAGCCACAGAGCTAGAAAATGATGGAGCTAAGATTCAAACTTAGGTCTGCCTGGTATAAAGGTTCCTTCCACTGTACCTTGCTGCTTTTCTAATAAGCTTCATGTTTATCTCCCCATTAATCAGTGTTGTGGATCCTAATGATTTTAAGCATAAATGCACTTTTTCCTCTAATATATAGTAATTTTAGGGCCATGTACAGACAAAAGAAACAGAATTTAGGAAATATTAACTACAAACTTAGGCAAATAACTTTACTTGGCTACAATATTGTGCCAAGTTCTATTTGTATTTTGGAACCATGTAAACAAAATCCAGTTTATATGTTAATGCTATTGTATAAAATTATAAGTTCCATAGCCAAAGACTATTAAAGCTAATTATTGCAGATACTTCCATTTATTCTACTTTTAATAGAAAAACAAAACCAAAGCTTTTACTGTTTTGGTAATTCGATACCTCTTGTTTGAGCTGCAGAAGCATTTTCCGATCAGTCGCTGCCGTTTTGGCACAGGAACAGGGGCTCCCTCTGGGACCATGACAAAGGCAGGCTCCAAGGACGGCAAGCTTCAAATCCAAAAGCATTATGCTGTGACTAAGTGTCACACTGCCTAGCTGCACACACACAGGGGCACACACACACATATACTAATGCACATTTCTATTCAAGCATCTGAGTCAAAGAAACCGGAAAGGAAAACAAAAAGAAGAAAGCTGAGACCAGGATTTTGGGATCCAAATGGAAATTAACTACAAATGAGGAAAGAATGTTGTTACTTGGATCAAAAACAAAAAGGAATTCTTCTTTCCTTCTTTTCACTCTCCAAAACCTTTAACCTGGCAGCAGTTTCCTATAGTTCTGAGTACTTGGCAGGAACTTGACCTAACAAATATTAACATCCACAACATGGATTTCCTGTCCCTGGGCATGGCCCTGTGGCCCAGCATTCATTACTGCCAGCCTGTACCAGGGAGACTTGCATACTCAGAAATGATGAATGAATTTTAATGTCAATGAGGAAAACAATCAACCCTCCACCCAAAAAAAAAGACTCTCTGATCTTGTAATGTGAAACACTACTAACATAGCTTCTGCTAAAACTGTAAAAATAAGAAAAGGGGCAGAGTGGCTAGCACATCCCCTAACGTCTAAGAATGTCATGCATGAAGGGTATGATACCAGCACGGCTGAAGAACTCACCTGGGCAAACCCATGGGCCTCTCTCACTCAGTCTCCAATTGCTAGGTATGGTACTATCCTAGAGCATGTAGCAGACAGCGATGGTGGAAAGAAAAAGAAAGTAGAAAATTTCCCTTCTGCTAAACTTTCATACCTGCTTACCTACCTCAAGACCTCTAACTTCTGAGAAGCCACTTTTATCATGGCACGTGTTTTCCTGAGCCATCTTCTGCTGTTTGATATCAAGCATGGCGAGGGCCTCCAAATACTGTTGATTCAAAACTAGGAAGGGCCATATAAGAAAGTGTTATGAGGTCTGACTCTGGCCTCACCTAATCTAGTTATACCCAACATCATATACTCATTTCTTACAAGCAATGCATATACAGCTGCTATTGCCCACAAAATCTGGCCCTATCCAGAAAATCTGTCTGATAGAATAGTGGGTATCGAGATAATATCTATAACTGTAGATAAAATTATTATTTTTTTTTTGGTGAGGAATATTAGCCCTGAGCTAACATCTGTTGCCAATCCTCCTCTTTTTGCTGAGGAAGATTGGCCCTGGGCTAATATCCATGCCCATCTTCCTCTACTTTATATGTGGGACACCTGCCACAGTATGGCTTGACAAGCAGTGCATAGGTCTGTGCCCGGGATCCAAACCTGCGAACCCTGCGCCGCCGAAGCAGAGCATGCGAACGTAACCACTACGGCACCGGGCCGGCCCCAAAATGTTATTATTTTTAATGTGGGAGTATCTTAACTTTGCAACTGAAGTCTGGTCTTCATTTGCTCTTGGAAAATTTGTAGGTTTTCAAAGAGAAAACTTATACACAGGCAAGTTATTCAGAGATTTTGTGGTTAGTGAGATAACCAGATAATAATATCTCATGTATTATGTCAAATGTACCAGCTATCCAAACTCTATCAGATTTTTCTATTAAGAGAAAAATAAATCATTTGAGAACAAGAGAAGTCCTGCTATCTACTGGAAAGCAGAAAACAGTAACTTTTCCCCTCTTGTGTCAGGGTGGAGTGGTAGGAAGGAAGGGGGAGGGCTTGTGGTTATGAGTAGCTTCTGTCCCAAGACCTAAGCTAACACAGGAGAAATCTCCATCTGCTCAAATCACTGGGCTTGAGAAGCACCATCTGTGTGTGCACTTCTCACGCAGGGGCGTTGCCACAAGTCACTTAGTGCACTGTAGTGCCTCTCTTGGGCCCATGACCTGATTCAGGGCTTATTTTGTCCCCTTCAAGCCACCACTTTAAAATAGTTTCCGCTATTTAAAGAAGTTTCTGCTTCTATTAAGAAGGGAGAATCAACATCTTCTCTTAAAATTTTACAAAAAGTTGGTACCACCTTAGTATTCTTAAAACTCCTTAATATTCTTTCATTAACTTTTGTCATAAGGTGCCTCATTATATAAGGGGTGTGTGTGTGTGTGTGTGTGTGTGTGTGTGTGTACATATATGTGAAAAATTTCAAGTTCTTAATGAGTCAAATAATATCTTGAAAAATTAAGAATATTTGTTTTAGTAATAAAGTCATAGAAGACACTTTTCTGAGAGAAAATAATGTTGAATAACTATACAATTACAAACTTTTCCTTCTAGTGTCCCAATGAAACACACCTACTCAGGTTCCGCAAACATCAGGTGCTCTACCATTTTATTTTACACGAGTATAAAAACTAAAGGATACGGGGCCGGCCCCGTGGCTTAGCGGTTAAGTGCGTGCGCTCTGCTACGGGCGGCCCGGGTTCGGATCCCGGGAGCGCACCGACGCACCGCTTCTCCGGCCATGCTGAGGCTGCATCCCACATACAGCAACTAGAAGGATGTGCACCTATGACATACAACTATCTACTGGGGCTTTGGGGAAAAAAAGGAGGAGGATTGGCAATAGATGTTAGCTCAGAGCCGGTCTTCCTCAGCAAAAAGAGGAGGATTGGCATGGATGTTAGCTCAGGGCTGATCTTCCTCACACAAAAAAGAAAACAAAACAAAACTAAAGGATAAAGGAGAATGGGGAGAAATTGCTTAATAGGTATGAGGTTTTATTTGGAGGGATAAAAACTTTCTAGAACTAGATGGTTGCACAACATTATGAATGTTATGAATTGTTCACTATTAAATGGTCAATTTTATGTTATGTGAATTTCACCTCAAAATTTTAACTTAAAAAAACCTAAATGATGCATTTCTCCTCTCTATTGTCCTTTAAATAAATGACTTTGAAATACTAGCAGTTAGTCTATTGATATGTGTTCTTAACATAGGACACTCTATATAAAACTGATCTTGTAACATAATATTTTTAAAGTCATCAAAATACCACTCTACTTACTTGCATTTTCAGATTTCAGCATTTTAATTTCTTCTGTTTTCAGTTTCAAAGTTTCTTTGAGGACTGCATTTTCACAGTTTAGCCTGGAAAAAAAGTACCCTCCAAATAACTAAAACATTAATACTTAGTAGTTGAATGAGAATATTTTTATCCCATAATTAAAACACAAAAACACAAATATAATTTTTCCTACTTTAAAACAGTCTAGAATTTATATATGTCACAAAACAAGAACAATTAAAAGCAGTGTGGTAAGATTTTGAACATATTCTTAACCCTTCTGTATACTTAGTTGAGATAGAATCAGAATCAGAAATACCTCTCAGGCATCCATTTTGAATACTCATTTCTTTACTAAAGTTTTAATCAACTTAATAACCATTTGAACACAAACTATATGCTTAGGCCACCTTCAAAAACTTGCATAAAAAGATACGGAGTAGGTACAAACTTCCAATTGTAAGATAAATAAGTCCTGGGGATGTAATGTACAGCATGGTGACTATAGTTAATAGTACCCTATTGTATATTTGAAAGTTGCTAAGAGAGTAGATCTTAAAAGTTCTGCTCACAAGAAAAAAATTTGTAACTATGTATGGTGATAGATGTTAACTAGACTTACTGTGGTGGTAATTTTGCAATATATACAAATATCAAATCATTATGTTGTACCCCTGAAACTAATACAGTGTATATCTCAATTTTAAAAAAGATGGGGCCGGCCCTGTGGTGTAGCGGTTAAGTGCGCACGCTCCGCTGCTGGAGGCACCACTTGTCAGGCCATGCTGTGGCAGCGTCCCATACAAAGTGGAGGAAGATGGGCATAGATGTTAGCCCAGGGCCAGTCTTCCTTAGCAAAAAGAGGAGGATTGGCATTGGATGTTAGCTCAGGGCTGAACTTCCTCACACACACACAAAAAAAGCAAAATTAAAAAGATACATAGGGAGCTTTATCTATTGAATAAAAATTTGAATTACAAGAGTTTCTAAACTGCCCAGCATCAGGGGCTTAAAAAAATTGTTTTTGTAATTAAAAACAGTAGCCAGATCATTTGGTCAATTTATAACTTTTAATAAAATACTTATCAAAACATTTTGTGTTGACGTTTGTGAGGAATGTTATATGCTCTGGTCTGAATTGGCCTCAGATCATTAAAATGGTGGTCATGAAGCTAAATCTTCTCAATTAAAAGTGAAATGTAAATCTAAGGCATTCTTTTTCCATGAATTATTTAACAAATTAATAAAATGTGAAATAGGTTTCTCAAGCAAGGTCTGTAGCCCTTGAGAAATAAAGCACTTTTGTTAGCACAGCCTCTTCCTAAGACTCTAGGTCTGTGATTTTCAGACTGAATTCTGAATAACTCTAAGGTTATGAGGAAATTCTTCAGATGCTCACAAACATTTTATTAGATCCACCTAAACTACTTTGTAAACTGTAATTTTAAAAAAGAACCTACTCAAACGCATTAACTTTGCTATCTTGTTAACTGTTTTTGTGCAGACCTCATAATAAAGCATCTTCTGTCAGCTCTGCTTAATTGAAGAGCATCCTAAAAGGCAATCTATTGACCAAATGGAAATCTGTGCATGTGAATCAGAATTTTCTGGTTTCTGTGCAGCCAAAACAAAATATTACAAAAAGCCCCAAATGGGTAAACAACACTATCAGATTTCCAAAAATTAAAACATATGACACGTTCTCTTGATGAGGCTGTGGGAAACAGGCACTCTCACGCATCGCTGTTAGGAATGCAAAGTGGTACAAGCCTTTTAGAGAGGAATTTGGCAACATCTAATAAATCTACATATGCATTTACCTTTTGACCCAGCAATTCTATTTCTGAGAATTTACCCTGAAAATACATCTCCAACAACACAAAAGTATATAACTCAAGGTTATTTATTGCAGCATTCTTTATAATTGCAACTGGAAATAACCTAAGTGCCTATATATATAGGAGAATGGTTGAGTAAAGTATGGCACATCCCCACAATGCAGTGATTTCCAGGATATATTGTTAAACGGATAAAACAAAGTGCAAAAGAGTCTCTATAGTAAACTATCTTTTGTGTAAGAAAGAAGTAGGAATAAGTAAATATATGTATATCTGCCCATTTGTGCAAACAGAAACACAGAAAGGATAAATCAGAAAAGAATAAGATTGGTTGTCTACAGGTGGTGAGGGGGAGGAAGGATGGTAGGAGGTTGGGAATGGGGTAGAGGGGATGGGGGGAGAGGGGCAGTTCTCTGGGCATACCTCTCTAAATAGTTCTGACGTCGGGAAGCATGTCAGTGTTTCACAAAGTCAAAGATAAACAAGATAAATAAGTCAAGGATAGTGAAAAAAAAACCCTAAAATAGAATAAATAGAAACAAATGAATTAGCATAACCATAATGAAGGGAAAAAAGAAATTAACAAGTTTTGAACACAGTATTTTGATTATATCCCCTTAGGCTAAAACTAAAACTGTAAACAAATATTGAACTCTAGTATAGTAGGTTTGATTTTACAGTGGTATGTATTAGCAATTCTAAAGCTACCTTCTGCATATTCTCTGATGGAACAAATTAGTAAACATATTGGGTAATAAGAGCCAGGTTTCTCACTGTGGAAGTTACAAATGTGGAAAGGGCAAGGCTAAAATGAACCCTGTGGTGGCGGTCTGCACTTAGAGATATGGGTATGAACTCCGGGTTTTGCATAGACTGACAGATGGATGATAGATAGATAGATAGATAGACAGACAGACAGATAAATGTCAGAGAGAGAGATGACAGAGAGAGGTGTATGTATGTGTCAGAGAGTGTGTGTGTGTGTGTGTGTGTGTGTGTATTTTCCAGTCTGTCCTCTAAGAGGACCTTCTAACAAGGATTCCCCAGTAGCAATGAGCACACCTAGCACTCATATCTTGATTTCTAAACCCCATTTTCCACTAAAAGGAACCAGGGATCCTTGAAGAAATGCCTAATATGGTAGGCAAACTGGCCTAGACTATCTTTTTGTACTAGATAGCTTTTGTACCAGAAAGCAAGAAAGTGCTCAAGGAAAAACAGGGAGGTATCAAAAAGCCATAGGAGACAACTTGAAGGGGCTCCCATTCACCAAAGTTGGAGAATTTTAAGCATCAAAAGAAATTATGATAGTAATGGCTTTTAACCCAATGACTAATGCCCGAATCCATGAATTCATATTGGTGTAAACAAAGGGGGAGAAGAAAAAGCTCTTTTCTACAGTAAAATGCCAACAAATAAGGGCCAGCATACGGTTAAGTTTGTGTGCTCTGCTTCAGTGGCTCAGCGTTCGCAGGTTCGGATCCCAGGCATGCACTGACGCACCGCTTGTCAAGCCATGCTGTGGCAGCGTCCCATATAAAGTAGAGGAAGATGGGCACAGATGTTAGCCCAGGGCCAATCTTCCTCAGCAAAAAGAGGAGGATTGGCAACGGATCTTATCCCAGGGCTAATCTTCCTCACACACACACACACAAAAAGGCCAACAAATAAATGTAGAAGGAATAATGGCATTAGAAAATTACCATTTGGCAACCATCGTAGTAATAGTTGCTTCAGGCAGAATAATCAGTAGATGTAAAAACTAGTGGGTGAAAGTGTAACTCACAGTATATTTACATAATCTCAAAGTATCTCCCCACAGGGTGCTTATTAATCACAAGGGGAAAAACAGTGACTTTATAGTGGAGAAGAGGGCAGACACCACACCTGAACCAAGTGTTCAAGGTTCACATCCTAGGAATGGGACAAATCAACATCACATGCCTCCTGATAGATGCACTAAGAATACAACATTGGGGCCACGTGGCTTAGCGGTTAAGTGCGTGCGCTCCGCTGCTGGTGGCCTGGGTTCGGATTCTGTGTGCGCACCGACGCACCGCTTCTCTGGCCATGCTGAGGCCGCGTCCCACATACAGCAACTAGAAGGATGTGCAGCTATGACATACAACTATCTACTGGGGCTTTGGGGGAAAAAAATAAATAAATAATTAAAAAAAAAAATACAACATTGCTTCCATGGTAATACTGCCCAAAACGCATAACCCAAACTTAATCCAGAAACACCAGATATCCCCACTGTGGGGTATTCTATAAAATAACTGGCCTGTCCTCAAAAAATGTCAAGGACAAAGAAACACTGAATAATTGTTTCAGATTAAAGTAGACTAAAATTTAGACATGGCAACCAAATGCCATATGTGATTCTGGATTGGATCCTGAAGCAGGGGAAAGCTTTTTCTCTTTTGCTTTAAGGGTATAATTAGGATAATTGGCAAATCTAAATAAGGTCTGTAGATTAAATAATAGTATTGGGTTAATGCCTTGATTTAGATAATTATACTATGGTTATAAAAGAGAATGTCCTTTTTTTAAAAAATGGAACTGAAGTAGTTAGAGCAATAGGGCTTATATATGCAACTTACTCTTAAACGGTTGAGGAAAAAAATTCTATCTACATCTACATATTTAACTACAAAGAGAGAGAAAGAAAGAGAGGAAGAATGATAAAGCAAATGTGGTAAAGAGTTAAAATTTGGAGAACCTTGGAGAAAGATATATAGGAATTCTTCGTACTGTTCTTGCAACTTTTCTGTTAGTCTTCAATTATCTCACATTAAAAGTTAACGAATAAATTAAATTAGGTACTAATGCCATCTATAACCCCAGATATCAAAACAATTTCTCAATGATTGACTTTATAATAAATGTATGTTATAATTTAAAGTTATTAAATAAATTCCCACTAATAAAAGTGTTGCTCAAAAGATTCTGTTTGAAAAAACAGTGCCAATCCTAAAATAACTTGGAAAACATGACTCTTACACTATATTTTAAGATACAGT
The DNA here is from genome assembly GCF_020826845.1 of Diceros bicornis minor. Classification (NCBI taxonomy): domain Eukaryota; kingdom Metazoa; phylum Chordata; class Mammalia; order Perissodactyla; family Rhinocerotidae; genus Diceros; species Diceros bicornis. The sequence continues at coordinate 8,231,555 of NC_080759.1, read as the reverse complement.
TTATACCATAATTTTTTCTAAAAAAATTAACACTAACAGAAAAATATGGAACTGGTAAGTGGATAACCAATAAGAATTTTATAATATTTATAGTGAGCTCAAAGAGGAAGAAAGCCTAAGCTATATTTGAATTATACACATTTTAAAGATTTCCAGAGAAAAACTATGGAATAATAATATACAAACCTGTCATATTTTTGGGTCCAAGATTCCTCTATATTTTTAAATCTATTCTGATCAAATTCTATTTCCCACTGCAAGGCATTTATTTCCTATAGAAAGAAAATAGCATTTTCATGGAAAATTACTAAAATAAATCACTTGAAGCTATTGTGAATAGCTGAAATAAATTATTTAGTCATTTCACAGAAATAGGTTAAAGAGAAAAAAATTATTGTTCATAGAGTCTCTGACATTCATAAACACATATAACAGGCCTCTTTAGCACTCAAAAAACCATTGCCAAAGCTTACTTACCATAGGAAACATTTCAGATTGTTTAGCTTCAAAATTTGCTGGCCCAAACCTAGTGAGATTTCTCATCACCCCCCCCCCCCCAACCCGTGCAGACCCCACAAGCAAAATACACTCCTGGGGTCTGAGCCCAGGACAGTCCCAGCAAGGGAGGGTGCAACAAGCACAGACATGTGACTGTCTCAGGTGACTTCTAACTACTTTTTCAGTGATGATGAGATGGTCAGAGAGAGGCAGGCTCTGCCAGGCAAGCAGAGGAAGAAAAAAGGAGAAAATAGGAAATGTCAGTTTGGCAGGCCTCTTAATAACTTAAAATGGGGAAATAAACCTTAATTCTTTGCCCATGTGACAATCTACTTTGGATTGTAAGTGACCAATGAAAGGACCACTTGAAAAGTGAGGTGACCAAAAGGGAAGTGGCCATTTGAAATTGAAGCACCACTAGCAGAGGGGATGCACCAATGACATACCCATTAGTATGGTGATTTTAAGCAAATGCTATTTGAAAGCTTATTAGGTTGAACAAGTCCATGCTAAAAGTGGCAAATACCTTCTCCAAGGATCTCTTCTGTTCCATAGTTTTTTGAAGCACTGCCTGGGTGTGACTTGTGGCTTTGCCAAATATTGCCTAAGAAAAATAAAAACTGTATCAGTATAAATTAAATTTCTAATCACTCCTACATGCATGGTGAAGTTCATATTTTCATTTTAAAACAATAGAAAATTAACTTGAGACAAGAGTTTCCACAGAGACCACGTTTTGTGGAGAGTTTGCGAGTTCAAAAGTCAGAAGACTATGGTTTAGCTCTTTCCCAATGAATGTGAGAATGAATAAATGAACTTTCCACACAAAGACCTGCACATGAACGTTCATAGCAGTGTTATTCATAATAGTCAAAAAGTGGAAGCCCAAATGCCCATCAAGTGGTGAACGGATAAACAAAATGTGCTATACAGTATCTATACAAGGGACTATTATTTGGCAATAAAAAGGAAGAAAGTACTGACACGAGCTACACCACGCGTAAACCTCAAAAACATGCTAACTAAAAGGAGCCAGATACAAAAGAATCCAGACACATATTCTATGATTCTATTTATATGAAATAGAAAAGGCAACTCGATAAGACAGAAAGTCCATTAGTGGTTGTCTGGGGTTGGGGATGGGAATCAGGAGTGACTGCTAACGTGTATGAGGTTCCTGTTTTGGGGTGTTGGAAATGTTCTAAAATTTGTGGTGATGGTTGCACAACTCTAAGCTTAGTAAAAATGAATTGTATTGTATGCTTAAAATGAGTGAAATTCATGGCATGTAAAGTATACCTCAATAAAGCTTTAAAAAAAATCTATACCTCAAAAAGAAAATCAATTATATTAAGCACTGCTGCTTCTGTTTTAAAAGCTAAAACCATACCACTTATTACTTAAATGTGTAAGTGATGAAAGTTTAAAAATAACTTCTTACCATGCTTTGAAGAATTTTCATTGCTTCCTGTTTACCTTCAAGTTGTCTTTGAGATGCCTCAAGTTCAGTTTTTAAAATTTCTACCTCCTGAGGACAGAAATAAAAATTAATCTTCCCATCTGCAAGATTTGCAACCCAAAATGATCAGTTTGTATGGTTTACATTTAAGCTCAACATGCACTTTGACCCAAAGCACTGTGACCTTACAAATGAGGTTGGAAATTCTTCTAGGCTTTATAAGTGGACCAGAAACGCTAAAATTGAGAGCCTCACCATCAGGTGCCAGTTGTGACTAAAAGCCCAAATCTTTTGCCTTTACCCATCTAGGCCACACAGCTAATAGCTTGAAAAAAATCTTTAGACCACATAAAATAAGCACATGATCATCCACATAGCTACAGTAGCTGTTGTGGTTTGAATTGTGTCCCCCAAAAAGATAATTAAGTTCTAACCCCTGTTACTGTGAATGTGACCTTATTTGGAAATAGGGTCTTTTCAGATGTAATTAAGATGAGGCCATATGGATTAGGGTGGGCCCCAATCCAATGACTGGTATCCTTAAAGATGAGGAAGATTTGGACACAGACACTCAGGGGAGAAGGCCATGTGATGACAGAGTCAGAGACTAGAGTGATGCAGCTACAAGCCAAGGACTGTCAAGGATTGTCGGGAGCAACCACCAGCTAGGAAGAGGCAAAGAAGGATTCTCCTCCAGACGCTTCAGAGGAACAAGGCCAACCATCACCTTGATTTTGGACTTCTAGCCTCCAGAAACAAGAAAGAAATAAAAAATTTTTTTGTTCTAAGCCACCAGTTTGTGGTACTTTGTTACGGCAGCCCTAGGAAACTGATCAAGTAGCTTTCACCAGAAGAGTCGCAAACACACACTAAGATGGGCTCTCTGTTTCCCTAAGGATAGGCACCCCTCACAGAAACTCCTCCTCCCAGCAGGCTGGACGGCCCCTCAGGCCACCGAGGATACATTCTGCTCTTCTAAATTCAAGGAGGTGAAATTTTTAAGTCAGGTTATTTCCAGCCGCACATACAGGGAAGACAGATGGAAGGAAGTGATGAACTGTTTTCTCCAGGGGGAGATTAGAGAAGTAGTAGAAGATTAGGGGCAAAAGGAGAAATAAATAGCTTTTCTGAGAGATGAGGAGGATAAGAAGCAGAGGAGGCCAGTCGAAAGGTATGAACTTCAGATTGTGGCTCGTCAGGAATATCTGGAAAGCCAATATTTGCCTTTCAGACAATTTTAGCATTACATAAAATATCTATCAGTGGACTTTATTCACATGAGAATTTTTCTATTAGCCAGAGTACCTACCTCTAAAGTTTCCTGAAGACGTTGCTTTAATTCTACATTTGACAATTCTGAATTAGAACCTATTAGGAAAAAAAAAATTGAATATTTTCTTTAACTAGTTAAATACAGTAAATTCGTTTACAAAATATCAAGTACAGATTTCTCCTAAATTGCAAAGAGGAAATAATCATAATAAACCAAATAATGATAAAAATAGGTACCTTAAAACATTTCACAAATGAAAAGACACATACTTTTGAATAAAAAGACTCTAAAAAAAGGACCCTAAAATAAAAATGTTGTTAATAAATTGGTTAATTACTACATCCAAACACAATATTAAAAAACATGAATGTTGGTGAGTGAAATAAATAAATTTCGGTGTTTGGCTTAAGTTTGATCAATATAGTGAAATGAATATCTAAGAAATAACCTGAATTTAATTTCTTTCCAAGAAGAGTGACTAGAAGTCTCCTGTAACTTCAATTATTCTCTCCTTAATGTGATCAATTGAGACATGAAACTGAGCTTCCCAGGAGCTTCGTTTTCCTTTCAGTCTCACCGGCAATGGAAAAACATTAAAGTGGTAAATTATAACAAGAGGATAAGATGAAATAAAAGGAAGAAAAAAATTTTAGAAAGAATATTTTGAAGGACATTAAAAATTTCTCAAAAAACTTTTTTCTTTGCTATTCTTTCATCAACACGACAGTACTGAAGGCAAAACCTAAATCATGTTTTCACTCTGCTGATACAGGTTTCCAAGGAGGCACAAAGCTGACATTGGGCTGGCAATGATAGGTTTTGTTCTGTTAATACCTGTAGTAAGCAGAATAATGGCCCCCAAAGATGTCCACATCCTAATCCCCAGAATCTGGGAATATATGGCAAAAGGGACTTTGCAGGTGGGATTAAATTAAGTGCTTGGAGATAGGAGATTATCCTAGATTACCCAGATGGGCCCAATGTACTCACAAGAGTCTTTATAAGTGAAAGAGGGAGGCAGGAGAGTCAGTGTCAGAGATGCAGCATGAGCAAGACTCAACCAGCTATTGCTGGCTTTGAAGATGGAGGAAAGGGACCACAGGCCAGGGAATGCAGGCGGCCTCGAGAAGCTGGAAAAGGCAAGGGAATGGATTCTCCTCTAGAGTCTCCCAGAAGGAATGTAGCCCTGCCCACACCTTATTTCAGCCCAGTGAAACCTGATTTGGACTTTTGACCTACAGAACTGTAAGATAATAAATTTGTGTTGTTTTGAACCATTAAATTTCTGGTAATTTGGAAATTACCTACTAGTAATAGGAAACTAATACAATATTCTTACCTAGAATCATATCAATTTTGATAAAAAGACAAAAGTCCATAACCCAACAAAATAGGAGCTCATACTATTACTATTACATCCTGTTTATATCCCAGTGGTTTCCTCATGTTTTTACAAAGGCATCTTAGCATCATGTCCAGTTTTCAACATCTTGCTTGCAAAACAGTATCCATCATCTATGCATGAGAAGGAATTTGAAGAAAAATATATAAATAATCCCATCCTAATTTCAAGAAGGATTTTGAAAGATGGGGCTAGATCTCCAGCTGCAGCATGTTTTTTGTAAATCTGAAACCATGTTTTTAAAATTATTTTGTGTTGTTCTAATCTGTGTTCGTTCCACTTTGGAGGGGGAAGTTTTACAACGTGGATTACAAAAGATTCAGCCACACAAGAGCGGTGCCACAGTGCAGACATGGACTTACCCTTGGGTCCCCAATCATTTTGGACTTGTAACATTCTATCACAATACGATGCTGAATTTTCTTCTTTCCTTAATTTAAGGCATAATTTATTTTTGGATATAATAAATTAATATTAATTTTGTTTTGATAATTTTTGAGAATTTCATGATATCCCTAAAATAAATGGAAGCATATGTGTTCTGTCCAGAACACTCCTTCCTCAGATAAGCACCTGGCTTGGGCATCAATTCATTCCGGTGCTCAAATGTCACCTCCTTAGAGAAGTCTCCTCTGACCCTTGCCTGAAATAGCAGCACCCTGGCCCTCCAATCACTCACTATCCCTTCACTGACCACTGACTGATATTATATAGCTGTTGATTTTGTAGGTTTATCTTCTGTCTCTTTTTCTAGAATGTGAACTCCATGACATTAGGGCCTCTGACTATTTTGTTCCCTGATGTTATTCTCAGAGCCTACAACTGTCCTGGAGACCTGATAGGTACCCAATAATATTTGTGGAATAAGAAAAAAAAAAGGATAAATGAAGCATACCACTACATCACAAAAAAACCAAGGTAGGCAGTCATTTACTGATATCACTAACAAATAGGTATTAATGCAGCATATAACTACTGTACTTTGCAATTTTACAATACTTGGAAATAGAAACATCAATTACTTTTGTACTATCACCAATCCTAAGAAATGAATAAATATAAATTTCTAAAATCCACTATGGTGACCCGCTTTTGGGTGTTGACAGGGTGACAGCGTTGATAAAATTCACAGGGGAGAAGGAGGAGGAGAGGACGCTAGGCTTTCTTACCGGTGCTGCTTTGTCGTCTGTAAGGGGAAATTCTGGACCCTTCAGGAGATGTATCTTGCAAGCTCTTATGCTGGGAATACTGAACAATGGCACCACTTTTTTCTTCCCCATTTCTCATAAATGGGGGAGGGCTAAAGTTCTTTCCATCTGATCTTTTCCTAGATGTAAATAAATGTGAAGCTTGCACTTCATAAACACCGCCGGGCCTTCTTCCGTGGCCATACCCTAAATCGCCTTCTGCCATGTCATCCTCCTCTGTTTCCCAGGTCTGCACCACTGCCTCACTCGGCGGCCTCGCCACCCTGCTCATCAGTCAGATGCCGTCTTTACCATAAGGAAAAGGAGATTATCTGTGGTTAAGAAAAACAGTAGTCAGAAAGCCGTCATGATGATAAAAGTTGGGTTTTCCAGGGAAGAAAAGTTTCTGTATCTGTATTATGCAGCATGACTGTCCCAGCGATGCACCAGAACACAACCGCCACTTGCAATCCCATTCAAGGTATTTAACATTTTGGGGCTTTTTAGGTAAGGAAAAAATCTAACTTCTTATTTCAAAGATCGCAGTGCACTGTAAGGAAGCAGGAAGGGCTTTTATCGATTCCAATAATCTACTCATCACAATAAAGCAGGTCAGCCTTTGCCAAGGACACAGAACACTCCTGACATACGAGCTTGTAAAGGAAAAGGTTTGATTTTCACAAGCCTAAGAGCTATATAAAATTCAGCAAAGTCTCTGAAAACCAAACTTCCAGTGACTAAGACCATCCTGCCTCTGTCCCTTCACGGCCCCTTATCCACCTCAGGTGCTCCGGGCTGCTACAGTCTCCTACAGCTCCACTCGGTTCTTCCGCTATTTCTGGGCAGACACAATTAGCAGAGGTTTTCTATTTGGGGCAGTGATTGGTGGGAGAGAAGAAGGTGCCCCTCCCTCTCTTTCTTTCTCAAATCCTGCCACACCCGTATTCAGAACCCTGCACTGTTTCCCAATGCAGTCAGAGTAAAAGCCAAGGCCCTTTCAATGGCTGATCTCTGCCGCCACCCTCATTCTAGTCTGGCCACCTTGGCCTTCCCGGTGTTCTCCACTGTGCCAGGCCTTCCTGCCCAGAGCTTTATGTTCCCTCTGCTTGGAATGCTCTTCCCCCAGACAGTTGCATAGGACTTTTTCCCCTTCCATTTACTCAAGAACTTTCACTTTTTCATTTAAAGGAACCACTTTGTGGCTTCTCTTTGGCATATCCGAAGTGCCAGCATCACTACTCCTGTGCTGTGGGGCCATTATTAAGTAAAATAAGGGTGACTTGGACACAAGCACTGCGATACCACGACAGTCAATCTGATAACCAAGATGGCTAAGTGACTAACATGCAAGTAGCGTATTCAGCGTGGATACAGTGGACAAAGGGGTGATTCACGACCGGGGCAGGATGGAGCAGGATGGCCAGATTCCACCACGCTACTCAGAATGGCGCACAATTTAAAACGTATGAATTGTTTACTTCTGGAATTTTCTATTTAATATTTTCAGATGGCAGGTAACTGAAACTGCGGAGCAAAAGCGTGGATAAGGGGGGACTACTGTACTATTATTGTTTAAGAGTAGACAAACTGAAGCTCAGAGAGGTTAACACAGGTAACAAGAGAAAGAACCAGATTCTGAATCCAGACCCCTGTCCCAGTGGTCAGAGCCACTGATACAGTCTTAGCTGCTGCTTTCTATCATGTGGAGAATTTCAGTGAGCTTAATATCAGAGTAAACTAAGTTTCTATTATTTATGACACCAAATAGAACTGAAAGTAAGTCTAAAATAGCTAGTGGAGCAACATTCAACAGGGTCTATTGGACTCATTCTTTTCCTCAAATTTTTATAAAATCATCTTGGTTTTTTTACAAGGTTATTTCCTAAATAAGTAAGTTTGTCTATTTTTATTTGTCAAGGTAGATAGGAGATTATTTATTGAATCAAAGAATAATCCCTAAGAGGCTGTCTCACCTCTAGAGCAGTAGATTCCTGCTTGTAAACGCAACTGTACACCTCTGTTAAGGAGGGTGTGGTCAGGGTTAGGCAGCCAGCAGTGAAGAAAATGGAATTGGTCAACACAAAGGAAAAAAGCAGTAAGAGGAAAGAGTAAGCAATCGAGGGATTAGCTAAAAATATTTTTTAATGCGCCACATATATTCAGGCATCATGGGTACTTCTTCCTGCTGTTCAGAGTTGAACGTAATGAGCTTCCATGTAGTCCAATGGTCTGCTGTTTTTTAAAATGTAACTTTGGAATCTGTTGGCTGTGTACTCTCCCACTTTTTATAAGCTAATAGTAATATGAATATGTAATGCAGTACAAATTACACTTGACTTTTGGAATACATTTCTTCTAAGAAAGGGAAAATATTTGAAGTTACTAATGTTCCATTCAACCAGTTTAAATGCATTCAGTGTTGACAACCAGGGAAGCAGCAGAATGTGTGAGAGAGAAGCCCTGACTCAGGAGGTTTGGGTTCAAATCTTACCCCACCACTTGCTGCTCTGTGATCCGAGGCAAGTCCTTTAACTTCTTTTTTTTTTTTGTGAGCAAGATCAGCCCTGAGCTAACATCCACGCTAATCCTCCTCTTTTTGCTGAGGAAGACCGGCTCTGAGCTAACATCTATTGCCAATCCTCCTCCTTTTTTTTTTCCCCCCCAAAGCCCCAGTAGATAATTGTATGTCATAGTTGCACATCCTTCTAGTTGCTGTATGTGGGACGTGGCCTCAGCGTGGCCGGAGAATCGGTGCATCGGTGCGCGCCTGGGATCCGAACCCGGGCCACCAGTAGCGGAGCGCGCACACTTAACCGCTAAGCCACAGGGCCCGGCCCAAGTCCTTTAACTTCTTAGAGCCTGTTTTCAAATCTCCAAAATGGGTTAAGCAAAACTGTTTTATAGGGTTATTTTTTGGGCACCATCAATATAATATATTTGAAATCAATGTTTATTGAATTAGAATTTGAGTATTAGTTTCTTCATTTGTCAAATGAAGGAATTGGATAAGATTTTTTGGTTCTTTAGAACTCTCAAATTCTGGTTCTATATCAGCATTTTCCAAAGTATGTCCCATGGAACTAGCTGACCTATTAGCAGTTGCTAGGAATAAAAGGGTTCTTTTGGTTTTATTATGGGATGTGTTTTCCTATGCCAGTCCAGACATACATGACTTGCCCAAAATTACTCAGGTGGTGGCAGAGCCAGAACTAGAAACCATGATCTCTGGCTCCTGGCCCAGTGCTCTGGGAAAGGCCATAGGATGAAGAGATTGCAGACTGTGGGCAATCTTCTGACTTTTCCACTAAAACACTTCTTAGAAAAGTGACCAGTGTTTTCCTAATTGCTAAATCCAAGATCTCAGCCTCCTCCGCCTCTGCAGAAGCTGTGACACTACTGACACCCAGGCCCCTGGTCCACCTCGGCTCCTCTACCCCACAGGAGTCCCCGACTGCCTCATATCTGCCTGCTCATGCTCCTTTTCCTCTTCCTGTCCATTTTGTATATGTTTGTCTTCCACCCTTAAACACTCTTAAATATCCATCTCCAGCTGCATGTACTGCCAGCAATTCAAACACAGCTTGTTCAAAAACAAATTTATTATCCTCCCCAACCTCATCCCAGGTCTCCTCCTGAGTCCTCTATTTTTGCAAATGCATCAACCATGCTCCAAAACACCCAGACCCAAACCTTTGGAATTTTTTTTTTCCTCTATACTCTCTTTGGTCCCTTCAGTTGCCAAGTCCTCTAGGTCCACAAAATCTCCTAAAACCATATGCTTCTTGGGCCAGCCCCGTGGCTTAGCGGTTGGGTGCGCGCGATCCGCTGCGCCCGGGTTCGGATCCTGGGCGCGCACCGACGCACCACTTCTCTGGCCATGCTGAGGCTGCGTCCCACATACAGCAACCAGAAGGATGTGCAACTATGACATACAACTATCTACTGGGGCTTTGGGGGGAAAAAAAATAAATAAAATTATAAAAAAAAAAAAACATATGCTTCTTTGCGCATTAACTTCACAGCTCTGGCTGAATTTCTCATTACGTCTCTTGGGCTAAACCAATAGTTTCCTACCTGACCTATTCCAAGCCATACTACACACTGCTAAGTCAATCATCTCCAAGCACAGATCCAGTGATGTCCTTCTCTTGCCCTACAACATCCCATGGCTCCCATGGCATACATAATTAAAGTAAGTGTCACCCTGTTTTCCACAAGGAGACTTCAGTTTTCACTCCCTGTTTCATTTGTCAGTACTCCCGGGGCAGGATCTGTGCTTTCACGTAAGAAGGACTGCACCTGTGCCCAGGCCCCCTCAGCTTGGTCACCTTCAAGCCTCTGCTGGTACCATTCTCCACATCAGGAATGCTCTGTCCTCTCAGGTCCCCCTCAGTTCATGACCGTCACTGTCTCCAGTAGCCTTTCTGACTCCCGTGGGCCAAAAGTGATTTCTCCTACCTCTGAGCCCTCCTAGCTCTGTATTACACTTTCTTAATAATCCTTACTTCCTACCTTTTTGGTGTAGTGGTCAAGATTCGGCGCTCTCACTGCTGCTGCCCGGGGTTCACTTCCTGGTCAGGGAACCACATCACCATGTCTTGTACTGTGACCGGGGCGTGTTGCTGTGACGCTGAAAGCTCTGCCACAGGAATTTCAAATACCGGCAGGGTTACTAACGACTGACAGGTTTCATCAGAGCTTTCAGACTAAGACAGACTAGGAAGGACCTGGCCACCCACTTCCAAAAAAACTGGCCATGAAAACCCTAGGAATAGCAGGGGAGCATTGTCTGATACAGTGCCGGAAGGTGAGAGAGAGGATGGCAAAGAAAAAAGACCGGAAAAAGATGGGCTGGGTTCCGCTCTGCTGTACACAGGGTCACTGGGAGTCGGAATCCACTGGATGGCACTAACAACAGACTTCCTACCTGACTAAGGTTTTGATTGCACACACCCCTAGCGCAGGGAATATTTGTGTCTCATTTGCTTGTGCAAAACAGGCATTCCAAAGATATTTGGTGGACACAATTGAAAGAGAAAACAGGTTTCTATTTATGTTTTTACACGCAGGGCTGCCCCTAGACCCACTGCAAGACACAGCAGGGCTGCCAAGGCACTTGCTGCTGCTGAACGCGGCGGGCGGGGCGCCCCCTGACGAACTGCGAAGCGTGCGCGCGGCCGCTGCGGCGCACTGGTGGGCGGGGCGCCCCTGTCGGACTGCGAGGCGTGCGCGCGGCCGCTGCGGCGCACTGGTGGGCGGGGCCGGCCCCTGCCGCCTCTGGGCGCGTCCGTGGCCGCTGTGGCGCGTTGCTGGGCGGGGTTGTTAGGGTGCCGGGCGGGGCTCTCAGCCGCTGCGCCCACTAGTGCTCGCAGGTTAGGGGGAGAATTCCAAAATGGCGCCCGGCAGCGCCGCGTTAGCAAGGAGTTGTGGGATTGCACCAATGTCTCCTGCCGGTGTCTCAGTCCAGGGGAGAGTCCCAACTGGTTCCTGCGTCTCTGGCAGAAGCTTTAACGTTAGTAAATGGGTCTCTTTTACCTGTGTTCTTTGCGCTTTTCCAACTAGTGTTTTTGCGCTGGTTTCTGGGTCCAGTGAGTCTGCGCGAGCCCTTTAAAGAGCGGGTTTTCCATTCCCTACGGTTCTACAGTTTATAGTTTCCTGGATCTAATGCCCTTTGGTTTTTAAAGTCAGGTGTTTTGGGGGCTGTCTCTCTTGTGGAGATCTGAGGGTTGGGTTTCCTGATGTGGAGCTCGCAATCCCTTGCTCAGAGAAGAGTTGAGATCCCTCCTGCTTGTGGGTGGCTGTGGTTGGGGGTGGTTTTTTCCTCAGCTAGACCATTTTTCTGCTTCTCCTGTCGCTCTTGATTTTATCCTTTTATTCTTTGTTGTGGAGGCTCTGTTCATCCAGTTTTCAGGTCCCTATAGTTCTAAATTTGCTGTGTCCGTGGGAGGAGGTGAGTTCAGGATCTTCCTACGCTGCCATCTAAAATCCTCTTTCCTGCTTATTTAAAAATTTTTTTTTTTTGTTGAATTGTACTTGTTCCTTATATATTCTAGATATTAATCCCTATTTAGATATATAATTTGCAAATATCCCCTTCCATTCTGTAGGTTGCCTTTTCACTGTGTTGATTGTGTCCTTTGATAAATAAAAGTTTGTAACTTTGACAAAATCCCATTTATTTTTGCTTGTATTGCCTGTGTTTTGATGTCATACCCGAGATATCATTGGCAAGTCCGATGCCATAAAGATTTTCCTGTTTTCTTTTAGCAGTTTTATATTTTTAGGTCTTAAATTTATGTTTTTAATCTCTTTTGAGTTAATTTCTGTGTATGGTATAAGTTAAGGGTCCAAAAATCAGGGGATATCTGATTTTTCCAACACCATTGTTGAAGATGTGAAAAGTTAACATAAGTGGAGCCATTTTTAAATAGAGCTCTGGCAGCCATTTCAGAGGAACTGCCTGCATGTCTTACTCCTTGAACCTTTGGACTGTTTGAACTAGGCCAGATCTTTGGACTTAGCCAAAACCAATATTGTCTTCCAAACAACTGTTTGTAAAGCTAACAGGAAAGCAGACATCCTGACCACAAAGGTCAGGATGATTATGGACTCTCTTTCTGAAGATAGAATCGGTAACCAGCCGTGTATAGTTAAAGAATAACCTAGTTTATTAACACCTATAGAAGATTGTTTTTTCTCTTCTTTTCATGTAATTGCCCCTTTCCTTTCCCTGTAAAAACTCTCGTCTTTCACCCTGTAATTGGGACACTATTTGGGCTTCTACTTGAATCTGTGCTACTGGAATTGCAATTCTTCGATCCCAAATAAATGCTTTGCCTCTTAAACTGGTTTCTGTTTTTGAAGGTTGACAAGGAGACTGTTCTTTCCTCTCTGAGTAGTCTTGGCACACTTGTCAAAGATTATTTAACCACAGTGACAAGGATGTTTTTCCTAGTTGTCCATTGTATTCCATTCATCTATTTCATCTAAATGTGCCAGTGCCACATTTTTTTATTACTGTACCTTTGTAAAAAGTTTTGAAACCAGAACATGTGAGTCCTCCAAAGTTGTTCTTTTTTAAAGTTCGTTTGGCTATACTGGATCGCTTGAGATTCCATATGAATTTTATGATGATTCTTTTCTTTTTTTTTTTTAATAATATTATTTATTTCTTTTTCCCAAAAGCCCCAGTAGACAGTTGTATGTCGTAGTTGCACATCCTTCTAGTTGCTGTATGTGGGACGTGGCCTCAGCGTGGCTGGAGAAGCGGTGCCTCGGTGCGTGCCCGGGATCCGAACCTGGGCCGCCAGCAGCGGAGCACGGGCACTTAACCGCTAAGCCACGGGGCTGGCCCAATGATGATTATTTTCTATTACTACAACAAATGCCATTGGTATTTTGATACGGATTGATTGAATCTGTAGATTGCTTTGGATAGTAGGAACATCTTAAGAATATTGTGTGCCCATCCATGAACATGGGATGTATTTCCCTTTATTTGTCTTTTTAAATTTCTTTCATCCATGTTTTGTAGTTTCATCGTATGAGTCTTTCACCTCCTTGGTTAGGTTTATTCCTAAGTATTTTATTCTTTTTTAAACTATAGAATTGTTTTCTTAATATACTTTTTGGATTCTCAATATTTTTGTATAGAAATGCACCTAATTTTTGTATGTTGATTTTGTGTCCTTAACTTTGCTGAATTGGTTTATTGATTCCAGCAGGTTTTTTTGGGGGGGGTGGGGGCTTCTTTAGTGTTTTCTACATATAAGATCATGTTAGCTATGAAGGGATATTTTTACTTCTTCTTTTTTTATTTGGATGTCTTTTTCTTGTCTTGCCTAATTGCTTTGGCTAGGAATCCCATACTTTGTTGAGTAAAAGTAGTGAGAGTGGGCATCCTTTCCTTGTCCTTCATTTTAGAAGAAAAGCTTTCAGTCTTTCACTTGAGTATGATGCTAGCTGTGGGCTTTTCATAAATTGTTTTAATTATGTTGAGGTAGTTTCCTTTGATTCCTAGTTTGTTGAGCATCTTTATTATGAAAGGATATGTCAGATGCCTCTTCAGCATCTGTTTTAATAGATGATGATCTAGTGTTTTATTATCCTTTATCCTGTTAATGTGGTACTTGCATTGATTTTTGAATGTTAAACCATTCTTGCATTCCAAGAATAAACCCCTATCGGTAATGGTGTATAATTCTTTTAATGTGTTGTTGAAATTGGTTTACTAGTATTTTGTTGAAGAAATTTGCAATATAACTTATCAGGAATTTTGTCTATAAAATTGTAGTTTTGTTTTTATTTTTCTAACTTTGATATTAGACTAATGCTGGCTTCACAGGATGAACTTGTAAGTGTTCCCTCCTTCTCAGTTTTTTAAAGAGTTATCAGGAAGATTGGTGTTAATTCTTCTTTAAATGTTCGTTAGAATTCTCCAGTGAAGCCTTCTAGCCCTGGGCTTAGCTTTGTTGAGAGGATTTTGATTACTAATTCAATCTCCTAACTCATTACTGATTTGTTTAGATTTTCTGTTTCTTAATTATTCAGTCTTGGTAAGATGTGTTTCTAGAAATGTATCCGTTTCATCTAAGTTATCCAATTGTTGCCAGACACTTGTTCATAGTATTCTCTTATAATCTTTTTTTATGTCTATGGCACCAGGTTAATGTCCCCTCTTTCATTTCTAAGTTCAGTTATTTGAGATTTTTCTATTTTTCTCTTATTTTACCTAAGGCTATATCAAATTGTTGATCTTTTCAAAAAACTGACTCATATTTTCATTAATTTTTTTAATTTTCTATTTCATTTACCTCTGCTCTAATTCTTTATTATTTCCTCCCATCTGCTAGCTGTGGGTTTTGTTTGTTCTTTTTCTAGTTTCTTGTAGTGTAAAGTTAGGTCGTTGATATGAGGTACATCTTTTTTAATATACTCATTTAGAACTGTAAACTTCCCTATTAGCACTGCTTTCACTGTATCCCCTAAGTTTTGGTACGTTGTGTATACATTTCCATTTGTCTTAATATATTTTAAAATTTATTCTATGTTACACTAACAATCAATAACCAATCTATGGATAAGAAAGATAGAGTGATATTTATTGAGCCAATGCTGAGGATGAGCCTGGCAGTGCTATCTTCGCTAGAGAAGAACGCACTCTGGAGAAGCGTGGTTTACAGCGTAGTTATATACTGTTTCAGAACAAAGAACGTGCATCAAGCATGACAGGAATACATTTTTTTCCCCAAAGTCACAAGGAGCTACTTTGCTGCAGTTTAGCATATACACAGCAGGTCAATTTGACTTGGTTCTCTGGGAAGAAAAGCTTATCTTCAAAGAAGTACTTGTATTGCCGTCAGAGAAAGGGAGACATTCATTCCTATCTTTAAAGAGTGCATTCTTTGCTTTGGGAAAGTACTTGAAGCAGATGTACGATGCATGTTTGGAGGGCTATAAGTCAGGCTGTTCTGGAAAAAACAAGTTTTAGGCCAAATCAGGGTTAAACCAGAATGACTTCCCCATATACCTCAATATGTGAAAACTTTTTATTATTTTTATTATCTTCATCATTTGTGATTTCTTCACTGACCATTTGTTGTTTAAGAATGTGTTGTTTGACCTTCTCCCTCAGACTTATTTCACTTTGCATTATACCCTCAATGTCCATCCATGTTGTCACAAATGGCTGGATTTCATCGTTTCTTATGGCTGAGTAGTATTCCATTGTGTATATATACCACATCTTCTTTATCCATTCGTCCATTGATGGGCACTTAGGTTGCTTCCAAGTCTTGGCTATTGTGAATAACGCTGCAATGAACACAGGGGTGCATGTATCTTTACGCATTAGTGTTTTCAAGTTCTTTGGATAAATACCCAGCAGTGGAATAGCTGGATCATAAGGTAGTTCTATCCTTGATTTTTTGAGGAATCTCCATACTGTTTTCCATAGTGGCTGCACCAGTTTGCACTCCCACCAGCAATGTATGAGAGTTCCCTTCTCTCCACATCCTCTCCAACACATGTTGTTTCCTGTCTTGTTACTTATAGCCATTCTGACGGGCGTGAGGTGATATCTCATTGTAGTTTTGATTTGCATTTCCCTGATAGTTAATGATTTTGAACATCTTTTCATGTGTCTGTTAGCCATCTGTATATCTTCTTTGGAGAAATGTCTGTTCAGGTCTTTTGCCCATTTTTTAATTGGGTTGGTAGTTTTTTTGTTGAGATGCATGAGTTCTTTATATATTTTAGAGATTAACCCATTATCAGATGTATGGTTTGCAGATATCTTCTCCCAATTGTTAGGTTGTCTTTTCATTTTGTCGATGGTTTCCTTTGCTGTGCAGAAGCTTTTTAGTTTGATGTAGTCCCATTTGTTTATTTTTTCTATTGTTTCTCTTGCCTGGTCAGACATGGTGCTTGAAAATATGTTGCTAAGACCGATGTGGAAGAGTGTACTGCCTATGTTTTCCTCTAGAAGTTTCATAGTTTCAAGTCTTACATTCAAGTCTTTAATCCATTTGGAGTTAATTTTTGTGTATGGTGTAAGGTACGAGTCTACTTTCATTTTTTTGCATGTGGCTATCCAGTTTTCCCAACACCATTTGTTGAAGAGACTTTCTTTTTTCCATTGTTTGTTCTTGGCTCCTTTGTCAAAGATTAGCTGTCCATAGATGTGTGGGTTTATTTCTGGGCTTTCGATTCTATTCCATTGATCTGTGTGTCTGTTTTTGTGCCAGTACCATGCAGTTTTGGTTACTATAGCTTTGTAGTATATTTTGAAATCAGGGAGTGTGATACCTCCAGCTTTGTTCTTTTTTCTCAGGATTCCTTTAGCTATTTGGGGTCTTTTGTTGTTCCATATAAATTTTAGGATTCATTGTTCTATTTCTGTGAAGAGTGTTGTTGGAACTTTGATAGGGATTGCATTGAATCTATAGATGGCTTTAGGAAGTATGGACATCTTAACTGTGTTAATTCTTCCAATCCAAGAGCATGGAATATCTTTCCATTACTTTGTGCCTTCTTCAATTTCTTTCAGCAACGTTTTATAGTTTTCGGTGTACAGATCTTTCACCTCTTTGGTTAAGTTTATTCCTAGGTATTTTATTCTTTTTGTTGCAATTGTAAATGGGAGTGTATTCTTAACTTCTCTTTCTGCTACTTCGTTGTTAGTGTATAGAAATGCAACTGATTTTTGTATGTTGATTTTGTATCCTGCAACTTTACCATTTCGTTTATTACTTCTAAAAGTTTTCTGGTGGATTCTTTAGGGTTTTCTATATATAAAATCATGTCATCTGCAAATAGTGACAGTTTCACTTCTTCCTTTCCAATTTGGATCCCTTTTATTTCTTTCTCTTGCCTGATTGCTCTGGCTAGGACTTCCAGTACTATGTTAAATAGGAGTGGTGACAGTGGGCATCCTTGTCTGGTTCCTGTTCTTAGAGGGATGGCTTTCAGTTTTTCACCATTGAGGATGATATTAGCTGTGGGTTTGTCATATATGGCCTTTATTATGTTGAGGTACTTTCCTTCTATCCCCATTTTATTCAGAGTTTTTATCATAAATAGATGCTGTATCTTGTCAAATGCTTTCTCTGCATCTATTGAGATAATCATGTGATTTTTATTCTTCATTTTATTAATGTAGTGTATCACGTTGATTGATTTGCAAATGTTGAACCATCCCTGCATACCTGGAATAAATCCCACTTGATCATGGTCTATAATCTTTTTAACGTATTGTTGTATGCGATTTGCTAGTATTTTGTTGAGGATTTTTGCATCGATATTCTCAGTGATATTGGCCTGTAATTTTCTTTTTTTGTGTTGTCATTGTCTGGTTTTGGTATCAGGGTAATGTCAGTTTCGTAGAATGAGTTAGGGAGCTTCCCCCCCTCCTCAATTTTTTGGAAGAGTTTGAGAAGGATAGGTATAAAGTCTTCTTTGAATGTTTGGTAGAATTCACCAGGGAAGCCGTCTGGTCCTGGACTTTTATTTTTGGGGAGGTTTCTGATAACTGTATTGATCTCCTTACTGGTGATTGGTCTATTCAAATTCTCTACTTCTTCTTGATCCAGTTTTGGAAGGTTGTATGATTCTAAGAATTTATCCATTTCTTCCAGATTGTCGAATTGGTTGGCATATAGCTTTTCATAGTATTCTCTTATAATCTTTTGTATTTCTGAGGTGTCTGTTGTAATTTCTCCTCTTTCATTTCTGATTGTACTTATTTATGCCTTCTCCCTTTTTTTCTTGGTGAGTCTAGGTAAAGGTTTGTCAGTTTTGTTGATCTTTTCAAAGAACCAGCTCTTCGTTTTATTAAGTTTTTCTATTTTTTTAGTCTCTATTTCATTTATTTTTGCTCTGCTTTTTATTATTTCCCTTCTTCTACTGATTTTGGGCTTTGTTTTTCTTTTTCCAGTTCCTTTAGGTGCATTGTTAGATTGTTTATTTGAGATTTTTCTTGTTTGTTGAGATAGGCCTGTATTGCTATAAACTTCCCTTTTAGAACCGCTTTGGCTGTATCCCATAAATTCTGGCATGTCGTATTTTCATTTTCATTTGTTTCCAGGTATTTTTTCATTTCTTCTTTGATTTCTTAGTTGACCCAGCTGTTGTTCAGTAGCATTTTGTTTAATCTCCACGTATTTGTGGCTTTTCTGAGATTCTTCCTATAGTTGATTTCTAGTTTCATACCGTTATGGTCAGAAAAGATGCTTGGAATTATTTCAGCCTTCTTAAATTTATGGAGACTTGTTTTGTAGCCTAATATGTGATCAATCCTGGAGAATGTTCCATGTGCATTTGAAAAGAACGTGTATTCTTCGGTTTTTGGATGGAATGCTCTGTATATATCTACTAGGTCCATCTGTTCTAGTGTGTCATTTAAGGCCAATGTTTCCTTATTGATCTTCTGTTTGGATGATCTATCCGTTGGTGTAAGTGGAGTGTTAAAGTCCCCTACTATTATTGTGTTACTATCTATTTCTCTTTTTATGTCTGTTAATAATTGCTTTATATATTTAAGTGCCCCTACATTGGGTGCGTAGATATTTACAAGTGTTATATTCTCTTGTTGGGTTGTTCCCTTGATCATTATGTAATGCCCTTCTTTGTGTCTTTTTACAGTTTTTGTTTTAAAGTCTATTTTGTCTGATATAAGTACTGCTACCCCAGCTTTCTTTTCATTGCCATTTGCGTGAAGTATCTTTTTCCATCCCTTCACTTTCAGTTTGTGAGTGTCTTTAGGTCTGAAGTGTGTCTCTTGTATGCAGCATATATATGGGTCTTGTTGTTTTATCCAATCAGCCACCCTATGCCTTTTAATTGGAGCATTTAGTCCCTTGACGTTTAAAGTAGCTATTGATAAGTATGTACTTACTGCCATTTTTTAACTTTTTTTTCTCAGTGTTTTATTAGTCCTTCTCTGTTCCTTTCTCCTTTATACACAATTGATGGTCTGTTTAGTTCGACCTCTGTCTGAAAGCTCTACTCTTTAACTCTTCTCCTACCTCATTTTATGTTTTTGGTATCATATCTAACCTCTTTTTTGTGCGTTTGTATCCATTACCCTCTTATCATGGAAATAGATAATTTTTCCTATATGTGGTCTTCTCTTTTCCCCTTAAATCAGTCCGTTTAACATTTCTTGTAGCACTGGTTTCTTGGTGACAAACTCCTTTAATTTTTGCTTGTCTAGGAAATTTTTGATCTCTCCTTCCATTTTTAATTATAACCTTGCTGGGTAGAGTATTCTTGGCTGTAAGTTTTTTCCTTTTAGCATTTAAATATATCGTCCCACTCTCTTGTAGACTGTAAGGTTTCTGCTGAGAAGTCACCTGATAGCCTTATGGGGTTTCCTTTGTATGTAACTTGTCTTTCTCTCGCAGCTTTTAGGATTCTCTCTTTATCTTTACTTCTAGACATTTTGATTATGATGTGTCTTGTTGTGGGCCTCTTTGGATTTATCTTGTTTTGGGCTCTCTGTGCTTCCTGTACCTGGATGTCTGTTTCCTTCCTTAGGTTAGGGAAGTTTTCATCTATTATTCCTTGAAATAGATTTTCTGCCCCTTTATCTCACTCTTCTCCTCTGGGACACCTATAATATGGATGTTAGTGCGCTGATGTTGTCCCAGAGGTCCCTTAGACTGTCCTCACTCTTTGTAATTCTTTTCTCTTTTACCTGTTCAGCTTGGGTAATTTCTTCTAGTCTTTCGTCCAGCTCACAGATCCGTTCTTCTGTATCCTCTACTCTGCTTTTGAGTCCCTCTAGTGAATTTTTCATTTCCAGTATTGTATTCTTCATTTCTGATTGGTTCTTTTTTCTCTCTTCCATTTCTTTGTTGACATTCTCACTGAGTTCATCTATTCTTCTCCCCAGATCAGTGAGCATCCTTGACACTCTTTGTTTGAACTCTCTGTCAGGTGGATTGCTCATTTCTGTTTCACTTAGTTCCTTTTCTCAGGTTTTGTCCTGTTCTCTTACTTGGAACGTATTCCTTTGCCTCCTCATTTTGCCTCTTTCCCTGTGTTTGTGTCTATGTATTAGGTAGGTCACTTATGTCTCTTGCTCTTGGATAGGTGACCTTATGTAAGTGATGCCTTAGGAGGCCTGCAGTGTGCTTCCCTCAGTTCTCAATATTCCAGAGGTGACCCCTATGTGGGCTACATGTGTCCCTCTGTTGTGGCCTGTTTGCTCTCCCTGTAGGCTCCCAGGGAGGCTGAGTTATGCTCCTGGCCAGCTGTTGTAATGCTCAGCTGCTTGTAATTGTTGTGGGCCCTTCAGTCTCTTTATCAGGTGTGGGGAGCCCCAGCACCATTGGCTGCAAGTTCTAATACCACATTTGTGTTGCAGTATTTCTTTCAAGCGAGTAGGCCCCCTGTGTGGCAGGTTGTTAGGCTCAGGGGCTTACAGTTGCTATAAGCCTCCAGCCTTTAGGTCTCTTGTCAGCTCTCTGAGGATTGCAGCTGGGTGCGGCTGGCCTCAGGCATGGGAGCACCCAATTGTTTCAGGCTTTGGAAGGTGGGGCAAACCCCCATGTGGGTCTTTGAGAAGCACAAGTCTTCTGCGGCTGAGAAGCCCTACCGCCCACAGGTCCACACACACAGTCAACACAGTCTTGCCCCATGTCTGCGCCCCGACCTCCCGAAGTGGACCCAGTCTCTCCACAGCAGGAGCCTCACACACCCACTGCCACCCTACAGTCTCCACCCGCTCTTTGTGCACCCCTTGCCCCACTGAAGTTGGCTGAGTTGCCAGGCTGCAGAGAATCCAGTCACCAATCTATTCAGGCCCACAAGTTGCCTGAGGGCTTGTTGTTGGGTGGGGCCAGTCTCCAGGGTGGGCTGCCTGCCCTGGCTGAGCTGGATTAAATCGGTACTCTAGTGGCTGGGGCAGACCTGGGCTAGCAGTTCCCAGGGAGAACTCCAATGGCGTCTGTGCCAGCACACCCACACCTGGCCACAACAATGGCCGCCGCCAATGTCCAAGTCCCTGGAAAGGTCTCACCCCTCACCGAGGTGCACTCAGGGCCTATCAGGTGAGTCTCCCTTCACCAAAGCACTGTGTACCTTTCTTTCTGGTGACTTTAGGTTGCTTTCTGAAACGGGTGAGTTTGCACATGGGCCCTTTAAGAGCCGGTTTTAATTTCTTTGTGAACCAGGTTTTCTGGGGGTTCTCCCCAATGTTTTAGTAGCAGGCAAAGCCAGATATTATGCCACTCAACTTGATTGTGCTGGGTCCACAAAATGCCCACAGCAGGGGCACTCCCCGGCTCAGGGCCCCGCCCCTTCACGGAGGGCTGCATACCTTTGGTCTGCTCCTGGGCGGCTGTGAGGCACTGAAGCTTGTGAAGGCGGCATTTTTCCTCTCCCGAAGGGAATCTCTGCCTTTTGCACCTCAATTAGGACTTTCGTTTGTTGCAGGAGTTTCTCTGATCCAGTTTTCGGCTGTGTCTCAGGGGTAATCTTTCCACGAGTAGTTGTAAATTGACTGTGTCCATTGCAGGAGGCGAGGTCAGTCTCCTTACGGCGCCATCTTGACTTTGAATCACACCCATTATTTCTTATTTCTCCTGTAGTACACTAGCAGTGTGTGCTTATTGATATGTTTGAAGGCCCTAGGGTTCTCACTGTGCCAGATCGCAAAGGGTTTCAATTTGTAGCCTGCAACATTATCCCCAAGTAAGACTATTATCTTGTCTTTAAAAACCTTGGTACCTAGCATTGACTTGGCCTCCATATGAATGAAAGTCCTTTCAGGCATCCATTTCTAGAATAAGAAATTTTTGTCCATATTGAATATTTGTTCTGGCAAGTAATTTTCCTCCACAATCAGCTTATCTAGACTTTCCAAAAATTCTTCAGCTGCCTTCACATCAGCAGTTGCAGACTCACCACTCACTTTCATGTTATGCAATGAATAATGATTCTTGAATTGTTTAAACTACTTAGAGCTAGCAGTAAATTCAACATTGTCTTTAGGTCCAGTCTTTTCTTTTAATATTGGAAACAGTCTTTTTGCTTTGGCTGTGATTGTCATGGCACTGAGAAGGATACGCTCCTGTGTCTGGTCTTCAATCCAGGATATTAGGAGTTTCTCCATGTCTGATATAGGCCATTATCAAATTTTTGTTAGTCTCATTGCCTTCAATGAAGCAGATCCTTTAACAGCTTTCATCACTTTGTTCTTGTTCTTCAAGATTTTAGCTATGGTGGGATGGGACATGCCTGACTGATGAGTTCTAACCATCACTGATTTTCCATATTTATAGTCCTTAATCACTTTTAATTTTGTTTCCATATCAATCACTCGATGTAGCCTCTTATTGACAATTTAGAAGTCGATTTTATACACTTAGAGGGCCATGATGAACAAAACAACATGAGATTAAACCAAGCACAAGAAAATATAATGCAATTAAGAGATGCAAAGTAAGAGTAAACACGAGATGTACGAGGCTACTGCATGTGTAACATGGCATATTGTTTTACAGTATTTTTTTAATAAGTAGAAAGAGTACACTCTAAAATAATGATAAAAAGTATAGTATAGTAAATACATAAATCAGTAACAGTCATTTATTATTATTTTCAAGTATTATGTACTGTGCATATTTGTATGTGCTGTACTTTTATATGACTGGCAGTTCAGTAGGTTTGTTTACACAAGCATCACCACAAACATGAGTAATCCATTTCACTATAACATTATGATGGCTACAACATCACTAGGTGATAAGAATTTTTGAGCTTCATTATTATCTTTTGTGACCATTGCTGTATATGTGGTCCATCATTGACCAAAACATGATTATGCAGTTCATGACTGTATATAAAAAACAAGCAAACAGAAATTTAGGAGTTGAAGTATACAACTGAATTGAAAAATTCACTAGAATGCTTACCAGAAGACCTCAACAAGCAGAAGAAAAAAATCAGTGAAGTAGAAAGCAGGTAATTTAAAATTATGCAATTGAGAAGTGAAATGAAAAAAGAATAAAAGAGTGGAGAAAGATTAAGGAACTTATGGGACACCATCAAGTGGAAATTTTATACATATAGGTGAGAGTCAGAAGGAGAGAGAGAAATGGAGCAGAAAGTTTATTTGAGAAATAAAGACCCAAAACATCTCAAATCTGATGAAGGAAATGAACATCAAGATTCAAGAGCCCAATGAGTGTCAAGAAAGAAGAATGCAAAGCAGTCCACAATGAGACACATTATAATCAAATTATGAACAGTCAGAGATAAAGAGAAAATTTTGAAAGCAGAAAGAGAAAAGTGACACGTGACATGCAACAGAGCTTACATAAGGTTATCAATGGATTTCTAGGCAGAAACGAGGGTGGCATAAGGGAGTGGGATGATATATTTAAAGTGCTGAATGAAAAAAAGAAACTGCCAAAAAAAAATTAAACTATCTGGCAAAATAGTACTTCAAAAATGAAAGAAAAATAAACACTTCCTGCAAATACAAAAGATGAGGAAGTTCACCACCACTAGACTACCCATATAGCAATGCTAAAGGGGTTAGAGTATCAAAAACAAAATGAATGAAAAAGACTGAAGAAAACCTAACAGACTTATGGGACACCTTAACTCTGGTATAAAGGTTAAAGGACAAAAATATTAAAAATAACAGCTAAAACAATTTGTTAAAGGATGCACATATAAAAAGATATAAATTGTGAAATCAAAAACATGAAAGGAGGGAGTGAAAGGGTACAGATTTTGTATGCATCGTCTGATATATATAGATATAGATCAGATATTGATATAGATATATGATGTAGCATATAAGCCTCATGGTAACCATAAGGTAAAAACCTACAGGAGTTTTCCAAAAGATAAGGAGAAGGGAATCAAAACATACCACTAAAGAGTATCATCAGTTCACAAAGAAGACAGCAAAAGAGGAAGAAAGGATGGCAGTGTGTGTCGTTATTTACCAATAGTTACTCTAAATGTAAATGGACTGAATTCTCCAATCAAAAGATAAAATAGATGGGTGGATAAAAATCACAAGCAAATATATACAGTAGACCACTTGAAATTTAATAACACATATAGGTTCAAAGTGAATGAATGAAAAAAGATATTCCGTGCAAGTGGAAACCACAGACAAAATATACTAAACCAAAAATGGTAAAAAGAGACAAAGGTTATTATATAAAGATAAGAGGATCAATTGATTAAGAAGATATAACAGTCATAAATATATATTAACTCAACAATGGAGCACCAAATATATTAAGCAAATACTAGAAAATCTGAAGGAAGAAATTGACATTACAATTATAGTAGTGGTCTTTAATACTCCACTTTCAACAATGAATAGATCATCCAAACATAAAATCAAAAAAGAAATATGGGACTCTAACCACACTTTAGTCCAAATGGACGTAACAGAGAAAGAAATAACATTCCATCCCACACCAGCAGAATACACGTTCTTCTCAAATACACACAAAACATCCAACGTAGATCATATGATACGTCACAAAGCAAATATTAGGAAATGTAAAAAGACTGAAATCATACCACGTGCCTCTTCTAACCATAGTGTATGAAACCAGAAATCAATAAGTGAGGAAAACTGGAAAGTTTACAAACATATGGAAATTAAACACACTCCTGAACAACAAATAGGCCGATAAAAAATCAAAAGAGAAATAAAAAAAATCTCAAAACAAATGAAAATAGAAACACAATACACTAAAACATATGGGATTCTGTAAAAGAAGATCTTAGAAATCTATGTGATAAATGCATATATTAATAGAAAGATTGAAAATTAAAAAAACCTAACTTTATACCTCAAGGGACTAGAAAAATAACAATGAACTAAGTCCAAAGTTAGCAGAAGGAAGGAAATAACAAAGATCAGACGGCAAATATAAAATTCAGGCCAGAAAACAATAGAAAAGTTCAGTGACACTAAGAGCTGCTTTTGAAAACAAAACTGACAAACTTTTAGCTACACTAAAAAGAGATAAGGCAAAATCAAAAATGAAAGAAAAGGCATTAGAACTGATATCACAGAAATACATAGAATAATAAAAGACTACTATGAACAGTTATATGATAACAAATTAGATAACCTAGAAGAAATGGATAAATTCCTAGAAACATACAACTACCAAGGTTAATCATGAAGAAATAGAAAATATGATCAGATTAATAACAAGTAAGGAGATTGAATCAGAAATCACAGACCTCCCAACACACAAATGTCCAGGACCATATGATTTCACCGATGAATTCCACCAAATATTTAAGGGAGAATTAACATCATCCTATTCAATCTCTTCCAAAATATTGATGAGGAAGTAACACTCTCAAACTCATTTTATGAAGCCAGCATTACCCTGAAACTAAAGTAAAACAAGAACACTACAAAAATAAAAACTCCAGGCCAGGGGATTGTGATGTCAGCATCATGATGGAGTGAGCTATTCCCTTTGTCTCTCCCCTCTAATTTACAACAAGTTGGACATTCATTGACCAACAAAGGACTTCCTGCATAGCACAACAGAATGCCTGAGAGATCTGTGCATTTATACATCTGAAGGTGGGTGGACTGGACCTCCAGCAGGCAGTGGAACTAGGGGAACAGGCCCCCCCCGCCCCCAGCAGTGGCAATCGAAAACTTAGATCCTCACACTGGCATACAGTGGTGGTGATCCAAAACGTGGATCCTCAGTGGTGGTGATCCAAAACGTGGATCCTCACACCAGTGTGTGCACTTGTGACCAGAGTTTGCAAGATCAAGAATGGCACTCACATCTTAGCACCTGCCCCCCCATACCAGTGGTGGCAGAAATGGTACACATTCTGAGGATTCAGGACACAAAACAGCCAGTGACCCAGGCTCCTAGTGGCACCAGTCTTTCCAGCAATGGGGACAGCATCCAAAACAGGGACATCTCCAGCAGGGGTGGGTGCCCTGACCTAAGATTTCAAAAAGCACACCAGCATGAGCCAACAACCGGTTGTTGTAGGACCAGCACTCAGGGCTTAGCCCCTGCACTGGCAGGTGACACCTGTAACCTGAGGCTTCAGGAGCCACAGCAGAACCTGTGACTCAGTCCCCAGTAGTGGCACCTCCAACACTTTACCAGCAGCAGGGACTTCATACAAGACCCCTGGCCCCTGGCAGTGACAGGGACACCCATGAACCCAGCAACTCTGGCAGTGGTTCTGCCAGCAACCCCAGATAACCCAGAAGCAACAGTGCAAGTGGTGCACAGGGCAGCAGCACCCAAGCCTGTGGGGAGCCAGTGAGGGAATGCAAGACCTAAGTGAGCCCAAAGCAGCAGAAGTGCTTGCAGATTGGTGACCCCAGTGGTGACACCTGAGACTGCAGCAACATCATAAGAAGCAAGGCCACAGCAATCTCAGAGGCACAAACAGCACAATGATGGCTGGCACAGGGAGTGGAGGGTGGAAATATCAGTCTCTCAAATACAACCAGAAGTAGTTCAGAGCCAAAGTAACCAAAGCGTTACCCAAATAAGAAAAGACTTTACAACCACAAATGTGTCAGTAGAGGATAAACTCATCAAGTACAATCAAGAACTAAAGTAGCATGGCAGAACAGAAAGAAAATGATAACTCTTCAGAAAACAAACTTGAAGTCACAGAAGACTTCATTCTAACTGACAGAAAATTAAAAATAGCTGTCATGAAGAAACTCAATGAGTTACAAGAAAACTCAGAAAGAGGTAAGTGGACTCAGGAATAAAAATAATGAACAGAAGGAGTATTTCACCAAAGAGAATGAAAATCTAAATAAAAACAGAAAATCTGGAGGTGAAGGACACAATTAATGAGATGAAAAATAAAGTAGAAAACATTGAAAATAGAGTAGACCATATGGAAGAGAGAATTACTGAGCTCAAACATAGAAATCAGGAAATGATTCAGCTGGAGGAAGAGACAGAACTAAGATTTTTTTTTAAAATGAAGAAATTCTATGATAAATATCCAACTCAATTAGTAAAAGCAACATAAGGATAATAGGTATCCCAGAAGGCTAATAGAGGGAGAAAGGAGCAGAGAACTTATGCAAAGAAACAAGATCCAAGAACTCAAAAGTGGGGGGAAGGAACTGGATATAAATACATGAAGCTAATAGAACTCTTAATTATCTCAATGCAAAAGACCTTCTCCAAAGCACATTATATTAAAACTGTCAAAGTCAATGACAAAGTCATGGGTGGCCAGGGAGAAGAAAATATCATACAAGGGAACCCCCATCAGGCTAAAAGCAGATATCTGAGAAGAAACTCTACAGGCTAGGAGAGAGTGGAATGATATATTCAAAATATTGAAATATAAGAACTATCAGTCAAGAATACTCTATCCAAGAAAGTTATCCTTCACATATGAAGGAGAAATAAAAGCTTTCCAAGACAAATAAAAGCTGAGGGAGTTTGTCCCCACTAGATCTGTATTCCAAGAAATGTTGAAAAGATCCCTCCTACCTGAAACAAAAAGAGAAAGGTTTACAAATCTTTGAGCAAGGAGATAAATAGACAGACAGAATCAGAAAGTTGCAGCTCTATATCAGAATAGGTTAGTAAACAATCATAACATAAAAGATAAAGGGAAAGAAAGCATCAAAAATAACTATAACAACTTCAATTTGGTCACAAACTCATGACACAAAAAAGAATTATTTGTGACAACAAAAACATAGAAGGGGAAGAGGAAAACGATACACTCTGTACAGGCTAATGGAGGTAAGAGACTGTCAGAAAAAGGACTATCTAATCTATGAGATCTTTTATACAAATCTGACAGTAACCACCAAACAAAATATCAGAGCAGAGTCACAAATGAGAAATAGAGAGAAAAGTGAGAAAAACATCACAGGAAACCACCAAACTGAGATGGCAGAGAGAAATACAGGGAAAAATAATAGAAGTGTAGAAAAACCAGGAAATGAAAGATAAAATGGCAGTATTAAGCCTTCATATATCAAAATCACTCTAAATGTAAATGGATTGAATTAATCAATCAAAAGACACAGAGTGGCTAGATGGATTAAAAACAAAATCTCAACAATATGCTCCCTCCAGGAGACCCACCTCAACTCTAAAGACAAACATATGCACAGAGTGAAAGGATGGAAGATGATACTCCTAGCAAATGGCAACCAAAAAAAAGTGGCTGTAGCCATATTTATATCAGACAAAATAGACTTCAAGCCAAAAAAGAAAACAAGAGACAAAAAGGAGCATTATATAATGATAAAAGGGACATTCCAACAAGAATACATACACTTATTATTAAATACACACTTAACAAAGGAGCACCAAAGTATATAAAGCAATTATTAACAGATCTAAAGGGAGAAATTGACAGCAACACAATAATAGTAGGAGACTTTAACACAGCACTTACATCAATGGATAGATCATCCAGACAGCAAGTCAACAAGGAAACAGTGGCCTTAAATGAAACACTAGACCAAATGGACTTAAAAGAATGTTCCATCCAAAAATTGCAGAATACACATTCTTCTCAAGTGCACAGGCAACATTCTCAAAGATAGACATTCTCATATGTTGAGACACAAAGCAAAACAATAAATTTAAGAAGATTGAAATCATATCAAGCATCTTTTTTAATGACAATGGTATGAAACTAGAAATTAACTACAAGGAGAAAGGTGGAAAAGTCACAAATACGTGGAGACTAAGCAACATGCTACTGAACAACTATTGGATCAATGAGAAAATCAAAGGAGAAATCAAAAAATACCTGGAGCCAAATGAAAATGAAAACATAACATGCCAAAACTATGGGACATGGCAAAAGTGATACTATGAGGGAAATTTATAGCAATACAGGTCTACATCAACAAACAAGAAAATTCTCAAATAAGCAATCTTACCCTATATCTAAAAGACCTAGAAAAAGAACAACAAAACCCAAAGTCAGTAGATGGAAGGACACAATAAAAATCAGAGGGGAAATAAATGAAATAGGGACTAAAACAAACAAACAAAAACAAACAAACAAAAACAATAGGGTCAATGAAACTAAGTTGAAAGTTTTGTTCTTTGAAAGGTAAACAAAACTGACAAATCCTTAGCCAGACTCACTAAGAAAAAAAGAGAAAAGGCTCAAATAAATAAAATCAGAAATGAAAGAGGAGAAATTAAAATGGATACCAGGGAAATACAAAAGATTATAAGAGAATATTATGAAAACTTGTATGCCAAGAAATTTGATAATCTAAATGAAATTGATAAACTCTTAGAATGATACAACCTCCCAAAACTGAATCAAAAAGAAGCAGAGACTCTGAATAGACCTTTACACAAGAGATTGAAAAAATATTCAAAAACCTCCCAAAAAACAAAACTCCAAGACCAGACAGCTTCTCTGAATTCTACCTACCAAACATTCAAAGAAGATTTAATGCCTATGCTTCTCAAACACTTCCAAAAAATTGAAGCAGACAGAATGCTTCCTAAATCATTCTATGAGGTCAACATTAACCTGATACCAAAACCGGACATGGACAACACTAAAAAGGAAAATTACATGCCAATATAACTTGTGAACATAGATGCAGAAAACCTCAACAAAATATTAGAAAATTGAATACAAAAGTACATTAAAAGGACCATACACCATGATCAAGTGGGATTTATTCCAGGGATGTAGAGAATTTTCAACATCCACAACTGATTCAATGTGTTACACACATTAACAAAATGAAGAATAAAAATCACATGATCGTCTCAGTAGATGCAGAGAAAGCATTTGACAAGATTCAACATCCATTTATGATAAAAAACCCTAAATAAAATAGATATAGAAGGAAAGTACCTTAAGATAATAATGGCCATATATGGTAAACCCACAGCCAACACTATACTCAAAAGTGAAAAATTGGAAGCTATCTCTAAGAATGGGAACAAGACAAGGATTCCCACTCTCGCCACTCTTATTCAACATAGCACTTGAACTTTTAGCCAGAGCAAGTAGGCAAGAAAATGAAATAAAAGAGATGCAAATTGGAAAGAAGTAAAACTCTCACTATTTGTGGATGACATGATTATATATGTAGAAAACCCTGAATAATTCACCAAAACCCTATTAGAAATAATTAACAAATACATTAAAGCCGCAGGATACAAAATCAACGTACAAAATTCAGTTGCATTTCTAGACACTAACAAAGAACTAGCAGAAAAATAAATCAAGAATATAATCTCATTTACAATTGGATATAAAGAATAAAACACCTAGTACCAAATTTAACCTATAAGAGAAATCTATAAGACATTATTGAAATAAATTGAAGAAGACATAAAGAAATGAAAGATCTTCCATGCTCATGGATTGGAAGAATAAACGTAGTTAAAATGTCCATTTTACCTAAAAATATCTATAGACTGAATGCAATCCCAATCAGAATCCGAATGACATTTTTCAAAGAAATAGAACAAAGAATCCTAAAATTTATATGGAACAGCAAAATACACCAAATAACCAAAGCAATCGTGAGAAAAAAGAACAAAGCTGGAGGTATCACACTCTCTGAACTCAAAATATCCCACAAGGGCCAGCCTGGTGGCATAGTGGTTAAGTTTGCCTGTTCTGCTTCAGTGGCCTGGAATTTGCAGGTTTGGATCCTGGGCGCAGACCTACACCACTCATCAAACTATGCTGTGGCAGCCACCCACATAGAAAATAGAGGAAGATTGGCATAGATGTTAGCTCAGGGCCAATCTTCCTCAAGCAAAAATAGGAAGATAGGCAACAGATGTTAGTTTAGGGACAACCTTCATCACACACACACGCACACACAGAAATACTACAAAGCTATAGTAATCAAAACAGCAGGGTACTGGCAGAAAAACAGGCACACACATCAATGTAACAGAATTGAGAGCCCAGAAATAAAGCCATACATCTATGGACAGGTAATCTTTGACAAAGGAGGCTAGAACATACAATGGAGAAAGGAAAGTCTCTTCAATAAATGGTGTTGGGGAAACTGGTCAGACACATGCGAAAGAATGAAAGTAGACCATTGTCTTACACTATACATATAAGTTAACTAAAACTGGGTCAAAGACTTGAATGTAAGACCCGAGACCATAAAACTAGAAGAAAACATAGGCAGTATGCTCTTTGACATCAGTCTTTGAAGTATCTTTTATTTTTAAAATTATTTTATTGAGGTTATAATAGTTTATAACATTGTGAAATTTCAGTTGTACATTATTATTTGTCAGTTACCATATATATGTGCCCCTTTACCCCTTGTGTCCACCCCACAACCCCCTTCCCCTCTGGTAACCATTTATCTGTTCTCTTTGTCCATTTGTTTATCTTCCATATATGAGTGAAATCATGCAGTGCTTGTCTTTCTCTGCCTGGCTTATTTTGCTTAACATAATACCCTCAAGGTCCATCCAAGTTGTTGCAAATGGGACAATTTTGTCTTTTTTATGGCTGAGTGGTATTCCATTGTATGTATATATCACATCTTTATCCATTCATCAGTTGATGGGCACTTCTGTTGATTCCATGTCTTGGCTATTGTGAAAAATCCTGCAATGAACAAGGGGTGCATAAGTCTCTTTGAATTGTTGATTTCAAGTTCTTTGGATAAATACCCAGTAATGGGATAGGTGGATCATATGGTATTTCTATTTTTGATTTTTTGAGAAATCTCCATACTGTTTTCCATAGTGGCTGCACCAGTTTGCATTCCTACCAGCAGTGTATGAGGATTCCCTTTTCTCCACATCCTCTCCAACATTTGTTATTTTTGTCTTGGTAATTATAGCCATTCTAACAGGTGTAAGGTGATACCTCAGTGTAGGTTGGATTTGCATTTCCCTAATGACAAGTGATGTTGAACATCCTTTCATGTGCCTCTTGGCCATCTGTATACATTCTTTGGAAAAATGTCTGTTCAGATCCTCTGCTGACTTTTTGATCAGGTTGTTTTTGTTGTTGTTGTTGAGTTGATGAGTTCTTTATATGTTTTGGAGACTAACCCCTTGTTAGATATATGATTTTCAAATATTTTCTTCCAGTTGGTGGGTTGTGTTTTTCATTTTTTTCCTGGTTTCCTTTGCCTTACAGAAGCACTTTAGTCTCACATAGTCCCCTTTGTTATTTTTTCTTTTGTTTCCCTTTCCTGAGCAGACGTGTATTCGAAAAGATGCTTCTAAGACTGATGTCCAAGAGTGTGCTACCTATATGTTCTTCTAGGAGTTTTATTGTTTCACATCTTACATTCAAGTCTTTAATCCACTTTGAGTTAATTTTTGTGTATGGCATAAGACAATGGTGTACTTTCATTCTTTTGCTTGTGGCTGTCCAGTTTTCCCTACACCATTTATTGAA
This sequence comes from Diceros bicornis minor, assembly GCF_020826845.1. Taxonomy (NCBI): domain Eukaryota; kingdom Metazoa; phylum Chordata; class Mammalia; order Perissodactyla; family Rhinocerotidae; genus Diceros; species Diceros bicornis. The sequence continues at coordinate 8,198,841 of NC_080759.1, read as the reverse complement.
GAGACCTTCCTTTCTCCATTGTATGTTCTCAGCACCTTTGTCAAAGATTAGCTGTCTGTAGATGTGTGGTTTTATTTCTGGGCTTTCAATTCTGTTCCATTGATCCGTGTGTCTGTTTTTGTACCAGTACCATGCTGTTTTGATTACTATAACTATGTAATATATTCTGAAGTCAGGGATTGTGATGCCTCCAGTGTTGTTGTTTTTCCTCAGGATTGCTTTAGATATTTGGGGTCTTTTGTTGCTCCATATGAATTTTAGGATTCTTTGTTCTGTTTCTCTGAAGAATGTCATTAGGATTCTGATTGGGATTGCATTAAATCTGTAGATTGCTTTATGTATTATGGAAATTTTAACTATGTTTATTCTTCCAACCCATGTGCATGGAATATCATTTCATTTCTTTATGTCATCATTGACTTCTTTCAATAATGTCTTATAGTTGTCATTATATAGGTTTTTCACCTCCTTAGTTAGATTTATTCCTGGATATTTTCTTCTTTTAGTTGTGATTGTAAATGGGATTGTATTCTTGAGTTCTCTTCCTGTTAGTTTGTGATTAGAGTATAGAAATGCAGCTGATTTTTGTAAGTTGATTTTGTACCCTGCTACTTTGCTGAAGTTGTTGATCATTTCTAATAGTTTTCTGATGGATTCTTTAGGGTTTTCTTTATATAGAATCATGTTCTCAGCAAAGAGCAAGAATTTCACTTCTTTCTTTTCAATTTGGGTATCTTTTATTTCTTCTTCTTGCCTAATTGCTCTGGTCAAAACCCCCAGTACTATGTTGAATAGGAGTGGCAAGAGTGGGACCCCTGTCTTGTTCCTGTTCTCAGAGGGATGGCTTTTAGTTTTTCCCCATTGAGGAAGATGTTGGCTGTGGTTTTGTAACATATGGCCTTTGTTATTTTGAGGTGCTATCCTTCTATGCCCATTTTATTGAGAGTTTTTATCATGAATGGATGTTGGATCTTGTCAAATGCTTTCTTTGCCTCTATAGAGATGATTATATGATATTTATTCCTCATTTTGTTAATGTGGTGTATCACATTGATTGATTTGTGGAAGTTGAACCATCCCTGCATCTCTGGTTAAATCCCACTTGATCATGGTGTATGATCCTTGTAATGTATTGCTGTATTCGGTTTGCCAATATTTTGTTGAGGATTTTTGTTCATCAGCAATATTGGCCTGTAATTTTCCTTCTTTGTGTTGTCCTTGTCTGGCTTTGGGATCAGGGTGATGTTGGCCTCATAGAATGAGTTAAGAAGTGTTCTGTCTTCAATTTTTTCGAATAGTTTGAGAAAGATAGGTATTAAATCTTCTTTGAATGTTTAGTAGAATTCTCCAGAGAAGCCATCTGGTCTTGGACTTTTATTTTTTGGGAAGTTTTTGATTACTGTTTCAATCTCTTTACTTGTGATTGGTATATTCAGATTCTCTATTTCTTTTTGGTTCAGTTTTGGGAGGTTGTATGAGTCTAGAAATTTATCTATTTCTTCTAGATTGTCCAATTTATTGGCATATAGTTTTTCATGGTATTCTCTTATAATCCTGTGCATTTCTGTGGTAGCCATTGTAATTTCTCCTCTATTTTTTTAACTTTATTTATTTATTTATTTATTTATTTATTTATTTATTTATTTATTTATTTAATGAGGAAGATCAACCCTGAGCTAACATCCAGGCCAATCCTCCTCTTTTTGCTGAAGAAGACTGGGCCTGAGCTAACATCCATGCGGATCTTCCTCCACTTTATGTGGGACGCCACCACAGCCTGGCCTGACATGCAGTGCATTGGTGCGCACCCGGGATCCGAACCTCGGCAGCCAGCAGCAGAGCACGTGCACCCAACTGCTATGCCATGAGGCTGGGCCCCTCCTCTTTTGTTTATTTGAACCTTCTCTCTTTTTTTCTTAGTCCAGCTAAGGGTTTGTCAGTTTTTTTTTTTAATGTCCTCAAAGAACCAGCTCTTAGTTTCATTGATCCTTTCTACTGTTTTATTTTGTTTGTTTGTTTCTATTTCTTTTATTTCTGCTCTAATTTATCATTTCCCTCCTGCTGACTTTGGGATTTGTTTGTTCTTCTTTTCTTAGTTCTGTTAGATGTAGTTTAAGATTACTTAATGGAGATTTTTCTTGTTTGTTAAGGTGGGCCTGTATTGCTATGAATTTCCCTCTTAGAACCTCTTTGGCTGCATCCCATATGTGTTGGTATGGTGTATTTTCATTTTCAATTGTCTCCAGATATTTTTTTTCTTTTTTTGTGAGGAAGATCGGCCCTGAGCTAACATCTGCCAATGCTCCTCTTTTTGCTGAGGAAGACTGGCCCTGGGCTAACATCCATGCCCATCTTCCTCTACTTTATATGGGACGCTGCCACAGCATGGCTTGACAAGTGGTGCGTCAGTGTGTGCCAGGACACAAACCGGCGAACCCTGGGCCGCCGCAGCGGAGAACGTGTACTTAACTGCTTGCGCCACCGGGCTTGCCCCTCCAGATATTTTTTTATATCTCTTTTAATTTCTTCATTGATATTTTGGTTGTTCAGTAGCATGTTGTTTAGTCTCAACATGTTTGTCACTTTCCCAGCTTTTTTCTTGTAGTTGATTTGTAGTTTCATAGCATTATGGTCAGAAAAGATGCTTGATATGATTTCAATCTTCTTAAATTTATTGACGCTTGCCTTGTTTACCAACATATGGTCTATCCTTGAGAATGTTCCACGTGCACTTGAGACGAATGTGTATTCTGCTGTTTTTGGATGGAATGTTCTATATATATGTATTAAGTACATCTGGTCTGTGTTTTCATTTAATTCCACCATTTCCTTGTTGACTTTCTGTGTGGATGATCTATCCATTGATGTGAATGTGGTGTTGAGGTCCCCTACTATTATGGTGTTGCTGTTAATTTCTCCTTTTAGGTCTGTTAATAGTTGCTTTTTGTACTTTGGTGCTCCTGTGTTAGGAGCATATATATTCATGCGTTATGGCCTCTTGGTGGAGTGTCCCTTTTATCATTATATACTGCCCCTATTTTTCTCTCATTGCCTTTTTTTATCTTGAAGTCTACTTTTTCTGACATAAATATGGCAATGTGTGCTTTCTTTTGTTTGCCATTAGCTTGGAGTATCATCTTCCATCCCTTCATTCTGAGCCTGTGTTTGTCTTTAGAGCTGAGATGTATTTCCTGGAGGCAGCATATTGTTGGGTCTTGTTTTTTAATCCATCCAGCCACTTGGTGTCTTTTGATTGGTGACTTCAAGCCATTTACATTTAGAGTGATTAGTGATATATGAGGGCCTAATATTGCCATTGTGTCACTTGTTTTCTGGTTGTTCTGTATTTCCCTTTTTTCTCATCCTGTGTATTTCTGACTGCCAATTCAGTTTGGTGATTCTCTGTGATGGTATTCTCTTCATTTGTCATCTGTGTCTCTGTTCTGGTTTTTTGTTTAATGGTTACCATGAGGTATGTATAAAAGATCTCATAGATGTGATAGTTCATTTTATGATAGCCTCTTATCTTCTTGGCCTAAGCATGTTCCATCACTTTCCTCTTCCCTAAGTTGTTGTCACAAGTTATTCCATTTTGTGTTGTGAGTTTGTGATTAAAATGAAATAATTATAGTTATTTTTGATGCTTTCCTTCCCTTTACCTTTCATATTATACTTAAGTGTTTGCTAACCTGTTCTGTTAGAGAGCTACAATTTTCTGGTTTTGCATTTCTATTTATCCTCTTACTCAAGGCTTTGTAAACTCTTTATTTTTTTGGGGGGCGTATGAGAGCCTTCTTGATCATTTCTTGTGGGTGGGGCATATTGTGGTAATGTACTCTCTCAGCTTTTCTTTATCTGGGAAAGTTTTTCTTTCTCCATCATATCCGAAGGAGAGTTTTGCTGGATAGAGCATTCTTGGCTGAAGGTTTTTGTCTTTCATAGTTTTGAATATATAATTCCACTTTCTCCTAGCCTGTAAGGTTTCTGCTGAGAAATCCGCTGAAAGCCTGATAGGGGTGATAGGATTTACTTTGTAGCTTATTTTGTTCTGCATTGCTACTGTTAACACTTTTTCTTTGTCATTGATTTTTGCTAGTTTTACTAATATATGCCTTGGAAAAGGTCTTTTTATATTGATGTAAATAGGACTTTTGTTAGCTTCATTTACAGTAATTCCATTTCCTTCCCCAGGTCGGGAAGTTCACAGTTATTATTTCTTTGAACAAGCTTTCTGCTCCTTTTTCACTCTCTTCTCCCTGTGCAGTACCTAGAATGCTTATGTTGTATTTCCTAATTGAGTTGGATAATTCTCAGAGAATTTCTTCATTTCTATTTAGTCTTTGTTCTCTCTGCTCTTCCATCTGAAGCATTTGTATATTTCTGTTCTCTGAATTACTAATTCTGTCTTCCATAATATCAGCTCAGTTTTTGTATGATTCCACATTTGTCTGTATCTCATTCATTGTGTTCTTCATGTCTGACGTTTCTGATTAGCATTTTTTATAGTTTCAATTGAATTTGTGAAGAATTCCTTCTGTTCAGTAATTTTATTCCTGAGTTCATTGAACTGTCTTGCTGAGTTTTCTTGTAACTCATTGAGTTTGTTTATGATAACTATTTTGAATTCTCTGACATTTAGATTGCAAATTTCTATGCCTTCCAGATTGATTTCTGCCTACTTGTCATTTTTCTTCTGGTCTGCAGTGTTAATACGCTTCTTCATTGTATTTGATGGGGTGGACTTTTGCTGTCACATTGTTGTAGTATCTGGTCATAGATTCTTCCTGTCATCACCTGGCAGGGGCAGAAGCTGTGTTTTCTGAGCCTGCCATGACCCCTGGAAGTTGTGCCTGTTCATTGGAAGCTGTGCCAATGGGCCCTGTCTGCATTTGCATACACTGGCTATCTCTGGTTTACACACATAGGCACAGGTGCTGTGGTGGGGATCCCCTGCTCTAGCTGACTGGCCAAGCTGGTGCACTCGGCAGGAAGGGGGGATTAGCACTTTCCTTCACAAGCCAAACCCCATGTGCTCCCACTCTGCACTCACTGTATGCCTGCCTGGGCTTCTCACCTTGGTTGGGATGCCCCCGTAATTGCTTAGCCACCTTGGTTTGGAGCATTCCTGCAGGCTGGGAGGCAACTCTGAGAGTGAAAGCATCCCTGCCGAGGGCTGCATTTTCCCCCTTGCCCTCTCAGAGTTGCAAGCCAGCCACTGTGCAAGGTCTTGCACCCTAGAACCCTGCCACTAGTGAGGGAGAGGAGATCCACTTACCTCCTTCCACTGCCTCCCAGGGGTTCCACCACCCCAACCTTCAGATGTATGGCTGCATGAATCTCTTGTATGTCAATTGTGTTATTTGAATGTCCTCTGTTGGTTTATGAATGTCTAGTTCTTTTCATCTTAGGGGGGAGAGACTAAGGGAAGAGCTCACTCCACCATGATGCTAATGTCACTCTGCCTACAGTATCTTTTTGAAAACATGTTTACTGAAGAAAGAGAAACAAAAGAGAAAATAAACAAATGGGACTACATCATACTAAAAAGCTTCTGCACAACAAAGGAAACCATCAACTAAATGAAAATACAACTCAACCACTGGGAGAAAATATTTGCAAATCACATATCCAATAAGGTATTAATTTCCAAAATATATAAAGAACACATACAATGCAACAACAAAAATGAACAACTCAATCAAAAAATGGGCAAAGGATACGAACAGAGATTTTTCCAAAGAAGATATATAGATGGCCAACAGGCACATGAACAGATGTTCAACAATGAAAATCAAAACTACAATGAGATATCACCTCTCACCCATTATAATGGCTCTTAAAAAGATAAGAAGTAACAAATGTTGGAGTGGATGTGGAGAAAACAGAACCCTATACACTGCTGGTGGGAATGCCAACTGGTGCAGCCACTATGGAAAACATTATGGAAATTGTCAAAAAACTAAAAATAGAACTACAATGTGATCCAGCTATTCTACTTCTGGGTACTTGTCTCAAGAACATGGAAACACAAATTCAAGAAAATGTATGCACCCCTACGATCATTGCAGCATTATTCACAATAGCCAAGACTTAGAAGCAACCCACATGCCCATCCATGGATGAATGTATAGGATAATGTTGCATATATATACAATGGAATACTACTCAGCCATAAAAAGGATGAAATCATGCCATTTGCAACAACAAGTGGACCTTGAGGGTATTATGCTAAAGAAATAAGTGAGACAGAGAAGGACAAATGCCATATGATTTCACTCATATGTGGAAGATAAACAGACACATAGATAAGGAGAAAAGATTGGTAGTTACCAGAGGAGAAGGAGATGGGGGTAGGGCAAAAGTGGTAAAGGAGCACATATGTATGGTAATGGATGGAAACTAGACTTTTGGTGGTGAAAATGATGCAGTCTATACAAAAACTGAAATATAATGATGTACACCTAAAATTTACACAATGTTATAAACAAATGTGACCTCAATTAGAAAACAAACATACAAAAAAAACTACAGGCCAATATAACTGACGAATATAGATGTAAAACTTACCAACAAAATACTAGCAAAAAAATTCAACAGAACACTAAAAGGATCATACACCATGATCAAGTGAAATTATTCCCTGGGATGAAAGGGTGGTTCAAAATATGCAAATCAAAAAAAAGTGATACATCAGATTATCAGAATAAAAAATATAAAACATATGATGGAGGAGATTGGAAGATGGTGGCATATGATGATTTCAAACTTGCTTAATTTCATAGAGACAACAAATCTACAACTCCTTTGGAAAAATTTCCTCTGTGACAGATCTGGAAATGGGATAAAAAGAACCTCCACAACAAGGGACAACACTGACAGGGGTAGAGGAGGCAGAAATACAGACCCACTGAGGAAAAAAACAACCCCTAAATACAGCACTTCACAGCTGGGAGTGATCTCAAATGTATGCAGCTTTCCCCAGAGGAATGGGAGGTCTGAGCTGTACATTAGGCATTCCAGCCCTTAGATTCAGTGCGACAGAGACATGTTGGCTCTCCTGGCTTTAAAACCAATGGGGAATCTGCCTGGGAAAGCTATAGAACTTCAGAGAAAGATAAACCTCTTAAAGGGCCATGCGCAGGTTCATCCAACTCGGAAACCAGCACAGAAACACCAGATAGAAAAGTGCATAATCTACTGATAAAAGAGAGTCACTTTCTAAGCTCAGAGCACATCTCAGAGAAGGAGGAAGTGGCTGGGCCCACCCTCAGGGACTGAGACACTGGAAGTAGCCTTATTGTAACCTAGTTCAGTCATGCTGACACAGTTGCTGGCAGTCACCATTGGATTACTTCCTCCAGCCTGTTATTGCAGGGGTCTGCCTCACCCACTACAGCACCTAAGGCAATTGAGCACAGCCAGGCAGCAGCCAACCTGCCCCAGGCACTGGCCCCACCAACCAGCAAGCCTGCAGTGAACTTTTGGGCCCATGTCAGTGGGGCATGTGGGCCTGCAGAAGACGTGTTTTGCTGGCCATCACAAACATCCACACAAGGGATATGCCCTTCCTTCCAACACCTGAAACATTGTGTGCTGCCACACCTGGGGCTGGCTCCACTCATGTGTGCTCTTGATGCAGCTGTGAAGGGCAGCATAGCCAGATTTTGCCAGAGGCCTGCCACACTGAAAAGAGAGCCAACTATAGCCATGTGCTGCAGGCAGCTGCACAAGAGGCCTGCAGCAATTTTGAGCCCCTGAGCCTAGCAACCATCCACACTGGGGGCTTGATTCACTTAACAGCAAAACAGCAGCAGTGGTGTGCTTTAGACTTCCCAGACAGCTGTTCTGGGGCTTGCCCCATCCAATAAAGTGACCATAGCAGTCACATGTGGCCAAGCCTTACAATCAGCTGGCCTGGGGTCTAGCCTAGCCTACCCCATGCCAGCATCAATAGCAAACCCACCACAACAGAAAGGCACATGCAGCCCACACAGGGGACACCTCTGGAGCATTTGGTATGAGTGATGAAAGGGGAGCATGTTGCTGGGCCACATAAAGCATCTCTTACATAAGGCCATATTTCCAAGATCAGGGGACATAATTGATTTACCTAATACATAGATATAAGCATAGAGAAGTAGGCAAAATGAAGAGACAAAATAACATGTTGCAAATAAGGGAACAGGACAAATCCTCAGAAAAAGAACTGTACAAAAGAGAGAGAAAATATCTACCTGATAAAGAGTAACAACTAATAGTCATAAGAATGCTCACTGATCTTGGGAAAAGAAAAGATGAACACAGTGAGAACTTCAACAAAAAACTGGAAAATATAAAAAAGAACCTCAGAAATGAAGAATGCAATATGGAAATGAAAAATTCACTCGAGAGAATCAATAGCAGAGTAGATGATACAGAAGAATGGATCAGTGAGCTGGACAATAGAGTAGAGGAAATCACCCAAGCTGAACAGAAAAAAAGAATTTAAAAGAATAAGGACAGTCTAAGGGACCTCTGGGAAAACATCAAGTATAGTAACATCTGTATTATAGGTGTCTCAGAAGGAGAAGAGAGAGACAAAGGGGAAGAGAACTTATTTGAAGAAATAGTAGATGAAAACTTCCCTAAAGTGGGGAAGGAAACAGACATCCAGGTACGGGAAGCACAGAGAGTACCAAACAAGATAAACCCAAAGAGGCCCACACCAAGACACTTTATAATTAAAATGTCAAAAATTAAAGAGAGAATCCTAATAGCTGCAAGAGAAAAGGAACAAGTTACATACAAAGGAAACCCCATAAGGCTATTAGCTGACTCCTCAGCAGAAATTTTAAAGGCTAGAAGCGAGTACAATGATATATTAAAAGTGCCAAAAGGAAAAAAACCTACAGCCAAGAAGATTCTACCTGGCAAGCTTGTCATTCAGAATGAGAGGAGAGATAAAGAGTTTTCCAGATAAGCAAAAACTAAAGGAGTTCATCACTACTAAACTGGCCTTAAAAGAAATGTTAAAGAGACTTATTTAAGTGGAAGGAAAAGGCCACAATAAGAATCAGAAAATTATCAAAGAAAAAATATCACTGGTAAAGGGAAATATACAGGAAAGGTGGTGGATCAACCTATAAACCCCTATAAAGCTAGGATGAAGGCCACAAACGTACTAAAATTATATATATGATAAGACGTTAAAAATACACAAAAATAAAATAGGTAAAATATGATATCAAAAACAAAACATGGAAGGGGGAGTAAAAGTGTAGGGATTTTAGTAGGAGGTGAAACTTAAGAGACCATCAACACTATAGATTGCTATTTAACTAGGTTATTATATATGAATCTCATGGTAACTACAAACCAAAAACCTATAATAAATACACAAAAAATAAAGAGAAAGTAACCCAAACATAAAATTAGAGAAAGTCATCAAATCACAAGGGAAGAGAGTAAGAGAAGAAGAAAGGAACAGAGAAGAACTACAAAAATATCCCCCCAAAAGTAACAAAACGGCATAAAGTACATACTTATCAATAGTTACTTGAAAAGTCAATGGACTAAATGCTGCAATCAAAAGACATAAGGTGGATAAAGGGATTAAAAAAAAAAACCAAGAACCATATATATGCTGCATAAAAGAGACACATTTCAGACCTAAAGACACTCACAGACTGAAAGTGAAGGAATGGATAAAGATACCCTATGCAAATGGCAATGAAAAGAAAGCTGGGGTAGCAATACTTATATCTGACAAAATAGACTTTAAAACAAAAACTGTAACAAGAGACAAAAAAGGGCACTACTTAATGATCAAGGAAACAATCCAACAAGAGAATATAACACTTGTCAATATTTATATATGCAACATAGGAACACCTAAATATATGAAGCAATTATTAACTGAGATGAAAGGAAAATTGATAGCAACACAATAATAGTATGGGACTTTACCACCCCACTTACATCAATGGATAGATCATCCAAACAGATCAATAAGAAAACATTGGTCTTAAATGACATATTAGACTGGATGGACTTAGTAGATATATACAGAACATTCCACTGCCCAATTGCTGAATACACATTCCTTTTGAATGCACATGGAACATTCTCTAGGATGGATCATATATTAGGCCACAAAACAAGTCTCAACAAATTTAAGAAGATTGAAATAATACCAAGCATCTTTTCTGACCATAACTGTAGGAAACTAGAGATCAACTATAAGTAGAAAACTGGAAATGCCACAAATCGTGAAGATTAAACTAAATGCTACTGAACAACTATGGGGTCAATAAAGAAATCAAAGGAGAATTTAAAAAATACCTGGAGACAAATGAAAATTAAAATATGACATACCAAAATTTATGGGATACAGCAAAAGTGGTTCTAAGGGGGAAGTTTTTAGCAATGCAGGCCTACCTCAAAAAACAAGAAAAATCTCAAACAATCTTACAATACACCTAAAGGAATTAGAAAAAGAAAAACAAAGCCCAAAATCAGTAAAAGGAAGGAAATAATAAATAAAGCAGAAATAAATGAGGTAGAGACTAAAAGACAATAGAAAAGATAAGTGAAACTAAGAGTTGGTTCTTTGAAAAGATAAACAAAATTGGCAAAACTTTCACTAGACTCACTAAGAAAAAAAGAGAGATGGCTCAATAAATAAAATCAGAAATCAAAGAGATATATGTATATATTATATATATTACAATAGACACCATGGAAATACGGAGAATTAGAAGAGAATACTGTGAAAAGCTATATGCCAACAAATTGGATAATCTAGAAGAAATGGATAAATTCTTAGAATTATACAACCTTCCAAAACTGAAACAAGAGAAATACAGAATCTGAATAGACTGATCTCTAGTAAGGAGATCAAAAAAGTAAGAAAAAAGTCCCAAAAAACAAAAGTCAAGGACCAGATGGTTTCCTCAGTGAATCCTACCAAACATTCAAAGAGGATTTACTACCTATTTTACTCAAACTCTTCCAAAATTGAAGAGGAGAGAAGGCTTCCTAACTCATTCTATGAGGCCAACATTACCTTGATACTGAAACCAGACAAGGACAACATAATAAAGAAAACTATAAGCCAATATCACTGATGAACATAGAGGCAAACATCCTCCACAAAATTTTAGCACATCAAATACAACAATACATTAAAAGGATCATACACCATGATCAAGTTGGATTCATCTCAGGGATGCAAGGGTGGTTCAACATTCACAAATTAATCAACATGATACACCACATTAACAAAATGAAGAATAAAAATCATATGATTATGTCAATAGATGTAGAGAAAGCATTTGACAAGATACAGCATCCGTTTACATTAAAAACTCTGAAGGAAATGGCTATAGAAGGAACATACGTCAACATAATAAAGACCATATATGATAAACTCACAGCTAATATCGTACTCAATGGTGAAAACCTGAAGGCTGTTCCTCTAAGAACAGAAACAAGGGTGCCCACTTTTGCCACTCTTACTTAACATAGTTTTGGAAGTCATAGCCTGAGTAATTAGGCAAGAAAAAGAAATAAAAGGTATCCAAATTGGAAAGGAAGAAGTGAAACTGTCATTATTTGCAGATAACATGATTTTATATACTGAAAACCCCAAAGAATTGACAAAAAAAGTATTAGAAATAATAAATGAATACAGTAAAGTTGCAGGGTACAAATTCAACATACAAAAATCAGTTGTATTTCTATCCACTAACCAGGAAATAGCAGAAAGAGAAATCAAGAATACAATCCCATTTACAATCACAACAAAATGAATAAAATACCTAAGAATAAATGTAACAAAAGAGGCGAAAGACCTATGCACTGAAAATTATAAAACATTGTTGAAAGAAATCGAAGAGGACACAAAGAAATGGAAAAATATTTAATGCTTATGGATTGGAAGAATAAGCATAGTTAAAATGTCCGTATTACCTAAAGCAATCTATGGATTAAATGCAATCTCTATCAAAGTCCTAATGAAATTTTTCTTGAAAATAGAAAAAAGTATTCTAAAATTTATCTAGAACAACACAAGACCCCAAATAGCCAAAACAATCCTGAGATAAAAGAACAATGCTGCTTGGGCCGGCCCCCTTGGCTTAGTGGTTAAGTGCGCGCACTCCGCGCTCCAGATTCAGATCCTGGGCACGCATCGCTTCTCCAGCCATGCTGAGGCTGCGTCCCACATACAGCAACTAGAAGGATGTGCAGCTATGACATACAACTATCTACTGGGGCTTTGGGGGAAAAAAAAAAGGAGGAGGATTGGCAATAGATGTTAGTTCAGAGCCGGTGTTCCTCAGGAAAAAGAGGAGGATTAGCATGGGTGTTAGCTCAGGGCTGATCTTCCTCACACACACACAAAAAACAATAAAAAAAAAAAAATAAAAGAACAATGCTGGAGGTATCAACTCCCTGAATTCAAAATATATTACAAAGTTTTATTAATCAAACTACATGGTACTTGCAGAAAAACAGACACACAGATCAACGGAACAGAATTGAGAGTCGAGAAATAAAACTACACATCTATGGACAGCTAATATTTGACAAAGGAAGCAAAAAAATACAATGGAGAAAAGAAAGTCTCTTCAACAAATGGTGTTGGAAAAACTGGACAGCCACATGCAAAACAATGAAAGTACACCATTATATTACACCATTCACAAAAATTAACTCAAAATGGATTAAAGACTTGAATGTAAGACCTGAAAGCATAAAACTCCTAGAAGAAAACATAGGCAAATATGCTCTTTGACATCAGTCTTAGTATATTTTTGAATACTGTGTCTCCTCAGGAAAGGGAAACAAAAAAAAAAATAAACAAATGGGACTACATCAGACTAAAAAGCTTCTGCAAGGCAAACAATCCATCAACAAAATGAAAAGACAACCCACCAACTGGGAGAAAATATTTGCAAATCATATATCCATCAAGGGGTTAAAAAAGACAACATCAAAAAATTAGCAGACGATATGAACAGACATTTTTCCAAAGAAGATATACGGATGGCCAATAGGTACATGAAAAGATGTTCAACATCACTAATTATTAGGGAAATGCAAATGAAAACTACAATGAGACATCACCTCACACCTGTCAGAATGGCTATAATAAACAAGACAAGAAATAACTGTTGGAGTGGATGTGGAGAAAAGGGAACCCTTATAAACTGCTAGTGGGAATGCAAACTGTTGCAGCCACTTAGGAAAATACTATGGAGATATCTCAAAAAATTTAAAATAGAAATACCATATGATCCATCTATTCCACTACTGGGTATTTACCCAAAGAACATGAAAACACTAATTTAAAAAGATATATGCACCCCTGTGTTCATTGCAACATTATTCAGAATAGCCAAGAATTGGAAGCAATCCAGTGCCCATCAATGGATGAATGGATAATGAAAATGTGGCATATATATACAAAGGAATACTACACAGCCACAAAAAGACAACATCGTGCCATTTGTGACAGCATTGGATATTATGCTAATTGAAATAAGTCATACAGAGAAAGACAAATACCATATGATTTCACTCATATGTGGATGATAAACAAACAAGCACATAGATAAGGAGAACAGATTGATGGTTACCAGAGGGGAAGTAGGTGGGGGGAAGGTGAAAGGGGTAAAGGAGCACATATGTATGGTGATGTATAAAAACTAGATGTATAATGATGTATAAAAACTTTTGGTGGTGAACACAATGCAGTATATACAGAAACTGAAATATAATAATGTATACCTGAAATTACACAGCGTTATAATCCAATATGACCTCAATAAAATAATTTTAAAAAAGATAAAAATCACATGTTCATGTCAATAGATGCAGAAAAACCTTTTGAAAAATACAAGACCCTTCATGATAAAAACCGTTAACAATTTGGGTATAGAAGGAACATACATCAACATAATAAAGACCGTATATAACAAATCCACAGCTAACATTATACTCAATGGAAAAAAATTGAAAGCATTTCCTCTAAGATCAGGAACAACACAAGGATGACCATTCTCATCACTAATATTCAATTTAGTACTGGAAGTCCTAGCATGAGCAATTAGGAAAAACAAATAAATAAATCCATCCTAATCATAAAAGAGAAAGTAAAATTGTTTCTATATCTTGATGATATGAACGATATCGAAAATACCAAAAAGTGGGTTAAAAATCTGTTGGAATTAATCAATGATTTCAGTAAAGTGGCAGGATACAAGTCAACATACAGAAATTAGTTGCATTCTTTTACACTAAGGATGAAGCATCTGAAAAAGAAATAAAGAAAACTGTCCCATTCACAATAGCACCGTAAACAATAAAATACTTAGGAATACATTTAACAAAGGAAGTGAAAGATCTGTACAATGAAAACTACAAGACTTTGCTGAAAGAAATCGAAGAAGACACAAACAAATGAAAAGACATCCTGAGTTCATGGATCAGAAGAATTAATATTGTTAAAATGGCCATACTACCCAAAGCCATCTACAGATGCAATGCAATGCCCATTAAAATATCAAAGATATTTTTTGCAGAAATAGAAGAAACAATCTGCAAATTTGTGTGGAACCACAAAAGATTGTGACTAGCCAAGGCAATCCTGAGAAAAAAGAGCAAATACGGAGGTATCATGCTTCCTGGTTTCAAACTATTCTACAAAGCCATTGTAATAAAAAGAATATGGTAGTGGCACAAAAACAGATACATAGACCAATGGAACAGAAAGGAGAGTCTAGAATTAAATCCTGGCGTATAGAGTCAACTAATATTCGAAAAGGGAGCCAGGAACACCCGGCAGGGAAAGGATAGTCTTTTCAACAAATGGTCCTGGGATAACTGGAGAAACACATGCAGTACAATAAAATCAGACCCCTATCTCACACCACTCACAAAAATTAACTTGAAATGGAACTAATATCATAAAACCTAATATTATAAAATTCCTAGAAGAAATTTAGGGAAGAAGCTCATTGATATTGGTGTTGGTAATGATTTTTTGGACTTGATGTCAAAAGACAACAAAAATAAAAATCAACAAATGGTACTACATCAAACTCAAAAGCTTCTGCTTAGGAAAAAAAACAACAAACTGGAAAGACAACCTGCATAATAGAAGAACATTTTTGCAAACCATATATTGTATAAGGGTTAATATCCAAAATATAGAAGGAACTCATACAACTTAACAACAACAACAACAACAAAACAGATTTAAAAATGGGCAGAAGAACTAAATAGGCATCTTTCAAAAGAGGACATCACAGTGGACAATAGGCACAGGAAAAGATACTCAATATTACTAATCATCAGGGAAATGCAAATCAAATCCACAGTGAGGATGGCTATCATCAAGAAGTCAAGAGACAACAGGTGCTGGCAAGGATGTGGTGAAAAGGGAACCCTTATACACTGTTGGTGAGAATGCAAATTGGCCCAACTACTGTGGAAAAGAATATGGCAGTTTCTTAAAAAATTAAAAATGGATCTACCATATGATCCAGAAGTTCTACTCTGGGTATATACCCAAAGGAAATGAAAACAGGATTTTGACACAATTTAAGCACTCTCATGTTTATTGCAGCATTATTCACAATAGCCAAGATATGGAAACAACCCAAATCCCCATCAATGGATGAATAGATAAAAAATGTGGTATATAAACACAATAGAATACTATTCAGCCGTGAGAAAGGAGGATATCCTGCAATTTGTGACAACATGGATGGACCTTGAGCACGTTATGCCAAGCGAGATAACTCAGACAGAGAAAGACAAGTACTGTTTGATATCATTTATATGGGAAATCTAAAAAAGTCAAACCTGTAAAAAACAAAGAGTAAAATGATAGTTACTAGGGGATGGGGGTAGAGAGTTAAGATTGATGGTGTTTGGGGGTACAAACTTGTAACGAGTAGCAAATAAGCCGTAGAGATCTAATGCACAGTATAATAAACATAGACAATAATATTGTACTATAGATACGTAATGAGACAAATATTTCTACAACAGCAATCATATTATATAATTATGTCAAAGTAACATGCTGTACACCTTAAATTTACACATGTTATATGTCAAATTTATTCAACAATAAAAAGAAAATTAGACTTTAACCTAAAATGGTAAAAAGTGACAAGGAAGGTCATATAACAACAAAGGAACAAACTCATAAAGAAGATATAAGAATTTTAAATATATATGCACTCACCATTGGAGCACCAATTGATATAAAGCCAATACTAACAGATATAAAAGGAGAAATAGACAACATTACAATAATACTAGGGGACTTCCATATCCCACTTTCAGCAATGGGTAGATCATCCAGACAGAAAATCAACAAGGAAACATTGGACTTGAACTATTCATTAGACTCAATGGATCTAGCAGACATATATAGAACATTTCATCCAAAAGCAACAGAATTCACATTATTCTCAAGTGCACACAGTACATTTTTCAGGTTAGATCATATAGTAGTCCACAAAAAATGTCTTAGCAAATTTAGTAGATTAAAATCATACCAACTATCTTTTCCAGCCATGATGGTGTGAAACTAGAAATTAACAACAATAGGAAGGCTGTAAAATTTACAAATATGTGGAAACTAAACAACACACTTCTGAACAACCATGGGTCAAAAAAGAAATAAAAAACTATCTCAAAACAAATGAAAATGGAAACAAAACACAGCAAAACCTATTGGATGCTGCAAAAGAAGTTCTTAGAGGAAAGTTTATAGCAATATATATATATATTAACATGTATATGTTAAGAAAACATATATATATATATGTTAGGAAAAAAGAGAAATCTCAAATAAACAACCTAACTTTACATTTTAGGGAACTAGAAAAAGAATAATAAAAAAAGCCCAAAGTTACAGAAAGAAGAAAATAAAGATCAGAGCAGAAATAAATGAAATAGAGATCAGAAAACAGAAAAGATTAACCAAACTAAAGCCGGATTTTAAAAAAGATAATAAAAATTGATAAACCTTTAACTACACTGATGAAGACAAAAAGAGAGAACACTCAAATAAATAAAATGAATAATGAGAGAGGAGACAACACAACTGATACCACAGAAATACACAGGCTCATAAGAGATTACTATGAACAACTATATGCCAAAAAATTGGAAAGCCAAGAAGAAATAAATTCCTAGAAACACACAAACTGTCAAGACTGAATCATGAAGAAATAGAAAATCTGAACAGATCAATAATAAGTAAAGAGATTGAATCAGTAATCAAAAACCTCCCAACACAGAAGATCCCAGGACCAGACCGCTTCACTAGTGAATGCTACCAAATATTTAAGGAAGAATTAACACCACCTAACTTAATTCCAAAAAATTGATGAGGGAATACTCTCAACCTCACTTTACAAGGCCAGCATTACCGTGATAAGAATGCCAGATAAGGACACTGCAAGAAAAGGAAACTATAGACCAATATCCCTAATGAATATATATGCAAAAATCCTCAACAAAATATTAGCAAACCAAATTCAACAATACACTAAAATGATCATACACGAGGCCAAGTGGGATTTATCTCTGGATGAAAGGATGGTTCAACATATGCAAGTCCAGAAATGTTATACACCACATGAAGAGAATGAAAGACAAAAATTATATGATCATCTCGATAGATGCAGAAAACCACTTGACAAACTACAACATCCTTTCATGATAAAAACCCTCACAAAATGGGGATAGAAGGATACTTGAACATAACAAAGGCCATATACAACAAACCCACATCTAATAACATACTCACTGTTGCAAGATCGAAAGTTTTTCTACTAAGGTCAGTAGCAAGATAAGGATGTCCACTGTCACAACTACTATTCAACATAGTACTGAAAGTCTTAGCTAGAGCATCAGGCAAGATGGAAATAAAAGGCATCCAAATCAGAAAAGAAGTAAAATTGTCATTATTTGCAAATAATATGTTTTATATATAGAAAATCCTAAAGACTCAGCCAAAAAACCGTTGGAACTAATCACAAATTCAGTAAAGTTGCAAGATATAAAATCAATATGCAGAAATTAGTTGTGTTTTGATACACTAACAATGAAACATCTGAAAAAGAAATAAAGACAATATCCCATTCACAATAAAATCCAAAACAAGAAAATAGTTTGGAATAAATTTAACCAAGGAAGTGAAAGATCTTCACAATAAATACTACAGGACTTTGATGAAAGAAATTGTAGAAGACATAAACAAATGGAAAGATATCTTGAGTTCTTGGATTGGAAGAATTAATATTGGCAAAATAACTGTACTACCCAACGCCATCTATAGAATCAATGCATTCGGTATCTCAATTCTAATGGCATTTTTCACACAAATAGAAAAAACAGTATTAAAATTTGTATGGAATGATGAAAGTCCCCAAATATCCAAAGCAACCTTGAGAAAGAAAAGCAGAGCTGAAGGCATCACACTTCCTGATTCCAAACTATGCTAGATATATATAACAAGTAAGCCTTATATATCATATATAATACATAACTTGCATATATATCATATATAATGAAATATTGTTATTCAGCCTTGAGAATAAAGAAAATCCTGCATTTGTGACAACATGAGGACATTATGCTAAGTGAGATGTCAGACACAGAAAGACAAATACTGTATGATATCACTTATATGTAGAATCTAAAAAAGCTGAACTTGAAGAAACAGAGAGTAGAATGGTGGTTATCAGGGGCTGGGGAATGGGGGAATTGATATGTTGGCCAAAGGGTATAAACTTGTAGTAAGAAAATGAATCAGTTCTGGAAATCTAATGCAAAGCATTTTGATTATAGTCAACAATACTGAATTATATACTTCCAAGTTGCTAAGAGTCTAGATCTTAGTTGTTCTCACCACAAAAAAAGAAATAATAAGTATATGACATGATGGAGGCATTAGCTAAAGCCACACTGGTAATCATATTGCAATATATAAATGTATAAAATCAACACATAGTATACCCTAAACTACACAATGTTATGTGTCAATCATATCTCAATAGAAAAAAACAAAAATTTATCCCATCACTACACAAAACAATTGTACTGCAAAACAAGAAAATCTCTTCCTTCCCATAAATCCAAGCAGAAACTGATTTGTTTTTTGTCAATATAAATGAGATTGCATTTTTAGAGTTTTATATAGATAAAATCATGAAGTCTTTTTTAATATATTCCTTCACTCAGCTTAATTATTTTATGATTCACCATGCTGTGTATTTCAATAATTTTCTTGCATTTTTTAAAGACTTTATTTTTTAGAGCAGTTTTAGTTTATGTTTAATGAAATTGCATATAGGTACAATCATTTCTATATACTCCCTGCCCCCACACATGCATAGCCTCCCATATTATCAACATTACTCACTAGAATGTTACATTTTTTCCTAAGGATGAACCTACATTGAGAAATTATAATCACTCAAAGTCCATAGTTTATCTTAGGGTTAATTCTTTAATGCTGTATATTCTATGAGTTTGGACAAATGTATAATGACACATACCCATCATTATAATACCATACGGAGAGTTTTCACTACTCTAAAAATCCTCCGTGATCTGCCTATTCATCTCCCTCCTACTCATTCCTAGCAACCATTGATCTTTTCTTTTTACTTTTTTTTTAATACTTTTATTTATTTATTTTTTTCCCCCAAAGCCCCAGTAGATAGTTGTATGTCATAGTTGCACATCCTTCTAGTTGCTGTATGTGGGACTTGGCCTCAGCATGGCCGGAGAAGCGGTGCGTCGGTGAGCGCCTGGGATCCAAACCCGGGCCGCCAGCAGCGGAGCGCGTGCACTTAACCGCTAAGCCACGGGGCCAGCCCTAATCTTTTCATTGTCTCGATAGCTTTGCCTTTTTGAGAATGTCATAGTGTAGAATCATTCAGTATGTAAGTATGTAGCCTTTTCAGTTTGGCTTCTTTTATTAGTAGTATGCATTTAAGGTTCCTCCATGTTTTTTTTATGCTTTGATAGCTCATTTTATTTTAGTGCTGAGTAGGATTCCATTGTTTGGATATTTATACACCCACCTACCAAAGGACATCTTGGTTTCATCAAAATTTTGTCAGTTTTGAGTAAGGCTGCTCTAAACACCCATGTGCAGATTTTTTTATTGACGTAAGTTTTAAACTTCTTTGGGTAAATACTAAGAAGTGCTATTGTTGGATCATATGGTAAGAGTATGTTTAGTTCTGTAAGAAACTGGCATATGTCTAAAGTGGCTATACCATTTTGTATTTTCGCCAGAAATCAATGAGAGTTCCTGTTGCTCCACGTCCTCACCAGTATTAGATGTCATAAGTGTTCTGGATTTTTGCCATTCTAATAGGTGGGTAGTGGTATTTCATTGTTTTAATTTGCATTTCCCTGATGACATGTGATATAGAGCATCTTTCCATATTTTTTGCCATCTGTATATCTTCTTTCATGAGGTGACTGTTAAAGTCTTTGGCCTAGTTTTTAACCAGGTTGATGATTTTCTTATTTTTGAGTTTTAAGGGTTCTTTGTATATATTTTTATTTTTTTATTGTGGTAACATTGGTTTATGACATCGTATAAATTTTAGGTGTACATCATTATACTTCTATTTATGCATAGATTACATCATGTTCTCATGTTCACCACCCAAATACTAATTACAATCCATCACCACACACATGTGCCTAGTCATCCCTTTTGCCCTCGTCCCTCCTCTCTTCCCCTCTGGTAACCACCAATCCAATCTCTGTCTTTATGTGTTTCTTTGTTGTTATTTTTAGCTACTACTTAATGAGTGAGATCATATGGTATTTGACCTTCTCCCCCTGACTTATTTCACTTAGCAAAATACCCTCAATGTCCATCCATGTTGTCACAAATGGCTGGATTTCATCGTTTCTTTTGGCTGAGTAGTATTCCATTGTGTATATATACCACATCTTCTTCATCCATTTGTCCCTTGATGGGCACTTAGGTTGCTTCCAAGTCTTGGCTATTGTGAATAACGCTGCAATGAACACAGTGCTGCATGTATCTTTACACATTGGTGTTTTCATGTTCTTTGGATAAGTACCCAGCAGTGGAATAGCTGGATCATATGGTAGTTCTATCCTTAATTTTTTGAGGAATCTCTATGCTGTTTTCCATAGTGGCTGTACCATTTTGCATTCCCTCCAGCAGTGTATGAGAGTACCCTTCTCTCCACATGCTCTCTAACACTTGTTGTTTCCTGTCTTGTTAATTATAGCCATTCTGACAGGCGTGAGGTGATAGCTCATTGTAGTTTTGATTTGCATTTCCCTGATAGTTAATGATGTTGAACATCTGTGCGTATTGGCCATCTGTATATCTTCTTTGGAGAAATGTCTGTTCAGGTCTTTTGCCCATTTTTTAATTGGGTTGCTAGTTTTTTTTGTTGGTGAGATGTATGAATTCTTTACATATTTTGGATATTAACCTCTTATGAGATATATGGTTTGCAAATATCTTCTCCCAATTGTTAGGTTGTCTTTTCATTTTGTTGATGGTTTCCTTTGCTGTGCAGAAGCTTTTTAGTTTGATGTAGTCCCATTTGTTTATTTTTTCTATTGTTTCTCTTGCCCAGTCAGACATGGTGCTTAAAAATATGTTGCTAAGACTGGTGTCGATGACAGTACTGCCTAGGTTTTCTTCTAGAGGTTTCATGGTTTTAGGTCTTACATTCAAGTCTTTAATCCATTTGGAGTTAATTTTTGTGTATGGTGTAAGATAATGGTGTACTTTCATTCTTTTGCATGTGGCTGTCCAGTTTTCCGAACACCATTTATTGAAGAGACTTTCCTTTCACCATTGTATGTTCTTGGCTCCTTTATTGAACATTAGCTGTCCATAGAAGTGTGGGTTTATTTCTGAGCTTTCAAGTCTGTTCCATTGATCTGTGTGTCTGTTTTTGTGCCAGTGCCATGCTGTTTTGGTTACTATAACTTTGTAGTATATTTTGAAATCAAAGAGTGTGATAGATCCATCTTTGTTCTTTTTTCTCAGGATTCCTTTAGCTATTCAGGGTCTTTTGTTATTCCATATAAATTTTAGGATCCTTTGTTCTATTTCTGTGAAAAATGTCATTGGAACTTTAATAGGGATTGCATTGAATCTGTAGATTGCTTTAAGAAATATGGACATTTTAACTATGTTAATTCTTCCAATCCAAGAGCACAGAATATCTTTCCATTTCTTTGTGTCTTCTTCAATTTCTTTCAACAATGTTTTATAATTTTCAGTGTACCAGTCCTTTATCTCTTTGGTTAAATTTATTCCTAGGTATTTTATTCTTTTTGTTGCAATTGTAAATGGGATTGTACTCTTAATTTCTCTTTTTTCTACTTCGTTGTTAATGTATAGAAACACAACTGATGGTTGCATGTTGCTTTTTGTATTCCACAACATTACTATATTCATTTATTATTTCTCAAAGTTTTTTGGTGGATTCTTTAGGGTTTTCTATACATAAAATCATGTCATCTGCAAATAGTAACAGTTTCACTTCTTCCTTTCCAATTTGGATCCCCTTTATTTCTTTTTCTTGCCTGATTGCTCTTGCCAGGACTTCCAATACTGTGTTCAATAAGAGTGGTGAAAGTGGGCATCCTTGTATGGTTCCTGTTCTTAGAGGAATAGTTTTCAGTTTTTCTCCATTGAGAATGTTGTTAACTGTGGGTTTGTCACATATAGCCTTTATTATGTTGAGGTACTTTCCTTCTATACCCATTTTATTCAGAGTTTTTATCATAAATGGATGCTGTAGCTTGTCAAATGCTTTCTCTGCATCTATTGAGATGATCATGTGATGTTTATTCTTCGTTTTGTTAATGTAGTGTATCACGTTGATTGATTTGTCGATGTTGAACCATCCCTGCATCCCTGGAATTAAATCTCGCTTGATCATGGTGTATAATCTTTTTAATGTGTTGTTTTATTTGATTTGTTAGTTTTTTGTTGAGGATTTTTGCATCAATTTTCATCAGTGATAAAGACATGTAATTTTATTTTTTTTGTGTTGTCCTTGTCTGGCTTTGGTATCAGGGTAATGTTGGCTTCATAGAATGAGTTAGGTAGCTTCCTCTCCACTTGAATTTTTTGGAAGAGTTTGAGGATAGGTATTAAGTCTTCCTTGAGTGTTTGGTAGAATTCACCCTCTAGGAAGCCGTCTGGTCCTCGGTTTTTTTGGGAGGAGGTTTTTTATTTCGTTTCAGTCTCCTTACTGGTGAATGGTCTATTCAAATTTCTATTTCTTCTTGATTCAGTTTTGGAAGTTTATATGATTCTAAGAATTTATCCATTTCTTCTAGATTATCCAATTCATTGGCATATAGCTTTTCATAGTATTCTCTTGTAATCTGTTGTATTTCTGAGGTGTCCATTGTAATTTCTCCTCTTTCATTTCTGATTTTATTTATTTGAGCCTTCTCTATTTTTTCTTGGGCCTAGCTAAAGGTTTGTCTATTTTGTTTATGTTATCAAAGAACCAGCTCTTCTTTTCACTGATTTTCTCTGCTTTTTTTTTTTTTTTTTTTTGGTCTCTATTTCATTTATTTCTGCTCTGATTTTTATTATTTCCTTTCTTCTACTGATTTTGGGCTTTGTTTGTTCTTCTTTTTCCAGTTCCTTTAGGTGCATTGTTAGATTGTTTATTTGAGACTTTTCTTGTTTGTTGAGGTAGGCGTGTATTGCTATAAACTTCCCTCTTAGAACTGCTTTTGCTGTATCCCATAAGTTTTGTCATGTCATATTTTCATTTTCATCTTGTTTGATTTTAAATGATAGATTGATTGTTCTCCGCATTATGCATTGCGTTTTCCTGGTGCTTTGTATTCTTGTTAATTTTTTATTGGATTCTAGATTTTATTGGCTGCTGAGTATTTTTATATTTCCATAAATCTTCTTGAGCTTTGTTATGGATGTAAGATGTAAGTTAAGGAGGTTTGCCAATAATTTGATAATTTTATAATTAATTAGAGAGGACTACAGCAGTGCTTACTCTGTGGCTAATTATACTCTACTGCTGAGGTCACAACTTCTTATAATAAAAATTTCCCATGGATTTGGATTTATTCTTTTAGCTTTAATTCACTTGTTTTCTATCTTTCAGGGATGACTGTCTGCTATATCTACATATCAGTATTATAAATTATTATTTTCATACATTTTGCCTGATTTTTTTCTTTTGGTGGTGTTGTTTCAGGCAAAAGTGTAAGCTTAGCCCTTGTCATTCCATCTTGGGTGGAAACTGAAGTAACTGTTAGTGTTTCAATGGGAAGTATAATGAATTTTTAAGCCATTTGGGAAGTACTAAGATCTTTACAACATTGGGTTTTCTTTTCATAAACATGATATTTCTTCCTATTTATTTAGATCTCCTCTTTTACCCTTCTACAGAGTTTCTTTTCAATAATTATTGTAGACACATTGAAAACTTATAATTAAATATTTTATACTCATATTTACTTTTGTAACTTTTATGCTGATATATAGAATTGCAATTTAATCTTGTGTTTTGGTTTTGTATCCTTCAAACTTACTCGTTTTCTTGTTAGTCTTAATAACTTGATAGAAAATTATAATATTTTAATATAAAAATTTTAAAGATCCTCAAATAAAAATCAGTTATTTTCTTTATTCTAATTACATCTCTGTCATGTTCATTTCTGGGACCTCTAGAACAGTTTTGAATATGTGGCAAAAATGAGCATATAAATTTTGTTCTAGATATAATGAAAATGATTTTAACATTTGATCATTAAAAATGACAGATGAGAAACTGATTGCTTTTTCATCATTTGAGATGATATTTTATTTTACTTGTAAATTTTAAGACAGTGAATTACAGTCTTATAATTTTTAAACATTAAAGCAACTTGTGTCTTCCACAAACCCAACTTGGTAGTTATGATTATTTACTGCAGCATTCAATTTCTAAATTTTGTTAAATATTTCCCTCAATTTTTGTGACTGTGATTACCCTTTAATATTATTTTTCTATAATATCCTTGCTGAGTTTTGATCACAAGGGCCTATTAGCCTAATATAATCACATGAAGAATCATTTGGGGTTATTTTTTTCCTATTCTCTGAAGAATTTTCTGTGAGATTATACAACATTGTTTTTTGTTTGTTTTTTCAGTGTTTGGTGGAACATTAAAGGAAATTAACTGAGCATCATTATTTATTTGTTGGAAATTTTAAACTACTTATTCAATGTGTGTGTTTGTGTGTGTGTGTGTACAGGTTACAATAGATACTGTTGAAGCATTCCACATATCCTCTATGTCTTTGCATATCAGTGCATATAAGCTCACCTTCACACAAATATCTGCTTTTCTTGCCTGAGTGTTTCTACTCCCTCTTGAGCTCAGCTTAGTACCAGACCAGGGGTACCAAAGATGTAATGTATTGTATGCCCAGCACTCCAACAATGACTCTGACAGGATTTGGTGTATGCATACCCCAACTACCTTGCCCTTCTAATGGGATAACTCTGACGTGCAATTCTTTATAGCTGCTCTGAAAATTCTCTGATGATTTAGTTCCAGTAGCCAAAAGTGGTAGCTTGTTTGATAACCCTTTTTTCTCTCATTTTGTTTATTTTATTTTTAAAAATTATTGCACATATTTAATGGATACGTTTTGATGAGCTTTGACATATTCATACACTCATGATACTATCACTACAATCAAACTAATAAACATATCCATCTCAGCCCCCTATCTCCTGAAAACCACCATTCTATTCTCTGCTTCTATGAATTTGACTATTTTAGATACCTTGTATAAGTAGAATTATGCAGTATTTGTCCTTCTATGACTGACTTATACTTACTATAATGTCCTTCAGGCCCATCCGTACTGTCACTAATGGTAGGATTGTCTTCATTTTTAAGGCTGAATAATATTCCTTTGTATGTATATACCATATTTTCTTTATCTAATCACCCATTAATTGATATTGGGGTCATTCCCATATCTTCACTATTGTGAATTACACAGGCATACCTTGGAGATATTGCGAGTTCCATTTTAGACCACTGCAATAAAGTGAATATCACAAAAAGCAAGTCACACTAATTGTTGGTCTCCCAGTGCACATAAATGTTATTTTTACACTACACTGTTGCCTATTAACTGTGCAATAGCATTTTGTCTTAAAAAAAATGCCATACCTTAGTTAAAAAATACTTTGTTGCTAAAAAATGCTAACCATTATGTGAGGCTTCAGCAAGTTATAAGCTTTTTGCTGGTAGAGGGTTTGCCTCAATGTTGATGACTGCTGAATGATCAGAGTGGTGGTTGCTGAAGGCTGAGGTAGCTGTGGCAATTTCTTAAAATAAGACAACAATAATGTTTGCTGCCTTGATTGACTCTTCCATTCAAGAGCAATTTCTCTGTAGCATGCAATGCTGTTTAATAGCATTTTACCCCCAAAAGAACCTCTTTCAAAATTGGAGTCAATCCTCTCAAACTTTATCAGTGCTTTACCAACTAAGTTTATGTAATATTCTAAATCCTTTGTTGTCATTTCAGCAGTCATCACAGAGTCTTCATCAGGATTAGTTCTATCTCAAGAAACCACTTTCTTTCCTCATCCTTAAGAAGCAACTCCTCATCTATTAAAATTTTATGAGATTGAAGCAATTCAGTCACATCTTCAGGCTCCACTTCTAATTCTAGTTGTCTTGATATTTCCACCACATCTGCAGTTACTTTCTCCACTAACGTCTTAAACCCTTCCAAGTCATCCACAAGGGTTGGAACCAACTTCTTCCAAACTCCTGTTAATGTTGATATGTTTACTTCTTCCTATGAATCATAAATGTTTTTAATGGCATCTAGAATGATGAATCCTTTCCATAAGGTTCTCAATTTACTTTGCCCAGATCCATCACAGGAGTCACTATCTATGGCAGCTATAGCCTTACAAAATGTATTTCTTAAATCATAAGACTTGAACATTGAAATTACTCCTTGATTCCATGGGCTGAAGGATGGATGTTGTGTTAGCAGGCATGAAAACATCACTAATCTCGTTGTATATCTCCATCAGAACTCTTAGGTGACCAAGTGCTTTGTTAAGGTGCAGTAATATTTTGAAAAGAATCTCTTTTTTTTTTGAGCAGTAGGTGGTGTTTTTAACAGTGGGCTTAAAGTGTTCAGTAACTTATGCTGTAAGCAGAAGTGCTGTCATCTAGGCTTTGTTGTTTTATTTATAGAGCACAGACAGAGTAGATTTAGCATAATTCTTAAGGGCCCTGGGATTTTCAGAATGGTAAATGAGCATTGGTTTCAACTTAAAGTTAACAGCTGCATTAGCCCCTAACAAGAATGTCAGCCCATCCTTTGAAGCTAGACATTGACTTCTCCTCTTTAGCTATGAAAGTCCTAGATGGCATCTTCTTCCAGTATAAGGCTGTTTCATCTACATTAAAAATCTGTTGTTTAGTGTAGCCACCTTCATTAATTATGTTAGCTATATCTTCTTGAGAACTTGCTGCAGCTTCTATACCAGCACTTGCTGCTTCCCTTTGCACTTTTATGTTATGGAATGACTTTTTCTTTAAACGTCATGAACCAACCTCTGCTAGTTTTAAACTTTTCTTCTGCAATTTCTTCACCTCTCTCCACCTTCATAGAATTGAAGAGAGTTAGGGCCTTGCTCTGGATTAGGCTTTGGCTTGAGGGAATGTTGTGGATGCTTTGATCTTCTATCTAGACCTTTAAAACATTCTCCATATCAGCAATAAGGCTGTTTTGATTTCTTAAATCATCCATGTGTTCACTGGAGCAGCATTTTTAATTCCCTTCAAGAACTTCGCCTTTGCATTCACAACTTGGTTAACCAGTGCAAAAGGCTTAGCTTTTGACCTATCTCAGCTTTCAACATGCCTTCCTCACTAAGCATAATCATTTCTAGCTTTTGATTTAAAGGGAGAGATGTGTGAATCTTCCTCTCACTTGAAGAATTAAGAGGCCATTGTAGAGTTACTAACTGGCCTAATTTTAATATTGTTGTGTCTCAGGAAATAGGTAGGCCCAAGGAGAGGGAGAGAGATGGGGAAAAAGCTGGTCAGTAGAGAAGTCAGAACACACACATTTATTGGTTACGTTTGCCATCTTACATAGCCACAGTTTGTGACACCCCAAAACAATTACAATAGTAACATCAAAGATCACTGATTTCAGATCACCATAACAAATATAATAATAATGAAAAAGTTTGAAATATTGT
Organism: Diceros bicornis minor; assembly: GCF_020826845.1. NCBI lineage: Eukaryota > Metazoa > Chordata > Mammalia > Perissodactyla > Rhinocerotidae > Diceros > Diceros bicornis. The sequence continues at coordinate 8,170,537 of NC_080759.1, read as the reverse complement.
GAGAATTAGCAAAATGTGACACAGAGACACAAAGTGAGCAAATGCACTTGGAAAAATGGTACTGGAAGACTTGCTCAGTGCAGAGTTGCCACAAACCTTTATTTGTAAAAAGCACAGTATCTGTAAAATGCAATAAAGTGCAGCCCAATAAAACAAGGTATGCCTGTACTACAATGAACATGGGAATGCAGATATCTCTTTGATATCTTGATTTAAAATCTTTTGGATATATAACTAGACATTGGACTGCTGGATCATAAGGCAAGTCTATTTTTAATTTTTTAGAAATCTTCATACTGTTTTCCATAGTAGCTGCACAATTTTACATTTCTACCCACAGCATACAAGAATTCCCATTTTTTCCACATCTTTACCAATGCTTGTTAATCTTTTTTATTTTTGATAATAGCCATTCTAACAGGTGGGAGGTGATATCTTATTGTGATTTTGATTTGCATTTCCTGATGATGATTGATATTGAGCATCTTTTCATATATCTATTGGCCATTTATATGTTCCTTTGGAGAAAATTCTATTCAAGTTCTTTGCACACTTTTTAATTGGAATATTTGGGTTTTTCCTATTGAGTTGTATAAGTTCCTTATATATTTGGAAATTAACCCCTTATCAGATATACAGTTTGCAAATATACTTTCCCATTCCATTGGTTGCTATTTCATTTTGTTGATTGTTTCCTTTGCTATGCAGAAGCTTTTTAGTTTGCTGCAGCCCAATTTGCTTATCTTTACTTTTGTTACCTGTGGTTTTGGCAACATATACAGAAAATCATTGCCAAAATCAGTATTATAAAGCACTCCCCCTGTCTTCTTCTGTGAGTTTTACAGTTTCAGGTCATACCATTTTATTGATAAATACCTATATTAATAAAGAAGAAAAATCTCAAAAACACAACCTATCTTTACAAGGGGCTAGAAAATAAACAAACTAAGCCCAAAGTTTACAGAAGGAAGAATATAATAAAAATTAGAGCACAAATAAATCAAAGCGAGGATAGAAAAATAACAAAAAAGATCTACAAATGTGAGTTAATTTTTTTGAAAGATAAAATTGACAAAACTTTAGCTAGACTAAGAAGAAAAAGAAGAGCCTCAAATAAAATTAGAAATGAAAGAGGATACATTACAACTGATGCCACAGAAATACAAAGAATCATAAGAGAATACTACTATTATATGCCAATACATTGGATAACCAAGAAAACATGAATAAATTCCTAAAAATAATAAGACTGAATAAAGAAGAACTAGGAAATATAAACAAAGTAATAATGAGTGAGGAGACTAAATTAGTAATCAAAAATCTCCCCAACAAAGAGAAGCCTAGGACCAGATGGCTTCATGGGTAAATTCTACTAAACATTTAAAGAAGAATTAAATACTTTTGAAGACGCCAATCCTTTTGAAACTCTTCCAAAATATTGAAGAGGAAGGAATAGTTCCAAACGCATTTTATGAAGTCCCCATTATCCTCATACTGAAGCCAGACAAGAAAAATATAATTAAATAAATTACAGGCCACTATCCCTGATGAACACAGATGCAAAAATCGTCAACAAAATTCTAGCAAATTTAATTCAACAGCGCCTTAATTATACACTATCATCAAGTGGGATTTATCCCCGTTATGCAAGGATGGTTCAACATGTACAAATCAATAAAAGTGATACACATTAACACAATAAAGAATAAAAATCACATCATAGTCTCAATAGATGCAGAAAAAGCATTTGAAAAAATTCAACACACGTTCTTGATAAAAATGCTCAACAAAGTAGGTATAAGGAACATACTGCAACATAATAAAGGCCATATATGACAAGCCCATAACTTTCATTAGAGTCAATGGTGAAAAACTGAAAGCTTTCCCTCTAATATTAGGAACAAGACAAAGATGCTCACTCTCACTGCTTCTATTTAACATATAGTGGAAGTCCTAGCCAGACCAATTAAGAAAGAAAAAGAAATTAAAAATCCAAATTGGAAAAGAAGTTAAGTGGTCTCTGTTAGCAGATGACATAATCTTAAATGTAGAAAATCCTAAAGACTCCATCAAAAAGCTGTTAGAATAAATAAATTTAGTAAAGTTTCAAAAGATAAAATCAACATACAAAAATCAGTTTGTTTCTATACATTTACAATAAAGTATACAAAAAGTAAATTAAGAAAAACAATCCTATTTATAATAGCTTCAAAAATAATAAAATACTTGTAGAGACTGCTGGGAAGCTGATGGTGTAGGAAGACTCTGAATTCACCTCCTCCCATGGACACAACAAATTTACAACTACCCTGGGAAAAATTACCCCTGAGAGAGAACCGGAAACTGGATAAAAAGAACCCTCACAAAAAGGGACAGTGCTGACTGAGGTGGAAGAGGCAGAAATTCCTTTCTGGAGAGGAAAAAGCCACATTCTAGCCATGGCACTTCATAGCCAGGAGAAATCTTAAGGTATGAAGCATTCCCTTGAGGAGCAGGGGATCTGAGCAGGAGAGCTTTGCCATAATTAGTAGCTTTTGAACTCAGCACAACGGAGATGAGTGCCATAATATCCGGCTTTGCTGGCTATTAAATAAAATGGGGAATACCCCCAGAAAAGCTATCAAACATAACAGAAAGAAAAGCCTGCTCTTAAAGGGCCCATGCACAAATTCACCCATTTTGGAATGCAACCTAAAATCACCAGAACAGAAGGTACACAGTCCTATGGTGAAAAGAGAGTCACGTGATAGGCTCTGGGCACATATTAGTGAGGCAGGAGGGAGAGAGCACCACCTCCCCAGGGACTTAGATTTGGCAGCAGCCATTATTGTGACCTAGTACACGTGTGCAGATGCTGGCAGATGCCATTGGAGTTTTCCCCTAGTCTGTTAGTGCAGGGGTCTGCCCCACCCCCTAGAGCACCAATTTAATTCAGCTCAGCCAGGGCAGGCAGCCTGTCCTAGGGACTGGCCCCACCCCACAGTAAGCCCTCAGGCAACTTAGGTGGGATGTGTGGGACTTGGCAGTGGGGCCAGTAGGTTCACCCCCTGTGGGGCATGGCATGTATGAGGGGCAGGCCTGCACTGGTGGAGTCTGTGGGGCCCCTGCAGTGAGGTGAGTGGGTCTGCTTCAGTGGGCAGGGTATGTGCATGGGGCAGGACTGCACTGATGGGGTACATGGGCCTGCAGGTGATGAGGCTTACCAGCTGAAGTAGACTTCTGCCTCTCAAACAGCCACATAGGGGATTGGCCCCACATTCCAATGCCTGAAACAATTATGTGCTGCCATACCCGGGGCTGACCCCACCCAGCTGCACTACTTGGAGAGCTGACAACAGCATTGCAGGCCAGAGGCCTACAGCAATTGTAAGCCCCTAAGCCTAGCAACCAACCATGCTGTGGGCCTACTCATTTAGTAGAAAAACTGCAGCAGGAATGTGCTATTACACCTTGCAGCCAACTGTGCTGGGGATCCCCATACCTAATAAAGTGACTGAAGGGACCATAACAGCTACACACAGCTGAGCATTACAACCAGCCAGCCAGGGGGACAGCCTAGCCTCCCCGTACAACTGCAGCAACAGCAACCCCAACACAACAGAAGGACACACGTAGCCCACACAGGGAATACTCTTGCAACACTAGGAACTGTTGATGAGAGGGAAGCATGCTGCGGGGCCTCATAAGGCATCACTTGCATAATGCCACTTCTCCAAGGTCAGGAGATGTAGCTGATCTACCTAATACATAGAAATAAACACAGAGAAAAAGGAAAAATGAGATAAAGGAATATGTTCCAAATAAGGGAACAATACAATTCCTCAGAAAAAGAATTAAATGAAACAGAGATAAACAATCTACCTGATAAAGAGTACAAACTAATAGTCATAAGGATGCTCACTGACTGGGGAGAAGAAAGGATGAATTCAGTGATAACTTCAACAAAGAAATGGAAACTACAAAAAAGAACCAATGGAAACAAAAAATACAATAATGGAAATTAAAAATTAATTAGAAGGAATCAATAGCAGAGTAGATGATACAGAAGAGCAGATCAGTGAGCTGGATGAAAGATGAGAAGAAATCACCCACGCTGAACAGAAAAAAGAAAAAAACGAATGAAAAAGAATGAGGAGAGTCTAAGAGACGAGACCTCTGGGACAACATCAAGTGTACTAACATCCATAATATAGATGTCCCAGAGGGAGAAGAGAGACACAAAGGAGCAGAGAAGCTATGTCAGGAAATAATAGCTGAAAAATTTCCTACCCTAAGGAAGGAAACAGACATCCAGGCACAGGAAGCACAGAGAGTACCAAACAAGATGAACCCAAAGAGGCCCACACCAAGACACATCGTAATTAAAATGTCCAGAATTAAAGATAAAGAGAGCATCCTACAAAAGTGCAAGAGAGAGACAAAAGGTTACATACAAAGGAAACCTCATAAGCCTATCAGCTTACTTCTCAGCAGAAATCTTACAGGCTAGAATGGAAGAGCACAATATATTTAAAGTGCTGAAAAGAAAACCCTACAGCCAAGAATACCCAGCAAAGTTATCATTCAGAATGGAAGGAGTGATAAAAAGTTTTTGACACAAGCAGAAACTAAAGGAGCCTATCACCAATAAACAAGCCTTACAAGAAATGCTAAAGAGATTTGTTTAAGTGGAAAAGAAAATACCACAAATAGAAATAAGAAAATTATCAAAAAACCCAAAACAGAACAATAAAACCACTGATAAGGCAAATATACAGTAAAGGTATCAGATCAACCACCTATGAAGCTAATGTGAAGGTGAAAATACAAAAATACTAAAATTATAGATTTCCATGATAAAAGGGTAATGCATAAAACACACAATAAAGAGGTTAAATATGATATCAAAAACATAAAATATGGGAGGAGGGGACTAAAAGAGGAGAGCTTTTAGCAAGAGGTCAAACTTAAGAGACCAGCAACTTAATATAGATTACTATGTACATAGGTTATCATATGAACTTCATGGTAATCACAAACCAGAAACCTATAATAAATACACAAAAAATTAAGAGAAAGGAACCCAAACATAATACTAAAGAAAGCCAACAAACCACAAGGGAAGAGAGCAAGAGAAGAAGATAAGAACAGAGAAAAATTACTAAAACACCCAGAAAAAAAGTGACAAAATGGCAATAATCACATACTTATCAATAGCTACTTTAAATGTCAATGGACTAAATGCTCCAATGAAAAGGCATAGGGTTGGGGTCGGCCCCGTGGCATAGTGGTTAAGTGTGTGTGCTCCACCGCTGGCGGCCCGGGTTCGGATCCTGGGTGCACACCGAGGCACCACTTGTCAGGCCATGCTGTGGCGGCATCCCATATAAAGTAGAGGAGGACAGGCACAGATGTTAGCCCAGGGCCAGTCTTCCTCAGCAATAAAAAAAGAGGAGGACTAGCTTGGATGTTAGCTCAGGGCTGATCTTCCTCACAAACACACATACACACACACACACACACACACACAAAAGGCATAGGGTGGGTGAAGGGATTAAAAAACAAGACCCATATATATGCTGCATACAAGAGACACAATTCAGACCTAAAGACACTCATAAACTGAAAGTGAAGGGATGGAAAAAGGTACCCCATGCAAATGGCAATGAAAAGAAACTTGGGGTAGCACTACTCATATCAGACAAGATAGACTTTAAAACAAAAACTGTAACAAGAGACAAAGAAGGGCACTACATAATGATCAAGGGAACAATCCAACAAGAGGCTATAACACTTGTAAATATCTATGCACCTAGTGTAGGAGCACATAAATATATGAAGCAATTATTAACAGACATAAAAGGAGAAATAGACAGTAACACAATAATAGTAGGGGACTTTAACACTCTGCTTATGACAATAGATAGATCATCCAAACAGAAGATCAGTAAGGAAACATTGGCCTTAAATGACACATTACACTGGATGGACTTAGTAGATATATAAAGGACATTCCATCCCAAAACTGCAGAATACACATTCTTTTTGAATGCACATGGAACACTCTCCAGGATAGATCACATATTAGTCCACTAAACAAGTCTCAATAAATTTAAAAAGAGTGAAATAATACCAAGCATCTTTTCTGACCACAAAAGTATGACACTATAAATCAATTACAGGAAGAAAATTGGAACAACCACAAATACGTGGAGATTAAACAAAATACTACTGAACAACTGTGGGGTCAATGAAGAAATGAAAAGAGAAATCAAAAAGTATCTGGAGAAAAATGAAAACATGACATGTCAAAATTTATGGGACACAGCAAAAGCAGTTCTAATAGCAATACAGGTGTACTTCAACAAATGAGAAAAATCTCAAATAAACAATTTAATAGTGCACCTAAAGGAACTAGAAAAGGAAGAACAAACAAAGCCAAGAATCAATAGAAGGAAGGAAATAATAAAAATTAGAGCAGAAATAAATGAAATAGAGACTAAAAAAAAAGAAAAAAGAAAAAAGAAAAAAATAGGAAAATAATCAATGAAACTAAGAGCTGGTTCTTTGAAAAGATAAACAAAACTAACAAACCATTAGCCAGATTCACCAAGAAAAAAAGAGAAGGCTCAAATACATAAAATCAGAAATGAAAGAGGAGAAATTAACAGACTCCTCAGAAATACAGAAGATTATAAGAGAATACTGTGAAAAGCTATATGCCAACAAATTGGATAATCTAGAAGAAATGGATAAATTCTTAGAATTATACAACCTTCCAAAACTGAATCAATAAGGAATAGAGAATTTGAATAGACCAATCACTAGTAGGAGATTGAAATGGTAATCAAAAACCTCCCAAAAAATAAAAGTCCAGGACCAGATGGCTTCCCTGGTGAATTCTACCCGACACTCAAGGAAGACTTAATACCTATCCTTCTCAAACTCTTCCAATAAGTTGAAGTGGAGAGGAAGCTTCCTAACCTTACTATGAAGGCAACATTACTCTTGATACCAAGGACAACACAAAGAAAGAAAATTACAGGCCAATACCACTGATGAACATTTATGCAAAAATCCTCAAAAAATATTATCAAATTGAAATCAAATATACATTAAAAAGTCATACACCATGATCAAGTGGGATTTACCGCAGGGATGCAAGGATGGTTCAGCATCCACAAATCAATCAATATGATACACTACATTAAAAAAATGAAGAAAAAAATGACGTGATCATCTCAATAGATGCAGAGAAAGCATTTGACATGATGCAACATCCATTTATGATAAAAAATCTGAATAAAATAGGTATAGAAGGAACATACCTCAACATAATAAAGGCCTTATATGACAAACCCACAGCTAACATTATACTCAATGGAGAAAAACAGCTATCCCTCTAAGATCCGGAACCACACCAGGGTGCCTACTTTTGCCGCTGTTATTAACATAGCGTTGAAAGTCCCAGCCAGAGCAATCAACCAAGAAATAGATAAAAAAGGGATCCAGATTGGAAACGAAGAAGTGAAACTATCACTATTTGCAGATGACATGATTTTACATATAGAAAACTTGAAAGAATCCAGCAAAAAACTTTTAGAAATAATAAGTGAATACAGAATTTTGCAGGATATAAAATCAACATAGAAAAATCAGTTCCATTTCTATATACCTACAATGAACTGGCAGAAAGAGAAATTAAGAATACAATCCCATTTACAATTGTAACAAAAAGAATAAAATTCCTAGGACAGACGAATAAACTTAGCCAAAGAGGTGAAAGACCTGTGCACTGAAAACTATAAAACATTGTTGAAAGAAATTGAAGACACAAAGAAATGGAAAGATATTCTGTAAACTTGGATTGGAAGACTGAACATAGTTAAAATATCCATACATCCTAAGTCAATCTACAGATTCAATGCAATCTTTATCAAAGTTCCAATGACATTTTTCAGAGAAATAGAACAAAGAATCCTAAAATTTATATGGAACAACAAAAGACCCCAAATAGCCAAAGGAATCCTGAGAAAAAAGAACAAAACTAGAGCTATCACACTCCCTGATTTCAAAATATACTACAAACCTATAGTAATCAAAACAGCATGGTCCTGGCACAAAAACAGACACACAGATCAATGGAACAGAATCAAGAACCCAGAAATAAACCCATACATCTACGGACAGCTAATTTTTCACAAGAGAGCCAAGAACATACAATGGAGAAAAGAAATTCTCTTCAATAAATGGTGTTGGGAAAACTGGACAGACACATGCAAAAGAATGAGAGTAGACTATTATCTTACACAAAGCACAAAAACTAACTCAAAATGGATTAAACACTTGAATGTAAGAACTGAAATCATGAAACTTTTAGAAGAAAACATAGGCAGTATGCTCTTCGACATCAGTCTTAGCAGTCTATATTCAAGTACCACATCTGGGCAAGTGAAAAAATAGAAAAAATAAACAAATGGGACTACATCAGACTGAAAAGCTTCTGCACAGCAAAGGAAACCATCAATGACTACGCCAAAAGACAACCTACCAATTAGAGGAACACATTTGCAAACCATATATCTGATAAGGGGTTAATATCCAAAATATATAAAGAACACATACATCTCAACAACAAAAGCAAACAACCCAACTAAAAAATGGGTAAAAGATCCAAACACATTTTTTCAAAGGAGATATACAGATGGCAAACAGGCACATGCAATGATGTTCAACATCACTAATTATCAGGGAAATGCAAATTAAAACTACAATGAGATATCACCCCATACCTGTCAGAATGGCTCTAATTAACAAGACAAGAAATAACAAGTGTTGGAGAGGATGTGGAGAAAAAGGAACTCTCATACACTGCTGGTGGGAGTGCAAACTGGTGCAGCCACTATGGAAAACAGTATGGAGGTTCCTCAAAAAATTAGGGCTAGAACTACCATACGATCCAGCTATTCCACTGCTGGGTATTTTTCCAAAGAAAATGAAAACATGAATGCATAAAGATACATGCACCCCTATGTTCATTGTGGCATTATTCATAATAGCCAACACTTGGAAACAGCCTAAATGCCCTTCAAGGAGCAAATGGATAAAGAAGATTTGGTATATATACACAATGGAATACACTCAGCTGTAAAAAATGAAATCCAGCCATTTGTGACAACATGGATCGACCTTGAGGGTATTATGCTAAGTGAAATGTCAGATGGAAAAAGTCAAATACTGTATGATCTCACTTACAAATAGAAGATAAAAACAACAACAAATAAACACACAGATACAGAGATTAGATTGGTGGTTACCAGAGGGGAAGGGGGGAGAGCAGAGAGTGAAAGAGGTGATTAGGCACATGTATATGGTGATGGATGGTAATTAGCCTTTAGGTGGTGAACATGATGTAAACTACACAGGAATCAAAATGTAATGTTGTACATCTGAAATTTATATAATGTTATAACCCAATGTTACCTCAATAAAACAAAAAACAAAACAAACAAAAAATAAACTACTTACAAATAAAATTAACCAAAGAGGTGAAAGATTTGTACTGTAAAAACTACAATATATTCATGAAAGAATTTAGAGAAGGCACAAATAAATTGGAAAATATTCCATGTGCATGGATTGGAAGACTTAATATTGTTAAAATGTCCATTCTGCCCAAAGTGATCTACAGATTCAATGCTATTCTCATAAAAATTCCAATGTTATTTTTTACAGATGTAAAAAAAATCTAAAAATTCATATGAAACAACAAAAGGCCCAGAATGGCTAAATGGATCATGAGAAAATAGGAAAAATCTAGAGGCATTACCATTCCTGATTTCAAAATATATTACAAAAGTACAGTAATCAAAACAGTATGATACTGGAATAAAAAACATGAACACATAGATCAATGGAACAGAATAGAAAACCCAGAAATAAATCTACACATATACAAACAACTGATCTTTAACAAGTGTAACAAGAATACACAAATAAATCAAGAAAGAGTAGAAGAACAATAGAAAAGATCAACAAAACTAATGATTGACTTTTTGAAGAGATAAAGAAAATTGACAAAGCTTTACCTAGACTAAGAAAAAAACCCAGAAAAGTCTCACATAAAATTCAAAATGAAAGAGGAGACATTACAACAGATGTCATAGAAATACAAATCAAGAGAATGCCATGAACGAATTATACACCAACAAATTGGATAATCTAGAAAAAAAATTGATAAATTCCTAGAAATATACAACTGACCAAGACTGAATGATGAAGAAATTGAAAACATGAACAGACTAATAACGAGGAGGTTCAAATGAAGACAGCTAATTTAAATATCCTGGGAAGTATTTCAGGTACTATTACAAAGCATATATAAAATTTTTAGCTTCTGAGACTGAAGAGGATATGGAGAAAAGGAAACCCTCATACATTGCTCATGGGAATGCAAACTGGTGCAGCCACTATGGAAAACGGTATGGAGATTTCTCAAAAAATTAAAAATAGAAATACCTTATGATCCTGCTATTCCAATGCTGGGTATTTATCCAAAGAACATGAAAACACTAATTGGAAAAGATATATGCACCCCTATGTTCATTGCAGCATTATTCACAATAGCCTAGACTTGAAAGCAATGTAAGTGCCCATCAACAGAGGAATGGATAAAGAAGATGTGGTATATATCTATACAATGGAATACTAATCAGCCATAAAAAAGGACAAAATCATGCCATTTGCAATGACATGGATGGACCTTGAGAGTATTATGCTAAGCAAAATAAGTCAGACAAGGGAAAATACTGTAGGATTTTACTCACATGTGGAAGATAAACAAACACGTAGATAAGGAGAACAGATTGGTGGTTACCAGTGGGAAAGGGGGTGGGGGGAGGGCAAAAGGAGTAAAGGGTCTACATGTATGGTGATGGATGAAAACTAGACTTTTGATGGTGAACACGATGCAGTCTATACAGAAGCCAAAATATAATGATGTACACCTGAAATGTGCACAATGTTATAAACCAGTGTAACTGGTTTTATTATAAAATAATAAAAAATTTTAAAAAATTAAATGTTAATCCAGTAAAAATACATATTGACTGGTTAGTATTTAGTCACCTTATTAATTAGTAAGTACGTATCGACCACTTAGAATTCATTCTTTCATTTATTTGCTAATTCAATCACTATTTATCTACAACTAATAGTCCTCAATCACTTTTATAGATAATAGAGATACAATAATGAATTTAAAAGACAAGAATCTCTGCCCTGGTGTGATTTGTCTCATATGCAACTAAGGAAAACATACTTAGCCAGCAATGGAGATATAAAAATGAACAATACAGTCATCATAAGTGTCCTCAAGAAACATCATGACATCTGGGAAAGAATTTACCACCCAATTTCAATTCTGTGATACATGTTAAATTAACAGAGGACACACCAGTTGATATTGAATTCCAAGAATATGCATTACCCACAGAAGGTGAAGTGAGGTCTACCTTATCTAAGTCTAATTGAGTAGAAAGGAGGAGACTATTTGCAGGCAGCCTATATCTCTTCTGGTCAGCAAGCTGGCCCACTGCTATAGAGCTGTTTTTCTTCAGAGAGTTCATGCTTGTTTGCATACAAACCCTAATTATATTTCCAGGTTATATTCATTATAGTACAGAAAAAATAATACCAATGGTCATGTTTGAAAGAATTATTCTACAGCTCTTCCACTAACCAGTAATGCCTTGAGCACTGTGGATGGCTCCAGAAGTGCTCTGGGAGTCTAGACAGGAGATTAGAGAGAACTGAGAAGAGACAGAACCATTGAAAAGATTACTACTAATATTGGTTTTTTTTTTTTTTCAGGGAAAGAGAATCAAGATGTGTAGTCAAAGATATAGAAGATATGATGAGTTAATAGTTGGAAATCAGAATTGATAGACTTGAAATAAGCTGGAAATAATTGGCAAATTAAGTGCAGATGACTGTAGATCTTTATATCCTAGTTTCCATAACACGGCTGAGGCATGCAAGAAGCACTGCAAGAGTCTTAGGAGATCAGACAAAGATGGGATCATATCTTCATGATGTGTATATTTTAATAAACTTATCCCATCCAACAGTATTCTTTTGAAATCACATTTCTTACAAGAGAGAATTCAACTATTGTGAAATAAATAATTCACGTAACAAGAGTGGATCTTCTTTCATGTTCAAATGAGTACATCCTTGGGCCAATTTCCTCACATTTAATTAAGATAATTTGACTGCTTATTCAAATGTAATCTCCGTCATCATGAAATTTCCAGGTCATTATTAGACTTTAAGATAAATCTCATTATGTGAAAAAATGTGTAGCTGAAGTCATTTCCACTGGTTCTGAAAGGTAACATGAATACACCTCTCTGACAGTTTCCTGGTGGCTAATCCTTCTCTGCATGTTCAGCAGGGGCTTGTAAGTTCTGATGAATTCCTTTGCCACAGGTAGATCAGCATCTATGCCACAGAAATAGAAGCATAACTGCTACAGATCATAACTTACATGGAGGCTTGAGAAGATCAGTCTATAATTTAAAATGTAAATATCTAATGGGATAAATAATTTTATAGGTTATATTTTAAAAATCAAGTCAAAAGGAATTTACCATTATTTTATAATAAGGGATTCTATCTGTATTAAAAGCAAAGATATATTGATAGGGAAAAAGTTATTAGTGAATTGTGTAACAATAGGTGAGAACCTATCTCAAGCAGAGCTGTCCAGATTTCAAACCTTTTTATTTAAAAGATTTATTTAAAGCTTTTTTAAAAAGTTTTTTTTACATTATTTAAAACCTTTAAAAAATTACATCAATAAGAATGATTTTGTTGTCAAGCATGCAACATCATTGATGTCTAAAAAAAATATCACTTTTGAGGTCTTAAATTTATTAGCATACTTACATATTTACTGAAGGCATCTCTCAGGGATTCTTTGACTTTCTCATTTCGAAGGCTATAGATGAAAGGGTTCAACATTGGTGTTAAAATGGTATTCAGCACTGTGGCAAATTTGTTAATTTTCATTGCATTGCCCTTTTTTGGGCGAACATAAAGGAAGATGGAGCTTCCATAATGAAGTGTAACCACGGTGATGTGTGAAACACAAGTAGAGAATGCTTTCTGCCGTCCCTGAACAGAGGGGATTCTAAGGATAGTAATAACAATGTAGGTGTAAGACATTCCTGTCAGGAGCAAGGAGCCCAAGAGCAAAACAGCAGAGGCAATAAAGTCAGCCATCTCAGCCAGAGAGATATCTGTACAAGCCAGTGCTAGCAGGGGGGCTCTGTTACAGAAGAAATGTTGGATTTTATTTGGCCCACAAAAGATTATGGGTGCAGTTAAGATAGATGGAGCCAACATTGACAAAAATGCTCCCACATAAGATCCCAGAAGTAACAATATACATGTCTGTTTGTTCATGATGATGGCATACCTCAGTGGGTTGCAGATGGCAACATATCGATCAAAGGACATGACAGCCAGGATGAAGAATTCTGTAGATCTCAGAAGGAAGTAGAAGATAGACTGTGTGAGACATCCCACAAAAGATATTGCTTTGGTGAGGGGAAATATGTTGGCTACCATCTTAGGCAACACTGTGGAGGTGATGGCAATCTCAAGGAAAGAAAGATTGGCTACAAAGAAATACATAGGTGAATGCAGACGATAGTCACCACACACCAAAAGGATGATCATGGAGTTGCCAATCAGAGACGTCATGTACGTGAGCAGGAATGTGGAAGAAAGAAGAATTTCTGCTTCTTTTTCATTCTGAAACCCTAGAAGAATAAACTCAGTGACTCTGGTCTTGTTTCTCTGATCCATAACGTCCCCAGTTCAACCTGGAATAATAGAGTTTTTATGATTAATCCTTGCATCTTAATCCTGGATATACCCTGTCAATATCCATTAACTAACTTTTGTTTCCAAGGAGGGTTGTTAATTCAAACAAATGGTTATATTTTCAAAGTATAAATATCTCCTGAGATGAACTGTATAAGATTTAAGTGCTCAGGTGTGAGATTCACTCATTACAGCAGAATCAGTTCCACACTAAGATTGTGAGGACTTATACCTTGGGAAAACCTTTGGGACTTCTATCAGCGTAGGGAACCTAACAGTGGATTCAAGTCATGTGAAACAGACTCTTAGAAGTCACCCTTTGGGATAGATCTCTTATTGTGTGTTATTAATCCATTCACAATGTAATAGTATTTTGAGGTGCTAATAGAGTTGCAGTAAAATCTAATTCTATATTAATTTTTATGTGCCAGGACATTCTTTTGAGCTAACTGTATTATTTTATATGTGGAATAAAATTATTTTAAAATAAGTGACCATCATTATATAATAGGCACTTTCCAAAATCTCATGACTCCTGACTCACTGGCTCCAACTCCACATTGTCAAATCAGCTTCTAACAATATGAAATCAGCCTCACGTAATCTCTACGAAATCAGGCTCCATAGTGAATGAGATTATTACAGGTCTAATGTGGGTAAGGGAAAGGGTAAAACATGACTTCATTTACCACTATTGACTGTGTTTCTCTTAAGGTTTAGTCAGAGAGAGCAAATGCTCAGCAAGTAGTCTGGAAATATTGAACTTCTGAATTTTGACTAGCTGAGAGAAGCAACTCCAGCAAAAGATTGCCTACTTCATAGTAGAATTTGTAGGCCAGAAATATAGAAAAAATAGGGACATGTTGCAGAGAAGGGATTTTCTTACTTACTCACTAACCTGATTATTTGGGAGTATGTAGATTACATCATATATCTAGGTGATTGAAGGCAAAAAACACAGGTTAGGTGCCAAGAGATATTTCATATCCCATATTACAAGATACATAAAAGTTTGATATTAAGAATTTTAGATAACTGGGATTTTATTGCTTCTTTTTAATAGATTGATGGCTGAGGCTTGGAGAGGTGAATTAAAATTTGTCAGTCTCATAGAAGTTCGGTGGTAGAAATGAGACAATATCCTGAGTCTTCGGACTTGCATTTGCTGTTCTTTCTGGCTCAAAATATTAATTCCTTCTCTCATTCATTTCATTATTATACATTTACTGCTTAAGGAGGATTAGACCAAGGACAAAGATGAATTTCTGACATATGCATTCAAGGATGAAAATGGAAAGTGAAATCTATTTGGATTCATGTTGGTGTTTTCTCTGTGGTTCTTTGTAATGAATTTTTAGAATCTTATCACACAAATTAATTATTTTAATTACCAAGGCCTAAAATTTTCAATATGGTGACATTGTGTGAAGGGTTTTAATCAGATTGTTTGCCCATAATCATGCCAAAGGGAAGAAAATTTGATGAATTTGGTGGAGAAGGGAAAGATGATTTTGGAGTAAGGGGTAATACTAGGACATGCTCTTTCTGTAGACAAATAAAAGGGTAGTTTCAATTTGAGCAAATGAGGGGCATCTTGAGGGCACTATGATAATAACTGGCAAATGCAGGAAAGGCATAAACTAAACCATCAAGTGAAGACACTTAAGGACCCATATGGTTAACTACAAAATTTTGCATAAGGCTGGAACTAAGTGAAAGAATGAGGAGAAAGAACAGGAGGAAATCATAGTGATAGGGAGGATGAAAAGAAAAGAAATGGGAGCAAATAACACCAGTTGTAAGAGAAGAATATTGTAAGATCTCTACTTGCCTGCTGAAGAATACCTCAGAATTTTTATGGATGTTTACATTCATGTTTTCAGAACTGAACAGGGTCTCCCTTGTTACAGCTGCATAGTTTTGATGAAATCCATAGTTGGAATCACTTCTGTGGATTCATTCCTTTTTCTGACAGCCTCAGAATGTTGGGAAACAAAGGGGTGAAGGATATAGCCATGATTATAAAATAGTTTATAATGGCTTTGTCTGGAAATAATTGGTCTTCTCTCTTTGACTTGGAGGAAAGGCAATCAAGACTACAAAGTTTCTATGACCACATCCCTAAATCACTGCAACTTAGAAAGAGGATTAAAGCCTATATTCATCATTGCTGTTCCTCTGGAGGCAGGGCTTCTACTGCATCAATGGTCTGCAGAGAATAAATTATAAAAACAGTTATAATTAAGCAAGAAGTAAAAGTTTCACAAGTTTGGTGAAGAGAACATTTCTATAAGAAATGCACTTTTCCTCCTCCCTCCCCCTCAAAAGAAACAGCAACTTCTACAGATGTTTTGGTCCACAATTAATCATTAAAAGTGTACAGTGTAACTTATTGCCATCGACTTAGGAGCCAAGTTGTCACCTTCATCAACATCATCATAATTAGCATCAGAATCTATATTTATTGAATACTTATGTTTTAGATACTTTGTTAACATTTTTACATATATTATCTCTCTTACCCTAATGACAGTTATGTAAGATAGGTGATATTATTCTGATTTATGGTATTATTTCATATGATTAATATGACAAAGTATGTAAAATGTTAAAATGCTTTATGATTTTATACACTATAAACCATTATTTAAAAATAAATTACTTATTACACATTGCATTAAACGCTTTTGCATATTCTTTTTTTACTATGATTTTTCTATTTATGTATGTATGTATGTATGTATGTATGTTGTGAGGAAGATCAGCCCTGAGCTAACATCTGATACCGATCCTCCTCTTTTTGCTGAGGAAGATTGGCCCTGAGCTAACATCCGTGCACATCTTCCTCTACTTTATATGGGATGCTGCCATAGCATGGCTCGACAAGCAGTGAATCAGTGCTCACCGGGGATCCGAACCAGCAAACCCTGGGCCACCGCCGCAGCAGAGCATGCGCACTTAACTGCTTGCCCCAGCAGGCCGGCCCCTTCCAGGCATTTTATCTAAAAAAACATTTTATTGATGTATAGTCAACATATAACATTGTATTAGTTTCAGGTGTAACATAATGATTGGTATTTGTATACATTACCAAATGATCACCACAATAAGTCTAGTTACCATTCATCATCATATATAGTTACAAACACTATTTTTCTTCTGATGAAAACTCTTAAGATTTACTCTTAGCAACTTTCAAATATGCCATAGAGTATTAACTATAGTTACCATGTTGTACATTACACCTCCATGACTTATTTATTTTATAACTGGGAGTTTGTATCTTTTGATCCCCTTCACCCATTTGTTTCTCCTCCAATCCCCTCCCCTCTGGCTACCATCAATCTGTTCTCTGTTCCTATGAGCTTTTGTTGTTTTGTTTTTTAGATTCCACATATAAATGAAATCATAAAGTATTGGTCTTTCTCTGTCTGACTTATTTAAATTAGCATAATGCCCTCAAGGTCCATCTATATTGTCATAGATGGCAAGATTCCATTCTTTTTTATGGCTGAGTAGTATTCCATTATGCACATATACGTATATGCATATATATACCACATTTTCTTTATCCACTCATCCATCGATGTACACTTAGGTTGTTCCATATCTTGGCCATTGTAAATAATGCTGCAGTGAACATGGGGGTGCATATATCTTTTCATTTATGATATATAACTAGTGTTTTCATTTTCTTCAGATAAATAGGCAGAAGTGGAATTGCTGGATCATATGGTAGTGCAATTTTTAATATTTTAAGGAGACTTTATACTGTTTTTCATAGTGGCTGCACCAATTTACATTGCCACCAACAATGCATGAGGGTTCCCTTTTCTCTACATCCTTGCCAGCACTTGTTGTTTCTTATCTTTTTGATAATAGCCATTCTAACAGGTGTGAGGTGATATTTCCTTGTAGTTTTGATTTGCATCTCCCTGATGATTAGTGATGTTGAGCATCTTTTCATGTGCCTCTTGGCCACCTGTATGTCTTCTTTAGAAAAATGTCTATTCAGATCCTCTGCTGGTTTTTTAATTGAATTTTTCTTGTTTTTTGCTATTGAGTTTTATGAGTTCTTTATATATTTTGGATATTAGCCTGTTATGGGATATATGATTTGCAAATATTTTCTCCCATTCAGTAGGTTTCCTTTTCATTTCGTTGATGATTTCCTTTGCTGTGCATAAGCTTTTTAGTTTGATGTAATCCCACTTGTTTATTTTTGCTCTCGTCTTTGCTTTTGGAGTCAGATCCAAAAACTCATTGCAAAGACCAATGTCAAGGAACTTACTGCCTATGTTTTCTTTTAGGAGTTTTACAGTTTTCAGTCTTCTATTCAAGTTTTTGATACATGAGTTAGTTTTTGTGTATGGTGTAATATAGTAGTTCAGTTTCATTCTTTTGCATGTGGCTGCCCAGTTTTCCCAGCACCATTTATTGAAGAGACTGTCCTTTCCCCCTTATATACTCTTCCCTCCTTTGTCATAAATTAATTGATCATATATGCATGGGTTTATTTCTGGGCTCTATTCTGTTCCATTGATCTATGTGTCTTTATTTATGTCAATACCATACTGCTTTGATTAATATAGCTTTGTAATATAGTTTGAAGTCTGAGAGCGTGATGCCTCCAGCTTTGTTCTTCTTTCTCAAGATTTCTTTGGCTATTTGGGGTCTTTTTGTGCTTCCATGCACATTTTAGGATTATTTGTTCTATTTCTGTAAAAAATGCCATGAAATTTTGATAGGGATTGCATTGAATCTGTAGATTGCTTTGGGGAGTATGAATATTTTAACAATATTAATTCTTTCAATCCATGAACCTGGAATATCTTTCCATTTGCTTTTGTCCACTTTTTTTTTTGTGTGTGAGGAAGATTAGCCCTGAGCTGACATCTGCTGCCAATCCTCCTCTTTTTGCTGAGGAAGATTGGCCCTGGGCTAACATCCATGCCCATCTTTCTCTACTTTATATGCAGGACGCCTGCCACAGCATGGCTTGATAAGTGGTGAGCAGGTCCACGCCTGGGATCTGAACACACAAACCTCAGGCTGCTGAAGTGGAGCACGTGAACTTAACCACTATGCCACCAGGCCATTAACCAGTATGCCACCGGGCCAGCCCCTGCATATGTCCACTTTTAAATATTCTGATTCACTGAGACATGAGGTGTGATCCCTGCCATGAAAGGCTTATAATTTAATCAAGGGTGAAAAAGACATACACATGTGAAAAAACCAATAATTTTTATAAATATGTTAATTCCTACTTATGAATATATAGTGAGGAAAATACATTTCTGTACATTAAGAAATTGTGGGAATAATGATTCCAAAAGAATATTCCATTACAGCAAATTATCTTTCTTATAGATTAGAGAAGTGGTTATAGAAACAAAAGCTACACATATAAATCACCCAATCAATAGACTGATGGTTTCCATTCATACAGACATCTGGTCATTCAGATAAAAACTCAGGATAATCTGTTTCAGCCTTGGATGTTTAATAAGCTATCTTCCCAAATAATCTGTTTTTACTTTTTCTCTTAAGCCTCTAGGATGAATTATAAAATTTTGGTAGCCTTTCATGATCTTTTTCTGTCTCTTCTAGGTCCTCATATTCTCTCTCTTTTCCCTCACTCTCCATCTCTACTGGACTTCATTTAGTTCTTTATGTACCACAGGCTATTTCTCAAGTTATAGTTAACATATCTAAATTCTCTGTGACTGGAATTTTCTCACTACATTCTACTATGTTTACCAGTCTAAAGCCTCACATAATCTGAATAATCTTTTCTTCTATAAGCATGACCAGATTCTCAGCTAAAGTAGCCTCTATGCAAATTCATTATACTTTTATTGTATCTGTAGCATTTCTAATACTTACATTAATTATAATATCGGTTTTCCCAAATAACCTAAACATTTAATGGGATCTGAAAATGTATTTGCTTTATTCATACTCTATCTAAAATATTAATCCCATTGTCTGTAAACCCATCTCCATAAAGATAGTATGAATGGATTAATGAATGGATGAATGAGTAATGCAGGAAAAAGAGTATGTTGGGAAAAGAAATTCAACTCTATTTTGTAAACTTAATTTAAGTGGCTAAGGAACAGCCAAGTGTGGATTTAATGTATTCAGGAGGATAAATAAATTTGGAATTTATGTCAGAGCAGAAGGGTCAGAGTTCAAGGTCTTTGAATTTATGGACATAGAATAGATTACCAAGGGGAGAGGGCAGCAGAGGAGATGATAGAGTTCAGAGGAAAAATTTTTTAAGTGGTGTTAGATGTAAAAATTTTAAGGAGAACCTTGTCAAAGTGACAGTGCCATAAAAATGTAAAATATTGGGAAGTTTAAGAAATAATAAGTAAGATGTCATCATTCACCATTTCTAGAATAGACTTAATGGAGTGATTAATGATGTCAAAGAACTTTTTATCACTTTCATCAGATAATAAAAAGTTTAAATGAAAAAACTCCTTAAGATTACACTCTCTAGAAGTTAAGATGTAAATGAATTCTACAAAGTAACAGGATTCAGTAACTAGAACACATTGAGAGAAAAGTAAAAAATGATTTTGTTTCTTCTGTTTTGTTTTCATTGTGGTGAAGACACTTGGTTATGCTGAGTGTAATTGTGAGTAGAAACAGAAAGTTTGAAATTATAAGAACAGTGTTTCACTAATTAAACCATTACTTCTGGGAGTGACATCACAAAGATGGCAGAGTAGGAGATCCCAGCCTCTGTTCCCTCACAAAGATAAACAAGTAGTCAGCTATTCACAAATGAAAAAAGCTCTGGGAGAGCTCAGGTGTCCATTCAAGAAGCTGCAGCAACACAATAGAGCAAAAAACCTGAGAATAACTGCACAGAAAGGGTAGGAAGAATAGTTCCATTTTCCCCACATCATCCCATCCCCCAGGCCAGCACTGCTCAGTGCCAAGAGTGAACTCCTTGGCCTGAAAGAGTTCCCGTCACCAGGAAAAGGACAGGGAATGAGTGACCACCTTTTATAGCCTTTCGGGGACACTGCATGAAGGACTCCACCAAGAGACTGGCACAGTGGAGACAATTAGAGATGGCTAGGAATAAGGAAGAAGAGCAGGGGCTACCAGTATCAGCAATGTGGCTGGAGTCCCCACAGTTTCCAGTGGCCTGCTCTGGAGAGGACCCCAGAAGACTTTGCAGATGCTGCAGACCCTCCTCCTAAGCTTTCATCATTGAGACCCTCCTCAGAGGCCCCAGCAGACTTCTCCACAGAAGACCCCAGCAGTTTTCACTCCTGAGGAAATCAACAGCCAGCAGAGCCACCACAGACCCCCTGCAGATTTTGCTGCTGAGTTTTTGCCCCACAGATTTTCATGTTCACAGACACAAGCTGCCTGACTCCCTCTTTACTCCCTTCTCCTCCTCTTCCTGCCAGAGCTGGGATCCTTACCAACAGACTACCACGGCCTCTGCAGGTGTGTGCCTGCAAGAGGCCAGACTAGGTCCCTGCAGCCAACTCCCACCACCCCCATGCACACCTGTGGAAAGTTCCTGCAGCCACACAACTGCACAGAGACAGTCAAGACTACACAGCTGCTTGTGGGCTTGGTTCCAGCCCTGTGTTCTGTCACTGGCCAGCACCACTATGAGCACCTGCAACCAGCCCCTGCAGCTAGGCACCTGCAATGCCACTGGTTTGACTCTCTTCACTGTCTTCCACTGTCGTACTTGTTCTCACAACTAGCCCCTAAAACTGCATGAGTGTATATCAACAGCCCAGGTGTCTGCAGCTCTTGGGTGCTTGGAGCTAGTCCCAATTTCTATCACTGGCCTGTACAGCAGACATGCACCTGTATGTCACTGCTCCAACTACCTGTCAATGGCCACCACTGCCATGCACATGCCTATGTCTAGCCCCTGCAGTCATATGAATCCACATTGATAGTCCAGGTCCCTGCAGCTGCTCGTATACCAGCATTTGGCCCTGGAGCCTGCTGCTAGCCCTGGCCCTTGCCACTGTGCATGTGCCTGCATTAGGCCCCTGTCACCATACAGGAACCTGTACTCATCCCTGCAGGCAAGCTTGTGCACACCACTGGCTCCAGCCATCAATGCCATCTACCTTGGTCCCTAGTTGCTGAACCTGGAATGCTGCTGAGGACCCCAACAGCCTTTGCAACCTCCTTCAGCTCTCACCAAGGATCAGGTGGTTGTCAATGCTCTGGACACTACCTGCCTGAGCAAACAAGACACCAAGCCCACCCGGACTCAGAGCCACCACATGCCCCTGCACTTGGTGCCCTACATATCTTGACCTGGAATCTCGCTCTCGTGTGGCCCACCTACAAGTAAAGATCTTTCCTTACCAAAGTCAGTCCTAAAAGTTTGGAAAAGGTGACTGCTTCTTCAAATGTGCAGATATAGAAGTGATGTCAGCAAGACATCAATTTGAACCACTCTCTGTGTATGAAAATACCTTCCCAAGAGCCAAAGATTACAGGTGAGGAATTATAGCACCTGATTAAAGTGCATAAATAAGAAAAGATGCATTGAGAAAGGTAGAAAAGAGATTCACATAACCCCCATTATCCCTCCACCAAGCCCAGGCAGCCCAGCTCAGAGAGAGACACCTTCCTCAGGCGAGGAGAGTAAAGTGAGCATCCAACTTCACCACAGACTTCAGAGTTGGCCCACCCCAGCACTAGGCCAGCTCATGTGCCTCGGTGGCTCCTGCATGCTCCAACAAACCCAGGCTCTAGGCATACCCCAGTGCCTACTGGCTCCAGTAGCCCCAAGTGGCATCTTTGGCACTGGGCTCCCATGAACCTAGACAATGGCTTACCCCAGCATCTTCCTACCACAGTAGCCTCAGGCACCTCCCATGGCCCCAGGCAGCTTCCACAGCAGAGCTCCAAATGGGCCTCCAGATCACTCTGACACTTGTGGCTCCAGTAGCCCCAAGTGGATCCCATGGCAGCAGGCTTCTGGCAGGCTCCTATAAAACCAGACCCATGTGTCACCCCAGCACCTGCAGGTTCCAGCATCCCCAGGTAGCTCCCACAGCCCTAGGCAGGTTCAATGGCACCAGGATCCCAGTAGTCTTCCACAAACTGAGGTCCCCAGGTCACCCTGGCACCAACCATCTCCAGCAGCCCCAGGAAGATCTTGCAGCCCAGGAAGCTCCCATGGCAGCAGTTTCCCAGCAGTCTCCAGTAAATCCAAGCCCTAGTCTCACCCTAGAATCTGCTGGATCCTGCAGCTCCAGGCAGCCCCCACACCTCCAGGTGCCAGACTTCCAGACGTCTGCTGTAAGTTCAGGCCCCAAGCTGACTTGGGCACAAATCAGTAATAGTGGCCCCAGGTAGATCAGCAGCTGTAGTAAGTGCCTATAGCTCCAGGCAGCTTTCTTGGCTCCAGGCTCCTAGAGGGTTCCTGCAAACCCAGACTCCCAATCCACCATGGTGCTGACCAGCACCTGCATCCTTAGGTGGCTATGGTGGCCCAAGGCTCCCAGCTCACCCCAGCACCAGGCCACCTAATGACTCCAGCAGCAGTCACATTCCTGGACACCAGCAGATGGCCCATCCAGATTTTTGGGTGGGGTGACTGGTGAAGAGCTTTGCCTGTCAAAGTCAGTTTGTAAAGACTGGAAGAGGAGCCTACTCCCTTAAGTGTGCAGACACCAACGCAAGGCCACAAAGATTATGAATAATCAAGGAAACATGACAACACCAAAGGGAACTAATAAAACTCCAATGGCTGACACTAAATAAATGGACATCTATGAACTGTCTGAAAGAGAATTCATGATAATTCTCTTAAAAAAATTCAGTGAATTACAAGAAAACACAGATAGACAACTAATAAAATTAGGAAAATAATTCATGAATAAAATTAGAAGTTCAACAAAGAAATAGAAAAAATTAAAAAGAATCAAGTAGAAAACTAGAGTTGAAGAATACTAGAGAGACTTTCCCAGGTGAGCAAAAACTGCAGTGAAAAATTCAATAGAGAGCTTCAGCAGCAGACTCAACCAAGCAGAAAAAAGAATTCATCAAATAGAAGACAGGCAATTTGAAATTATCCAGTTAGAAAAGCAAAAAGCAAAAAAGAATGAAAAAAAGTGAAGAAAGGCTACATGAATTATGGGATATCAAAAAAAAGTATGTATTGTAGAGTCCCAGAAGGAGAAAAGGGAGAAAGGAGCAGAAAGCTTATTTAAATAAATAATGGCTGAGAACTTCCAAAGTCTGGGAAGAGATTTAGACATTCAAGTCCAGGAAGCTATTAGCTCACCCAAGATTTCACCCCAAAAGTATCTCCTCCAAAACATATTAAAATAAAACTGTCTAAAATCAAAGATAGACAGAATTTTAACAGCAGCAAGAAAAAAAAAATCTCACATATAATGAAACACCATAAGGTGTTAGTGGACGTCTCAGCAGAAACATTGAAGGCCAGGAGAGAGTGGGATGATGTATTCAAAGTAATGAAAGAAAACAAGAACTGCCAACCAAGAATAGTTTACCTGCAAAGTAGTCCTTCACAAATGCAAGAGAGACTTTCCCATGTGAGAAAAAACTGAGGAGTTCATCACTATGAGACTTACCTTAAAAGAAACGCTCAAAGGAGAACTTCAATCTGAGATGAAAGAATACTATAATTAGTAACATGAAAATGGATGAAAATATAAAACACATGGGCAAAGGTAATTATATAGTCAAATTCAGAACTCTAATACTGTAATATGGGCAGGCATTAATATTTAACTCTAGTAGAAGGGTTTAAAGCATAAATGTATTAAAATAACTACAATAATTTGTTAATTGGTAAACAATATAAAAAAGAGGTAAATTTTGACATGAAAAATATAAATAAGGGGGCCAGCCTGGTGGCATAGCGGTTAAGTTCACACTTTGGCATTTGGCAACCACTTTGGCAGCCCAGGCTTCACTGGTTCGGATCCTGGGCATAGACCTACTCACCGTTCATCAAGCCATGCTGAGGCTGCACCCCACATAGAAGAGCTACAATTCTACAACTATGATATACAACTATGTAGTGGTGCTTTGGGGAGAAAAAAGCAAAACAGAAAGATTGGCAATAGCTGTTAGCACAGGGCTAATCTTCCTAAAAAAATATATATGTATAAATTAAGTTTGTGTGTGTGGGGTAAAAGGGTAAAGTTTTTGAATGTGATCAAAATTAAGTTGTTATTGGCTTAAAATAGACTGTTAATCTATAAGATGTTTTATTTAAGCCTCATGATAACCACACACAAACAAAAAAGCCTACAGAAGATACGCAAAAGATGAGAAAGGAATTAAAGGATATCACTATGGAAAATTATCAATCCACAAAGAAAGACAGCAAAGAAAAAGAAAGAAAAAAGGGAACTACAAAATAGGCAGAAAAAATTAATAAGGTATTGTTACTAAGTCCTAACCTATCATAATTACTTTAAATGTAAATGGATTAAATTCTCCAAACAATAAGCATAGAGTAGCTGAATGGATAAAAAACAATACCTGATTAGATGCTGCCTACAAGAGACTAAGCTCAGCTTAAGGAAGCAGGCTCAATGTGAAGGTGTGGAAAAAGATATTCAAAGCAAATGGAAAACCAGAGAGCACAGTAACTATACTTATATGGAAAAAACAGATTTTCAGTTAAAATTATAACAAGTGACAAAGAAGGTCATTATATAAAAAGAAATGAACCAATTCATCAAGACAAGGTAACAATTTTAAATATATATGCACCCACCATTGGAGCACCTAAATATATTAAGCAAATACTAACGGTTCTAAAGGGAGAAGTAGAAAACAATACAATAGTAGGGGACTTCAATATCCCACTCTCAAAAATAAGTAGATCATCCAGACAGAAAATCAAAATGAAGACATTGGACTTAAAGTACATCTTATGCCAAATGGATGAAACATACATATACAGAATATTCCACCAATATCAGCAGAACAAACATTCTTCTCAAGAGCACATGAAACATTCTCCATGATAGAACATTTGTTAGGTAACAAAATTAGCCTTAACAAATGTAAGAAGTTTGAAATCATACAAAATATCTTTTTCAATGACAATAGTATGAAACTAGAAATCAATAACAGGAAGAAAACTTGAAAATTAAAAAATATGTGGAAACTAAATAACACACTTCTACACAGCCAAAGGGACAAAAAATAAAAGAGAAATAAAAAAATATCCTGAAACAAACAAAAATGGGAACACAACCTAGAAAAACATATGGGATGCAACAAAAGCAACTCTAAGAGGGAAGTTACAGCAATAAACACCTACATTAAGAAAAAAAGAATGATTATAAATTAAAAAAACCTAAATTTAGACCTCAAGAAACTAGAAAAAGAACAAACAATGTCTACAGTTAGAAAAGAGAGGAAATAACAAAACAAAAACAAAAACAATAACAAGATTGAAATATATATAGTGCCTATAAGAAACTCACTCCAATTTTCAGGAAACACAGAGGCTCCAAGTGAAGGTATGGAAAAGATATTGCATGCAAATTGAAAACAAAAGAGAGCAGGGTAGCTATACTATATTAGGCAAAATAGACTGTAAGTCAAAATGGTAACAAGACACCAAGAAGGTCATAAAATAATGACAAATGGGTCAATTCATCAAGACAATATAACAATTGTAAATGTAGATTAATCTAACATAGGAGCACCTAAATATATTACGAAAATACTAGGAGGGATAAATAGACAATATAATAATAATAGAAGACTTCAATACCCCACTTTCAACAATAGATAGATCATTCAGACAGAATCAATAAGAAAACATTGAACTTGAACTATACTTTAGATCAATGGACCTAACAGACATATACAGAACATTCCATCCAACAACAGCAGAATACACATTCTTCACAAGCACACATGGAACATTTTTCAGAACAGATCATATTTTAGGTCCCAAAACAAGTCTTAGCAAGTTTAAAGAGATTGAAACCATGCCAAGTATCATTTCTGTTCACAATGGCATGAAACTAGAAATCAATAATAGGAAGAAAACTAAAAAATTCACAAATATGTAGAAATTAAACCACACATTCCTGAACAGCCAATGGTTCAAAGAAGAAATCAAAAGGAAAACTTATGGGAGGTAGAAAAAGCAGTTCTAAGTTCTAAAGTTTATAGCTGTAAATGCATACATAAAGAAAAAAAAGATCTCAAACAAACAACCTAAGTTTACACCTAAAGGAATTACAAAAAGAAGAATAAGCCCACAGTTAGCAAAAGGAAGGAAATAATAACTTTTTGAGCAGAAATAAGTGAAATAGAGAAGAGGAAATCAATAGAGAAGATTAACAAAACTAAGGGCTGGCTCTTTGAAAAGATAAACAAATTGACAAACTTTTAGCTAGACTAAAGAAGAAAAAAAGATAGAGGACACAAATAAATAAAATTATATATGAAAGAGGAGACCATTACAATGATACCACAGAAATACAAAAGATCATAAGAGACTACTGTGAACAACTATATGCAAAAAAAATGAACAATCTAGAAGAAATGGATAAATTCCTAGAAACTTATAACTTACCAAGGCTGAATCAGGAAGAAATGGAAAATCCGAACAGACCCATAATGAATAGGAGATTGAATCAGTAATCAAAACCTTCCCCAAAAAGAAAAGCCCAGGACCAGATAGTTTCATTGGTGACTTCTATAAAACATTTAAAGAATTATTACCAATCCTTCTCAATCTCTTCTAAAAAATTAAAGAGGAAGGGACATTGCCAAACTCATTTTACAAGGCCAGCATTGCCCTGATACTAAACCCAGATAAGGACAGTACAAGAAAAGAAATCTACAGAACAATATCCTTAATGAATATAGTTGCAACAATTCTCAATAAAATACTTACAAACCAAATCCAACACATTAAAAGGATTCAATGCAATCTTTATAAAAATCGCAATGACTTTTTTTCACAGAAATCAAAAAGACAATCCTAAACTTTGTATGGAACAACAAAAGACCCTGGATAACCCAAGCAATCTTGAGAAAGAAGAAAGCTGGAGGCATCATGTTTCCTGATTTCAAACTATACTACAAAGCTATAGTAATTAAAATGGTATGGTACTGGCATAAAAACAGATACATATACCAACAGAACAGAAACAAGAGCCCAGAAATAAACCCTCATGTATATGGTCAACTAATATTTGACAAAGGAACCAAGAATACTCGATGGAGAAAGGATGTTCTCGTCAATAAATGGTGTTGAGGATATTGGATATCCACATACAAATGAATGAAATTTGACCTCTGTCTTATACTACTCACAAAATTTAACTCAAAATGGATGAAGTACTTAAATATAAGACTGGAATTCTTAAAACTCATAGAAGAAAACATAGGGAAAAAGATGCTTGACATTGGCCTTGGTGATGATTTTTTGGATATGACACAAAAAACACAAGTAACAAATGAAAAAATAAACAAATGGGACTATATCAAACAAAAAATTTCTGCACAGCAAAAGAAAAACCAACAAAATGAAAAGGTTACCTAACAAGTGGGAGAAAATATTTGTAAACCACCTATCTAAGAGTTTAATATTATATAAGGAATGCATACAACCCAATAGCAAGAAAAACAAGTAATCAGATTAAAATATGGGCAGAAGATCTGAATAGACATTTTTTAAAATAATTTTATTTATTTATTTAATTTTCCCCCAAAGCCCCAGTAGATAGTTGTATGTCATAGCTGCACATCCTTCTAGTTGCTGTATGTGGGACACGGCCTCAGCATGGCCAGAGAAGCAGTGCGTCTGTGCGCACCTGGGATCTGAACCCAGGCCCCCAGCAGTGGAGCATGCGCACTTAACCACTAAGCCACGGGGCCAGCCCATGAATAGATATTTTTGCAAAGAAGATATACAAATGGTCAGAGGTATATTAGGGAAATGCAAATCCAAACCACAATGAGATGTCTCCTCTCACCTGTTAGAATGGCTATCATGAAAAATACAAGAGCTAACAAGTGTTGAGGAGAAGGTGGAGAAAAGGGAACACTTTTGTATAGTTGGTGAAAATGTAAATTGGTGCAACCACTATGGAGGTTCCTCAAATAATTAAAAATATAACTACTATATGATCCAGCAATCCCACTTCTGGGCATTTATCCAAAAGAAATAGCTTCACTTTCATGTTTATTACAGCATTATTTACAATAGCCAAGATATGAAAATAACCTAAGTGTTTAGCAATGGATGAATGGGTAAAGAAAAAATATATATAATATATATTTTATATATCTGAATTTTATGTTATAAATGAATAATATTTAGCCATAATAAAGAAGGAAATCCTGCCATTTGTGATAACAGGGATGGATCTTGACGGCATTATGGGGTTGGGGGAAATGGGGAGATGTTGGTCAGAGTACAAACTTCCAGCTGTAAGGTGGATAAGTTTTGGGTATCTAATGTACAGCATGGTGAATATAGTTAACCATACTATACTGTATACTTGAAAGTTGCTAAGGGAGTAGATTTTAAATGTTCTCACTATACCATAAGAATGATAACTATGAGAGGAGATGAATGTGTTAAATAACGTTATTGTGGAAATCATTTTGCAATATATATGTGCATCAAATAATCACATTGTACACCTTAAACTTACACTATATTATAGGTCAATTATATCTCAATAAAAATGGATAAAAAAACATTCTTTTTCTCCAACCAAAATCAATAATCCTTCTGCATTGCTCATTTTAACTGCTTTTATCATAACTGTTTTCTTTAACCTCATTCAGACCTCCAGCCTTTTGACAACTTGATATTTTCAGATCCACAGTCTATATTTGAGATCTATGCAATATTAGGAGGGTGTATCAAACCTGTGATGTTTTGCACACAGAAACTGGATGTGTCTGTAGTAGCACCATCATCATTAAAGTGATATGTCACTTTATCCAGATAGAAGTCCAGGTAGGAGCATATGGCTGTATAAGCAAGATTTCTTCCCCATCACTTATCATGGAAGTAGGACAAGTGACGATGAAAATTGGTCATTTTGGCAATTACAGTATTGTTTACTTCTCACAATATATGGTAATAGAAAAATTCCCCAAATAAGCAAACCATCAAAAAATGAAAACTCGTTACAAAGATGTATCATTGAGTGTCACCAATATTTCTGTAAAATATAAAAAGAAGGCATTGTTTTGTCTTTCTATTCCCAAATACACAAAACCACCCATATAATTACTCAAGCTAGTCTTTCCTTCCTTTTAAGACAGAGAGTCTTTTTCTTTTCATAGAACAAAATACCACCTTGTGATATGTCTTTTTAAAATTCTAAAACAAAAACATAACCTTTATTTCTCTCCCTGACATTCACTTGATAGTTCCTATTCAAATTAATCCTTCTTAATTTTTCTTTTTAAATTAACACATATACTTAAACATGTAAAGAATTTACACGCAGTTTCACAAAACAAATTAGAGTGACGTCAGCATCACAGCAGAGTGAATTGTTCCCTTTGTCTCTTTACTCTAAGTTACAACCAGTAGGACATCCATAGACCAACAAAGGACTCTCTGCACAGCACACCAGAATGTCTGAGAGATCCATACATCTATACTTCTGAAGGTAGAGGGACTGGACCTCCTGGAGGTGGTGGAACCAGGCGAGCAGTGGTGGCAACTCCTGAGACCAGAGGTTCCAGGAACTGAGGTAACATCTATAAACAGAGGCCCCAGGAATCCAAGCAGCCCATGCTCCCAGAGGTGCCAGGAATCACTGTGGGTCCACAACCAGATGCTCCAGGAACTGTGATGCTACCTGTGACAAAGGTCCTCCCTCTCCCCTGGTGGCTGTACCTCTGACCCTGGCCTTTCCAGCAACGGAGGTTGCATCTAATACTCTGATACCCCCAGCAGTGGTGGTGGCGGTACCTGTGACCTGACATTCCAGGAATCATGCCAGTGCCCCAAATCAGAGGCTGCAGGCATGACTCAGCTCCTGCTCTATCCCCAGCAATGGTGGGTGGCACCCATGACCTGAGGCTTCAGGAACCACAGCAGTGCCTGCATCCCAACCCCTGGCGGTGCTGCCCCTGACACTAGCCCTGCCAACAGCGACGGCTGCACACAAGACCTCAGGCCCCTATCAATGGCAGCAGTGCCTGTGACTTGAAGTTCCAGGAACCATGCAGGTGTCAAAGACCAGAGACTTCAGAGCCCCAGTGGCACTTGCAACTCAGGTATCCCTCCATAGTGGTGGTGGTGTTGTCCACGACCCTGGCCCACCTAGCAGTGGCAGGGACACCCACGAACTCAGCACCCCTGGTAGCAGCATTGCCAGGACAACAATAACCTGGGAGCAGCAGTGTAGGCACGTGGCAGCAGCACCCAAGCCCATGGAGAGCCTGTGGAGAGCCAGGTAACAGTGACAGTGGAGCACATAATGCTGGCCCCTCCAGCTGCAGAGGTGCCTGCAACTTTGGCCACCCTATCCATAACAGTGGTGCCTACAGGCCCAACAAATCCAGATGTGGTAGAAGTGCCTGTGACCCTGGCTCCCCCTGCCCCAGCCACTGCAGTGGGGAAACATGCAATGCAGACAACCCCAGAAGTACCAGAGGTGCTCACAGCATAGTGACCCCAGTGGCAACATCTGTGATTGCAGTAAAGTCATAAGCAGCAAGGCACCAGCAAACATGGAGGTGCAAGTAGCACAATGAAGGCACTCACAATGCCTCTGACAAAGGCGGTGGAGGATGGAAAGCACAGGCTCTCAAATACAATTAGAAGAAGCTCAGAATCAAGGTAAACAAAACTTTACCCAAATAAGAAAGGTATTTGCTACCACAAATGTGCCGGGAAAGGAAAAATTCATCAAGCACCATGAAGAAACACAGTAGCCAAAAAGAAAATGACAACTCTCCAGAAACCAAACTTGAAGACTGCAATGTAACTGACAGAGAATTCAAAATAGCTGTCATGAAGAAACTCAATGAGTTACCAGAAAACTCACAAATTTGACAGTTCAATAAGCTCAAGAATAAAATTAATGAACAAAAGGAGTACTTCACCAAAGGCATTGAAACTTTTAAAAGACAAACAGAAATTCTGGAGACAAAGAATACAATTAATCAGGTGAAAAATAAAGTAGAAAGTATTGAAAATAGAGCAGATTATATGGAAGAGAGAATTAGTGAGCTCAAAGATAGAAATCTAGAAATGATTCAGGTGGAGGAGGAGACAGAACTAAGATTTTTAAAAAATGAAGAAATTCTATGAGAAATAACTGGCTCAATTTGGAAAAGCAACATAAGGATAATGGGTATCCCAGAAGGAAAAGAGAGGGAGAAAGGAGCACAGAGATTATTTAAAGAAAAAAATAATAGCACAGCAAAGGAAACCATCAACAAAATGAAAAGACAACCTAACAATTGGGAGAAGACATTTGCAAACCATATATCTGATAAGGGGTTAATCTCCAAAATATATAAAGAACTCATACGTCTCAACAACAAAAAATCCAACAACCCAATTAAAAAATGGGCAAAAGATCTGAACAGACATTTCTCCAAAGAAGATATATAGATGGCCAACAGGCACATGAAAAGATGTTCAACATCATTAACTATGAGGGAAATGCAAATCAAAACTGCAATGAGATATCACCTCACTCCCTTAAGAATAGCTATAATTAACAAGACAGGAAACAACAAGTGTTGGAGAGGATGTGGAGAGAAGGGAACACTCATACACTACTGGTGGGAGTGCAAACTGGTGCAGCCACTATGGAAAACAGTATGGAGATTCCTCAAAAAATTAAGGCTAGAACTACCATATGATCCAGCTATTCCACTGCTGGCTATTTATCCAAAGAAGGTGAAAACACCAATGTGTAAAGATACATGCATTCCTCTGTTCATTGCAGCATTATTCACAATACCCAAGACTTGGAAGCAACCTAAGTGCCCACCAAGGGACAAATGGATGAAGAAGATGTGGTCTATATACACAATGGAATACTACTCAGCCATAAGAAATGATGAAATCCAGCCATTTGTGACAACATGGATGGGCATATGCTAAGTGAAATAAGTCAGAGAGAGAAGGTCAAATACCATATGATCTCACTCATTTAGTAGTAGATAAAAACAAAACAAACAAACACATAGAGACAGAGATTGGATTGGTGGTTACCAGAGGGGTAGAGGGGAGGGAGGGGGCAAAAAGGATAATTAGGCACATGTGTGTGGTGAAGGATTGTAATTAGTATTTGGGTGGTCAACATGAGAACATGATGTAATCTATGCAGAAATAGAAGTATAATGATGTACACCAGAAATTTATACAACGTTATAAACCAATGTTACCACAATAAAGAAAAAGGAAAAAAATTACTTGAATTAATAAATTATGTATAAATTTATTAAAAAAAAGAAAAAATATAATAGCTGAGAACTTCCCAAATCTGGGGAAGGAACTGGATATACAAGTACATGAAGCTAATAGAACACCTAATTATCTCAATGCAAAAGACCTTCTCCAAGGAACATTATATTAAAACTATCAAAAGTCAATGACAAAGACAGAAGACTAAGGGTGACCAGAGGGAAGAAAATAACTTACAAAGGAACCCCGATTAGGCTATTAGCAGATTTCTCAGCAGAAACTCTACAGACAAGGAGAGTGTGAAATGATATATTCAAAATATTAAAACATAAAAACTGTCAGCCAAGAATACTCTATCTAGCAAAAGTTTTCCTTCAGAAATGAAGGAGAAATAAAGGCTTTCCCAAACAGACAAAACCTGAGGGACCTCATCACCACTAGACCTGCCTTCCAAGAAATGTTGAAAGGAGCCCTCCTACCTGAAACAAAAAGGCAAAGGTTTACAAAGCTTTGAGCAAGGTGATAAATAGACAGAATTAGAAATTTGTAACTCTATATCAAAATAGATTAGTAAAAAAGTATAATATAAAGGCTAAAAGGAAAAGAAGGATTAAAAATAACTATAACTGCTTCAGTTTGGTAACAAAGTCACAATACAAAAAGGGATAATTTGTGACAACAGAAACATATAAGGCAAAGAGGAAAAGAATAAAACCTGCATAGGGAAATGGAGATAAGATGCTATCAGAGAAAAAGGACTATCTCAACTATGAGATCTTTTATAAAACCCCAGGGTAACCACAAAACAAAAAACCAGAGTAGAGTCACAAAACATAAAAAAAAAAAAAAAAGGAAACTGAGAAACATCACAGAATACCACCAAACTGAAATGGCAGTCCAAAACACAAGGAAAAAGAAATAATGAAAATATAGAACAACCAGAAAACAAAAGATAAAATGACAGTATTAAGCCTTCATAAATCAATAGTTATCCTAAATGTAAGTGGGTTGAGTTCACCAATCAAAAGACACAGAGTGGCTGGATGGATTAAAAACAAAACCCAACAATATGCTGCCTCGGGAGACCCATCTCAACTCTAAAGACAAACATAGGCTCAGAGTGAAGGATGGAAGATGATACTCCAAGCAAATGGCAACCAAAAGAAAGTTGTTGTAGCAATACTTATATAAGACAACATTGACTTCAAGCCAAAAAAGATAACAATAGACAAAGATGGACATTATATAATAATAAAAGTGATATTGCAACAAGAAGACGTAATACTTATTAATATATATGCACCTAACATAGGAGCACCAAAATATACAAAGCAACTATTAACAGACCTAAAGGGAGAAATTGACAGCAACACACAATAATAGTAGGGGACTTTAATACCCCACTTACATCAATGGATACATCATCCAGATGGAGAGTCAATAAGGAAACACTGACCTTAAATGAAACACTAAACCAGGTAGACTTAATAGATATATATAGACTATTCCATCCCAAAGCAGCAGAATACACATTCTACTCAAGTACACGTGGAACATTCTCAAAGGTAGACCACATGTTGGGACACGTTGGGCAAGCCTCAATAATTTAAGAAGATTGAAATCATATGAAGCATCTTTTCTGACACAGTAGTATGCCAGTAAAAATCAACTACAAGAAGAAAGCTGGAAAAGTTACAAATATGTGGAGACTAAACAATATGCTACTGAACAACCATTGGATCAATGAAGAAATCAAAAAGTACCTAGAAACAAATGAAAATGGAAACACAACATACGAAAATCTATGGGATGCAGTAAAAGCTGTACTAAGAGGAAATTTTATAGCGATAGAGGCCTACCTCAAGAAACAAGAAAAATCTCAAATAAACAATCTAAACCTACATCTAAAAGAACTAGGAAAAAGGACAAATGAAGCCCAAAGTCAGTAGAAGAAAGGAAATGATAAAAATCAGATTGGAAATAAATGAAAGAAAGACTAAAAGGAGAATAGAAAAAATCAATAAACTAAGAGTTGGTTCTTTGAAAAAGATGAACAAAATTGACAATCCTTTAGCTAGGCTAACTAAGAAAAAAAAGAGAAGTCTCAAAACATAAAATCAGAAATGAAAGAAGATAAATTACAAAAGATACCACAGATATACAAAGGATTTTAAGAAAATACTATGAAAAGCTATATGCCAACAAATTGTATAAACTAGAAGAAATGGATAAATTCTTAGGTTGATACAACCTCCCAAAACTGAATCAAAAAGAAATAGGGAATATGAATAGACCAATCACAAGTAAAGAGATTACAACAGTAATCAAAAACCTCCCAAGAAGCAAAAGTCCAGAACCAGATGACTGGTCAAAAGTCCACCACTCCCTTGCCACAATTTCCAAATATACTGAGAGAGCTAAGCCTCAAACCAGAATGAATGCTGCCTTTCAACATATGTGTCTGAATCCAAACAACAGCTAAGTGATCTTAAACCAAAGTACACAAAGAAGACAGTATCACAATAAATTGATGATATCCTACTCCAACTAGACACTTAATTTTGCTCCCAAATACACCTTTATGTCTTTAGTCAGCTGTCAATTTCAATTTACAAAAGGAGTATGACATATTTTTGCCATTTCCTTCAAACCCTATCCTCACTTTTCCATGGTAAAAAAGAGCTGATAACATTATCTCAGAATAGAAGGATGAAACATAATCCATATAAGTTCCCAGTGAGATCTTTCACATTAACTAGTCTCCATTTCTTTAGACCCTCATCAGATTGAAATTATCATCTCTCTTTCCCTCCTACAGTAAATGAAATACTTTTCCTATTGAATGTTGACATCACCACATTTGTCCTAGATCTCTCCCTTTTCAATCTCAGGCTATCAGTTATCATTCTGTATATTGCATCCAGATTTTTCCTCACTATTGGACACTTCCCACAAGTGATCAAACTTACTCAGACAATAAAGTCTTCTATTTAACAAAAATACATTAGCGCTTTTCTCACCTCTTCACAATGCATTTCTCAAGGTAATTGTTTACATGCACAATTGCTTCCATTTCTTTTTTTAAAAATTATTTTATTGAGGTCATATTGGCTTACAATATTGTGTAAATTTCAGGCATACATCACTATATTTTGGTTTTCGTATAGACTGTATTGTGTTCACCACCAATAGTCCAGTTTTTATCAATCATCAGACATACGTGGCCCTTTATCTTTTTCACCCTCCCCCCACCTACTTGTCCTCTGGTAACTACTAATCTGTTCTCCTTATCTATGTGTTCGTTTGTTGATCTTCAACACATGAGTGAAATCATATTGTATTTGTCTTGCTCTGTATGACTTATTTCACTCAGCATAATACCTTCCAGGTCCAACCATGTTGTCACAAATGGCAAGATTTCATCTATTATATGGCTGACTATTCCATTGTATATGTATACCAAATCTTCTTTATCCATTCATCTGTTGATGGGCACCCGGGTTACTTCCACATCTTGGCTATTATGAACAACGCTTTGATCAACATAGGAAAGCATAAGTCTTTTTGTTGATTTCATCTTCTTTAGATAAATACCCAGTAGTAGAATATGTGGATCATATAGTATATCTATTTTTAATTTTTTGAGGGATCGCCATAATATTTTTCATAGTGGCTGCACCAGTTTGCATTCCCACCAGCAGTGTATGAGGGTTCCCTTTCTCCAATCATCTCCAACACATATTATTTCTTGTCTTGTTAATTACAGCCATTCTGAGGGGTGGGAGGTGGTATCTTGTAGTTTTGATTTGCATTTCCCTAATAATTAGTGATGTTGAATACCTTTTCATGTGCCTGTTAGTCATCCATATACCTTCTTGGGAAAAATGTCTACTCTTTCCTCTGCCCTTTTGTTGATTGGGTGGTTCATTTTTTGATTGTGGAGTTGTATGAGTTCTTTATATATTTTTCAAATTAACCCCTTGATGGATATATGATTTACAAATATTTTCTCCCAGTTGGTGGGTTGTCTTTTCATTTTGTTGATGGCTTCTTTTGCCATGCAAAAGCTTTTTGAGCTCATGTAGTCTCATTTGTTTATTTTTTCTTTAGTTTTCCTTGCCTGAGCAGACATGGAATTTGAAAAGATACTGTTAAGACTGATGTCAAAGAGCATATTGCCTATGTTTTCTTCCAGGAGTTTTATGGTCTCAGGTCTTACACTCAAGTCTTTAATCCATTGTGAGTTAATTTTTGTGTATGGTGTAAGATAATGATCTACTTTCATTCTTTTGCATGTGGCTGTACAGTTTTCCCAACACCATTTATTGAGGAGACTTTCTTTTCTCCATTGTATGTTCTTGGCTCCTTTGTTGAAGATTAGCTATCTATAGATGTGTGGTTTTATTTCTGGGCTTTAAATTCTGTTCATTGATCTGTGTGTCTGCTTTTGTACCAGTACCATGCTGTTTTTATTACAATAGCTTTTGAGTATATTTTGAAGTCAGGGAGTGTGATACTTCCAGCTTTGTTCTTTTCTCCTAGGATTGCTTTGGCTATTCAGGGTCTTTTGTTGTTCCATATAAATTTTAGCATTCTTTGTTCTATTTCCATGAAGAATGTCATTGGGATTCTGATTGGGATTGCATTGAATCTGTTGATTGCTTTAGGTAATATGGATGTTTTAACTATGCTTATTCTTCCAATCCATGAGCATGGAATATATTTCCATTTCTTTATGTCTTCTTCAATTTCTTTCACTGATGTTTTATAGTTTTCAGTGTATAGGTTTTTCATCTCCTTGGTTAAATTCATTCCTATGTACTTTATTCTCTCTTTTTTTTTTTTTGGCGAGTGTAAATGGGACTGTATTCTTGATTTCTCTTCTGATTTTTTGTTGTAATTCTAGTCCAGGCCAGCTCCAGAGCCATACGTACAAATGTCCGTTTGGCATAATTTTTTGAAATCTCTCATATGTGGATCACTAATCTTCTCCTCCAAGTGTGCAGAGCCAAGTACTTCCAATGTTAACACTTCAGAAAGAAGTTTTAGATGATATAATTTAAGTCTGGTTAAATGTAAAACACAATATATTAATCAGTGATTAACTTTTTCAAGGTAAGATACTAGAGTTTTAAAAGTATATTAATCCTTAAAGCCCAAACCAATGATGCTTCCTTCCCTATATCACCCACTTCCCATCCTATCTCAGATTCCAATGCATCACTTTCTTTCTAGCCAAGATTTGAAGCAGATGGATCTGATAAGGACTAACAAGAGTCCTCACAAGCCAAGGCCCAGGAGGAAGAGGAAACCTCAAGTTTAGAGGAAGGTGGTTAAGAGAAACCAAGAACATGTGGTGAGAGAAAATTACATGAGGAAGTTACATGACTACACTTACACCTGAATCTCAGTAGATATGAAACATGCTGCAAGGCTGTGAAGAAAATACAAACTGTTGCCACTGAGTGGGAATAAGGGAGTGAGATCAAGTATCCATTCCTTATGGTTAGGCTCTTCTGATGATTGATTCATCATTGAGTCTCTTCCTATGATGGATTCATCATCAAACCTAAAAATCAAGCCTATCTCTTCTCCCAATTGGACTAATTATCAAACCTAGAATCAAGCAAATCTCCTCTCTCTTGTGAACTACTCCAATGACTTCAGAACTATTGCTCACTTTTAGCCTTTTTCTCTAAACAGCAACAAGATTTGCAAATGCAAAATATATCATTTAATCCCCTAATTAATATCCTTAGAAAAGCAACCATTTCTGTTAGTGTATATTACAAAGACCCTTCACAGCTATTTAGGACCTACATGGACAAACTTTTGTGTTTCTCTTCTGACTTATACCATTTCTTTATCCCACTGTACCCCAGGCTTCTTCTCCTGCTACTCACTCCACTCTCTCTGCCTGGGCCACTCTTTCCATCCTT
Organism: Diceros bicornis minor; assembly: GCF_020826845.1. Lineage (NCBI taxonomy): Eukaryota > Metazoa > Chordata > Mammalia > Perissodactyla > Rhinocerotidae > Diceros > Diceros bicornis. The sequence goes on along the minus strand of NC_080759.1, from coordinate 8,131,312 downwards.
ATTTTCCTCATCCTTAAAGTGTATGCTAAAGCACTACTAAAACACAGAGAGCTTTTATAACCCTCATTTATAATTCAGACCTCAGTGTTCTCTGTTCACATACCAGTTTGCACTTTATTTTTTCATATTAGTCATCATAAAAAGAAATAAGTAATTACTCATTTGATAATTCATTACATATTTAAATCCTGTTCCAGACTGAAGGTTATATTAAGGCAGTCTCCTTTGGGCTTTTCTATATCATTGCATTAACAGGCAACCCAGAGAGCAATATGGGATAAGGAATTAATGAATGGGGTAATGAAATTCTGGAGATGAATACAACAACTTAATTTTAAAATCACTAGAGGAATTCAAGGGCAAACTTGAAAAGGCATAGAAAATAATCTGTGACTATGAAGATAAAACATTTATTGAGTGTGAGAGACAAAAGAGAAGAATAAAGAAAATTTAACACAGTCTAAGAGACTTATGGAACACCACCTATCTGACTTATATAGACATTATTAGAGTCCCAGAAGGAGAAGAAAGAGTGAAAGAGGCAAATGTATTATTTGAAAGAATAATGCCCCCAAACTTCCCAAGTTTGATGAAAGACGTGAATCTACAAATCAAAGAAGCTCAATGAACTGTAAGTAGGATAAATCTAAAGAGACCCACACAGACACATGGTCAAATGGTGAAATCCAAAGACAGAGAGAATCTTGAAAGCAGCAATAGAGAAGCAACTTGTCAAATACAAAGGATCCTCTATAAGATTAGCTGTCAATTTCTTAGCGGAAACCTTGGAGGGCAGAAGGCAGTGGCATGAAATATTTGAAGTGCTGAAAGAAAAAAAAAAACCTATAAACCAAGAATTCTATATTTGGAAAAATGTTTTTCAAAAATAAGAAGAAATTAAGACACTCCTGATACACAAAAGCTGAGGGAGTACATTACCACTAGATATGCCTGACAACAAATGCTAAAGGTAGTCCTTTTGGTTGAAGTGAGAGGATTATAGACAGTAATTCTAAGTCATATGAAGGTATAAATATTTCTAGCAAAGAAAAATATAACACTCAGTATTATTATAATTTTGGTTTGTAACTCTTATTTTCTACATCACTTAAAATTCAAACTCATTAACGTAATTTTAAATCTATGTTAATGGAAAGTTAGCATCATGGCAGTATAAAATGTCCATCCTTTTGTCCCCCTTTTTTAAAACAACTAATTAGACATTCATCCATAAACAAAAGTGCCTCTGTGGGAGTTGTTGCCCCCAGCACCAAACATCAAGGCACCTGGGAGGAGTCTCCCCACCTGTGCATCCAGTAATAGGTACACAGACCAAGGCATGGACTGTGAAAACAGCAAGAGTAGGCAAAAGTTCCCCAACCCTTCTTCGCCATGGTTGTAAAAAATATGGAAACTGCTGATTTGGACAGACACCCACAGACAAGAGAGACTTTGTAGAAATCCACTCTCACCGAGGTGAGATTCCAGCATGCTGTTGGTGCAGCATTACCCTGATACCAAAACTAGATAAGAATACTACAAGAAAACAAAACTATAGACTAATGTCCCTGATAAACATACATGCAAAAATTCTCAACAAAATATTAGCAAACCAAGTTGAACAAAACATTAAAAGAAATAACACCATGACCAAGTGGGATTTGTCCTTGGGTTTCAAAGATGGTTAAACATATGCAAATCAACAAACGTGATACACCACATTAATAGAGTGAAAGATAAAAATCATTTAATCATCTCAATAGATGCAGAAAAAGCATTTGACAAAATACATCCTTTCATGATAAAAACCCTCAACAAATTGGGTATAGAAGGAACATACTTCAACATGATAAAGGCCATATATGACCAACCCACAGCTAACACCATATTCAATAGCAAAGGTTGAAAGCTTTTCCTCTAAGATCAGGAATATGACAAAGGTGCCCACTATTACCACTCTTATTCAACATAGTACTGGAAGTCTTAGCTAGAGCAAGCAGGCAAGATAAAGAAATAAAAGGCATTCAGATTGCAAAAGGAGGAATTAAAATTGTCCTTATTTGCTGATGATGTGATCTTATCTATAGAAAATCCTAAACACTCAACCAAAAAACTGTTGGAACTAATGAATGAATTCAGTAAATTTACAGGATATAAAATCAACATAAAAGAATCAGTTATGCTTCTATACACTAACAATAAACATTTGAAAATGAAATAAAGAAAACTATCCTATTCAAAATAGCATCAAAAACAATAAAATACTTAGAAATAAATTTAACCAAGTAAGTGAAGAAGAAATAAAACTACTGTCAAAACTACAAGACCTTGATGAAAAATTTAAGAAGACAAACAAATGGAAAGACATCTCATGTTTGTGGATCTGAAGAATTAATATTGTTAAAATGTCCATACTACCCAACGCCATCCATAGATTCAATGCAATCGCTATCAAAATTCCAATGTCATTTTTCACAGATATAGAAAAAAATCCTAAAATTTGTATCAAACCACAAAACACCCCAACTATCCAAAGCAATCCTAAGAAAGAAGAACAAAGCTGGAGGCATTATGCTTCCTGATTTCAAACTATAGTGATTAAAATAGTGTGATACTGGCATAAAAACAGATGTATAGACCAATAGAACATAATTGAGAGGCCAGAAATAAACTCCAGCATATATGGTCAACTAACAGTTGACAAGGGAGCCAAGAAGACTCAGTGGGGGAAAGAACAGTCTCTTCAACAAATGGGGTTGGAGAAACCGGATAACAACACATAGAAAAATAAAGTTGGACCCCTATGTTACAACAATTACAAAAATTAACTTGAAATAGATTAAACACTTAACATAAGACCTGATATCCTAAAACTCCTAGAAGAAAACATAGGGAAGAAGTTCCTTGACATTGGTCTTGGCAATGATTTTTTTGCATATGACACCAAAAGCACAAGTAACAAAAGCAAAAATCAAAAAGCAGGACTGCATCAAACTAAAAGCTTCTGCACAGCAAAAGAAATAATCAACAAAATGAAAAGTTAACCTAGGGAGTGGGAGAAAATATTTTCAAACTATATATTGGATAAGGGGTTAATATCCAAAATATATAAAGAACTCATACAACTCTAACAAAAAGTAAAAACAATCTGAAAAAATGGGGCAGAGGAACTAAATAGACATTTTTCCAAAAAGACATTTAAAGGCTAACAGGTACATGGAAAGATGCTCGACAACACTAGTCATCAGGGAAAAGCAAATCAAAACCACAATGAGATATCACCTCATACTCATCAGATTAGCTATTATTAAAAAGACAAGAAATGAGTGTTGGAGAGGATGTGGAGAAAAGAGAAGCCTCGTGCACTGCTAGTGGGAATGTAAAGTGGTACAGCCACTACAGAAAACAGTATGGAGAGGCCTAAAAAAATTAAAAATAGAACCATTATATGATCCAGCTATTTTACTTCTGGGTATTTATCCAAAAACTCAAAAACACTAATTTGAAAATATATATGCACCACTATGTTCATTGCAGCATTATTCACAATAGCCAAGACTTGGAAACATCCTAAGTGCCATCAACAGATGAATGGATAAAGAAGATACTGTTCCGCCATAAAAAAGATGAAATCTTGCCATTTGTGACAACATGGATGGACCTTGAGGGCATTATGCTAAGTGAAATAAGTCAGATGGAGAAAGATAAATACCATACAATTTCACTTATATGTAGATGATAAACAAATAAACACATAGATACAGAGAACAGAATGGTGGTTACCAGAGGGGTAGGAGGTTGGGGGGAGGGCAAAAGAGGTAAAGGGGTACACGTGTATGGTGACTGCTGGCAACCAAACTTTTTGTGGTGAACACCATGTAGTCTATACAGAATCAAAATATAATGATGTCTACCTGAAATTTATGTTATAAACCAATTTACCTCAATAAAATATATATGTGCAATTAATAAAAATTAAATTTAATTTAATAAAAAATTAAATAAAGTGAAAATTGGGTGGAAAAAAAAAAGAACCAAGATAAATCAAACAGAGAATGGAGACGAGAGAAAATCAAGGAAACCGAAAGTGAAGTGAATACACTGGGGCCCCGCTCCTAAGATGTCACCCTGCCCTACCCTCTATCCGGTGTGCCTGTGAGGTTGACCCAGTGGGGTACAGGGGATAGCACAGTGCGGACACCTTCACTTCTCACCAATAGGTAGTCCCAGCTCTAAAGGGCCTGAAGAAGAGTGGATAAGGGGCTTTACCTCTTCAGCAGACATAGCCTGAGCCTGGGCTATTTCTGCTTTTATGTTCGCCATTCCTTGAGAAGAGGAAAAGCCATGCCCCCTTGGATTTACTCTGCATGTTTCCCTATGATTTCATTACCTTCATGTATGGAGGATTTGTGTGGGACTACACTATGGGGTTGCCGTCCTACAGACCGGGTGTAGGCAGACGAGATCCGGCGATCAGATAGAAGGTGGCAGGAGACAATGATAGGGACAGGAGCCCTTTCCGTCATACTTGTTCCCTTCATTTCGGTGAAGCCACGGAGCGCGACTATACCTGTGCGCTCCCTCTCTTCCCCAAAAGGGGGCCCACATCTTGTGGATTCTACGTTTGCGCATGCGGTCCCGCCGAGTTCCCCCCACAAAAAGCAGTCCAGGCTCTAGGTTGGCAGTGTTTCCGCATGGTCCGGGAGACCCGTCCTTACAGAGGTGTCCAGGCCTTGTGCCGGCGCTGTTTGCGCATGCGCCTTCCGCCCCGTCCACAGGCGCGCCCACGCCTTGTGCATGTGGTGTCTGCGCATGCGCTGTCCCCCGCCTGGGTCTCCCGAGAGTGACTGCCCACGCGCCCGTCGTACGGTCGGCCTTCGGTGGGTTCTCTGTGTTTGCGGAAGGGCGGTGTCCCTTCCTGCCAGGTGGCTGCGAGGATGAAGACGCACTGTCTTGTGACAGCACAGGTCACAATGGACAGGAAAAGTTTAAAGGCGGCCCATGGAGGGGTCCGACGGAGGCGGCGGTTCCCGCGGGGACTTGCGGGTGCTGGTCGTGCTCACGGGGACGCGGGGCCTGCTCGGTGCAGCTGCTTCGCCTCTGCTCTCGGAGGGCGGGTCTGTTCCAGGCTGGACCGTGCCTGCCCAAAGGCCGAGCGGTCGGTCTTCAGCCCCCTTCGCGGGGCTCCGGGGAGGGGGCGCGCTGCGCGATGTGGTGAGATCAGTGCGGAGGAGCCGGGACCCTCAGCGGGGCGGAGTGGAGAGCCCCGAGGAGGAGAGCACGGGACGGGGGAGGAGAGAACCTGACCGGGAGGGACACTGACCAAGAGAGGGCGGGATCTTGATCCAGACGAGAGGAAGGATTTTACCCTGACCAGGGAGGGAGGGGGCGCTAGAGAGGGAAGACCCATCCAGAGGGTAGAGTAAGTGAAGAGCTCTGAGACAGAGTGACTTGTCTTTGCTTGGATAGACGTGATGGCCACTTTTCCTGGGTGTAGTGTACCCACACTGATAGTGAACTTATGTAGGCCTGAGCCAAGGGAGGGTGGGAAAATGAAAGTTTGAGGTTTGTGAGACAGTCAAGGGCCAGCAGGGCCACTTCACCAAGTTGTGCAAGTTGTTCTCTGGACTAGGGCAGCTGGCTGAGGGGTGAGGGTAAGGGTCTACGGTCTGGCCTGCACTCTGTTCCCCAAGCCGAGCAGTGATTCTCGTGCTGGCCCACTTCAGCCAAGCGAAGATGCCTTCCTTTAATTCCCACAGGGCCCTGTCTGCCGGCAAACTGCGGCCAGAGGCTGTGTCTGCCCAGAGGACCCCTTTGTCTAAATCACAACATGGCGTGATGTGTGGGTTAACTCCTTGTCCCAGGGGCTGTGCTGAGGTGCCAGATAACGGACCAGAGATAAGGTGCCTCCTCTTTTCAGTTGTCTTAATAAAAGATAGCCATGGATAGCAACAGGACGTTATCATATCACAGCTCGCAAAGCTGCCATGTATTGCACATGTTCAACAACTCCATGGGGAAACTGCAGCGGCAACTGTACAATGGCGAGTATTCTATACTCAAGGACATGCGCATGTTTGAGAGCGACTTTATCCAGGTGAATGATCCCATCCTCCCCCCCTCGTCTCCCTGATTCTTTCTTGCAATCCCCTCTTCTATACTTCTTTTCATTCTACAAAAATTTATGGAAGACCTATTATGTGCTGAGTGTGCAAAGATGTTTTCAGACCTCTCAACCAGGTAGAGGAAACAGACAAGTGGTTTTGTTTTTCTTTTCCCACTTAGTGATTTATACACTCAATTTTATCAGGTGGCGACTCTGCCATATTTGTTTCAGATTTAATATTTTTTTAAAGAAAAAATATGGACATGGTTTAATCTCCCTGGATGCCCTTCCCTGATTCCATTTTCCTTTCTCTCCAGTTACCACTGTTCTGAATATGGTCATTATCATTCCCATGCAGGTTTTGTCCTTTTTTATGTGTGTACTTATTAAACGTTTTATGACTCTTGGAGATACAGTGTACTCTTGTTTTGTATGTGTGGACTTTAGACATAATGTTGTACTGGGTGTGCCCTTGGCAGCTTGCGTTTGCTCACTTGGTGTGTTTTGTAGGAACTTGAGGCTCGAGATACCCCTTACATTTAAGTGGTGCTCTATACTATCCAAAGCACTTTGGTGTCTGTTTCCTGTGAGCCTCATCACAACCTAGTTATGTAGGCAAAACAAATGTGCCCGTTCTACTTGGGAGCAAAGTGAGTTCCAGAAAGTGAAATGACTTTCCCAGACCAAAAAATGGCCAAGGCCCAGGCTTTCTGACTTCCAGCTCAGGGCCTTTCTACTCTACACTGCTTTCTGGATGATGGTGTGGGTCATATCATAGCAGTATGAACTAGACTTTGGGAGTGAATAACCACACACCTTTTAAGTGTGAAAGAGAAGACTAGGGGAGAGTAGACATGAGAGTCAGCCAGGGAGCTCCATGACTTTACATCTGTCACTGATTCTCAACCTTGGCTGCTCCTTAGAAGTACCTGGGAAGTTTAGCAAACACTGATGCCTGGGACCCACCTCCCAAGATTCTAGTAGTAGACTTGGGACAGTCTGAGCAGCAAGAGGTTTTAGAACTTCCAGTTTATTGTGATGTGTAGGCAGGATTGAGAATCAGTAAGCACGCATAGACAAGACACAAGACATAGATTATTATTCTTGCTGAACCATTTAAGAGAGAGGTGGAAGTGGCTAGTATTATGCCCCTTTACCCTTAAGTTTTTCATGTATCTTCTAAGAACTTGGACATTTATTTATGGAACCATGGCACAATTTCAGGAAATTTGATATCGATAGAATGCTATTATGCAATATGTAGCGCATGTTCAAATTTTCTCAGTTGTCCCAATAATGTTCTTAGTAGATGTTTTTCCCAATCTAGGATCATGTATTACATTTAGTTGTCACATCTCTTTACTCCTTTAGTCTGGAATGATCCCTTCATATTTGATTGTCTTTTGCATTGGCATTTTTGAGGCGAAAAAGCTGTTTTTAATAAAATGTCCATTTTGTAAAAATTCTAAAATTGTTTACCCCGCCCTGTACTGTGAGTTACTTGGGTTGTGTCCAATCTCTTGCTATCAGAAATCGTGGTAGCGAACAACTTTGTACATAATTTCTGCGTGTGTGCAGGTACATGTAGAATAAATTTTCCGAGGTGGAATTGCTGGGTCTCAGGCTAAACATGCATTTGTTATTTTGATACTGATCACAGGCACTTCTGAGCAGGGATGTGCATGATCACGGATATTTTGAGGAAGTAGACTTGGGCTCTTATGAGAGTTCAGATTGGAAAGGGAAATGCGTCAGAGCTATTGCCGTGGTACTGAGCTTGAACTGTGTGTGTGGGAAAACTAACATCCCTTTGAGTTTTTGCTTCATGCCAGGAACTGTGCTACAAGCTTTATTTAGGAGTGAAGCAGAGGAGGACAGGTAGAAGAGAATGTAAGACAGTGCTGCTTTCCTCTTTCTTCCAACAATAGATCAGCAAAAGAGGAGAAGTGATTGATGTGCACAACAGTGTACAAATGGTGACTGTGGGTATTGCATACACGAGCCCCAACCTCACAATACCTGATGTGATGCTGCTGGCACGACCAGCAGTGAGCTGTGCAGTCAATGCCAGACATGACCGAGACACCCAGGGAAAGGCCTTCAAGTCGACAAAGAGCTTGGAGCTGACCAGGTGAGTCCAGGAGTTTTAGTCCCTCCCTGTAAGAAGTATACGGAAGGGACAAGACCGTGAAGCATATGATTAGCCATAATGTAAAACCCCGAGTGAGAGGAGCCTCTACAGCACGACCAGCAGCTGTGGCATGGATTCAGAGGAGGAAAGATCAGATACAGCCACAGGGGTTCACCAAGGCTTGGTGGAGAAAGTGGCCATTGATTATGTAATGAGGGTTGTGGGAATAAGACCAGAAAGGAATTTGGAGACTATAGTGGGAAGGCCTTGCATGGCAGAGTAAGTTAGGGGTTAACACGTACTGTTTTTGGTAGGTGGTTGGGAGCCATAAAGGTGTTAAACTGAGGCATGATGAGATAAGTGATGTACTCCGAATCAGGGCTGCACCTGTCAGAGCTGAGGAGGTGACTGTGAGAGCTGAGGTCAGGTGGGCAGGATTTGGTAAATCCTTTAATAGAGGGAGTGGACTGGTTGGGCCAAGAGACTCGTGGCCTCTTCCTTCCTGTTTATCCGCACCTAATCTCCCCCTCCTTTGCTTCCTACAGGCTGATTCCTTTGAAGTTTGTAAAGTTATCCATCTACAATCAGGAGAAAAAACAGCTCCACTTGAAGCTTGCCACTGGCCGCTCTTTTTACCTACAGCTGTGCCCCTCTTCAGATGCAAAAGAAGATCTGTTTGCACACTGGGAAGACCTGGTGTACCTCCTGAGACCGCCAGTGGAGGCTTATAGTGGTACCCAGGCTGAACCAGCTGGTGACATGATGGACGTACCTGTGTTGGAGGCAGAGGACAAGAAGAGCCCAGCAGTAAGCCTTTGCAGAGACTCTCGGAAATGGGGCCAGGGTGCTTTGGGAGAGAGCAGCTGAGGCTCTCCCAGGCTGCTGTCCCAGGCTTACTGGGTAAATGCATTGCCTTTGGAAGAGCTCAGGCCAAATGAGGCACCAGGTGTAGACCTTGCCATATTGGAGAGGATCCAAGTGCTTCTGAATATCCAAGGTCCCTTAGATGTAAACTCCCCTAATCTCATACCCAATGTTTTAATGCCCTCAACAGCATCCTGACTGTTCAGTCTATTCTAGAACACTTGCTACTGCAACCCAGGCAGTCTGATCTGTTGTGGGACATTTTTAACTGTGAGAAAGTCTTTCCTTTATTTGAGTCATGCACTGATTTTTGTATACATCTGTGCATTGCAGCATGATTTGTGCACATGTACACAATTTGTTTGTAGGTATCAGAATGTAAAATGGGCATAGCTCTTGACCAGTAATCTCACTTTTAGGAATCTATTTTGCAGAAATGCTAAGACAAGTGTATAAAATAAAAGTGTGAGGATGCTCACTGGTGAATTGCAGTAGTGCTCTCCCTGGCACTGAAACTGTCCAAGCAAAACTGTAGTGACCATTGTGGGATTGCTGTAGAGGGGATTCCTGCATCCACTGGGAGATGACTTGATGACCTCAAAGGTTCTAATTATGAGCTCTTGGGTGGTTCAGCTTCAGGAAGACAGATGACAGCTCTTTCTAGTTTCATTTATTTTATTCTCTACTTCCTTGTTTTTCTTCTCGGCACAGGCCATGGAGCTCCATGGAGGAGGGGGCCAAGATCAGGTCAGCATCAGGAGCCTTCCCATGGTCGCTGAGGTGTCTGGGGCCACCTCTCTTGCTTATGCTGGTGGGGAAGAAATCCAACAACGTGCTTCCCACACATACTGTATGCTTAGGAACCCACTCTCTTTCCTAATTACGGCATCTACAGGGCCTGACCAAGGGGCAGCAGCAGCAACATCTAAGGACAGCATGAGTGTGGTTACAGGAGGGGAGATTACCAGCAGACCTGTTACAGAGACCACTGAAGGTCCAGGAGCGGAACCCTTTGTCTCAGCCTTGGAGAGTAAAGACAACATGAGTGAACAGGATGGAGGCCAGAGAGTCTCCCAAACCCAGGCTGAAGCCCTGAGGAAGAGAAGGAAAAAGGCGAGAACTCCCCCTAAAAGGCCTTCCCTGCGTAGTAGGATGGGAGAGGATAAGTCAATCCTAGAATCCCGTGGAACCACTCAGAGAGATAAAAAGGAGAAGGACCACAGCGGCCCAGGGGGCCAAGAACACGACTCCTCCCCCAGCCTCAGCTCCACCCGAAAGATGTCTAGGTGGGTGGCCAGATTTCCCTCCCTTCTTCCTTTCTATTGGATTTATTTCATTTTCAAATGCCCTGTACTCAGGTGTGTGTCGTAAATTAGGATAAATGAAACACTAACCCTCTACTCAAGTAGCTTGCAGTCCAGTAGAAGGGATTACAAACTTTTCTCCTTTTCTCGTCTTTTTCACTTGCTCTGGAGAATCACAAATGCTAAATCATGGATAGCACAGGCAAACAAGCACTAGAATAAGGGGTAGTGTGAACCTGATATGGTCTGGCTGTTTCCCACTGAGCTATGAGCTCTGTGAGGATAGGGACATGCACAGAGGTCAACTCCATTGTGCAGTGAGTAGATGGCTCCTCTGGGAAGAAAACTGGAAGTCTTGTTTCTTACCTGCTCTGTGCCGCACTGTACCTGGACTGCGTGCACATGTCTGATTCTCACAGCCAGCAATGATAAAGTTCTATTTGTCTCAGTTCTACAGATGAAAGAAGTGGAGGTTCAGAAGATGTAAGTAACTTGGATAAAGACACACACACTGATGAGTGATACAGTGAGGATTTCAACCTGTATTTTTCTAGCGACTAACCTGTGCTGTCTGCCAACACTTGGGAATTATTTCTTTTAATTGCTAATTTGAAAGGCAAAAACGAGTACACTTAAAAAAGAGACAAAAACTTACTTCAGACTTATGAAAAGTTGCAAAAAAAAATAGTAAGTTTCCCCTATATTCCTCTCCCAGCTTCCTCTCATAATAACACCCTATATAACCATAATTCCATGATCAGAACCAGGAGATTATTGTTAATACAATCATGTTAACTCAGCTAAACATTTGAATTTCATTAGTGTTTTGGTTCCAGGATCCCAGAGTGTATTTACTGATTATTTCTTTGCAAAAACCTATTTTTCCCTAAGTATTTTCCCACTGCTTTTAGCATTCATCAGTGGATTTTGTCTGCCACATTTATTCCTGTGGTGTTTGCCTAATGGAGATTTTATATTTCCCTGATTGCCTCTACATGTATTAATTGGAATTCTACTGTTAGGAAGAATCATCCTTTCTCCCTCGTTTATATTTTCATTCAATTATTTATTTATGACATGGATGCTTATTCTATGGGTTATAATCCTCCACTGTTATTATTATTATTATTATTTGCTTAAATTATTCTATCTAAGACCTTTAGAAACTCTTTCAGTTTGTCTACTGTGTTCCTTCAACAAGTCCCCATCTTTTTTGGCACTTTCTGGCACTACAAGATATTCCAAAATCACATTTTTCATGTCCCAGCCCTGCAATTGACCACTTCTCCAAGGAGTCCTGGCTCTTTTTATTGGAAAATAGTGTTTATATATCAAAATCTTGACACCATGTGATATTTGTTTTGACTAGACCTGTTCTGTTTTGTTTTTCAGGTTATCTCAAAAATTGTGGAGGAGCCGATCTAAAACTAGGTCAGGTGGGATGCCGTAATCCAGAGATTGGTTCCCTTATCGCTTCCCTTCTTCTGTAGCTCTTCCTAGTCTGGGAGGGAACACACTTTAGCCATTCATGGAGCTCGAGGATATCACCTAGAATGGTTCTCAAATGTCAAAACAGTCTAACACACCTGTTTCAAAGATGTGCAAACATAACTTTCCTGAAGTGGGTCAATTCATTCATTTCTTGAAACAATTAAATACCTACTACATGCCTTGCCCCATGCTAACCACTGGTATATATAAAGACAAATCAGGCAGAGGGGAGAGTATATGCTCAGAGATGGGGTATAGCTTACATAGAAGCTCAAAGGCATAAAGACAGCTGGGTGTTTAGGAAACTCACAGCTCAGTGTAGTTGGAGTAGCAGGAGATGCAGTAGAAAGATGTGCTCAGGTAGGTCATGGGACAGGATCTACAGAGGTATGTGGGGCAAAGGAGTGACTTGACCACAACTGTGCTTAGAATGATCACTGCTCAGGTGAGTGCAGGAAGACTGGAATCAGAGAAGCCAGTTAAATGATGGCCATGCAGGGGGAGATGATAAAAGGCCCGAACAATGGACATGAAGAGGGGTCATGGACATGAACCCCATAGAACATGGTAAGTGATTAGGTGAGGGAGTGAGTGATGGGGAGAATATGAAATGACCCCCTAGTTTCCTGCTTGATGGTCTGGGTGGATAGTAGTGCTGTTCACATAAGTGGGAAGATACAAGAAGATGAGCAAATACAGCGTTAATGAACTCAGTTGGACAGATCTGACTTGATCTTTCTATTTCAAGATGTTCCAGCTTAATAGGACATCTGATGATCCAGTATTTTTTAAGTAGACATTGATCTGTGCCTACTGTATGCCAGAATCTGTGCTTTCGACAGAGCAGGGTGAGGTATGCAGCCTTATAAATAAAGCCCTCTGGAAGCTCAGAGTCTCTGTAGGGAGATAAGATGTATTAAGGGTGTAAAACTACAGCATGAGACAGAATTTGAGCAATGCCTTCACAGTACCACATGCTAGAGGATAAGAGGGAACATGTTCTAGACAGTCACTAGACAAGTTTGGCTGAAGTACAGTGTTCCCGTGAGGGAGCACAGATAGATTGGAGATAAGATGGTTAAAATGGGTGGGTCCAGATTGCCACAGGCCTCAAATGACATGCTTAGAAGTTTGCACTTGATTGTGGGCTTTTTTTTTTTTTTAAGCCGAGGAATGATATCAATAGTAGGCTTTGGAATCAGAATCCAGGAGTGAATTAAGTGAAGGTCAAGATAAGAATCTCTTTCTCATTTTCTCTGGGGTACCTTTATTGATCATCATCCTGACTTTTCCAGGGTCTTCAGATAAGAGCCCCAGAAAAAAATTGGCTCTTTCTTCAGAGCCCTCGCTACTGCACAGACAATAGAGCAAGGTTCTGAAAGTGAAAGATCCAATGGGATAGAATCTTTACTAGGAAATCATAAAGCCCGCTGTAGATAAGGTAGAGAGTGTGGAGAGCAGCATGGAGGCATCATGCCGTCAGCAGAGTGTGGTGTGGGGCTAGAGGTCACTGGTACCGTGACAACTGCAACCAAGAAGGCAGTAACCTTGAAAGCCCATCATAAGAGGCACCAGGTCATGGGGAGCAAGCTGTTTGCACATATATTGCCTTTTACATTGAATAAGTATGACTTCCTTTTTTGCAATGAAACACTGTTGTCTTTTTGAATTTACATGTTCCACAGCCTGGTAATGATCTTGGAAGATTCTGTGACACCAACTAAACTGAAGCCTGAGACCCCAGGCTTCTGTGTAGCACAGCCCCACCTCCCCTTTTGCTCAACAGAACCAAGAGGGGTGCTGCTTCTTGCTTTACCCACTGCCTGCCTCTGGTTCCCCAGACTATGACTGAAAGTCACGTTCTGTGGGCCGAGAATCATTTCTATCTCCCTCTCCCTCTTCTGTCTGAAGGTCCATGAACATAGATGTTAATTCCTAGTCCATCGATTAAGAAAAAACAGGACTTGTGTCCACTTAGGATAGTCAGAGGAGGAGAGGAAGAGTACAGCAGCATTTCTCTGTGATCAGAATAAAAAAGGCTATTAACTACACTTAGCAAATCCACATCTAGGTCAATACCCTGAGGAAGCTCATATGTGTATTCCAGGAAACAACCATGAGAATTTTGGAGTAAAGCATAGGAAATATCTCCAGTGTCCATCAACTGAATAATTGAAAAATAATTATGGTGTATGTATACAGTGGGACATTGTACAACATTGGCAGTTATACATATTGCTGTGGGTGAATCTCACTGCTGAATAAAAGAAACAAGTTGAAGAAGAAGAAATTTAGTTCCATCTATAGAACAATTAGAAAATGAGATCAAACAAGACATGATTGCATATTTAATAGTTTCTCTTGAGAAAAGCTAGTATGTCTAGGGTGGAAAAGAGATATATCATCTGGAAATTATACACGAGAGATTCAACAGTGTTGAGAATTGTCCTATTTCATAAGGTGTTGAGTATACAGGTATTTAATTTTCATTTTTTTTTTTTGAGCAAGATTGGCTCTGTGCTAACATCTGTTGCCAATCTTCCTCTTTTTCCCTTTTCTTCCCAAAGCCCCAGTACATCATTGTGTATCATAGTTTTAGAATTGTAGCTCTTCTATATGGGACGCTGCCTCAGCATGGCTTGATGAGCGGTGAGTAGGTCTGTGCCCAGGATCCGAACCGGCGAACCCCAGGCTGCTGAAGTGGAACTTGCAAACTTAACTGATTTGCCACCGAGCTGGTCCCTAATTTTCACATTTCTGAAAGGATGGTCCCTAAGTGATGTAGTTATCGTCTTAGAAATAACCAATTTATTTTAATAACTTTATTTTTCATATATTCACAAGTTATATTTGTCAAAAATCAAAGTCCAAAGGATAATTTTTTAGTAAGTATGAAATACAGATTTGCAGTGACAAGAAATCATTATGTTAGTTTAGTTGGCTGCATTTTTTCTTTTTTATGGTATATAAAATAATGATATATATTCCAACTGATGGCATCTTCTTTCAAATGAAATACTGATTATTTTCTTTAAGCCATGCATATATGTTACATATACCATTTTGTGTGTATGACATATTTTATAATACTCTATTATTGGGGCCGGCCTGGTGGCGCAAGCGGTTACGTGCGCGCGCTCGCCTGCGGCGGCCCAGGGTTCGCAGGTTTGGATCCCGGGCACGCATCGACGCCCGGCTCGTTAAGGCATGCTGTGGCGGCGTCCCATATAAAGTAGAGGAAGATGGCCATGGATGTTAGCTCAGGGCCAATCTTCCTCAAGGAAAAAGGGGAGGATTGACATCAGATGTTAGCTCAGGGCTAGTCCTCCTCACAGAAAAAAAAAAAAAAGACTCTATTGTCTGTCTTAATACCTCCATCTTGTATAGGGGACAGAAAATACACAAATAACTATAATTTAGGACTACTCAATTGGGGAATATGAGGGATTGTAGCAGAGACTGCTAGTTGACTACCCAATGTCCATTCTTGCTTTCCTTACTACAACCTTAATTTTATTGGAAACAGGGCCCCCATAGCATTGGCTTCTTATCACCTGGGGACAAAGAAGGAAGTATGGTTTATTGACGTTATTGGTAAGTGTTCCTGTTTGTTTAGAGTGAACCTCTTTATTCTTCATCACTTTTTAAAAATCTTTTTTTGACAAAGCCTGTTAATTGTCTTTTCTCTTGTGAGATGTTAAGATTTTCCTGTTTCTTTTATGTCAGACTATTTAGAATTGTATTTTGATCAACTGAATGATATTCAGTCACAGTTCCTACCTGCCATCTGTGGGCTTTGCTTCCCATGTCAGTTCAATTTTAAAGTATTTTCAGTGCTATTGTTATCTATCCCACATGTGCACCAGTAGTGGATGGTTTGGAGTCTGTATGGTGGTATACTGCATACTTTTGTTCTCAAAGATATGGATATGCTCTTTATATTCAGATTAAAGCATCTGCAGCCTGGAGAAGAGCCTAGGAGTTGATACACAAATTTATGGGATTGCTGTCTTGAGCTCCCTTATCTCAGCTACCTCACTAACATTTTCCTGTTCCTAGGGAATCTTTTCCTGGTCTTCCTACTAGAAACTGGGACTTTAGTTACTTTACTCTGATGTGCACTCTTCATGACTGTGTCTGCTTCCCTTCCAAGCAGTGAGAGGATATAGAGTAAGAGACCAACAGGAGTGTTTGCTTCCCACACTCTACAGAATCACAGCTCCTGTAGTCAGAAGTGTTCTTTAACCACATTTTAGGTGCCTGCCTGGTCATTGTTGTCACTGTGGTGCTGTAGGATTACTAGGGGCTGGGGCAGAAGAGAAAGAAAAAGAATTTTCCCCACTCTGAGCTGAAGGGTCCCCCATTCCGCTTCTCAGTACAGAAATGAATAGCTTATCTTGGAGCTCTTTCGTTAGCTGTCATTGTAAAGTTCTGGGTTTCAAGCTTCTTTTGAATCTAGGCTAAGAGAAACTAGAAGAAAAAAAAAAAGGACAAATATGCTTGTTAAGTGCTGTTTCAATATATATTTTCCTTCCCCAATCCACCTGCTACTATTTACTTTTTAGAGTCCTCAAATCCATACACTCTTTCCATGGTTTTTAATTGCATTCACTGGGAGAGACAGGGTAGAGTCGTTCTCTCTATAACTTAACTGAAAGTGAAACCTTGACCCTTAATTTTTAAAAACATTTTATTATGAAAAATTAAAATATATGAAAATAAATAAGTATTGTCAACTCCCATGTACTTATCAGCCAGCTTCAACTAGATAGCTCTAAAAAGGTTTCATCTCCATCACTCATCTAGCCACAGACTAAACTAATTTAAAGAAAATCTGAGACGTAGTACCACTTCATCCATAAGTATTTCATTATGTATCTCTAAAAGATAATGCATTTATATGTGAATTTATAAAACCAGAGCCACAATACTGTTACCAAAAAAGTTAACAATCGTGCTTTAATATTTCAGTAACTATTTAAATTTCCTCAGTGTCTCATAATGTTTTCAACAGATTCATACTAAAAAAGATTCAAACTAGGTCCACACCTTGCATTTGGCTCATATGTCACTTAATTTTATGGCGTAAAATGTGGTCTGCCTCTGTAAATGATCCACGAACAGTTGAGAAAAATGTATATTCTGCTGTTGCTTTGTGGCGTGTCCTCTAAGTGTCATTTAAGTCCGGTTGGTTGAGAGTTTTGTTTGTCTACCATGTCCTCACTGATTTTCTTCTTATTAGTTCTATCAATTACTGAGAGATTAAAATCTCTGACTATAATTGTTGATTTGTCTATTTTGCCTTCCAGGTCTATAAGTTTTTTTCTGCATGTATTTTGAATGTTTGGTGCATAAACATTTAGGATTTTCTATTTTTTTTTTGAAAAATTGGCTCTATTATCATTTTGAAATCATCCTCTTTATCCCTAATGATATTCTATACTCTGAAATCTGATTTGCTGGATATTAATATAGCCACACGAGCTCTTTGGCGATTAGTATTAGCATGGTATGTTTTTCTCATCCTTTTATTTTTAATCAGTTTTTTTCTATGTAGTGAGTTTCTTATAGACAGAATATAGTTGGGTCATGTTTATTTTTATCTAATTTGACAATCTTTCTCTTTTAATTGAGTCACTTGGATCATTTATATTTAATGTTACTGATGATATATTTGCATTTAAATGTACCACATTTCTTTTTGTTTTCTATTTGGCCCATCTATTCTTTGTTTTCTTTTTCCTATTATTTTGGCATTGTTTTTAATTAAGCATTTTTTTTGTAGGATTACATTTTATGCCTGATGGGTTCTTGGCTAAAAGATTTATAGTGTACATATTTAACTTATGATAGTCTAATTTCAAGTAATACTATGTTAGTTCATTTAAAATTAAAAAGCATGCTGTAATTTACTTCCATCTGTCCCTCTCCTGGACTTTGTGCTAAACTTGACATACATTTTACTTTTACTTAAGTTAGGAAACCCACACTACTACTATGTTATTGATTTTGCATTAAACATTCAATTATTTTCTCAAGAGATTTAAATATTTAAAAATATATAGTTATCTGTACGTTTATCATTTTCCATTCTTTTCACTCCTTGTGTTCACTCTCTATCTGCTATAGTTTTCTTGTAATTATAGAATGTCTTTTAAAATTTCTTGTATTTCAGGTGTGATGAACTCTTTTGGCATTTGTATGTCTGAATAAGTCTCTATCATATCTGTTTTTGAATATATTTTTGCTGGATAAAGAATTTCATATTTCCTTTTTAAAAATTTTTTGGTACTTTAAAGAAATTACCATTTTCTGGCTTGCACTGCTTCCATTGCCAAGTCTACTGTAATTCTTCTTTTTTACTCTCTACATAATGCATCTTTTTTCCTCTTTTTGATTTTTATTTTAACTTTTTCCAGCTTTATTGAGATATATTTGACATACAACATTGTGTAAGTTTAAAGTGTTCAGTGTGTGGTTTGATACATTTATATGTTGCAATATGGTTACCACTGAATCATTAGCTAACAGCTGTATCATGTCCCATAATTTTCATTTCTTCTTTGTAGTAAGAACAATTAAGATCTAGTCTCTTAGAAAGTTTATAATTTATAGTTTATATAATATAAATATATGGTTATATGATTTATAATACAGTATTGTTGACTATAATCATTACATTGTGCATTAAATCTCCAGAATTTATTTATCTACTAGTTGCAAGTTTGTACCCTTAAACAACATCTCTCCAATTCGGTCACTCTCCAGCAGCTGGTAACCATAATTCTACTCTCTGTTTTTATGTGTTGGGCTTTTTTAGATTCCACATATAAGTGAGATCATACTGTTAGGCCATTATGTTTTAGCCATTCAATACTCCTTGGCAATTGGCTTACACTCTTTTTATCTCAAATGCCATGTTGTTAATTATGCTAGTTATGACATAAGGAGTATACTTCTCTTTTGAAAAGCATTAGTGAAACATTAAAAAAAGAGTAAGACAAATTACCAGCACCAGGATTTTTAAAAAATGTGATATTACTAAAGATCCTACAGATATTAAAAAGATAATATGCAACAGTATGAAGACATTAACGTAAATAAAACTGACAACTTAGGGCCGGCCTGGTTGCATAAGCGGTTGGGTGCGCATGCTCTGCTGCGGCGGCCCGGGGTTCGCGGGTTTGGATCCCAGGCACACACCGACGCACCGCTTGGCAAGCCATGCTGTGGCAGCGTCCCATGTAAAGTGGAAGAAGATGGGCATGGATGTTAGTCCAGGGCCAGTCTTCCTTGGCAAAAAGAGGAGGATTGGCAGATGTTAGCTCAGGGCCGATCTTCCTCTCACACACACACACACAACACTGACAATTTAGATGAAATGGATAATTTCCTTGAAAAATTTAATTCATAACAACTGGTTCAATAAAAATGCCTTAATTTGTTTTATATATTTAAAAAAATATCCAAGAGAGGGGCCGGCCCGGTAGCGCAAGCGGTTAAGTGCGCGCGCTCCGCTGCGGCGACCCGGGGTTCGCTGGTTCGGATCCCGGGCGCGCACCGACGCACTGCTTGGCAGGCCATGCTGTGGCGGCGTCCCATATAAAAGTGGAGGAAGATGGGCACAGATGTTAGCCCAGGGCCGTCTTCCTCAGCAAAAAAAGAGGAGGATTGGCGGATGTTAGCACAGGGCTGATCTCCTCACAAAAAAAAAAAAAAAAATCCAAGAGAAAAGTTCACATCTTTGTAGCTTCCTACATGAAGTCTTATGAATTTTTGTTTTGTTTTGTTTTTGTTGAGGAAGATTAGCCCTAAGCTAACATCTGTTGCCAATCTTCCTCATTTTTTACTTGAGGAAGATCAACCCTGAGCTAACATCTGTGCCAATCTTCCTCTACTTTATGTGTGGGTCGCCACCCCAGCATGGCTGAAGAATGGCGCCCATGAACCCAGGCTGCCGAAGTGGAATGTGCCAAACTTAACCACTATGCTATGAGACAAGCCCCTCTTATGAATATTTACAAAGAAATTATATTACACAAGCCATTTTTATAAAATAGAAGAAGAAACCTCTTTCAACTCATTTTATGATCCCAAAAATCCACATTAAAATAGTAATAATAATAATAACTGACAAAGACATTCCAGAAAAAGAAACAAAGACAAGTATTCTTCATGAATGCAGGCAAATAAGTCCTTAAAAATATTAGTAAATGTTCTCAACCTCTATACTAAAAGGATGATATGTCCTATATTACTGGATTTTATTACAGGAATGCAATGCTGCTTCTATCTTCAAAAATCAATCAATTAATCTACATATAGTCAATTAAATAGATGCAGAAAAATATTTGAAAAAATAAACACCTGTTGATAATGAAAAAAATGATGAAGAAGAAATAGAAATAAATTTCCTTAACCTTGTGAACATGCTAATCGCATACCTCCTGGAAAATAAACTAATTGTATTTGCTAGCAGGAAAGTCTTTATCTATGGATTGTTTTGGTAGAATATATGTGGTTGTCTAGGATTATGTACAGCATATAAAACTGGAATCTGTGTATTTATGGGGTATGACTTCCTACAAAATGTCATGTACTATTACCAACATTAAGACTATAAAAGATTTATGTTTCTTAACCAAAACATTGCAATCTCTGAAAGGGTTTTGATTGTGCATATCATCCACATGCTCATTAAGTTGAGCTGGAAGCATGTCCTGATGTGGCAGGAAGTGACCTATGCAGCAGCACTGGAGAGCTCAGAAGTCTCCCTACTTCACCAATTACTGTTAATTGGCTTTATGCTTGAAATTATACACAAACTTGATACTTAATGAGATCTCTTTTGTGAGTGTGACTTGGTAATGCAATATTTTGTCTTATGTCAGATGAAAGGAAAAATAAACAATTGATGTTAAGAAAGGAGTACATATGGGACTAAAAGAGGGACAATATTAAGCTAGCTTTATACCTTAATATACTAAATGATAAATTTACATTTATAAAATGCTGCAGATATAATTCAACACCAGACCAAAAAAAAAAACATCCAATATAATGTGATAAAAATAAGCAACATATAAAAATTAAGAGGCAAGAAGTCTAAAATAAAAGGTTATAAAATATATATAACCAATTACAAACCCAAAAATGATTTGGAAATACTAATATCATACAAGAAGGATAACTCTATAATATAAAATAGAGTTAAGAAAAAATGTTAGGAGGTAATGGAGGAGTGTGCTTCTAAATGTTAATTCAGTGAGAATGTATCAATTTATGAAGTAGATGCAGCATACAACATGACGGTATAATATATGATGGTATAACAAAATTTTATTTTTAAAGTCAAAATTTGGATAAAATGAACAAATTATTAAAAATTATAAATATAATAGTAATAATTATTTTTATGATGATGAAATGGATTAAGCAGATAATTTTGAAATGTCATAAAGAAAATTCCAGGTTAAAATGACTTCAATAACAAGTTTTATGAAAAAAATTAAATATTCAAGTCTTCTATAATATCTCTTATTGAATGAAATGTAGGGCATACACTCTAATTGGATGAAATTGGCATGAACCTGATGCAAAAGTCAGATATGGAGAGTATTTATAACAAGAATAAATATAGATGAAAAACTTTAAAAAATATATTAATAAACAAATCTAGTAACATGTGAGATGGATAATGTGCAATGATGATGACCTCTTGGTTTCAATTCAAGAATACAGTTCATCACTGGATTTACGTTATAACTCAACCAATATAATTTCCAACTTTAACAGAACAAATAAAAGCTATCTGGATAATCTTAAAAAATGAGTAAAAATATTTGATAAAACTCAACATTTTTCATGATGGTATATACTCTTACAAGCTAGGAACAGAGGGAAATTTTAGATTTGATAAAATGAAAATTAAAAAAAAGCCTTCAGAAAACTCCATACTTGATTGTGAAACTTTGAATGTGTTTCTCTGAGATTGAGAGAAGATAAGCGTTACCTCACTTCTACTCAACATTATAATGGAGAATCTAGCCAGTGCAGAGGGCAGTATATAAAAAACAAAAACAAACTAAAAACAAATGTGTTAACAAAGAAATTCCAAATTCCATAATTAAACTATTATAATAATTTGCTATTCATGGCAATACTTGAAAGCCACAGAGATTCCTTTTCTGTGATATTACTGGCTTTGAAACTTCAATTTGATAATTCAGTAGTGATACAGATAAATAATCATAGTGTATTTAATGGAAAAGATTTCTTCTACCTGAAGATTAGAAAAAATAAATTTATTGAAAATACAACAAATATTTACATTTACACCAACAGTGCACCAGAGCTCCCTTTTCTCTACATCCTCACCAACAATTGTTATCTCTTGTCTTTTTGATAATAGCCATCTTAACAGAAGTGAGATGATATCTCATTGTGGTTTTGATATGCATTTCTTGATGATTAGTGATGTTGAGCACCTTTTCATATATCTGTTAGCCATTCATATATATTTTTTAAGAAATATCTATTCAGGTCATTTGTCAATTTTTAACTCAGGTTATTTGTTTTTTTGTTATTGAGTCATAAGTGTTCCTTGTATATGTTGAATATTAACCCCTTATTATATGATTTGCAAGTGTTTTCTCTCGTTACATAGATTGCCTTTTCATTCTGTTGATTGTTTCTTTTGCTGTGCAGAAGCTTTTTAGTTTGATGCAATTCCACTTGTCTACTTTTGCTTTTGTTGTCTGTGCTTTAGATGTCATATCTAAAAAATTATTGCCCAGACCAATGTCAAGAAACTTATGGAAAACAGCTTGGAGGGTATTCAAAAAATTAAAAATATAACTACCTTATGATCCAGCAATCCCATTTTTGGGTATATATGCAAAGGAAATAAAAGCAATTTCTTTAAGAGTTACCTGCACTCCTATGTTTATTGCAGCATTATTCACAATAACCAAGATATAGAAACAACCTAAATGTCCATCAGTGTGTGAATAAATTAAAGAAGTTGTGATGTGTATATACATATTATGTATAATTACACATATTTGCATATATAAAATTCAGCCCTTAAAAAGAAGGACATCTTGACATTTACGTCAAATTTGGTGAACCTGGAGGTTATTCTAAGTGAAATAAGCCAGACACAGAAAGACAAATATTGCATGATCTCATTTATACGTGGAATCAAAATTAGTCAAACTCATAGAAGCAGAGAGTAGAATGATGGTTGCCAGGGTCTGGGGGAAAGGGGAAATGTGAGGATGTTGGTTAAGAGGTACAAAGTTTCTGTAGATGAATAAATTCTGGATATCTAATGTACAGCATGTTGACTATAGTTAATAATAATGTATTGTATACTTGAGATTTGCTAAGAGGGTAGATCTTAAGTATTTTACCACAAAAAAAGGGAAGAAAAATATGGTAACGATGTGAGGTGATGGATATTACCTCCTTTAATTAGCTTGATTTTTGTGATTATTTCACTATGTATGTATATCAAAACATCAAGTTATACACCTTAAATATATATAAATTTTATTTGTCAATTATATGTCAATAAAGCTTCAAATAAATTATGATTGAAGTATAATTACAGTTAAATTATACTCCAAAAAACTCACAATGTAAGATATGAAAGGAAGAACCAAAATGGCCATTCACATATATTATACATGTGGATAGAAACAATTCAGAATAATTTACACATAAGTGATTGGGCTTAAAAATAGTTTATTAAATTATATTATATAAAATAAACCAAGTTAATAACCAGTTAACAGTTTAATTGAAAATCAACAATAGTTACAAATAAAATTACATGAAATGATACAATTTACAAATATATAATCATTGAGGTATTCCTAAACTCAGTGTTATAAAATGTTAATTCTTTCCAAATTGATTTATAGATTCAATTCTATTCCAATCAAAACCAGAGCAGATTGTGTTGTGGCATGTGTCGCATCATTTCAAAAATGTGTATGAAGTGAGGATGGTCATGTATAGTTAACTCAGAGCAGGGTAGAATAGGCACACTGCATTTCAACATTCATAACAAAGTTTTGCTACTCAAAGCAGGGTGGTTTTTGTGCAACAGTGGACTAGTAGCCCAATAGGCAAATCAGAGCTCCCAGAAACACACCCACACGCAGTTGATTTACAAGGTAATATGCACTCATACTGGAGGACAGTGAACAATCTTTCAGTAAGTGAGATTCAGACAATTGTGTATTTACATAGAAAAAATGAAATTACTTCTCATTTCATAATCAAAAATTTATTCTGGACAAAGTATAGAGCTAAATGTGAAATGTAAATGAATAAAAATTTTAGACAATTATAATCAAGAATATCTTATTAAAGTATGATCAGAAAAAGAATTTGTAATCATATTCTAAATAAATAATATTAAAAGGGCAAAAATTTAACTTCAATAAAGAAAGTTATTCACAAAAGAAATCAATAGGAGAGCAAAAAATAAAGCTACATAATGGGAGAAATTATAATCACTAAACAACTCATCAACAATACACAGATCTATTTAAAATCAATGAACTAAAAGGCATTTAAGCAACAGAAACAGACAGAATATATCATGAACTTCACAAAAGAGGCACTCAAAAAAACAATGAAGAAAAGGGATGTTCAGCTTCACTAATAATACAAAACATGCAAATATAAACCATAGTGAAATATATCAGTTCAGCCACACGTTTTCCTAAAACCAAACTCCAAAAAATTCCATAACCTGGTGAATGTTAAGTAAGGCCAACACCAATACCGAAATTGGTCCTCCTGCTTTGAAATTATCTAGTAAATTCTACTGTATGCATATGTAGTTCTGGCATATGTGCTTATGTGTGGTGCATATACAAGATTGTGTATTCAGAATATATGTATGATATATGTATTTAATTGTTCTCAATGCACCATTAACAACAGCACGAAAACTGGGAACTAACCAAATGCCCATCACCATTAGAAAAAATAATTAACTTGAGATATATTTATATAAATTATGAAAATAAACTACAGATTTGTATAATTATAATTTGTATAAGTTCAAGGAATGATTTCAAACCACAGTATTGAGTGAAATAAGTCTGTCATGATAGCAAAAATACTATATAATAACATTTCTGTGAGTTTCAGACACAGACATAACTACACTATATTTTTAGGATAACAATGAAAATTATGAACAAAAGCAATGGAATAGTTAATATAAAGTCAAGATATTTGTTTATTAAATGAGTGATTGTATTATATTTTGAAAAACTTGCTCTATTAGCCTTGTCAGATGTCTCCATATATCTATAAAAGAATTAGCACACCATCAACATATTTGGAAAGTATACTTTATAATTAAGAATTAGAAGAGAATCACCAAGGGAATAATGGTGCACTCTAAATGAAGTGTTAGTTCTATACTTAGAAAGCACGCACACACACCACATATCTTTACAGAATGTACTTATAAGATTGATCATATTTAATAAACTTAATATTGGCTGCATATCTGAAAAGTAAATGTATATTAATGACAAGAGAGTCATTTATATCTAAGAAGCTTCCCCAACTCATGTCTACTAAAGAAAAATAACTCTGGGAGCTACATTTCAATGAATAATTTGGGGAGAATATGGTATCTGAAGATAATTTATAAGACATTAAATGTTTAAAAAGATGATTACGCATTTCCCTATGATCTCTTTCCCTTATATATGAATCAATAACCTCAGTCTCTTTTCCCATTTCTTTCTCCATTCTGCTGTTTTTATTGCATTAATAAATAATGCATTATTGCATTATTTCATTTTATCAAAATCATCTGTGTGTGTGCACGTGCCTGTAAATAATATTTTTCTACACACGTCCTATCTTTTTTTTATCTGGTCAAACTGTCAAAAGTCAATGACAAAGAAAGAACATTAAAGGCAGCCAGAGGGAAAAATAAACAATAATCTGCAAGGAAACCCCACTAGGCTAAGAGCAGATTTCCCATCAGAAACTCTACAGTCCAGCAGAGTTTTCAACTCTGTATCAGAATAGCTTAATAAAAACTTAATTATAACTTAAAGGTTAAAGGGAAAGGAAGCATTAAAGATATCCATAACCACTTCAATTTAGTAACAACTCACAATACAAAAAGGGATAATTTGTGACAACAAAAACATAGGAAGGGAAAAGCAAAAGGATGGAACCTGCATAGGCAAATGAAGATAAGATGTTATCAGAGAAAAAGGACTATCCCATCTAGACACCTTTTATACAAACCTCAGGGTAACCACAAAACAAAAATTAAGAGCAGAGTCACAAAGCATAAAAAAAAGAGGAAAATTAGAAACACATTTTTCTATGTGTTTCTAATAGAAACACAAAACTGAAAACCATGAAACTGAAATGTCAGACAGAAGCACAAGGAAAAAGAAAATACGAAAATATAAAGCAACCAGCAAACAAAAGATACAATGGTAGTATTAAGCCCTCCTACATCAATTATCACCCTAAATGTAAATGGATTGAATTCACCAATCAAAAAACACAGAGTGGCTGGATGGATTAAAAAACAAGACCCAACAATACACTGCCTCTAGGACACTCATTTTAGCTCTAAAGACAAATGTAGGCTCAGAGTGAAGGAATGGAAGATGATACTCCCAAGCAAAGGGCAAGCAAAAGAATGTGGGTGTAGCTATACTTATATCACACAAAATAGACTTCAAGCCAAGATAGATAACATGAGACAAAGATTGACATTATATAATGATAAAGAGGCAATCCATCAAGAAGACATAACATTTATTAATATATGTGCACCTAACATAGGAACACCAAAATATATAAAGCAATTATTAACAGACGTAAGGGCAGAAATTGACAGCAACACAATAATAGCAGGAGACTTTAATATCCCACTTACATCAAAGGATAGATTATCCAGACAGAAAGTCGACAAGGAAACATCAACCTTAAACAAAACATTAGACCAGATGGAATATATATATAATATATAATATATATAATGTATAAAATGTATAATATACAAAACATTTCATCAAAAGCAGCAGAATGCACATTCTTCTTAAGTACACATGAAACACTCTCAAAAATAGACCATATGTTGAGACACAAAACAAGTATCAGTAAATTTAAGAAGACTGAATTTGTATCAACCATCTTTTCCGACCACAGTGGTATGAAACTAGAAATAAATGACAAGAAAAAAGCTGGAAAAGTCACAAATATGTGGAGATTAAACAAAATTATACTGAACAACTATTGGATCAATAAAGAAATCAAAGGAGAAATCAAAAAATACGTGGAGACAAATGAAAATGAAAACACAACACCCCAAAATATATAGGATGCAGCAGAAGCAGTACTAAGAAGGAAGTGTATACAATACAGGCCTACCTCAAGCAATGGGAAAAGTCTCAAATAAACAATCTAACATTACACCTAACAGAACTGGAAAAAGACGAGCAAATGAAGCCCAAAGTCAGTAGAAGGAAGGAAATAAAATCAGAGCAGAAGTAAACCAAATCGAGACTAAAAAGACAATAGAAAAGATCAATGAAACTAAAAGCTGGTTCTTTGAAAAGATAAACAAAATGGACAAACCCTTAGCCAGACTCACTAAGAAAAAGAGAGAGATGGCTCAAATAAATAAAATCAGAAATGAAAGGGGGCAAATTAGAACAAACAAAACAGAAATACAAAGGATTACAGGGGAATACTATGAAAACCTATATGCCAGAAAATTGAATAACCTAGAAGAAATGGATGCATTCTTAGAATCATACAACCTCCCAAAATTGAATCAAGAAGAAATAGAGAATCTGAATAGCCCAACCACTAGTAAGAAGATTGAAACAGTAATCAAAAACCTCCCCCAAAACAAAAGTTCCAGACCACATGCTTCTCTGGTGAATTTTACCAAACATTCATAGATTTACTGTCTACCTTTCTCAAACTCTTCCAAAAAGTTGAAGAGGAACCAAGACTTCCTAACTCATTTTACAAGGTGAACGTTACCTGGATACCAAAACCAGATAGGGACAACACGAAAAAGAAAATTACAGGGGCCGGCCCGGTGGCGCAAGCGGTTAAGTGCGCGCGCTCCGCTGCGGCGGCCTGGGGGTTCGCTGGTTCGGATCCCGGGCGCGCACTGACGCACTGCTTGGCAAGCCATGCTGTGGCGGCATCCCATATAAAGTGGAGGAAGATGGGCACAGTTGTTAGCCCAGGGCCGTCTTCCTCAGCAAAAAAAAAAAAAAAAGAGGATTGGCGGATGTTAGCACAGGGCTGATCTCCTCACAAAAAAAAAAAAAAAAAACGAAAATTACAGGCCAATATTGCTGACGAACATAGACGCAAAAATCCTCAACAAAATATTAACAAATTGAATACAATAATACATTAAAAGGATTATACATCGTGATCAAGTGGATTTGTTCTAGGGATGCAAAGATGGTTCAATATCCAAATCAAATCAAACAAAGCAAATCAATCAATGTGATATACCACATTAACAAAATGAAGAGTAAAAATCACATGATCATCTCAATAGACACCAGAAAACTTTTGATAAGATTCAGCATCCATTGTGATAAAAACTCTCAATAAATTGGGAATAGAAAAAAGGACCTCTACATAATAAAGGCCATATATGACAAACCCATGCTATTTACTCAGTGGTGAAATTGAAAGCTATCCCTCTAAGAACAGAAACAAGACAAGGATGCCCACTCTTGCCACTCTTATTCAACGTATTTTTCGTAGTCCTAGCCAGAGCAATTTGGCAAAAAAAAAAAAAAAGAAAGAAAAGTTATCTGAATTGGGAAGGAACAAGTAAAACTGTACCTAATTGCTGATGACATGATTTTATATAGAAAGCCCTAAAAAATCCACCAAAAAACTTTTAGAAATAATTAAAAATACAGTAAAGTTGCAGGGTAAAAAATCAACATACAAAATCAGTTGTGTTTCTATACACTAACAACAAACAAGTAGAAAGAGAAATCAGGAATACAATCCCATTTACAATTGCAACAAAAAGAATAAAATACTTAGGAATAAATTTAACCAAGAGGGTGAAAGACCTGTACACTGAAAACTATAAAACACTTTGAAAGAAATTGAAGAAGACACAAAGAAGTGGAAAGATATTCTGTGCTCATGGATTGGAAGAATTAACGTAATTAAAATTTCCTTATCACCTGAACCAATCTACAAATTCAATGCAGTCCCAATCAGAATCCCAACATTTTTCACAGAAATAGAACAAAGAATCCTAAAATTTATATGGAACAACAAAAGACCCTGAGAGCCAAAGCAATTCTGAGAAAAAAGAACAAAGCTAGAGGTATCACGTTCCCTGATTTCAAAATATACCACAAAGCTATACTAATCAAACAGCACGGTAGTAGCAGAAAAACAGACACACAGATCAGTGGAACAGAATCAAGAGCCCAGAAATAAACCCACAAATCTATGGACAGCTAATTTTCGACAAAGAAGGCAAGAACATATAATGGAGAAAAAAAAATCTCTTCCATAAATGGTGTTGGGAGAACTGGACAGCCACATGCAAAAGAATGAAAGTAGACCATTATCTTGCACCATACACAAAAATTAACTCACAATGGATTAAAGACTTGAATATAAGACCTGAAACCATAAAACTGCTAGAAGAAAACATGGGCAGTATGCTCTTTGACGTTGGTCTTAGCAATATCTTTTTGGATATGTCTCCTCAGGCAAGGAAAACAAAAGAAAAAATAAATGAATGGGACTACATCAAACTAAATAGCTTCAGCCCAGCAAGGAAACCACCAACAAAACAAAAAGACAGCCTACCAATTGGGAAAAGATATTTGTGAATCATATATCCAATAAGGGGTTAACATCCAAAATATATAAAGAACTCATACAATTCAACAACATAAAACCAAATAACCCTATTGAAAAATGGGAAGAGGATCTGAATAGACATTTTTCCAAAGAAGATATACAGATGGGCAACAGTCAGATGAAAATATGTTCAACATCACTAATTTTTAGGGAAATGCAAATGAAACCACATTGAGATATCACCTCACGCCCATTAGAAGACTATTATTAAAAAGACAAGAAACAACAAGTGTTGGAGAGGATGTGGCAAAAAGGGAACCCTTGTACACTGCTGGTGAGAATGTAAATTGGTGCACCACTATGGAAAACAGTATGAAGCATCCTCAGAAAATTAAAAAATAAGACTATCATATGATCTAGCTATTCTACTTTTGGGTATTTATCCAAAGAACATGAAAACACTAATTTTAAAAGATATCTGCACCTCTATGTTCACTGCAGCATTATTTACAATAGGCAAGACTTGGAAACAACCTACGTGACCACTGATGTATGAATGGATAAAGAAGAAGGGGTATAAATATACAATGTAATACTACTCAGTCATAAAAAAGATGAAATTTGCGACCACACGGATGGAATTTCAGGGTATTATGCTAAGTAAAATAAATCAGACAGAGAAAGACAAATACTCTTTGATTTCTCTCATATGGGGGAGATACACAAACACACACACAGATACAGAGAACAGACTCGGGGTTACCAGAGGGGAGGGGTATTGGGGGGAGGGCAAAATGGGTAAA
The DNA here is from genome assembly GCF_020826845.1 of Diceros bicornis minor. Lineage (NCBI taxonomy): Eukaryota > Metazoa > Chordata > Mammalia > Perissodactyla > Rhinocerotidae > Diceros > Diceros bicornis. The sequence goes on along the minus strand of NC_080759.1, from coordinate 8,100,739 downwards.
AGGGGACATTGGTATGGTGACAGATGCCAAGTAGACTTTTGGTAGTGAACACAATGTAGTCTATACAGAAGTCGAAATATAATGCTGTACACCTGAAATTTATGTAATGTTATATACCTGTTACCTCAATAAAAAAATAAAAAGAAGAGGAAAATTATCCCAGCTGGAAATTTAGTGGTGAATATCTGAAGGAATGAATAACACATTAAAGTAAGCAGGAATGAGTCTGCTAGACTTTCACTTGGTATTTTCTCCTTCTGTCACGGACTAGTCTAGAACCAAGTGAAATGAATGTGCAGGAAGAGTGTTTACATCTTTACACATGGTCAAATTTTAAGAGGCAACGGGTACTAAGCCTGTCTTCTCTTGATCTTTTATTGATGGAGCATAAGTAAGAGCCCTATCTGATGATAACACGCAGTTGTCTTTATCAGTGCATTCTGACACAAGCATCTAGAAACGTCTAACTCTTCCCTAATATGAATAATTGTAGATAAGATATTCAGAATGGTGGTCCCAAATACAGTGGGCTCCAGCCAGTAATGTCATGGTTAATGCCACACCTGTGAGATGTCAGCAGTGACTCAGCTGCTAATTAGGGGACTTAGTAGAAAAGATGGGAAAATGTAGGCAAGGAGTTGGAGAAATCAGTGTAGGCATATGGAGCCTGAGCACGCCTGTGCTTTGGTGCATATTATATTGAGTAATATGTATGATTCTGTTACACTGGTTTAGACATTTATTTTGTCCTGGAAATTCTACAATTATTTATTTATGTTATTGTTGGTAATGTGGGTTTTTTGGCAATAAATTTTTTCCTTAGCAATAGCTCAAAACATAACATATTTTTAATGAGTATGCAATGAATTTCTGATTGTCAAGAGTGTTGATGAATTACATAACTTGCAAAAAATGTTTGTCAATATTTATCAACCATTAAGTTGGCTATTATCATATCACTGACTGTTTAGAAATCAGAAGAATTAGAGTTTTCAAAGAAGCCACAGGTTTACTCCAGAGATGATAATTTAACAGGTGTGTAAAAGTTTATGTGGCATTCTATAAAGCATGACACTTCATTTAGATCAAATGGCTCTTTTCTTAAATTAATGTCCCTCATTTTTATTTCATATGCCCTTATTCATACGTAGCAAATGATGCCTCAATTATTGATTCATCAGCTTAAATTTCAGAAAAGGAATTTTGCAAGCAGTTAAATGATATATAGATATAATATACTAGAAAAACAGTTTAATTTCCGTAAAGCTCGTTTTTTTTTCATTTTATGCATAAAATAAAGTTATAGGAATTTCATTCTATTGAAAGTTAAACATCTAATATTGTGAATCTGATTGTAACTTAAATTCAATAGTTGCATATACAATCATTTTTTTAGGCTTCATAATGTGAATACAAATTTTGGTGGAGAACTGTGCCTTTTTTAACTGTGTGTTAAAAAATTCTTACTAACTTAAGAAACATATGGAGCTGAAATTCAAGGAAATGTTTCTGGTATATGAAAATTCACAGTTGTGGTCAATATAGGTATAATAGTCCACAACCATAATAGTTAGCATATTTCACAAATATTGGTATATGCACACATACAACTAGAGTAGTTTAAATTTAAAATTTTCTGTAAAATTCAGGGTAGAGAGAAAAAAACTCTTTTTATTATGATCAAAATATCCTTTCATAATTTGCTCCCCATAATCATTACTTCTTAAATATCCATGCAAATTTAAAGGAATATTGTGTAAAATTACCTAAATATTCTACAATATTATTATAATTTTTAAATCAAACTATTTAAATTTCATTTGCAAAATTCTTTGAAAATATTTAATCACATTATTTAATTAATAAATTGTCAAAAACCTCAGTTCTGACATTTTCATAAATTATAGTTATTCAAAGCACAATTTGAAAAAAGGGAAAATGTTGAATCCAATCTTGTAAAAGTAAGAGGTGATATGAATAAAATTGTTTAGCATTCACATAACATATGTGATAGAACTTAGAACTTTAAAAATGTCTTTCTGTAATACTTGGACTTTGCAAAGAACTTTTTGATAGAGAACATATTATGAATAGATAAATGTATATTCAAGAATGAAAATGGGAAGATTTATAGTTTTGTGGCCTCAACTTCTGCTAAACTTGCAATAAAATGGACTTAATAAGAGATAGAAATAAATTAAATTATACCAAGAATTATTATTCTGTTTGTGTCAGATAATCTACATAAAGATGTATTTATTTTCTTTTATGTAATAAAGATTATATCATTTTTGTTACTCCCCAAGACTCTTTGCACAACTACCTTCAATTCCTTATTCCTCAAGCTGTAAATGAAAGGATTCAGCATAAGGGAAAGGATGACCACATGGAGCAAGGAGATCAATTTGTCTCCCTCTGCTGAGTAGAGGGATTTGGGTACCTGATCAATCCTATTCCATAACATACAGTAACCACAGTCAGGTGGGAAGTACAAGTGAAGAAGGTTTTATTTAACCTTTAGCTGCGTATATTTTTATCACAGCCACCAGGATGCCAAGGTAGAAGAGTAAAATGAGAAGGGGAATAACACTGTTCCAGCCCCTCCTATGACCATCATGTTCTCTTGCAGGGATGTGTGAGCACAGAACATGTGAAGAATGGGCAGTTCACAGAAAATATAGTCAACAACATATGGACCACCGAGTAGGAGGACTGCGAAGTAGAGAGGCACTACTGAGGTGAAAAATCAGAGGGCCCAGGCCCTCAGAGCCAGTGCCACACACACAGACCAGTCCATGTTGAGCAGATATCTCAGTAACAAGTGGCCACATAGCAATCCAGAACCATAACTGCAAGGAGAAAGCACTCAGTTGCCTCCAAGGATAAGGTGATGTAGGTCTGGGCCAGGCAGAACTCATAGGATATGACTTTCTTGCTTGCAAGAAAGTTAAAGAGCATCTTGGAGACGACAAATACACCAAAAAATATCTTAAGATAGACCAGATGTGGAGGAAGAAATATATGGGTGTCTGGAGAGAGGAATCCAGAATGACTAACATGATAATGGCTGTGTTTCCAAAGAGATTCTCAGGTACACCAGAGAGAATTGGAAGAGGAGGATCTCATCCTGGGGCAACTAGAAAATCCCACAAGAACCAGCTCAGTGATGGCGCTGGAATCCTCATGTCCCATTTTGCCATTGCAACTTGCCTATCTTGATGAGGAAAAGAAAAATGCAAAAATGGTACCATGTTGTTATGAGAGGTTTGGGGATTCGATCGGAGATGTAAAAGACACTTTCCACTCCAAACAAATGGACTGAAGGTATATTTTATTATATAGAGGACAGTAAAGGCGATAGTCTGCAAACAGATCCGAATAGGTCAAATATTAAGAAGGAAAAAACATCAGCCCGACTGGAAAGGGAAAACATCCACATCGGCTGAAGAGAAATGACACAAATCAACCGAAAAGAGAAACACCAGGTTGACCGAAAAGAGAACATATCAAATCAATTACTTCATATCAAATCAATTACTCACAATAGCCACGCCCCACTGCAGGGAGAGCCCTGTCAATCGACGCGGCTGGGCAAGGATCACACATCCTGGGCAAGGTGTCCCTTCCACAGGTGGAACTCTCACCAGGTCTCAGTCTCCAGCAGTTTATATAAGCAGTTACAGAGTTTACAGAGCAAGCATCCAGTGTTTCCATGCACAAATGGTTATCAGTGGCGTACGTGCACTGAGCCCCTTGGCTAACGTCCCAGCCCAGTAGTTGTGTACGTGCATTGTTTTCTTTGGTTATTGTCTTAGCCCGGCACAGATGGCCAGTCCATCCCGTGCTACGACGCTCCAAGAGCCTTGAACTGTTACAACTTGCAACTCCCTCCGTGGGAGAAAGGCCAGTTCCCGGGAAAAGGCCAGTTCCCACCACACAGAAAGCAGCTTTTATATTTCTTTTTGTGCTGGTGGCTGTAGGTCAATGGAGCGGCCAAACATGGCTGTACTCATGTCAAGACACATGTGCAAATAATAAAATGTACCAAACTTCTTACATCACCAAATTCAACTCTCATTAAAAATATAGCTTGAATTAGAATGACAATTGCTTGTGAAATTTCACTGGACATATATATGATTATTTAGAACAAAACCAGAATTATTGTCTCAGTACAGCTATGATACATGCACTAGCACACGTTAGGAAAGAAAAGAAAATCAAGTCCCTATGTGTGGGGCTTTAAAAAGGGCAGATAATTTCTCCCACCTCTCCAAGTTGAAGGAACTGGCTTACAACTAAAAATTTGAGTAGAGGCAGTAAGGTATGACTATGTGAACACATTGGTCCTATGAAATCTCATAAAGCAATAGCCAGAGACTTTCCAATTTTATATAATATTCCTTCTAATTCTTAATAATTTCATGGCAATTATCCTTTCACATGTAGTTTTTTATTCATGATCTCATTAAATTTATGACACTACTGTAATGAGACTTTTCAAAAATTATTTTCACAAATTTTAAAAGAGAATTTTGAATTTTGGAGAAGTGAGACTTGCCAAAGAATAAGGGCCATTTTTTTTTTCATTCTTAACCATGAATATAAAAAGATTATATTGGAAACACTAACACAATACATATTTTGTAAGTATTTCGTAACCTCAGTATTCAGAAAGCAGATCTTTGATAATCAAAAGAATTGAGTATCAAAATTTCTACTACTGATTTCACAGAATATCACTTCCTGTCAGCAGTGTACATTTGCCTTAATATCATTACATGTAAATCCAACATGCACACAGGTCTATGATGATCTAGTTCATATATTATCCTACCTAATCCTTGTGTTATTTACCAGTCTGCATTCTAATTAGAGAATTAGTCTGAAGATAGTATGCAAGATTCTGTAAAACATCTTGGAAAATAATAATACCATGTGTTCTTCACATCACTACTATCACTAAAGAATCTACTTTATGAGCACATGTGAAGGCAGTGTACCCTAAAAGGTAAACAAACAGGCATGAGGTTTGGATAGTCTAAGATGGACTCTAATACTTCTCATTTCCCCTCTCACTCATTTTCCCACTTGTTCTAGCTTTACACTTTTTCTTTACTGTCATTTTTCACTGACTTATTTCAGAAGGTTTACATTAATTACACTCCAACACAGATCATTTTCTTTTGATAGATTTGCTTTTCTGCCTATGAACCTCAAAACTCTAGGAAGGTCACATGATCAGATCTAAATTTTCACACTAAACATCTGTGCAATGTGCATATTGTTTTCAAAAGGGAGTAAGTTCAGTATGAAAAGAGGGTCTGCCCAGTCTCTTGAAAATTTTTATTTTTATTTTCTTTCATCTTTATTGAGATATAATTGACATATAACATTGTGTAAGTTTAAGGTGCACAATCAGTTGATTTGATACGCCTAGGCATTGCAATATGATTACCAACATAGCCTTGGCTAACACCTTTTGATGGTAAAGAAACTACTTTATGCCTGCGCTGGTTGGTACTGGCAACTGACAAGCAAACTTACCCATACTACATGGAAATCTACAGTCCTCAACTGGAGAGTAACTCCTCCTCAATTAGTAAGCATATCTGATTTTTCTCAGCTAGAATATTTCTTGCTTGGCAACGTGTTCCTGAGCTCCATGGAGGTTGCCTTAATAACAATGAGACTACCCAAGCTGGTACTGAATAAAACCAGTTCTTATTTGTATATGATCATATTTCATGTATATATTATCCACGTCTGTCTTTTCCTACTTGCACATTTTCCCTTTTCCCTCTCTTAATTATCCAGCTTTCTATTGCATGAAGTGAAATTGAGAAACAGAGGAAAATAAGTCATTACAAGTTGTTTGCCAGGGATGATAAGTTCCAAGTGAGAACACCATTTACTTAGTGAAATGTATTATTAACGTACAAAGTTTCAAAAAGGACATTGAGAGGAGCCAGTTATCGTCACATTAATAAAGTCAAACAAACAAATATATTTGTCTCATTTTTAAAGAAAGTCTGCTCACAAATGAGAGCTATAATCTGCTGTTTTTGGTGAAATGTGTTAAATTTATTATTTCAACAGGAAAAAAGGCCCAAAGTGGAAATTAAAAAAAAAAGTAGTACCACTAAGTAGTGGCACTATATTCATTTACAAGCAAAGTTTCTAATGTGAAAGTTGTTCCCAAACTAGGGTCAGTTCAAGGGAGGGTTTCAAATGTTTTGATTTATGCTTCTCTTGCATTAAAACAGATCATTGTCAACAAGATAACGTAAATTTTATTTCAACGTGAACATGTATTCACATGTACTATCACTATCAGGCTATGGCAATAAAAAGAAAATTCACAGTAGCTCACAAAGTTTTGAGTATCTATTTGTTCACAGTTTCTCACTTTTGGAGAAGCATAAGAAGGCAAAATATTTCTAGCCTTAAAATTCTGACAATCAATGAAGTTTCCAATAAAAAGAAATATCAGCAAGAATATACCTACTTTGGGGCATTGCAGCTAATGAATTAGCGTGTGCATCGCTTTTGAGATTTGAGTGATATGCAGGTGACTCAGAGAGAGCTGTTTGTGAAAGGATGATATTCCAATTAAAAGACTATTCCACTGGCAATCAGAGAACTCAGCCATTTAAAGCATTTTGGACAGAGCACAAGGATTATTTTCATTGGTGTTTTCAGGGCACTATAGATCCATCCCAGTAATTACAACAGCCTTATAGAATTTGGTTAAGTTTTCAAGCAATGTGATGGAAATTTGTCACTAGTGACAACTATCTTAACTGATTTGAATGTCATTAAGAAAGAAAAATTAACTATGGCATTCAATTTAAGAAAAATAACTTTTCTCATTATCCATTCATTTAACAAGTTATTTTTAGCATCAATATATGCCAGGCAGATTTCTAGAAAGCAGAGATAGAGTAAAAGTAATCTACAAAAAACAAACACAGAAATCTTAAATTCTAATGGAGAAATAAACCTCAAAATAAATGATAGTGTTATTAGACATAGATTGAGAATAACTATAGTTAATATGTTTGAGAAGTTAGAGGAAAAGTTTGAGATACTGAGAAAACTGAAAACTGTGAAAAAGAAAAAGAAATTTGGAGTCAGTAATGAAATAATTGAAATTAAAAACCCAATGGATGAGATTTACTTCAATCTCAATCAAATTCCAGCATGATTTTTGGAAAAATTACAAGCTATATATGAAAAAACAAAGGAGTAAGAATAATCAAAAGAGTCTTAGAAAAATAAAGAAAATGAGGTCTCCTAGATTTAGAAGATTAACACAAGCTGATGTTAAGATTTACTCTAAAGGTCCAATAATGAAGAAAGTGTGAAATTGGTATGAAAATAAATAGATAAAGGGAGCAGAATACATGGTGCAGAAACAGAGTTGCACATTCACAGATATTGACTTCCAACAAATGTGGGAAGGAAATTCAATGGAGCAAGAAAGACTAATCAGCACATCATGAGGGAGAAGTGATATCAGGAAAAAGGTGGCATAGAAATTTTTAGTACTCATGGCCCCCGGCAAAAAGCATCAATTTGAACAACTATCCATGCACAACGCTACTTTCTCAAGAGCCAAGGATTCCAGGTGAGGGATTAGAGCTCTCGAATGAAGCACAGAAATAAGAAAAGATACATTGGAGGACAGAAGAGAGAGATTTACATTTCCTCCATCATTACTTTCCCATGCCTGGGCAGCCCAGGGCAGAGAGAGACACCTTCCCCATGGGAGAAGGAGAGTGAAGTGACTGCCTGACTTAACCACAGCCCCCTGATCCAGCCTGCTCCAGCACCTCATGGTCCTAGGTGGCTCTCCGTAGGCTCCCACTAACCCAGGCTCCCAGTTCATCACAGTGCTGACCAGCTCCAGTGGTTCCAGGTGGCCCCTGCAGCCCTAGCCAGCTTTAATGGCCCCAGGAAGCTGCTATGAAGCCAGGCTTCTGGCCCACCCAGGCACCGACCAGCTCCAGGCCACAGGATCCAAACCAACCCCTGCTAACCCAGGCTCCAGGTGGGCACTTGCGAACCCAGGCTCCTACCTGGGCTCAGCCCCAGGCCAGCTACCACAGACCCATGCTTTGTCCCACCCCAGCATCAGGCCAGCTCCCAGGGCCACAGACCACTCACAAAAGTTAACTTGAAGTGGATACAAACTTAAATGTAGCACCTAATACTATAAAACTCCTAGAAAAAACACAGTGAAAAAGCTCCTTAACATTGGTCTTGGCAACAGTTTTTTTGGATATGACACCAAAAGCACAGGAAACGAAAGCAAAAATCAACAAGTGAAACTATATCAAACCAAAAACTTCCACTCAGCAAAAAAACAATCAAAAAAATGAAAAGGCAACTGATGGACTAGGAGAAAATATTTGCAAATTATATATCTAACAAGCGATTGGTATCCAAAATGTATAAGGAATTCATCCAAGTCTATATCAAAAAAAATCTTTGATTAAAAAATGGGCAGAGGACTTGAATAGACGTTTTTTCAAAGAAGACATCCAAATGGTTGACAGGTATGTGAAAAGATGCTCAACATCACTAATCATCAGGGAAATGCAAATCAAAACCACAATGAGATATCACCTCACACCTGTTAGAATGGCTGTTAGCAAAAAGACAAGAGAAAACACGTGTTGGCAAGGATGTGGAGAAAAGGGACTTAGTGCACTGTTAGTGGGAATGTAAATTGTTACAGCCACTAAGGAAAACATTACAGTTTCCTTAAAAAATTCAAAATAGAACTACCATATAATTCAATAATCTTATTTCTGGTTATATATCCAAAGGAAATGAGATCATTCTTTTTTTTTTTTTAATTTTTATTTTATTTATTTTTTCCCCCAAAGCCCCAGTAGTTAGTTGTATGTCATAGCTGCACATCCTTCTAGTTGCTGTATGTGGGATGCGGCCTCAGCATGGCCGGAGAAGCGGTGCGTCGGTGCGTGCCCAGGATCTGAACCCTGGCCGCCAGTAGCAGAGCACGCGCACTTAACTGCTAAGCCATGGGGCTGGCCCTCTATTTTCATTCTTAATATTGGTAATTTGTGATTTCTCTTTTTTTCTTGTGCGTTCTTGCTAGAGTCTTATATTTTATTAATCTTTTCAAAGAACCAACATTTATTTCGCTTAAATTCTTCTATAGTGTATGTGTTTTCTATTTCATTTTGATTTCTGTATTTATCGTTATTACTGTTTCCTGTTACCTCTTTTTGGTGCTGTATTTTCTTCTTTTCTGGTTTTGTTAGGTGGAATTTGTATAATTTACTTGCAGCCTATTTCCTGATGATGGCTTTTAAAGCTATAATTTCACAGTAAGTCCTAGTTTAGAAGCATGCCACAAAGTTTGTGTTGTGCTTTTATTGTCAATAATAAAATATGTTCAAAAAAATTTCTAATTTGCTCTTGATTTCTTGTTAGACCTAGGGTTTATTTAGTAGTGTGTTTATTTAATTCCCAATTATTTGGGGATTTTTATAAATATTGTTTTAACTGAATTCTAATTTAATTTCATTGTTAGACAAAATGTCAGAGAAAATGCTTCATATGATTTCTTTCTTTTGAACTGTATTGAGAATGATTTTATGGGCCAGCCTATGGTCTATCTTGATGAACTTTCCGATGTACTTCTTAAGAATATGAAGGAATTCAGAGCACGTCACCCCAAAATATGCCACTTTGGCATATTGATTATTTTTAGTTAAAGTCACTTGAGAAACAGTAGATCCAAGAAGGGCACTCTGACACTCCTTTTTATTTCTGAAAGCAGGAGGCAAAACTCCCATGGGAAAGGTATCCTCCTGTACCAGGAGGAAGGAAGACACATTCTTATCACCAGAGACAGGGATGGAGGCCAAGAGAAACCTGGACAAACAAATCTTCTTCAACAAACCCTCACCTTCCTAGTCACTTCTCCACAATTTGCTACCTCTAGCCCAAACCCCTTTGTTTTGTCAATTCTTCACAAATTTACTGTTTCTTTATCTAAAAGATATAAAAGCTTTCTGCTCTGATCACTTCTTTGGGTTTTCCTTCTCTTACGAAGTCTCCCATGTTCATACAAAAATTTAATAAAACTTGTATGCTTTTCTTGTGTTAATCTGTCTTATGTCAGTTTGATTCTTAGGCCCAGCCAGAGCCTCTAAGATGGTAGAGGAGAATTTATCCTCCTCTGTGTATTCTGAAGATAGTGTGCTGTTTTAATGTTTAATTGGGTCAAATTGAGAGTATTTAGAAATTCTATATCCTTACTGATATTTTTTACTGATAATTACTTAGTATTTATCAATTCCTGAGAGAGAGGATGTTAAAATCTCTATGATTGTGGATCAACATATTTTCCTTACAGTTCTATAAATTTTACTTCATGAAATTTGATGCTCTGTTACATATTTACATAATTTAGAATGTTAAGAATTCATTGAAAATGTCTCCTTTTTCCATTATGTAATGCTCTTGATTACCTCGTGCAACGATCTTCACCTTGAAACACATTTGGTCAATATCACTGGTTATTCCACTACCTGTCTGCTTACTGTGTGCATGATATATCTTCTTTGTTCCATGCTTTACTTTCTATCTGTATCTTTAGAATACATCTTTTGAAGACAGTGTAAATCAGGTATCCTTTTTTATCCAGTGTGACAATCTCTGCCTTTGTTTGGTGCTGTTCGATCTATTCATATTTAATTAAATTCCTGATTCAGGTTTTAAATCTACCTTATTATGTATTTTCCATTTATCCTGATTGCTGCTGTTCTTGTTTATCCTTTCTTGTCCTTTGTTTGTTTGTTTGTTTGTTACTAATGTATTATTTTAGTGTTCTCTTTCATTTCTTCTGTTTATTTTTTTTAGGTATACACATTCTATTATTACTCTTATTTTTTAGTACTCATTGTAGGGCTGATATGTTTCACTTATCTGTCTGTAATTGTCAATACAGCGCCACTATACATTCCATGCTCTTCCTTCCACCTTCTCCCTTCTGAAAACAACAGTGAGATTTCTAGTCTCTCCTTCCTCCTGCTTCCCACTTCCTATTCCTATGTCGTATTTCACAAATGTAATAACCATTAGTCAACTTTTGTCATAAATAGTACTTCTGTTATTTCACATTAGAGACTTTTTATGCTGTTTATATTTATACTTACACAGTCCATTGTGTTTTAAATGACATGAAAAAAGAAAGCAATATATTTTGTATTGCTAACTTGTTAAGCATTTCTGATGCTTTTTATTCCACTTAATTAATACAAGTTTCCAGTGGGAATCATTTCCTATCAGCCTGATTGTTTAATATTTCTTTTTTTTTAAAATTTTTTGTTTATTGCAGTAACATTGGTTTATAACATTGTATAAATTTCAGGTGTACATCATTATACTTCTATTTATGCATAGATCACATCGTGTTCACCACCCAAATACTAATTACAACCCATCACCACACACATGTGCCGAATTATCCCTTTCACCCTCCTCCCTCCCCCCTTCCCCTCTGGTAACCACCAATCCAATCTCTGTCTCTATGTGTTTGTTTATTGTTGTCATTATCTACTACTTAATGAAGGAGAAAGGAACAGAGAAGGACTACTAAAACACTGAGAAAAAAAGGTAAAAATGGCAGTAAGTACATACTTATCAATAGCTACTTTAAACGTCAATGGACTAAATGCTCCAATTAATATTTCTTTTTTTAATGGTTTTCTGTGTTTATTATTATTATTATTATTATTATTATTTTTGGTGAGGAAGATTAGCCCTGAGCTAACATTTGTTGCCTATCCTCTTTTTGCTGAGGAAGATTGGCCCTGGGCTAACATCTGTGCCCATCTTCCTCTACTTTATACCAGACGCTGCCACAGCATGGCTTGACAAGCCATGTGTCGGTGCGCACCTGGGATCCGAACCTGCGAACCCCAGGCCGCCAAAGTGGAGCGCCGCGAACTTAATTGCTGCGCCACTGGGCCGACCCCTAACATTTCTTATCATCTACATGCTTTGGTGACAAATTCATTCTGCTTTTTTTGTTTTGCTTTAATGAAGGAAGTCTTTATTTTATCATAATTTTTTGAGGATATAGATGTTTGAGTTCTACAGTTTTGTTTTGGTTTTTTGTTTGTTTTTATCTTTTCTGCCCTTAAAACATGTCTTTCCCTTGTCATCTGCCTACCATTGTTTTGCATGAAATCTCAGTGATGATTTTTAGCCTTTTCCCTCAATATTCAATGTGCTCTTTTTTCCCATGGTTATATGAAAATTTTATCTTTACTTTATGTTTACAACATTTGACTAGTATGTGCCTAGATGTTGTTAACTTTATAATGATCTTATTTGAATTTTGCTACCCTTCCTTTTCCTGGAAGTCTGGCATTTTAAAAACCTAACTTGAGAATTAGTTACTATTCCTTCACATTTTTTTTCTTTCACACTTCACTCTTCCACTCAGGGAATATAAATATACGTACATTAAAGCATGTCATATTGTGACAAGGCTCCTTTTGCTGCTAATCATTTTTCTTTCATTGTTTTTCCTTCTATACTTCAGTTTAGATGGTTTATATTAATCTGCCTTCATGTTCAATTTTTCTGGTATCTCTAATCAACAGTTTAGATGTACACTAAGCTTCCTGGAGCTTATATAAACATTGCTTGTTCTAAAACAGAATTGCTAATATTATCAGTCTCCCCTAATGATTATTTCCTGGATTGTTCAGAGATATCCTCTTCTTTGATCTTGACAAATCCATAACCTTAATTTGCTCCTTCTACTTATTTGCTTTCCGGTTATCATCTATTGTTTCACTCCCTCCCTTGTTATAAATGTTGGTATTAGATTTTCCTGAATAACCCTAATGCTAAATTATAAAATACTTATACTTGAAGAAACTGTGGACTATGGGAAACAAATCAATACACAGAAATATCTTTAAGTACTTTATTTAGAAGGTTTTAATCTAAATAGCAATATCATAAGTAAAATTGAACTAAAAGAAGAATAAGGTGAGGTTGGCCTTGTGGTGTAGTGGTTAAGTTTGACATGCTCTGCTTTGGCAGCCCAGGTTCATGGGTTCAGATCCTGGGCGCAGACCTACACCACTCGTAAGCCATGCTGTGGTGGTGACCCACATATAAAATAGAGGAAGATTGGTACAGATGTTAGGGCTAATCTTTCTCAAACAAAAAAAAGAAGATTGGCAACAGATGTTAGCTAGGGGCAAATCTTCCTTAGCAAAAAAAAAGAGAAGAAAGCAAACTTAATGATCTATATGTTATTTAAAAGTAAGATAGAGTTTAAATCCATATTAAAACATCTCAAATTCTATTCCAAGGTGGAATTCCTGTGTAAGTATCTTTGTGTGTTGGGTGGCAGAGTGTTCTGAAAATTTTCCTTTCTATAATCCAAAGAGATGAACTTATTCATATGTATATAAATACACAATATACACAATATATATTCTCAACCAAGTGATACAGGAAATTGAGCTTTTTACTAAATACTATACTATTACTTCTATTACTCTTACCCACCACCAACTTCTATTACCAACTATAAATGAAAATTTTAGTTATTGTAACACAATCTTCAAAATCTAACATGCACATGAAACCAGTATATTATGTTATAAAAATTGGAGATGCTTTCATAAGTTACACTCTTTATTAATTTATAAGCATCATGGGACTTTGCTGAAATTATTGGTGAACCTGAGGATCCCCAGGATTAAGATAATTCTCAAAGATCCTGTCACTTGGATCTGATCCCCTTCAAGAAGTTCTGGCTCTTGGCCAACAAGTCCTTCAGCACATCTTTCATGGATTCATTCCGTGGGCGGAAGATGAAAGGATTCAGGAGTGGTGTGACCACACTGGAGAGGATAAAGAGGGTCTTGTTGAGATGCAGGCTACTCTTCTGTGAGGGGTGGAAGTAGACAAAGATGGAAATCCCGTAGCCCATAGAGACCACAGTGAAATGAGAGGAACAGGTGGCAAAAGCTTTGACCTTGGCCTGAGGGTATCTTCAGAATGGTGGAGATGATGTAGACACAAGAGACCACTGTGAGGGAGAGGGAGCTGATGAGCAAGACAAGGGAGCTGAGGAAGTCCAACAGCTCAATGACATGGATGTCAGCACAGGCCAAGTGGAGGAGGGGGGCACTGTCACAGAAAAAATGATCAATCACATTGGGGCCACAGTATGGCAGTCCTGCCTTAAGGACAGCGGATGGGAGGATGAGGAGAAAGCCGCCGACCCAGGAGAGAATGACAAAATGGACACAGAGTGAGCTAGTCATAATCATAGGGTAGTGAAAGGGGCTGCAAATAGACACATCGTGGTCATAGGACGTGACAGCAAAAAGGATAAATTCAGTGCATCCTGAGAGGAAGTAGAAAAAGGACTGCACAAAGCACTCATCAGTTGAAATGCTCTTTCTCTCTGACAGGAAACCTGCCAGCATCTTGGGAACAGCACAAGTTGTGGTTAATATTTCACTGAAAGAGAGGTTGCTGAGGAAGAAATACATGGGTGAGCGAAGCCTATAATCCACAAGAATCAGGATAATGATGAGGGTGTTTCCAAGGACTGTCACCAGGTAGGCCACAGAAAAAGTCAAGAACAGGAGGCCCCCAAGGGCTCTGGTGGTTGGTATCCCTGTAAGAATAAACTCAGTCACCAATGTCCAATTCCTCCTTTCCATGTTTTATGTCTCTTTTTACTGTAAAGAGAGTTACAGCAGAGAAAAAATTATGATGAATCACTCATTAAATTATAAAATGTAGGAGAAATTGAGAATAAATTATTTTAGTTATTCTTTTGTTTCTAGCAAAATTGAGCAACACGATTGATATTATGGTTTGGCGCAATATTTCCTACAAAAATCCAGATGACGATATATGAAAATCAATTTTCATAACTCCATCTTTCTTTTTTATATTCCCTAATTCTTGGGGGTGAAATATATAATTATACCTATATGTTTTATCCATAATAAATTTGTCAAGTAAGTGTTTTGATAAAATACACCAATGAAAGATGTAGTTGGTACCTGTAAATATAATAGCAATTTAATTCCAATGTTTATGTTGTAGGGACTGGGCTGTGTAGATGTTGAAAGGACACACAGAGGGCACAGGCTCCAGTTCCAAATCATTGTTGCAGCTCTGTCTTCAAGGTCCACGATGGACTGTGGGCACACGTGGCAGCCACTATAACAGGAGGATTTTCCCACCTGGGGTTGTAGCACTCCGACTGCTAGCAAAGGTGAACAAATAAAAATAAATTATCTTTATTCATATATTTAAAACTATTATCTCTACAGATTTGCACTTATCTTTCTTTTCTACCCTTTATTTTCATTTGCGTTGCATTGAATTCCAATGAAGTTAATTTATTCTCGAAAATTTTGTAGCCAGTATAAAAGGACTATGTAAATAAAGTATTAATATTTGCAAAAATGTTGATAATTTTTAAATCACGTTTTTAAAAGGTTTTCTTTGATGAGGACAAGAGAATTATTAAAGTTTTGCATCTGAATTAGTCACAGATAAGACGATCTGAGACAAGGTTTTGCTCTGTGAAGATCAGTGTCAACATTGCTTTTATCTCGTAAAAATTTATGGTGGCTTTGCGGAAGGAGGACACAAAGAATCCTCAAGTTTAAAAAATAATCATATAAAAATAGGTAAGGTGGGGGCCGGCCCGGTGGCTTAGTGGTTAAGTTCACGCACTCAGAGTCAGCAGGCCAGGGTTCGCAGGTTCAGATGCCGGGCGAGGACTGATGCCCCGCTTGTCAAGCCATGCTGTGGCAGTGTCCCATATAAAGTTGAGGAAGATGGGCAGGATGTTAGCCCAGGGCCAGTCGTCCTCACACACACACAAAAAAATAGGTAAAGTGATATAAACTATAGGGAAATTATGTGATTTCGGCAGAAATGAGAGCTATCACACATGATTTCATCCATAAAGGAAAATGGGGATAAGGAGATAAAAAATAATCTCTGTGTGAAACAACAAATAAAACAATTTTTCTAAAAAAGAATTTTGAAAATAATAATCATAAATTTACAGCACAAAGAATTGTATCAATAAACATGAATATATTAATTTGTCCTGATATTAGTTTGAGACTAGAATACAAGACATAGAACAATTTGCCAGAAACACATGCAAGATATAATGGCTCAAAACATAAAAAATATAAGCACTAGTATAAATATTTCATAAAACACATGCAAAAAATTGAAGTTTGTGTGGTAATATTAATGGCAGAAAAATTATTATTCAATGCAAAGAACACAAAATTAGACAAAAAGCAGAAGACAAAATCTCATAAAACTAAAGGACATGAGAGATCACATCACATTTATGACAGGCAACTTTTAGAAATACAATCAGAAATGAAAATAACATGGTAGTAAGAGAATTTGACACAATATTTTCTACAATTTATGATTCATGAAGAATAAAATAAGCAATACATTATACATGAGTATTTTAAAGTAAAACATTTAGAAATAAATGATAGGAAATAGTCACAGTGTTATGAATGGAATGACAGGTGAAATCCCCTGATTAGAATCAATATTGCAAAATTATTTATTACTAGGATGCTATTCCAACCAAAATACAGGATTGGTTTTTATTTTCAGAAATGATCAAAATGTTTTAAATATAATCGCAAACACTCTAATTTTTAAAGTCTATTTTTTTAAGCAAAGCAATAAATATGACTTTACACTACTAGCTAATATAACATTATTTAGACCCAGAAAAACAATTTGAGATAACTATCTCAAATTTTATAAAAGCTCATATAACTGTTTTTATTTAATCCTTTGCAGTAGTCGTAAGAGAAGAAATTTAACTGCCACGAAAAGATATTCAAATGGGGAATACTCTATCTGTAACCCACAAATTCCCTTTAAGATCTCATTGTCAGGAGACTAATACATAGAAGCATTACAAGGAAATATTAACTAGACAGAAGGCCTAGGATATCAAACGTATGTTTAATATTTTTCAGTGCTAGGAGCAAGTGAGGCAGTGTTCTTGACAATATAATTCCAGACAATGTGCATCAATAGCAGAAAGAGAGACTAGAAAGAGAGAGAGAGACAAAGAGAGAGAGAGAGAAAAGCTCTTTCACAATAGATGAGAAATACACTTACTGTAGAACTTTGAATGACTCTTTGGTGAATGTGCCTTGAATTAAACCTAGACATTGAGTGTTTACATTAGGGCTAAGGAAAGTAATGAAGAAAAGTGGACGTTGCAGAAATGAAGCAATGTGTGAAATCCCAAAGAAATACACGGGAGAGTATGCAAGTTTATTTCTCATTAAAATGAATCAGTTCTGACTTGCTGAAGGCAAAATTTTATATAAAATTGTATAATTTTCTAACTTCCCTAGCACCTCATTTTCAAATAAATGTGAAACATTATCCATGGGTACATACGTTCTTCTGACTAGATGTGCCACATGCTGTTATATAGGAAACACTGCTAGTAAGTCTCTCATCTTCTTTCCAAACACAGACAACTTCTTGCTCTATCACCCCATAGTCTTGTCTTACAAGAAGTGGCTCCTGTCCAGTGAAAATGATTTAGATGAAGAAAAAACAGAAGAAATTCCCATTTTTGCACCACTTTTTCCTTTTGAAACTGAGCTTTGGGGTCCAAAGGGCAGGGTTTCCACAGCAACTGTTTAGTCCAGGCTCCTTGTGATGATGGACAAATTAGCACAGGACAATTCAACAGCACGAGGTACTCCAGGAAGAAAGACTTTCAGAGGCTAACAAATCTTTAAAAGCAGCTCATCAGGCTGCCTGCCCACAGGGAGCTCGAAAGCCAAGTTTTTACTCTCTCTGAAAGTGTTTCTGAAACTTTTTAATGACTCCTCTCCTCTGAGACTGCAATATATACAGAAAACTTTGCTTTTCCAAGAGAAGTTTTAAGTCTAATAGGATGATGAATTTCAAATAATATAATTAATTCGTTTTCTGTGCAAACTTGGCTAAAATTTTTTAGGTAAAATTTATCTGTAAATAAGCTGTCTTATGATATCAGGAACATATGCACTCTGTTATTTTGTATTTACTTATTTTTAATGGATGACTCTGGTTTAAGTGTAAAATTAAGTTCACTATAATGTGTCTGTCTAATAAGTATGAAAGATTTCTTTACCAAACAGAATGTAAATACTTGACTTGAGTCCTACATGAGGGCCGGCAGACGTGAGCGATCAGGTTGTTCACTGCACAAAGAGGCCTGGGTAGGCACAAGATCCGCTGGACACTCAGAATAAATTTGTTTGTGTGTAGGGAGGGGGTCTCAGATTCATGAGTCTGTTTTATTATCTATTTTCCCAGAAGGAGAACATTTTCTCATTGGTCTTACATTCCCTTATGTACTCTTTGTAGCCCTACTTGTGTGTATATAGGATCTTACACAATTTTATTTCTACATCTCTTTTCAACTTTTATTTTCAATTATTGCTAAATATACATTGTATTCTTGTTCTGGAATGAATTATTTTCTGTGGCCTAGATTGTCTTTCAACACTGTTATATTTGCAAATGTAATTTTTTCTTCCTCGAATGCCGCTCTGCCTGTTTCTTCTTTAGGTAAAATGAAATTGACTTTTTAAGGTCTAATATTGATTTCCACCATGTCTGTGTTCTCTCCAACTGCAAGTCTAGTTGTGTTTCATCCCATCTATAGTCTTCTGGAGTATACATATATACTCTGCACATAGTCTACATTCCAAGTGTATTTATGCCTTTTTCAAATTCTTAGTGAAATTATTCAAATAAGTACTTTATTCACTTTGGATATTTTAACACTTAGCATGATGGCATATAGTAAGTGGTTAAAAGTATTTGGTGAGTATTTGAATGAGTAAACAAATGAATATGGGAAATTGATAGTATTGACTGTTATTTGTATAGAGTAGCAAAATCTGTAAGGATCATACTTTTTCATAAGGGGTGTTATAAGGGAAACCACCACAGTCTGGATTAGAGCTCAATGAAGACCTCACCCATCAAGAATATAGAATTTGGAGGCTAGCGAGATATTGAAGGATAAATGGGAAATTGGATGTATATGCTAATTTATTCTAAAAATTAATATAATCAGATATCAAGACTTTACAATTGACTCTTGGTGAGAAATATCTGAGAAGAGGAATCACATAATGATGTACAGGAGCAGTTGAGAAATTATACACAGACAAAATTACTGTGAGAGAACATTGATTTTATTGTTTGTTTATTGTTAAGTTAGCTTTAATGGAACAATGTGTAAGTAAAAGTGGAAATGGGTGTTATTTTCCGATTTTTAAAATTTTATTTTAATGTAATTTAATTTAATTTTTCGTTGAAGTAACATTGGTTTATAACATTATATAAATTTCAGGTGTACATCATTATATTTCGACTCTGTACAGACTACATTGTGTTCACCACCAAAAGTCTAGTTGCCATCCATCACCGTACACATGTGCCCTTTACGCCTTTTGCTTTCACCCCAAGCCCCTTCTCCTCTGGTACCACCAATGTGTTCTCCATATCTATGTATTTGCTTGTTTGTTAGTTTATTCTCCCCATATGAGTGAAATCATACAGTATTTGTCTTTCTCCATCTGACTTATTTCGCTTAGTATAACATCCTCAAGGTCCGTTCATGTTGTCCCACATGGCAAGGTTTCATCTTTTTTATGGCTATTTTCCAATGTGTGTATGTGTGTATAGATATATGTATATAAAAATACTACGTTTTTATCTATTCATTTGTAGATGGACACTTAGGTTGTTGCCAAGTCTTGGCTGTTATGAATAATGCTTCCATGAACATAGGGGTGCATATATCTTTTCAAATTAGTGTTTTAGTGTTCTTTGGATAAATACCCAGAAGTAGTATTGCTGGATCATATGGTAGTTCTATTTTTAATTTTTTGAGGAATCTCTGTACTGTTTCCCAAAGTGGTTGCACCAATTTACATTTCCATCAGGAGTATATGAGGGTTCCCTTTTCTCCACATCCTTTCCAACATTTTCTATTTCTTGCCTTTTTAACAATAGCCTTTCACACAGCTGTGAGGTGATATCTCATTCTGGTTTTGATTTGCATTTCCCTAGTAATTTGTGATGTTGAACTTCTTTTCATGTGCCTATTGGCCATCGGTTTATCTTCTTTGGAAAAAATGTCTGTTCAGATCCTTTGACCATTTTTTGATCAGGTTGTTTGTTTTTTCGTTGTTGAGTTGTGTGAGTTCTTTACAATTTAGGATATTAACCCCTTATCGAGTATATGATTTGCAAATATCTTCTCCCACTTGGTAGGTCGTCTTTTTGTTTTGTTGATGGTTTGCTTTGATGTGCAGAAATTTGTGGTTTGATGTAATTCCATTGTTTATTTTTTCTTTTTTTCCCTTGCCTGAGGAGACATATTCAAAAAGATACTGCTAAGACTGGTGTCGAAAAGCATACTGCCTGTGTTTTCTTCTAGGATTTTTATGGTCTCAGGTCTTGCATTCAAGATAGTAATCTATTGTGAGTTAATTTTTGTGTGTGGTGTAATAAAATTATCTACTTTCATTCTTCTGCACGTGACTGTCCAGTTTTCCCAACACCATTTATTGAAGAGACTTTCCTTTTTCCATTGTATGTTCTTGCCTTCTTACTCAAAGATTAACTGTCTATAGATGTGTGGTTTTATTTCTGAGCTCTCAATTCTGTTTTGTTGATCTTTGTGTCTATTTTTCTGCCAGTACCATGCTGTTTTGATTATTATTGCTTTGTAGTATATTTTGAAATCAGGGAATGTGATACCTCCAGCTTTGTTCTTTTTTCTCAGAATTCCTTGGCTTTTTAGGGTCTTGTGTTGTTTCATATAAATTTTAGGATTCTTTGTTCTATTTCCGTGAAAAATGTCATTGGGATTCTGATTGGGATTGCATTGAATCTGTAGATTGCTTTAGTTAATATGGGCATTTTAACTATGTTAATTCTTTCAATCCATGAGTATGGGATGTCTTTTCATTTCTTTGTGTCTTCTTCAATTTCTTTCAACAATGTTTTATAGTTTTCAGTGTACACATCTTTCACCTCCTTGGTTAAAGTTATTCCTAGGTATTTTATTCTTTTTTTGAGATTATAAATGGGATTCTATTCTTTTTTGTGTGTGTGAGGAAGATTAGCCCTGAGCTAACATCTAATGCTAATCCTCCTCTTTTTGCTGAGGAAGATTGGCTCTGGGATAACATCTGTGCCCATCTTCCTCTACTTTATATGGGACGCCACCATAGCATGGCTTGACAAGTGGTGCGTCGGTCTGTGCCTGGGATCTAAACCTGTGAACCCTGGGCCGCTGAAGCAGAGTGCGTGAACTTAACTGCTACTCCACTGGGCCAGCCCTGGGATTCTATTCTTGATTTCTCTTTTTGCTAGTTTGCTGTTAGTGTTTAGAAACACAAGTGATTTTTGTATGTTGACTTTTTACCCTGTAACTTTACCGTATTTTTAATTATTTCTAATAGTTTTTTGGTGGTTTCTTTAGAATTTTCTATATTTAAAATCATGTCATCCACAAATAGTGACTATTTTACTTCTTCCTTTCCAATTTAGATGCTTTTTATTTCTTTTTCCTTGCCTGATTGCTCTGGCTATGACTTCCCAAAGTATGTTGAATAAAAATCACAGGAGTGGACATCTTTTCTTGTTCCTGTTTTTAGATGGATAGCTTTCAGTTTTTCACTGTTGAATATGATGTTAGCTGTGGGTTTGTCGTATACAGCCTTTATTATGTTGAGGTACTTTCCTTCTATGTCCATTTTTTTTTAAGATTTTATTTATTTATTTTTTTCCCCCCACAAAGCCCCAGTAGATAGTTGTATGTCATAGCTGCACATCCTTCTAGTTGCTGTATGTGGGACGCGGCCTCAGCATGGCCGGAGAAGCAGTGCGTCGGTGCGCACCCGGGATCCGAACCTGGGCTGCCAGCAGTGGAGCGCACGCACTTAACCGCTAAGCCATGAGGCCAGCCCTCTATATACATTTTTATTATAAATGGATGTTGAATCTTGTCAAAAGCTTTCTCTGCATCTATTGAGATGATATGATTTTTATCCTTTATTTTATTAGGTGGTGTATCACGTTGATTGATTTGCAGGTATTAAACTATCCTTGCATACATGGAACAAATCCCACTTGATCGTGGTGTATGATCCTTTTATTGTATTATTGTATTTGATTGGCTAACATTTTGTTGAGGATTTTTGCATCTATGTTCA
This sequence comes from Diceros bicornis minor, assembly GCF_020826845.1. Classification (NCBI taxonomy): domain Eukaryota; kingdom Metazoa; phylum Chordata; class Mammalia; order Perissodactyla; family Rhinocerotidae; genus Diceros; species Diceros bicornis. The sequence continues at coordinate 8,078,405 of NC_080759.1, read as the reverse complement.
TCAGCAATATTGGCCTGTAATTTTACTTTTTTGTGTTGTCCCTCTCTGGTTTTAGTATCATAAAATGAGTTAGGAAATGTCCCTTTTTCTTCAATTTTTGGAAGAGTTTGAGGAGGATAGGTATTAAATCTTTTTTGAATATTTGGTAGAATTCACAAGAGAAGCTGTCTGGTCCTGAAATTCATTTTTTGGGAGGTTTTTGATTACTGTTTCAATCTCTTTACTAGTGATTTGTCTATTCAGAGTCTCTACTTCTTCTTGATATAGTTTTTGGAGGTTGTATGATTCTAAGAATGTATCCATTTCTTCTAATTTATCCTATTTGTTGGCATATAGCTTTTCATAGTATTCTCTTATAATCCTTTGTATTTCTGTAGTATCTCTTGTAATTTCTTCTCTTACATTTCTGATTTTATTTGAGCCATTTCTCTTTTTTTTCTTAATGAGTCTAGCTAAAGGTTTGTCCATTTTGTTTATCTTTTGAAAGAACTAGCTCTTAGTTACATTGATCTTTTCTATTGTCTTTTTAGTCTCTATTTCATTTATTTCCACTTTGATTTTTATTATTTCCTTCCCTCTGCTGACTTTGGGCTTTGTTTGTTCTTCTTTTTCTAGTTCTTTTATATGTAGTGTTAGGTTGTTTCTTTGAGATTTTTCTTGTTTCTTGATTTAGACCTGTATTGTGATAAACTTCCCTCTTAGTACTGCTTTTGCTGCATCCCATAGATTTTGGTATTTTTTTATTTCCATTTGTCTCCAGGTATTTTTTGATTTCTCCTTTGATTAGAATATTGATTTTTGTACCTTCTTTTGAGGTAGAAGAAAGTGTTCTGGCTCTCTCCTATCTCAATCCCTTCTCCTCATGAAAACTAAAATACTTCTAGTTTTTAGAAGTCATATTTAGAAATTGTGAATTATGAAAATTTTCCCAGTTTAGGCTTCATTGAAAGAAACATATCTTCCTAGTTTCTTTCCAAGTTCTTCTCTTCTTCAAGGTGTAACTTAATACAATCCTCTTGAAAGGGAGTTCCCTAGTACTCCACTGCCCACCAACCTATTCTGTCTCCATGGCTTTGATCAGAACCCCATCACATGACCATTACCTTAGGCTGTCACATGGGTTTCAGTTTTCATGTGTGCTATTTTTATTTGTCGAAACAAAATGTTATGCATTTAAGGGCAGGAATCACACCTAACATTTGCTACTGTTATGCACAATGTCCAGCACAGTGATCAGCAATTACTGTAATGATTGCTATTACCAGTTCTCACACAACTCCCTCACAAACCCCACACAATTAGAAAGTAATAAATCTCTTGAAATAGTTAATTTGAAAAAGCAACAAAGATGCATGAAATGTAATTTTGAAGGAAGAAAGATTTATCCATAACTTGAAAATACAAATTCATTTATTTTTATGGTAATTATAATCAGTATATCTATATGTGTGCATCTTAATTTTAGTAGTAATCATTGTGTACTATTTTATTTTATTTTTTTATATGTTTTGTTTGAGGAAGATTGGCCCTGTGCCAGCATCTGTTGCCAATCTTCCTTTTTTTTCTTTTTTCTCCCCAAAGCCCCAGTACATAGTTGTATATCGTAGTTGTATAGTTGTAGCTCTTCTATATGGGATGCCACTTCAGCATGGCTTGATGAGCAGTGAGCAGGTCCATGCCCAGGATCCAAACCAGTGAACCCTGTGCTGCCAAAGTGGAACACGCAAACTCTAACTGCTATGCCACCGGGCCAGCCCCTGTGTACTATTTTATTATCTGCTTATTCCCATGATCTTACATTATAAATTTTTGTATAATATAAACACTATATTCTATGTGTCTATTCCACATTTTAAAGTTTATTTGTTTGTCTATAAGTCCCTCGCAATAATAACATAGAGATGAATCTTACCTGTCACGCTTGCTCCATATATTTACCATGCAAGGAAAAAATAATGTAAGCATAAAAGAGGCTCTCGTAAAGTACAGTGGGGCACCAGACACAGAAGGGAATATAAATGATTGTTTGGGAGAACAACATTGTGTTAGAACAATGTCATGGCAATTTAAGAGCACGATGACAAGTAGGAGCATTTTAACATGTGGAGGTATGGGAAAGAATAAATGCAGGAGAAAGAAAATAGAATAGTAAAGCAGAGGTGGCGAAAATGTGTCATGAACAGCAAAGAGCTTATAATGTAATTTGGCTGGATATAGGGAAAATGATAAAAGCTTGATAAAAGTAATTACTTATTGCCAGTAAACAAAATCAAAAAATATTTTTAATGGAAACACAATTTTGAATTAATGAATTATGTCAAATTATTTTGTATGTCACCCAAACCAGAAATAATCATAAAATATATTTGTGTATCATTATCTTGTTGTAAAGTACATTACACATATATGTAGGACATTATAACCTCATTTGTCAGACTCAGATAGTCTTGGGTTCTGCCTGTTGTCCCAGCAAGTTACTAATATTGCTTCGTTTCACCATCAATAATGTCCTACTTTAGACAACAAATTATAATAAATAAATAAGGTTATTTTATGACCTTATAAATTATAAATTATAAGGTTATTTCACAAACAAGACAATAAGTGACCTACTTGGTAATTAATTTCTTAAACTCATTTGGTTCTACCTTCACTCCTTTTACTGCACAGTGTTCTGCACAGGCTGTGAGAATTCAAGAGGATGAAGTCAGCAAGATGGCAAAGTAGGAGATACCAACCTTTATTCCCCCCTCAAAAAACCCCCACAATTAGACAGCTACCCACAAACAAAAGTGGCCCTTATAGGGCTCAAGAGTCCAATTAAAACCCTACGGTAACACAGTAGAACAAAAAACGGAGAATAACTGCACAAAAAGGATCACTGGGGAGATCAGTGTAGTGGAGCCATCTGGAGATGTCTGGAGATGGCTAGGAACAAAGAAGAAGGGAGAGAGCTACCAGTATCAGTCACGCAGCAGGTGCCATCACTATCCCCAGTGGTCTGCTCTGCAGATGACTCTAATAGTCTTTGCTACTGCAGACCTCAACAGCCCCTACAACAGCTGTGGGATCTTCACAGCTTTCACAGCAGACAGCCCTATAGTGTTTGTCAGCACAGACCTCAATGTACTGTTCTGCAGAAGATGCTGGCAGCTCTTACCACGGAGGTGACAGCAGCCATCACTAGTACAGACACCTGGGAGAGGGAGATGCAGCTCTGCTCCACCCTCCCAGAAGGAACTTCTGTTGTGCCACCCTGGGACCAGGGCTGTAAGCCCCCCAATTCTGTGCATGTCCTGAACCCCAGAGTCACAACTTATTCACACATGCCTGAGTGCCAAACCCCAGCTCTGTGGCCACTCTCCATGTGCCCATGCTCCAGACTCCATCCCCCAGTTGATTTTTGTAATCCCAGGTTCCAGGCATCAGTGCCAACACCACTGCAGTTTAGCCAGTGCCCCAGACCCCAGAGCTGCTATTACTCTGTGGTCCCACGCTCCAGTTCCCAACTCTGTGGCTGCTTCATTGGCACCCACTCATCAGACATCAGTGCCACCACTGCTGTAAGAGCACCCACAAGCCAGACCCACCACCATGAGGAATCTCCTTGGCCATGACATCATCCATGGGAGATAAAGAGATTGGGTGGTGCCAACAGCTTTTGCCATCAAAGATCCCAACAACCCTTGCTGCCACTGTGAGTACCCACAACCATGGCTGTTGAGGACCCTGCGATGGTTACTGACACTAAACTCAGGTGATGGAATTTCACAGAGACTGTGTTGCTGGGCTTTCCCTAGAGATGAATCCAGCACACTCCATAAAGTCAGCATCCTTGTATCCACCCTCAAGTGAAGGTCTTTTCTGACCAAAATCAGTATATAAGTCTGGAAGAGGTGACTCCTCCATCAAATGCACAGACATCAACATAAGGCTACAGGATACAAACAAAAAAAAATCAAGAAAACGATGTTGCCAAAGAAACACAATAATTTTCCAGTAATTGACCCCAAATACATGGAGATATACAAATTACTAGAAAATAATTCAAAATAATTGTTTTAAGGAAGTTCAGCAAGCTACAAGAGAACACAGACAATTGAAGAAAATTAGAAAACAATACACAAACAAAATGAGAAGTTCAACAGAGAGATAGAAATTATTAAAAAGTAACAAACTGAAATTCTGCAGCTGAAGAATACAATGAATGAAATAAAAAATGCAATACAAATCATCAACAGTAGACTTGATCAAACAGTAGAAAGAACCTGTGAACTCAAAGCGAGGTCATTTGAAATTATCCAATCAGAGGAGAAAAAAGAATGAACAAGAGTGAGGAAAGTCTATGTGAATTGTGGGACAGCATAAAATGAAACAAAATTCACATTATGGAAGTCCCAGAAGGAGAAAAGAGAGAGAAAGGAGCAGAAAGAGTATTTAAAGAAATAATCACTGAAAATTTCCCAAATCTGAGTAGAGCTATGGCTATCCAAGTACATAAAACTGATAGGTCCCAATAAGAGATTCAACCCAAAGAAGACATCACCAAAACATATCATAATAAAACTACCAAAAATCAAGAACAAAGAGGGGCTAGCCCTGTGGCCTAGTGTTGGGTTCACCATGCTCCACTTTGGCAGCCCAGGTTCACAGGTTCGGATCCTGGATGTGGACCTACACCATTCATCAGCCATGCTGTGGCAGTGACCCACATACAAAATAGAAGAAGATTGGTAGGGATGTTAGCTCAGGGCTAATCTTCCTCAAGCAAAAAAAAAAAAAAAGAGGAAGATTGGCAACAGATGTTAGCTCAGGGTGAATCTTCTTCAGCAAAAAAAAAAAAATCAAAGACAAAGAGAGAATTTGAAAAGAAGCAAGAGGAAGATGGCGGCATAGGCAGACTCTGAACTCACCCTCTCCCACGGACACAGCCTATTTACAACTACTTGTGGAAAAATTACCTGTGCGACAGAACTGAAAACTGTATAAGAGGAACTCCTGCAACAACAAACAATCCTAATTGAGGTAGAAGAGGCAGAAACTCCCTTCTGGAGAGGAAAAACTCTGCCTTCACAAGCCGCAGCGCCTCATGGGCACCCAGGAGCAGCCCACAGGTACGCACACGCTCAGGGACCCTGAGCTGGGGAGCGCCCCCGCTGTGGGCATTTTGTGGACTCAGCATAATCCAGACGAGTGGCATAATATCTGACTTTGCCTGCTACTAAAACATTGGGGAGTGTTTTACCCAGAAAAGCTGGTTTACAAAGAAATTAAAACCGGATTTAAAGGGCCCATGCGCAAACTCACCCATTTCAGAAAGCAAACTAAAATCAGCAGAAAGGTGCACAGTGCTTTGGTGAAAAGAGACTCACCTGGTGGGCCCTGGGTGCACCTCGGTGGGAGGTGGGACATCTCCAGGGACTGGGACATTGGCGGCAGCCATTGTTGTGGCCCGGTGTGGGTGAGCTGACACAGATGCCATTGGAGTTCTCCCTGAGTCCTGCTAGCCCAGGGTCTGCCCCACCCACTAGAACACTGATTTAATCCAGCTCAGCCAGGGCAGGCAGCCCACCCTAGAGACTGGTCCCACCCCAAAACAAGCCCTTAGGCAACTTGTGGGCCTGCATAGATTGGTGACTAGATTCTCTGCAGCCTGGCAACTGAGCCAATTTCAGTGGGGCAGGGCATGCACAAGGAGTGGGTGGAGAGTGTGGGGCAGTGGTGGGGTGTGTGGGGCTCCCGCCATGGAGAGACTGGGTCCGCTGCAGGAGGTCGGGGCACGCACACGGGACAGGACTGTTTTTATTGTGTGTGTGGGCCTGTGGGTAGCAGGGCTTGTCAGCTGCAGAAGACTTGTGCTTCTCAAAGACCCACATAGGGGGTTTGCCGCACCTTGAAACAATTGGGTGCTCCCGGGCCTGAGGCCAGCCCCACCCAACTGCAATCCTCAGAGAGCTGAAAAGAGACCTAAAGGCTGGAGGCTTATAGCAATTGTAAGCCCCTCAGCCTAACAACCTGCCACGCTGGGGGCCTACTCACTTAAAAGAAATACTGCAACACAAATGTGGTATTAGAACTTGCAACCAACTGTGCTGGGGGTCCCCATACCTGATAAAGAGACTGAAGAGCCCACAACAACTACAAGCAGCTGAGCATTACAACAGCGGGCCAGGAGCATAACTTGGCCTCCCTGGGCACCAACAGGGAGAGCAAACAGGCCACAACAGAAGGACACACGTAGCCCACATAGGGGTCACCCCTGGAACATTGAGAACTGAGGGAAGCACACTGCAGACCTCCTAAGGCATCACTTACATAAGGTCACCTATCCAACAGCAGGAAACGTAGCTGACCTACCTAATACATAGACACAAGCACAGGGAAAGAGGCAAAATGAGGAGGCAAAGGAATACATTCCAAGTAAGGGAACAGGACAAAACCCTAGAAAAGGAACTAAGTGAAACAGAAATGAGCAACCTACCTGACAGAGATTTCAAACAAAGAGTGTTAAGGATGCTCACTGCTCTGGGGAGAAGAATAGATGAACTCAGTGAGAATGTCAACAAAGAAATGGAAGATATACAAAACCACCAATCAGAAATGAAGAATACAATACTGGAAATGAAAAATTTACTAGAGGGACTCAAAAGCAGAGTAGAGGATACAGAAGAACAGATCGGTGAGCTGGACGAAAGACTAGAAGAAATTACCCAAGCTGAAGAGGTAAAAGAGAAAAGAATTAAAAAGAGTGAGAACAGTCTAAGGGACATCTGGGACAACATCAAGCACATTAACATCCGTGTTATAGGTGTCCCGGAAGGAGAAGAGCGAGACAAACGGGCAGAGAATCTATTTCAAGAAATAATAGATGAAAACTTCCCTAACCTAAGGAAGGAAACAGACTTCCAGGTACAGGGCCCAGAGAGCCCCAAACAAGATAAACCCAAAGAGGCCCACACTAAGACACATCACAATCAAAATGTCCAAAATTAAAGATAGAGAGAGAATCCTAAAAGCCACAAGAGAAAGTCAAGTTACGTACAAAGGAAACCCCATAAGGCTATCAGCTGACTTCTCAGCAGAAACCTTACAGGCTAGAAGAGAGTGGCATGATATAGTTAAAGTGCTAAAAGGAAAAAACTTACAGGCAAGAATACTCTACACAGCAAAGTTATCATTCAAAATGGAAGGAGAGATAAAAAATTTCCCAGAGAAGCAAAAATTAAAGGAGTTTGTCACCGAGAAACCAGTGCTACAAGAAATGTTAAAGGGACTGATTTAAGGGGAAAAGAGAAGACCACATATAGGAAAAATTATCTATTTCCATGATAAGAGGATAATGGATACAAATGCACAAAAAAGAGGTTAGATATGATATCAAAACATAAAAGGAGGTAGGAGGGGAGTTAAAGAGTAGAGCTTTCAGACAGAGATCAAACTAAACAGACCATCAATTCTGTATAGAAGGAGAAAGGAACAGAGAAGGACTACTAAGACACTGAGGAAAAAAAAGTTAAAAAATGGCAGTAAGTACATACTTATCAATAGCTACTTTAAACATCAAGGGACTAAATGCTCGAATTAAAAGGCATAGGGTGGCTGACTGGATAAAACAACAAGACCCATATACATGCTGCATACAAGAGACACACTTCAGACCTAAAGACACTCACAAACTGAAAGTGAAGGGATGGAAAAAGATACTCCACGCAAATGGCAATGAAAAGAAAGCTGGGGTAGCAGTACTCATATCGGAAAAAATAGATTTTAAAACAAAAACTGTAGAAAGAGACAAAGAAGGGCATTACATGATGATCAAGATAACAATCCAACAAGAGGATATAACACTTGTAAATATCTACGCACCCAATGTAGGTGCACTTAAATACATTGCAGCGTTATTCACAATAGCCAAGACTTGGAAGCAACCTAAGTGCCCATCAAGGGACGAATGGATAAAGAAGATGTGGTATTAGACACAATGGAATACTACTCAGCCATAAGAAACGATGAAATCCAGCCATTTGTGACAACATGGATGGACATTGAGGGTATAATGCAAAGTGAAATAAGTCAGAGGGAGAAGGTCAAATACCGTATGATTTCCTTCATTAAGTAGTAGATAACAACAACAATAAACAAACACATAGGGACAGAGATTGGATTGGTGGTTACCAGAGGGGAAGGGGGGAGGGAGGAGGGTGAAAAGGATAATTCGGTACATGTGTGTGGTGATGGGTTGTAATTAGTATTTTGGTGGTGAACATGATGTAATCTATGCAGAAATAGAAGTACAATGATGTACACCTGAAATTTTTACAATGTTATAAACCAATAAAGAAAAATACTACATGAAAAAAAATAAGTAAAAAAAATATATATATAAAGCAATTATTAACAGACATAAAAAGAGAAATAGACAGTAACACAATAATAGTAGGGGACTTTAACACTCCACTTACACCAACAGATAGATCATCCAAACAAAAGATCTGTGAGGAAACATTGGCCTTAAACGACACACTAGAACAGATGGACCTAGTAGATATATACAGAGCATTCCATCCAAAAAACCGAAGAATACCCATTCTTTTCAAATGCACATGGAACATTCTCCAGGATTGATCACATATTAGGCCACAAAACAAGTCTCCATAAATTTAAGAAGATTGAAATAATACCAAGCATATTTTCTGACCACAACAGTATGAAACTAGAAATCAACTATAGGAAGAAAATCAGAAAAGCCACAAATACGTGGAGATTAAACAAAATGCTACTGAACAACGACTGGCTCAACGAAGAAATCAAAGAAGAAATCAAAAAATACCTGGAGACAAATGAAAATGAAAATACGACATGCCAGAATTTATGGGATACAGCAAAAGCAGTTCTAAGAGGGAAGTTTATAGCAATACAGGCCTACCACAACAAACAAGAAAAATCTCAAATAAAGAATCTGACAATGCACCTAAAGGAACTGGAAAAAGAAGAACAAACAAAGCCCAAAATCAGTAGAAGGGAAATAATAAAAATCAGAGCAGAAATAAATGAAATAGAGACCAAAAAAACTATAGAAAAAATTAATAAAACCAAGAGCTGGTTCTCTGAAAAGATAAACAAGATTGACAAACCTTTAGCTAGACTCACCAAGAAAAAAAGAGAGAAGGCACAAATGAGTAAAATCAGAAATGAAAGAGGAGAAATTGCAACAGACACCTCAGAAAGACAAAAGATTATAAGAGAATACTATGACAAGCTATATGCCAACCAATTCGACAATCTGGAAGAATGGATAAATTCTTAGAATCATACAACCTTCCAAAACTGGATCAAGAAGAAGTAGAGAATTTGAATAGACCAATCACCAGTAAGGAGATCAATACCGTAATCAAAAACCTCCCCCAAAATAAAAGTCCAGGACCAGATGGCTTCCCTGGTGAATTATACCAAACATTCAAAGAAGACTTAATACCTATCCTTCTCAAACTCTTCCGAAAAATTGAGGATGGGGGGACGCTCCCTAACTCATTCTACGAAGCCGACATTACCCTGATACCAAAACCAGACAAGGGCAACACAAAAAAAAAGAAAATTACAGGCCAATATCACTGATGAACATCGATGCAAAAATCCTCAACAAAATACTAGCAAATCGCATACAACAATACGTTAAAAAGATTATACACCATGATCAAATGGGATTTATTCCAGGTATACAGGGATGGTTTAACATTCACAAATCAATGTGATACACCATATTAATAAAATGAAGAATAAAAATCACATGATCATCTCAATAGATGCAGAGAAAGCATTTGACAAGATACAGCATCCATTTATGATAAAAACTCTGAATAAAATGGGTATAGAAGGAAAGTACCTCAACATAATAAAGATCATATATGAGAAACCCACAGCTAATATCATCCTCAATGGTGAAAAATTGAAAGCTATCCCTCTAAGAACAGGAACCAGACAAGGATGCCCACTGTCACCACTCCTATTTAACATAGTACTGGAAGTCCTAGCCAGAGCAATCAGGCAAGAAAAAGAAATAAAAGGGAACCAAATTGGAAAGGAAGAAGTGAAACTGTCACTATTTGCAGATGACATGATTTTATATATAGAAAACCCTAAAGAATCCACCAGAAAACTTTTAGAAGTGATAAACGAATATGGTAAAGTTGCAGGATACAAAATCAACATACAAAAATCAGTTGCATTTGTGTACACTAACAACAAAGTAGCAGAAAGAGAAATTAAGAATACCATCCCATTTACAACTGCAATAAAAAGAATAAAATACCTAGGAATAAACTTAACCAAAGAGGTGAATGAACTGTACACGGAAAACTATAAAACATTGCTGAAAGAAATTGAAGAAGACACAAAGAAATGGAAAGATATTCTGTGTTCTTGGATTGGAAGAATTAACATAGTTAAGATGTCCCTACTTCCTAAAGCCATCTATAGATTCAGTGCAATCCCTATCAAATTTCCAACAACATTTTTCACAGAAATAGAACAAAGAATCCTAAAATTTATATGGAACAACAAAAGACCCCTAATAGGTAAAGGAATTCTGAGAAAAAAGAACAAAGCTCGAGGTATCACACTCCCTGATTTCAAATATACTACAAACCTATAGTAACCAAAACAGCATGGTATTGGCACAAAAACAGACACACTGATCAATGGAATAGAATAGAAAGCCCAGAAATAAACCTACACATCTATGGACAGCTAATCTTTGACAAAGAAGCCAAGAACATAGAATGGAGAAAAGAAAGTCTCTTCAACAAATGGTGTTGGGAATACTGGATAGCCACATGCAAAAAAATGAAAGTAGACCCTTATCTTAGACCATACACAAAAATTAACTCCAAATGGATTAAAGACTTGAATGTAAGACCTGAAACATTGAAACTTCTAGAGGAAAACATAGGCAGTACGCTCTTCGACATCGGTCTTAGCAACATATTTTCAAGCACCACTTCTGACCGGGCAAGAGAAACAATAGAAAAAATAAACAAACGGAACAACATCAAACTAAAAATCTTCTGCACTGCAAAGGAAACCATCAACAAAACGAAAAGACAACCTAACAATTGGGAGAAGATATTTGCAAACCACACATCTGATAAGGGCTTAATCTCCAAAATATATAAAGAACTCATGCATCTCAACGACAAAAAAACTACCAACCGAGTTAAAAAATGGGCAAAAGACCTGAACAGACATTTCTCCAAAAAATATATACAGATGACCAACAGACACATGAAAAGATGTTCAAAAACGTTAACTATCAGGGAAATGCAAATCAAAACTACAATGAGATATCACCTCACACCCGTCAGAATGGCTATAATTAACAAGACAGGAAACAACATATGTTGGAGAGGATATGGAGAGAAGGGAACTCTCATACACTGCTGGTGGGAGTGCAAACTGGTGCAGCCACTATGGAAAACAGTATGGAGATTCCTCAAAAAATCAAAGATAGAACTACCACATGATCCAGCTATTCCACTGCTGGGTATTTATCCAAAGAAGTTGAAAACACCAATGCATAAAGATACATGGACCACTGTGTTCACTGCAGCGTTATTCACAATAACCAAGACTTGGAAGCAACCTAAGTGCCCATCAAGGGAAGAATGGATAAAGAAGATGAGGTATATATACACAATGGAATACTGCTCTCAGCCATAAGAATCAATGAAATCCAGCCATTTGTGACAACAGGGATGCACATTGAGGGTATTATGCAAAGTGAAATAAGTCAGATCGAGAAGGTCAAATACCGTATGATTTCCTTCATTAAGTAGTAGATAATAACAACAATAAACAAACACATAGGGACAGAGATTGGATTGGTGGTTACCAGAGGGGAAGGGGGGAGGGAGGAGGGCGAAAGAGATAATTTGGCACATATGTGTGGTGATGGGTTGTAATTAGTATTTGGGTGATGAACATGATGTAATCTATGCAGAAATAGAAGTATAGTGTTGTACACCTGAAATTTATACAATGTTATAAACCAATGTTACTGCAATAAACAATGCAACACTAAAATAAAAGCAGCAAGAGAAAAAAATACTCATACAAAGGAACCTATGATCTTAAAATTCATATGGAATCACAAAAACCCCCGAACAGCACAAGCAATCTGAGAAAGAAGAACAAATTTGGAGGCATTATACTTCCTGATTTCAAACTATATTACAAACCTATAATAATCAAAATAGTATGTTATTGGCATAAAAACAGACACAAGACCAATAGAACCAAATAGAAGACCCAGAAATAAACTCACATATATACAGTCAACTAATATTTGACGAATGATCCAAGAATATTTAATGAGAAAAGGCTAATCTCTTCAACAAATGATGCTGGGAAAACTGGATATTCACATACAGAAGAATGAACTAGACCCCTATCTTACACCACTCACAAAAATTAACTTGAAGTGAATTAAAGACTTAAATGTAAGACCTAAAATCTTAAAACCAAGAAGAAAACGTAGGAAAAAATCTCCTAGATCTGGTTTTGGCAATGATTTTTTGTATATGACACCAAAAACAGAGGCAACAAAAACAAAAATAAAGAAGTGAGACTATATGAAACTAAAAATCTTCACAACAAAGAAAACAATCAACAAAATTAAAAGGCAACTTATGGAATGAGAGAAAATATTTGCAAACTATATATATGATAAGAGTTTAATATCCCAAATATATAAGGAATTAATACAAGTGAATAGCAAAAACAAACAATCTGATTTAAAAATGTAAAAGGGCCCGAATAGATATTTTTGCAAACACTACACACAAATGGCCAACAGGTATATGAATAGATACTCAATATCACTAATCATCAGGGAAATGCAAGTCAAAACCACAATAAGATACCACCTCACACCTATTAGAATGGCTATTATCAAAAAGACAAGAGATAAAAAATGTTGGTGAGGATGTGGAGAAAAAGAGAGCCTTTCTACATTGTTGATGGGAATGTAAATTGGTACAGTCATTATGGAAAACAGTACGGAGGTTCCTCAATACATTAAAAATATAAGTGCCGTATGATCCAACACTTCACTTCTGTGATATATCTGAATGAAATGAAGTCAATATCTCAAAGAGAAATTTTCCCTCCCTTGTTCATTGCAGTATTATTCAGAATAGCCAATACATGAAAACAACCTAATTTTCTGTCAACAGATGAATGGATAAAGAAAATGTGGCATATATATATACAACAGAATTTTATTCAGCCTTATAAAACGAGGAAATCCTGCCATTTGGACAACATAGATGAACCTGGAGCACATTATGCTAAGGAAAATAAGCCAAAGAGAGAAAGACGAATATTGTATGGTATCACTTACATGTGGAATCTGAAAACAGAAACCAAACACCAAAAAGTAAAACTTATAGAAAGTAAGAGTAAAATGGTGGTTGCCAGGGGCTGGGGGGTGGGGGAAATGGGGAGATATTGGTCAGAATGTACAAACGTTTTGTTATTAGATAAATAAGTTCTGAGGATCTAATGTACTGCATGGTTAGTATAGTTAATAATACTGTATTATATAACTGAAGTTTGCTAGGAGAGTAGATCTTAAGCATTCTCACAAAAAAATAAATAAATGAAATGGTAACTATGTGAGGTGAAAGATGTGTTATCTTGATTGTAGTAATCATTTCACAATGTATACATATATCAATTCATCACATAGCACTCTTTAAATACATACAATTTATTTGTCAATTAGATCTCAATAAAAAATTTTAAAAATAATGAAAGTAAATTATAACAAAAGAATTCATCATTCTTCTGGGACTTAGAAGTCTTCTCTTTAAATCTGTGGTGAATAAGTGTGTGTGTGTGTTCATGTATGGTGCGCACACGTGTGTATTTGTTGTTTGGAGGTCTGTTCAAATGGTTTAGGGTTGTTCTTACAAAAAGTTACTCTAGATATCCTTTTTTGTTTTTCCGAGATTTATTGAGATATAGTTTATGTATAGTATTGTGTAAGTTTCAGATTTACAATGTGATTATTTGATACACATATATTGCGAAGTATTTACCAGAATAAGGTTAGTTAACACATATTTAGCTCACATAAGTAACATCCTTTTAAAGCCTTAGTTTTTGATCATTAAATATATTGAGCCTCACAGGAACCAACTTTTGTTACCCCTCTTAAACTTCACTCCATTATCAATGTTTGCTCTTAGAGAAGATCTTACTCATTAAAAGTTAGAATCTCAGTAATAAATCACCAGGAACTTTCATAGAAATGGAAGGGAGAGGCCATGGAAAATTTATCTTATCTCAAGGACTCCCGTTGGTTAGCTGGTTGCCTATGTTCCATGAAGTCAGAGTCTCCACAATGAAGAGATAACATCAATAGGCAGAAACTACCAGACATTGCAACACATAACCAACTCACTCCCATGAACATAAAGAGGGAGAGTTCAATACACTTTGAGTGAGAATTATTGACAGCAATGCTGTAGATGTTGCTAGAAATATTTAATATGTAGCACATGGTTTAAAGAAATGGAAGTAAATACTTTGAAAATAAAGTCTTGGAAAAAAGAAAAGGATTTAATTCTCTAAAGACCTACTAAAATTTTATGCACAGGAAAACTTCCTTGTAACCCTCTTAATAATTGTAGGATAAATGTTTTTCTTTTTCTTTTTAATTATATATACAGAAAATGAAACAGAAGTGGTTTTCACATGAGCTATCAGGTGCTCTAACCTTAAACTGTTGTTTATCAAAAATTGCCATCAATAGGGGCCGGCCCGGTGGCATAGTGGTTAGGTTCCGTGCTCCATTTCAGTGGCCCGGCATTTGCAGGTTTGGATCCCGGGCGCATACCAATGCACCGCTTGTCAAGCCATGCTGTGGTAGCGTCCCATATAAAGTAGAGGAAGATGGGTACAGATGTTGGCCCAGGGTCAATCTTCGTCAGCAAAAAGAGGAGGATTGGCAATGGATGTTAGCTCAGGGCTAATCTTCCTCACAAGAAGAAAAAAAGAATCACCATCAATAGAAAATAAAAGGCATGCAAAAAAATGAAAATAGACCATTACCTTACACCATACACAAAAATTAACTCAAAATGGATTAATGACTTGCATGTAAGACCTGAAACTATGAAACTTCTAAAAGAAAACATAGGCAGTACGCTCTTCGACATCAGTCTTAGCAACATATTTTCAAGCACGATGTCTGACTGGGCAAGAGAAACGATAGAAAAAATAAACAAATAGGACTACATCAAACCAAAACTTCTGCACTGCAAAGGAAACCATCAATGAAACAAAAAGACAACCTAACAATTGGGAGAAGATATTTGCAAACCATACATCTGATAAGGGGTTAATCTCCAAAATATATAAAGAACTCATGCATCTCAACAAGAAAGAAACTAACCACCCAATTAAAAAATGGGCAAAAGATCTGCACAGATATTTCTCCAAAGAAGATATACATATGGCCAGCAGGCACAAGAAAAGATGTTCAGAATCATTAATTATCAGGGAAATGCAAATCAAAACTACAATGAGATATCACATCATGCCTGTCAGAATGGCTATAATTAACAAGACAGGAAACAATAAGTGTTGGAAAGGATGTGGAGAGAAGGGAACTCTCATACACTGCTGGTGGGAGTGCAAACTGGTGCAGCCACTATGGAAAACAATATGGAGATTCCTCAAAAAATTAACGCTAGAACTACCATACGATCCAGGTATTCCACTGCTGGGTACTTATCCAAAGAAGGTGAAAACACCAATGCTAAAGATACATGCACCCCTGTGTTCATTGCAGCGTTATTCACAATAGCCAAGACTTGGAAGCAACCTAAGTGCCCCTCAAGGGAAGAATGGATAAAGAAGATGTGGTATTTATACACAATGGAATACTACTCAGCCATAAGAAACGATGAAATTCCAGCCATTTGTGACAACATGGATGGACATTGAGGGTATTATGCAAAGTGAAATAAGTCAGAGGGAGAAGGTCAAATACCGTATGATCTCACTCATTGAGTAGTAGATAATAACAACAACAAACCAACACATAGAGACAGAGATTGGATTGGTGGTTACCAGAGGGGAAGGGGGGAGGGAGGAGGGTGAAAGGGATAATTAGGCACATGTGTGTGATGATGGATTGTAATTAGTATTTGGGTAGTGAACATGAGAACATGATGTAATCCATGCACAAATAGAAGTATAATGATGTACACCTGAAATTTATACGTTATAAACCAATGTTACCACAATAAACAAAAAAAAAAAGAAAGAAAATAAAAGGTATGTAATACTGAGTAAAGAAAGAGAAATTATATGAAATGATGTGATATGTCATTCAAAAATAAGAACATAAGAAAAAGAGTCAATTAAATATATTTACATGAGGCATAAAGTAACACTTTTAAATGTAACAAATAAAGAGTGTACAAGGCACTTGACATTAGGAGGAATAAAATAAAAATGCTAAGATCCTGTTCTATTTATTAACAGCAAAAGGAAGATTACAGATATGACTTGAGGACAGTGTGGAGTTCAGCCAAGACACATTGAACTCTTTTCTCTGAAATTTTGGTGGTTTTTTTTTTTTTTACTCTGCACCTCCATTTAAAATTTTTCTTTTTGACATGTACACCTGGTGAATTTTCCTCATTCCTCATGACTCAGTGTAAATAATCTTTAAAAAGAGGTCTTTCCTGTTAGCCCCACAGTTCACTGGCTTTTCCCCCAGCACTGCGGTTAGAAGTCAGCATGTACTTTCTCCCGTGTTAGATTATGAAGTTTCTGTGGATAGTTAATGTTTCATGCATGGTCCAAAAAAATTCTTTCATGTCTGTCAAAAAACGTGTGGGAAGTTGAAATAAAATGTGCAATGAAAAAAATTAAAGTTAAAGTTTTGGATCATAGAAAGTAGAATTCACAACAAGGTAAGAAGGATTAGTTTTTAGGGAAAGACTTCATGGAGAAGATGACAACTGACCTGAAGGTGCAATATTTATACTAAATACACGCTCAAGAAAGGCATTAGTTGAGTAAATTCACGGGCTTGAGGGGATATAGTGATATTTTGAAAACACTGCTATTTGACAAAAGTATCATGACTTATCAGCTTACAGATGGAGAGCTGAATCATGTTTCATAATATCTTGGAAACATTCAGGAAATTAGAATCAATAAAGACCTTTCCTCTGAAGTTTCACTATTTGTTGAATTTAACTATATTTACCAAGTTATGGAAAGATTCTCTGCCATTAGTGAAATGGGTATTTTGAAGTAGACATAGCTTGTGTAAAGGGTAACCAAAGAGGATGCTATGACATTTGATTAACAAAGAAAAAATAAATTTGTCAATTATTATAAGGGAAGTTAACATTGAAATATGGAGGCTATGTGAAATTATGGAGTAAGAAAATCTGCCTTGAAATTTTAATTCCACTTTTCTCAAGTGAAATTTGCATGTTGTTAGAATTAAATTATGAATATGTAAAAATATTCAATAAAAGAGTGTAATTCGTTAACGTTAGTCATGAAAAGGAAGGTTACCATAGAGTGCTGTCAGAGAAGGGTGACCCAATATATTTCTCCAATATATTTCTAATGATTCTGACACCGAGTTATACTTATTTGTGGCTAATTAAGTTATTTATGTTACTAGCCTTAGAGAGTGTAGTAAGGTATGCAAATTCTCTCTACAGGCATTTCAAGAGAGTATCTTTGCCTTTGGGACACTGCCAATCTCTCTAAGACTCTTTTCAAGGCTCCTTTCACCTCCTTGTTCCTCAGACTATAGATTAGTGGGTTCAAAGCAGGATTGATAACTGCATAGAACAAGGAGATGAATTTATCACCCTGAGCTGAATATAGAGATTTGGACCTCATGTACATAAACATCCCTGTCCCATAATAAATGGTCACCACAGTCAGGTGGGAGCTGCAAGTAGAGAAAGCCTTTTTCCTACCCTCAGCTGAGTACATCCTCATCACGGCAACCAGTATGCATAGATAGGAGAGAGTAATGAGGAGGAAGGGGAGCAAGAGGATGCCAGATGCTCCTATCACCATGATGGTCTCCTGTAGGGAGGTATCAGCACAAATCATATGCAGAAGAACAGGTACTTCACAAAAAATGTGATCGATAACATAAGGGCCACAGAAGGGAACTATTGTGAAATGGAGAGGTACCACTGAGGCAAAGAAGCTGACGGTCCAAGCCCCCACAGCCAGCTGCACACACATAGACCAGTTCATGATGAGCAGGTATCGTAGAGGGTAACAAATGGCCACATAACGGTCCAGAGCCATGATTGCCAAAATAATGCACTCAGCTGCTCCCATTAATAGGGAGATGTAGGTCTGGGCAAGGCAGAATTCATAAGAGAGGACTTTCTTGAGAGCAAGGAGGTTGAAGAGCATCTTGGGGACCACAGCTGTGGTGTAAAATATGTTGAGAAAGGCCAGGTGGCAAAGGAAAAAGTACATGGGTGTCTGGAGACAGGAGTCAATTACCACCAAAACAATAATTGCTGTGTTTCCAAAGAGATTCACCAGGTACACCAGAGAGAAGAGGAGGAAGAGGGGGATCTCAGCCTGGGAGTGATTGGAAAATCCAACAAGGACCAGCTCGGTGATGGTGCTGGAATTTTTTTGAGCCATGTCGGGTTCCAGCATTAAACTGATGACGTGAACAGAAGAAGAAATGTCCCTTGAGGACATAGAATCGTGGTGAAATAACAGACACTAATTCTTTAGCATCATCAAATGGTATTCAGTAACTTGCCAGACTAAATTAGCTTTTTTTTTGAAAACTCACTTTACTAAAGTTTGAGAAATACTATCACATATTAGAATAAAACTAATTCCCATTCTAATTCCAAAAGTATCCATAAACACTCACACAAACACATGTGCACATATACACATGCACGCAAATACACACACACACAAAATAAATTTTTTTATGTTGATTCCATACAATCTTGCTAAAGTGTACAATGTGAGTTTTTAAGAAGAGATAGTTATTTGTTTTTAACAACATATTTGCCTATTTAAAGTATGGGAGCTCTTAAGAGAAACCCTTAGAATTTGCTAAGATGATTGTGATAAAAAAATATGAAACAGCCATTCTAAGATGTCTTATATGAAGTCAGAGGACTTTAGTGAGTTTGTCAAATTTGCAAGATGAATAAGGGGCAGAGATGGACATAGAATTCATATAGTTATAATAATCTGATCTGCCTCCCCACATGCTTGCCACTATTTATGTTTCCATTCAGAGATGAGAGACTCATTTGGATGCACACATTTGTTCACTTACAGGGTTATGTTGTGTATGCTTTGAGATTTAGAAGAAAATGCATGTACACAGTAGTTTAGACTCATTTATGACCCAATCTCCAATACCAAGACACAAATAATGCTCATAGTATGAGGAATAATCTCTTCCACTTATTTTGATCTTCCCCACTTTACATCTTTAAAGCACAAATCTCAGGCAGGAATACAAACTTTCTACCTCAAATAATGGGCTCTACAGTCTCTTCCAAATAATGTGTAAGAAATTGATTTTTTTCTTTAATAAACCCTCTGTCCTCTCTCTTTAGAGTTGTGTAAATATAGACCATGTTGCTGGACCAGCATACACCCGATACTCACTGTGTTTTAACGTATTCACCCTTGGTTCTTCCGAATTGTGTTTTTAAATGTGGAAATTTATAAACCGATGAATAATTATGGCAGAATAAGGTAAACGAAGTCTTGGGAAATCATTTAATCTTGAAATACAATAAGAACAGTACTAACGATATGTCTAATAGTATCTTAATTGGATTAATTCATATGATTTACACAGTAACCCTGTGAGATGGGATCTATGTTTATCCTCATTCTGCAATGAAAAACTATGCTAGAAAGAGTATAATCCTTACCAAGCTTATGTGACCAAGTAATGATGAGGTTAGGAGTCAAAGCAAAAGAGAGTGGTCCTGATTCATACTTTTAACCCATAGGTTTCTTGATTCTCAGAAACTCGTACTACTCAGATGAACACTAAGGATAACACCATTATTGTTGACTCTTCTGTCTCATCATTCTTTAATACTTGCGGGCACTCATTTAAATACAGGAAGTAAAATTTCTAGAAATAGCAATCATATACATTTCATTTTAGCCACACATCTGAGCATCCATTTCTCAGGATCAACAAGAAGAAAATAATAATATATGATCTCACCCTTATGAAAGGAAGAAAATTCAGAGTCTTGTCCAAAATCTGGGAAGAAAATTACCATTTGGAGATTGTAGTCTGTCCTGACTGCTAATAAAAGCCATTTTGTAAAGATGATAACTTGAGTCTTTAAAGAGAAGGAATAAAAAAATTACACTAAGATCTATTTCTTAATCAGTCCAATTCACCTATATTTCATTATTCAGAATAGTCTTGATGTCCTGATTTCACCAGCTTCCGCAGAAACTGCACTGAGGAGAGGAATATGCCCTGGCTCTCACTGGAGTTGGTAATGCCTGGGCTACATTTTCTCTGCCTCACATTTGAACCACCTTTGCTGACTGTTTCCTCTTCTGCAATAAGGTAGAGGAATGAGATAAGATGATGTGAAAATAGATGTAAATCCTTGTGTGTTACACAGAGTTCAGGATAGGTAACACATCTTTGTATTTCAAGGCATTAACAAGAGATTGAGTTCCCAATCCCCGGGGAACCTTGTTAGCACTATGTGCTGGGTATACAGGAGGGAGAGGAAGGGGGAGAGAAAACAGAATTAGGTGCTGCTCAGATGAGGAAAAGCTAACTTTCTAATCCAAGGGACTATGTATACGTGACTGAATTCCATTCCTTTGTCTATAGCTTATTTATCTCAAGTGTATGAAAGAAAGCTAACATTTTGCAGACTGTTTTCATGAGCTTGACTGCTACCCTATATTTATTCTAGAAAGATAAATTCTGCACCTAGGCAGCATTTCAACTAATGGCATGCACTGGTGTTTTCAAGCAGATGACAGACACAGTCTTAGACAAACTTTAGGAAACTGAGCTGAAAAAAATAGTAGATATTTGGTTTTCATGAATGAGAAATAAGCCTTCCTATAGATGAAATGTTTGAGTGAGAAGAAGCTAGATCAAGAAATTGACATGCAGAGGGCTCACAAAATGCAAGGCCCCTTGGTTATCACATGGAGTATCATGCTGTCCATATATAACCAAAACATCTGTTTATCACAGGATTCTCAGCAGAACTTGTAAATTAATTGGCACACAGGAATAAATACAGAAGTAGAAAACTTTAGTTATATTGGTAGAATGGCTATAATTTGAGGGCATAGTAGATTGGACCTCTGACTAAATGAGCCTTCCAGTCCTTTTTGCCCAAATTAAGCTTACCCATCTAAGTATACACAGTGGGACACAATGCCCATTTCAAAAAGAATAAGATCTCTATAAATTAAAAAAAGTCTTTGGGAATAAACTGTAAAACCAATAGACCATGTTGATGATCAGAAGGATCAATTTAAAAGCAGAATAAGCAAAAGCATTTATTCCCACTGACATAACATTGTCCCCATTATTTTCTTCCCTTATGTGCTTTCCTGCTCCTTCTGCATCTAAATTCTTTTCATCCAAGAAAACTCTATTTAAATAATGTCCTTATTTGTGACACCGTTCCAAATTTCTCCAGTATACGCTTAGCTCTCCCATCTTGCACTCATAATGTTTACTATCTTATTGTTATTAATGAACTATTTCATTTTCTTTATTTATAAATTATCTATTGTTGTATAACAAATTATACCAAACCTTAGCTCATAAAACAATAAACACTTATAATTTTACACAGTTTCTGTAATTCGGGAAGGTGGAAGTGGCTTGCCTGGGTGCTTTTGGATCAAAGATCTCTTATGAGGTTCCAGTCAAGAGGCAGGCCAAGATTCCAGATATCTGAAGATTGACTTGGAGTGGAAGGTCTACTTCCAGGCTCTCTTGCATGGTGCTTGGCTGGACTCAGTTCCTTGCTGGCTGTTGCTTCGTGGTCTCAGTTCCTATTCATGTGAGCCTCTCCGTAGGACTGCTTACAACATGGTGACCAGCTTTTCAAGAGAGTGGCCTGTCTGAGAGAGAGAGGATTCCACAGTCTTTTATCACCTAAACTGAGAAGTGACATACCATGATTTCTGCCTCATTCTATTGGTCACATAGACTAACTCTGGTACAATGAGGGAGGGAACTACTCATGTCATCAATACTAGGAGATGGAATCATTGGGGGCCATCAGGGAGACTGGCTACCACAGTGTGAAGATGTGTTTTCCAACATCAAGTATTATGGTGAAGCAGATCTGGACAGTGAAGGAAAAAATTTTCTCATTCTTTTTCTTTTTTCTTTTTTAAAGAGGTACTTCATAATATTTTTCATACTTTTTTTTTTTGAGGGGTATGTTCTTCATTGATTAGACTCATTTTCCAAAGCTTGACTTAGAAGTTAGATAATTAATTTTTAGAGATAAATAAAACATTGTGCCACAAAGCATAAAGTATTCACCTTAAATCGCAGAGTGAGACCCTTGGAAGTGTGCCAGTTGTTTCATTGAGGGAAAGTACACGTAGAATCTAGGAAAACATTTTCATCAGATGGACTCATCCTCAACTCTCTCTCTCTTTTTTTTTTTTTGCTGAGGAAGATTCACTCTGAGCTAACATCTGTCGCCAGTCTTCCTTTATTTTGTATGTGAGCTGCCACCACAGCATGGCCACTGATAGACAAGTGGTGTAGGTCCATGCCCAGGAACTGAACCTGGACTGCTGAAGCAGAGTGCACCACCAGGGCTGGTCCTCCTCAACTTTCTTATTTGACAACATTGTAACATTAGATTGAATTTAACTTTCATCTTACTGTAATTTATTTTTCCACCTTTAACAATGACACCACTAGTTTCTATTTTTCTATTTCCAGTTTTCCTCACTTTTAGGATGTTCTTTCATTGTCTTTTCTCCACCCTCACTTTTACCCTAAGATGTGATATATATATATATATTTTTTTTTGTGAGGAAGATTAGCCCTGAGCTAACATCTGTTGCCAATCCTCCTCTTTTTGCTGAGGAAGACTGGCCCTGGGCTAACATCTGTGCCCATCTTTTTCTACTTTATATGGGACGCTGCCACAGCATGGCTCGATAAGCATTGTGTTGGTCTGTGCCCAGGATCTGAACCTGTGAACCCCAGGCCACCGATGTGGAGTATACGAACTTAACTGCTATGCCACTGGGTGGGCCCCAAGATGTGATATTTTTTAGAATTATATTTTTAGAAATTTTATCTTCTCACTATACAATCTTTTCCATTCACATTTTTGCAATTACAAAACAAAAACTGTAGCCAATGACTCTGTTAAGAAGCACATCAGACTTTTGTTAAAGGTCAATCACCCAAAGGCCACCCAGTTGCTGAGTAGGTCTATTCAAGTTGTGCATTTCAGAACTTGGGAAATAACCACAGGATGGATTCAGAGATCCAATGGGCTCACTGTGAGATAGACTTAAGCTAAAACTCCATTAAATATCTGACCCCCATAAGCCACTACTCTTACTTGTGGATCACAGCAATAGCTTATATTTCTTGAATCCTGCCTCAAGGGGACACAGATTCCCCTTCATTCAAAGGGTTCTGGGTTTGAAAACTGATTTAAGTCTCGGATATGATTGAGGAATTATGATTTTTTGTTTTGGGGTTTCTAAGTTAGACTTCTTTTCACTTGACCTATATCCCTTGGATTTATACAGATCAAATAAGAATTTAGTAACTGCCCATCGAATTCTTTTCATGGGTACACATGATCAGCTACACATCTCTGTAAATCAGACTATACTGATTGCTGTTTTAGCCTCCACCATCCATTATGATAATCACACACACACTGTCATTGGTGATTAAGCACTTCTACTTTCTTCCTGCCACCACAGGATCCCATTAACCCCATTGTGTTTAGGGATCCACATTCAATGGTAGCAGTTCCCACTGTAATTTCTGACCTACAGAGAAGAGTGACCACAGAGTTTTTCCAGGATGCAGGAACGCCCAACTCAAAGTAATTTCTCATAGTCTTGGTGAAATGTATGTCCTCTGGACCGTCCTTGGTTGGGTGAATGGGTCTCACATGATAATTCCACTCTAACATTCCAATCTCTTTAAGCCTTTGGAAACTTACTCTAAGGTATACCAACGCAGTTCTGGCATTTCAACTTCATTTAACGCAGGTCATCCTCGGGTCGTTGTTTCAGCCAACCAACCAAACAAACCATTAGAGTCTTTCTTGAGCTGGTCTAACAATTTACCAAACACTTGCTGGCTTAAAACAACAGATATTTGTTCTCTCACAGTCTAGAGGCCAGAAGTCTTAAATAAGTTGTCAGCAGGTTTGGTTCATTCTGGAGGCTCTGAGGAAGAATCTGTTTCATGCTTCTCTCCTATCTTCTGGTGGATGTTGGCAGTCTAGGCATCCTTTGGCTCATAGATTATCACTCCAATCTCTACATATGTCTACAAACATTCACATTCAAGTTTTTGTGTAAAAATAAGTTTTCAAATCAGTTTAATAAATACAAAGTGCATTATTGTCAGATCACATGGTAAGACTAAGTTTAGCTTTGTAAGAAACTGTCAAACAGTCTTCCAAAGTGGCTGTACCATTTGCATTCCCACTAACAATGAATGAGAATTTCTGTTGCTCCACATTCTCACCAGTAATAGGTATTGTTAGTGTGTTTTGGGTTTTTTTTTTTTTTTTTTTTTAGATTTTACCCTTTCTAAGAGGGCTGTAGTGACAGTGGTTTTAATTTCCATTTCCATAGCGATCATAGATGTTAAGCATCTTTTCTTATACTTATTTTCCATCATATATATGTTCTTTGATGAGAAGTCCATTCAGATATTTTGCTCCTTTTACTCCTTTTACAAATTGGGTCATGTTCTCATTGCTGAATTTTAGGGGTTCTTTGAACATTGGGATAAAATCTCGTTATCTGATATGTGATTTGCAAATATTTCTCTCAGTCACTGCTTTGGATTTTATTCTTTTAACAATATCATTTTCAGAGCAAAAGTTTTTAATTGCAATGAAATCCAGCTTTTCAGTTTTTTCTTTCGTGGATCATGCTTTTGGTGCTGTACCTAAAAACACTCATCATTAAACCAAAGGTCACATAGATGATCTCCTATTTTTTTCTAGAAGTTTTATTATGTTGCACTTTCTATTTATGTCTATGATTCTTTTTAATTACGTTTGGTGAAATGTACAAGGTGAATGTCTAGGGTTTTTTTTTTTTTTTTTGGTACATGGATATTGAATTATTCCAGCACAATTTGCTGAAGAGACTATCCTTTATCTATTGAGTTGCCTTTAAGCCTTTGTTGAACATAAGTTTACTATAATATGTGCATGTATGTGTATTTCTGAGTGCTCTACTCTGTTCCATTGATCTGTTTATTCTTTCACCAATGCCTTACAGTCTTGATTAAAGTAGATTTATGTTAAGTCTTGAAATCAACTCATTTAAATCCTCAAACTTTGTTCTCTTTTGCCAATATTATCTTGCCTAGTCTAGGTCCTTTGTCTTTCATATACATTTCAGAATACATTCGTCAACTTCGTCAAATATCTACAAAAATTGCTTGTTGGAATTTTCGTTGGGATTGTGTTGAATCTGTAGGTCAACTTGGGATGAATAGACACCCTCACAATGTTGAATTTCCTGCTCCATGAACATGGAAATCTCTCCATCTCTTTAGATTTTCTTTGATTTCTTCCATCAATATTTTTGTGGTTTTCCACATATATGGTCTGTACATATATTGTTGGATATATACTTAAATATTTAATTTCATTTGGCACTATTATAAAATATACAATATATGTGAATATTGAATATTTTTCCAAAGCTAGCATATAGGAAAGCAAATGGGGCTTGTGCATTTGCCTTGTATTCTGCAACCTTGATAATCACTTAATAGCATCAGAGTTCAGAGCTGAGCTAAGAGCCACCAGATGTCAAGGTGGTCAATTAAGACAAGAGCTAAACTGAAAGGAATAATCAAAGCCTTTAATCACTTACTAAAATAGTTTAAGCAAGAGGCCAGAAAGAAGATATCAGCTGCCCCAATGTTCCACTTTTCCCCATGGAACAGCACCTGGCCAAGGTCAGATGGATTAGAACAGAAGGGACCATCATCCCACTGCTAAGGTAGCCCCAAACAAAAGGCTCCTTTGTGTTTTTTGAACTTGGTGGCAGGGAGAGAGGAGTGTGAAGGGCTAGGAGTGGTAAAGTACCGAGTACTGAGTCACAGTGGAGAAAGGAGTCTTCAAGGAGGTATCAACAGAAATGCATGAGAAAGACTTTGGCCAAGGACCCCTGAGAAGGAGGCCTCCGAGCATAGGCACCTATACTAAGAATGTGAATATGCAGAAGAGCATGCTGGCTGAGGGGCAGAGTCCTTGACTGCAACTCCCTCCTGAGTCTGCAATGCACTGGCTATGCAGCAAGTGTAGAGTGAGGAGAGCAGCTTTCCCCTGTGAGATCTGCCAGGTAAAGCCCTTGTAATATCCTATGGTTGGACCTGAAAGATTACACCTAGGGTTTTGGCCTGGACCCAGACTCTTCAGCTTTACCCTGTAGCTTCTCAGTGCTCGAATGAGATACAAAGGCTGACTCCACATTGAGCCAAATGGACTTGACTTTGAAGAGCTTCATCAGGAACTGAGCTATTAGTGTGAGGCCACAGAGAGAGGAAGGTAACAATCAAGATCACCCTAAGCAGGATAATTAGGCCTACCTGAAAGGCTGAACTTAGGCATGAGCTCCAATCATCGATAAGCCAGTAAAAGATGTCTTACAACCCTTCTAGCTTTTCTTCAGAAAGGCTGGAGGCTTCCCAGAAACCTCACAATTGACCATTCTATTTTGTCATTCCAATGGTCTAGGTGCAACGCGAGGTGTTGGCAATTACACAGATTCATCTTGGCTGGCTAGCAAGAAGTCAAGGGCTATATGGTCACCCAGAAATACTAGGGCCAAGGAATTGAGTCTGGCTTATTGTTCCTCCAAAGTGGAGGTAGTGTCATTAATGACCTCAGTGAGGATCAAGGACAGGTTGCATATAAACTTTTCTAATTAAATGACCCCAATATTGGGAATAATTCCCCAGATCATACACATGAGCAGAGAGAGTAACGCTACCTGGAAATTTCTTCAATTAGTCAATCTGTCTGATTTTGGAGTTCCTGCCTTACTCACCTTTGTGTGACATACTCAATGGGAGGGGGCTATTTTGATTATTTGGAAGCCTCTTATTAATGACCCATATGCCTAAGAAGAAGGCAGGTGAAGGTCTGGCCTTTATAACAGAAATAATATCCCAAAGGGACACACGCAGTGCTGAGAGTATAAGAATCCTTGACTATCATAGGGATCAATCAACAAGAAGTCTCTGCCCATGGGAAGATTCCTTAAGTAGAATTGAAGAGTCTATGTAAGGGAAGGGCAAGAATAGGGGAGGAGAAGCCCGCTACTATCAAGGCGTAAATAACCCTGAAGATGGATCCCATGCTCTTTTCCCCAGATGTTCTGATTGTCCCCATCTCTGATAGGAGTGAGTTGACATCTAGGGAAGTGTTTTGTTCCTGCAATGTCAGAGTCCAGTTGTGGCAACTCTGGGTCCAGATTTAAAAAGTTGAGGCACATGAGGTACCAGAATATTCCATCTTAGAGAAATGTCCATTCATAGTATACAATGGCACAGCAATCAGATGTTTATCTGTGAGATCAGGTGGTGGGTGACATGTCCAGTAGTTTATCAAATTCAAAACAGTGGCAATTGCCTGGGACAGGCATATCAATGATTTTGGTGAGATGAGAGTCACACAGACTACTCTGTGGGAGGGAGAAGTTAGATCCCCACTGCATATTATTATGCACAATTATAATGCAAACAATAATAATAACAATTATTATTGTTATTATTATTATTTTGTGAGGAAGATCAGCCCTGAGCTAACATCTATGCCAATCCTCGTCTTTTTGCTGAGGAAGACTGGCCCTGAGCTAACATCTGTGCCCATCTTCCTCTACTTTACGTGGGAGGCCGCCATAGAATGGCCTGACAAATGGTGCATCAGTGTGCACCTGGGATCTGAACCTGGGCCGCCAGCAGCAGAGCACACACACTTAACCGCTACGCCACGGGGCTGGCCCCTGATGGTTATTATTTTTAAAGTCCTTTTAGGCAAAACTCCATAGTTATTGTAATCTGCCATCTATTTAAATTTTTGGCGAGGAGTTTAAGGCAATGGAAGGGTGTAAGAAAAAAAGACATTTTTTTTTTTTTATACTACTACTATCAGTATTTGGGCCACCAAATATATGGGCTTTTCCCCACACCAAGCAATTCTCCTTCCCTGCAGACTCTGACTGAGTGTCCTGAAATTCAATTTAATTCTGACACTATCCACCCGGAGATCATGTCACATCCTACAGGTTAAGGGCTCAGTCCCATAAGGTTGCCCCCCTCAAAACGCTTTAGACACAAATTGCTTGTCCAAGTTTTCTCTTATGTTTCTGACTGCTGGCTATGAATTTGAAATTCTCAAGACTCCCGCCTTGGGTTTGATAATTTGCTAGATTGGCTCACAGAACTCAGAAAATCAGTTTACTTACTAGACTATTGGTTTATATATATAAGTACATATAGATATATATATATATATACACATATATATGTATACATAAATAGAAGCAGAGGGTCAGAGACGGACAGAAACAGAAAGAGACTTGTTATAGGAATTGACTCACACAGTCAATTCTATATTGACTCAATATAGCGGCTATGAAGTCCCAACATCTGCAGTTGTCAAGCTGATGATGTAGTTCCAGTCAGAGTCCAAAGGTCTGAGAACAAGGAGAGCCAATAATGTAAATTCCAGTCTGAGGGCAGGAGAAGATCAATGTCCCAGCTCATAGTCAGACAGGAGAAGTTTTCTTCTTGCCTATCCTTTTTTTCTCTTCAGGTCTTCCGTTGATTGAATGAAGCCCACTGACAATAGGGAGAGCAATTCAGTCTACCAATTCAAATATTAATCTCATTGAGAAGCAACCTCACAGACATACCCAGAAAAATATTTGACCAAATGTCTGGGCACCTCATAGCCCTGTCAAGTTGACAAATAAAATTAACCATCACACTTCTGATAGAAATGGGGGGCTGTTTTAGTATGGGGGAAATTCTGTTTAGAGGATTGGATCAGTAGTATAATATGGAAAAAAATTGATAATTAAGGAAATGAGAAAATACTTGAAAATTTATTTTTAAAAATTTTTTGCTCAATTTACTTAAACTAAAAAATACACCAAAAAACAGTTCACTTATTTCTCCAATTCCCCACCCACATCTCTTACAACCAGCAATCTGTTCTCTATAGCTATAAGCTTGCTTTTTTTTTTTAGATTCCACGTATAAGAGAGATCATACAGTATTTGTTTTTCTCTATCTGACATTTCGTTTAGCATAATGCCCTCGAGGTTCATCTATGTTGTCACAAATGGCAAGATTTCATTCTTTTTCATGGCAGAATAGTATATTCTATTGTGCATATGTACCACATCTTCTTTATCCATTCATCCATCAATTGACACTTAAGTTGCTTCCATATCTTGGCTGTTGTAAATAATGATGCATTGAACGTGGCATATATCTTTTTCAATTAGTGTTTTCATTTCCTTTAGAAATTAACTAGAAATGGAATTGCTGGATCATATGGTAGTTCTATTTTTAATTTTTTGAGGAACCTCTCTACTGCTTTGTTTTTTTTTTTCCAAAGTGAAATAAGTCAGAGGGAGAAGGTCAAATACCGTATATACTGTTTTTCATAGTGGTTGCACCAATTTACATTGACACCAACAGTCCATGAGAGTTCCCTTTTCTCCACATCCACACCAACACTTGTTACTTCTTGTCTTTTTGATGATAGCCATTCTGACAGGTGTGAGGTGACATCTCATTGTGGTGTTGATTTGCATTTCCCTAATGATGAATGATTTTGAGCATCTTTTCATGTACCTGTTGGCCATCTGTATGTCTTCTTCGGAAAAATATCTATTCAGATCTTCTGCTCATTTTTTATTCATATTTTTTGTATTTTTGCTATTGAGTTGTATGAGTTCTTTACATATTTTGGGTATTAGCCCCTTATCAGATATATAATTTGCAATTATTTTCTCCCATTCAGTAGGCTGCTTTTTCATTTTGTTGATGGTTTTCTGTGCTGTGCAGAATCTTTTTAGTTTGATGTAGTCTCACTTGTTTATTTTTGGTTTTGTTGCTTTTGCTTCTGGTTTCAGATACAAAAAGTCATTGCCAAAACCTATTTCAAGGAGCTTACTGCCTATATTTTCTTCTAGGAGTTTTGTGGTTTTTGGTCTTACATTCAAGTCTTTAATTGACTTTGAGTTAATTTTTGTGTATGATGTAAAATAGTGGTCCAGCTTTATTTTTTACACATGGCTGCACAATTTTCCAACACCATTTATTGAAGAGACTGTCTTTGTCCATGGTATATTCTTGGCTCCTTCCTCATAAATTAATTGACTACAGGCATACTAATTTTATTGCACTTCTCTTTATTGTGCTTCATAGATACTATGTTTTTTACAAGACCCGCCATCAGCAAAAAGATTATAACTCACTGAAGGCTCAGAGGAAGGTTAGCATTTTTTAGCAATAAAGTATTTTTTAATTGTGTTCACATTGTTCTTAAGACATAATGTTATCGCACACATGCTACACTACAGTACAGTGTAAAAATAACTTTTATATGCACTAAAAAACAAAAAATTGGTGTGACTCATTTATTATGACATTTGCTTTATTGTGGTGGTCTGGAACCAAACTTGCAATATCTCCAGGATATGCTTGTATATAGGCGTGGGTTATTTCTGGGCTCTCAATTTTATTCCATTCATATATGTGTCTATTTTTATGCTGATACCATATTATTTTAATTATTATAGCTTTGTAATATCATTTGAAATCCGAAAGTGTGATGCCTCCAGCTTTGTTATTCTTTTTCAAGATTGCTTTGGCTATTTGGGTCTTTTATGGTCCCATATAAATTTCAGAATTGTTTGTTCTATTTTTTGAAAAATGCAATTGGTGTTTCAATTGGGAATGCATTGAATTTGTGGGTTGCTTTGAGTAGTATGGACACTTTAGTAATATTAATTCTTCCAATTCATAAACATGGAATATCTTTCTACTTATTTGTGTCTTCTTCAATTTATTTCATTAACATTTTATAGTTTTCAGAAGTGACGTCAGCATCATGGCGGAGTGAGCTTTCTCCTGAACTCTTCCCCCGACAAGATACAACAAAAGGAACAGTCACAGACCAACAACGGAATCCCAGACAGTGAAAAGCTAGAGCGGAAAGATCTACACTGCCACACATCTGAGAGTGGAACGTGCTGGGCCCCTGGAGGAAGTGGGGAGAGGTAAGGAGAACTCCTCTCCCTCCCCATCAGATCAGCGATCCCGGTCCGCGTGGCTCCCAGAGAGGGAGGAGGGGTGGCCCTCGGCGGGGAAACCGTAGCACTTCGGACTCTCTCAGCCAGTGGGAAACTCCTGCACAGAGGACTTAGAAGAGCCACAGGGCTACCATCAACATGTGAGCACCCCAGAGAGCGGGTAAAGAGGAGCAAACGAGAAGCCTCCCACATCAGGCACCCAGAGGGCAAAAGAAAGAGCTCCCCCCTACCCACAAACCGGACCCAGCAGCTCAACCGACCAGACCAGACCTAGTGATCCGTGGCAGACCAGACCAAGTGATCCACGGCAGACCTGATCAAACGACTGGACCATGGATCTCAGTGGGAAAAAAAAACAAAAAACAAAAAACAAAACTGCGGATCACAGCAGAAAAACCACGGCAGAGCACAGGGGGCTTAGACTACACAGCCCTTTACCACCAGACAGTGGCAGCAGGTGGAAATTGCAACCAGAGATTTCCAGGATGAGGAAAAACAAAACCAACACAGGAACGACAATGCAAAAATATATGAAATCACCAGACCAGAAACAAAATAACAAGCACCCAGAAATCAACCCCGAAGACACAGAAATCCATAATCTAAATGACAGAGATTTCAAAATAGCTATCATAAAAACACTCAATGAAATACGAGACAACACAGACAAACAATTCAATGAGATTAGGAGTTTCTTCACAAAAGAGATTGAAATCATAAAGAAAAACCAATCAGTGCTGATGGAGATGAAGAACACAATGGAGGAGATAAAGGAGAATCTGGAATCTTTAAAGAACAGAGCTGACAATATGGAGGAAAGAATTAGCACTTTAGAGGATAGGAATACAGATATACTCCAGATGGAAGAGGAGAGAGAACTAAGACTAAAAAGAAATGAAGAAAGACTCCGAGAAATATCTGACTCTATTAGAAAATGTAACATAAGAATTATAGGTATTCCTGAGGGAGAGGAGAGGGAAAGAGGAACAGAGAGCCTATTCAAGGAAATAATAGCTGAGAATTTCCCAAATCTGGGGAAGGAGCAGGAAATACCAGTAAGCGAAGCCAACAGGACACCTATATATATTAACAGACAAAGGCCTTCACCACGACACCTAGTGGTAAGGCTAGCCAGGGTCAATGACAAAGAAACAATATTAAGGGTAGCTAGACAAAAACAAAAAATAACGTACAAAGGAACTCCCATCAGGCTCTCAGCGGATTTCTCAACACAAACTTTACAGGCTAGAAGAGACTGGAATGATATATTCAAAATACTGAAAGACAAAAACTTTCAGCCAAGAATACTCTATCTAGCAAAAATATCCTTCAAATATGATGGAGAAATAGTAACTCTCCCAGATAAACAAAAGCTAAGGGAGTTCATGGCCACGAGACCCCCACTACAAGAAATACTCAAGAAGGCCCTCAGGCCTGAAAAAAAGAAGAGAAAGGGAACGCAAAGCTTGGAGCAAGGAGAAAAGTAGGTAGACAAACTCAGAAAAATAGAAGATCTTTACCGGAATAGGTTAGCAACCACTTAAATACTAAATTCAAAGATCAAAGGAAGAAACTCACCAAAAATAAATTTAACCTCATCACTGTAAACACACAGCCACAACACAAGATAGAATAAGGTATAACAAGAACAACTTAGAAGGGGAAGAGATAAGTGATTGAATTTACTTAGTATAAGGAAATAGGAGGCCATCAGATAATGGACTATCTCATACACAAGATTTTTTGCCCAAACCTCAAGGTAACCACTAAACAAATAATCAAAACAAAACCACATATGGTAAACAAAGAGAAAACTAGAAGAGTCATAAGACAGAACAACCAAACTGAATTGGCAGTCCGAAACAAATGGGACAAGAAACAAAGGAAATGCAAAAGAACCAGAAAATATTTTATAGTTTTCAATATATAGGTCTTTCACCTCCTTGATTAAATTTTTCCTAGATATTTTATTATTTTTAATGTAATTGTAAATGGGATTACTTTCTTAATTTCTCTTTCTGATGGTTCATTATTAGTGTATAGAAACACAAAAGATTTTTGCATATTGATTTTTTATCTTACAACTTTACTGAATTCGTTTATTAGTTCTAATAGATTTTTTTTTGTGGAGTCCTTAGGGTTTTCTTTATATAATATCATGTCATCTGCAAATAGTAACAGTTTCTTTCTTCCTTTCCAATTTGGATGCCTTTTATTTCTTTTTCTTGCCTCATTACTCTGGCTAGGACGTCCAACACTATGTTTAATTAAAGTGGTGAGAGTGGGCACCTTTGTCTTGTTTCTGGTCTTAGAGGAAAAGCTTTCAGCTTTTCACTATTGAGTATGATGTCAGCTGTTGGCTTGTCACATATGGCCTTTAATTTATTGATGTACATTCCCTCTATACCTAGTTTGTTGAGTTTTTATATAAATGGATGTTAAATTTTGTCAAATGCTTTTTCTGCATCTATTGAGATGATTATATGATTTTTATCCTTCATTTTGCTAATGTGGTATATCACGTTGACTAATTTGTGGATGTTGAATCATCCTTGCATCTCTAGAATAAATCCCACTTGATCATAGAGTATGATCCTTTCAATGTGTTGCTGAATTCAGTTTGCTAAATTTTTTTGAAGATTTTTATATCTATGTTCATCAGGAATATTGGCCTGTAATTTTCTTTTCTTGTGACATTCTTGTCTGGTTTTGGTATTGGGGCAATGCTGGCCTTATAAAATGTGTTTGAAAGAGTTCCCCCCTCTTCTATTTTTTGGCAGAGTTTGAGAAGGATTGGTATTAATTCTTCTTTGAGTGTTTGGTAGAAATCACCAATGGAGCCATTTGGTCCTGGACATTTTTTTGTTGAGATGTTTTTGATTACTGATTCATTCCCCTTGCTAGTAATCAGTCTGTTCATATTTTCTGTTTCATCAGTGTTGGGAGGTTGTATGTTTCTAAAAATTTATCTGTTTTTTTCTAGGTTGTCCAATTTGTTGGTGTACAATTGTTTATACTAGTCTCTTATGATCCTTTATATTTCTGTGGTATCAGTAGTAACATCTCTTTCATTTCTGTTTTTAGTTTTGAGTCTTTTCTCTTATTTTCTTGGTGAGTCTAGCTAAAAGTTTGTCAATTTTGTTTATCTTTTCAAAGAACCAGCTCTTAGTTTTATTGATCTTTTCTATTATCTTTTTAGTCTCTATTTCATTTATTTCTGCTCTTTCTTATTTACGTCCTTTTATCAACTTTAGGCTTCTTTTTTGTTCTTTTTCTAGTTCTTTGAGGTGTCAAGTTAGTTTCTTTATTTGAAGCTTTTCTTATTTCTTGAGGTAGGCATTTATTGCTATGAAATTCCTGTCTTAGAACTGCTTTTACTGCATCTCATAAATTTTGGTATGTTATATTTCTATTTCATTTGTCTCAGGTATATTTTGATTTCTCTTTTAATTTCTTCTTTGACCCATTGGTTATTCAGTAGCATGTTGTTTAATCTCCACATATTTTTGAACGTTTCAGTTTTCTTCCTGTAATTAATTTCTCGTTAATACCACTGTGGTTGGAGAAGATACTTACTATGATTTTGGTCCTCTTAAATTTATTGAGACTTGTTTTCTGGCCTAACATATGATCTATCTTGGAAAATGGTCCATGTGCACCTAGAAGAATGTGTATTCTGTTGCTTTTGTGTGGAATGTTCTGTAATATTTGGAAATTTCTAACAAAGACTCAGCATTGTTACAATATTGGATAACTTTTCATATGAGAATTAGGTCACTGGGACAATATGGAAAAACTTCTGATAGGAATGCAGGAACAATTTAATATTGGGCAATTTAAACATTGTATATTCATCATTAATCATTCTTTCAATGAAAAATGGGGCACTGATATCATACCAAAGTATCAAAAGAGGGGGAAAGTGACATCAGAAAGATGGTGAAATAAGAAGGCCCACCATACTTCTTTCTCTCACAGAGGCACTGACTTAACAATATACAATCCAAAAAATCCTTAGGAGAATGACAGAAATCAATTAAGTTACAATACCCCAATAGGGCAAAGCCAAGAACAGCACAATGAAACTGGGAAGAAAAGCTGTTGCATTTCATCTGCAAAATCTCATGCCCCAAGTCAGCTCAACTGGAAAAAAAGATCCATCTTGCAGCTTTTCCTTTTGGAGGAAAAAAGGAGTGGAACATACATCCAACATTCCATATTTTCAGGGGGCCGCCCAAGGAACTGGTTTCAGTCTTGCATAACTTGGAGTGTTAATGGGAAACTGACATACATTGGATGCCTGGCGGGGGATGCTGAGAACAAAGGAAGGCTCAGAGGCTTATGGCAGCACCACAGAACTTGCATTACCACGAATAGACACAAGAGGGAGCAGGTTTCCTGAAGAAGAAACTGGTAAACCTCTCTAATTGGAAAATTAAATGCGCAATACCAGAGAAGACTCATTCCCAGAAAAGATTTCAGAGGCTCCCAGAAACTCTAGCCAGGTGGGTTGGTGAAGGTCTTTCCCTGAATGAAGGCAGTCTGTAAAGTCTGAGAAAGGTAGTTGTTTTTACAAATTCTGGAAAAACATAACAAGGCATATGAAGAAACAGAAACATGGCCCAATAAAAGGAACTAAATAAAACTCCAGAAACTAACCCTTAAAAAACAGATATATATGAAGTACCTAACAAAAAATGTAAAATAATCATTTTAAAGAAGCTCAGTGAGCTAAAAGGGAACACAGATAAGCCACTAAATAAAACCTGGAAAAAGTTGCATGAATAAAATAAGAATGCCAACAAAGAGATGAAAACTATAAAAAAGAACCAAGCAGTAACTCTGAAGCTGAAGAATAAGATTACTGAACTAAAAAGTTCACTAGAGGAGTTTAACATCAGACTTGATCAAGCAGAAGAAAGTATCAGCAAACTTGATGACAGGCCAGTGGAAAATATCAATTCAGAGAAGCAAAAAGAAAAAAAATGAAGAAATCCTAAGGAAATTATTAAATGCCATAAAGCAGACCAACATATATTATGAGAGCCCCAGAAGGAGAAGAGAGAAGGGGGGGGTATTTTACTTGAATAAATAATGGCTGGAAACTTCCCAAATCTGAGGAAAGAAATGAATATAAAAATTCAAGAAGCTGAAAAGACTCCAACTAGGATGATCCCAAAGAGACGCACACAGACATTTGTTATAGTCAAACTGTCAAAAGTCAAACACAAAGAGAAAATTGTGAAAACAGCAAGAGAAAAGTGATTCATCATGTACAAGGGAACCCTCATAAGATTATTAGTGGCTTTTTTAGCAGAAATATTGAATCCCAAAAGGGAATGGAATGATATATTCAAAGTGCTGAAAGAAAAAAACTGCCAACAAAGAACATACATCCAGCAAAATTGTCCTTCAAAAATGAATATATATATACTTCCTATATACTTCCTACATACGGAATATGAGGTAGCTCATCACCCCTGGACCTGCCTTATAAGGAATGCTCAGGGAGTCCTTCAAAGTTGAAGTGAGAGGATGCTAGACAGCAATATGAAAACGTACAAAAATATAAAGTTCTTTCATAAAGGTAAACAAATAGGCAAATAGAGCATCCTCTAACATTGTTATGGTGGCACACAAATCAGTTTTAATTCAGGTATAGAATTTAAAAGAAAAAAGGCATAAAAATAACTATAACTATAAAACTATGTTAATGTTTATGAAGTATAGAAAGATTAATTTGTGACATTGATAACATAAAGTAGTAGGGATGTAAAGAAGTAGAATTTTTGTATGTTGTTGAAATTTTGTTGTTGTTAGTTGAAAATAGATTGTTAAACAATAAGATGTTTTATTTAATCCATATGGGAACCACAAGGAAAACACCTATAAAGAATAGACAAAGGAAAATGAGAAAGGAATCAAAACAAGTCACTATAAAATGAATAACAAAACACAAAGGAAGGCAGCAAGTGAGGAAAAGAAGGACAAAATAACTAGGAGACATACAGAAAACATTTAGAATGGCAATAGTAAGTCCTTCCTTATCAGTAATTACTTTAACTGTAAATAGATTAAACTCCCCAATCAAAAGACCTGGAGTAGCTGAATGGATTAAAAAACAAGGTTCAACAATATACTGTCTACAAGAAGTTCATGTTAGATGTAATGACACACATAGGCTGAAACTAAAAGAATGGAAAAAGATATGACATGCAAATGGTAACCAAAAGATAGGAAGGGTGGCCATAATTATATCAGACAACACAGACTTTAAGTCACAAACTATCATAATGCACAAAATGGACATTTTAAATGAAAAAAGGGCCTAATTCACCAGGAAGATACAATAACTAAATATATATATGTACCTAACCTCAGAACACCCAAAAGAAGTAAACATTTATTGAATTAAAAAGAGAAATGTACAGTAACACAATAAAAGCAGATTTCAATACTTCACTTTCAATAACAGAGTGAAAAGTCAGACAGAAGGTCAATAAGGAAACAGAGGACTTGAATAATACTATAGTCCAATTAGACCTAACACTCATAAACAGAACTCTCCACCCAACAACAGCAAAATATACATTCTTCTCCAATGAACATGGAATAGTCTCCAGAATAGATCACATGTTAGGCCACAAAATAAGTCTTAACAAGTTTAAGGAGATTAAAATCATTGAAAGTATCTCTTCCAACCGTTTGGAATAAAACTAGATTTTAATAGAAAAGGGAAAACTTGGAAATTCACAAATAGAAATTAAACAACATCCTCTTAAACAACGAATGGATCAAAGAAGAAATCGCAAAGAAATTAGAAAATATCTTGAGATAAATTAAAATGAAAACAAAACATACAAGAACTCTGGGATGCAGCAAGGCAATAACAAAAAGAAAGTTTAAATTAAACTGTAAACAAAAATTTTAAAAAAATAAATAAAATAAATTTAAAAAAATTAAACTGTAAATTAAATTACTACAGTAAAAAAGAAGAAAGTTCTCAAATTAATAACCTAAGTTTACACCTCAAGGAACTAGAAAAAGAAGAAAAAATTGAACCTAATTTTGCAGAAGAAAAATAAGTATTAGAACAGAAGTAAGTGAAATAGAAAATAGGAAAGCAATTTTAAAAATCAACATAACTAAGAGTTTTTTGTTTATATTTTATTTTTTATTGAAGTATAGTTGACATACAATATTATATTAGTTTCAGGTGTACAATGTAGTGATTAAACATATATACATTACAAAATGATCACCACAGCAAATCTAGTAACCATCTGTCAACATACAAAGTTAGTAAAATATTGACTATATTCTATATACTGTATATTACATCCCCATGACTTATTATTTTATAACTGGAAGTTTGTACCTCTTAATTCACTTCACCTATTTTGCCCATTCCCCACCCCCCCCCTCTGGTGATCACCATTTTGTTCTTTGTATCTATGAATTTGTTTCTGTTCTGTTCTTCTATTTTGTTTTTTAGATTTCACATATAAGTGAAATAATATGGTATTTGTCTTTCTCTGTCTGACTTATTTCACTTAGCATAATACCCTCTAGGTCCAACCATATAATCACAAATGGCAAGATTTTATTCTTTTTTTTTTTTTTTTTTTTTGTGAGGAGATCAGCCCTGAGCTAACATCCGCCAATCCTCCTCTTTTTTCGCTGAGGAAGACGGCCCTGGGCTAACATCGGTGCCTATCTTCCTCCACTTTATATGGGACGCCGCCACAGCATGGCTTACCAAGCAGTGCGTCGGTGCGCGCCCGGGATCCGAACCAGCGAACCCCGCGCCGCCGCAGCGGAGCGCGCGCACTTAACCGCTTGCGCCACCGGGCCGGCCCCTCTTTTTTTTTTTTTTTAATGGTCTGGTTTGGTTTTATTTAATGAAAATAACTTCTTTTTCTTTTGGTCTGATAGCAGTAATGCATCACCAAAGTTACTAATGGTTATCTCAGGGCTGGAGGAGGGGCAGTTATGAGGGATACTTCATTTAATGTTGCTCTTCAATGCTTTAATTTTTTATAATAAAATAAAAAATGCATGTAATGCTCCTTATTAAACATCTTAGATAATATAGGAAGATACAAAGAAAAAAGTAAAAGTTGTCTATAATCCCATTTTCCAGAGGTTGCCATTTTTAATATCATGTACATTTCCTTCCATATATTTTTCTACACATATTTTTATATGCATATGTATTTTTTTTGAAAAATAGAATGATTGGCTGTTTTTCAATCTGCTTATATTACTTGGCAGTGGTGGATATCTTCCTATTCATTAAATACGATTTTTTTCTTTTTTATGGCTGAGTAATATTCCGTTGTGTATATGTAACACATCTTTATCCATTCATCTATCGATGCACAATTAAGTTGCTTCCATATCTTAGCTATTGTAAATAATGCCGCAATGAACATAAGGATGCGT
Source organism: Diceros bicornis minor (assembly GCF_020826845.1). Taxonomy (NCBI): domain Eukaryota; kingdom Metazoa; phylum Chordata; class Mammalia; order Perissodactyla; family Rhinocerotidae; genus Diceros; species Diceros bicornis. The sequence goes on along the minus strand of NC_080759.1, from coordinate 8,038,325 downwards.
ATATCTTTTTGAATTAGTGTCTTTGTTTTCTTTGGGTAAATTCCTAGAAGTGAAATTGCTAGATCATATAGTAGTTCTCTTTAATTTTTTGAGGACATTGCATACTGTTTTCCATTGGCTGCACCAAGTTACATTCCCACTAACAGTGTACAAAGTTTCTGTTTTCTCCACAGCCTCTACAATACTTGTTATTTGTCGTGTTTTTGATAATAGCCATTCTGATAGGGGTGAAGTGATATCTCATTGTGGTTTTGATTTGTATTTCCCTGATGATTAGTATGCTGAGCATCTTTTCATATGCTTGTTGCTCATCTCTGTGTTTTATTTGGAAAATGTCTATTCAGGTCCTCTGCCCACTTTTTTTAACTTGTGGTAACATTGGTTTATAATATAATATAAATTTCAGGTGTACATCATTATATTATGATTTCTGTGTGGATTACATCACGTTCACCACCCAAGGACTAATTACAATCCGTCACCATATACATGTGCCTTATCAGCCCTTTCACCCTCTTTCCTCTCCTCTTCCCCTCTGGTAACCACCAATACAATCTCTGTCTCTATATGATTGTCTGTTGTAGTTTTTATCTTCTTTTTATGAGAGGGACCATATGACTTTCTCCCTCTGATTTATTTTGTTTAGCATAATGCCCTCAAGGTCCATCCATTTTGTCACAAATAGGAAGATTTCATCCTTTTCATGGCTGAGTAGTATTCCATCGTGTATATATAGCACATCTTCTTCATCCATTCTTCCCTTGATGAGCACCTAGGTTGCTTCCAAGTCTTGGCTATTGTGAATAATGCTGCAATGAACATAGAGGTGGGTATATCTTTACGCATTCATGTTCTTTGTATTAACACCCAGCAGTGGAATAGCTGGATCGGATGGTAGTTCTATTCTTAATGTTTTAAGGAATCTCCATACTGTTTTCCATAGAGGCTGCACCATTTTGTACTCCCAACAGCAGTGTATGAGAGTTCCCTTTTCTCCACATCCTCTTTAACACTTGTTATTTCTTGTCTCGTTAATTATAGCCGTTCTGACAGGCAGGAGGTGATATCTCATTGTAGTTTTGATTTGCATTTCCCTAATAATTAGTGATGTTGAACATCTTTTAATGTGCTTGTTGGCCATCTGTATATCTTCTTTGGAAAAATGTCTGTTCAGATCTTTTGCCCACTTTTTAATTGGATCATTAGTTATTTTGTTGTTGAGGTGTACGAGTTATTTATATATTTTAGATATTAGTCCCTTATCAGATATATGGTTTGCAAATATCTTCTCCCAATTGTTATGTTGTCTTTTCATTTTGTTGGTGATTTTCTTTGCTGTGCAGAAGCTTTTTAGTTTGATGTAATCCCATTTGTTGATTTTTTCCCTTGTCCAGTCAGACATGGTACTTGAAAATATGCTGCTAAGACCAATGTCAAAAATCATACTGCCTATGTTTTCTTCTAGAAGTTTTACGGTTCTACATTGAAGGTCTTACATTCAAGTTTTTAATCCATTTTGAGGTAATTTTTGTGTATGGTGTAAGATAATGGTCTACTTTCATTCTTTTGCACGTGGCTGTCTAGTTTTCCCAACACTATTTATTAAAGAGACTTTCCTTTCTCCATTGTATGTTCTTGGCTCCCTTGTCAAAAATTAGCTGTCCATAGATGTGTGGTCTGCCCATTTTTTAATCGGAATTTTTGTTGCTATTGAGTTGTGAGAGTTCTTTATATATTTTGAATACTAACCTCTTACTGGATATATCATTTCAAAATATCTTCTCCCATTCAGTAGGTTGCATTTTTGTTTTGTTGTGCAAAAACTTTTTGGTTTGGCGTAGTTCCATTTGTTCATTTTTGCTTTTGTTGCCTTTGCCTGAGTAGATGGATCCCCCAAAATATTGCTAAGACCAATGTCAAAGAGCTGACTGCCTGTGTTTTCTTCTAGAAGTTCTGTGGTTTCAGGTTTTATATTTAAGCCTTCAGTCTATTTTGAGTTTATTTTTGTTTTTGGTGTAAGAAAGTGGTCCAGGGCCTGCCCCGTGGCTTAGCGGTTACGTGTGCGCGCTCCTCTACTGTTGGCCCGGGTTTGGATCCCGGGCATGCACTGATGCACTGCTTCTCCAGCCATGCTGAGGCCGCGTCCCACACACAGCAACTAGAAAGATGTGCAATTCTGGCATACAACTATCTACTGGGGCTTTGGGGGGGAAAAGAAAAGGAGGAGGATTAGCAATAGACATTAGCTCAGAGCCTGTCTTCCTCAGCAAAAAAAAGAGGAGGATTAGCATGGATGTTAGCTCAGGGCTGATCTTCCTCACAAAAAAAAAGAAAAAAAAAGAAAGTGGTCCACTTTTATTCATTTGCATGTAGTCGTTCAGTTTTCTCAACACCATTTATTGAAGAGACTGTCTTTTCCCCATTGTATATTCTTGCCTGCTTTGTCAAAGATTAATTGACCGTATAAGTGTGGTTTATTTCTGAGCTCTCTATTTCGTTCCATTTACCTATGAGTCTGTTTTTGTGCCAGTACCATACAGTTTTGATTATTATAGCTTTGTAGTATAGTTTGAAATCAGGGAGTGTGATACCTGCAGCTTTGTTCTTCTTTCTCAAGATCACTTTGGCAAGGGTTGTTATTTTTTAAAAACCAACAAAATTGACAAAACTTTAGTGATACAACTAGAAAATAAGAGATAATTCAAATAACAAATATCAGAAAATATAGAGATGTTACAACTCATACCACAGAAATAAAAGATATGAGACTGTTATAGATAATTATACACCAACAAATTTAATAATCTAGAAGAAGTGGATAAATTTGTAGAAACATACAATGTACCAAGACTGAATCAAGAAAAGAAAATTTAAACAGATCTATAATTAGTGAGAAGATTGATTCAGTAATTAAGAACTTCTCAACATTGAAAATCCCTATAGCAGATGGCTTCACTGGAGAATTCTACCAAACATTTAAAGAATAATTAACATCAATCCTTCTCAAACTCTTCCAAAAAATCGAACAGAATAAGAACACTTCTTTTTTTTGTGTGATTTTATTTGTTTGTTTGTTTGTTTATTTATTTATTTATTTATTTATTTATTTTGTTTATTGCAGTAACATTGGTTTATAACATTGTAAAAATTTCAGGTGTACATCATTGTACTTCTATTTCTGCATAGATTACATCATGTTCACCACCAAAATACTAATTACAACCCATCACCACACACATGTACCAAATTATCCCTTTCACTCTCCTCCCTCCCCCCTTCCCCTCTGGTATCCACCAATCCAATCTCTGTCCCTATGTGTTTGTTTATTGTTGTTATTATCTACCACTTAATGAAGGAAATCATACGGTATTTGACCTTCTCGATCTGACTTATTTCACTTTGCATTATACCCTCAATGTCCATCCATGTTGTCACAAATGCCTGGATTTCATCGTTTCTTATGGCTGAGTAGTATTCCATTGTGTATATATACCACAGCTTCTTTATCCATTCGTCCCTTGATGGGCACTTAGGTTGCTTCCAAGTCTTGGCTATTGTGAATAATGCTGCAATGAACACAGGGGTGCATGTACCTTTACAAATTGGTGTTTTCAAGTTCTTTGGATAAATACCCAACAGTGGAATAGCTGGATCATATGGGAGTTCTATCCTTGATTTTTTGAGGAATCTCCATACTGTTTTCCATAGTGGCTGCACCAGTTTGCACTCCCACCAGCAGTGTATGAGAGTTCCCTTCTCTCCACGTCCTCTCCAACACATGTTGTTTCCTGTCTTGTTAATTATAGCCATTCTGACGGGCGTGAGGTGATATCTCATTGTAGTTTTGATTTGCATTTCCCTGATAGTTAGTGATTTTGAACATCTTTTCATGTGTCTGTTGACCATCTGTATATCTTCTGTGGAGAAATGTCCGTTCAGGTCTTTTGCCCATTTTTTAATTGGGTTGTTAGTTTTTTTGTTGTTGAGATGCATGAGTTCTTTATATATTTTGGAGATTAAGCCCTTATCAGAAGTATGGTTTGCAAATATCTTCTCCCAATTGTTAGGTTGTCTTTTCGTTTTGTTGATGGTTTCCTTTGCTGTGCAGAAGCTTTTTAGTTTGATGTAGTCCCATTAGTTTATTTTTTCTATTGTTTCTCTTGCCCGGTCAGACGTGGTGTTTGAAAAGATGTTGCTAAGACCGATGTCAAAGAGCGTACTGCCTATGTTTTCTTCTAGAAGTTTCACAGTTTCAGGTCTTACATTCAAGTCTTTAATCCATTTGGGGTTAATTTTTGTGTATGGTGTAAGGTAAGGGTCTACTTTCATTTTTTTGCATGTGGCTATCCAGTTTTCCCAACACCATTTGTTGAAGAGACTTTCTTTTCCCCATTGTATGTTCTTGGCTCCTTTGTCAAAGATTAGCTGTCCATAGATGTGTGGGTTTATTTCTGGGCTTTCGATTCTATTCCATTGATCTGTGTGTCTGTTTTTGTGCCAGTACCATGCTGTTTTGGTTACTATAGCTTTGTAGTATATTTTGAAATCAGGGAGTGTGATACCTCCAGCTTTGTTCTTTTTTCTCAGGATTCCTTTACCTATTCGGGGTCTTTTGTTGTTTCATATAAATTTTAGGATTCTTTGTTCTATTTCTGTGAAAAATGTTGTTGGAACTTTGATAGGGATTGCATTGAATCTATAGATGGCTTTAGGAAGTATGGACATCTTAATTATATTAATTCTTCCAATCCAAGAGCACGGAATATCTTAGCATTTCTTTGTGTCTTCTTCAATTTCTTTCAGAAATGTTTTATAGTTTTTGGTGTACAGATCTTTCACCTCTTTGGTTAAGTTTATTCCTAGGTATTTTATTCTTTTTGTTGCAATTGTATATGGGATGGTATTCTTAATTTCTCTTTCTGCTACTTTGTTGTTAGTGTACAGAAATGCAACTGATTTTTGTGTGTTGATTTTGTATCCTGCAACTTTATCATATTCGTTTATTACTTCTAAAAGTTTTCTGGTGGATTCTTTAGGGTTTTCTATATATAAAATCATGTCATCTGCAAATAGTGACAGTTTCACTTCTTCCTTTCCAATTTGGATCCCTTTTATTTCTTTCTCTTGCCTGATTGCTCTGGCTAGGACTTCCAGTACTATGTTAAATAGGAGTGGTGACAGTGGGCATCCTTGTCTGGTTCCTGTTCTTAGAGGGATGGCTTTCAGTTTTTCACCATTGAGGATGATATTAGCTGTGGGTTTCTCATATATCATCTTTATTATGTTGAGATACTTTCCTTCTATACCATTTTATTCAGAGTTTTTATCATAAATAGATGCTGTATCTTGTCAAATGCTTTCTCTGCATCTATTGAGATGATCATGTGATTTTTATTCTTCATTTTATTAATGTGGTGTATTACGTTGATTGATTTGTGAATGTTAAACCATCCCTGCATCCCTGGAATAAATCCCACTTGATCATGGTGTATAATCTTTTTAACATATTGTTGTATGCGATTTGCTAGTATTTTTTGAGGATTTTTGCATCGATGTTTATCAGTGATATTGGCCTGTAATTTACTTTTTTTGTGTTGTCCTTGTCTGGTTTTGGTATCAGGGTAATGTCAGCTTCGTAGAATGAGTTAGGGAGCTCCCCCCTCCTCAATTTTTTGGAAGAGTTTGAGAAGAATAGGTATTAAGTCTTCTTTGAATGTTTGGTAAAATTCACCAGGGAAGCCGTCTGGTCCTGGACTTTTATTTTGGGGGATGTTTGTGATTACTGTTTCTATCTCCTTACTGGTGATTGGTCTATTGAAATTCTCTACTTCTTCTTGATCCACTTTTGGAAGGTTGTATGATTCTAAGAATTGATCCATTTCTTCCAGATTGTCGAATTGGTTGGCATATAGCTTTTCATAGTATTCTCTTATAATCTTTTGTATTTCCAAGGTGTCTGTGGTAACCTCTCCTCTTTCATTTCTGATTTTACTTATTTGTGCCTTCTCTCTTTTTTTCTTGGTGACTCTAGCTAAAGATTTGTCAATTTTGTTGATCTTTTCAAAGAAGAAGCTCTTGGTTTTATTAATTTTTTCTATAGTTTTTTTGGTCTCTATTTCATTTATTTCTGCTCTGATTTTTATTATTTCCCTTCTTCTACTGATTTGGGGCTTGGTTTGTTCTTCTTTTTCCAGTTGCTTTAGGTGCATTGTTAGATTGTTTATTTGAGATTTTTCTTGTTTGTTGAGATAGGCCTGTATCGCTATAAACTTCCCTCTTAGAACCGCTTTTGCTGTATCCCATAAATTCTGACATGTTGTATTTTCATTTTCATTTGTCTGCAGGTATTTTTTGATTTCTTCTTTGATTTCTTCGTTAACCCAGTCATCGTTCAGTAGCATTTTGTTTAATCTCCACGTATTTGTGGCTTTTCTGATTTTCTTCCTATAGCTGATTTCTAGTTTCATACCGCTGTGGTCAGAAAAGATGCTTGGGATTATTTCAGTCTTCTTAAATCTATGGAGACTTGTTTTATGGCCTAATATGTGATCAATCCTGGAGAATGTTCCATATGCATTTGAAAAGAACGTGTATTCTTCGGTTTTTGGATGGAATGCTCTGTATATATCTACTAGGTCCATCTGTTCTAGTGTGTCGTTTAAGGCCAATGTTTCCTTATTGATCTTCTGTTTGGATGATCTATCCATTGGTGTAAGTGGAGTGTTCAAGTCCCCTACTATTATTGTGTTACTGTCTATTTCTGTTTTTATGTCTGTTAATAATTGCTTTATATATTTAAGTGTACCTACATTGGGTGCGTAGATATTTACAAGTGTTATATCCTCTTGTTGGATTGTTCCCTTGATCATTATGTAATGCCCTTCTTTGTCTATTTTTACAGTTTTTGTTTTAAAGTCTATTTTGTCTGATATGAGTACTGCTACCCCAGCTTTCTTTTCATTGCCATTTGCGTGGAGTATCTTTTTCCATCCCTTCACTTTCAGTTTGTGAGTGTCTTTAGGTCTGAAGTGTGTCTCTTGTATGCAGCATATATATGGGTCTTGTTTTTTAATCCAGTCAGCCACCCTATGCCTTTTAATTCGAGCATTTAGTCCATTGACGTTTAAAGTAGCTATTGATAAGTACGTACTTACTGCCATTTTTTAGCTTTTTTTTTTTCTCAGTGTTTTAGTAGTCCTTCTCTGTTCCTTTCTTCTTCTGTACAGAATTGATGGTCACTTTAGTTTGACCTCTGTCTGAAAGCTGTACTCTTAACTCCCCTCTTCCCTCCTTTTATGTTTTTGATATCATATCTAACCTCTTTTTTGTGCATTTGTATCCATTATGTTCTAATCATGGAAATAGATAATTTTTCCTATTTGTGGTCTTCTCTTTTCCCCTTAAATCAGTCCCTCTAACATTTATTGTAGCACTGGTTTCTTGGTGACAAGCTCCTTTAATTTTTGCTTATCTGGGAAAATTTTGATCTCTCCTTCCATTTTGAATGATAACCTTGCTGGGTAGAGTACTCTTGGCTGTAAGTTTTTTCCTTTTAGCACTTTAAATATATCATGCCATTCTCTTCTAGCCTGTAAGGTTTCTGCTGAGAAGTCAGCTGATAGCCTTATGGGGTTTCCTTTGTATGTAACTTGATATTCTCTTGTGGCTTTTAGGATTCTCTCTTTATCTTTAATTCTGGACATTTTGATTATGATGTGTCTTGGTGTGGGCCTCTTTGGGTTTATCTTGTTTGGGCTCTCTGTGCTTCCTGTACCTGGATGTCTGTTTCCTTCCTTAGGTTAGGGAAGTTTTCATCTATTATTTCTTGAAATAGATTCTCTGCCCCCTTGTCTCGCTCTTCTCCTTCCAGGACACCTATAACACGGATGTTAGTGCGCTTGATGTTGTCCCAGAGGTCCCTTAGACTGTCCTCACTCTTTTTAATTCTTTTCTCTTTTACCTGTTCAGCTTGGGTAATTTCTTCTAGTCTCTCGTCCAGCTCACAGATCCATTATTCTGTATCCTCTACTCTGCTTTTGAGTCCCTTTAGTGAATTTTTCATTTCCATATTGAATTCTTCATTTCTGATTGGTTCTTTTTTATATCTTCCATTTCTTTGTTGACATTCTCACTGAGTTCATCTATTCTTCTCCCCAGATCAGTGAACATCCTTAACACTCTTAGTTTGAACTCTCTGTCGGGTAGGTTGCTCATTTCTGTTTCACTTAGTTCCTTTTCTGGGGTTTTGTCCTGTTCCCTTACTTGGAATGTATTCTTTTGCCTCCTCATTTTGCCTCTTTCCCTGTGCTTGTGTCTACGTATTAGGTAGGTCAGCTTCGTCTCCTGCTCTTGGGTAGGTGACCTTATGTAAGTGATGCCTTAGGAGGCTTCCAGTGTGCTTCCCTCAGTTCTCAATGTTCCAGGGGTGACCCCTATGTGGGCTACGTGTGTCCTTCTGTTGTGGCCTGTTTGCTCTCCCTGTAGGCGCCCAGGGATGCTGAGTTATGCTCCTGGCCAGCTGTTGTAATGCTCAGCTGCTTGTAGTTGTTGTGGGCCCTTCAGTCTCTTTATCATGTGTGGGGAGCCCCAGCACAGTTGGCTGCAAGGTCTAATACCACATTTGTGCTGCAGTATTTCTTTTAAGTGAGTAGGCCCCCACCGTGGCAGGTTGTTAGGCTCAGGGCCTTACATTTGCTGTAAGCCTCTAGCCTATTAGGTCTCTTGTCAGCTCTCTGAGGATTGCAGCTGGGTGGGGCTGGCCTCAGGCACAGGAGCACCCAATCGTTTCAGGCTTTGGAAGGTGGAGCAAACCCCCTATGTGGGTCTTTGAGAAGCACAAGTCTTCTGCAGCTGACAAACCCTGCCGCCCACAGGTCCACACACACAAGCCCCACACACTCCACCACCACCCCACACTCTCCACCCGCTCCTTGCGCACACCCTGCCCTGCTCAAGTCAGCTCAGTTTCCAGGCTGCAGAGAATCCAGTTACCAATCTATGCAGGCCCACAAGTTGCCTGAGGGCTTGTTGTTGGGTCGGGCTAGTCTGTAGGGTGGGCTGCCTGCCCTGGCTGAGCTGGATTAAATGGGTGCTCTAGTGGGTGTGGCATACCCTGGGCTAGCAGACCTCAGGGAGAACTCCAATGGCGTCTGTGTCAGCACGCCCACACCGGGCCACAACAATGGCCGCCGCCAATGTCCCAGTCCCTGGAGAGGTCTCACCCCTCACCGAGATGCACTCAGGGCCTATTAGGTGAGTCTCTTTTCACCACAGCACTGTGCACCTTTCTTTCTAGTGATTTTAGGATGCTTTCTGAAATGGGTGAGTTTGCACGTGGGCCCTTTAAGAGCCAGTTTTAGTTTCTTTGTGAACCGGGTTTTCTGGGGGTACTCCCCAATGTTTTAGTAGCAGGCAAAGTCAGATATTATGCTGTTGGTCTTGATTGTGCTGGGTCCACAAAATGCCCACAGCTGGGGCGCTCCCGGCTCAGGGCCCCGCACCTCCAGGGAGGCTGCGTACCTGTGGGCTGCTGCTGGCGGCCGTGAAGCTGGCAGCTTGTGAAGGCAGTGTTTTTCCTCTCCAGAAGGGAGTCTCTGCCTCTTCTACCTCAGTTAGGATTGTCCGTTGTTGCAGGAGTTCCTCTTATGCAGTTTTCAGTTCTGTCTCAGGGGTAATTTTTCCATGAGTAGTTGTAAATTGGCTGTGTCCACGGGAGGAGGTGAGTTCCAAGTCTGCTTACGCAGCTGTCTTGACTCCGCCTCTGCCAGGGTTTTCTGTATATAGAATAATGTCATCTGCAAATAGCTAGAGTTTCATTTCTTACTTTCCAATTTGGATCCCTTTCATTTCTTTTTCTTGTCTAATTGCTCTGGCTAAAACTTCCAGTATCATGTTGAATAAGAGTGGTGAGAGTGGGCATCCTTATCTTGTTCCCATTCTAAGAAGAATGGCTTTCAGTTTTTCACCATTGAGTATGATGTTGGCTGTGGGTTTGTAAGATATGGCCTTATTATGTTGAGGTACTTTCCTCTATACCCATTTTGTTTAGAGTTTTTATCATAAATGGATGCTGGCTCTTGTCAAATTATTTCTCTCCACCTATTGAGATGATCATGTGATTTTTATTCTTCATTTTGTTAATGTGGTGCATCATATTGATTGACTTGCGGATGTTGAACCACTCCTGCATCCCTGGAATAAATCTCACTTGATTGTGGTGTATGATCCATTTAATGTATTGCTGTATTTGATTTGCTAATATTTTGTTGAGGATTTTTGCATCTACATTTGTCAGTGGTACTGGCCTATAATTTTCCTTTTTTGTGTTGTGCTTGTCTGGATTTGTTATCAGCATAAAGTTGATCTCGTAATATGTGTTAGTAAATGTCCTGTCCTCCTCAATTTTTTGGAATAGTTTGAGAAGGGTAGGAATTAAATCTTCTTTGAATGTTTGGTAGAATTCACTGGGACAGCTGTCTGGTCTTGGAATTTTGTTTTTGGGAGGTTTTTGATTACTGTTTCAATCTGTTTGCTTGCGATTGGTCTATTCAGATTCTCTATTTCTTCTTGATTCAGTGTTGGGAGGTTGTATGATTCTAAGAATGTATCCATTTCTTCTAGGTTATCTAGTTTTTTTGGTATATAGCTTTTCATAGTATTCTTTTACAATCCTTTCACCACAATGGACACCTTGTGTCCATTGTAATTTCTCATCTTTCTTTTCTGATTTTATTTATTTGAGTCTTCTCTCTTTTTTTCTTAGTGAGTCTGGCTAAGAGTTTGTCAATTTTGTTTATCTTGTCAAACAACAAGCTTTTAGTTTCATTGATCCTTTCTATTGTTTTCTGTAGTCTCTATTTCATTTATTTCTGCTCTTATTTTTATTATTTTTATTATTTTCTCCCTTCTACTGACTTTGGGCTTTGTTTCTTCTTCTTTTTTCTAATTCTTTAGGTATAGGGTAAGCCTGTTTATTTGAGATTTTTCTTGTTTGTTGAGGTAGGCCTGTATTGCTATACATTTCCTTCATAGTACTGCTTTTGGTGCATCCCATAAGTTTTAGTAGGTCGTGTTTTCATTTTCATTTGTCTCCAGGTATTTTTTGATTTCTCCTTTGATTTCTTCATTGATCCAACAGCTGTTCAATAGCATGTTGCTTAGTCTTCACATATTTGGGACTACACCAGCTTTTTTCGTGTAGTCAATTTCTAGTTTCATAGCATCGTGGTCAGAAAAAATGCTTGATATCATTTTAATATTCTTAAATTTATTGAAGCTTGCTTTATTTCCCAGTGTATGGCCTATCTTTGAGACTGTTCTGTGTATACTTGAGAACAATGTGTTTTCTGCTGTTTTGGGACAGAATATTCTAAATGTATCTATTAAGTCCGTCTGGTCTAGTGTTTCTTATAAGGCCAATGTTTCCTTGTTGACTTTCCAACTGGATTATCTATCCATTGATGTAAGTAGGGTGTTAAGCTCCCCTACCATTATTGTGTTGCTGCCAATTTCTCCCTTTAGGTCTGTTAATAGTTGCTTTATATACTTTAGTGCTGCTGTGTTAGGTGCATAGATATTAATAAGTGTTATGTCTTCTTGGTGGAATGTCCCTTTTATCATTATATAATGGCCATCTTTTTCTCTTTTTCTCTTTTTTATCTTGAAGTCTGCTTTGTCTGATATAAGTATGGCTACACCCACTTCTTTTGCTTACCATTTGCTTGGAGTATCATCTTCCATACTTTCACTCTGAGCCTATGTTTATCTTTAGAGGTGAAATGTGTTTTCTGGAGGCAGCATATTGTTTGTCTTGTTTTTTAATTAATCTAGCTGCTTCGTGTCTTTTTGTTGGTGAAATCAATCCATTTACATTTAAAGTGATTATTGATATATGAGAGCTTAATACTTCCATTTTATTTTTTGTTTTCTAGCTGTTCTATACTTCCATCATTTCTTTTCCCTTGTATTTCTGTCTGCCGTTTCAGTTTGGTGGTTTTCTCAGTTTACTCTCTATTTATGATATGTAACTTTGATTTGTTGTTTAGTGGTTACCATAAGGTTTGTATAAAAGATCTCATAGATGAGATAGTCCTGTGTCTGATAACCTCTTATCTCCATTAGTCTATGCAGGTTCCATCCCTTTCCTCTTCCACTTCTATATTTTTGTTGTCACAAATATTCTTTTTTGTGTTGTGAGTCTGTGACCAATTCGAAGTTGTTATAGTTATTGTTGATGCTTTATTTCCCTTTATCCTTTATTTTATAATTAAGTGTTTACTAACCTATTCTGATAGAGAGCTGTGATTTTCTGATTTTGTCAGTCTATTTATCTCCTTGCTCAAAGCTTTGTAAATCTTTGCTTTTTTTGTTTCAGGTGGGAGGGCCCCCTTCATCATTTATTGTAAGGCAGGTCTAGTGGTGATGAACTCTCTCAGCCATTGTTTGTCTGGGAAAGCTTTTATTACTCCATCATATCTGAAGGATAATTTTGCTGGATAGAGTAAATTCTTGGCTGATAGTTTTTGTCTTTTGGTGTTTTGATATATCCTTCCACTCTTTCCTAGCCTGTAAGGTTTCTGCTGAGAAATCTGCTGAAAGCCTGATGGGGGTTCCTTTGTAGGTTATTTTCTTCTCTCTTAGTGCCCTTAACATTTTTTCTTTGTCATTGACTTTTGATAGTTTTAATATAATATGCCTTGGAGAAGGTCTTTGCTTGGGATAGTTAGGAGTTCTATTAGCTTCATGTACTTGCATGTCCAGTTCCTTTTCCAGGTTTGGTAAATTCTCAGTGATTATTTCTTTGAATAGGCTCTCTGCTCATTTCTCCCTCTCTTCTCTCTCTGGGACACCTATGATCCTTATGTTACTTTTCCTAATTGAGCTGGATGTTTCTTGAGGAATTTTTTCATTTTTAAGAAATCACAGTTCTCTCTTCTCCTCCACCTGGATAATTTCTAGGTTTCTAACCTGGAGCTCCCTGATTCTCTCTTCCGTAAGTTCAGCTCTATTTTTCATGCTTTCTACATTATTTGTTTATCTCATTAATTGTGTTCTTCATCTCCAGAATTTCTGTTTGGTATTTTTTCAGAGCTCCAATCTCTTTGGTGAAGTATTCCTTCTGTTCACTAATTTTATTCCTGAGCTCACTGAACTGTCTTTCTGAGTTTTATTGCAACTCATTGAGTTCCTTTATGACAGCTATTTTTAATTCTCTGTCAGTCTGATTGTAATCTTCTCTGACTTGAAGTTTGGTTCCTGGAGAGTTGTCATTCTCTTTCTTTCTGCTGTTTTATTGTAGTTCTTCACAGTGTTTGATGAGTTGATCTTCTGCCCACACATTCGTGGCAGTAATCACATTTTTTTTTTTGGCTATGGCTTTAGTTATTTTGATTTTCAGCTGTTTCTGGTTGTATTTGAGAGCCTGCACTTTCCACTATCCACTGTCCCTGCTAGAGGCATCGTCAGTGCCCTCTTTGTGTTGCTTGTGCCTCTGAGGTTGCTGGTGCCTTGCTGCTTTGGGTGTCACTGCAGTCTCAGGTGTTGCCACCAGGGTCACCAGGCTGTGAGCACGTCTGCTGCTTCTGGGGTCACCTTGTCTTGTGTTCCCCTACTTGCTCTTCATGGTCTTGGGTGCTGCCATCCTGTGCACCACTTGTGCTGCTGCTCCTGGGTTATCTGGGGTGCTAGCAGCACTGCTGCCATGGGTCCTCGTTTCACAGTTGTTGCTATTGCTGTTGGGCACCTGGGTTTTTTTTTTTTAAAGCACAAACAAATTTATTTACAACATAATGACAATTGACAGTCTGATTTCCATAAAATACAAAGAGCTCTTTCAAATTAGTTTTTAAAATACTAATAGAAAAATAGGCAAAGTGTCTAAACAGGCAATTCACATAAAAAGAAATACAAATGGATAATGAATATAAGATACAATATCACTTATTAAAGAGATTCAGACTGAAAAGAAAGTTCATTATTATTATTACTTTTTTTATTGATGTTTTAATGGTTTCTAACATTGTGAAATTTTGGGTTGTCATTTTTGTTTGTCCATCACCATATATATGACTCCCTTCAACCCTTGTGTCCACCCCCCACCCCCACTGCCCCTGGTAACCACAGTCCAGTTTTCTCTGTCCATGTGTTGGTTTATATTCCACATATGAGTGAGATCATACAGTGTTTGTCTTTCTCTTTCTGGCTTATTTCACTTAACATAATACGCTCCAGACCCATCCATCTTGTTGCAAATGGGACGATTTTGTCTTTTTTTATGGCTGAGTAGTATTCCATTGCATATATATACCACATTTTCTTAATCCAATCGTCAGTCGAGGGACACTTAGGTTGCTTCCACTTCTTGGATTTGGTGAATAATGCTGCAATGAACATAGGGGTGCAAAGCCTCTTTGGATTGTTGATTTCAGGTGCGTTGGATAGATTCCCAGTAGTGGGATGGCTGGATCATAGGGCATCTCTATTTTTAATTCTTTGAGGAATCTCCATACCGTTTTCCATAGAGGCTGCACCAATTTGCATTCCCACCAGCTGGGTATGAGGGTTCCTGTTTCTCCACATCCTCTCCAACATTTGTTGTTTTTGTCTTGGTGAATATAGCCATTCTAACGGGCGTGAGGTGGTATCTTAGTGTTGTTTTGATTTGCATTTCCCTGATGATTAGTGATGTTGAGCATCTTTTCATGTGTCTATTGGCCATCTGTATATCTTCCTTGGAGAAGTGTCTGTTCATTTCCTCTGCCCATTTTTTGATTGGGTTGTTTGTTTTTTTGTTGTTCAATTGTGTGAGTTCTTTATATATTATGGAGATCAACCCCTTGTCAGATGTATGTTTTGCAAATATTCTCTCCCAGCTGGTTGGTTGTCTGTTCATCTTGATTCTGGTTTCATTTGTCTTATAAAAGCTCTTTAATCTGATAAAGTCCCACTTGTTTATTTTTTCTTTAGTTTCCCTAGTCTGAGTAGGCATGTCATCTGAAAAGATTCCTTTAAAACCAATGTCAAATAGTGTGTTGACTATATTTTCTTCTATGAGTTTTATAGTTTCAGGTCTCACCTTCAGGTCTCTGATCCATTTTGAGTTAATTTTTGTGAATGGCGATAGCACATGGTCCACTTTCATTCTTTTGCATGTGGCTGTCCAGTTTTCCCAACACCATTTATTGAAGAGACTTTCCTTTCTCCATTGCATGTTCTTAGCACCTTTGTCGAAAATTAGCTGTCCATATATGTGTGGTTTTATTTCTGGGCTTTCAATTCTGTTCCATTGATCTGTGTGTCTGTTTTTGTACCAGTACCATGCTGTTTTGATTACTATTGCTTTGTAGTATGTTTTGAAGTCAGGGATTGTGATGCCTCCTGCTTTGTTCTTTTTCTTTAGGATTTCTTTAGCTATTTGGGGTCTTTTGTTGCCCCATATAAATTTTAGTATTCGTTTTTTCTATTTCTGTGAAGAATGTCGTTGGGATTCTGATTGGGATTGCATTGAATCTGTAGATTGCTTTAGGTAATATAGACATTTTAACTATGTTTATTCTTCCAATCCACGTGCATGGGATATCTTTCCATTTCTTTATGTCATCTTGGATTTCTTTCAATAATGTCTTCTAGTTCTCATTATAGGTCCTTCACCTCCTTGGTAAGATTTATTCCTAGGTATTTTATTCTTTTGGATGCAATTGTAAATGGTATTATCTTTTTGAGCTCTCTTTCTGTTAGTTCATTATTAGCATATAGAAATGCAACTGATTTTTGTAGATTGATTTTGTACCCTGCAACTTTGCTGTAGTTGTTGATTGTTTCTAACAGTTTTCCAACAGATTCTTTAGGGTTTTCTATATATACAATCATGTCATCTGCAAATACTGAGAGTTTCACTTCTTCGTTACCTATTTGGATTCCTTTTATTCCTTTTTCTTACCTAATTGCTCTGGCCAAAACCTCCAGTACTATGTTGAACAGGAGTGGTGAGAGTGGGCAGCCCTGCCTCCTTCCTGTTCTCAGAGGAATGGCTTTCAGTCTTTCCCCGTTGAGTATGATGTTAGCTGTGGGTTTGTCATATATGGCCTTTATTATGTTGAGGTACTTTCCTTCTATTCCCATTTTATTGAGAGTTTTTATCATAAATGGATGTTGTATCTTGTCAAATGCCTTCTCTGCATCTATTGAGATGATCATGTGGTTTTTATTCTTTGTTTTGTTGATGTGATGTATCACGTTGATTGATTTGCGGATGTTGAACCATCCCTGCATCCCTGGTATAAATCCCACTTGATCATGGTGTATGATCTTTTTAATGTATTGTTGTATTCGGTTTGCCAATATTTTGTTGAGGATTTTTGCATCAATGTTCATCAGCGATATTGGCCTGTAATTTTCTTTCTTTGTATTGTCTTTGTCTGGTTTTGGTATCAAGGTGATGTTGGCCTCATAGAATGATTTAGGAAGTGTTCCATCTTCTTCTATTTTTTGGAATAGTTTGAGAAGGATGGGTATTAAATCTTTTAATGTTTGGTAAAATTCACTGGAGAAGCCATCTGGTCCTGGACTTTTATTTTTTGGGAGGTTTTTGATTACTATTTCAATCTCTTTACTTGTTATTGGTCTATTCAGATTCTCCATTTCTTCTTGGTTCAATTTTGGGAGGTTGTATAAGTCTAAGAATTTATCCATTTCTTCTAGATTGTCCAATTTGTTGGCATATAGTTTCTCATAGTATTCTCTTATAATCCTCTGTATTTCCATGGTATCTGTTGTAATTTCTCCTCTTTCATTTCTGATTTTATTTACTTGAGCCTTTTCTCTTTTTTCCTTAGTAAGCCTGGCTAAGGGTTTGTCGATTTTGTTTATCTTCTCGAAGAACCAACTCTTTGTTTCATTAATCCTTTCTACTGTTTTTTTGGTCTCAATTTCATTTATTTCTGCTCTGATTTTTATTATTTCTCTCCTTCTGCTGGCTTTGGGCTTTGTTTGTTCTTCTTTTTCTAGTTCTGTTAGGTGTAATTTAAGGTTGCCTATTAGGGCTTTTTCTTGTTTGTTCAGGTGGGCTTGTATCGCTATGAGTTTCCCTCTCAGGAACGCTTTTGCTGCATCTCATATGGTTTGATATGGCATGTTATCATTTTCGTTTGTTTCCAGATAGTTTTTGATTTCTCCTTTAATTTCATCAATGATCCATTGGTTGTTCAGTAGCATGTTGTTTAATCTCCACATTTTTGTCACTTTCCCAGTTTTTTTTTCATGGTTCATTTCCAGTTTCATAGCCTTATGGTCTGAAAAGATGCTTGTTATGATTTCAATCTTCTTAAATTTATTGAGTCTTGCTTTGTTTCCCAACATATGGTCTATCCTAGAGAATGTTCCATGCGTGCTTGAGAAGAATGTGTAGTCAGCTGTTTTTGGATGGAGTGCTCTGTATATGTCTACTAAGTCCATCTCGTCCAGTTTTTCATTTAAGTCTAATATTTCTTTATTAACTTTTTGTCTGGATGATCTATCCATTGCTGTAAGTGGGGTGTTAAGATCCCCTACTATTATTGTGTTGTTGTTGATTTCTCCTTTTAGGTTTGTTAATAGTTGCTTTATGTACATTGGTGCTCCTATGTTGGGTGCATATATATTTATAAGTGATATGTCTTCTTGATGTAGTGTCCCTTTTATCATTATATATTTCCCTTCTTTGTCTTTCTTAACCTGTTTTATCTTGAAGTCTACTTTGTCTGATATGAGTATGGCAACACCTGCTTTCTTTTGTTTGCCATTCGCTTGGAGTATTGTCTTCCATCCTTTCACTCTGAGCCTGTGCTTGTCTTTAGTGCTAAGATGTGTTTCCTGAAGGCAGCATATTGTTGGGTCTTGCTTTTTAATCCATCCTGCCACTCTGTATCTTTTGATTGGAGAGTTCAATTCATTTACATTTAGGGTATTTATTGATATATGAGGGCTTAATGTTGCTGTTTTGTCACTTATTTTCTGGTTCTTTTGCATTTCCTTTGTTTCTTGTCCCATTTGTTTTGGACTGGCAATTCAGTTTGGTTGTTCTGTCTTATGATTCTTCTAGTTTTCTCTTTGTTTATCATATGTGGTTTTGCTTTGATTATTTGTTTAGTGGTTAACTTGAGGTTTGGGCAAAAAATCTTGTGTATGAGATAGTCCATTATCTGATGGCCTCCTATTTCCTTATACTAAGTCAATTCAGTCACTTTCCTCTTCTCCTTCTAAGTTGTTCTTGTTATACCTTATTCTATCTTGTGTTGTGGTTGTGTGTTTACAGTGATGAGGTTAAATTTATTTTTGGTGAATTTCTTCCTTTGATCTTTGAGTTTAGTATTTAAGTGGTTGCTAACCTATTCCGGTAAAGATCTACTATTTCTCTGATTTTCTCTACCTACTTTTCTCCTTCCTCCAAGCTTTGTGTTCCCTTTCTCTTCTTGTTTTCAGGCCTGAGGGCCTTCTTGAGTATTTCTTGTAGTGGGGGTCTCGTGGCCATGAACTCCCTTAGCTTTTGTTTATCTGGGAGAGTTACTATTTCTCCATCATATTTGAAGGATATTTTTGCTGGATAGAGTATTCTTGGCTGAAAGTTTTTGTCTTTCAGTATTTTGAATATATCATTCCAGTCTCTTCTAGCCTGTAAAGTTTCTGTTGAGAAATCCGCTGAGAGCCTGATGGGAGTTCCTTTGTACGTTATTTTTTGTTTTTGTCTAGCTGCCTTTAATATTGTTTCTTTGTCATTGACCCTGGCTAGCCTTACCACTAGGTGTCGTGGTGAAGGCCTTTGTCTGTTAATATATATAGGTGTCCTGTTGGCTTCGCTTACTGGTATTTCCTGCTCCTTCCCCAGATTTGGGAAATTCTCAGCTATTATTTCCTTGAATAGGCTCTCTGTTCCTCTTTCCCTCTCCTCTCCCTCAGGAATACCTATAATTCTTATGTTACATTTTCTAATAGAGTCAGATATTTCTCGGAGTCTTTCTTCATTTCTTTTTAGTCTTAGTTCTCTCTCCTCTTCCATCTGGAGTATATCTGTATTCCTATCCTCTAAAGTACTAATTCTTTCCTCCATATTGTCAGCTCTGTTCTTTAAAGATTCCAGATTCTCCTTTATCTCCTCCATTGTGTTCTTCATCTCCATCAGCACTGATTGGTTTTTCTTTATGATTTCAATCTCTTTTGTGAAGAAACTCCTAATCTCATTGAATTGTTTGTCTGTGTTGTCTCGTATTTCGTTGAGTGTTTTTATGATAGCTATTTTGAAATCTCTGTCATTTAGTTTATGGATTTCTGTGTCTTCGGGGTTGATTTCTGGGTGCTTGTTATTTTGTTTCTGGTCTGGTGATTTCATATATTTTTGCATTGTCGTTCCTGTGTTGGTTTTGTTTTTCCTCATCCTGGAAGTCTCTGGTTGCAATTTCCACCAACCGCCACTGTCTGGTGGTAAAGGGCTGTGTAGTCTAAGCCCCCTGTGCTCTGCCCTGGTTTTTCTGCTGCGATCAGCAGTTTTTTTTTTTTTCCCCCGCTGCGATCCACGGGTCCAGTCTTTTGATCAGGTCTGCCTGGGATTGCTAGGTCTGGTCTGGTCGGTTGAGCTGCAGAGTCTGGGTTTCGGGGAGGGGGGAACTCTCTCTTTTACCCTCTGGGTCCCTGACATGGGAGGCTTCTCGTTTGCCCCTCTTTATCCGCTCTCTGGGGTGCTCGGATGTTGATGGTAGCCCTGTGGCTCCTCTGAGTCCTCTGTGCGGTAGTTTCCCACTGGCTGAGAGAGTCCGAAGAGCCACGGTTTCCCTGCCGAGGGATGCCCCTCCCCCCACTCTGGGAGCTGCGTGGACCGGGATCGCTGATCTGTTGGGGAGGGAGAGGAGTTCTCCTTACCTCTCCCCACTTCCTCCGGGGCCCCAGCACGTTCCGCTCTCAGATGTGCGGCGGTGTGGATCCCTCGTTCTAGGTTTTCACTGTCTGGGATTCCGTTGTTGGTCTGTGACTGTTGCTTTTGTTGTATCTTGTCAGGGGAAGAGTTCACGGGAAAGCTCACTCCGCCATGATGCTGATGTCCGCACCTGGGTTTTTGTATGCAGCCCCCACTGCTGGTAGAGCCTGTTGGGGATGTTGCACCTGGGGGCTAGGTCTCAAGTTGTCTTGTTGTTCCTGAAGCCTCAGGTCACAGTTGCCACCTGCCACTGCTGGGGGAGGAGCAGGGGCTAAGCTGCAAGTGTTGTTGCTGGCCCTGCAGTCTCTGGTCACTGGCACTCACCGGTGTGCTTTGTGAGACCTCAGGTCAGGGCACACTTATTCTGCTCGTGAAATCCATGTTTTGGTTGCTGTTCCCCATGCTGGAGAGACCAGCACCACTGCCGGGGAGGAGGAAGGGGCTGGGTCACTGGCACTGTTCTGTGTCCTGAAGCCTCAGGACATGTGTGTCACCCACCACCACTGATGGGGGGCTGGGGCTGCAACCTCTTGTTTTTGGCACTGGCACGCATGCTGATAATCTGCTCTGGAACCTTGGATCAGGGAACCCCACCCCTGCCAGGAAAATTTATGACTTGGATATCGTCCCCACTGCTGGAAAAACTGGCACCACTGCCACTCTTGTGTCCTGGAACCTCAGGACGTGTGCACCATCTGCCACCACTAAGGGTAGGGCCAAGGACCAAGCCATGAGTGCCATGCTTTCCCTTATGGCCTGTGGTCTCTGGCATGCACACTGATGTGAGGATCTGCATTTTGTATTGCCACCACCAGAGAAGAGAGAAGGGGCTTCTCTCCTGGTTCCACTGCCTCCTGGAGGTCCAGCCCACCCACCTTCAGATGTATAGATGCATGAATAACTCAGGCATTGTGGTGTGCTGTGCAGGGAGTCCTTTGTTGGTCACTGGATGTCTGATCGGTTGTGGCTTAGCGGGGAGAGACAAAGGGAACGATTCACTCTGCCATGATGTTGATGTCACTCCCTGCAATAAAAAAATTTATATAAAATTTTTATACATACATACACAGAGAGGTCTATATATCTTTAGAATGATTCATCTACTAGTTATTTTTCATGTATGTCTGGATATTGGAGCTGTTTCATATAATCAAAGACAAACACTATTATTCTCCAAATGTTATTTATTTAAGACGTTAAGTTTATCAATACATCAGTCAATTCAGATACATTATTTGACAATAGGGAAATTTATTTTAAAATCTAGGAATTGCCAGAATATTAAATTGGAAAGCCTAAAGCTTTCAGATACTTTATTGTCTTCTAGATGTTAGAGAACTTTGGTAACATATTTTGTGTATGAATATGTATACAAAGAGTATACAAAAGGATGTATACAAAAGGAAAAATATGATCATGTAATTTATGTGTAATTTGGCCACCTTTCTCCATCCATGTACTACTGTATGTGCTTTCCTTCGGTTCCCTTTTCCTGAACTACCTCATCACAGCCCCAGGGCTTTTGTATTTGCTGTTCCTTAGGTCTATATCTCCTTCCCTGCTACCATCTTTCCTCATCTTGTTCACCAGGCTTTACCCTGAGAGCTTAGATTAAATATTACTTCCTCCAGGAAGCCTCTCTTGACCTCAGAATATGTTTGCTTTTTCTGTTACAAAATGTTGAATACTGTACATTTTCTTTTTATACTTTTTACTATTTTACTTACAGGTTTCGGGTAACTGTCTGTTTTAATCTCCACATTCAGAGAACATGGCTAATTTGTTCATGACGTAATCCACAACTCCTACTCAGAGTAAAATCTGGCAAGGAGAGAAAGTTCAATAAACATTTGTTGCATGAATTAGTTTTCTCCCAATTTTTTCTGGTGTATCCAGAAGACAAATTTAGTATACGATAATTATAAAACTGTGTCCTTGCACTCTGTGTTTCTCTGCTTGATATCTAAACAATCATACCCCCCATGCTAATCTCAGTCATCTGAAGTGTGAGAAACAAAGACATTAAAATATCCCTGCAGAGGCTGACTTTGGGCAAACTTTTCTCAAGGAATAATTACTACTTTTCCTTCAAGGTTATAAGTTTGCTCTAGCCAGAGATCAAAGTGAGAAAACAAAGCAGGTCTATAGAACACACATTTTACTACCAGTGAGAAAGATCAACTTTTGTTAGATTTGATCAGTAGTTATCCAATCACTCATTTTTAAAATATTTTTTATCAGTTTTTTGAAAATCAAGATCTTATGTTTGAGGAGAGAGAGAAGAAATATACATTTTAGGTGAAAATTTGAATTCCAAGAACAAAAAGTAGCAGGGTAAAAATATTTATTCACTTAACAAAGAATGTTGATTACATGTAGAATATTCATCTTCGTTGTGTTATCATATTTTCTGTTTTTGGAATTAAAGTACTTTTAATTTTGTGATATTTTGGTTGTGATGGGTGGTAGTATTTTAATATCAGTATTTAACAAAAAAAGAATGTTGATAACAGTAGGTCACTCCACAAGAAAAATGTTTCTTTTCATTCCTTCTTTCCCTCCTCTCTTCCTCACACCCCACCCTCCATCTCTGTCATCTCTCTCTCTCGTTCTTTCCTCTTCCTTTGTTTCTTTCTGCCTTTCTATCTTTCTATCTTTCTCCTCC
Organism: Diceros bicornis minor; assembly: GCF_020826845.1. Taxonomy (NCBI): domain Eukaryota; kingdom Metazoa; phylum Chordata; class Mammalia; order Perissodactyla; family Rhinocerotidae; genus Diceros; species Diceros bicornis. The sequence continues at coordinate 8,015,718 of NC_080759.1, read as the reverse complement.
TTCCTCTCCCATTGCCTCTCCCTCCACCTGTCCTTCCTCCTCCACCTGTCCCCCCCTCTCCCTCCTTCCCTTCCTTCCTGTCCTAGAATTTCATTAGACAAAAAACATTAAAATCTTTGGCACTTCAAAAATCCTTCTTTGTTCTTTCTTGTCACTAGGAGATAAATTAGGTCAATACACAATTCATATATCTTTTCTTTTTTCATTCATTCATTCCACAGATATTTAACAAGCACCAATAGCACCAGGAAATGAGCCTACAAGGCCAGTCTCCTAACAGTACTTAAAAGATATATAACTTTCTGTACATAGGCTTTATGAACACAAGATAAATCCTACTGTAGAATCTGAAAGGAATGTGTATGTAATAATCATGCACTGGAGTTATACAATCAGATTCAGAAGAGGAAAGAAAGTGTCTAAGGACAAAATTGCCCCCAAAATGGTTTGATAGAGGCAATTTATCTTCTGACCAGTTGTTGGCAAGAGGCCGTGAAGAAGCTATTTCATTATAGCTCATGGAATTCAATGTAATGCCAGTGATGGCACTCAAGTTTGAAGACTCTGAACCTGCCACTCACTTATCCCTGAACTTAATCCACTGTATACTCTTATCTAACAAAGAAACTTTCCTTCACTCCTACTCCATAGATGCCACACTTCCTTCTCATGACTTTTCTAACAGCCTCTTTGAAATCTTTGTTTCTCAAGCTGTAGATAACAGGCTTCAGCAGTGGGGTGACCACAGTGGAGAAAACAGAAATGATTCTGTTGATTTCAGGTGACAGGTGGGCACTGGGGTGAACATACATGGAGATCATGGTCTCATAGTAGATAGTGATAATAACCAAATGGGAGCCACATGTGGAAAATGTCTTTATCTGGCCAGAGGCTGAAGAAATTCTCAATTTGGAGGACATGATAAAAACATAAGATATAAATCTAAGAAAAAAGCAAATGCAGAGCATGGCAATTGGCAAGATAAAGATGACTATCTCTGTGATACAAATGCTGGAACATGAGAGCTGCATCAGGGGAGGGAGATCATAGAAGAAATGATTGATCTATTTGGGCCCACACAAATCCAACTTGGAAATCATCAGGGAGGACAGAAATCCTGTGCCAACCCCTGTCAACTAGGAGATTGCCACTAACATGGTGCAGATCTCAGGACTCATCAGGAAAGAGTAGTGGAGTGGGCTGCAGATGGCCAGATATCAGCCATAGGGCATCATGGCCAGAAAAAAGCACTCAGTAGCCCCCCAAAACACAAAAATGGAGAACTGTGCCATATAGGTGGGAAAGGAGATGGATTGGCCCTGGGAGAGCAGGTTGGCTAGGATATGGAACACATCGTTGGATATATACCAGATCTCCAGAAAGGAGAAGTGTTTGAGGAATGTGTACTTAGGTGAGTACAGTCGCTGGCCCTGGCTTATCACTGTGATAATGACAACATTCTATGTGACCATGAGAAAGTAGATGAATAGGAAAATGGCAAAGAGCAGGGTCTGCCACTCAAGAAGTCTCTGGAATCCTTAGCAACTGAAACTCAGTGACAGTGGACACATTTTGGGTCTCCATCGCCTGTGGAGGGGGGAAACACTTTGGAAAAACCACTATAAACAAGGCATAAAAATATTTAAAATAATTGGTATTTGGAACTTCAGAGACTAATTTTTAAAAATAGTTTAGATTTTTATGTGCAGCATTTTAGAGAAACAAATGCATAATTTCATCTTGCTTTTATAAGAAAACATTTTGATATCACAAGCTGAGTGTGGATATTATATTTTGGAAAGAACCTCAGCAAATTCCATTCATAGGGTTCTCTGAAATCTAGATGTCTCAGATCCAAAGACATAGGCAAAAAAGGACTCTGACTGAAACAAAACTCAGAAAGTAACAATAACAACAAAGTTTTTAAAAAATCAGGCACATATGGGAAGCAAATGCCTTTCTTTTCTCAAATGTGGGCTTTGTCTGAAAAAGAGGTCAGACACAAATGTATCTCTTAGGACATCTTGGGAAAGTTTATCCCTTCTCTCCTCAGACAATATTTATGGATACCCTGCTGTGTGTGTGTGTGTGTGTGTGTGTGTGTGTGTGTGGTTGTGTGTGTGTGTGTGTGTGTGTGTGAAGCTCTATGCTGAGCTAACCTTTACCTCCGTCAATGTCTTTTCTTGCCCAGATTGATATCACGCTCAGCCACAGTAATCACTCCTTCCTGTACACATTCAACATGTCACTTTTCCTTTGCTTTCATTTAATTCAGTGTCAAACCCAGTTCTGATTAAAGCCAACATCCACCTGCCATACATGAGCTTCTATGCAATAAAGGAGGTAAGAGACAACACATAATGTTGCCACTTTAAAATTCACAACCACTGTACTCCAGTGTGTCCTTAGTGCTGTGGAGTAACAATTCTATATTTCCTTCATCTATTCACTTTTCCATTCTCCTCAGTGACTATTTCATGTATGTTCTTCTCTTTTCAAACTTCCAACACTTCCTTGTTTATCTATACCCTCAGCAAAAAAACCTATAGTACTGAAAAAAATACTGAAATCCTCCAATGGGAATATCCAGACACTCAGGCCACTAAATTCCCCACCTACCACCTTTTGTTCCTGTGCATCTGCTTCCCACATCTTCCTCTGAACAAACAGTGTATGTGTGGGTTAAGGTAAATTCCTCCATGTGTGCTTTGGATGCTGCACTCTCCCACTTAGTGGAAGATATTGTGGGTATTAAACCCTCTTGCTCCCCTGAATCAACAATGGCCCCCTCTCTGCTGGATCATTTTCTCAGCATGTCAACAGGCTGGTTTTCTCTCCCTTTTAAAAAGACAGAACAAAGAAGAAAAGGTCTTGATGCTACTCTGTTCTCCAAACACTGCCTGCATTTGTTTGCTAACTTTTACTTCTTTCCTTCTTGAGGGTGTTGTCTCTCCCAGCTGCCTCTATTCCCACCTGAATCCACTGCAATCAGGGTTTTTCCCTCACCACTATGCCAAAATCATTCTCCTGCACCATCACCCTCCAATCGCCCATCCTCATTCCTAATCATCTTGATCTGTCGTCAGCATTGCACTGTTGACCCTTTCTTCTTCCTGGATCTACTCTTGTCACTTAACATGCATGCATGACTACATGCTCTCTGAGCTCAACTATAGCTCTGTATTTTCACATTTTATCGATTTCTTTTTCTAGTATCTCCACATCCTCCAAGCTGCTAATGTGTGACCTCAGGGCTGAATACCTCTCAATTTACTTTCATTTCCCTCATGATTTTATACAATCTCTTGACTTTAAATGCCATCGTTTGGCCCTCAACACCCAAATGTGTGTATCAAGCTTGAATATAAGCCTCATGTAAACAACTGCCCTATTTGAAATGCACACTCACATGTGCAATCAGCATCTGAAACTTAACACGAACTAACCTGCATCATTGCCTCACCCACCAGCCTCCCCTTAATGAGTCTCCCCCATCTCATTAATGGTCACTCCATCCACCCACTTGCTCAGGCCATAAAACTTGAATTTGACTCCTGCGTCTCTCAGACCTGATATCTGATTTCTCACCAAAATCCAGCCAGCTTCACCTGAAAATATATCCAGAAGCTGAACACCATTTACCACCAACTTTGCATCCTCTTTGGAAAAAGTGCTGCTGCTTCTCATCTGGATTGTTCAATAGTTTCCTTGCAGCCCCTCTGCATCCACCTGCCCTTCTTCAGTAAATACTCAATAAAGTAGCCAGAGCGAACCTGTTAAAATAGAAGACAGAGCATGTCCCTCTCATGCTCAATCCCCACATTGACACCAGCTTACTGGGTGTACTGAGAACACAAATATTCCACGAACCCTTCCTGCTAAGTGAATAAAACAATGTGGCCAATCAGGAACCAACTGTTGTAATAAGTAGCTGTTTTTGTTTTAGTTCACTATTTTTCCCACGTTTTGTTTTCTCCTCTCATACTTGGGAAAAGTCACTGGGAATATTATCTTCATTTGACCACAAAAAATTATATGGAGTGAAAATGATATCTTAACAAAATCCATGCATTTTTTATCAGGAACAAATACTGGATGCATCTTATATATATATATTGAACTATATGGTATGTGCTTTCTTAAAGCTTAAGAAAAGAAAAAATAAAACCAAAACCTTTACAGTTTACCAGGCCCTCCTTGTTGTCTCCTGTCATTGCCTCGCTAATCGTTCGTTATTTCCTCCTTGTCCATTCTGCTCCCGCGCACTCCAACTTCCTTAGTATTCTTCAAACTACCCAGGACTTGCCTCCTTTTCTACTGAACACATTCGGTTTCCTGGAATATTGTCCTTGAATATTTCTACATAGCTCATTTTTCTCATGTCCTTCCAGTCAGCTCAGCTATCACCTTCTCCATGATATCTTTTCTGACCACTCTACCGCCATTACAGGAGCTTATGACACTGATTCAAGATACAAGTGTTGTGCATACCTTGGTTTAAAGACAGAATATTCCAACAGTTCTGACTTGAAGTTATTAAGTGAATGACTACAGGATGCTAAAATATTATTATGTAATGATAGTAGACTGATTTTTTAAGCTCAAGGTAATTAAGGTAATTCTAGCACTTGGAAATAATTAGTGTTGAAGTAATCAGTATTTCAATAGGAGGTACTTTGTTTTGTTGATTGATTGAGTTGTTCAGAAAGAGGTAGATAAGATGGAGGATTTTTGGAGACACAGTAATGCTCATAAATTGTCTTAGTAAGATAACAATACTATTTTGAAAAATGGTCTTTTTTCTCTCATTTTTTGTAAGTATATTACCATGAGACTCAATAGAAAATGAACAGTGAATAGAAAAAAAATTTTAAACATGGAAAAAAATGAGGGCCTGATTTGGGAGACCACAGTGAGAGCAAAACAGTGTTGTATTACAAAAGAGTACGTTTATAGGGCATTTGGCCCAATTTCCTCATCATGTGAAGTCCCACCCACAATGTACATTCAAGTATACAAGGAAACTGAACTCATTAATCACCATTCTTTGCTTAAATACTTTCAGTAATGAGGGATTTGCTCCCTATTGAAATACTGATTAAACACTGATTATTTCCAAGTGCTAGAATTACCTTAATTACATTGATCTTAAAGGAAAAAAATCTGCCTCACAAAGTGCTGAGTCCACTTCAGTACTAGAACAACCAGTCTAACCTCACATCTAATTGTGTAGCTTTCTTTGAAATTATATGAAAATAAACATAATCAAGAATGTTATTGTTCTTATATGCAATCTTTCCTAGGGTCAACTACATAGCCTTTTGACTTCTCAAGAATTCTTTCTTGGTTACTTTTAAGTTATTACAGTTTCATATGCCAGACAATTTAGGCAAGATCATTCACTTTGTTTTCATATAGATAGAGCATCAGCAAAATCTAAAATTGCCTTGATAATGAAGAATAATTTAATGAAGTCTTTGTAATTTTAGAATTCAACATTCACAACCACAACGAATACAACAAAATTTATGTCATTTGACACTAAAACCCATACCATCTTGACTTCTTTATGAAAACTTTTGGGACTGTCAGTATGACCCTCCCCTAGCTGTCCATCTCCTCAGCATGGAGATCCCTAAATTGTCCCTGCTCTGGGATCTGCCTTGCCCTCCTCTAACCCAAACGTGGGCTGTGCTTTCTTCATGAGGAGGAATTTGCCATCTTCTGCTGGGGGTTTGACACTGTGTAAAGCAGACTTCTCTTTTCAATAACTGAGTTTCTTGGGCATCTGGCCCTTCCAAAAATCCTGTTCCCCAGGCATTCTGTAACTTGCCAAACAAGTTAGTAAACAATGGAACCAACCTTCTGAGATTCAACCCTGCCCACTGAGGCTTAGATGTCAATAATACACTCAGGATGCATGTAATTGTTGTATTCTTTTAGAAGCGTGTTTTTTGTCATTTAACTTAGGACCGGTCCCAATAGTGTTGAACTAAAATTTGAATCAAACAAAAGAGTATTTCTCTAAAAACTAGCAAGCAGGCAATTAGTGAGTGAACTATCCTGAGGACTGAATGTATGACAGCTGCTTTTTGTAGAATGGCATTTTGCCATCATATCTTAATTACAGGTGTAGCTAAATGAAAAAAAAATAATTCATGACTGCAAATTAATTAATTCATACAATGAAAGCAATCTGTGCCCAAGCTCCTTCTAAATGTGACTGTCAATTTAACAAAGAAACTGCAATATCTGAATTGGTGTGAGAGGTTATCTTAGCTCAAGCTTTAGAAAATGACTTGGAAAAGAAAAGGTTCTCCACCTATCCATAATATAGCAGGATTTAAAAAAAATCCAAGTGTATGGAACCAAGTGTATGGAAGGTCATTATAATCTGATTTATTGATGTTGGATTTAATTATTATACTTTTTTCAAAATAATAGGATTTATGCGAATATTTTTCAGAAAACTTGGAGATGGAAAGAAATAGACAAAAATATCACTAAATTTGTTTTGGAGTGAAACACATAAATGGATGTTTATTTTTAATTCAACAACGTAATTCTTTTTTTTTTTTTTTGGTGAGGAAGATTAACTCTGAGCTAACATGTGTTGCCAATCCTCCTCTTTGGGACGAAGATTGGCCCTGAGCTAACATCTGTGTCCATCTTCCTCTATTTTATGTAGGATGCCTGCCACAGCATGGCTTGATAAGCAGTGAGTAGGTCCCCACCTGGGGTCTGAACCTGCGAACCCTGGGATGCCAATTCGGAGTGCATGAATTTAACCAGCTCACCACCGGGCCAGCCCCAACAATGTAATTGTGAATTAATATGCAATAAATTATAGTCAAAAATAAGTTTGTAATGTTTTAAGTGAGAAGCCACTGTGAAATAATATACACAGCAAATAGCCATAATTGAGCATTCCTTGGGATATATTGCATTTTGTACTATCAGAAGACATGGTGCTTATAGAAAATAAAAGGCTATTAGAGGGGCCAGCCTGATGGCCTAGTGGTTAAGTTTAGCATGCTCAGCTTCAGTGGCCCAGGTTCAGTTCCCAGGTATGGACCTACACCCCTCATCAGTGGCTATGTGGCGGTGACCCACATACAAAATAGAGGAAGACTGGCAACAGATGTTAGCTCAGGGTGAATATTCCTCAGCAAAATAATAAATAAATAAATAAATAAATAAATAAATAAATAACTATTAGAAAGAATACCCAAGTTACTTGGGGGTGGGAAACATAGTACTGTCTCCCAGAGTTAGACACCTGATATCTTGCCTTACAAACTTTTTTTTGTGTGTCTCACATATGGGGTAGTGCAATTGGATTACTACCGTATGGCCTGTAACTTGGCTTTTTTTGCCACTAATTTTATATAGCCTGAATCTTGGCTTTTTTGCAGTTACTTTTACAGCTAATTCCATCATAGATCTTTTCTTTTCCTATTAAATTTTGAAAAAGAAAAATTAAACACTATTTATGGACTGCATAATATTCCAAAGTTTGGAGTGGCCTCTTCATATTTGATCAGAAATCTAGATCTTGTAATTCCTGTATGTTTGCAGAAAGAAAACAAGAGGCATGAGTGCATCATGGTGGAGTGAGCTTCCCCCATTGAACTCTCCCCCTCCAAGACACAACAAAAAGGACATTCGTATTCTAACAGAAGTTATTCACACAACACAAGAGATGTCTGAGGCACCCACACAGCCGTACACCCGAGCACTGAGGTGCTGGAATCCCCAGAGGAAGTTAAGAGGAGCTCCCTTCCTTCCCCAAGCTCTGCAACCCTGAGACTGAGACCACACGGCTCCTGGGGTGGGGAGGGGTAGCCCTCTGCAGGAAAATTGGTGCTCTCCAAGATCCCTCACAGCCCATGGGGAATTCCCCTATGGAGGGAGCGGAACTGTTGCAAGGGTACTTTTGACAAGCTACCCCTTCAGGAGAGCAGAGAGCAATAGGGAAGTGAGAAACCTCTGGGATCAGGGAGGTACACTCCCACCTGGCTACCTAATGCTTCAGCACAGTGGCCCTGCAGCATTAGCTCAGCAGTGCTTCAGCTCGGACCTGGCAACAGTGCCAGCAGTGGCAGCGTGCCTGCACTCCAGCCCCAGAGGTGGCAGCCCCTAGGTGCCCAGGCAACAGCAGTGGTGGCGTGCCCACACCCAAGTCCCAGCAGCTGCAACCCTCAGGGCCCCAGCCCCACCAGAGGTGATGGCCCCTCGGAGCACCCACACCTGTAACAGTGGTGTGCCCTCACCCTGGCGCTAGTGGTTCATGCCCGATAGTGGCCAAGCTCCAGCTGCCCTGGCTCGACTATGCCATGGCACCTGCTGCATTGGCTTGACTGTGCACGAGCCACAGCTGCCCCCGGCATGACAGCACCATTGCCCCAGCTGCCCTGGCTCAACTGTGCACTGGCCCCAGCTGCATCGACTTGACTGCATCCTGGCCACAGCTGCATTGGCTTGACCACCCCACAGCCACAGCTCCTTTGGCTCAACTGCACCCTGGCCCCAGCTGCATTAGTTTGATCATGCCCTGCCCCCAGCTCCTTCAGCTCAACAACCCCCCTGCTCCAACCCCTCTGGCTTGGCTGTGCTCAGGCTCCAGCTGACTTGGTGCCAGCTACTTTGGCCCAGCAGTGCTCCAGTTCCAGCTTCTTTGGCCCAGCCACACTTCAGCTACAACTGCTTCAACCCAACCACACTCCAACTCCAGCTGCATCCACTCAGCTGCACTTCAGCCCTAGCTGTTCCCGTGTTCCATATCCAGCTGCTTCCACTCAGCTGTGCTGAGGCTCAGCTGTGCTTCAGCTCCGTCTTCCTTGGCCCACCTGCACCAGAGCCCCAGCTGCTTCTGTCTAGACACACTCCAGTCCCAGCTGTTCCCGCGCTCCAGCCCAACAGCCTCCACTTGGTTGCGCTTCAGCTCAGCTATGCCTCAGCTCAGCCACAGGCCAACCAGAGCACCTTTGGATCGAGTTGGGCACAGAATACACAGTTCTTGACCCCCACCCAGTGGCGTCAAGAGGAAACTTTGACCAGATATTTTCACTATGAGGAAAAATAAGCCAACACCGACAGGCAATATGCAAAAATATATTAAATCTCTAGACCAAAAGGAAAATGACAAGCACCCAGAAATCAACCCTGAAAGCACAGAAATGTATAACCTTAATGACAGAGAATCCAAAATAGCTATCATAAAAAAGCTAAACGAAATACAAGAAAACACAGATAGATAATTCAATGAAATCAGGAATTTCTTCACAAAAGAGATTGAAACTATAAAGGAAAACCAATTAGAAATCTTAGAGATGAAAAACACAATAGAGGAGATAAAAAGAAATCTGGAAGCCTTAAGTATCAGAGCTGACAATATGGAGAAAAGAATTAGCAATATTGAAGACAGCAATGCAGAAATGCTCCAGATGGAGGAAGAAAGAGAACTAAGACTAAAAAGAAATGAAGAAACTCTCTGAGAAATATCTGACTCAATTAGGAAATCCAACATAAGGATTATAGGTATTCCAGAGGAACAAGAGAGGGAAAAAGGAGCAGAGAACTTCTCAAAGAAATAATAGCTGAGAACTTCCCAAACCTGGGGAAGGAGCTGGAAATACCAATGAATGAAATCAATAGATCTCCTGAATATATCAACATGAAAAACCCACTCCAAGGCATGGAGTAGTAAAGCTGGCAAAAGTCAAGGACAAAGAAACAATATTAAGGGCAGCTAGACAAAAAAAAAATAACATACAAAGGAATTTCTATCAGGCTTTCAGCTGATTTCTCAACAGAAATTTTACAGGCTAGGAGAAAGTGGAATTATATATTCAAAATTCTGAAAGACAAAATCTTTCAGCCAAGAATACTCTATCCAGAAAAAATATCCTTCAGATGTGATGGAGAAATAATAACTAACCCTGATAAACAAAAGCTAAGGGAGTTCATTGCTACAAGACCCCCACTACAAGAAGTGCTTAAGAAGGCCCTCACGTCTGAGGAAAAAAAGAGAAAGGGGACACAAAGTTTTGAACAAGGAAGAAAATAGGTAGACAAAACCAGAAAAATTGCAGCTCTCTATCAGAATAGATTAGCAAACACTCAATTACAAAACCAAAGATCAAGGGAAGGAAAACACCAAAAATAAATATAACCTCATCAATTTAAACACAAACTCACAATACAAGATGGAATAAATTGTGACAACAATAGCTTAGGAGGGGAAGAGGAAAGAGATCAAATCGACTTAGTCTAAGGGAATAAGAGGCCATCAAAAAATAGACTATCACATCCACGAGATTTTTTATACAAACCTCATGGTAACCGCTAACCTAATAACCAGAACTGAGTCACACACGATGAATAAAGAGAAAACTAAGAGAACTTCCATACTGAACTACGAAACTGAATGTGTAGTTCAAAACACAAGGGGCAAGAAACAAAAGAAATGCAAAAGAACCAGAAAATGAGTGATAAAATAGCAACAATAAGTCCTCATATATCAATAATTACCCTAAATGTAAATGGACTGAACTCTTCAATCAAAAGACACAGAGTGGAGGGATGGATTAAAAAACAAGACCCAACAATATGCTGCCTCTAGGAAACACGTCTCAGCTCTAAAGACAAACATGGGCTCAGGTGAAAGGATGGAAGACAGTACTCCAAGCTAATGGAAAACAAAAGAAAGCAGGTGTCGCCATGCTTATATCAGACAAAGTTGACTTCAAGATAAAACAGGTAATGAGAGACAAAGAGAGGCAATATATAATGATAAACGGGATACTCCACCAAGAATACGTATCCCTTATAAATATATATGCACCCAACACAGGAGCTCTAAAGTACATAAAGCAACTATTAACAAACATAAAAGGAGATATTAACAACAACACAATAATAGTAGGGGATCTTAACACCTCACTTACATCAATGCATAGATCATCCAGACAGAAAGTCAATAAGGAAATAATGGACTTAAACAAAAAACTTGATGAGATGGACTTAATAGATATATATAGAGCACTCCATCCAAACACAGCATATTACACATTCTTCTCAAGTGTGCATGGAACAGTCTCAAGAATACATCATATGCTGGGAAACAAAGCATGCCTCTGTAAATTTAGGAAGATTGAAATCATAACAAGCATCTTTTCTGACCATAATGCCTTGAAGCTAGAAATCAACTACAAGAAAAAAACTGGGAAAGTGACAAAGAAGTGGAGACTAAACGACATGCTACTGAACAACCAATGGATCATTGATTAAATTAAAGGAGAAATCAAAACGTATCTGGAGATAAATGAAAATGAAAATACACCATACCAACTCACATGGGATGCAGCAAAAGCAGTCCTGAGAGGGAAACTTATAGTAATACAGGCCCACCTTAACAAACCAGAAAAAACCCAAATAAGCAACCTCAAACTGTGCCTAACAGAATTAGAAAAAGAAGAACAAACAAAGCCCCAAGTCAGCAGAAGGAGGAAAATAATAAAAATCAGAGCAGAAATAAATGATATCGAAACAACAAAAACAGTAGAAAGGATCAATGTAACAAAGAGCTGGTTCTTTGAGAAGATAAATAAAATTGACAAACCCTTAGCCAGACTCACCAAGAAAAAAAGAGAGAAGGCTCAAATAAATCAAATTAGAATTGAAAGAGGAGAAATTACAATGGATACCACAGAAATACAAAAGACTATAAGAGAATACTACGAAAAACTATATGCCAACAAATTGGACAATCTAGGAGAAATGGATAAATTCTTAGTCTCATACAACCTCCCAAACCTGAATCAAGAAGAAATAGAGAACCTGAGTAGACCAATCACAAGCAAAGAGATTGAAACAGTAATCAAAAACCTCCCCAAAAATAAAAGCCCAGGACCAGATGGCTTCTCTGGAGAATTATACCAAACATTCAAAGAAGATTTAATACCTATCTTTCTCAAACTATCCCCAAAAAAATAGAGCAAGATGGAACACTTCCCAACACATACTATGAGGCCAACATCACCCTGATACCAAAGCCAGACAAAGACAATACTAAGAAGGAAAACTACAGACCAATATCTCTGATGAACATAGATGCAAAAATCCTCAACAAAATATTGGCAAACTGAATACAGCATTACATTAAAAAGATCATACACCACGATCAAGTGGGATTTATACCAGGGACACAGCGATGGTTCAACATCCACAAATCAATCAATGTGATACACCACAATAAGAGAACGAGGAATAAAAACCATATGATCATCTCAATAGATGCAGAGAAGGCATTTGACAAGATACAACACCCATTTATGATAAAAACTCTAAAAAAAAATGGATATAGAAGGAAAGTACCTCAACATAATAAAGGCCATATATGACAAACCCACAGCCAACATCATACTCAATGGGGAAAAGCTGAAAGCCATCCCTCTGAAAACAGGAACAGGACAAGTGTGCCCACTCTCGCCACTCTTATTCAAAATAGTACTGGAGGTTCTGCCCAGAGCAATTAGGCAAGAAAGAGGAATAAAAGTAATACAAATAGGCAATGAAGAAGTGAAACTCTCGCTGTTCGCAGATGACATGATCTTATATACAGAAAACCCTAAAGAATCCGTTGGAAAACTATTAGAAATAATCAACAACTACAGCAAAGTTGCAGGGTACAAAATCAACTTACAGAAATCAGTTGCATTTCTATATGCCAACAATGAACTGACAGAAAGAGAACTCAAGAAGACAATCTCATTCACAATTGCAACAAAAAGAATAAAATATCTAGGAATAAATTTAACCAAGGAAGTGAAAGACCTATACAATGAAAACTATAAGACGTTATTGAGTGAAATCAAAGATGACATAAAGAAATGGAAAAATATTCTATGCACATGGACTGGAAGAATATACATGTTAAAATGTCCATACTACCTAAAGCAATCTACAGATTCAATGCAATCCCAGTCATAATCTCAAGGACATTCTTCACAGAAATAGAACAAAGAATACTAAAATTCATATGGGCAACAAAGGACCCCAAATAGCTAAAGCAATCCTGAGAAAAAAGAACAAATCTGGAGGCATCACAATCCCTGATTTCAAATCATACTACAAAGCGATAGTAATCCAAATAGCATGATACCAGTACAAAAACAGACACACAGATCAATAGAACAGAATTGAAAGCACAGAAATAAAACCTTACATCTACATGCAACTAATCTTCGACAAAGGAGCAAAGAACATACAATGGAGAAAGGCAAGTCTTTTCAACAAATGGTGCTGGGAAAACTGGACAGCCTCTTGCAAATGAATGAAAGTAGATCATCTTCTTTTGCCATACACAAAAATTAACTCAAAATGGATCAAAGACCTGAAGGTGAGACCTGAAACTATAAAACTTCTGGAAGAAAATATAGGCAGTACACTATTTGTCATCAGTCATAAAGGGATCTTCTCTAATTCCATGTCTACTCTGACAAGGGAAACAAAAGAAAGAATAAACAAATGGGACTTCATCAGATTAAAGTGCTTCTACAAGGCAAATGAAACCAGGATCAAAATGAATAGGCAACTCACCAGTTGGGAAAAATTACTTGCAAACCATATATCCAACAAGGGATTACTCTCCATAATATATAAAGAACTCACACAACTGAATGACCAAAAAACAAACAACCTGATCAAAAAATGGGTAGGGGAAAGAAATGAACAGACACTTCTCCAAAGAAGGTATACAAATGGCCAATAGGCATGTGAAAAGATGTTCAACATCACTAATAATTAGGGAAATGCAAATCAAAACAACACTAAGATATCACCTTACACCCATTAGAATGGCTATAATCACCCAGGCAAAAAGCAACAAATGCTGGAGAGGCTGTGGAAAAACAGAACCCTAATTTAGTGCTGGTGGGAATGCAAACTGGCACAGCCTCTAAGGAAAATAGTATGGAGATTCCTCAAAAGATTAAAAATAGAAATACATTATGATCCAGCTATCCCACTACTGGGTATCTACCAGACAAACCTGAAATCAACAATCCAAAGAGCCTTATGCACCCCGTGTTCATCGCAGCATTATTCTCTATAGCCAAGATGTGGAAGCAACCAAGTGTCCCCCACAGATAAGTGGATAAAGAAGATGTGGTATATATGTACAATAGAATACTACTCAGCCATAAAAAAGGACAAAATTGTCCCATTTGCAACAACACGGATGGGCCTGGAGGGTATGTTAAGCGAAATAAGCCAGAAAGAGAAACACAAACACCACATAATTTCACTCATAAGTGGAAGATAAACCAACACACAGACAGAGAGAACTGTTTGGTGGTTACCAGGAGCAAGGGAGGTGGGGGGTGGGCACAGGGGGTGAAGGGATGCGTTTATGTGGTGACTGACAAACAATAATGTACAACAAAAATTTCACAATAAAGAAAGAAAGAAAAGAAAACAAGAGGCATGATAAGGCATGCAAAGCAGATTATGCATCCACATTCTCTGACAGCTTCAGAAATAAAATAACAGAACTTCTGTACACATCAGCCACAGCTGGACACATAGCGATGGGATGGTGCCCAGGCCACCAAGACCATAACTGCCTACACATGAGGAAGAGCCAGCCAGGGAACACAGGGAGCATGAGCAATACACATAGCCACAACCAAAAAGTGTCAGGCTTCACAAGTCAGCCAGGCCACCCAGCAAGAGCAAGCTATGGCCACTAGGGGGCGCCAGGAAGCTTCCCTCTAATACTCAATCTTGTGACGACAGGGGTGGGTGTCTCTTCTCTGTGGTAGGAAGATATTGTAGGAAAGGTGGATAAATATCGCCTCTAAGAGTGAGGTGGCTAATGATGATTAAAAACATATATCATGAAATATGTAAATTACAAGCCATGGTATACACTTGTAAGTTTCAAATGGTATTAATAATATAAATTCTTAGAAACCTGCAAACATATACCATAACTTGGGTATTTTTTCCAATAGACTTTTATTTCCCGCGAGCACCAGGGCTTCTGATAGTACAATATACAATATATCCATCCTAAGGAATGTTCAATTATGGCATTTGCTGTGTAGTTTGTTTCACAGTACAGCAAGAATCCTGTTACTGATTTCTTATTTTTACTGTAGTTTATTGCATATTAATTAAGAATTATGTTGCTGCATCAAAAATAAGCATCCACTTATGTGTATCACACGAAAACAAATTTACAGATATTTTTAAATATTCGAATTTTCATCCAGAAATAATATTTTAAAATTTCTCTTTTATATTTTCCAGTAGAGTTGGTTTTTAAGTTTTTTCAGAGAAATATGATTAATTCATTTATCAGTGCACAGAGAAATTCTAAATTCCATTATTATTTATCATTATGATATTATGGGTTATTTGAAAAATCTAGATATTTAATAGCAATTTTAAGACTAACAAAATATTGCTAAAAGTCGTTTCAATTTAAGAGAAGCGATAGTATTTCATTGTAATAACAACCTAACTTAATTGTGAATCAAAGTAATGATGATTTTATTATAATAATACAGCTCACAATTCTTGAACATTTATTTAGTTGGAATCACATGCTTTGTGTTTTACATGCATTACTTTATTTCACCTTCATAATAGCTCTACATGTTGGGCATTAATCTAGAAATATGAAAGCTGAGGCCTAGAAAGTAAGTGATTCTCTCAAGGTCACCCAGCTCAAGGTCACTGTGACACCGTGAGTTACACCCAGAATGTCTGGATATAGAGGTCATATTTGTATGCACAGTTCTTTCCTGCTTCTCTCGGCACAGAGAGTGGTAGGGCCCTGCCTTCAAATATACTTGTTTACAAAATAATGAAGGGGAAGGAAATGTATTTAAATTGATAGAAGTCTCACACAGTAAGCATGGGAACAGACTGCTTTATCTGCAGCCTTCCTGCAGCACACTGCCTTTGCTTTTGAGGGCTGCACTTGAGAAGCTCCTAGATAATGTGGCACATGCTCAGTGAAGAATGCTGTGAGGTTTTGGAATCATGCCAAGAGAAAAGTAATGAAAACGAAGTGGAGGTATATCATCTGATTTGGAGAAGACAAACATGGATGATTTTACAGCAGGAATTATATAGTTTTACAAGAGGAATTAAAATTGCTCTATTTCACCATAAAAGTAGAAATGCCATTAATAGATAGAGTTTTTAGGAAACGATATTTTGGTTCAATGAAAAGAAGGACAATCTAAAATTCATGTTTGATGTTGTTCAAACACAGGGAAAATTATCACTTGGTTAGGTATTAAATAGGAAATAATTATTTGATAGGATAGACATCCAAGTGTTTTCAAAAATTTGATTCCATGATTTCACAGACAGATGTTACTTTGAATTAACTTAGAGGCATAGTTTTTTGACAAAATCTAAATTCAACTTTGTCAGTATAGATATTACCTCTGTAGAGGGACAGAGAAAAGGGGATTTTTCAGGATGCATTAATTATAGACCTTCATTTTCAAAGAAGCGTCACCCTCGATCTCAAAACCCATTCTAATGCCTTGTCATTGCTTACCACTGGTGGAGACATGTATGATGCATAGAGACAGAATTCTAATTCCAGCAACTAAATGATTTCTAGTTATTTTCAAATATTTTATCCTTATTTTAATTTTCTTATAAAGAATGAGGATTATCTAAACCTTATATCCCATTGCTTGCTGCATTTTCTACGTATTTATACAATGTGGTGGAGCCATTTTGAATATAAGGCATGAGTGATTGATGATATTGTATTTTTTAGAATTCCTTAATGCCCAAGGGCAAACTTGGGCAAGATGGTTATCATTTAAAACTGCTGTTTACAATCAAGTAACTGAATAAAGCTGGTGAAGTAACTGAAACAACCAGCCACAGAAAATAAATAACCAATCTAGGAAGCAATAATTGTTCTTTTCAAGGTAGCTGCATGTTGAAATTAGCATATAACTTGTTATTATCTTTATAAACATCCTGGTACATAATTAGGAAGAAAATCTTCACTTTTGAACGTCTCCATGTAGAACACACAGTGGAGATAAGGAAACTTCAGAACAATTAGCCCCTGCACACAATTGCACAGAACATGTCCCCAGAGACTTGCACCCTTTCTCTCAGGTGCATTATGTGATTGGGGAGCGAGAGTTTGGACAAACATTTGTTGAGTACATATTAGGTGCCAAACTCTCCATGCACAATATCCCATATAAGCCTTATAGCAGGACCCATTTTACCCATAAGAACAAAGGCAGAGAGGCTTACATAATTTACCCGAGTGACATAAGCAGTATATGGGGTATATATAGCCCTGGTGTTTGAATGAAGGTCTGTTTCAGCTTCAAATCCATTTGTCTTTCTCCATAATGCACTGTTTTCAGGGCAATTCTGGGAATTGCAGGTGCTATATTAGTGGAATCAAGCTCAAAGGGGCATCAAAGGAAATAAGCAAATGTTTATATGAGTGATGTCAGATTTCTGATCCTGCTGGTGATTCAGGAGCTAGCAAGAGAGACAAATGAGGAAGAGATCTAATACCTGCATTGAAGAGAATTCCCACTACAGAAGTGATGAGGTGGGTTTGAGGGCGATGGGCTGGTAAGGAGAGCCCATCTCAGCAGGGCGGGGGAGCGTGCTGGATGATACCACCATGTTCATCTAGGAAGATCTCTTTTCAAACAAATTTTACTCAAAATTTTTTTTAATTTTTAAAAATTTTACTTATAAAGTGCCCAGCTCTTATTATATTACCCTCTTTATTTATAAACTTTGAAAATATGCTCATTTCTTAAAAAAAAACACTAAACCTTGCAACTTTTTTAATAGAGCGCTTTGCCTCCTGCTGTTTGCAGTCTGAGGAAACCCTCTTCAAATATTGTCATGAATTCGTCCTCATTTCCCTCCCACCCTGACATCAATTAATATAATAAATATGTGCCTTCCCCTCCTTTAAATCTTATAGAAAGCAGAAAACATCCTCTTTTATGACATGTTTTTTTCTCTTTGTGCTGTAGTGGCATGTTTGTAGAAGACCCTTGAATTCACAGACATTCTTAGCATGGGCATGCATATTAGCACTGAGTGCCAATGCACATTTCGTTTCAAACTGATTTAATATAATAGTACAATATGACATACTGGATTCCATACTACACCATTTGTTATGGATGTGTGAAAGTCTATATACGTGGAGAAATGCCTCTGTGCCTTTCTCCTATGCATTTTACATGGAACAGAGATCGAATAGGGAGTTGAGATATCACTGCAAACTCACTGGAGAATCTTTCATAGACCTTGCTTGGGGGAGTGGCCAGAGATGCCCAGGATGTCTGTTTTTATATTTATCAGAGAGAACAATGGGATCTGTGCAAACGCAGTTGAGTTTGGGCTGCCTCTAAAAGTTGGTAGAAAACCCCACTACTTTGCTGGCCCATTTCCTCCCATTCTCCCAGCCACTTTACAGTATCCCTGAGGGATAGGCAAAGCCTCTCTTCACAGTGACCTATAGGGCTTCACTACCCAAACCACTGGGAAAGACAACAGCAGGGCCTGGAAATCACATCCAGTGATGATCATCGAAAATCTGTCATTGGTACCCATTACCTACCAATAAAAATCTAAATATTTTTGCAGAACATGTAAAACTGATGATTATCTGGTCTTTATCCACTTACAGTCTGAGCAGGAGCCATATCAAACTTCAGGAAGTTCCAAGACACACAACATTCTTTCGTCATCTGCTGGATTTTGCATGTGCTATTTGCTCTGACCCAATTCTGCTAGAACTGCAGAGGCAAACTGACAATCCCAGGCCTCCCTGGACACTGTATTCCAATAGCAGTTCCTTTGTGAACTTTCTCAGACCCCTCCCTCTGCATGTTCTCACATGATGTCTTCATTCTGGTTGTCCCCATTGCTCATCCTTATGAGTGTACCTAGAAATACACGCTTCCTCTGTGTTGTTATTTTGTCCACATGTCAGTTCTTCCCTGAAGCTGGACCTGAGCTCTGGGCTCTTACTCTTAATTAGCTCTGCATTTTGAGCCTGACAACCGGTGCCTGGCTCCTAAAATGGTCTATTGAAGGAAGAATTGGATGCCTGTACTGGTCTGCAGATCATACCAGGAGCATCATCGAACACTAAACCTGGAAATGTAAGGCAAGGTTCATTTTTACTCACTGCATTTGCTCAAGTCTTGAATTTCTCTTTTCTGATATATGAATGGGGTTTACAACACCTCCTTCAGAGAGTGATTGCAAATCTCACTCAGGAAATTGTATTTCTTAATTTATTCCAGAAGCTATACTGCGCCCTTACTCTGTGCAGGCCCAGAGTGAAGGGACTTTGGAATAAAAATATGAACAGGATGCATTCTTGTTCTTGAATCCATCAAATTACTTAAAAGAAAATTTTAATATAAATCGCTCTTTCTATATAACATTACTACATAAATCTACCTTTGTTAACACGCACATGCTCTGATTAGAGCTCTTGTGCGTGGGAAGGAGGCCAAGGGCCAGCATTGCTCCCACTGCACCCACCAGTCTCTTGGAGACCCTTGCTTCTCCCTCACTGTCACAATGAGCCCTCTCTGCTTCAACCTTTCTCTGAACTCCTTCCACAGAAGCACAGAGATTTGTTGTGCGTGGGCACCCCTTACCCAGCCAGGGAAAGCTGAGGCTGTGCCCACAGAGAAGGTTAGACAGTCTTAGCTCAATGAATTACCAATATAGTACCTCTGGAGAAAAAGAGAAAAATTCAGGGTGCAACTGCTGAAATGAAAGCCAACAGAGAGCCTTTTAAAAATCACAAGAAGGAAGGACAGTGCTGCGTCAGTGGCTGTGGCTTTTGAGGTTTGTGCCGGCTGTTTTTGTTTTCATTGTGGAGTGGGCTGAGCTTTGTAAATCCCCACAGCTGAGGCAAAGGATGTGGCCAAGGAGAGCTGAGAACCTTGGTAAAAAGGGCTCAGGCTAGGAAAGAAAATATAGATGCTATGAAGAAATGGCTTCAGGAGCCCAAAGCCACGATGCCAAAGAAGTTAGGGAAGGTGAGCAGGAAGGAATGGTCAGAGGATGGAGGATCCCATATTGTCAGAGAAAGCAAGACACACATGGAGAGGAATATTAGAGAAGGAGGGTGGCGGGGGACAAGGGGATTAGCTAAAAAGATCTGCAACTATGCAACCTGCAAGTGAGTCAGAGGATGGAGTTAGGGTAAAGATCAAGGAGGAGGTACACCAAAAAGTGGTTGTATCAGCACAAACATACAGGTGTTTTATTCATCCCAGAAGAAAGATCATGACAAAATACAAATTTAAGTTAGACCACCCCTATTAAACAAGAAATTGCCC
Organism: Diceros bicornis minor; assembly: GCF_020826845.1. Taxonomy (NCBI): domain Eukaryota; kingdom Metazoa; phylum Chordata; class Mammalia; order Perissodactyla; family Rhinocerotidae; genus Diceros; species Diceros bicornis. Next base: position 7,995,325 of record NC_080759.1, on the reverse strand, counting down.
GAGGCGGCACTTCACATAGTATTGGTAAATAGAATGACATCTAGTTACAATCTAGTCCACTACTTGCCTGCTTGGATGGGCTGTAAGGAAAATTTGTTTTCTAAGAACAGTGGCACAGACCTCATTCCTAGCCTACCAATGCTGGAGACAAAACAGAGCTTAAGCTCAGGGACCCCAGAGCCAGTCAGGGAAGAAGTGTCATCTGATGTCAGCTCACCCACTCCACCTCACTTTCCTGAAAATCACTGTGACCCCCACACCAGAAGCCACTAACCTCCTAGACACTGGGAAATCTGCATTCAAGTGAGCTGTGCTATCAATTTGTCCATACATTTGAGCAAATATATTGCTTTCTTGTGTCTCCAAATAAAATAGAAATGTGTTCCAGCTTCTTTGAGAGTCACAGTGATATAAAAAAGCAAAATTATATACATAAAATGTTGAAAAATATGAATCTCACATTTGACATAATATGGTCATCTTTGAAATTCTCTCCTCTTTAGTTTCTAGGAAAAACTATACTGATTCTGTTTATTTATTCACTTATTTGTTCAACTAGTATTCATTGCGTGTCCATATGTGCCAGTCACTCTTCAAAGTCCTGGGGATACAGCATTGAACAAAATAGAGAAAACATCTTCTTGTCTTAATGTAGCTTACATTCTGTCTCACTATCCTTGCATTCATTTTGCTATTTCTTCTCTTTTTCTTTAATTAAATATACTTACTACACACCAGGACCTGTATCAAATGTGTGATATCTATTAGCTCATTTAATCTTCTGAACAGCCCTGTTTGAGTGGCACTAACAATGTCTTTGTATTTGAGAGGAAATTTGGCACAGAAAGGTGACACAGACTCATCTAAAGCCCCTTATCTGGCAAGTGGCACAGTCTTCAGCTTGACGCCAGGGTCTACGTTTTGCTCACACCTGTCTCTGTTTGTTCTCAAAGAATCTATTTTAATTACCCACGTAACCTTTAGTCAGGTGGCCTCAAAACCCTCTAGACCTTGCTCTCCCACAAAGCTCCAGGACAAACTCTTGTCCTTAGAATAAGGACCCACAAACCTCACAGGAGCCACAAGGACCTGAGTCATCTGTCCTCGCCTTTCTTATCTGTTGCCACTCATCCTCTTCTGGCCCCACACACCAGGCTGCCTGGCCAGCTTCATTCATGGAGGCACATCCTGCTCCCTCCTGCCACAGTTCATTTCGTGTGCTCTGTGCCCTCTGGCTGTTCCGCCTCCACCTTCCCGCTTGCAGCCGTCCTCACCGTTCAGTTGTTAGCTTAAGACCCCCAAGGCCCAACGCTGACCCCACAGACTAGTTCAGAGTCCCTATTACAATCTCGCAGCATGGGTGAGTGTCCTTTCTCCCGGTTAGTTTGTAATTGTGTGAGTTCTCCCGATGGATCTTAAGGCTCCTTGAGAGCTGGGCCCTACGTATTTTGCTCACTCTTGGGTCTGACTCTGGCCACCAACAAACATGCACTGAGAGACAGATTGAATGATTTTCCACAGGAGTGCCCATCATCACTTCAAACTCAACAAAATGGAAATTACATTTTGCTCCGTGACAGACACTCCTGGCACTTGTCTGCGTTCCAGATGACCTGGTGACCTCACCGTACTCATCCTGAGTAGGAATCACATCCTCTCTGTCAAATCATCTTGCTCCCTCTTATGTCTCTCACCCGCCCCCGTTTCAAGAGGCGTGGCAGCACTGATGGGCCATGCTAACGAGTATTTTAGCTTACAGCTTTGTCACCTCCGAGATGTGCTCTGCAATAATCATAACACGTGTGCAATTATAGGACCCTCACCGAACTAGGCCAGATATTTATCTAAATGTCTGAATCGTTGCTGGCCTATAGATTTATCATTATTATACACACATCTACTCAGGCATCTCCCCAGCAACTCATCTACTCATTTCTTTATCGTGAGCTAATTAACAGGAGGTAGAAAAACTGAAGTTTGGAAAAAGATGTTAAAAAATCGTTATGCTGTATGACGATGAGAAGGCCATGGGGTAGTTCAGAACACAATGGAAGGAAAGAGCTCAGCAATTCTCCAAATTTACTGACAGTGAAAATATGCGAGTAGAGGCTTCATTAAGGTACACTATGAAGGATTTCCTTAGAAATGTTCAGTTTCTTAGGAGGCCAGGGTTACTAGAATGTTAATTCTATCCTTGTGATTTAGGGTGTCTTAAGTTGTAACTTTTCACCGGGAGTGGCTGATTTAGCCTCTTGAAACGGAGCCAGCGGATAAAACCCGTCCTGTGCCGGCTTCTCCTGAGGCTGTGGGGTTCCTCCCTTCTGTGCCAGACCACGAGGGGAGATAGTGCGGGTAGCTGGGGAAGGCAGAGCTGCTATCGGCGGGGCCAGGCGAGGCCTTGCTGGCCATGGCCTCGGAAGCGCCCGGGGAGCGGCTGCGCGAGGAGGCCAGGTGCCCCGTGTGCCTGGATTTCCTGCAGGACCCGGTCAGCGTGGACTGTGGCCATAGCTTCTGCCTCAGGTGCATCTCCGAGTTCTGCGAGAAGTCCGACAGCACGCAGGGCGGCCTCTATGCCTGTCCGCAGTGCCGGGGGCCCTTTGGGGTGGAGAGCTTCCGGCCCAACAGGCAGCTGGCCAGTCTGGTGGACAGCGTGCGGCAGCTGGGGCTGGGCGCCGGGCCCGCCGGGGCGCGTCATTGCCTGCGGCACGGCGAGGAGCTGAGCTCCTTCTGCGAGGAGGACCAGGTGGCGCTGTGCTGGATCTGTGACACCACCCCTGAGCATAGGAGCCACCGCACGGCGCCGCTGCAGGAGGCCGCCAGGGGCTACCAGGTGAGATCCGCTGCGTGCACTCCGAGGGGCACACGTGGAGGTCGCTGATTCGGGGTCTGGAAATGCTGCTTTAGCAGAGGAGCAGGCTGAGCCAGAGGTGTTAGTGCCTTGACCAGCGACAGAACCAAACGATACCACCTGATCTGAATGGCTCTGCCCCCTTCTCACCCCTCTCCCTCACAGCTCACATTCAGGTTGAGGTCTCCTTGACTTTGCTCCCCGGTAACACGCCCTTTGGGACCCCTGTTCAGAAGCCCAAACATACTCACTATTTTAGACTGTTCCCCTCTCCCGTGAAGCCTTCCCTGGTCCTTTAATTTCGTGCTGGTCTCATTTTTCCTGCTGCTGCTGTTCTGGGTCCCACAGCTAGAGCTCTGGTGTGGAGAGCTGTGTTGTCCAAGTGGTTCTTGGTTACAGGAGTACATTTTTTATAGTAAACGCTTCCTAATAACTACCATTTGTATAATAGCTTGCTTTTGCATAGTGCTCATCTCTACCTTAATATTGTTACCAAAACAACCCTGGGTTTGAGCATTTGTTAAGAACAGCGTTGCAGCAGGCTCATGACTCTGATCACGTTTAAAGCCTTTCAATGCATGTGTACCCTGAAGTAGGAATCCAGTAGCTAAGTGCACAGGCCAGTTGTTTATTCAACAAATGTTTGGGAACTTATGATGTGAGCATCTTCAATGAAGACGTGCCTAGTACTGGAGTATTTGGCCCCCAAAAGTAACTTTGGTGAAACTCTATAAATAGAATTCTCCCTACTGGTGCTCTTCAAAAATTCTTGGGCATATTCTGAACACATTTAAATTCCCAACATCTGGAACAGCTATTAGCACAAAGAAGGCCAAAGTCATGTTTAATCCACTGATGTGTTTAACTAAAGTACTATCACAGTGAAATTAACTGCAAATACATATTTACTTTCTTAAAATTTTTATTTTTATTTTTTAACTTTGATTGTTTTAAATCAGGGTTTGGGATATTTTCCGCCTCAACGGAGGCGGTAGGTTCCTCTGGACCTACCTGAAAACATCTCTCAGTTTTACTTCTCGGTTTTAGCTGTCATCTACAAAACTCAGGTGCTAGCTATTTTCTAGCTAGACTTTTGCAGTATGTTCCTGCTTTCTTTTTATCCAGAAAGTACCATAGAGATACACTAACATGGCTAGTGTAATATTTTTAGAGAATTTCTCTGTATTTCAGTAGCCCTTCAATTAAATACCAAATAACTATCTTCTAAACTCCTTAGCCTGTCCAGTCAAGACTTTCTGGGGCCCTGTTCTGTTTCTACAGCTCTTGTCTTAACCAACCATGAGATCCAGCAAAACTAGCTTAATCACTGTTGTCCCCAAACAGGCCATAGCTTTCTCACCTCCTCCCTTTTGCTCACAGTTTCTTTCCTCTGAGGGAACTTCTCTCTGTCCATAAGTGTCAAAGTGTTTTATTCCTTGCAAACACTAAAGCAAATGCCACTTCCCTTATTGTGCCAAATGCTCCCATGAATTCTACTGCTATTTTATATGCATTGCATTATAATATCTCTTTTTAAAAATAATTGGTGTGTGGGACTTATTGAATGATTTTGACAAGAGTTTTTGTTTTTTTTCTACTTTTTCTGAGAGTTATTGAATGACTCTGGATACAGTTTAAAAATGTGTATGTGTATCTTTGCATGTGTTCTCTGTAAATAATATATGTGTTTACCTCTAGCAGGGGTCCTGAGGTTGAAAGGAGATTTAGTTTCCATTAAATTTATTTTTTACCTCATGTAAGATTTACAACATTCTATATTTCTTTTTCATTTAATAAGTACTAACCTACAAGGTTTATTCTGGCCAAATAATAATAAACACTTTTCTGATTATAAAGTAATAAATAATTTTAAAAAGTTGAAATATACAGATGTAAAGAATAACGTCGCTTTTCAACCAAGCACTAGTAGATGAGGTTTCATCTATTGAACATCTTCATTGATCTCTTCCTAGTTTTTTTATATTCATTACAAGCACTTTTTTTTTCAAAATTGGTGTCACATTACATAAAATGTACTTATTTTAATTGACTTATATAATGGTGAGCATTTCTTGTTATTAACTATTCTGCAATACTTTATTTTAATTCCATCCTGTTAATAGAAAATAAATTTTTCTTACTCGCCTATTTTTGCCATTTTAGTTACTTTATAGTTTTACTATTTTAAATAATGCTGCAATGAATATATTTTTAGATGTCTTTGATTATATCTAGTATTAACATTTAAAAATATATTTATGTTTAACTTAATTATTAATGAGGTTGAACATTTTTATATGCTTACTAGGACCTGTTTTAGTTGATCTTTGCATTTCCTGACACCCCTGGTTGATGTTAGGTACTGAATGAGGGCATCTATAGTGGTTTTAGCATATCTTCCCAAACAGGTAAAGCTCCAGATGGCCCTGGAACATGTGAGGAAGGAGATGGAGGAGGCCTTGACTCAGGAGGCCAATGAGGGGAGGAAAACTGTCGTTTGGAAGGTAAGAGAATATTGGGGCTTCAGAAGGCTTGCCTGTCTGAAGGACCCAACTTTGGGTCATTAAATCATTCTCCAGTCATCTTCCCTGCTCCAAACTTTTGTTCTATCTACATAGAGCAGAGCATGCAAACTTAACCACTATGCCACCTGGCCAGCTCCCCAAGTCAACTGTTTTTAATCCTTACTTGATTTATAAAATCAGAAACTCCATATCCAAGATCTTGGTTGTTGCATTTTTTAAAACCTCCACTAATTATTCTGAAGTTGAGATGATGCTAAGATTCCTGCGATAAGCCAAATAAACTTGCGTGATCTTTGCTATTGAGAATGTATTCATGTGAACCATATGCAGTAAGCATGGGTTTAATAGAATGAACTCTAAATTCTACAAAAACTCTTCTCCTTTCTATATCTGTAGATATAATTGTAGTACTCAAAAGGGTGATGTAAGAGAAAGATGAATTGCAACCAAACCCCTTCTCACCACACCATCCCTCATGCCCCAAATATAACTGCACTCTTTTTCAGTGACTGAGTTATTAGCCCCAATCCTCAATAGCCCAGCCTCTAACATGGAGGAGAAATTAGAGATAGGTAATTGGAGGAAGGAAGTGAATCTTTTGGGATTCATAAACCATTATTAAAATTTTTTTAAAGGTGATAGCTTGTGCCCTTTAATCAAACCAAGATGTTATAATGTTTAACAATGGGCCAGGGAATCCAAAATGTGGAGATACTGTGGGAGAATAATTTGCCTCTTATACTCAGTTTAAAGCTAGTTTTCTTCATACCAGTCTCAGGAGAATAAAATTTACATATAATAATGCTGTATTAACGTATGTTCCTTAGGTCTATTCAAAAATTGTAGATGTGAGATTTGGGTAGAAATCAGAATTAATTCCCTGAAGTTAACTCTGCAATAAGTGGCCTGAGGATCACTTAGTTATTTCTTGGCTCTGCGGTGAATATTAGCCTTACGGTTTCACGATTACTGTATTACTAAGGAATGTTCATGTTTTCTAATCTCTAAGCCTTTTCTTATTCACATTTCCAAATCCAGGTCTCTCTAAACTAAAACTTGAATATAAAAGTGCCTTGACCCCAAGTCCATGCCAAAATCAGAACCCAAACCCAGCAGTCTTTCTCAAACTCTTCTCTACCAGGCCGCTTCTCATGGGTGGCCACTGGTTTCTGCATGTTGTTAAAATGCATCCAATCAGTTTACAGAGTTATGGAGCTGAGATCACTGGGGACATTGCCTTCTCCAGCTTCACTCTCCCATACATAAAGACAGAAGCCAGACACTGTCCCCCTATCACTGATGATTTGATCCACCTTGTCACTCCAGGAGAAAGTGGAAATGCAGAGGCAGCGCTTCAGGTTGGAGTTTGAGAAGTATCGAGGCTTCCTGGCCCAGGAGGAGCTACTGCAGCTGAGGCGGCTGGAGGAGGAAGAGCGAGCCACCCTGCAGAGACTGCGGGAGAGCAAGAGCCGGCTAGTCCAGCAGAGCAGGGCCCTGAAGGATCTGGCTGAGGAGCTGGAGGAGAGGTGCCAGCGCCCAGCCCTGGGTCTGCTGGAGGTGAGGCTGGGTGCCTAGGGGGAAGAGAGGGGTGGATGTGAGACCAAGGGGACAGACAGCGGCTTTCAGAGAAAAAAGAGTTAGACATTTATGCTCTTTAGGAAAAGGGTACCCTAAAACTTATTTGGAAGGCATCTTAATTCTAAATCCTAGCATCAGAATCAGAAGGAACCCTAGAGAATCATATAAAATAGTTCATACTGAAAACAAAAACCTAAATATTTTTAAAAGTTAATCTGATGATTTACATAAGACTAAACAGAAAAAGGACAACCTGCACTATGTTGGCTGAAAAACACTTCTTGAAACTTCACAGTCAATCTGTAAATGACTATATTGCTATATTGAGTGATGGCCAATCTGAAAAGTCTTTGGTTACCTGTTTCAGTCAATAGCCAAGCATATGAATAATGTTTTAAATGGTCTAGCTTGAAATTTTTATGTTAAATTTTAAGGCAAATGCTTAATTTCCTAGCCCATATTGCATGCCTATTCCAGGCACAGTGGGAAGGAATTACATGGGCTCCATGCAGCTTGCTCACAATCTATTTGGGATTATAGAGCAGAGAAATAACAGAGAAAAGGGAATATTTGTTTTTAATTCTCCACGAAGGCATTAAAATTCCAAGTGAATTAGAAGAGTCATTGTTGATGGATGCATGTCATCGTGATAGAACCCACTACAATAGAAGTTTTCTGGGCACATTTTATTCTATCTCATCCCCAATGACCTGTTCAGGGGCTTCTGAACTAAGTAACTCATATCCTCATACAAGTACGGTGACTAATCAGCACTGGGCACATAGTGGGGGGTCATTAAATGAAGGAATTTACAAAGCATTTGTATTTAATTTGTCCCATTTTCTCTTCAATATATCTATACATAAGTAAAAAATTATTCTCATTATTGTTATTGTTATGCCCACTTCCTTGTGAGCAAACTAAGGGTCAGAAAGGAATTAATTTTCTAAATGTCAGACAGTAAATACACAGAGGAACTTCAGCATTTTCAATAATAACATTCATTATCTTATCTTACTATATCTCAAACACAATATTTAAAACAAACATTTATTATCACCAAATAAATGTTAAAAAGATTTATAAAATGAATCTTAGGGAGAATATATTCTTAAATAATTTACTTTCAGTTTTATACCTACCTTTTCATTTCTTCCCCAGTGCCGTGAGCTGCATTTAACCCTCAGTGGCCAGGACCAAGGCCTGCCATTCCCATAAAAAGTAAAATTGATCATTTCCTTGCTTTTTAAAAATTAATCTGACAGGAGGCTATTTTTAGAAGGAGAGAGGGAATGTAATGCAGGTGATTTAATAATCTACTTTGAGATAAAATGTTACTAGGTGTTAGTGACTTCCAGTTTTATCCACTTAGGTAACCTACTCACATGAGTCCATAGGTATGGTGTGTTGGTTCAGAGAGTGAGGAATTTGGGGTTTTCTTACAGAGACATTGAGAGTAACATTTTATGTCTGTACTTTTCACTGTTTCTCAAATTCTGCAGATATTTAGGATCTATTTTTACCCTAATTCTGTCTACTTGGTGCATCTATTTGGTGCATAATGTAACTCTTTATAAAATATCCAAATGTCAGAATTATCAATTCAGAAAATAGCTAAATTCATAGATATCCTAGGAATTAACCTAAACTTTGTGTAGTCTGATTCTATTCAATAGAGGCAAACTGATTCTATCATTTTAAATTCATGAGAAAATTCAACAACAGCCTACTTTTGGCTTTTGTTAGGAGAGATTCATGTTTCCTATAGCTTTATCTTAATAGTTAACAATTTCTAATAATTCCTCAACAGATGTTCGTGGTTTGTCCCCACTCTGTCAAAAGCAGTTCAGAGGTCTAACTCACACTTGCTTGTGTTTCCCTTTCACTTTCAGGGTGTGAGAGGAGCCTTGAACCGGTATGTTCGCTTTCTGAATCAGAGAAGGGGTTGGGAGAGGCCAAGGAAGTTGGTGGATAACCCTACTAAGAACTATTGATTCTATGCTCTTCTCAGAAGTAAAAGTGTTACAAGGTTGGAACCAGAGACCATCACCATGGAGCTGAAGACAATGTGTCGCATCCCTGGAATGAGGGAAATGTTGAGGAAGTTCCAAGGTAGGTTGCATCTTAGAGCTTGGGGAACTATAGTGCCTGGAATTTGGCTGTTATTGCAGTTTGTTACTATCCAGGCTGCAGCAACAAACAGAACCCAAAGTTTAGTGGCTAAAATCAGCAAAGGTTTATTTTGAGATCATGTTTTATTACTGGTTTGAGATCATGGTTTATTACTGGATTGTGGAAACTTGTGTTTCACATCATCTCACTATAGGACCCATGCAGACAGAGATCTACATCCTTCCTGTTGCTGATAGCCATGCAAAAGGGCAAGGTTGTGGTGAATCATGCACTGCTCCTAAAAGCATCCACACTGAAGTGGCCCACATGGCCTCCCTGAAGATTTTGTTGATAGAAGTGAGTCACATGGACATCAAAAACTATAAGGGGGAAGAGAGAGCTCTGTACCCAGAAGAAAGAGGATTGGGATATTTGCAGTCAGTCCTAAAGAATTTCAGAGTCACTGACATCCATATAAGCTACATTTGGTTAGAACAATGGGCTTGAAAGTATAGTTCATCTCTTATTAGCTGTGATATGAGTAACATTAGTTCCAATGAATCTCCATTTCCTTCTTTATAAAATGCTAAAAAAAGTACTGTTTGGAGGACTAAATGAAACATTTAAAAACAGAAAAAAATCATCAATATGAAAGCATTCTAGAGCATCAAATAAGAAGTTCAATTTATTTGTCAATTTGATCAGTTGCTTAAATTATAGAGTCAATAAAGCCAAAAATATTCAGTCAATTATTTTTATATAGGAATTACTGTAATGTCATAAATTAGTTTGTTTGGTTTGATTATGTTAGTCTTTAAAACAGTATATATTCAATATTTTTAATATTTCCTTTTTTAATTCAATTATACCAAGTAATGAAAACAGTGGCTAACAGTGGCTAAATAGTGATTTCACTACTTATAGGGAAACAGCTTTGTCCTATAATGAGAAAACCCATATTAACAGTCCTGTTCAACGGTTTAATCCATATTCTGATGAGCAGATGAATGTATACCGACTGCGTGAATTGTTGCAAGTCATTACACTCTCAGAATCAGGGTCCTCATTTTCCCATTTCTTTTTAGTGAATTAAATAATTAATTAATCAATTCAACAAAATTGTCTATTTTATGCCAGTCACTTTTCTAAGCATTGGAATATATCTTTGAACAACAACAAAAATCCTACAAATCCATAGCTTCATGTTGTAAATGTTTACTTAAATTATTCAAAATGCACAGAATGTTAAATGATACAGAATATTGAAAAAACAAAGTTTGGTAAAGGTGACCAGAAATTCTAGGGGTAGAACATCTAATTTTGAATTTGGTGATCAAGGAAGACCTCACCCAGTAGAGGATAACTTAGCAAATACCTCATGTGGAGGAGAGCATTCCAGGCAGCAGAAACAATGAGTGTCAAGGCCTGAGATGGAAGTATGAAAGATGTGTTCCGGGAGCTATGAAGAGGCCTGTGCGGCTACGGCAGAGTAAGAGAGGAAAGAATCAATAGCACAGGACCCCACCAGGATGCTTTACCTCTGAGTCAAATAGGAAATTAATGAAAAGTTGTATATAGAGGAATAGCATGATTAGATTAATGTTTTGTGAGGATCACTCTATATGCTTTATTGAGAACAATTTACAGATGGACAAGGTTTGAAGTGGGAAAAACAGTTAGGAGTCTTTGCAATAGTTCAGTCAGAGGTGATTGTAGTAGAACTGGAGGTGCTGAGAAATGGACAGAATCTTGGTATATTTTGAAGGTAGAGCTGGCAAGACTTGCTGTTGGACTAGATACGAGGTGTCAGAAAAAGGGAACAGTCACGAATGATTCCAAGGTTTAAATCTTCAGAATTGGCATAATGAAGTTGCCATTTACATTGACGGGTAAAGCTGTGAGATAGATGGCAGGGAGTTTGGTTTTGGACAAATCAATGTTGTGATGATTGTTAACTATCCAAATATTGATGTCAGGTAGGCAGATGAATTTACAAATACGGAGGTTCAGGAGAAAAGTCTAGGTGAGAGATATACATTTGGAATCAGTAAGCATATGAATGTAATTTAATTAAAGCAGTGAGCCAGCTAGCCCAAGAACAACACATTGGGAGTGAGTTGAGAAAGAAGGAAGAGGTTCCAGTCCTGAGACCAATGGTTTCTCCAATGTAGTGATAGAGGAGAAGAGAAAACAGCAAAGGAGACCAAGAAGGGGTGGCAAGTGGAAAGGGAAGGAAAGCATGATTATGTGAGTCTTTGGGAAAGAGAAGGGAGGACAAAGGGATTCTCCACAGTGTTGAGTGCTACAGAAAACCCATTTAAGATGAACTCTAATGACTGTCCATTCAGTGTGGCGGTCACTGGGAATATGGACATAAGCAGTTTGGTTAGGGTGTTATTCTATCATGGTGAGCAATTGAATTTAAGAGAGAAGGGGTAAGGAGAGGAATTGGAGATAGATCATATTAAAAACCATTTCACAGATTTCTTATAAATGGAATAAAGAAGTGTGCTAGAGTGGGAATGATGTGTAAAGACAAAACATATGTTAAATAGACCTAACACAATTCCATGGAGACCTACCTTTCAATCTCTGTTATTTACAATTTATAGAGTTTGGGGAAATCTCATAAACTCGACTCTGAGTCTCCTCCCCTACAATGTGGGGATGAGAACGGACACCTTGAGGGTGGTTACATGGGTTAGCATAGATGAAGTACTACTTATGTGACCTGCCCAGGTTTGAGTATCAGTAAAAGATCACTAGAAGTGGTTTAGAGACAAATAAGAATAGTAATCATAGTAGTAGTATTTGTTATTATGATATTAAAAGTAAAACTATATTAATGAAATTTACTGTTTTTGCATGTTTATAAAGACACTGAATATTTTACATCCTCCCTTCTTCGCTGAGGAGATTTCATATCTAGATGTATTTATTAGTGATGTGTACAAATAACATTTCACGTCACTCTCACTGGGACTCGCAGTATCAGTATTAGGTTTATACTGCTGTGTAACAAATTACCACAGACTTAGCTACTTAATACCACGTCCATTTGTTAGCTCACAGTTCTGCAGGTCAGACATCTGGGTGGGATTAGCTGGCTCCTCTGCTTAGAGTTTCACAAGATCAAAATCTAAGTGTTGGCCAGGCTGGGCTTCTCTGAAGGGTCTGGAGAAGAATCCACTTCCAAGCTTATTCAGTTTGTTGGCATAATCCAGTTCCTTGCAGTTGTAGGACTGAAATCCCCATTTCCTTGCTGGCTATCAATTGGAGTCACTCGCCTTTTTCCTCATGTGGCTTTTCCACCTTCAAAGCCAGAAATGACACCTCAAATCTGTGTCTCTATGACTTTGCCTTCTGCCACCAGCCCAATAGACAGATAAACCTTTATGATTTTTAAAGGCCTCATGGCATTAGATTAGACCCACCCAGGTAATCTCTCTCTTGTCACATATATAACATAATCATGAGAGTAACTCCATGGTCTGAAGGTCATAGAGTCTACCTTAGGATTCTGCCTACCACAGTAACATAGCTTTGAAAGTGGCAGATTTCATATCAATGAAACTTTCATATAGGTTTTGAGAAGAAAAAAATATACATCCCAAGAGAGTTGTAAATTTTATTTTTAAATGCGGAAGATCTTCCTAAGAGCACCCAAGTGCTCTGGATGTAGATGAAAGGGATCTAAATGGTTATACACTTGGTTTGTCATGTTATCGATGGTTATGTTTTTCTTGGAGCAATAATGAATCCTGGATTAAGCAGAGGTAGCAGTGGAATACACTCGAACGTAATGAAGAATATACTCAGCTACCTGCAAGGTGAAATACTTATTTTGTTCTCCAGGAGTTATTAGAGAGAGAAAAATGAAGAACAGTGTATGACTATTCTCTTCAATGTCATGGCTTCCTAAGTTTTTACCAGTCTTTTCTGTCCTTTCACATGTCCCACAAAATTCTTTCCACAGTTGATGTAAAGCTGGACCCTGCCACGGCGCATCCTAGCCTCCTCTTGGCCGCTGACCTGCGCAGTGTGCAGGAAGGAGAACTGTGGAGGGTTGTCCCCAACAACCCTGAGCGATTTGACACATGGCCTTGTATCCTGGGTTTGCAGAACTTCTCATCAGGGAGGCATTACTGGGAAGTCGTGGTAGGAGAAAGAGCAGAGTGGGGTTTAGGTGTCTGTCAAGACACAGCGCCAAGAAAGGGGGAAACCACACCGTCTCCAGAGAATGGGGTCTGGGCCATGTGGCTGCTGAAAGGGAATGAATATATGGTCCTTGCCTCACCATCAGTACCTCTCCTCCACCTGGAACGGCCTCGCCGCATTGGGGTTTTCTTGGACTATGAAGCAGGTGAAATCTCCTTTTACAATGTCACAAATGGGTCTCACATCTACATGTTCAACCAACTGTTCTCTGGTCCTCTCAGGCCTTATTTTTTCATCTGTGACATGACTCCTCTTATCTTGCCACCTATAACAGAAGCGGAGTCAGGAGATTGGGCATCCAGGTGTCTTCTTGACCCTGCTTCTAATGTCAGAGATGATCATTCCTAAAATTCTGTTCCTGAGAATTTTAAGCCTAACAAACGTTCCTGGAGTGGTGTGGAGGATACAGATATACTAAGCTTCAGCAAATATGCCCATTTAGATCAGCACTTTAATCTTTATTTTTATAGAAATTTTCCCATAGGGACAAAACAGAAGATATGAAAGTTTTGCATTTGGAGGAGCATTGTGGAGCAAAATAATTTTAGAAATGGAGCAATCTCATCACTCCTTTTCCAGATGACTCCATACATTCTCTCTCTCTTTTTTTTTTATTGTTTTTGCTGCTTTATTAGTTATTCTGGGCATCAAGGGGATATAACTGGGGTTGGAATGCCACCAAAACCAAGGAAACTTTCTCTTGATCACAATCTCTCAGGGACTATCTGAGATTATTAGATCTTCTCCCTTCTCAAGTCCATTTCTTTTCTCTATCTCTACTTTTTTTTTGTGAGGAAGATCAGCCCTGAGCTAACATCTGATGCCAATCCTCCTCTTTTTTGCTGAGAAAGATTGGCCCTGGGCTAACATCCATACTTATCTTCCTCCACTTTATATGGGATGCCACCACAACGTGGCTTGATGAGCAGTGTGTAGGTCCATGCCTGGGATCCAAACCTGTGAACCCTGGGCCGCCGAAGCGCAGCACACGTACTTCACCGTTGCGGCACCAGGCCAGCCCCTATCTCTATTTTTTGAACTGAGTTCTTTACACTTCTTTAAATACAGGACAGAAAGTGATCATATTAAAATGGAGCACCAAGTTCACATGTACATGGGAAGCTTACCAACTGGAATTTGGATACTATTTATTCTTTAGAGTAAAGATAATTTGATGTTGATGGCTTGATTTGTATAATTTCTTTCCTAATTTTTGTGGCTGAGGGTGAGAAGAACCTAATAGTAACATGGCCTCAGGACGCCCAAGTGTGCCGTGTGTGTGTGTGCCGTGTGTGTGTGTGTGTGTGTGTGTGTGTTTTGTGGGGAATGGGCAGTTCTCAGAGCAGGGGTACCTGAACTCATATATTCTAAAATGTGACCCTTAAACGACAGATGCTAGAATGTTAACCAACACATGGAAATAAGGAGGGGATCCATTTCTATTCACAGGATTCCTTGAAAACAAAATTAATCAGGTGCAAGGAACAATATGTGAACAAGGGCCTCCGTGTGTCTTAAAATTTCAGCTGTAGCAGGGAGGCTGCCTCTTTTATTAATATTCTCTGACACCATCTCTCATACTCCCTCTTGCTCATTCCCCTCATCATACTGGCTACATTTTGAGACTTTATATCTGAAACAAGCACCTTCCCCAGGGCCTTTGCACTGGCACTTTCCCCTGCAGGGCACACACTTTGCCAGATAACCCCTCCACACACTTTCTTGATGAGTCTTTCTCCAAATGAATAGACCTTATATTAAAGATTTTTATACATTAATTATAATTTCTCCTTCCTTTTAATATCCTTTCATTCCGAGTATTCCATATATTAAGAATTCAAAATGGCAATTCTTGAAGTGGCTCAGAACAGTCCAATATTGTTCCAGCATCAAATCCATAATTCTGTTTCTCCTCCTCATTTTCCTTTTCTCTCATTCTCTCTCTCTCTGCCTCTGTGTCTTTTGCTTTGTCTCTGTTTCTCCCTTTCTCTCTTTCTTGATCCTTACTTTTTTATTTATTTATTTTTTTGCTTTATACCTCTTATTGTTTAACCTTCCTTTTTTCTTCTAGATTAATATACAGTCATGCACCACATAATGATGTTTCAGTCAACAGTGGACTGCATATACAATGGTGGTCCCATAAGATTAGTACTATATAGCCTAGATGTGTAGTAGGCTATACCATCTAGGTTTGGGTAAGTACACTCTATGATGTTTGCATACTGATAAAATTGCCTAACAATACATTTCTCAGAACATATCCTCATCAAGTGGTGCGTGACTATATTCAGAATCATTCCTTTATATATTTACAATTCCTATGACTATATTCAATTACTTTTTAAATCCTTTTTGGTCTGGGACCGATTTTTGAGGATCATGAAATTCATTCCTCTGAATCTAATATCACTGATTTTTACACCATACGCCTCTGGGATTGCAACTTTTTCCTTTATCTTTGGATACATTTTTTAAATAACTTTATTTATTTATTTATTTTCCCCCCAAAGCCCCAGTAGATAGTTGTATGTCATAGCTGCACATCCTTCTAGTTGCTGTATGTGGGATGCGGCCTCAGCATGGCCGGAGAAGCTGTGTGTTGGTGCGCGCCCAGGGTCCGAACCCAGGCCGCCAGCAGCGGAGCATGTGCACTTAACCGCTAAGCCATGGGGCCAGCCCTGGATACATTTTTTAGAGTAGAAATTTCTCAGAATTCTGATTCAACTAGTTCTTTGACCTAGCCATTTACTAGTTGTAAGACTTCAAACAAATAACCTCTCTCTCTGTCAACCTCAGCTAATTAATATGGTTCCTGTAAGCGGAACAAGAATATTGACCTCACAAACATTGTAAATAAGATAGTAAATATTTAAGGTAATGATTGATATTATTGGTTTAAATTCAACTTTGCTACTTAGATACAATATAAAAATGATGATGATGAAACAATAATAATATTTGACTTATTTTTAAAGTGTATTCTGTACATTCCCAACAAAATTTTTGTCATTGAAGGCTAACTTCACTGCCATCTTTCTGTGTATCTGTGTCTAATAAATAACTGCTAACCAGATGCTAAAACACTTAAATGCTAAACAATTATTAATTAATTGCAAATTTAGTTAACATTATGCTGCTAATAATCTGTCAAAACTTTGATCCTCCTCTTTAACTCTACCTTAAATTTTAAGGTGTTTTTCTCTTCCAGGGTGATTTCTTTGACTGAAATCTTTCATTTACTTTTCAATAATATTATTGGCTTAGCTTCCTTTTTAAATTTTTAAACATTTTTCTTTTGAGACTTGGCATTTGGAAGAGCATTATGGAGTATAATAATTTTAGAAATGGGGCAATCTCATCAAACTCTAGTTCCAGATGGCTCTACATACCTTATTGATGAGTCCTTGTATTAAACAAAGATTTCTATACATTCATGTTTGATACATTTATGTTTGATTACAAGCAAACAATTCCCCTCTCCATCTCTCATGTGCAGAGGTAATAATACCTATCTTTACATCCCTCTTGTTGATATTCTACAGACCATTCACACCCTAGGCCTCTTCCATGCATGATCTGAGTAGGGAAGAAGTTCATGCTCTGGGTCTCAGCCCATACCTCCCCATCATTAGGGGTTCAACAGGGGCTGGAAACTTAGTGTAACACCTGAGTGTTTGTGCCACTGTAAAGCCAACACTCTGTGATGGGAGTCATGACAGAGAACATACACTCAGAGCAGCAGAGCCCCTTCCCCATGGGGATCAGGAGGGGCAGAATCACTGGTCTGAAAGCATGCCTCCTCTGAGAGCTCCACCCACTTACTGGAACAAGGAAGCCTAGTGGGTAGAAGGAGACCACCATACCAGCCCAGGCTTTCTACCCTCTTCAAGGAGTGAACAGGGAGTCCCAAGAATGCCCCCTCCCGACCTCAAAAGCTAACATCCTGGTCTCCACTGTCTCTTTTGAATTCAGTCATCTCATTGTGCATTTTATAATGACTTATGTCAGTCATTAAAACAAACTTAAGTCTTTCTTCATCCTTTGCATTCCAAGATTCACAAACCTTTGTGCATCTCCTATTATGACCCCTTCTCCTTCCCTTCCCAATTCCTAAGAGGTTTCAACTGTTCACTCTGGAATTCTGGCTCATTACCAGAAAAATCCTGTAAATCCACAACTATTTCCTAACCTTCCCTTTACTTTCTTTCCCATCCTTTCTCTTGAATGCCAGACTTCTATATTCAACTGTCCACTTGACATCAAGATATACATTTTAAACTCAACATACCTAAAATTAACCCTAAATTTTTCCCTAACCAACATACACACACACACACACACACACACACACACACACACACACACACACTCATGCATACGGGCTTCTCCATCTCAGTGGATAGCAACTCTATTCTTTCAGTTGCTCAGGTCAAGAGCTTCTTGGTTTCACCAGCCCGCATCCAGTCCATCAGCAAACTCTTGTCCCTGCTGTCTACCCATAGTTCAATCAGCCCTAACTACTCTGCTGCTATAACCCCAGTTGGAACTTCCATCATCTCCCTTTGGATTACTATATTAATTTCTTAATAATAATCTTGTCTGTACTCCAGCCTCTCCCATGTCCATTCTCAGTGCAGCAGCTGGACTGATCCTTTTAGCAATGGTAATACCATTGCAATGACCTCTCATTCAACCTAGTGTTGAAGCCAAAATCTTTACAATGAACCCTCAGACCCTAGAGGATGTGAACACCAATCCCTTCTCTGATTCTGTCTCCGTTTTTTACTTGTCTTTTCATCCTGCTTCCTCTACCCTGGCCTCCCAGCCAGGTACTTCCCACGATCTGTCTTTTCTCTCAGCTCTGCCCTGTGTCTGCAATTCCCCTTCTCTAGATGTCTTCTTTACTCATTCCCTTTCCTCCTTTAAGCCTGTTCAAATTCAGCTTCTCAGTGAGGACTATATAGCCCTACATATCCCAGATTCCACTCAGAACCCACCCTCCCAATCCCCTTCACAAGGTCAATGGAGGCTCTTTTTTCCAATATAGTATTTATCAAATATAATGTGTTAATTAATAATAAATCTAATGTGCTATATTGTTATTTATTATTTATTTTGTTTTTTTGCTTTTGCCTTTTCTTGGTAGATGTAAGCACCCTCTGGGGAGGGATTTTTGTCTATCGATAACAATATGTTTGACATATCCCAAGCACCTCGAACACTGGTTTGTACGTGGTTATCACTCAGCGCATATTTGTTGAATGAATAAATGATTGACTTTCTGGGGGGAAGAATTAAATGATGGATGTGAAAGTGTTTGTGAAATGTAATACATTATAGTGGTATTGTTATTATTATTTATAACTAGACAATCATGACCAATAAAGTTGAATGTCAAGTGCCAAATGAGTGAAATCAATTTTTAAGTATAGAGAAAATATAGAAGGCTAAGTTTGTAGAGGTGATGGATTCCAATGACATGATGACTCGCTGTGCCCAGGTGTAGTCTCATTGGGCCTCCTATAGCTGTGATTCCCTATGACATCACAATAACACCTCTAATTCATGCATTGCCTTGTACTCATTCCATACACCATTTCTCAAAATGTCATACTCGCCAGGAATTTGAGGAATGTTATGCAAAATTATATGGACTGAAACCTTTTTTTTTAAATTGACTCTTTTGTGCTTTATGTCCTCCTCTTCATCTGAGTGGCACAGTAGAGCCACCTCTTTTCCCTTAGGTCTTGGGTCTGCTCTCTTACCCATCACATCCCTATTACCATGCATCCTTCTGTTATTATAGATTGGACTTTTTTCTAGCCCAAATCATTATAGTAACTAAAATCATGAAGAATGATTAAAAAGTCAGGCCCCAACACTAGATTCTAGTTTTCCTGAAGCTATAACTCTCCAGAGCTGTGACTACAGTTTAGCAGAATACTGGATGATTTATTCAAATGACTAATTTAATCATTTCTCTCATACACACACACCCCCATCAGGTGACTCCTTTGTCAAGTGAATTAACTAAATAAGCTAATTATTCTAGCATGTTGGGAAGGCCCTGAATGAAGGAAACTGGGAAGAGGGTGATATATGAGGCTGTTAGAGGGCAGGAAGTAAAATAGCTTCATCAGCAAGCAGAAGGAACTAAGCAAATTTAGAGTGGTGATTTCAGCTCTCAATGTCCCAAAGGGCAGAGAAATTGGGAACACTGGGATTTATTGAACTCATCTGCTCTCCAAGCACCGACCCCTCCATGCACATTTTTTGTGTGCTTCTGGGGCCCTCTGTGGATCTGCTTTTTCATTATACAGGGAAGAGGGAAGGATGGAGGTGGTTTGCATATGAGTAGAATATATATTCTACAAATCTACAAGTTCTACACATTCACCTATATGGAATATTGTCTTTACTCCCTGATTCTGTAACTATAACTATTCAAAAATACCCAAATAATCATTTTGACAAATTCCTTAGTCAATTGACTCTAAATAGTTTTATTTTTCTCTGATATTGTTTGGCTGATTGCAGGGACTTGATTGCTATTCATTTATTTACTTTATTATTATTTTTAAAATTTTCCGCCTTGTGGTGTCATTTTTGCCTCTGCAGAGCGTTAGAAATGTGGTTATATATACACAGTCTGATAAATCAGGGGTTCATGATGCTTGCTCAATTTCCCTCTAGTTAGTTTTTGAAACTAAATATAAATCTATGTATGCTGATATCTTCCTTCCAAATCCAAAAATAAAAATAAATGAAACAAAATAGTTTACCCTATTAGCTCCTTAGGTTAATAATAAACTTTGTATTAATTGATGCACATATGAAATTCTTCCACTATCTAGGAAAATGAGTTTCTTTTTCAGACATAGAATTCTTAGCAAAAAGAATGTGTCAAAATACTTTTTGCCCTATTTTCAGTAAATCTAGGACAAAAACAAAGCACAATGCTTTCTAGGTAGGATGGGACTGATTATGCCTCAATTGTTTCTTAGACAAAATAATTCTTGGGGACAGGGGAAGGGAGCACATGGCCATCAGTATTTATGTTTTTAGACAATGGATTGCGTCCCCAATTTTTCTTTTTTTTTTTTTTTTTTTTTTTTTTTATACGTATATAGACATATGTATTTTTACTTTTTATTTTGAAATAATTATAAACACACAAGAAGTTACAAAAATAGTACCGAGAAGTCCAGTGTACCCATCACCCAGCCACCCAGCCTCCCCCAAAGGGAACATCTGACATAACTGTAGTTCATTATCAATACCAGGAAGTTGCCATTGGTGCAGTAATGAGCTAGCCCACAGACGTTGCTCAGATTTCACCAGTTTTTACCTGTACTCATTATTTTTTTCTTAAAAAATTTTAGTGTTTTCTACATGTCTCTCCGAAATACTGTGAAAAAATTTTTTGTCTTAATTAACTTTGAGAGTAATGAATTTTCAAGATGGAAAGGATGATTTGGTTTCTCTGTTTTTCCGCAGTGAATCTGGACCTCGGAGCAGAAAGTACGCTTGCCTGGGTCTCTGGGGAGTCCTCGTGCTGCCTCAGGGCAGGCTGGTAAACTATCCAGGAATTACTACCTTCTCTGTTACTGTTTTTCTCGAGCATCTTACGAGTCTGACGAGGAAATATCCAATGAAGTCTCTTTTTTTTTTTCCAAAACTGAATAAACATCTCAATTTCCGCAAGCACAAGCCAGTGAAGAAAATACAGCTCGCTGACCACTGACTTAGGTCTCACCTGGAAAGTGCTCTGGGCGGGTTACATTTTAACCCCTGTGCTAACTGAGCAGCCTGCTATCTCCTCACGGGAGCTCGGGCCGATAACGGTCTCATTCCACAGCCCCAGAGACTGAGGAACAAAGGCTAACAGACCTGAGAAAAAGGTCAAATGAAGACATGAAAGGCACCTTCAGATTAATGAGAGCGTGTGTCCTGGGTGATACGCCCTGATAAACTAACAGAGTGAAAGCAATCTGTAAACTGACATCAAGGGCAAAGATAAACTTGCTAAGAACCCTTGCAACAATGAAGGCATACTTCGTTTGAACTCTTTTTTTTTTTTTTTTTTTTTTTTTTTACATTTTTATTGATATTTTAATGGTTTCTAACATTGTGAGATTTTGGGTTGTACATTTTTGTTTGTCCTTCACCCCATATATGACTCCCTTCACCCCTTGTGCCCATCCCCCACCCCCCACCCCCACTTCCCGGGTAACCACAGTCCAGTTTTCTCTGTCCATGTGTTTGTTTATATTCCACATATGAGTGAGATCATACAGTGTTTGTCTTTCTCTTTCTGGCTTATTTCACTTAACATAATACGCTCCAGGCCCATCCATGTTGTTGCAAATGGGACGATTTTGTCTTTTTTTATGGCTGAGTAGTATTCCATTGTATATATATACCACATTTTCTTAATCCAATCGTCAGTCGAGGGACACTTAGGTTGCTTCCACTTCTTGGCTATGGTGAATAATGCTGCAATGAACATAGGGGTGCATAAGCCTCTTTGGATTGTTGATTTCAGGTGCGTTGGATAGATTCCCAGTAGTGGGATGGCTGGATCATAGGGCATCTCTATTTTTAATTCTTTGAGGAATCTCCATACCGTTTTCCATAGAGGCTGCACCAATTTGCATTCCCACCAGCTGTGTATGAGGGTTCCTGTTTCTCCACATCCTCTCCAACATTTGTTGTTTTTTGTCTTGGTGATTATAGCCATTCTAACGGGCGTGAGGTGGTATCTTAGTGTTGTTTTGATTTGCATTTCCCTGATGATTAGTGATGTTGAGCATCTTTTCATGTGCCTATTGGCCATCTGTATATCTTCCTTGGAGAAGTGTCTGTTCATTTCCTCTGCCCATTTTTTGATCGGGTTGTTTGTTTTTTTGTTGTTCAATTGTGTGAGTTCTTTATATATTATGGAGATCAACCCCTTGTCAGATGTATGTTTTGCAAATATTCTCTCCCAGCTGGTTGGTTGTTTGTTCATCTTGATTCTGATTTCATTTGTCTTATAAAAGCTCTTTAGTCTGATAAAGTCCCACTTGTTTATTTTTTCTTTAGTTTCCCTAGTCTGGGTAGGCATGTCATCTGAAAAGATTCCTTTAAACCCAATGTCAAATAGTGTGTTGCCTATATTTTCTTCTATGAGTTTTATAGTTTCAGGTCTCACCTTCAGGTCTTTGATCCATTTTGAGTTAATTTTTGTGTATGGCGATAGCACATGGTCCACTTTCATTCTTTTGCATGTGGATGTCCAGTTTTCCCAACACCATTTATTGAAGAGACTTTCCTTTCTCCATTGCATGTCCTTAGCACCTTTGTCGAAAATTAGCTGTCCGTATATGTGTGGTTTTATTTCTGGGCTTTCAATTCTGTTCCATTGATCTGTGTGTCTGTTTTTGTACCAGTACCATGCTGTTTTGATTACTATTGCTTTGTAGTATGTTTTGAAGTCAGGAATTGTGATGCCTCCTGCTTTGTTCTTTTTCTTTAGGATTTCTTTAGCTATACGGGGTCTTTTGTTGCCCCATATAAATTTTAGTATTCTTTTTTCTATTTCTGTGAAGAATGTCATTGGGATTCTGATTGGGATTGCATTGAATCTGTAGATTGCTTTAGGTAATATAGACATTTTAACTATGTTTATTCTTCCAATCCACGTGCATGGGATATCTTTCCATTTCTTTATGTCATCGTTGATTTCCCTCAATAATGTCTTGTAGTTCTCATTGTATAGGTCCTTCACCTCCTTGGTAAGATTTATTCCTAGGTATTTTATTCTTTTTGATGCAATTGTAAATGGTATTATCTTTTTGAGCTCTCTTTCTGTTAGTTCATTATTAGCATATAGAAATGCAACTGATTTTTGTAGATTGATTTTGTACCCTGCAACTTTGCTGTAGTTGTTGATTGTTTCTAACAGTTTTCCAACAGATTCTTTAGGGTTTTCTATATATACAATCATGTCATCTGCAAATAGTGAGAGTTTCACTTCTTCGTTACCTATTTGGATTCCTTTTATTCCTTTTTCTTGCCTAATTGCTCTGGCCAAAACCTCCAGTACTATGTTGAACAGGAGTGGTGAGAGTGGGCAGCCCTGCCTCGTTCCTGTTCTCAGAGGAATGGCTTTCAGTCTTTCCCCGTTGAGTATGATGTTAGCTGTGGGTTTGTCATATATGGCCTTTATTATGTTGAGGTACTTTCCTTCTATTCCCAATTTATTGAGAGTTTTTATCATAAATGGATGTTGTATCTTGTCAAATGCCTTCTCTGCGTCTATTGAGATGATCATGTGGTTTTTATTCTTTGTTTTGTTGATGTGATGTATCACGTTGATTGATTTGCGGATGTTGAACCATCCCTGCGTCTCTGGTATAAATCCCACTTGATCATGGTGTATGATCTTTTTAATATATTGTTGTATTCGGTTTGCCAATATTTTGTTGAGGATTTTTGCATCAATGTTCATCAGCGATATTGGCCTGTAATTTTCTTTCTTTGTATTGTCTTTGTCTGGTTTCGGTATCAGGGTGATGTTGGCCTCGTAGAATGATTCAGGAAGTGTTCCATCTTCCTCTATTTTTTGGAATAGTTTGAGGAGGATGGGTATTAAATCTTCTTTGAATGTTTGGTAAAATTCACTGGAGAAGCCATCTGGTCCTGGACTTTTATTTTTTGGGAGGTTTTTGATTACTATTTCAATCTCTTTACTTGTGATTGGTCTATTCAGATTCTCCATTTCTTCTTGGTTCAATTTTGGGAGGTTGTATAAGTCTAAGAATTTATCCATTTCTTCTAGATTGTCCGATTTGTTGGCATATAATTTCTCATAGTATTCTCTTATAATCCTCTGTATTTCCATGGTATCCGTTGTAATTTCTCCTCTTTCATTTCTAATTTTATTTACTTGAGCCTTTTCTCTTTTTTTCTTAGTTAGCCTGGCTAAGGGTTTGTCTATTTTGTTTATCTTCTCGAAGAACCAACTCTTTGTTTCATTAATCCTTTCTACTGTTTTTTTGGTCTCAATATCATTTATTTCTGCTCTGATTTTTATTATTTCTCTCCTTCTGCTGGCTTTGGGCTTTGTTTGTTCTTCTTTTTCTAGTTCTGTTAGGTGTAATTTAAGGTTGCCTATTAGGGCTTTTTCTTGTTTGTTAAGGTGGGCTTGTATCGCTATGAGTTTCCCTCTCAGGACCGCTTTTGCTGCATCCCATATGGTTTGATATGGCATGTTATCATTTTCGTTTGTTTCCAGATAGTTTTTGATTTCTCCTTTAATTTCATCAATGATCCATTGGTTGTTCAGTAGCATGTTGTTTAATCTCCACATTTTTGTCACTTTCCCAGTTTTTTTTTCCTGGTTCATTTCCAGTTTCATAGCCTTATGGTCTGAAAAGATGCTTGTTATGATTTCAATCCTCTTAAATTTATTGAGGCTTGCTTTGTTTCCCAACATATGGTCTATCCTAGAGAATGTTCCATGCGCGCTTGAGAAGAATGTGTAGTCAGCTGTTTTTGGGTGGAGTGCTCTGTATATGTCTACTAGGTCCATCTCGTCCAGTTTTTCATTTAAGTCTAATATTTCTTTATTAACTTTTTGTCTGGATGATCTATCCATTGCTGTAAGTGGGGTGTTAAGATCCCCTACTATTATTGTGTTGTTGTTGATTTCTCCTTTTAGGTTTGTTAATAGTTGTTTTATGTACATTGGTGCTCCTATGTTGGGTGCATATATATTTATAAGTGATATGTCTTCTTGATGGAGTGTCCCTTTTATCATTATATATTTCCCTTCTTTGTCTTTCTTAACCTGTTTTATCTTGAAGTCTACTTTGTCTGATATGAGTATGGCAACACCTGCTTTCTTTTGTTTGCCATTAGCTTGGAGTATTGTCTTCCATCCTTTCACTCTGAGCCTGTGCTTGTCTTTAGTGCTAAGATGTGTTTCCTGAAGGCAGCATATTGTTGGGTCTTGCTTTTTAATCCATTCTGCCACTCTGTATCTTTTGATTGGAGAGTTCAATCCATTTACATTTAGGGTAATTATTGAAATATGAGGGTTGAATGTTGCTGCTTTGTCACTTATTTTCTGGTTCTTTTGCATTTCCTTTGTTTCTTGTCCCATTTGTTTTGGACTGCCAATTCAGTTTGGTTGTTCTGTCTTATGATTCTTCTAGTTTTCTCTTTGTTTATCATATGTGGTTTTAATTTGATTATTTGTTTAGTGGTTACCTTGAGGTTTGGGCAAAAAATCTTCTGTATGAGATAGTCCATTATCTGATAGCCTCCTATTTCCTTATACTAAGTCAATTCAGTCACTTTCCTCTTCCCCTTCTAAGTTGCTCTTGTTATACCTTATTCTATCTTGTGTTGTGGCTGTGTGTTTACAGTGATGAGGTTAAATTTATTTTTGGTGAATTTCTTCCTTTGATCTTTGAGTTTAGTATTTAAGTGGTTGCTAACCTATTCCGGTAAAGATCTACTATTTCTCTGATTTTGTCTGCCTACTTTTCTCCTTACTCCAAGCTTTGTGTTCCCTTTCTCTTCTTGTTTTCAGGCCTGAGGGCCTTCTTGAGTATTTCTTGTAGTGGCGGTCTCGTGGCCATGAACTCCCTTAGCTTTTGTTTATCTGGGAGAGTTACTATTTCTCCATCATATTTGAAGGATATTTTTGCTGGATAGAGTATTCTTGGCTGAAAGTTTTTGTCTTTTAGTATTTTGAATATATCATTCCAGTCTCTTCTAGCCTGAAAAGTTTCTGTTGAGAAATCCGCTGAGAGCCTGATGGGAGTTCCTTTGTACGTTATTTTTTGTTTTTGTCTAGCTGCCCTTAATATTGTTTCTTTGTCGTTGACCCTGGCTAGCCTTACCACTAGGTGTCGTGGTGAAGGCCTTTGTCTGTTAATATATATAGGAGTCCTGTTGGCTTCGCTTACTGGTATTTCCTGCTCCTTCCCCAGATTTGGGAAATTTTCAGCTATTATTTCCTTGAATAGGCTCTCTGTTCCTCTTTCCCTCTCCTCTCCCTCAGGAATACCTATAATTCTTATGTTACATTTTCTAATAGAGTCCGATATTTCTCGGAGTCTTTCTTCATTTCTTTTTAGTCTTAGTTCTCTCTCTTCTTCCATCTGGAGTATATCTGTATTCCTATCCTCTAAAGTACTAATTCTTTCCTCCATATTGTCAGCTCTGTTCTTTAAAGATTCCAGATTCTCCTTTATCTCCTCCATTGTGTTCTTCATCTCCATCAGCCCTGATAGGTTTTTCTTTATGATTTCAATCTCTTTTGTGAAGAAACTCCTAATCTCATTGAATTGTTTGTCTGTGTTGTCTCGTATTTCGTTGAGTGTTTTTATGATAGCTATTTTGAAATCTCTGTCGTTTAGTTTATGGATTTCTGTGTCTTCGGGGTTGATTTCTGGTTGCTTGTCATTTTGTTTCTGGTCTGGTGATTTCATATATTTTTGCATTGTGGTTCCTGTGTTGGTTTTGGTTTTCCTCATCCTGGAAGTCTCTGGTTGCACTTTCCACCTGCCGCCACTGTGTGGTGGTGAAGGGCTGTGTAGTCTAAGCCCCCTGCGCTCTGCCCCAGTTTTTCTGCTGCGATCCGCAGTTTTGTTTTGTTTTGTTTTGTTTCTTTTCCCCACTGCGATCCACGGGTCCAGTCCAATTTATTCAGGTCTGCCTCGGACCGCTAGATCTGGTCGAGCTGCAGACTCCGGGTTGTGGGGAGGGGGGAGCTCTCTCTTTTGCCCTCTGGGTCCCTGACGTGGGAGGCTTCTCGTTTGCCCCTCTTTATCCGCTCTCTGGGTTGCTCAGATGTTGATGGTAGCCCTGTGGCTCCTCTGAGCCCTCTGTGCGGGAGTTTCCCACTGGTTGAGAGCGCCCGAAGAGCTGCAGTTTCCCGCCGAGGGCCGCCCCTCCCCCCTCTCTGGGAGCCGCGCGGACCGGATCGCTGATCTGATGGGGAGGGAGCGGAGTTCTCCTTACCTCCCCCCACTTCCTCCGGGGGCCCAGCACGTTCCGCTCTCAGATGTGCGGCAGTGTGGATCCCTCCGCTCCAGCTTTTGACTGTCTGGGATTCCGTTGTTTGTCTGTGGCTGTTACTTTTGTTGTATTTTGTGGGGGAAGAATTCACGGGAAAGCTCACTCCGCCATGATGCTGACGTCACCTCCCCCAATTTTTCTTAACATGAGGTAGTAAATCCTTTTTATATCAAGGGACAAATTCTCATGGTCTTCAGTTTCTGTCTGGACCCTACAGGAGTGTGGAGAGTGTGATGTGATGCATGCCTACAGCACACCTCAGTGTATATATTAATGGTCCTCGTGGGTTTAGAGGTTTCCCCAGAGCTTGGGGCTGTTGATGAACCCATATCACCATCAGGGTCTCTCTCCAGTCTTTCCTCGGGAGAGCTGCATCATACTGTCATTGCTATAGACACCACTGTACAAATATTATGATCTATTGCACTTATAGAGGGATGAGCCAAGCCCAGGAGAGGTGCTTTCATTTCCTCCCACATCTGAAATTGTACCTGGCTGGAGCACCTGTGTGACCCAGGAGGGGAGAAAACATTGCATGTTCCCACCAAGGTCTTCCAGCTAGTTCTGCATCTTCTGACTTCTGTCTGTTCATTGTCCCTGGCAGCATACGAGTAAAAATGATTAGTAGATTTCTGGATTTAGGAGTTCAACTCAGAAGTCTGTACTTTTCTGTTGGCTTTTTAAATATAAAAAGCCATATGGACTTCCTCAAAGGAATAGAAAAACAGCAAATAAGGAAATTCCTCCTTGATCTTGAAAAGTTTATGGATGATGACAGACACACAA
Organism: Diceros bicornis minor; assembly: GCF_020826845.1. Classification (NCBI taxonomy): domain Eukaryota; kingdom Metazoa; phylum Chordata; class Mammalia; order Perissodactyla; family Rhinocerotidae; genus Diceros; species Diceros bicornis. The sequence goes on along the minus strand of NC_080759.1, from coordinate 7,967,182 downwards.
AGAAACAAATCTACACACAAACACATACATCACAACTCATGTTATTTAATTATAACAAAGCAATAAATTTACCAATGCAAAATGATGTTTTAGGATGAAATATAAAAGTGCTAAGGAGATAAAGTATGAAGAAACAAAATAAAAGTGTTTTTTTTTTTTTTTTACGTTAAGACTGGACTTTGTTAAGAAAGATTGAGGTTTGTTAGGCAGACGTAAGAAAATGAAATCTGAGATGTGAGTTTCGTTTTGAAAAAAATACCGTTTTTAATGGTATTTTTCAGCCTCATGGAGGGAGATGGGGAAACATCAGCTTATGACTGGGACGATCTAGGCCTGCCCCCTGCTCTGAAAACATCGATCCCTTTTCCTATCATCTGTCTTTGTGGCCACACTTTTTATGAATTTAAAACTCTTTAATCTTCAAGATTAGAAATGCTTTGGAGACAAACTAAAATCTTTATATGACGGACTGCCCTCCAGGAACTGAAAAAAGTACACTTTGACTTGTTGTTTGACTGTGGGCATTTCTGAGGCAGCAGGTGCGTTTGGGGGCAATAGTGTTCACACTGTTTGACCAGTACCTACAGGGAGAATTATATTTTACCTTGTGGTACACTGTCAGCACACACACTCCCAAATACACACATTGAACAAATGTTTTACATAGCAATAGTCCTCTTTATGCAGGTGAGCTGCTCTGCTATCTTCAATTCCATGCAAAATGATGCCTGGTTCTGCTATCTTCAATTCTATGCAAAATGATGCCTGAAAAACTGAGTTGTCAGTCATTGGATTCATTTCCTGACCTTTCCATGTGTCACCGTACACTTGTATGGGGAGAGCGCAGGTCTCTCCAGTTTAGTGCTTGATACTACCTTTTGGTTTTTCTAGCTTTGGGCAATGAAGAGGAATTGCTTCCTTATGGTAAGGAAGACTTGAACTGCCACATTAAGCAATTAATTCTTCATTCTTTGAGCTCTTATGCTGTGTCCATGTATAAAAGATAAAAGGATGAACATTGCCCCATCTCTCCCCTTACCAGAAAAGTGGTGAAAAATTCACATGACATACAGTAAAATTTGCTATGTGCAAGAACAGATGGATGATTAAGTTAAATAAGAGATATTCATAAACTACTGGTGGGAAGATGGTGAGGGTGGGGAGGCTGTTAATACTGGACCTGTATGCTGAGAAGGACCTCTACACAGACAAAAAAACCAAAAAAAACTGACTATATTAATTCCAAAATTTGAATTTAAGGGGAGAAAATATTTGTCCCTTCCCAGAACCATTCAGAAAGTGAATGTACTGTGTATTCCATGTGAGAAACCCATTTCTTCCGTGGAGAGAGGCATGTACTAGTAGTGGGGCTTGTGTGTACAGGCCCAATCAGAGCCCCAATGGCAAGACAAGTGCTCCTATCTTGTTCAAAGAGGAGAAAAGAAGCAGCATCTTGGTTAAGAGCTGGCATGATACGAGGAATTAACAAGAACATTCAGTTGTCACAATTTTCCTGTGAAGACTCCGTTCTTACCTCCACATCAAAGTTGAGAAAACCAATTCAGAAGGAAGTGGAAACTCAAGTTATCTTGAAAACCAAACTCATGTCCTTTTACTGCATTCGGCTTATTTTCAGCTCCTCATTCACACTTTTCTCTTATTTCACGGGGTTCACAATTTTAGGACCATGAAATTGTGCAACAGTTTGTTGTAAAACACTGACTTTATTATGGTGATTGAAAATTTGTTTCAGCCTTTTTTCCTTCTAACTTCGTTCCTTTCTTCCTACTTTTATTCCTTTTTTTAGTTTGTTAGTTTTAAAAAAAAATTTATTAATGGGGATGTGGCAATTATCTCTGTGAAGGAAGAGTGACAAAGTTAAAGGATATATTAGCTTCAGAAAAAAAGAAAATTATTCATAGGGAAATTTCCTAAATATTATAAAATACTATATACATATATGTATTTTTTTAAATTTCATAATAATTCAGATTATTAATTATTATTTAATAAAGAAGGGATCGTGTAAAAATGAAAATCTTCCTTAAACTCCATCTCCCTCTCTAGAAGTGAATCTTTTTAACAATTCAGTGTATACTTCCAGATAGTGTCTATTTTAATATAAATATACATATATAGAGAGAGTTTGTAACCAAAAAATGGGATCACACTACATGTAATCTCACTATACATTGTATTTTGCTTTCCACTTGTTTGAAATTAATATGATTTTTGGAAAAAATTCCAGGTGAACCCAAATGTATACTTATTGCCATTTAGTAGTAGTTTGTTTCCAGTTCATAAAGTTGTTGTTATTTATTATCATTTCAATAACTCTAAACATATACCTTGTTTCTGAATATTCTACATTTCAATCAATGCTTTAATGAAGATTCTTGAGGATGTATATTACATGTTATGGGTTAATAAATGCAAGACAGATTCCTAGATGCAGAATTAATGGATCAAAAAATCCATGTAATTTTAAATTTTATGGAAGATAGATGTTTCTTTTGTTAAAATAACATGTACAATGTCAAGATATATGTGTATTTTTAATGAATGACCTTTTTTAAGATTCTTCCAAAGATACTATTCCAATTTAAATTCCTATCAAGAGTTAATGGGCTCATTTCTGCACACTTTCCCAGCTCTGTATACACCAAATTTTTAAATACTTACCTATCTAAAAAGCAAATATCTTTATATTTATATTCTAAATTTATATCCTTAATCATCTGTGGGAATAATTTAATGTTTTTTTTTTTTTCTGTGAGGAAGATCAGCCCTGAGCTAACATCCATGCCCATCTTCCTCCACTTTATGTGGGATGCCGCCACAGCATGGCCTGACAAGCAGTGCGTCAGTGCACACCCGGGATCCGAACTCGGGCCGCCAGCAGCAGAGCACGCACACTTAACCGCTATGCCACGGGGCCTGCCCCAATTTAATGTTTTTAAGTCATGTTTTTGTAAATCATTTGCTTACCTGTGATTGCTTTTTCAAGTCATTACCTATTTTTATTTTGTTACATGTTTTCTCAACAATTTCTTGAAAAAATTATTAAACAAGACAGACTTTCAATTGTCATGTTGAATTTCTCTAGTATTTACATTATTCTTTAGACTTTTTTAGTAGTATTTCTTATAGATTTTTTAAACATATGCAATCAAAATTATTTGTATTTTGCTTCATAGCTTTTGAGAATTGCAACTTGCCTAGTGAGATCTACCTAAATCCAAGATGATCAGGAAAAGAAAAGGAGAGAGAGAGAACAACGTCATGCTTTCTTACACTAGTTGTATTTTTTAATGTTTAAATATTCGATTTGTAATTACTTTGGGTGAAAGGAGTGAATTAGGGATCCATGCTCTCCCCACTCCAAATGCCTTGTCAATGATCATGTTTTAATTATTATATTTTAAAGTACATTTGGATATATGTTAAGGATAGTTTCTCCTCATTAGACATTTTTTTTTTCTTTAAATTTCCCTGCCTAGTCTCGTGGGCTTATTTTCCTATTCCCTGTTTGTATGACACGTAAGCTTTGCGTAACATACATATAAACTTTCATATTTACCAATTGTCTTTTATATTAAAAAAATCTCAAAACATATCTGTAAAATAAACAAGGTATGAGAAACTATTTTTAGATGAGAAAACTATGAAAATGTACATGAGCTTTCCAAGATCTCATAATTGTACCTTGTTGGCTAAGGGATTGTAACAAGGGAGATTGGGGCTGTAGCCTAAGATGTTTTAAACCTATTCCTCTATATCAGTCTGTAAGACGTGTAGTTTATATCCTCAAACATACTTAGCTTTGAATGTGATGCATTCTTGGAATTGCAATTTGATAGAGGTTTCTGCACGTATATGTGAATTACTGCCTTAAAGTTGTATTATGTTACAAAATTTTATGATTTTTTTTTCCTTGAGAAGTATATAGTACTTTGGAAGAAAAAAAATACTCTATTTCTTCAATACCCAATAGAGAGAGAGAGAGATTAACTTCATGTGTATGTTGCTTTAGAAATATTCTATTGTCTCGTATATTATTTATCTACTTAGGTACTTTAAAATTACTTTAAGAATAATGATCAAATGAATGAGATCTGTCTTTGAGATAAAGAGTAGATAAAGTATTTTGCATATAATGGATATTTCCTAAATACTATTAATTGATTATTCTGTGGCTCCATTTTGGGCCTTTGAGGTTTTAGCAGGAATTTAGAACTTGTGTCTCAAGAAGAATAAATGGTTAGGCCATGGCAAGATTCATCTTTCCTGTCATTGGAATTAGAAGCAGTACTAGCAGTGAAAGATAAAGACTCTAACCCTTATAGCCTGGGTTCAGAATCAGCTCTGCCTTTTCTAGAATGTGATAATTTGCTTAATATACATCTGCCTCAGTATTCTTTTCTGTAAGTCAGGGATAGTAAGAGTGCCAACTCCATATCACCATTGTTGGGGTTAAATGAGTAAATAAATGTAAAAAGCATAGACGAACACCTGGCTCATAGTAAGTGTTCCTTATATCGGCTGTTACCATTATTAGTATCAATATTCCTCTTCAGGTACAGTAGAGATAAATGTAACGAATGACAGCACCCAGGGAAATTTCATCCTTTGAGGGTGTTCTGACTGCTCCCATCTGGAGAGGATCTTCTTTGTGGTCATCTTGATTGCATATCTCCTAACCTTTGTGGGCAACATCACCATCATCCTAATATCCCAGCTGGACTCCCTCCTCCACACTCCCATGTACTTCTTCCTCACCCACCTCTTCTTCCTGGACCTCAGTTTCACCACTAGCTCCATTCCCCAGATGCTCTATAACCTGAGAGGGTGCAACAAGACCATCAGCTACAAGGGCTATGCCATCCAGCTTTTCCTATTCCTAGGTCTGAGTGGCTTGGAGAGCCTGTTCTTGGCGATCATGGCGTATGACATATTTGTTGCAGTCTGCAAGCCCCTGCACTACATGGTGATCATGAAACTGCGCCTCTGTATGGGCTTGGTGTCAGTGCTCTGCGGCTGTGGGTGGCCAACTCTTTTGGCCACATCCCTGCATTTACTCCGCTGTGGGCGCTGCTGTGTGGGCCACTTCTTGTGTGAGATGCCTGCCCTGATCCAGATGGTCTGTGTTGACACAACTGCCATCGAGGGCACTGTCTTTGTCCTGGCAGTGGACATTGTGCTCTCACCCCTGATGTTTATCCTGGTCTGCTATGGCTACATTATGACGGATGTGTTACAAATTCAGTCAGTGTCAGGGAGGCAAAAGGCCTTCAACACCTGTGGCTCCCATCTCACAGTAGTCTCACTTTTCTATGAAAACATCATCTACATGTACATGCAACCTGGAAACAGCTCTTTCTAGGACCATGGCAAGTTCCTCCCCGTCTTCTACATCATTGTCAGCCTGCTCCTGAACCCCTGATCTCCACTCTCAAAAAGAAGAGGTGAGAGGGGCACTGAGGAGATTGCTGCTGGGTGACAGAGTGGTATAGGAAAGGAGTAAGGGCAAATGGGAGAGAGAGGCATCTCTAGCCTGGTTGTCATCTCCATCAGGGACCTTTGATAGCATCTGGAACTATAGGATCAGATCTGGTCTTGATTGATGCTTCCAAATTTATATGTCTTTTCCTAGACTTCTATAAGATTATTTCAATTCCAACATTATATGTTTTGATGAGTTAACTGCACAACATATATCATCCAAAAATCCCTCTAGATGATCTATAAAGCAGGCCTGAAGAACCAAGTGAGACAAGTATGTGTTATAAAGATGAGTTTCCACAACTTATGCCAGAGTGCCAAGTTGGAAACCACTTTTTTTTTGTCACTTAATATTTTTGATAAGGTCATATTTTATAGTATATTTATAAAGAGTTCCTCACTTTTGGAGATACACTCTAATGGATTTAGAATTTTGCCAAATATTACTTATTTTAATTTTATTTATTTTTTTATTGTGGTGACATTGGTTTATAACATTATGTAAATTTCAGGTGTACATCATTGTATTTTGATTTCTGTGTAGATTATATCATGTTCATCACCAAAAGACTAATTACAATCTATCACCACACACATGTGCCTAATCACCCCTTTCGCCCTCCTCCCTCCCCCCGTCCCTCTGGTAACCACCAATCCAATCTCTGTCTCTATGTGATTGATTGTTATTGTTTTTATCTTCTACTTATGAGTGAGATCATACAATATTTGACTTTCCCCCTCTGACTTACTTCATTTAGCATAATATCCTCAAGGTCCATCCACGTTGACACAAATGGCTGGATTTCTTTGTTTCTTTTGGCTGAGTAGTATTCCATTGTGTCTATATACCACATCTTCTTTATCCATTCGTCCATTGATGGGCACTTAGGTTGCTCCCAAGTCTTGGCTATTGTGAATAATGCTGCAATGAACACAGGGGTGCATCTTTATGCATGCATATTTTCATGTTCTTTGGATAAACACCCGGCAGTGGCATAGCTGGATCATATGGTAGTTCTATTCTTAACTTACTGAGGAATCTCCGTACTGTTTTCCACAGTGGCTGCACCAGTTTGCACTCCCACCAGCAGTGAATGAGAGTTCCCTTCTCTCCACATCCTCTCCAACACTTGTTATTTCCTGTCTTGATTATAGCCATTCTGACCGGTGCAAGGTGATATCTCATTGTAGTTTTGATTTGCGTTTCCCTGATAGTTAATGATGTTGAACATCCTGTCATGTGCCTGTTGGCTATCTCTATATCTTTTTGGAGAAATGTCTGTTCAGATCTTTTGCCCATTTTTTAATTGGGTTGCTAGTTTTTCGTTGTTGCTGAGATGTATGAGTTCTTTATATATTTTTGATATTAACCCCTTATCAGACATATGGTTTGAAAATATCCTCTCCCAATTTTTAGGTTGCCTTTTCATTCTGTTGATGGTTTCCTTTGCTGTGCAGAAGCTTTTTAGTTTGGTGTAGTCCCATTTGTTTATTTTTTCTATTTTTTCCCTTGCCTGGTTGGTACTTGAGAATATGCTGCTAAGACCAATGTCAAAGAGCGTACTACCTATGTTTTCTTCTAGAAGTTTCATGATTTCAGGTCCTACATTCAAGTCTTTAATCCAGTTTGAGTTAATTTTTGTGTATGGTGTATGATAATGGGCCACTTTCACTCTTTTGCATGTGGCTGTCCAGTTTTCCAACACCTTTTATAAGAGACTTTCGTTTCTTCATTGTATGTTCTTGGCTCCCATGTCAAAAATTAGCTGTCCATAGATATATGGGTTTATTTCTGGGATCTCCATTATGTTCCATTGATCTGTGTGTCTGTTTTTGTGCCAGCACCATGCTTTTTTGGATATTATAGCTTTGTAGTATATTTTGAAATCAGGGAGCGTGATACCTCCAGCTTTGTTCTTTTCTCTCCGGATTCCTTTGGCTATTTGGGGTCTTTTGTTGTTCCATATAAATTTTAGGATTCTTTGCTCTATTTCTGTGAAAATTGTTGTTGAAACTTTGATAGGGACTGTATTGAATCTGTAGATTGCTTTAGGAAATAAGGACATTTTAACTATGTTAGTTCTTCCAATCCGAGAGCATGGAATATCTTTCCATTTCTTTGTGTCTTCTTCAATTTCTTTCAACAATATTTTATAGTTACCAGTGTACAGTTCTTTCACGTCTTTGGCTAATTTTATTCCTAGGTATTTTATTCTTTTTGTTGCAATTGTAAGTGGGATTGTACTCTTAATTTCTCTTTTTGCTATTTTGTTGTTAGTGTATAGAAATGCAACTGATTTTCATATGGTGATATTGTATACTGCAACTTTACCATATTTATATATTATTTCTAAAAGTTTTTTGGTGGATTCGTTAGGGTTTTCTATATATAAAATCATGTCATCTGCAAATAGTGAGAGTTTCACTTCTTCTTTTCCAGTTTGGATCACTTTTATTTCTTTTTCTTGACTGACTGCTCTGGTTAGGACTTCCAATACTATGTTAAATTAGAGTAGTGAAAGTGGGCATTCTTGTCTGGTTCCTATTCTTAGAGGAATAGTTTTCAGTTTTTCTCCATTGAGAATGATATCAGCTGTGGGTTTGTCATATATGGCATTTATTATGTTGAGGTACTTTCCTTCTATCCCCATTTTATTCAGAGTTTTTATCATAAATGGATGCTGTATCTTGTCCAATGCTTTCTCTGCATTATTGAGATGATCATGTGATTTTTAGTCTTCATTTTGTTAATGTGCTGTATCACGTTGATTGGTTTGTGGGTGTCGAAGCATCCCTGCATCCCTGGAATAAATCCCACTTGAATATGGTGTATGATCTTTTCAATGTGTTCGGTTTGCTGGTATTTTGTTGAGGATATTTGCATTGCTGTTCATCAGTGATATTGGTCTGAAATTTTTTGTGTGTGTGTTTCCCTGATTGGTTTGGGTATCAGGGTAATGTTGGCTTCGTAGAATGGGTTAGGAAGCTTCTCTTCCTCTTCAACTTTTTGGAATAGTTTGAGAAGGATAGATATTAAGTCTTCTTTGAATGTTTGGTAGAATTCACCAGGTAAGCTGTCTGGTTCCAGACTTTTATTTTTTGGGGGGTTTTGATTACTGTTTTGATCTTGTTACTGGTGATTAGTCTATTCTTCTCGATTCAGTTTTGGAAGACTGTATGATTCCAAGAATTTATCCATTTCTTCTAGATTATCCAATTTGTTGGCATATAGCTGTTCATAGTATTATCTTATAATCTTTTGTATTTCTGAGGTGTCTGTTGTAATTTCTCATTTTCATTTCTGATTTTATTTATTTGAGCCTTCTCTCTTTTGTTCTTGGTACATGTAGCTAAAGGTTTGCCAATTTGGTTTATCTTTTCCAACAACCAGCTGTTAGTTTCATTGATTTTTTCCTATTATTTTTTAGTCTCTATTTCATTTATTTCTGCTCTGATCTTTATTATTTCCTTCCTTCTACTGATTTTTGTCTCTGTTTGTTCTTCTTTTTCTAGTTACATTAGGTGCATTGTTAGATTGTTTATTTGAGATTTTTCTTGTTTGTTGAGATAGGCCTGTATTGCTATAAACTTCCTTCTTAGAACCGCTTTTGCTTATTCCCATAAATTTTGGCTTGTCGTCTTTTCATTTTCATTTGTCTCCAGATACTTTTTGATTTCTCCTTTGATTTCCTCATTGACCTAATCCTTGTTCAGTAGCATTTTGTTTAATCTCCACATATTTGTGGCTTTTCCAATTTTCTTCCTGTAGTTGATTTCTAGTTTCATACTGTTGTGGTCAGAAAAGATGATTGGTATTATTCCAATATTCTTAGATTTATTGAGACTTGTTTTGTGGTCTAATATGTGATCTATCTTGGAGAATCTTCCATGTGCATTAGAAAGAATGTGTATTCTGTGGTTTTTGGATGGAATGTTCTCTACATATCTACTAGGTCCATCTCTTCTAGTCTGTCATTTAAGGCCAATGTTTCCGTATTGATCTTCTATTTGGATAATGTATCCATTGGTGTAAGTGGAGTTTAAAGTCACCTACTATTGTTGTGTTACTATTTCTCCTTTTATGTCTGTTAATAATTGCTTTATATATTTAGGTGCTTCTATGTCGGGTGCGTAGATATTTACATGTGTTATATCCTCTTGTTGGATTGTTCCCTTGATCGTTATGTATTGCCCTTCTTTGTCTCTTGTTACAGTTTTTGTTTTAAAGTCTATTTTGTCTGATATAAGTATTGCTACCCCAGCTTTCTTTTCATTGCCATTTGCATGGAGTATCTTTTTCCATCCCTTCATTTTCAGTTTGTGCATGTCTTTAGGTCTGAAGTGTGTCTCTTGTATGCAGCATATATATTTGGGTCTTGTTTTTTTGTTTTTTTTGTTTTTTTTTTATCCAATCAGCCACCCTATACTTTTGATTAGAGTATTTAGTTCATTGACATTTAAAGTGGCTATTGAAGCCAAGACTTGGAAGCAACCTAAGTGCCCATCAAGGGACGAATGGATAAAGAAGATGTGGTATATATACACAATGGAATACTACTCAGCCATAAGAAACGATGAAATCCAGCCATTTGTGACAACATGGATGGACATTGAGGGTATTATGCAAAGTGAAATAAGTCAGAGGGAGAAGGTCAAATACCGTATGATTTCCTTCATTAAGTAGTAGATAATAACAACAATAAACAAACACATAGGGACAAAGATTGGATTGGTGGTTACCAGAGGGGAAGGGGGAGGGAGGAGGGTGAAAGGGATAATTCGGTACATGTGTGTGGTGATTGGTTGTAATTAGTATTTTGGTGGTGAACATGATGTAATCTATGCAGAAATAGAAGTATAATGATGTACACCTGAAATTTTTACAATGTTATAAACCAATGTTACTGCAATAAACAAAAAATTAAAAAAAAATAAAGTGGCTATTGATAAGTATGTACTTATTGCCATTTTGTTATTTTTTTCTAGGTGTTTTAGTAGTTTTTCTCTGTTCCTTTCTTCTTCTCTTGATCTCTTCCCTTGTGGCCAATGGCTTTCTTTAGTATTATGTTTGGGTTCCTTTCTCTTAATTTTTTGTGTATTTATTATAGATTTCTGGTTTGTGATTATCATGAGGTTCATATATAATAACCTGTGTATATAACAATCTGTATTAAGTTGATGGTCTCTTTAGTTTGACCTCTTTCTAAAAGCTTTACTCTTTTTCTCCTCTCATCCCACATTTTATGTTTTTGATATCATATCTAACCTCTTATTTTGTATGTGTGTGTATCTGTTACCCTATTATCATGGAAATAGATAATTTTAGTACTTTTGTCTTTTGAGCTTCATATTCTCTTCATAGGGGGTTGATCTGCTACCCTTACTGTATTTTTGCCTTTAGCAGTGATTTTATTCCCTTTTTTTTTTTTTTTGATAAATTTCTTATTCCTGTTTGTGGTCTTCTCTTTCCTACTTAAATCCCTTTAACATTTCTTGTAAAGCTGGTTTATTGGTGATAAACTCCTTTAATTTTTGCTTGTCTGGGAATCTCTTTAACTCTCCTTCCATTCTGAATGGTAATCTTGCTGGGTAGAGTATTCTTGTTTGTTGGTTTTTTCTTTCAGTACTTTAAATATATCATGCCACTCCCTTCTAGCTTGTAAGGTTTCTGCTGAGAAGTCAGCTGATAGCCTTATGGGGTTTACTTTGTATGTAACTTTTGCCTTTCTCTTCTCTTTTAGGATTCTCTCTTTAATTCTTGACATTTTAATTATAATGTGTCTTGGTGTGGGCCTCTTTGAGTTTATCTTGTTTGGTGCTCTCTGCGCTTCTTGTACCTGGATGTCTGTTTCCTTCCTTAGATCAGGAAAGTTTTCAGCTATTATATCTTCAAATAGATTCTCTGCCCCTTTTTCTCTCTCTTCTCCTTCTGGGACGCCTATAATACAAATGTTAGTGCACTTGATGTTGTCCCAGATGTCCCTTAGACTGTCCTCATTCTTTTTAATTCTTTTTTCTTTTATCTATTCAGCTTAGGTGATTTCCTCTAGTCTTTTGTCCAACTTGCTGATCCATTCTTCTGTATCATCTACTCTGCTAATGAGTCCGTCTAGTGAATTTTTCATTTCCAGTATTGTGTTCTTCATTTCTGATTGGTTCTTTTTTATATTTTCCAGTTCTTTGCTGAGATTGTCACTGAGTTCATCCATTCTTCTCCCAAGATCAGTGAGCATGCTTATGACTATTAGTTTATACTCTTTGTCAGGTATATTGATTATCTCTATTTCATTTAATTCTTTTTCTGTGGTTTTGTCCTGCTCCCTTACTTGAAGTGTATTTCTTTGTCTCCCCATTTTTTCCTCTGTCTGCATGCTTATATCTATTTACTAGGTAGGTCAGCTATGTCTGAATCTTGGACAGGTGGCCTTATGTAAAAGATGCCTTATGAGGACCAGCAGTGTGCTTCCCTCTCGTCACCAGTTCCAAATGTTCCAGAAGTGACTCCTCTGTGGGCTACATGTGTCCTTCTTTTGTGGCAGCCTTGCTCTTGCTGTTGGTGGCCATGGAGGCTGGGCTGTCCCCCTTGTTGGCTGGTTGTAATGCTCAGCTGAGTGTAGTTGTTGTGGACCTTTCAGTCACTTTATTGGGTGTGGGGAGCCACAGCTCAGTTGGCTGTAAAGTCTAATAGCACATTCCTGTTGCAGTTTTTCCATTAAGTAAATAGGCCCCCAGCAGGGGTGGTTGTTAGGCTTAGGGGCTTACAATTGCTATAGGCACCCAGCCTGCAAGGCTCTTGTCAGCTCTCTCAGGATTGCAGCTGAATGCGGCTGGCCCCAGGCACAGGAGCACCCAATTGTTTCAGGCTTTGGAAGGTGAGGCTGATCTCCTGTGTGGCTCTTTGAAAAGGCTCACAAGTCTTCTGCAGCTGACAAGCCCCACTGCCCATAGGGCCACAAACACCATCAACATAGTCTTGCCCCATGTGTGCACCTCTACCCCCTGAAGCAGACCGAGTCACCCCACTGCAGAGGGCCCACACACTCCACCAACTCCCCACATACTCCACCTGCTCCTTGCATGCAAGCTGCTCTGCCCAGCTGCCGAGGATCCAGGCACTCAGCCTATGAAGGCCTGAGGGCTTGCTGCTCGGTAGGGCCAGTCCCTAGGGCAGGCTGCCTGCCCTGACTCAGCTGGATTAAATTGGTGCTCTAGTGGGTGTGGCAGACCCTGGGCTAACAGGCCAGGGGAAGAACTCTGGCATTTGCCAGTGTCTGCATCATCACACCTGCACTAGGTCACAATAATAGTTGCTGCCAATGTCTTAGTCCCTGGAGAGGTCTCACTTCTCCCTGAGATGAACCCAGAGCCTATCAGGTGAGTCTCTTTTCCTCAAAAGAGTGTGCACCTTTCTTTTGGTGATTTAAATTTGCTGTTCGAAAGAGGTGAATGTGTGCTTGGGCCCTTTAAGAGCTGGGTTTTTCCCCCTTATGTCCGATAGCTTTTCTGGGAGTATTCCCTGTTGTAGTTAATAGCCAGCAAAGCCAGATATTATGATACTCATCTCAGTTGTGCTGAGTCCAAAAGATGCTTATTGTGGTAATACTACCCCACTCATGTCCTCCACTCCTCCAAGGAAGGCTGCCTACCTTAGGATTGCTCCTGGCTGGCCATGAAGCACCGCAGCTTGTGAAGGTGGCTTTTTCTCTCCAGAAAGGAACTTCTGCCTCTTCCACCTCAGTCAGGTCTGTCCCTTGTTGTGGGGATTCTTTTTATCCAGTTTTCAGTTCTCTCAGGGGTAATTGTTCCAAGAGTAGTTGTAAATTTTTTGTGTCCATGGGAGGTGAGTACAGAGTCCATCCATGCCACCATCTCGACACCTTTCTCTGTAAACCACTTTTCTTAATCAAAGTTTTGCTTTTGTTGTTGTTTGTTTTTAATTCATTAACAACTTTCTGGGTATTTTAGTTAGATCACAAATTGACCACGTCTCTTAGCTGACAGCCATCAAACATGGGAAATCAGCACAGTTGGGTGTTTTCTATTTTCCAAATTTTCATTGAAAGACTTGCATCAAATTATGTTGTTTTTTCTACCCTTTGTTCCCACACTTTGTCATTTTCTGCAAAGTTTGTTGTAAGAATCCAGATAAACCAAGAAAATAACCTATAATAATAATGTGTGTGTCATTTAAATCCTACAGCATCATTATTTTTAATTTATTAATGAGAAGGACCTGATGTTTATTAAGTTCCTGCTATGAGTTGGGTGCTCTTAATTCATCTAATCCTCTCTGCATTTGTGGGAGGTCAGCATGATTTTCATCATCCCTATTTTACCCATGTGATACTTGAAGCTTGGAGGTTAAATCATTTGCTGAAGTAGAGCTGAATCAGAGATTTACTGCAAGTTCTGTCTGACTCCTGTGGGAGATCAAGATTTGGCCACCCTGAAATATATCTCTTTACCTTGATTGTTTTCTCTGAAGGACATTTGCCCTCCCCCACTAACTGCCTAAAGAATTTGACATGGTGGCTCCTTCCTGGAACAGATCTTCTATCATGATGGCTGTAAAGATAATGTAGGATAGAGGTTATAATAAGAAATGCACCAAGCCTCTTTTATCAAAAACTTTGTCTCTTCCTGACCACATTATCTATAGATGACCCTGAAAAGAATTGTCCTCCTGCCCTCTGAAATCCCAGGCCACTACCCACCCCCAACACGCTCCTCACCTTTAGCTGCAATACTTAAGCAAGCAGCTTACACAGAGGGACAAGTTGCTCATTTCTGAGTTTCTCCCGTGTATACATGTTATTAAACTTGGTATTATTTTCTCCTGCTAACCTGTCTTGTTAATTATTTGGCCAGCCGTAAGATCCTTAAGGGAAAGGGCAGAGGGAGATTCTCCCTCTTTCCCCCGACACTCCCAATTCCTGCTGTTTCTATTGCTACATGAATTTTTAAAGAACCAGATTTCATAGTCGTTTAATAAATAGTGTCAAAGACCCTTTGGGGCTAAAGAGCATAACTGGCTTCCATTCCTTACATAATACAATCCAGGGTGTAGGAGAGAAAAAAGTGTCCCTGGAACCTCTTAAGATCCCTGTGTGGGTCTGAAAATTAAACTGACAAATATTAATGGGATAAAATCATCAAATTTATTTAATATAAGTTTTACATGACACAGGACCCTTCATAAGGAATTAAAGACCCAAAGAAATGGTATTTATGCTAGATTTGATGAAGAGTGGGCAGTGGTGGAGAAATATGATAGGGCAGAGGAGGTATGAGCTAAATGTAATAAATTGGGGGAAACTTAGCAAGGTCTGTTTGTTCAGATTCCTCTCCACATCCCTCCTTCTTTGAAATAAGGATGGTCCTTTCCTCTGGGTTTGTGAGGGGGAGGCAACTCTGAACGTCAGCAAGTCCTTCCTGCACCTCTTATTTCACAAATTCCTTTAGCTCAAACTATTCAATATGCCAAAGTGCCATTTTTTGAGGTAACTCTTCCTGAACCCTGTCAAGGGCTTCTCCCACTTGATATGCAAATAAATTACCTGGTATAATTGTTAAAATGCAGATTCTTATTTAGTAGGTCTTAGGAGGGGCCTGAGATTCTGCATTTCTGCAAACCTCCCAGGTGATAGCCTTGGTCACTCACTGCCATTCCTCAGACCACACTTTAAGGATGTAGGAAATAGAGCACCCACCACTCTCTTTGCAGGCATTCAGAGGGCAGAAATATTCTGGAATGAGCTGAAATAAGATTCATAGAGTAAGGGGAAATAAAACAGGAAGAGAATGATGAGAAGAGCCTGGCTGAGGGACAGTACTTATTTCTCTTCCATCACTTTGATTCTCTGTCCCCTCAGATTCGGAGCCTCTTCTCCATGATGTTCCTGTATTCCTACGCCTTACTCCCTCACCTGACCTCACTTTAAAGGGCACCCACCCCAGTGGAGTCATTTAAATGTAGACAAAGCAGGGTCTACTGGAAGGGGAATTCCTATGCTTCAAGGGGACTCTGGTCTGAATATTCAAAACTCCTATTTTAAAGAAACAATGATGTGGATGGGCTGACGGTGAATAAGAGAATGAGAGTTATCTGCATGGCAGTTAGGATTTCCTTCCAAGAGTCATAAAACTCCACAACACTGCCTTGGTACCAAGCCGCCTAAAAGGGAGATACATTAGATAATTAGGGCAGTGCTTCCAGGGCTTCTCTGAATTTATCTTCTTCTTGGAAAGAACTTGCTTGGGAATCCTGGGTGGATTGGCAGAGCAGCCTTATGGGCTCTGAAGTTGCCTGTGTTCCTACCTCTGGAAAAATGACCTGGGGAGAACAAAGGTTTACATAACTCTAAGGAATGAAAGTAGTTGATGTGCACAGTGGCGAGTGATTTTTGTTGTGTTTACTCTGCTAAAGAACAAAATTCAAGAGAATAAATTCTAAAGACCATATTGGCTTTATTCAGTAATTCGTGAATTGGGCAACATCCAATTTAGCAGATTGAAAGGAGCTCCAAGGAGGTGTACAAAATGAAAGAGTTATAGGCAAGGGGAACAGGAACAATGAAGTCATACTAGGCAAAAGTGGGTTGGTTATTGCAAGCTTGCTTTCCTTGTAGGAGATGGCCGGGGTTTCTCAGGCAGATTACCTTACTAATGCTGATCAGGTGATTCCTGACTGGCTGGTGTAAGATTCCATTTCTAGGCCAGTCGAAACTGTAACTAAGTTAAGTTTCAATTTGGTGACCTGAGACTTAGCATAAGCGACTTCATTTTGGGCCTGTTGTCTTGTCTTTAACACTTCTGATCATTGGTGACACAGGGTCACCAATAAAGATAGTTGCTGTGGAATTGTGTAAGAGACTCAACTTAATGAGTCTAAGCCAGAGCAAAGTTGATTTTAACTGAGCCCTATGCTCCCAGAAAACAGCGATAGGTAAGAAATCTCCCCTACCCTTTTGTGCCCCAGGAAAGAGCTAACTTTGAAGAATGCCTCTTCCCCACTTGACTCAGATAAGTCCCTTCTCTCCTCTTCCTCAGACTCATGACTCTTTTTTTCACCTGCTCTGTAAATCCCCAGGCACTTTCCTTTTCTAGGAGATATTTCTCTTGTTGAAATACATTTCTAGGCCCAAGAAGGAGCCACTTTTGCCCAGGGTGCCACGTCAGCAAACCAAACTTTCGTGTTCTTGTAAATTCTTTGCTTGACCAGAAACACAGTATATCCAGTCAGCCAATCTCCAAATGCCAAGCCAACTCTGGGCTCTATACTTATTTCCTTGTTCTTTGATCTTTCTAAATAAGGTCAGATATGCAACCCCAGCTAGTTATGCCCTGTTTCCACATTGCTGCATCTAATGCTCTGTAAAACTTACTTTTGCCCAAACATCCCTAGGGAAGAATGCTCCACTGTTTGTGAGGCACTGTACTCTCCCAACCCATGGATTGTTTTCCCTTGAATAAAGAGCATTAAATGCATTAGTAAATTGTTTTATTTTTGTCATTTGACACTTGTTAAGGAATGTTCTTTCTATTGTGATAGCCTGGATAAAGTCATCTCCTTAGTTTTCCAGTGCATTTTGTCACAGTAATTTTTCCTACACCATGTTAAAACATTAAGATTAAAATTAAGTGTCAAAACATGAGGCAGAACAGAATAGAATAGAATTGTCCTCTCCTTTAGGTAAATGATTTTCTGTTCCAATCATTGCTTGATGACTACTGCTCTTTCTTCAGGTGCTCTCTTTCTCTCTCAATCCTCGGTGTGTTCCTATCCCTTGAACAGCCACTGAGTTTTATTTTTGTCTCATCTTTCTATTCTCTTCTTTTTTTAATCCCTCTTGATATTGCTGCCTAGTCAACTCTTTTTTCTTTTTTTTTTTACAGCCATGACTTCCTCTTCTACTAATACCAATTCTACATGTATACTATTAACTGATAATTTTCAGAAAATGGTAAAATCATGACTCATACAATATAAATATGAACTCGTGTTCAAGAATTTGTTTTACTCGTAGGATCTGAGGCAGATGCTATAACCAGCTCAATGGAAAAGTCAAGCCAATATAAATTTACTGAGTAAAGGACTATTGAGCTGAATTCCAAATGAGGCAAAACTGGTTTTTCCACTGGGAGAAAGAAAATCCATTAAATCTCTACTAGACAGACATGATTTGTATATCTATCAGTAGCCTACAACTTACAAAAAGTGCAAAATAGCTCAAACCCAAGGAAAGGGGGCCAGAATCTAATAGCCAGAAGAGTGTGCCGTGGATAATGTATAGTTTTCCATTGAAACACAACTTTTTATTCTACATTACTAACAATAGCACTTTTGGGGTGCTTGGTATGTGGGTACCACTCTTAGGGTCTTGCCGGTATTTACTCATAGAATCCTCAAGAAGGATAGCAAGGTCGGAAGTATTGTACCCATTTTACAAGTGAGAAGGTTAAGGCTCAGAGATTTTAAGATCCAGTTTCTGGTGTCAATGCAAATAACCAATAATCATTCTATAAATCAAAATTAGGGTAAGTATTATATGTGCCAATCTGAAGACTATGTAGCCTGGGAGAACAACCTTCACCAAGGAAGGCAGCTCTCCGAAGAAGGAAGGTGTACAGCTTTGTTATATACAGTTTTGGAACAAGGAATATACATCAAATATTATAGGAATATCTCTTTTTACTATAGTCACAAGATGTTTTGCTAGCACAGTGGGTCAGCAGTCACAAGATGAGTACAGCAGGTCAGTGGTCACAAGATGTACACAGTGGGTCAGTTTGACCCTTAGTTTCTGGCAAGAAATGCTTATCTTTAAAGAAATGCTGTTATGGGAGGGAGGCATACATCCTTATCTTTAAAGGCATCATTCTTACCTTTGAGATATTGTAAATGTTTAAAGCAGATGTACTATGCACGCTGGACAGGCCACGTCAGGCCATTCTGAAAAACAAAGTCAGGCCAAATTAGTTTTAAATCAAATGGCTTCCTCATATACCTCAATATATTAAATTTTCACTTTTCTTATTGCTTTTCATTTATTCATCACTGGGAGAGTGGGGATGCAATAGTATAGCCACTCGGCTATACTACTTATATGAAGCCCTCAGCAGGCTGATGGGGTTCAGGAAACGCTACCCCATAATATGGGATTGGCATATTGAATATTTTAAGCTGAAGGAGTTTGAGAGAACGGCAGAAGTAGGAAGGTTGCTCTGACCTTCCCCCATCATCTCCCCTGAAACAGATCATAAAGCCCTCTCGTGAGAGGTCGCCTCCCTATACCTGGAGGAAAGGAGCATCCTATCTCCAAAGACAAAGGGACATCAAGAGGAATCCTAACAAACAGGCCCTGCTCAATTTTCCCCAGTTTACTACAATTACTTCCTACTCCTTAACCTATCATATTCCTCCATGACTGTCCAATCTTCATCAAATTTAGCATAAAAATACTCAGGTCTGTTTCTTTAGGTCTTCGTTTCCTTATTAAGGCCCCTGTATCATGTAAAATTTATATTAAATAAATTTGTATGCTTTTCTCCTGTTAATCTGTCTTTGTCAGTTTAATTATCAGACCCAGCCAGGAACCCTAAGAGGGCCCAGGAAAACTTTTTCCTCCTCTACAAGGCCAAGTCCTAGTAAATTCTGCAGGATCCAGAATGTTAAAGAATTGCAGTATTTCCCCACTAGGAAGGTAGTAGTTTTGTTTTTAACCAGAATAATGTTCTCTCTTCTTACCTTCAATACTGTCTACTGAATCCTCTAAATATTTCTCAATATATGGAAATTTGTGGTATAGGGGAGAAAAGTTTTTCTTGACCCTCTGAAAATTAAACTGACAAAGACAGATTAACAGGAGGAAAGCATGTCAATTTTATTGAATTTTTACATGTGTACAGGAGCCTTCACAAGAGAATGAAAACCCAAATAAATAAATTTGTGTGGAATTGACAGGTCAAAGGGGTTTGGGCTAGGGGTAGTAAAATGATAAAGAAGAAGCAAGATTTGTTTATATAGCCTTCTTAGCTTTAAATTTCCTGTCTCTGGCATGTCAACAGATAAACTGAGGTGTATAAAAATTTTTAAAAGTTTATTTAAGCAAAAATCGATTCACATTGGGCAGCATCCAATCTAGCAGACAGAAAAGAGCTCTGTAGAGCTGTACAAAATAATTTATAGACAGAAGGAAGTAGGAACAAAGAAATTATACTGGCAAAAAAAGTAGGTGAGTTACTGCAAAGCTACTTTTCTTTGGGGGATGGTAGGGGTCTATCAGACAGATTATCTAACTAACTCTGGTCAAGCGATTCCTGACTGACTGGTTTAAGATTCCATTTCTGGGAGAGCTGAAACTGTAATTGTTAAGTCTTTGTTTGGTGACTTGGAGCTTAGTATAAGAGACTCTATTTTGGGCCTGTTTTGTTTTTAACAAATTATAAGAATGTCTCCCTTCCTCCTTGTACAGGGAAGGTACCTTCACATGGGAGATTAATCTCCTGCCTTCAGGGAAAAAAGACGAGGGAGGAGAGGTCAGAGTGACTTTCTTACTTCTGCTATTTTTTCAAAATTCTTCAGCTTAAGATATTCAATATGCCAAGGTGCCATATTTTGAGGTAGCACATCCTGAAACCCATCAGTGGAAATTAATAGAACTTTGTCATATATGATATTTTATACTTTCCTTTGTTGTTGAATTGTCTAACTCAGTGTTTCTCATCTATTTTTAATTGCCACTGCCCTCAAAGAGGTTTTTTAAACATTTTTTTCTGAGAACTCTACCTGCTTGAAATTTTAATACCACAGACATACTATACCGTTTATCTGTTAATGTACTATAGCCCTTTGGAGGGCCAAAAACTATTGCAATAGCTGAGATACTTCTAAACTTCTAGAACAATTTTTGCCCCCTTAGGGGTGATTTTACTAATTATATCATCAGATGCGGCAGAAAATATGTGCCTGCTAGATGAATAATACCCCCATAATCTTTATAGAAAATTTAAAGTACAGACCTTTTAAGTTTCCTGAGAGGCCAAATCTCTTAACTGCAGAAGATTTGAAAGGGGAAAAACAATCAAGCAGGCACTCTACTGCTGACAGTCTGCAAAGTTGTGGCATCAGATCTGGAGATGAAAATTTCTCTCACCTCTGATCTGACCTTTGTCTCATTTTCTTCTCCATGCATGAGTGTGGGCATCATTCCCACTGACCATTTTCACTGCTTCTACCCTTATCCCAGCCATAGGAAGACCTCTCCAATGTTATACTGAAGGCCAATTAATCTCATATGGAATAATTTACATAGAAATATTTTAAATCTTCTTTATCTAAAAAAATTTTACATACTACGTATCTATTTGATTTGTGACTCCACACACATAGGTAAAATATATATACGTAATATATGTTCACACATATGTATATATATTTGTGTTTATCTGTCATACGTTTGTGTGTGTGTGTGTGTATTTTTAATGAAGAAGTTGCTTAGGAAGCTTGCTACAAACAATAATGTATGTATAAACTACAATTTTTGGATAACAGTAATGGAGAAAAACAAGTCATTTGTATTGTTTCATAAAATTATTATTTTGGATATTTTAGCGGTCCAAAGAACAAGAAATATGCCATACTCTTTAGCTTATTTTGTACTCGACAATTGTAAAACTCATGGATCAACTGATTTGGTATATGTTGGCCTCAAATTCTCCTTAATACTTTGGCTCGGTTAAATCTTACTTTGGTCAAAGCTTTCTTTTCCCTTTGAAAACATAAAGTGCCTCATGTTGTTTTATTCCAAACATTTGATTATTTTAAGCCCTTTCTTCTCAATTCCATCCATCCTTATCATTTGTTTATTCTAAACACTGCTTGAAGAAAATAGGCTTTCAAAAGCCTCTCCTGACCTACCACAACTGCAATACTGTAACTATTACCTTCTTTTTGGAACCAATGCTTACAGCTTTGCTCTTTCTGTCAAAGATCTCATGTCCACAGAAGACATAGCATTTGCAGAAGAAAAATGAGGCATGAGCTAAGAAGTTGTACTGAGTTGTGTTTTGTTCCACATTGTCCTGCCAAGAGGAGTGTCATACTCACTTGATTGATTCTCACCTATCAGAGCAATCAACAATCTTCATTTCCATGATAGTTGTTGCCAACGGGAACCACAACTGTGTACTCCATCTACTGATGCACTCATCAGTTAAGCAAATATGGTGAGCATCTACTATGTGCCAGCTAGTCTTTCAGAGACTAGAGTTACAGCAGCAAATATGACTGCTAAGGTCCTTGCAATTGGAGAAAATTTAAACACACACACATACATACATACAAACCCTTAGCCAGACTCACCAGGAAAAAAGAGAATCCTCAAATATACCATATAAATAAGCAAGATAATTACAGATGTGAAAACTTCTAAATGAAGAAAGTACAGGTGATATATTTGGGGCAGGGTCTATGTGCAGGTTGTAAACTCTGAGTTTTGATTTGAATATGTCAAGTTGGAGTTCCCTTTGGTGATGCTCTTTCCTACAAAATAGTCTAAAATTCTATATAGAGTCTAAGCCAGATGTTTATTTAGAAATTGCTAAGCAAAATTGTGTCTATCAGATGGACTTAATAGATATATACAGAACATTCCATCCAAAAACAGCAGAATAAACGTTCTTCTCAAGTGCACATGAGCCATTCTCAAGGGTAGACCATATGTTGGGAAACCAGGCAAGCCTTAATAAATTGAAGAAGACTGAAATCATCCTAAGCATCTTTTCTGACCACAGTGCTATGAAACTAGAAATCAACTGCAAGGAAAAAACTGAGGAAGTCAAAAACATGTGGAGACTAAACAACAGGCTACTGAATAACCATTGGATCAATGAAGAAATCAAAGGAGAAATTAAAAAATACCTAGAGACAAACAAAAATGAAAATACAACATATCAACTATTATGGGATGCAGCAAAAGTGGTCCTGAGAGGGAAATTCATAGCAATAGAGGCCCACCCTAACAAACACAAGAAAAATCTCAAATAAGTAAACTTAAATTGTGCCTAACAGAACTAGAAAAAAGAAGAACAAACAAAGTCCAAAGTCATCAGAAGGAGGGAAATAATAAAAATCAGAGTGGAAATAAACAAAATAGAGACTGAAAAAAACAGTAGAAAGGATTAATGAAACTAAGAGCTGGTTCTTTGAGAAGATAAAAAAAATTGACAAACCCTTAGCCAGACTCACCAGGAAAAAAAGAGAGAATCCTCAAATAAATAAAATTAGAAATGAATGAGGATAAATTACAACAGATTCTGTAGAATTACAAAGGCTTATAAGAGAATACTATGAAAAACTGTATGCCAACAAATTGGATAACGTAGAAGAAATGGACAAATTCTTAGACTCATACAACTTCCCAAAACTGAATCAAGAAGAAATAGAGAATCTGAATAGACCAATCACAAGTAAAGAGGTTGAAACAGTAATCAAAATCCTCCCCCAAAACAAGTGTCCAGGGCCAGATGGCTTCTTTGGAGAATTTTACCAAACATTCAAAGAAGATTTAATACCTATCCTTCTCAGACTATTCCAAAAAATTGAGGAAGATGGAGTGCTTCCTAACTCATTCTATGAGGTCAACATTTCCCTGATACCAAAACCAGACAAGGACAACACAAAGGAGAAAATTACAGGCCAATATCACTAATGAACATAGATGCAAAAATCCTCAACCAAATATTGGCAAAGTGAATACAGCAATTAATTAAAAGGATCATACACCATGATCAAGTGAGATTTACTCCTGGGGCACAGACATGGTTCAACATCTACAAATCAATCAATATGAGATACGACATTAACAAAATGAGGAATAAGAACCACATGATCATCTCAGTAGATGCAGAGAAAGCATTTGACAAGATCCAACATCCATTTATGATAAAAACTCTCAATAAAAAAGTTATAGAAGGAAAGAACCTCAACATAATAAAGGCCATATATGACAAACCAATAGCCAATATCATACTTAATGGTGAAAAACTGAAAGCCATCCCTCTGAGAACAGGAACAAGACAAGGGTCTTGTTACCACTCTTACCAGTCCTATTCAACATAGTACTGGAGGTTTTGGCCAGAGCAATTAGGCAAGAAAAAGAAATTAAAGGAATCCAAATTGGAAAGAAAGAAGTGAAACTCTTGCTGTTTGCAAATGATATTATCCTATATGTAAAAAACTCTAAAGAATCCATCAGAAAACTATTAGAAATAATCAACAACTACAGAAAATTTTCAGGGTACAAAATCAACTTACAAAAATCAGTTGCATTCCTGTATACTAACAATGAACTAGCAGAAAGAGAATTTAAGAGTACAATCCCATTTACAATCACAACAAAAAGAATAAAGTATCTAGGAATAAACTTAACCAAAGAGGTGAAAGACCTATACACTGAAAACTATAAGACATTATTGAAAGAAATTGAAAAACACACACAAAATGGAAAAATATTCCATGCTTATGGGTCAGAAGAACTAACATAATTAAAATGTCTCTACTGGATAAGGCAATCTACAGATTCAATGCAATCCCAATTAGAATCCCTATGACATTCTTCACGGAAATTGAACAAAGAATCCTAAAATTTATATGGGACAACAAAAGACCCAGAATAGCCAAAACAATCCTGAGAAAAAAGAACAAAACTGGAGGCATTACAATCCCTGACTTCAAAATATACTACAAAGCTACAGTAATCAAAACAGCATGGTTCTGGCACAAAAACAGATACACTGATCAATGGAACTGAAGTGAAACCCCAGAAACAAAACTATGCAACTATGGACAGTTAATCTTTGACAAATGAGCCAAGAACATACAGTGGAGAAAGGAAAGTCTTTTCAATAAATGGTGTTCAGAAAACTGGACAGCAACATGCAAAAGAGTGTAAGTAGACCATTATCTTGCACCATACACAAAAATTAACTCAAAATGGATTAAAGACTTGAAGGTAAGACCTGAAACTATAAAACTCGTAGAAGGAAATATAGGCAGCACAGTATTTTCCATTGATCTTAGCACCATCTTTTCAAATATCATGTCTGACCAGGCAAGGGAAACAAAAGAAAAAGTTAACAAATGCAACTACATCAGACTAAAAACCTTCTGCACAGCAAAGGAAACCATGAACAAAACAAAAAGACAACCCACCAACTGCGGGAAGATATTTGCAAATCACTTATCCAACAAGGGGTTGATCTCCAAAATATATAAAGAACTCACATAAATCAACAACAAAAAAACAAACAACACAATCAAAAAATGGTTAGAGGATATGAACAGGCATTTTTCCAAAGAAGATATATAGATGGCCAACAGACAGCTGAAACAATGTTCAACATCACTAATTATTAGGGAAATGCAAATCAAAACAAGGAGATATCACCTTACACTGGTCAGATTGGCTGTAATTACCAAGAAAAAAAAACAATAAATGTTGTAGAGGATGTGGAGAAAAGGGAACCTTCATACACTGCCGGTGGGAATGCAAACTGGTACAGTAATTATGGAAAATAATATAGAGATTTCTCAAAAAATTAAAAATATAAATACCAT
The DNA here is from genome assembly GCF_020826845.1 of Diceros bicornis minor. NCBI lineage: Eukaryota > Metazoa > Chordata > Mammalia > Perissodactyla > Rhinocerotidae > Diceros > Diceros bicornis. Next base: position 7,942,062 of record NC_080759.1, on the reverse strand, counting down.
ATGATCCAGCTATCCCAATACTGGGCATTTATCCAAATAACTTGAAATCAATGATCCAAAGAGATTTATGCACCCCTATGTTCATTGCAGCATTATTTACAATAGCCAAGACATGGAAGCGACCCAAATGTCCATCAACTGATGATTGGATAAAGAAGATGTGGTGTATATATATACAATGGAATACTACTCAGCCATAATAAAAGACAAAATCGTCCCATTTGCATCAGCATGGATGGACCTTGAGGATATGATGTTAAGTGAAATAAGTTAGACAGAGAAAGACAAACACTGCATAATTTCACTCATTTGTGGAATATAACAAATACATGGATAAAGACAACAAATTAGTGGTTACCAGAGGGGAAGGGGGTTCGGGATTGGGGCAAAGGGGTAAAGGGACACATGTGTACAGTGATGGACAATAATTAGACTACTTGGGGTGACCACAATGAAGTATACTCAGAAATTAACAAACAATAATGTACACCCAAAATTACACAATGTTATAAATCATTATGATCTCAATAAAGTTACTGGGGAAAAAAAAATCCCTAAAGAAGTCCAGACATCAGACTTACTAGACAAAGAATTTAAAACAAGTTTCTTAAATATGGTCAATGAACTAAAGAAAATGATTGAAAGAGAACTAAAGGAAAGCAGAAAAACTATGTATGAACGAAATGAAAATATTAATAAAGATATAAAAATTATAAAAAGGAACCAAACAAAACTTCAGGATCTGTAAAATAAAAAAACTAAAAATTAAAAATTATTAGAATGGTTCAAAAGTGTTTTGAGTAGATGGAAGAAAGAATCAGTGAACTCGAAGATATGACCATTGTAATTATTAAATCTAAGGAGCAGAAAAAAAAAAGAATGAAGAAAAATGAACAGAGCCTAAGAGATTTGTGGGACATTGTGATGGCTAATGTTATGTGTCAATTTGAATAGAATGTCCAGATAACTGATAAAACATTATTTATGGGTATGTCTTTGAGGATGTTTCGGGAAGCTATTAGCATTTTAATTGATAGATTGAGTAAAGAACATATCCCTCACCAAAGTGGGCAGGCATCATCCAATTAATTGATGGCCTGAATAGAACAAAAAGACTGAGGAAGAGAAAATTTATGGTCTGTTTAAGCTGGGACATCCACCTTCTCCTGCCCTTGGATATTGATGCTCATGGTTCTCAGGCCTTTGGACTCAGATCAGGATTTATATGATTGGCTTACCCAGTTCTTGGACCTTCAGACTCAGTCTGGTACTTACTGTATTGGCTTCCCTGCTTCTTAGGCCTTTGGATTGAAACTAAAACTACATGATAGGCTTTCCTGGACCTCCAGCTTGCAGATGGCAGATCTTATGACCTCTCAGCATCCACAACAGCATGATCCAATCCCTCATAATAATTTTTTAAAATATGTTTATATATATCCTATTGGTTCTATTTTTTTCTAGAGAACACAGATTAGTACAGATTTTGTTACTAAGAGTGGTTCTTGAGGAACAGAATTTTAAGGATGAGTTTTCTGAGTTGGTTCTGGGGTTTCTGGAATTGACTTGCTAATCTGATTAGATTTAAAGATGCTAATGACTCTATTTCCAGTAGTAAAGAGAGCACTGGTAGTTCACGACATGAACTGTTTATAAAGATATGCAATATATCTGTGTTGGATACTCAATCTACCCCTTATTAGAAACAAGTAGCTGAGTGGCTGTATATGTGATATTTTCAAACATTTTTAGAAAACTAACAATAGTAATGATGTTGGTTGGTTGCTCCTAATGTAAGATGAGCTCAGGGAATAAAATTTTCTGTGCAACGTAACTTACAAGTGCTTCAATGTGTGCCCTGAAGGAGTCCCTTATCTCCTGTAGATGCAGGATTAAAATAGCTAAAAATCAAACGCAGAAGCTCATCCTGTGACTGGGAGAATTACAACACAAGTTGAACTCCCAACCTTGAAGCATGTCTACTTTTAAAGTGATGACATTGGTTGGGAGAGAAATGTAATTATATAAGTTGGGTTTGGGATATACGGGATTATCCTGATAAAGCTGGGGACATTGAGCCCTTAAATTCTGGTGAGACTTCTTTACCAATGGACGAGGTCTCCTCACCTCTAGCAGAATTGACCTCCTCATCCCCCATAGAATTGCCCTCTCTGCCCACAGCATGAGTGGCCTTCTCAACCTCAGGGCAGCAACTTCCTCACCCCTAGTGGCAGCAGCATCCCCATCCCAAGTGTCATTTACCTTTTCACCTCCATCTGAGGGGATTTTCTGTGGAAATAATAATGACCTCCTCTGAAGCAGTTGCTATGCAAGACAATGCTGATTCTCCTCAGGACCAGTGTAATATTTTGTGGGAGAGGTAATCAGTAACTTTTTAAACACTGTTACAGCACCAGATAGGTGGCAATGTCACGCAGGGCTGGAGCAAGGCTCTCCAGAAGGCTGTATATGCTCTGAATCAGCATCCAATATATGGTCCTATTTCTCTGATAGAATTCATAGGTCTAGGAATCAAAGAGGTGAAAATAGGAGTGGTACCATTCACTATTATCTAGTGACCCACTAGCAAAATTTTTATTTTTTGTTCCTAGGACTTTATGTTCTGCTAGCCTAACTGCCTTAGTTCCAGAGGGAGAAATGCTTCCACCAGGAGAAACAAGAACAATTATTCTATTGAACTAGAAGTTAAGATTGCCACCAGCCGCGTTGGTCTCCTTATGCTTTTGAATCAACAAACAAAGAAAGGAATTATGGTGTTGACTGGGATTATTGATCCTGTTTACCAAGGGTAAATTGAACTGCTACTCCATAATAGAGATAAAGAAAAATATGTTTGGAATACAGAATATACCTTTAGGGTGTCTTTTAGTATTACCATGCCCTGTGATGAAGGTCAGTGGAAAATTACAACAACTTAATTCAGGCAAGACTACTTATGGCCCAGACCCTTCACGAACGAAGTTTTGGGTCACCTCAACAGGTAAAATCCATGATCAGCTGAGATACTTGCTGAAGACAAAAGGAATACAGAATAGGTAGTAGAAGAAGGCAGTTATAAAAATGAGCTACAACCACATGACTAGTTACAGAAGTGAGGACTGTAATTGTCATGAATACTTCCTCCTTATTTCATTGTAAATATTTGTGTGTATATATACATATATTAAGCAAATATCTGTTTTCTCTTCTTGCTTTTTTCCTTATCATGTAACATAAGATGTATTGACTTTATATCAGTATTTAAGTATTCATAATTTTATATCATAGTATTTAAATTACAGGATATTAGAAGAAGAGTAAACATCACTCAAGGACTTTGCCTTCTCTTATGGGGAAGGGATTCATGTGTTTTCACTTGTATGCAGGATAGTTGTATCATGTTAGGTGGAATTATAACCTTGTTGTTGTCTTTATTTTGAGATTCAGTATACTTTAACAAGATGAATATGGGTGCCAAGTTGACAATGGGTGAAATTATGATGATTAATTTTATGTGTCAGCTTGATTGGGATAAGGAAATCCCAGATAGCTTGTGGAACATTATTTCTGAGTGAGTCTGTGAGGGTGTTTCTGGAAGAGATTAGCATTTGAATGAATAAATTTAGTAAAGACAATCACCCTTACCAATGTGGGTGAGTGTCATCCAATCTATTGATGGCCTGAATGGAACAAGAAAGCCAGGGAAGAGCAAATTTGCTTTATGAGCTGGGACACCCATCTTTTCCTGTCTTGGACATCATTACTCCCGGTTCTTGGGTCTTTGGACTAAGACTATGATTTACACCATTGGCCGCTCCTATTCTTAGGCCTTTGGACTTGGACTGGAACTTACATAATTGGCTCCCCAGGTTCTTGGCCTTTCAGTTTAGAGTATAACTACACCATTATCTTTTTTGGGTGTTCAACTTTCAGATGGCAGATTGTAGGACTTCTCAACCTTCATAATCATGTGAGCCAATTATTTATAATAAATATGTTTATGTATACTCTATTGATTGTGGGGTTTTTTTGGAGAAATACAGACACCATCAAGCATACCAACATATACATCCTGGGAGTTCCAGAAGCAGATGATAGAGAAAAAAAGACCAAAGATAATTTGTAGAAATAATGGCTGAAAACATTCCAATTTCATAAAAGACATGAATCTATAAATCCAAGAAGCTCAACAAACTCCAATTGGGATATACTTAAAGGAACCCAACTGAAATACATTATAATAAAATTGTTGAAAGCCCAAGGCAAAGAGAATATCTTGAAATCAGCAAGAAAGAAGTGACTCAGAAATTACAAGAAATCCTCAAAAAAATTAAGAGGATTTTTCCTTAACCATTGAGGTCAGAGAGAAGACAGTGGGATGACATATTTTAAAAGATTAAAAAAAAAATCACCCAAGAATTATATGTCTGGCAATAATGTCTTTCAAATATAAGGAGAAATTAAGGCATTCTCAGATAAACAGAAGCTGAAGGATTACATTAACTGCATTACAACATTAGATTTACCCTGCAAGAAATGCTAAAAGGGTCCTTCAGATTGAAATAAAAGAACATTGGACAGTAATTGAAAGAAATAAAGATTGCTGGTAAATATAAATACATGGACAAATACAAAAACCATTTACATTGTATATTTGATTTGTAGCTCCACTTTTTATTTCCTATAAGGTATAAAAGACAAATGGATCAAAGATATTATAAATCTACGTTATTGTACACACAATATATAAAGATGTAATTTATGAAAGCAACAACATAAAAGGTGAGAGGATGAAGCTATATAGGAACAGAGGTTTGTATCTCATTGAAGTTAGGTTGATATAAATTCAAAAAGATTGTATAAATTTAGGATGCTATATGTAATACCCATGGTAACCACCAAGAGAATATTTTTAAAATGTATACACAGAAGGAACAAAGAAGAACACTACAAAAGATCAACTAAACACAAAAGAAGGCTGAACTGGAGGAAATGAGAAACAAAATACATATAATACATACAGAAAACAAATAACAAATGGCAGAAGTTTGTAATTTATCAACAGTTAAAACAATAAATGTAAATAGATTAAACCCTTCAATCAAAAGGCAGAGATTCACAGAAGAGATTAAAACATAATCAACTATATGCTGTTTACAAAAGATTCACTTTAGATGGAAAGACACAGTTTGAAAGTGAGAGGTTGGAAAAGATATTCCATGCAAATAGTAACCAAAAAAAAAAAAAAATCTGAGGTGGGTACACTAATTTCAGATAAAGTAAACTTTAAGTCAAAAACTGTTAAAATATACAAAGAAGGACATTATATATTGAGAAAAGAATCAATTCAACAAAAGATGCAACAATTGTGAACATACACATACACACACACACAAAACAGAGCCCAGAAATATGAAGCAAATATTGATAGAATTAAATGGAGAAATAATCAATTCTACAATAATATTTGGGGACTTCAATATACCAGTTTCAATAGTGAATGGGACATATAGACAGGAGATTAATAGGGAAATAGAGTACTTGAACAACACTAGACAATAACTAGACATACAGACATATGTAAAAGACTCCACCACTAACAACAGAATAAACATTTCTTTCAAGTGCACATGGAACATTCTCCAGGACAGACTTTATGTTAGGGTACAAAACAAGTCTCAATAAATTTAAAAAGATTTAAATCATATAAAGTGTCTTTTTAACATCAATTGGAAAATTCACAAATATGTGAAAATTAAAGAACAAATAAACAAGCAAGTGGAGAAAAAAGAAATTATGATAGAAATTAGAAAATAGAGATGAATAAAAATAGGAAAAAAAAAGGTACCAAGACTTATGGGAGGCAGTGAAGGTAGTGCTATGAGGTAAATTTATAATTGTAAATACCTCCATAAAAAACAAGAAAGACTTCAAAAAAACAACCTAACATTACACTTAGAACTAGAAGAAAATAAAAAAGAAAAGTAAATAAAAAAGATCAAACTAAATCCAAACCTAGCAGAAGAAGGGAAATAATAGAAAATGATAGATAAAAGTTAAAGCAAAACAAAAATTGGTACAATGAAAAGATCAACAATGTTGAGAAAACTTTGGCTAGACTGACAAAAAAGAAGAGAGAAGACAAAAATAGTTAAATTTATAAATGAAAGTGGGGATAATACTACTGAAATAAAAAAATGATCATAAGAGAATACTATGGACAATTGTATACCAACAAATTAGATAATTAAGATGTATTGGACAAATTCCTAGAAACACGAGAATTAACTAAACTGACTCAAGATAAGCTAGAAAATCGCAACAGACCTTTAACAGGTAAAAACAAAAAAATGAATCAGTAATCATAAACCTCCCAACAAAGGGAATGTTCAGGACCAGATGGATTTACTGGTGAATTCTACCTAACATTTAAAAAAGAATTAACACCAATACTTCACAAACTCTTCCAAAAAATGTAAGAGTCCAGAACACTTCCTAACTCATTTTTTGCAAGCATTACTCTGATATCAAAGCCTGATAAAGAAAAAAAAATTACAGACTAATATTCCTTATGGATTAATGCAAAAATCCTCAACAAAATGATGGCAAATTGAATCCAACAGCAGATTAAAAGGATTGTATACCATGACCAAGTGGAATTTTTCTCTGGAATGCAAGGATGTTTCCACATAAGAAAATCAATCAATGTAATAGATCACATTAGTGGAATAAAGGAAAAAACTCACGTAACCATCTCAAATGACACAGAAAAGGCATTTGAAAAAAGTTTATCATCCTTTCATGTTAAAAAACATTCATAGAACGAGCAACACAAGGGGACTTCCTCAACATAAGAAAGAGAATTTAATGCAAAATCCAAAGCTAACACCATACTTACTGGGAAAAATTGAAGGCTTTCTCTCTAAAGTCAGGAACAAGATGAGGATGCCAATTTTACCACTGCTATTTAACATTGTACTGGAAATTCTATCTAGAGCAATTAGACAAGAAAAAGAAATAGATGACATCCAAATTGGAACAAAAGAGGTAAAATAATCTCTGTTCATGGATGACATGACCTTGTACCTAAGAATCAAAACAAAATATCCACAAGAAAGCTAGTAGAGCTAATGAATGAATTCATCAACTTTGTAGGCTACAAGATTGATACACAAAATTAGTTACACATTTATACACCTGCAATGAACAATTTGAAAAAGATATTAATAAAGAAATTATATTTATAATAGCATCTAAGAAAATTAACCAAGGAGACATGCATTTAAGCAAAGAGGTAAAAAAATTGCAAATTGCACACAGAAAACTATAAAACATTGCTGAAAGAAATTAAAGAAAACCTAAAAAAAATGGAAAGAAATCCCATGTTCATAGGTAAGTAGACTTAATATTTTTAATTGATACTACTCAAAGGAATCTACAGATTCAATGAAATTAGTATCAAAATTTCAAGTGTTACTTTTTACAAATGGAAAATTTGGTCTTCAAATTTACATGTAATTGTAAGAGGCCCTGAATAACAAAAACAATCATAAAATTAAAGGACTCATACTTCCCAATTTCAAAACTTACTGCAAAGGTACAGTAATCAAAAAATGTGGTATTGACATAAGAATAGAGAGAATTGAGAGTCCGGAAGTAAAACCACACATCTATTGCAAATTGAATTTTGAAAAGAGTGCCAAGTCCATTCAATAGCTAAAGAATGATCTCTTTAATAACAAATGTTGCTGGAACAACTAGATTTCCACATGCAACAGAAAGGAATTGGACTGCTGACTTATACCATATAGAAAAATTAACTCAAATGGGTCGATGACATAAATATAACTGCTAGAAAAAAAACATAGAAGAAAGAGCATCATGGCAGAGTGAGTTCTCCCGTAAACTCTTCCCCTGATAAGACACAACAAAAGGAACAGTCACAGACCAACAACGGAATCCTAGACAGTGAAAAGCAAGATTGGAAAGATCCACACTGCCACACATCTGAGAGTGGAATGTGCTGAGCCCCCAGAGGAAGTGAGGAAAGATAAGGAGAACTCCTTTCCCTCCCCATCAGATCAGTGATCCTGGTCTGCATGGCTCACAGAGAGGGGGGAGGTGTGGCCCTCTGTGGGGAAACTGTAGCTCTTTGGGTTCTCTCAGCCAGTGGGAAACTCCCACACAGAGGACTCAGAACTGCTATAGGGTACCATCAACATCTGAGCGCCCCAGAAGAGCAGATAACGAGGGGCAAACGAGAAGCCCCGCATGCCAGGGACCCAGCAGGCAAAAGAGAGAGCCCACCACTCCCCACAAGCTGGACCCTGCAGCTCAGCTGACCAGACCAGACCAAGCGACCAGCAGATGGCAGCAAACAGCTGGGGCAGAGCACAGAGGGCTCAGATTACACAGCCCTTTCCCCCCACACAGTGGTGGCAGGTGGAAATTGCAACCAGATATTTCCAGGATGAGGGAAAACAAAGCCAATACAGGAACCACAATGTAAAGGTACATGAAATCACCAGACCAGAAGGAAAATGACAAGCACCCAGAAACCAACCCTGAAGACACAGAAATCCATAACCTAAATGACAGAGATTTCAAAATAGCTATCATAAAAAAACTCAACGAAATACGAGACAACACAGACAAACAATTCAATGAAATTAGGAGTTTCTTCACAAAAGAGATTGAAATCATAAAGAAAAACCAATCAGTGCTGATGGAGATGAAGAACACAACGGAGGAGATAAAGGAGAATCTGGAATCTTTAAAGAACAGAGCTGAAAATATGGGGGAAAGAATTAGCATTATAGAGGATAGGAATACAGATATGCTCCAGATGGAAGAGGAGAGAGAACTAAGACTAAAAAGAAATGAAGAAAGACTCCTAGAAATATCTGACTCTATTAGAAAATGTAACATAAGAATTATAGGTATTCCTGAGGGAGAAGAGAGAGAAAGAGGAACAGAGAGCCTATTCAAGGAAATAATAGCTGAGAACTTCCCAAATCTGGGTAAGGAGCAGGAAATACCGGTAAGTGAAGCCAACAGATCACCTAAATATGTCAACAGGCAAAGACCTACTCCATGACATCTAGTGGTAAGGCTGTCCAAAGTCAATGACAAAGAAACAATATTAAGGACAGCTAGACAAAAACAAAAAATAACGTACAAAGGAACTCCCATCAGGATCTCAGCGGATTTCTCAACAGAAACTTTACAGACTAGGAGAGACTGGAATGATATATTCAAAATACTGAAAGACAAAAACTTTCAGCCAAGAATACTTTATCCAGCAAAAATATCCTTCAAATATGGTGGAGAAATAGTAACTTTCCCAGATAAATAAAAGCTAAGGGAGTTCATGGCCACGAGACCACCTCTACAAGAAATACTCAAGAAGGCCCTCAGGCCTGAAAAAAAGAAGAGAAAGGGAATACAAATCTACAAATCTTGGAGTAAGGAGAAAAATAGGTAGACAAACTCAGAAAAATAGTAGATCTTTACTGGAATAGGTTAGCAACCACTTAAGTACCAAAATCAAAGATCAAAGGAAGGAATTCATCAAAAATAAATTTAACCTCATCACTGTAAACACACACCCACAAAACAAGATAGAAGAAAGTATAACAAGAATGACTTAGAAGGGGAAGAGGAAAGTGATTGAGTTGACTTAGTATAAGGAAATAGGAGGCCATCAGATAATGGACTATCTCATGCACAAGATTTTTTTACACAAACCTCAAGGTAATCACTAAATAAATAATCAAAACAAAATCACATATGATAAACAAAGAGAAAACTAGAAGAGTCATAAGACAGAACAACCAAACTGAATTGGCAGTCCAAAACAAATGGGACAAGAAACAAAGGTAATGCAAAAGAACCAGAAAATAAGTGACAAAACAGCAACATTAAGCCCTCATATATCAATAATGACCCTAAATGTAAATGGATTGAACTGTCCATTCAAAAGATACAGAGTGGCAGGATGGATTAAAAAGCAAGACCCAACAATATGTTGCCTCCAGGAAACACGTCTCAGCTCTAAAGACAAGCACAGGCTCAGAGTGAAAGGGTGGAAGACAATATTCCAAGCTAATGTCAAACAAAAGAAAGCAGGTGTTGCCATACTCATATGAGACAAAGTAGACTTCAAGATAAAACAGGTTAAGAGAGACAAGGAAGGAAAATATATAATGATAAAAGGGACACTCCACCAAGAAGACATATCACTTGTAAATATATATGCACCCAACATAGGAACACCAATGTACATAAAGCAACTGTTAACAAACCTAAAAGGAGACATTAACAACAACACAATAATAGTAGGGGATCTTAAAACCCCACTTATATCAATTGATAGATCATCCAAACAAAAAGTCAATAAAGAAATAGTAGACTTAAATGAAAAACTGGACGAGAAGGACCTAGTAGACATATACAGAGCACTCCATCCAAAAACAGCTGACTACACATTCTTCTCAAGCGTGCATGGAACATTCTCAAGGATAGACCATGTATTGGGAAACAAGGCAAGCCTCAATAAGTTTAAGAAGATTGAAATCATAACAAGTATTTTTTCAGACCATAATGCTATGACACTAGAAATCAACCCCCAAAAAAACTGGGAAAGTGACAAAAATGTGGAGATTAAACAACATGCTACTGAACAACCAACGGATCACTGATGAAATTAGAGGAGAAATCAAAAACTATCTGGAAACAAATGAAAATGAAAATATGCTATACCAAATCATATGGGATGCAGCCAAAGCCGTCCTGAGAGGGAAACTCATAGCGATACAAGCCCACCTTAACAAGCAAGAAAAAGCCCAAATAAGAAGCCACAAATTACACCTAACAGAACTAGAAAAAGAAGAACAAACAAAGCCCAAAGTCAGCAGAAGGAGAGAAATAACAAAAATCAGAGCAGAAATAAATGAAATTGAGACCAAAAAAACAGTAGAAAAGATTAATGAAACAAAGAGTTGGTTCTTTGAGAAGATAAACAAAATCGACAAACCCTTAGCCAGGCTTGCTAAGAAAAAAAGAGAAAAGTCTCAAGTAAATAAAATTAGAATTGAAAGAGGAGAAATTACAATGGACACCATGGAAATACAGAGTATTATAAGAGAATACTGTGAGAAATTATATGCCAACAAATTGGACAATCTAGAAGAAATGGATAAATTCTTAGACTCATACAACCTCCCAAAACTGAACCAAGAAGAAAAGGAGAATCTGAATAGGCCAATAACAAGTGAAGAGATTGAAATAGTAATCAAAAACCTCCCAAAAAATAAAAGTCCAGGACCAGATGGCTTCTCTGGTGAATTTTACCAAACATTCAAAGAAGATTTAATACCCATCCTTCTCAAAGTATTCCAAAAATTAGAGGAAGATGGAACTCTTCCTAAATCATTCTATGAGGCCAACATCACCCAGATACCAAAGCCAGACAAAGACAATTCAAAGAAGGAAAATTACAGGCCAATATTGCTGATGAACATAGATGCAAAAATCCTCAACAAAATATTGGCAAACCAAATACAGCAATACATTAAAAAGATCATACACCATGATGAAGTGGGATTTATACCAGGGACACAGGGATGGTTCAACATCCTCAAATCAATCAACGTGATACACCACATCAACAAAACAAAGAACAAAACCCACAAGGTCATCTCAATAGACGCAGAGAAGGCATTTGACAAGATACAACATCCATTTATGATAAAAACTCTCAACTAAATGGGAATAGAAGGAAAGTACCTTAACATAATAAAGGCTATTTATGACAAACCCACAGCCAACATCATACTCAACGGGGAAAGACTGAAAGCCATTCCTCTGAGAACAGGAAAGAGGCAGGGCTGCCCACTCTCACCACTCCTATTCAACATAGTACTGGAGGTTTTGGCCAGAGCAATTAGGCAAGAAAAAGGAATAAAAGGAATCCAAATAGGTAACAAAGAATTGAAACTCTCACTATTTGCAGATGACAGGATTTTATATATAGAAAACCCTAAAGAATCTGTTGGAAAACTATTAGAAACAATCAACAACTACAGCAAAGTTGCAGGGTACAAAATCAATCTACAAAAATCAGTTGCATTTCTATATGCTAATAATGAACTAACGGAAAGAGAGCTCAAAAAGATAATACCATTTACAATTGCATCAAAAAGAATAAAATATCTAGGAATAATCTTACCATGGAGGTGAAAGACCTATACAATGAAAACTACAAGACATTACTGAAAGAAGTCGATGATGACATAAAGAAATGGAAAGACATCCCATGCACATGGATTGGAAGAATAAAAATAGTTAAAATGTGTATATTACCTAAAGCAATCTACAGATTCAATGCAATCCCAATGAGAATCCCAATGACATTCTTCACGGAAATAGAAAAAAGAATACTAAAATTCATATGGGGCAACAAAAGGCCCCAAATAGCTAAAGCAATCCTAAGAAAAAAGAACAAAGCAGGAGGCATCACAATCCCCGACTTCAAAACATACTACAAAGCAATAGTAATCAAAACAGCATGGTACTGGTACAAAAACAGACACACAGATCAATGGAACAGAATTGAAAGCCCAGAAATAAAACCACACATATACGGACAGCTAATTTTCGACAAAGGAGCTAAGAACATACAATGGATAAAGGAAAGTCTCTTCAATAAATGGTGTTGGGAAAATTGGACAGCCACATGCAAAAGAATGAAAGTGGACCATCTGCTATTGCCATTCACAAAAATTAACTCAAAATGGATCAAAGACCTGAAGGTGAGACCTGAAACTATAAAACTCATAGAAGAAAATATAGACAACACACTATTTGACATTGGTCATAAAGGAATCTTTTCAGATGACATGCCTACCCAGACTAGGGAAACTAAAGAAAAAATAAACAAGTGGGACTTTATCAAATTAAAGAGCTTCTATAAGACAAACACAACCAGAATCAAGATGAACTGACAACCCAGCAGCTGGGAGAAAATATTTGCAAAACATACATCTGATTAGGGGTTGATCTCCATAATATATAAAGAACTCACACAACTGAACAACAAAAAAACAAACAACCTGATCAAAAAATGGGCAGAGGAAATGAACAGACACTTCTCCAAAGAAGATATACAGATGGCCAATAGGCACATAAAAAGATATTCAACATCACTAATCATCATGGAAATGCAAATCAAAACAACACTACGACAGCACCTCATGCCTGTTAGAATGGCTGTAATCACCGAGACAAAAAACAACAAATGTTGGAGAGGATGTGGAGAAACAGGAACCCTCATACACAGCTGGTGGGAATGCAACCTGGCACAGCCTCTATGGAAAACGGTATGGAGATTCCTCAAAGAATTAAAAATAGAGATGCCCTATGATCCAGCTATCCCACTACTGGGAATCTATCCAAGGAATCTGAAATCAACAATCCAAAGAGGCTTATGCACCCCTATGTTCATTGCAACATTATTCACTATAGCCAAGAAGTGGAAGCAACCTAAGTGTCCCTCAACTGACAATTGGATCAAGAAAATGTGGTATATATATGCAATGGAATACTACTCAGCCATAAAAAAAGACAAAAATCGTCCCTTTTGCTACAACATGGATGGGCTTGAAGGGTATTATGTTAAGCGAAATAAGCCAGAAAGACAAAGACAAACACTGTATGATCTCACTCATATGTGCAATATAAAGCAACACATGGACAGAGAAAGCTGTATTGTGGTTACCAGGGGCAAGGGGGTGGGGGGTGGGCACAAGGGGTGAAGGGAGATGTATATGGTGATGGACAAACAAAAATGTACAACCCAAAATTTCACAATGTTAAAAACTATTAAAACATCCATAAAAAAAAATAGAAGAAAAAATAGGGGCAAATCTTCATGAACTTGGATTTAGCAATGGATTTTTAGATATGATACCAAAAGCACAAACGACAAAGAAAAAACAGATGAATTGGACTTCATTGAAATTTAAAACTTTTTCCTTCAAAGGCCATTATCAAGAAAGTTAAAAAACAATCCACAGAATGGAAAAAAACATATTTGCAAATCATAGATCTGATAAGGGTTTAATATCCAGTGTAGGGTAAGAGAACTTTTCCCTTCTTCCCTTCTAGGTTCTTTGTCTGGCCTAACAATTCAATTAACATAATACAGATTAACAGGAAAAAAATTAATTTTGTACTTACAGGAGCCTATAAAAACATGAGACTCCCCAAAGGAACAAAAACAGGTAGCTTTTATACCTTTTAGACAAGAAAATGATAAATTTGTGAAGAATGGACAAAACAAAGGGGTTTGGGCTTAGGATAGCAAATTAGTGAAGTAACAAGATTTGTTTATACAGTCTTCTCGACCCTGAATTTCCTATCTCTGGCAATAAGGATGTCTTCTAACCTCCTGGTATGGGAGAGGCACTTTTACATGAGAAATTTATTTCCTGCTTTCATGGGGACAAGGGAGGGTCAGAGTGTCTTTCTTGCACCTGTTATTTCTTAAATAATTTTAATTCAAAATAATCAATATCCCAAAGTAGCACATTTTGGGTGGCCTGCCCTGAATGCCATCACTAGAACAGATAAAGAACTCCAAAAAGTCAACAAGAAAAAAGACAAACAACTCAATTAAAAAATGGGCAAAAGACTTAAATAGATATTTCTCCAAAGAAGATAATATGAATGGCCAATAAGCACACAAAAAGATACTCAATGCTTTTAGTCGTTAGAAAAATGAAAATCAAAACTACAATGAGATACTACTTTACACCTTATAGGATGGCTATAAAAAATTATAACAACTGTTGGTGAAGATATGGAGAATTTGGAACACTTGGACGTTGCTGATGGAAATTGTAAATGATGCAGCCACTGTGAAAACAGTTGAGCAGTTCCTCAAAAAGCTATACATAGAATTACCATATAATCAAGCAATTCCACTCCTAGGTATATACCCAGAAGAATTAAAAACAAGTATTCAGTTATTTGTCTGCCAATGTTCATAGCAGCATTATTCACAATAGCCAAAAGGTGGAAACAATCCAAATGTCCATCATCATATTAATAGATAAATAAACTATGGTACACAACTACAATGGAATATTTATTCAGCCATAAAAAGGAATGAAGTTCTGGTATATACTCCAAAATGGATGAACCTTAAAAACACTATGCTAACTAAAATAAGCCAGCCACAAAAAGGACAAATATTGTATGATTAACTGATATGAAATATCTAGAATAGTTAAATTCATAGACATGGAACGAAGATTAGAGGTTATGGGGAGTTGGAGAGTGGGGACAGAGGAGAGTTAGTTATTGCTTAATAGTTATAAAGTTTTTGTTTGGGGTGATAGAAAAGTTTTGATAACAGATAATGGTGATGTTTTCACAAGAGCATGAATGTAATTAATGCCACTGAATTATACATTTAATAATAGTTAAAATGACGAATTATATTTTTTATATATCCTTATTTTACCAAAACAAAATAAGGTATTTTTATCTATGATGATTGCTTTGAAGATAGAAATACTTAACTTCAGTTTATTGGTTTAAAGCATAATTTTTTTAGCTTTATTTTTTCCTATAATCTCTTGTCTCTAGGTTGGGAAGAGACATAGGTGGAGAGACACTTCATGGCCCCTTAAAACAACAGAAAGGAGCCATCTGGAAAACTGACTTGATCAAATGGGATCAATAGAGCATCTTCTTGTGAGCCAAAAGGCAGCTCAACCAGACCCTAGATGAGTCCTACTAATCAATTCATTTTTATCTTTTTTTTTCCTTTAGGTTCACTCAAAAAGAAGCATGATGAGTTGCCTTAGTTCCAATTCAGAGAAGCTCACTATTCTGTTTAGGGGATAAGGTCACAGATTCAAGTTGTGCCTGATGAACATGGATTCAGCAGAAAAGATGACAGGATCTTTGTGTACCTGGAAGGTTTCAACAGAGCTAACCTTATCTATGTTAAAATAGAGAGACTAGAGTAAATACTTAAGTAAAGGCTAGTGAACTGTTCATTTTGTTATATTTGTGCACTGTTCTACTCACATAGCTGAAGATTAGCTGTGTTTTGTCAGTTTCAGAGATCTAGGGCAGAAACATTGTCTCATTCTGCTCATTAAGTTATTTCTAAGGACTGGAGAGAGCTGAGGTTCTCAAACTCGAGCATGCATCAGAATCAAGTGGAGGGCTTGTTAAAACACAGATTGCTGGGCCCTATCCCAAAGTTTCTGATTCAGTAGGTGTGGGCTGGGCCTGAGTACAGTCATGCATTGTTTAACAGTAGGGATACCTTCTGAGAAATGTGTTGTCAGGTGATTTTGTCACTATGCCAACATCATAGAGTGTTTTTACACAAACCTAGATGGTCTAGCCTGCTACAAACCTAGTCAATATGGTACTAATCTCATGGGATTACTGTCATATATGCGGTCCGTTGTTGACTGAAATGTCACTGTACAGCACATAACTGTATTGGCATTTCTAACAAGATCCCAGGTGATGCTGATGCTGATGAGTCAGGAACCACACTGTAAGGACTGCTGCTCTAACAAAATTTACTTGGTGATTTAGAAAAACATTAAGAAGCATTTAAACATTAGAATTTAAAGTTTATAATAATTACTTGATGGATTAAAAGAATACAAGATGTGAATACTCAAGGAAAAGATCAAATCCAGGAAGGAGACATGCAACTTCTCAGGCTGCACTGAACTTGATGTCACCTAACCTTTGGTATTATGAATTGAGAATAAGGTGTAAGATATTTAAGAGTAGATCAAAGCTTCTTTCTAAGATAAGTAACATTTCTCCAGCTTTGATTGAAAATCATAATATCAATAATAAATTATATTCAGTACTGTAAAATGTTAAATCATTCAGAAGGACTAAGAGCACCTTTAAAAACTGAAATTCTACAATCTTGGTCTATTTGGACCAAGCCAAAGGCACACACTTGCTTTTAGGGACAGTGGCTGCAATGCTGCAAGCTGAAGATATGGACCTTTTTTCCTGCTCCTTTCACAGCCATCACCTATCAGAGTGAGCCCAGCCTTGGAGGAGAGAGGGCACTGGAAGCTGAAGGGATAACTGAGCTCTGAGGAAGTTAGAGAATGGAGACAATAAGCAGTGTCCTACTACAGGGGCTCTGAAGAGTGTGGGCTGGGCTTGATCGTATACACAGGTCTTTTGGGCCAGCAGGAGATTCCAGACACAGAAGTTGAAGTACAATGTGTGGAGGCAGATTCACAGATAGAAAGAAAATTCTTGCTGGGTTAATGAGGGTGTCAAACATTAACATCCTGCCCTCTCATGAGCATTGATTTTGGAAATAAATACTTTTCTCTCATTCTCTTTCACTCCACTACCTCCAATTCTCAAAACTGTAATTAATAATGTCAGAGAGACTATTATTCAAACAGGTTGAAATCTTTTATTTATTTATTTTTTTTTGCAAAAGGATGGATTATTTTATTTTATTTTATTTTTTAATTTTTTGTTTATTGCAGTAACATTGGTTTATAACATTGTAAAAATTTCAGGTGTACATCATTGTACTTCTATTTCTGCATAGATTACATCATGTTCACCACCAAAATACTAATTACAACCCATCACCACACACATGTACCGAATTATCCCTTTCACCCTCCTCCCTCCCCCCTTCCCCTCTGGTAACCACCAATCCAATCTCTGTCCCTATGTGTTTGTTTATTGTTGTTATTATCTACTACTTAATGAAGGAAATCATGCGGTATTTGACCTTCTCCCTCTGACTTATTTCACTTTGCATTATACCCTCAATGTCCATCCATGATGTCACAAATGGCTGGATTTCATCGTTTCTTATGGCTGAGTAGTATTCCATTGTGTCTATATACCACATCTTCTTTATCCATTCGTCTCTTGATTGGCACTTAGGTGGCTTCCAAGTCTTGGCTATTGTGAATAACGCTGCAATGAACACATGGGTGCATGTACCTTTACAAATTGGTGTTTTCAAGTTCTTTGGATAAATACCCAGCAGTGGAATAGCTGGATCATATGGTAGTTCTATCCTTGATTTTTTGAGGAATCTCCATACTGTTTTCCATAGTGGCTGCACCAGATTGCACTCCCACCAACAGTGTATGAGAGTTCCCAGGTTGAAATCTTTTAAAAGGATATGGCTAATTCTTGTTAGAGTGTCATCTTTTGGGGACATTTTGCTGTATGGCAGCACAGATCCACTACCCACCTAGGAAATCACATTGGGCTCTGAATATTGCTCTGGACACAGTGTTGGAGGATTATGCCTCAGACTTCTCTGAATCATAGTACGGGCTCTCAAAAGTCTGTCAAAAATTTCTATGTGGGTGTAATTTTTCTCTATTTGTGATCCAGCTACACAGCTCTTGGCTGACACTCATCAAATAGGTAATTTCCAACTCACTTCTATCACAGGTTGTACTACCTTCACAGAGCAATGAACTGTTCAGAATTTTTAGATTTGCCCTCCAACTTATTTGTGTATTTTTTTAAAGGTGAACTCCAGGAACAATATTGTAAGCCATTCACTTCTTTCTTGTGCTTAAGAAATTGATCAGAATACAAAAGGTCAGGTGATTTTAAAGGAGAGATTTAAGAGAAAAAAAGTCTCTGATATAAGGAAATAAATATAAATTTGGGATTTGGGATTCTGCATTTCCTCCTCTTTTTTTCTAACTAGGTTTCTCAAGCCTCCATGAATTTTGTTGGATTATTACCTCTATAATCCTTCAAGTTTGTAAATATTGCTTTGATTCTACACAGAGGAGAAGCTAGCTAATGCTGGGCAAAGTACTAAATGAAAGCCTGCAGTAAATCTGCCAGAAAACCTTGAAAAGGCACATGGTGTTGCATTTAAATGTAGAACACAACCTGGTCCACCATCAAAAGCTCCACTAATGTTAGCTGTTCTTCTTTTAGTTTGCTTTGTTTCTTTTGCTTGCTGACTCCTCATTTTTACTGGGATTGAGAAAAGGAAGCCTGTATAAAGTATACTCAGAATACCTTCTTTCTCCTCTGCATTTTCAGACTCCTCATGTCTGGAGTATTCTTTCCAACCCACTCTGACTCCTTCAACTTTTTAAATCTTTCATCATGTGATGCATACCAATTTCCAAGATATGAATTGGTGTTTATATTATCATCAGAGTATGCTTCTTATAAAGTGTTCAGGGAAAAAACTGTGTCTTGTGATGTCCAGGATTTATTCTTGATGTGGGCAGTGAAGCATAGTGGGCTATTTCAGGTTATTCCTGACCCTTTAGACACCTGTCCCTGCCCAAGGCTCATAGACCCTGTCCCTGTCTCTTGATGCTCAGATAACCTGGATGAACTTTGTTTTGGGAGTATCCTATGGTGAGCTCCAAACAATCAGCAGAAAGACCTGTAGGGGAAGACTTAATCCTAGAGGTGAAGAGACTCCAGATGATGAAGTTATGGGAAGATTTCCTGGTCCTTTAAAATCTCTTAGAAACCACCTACCTAAATAGTAGAGAATTCATTTTAGAAGACTACTTTATTTTTTTATTTGTATTATTTTTATTTTTTTTAATTGATGTCACGCAGGCTTATAACCTTATGTAAATTTCAGGTATACATCATTATATTTAGGCTTCTGTATAGACTGCATCATATACACCACTAAAAGTCTAGTTTCCATCTGTCACCATACATATGTGACCCTTTACCCCTTTCTCCCTTCCCCTCACACCCCTCCTCTCTGGTAACTACCAAATCTGCTCTCCGTACCTATGTGGTTTTTTTTTTAACCTCTACATATGAGTGAAATCATATGGTTTTTCTCTTTCTCCATCTGACTTAATTTACTTAGCATAATACCCTGAAGGTCCATCCATGTTGTTGCAAATGGCGCAAGTACATCTTTTTTATGGCTGAGTAGTATTTTGTTGTACTTATATATCGTATCTTCTTTATCCATTCATCCATTGATGGGTTCTTGGGTTTCTTCCAAACTTGCCTATTGTGAATAATGCTGCAATGAACATAGGGATGCATATATCTTTTTGAATTAGTGTTTTCATGTTCTTTGTATAAATACCCAGACGTGGAATAGCTGGATCATATGATAGTTCTATTTTTAATTTTTTGAGAAATCTCCGTACTGGTTTACATAGTGGCTACACCATTTTGCATTCCCACCAGCAGTGTACGAGGGTTCCCTTTTCTCCACATCCTCTCCAACACTTATTATTTCTTGTCTTTTTAATAATAGCCATTCTGATGGGTGTGAGGTGATATCTCATTGTAGTTTTGCATTTCCCTAATAATTAGTGATGGTGAACATCTTTTAATCTGCCTCTTGGTCCTCTTCTTTGGAAAAATGTTTATTCATATACTCTGCCCATTTTTTGATCTGATCGTTTGTTTCTTTGTTGTTGTGTTGTATGAGTTCTTTATATATTTTGGAAATTAGCCCCTTATTAGATATATGATTTTCAAATATTTTCTCCCAGTTGGTGAGTTGTGCTTTTGTTTTATTGATGGTTTCCTTTACTGTGCGGAAGCTATTTACTTTGATTTAGTCCAATTTGCTTATTTTTTCTTTTGTTTTCTTTGCCTCAGGAGACATCGTATTCAAAAAGATACTGCTAAGACTGATGTCAAAGAGCATAGTGCCTATGTTTCCTTCTAGGAGTTTTACGGTTTCAGGCCTTACATTCAAGTCTTTAATCCACTTTGAGTGAATTTTTGTGGACGGTGTAAGATAATGGTCTACTTTCATTCTTTTGCATGTGGCTGTCTAGTTTTTCCAACACGATTTGTTGAAGAGACTTTCTTTCCTCCTTTGTATGTTTTTTGTTCCTTTGTCAAATATTGGCTGTCCATAGATATGTAATTTTATTTCTGGGCTCTCAATTCTCTTCCATTGATCTGTGTGTCTGTTTTTCTACCAGTACAATGCTGTTTGATTACTAAAACTTTGTAGTATATTTTGAATTCAGGGAGTAGATACCTAGAGCATTGTTCCTTTTTCTCAGGATTGTTTTTGCTATTTGGGGTCTTTTCTTGTTCCATATAAATTTTAGAACACTGTTCTATTTCCAAGAAAAAATTTCGTTAGGACTTTGATAGGGATTGCATTGAATCTATAGATTTCTTTAGGTAATATGAACATTTTAACTATGTTTATTCTTTCAATCCATGAGCATGGAATATCTTTCCTTTTCTTTATGTCTTCTTCAAATTCTTTCATTAATGTCTTATAGTTTGCAGTGTATATGTCTTTCACTTCCTTGGTTGAATTTATTCCTAGGTGTTTTATTCTTTTTGTTGCAATTATAAGTGAGATTATATTCTTGATTTCACTTTCTGCTAGTTTGTTAACATATAGAAATGCAACTGATTTTTGCACATTGATTTTTGTACCCTGCAACTTTGCTGTAATTCTTAATTGTTTCTAATAGATTTTTTGTGGGAAATTTTAGGGTCTCTATATATAGAATTGTGTCGTCCACAAACAGTTTCAGGTTTACTTCTTCCTTTCCAGTTTGGACCCCTTTTATTTCTTGTTCTTGCCTAATTGCTCTGGCTAGGACTTCTAATACTATGTTGAATAAGAGTGATGAGAGTGGGCATCCTTGTCTTGTTCTTGTTCTTAGAGGAATAGCTTTCATTTTCTTCACTATTGAATATGATATTGGCTGTGGGTTTGTGATATACAACCTTTATTATGTTGAGGTACTTTCCTTCTATACCCATTTTATTGAGAGTTTTTATCATAAATGGATGTTGAATCTTGTGGAATGCTTTCTCTGCATCTATTGAGATGATCATGTGATTTTTATTCCTCATTTTGTTAATGTGGTGTATCACATTGATTGATTTGTGAATGTTGAACCATCAATGCATCCCTGGAATAAATCTCACTTGATCGTGGTCAATGATACTTTTAATGCATTGTTGTATTTGATTTGCTAATATTTTGCTGAAGATTTTGCATCTATGTTCATCAGTGACATTGATCTGTAATTTTCATTTTTGTGTTGTCCTTGTCTGGTTTTGGTGTTGGGTTAATGTTGGCCTTGTAAAATGAATTAGGAAGCATGCTGTCCTCTTCAGTTTTTTGAAAGAGTTAGAAAAGGATAGGTATTAAATCTTTGAATGTTTGGTAGTATTCACCAGGGGAGCCATCTGGTCCTGGACTTTTGTTTTATGGGAGGTTTTTGATTACTGTTTCAATTTCTTTACTTGTGGTTGATCTCTTCAAATTCTTTATTTCTTCTTGATCCAGTTTTGAGATGTTGTATGAGTCTAAGAATTTATCCATTTCTTCTAGGTTATCCAGTTTGTTGGTGTATAGCTTTTCATGGTATCTCTTATAATCATTTGTATTTCTTTGGTATCTATTGTAATTTCTCCTCTAGATAAAGCTGCTTTAAATGAGCACACAATATCTGCAAATCACAGATGCAATGGGTTTGGTCAACTTTTTCTGAATTGCAAGTTGTAGATCAGTTAGAAATGTCTTCATTCTATTCTAGTCCCACAATACTAGAATCATCAAATTATCTAGAGCTTAAAAAGATGGATGTAATATAAGTTTTGGTTTCTGTTTTCTGCCCTCCATCTTGAAATATCAATTTTTTATGTCTATCAAGTCATTATCATCAGCATAAAAATATGCTATGTCTTCTATCTTAAAAAAAAAGAGGTAAAGAACAACCACTTCTGTTGATCTATTTTTTCCATGTAACATCTAACCCATTTCTCTTTCCTTTACAGAAAAGGCCACTAAATAGTTGTAATACTCATTCTCTTCAATTTTTACCCTCTCGTTTCTTTCCATCCTATCTAGAAAAAGGCCAAAATTCTAAAAATAGTGTTCTTGGGCTTAAGTGATCCTGCCCTTCTCCCCTCCTTGTTGCCTTTCTAACTCCGTCTCCTTCCTTTCCTCTTTTACTTTTATCCAGCTGCACTGGACACTTTTTTGTTCCTTGAACACACTGGGCATGTTTTGGCCTCTGTGCTTTGCAGGTGGTTGTTCTTCCTTACATTTCTTTATCCCTCTGTTATACTTTTCACTCTATCTATGGTGTACATCATCTTCTTATTGCAAATATTGAGGAAAGATTCTGAGATTTGGACCATTGTTAAAGATCTTTCATAGGAAGATGGTATGTATTTATCTACCATTATGTATCATTCTAACCTTATCAGCTATGTCCTTGGAACCTCTAATATAACACTCTGAGTCATTTATACAGAGGAAATCATGTGGAGTTGTTTTCTTCTAAAAAAATATTATCAGATTTTAGGATGGAATGGCATCATAAGCAATGGCATACAGCTGATATTTCTTTTATTGTACCTTCTGTGTATATGAAAAGGACCTTTGATGTGATCTACTTTGTTCCTCACCCCTGCTTTGACCCCTCTTTTAGAGGCTGAAAGTTGTTATCTTAAGTCCTGCAATTAATTTGTCTATTCCTTCTTCTACAGAAGACATTATGCTGGATAAAGCCATTGCTCCCCCTTACATTTCTGTGTTGGAAGATGGGAAATGTGTGAAATCTGTCCCAGAAAAACATGACTTTCATGATAATCCTGAGTCATTTGATACTCAGGAGGCTGTGCTGAGTCAGAACAGATTCTCTGGTGATGAGCATTACTGGGAGGTGGAGTAGAAAGGAAGAGAAGGTGGACAATAGGACTGTGTGGACTCAGTTAGCCAGAAAGGGTTACATCTCTGCTCATACTCAGTATATCTCTGCTCATCCTGAGAATGGTTTCCGGACCCTTTACAAGAGGGAATTTTCGTACCAGACCTTTTCACCCTCATTACATTCTTCATGTCTCAGAATCCCCCTTAAGAGTGGAGATTTTTCTACAGTATGAGGAAGGATTGATTTCTTCCTATGATGTAACAGAATTTATCATTCTCTGTACTTTCAAAAGCAACTTCATCTAGTCCCTGATGTCAAATTTCTACCCTGGACGTCTCAGTGAGAGAAAAAGTAATGGCTTTACTATTCTTGAGGGGTCAGCAAGAGATCCTGCCAACCCCTTTTAAAACACAGCTAGATACCACAGAACTCATCCTTGTGGGCCATGATTGCATGTAGCATTTCCCATTCAGGGCACTGTAAGCTAGGGGTTGTGAAGATCTGCATTCAGAACCCAGTCTCCTTCCCAGTCTTGTGGGAAATGAAGAATGATCCCTCTCATTTGTCATTTCCACTGCTTATCTCTGCAACTCATCCTCCCCTCTTGATACACTTCCTTTTATTCCTTTTGGCTTTAAGCAATGCAAAGCTTCTTTCCTAGATTTGAGGGTAAGATTCTGAAACTAGTTAGCTACTTTCCTCAACAAATCACGGTTCTACATTTCTCAACATACATTAGAACAGATTGATTTTGAGAGTGATTTAAGCATCACAGTGGAATGAGATGTTCCCCTTGTCTCTCTCCTCTAAGTTACAACCAATTGGACATCCATTGACCAACAACTGACTCCCTGCACAGGACAACAGAATGCCTGAGATCCATGCATCTATGCATGTAAAGGTGGTTGGACTGGACCTCCAGGAGACAGGGGAACAAGGAGAACAGCCCCAAACCCCAGTAGCAGTGATCCAAAACGAATTCTCACCCAGCGTGCATAACGGTGACCAGAGTCTGCAGGGGTAGACACAGCACTCATGGCTTAGGCCCTGCCCCCCAGAGTGGTGGGTGGTGCACACTTCCTGAGGATTCAAAACACAGGGTGAAGTCAGTGACCCAGCCCCCTCCCCCTCCCTGGCTGTGGGAACCGTCTTTCCATCAGTGAGGATAGCATCCACAATGTGGATTTCCCAAGTGGGAGTTAGGTGCCTTGACCTGAGGATTCAAAGCTCACTGGCATGTGCTAGCAACCAGAGGCTGAACTAGCAGGAATGACACTCACTTGTGGCTTATCCCCTGCACCCCTAGTGCAGGGTGGGTGGCCTAGTGGTGGGTGGCCCACATATCCTGAGGCTTCAAGACAGAGAGCCATGCTGGTGACCTAGCCTCCTCCCCTTCCCCTGGCAGTGGCACCACGTTTTCCAGCAGTGAGGACAGCATCAATAATACAGAGGGAAATGCAGGAAACTAGTAGGGGTGAGGTGCCCTGATCCGAGGTTTCAAAAGCACAACGGCATGCTCCAGTGACCAGAGGTTACAGGACTAGCAATAACACTTGCATTTTAGCCCCTGCTCCTACCCAGCAGTGGTATGTGGCACCTGTGACCTGAGGCTTCAGGAACCACAGCAGAACCTGTGACCTAGCCCCAGCACCAGCACTTATGACACCAGCTCTTCCAGCAGTGGGAGCTGCATATAAGATTCTGGGCCCCCAGCATTGGCAGTGACACCTGAAATCCAGTGTCCCTGACAGTGGTGCTGCCAGCAAACCCAGATAACCCAGAAGCAGCAGTGCAAGTGGTGCACAGAGAAGCAGCACCCAAGCCAGTGAAGAGCCCTCAGAGAGTCAGTGGGGCAACATAAAGCCCAGGTTATCTTGGAAACAGCAGAAGTGCTCACAGCCTGGCAACCCAGTGGCAATGACTGAGACTGCAATAACATCATATGTGGCAAGACACAGGCAACCTCAGAGGCACAAGCAGCACAAGGAGGGCACTGATGACTCCTCTAACAGAGGCAGTGGAGAGTGGAAAGTGAAGCTCTCAAATACAGCCAGAAACACCTCAGAACCAAAGTAACCAAAGCCTTACCCAAGTAAGAAAGGTGTTTACTATCACCAGTGTGCCAGCAGAGAATCAAATCATCAAGTATCATGAAGAACTACAGTAATACAGCAGAACAGAAAGAAAATGACAACTTTACAGGAATCAAACTTGAAGTTATAGAAGATTGCAATCTACCTGAAAGAGAATTCAAAATAGCTATCATGAAGAGACTCACAAGCTACATGAAAAATCAGAAAGACAGTTCAATGAGCTCAGGAATAAAATTAAGGAACAGAAGGAATACTTAACCAAACATATTGAAATTCAAAACAAAACAAATTCTGGAGGTGAACAATACAATTAATGAGATGAAAAATAAAGTAGAAAGCTTTGCAAATAGATCAGACCATATGGAATAGAGAATTAGTGAGCTTAAAGATAGAAATCTATATATGATTCAGGTGGAAGAAGATAGAGAAATAAGATTTTTAAAAGATGAAGAAATTCTATGAGAAATATCTGACTTAATTAGGAAAAACAACATAAAGATAATAGGTATCCCAGAAGGAGAAGAGAAGGAGAAAAAAACACAGAGCTTATTCAAAGAAATAACAGCTGTACCTTTACATATTCATGTTTTCATGTTCTTTGGATAAATACCCAGCGGTGGAAGAGTTGGATCATATGATAGTTCTATTCTTAATTTTTTGAGGAATCTCCATACTGTTTTCCATAATGGCTGCACAAGTTTGTACTCCCACCAGCATTGTATGACAGTTCTTTTTATCCACATCCTCTCCAACACCTTCTATTTCCTGTCTTGTTGATTATAGCTATTCTGACAGGTGTGACGTGATATCTCCTTGAAAGATATATGTACCCCTATGTTCACTGCAGCATTATTCACAATAGCCAAGACTTGGAAGCAATCTACTTGCCCACCAAAGGATGAATGGATAAATATGTAGTATATATACACAATGGAATACTACTCAGCCATAAAAAATTATTAAATCTGGCCATTTGTGACAACATGGATGGACCTTGAGGATATTATGCTAAGCGAAATAAGTCAGAGGGAGAAAGTCAATACTGTATGATCTCATTCATAAATAGAAGATAAAAATAATAACAAACAATCACATAGAGACAGAGATTGGATTGGTGTTTACCAGAGGGGAAGGGGAGAGGGAGGAGGGAGAAAGGGGTGATTAGGCACATGTGTATGATGATGGACTGTAATTAGTTTTTTAGTGGTGAACATGATGTAATCTACACAGAAATTGAAATATAATGATTTACACCTGAAATTTATATAATGTTATAAACCAATGTTACCACAATACATCATATATATATATATATATATATATCGCTAGAAAAATCAAAAAAAGAAATAATATCTGAGAACTTCCCAAACCTGGGAAGGAACTGGATGTACAAGTACATGAAGCTAATAGAACATCTAATTATCTCAATGCAAAAATACATTCTCCAAAGCATACTATATTAAAACTGTCAAATAAATGACAAAGAAAGAATAGTAAGTGTGACCAGAGAGAAAAAAATAACTTACAAAGGAATTCCATCAGGTTTTCAGAAAATTCTCAGCAGAAAGACTGCAGGCTAGGAGAGAGTAGAATGACATAGTCAAAAGATTGAAAGAGAAAAACTGTCAGCCAAGAATACTCTATCCCACATCTCCTTCAGATGTGAAGGAGAAATAAAAATTTGCCCAGACAAACAAAAGCTGAGGAAGTTCATCGTCACCAGACATGCCTTACAAGAAATGTTGAAAGGAGCCCTCCTACCAGAAAAAAAAGGCAAAAGTTTACAAAGCTTTGAGCAAGGTAATAAATAGACAGAAAGAATCAGAAAATTGCAACTCTATATCAGAGTAGTTAAGTAAACAATTAAAACATAAAAAAATTAAAGGGAAAGAAAGCATCAAAATACCTATAACTGCTTTAATTTGGTCACGAACTCACAGCACAAAAAAGGATAATTTGTGACAACAAAAGCATAGAAGGGGAAGAATAAAAGGATGGAACCTGCATAGACTAATGGAGATAAGATGCTACCTGTGGAAAATGCACTATCTCATCTATGAGATATTCTATACAAACCTCAGAGTAACCACAAAACAAAAAGTCAGAGTAGAGTCAAAATACATAAATGAAGAGAAAACAGAAAAAAACTTCAATGAATACCACCAAACTGAAATGACACACAGAAATACAAGGAAAAAGAAACAATAGAAATATAGAACACCCAGAAAACAAAAGATTAAATGGTGGTATTAAGCCCTCATATATCAATAATCATGCTAAATGTAGATGGATTGAATTTACCAGTTAAAATACACAGAGTGACTGGATGGATTAAAAAACTAGACAAAAAATATACTGCCTCCAGGAGACCCATCTCAGCTCTAAAGACAAACATAGGCTCAGAGAAAGGGATGAAAGATGATATTCCAAGACAATGGTAAAACAAGAAAGCAGTTGTAGCCATACTTCTCTTAGAGAAAATAGACTTCAAGCCAAAAAAGTTAACAAGAGACAAGATGCGCATTCTATAAGGATAAAATGGACATTGTTCCAAGAAGACATAACACATTAATATATATGCATGTAACATAGGGCACCAAAGTATATAAAGCAACTATTAATAGAACTTAAGGGAGAAATTGACAGCAACACAATAGTAGTAGGAGATGTTAATACTCTGCTTACGTTAATGGATAGATCATCCATTGTTGACAGAAAGTCAACAAGAATGACCTTAAATGAAACACTAGACCAGACGGACTAAATAGATGTATATAGAATGTTGCATCCAAAATTAGCAGAACACACATTCTTCTCAAGTGCACATGAAACATTCTCAAAGATAGACCATATGTTGGGAAACAAAACAAGCATCAATAAATTTAAGAAGATTGAAATCAAATTAATGATTTTTCCAACCACAATGATGTGGAACTAGAAATAAACTACAAGAAGAAAGCTGGAAAATCACAAATATGTGGAAAATAAACAACATACTAAACGACTATTGCATCAATGAAGAAATCAAAGGAGGAATAAAAAAATACCTAAAATAAAAGGAAAATGAAACATAATATAACAAAACTTTTGGAATGCAGCAAAATCAGTACTAAGAGGAACGTTAAAAGCAATACAGGCCTAACTCAAGCAACAAGTAAAATCTCAAAAAAAAAATCTATTACTATACCTAAACGATCTAGAAAAAGAAGAAACAAAGCTGAAAGTCAGTAGAAGGAAGGAAATAATAAAAATCAGAATAGATGTAAATGAAATAGAGACTAAAAAAACAGCAGAAAGGGTCAATGATACTAAGCTGGTTCTTTGAGAAGATAAACAAAATTGACCGATCCTTAGCCAGATTCACTAAGAAAAAAGAGAAAAAGCTCAAATAAATAAAATCAGAAATGAAAGGGGAGGGAGGAAGTCAAGATGGCGGCATAGGCAGACTCTGAACTCACCTCCTCCCATGGACACAGCCAATTTACAACTACTCATGGAAAAATTACCCCGAGACAGAACTGAAAACTGGATAAGAGGAACTCCTGCAACAAAGGACAATCCTAATTGAGGCAGAAGAGGCAGAAACTCCCTTCTGGAGAGGAAAAACACGACCTTCACAAGCCGCCAACGTCATGGCAGCCCGGGAGCAGCAGACAGGTACGCAGCCCTCCCTGGAGGAGCGGGGCCCTGAGCTGAGGAACACCCCCACTGTGGGCATTTTGTGGACCCAGCATAATCCAGACGAGTGGCATAATATCTGACTTTGCCTGCTACTAAAACATTGGGGAGTACCCCCAGAAAAGCTGGTTCTTGAAGAAATTAAAACCAGCTCTTAAAGAGCCCACATGCAAACTCACCCATTTCAGAAAGCAACCTAAAATCCCCAGGAAGAAAGGTGCACGGTGCTTTGGTGAAAAGAGACTCACCTAATAGGCCCTGAACGCATCTCGGTGAGAGGTGAGACCTCTCCAGGGACTGGGACATCGGCGACGGCCATTGTTGTGGCCTGGTGTGGGCGTGCTGACACAGACGCCATTGGAGTTCTCCTGGAGGCCTGCTAGCCCAGGGTCTGCTCCACTTGATAGAGCACCGATTTAATCCAGCTCAGCCAGGGCAGGCAGCCCACCCTAGAGACTGGCTCCACCCAACAACAAGCCCTCAGGCAACTTGTGGGTCTGCATAGATTGGTGACTGGATTCTCTGCAGCCTCCCAACTGAGCCGACTTCAGTGGGGCAGGGCGGGCACAAGGAACAGGTGGAGAGTGTGGGACGGTGGTGGAGTGTGTGGGGCTCCTGCCGTGGAGAGACTGGGTCTGCTTCGGGAGGTCCGGGTGCTCACAGGGGGCAGGACTGTATTGACTGTGTGTGGACCTGTGGGCGGCGGGGCTTGTCAGCTGCAGAAGACTTGTGCTTCTCAAAGACCCGCATGGGGGGTTTGCCCCACCTTCCAAAGCTTGAAACAATTGGGTGCTCACATGCCTGAGGCCAGCCCCACCCAGCTGCAATCCTCAGAGAGCTGACAAGAGACTTAAAGACTGGAGGCTTATAGCAATTGTAAGGCCCTGAGCCTAACAACCTGCCACGCTGGGGGCCTACTCACTTAAAAGAAATACTGCAACACAAATGTGGTATTAGAACTTGCAGCCAAATGTGCTGGGGCTCCCCACACCTGATAAAGAGACTGAAGGGCCCACAACAATGACAAGCAGCTGAGCATTACAAGTGCTGATGAGCAGCATAACTCGGCCTCCCTGGGCGCCTACAAGGAGAGCAAACAGACCATAACAAAAGGACACACGTAGCCCACATAGGGGTCACCATTGGAACGTTGAGAACTGAGGGAAGCACACTGCAGGTCTTCTAAGGCATCACTTACATAAGGTCACCTATCCAAGAGCAGGAGACGTAGCTGACCTACCTAATACGTAGACACAAGCACAGGGAAAGAGGCCATATGAGGAGGCAAAGGAATACATTCCAAGTATGGGAACAGGACAAAATCCCAGAAAATGTACAAAGTGAAACAGAAATGAGCAACCTACCCAACAGAGAGTTCAAACAAAGATTGTTAAGGATGCTCACTCATGTGGGGAGAAGAATAGATGAACTCAGTGAGAATGTCAACAAAGAAATGGAAGATATAAAAAATAACCAATCAGAAATGAAGAATTCAATACTGGAAATGAAAAATTCACTAAAGGAACTCAAAAGCAGAGTAGAGGATACATAAGAACGGATCTGTGAGCTGGACAAAAGACTAGAAGAAATTACCCAAGCTGAACAGGTAAAAGAGAAAAGAATTAAAAAGAGTGAGGACAGTCTAAGGGACCTCTGGGACAACATCAAGCACACTAACATCCATGTTATAGGTGTCCCGGAAGGAGAAGAGCGAGACAAAGAGGCAGAGAATCTATTTCAAGAAATAATAGATGAAAACTGCCCTAACATAAGAAAGGAAACAGACATCCAGGTACAGGAAGCACAGAAAGCACCAAAGAAGATAAACCCAAAGAGGCCCACACCATGAACATCATAATCAAAATGTCCAGAATTAAAGATAAAGAGAGAATCCTAAAAGACGCAAGAGAAAGTCAAGTTACATACAAAGTCAACCCCAGAATGCTATCAGCTGACTTCTCAGCAGAAACCTTACAGCCTAGAAGAGAGTGGCATGATATATTGAAAGAGCTAAAAGGAAAAAAGTTACAGCCAAGAATGCTCTACCCAGCAAGGTTATCATTCAAAATGGAAGGAGAGATAAAAAATTTCCCAGAGAAGCAAAAATTAAAGGAGTTTGTCACCAAGAAACCAGTGCTACAAGAAATGTTAAAGGGACTGATTTAAGGGGAAAAGAGAAGACCACAAATAGGAAAAATTATCTATTTCCATGATAAGAGGGTAATGGATACAAATGCACAAAAAAGAGGTTAGATATGATATCAAAAACATAAAAGGAGGGAGGAGGGGAGTTAAAGAGTACAGCTTTCAGACAGAGGTCAAACTAAACAGACCTTCAATTCTGTATAGAAGAAAGGAACAGAGAAGGACTACTAAAACACTGAGGAAAAAAAAAAGTTAAAAAATGGCAGTAAGTACATACTTATCAATAGCTACTTTAAACGTCAAGGGACTAAATGCACCAATTAAAAGGGATAGGTGGCTGATTGGATAAAAAACCATGACCCATATATATGCTGCATACAAGAGACACACTTCAGACCTGAAGACACTCACAAACTAAAAGTGAAGGGATGGAAAAATATACTCCATGCAAATGGCAATGAAAAGAAAGCTGGGGTAGCAGTACTCATATCATACAAAATAGACTTTAAAACAAAAACTGTAAAAAGAGGCAAATAAGGGCATTACATGATGATCAAGGAAACAATCCAACAAGAGGCTATAACACTTGTAAATATCTACGCACCCAATGTAGGGGCACCTAAATATATAAAGCAATTATTAACAGACATAAAAACAGAAATAGACAGTAACACAATAATAGTAGGGGACTTTAACACTCCACTTACACCAACGGATAGATCATCCAAACAGAAGATCAATAAGGAAACATTGGCCTTAAACGACACACTAGAACAGATGGACCTAGTAGATATATACAGAGCATTCCATCCAAAAACAGAAGAATACACGTTCTTTTCAAATGCACATGGAACATTCTCCAGGATTGATCACATATTAGGCCACAAAACAAGTCTCCATAAATTTAAGGAGACTGAAATAATCCCAAGCATCTTTTCTGACCACAGCGGTATGAAACTAGAAATCAGCTATAGGAAGAAAATCAGAAAAGCCACAAATACGTGGAGATTAAACAAAATGCTACTGAACAATGACTGGGTCAATGAAGAAATCAAAGAGGAAATCAAAAAATACCTGGAGACAAATGAAAATGAAAATACGACATGCCAGAATTTATGGGATACAGCAAAAGCGATTCTAAGAGGGAAGTTTATAGCGATACAGGCCTATCTCAACAAACAAAAAAAATCTCAAATAAACAATCTAACAATGCACCTAAAGGAACTGGAAAAAGAAGAACAAACCAAGCCCCAAATCAGTAGAAGAAGGGAAATAATAAAAATCAGAGCAGAAATAAATGAAATAGAGACTGAAAAAACAATAGAAAAAATTAATAAAACCAAGAGCTGGTTCTTTGAAAAGATCAAAAAATTGACAAACCTTTAGCTAGACTCACCAAGAAAAAAAGAGAGAAGGCACAAATGAGTAAAATCAGAAATGAAAGAGGAGAAATTACAACAGACACCTCAGAAATACAAAAGATTATAAGAGAATACTATGAAAAGCTATATGCCAACCAATTCGACAATCTGGAAGAAATGGATAAATTCTTAGAATCATACAACCTTCCAAAACTGGATCAAGAAGAAATAGAGAATTTGAATAGACCAATCACCAGTAAGGAGATCGAAACAATAATCAAAAACCTCCCCAAAAATAAAAGTCCAGGACCAGACGGCTTCCCTGGTGAATTCTACTAAACATTCAAAGAAGACTTAATACCTATCCTTCACAAACTCTTTCAAAAAAATGAGGAGGAGGGGGAGCTCCCTAACTCATTCTATGAAGTCGACATTACCCTGATACCAAAACCAGACAAGGACAACACAAAAAAAAAGAAAATTACAGGCCAATATCACTGATGAACATCAATGCAAAAATCCTCAAGTAAATACTAGCAAATCGCATACAACAATATGTTAAAAAGATTATACACCATGATCAAGTGGGATTTATTCCAGGTATGCAGGGATGGTTCAACACTCGCAAATCAATCAACGTAATACACCACATTAATAAAACGAAGAATAAAAATCACATGATCATCTCAATAGATGCAGAGAAAGCATTTGACAAGATACAGCATCGATTTATGATAAAAACTATGAATAAAATGGGTATAGAAGGAAAGTACCTCAACATAATAAAGGTCATATATGACAAACCCACAGCTAATATCATCTTCAATGGTGAAAAACTGAAAGCTATCCTTCTAAGAAAAGGAACCAGACAAGGATGCCCACTGTCACCACTCCTATTTAACATAGTACTGGAAGTCCTAGCCAGAGCAATCAGGCAAGAGAAAGAAATAAAAGGGATCCAAATTGGAAAGGAAGAAGTGAAACTGTCACTATTTGCAGATGACATGATTTTATATATAGAAAACCCTAAAGAATCCACCAGAAAACTTTTAGAAGTAATAAACGAATATGGTAAAGTTGCAGGATACAAAATCAACATACAAAAATCAATTGCATTTCTATACACTAACAACAAAGTAGCAGAAAGAGAAATTAAGAATACCATCCCATTTACAATTGCAACAAAAACAATAAAACACCTAGGAATAAACTTAACCAAAGAGGTGAAAGAGCTATACATGCAAAACTATAAAACAGTGCTGAAAGAAATTGAAGAAGACACAAAGAAATGGAAAGATGTTCCTTACTCTTGGATTGGAAGAATTAACATAGTTAAGATGTCCATACTTCCTAAAACCATCTATAGAGTCAATGCAATCCCTATCCAAGTTCCAACAACACTTTTCACAGAAATAGAACAAAGAATCCTAAAATTTCTATGGAACAACAAAAGACCCCGAATAGCTAAAGGAATCCTGAGAAACAAGAACAAAGCTGGAGGTATCACACGCCCTGATTTCAAAATATACTACAAAGCTATAGTAACCAAAACAGCATGGTACTGGCACAAAAACAGACACACAGATCAATGGAATGGAATCAAAAGCCCAGATATAAACCCACACATCTATGGACAGCTAATCTTTGACAAAGGAGCCAAGAACATACAATGGAGAAAAGAAAGTCTCTTCAAGAAATGGTGATGGGAAAACTGGATAGCCCATGCAAAAAAATGAAAGTAGACCCTTACCTTACACCATACACAAAAATTAACCCCAAATGGATTAAAGACTTGAATGTAAGACCTGAAACTACGAAACTTCTAGAAGAAAACTTAGGCAGTATGCTCTTCGACATCGGTCTTAGCAACATATTTTCAAGCACCATGTCTGACCGGGCAAGAGAAACGATAGAAAAAATAAACAAATGGGACTACATCAAACTAAAAAGCTTCTGCACAGCAAAGGAAACCATCAACAAAACGAAAAGACAACATAACTATTGGGAGAAGATATTTGCAAACCATACATCTGATAAGGACTTAATCTCCAAAATATGTAAAGTACACATGCATCTCAACAACAAAAAAACTAACAACCCAATTAAAAAATGGGCAAAAGACCTGAACAGACATTTTTCCAAAGAAGATATACAGATGGCCAACAGACACATGAAAAGATGTTCAAAATCATTAACTATCAGGGAAATGCAAATCAAAACTACAATGAGATATCACCTCACGCCCATCAGAAGGGCTATAATTAACAAGACAGGAAACAACAAATGTTGGAGAGACTGTGGAGAGAATGGAACTCTCATACACTGCTGGTGGGAGTGCAAACTGGTGCAGCCACTATGGAAAACAGTATGAAGATTCCTCAAAATATCAAGGATAGAACTACCATATGATCCAGCTATTCCACTGCTGGGTATTTATCCAAAGAACTTGAAAACACCAATGCATAAAGATACATGCACCGCTGTGTTCATTGCAGCGTTATTCACAATAGCAAAGACTTGGAAGCAACCTAAGTGCCCATCAAGGGACGAATGGATAAAGAAGATGTGGTATATATACACAATGGAATACTACTCAGCCATAAGAAACGATGAAATCCAGCCATTTTTGACAACATGGATGGACATTGAAGGTATTATGCAAAGTGAAATAAGTCAGAGGGAGAAGGTCAAATACCATATGATTTCCTTCATTAAGTAGTAGATAATAACAACAATAAACAAACACATAGAGACAGAGATTGGATTGGTGGTTACCAGAGGGGTGGGGGAGGGAGGAGGGTGAAAGGGATAATTCGGCACATGTGTGTGGTAATGGGTTGTACTTAGTATTTTGGTGGTGAACATGATGTAATCTATGCAGAAATAGAAGTATAATGATGTACACCTGAAATTTATATAATGTTATAAACCACTGTTACTACAATAAACAAAAATTAAAAAAAAAAAAAGGAAAATGGTGGTGTTAAGTAGATACCATTGCCTCAAACTTGCCCTATTCCAAGTCTAAGCTCATAAACACAATTACCCTATTTTGTTTCTTTCATCAAAAAAAATTTCAAAATGGCCCTTCTTTTCCTGATAGAATTAATTAGCCCATGATCATAGCATCTGGACATAGCCCACATACAAGAAAAAGACACCTGAAAATGCAATATTTATGTCACGCAAATATGACTATATTCTAATAATACGTACCTTATTTCTGGGTTGCTTTCCCTTTTGGAAATTTCAATATCATCTGGATCCCCTCCTCAAAATTATAGCTCTTCCTATTAGGAGACATTAAACATTTTCCATGAAAGATTGATTGTTTGTCTACCCTGAAAACTCTGTCTTTCCCAGCCCTCCTGGATTTCCATAGATTTCTGCACACATTCTTATCCTCAATGACTGACGCAGAATCATTCACTAAGATGATAGCATGTGTAGCAGGCTTAAAGTGCTAATGGAGATTGTCTTCAGAGTATTCCATCCCTAGATGTTAATTGTATTAAATTTCCAAAATTAGCATATGCATCTCTCCTCTCCAAATACTACTAGATAATAATTATAAGAATTCCTCATAGAGCATATTGAGAAAAAAACTATCCCTCTAGAATTATAACCACAAGTCTTATACCAAACTCCTTTTGTAGCTATAGAATTTGTAACTAGAGGTCAATTTAACAAGGGTAATCCCGCATTTTAGAAATTATGGAAGAATTAAGCTAAACTCAATGAACATATGAAAGAATTCAACTACCTAAATCTTGAATAGAATTTTAAAAATTATTATGGTAAAAATATATTTAAAATTTTGCTTTTTAGCTATTTTTAAGTGTACAATTCAGTGGCATTAATGATATTCAGTCTGCTGTGCATCCATTACCACTATCTTTTTTCAAAACCTTTCATCACTCCAAACAGAAATTCTATACCTTCTAAGCAGTCATTTCCCCGTTCCTCATCCCCCAAGCCATGGTATCCTCTAATCTACTTTCTATCTCTATGAATTTGCCTATTCCAGACGTTTTTCATATAAATGGAATCCTATAATATTTACCCATTTTGTGTCTATTTCACATAGTATAATGCTTTCATGTTTTATCTATGTTATAACATACGTTAGAATTTCATTTGTTCTTAGAGTTGAATAGTATTCTATTGTGTGTATAGACTACATTTTGTTTATCCACTCAAGTGTCGATGAGCACTTAAGTCGCTTCCACTTTTTGGCTACTGTGAATAATACTGCTATAAGTCGGGTGTACACATATCTCTTCAAGACTTTTATTTAATTTTGGGGGTAATTCTATATTTGGGTATACTATTTTTAATATTTTGAGGAAATATATTGTTTTAATGGTGGCTTCACTATTTTACATCATTTTCAGCATTGCACAAGTGTTCTAATTTCTCTGTGTCCTCTGCAACATTATTTTCCAGGTTTTTTTGATAGTAACCATTCTAATGAGTGTGAAGTGGTAACTCATTCTGGTTTAAATTTGTGTTTCTCTCATGATTAGTGATATTGAGCATTTTTTTCAAGTATCTTATTAGCTATTTGTATATCTTCTTTAGAAAAAATGTACAGGCATTCTGATGGGCGTGAGATGAAATCCAGCCATTTGTGACAACATGGATGGGAGGGTATAATGCAAAGTGAAATAAGACAGGGGGAGAAGGTCAAATACCGTATGATTTCCTTCATTAAGTAGTAGATAATAACAACAATAAACAAACACATAGGGACAGAGATTGGATTGGTGGTTACCAGAGGGGAAGGGGGGAGGGAGGAGGGTGAAAGGGATAATTCAGTACATGTGTGTGGTGATGGGTTGTAATTAGTATTTTGGTGGTGAACATGATGTAATCTATGCAGAAATAGAAGTATAATGATGTACACCTGAAATTTTTACAATGTTATAAACCAATGTTACTCCAATAAACAAAAAATTAAAAAAAAAAGAAACAATGTATACTCAAGTGCTTTGTCCATTTTTGAATCAAGTTGTTTGTCTTTTTGTTATTGTTGTTGAGTTTTAGGAATTCTCTGTATATTCTGAATAAAAATTCCTTAATAGATATGTGGTTTCCAAATATTTTCTCTCATTTTTTGGGATTGCCTTTTTACTCTGTTGAGAGTGTCCTTTGATGCATAAGAGTTTTTAACTTTGATGAAGTCCAATTTAATCTATCTTTGTTGTCATTGTTGCCAGTGCCTTTGGTGATGTATGCAATAAATTATTCCCAAATCCAATGTAATGAAGCTTTCCCCATTTTCTTCTATATGTTTTATAGTTTTAGCTCTTACATTTAGGATTTGATCCATTTTGAGTTAATTCTTTTTTGTATATGGTGTTAGATAAGGGTCCAAGATCATTCTCTTACATGTGGATATTCAATTTTCTCAACACCATTTGTTGAAAAAACTGTTCTGCATTGAAAGATTTTGGCACCAGTGTTGAACTGTATTTTATTATATATGCTAGCGTTTATTTCTAGGCTCTATTTTCCATTATAATGGCCTATATGTCTGTCTTTATGCCAGTACTGGACTGTTTTGATTGCTGTAACTTTGTAGTAAGTATTGAAATCAGAAAATGTGAGTCTGCAAACTTCATTAATTTTTTTCAAGATTGTTTTGGCTATAAGGGATCCTATGAGATTCTATATAAATTTTAGGATGGATTTTTCTATTTATGTAAAAACATTATTTACATTTTGGTAGGAATTGCACTGAGCTTGAAGATTGCTTTGGCTAGCATTGACATCTTAACTATATTAAATCTTCCAATGCATGAACACGGTATGTCTTTATATTTATTTATGTCTTCTTGAATGTAATTCATCAATGTTTTATAGTTTTAAATGTGAAAATCCTTCACCTTTTTGGTTAGCTTAATTCTCAGTTATTTTATTCTTTTTGGTGATATTGTAAATGGAATTGTTTTTTTTTAATTTCTTTTTCAGATTGTTGATTGTTAGAGAACACAAATTATATTTGCATGTTGATTTTATATCCTGAAATTTTGCCGAATATGTTTATTAATTATAACAAGGTTTTTGTGGAATCTTTGGGGTTTTCATTATGTATACATAGGATTCTATCATCTGCAGAGATAATTTCACCTCTTTCTTTCCAATTTGGATGTCTCATTTATTTTTTCTATTGTTTTTTATTTTCTATTTTATTCATTTCTATCTGATCTTTATTATTTTTTCCTTCTGCTAGCTTTAGATTTTGTTTGTTCTTCTTTATTAGTTCCCTAAGTTATAAAGTTAGGTTATTGATTTGAGATTTTTCTTCTTTTTAATGTAGGCATTTATAGCCATAAATTTCTCTCTTAGCAGTGCTATCACTGCATCTCAGAAGTTTTAGTACATTGTGCTTTCATTTTCATTCATCTCAGTAGTTTTCTAATTTCCCTGTGTTTTCTTCTTTGATCCATTCCTTGTGTAAGAGCATTGTATAATTTCCAGAAATTTGTCAGTTTTCTAGTGTTTCTTCTGTTATTGATTTCTAACTACTTCTGTTGTGGTCTAAGAAAATACTTTGCATGGTATCTATCTTTATAAATTTATTGAGGCTTAATTTGTGGCCTAAAATGTGGTCTATCTTCAAGAATGTCCCATGTATACTTGAAAAGAATGTGTACTCTGTTGTTGTTGGGTAGAATATTCTGTATATGTCTATAAGATCTATTTGGTTTATTGTGTTAAGTCTTCTAGTTCCTTAGTTATCTTCTGTCTGATTGTTCTACCCATTATTGCACGAGAGATTTTAAAGACTCCAACGTTATTGTAGACTGTCTGTTTCTCCCTTCAATTCTGCCAGTTTTTGCTTTATTTATTATGGTGGTCTGTTATTAGCTGTGGAAATGTTTATAATTGCTATATCTTCTTACTATGTCGATTCTTAGATATATATATATATATATAACATCCTTTTTTTTCTTTAGGTTTATTTTGTCTGACATTAGTATGGCACCTCTGCCCCATTTTGCTTATTATTTGCATCAAATATCTTCTTCCATTCTTTAACCTTCAATCTATTTGTGTCATTGTTTCTAAAGTGAGTCTCTTTTACACAGCATGTAATTGGATCTTGAGGCTTTTTAGTCTATTCTTTCAATTACTATCTTTTGATTGGAATTTAATTAATTTACATTTAAAGTAATAACCAATAAGGAAGGACTTACTTTTGTCATTATACTATTTGCTTTCTATGTGTATTGTAGCTATTTTCTTCCTAAATTTTGCAATACTGATTTCTGTTGTTGTTTAGTTGGCTTTTTTTTTTGCAATTAAAAGTTTCAATTTCTTTCTCTTTTTATTTTGAGTATATCCTATAGCTATTTTATTTGTAATTACCATGAGGATAACAATTCACATTATAGAGATATTACACACTCATTTGAATTTGTATCAGCTTAACTCCAACAACATACAAAATTTCTGCTCCTATACAGTTTTGTTCCAACTCTTTTCAGTTATTATGTCACAAAATTGCATTTTTATGCATTGAACGTTCAAAACCTAAACTAATTTTTTTATTCATTAGTATCTTAAATCATGTGAAAAATAAAAAGTGAAGTCAAAAGTTACAATAATAAAATAACCCTAGATTTACAATTGCCCATGTATCTAGCTTTTCCAGAGATCTTTGTTTCTTCTTACGGCTCTGAAGTATTGTCTAGTGCCCTTTTATTTCAACCTAAAGGATTCTCTTTAGCATTTCTTGCATAGCAGGTCTAGTGGTAACAAATTCCCTCAGCTTTTGTTCTTCTGGAAATGTCTCAAATTCTCCTTTACTTTTGAAGGGCAATTTTGCTAGATATAGGATTCCTTGTTGGCAGATATTTTTTCCTTCTGCACCTAGAATATTTCAACCCACTGCCTTCTGATATCCAAGATTTCTAATGAGAAATCCATTGATGATCTTATGGAAGCTGCTCTGTATGTTATGAGTCACTTTCTTTGCTGGTTTTAAGTTATTCTTTTTGTATTTGTCATCATGAGTTTGATTATAATGTGCCAGTGTGAGTCTCATTGGGTTTATCCTGCTTTTTTTGAGATTCTTGGATGTTTAAATTTGTGTTTCATCAAATTTGGGAAAATTGTGACCATGGTGTATGATCCTTTTAATGTGCTGTTGAATTAAATTTGATAGTATTTTATTGAGGTTTTTGCACCTATGTTCATCAGGGATATTGGTCTGTAGTTTCCCTTTCTTATAGTATTTTTGTCTAATATTCGTATCAAAGTAATGCTAGTCTCATAAAATTAGCTTGGAAGTGGTGCTTCTCATTTTTTGGGAGAGTTTGAGAAGGATTGGTATTAATTATTCTTTAAATGTTTGGTAGAAATATCTAGTGAAGCCATCTGTTCCTGGTATTTCTTTGTTGGGAGGTTTTGATTCAATATCCTTATTGGTCATAGATTTGTTTATATTTTCTATCTTTGTATTTCATTCTTGACAGGTTATATGTTTCTAGTAATTTATCAGTATCTTCTAAGTTATCCAATTTGTTGGTGTGTAATTGTTCCACTTTATTCTTTTTATTTTTGTGGTAATGTAATGTCTAATTTTTACTCTTTTTTTTAATTGTTGCTATTTGAGTCTTCTTTTTCTTATTCTAGCTAAGTTTATCAATTTTTTTCATTTTCTAAAATACTAACTCTTAGTTCCATGTATTTATTTATTGTTTTTCTATTCTCTATTTTGTCTATTTCTGCTCTGATTTTTAATATCTTTTCTTCTGCTAACTTTGTTTAATTCATTCTTTTTCTAATTCCTTGAGGTGTAAAGTTGGTGTTTTATTTGTTTTTTTTTTTAATGTAGGAGTTTCCACTATAAACAGTTTCCACTAAAATAGTTTCACTACTACTCCCTCCTCTTAGTAATGCTTTTGATGTACTCAATAGATTTTGGTGTGTTGTGTTTCATTTCAATTTTTCTCAAGATATTATTTTGGGGGGTTGAGGAAGGGTCACCCTGAGCTAACATCCATTGATAATCTTTCTCTTTTTTTGCTTGAGGAAGATTAGCCCTGAGCTAACATCCGTGCCAATCTTTCTCTATTTTGTATGTGGGATGCCTCCACAACATGATTGATGAGTGGAATAGGTCTGTGCCCAGGATCTGAACCCATGAACCTAGACCATTGAAGCAGAGCATGTAGAACTCTAACCACTTAACCATGGGGCCAGTCCCCCTCAAGATAGTTTATAATTTTTCTTGTGATTTCTTCTCTGACTCATTGGTTGTTCAAGAGTGGGTTGTATAATTTCAGCTTTTGTGAATTTTCCAATTTTCCTTTTCCTATTGATTTCTAGTTTTATTCCATTGTGGTCAGAAAATATACCTGCTATGATATCAATCTCCTTACATTAATTAATATTTGTTTTGTGACCTAATATGTGATATATCCTGAAAAAATATTGTATGTAAACTTGAGAAGAATGTGTATTTGGTTGTTGTTGCGTGGAGTGTTTTGTATATATCTATTATATTTGATCTTTATATAGTGCTATTCCCCTCTGATTCCTTATTGATCTTTTGTCTGATTGTTCTATCCATTATTGAAAGTGAGATATTAAAATCTCCTACAATTATTTTGTTACTTCCTATTTCTCCATTCATTTCTGTCAAAGTTTTCTTCATACTTAGGTGCAATATATTTATAGATGTTATATCTTTCTGATGAACTGATCTTTTTTTTTGAGGAAGATTAGCCCTGAGCTAACATCTGTTGCCAATCCTCCTCTTTTTTGCTGAGGAAGATTGGCCCTGGGCTAATGTCCGTGCCCATCTTCCTCTGCTTTATATGGGATGCTGCCACAGCATTGCTTGATAAGCAGTGCATAGGTCCACGCCCAGAATACGAACCTGCAAACCCTGGGACACCAAAGTGGAGCATGTGAACTTAACCACTATACCACTGGGCTGGCCCCTGAATTGACCTTTTTATTGTTATATAATGTCCTTGCTTGTCTTGTATCAGTTTTTGACTTAAAGTCTATTTTTCTAACAAAAGAATGGTTACCCATGCTCTCTTTAGGTTATCATTTATATGGAACATCTTTTTATACCCTTTTGCTTTTAGTCTACGTGAGTTCTTACATCTAAAGCAACGTGTTGTGAGGAGCAATGTCAGCATCATAGTGGTGTGAGTAGTTTCTTTTTTATCCCCCTTAAATTTAAAACTACTAAGACATCCATAATTGAACAAAAGCACCTCTGCCCAGCACACTAGAAAACCCAAGAGATCCATCAATATATGCACCTGAAAGTGGGTAAATTGGACTGTGGAGGAGGTGGCAGAGCCAGGGGAGTGGTGGCAGAGGTCAGAAGTGGAAGGAACAGGTGGCAGGCCAGCAAGACCATTCTGGCAGGGAAAGTTGGAGGGTGAAGGTGGTAAATGGGGCTCTGCCTGGCTGCAGAGGCTGCCGATAGAGGGACTGGTGCTCTCTCTGAGGAGAGACCACAGTGACTGGGGGAAGGAAACAAATAAAGTGGACAAAAAATTGTAGGAGCCAGTTTCATGCTGTCTGCCCCAGGATTCTGGCTAGAGGACTGCCTGTGGAACTCTGGGACCCCACATTTGAGGACCCCACTACAAGCTGTGGGCACACCCAAAGCCCCAAGAGGTAAAGGCA
Source organism: Diceros bicornis minor (assembly GCF_020826845.1). Taxonomy (NCBI): domain Eukaryota; kingdom Metazoa; phylum Chordata; class Mammalia; order Perissodactyla; family Rhinocerotidae; genus Diceros; species Diceros bicornis. The sequence goes on along the minus strand of NC_080759.1, from coordinate 7,898,424 downwards.
CACCTCCCCCCAATCTGGTGCCATGCCTTTTTTTCCTCTCTGCCAGCTTTTTTTTGTGTGTACAAGCTCACAACCTTAATGGCATGTAAGCTCTGGTAAGAGAAACCAAAAAATTGTGTTATACCACCACCTTCTGGAAAAAAAAATGAAAGCTTCTAATTATCAATCTGTTAAATTGTTAAAATTAAAGTAAAAAAAACTTAAATAAAGAAGGTGTTATCTTTCTCAAATGCAGTGGCAGAGTCACTTTTTAGCAAACACTGTGAAAAATCTTGGTAAGACAGTATCATGAAAAGAAAATTACAATTTTCCAGCAACCAAACCCCAAAATACAGAATATTATGGTCTAACCAATAAAGAATTCAAAATAGCTGCTATGAAGAAATGTAATGAGCTACAATAAAATTCAAAAAGGCAATACAACAACCTCAGGAATAAAATTAATGAATAAAAGGAGTACTTTACCAAAGAGATTAAAATTCTAAAAAAGAGCCAAACAGAAATTCTGAAGTTGGAGAACTCAATAAATGAGAGGAAGAATGCATTAAAAAAACATTGAAAATAGAGCAGATTAGATGAAAGAGAGAACAAGTGATCTCAAGGATAGGAATTGAGAAGTGATTCAGGTGGAAGAGGAGAGAGAATTAAGATTTAAAAATGTGAAGAAACCCTATAAGAACTGTCATACTCCATCAAACAAGCCAAAATAAGGTTAATAAATATGCCAGAAGAAGACAGAAACAAGAAAGCAGAGAGCTTATTTAAAGAAATAATAGCTGAGAACATCCCAAACCTAGGGGAGAAACTGGATATACAAGTTCCCAAGTCTAATAGAATACCTTATCATCTCAACACAAAAAGACCTTTCCCAAGACACATTATATTAAAACTGTCAAAATTCAGTGATAAAGAAAGAATTTTAAAGGCAGCTAGAGAAAAAAAGAAAGTAACCTACAAGGAATCCCCAGTAGGCCATCAGAGATTTCTCAGAAGAAACTTTACATGCCAGGAAAAAGTGAAATGACATATTCAAAGTATTGAAAGATAAAAATTGCCAGACAAGTATACTCGATCCAGCAAAGTTATCCTTCAAATATAAAGGGGAAATAAAGGCTTTTCCAGACAAACAAAAGCATAGAGAATTTAGGACCACTAGACCTGCCATACAAGAAATTTTAAAAGGAGTTCTTCAAGCTGGAACAAAAAGATAAAAGTACAGAAAACTCTGATTAAAGTGATAAATAGTCAGAATTACAAAACTCTCTTTTATAGAATAGTTTATTAAACACTTAATTATATAATATAAGTTAAAGGAAAAGAGCATTAAAAATAACTATAGCTACTACAACTTGGTAACAAAATCACATCATAAAAATATAATTTGAGGCATCAAAAATATAAATGAGGAAGAGTAAAAGGATAGAACATTCATAGGTGGATGGAGATAATTGATATTATTTAAAAAAAGACTATTTTATCTATGAGCTGTTTTATTTAAACCTCATGGTAACCACAAAGCAAAAATCTAGACATAAAATAAAATCTAAACATAAAACAGAGGAGACTTAGGAAATCACCATGGAAAACTACAAACTTACAAAGGTAGACAAAAACAGAAAAAAAAAAATGGAGAGATAAAATAACCACATAGCAAAATATAAAATGGCAGTAGTAAATCCTTATATATCAATAATCACCCTAAATGTAAATGTATTGAACTCACTAATCAAAAGGCACAGAGGGGCTGGATGGATAAAGAAGCAAGACTGAATTATTTGCTGCTTAGAAGACACTCATTTGAGCTCTAAAGACACATGTAGGCTCAATGAAAGGATGGAAGATAATATTGCAAGCAAATGGAAACCAAAATGCCATATTTATATCAGACAAAATAGACTTTGAGCCAAAAAGGGTAACAAGAGACCAAAAAGATCATTATATAATGATAAAGGGGTCAATACATCAAGAAAATATAACAATCATGAATATACATGTTCCGAAAACCTGAGCACCAAAATATATTAAGCAATACTAACAGATCTTAAGGGATAAATAGACAACAATACAATAATAGTAAGGTAATTCAATACCCCACTATCAGCAATGAATAAATAGTCCAGTCAAAAGAATCAACAAGAAAACATTGGAATTGAACCACACTTTAGAACAAATGGACTTAACAGACATATACAAAACATTCCATCCAACAGCAGCAGAATACACATTTTTCTCAAGCGCACATAAAACATTCTCCAGGATAGATTATATATTAGGCCACAAAACAAATCTTAGCAAATTTAAGAAGATTGAAATCATACCAACTATCTTCTCTGACCAGATGGTGTGAAGTTAGAAATCAACAAGAGGAAAGTGAGTAGATCTACAAATGTATAAAAGCTAGACAACATACTACTAAACAACCAATGGATCAAAAAAGAAATCAAAAGAAAGATAAAAAATTACATCAAAAAAAGAAAAGAAAAATACAACATATCATATTTTGTGGGATGTAACAAAAATAGTTTTGATAAAAACATTTATAGCAATAAGTGCATATATTAAGAAATTAGAAAGATTGCAAATAAACAACCTAACATTACACATCAAGGAACCAGAAAAAGAGGAACAAATTAAGTCCAAAATTAGCAGAAGGAAGGAAATAATAAAGATCATAGAAGAAATAAATAAAATAGAGACCAGAGAAACAATAGAAAAGGGCAACTATACTAAGAGTTTCTCTAAAAAAAGAAGCAAAGTTGACAAACCGTTAGCTAGACTGAAAAAAAGAGAGACATGACTCAAATAAATAAAATTAGAAATGAAAGAAAATTACAATTGATACTACAGAAATACATAGAATCATAGGAGACTACTATGAACAATTATATGCCAAAAAATTACATAACCCAGAAGAAATGGATACATTTCTAGAAACACACAATCTACAAAGACTGAATCAGGAAGAAATAGAAAATATCAACAGACCAATAATGAGTTAAGAGATTGAATGAATAATCAAAAAACTCCCAATAAAATAACTCCAGGACCAGGCAGCTTCACTGGTAAATTCTACCAGACATTTAAAGAAGAATTAACACCAATCCTCATCAACCTTTTTCAAAATATTGAGGAGGAGGAAACACTTCTAAATGCATTCTACAATGTCACCATTGTCTTGATACCAAAAAGAGATAAGAACACCACAAGAGGGGCTGGCCCCGTGGCTTAGTGGTTGGGTGCACACGCTCTACTGCTGATGGCCTGGGTTCAGATCCTGGGTGCGCACCGACGCACCGCTTCTCCAGACATGCTGAGGCGGCATCCCACATACAGCAACTAGAAGGATGTGCAACTATGACATGCAACGATCTACTGGAGCTTTGGGGAAAAAAAGGAGGATTGGCAATAGATGTTAGCTCTGAGCCGGTCTTCCTGAGTGAAAAGAGGAGGATTGGCGTGGATGTTAGCTCAGGGCTGATCTTCCTCACACACACACACAAAAAGAACACCACAAGAAAAGAAAACTATAGACCAAAATGAATGAATTTAGATACAAAAATTCTCAACAAAATATTAGCAAACCAAAATCAAAAACCCATTAAAAGGATTACACACCATAACCAAGCAGGATTTATCCCAAGATGTAAGGATGGTTCAAAATATGCATATCAATAAACATAATTCATCACATTAATACAATGAAAGATAAAAATAACACTATCAGCTCAATAGATGCAGAAAAAGCATTTGACAAAATATAACATCCTTTCATGATAAAAACTCTTAACAGGTTGGGTATAGAAGGAACATATCTCAACATAAGAAAGGTCATATATGACAAACCCACAGCTAACATTATACTCAATGGAAAAAAATTGAAACTGTTTCCTCTAAGTTCAGGAAAAAGACAAGGATGCTCACTCTCACCAGTCCTATTTAATATAGTACTGGAAGTCCTAACCACACAAATTAGGCAAAACAAAAATATAAAAGGCATCCAAATTGGAAAGAAAGAAGTAAAATTGTCACTATTTGCTGGTATTATCTTATCTATGAAAAGTCCCAGAGAGTTCATTAAAAAACTGTTAGAATTAATGAACAATTTCAATAAAATGGCAGGTTACAAAATCAACATACAGAAATCATTGGCATTCCTTTACACTAACAATGAAGCATTGGAAAAAGAAATAAAGAAAAGTATTCCATTCACAATAGCATCAAAAACAATAAAATACTTAGTAATAAATTTAACAAAGGAAATGAGAGATCTGTAGAATAAAAACTACAAGACTTTGCTGAAAGAAATTGAAGAAGACAAAAACAAATGGAAGGACATCATGTGGTCATGGATCAGAAGAATTAATATTGTTAAAATGGCCATAACATCTAAAGATATCTGCAAATTCCAAGTAATCCCCATCAAAATACCAAATGCATTTCTCAGAGAAATAGAAGAAACAATCCTAAAATTTGTGTGGATCCACAAAAGACCCCAAATAGCCAAAATAATCCTGAGTAAAAGAACAAAGTTGGAGGTATTACACTTTCTGATTTCAAACTACACTACAAAGCCATAGTAATAAAAACAGTATGGTACTGGCACAAAAATAGATAGACTGAAGGAACAGAATAGATAGCCTAGAATTGAGTCCCAGCATATATGGTCAACTAATATTTGACAAAGGAGCCAAGAACACTCAATGGGAAAAGATAATCTATTCAACAAATGGTGATAGGAAAACTGTAGAAACACATGCAGAACAACAAAATTGGACCCCTATCTCACACCATTCACAAAAAGTAACTTAAAACGGATCAAACACTTAAACATAAGACTTGATGCCATGAAACTCTTAGAAGAAAACATAGGAAAGAAGCTCATTGATATTGGAGTTAGCAATAATTTTTTTGGATATGACACCAAAAGCACAAGCAACAAAATCAAAAATCAACAAATGAGACTACATCAAACTCAAAAGCTTCTGCACAGAAAAAGAAACAACAAAATGAAAAGACAGCCTACAGAATGGGAGAAATTTTTACAAAGCAGAAACGTTATAAGGGGTCAATATCAAAAATATATAAAGAACTTATACAACTTAATAAAGAAAACTAAAAATCTGATTTAAAAATGGGCAGGATACCCTCAATGTCCATCCATGTTGTCACAAATGGCTGGATTTCATCGTTTCTTACGGCTGAGTAGTATTCCATTGTGGACATTGAGGGTATTATGCAAAGTGAAATAAGTCAGAGGGAGAAGGTGAAATACAATATGATTTCCTTCATTAAGTAGTAGATAATAACAACAATAAACAAATACATAGAGACAGAGATTGGATTGGTGGTTACCAGAGGGAAAGTGGGGAGGGAGGAGGGCAAAAGGGATAATTCAGCACATGTGTGTGGTGATGGGTTGTAGTTAGTATTTGAGTGGTGAACGTGATGTAATCTATGCAGAAATAGAATTATAATGATGTACACCTGAAACTTATACAATGTTATAAGCCAATGTTACTGCAATAAACAAAAAATTAAAAAAAAAATGGGCAGGAAAACCAAATAGACATTTTTCCAAGAAGACATCAAAGTGGCCAACAGACACATGGGAAGATGCTCAACATCACAAATCATCAAGAAAATGCAAATAAAAACCACAATGAGATATCACATTACATCTGTTAGAATGGCTATCATCAAGAAGACAAAAAACAATGGGTGCTGGCAGGAATGTGGTAAAAAGGAGACCTTGATACACTGTTGGTTAAAATGTAGTTTAGTTCAACGACTATGAAAAATGATATGGAATTTTCTCAAAAAATTAAAAATAGATTACCACAAAATCCAACAATTCCACTTCTAAGAATATACCCAAAGGAAATGAACACAAGATTTTGATGAGTAATATGCAGTCCTATATTTATCACAGCATTATTCACAATAGTGAAGATATGGAAACAACCCAAACACCCATTGATGGATGAAAGGATGAAAAAGATGTAGCATATATACACAAGGGAATGTTATTCAGCCATGAGAAGGGAGGATATCCTGCCATTTGCAACAACATAGATGGACCTTGAGCATATTTCACATTATGCTAGGTGAGATAAGTCAAGACAGAGAAAGATAAGTACTATATGATATCACTTATATGTGGAATCTAAAAAAGTCAAACCCGTAAAAAAAAAAACCCAGAAAATAAAATGGTGGTTACCAGACAATGGAGGTGGGGGGATAAGATTGATGGAGATTAAGGGTACAAACTTGTAATGAGTAGTAAATAAGCCATAGAGATCTAACGTACAGTATAGTAAATATAAACAATATTGTACTGTAACTATGTAACGTGATAAATATTGCTACAATGGCAATTGTATTACAATATATAAACGTATAAAGTAAGAGCTCTACACCTTAAATTTACACAGTGTTACATATCAAATTTATCAAATTAAAAAATAATAAAATATAGTGGCAGAGTTGTAGACAGCATATAGCTGGAACTTATTTTATCTGTTCAGCCACTCTTTGTCTTTTGATTGGAGAATTTAATCCATTTATGTTTAAAGTAATTACCAATAGGGAAGAAATTACTATTATCACTTTATTAATTGTATGTCTTGTAGTTATTTTGCCTCATTTCCTCTATTGCTGCCTTCCTTTGTATTTCATTGATTTTTTTTGTACTGACATGCTTTGATTCCTTTCTAATTTTTTAAAATCTTCTATTGTATTTTCTGTGTGGTTATCATGGGGATAACATAAAATATATCTATTTTTAACTGATAACAACTTAATTTTTTTTCTTTTTTTATTGTGAAATTTTTGTTGTACATTATTGTTTATTGGTCACCATATAAGTGTATCCCTCCATCCCTTGTGCCCACCCCTCACACCCCTAGCCCCTGGTAACCACCAAACAATTCTATCTGTCCATTTGTTGGTTTATCTTCCACATATGAGTGAAACCATGCACTGTTTGTTTTTCCCTTTCTGGCTTATTTTACTTAACATAATACCCTCCAGGTCCATCCATGTTGTAACAACTTAATTTTAATTGCATACAAAACTGTACTCTTTTACATCTTCCCCATTATGTTATTTGTATCAAAAATTACCCATTTTTAAATTTTGTATCCATTAACATTTTTTTTAAAAAAACAGTTTTATTTATTTATTTATTTATTTATTTATTTATTTATTTATTTATTTATTTATTTTTTGTGAGGAAGATCAGCCCTGAGCTAACATCCATGCCAATCCTCCACTTTTCGCTGATGAAGACCAGCTCTGAGCTAACATCTATTGCCAATCCTCCTCCTTTTTTTTCCCCCCCCAAAGCCCCAGTAGATAGTTGTATGTCATAGTTGCACATCCTTCTAGTTGCTGTATGTGGGACGCGGCCTCAGCATGGCTGGAGGAGCAGTGCGTCAGTGCGCGCCCGGGATCTGAACCCGGGCCGCCAGTAGCGGAGCGCGTGCACTTAACCACTAAGCCATGGGGACGGCCCCATTAACATGGTTTTATAGTCATTGTCATCTTTTTTGCTTTTCTCTTGTATTCTATGCCAAAATAAAAATGATTTACATTCCACTTTTACTGTATTGCAAGATTCTGTATTTTATTTTATTTTATATTTACCTTTACTAGAGAGCTTTATATTTTTATATGCTTTTATGTTGCTGTCTAGTGTCCTTTTCTTTCACTTGGAAGACTCCATTTAGCATTTCTTGTAAGACATGTCTAGTAGTAATGAACTCTCTCAGCTTTGTTTATCTGGGAAGATCTTTATTTCTCCTTCACATTTGATATAGCATAGATATAGCAACAAGACATAGCATTCTTGGTTGGCAAGGTATTTTTTTTTTTTTCACTTTTAATATATTAGCACACTCCCTTCTGGCCTGTAACGTTTCTTTTGAGAAATCCATTGTTAATCTTGTGTGAGCATCCTTCTATTTGACAATTCATTTTTCTCTTGCTGCTTTGAAGACTCTTTCTTTGTCTTTGACTTTTGACAGTTTGATTATAATGTATTTCAGTGTAAGCCTCTTTTTGTTTTTCCTGGTTAGAGTCTTTTGAGCTTGAATTTGGATGACCATTTTTCTTCCTCATATTGAGAAGATTTTGGCCATCATTTCTTCAGATAAACTCTCTTCCTCTTTCTGCGTCTCTTCTTGGATTCTCGTATTATCTATCTTGCTCTGCTTCCTGATGTCTCATAATTCCCTTATGCTTTTCTTCACTTTTCTGTTGTACCTTATTGATCTTCTAAAGTTTATTATTTTGAATTTTTGTCAGGTAATTAATGGATTTCCATTTCTTTATAGTCAGAATCTGGAAATTTATTTTTTCCTTTGATTGTTCCAGGTTTCCCTCTACATATGCCTTGTGATTTTGTGCAAGAATTTCAGCACTTTAAACAAGAGCTGCCTCTCCCAGTTTTTAAGGATTGACTTTGTATGCAAGAAGACCTTCACCAATCAGCCCTGCTAGCAATTCTGTGGACTGTCAACACTTTTCTGGGAATACGTCTACTCTGAATTTACACAAGTAATTTCCCAATTAGAGAGTTTGCAAGATTTCTTATCAGGAGCTTGTAATTCCTTGCTCCCTCTGATGTTTACCTGTAGTACTACAGGTTCTCTAGTCTTGGAAGAAGCTGCTAAGCTTGCTTTTGTTCTCAGGGACCCCCCCCCACCCCAGGCATCCAATGTATGCCAGTTTTCTGTCAACACTCTGAGTCAAGTGAGAGAGAACCATTCTGGCAGCCTCCCCAAAAGTTAGACTGTTGGACATACATTTTACTTCTCTATTTCTCTCCCAAAGCAGAAGCCACAAGTAGGACTTTTTCTCCCAATCATGCCAAAGTGTATCAGCTTGGGAGAAGGGTGATTGTAAATTAAATGTAGCAGCTTTTATAACACATTTAAATGCAGCTGTTTTGGATGTGTGTTTGCCTGAAATACTGTGACTTCTTAACTTGTTTCTAGAGTTCTCATAAAGGCTTTTTGAATCATATGTTGTTTTTAACTCATTGTCCTAGGGGAAAAAGTCTAGAACTTCCTATCCTGTCATCTTTCTGATATCAATCTCCTATTCTCATTTACTTTTGTGTTCATTTTTGGATATTTTCTTAGTGGTTACCGTGAGAATTACAATTGTTAAATTCTTGTTAAATTCTTAAATGTATTACAATCTAGTTTGAATTAATATCAACTTAGATTCAATAGCATATAAAAATTCTACTCCCATATAGGTTTGCTCTACTTTTTATGTGGTCTTTGACACAAATTTCATCTTAATACATTGTGTGCTCATGGACATAGTTTTACAATTTTGATTTTATTCATTTATCTTTTAAATCATGTAGGAAATCAGTGATGTTACAGTAAAAATTGGCTTTTATATTTATCTATGTAGTTACCTTTCCTGGAGTTTTTATTTTTATATGTGGCTTCAGTTTACTGCATTACGTCTTCTTATTTTGGCCTGAAGGACTTCCTCTAGAATTCTTGCAAGTCTAGCAGGAATGAACTCCCTCAAATTTTGTTTACCTGGGAAGGTATTAACTTCTCCTTCACTTTTGAAGGGTAGTTTTGCTGGATATAAAATTCTTATTTGATATGTCCTTTCTGTTCCTTGACCGGCCCATACTTTAAATATAATATCCCACTACCTTATGACTTCGGTGATTTTTTGATACAAAAATATGTTAATCACACGAAAATTCCTTGTATGTGAGTAATCACTTCTCTTTTGTTGCTTTCAAGATTTTTTCGTTGTCCTCAGTTTTCCACAACTTGATTATGATATGTCTCAGTGTGGACCTCTTTGCAAATAGTTTTCAAATTAATTGAGCATCTTTAATGTGTAGTTTTGTGTCTTTTATCAGATTTGGAAGTTTTCACCCATTATTTCCTCAAATATTCTTTTTGCTCCTTTCATTTTTGCCTTTCCTTCTTGGTTTTCCACTACATATACGTTGTTATACTTGATCATGTCCTATATATTTCTTAAGCTCTGTTAATTTTTATTCATTCTTTTTCCCTTATGCTCATTATACAAGATAATTTCAACTGACTTGTCTTCAAGTTGACTAATTTTTTCTCCTGACAGCCCAAATCTGCAATCTTAGATGTTGTTCAAGTACTCCAGTGAAAACATCTGGGCCGGAAGGTATATTTTTTAAGTTTGTAATTATGAATTCAATTTCTTTAATAGTTATAGGGCTACTCAAATTACCTATTTTATATTGGGTGAGTTGTGGAAGTTTAAATTTTTTGAACAGTTAACTAAGTTCATCTAAGTTGTCAAATATATATATTTACAGTTATGTGTAGTTGCAGTGTGAGTGCCTGACAATTAGTTTTTTGACTGTAATATAACTGCTTAAAATTAACCTTTTGATTGCTGAAGAATCCATTTAAAAGACACTTCTTTCAAATAAACACATTGTCAGCTACACAGCTAGATAAAGAGGTAGGCCATCCCACTCACAAAATTCCCCTTTAGAAAATCCTGTTTGACCTAGAACTGACATTTTGAGTGATCCTGCTTTTTCCTTTCTGTGCTTTAATTCCTGCTTTTATGTTTTAAATTCACCAATAAAGAGTGAACCTGCAAAACCCTAGGCACCTCACTTGACCCCAATAAAGGCAGAACCCCAGGTCCATGCTCTCTTTCTCTACCCATGACCTCAATGTGTGGACCCAGGGATTCTGTATACCCTCCAAGACCTGTGAGTAATAAAGCTTATTTTTCAAAGATCCATGATGTTCATTGCTGAACATCATATGATCTTGCAATCATAATAAGAACCACAAGGTCTGGTCCAGCCACAATATTGGCTCCTGTTGGGGAAATATATGTGGGGTCTCACCACAAGTAGTACAGGCCCAGATGACTGCCCTCAGGCATTTTTAGCCAATAGTATATTAACCTAAATAAAAAGACAAACTGAGGCAAGATTGAATTACCAGAAATTGAGTTTATTTAGGAATAGCAGAGGAATTGCAATTCAGAAAATGCATGCTATAGAAACCTACAGGTGAGTCATTGTGGGTTTGGGGGACAGGCTGCATTTATAAACAAGGAGTGAAAAAATGGGGAAGTCCAGCCAGTGTCCAAGCAGTAATAACTTGAGAACAAAGAGAGATTCTTGGTGAATTTCATTGGTCAGGAGACAAGTTTTGGTCTTCTGTAAATCGAACATTTATGAGAAATCAGTCTCTCAATTCCTAAGTTCCATTCTCCTGAAGGTGTATGCATGAGATTCTCCATTTCATATCCTTTGGTTCCATTTTATATTGAAATCTTTTTTACATTTCACCTTCTTCATCAAGACATTTTGCAGAAAACATTGCTGATCAACACTGTTGTTTAGGTGTTGTTTTCCTTTATTCAATCAGAGACATTGTTAGATAGAGTGCGTGTCCCTTGAAGCTGAGAAGGACCATCTTCAGGTGTCTTGTCCCATGGATGAGGGAAATGGCAAGTGGATTTCATTGGCCATATTTGAACAACAAAAGGAACAAAAAATGAAGAATCTCAGTCATGCTCTTCTTGCATGTCTAGTTTAGTTTTCATGGTCAGTTGAGTTTTAGAATAAGCATAAAAGAAATATTCTTAACACAGTGCACTAGGGAGATTACTATGGTTATTATAAAAAAGAATAATTCCCACTGTCTGGAGTGCACTTTAGACCCATGGTCCCCAAGACCCAAACCAATAAGAATCAAATAAGCCAAAAAAGACCCTATTGAAGGGATCACTTTCTTAACCCAGATGACTTTGTTCAGTGATCTTATGTATCTGAGTCTCAACTTGCCCAGAAGTGTCAATCCAAGTGCACCAAGTGATGTTGCCCATAGCACAAACACCTCCTTGCTCTGTTGAAAGATAACCAAGTGATACTCTGTTATCAAAAGGAACTTTGGACAGAGAATCTAGGGATTTTTTTTTGGCAGCTATTGCTTTAGCAGCAGATTCAGCAATATCTTCATGAGTTAAGGAGAAGTTCCTTATTGTAGCCTCATTTGCACTTACTACTAGCCAGAGAAGTATGGATTTGACAAATAAAGTAAATTTTAAATTATAAATGCCTCCTGGTAAATCTTGATTGAGTCTGTGACTTGGAACTAGAAGGGCAGTAGCCATGGAAGCCAGTAAAATTTAAGGGTCTATAGCATAAAAATGTTTTATTCTCATTACCCTTGCCTTGTATCCCTTGCTTGTACAGAGCATGGACAGAAGGTTCCTTGGGTTTGGGGTTGTTAACCAGAGACAAGGAAATGGACCCTCAGGGCTATAGAGTCTGACACATTAGAGACAGGGCTCAGTTTGTTCCAGAGAAACTAAAACATAGGAAATCAGGTAGAAGATTGTGATGGGCATAGCTGTAGAATCACCAGCATTGCGGCATATCCAATAGTAGTTTGGAAGTTGGATTATGCCCTCTTTGCAATAGCCTGAGATATATGAACACTGACATTATCTTTCCAGCCCAGAGCAAGGCTAAAGATAGACAAAAGAATCATAAAAGACCTTCATGGAGTAAGATTTAGGAAAAGGACGCTCAGAGAGGGAAGGAGGAACAGAAAGAAATGTTCTTGACTCAACAGCTTGGGAGGAAGCAGTCTACTTCGGTGTTGACTACTTTTCTTCCTAGTCACTTCGATTTTGAGATCTCCAGCAGCTGCACAGGACAATACATCAAGTGGAGCCTTCCTTAGTTACAAAATATGCATCAAAGTTTCAACACCTTGTAATTTGGCAGCAGTGTCAGTGGTGATGTGTTCCTGGTAGGGTACTTTTTAGGAGTCTTACTTTTGCAGAAGCATCAGAGAAACTCAATAACTGTCTTTAACAACAACAACAAAAAAATTAAAATGTCTATTGTTAGAGATCTAATGAGAGTTAATTATAATGGAATTGACAAGGATATTTGGTTATTTCTGTGACATACATTTTAAGATAACTAAAATTATGACTGATAACATTATACCAGAACATATCAAATTTTATATAATTTCTAGAACACATATTAATAACAGCATCCATACAAATATAAGCTAAGAAGGTTAAACATCACTTATTTGTCTGCTTTCCACATAATTTAACATATCAAATAGGCCTAATTAGTTTTACATTTTACTAAGTGAGAGACAAATCCTTTGAGATTTTCCAGGGAACCTCTGGGAAATCTCAAAGTTACTTTGAGGTCAAAAAGTCTCCACTTAGAATTTGATTTTGGAAAGTTGTCAAAACATCAAAAGGTTTTAATATTTAACTAAATAGTATCACAGATCATTATAAATAATAAACATATATTCAACTAAAGTGATAATAGAAGATTTTAAAGGCAAATACAGAAGGTTACATAGTTGTGAACAAAACATAGCTCTTTTAATATTGAGAAGACTGAGTTTCCTTAAGTAATCAAAGACCAAATAAGGACAATGTGAAGCACAGTAAATTATTTTGGTAGGGTACAGAATTTTTGCTGTCCACACAGATTACTTAAAAAGTAAAGAAACTTTCACAATCTTTTATCAAAAGCAACACAAAAGTCCAAGGAAACTTTGTCCTTTTAGCAGAGAGAAAATCAAATTCTAATTTTACACCAGTGTATTTTTCATATTAAAACACATTTTAAAAAACACTTAAATCTATTCCAATCTTAGCCAGCTTGAACACACATAAAATTTTCTTCCCAAAATTCTTTTTTCACAAAGCTCCTACAACTTTTTCATATCCATTCAGATTTTGTAATATACACATTTTTTTTCTCATTCTGGAACAATGAGTCATTTTATTTTCCTTGCATGTTTTTTGTACATAGTTGTTTCTTTTCACTCATTATTTCTAAGTACTTTTAATTACATACACTAATTAGAATTCTTAGATCTTAAAGTTCTTTATTCCTAGTGAAAATTAGGAAGTAAGGAATTGTGTACTATCTATTACACTACAATTCTGTGGATTGGCAAGCTTATAAATATATTTCATAATATCTAGAAGTATATTCTTTCTCATAATAAATTTTTTAGTGTGGCACAAAGCATGTTTATTAAGACCCAACTATCTTTAGTTTCTCTGTAAAAGGAAGCTAAAAGAGGATAAACCTATGTATAATAATTGATGTTACAGTATTTTATCATATTTGGAAAGGATCTAGATATTCAATAAATGTCCATCATTTAACTTATCTCAGTATAACTTTAAGGTTTCAAGTTACCAAAAGATTTTGGAAACTATTTTTTAAATAGATATACCTTAAAGCATAACTATCTTAAAAAGTTAATTTGTAAAGTTTTATCTTATTTGCTTCTATTTAATTTACTTGTTCTTAACACTTATATTTAGATTACTAATGAAAATTTCATGAGACATTAAACAGTTAACCATCATCTTAAGTTATGTTTCTGGCTGATAAGTTTTGTAACAGAGATAACACAAGTTTATTTGAATTTTACTAAAGCTAGGCAGAATAAATATTATATTTAATGTTGATAACTCTAAAGACATGTCTATTTTAATTTGACTAACAAACTTAAACTAGATTTTATTTACCAAAGATTATCCTAGATCACATAAACTTGAAAAACATCTGGGTTGTTTCTATATTTCTGAGAGTATACTTAAGTTATATACTGCATGTTTATCTTTAAGCCAATTAAATAGAGCTCTTCACAAATTTATTTTAGCAATACCATACAGAGGTATAAAAATATCACACATTTATATCATACATTCATAGACATACATAAACATACAGACAGACACAAACAGAGATCTTATAGCTATTGTTTTAAGATTTTAGCCATGAGGCAGGTAAAATAATGCAAAACTCACTGGTTTATAAAAGAACAATTGGATCCAAATTGTGTTTCTGGCAGATGGAATAAGTTAAGATACCTGCTTAGATGGCTTAAACTTTTTACTTATATTTGTGGTGAAGATTTTTAAGATTTTTCGTTTGGGTAAGTTCAAAACAGCTTTTTCCTTTTTATTTTCTTCTGATAAGAATTACCTCCCTTAAATTTGCATTTCAAAGTGGTGGTCTAGATAAGAGTTCCTGGAGAAGACTGGGTAGAATATTTACATCTCAAAGGCATAGGGAAAGAATTCAATTTCCTCCAAGAAGAATTTTTGTTTTCTAAATCCAGATCTTGTACAATATCTGCAAGCATTTTGAGGTAAATAAGGAAGGTTTGGGAATTAGTAAAAAGGATAGGTGGGTTTTGAATTGTTTCTAAAGCCACATTTCTGCTCTTGTAAAGACAAGTACAGTTGTTTTTAATTCCTCAAGGAATTGGGTTGCAACTTGAATGACATCATGGACTGAACCATCCATCAAACTATATTATCTTCAATTTGCTTCTTTATATCAGGGAAAAGATCTTCAACTAAGATGGAAATCAAAAAAATTTCTATGCTCTATATTTAGAGCTGTGTGTCTTTGGAATGTTTTAGTAAATCCTCTACAGAAAGGGCTTCAAAATGTTTTTCTTTCCTTCTGGGTACATAGTTCTATTTTAGCTTAGGGGAAGAAGCCTAAAAAAGTTTCTGAAGAGGCCTAAAATGTATCTATCAGACTCTGAATATCAGCTTACAAATTGGTCAACTTCTGACCATAGAACTACTTAACAGAAAGTCCTTCAAATATCTTGTAAGGTTTTAGCCAGGACAAACAGTAACTATTCCTGGCAGTATTGAATGACCCGATGGATGCAAGAGGTGTCCCCAAAGAGAATGAAAAGGATATTACCTTCCCAAGATCCAGATACACTTCCAAAAATACCCAAAAGAAAGAAAGACCTAGATAATTCCCTGGGGGTCTGGCAATAGTCGGTAAAACCATAGCCACAAGTGGAGTTCAACCCACATTTCTATCTAGCCATATTTGGGGGGGTGCAAATCCTGATAGTTGCCAAGCCAAGATCTCAGAACACAAAATGAGACAAACAAGAAGGCAACAGCTGTCCCTGGGAAAGGATCAATGACTAATAGTCCAGATTTGGAAGAGAAGGGACAATGTGAAATTTTAATTTTCCTCTCCCAACTGGGTACTACAGACAGAGATTTGGGGGAGCTGACTCTGGTAAGAATTCTCACCCTTCACTGGCTTCTGCCAGTTTTCCCAGGATCTCATCTGCAGGCTCTGGAGTGAGTGGGATTTAAAGTAGAGAGTGTAGCTCTAACATCTACCAGAATTTGGCAAGGTTTTCCTTTGGATGGTTAATGGAAAAACTGATAGCAGTTATAGAAGAATCCCTTAGATTTCTGTCAACCCTGGGAGAGGCCCATATTAGGGCCCTCCTTCAAAGGTGGATATGGGGGTATCTGTAAGGCCACTAACATGGTAGACTTTTGTTTACTGTCTTGTGGTCTCCTAAGAGTGGAAAGACAATTCAGATAGAGGATTAGTAGACTCTGGGTACTCAATAAAAGGAGAAGAGAGGGGAGTAGTAAGGAGTTATGTCAGTCTAATAGTCTGTTTTAGGTACCTCTTGTGTCTTTAATTTTTTATTAGCCTTTAACAATGATTCTTTCAATGAAGCTATTTTGGAATTTTGAAGCATTTTGGAGGCTTCTTCGTGCCAATTAAAATAGGTATCCCATTCTGTTTGTTTGATTTGGGAACCCCTGCTTTCAAGTGCATTTCTTAAATGAATGATCTTGTCTAATTGGAATGTTCCTCTTAATGACCATTGTAATTCTAGGTTGTCTTTTGTAAGATCGGTCCATTTAGTCAAAAATGCACATGAGGAGAGACCATATTTTTTAAACATAAAACTAGCCAGGATTCCTGAAGGGGCAGGAATACCCTGCCCCCAAGTATTTAGATGACTGGGATCCCATTTTTTTTGTAATTTTCCTGACAACAAAGAAAAAATCCTAGATAGCCTAAGCGGTATGCTCAGGGTTGGGACTTGGGTTTTGTTTCACAGTGTGCCTTTTATAGGATACTTCTTTTTCCTGGCAGACAGCCTTTGCCCTATTTGTCCAACCCATGACCAGGCGTACCTTGTTGCACTGAATTTTCTTGTGGTTGGTGAGCTATCTATTGTGAAACTTGTTTATCCATGACCACCTTATTCTTACATAGGAGACTTATGCTTTGGGGATGGTTGCCTCTCATATAAAGGTGGCGAGTGCTCTAGCAGCATTTAGGTGCTTGACTCGTGCTCACTGATTTTAGTTTTGCTTTCAGGAAAATCCACAAGTTTAAATCTAAACCAAGTCCATTCTAATTCAGAAACCAAGGACATTCTAACTCAGAAACCAAATGCATTCTAATTCAGAAACCAAGAGCATTCTACTTCATATATCAAAAGAATGCCCACCAGAGGAACAATCTGTCTTTACCCAAAATCCAAATAAAGTTGAAGAGTTTGATCACATAAAGGGAGCTCAAAATATGAGAGAAGACTCACCAAAACCAGAAGCAGAAGGTGACTCATGGAAGCATTGATTGCAAGGGTCTCAGTGCGGATAACTCCCTCCAAGCATTGTCTCTTTGGATCCTGCTTCTGACACCATTGAATGTCACCCTAATTAAAGGGGTAAACTGAGACAATCTTGAATTACCAGAAATTGAGTTTATTCAGGAATAGGAGAGGAATTGGGATATTATGGATCCAATTCCTGGTGTGATGTTGCTAAAAAAAATTAGTGGACAAATATACATGTTCTGAAAATCTTGTGCCAGCATCTCCTAAGAAACCTGAGGAGATACATTAGTTCCTGGATAAATGTAAAACCCCTGGTTTCCTGGTTGTTACTTAATGCTGCAGCATACGAACATGCCAAGGTTCTGGCATTATGCTCCAGAGGAATAGGGGCTTTTCCGAAAGACCCTTAAGTATCATGCTAGTGGAGGCAAGCCCCAATCCCGGGTAAGCAAATTGGGACACCCTAGAAAGGGAAATGGCCACCTATGAAGAATGCTCACAGGAACATCATCCACAAAATTTTTTGGTAACAACATGTAAGGTTAAGGTAATGGAAGAACATAGGGAGTAAAAACTGAGATCAGAAATTGTAACTTAACTGAAATTAAAATTTACTTAAATTTTTTTTTGCAGCATGAAGGAGAGAAGGGAGCTAATTGGCTATTGCAGGTTTTTGGAATGAGTGCTGTACTGTTACTTATGGCTGCTGAAATGCATCAACTGGCTGGTATTTCTAAAGACCCTAAAATCCATAACCTTCTCAAAAATCCATCAGGGCTATATGTCTGCTTTCTCCAAGATACCACAGATCCTGAGCACCCTTGGCTTTCCCCCAAATGGAGAAGAACAAAGAAATATACTTCATGAGGTGTCCTTCTAACCAAGGGAGAAGCTGACATGGTTATCAAGGCTTCTAGTGAGGATAAATAGGGAGCAGGGAAGGCAAAGTCTCCATCAATATTTGTAGCAGAGCCCAGCCTCTCCTCTCTTGGATATTTACTGCCTGGTGTTATGCCTATCCTTCCCCATGGTGATCACTGCTAAGGCTCACAGGGAATGAAAAACATTAGATGAGGCCCATCTCCAGTTGTGCAAAATGGGCATAGTCCAATGGGTTTATCATTTCTATGACCATAGTGACCCAAATGACACTCTTTATTTCTAACTCTGAAGGGACCCCATTTGACCCTGAGTCCAGAGAATTCTTTTACAGGGTAGTCCCCCTAATTACCGGGCAGTACTACTAAATTTTATTGCAGCTGATGAAAACATCCAAAAAGCTCTGGAAGCCATTGACATGGTTACTAGACATGGAGGAGATCCCCACCCAGATGCCAAGGTGATTTAGACTCATGCTTCTCCACTCCCACTGCCCCAGGAGAGTCTGTCTCAAACAAGTTTCTCTCAATGGAAAGGGTTCCCCACTCCCTTCCCAATAAACTCCAATCTAATTTGGCCCTTTATGGGAATATACAAGCAAATGTCTACTGGAATTTATGAAAACTCAGGATTCCTGGCCACTTAATCTCTGGACAACCAGTCTTTTAACTCCAGGCCCTGAAACTAGAATTCTTACAGCTATAGCCCCTTTCTGCGATGCATCCTCTTGCCACACAACAACCCTCTAATCTCTTTGGCACTGACATAGTCCCTGGTACCTTCTCTGCCCTCTTTCCTAACCTCCAGAACTGGCAGGCCCCTAAGCCCATACTCTAGGAAATTGGTGGCTCCCCAGGGCTTGTTCCACCTCCTGGGGACAATTGCCCAAATATCATTCTGGTGGTCCATTGGGACAATAAAAATGCACAGTCCTTTTTGGCCCTATTGACACTAGGGCTTAAGGTACTGTTATTCCAGGTAATCCCTCTAAATTCATGAAAGGGGAGCCCTTCTACCTACAGGACATTGCCAGTAAAACAATCAAAAGTGTACAAATCCATTTGGATGTAATTGTTGAGACCATTCACCTCAAACAGCTTTTGGTCATGAGCCCAAGAGCCCCCCAACCCTGGGCTCTTTCTTTGGCTTTTATAGGCATGGATGCACTGACATGATGCCATGCCACATGGAACAAGCCCAAGTTCTTGGCCTTCTTGATAGGACTCACCAAATAGATGTCGGTGACACTACTTTCTCCATTCAAGATGGTAAACGCTCCCCAATACCTACTTAAACAGGGTGCTAAAGGCCTATGCCCTGTCATTAATGATATGCTTGAGATTTGACTCATTAAGACCACAATCTCTCCTGTCAGTAACCCCATTTGGCTGGCGCTTAAGCCAGCCACTAAGGCATAAAATGTCTCACCATTGACTATCGAAAACTCAATAGTCAGGCTCCCCTGATTAAGGCTCTCAATATTATTCTTAATATTGTAGAACAGATTGAGGACATACAATGAGCTCAAGGAGAGTCCTTTGCAGTCATTGACCTAGGTAATGTGTTCTACTCTGTTTCCATTATGGAGGAATCCCACACCCAATTTGCTCTCACTTTTGATGGGGCTCAATACACATTTACATGGCTCCCAATGGGATATTTAAACAGCCCTGTGATAGCACATAACCTCTGTCACCAGGATTTAAATACCTTACAATTGGAAAATTGCCATTTTTGGCATTATGTTGATAACATTATGCTGAGGATTCCCTTTGAGGAAGCAGTATGAGCAGATCTGCACACACTTACAGACTGCCTACACCAATGTGGCTGAGCAATTGCCCCTCACAAGATCCAATACCCAGCCTCATCTGTCAAGTTTGTGGGTGTCATCTGGTCTTATGAGGTCTTAGAAATTCCTTCAACTGTCAAACATTAATTACTTACCTTAAACCACCTGCTACACCCAGACAGGCATAACACATACTAGGTCTTTTCATGTTCTAGATGTAACACATCTCTCATCTCTCACTAATTACTCACCCTATATATGGAATCACATGCAAGTCTGCCACTCTCCATTGGGGCAAAGCCCAATAGTGCCCTTTGGAAGCTACCCAGCAGGTAGTCCAACAAGCCATACCTCTAGGCCCACCTGGCTTCAAATTCTTAGTTGAGTCCTTGGTCACACCTGACTATACCTCTTGGAGTCACTGGACCAAACATGAGTCCACCTGGCTTCCTATGGGGTTTTAGACTAAGCAACTACCCCTAGCTTCCCTTGAGTGACAGCTTTTGGCATCCTATTGGGCTCTTTTAAAAGCCAAGGCTTTAACCGCCCCCCGCCCCCCGTGCTACTCCATACCCAAATTCCTATAATACTTCAGGTTAGAGACGCCTCCCAGCAAAAGCTCTGCATGGCCACTGATGCCTCTTTGGTAAAATGGAAATGATACCTTTTGGAGAGGGCTAAACCTGACATCAAAGGCCTTTCCAAATTACAGGAGGATGTGGCTTCCCCCCCGCTCAGCCCCTTGCCCAAGAGCCTTGAGGAAGTGACAGCTGCACCCCCCCCTTCCTCTTCTTCTGGTTACTTGGGAATCCCCTTGGGACCAACAGCCTAAGATGACAAGAAATCAGTATTCTTCACTGATGGCAGAACCAAAATTTTACACAAAGTAGCTCGCTGGAGGGCTATGACATTTCACTTGGCCTCAGACATCTTTCTAGCTGAGAAAGACACTCCTGGCTCAGCCCAATTGACAGAACTTGCAGCTGTTCACCTAGCCCTTAAGGAGGCCAGAAAATGGAGGCTTTCACAAACTCACATTTTCATAGATTCCCGAGCTGTTGCTAAGAGCCTTGCGGTTTGGTCTGGCCAATGGCTAAGAGACAATTTTCTCATACAATGCAAGCCCACCCAAGGCACTCAGATATGGAAGTAATTAGCATAGTCCCCAATTCCTATCACTGTTACTTACATTTTTGCTCATGCTAAGGGCTCTATACCTGAAGACATTTCTAACAATAACATAGACTCCCTCACTAAGCCCTCCACACTCTACCCAAAACAGACTCCTCAGGGTACTAATTCTTCCCACTGGCTCACAAAATGGGCCCACATGACCTCAAGTCACTGAGAAATTCATGGCTTAATAACTTGGACTCAAGCAAGAGGACTTTCCCTCTCCTCAGCAGCAGCTATGGTTGTGATAAATGAGTGCATTCTCTGCTCCCAGACCAAATAATGGAGGCTGTCTAGATGGGGACATATTTCCCTGGGAGATGGACCAGATGGACTGGCAGTTTGATTTTATTGGCCCACTGTCCCCTTCTGCTGGGGCTTCCATATATGCCATCACAATTACTTACATGGGACTCCTCTTGGCCATCCCTGCCTGGAATTAATCTTCAACACAGGTAAACTTTTTCCTTACTAAATTTATTCTTGTTTCCTTTGGATCACCAAACATTATTTACTCTGACCAGGGCACCCATTCTTCTTCTCAGGAGACTCAAGGATGAGCTCTTTAACATGATATTCTTTGGAATTTCTATCTAGGCTGCCACTCCCAGGCTGCTGGCCTCATTGAGCATCATAACAGCATTCTTAAAGAGACACTCCTTAAATTACTTTCAGGCAAGTTGTCTTCAACATGGATTGGACTCTTGCCTCAGATCTTCATCTGATTAAATCTCGCCCCCTTAGCCTTCATACCCCACATACCAATTATTATACACTCCCCCAAATTCCACTTTAGGTCATCTCTGGCAGTCCTCAAGCTTTTACCCTCCAAGATAACATCCTTACTTTGTCCTCCGACTACACTTTCACCTTCTACGATGAATTTTTGATCATCTTGCCATCTGCTTCATGGGATCCTATTGGTATAGCGCAATTTGATTCCCTCATCATTGAATGCCCCCCAGGCCAAGAGCCCACCAAGTTAGTGCAAGGTGATTTCTTTGGAAACCCTGACAATAGTGAGAGTTTGCTGAAAGGAGCCAACTCCATGCTGACTGCTCTCCCTGAATATAGTGGCTACAAGGGCTGGCTAATGAAACTAAATTCTCCTACTAATTTACAGAAAGTGGAAATCATCACCCTGACACGAACCAGTGTTACAGTCTGAAAGAGGGAAAGAAACTCTCTGCTTGCTACACTCAAGCCACATTTGGAGATGAGAGTATGGTGAGAAAGCTACAAGTCATGGCTAGACAAGGTAACCACGACTTGCTCATGGAGGACAAGCAGACTCAGCCATTAATCATCAATATACACATAGCTCAGCCAGAAGGAACTCGACCTAAGATCATCAAATGTCAATGATCTATAAGGCTACAGCTATTCTTTTTTTTATTTTTTTGGCTATGGTTATTCTTATTGCTTTGTACCACCTGAGTGATAGGGTTACTGGTAAAATCCTTGAGCCTAACCATCACACAGGTACAATGCTAGAACAATACCACCCTGGCCCACAATTGCACTACAGGTTGGAAAAGCAGGGAATGTTAGAGACCCCTGTTAGAAGGCCTCAGGCCAGCATGCCGCTAAATCTGGGCAGCAAAGTGATTGAATATTTTTACAGACAATGGGCCCTCTGGAAGCAATGTCTACATGACACTTGCCCCCTTATTCTGTACATCAACTATTGCTATAAGCTAACAGGCCCTATGATTGCCCATACATAAAAACCATCTGGTTTCAGAGACTGTGCCCCTATGATTTGTTCATTACCTTCATGGTCAGTCCCAGGAATGCCTAAATAGCATCCATAAGATCTCCCTTAGCCTGACATATAAATGTGCCCAAAACCTTTATGTGCTTTGAATAAACTCCTCAGGGAATAAAAAGGCAGTTGCCCATTCCATTGTTGAATGTGCCCCGACAACACCAGGGAACTCTTAATAATTCGTTCAATGAGAAGGAGGTATCAGATATGCAGCTCAGTCCTCAGAGAAGCCTCCAAGTTATATTAGGCTAGCCTACCTGCAGCCCATGACCACTACCTCAACTGGATAACCATGGTAGAGTCACCTGCCCCTTAGGTGGCCACCACTCCAGAGCACTTCACTTCCAAGTGAGACAGGTTTATCCCTTGAGAGGACACCATCTCAGATGATGTTGTTCATGCCCAGGAGTTTTGTTCTGAAGATGCCTATGCCTCCTACACCAGACATGACACTCCAGGGACAAATCACCCCAACAGAGACCTCGCTGCTTGCCCAGATAGCCACACTCCCAAGTTTATAATAAACTAGGCAGAATGTTGCATGGGGACTAACACTGTCTGGGTACAATGGAATGAATGTACTGCCTTGTTGAAATCAGAGGACACCCTGGAAAATTATTGTGATGAATTTGCCTGGTTCTTATCTGCTGACCCTACCGTATACCAAGACTTCTGTCAGACTGTAAGTATGTCCCCTGCTTACAGCCAGGCAGCATTGTATTGTATTTCTCCATTGTGGCAGGCAAAAATGTGCATTTGGAACCAGACAGCTTTCCTGTCTACAAATACTGCCCATTTAGACTGGTTGCCTTCACTTGCTCCCCTTGACCTTCTGATTCTGTGTGCTAACATAGAAATTCCTGCCCATGGCTTCTGCTGTCCATGTCAAGACCTGACCTTGATTCCTCTTAACACTATCATGATCTTTTCCACTACACTTCCCCCAGTATTTTCCACAACTCCAGCAAGACACTTCACTCACACCACTACCGTTTTTATCCAATGGGCTAAGAAGGCTACACATACATTGGAAATCAGAAATTGCTGGACTTGTCTTTAGTCTCTAATTGCCTGTTTCCCACCTTAAATGCTTACTCTGTTGATGTATTCAATTTCAGCCAACTCTAATTAACAACAATGAGTTTGCCTAGGCTTCTCTTCAATTAGATGCCCCACCCATTTTCTGCCCCAATTGCTCCTCAAGGAGTCTTTTTGGACTAGCCTTTCAGAACACCTTGGTCATTCTGTGCCCAGGCACAAACAGTTTTTTGCCCACATACCCCTTTAACTGCATCATCAAGACTCATACAGCTGAGACAGCCAATGAATGGATATAAACTCCCTGGTTTCTCGCCAGAGGATCTGTGAATACCTTAACCCGTGAACTTCCACTTTGGGATATTATTGTAG
This sequence comes from Diceros bicornis minor, assembly GCF_020826845.1. Classification (NCBI taxonomy): domain Eukaryota; kingdom Metazoa; phylum Chordata; class Mammalia; order Perissodactyla; family Rhinocerotidae; genus Diceros; species Diceros bicornis. Next base: position 7,873,940 of record NC_080759.1, on the reverse strand, counting down.
GCCCACATCACAAGGCTCTTACTTAGTGAATTATTCTCTCTCCCAACCCTCTAATTAGCTTCCCCTGGGCCAAATATCACAATGCACTATTGTCTCCCTTGGCCTGCTTCTTAAGGTTTATCTTGTGAGTTAAAAACTCCGTACATTTGCTATTCTGGCTAGCTACCATCGACCCAAAAGGACCATTTTCATTTCCCTACTCCTGGGAATTACAATTCTATTAGAACTGATGGGACTGTGTAGTGGTGCATGACCCTAGGCACACAAAATCAGGTAATTGAGGCCAACCAAAAATTATTGGCCACCTTCATCCAACATGTACAATGACTACATAAAACTCTGTTTCTTGTGCAATGGTTCCATGAATCTCTTGTTCAAATGGTTTTGTTACCACACAAAGGGCACAATCTGCTCACCAGGAGACAAAAGCCAATCGTCAAGAGGCAAGATGGTGGAAAAGAAAGGGTAGTTTATTACAGCTTGCTAGCAAGGGGGACGATGGCTAACTAACGTCTCAAAGAGCCATCTTAAAGGGGCACAAAATCTTACGCAGTTATGTAGGCTAGTAGGTTATAGGGGAGGGTGTTCGGAATGTTCACCCTTGGGTGTTACAGACTGGGAGTTGCCATACCAGATCCTTCAGTTTTCACTGATGATGGCTATCAGTATAGACTCTCTGTTTGGGGGTCATCACATTCCTAAGGAACTCAAAAGAATAAAGTTATCATCTTATCACAGCTGGAAGTACATGCACAAGCAGGGGTTGTAAAATCTACAGAGCAGTTAGATCTCCTGGAGGGTGCATAACCAGCTGGGTTAGTTAGTTAGAGGTCATTCAAAGTTACAATAGGGTTTCTTTTCTACAATATGGCTTCCCTTATGTCAACCTTGTCTTGAGCCAGTATCAGTTTTAGACAACTGTCTGGTCCTAGATTATCTATTGGCCAAGGAGGAAGGAGTTTATGCCCTCCTTGGGACCACTTGCTGCATATACACCAACTCAGGACAGTTTCAAACCTACTTACATCAGTGGTCCAAGATGCTAAAGTATTCTACAATATTACCCAAATCTTGAAACAGATTCTCAGGGCCCCTGAGATCCCTGACTTATTTTTACTACTGGGCCTTTCAAGTTTAGAACAATGGCTATGGATGGTCTTCAGACTGTTGCCTGTGTATTTGCTATGGGACTTGTTACTATAACCCTAATTAGATGTGTACTCTCTCATTACAATGTGCCCTAACCCTCATTTTTAATATGTCTGCTATCTAGGCCATTAAAGTCCTCACCATTAACTGTGATGCCTCAATATCACAGGGTGGATTGTAGTGTGAGTGCCCAACAATTAGCTTTTTTGATTGTAATGTAAGTGCCTGACATTAAGCTTTTGATTGCTGAGGCATCCCTTTCAAAGACATTCATCTCAAATGAGCACATTGCCAGCTATGCAGCTAAATAGAGCCAGGCCACCCCATCCATGTAGTTACCTTTTTAGAAAGCCTTGGTTGACCTAGATAACTGGCCGTTTGAGTGACCAGTTGCTTTTCCCTTCCCAGGCTTTAATTCCCATTCTTATGTTTTAAATTCACCAATAAAGAGTGAACCCATGAAATTCTAGGCACACGACCCTTTCCCCTAATAAAGGCAGAACCCCAGGTCTGTGCTCTTTCTCTCTCTCAATCTCTACCTGCAACCTCACTGTTTCTCCCTGAGCATGCTGTGTAGCTGCCAGAACCTGTGAGTAATAAACCTTGTTTTTTTTGAGGTTTCTTGATGCAGAAACATGTCTTACAATTATAATAAGAACCATAAGGTCCCATCCTGCCACAACATTGGCTCCTGTTGGGAAAATGTCTGTTGGCCCAGGTGAGTGCCCTCAGGCATTTCTAACTGACAGCATCACTATGGATAGGCTGAGATGGAAACAAAACAGTAGTATTCTCTTAATTTACTTTACTTATATACAGGATCTATAGGGATATCTCCTGTTTTAATTCTTATATTAGCAACTGGTATCTGCTTTCTTTTTTCTTTGATAGTCTTTCAGAGGTTTATAAATTTTATTGACATTTTCAAAGAACCAGGTTTTTATTTTATCAATTTTTCCTGCTGTATTTTTTTTAATTTCATCTATTTCTCCTCTTAACTTTATGTTTTCTTTCCTTCTGTTTGTTTTTGGTTTATTTTACTCATGTCTGTAGTTACTTGAGAAAAGAGCTTAGATTTTTGACTTGAGATATTCCTTCTTTTCTAATGTAAACATTTAGTGCTATAACTTACTCTCAACATAGCTTCAGCTATGTCTCACAAATTTGGCATTTTATATAAAAAATATATTTCGTATTTTAACTTTCATTCAATTTAATACATTTTTATTTCCCTTGAAACTTACTCCTTAACCCATAGTTTTATGGTTTTCCTTTTTCCCCTTAATTTATATATTTAAAATTATATCTCTTATAAGTGCTTTAGCTGTGCTTCATAAATTGTGATATATTTGATTTCATTTTTATTCAGTTCAATGTAATTTTTGAGTTCTATTGAAATATCCATGTTGACACTTTAATATGTAGAGTATTTTATTTAGTTTCCAAGTTTTTGTAGCTTTTCTTGTTATCTTTATATTTCTGATTCCTTATTTAATTCCATTTAGGTCAGTTTGATTCTAATTCTTTTAAATTTGTTGATTCTAATCCTGCTTGATTCTAATTCTTTTAAATTTGTTGGAGTTTGTTTTATGGACCAGGATATAGTCTGTCATGTACATGTTCCTTGGGCACTTGAAAAAATGTATATTCTGCTGTTTTGGGGTGGAGTGTTTGATGGCGATGTTGAGAGAGGAGCATTGAAGTCTCCAACTATCATTGTAGATATTTCTATTCTCTTAGTTTTATCAGTTTTTGCTTCACCTATTTTGTTGCCTTGTTGTTTTGTAAATACACATTGGAGATCACAATCTCTTCTTGGTGGATTGACTTTTTTATCAATATATAACATTTCTTTCTATTTCTGAAATTTTTCACTGCTTTGAAATCTACTTTATCTGATATTAATATAGTCATTCCTGCCTTCTCTAAATAAGTATTTAATTTGTGTGACATATCTTTTCCCATGATCTTATTTTTAATCTATGTATATTGTTATAACTGAAGTGAGTTACTTCTCCACAGCATATAGTTCAGTCATTTTAAAAATCCATTTTGCCAATCTACCTCTTTTAATTGAATTCATTTGGACGAATTACATTTAATGTATTTATTGATATGTTAAGTTTGCCCATTTATTTTTGCTTTCTATTTGTTCTCTTTGTTTTTTATTTAGCTGTTTACTTTTTCCTGCCCTTCCTTTGTGGTGCTTGACATTTTTTAGAATTTACTTTGATTTAATGTAGTATGTTTAAGTATATCTCTTTGTATAGCATTTTTTGAGGTTGCGTTAGGTATTCCATTATACATATATAACATCAGTAAATGTGATGTTAATGATGTTAATGATAACATCATTTTAATAGTTTGTGTGTACCTTTTCCCACTTATAATAGTTATAAATATTTTCTTGACAAACTTGTTTAAATACATTAAACATTTTATCATTTTTTTCTTCAACTGTCAAATATAATTTAGAAAAGGCAGTAGTATTTTTCCATATTGTGATCCTCCTATGTTTTTTCTTCTTTCTTGATGTTGCAATATTCCTTCCTTATTTAATTTTTGTTTAAAAAATTTCCTTTAGAAATGATTTTAGGGTAGATCTGAGAGTGACAAATTCTCTTAATTTTCTTTAATTTGAGAATTTCTTAAATTTCCCTTCATGTCTGAAGAATGTTTTCATTATATATAGAATTCTGAGTTGACAGTGTGTTCCTTTCAGTACTCAAAAAAAGTTGTGCCACTTCATTCTGGCTTCCATACTTTCTGATAAAAAATCTTCTGTCATTCAAATTGGTTTTTTTCTCTCTTTCTCTAAGTGAGGTTGATTATTTCTCTGTGGTCACCTTCAAAATTTTTTCTTCATCTTTAGTTTTCAGAAGTTTGAATATCATGTATTTTTGAGCATATTTTTTTGATATTATCCTGTTTGAGGCTTGCTCAACATTTTAAATTTGTAGGTTTGTGTGCTTTGCCAAATCTGAGAAAATTTCAGACATTCTTTCTCAAATAATTTTTTCAGGCTTCCATCTTTCTCCTCTCCCTCTGAAACTCTAATGAGACGTATGTCATATTGTTTCCTATAGTCCTGCATGTTCCCAAGACTGTCTATTTTTTTCAATCTATTTTCTCTCTATTGTTCAGATTGGATAATTTCTGGTGTTCTATCTTTATATTCATCAATTCCTTCCTCTGTCCTCTCCATGCTGATGTTAAGTTCAATTATTGATTTTTCTCTTTTCATTATTTTACCTTTTACTGTAAATTTTTCAGTTGGTTCTACTTTATATCTTCTATTTCTTTGCTGAAACTTTGTACTTTTTGTTTCAACTATTTGTGATTGCTTTTTGAAGCATCTTTATGATGCCTGTTTAAAGTCCTTGTCATATAATTCTATAATTTGTGTCATCTCAGTTCTGCATCTCTTGACTCTATTCTTTTGTTTGAGATTTTCCTGGTTCTTAGTATGACATGTGACTTTGGATAAAAACCTGAACAATTTGGGTGTTATTACTCTGGATATTATTTAAATCTTATATTTCATCAGGCCTTTTCCAGCACAGTTCTGATGAGTGGAGGAGGGCACCTCCTTATTACTGCCAAATGGGCATAGAAATTCAGGTTCCTCACTAAGCCTCCATTGAAACCCAGATAGGAGATGGCCCTTGTTATGGGTGAGAGTGTTATGAGTGAGAGTAGAAATTAAGTTTTCCCACCAAGCCTCTGGAAGTATCACCCTGGCTGGGAAGGAAATGGGAACCTCATTACTATGCCAAATAGGGTCTCCACTGACACTACATGAGGTTGACGTCATTACTCCTGAGCACTCTTGAAAGTTCTGACTCTTCCTTAGGTCTCTTCTGACATCAGTTCAGTGAAAAGGGGGAGGTGTGCCCTGTTATTGTTGGCTAGAGGTGGAAGTCTGTGTTTCTCATATGGTCTCCACTGACACATTGTCTGGGTAGGGGAGCTCATTGCTGTATGGTGAAGATGAGATCCCTAGCTCCCAGCTCAGCTTTCTATGATACCACTTTGGTAAGGGTTTGGGTGCCTCATTATAGTCTGGTAAGGGTGAGAGTCTAGGATCTCTACTCAGCCTTTGCTGGCATGAGTGGGAGTGGGGCCGCAGTTTTTGCTGTGGTATTTGTCTGGAGTAGAGCAGTTATTGTCTAAAAGTTTTCTGTCTTGCTTGGATCCCCCTCTTCTGGTCTGTTAGCTAGAGAATAAAGATTTTTCTTGAGGCTATGTTTGTCTGTTTCCATTGGTGTTTCTGGGTTGCTGGTTTCTCTAGTATACTGTCTGGTATATATGAAGCAAAAGTAAATTCAAGGAACTCAGTATCGTGTTGTTCCATGGATCACAGGTCCTTAGCAGGTCTTTTTTTCCCTTTCCACCTTTTGTATTTTTCTAATGTTTGTTTTGTATATACTATATGGGATTTTCATTTGTCCTTACTGGGAGAAATAGGGAAAGGCACATCTACTCCATATTACTGGAAGTAGATGTTGTGTCCACCTTTGTTTAAAATAGACTATTGATTTACTCCCAGTAATTCTCAACTCTTTAGGCAACTGTACTCTCTGAAGGGCTAATAATCTTAAATAAGTGTATTTTCTCTGGAAACATTTCTTCAGCTCTTGCAATCAACATGATTTAATTAACTCACCATTTATTAATGGCTTTTCTTGCTTGCCTAACAAATGACTGTTGAGAGTTTAGCTAAGCTGCTCCATGGTATTGTTGTCTCAGTATCCATTTTGTTTCACCAAGCAGACAGCAGTGACCTTAAACTAACAGTAGCCCCCTCATGCAAACACATGCCATGGATACTAAACTTCAGTGTCACAAGTAAATGTAAATTTTTGATATGAATTCCCCACACACATTTTAAGTTCCTCCCTCTCTGCTTGTTTTGACATGATCAGTAATTACTGATGAAAAACAATGTTGCATTAAGATAATATGTATGGCACTTTAAATGCTGTCAAGTTTAACCACAATACTGCTATTCGTAATGCACTGAATGGCAGTGCAAAGTGGAAAGTTCAAAGTGATTGTCTCTGTTGCAACTCTGCCACTGAAGCAAAAATGTAGCCATGGATGATATATTTTAAAAAATGAACAAGATCTGTTCTAGTGAACTTTATGTATGACACTGAAATTTAATTTTATATAATTTCATGTCATAAAATGTAATTTTTCCTTGATTTTTTCCTAACCATTTAAAAAATGCAAAAATAATCTTAGTTTCTGTCCATACTAAACCTTGTGGGGTGCTTGATTTGGCTTACCATCTGTAGTCTGCCAGCTTTTGCCCTAAAACACGAATATCATAAAAACTATTTCTTAATTAATAAAAGAAATTAAAATAAAATGTAGCTTCCACTAACTTCTCAAACATAAATCCCGTCTTTAAAGTTAAAAATTGAATATGTGCGTTATTCAACACATATTTTATGTAAATACCAAAATCTATTAAAATATGCAAAATTTTAATGTTCATGAAAATGCAATTATAGAGTTTTGTGACTTTCTTTTTTTAAATATATTATTTTAATTTTAAAGTAAAATAATCTTTTTGTTTGGTGAAGAAGATTGGCTCTAAGCAAAAGCCTATTGCCAATCTTCCTCTCTTTGCTTGAGGAAGAGTGACCCTGGGCTAACATCTGTGCCCATTTTCCTCTATTTTTTGTATGTGTGGGATGCTACCACAGCATGGCTTGATGAGTGGTGTAGGTCCATGCCCAGAATCCGAACCCATGAATCCCGGGCCACTGAAACAGACCATGTGAACTTAATTGCTATATCACTGGGCCAGCCCCTAGAGCAAAATAATTTTTTAAAGAGAATTGTCAGTTATCAACACTGGTTGATAAATTACATATGTAACTATGTTATTAAAATTCTCCATTTTCAGAGACCTGCAATTAGAGTTCTTTGTCTAGTTACTGATAATGATTTATTCTTGCTAATATGCTGAGGAAGAAGAGAGTTAGGAAGAAAAATTTTAATTTGAGCTTTTCTCTAATTTGGATCAAGAGGTAGTGGAAGTATGCCTAGGCTGGGAGGCAGGATAACTGGGTTCTAGTTCCAGTTCTTTTTCATTAACTGTGGGGCTTTAGCCAAATCACTAAGCCTATATGAGCCTTTGTGTCCTCAACTATAAAATAGAATAATAATACCTACTTCAGGCTATTGTTATGAAGCCTTAATGAAACTATGGGTGTAGTAATGCTTTGCAAATTTTAAAGCACTGAGAAGTCCTAATACTTTTACTGTTGTGCTTTCTTTTCCTTGTTTTATGCATTGCAAGTGATTTTTTCTTTAAAAATTGCTTTTTATTCCTGAATATGAGAGCTTTTGATAACAGTGACTACTGATTATTTTTGATGATTGCAAATACCATACTTTATTTTACCTATCACATATTAATATATATTTAATTTTTATTCTTTTGCAAAGAATACTGCAATTTATATCTTTGAGCATATATTTTTCATAGTATTGCAAAAACATTATGCAATTGTTGATTTATGCATTAAAAGAGTATGTGCTTGTTTTAGAAAATATTTTTATTAAAATCATGGGAAACACATTTCTTATGAGGTTATAAATGACTCACTTATATAAATGAGTTCTCTTTGTATGTTATTAATGAAAAATTCAAAACTTCCAAAGACAAGCTTTGATCAGAAGAGTTTTTAAACATTTTTATCATGAAATATCACATACACAGAAAGCTGTGTAAAAACAATTACAGCTTAAATCTGAGAGTTAAAAACCTCAGTCCATATCAGTCTTAGGAGGGTCCCCACACTTTTATGAGTTTCATTTCCAGGAGCTCTACCAGATTCTCAAGGTGGATATCAGATAAAATTGCCCTTGGTCTTCTGGCAGGAGGAAGGGGAAAAGTAGCCATTTTGATCTACACTTACACCACTTTCACTTCTTAACAAGAACTACCCTCAAGAGAATCTATTTAGCATAATCAAACATACTGGGTTTTTTATTAGAACCCAACCTACCAGGGGAAGGGGAATACCCAACTCCAGCCCACTCTAGCCATTGAGTACCACCAAAAGGGAGAAAAAAAAAAGAAGCAATTGTGAAGGTCACAACTCAGAGCTCAAAAGTTATTACAATATAAACACTTTTATAGCTACCATCCAGTTCAAGAAACTTCCAAAACCGCTGAAGTCTTCCTGTGATTCCTGTCAAATACTGTGCCCCCATTACACAAAGGTTATTATTTCCTGAATTTTATGGTAATCACTCTATTGTTTTCTTTATAGTTCTACTTACTAAATAGCTTATTTGGTCTGCTTTTTCTTTTTTTCAATTGAGGACATTTTCAGATACATACAAAATTGAGCAACTGCATTATGAATCTCATTAGTCCTTCACTCAGTTTTAGTAGCATCCAATATGTGGTCAGTTTCATTTTGATCTTTACACTTACTCATTACCCTCCCACTAATTATTTTAATGCAAATTCCAAACATTATATCATTTTGTCTGTAAATATTTTAACATATATCTTTATTTTATTTTATTTTATTATTTTATTTATTTATTTTTCCCCCAAAGCCCCAGTAGATAGTTGTATGTCATAGCTGCACATCCTTCTAGTTGCTGTATGTGGGACACGGCCTCAGCATGGCCAGAGAAGCTGTGAGTCTGTGTGTGCGCCAGATCTGAACCCAGGCCACCAGCAGTGGAGCGCACGCACTTAACCGCTAAGCCACGGGGCCAGCCCTAGCATATATCTTTAAAAGATAAAGTTTTTTAAAAAAAATCACTACAATGTTATGTTACACTTAAAAATTGGCAATTATTTCTTAAAAAACTGAATAGATAGTGTTTATATTTTCTTCAAATTGTTATGCTATCTATCTACCCTATCCATTTATCTCTCTGGATCCAAATAAAGTACATATATTGAGATTGTTTGACATTCCTTTTTAATCTCTCTCTCTTTTTTTTGAGGAAGATCAGCCCTGAGCTAGCATCCATGCTAATCCTCCTCTTTTTTTTTTTTTTTTGCTGAGGAAGACCGGCTCTGAGCTAACATCTATTGCCAATCCTCCTCCTTTTTTTTTTCTCCAAAGCCCCAGAAGATAGTTGTATGTCATAGTTGCACATCCTTCTAGTTGCTGTATGTGGGAGGGCGTCTCAACGTGGCCGGAGAATCGGTGCGTTGGTGCGTGCCTGGGATCCCAACCGGACCGCCAGTAGCGGAGTGCATGCTGCTTAACCGCTAAGCCATGGGGTCGGCCCCAAATCTCTCTCTTTTTAACAGCTATTGAAATATGATTTATGTACCATAAAATACACCAACTACAATATATTATTCAATGATTTTCAGTGAATGTTCAGTAACCACCACATAATTTTCTTTTAAGCTTTAGGTACCCTTCCATGTCTTTTTATTTTCCTATGTAAATTTTTTGTTGTTGTAGAAGAAATTGGGTCTTATGTCCTATAGATTCTGAAACTGTGCATTTTACTGATCACATTTCCATGGTGTTTTATTTTTAAGTTAACCTTCTTTGTTCCCTGTGTTTCCTGCAAATTAATAATTAGCTCCAGGAACTGGATATTGTTCAGGTTTGATTTTCCTTTTTTGTTTTTCATATAACAACTGCACAGGTGGACCTGTGTTCTTCTTTCAGGAGTTAAAATATGTCTGGTTATTTCCCATTTTTGTAATATTATCAGCCATCGCTAACAATAGCATAGATAGACTAATTTATTAGGAATTGAAACATGGTAACATTCTAATTCTCATTCCATCCTTCTTTGTTTATTACAGAAAATACTTCTGTAAAGAAAAACTACCCCTTTCAACTATTTTGTTAACCTGCTTTATTGCCCCCACTCTTTTCATCAGATTTCAAAATAGTGAACCAGTTAATTAGAATCCTCCAAAGATGATTGGTGAGGTTTTTCTTTAAGAACTATTACACATTTATTTATTTTAATAATTATTACACAGTTATTTTCCTTTCTGATATTTAGGCTATCCCATTTACTAGCCTGTTAGAGTTGACTTGACTTCTGAGTCTTTTTGATAGTTTCTTTACCAAAAGGCTTTGATAGTTTCTTTATATTCTATATGAAAATATTTCCAAAACCATCTTATGGAGACTAGAATTATCCTTTTTTCCTTTCATTCGGAAATAGTATTTAGATATTACAGTATGATCACAAAGGGTGCTCACTGCTGCTGAGTGAGTCATTGTTTAGGTCTTTCAATGGACATATCTACAGTATTTTTTTCTGGAAATAAATATTTCCAATTCAGTAAGGACTACACAGTTCTAGTTAATCTCATTTATCTTACAACTGCATCTCTCTTACATCATACTAAAAAGATCAATTTTCAATGATACAAATGTAATTACCATTTGCTTTAGCCCCACACAACTGTCTCAGAATAACAATATATCAAGGCTACAACCAAAAAAATAATTAAAAACAATTTAAGATTTTGTAATCATTTGTGTTTCATAATTATTAAAGTATGTGGGTCAAAACCAAATTAAATAAAAGTGGATATTTAGAAAGGTATATCTTCTACTCTCTTACCTCAACCTATTTCTTTTTCACCCTTTAAATAAATGTTTTTTAATAACATTTTTTTCTGATTCAATGAAAAAATATAAACAAATATGTAGAGCTGTTCACATTACCTTTCTATCACCTTTTAAAATAAACTTTACGTTTTAGAGCAGTTTTAGGTTTATAGCAAAATTAAATGGAAAGTACAGAGAGTACATTTCATTTTTGCAATATCTACTGACATTTTCAAGTTTACTGATTCTTTCCTCAGCCACTTGCAGACTACTAATGAGACCGTTAAAGACAATCTTCATTTCTGTTACAGTTTTTGAAAATAAATTCTAGTATTTCTTTTGAATCTTTTTTGAAATTTCCATCTTTTTGCTTACACTATCCATCCACTCTTTCATGTTATCTGCTTATTTCTACTAGAGTCCTTAGTATATTATTCAGTTATTTTAAATTCCCAGTCTGATAATTCTAACACTCCTGCCATATATGAGTCTGGTTCTGATGCTTACTATGTCTCTACACACTGATTTTTATACATTTTTGTATTTTTTAGCATGCCTTTTAATTTTTTATTGCAAGCCAAACATGATGTAATGGTAAATGTAGGCCTTTTGTGATGTGGTGATAAGATGTGGAGGGGGAAAGTGTTCTATAGTGTTATAATTGTGGTTCAGTCTTTTAGTGAGGCTGTGCTCTGAGTTGTGTCCTTCACAATTGCTTCTCAGTTTTTTCCTCCCCTTGGTGGGACTCAATGGCTAGAGAATGCTAGAGTAGGGCATTTCCCTTCCCCTGATAGGTTAGGGTCTCATAAAGACCCAGTAGATTAGATTCTGGTAAATAGTGGCTCTTGAGAGTAGGCCTTGTTAAGAAATAAGAATATTCTGGATGTAGATCAGAATGGCTACTTTTTCCCTCTCCTTGCCAGCAGCATGAAGAAATTTTTATCTGATATTTATTTTGAGAATCTAGTAAAGCTCCTGGAGGTAAAACTCACAAAAATGTGGGGACCCTCCTAAGATTGATGTGTCCTTGGGTTTTTAACTCTCAGAAATGCCTACATTGAGCCTCCAGCAATTCATCAATTAGAGTTTAGGTTTTTATATCCTGGTACTTGTTCCCACGGAGGTTCCTACTTGTGGGTTTCTGCTCTAGTAAGTTGTCATTCTCTGTATCCCTCTGTCTGTCTCTCCAAATTTTGGACCAGTGGTTTGTTCTCTGAGCTCAATTCTCTGACAGATTTCAGAAGAGTTGTTGATTCTCAGTTTCTTAAGCTTTTAAGTTGTCAGTGTGGATGATGACTCCCAAGATTTTTACATGCTGGACTGGAAACCAGAATTCTCCCACTTTTCTTCACCTTCCTTTTTTCACTTAACAATATATCAGGAGGGTACTCCATACTAATTTCTATGGACTGAATGTGTGTGTCCTCCCAAGATTGATATATTGAAGCTCCAGTCCTCAATGTGATGGTATTTGGATATGGGGCCTTTGGGAGATAATTAGGTCATGTGAGTGGAGCCCTCATGAATAAAATTAGTGCCCTTATAAGAAAAGATTAAAAAGATGATATCTCTCTTGCTCTCCCTCTCTCTTTCTCTGCAATGTCAGGGTATAGCATGAAGAAGTCTTTCTGCAAGCAAGGAAAAAAGATCTCCTCAGAAAGTGAATTGGCTATCCCCTTGATCTTGGACTTCTCAGGCTTTAGAACTGTGAGAGATAAGTGTCTGTTGTGGAAACCACCCAGTTTATGGTATTTGTTTTGGCAGCCCAAGCTTCCTAAGACAGTAATATGGAGAAACATTGTTCACTTTATTTTGCAGCTGCTTAATACTCCATTGTGAAGATGTGCAATAGTTTATTTAACCCACACCTCACAGATGGATGTTGGAGTCATTTCCAAAACAAATAGTACTGTAATAGATAAACTTGTGCATATTATTTTTTAAATAAATGTTTATTACTTTAAACATGTATAGTTTTATTGAGGTAAAATATACATAACATAAAGTTTAACATTTTTAAGTGTATAGCTCTATGGCTATTAGTACATACATATTTTTGTGCAACCATCACCACCATCATTTCATTATGATCCATTTTTTAACTTCCCAAAGTTTAATTCCTAATCTATTAAACAATAATTCACCATTTTCCCCTCCCTCAGTTCCCAAGAAATCAACATTTTGCTTTCTGCTCTATAAATTTCACTACTGTAGATGCCTCATACATGTGGAATCATACACATATTTATCTTTTTGTGACTTGCTTATTTTACTTACAATATTGTTCTAAAGATTTATCCATATTGTAGCATGTATCAGAATTTCCATCCTTTTAAAAGCTGAATAATATTAAATTGTATGTATGTATTACACTTTCTTTATCCATTCATCCACTGATGGACACTTGGGTTTCTTCCATCATTTGTTTATTATCAATAATGTTGCTACAAACATTGTTGTACAATATCTCTTCAAGTCCACATTTGCTATTTTTTTGAGTTTATATTTAGAATTGTAAGTGCTGGATCATATGGTAATTATGTGTTTAATCTTTGAGAAACTGCCATATTGTTTTCCATAGCAGCTGCAGCATTTTACATTCCCATCAGTGATACAAAATTTTTCCGATTTCTCTAGATCTTCAACAACACTTACTATTCTGTTTTATTAATATGTGTATATAATAGCCAAATATCCATCTTAATGGGCATGAAGTGGTATTTCATTGTGCTTTTGATTTTCATTTTCCTAAAAATTTATGGAGTTGAGCATCTTTTGATGTGTTTATTGGCAAATTGTGTATCTTCTTTGGAAAAATTATTATTCAATACTTTGCACACTTTTTGAATGTGTTATTTTGGTGTTAGTGTTATTGGGTTTTTTTTTTTATGGCTTTCCTAACCAAAGCTTCATTTTTTTCACTTTATTTTATTTTTCTTATTGTGGTAACATTGGTTTATAACATTATATAAATTTCAGGTGTACATCATTATATTTCAACTTCTGTGTAGATTACATGATGTTCACCACCCAAAGACTAATTACAATCCATCACCACACACGTGCCTAATCACTCCTTTCACTCTCCTCCCTCCTCTCTTCTCCTTTGTTAACCACCAATCCAATCTCTGTCTCTATGTGATTGTTTGTTGTTGTTTTTATCTTCTACTTATAAGTGAGATCATACAGTATTTCATTTTCTTCCTTTGACTTATTTTGCTTAGCATAATACCCTCAAGGTCCATCCATGTTGTCACAAGTGGCTGGATTTCATCACTTCTTATGGCTGAATAGTATTCCATTGTGTATATATACCACATCTTCTTTATCCATTTATCCCTTGATGGGAACCTAGGTGGCTTCCAAGCCTTGACTATTGTGAATAATGTGGCAATGAACATAGAGGTGCATATATCTTTATGAATTCGTGTTTTCCTATTCTTTGGATAAATACCCAGCAGTGGAATAGCAGGATCGTATGATAGTTGTATTCCTAAATTTTTGAGGAATCTCCATACTGTTTTCCATATTAGTTGCACCAGTTTGTACTCCCACCAGCAATGTATGAGAGTACCCATCTCTCCACATCCTCTCCAACACTTGTTGTATCTTGTCTTGCTAATTATAGCCGTTCTGACAGGAGTGAGGTGATATCTTGTAGTTTTGATTTGCATTCCCCTGATAGTTAATGATGTTGAACATCTTTTCATGTGTCTGTTGACCATCTGTATATCTTCTTTGGAGAAATGTCTGTTCAGATCTTTTGCCCATTTTTTAATTGGGTTGTTAGTTTTTATGTTGTTGAGATGTATGAGTTCTTCATATATTTTGGATATTACCCCCTTATCAGATATATGGTTTGAAAATATCTTCTCCCAATTGTTACATTGTCTGTTCATTTTGTTGATGGTTTCCTTTGCTGTGAAGTAGCATTTAGTTTGATGTAGTCCCATTTGTTTATTTTTTCTATTGTTTCCCGTGCCTGATCAGATAGGGTACTTGAAAATATGTTACTAAGACCAATGTTGAAGAGTGTATTGCCTATGTTTTCTCCTAGAAGTTTCATGGTTTTGGGTCTTACATTCAAGTCTCTAATCCTTTTTGAGTTAATTTTTGTATATGGTGTAAGATAATGGTCTAATTTCATTCTTTTGCATGTGGCTGTCTAGTTCTCCCAATACCATTTCATGAAGAGACCTTCCTTTCTCCATTGTATGTTCTTGGCTCCCTTGTCAAAAATTAGCTGTCCATAGATATGTGGGTTTATTTCTTGGCTCTCAATTCTGTTCCACTGATCTGTGTGTCTGTTGTTGTGCCAGTACCATGCTGTTTTTGTTACTATAGCTTTGTAGTATATTTTGAAATCAGGGAGTGTGTTAACTCTGGGTCTGTTCTTTTTGCTCAGGATTCCTCTGGCTGTTCGGGGTCTTTTCTTGTTCCATATAAATTTTAGGATTCTTTCTTCTACTTCAAACAAAACCCAAAATCAGTAGAAGGAGGGAAATAATAAAAAGCAGAGCAGAAATAAATGAGATAGAGACTAAGAAAACAATAGAAAAAATCAACAAAATCAAGAGCTGGTTCTTTGAAAAGATAAACAAAATTGATGTACCTTTAGCTAGACTCACCCAGAAAAAAAGAGAGAAAGCTCAAATAAAATCAGAAATGAAAGAGGAGAAATTGCAACAGACACTTCAGAAATACAAAAGATTATAAGAGAATACTATGAAAAGCTATATGTCAACAAATCGGATGATCTAGAAGAAATGGATAAATTCTTAAAATCACACAACCGTCCAAAACTAAATCAAGAATCAATAGAGAATTTGAATAGACCAATCACCAATAAGGAGATTGAAACAGTAATCAAAAACCTCCCAAAAATTAAAACTCCCAGACCAGATGGCTTTCGACCCTGGTGAATTCTACCAAACATTCAAAGACTTAATACCTATCCTTCTCAAACTCTTCCAAAAAACTTGAAGAGGAGGGGAAGCTTTCTAACTCATTCTATGAAGCCAACATTACCCTGATACCAAAACCAGACAAGGACAACACAGAAAAAGAAAATTACAGGCCAATATCACTGATGAACATTGATGCAAAAATCCTTAACAAAATACTAGCAAATTGAATACAACAACGCATTAAAAAGATCATACACCATGATCAAGTGGGATTTATTCCAGGGATGCAGGATGGTTCAACATCCACAAATCAATCAGTGTGATACACTACATTAACAAAGTGAAGAATAAAAATCACATGATGATCTCAATAGATGCAGAGAAAGTATTTGACAAGATACAGCATCCATTTATGATAAAAACTCTGAATAAAACAGGTGTAAAAGGAAAATATCTCAACATAATAAAGTCCATATATGGCAAACTCACAGCTAATATCATTCTCAATGGTGAAAAACTGAAAGCTATCCCTCTAAGAGCAAGAACCAGACAAGGATGCTCACTTTCACTGCTCCTATTTAACATAGTATGGGAAGTGCCACCCAGAACAATCAGGCAAGAAAAGAAATTAAAGGGATATAAATTGGAAAGGAAGAAGTGAAACTGTCACTATTTGCAGATGACATGATTTTATATATAGAAAACCCTAAAGAATCCACTAAAATCCTTTAGAAATAATAAATGAATATGGTAAAGTTGCAGGATACAAAATCAACACACAAAAATCAGTTGTGTTTTTAAACACTAACAGCGAAGTAGCAGAAAGAGAAATTAAGAATACAATCCCAGTTACCATTGCAACAAAAAGAATAAAATACCTAGAAATAAATTAAACCAAGGAGGTGAAAGACCTATATACTGAAAACTATAAGATATTATTGAAAGAAATTGAAGAAGACACAAAGAAATGGAAAGATATTCCATGTTCTTCAATTGGAAGAATTAACATCGTTAAGATGTCCATACTTCCTAAAGCAATCTATAGATTCAGTGCAATCCCTATCAAACTCCCAACAACATTTTTCACAGAAATAGTGTTATTGTTGAGTTTTAGGAGTTTATTTTAATATATTCTGAATATTAATCCTTTGTCACAAATATCATTTGCAAATATTTTCTACTATTCTGTGAATTGCTTTTTCATGATGTTGATTATATTCTTTGATACACAGGAGTTTTAAATTTTGATGTATACTCCAATTGATATACTTTCTTTCACTGCCTGTGCTTTTAGTGTTATAGGCAAGAAACCAGTGCCAAATTCAATGACATGAAGTTTTCCTCTAAGAGTTTTATAGTTTTAGGTCTTATTTTTAGGTCTTTGATCCATTTTGGGTAAATTGTTATCTATGGTGTAAGGTAAGAGTCCAAATTTATTCTTTTGCATGGGGATATCCATTTTTCCAAACCCCAATTTGTTGAAGAGACTGTTCTTTCCTGTTGAATTGTCTTGGTACCCTTTCAAAAATCATTTAACCATATGTACAAGGGTTTGTTTCTGGTCTCTCTATTCTAATCCATTGATCTATATGTCTGTCAGTACCACACTGTTTTGGTTACTATAGATTTATAATAAGTTTTGAAATTAGGAAGCATGATATCTCCAAATTTGTGCTTCATTTTCAAGATTGTTTTGGGTATTTGGAATCCCTTGAGATCCATATGAATTGTAGAATAGTTTTTCTATTTCTAAAACTAACATTGAGATTTTGACTGTGATTTCTTTGAACCTGTCAATTATTTTGAGTAGTATTGACATCTTAACAATATTAAGTCTTTGAATCCATTGATGCAGAATGTCTTTTTATTTTTTTTGTCTTTAATTTCTTTCAGCAACGTTTTATAGTTTTCACAGTACAAGAATTCTAAATATTTTGGTTAAGTTAATTCTGAATATCTTATTCTTTTTCATGCAATCTCCACTAAAGTTGTTTTAATTTCCTTTTTGAGTTGTTCATTGCTATTGTATAGAAATGGAAATGATTTTTGAATGGTGATTTTGTATCCTACTACTTTGCTGAGTTAGTTTCTCAGTTCTAACAGTTCTTTTGTTTAACCTTTAGGGTTTTCTACGTATAAAAGCATGTCATCTGTGAACAAAGATAATTTTACTCCTTCCTTATCCCTTTGCAAAAGATTGTCTATTTTTTAACACTCATAAAGTTATTTTTTCTCAAAACCTATTTCAGAAGATTTATTCAATTTTTAAAATACTTTATTAAGAAGTAAGTGACATACAAAATGCTGTGCATGTTAATGAATTTGGAGATAGTTATATATCTGTGAAACCATCACCACAATCTATCCATAAAAAAAATCTACTCTTTTGAAATGTATGCAGCTGACTTTTTCAAATGCTACTCTTCGTTTCTTTTTTTCATTATTTTTTTTGTGTGTGATTTCTATTTTCTAAGCTTCTGTTACATAGAATGCTATATTGGAAGGATTTGTGGCAGATACATGTTGTTTTTCATCAGATTTGATTTGTATATTGCTCTAAGAGTGGTTTAGCCACCTGGAATAACGTTAAATTCAAACATTTACTGTCAGTTTCCCTGAAGCATACGGACCACGGATTTGGCTAGAAATTTGCTCAGGATCGATTTATGATTTTAATTCTTATTTTTTTCTTTCCAGCATAATTATTTCCTTGGTAGGTTTGTTTCACTTCCATGATGCTGTGGTTCTTAGTGATTTCAACTTTATGCAGATGTTTCTTATTATATTACCACCTTTGGAAGGACTTAGGATTTATCTGCTTTTCCTGATTTCCAGGCTGCTATCAGATACTCTGAGAGTGGAACCCTTCTTTTGTATATTTCTACATTTGTTCTTTTACTTTAATTTAGTTCTCCATATCTTCCTAATTTACCTATCAGCTCTGTCATGCATGAAAAGGAAAAATTATATGCCTATATCTGTATGGTATATATGTGTATGAATGTGTATATGTGCATATAAAAATACTTTTGTTATCATCATTGGAAAATATGTTCAGTTAATACAATCTGCCATAACCCTAGGTATAGAAGCCAAACATCCATATTTTAAAATTTCTTCTATCATCAAATAATAACAAGAAAGGTGATTAATAAAGAATTACTTAAAAATATACCATAGTTTTAAAATTGCTCAAAACAGCTCTAGTCCAAGGTTGCAACATAGGAGACTCCTGAACTCACCTCATCCCACAGATACATCAAATCTACAGCTATACTTGGAATAATTCCTCTGAAATAAATCCAGAAATGAGTTGGGTGACTCCTATACATCAGGAGAATAAGAAAAATCCACATCAAAATGGGTAAGAAAGGCTGAAATACAATCTCATCATAAAACCATCCCCTTGCACCAACATAAAATTGGGAGGTAGCTCATAACTCCCAGATGTTCAGGTTTGGACCCAACATCTAGTGTCCTAACTTGTTAAGACTTCCACTTGAGAGATAGGCCTCCAAACTCCTTAGCTTTGAAAGCCAATAGTGCTTGTGTATTCTACACCATAAAACTAGAGCAAACAGTTCTTAATGGGCTCACAAAGGTTAGTGAGGACTCACTATGGCTATCCCCCCAGCTCAGCACAGAAGCCATGGACGAAAACCTTCATGTCCCAGTCTTTTCCTGAGGCAACTCTATTTGCATGTATTAAATGCTACAGCCTAAGGGTCAGGTTACTAATTTAGCAAAAATCTAGGGATTGACTGCAATCCTCCTCAGAGCCTGGGGAGGCCAATGGGTGTCATCTCTGTAATATCCCTCTGCCCCACTATGGGTCGTTTTTATCTCCCTGAAAGAGGCTTGTGTACACACCAGTGCCCCAGCTTTTGTGGCTGCTTCCCAGAGGATGCATACCTTCATATCCTGGCTCTAGTGCCAGCAGGGCTTGCATTTGAGGGTTCAACAGGATGGTAGAAAACAAAAAAATGCAGTTCCTAACTGGCTATCCCCCAGAATAGAGGGAGCAGACAGAAATGCTCATCTCCCACTCTTTTTCTGAAAGAAATATACTTGTATACTTTAAATGCTGCTGCTTGAGGAGTCAGCTTCTTATTAGCCTGCATCTAGTTGCTGACTGAGATTCTCCCTTTTGCATGCCGAAAAGCCTTGGCACACTTTTAACTACTGAGAGCCACTAAGAACTAGAAAAGCAACTCAGACAATCACAAAGGTATAAGAGACAACCAAGAGCTTAGGCCAGGCTCAATGATAAAGTTTACCTCCTACATAAGACCCACTTATCAAAACTGAGAGAGGTGGCTGTTATTCTAATGTACGGAAACCAAATAATAAAGAAAAATGATAAATAGAAGATAATGTTACAAGTAGAAGATCAAAATAAAACTCCAAAAACAGATCTTAATGAAATAGAGATAACTGATTTACCTGATAAAGAGTTCAAATTAGTGGTCATAAAGATGATCACCAAGGTCAGGAAAACAATGTATAAACAAAATGAGAATTTCAAAGAGAGATAGCGAATGTAAGAAAGTACCAAACAGAAATCACAGAGCTAAATTATACAATAACTGCACTGAAAATTTCAATAAAGAGTTCAACAGAAGACTGGATGAAGTTGAAGAATGTATCAGTGAACACAAAGATAAGGCAGTTGAATTCATCCAGTCAGAAAAGCAAAAATAAAAAACAGTAAAGAGAGTGACGTCAGCATCATGGCGGAGTGAGCTTTCCCGTGAATTCTTCCCCCACAAGATACAACAAAAGTAACAGCCACGGACCAACAACGGAATCCCCGACAGTGAAAAGCTGGAGCGGAGGGATCCACACTGCCGCACATCTGAGAGCGGAGCGTGCTGGGCCCCCGGAGGAAGTGGGGAGAGGTAAGGAGAACTCCGCTCCCTCCCCATCAGATCAGCGATCCGGTCCGCGCGGCTCCCAGAGAGGGGGGAGGGGTGGCCCTCGGCGGGAAACTGTAGCTCTTCGGGCTCTCTCAGCCAGTGGGAAACTCCCGCACAGAGGGCTCAGAGGAGCCACAGGGCTACCATCAACATCTGAGCACCCCAGAGAGCGGATAAAGAGGGGCAAACGAGAAGCCTCCCACGTCAGGGACCCAGAGGGCAAAAGAGAGAGCTCCCCCCTCCCCGCAACCCGGAGTCTGCAGCTCGACCAGATCTAGCGGTCCGAGGCAGACCTGAATAAACTGGACTGGACCCGTGGATCACAGTGGGGAAAAGAAACAAAACAAAACAAAACAAAACTGCGGATCGCAGCAGAAAAACTGGGGCAGAGCGCAGGGGGCTTAGACTACACAGCCCTTTACCACCAGACAGTGGCGGCAGGTGGAAATTGCAACCAGAGACTTCCAGGATGAGGAAAATCAAAACCAACACAGGAACCACAATGCAAAAATATATGAAATCACCAGACCAGAAACAAAATAACAAGCACCCAGAAATCAACTCCGAAGACACAGAAATCCATAAACTAAATGACAGAGATTTCAAAATAGCTATCATAAAAACACTCAACGAAATACGAGACAACACAGACAAACAATTAAATGAGATTAGGAGTTTCTTCACAAAAGAGATTGAAATCATAAAGAAAAACCTATCAGGGCTGATGGAGATGAAGAACACAATGGAGGAGATAAAGGAGAATCTGGAATCTTTAAAGAACAGAGCTGACAATATGGAGGAAAGAATTAGTACTTTAGAGGATAGGAATACAGATATACTCCAGATGGAAGAAGAGAGAGAACTAAGACTAAAAAGAAATGAAGAAAGACTCCGAGAAATATCGGACTCTATTAGAAAATGTAACATAAGAATTATAGGTATCCCTGAGGGAGAGGAGAGGGAAAGAGGAACAGAGAGCCTATTCAAGGAAATAATAGCTGAAAATTTCCCAAATCTGGGGAAGGAGCAGGAAATACCAGTAAGCGAAGCCAACAGGACTCCTATATATATTAACAGACAAAGGCCTTCACCACGACACCTAGTGGTAAGGCTAGCCAGGGTCAACGACAAAGAAACAATATTAAGGGCAGCTAGACAAAAACAAAAAATAACGTACAAAGGAACTCCCATCAGGCTCTCAGCGGATTTCTCAACAGAAACTTTTCAGGCTAGAAGAGACTGGAATGATATATTCAAAATACTAAAAGACAAAAACTTTCAGCCAAGAATACTCTATCCAGCAAAAATATCCTTCAAATATGATGGAGAAATAGTAACTCTCCCAGATAAACAAAAGCTAAGGGAGTTCATGGCCACAAGACCCCCACTACAAGAAATACTCAAGAAGGCCCTCAGGCCTGAAAACAAGAAGAGAAAGGGAACACAAAGCTTGGAGTAAGGAGAAAAGTAGGTAGACAAAATCAGAGAAATAGTAGATCTTTACCGGAATAGGTTAGAAACCACTTAAATACTAAACTCAAAGATCAAAGGAAGAAATTCACCAAAAATAAATTTAACCTCATCACTGTAAACACACAGCCACAACACAAGATAGAATAAGGTATAACAAGAGCAACTTAGAAGGGGAAGAGGAAAGTGACTGAATTGACTTAGTATAAGGAAATAGGAGGCTATCAGATAATGGACTATCTCATACAGAAGATTTTTCGCCCAAACCTCAAGGTAACCACTAAACAAATAATCAAATTAAAACCACATATGATAAACAAAGAGAAAACTAGAAGAATCATAAGACAGAACAACCAAACTGAATTGGCAGTCCAAAACAAATGGGACAAGAAACAAAGGAAATGCAAAAGAACCAGAAAATAAGTGACAAAACAGCAACATTCAACCCTCATATTTCAATAATTACCCTAAATGTAAATGGATTGAACTCTCCAATCAAAAGATACAGAGTGGCAGGATGGATTAAAAAGCAAGACCCAACAATATGCTGCCTTCAGGAAACACATCTTAGCACTAAAGACAAGCACAGGCTCAGAGTGAAAGGATGGAAGACAATACTCCAAGCTAATGGCAAACAAAAGAAAGCAGGTGTTGCCATACTCATATCAGACAAAGTAGACTTCAAGATAAAACAGGTTAAGAAAGACAAAGAAGGGAAATATATAATGATAAAAGGGACACTCCATCAAGAAGACATATCACTTATAAATATATATGCACCCAACATAGGAGCACCAATGTACATAAAACAACTATTAACAAACCTAAAAGGAGAAATCAACAACAACACAATAATAGTAGGGGATCTTAACACCCCACTTACAGCAATGGATAGATCATCCAGACAAAAAGTTAATAAAGAAATATTAGACTTAAATGAAAAACTGGACGAGATGGACCTAGTAGACATATACAGAGCACTCCACCCAAAAACAGCTGACTACACATTCTTCTCAAGCGCGCATGGAACATTCTTTAGGATAGACCATATGTTGGGAAACAAAGCAAGCCTCAATAAATTTAAGAAGATTGAAATCATAACAAGCATCTTTTCAGACCATAAGGCTATGAAACTGGAAATGAACCATGAAAAAAAAACTGGGAAAGTGACAAAAATGTGGAGATTAAACAACATGCTACTGAACAACCAATGGATCATTGATGAAATTAAAGGAGAAATCAAAAACTATCTGGAAACAAACGAAAATGATAACATGCCATATCAAACCATATGGGACGCAGCAAAAGCGGTCCTGAGAGGGAAACTCATAGCGATACAAGCCCACCTTAACAAACAAGAAAAAGCCCTAATAAGCAACCTTAAATTACACCTAACAGAACTAGAAAAAGAAGAACAAACAAAGCCCAAAGCCAGCAGAAGGAGAGAAATAATAAAAATCAGAGCTGAAATAAATGATATTGAGACCAAAAAAACAGTAGAAAGGATTAATGAAACAAAGAGTTGGTTCTTTGAGAAGATAAACAAAATAGACAAACCCTTAGCCAGGCTAACTAAGAAAAAAAGAGAAAAGGCTCAAGTAAATAAAATTAGAAATGAAAGAGGAGAAATTACAACGGATACCATGGAAATACAGAGGATTATAAGAGAATACTATGAGAAATTATATGCCAACAAATTGGACAATCTAGAAGAAATGGATAAATTCTTAGACTTATACAACCTCCCAAAATTGAACCAAGAAGAAATGGAGAATCTGAATAGACCAATCACAAGTAAAGAGATTGAAATAGTAATCAAAAACCTCCCAAAAAATAAAAGTCCGGGACCAGATGGCTTCTCCAGTGAATTTTACCAAACATTCAAAGAAGATTTAATACCCATCCTCCTCAAACTATTCCAAAAAATAGAGGAAGATGGAACACTTCCTGAATCATTCTATGAGGCCAACATCACCCTGATACCAAAACCAGACAAAGACAATACAAAGAAAGAAAATTACAGGCCAATATCGCTGATGAACATTGATGCAAAAATCCTCAACAAAATATTGGCAAACCGAATACAACAATATATTAAAAAGATCATACACCATGATCAAGTGGGATTTATACCAGAGACGCAGGGATGGTTCAACATCCGCAAATCAATCAACGTGATACATCACATCAACAAAACAAAGAATAAAAACCACATGATCGTCTCAATAGACGCAGAGAAGGCATTTGACAAGATACAACATCCATTTATGATAAAAACTCTCAATAAAATGGGAATAGAAGGAAAGTACCTCAACATAATAAAGGCCATATATGACAAACCCACAGCTAACATCATACTCAACGGGGAAAGACTGAAAGCCATTCCTCTGAGAACAGGAACGAGGCAGGGCTGCCCACTCTCACCACTCCTGTTCAACATAGTACTGGAGGTTTTGGCCAGAGCAATTAGGCAAGAAAAAGGAATAAAAGGAATCCAAATAGGTAACGAAGAAGTGAAACTCTCACTATTTGCAGATGACATGATTGTATATATAGAAAACCCTAAAGAATCTGTTGGAAAACTGTTAGAAACAATCAACAACTACAGCAAAGTTGCAGGGTACAAAATCAATCTACAAAAATCAGTTGCATTTCTATATGCTAATAATGAACTAACAGAAAGAGAGCTCAAAAAGATAATACCATTTACAATTGCATCCAAAAGAATAAAATACCTAGGAATAAATCTTACCAAGGAGGTGAAGGACCTATACAATGAGAACTACAAGACATTATTGAGGGAAATCTACGATGACATAAAGAAATGGAAAGATATCCCATGCACGTGGATTGGAAGAATAAACATAGTTAAAATGTCTATATTACCTAAAGCAATCTACAGATTCAATGCCATCCCAATCAGAATCCCAATGACATTCTTCACAGAAATAGAAAAAAGAATACTAAAATTTATATGGGGCAACAAAAGACCCCGAATAGCTAAAGAAATCCTAAAGAAAAAGAACAAAGCAGGAGGCATCACAATTCCTGACTTCAAAACATACTACAAAGCAATAGTAATCAAAACAGCATGGTACTGGTACAAAAACAGACACACAGATCAATGGAACAGAATTGAAAGCCCAGAAATAAAACCACACATATACGGACAGCTAATTTTCGACAAAGGTGCTAAGGACATGCAATGGAGAAAGGAAAGTCTCTTCAATAAATGGTGTTGGGAAAACTGGACAGCCACATGCAAAAGAATGAAAGTGGACCATGTGCTATCGCCATTCACAAAAATTAACTCAAAATGGATCAAAGACCTGAAGGTGAGACCTGAAACTATAAAACTCATAGAAGAAAATATAGGCAACACACTATTTGACATTGGTTTTAAAGGAATCTTTTCGGATGACATGCCTACCCAGACTAGGGAAACTAAAGAAAAAATAAACAAGTGGGACTTTATCAGATTAAAGAGCTTTTATAAGACAAATGAAACCAGAATCAAGATGAACAAACAACCAACCAGCTGGGAGAGAATATTTGCAAAACATACATCTGACAAGGGGTTGATCTCCATAATATATAAAGAACTCACACAATTGAACAACAAAAAAACAAACAACCCGATCAAAAAATGGGCAGAGGAAATGAACAGACACTTCTCCAAGGAAGATATACAGATGGCCAATAGGCACATGAAAAGATGCTCAACATCACTAATCATCAGGGAAATGCAAATCAAAACAACACTAAGATACCACCTCACGCCCGTTAGAATGGCTATAATCACCAAGACAAAAAACAACAAATGTTGGAGAGGATGTGGAGAAACAGGAACCCTCATACACAGCTGGTGGGAATGCAAATTGGTGCAGCCTCTATGGAAAACGGTATGGAGATTCCTCAAAGAATTAAAAATAGAGATGCCCTATGATCCAGCCATCCCACTACTGGGAATCTATCCAACGCACCTGAAATCAACAATCCAAAGAGGCTTATGCACCCCTATGTTCATTGCAGCATTATTCACCATAGCCAAGAAGTGGAAGCAACCTAAGTGTCCCTCGACTGACGATTGGATTAAGAAAATGTGGTATATATATACAATGGAATACTACTCAGCCATAAAAAAAGACAAAATCGTCCCATTTGCAACAACATGGATGGGCCTGGAGCGTATTATGTTAAGTGAAATAAGCCAGAAAGAGAAAGACAAACACTGTATGATCTCACTCATATGTGGAATATAAACCAACACATGGACAGAGAAAACTGGACTGTGGTTACCTGGGTAGTGGGGGTGGGGGGTGGGCACAAGGGGTGAAGGGAGTCATATATGGGGTGATGGACAAACAAAAATGTACAACCCAAAATTTCACAATGTTAGAAACCATTAAAATATCAATAAAAAAATAAAATAAAATAAAACAGTAAAGATAGCTTAAGGGACTCATGGGACACCATTAAGCAAACTAATATTTACATTATAGGGGTTAAAGGATGACAAGAGAGAGAGAAAGGGGCAGAAAACTTATTCAAAGAAATAATGGCTGAAAACTTTCCTAACTTATGAAAAGAAACAGACATTCAGATCCAGGTAGCCCAGAAAATTTCAAAAAAGAGGAATCTGAAGACACCCACACCAAGATATATTATAATTAAATTGTCAAATGTCAAAGACAAAGAGAAAATTGTAAGATAATAAGAGAAAAACAAGTTGTCATGTACAAGGGAACTCCCATAAGACAACCAGCAGACTTTTTGACAGAAACATTGCAGGCGAACATTTTGAATAGATCAACATTTGCAGTAGTGTGATATAGTCAAAGGGCTGAAAAAAAAAAAAAAACCTTCCAACTAAGAATACATTACCTGACAAAGTTCTCTTTCATAATTGAAGGAGACATTTAAACTTCCTCAGAAAACCAAAATCTGAAGGGGTTCCTCAACACTAGACTGGCCTTATGTGAAATGTTAAAGGAACATCTTCAAGCTGAAATGAGAAAACATTAATTAGTAATAGAAAATATATGAAAGAGAAAAATATGTGAAAGTATAAATCTCATTGGTAATGGCAAATATATAGTTAAATTCAGAATACTCTAATGCTATAATATTGGTGGGTAAATCACATAAATCTAGTATGAAAGTTAAAGACAAAACTAGTAAAACTAGCTATACCTATAATAATTTCTCTTGGATATACAAAGTAAAAAGATGTAAATGGTTATATCAGAAACATAAAACATAAGAGTGGAGTAAATTCCTAAAGCCATCTATAGATTCAATGCAATCGCTATCAAAGTTCCAAAACATTTTTCACAGAAATAGAACAAAGAATCCTAAAATTTATATGGAACAACAAAAGACCCCGAAGAGCTAAAGGAATCCTGAGAAAAAAGAACAAAGCTCGAGGTATCACACTCCCTGATTTCAAAATATACTACAAAGCTATAATAACCAAAACAGCATGGTACTGGCACAAAAACAGACACACAGATCAATGGAATAGAATCGAAAGCCCAGAAATAAACCCACACATCTATGGACAGCTAATCTTTGACAAAGGAGCCAAGAACATACAATGGAGAAAAGAAAGTCTCTCCAACAAATGGTGTTGGGGAAACTGGATAGCCACATGCAGAAAAATGAAAGTAGACCCTTACCTTACACCATACACAAAAATTAACTCCAAATGGATTAAAGACTTGAATGTAAGACCTGAAACTGTGAAACTTCTAGAAGAAAACATAGGCAGTACGCTCTTCGACATCGGTCTTAGCAACATCTTTTCAAACACCACATCTGACCGGGCAAGAGAAACAATAGAAAAAATAAACAAATGGGACTACATCAAACTAAAAACTTCTGCACAGCAAAGGAAACCATCAACAAAACGAAAAGACAACCTAACAATTGGGAGAAGATATTTGCAAACCATACTTCTGATAAGGGCTTAATCTCCAAAATATATAAAGAACTCATGCATCTCACCAACAAAAAAACTACCAACCCAATTAAAAAATGGGCAAAAGACCTGAACAGACATTTCTCCAAAGAAGATATACAGATGGCTAACAGACACATGAAAAGATGTTCAGAATCACTAACTATCAGGGAAATGCAAATCAAAACTACAATGAGATATCACCTCACGCCCGTCAGAATGGCTATAATTAACAAGACAGGAAACAACATGTGTTGGAGAGGATGTGGAGAGAAGGGAACTCTCATACACTGCTGGTGGGAGTGCAAACTGGTGCAGCCACTATGGAAAACAGTATGGAGATTCCTCAAAAAATCAAGGATAGAACTACCATATGATCCAGCTATTCCACTGTTGGGTATTTATCCAAAGAACTTGAAAACACCAATTTGTAAAGGTACATGCACCCCTGTGTTCATTGCAGCGTTATTCACAATAGCCAAGACTTGGAAGCAACCTAAGTGCCCATCAAGGGATGAATGGATAAAGAAGATGTGGTATATATACACAATGGAATACTACTCAGCCATAAGAAACCATGAAATCCAGCCATTTGTGACAACATGGATGGACATTGAGGGTATAATGCAAAGTGAAATAAGTCAGAGGGAGAAGGTCAAATACCGTATGATTTCCTTCATTAAGTAGTAGATAACAACAACAATAAACAAACACATAGGGACAGAGATTGGATTGGTGGTTACCAGAGGGGAAGGGGGGAGGGAGGAGGGTGAAAGGGATAATTCGGTACATGTGTGTGGTAATGGGTTGTAATTAGTATTTTGGTGGTGAACATGATGTAATCTATGCAGAAATAGAAGTACAATGATGTACACCTGAAACTTACACAATGTTATAAACCAATGTTACTGCAATAAACAAAAAATTAAAAAAAAAAAGGAGATTTTAAGCATTTAAAAAAAAACGAGTGGAGTAAAAATTTAGAGCTTTTATGAGTTCAAACTTAAGTTATTATCAGCTTAAAATACTGTTATAAATATGATATTTTATATAAGCCTCATGTTAACATCAAAGCAAAAACCTATAATAGATACATAAAAGATAGAATAAAAAGAATTTAAGAATACCACTACAGAAAGTCAAAAAACTTACAAAGCAAAAGACAAAGAGATGAAGAAATGAACAAGGAATTAAAAAACAGCCAGAAAGTAATTGATAAAATGGCAAAAGAAAGTCCAAATCCATCAATAATTACTTAAATGTAAATGATCTAAATTCTCCAATCAAAAGGCATAAATGGCTGAATAAATAAATTAAAAAAAACAAGACCCAACTATATGCTGCTTATAGGAGACTCACTTCAGCTTTAAGGACACATACAGACTGAAAATGAAGGGATGGAAAAAGATATTCATGTCAATGGAAACCAAAAGAAAGCAGGAGTAGCTATACTTACATCAGACAAAACAGAGTTCAAGCCAAAGACCGTAATAATAGAAAAACAAGATCACTATACAATGATAAAAGTGTCAATTCAACAAATGGTTAAAATATTTGTAAATGTTTATGCACCCAATATTGGAGCACCTAAAAATATAAAGCAAATATTAACAGATATAAAGGGAGAAATAGAGAGCAATACAATAATTGTAGCGGACTTCAATATCCCAATTTCACAAAGCATAGATCATACAAAACAGAAAATCAATTTAAAAAAATGGGCTTAAACAACATATTAGACCAGATTGACTGAACAGACATTTACAGAACATTTTATCCAACAGCAGTAGGACATATATATTTTCCATAATAGATCATATGTTAGGCCACAAAACAAGTCTTCATAAATTTAAGAGGATTGAATTCATATCAAGCATCTTTTACAACTATAGTGGTTTAAAACTAGAAATCAACGTAAAGAGAAAATTAGAAATTCACAAATATGTAGAGATTAAACAACATCCTACTCAACAAGCTATGGGTCAAAGAAGAAATCTAAAGAAAAGTCAAAAAATACCTTGAGAAAAATGGAAATACAACATACCAACACTGATGGGATGCTGCAAAAGCCATTGTAGGAAGAAAGCTCAGAGAAATAAATAGGTACATTAATAAAAGTATATCTCCAATAGACAACCTAACTTTACATCTCAAGTAACTAGAAAAAGAACAAAACAGGCCGAAGTTAGTAGAAGGAAGGAAACAGCAAAGATCAGAGTGGAAATAAATAAAATAGAAATAAAAGAAATTGTCTTAAAAAAGACAATAGAAAAAGATCAATAAAAATTAAGAGCTGTTTTTTTCCCCCCCAAAGCCCCAGTACATAGTTGTCTATTCTACTTGTAAGTCTTTCTGGTTCTTCTATGTAAGCTGCCACTGAAGCATGGCTACTGATAGATGAGTGGTATGGTTCTGCATCTGGGAACCGAACCTGGGCTGCCAAAGTGGTGAGAGCACCAAATTTTAACCACTAAGCTATGAGGGCTGGCTCAAGAGCTGGTTTTTCAAAAAGGTAAATAAAGTAGACAAATTTCTAGCTAGACTTATCAAGAAAAAATATTGAGGACTCACAGATAAAATTAAAAATAGAAGAGGAGCTGTTACAATTTATACTACACAAATACATAGGATCATAAGAAACTACTATAAAAAATAACACACCAACAAAGTGGACAACCAAGAGAAATAGACAAATTTCTACAAACATACAAACTATCAAGATTGAGTTATGAACAAATAGAAATCTAAACAGACAAATTATCAGTAAGGAGATTGAATCAGTGATCAAAAACCTTCCAACAAAGAAAATTCCAAGACCAGATTGTTTCAATGGTGAGTTCCACCAAACAGTCAAAGAAGAGTTAATGCCAGTCCTAGCAAACTCTCCCAAAAATTTGAAGAGGAATGACACTTCCAAACTCATTTTATGAGGCCAGAATTACCTTGAAACCAAAACTAGACAAGAGCATTATAGGAAAAAAAAAATTATAGACCAATATCCCTGATGAACAAAGATGCAAAACCCTCCACAAAATATTATCAAACTGAATTCAACATTACATTAAAAACATCATACACTATGAGGAAATGAGAATTATTCCATAGATGCAAGGACAGTTCAACATACACAAATCAAACAATTTGATACACCACATTAACAAAATAAATAAAATCACATGATCATCTCAATAGATGCATAAAATGCATTTGACAGAGTTTAACGTTTGTTCACGTTAAAAACTCTCATCAAGGGCCAGCCCAGTGGCAGTTAAGTGCGCGTGCTCTGCTTCGGCGGCCCAGGGTTCGCTGGTTTGGATCCTGGGCATGCACAGACCCACCACTTTTCAAGTCACACTTTGGCAGTGTCCCATATAAAGTAGAGGAAGATGGGCACAGATGTTAGCTCAGAGCCAGTCTTCCTGCACAAAAAGAGGTGGATTGGCATAGGATGTTAGCTCAGGGCTGATCTTCCTCAAAAAAAAAAAAAATTCTCATCAAATTGGCTATAAAGGGAACATAACTCAAGATAATAAAAGCCATATATGACAAGCTCACAACTAACATCATATTCAATGGTGAAAAACTGAAAGTGTTTTCTCTAAAATCAGGCACAAGACAAGGATGTCAACTATTGCCACTTTTATTCAACATAATACTAGAAATCCTAGCCAGAACAATTAGGCAACAAAAAGAAATAAAAGACATCTAAATCAGAAAGGAAGAAGAAAAACTGTATCTATTTTCAGATGAAATAATATCATACTAGAAAACCCTAAAGACTTCACCAAAAAACTGTTAGCACTAATTTAAAAAATTAAATAAATTTAATTTATTTTTTTAATTAAAAAAGAAGTTGCAAGATACAAAATCAATATACCAAAATCAGTTGCATTTCTATACACTAACAATGAACTATCAGAAAGAGAAATTAAGAAAAAGATTTTATTTATAAATGCATCAAGAATAAGTTAGGATCCATTTAACCAGAAAGTAAAATGTTTGTACAGCGAAATTATAAGGCATTGATGAAAGTAATTGCAGAAGACACAAATAAGTAAAAAGATAATCCATACTTATGCATCTGAAGAATTAATATTGTTAAAATATGCATACTACCCAAAGAAATCACAGATTCAATGCAATTCCTATCAAAATTCCAATGGTATTTTTCACAGAAATAGGACAAACAATTCAAAAATTTGTATGGAACCACAAAAGACCCTGATTAGCTAAAGCAATCATGAGAAAGAAAAATAAAGGTGAGGCATCACACTTCTTCATTTCAAACTATATTACAAAGCTATACTAATCAAAACACTATTGTTTTGGCATAAAAACAGACACACAGATCATTGGAACAGAATAGAAAGTCCAGAAATAAACCCACGCATATATGGTTAATTAACTTAAAACAAAGGAGCCAAGAATATACAAAGAGGAAAACATAGTCTTCCCAATAAATGGCTTTGGGAAAACTTGAAGGCCACATTCAAAAGAATAAACTTGGACACCTATCTTACACCATAACACCAAAATCAACTCAAAATAGATTAAAGACTTGAACATAAGATCTGTTACCATAAAACTCTGAGAAGAAAACTTAAGGGAAAATTTCCTTGACATTGGTCTTGCTAATGGTTTTTTGGATTTGACAGCAAAAGTAAAGGTAACAGAAGGAAAAATAAATGTTAAACTACATCAAATTAAAAAGATTCTGCATGGCAAAAGAAACAATCAACAAAATAGAAAGGTAACCTACAGAATGGGAGAAAATATTTCCAAATTACATATATGATAAGGGGTTAATTTCCAAAATAAATAAAGAACTTATACAACTCTATAGAAAATACACAAACAATTTAATTTTAAAAATGGGCAGAGGAACTGAATAGCCATTTTTCCAGAGACATCCAAATGGCCAACAAGCACATGAAAAGATGGCCAACATCACTAATCAACAGAGATGTGCAAATTGAAACCACAATGAGACATCATCTCACCTGTTAGAAAGTTGTCATCAAAAAGACAAGAGATAACTGTTGGTGAGGATATAGTGAAAAGGTTACCCTTGTGCATTGTTGGTTGGAATGCAAATTGGTGCAACTATTATGAAAAACAGCATGGAAGTTTCCCCTAAAGTTAAGAATAGAACTACCATATGATCCAGCAATCCCACTTCTGAGTGTATAGAAAGATATCTGTACTCTCATATTCACTGCAGCATTATTTACAATAGCCAAGATATGGAAACTACCTAAGTGTCTATCAATTGATAAAGAAGATGTGGTATATATATTATTATGGATAAAGAAGATATACTATATCATATATCATGAGAAAGAAGGAAATCCTGTAATTTGTGAAAACATGAATAGACCTTCAGGTCATTATGATAAGTGGAATAAGCCAGACAGAGGAGGTCAAATACTGCATGATATCACTTATATGTTGAATCTAAGAAAAAGAAAAGTGAAACTCATAGAAACAGAATAGAGAAGTGGTTACCAAGGGCTGAGGTGTGGGGAAAGTAAAGAGAGGTTGGAAAAGGATTAAAAATTTTTAGCTATAAGATCAATAATTTCTGAGGATCTAATGTAAAACGTGGTGACATCCCAAACATACATGAGAGTCTTATTGAGCTGAGAAGACAAATATTATATTCAAGGAGGATGATGTGGCTTGAATTTGTGGGCAAAATACCATAGAGAAGGGAACTAGGCTGAGAAAGAACTCAAGAAATATAGAATTTGACCTGCCTATGTACTAAGCCATGTAGGCATAGGGAGACATAAGGAGGAAATACTTTGAAGTTTGTCAAATAATTATTTAAAAAGTCACTGTAGGTTAAACTATTCCACAGCTTACATGTGGTGAAGAATTGTTTGGGTTTCAACTATTCAGAGAGGAGAGACTTTGCTGGAAGCCTGTTGTGTACAGTAGAGACACAGAAGCATCAAGCCTTGTTAGTAGAGCTAAAGTAGCCTTGGAATAAAGACAATACTACACTTATCTTAGGAAAGCTTAAAATTAAGTCTCAAAAGAATTAAGCTAAACAGCAAGTAGCTTAACAGTTTCCCAAAGTTCAATGCTATTTAAAGACAAAAATCCACACTCAAAATGTCCAGTATCCAATAAAAAGTAACTAAACATGAAAATAAATAGAAAAATATGACCCATAGCTAAAAGAAATTGGGCAATAGAAGACCTAGAATTGAGAGAGATAATGAAGGCAATATACAAAGACTTTAGAACAGATTTCATAAATATGTTCAAAGATTTAAAAATAAATCTGAATATAATAAGGAGAAAAATAGAACTGAAATAAAATTTCTAATGGTAAAAAATATAATATCCAAAATGTAAAACAAACACTGTACATGTGTAATAGCAGATTAGAAGAAAAGATTAACAAACTCAAAATGATAATACTCTTCAAACTGAAAAACAGAAGAAACCAAAACATTGATTAAAATAATCAGAACTTTAAAAGAACAATATAAACAAACATATGTATAAGTGGAATACTTGAGGGAGAGGAGAGAACTAGCACAAAAAATTATTTAGAGAAATAGTGGCTAAAAACATATAATAAAATAGCAGAAAAGATGTGGGAGAAAATTGAACTATACATTTGTTGAATTCTTTGCATGAGCAGTAGTGTAATATTAATTCATGGCAGAATGTGCTAAGTTAAAGGTTTGTTTGATAATGTCTTGAGAAACCATTAAAAATAATATAAATCAGACTAGCCAAAAAGCTAATCAAGAAGAGAGAATAGAATACAAAAGATGTATTAACCTAAAATAAGAAAGAAAAGAGATTCAAGGGAACAAAACATAAATGGGAAATGGATATAAATGAAAAGGAATGAATAAAAATATAATAGACTAAATGTGTCAAATTAGACATAAAAGTAATACTGAACTATATGCTGTTTATAAGACACACAATTTAAATATAAAGGTACAGAGAGGTAGACAGTAAAGGATAGAAAAAGACATACCATACAAACACAAAACAGGAGAAAGTTCAAGGGATTATATTAATATCAGGTGAAGCAATCTTTCAAAGGAATGCTACCAGAAATGAAAATAAACATTTCATAAAGATACAAAAGTCAAATCAAGAAGAAGATATACCAATGCTAAGTGTGTATCCACTTAATAATAAAAATTCAAAATATATGCAAAAAGAGGGCAAACTAAAGAAGAAACAAAAAAAATCACAATTTTATAGGAAGGTTTTAACACTTCTGTTCAGTTATTGTTAAAAGAAGGAAAAGTCAGTAAAGACATAAAATTTTGAATAATTGTCTATCAATTTAACCAACTTAACATTTAGAGAATAATGCACTCAACAACTGCATAACACATATTCTTTTCAAATGAAATGTAACAGTGACTAAAGACAAATTTTATGCTGAGCCATTAAGCAAATATTAATAAATTGAAATGGACTTATTTCATCCAGAATATGTCTTTTAATTAAAATAGAATCATATTAGAAATTAAAAATTACACATCTTTCAAAAAAGACAATTATTTATAAATAAAGCAACACATTTCCAAATAAACCAGTTGATTAAAGAAGAATTCATACAGAAAGTCAGAAAATCTTTTGAACTGAAGGAAAAAGAAAAAAACTTAAAGTTTTTAGGATGCAGCTAAGCAAAACTTAGATGAAAATTTATTAAATGTTGGTACGAGAAAAAACAGTAACATGTTAAAATCAATATTCCAAGGTTACCACTTAGAAGAAGAAGAGAAAATTAAACCTGCAGTATGTGGGAGAAAAAATACATAAAGATAGGACTGAATTAAATGAATGAAAAATATGACAAATAATAGAAAAAATTAACAAAGCAAAATTCTGGATTTAGAAAAATATTCTTAAAACTGATAGACAGTTTAATCAAAGAAATAAGAGAGAAAACTCAAATTACCACTGTTAGAAGTAGTACTACATATACTGTATTTGAAATTTCAAGGATGAAAGAATGTTTTGAACTCTATTATGCTAACAAATTTAATTTAGATGAATTGGGCAAAATTCTTGAAAAAACTCATTAAAAACCAAGAACAAATAAAAATATGAATATCTGTTTATGTATTAAAGAAATTGAATTAGTAATTAAAAACGTTTACACAAAGAAAACTCCAGGAACAGGTGGCTTCACTCATAAATTCTACCAAAAATGAAAGGAAACACTTCAAGAAATAGAGAAAGAGGAAATATTTCCCAACTTGTTTAATGAGGCCATCATAATATGGATAACAATGACTGACAAAGATATTACAAAAAAAGAAAATTACACGCCAATATCCATCATGAATAAAGATTCAAAACGTAACATGATATTAGCAAATTAAATACAATAATGTGTAATAAGAATAATATATTTTGATCAACTGGAGTTTATCTCAGAAAAACAAGTTTAGATTAACATTTGAAAATTAATGTAATTTACTACATTATCATCATAAGTAGAAAAATATTATCTCAATAATTGCAGAGAAAACATTGGACATATTTAACACTTATTTTCTTTTTTGGGGGGGGGGTAAGGAAGATGGCCCTGAGCTAACATCTGTGCCAATCTTCCTCTGTTTTGTATGTGGGATGCTGCCACAGAATGGCTTGATGAGTGGTGTGTAGGTCTGCGCCCAGAATCCAAATCTGTGTACCCTGGGCCGCCAAAGTGGAAGGTGTGAATTTAACCACTACACCACCAGGGAGGACCCCAACACCCATTTTCAACACCATTATAAGATTTCTGCAATAGAAAGGAATTTCCTCAATATTATAAAAGGCATCTACAAAAATATCTACAGGCAACATATTTGTTTCCTCTAATTATTCTACTAGGAGCAAAAATGCCCACTTTTACTACTTCTATTCAACATTATATTGGAAGTCCTAAACAGTGCAATAAAACAAGAATAGAAAAAGATATAAAGGTTGAAGAGGAAGAAGAAAAACTGACTTTATTAGCAGGGAACATAAATGATTACATACAAAATTTTAAAGGCTCTACTAAAAAAAAAAAAAAAAGAAAAAAAAAAGAAAACTATTTGACCTAACAAGTAAATTTATCAAAGTAATAGTATACAATGTTGACATACAAAAATCAATCACATTTTTAAATTAATTTCCTCTTTTTATTTTCTTTCTTTCTTCAGTATATATGTATTTATGTACATATATATGTATTTACTTTTTTCCAGCTTTGTGGAAAAGTCTGGATTTTTCTAAATCCAGAATTTATGGAGGTATACTTCACAAATTTTTATAAAATAGTCACAAAAAAATAGAAGAGGAAATTTGAAAAATACTACCTACAGTATCATTAAAAAAATGCTTAGGAGCCAATTCAACAAAATGTGTGCAAAACAGCTATACTAAAAACTATAGAATATTACTGATCTTTTTTTGACACCATCCATGAAAATCAAAATGAACCGTACCATAGACCTAAAAATAAATGTTGAACCTACAAAACATTTTTTAAGAAAACATAGGATAATATCTTTTTGAATATGGGAAAAGAGTTTTTAAGACAAGGTTTAGAAAATATGAACATTAGGAGAAAAAATTATCCAAATAAAAAAGTTTGGTATTCAAAAGAGAATGTTAGGACATGTTAGGAAAATGAAAAGTCAAGAAAATATTTGTAATTTATATATATTATATAAATGATATATATGAGAGAACTTGAATCTAGAATATTTAGCTCAATAAAAAAGTAAAAAAAAAAACAATAAAAATGGGCAAATATATGAACCGATAATACAAAAAAATAGTCAAATGAATGTCTATTAAGCCCACAAAAAGATGCTCCACATAATTAGCCATTAAGGAAATGCAAGTTAAAACAATATGGTAGCACCTCACAACAACTAGAATTGCTAAAACTAAAATATTGACAGTACCATGTGTTGATAAGAATTGGAGCTTCTGAAACTCTCAGATATTGCTGGTGTTAATGAAAAATGATATGAATATTTTGAAAAAGTTTGTTTATTTGTTCTACAGTTAAATATACAAATATCTTATCAGACAGCAGTTTCTTATAATACAGATTCTTGTATACAGATATCCTACTTTCCTGCAATTCTCCTAGGTGAAAATAAAAACATATGTTCCCTGGTGGTGAAGTCAGCATCATGGAAGAATAAGACATCTCTCCTTTTAGTCCACCCCCTTTAAACAGCTAGAATTCAGCAACCATCTATGAATTAAAGTGCCTCTGTGTGATATGTGGGATCCAGCACCATATTCCAAAGGACATGTGAGGAGTCTCACTCACACCATTACCACATCAGGTCATAGTCAGACTGACCCCAGCACAGTCTGTGAAATTGGAATTCTATGAACAGGCTTCAGCCCCTTTGGGCTATAGTCATAAGCACGTGGAGAACACTGGCAAATGCAGACACCTAAGGTTGAGAGAAACTTTGTAGAAGTCCAAGTTTCCTGAGGAGAAATTTCAGCATTCCATTGGAGCAAAAAATATGTAAGTTTGGATGCATTGAAGAGGGTAAAGGGAACTTGCCAGCATCACCCTTCCCCCAAGTTGGCAGAGTGTAGAGCTAAACTAACTGGCAGTAATCTCTCTCACAAGAAAAAGAAAGCAGTGAATGAGTGCCTGACTTCCCCAGATGTGTGGGACACTACTAAAGTAACCCATTTTTCTCCCTTAGTACCCAGAGTATTTAAGCAGGAACTCCATGATGGGGGGAAGGATGAGATCAGATAAGAGGCAGATAAGAATATCAGAAGATATTGAAGAGATGTGGTTCCTGCTGACTGCAATCTGGACTCTAGTAGGAAGACTTCCAAAGAACTGCTGAGAGAACCTCACCCAAAGATTCTACCACATATCCCGTGCACACTCACAACACCCCAACTGCCAAACTCATACCTCCTTCCACTCTACAGACAGTTCCCTGTGCATGCTCTGTGGAAGGCAGCAAGAGTGAGCTCCTGTGCACAGGGAGTGTGCACAGAAAATGGGCCAGGGTCTATATGCAAAGGAGAAACCACAAACTTGAGCTGTAGTGCCACCTTGTGAAAAGAAAAAGAGGTTTCCAGCAGCAGGCCGGGTGAGTTGTAAGATTGAGTGAAGACAAAAAGCTTAAGAATTCTGCCACAAGAGAGAGCAAGAAGAGTGAAAAGGCATATCCACACAAGGTCCAAGAAACCCCAGATATAAGCAGGAACAATGACCAGTATATCCCACCTGAAGGCAGCTAGTAATTATTGCAGAAATAGCCATACATTTTAAATATGAAAACAGCAATGCAAAACTCCAAGGAACATTAAAAATCAAGGAAATATGATATCACAAAACATGATACCACCAGAATCTTCCAGTAATCAAACTAAAAGACAAGTAGATCTATGATTTACTTGACCAAGAACTCAAAATAGCTGTTTTGAGGAAATTCAATGAGCTACAAGAAAACAAAAGGAGACAGTTCACTGAAACCACTAAAATAATACATGAACAAAATGAGAAATTTAACATAGAAATAGAAATCATAAAAAAGAACCACACAGGGGCCAACCCAGTGGCATAGTGGTTAAGCGCACATGCTCCGCTTTGGCTGCCTGAGTGTTCTCAGGTTCAGATCCCGGGCGTGCACTGACACACTGCTTGTCAAGCCATGCTGTGGCAGTGTCCCATATAAAGTAGAGGAAGATGGACACAGATGTTAGCTCAGGGCCAATATTCCTCAGCAAAAAGAGGAAGATTGGCATCAGATGTTAGCTCAGGGCTGATCTTCCTCACACACACAAAAAGAACCACTCAAATTCTGAAGCAGAAAAATTCAATGAATAAAATTATGAAAGCAATAGAAAGTATCAACAGCAGAACAGATCAGGCAGAAGAAAGATTTTGTGAGTTAGAGAATAGAAACTTTGAAATAACCCAGTCAGAGAACAAGAAAAAAGAATTTAAAAGACCAAAGAATGACCACGATTTTATGAGAGACCATTGAAAGAACAAATATAAGATTCATTGGAGTTCCAGAATAAGAAGAGAAAAGAAAGGGGCAAAAAGTTATTTCAAGCAATAATAGCTCACAATTTCTCAAACCTGGGGAGAAATTTGCAGGTCCAAGTACATGAAGCTAAGAGATAACCGCATTATTTCAATTCAAAATGATTTTCTCCATGACATATTATAATGAAACTGTCAGAAATCAAAGACAAAGGGGCATCCTAAAAGTATCAAGAGAAAAGAAGGTGATAACCTACAAAGAAATCCCCATTAGGCTCTCAGCAGATTTCTCAGAAAAAGCCGTACCAGTCAGAGAGAGTGAGATGATACATTCAAAGTGCTGTGAGAAAAAGAATTCCCAGCTAAAAATACTCTACTCTACATAATTATTATTCAGAAATGAAAGAGAAATAAAGACTTTCCTAGGCAAATAAAAGCTGAGGGAGTGTATCATAACTAGACCTACCTTAGAATAAATGCTGAAAGGAGTTCTTCATGCCGAAGTGAAAAGGAGCTAATTAGTAACATGAAACATACAAAAATATACAACACACTGGTAAAGGTAAATACATATTCAGATTTAGAAAACTCTAATTCTGTCATAGGATGGTGTGTTAACCACTTAACTATAGTACAAAAGTAAATGGAAAGCGTACTAAAAATAAATATATAGCTACCATGATTTAAGAAATACACAACATAAAAAGAGGTAACTTGTGACATGAAAAACATAAAAAAGAGGGAGTAAAAGCGTGGAATTTTTGTATGAAATCAAATTCAGGTTGCTCTCAGTATGAAATGGACTGTTACACCTATAAGTTGTATCACGTAAGCCTCATGGAAACCATAAAGCAAAAATCTATGGTAGAGTAAAAAAAAATAAAGAGAAAGGAATCAACATACCACCATAGAAAATAAGCAATCCACAATTGTAGGTAGCAAGAGAATTAAAAAGGAATATGAAACTACAAAAAAAAATCCAGAAAGTAATTAATAAAATGGCGTTATTAAGAACTTACATATCAATAGTTACTCTAAATAAAAATGGACTGAATTCTCCTTTCAAAAGGCACACAGCAGCTGGATGGATTAAAAAGAACGCAACTATATACTACCTAGAAGAGACTCACTTCAGCTTTAAGGACACACATAAACTCACAGTGAATGGATGGAAAAAGATATTTCATGCAAGTGGAAAGCAAAAGAAAGTGGAAGTAGCTATACTTACGTCAGACAATATAGACTTTAAACAGACAATGGTAACAGAGACAAAAACGGTCATTATATAATGATAAAGAAGTCAATTCATCCAAAAGATGTAACATTTGTAAATATATCTGCACCCACATCAGAGCACCTAAATATATTAAACAAATGCTAACATATCTAAATGGAGAAATAGACAACAGTACAATAAGGGTAAGAGATTAATACCCTACTTTCAGCATTGGGTAGATCATACAGACAAAAAATCAGTGCTGAAACTTGGACTTGAACATACTTTAAATCAAATGGACCTAACACACATATATAGAACATCCCATCTACAGCAGCAGAATACACATTCTTATGTGCACACTGAGCATTCTCCAGGATAGATCATATGATAGGCCACAAAAAAAGTCTTAACATCTTTAAGAAGAATGAAATTATACCCAGTATCTTTTCCAACCACAATGGTATGAAAATAGAAATCAACAACAAGAGAAAAGCTTGAAATTTTAAAAACATGGGGAAACTAAGCAACACTCTTGAATAACCAATGGGTCAAAGAAATAGAAAAGGGGAAATAAAAAAAATCTTGAAATAAATGAAAATTGTAACACAAAACACCAAAATCTATGGAATTCTGCAAAAGCAGTGCTGAGAGGGGAAATTACAGCAATAAATGCATATATTAAGAAAGAAGAAACATCTACAATAAATAACCTGTCTTAAATAACTAGAAAAAGAAAAACAAACTAAGCTCATACACGGCAGCAGAAGAAAACAAAATTCAATGCAGAAATAAATAAAACAAAGACTCCCAAAACACAATACAGGGCCAGCCTGGTGGCATAGTGGTTTAGTTCACATGCTTCACTTTGGTGGCCTGGGGTTTGAAGGTTCCAATCCCAGGCATGGGCTGATGCACCACTCATCAAGCCATGCTGTGGCAGGTATCCCACATACAAAATAGAGGAAGATGGGCACAGATGTTAGCTCAGGGTTAATCTTCCTCAGAAAAAGAGGAGAATTGGCAAGAAATGTTAGCTCAGGGCCAGTCTTCCTCACACACACACA
The DNA here is from genome assembly GCF_020826845.1 of Diceros bicornis minor. Taxonomy (NCBI): domain Eukaryota; kingdom Metazoa; phylum Chordata; class Mammalia; order Perissodactyla; family Rhinocerotidae; genus Diceros; species Diceros bicornis. Next base: position 7,831,677 of record NC_080759.1, on the reverse strand, counting down.
CACACACACACACACACACACACAATACAAAAGATTAAAAAGCTAATAGCTATTTTCTTTAAAAGATAAACAAAATTGACAAACCTTTAGCTAAACTAACTAAGAAGAAAAGAGAAGATTTAAAAGAATAAATCAGAAATGATAGAGGAGACGTAACATGTGATACCATAGAAATGTATAGAATCAAAAAAGACTACTATAAATAATCATACAACAAAATCTTGTATATCCTAGAAGAAATGTTCATTTCTGGAAATATACAACCTCTTAAAAAGTTGCAGGATATAAAACCAACATACGGAAATCAGTTGTGTTTCTCTACACTGACTGTGAAACATTTGAAAAAGAAATAAAGAAACTATCTCATTTACAATGGCATCAAATATGATAAAACACTTAAAAATCAATTTAACCAAAGCAGTGAAAGATATCAAAAATAAAAAATACAAGACTTTGATGAAAGAAATTGAAGAAAACACAAACAAATGGAAAGATATCCCCTGTTCATGTTATTAGAAGAATTAATGTTGTTAAAAAGTCCATAGCACCCAAAGCTATCTACAGAGTCAATGCAATCTCTATTGAAATTTCAGTGATATTGTCACAGAAATGGAAAAAAGAATACTAAAATTTATATGGAACCACAAAAGACCTGGAATAGCCAAAGCAATTCTGAGACAGAAAACAAAGCCAGACCATCACACTCCCTGATTTTATTTTTATTTTTTTATTTTTTGTGAGGAAGATCAGCCCTGAGCTAACATCCATGCTAATCTTCCTCTTTTTGCTGAGGAAGACCGGCTCTGAGCTAACATCTATTGCCAATCCTCCTCCTTCTTTTTCCCCGCCCCCAAAGCCCCAGTAGACAGTTGTATGTCATAGTTGCACATCCTTCTAGTTGCTGTATGTGGGACATGGCCTCAGCATGGCCAGAGAAGCGGTGCATCAGTGCACACCTGGGATCCAAACCTGGGCCTCCAGTAGCAGAGCGCACACACTTAACCACTAAGCCACGGGGCCGGCCCCCTGATTTTAAATTGTGGTGTGATTTATTATTTAAAAAAATACATACTTTCTCTTCACCCCCATTTCCTGACACAGGCCTCCAAAAATTGTTGTAAATTCCTAAGTGATAAGAGCACTAGGAACATCTTTTGTTCTAATAAGGCCACTACAGGTAGGCATCCAGATGGACTTTTGCAATTTTCAGCCCTGTTCCACACTTCTCTAGAGAAGGAAAAGGGGCTTGAAATAAAGTTAATAATTGATCACATGAGGAACACCATATGATCCCAATAGTATAGAGTTCAGAGAGCTTCCAAATTGATGACACAACAACATACCAAGAGGGTGATGCACAGCAACTCCAGAGGGACAGAAGACCTTGCACTCAGGACCCTCCCAGACCTCGCCCTATCTACTTCTTTATCTGACTGTACATTTGTATTCTTTTTTATACCCTCCTGTGGGCTATTCTAAGAAATAATCAAACCCAAGGGGAAAGAAGTAATTGGAATATTTGATTTGTAGCCAAGGCAGATGGAATATGTGCATAACCTATTCCTTCAGATTGGCATCTAAATTGTGTGTGTGTGTGGGAGGTCTCATGGAATTGAGCCCTTAACCTGTAGAATTTTATGCTATCTCCAGGTAGATAGTATCAGAATGAGTTAAATTGTAAGAAACCCAGCTGGTGTCACAGAATTGCTTGGTGTGAAAAAAACTCTCACACATTTGGTGACCAGAAGTGAAATGTTCTGTGTGAAAGTAAATGAGACACAAGGCAGGGAGTACTGAGGCTTTTCTTACACACAAACTATACTACAAAGCTGCAATTTTGATAGTAATTAAAACAGATTGGTACTGGCATAAAAATAGACACTTAGACCAATGGAAAAGTATAGAGAGCCCAGAAACAAACTCCTGCATATACAATCAAATAGTATTTGATAAGGGAGCAAAGAACGTCAATGAAGAAAGGATAATTTCTTCAACAAATGGTGATGGAAAAATCTCATAACCACATACAGGAAAATGAGATTATATTCTTATCTTACACCACTCAAAAAATTAATTTGAAATGGATTGGAAACTTAAGCATAAGACCTGATACTGTAAAAACTCTTAGAAGACATAACATGGGAGTGACATCAGCATCGTGGCAGAGTGAACTTTCCCGTAAACTCTTCCCCCAACAAGATACAACAAAATGGACATTCACAGACCAACAAGAGACTCTCACACAACACAAAGGGACATTGGAAAGACACACACTGCTGCACATCTGAGAGTGGGTGTCCTGGGGTCCCCAGAGGAAGTGGGGAGAGGTAAGAAGAAATCCTCTCCCTCCCCATCAGATCAGTGATTCAGGTGTGTGTGGGTCCCAGAGAGGGGGGAGGGGCATCCCTCTGCAGGGAAACCATAGCTCTTCAGGCTCTCTCAGCAAGTGGGAAACTCCCACATAAAGGACTCAGTACTGCTGCAGGGGTGCCATCAACATTTGAGCACCCCAGGAAAGTGGATATTGAGGGGCTAGCAAGAAGCCCCCCAGGGACCCAGCAGGCAAAAGAGAGAGCCCTTCCCCCCCACATGCCCGACACTGCAGCTGAGCCGACCAGTCAGAGCAGCTGTGGCAGAGTGCAGGCAGCCACGGCAGAGCACAGGAGGCCACGGTGGAGCAGCCAGGGTGGAGCACAGGTGGCTGCAGCAGAGCAGCCTCAGCAGAGCGCGGGTGGCTGCAGCAGAGTGGAGGGGGCTCAGATTACACAGCTCTTGACCACCACATGGTGGTGGCAGGTGGAAACTGCAACCAGATATTTCCAGGATGAGCAAAAACAAAGCAAATACAGCAACCATGATGCAAAAGTACATTAAATCGCCAGACCAGAAGGAAAATGACAAGCACCCAGATTCAACCCTGAAGGCACAGAAATCCATAACCTAAATGACAGAGAATTCAAAATAGCTATCATAAAAAAGCTCAATGAAATACAAGAAAACAGATAGACAATTCAATGAGATAAGGAGTTTCTTCACAAAAGAGATAGAAATCATAAAGAAAAAAACAATATTGATGGAGATGAAGAATATAATGGAGGAGATAAAGGAGAATCTGGAAACTTTAAAGAACAGAGCTGACAATATGGAGGAAAGAATTAGCATGATAGAGGATAGGAATACAGATATACTCCAGATGGAGGAGGAGAGAGAACTAAGACAAAAGAAATGAAGATAGTCTCAAAGAAATATATGACTCAATTAGGAAATGTAACATAAAAATTATAGGTATTCCTGAAGGAGAAGAGAGGGAAAGAGGAAGAGAAAATCTATTCAACAAAATAATAGCTAAGAACTTCCTAAATCTGGGGAAAGAGCAGGAAATACCACTAAGTGAAGCCAATAGGTCTCCTAAATATGTCAACAGGTAAAGGCCCACTCCAAGGCACATAGAAGTAAAGCTGACAAAAGTCAATGACAAAGAAACAATATTAAGGGCAGCTAGACAAAAAAAAAAAATTAACATACAAAGGAACTCCCATCAGGCTTTCAGCGGATTTCTCAACAGAAACTTTACAGGCTAGGAGAGACTGGAATGTTATATTCAAAATACTGAAAGACAAAAGCTTTCAGCCAAGAATACTCTATCCAGCAAAAAAAATCCTTCAAATATGATGGAGAAATAATAACTTTCCCAGATAAACAAAAGCTAAGGGAGTTCATGGCCACAAGACCACCATTACAAGATATGCTCAAGAAGGCCCTCAGGCCTGAAAAAAAGAAGAGAAAGGGAATACCAAACTTGGAGCAAGGAGAAAAATAGGTAGAGAAAATCAGAAAAATAGTAGATCTTTACCGGAATAGGTTAGCAACCACTTAAATACCGAAATCAAAGATCAGAGGAAGGAAATCACCAAAAATAAATATAACCTCATTGTAAACACACACCCACAACACAAGATAGAATAAGTTGTGCAAGAATAACTTAGAAAGGGAAGAGGAAAGAGATCAAATTGACTTAGTATAAGGAAATAAGAGGCTATCACATAATGGACTATCTCATATACAAGAGTTTTTATACAAACCTCAAGATAACCACTAAACAAATAATCAGATCAAAATCACATATGAAAAATAAAGAGAAAACCAAAAGAGTCATGAAACCAAACTGAATTGGCAGTCTGAAACACACAGGACAAGAAACAAAGGAAATGCAAAAGAACGAGAAAATAAGCGATAAAACAGCAACATTAAGCCTTCATATATCAATAATTACTCTAAATGTAAATGGATTGAACTCTCCAATCAAAAGACACAGAGTGGCAGGATGGATTAAAAAGCAAGACCCAACATTGTGCTGCCTCCAGGAAACACATCTCAGCTCTAAAGACAAGCACAGGCTCAGAGTGAAAGTATGGAAGACAATACTCCAAGCTAATGGCAATCAAAAGAAAGCAGGTGTTGCCATACTCATATCAGACAAAGTAGACTTCAAGATATATAAGGATAAAAAGGACACTCCACCAAGAAGACATATCACTTTTAAATATATATGCACCCAACACAGGAGCACCAAAGTACATAAAGCAACTATTAACAAACCTAAAAGGAGATATTAGCAGCAACACAATAATAGTAGGGGATCTTAATACCCCACTTACATCAATGGATAGATCACCCAGACAAAAAGTCAATAAAGAAATAGTGGCCTTAAATGAAAAACTGGACGAGATGGACCTAGTAGACATATACAGAGCACTCCATCCAAAAACAGCTGACTACACATTCTTCTCAAGTGCTCATGGAACATCCTAAAGAATAGACCATACGTTGGGAAACAAGGCAAGCCTCAATAAATTTAAGAAGATTGAAATCATAACAAGCATCTTTTCGGACCATAATGCTATGAAACTGGAAATCAACTACAAGAAAAAACTGGCAAAGTGACAAAGATGTGGAGATTAAACAACATGCTGCTGAAAAACCAATGGATCATTGATGAACTTAAAGGAGAAGTCAAAAAAAAATCTGGAAACAAATGAAAATCAAAATACACCATACCAACTCATATGGGATGCAGCAAAAGCTGTCCTGAGAGGGAAATTCATAGCAATACAAGCCCACCTTAACAAACAAGAAAAAGCCCAAATAAGCATCCTTAAATTGCACCTAGCAGAACTAGAAAAAGAAGAACAAACAAAGCCCAAAGTCAGCTGAAGGAAAGAAATAATGAAAATTGGAGCAGACATAAATGAAATTGATATGGAAAAAACAGTAGAAAGGATTAATGAAACAAAGGGTTGGTTCTTTGAGAAGATAAATAAAATTGACAAACCCTTAGCCAGACTTACTAAGAAAAAAAGAGAAAAGCCTCAAAGAAATAAAATTAGAAATGAAAGAGGAGAAATTACAATGGATACCATGGAAATACAAAGGATTATAAGAGAATACTATGAGAAACTATATGCCAACAAACTGGATAAACTGGAAGAAATGCATAAATTCTTAGACTCATACAACCTCCCAAAACTGAACCAAGAAGAAATAGAGAATCTGAATAGACCAATCACAAGTAAAGAGATTGAAATAGTAATCAAAAACCTCCCAAAAAGTAAAAGTCCAGGACCAGATGGCTTCTCTGGTGAATTTTACCAAACATTCAAAGATTTAATACCCATCCTTCTGAAACTATTCCAAAAAATAGAGGAAGATGGAGCACTTCCTAACTCATTCTATGAAGTAACATCATCCTGATAACAAAGCCAGACAAAGACAATACAAAGAAGGAATATTATAGGCCAATATCACTGATTGACACAGATGCAAAAATCCTGAACAAAATATTGGCACACCGAATACAGCAATACATGAAAAAGGTTATACACCATGATCAAGTGGGATTTATACCAGGGATGCAGGGATGGTTCAAAATCCACAAATCAGTCAAGGTGATACACCACATCAACAAAATGAGGGATAAAAACCACATGGTCATCTCAATAGATGCATAGAAGGCATTTGACAAGATCCAACATCCATTTATGATAAAAAAAAATCTCAACAAAATGGGTATAGAAGGAAAGTACCTCAATATAATAAAGGCTATCTATGACAAACCCACAGCCAACATCATACTCAACGGGGAAAGTCTGAAAGCCAATCCTCTGAGAACAGGAATGAGACAAGGCTGCCCAATCTCACCATTCTTTTTTTTTTATTGTGAAATTTTTGTTGTACATTATTATTTATCAGTCACCATATAAGTGCATCCCTCCACGTCTTGTGCCGACCCCCCACCCCCATGCCACTAGACCTGGTAACCACCAAACTGTTCTATCTGTGCGTGTGTTTGTTTATTTCCACATATGAGTAAAATCATGCCTTTTTTGTCTTTCTCTTTCTGGCTTATTTCACTTAACGTAATACCCTCCGGGTCCATCCATGTTGTTGCAAATGGGACGATTTTGTCTTTCTTTATGGCCTAGTAGTATTCCATTGTATATATATACTACATCTTCTTTATCCATTCATCAGTCAAGGGACACTTGTGGTGCTTCCATGTCTTGGCTATAGTGACTAATGCTGCAATGAACATGGGGTGCATAAGCCTCTTTGGATTGTTGATTTCAGGTTCGTTGGGTAGATACCCAGCAGTGGGATAGCTGGATCGTAAGGTATTTCTATTTTTAATTTTTTGAGGAATCTCCATATTGTTTTCCGTAGAGGCTGCACCAGTTTGCATTCCCACCAGCAGTGGATTAGGGTTCCCATTTCTTCACAGCCTCTCCAGCATATGTTGTTTTGTGTCTTGGTGATTATAGCAATTCTAATGGGTATAAGGTAATAACTTAGTGTGTTTTAGATTTGTATTTCCCTGATGACTAGTGATGTTGAGCATCTTTTCATGTGCCTATTGGCCATCTGTATATCTTCTTTAGAGAAGTGTCTGTTCATTTCCTCTGCCCATTTTTTGATTGGGTGGTTTGGTTTTTGTTATTCAGTTGTGTGAGTTCTTTATATATTATGGGGATTAATCCCTTGTCAAATATACGGTTTGCAAATATTTTTTCCCAGCTGGTCAGTTCCCTATTCATTTTGATCCTGGTTTCATTTGCCTTGTAGAAGCTCTTTAATCTGATGAAGTCCCACTTGTTTATTTTTTCTTTTCTTTCCCTTGTCTGAGTAGACATGGAATTCAAGAAGATCCCTTTATGGCTGATGGCGAGTAGTGTACTACCTATATTTTCCTCCAGGAGTTTTATAGTTTCACGTCTCACCTTCAGGTCTTTGATCCATTTTGAGTTAATTTTTGTGTATGGTGAAAGAAGGTGGTCTATTTTCATTCTTTTGCAAGTGGCTGTCCAATTTTCCCAGCATCATTTGTAGAAGAGATTTTCCAGTCTCCACTGTATGTCCTTAGCTCCTTTGTCAAAGATTAGCTGCCCATAGACATGAAGTTTTATTTCTGGACTTTCAATTCTGTTCCATTGATCTGTGTAGTCTGTTTTTGTACCTCTACCATGCTGTTTTAATTACTATTGCTTTGTAGTATGTTTTGAAGTCAAGGATTGTGACGCCTCCAGCCTTGTTCTTCTTTTTCAGGATTGCTTCAGCTATATGGGGTCTTTTTTGCACCATATGAATGTTAGTATTCTTTGTTCTATTTCTGTGAAGAATGTCCTTGGGATTCTGATTGGGATTGCATTGAATCTGTAGATTGTTTTAGGTAATATGGACATTTTAACTATGTTTATTCTTCCAATCCAAGTGCATGGAATATTTTTCCATTTCTTTATGTCATCATTGATTCCACTCAATAATGTCTTATAGTTTTCATTGTATAGGTCTTTCGCTTCCTTGGTTCAATTTACTCCAAGATATTTTATTCTTTTTGTTGCAATTGTAAATGGGATTGTCTTCTTGAGTTCTCTCTCTGTTAGTTCATTGTTAGTATATAGAAATGCAACTGATTTCTGTAAGTTGACTTTGTACCTGCCACTTGGCTGTAGTTGTTGATTATTTCTAGTAGTTTTCCAATGGATTCTGTAGGGTTTTCTATATATAAGATCATGTCATCTAAAAACAACAAGAGTTTCACTTCTTCATTGCCTATTTGTATTCCTTTTATTCCTTTTTCTTGCCTAATTGCTCTGGCCAGAACCTCCAGTACTGTGTTGAATAAGAGTGGGCACACTTGTCTTGTCCCTGTTTTCAGAGGGATGGCTTTCAGTTTTTCCCCATTGAGTATGATGTTGGCTGTGGGTTTGTCATATATGGCCTTTATTATGTTAAGGTACTTTCCTTCTGGCCCATTTTGTTGAGAGTTTTTATCATAAATGGATGTTGGATCTTGTCAAAAGTCTTCTCTGCAACTATTGAGATGAACATATGGTTTTTATTCCTCGTTTTGTTAGTGTGGTGTATCACATTGATTGATTTGCAGATGTTGAACCATCCCTGTGTCCCTGGTAGAAATCCCACTTGATCATGGTGTTTGATCTTTTTAATGTATTGCTGTATTCGGTTTGCCAATATTTTGTTGAGGAATTTTGCATTTATGTTCATCAGGGCTATTGGTCTCTAGTTTTTCTTCTTTGTATTGTCTTTGCCTGGCTTTGGTATCAGGGTGATGTTGGCCTCATAGAATGTGTTGCGAAGTGGTCCATCTTCCTCTATTTTTTGGAATAGTTTGAGAAGAATAGGTATTAAATCTTCTTTGAATGTTTGGTAAAATTCTCCAGAGAAGCCATCTGGTCCTGAACTTTTATTTTTTGGGAGGTTTTTGATTACTGTTTCAATCTCTTTACTGGTGATTGGTCTATTCAGGTTCTCTATTTCTTCTTGATTCTGTTTTGGGAGGTTGTATGAGTCTAGGAATTTATCTATTTTTTCTAGATTGTCCAATTTGTTGGAATATAGTTTTTCATAATATTCTCTTATAATCTTTAGTATTTCTGTGGTATCTGTTGTAATTTCTCCTTTTTCGTTTCTAAATTTATTTATTTGAGCCTTCTCTCTTTTTTTCTTGGTGAGTCTGGCTAAGAGTTTGTCAATTTTGTTTATTTTCTCAAAGAACCAGCTCTTTGTTTCATTGATCCTTTCTACTGTTTTTTTAATTTCAATTTCATTTATTTCTGCTCTGATTTTTATTATTTCTCTCCTTCTACTGACTTTAAGCTTTGTTTGTTCCTCTTTTTCTAATTCTGTTAGGCATAGTTTGAGGTTGCTTTTTGGGGCTTTTTCTTGTTTGTTAAGGTGGGCCTGTATTGCTATGAGTTTCCCTCTCAGGACCACTTTTGCTGCATCCCATATGAGTTGGTATGGTGTATTTTCATTTTCATTTGTCTCCAGATATGCTTTGATTTATCCTTTAATTTCATCAATGACCCATTGGTGGTTTAGTAGCATGTTGTTGAGTCTCCACGGCTTTGTCAATTTCCTGTTTTTTTCCTTGTAGTTGATTCTAACTTCATGGCATTATGGTCTGAAAAGATGCTCAATATGATTTCAATCTTCATAAATTTATATAAGCATGCCTTGTTTCCCAACATATGGTCTATTCTTGAGAATGTTCCATGCATGCTTGAGAAGAATGTGTAATCTGATGTATTTGGATCGAGTCCTCTGTTTATGTCTACTAAGTCCATCTCATCTAGTTTTTCATTTAGGGCCATTATTTCCTCATTTATTTTCTCTCTAGATGATCTGTCCATTGATGAGACTGGGGTGTTAAGATCCCCTACTATTATGGTGTTGTTGTTATATCTCCTTTTAGGTTTGTTAATAGTTGCTTTATGTACTTTGGTGTTCCTGTATTGGGTGCATATATATTTAAAAGTGATATGTCTTCTTGATGGAGTGTCCCTTTTATCATTATATAATGCACCTCTTTGTTTCTCATTACCTGTTTTATCTTGAAGTCAACTTTGTCTGATGTAAGTATGGCAACACCTGCTTTCTTTTGTTTGTGATTAGCTTGGAGTATTGTCTTCCATCCTTTCACTCTGAGCCTGTGTTTGTCTTTAGAGCTGAGATGTGTTTCCTGGAGGCAGCATATTGTTGGGTCTTGTTTTTTAATCCATCCCACCACTCTGTGTCTTTTGATTGGAGAGTTCAGTCCATTTACATTTAGGGTAATTATTAATATATGGGGGCTTGTTGCTGTTATTTTATCACTCTTTTTCCGGTTCTTTTGCATTTCTTTTTTTTCTCATCCCATGTGTTTTGGACTACCAATGCAGTTTGGTAGTTCTGTATGGGGCTTCTCTTAGTTTTCTCTTTCTTTATCACTTGTGATTCTGTTCTGATTATTTGGTTAGTGGTTACCGTGAGGTTTGTATAAAAAAATCTCATGGATGTGATAGTCCATTTTTCGATAGCCTCTTATTCCCTTAGACTAAGTCGATTCTATCCCTTTCCTATTCCCCTTCTATGTTATTGTTGTCACATCTTATTCCTTCTTGTGTTGTGAGTTCATGTTTAATATGATCAGGTTATATTTATGCTTGGTGCTTACCTTCCCTTGATCTTTGGTTTTATAATTAAGTGTTTGCTAATCTGTTTTGATAGAGGACTGCAATTTTTCTGGTTTTGTGGACCTATTTTCCTCCTTGTTCAAAATTTGAATCCCCTTTCTCTTTTTTTCCTCAGGCATGAGGGCCTTCTTGAGCACGTCTTGTAGTGGGGGTCTTGTGGCAACGAACTCCCTTAGCTTTTGTTTATCTGGGATAGTTATTATTTCTCCATCATATCTGAAGAATATTTTTGTTGGATAGAATATTCTTGGCTGAAAGTTTTCATCCTTTAGAATTTTGAATATATCGTTCCACTCTCTCCGAGCCCGTAATGTTCCTGTCAAGAAATCAGCTGAAAGCCTGATAAGAAATCTTTTGTATGTTATTATTATTATTTTTTTGTCTAGCTGCCCTTAATATTTTTTCTTTGTCATTGACTTTTGCCAGCTTTACTACTATATGCCATGGAGAGGGTCTTTTTGTGTTGATATATTTAGGAGATCTATTGATTTCGTTCACTGGTATTTCCAGCTCCTTCCCCAGGTTTGGGAAGTTCTCAGATATTATTTCTTTCAACAAGTTCTCTGCTCCTTTTTCCATCTCTTGTCTCTCTGGAATACCTATAATCCTCATGTTGGATTTCCTAATTGAGTGGGATATTTCTCAGAGAGTTTCTTCATGTCTTTTTAGTCTTAGTTCTCTTTCCTCCTCCATCTGGAGCACTTCTGCATTGCTGTCCTCAATATTGCTAATTCTTTCCTCCATATTGTCAGCTCTGGTGCTTAAGGCTTCCAGATTTATCTTTATCTCCTCTATTGTGTTTTTCATCTCTAAGATTTCTGATTGGTTTTTTTTATAGTTTCAATCTCTTTTGTGAAGAAACTCCAGATTTCACTGAATTGTCTGTCTGTGTTTTCTTGTATTTCATTAAGCTTTTTTATGATGGCTGTTTTCAATTCTCTGTCATTAAGGTTATACATTTCTGTGCTTTTCAAGTCAATGTCTGAGGGCTTGTCATTTTCCTTTCCGTCTGGAGATTTAATATATTTTTCATGGCCCCTGTTGGTGTTGGTTTACCTTTCCTCATACTGAAAATATATCATCGCAGTTTCCTGTTGCTGCCGCTGGGTGGGGGTCAAGGGCTGTGTATTCTGGCCTGCCTCAATCTGTGGGCACTCTTGCCGGCCTCTGGCTGATCTGCAGTGCAGCTGATTGGAGGCTGCTGGGGGGGGAAGTGTGGAAACAGCTGGAGCTGGAGCTCAGCTAGGCCGAAGCAGCTGGGGCTCGGGTGAGGGTGGGTTGAAGTAGCTGCAGCTGAAGTGCCGCTGGGCCAAAGAAGCTGGAACTGGAGTGCAGTGGGCCAAAGTTGCTGGTGCCAAGTCAGCTGGAGCCTGCGCACAGACCAAACCAAAGAAGCTGGAGCCGGGTGGGGGGGCGGTCAAGCCGAAGGAGCTGGGGGGGGTCACTTTCCAGCCGAAAGAGCTGGGGCCATGGCACAGTGGAGCTGGGGAAGCTGGGGCTGTGGCTTGGTCCAGCTGGAGCAGCTGGGGCTGTGGCTTGGTGGGGACTAAGCTGCCACTGCCTCTGATGCAGGGGTTCAGGCTCACCCACTGCTGGTTGGGCCTTGTGCCTGGGGGCCACATCTCTGGGGATGGGACTGAGCTGAAACGTGGTTGTGCTGAAACACCAGTAGGGCAGGCCAGGTGGGGAAGGGGCCCTAACTTTCACCTCCCTGATCTCAGAGGTTTCTCACCTTGCTGTCACTCTCTGCTCTCCTGAGGGGATAGCTTGTTGAAACTACCCTTGCAACAGTTTCACTCCCTCCATAGGGGGGTCCCCTTGGGCTGTGAGGGGTCTTGGAGAGCACTGTTTTTCATGTGGTGAGCCACCCATCCCCCTCCTCTGAGAGCTGCATGGTCTCAGTCTCTGGGTTGCAGCCCTTGGGGAAGGAAGGGAGCTCCTCTTACCTCCTTCCACTTACTCTGGAGATTCCAGCACCTCAGTCCTTGGGTGTATGGCTGCCTGGGTGCCTCAGATGTCCCCTGTGTTGTGTGAATAGCTTCTGTTGAAATATGAATGTCCTTTTTGTTGTGTCTTAGAGGGGGAGAGTTCAGTGGGGGAAGATCACTCTGCCATGATGCTGACGTCACTCCTCTCCCCACTCTTATTCAACATAGTACTGGAGGCTTTGGCCACAGCAGTTAGGCAAGAAAAAGGAATAAAAGGAATCCAAATAGGCAACAAAGATATGAAACTCACTGTTTGCAGATGACATGATTTTAATGTAGAAAACCCTAAAGAATCCATGGGAAAACCATTAGACATAATCAACAACCACAGCAAAATCACAGGGTACAAAATCAACCTACAAAAATCCGTTGCATTTCTGTATGCTAATAACAAAATAACAGAAAGAGAGTTCAAAACGATAATACCATTTACAATTGCATCAAAAAGAATAAAATATCTATGAATAAATCTTACCAAGGAGGTGAAAGATCTATACAAGGAAAACTACAAGACATTTTTGAAAGAAATCAATGACAACATAAAGAAGTGGAAAGATATCCCATGCACATGGATTGGAATAATAAACATAGTTAAAATGTCTATATTGCCTAAAGCAATCTACAGATTCAATGAAATCCCAATCAGAATCCCAATGACATTCTCCATGGAAATAGAAAAAAGAATACTAAAGTTCATATGGGGCAACAAAAGACCCCAAATAGCTAAAGCAATCCTAAGAAAAAAGAATAAAGCTGAAGGCATCACAATCCCTAACTTCAAAACATACTACAAAGCAATAGTAATCAAAACAGCATGGTACTGGTACAAAAACAGACACACAGATCAATGGAACAGAATTGAAAGCCCAGAAATAAAACCACACATTTATGGACAGCTAATTTTCAACAAAGGAGCTAAGAACATACAATGGATAAAGGAAAGTCTCTTCAATAAATGATGTTGGGAAAACTGCACAGCCGCATGCAAAAGAATGAAAGTGGACCATCTGATATTGCCATTCACAAAAATTAACTCAAAATGGATCACAGACCTGAAAGTGAGACCTGAAACTAAAAAAGTCATAGAGTAAAATATAGGCAACACACTATTTGACATTGGTCATAAAGGAATCTTTTCGGATGACATGCCTACTCGGACTAGCGAAACTAAAGAAAAAATAAGCAAGTGGGACTTCATCAGATTAAAGAGCTTCTACAAGACAAATGAAACCAGGATCAAAATGAATAGACAACCCATCAGCTAGGAGACAATATTTGCAAAACATATATCTGACAAGGGGTTAATCTCCATAATATATAAAGAATTCACACAACTGAACAACAAAAAAACAAACAACCCGATCAAAAAATGGGCAGAGGAAATGAACAGACACTTCTCCAAAGAAGATATACAGATGACCAATAGGCATATGAAAAGATTTCAACATCACTAATCATAAGGGAAATGCAAATCAAAACAACACTAAGATATCACCTCACACCCATTAGAATTGCTATAATCACCAAGACAAAAAACAACAAATGTTGGAGAGGACGTGGAGAAACAGGAACCCTCATACACAGCTGGTGGGAATGCAAACTGGTGCAGCCTCTATGGAAAAGGGTATGGATATTCCCCAAAAAATTAGAAATAGAAATACCCTATGATCCAGCTATCCCACTACTGGGAATATATGAAACAAACCTGAAATCAACAACTCAAAGAGGCTTATGCACCCCATGTTCAGTGCAGCGTTATTCACTATAGCCAAGAAGTTGAAGCAACCCAAGTATCCCTCGACTGATGATTGGATCAAGAAGATGTGGTGTACATATACAATGGAATGCTACTCAGCCATAAAGAAAGACAAAATCGTCCCATTTGCAACAAGGATGGACCTGGAGGGTATTATGTTAAGTGAAATAAGCCAGAAAGAGAAAGGCAAACACCGTATGATCTCACTCATATGTGGAATATGAACCAACACATGGACAGAGAAAACTGTATTGTGGTTACCAGGGGCAATGGGGGTGGGAGTTGGGAACAAGTGGTGAAGGCAGAAATGTATATGGTGATTGACAAACCAAAATGTACAACCAAAATTTCACAACGTTATAAACTATTAAGACATCAATTAAAAAAACTTCTAGAAGATAACATAAAGCAATGCTATCTTATCTTGGCAATGACATTTTGATATGACACCAAAAGCACACTACAAAAAGAAAAATCAAAAGTGGGACTATGTCAAACTTGAAAGCTTCTGCACATCAAAAGAAATGATCAACCAAATGAATAGGTAACCTGAAGAATGGGAGAAAATATTTACAAGCTATATATTGGTTAAGAGGTTAATATCCAAAATATATAAAAAACACATACAAATCAATAACAAAAAACAAAACCACATACAATTGCTTTAAAAAATAGGCAGGGGAACAAATATACATTTTCCAAAGAAGACATCCAAATGGCTAACATGTACATGAAAAGTTGCTCAACATTGTTAATCATCATGAAAATGCAAATCAAAACCACAATGAGATATCACCACACACCCGTTAGAATGGTTATCATCAAGAAGACAAGAGATAGCAGGTGTTTGCAAAGATGTGGAGAAAAGGGAACCTTTGTGCACTGTTGGTGGGGATGTAAACTGGTTCAGCCACTATAAAAAACAGTATGGATTTTCCTCAAAAAATTAAAAATTGTACTACCATATGATCCAGCAATCCTACCTCTGGGTATATATCCAAATGAAATGAAAACACTATATCTAAAAGATATCTGTACTCCTATATTTATCACAGCTTTATACACAATAGCCAGATATGTAAACAACCTAAGTGTCTGTCAACAGATAAATGGATATAGAAGATGTGTGTGTATATATATATATATATATATATATATATATATATATATATATATATACACACACAATATTAGCCTTGAGAGAGAAGGAAATCCTGCCATTTGTGACCACGTGGATGGACTTTGAGGACAGTATGCTAGATGAGATAAGTCAGACATAGAAAGACAAATATATATGATGTCACTTATATTTGGAATTTAAGAAAGCCAAACTCATAAAAATAAAATGTAGAATAGTGGTCACCAGTGGTTGGGGGATGCAGGAATTGGAGACATATTTTATAAGGGTAAAAGAGTGCAACTAGTAGATAAATAAGTTCTGGAGATCTAATGCACAATATAATGATTGTAGTCAACAATACCGCATTGTAAACTTCAAAGTTGCTAGGCTGTGATGTGATTGAAATATTATCTAATGCTTGGTGGTAATCATATTGCAATATATAAACGTATCAAATCAACAAATTGTACATCTTCAACTTACACAATGTTAAATGCCAAGTATATCTCAATTTTTAAAAAGTAGGTAAGTCAAAAACATATGTAGAGCTTACATGTAATAAATGTGACATTTCAAAAAAAATTTAATTTCAATCTTTACGTGTCCTTATGCTTAAAGGCTAAGTGTTTCTCTTATAAATAGCAATTAATTCATTTTTAAAAATCCAATTGGACATTGCATGTCTTTTGACTGGTAGGTTTTGTTCATTTAAGATTATTGCAATTATTGATGTTTTTGGAATTCTTTCTAATATCTTATGTTTAAAATTTCAATTAGTGCTATTTTTCCATATTTATTTTTCTTCTTTGTTTCCTTAAAAATAATATATTCATGTTCCCCTTGAAAAGATAAGACTTTTATTTTACTTTTTCTTTTTTCTATTGAGGTACATTGATTTATAGCATTGCATATATTTCAGGTGTACATCATTATGTTTTGCCTTCTGTATAAACTACATTGTGTTCTCCACGAAAAGTCTAGTTGCAGATCATCACCATACACATGAGCACCTTTATCCGTTTTGCCCTTCCCCAACCTGCTGTATCCCCGTGATAATCACCAATTTGTTTTCTGTATCTATGTGTTCGTTTATCTTCCAAATATGAGTTAAACCATACAGTATTTGTCTATCTCTGTCTGACTTATTTTGCTTAGCATAATTCCCTCAAGGTCCATCCATGTTGTCACTAATGGCAAGATTTCACCCTTGTTTTTGTGGCTGAGTAGGATTCCATTGCATATATATACCTACATCTTCTTTATCTACACATCTATTGATGGACACTTAGGTTGTTTCTAAGTCTTGGCTATTATGAATACTGCTGCAATGAACATAGTGGTGCATATATCTTTTTGAATTAGTGTTTTTCTGTTCTTTGGATAAATGCCCAGAAGCGGAATAGTTAGGTAATAGGGTACTTCTATTTTTAATTTTTTGAGAAATATCCACACTGTTTCCCATAGTGGCTACAGTGCACAGGGGTTCCCTTTTCTCCACATCCTCTCCAACATTTATTATTTCTTGTCTTTTTTTTTTGGATGAGGAAGAGCCACCCTGAGCTAACACCTGTTACCAATCTTCCTCTTTTTTGGCTCGAGGAAGATTAGCCCTTAGCTAACATCTGAGCCAATCTTCCTCAATTTCACATGTGGGTCACCACCACAGCATTGCTGATGAGTGGTGTAGGTCCGTGCCTGGGATCTGAAGCCATGAACCTTGGGCCACTGAATCAGAGCATGCTGAACTTAACCACTATGCCACAGGGCTGGTTCCCTTCTTGTCTTTTTAATAATAGCCATTCAGGGGCTGGGTCGGTGGCATAGTGGTAAGTTTGTGCACTCCGCCTTGGTGGCATGTGGTTCCCAGGTTCAGATCCTGGGCACAGACCTATGTATGGCACATCAAGCCATGCTGTGGTGGCATCCCATATACAAAATAGAGGCAGATGGGCACAGATGTTAGCTCAGGGCTAATCTTCCTCAGCAAAAGGAGGAAGATTGGCAACGGATGTTAGCTCAGGGCCAGTCTTCCTCACCAAAAAAAAAAAAAAAGTAAAAATGAATAAATAAAAGCTATTCTGATGGACATGAGGTGTTATCTCATTGTGATTTTGATTTGCATTTTCCTATTGATCAGTAGTGTTGAACATCTTTTCATAAGTCTGTTGGCCATCTGTATGTCTTCTTTGAAATAATGTCTCTTCAGATCCTCTGTCCATTTTTAACCTAGGTGTTTTTTTGTTGTTGAGTTGTATGTGTTTTTATATATTTCAGAGGTTAACCCCTTATAGGATATATGATTTGCGAGTATCTTCTCTCAATTGATAATCTGTCTTTTCAGTTTACTGATGTTTTCCTTTGCTCTGCAGAAGATTTTTAGTTTGACGTACTCCCATTTTTTTACTTTTTCATTTGTTTTGTTGCCTGACGAGGTATACTCAAAAGATACTGCTAGACCAATTTCAAAGAACTTAGGGCCTATATTTTCTTCTAGGAGTTCTGTGGCTTCAAGCCTTACATTCAAATCTTTAATCAATTTTGCATTATTTTTTGTGTATAGTATAAGATAATGGCCTACATTAATTCTTTTGCACGTGGCTGTCCAGTTTTCTCAACACCAATTGTTCAAGAGATTTTCTTTCTCCATTGTATGTTCTTGGCTCCTTTGTCAAATATAAGCTGTCCATAAATGTGTGGGTTTATTTCTGGGCTCTCAATTCTGTTCCATTGATCTGTGTGTCCATTTTTATGCCAGTACCATGCTGTTTTCATTACCATAGCTTGGTAGTATATTTTGAAATCAGGGAGTCTGATACCTACAGCTTTGTCTTTTTTCTCAGGATTGCTTTGGCTATTTGAGGTCTTTCGTTGTTCCATATAAATTTTAGGATTCTTTGTTCTATTTTCATGAAAAATGTCATAGGGATTTTGATAGCAATTACACTGAATCTGTAGATTGCTTTAGGTAATATGGACATTTTAACTATGTTAATTTTTCCAGTCTGTGAGCATGGAACATCTTTCCATTACTTTGTGTCTTCTTCAGTGCCTTTCAACAGTGTCTTATAGTTTGCAGTGTGCAGGTCTTTCAACTGTTTGGTTAAGTTTATTCCTAGGTATTTTATGTTTTCATTTCAGTTGAAAATGGGATTGTATTCCTGATTTCTCTTTCTGCTAGTGTATTGTCAGTGTATAGAAATGCATCTAATTTTTGTATACTAATTTTGTACCCTGAAATTTACTGCATTTGTTTATTATTATTTTTTAAGATCTTAAAGATCATTTAGTTCAATTGTCTTACTTTTTTTAAAATTTTATTTATCTTTTTTCCCCCAAAGCCCCAGTAGATAGTTGTATGTCATAGCTGCACATCCTTCTAGTTGCTGTATGTGGGACGCTGCCTCAGCATGGCTGGGGAAGCGGTGCATCAGTGCGTGCCTGGGATCGAACCCCGGCCGCCAGCAGTAGAGCACGCGCACTTAACCGCTAAGCCACGGGGCCGGCCCTTGTTTATTATTTTTAACAGTTTTTTGGTGGATTCTTTAGGGCTTTCTATATATAAAATTATGTCATCTACAAATAATGATAGTTTTGTTTCTATCTTCCCAATTTGGATTCCTTTTATTTCTTCTTTTGCCTAATTGCTCTGGCTAGGACCTCCAATACTATGTTAAATAAGAGTAGCAAGAGTGGGCATTCTTGTCTTGTTCCTGTCCTTAGGGTGATAGTTTTCAGCTTTTCACTATTAAATATGATGTTAGCCGTGGATTTTTCATATATGTCCTTTATTACATTGAAGTATTTTTCTTCTATAGCCATTTTATTGAGAGTTTTCATCATAAATGGATGTTGGACCTTGTGAAATTCTTTCTCTGCATCTATTGAGAGGATCATGTGGTTTTTATTCTTCATTATTTTAATGTGGTGTATCACATTGATTTGCAGATGTTGAACCATCCCTGCATCCCTAGAATAGATCCCACCTGATTGTGGTGTATGATCGTTTTAATGTATTGTTGTATTTAATTTGCTAAAATTTTGTTGAGAATTTTTGCATCTGTGTTCATCAACAATATTAAGCTATAATTTTCTTTTTTTTATGTCATCCTTGTCTGGTTTTAGTATCAAGGTAGTGTTGGCCTCATAAAATGAGTTAGGAAGCACCCCCTTTTCTTCAATTTTTGGAAGAGTTTGAGAAGGTTATAAAATCTTATGTGAATGTTTGATAAAATTTACCAGAGAAGCCATCTGGTCCTGGACTTTTGTTTTTTGGAAGGTTTTGATTACTGTTTCAATCTCCTTACAAGTGGTTGGCCTATTCAGATTCTTTATTTTTTCTCAACTCAGTTTTGAAAGGTTATATGATTCTTGGAATTTATCCACTTCTTCTGGGTTATCCAATTTGTTAGCATATAGCTTTTCATAGTATTCTCTTATAATCCTCCCTATTTCTGTAGTATTCACTGTAATTTCTCCTCTTTTTTTCCGATTTTATTTATTTGAGCTTTCTCTCTTTTTTTCTTAGTGAGTCTACCTAAAGGTTTGTCAATCTTGTTTCTTTTCAAGAAACCAGCTCTTAGTTTCAGTGATCCTTTCGACTGTCTTTTTAGTCTCTATTTTCTTTATTTCTGCTCTGATTTTTATTTTCTTTCTTCCACTGATTTGAGACTTTGTTTATTCTTCTTTTTCTAGTTCCTTTAGGTATAATATTAAATTGTTTGTTTGAGATTTTTCTTCTTTATTGAGGTAGACCTGTATTGCTATAATTTTCACTCTTACGACCACTTTTGTTGTGTAGCATAGATTTTGGTATGCTAAGTTTTCCTTTTCATTTGTCTCCAGGTATTTTTTGATTTCTTCATTGATCCAATAGTTGTTCAGTAACATGTTGTTTAGTTGCCACATGTTTGTGAGTTTTCCAGCTTTGTTGTTCTTTCTTGGTATGATTTCTAGTTTCATATCATTGTGGTTGGAAAAGATGCTTGATATGATTTAAATCTTCTTAAATTTATTGAGACATGTTTAGTTTCCCAGCATATGGTCTATCTTTGAGAATGTTCCATGTGCATTTGAGAAGAATATGTATTCTGCTGTTTTTGGATGGAATGATATACATATATCTATTAAGTCCATCTGGTCTAGAGTTTCATTAAGGCCAATGTTTCCTTATGGACTTTCTGTCTGGATGATTTATCCATAGAGGTAAGTGTGTGTTAAAGCCCTTTACTATTACAGTATTGCTGTCAATTTCTCCCTTTAGTTCTGTTCACATTTGCTTTACATACTTTGGTTCTCCTACCTTAGGTGCATATATATTAATAAGTGTTGTGTTTATCATTATATATTGTCCATCTTTATTTATTGTTGTCTTTTTTGGCTTGAAGTCCATTTTGTCTTATATAGATATGGCTACACCCACTTTCTTTTGGTTGCATTTTCTTGGAGTATCATCTTCAATCCTTTCACTCTGAACTTATGTTTGCCTTTAGCGCTGAGATGCATCTCCTGGAGGCAGCATTTTGTTGGGTCTTGTTTTTTAATCCATCTTGTCACCATCTTCCTTTTATTGTTGAATTCAACTCATTTACATTTAGAGTGATTATTGAGATATGAGGGCTTAATATTCCCATTTTGTCTTTTGTTTTTTAGTTGTTCTATATTTATTTCTATTGTTTCTTTTTCCATGTATTTCTATCTGCCATTTCAGTTTGATATTTTCCTCACTTTACTCTTTATTTATGATTTGTGACTCTGCTCTGATTTTTTATTTTGTGATTACCATGAAGTCTGTATAAAAGATCTCACAGATGAGACAGTCCTTTTTCTGCCAATAGCATCTTATTTCCATTAGCCTATGTAGGTAACCTCCTTTTCCTCTTTCACTTTTACGTTTTGTGTTTTTCTGGGTTTTTTTGGCACCAATTATCCTTTTTTGTACTGTGAGTTTGTTACCAAATTGAAGTGGTTATACTTATTTTGGTTGTTACTTTCCCTTCAGCCTTTGTGTTTACTAACCTATTCTGATATCAAGTTGGAATTTTCTGGTTCTGTCTGTCTGTTTATCACCTTTCTCAAAGCTTTGTAAACCTTTGTCTTTTTGCTTCAGGTAGGAGGGCTTCTTTCAACATTTCTTGTAATGCAAGTCTAGTGGTGATGAACTGCCTCGGCTTTTGTTTGTCTGGGAAAGCCTTTATTTCTCCTTCATATCTGAGGGATAACCTTGCTGGATAGAGTATTCTTGGCTGACATTTTCTGTCTTTCAATATTTTGAGTTTATCATTCTACTGTCTCCTAGCCTGTGGAGTTTCTGCTGAGAAATCCACTTATAGCCTGGAAAGGGATCCTTTATAAGTGACTTTCTTCTCTTTGGCTCCCCTTACTGTTCTTTTTTGTCATTGACTTTTGACAATTTTAATATACTATGCCTTGGAGAAGGTCTTTTTGTATTGAGATAATTATGAGTTCTATTAGCTTCATGTACTTGTATATCCAGATTCTTCCCCAGGTTTAGGAAGTTCTCAGATATTATTTCTTTGAA
Source organism: Diceros bicornis minor (assembly GCF_020826845.1). Taxonomy (NCBI): domain Eukaryota; kingdom Metazoa; phylum Chordata; class Mammalia; order Perissodactyla; family Rhinocerotidae; genus Diceros; species Diceros bicornis. The sequence continues at coordinate 7,809,743 of NC_080759.1, read as the reverse complement.
TAAACTCTCCGCTCCTTTCCCCCTTTCTTCTCCTCTGGGATCCCTATTATACTTATATACCTTTTCCTAATTGACTTGGATATTTCTCATAGAATTTCTTCATTTTTTAAGAAAATCATAGTTCTCTTGTCTTCCACCTGAATCATTTCTAGATTTCCACCTTCAAGCTCATTAATTCTTTCTTCTGTAGGGTCTGCTCTATAAAATAGAAAACGCTTTCTATTTTATTTTTCATCTCATTAATTGTGTTCTTCATCTCCAGAAATTCTGTTTATTTATTTACTTTTTTTAGTGTTTCAATCTTCTTAGTGAAGTACTCCTACTATTCATTAATTTTATTTCTGAGCTCATTGAACTGTCTTTCTAAGTTTTCTTGTAACTCATTGAGTTTCTTCATGACAGCTATTTTGAATTCTCTATTACTTAGACTGTAATCTTCTGTAACTTCAAGTTAGGTTTCAGTAGAGTTGTCATTTTCCTTCTGTTCTGCTGTGTTACTGTATTTCTTCATGGTATTTGATGTGTTGATCCTCTTGTTGGTGCATTTTGCAGTAGTAAACACCTTTCTTGTTGGGTAAGGTTTTATTACTCTGGTTCTGAGCTGCTTACAGTTTAATTTGAGAGCCTACACTTTCCACCCTCCACTGCCTCTTCTAGTGGTGTCATCAGTACCATCCTTGTGCTGCTTGTGCCTCTGCAGTTGCTGGTGCCTTGCTGTTTATGATGTCACTGCAGTCTCAAGTGTCAACGCCATCACTTCTCTTTCTTCCAGGGTTGCCTGTATCTCATGTTCCCCCACTGGCTCTCCACAGGCTCTCCATGGGCTTGGGTGCTGCTTCCCCATGCACCATCTGTCCTTTTGCTCCCATGTTATCAGGGAGATCTGGCAGCATCATTGCCAGGGACATTGGGTTCATGGTGTCACTGTCAATGCTGGGACCCTGGGGTCTTGTATGCAGCCCCTGCTGCTGGTGAAGCTAGTATCAGGGGTGCCACCACAGAAGGCTGGTTCATGGGTTCTTCTGTGGTTCCTGAAGCCTCAGATCACAATTGCCACCTGCCACTGCAGTGGGAAGGGCAGGGGCTAAGCCACAAACATTGCTGGTCATGCAGCTTCTGGTCACTAGTGCATGCTGGTGTGGTTTTTGAAACTTCAATTCAGGGCAACCCACCCCTGCCAGGTAAATCAGCATTTTGGATCCTGTCCCCCCGCTGGAAAGCCTGGTATCACTGTCTGGAAGGCGGAGGGAGATGGATAACTGGCTAACTCTGAATCTTCAGGATGTGTGCAACACCCACGACCGCTTGGGGGGTAGGATATAAGCCACCAGTGCCATGTCTGTCCCTGAAGCCTCTTGTCACTGATATGCATGCTGGTGTGAGGATCTGCATTTTAGATTTCTCCCACTGCATGCTGACGTGATGAACTGATTTTCAATTGATGCCACTTTGCGAGGTGGAGGGAGCTGCTCCCCTAGTTCCACCACCTCCTGGAGGTACAGTCCACCCACCTTCAGATGTATAGATGTATAGGTCTCTCAAGAGCTCTGATGTGTTGTGCAGGGAGTCCTTTGTTGGTCAATGAATGTCTGACTGGTTATAACTTAGAGGAGAAAGACAAAGGGAAAAATTCACCTTGCCTTGATGCTGACATCATTCTTCTATTTGCAGGAAATGTTTAATAACCTCAGAGATTTCAGACTACATTTAATAAAAATGTCAAAATAATTTTACTAATTTTTTTCTAACTTAATAATGTCCCAATGATATTTATAAGAAAAGTAAATAAACCTGTATTGGAGGCCTGGAAAATCAGGTATGAAAAGTTATATTTACATAGGGCCACAATTACCTTGGTATCCTGAAACCACACAAAACAATTTGAATTTAAACTTTGACCTGTAGCTTTGCTTATAGTCACAAGCGTGTCCTTTTCAAAAGTCCTGCTCACCTGCTAAGAGACCACATATCTCTTCATCAGCTTCCTGAGAGCTGCCACCACCTCTTTGTTCCTCAGACTGTAGATGAGGGGATTCAGCATGGGTGTAAGGATATTGCTAAAAACAGAGAGAACCTGGTCCTGCTCTGGACTATGGGAAGAAGTAAAAGTCATGTAGATAAATATGTTTGGGCCAAAGAAGAGACTCACCACAGTTAAGTGAGAAGAGCAGGTGGCCAGGGCTTTCTTCTTGCCTTTGACAGAGTTCATATGGAGGACAGTGAGAAAGATGAGAGTATAGGAAGCTGTGATGAGACTAAAAGGCACAACGAGCAGTACAATGCTTGTCACCACCACTACTGACTGATACACTGAAGTGTCTTCACAGGAGAGCTTAATGAGGACTGGGACTTCACAGAAGAAGTGGTGGATCTCCCTTGACCCACAGATGGAGAAATGCATAGGGTAGACCGTATGGATAAATGAACTTATAGAGCCTCCAGTCCAACATGCAGCCACCATGTGCAGACAGAACCTGGGGCTCATGATGGTAGGATAACGCAGTGGGTTGCAGACAGCCACATAGCGGTCATAAGCCATGAGAGTCAAGATGAGACACTCTGACATTCCCATCATCAGGAAGAAGAAACTCTGGGTTCCACAGCCAATCCACGATATGGTCCTTTTCCCTGTGAAAAAGTTAGAGGCCATCTTTGGGACAATGGTGGATGTTAATGTCAAGTCAATAAGGGAGAGTTGACTGAGGAGAATGTACATGGATGTATGGAGGCGGGAGTCCCCCCAAATCAAGACAATCAGAAGTATGTTTCCCAGAAAAGCAAGGATATAGATGAAGATGATCAGGGAGTTGAGGACAATGGAATGCCAAAACTCAGGAAAGAGTCCCACAAGGATGAAATCAGTTACCAAAGACTCATTTCCATCCAGCATGCCTCTAAAAGAAATATAACAGGGCTGGGGAACAAATCAAATGAGTTAGAACAAACGACATTCAATACAGATCTTATATCAATATGTGGATCTAAAATTTTATAACTTTCTCCCCAACTTTGGACTCGCATAGTATTTGCCATCATCTCATCAGAGGTATTTTAGTATAAGTTTTTGAGCAATTGCCTAAATGTTTGTTAATAGAGAATACTGAAAAGAATATACAGTGCATCTTAACCTCTGTTGAGTTATTTTTCTTTCTTTCTTCCCTTCTTCTCTTTCTTTTCTAAAATTAGAGAATCTTGTAAAAACCATGGATCTACTTTCTACAAATATAAACCTAAAATTTTGTTTATTATTTCTGATATCCATGGACCCTAGTTATTAACTTTTGTATATTTTGGGGAAAAAAGAGAAAAATCAAATTAATTCACTTAATTTAGTTTTTAAAGTTACAAGTTAATTATTAAGCAAAATTTTAACAAAATATCCTATTTATTCACTTTTTGGCTAACTGCCATTATGCCATAAATATGGTAATAAAAGTTACCCTGCTTGGAAGCCATCAATATTGCCTATTGTTGACCAAATAAAGCTCATATCTTTAGTCTAGAATTCTAGATCTTCCATGACTTGGACCCACGGTACTTTACAGAACTTAGGTTCTATTGTTTTTAAGCACACAACTCAAGGCCCAACAAAATGGATACGCTCATGGTTTCCCCACCTGACTTGCACATTCACACATCTGCACTTTTGCTTTTATTTCTCCTTAGGATTATCCCTCTCCTCTTCATTGTTGGAGCCTCTTCAATGCTTATTTAAGTACAACCTCCTGAAACCTGAAGGAGGAGAGATTTCCCTATCTACTTTCCTACAGTCTCTTAATCACATCACCCACACCATTATTTATCAAAATAGCTGAGAAACGGTGTAGCTTGGAGGCTAAGAGCATGTATCATGGGCTAGGCTACTTGAATTCAAAACCCGGCCCCATCACTTACTATCTATGCCTTCTTCTCCTCACTTTAATACAAGGAGGTTAATCAAATGACCTCAAAAGGTAGTCATGAGGCTTGGATGAGTTACTACTATAGTTTTCTATGTGCTGATATTTCTCCTCAAATAATTTTGAAGATTTTGAGTGCCAGGATTATATTGTACTTATCTATATTTCAATAAAACCAGCACAATAACTGCAAGTCACTATGTATCTAATAAATATTTATTAACTGGAAGGTTGAACAAACTCCATGGAGTTCAGCAGTACACATTTTCAGGTGGAATATATGACAAACACCCTCACTGGAATTGCACTCTTCATGAGAGCTAAAGCTATTCTCCTCCATGTCATCTTACTGAAAAGTGGAGTTCCCACTCCAATATGAATAAGACGACTGCTGTAAATGTGGAACTTTTCATATGCATTGGTGTTTCCAAGCAGAATGTCGTTGATGCAGCACAGACAGCAAAACACTTGAAAATCCTGTTCTTTATTATTGGAGCAGGAAGTTTGATAATATAAACAACTCCATCCTCCAGTATAAGGTGATGGCTCTTTTCTGGCTGTGTGTATTCAGATTATTTGTATGACTAAAATATCAGTTAAGAAGAAAAACTATGTTGTTCCTTTAGCTATGAGTCTGCTGCAATATAAAATATGAAACTAATTATTAATTTGGTTCCATCACTAATGCACATGAAGCACTAATCTTGCTGAAGTTGTATTTATGTTATTTGAGAGACAGTGACAAAATAGTTCTTGAAAAACCTTTATGATCTGTTCATTTTTCATTCTATATTTATTGAATGTTCACTATATTTCACACATATTCTACTAGGTACTGAAGAGGGGGCAACAATAAATTAGGACATGGTTTATATCTTCAATGAACTGTGAATTTAGATATAGAATTATTTATATTAACAAATCACAAAAGAGTGAAATAAATGCTATAGCTAAGGCTCCTATAGGGGGATATATCAACACAGAGAAAAGAGCGAATGTCTGAGTAGGATAAGGGTGAAGAATTAAATAAGATTTAGTTTGAGCTATGTTTATCTTGGGGCATAGCAACTCATAAATTTAAAGACTGAGGGAACAAGGGTTTTGCTGTGGTTAAAAGCACTGGTCAATCCATGGTCAAAGTCATGTTGCACAAGTTAATGAGAAACAAATTAGAATTCTTGCACAATTTTTATTCAACTATTTTGAACTATATGACTCTGAAAGTTTGCAATTTTCTCATTCCTGAATAACCTCATGGAATCCTTACCTGTATATTTATGTTATGCCACATAGCTTGGCTTGCCATCTCTTTTGCCGAGCTGAAAAATCCACCTCTTTATTGGTGTTTTATGTTGAATTTATGTGTCTGCTAAAAATACCTTATCTCTTTTTCTAGAGTAAGGATAATCAAAGGATTTATGTTGTAAGGTGAGTGTGAGGTGTGACACGTTCTTGTGCTCAAAAATTATCCACTATCATTATCATCATCAATATTATTATAGCTGCCCCACTGCATAATTTGTTCTAGGTTTATACACCAACCAACAATTATACAAGCCATAATATTCATCAAAGTTATGATTGTATAAGTATATAACTTTGAGAACACAAATGGCAAAGAGTTTAAAAATATATATTATAGAGTAAAAGAAGTAATGTTTAATAATTTTGGAGCCAAACATTAGAGTAAGAAAAAGCATTCACATGTGTTTAAATTCATTTTTACTTAATTTTTTGTAAATACTTATTAACTGATAACCAACTGCCTGAAAAAAAACTATGGGTTATGTTTTAGGAAGAAAAAGCTATGGATCATAGCATAATCAGATTACAGACAATATTCTCTTAATAGAAAAATCAACTGTCACTTAGTAAGGATTTCTGATTATTTGTAAATTGTTCCCACAAGAATAAAGCAACTTTATCAATTAATTCAATTCAATGGTATCAGTATTTGAGAGTCAGCTCTGAATGTATTTCCATTATTTATTTACTATAGAAGGAGATAAATCTACTCAAAATGAGAAGTGCAATGTTATATTAACCTATATAGAACTTTATTGACGTTTTAAAAAGTGTTTCAAATTATGACTCTTTATGTCATTTGAGGAACACAGAAAGTCCTTATTGTTAGCATGATTTGAGATTGTGTCTATGTGGATACATATAAGGCAGACTGAAATAAAATAATAAGTCAGTTATCAAACAGTTTTTCTAAAAGCAACAGGATAAATTCAAGAGATTATCAAGAGATTAACTTGGTTGCTAAGCTTAGGCATATCCTTGAATATATCATATTTGAGTCTAAAAGTTTATTCTCAAATGTTTCACTTAACATCATGAGTGGTCCTTGCTCCATTTTATGCTGGGTTGATTAGACAAGAGTATTTATGACACCATTATTTGATTGATATGATTCACGCAGATAATCAAACAGAAATATTATAATTCTTTACAGCTTTCATCTAGACCTGAATCCTTTAGGAAGTCTACAAAATACGCATCTAAGACTGTCACAGACATTTTTTTTCTTTTACAAGTACAATCACCAAAGTCTGACATCTATGAGACAGCATAAGCATATAGATTCTCTACAGAATTTCTACTACCAATTAAGCTTCAAGATACTTTTTTCAACCGGTATGGTAACTACCTTAAATTCTGTTTATTACCAGTCACCTCTGCCTCTTGGAATTGCTGACAACTTCTAGATTTCCAGTGATTAGATGTACCTTCCCACTATGCAGCTTTAGATCTTTTTTTTGGCATTGAAAAATGAATGTAATTGGTTTGATGTTGATAGAAAATCATACATTTTAGTAATGAGCCAAGTGACTATGATTCTGCAATACTATGTATACTAAATACTGGTTGGCATATCAGCTAAGATCTAACTTGGTAGATTGCCTAGTAATTTGCCATCAAGGGTCTGGAGACCTTCATAGTGAATGACCTAGGGGAACACAGTCCCCAGACTTTAATTAACTTTGATCTCAGAACATAATAGTGAACCTTAGAAATTAGGTAAAATTATGTGAAACAAATATTCCTCACCATGGAGAATATTCAAATGTTTTCAGATGATAAACCACAGAGTAAATGACCAAATGCCATCAGGGACATGCAACCTGCCCTATGCTGAACTTCAAAAGTAGAAGGCAGGTCAATATGCATTATCTTCATATTTAACTCCCCCCAAAAAATACTTTCCCCAATTTGTGTACGATTATTTTTTGCAAATGTGTCTTAAAAAAGATTTTATTTTGTAGCATCTTGATAATTATATAGCTATTTTAGCATACTGATATAATATAAATAAAATTAACTTTGAGGTCTGACATACCTAAACTAAAATCTAATCTCTGCACCTTTCCAACTATAATTTTATTCAAGTAACTTAAGTCTCAGTTTTATTTATGTTGTCTGTTAATGTGAGCATAGTAATATCTGTCTCACTAGGTTGTGTTTTATATGACAAATATAAGTAAAAAATGTATGGAGTACTTTGTCCTTTTTGTTTCTTAGCAAGTCAACATGATGTACTGTTTGGTTAATTATTTCCTACTTCTAAGTGTAGCTTTTCTTTTGTATACCTTTAGACCAACACACAGCATCTGAAGAACCAACATTTTCTTTGTCTAAAAGCAGCCTGATGATCATGACTGAATATTTGCACATGAATACATAAAAACCATTTGTAAAATAATTAGCATGAAAACAATTATTTTGAAAATAAAAATATTCAGTTAAATATCTTTAAAAACAACAAAAAATTGTCAAGGTAAATCAAAAAGTAGACAAATATATTTTAGAAAAAAGTTAGAGAAATAAAGTACCTTAGTAAAAAAGTAACCTTGGACCTAAACATTTTTAGTTCTATCATCACACATGAGATTCCCAAAAGTGTTGTAAGTAATAGCAGAATTTTCTGTTTTATTAATAAAAATGCAGTGAGAAAGCAATATGAATCATTTAGGCAATAACAACTGTTTGTGTATAGATGTACAAATTAACAAGTATTTAATTTGTACAACCTGTGTGAACAAACGTACCACATACTATTTATTGGATTTCTGAGCAAAATCTCTGCCTTGTTATATTGTATTACTTACTTGTATATGTGCTTACTGTGTCATGTTTGAATGCAGCTTCCTGAGGACAAAGACAATACTAATTTATCTTTATATCATCTACGTTTGGAGTGAGAAAACTACCACCAAATCTGGCCTGCTGCCTGTGTTTGTACGGCCCATGAGCTAACAAAAGTATGTGAAATTCAAATTTCACTGCCCATAAATAAGTTTTATTAGAATACAGCTGTGTTCATTAATTTACGTATTAGCTACAGCTGCTTCTATACCTGCAGAGTTGATTAGTTGTAAGAGAGCTGATTATGATCCACAAAGCCTAAAATATTTAATATCTGTCCCTTTATAAAAAAGTTTTCCAACTTCTGGTCTTCGTTAACTTGCACTATATAAGTTTTAAATAACTGTTTTGTGAATATGAAAGATAAGGCAACATTGAATTTAATTTTGTCCTCCCTTTCAGGGGTAAAGGGATACGTAAGGTAGTAATATTGCCTGACATGTTCTTGTTCCAAATGTGATATTTTTTGCTGAAAGAAGAACCACAATCTCTAGTAATGGCATGTGGCCATTAATCTTGTAAAAGTGTTCTTTTTAATCCCCATCAATAAAGAGAATCAAAAACTGTTCAACTATTATGTGGGAAGTACGTAGAAGTACATATTCACATTGCCTAAAAACAGAAATAGACAGTAACACAATAATAGTAGGGGACTTTAACACTCCACTTACACCAATGGATAGATCATCCAAACAGAAGATCAATAAGGAAACATTGGTCTTAAATGATACATTAGAACAGATGGACGTAGTAGACATATACAGAGCATTCCATCCAAAAACGGAAGAATACACGTTCTTTTCAAATGCACATGGAACATTCTCCAGGATTGATCACATATTAGGCCACAAAACAAGTCTCCATAAATTTAAGAAGATTGAAATAATACCAAGCATCTTTTCTGACCACAATGGTATGAAACTAGAAATCAACTATAGGATGAAAATCAGAAAAGCCACAAATACGTGGAGATTAAACAAAATGCTACTGAGCAACGACTGGGTCAACGAAGAAATCAAAGAAGAAATCAAAAAATACCTGGAGACAAATGAAAATGAAAATGAAAATATGACATGCCAGAACTTATGAGATACAGCAAAAGCAGTTCTAAGAGGGAAGTTTATAGCAATACAGGCCTATCTCAACAAACAAGAAAAATCTCAAATAAGCAATCTAACAATACACCTAAAGGAACTGGAAAAAGAAGAACAAACAAAGCCCAAAATCAGTAGAAGAAGGGAAATAATAAAAATCAGAGCAGAAATAAATGAATTAGAGACCAAAAAAAAAAAATAGAAAAAATTAATAAAACCAAGAGCTTGTTCTTTGAAAAGATAAACAAAATTGACAAACCTTTAGCTAGACTCACCAAGAAAAAAAGAGAGAAGGCACAAATAAGTAAAATCAGAAATGAAAGAGGAGAAATTACAACAGAAACCTCACAAATACAAAAGATTATAAGAGAATACTATGAAAAGCTATATGCCAACCAATTCGACAATCTGGAAGAAATGGATAAATTCTTAGAATCATACAACCTTCCAAAACTGGATCAAGAAGAAGTAGAGAATTTGAATAGACCAATCACCAGTAAGGAGATTGAAACAGTAATCACAAACCTCCCCAAAAATAAAAGTCCAGGACCAGACGGCTTCCCTGGTGAATTCTACCAAACATTCAAAGAAGACTTAATACCTATCCTTCTCAAACTCTTCCAAAAAACTGAGGAGAGGGGGAAGCTCCCTAACTCATTCTATGAAGCCGACATTACCCTGATACCAAAACCAGACAAGGACAACACACAAAAAAGAAAACTACAGGCCAATATCACTGATGAACATCGATGCAAAAATCCTCAAGTAAATACTAGCAAATCGCATACAACAATACGTTAAAAAGATTATACACCATGATCAAGTGGGATTTATTCCAGGTATGCAGGGATGGTTCAACCCTCACAAATCAATCAACGTAATACACCACATTAATAAAACAAAGAATAAAAATCACATGATCATCTCAATAGATGCAGACAAAGCATCTGACAAGATACAGCATCCATTTATGATAAAAACTCTGAATAAAATGGGTATAGAAGGAAAATACCTCAACATAATAAAGACCATATATGAGAAACCCACAGCTAATATCACCCTCAATGGTGAAAAACTGAAAGCTATCCCTCTAAGAACAGGAACCAGACAAGGATGCCCACTGTCACCACTCCTATTTAACATAGTATGGGAAGTCCTAGCCAGAGCAATCAGGCAAGACAAAGAAATAAAAGGGATCCAAATTGGAAAGGAAGAAGTGAAACTGTCACTACTTGCAGATGACATGGTTTTATATATAGAAAACCCTAAAGAATCCACCAGAAAACTGTTAGAAGTAATAAATAAATATGGTAAAGTTGCAGGATACAAAATCAACATACAAAAATCAGTTGCATTTCTATACACTAACAACAAAGTAGCAGAAAGAGAAATTAAGAATACCATCTCATTTACAATTGCAACAAAAAGAATAAAATACCTAGGAATAAACTTAACCAAAGAGGTGAAAGAGCTGTACACAGAAAACTATAACACATTGCTGAAAGAAATTGAAGAAGACACAAAGAAATGGAAAGATATTCTGTGCTCTTGGATTGGAAGAATTAACATAGTTAAGATGTCCATACTTCCTAAAGCCATCTATAGATTCAATGCAATCCCTATCAAAGTTCCAACAACATTTTTCACAGAAATAGAACAAAGAATCCTAAAATTTATATGGAACAACAAAAGACCCTGAAGAAGTAAAGGAATCCTGAGAAAAAAGAACAAAGCTGGAGATATCACATTCCCTGATTTCAAAGTTTACTACAAAGCTATAGTAACCAAAACAGCATGGTACTGGCACAAAAACAGACACACAGATCAATGGAATAGAATCAAAAGCCCAGAAATAAACCCACACATCTATGGACAGCTAATCTTTGACAAAGGAGCCAAGAACATACAATGGAGAAAAGAAAGTCTCTTCAACAAATGGTGTTGGGAAAACTGGACACCCACATGCAAAAAAAAGGAAAGTAGACCCTTACCTTACACCATACACAAAAATTACCTCAAAATGGATTAAAGACTTGAATGTAAGACCTGAAACTATGAAACTTCTAGAAGAAAACATAGGCAGTACGTTCTTCGACATCGGTTTTAGCAACATATTTTCAAGCACCATCTCTGACCGGGCAAGAGAAACAATAGTAAAAATAAACAAATGGGACTACATCAAGCTAAACAGCTTCTGGACAGTAAAGGAAACCATCAACAAAACGAAAAGACAACCTAACAATTGGGAGAAGATATTTGCAAACCACACATCTGATAAGGGCTTAATCTCCAAAATATATAAAGAACTCATGCATCTCAACAACAAAAAAACTAACAACCCAATTAAAAAATGGGCAAAAGACCTGAACAGACATTTCTCCAAAGAAGATATACAGATGGCTAACAGACACATGAAAAGATGTTCAGAATCACTAACTATCAGGGAAATGCAAATCAAAACTACAATGAGATATCACCTCACGCCCGTCAGAATGGCTATAATTAACAAGACAGGAAACAACATGTGTTGGAGAGGATGTGGAGAGAAGGGAACACTCATACACTGCTGGTGGGAGTGCAAACTGGTGCAGCCACTATGGAAAACAGTATGGAGATTCCTCAAAAAATCAAGGATAGAACTACCATATGATCCAGCTATTCCACTGCTGGATATTTATCCAAAGAACTTGAAAACATCAATGCATAAAGATACGTGCACCCCTGTGTTCATTGCAGCGTTATTCACAATAGCCAAGATTTGGAAGCCACCTAATTGCCCATCAAAGGACGAATGGCTAAAGAAGATGTGGTATATATACACAATGGAATACTACTCAGCCATAAGAAACGATGAAATCCAGCCATTTGTGACAACATAGATGGACATTGAGGGTATTATGCAAAGTGAAATAAGTCAGAGGGCGAAGGTCAAATACAATATGATTTCCTTCATTAAGTAGTAGGTAACAACAACAATAAACAAACACATAGAGACAGAGATTGGATTGGTGGTTACCAGAGGGGAAGGGGGGAGGGAGGAGAGCCAAAGGGATAATTTGGCACATGTGTGTGGTGATGGGTTGTCATTAGTATTTGGGTGGTGAACATGATGTAATCTATGCAGAAATAGAAGTATAATGATGTACACCTGAAATTTATACAATGTTATAAACCAATGTTACTGCAATAAACAAAAAATTTAAAAAAAAGAAAAAAGAAAAAAAATTAAAGAAAAAAAAGGTCCTACATAAAAAAAAAAAAAAAAACTTCGGTAACTTTTTAGAGTAGAAGGAAAATGACAAGTCTCCAGGAACCAACCTTGACATCACAGAAATTTAAAATCTGAATGATAGAGAATTCAAAATAACAGTCATAAAGAAATTCAACGAGTTATAAGAAAACTCAGAAAGACTGTTCATTGAACCCAGGAACAAAATTAATGAGCAGAAGGAATACTTCACCAAAGAGATTGAAACTAAAAAAAATAAATAAAAACCAAATTCTGGATATGAAGAACACAACTAGTGAAATAAAAAATAATACAGAACCCTTAAAAAATAGAGCTGACATCATGGAGGACAGAATTAGTGACTTAGAGGTTAGAAAACTGGGCAGGCACTTGCAAAAGAATGAAGGTAGACCATTATCTTATACCATACACAAAAATTAACTGAAAATAGATTAAAGACTTGAATGTAAGACCTGAAACCACAAAACTCCTAGAAGAAAATATAGGCAGTACACTATTTGGCATCGGTCTTAGCAGCATCTTTTCAAATACCATGTCTACTCTGGCAAGGGAAACCAAAGAAAAAATAAACAAATGGGACTACAACAGACTAAAAAGCTTCTCCAAAGCAAAGAAAACTAAGAACAAAACAAAAACACAACCCACCAACTGGGAGAAAGTATTTGCAAATCATATGTATGACAAGGCATTAATTTCCAAAACACATATAGAACTCACACAATTCAACAACAAAAAATCAAACAACCCAATCAAAAATGGGCAGAGGATAGGAACAGACATTTTTCAAAGAAGATATTACAGGTGGCCAACAGGCACATGAAAAGATCTTCAACATCACCAATTATTAGGGAAATGCAAATCAAAACTATAATGAGATATCATCTTACACCTATCAGAATGGCTATAATCAACAAGACAGAAGATAACAAATGTTGGAAATGATGTGGAGAAAAGGGAACCCTCATACACTGCTGGTGGGAACGCACCAGCATCCCTATGTTCATTGCAGCATTATTCACAATAGCCAAGATGTGGAAGCAACCCATGTGCCCTTCAACCGATGAATGGATAAAGAAGATGTGGTATATAAACACAATCAATACTACTCAGCCATAAAAAAAGACAAAATCATCCCATTTGCAACAACACAGATGGACCTTGAGGGTATGATGTTAAGCAAAATAAGCCAGACTGAGATAGAAAAACACTGCATGATTTCACTCATATGTGGAAGATAAACAAACACATGGATAAAGAGAACAGACTAGTGGTTACCAGAGGGAAAGGGGGTTGGGAGGTGGGCAAAAGGGGTTAAGGGGCACACGTATGGTGATGGATAAAATTTAGGCTCTTGGTGGTGAGCACGAAGCAGTCTATATAGAAACTGATAGATAATAATGTGCACCTGTAATTACACAATGTTACAAACCATTATGACCTCAATAAAATAGCTGAAAAAAAAGTGTTGGAATGTAGACATTGCAAGATTATTATATTCCTGCTATTATTCACTTTTGTAAAGACAGCTCATCAAAACAAAAGATTTCTTTACTTTGACAAACTCAACCCTCAAGAGCTATGTCTGCCTGCTGTCAGAGATCATCCAACTCTAGAATTAAAATAATTCATGAAAAAATATGTTGAGGGGCTAGCCCAGTGGTGTAGTGGTTAAGTGTGCATGCTCCCCTGCGGTGGCCTGGTGTTCAGATCCCGGGCATGCACTGATGCACCGCTTCTCAAGCCAGGCCGTGGCGGCATGTCATATAAAGTAGAGGAAGATGGACATGGATGTTAGCTCAGGGCTAGTCTTCCTCAGCAAAAAGAGGAGGATTGGCAACAGATGTTAGCTCAGGGCTAATCTTCCTCACAAAATATATGTATATATATATGTTGAAAGATAATGAGTGGGAAGAGCAAGAGAAGAAAGTGGAAATGGAGGTAAAGGAGGTAGAGTAAGAAGAAAATGAGGAGGTGTCTGCCTCTGAAGAGGTCCAAGATGACAATATAGGAAGATCCTGAATTCATGTCCTCCCATGGACACACCAAAACTACAGCTATAACTACAAATCAATTTCCTCTGAAAACTAGCTGAGCAGCTCCTTCACATCAGCAAACAAGAAAAGGGTTACATCAAGGCAGGTAGGAGAGGCTGAGACACAGTCTTGCCATAAACCCTATCCCAGGCATGGTGGTGCACAATAGGGAGGGAACTCACAAGTCCAGAGCTTTTCCCTGAAGACTGAAGTGTTTGTAACCCACATCAGGCATCCCAACTTTTATGACTTGCCCCTAAGAGACAAGCTCTGAAAACATGTGGCTTTGAAAACCAATGGGGCTCAGTTATGAGACTCAAAGTAAACTGTGAAACTGCTCTTAAAGGGCTCATGCATGCACTCACTCACCTCAGGACCCAGTGCAGAAACAGCCATTTGCAAAGTACCCAGACTTTAGGTAAAAGACATCATTTGCTAATCTAAAGTGTAGCCAGAGGGGCAGGGGCCTGTTGGGATAATCTCTGGAGATGGGGGCTCTAGGGGGTGCCATTTTCACGCTCTCCCACTACCTTGCTAAAGCCAACAGGTCACACATTTTCTTTCTTTCCTGGAAATGACATCTTTAACCTCCAACCTGTGGGCATCATCTTTGTGCTCTCCCTCTGCCTTACTAAAGCCAGTGGGCACCATCTTTATTTTATTTTATTTTATTTTATTTTTTACTTTAGACCTTTTCTTTTTCATTTTCCTCAGTGGGTGCCATCTTTACTTTCTCCAACTGCCATGCTTCACAGCACCAGTATCTCCCATAAGAAAGCTTTCACATACATCTGGTGCCCCAGATTTTGCAGTTGCAGCTCAGGGTATTCCCCTTGAACAGCTGGCTCTGGAGGCCTGGTGGGCTTGTATTCCTTGGTCCCATGGAACTGTAAAGATTGGAGAGACAGTTCTTGGCAAACAATCAACCCGAGGGTACTGCACAAATATTACACTGAAACACACTCCCAGTCTTTCTGAAAAAGAGGCCTATTTGCTGGTCCAGAAGCTTTAGACTGAGGGGCAGGCTTCTGGTCTGGCTCAACTCTAGAGGCCTACAGAGGTGCCCTCAGGGAATGAAGGCTAGCAGATACAATCTTTGCACTTAGCCTCTGCTTTGTTACAGCTCACTGGTATCTCCCATAAAGGAGCTCATATCCTGGTCTGGCACCCTAAGTTTTGCAGCTGCTGCCAGGGGATACTTCTACATTGCCTGGCTCTGGTGGCCAGTGGGCTTACACTTGTGAGTCCCATAGGACTATATGGAGAAAAAAAATCAAAGAGCTACCACCCTCAGAGCACAGCAAAAGGTAAGAGACCCAGGAGCTCAGTCTTTCTGTGAAAGAGACCCATAAGCTTATCATCATAGCTGTAGCATGGGAGGAGGCTTCTACTTAAACACACATCTAAAGGTGGACCATAAACCTTTCCAGGGACTTTGGAAGGTGGGCACTATCTTCACACTCTCCCTCTGTTATGCTCCAGAGCACCAGTATCTCTCAAAGGGAAGCTCTTACATGTGTCTGGTGCCCCAGATTTTGCAGTGGCTGCTGCCCAGGAGACACCATTTGATTTCCTATCTCTGGTGGCTGGTGGGGGGGCTTCTTTTCCTGGGTCCCATGGAACTATAACAAGCATAGAGACAACGCTTGGCAGGCTACCATGCCCAGGGCACTGCGCAGACAACAGACTGAAACACATCCACACTCTTTCTGTGAAAGAGGACTATTTGCTTATTTTGGAGCTTTGGCCTGAGGGGCAGGCTTCAGGTTTAGCACACATCTAGAGGCCTATGGAGGTAGTCTCAGGGAATAAAATCTGAGAGATGCCATCTTGACACTCTCCCTTTGCCTCCCTACAGCTCATAAGTATCTCATAGAAAGGAGTTTAGATGCTATTTTGGAGCCCCCATTTTTGTGAATGCCACCAGGGGACACCTCCAGATTACTTGGTCTGACAGCCAGAAGGACTTATGCTTGTGGTCCTACAGGACTGTATATATTTATGTACTTTAAAAGCTGCTGTACAGGACTGTATATATTTATGTACTTTAAAAGCTGCTTTAATAGGTGCTGACTGAGATCCCCCCTTTGAGACATTGACAGGTCTTAGCACACCCTCAACAACTGGGAGCTATTAAAATAAAATAGCCTGCTTGGACAATCACAGTGGTTTGAGAGACAATCAAGAGCTAGAACCAGGTTGAAAGATAAGGTTCATCTCCTACTTGAGGCCACTCCTTAAAAACTAGGAGAGGCAGCTGTTTTACCTAATACACAGAAACAAACACTGAGTCAAGCAAAATGAGGAACCAGAGGAATAAGTTTCAAACAAAAGACGAAGATAAAACCTTCAGAAAAAAACCTTAATGAAATGGACATAAGTAATCTACCTAATAAAGAGATCAAAGTAAAGGTCATAAAGATGCTTACTAAACTGAGGTGAAGTACGGTGAAGTGAAGTTGAAGTAAAAACTTCAACAAAGAGATAGAAAATGTAATAAAGTACCAAATAGAAGTCACAGAGCCAAAGAATACAATAACTGAACTAAAAAATACCCTAGAGAGGTTCAATGAAAGATGAGATGAAGCAAAAGAAAGGATCATTGAACTCAAAAACAAGGCAGTAAACTAACCAATCAGAACAGCAAAAAGGAAATTTAAAAAAAGTGAAGATAGCTTAAGGAACTTATGGGAACATATCAAGCAGATTAACGTTCACTTTATAGGGATCCACAGGGAGAAGTGAGAGATACAGGGGCAGAAAACTTAGTTGAAGAAATAGTAGCTGAAAACTTCCCTAATCTGGGGAAGAAAATAGACATCCATATTCAGGAAACCCAGACAGATCCAAATAAGAGAAACCCAAGGAGACCCACACAAAGACACATTATAATTAAAATGTCAAAAGTTAAAGACAAAGAATCTTAAAAGCAGCAAGTGAAAAACAATTTGTTACATACAAATGAACTCCCCTCATAAGATTATTAGCATTTTTCTCAGCAGAAATTTTGCAAGCCAGAAGGGACTGGCGTGATATATTCAAAGTGCTGAAAGAAAAAACTTCCAACCAAGAATACTTTACTCTGCAAAGTTACTCAGAAATGAAGGAGAGATAAAGAGTTTTTCAGACAAGCAAATGCTAAAGGAGTTCATCACCACTTACCCAACCTTACAAGAAATATTAAATGGACTTCTTTAAGCTGAGAATAAAGGATGCTAATTAGTAACAAGAAAATATATGAAGTATAAATTTCACAGAGAAAGGTAAATATATAGTAAAGATATTGGATTAATCACTTATAAAGCTATTATAAGGTTAAAAGACAAAAGTAGTAAAATTAACTATAACAAAGATAATTAGTTAAGGGATACATGAAATAAAAAGATGTAAAATGTAACATCAAAAACATAAAATGTGGAGGAATGAGAGTAAAATTGTAGAGCTTTAGAATGCAATCTAATGTAGTCGTTATCAACTTAAAATAGATTATTATAAATATGGTTTGTTATATGTAAGCCTCATGGAAACCACAAAGCAAAAACCTGTAGTAGATACACAAAAGATAATGAGAAAGGAATCTAAGCATACCAATAAAGTCATCAAATCACAAAGGAAGAGAGCAAGAGAAGAAGAAAGGAACAGAGAGGAACTACAAAACAGCCAGAAAACAAATAAAATAACAGTAAGTACATATCTATCAATAATTACTTTAAATGTAAGTGAACTAAATTCTCCAATCAAAAGACATAAAGTGGCTGAATAGATTTTTTTTCTTATTTCTTTTTTCTTTTTTTTGTGAGGAAGATCAGCCCTGAGCTAACATCCATGTTAATCCTCCTCTTTTTGCTGAGGAAAACCGGCTCTGAGCTAACATCTATTGCCAATCCTCCTCCTTTTTTTCCCCCAAAGCCCCAGTAGATAGTTGTATGTCATAGTTGCACATGCTTCTAGTTGCTCTATGTGGGATGCCGCCTCAGCATGGCCGGAGAAGCGGTGCGTAGGTGCGCGCCCAAGATCCAAACCCTGGGCTGCCAGTAGGAGGGCATGCACACTTAACTGCTAAGCCACGGGGCTGGCCCTGAATAGATTTTTTTTTAAAAAAGACCCATCTATATGCTGCCTACAAGAGACTCACTTCAAATGTAAGGACAAACACAGAATTCAACAAAAAGATATAACAAGTATAAATATTTATATTCTCAACATAGGAGCACCCTAAATATATAGAGTAAATATTAACACACCTAAAAGAAAAAAATAGATAGCAATACAACAATAGTAGGAGATTTAATACCCCACTTACATCAATGGGTAGATCATCTAGAAATAAAATCAATAAGGAAACATCAGCTTTAAACAACACATGAGACCAGATGAACTTAACAGATGTATACAGAACATTCCATCCAAAAGCAACAAAATACAGATTTTCTTAAGTGCACATGGAACATTCTCCAGGAAAGACCATATGTTAGGCCACAAAATTATTAATAAGTTTAAGAAGATTGAAATCATATCAAGCATTTTTTGACCACAATGGTATGAAACAATTACAAGAAAAAAAATTAAAAATCACAAATATGTGGAAATTAAACAACATACTACTGAAGAACCAGTGGGACAATGAAGAAATCTATAGGAAAACCAAAAAAAAAAAAAAACCACTTTGTTGGATGCAGCAAAAGCAGTTTTAAGATGGAGGGTCCTAAATATAAATGCTTACCTCAAAAAACAGGAAACATCTGAAATAAGCAACCTAACTTTACACCTCAAGGAACTAGAAAAAGAAGAATAAATGAAGCTCAAAGTTAGTAGAAGGAAGTAAATAACAAATATCAGAGCGGAAATAAATGATATAGATGTTAAAAAGACAATAGAAAAGATAAATGAAACTAATAGCTGGTTCTTTGAAAGGATAAACAAAAATGACAAACCTTTAGCTAGACTCACCAAGAAAAAAGAGAGAAAGCTTAAATAAATAAAATCAGAAATGAAAGAGAAGGCGTTGCAACTTATACCACAGAAATACAAAGAATCATAAAAGACTACTATGAATAATTATACACCAACAAATTGGACAATCTAGAAGAAATGGATAAATTCCTAGAAACATACAACATTCCAAGACAGAATCATGAAGAAATAGAAGAACTGAATAGACTGCTTACTAGTATGGAGATTGAATTAGTAATCAAAAACTTCCTAAAAAACAAAAGTTCAGTACCAGACAGACATCATTCAATGGTGAATTCTACCAAATATTCAAAGAGGAATTAATATCAATCCTTCTCAATCTCTTCCAAAAAACAGAAAAGGAGGGAACATTTCAAAAATTTATTTTACAAGGTCGGCATTACCCTGATAGCAAAACCAGACAAGGATACCACAAGAAAAGAAAATTACAGGCCAATATCCTTGATGAACATAGATGCAAAAATCCTCGATAAAATATCAGCAATCTGAATTCAACTGTACATTAAAAGAATCATGATCAAGTAGGATTTATCGCAAGGATGAAAGGATGGCTTAATAGCCACAAATCAATCCACGTGATACACTACACTAATAAAATAAAGGATAAAAATCATGTGATTATCTCAATAGATGAAGAAAAAGCATTTGACAAAATTCAACATCCATTTATTAAAAAAAAACAACTCCCAACAAAGTGAGTATAGAGGAAACATATCTCAACATAATAAAGGCTCTATATGACAAACCCACAATTAACATTGTACTCAATGGTGAAAAGCTGAAAGCATTTCCTCTAAGTTCAGGAACAAGACAAGGATGCCCACTCACACCATTTTTATTCAACATGGTATTGGAAGTACTAGACACAGCAATCAGAGAAGAAAAAGAGATATTAAACAACTTGCCCTTAGGTGATGTTTTTGGTTTTATGTCCCTGAAAATTTGCACATATCACTTTTCAACAGAGGGTACCCTCTACTCATCTTCCTTCACTCACATAGTTCCTTATTAATATTCCAGTTCTTAGCTCAGGCATTGTTTCCTCCAGGGGTCTTCCTTAGTCTCCAAATTATCACCATCCCCAGCATCCTGAGGTGTGCGTGTATTACAATCATTTGGTTATGTGTCTTTTCCCCTACCAAACTATAAGCCCTTTTATGCCCTGGATCATTTCCTACTTGTCTTTGTGCCCTGATGTTTATCATATAACTCCTTTGACTAGATGCTCAGTGAGGATCTAGCTAATTTTGCCCACTCATAATTACAAATACAATATTTATTATCTGCTAGAGAATTTTGTCTTTGCACACTTACTCTGTACTTGCAATAGATGAGTATATTTTGGGTTATTTGGTGTGTGCAAGTTTGCATTTTGGTTTAGGATATTATAAAAGGCAAATGCTAAGTCTCATAGCCACATCTCATCTCATAGCTTCTTGGCCCAGATCTCTCCAAAAAAGGCATTTTGATGTCATAGTAACAGCAATTGATAATTCAATAACAATAAGTACTTATGTAAACATAATATTTTATAATACCTAAAACCTGAAACTCTTAGAAGAAAACATAAACATAAATCTTCATGACCCTAGATTTGGTAACGGATTCTTAGTTTTGACACCCAAAGCACAAGCAGCAAAAGAAACCACAGACACATTGGACTTCATCAAAATTAAAATATTTTGTGGATCAAAGGACATTATCAAGAAAGTGAAAATACAACTTACAGAATGAGAGAAAATATTTGGAAATCGTGTATATGATAAGGGCTTAATATCCAGAATTTTAAAAAGAACCCCTAAAACTCAGCAACAACAAAAACAAACAATCCAATTTAAAAATGGGCAAAGGGGTTCGATAAGCATTTCTCCAAAAAAAAGATATACAAATAGCCAATAAACACATGAAAATATGCCCAACGTCAGTAATCATTAGAGAAATTCAAAGAAAAACCACAATGACATACCACTCCACACCTACTAGGATGGATATAATAAGAAAAAAACCATGAAAAATAACAAGTGTTGATGAGGACGTGGAGAAATTGGAATACTGTTACTTCGATGGTGGGAATGTAAAATGGCACAGCAACTGTGGAAAACAATTTGGTTGTTCCTTAAAAAGCTAAACATGGAATTACCATATAATCCAACAATTACACTCCTAAGTGTATATCCAAAAGAATTGACAAGGGACTCAAACAGATATTTGTACACCACTGTTTATTGCAGCGTCATTCACAGTAGCCAAAAAGTAGAAAAAATTCAAGTGTCCATCAACAGATGAGTGGATAAAAAAAGCGGTATATACATACAGTTAGATATTATTCAGGGAGTGAAATTATGACACATGCTACAACATGGATGAAGCTTGAAGACATGCTACGTGAAATAAGCTAGTCACAAAAGGACAAATATTGTTTATCTGACATCTAAAATATATAGAATAGTCAAATTTAGAGACAGAAAGTAGATCAGAGGTTACAAGGGGCTAGAGGGAGGGAAAAATAGGAAGTTATTGCTTAATGGTTACAGAGTTTCTGTTTGGGGTGATGAAAAAGATTTGGAAACAGATAGTGAAGATGGTTGTACAACAGTGTAAATGTAATTAACGCCACTGAATTGTACACTTACTTAAAAATTGTTAAAATGGCATATTTTATGTCATATTTTATCACAATAAAATTTTTTAATGATTTTATAATTCACAATTAGCTTTCATGGATATTTTCTCAATTATTTCTCATACCAATCATTGCATTTGAAAAGTCAGATATAATGATACCCATTTTTTGTATGGAGAAAGTGAAGTTCAGAGAAGCTAAATGACTTAGTCAGGATCACACAAGTAATTGGGAGAGGACTTGAATTGATTCTAGACAAGCATGAGTTTTTGCAAATCACCTAATTCCCACACAGCAGTAAGAAGAGTGTAAATCGTATTCCTTATCATACACCTTATCATACTCACCTTATAGATGGAAAGTTGGGGCTCACTAAGGTTAAGTGAACCACTTAGTCACCCAGCTAGAGTAACAAGCCAGAACTGAAACTGGGTTTTCTTTTTCCTAATTCAAGATTTTTCCCTACCTCATCTCTTCAAAAGGGCAGTATGAGTTCAAGGGCACATACAAGAGCATTTACTTTTGCCCAGTGACTCCTGGATAAACTCCCTCATTTGAAAGTACATGTGTTTTTATAACCTTGATCTCCTTTTTTTCCCTAGCTTTATTGAGGAATAATTGACAAATTTAAAGTGTACAACATGATGATTTGATATATGAATACATTGTGAAAAGATTACCACAATCAAGTTAACACATCTATCACCTCACATAGTTACTTTTTTGTGTGTGTGGTGAAATGCTTAAGATCTACTTTCCTAGGAAACTTAAAGTCTACAGTACAGTATTATTAATTATAGTCACCAAGCCTTGCTCTCCTTTAATGCGAATATTTAAATGACCAATAGCAATTTAAAGTAGAAACATGTCAGAATGTGGTCCATATAGTCATCATTTATTTATTCATTTATTTGTTTAATATGAAACCTACTTGTCAACAAGTGCCATTAAAAGCATGGTGAAGAAAGTTTTATTTTTATTTTTAGATATTGTAAAACATAATCAGTAATGCTGAGATGGCCTGTGCTGTGTCCAAAACCATATCAAGCCGCATGAATGGCTATATTTTCAAAACCTCAATAGCTTTTAATTTTATTTGACAATCCAATTGCTACCCAGCACCTTTCTCGGTGCACCCACTACCAGCTTGTTCCTCAGGATGTAGGTGAAGGGGATCAACATAGGGGTGAGAATGGTGTAATAGATTGAGAGACTTGATCCAATGCTGCGGTATGGGAGGATCCAGGTGTCATGTACACCACATGCCTGGCTCCGGGTAGAGACTCACCACAGTCAGATGAGAAGAGCATGTGGCCAGGGCTTTGTTTCTCCCCTCAGGAGAGTGCATTCTGAGAATAATGAGGAAAATGTGAATGTAGGAGGCTGTAATGAGAGACAGTCGCACAATAATAAACACAATGTTCATCACCATCACCACCATTAGGTAACCTGAGGTGCTCCCAGGAAAGCATCAGCATAGCTGGTATCTCATAGAGGAAGTGATTGATTTTTTTTCTCACAGGTGGGAAATTACATCATGTAAATTGTCTGTGCCAAGGATTTCAGCACACCTTCAATCCAGAATCCAACAGCCATCTGCAGGCAGACTCTGGAACTTATGATGGTTGCATATATTAGAGGTTTACACACAGCCACATAGCACTCA
This sequence comes from Diceros bicornis minor, assembly GCF_020826845.1. Taxonomy (NCBI): domain Eukaryota; kingdom Metazoa; phylum Chordata; class Mammalia; order Perissodactyla; family Rhinocerotidae; genus Diceros; species Diceros bicornis. Next base: position 7,786,055 of record NC_080759.1, on the reverse strand, counting down.
TAGGCCATGAGGGTCAGGAGGATGTATTCTGCATCAGCTAATACCAGACTGAAGAATATCTGAGCACCACAACCAACAAGTGATATTGTTCTGCTCCCAAAAAAGAAGTTGATGGCCATCTTGGGGACTGCTGGAAACACAAGTCAGATCAATTAGGGAGAGCTGACTTAGAAGAAAGTACATGGGAGTGTGAAACCGGGAGTCCACCCAGAACAGGAGGACCAAAGTGGCATTTCCTATAACCACAATGAGGTAGATCAGAAGAATGATGGAGACGAGAATGCTGGGGTGTCCATAGTCATGGAAGAGTCCCAGAAGGATGAAATATGCCAGTGATGCTGCATTCTCTCTCTCCATATCTCAGAAATTCTGGTTGAATTAAAAAATGTTGGAAGAAACCGTCCAAAATGTTAAAATTTTAGTCTGATGAATTAATAAAAGACTTGATTTGTATCAAATAAATGTCTGTATCAAATTCTAAGAAATTATTAAATTCTTCATTCTATTTATAGATTTGTCTACCATCTAATATTTGCAACCTACATGTATGATATTTTTACATATTCATCCATAGAGATAATCCAAGGAACTCTAAAATTGGAAAAATTCTATAAATCTTCTTGGTTGTGCCTGTTGTTTTATAAAGAAAGGCAGTTTCAATACTATATGGCCAAACTAAAGTCCCACTATTACATATTTGGTGTCAATATCAAAATAATCAGTTCTCTGGCCCACTGATAACGCATATGTTGCTAAAACAGAGATTTAAAATAGAAATTAGCATGATAATTACTAAACTGTTAGACATGGGAATAAAACTATAACCCTCCCTTTGACAGCTCAAGAGTTCATAGCTGTACACATCTTCTTACCCTTTGTCCAGCCAGTTGGCTATGACCTTTTATGTTTAATAATGGAATGGATCCAGACACAGATCATGGACATTGTCCTATAATATGACATATAAATGTTTTGCTATCTTCTCATTGATTGTTGACACTTTATTAATATGCAGTTAATTTTTTATCTGTAATGATATATTTGATTTGACCCATCTAAATTCATTTATTCTACATTTTTTTTCCTTTGGTGAGGGAGATTGGCCATGAGCTAACATCCATTGCCAATCTTCCTCTTTTTGTTGAGGAAGATTGGACCTGAGCTAACACCTGTGCCCATCTTTCTCTGTTTTGTACATAGGATGCCACCACAGCATGGCTTAATGAGCAGGGCATAGGTCCACACACAGGATCCAAACCTGCAAACCCCAGGCCACTGAAGCGGAGCGTGTGAACTTAACCACTATGCCATTGGGCCGGCCCCCATTTATTCTACATTTAAAGCTTCTGGTTGGTGTGAACTAAACATCAGATTTCCATTAATCATAATAGAAAAGCATAATAGAATCAGAAAATGTCACAGGCTTGACAGTTCTGATTATTTTAGTTTCAATAAGGGTAAAAACTAATTGAGTTTTGGCATAAGATAACAGTTGTAGCTATCTTCTGAAACAAATTCTTCCTTAAAAAGATTCTCTCTCACTGTCAAACTGTGTGCATGCTGCACTCTCTGCTTGGGATACATTTTTTTAATCCCACCACTGTTCTTCTGGATAATTCCTGTCCATTCTTCAGGGCTCCATGCTTCATTAAGCATTCCCCTTCCTTGTCTGGGTTGGGTGCCACTGCAATGCATTCCATAGAAACTCCATGGCAACACTTGTCCCATTGTATTGTAATTGCCTTTTTGATTGTCTCCACCACAACCCATAGGATCTTTGAGGAAAGATATACTGTATATTTCCAGTACCTAGCAATGTGCCTAGTGCAAAGGATGAAAAAAATATATTATTTAAATTTCCCATAATGCTTCCCTAAACCAGGATCCAAGTGCAACTAGAATGTTTCTTTTGAGCCCCAAATCCTTGGTAGTGTGCCCTTTCTACTGACTCAGTGCCTTCTAACTATCAAGTAGTCAGCAAATATGTATTGATCCCTTCTCCATATATAACAGTTTCTTTTTCAGTTTGGATAAATGTATTTGTTGTAATTTTTTCCCTTGCCTGCCCAGAGGGCAGCCACAGTCATTTTCAGGTAGGAACTCATTTAGAATTAAAAGAATCTTAGGTAAGAGAAGAAAATTAGATAAAATGATATATTTGTTTGAAGATATAAAATCATTCAATTTGGTGATTTAACGTTTAAATAAAATCACTTTCATTCAATATTTAAAATTTTGTTTAGCAATTGTGACATATAGGCTTTCTGTACAAACTCAGCAGCAAACTATTATATAATGGCTCAAATTATTAATTTTGTGCTTAACCAATGAGTTACTATCTGTGTATCTAGAACTTGATTGAAATGATATCGCAATAAACAGGGTCTCTGTCCAACTCCTTAATTATACACACTCCACAGCTAATAATTTGACTGGAAATTGAGTTCATAACTACTCTTTAGATAATTTGACACTGATAATAAATACACAACAATAAATAACACGTGGGTCCCTATCTAATGTGCATCTAATCTAATAATAATCAAGAGAACTATGCTACTGTCAACATGACACATAAACTAGACACTCGTGTGGTTGGTAAGTGGATATTGAATGGACACATACATAATTATTATTATATAGATTTAATTATATATTATTGTGTATTATATATTAGTATTATACATAATTATCATTTTATAAGCATATATTTTTATTTGCACTTTTAAACAGAATTGAAAAACTTTGAAAATAGAATTGAAAACTTTGAGTCATATTTGACCATTTTCTTTGAAGACAATTTCTATATGAAGAAGAAAAAATGTTAAAAATGCAAAGTTCCATTAAGCAATGGATTAATTGATGTACACAACATAGAGCAATAAATATATTCTATTTTTTGACAGAGCTAGTTTGCTAATCCAACTACAGGTTTTGAAATTGGGAAAGCCAAAGTAGCTTGATGAGCCACCTATTCATTCAAACAGACATACTTCTGAAATAAATGACTTATTAGAGAGTAAACCATCTACACAAAATACTTAAAATACCCAACCTAGTCATTTGATTAAAGCCTCACTGAATGTAGACTCTGCTTGTATCCTATTATTATAATGAACTCATTTATTTTTATGATTATGACATTCCCACATGCTTTCTGCTGCATGAATTGAATTTCCCAAAGTAATAGCTCCCTTAAAATCCCATGTTTTCTACTCTGTAATCACTTTCTCTTTTTTTTTTTTGGTGAAAAAGATCAGCCCTGAGCTAACATCCATGCTAATCCTCCTCTTTTTGCTAAGGAAGACCGGCTCTTAGCTAACATCTATTGCCAATCCTTCTCCTTTTTCCCCCCAAAGCCCCAGTAGATAGTTGTATGTCATAGTTGCACATCCTTCTAGTTGCTGTATGTGGGACCCGGCCTCAGCATGGCCGGAGAAGGGGTGCATCCGTGCACGCTGGGATCCGATCCAGGACCGCCAGCAGGAAAGCACCCACTTAACCGCTAAGCCACGGGGCCAGTCCTCACTTGCTCTTTAAAATAATGCAATCTTCTTCCCCCTTAGAACACTGTAGCTCTGCATTGTGTTATTTATCAAATGAAAGACAAAAAGTTGATTTTGTTCTAAGGAGATAGTCACATCTCCATTCACGGGTAAAACTGGTTTGGACAGGAAACCATCGTGTAGATGCTTCTATTATGTCTTTGGGGTTAAATATGAAGCTGGTGATCAAGAGTAGAACTTGAATAGTAAGACTTGATTCACTGTGAAATCCAGGAACCAGGATTTTGTCCTGAGAGAGCCTTGTCTCCAGACATTAATCAACTCTAGGCTCTGGTTTCCCTGCTAAATATTTAAAAATGTTTGGAAATGGGGCCAGCCCCGTGGTTTAGTGGTTAAGTGCACCGCTCCGCTACTGGCAGTCCAGGTTCGGATCCCGGGCATGCACCGACGCACCGCTTGTCCAGCCATGCTCAGGTGGCGTCCCACATACAGCAACTAGAAGGATGTGCAACTATGACATACAACTATCTACTGGGGCTTTGGGGAGAAAAAGGGAAAAAAAGAGGAGGATTGGCAATAGATGTTAGCTCAGGTCTGGTCTTCCTCAGCAAAAAAGAGGAAAATTGGCATGGATGTTAGCTTAGGGCTGATCTTCCTCACACACATGCAAAAAATGTTTGGAAAGAAAAATACTCACATTCAATCTTCTACTTTAAAGAGTCACTCCTCTCTAAGGATCTTAACTATTCCTAGGACATGTTTTCTTCTAGTGGTCAAAATAAGGGTTGTTTCTTCTATAACCAGAGGCACCTATGACAGGTTCATGAAAATAAATCCCAAAATTTCATATCTGGAAATATAACTAGAAACTGTGAAGTCAGAACTCCTAATGAGGGAGGGAGGAAGTCAAGATGGCGGAATAGGCAGACTCTGAACTCACCTCCTCCTGCGGACACAGTCAATTTTCAACTACTAGTGGAAAAATTACCCCTGAGACAGAACTGAAAACTGGATAAGAGGAACTCCTGCAATAACGGACAATACTAATTGAGGTGGAAGAGGCAGAAACTCCCTTCTGGAGAGGAAAAACGCCGCCTTCACCAGCTCCAGTGCCTCACGGCCACCTGGGAGAAGCCCACAGGTACACAGCCTCCCTGGAGGGGAGGGGACCTGAGCGGGGAGCGCCCCCTCTGTGGGCATTTTGTGGACCCAGCACAATCGAGACAAGTGGCATAATATCTGACTTTGCCTGCTACTGAAACAATGGGGAGTACCCCCAGAAAAGCTGGTTCACAAAGAAATTAAAACCAGCTCTTAAAGGGCCCACACGCAAACTCACCCATTTCAGAAAGCAACCTAAAATCAACAGAAAGAAAGGTGCACAGTGCTTTGGTGAAAAGAGACTCACCTAATAGGCCCTGAGTGCATCTCAGTGAGAGGTGAGACCTCTCCAGGGACTGGAACATTGGCGGCGGCCATTGTTGTGGCCTGGTGTGGGCCTGCTGACACAGACGCCATTGGAGTTCTCCCTGAGGCCTGCTAGCCCCGGGTCTGCCCCACCCACTAGAGCACCGATTTAATCCAGCTCAGCCAGGGCAGGCAGCCGCCATTGAAGTTCTCCCTGAGGCCTGCTAGCCCTGGGTCTGCCCCACCCACTAGAGCACCGATTTAATCCAGCTCAGCCAGGGCAGGCAGCCCACCCTAGAGACTGGCCCCACCCAACAACAAGCCCTCAGGGAACTTGTGGACCTGTATAGATTGGTGACTGGATTCTCTGCAGCCTGGCAACTGAGCCCACATCAGCAGGGCAGGGTGTGCACAAGGAGTGGGTGGAGAGTATGGGGCAGTGGTGGAGTGTGTGGGGATCCCGCCGTAGAGAGACAGGTTCCGCTTCGGGAGGTCGGGGCGTGCACACGGGGCAGGACTGTGTTGACTGTGTATGTGGAACTGTGGGTGGCAGGGCTTGTCAGCTGCAGAAGACTTGTGCTTCTCAAAGACCTACATAGGGGGTTTGCCCCACCTTCTAAAGCCTCCCGTGCCTGAGGCCAGACCCCAACCAGCTGCAATACTCAGAGAGCTGACAAGAGACCTAAAGGCTGGAGGCTTATAACCGTTGTAAGCCCCTGAGCCTAACAACCTGCCATGCTGGTGGCCTACTCACTTAAAAGAAATACTGCAACACAAATGTGGTATTAGAACTTGCAGCCAACTGTGCTGGGGCTCCCCACACCTGATAAAGAGACTGAAGGGCCCAAAACAACTACAAGGAGCTGAGCACTACAACAGCTGGCCAGGAGCATAACTCAGCCTCTCTGGGCACCTACAGAGAGAGCAAACAGGCCACAACAGAAAGACACATGTAGCCCACATAGGGGTCATCCCTGGAACATTGAGAACTGAGGGAAGCACACGGCAGGCCTCCTAAGCCATCACTTACATAAGGTCACCTATCCAAGAGCAGGAGACAGAGCTGACCTACCTAATATGTAGACACAAGCACAGGGAAAGAGGCAAAATGAGGAGGCAAAGGAATACATTCCAAGTAAGGGAACAGGACAAAACCCCAGAAAAGGAACTAAGTGAAACAGAAATGAGCAACCTACCAGACAGAGAGTTCAAACAAAGAGTGTTAAGGATGCTCACTGATCTGGGGAGAAGAATAGATGAACTCAGTGAGAATGTCAACAAAGAAATGGAAGATATAAAAAAGAACCAATCAGAAATGAAGAATTCAATACTGGAAATGAAAAATTGAGTGGAGGGACTCAAAACAGAGTACAGGATACAGAAGAACAGATCTGTGAGCTGGACGAAAGACTAGAAGAAATTACCCAAGCTGAACAGGTAAAAGAGAAAAGAATTAAAAAGAGTGAGGACAGTCTAAGGGACATCTGGGACAACATCAAGCGCACTAACATCTGTGTTATAGGTGTCCCGGAAAGAGAAGAGTGAGACAAAGGGGCAGAGACTCTATTTCAAGAAATAATAGATGAAAAACTCCCTAAACTAAGGAAGGAAACAGACATCCAGGTACAGGAAGCACAGAGAGCCCCAAAGAAGATAAACCCAAAGAGGCCCACACCAAGACACATCATAATCAAAATGTCCAGAATTAAAGATAAAGAGAGAATCCTAAAAGCCGCAAGAGAAAGTCAAGTTACATACAAAGTAAACCCCATAAGACTATCAGCTGACTTCTCAGCAGAAACCTTACAGGGTAGAAGAGAATGGCATGATATATTTAAAGTGCTAAACGGAAAAACTTACAGCCAAGAATACTCTACCCAGCAAGGTTATCATCCAAAATGGAAGGAGAGATAAAAAATTTCCAAGACAAGCAAAAATCAAAGGAGTTAGTCACCAATAAACCAGTGATACAAGAAATGTGAAAGGGACTGATTTAAGGGGAAAAGAGAAGACCACAAATAGGAAAAATCATCTATATCCATGATAAGAGGGTAATGGATACAAATGCACAAAAAAGACATTAGATGTGATATCAAAAACATAAAAGGAGGGAGGAGGAGAGTTAAAGAGTAGAGCTTTCACACAGAGGTCAAACTAAAGAGACCATCAATTCTGTGTAGAAGAAGAAACGAACAGAGAAGGACTACTAAAACACTGAGAAAAAAAAAGTTAAAAAATGGCAGTAAGTACATACTTATCAATAGCTACTTTAAACGTCAATGGACTAAATGCTCCAATTAAAAGACATCGGGTGGCTGATTGGATAAAAAAAACAAGACCCATATATATGCTGCATACAAGAGACACACTTCAGACCTAAAGACACTCACAAACTGAAAGTGAAGGGATGGAAAAAGATACTCCATGCAAATGGCAATGAAAAGAAAGCTGAGTTGCAGTACTCATATCAGACAAAACAGACTTTAAAACAAAAACTGTAAAAAGAGATAAAGAAGGGCATTACACAATGATCAAGGGAACAATCCAACAAGAGGCTATAACACTTGTAAATATCTACGCACCCAATGTAGGTGCACCTAAATATATAAAGCAATTATTAACAGATGTAAAAACAGAAATAGATAGTAACACAATAATAGTAGGGGACTTTAACACTCCAATTACACCAACGGATAGATCATCCAAACAGAAGATCAATAAGGAAACTTTGTCCTTAAATGATACACTAGAACAGATGGACGTAGTGGATATATACAGAGCATTCCATCCAAAAACCAAAGAATATAAGTTCTTTTCAAATGCACATGGAACATTCTCCAGGGTTGATCACATATTAGGCCACAAAACAAGTCTCCATAAATTTAAGAAGATTGAAATAATACCAAGCATCTTTTCTGACCACAATGGTATGAAACTAGAAATCAACTATAGGATGAAAATCAGAAAAGCCACAAATATGTGGAGATTAAACAAAATGCTACTGAACAACGACTGGGTCAATGAAGAAATCAAAGAAGAAATCAAAAAATACCTGGAGACAAATGAAAATGAAAATACGACATGCCAGAATTTATGGGATACAGCAAAAGCGGTTCTAAGAGGAAAGTTTATAGCAATACAGGCCTATCTCAACAAACAAGAAAAATCTCAAATAAATAATCTAACAGTGCACCTAAAGGAACTGGAAAAAGAAGAACAAACCAAGCCCAAAATCAGTAGAAGAAGGGAAATAATAAAAATCAGAGCAGAAATAAATGAAATAGAAAACAAAAAAACAATAGAAAAAATTAATAAAACCAAGAGCTTGTTCTTTGAAAAGATCAACAAAATTGACAAACCTTTATCTAGACTCACCAAGAAAAAAAAAGAGAAGGCACAAATAAGTAAAATCAGAAATGAAAGAGGAGAAATTACAACAGAAACCTCACAAATACAAAAGATTATAAGAGAATACTATGAAAAGCTATATGCCAACCAATTCGACAATCTGGAAGAAATGGATAAATTCTTAGAATCATACAACCTTCCAAAACTGGATCAAGAAGAAGTAGAGAATTTGAATAGACCAATCACCAGTAAGGAGATTGAAACAGTAATCACAAACCTCCCCAAAAATAAAAGTCCAGGACCAGACGGCTTCCCTGGTGAATTCTACCAAACATTCAAAGAAGACTTAATACCTATCCTTCTCAAACTCTTCCAAAAATTGGATGAGGGGGGGAAGCTCCCTAACTCATTCTATGAAGCCGACATTACCCTGATACCAAAACCAGACAAGGACAACACACAAAAAAAAGAAAACTATAGGCCAATATCACCGATGAACATCGATGCAAAAATCCTCAAGAAAATACTAGCAAATCGCATACAACAATACGTTAAAAAGATTATACATCATGATCAAGTGGGACTTATTCCAGGTATGCAGGGATGGTTAAACACTCGCAAATCGATCAACGTGATACACCACATTAATAAAACGAAGAATAAAAATCACATGATCATCTCAATAGATGCAGAGAAAGCATTTGACAAGATACAGCATCCATTTATGATAAAAACTCTGAATAAAATGGGTATAGAAGGAAAGTACCTCAACAAAATAAAGACCATATATGACAAACCCACAGCTAATATCACCCTCAATGGTGAAAAACTGAAAGCTATCCCTCTAAGAACAGGAACCAGACAAGGATGCCCACTGTCACCACTCCTATTTAACATAGTACTGGAAGTCCCAGCCAGAGCAATTAGGCAAGAGGAAAAAATAAAAGAGATACAAACTGGAAAGGAAGAAGTGAAACTGTCACTATTTTCAGATGACATGATTTTATATATAGAAAACCCTACAGAATCCACCAGAAAACTTTTAGAAGTAATAAATAAATCCGGTAAAGTTGCAGGATACAAAATCTACATACAAAAATCAGTTGCATTTCTATACACTAACAATGAAGTAGCAGAAAGAGAAATTAAGAATACCATCCCATTTACAATTGCAACAAAAAGAATAAAATACCTAGGATTAAACATAACGAAAGAGGTGAAAGAGCTGTACATGGAAAATTATAAAACATTGCTGAAAGAAATTGAAGAAGACACAAAGAAATGGAAAGATATTCCGTGCTCTTGGATTGGAAGAATTAACATAGTTAAGATGTCCATACTTCCTAAAGCCATCTATTGATTCAATGCAATCCCTATCAAAGTTCCAACAACAGTTTTCACAGAAATAGAACAAAGAATCCTAAAATTTATATGGAAAAACAAAAGACCCCAAAGAGCTAAAGGAATCCTGAGAAAAAAGAACAAAGCTGGAGATATCACACGCCCTGATTTCAAAATATACTACAAAGCTATAGTAACCAAAACAGCATGGTACTGGCACAAAAACAGACACACAGATCAGTGAAATAGAATCAAAAGCCCATAAATAAACCTACACATCTGTGGATAGCTAATCTTCAACAAAGGAGGCAAGAACATACAATGGAGAAAAGAAAGTCTCTTCAACAAATGGTGTTGGGAAAACTGGACACCCACATGCAAAAAAATGAAAAGAGGCCCTTACCTTACACCATACACAACAATTAACTCCAAATGGATTGAAGACTTGAATGTAAGACCTGAAACTATGAAACTTCTAGACGAAAACATAGGCAGTACGCTCTTCGACATCAGTCTTAGCAACATATTTTCAACCACCATGTCTGACCGGGCAAGAGAAACAATAGAAAAAATAAACAAATGGGACTACATCAAACTAAAAAGCTTTCGCACAGAAAAAGGAAACCATCAACAAAACGAAAAGACAACCTAACAATTGGGAGAAGATATTTGCAAACTATTCATCTGACAAGGGCTTAATCTCCAAAATATATAAAGAACTCATGCATCTCAACAACAAAAAACTGCCAACCCAATTAAAAAATGGGCAAAAGACCTGAACAGACATTTCTCCATAGAAGATATACAGATGGCCAACAGACACATGAAAAGATGTTCAAAATCATTAACTATCAGGGAAATGCAAATCAAAACTACAATGAGATATCACCTCACGCTGGTCAGAATGGCTATAACTAACAAGACAGGAAACAACATGTGTTGGAGAGGATGTGGAGAGAAGGGAACTCTCATACACTGCTGGTAGGAGTGCAAACTGGTGCAGCCACTATGGAAAACAGTATGGAGATTCCTCAAAAAATCAAGGATAGGGCTGGCCCCGTGGCTTAGCGGTTAAGTGCGCGCTCCACTGCTGGCGGCCCAGGTTCGGATCCCGAGCGCGCATCGATGCACCGCTTCTCCTGCCATGCTGAGGCCAAGTCCCACATACAGCAACTAGAAAGATTTGCAGCTATGACACACAACTATCTACTGGGGCTTTGTGGGGGGTAATAAATAAATAAAATCTTTAAAAAAAAATCGAGGATAGAACTACCATATGATCCAGCTATTCCACTGCTCGGTATTTATCCAAAGAACTTGAAAACACCAATGCATAATGATACATGCCACCCTGTCTTCATTGCAGCATTATTCACAATAGCCAAGACTTGGAAGCAACCTAAGTGCCCATCAAGGGACGAATGGATAAAGATGATGTGGTATATATACACAATGGAATACCACTCAGCCATAAGAAATGATGAAATCCAGCCATTTGTGACAACATGGATGGACATTGAGGGTATTATGCAAAGTGAAATAAGTCAGAGGGAGAAGGTCAAATACCGTATGATTTCCTTCATTAAGTAGTAGATAATAACAACAATAAACAAACACATAGAGACAGAGATTGGATTGGTGGTTACCAGAGGGAAAGGGGGGAGGGAGGAGGGCGAAAGGGATAATTTGACACATGTGTGTGGTGATGGGTTGTAATTAGTGTTTGGGTGGTGAACATGATGTAATCTATGCAGAAATAGAAGTATAATGATGTAAACCTGAAATTTATACAATGTTATAAACCAATGTTACTTCAATAAACAAAAAATAAATAAAAAATTAAAAAGAAAATGAGTTGTATTAACATTAACAGAAAAATCTCTTCTGATTCTTGGCATTTTTTTCTTGATGTGTCAAATCTGACTGACTCCACCCATATAGCTGTTAGAAAGTATGTTCAAAAAAAGTCCAGAAAATTGAATAGTTTTTTCCAGACATTTACCACATTTCTTGTTACATTTGCATGCTGACTGGCCAAGATAAAAATCACCCAGTTGAAAAAAAAAATGAGCATTTCAATTTATGTTTATTAGATTTATTATTTTTTCAGTTCTAAACCAAAACTCGTCTTTGCCCTCATTTTTTATTGCCTCATCTAAATTCAGAGAGACAGATGGCACATTTAAGACTTACAAGGACATGAGGCTGGCCCGTGGCTTAGCAGTTAAGTGCGCACACTCCGCTACTGGTGGCCCACGTTCGGATCCTGGGCGCACACCTATGCACCGCTTCTCTGGCCACGCTGAGGCCGCGTCCCACATACAGCAACTAGAAGGATGTGCAACCATGACATACAACTATCTACTGGGGCTTTGGGGGGAAAGAAAAGGAGGAGGATTGGCAGTAGATGTTAGCTCAGAGCCAGTCATCCTCAGCAAAATAAAAGAGGAGGATTAGCATGGATGTTAGCTCAGGGCTGATCTTCCTCACAAATGAAAAAAAAGACTTACAAGGACAACATTTTAGAATAGTCTACAAAGAATATTTTGGAAGGGTTTCCTTAAAAAGATGTGGCTTTCTAACACAATAGTGACAAACAGAGGATACGGAGGGGATGGGAACTCTGAACCGACTGGTGGGACTAATGAGCACTGGTCCCAGACACCCACAGGCAGATTTGGCTAGTTCAGGCAGAGCTGTGAAATCCCCAGCCACACTGATCACACCATTTCCACCGGCAATCCGGCTTCTAGGTTGCCTCTAGATGTTGACTCCATCTAGAAGCCAGAGGCATGCAGGTCTTCCAGACCACTTACGGACCAGGCAGTGGTTGTTCATGAGGAACCCTGTCCTTACTGGAACACAGATGTATGCTGTCTGGTAACCACATCACCAGAGATGGATCATGGTTTTCATATTGACTGAAAATTATAGCTGTCATCCACGTGGAGGGATGCAGACATTGTGCCAAGCAGTGCAGCCTAGTGGTGGCCCAACTGTTATTCTCAATTTCAATTGAACACCATTGCAGGTGGATAATTAACAATGGATCACAAACCATGAATAGTCATCCACTCCAACTATCTTGCCACATATTTGGATTCAACCAATAAACCCCCTGAAATTCAGAGAGAGGTTTGGTTTGGCTATTCATTTACACTTCAAAAGACACAATATAAAACTAAGACCTGTGACAGAGTAAGGAAGAATGGGAAACAAACGCTTCTTTTTTCTTGGATTAGAATTTCTTTGCAAGAGAAACTATTAACTGTCTCCAAAATAAACTTGAGCCTCACTGAAACAAAAACTACTGTTTGTAGTTAACTGAAATTGTCACTGGTCCCTTATTGCCCTCTTTCTCTGAAATGAACAATTAGATAACCAGCACCCTCACTATCCAACCAAATCTCATCACAGAATATAGAAATTAAGTCACTGATAAATTCTAATTGTTCTAACCCAACAATTTCAGTTCCTTTAACTGCATGTTTTTCTCCATAAATTATTTAGATTTCATCTCTCTAGTTGTTTTTATTATTACTTAACCATTCTCCCTCCTCCAACCCACAAGCAGTTTTGCCTTATTTTTTTAAGATGTTATTCCAATATCCCATTTGATTGCCATGGTTTGGGTTCCCATTATTAGTCCTACGGGTTTTGAAGACTCTAGAAATATTTTCATTCTAATTATTCCCCTTTGGCTTGATTGTCAGGAAAGTGGCTCCTTAAAAGCAGTTAAAACACTGGAAATTTCTCCAGAATCAACTTCTTCAGAATTGTGGAAGTTAAATAAATAAAGGCTTTCAGCAATCTTGGGAGCATTTATTTGAGAAAAATGGCTGAATCTTAGTAAAAAAAATCAGTGAGCTTTGTGGCTTTTTAACTGGTTTATTCCTATCCTCCTTTCTTCTGTTCTGCTATAGTCTTAAAAACCAAAATCCTGTAATGAAGGTGAAAAACAGGAGCTTGGCAGTCACTGGAGGAGCAGAACAGGATAGCGTTTCCTTCAAAGCCCCATCCCCAGGGAATTACCATTATTTAACATGTTTGTTTATTCCCTGGAAGACCCCACTAGCAATACTGTCTTGATAGGATCTGACTCAGTGCTCATCCAGTACAAATAGGCCCCAGAAGTATTTGAAAAAAACAATCAAAGGCAATCACTGAAGGTAATCACAGCTTCCAAAGGTAATAGAAAATAGTTGGGAAAAAACTGGCTAACCAAGAAGTTTAAAGAGAAAACATGAGGAATGAGATGTCCATAGCAGATTTGAAAAGTTCAAACATATTCCTGGGATTCTTGATTCTTGAAAGCCATGTGCATTCATAAGACTATGTACATTCCCTGAGCTCTGTGCTTGCTGAGACCTAAGAAAGCCCTAAGCATGCATTTCTGGCTAATATTGAGGCTCAACACAAGCAAGAAGTGAAGGCTGAATTAGAATTGTACACTGCCTGACTGAAAGTTGAAGGCATGGCCCAACATGCAAACTGAGGCCCACAACAGAGACTGGAAGAAGTATTGGTTATAGGCACATAAAGAAAATGTTATAAAACATTAGCTGACCAATAAGCTAACTAAGCAGACTTCAGTGGTGACATATAACAAAGAATACAGACTTAACAAAATCAGTCCAAGAAAGTCACTAAAAACTAACAATGAGAAAAAACTACAACAAACCCAGTGGACAAAGAAAAATCCAATGTCCAAATATTCCATGGTGTATTATTTAAAATGTCCAGTTTTCAGGGGCCAGCCCCATGGCATAACAGTTAAGTGCACACGCTCCACTGCTGGCGCTCCAGGTTCAGATCCCAGGTACGCAACTAGGCACCACTTGTCAGGCCACGCTATGATGGTGTGTCATGTAAAGTGAAGGAAGATAGGCACAGATGTTAGCACAGGGCAAGTCTTCCTCAGCAAAAAGAGGAGGATTGGCATGGATGTTAGCTCAGGGCTGATCTTCCTCACAAAAAATAAATAAATAAATTAATTAATTAATTAATTAATTAAATAAAAAATAAACCACTCAGTAAAATAAAATAAAATGTCCAGTTTTCAACCAAAATTATTAAGTGTGCAAAGAAATAAGGAAGTAAGATACATTCGCAGGGGGAAAAAAAACAGTCTGCAGATCTATCTCTAAGCCCTCATGTTGGACTTACTGGAAAAAGAATTTAAATAAGCTCTTTTCGGGCTGGCCCCGTGGCTTAGCAGTTAAGTGCGCGTGATCCACTGCTGGCAGCCCAGGTTCGGATCCCGGGGGCACACCGACGCACTGCTTCTCCGGCCATGCTGAGGCCACGTCCCACATACAGCAACAAGAAGGATGTGCAGCTATGACATACAACTATCTACTGGGGCTTTGGGGGAATAAATAAATAAATAAATAAATAAATAAATAAGCTCTTCTAAGTAGATGTTTAAAGACCTAAAGGAAATCATGTCTAAAAACTACAGAACAGTATGAGAATTATATCTAACCAAAGAGAGAATATCAGTAAAGATAAATTATTAAATTAAAAAGGAACCAAATAAAAATTATAGAAATGAAAAGTACAATAACTGAAATGAAAAATTTACTCAAGAGCTAAGCAGAAGTTGATGAGGCAAAAGAGTGAGCAAACTTGAAGATAGATACATTGGACTCTACAGTGTGAAGAACACAAACAACAAAGAATAAAGAAAAATGGACAGAGACCTGTGGAACACCATCAAGTGTATTCATATATGCATATGAGAGTCCTAGGAGAGAAGAGAAAGAGAAAGGGGCAGAGAGAATACTTGAAAAAATAATAGTCAAACACTTCCCAAATTTGATTAAAAAAAATTAATCAACACACCCAGGAAGTTCAATAAACTCCATGTTGGGTAAACTCAAAGAGATCTACATGTAGACACATCATGATATAACTGTCAAAAGACAAAGAAACAGTGTTGAAAGCAGGAAAGGAGAAGTGATTCATCATGTATAAGAGACTCTGGAGAAGATTAACAGCTGATTTCACATCATAAACAATGGAGGCCAGAGATGTCATAATTATGGTGGTGCGAGAGAATCACTTTATCTCTCCCCTTCAATCTACACTGAGTAAAATATCCATAACCCAACAAAGGCTATGCTAGCCAACACACCAGGACGCCAGAGATATCCACACATCAGTACACACAAAGGTGAGTAGATTGGAGCACATACAGGAGGTGATATCCAGGACCCTGGAACCCCAGTAGTGGCAGGTGAACCAGCTGCCCCCAGCCCCAGAGAAACTGATGAGCAGTGGAAAACCCATGTGTTTGACTCCAGCCAGGCAGCTGCAGTGGCACAAGTGGCCACAGGGATCAGAGCAGCAGCAAAGGTTCCAGGCCCCTGGACACAGTTCAGAGCCTGGAACAGCAGTGGAGGCACACACAGAACTCAGACATCCCAACTGCCGTGACGCCTGTGACCACAAGGTAATGGGCAATAGCAGAGGCAGTGCCCCATGAACCCAGCTCCCATCATCCCCTCCCCCTCCCACCACCATGGCAGTGAAACTTCCAACCCAGAAGTGGTGGAGGTGTCAGCCATCCTTGTACTCCTAGCAGTAAACCCAGACACTACAGTGACTCCAGCAACAGCAAGCCATCAGTGACCCCAGAGGCACAGGCAGAGATGATGAGCATACTGGCAACACCACTAAAAGAGGAGGTGGAAGGTGGAACACGCAGATCCTCAAATATAGGCAGAAAGATCTTAGGTAAGAGAAACATAAAACTAGTACTATAGACGTCAGCATCATGGCGGAGAGCGCTTTCCCGTGAACTCTTCCTCCGACAAGATACAACAAAAGGAACAGTCACAGACCAACAACGGAATCCCAGACAGTGAAAAGCTAGAGTGGAAAGATCCACACTGCCGCACATCTGAGAGCAGAACGTGCTGGGCCCCCGGAGGAAGTGGGGAGAGGTAAGGAGAACTCCTCTCCCTCCCCATCAGATCAGCGATCCAGGTCCACGCGGCTCCCAGAGAGGGGGGAGGGGCGGCCCTCGGCGAGGAAACCGTAGCTCTTCGGACTCTCTCAGCCAGTGGGAAACTCCCACACAGAGGACTCAGAAGAGCCACAGGGCTACCATCAACATCTGAGCACCCCAGAGTGTGGATAAAGAGGGGCAAATGAGAAGCCTCCCACGTCAGGGACCCAGAGGGCAAAAGAGAGAGCACCCCCCTCCCCACAAACCAGACCCTGCAGCTCAACCGACCAGACCAGACCTAGCGATCTGCGGCAGACCAGACCAAGGGATCCGCGACAGACCAGACCAAGCAATCCGTGGCACACCTGATCAAACGACCCGACCCATGGATTGCAGTGGGGAAAAAAAAAACAAAAACAAAAAGCAAAACTGCGGATCGCAGCAGAAAAACCGGGGCAGAGCACAGGGGACTTAGACTACACAGCCCTTTACCACCAGACAGTGGCGGCAGGTGGAAATTGCAACCAGAGATTTCCAGGATGAGGAAAAACAAAACCAACACAGGAACCACAATGCAAAAATATATGAAATCACCAGACCAGAAACAAAATGACAAGCACCCAGAAATCAACCCCGAAGACACAGAAATCCATAATCTAAATGACAGAGATTTTAAAATATCTATCATAAAAACACTCAATGAAATACGAGACAACACAGACAAACAATTCAATGAGATTAGGAGTTTGTTCACAAAAGAGATTGAAATCATAAAGAAAAACCAATCAGTGCTGGTGGAGATGAAGAACACAATGGAGGAGATAAAGGAGAATCTGGAATCTTTAAAGAACAGAGCTGACAATATGGAGGAAAGAATTAGCACTTTAGAGGATAGGAATACAGATATACTCCAGTTGGAAGAGGAGAGAGAACTAAGACTAAAAAGAAATGAAGAAAGACTCCGAGAAATATCTGACTCTATTAGAAAATGTAACATAAGAATTATAGGTATTCCTGAGGGAGAAGAGAGGGAAAGAGGAACAGAGAGCGTATTCAAGGAAATAATAGCTGAGAATTTCCCAAATCTGGGGAAGGGGCAGGAAATACCAGTAAGCGAAGCCAACAGGACACCTATATATATTAACAGACAAAGGCCTTCACCACAACACCTAGTGGTAAGGCTAGCCAGGGTCAATGACAAAGAAACAATATTAAGGGCAGCTAGACAAAAACAAAAAATAACGTACAAACGAACTCCCATCAGGCTCTCAGCAGATTTCTCAACAGAAACTTTACAAGCTAGAAGAGACTGCAATGATATATTCAAAATACTGAAAGACAAAAACTCTCAGCCAAGAATACTCTACCCAGCAAAAATATCCTTCAAATATGATGGAGAAATAGTAACTCTCCCAGATAAACAAAAGCTAAGGGAGTTCATGGCCACAAGACCCGCACTACAAGAAATACTCAAGAAGGCCTTCAGGCCTGAAAAAAAGAAGAGAAAGGGAACACAAAGCTTGGAGTAAGGAGAAAAGTAGGTAGACAAAATCAGAAAAATAGTAGATCTTTACCGGAATAGATTAGCAACCACTTAAATACTAAATTCAAAGATCAAAGGAAGAAACTCACCAAAAATAAATTTAACCTCATCACTGTAAACACACAGCCACAACACAAGACAGAATAAGGTATAACAAGAACAACTTAGAAGGGGAAGAGGAAAGTGATTGAATTGACTTAGTATAAGGAAATAGGAGGCCATCAGATAATGGACTATCTCATACACAAGATTTTTTGCCCAAACCTCAAGGTAACCACTAAACAAATAATCAAAACAAAACCACATATGATAAACAAAGAGAAAACTAGAAGAGACATAAGACAGAACAACCAAACTGAATTGGCAGTCTAAAACAAATGGGACAAGAAACAAAGGAAATGCAAAAGAACCAGAAAATAAGTGACAAAACAGCAACATTAAGCCCTCATATATCAATAATGACCCTAAATGTAAATGGATTGAACTCTCCAATCAAAAGATACAGAGTGGCAGGATGGATTAAAAAGCAAGACCCAACAATATGCTGCCTTCAGGAAACACATCTTAGCACTAAAGACAAGAACAGGCTCAGAGTGAAAGGATGGAAGACAATACTCCAAGCTAATGGCAAACAAAAGAAAGCAGGTGTTGCCATACTCATATCAGACAAAGTAGACTTCAAGATAAAACAGGTTAAGAAAGACAAAGAAGGGAAACATATAATGATAAAAGGGACACTCCATCAAGAAGACATATCACTTATAAATATATATGCACCCAACATAGGAACACCAATGTACATAAAGCAACTATTAACAAACCTAAAAGGAGACATCAACAACCACACAATAATAGTAGGGGATCTTAACACCCTACTTACAACAATGGATAGATCATCCAGACAAAAAGTCAATAAAGAAATAGTAGACTTAAATGAAAAACTGGACGAGATGGACCTAGTAGACATATACAGAGCACCCATCCAAAAACAGCTGACTACACATTCTTCTCAAGTGCACATGGAACAGTCTCTAGGATAGACCATGTGTTGGGAAACAAAGCAAGCCTCAATAAATTTAAGAAGATTGAAATCATAACAAGCATTTTTTCAGACCATAAGAGTATGAAACTGGAAATGAACCAGGAAAAAAAAACTGGGAAAGTGACAAAAATGTGGAGATTAAACAACATGCTACTCAACAACCAATGGATCATTGATGAAATTAAAGGAGAAATCAAAAACTATCTGGAAACAAACGAAAATGATAATATGCCATATCAAACCATATGGGATGCAGCAAAAGCAGTCCTGAGAGGGAAACTCATAGCGATACAAGCCCACCTTAACAAACAAGAAAAAGCCCAAACAGGCAACCTTAAACTACACCTAACAGAACTAGAAAAAGAAGAACAAACAAAGCCCAAAGCCAGGAGAAGGAGAGAAATAATAAAAATCAGAGCAGAAATAAATGAAATTCAGACCAAAAAAACAGTAGAAAAGATTAATGAAACAAAGAGTTGGTTCTTTGAGAAGATAAACAAAATCGACATACCCTTAGCCAGGCTTACTAAAAAAAAAAAAAGAAAAGGCTCAAATAAATAAAATTAGAAATGAAAGAGGAGAAATTACAACGGATACCACGGAAATACAGAGGATTATAAGAGAATACTATGAGAAATTATATGCCAACAAATGGGACAATCTAGAAGAAATGGATAAATTCTTAGACTTATACAACCTCCCAAAATTGAACCAAGAAGAAATGGAGAATCTGAATAGACCAATAACAAGTAAAGAGATTGAAATAGTAATCAAAAATCTCCCAAAAAATAAAAGTCCAGGACTGGATGGCTTCTCCAGTGAATTTTACCAAACATTCAAAGAAGATTTAATACCCATCCTTCTCAAACTATTCCAAAAAATAGAGGAAGATGGAACACTTCCTAAATCATTCTACGAGGCCAACATCACCCTGATACCAAAACCAGACAAAGACAATACAAAGAAAGAAAATTACAGGCCAATATTGCTGATGAACATTGATGCAAAAATCCTCAACAAAATATTGGCAAACCGAATACAACAATACATTAAAAAGATCATACACCATGATCAAGTTGAATTTATACCAGGGACGCAGGGATGGTTCAACATCCGGAAATCAATCAACGTGATACATCACATCAACAAAACAAAGAATAAAAACCACATGATCATCTCAATAGACGCAGAGAAGGCATTTGACAAGATACAACATCCATTTATGATAAAAACTCTCAATAAAATGGGAATAGAAGGAAAGTACCTCAACATAATAAAGGCCATATATGACAAACCCACAGCTAACATCATACTCAACGGGGAAAGACTGAAAGCCATTCCTCTGAGAACAGGAAGGAGGCAGGGCTGCCCACTCTCATCACTCCTGTTCAACATAGTACTGGAGGTTTTGGCCAGAGCAATTAGGCAAGAAAAAGGAATAAAAGGAATCCAAATAGGTAACGAAGAAGTGAAACTCTCACTATTTGCAGATGACATGATTGTATATATAGAAAACCCTAAAGAATCTGTTGGAAAACTATTAGAAACAATCAACAACTACAGCAAAGTTGCAGGGTACAAAATCAATCTACAAAAATCAGTTGCATTTCTGTATGCTAATAATGAACTAACAGAAAGAGAGCTCAAAAAGATAATACCATTTACAATTGCATCAAAAAGAATAAAATACATAGGAATAAATCTTACCAAGGAGGTGAAGGACCTATACAATGAGAACTACAAGACATTATTGAAAGAAATCCATGATGACATAAAAAAATGGAAAGATATCCCATGCATGTGGATTGGAAGAATAAACATAGTTAAAATGTCTATAGAACCTAAAGCAATCTACAGATTTAATGCAATCCCAATCAGAATCCCAATGATATTCTTCACAGAAATAGGAAAAAGAATACTAAAATTTATATGGGGCGACAAAAGACCCTGAATAGCTAAAGCAATCCTAAGAAAAAAGAAAGCAGGAGGCATCACAATCCCTGACTTCAAAACATACTACAAAGCAATAGTAATCAAAACAGCATGGTACTGGTACAAAAACAGACACACAGATCAATGGAACAGAATTGAAAGCCCAGAAATAAAACCACACATATACGGACAGCTAATTTTTGACAAAGGTGCTAAGAACATGCAATGGAGAAAGGAAAGTCTCTTCAATAAGTGGTGTTGGGAAAACTGGACAGTCACATGCAAAAGAATGAAAGTGGACCGTGTGCTATCGCCATTCACAAAAATTAACTCAAAATAGATCAAAGACCTGAAGGTGAGACCTGAAACTATAAAACTCATAGAAGAAAATATAGGCAACACACTATTTGACATTGGTTTTAAAGGAAATTTTTCGGATGACATGCTTACCCAGACTAGGGAAACTAAAGAAAAAATAAACAAGTGGGACTTTATCAGATTAAAGAGCTTTTATAAGACAAATGAAACCAGAATCAAGATGAACAAACAACCAACCAGCTGGGAGAGAATATTTGCAAAACATACATCTGACAAGGGGTTGATCTCCATAATATATAAAGAACTCACACAACTGAACAACAAAAAAACAAACAACCCGATCAAAAAATGGGCAGAGGAAATGAACAGACACTTCTCCAAGGAAGATATACAGATGGCCAATAGACACATGAAAAGATGCTCAACATCACTAATCATCATGGAAATGCAAATCAAAACAACACTAAGATACTACCTCACGCCCATTAGAATGGCTATAATCACCAAGACAAAAAACAACAAATGTTGGAGAGGATGTGGAGAAACAGGAACCCTCATACACAGCTGGTGGGAATGCAAATTGGTGCAGCCTCTATGGAAAACGGTATGGAGATTCCTCAAAGACTTAAAAATAGAGATGCCCCACGACCCAGCCATCCCATTACTGGGAATCTATCCAACGAACCTGAAATCAACAATTCAAAGAGGCTTGTGGACCCCTATGTTCATTGCAGCATTATTCACCAAAGCCAAGAAGTGGAAGCAACCTAAGTGTCCCTTGACTGATGATTGGATTAAGAAAATGTGGTATATATATACAATGGACTACTACTCAGAAATAAAAAAAGACAAAATCCTCCTATTTGCAACAACATGGATGGTCCTGGAGCATATTATGTTAAGTGAAATAAGCCAGAAAGAGAAAGACAAACACTGTATGATCTCACTCATATGTGGAATATAAACCAACACATGGACAGAGAAAACTGGACTGTGGTTGCCAGGGGCAGTGGGGGTGGGGGGTGGGCACAAGGGGTGAAGGGAGTCATATATATGGTGATGGACAAACAAAAATGTACAACCCAAAATTTCACAATGTTAGAAACCATTAAAACATCAATAAAAAAAAAAAAACTAGTACTATAGTGCCACCTACTGAAAAACAAACAAAAAAAAGGCCATAATAACATTGACTCAAAACAAACAGAGCTGTACCCAAATAAGAAAATTGTTTGCTACAACAAATGCACTGGCAAAGAAATAACTCAACAAGCACCACAAGAGCCATGGTAACACAGTATCAAAAAAGAAAATATTTCTCCAGAAACCAAACATAAAGTCATGGAAGATTGTGATCCAACCAATAAAGAATCCAAAATAGTTGTCATGAAGAAACTCAACAAGCTACAAAAAACCTCAGAAAGGCAGTTTCAGAGCTCAGGAATAAAATCAATGGACAAAAGGAACACTTTACCAAAAAGATTGAAACTCTAAAAAAAGAACCAAACAGAAATTCTGGAGCTCAATAAATGAGATGAAGAATGCATTAGAAAGCACTAGAAGAGAGCAGATCGTATGGAAGAGAGAATTAGTGAGCTCAAAGATAGAAACCTAGAAATGATGCAGGTAGAGGAAGAGAACTAAGATTTTTAAAATTGTAGATATTCAATTAAATTTATTTGAATCTATCAGAAAAGGCAACTAAAGGGTAAACTCTATCCTAGAAGGAAAAGAGAGAAGTGAGCAGAGACCTTATTTAAAGAAATAGTAGCTGAGAACTTCCCAAACCTGGAGAAGATACTGGATATACAACCCATGAAGGTAATAGAACATCCAATGATCTCGATGCAAAAATTTTCTCCAAAATACGTGAAAATAAACTGTCAAAAGTCAATACAAAGAAAGAATAATAAAGGTAGCCAGAGAGAAAAAACCAATAACCTAAAAGGGAACCCCCATTAGGCTATAAGCAGATTTATCAGCAGAAACTCCACAGGCCAGAAAACAGTGGGATGATATATTCAAAATATTTAAAGATAAAAACTCTCAGCCAAGAATGCTATATCCAGCTAAGTTATTGTTCAGATATGAAGAAGAAATAAAGGCTTTCCAAGATGAACAAAAAATGAGGGAGTTCATTGCAACTACCTATCTTACAAGAAATGTTGAAAGAAGCTCTCCCACATGAAACAAAAAGGCAAAGGTATAAAAAGCTTTGAGTAAGGTAACAAATGGACACAGAATCAGAAAACTGAGAGACTGCTGGGAAGATAGTGGCATGGGAGGACTCTGAACTCACCTCCTCCCACGGACACAACAAATTTACAACTACCCTTGGAACAATTACCCATGAGAGAGAACCAGAAACTGGATAAAAGAACCCCCACAACAATTCAAAGTCCTGACTGACATGGAAAAGGCAGAAAAACCTTTCTGGAGAGGAAAAAGCCACATTCTAACCATGGTGCTTCACTGAGGAGCAATTGAAACGTACAAAGCTTTTCCTGGAGGAGTTGGGAATCTGAGTGGGACAGCTTTGCCACAATAAAAAGCTTTTGAACTCAGCACAACCGAGACAAGTATTATAATACAGGGCTTTGCTGGCTATTAATAACAAGGGAACACCCCCAGAAAACCTATCAAACATAAGGGAAAGAAAAAACTGTTTTTAAAGGGCCCACACACAAATTCACCCATTCTGGAAAGCAACACAAAATCAGAAAAAGTGCACGGTCCTTTGGTGAAAAGAGACTCACTTGATAGGCTCTAGGCACATCTCAGGGAGGCAGGACACGAAGGGGACCAGCTTCCCAGGGACTGAGACATTGGCACCAGCCATTATTGTGACCTAGAACAGGCATGCAGACAGAGATGCCGGCAGACGCCATTGGAGTTCTTCCCCTGGACTGTTAGCACAGGGATTTGCCCCACCCACTAGAGCACCAGTTTAATCCAGCTTAACCAGGGCAGGCAGCCTGCCCTAGGTACTGGCCCCACCCACCAGCAAGCTCTTGGGAAACTTGAGGACCTCCATAGGTGGGGTGTGTGGGACCTCTGCAGCAGCAAGAGTGGGTCCACCTCTGTGGGGCAGGGCATGCATGAGGGGCGGGCCTGCATTGCAGATTGCATGGGGCCTCTATAGCAAGGTGAGTTGGGTCCTCTTCAGTGGGATGGGTCTTGCCCATGGAGCAGGACTGTGTTGACGGGGTGTGTGGGCCTGCAGGCAGTGAATCTTGTCAGCTGCGGAAGACTTGTGCTTCTCAAATAGCAACATAGGGGATCTGCCCCACCCTCCAACTCCTGAAACAATTGTGTGCTGCCATGCCTGGGCTGGACCAACCCAGCTGCACTCCTGAAAGAGCTGACAATAGCATCAGCAACTGTGAGCCCCTGAGCCTAGCAACTAGCCATGCTGGGGGCCTACTCATGTAACAGAAAAACTGCAACAGGAATGTTCTATTAGACCTTGCAGCCAACTGCGCTGGGACTCCCACTGCCCCAAAAAGTGACTGAAGGGACCATAGCACCCATGCAGTTGAACATTACAAACAGCCGGCCAGGTAGACAGCCTACTCTCCCTATGCACTTGCAGTGAGAGCAATTCCACCACAATGGAAGGACACACGTAGCCTAAACAGGGGACGCTCCTGAAACATTTGGAACCGGTGATGAGAGGGAAGCACATTGCTAGTTCTCATAAGACATCTCTTACATAAGGCCATGTCTCCAAAATTGGGAAACATAGCAGATCTACCTAAAACATAGATGTAGGCACAGAGAAAGAGGCAAAATGAGGAGACAAAGTAATATGTTCCAAATGAGGGAACAAGACAAAGCCTCAGGAAAAAACTAAACAAAACAGAGATAAACAATTTACCTGATAAAGAATACAAACTAATAGTCATACGGATGCTCACTGATCCTGGAAGAAGAGATGAATATACTGAGAACTTCAACAAAGAACTGGAAAATATAAAAAAGAAACAATCAGAACCGAAGAATACAATAATGGAAATGAAAAATTCATTAGAGAAAATAAATAGCAGAGTAGATGATACAGAAAAATGGATCAGCAAGCTGAATTAAAGACTAGAGGAAATCACACAAACTGAAGAGAAAAAAGAAGTAAAAAGAATGAGGACAGTCTAAAGGTCCTCTGGGACAACATCAAGCACACTAACATTTGTATTATATGTGTCCCAGAAGGATAAGAGAGAGACAAAGGGGCAGAGAATCTATTTGAAGAAATAATAGCTGAAAACTTTCCTACTCTAGGTAAGAAAACAGACATCCAGGTACAGGAAGCACAGAGAGCACAAAACAAGATGAACACAAATAGGCCTACACCAAGACACATGATAATTAAAATGTGCAGAAGTAAAGATAAAGAGAGAATCCTAAAAGCTGCAAGAGAAAGGCAGCAAGTTACAGAGAAACCTCATAAAGATGTCAGCTGACTTCTTAGCAGAAACCTTACAGACTAGAAGGGAATGGCACAATATATTTAATGTGCTGAAAGGAAAAAAGCTACAGCCAAGAATACTTTACCCAGCAAGGTTTTCATTCAGAATTGAAGGAGAGATAAAGTGTTTCCTAGACAAGCAAAAATTAAAGGAGTTTATTACCAAGAAACCAGCTTTATAAGAAATTCTAAAGGGATTTAAGTGGAAAAGAGAAGACTACAAATAGGAATAAGAAAATTATTTTTTTAAAAAAGCAATAAAATCACTGGTAAAGGCAAATATAAAGTTAAAGGTAGCAGATCAACCACCTATGAAGCTAACTAATATGAAAGTCAAAAGACAAAAGTACTAAAATTATTTATTTCCAAGATAAGAGGTAATACACAGAAAAAAGAGGTAAAGTATGATATCAAAAACATAAAATGTGGGAGGAAGAGAGGAAAAGAGTAGAGCTTTCAGCAAGAGGTCAAACTTAAGATATCATTAACTTAATACACATTGGTATTTACATAGTTTATTATATGAACCTCATGGTAATCACAAACCAGAAACCTATAATAAACACACAAAAAATTAAGAGAAAGGAATCCAAATATAATACTAAAGAAAGCCACCAATCCACAAGGGAAGAGACCAAGAAAAGAAGAAAGGAACAGAGAAGAACTACTAAAACACCCAGAAAAAGAGTAACAAAATGGCAATAAGTACATCTTTACCAATAGCTACTTTAAATGTCAATGGACTAAATGGACATGGGGTGGCTGACTGGATAAAAAAACAAGACCCATATATATGCTGCATACAAGAGGCATACTTCAGACCTAAAGACACTCACAAACTGAAAGTGAAGGGATGGAAAAAGAGACTCTATGCAAACGGCAATGAAAAAAAAGCTGGGGTAGCAATACTCATATCATAAAAAATAGATTTTAAAACAAAAACTGTAATAAGAGATAAAGAAGGGCACCATAAAGTGATAAAGGGAACAATTCAACAAGAGGATATAACACTTGCATATATCTACACATCCAACTTTGGGCACCTAAATATATAAAGCAATTATTAACAGACATAAAAGGAGAAATAGACAGTGACACAATAATAGTAGGGGACCTTAACATTCCACTTATACCACTGGATATATCATCCAAAAAGAAGATCAATAAGGAAACATTGGCCTTAAATGACACCTTAGACCAGATGGACTTAGTAGATATATATAGAATATTCCCTCCAAAAACCACAGAATATACATTCTTTTCAAAATGACTTGGAACATTCTCCAGGAGAGATCACATATTAGGCCACAAAATAAGTCTCAATAAATTTAAGAAGACGGAACTAATACCAAGCATCTTTTCTGACTACAATGATATGAAAGAAGAAATCAACTACACGAAGAAAACTGGAAAAGTCACAAATCTGTGGAGATTAAACAAAATGCTACTAAACAACTATCAGGTCAATGAAGAAATCAAAGGAGAAATCAAAAAATACCTGGAGACAAATGAAAATCAAAATATGACATGACAAAATTTATGAGATACAGCAAAAGTGGTACTAATAGGGAAGTTTATAGCAATGCAGGCCTACCTCAACAAACAAGAAAAATTTCAAATAAACAATCTAACAGTGCACCTGAAGGAACTAGAAAAAGAATAAACAAACCCCCAAATCAGTAGAAGGAAAGAAATAATAAAAATCAGAGCAGAAATAAAAGAAAATAGAGACTAAAAAATCAATGAAACTAAGAGCTAGTTCTTTGAAAAGACAAACAAAATTGACAAACCTTTAGCTAGACTCACCAAGAAAGAGAGAAGACTCAAATAAATAAAATCATGAATGAAAGAAGAGAAATTATACCAGACACCTCAGAAATACAAAAGATTAAAAGAGAATACTATGAAAAACTATACATCAACAAATTGGATAATTTAGAAGAAATGGATAAATTGTGAGAATCATACAATATTCCAAAAGTGAATCAAGAAAAAAATAGAGAATGTGAATAGACCAATTACCAGTAAGGAAATTGAAACAGTAATCAAAACCCTCCCCCCTAAAATAAAAGTCCAGGACCAGAGGGCTTCCTAGGTGAATCCTACTAGACACTCAAAGAAGACATAATACCTATCCTTCTCAAACTCTTCCAAAAAATTGAAGAGGAAGGGAAGCTTCTCACTCATACTACAAGGCTAACATTAACCTGATACCAAAACCAAAGACAACACAAAAAAATAAAATTACAGTCCAATATCACTGGTGAACATTGATGTAAAGATCCTCAACAAATACTAGCAAATTGAATACAACAATACATTAAAAAGATCATACACTACGATCAAATGGGATTTATTCCAGGGAGGCAGGGATGGTGCATCATCTGCAAATTAATCAATGTGATACACACATTAACAAAATGAGGAATAAAATTCACATGATCATCTCAATAGATGCAGAGAAAGCATTTGACAGGCTACAGCATCCATATATCTCTTAATAAAATGAGTAAAGAAGGAAAGTACCTCGACATAATAAAGGCCATAAATGACAAACCCATAGCTAATATCATACTCAATGGAGAAAAACTGAAAGCTATCACTTTACCAACCAGAACCAGACAGGGATGCCCACTTCCACCACTCTTATATAACATAATATTGGAAGTTCCAGCCAGAGCAATAAAGCAAGATAAAAGGAATCCAAATTGGAAAGGGAGAAGTGAACTGTCACTTTTCGCAGATCACATGGTTTTATATATAGAAAACCCTAAACAATACACCAAAAAGCTGTTAGAAATAATAAATAACAGTAAAGTTGCAAAATATAAAATTAACATACAAAAATCAGTTGCATTTGTATACACTAACAACGAAGTAGCAGAAAGAGAAATTAAAGAATAGAATCCCATTTACAATTGCAACAAAAAGAATAAAATACCTAGGAATAAATTTAACCAAAGTGGTAAAAGACCTGGACACTAAAAGTACAAAACATTCTTGAAGGAAATTGAAGAAGGCACAAAAAAATGGATAGCTATTCCATGCTCAGGGATTGGAAGAATTAATATAGTTAAAATGTCTATACTTCCTAAAGCAATCTAAAGATTGAATGCAATCTCTATCAACGTTCCAATGACATCCTTCACAGAAATAGGACAAGAAATCCTAAAATTTATATGGAACAACTAAAGACCCAGAATAGCAAAAGGAATCCTGAAAAAAAGGAACAAAGCTGGAGGTATCACATTCCATGATTTCAAAATATACTACAAAGCTATAGGAATCAAAAAGCATTGTACTGGCAGAAAAACAGACACAGAGATAAATGTAACAGAGTCAAGAGGTCAAAGATAAACCCACACACCTATACACAGATAATTTTCGACAAAGAAGCCAAGAATATACAATGGAGAAAAGAAAGTCCCCTCAATAAATGGTGTTTGGAAAACTGGACAGCCACATGCAAAAGAATGAAAGTAGACCATTACCTTACACCATACACAAAAATTAACTCAAAATGGGTTAAAGTCTTAAATGTAAGACTTGAAACCATAAAACTTCTAGAAGAAAGCAGAGGCAGTACACTCTTCAACATTGGACTTAGCAGCATATTTTCAAATACCATGTCTGACCAGACAAGGGAAACAAAAAGAAAAATAAACAAATGGGACTACATCAAACTAAAAAGCTTCTGCATAGGAAAGGAAACCATCAACAAAGTGAAAAGACAACCGACCAACTGGGAGAAAATATTTGCAAACTGTATATCTGATAAGGGGTTAAATCCAAAATACATAAAGAACACATGCATCTCAATAACAAAAAAACAAACAACCCAATTAAAAAATGGGCAAAAGATCTGAACAGACATTTTTCCAAAGATATGCAGATGGCCAATAGGCACATGAAAATATGTTCAACATCACTAATTACTAGGGAAATGCAAATCAAACTACAATGACATATCACCTCACACCTGTCAGAATGGTTATAATTAACAAGACAATAAATAACAAGAGTTGGACAGGATGTGGAGCAAAGGGAACTGTCATACACTGATGGCAGGAATGCAAACTGGTGCAGCCACTATGGAAAACAGTATGGAGATTCCTCAAAAAATTAATAATAAAGAAGACACAAAGAAATGGAAAAAGATTCCATGCTCGTGGGTTGGAAGAATCAACATAGTTAAAATGTCCATACTACCTAAAGCAATCTACAGATTCAACACAATCCCAATTAGAATCCCAATGACATTCTTCATGGAAATTGAACAAAGAATCCTAAAGTTAATATGGAAGAACAAAAGACCCCAAATAGCCAAAGCAATTCTGAGAAAAAAGAACAAAGCTGGAAGCATCACAAGCCCTGAATTCAAAATACAGTGCAAAGCTACAGTAATCAAAATAGCATGGTACTGGCAAGAAAACAGACACACAGATCAATGGAACAGAATTGAAAGCCCAGAAATAAAACCACACTTCTATGGACAGTTAATCTTTGACAAAGGAGCCAAGAATATATAATGGAGAAAGGAAAGTCTCTTCAATAAATGGTGCTGGGAAGGGACCAGCCCAGTGGTGTAGCAGTTAAGTTCACATGCTCCACTGTGGTGGCCTAGGGTTCACAGGTTCTGATCCCAGGTGTGTACCAACGCACCACTTGTCAAGCCACACTGTGGTGGCATCCTATATAAAGTACAAGAATATAAAGTAGAGGAAGATGGGCACAGATGTTAGCCCAGGGCCAATCTTCCTCAGCAAAAAGAGGAGGATTGGCAACAGATGTTAGCCTAGGGCAATAAATGAATGAATGAACAAATGAATTAACAAATGAACAAATGAATAGATAGATAGATAGATAGATAGATAGATAGATAGATAGATAGATGGGTTTTACTTAAAAAGAATAAATGTGTTGGGAAAACTGGACAGCCACATGCAAAAGAATGAAAGTAGACCACTATCTTACACCATACACAAAAATTAAGTCAAAATGGATTAAGGAATGTAAGACCTGAAACTATCAAACTCCTAGAAGAAAATATAGGCAGTACATTATTTGACATTGATCTTAGTAGCATGTTTTCAAATAACATGTCTGACTGGGTAAGGGAAACAAAAGACAAAGTTAACAAATGGGACTACATCAGACTAAAAAGGTTCTGCAAGGCCAAGGAAACCATGAACAACATGAAAAGACAACCCACCAACTGGGAGAAACTATTTGCAAATCACCTATCTGATAAGGGGTTGATCTTCAAAATACATAAAGAACACATTCAACTCAACAACAAACAGAGAAAAACCCAATCAAAAAATGGGCAGAAGATAGGAACAGACATTTTTCCTAAGAAGATATACAGATGGCCAACAGGCACATGAAAAGATGTTCAATATCACTAATTATTAGGGAAATGCAAATCAAAACTACAATGAGATATCATATTATACCAGTCAGAATGGCTATAATTACCAAGAGAAAAAACAACAAATGTTGGAAAGGATGTGGAGAAAAGGGAACGCTCATGCACTCCAGGTGGGAATGCAAACTGGTGCAGCCACTATGGAAAATAGTACGGACATTTCTCAAAAAATTAAAAATAGGAATACCATACCATCCAGCTATCCCACTACTGGGCATTTATCCAAAGAACTTGAAATCAATGATCCAAAGAGATCTATGCACCCCTATGTTCACAATAGCCAAGACGTGGAAGCAACCCAAGTGCTCATCAACTGATGATTGGATAAAGATGTGACATTTATGCAATGCCATACTACTTAGCCATAAAAAAAAAAGACAAAATTGTCCCATGTGCAACAACACGGATGGACCTTGAGGGTATGATGCTAACTGAAATAAGCCAGACAGAGAAAGGCAAATACTGCATGATTTCACTCATATATGGAATATAACAAATACATGGATAAAGAGAATAGATTAGTGATTACCAGAGGGGAAGAGGAGTGGCAGGTGGGTGAAAGGGGTAAAGGGACACATATGTGTGGTGATGGACAATAATTAGACTACTTGGGATGACCATGATGAAGTCTACTCAGAAAACGATAAACAATAATGTACACCCGAATTTTCACAATGTTATAAACCATTATTATCTCAATAATGTTACTAGGGAAAAAAATTAAGAAAAGAACTACCATATAATCCAGCTATTCCTCTACTGGGCATTTATCCAAAGAACATGAAAACACAAAGGCATAAAGATATATGCACCACTATGTTCACTGCAGCATTCCTCACAATAGCCAAGATTTGGAAACAATCCAAGTACCCATCAAGGGATGGATAGATAAAAAAGATGTGGTATACATTCACAATGGACTACTACTCAGCTATAATAAAGAATGAAATCTTGCCACTTGCGACAACATGGATGGATCATGAGTGTATTATGCTAAGTGAAATAAGCCAGATGGAGAAAGTGAAATACCATATGATCTCACTCATAAATAGAAGATAAAAACAACAACAGTAACAAACAAACACATAGATACAGAGATTAGATTGGTGGTTACCAGAGAGGAAGGAGGGGAGGAGGGTGAAAGGGGTGACTGGGCACATGTCTGTGGTGATGTATGGTAATTAGTCTTTGGGTGGTGAACATGATGTAGTCTACACAGAAATTGAAATATAATGATGTACACCTGAAATTTATATAATGTTAGTAAGCAACTTTACCTTGATTAAAAAAATGAAAATTTTTAAAAAGACAAACTAAAAAAAGAAAAGAATCAGAAAACTGCAATGGTATATCAGAATAGGTTACTAAACACTTTATTATAACATAAAAGCTAAAGGGAAGGAAAGCATCAAAAATAAACTATAACTACTTGAACTTGGTAAAAAACTCACAATACAAAATGGAATAATTTGTGACAACAAACACATAGATGGAGAAGAGGAAAAGGATGGACTCTGCAAAAGCAAATGAAGATAAGATGCTATCAGCAGAAAAAGGACTATCTCATCTATGAGATCTTTTATACGACCTCATGGTCATCACAAAACAAAAAAGAAAAGAGAGCACAGTCACAAACATTAAAAAAGAGGAAAGTGAGAAATGCATCACAGAAAGCATCAAACTGATATGACAGAAACACAAGAAAAAAGAAACAATGGAAATACAAAACAACTGGAAAACAAAAGAAAAAATGGCAGTATTAAGCCCTCATACATAAAAAGAAATCACTCTAAATGTAAATGGATTGAATTCACCAATCAAAAGGCACAGAGTGGTTGGATGGATTAAAAAACAAGACCCAACAATATGCTGCTTCCAAAAGACCCATCTCAGCTCCAAAGAGAAACATAGGCTCTGAAAGAAAGATGAAAGATGATTGTCTAAGCAAATGGCAACTGAAATACGGTACAGCTATACTTATATCAGATAGAATAGACTTCAAGTCAAAAAGATACAAGAGACAAAGATGGACATTATATAATGGTAAAAGAGACATTCCACCAAGAAGACATAACATTTATCAACATGTACATACCTAAGATAGGAGCACCAAAGAACTATTGACAGACCCAATGGGAGAAATTGACAGCAATACAAATAGTAGGGGAATTTAACATCCCACTAACATCAATGAATAGATCATCCAGACAGTCAAGAAGGAAACACTGGTCTTAAATGAAACACTAGACCTGATGGACTTAATAGATATATATAGAACACTCTATCCAAAAGAGTAGAATACATATTCTTCTCAAGTGCACACAGAAGATTCTCAAAGATAAACTATATGTTGGGAAACAAAACAAGCCTCAATAAATTTAAGATTTAAATCATATCAATCATCTTTTTCAAACACAATTCTATGAAACTAGAAATCAACTACAAGAAGAAAGCTGGAAAAGTCACAAATAAGTGGAGACTAAACAACATGCTACTGGACAACTATTGGATCAATGAAGTAATCAAAAAATACCTGGGGACAGGGGGCCAGCCCGGTGGCACAAGCAGTTAAGTGCGCGCGCTCTGCTGCGGTGGCCTGGGGTTCGCCGGTTTGGATCCCGGGCGTGCACCAATGCACCGCTGGGCAGGCCATGCTTTGGCAGCATCCCACATAAAGTAGGGGAAGATGGGCACGGATGTTAGTACAGGGCCAGTCCTCAGCAAAAAAGAGGAGGATTGGCATCAGATGTTAGCTCAGGGCTATCTTCCTCACAAAAAAAAAAAACAAAAAAAAACCTGGGGACAAATGAAAATATGACATAACAAAATCTATGGGATGCAGCAAAAGCAGTATTAAAAGGGAAGTATATAGCAATAGAGGCCTACTTCAAGCAACATGAAAAATCTCACATAAACAGTCTAATACTATACATTAAAAAACTAGAAAAAGAAGAACAAAGCCCAAACTCAGTAGGAGGAAGGAAATTAAAAAAAAATCAAAACTAAAATGATATGAGAAAGGATCAATGAAACTAAGTGCTGGTTCTTTGAAAAGATAAACAAAATTGACAAACAGCTAGACTCACTAAGACAAAACGAGAGAAGGCTCAACTAAATAAAATCAGAAGATCTTTTAAGAAGAGCAATTGCAACAAATACCACAGAAATACAAAGGATTATAGGAGAATACTATGAAAAGCTACACACTGACAAGTTGGATAACCCAGAAGGCATGGATGAATTTTTAGAGAATCAGATAATCTCCCAAACTGAATCAAGAAGAAATAGAGAATCTGAATAGACCAATCACAGATAAAGAGATTGAAATAATAATCAAAAACCTCTGGAAAAAAACAGAAGTTCAGGACCAGATGGCTTCTCTGGTGAGTTCTATCAAATATTTAAAGAAGATTTGATAACTATCCTTCTCAAATTCTTCCAAAAAACAGAAGAGGATGGACACTTCCTAACTCATTTTACAAGGCCAAGACTACCATGATACCAAAACCAGACAAGGACAACACAAAAATGGAAAATTATAGGCCACTGTCACTAATGAACATAGATGTAAAAATCCTCAAAAAAATAATTAGGACATTGAATACCACATTACATTAAAAGGATCATAAACCACGATCAAGTGGGATTTATTCCAGGGATGCAGGGATGGTCCATGTTTCGCAAATCCACTAATGTGATATACCACATTAACAAAAAGATTAAAAATCACATGATCATCTCAATAGATGCAGAGAAAGCATGTCAGAAAATTCAACATCCCTCTATGATAAAAACTCTGAATAAAATGGGTATAGAAGGAAAATACTTCAACATAATAAGGGCCATATATGACAAATCCACAGCAAACATCATACCCAATGGTGAAAACTGAAAGCTATTCCTCTAAGAACAGAGAACAAAACAAGGATGTCCACTCTCACCACTCCTATTCAACATAGTATTGGAAGTCCTAGCCAGAGCAATTAGGCAAGAAAAAGAAACGAAAGGGATCCAAATAGGAAAGGAAGAAGTAAAACTGTGACTATATGCAGATGACATGATTCTATATATTAAAAACTCTAAAGAATCCACCAAAAAACTATTAGAAATAATTACCAGTAAATAACAGTAAACTATCAAGGTACAAAATCAACATACAAAAGTCAGTTGCACTTCTATAACTAACAACAAACTAACAGAAAGAGAAATCAAGAATACAATCCCATTTACAATTGCAACAAAAAAAAATAAAATACCTAGAATTAATTTAACCAAAGAGGGGAAAGACCTATACACTGAACACTATAAGACATTATTGAAAGAAACTGAAGAAGACATAAACAAACAGAAAAATATTCTGTGCTCATGGATTGGAAGAATAAACATAGTTAAAAGGTCCATATTACCAAAAGCAATTTACAGATTCAATGCAATCCCAATCAGAATCTCAATGAAATTTTTTATGTAAGTAGAACAAAGAATCCTAAAATGTATATGGAACAACTAAGGACCCCAAATAGCCAAAGATATCCTGAGAAAAAAAGACAAAGCTGGAGGTATCACAATCCTTGACTTCAAAATATACTACCAAGCTATAGTAATCAAAATAGCATGGTACTGGCACAAAAACAAACACACAGATCAATGGAACAGAGTCAAGAGCCCAAAAATAAACCCACACATCTACGGACAGCTAATTTGCGAAAAAATGCCAAGAACATACAACGGAAAAAGGAAAGTCTCTTCAATAAATGGTGTTGGAAAAACCATTTTTGGACACCCACATGCAAAAGAATGAAAGTAGACCCTCACCTTACACAATACACAAACATTAACTCAAAATGGCTTAAAGACTTGAATGTAAAACCTGAAACCATAACACTCCTAGAAGAGAATATAGGCAGTACACTATTTGACATCAGTGTTAAAAGTATCTTTTTGAATACCATGTCTCCTCAGGCAAGGGAAACAAAAGAAAAAATAAACAAATGGGACTACATCAGACTAAAAAGCTCATGCACAGCAAAGGAAACCATCAACGAAGTGAAAAGACAATCCAGCAACTGGGCAAAGATATTTACAAATTATATATCTTGTATGGGGTTAAAATACAAAATATATAAAAAACTCACACAACTCAACAA
This sequence comes from Diceros bicornis minor, assembly GCF_020826845.1. Classification (NCBI taxonomy): domain Eukaryota; kingdom Metazoa; phylum Chordata; class Mammalia; order Perissodactyla; family Rhinocerotidae; genus Diceros; species Diceros bicornis. The sequence goes on along the minus strand of NC_080759.1, from coordinate 7,749,632 downwards.
CAACAAAAAAACCCATGAAAAAATAGGCAGAGGATATGAAGAAACATTTTCCCAAAGAAGATATACAGATGGCTATCAGGCACATGAGAAGATGTTCAAATTCACTAATTATTAGAGAAATGCAAATTAAAATTACAATGAAGGGGGTCAGCCTGGTGGCCTAGTGGTTAAGTGTGCATGCTCTGCTTCTGTGGCCCGGGGTTCACAAGTTCGGATCCCAGGCGTGCACTGTTGCGCTGCTTGTCAAGCCATGCTGTGGCGGCGTCACATATAAAGTAGAGGAAGATGGGCACGGATGTTACCCTAGAGCCAATCTTCCTCAGCAAAAAGAGGTGGATTGGCATAAGATGTTAGCTCAGGGCTGATCTTCCTCACACACACACAAAAAAACTATAATGAGATATCACCCACATCCATCAGAATGGCTACTATTAAAAAGACAAGAAATAAGTTGTTGGAGAGGATAAGCAGAAAAAGGAACCCTTATACGCCACTGGTAGGAATGTAAATTGGTGCAGCCACTATGGAAAACAGTATGGAGATTTCCAAAAAGTTAAAAATAAAAATACCATATGATCCAGCTATCCTACTACTGGGTATTTATACAAAGAAGATGAAAACACTAATTTGAAAAGATACATTCACTTCTATGTTCATTGTAGCATTATTCACAATAGCCAAGACTTAGAAGCAACCTAAATGCCTATCAATGGATGAATAAAGATGTGTTATATACATACAATATACTCAGCCTTAAAAGAAAGATGAAATCATGCCATTTGCGACAATGTGAATGGACCGAGTGTATTATGCTAAATGAAGTCAGACAGAGAAAGACAAATACCATATGACTTCACTCATGTGTAGAAGATAAACACACAAACAAGCACATAGATAAGAACAGATTGGTGGTTACCAGTGGGGAAGGGGGTGGGGGCGGAGTGAAAGGGGTAAAAGGTCACATATGTATGGTGACAGATGGAAACTAGACTTTTGGTGGTGAACATGATGCAGTCTACACTGAAGTTAAAACTTGATATTTATATGTTATAAACCAATATGACCTCAATAAAAAAGACAGAGTAGTAAGAATAATTATAACAGAAATGTGTTAATGGGAACACATTATAGAAAGAAAACCTGACATCAATTACATAAAATGAGTGGGGAGATTAAAGTGTACCATATCTGTATGTGATTGAAGTTGTTATCCACTTAAAACAGACTGCTATAGCTATAAAATATTTGATGCAAACTCCATGGTAACCACACACACAAAAAAGAAATAGAGTAGATACACAAAAAACAAATAGAAAAGAATCAAAGCACTCCACCACACACACACAAAAAATCATCAAACCACAAAGAAAGTCAGCCAGAGAAGAAGGGAGGAACAAGAGAACTACAAAGCAGACAGAAAACAATTTACAAAATGGCAAGAGTAAGTACTTACCTATCAATAATTACTTTAAATGTAAGTGGACTAAACTCCTTAATCCAAAGACACAGGGTAGCTAAATGGATTAAAAAGAAGAACCTACTATATGCCTTCTTCAATTGGATCTCTTGTGCACTGTTGGAAGGGATGTAAAATGATGCAGCTGCTATGGAAGACAGTATGAGGGTTCCTCAAAAAAAATTAAAAATATGTACATCAAATCTGACATATGATCCAACAATCTCACTTCTGGCTATATACCCAAAAGAATGGAAAGCAGAATTTGGAAGAGATACTTGCACACCTGTGCTCATTGCAGCATTATTCACAATAGCCAAGAGATGGAAGCAATTCAAGTGTCCATCAACCGATGAATACATACAGTGGAAGATTATTCAGCCTTGAAACAGAAGGAAATCCTGTCAGATGCTACAATATGGGTGAAACTTCAAGACATGCTAAGTGAAATAAGCCTGTCACAAAAAAGACAAATTCTACTTATATGAAGTTTCTAAAGCAGTCAAACTCATAGAAATAGCAGAATAGTGATTGCCATGGCCTGAGGGAAGGGGGAAAATGAGGAGTTGTTTAATTGATATAGACTTTTAGTTTTGCAAGGTGAGAAATTTCTAGAGATCTTTTGCACAACGTGAATACACACTACTGAACTATACACTTAAAACTGGCGAAGATGGCAAATTTTATGTTATGTGTTTTACCAAAATTTTTTTAAAAAAAGACAATGAAGGCTTGTAGACAGTCATTTTCATGGTTTTGAAGAGGTTCAATGTTGTCCAGGCTTCTACAGTCTGGTATACTAAGTTTTTTCATTATGTCTAGTTTCTTAGCCACTAGAAAAAATACTTAAAAGGTGTCTTGACATGAGTACAGCCATGTTTGTACAGTCCATGAACCTACAGCCACCAGCACACAAAGAAATATAAAGTGGCTTTCTGTGTGGTGGGAATCAGCCTTTCTCCCACAGAGATAGTTGCAATTTGTAAGATTGCAAGACTCCATGGGAGTCACAGCTGGGAATGGACTGGCCATCCATGCCGGGCTGGGACGATACCCAAGGGGCTCAATGCACGTACACAACTGATAATTTTTTGTGCATGGGAACACCAAATGTTTACTTTACAAATGCTTACTCTGGAACTTGCTCATGCTATATAAACTGCTGGAAACTGAAACCTGATGAGAGTCTCGCCTGCGGCGGGGACGTCTTGCCCAGGACCTCTGCCAATTGGCACTCCCGCCTAGCTGTGTTAACTCAAGGGACTCTCCCTGTGTAAGGGCGTGGATGTTATGAATAACCAATCTGACTTTTCTCTTTTCGGTCCATCTGATGTTATTTCCCTTCAGTCGGTCTGACATTTCCCTTTTCCATCAACCTGATGTTTTTCCCTGTTATTTGACCTATTTGAATCTGTTCTGTCTCAGTCGATCTGATGTTTCCCTTTTCAGTCGACCTGATGTTGTTTCCTCCTTTTATTTGACCTATTTGGATCTGTTTGCTGACTTTCGCCTTTACCCTTCCCTATATAATAAAATGTACATTCAGTCCATCCGTCTGGGTTGGAAAGTTTCTTTTCATCCATAATAAGCAGGACAACTTTCATATTCTTTCCAGTTAAAAGATTCATGAATGGTTCTGTGGCACTAGAGTAGACAAGACAGACAATCTGTTCAAGTGTTTCCCCACTTGCAGGGTTAGTGACCACCCATAGTTTCATTTGGTACCTTAAAACCTTCCTTTGAGAATGTGCCAGCAAGGAATGTCATCTGGCCTTGACAGCCAGCTATGATACTTGACATTGCCTACACAGTCTTCTACTGAATGTTACTTTTGGCTTCAGTTAGTGGCCTGGGAAAGACTGCACATACTCCTACATCTATTTTTACAACCTGAAATTATACATCTGTCCCAGTGGCAGTACTTTCCTTAGCTCTTAAGAGAGGAGTCACAATTGGCCATTCTGTAAGCTTCTGGAAGCTTTACAGACTGTTTTTCACAACCACTTCAATGAATTCCTTTGGACCATCAGTAAGGTAAAAAATAGCTGGTAAGTATCTGCTAATATTTCTGGATCATGATGATGCAGGGGATGAAAACTGAAAAGTAGAAAGAATTTGTTCAACAAACTTCTTAGAACAAACATTTTAAAGTGACCCGGCTAGATTTCTAAAGATGGAAACGGTGCACCAAAAGTCTGAATATTTTTTTAATGTTCACTTGGAAAGTATTTCAGACCTACAAAAAGGTTCCAATAGTATGCATAGTTCCTTTTATTCATCTTCCCCGGAGGCTGACATCTTGCATAACCACAGAACAGTCGTCAAAGCCAGAAAATTAATATTCATAAAACAAAATTTATCTACAGACCTTATTCAGGTTTCATCAGTTGTCCCACTAATGTCCTTTTTCAAAAAGTTTTTTGTGGAACCTGGGCCAGGATCACACATCGCATTTTGTCATACCTCCCTGGTTTCATCTAATCTTGGATAGTTTCTCATTATCATTGTCTCCCACAGCCTTAATACTTTCAAAGGGTATTAGCCAACTGTTTTATGGAATGTCCCTCAATTTGAGGTTGTCTCATGTTTTTTCACAATTTGGAATTCAGGTTGCATATTCTGGCCAGGAATACCAGTGTGCCATACTTCGAGTAGGGATGAAACACATGATGTCTACAAGTCTCATTATTGGTGGTATTAACTTTGATTACTTGGTTGAGGTGGTACCTGCCTGATTTATCCACTGAGGAGTTACTGTTTATTCCCTTTGTAACTGATGGGTATCTTGTGAGGAAGTGCTTTGCCCCACTAAGTTTAGCATCCACTGATACTTCTTGCCTGTAAAATTATTACTGCGGTATTTGCCAAAAGTATTTTATTTCCATCCTTCTTCTACATTTATTAGTTAGCATTCTGCTGAAGGGAGGATCTGTCCCTCCTCTCCCTTTTACATATTTATATAACTATGGACTAAACATTTGCTTTATTCTGTGGGTATGAACAATTTTTAAGATTCTGGATGGACCTTATCAAATGGTCAGAAAGGTTGCACAGATTTCCACTGCCTCAGGTACTGCATGAGTCGGCCACCCTTCTACAGCCACACCAACATTACTTAAGTACAAATAACAAATTCATTTTACTAAAAAAAGATATCTAGTAATTGCTTTTCTTGGCATTTTATTGCCACCAGAGCGGAGCCTCTTACCTATGTTCACTTTTCATTTGTTTTTCATCTTCCATCTTTTAATATAACACTGTCCATTTCACCCTTACCATCCATGTGTTTATGAGATCTTCAATAACTAAGGACATTACTACAAATGTAATAATTTGGAATGTACTTTCGCAAATTCTTTGCATTTTAACTTTAATAATGAATGTCAATTTTACAGTTTCATATAGTTAAATATATTGTTGTGGTCCTCTTTTATTTGTGCTGTTGTAGAAAGTTCTTTCCTAAATAAAGAGAAGATTTTCAACACGCTGTCTTAGATTTCTGATAGGTCCAAATTTTTACATGTATTTCTTTTACTTTTCAGGATTATATTCCACTAGGCTTTCCCACATAAAATTTTTTGTTTCAATACTTTCCCCCAAAGTTCAGGAATTTATAAAGATAGAGTTTAAATCAGTGGGGAAATATATATAATTTTTAATAAAAAATGCTGACCACCCATTTGGAGAAAAAAACAGATCCTTACCTCACACTATTTATAAAAACGGATTCCACATGGATACATCGGTATTAGGAAAATATTTTTATCAAGAAAATACAAACTCTACAAATCTAGTTGTCTGGATAAACACAAGGCAGGTTATCTATCCCTGGACAATTTGCTAGCATTGGATTAAAGTGAAATAAATGATTAAGATATCCTTCATCATACGGATACAATATTCATATACTATTGCCTATATCTTAGATTATAATTGATAAAATACAACTGTAAAACCTTTTTACTGTTCATGAAAGTTTCTCTAAAATTTCTGGTTACATTTCATTATCCTTACTAGGACTCAGCTATAACCCAAAGCAAGATTTTTATTTGAATAAAAAGGTGCCCATAAGTTGAAATAAATAACGGAATAAAACACAGATTTACAAATAGTTACCATTACTAATATAAATACTAACATATTAATTTGTCATAAAAGAAGACAATAAAAAGATAACTGTAATGGAGGTGGGGAGAAAATACAAAACCAAATCATCAGGGCTTCAGGTTTCTTTTTTCCAACACGAACAAAACTCCAGTGCTCCAACTACTATATGTAATTAGCTGTAAACATCTCATTATAAACCAAACATCCACAGAGCTCACTCTGCCCATTGGGTATCACCGGATGTGGTACTCCCTGAAGCACTTGGCGTGGACACCCTTCTGGCACTTCTCACAGCGGGTGTTGGTTTGTGAGTGGCAGAGGGCACACCGAGTCCTCTTGTCTTGGTGGATGATCCAGTGCCCAATCATGTCAAAGCGACTCTCGGTTTCCAGCCGCCTGCTTCGCCTCCCTTGGGACGACGTGTCAGCATTGCTCTCCAGGTACACACAGGCCACATATCTCCGGAAGGCCAGAAGGTCCACCTGGGCATCGTGGCAGCAGATCCTGTGCAGCTGCCATGCGTTGTTAATGGCAGCGTCGATGACGTAGCCAATGAAGCTCGAGTACCACTTCATGCCGCGAATCTTCACCTTGTACTTCGCGATGTTCTGGTCCATCCGGCCAACACCCCCCACCTTCTCCTGGTATAGTCTCACCAGGGATGGCTGATGGACCTGGGTCCGCGTTTTGGCAGCTCCTGAGTGATGACTGGCCAGCCCCACCGGCTCTATGCCTACGGCATTGGAGCAGATATTGACCACACTGCTATCATGCCAGCGGCACACAATGATCTCCTCTCTCTCGTCAACTTTGTAATCAAATGAACCCCTCTTCATTTTCTTCAGTTCTTTGGGATCTTTGAGGGGACACTGCTCAGTCCTGTACTCACAAACAGTTCCTGTGGCCTTCACCCCTTTTTTCCTCAAAATGGACATCAGTTTGACACTTGTAAAAACCTTGTCAAAAAATATGTGGTACGGCAGACAGCCGCGCTCCTGAAGTGCATCCACAAATTTTACCACCATACTGCCTCCTAGGTCCAGGCCCCTGTCTGGCTTAGTGAACAGCGTGCCCTGCGAGGGCTCGAACCATACCAAATATCCCCTGCTGGTCGTACCACACCAGATCTTATAGCCCAGGCGCAAAGCCTTCCCCACAGGCAGCTGCTTGGACCCCCGGTGTCCAAAGTACTCACACATGGACTCACCAAAGCTGTAGCACTCTTCCAAGGGTGCGTGCTTCTGGAAATTGCAGTTCATCCGGACAATGAGAGGCCTGACCTTGGCAAACCTATCACTTTCATCCAGCTTGTTGTTATCTGCAAAATGCAGGTATGAGAAGATCAGTTCAAATCTGTCCCTTCTAATTGCATCAGCCACAAGATGATGATGTGAATCAGGAGATGTTTCCCAAAACATCCTTCTCCGTGGATAGGAGATATACCCACTTAAAATCAAAATGCCCAAAACACACTTCAATTCCTGGGCTGTGAGACCCAGGTTGACGTTTTTCTGCCAAGCGTAACGATTGCTTTCATTAACAATGAAAGTAATTGTTCCTTCATCAAAAAACAATTCAAAGAGGCCTACAGGACTCAGTTCTTGGCTTTTGAGATCCTCCATATGAGGATCTGACGCTGTCCAACTGCTGAAGTCTGGTCGGATATCTCTTTTGGTCCAAACACGCTGAGGTTCCTCTACTGCTTTCCACCTCTTTGTGGCTGGCTGCAGCTGCAGGTCATCATCCTCCTCCCCAGTGCTGGAGTCCTCAGGCACAATGGAGGCATGCAGCACAGTGCCAGGAAGGTGGGCCCCTTGCCGGCCATCTTCATCACCGGAGTCCTCATCAGTGAAGTCACCTGCAGCATTGTCGGGCGGTGCAATGAAGACCTCCTTGCTGTGGCCAGACTCTTCCTCCTCCAGGGCATGCAGAACCTCAAGCAGCTTCGTGGACTTCAGCTTTGAGCCAGCACCTCTCCTGGCAGTGAGGCCGCTGCAATGACAGGAAACAGAATGGGGAGAGGCCATGCAAGAGAGCCAGCGCTTCAGCAGAAAACCCCGTTAAAGTACTTCCCAAGAAGAGGGCGCGCCTGCAGCAACAGCATCTTGGACCTGGCCTCACTGGGCACAGTGCCAGGTGAGTGAATTTTTCAGACAAACACAGATTACTTTTTTAAGTTCAGAAGTATTTTAATGTTGGGAGGCATTCCAAAGAGGCATTCCATACTTTCTTTCCTTCTTAAATAAAGTATTCCGAATAGAGGATCCCCTCTAGTGATGAATCCAGGTGCCACTGTCATCACCCGGATAACGGTAACTACTGATGACCTAAAACAAATAAATAGCCAGTTATTTTAAGAGCAGAATGGGTTTACTCAGGAATGGCAAAGAACTGCAATTTGGGACATGCAGTCTATGGCAAAATACATGCTGGTCCAGCAAAACAATGGAGAAAAACATTCTTTTATGAAGTTGGGAGGGGTTGCTGTAAATGAAAAGCCCATTGGAAGAGACTGGGAGTTCAAAGTGTAGTGGCTTTTCACTGGCTGAGTTATGGCAGTCTCCCATTGGCTGAGCTCTTTCTGGGCAAGAAGGAATTCCTTCCTTCCTTCTGCTAGGGTAGTAAGTAGTATCAGGCCCTATCGGAGACTCAAGGTACAGCCTATTCCTGTTGGGGTCCGCAGTGTCTATTGAGTGGCACGTACATAAGAGTTCTCTCTTCTGGCCTCTCGACTCCATTTTAAATGAGGTTTCTGCTTATTAATTGCCATACCACTACTGGAAGTCTGGGCCACTCAAGTACACTTACTGATGTCTCCTGACTCAGGGGCCCTAGCAGATGTGCTTTCATTCTTCTGTCTTACCTGTCTCTTCCCTTTCTCTTATTCATTTGGCAAATGTAAGTTTCCTCGCTTCTCAAATTTTCAAACTCTCCCCACTTGAACTCACTACCCAAATTCAGGACCTGAACAAATTCAGACAGATCTTCAGATGGCTCCATCCATATCTGATATCTTATGGCACAACAACTGCATTCAGGAGCCGGGCATATTTGGAAACATGGAAACCCTGCTATTCCAACTTTCCCTGTTCACATGGTAACCAAATGGATGGCAAGAGATACTTGTATTTAATGAGCACCAATCATGAGTAGGGGATGCCCAGGGGCTGGCAGTGGGCACACTCCACTCCTGACCTGCACAGCACTTGTTCTAACTGGAGGAGAAAGATGATAGATAAAAATCAAGTAGCTATGCAGGATGTCATCACGTAGTGATGAGGGCCATCCTGGATAAGGGACAGAGAATGCAGTGAAGGAGTAGGGCTAGGGGTGCTATTTCAGACTGTAAGTGAAGGCTCACAGGGCAGACAGCCTGAAAGTGAGCCTTGCAGGCAGCTGGAGACACTGTGTCCCAAGCAAAGAGAAAAAACTACAGCACAAGGCGCTGAGCCTGAAGGGAACTGATATCTGTGAACAGCAAGGAGGCTGGTAAGGCTGTAGATGCAGTAGGGGGAGGACAGCAGAGCAGAGGTGGCTGGGATCGGGCCCCACAGGGCTCCAAAGGTCCTGACCAGGACTTTTGGTTGTGTTCAGCTATCACAGGAAGTCCTCCAGGGTGATGGAGCAGGGCAGTGAGGGGTCAGATACATCACTCTGACTGTTAGAATGGACTGGACAGGGAAGGTAGGCACTACTGCTACCCTGTTCCCCTTTCTGAGCCTGACCTGTATGTCAGAAGAGCCCCGTCCAGGGAGGACATAGGCTTTACCACAGAAGACTATTTCTCTGTAGACCGGGCCTTAGACTTGGGAGTTCAGGTTGCATTAAAGGTTCACTCCAACCTCTCTTCCCAGACACTGACTCTGCCAGCCCTGTGCTAGAGGCTAAGGTGCAGGAGGTCTGATCTCTGGACAGGTAAGGTATTCCTTAAGCTCTGCATGAGCCAGGAAGAGAGCCTGGTCTTTAAGAGGCAGGAAACCCAAAGCCCTTCCCATGGACCTTGGACTGAGACAGGTTCTCAGAGGACAGCAGCCATCTTCACACCTCCCCCAGCCTCACTTGGTTCATAGGAGCAGATCCAGGCCTGCCACGCCGGGGTCTCTGCTAGCCTCACCACCCAAGCTGCTGCTCACACACCAGGCCTTCAAACACCTTCTGCACGCTGCTGTTCAAACCCATGGCATGAGAAAGCCCGCAGGGACTGAGGCAGCCCCAGGGGCAACCGTCTTGTGTCTTAAAAATGAGGAAAGTAAATCATATTTTTAGATCAAGTATAGACACTGGAGCTACACAGCTGTACCCGTACCACATACACTTCCTTGTCTGCCTCATCTTTTCTCTAATCTTCTCCTTTGTCTTCTCTCTCTTCCTCCTTTTTGCTTCTTAGACACCAAGTGCTTAGTGAGGCCAGCAAGACTAAGGGCTAAAAATGTCATGGGCTTGGCCTTTCAAAAACAGTAATTACCTGCAAAAAGCCTTTCATCAAACAGCATTCCTACCTTGAGGGTGAGGCCATGATGAACTCGGAACATGGGGTCATCTTTACGTGCAGAGTCTAAGAATCTGTTACAACAACAGGAATCAATTTTTAAAAATCATATCTTAATTAGCTAAGCAATAGGATCTTCTCTACCATTTAAGGGGAAAACATCTCCAGCTTAAGGTTCACCACCAACCAGAGGGAAATGAGAAACACAGGAAATGCTATCAAGTTGACTGGCTAGTCAGAGGGAAAAAGAACAAGCTCCTCTATCTCACACTTCACAGCAAAATACATTCTAGGGCACAGTTTCCTACCGTTAGAACTATTGGCATTTTGAGCCGGATGAGTCTTTGTTGTGTGAGACTGTCCTGTGTATCATGTGATGTTTAACAGCTTCTAGGCCTCTGCCCACTAGATACCAGTAGAACACCCAGCTCCCTAGGTGTGAAAACCAAAAATGTTTCCAGACATTGCAAAGTGCCCACAGGAGGCAAAATCGCCCTTGGTTGACAACTACTGTTCAAGATCAGTGCTACCAATGGAAATTACTGTAATTGCTTTGTATCAACGCTATCTAATATCATAGCCATGAGCCACATGTGGTTATTAAGCATTTGATATATGGTTAGTGTGACAGAGAAACTGAATTTTTAAGTAATTTTAATTAATTTGAACTTGAATAGTCACATGTGGCTGGCTGATGGCTACTGTTTTAGAGGATGAAGTCTTAGCTGTATTAAGAACTAATTGTGAAAAACCAAAACTTTTACGGGGCTGGCCCCGTGGCTTAGCGGTTGGGTGGGCACACTCCACTACTGGACGCCCGGGTTCGGATCCCGGGCGCGCACAGACGCACCGCTTCTCCAGCCATGTTGAGGCCGCGTCCCACATACAGCAACTAGAAGAATGTGCAATTATGACATACAACTATCTACTGGGGCTTTGGGGAAAAAAAAGGAGGAGCATTGGCAATAGATGTTGGCTCAGAGCCAGTCTTTCTCAGCAAAAGAGGAGGATTAGCACGGATGTTAGCTCAGGGTTGATCTTCCTCACAAAAAAAAAAAAAAAAAAAACCCAAAACTTTTAAACTTTTAAACTTTTAAATTATATTAAGGAAGACAGAATAGGGAAACCTTTTTTGTAGAAAACACTAAGACTTAAAGGAAGATGAATAAATTTAACCACATCAAACTTGCAACAACTCTATAGTACGCACCCTCTACGACAGCCCCCAAAGATCCCTACCTCCTGGTATTCATGCCCTTGTGTAATCTTCTCCCCTTGAGTGGGTTGGACCTTGTGACTTACTTCTAACAAACAAAATATGGTGAAAGTGATGAGATGTCTCTTCTGAGTTTAGGCTACAAATAGACTGAGACTTCCATCTTGTGCATGCCATCTCTCTCATTCTCTCATTCACTGACTCCAAAGAAAGCCAGCTACAATATTCTGAGCTATCCAACAGAAAGGCCCATGAGGCAAGGAACTCAGGGAGTTCCATGGCCAACAGCCAGAGGGAACTGAGCCCTCAGTCCAACAACCCACAATGAACTGAATCATGAGGAACAACCCCCCCCCGAGTCAAGCCTTCAGATGAGACCACAGCCCCTGCTGACAGTTTGACTGCAACATCATAAGAGACACTAAGCCACTGGAACGCAGCTAAGTCACACTTGGATTCCTAACTGGCAGAAAACTGAAACATAATCAATGTTTGTTGTTTTAAGAATTTAAGTTGTGGGGTCATTTGTGATGCAGCAGTAGATAACTAATATAACATCTATACAACAAAGCACGAAAAATCAAGTCAAAGCCATAGCTGTCAGAAGATATTCACAATGCATATAACCAGCAACGAACCAATATCCACAATATATAAAGAATTCCCACAAAACAATGAGAAAAAACTAAATAACCCTAATAGGCAAGCTACTTCATTACCTAGCTTTTACCCTGAGAAGTTCTCACGAACCCTGGTGACACTGAGCTTCTATTCTGAGGATTACATGGAATCTAGAGTCTAAGAGGAGACTAGAACCAGACCTACAAAAAGGGCTAATGGAACAGGGCTGCATAAAGACCCTGCCAAATTGCTGCACTCAAGATATAAAGATAAATGATAAATAATCCCAGTGGAGGGGGCCAGCCCCGCGGCCCAGTGGTTAAGTTTGGCAAGCTCCATTTTGGCGGCCCAGGTTCAGTTTCCAGGCGCAGACCTACACCACTTGGTGGCGGCCACACTGTGGGAACCCACATACAAAATAGAGAAAGACTGGCACAGATGTTAGCTCAGGGCAAATCTTCCTCAAACAAAAAGAGGAAGATTGGCAACAGAAGTTAGCTTGGGGTGAATCGTCCTCAGCAAAAAAAAGATAATCCCATTGTGCAAAAGTGGTCAGAAAGTAAACATGCTGAGCTTACACTGCATAGAAGCAGGGTGGGGTGGGGAGAGATGTAAGAATTTGTAACCATGAAAGTTTATGAGGTCAATTCACATTTCTTAGTAGTCCCAATAACCTCAAGTGAAAATTTTAACTGAAAATGATCAGTAGTAATGCCCTCTAGGGGAAGAGCAGAGACAGACCAACCTCTCAGGAGGAATGTATCCCAAACAAAACTTCAAAGAGCTCCACTGACAACAGTTCCAAAGCGTATGAACTGACAATCTTGGAAAAAAGAAAAAAAAAAATCACAAAACAAACAAGGGAACAAAGCACCATGAATGGGAGCCAGCAGAAACAACAGATGGCAGAATCAGACTCACAGACTCTAGATACTATAAATACCAGAAATAGAAAATAAGTATGCTTAATAAGCTACAAGAAACATACAGTCAAGAAACAATAAACTTAAAATGAAATAAAAAGGTCTACTAGAGTTAAAAAGAACCAAATAATTTTTAAAAGGAAAAAAGCCAAAAACAAATAAAAAGAAAAGAAATAAACCAAAAAAACAAAAATGAAAATAAACAAAAAAGACCACCCAAAAAAACGGAAAATAAAAAATACCAAATAACCAACAAATACCAAAATACCAAATAACCAAACAAAGAAAAACAAAAATCAAAATAAAAAGAGAGAACCAAATAAAAACAAAAACAAAATGGAAATTTAAAAATACATAATAGCATATTAAAAACTCAAAAACAAGAGTGACATCAGCAAAACAAAGCACTAGAAAGCTCCAAGCTCTCCCACCCACAGCAACACTGAAAACACAACCAGAAGCTGTCTGAACCAACCTTATAGGAGATCTGAAAACAGTCAAAGGTTTAGGGCAACCAGCAAATGCTCAATCAATAAAAAGCCATCTTGGCAGTGCCCAGGCAGGAAAACCTCTTTGTAGCCCACTCACTGCTGAATACAGTCTTCAGCCTACATGACCAGGAAATCTAACCAAAGCAAGGTGTACTAACAGTTGCACGAGAGCAGAGAGCACAACTCTGTCTGCATAGCAAAACTGGTGGCCCCATCTGGCCAAGTAATTCAATGCACAGTCCTACCTAATTTGGGTCCCCAAACAATAAGCTATGCTGGCCTTGGGGCCCATTCTGCTGCCTCACTCAAGTAGGAAAGCTAACTCATACCCCTGCTTATTGTCAAGTACAGCACACAGTCCCAACTATCTAGGAAGCCTGACTGGAGAACCCAGGCAACCATGGAGCCCAACGCAGAGCCTCACTTGTACAGAGAACCAAGGCAGCAGTCCTATCCAACTGTTCTCAGCCAGCAGCATTCCCCATTCCCTGACCTCAGAGCTCAGTCAGTGGCCTCACCCAAAAAGAGACACAGATAGCCAGCCCCACCTGCCCAAAGATGCTACCAGCTATCGTGTCCAAAACCCCAAGATGACCTAAGTGGAAAGGACTGACTCTGTCAAAGCAAACCTGTAAAGTCTGGAAGAGGAGACCGCTTACTCAAATGCATAGATATCAACTTAAGGAAACAAGGATGACAAAGAATCAGATAAACATGATACCACCAAAGAAAACTAATAAAGCTACAATAACTGACCCTAAACAAATGTAAATCTATGAAATGTCAGACAAAGAATTCAGAGTAATCCTCTTAAAGAAGTTTAATGAACTACAAGAAAATACAGACACCTAAACAAAATTAGGAAAACAATGCATGAATAAAATTAGAAGTTTGACAAAGAAATAGAAACCATCAAAAAAAAAAAAAAAACTGAAATCCTAGAGCTAAAGAATACAAAAACTGAACTGAAGAATTCAACAGAAAGCTTCAACAGCAGCCTCAACGATGAAGAAGAAAGAAGCAACTTACCGAGAAGACAGGCATTATCCAATCAGAGGAGCAACAAGAACAAAGAATGAAACAGAGTGAAGAAAGTCTACAGGATTTATAGGACACCATCAAAAGAAATAATATGCAAATTATGGGAATCATAAAAGAAGACGAGCAACAGAAAGAGATAGAAAGTATATTTAAAGCAATAAAGGCTGAAAATTTCCCAAACCTGCAGAGAGAAATAGATATCCAGATCTAAGAGGCCCAAAGGACCTCAAATAACTTGAACCAGAATAGGACTATACAAAGACACATTATAATTTAATTAGCGAAAGTCAAAAGAAAAGAGAATTTTGAAAGCAACAAGAGAAAAGAGAGAAGTTGCATATAAGGGAACCCTCATAAGACTAAAGGCAGATTACTCAACAGAAACTTCTCAGGCCAGGAGAGAATGGGACATATTGAAAATATTCAAAGAAAACACTGCCAATCAAAAATACTATACCCAGCAAAGCTGCCCTTCAGAAATGAAGGGGATATAAAGACTTTATCAAACAAGCAAAAGCTGAGGGGGTTCATCACCACTAGACCTGCTTGCCAAGAAATGCTAAAGGGAATTCTTCAAATAGAAGTACAAGGATGCTAATTAACATCACAAAGACATATGAAGATAATGTAAAACTCACTATAATGATAAATATATAGTCAAAGTCAGATTCTCTGATATGTCAATTGTGGTACTGAATTCACTTACAACTCCAGTTTAAGAGTTAAAAAAAAAATTATTGGGGGCTGGCCCCATGGCCTACTGGTTAAGTTCGGCATGCTCTACTTCAGCGGCCTGGGTTCAGTTCCCGGGCATGGACCCACACGACTTGTCGGTGGCCATGCTGTGGCGGCAACCCACATACAACGTAGAGGAAGACTGGTACAGATGTTAGCTCAGGGAAAATATTCCTCAGCAAAGTAAAAAGCATTAAAATAACCATAACTACAATAATCTGTTATTAGATACACATATAAAAAATAAGTAAAGTGTAACACCAATAACCTAAAATGTGAAGGGGAGGAAAAATAAAAATGTAAAGTTTAGGAATGCTATCAAACGAATTCTTAACAGTTTAAAATAGAGAGTTATAATTTTAAGGTATTTTATATATGCCTCATGGTAACAACAAAGAAAAACCTGTAGTAGTTACACAAGAGCATGATAAAGGAGTCAAAGCTTAAGAATACAAAAAGTCATCAAATCACAAAAGAAGACAGCAGGATAAGAAGAAAGGAACAAGGGATATACAAAACAGTCTGAAAACAATTAATAAAATGGAAACAGTTGGTCCTTCCCCATCAATAAGTACTTTAAATGTAAATGGATTAAATTCTCCAATCAAAAGACACAGAATGTCTGAATGGATAAAAATGCTGCCTACTCACTTGACCTTTAAAGACACACGTAGACTGACAGTAAAAAGATGGAAAAAGATATTTCAAACAAATAGTAACCAAAAAGAAAAACCAGGGGTAGCTATACTTAGACAAACAGCCTTTAAACTAAAAATGGTAAAAAGAGAAAAAAAGGTCATTATGCAATAATAAAAAGGTCAATCCATCAAAAGATGTAACAACTGTAAATATTTTTGCACCCAACATAGGAACACCTAAACATAAGAAGCAAATAATAACTGAACAAAAATGAGAAATAAACAGCAATACAATAATAATAGAAACTTTAACACCCTACTCTCAACAATAGACAGATCATCCAGACAGATAATCAATAAGGAAACATTGGATTTTAACACTATAGATTGAAGGGACCTAACAGATAGATAAGGAACATTCTATTTGACAACAGCATAATACACATTCTTCTCAAGCACATATGCAACATTTTCTAAGATAGATAATATGTTAGGCCACAAAACAAGTCTTACCAAATTCAAAAGGACTAAAATCAGACCAAATATCTTTTCTGGCCACAACAGTATGAAAGAGAACTCAATGACAGGAGGAAAACTCATGAATATATGGAAATTAAACAACACTCTCATGAACAGCCAATGGATCAAAGAAGAAATGAAGGAGGAAATAAAAAAGTATCTTGAGAGAAATAAAAATAGAAACAACATACCAAAACATACGGGATACAGCAAAAGCAGTTCTAAGAAATTTATAGCTATAAACACATAAAGAAAATAGAAAGATCTCAAATTTAAAAAACTAACTTTACACCTCAGGGAACTAGAAAAAGAAGAATAAACCAAGTCCAAACTTAGCAGAAGAAAAGAAAAAAAAGATTAGAGCAAAAATAAATAGAGAACAGAAAACCAATAAAAAAGATCAAACTAAGAACTGGTTCTTTGAAAAGACGAACAAAACTGACAAACCTCTAGCTAGACTAGCCAAGAAAAAAAGAGGACCCAAATCAACAAAATTATAAATGAGAGAGGAGACATTATAACTGATACTACAAAAACACAAAGGGACACAGAGGCTACTATGAGCAATTATATGGCACCAAACTGGACAACCTAGGAGAAATGGATAAACTCTCAGAACATACATAACCTACCAAGGCTGAATCAGGAGAAACAGAAAATTTGAACAGTCCAATTACAAGTAAGGTGATGGAATCAGTAATCAAAAATCTCCCAATAAAAAAAAAAAAAAAAAAAGGCCAGAACCAGATGGATTCTCTAGTGAATTTACCAAACATTTAAAGAAGAATTAAATGTCAATCCTTCTCAAACTCTTCCAAAAAATCAAAGAGAAAAGAACATCCTCGAACTCATTTTACAAGATCAGCATTACCCTGATACCAAAGCCAAATAAGCATATCACAAGAAAACTACACACCAATATCCCTGATGAATATAGATGCAAAAATTCTCAACAAAAACTACCACACCAAATTTGGCAGCACATTAAAAGGACCATACACCATGATCAAGTGGGATTCATCCCTGGGCTACAAGGACGGGTCAACATATGTAAATCAATAAAAGTTATAAATCACATTAATAGAGTGAAAGATAAAAATCATATGATCATCTCAAGAGATGCAGAAAAAGTATTTGACAAAATTCAACATCCTTCATGATAAAAATTATCAACAAATTAGGTATTGAAGAAACATACCTCAACATAATAAAGGCCATATATGACAACTCACAGCTAACATCATTCTCAATGGTGAAGGCTGAAAGCTTTTCCTCTAAGATCAGGAGGAAGACAAGGATACCCACTTGTAACACTCCTATTCAATACAGTATTGGAAGTCCCAGTTAGAGCAAGAGGTCAAGAAAAAGAAACAAAAGGCATCAGAATTTGAAAGAAAAAAGTAAAATTGTCTCTATTTGCAGATGACATGATTTTAAATATAGAAAACCCTAAAGAGACAAAAAACTGTTAGCACTAATTAATGAGTTCACTAAAGGTGCAGGATACAAAATCAACATAAAAAAATCAGTAATGTTTCTATACACTAACAACAAATTATCTGAAAAAGAAATAAAGACAATTTTCCCATTTGCAATAGCATCAAACAATAAAACACTTAGGAATAATTTAACCAAAAAAGTGAAAGATCTCTATATTGAAAACTACAAGACATTGATGAAAGAAACCGGAGAAGACTAAAGTAAACTGAAAGATATCCCATGTTCATGGCTTCGAACAACTAATATCATTACAATGTCCAAGCTACCCAAAGCCATCTATAGATTCAATGCAATCTCTATCAAGATTCCAATGGCATTATTTATAGAAGTAATAAAAACCATCCTAAAATTCATATGGAGCCACAAAAGACCCTGAATAGCCAAAGCAATCATGAGAAAGAAGAACAAAGCTGGAGGCATCAAAATTATTTGATTCCAAACTACATTATAAAGTTATACTAATCAAAACAGTATGGTACTGGCACATAGACCACTGGAACAAAATCAAAAGACCAGAAAAAAATCCATGCATATACAATCAACAAATATTTGACAAGTGAGGGGCCAAGAACACTCAATGGAGAAAAGAGAATCTCTTCAACAAATGGTGCTGAGAAAATTGGATATTCACATGTAAAAGAATGAAACTAGACCTCTTTCTTACACCACTCAAAAAACTTAACTCAATAATTCAAAAGGGATTAAAGACTTAAATGTACGACCAGAAATCATAAAACTAGAAGAAAACATATAGGAAAAGCTCCTTGACATTTATTATTATATGCCAATAATTATCTTGGCAATTATTTTTGGATAAGACATTTAAAACACAAGCAACAAGAGCAAGTATCAACAAGGGGAACTACATCAAACTAAAATGCTTCTGCACAATAAAAGAAACAATCAAAAAAATGAAAATGCATACTACAGAATGGAAGAAAATAGTTGCAAACCATATAGTGGATAAGAGGTTAATATCCAAAATATATAAAGAACTCATACAACTCAACAACAAAAGAACAAACAAGTCACTTTAAAAATGGGCAAAGGACCCGAATAGACATTTTTCCAAAGAAGATATTCAAATGGCCAACAGGGGCATGAAAGCATGCTCAACATCATTAATCATCAAGGAAATGCAAATCAAAACCACGATGAGATTTTACCTCACACCTATTAGAATGGGTATCATCAAGAAAATAAGAGATAACAAATGATGGCAAGGATGTGGAGAAAAGGGAATTCTGGTGCACTGTTAGTGGAACTATAAACTGGTACAGCCACTACAAAAAACAGTATGGAGGTTCCTCAAAAAATTAAAAATAGAATTATCATACGATCCACCAATTCCCCTTCTGGGAATAGATCTAAAGGAAAGAAAAACACTGTCAAGGAGATATCTGCACTCCCATGTTAATAGCAGCATTATTTACAATAGCCATGACACGGAAACAATCTAAGTTTCCATTGACAAATAAATGGATAAAGAAAGTGTGGTAATAGGGGCCAGCCCCATGGCCTAGTGGTTAAGTTCTGCATGCTCTGCTTCAGTGGCCCAGGTTCGGTTCCCAGGTGTGGACCTATACCACTCATCCATGGCCATGCTGCGGCAGCGACCCACATACAAAATACAGAAAGACTGGCACAGATGTTAGCTCGGGGCAAATCTTCCTCAAGCAAAAAGAGAAAGATTGGCAACACATGTTAGCTCAGGGCAAATCTTCCTCAGCAAAAAAGAAGTGTGGTCTATATACAACTGAATGTTATTCAGCCATAAACAAGAAGGAAATCCTGCCATTTGCCAACATGCATGGACCTTGAGTGCGTTCTGCTAAGTGAAATAGTTAGACAGAGAAAGACAAAAAGTGTAGGATCTCACTTATATGTGGAATCTAAAAAAAAAAACAAAACAAAACAAAACCCAAACATAGAAAAAGAGATCAGAGTTGTGGTTACCAGAAACAGGGGGTGGAGGGAGGGGAAATTAGATGAAGGTGGCCAAAAGGTTCAAATGCCCACTTATAAGATAAATAAGTACTGGGGAAGTAATGCACAACATGATGACTATAGTTAACACTGCTATATGGTATATTTGAAAGTTGCTAAGAGAGTAAATCCTAAAAGTTCTCAGCACGAGGGAGAAAAGCGTTTTTCCTTGTAACTATATTGGGAGATGGATGTTAACTAAACTTACTATAGCAATCAATCCACAATATATGTACTTCAAGTCATTCTGTGGTACTTTAAACTTACACAGAGCAGTATATCAGTTCCATCTCAATAAAACTGAAAATAAATAAAAAGCCATCTTCAAAACAATACGAAAGTTTTATAGAGTTCTTACTCACTCTTGACCTACCCCTTCCCCAGCACTACAGCAATCTTAGTCTTGAGTAGGTGGAAGCCAAGTTCCCAGTTCTCTCCTCAAACCAGAGGGAGCAGAGCAAACCTTATTTGCAAATTATTGTGTATTTCTGTTCTAAGCTGCCCTGAGGATACCTGAAACACTGATAACACACGTGTCCCTGTTTCACATAACTGGGAACAGACATGGGAAAAGCGCCAGGTACTACTAGTAAAAGGCATAAGGTATAATATAAATCCACAGGTATCTGGAGCAAGAGATTACAGGTGGAGACTTATAATAGACCATCTAGGGCCCAAAGGAGAAGCTCAGATGAGACTATTTGGGAATATAGGACATTCCAAAGCAGCCACGTAGATGGGAGAATTTAATAAACCACACGCAAGCCCAGGAAAGACACATGCTCTGAAAATTCCTGAGAAGACCTTGAACTTTCACCTTGGGCTAATCACAAGATTAAGTGGTGTAGCGGTTAATTCACACGCTCCGCTTCAGCGGCCCGGGGTTCGCAGGTTCAGATCCCAGGCGCAGACCGATGCACCACTTGTCAAGCCATGCTGTGGTGGCATCCCATATAAAGTGGAGAAGGATGGGCACGGATGTTGGCCCAGGGCCAGTCTTCCTCAGCAAAAAAGAAGAAGATTGGCAACAGATGTTAGCTCAGGGCTGATCTTCCTCACAAAAAGAAAAAGAGTATCCTAAAGCAACATTACCTCAATAAGAAAACAATAAACCAAATTCAAAAAAAAATCCTAGCTAAGTGATGAAGGAGCAAATGTGCAAAAATGGGGAGAAGTAGCTGTTCTTTTTTGTTTTTTTCAGTGTTGTGTTTCAGCTCCTGGCATTCAAGGGAATCTCTGTCAAGAAATTAGCTGAACATGAACTATAGCAAAAGTCCTCAGTGATCACACATGACAAGATATAGTCTTGGTAAAAAATAGTCTGGAAAAGTCTGAAAACAAAGGGACTACTAGAGGCTTCAACCATAAAAAAAAAAAAAGCAAACCCTGGGAGAGGGGAAAAAAATCTAATTTCCAGAGTTACCACATTATAATAGAAAAATGCATAATTTTCAACAAAAAAAACACAAAACAAGAAAGTATGGCTCATTCGAAGGAACAAAATAGACAGAACCAACTCTGAGGAAGCCTAGACATCATACATACCAGACAAAGACTTTAAAATAACTGTCTTAAATATGCTCAGAGAGTTAATGGAAAACATAGACAAAAAACGAAAGGAAACAGGCAAACAATATATGAACAAACCTGAAATGAAAAATTCATAAGAAAAGTTCAATAGCAGAGTTGAGCAAGTAGAAAAAAGAACTGAACACAGGACTATTAAAATTATCAACTCTTACAAACAGAAATAAAATATACGAAGAAAAGTGAACAGAGCCAAAGAACCTTGTGGGACACCAGCAGGTGTACCAACATACACATTTTGGGAATCAGAAGGAAAAGAGACAGGAGCACAGAGATTATTTGAAAAAGTAATAGCCAAAAATTTTCCAAATTTGAGGGAAGACATGTATCTACAAATCCAAGAAACTCAATGAACTTGAAGTAGGAGAATCTCAAAGACATCCACTCTAAGATACATTGTAATCAAACTGCCAAAAGCCCAAGCAAGAATCTTGAAAGCAGGAAGAGAGAAGTAACTCATAAATACAAGCGATCTGCAATAAGGTCTTCAGCCAATTTCTTATCAGAAAGCTTGAAGGCCAGAAGAAAGTGATCTGCTCTATTTGAAGTGCTGAAAGAAAAAAACTGTCAACCAAGATTTCTATATTTAGCGATACAGTCCTTCAAAAATCAGAGAGAAATGGGGCCAGCCCGGTGGCGCAGGCGGTTAAGTGTGCACGTTCCGCTGCAGCGGCCCGGGGTTCGCCGGTTCGGATCCTGGGTGCGCACCGACGCACCGCTTGTTAGGCCATGCTGTGGCGGCGTCCCATATAAAGTAGAGGAAGATGGGCGTGGATGTTAGCCCAGGGCCAGTCTTCCTCAGCAAAAAAGAGGAGGATTGGCATTGGATGTTAGCTCAGGGCTGGTCCTCCTCACAAAAAAAAAAAAAAAAAAAAAAAAAAAATCAGAGAGAAATTTAGACATTCCCAGACAAATAAAAGTTGAGGGAATTCACTACCACTAGACCTGCAATACCAAATATGCTAAAGAGAGTCCTTCAGGTTGAAATGAAGGGATACAAAACAGTAACGCAAAGCCATACTCAAGAAAATATAAAGTTCACCAGTAAAGTAAATACACAGACTAATATAAAAAAAGTATTACTGTCGTTTTGTTTGTAACTCCACGTTTTATTTCTATAAGATTTAAAAGATAAAAGCATAAAAACATTATAAATTAAAGATCTAATTTGTGGCATCAGTAACATAAGGAGGACAAAAATTCGTAAGGTAAGGGAAGTGTTTATGTATGCAAATGAAGTAAAGTTGGTATAAGATAAAATTAGATAGTTACAACACTAGGATATTCTATGTAATACATAGTAACCACAAAAAAGATCTAAAGAATATGCATAAAGGAAATCAAAAGATGTCACTACAAAAAATTAACTAAACACAAATGTAGGCAGTAACGGAGAAAATGGGAGACAAAAAAGCTATAAGACATACAGAAAACAAACAGTAAAATGGAAAAAGTAAGTCTTTCCTTATCAGTAATTATTTTAAATGTAAATGATTAAACTATCCAATCAAAAGGCAGATATGGGGGAAGTGATGTCAGCCAATGGTGGACTAGGAAGTTCCAGGCCCTGATTCCCCACAGAAATGCAAGTTAACAACAATATATGGACCAGAATACTTTTGTGAGAACTCTAGAGACAGCCTGTGACGGTGTAGTACCAGGCCAACAGAAAACCAAGATGGGACTCCACAGAAAAGGGTAGGAAAGTTCATGGCATTTTGCACACACATGCATCTCCCCCTACTCAGTGTAGGTAGGTGCAACTGGGGTAAATCTCCCATATGGGAGCTCCTCCCTTGGGATGGAAAACAAAAATGGATCATGTGTCCAACATTCTGACTTGTCTAGGGGCTGCCTGAGGGACAGATTTCTGTCTCACCAGACTTGAAGCACTGATGGAAAAGGTGGCACAGTTTGGAAACCACTGAAAATGTAGCGGCTACAGCACACTAGAGCTGCAGAGATTCTGCAGTTCTACAGGCAGATGCCAGAGAGAGCAAGAGATCTCAAGCTCCTGAGAAGAAATGGGCAAGCAGCTTACAGAAACTGAGACAGTTAAAAGTACACACAAATACAGAAAAGACATCACCAGAAAATGTTGGAAAGGTCCCAAACCTCTACATGGACTGACTGGTGAAGGTATTCCCCTGAACCAAGCAAGCCCATAAAGACTGGGAGAGGAGGTCACTTTTTCAAATGGTCAAATCTCAACAACAGATTACAAAGCATAGAATGAAACAGGAAAACACGGCCCAATCAAAGAAACAAAATAAAACTCCAGGAATGGATCCTAAAGAACGACTGAATTTCTTGACGAAGTATTCAAAACAACTTCTTAAACACAGTCAATGAACTAGAAGAGAGTACTGATAGACAACTAAATAAAATCAGGAAATGCATGAACAACATGAGAACATCAACAAACAGACTTTAAAAAGGAACAAAACAGAAATTCTGGAGTAGAAAAGAACAATAACTGAGCCAGCATTACCCTGATATCAGAGCCAGACAACGACACCAGAAGAAAACTAAAGACCAATACCCTGGATGAATATTGATGCAAAAATCCAAACAAAATATTAGCAGAGTGAATTCAACAGCACATTAAAAGGATTATACACCACAACCAAGTGGGATTTATTTCTGGAATGCAAGGATAGTTCAACATGTGAAAAATCAACCAATGTAATATACCACATGAACAGAATGAAAGACAAAAACCATATGTTCCTATCAGTTAATGCAGAAAAAGTACCTGACAAGATTGAACACTCTTTCATGATAAAAGCACTTAATAAACTAGGAATAGAAGGAAACCACCTCAACATAAGAAAGCACATATATGAAAAAAAATCACAGCTAACATCATATGAAACAGTGAAAGACTGAAAGCTTTTTCTCTAAGAATGGCATCAAGAAAAGGATGCCCACTCTGGCCATTCTATTCAACACAGTACTAGAAGTCCTACCCAGAGCAATTACGCAATAAAAAGAAATGAAAAGCATCCAAATTAGAAAGGAAGAAGTAGAATTATCTCTGTTTGCAGATAACATGATCTTATATGCAGAAATCCCTTACTGGTGGCTTAGCAGTTAAGTGCGTGTGCTCTGCTACTGGTGGCCTGGGTTCGGACCCCGGGTGCGCAAAGACACACCGCTTCTCCGGCCATGCTGAGGCCGCATCTCACATACAGCAACTAGAAGGATGTGCAACTATGAGATACAACTATCTACTGGGGCTTTGGGGAAAGAAAAAAAGGAGGAGGATTGGCAATAGATGTTAGCTCAGAGCCGGTCTTCCTCAGCAAAAAGAGGAGGATTAGCACAGATGTTAGCTCAGGGCTGATCTCCCTCACACACACACACACACACAAAAAGAAATCCCTAAAGATTCAAAAAGAAGAACTGTTAGAACTACTAAACAAATTCAGCAAAGTTGCAGAAAGCAAAATCAACACACAAAAATCAGTTGTATTTCTACACACTAACAATGAACAATCTGAAGTGAAAATTAAGAAAACAACTCTTTACCACAGCACTGAAAAGAATAAAATATTTAGACACAATTCTAAGCATGGAGATGAAAGTGTTGTACACAAAACTACAAAACATTAATAAAACCAATTAAAAAAAAAAAACACAGGGGCCGGCCCGGTGGCGCAAGCGGTTGGGTGCGCGCGCTCCGCTGCGGCGGCCCGGGGTTCGCTGGTTCGGATCCCGGGCGCGCACCGACGCACTGCTTGGTAAGCGATGCTGTGGCGGCGTCCCATATAAAGTGGAGGAAGATAGGCACAGAAGTTAGCTCAGGGCTGATCTCCTCACAAAAAAAAAAAAAAAAAAAAAAAGGAAAAAAAAAACACAAAAAAGAGGCCAGACCAGTGGCATAGTGGTTAAGTACGTGCACTCCACTTCAGTGGAGGGTTCACAGGTTCAGATCCCAAGCACGGACCTATACACCACTTATCAAGCCATGCTGTGGTGGCATCCCACATACAAAATAGCAGAAGATTGCCACAGAGATTAGCTCAGTGACAATCTTCCATAAGCAAAAAGAGCAAGACTGGCAATAGATGTTAGCTCAGGGCCAATCTTCCTCACCAAAAGATAAAAACAAAAAAATGGAAAGACATCTAATGTTCATGGATTGGAAGACTTAATTTTGCTAAGATGTCAATACTACCCAAAGTAATCTACAGATTCAACACAACCTCTATCAAAATTCCAATGGCATTTTTTGCAGAAATAAAAAAATCCATCCTAAAATTCATATGGAATATCAAAGGACCCCAAAGAGCCAAAACAATTTTGGAAAAGAAGAAGAAGATTGGAGGACTCACACTTCCTCATTTCAATACATATTACAAAGCATCAGAAATCAAAACAGTGTGGTACGGGCGTAAAGAAAAACATACAGACCAGTAAATTAGAATAGAGAGCCAGAAATAAACTCTCATGTATATGGTCAGGTAATCTTCAAAAAGGATGCCACAACCACTCAATACGGAAAGAACAGTCTAACAAATGATGTTGGAAAAACTGGATATTTACATGCAAAAGAATAAAGCTGGGCCCTTACCTTACACTATATACAAAAATTAACTCAAAAAGTATCAAAGACCCAAACAAAAGACTTAAAAATAAAATTCTTAGGAAAAAACAGGAAAAGATTCATGACATTGGATCTGGCAGATTCCTTGAATATGACACCAAAAGCACAGGCAACAAAAGCAAATATAGACAAATGGGACTACATCAAACTTAAAAGTGAATACAATCAAAAGCATGAAGAGACAATTCCCCGAATGGGGAAAAATATTTGCAAATCATATATCTGATAAGGAGTTAAAATCTAGAATATATAGAGAACTCTCACCAACTTAAGAAGAAAAACAAGTAACCCAGGCCCAGTGATGTCAGCATCACAGCAAAGTGAGCTCTCCCCTTAGACTCTCCTCCATAAGATACAATAAAAAGGACATTCATATACCAACAGAGGACATTCACACAACACAAAAGACGTCTGAGACACCTACACAGCCATACGTCTGAAGGTGGAGGTGCTGCACTCCCCTGCAGGATGTGGAAGGAGGTAAAGGGATCTCCTCTCCCTCCCCAATGCCAGGTACCCCAGGCTCTGGACCTTGCACATGTGGCTCAGGAACAGACAGGGGAGGGATGGCCCTCCACAGGAATACTTTCACTTTCCAAGTTCCCTCACAGCCCATGGGAAAGCTTCACACAGAGGTGACTAAGCTATTACGGGGGTTGTCTTCATCAAGCCAGCACCACAGGAGAGCAGATAGTGAGGGCAGAGCTGGAATGCCCCCAGGATCATGCAGGCAAAAGAAAGTGCCCCTCCCCTGCCCAGTGCTCCAGCTCAGCCAGTTGCCCAGAGCGCCTGCGCATATATTAGAAAAGCAGCAGCTGTACGCAAGTGAGCTGGGGTCGCAGGAGGCTCAGAATACACAGCTCTTGACCCCCACCTACTGGCAGCAGGTAGAAGCTGCAACCAGATATGATCATTATGCAGAGGCACAAATCCACGCTGTCAAACAGTATGAAAAAATATATTAAATCTCCAGACCAGAAGAAAATGACAGGCACGCAGAAATCAATCCTGAAGGCACAAAAATTTATAATCTGAATACAGAGAATTCAAAATAGCTATCATAAAAAAACTCAAGCAGTTACAAGAAAATACAAATAAGCAGTCTGGTGAAATCAGGAACTTCTTCACAAAAGAGACTGAAACCATTAAGAAAACAAATCAGAAATGTTGGAGATGAAAAACACAATGGATTAGACAAAGAAAAATCTGGAGGAGCTGATATTATGGAGAAGAGAATCAGCAGTCTGGAGGACAGAAATATAGAAATGTTTCAGATGGAGGAGGAGAGAGAACTAAAAGCAAAAAGACATGAAGAAATTCTCTGAGAAATATCTGACTCAATTAGGAAATGCAACATAAGGATTATAGGTATTCCAGAGCGAAAAGAGAAGGAAAATGGAGCAGAAAGCTTGTTCAAAGAAATAATAGCTGAGAACTTCCCAAATCTGGGGAAGGAGCTGGAATGCAAGTGAAAGAAGCCAAGAGAACTCCTAACTATATCAATGTAAAAAGACCTTCTCCAAGACATCTAGTAGTAAGGCTGGCAAAAGTCAATGACAAAAAATATTAAGGGCAGCAAGGCAGGAGAAAATAACTTACAAACAAACCCCTATCATGTTCTCAGCAGATTTCTCAGCAGAAACCCTTCAGGCTAGGAGAGCAGTATGATATATTCAAAATTCTGAAAAACAAAAACTTGCAGCCAAGAATAGTCGATCCAGCGAAAATGTCCTTCAGATATGATGGAGAAATAAAAACTTTCGCAGATAAACAAAAGCTAAGGGAGTTCATCCTCACAAGACCCCCCAAGAAGAAATGCTCAAGAAGGCCCTCACACCTGAGAAAAAAAAAAAAGGTGGGGTTACAAAGCCTTGAGCAAGGAGATAAATAGGTAGACAAAGTCACAAAATTGTAGCTCTCTATCAGAACGGGTTAGCAAACAATTATAACATTAAAGATAAAGGGAAGGAAAACATCAAAAATAAATATAACCTCATCCTTTTAACCACGAAGTCACAGCACAAGATGGAATAAGTTGTAACAATAATAACTTAGAAGAGGAAGAGGAAGGGGATGGAATCGGCTTAGTGTAAGGAAATAATAGGCTATCAGAAAATGGACTATCTCATCTATGAGATTTTTTAATGCAAACTTCATGGTAACCACTAAACCAACAATCAGAACAGAGACACAAATAATAAATAAATAGAAAACTAAGAAAACCATCATAGAGAACTACTAAACTGAATCGGTAGTCCGAAATACTTGGGATGAGAAACAAGGGAAACGCAGAAGAACTGGAAAACGAGTGATAAAATTAGCAGCATTAAGCCCTCATATATCAACTTATCACTCTAAATGGAAATGGATTGAATTCTCCAATCAAAATACACAGAGTGGCAGGATCAATTAGAAAACATGACCCAACAATATGCTGCCTCCAAGAAACACGTCTCAGTTCTGAAGACAAACAAAGGCTCAGAGTAAAGAGATGGAAGACAATACTCCACGCAAATGGCAAACAAAAGAAAACAGATGTTGCCGTGCTTATATCAGACAGCGCACACTTCAAGATAAAAAAGTTAATGAGAGACAAAGAGGGGCAGTATATTATGATAAAAGGGAAATTGCACCAAGAGAACATAACAATAAGAATATATATGCACCTAACACAGGAACACCAAAGTATATAAAGTAACTATTAAGAGATCTAAAGGGAGAGATGCACAGCAACACAATAATAGTAGGGGACCTCAACAGCCCACTTACATCAATGGATAGACTATCCAGATAAACAGTTAACAAGGAAATAGTGGATTTAAATGAAATGCTAGATCAGATGGGCTTAACAGTTACATTCCATACCAAAACAGCAGAATACACATAGGCACATGAAAAATGTTCAACATCACTAATCATCAGGGAAATGCAAATCAAAACTACACTAAGATATCACCTTATACCCGTTAGAATGGCTATAATCACCAAGGCAGAAAATAACAAATGTTGGAGAGGTTGTGGAGAAAAGGAAACCCTCATACACTGCTGGTGGGAATGCAAACTGGTGCAGCCACCATTGAAAACAGTATGGAGATTCCTCAAAAAATTAAAAATAGAAATACCATATGACCCAGCTATCCCACCACTGGGTATTTACCCAAAGAACTTGAAATCAATA
Source organism: Diceros bicornis minor (assembly GCF_020826845.1). Classification (NCBI taxonomy): domain Eukaryota; kingdom Metazoa; phylum Chordata; class Mammalia; order Perissodactyla; family Rhinocerotidae; genus Diceros; species Diceros bicornis. The sequence continues at coordinate 7,720,536 of NC_080759.1, read as the reverse complement.
ATTCAAAGAGACTTATGCACCCTTATGTTCACTGCAGCATTATTCACAATAGCCAAGATGTGGAAGCAACCCAAGTGCCCATCAACTGATGAATGGATAAAGATGTGGTGTATGGGCTGGCCCCGTGGCTTAGCAGTCAAGTGTGCGTGCTCCGCTGCTGGCGGCCCGGGGTTCAAATCCCGGGCGTGCACCAATGCACCACTTCTCTGGCCATGCTGAGGCCACGTCCCACATACAGCAACTAGAAGGATGTGCAGCTATGACATACAACTACTGGGGCTTTGGGGGAAAAAATAAATAAATAAATAAATAAATAAATAAAAAGATGTGGTGTATATATACACCGGAATACTACTCAGCCATAGAAAAAGACAAAATTGTCCCATTCACAATGACATGGATGGACCTTGGGGGTATTATGTTAAGTGAAATAAGCCAGAAAGAGAAAGACAAACACCATATGATGATGTGGAAGATAAACTAACACATGGACAGAGGTAACAGTTCAGTGGTTACCAAGGGGAAGGGGGTTGGGGGGTTGGGCACAAGGGGTGAAGGGACGCATTTATATGGTGACTGACAAATAATAACATACAACTGAAATTTCACAATGTTACAAACTATTATGACCTCGATTAAAAAAAAAGTAACCCATTTCAAAAACTGTACAAGAACCTAAATGAACATTTCTCCAAAGAAGATATACAAATGGCCAATAAACATATGAAATGATGCTCAACATCACTAATCATTAGAGAAATGTAAATCAATACCACAATGAGATATCACCTTACACCCATTAGGATGACCACTATCAGAAAAACAGAAAATAAGAAATGTTGGTGAGGATGTGGAAGAACCACAGCTCTTGTGCACTGCTGATGGGAATGTAAAATGGTGTAACCAGTCTGGTGGTTCCTCAAAAACTTAAAAATAGAACTACCGTATGATCCAGTAATCCCACTTGTGGGCATATAACCAAAACAACTGAAAGCAGGGTCTCAAAGAGACATCCATGTTCACAGCAGCACTACTGACAATAGACAAGAGGTGGGAGCAACCCTAATATCCATGTATAGATGAATGGATAAAGAAAATGTGGCATATACCTACAATGGAATATTATTCAGCCTTAAAAAGGGAGGAAATCTTGTCATATGTTACAACATGGATGAAACTTGAGAACATTATGCTAAATGAAATAAACCAGTCACAAAAAGACGAATACTGTATGATTCCACTTACACGGAGTATCTAAAGTATTTAAATTCATAGAAACAGAAGACAGAATGGTGTTTGCTAGGAGTAGGTGGAGGAGGAAATGGGGAGTTACTGATTAACGGATATAGAGTTTCAGTTCTGCAAGATAAAGTTCTGGAGATTGCACAACAATATGAGTATACTTAACACTACTGAAATGTACACTTAAAAGTGGTTAAGATGGGGCCCCCAGAGGCGTGGTGGTTAGGTTTGTGCGCTCCACTTTGGCGGCCCAAGGATGGTGGGTTTGGACCAACAGACCACTCCTCAAGCCATGCTGTGGCAGCATCCCATATACAAAGCAGACGGAGACTGGCACAGATGTTAGCTCAGAAGCAATGTTCCTCCAGCAAACAGAGCAAGATTGGCAACAGATGTTAGCTCAGGACCAATCTTCCCCACAAAAAAAAAAAATTGGTTAAGATGATAAATTTTATTTTATTTATATTTATTTTATGTGTTTTTACAATTAAAAATAACATAAAACAAGACAAAAAACAGAAAAACTATCAGAGAAAAACAGGGTCATTTCACAGAGGAAAAAGTTTTGACTCACCAGAAAGATACAATAATTTTAAACTTCATGCATCTAATAACATAACTTCAAAATACAGTAAAAATTAACAGAACTATAGAAACTGACAAATCCATCATAATAGTGAGAGATTACAACATACCTCTTTCAGTGATTAATGATCAAGCAGACACGTTTGAGCCACACTAAATAAACAGAGACAGGGAGCGACGTCAGCAAGACAGTGGAACAGGAAGCGCCCCGCTTGCATCTCCCTGCACAAGCAACGATCTAGCAGCCAACCATGGAGAAAGGTGTCTTTGTGGGAGCTCTGGGATCCAAGAAGGAGGGTGCAAAACCCCATCGAACCCCAAGACCAAGGAGAGCTGCTTCAAAAAGGCAGACCTGCACCCTGGTGGCAAGCTCAGCCAACGTGGTTCCGCCTGCAAACTGAGAGCAGCCCTGACTCCTGAAGGACTCAGCTCCAGGCCTGCCTGGCCATGATGCTACAACCAGTCCCATCTGCCAAGGGACCCAGGAGGAGTCACGCTGTCCATACCCCTGGTAACAGAACCGAATCTTTGGACCAGACTACGGATCCTAAAGTAGCCCTGTGACCTGACTCTAATCCTGCTCTCAGGCCTGCTCACCCAGGGACCCAGCAACAGCCATTCATGCCCCTGGTAGCAGGCCTGCCAACCTCAGTGCCAGCTGTGGAACCTGAAGTGGCCCTGACACTTTGTTTCAGCCCCACTCTGCCTCAGTCTAGAGGAAGTCCCGCCTTCCCAGGGAACCAATGGGAGACATGTCCATCTGAGCCCCAGTAGCAGGCCTGCTGACCTTAGTCCCAGCTGTGGACGCTGAAGCAGCCCTGTGACCAGCTCCAGCCCTGCTCAAGTGGGGTCGCAGAGGCAGTCTCGTCCACCTGGGGATCCGGCAGGAACATCTGCGCACAAAAAGCATTAACCATAAAGAAAATGATTGATAAATTCTACCACATTTAAATTAAGAACTTTCTGTTCATCAGAAAAAACTCTTAAGTGGGAAAAGTTATTTGCAACAAACATAAGGGCTTAGTATCTAGAATACATACAGAATCTATGATATAGAAAGAAATCCCAAAAGCAATTAAGAAAAACAAATAACCCAACAGGAAAACTGGCAAAAGGATATTAGGAGGCACTTCTCAAAAGAAATACAAACAGCAAACAGACATGAAAAGACACTCAATCTCATTACCATCAAGAAATGAAAAGTAAAACTACAATGAGATATCATTTCACATATATCAGGTTGGCAAAAATTTTAAAGGCAGGCATTACCAAGTGCTGGAGAGGACAACCAGTAATGCAAGAGGCCACATACACTGCTGAAAGAAGCGGAAACAGTGCGTTAGTAACTACTCAAGTTGAACTCCCCTTCCACCCAGCAGTCCACCCCAAGTATTTACCCTAGAGCAAGAGTCCTCAGCCTTGGCACTGGCATTTGGGGGCTGGACAGTTCTCTGGTGTGTGGAAGGGTTGGAGGAAGGGGTGGGGAGGCTGTCCTGTGCAATGCAGGATGTTTAGCAGCATGCCTGGCCTCTACGCACTAGAGACAGTAGCACCCCACCTCCCAGTTATGACAACCAAAAGCGTCTCCTTTCCTCCTCTCACCTCGATACCTCCCCAACACCATTTGAGAACTACTATACCTGTGTACCAGGAGACTGGCACCAGAATATCCACTACAGCGCTGTTTATCTACAGTAGCAAAAACTAGAGACAGCCAAAATGGCCATCAATAGAAAGGATACAGTGGAATACAACAGAAAAAGAGAATGAAGAACTTCAGCCACATGCACCACTGAACACATCTCAAAAATATACTGAGCAAAAAAACTCAGAAAACTTGCTACGTGATTTCATTTTACCAGGACCAAAAAGTCAAACAAAACTAAAATATATACATATAATCTGGAGATACGTACATACACACGGTAAAACTATAAAAGAAAAGCAAAGAATGATTAAGAGGAACTTCAGGATTGTGGTTACCTTTGAAGAGAAAAGATGCAATTAAGGCAGACACACAGGGGACTTCTAACGTTTCGATAAGGTTCTATTTCTTAAACTGACACGATATTCAAAGTTGTTTCATAATTCTTTAAAAACTGTTCCTATGCATTTTATATATTTTTGAATGCATATTTGGCACACTCACACATGCACACACAAAAGCACAGGGATACTTGCACACAAATGAGCAAATACTATCAAGCTGATCCACTCAGCATCCCTTGGGAAGACCGCCGTCTGTAGCGATGAGGGAGTGGCAAGCAGAAGGCGTTCGTCTGCAGTGTTCCAAAACACAAATATCTTGCGCCACTAAAGGAAGAAAATTAGAATACAGTCATCTCTCCACTCTACAGTCTCATGAAGAATCTCCTTATATAATCCTTATGAAATTGTTTACCTGAATTTTCTCAAAGCCCAGCCAGCCCATATCCCAGCTTGTCCAGATGGCACCTCTAACCACACACCTCCTCCTCTGGTTCACTTGACATTGCACTTAAATTCCCCTACAGCTTGTAAGAAGAGCTCATTGCCCAACCAGACCACAAGATCCAGGCATTATGGAAACGAGTCCCCACAGGCCCTCAGTGAATCAGAGTATGTGACAATGACCTCTGTGGGGCTCCCACCTTCACTCTCTTCTGACCTTCCTTGGCACTCAGACAGGCTAGCTGCAGAAGCCAGGTGTCTGAAATGCAGGAGAAAGACCTTGGTCCTTCAGCAACCTCCCCTCCCAATCACAAGTCTGCTGCCCGGCAAGAATGTGGACTATGGAGCCATCAGTGACAAGCTATGCAACTATGGGCAAGTCACTTACCTTCTCTGGGCCCTCATCTCCTCACCTGTAAAACAGCATCTTCATGGTACTGACTCTCGTACGGTTGCTGTGAGGACAACAAGAGTCAATGCATGTGAAACACACACAACAGACCTGGCTCTACAAGTGTTAGCTATCATTTCAGATCCACAATCCCTTACCCACAATTTTCAGAAGTCAAAAATGCTGTGAAAAATGAACGATTTTTCAAAATTTGGCAACAAACTCTGGCAGTAAAGTCAGAAATGATCTGAGGCTCTTTATAATCTCTATTTATATTATTTACTGTAGATATCCATACATCTTGCTGCAAAAATTCTATGTTTGATTAAAGGGTGCTTCAGTATGACTCTGACAAAATTCAAACATTCTTTTTCCTCGTGTCTGGCCAGGTTTGGGTCAGAGGCCTGTGTTACCACTTCACAGTCACTCTTACCCTCAGCAGCTCATCTCATCATCTTTTCCTCTGTTGTGCCCTAGGCTGTCCCTCATCCACTAACTTTCAGTGACAGCCCTCAACCAGTCATTATGACACTAGCCTATCCTCACAGCCTGAGCAGAACCTCCCTGGGTCACAACCCCACAAGCCCTGAAATAAGGTCAAGGCCACTCACAGCCTGGTCCCCAGCCTTCCCCTGACCAGCCGCTGCCTCAGCTCAGGCCACCCCATGACCCGTAATGTTGTTCTCCAAGCCCAGGCTTCCTCTATCACAGGTTTCACCTTGATTACTGCATGTTGACCCCCAGAACATGCCCTCTGATGGCAGGATGGGTGTAGAATTTATTCAGCTTTGTATCCCCAGAAGACAACATGGCTCCTGGCATGCAATAGGCACCCAATAAATATTTGCTGAACTGAACAACTCATGTTGCAGAGCAAATGGCCACAGTCCAGGGAACCCCATCTACCTCATCCTGCAGCAGGCCCTCATTTTCACCTTCACTTTTTGGCTTTGAGATAGCTATTTAGAATAGAACTAAGAACTCTTGATATATGATTGACACTAACCAAAATATATTCCTAAAGAGTCTCTGAAACCCTGCATAGGAAATGTCTGTCAATGGAGAGTCAATTAATACAGCAGATTCAACCAGGATGGAAGGAGTAGCTAGAAAGGAAGGGCAGCAAAAGCCATTTCTCCCTTTCAGTGGTCCTTGGGCTATGCTCCCCAGGCCCTCCATCCCTTCTGGTGTGCCCCTCCATCCTTCCTGCCCTGCCTAACAGAACCAACAGAGGAATGGGACAAAAGTAAGCAAGCAAATTCCTACAGGCTAAGCAAATTCCCAAAGGGAGTGATGTCCAGATAGAGGCTGCTGGGCAGCTATATTAAGTACCCCATCACTTCTTCATTCACTTGGCAAACATCATAAGTGTCTACTAGGTGCCAAGCATGTATGTATAAAATTGCCACTGTAACAGGGTTACCAAAGAGAGGAGAGATCAGGACCCACAAAACAGCACCCAGACCTAGTCAGGGAGGTCACAGAATGCTTCCCTAAGGAAGGAAAGACGAGACAGAGATCTGCAGGAAGCGTAAGAATTCCCTAAGTGGGCAGGAAACAGAATCCCAGGAGAGGGAACAACAAATGAGGGGGAAAGCAAAGCCAGTCAGGCTAGAGTAGGGAACCCAAGGAAGAAGGGGTACAAGAAGAGGCTGGACCAGCACTGCAGGGCCTTGAAGGCACTGTTAAGGAGACTTGTCTTTATCCTAGAGCAAAAGGAAGTTAAAAAAGATTACAGGCAGTGCATGACACAATCAAGTTTGTATCAACAAGCTTATTCGGACTGTGGTGTGAACAATTGAGTGAGAGCACCAAAGCAGACACAGGGAGATAGGAAGGCAGGATGGTGGTGCCTACAGAGAAAAATGGGCCGGCCCAGGGGGGATTCAAACAGTAAACCAACAAGTCTGAGTTGACTGAGGAGTAGGAGAAGGGCTGATCTTGGGGTTCAGGCTAAGTGGCTGGGGTAGGGTGGTGCCATTCACAGAGGCTGGGAGCACAAGAAGGGGACCACATGTGGGCAAGTTTGAGCTGTGTCTGCAGATATTGAGAAGGAAATGCTTTTGAGATGACCCGGAAATGCTTTTGAGATAACTCAGAAATGCATCAGGTAGGCCACAAGTTCTGCGAGTCTGGGACAGAGAAATGACCTGGGCTGGAGTCATAAACGAGTGAGATTCCTGAGCATTCATGGAATGCTCAAAGCTGCAAGAATCCTAGAAACCACAAGAGATCACCAAGGAGGAAGCCCAGACCGAAAGAGAAGATGGCCAAGGAGGATGTCTTCAGAGATCTAAAGGCAGAAGGAGGTCGGCCTGAGAGGGGGGAGAACAAGGAGAGGCTGAGCAAATGGCCAGGGCCAGATGGTCACAGAGAGTGACCTCCTGTGCCAAAGCCGCCCAGAGGCCCAGCTGGACATTCTCAACAGGCCCTGGCACCCAGGAAGAAAAGACTCTTTGATTTGAGACCTGGCGCTCCCAGGACCACTCTGAAGGGTCTTGGGGGCGAGGAGGGGGAAGGGGGCCTCTACTGCTCAAAATGTAAATTTTTCCAATGAGACACTACAACTAAATGCAACTAAATCCTAACTTGCATCCTATACTACAAAAAAGAAATAGGTGAGACTACCAGACAAATCTGAATAAGATTTGTATATGTTAGTGTCCTGGTTTTGCTAATTGCTTCTGTTAAATAAGATATTAACATTTGGGGAACCAGGTAAGTAGAATGTGGGAATTCTCTGTCCAATTTTTTTACATTTTTTTAATTCTGAAATTATTTCAAAATGATTTTTCAAATAAGACACTTTGTAAATACCTCAAAACGGAGCAGAGTGTAAAACGGCTCAAGAAAGAAAGGTCTTTGTGATATATAGGCCCCCCTCCCTTCTTCTCTTCCTCATCTCAATATCAAAGGAAAGTGAGGAAAACGGGAAAACAAACACCCTCCGGAACCTCAGCGATCCCAGAAGCAGGCAGAAACGCCAGAAATGCCCTGCACCCAGCGCACCCCCAGCGGAGCCTCTCCCAAAGGGGCGTGGCGGGGGATCCGCACTGCCACACAGCCTGCCCCGGCCCCAACTCCGCCCACAGCCCTTCCTCTCAACCGGCCCCGCCCCCGACTCGGCCCCCCGGTCCGGGCCGCTCGGCTCTCCGTATATCTGCATTAGCGCGGCCCGCCGCAGCCTGGCCCCCTGGCCTCGTCCCCTGCCCCGCCCAAAGGCTCCCGCCCCCGGTCCCACCCCATCCCCGCTAACTCCGGGCTGAGCCCGCCTCGGCCCCCGCCCCGCGTCCCCGCCCCGCAGCAGAAGCGCCCCCTGCGGCCCTCGGAGCTGGGCGTCCGGAGGCCCATTGTCCCTGTCCAGGTCCCGCCTGCCCACCGTCCACGTGCGGCTTTAAGAGCCAATGCGTAGGGCGCCGTTGAGAAAACGCAACGCCAGGCCCCGCCGCTCCCGCACCCGAGCTGGGCCGGGTCGGTGGCGCGAGCTGGACGACGCCTACCTGCTGTGGTCGGCCCGAGCTTTGCGGATCTGAGCTGGACACCAGGCACAACGCTGTGCCTGGAACCCCGCGTCCCCGCAGGCGTCGGACGTCGCGGCCGCGCAACGTGCGGCACGAGAGCGCTCGGCTTGCCTCGGCCAGCCTACCGCACCCCGCCCAGGCCACGCCCCCCACCCGAGCGACCATCGAGACGCCAGGACCTCCACCGAGCCTAGAGGGAACCCAGAAGTGCCTCGGGTGCAGGGGCCAGCAGGGCAGAAATATCCCCCGCCCTTCTCGGCACCTCAACTCAACCTGCTACCATGCATGGTAGCCTAGACGCTTTACTCGCTCTTCCTGGGGAAGGTACGAAGCCTTTCTCTCTAGCACGGTGGTTCCCTAGTGAGGCCCCAGATCAATAGCTGCTTCACCTGGGAACTTGATAGAAATGCAAATCCTGGGGCTCCACCCCAGACCTACTGAATCAGAAACTCTGAGGGCAGGTCCAACAATAGAAGTGATTCTGGTGCAAACTAAGATTTGAAAACCATCTGCTCTGTGGCAGGGTTTCTCAACTTCTGCACTCTGAACTCTTTGGCCTGGATAATTCCTTGTTGTAGGGGCCTGTCCTGTACATTTGTCGACACAAAATAACCAATAACCATTGTATAGATAAGAGAAATAAGGTGAGTTTACTTGAGCCAGAGTGAGAAGTATAACCTGGGAAGGCTTTAGAAAGGGTTCCAGAGAAGCGTGGTTTTCAGTAGTCGGGGGAAGAGGGAGAATCTCCCTCTGCCCTTTCCCTTAAGGTTCTTCTGGCTGGCCAAATAATCAACAAGACAGGTTAGCAGGAGAAAATAATACCAAGTTTAATAACATGTATACATGGGAGAAAGCAGGACACTGCATTTCTCAACACAATAGCAGAAATTCTCGTCTTAAATATCTTTTTCAGCCAATGACAAAGGAGGATTTTGGGGGTGGGGGGAGTCAGTTACAGGAGATTACCACTAAAGCACAGTAAACAAGAGTAAGGTTATTATGCAGCCCAAGGCCTCACCTTCCACATTGACAAGTCACTAGAGATGAGCTCATCCCCCTCTCTTCTCCAAACAGAGAGGGAGATACCTTTACAAATGGAGATTTCTCTTATAAATGTAAATGATTGTCTGGCAACTCTTCGCAGGGTCATCCAGAGAATGTGGCCAGAGAGACAGAACTTCTGATAAGAGGGGCTTGTTGGTGCCTTTCCTGTTGTAACATTTACCCTACGTTATCTTTACAGCCATCATGATAGATCTGTTCCAGGAAGGAGCCACCATGTCAAATTCTTTAGGCAGTTAGTGGGGGAGGTCAAATGTCCTCAGAGAAAACAACCAAGGTAAAGAGATATATTTCAGGGTGGCCAAATCTTGATCTCCCACACCAATAAGGCATTACCAGTAGGGCGTAGGAGGGGAAGCATGCATTCTTATCTTGAGAGTGTATTCTTTACTTTAATGGTTAAGGAGATGTACAATATGTTTTATAGGCCATAAGTCAAGCTTTTTCTTCAAGCCAAATCAGTTTTTGTTACTGCACAAAAGGCACAATCTGCTCGCCGCTTTGAGACAAAAACCAATCGGCAAGAGGCAAGATGGTGGAAAAGAAAGAGCAGTTTATTACAGCTTGCTAACAAGGGGGATGATGGCCAACTAACATCTCAAAGAACGATCTTAAGGGGGCACAAATTCTTACAGCAGTTATATAGGCCAGTGGGCTTTATGGGAGGGGGTTAGGAATGTTGATCTTCTGGTGTTAGTGACTGGGAGTGTCACACCAGATCTTTCAGTTTTCTTTGATGATGGCTATCAGCATAGACTCTCTGTTCAGGGGTCATCACATTCCTAAGGAACTCAAAAGAACAAAGCTATCTTATCATGGCTGGGAGGTACGTTCACAAGCAGGGGTCATAAAATCTACAGAGCAGTTAGATCTCGTGGAGGGTGCATATCCAGCTGGGTTAGTTTGTCAGAGGTCATTCAAAGTTACAAAGTTACAATATTCTTTTCTACAATATCACTTCCCTTATGAAACCAGCAAACAGTTAGCCACTGATGATTAAGCAGCTAGTAACTATGAGGGATCAGAATTGGCTACCTCAAAATGTGTTTCTGCCTGACTGACACTTTGGCCTCCACCCCCACTGACTGACAAGGGGAGTTTGGGATGGGAGGCCTGCCCCCGGAACAGGCCATCACCATAGACATCTCCGGGTATCTGGGTGGGTCTGTGCTAAGCCCATTCTTAGTTCTGGTTACCCTTTATAAGAGATATTTACATTTGTAAAGAAAATCTCCATTTGTAAAGGTGTCTTCTTCCCTGTACCAGGAAGAAGAGGGGGATTGCCTTACCTAGAAACTTATCAGAACAGAAGGCAAGGACTTAAATCTGTATGATAAACTTACCCATTGTTAACTGTGCTGTTTAGGCAATATGCTATCTGACTCCCACTAGGTTCCTATAGGTAACATCCCCCTGGAGCCGGGCTTACCATGGTAATGGGTGTTTGAGCTATTTTTTTCAAGATTTGAACCCCTTGTCCACTTCAGGCCACATTGAGACCACCAACTCATCAACTGGGCCCACACAGACATATGTCCAATAAGCGACCTTTTGACAGCAAGAGGTTGGCACTCCACCCTCAGGGCGTGTTAATGCCATCATTCTGTGAACATGCGTCCTATGAAGAGGCGTGAAGCCTGACTATGCTTGTGCAGATCATCATCATCTCTACCTCATCTCTCCTCACCTCCAATCATTTCGGACCACCTTGCCCCCTACCCCATAAATATCCCTGAGTCCCGATTTTCAAGGAAGTGGATTTGAGATTCATTCTCCCGTTTCCACACTTGGCTGCCTTGTGATTAATAAACCTTCTCTGTCTCTGCAATCTGGTCATCTTGGTGATCGGCTTTCTGGGCGGCAGGCAAAAATGGACCTGGTGTGGTAACAATTTGGCAAGCCAGCCAGGAACAAAGTCCAGGTGCACCTTTTTGTCCAAGACTCATCAGCCCCTTGCCAGCATGGAGAACCTGTGGATGAGTCCAGCAGCTGCCAGGAGCATTTCTTCTGGGACTGTTCCAGGATTCTTTTCCTGGCTTGGCGCTGCCGACTCCTTGGCACATATTTTTACTTTGCAGTAGAGAGACGGTTTCTGGGTTTGGAAGACATCTTTCGGTGAATAACTTCGGCACAAGTGACCAGATCCTTATTTCTTCTTCCTTCTGGTCTGACTTCCGAAAAGGAAGCTTTGGTTTGGGAGGGGACACCCTCCATGACTTCTGAAAAGGGAGCTTTGGTTTGGCCTTCATTGTGAAGGTCTTGGTTTTGGGGACACTCAAAGTTCTCGAGATCTGGTTCTAGCTGCAGCATAAGTACACTTTGACTAGCCATGTCTAAATTCTGAAACAATGAGAAATCCTAATTCTATTCCCACCTGCAGCCCTCTAGGCTGCATTCTTCAAAATTGGGCAACTTTCAGTTATGACTCCATGAAAAAGGAAAAAATGATATTTTTTTGTTAACACCCTGTGGCCACTATATTCTTTAGACTCAGAAGAAAAATAGCCTGAAAATGGGTCCTTAAATTATAATAAAATCTCACAATTAGACCTATTTGGTAAATGGGAAGAGAAATGGGATGAAATACCTTATGTTCAGGGGCCGGCCCAGTGGCACAAGTGGTTAAGTGCACGCATTCCACTGCGGTGGCCCGAGGTTCGCCGGTTCGTGCCCCGGGGACTCACCAACACACTGCTTGGCAAGCCATGCTGTGGCAGCATCCCATATAAAGTGGAGGAAGATGGGCACGGATGTTAGCCCAGGGCCAATCTTCCTCAGCAAAAAAAAAGAGGACTGGCAGATGTTAGCACAGGGCTGATCTCCTCACAAAAAAAAAAAAAAAAAATGAAATACCTTATGTTCAGTCTTTTATGTTGTTATACCAGAATAAGCCTGTACAGAGGAGATGTACAATTTTGGTTCAACAAGCGGGAAAGATTAAAAAAAAAAAACCTGTTTTGCCTGATTATAGTGTTTTTAATGAAAGGGAGGAAGATTTACTGATAATTCAGTCGAATACTCCAGCTGCTCCTCCTCCATCCTCATATGGTGGTGCTGTTTCTTCTTCGCCACCACCGCCTGAGCCACAACCCCAGTCAGACTCCCCCAGTCTCTGTGGGTCAAAATGTAGGAATGGTCTCCCCATCTCATACCCACCAGGGTACCCAGTTTGGCCAGAGAGCTGCCCAAACCCAGGTGGGGCAATATCCATTAAGGCAAGTCCCCATTGGAGGTATAGATGCGGCAGCCGGGCGGCTGATGGGACTAATTTGGGTACATTCTCCCTTTTCAACTTCGGATTTTTTTAACTGGAAGAATAACATGCCTACCTACAGAGATGACCCAAAAAGAATGGAGAATCTTTTTTCATCAATTTTTGCTACTCATAACCCAACTTGGGCAGAGGTACAAAACTATTGACCATGCTCCTCACTTCTGAGGAGGACTGAATGGTTTTAGAAAAAGCTATGGAGGAAGCAAATCAGCTACATGCAGAAACCCCAGGCAACGCTGTGAGGGCTGAGGCAGCCCTAGCAGTGCCAACAACTGACCCCAATTGGAATATAAATGCAGGGGATAGAGCCAGAATTGAACATTATCAGGACTGTATTTTGGCAGGGCTTTGAAAAGGGGTCCCGAAACAAAGAAGCTTAAATAAAGTAAAGGAGGTAAAGCAAAGGCCTAATGAAGACCCTTTGGCGTTTTTAGAAAGAATTTTTGAGGCATATGGGCAATATACAGATATAGATCCAGAGGCACCAGGGAATTTAAAAATGGTAAATGTGACTTTATCAACCAGAGTGCCCCAGATATTTACAAAAAACTGCAAAAATTGAAAGAGGCCCTCGGGATGCAGATGTCACAATTAGTTGAGATTCCCTTCAAAGTTTTCAATAACAGAGGCCATGTTCAAGAAAGAAAGGAGAAATAGAGGATGAAACAAGCCACGCTGTTGGCAGCTGCCCTGACTCAAGGACCAGCCTGCACTCCACCACAAGGAAGAATCCAACCTAAGGTAGGCTGTCCTGCGCCCCCAACTCCAATTCGCAAGGGACACCATACTGTAGGACCCCACCAACATGCCTACTGTAAGAAAGAGGGCCATTGGAAAAGGGAACATCCCAGCCTAAGTGAAATTCTTGAAGAAGATTGGCCACAGGCAGTGTGCCAAATGCCTCAGGTCACTGATAGTGATCAGGAATGACAGGGCCCAAGGGCTCCTTCCAACCTCACTGACTTCGTCATGATTTCCCAAGCAGGGCCCTGGGTGACTATGGCAGTGGGAAATAGACTTTTGGACTTTCTGGTTGATATGGGGGCTACTTAGTTGAGAATGTTTGGCTTTCTAAATTCTCTGAAAAGACAATGTTAGTGACGGGGGTCTCAGGAGAAACTTTGAAAAAGTCATTTCTCCAACCCCTAGACTGCCAAATGGGAAAAATGTACTTAAAACATAGTTTCTTGTATATGCCTGAGTGTCCTGTTCCATTGCTGGGATGAGATTTGCTGACCAAGTTAAACGCCAGAGTGACCTTTGCACCTGGACGGATGGACATTAAGTACCACATGAACAGGCTTGTGCCTTCCAAGCAGGGCTGTTAGAGCAAACTGAGGAGCCTCCAATAGAGATTCCAGAAGAAATAGTACAAGAGGTAAGGCCAGATGTGGGGGCGGATGGGAGGCCAGGACGGGCAAAGACAGCAGTGCCTGTACACGTTAAAATTCATCCTGAGTCGAAAATTCCAAATTTGAGTCAGTACCCACTAAAGGAACATGCCAGGTGAGGTATTCAACCTCTATTGACTGCCTTTCTGAAATATGACCTCATCTGCCCTTGCCAGTCCCCATACAACACCCCAGTTTTACCAGTGCAAAAGCCTGACACACAAGAATATCGCTTTGTGCAAGACTTAAGGGCAATTAACTAGATGGTGGAAGATATCCATCCGGTGGTGTCCAACCCTCATACCTTGCTTACCACCTTGTCTGGAGATTTCAGTTGGTTTACAGTTCTGGACCTCAAAGATGCATTTTTTGGGCCGGCCCCGTGGCTTAGCGGTTAAGTGTGCACGCTCTGCTGCTGGCGGCCCGCGTTCGGATCCTGGGCACGCACCGACGCACCGCTTTTCTGGCCATGCTGAGGCCGCGTCCCACATACAGCAACTAGAAGGATGTGCAGCTATGATGTACAACTACCTACTGGGGCTTTGGGGGAATAAAAAAAGATGCATTTTTTTGCATACCTTTGAGTCCCAACTCTCAGGACCTATTTGCATTTGAATGGGAGGATTCTGAGACTAGAGCCAAACAACAGTATTGTTGGAAGGTCCTCCCTCAGGGCTTTAAAAATGCTTGCACTATCTTTGGAGAAATCTTAGCCAGAGATTTGAGAGGTCTCCAATTAAAAGAAGGAGCCCTTCTCCAGTATGTGATTGACATTGTGGTCGCTAGTAAGACCAAAGAGATCTCAGACCAGAAGAGGATTCTGACTCTCAATTTCTTAGCCGAGTGAGGCTACAAGGTCTCCAAGAAAAAGGCCCAGATCTCACAGCCATCTGTTAAATATCTGGGTTTTGAACCGTCACAGGGTCAGAGAAGCCTACCCCCTGACAGGAGAGAAGCACTGACTAGGATAGCAGTGCCCACTACTAGGAGACAACTGTGAGGATTCCTGGGCATGGCAGGATTCAGCCATATCTGGATCCCTAACTTTGGACTGATAGCCAAGCCCCTCTATGAGGCTCTCAATGGTGGAGACAATGAATCCCTTAATTGGACTGGAGAATGCCATAAAGCCTTCCAAACCATTAAAGAGAAGCTACTTACCACACCTGCTCTAGGCCTCCCAGACATTACAAAGCCGTTTGACCTGTTTGTTCATGAGAGGCAAGGAGTTAGCCTCGGGGTGCTAACCCAGAATTTGAGTAACATGAGAAGGCCTGTTGCCTATTTCTTGAAACAGTTGGATATGGTGACTAAACGATGGCCTATTTGCCTGAGAGGGGTAGCAGCCACCTGTGACTTGTTACAGGAGGCAGAAAAGCTTACTTTGGGTCAGCCCACCACTGTGCACAATCCTTGCCATGTACTTCCTCTTTTGGAACAAGGTGGGGGTTGCTGGCTTACCTCTGGGAAGCTAGGCAAGTACCAAGCCATACTGCTTGTCAACCCTAACATCACTCTGAAAGCAGTCTCGACCTTAAATCCAGCCACTCTACTTCCCACTAGTACTGAAGAACCTGTACATAATTGTATTCAGATAATTGAACAAGTTTATTCCAGCTGTCCTGACTTGACAGACCTGCCATTGGAAAACCCAGACCTTGAGATGTTCACAGATGGGAGCAGTTTCATGGTACAAGGACAATGCCGAGCTGGATATGCAGTGGTAACCCATCAAAAGACTCTGGAAGCAGAAGCCCTGCCTCCAGGTACCTCCGCACAAATCAGAACTTATAGCTCTGACAAGATCCCTCCATCTAGGTAAGAACAAAACAGTAACCATTTTTACTGATTCCAAGTATGCCTTTTCAGTGGCATGGCCCATGGAGCCATCTGGAAAGAAAGAGGGTTATTGACTGCAGGGAAAAAGGAGATTAAATATGCCAAGGAAATTTTAGACTTACTAGAAGCTGTCCTGGAACCAAAAGCAATGGCCATTGTCCACTGTCCAGGACACCAGAAATCAGACTGTCTAACCACCCAAGGGATCAATCAGGCAGATCAGGCTGCAAAACTAGCAGCCAGAACAAAAGCACCTAGGTCTCTGATAATGGCCCTGATTCCTGAAGTAGTTTTAACAAAATGCCACCTAAATACTTTCCTGAAGATTTAGAAAGGGCCAATGAATGGTGATTTAAATGGGGCCCTGCCTATTCTCAGGATGTGGACTACGGATACACCGAAGAAGGGTGGATTTAGGGGCTGGCCTGGTGGCGCAAGCAGTTAAGTGCGTGCGCTCCGGCTGCAGCAGCCCGGGGTTTGCCGGTTCGGATCCTGGGCGCACACCAACGCGCTGCTTGTCAAGCCATGCTGTGGCAGTGTTCCATATAAAGTGGAGGAAGATGGGTATGGATGTTAGCCCAGGGCCAGTCTTCCTCAGCAAAAAGAGGAAGATTGGCAGATGTTAGCTCAGGGCCCATCTTCCTCACACACACAAAAAAAGATTTATAATAGGCAAGGAATAATCCTTGTCCCTGAACATCTTATGGAAGATGCAAATAAGTCATATACATCAGAGCACCCACTATGGGAGGGACACCACCCTCTAATGGATTCAGAAATTCATTATAGGAGCAAATATGTAAAGGACCATTCAAAAGGTTGTTCAAAAATGTATATGTGCCAAAAATAACCCAAAGATAGGACCCTCACCAATATTAAAAGGAGTCCAATCCAGAGGTACCAGAGCTGGGGAAGATTGGCAGATTGACTTCACAATGATGCCAAGAGCCGCTGGGAATTTCAGGTACTTACTGGTGTTGGGGGAAGAGGGAGAATCCCCCTCTGCCCTTTTCCTTAAGATTCCTATGGCTGGCCAAGTAATTAACAAGACAGGTTAGCAGGAGAAAATAATACCAAGTTTAATAACATGTATACACAGGAGAAACTCAGAAATGAGCAACTCGTCCCTCTGTCTAAGCTGCTTGCTTAAGTATTGCAGCTAAAGGCAAGGAATGTGTTGGGGGTGATTAGTGGTCTGGGACTTCAGAGGGCAGGAAGACAATTCTTTTCAGGGTCATCTGTAGATAATGTGGTCAGGGAGAGACAGAGTTTTTGATAAAAGGGGCTTGGTGCCTTTCCTATTGTAACCTCTATCCTACATTGTCTTTACAGCCATCATGATAGAAGATCTGTTCCAGGAAGGAGCCACCATGTCAAATTTTTTAGGCAGTTAGTGGGGGAGGTCAATGTCCCTCAGAGAAAACAACCAAGGTAAAGAGATATATTTCAGGGTGACCAAATCTTGATCTCCCACAGTCCCGCCTTTGAAACTAAAAGTTTCACAGTCCTTTTAAAACTTAAAGAAGTTTCATAGTCCAGAAGCTGAGTTGGTAGATTGTTTCATCTCACTGAACACATTTCTTAGTCCTGATAATAGATCAGTTCAATTTAGTTTCTTTTGGAAGGTGGTGATGCAGGTGGGCTCTCAAGGTTACGCCTATATTACGGAAGCAAGCAATCAAGTATTTAATAGAAGCATTTCTGTGTAAACGAAAGAAGAACAAGGTTAATGGTTGGAACAAGTTGTAAAGCAGTTTCTGAGTTAGAGGACAGCCAGTTAAGGTTTTAGATGTCAGCGTCAAAGCATCTTTTGCAGTTTAAAATGTCTCTGATGGTGACGTCAGGTCATCTCTTAAGTTTATATCAAGTCCATCAGCTTCAGTTTGTAAGGCTTCAGGAAAAAGGGCAGGTTCAGTTTTCAGTGATTTCAAATGAAAATGATGGAAAAAATAAAAAACATTAGTTTGGATATCTGTAGCCAGATATTTCAGGAGACTAGAAGAAATCAGGATCCAGTCCAGTCAACAGCTATAAAACAAAAACCTCAAAAGACAATTAACAAAACTAGGATCTAATATCTGCAAATGTGTACTATAGTTTTTACTGAAATATAATTTTTCTCTCTAAAATCACCCTCATTTTTATTAAGATAGCCAAATTAAAACTAACTAGTTTGCAAAATAAGTCTAGTTCCAATAGAGTTGGCCCAATTATTTACATAAGTACAGCAAGAATAGCAATTGATCACACAGGCTCTTTTAAATCTGCTTTGCTGGAACTTTTTATAAGGAATCTCAGATTTAACTTTAAAGGCCTCTCCAGGCCAGGAAAGCCAAGCCAAGGATTTTGTCATCAGACTTTGCCTGTAATACCTACAGATTTGGGTGAATTCCTCTCTTCTGAGGTTCCCCCACAGTATTTTGATGTTCCTTGTGCCTGCCAGATAAATGACATTCTTTACTTATCCTGGTAAGTGCTGCTTGGAACATAAGGTACCAGGCCAATATTTCCACGTGGCTTTATTCCATAAAGTCCAATCATGATTCCTCAAAAGCTGTATGGTTATATCACAAATATGATGTTCCAGTCACAGCCTTGGTAATATAACCAGTGTTTCCAATTGTGTCCTGTTATAAGGAGAACAGATTCTTATTGAACTTATGCAAATAACTATATTGCCATGAAAACAACAATACTCACTCACTAAGAGTTTTTAAATTCTGGAGGGATCAGGTAGAGAGAAAAAGAGAAATATTTCAATTTTGCTTACAAAAGTATCAATTACTAAATTGCTATAAATCATAGCTAGCTCAGGAGAAAAGAGAAAAAGTTTTCCTTAAATCTGAAAAAAACAAAACATTAAAAATCCAGCAATACTTCAAATGAAAAATCATAAAAATTATAATCATCCTTATCAGTTCATTCAGTCCTGTGTAATCCACTCTTGATCCCACTCTTTTTGTTAGCGGCTTCATGAAGTCATCAGTTTCTCCATTGGATTTCTGTAATTTTTTTACCAAGTTCAGTTTTATGATCAGAAAGTTTATCAGAAGCCTGTACTCCAGTGTAAATGTCAGAGTCCTTTCCCTGATTTTTTTGAAGTTGAAACATTTTGCAAAAGCATTAGAGCAAAGAAATAATTCTGTAAACAACAAGACCTCAAAATGGCAATTGACAGAGAAATTTGGTTAATTTTGTGACATACACACTTTAAAATAATAATAACCAGAATTATGACTGATAACCAGAACAGATCAGAATTTCAGTAATGTTATACAATTTTAAAACACCTATGTCAATAACATTTGCCCACATAATAGCACCTAAGCAGACTTATCATCACTTGTCTGACAATGCTTTCCATGTAATTTAACATACTGAATAAGCCTAATAAGTTAAGTATCTTTCTCCTTATAGGAAGAGAGCAAATTTCTTTGAGAAGTTCCAGGGCCCTTTGAAAATTCTCAAAGAAAAAAAGTAAAAAGAAAGACTTTATTTAAGATATGAATTTTGGGGAGCTTGTCAAAAATATAAAAAATCAAAGCAAACAGAGCATTAACAGTCTAAAAAGCCTTAATAGAGAGACTTCAGTCTTTTGAACACAGGAAATTATTTTAACAGGTTTTTTTTTAGGTAGACTTACTCAAAGGTAAAGAAAAATCTTTTGTAACCTCTTTATCAAGTTTAAGCAAATTATCTTTTTAAGAGAAATAAGACCAAATTATAATTTTGTATGCGTTTACTTCTGATATTAAAACTCATTTACTTAATTAAATTCATTTCAATCTTAGCCAACTTGACCATGCATAAACTCCTTTTCCAGAATTCCTCTTCTACAAACCTATAACTTTCTTTTTACATTCAGAATTTGTCCCATGTCTTTCTTTTCCCTCTTAATACTTGAGGACAAATTTATCTTTCTTAATCAATCAAACAAAATATTTTCATTCCTTACTAGAGATGAAGAATTGGCTAGATCTCTTTCATTAGAGGCCTTGGCCATTCTAGAACTCTTGTGATTAGTCACAGATGAGAGTTCCACTTGATGACTAATTTTCACATGCAGCCATTCTTATATGTTTATCACTCAGGTGGACCAAATAAAAGCCCGGGCAGTCCCTGCAGAATGCTGGCTCTCCAGACACCAATGGGAGACTTCTCCAGTATGACGACTGTAACCATAACTATGGTCTGTTGATCCCCCCCACCCCAGCACTGCAGAGGGTGCTCTACACACATCATGAATGCCCTCCACAACCCCGAACACCCCTTATTTACCTGTAGAGAAACTGAGGCTGAGAGATATTATTTGTCCCAGGCTTGATATTTCAAAACCCCAAACCCAATAATCTCCTTCCTACCAATTCAAAGTTTGTTGATTTGAGATTTTAGAGTTCTCATCAGAGATTTCCAGGGCTAGAGAAACATTTTATTTACCCTTTCGCTAAGCTCTTGGGAATACCTGGCTTGTGGAAGCCTCATTTTGAAGCTTTGGAGTTAAACATACAGAGGTTCCGATCTTTGCAAAGTGAGGAGTGTTCCCTTCTCTGGGTTGGTAATGCTGTGAGAAAGCTGGGAGACGGTCATTTGGTAAACAAACTCTCTGGGTATCTGGAGAACAGCTCAGGCAATATTTGCTTGGTGGCAGGGAGGAAACAGAAACTTTGGAAAGAGAGAGCTGATTCTGGTTTCCGACTCTGCCACTTGGCAACTGTGTGGCCCTGGTCAAGTTTCTCCACTTTACTGAATCTGTTTCATTGTTTATAAAATGGGCACAATAAAGCCTTCTTATATTGGAAAAAAAAAATATTTTCATTCTTTGTATCTTTTTTATACATCTTACTTTCTTTGTACACAGACATATTTTTCTTAATATTTAGTAGCTTCAATCACATATATTAATTAGAAATTTTAACTCTTAGAAACCCCAATTTGTAAGTAAAAACTAAGTAAACAATTATAAACTTTCTTTTACATTAGTGTCTGTGGCTTGGAAAATTTATAAACACTTCATAACTTCTAGAAATATGTTACTTTATAGTACAATCTTTTAATAAAACACGTTTACCAATAGACCCAAAACACCTTTTAGTGTTCCTGTAATGAAAAGCCAAAAGTAGACAAACGTACCTTTAGCAATCAATGTCTAATATCTTATGTTATTTGGAAATGATCTAGATACTCAATTGAATTTTTATCATAAAATTTAGCAAAACTCTAAAGTTTTCAGTTACCAAAAAGAGTTTGGAAGCTGTAACCACCATAACACATAATTGTTGTTTAAAGTTCATCCAACATTCATCTTTTTCACAACTATTTACTTGTTCCCAATAATTATTCAGATTGCCTATAAGACTTCATAAGACATCAGATAAAATTAGCCATCATTTAATTTATTATTTTTGTTAACCAATTCTGTAATAGAAATAACATCAGGGTTTTTTTCCTACAAAATTTCATGTAAATTTCATCACCTCTTATACCTTTAGACATAGTTTTCATTAAGATTTTTATCAATAGGTCTTGGTCTTCTAATTTTGGACAAGGGAAGCATTCCCAGTCAGACATTTTAAAACATACTCAGGCAAAGTTGATGTAACCTCTTTATATAAAATTAGCTCAAACATTCCAACCTTTATAATCTTATCAACACTTACACTTTTACATGTTCTCAATTCAATTGTAACCTGAGTCAAGGTCTTAAGGCTAGTCAAATTTTTCCCTTCCTTTTTCTGGCCTTTTCTTAGGTAACAAATAAATAATTATGTGAGAGCTCTCAAAACATTTTTTTTCCCCTAATTTAGAAGTTTTTCCAATTCAAAGTATCCGTCGTCTGGCCATTGACGAGTAGGATCTTCATTTGTATATTTATTCCAATAGTGACTCGATCCAATAAGCCTTTTTAAGGAAAGACCCAGAGGTAACTTTCCACGCTTAAAATAAATCTTTACCATGGACGCAAGCGGCATCCCTGGTGAGGGCGCAGATGATGTAGCCCCCATGATCCACAGAATTCACTCCCAAAGATATTCAGAGAAAGTAAAGACCTTCGTTGCACAGGCGGTAAGGATGGTGTCTCCGGTCTCCCACAATAGTGTGGGACGCCTCCAGTCACAGACCCGCTAATCTGTGACACCAGGCAGGCGGTACTGGAATGGGATTTTTCCAGCACTAACAAGCAACGAAGGTTAAGACGACAAAAGCCCTTATGGACTGGACCCTTTATGACAAACTCCCCTGAGAGCTTGGCACAGCCGGACAAAGACAGTTTGGAACCCCAGTCTACTCGACTGGCCACCAAGGTGCACTCCGGTAAATGCACCTTCCGTATGGTGGAGACCAAGGAGAATATTCTCACTGGTCACAAAGCCAAGTTCTCAGGACACAGAACAAGACAGAGACTACCTGGGAGGAAAAAGGATCAAGATCAAAACCAAGAGTACTCTACCAAATTTAAACCAAGAGTCACTAAAAGCACAAGAAACTGGTTTCCCAAATATTTTCTCCTGCCAATCTAAATTTAGAAAGAGAAAAAAATTCTCACCATTTCCTTCCGCCAGACTCTGCAGATAGAGATTCCGGGAGGCTGACATGGTAAGAAGTCTTACCTTTTTGCCAGCTTCTGTCAGGCGTTCCCGTATCTCATCATCTGCAGTAGTCCAGGGAGAAGGCAGGTCTTCCAGCCAGAGAAGGCAACTTGCCAGCCAGTGTGGCTCCTGGCGACTACGCCAAAACTGTCGGGGGAAGAGGGAGAATCTCCCTCTGCCTTTTTCCTTAAGGTTCTTCTGGCTGGCCAAATAATCAACAAGACAGGTTAGCAGGAGAAAATAATACCAAGTTTAATAACACGTATACATGGGAGAAACTCAGAAATGAGCAACTCATCCCTCTGTCTAAGCTGCTTGCTTAAGTATTGCAGCTAAAGGCAAGGAATGTGTTGGGGGTGGGTAGTGGTCTGGGACTTCAGAGGGCAGGAAGACAATTCTTTTCAGGGTCATCTATAGATAATGTGGTCAGGGAGAGACAGAGTTTTTGATAAAAGGGGCTTGGTGCCTTTCCTATTGTAACCTCTATCCTACATTGTCTTTACAGCCATCATGATAGAAGATCTGTTCCAGGAAGGAGCCACCATGTCAAATTTTTTAGGCAGTTAGTGGGGGAGGTCAAATGTCCCTCAGAGAAAACAATCAAGGTAAAGAGATATATTTCAGGGTGGCCAAATCTTGATCTCCCACACTGGTGATCATGGACACATTTAATGGCTGGGTAGAGGCCTTTCCCTGCCAGTCTAAAAAGGCTTCTGAAGTGGTTAAAGCCTTATTAAAAGAAATAATTCCTAGATTTGGATTACCTATGTCTATTCAGAATGATAATGGAGGGGGTTTCATAGCAAAGATTACGCAGGAGGTATCTGGAAACTACATGCTTTTTGGCAGCCACAGTCTACTGGAAAAACAGAAAAGATGAATCACACCCTTAGAAAGACTTTAGCTAAAATTTGCCAAGAGACTAATTTAACTTGGGACAAGGCCTTGCCAGTTGCCCTGCTCCGGGTGAGGGTAGCCCCTAGAAGCAAGCTCCAATTGAGCCCTTAGAAAATGTTATATGGGAGACCCTTGCTATATTTTAAATATGGCTTGGGGGATCCAGGAGGAACTCAGATTAAGGAACTAGACACTGTCAGGTATGTACAGTCTTTGGGAGATACTCTAACTGCTATACACAAGTTTGCCTCTAGCAGGTTAATGTACCCCACAGATGTTCCCCTACATCACCTGTCTCCTGGAGACTGGGTCCTATTAAAGTCCTGGAGAAACCAGCATCCAGAGGACCAACTCCATCCTCACTGGACTGTGACCTATGAAGTGCTGCTGGTATCCTACTCCTCAATAAAGCTGAAAGGAATTAAGCCATGGATCCACCACACTTGAGGCAAGATGGTCCCATGAGAATCATCAGACCCACCATGTCCCACCTACCAGAACACCACGGGAAGTGGGAATCACACCCTGTAGGAACATCATAGCCTAAATCATCCTGACCTTGGCTGGATCCATACTTCAGACACTGGCTTCTCCTCACTACCTGCCTCTTATTCTTGTGAACCTCTAACTGACCTAAAGTTACTTTTCAGGAAAAGGAAGAAGTCATAAGAGAGATCTCCACAGCTGACCGGGGTTCTTACGTCCTAACCACACTTGTTTCAATAATTGCTCTTTTTGTGATACTTTTCTATTTCTTACAGACCAGCTGTGCATTCACTGGCATGCTGCAAGGGTTGGACCATTTTCTTCGAAAATGCCAAATAAATAACTCCACAGCCTATTGCTAATCTTTTAAAACTACTCCTCTAACAATCATGGTCTCATTAAAATATGGCTTCATCTTTTCCCTGATCAATTATTTCATCCTTGTTTAATGTTAGAAGGATAATTCACTTGTGAGAATCTCCCAATCTTCAGCAAAAGCCAGGAACAAGAGAATATTTCCAAATGAGTGCTAAACAGTTTCATTCCTCTAACCCAGATCTACACCCCAATTCAACAGGAAGTAGCTTGATCGGTCATCACCCCAAATCCCTCAAGAATCAAGAATGACCAAAGAATAGGGGGAATTGAAACTGGTAAACAGTTAGCCATTGATGATTAAGCAGCTAGTAACTATGAGGGACCAGAATTGGCTACCTCAAAATATGTCTCTGCCTGACTGACACTTTGGCCTCCACCCCCACTGACTGACAAGGGGAGTTTGGGATGGGAGGCCTGCCCCCGGAACAGGCCATCACCATAGACATCTCCGGGTATCTGGGTGGGTCTGTGCTAAGCCCATTCTTAGTTCTGGTTACCCTTTATAAGAGATATTTACATTTGTAAAGAAAATCTCCATTTGTAAAGGTGTCTTCTTCCCTGTACCAGGAAGAAGAGGGGGATGGCCTTACCTAGAAACTTATCGGAACAGAAGGTGAGGACTTAAATCTGTATGATAAACTCACCCATTGTTAACTATGCTGTTTAGGCAATATGCTATCTGACTCCCACTAGATTCCTATAGGTAACATCCCCCTGGAGCCGGGCTTACCATGGTAATGGGTGTTTGAGCTAATTTTTTCATGAATTGAACCCCTTGTCCACTTCAGGCCAGATTGAGACCACCCACCCATCAACCGGGCCCACACAGACATATGTCTGATAAGCAACCTTTTGACAGCAAGAAGTTGGAACTCTACCTCGGAACATGCTAAGGCCGGAATTCTGTGAACGTGCATTCTATGAAGAGGCGTGAAGCCTGACTACACTTGCACAGATCATCATCATCTCTACCTCATCTCTCCTCACCTCTGATCATTTCGGACCACCTTGCCCCAACCCCATAAATATCCCTGAGTCCCTATTTTCAGGGAAGTGGATTTGAGATTCCTTCTCCCATTTCCACACTTGGCTGCCTTGTGATTAATAAACACTCTTTCTCTTCAATCTTGTCGTCTCAGTGATTGGCTTTCTGGGCAGCAGGCAAAAACAGACCTGGTGTGGTGACAATTACATCAACCTTGTTTTGAGCCAGTATCAATTTCCCCCCTTTGCTGTTTAATCCCTCAGTCTTGAGGGATATCCTGTTGGTCCATATTATTGAATCAGTCTCTTAGTAAGACGGTAATGCAGGTGGGCTCCCAAAGTTAGGCCTATATTGTGGAAGCAAGTAACCAGGTAATTAATAAGACAAAAAGGAAAACTAAGTTAGTGGTGGGAGCAAATTATAAACCAGTTTCTGAGTCCAGGGGACAGCCAGTCAAAAAGATTTCTAGATGTCAGAATCAAAGCGTCTTTTGCAGTTTGAAATGTCTCTGATGATGTCATCGGGTCTTCAGGTACCTTTCTGAGTGGCTTACACAGCAACAGATATGAATCTCTCTTAAGTTTATATCAAGTCCACCAGCTTCAGTTTGCAAGGGTTCAGGAAAAAAGGGCAAGTTCGGTTCTTAATGATTCCAAATGAAAATGATGGAAAAAAATTGAAAACATTAGTTTGGGGATTTGTAGCCAGATATTTCAGGAGACTAGAAGAACTCAGGATCCAGTCCAGTTAACAGATATAAAACAGAAACCTCGAAGACAATTATCAGAACTAAAACCTAATACCCATGAATGTGTACTATAGTTTTTATTGAAATATATATGTTTCCCTCTAAAATCACCCTCATTTTATAAAAGATAGCCAAATTAAAACTAACTGGTTTGTAAAATAAGTTTAGTTTCAATAAACCTGGCCCAATTATTTACATAAGTACAGCAATAAAGCCATTGATCATATAGGCTCTTTTAAATCTGCTTGGCTGGAACTCTTTATAAGGCATCTCAATTTGAACTCTAAAGGCCTCTCGAGGCCAGGAAAGTCAAGCCAAGGACTTTTTCATCAGACTTTGCCTGCAATACCTACAGATTTGGGTGAATTCCTCTCTTCTTGTGGTCCCCCAAAATATTTTGAGTTTCCTTGCACCTGCTAGGTAAATGAAATTCCTTACTAACCCAGGTAAGATTGCTTGGAACTCTGAATGTAAGGTACCAGGCCAATATTTCCACATGGCTTTGTTCCATAAAGTCCAATCTTTGTCTCTCAAAAGCTGTCTTGTCATATCTGAGTCTGTATGTTTTTCTTAAATATAATATTCCAGTCAAAGCTTTGGTAATATAACCAATGTTTCCAATTGTGTCCTGTTATGATGAGAACAGATTCTTAGTGAACTTATGCAAATAACTATATTGCCATGAAAACAATACTCACTAAGAGTTTCCAAATCCTGGAGTGATCAGGTAGGGAGAAAAGGATAAATCTTTCAATTCTGCTTACAAAGTTATAATTTACCAAACTGCTATAAGCCACAGTTAGCTTGAGAAAAAAGAGAAAAAGTTTTCCTTAAATCTGAAAGCAAAACATTAAAAAATACAGCAATATTTCAAACAAAAGTCATAAAAATTACAATCATACTCATCAGTTCATTCAGTCCAGTGTAATTGATTCTTGATCTTAATCTTCTGTTAGCAGTTTCATGAAGTCAGCAGCTGCTGTTAGAGTTCTCTTATTTCTTACCCAGCTCAGTTTTATGATCTGAAGGTTTATCAGATGCCTGTATTCTAGAGTAAGTGCCAGAGTCCTTTCTCTGAATTTCTCTGAAGATGAAACATATTTTGCAAAAGCATCAGAGTAAAACAATAATTGTCTGTAAACAACAGACAACCCCAAAATTGCAATTGACAAAGAAATTTGGTTAATTATGTGACATACAACACTCTAAAATGATAACCAGAACCAGACTGATAACCAGGACAGATCAGAATTTCAGTAATGTTATATAATTTCAAAACATCTATATCAATAACATTCACCCACACAACATCATAGGTCCCCATGAAACAATGCTTAGCTATCTATTCAATTAAAGTGACAACAGAAACAGTCAAGGGCAAACAGAGAGTTAAAACAGTCAAAAAAATCTTAATAGAGAGACCTCATTCTTTTGAACATAGGAAATTATTTTAACACAGTTTTTCTTTTAGGTAGACTTACTCAAAGGTAAAGAAAAATCTTTTATAACCTCTTTTTCAAGTTCAAGAAAATTATCTTTTAAGAGAAAGAAGACCAAATTTTAATTTTGCACTAGCTTACTTTTGATATTAAAACTCATTTACTTAATTAAATTCATTTTAATCTCAGCCAACTTGACCACGCATAAAACTCTTTTTCTAGAATTCCTCTTCCACAAAACTTTTATAAATTTTCTTTTACATTCAGAATTTGTCCCATGCCTTTCTTTCTTCCCTTCTAGGACTTTAGAACAAATTTATCTTTCTTAACCAACCAAACAAAGTATTTCCATTCTTTGTACCTTCTTTACTGAAAATATACATCTCACTTTCCTTGTATACAGAGCTGTTTTCCTTATTAATTTTTAGTAACTTTAATCACATATATTAATTAGAATTTTTAGCCCTTACAGACTTTGTCTTCTAAGTAAAAACTAAGTAAGCAGTTATAAACTTTCTTTTACCTTAGCATTCTGTGGCTTGACAAATTTATAAACACTTTTCATAATTTCTGGAAACACGTTACTTTATAGTACCATCTTTTGATAAATCACAAGACATTTTTACTAATAGACCCAAAACACCTTTCAGTTTTTCTCTAATAAGCCAAAAGTAGATAAACTTAGATGTGTTTAGCAATAATGTTTCAATATTTTATCTTATTTGAAAATGACCCAGATACTCGCTGAACTTTTATCATTAACTTAATTTAACAAAACTCTAATGTTTTAAGTTACCAAAAGGATTTTGGAAGCTGTTTTTTCAAGTATATAGACGAAAAAACATAATTCTTGTACCCAAAAACTCTTACTTATTTTCATCTATCTAAATCATTTGTTTCCAACAATTGTCAATCAAACCAACAAACTTAAACCAGTTTTCATTTACCAAAGGTTAATTTATATCATGTTAACTTAAAAGACATTTAGGTTAACTGCATTTAAAAACAATTTTTGTAAGCGCATCCTTTCAGCTAATTGAATAAAGCTCTTAATTTTGACCATACCATCAGGAGGTAAAATATCACACACATGTAACATACATATAGACACACATACACAGAATCTCCACAGCTGTGGTTTTAAAATTACTGCCATGAATTAATACAAAACTCCCTAGCTATGAATCCAAATTTTGTTTTAAGCCTTTTTACTAATATTTGTGGAGAAGACACTCGAGATGCTAGATTTTTAGCAAGGGCACTTTATGGCCCTTTTTTCTGGCCTTTTCACTTTTTTTTTTCTCCTTCAGTCCTAGGAATTAGTGATGGGCCAGATAACAGTTCCCAGAAAGGGGAGAGGATAATCTTTTTTGAGAGAAAGGAACTGAGTGGAATTTGAACTTCCTCTAGAGCTGCATTTCCAGCCTTGCAAGGGTCTTTTTAAAGGACAATTGCTCTTAATTTCTCAGAAATTGGGTTGTAACTGAAATGACATTATAGGTTGATCTACCTGCCCAACTACATCACAAAGCACAGGGAAACCACTCAAGTTTTCTCCAAGATGGAGTTTCTTGGGGATACTTGCCTTATAATTTTTAACATCCCAATATCTGCAAGCATTTGTGGCTTAACTATGGATGCAAGAGGCACCCTAAAAGAGAGTGAAAAATGAATACCCCTCATGAGATCCAGAAAGTTCATTCCCCAAAAACATAGCCTAAGAAAGCAAAGGCTTCCACTGCACAGGTGGTAGTGCACTAACAAACGACGAAGTTTGAGACAACAAAGGCCCCTGATGGACTGGGACACCTCATGACCAAAGAGGTCACAAAGCCGAGCTCTCAAGACATAGAACAAGACAAAAAGGAAAAAAAAAAAAGAAAAACTTCATCTTATATGCACATTAACCGCTTTAGCTATGCTTTGGGTCTCTCAGAGCCAGACTAATACCTAGTGGGGAGGTGCCGCAGGGTTGGGCATTGTGTATGCTTCACAGAGTACCTCATCATTGCATGGACATTTTCTTGAAGTTGACTGGGTACCTGTGTCATCTACCCTGTTCCGTGACCAACTGATCCTTTCACAGGAGACTTCTTGAGGTGGTGAGCACCCTAATGCCTCTTAACTGCTTGACCCATGCCCACCAATATTGTGGCTCTTTTGGCTTCCAAGATGCCCTGTTAGCAATAGCTTCCACCTTATGTGCATACTCCACAGGTGGACCCTAGGGGAAAGTCGACTGCAGGCTTGCCCAGACAAAAGGCTTATGGAGATACCTGCAACTTCTATGGGTTTTCCTTTATGACAAATGACACAAAAAACAGAAACAAGGGAAAATAGCAAACATCTCTGAGAGAAGGATCAGAAACCAATGAGTACTCAGTATGTTGTACTGTTTACTTGTAGCTGAAAGTCTCCCAATTCAGGAGAATGCAGCCTAAGGGGTTTCAGGTGGGGATTGAATTAGTGTTTCCCACTGTTTCAGAATTTAGACATCGCTGGTCAAAAGTATATTTATGCTGCAGCTAGAATCAGATTGTGAAAATTTCAAGCATCCCCGAAATCAAGGCCCTTACAATGAAGGCCCAGCAAAGGCTTTCTTCTAATGGCCAATGTAATCCCCCTGAGGCTGACAGCAGTTTGATAGGACTCTTAGCCACAAACAGGAGGGCAACCCATATTTCTGTCTGACTATCTCTGACCATGAAATGAGGTGCAACCATATTTTCATCCAACTGTATTTTGGGACACCCCCCAACCTGACAATTATCAAGCTGAGCCCTCAGGACACAAAACAATCTTGGTAAGATTCTGCTGTTCTCTGCAAACATTTACAGCTTCTGGAAACTTTCAGTTGAAAGGTGGAGCCCTTGACTCTTTAAAGATAAAAGATTTTTCCTTGTTCCTTGGTTTGGAGCCTCAAAAAGAGCCCAAAATCCCACTGTAATTTTAAATTATCCCTGGTTATCTGGCTAGCTGTTGACAGTTATCCCCATTTTAGGGAGCTTTTCCCAAGGCGTTCACAACAAACAAGGTCATTTCTAAAGAGAGTTTGTTGTGATCACCAAGAAACTCAGTCTCCAAACAGCCAATTTTAACAAATAAAACAGTCAGACATAGAAAAACATGAACAGACACCAAAATCCAACATTATGGGACTCTAATCCAGAGTACTCTGGGACTCTAACCCAGAGATCAGGCCTCTAACCCAATTCTTTTGAGTGCCCCAGCAGCTGTAACCTTTATATTGTCTCCCAAAATTCTAGCCTTAAGACTTTAACCCAGGAATCAAATCTCATCAGTGGTGCCTCTAACCCACTATCTTGGTGAGATATTAGACAATTTTAGGTACAGGCACATTTTACTGAGGTCACTCACCCAAATCCAAAAGATGTCTGATCCTGGAGATCTTTACAGACACAAATACAACACAGACGAACTAGACACCAGCTCCTCGATTCCAGATGAAGTCCTATTCCTCTTTGCATTCTGGCAGGGCACCCTATTTACCAGATGGTCCCCCTTCTCAAAGAGGAGGCCCCAGATGGAGGGGGAGGAAAGTTCTCGGTGGTGCACCACCTAGGCAACTTACCCTACTCCACATGTGAGCCCATCAACCTACCAGAAGTAGCCATTTCTCTTTCCACCATAGAGAGCATTAGGAGGGAGCCAGCATCAGCATGGGAGAGTAGGTGGGGCAGATCCCTGAGACAAAGAAAGCCTTGGCAGCCGCTATGGACTTACCTGACAGGTCACTCATGCAAGGTTGGCTGGCCACAAGCAGGTCTTAACATCCCAGCAGAGTCACCAGATTTCTGCTCCCGCACAAAGGGCACAATCTGCTCACCATAAGACAAAAGCCAATCAGCAACAGGCAAGATGGTGGAAAAGAAAGGGCAGTTTATTACAGCTTGCTAGCAAGGGGGAAGATGGCCAACTAATGCCTCCAAGAACCATCTAAGGGGGCACAAATTCTTACAGCAGTTATATAGGCCGCTGGGTTATAGGGGAGGGGGTTAAAAATGTTGATATTCAGGTGTTACAATTGGGAGTGCCACACCAGATCTCTCAGTTTTCATTGATGATGGCTATCAGCATAGATTCTGTTTGGGGGTCATCACATTTCTAAGGAACTCAAAAGAACAAAGTTATCATCTTATTGCAGCTGAGAGGTACGTGCACAGGCAGGGGTCATTTAAATCTACAAAGCAGTTTGATCTCCTGGAGGGTGCATATCCAGCTGGGTTAGTTTGTCAGCGGTCGTTCAAAGTTATAATAGGGTTTCTTTTCTACAGTATGGCTTCCCTTATGTCAAACTTGTCTTGAGCGGATATCATTTTCAACCAAATAGTTATCCCAGATACCTCAATATGTGAAAATGTCTTGTAATTTACCCTTTTCGATCAATAATCTTTCACTAGAAAACATTGCTGATCAAAATATTGTCCCTTGCTGCCAGGGTGGTTGCTGCCTGTCCTGGGGCTAGCATGTCCCTCAGTGCTAGGCTCTTGTTTCATCAATTTGCCCAGTTATCCATGTTGGGGGAAAGTAGTCAGATATAGTGGACAAGAATAGAGGGGTATATTAACAGGGGAAATGTTTCATAGGTTACGTAATTTGTCAATTATTTTTAGATTATCCCACAAACATTGCACATGTGCTTTTACATGACTTCCTATAGTTATATTGTTTATAACAATTATAGAACAGGTAATCCAATACTTGAAATGATTAGCTTAAAAATGAATTCTTAGGCATAGCCTTAATAAGAAAATGAGATTCATCCAGGGTTGTAAGATCCATCAACCGTCTCACATCACTGAGCAATCGTTACTCTTGCTGGATGCCAGTCTTACAACACTGAGTAAAGAAAAGAGTAATTAACTTGAATATTATGACTAATACAAGAATTCCAAAGAACAATAGAAATAGGAATTGCAATTGGGTCGCAAATGGAAGCCAACACCGGGAGGGATCCAACTAAACAAATCAAGACCAGGTATAGGATCGCTCAAGGCATTCAGAGATGACTTATTGGAAGACTCATCAGGTATAAAAACACCTCATTCACTTTGAATGATATATGTGTACCACCTTAGGATGCTGTAAGAATATCTAAGGCCATTCCATTTTGAAGGACAGCCTTCCTCATTAAAGACATTTTAGTATTTAAAAAGGCTATTCCTGCTTGTCAACTGTTAAGGGCTTCTGTATGGGATATGACATCCTCTGGCCCCAAAGAAGCAATAAATATAGCTAGCTGCCCTGTGGTCATACCAGTGAAACACTGAATGAGCCCACCTGGCCTTAAAGAGAGAAAGATTCGGAACAGATGTTAGCTCAGTGAATCCTTCCGTGCATCCAAGGGAAGTTCAGCTCAGGGTGCAGTGTTTGAGCCATCGACGCAGTAGCCAAGGCCAGAGATTTGTTCCACATAGCCGTTGAATTCCATTAGGAGCCACCCCATAAATGCCTGGCCTTTGAGACCAGCCTCTTCCAAATCAATCACTTCCTTTAAGTATGATAGTATTCTGAAAACCTTAAATGGAACAAGTATAGACTACGTATACAGTTTACGCGTAACAAAGGTTTAAATGAGGAGGTTTAATGTGGGGAATACAGGCCTGGTCTGGAGTCTTGGGACAGCTGTATACAACAGATGCCATCTTCTTCTCATCCTAGTTTGGAGATATTTGCATTGGTCAGTTGAAGGCAGGCATCAGAAATAGGAACTGAAACTCACTCAGGTGGAAAAGCCTCTTTTTAAAACGAGAAATGTGAATCCATGAGTCTATGCCTTTTGATTCTGCAGCGCATAAATTGGTTAAAAGTACTGGTATGGCTCTTTCCAACAGGGCTGTGAAGAGTCTTTTATTTGATGCCTCTTCTGATAAACAAATTCTCCAGGTCCATGATCCTTAAGGTCCAGGAGCTCTCTGTGAAAAGAATCGGCTACTAACCTCTCATCATTTTTTTTTAAGTGTCTCAATGAGACCTTGACAGCAATTAAGATATTTCCTTTAAGCAAAGTTGGTTCATACATTTCTTCCTCTAAGTCCAGTTATTATCTTGAAAGGAGACAGCTGATGTCTACCAAAGGGTGTAGATCTAAGACGGAGGAGCACTAGCGGAAGAGCTTTTGGCCACGAGAGATTAAATGCTTCTGAAAGCTTTGTCAACTGAGTTGTGATTGTGCTGTTAGTTCTTTCCGTCAATCCTGAGGATTGGGGATGGTAAACGCAGTGGAAATGCTGCATTATTGGCCAAATATTACAAATAGATTTAATTATTTGTCCTGTGAAATGAGTACCCTGGTCACTATGTAACTCAGTAGGGATTCCCCAAAGGGAAATTATTCTCTCCATTAATAATTTGTCTAAAGCCATCACTCTTCTGCAAGGAAAGACCTTAACGCAACGTGAGAACGCACAGATCATCCTAAAATACATTTATATCCTTAAGATGGTGACATTGGGACAAAGTCCAATTGCCATACCTCAAAGGGTACCCCAGAAAGGGGAAAGTGGCCTTGTGACTCATGAAATAGTCTCCCTAGATTATATTTTGGGCATATAACACAACGAGTATAGGCTGTATGGGCCACTGTGGGAGAGTTTTCAAAAGTATTGCTTTCCCCACAAAATTACCTTTTCAGGTGCCCAATGGGTTAATTGATGTATATCCTGGAGCAGTGGCAATTGTGCTCCAATAGGTACTATGGGTTTCCTATTGGGCCCAAACCACATCTGTGAGGGGGTCTCAAAAATTCCCCCTTTTGAATGTCGTGTCTGTTTCTCTTCTTCGTGGTGATTTCTTGAGCCTGTAGAAAGAAATCTTTTACTGGGTTAGCAGAGTTAATAGAAAGTAGTAGGCATTCTCGAGGCTGGATAGTATATCCAGCTTGATAATGTCTTGCTTATCATTTAAGTCAGACCCATCTGTAAACCAAATTAAATAGAATTCAGTCGTGGTCTTTTCCTCTTGTGATGTTGGAAGCAAGGTAGCAGGGTTAAAAGAGTGAATAATATTTACCTATGCAATATAGCCTAAGGAGGTTTATCATTTACTTGACAACGCTTCTCGTGCAATTTAGCATATGAAACAAGCCTAATTAGTTTAGTATGACCCTCTTCATAGGAAGAGAGAATGAATTTCTTTTAGAAGTCCTGGGGCCCTTTGAAAATTCTCAAAAAATAAAGTCAAAAGAAAGACTCTATTTAGGATATGAATTTTAGGGAGCTTGTCAAAAATATCAAAAGGTTTTAAAACTTTTGGTCAGACAAGATCAAGGGGCTGCTGATCTTGTCACAGTGAAACAATGCTTAGTTATCCATTCAAACAAAGTGACAACAGAAACAGTCAAGGGCAAACAGAGCATTAAAACAGTTTTAAAAAAAAAGAAAACCTTAATAGAGAGACCTCAGTCTTTTTGAACATAGGAAATTATTTTAACATAGTTTTTCTGTCTTTTAGGTAGACTTACTCAAAGGTAAAGACAAACCTTTTACAACCTTTTTATCAAGTTCAAGAAAATTATCCTTTTAAGAGAAAGACAAAAACCAAATTCTAATTTTGCACCAGCCTACTTTTGACACTAAAACTGATTTACTTAATTAGATCCATTTTAATCTTAGCCAACTTGACCATGTACCAAACTCTTTTTTCAAAATTCCTCTTTCACAAACCTTCTATAACCTTTTTTCACATTCGGAATTTGTCCCATGCCTTTCTTTCTTGTTTTTCCTCCTAAGACTTTGGGACAAATTTATCTTTCTTAACAAAACAAACAAAAATATTTTCATTCTTCATACCTTCTTTACTAAAAACATATCTTACTTTCCTTGAACACAGACACCTTTTCCTTATTAATTTCTTGTAGCATTCATTACATAGTAGAATTGTAACCCTCAGAAAACTTAATTTTTAAGCAAAAACTAAGTAAGCAAATATAAGCTGTCTTTTACATTAGCATTCTGTGGCTTGACAAATTTATACACATTTTTCATAATTTGTAGAGACATGTTACTTTATAGTAATAAAACAAGACGTGCTTACTAATAGACCCAAACACTTTTTAGTTTCTCTGTAATAAGAAGCCAAAAGTAGGTGATCTTATCTTTAGTAATTATTATCTAATATCTTATCTTATTTGAAAATGGTCTAAATACATAATGAATTTTTATCATTTAATTTAATGTAGCAAAACTTCAAAGTTTCTGTTACCAAAGAGATTTTCAAAGCTATATTGTTTCTCAAATATACCATAAGACATAATTATTCTACCTGTCAGGGGAAGAGAGAGAATCTCCCTCTGCCCTTTTCCTTAAGGTTCTTATGGCTGGCCAAATAATTAACAAGACAGGTTAGCAGGAGAAAATAATACCAAGTTTAACAACATGTATACATGGGAGAAACTCAGAAATGAGCAACTCGCCCCTCTGTCTAAGCTGCTTGCTTAAGTATTGCAGCTAAAGGCGAGGCATGTGTTGGGGGTGGGTAGTGGCCTGGGACTTCAGAGGGCAGGAAGACAATTTTTTTCAGGGTCATCTATAGATAATGTGGTCAGGGAGAGACAGAGTTTTTGATAAAAGAGGCTTGGTGCCCTTCCTATTGTAACCTCTATCCTACATTATCTTTATAGCCATCATGATAACAACTCTTTCCTGAAACAGATCTTTTGTTTTAAATTCTTTAGGTAGTTTGGGAGGGGAAACTCAAATATTCTTTCTGAGTTCTCTGAGTCCTTATTGTCTTCAGCTCGAAATAATCCACATATCAGAGTGGTGCCTCCTGGGGTAGCTTGCCCTGAGCACCATCATACCCCAAAACTCTTACTCATTTTCATCTATCTAAATCATTTGTTCCCATGAAAACTTCATGAGACATTAGGCAAAATTAGCTATCATTTAAAGCTATTATTTTTGTTAACCAGTTTTGTAATAGAGATAACATCAGCTTATTTAACCCATAAAGGTAGAATAAAGCCTGCAGGTCTGCATCATATCCAATGCTGATAACTGAGGACATGCCTATTTTAATCAAACCAACAAACTTAAACAAGTTGTTATTTACCAAAGATTATTTCATATCATGTTAACTCAAAAGACATTTGGGTCAATTGCATTTAGGAATAATTTTTGTAAGCACTTACTTTAAGACAATTAAACAAAGCTCTTAATTTTAGCCATACCATTCGGAGGTAAAATATCACACACATATAACATACATATAGACACACACATAAACAACAGACAGATGCAATAAAGATTTTATAGCCTCTGTTTTAAAAATTTTAGCAGTTTGCATCTGCAAAAGATTCTTTTCCCATTTCTTTTTCTTTCTTTCAGTCTTAGGCCCCTTTTGTTAAGCACTTGTGCAAGTCTACAGAGTTTGGAGGGAAGGCTGGCCATTTGGGAACTGTTTGTGCTTTTAGAAGCTTGATTTCCTGCTTTTCTTTGAGTTTTCTTTTGCTATAAAGTCTGAATGACATCTAAGGACAGTGTAGTGGGACAGAAGTGTGCTGCTTGTGAGTGTTATGCCCTAAAGAAAGGTTGTAAACACTCTCTTATGTGCCTCGGTTTCTCCCACTGGCAATCTAAGACAGCTGTGGGGGCTCAGAGCGCATGGGTGACCAACCCTCATAGGCGCTTCCCCAGATGAGCCTTTAAGTAATTAACATGAATGATAGTGGAGTTCCCTATGGGACCACTGCACATCTCAAGGCTCAACCTCAGACACTCCCACTAGGTTCTCAGTCACCTGAGAATGCTTTTCACCTGGGAGGAGCTGGTGTCCCTTCTCTGCAGAGCTGAACAAGTTCAGACTCTCATTTCTCTATCAAGTGGTGGGTTCAGACTTTAAAAACACAATTCTTTCCAATTTAAACCCAAATTAAAAAGGTCAGCCTGCCCCATTCACTCCAAAAGTTCCCCCCTAGGCTCCCCTGGCCTAGGAAATTCCCCCTGTTTTTTCTTTTCTAGGAAGTCCCCCCCTAGGTTCCTCTGACCTAGGGTATGTTCAGGCACCCCCTTAAGACACCTAGTGTTAAGGTTTGAAACAGCTCAAATAAACTCTGGACTGTCGACTAAAAATAAGGAGCTCCATCAGGAGAACTCACCAGGGTCACCTGAAGAATGCAATGATCCGGGGGGATCTCAATGGGCCCAAATGCCAGTTCAGTGTAGATTCCAGGTGGTCTCCAGTGGGTTTCTCTGAAATCCTGCCATGACTACGCCAAGAAATGTTGACACAAAATAACCAATAACCATGCTATAGATAAGAGAAATCGGTGAGTTTACTTGAGCCAGAGTGAGGATTATAACCCAGGATGGCCTTAGAAAGCATTCTGGAGAAGCATGTACAGTCTTATATCTTTTTAGAACAAGGAACATACATTAAACACATCCAGGATACATTTTTATCAAAATTTCAAAGAGGTATTCAGTTGCAAATTAGCAGGTCAATATGACCATGATGTCAGGAAAGGGACTAATCCGGGCATTACCAATAGGATGTTGGGGGAAGAGGGAGAATCTCCCTCTGCCCTTTCCCTTAAGGTTCTTATGGCTGGCCAAATAATTAACAAGACAGGTTAGCAGGAGAAAATAATACCAAGTTTAATAACATGTATACATGGGAGAAAGCAGGGACACTGCGTTTCTCAACACAATAGCAGAAATTCTCGTCTTAAATACCATGTTCAGCCAATGACAAAGGAGGATTTTGGGGGTGGGGGGAGTCAGTTACAGGAGATTACCACTAAAGCACAGTAAACAAGTGTAAGGTTATTATGCAGATTTAAAGCCTCAACTTCCACATTGATAAGTCTCTAGAAATGAGGCCATCCCCCCCCTTCCCAAAACAGAGAGGGAGATAACTTTACAAATGGAGATTTCCCTTATAAATGTAAATGATTGTCTGGCAACTCCTCGCAGGGCCATCCAGAGAATGCGGCCAGAGAGACAGAACTTCCAATAAGATGGGCTTGTTGGTGCTTTTCCTATTGTAACATTTATCCTACATTATCTTTACAGCCATCATGATAGATCTGTTCCAGGAAGGAGCCACCATGTCAAATTCTTTAGGCAGTTAGTGGGGGAGGTCAAATGTCCTCAGAGAAAACAACCAAGGTAAAGAGATAGATTTCAGGGTGGCCAAATCTTGATCTCCCACAAGGGCATAGGAGGGGAACTATGCATTCTTATCTTAAAAGAGTGTATTCTTTACTTTAATGGTTAAGCAGATGTACAATGTATGTTTGATTGGCCATAAGTCAGGCTTTTATCAGTTTTGAACCTGAATAGTTACCCCATATACCCCAATATGTGAAAACCTCTTGTCTCATTATGGGTAGCATCACCAGATAAAATACAGGGCACCTACTTAAATTTGAAATTCAGATAAACAACGGTGTTATTGTAAGATTAAATTTTAACTGAGAGTCTTGTATTTCATCTGGAGATCCTACCCACAGGTATTTTTATTCGCTAAATCTGGCAACTCTGATTATAGGATATTGAGCATTCCTGGTGTGAAAGATGACATGAGTGGACCCATATTAAAACAGAGACGAGCAGCCATTTTGAAACTTGCAAATAGTTAGCCATTGATGATTAAGCAGCTAGTAACTATGAGGGATCAGAATTGGTCACCTCAAAATATCTCTCTGCCTGAAAGACACCTTGACTCCAACCCCCACTAACTGACCAAAAGAGTTTGGGATGGAAGGCCTGCCCCCAGAGCAGGCCATCACAATAGACACCTCCAAGTATCTGGGAGGGTCCTTGCTAAGCCCATTCTCAGTTCTGGTTACCCTTTGTAAGGGACATTTACATTCATAAAGGAAATCTCCATTTGTAAAGGTTTCTTCTTCCCTGCACCAGGAAGAAGGGGAGGACGACATTACCCAGAAACTTATCAGAATGGAAGGAGAGGACCTAAATCTGCATGATAAACTTACCCATTGTTAACTGTGCTGTTTAGGCAATATGCTATCTGACTCCCACTAGGTTCCTGTACATAACATCTCCCTTCAGCTGAGGTTACCATGGTAATGGGTGTTTGAGCTACTTTTTTCAGGAATTGGAACCCCCTGTCCACTTCAGGCTGGTTGAGACCACCAACCCATCAACTGGGCCCATGCAGACATATGTCTGATAAGCAACCTTTTGACACCAAGAGGTTAAAATTCCACCCTCAGGGCATGCTAATGCCACCATTCTGTGAACATGCATCCTGCGAAGAGGCATGAAGCTGACTACACTTGCACAGATCATCAATTACCTCATATCCCCTCACCTCCAATAATTTCAGACCACCTCTTCCCAAACCCCATATGTATCCCTGAGCCTCTATTTTCAGGGAAGCAGATTTCAGATTCATTCTCCCATTTCCTCATTTGGCTGCCTTGTGATTAATAAACCCTCTCCATCTACTGCAATCTCGTCATCTCAGTGTTTGGCTTTCTGGGTAGCAGGTAAAAACAGACCTGGTGCAGTAACAATTTCAGAAGAATTGCTTTGTATGTCTTATTTTCCAAACTGGACAAAACCAACAACATTAGAAGAAGTCACTAAGAATGAGAATATCCTGTTTGTAATGACTGATGAAATTGGACTTTGCTGATGACTGAATCACTAACCAATCAATGAAGGACCAGTCTAGACTTTTGCCTGACGACAGAATCTCAAGCCAATCTACGCAGCACAAATCTAGCCTTACCTCATCTAGCACTTGTCAACCTTCAAAAACAAAAACAGTTTAAGAGGCAAATCATTTATTTGGGATCAAAGAATTGCAATTCCTGGAGGACAGATTCAAGTAGAAACCCAAGCAGTGTCTCAATTACAGGAGAAGGGCTTGAGGTTGTTATGGGAAAAAGGGAGGAAGATGAGGTAAGTTGTATTAAAGATGAGTTCATTGGTGCTAGATGAGACCATATATATGCTATATGTATGTATGCATATAAACATAAATATGATCCATTTTGAGTGAATTGGCTACTAGCAAG
Organism: Diceros bicornis minor; assembly: GCF_020826845.1. Taxonomy (NCBI): domain Eukaryota; kingdom Metazoa; phylum Chordata; class Mammalia; order Perissodactyla; family Rhinocerotidae; genus Diceros; species Diceros bicornis. The sequence continues at coordinate 7,680,272 of NC_080759.1, read as the reverse complement.
CCACAGGGTTTTATCCTCCTGAGATGTTCTCATTAGCCTGCTCTTTGAAAAAGTATGATTCTTTCAATATAAGGTCCCTGTTGACTGCTTTCATTTTCACAGAAAAGTAAGTGAAGGATGTAAATTATGTTAAAAATTTAATATGTTAACACCTTAAGGGGCAGTTGGGGCGAGTCTTCTATGAATAGAGTCTATCGATCCCAACTGACTCTGTTCGCGGAAGACTCACCCTAAACTGTTCAGAGAAAATTGAGAACAAGGGAGTGCTACAGAGGGATAAGTTTGGGAGGGTCGGGGTGGAGGGGGCCCAGATGGGGACATGTGTGTGCACCTTGATAGCTGTTTCGCGCCGTAGCAATTCGCGCCATAAAATGTAACTGTCTGAATGTTTTGAATTAACCAATCATGTAAAACCGCGCCAACCTTTTCCCGCTTTATGCTCCCAAATCCTATAAAAGAACTTGCCCCCTAAGGCTCGGGGTCGACCCCTCTGTCTCCTGCGAGAGACACGAGTCGACCCGGAGCTCCGTTCAATAAACCTCTTGCGTTTGCATCAAGTTCGGTCTTCTGTGTCTGTGGGCCCGCGTCATCCCGAGACCTGGTGAGTTGGGATTTCCCTCCCCTTCCCCTTGGGAATCCAACATTTGGGGGCTCGTCCGGGATCCACGCGGTAACCCCAGACTCCGAAGACCCCTTGGAGGTAGGCCTGAGTGACTGAGTGTGTGAATGTGTGCGGCGCCGCAAAGTATTGTTTTATTGTTTTGGTTTCAGTATCGGGCAGCCGCCGCTTCGGGCCGTGAGGACCGAACGGCTGCAGTGGCAGACGTGCTAGGGACTGCAGGCTGCAACCCTGGGGGACGCCCCAAGGGACAAGGGGAGTCAGGAAAGCCTGACCAACCCCCCTTCCAGGTGGGAAAAGGAGCGATACCTTTTCCCGGGGAGGACTCGGAAACCCCTCCCGTCTGAAGCCGCCTTCGGCTGGCTTGTAGAGACGCCTTCCGGGCAGGGTTGTCTGTGTTTTAGTGTGTCTTTAGTGTTTATTGTTCTGTTTTTGTTCGTTACATGGACTTCCTTTGACGGGATGGGACAGACTGTGACGACCCCCCTTTCCTTGACCCTAGACGACTAGACTGAAGTGCGAGCGAGAGCGCACGACTTATTGGTAGAAATAAAGAAAGGGCGCTGGCAGACTTTTTGCACCTCTGAGTGGCCGTCCCTCAATGTGGGTTGGCCCCCTGAGGGGACGTTTAATCTAACTATTATCCTCGAGGTGAGGGCTATTGTTTTCCAGGAGAGACCGGGGTCCCATCCTGACCAACGACCATATATTACAGTGTGGCAGGATCTGGTGCAGAACCCACTCCCGTGGGTTAAGCCATGGGTAAAAGCAGAAAAACTAAGCCCCCGAGTCCTGGCGCTGCAGGATGCGGAGACACGGCAAAAATCGAAATCAACTCGAACAGCGGAGTCGGAGACCCCTTCGGCCCCCCCCCCCCCCCGGGTCTACCCTGAGATTGAGCCTCCTCCCGAATGGCCCCCTTTCTCGCCTCCCCCTTACCCCTCCCCCGCTCCAGGATCGCAATCAGGACGGAGGGCGACTGGCTCGGGTCCCTCCGCTGAAACCCGAAGCCGCCGCGGAGCCACTCCGGACGGGCCTGATACCACGGTGGCGCTCCCGCTAAGAGAGTATGGAGCTCCTGCGGGGCCCAACCAGCTGTCACCCCTCCAGTACTGGCCTTTCTCTTCCTCAGACCTGTATAACTGGAAAAATAACCATTCCCCCTTTTCAGAAAACCCCGCCGGATTAACCGCCCTGATAGAGTCCCTAATGTTTTCCCATCAGCCCACTTGGGATGATTGTCAACAGCTCTTACAGGCACTCTTTACCACGGAGGAGAGAGAAAGAATCACACAGGAAGCAAGAAAGAATATCCGAGGCACCAACGGGCAGCCGGCAACGATAGCGGAAGCGGAAGAAGGGTTTCCGCACAACCGGCCCAATTGGGACTATAACACGGCTGAAGGTAGGGAGGCGCTGTCCGTTTATCGCCGGGCTCTAGTGGCGGGTCTCCGAGGGGCCGCAAGGCGGCCCACCAATTTGGCTAAGGTAAGAGAGATCCAGCAGGGGCCCACTGAACCTCCCTCCGTTTTCCTAGAACGATTGATGGAGGCTTACCGCAGGTATACGCCCTTCGACCCATCCTCGGAAGGGCAAAAGGCCTCTGTCATTATGGCCTGTATTGGACAGTCTGCCCCAGATATAAAAAGGAGATTACAAAGGCTAGAAGGGCTGCAGGACTACGACTTGCGGGACGTGGTAAAGGAGGCTGAAAAGGTGTATCATAAAAGAGAGAGTGAGGAGGAAAAGTGAGAGAGAGAGAGAAGGGAGGCTGAAGAGAGGGAAGATAAGAGAGATAGGAGACAAGAGAAGAAACTGACCAAAATACTGGCCGCAGTGATAAAGGCGACAGGGCCAGATCATAGGCAGTCAGGGAACCTGGGCAACGCCCCACGACCAGGCTCGCGCAGACGACAGCCCTAAGACAAGGACCAATGTGCCTATTGTAAGGAGAGAGGACACTGGGCAAGGGAATGCCTGGTTCCTTGCCGGTCTCCTTGGAACACCCCTCTCCTGCCTGTAAAAAAGCCTGGAACTGCTGATTATAGGCCGGTCCAGGATTTGAGGGAAGTGAACAAGAGAGTGCAGGACTTACACCCTACTGTGCCAAACCCATATAGCCTACTCAGCTCCCTCCCCCCATCACGGAAATGGTATACTGTCCTGGACCTGAAAGATGCATTCTTCTGTCTGCGGCTGCACCCAAAGAGCCAATTACTTTTTGCTTTCGAGTGGCGCGACCCTGATATGGGGATCGCTGGACAACTGACTTGGACAAGACTGCCTCAAGGGTTTAAAAACTCCCCCACCCTGTTCGATGAGGCCCTCCACAGGGATTTGACTGACAATAGGGTTAAAAACCCTCAAGTGACTCTTTTACAGTATGTAGATGATCTACTGTTGGCGGCGGAAACCCCGGGAGACTGTGAGGAAGGAACCAAGCGCCTCCTGGCCGAGTTGGGTGAGTTGGGGTACCGGACGTCAAAGAAGAAGGCACAATTGTGCCAGGAGAAAGTAGTCTACTTAGGCTACACACTAAAAGACGGCCAAAAGTGGTTAACCGACGCCCGGAAAAAGACTGTGACTCAGATCCCGGCCCCAACCTCCGCTCGCCAGGTAAGGGAATTCCTGGGGACGGCCGGTTTCTGCCGGTTGTGGATCCCAGGGTTTGCTACCCTGACTGCTCCACTGTACCCATTGACTAAGGAAAGTGGGAACTTTGTCTGGACTCTAGAGCACCAGAAGGCTTTTGAGACTCTAAAACGGGCATTATTAGAGGCACCCGCGTTGGCCCTACCAGATTTGACCAAGCCCTTCACCTTGTATGTAGATGAAAGAAAGGGAATCGCCCGGGGAGTCCTAACTCAAGCCCTTGGGCCCTGGAAGCGCCCAGTCGCATATCTATCAAAAAAACTGGATCCGGTAGCCAGTGGATGGCCTTCCTGCTTAAGGGCGATTGCCGCCACTGCCCAGCTGGTAAAAGATGCAGATAAGCTAACTCTGGGCCAACAGATAACCATAGTAGCCCCCCATGCCTTGGAGAGCATTATCAGACAGCCTCCAGATCGATGGATGACTAACGCCCGGATGACTCACTACCAAAGTCTGCTCCTAACTGAGAAAATTACCTTCGCCCCACCGGCCATCTTAAACTCGGCCACACTACTGCCCGAAGCAGATGATGAAGTACCTGTTCACCAATGCGGCGACATCTTAGCATCAGAAACGGGGACCCGACCCGATCTGCCAGATGAGCCATGGGCTGGAGCCCCTAATTGGTACACCGACGGCAGCAGCTTCATGGCAGAAGGTAAGAGGATGGCTGGGGCGGCTGTGGTAGACGGGAAAAAGACTCTGTGGGCGAGCAGCTTGCCGGAAGGGACTTCTGCACAAAAGGCTGAGCTTATCGCCCTGACACAGGCGTTAAGGTTAGCTGAAAATAAGACTGTGGCCCAGGTCATCAGAAAGGCACCGACCCCATAGCTCGAGGGAACCGCTTGGCGGATCTAGAAGCCAAGCGGGCGGCACTAGGACCCATGGTTCTGACCCTCCAGGGAACTAAAACCAACAAAACCGCCTCTAGGGAGGAATTGACTAAAGAAGAAAAGGTCCTTTCAGTTGTAGAAGGGCGAGAATATCTATCACATCTACACCGGCTAACCCACTTGAGCCCTCAGAAACTAATTGAAATTATCCAGGCCTCCCCGTACCAGGTACCAGATTTGAAAAAAACGGCTGAAGAAGTTTATAAAAATTGTAGAGCCTGCGCTCTCACAAACGCTGCAGTTTCCAAATGCAGCACGGGACACAGACTCCGGGGAAATAGGCCAGGAGCCTTTTGGGAGATAGACTTTACTGAAATCAGACCGGCCCGGTATGGAAATAAATATCTTCTAGTATTTGTAGATACCTTCTCGGGATGGGTAGAGGCTTTCCCCACCCGAAAAGAGACTGCCTCTGTAGTAGCCAAGAAGATATTGGAAGAAATCCTCCCGAGATTCGGGATCCCAAAGGTAATTGGATCTGACAACGGTCCTGCATTCATTGCCCAGGTAAGTCAGGGACTGGCCAGTCAACTGGGGGTCAATTGGAAATTACATTGTGCTTATAGACCCCAGAGTTCAGGCCAGGTAGAGAGGATGAATAGAACAATTAAAGAGACCCTAACTAAATTGTCTATGGAGACTGGCGGTAGTGACTGGACAGCCCTCCTGCCCTTTGCCCCGTTCCGCGTCCGGAACACCCCACAGGGACCCTTAAAACTTACACCCTTTGAGATCCTCTATGGAACCCCTCCCCCTTTGGCACAAATAGGGATACATGACCCTGACATTGTACCTTCTATACCTTTGTCAGCCCGCTTGAAAGCACTCGAGGCTGTCAGGCGCGACATCTGGAACCAGCTAAAAGAGGCTTACCAGCCTGGTGATCTGCTCATACCGCACCAGTTCCAGGTTGGGGACTCTGTCCTTGTGAGACGACATCGGACGGGGTCGCTAGAACCACGTTGGAAGGGGCCCTACGTGGTGCTCCTCACTACACCCACAGCAGTCAAGGTGGACGGTATAACTTCCTGGGTTCACGCTACACACGTAAAGAAGGCACCCCAGAATGCAGCAGATCTCTGGAAGGTGGAAAAGACTGATAACCCTCTTAAGCTGCGTTTGCGTCGTGGGGACGGCAGACAGACCGTCCAATCCTAACCCCCACGCTCCTCAACTGCTCACGTGGCAAGTCGTCTCCCAGGTAGGAGATATAACCTGGTCAATCCAAAAAACTGCTTCCCCTTGGACATGGTGGCCAGACTTACACCCTGACCTTTGTAAACTGGCTATAGGAACCCCCGACTGGGATTTCATGGGTCGACGAGGGGGGGACAAAACAAGCCAGAGGATGCCACTCCCCCCATCGCAAGGGTAAACTAAAGGCATACCCCTATTTTTGCGTGCTTGTGCAGTTAGTGCCTAGAATTTACTATCATACTGCCAATAGTTTCGAAGATGAGTTTGATCAGAAATCTATACTAAGGAAAAGAGAACCAGTATCCCTCACCCTAGCTGTGCTCCTGGGACTGGGAGTTGCCGCGGGCGTAGGAACCGGCACTGCAGCCTTAGTTGCAGGGGAGAGAGGATTAACTGCCCTGAGCAATGCTATAGATGAAGACCTCAGGACTTTAGAGCAGTCTATCTCTAAGCTAGAAGAGTCCCTCACCTCCCTGTCTGAAGTAGTGCTCCAGAATAGAAGGGGATTAGATCTGTTGTTTTTAAGAGAGGGAGGGCTTTGTGCAGCTCTTAAAGAAGACTGCTGTTTCTATGCAGATCACACAGGGGTAGTCCGAGACTCAATGCAAAAATTAAAGAAAAGATTAGACATGAGGCAGCAAAGCAGGGAGGCGCAACAAAGCTGGTTTGAATCCTGGTTCGCTAAGTCCCCCTGGGTGACGTCCTTACTATCCTCCCTAGCAGGGCCTTTGTTAATTCTTTTTCTACTTTTGGTTTTTGGACCGTGTGTTTTCAATAGAATCACTACTTTCATAAGAAAAAGGGTCAATGCAGTGCATGCTATGATGCTCCAACGCCATTACCAAGCTCTCCCACGCCATGAGCCACTAATAGTAGACACCGAAAACTAAGTTCTAAGATTAGAACTAGGGACAAAAGAAGAAGTGGGGAATGAAGGATGTAAATTATGTTAAAAATTTAATATGTTAACACCTTAAGGGGCAGTTGGGGCGAGTCTTCTATGAATAGAGTCTATCGATCCCAACTGACTCTGTTCGCGGAAGACTCACCCTAAACTGTTCAGAGAAAATTGAGAACAAGGGAGTGCTACAGAGGGATAAGTTTGGGAGGGTCGGGGTGGAGGGGGCCCAGATGGGGACATGTGTGTGCACCTTGATAGCTGTTTCGCGCCGTAGCAATTCGCGCCATAAAATGTAACTGTCTGAATGTTTTGAATTAACCAATCATGTAAAACCGCGCCAACCTTTTCCCGCTTTATGCTCCCAAATCCTATAAAAGAACTTGCCCCCTAAGGCTCGGGGTCGACCCCTCTGTCTCCTGCGAGAGACACGAGTCGACCCGGAGCTCCGTTCAATAAACCTCTTGCGTTTGCATCAAGTTCGGTCTTCTGTGTCTGTGGGCCCGCGTCATCCCGAGACCTGGTGAGTTGGGATTTCCCTCCCCTTCCCCTTGGGAATCCAACATAAGCATCGTTTTTTTAAAAAGTTACGTATTGAACCCTCCAGGGAGGACTCCAAGCAGCACTGGTTAATGAGGACTTATTGTGGTTTTCCCTCCACCTCTGCCAACACTCCCTGTCCCCAGAAGGCCAGACTCAGGCCGCACAGCACACCTCCTTTCATGAAGTGCTGCCTCCCCAAGTGGAGGAAGCAGGTGGTAAGAGTCTAGCATCAGCTTGCAGGAAGCTGGGCACTTTTTAACTCTGTAAATACACTTCCCAAACATGGAAACCAGATCCTCCAACCTCCATCTCCCATCTCAACACCTGAGAAGATAGTTTTCCTCTCTTTAGTTGTGCTGTTTGTTCAATACCTGAGTCTATATAACTTGAATTCAAAGAGATCAAACTTTCAGATGGAGCAGAAACAATCCCTGAAGAAGCCCTGACAGTAACTAATCCCTTGGTACTAAATCAACAATCACCCTCATTTCTCAGCACACGAGATTAGTCCCAGAGGTGAGAGCTCATTTAGGTGATCACATTAGGATTGACATAGACAACACTATTTCTATTAATGGAAGTACACTCAAGTATCAGGCTGGTGATATTGATGATAATAATAATTCATACATGCATATTATTGACAACTCTATATCTCCTATCTTTATGCTAATAAACTGTAAGCATTCCTGAAGAAACCTGGCACATGTTTCTTGTGCCAGGTAGCTGCCATGAGCTCTGTCTTCATCACTTTGCCAGTTTGGATGTGGGGCAAGTTGGTACAAATTGGAGGTAATCTCAGCAAGGCCTTTGACAACCATTGCTTGCAGAAAATATCTTAAGACAGATTATCAAAGGGGACACATTGTACTTAATGTACACATACAGGATAGGAATGCTCCCTGGGAAGAGACTGATTTCCAAGAAAAGCTAAGAACAGAAGCTTGATGGGGACATGACAAGCTGAACTTGAAAGTACTCACTGAGCAAGGACTCTGCATAAGGAAGAAAGTGTGTTCTAATGGGAAATCTGATATATAGGACAGTCTCAAGGGCTGCATGTGTTTATTTAGCAACCATTATTTGTATACATAGCAAGATATTAAAATGGGACTCTTTCTGCTTCGGTTCAAACTGAGTTACCAATCTGAGAGACATCAGATACCACACTGAGTGTAAGACAGATCTCTGGATGCAGAATTTAGGAAAGGAGCAGTCAGAAAACTGGTACCTGACTCTTCTCTCTTTTCATCACCTTCAAATATACAAAGATTAGGGTGGAGAAGGGGCACCAGGACTGGTGAGATTGTCTTTGTCAAGCACCGTTGCTCCCTGGGAGTCCTCCACACACACCCAAAAATGGGGAGGAATGGGGTGGGGTGCCTTCATTAGTCTCAAGTTGAATAATGTGAAAGGAGTTTGTTTCTGAACTGAGACTAGATTTGGGAATTCAAGTGATGGTAGGCCTGTCAGCTACTGTATTCACTTTCCATTGCTGCTGTAACAAATTGACACAAATCTAGTGAGTTAAAATAACATAAATTTTTTTACCTTACCATTCTGTAAGTCAGAAGTCTGACATAGCTCTTGCTAGGCTAAAGTCAAGGTGTTGGCAGGACTGTGTTCCTTTTGGAGGCTCTAAGGGACAATATGCTTCTCTGCCTTTTCCAGCTTCTAAAAGTCATCTGCATTCCTTAGCTTGTGGTCCCTTCCTCCATCTTCAAAGGGTAAACGTTGAATTGAGTCCTTTCACCTTGCATCATTCTGAGCTGCTCATCTGCCTCTTTCTTCCCATTCAAGAACCCTTGCAATTACATTGGGCCCACCCAGATAATCCAGGATAATCTCCCTATTGTAAGGTCCACTGATTAGCAACCTTATTCCATGTGCAACCTTAATTCTCCTTTACTATATTCACCGGTTCTGGGAATTAGGGTGGGGACATCTTTGGGGGCCATTATTGTGCCCATCATAGGTATCTAAGGGGGGTCTAGACCTTTCCAAATTTTCACTCATGGATAGGAGCTGACTATCCCTCTGAACACATTTTTAAGGGACTGTAGGAGACATGTAAATTTGTGTTTAACTTTTTCACAACTGGTGATAGATTATCATACTGCTTCCAAAGCAAAAGAAGCAGAAAGACAATCTTAAGTTTTGGAGAGCTTGCACTGAAAGTACGTGAGGCTTGAGTAACACTCACAAAATCATTAGCGAATAATACATGGCTAAGGCATACGATTAAGTCTTAAATTTTGCAGTAGTGACTGTAGGCTACAAATGTGAATTCAAGACAGGGGGTGGAAAAATCAGGCCTCGTAATTAGAGAATATGGCCTCATAAATTTTTAATAGAATATTTCATCAGACTATAAATATAATACACATTCATTTTGTATTTTTTTTCCTGAATGTTAACCCATACCACACACTTATATTTTAAACAAAAAATGTATTCATATTACCACATTATATTGGTTGTTTTTAAAATTTGGGGGTTTTCACTCAATGTATCATTGACTTCTCACAATGTCAGTAAATTTAGCTCTACATCATCATTTGTAATGACTGGGAAGTATCCCATTATTTTCATTTACAATGATTTATTTAATAAATCTCCCAATGGATGAATCACATTTAGAGTTTTTTCCAGGTTTCTCATAAATATATTGCTTTCATGCACCCTCTTTACACATCTTTGCAACATTTGAATGATTATTTCACCAGGATAAATTCCTAGACGTGTTATTGCTAGGCAGGAGGGAACGTATTTTTTTAAGGGTTTTACATATATATTATTACCAAATTGCCCTCCAGAAAAGTTATGCCAATTTATTATTTTTAACTGTGCAAATTGTATACTGTTTAAATGGTTGTCATTTTAATTTATATTTTTTGTATGTTTTTTGCCCATCATTTCTTTTTTTTTATAAATTGGAAGTTCACTTTTTAACATAATTTTCAAGAGCAGATATGTTAAGAATGTTATTTCTTTATTGTGAATCGCATATTTCCTCTGTTTATGCTTTGTCTTTTATTTTTTTTATGCTGGTTTTTGTATACAGATTTCTAATTTTTTTTTTTTTTTTTTTTTTTTTTTTGGTGAGAAAGATTAGCCCTGAGCTGACATCTGCTGCTGATGCCCCTCTTTTGGCTGAGGAAGAATTGGTTCTAAGCTAGCATCTGTGCCCATCTTCCTCTATTTTATAAGTGGGACACCTGCCACAGCATGGCTTGATGAGTGGTGCATAGGTCTGCACCTGGGATCTGAACATGTGAACCCCAGCCACTGAAGCAGAGCACATGAACTTAACCACTATGCCACCAGGCCAGCCTCTGGATTTCTAATTTTTATGTAGTCAAATATATTAATTTTTATTTTGGGTTTCCTTAATGTTTGGTTAATATTATGTTTAGAAAAGCCTTCTGCACCTCAAGATTATGAAACAACTCACCTATATTTTTAACTAGCACTTTTACAGTTTCTTTTTTTTTTTGCATTTAAAATTTTACTCTAGACTATTCTGGGAAGCTGGTATTGGTGGTAGGGTTTTTATTCCACTCAAATTCCTCATAGAAATAGCCAGAGAAACAAGATAGCAAAACCTCATCAACGTATTTATAACAAAATTAAGTGACAAGGTATCTCTGTGAACCCTATGAACATACTAGTGGATGAGGGCAAAATACCAGGTCACAACACCAGCATGGTATCAGGGTATGTGTGAGGGAGCAAAAGGAAGCAAGAGGATATGATATCTGACAACCTGAAAACAAAAGAACCCCAAAATTTCCAATATATACTCACTGGAAAGTTTGGCACACCAATTTGAGAACAACAGATAAAACTGGGAGGAATTTTGCCCAGTCCAACAGTGATTGTGCTCTGAAAGGGCAGGGATAGTGCAGGAAATGTCAGAGAGCAAGCTACCACTTTTCTGAATGCTTCACAGAAACCACAGAAGAGGGAGATCCATGCAGTTAGGAAAGCTATCCTGAACCATGCCTCCTTCTAATATACAGGAAAACCAATTTCAGAGGAAAATGAGCAACAGAAAAAAATCAAGGTCAAATTCCACACAATATTATTATAAGAAAAAAGAGAGAATAGGAGTGGAATAAAATCTCTACAAACAATGGAAACATGCTAGAAAGATGTGGCCACAAAACAGATCACCCATGAGTTTAAAAAGAACTAAAAGACATTAGGAGAATAATATAAGACATGAAAGAACAATAGAAATCAAAAATAGAAAAAATCAAAGTGAGGTTTTTATTTAATAAATAATTAGAATAACAGCAAAATTCATATCACAAATGAAGACTAAATTAGAAGATATACAAGAACAAATTACCCTACCATAAAATGCCTTAATAGAAATAGAAGAAAAAAAGGAAGAAAAATTTTTAAATCAAGAAATGAAGAAAGAGAAGTAACATCAGCAACATGGTGGAGTGAGATGTTCCCTTTGTCTCTCCCTTTCTGAATTACAACTAAATGGACATTCATTGACCAACAGAGGATACCCAAACAGCACAACAGAGAGACCCATGCAGTTTTTCACCTGGAGGTTGATGGACTAGATCCCTAGGAAGCAGTGGAGATAGGTGAGCCCTCCTCTATGCCTCCCGAACAGCAGCAAGCCAGGTCACAGGTCCTCACACAGTGGCCAGTGCTACTCTAAGAGGGGGCAGGATCAGCCCAGACTGCGTGTGAATGTTTCCTGGCCTCCATGAGCGCACACCGTGCTGTGATGGCCCCACCAGTGGGAACAAGCCCCAGCAGGACTGTAAGAGGAAGCGGTGGCAGGTCTGCGTGTGCACACCAACACTTACCTGGCCTACAGGAGCACTCGCGGAGCTGCCACAGCCCTGCCAGTGGGAATGCACCCTGTAAGAGTGCACCAGGTGCAACTGTAAGAGGAGGCGGTGGCAGCCCTACAGGCATACTATCTCAGCCTGCAGGAGTGCCCATTGTGCCACCACAGACCCAATAAGTGGCCCTGGCTTAGACCCCAGGGAAAAGCCCCGCCCACCAAGCGCAGCAGCCAGCGCAACTCTAAGCACAGGCAGCGGCAGTCCAGTGCACATGCAAACACTATCCTTGCCTGCAGGAGGGCCCATCATACCCAGACAACTTGCAGTAGAAAGGGTGGAATCAGAAACACAGGTCCTGCTTCCCCCAGCAGTAGCAAGTGAAATCTGTGACCTGACACTACAACAAATGTGCCAGCAAAGGATAAGTTCATCAAATACCATGAAAAACTACAGTAACACTTCAGAGCAGAAGGAAAAAGACAAGTCTCCAGAAACCATCACTGAAGTCACACAAATTACAACCTAAATGACAGAGAATTCAAAAGAGCTGCCATAAAGAAACTCAATGAATTACGGGAAAACTCAGAAAGACAGTTCAATGAGCTCAAGAACAAAATTAATGAGCAAAGGAATACTTCACCAAAGAGATTGAAAATAAAAAAAAACACCAAGCAGAAATTCTGGATATAAAAAACACAATTAATGAGAAAAAAAGTAATCTATATTCCTTAAAAAATAGACCTGATGTTATGGAGGACAGAATTAATGATTTAGAAGATAGAAATGTAGAAATGATTCAGGAGGAGGAGGAGAGAGAACTAAAATTTTTAAAAAACTGAAAGAGGGGCCGGCCCAGTGGAGCAAGCAGTTAAGTGCACACGCTCCACTGCAGCAGCCTGGGGTTCGCTGGTTCGGATCCCGGGCACGCACCGATGCACCACTGGTTAGGTCATGCTGTGGCAGCATCCGATATAAAGTGGAGGAAGATGGGCATGGATGTTAGCCCAGGGCCAGTCTTCCTCAGCAAAAAAGAGGAGGATTAGCATTGTATGTTAGCTCAGGGCTGGTCTTCCTCACAAAAAAAATAAAAATAAAAATAAAAGAATTCTTCAAGAAATATCCAACTCAATTAGAAAAAGCAACATAAGGATTATAGGTATTCCAGAGAGAGAAGGGGAGGAGAAAGGAGCAGAGAGGCTGTTCAAAGAAATAATAGCTGAGAACTTCCCAAACTTGAGGAAAGAGCAGGACTTACAAGTACATGAAGCCAATAGAACTCGTAATTACATCAATGCAAAAGACCTTCTCCAAGGCATATAATAGTAAAACTGGCAAAAGTCAACAACAAAGAAAAAATTTCAAAGGCAGCAGGGCAGAAGAAAATAATCTACAAAGGAACCCCTATCAGCCTTTCAGCAGATTTCTCAGCAGAAAACTTACAGGCTAGGAGAGAATGGAATGATATATTCAAAATACTGAAAGAAAAACTTTCAGCCAAGAATACTCTATCCAGTGAAACAATCCTTCAGATACCATGGAGAAATAAAAGCTTTCCCAGATAAACAAAAGCTGAGGGAGTTCATCACCACTAGACCACCCCTACAAGAAATGATGACGGAAGCCGTCATACCTGAAACAAAAAGGCAAAGTTCTACAAAGCTTTGAGCAAGGAGATAAATAGACAGACAAAAGCAGAAAACTGTAGCTCTCTATCAGAACAGGTTAGCAAACACTTAATTATAACATAAAAGATAAAGGGAAGGAAAGCATCAAAAATAACCACAATAACTTAAATTTAGTCACAAACTCACAACACAAAACAGAATAATTTGAGACAATAATAACTTAGAAGGAGAAGAGAAAGGGATAGAACCTGCTTAGGCTATTGAGCAGGACTACTGGTGTCATGGCTAAAGGACTCAAGGGTCAACTTGAAAGGGTTCCTACTGGCCAAAGAGAGGACGATTTGAACTTCAACAAGGATAATAATTGCAATGGATTAAAACCATTATGCTTAAATAATGGTTAAAAATCATAATTACATATATATGCTTAAAAATCATAATTTCATAATGATACAAAAAAAGTAACTGGCTACATTTGGAGAATAATATAGGACAGATTTATTGTCTTTAAAACTAGTAAATTAAAGAGGAAAATCAGGCACTTACCCTGACTTTCCTGGGTGATTTATACTGATGTGTAAAGAAAGGGAAATTTCGTTTTTTATAAGTATTTCAACTAATTTAAAACATGATAGTTTGAGAATATCACATTTTTAACCCCCAATAAATTAATGGACTTAATGGATTTAGGCATTGAGCATCAATAGCTGCTAATATCACAAAAGACAAATTAGACATGAGGTGCCTCCTGATGAAGGAACACACCACCACCATCCATATTCCTGTCAAAGAGAACAAACCTGGATCTGACAGAACCTCTAAACCAGTTTGCAGGAGACTCTGAGGACAGAGAAGCAGGCTAACCAGCACCATGAATACTCAAACAGCAACATCAAGACTAGGAGAAACTACAGGTCAAACGCCTGGGACCTTTAACAGATAAATTATAAGGAAAAGAAAGAATGGAGGGAGAACCTGCAAATTAAAAGAGACTTAAGTTGAATTGTAAAAAGCATGAAGGATGAGACTAAATCACAATGTCCAGGGAAGTTCCTTGGGTGATAAAGCTATAAAAAAAAGGCAGAAGTGATTGTTATCAAGTCAGTTGGAGGTCACTTTGGTGGAGGAAGCAGATGTAAATGAGGTGGGCATGTGAGGGGTTGCTGGGTGACTGGCAAGGTTCTGTTTCTCACCTGGGTGGTTGTTACATGACTGGCACCTCATAAAATGCATTAAGTCATATGTTGGTTTTCTGTATTTGTGTTTTATTTTACAATAAAGGTAACTTCAAAAATTTATTCTATTTGGAATTTACTTTGGAGTTTAGCATGTGGTAGTGACCTAACTTTATTATTTTTTCCCCAAATGGCTAGTGAACTTGTAGAATTTAATTAGGGGCAAAGATCCAAGTGACAACTCATATAACGTATTCACAAGACAATTATTTGCTTTTAAAACAATTGTTGATGAAGTTGGACATGAAGGACAGACCTTCATGATGTAGGCTTTAAAATTCAGGTGGAATGAGCATATGCCCAATGGAAATAAGTACTTATATCTACCAAAAAGCATGTGCTAGGATGTTCTTAGCAGCTTTATTCTCAAAAGCTGGAAATCACCCAAATGTCCATCAACAGTGGAATGGGTAAATCAATTGTGGAGCATCATGCGCAACAAATATGCACTCTTATTACACCAACGACATGGATGGATCCCACAGACACAGTGCTGAGCAAATGAAGCCGTGTGAGGCTGTTTAAATGAAGTTCAAGAACAGACCAAACTAGCTGTATTTAATGTATGCCTCCATGAAAAAAGTAAACAGCAAGGGAAAAAAAAGACAGAAGAGTCAGTAGAAAGCAGGACGCCACAATAAAATGTTAAGTGTAGGAGACACTTGATGCCAGTTGAGTAGCCCTCAGCTAGTGTAGAAAGGAGCCTGGAATCCAGGGCCCAGGGAGGAGGCCAGGGGTAGCCTGGCCATCATTTTCCTTGGATTGAGGCCAGTGGGGGTGACAGGACTGAGCCACAGAGTGCACAGCTGGAAAGAGACCTTAGCAATCATCTCTCCCAGGAGCTCCAATCCCAGTGCCCCTGGGGACCCATAAGCCCCAAACATTCTCTAGTAGAGGTAGGAGGCGTGGGGAAGAAGGGGGTGATTCACTTGCGTCCTGCAGAGCTGTTAGCAGGCTCTGCCCGTCCCTGAGCAGGGTCAAGCCCTGCCCTCCCCTCTCTCCTCCTCCACTGCCCAGCATCACCCAGCCCTGGGCAGCCAAGCCTGCTGCTGCAGCTTCTGCTCCTGAGAGGCAGATATTTACTGAGTGCTTACCATGTCTCAAGAACAGGGGTAAAGCAGTAACCAAAACGGCATTCCTTGACCTCGTGGAGTTTCTGTTTTTGGTAGGGGATGACTATAAATATATAGGCTATTAGAAGATGACAAGTACTATGGAGAAAATAAAGCAGGAGAGAGGTGAGGAGTGGGGCAAGTGTGTGGTCATAGAAGGCATGACTAGGAAAGGAGCATTTGAGCAAAGACTAGAGGAGGTGAGGGTCACTGGGAAAACTGAGGAAGACCATTCCAGGCAGAGAGAACAGCTTGTGAAAAGGCCCTGAGGCTGGAGCCAGCCTAAGCTATTCAGTGACCTGCAGGAGGCCAGTGTGCTTGAAGCTGAAAGTGAGAAGAGGAGGACTATACAGACCGGGTTGAAGAGTAACAGTAGCAGAGCCTGGTGGGGGCTTGGAGGGCTCTGTAGGCCCTCGGCTTTTCCTATGATCAAAATGAAGAGGCATGGCGTCGGGGAGGCAAACAGAGGGGACCCTGATCTGACACGTTTGAAAAGATCCCTTTGGCAGCCCTGAGGCTTAAACTAGATACTGGGGCCAACCCCAGAGCAGTTCTCCTGAAGCACAGGAATGTGGACAAGCCTGGGGTGAGCCTGGGGAAAAGGCTGTTTAAGGCCTATGTGGAGCAGCAGACAGGAAGGTGGGAAGGATAGCTTCAGGTTCTTCTCAGGCCTCTTGCAGGAGACTGAACCCAAGGTCACTGATACAGGATGGGAACACAAATACTCCACCACCACAGTATACACACACCTCCACCACACACACTTCCACGACCACACACCTCCACCACACACACTTCTACCACTGCACAACTCCACCACACACAGACACATGTCCACACACATCTCCATCACCACACACACCAGATAGCCACCCAATATTGCCACTTCATATAAAATTGCAATTACTCTAACACTCCTAGTCCTCTTTTGCTTTTTTTTAACCCTTAGCACTATCACCACTGAACAAATGGTAGGCACACTTGATCCTCGTTTATTTTGCCTGCCCTTAGATTGTAAATTCCACAGGAGCCAGGCTCTTTGTCTGCCTCATTCACCACTGTATAGTCAGGGCCTGTACTCCACAGGTAGACAGGCATATTTCAGAGTGACTGAATGAAGGAGTGTGAATGAGGGATTGATTGAATGGTCAAGATGTTGTTCAGTACAGCTATTTAATGTATGCAAATAGGAACTACTCAAAGATTTTTTTCTTGTTCTTTTCAGTGATTTAATAAACACTATTATCCATCTACTCTTTAACTGACCCTATGTCTCCAAGTCAGGAAAGTACTTGGCATCCATTTTGCCATTTCTTCCCTCCCTCTCTCCTTCTCTCTTTCCCTCTCCCCCCTCCCCCGCCTTCCCTTTCCCCCTCCCTTCTTTCTTCCCTCCCAGTTTCCTTTCTTTCCTAACTTCCCTCCTTTCTTCACTTCAATTGTACCTTGTTCCAAGAGGCATTTAAGGTAGCAGAGCCTAGGCTTTGTTGACGATTTGCTCAATCAAACCCTAACTGTGAATCAAGGAATGAGAGAGGGAAGAGGGAAGGTCCAGGAAAGATGACAAGCCTCCTTCAGGCCTGTTTCCAGCCCACCAGAAGAGAGGACAAGTACTTCTCCTCTCTTCCTCAAGTTAATTGGTCCTCAAAGTGCTCCAGAGAAGGGCATCTGAGGCCAACGGGAGTCAGCGGAGATGGAGAGAAGGGGAGTTATCTTCCTAATAACAACAGTTATCTTCCTAATTAGAGCTTGAGTCAGTGTCCCACCTCATTCTTCCCAGTCCTTTCCTCCCAGCACCTGTCTGGGTGAGAGGCCCTAGTTCTCCACTCACACTGATGTAATCTCCAGGGAGGGAGCCCTCACAGAGGCCCCTGAGGCCCCAGCTACTTGGGTTGCCCTTTCTGAGAGGCCAAGGGCCAGCTGGTCCTACCGCCCACCTGTACGGCTGCACTGTCTCTCCATAGCCTGTCTCCCAAAGGAACTCTAGCATTCCCGGCCTGCAGATACCTGGGGATAACCCTCTCTCTTTTCAGAGGAGGGCCTTGGAAGGGGAAGGGTGCCCTGCACCCCCTACCCCACCCTTGCTAGTGGTGATGGGGGCCTGGCCTCATTTCTGAAGAGGTTCAAGAAGTAAGAGAGGGACTGTTTAGAAAGCTGAGGTCTGCCAGGGAAGCACTTCTCCACCCACCATCCCATCACCATCTTCAGAGGCAACTCTAGTCTCCACCTCAAGAACAGTGACATAAGCCAGCCATGATGGTCTAGTGGTTAAAGTTCAGCGCTCCCACCTCTTCAGCAACCTGAGTTCACTTCCCAGTCACAGAACTACACCACCCATCTGTCAGTTGCCATGCTATGGTGACGGCTCACATAGAAGAACTAGAAGGACTTACAACTGGGATACATGACCACGCGCTGGGACTTCGGTGATAAAAAAAAAAAAGAGAAAAATTGGCAACAGATGTCAGCTCAGGGTGAATCTTTCCCTGCAAAAAACAAAAAGCAAAAACAAAGAATAGTGACACCTGTTCACCCTCACTCCTGGGGTCTGCAATCAATAGTTTTGCTGACTTACTAATCCAAAGTAGAATTTGAATATTTATCATTGAATGAACGGATAAACAAAAATGGTATATCCATACAATAGAACATGATTCACCCTTAACAAGGAAGGAAATTCTGACACTTGCTACAACGTGGATGAAACTTAAAGACATTATGCCAAGTAAAATAAGCAAGTCACAAAAAGACAAATACTGTATGATTTCCCTTACATGAGAAACCCAGAATAGTCAAATTCATAGAGACAGAAAGTCGAATGGTGGTTGCCAGGGGCTGGGGGAAGGAGGAGTGGGGAGTTAGCGTTTAATGAGTACAGAGTGTCAGATTGGGAAGATAACAAAGTTCTGGAGATGAAGGGTGGCAATGGTTGCACGACAAGGTGAAAGTACTTAATGCTACTGAACTATACACTTACAAATGATTAAGATGGTAAATTTTAAGTTGTGAGTCGGAGGCCACACAAGGGGTTTTCACCAACACTTGCTCATCTCTCCCACCACTGGGTGAAGTGGGCAGTGTTGCTGTGAAAACTGATGCTCAAGCAGCTCAAGAGGCTTGACCAAGGTCACAACACTGGTCACAAGTCAAGCCAAAAATGACCTGTGGATTCAGGAATTTCAACCCCCCTTCAGGCCTGTGCCCTTCACCTCAGTCATGCAACACCTCACAGGTTCATCCTTCCAGCGGCTGCAGAAGGAGGAGAAAGGCAGGCTTTGAGCTCAGGAGTTGCCAGTTTGAACTGATACAAACTGAGAAGGACTCAGGGTAGGGATGTCTGGAAATCTGGAGAAGGTGAATAGGACTCCTGGCAACAGACGACCCAGGGTCAGGTTCCAACTCCTGCTCCTGAGTCTCCTGACTTCCCATTAGTGTCACCCGGAGAATGGAAGGTGCTTCTTGCCAGTCAGGGCACCTCTGGCTCTCAGGGAAATGAGAGACTAATCGGCCTTTCCCAGCCTACTCCACCCTGCTGCCTTTCTGCGCACAGAGCACCTGGTAAGACAGAGGCATGGCCTGGCTTCTGAGTGCCTCAGGGTCAGGAGTGCCACTCTACATGGGAGAGATGGTATTTTAGGATCAATGGAGCCAAGATAAACCTCACCGAGCAAGTAGAAAACTTGTGCCAAATATATAAGCTGGTCTGTAGGCAATAACAGTTTGTTGTGGTTTTTAATAGAAGCTCAAAGTATGTGGGGACACGAATCTTCTCATATCAGGGCAAAGAGGGGTCCAGAAATGACAGGCTGGACGTGTGACGTGACTGCAACACACAGCAAGCCCAGAGAGAGCCAGGCTCAGGGCCAAGAAGGACAAGGAGCAGGTGCCCTGGACACGTCTGCCAACACCCCACATGCCATGGGGAGGATGACACTGGCCCCAGATGTGCAGGTGGGGTGAAAGAGTGGAAGGGACAGACCTCCAGGAGGAAGAAAGCAGCCTAGAGACACTTGGGCAAGGGTGGAGCAGGGTCTGGGCCACAGATACCACCCAACTGACAGACCGTCCACTATGCCCCCTCGTCCCCCTGGGAGGTACCTAAAAGCTACGGGTCAAGCCAGAACTTTCCATCTATGTGCAGCTCTTGGGAGAAAGAAGCCCAGGTTTCAAGGTAGAGAGATGAGTCATGCATGAAGCTGGCTCAGGTCACCCTGGCCCACCCTTGGCAGGATTTGCTGAGAGACAAACACAGGAGCTAGGTGGAGGGAGGTGGTGTGAGGTAGAAACCGAGGGCCAGCCCCATCCACCCAGCCCCAGGGGGCCTGGTCCTGCTAGGCCACTGACTGGCATGCTCTTGCACAAGCACCTCTTGCATCAGGAAGAGGACTACTCCCTGGACATCTGATGAGGGAAGGAGAACAATCCTTAGCATTTGGTTTTGGCTAACAGCCCTGAAATTCCATCCTCTTCTTCCCGCACTCCAGCAGGGCCTGTCAGCCAAGACCTGGAAAGCAAAGGGAGGTGAGGCTAGGAAGCCCAAAGGCATGGGGACAAGAGCACAATGGACACGTACTTGTCCGGGACTTTGAACTCCACCCACCCTCCCAGATGCTGAAGCCCTGGCCTTGTGTATATGCCCTACCCCTAGGCAGGCTCTCAGGTATATGGTCCCTCATCACAGCATAGCCTTTTAGGATGAACTTGGCATACCCTGTAAGTAACCCCTCCTCTAACCAGCCTGCCATCCCCGAAGGGGGTTTATTTGCCTCCCCCTGGCCCAAGGACACTTCCCTGGCCACATCTTCCCTGAGGCTAGCCTCATGGTGAGCAACCAGCCAGGGTGCCAGCGAGAGAGAATGGTATGAGGGCTGGGGGGATGTGGGGCAGACTCCCCCATCTGTGTGTCCAAAGGAGGGACCCCCCTCCCTGCCTCCTGTCATTTCATCCTCTCATAAGGGTGAGATGGTCCTGGGGTGGCCCCAAGGGCAGCCTGTCTCCCCTTTTCCTAGGAGCTGATACAGACAGAGAAGGACATGTCTGGGGAGGGGGGCTCTGCGTGACCTGTGGGCCAGTCAGTCCCTGTGGGGATCTGAGATGGGTGGGTCTGGAGCTGTACAAAGTCAGGGTGTGTGCTGCATGTCTCCTACTCCTCCTGGGTCCCTATTCTCTCCCCCTCTCCCTACCTTGCATGCCCTCCCCCTCATGGGACCCCATGCAGTTTTTGAGGTTCTGCATTATGCTTGCTGGGGAGAGTGGGCAGAGGCAGAGGCAGAGGCAGTGGTGGTGTTCCTGGTGCCCCTGCCCTGTCCTCCACCCAGTGGGAGGTGGGAAGAGGCAGCAAGACAAACATAGCACACCTGCTGTGTTAGTTTGACTCTATTTGAAACTTGTGCCAAGAGGACAGACAGTGCCAGGGCATGGCTCAGTGATCATCTGCTTCTGTGTGGGGTGCAGAGAGCATGAGTGGGCTGGGCTCTGGGCAGCTTTTACTGGGTGTGGAGGAAGTGCAAAAAGAGGAGGGCTAGGGTACAGGTGAGGGCCAGTGATGGCCTCATAGGGCTGTAGGCAGGGCACCTAATCAGGGTGTCGCCCTCACTGGCTCAGTGTCTTGCACTTTCTATGTCCTAGATCCTCCCTTTCCTGCTCTCATCCCCTCCCAGCCTCCATCAGTTCTACCCTCAGTGAGCAGACTCAATTCCAGGGGGACTAGGAGACGACTCATCACCAACCCAAGCTTGCAGACTCTCTTTCCCCAGCTCTGCCACCTCCCAGCAGAGACCTACCCTGAGGAGAGACCCCCCCCCCACCCAGCACAGATTCCTCCAGCACAGACCAGCCAAGGACAGGCTCCCCCAGGATAGGCCCCCCTCAGGACAGGCCCCCCCAAGACAGACTCCTCAGTAAAGGCTCCCCAGGACAGGCCACCTCAGGACAGGGCCCCCCAGGACAGGCTTCCCAGGACAGGCCCCCCCAGGACAGACTCCCCAGGACAAGCTCCCCTAGCACAAGCTGGAGGTCTTTTTTTTTTTAATAATTTTTTTTTTATTTATTTATTTTTCCCCAAAGCCCCAGTAGATAGTTGTATGTCGTAGTTGCACATCCTTCTAGTTGCTGTATGTGGGACGCGGCCTCAGCATGGCCGGAGAAGCGGTGCGTCGGTGCGCGCCCGGGATCCGAACCCGGGCCGCTAGCAGCGGAGTGCATGCACTTAACCACTAAGCCATGGGGCCGGCCCAATTTTTTTTTTTTTTTTGGAGGTCTTGCCAGACCTTCCCTTGGCCAATGTCTCCACATCCAGACAGCCTGAGTATTCCCCTCTCTCCTGGCTCTCAGTAGATTGGGCTACAGGTCTAGGCTGCTTGATCTGGCAGGGCCCCCAGCAGAGCTTGCCACCCATCAAGGCACAAGTGCCTGGAAGAGTGGCAGCCCCAGCCCACATAGTCAGGTCCTGGCACTCGGAACACGGGTCCCAAGACACACCTGGCAGGCCCAGTCCCCACGTTCCTGAAAGGGTGTCCAGTTCACAGGCTAGAGGTTCCTGGGGCAGTCCTGCTCTGGCAGCCCACCACCCACCATTGAGAGCTGATCTGCTCGCTGGGCCTCAGGTGCATGCGTGTGTGTGGTGTCTGTGTGTACATTTGTGTAGCCAGTATAGCACCAGGACTTGAGCCAGATGTTGGTCAAGTTTCTTCCAGTCTGTGGCCCTGTGGTAGTTCCCCCCAGGAGGCACTGCACAATGAGTCCTCAGAAGCCAGGCAGAGCGGGACTCACCCTCATCTCAGACATATGCATGCGAGGTAGTCAGGCCTTCTTAGCAAGTGTCGACTTCCTTGAGCCTTGGTTTCATCAAGAAACAGCGTAATAAGAAGACCTGCCAGTAGGCACGTGGCTGAGGAGTGAGTGAAGTAACATCAGAGCTGGACTAGCAGAAGTGATGTCAAACCCACACCCTGAGCCCTGGCAACACAGGGGCATGCCCCCAAAAAGGACAAGGGCTCCCCAACAATTCTGTATGGGATATTTTTTAAGCACAAACAAAAATCAAAACTTTGTTGAACTTTCTTCTATTGGAGTTTGGCAATGCTTTACTGAGAATTTTGCTTATCAGTGCTTAGGCTTCGAAGGCTGTATTTGAAGCCATGCAGGCAGAAGCCACGCAGGCAGGGTGTAGGACAGGGAGGTTCTCAGCAGATGTCAGCCCCAATCCCTTTCAGCCTCACACCTGACTTTTCCTCTGAGCTTCAGCCCCTGTCCAGCTCTCCCCATGCCCTGTGCCCACTTCTCTTTCTCCAGAGTGCTTTTCATCACTTGACATACTGTATAGTTATCTTGTTGATTTGCTCTCTCCCCCACTATTATCTCCCTCTCTCCTTTTTTTTTTAACCAGGAAAAGAGCAATTTTAATTTTAGCACATGGGTAGTTTTTTATGATTTAGAATTTATTTTTAAATTTTTACTAAGATATAATTTATATATAGTACAGTGCAGATATCTTAATTGATATAGTTTTAATTCAGTATTTATACACTCGAGTGACCACCACCTAGATGAAGATATAAAACATTTCCATCATCCCAGAAAGTTGTCCTGTGCTCCTTTCCAGGCAATACCCTCAAGAGGTAATCCCTACTGTCACTTTAACCCCATTGGTTAGTTCTGCCTGTTCTTAAACATCATGTAAATGGAATAATACAGTACGTATCCTTTGGTTTCTTTTGCTCAACTTATGTCAGTGAGATTCATCCATGTTGTGGTATCCTATCAGTGGTTAGTTTTGTATTGTTTGTTTAACTGCTTTTTATCTTCTGCTGGGTAGTATTATATGAACATACACTTCATATATAGTTTGTTCATGTGGGTTCAAGTTTAGGGCCGTTATGAACCTCCTTGTCTATGTCTTTGGTGGACATATGTACTCAACTGTGGGTCTAAATCACTATACCAAGGAGTGGACTTTCCAGATCATAGCGTATATATACGTGTAGCATAAGTAGATTGTGACAATTTTCCAAAGTGATTGTACTAAGCTACACATCCGCCAACACTGAATGAGAGTTCCAATTGCTCCACGTGCTGGCCAGCACTTCCTACTGTCAGTCTTTTGATGTTAGCCATTCTCTAATGGCTAAGCGTTGTGAAAAGGACTCTCATGGGGGTTTTAATCTGCATTTCCCTGATGACTAATGGTGATGCCCACCATTTGCAGAACTTCTCATGGAAATTCTGTGTGTTTTGTTCCCTAAGGGACTCCAAGCACCTGGACTCCAAGTACCTGGTCCATATAGGGCGTTCAGTAATGATGTGCTGAATGAATGAATGATAAAGGAATAAACAAATGAATAAGTTCCATCAGAATAAGACATGGCTGGGCTTACTCTCACCCCTTGATTGGGGGTCCATAGCTGGTGTGTTAAATTTAAGAATATCCAGATTGTGACCTGCTGAATGAAGATGCACAAGCCACCAACACAGGCTTGGCAGGTAGCTCCCTCAACATCTGAGCTCCCACTTTGGGGAAGGGAAAACCCCAGGGTCATTTTGATTGAAGGCACAGTTTCAATACACTCCCACAAAGGAAATAGAGTCACAAGATTTACTACTCAAATCCCAGAAGCTGGGTGGGTGCAATGAGCCAGGGAAAGGGAAGTCTTCTGTCCCAGGTATGAGCCAGCAGCAGATAGAGAACAGGGTAGAAAGCACCTATTAATTATAATGTGGTTGGGGCAGAGGTCACTAACTTTTCACTGGCTCAACTGTAAGTGGTTATTTTAAAAGGTGCCCTGGGAAAAGCAAAGCAGGAACTTGCGCAGGAATCCAAAACTCAGATCCTTATATAAATGTCCAGACTCAGGGTATGAGCAGGGTTGTCATACTGTAAAATGCCTAAGCAGCAACTCAGAAAAACAAAAGTTGTTTTTCTCATCACATCCCTAGCTGGCACTATGCCTATTTCCAAAGACCTCCAGCACTTTGAAGTTCTGTCTCCTCTGGTTACTGTGTATGAGGCTGGTGGTGGAGTTGGGGCACTTTGGCAGGTGATTAGAAAGATCTGAAACAGGTGCCGGCATCCCTCCTGAACAGCTTGGCTAGCACATTGCTGAATGCTGCCAAGCTTGAGGAACCCCCTGATGGCTCTGGGTTGCAGAAAGTGAGGCTGTTGTGCCAGCAGCGGGTGTGGACACATTTACACACTTACTCTCGCTCATCAACCTCTAGTTTCTCTCCAGGCCAGCCTGCACCTGGCCTCCATGCTCCCCCACCATGCCCCTAGAAACTCTAAACCCTTACCACCTAGCAAAGGGCGGGACAGAGGAGGGTGACATTTCCCAGAATCAGAGGGCTGTAGGGAGTAAAGCAGGCTTAAGTCCTGGAAGCAGGAGGTGTGCATGGAGAAGAAAAATGCTCTTGGAAGGTGGATGAGGAAGTGTGGGGCTCACATCCAGAATTAAACCCGGGGTGGAGAAATCCACCATCCTAAAGCACAGGAGAAGGGAGTGAGATGGGGATTCCCATGGGAGGAGCCAAGTCTCAGAAGAGGTGAAAGGAAGAGCAAGAACATTGCCTGAATTTAGAAAAGCAGGTATGTTATCGTCCCCTGGCCTCACTGCTGGCTGAGATGGATGCACAGCCCCACATCTCATTCCTGCATTCATTGACAGAGTATTCTTTGAGCACCACTGCATGCCTGGCACTCCATTAGGCATCCTATTTAAGAAGTAAGTGCCCTGATATCATTCAGTTCACAGCCCCACAGAGTATATGAAAGCATAATCATGCAAAAATAGAGCTTTAGTAGAGAGGAGGGCAACGTACCCCAGGATCCAGGGGAGTTTAAATCAAGGGGCTGCCATATCCTGACTTTCATTTAGAACCATCACTCTGGTGGTAGCCAAGGGAGAGAAGGGGCTGACAGGGAAAGGCCAGAGGCAGTGACCTTTGTGGGGAGAGTGGAGAGAGCACCTAGGCCAGGTGAGGGAGGGAGTCTTAGTGCAGAAGGGGTGAGGGCTGGTGTGAGAGTGTAACTGAGCAAAAAGGGGCCCGTTCTGCCCACCTCAATCCAGTGCCAATAAATTGCAAATGAGTCAGTGGTTGAGAAAGGAAAATTTATACAATTAGCTAGCAGAATCAGAAGATGGTGGACTAGTGTCCTGAAGAACCATCTTAAAGTCATATAGACTCTTGAGGCAGTTATATAAGGGAAATGGGCATGGAAGGAGGGGGTTAGGAATATCGATCATCTGGTGTGACGAACTTCAAGGCATCTCATTATCTCTTTCTTCTGTCATTTGGGGCGGGTACCAACACAGAGTTTTTCTTTCTGGAGGTCAGCATGTTCCTGGGGAACTCAGAGAACAAAGTTATCCTTATCACAGCTGGGAGATATATGTGAGCAAGAGTCATAGAACTAGCAGATCACATATTTTGCAAAACTGAGAGGTGCTTTAACTCTCTAGGCTACGTGCAGGCTAGAGTGCATTCTCAGAGGCTAGTGAGTCAGGACCACAGTTACAATATTGTTTCCTTTCCCTGAGATGGCTTCCCTCATGCTAACCTAAGATCTAGCTGTTACAAGAGACCCTGGGGAGGCAGAGCTGAGGGGGCTAGAAACCCTGGATGTGGAGATTCAGGGAAGGAGGACTCAAATCTACTTCTGGGTTTCTAGCCAAGGAAACTAGCGAGGCAAGGATCCACTGGACCCAGGTAGGGGGAGGCAAGAAGGAGTAGGTCTGGAAGCAAGTGGAGAACAGGAGAGCACTGGATTCCACCTGCTAACCCACCACCACCAGCCTCCCCTCTCCAGGGCCTCCTCCCCACCAGACCTTCAGAGTTGGATATAATCAAAGGGGGAGCTGGGAAGTTCAGAGGTAGGAGAGAATACATCTCCTGACTCTGCCCACATCTCTCAGACAGACCTCAGACGCCAGCAGGACCAGCCTGTTAGAACAAGCTCTCTCCTTGAGGACCCAAGAACCATGTCTGTGGGTGGCCAGTGGCCATGACTCCAGGCTGGGACTCTCCCATACCCTACCCCTGGGCCTAGGGTGACCCTGCTTTCCAAACCAATAATGGAGACATATCATCTGACACGTGTATTTTGGAGGGGAGAGAGGGACAGAATTTCTTGAAGATGAAGATTTAGGATGTGTGGTTTCCATATCCACTCCTCACTTATTTATTCATTTATTCATTCATCCAGCAAATAGTCACTAAGTGTCACTAATGGAGCCGCAGCTGTGCCAGGCGTGGGCAAAACCAGGGTGGACGAGGCAGACCCGGTCCTTGACTTGAGGGGCAGGCATCTGGGCTGCTCAGCAGTGCCACCTTCCACACACACGCACACCCAAGACAGGATGCAGTGATTCTTTAAGGCAGTGGTTCATTAGCTCAGGAATGTAAAGGGTGGCTGGAGGGGCAGAGGGCTGTGGGTCTGCTGTGGACTCTGCTCTGCAAGTAATGAATACCTGTGCATTACCAGGGCCAACTTAGGCTCCCTGGGTCTGATTTCTTCTCTGTGAAGTCAAAGGCCATATTGGGTTGTTTTGACAGACCTTGGACTCAAAGGTGCTTTGTTCTTCTTTCCCCTTAGCTAAGGAAGAGCCCTCCACACTAATGAGCTAACTTTCCAGGGCTGGGCAGCAGATGGGAGGGTGTGAGTAACTGGATGCAAATCTCTTCTACCCAAAGTACTTGTGTTTCCTGGAAGGCTCAGCCATGCATCTTCTGGTTTCTTTAAGGGTTGAGCAATATGCTGGAAATGCTCACAATTTCAAACACCATTTGCTAGCAATACACCTCTGTGGTTAAAATACAAACATCACAAAGGGGTGAGGAGAAAAAGGGACAAGACTTATGACTTTAGGATGGGTCAGATACCACTTTCTTGCTTTGAGGAAGGAGAGAAGGGATAAGCCCCACTCCTGTTCCCTGAAGAAAGAAGAGGTAGATGAATTCAGAGGGTGGAGAAAGGCTGTATTCTGAAGTGTGTGTGCATATGGTAAAAGGAATTAGAGAGCCAGATACACGAGTTCTCAGAGCGAGGCTGGAGAAGCACGGGAAGCCCCCAGGAGAGCTGCCAGGGACAGGGAAAATGTAGACTACAGGACAGAGAGAAACAGTCTGGGCTGGGCACTGCCCCCAAGACTGGAATCTGTGATGAAATGCAGATACCAGAGGGAGGTATCACAGGAGGGCCCGAAGTGTCTGTCCATTCGTCCTTCCTTTCCTCTGTCCATCCATCTACTTATTTATTTGTCCACCCATCTTTTCATCCATCTACCTGTCCATCTGTCCATCCCTCCACCCCTACCTTCCACAAATGTGTTGAGTGACCACTATGAGCCAAGCTCTGTGTAGAAGGGATTGATTTCTGGTCCAAAATGGAAAAGACAAGAGATTGAGCAACACTCTTACATCTTACTCTGTGTGGGAATTGAAGGGATTGCAGCAAACTGTTGACGGTGATGAGTGGAATGGGGTGGGAGAGTGAGGCAGGAGAGGTACAAATGATTTGTCCCTCTGTGTTTTCTTTTTCTGAATGCCACCATACTATCTCAGTCATAAACGAAGGGGAAAAGGTGGCCTGAATTAAACATAAATCCTGAGATTGGAATCAAGAGTACATCCACACATTGCCTGTGGGGATACACATAAAAAGTGAATACACATTTTTTAAAGGTGTGGGGGAAGTGAGTCTGACCTGAGAGCGCTGGACCAGAACCAGCCCCTCTCTTCTCCTCTGCTATGGGGAAAGATGCAGAGGGAAACACGGTGACAGACTGTATTAGTCTGCTCAGGCTGCCAAAGCAAAATACCACAGACTGGGTGGCTTAACAAACACAAATTCATTTCTCACAGTTCTGGAGGCTGGAAGTCCAAGATCTAGCTGTCAGCAGAGCTGGTTCCTCCTGAGGCCTCTCTCCTTGCTTGTACATGGCTGCCTTCTCGCTGTGTCCTCACGTGGCCTTTCCTCTGTGCCCACATCCCTGGTGTCTCTCTGTGAGTCCAAATTTTCTCTTCTTATAAGGACACCAGTCAGATTGCATAGGGCCCACCCTAACAGCCTCATTTTAACTTAATCACCTCTTTAAAGGCCCTATCTCCAAACATAGTCACATTCTGAGGTAGTGGGGTTAGGATTTCAACACATGAATTTTGGGGAGATACAATTCAGCCCATAACGCAATTAACAGCTTCAACAATAACAACAATAAGAAAATGACAATCACATAATGCATACTTTTCATCGGCTCCTAGAAGGAACCTATGACATTTCCCTCCCAGGGGCTGAGCCAGAATGGGTGCCAAGCTGCCCTGTGCTAGGCAGGTGTAGAAATGCAGGCTCACAGTCTGGCAAACTCTTTAACCTTGATGAACCTTGGTTATCTCTGGGAAATGACCTCAGAATGTCTCTCTGGAGCTTAGGAAGCTGCTGGCCTGCCGTGCACATCTCAGAGACTGTTGGGAGTATTAAACAATGCCTTTATACTCTTTATCCTCACCCTATCCTTCCAGGGCCACAGTGAATCAGGTCCTCTCACTGCAACAAACATTCTATCAACCCCAAGGTGGGAATGGGGCACTCAATGTGGTGGGCAGGTCCACTCCACTCATCCCCCATTTGGCTGAGGGCAGTCCAGCTGGCCCAGCCTGCATCATTCCTTGAGTGGGAGCTGCGAGGGAGCAGCACTGACAAGTGGGGAGAAAGAGGGAAGCTTGACAGGCCCTGTGACTAACGCATCCTCTGACTGGGAAGGAAGTCGGGAGCTCGGGAGTGCTGGGATGTTGCATCACAGGTCTAGCAATATAAACACTCCTCAAAGCAAGTGTTAAGACCAGCAGGACTTCTTGATCCCTAGCCATTTGCCTGACTGCCATCTCCACAGCCATGTGCCCAGGCTGGCTGGCCCTCGCCTTCCTGTCCATGCTCAGCCCGAGTACCCAGGCCTTCAACAGCCAGCTTGTCAAGTGTTTTGAGGACCCCCAGTATGAAGAGTTGGTGCGGCTGGCCCAAGACGGGCTGGAGCAGACGGCAGAAAGGAAACAGGTAGTGGTGATTGGGGCAGGTGTGGCCGGGCTCACCGCTGCCAAGACCCTGCAGGATGCTGGCCACCAGGTACATGATAGGGGACTTGGGAGAGAGAGAAGTGGGCAGCCTCAGAGAGCTGGGGCGGGTGGCTGGGTCTAGGGCTCTAGGCAGGAGTAGAAATACAGGGAGAGATGGGTGATCTGATCCAATAACAGAGGGATACCTGGGGAAGAGGCAGGAGGGCTGTGAGAGCTGTGCCAGGAAAGGATGTGGCTGGCTTCATTGAGGCCAGGAAAGGGCTGTCTTTCTAGGTGACTGTCTTAGAGGCCTCAGGGCGTGTGGGTGGCAGAATAGAGACCTACAGAGTACCCGGAGCACAGTGGTATGCAGAGCTGGGCGCCATGAGGATCCCTGCCAACCACAGGTAAGCTTAGGAGAAGTAGGGGGTGGGTGAGGAAGGCCAGGGTGTGGACAGCTGTCTCATTTGTACCCTCGGGATTTTAATTTATCGAGGTGATGAGTAGCCACAGAGAAGCTAATGCCAGTGAAAAAAGAATTTATTACTTACATTTCCAGAGAGAAGGGAACACTCCATGTCGAACAGGGCCCCTGGGATGCACTGGGATGGTCAGGAGGCAGAAGACAGGAGCGAGGGGAAGTCATAGAACACGGCCTTTATTGGGGTTTCCAAGGAAAAGGCAAGGCAGGGCAGAGTGAACAGCTTAGGTCTGGCTAGTTTGACTAACTATGGTGGGCTTCGGCCTATATGAGTGGTCTCTAGTTGCCTGGTGCCCGGCCCTCGATGATTTAGGGCAGGAGAAGCATTGGTTTGGTATGGATGGGGGCATGGCCTTGGATCAACCAGTCTGCGTAGGAAAGGAGAGTTCTAGGCAAGCTGACCTGCAGGAGAGAGGTAAACACTTTGGTGATGGTTCGGCCCTGTAATTAATGGACGCCCAATAGGCAGAATCTAAGAACATACAGTTAGAACACACTGTTGGAACAGCAGTCAGCACCAGGGCCAAGAGGGACAGCCACCAGTGGGAGTCCTTTCCCGGAAGCCAGGGGTGCTGGATCTGCCCCAACTCATTCCAGTGGCTCCAGACCTATCCCAGAACCTCTCTGAGCTTCAATGTTTTAATCTACCCTAGCTCTGGGCATAACGGCTCCTGCCCTGCCTGCCTAAAAGGCCACGTGGAGGAGCCCAAAAGACAATTGAGATGGAAGAGCACCTTGAGAAATCAAAAGTTACCTGCTAGCTTTGCTAAGGATGGGAATAATCAGGGTCCTTCGAGGAAGGTGTGGTGTCTGGTGAGAGCCAGGGGATGGGGGATCGGGGATCAGGAACTAGCACCAGGCATCCTCATGGAGTGCCATCCTGAAGGGGGACTCTGCCCATGGAGCGAGCAGGGGTGCAGAGAACGCTGCCTGGAGGCTGGGGACGGATGAACATGGCCTCCAGGGAGGATGAACCCAGAAGACACTCCATGGCCCTGCCACCATTAGCACAGTGAGGGAGAGGCCTGGTGTCCTGTCTTTGGATAGAGGCCGGGGTGGCCCCTCTGAATCCGTGGGGAGCAGGGAATGAACCCCGGGAGCAGGGAGGGCTAGCAGCTTCCTTGTCCCTGCTGAGCCTTGCCTTACTCCACAGGCTCTCTCGTGAGCTCATCAGGAAGCTTGGGCTGAAGCTCAATCAGTTCTACGTCTCCAACAACCAGACCTGGGTGATGGTCAACGGGGTGCGGCGGCGCACGGGGGAGGTGGAGGCCGACCCCCGCCTGCTGGGCTATCGAGTCAGGGCTGACGAGGAGAGGAAGACGGCAGAACAGCTCTTCCACGAGTCACTGCGGAAGGTGAGCGGGGCGGAGCATATACATGCCCCGCCCTCGGACCGCGCCCAGCCTCACTCAGCAGCTCATTGGGTCCAGGTTCTCCGGCCACGCCCACGCCGTTGACAGTGGCCTCGGAGGCCTACAGAAACGTGCCCAACACCGGACAAGGGGGTGGACTTCCCACCTCCCGTACTTCCAGGCTGACCGCGGAGCCCTGGCCCCTACGTTTACACATCCAGTAGTCTGTCTAATAGGGGAGGTGAAGTTTCCGCCATCGGGACACTCAGACTAGCTGCAGGACGCAGTCCTGGAATCCAGGAGGCGTATAAAGCAAGGCTGGGAACCACACACAAGTGGAAGCAAGCGAGCCGCAGCATGGGGGCTGGACTGTGCTCAGGCGAAGGCCCGCGTGGGGCGGAGTTTGGTTCTCACCGAGCGCCCCTCCTTCCTCCGTGCCCAGGTGGTGGAGGAGCTGAAAACCAGTAGCTGCAGCCAGGTGCTGGAGAAGTACGACTCCTTCTCTACCAAGGTCAGTCCCGAGTCCCCCTTCTTGAGGCCCACACCCCACCCTGTCACGGCTCCGCGGAAGCCACGGCAGGACTACTTGCCCACTTCCCAGCTTGTAGCAGAAGCCAAGTTAACCCTTGACCCACCGTCCCCAGCCGGCAGCCAGAGGGCGCTTGAGCAAGATCTTGTGGCTCAGGGCTGCCGGAGAGGAAAAAGGAGTCCTTCCTCGCCCCTCTACCGCGGCCTCTTACAATTTCTTACTCCGTCAAGCGCACACTCAGGGCCTTGACTGGCTGTTCCCTCTGCCTGGAACGCTCTTCCTGCATATGTCCACATAGCTTGCCTCTCACCTTCTTCAGGTCATAGCTCAAACGTCCTTTTTGAATTGAGGTCCCCCCTTTCCAGCCTGGCACCCTCCTAACTTCCTTTCCCTTGCAGTATTTTCCACCACAACACTTATCACACTGTCATTTTACTTGTTTAATTTGTTTATGGTCTGTTTCACCTGCTAGAATGTAAGCTCCTGGGGGGCAAGAGAGGGTGGGGGTGGATGGAGCAGAAAAAGGGAAGGAAGGGAGGAAGGAAGGAGGGAGGGAGGACAGATACAGGGCTTGATAATAAGGCAAGCTAGAGAAGGTTGCCAGTGCCTTCCCCAATGCCCTACACAACCCACTCACAGAGGCAGAGAGCCCACCAACCTCTCTTGGTCCTGGTTGTCCACACTGTAGGTCTTATTTGTTTTTTCTTTGTGAGGAAGATCAGCCCTGAGCTAACATCCATGCCAATCCTCCTCTTTTTGCTGAGGAAGACCGGCCCTGAGCTAACATCTATTGCCAATCCTCCTTTTTTTCCCCCCTTTTTCTCCCCAAGGCCCCAGTAGATAGTTGTATGTCATAGTTGCACATCCTTCTAGTTGCTGTATGTGGGACGCCACCTCAGCATGGCTGGACAAGCGGTGTGTCAGTGCGCGCCCGGGATCCGAACCCGGGCCACCAGTAACAGAGCTTGCGCACTTAACTGCTAAGCCACGGGCTGGCCCCCCACGCTGTAGGTCTTATAGTCCAATGTGTCTCCAAGAACTTTTTGGTGATGTTTTTCCTGGGATGGTGGGGCCCTGTAGTCTTGTCTCTGGTTAAAACTAGCACGTTTGATAGAGGCGTTTTGCCCAGGTTAACACTAGGCTGGCTGTGCTCTGCCATCCTGGCAGCTTGTAACAGGCTTGCTCCCCAAGTGCCCAGCCTCTAGGGCTGCCTGCACTGGTGACAAGCAGACCAACTCAGCCCTGGACACCCCTTAGACCTATGCAGATGGACAGTTGGCACCCTAACTGATAAATCCCCCCTAGCCAGCTCTGTTGTGTCCACTCTGGCCTTGCCTAAGAGAAGGAAGCAGCAGTGAAGCATGGGGCACATTCTTGGCCAATGGGCACACCAGAAGCAGAACCTCAGGGTCATTTGCTGGTGGGCTGGCCTGGACTGCCACATGGTGGTTAGGGCAGAGTGAGAAAAAAATACTCAGTACCCAGATTTCTTCCCACTCATCATAAGGGCCTAGACCTTACAGGGCAGGTCAGCAAAGCCAGACTGGGATCAACACACTTGCAGGTAGACGTGAAGACTGGGCCTCGTTTCCCCATCTGTAAAACGGGAGTGATAAGCTACTTCTTAGCATTATATATGAGGACTATACAAGTGAAAGGCTCATAAGAAGGTGTGTACATGGGAAATGGCACTAAGTGTTAGCTGTTTTCCCGTTATTACGACCAGCGAGAGCAATTTGAGCACTGTCATAGCCCAGTGTGCCAGTCAGACCCTTGGCAGCCCCCAGGGGCCTGGCTGATTGTGCACCTACCATTCCACCATGTCCAATTCTGTTCCTCGCTGTCCCTGGGCAGGAATCAAGGGCTCTCACGTCTGTTCCCAGACATTCTGACCCCCCTACCTTCTCTCTCTGCACTGGTCGGTGCAGGAATACCTGATCAAGGTGGGGAACCTGAGCCGTGGGGCTGTACAGATGATCGGGGACCTGCTGAACACAGATGCTGGCTACTACCAGGCCTTCATGGAGACCCTGCGTGGCATCATCCTCTTCCAGGAGCCCTGGTGGGAAGTGGGCCAGGGAGGTGGGAAAATGGGCATAGGTTAGCCAGTTACTAACCAGGTCAGCGATAGACAGAAAGACAGATTAGATAAATCAGGTGGAAAATTCCAAAAGAAATGGGGAAGAGGGTTTTCCAGACTCCAGTGAGCCTCAGAATCACCAGGGGGCTTATAAATACAGGTGACTGGGCCCCACTCTGAGTCCCTGATTTAGTAGATATGGGCTGGAGCCTCAGAATGCTTGTTTCTGACATGTTCCCAAGGCCACTGCTGTTTTCTGTCTGGGAGCCCCACTTTGAGACCCTCTGCTAAGAAGCAGTCACATCAGGAGGCTACAGGCCTGCTTTGCTGTGGGCCTCACCTCTCCTGTTACATAGACAGGTGTCCTTACAGTGGGCACTTGCTGTCTTTCAGCCCAGGAAGATATATCAGGGGTGTTAACTCCAGACCTCAGCCACCAAACCCCTGGCTGCTGTTCAAGAGGTCTGGGGGCTACAAAGATAAAGTCAACTAGGATTTACTCTCCCTTGGGGTTCTATTACCCGACTCCAAAAAAAGCAGGCTGCAGACATTTACAAGAGGGCAACAGACACTGCGAGCCCTCAGTGGCTGAGGGGACTGGCTTAATTATTTGAGCATCCAGGCTTCTTCTTTTCCCGGTAGGATCTTCTCCCTTCCTTCCAGAATTTTTATTCAGGGTAAATCCATTTAAATTCAAGGGAAAGACTGTCTTAAAGGGAAAATGGAAGGAATAGGGGGACCTTAAGGAAGGCCAAATGGAGGATCTTAATGCGTTGAGGGTCACTCTGTGTTGGGCTCTCTCCAAGGGCATTCTGGAAGGGGTTGAGAGGGTCTGTAAGAACCCTGGGTTCTTGTTGGCCCCGTAGCCAAGAGTCCTGCATGGAGATGACCGCCCAAGGGGGCAGGAGGGGAGTGTCTGAGAGCCAGCATGATTCAGCTTCAAGACTAGAGCTCTGGCAAGGGGCTATACTCGCCCAGGAAGGATACGCTTTCTGATTTGTCAGCCCAAAGTGGCGCCATTCTCTAGTTCCCTGGTGCTACGGGCCACCCTGCCTGGCACGGCTTCCTTCTGCCAATAACTTATCTCCCTAGCGCACAGGGCCAGAGCAGGTCTGTTAGACGGCTCAGCCTCTATCCAGTCTAAATGGCCCAACTTCTGTATGGCCTTGTCCATCAACCTACTTCCCTCTCCCTCCTTTGCCTGCTCCCTCTCAGGATCCATGAAATCACTGGGGGCTTTGACCAGCTCCCCCAGGCCCTGCATGCTGCCCTCTTGCCAGGGACAGTCTGGCTCCACTCACCAGTGGAAGAGGTAGAGACAAACGGAGACCGAGTCCACATCGCCTACCGGACGCCAAACCCACTGCGGCCCAGGGCACGTCTGACCGGTGATTATGTGATCGTGGCCACCACGGCTAAGGCTGCTCGGCTCCTCCATTTTCAGCCACCTCTGTCCCAGGGCAAGGAGGATGCACTGCGATCAGTCCACTACAACAGCGCCACCAAAGTAATTCTGGCCTGCACGCAGCGTTTCTGGGAACATGAAGGCATCTTTGGGGGCAAGTCCAGCACCGACCGGCCTTCCCGCTTCATCTACTATCCCAGCCACATCTTCCCCAATGGCACAGGGGTCATCCTGGCCTCCTATACCCTTGACGACGACTCCTCTTTCTTCAATGCCCTGGACCACGCCCAGGCAGTTGATGTCGTCCTGGACGACCTGGCCGCAGTCCATGACCGCCCCAAGGAGGAGCTGCGGACGCTGTGCCCCTACTCTGTGGTAAAGCGCTGGAGCCAGGACCCCTATGCCATGGGTGGCTTCGCCTTCTTCACTCCCTACCAATATGTGGACTATGCCCGGGAACTCTGTAAACCGGAAGGGCGGGTCCACTTCGCTGGGGAGCACACCAGCCTGCCCCATGGCTGGATTGACACTGCCATCAAATCAGGGCTCAGGGTGGCACGGAGCATCCAAGAGGCTGCAGACTTGGCTTTGACAAAGGGCCCCAGATACTCAAAGGAGCCCCACTCCAAAATTGAGCTATAGCCAACTTCATGGCACCCGGGAATTGGAGTGATTCGAGTCACCAAGAAAAGACTCAAAATCCACTATCTCACTTTATCTCCACCTTTTCCCAAAGAAGCCAGACCAAGAGGTGCCACATAAGGCCAAAGAATGTAGTCCCTCTAATATTTGGCCACCCATGACCTTGGATTTATTAACATTGTCTCAATGACAACACGTGATGTAGTGATTAAAACAATAAAGCATTCATTGAGTATCAGGCTATCACTAAGTGTTGTATCTACATTCTGGGTAGCATCTGAATAATTATAGAATTGAGTGCTGAGGGCTAGGGAGGGCTTTGACTTCCAAGGTTCTTATCTGGGGTCCTTGGCCCCTCTATTATTCCTGTGATTTGAGTCTAGCCCTAGCTCCCCTCCCCATCTCCACTCCTCCATCTCCCATGACTGTGAATTTTAAGAGAAGTTGGGAACTTAGGTTCTTAGATGGAGGCAGCTGTGTGGCCAGCAACATGCTCAATGCTTTTCCATGTTATTAAAGCAACCCCCAGTGTACATATTCTAATATTACTTCATTTTACAGATAAGAAAAACTGATTCTCCAAGAGGTTAAATAACTTGCCTGAGGTCACAAATGAGGTCCAGAGGAGTCAACACCTGTCATCTAACCCCAAATCCTCTTGCTTCTTCTATGCTCAGTGGCTCTGTCTTATTCTTTTTTGTGTTCCTGAAATAATTAGTGATTCACTTTGGAGACATTCAGCAATGAATATGTTGAACGTTTGAATAAATAGAAGTTCTCAGAATGTACAAGGTCAAGGCTACATGATCTGCCCCCCATCCCTTTCCTGTGCCCCTGGATCATCTTTGCCTGGCAGCCCTGAGGGGTGAGGAGATAGATAGATGGAGTCAATACTGAAGAGAACTTTCAGACAGACAGATGCATGAGATCTAAAGAGGCCCATCATTTGGCAGTGACTTGGCCTGAATTTTGTCCCTAAGGGACCTCTTGGGCATATGAGTAATCACCCAGAGAGCCACAGGATGGGGCCAGGTGGCTATGAGGTGAAAGGACAATTTATCACCAAAGGCAACAAGATGCCTTCAGGAAGACCTTCAGAACCAGCTGAGATAGTGCCATTCCCTTTAGAGTCTGAGGCTAGGACAGAACAATAGGCTGTCCAGGAACTTCACTTGGGCAGGGTCTGGGGATTGTACCATACTTGCAAGCTAACAAGTTAACCTGCCACAGTTTCATGGATGCTGGCAGAAGACATGAGACTTATGGGTCAGAGACAAAGGACTTTATTACTCATGGCACAGCAAGCAGCATGAGCACCCCAAGTCCCAAGAGGGCAAGGCAGAGGGGCCCAGGTGGACAGTGTGCGTGCAGTGGGTTTGCACTGCAGCTGACAAACACTGAGCTCAGAATTTACCAATTGTATAGCAAGTAGTAAGCAAGCCTGCTCTTTGTTTGGAGGGGAACACACTACCTCATCCCTCAAGGTTGTTCGCTAAAACACAACTCTGAGGAATTTCCCAAATGAAGAGCAGTCAGGTCCTTGCATACTGGGCATACCCAGCAGTAATGTGCAGGGACGCTCAGGCCTCAGGGCAGTTGCCTCTTCTAACACTGACCCACAAAGACTCCAACTATCTCTCTGCAGAGTGTGGTTATCTGTATCCTTCCTCACTTGCAGTCGGGCCCCACAGAGGCCGTTGGCACCCTCAGTCTCAGTGAGTCTCCATTCTGTCTGACTGCACACGTGAAGTTCACATGGACTGAAAAACCACTCTGATAGCAGGTCTGAAATCTGGTGAATCAGACCCAAGTCCTGCCCTCAGTGAACCTGGAGACAAGCTTAGGGACTGTCTTAGTCTGTCCAGGCTGCCATAAAAAAAATACCATAAACCGGGTGGCTTATAAACTACAGAAATTTATTTCTCACAGTCCTGGAGGCTGGGAAGTCCAAGGTCAAGGTGCCAGGAGATTTGGCAGATTTGGGCCCACTTCCTGGTTCATAAACTGCCGACCTCTTGCTGTGTCCTCACATGGCAGCAGGGACAAGGGAGCTTTCTAGGGTCTCTTTTATAAAGCACTAATCTCATTCACAAGGGCTCCACCTTCATGACCTAATCACCTCCCAAAGGCCCCACCCCAAATACCATCATACTGGAGATTAGGTGTCAAGATATGAATTTGGCGGGGGACACAAACATTCAATCTATAGCAAGGGCTATTGATACCGAGCAATGGGCTCACTCTGCTTGCAGCAATCTGAGCCAATTAATCACAGCTAGTTAGAGATGGAGAAACGAAGTTTAATTAGATTAGCTGGCAAATTGGAAGACAGGTGACTAATGTCTCAAAGACCCATCTTCAAAGATTACACAGAATCTTGAGGCAATTATATAGGGAAAATGGGTGGTAAGGACAGGGTCCAGGGATGTTGATCTCCAGGCATGATGGGCTTCAGGCATTACATTGTTCCATTCTTCTGTCAGCTGTGATGGATACCTTGTAGGTGTGTTCCTGCCTGTGGTCAGCCTGTTTCTGGAGAGAAACTCATAGAACAAAGTTTTTAATTTATCAGACTATTGGGGAGTACATGTGTAAACAAAGGCCATAAATCAAGAGAGCATGTGAATTTTTTGGAGTACATGCAGAGCAGCGAGTAGTCACACGGAGGAGGGGCTGGGGCCATTTAGTATAACAAGATAGCCTTCACTTACACTATGACATATGTCCAAATAAGTGTAACAATTGATAGATGATGGTATGTGTCAGGAGGAAAACAGGAAAAACCTTAGGATGCCAGAGGTGGGCTTCTTCCTGGAGGTTAATGTCACTTACTATGTAGGGAGCAAGTAATTTTTAAAAAAATAATTATAGATTCACAGGAAGTTGCAAAGAGAGTATAGACAGGTCCCAGTATATCTTTCACCCAATTTCCACCAATGGTTACATCTCGCGTAATCATAATATAATAACAAAAGCAGAAATTTGACATTGGTACAATGTGTGTATGTAGTTCTATGTCATTTTATCACATGTGTAGATTCTCACAACCCCTACCACAGTCAAGATACAGAACTATTCCATCAACACAAAGACAGACCTCTTGCTACCCCTCTATAGTCTATATAGTCACCCCCACCCTGCTCCCTACCACCCAACATCTCCAGCCCCTGACAACCACTAATCTGTTTCCATCACTATAATTTTGTCATTTCTAGAATGTTATATAAATGGAATCATATAGTATGCGACCTTTCAAGATTGACTTTTTCACTCTGAATAATTACCTGAGGTCTATCCAAATTGTTACCTGTATCAATAGTTCATTTATTTTTATTGCTGAGTAGCATTCTGTGGTATGGTGGTACCACATTTTGTTTAACCATTCTCCTGTGAAGGGCATTTCAGTTGTTTCCTGTTTTGGGCTGTTACAAATAAAGATGCTATGAAAGCTTGTGTATAGTTTTTGTGTGAACATAACTTTCCATTTCTGTGGGATAAATGACTAAGAATGTAATTGTTGGGTCGTATGGTAAGTGCATATATAGTTTTGTAAAGAATTGCCAGATTCTTTCCAGAGTGGCTGTACCATTTTACTTCCCCACCAACAATGTATAAATGATCCAGTTTCTCTGCATCCTCACCAGCATTGTGGTATCATTTTTTATTTTAGCCATTCTAATAAGTGTGTGATGATATCTCATTGTGGTTTTAATTTGTACTTCACAATGTTGACCATCAATGTCTTTTTATGTCTTTGGCTCATTTTCTAATTGGATTGTTTGCTTTTTTTACCATTGAGTTTTGAAAGTTCTCTATATAACCTAGATATGAGTCCTTTGTCAGATATGTGGTTTGCGAATATTTTTTTTGGTCTGAAGCTTGTCTTTTCATCCTCTTAACAGGGTCTTTTGCAGAATAAGTTTTTAACATTGATGAGGTCTGATTTAATGATGCTTTCCTTTTTTGGATTGTGCTTTTGTTGTTATTTCTAAGAACTCTTCACTAAGCTCTAGGTCCTGAAGGTTTTCTCCTGTTTTCTTCTAAAAGTTTTATAGTTTACGTGTTACATTTAAATCTATGATTCATTTTGAGTTGAGTTTTGTCTAAGATGTGAGCAGTTTTTCAAATAAAGTGTATTATTCTTCAGCTAATAAATTCTATATACCCATGGTAGAAAAATCAGCATATGCATGAAATTACAACAAAGAAAATTAAAAATTTTCATAATCATACCACTTATAGAAAATTGCAGTTACATTTAGATGTCTGTCCTTCCAGTGTTTTTTTTTCCCCCTTTGTTCTTACGTATGTTTAGATTCCTTCCAATTCCTTTTGAAGACGAGGGAAGATTTCAAACTAAAACTTAAAGATTAGATAGAATTTTATTTGCTTTCTTCTTTATCCTTTGGTTGACGGGTTATAGGGATGAGAAAAGTAAGGCTTAGAGAAGGTAAACAACTTGCCTTTAACTAGAAGGGCACAGTCAGGACTTGAACTCAGCTCAACGTGACCGCTGACCTAGCCATCGCTCACTGTGCTATTCTCCACACTAGGCTGGATTACAAAAAAGCCAACTGCTAGGGCACAGTAAAGCAGTGGCAAAATTCTTTGTCCAAGGCTTGGGGCCATCTGGAAAGCCAGCTTATAATACGGAGGTAGAGTTTATCCTAAGGCAGTCCTGGCCTGGAGGTCTAGAAAATGTGTCCAGGGAGAAATGAATACTTTGAAAAATAACAAGTTAGACATAAAGGCTCAGAATATTTTACAAATGTTAGGAAGATAGAACTTAAATGTGTAATTTAAGTATTTTATTATTAAAATATGTTTATTTTTCACAGGGCAATGAAAATTCCTAGAACAAAATTTTTTAAAAGCACCTATAAAAGATATTTGGGGAGCCGCTGGGGGAAATTTGAGTGTAGACTGGCATATGATGACATATTAATGTTGATTTTCTTCGGTGTGACATGCAGTAGTGTAATGATGTCTGCAACTGTCAAATGGGTGGGAGGCTGGGGAAGCTCTACGGAAAGAGAGAAAAAAATGTGGCGAAATAGTAACCAATGTGGTATCTAGGCAGAGAGAACACCGGTGTTCGTTGTGTCATTATTTTAATTGTTTTAATTTATTTTCAAAATAAAAAGGTAGATATTGGGGTGGGGGAGAATTACTTGACTTCTTTACATAGCGACAATTGCCTGAGCCATTGTGAGGAGCTAAGACCCTCCTGAGCCATCCCTCTAGGTGGCATGTGCCGTTCTAATGGCCTTTCGGACGCTTGGGGAGACTTTTTAAACCCAGGCATTAGAAGACCAGGCACTTGTGGCATCCCCAGGGTTATCTTTTGGATCCTTTAGTGCTGCCCGTATCGTTCTTCCCTTCCTAATTAAGATATTGTAGGTACTACGCCTGACACACAACTGGCACTCATTAACTGCAATAACGCTCACCTCCTATAATTACTTTGCCGAAAGAGAATGTTATCAAATACATGACTATTTGAAATGAGACAGGGAAAAGAAAAAGATAGAAAGCGAAACTGTTTCCCTGACCGGGAATCGAACCCGGGCCGCGGCGGTGAGAGCGCCGAATCCTAACCACTAGACCACCAGGGAACTGGTAGGTGACCGCCTTGTAACAAGCTATATTAAACGTGTTAGCCGTGACGCACATTGAGTCCGCAAATGTGATTGGGTGAACTCCGGGTAAAGTACTTCCCTCTCTATTCAGGCAGCTGCTTGACCTTTGCAAATCCAGAAAAGTGGGCAGTGGAAGACAGCCACAACAGGTAGAGTCTAAGTATGGCCGCCTTCTCGGAAAAGAGAAGAAAATGCCAGCGGTCACCGAGAAAGTTCTGAGTTCCCTTAGAGGAAAACAAAAGCACACGTGTCAGGAGTGGGATTCGAACCCACGCCTCCATTAGGAGACCAGAATGCCCATAGGCAAGGTAAGCACCTTGAGTCTGGCGCCTTAGACCACTCGGCCATCCTGACACCCGAAAGCTACACTGCCCTTGTAAAGCCTGCTTCCTGTGCCGGCTGGCCGCGCTGCCCTGCCGCACCACCAAGGCAGGCTGGCGTCCCAGCCGCCTGGCCAGGGCCGTTGCGCGCCTGGCTCTCGCTACGGAGCTCTAGAGGACGCCGGATCTACAATGCACCCGAGGCTGTTCATCCTCGCTCTCCCAGCCGGGAATCGAACCGGACTTCCAGAGGCAAGCGCAATCCCTCTAGAAAACCAGAGGAGTAAGTGACCACTGCGCAGGCGCCCGACCCTGTAAAGACGGGAAACTGTGGTAGTAAAAGCAAAGGAAAGCGCCAGGCAGCTACCGACTCCGGCGATCCGCCACTGCCAGACCCGTGGCTCCCGCCGCATATACCCGCCCCTCTCTGGGGAAACTCCAGCTACTAAGTTAATTTAGTTAATACACGGAATTAACAATACACGGAAAGCACATGGAAATACACTTGCCACAAAGTGGCAAGTGATTGCTGTTGTTGCTGGTGTTGTTTTCATTATTATTAGGGCTTCCTGCCTATTTGTCCCTGGCATGCCCATCCTTCAAGGTCCACGCCTCTTCCTCTGCCAAGTCACACAGCCGTGGTTAGAGATGATGGGGACCAGTGTAAAATAAAAAAATTATTCCTTCATGACAGTTGTTAAAGCACTGTAAGGAAGACTTTATTCAAGGGGGGCTATCAGGATAGCTGTAGGGACCACTGCAATGGGATCTTGCAGTGAGGGGGAGAGAGATTGGACTCAACTCCGGATACAAGGAAAAGTGGAAATTTATAGCTAAGGACCGGCGCGGCGGTCAGTGGATGGAAAATTAGTAAGAGAAAACATCATCAAGGCTAAGGGGGGAATTCCATCTAAACCGACCTGACAGGATTCTTGCTGAAGGCAGACTACGGTGATGAACCATCGCCTGGGTGGGGGGGGTGGTGATGGAGCGTGAGGAACCCCGTTAGATATCCAGGGTGATCAGATATCAAGGATGGGAGATTCTGTCTAAACTTATTTAGCAGGATCTTTGCTAAAATTGGACAAGGCTGAGACAAACACGGAATTCCAAAAGTCAGGCCTAATGGAAAAAGAATTCAGGGGAGCAGTTACCAAGAATGGAAAGACAGCAAGTGTGCTTTAAAAAATGGGAAGGCCCAACTCCTCTGCTCCAGACCACATACCACTCATTCATTCATTCTTTATTGAGGACCCACCGAAGATATAGCAGTGAACAAGCACAGAAACCCTTACCCTGGCAAGCTGACTGCTAGTGAGGGAGACAATCAGCACAAATATACTGGCTGTGAGGATGAAACAAAAGCAGGGCAATGAAATGGTGGAGTTCTATTTTTAGGCTAGGGTGGTCAAGTAAGGCCTCATTGAGGTGAATTTTGCTAAAATTATTTTCAAAAAATAAAACACATGACTCACACAAACATATGATGCACATATATCAAGATTTTATTAAATTCATTAATGAAGGGCCCTGTACAATGTTATAACCAATTCAAAGGGGATTTTGAAGAGATTTTTTAAATAATCAGTCAGCCAAAGGAATGTTGAAAAGAGATTGCTAACAGATGGATAGTGGGTTAATATCCCAAGGGTAATAAACTGTGATGTTTAAGATTATGGTTCCTACTTTGAGGTTATTTTTTTCTACCCGAGAGAAATCAAGTGCATCTCTTGACAAATTTTATTTGTATTGCTATAAACAGGAATTTTTGGCCTTGCTCTCAGACAGAAACCATTTGCATTACTATCAGTTTTCTACAAGTTAACCTTTACCACTATAGAACTGTAAAATAGTCAAGTCAATAGAAGTCAGTCAAAGGTGCACACACGGAATCAGATAATCCCCAAAAGGTCTGCTAGACAATGCTAAGCACTCCACTCTAAGGACACATACTGTCCAAGAGAACCAGAACGAGACAGTAGTTAAAAGCAGTAAAAACAGATTTTATCCAGGAACTATTACAATAGGGGATAAGAGACCTCATATAGAAGTGGGCTCAATTCCAAATACGGCAAAGACAAGTGAGGATTTATAGCCAAGGAGCAGAGTGGGGGTCAATGGATGGAAAATGACCAAGAGGAGACTTCAAGGGTAGAGAGATTTCTTGCTACACTGACCTAACAGGATTTCTACTGAAGGCAAGCCAGGGTCATCAGATATCACCTGGAGGACGGTGGAGGATGAGGAATTTGATTAGATATGGGGGGTGATCAGATATCAAGGGTCGGGAGATTCTTGCTAAACTGACCTGGTAGGATTCTTATTAAAATTAGACTCTGCAAGGATGGACATGGAAGTCCAAGGTTGAAAAGAGGGCCCTAGTTGAAAAGAGGGCTCAGATGAGCCTGACTAAGATTTGATCAAACAGAGAGTCTTTGTCACTAGTAATCTCTTTTCTGTTTCCAGGTTTTGGATAATCATTTCTTAGCACTGGAGCCCTGACTGAAGGGAGGACATGAGCATTGGCAGAAGGGGAGGTGTGTTTTCTATAACCTTCACA
Source organism: Diceros bicornis minor (assembly GCF_020826845.1). Classification (NCBI taxonomy): domain Eukaryota; kingdom Metazoa; phylum Chordata; class Mammalia; order Perissodactyla; family Rhinocerotidae; genus Diceros; species Diceros bicornis. Next base: position 7,635,633 of record NC_080759.1, on the reverse strand, counting down.
ATAATATCCTAATTCCTCTGGGGGCCCTACTTGGCCTTCAGGACCTTCTGATAAGCCTTCCTTCACCTCCAGTCTCCCATGTGCCTCAATGAGCTAGCTGCCTTTTGCTCAACATGCTTGGTTTGCCTTTATTCCCTCTAGCTTGCCCAGAAAATGCCCTGGCTTTACCTGAGACCCTGGAGGACAAGGACTGGGGATACGGCAGAGAAGAAAACAAAATATCTGTGCTCAAGAAGCTCACATTCCAGCATAGAAAGATCTGGAATAAACAAAATAATTGTATGTTGGGAGTGATAAGGACTGTGAAGAAAAATAAAGCAGAGAAAGGAGGGTAGAGGGAGATGCAGGTGGTTCAGAAGGCCTCTCTGGATGTGCCTTTTGAGCAAAAATTTGGAGAGAGTCAAGGGGCAACCACATAAAATATCTGAGGGGAGAGGGAAGAGCAGATGCAAAGGCCAGCAAGGAATGCAAAACAGACAATATGACTGGAACTGAGTGAGAGGGCCTAGTGTCAGCCTGTAGATTGACACTGAGTGAAGAGGAGAGTTTTGAGCTGAGGTGTGGTAAGATATGGCCTGCTTTCCAAGGATCTTCTACCTGCCATATGGAGAGTAGACTGTAGAGCACAAGAGTAAAGCAGGGAGAGCAATTGAGAGGCTACTGCAAGCCCCTTTGGACTGGACTGGGAGGCAGCAAGCCAGGTGGTGAGAGAGATTCGAATTCTGGACATATTCTGAAGGTGGAGCCAACAGGATTTGTTGATGTGAAGAAATAAAGAAATAGCATGTAACTCTTGGATTTGGGGCCTGAGCATTTGGCCAATAGGGAAGGCTGGCAGGAGGCAGATTGTGGAGGAGGGCAAGTATGGTTTTTGATCTTCAAGTTTAAGATGCCTGTTAGAAGAGTCAAGTAAACAGATACAAGCATCTGGAGTACAGGGGAGAGGTCCAGTGGGAGATGTAAAGTAGAAGGTCCTTGGCCAATAGATTGTATTTAAAGCCATGAAACAGGATGAGCTCACTGGGAAGTGGGGATAGAGGCCAAGGACTGAGCCCTGGGACATTCCAATAAGTTAAGAAAGAAGAGGAAGCAGCATAGAAGGCTGAGAAAGAATGGCCGGTAGGGAAGAGAGGAAAAGTAGAGAGTCTGGTATTGTGAAAGGCATGTGGAGAAAGAGTGTAGAGGAGAAGGGAGGGATCAAACATCCAATGCTGCAGGAGGGAGTAAGATGAGGACCCAGTGGAGCAGGGTTCTGGTGAGGATGGAGGGCAGATTGGAGGTGGTAACAGCACATATTGACCTCCTTTGAGAAGCATTCTGCTATAAAGGGGATCAGCAAAATGGAATGCTAGCTACAGGAGACCACATGATCAAAAAAGGATTTGGGTTTGTTTGAAAACAGGTGTTATGTGGTGTGCCATACTGATGGGAATGATCCAGTGTTGCTGGGCTTCTCAATGTTCTTTGAACCCCTCTGGCCATGTGATGAAGCCCACAGAAAATTTCTTGTGTTTTTTGTTTGTTTGTTTTAAAAACGTTAAGGTGAAATTGACATAAGATAAAATTAACCATTCAAAGCAGCATTTAGCACATTCACAATGTTGTATAACCACTATCTCTATTTAATTTCCAAAATAGTTTCATTATCCCAAAAGGACACCTCATACCTGTTGAGCAGTTAATCTCTGTCTTAGTCAGCTTGGGCTGCCATAACAAAATACCACAGACTGGGTGGCTTAATTAACAAAAGTTTATTTTCTCACAATTCTGAGGGCCCTACCTTCATGACCACATATAAACCTAATTAGCTCCTGAAGGCCCCAACTTAAAATACCATCACATTGGGGGTTAGGGCTTCAACATGTAAATTTGGAGGATCACAATTCAGTCTATTGCATTCCCCATTTTTCCCTTCCTCTAACCCCTGGCAACCACCAATCTGCTATCTATGTTTATGAATGTATCTATTCTGGATATTTCACATAAATGGAGTCATACAATATGTGACCTTTTGTGTGTGGCTCCTTTTACTTAGCACACACAGTAAGTGTGCATCCATATTGTAGCATGTTTTAGTATTTCATTCCTTTTTATGGCTGAATAATATTCCATTGTATGGATATACCACAATTTGTCCATTGATGGACATTTGGGCAACTTTAGCTATTGTGAATAATGCTTCTATGAACATGTGTGTACATATGCTTAAGTACCTGTTGTCAACTTAAAAAAATAAATTCACCAGTTATTTTACTCTCAAGACAAGTTTATTTGGGAATAGCCAAAAGAATTGCAACTCAGGATGTGCATTCTACCGCGAAGCACAGGCAAATCCAGAGAACAAAGGAGGGGAGCTTGCTTTCATAGAGCAAAAGGACGAGTAGGAAGGGGATGTTCTAAGTGAAAGCCCATTGGGGGGAAATAACAGTTCAGGGCAGAAACGGCTTTTCACTGGTTGAGCTGTGGTGTTTCTCATTGGATGGGCTGTTGCTGGGTGGGGAGAGAAATCTTCCTTCAGTAGTAAAGTAGTGGTACTTTCTGTCTGGGAAGCAAGCCTAGGTCTTTTCCTGTTTGGAATAATTGAAGATGTATGATATGGCTTGAGAGCTCCCCCTACAGGCCTTCCCAACTCCAATTTAGCTGAGGTTTCTCTTACTCATTTCTCGCTGTTTTCAATTCTTTGGGGTATATACCTAAGAATAAAATTGCTAGGTCACTGGTAATTCTATGTTTAACTTTTTGAGAAACCTGCAATCTGTTTTCCACAGCAGCTGAACTACTTTACATTTCTACCAGCAATGTATGAGCCTTCCAATTTCTCCTATTTTCCTTTTTTTTTAAATTATAGCCACCCAGTGGGTATGCAGTCGTGCGTCACTGTGGTTTTGATTTGTATTTCCCTAAAGACTAACATCTTTTCTTGTGCTTCTTGGCCATTTGTATATCTTCTTTGGAGAAATGTCTATTCCTTTGTTCATTTTTTAAATTGGGTTGATTTTCTTCTTGTTATTGAGTTGTAAGAGTTCTTTATATAGTGTGGATACTAGACCTTTAATAGCTAGAAGCCTTGCAAATATTTTCTCCCATTCTGTAGGTTGTCTTTTCACTTTCTTCATAAGATCCTTGATGCATAAAAGTTTTTAATTTTGATTAATTATAATTTATCTATTTTTATTTTGTTGCTCATGCTTTTGGTGTCATATCTAAGAATCCATTGCCAAATCCAAGGTCATGAAGATTTACCCCTCTTTTTCACTAATAGTTTTATGATTTTAGCTCTTATATTTAGGTCATTGATCCATTTGGGGTTAATTTCTGTATGTGGTATGAGGTAGATGTCAAATTCCATTCTTTGCATATGGATATCCAATTGTTCTAACACCATTTGTTGAAGAGACTATTCTTTCCCCATTGTTCAAAATCAATTGACCATAGATATTGGGCTTATTTCTGGACTCTCAGTTCTATTCCAGTGGTCTATATGTCTATCTTCATGCCAGTACCACACTGTTTTGATGACTTTTGTTGTAGCTTGGTAGTAAGTTTTGAAATCAGGAAGTGTGAGTCCTCCAACTTTGTTCTTTTTGTTCAAGATTATTTTGGCTATTTGAGGGCCTTTGCAATTCCAGATGCATTTGAAGATTGGCTTTTCCATTTCCACAAAAGAAAAAAAAAGACCATTGGGATTTTGTTAAAGATTGCATGAATCTGTACATCACTTTGGTTAGTATTGACTCAACAATATTAAGTGTTCTACTCCATGAACATGGGATATTTTTCCATTTATTTAGGTGTTTATTTCAGGAGTGTTTTATAGTTTTCAATGTATAAGTCTTTCATGTTCTTGGTTAAATTTATGTGTAGGTATTTTATTCCGTGGGGCTATTGTAAATGGAATTGTTTTATGTTGTAAATGGAATTGCTGGTGTATAGAAATACAACAGAATTTTGTATTTTGATCTTGTACCCTGCAACTTTGCTAAACTTGTTTATTAGCTCTAGTAGTTTTTTTTTGTGGATTCTTTGGTAATTCTTTTATATATAGTATGATCATGTCATCTGCAACTAAAGAAAGTTTTACTTCTTCCTTTCCAATTTGGGTGGCTTCTATTTTCCTAATTGCCTAATTGCTTTGGATAGATTCTTACCACAATATTGAATAACAGTGGTGAAAGTAGACATCTTTGTCTTGTTTGTGATCTTAGAGGGAAAGCTTTCAGTCTTTCCCCTTTAACTATAATATTAGCTGTGGGTTTTTCATACATGCCCTTTATCATGTTGAGGAAGTTCCCTCATAATGTTTTTAAATGCATAAGACAAAATAAATAGGATTACAAAGGAAACTAATTATGTCAAAATTCTGTTATCAAAATGCTAAAATTAATTTGTGATATAGTAATATGTATGCTTATTTATCAATACATTAAATAACAAGATATAGTAGCATTTTTAATTAGTGATAAGTATAAATGACATTCTGAAATATCTGCAACAACTGTAATGTGATATAAAAATATCTATGATTTTTATTCATGACAATATGTCCTGCTAATACTACTGTGGTTTACTGTCTCCATTGTTAATGGAAGGAGATACTCAATTTCAGCTAGAGGTTAGTGAAGATAATGACATAAATTGTTTCCCATCCAAATTCATGGGCCCCTGAATTCTATCCACTGGAATCCCAGGCGAAGAACCCCTGAAGTGAAGAGAAAATTAGTGATAGAAAAGATGGAGATGGCTGGGGTGGAGGTGTGGGGCACGGGGAAGCCATTGTGTCTAGGAAAGAGTTGGCCTCAGATTGCCACCTGAGTGTGATAGGGACAGTAGCAAAGGCTTCTTGCCAAGTGATTAAGACTCAGGGACAGGGGGCCAGAACATAAGAGTGTGTGCCAGGGGAGTGACTACAATGGTAGAACCTGGTCTGGAAGCTGGGCAAGGAGAGAAGGGAGGACAGAGGTGGAGTGGGTCAGTGACAGGGTGACAGGCTGGAGTCCCAGTGGGGTCAGGAGTAGACCAGAAGGAGTAAACTAGAAAGATAGATGGTGTTAGAAAGCAAGATGCTTGAAATATCTAGAAGAATCTGAAAGAGGTGCTGAAATGTTGCCAGGTAGCAAAAAGATACAGCTTTTAGGACTGCCTGGGCAGGACCAGGGAAAGCTTTAAAGAAGATGACATTTGACTGATATAATGTTTTATGTTCTAGATTCATTCATTGTAAATTTTTCAATTTTAAAAAGTGTTCAAATTCAGTAAAATTTTTCATGCATAAACTAAAATTTGTACTTACCAAATATATTACACTTCACAGTTCACACTTTGTTTCACTGTTTTAGCTTCCAAGCAAGCAGCTATGTAGAATGACAGAATTGTTGAACTCAAGTTGATTCTCCATATTTACAACCACTGTGCTATGGTTTATTTCTAATCCACTGTTTAAACACAGGTATATGTGGTACCTTAGGCCATGGAGAGGTTGTCTGTGCCCAAAGTGAGCTTAAGTGGTTCCAAACCAACTGTTAGGAACTTACTTTGGAAGTGAGCCTGTGTAGCTGAGTGGGCCTGTGTCCAGAGCTGACTCAGTAATGGAAATTCTCCAAATTAACATCTATGTAGAATACAATGTTTACTAAAGGATAAATAATAAGGATGTGCTAAGTGAAGCATAAGGATCTTGAGATAGACAAATTAACTCAACCTACAATTGTAAGTCTACAATGGTTTAGAACTTACACCACCAGAAGATTTTACCTAGAAGTATTTTATCACTGACATTGTTTATGATTGACAGACTATGGTGGTAATAAAAATCACACTGACTTATTTGGTTTTACTTTCTTAATTTAAATTCCTTACAGGCAATGCCCCTGGCTCTGCCCCTGGCTCTGGGTCTAGGTCTGCTGGGCTGCCTTCTTGCTCTGTTTCACCTCCTGGAAGTAGTTGCACATGTCGCTCATGTACGAGATAACAATGCCTGTGGACTTGTGTTAAGGGGTCTTCTTACTTTGTTGTAGGGAGTTGGGTTAAGGCGAGAGGATGAGCAGGGCAAGAAGTCTGGGCAAGCTGAGGAGGAGGTGGTGCCAGGCTAGCACAGGGTAGGAGTTGTAGGGTGGAGGATGGAACAATAATGAAGAGGAGGAGCTTGGACAGGATCATCTGATTTAGATTTAGAGGGAATCCTTTCTTCTTGCTCTTGGACCTTTTGCCCCACGTCCTCTTAGTGCCTCCAGTCTTTCCCTCAAGCTTTAAGTTGTTTCTCTGTTTTCCTTTGACCTTTCTCCTTCCCCTCCCCCATCCTGCCCTCTTCCAAGAAGAGAATCCTCCAAGATAAACTTTGAACTTTGATAGGTCAGCAAGGCCCAGGTTCCCAACTCGTGGTGGTCTTGGGGAGTCTGAAGAACTCACACAGAATCACCATTGCCATCTCCTAGGCTCCACTATATGGTGGTGGTGGTTGGGGGGAGGGATCTCAGGAGGTCTAGATGCTCTAGTTATAGAAAGAGGGTCTTATAGTAGCTTCTAAAAAGCCTCCCACAGTGCTCTGTCACCCCTCTTCCTCTCTCCATGTTGGATTGCAGTGGTGCACATGGCAGGGGAGATGGTGTTTCCTCCAAGCCATTCCCCACAGCCACCTCCATTTCATTGTTCATTCTGTTATCTTAAAGCCTTCCAAGGAAAAACAGCATTATTTAGATGTCAGTGGAGATGTGAACCACCTCACTTCTCTCCAACAATTTTCTTGTATGCCCCTTGAACACCATCCACTTCTTGCTTGCTACCAAGCAACTTTCAGGTCGCATCTCCTTTTCCCAGTGTCCACCCAGATCTCAGTTCTGTTTTCTAGTCTGAAATTACTGCCTTCAGAATATCAAGACTTGAGTTAATAAATTTGAAATACTGGGTGGTGGTGTAGTCATCTCAACAGATGTAGTAGCCAGATTTAGGTGCCTGGTGGAGAAGGCTGAGGGCCAGGGATTTATGTGTTGGGCATCATGCTGGGTGTCTTCATAGCTCAGGGAGAGGGTTGGCATAACCAGAGGCAAACCTTACAACAAAAGTTCTTCCCAATGCATGTCCTCAACCCACAACTTTTCTCACTTTATTTTACTGCTGGAGCTGTTAGCAGTCTACCTCCTTTTCACCTTTCCCAGCCCTTCTAAATAGGGCAACGGGAGGGACACTGATGGGGACCATTTTTACACACAGCTATAGCAAGCTTTGGAGATTCTTAGAGATGCTTTGTGATCAAGTCCTGTCCATTTAGCTTTTAAGGTAGAGCATGTTTCATTAGGGTTTTGGCTTAGGAGAAAAGGGATGCTGTGGTTAGCCTCTTCATGAGTTTAGGAGAAAGCCTAAAGGGTGTCAAGGATGATGCAGCATGAAGCCCAACACTCTAATCCAGTAGACTACACTCTCTGCTCAGCGCTCCAGATGGAAAGTTTAGCCACAAGCTGTTGTGGTGCTCCTGCAGAGAGTAAACTGAAGACTGACAATGCGGGAATTACAACCATGTTTCCCAGTTCTCACTGGTGGAAGGGGCTTCAGTTCTCACCAGTTGAATGGGTAGTCTGAGGATGGCAAAATTCACCAGGTCCTGGTAGGTGGAAGCAAGGAGAGATGGTTCATTTTGAGAACCACCCAAATATGATGGTGAGCAGACCAGGAGGGGAATGCAACAAGAACAGAATTAGGAGAAAGGATTTCAAAGTGATGGTATCTTACACATTCTTCTGTATTAGAAGTCTGATGCTGGCAGATGGCAGAAGAGGATTGGTTGGATCCATTTTGGGCCCAGATGTAAAACTTTCTAGGTACAGAGAAAGATGAAATGAGGAAAGGAAAAGAGGAGAAGACAAAGGAAAGAAAAAGAGGGGAATATGTAATAAAGGCCAGAAAGGAGGAAAAAGGGTAGTTAGAAGTAAAACGAGAGAAGAAACGTCAGTAAATGGAGAGAATAAAACAGGAATGAGAGAAAACAGAGATGAGAGGAAAAGGATAAACACAGGAAGCAGAGCCGAATGAGAGGAAAGCAGCGAGGAATTCCAGAATTGAGTTCTAGCTCACCAGGACGTGGCAGGAGAAAAATACAGGGCGCATGTATGGTGGTGGGAGGGCTCTTTACCTTTTAGCCCTCATCTCAGGCTCCTCTTCCCCTAGTAAGCCTGGCTTAGGTGACTAGCATTTTGTCAGCACCCTTTACTTGCCCTTCTGGCCTCACTTCTTATCTCATTTGAATGCACACGGGCCCAGCAGTGCAAAAGCCTGGTACAGGGGATGAAGACGACTAAAAGGAGAAATACTGAACTGGGGAAGCAGTCGGGGGCGGGGAGGAAGGGCAGGAGACAGAGCACTTCATCTATCGGAGGAACCCCATCTTGGGGGCTCTCCTTACCCAGCACACCCACCCAGTGAAGACTTCCACCCAACAAAGCAGTACACAAGCCAGGTTCTACTCAGAGCGAATCAGATTTTCCTTTATTTCTGACTTCGCCAGGGGGTGAGGCAGCAGGAGTTCCCGGGTGCCTGGATTCCAACCTCCCACGTCCGCTTGGACCTTTTCCTGCACCCATGACTTCCCTGACTTGCAAATGTTTTCTCCTTCCCTGGGCATTACTCTGGAAACAGCTTCATTTCTTCTGCAACACACCCAAGGCCCAGGTGCACGCATCTCTGCTACATCCTGGATGATAGCCGAGCTATATCTGTAAATCTCCGATTTTCCGCAATTATTCGGCAGGGCTGCCTGTCTCGGGGTGGGGGGTTTGGGGGGTGGGGTGGGGCGCACACGCAAGGCCCACCCCTCCGAACTACAGCGTCTAGCGCGCCAGACACCCGCCGGCCACGTGCCGGGGAGGGGGACGCGCGGACACAAAGCGCAACTCGGGGGCAGGAGCGACCGGAGCGCGGCGCGGGTCTCGGCAGGACCCACGGCCCGGCGCTCACCGCGCTCATCAGCGCCCTCCCACCTAAGCCAGGTCGCCTCGCGTACGATCTGGTCAAAGAGGTCCCGCTCCACCACGTGTAGCACGACCACGGCGTCGCTGGGCAGCTGTTGCTTCAGCACCTGGAACACAATGTCGCCCCGCAACCAGCGTCGCGCGCTCCGCCGCGACCCCCGCCGCAGCGGCGGCAAGCACCCCTACTGCTGCAACATTCCCGTTGGGGAGTGTCCAGGCTGCCGGTTTCCTTCTCCTTCACGTCCGCTGCCCCTCAGAGACGAGCGGAGGAGCCCAAATGCAGCGCGCATAGTTCCCTAACCACCGGCAGAGCACAGCCCAGGGTCTCTTATATACTGTCCCGCCCCGCCACACTGGCCGTCACAGAGGGCACTGGTAGGCCACGCTTGGGTGTGATTGGCTGCAGCGTGCGGCACCGCCCACAGATTGTCAGGGGGCGAGGACTAACGGAATTAGATTGCTCCCGGCGATGCTGACTGGCTGGAGAGAAGAGACGCCGGACGATGACTGGATGAGGGCGGAGACACAGGGCCTCGTACGGGGCCTGAGCAACGCTGAGGGTGTCTGTCGGTTTCCTGAAAATTAGGGCTTAAATTGCCTGCGGAGTGCTACTTCTCCACTCCAAATGAGTCTTCTCAGGATTTCAGAGAAGCGGGTTGCTCCCAACGCTGTAGCAATTTGTCTCTTTCCCTTCCTGGACCAGCGGAGTGGAAAGTGTTTTTTCTGTTTGGAGAGAAGATATTGAGAACTCAGACGGTACAGCAACAGTAATATTAGATTTGGCTTTTCCCAAGGCAAGACATAAGAAGGGGGCTACGGTGCCATCTAGAGTCCAGGAAAAATAAATGTCATGAGGACAAATATAATGTCCTCCACATGGACCCCTAAATCTAGTTACACGAGTTCATCATGGGGAGATTTAGGAACTTCACATGTGAAAAAGAATTGGCAGTTTCAGCAGGCTGAAAATTCTGTGTAACTCAAAGAGATAAAGCTAAGAAAAAGTCAAATTTAGCCTTTGTAAGAGGATGATAAAATGGAACTCTTTAATCTCATATTGGGCTGAGGTAGCTCTAAAGGCAGAGAACAAATATTGAGAATTCCCCTTCCCCTCCATGCCAAAGAACTTAATGCTGCTCTTCAGGATTTACAAAGAAGGTGACTATTTTAAGAGACTTGACTCATCCTTTACTTCAATGATGTAAAAAATTGAAGAGTGGGGCTGGCCTGGTGGCATAGTGGTTAAGTTCACACACTCAGCTTCAGTGGCCTGGGGTTCCCGGGTTCGGATCTTGGGTGCGCACATACACACCACTCATCAAGCAGTGCTGTGGCAGTGTCCCATATACAAAATGGAGAAAAATGGGCACAGATGTTAGCTCAGAGCTAATCTTCCTCAGCAAAAAGACGAGGATTGGCAATGGATGTTAGCTCAGAGCCAGTCTTCTCATACACACAAAAAAAAATTGAAGAGAGGCTGAGAGAAAAAAAGAGGATTTCTTTGGAGAATATTATTGGAGGGTTAAGTATCAAACCCAGAGAACTTCTTGGTTCTCAAAGTGAATAAAGGACATTTATTATCTAAGAGTAATCAAGATTATGGAACTGCTTGTGATTTCATCCATAGGACAGAGGAGCTAGGATTTTGCAGATGTCTATTAAAGGAACATGAGGGGAAAGAATAAATTGTTTTCCTATTTGTCCCCTATGGAGTCCTGCTCTTTTGATGTAAGTGTTACACCTTCATTAATGAGTAAATTATCTGGAACAAAGTGGGAAATCTTCCTTCCTACCTCATACTAGGCAGACAAGTATGTTGAGTCATTGGTACCTCAAGTCAAGAAGACAGCATGAACAGGGCATACTGGGCTTATCCTAAGGGTGGCTCATGATTGGACACCATGTCATTTAGGCTGTTTAAGGTACAGACGAGAAGCCTGCGATAGTCAACAATCATATACCAACAACAAACATACAAGTAAGTAAGTCCCTAAAATGATTTCAGAGAATGGTGAGTGCTATGAAGGAGACAGAATAGGGCACAGTGGGGCAGAGCATGACAAAAAGGATCTTTCTGAGTGGGTGATCTTGGAGCTGAGATTTACATAAGAAGAAACAACCACACAAAAAGCTGGGGGGTGAGCACTCCAGAGAGAAGGAATTCTCTCCAGCAAACCTGGCACACTTGAGAAATAGCAAGAAGGTGGGCATAGCTAAGACAGAGTGGACAAAGTAAGGAAAGGTGGGGAAGGAGGCCAGAGAAGCAGCCAAGGGCCAGATCACAAAGGGCCTTGAGGCCATGGTAAGGGTTTTGGGTTGCACTAGAGACCAGTGAAAGGTTTTAAGGAGATTTGCTCTTTGAGGTTACTTTCCCTGCTTTGTGAGGGTAAGAGTGCAAGCAGTAGGCAGACCAATTAGGAGGAGCTGGCCATTGACCAGAAGAAAGCTGATGGTAGTCTGGTAGGCTGAAAAAGGATATCTATGTCATTATCTCTGGAGACTGTGAATATTACCTTATCTGGCAAACACTTTGCAGATGTGATTGTTTTAAGATATTGAGATGGGGACATTATTTGGATTATCCAAGTGGGTCCTAAATGCCATCATGTGTCCTTATAAGAGAGAAGCTGAGGGAGATTTGATACAGACAAAAGAGGAGCAAGCAATATGACCAGGGAGACAGAGATTAGAGCCATGAGGCCACAAGTCAGGGAATGCTGGCCACCACTAGAAGCTACAAGAAGCAAGGAAAGGGTTCTCCCCTAGATCCCTTATAGGCAGTATGGCCCTGCCAACACCTTGATACTAAGACTTCTGGCCTCCAGAACTGTGAGAGAATAAATTTCTGCTGTTTTCAGCCACCAAGTTTGTGGTGATGTGTTACAGCAACCACAGAAAAATAATACAGGTGGCTTGGAGTAGGGTTTTAACAGTGGAGAGGACCAGAAGTGATTGGATTCAAGATGTATTTTTGGAGATACCATCAACAGGTCTAGTTGATGTATATAGTGTTGGTATTTCACAAGGAGAAGAGTCAAGGTTGACTCCAGGTTTTTGTCCTGGGTAGATGATGGCAACATTTACTAATATAGGAGAGGGGGCAGGGATTATTAAGTGTTATGTGTTGGCCATGGTCATATTCGAGAAAAACATCAACTAGCATGTGTCACTGCTTTCTATGTGCCAGGCACTATTCTAAGTTCTTAAGTCAGTTATCCCTGGAGAGTCAAGTGGGCAGTTAGATATATGAGTCTGGAGCTGAAATGAGGCTAGGCTGGAAATATAAACCTGGGAGTCATCAGTGTACGTAAAGCCATGGGGCCAATTAGATCACTCAAGAAGAAAGAAGAGAGAAGACTTGGTCCAGAAGAGAGAAGGCTTGGTATAGAGCCCAAGCCAGGGGACACTCTGTGTTTTGGTGGGACAGTGGAGGGGGGCCCAACAAAAGACAGAAGGAGCCAACAAGGAAGGAGGAAATCCAGGAGAATGTGAAGACAGGAAAGCCAACCTGGGAGCAGGGAAGTGTGGAGCAAAAGATCTAGATTGTCAGATGTTGCTCTAAGGGTGGAAAGGCGGAGAACTAACCATAGCTTTTAGCACCGTGGCCACTGCAAGTGGCCTTGAGAAGCATCATTCCAGTAGCTTAGCAGAGAGGAAAGCTCCACTGAAGTCAACAGAAGAGAGAATGGAAAGTGAGGAAGAGTCCATAGTGAACCTAAGCAACTTTTTGGAGGATTTTTTTTTGTGTGTTAATTTTTTTTTAAAAAAGATGGCCCTGAGCTAACATCTGTTGCCAATCTTCCTCCTTTTTTCTACCCAAAGCCCCAGTAGACAGCTGTATGTCATAGTTGTATATCCTTCTAGTTACTCTGTGTGGGACACTGCCTCAGCATGGCTTGATGAGCAGTGTGTAGGTCCGTGCCCAGGATCCCAAACGGCGGACCCTGGTGCCGCCAAAGCCAAGCGTGCAAACCTAACTGCTGTGCCCCGGGCCGGCCCCTTCAGAGGACTGTTGATGCAAACAAAAGGAATGGGCTATAGTTGGCGGGGACCTTCTGAGGGTCTTGAGAAGGCTCTAGGTGGCTTTTAAGGTGGCTTACTCTGCAGCACGTGTTTGCCTGTTGGTGGCATCTGAGAGAGGAAAATTGAAGGTAAAGGAGAAAGTAGGAACAATTCCAGAGGCGACATTCTTGGGCAGGCTGGAAGGGCTAGGGTCCGCGCTGATGAGTTAGGTTTGGCCCTATCTATTCCATTTCCACAAGAATTTGGTCATCAAGCGCAGACACTCACCACAAAAACTACGGGTCCGCAACGGCCACGCAGCTCAGCGACGCGCGGGGACAATTTGTGCGGGAACCACGGCTCCCGGCAGGCGTTGCGCAGAGCGACCAGTGCGCAGGCGTGCGTCGCACCAGAACCTACTCTCCCCGCAACCCGGCCCCGGCCCTAGTTCCGGGCTGGAGCCGCCGACGCGGAGGGGACGGGTTCCTCTTAAAAGAGAAACGGCGGCGGCGCGCGCGAGGTGGGCCCCTGTCCTCCTGCCGTTCTCCGGGCCCGCGCACGAGGCGGGGGAAGGCGCAGGCGCAGTCGGGTTGAGGGCGGGTGGGGGCACGCAGGTAAGGCTGCGGTGGGGGTGGGCCGCGGCGGGCTCTGTTGGCGACCTGGAAGCTGCCTTTGGGATTGGCACGTATCACGTATTGTGAGCGTTAAGTGGGGCGGCCCGAGACGGCGGGGGGCGCTCCCGACCCCCGACACCTGGCCCCACCCACATCGAGCGCCCCAATGCACGCGACCTCTCCTTCCCCCATCAACCAGTAAAGGCTCATGCCGTCTTCAAGATTAAACTGTTACCTAGCCCCAGCCCAGCCCCAGCTGAAATTTCCCCGTGAAAGTCTCACACCCCTTCCCCATAGCTCCTGTGTCAACACTCCAGTGAGCGCGGGGTCAGGCCGTTTTTCTGACTTTGACCCTGTCCCCCTAACTCCCACCCCACGACACCCACCCCAAAGCGTTGGTTAGTTCACGCGCCCTGTAATATAAGCAGGGATGGTTTGGACCCAGTGGCAGCAAATGCTATTGAAATGGTTTAGTCCTGCCTCAATTCACTGATGAGGAAACTGAGGCCCGAGCGGCGGGTGAAGCCCAGGCCGCGGGCCCTGGATCAGGCTGGCCCACACGCGTGTCTCCTGCACCCAGCAGGCCCTGGTGCCCATGGCTGCCTCCCCGGCGGACGCATCTCGCACGCGGCGGGAGAAGCGGCGGCAGCTGGACGCGCGGCGCAGCAAGTGCCGCATCCGTCTGGGCGGCCACATGGAGCAGTGGTGCCTCCTCAAAGAGCAGCTGGGCTTCTCCCTGCACTCCCAGCTCGCCAAGTTCCTGCTGGACCGGTTAGAAGCCAGGGCCAAGGCTCTAGGGGAGGGCATCCACGCAGAAACACCTAGCCCCATTCCCAGGGCCAAGTGCTGGCTCGCTGCTCCTTCCCACGGGCAGATTTCTCACTGCAGCAGGATGGCCTGTATGATTTATGGCTTCCCAGCGTCCTGCGCCCCTCCTCTTGCTCCCCGGGAAATAGGGGACCCTTAGGGCTGGCCCTTAAGTGTGTGAATGGCCAGAGCTGAGGGCAGTTGGCCGACTGGGCCCCCACCTGACCTGCCTCTTGTCCCCTTGGCAGGTACACTTCTTCAGTCTGTGTGCTCTGTGCAGGTAGGTAGGGAATGGCTGGAGGTGGGGCTTAGGAGCCAGAGAGGGAAGAGGGGCAACAACAAGGAGTGATGTGACCGGGGAACACTTCCCTAAGGGGATTCGATTAGAGGGAACTGAGTGAGTTTGAGAAGAGGTGGGAGAGTTGGGGAGCCCAAGGTAGTTTAATGGGGGCAGCCTGTGGGGAAGGGAGCAATGTCTCAGGACCTTGGGGGTTCTGGGCTATGAAGAGTGGTAAACTGGACTAGGAACCTGGTTGCCCAGTGGGTTTGCGGACAGGGCTGTCTGGGTATGGCTTTCCAGGGTGAGAGTAGGGGGCCTCGCAGCTTGCCCTGACTGTCATCTTCACCCCTCCAGGTCCCGAGCCTTTGCCCCCAAAGGGTTTGCAGTATCTGGTGCTCCTGTCTCATGCCCACAGCCGAGAGTGCAGCCTGGTGCCTGGACTGCGGGGGCCTGGGGGCAGAGATGGGGGGCTTGTGTGGGAGTGCTCAGCAGGCCACACCTTCTCCTGGGGCCCCTCTTCAGGCCCCACACATCCAGAGGAGCCCAAGCCGGTCCTCCTTCCAAGTACTGCCCCAAGAAGCTGGTGCCCCGAGGCCAGGGGCAGGCAGGAGCCTGCAGGTAGGCTGGGAGAAAGAAGAGTTGTGGAGAAAAGGGAGGGAAAAGCATTCGCATGTCTGTAGTTCAGAACCCCATTCTCTAAAAATGCTACTTTCTCAGTGGAAAAACTCTATACTGATAAGGAAATATATCCTCAAATATATTTTTAGGTATGAAAAGCAAAATACAGAATAAGATGTATGGTAAGTTATCCTTGTTGGAAAAATAAGGGGAGAAAGAATATATATTTGTATGTACTTATGAATGTATAAAATATCTCTGGAAGGGCATTGTAGGAAACCAGGTTGCCTGTGGGAAGAGCTAGGTGACTGGGGAACAGTATTGGAAAGGAGATTTTTTCACAGTGTACCTTTTTATACTTTTATTTTTTTGAACCATGTGACTGTATCAGCTCTAAAATAAAATACCCCTCCCACTCTAGTAGCCTCTAGCCTCTCCTCTTCCTTCTTCCTAAGACTGCTCCTACCACTTCAGACCTTAGAACTCCACCTGTCCTCATCTCTCCAGCCCAGAATTCCTTCCCCTTTGACCCTACCTGTGCCAACAGGTCTGGAATCTGAACATGATGAGAGGACTCAGGAGGCCAGGTTGCCCCGGTGAGGCTGGGGGTGGGAGGGACAGGATAGACCTGGGTGGATAGTGTGGGTGAGCATGTAGGACCTCAAGCTTGCCTTCCTTGGACCTGCAGAGGGGTGGGACCCCCACCAGAGACCTTCCTGCCCCCGGGAGAAGAAGAGGGAAAGGAGGAAGATGAAGATGAAGAGGAGATGCTCAGCGATGCCAGCCCATGGACCTACAGCTCCTCCCCAGATGAGCAAGTTGGGGCTGAAGGAGGATGCTGAGCGGAGCAGGAGGAGGGAGGGGGCAGATGGCCAGGGAACCCAGAGCTTTGCAGACTCTAGGGAAGAGCTTGTTGGTGGGGAGGACAGGATGGACTTTGAAGAAGGTAGAAAGACCTGGAGGCTTTGAATTTGGGTGGAAAAGGGTGAAGTTAGGCTCTGGGGCAGAATGAAGGCTGAAAGCAGGTGTGAACAGAGATCCTGGGGTAAGAGTAGGAGTTGAGTTGTTCCGAATTTGGGATCTTTGTGATTTAGGGGCTGGGGTTGGGCTGGGGTTGGGCTGGGGCTGGCTGAAGGCCCAGGAAGATAATGCCCTCATTCTCTTCATTCTCCTTTCAGCAGTGAGCCAGATGCCCCCAGACCACCCCCTTCCCTTGTCACCCATGAACTCAAGGAGGGGGAGACATCCCCGGCCCCTGCAGCTCCCCCAGTTCCTTTTGCTGCACCATCCTCGTCAGCATCCTCATTGGGTTATGGAGCTCCTCTGCCTGCAGAAGTCGGGGTACAGCTGGAGCTCAGCAGGACCCCTCAAGCGGCCCAGCAGACTCAGCCCCTGGCCAGGTAACCTGATGGCTGAGACAGAGGGCAGGGGCGTCTGGGACATGGCTCTCCCTCGAGGCCCTCTGCTCCCTCTTTGCTGCCCATAGCCCTGGGAGTCAGGCCCAGTCTGCTCTGGCCTCCACCTGGGATGAGGACACTGTACAGATCGGCCCCAAGAGAATTAGGTAGGACTGGGGTAGGGGCATCAGGGGAGGGGGGTGAGAGGAGGGAGGTGGAGGAGAGCCTGCTGTTGTCCTCATGCTCTTCCCTATTCTCTTCCCCCAGGAAAGCTGCCAAAAGAGAGCTGCTGCCATGTGACTTCCCTGGCTGTGGAAGGATCTTCTCCAACCGGCAGTATTTGAATGTGAGGGGCACAGGTTGGGTTCTGTGTGGCCGCTGGGGTTGGGGAGAAGGGCTGAAGGAGAAGCTGAGGCAAAGGAGCCTGGGGTGTGGGGAGATTCGAAGCCAGGAAGAGAGGGATTGGGGTACAAGCAGAGCTTGCCTACAGTTAATAATCAGCCAGATGACTGGTAGATAAGGCAAAAAACCAGGCCTCAGGTGCACAGCCGCTGCCCACTACTGCTTGTTGCACGGGCCCTCTGTGGACCACACATAGATGATGGTGGCATTCTTTAGGCTCTTGGGGTGCTAGTGACTGTTCTAAGCAGTTGATGTGTGTCAAGTCTTTTGATCTTTGCTGCATCCTTATGGAGTAGGTGCTGATACTGTTCCTGCTTTGCAGATGAGGAAACCAAGGCACACAGAAAGGTTAAGCATTGCCCAAGTCTTCTCAGCTAGCATGTGATAGTGCTGGGGTTCCGGAGTCCACACTCTGCCCACCTTGCCCTGCTGGCTTGAGTGGGTGGTCCTGGCACCAGGAGAACTGGGAGATGGTCATGTCCCAGCCTCACTGCAGGAGAGGTTTGAGGCACAGAGAGGGAAGGGCCTCAGCTCCACACTCAGCTGGAGCCCTCACAGGGCAGGTGCAGAGGCTGAGAGAAGGCCCAGACCAGAGGGATGGAGAGGCATGGGTGGACGGGAGTTGGGAGAAAAAAGGCAGGGGGAAAGTCCCCAGGTGGCCTTGAAGCTCTGGACTGAGGAGAACATTCAGCAGTGCTGGTCAAACGTACCTGAGCCTGTTGATGGAGGAGACTGAAGTAGCCCCCAGCAGCAGTTTAACTACCAGAAAATGGGATTATGGAGCACGGGAAAGCCGATGCAATTTAGTGAGCCAGGATGTGAAATTAGGTCAGATTAAAAGAGAAATATTTCCCAGAAATAGCTGGAGAGTTAAGGTTGAGAATGTTTGTGTTTCCTTTAAACACTGCCTTTAAAAGTGTTCCAGGTTGAGAGTGTTTGTGTTTCCAAAGCAAATTTAGGAGAAAATCATATAATATATACCTATGGTGAGCTGTTAATAAAAAGTAGGCAATCTGGGTGATATATTGTTGTACATTAATATTGACATCAAAGAGGATAATCATACCCACCAAAATGTATTCCCGTCCCTGGCAGATAGTGAATCCATGGTTAGGGAACCAGGACTGTCACCAGAGTGGAACTTTGTACAGGGAACTGGGCATTGGAAGGTGAAGGTATGGCAAGGAGGTGAAATAATAGAAGTCGAGGGCAGAGTTTGGGGTCAGGATGGGATGGGATCAGGGTGAGGACTAGTCAGGATGACATGAGCTGGCAGTGACAGGGAGAACTGCTGGGGGATGGGGAGGAGGCAGAGGAGCTTGCCTGCTGGGTCAGCTCTGACGGTCTCCTTGAGGAGACCACCTGCTTCCTTCCGTAGCACCACAAGAAGTACCAGCACATCCACCAAAAGTCCTTCTCCTGCCCAGAGCCAGCTTGTGGGAAGTCCTTCAACTTTAAGAAACACCTGAAGGAGCACGTGAAGCTGCACAGTGGTGAGTGGTGGAAATGCCTCCTCACCTCTTCCCTGTGGGTCCCTTCACTTTCCCCTGTGAGTCCCTTCACCTCCCTCCCTGTGGGTCCCTTCACTTTCCCCTGTCGGCCCCATCACTTCCTGTCTGTAGGTCCTGTCACACCCATCTGTGGGATGACTGACTCTCACTCAGTCACTCATTCTGCATTCTCTTTTTCTTGAGCACCTGCCTGCTTGAGACTGTGCTAGGTGCTGGGATACCGCAGTGAACAAAGCTGGCAGTCCTAACCTCTTAAGATGTCCGTTCTAGTGATACAAGGCTATGAAGAGATGTGAAAGGAAGAGAGGAGAGTGTGAGAGAGGAGTTGCTCTTGTAGAAAGGGAAGGTGCTTTGAGCAAAGACTTAAGTGAAGGGAGGAATGGAGACCTGTCCACCTTTATGGGCGGCGCGTGGGAAGGCCCTGAACTGGCATCTGCATGGCACGTTCCAGGAATGGAGAGGCGACAAGGAGGTTAGAAAGGAAGGAAGAGAGATCAGATAGGTGGTAGAGACCTCCATGACCACCATCAGGATGGCCTGGCTCCTGCCTGAATGAGATGGGCTCCATCTCAGGGTCTTGAGCAGTGGAGGGACACAACTGACTTTAAAAGGAGCACTGTGGCTACTGTGTAGAGAATAGGGAGGCTGCAGGAATGTGCAGTGCACAGTGATGGTAGCCTGGATGCACTGGTGCAGTCAAGTTAGTGAGAAGTGGCTGGAGGCTGACCTGAGTGTGACGGTGGAGCCAGAAAGGCTGTTGTGGGAAGGACAGATTGGCCTCTGGTGGGATGGGCAGCGGGGAGTCAGGGGTGACTTAGGAGATTCCAGCCGGAGCAACTGGGCAGAAGGTGATGCAATTTCCTGAAAACAAGGGAGAGCAGGCTTTGGGAAAGGGACATTTTATTTGGGACATGCTTATTACCCATCCCAGAAGATGTGAATCTGGAGTTCGGGAAGATGGTGGGGGAAAAAATGTGTTCATGGGTGGTATTTGGAGCCATTAAGAGAGTGTACCTACACAGAGGGAGTGAGCATAGGTAGAGAAGAAGTCTGAGCAGAGCAGGTGAGAAGGCAGCTGCAGAGGGGCTGGTGAGGCAGGCGAAGAGAGGTATCTGAGGAGCCAAGTGGAGACAGTGCTCCAGGGAAGAGGCAGGGGTGAGTTGTGCCAGTGTTGCAGGGCCAGGTAAGATGAGGACGAGGACAGGCCACTGGACTGGCAGTGGGAAGCCGTCCTTGACCAAGTGACAAGATGGCATGTGACAAGGGAGGTGACAGAATGGAGTGGGTTTGAGGCAGAGAGGAGCTGACGAAGTGGAGACAGTGAGTATGGGCAACTCTTTGGAGTTTTGCTGTGAAGACAAGCAGAGAAATGCGGTCTTAACTGAAGGGCTATGAGATCAGGGCACAGAGATGGGAAGGATCCCACAGGGAGGAAAGGCTTGCTGTTGCAGGGGGCATGGTGGGCAACCTCAATTCAGTGAGGAGGGGTGTGTCTCGGGCAGTTGGAGGGTGGCCACAGGGGAGCAGGGAGTATTCATGTATAAGGTCACAGAAGCAAGTTGCCTGGTGGATCACGTCGGGGAGGATCTGGGCATTCTCTTCTGGCTTCTCTTTTCTTGGTGACTTAAATGAGATCACTGCTGAATGAGGCTCGTGGAGAGAGAAGGTGGTGTGGAAAATGGCCTTCTGGACTCTAGAGGGTGGGAGAGTAAACTGACCAGGGAAATGCAGAGGCATAGGGGGACCCTTGAGACTTGTGGTTGTAGATGAAAGGAGAGGCTGGGGGGATTGTGTGTTGTGTTGCCCCGCCTCAGCACACATGCTCAGGCCTGAAGCAGGCCAAGGATTGTGTTTATCCTGAGTTGGGTTTTAACCAAGCAGGTACAGCAGAGGGAGAGGGGGACAGGTTAATTGGTAGTGTGAATGAAGAAGGGCTACAAAGTCCCCCTATGGGAAGGTGGCAGGCCGCTGGACTGGCAGCCTGGAGTCATGGGATTATTGTAGCAGGAAAAGGTAGGAGGCCATGCCTGGAGTTGGGTTGCTTGAAATTGTGATTTCAAGGTGGTGCAGTGATAGGGTGTGACCTGGGAGTGGTGGCTGAGAATGGTGGGGCACCAGGTCAGTGAAGGTCAGGGAACAGAGAAGTCGAGTGCTGGACACGTATAAAACAAAACGAGAGCAGGAGTGGTGGCCAAGGAGAGGGCTTGGAGCCAGATTGTGTGGAGCACAGGGGAGTGAAGGGGATGAAGGCTGCAGGTGGGTGTTTGTGGTCTGATGGCAGGACATACAGTGCATTGGTGGGACAGAGGTCTAAAGGACACCATGAGAAGCAAGGATATCTCCTTCACTGCAGGCCCTGAGGCTAGAAGGTGTAGGAGAAAAACCACAGCAGGCCTGTGAGAGCTGCTGCAGATGGGCAATGGGCAGGTGCTGGCAGGGAGGGCAGGGTCAGGGAAAAAGAGAGGAGAGGAGATTGGCTGCTGACAGCCACAGGGCACTTGGGGGCCGGAAAGGGTGGGATATGCAGGCTGAACGGGGACAGTACTCCTGTGGGGGATGGTGGGTAGTGTGGGCCGAGGACAGGCCACAGCCTGGGGATGGATGCTGGGGTGTCCCCGTGCACCCGCAGATACTCGGGACTACATCTGTGAGTTCTGCGCCCGATCTTTCCGCACCAGCAGCAACCTCATCATCCACCGGCGCATCCACACTGGAGAGAAACCCCTGCAGTGAGTGTGGAGGAGGGAATCTGTGGGGGAGGGAGGGTTGGCAGGGGGGCTGGCAGGACAGGGGCAGCTGGGATCAGGAGGAACCCCTGGGGAAGTCAAGATGGGCTGAGGCCCCTTCCTTCCTTTTGCTGTCCCTGGCTCAGGTGTGAGATCTGCGGGTTCACCTGCCGCCAGAAGGCCTCCCTGAACTGGCACCGGCGCAAGCATGCAGAGACAGCAGCTACTCTGCGCTTCCCCTGTGAGTTCTGTGGCAAGTGCTTTGAGAAGCCAGACAGTGTCGCAGCTCACTGCAGCAAAAGCCACCCGGCCCTGCACCCCGCCCCACAAGAGTCACCTGGCCTACTGGAGCCCTGTCCTAGCATCTCTGCCCCTGCACCCCTGGGGTCTGGTGATGGGTCCAGGCTCTCTCCAGTTCCTCAGGCTCCAACCCTGCTCCCTCAGCATTGAGCATTCTCTAGGCTTTGGGAGCCAGACCCCAGGGACTGAAAAGGAGCAAGGAGGGAAAGAGCCAGATGCCTGGTCCCTAGAAACTAGTGTTATGGAGAGTGCAGGGTGGGAGCAAGACTGGGCTCTAGGGCAGCCAGGCTACTTTAGTCTAGGATTCCTAAAGGACAGAATAAACCCAGTATTTTACACAGACACGTGTGGGCAGAGTGAGTGTTTTGGCGCCTGATTTCTTTGGAAGCAGGCTCTGCTAGAATGTGTCTGAGTGCACCATAGGTGTGGGCCCTGTTCCTCTCTCTGTAGGCCCCCATCTACCCCCACCCTGAGGACCCAGCTTTCTTTACCAATTTGTGTTGGCACTTTGCAACCCTTTCCTGTGGAATATCACCCACCCTTGCAGTCAAGCAGGGCAGGCTGTGACAGTATGCAAAACGCTGGGTCATTCTAGAGATATGGGCTGGAGCAGGAAAAGAGGTATGTGATTCTGGGCCACATCTGTACTCTCCATTAACCAAGAGAACCAAATGTATAGGCCCCTGAATAGTCGTGCCTTCCAGTGCAAAATCGAGGGAGCTATACATGCAAGATGGCTGAGCTACCTTGGGAAGCGATGAGACCTTGGAACTTTGAAAGGGCCTGGGTCTTGGATCACTCCTGAAGTCTGCAAAGACAGCAGCCTCAGGTTTGACAAAGGGGGCTCTTGGCATCCAGAACCCAAACAAACAACTCTTTATTTCACCAGCCATAAGCAAAAAATCTCTAGCCAATTCCAGGGAATTTTCCACCCTGCACTGTCGCCTCTGTGGAGCTCAGTTTCCCCATGGCTCCAAGCTTGATTCAGAAATAACATTCTGATGCTGAAATTGGCAGTGCCTGGTTTTGTGGACCCATGTAGTCTTGGCCCAAGTCCCAGAGCTAATGTCCCCCATCTGGCTGGAGCACACTGTCCTGAGAGGCACCTTGATCTGGACACCATCAGGTCTGGCCCATGGGAAAGTGGGCGGCCATGCTGAGTGCTCCCGCCCACGTTCACGTAGGCGGGCCATCTCTGCCAAGCAGTAGGCTAGGTCCTTCTGGTGTGTAAACGTCCTTCACTGAAGTGAGCTCTCCCACCATCTCAGAAGCCCAGGAGGAAAGCAGCAGAGAGACTAACAGTTAAGTAGAAGCAAGAGGCAAGAAGACCACAGGGCAGGTGGGATGTGAATGTGGCCACATCTGTGATCATTACCTGAAAAGGCACAGCAGCAAAAGTCCCCAGGAAGGAGAGGTAGAGGAGACTCAAGACTGGAAAAAGGAGAGGGAACAGGAGAAGACAACACACAGATGGGAAACGAGGATACACCTGAGAGCACAACAGCAGTGGTGGAACACACCAATACCTGGGCTCTCTTCTATGCTGTGGGGTCTTGGAGGTTTTCCGGCCCCTGCACCTACACCCCAGAGGGGGAGAAGGACTGAGGCCAGGAAAAGAGCTGACAAGGGAAGTAGATATAGGGGCATGGCAGGAGGCCAGGTGAAGGGCTACCAACAGAGATAGGGAAAGGTGACAGGCTGTGCTACCTTTCCACAGACCTCCATCTGGGAGCTGCCCCACCTTCCCTGTGGCAGTATATTGGTGCTTGCCTAGCCCACTCCAGAGAAGCCTCTCAGCAAGTCTCCCTCAACTGGGACACAAAAAGTTCCGGCTTTTCCTGTCCTGCCTGCCCGGCAAAGATGAGGGCAGCTCCTGCGGGGACCTGGGTGGCAGCGGTGGTGCGAGCACGTGTGTGGGCCCGCTGGTGCTGCGACAGCGAGCGGCTGTGGCTGAAGCATTTGCCACACTCAGCACATTCTGCTGGCCGCTCGCCCAGGTGTGTCTTGCGGTGCAGCGCCAGCTTGGAGGCCACGCTGAAGGCCTTGCCACACTCGGGGCACTTGTGGGGCTTGTGGCCGGCGTGGTTGCGCCGGTGCACATTGAGGTTGGACACACACGTGAAGAGCTTCCCACACAATTCACAGCGGTAGGGCTTCTCGCCCGTGTGCGTGCGCCGGTGCTTGGTGAGGTCTGAGCGGTCGCTGAAGCGGCGACCGCACTCGGGACACGGGAAAGGCCTCTCGCCAGTGTGGATGCGCTGGTGCACCACCAGGTCGGAGCGCTGCCCAAAGCCCTTGCCACAGGTGGTGCATGCGTGCGGCCGCTGGCCCTGGTGGCTGCGCCTGTGGCGCAGCAGTGTGGAGCTCTCGCTGAAGCAGCGCCCGCAGTCGCCGCAAGCGTAGGGCTTCTCGCCCGTGTGTGTGCGCTGATGGCGCACCAGCGTGGCGCTCTCCAAGAAGCCCTTGCCGCACTCCGGGCATTTGAAAGGCTTCTCGCCTGAGTGCGTCTGCAGGTGTCGTGTTAGTGTGGCGCTCTTGCAGAAGATCTTGCCGCACACACCGCACTGGTGTGTGTCTGGAGCACGTGGCTGCTGGGATGTGGAGCTGCCAGGGCTCTGGGCTGCATGGACGCGCTCATGGCACCGCAGGGCGGTGCTGCTGCGGAACGCCCGCGGGCACTGTGCGCAGCGGTGGAGCCGGTCGGCGGGCGGGACAGGTGTCCCCCACGGGTGCGCCCTCGCCTGGTGGAAGGACAGTGCACTCTGGCGGAAGGTGCGGGAGCACAGCGGGCAGCGGCTGGGCCGCTCAGGTGGGTGCCAGCGGCGCCGGTGCAGCAGCAGAGCTGGGAGGTGTGGGAAGCGGCGGCCGCAGGCGCGGCAGGGGCAGGAGCGGCTGTGCTGTCTGTGCGCACTCTGGTGCTGGTCGAGGCGGCTGCTGTGGCGGAAGCTCCGGCCGCACTCGCTACAGATGTACAGCGTCTGGCCGGCATGGGTGCGTCGGTGTGCTCGGAGGTCGGCAGCCCGTGCGCAGCGCTCGCCGCAGTCTAGGCAACGGAAGCAGCTGTCTCCGCCGTGGGCGCGCTGGTGCCGCAGCAGCACCGTACTATAGCGGAAGCTCTTGCCGCACTCACTGCACGCGTAAGGCCTGCCCGCGGCCGCCGCCGCCTCTGATGCAGCGAACATGGTGAGGGCCCAGCCGGGGCGCCCTGGGGGTGCAGACTCGGGGCGAGGCCAGCAGGGAAGCGTGCCGCTCACGCTCCGTCGTCTACCTCCTTGAGCTGCGGGTTATTTTCAGTTTTCTTAAATCCTGGAAAAAACAATAGCATAGGGAAGAGGAAAAGGCGTGGAAAACTGTTCTGTGGATTCCACGGGTCCTTCTCTCACAGGCAGGTACTACGGCTGTTCAGGGGTGGGCTGTAGCCAAGTTCGCCCTGCACCGTGAGCTCCGTAGGGAGAAGGTCACTGTGAGCCCCAGCAGCAGCTGCAACAGCTACACCTTGCGGAATAGACGGGCGAGTACTGACTTTCCATTTCCTGTAACTTCCTCAGCTAGGCCATCTCCTGGATTTGGTTGTCCAAGAGGATGCAAAGCCCACGGGAGTCTTAGAAATATGGGGAAGGGGGTTCTTGTGCCACCAAGAAGGGCAGGAGGGACTCAGAGGGAAGCTTGCCTCCAGCACACTGCTCAGGAGTGGAGAAGGAGGCCCAGCCTGTTTTCTGGCCTTAGATCGGGATCTTGGCCTGGAGATGCACTAGGAAACGACCAAGAAGGGATGGGCAATGAGAAGTCCCCTGGACCTAGACTATACCAACACTTTTTCTGACACCCGGGTTTTCTAAATCACCAAAGTGAACCCAGCTAGGCCTGGGCTGGAAGGACAAGGACGACAATGAGATGAAGCATAAACTCATCCAGCAGCGGCAGCCTGGTCAAAAGGCACAGAAAGAGCTGAGGCCTGGGGCAAAGGAAGGTATCTGAGAAACCCCAAAGTATTGCTCCAGAAATATCCAAAGTATTCAGATAGTACCTGATAAACAACCACTCCATACCAGTACACAGCCCTGAAGTTCCCTCCCCTAGCCTTGAGAAAGCAACTCAGGATCCAGGAAAGGGCTGAAAAGGGAGCATGGATAATTCACAAAGAATATTATCAAAAGTTAATGGTATTATCCAAGAAGTCCTTTTCACATTTGGGAAGGCTGGTGAGAAGGAAGAGGAATCCTTTCTAATTCTCAGGGCATCCAAGTTGTTTGGAAACATTCTGCAGACTTTCTTCACTGCCCTAGCTCCAGGGGTCTGAGAACCTGGAGTAGCAGAGAAGCCCTATTATGGGGACAGAGTCTGCTCTGCTATCCCCTTTATCTCAAATGGTATCCCTGAGTCCTTCTGACAAGTTGGTCTAGGCAGCGTCTGGGAGCAGGGTCAGCCTTTGTGCACAGAACCTCCTGTGCCCTCTAGTTAGAGCACAAATGGGGCTGTCCTCCTCACCTGGCTGGCCTCATCACTGACTGTTTCCCTCAAAGCCCATGGATCTGTCCCCAGCTCAATTCAGTGGGACACTGGAGATTAGCTATAGTTGCTATCAGTTATAGGCCGTGTTACCCAAAAGATCAGGGAGAGGAAGCAAACAAAATGGTCAGCAGTCATTTTCTTATTAGCAGATGAAAACTCATCATAAATATTGAGAGCTCTGGTTGAAACATTCCATAGATGGAGTCCTCATCTTTTGGATGCAAATGGGGTCAACTGAAAAAAGCCTTGAAAGCCACCAACCTGCAGGGGTGGGCTCTGGAATTTCTGCTCCCCTCTGCATTGGGCAGGAGTAGACCGTGTAGGGTCTTCTCTTCTGGTGTCTCTGGAGCAGGATGTGCTGTGCCCTGCAAGGGAGAAGTAAGAGGGATGACGTGAATTTAAACTGAGCAGAAGGGACAGAAGCAGGGAGAGAAAGAAGAAGGAAATATTTCCTCAATGAGGGCATTTTTAATGGACATTTTCAAATATAAAAAACTAACAAGAAGAGTATCATGAATCACTTTGCTATCTGTTTCATCTATGACACTTCTCCCACCCCACACACAATTTTTTTTTTTTTTTTTTTGGTCAGGAGTATCTTAAATCCCAGACATCTTATTCAAAGAAGATGAGTTTTAAGCAAAATCTGTAAGCAGGGGTAGGAGCCCCTCTGCAGATCTGAGAGCAGACTTTAGAGGTAGTCTCTCAGTTCTTCCAGAGGGAACTTTCAGCCCAGACACTTGGGCTGCTGATTCTAGCTGGTTATCAATTCAAAGGCATGTTTGCCCTCACGTGAATAAAACCTTCCCTCAAGACTCAGTGGTTGATCCCAAATGCCAAAGAGATGCTCATACATCAAATGCTCATGCTTTGGTGACTGTTCCATCTTACCTGGGGGTCTCTGGGGACCGTGGCACCTCTCAGGCCCAGTTTCTGGGAACCCACCCTCTGCCAGGCCACTGCCTCCCAGGGCACATGCCCAAGGAAGGTAAGACAAACACACAAGCACAAACATGCACACATAAATGGCATATACACAAAGATACCATTTCCCCCCATTACAGATGTGGAGTAAGAGAGACCCTGGTCTAGGATGCAGGTTTGGTGCTTGAGTGCCAGGGTGCACCCTTCAAGTCTCTCTTCTGCTGGAGCTTGCTCTGGAAGCAAAGGGGTCTATGCCTGCAAGGAAATCTGAAAGAAAAAATAAAATATTACTGTGCCAAATAAAGAATGATTTCCAGACTGTCCTAACTACCACTTTCCTGATTGAGAGTTTTGAAGTAGTATACTACCAAGTTTCTTTTACTTTGGAAAAAAAAAAGTACAAGGAAGGCTTGGAAAGAGGGAAGGGGTAATTATGTGTGAACTGGCGAAAAGTCCTAATTGATACTTTAAAGTATTTTAGTACCTTTCAAGTGTTTAATACAAATATTTACAAATACTGTACATATAACTAATAAAAAACAGGTACTGAGAAGGTAAGCTAATGGAAAAAATCAACATTCACAATAGATTAAAGATAAACTTATGAGTTTTGTATATTACTTTATTTTTCTTAATAGATATCACAGGCATTTCACACCATATCTAACTGATCACCTATTACAAATCAATCAGGATTTAGTACATTTACTAACAATCTACTGTGAGAGCAGTTTAGTTCTTTTTTTTTCCTGAATTTTTTCCTTCAGTCAGTATAAAAATTTTCTTCCCTCATTATCTATTCTGCTGGACCAGTATTTCTGGGGTGCCATGAAGAGGCAAGTATCATCTCACAATTCCTCCATCTTGAAGCCAGAGTTGGATAAAACTGGTTTGGGCTGCAGGAATGGGGCTAAAGGCTGTCCCAGCTGTGCTGTCCTCTATAGTAGCCACATGTGGCAACTGGACATTTGAAATGTGGCTGTTCCAAATTGAGATGGCCTGTAAGGGTCAAACACACTCTAATTTCAAAGACTTAGTATGAAAAAAGAATGCAAAATCTCATTAATAATGTTTAATGTTGATTATATGTTGAAACTATAATACTTTGGATATATTGGGTTAAATGGAATATATCATTAAAATTAATTTCACCTGTTTTTAAGAAAAGCGAAGATTACAAATGTGGGCTCACATTTTATTTCTATTGGATAGTGCTCACCCAAATGCCTTTCTAAATCCTGCACAATATACAAAGAGAGGCTGGAGCCCCTCATAGTTCCTGGAGGGGTTTGCCTGGGAAGAGGTCACTGACTGCCCTGGCCCTTAGAGCCTCAGGAACCAGAGAAGAGGACCATTCCCCTCATCTCCCAAAACCCCAGGCCCTCACCATCCCCTCCAGAGGGGTCCACCTGCTCTTCTGGAAAGTGGACATCTGTACTGCATGTAGGAGACCTGGTTGGGAGTTGAGGTTGTGACTCATGCAATGCCTCTCCCTGCTACTCTTCCAGTTATTACTAGCATCAACATATAACCACTCTCATGTGTTTGTCCCCCTTCCATCCTCCCAGTAATCCTCTGAGGTGGGTACTACTAGTTACCCCCATGTGACCCGAGGTTCTCGCATGAGCTTGTCCAGCACCACCCAGCACAAGTGCTGCAGACAGGTCTGGGGACATGAGGGGTGCAGCAGGCCAGATGGCCTGTCTCTAGTTCTCTCAAGCAGCCCCCAACCCTTCCCGGACCTAGCCCACCAGCAGCAGCTCAGCAGGAAGCCCCACCATGCAAGGACCAGGGCTAGGTCTATGGGTGCCGCGTTGATCCCTTGAGGCCTTGGCAGAGGAAAGGAAAATGCCCACCTTAGAAGTGGGTCGGGGAGTGGTAGCTGCATTCAGGAGAGGTGATTCTTCTGCTGGCCTCTCTCTGTATCCTTAACTGCCACCCCTGCCCCAGCCCTAAAGACACTGTTGTCTACAGGGCTCAGAGACACCCCTGGAAGATGCTGAAATCTACATCCAGATAGAAGCAAATTGTCCACTTCTCAATCTGTGGGGGTGGGGGAAGAATTGGCTGGATAGAAAAGTTCACCGGGCCCTCTGGAGCCTGCTTTGGGACCTTTCCATTTGTAGTTCCTTTCACCTGGAAAGCCCTTTCCCGCTTCACTCAGAGCTCCGCTCAAATAACCCCACCTCAGAGGAGGCCCGCTAAGCACCCTCACACCCCTCCCCCATCCCCTTACTTGGCTTTATTCTGAATAATCAGTGAAGGCAACAGGAAACAGTGATTCCCACACACTCTGGAAAGGTTTCAGCCCCTTTTCTAGCTAAGGATGGGGTGTGAAATCCAGAGCACCAGAATGGCCACTCCTCACTTCCTTCTCCCCCATAACAGAAACAAGGCCCAGTACTTCAAAAGAAGCAGCCCCTTCCAGCTTCAGATCCAGTCTGATATGTTTAAGGAGCTGGTGGAAATAGGAATGACAGCTCCCTCCCACCCCAAGTGCCAAAGCCTGATCATGATCCAAATACATTCTTTTGGAAGTTTTGCCTTCACAAAGATATTCCTATAAAATCTGGGAAGTGTGGAGAAGGTATGTATGGGAGAGAACATACACAGCAGGATAGTTTATTCTGTGTCTCTGACAGTTGGGCAAGACTGCAGCCCAGAGGGGCCAGAGCATCCCAGAACTGGGATGAGGGAAGGGACTATAAGGTGTTTTGCACCCTCCCTGGGCCTAGCAAGAGGTTGGGCACAGAAGGCATTCAACGCTTTTTTAAAATGATGCATTAATCTGGATTAATCTCCAACGTTAGTAGGTTCCTGGAAAAGAGAGCCTCTCTCTCCAGTCATCTTATCCTCCATAGCCCTACCCACTGCATATACTGCAAATACTCTGCTTTGGTTTACTGAGTCAGAACTGCAACCTATGTAGGGGAACCAGAGAGGCAGTGTCCAAATCCCGGTTCTTCCATTACTAGCTGTGTGACCTTGTACAGGGGACTTCGGGTGTTTGACACTCCTGCCTTGGAAAACTCAGTAAAAGAAGCTACTATAATATTTCATATGAAAAGAGGCAAGGTCAAAATATGTCTAAATCTGAGAACTGCAGTTGCTGAGTTTTTAGGATTTATTCTCCTCAGGAAAGTTCCATTGAAGAAGGACACTGAAGGGGTCTGACTCCTACTTCTACCTCCTAAGCATCCTACACGTTCTGCAAGAACTTTTAAGTCCTTCCCTGGACCCCTACAGAACCCTTCTTCACACGTTTAGAGCAGCGTAGCCATCTGTTGAGCCTTAGAGCCTTCCGTAAGGCCGAGAGCTTTGAGTAAGCAGGCAAGCTGGTTACTCATTTTAAGACTTGGTGCCTAGTACTTAACGGGAGGTGAGCACGACTATTCGAGGAATGAGGAACGCCACACCTGAGCAAGTCGCCTTTCAGGCTCTCCCGCAGCGGAGCCAATCCCGGGCCCCTCAGTCAGCTTTCGTCAGGAGTTGCTGGGTAGATTCTCCTTGGGCAAAACTCTTCCCACCCCGGACTCACCCCAGCTCCACGCCCTTGGCGCCAGCCCACCCGGAGGGCAAGACAGAGCACCAAAAAGGTGGTAGGGAGCAGGGGACGTTTAACGCCGAAGGAGCCCAGTGCTGCTGCTGCCCTTTTAATCTGGCTCAGCGTGGCGACGTCTGCGTTGTGGGGACACCGGCCCCGAAGGTCACCGGGGTAGGCCGAGCGAGGACAGGCGGAGGACAAGGCCTGAGAGGAGCAGGTTGCGCGGCGGCCGCAGGCGTGCGCCGGCCTATCGCTCACTCCGCCGCGACTCCGCGTCACTCGTTGCCGGGGCGGCGCTCCCGACGGTGGCAGCCGCGAGCCGCCCGGGGCGGAGGGGAGAAGACGGGCGACAGTTGGGGACCGCTGCCCCGCGCCAACCCTTGCCCTCCCGTCCCTCGGTCCCCTCACCGGTCGCCGACTGGCTTCTCGGACACCGCACGGCTCCCACTTAGCGGACTCGCCGACCCCCGCCTCCCGGACTGCGGGGCTGGGGCGGGGGAGGAAAGGGGCCGGCGGAGCGCGCGGCCGCCGAGTTGGGGGAGCAGGGAGGTGCCTCGGGATAGGGGGGTCACGATGCAGTCCCCGCTCTCCCGGGTTGGCCAGTGGTGGGCCGCACACTGACCGCGTCACGGGTTGCTGGGAAGACTAGAAGGCGGAAGAACGCTCCACGGACCGCTCAGCCTCGCGGGCCCACGGCACAATCTCAGTAAGGGGGCGGAGCTAATAGGGGCCTAAACAGACTCCGGTCCCGCCTCCCTCCCGTGCCAAGGCCCCGCCTTCTTCCCTGGCTGAACCAATCCTTGCCTCCTCTTTTGTCCTCCTCCAGGCTCCGGCTTGCGAAGGAAGAGAGGAAAGGGGACCGAGCGGCGCGCACCGGCTCACCGGTGGCGGAGTCCCGGGTGCGCTCTCTAGTCTTCCCGCGGATAGCGCGCGTCCGCAGGGCTGAGGACAGATGTCCCTGCGGTGCTGCCGCTGGGGTGGCGGGTGCCCGGCGGGGAACGGCCGCAGGAGCCACTCGCCCAAACCGTCCCAGTAGTAAACTAGTGCTTTCTTACAGTGAGGCCGGACTTGATACCTATTATCTCGCTTAATCTTCGCCACAGCCCAGCCAAGGAGGCTCCCGCAAGTTAATGACTCGCCCAAGGTGGCACTGCCGGGGTTGGGGGTACTCCTGCTTGCCAGCTGCCTCTCCAAGAGCTTGCTGCCTGAGCTGCCTCTCCAAGTGTTGAGACTCTAATGTCTTCTTCCACTAAGAAGTGCTGCTTGTGTTTTCTGGAAATGCATTGGGAACGTGACTGTCCCCTTTTCAGGGCTGCCTATCATCAGAACAGACTCCAAAGAATGGCCCTCAGTACCCTGCTTTACCTGCTCTAATCTTCCTTTTGAGATCACCTATCCTGAAACACATCTAGAGCTTCTACCCTTCTGCTCTGCTTAGGGGTCCCTTAAAATAATGTACACTTAGATCCCTCATGCCCTTCCCCGTGATTCAGCCTGGAATGCTTTTCTGCTCTGCTTTTAATTCCATCCATTCTTAAAAGTTTAGTCAAATGACATCTCTGTAAACTTATGCCAGAATGCCCCTCTCCATCCTCAGTTCTGGATATGCATTTGTCAGGGAAGAGGGAGAATCCCCCCTCTGCCCTTTCCCTTAAGGTTCTTATGGCTGGCCAAATAATTAAAAGACAGGTTAGCAGGAGAAAATAATACCAAGTTTAATAACATGTATACATGGGAGAAACCAGGGAAATTAAGTTTCTCAACAAAATGGCAGAGATTCTCTTCTTAAATACTGTCTTCAGCTAAAGACAAAGGAGGATGTTGGGAGTGGGGGGAGTCAGTTATGGGACATTACCAGAAAAGCAGAGTAAACAAGAGTAAGGTTATTATGCAGATTTAAGGCCTCACCTTCTACACTGATAAGTTTCTAGAGATAAGGTCATCTCCCCTCTTCCCAGTACAGAGAGAGAGATACCTTTACAAATGGAGATTTCTCTTATAAATGTAAATGTTTGTCTGGCAATGCTTTGCAGGGCCACCTGGAGAATGTGGCCTGGGAGAGACAGAATCTTTGATAAGATGGGCTTGGTGGTGCCTTTCCTATGTAACATCTATTTTACATTATATTACAGCCATCATATGGTAGTGACTCCCTCCTGAAAGAGGTCTTCTATGTTAAATTCTTTAGGCAGTTTGGGGGAGGTCAAATGGGTGTTAGAGAAAATAATCAAGGTAAAGAGACATATTTTAGGGTGGCCAATTTTGATCTCCCACACATTCATACTGAAATGCAACCTTCTACATGTTATAGTCTGATGAGGGCTGTGGCCCCCATAGTTTAAGAGACAGGCCTTGTCCTACTCATAAACAATGCCCTGAAGCATGAGCACAGTGCTTGCACATCACAGATGCACAATGAGTGTTTGCTGTCCCTCATATGACAGCATGGTGTTAGGATTACAGGTCTGGCAGCAGCAGGGAAGAAAGCAGAAAATGGAGACACAGGATGCAGGCCTGGAGTGATGAGGGCCTGAACCAGGAAGGGCTGGAAGTGGGAGACGTAGAAAAGGAAAATGTCCCTTTAGTAAAGTACCATACATAGATAAGGTAGTTGTATGTAGAGGATGACAAGTTGAGGATAATTCCAAAGACTTTCAAGCCAGAGAAGTGGACTAATTAGGACATTTCTGGACTCATTGTTCAGTATTAATGTTATATGTTTGAGGGACACATATACTTGGCCAATTCCAAAGGAGTGACTAGGATGGTGATAAATACATCACATAATTGAAGGGCCATTGGGATATCTAACCTGGAAAAGAGAAACCTGTGCGTGATGACTGTACACAAAATTTGACAAACTGTCATGTGCAAGAGGGCTGGATTAGACAATTTTCTTTTTTGTAGCTATGGAGGGAAGAACTTGAACAACAGAGAAAAAATACAAGAAGGTGAATTTTTGTTTCTTATGTTATGGTAGTCATTATAGGAGGGGATGATAATTGGAACAGGAATACCAAGTGTAGTAAGAGAAAGTTAGAAGGTCAAAGATGAAGTTATATGCATATTTGTCAACTTGAAAATATCAGATCCAAATGGGTGTCTTTCCTTACAAATCTACATCGGTAAATGACAACTCCCAATGTGGTCCTGTAAACATTCAAGATACTTATGGATGGTCTACTATATGCCAGGTAGTGTTCTAGGCATTGGGGGATACAGCTGTGAACTCCCAGATGAATCTCCCTAATGTAAGCTCTGGATGTGTCATACTCCTGTTCAAAAACTGTCAAAGGTATGTATTAACCACCAAATGAAGTTTACTCTCCTGACGTGACATCAAGGCCCTCTTCCACTTGTGCCAACCTTCTTTCCAGTCTGTTCTCTACAACTCTCCACTAAACTGGGTCACTACTCACGCACCTTCTAAATTTCTCTCAGCCTGGAATACACTCCTACTCCTCCACCTCTCCTTATCTGTCAAAGTTCTGCTTATACTTCACGATTGTGTTCAAATGTCAACCCACCTCAAAGTGAAAACCATATTTCCTTTCTGACTACTGGAATTGTTCATCCAGCAATTCTGTATTTATTGAAAATTTGTTGTCCTTGCAGGCCACAAGAGGCATAAGACACTGTCTCTGTATTTACCATCCTTTACCATATACTTAACAATCATGTGCATATCTTATCTCCCCTACTAAATTGTAAGCTTGAGGGCAGAGTCTTACTGAGTACACATTTCTGAATGCCTGTTTACGTGCAAGGAAGTGAGCTGAGTATTGAAGACAAAACAGAGACTGAGTCCTTTGAGGACATGCTATGGGAGGACAGACCTCTACAGACTCTGCCATCCCATGATGTGCCAAGTATAAATGGTAGAAAGGTAGAATGGGAATAGGATAATTCTGCTATAGGTCATCAGCAAATTTCATAGATTCAATGTGTAGCCAAGATTTTGTATCAGGGTCTGGGGATGATGTGACAATGATTTCCATCCCTGGGAGCTTTCTGCCAGTGTAGGTGCTGGGATTGTGTTGGGGCAGAGGGATTGGATAAACAGGAAAGGAATGGGCATGCTCTTCCTCTAGATTGAGGACAAAGTGTGAGTAGATGAGGGTCAGAATCCTGTGGAGGATGCTGAGTGGGGCAGGGCAGGAATTCTAGAAAGTGGAGGGGGTGGAGGTGTTGGAAGAGGAAACGCAAAGAAATTTGGCTAGTTAGAGGAATCCCTTCTTTCTGCAAGCCTTTATCAAGGGCCCTCTGAGTCTGCACTTGCCTGGGTAATGGGACTATAGAGATGAATAAAACATCATGTGCCCGTCATGTGCCCTTACAGTATAGTTAAAACCTAAGCCACACTCAAGAGTTTGGGCTTCTCTCAGTGGGCACGGCAAGAGCCACAGTGCATCGGGATTTGTAGACTAGGAAGTTAGAGGTGAAAAAGTCAAGCTATGAGAGTGGATGACATTTCCCAGAGAAGCTGTAGGTGGATAAGAAGGGGGCTGAGGGTAGAACCTTAGAGCACCAGTTTCCAAAATGAGGCAGTTACAGAATGGTTAACCAGCAAAGGCTTTGAGGTGGAGGAGGGTCAGGACAAGGTTTTGGATCACATGTGAGGAAGTGGTTGTCAGAGCCCAATGCTGGAGTAAGTTGAATAACATCATGGCAGCATCAGTCTGTTGGGTTTGACCAAATCGCACTGTCAGTGGTTTAAGAAGAGAGAGAGGGACAGAAGGGAGGGGATAAAAGTAAAATATTTATTGGTCATGGGCATGTGGAGCAAGCACATAGTACATGCTTTACATTGCATTTGAGAGGCAACTGAAAGGCAAGTAAGTAGAGCTAAGGAGACAGACCACTATTTCAAATCCCTTGTTTGAAATGTGAGCCCGATGGATATTCAAAATGTCTAAAATCAGATTTGGAAGACTTGCTGTGTTACTTGTGATATAAAGACCGAGAATACTGTTTCAATTTCGTTTTGTTCCTATATTACTAAATACAACGTTTTCATTCTTCAAGTATTCCAATTTCAGTCCTATATACAAGAAAAACATAGGCCTCTAGAACATGGTAGCTTCTAGTGCTTCCCCAAATAATTCCATAGACCTCAACTGATAGTTTTCCAATAGTGGAAAAAACCAAGTATAGAAAAGTGAAATCTAACAGTCTAGAATAATGAGAA
Source organism: Diceros bicornis minor (assembly GCF_020826845.1). Classification (NCBI taxonomy): domain Eukaryota; kingdom Metazoa; phylum Chordata; class Mammalia; order Perissodactyla; family Rhinocerotidae; genus Diceros; species Diceros bicornis. Next base: position 7,599,851 of record NC_080759.1, on the reverse strand, counting down.
CAGGAAAGAATGGATCAACCTAATGAAATTCTGAATTGCAGATTTTTTTTTTTTTAAGCAATGAGGATTTTTATTAATTTCAAGTTGCAAACATATTGTAAAGCCACATCAAAATGGATTTCAGGAAATGAAAGCGGAAAACAAGGGAAAAGTTACCAATTGCATCAATAACACACATGTTAATGATGTAATACAGAGGATTAAATGTCTTTTAAATTAATTTAAACAGCATTCATTAGAAAATGATTGGAGGTTGTGCTGCTTACAGTGTGTGGCCAACTTCAAGGTCTTGGGCACTGATTCCATCAGAGAGACTACTTCTTATTTTTACATTTATGCAGGTACACTAATCGTCAAGAGCTATAGTAAAGTAGATATAAGTAAACTAGATAAAATTGATATAGCACAAAAATAGAATATTTGTTGAGAGGATATTTAAAGATTAACTTTCTTTAAAATACAAGTTTTCCCTAATCTTTAATGTCCTAGTCCTTAATGATAAAATTTCTTAATTCCTAATGATAACATTTTTTAAAAAAAGTTATGTTAGATAAAAAATATATTCAAAATTCACATCTAGGAATCAGTATAAAAATGAGTTTAAAATTATGAAGCATGGGGCCAGCCCAGTGGCATAGTGGTTAAGTTCAGGGGCTCCACTTTAATGGCCTGGGGTTTGCGGGTTTGGATCCCAGGCGTGGACCTACAAACCACTCATCAAGCTATGCTGTGGCAGCATCCTATATACAAAGTAGAGGAAGATTGGCAACAGATGTTAGCTCAGGGCCAATCTTCCTCACCACAAAAAATACAGAATTAAAATAAAATAAAATAAAATTATGAAGCAGAACTTTCAGGGGAAAATCAGTTTCAAAGTAAACTACAAGGTAAGGATAAAATCAGTTTTTATGATTGAAACCACTTTAAAGGCTAAGTAAGAGCAGTAGTACAAATAATACTAGTATCACATGCAAACTTCTAGCATCTTTAGAAAATATTTTGATTTTGGTTATTTTCAGATTGGGGCATTTAAAATTTAAGTAGATTTAAACTTAACATATGATGTGTTGTTAAAAAGATTTTAAATAATATTAAATACTTTTCCTCATAAAGCTTAATTGAGGCAGTATATTATTGTACCTAAGGGCCTGGATTGTCTGAGTTCAAAGACTGGTGTCACCACTTACCAGCAGTATGACATCAGGCAAGTTATTTAACCTCTAGTCCCTCAATTTCCTCAATTGTAAAAGGGAGGTACAATATACCTCAGTTGGTTGTTATGAGGCTCAAATGAATAGGTATAAACTACTCAGAACAGTGCCTGGCACAAGGTAAACACTGCATAAGTGCTGTTTTTGTCTTTAAACGGGTTGAGCAACTCAGGGAAAAATAATTTCCTTCTGGAAAACCCAGCAGATTTAACAAGTGTAGAAATAATTTAGAGATTTTAGTCATATAGGCTGTCCCTTTTATTAGCATTAGTAGATTTTACATTATATATTTCTGGGAGCAAGTTTTCAACCAGATTTTTAAAAAACAGCATTATTCAGGTATAACTGACGTATAAAATCTCACATATCGAAATGTACAATTTGAAAAGTTCTGACATATGTATACACAAATCAAATCCTCACTACAATCAAGATAGAGAATACATCCACTACCCACAAGTTTCTGTATGCCACTTTATAATCTCTCCCACATCTCCCCTAGGCAACCACTGATCTGCTGTCACTATACATTAGTCAACTAACATGTTTAATTAGCAATATCAATTGCTGGTGGTATTTATTAAATATTTGACTGATAGTAGGAAAAAATCAAAGAACATAAAAAGGTAGTTTTTATTGGTAGCAAAAAAACAAACTTAAAAAAAGGTAGTTTTTAAAGATGAAGATAATTTAGAATATTTGTGTGAAGAAATTAAACATAGAAGTTACCAGTAAACATTTATGAGAAAATTTTATTTCACTGAGAAAGAGTTGACTTGTGATACTACCTACTAATTGATGGTGTTACTAACATCTTTATATGGCTTTCATATTTTGATATTGATACCGGCTCAAGACAAGGTTGACGTGAGAGAAGCCATATTGTAGAAAAGAAGCCCTATTGTAACTTTGAATGACCTCTGACAAACTAACCCAGCTGGGTATGCACCCTCTAGGAGATCTAACTGCTCTGTAGATTTTACGACCTCTGCTTGTGCATGTACCTCCCAGCTGCGAAAAGATGATGACTTTGTTCTTTTGAGTTCCTTAGGAATGTGATAACCCCCGAACAGAGAGTCTGTGCTGATAGCCATCATCAATGAAAACAGAAAGATCTGGTGTGGCGACTCCCAGTCTGTAACACCTGAGGGTCATCATTCCTAACCCCCTCTCCTATAATCCAATGGCGTATATAACTACTGTAAGATTTTGTGCCCCCTTAAGATGGTTCTTTTGGACATGAATCTGCCATCTTCCCTCTTGCTAGCAAGCTCTAATAAAAAGTCCTTTTTCTCCTACCACCTTGCCTCTTGACTACTGGCATGTCTTGCGGCGAGCAGAAGGTCCCATGTTGGGTGGTAACAATATTTCACTCATTAGGTTAGTCAACAGGGGTTGATTCATTGTTTATTTGTGTCAGGGACTGGAAGCGGGTACGCTTGTGGTGGGGAGATCATGTAGACCTGCGCTAATATATTAGTCACTAGCCACCTATGGCTATTTAAACTTAAATTAAAAATTTAGTTTCTCAGTTGCAATAGCCACATTTTAAGTTCTCAAGAGTCCCACACATGACTAGTGTCTAGTATATTGGATAGTGCAGATACAGAAATTTCCACCATCACTGAAAGTTCTATTGGACAGAGCTGATTTAGAAGACTCTTGAGGTATATTATCTACAGTGGAGTTGAGGAGGGTCTGAGCTGAAGCAATGGCAATGAAATGGAGTGGAGGGATCTCTCTGAGACACTTAATGTGATGCAGAGTGAAGACAGAAAGATTCATTTAGAATGTCTTCTAGGCTTCTCCCTAGGATAAATGGGTGGACGGTAGAACCATTTACCAAGGAAGTAAATATAGGCGAAGCAGCAGGATTTAGAAAATGTGGATGAAGTCAGATTTGTACTCAGTGAGTGAGAGGTAACCCTTGGACAGGCCAGTGGTCTGAGAAGCTGCTAGATTTCAGAAGGTGATCTGTGGGAGTCTGGGTGGAGATGGAGTTCCAAGGAAGGAGCAGCAGCCATGGGTAGGGGCTGGAGCCATGCACTTGGGCAAGGGCTCTCAGAGAGAGTAGGCTGCATGAGATGGTCAGAGGCTAGCATCAGGGTCTGGCATTTAGGGCAGGGTTTGTATTTTTTTTATTTTGTGTTTTTTTTATGTGAGGAAGATCAGCCCTGAGCTAACATCCAACGCCAATCCTCCTCTTTTTTTTGCTGAGAAAGATTGGCCCTGAGCTAACATCCATGCCCATCTTCCTCTACTTTATATGGGACGCCGCCACAACATGGCTTGACAAGCGGTGCATCGGTGCGCACCCAGGATCCGAACCTGCGAACCCCGGGGCACCGCAGCAGAGGGCGTGCACTTAACCACTTGCACCACCGGGCCAGTAGGGTAGGGTTTTTAAACTGTGAGTGGGTCATTAAATTAACAAAATAGGTCTCCACCAGCATTAAAAATATAGTATAGAAAATATTAATATGCTTTGCATATAATTTGAGTAAAGATCTTTTCCTGGAACTTTTGTTAGGACTATATTTACACACACACACACAGATATATATACTGGGTTGCAAGGTAAAATGTATTTCTGGGTTGTGGTCCAATTAGTTTGAATGTCACCTCTTTATAAAATGGGCACCACAGACTATAAGCTACATGTGAACTGGAACAGGGTCCTTTTTCTCATCACCCCAAATCCTGGCACACAGTACACACTCAGTAAAGACATACTGCATGAGAAAATGAATCAACAAGCCAGAGAAGTAAGAGGAAACCCAAGACAAGGGTGACTCAGAAGCTAAAGAAGGATGAGAGAGAAGAAACAACCCCATGTCAGATGTCAGTGATCTGGCAATATTCAGAGCACTGATGACCTTCTCTCTGCAATTTCTGTGGTTTGGCAGGAGCAGATGCCAGACTACAGAACTAAATGGGAGGTGAGGAAGTGGAGACTGAGAAATATTTGTTTTGTATTGAAGACGTGAAAGTTCAATATGTGCCGAGAAGAGATTATGTAGAAAAGGCATGATCTAGAATTTTGCTGTCCAATAATGGAATCATTAACCACGTGTGGCTATTTAAATTAGAATTAATTAAATTAAAAATGCAGTTCCTTAATAATACTAGCTCCATTTTAAGTGCTCAATGGCTACATGTGGCTAGTGGCTACTGTACTGCACGGAGCTGTAGAGAACATTCCCATCACTGCAGGAAAAAACAAGCCAGCACACAGCACTCCCCAACCTCCTCCTACCTGATACGTTATCTAAACCCAGTAGAAAAACTACTGGGGACTATATTACAATCTATACATAATGAGATCACATTTGGTCTCAGTGAGTGAGAGGTAACTATGGGAGAGACCAGTGGAGACATCAGGGAGGCTACTGAACCTCAGGATGTGATCTAGGGGCAGTCTGGGAATTACATGTATTCATGTTTTCCCACCAAATGCAACAAAGATATGTGACAACTAAAAGCAGCTCATTATTGCTAAGGACTGAATGCACAGAGAAAAGGAGCTGTGGGACAAGGTATAAGGATGATAGATATCGGAGTAGTGCTGAATAGGAAACGTTGGGAGAATTCAGGCTAGGATAGAGAGAAGATGGTGGGTAAAACGGAGTCCAGTGAAACTCCAGTTTTACAAAATTAAAGGGACTGGTAGAGAACAAATCAATAAATTGTTTCTGATTTCTATATGTAATTTCATGGTTTTTGTATGGCAAAACCATGTTATTGTTCCTTAATAACAAAAAGGACCGTGATTGAAGGCTGAGGCATTACTATCCATCAAATTTGTCCACTTAAGACACTTATTCGGGGTCCCGCTGACTCACTGGAGTGAGAAAAGTCACTTCAGGAATTTTAAAAATAAAATTTCCAATTTTGTGGAAAAATCTCTCTCTTTTGAATCACTTTTAAAGGAATATATGTCTCTTTCTTAAAAAAAAAATTTTTTTTTTTGATGCAGTTATTCACGGGGTGAGGGGGCTTCAAAGGGAAGAAGGAAAATTCAGTTCCTTTGCCTTCTCCACATCAGGGCAAACCTTGAGCTGGCTCTGAGGAAGTCAGGCCTTTTGCAAAAATAAAACGTCCATCCTGAAGTCCACCCTTAAGCCTCGTCTGGGGACACCTAGAAGTGGTCGCTCCAGTGAGGTGCTTTCATTGATACACAAGGCCATGTAGCAAACTCCTCGCGGCTTTTGAGCACGGAGTGCACAAAAGCAGTGAGCTCACGTTGACTAAATTTCTAATTAGCGCTCACGGGGTAATCAGTGACTCCACCGACACGACGTTCAGGGCTAGACGGCCTGGCTCGGGGAGGGGCCGGCTTGGGGCAGCGCAGGGGTTGTGGTGATGCCGCCGGCCAGAGGCCTCAAGGAGAGAGATTTACCCAACAGAGCTGACCGTTTAGACACCGTTACTACGGGTACCGCTGATTTCCCTGGAGTGAGGACAGTCACTTCTGAGAAAACGACCTTGCGTCTCAACACCAGGTTCCGCTTGTCCCCGGACCCGTGTAGCCAGACCGCCGCGGCCGGAAGCCCGCAAGCTCACTTCCGGCGCCACTTCCGTCTTCCTGGGCGAGGCCAGAAGTGGCTTTCCGGCAGCCAGAGTCTCAGAGTCGTAAGACAAGATGGCAGCGCTCTCTTTGAGGCGAGTGTCCAATCTCCGTTTTATTTCGTACCACCGAGGACTCTCGACTTCCATCGAGAAGTCGAGAAAAACCCTAGTTTTTCTCAGCATAACACGCTCATGTTTCAATTTCATTCAGCTGTGGTGGAGGATGGGCTGGAGGCAACGTAGAGCGGAGCCTGAATGCCGTGGGGCACCATTTTGTACGGAAACCGAAGGGCCGGCCGCGGGGAGCGTTGAGGAATCCATATGTGGCAGGGCCGGCAAGAGAGCGTGGGAGGGAGGGGCGAGAAGGCAGGAGGGCGTTGTTACTGGATGATGTAGTTCCGCTTCCTCTCGGCCCGTTCGTGTTTGGTTGGACCGGCTTGTTGCGGGAAGGGAGGGGGAAGATTGTTTGCGGTGGAGGAGCTACGCGCACGGGAAGGTAAACTGAGGTAAGGCTGTGAAGGGAGAACCTTTGCGCCGCACTGTGTGGGAGGTCTGGGGGCAGGGTCCTTGGGGTTGAGGAATAGTGTGGGGTTGGACACGGGAGGCTCGGATTGTCCGCAGAGTTGGAGAGACAAGAGAAGGTGGGGCGGGGCTGGGGGTTACAAGGTGAATTGCAAAGCTGGGCGAGGGTGGAGTGGGGAGGGCGGAAGAGAAGGGGGTGTGGAGGGGAGAGTGAGAGCACGGAGGCAAGTCTAGAAGGTGCTAGTGGGGGAGGGGCTGGGGCGAGAGGAGCTGGGACGCGGGAAGAGTAAGAGCTCGAGTCCTTGAGGGCTGAGGAAAGAAGTTGGATGGGGGCTCGTCGGAATATGGCGGTGTGGGAGGACGAGAGTGGAGTCCCTGGGATGCTGAGGGGTTGGAAGGGGCAGGTGGCCGACGTTCTGATGCTGACCATGTACTTGGCCTTTGTTTCCCCCCGCAGCTCCCCAGAGACTCCTATCCCGCAGCCCCTGCTTGGGCCCAGCCTTTTCTCTCCAGCTGCCACCACAGCCTGGAGGCACCTGCCTCCGCCCTCCCGAATGGTGCTCCTCCTCGCAGGCCTCGGCCCAGGATCCAGACCCCCTCTGCCCCCTGCCTCGGAGCTGTTGCTCCAGGTGTTTCCTGGTGGACTCCCCGGGACGGGGAGGGAAGAACTTTTGCACAGTCAAGGCTATAGCTCTAGGAACCCCACAGACGACTTGAATATCGGTCTCTAACCAAGTGTGAGGTTCTTCCTGTGCCCCTTTTTGCATTATTTGAGAAGAGAATCCCTTCTTGACTCCCAGAGCCCAGGAAGCAGTAAGGTGGGGCTCTGGTTCCAGCATGTCAGTCCTGTCTTGTGCATAGGGCTGTGCCCTTTTCCTGTCAGCATGGCTGAACTCAGGCAGGTTCCAGGGGGGCGAGAAACCCCGCAGGGGGAGCTTCGACCTGAGGTTGTAGAGGATGAAGTCCCTCGGAGCTCAGTCACAGAGGAGCCCGGAGGAGAGGGAAGCAACAGCAGTGAGGCCAAATTGTCCCCAAGAGAAGAGGAAGAACTGGATCCTAGAATACAGGTGAGAAGATTGAATAGGAGGAGAGACAGGGAGCCCAGATTCCAGCTTTCCTGAAAAGTTGCCAGATAAATGAAGGATTAGATTTATTCTCTCCCCGGTGCAGTGGGGCAGGAAAGGAAAACAAATCACCAACTCGTTGCAATATAGTGTGACAAGTGCTAAAAGAGTTGTGTGTGATGGGAGTGCAGAGAAGGGCTGGGCCTGACTGCCTGAGGAGTGTGGCTGAAGGCTTCACTGAAGAAGTGAAGTGACAAATAGGCAGCAGATGCAAGAGGCTCACTTTAGGTCAGTGGAGCGTAGAACTGTTGTTCTTCTTTCCAAATAAGCAAAGAGGTTGTTGGCTCAGAGATACGGAGTGAGTGGGATGTGAGAGGAGGTGACTTTGAGATTGAGGGGCAGTTTTGAATCTTTACCCCTCTCTCACCTTCTCATCAGTGCCTCCCAGGGACATTCACATCTGTAAAGGGTGAGACCTTTCGTGTCTTATAAAGGTGGCATCAGGTTTAGGCTTATAAGGAAATCGGATGTGTTCAGGGGGTTTTATCAGTCATGGTCAATCCTTAATAATACACATTCCCAGCTTTGAGGATGCTGGGTCTGTCGAATGGAAGAGATGATTTATCATCTGGGAGCATTTACAGGCTGGTTGGTAGGAGGGCAGATCTTTGTGAGGGAGACCTCAGAGCAGTGGGTGAGGAGGACAGGCACCATGCGGAGGAGATGCGTGGCCAGCTGAGGCTGGATTTCGGTGATTCCAGGCAGTGGCAGAGAAGGGCTCCCTAGGGAAGCTGCTTGGGCAGGTGAGGGCCAGGATGCTCCCGTGTGTTTGGGGCCTGAGTCTGCAATTTGGTCTGGTAGCATCTTCAAGGTTCTGATGTAGAGGTGACTCACACTTCTGTAGGTGAGCAAGAGCATCATGGGGCTTGCATCCCTGGGCTTCTCTGTCAACAAACCTTTATTAGATACTTCAGTGAGGCAAGAAAAAAATCAAAGCTGGTGCTAGCATCGTTCCTGCCCTCTTGGTGGGGGTTCCCAGGATGTGTGTGGGGGAACTGTGTCCATGCTTATAGTGGAGCAGTGGTGAGCCATTCATTTACTGGCATGAGTCAGTAATTTATTTCTGCTGTGTGTCATGGGTTTTGCATTGAAAACAGCTCAATTTCTCCTGTTAATTCTAGAAATTTGTCCTCCAAAGAAACAAGTTGTAGTGAGAAGAGCTTTGGGCTGAGATTCAAGCAACCTTTAGCCTGATGATTTGTGATTTTCATGCAAGTTATGTAATCTCTCCGAGCCTCAGTTTCTTCATCTGTAAAATGAGGGGTTGGTCTAGCTGATTTGCACAACTCCTTCCTGCTCGGCTCTGACGTAGTGCTACTATTCTTTTCTTTCACAAACTCTTTTGCTCGTCTCTTGGTGCAGGTTTGTAGGTAGTGCTTTGGGAATGAGACCCCTGTCTGTTCCTCGGGGAGGAGAGCTATGTGATGCTCTTCATATACTTCCCTGTAACATTCTTTGTCCTGCTCCAGAGGAGAATCCTCTATGGTTTCTTTGCTTAGTTTCTCCTGCTCCTGTGTATTTTTCCAGTACCCACACAGATGAAGGCAGTAGTATGAAGAGTCACTCTCATGCTCTGCTGTACAATAAAGTAGCCGCTAGCTGCATGTGGCTACTTAAATAAAATCAATTAAAATTAAATAAAAATTAAAGATGCAGTTCCCCAGGTGCTCTTGGCAGTGCAGAAATAGAACATTTCTATCATCGCAGACAGTTCTATCAGATGAGCTCTGTGAGAATTGGAGAATACTGAGCAGGCATAAGATTCACCTTGCCTCCAGTGGGCTTGCAGTGTTACTGGAGCGAGAGGGGCAGGTAGGCCCTGATCTCTCTTGCCAAACTGTGAGGCATATTGTGGAACATTGTGGGTCATGTAGGGAAGAAAGGTCTTGTAGAGGCCTCCCTCATTGATGATGCACTCATGGCTGGACCAGTGCTCCAGCCTTGGCAGGGATTCATTGTCTTGTTGCCATGTGGGAGAGGCAGCCTGGTGTGAGGGGAACCCTTCGTGGAGGAGGCCAGCAGCACTCAGCCCTTCTGGGTTTGGGCTCTTCTGGATGAGAAGAAGATTGGGGCTTGTGTCTTTTGAGGTCCCTTTTAGTGTTGGCAGTGCACAAAACCATGTTATCCTGATAATACATTTCAGAGCTTTAAATGGGTGTTTATTTTTCTGGATTCTCAGTGCATTCAGTGGGTCTCCACCCACAGATCCATCAGTACCCACCAGGGAGCTTTAAAAATACCTGTTCCTGAGCCATTCCCAGACATCTGAATTCTGGTCTGGGTGGGGCGAGAAGTGATTCCAACATACAGCCTGGATGAGTCCACTGGGCTAGGGATATCCCAAAGGCAGGGACCTTGTTCAGGTATTTTCTGGAACTCCCAGAAATGATTGCCCTTAGGGCGAGGCTCTTTCTGACATGGGGAATGGGGTTTCTTGGCAGGCATGCAGCTCGTGTCCCCATTTTCTGGTGGGATCCCTTTAGAACTTGGAGGGAAGCTAGCTGGAGGCTAGCTCCAGGCCTGCCTGGAGTGTGCTGTTCCCCAGCGAAGGCCACTGGCTCTGTCTTCATGTCTTGACCTCAGCATAGTTCTCTGAGTTCTCCAGGCTGGTCCTGAGCTTTCTGAGAGAAGAAGGGTCCCAGTGGAGGGATCGAGTGAAGGAGGGTGGGGCTACGATGGGCCTGGGTGTCTTTCCCTGTGACTTTCTCAGTCCCTCCTTGAGGTGGGCACATTCTTTCCTCAGGTAAATGGATACATTCACTCACCTGCTCCTCCTCAAGACTAGGGTGACTTTGCAATGTCTGCATCCTCATCTGAAGTGTCGGTTTAGCTCTCACAGGACAGTTGTATTTCCTGTATTTCTGAGTTCTTGGGCTGTGCATCACCCTGGCCCCACCAACTGACCATGGGCCTGAGTGTTTTAATGGTTTGCACAAGGTGGGCAGGAGCATCTGTAGCCTGAGGACCCATGCCTTTGACTCAGTGGCCTCGCATCCTGGAAATGAGCCCAGTGTGGTTCACCCTCTCTGCTAGCCGCAGGCTCACTGATGGATGATGTGCGCTGACTCAGACTTCATTCTCTTCGAATTCCATTTCATCCAGGTGCCAGGAGCAGGCCAAATGGAGTGTGTTGCCAGCTGCCCAAAACAGCTCTGGGTGCTTGTTGGCTTCCCCACAGCCTTGGCCTGGGTCTGCCCCAGCCTGTCTGTCCCCTCAACCCTCTTGCCTACCTTGCCCTCCAGCCTCCTCTGCTCCCCAGTCTTCTTGTCCTGTTGGAAAGAGCTTTGTGACTCTGAGAGGCAGATCTCATCAACAGAAGGCTTTTTAACTACTGGAGGTGCTGTGCAGGTGCGAGTGGATTCCCACCTAGAAAGACATGTCCATTCCCACCCTTTGCCAATAACAAGTTCTTCATGTCTTTTTTCCAGTAGGGATGACTTATGTAGAGCCATTCACTTCTCTAATGATCTTATCAGGGGCTGGGAGCATTGTAGGCTGTGGAACCGAGTGGAATCCAGTCTTGGACCTTGGTTTGCCCACAGGAATGTTGCAGGGTGGCCATTACCCACCTCCTCTTCTCTTCCAGAATCAATGTTTATTGCCCTCCTGATTCCTGTTCTTTTCCTACCAGGCTGTGGTTTTTCTAGATTATGGTACTCCTGTCTTCTCTGTGACATCCATCCAGGGACATCCTTAGTCCTAGGAGGATCGTCACAGTAGCAGGAAAGCCAGATCAAAGGTCAAGTCCTGGATCCAGTCCCAGCTCTGTCCCTGATTCCCCGCCTCATTGTTTCTTGTTTATCAAATGTAAATTAGCTGAGCAAGAAATATTCCTGTAGGAACTGCTGAAAGGACTAGTCACCTCCTCTTCTAATCTGAAACTCCCTGTGGTCCAAGTTGAGCCACAGGAAGCTGGGCCCACAGTGGGTGAGGTTGCCTCTAATGCTGACAGGAATTGCCTTTTCTGAGGGTCCTTTGGGGCGATCCCATCACCTGAAGATGATCTCCTTGTTAGGAAGGCACTGTGAAACTTGGAGCTCTGTGTTGTCAGGTGGGGTCTTCTGAGGCGTGTCAGCTGCCTGTGTTTCCAGAGTGGCTTGTCATTATCTTATGGACACTGGGTTGTGTGACTAATCAGGTTGCCTGTGTGCACCAACTTCTAGACCTGCACTGTCCAGTACAGGAGCCACATGCCACTGGCCATTTGGGCTATATTGGGTTAAATGAAATGTATTGTTACAATTTCATCTGTTTGGTTTTGCGTTTTTTTAAATGTGGCTGCTAGAAAACTAAAAATTGCATATGAGGCTGACATTATATTTCTGTTGGACAGCTCTGTTCTGGAAAGTTTAGAGCCAAATTTGTGGCCCTCTTTAAGGCAAGGTCTGCATTGTTGTAGGTGTGCATTTTTTCATATCCTTGTGCCCAGTTCTATGTTTCTTCTTTTGTGTTTTTCCTTTTACTGTAATTAGGGCTTGGTTTCCTGGATTCTTACTTGCTGACTCAGATCTTTTAGGGCTTGAGAAGGGGTATAGAAATAAAAGGACTAAAAGGGAGTCATACACTGGGTTGTTAGAAGGGCCAAATGAGGTGCTCAGGACAGTGATGGCAATATCGCTCACTGCCAAGTGCAGGTTGTTTCTGGGCCATGCCCAGCAGGCTGGGTCCCGCTGGCCTGTTCAGGGGCTACAGGGCTCCTGGAGGAGGATCCCATAGCCAAGTACCAGGCATTTCTGCGGGCGTTGCTCCTCCTCAGGAGTCTCCTTGGCTCACTGGGCTCTGGGAACTTGACCGAGAAAGGGTAGGAGAGAATACTCGAGGGCAGCACCCCTCCCTGCTCTCTGCCATGTCAGTGAAAGGCCTGGGTGATTCCGTTGCTTCTTTCTCCAGCCCTGGGACCAATGAGGTGCTCAAGCCAGCTTGTTTGGTGACTTCTCCCTGAGGCTCTCCCTTCCTCCCTCCCACAGGATCTGCTGTGTGGGTTCCTGGGGTCACTTTCACCCCACTGCCCCAGCAGACCTAGAGGCCTCTTGAACCACGTGCTCTTCCCTAATCTTTACCTTAATTGTCCACAAACCCCTCGTGATTCTGCATCCTGCATTTCCCTGGGATCTGCCCTCTCCTCTCCCACCTGGAATACTGCAGACAGCCTCCACTTTTGTCTCGCTCGCCCCTCTAAGCTTTCCCTGTATTGCTTAGATCAGCCTTCCTAAACTATAAACCAGTTGGTGCCAGGCTCTGAGGGGCTCCCCCTGCCATTGGGACAAGTTTTGGTATCCCCTCCCCTGTTCCTTAGCCTTGCTGGCTTCTCACCTGACAACCTGTCTGCCCCAGGCACCTGTTCTCCTTTTGATTCCCATCTCCCTCCCCATCACTGATGCTTTTCTGTACGTCCATCAAAGCCCTGCTTGGGAGCAAGTGCCCTGGCGTCCTGCCCTGGCCTTCCACTGCCAAGGTGGGTGACCCTGCCATCTCCACCACAACCACCCATCACACGGCTCCTCACACTACTGAGGGTCTGTTGCTTACTTAGTAGGCCATGACGTGCCACCTCTCTGTGTTCTGAATTCTCAGGTCTCATGATGCTGAGCTGTGATAAGTATGCAGTAAGTATGTGCTGAGTGACTGGTCTAGGAGGTCATTCTCTCTCTGGGACAGAGACTGTTAGCTCCAAGGAGACTCCTCCTGGCTGGAGGGCAAAGAGGAGGTGGTATGGTCTGATGCAGAGAGCTCAGGCTTGCTGCCACTTTGCTGTGTGCATACGTGTTCCGTTCTCTGAGCCTCGATTTCCTCATCCTTAAAATGGGGGTTTTACTATCTGCTACAGAGATGAGGTTTTGAGAATTACAGGAGACTATGTATTAGATCTCTGACAAGGAGACATTCGATAATGCCCTTTTCCTCTATTTCTTCCCTTCCCTGGTCTGGTGGGCTTTCCCTCTGTGCACCGTGCTCGCACCCCGCCTGGTTCATATGAGGCTGCTTCATTCCACTTCTCTAACTCTCTGCCCGTCTCTATGGTAGGAGGAGCTGGAGCATCTGAACCAGGCCAGCGAGGAGATCAACCAGGTGGAGCTGCAGCTAGATGTGAGTTGCTCCTTTTCCTCACAACCTTGGGCTAGTCCTGTAGGTGTCTCTGTCTGTTTCCCTCCCCATTCAGTACAGTGGCAGAGGAAGGGGCGTGTGTGAGAAACAAGAGAGGCTGGGACCCACACATACCTTCCCTCTACCCATGTCTCTATTCCTTTGCCAGGAGGCCAGGACCACCTATCGGAGGATCCTGCAGGAGTCGGCGAGGAAGCTGAATACGCAGGGCTCCCACTTGGGGAGCTGCATTGAGAAGGCCCGGCCCTACTATGAGGCTCGACGGCTGGCTAAGGAGGTACGGCCAGCTGACCCACATTCTGGGAGGGCTGCATGCAGAGCCAGGCTGTGGATTCTTCTATCTCTGTACAGAGTGTGAGGTGGAACACCTTTTCTCATTGCTTTTCTGTCTTTCTTCTCTTACCTTTGGTTAATGTCTCTCTTTTCTTTGCTTACCCCTCCACTCTTTTACCCTTCTTCCTTTTTTTTTCTTTACACAAATAATGTGGGTTCGCTATTGGAAGACTAATTGTAACTGTAACTGTAAATCAAGATAAGAGAAGAAAACCGGAATCGCCCCCAATCCTACCATGCTCATGTTTCATGATTTTTGTACCTGAGATTTGTTTTAGTCAAGTATGGTAAGATGACAGACACAGAGACAACTACCTTGAAAGAAGAGTGTATTACTTACAGTTCCCAAGAGGAAGGGGCATGCCACACCATGCAGGAACACATGGGGAAGAATCTGGGTTGGTCAAGAGGCGGAAGGCCTGAGGGGAAAGCTTGGCCCAGAGCCTTTATTGTGGTTTTCGTGAGAAGGAATGGGTAAGGCAGCGTAGGCAACTTTGAGCAAGCTTCAGATTGGCTAGTTTGAATAATTGTGGTGAGCTCTGGGCTACAGGGGTGGTCTCTAGTTTTCTGGTACCTGGCTCTGGTGTGATATAGGGCCAGAGGAAGTATTGGCTTGTTGTGTGAGAATTACATAAAGGAGGTGATGGGCCTTGGACATGTTGGTTTGCATATGAAAGGTATGCTCACAGAGTTTGCTATCTAGGAATTAGCTAGCTCTGAGAGGACCAGCAAGGCCCCCAAGATGTCAAAAGCATCATAAGATATAGAAGATAAAAAATGTGATTAATACAGCATAGATAACCCTTTTCTAAAAAAAAAAAAAATTGGTATATATCCTGCCTAAATGAGATTACACCGTGTGCTATTGTTTTTTATTGAGCTAACATTGGTTTATAACATTATATGTTTCATGTGTACAACATTATAATTTGACTTCTGTATACACCACACTGTGCTCACCACCAAAATCTAGTTTCCATCCGTCACCATATAATTGACTTCCTTTACCCATTTCGCCCTCCTCCCGAGACCCTCCTTCCCCTCTGGTAACCAACAGTATGTTCTCTGTATCTATGTGTTTGTTTTCGTTTTGTTTTGTTTGTTCGTTTATTTTGCTTTTTTTAATATTCTACATATGAGTGAAATCATATAGTGTTTTGTCTTTCTCCGTCTAATTTATTTCACTTAGCATAATAACCTCAAGGTCCATCTGTGTTGTCGCGAATGGCAAGATTTCATCTTTTTTATGGTGGAGTAGTATTCCATGCTGTATTATGTATACTACATCTTCTTAATCCATTCATCCATTGACGGGCACTTAGGTTTTTTTTGTATCTTGGCTATTGTAAATAGTGCTGCAATGAACATAGCGGTACGTATATCTATTTAAATCAGTCTTTTTATGTTTTTTGGATAAGCACTCAGAAGTGGAATAGCTGGATCATATAGTAGTTATATTCTTAATTTTTAAAGGAATTTTCATACTGTTTTCCATAGTGGCTGCACCAATTTACATTCCCACCAAGAGTGTATGAGGGTTCCCTTTTCTTCATATCCTCTGTAAAACTTGTTATTTCTTGTTTTATTGATAATAGCCATTCTAATGGGCGTGAGGTGAAATATCTCATTGTAGTTTTGATTTGCATTTCCCTAATAATTAGTGATGTTGAACATCTTTTCATGTGTCTGTTGGCCATGTGTGTGTCTTCTTTGGAAAATGTTCAGATCCTCTGCCTATTTTTTAATTGAGTTGTTTTTTTGTTGTTGAGTTGTATGAGTTCTTTATGTATTTTGGATATTAACCCCTTATCAGATATATGATTTGCAAATATCTTCTCCCGTTTGGTAAGTTGTCTTTTCATTCTGCTGATCGTTTCCTTTGCTGCGCAGAAGCTTTTTAGTTTGATGTAGTAGTCCCGTTTGTTTATTTTTTCTTTTGTTTTCCTTGCCTGAGGAGACATATCCAAAAAGATATGGTTAAGACTGATATCAAAGAGTGTAGTGCCTATGTTTTTTTCTGGGAATTTTATGGTTTCAGGTCTTACATTCAAGTCTTTAATCCATTTTGAGTTAATTTTTGTGTATGGTGTAAGGTGATGGTCGAGTTTCATTTTCTTTGCATGTGGCTGTCCAGTTTTCCCAGCACCATTTATTGAAGACACTTTCATTTCTCCATTGTATGTTCTTGGCTCCTTTGTCATAAATTAGTTGTCAATATATGTATGGGTTTATTTCTGAGCTCTTAACTCTATACCATTGATCTGTGTGTCTGTTTTTCTGCCAATGCTATGCTGTTTTGTTTACTATAGCTTTGTACTGTAATTGGAAATCAGGGAGTGTGATTCCTCTAGCTTTGTTGGTTTTTCTCAGGATTGCTTTGGCTATTTGGGATCCTTTGTGGTTCCATTCAAATTATAGGATTTTTTGTTCTATTCTGTGAGAAATGTCATTGGGATTCTGGTGGGGATTGCGTTGACTTTTTCATTGCTTTAGGTAGTATGGACTTCTTCCAATCCATGAGCATGGACTATCTTTACATTTTTTTGTGTCATCTTCAATTTCTTTCAATACTATCTTATAGTTTTCAGTGTATAGGTCTTTCAACTCTGGTTAAATTTATTCCTAGGTATTTTTTTCTTTTTGTTACAATTGTAAATAGGATTATTTCCTTAATTTCTCTTTTTGCGGGTTCGTTGTTAGTGTATAGACATGCAACAGATTTTTTGTACATTGATTTTTATACCCTGCAACTTTACTGTGTTTATTATTTCTAATAGCTTTTTGGTTGAGTCTTTAGGGTTTTCTATATGTAAAATCACGTCATCTGCAAATAGTGAGTTTTACTTCTTCCTTTCCAATTTGGATCCCTTTTATTTCATTTTCTTGCATAATTGCTCTGGCTAGGACTTCCAATACTATGTTGACTGAGTGGTGAGAGTGGGCATCCTTGTCTTGTTCCTGATCTTAGAGGGCTAGCTTTCACTTTTTCACTATTGGGTAAGATATTAGCTGTGGGTTTGTCATATGTGAACTTTATTACATTGAGGTAGTTTCCTTCTATACCCATTTTATTGAGTTTTTGTCATAAATGGATGTTGAATCTTGTCAAATGTTTTTTCTGCATTTATTGAGATAATTATATGATTTTAAGTCTTCATTTTGTTGATGTAGTGTATCACATTGATTGATTTGTGGATGTTGAACCATTCTTGCATCCCTGGAGTAAATCCCTCTTGATCATTTTGTATGATCTTTTTACTATATTGTTGTATTTGGTTTGCTAGTACTTTGTTGAGGCTTACTGCATCTATGTTCATGAGTGATATTGGCCTGTAATTTTCCTTTTTTGTGTTGTCCTTGTCTGGTTTTGGTATCAGGATAATGTTGGCCTCATAAAATGAATTAGGAAGCATTCCCTCCTCTTCAGTTTTTTTTGGAAGAATTTCAAAAGGATAGGTATTAAATCTTCTTTGAATGTTTGGTAGAATTCACCAGTGAAGCTGTCTGGTCCTGGACTTTTGTTTTTTGGGAGGTTTTTGAAACAGTAATCGTTGTTTCAGTCTCCTTACTAGTGATCTGTCTATTCATATTTTATATTTCTTCATGATTTAGCTTTGGAAGCTTGTATAATTCTAAGAAATTTTCTTTCTTCTAGGTTGTCCAGTTTGTTGGCCTATTGCTGTTTGTAGTAGTCTCTTATAATCCTTTGTATTTCTGTGGTATCTGTTGTAACTTCTCTTTAAAGATTTCTATTTTATTTATTTGAGCCTTCTCTCTTTTTTCCTTAGTGAGTTTAGCTAAAGGTTTGTTAGTTTTTTTAATCTTTTCCAAGAACCAGCTCTTAGTTTCATTAATTTTTTCTCTTGTCTTTTTAGTCTTTATTTCATTTATTTCTGCTCTGATTTTTATCATTTCCTTCCTTTTACTGACTCTAGGCTTTGTTCTTCTTTTTCTAGTTCCTTTAGGTATAAGATTAGCTTGTTTATTTGAGATTTTTCTTGTTTCTTGAGGTAGACCTGCATTACTATAAACTTCTCACTTAGTACTGCTTTTGATGCATCTTATAAGAGTTGGTATGTTGTATTTTCATTTTCATGTGCCCTCAGGTAGTTTTTGATTTCTCCTTGAGCCAGTAGTTGTTCAGGAGCATGTTGTTTAGTCTCCACATGTTTGTGATTTTTCCAGCTTTCTTCTTGTAGTTAACTTCTAGTTTCATACTGTGTGGTCAGAAAAGTTACTTGATATGATTTTGGCCTTCTTAAATTTATTGAGACTTGTTTTTTGTCCTAGCATATGGTCTGTTATTGAAAATGTTCCGTGTGTACTTGAGAAGAATGTGTGTTCTGCTGCTTTTTGATGGAATGTTCTGTATATATCTATTAAGTCCATCTGGTCTAGTGTTTCATTTAAGGCTGATGTTTCCTTGTTGACTTTCTGTCTGAGTGATGTGTCCATTGATGTTAGTGGGGTATTAAAGTCCTCTACTATTGTTATGTTGCTGTCAGTTTCTCCCTTTAGGCCTGTAAATAGTTGCTTTATATATTTTGGTGCTCCTTTGTTAGGTGTGTATATATTAATGTTATGTCTTCCTGATGGGTTATTCTCTTTATCATTATATAATGTCCATCTTTGTCTCTTGTTACCTTTGCTGGCTTGAAGTCTATTTTGTCTAATATGAGTATGCCTATACCCACTGTCCTTCGGCTGCCATTTACTTTGAATACCATCTTCCATCCCTTCACTCTGAGCCTATATTTCTCTTTAGGGCTGAGTCTCCTGGAGGCAGCACATAGTTGGGTGTTGTTTTTTAACCCATCTAGCCACTCTGTGTCTTTTGATTGGTGAATTCAATCCATTTACGTTTAGGGTGATTATTGATACATGAGGGCTTAATACTGCCATTTTGTCTTTTGTTTTCTGCTTGCTTTATATCTCTATTGTTTCTTTTCCTTGGGTTTCTGTCTGCCCTTTTAGTTTGGTGGTTTTGTATGATGTGTTTCTGTTTCCTCTTTTTTTATGTTTAATATCTCTGCTCTGGATTTTTGTTTTGTGGTTACTGTGAGGTTTGTATAAAATGTCTCAAGATAACATTTTTCACTGCTGATAGCATCTTTTCTTCATTTGTCTGTAGAGGTTCTGTCCTTTTCCTCTGCCCTTTTTGTTTTTGTTGTCACAAATTATACCTTCCTATTTCTTGAGTATTACCAGATTGAAGTAGCTATAGTTATTGTGAATAGTTTTTCCCCCCTTTAACCTTTATGCTATAATTAAGTGCTCAACCACCTATTCTGATATAGGATTGATACAGAGTTTTCTGATTCTGTCTGTCTATTTATCACCTTACTTGAAGTTTTGTGTACTTTTACCTTTTCATTTCAGCTAGAGAGCTCCTTTGAACATTTCTTGTAAGGCTGGTCTAGTGATGAACTCCCTCAGCTTTTGTTTGTCCAGAAAGCCTTTATTTCTCTTCCATATCTGAAGGATAATTTTGCTGGATAAAGTATTCTTGGCTGCCAGTTTTTATCTTTCAGTATTTTGAGTATGTCCTTCTACTCTGTCTTGGCCTGTAGAGTTTCTGCTGAGAAATCTGCTGATAGCCTAATAGGATTACTGGTTTTTTTCCCCCGACTGCCTTTAAAATCCTCTCTATTGTTGATTTTTAACAATTTTAATGTAACGTGTCTTGGAGTAAATCTTTTTGTGTTGAGATAATTAGGTGTTCTGTTAGCTTTGTGGACTTGTATATCTAGTTCCTTCCTCAGGTTTGGGAAGTTCTCATCTGTTATTTCTTTAAATAACCTTTTTACTCTCTTCTTCTGGGATACCTGTTATCCTTCTGTTGCCTTTTCTAATGGAATCAGATAGTTCTTGTAGAGTTTCTGCATTTTAAAAAAATCTTTGTTCTCTTTCTTCTTCTACCTGCATTTCTAGGTTTCTATCTTTGAGCTCACTAATCCTGTCTTCTATATGGTCTGCTCTATTTCCAGTGCTTTCTAATGCATTCTTCATCTCACTTATTGAGTTCTTCAGCTCGAGAATTTCTCTTTGGTTCTTTTTTAGAGTTTCAGTCTCTTTGGTAAAGTATTCCTTCCGTTGATTAATTTTATTCCTGACCTCATTGAACTGCCCTTCTGAGTTTTCTTGTAGCTCACTAAGTTTCTTCGTGACACCTATTTTGAATTCTCTATCAGATCACCATCTTCTGTGACTTTCAGTTTGGTTTATAGAGAATTGTCATTTTTCTTTTGTGATACTGTGTTACTGTGGTTTCTCATGGTGCTTGCTGAGTTGTTCCTCTGGCAGCGTATTTGAAGTAATAAACACCTTTCTTATTTAGGTAAAGCTTTGTTTACTTTGATTTTAACACTTCAACAGGTTTTTAATTAGAGGCTTTTCTTTTGTTTTTCAGTAGATGGCGCTATGGCCTAAGCTTTTGGATTTTCTTACCTGAGCTGCCTTTGGCTATATTGGCACTTTCCACCCTCCACTTCCTCTGCCAGAGGTGTCACTGATGCCTTCCTCGTCACTGCTTGTGCTTCTAGAGTTGCTGGTGCCTTGCTGCTGCCATTATCACTGTGATTGCTAGTTTCGCTGCTGGGGGCACTGGCATGACAAGCGTTTCCACCACATCTGGGGTTGCCTGGGTTGCGGGGACTGCTGCCATGGCAGGGGCAGTCGGAGAGTTGCGGGGGAACTGGGGTCACAGCCCCTTCTGCTGTGTCCGGGGTTGTCAGGTAAGCAGTCTCAGCTGCTGTGAGGAAGAGGGGCAGGGCTGGATTCTCAGGCACTTCCTTGGCTGGAGGGGCCAGGATTATAGGCCCCACTGCTGCTCCTGCCTGGTTCCCTGTGGCTGTGGGCGCCACTGTGGCTAGGAGTCTGGAATCTTGTGCAGCACCTCTGCTGCTGCTACTGGCTTCCCTGGGGCTGTGGGGTTAGCCACCGTGGCTGGGGGATCCAGGATTATAGGCACCTTCTCTGCTGCTCCCCCAGTTCCGTTGACTCTGTGTTCCAATCTATCCACCTTTAGATCGTCCTAGTCTGTTAGGCAGAGGAACCTTCATTGAGTTATGGGTGTTTTACTCGTTGTAGGTTGAAGGAGAGAGACAAAGGGAGCATCTCACACTGTCCCCCCATGTTGCTGACATCATTCTCCCATGTATGCTATTTTTATTTTTTTATTTTATTTATATTATGACATGGTTCCTTGTTAATAAATATATATTCATGCTATCACTTTTAAGGGCTGCATAATATTTCCTTTATTCATTTAACCAGTTCCCTGTAACTGAAAACTTAGGTTTGTTTCCAGTTTTTTGTTTGATAAGCATGGCTGTGATAAATCTCTCTGAGCAGTTGTCTGATTATTTCCTTCAGCTTACCCGCTGTACTGGAGTTGATGGTCTCAGGGGTGTGCTTTCTGTAAGGCTTAGTTCATGTCACTGTCCACCTTTCAACTAAAGTGGTGAGAATTTTTCTTTGTTCTCTCTAGGGCAAAAGGCCAGTGGCCTTCGAGAGTGCTGCATTTCACGCACTCACCTTCCACTGGCAGTGTTATTCTTTTCACTCTTTATTTCTACGTTTATTTTTTTCTCTTAGGCCATATCCTTAAAAAATATTCTTTATAGAGAATTCTATAAAGATTTTATTCTTTCTAGAATTTCTAAAAATATTCTATTCTTCCTTGGCGTTTTATCCATAGCTTAGTTTGGGAAGTGAAGCTGACATTGCAATGGGCCTTCTCCCTTCTCTTGTCCTTGCCCCTCAGGATGGGTCTCTATGGGTGGCCAGGTGTACCTTGGGGCTCCCTTTCCTGATGGTCTCCCCCCAGGCACAGCAGGAGACTCAGAAGGCAGCACTGCGATACGAGCGGGCCGTCAGCATGCACAATGCCGCCCGGGAGATGGTGTTTGTAGCTGAGCAGGGTGTCATGGCTGACAAGAACCGGCTGGACCCTACGTGGCAGGAGATGCTCAACCACGCCACGTGCAAGGTGAGCCCAGCAGTGTCAGCAGGTCCCCTTCACTGGTTCCGGTATTTCCTTTCCTATCCCTTCTTCTCATCACCCTCCTCATTCCTCTCTCTCTCTCCCTGTCTCTCCCCCTCCCTCCCCCTCTCCCTCCCTCTCCCTCTCTTTCTCTCTTCTCTCTCTCTTTCTCTCTTTCTCACTCCAGTCTTCCCTCAGCTGTGATTATGTTTCAGGCAAAAGCTGTTCCTTGATCTCTACCCTGTTTTGCCTCCATTGCTTCCCATATACATTTCCTTCGGACTTAGAATGTCTTTCTGGGCTTTGCGTCCAGATGTGGGACTAACCGAACAGTTCATCCCTGCTGGGTGCTCTGGATTCAACAATCAACATTTTGTTATGTTTAGCTATGACTCACTTCTGTTCCAAATGTTTTCCCTTCCTTGTTTTTGAGCTCTGCCAGTGTACCTTGATTTTTGAAGTATAATTTGTGCATCATTTCCAAGCTACTCAAAGGGGCCTGGGGAGCAGGAGGATCCTTGGCATCAGCTCCAGTCTGCCACCTTCACCTTATAAGGGCAAGTGTCTTAGTCCACTCGGGCTGCTATATCAAAATAACATAGACTGAGTGGCTTAAACAGCAACGTTTATTTCTCGCAGTTCTGGAGGCTACGAAGTCCAAGATCAAGGCACAGGCAGATTTGATGTCTGATGAAGGCCCACTTCTTGGTTCCTAGATGGCCGGCTGTTTTCTGCCCTGTGTTTTCACAAGACAGAAGTAGCAAGGAAACTCTCCAGGGTCTCTTTTATAAGGGCACTAATCCCATTCATGAGAGCTCCCTGCTTATGACCTAATCACCTCTCAGAGGCCCACATCCAATACCATCACCTTAGGGGTTAGGATTTCAACATATGAATTTTGAGGGGACACAAACATTTAGTCTGTAGCAGCAAGTGTCAGCTCCTGAGGGGTGGTCATGTCTCGAGGTTTTTGTGTGCTCCTTAGTCCAGGCCCATGGCCTTGCACAGAGCAGGAGCTTCACTTCCGTTCTGGAGCTCACACAAAGGAGAGCACAGCACTGGGGGGCAGGTTGTTGAAGCCGTGTGTGGCAGGGCTCTAGTGTGTATCTGCCCAGGGTGCGGCAAGGTTGGCCCCCTAGTCCTGGTGGACAAGGTGGATGGAGCCCTTGCTTGCTCTCTGCTCAGGCGTGGAAACCAAGAGAACCCAGCACAGAGCTATGGCTCCCCATACTGGGGCTCTTCCCATACCTCCAGCCCTGGCACTGAGGGCTTTCTGAGGCACTGTGCTTCCTGGCAGATGTTTTCACACACAGACGTTGCCTACATGCTCGTGAGTGGTCCAGAGGGCCCCAGCACCCTCTCCTGGCAGCAAAGCTGAGTGGCAAGTGGTGCAGGTAACAATAGGCAGGTTCAAGGACCCACTGTTCTCCTTTGTGTCTCGGGGACTCGATGCCCTTTCCAGGCTCTGCAGACAGTGGGGAGGTCCCCCCAAGGTAACATTTGGAGTGGCAGCATGGGGCATATGACAGGGGCAGGTCCCAGGTCAGTGATGTGTGTTCTCCACCCCACCTGGGCCAGGTGAACGAGGCAGAGGAGGAGCGGCTTCGTGGCGAGCGGGAACACCAGCGGGTGACGCGGCTGTGCCAGCAGGCTGAGGCTCGGGTCCAGGCCCTGCAGAAGACCCTCCGGCGGGCCATTGGCAAGAGCCGCCCATACTTTGAGCTCAAGGCCCAATTCAGCCAGATCCTGGAGGTAGCTGAGTGGGAGAGGGGGAGGATCGGTGAACAGGCAGGAAGCAGGCAGTCATGGAAAGTGAGGGCAGGTAGAGGGGACACTAGTCTGCCTCTCTGGGCCATCCGCCAGGCCAGCAAGGTGGGACAGGTGGTGGTGCATGTGCTCAGAGTGATCCTTCAGGGGTGGGAGGTGGGATTCGGGGGTGGGTGCTGGCAGAGAACTGAGTTGAAGGGAGGTAAACAAGAGAAAAAGTGAGAATTGGGGGAGACCAGGGAGAATGGGAAGAGAAACCAGACAGATAGGGAAAGGGGACAGTGAGGAGAGGAGGAGTGGGTGGGAATGAAGGCCTGGGAGGAAGGCCCTGGACATTTGGGCCCAGGTCAGGAGGAGGGCAGGATTCCTGGGGAAGGAAGACCCTAGGAAGAGGATGAGAAGAACCGCAGGTTTGTGGTGGGTGGTGAATAGGGCCAAGGGCCTGGGAGAGGAGGCCCCAGCACAGAGTGCTGAATGGGGCCAATGGGACTCACTCAGCAGCTCCAGGCCCGTGGAGAGTTGCCCAGTGGTTCACCTCACTCTGCCCCTCCACAGGAGCACAAGGCCAAGGTGACAGAGCTGGAGCAGCAGGTGGCCCAGGCAAAGACGCGCTACTCAGTCGCCTTGCGCAACCTGGAGCAGATCAGCGAGCAGATTCATGCACGGCGCCGGGGCCTGCCACCTCATCCCCCGGGCCAGCGGCGCTCCTCCCCTGTGGGGGCTGAGGCTGGGCCTGATGGTGGCGAGGACGGGGACAGTGGGATCATCGAGGGGGCCGAGGGTGGAGGGCTGGAGGAGGGCGGCAGCCTGGGACCTGGCCCGGCCCCTGACACGGACACACTGAGCCTGCTGAGCCTGCGCACCGTGGCCTCAGACCTGCAGAAGTGTGACTCTGTGGAGCACCTGCGGGGCCTCTCGGACCATGCCAGTCTGGATGGCCAGGAGCTGGGTCCGCGCAGTGGGGGGCACTGGGGCACTGACGGCAGGGGCCGTGGGGGCCGCCACCAGCGCAGCATTAGCCTGTAGCCCCATGTTTGGGATGGCTGGTTCATCTGTTACCACCACTGGCCTGCACAAGGCCAGGGAGGCTCTGACCTCCCTCTCCTCGGGTCCTTGATTCCCTCGTCAGCTGTGTCTGAGGCATCCTGCCTGTCGTGGCTCTTTCACCATTGTCCTCCCCCGCCCGTGCAGGTGGCAGCTGTCTTTGCCTTACTCCTTCAGAAGGCTTGTCTCTGGCTCTCACATCTTACCTCTTCTTGCTGGCTCCTCACAGTCTGTCTGATAACCTTTGCTGTCCTCTTTCTGGTTTCTCTCCTTCCATCTGTTTGGCATTTCCCATCAGGGAACTTGGCTTAGAAGGCACAGGAGGGCCCATCAGAGAAGGTGGGTGCTGGACTTAAGTCCTGGCATCTTGGTCCCCCAACTTGAGTGAATGGACAGGTACCTCTCCTACCTCCCCATCTCCCAGGGGGGCCCTAGGGATGCTGTAGATCCCTCCTGGCAGCCCTGTGCCCTAGTCCTCTGTCGCAGCCTGCCTGTGTATAACCTGTAAGATGCACTGTGGGACTGTGTGCCTCCAGTAAGACACTACCCATCCCTTCAGTGCTGCTTCCTCATGACCTAAGCCACTTTGTTATGTGTGCCCCAAAGCAGGACTTGAAGGGTGCCGGTATTAGGGAAGGTAAAGCCCAACCTTAGTGTCAACATAGGGGACACTACCAACTTCAGACAGACTCTCATTTGCATGGCGTTTTCCCAACTGGGCTCAGCCCTTAACATTGCCAAGGTGCTAGTGGGTCTCTAACAGGGTCCATGTTTGGGAGTGGAGACGTAATGAGATCCTGATGGCTGAGGCCCTTGCCATTCCTGCTACAGAGTTAGGTTTACTTATTCTGGGTAGAGGATGCTGAGACGAATTTCAGCACCCTCCTGCAGGGTGGAGTTAGGGAATTTGGTGCTCAATTGCTTTCCCTCACTCTTCCCCAAAGCAAACAATACCTACTCCAGGATCCCTTGGGGAATGCTCAAGGTTGGCTGCTGAGCCTCCCCTGATGTGGAGAGGGGTTGGCCTGGGGTGAGGGGACCCGCTCTCCATAGGAAGCGGCTCTGGGTGTCTGGGGGTGCTCCCGGACTGTGTGGTGGGGAAAGGTGGGGAAGCCACATGAATCTGGGTGCTTTGGGAGAACAGTCCTTCCTCTTATCCCACCCCAGGAAGGCTGAGAGCTGGACACTGGGCAGGAGAGCTCATGCCTAGGCCTGTGTGCCGCTACCTTTGACTCGGGGAGGAGTGGGCCTTAGCATGGAGAGTGTCTCCCTGTCCTAGGGTTGAGGTAGGATGGTCACAATGAGAACCGCTGGGTTTGAGGTGGCCATGGGTGGAGGGAAGAAGGAGAGGGAGGACATGGGTGTGTGTGCGTGCATGTACTGGTGTTTGTGTGTGGGAAAAGGATCTGCCCTTGATTTTATTTAAATAAAATACTTTATGTAACAGTAATGTTTACTGTCCGTGTCAGGGGAGGGAGAAGGAGAAGGGGGCGAGGGTGGGGAGGGGGAAAAGAGCAAGGTGAAGTGGGGCCCTTTCCAATGGGGTAGTCAAGGAATGCCTTTCAGGAGGTGAAGGATGAAATGGATCGAACCAGGCCACAGGAGGAGAGAAAGCTTTTGGCCACAGGGACAGGGTGAACAAGCACTAGGCAAGTGTGGATGTGATCTGGGAGTTGCACCCCCTGCCTGCTGGGCGAGCAGTGGTCTGCAGGGTGGAGTGCATGTTGTGAGCCACTGTGGTGGTCCAGATGAGATGAGGGTGCCAATCCTGGACGTGTCTGGACATGAGCATGAAGGAAGGGGAGGGACAAAAGTAGGGTGGGATTTAGCAAGTAAATATACAGGATGCCCAGTTAGACTTGAATTTCAGATAGACAATGAATGTTTTGCCCCCTGCAATGTTTAGGACATACTTATACTAAGTTATTTGTTGTCTATCCTAAAATTTAGCATAGATAAGAGGTGATTCCCAAGTCAAGGCTTGACCTGTTGTGGGGCAGGAGGGGTTTAAGTGCATGTGGACCTGCAGCCTGTGAAACATTTGGTGGATTCAGGTGGGGAAGGGATGAGAACTTGAGGAGCCACGGAGGTGGAGAGCAAAGGCTTTGAACTGAGCTCCACCAGAGGTGTGCCTGCATTTAGAGCCAGGCAAGGGAGTCAGCCAAGGGATGGAGGAGGCACTGCCAGGTAGGAAGGCAGGAGACCCACTGGAAATCTGGCAGAAAATGAATGTCCTGAGGACCCTTAAGGGGCAGGATGAAGGCCAGGAATTGGAGGAACAGGATGGCAGAGCAGTGACCTTGGTGACCTCAGATGGCAGATGGGAGATCGGCCATCAGGAGCCACTGTGTACTGAGCATGCACTGCATGCCCTTTGACAGGTTCTGAGCAGGTGTGAGACTGCCTTTCCTGACCTGGGCTCTTATTGTAATTGAGAAGTAGAGTATGATAGGGGGGATGGGTGCTAAAATATTTCCCTTATCACTAGAAAAGCTGCTATGAGAGTGCATAGCTTATGTCCTCGGGCAAGTGGACTTTCTGAGATGACACCCTAGGGTCATACTTCCCTATCCAGAGCCTGGCAGTGTGGGACCTGTAAGCATTCTGGTGTGAAGGAGCCCTAGGAAAGAAGGACTGGATGTGCCTACCCAGTTTCTCTTTGTAAAACTTACCTACCAGATAAGGCAAGGGTAGAGAGAGACCAGGAAGGTTAGAGCTAATGGTGCATCCTTCACGTGGAAGCAAACAGCCATGGCAGTTGTGCCCCCCCCGGCCCTGTCCTAACAATAGTGGCTTGCACTCACCCAGTGCATCTCATGTGCATTTACCCTCTTGATCCCCACAACAATGTTATGGGATAGGTAGCAGCATGATTGCCTTTTCACAGATGAGAATTCAGGCATGGCAGGGGCGGGGTGCCCAGTCTGCTCCTAGCCTTGCAGCAAGTAATGTAGGCAGTTGAACTCTAGAGTCCAAACCCTTGGGCCCTTGAGTGAAGGATCTCACAGGAACTAGAGGTGGAAAAGAGGGAATGGGGGTAGTCACCTCTTAGGAAGTTTTATTGGGAAGATGAGCTGAGAAATAGGAGGGTCAAGGAATTTTGTTTTAAGGTAAGCAAGAGATGGTCAAGTTGGGGATGTAGAGTCTCATCTCCCCATTCCAGTACCATGTCATGTTACATGTCACACTGGTAATAAATGCTTCTGAACTATGCCCTCCCCAAGTGAGCTGCTGGGCCTCGGTCTCCCTGGCACCCAGCACATGCCTGGCACCTAATAGATGCTCAGTAAATGTGCTTTTGCCTCCCTCTTTGCCTCACAATCTGAATCTATACCAGGTTACTTTGTTAGTGCTGTAGTTAGGAGGTAGGGATCTGTATTCACAGTCCTAGGATCATATCTTTACGCCTCCCAGGGGGCTGTTTTTGAATTTCTCTATGCTTCAATTTTATCACCTGTATAATGAGAAAATCCAGGCATGCTTTAGCACGATGCCAGGTCAATGGATGTTAGCCACAATGTTCCATGTTAGCAGTTCTCTGCAGCTTCAGGAGTAGTGAACTTCACATAAGGAGGCCTTGTCCCACCTTGTGCTAGACAAAGAGGCTCTTTATAAAGATCTTGCTGAAGGTTGGGTTTCTCTCTTTCCCTGGATGTGATTTTGGTAGTTGCCCTTAGTGCTGCCTCTCGTGGAGGGGAGATGGGCTTCTTGAGCTGTCATGGTCTTGCTGTGTCAGCAGGGGGCAGCAGCCACCTGAAAGTGTAGAGTGCGATCTGGGTCCACCCCCTGTAGTGTTAGACCTGCAGGCTGCTAGGTTCACCTTCTCGACACTTGGCAGGGGTTCCTGGGAAAGTGGTGCGGTGGGAGATGAGATGTATACACCAGAATCGATCTCCATCTGTTTCCACACAGGCATCTTTCATCTTTACATGTTCTTGGAATCGACCGCTATGTGAAAGCTGGGCCAGGTCTGCAGGGGCGGCTAGTCATTTGAGACCGGATGTTCAGTACCTGTTGATGCACCCTGTTCTCCTCAGAGCTCACCTACTTCCTTGTCCTTCCTAGTGTACTGTCCCTATCCCTTCCTCAGCCTCCTTCCTGTTCCACTCTTGGGAAATCCCTTTGGCTTCTCCCTGCCACCATTTCTGAGCCTTTGGCTTCCTGTTTGCCCACCATTCCTGAGCCCCAGACTGCCACACTCTACCGTACTCTGAACTGAGGGAACCAGGGGCCCATTTCACCGGCTGGCATACGGATGTGTGTAGTTTATTAAGAAATATTTACCAGGGTCTTTCATAGTGCAAAACACTGTGGTAGGGCTTGTTAGGAACACCAGAAAATATAATACTGTGGGTGGGGCGTCCAGTTAAGGAACACACATGCAAACAGGTAACAGGTGATGCAGGGCAGTAAAAAATAGATGACTAAAGAGGGCTGCAGTCAAGGAGGGCTCTGGGAGGTTAGGAGTGAGAACAGGGGTCTTCGGGCAGGGGACTACTCTGAAGCTATGAACTAGCCCCTGGCCTCATGCAGGAGGGGTGGTGTCAGGAACTCCCCCAAATCTTCCTGCCCACATGCCTCACTCTTCTGAAATCTGTCCTGAGCTCCTCTGACCAGAGTCTGTGTCTCACCCATCTTGGTGTTCTCAGGGCCTGGCACACGGCACTCTCCAACAAACACCTGCCCACTGACTTGATTATACTTGTGCTACTCTTGGCACAAGTTTCCCCCCTGCTTAACCTGTTAGACTTCTGCCTGTGGTTTGAGGCCCGGCTCATGTGGGCTTTTGACCAAAGGCCTTTCTGGTTCTCCAGCTCTCCAGTCAGGTCTGAATTAACTACCCCCATCCAAGTTCCCCAAGACTCTTTTGACTTATTGCAGGACTGGCCCAGGGTCACCCTGGTGTCATCCCTGACTCCATCTTGCTCAACACTTAACATGGAACAATAGACGTTATATGTAGAATGACCGTATGTCATGTATGGTTTAAACTGGGACACTTGAGTTTGAAGGGAGGCAGATGTAGCCCAGGATTGAAAAGCACACTGTCCAGAGAGGGCTGTCGGTGGCCAGCCTCTGCCACGAGGGGCTGTATGCACGTGGATGAGCCACTCAGCTCCTCTGGGTTTTGATGTTCCAGTCTGCAAGAAGTGGGGCTGGATTGGGGGACTGGGTAGATTACCTCTCAGGTTATCTAAAGCACTAAAATGATATGGCTAACGGAGGTTGGCGCCTGTAAGAGGCGTTCTAGTGGAGGTTGTGAGATGGTGGATGTGTTTGTGAAGAGAGTTTGGAGTCAGGGCATGACAACTGTGAGGCCAGCGTTGGTTAGGGCCCAGCCTGGAGGCAGTGGAGCACTGCTGGACATTTCTACTTTGGATGTGAGGTGATGACTGTCCACTGCGGTCAAGGAACTTGGAATGCTACGTGATGGTTTTTCCTTCCACAGGGCAGGCAGATAACATTGTTCACCACACAGTGGGGATAAACCAGCTGACTTATTCATCAACATAGTTGGGAGGAAGGGGTGTCAAAAGGAGTTTCTTCCCCATTTAGGACAGAGGAACATTTTGATCTAAGATGGAATGGAGATCAAGGCCATGGAGTTTGGCAAGAGGAGACAAACTCCTTCCTCAGCTGTGGCTTCATCTCACGTGCTCTTCTAGGCCACCCTGTCCCTTTTCCTCTCTCCTTATGATTTCTGTGATAACACGCAGAAGGGCAGGGTCCTCTCCACACCCAACAGAAGGGATTTTCAATAGTGCCAGAAGCTGCCCTTCTCCAGAGGTGAGGCAGGAATTCTTGCAGGGGTTGGGAGGCTGGGGGAGGAGTGGAGGGAAGAGTGGAAGCTGCTGGCATGGGGGGCTTCCTAGCAGGAGGCTCCTGGAGCTTTACAGGTTCTCAGGCTGCTCTGTTTAGGGGAGAAGGAGAGGCTCTTGCTTAACGTCACCTCTCCCTCCTTCTAACCTCAGTGTTGCTGCTGCTGTTTTAGCCTCCCGCTATCCTTGGAGAGACAGGCCAGGAACCCACCTATCCCTGTACCCCAGGCTGGGAGTGTGTAGTCCCTGTTCTCCCATCTGGCCTTCCTCCAGCTGATCTTTACCCAACCCCTGCTGCCACTTTGGACAGGATTTCCAAAGCCTCTAATCACAAACTCTTCCTTCTCCCTTAAAACAGTTGCATTTAGCAGAAGGGACTGTGGCTACCCAGTTGGAAGGGACTTGTCAATAACAAGAAAGGGCATGAGGCCTTAGGATGGTTTCCTTTAGAGAGAGGGAAGCTATGTCTTCATGGCACCAACAAAAACAAACTCAAGGTTTAAAAAAAAATGCAACCAGGTATTTGGTTCACCTGCCATCTCAGATATCCTCTTTATTTTTTTTTGAATTGAATTAGTTTTCTAAAAAATATATTTTAGAGACATATCCGGAGAGAATGTGACAGACAAAAATTTTGGCAGAATCTGAAAGGCAAATTGATCTGGAAGCATAAATGGAGGGGGATGAGAGAAAACAATCTGCAGCTAGAGAAACCACAAGAATGGGAACAAGTGAAAGAAGTGGAGCAGAAGAGAAGAAGATAGACATGAAGATATGTGCACTCAGCTGGAGGGA
Organism: Diceros bicornis minor; assembly: GCF_020826845.1. Lineage (NCBI taxonomy): Eukaryota > Metazoa > Chordata > Mammalia > Perissodactyla > Rhinocerotidae > Diceros > Diceros bicornis. The sequence goes on along the minus strand of NC_080759.1, from coordinate 7,568,578 downwards.
GAGACCTCAGAGATAAAAAGAGGAAAACACTCCCAGGTGGCTAAGCTAGTAGGAGAAATGGTGTTCAGTGGTGCCTAGACAGGCAGGCATCTGAGCACAGTTCAGATTTACAGCCTTCCCTTATTTTGACCTGTCTCGAGGTTTTTAGATGTGGGGCTATTCGTGGAGATGCCTGCATTCTGCAGCTGTCTGCTCGCCAGAGATACATGGTTCTGATGTCAGGGAAATCACTGGTAAGTCTTATTTCAGACATGTTCCACCCTCCGTTGGCTCCAACAGTGTTTTATATCCAATAATAGGAAACCAGATCCTGTGAGTGAACTCAAGACATAGGCAGGGCCCATGGAGGGCACAGGGGAAAGGGGTTGCTGTCCTACGAAATCCTTGAATTTCTTCTTGGAAGTAGCCATCCTATTACCAGGTAGAAGAGGACCAAGGGGGATGTGCCTGAGAGCCTCTTGGCAGCTCTGCACCATTAATTCCATGATGATTTGTGTGCCTGGGACCCAGCGGAAGCTGAACAAGCCACTCTCTAATTGAAATACTGTTGTTTTCGTGAGGACTTGTGGTTCTGAGAATTTTATACTTCTTTGTGGGACATGCTCTTTCAGTTATGAGTATGAAAATCTGACAGTGGTATGAGGACAGGAGAGATGTTTGGTTCCCACCCATCCTTCATCTTGAACACAGTTCAATAGGGAGGTATCACTCAGAGACCCTGCCCAGAGAGGATTCTTCTAGAACCCTGGTTCCTAAAGTGTGTCCTCTAGACCAGCAACATAAATATCACCTGGAACTTGTTAGAAATGCACGTTCTCAGGCCCCCCTCACCCCAGAAGTACTGGATCAGAAACTTGGGGATGGCACCCAGCATCTGTTTAACAAGCCTTCCAGGTGATTCTGGTGCTTACTGGAGTTTGAGAACAGGCAGGGATAGGGGATGTAACAAACGCATTTGGGCTCCTAAGAATTGTCACTTTACTCACCTTTTATTGGCCAAAGCAGGTCACCTGGCTTAACAACTTTAAAGGAGTGGAAAGTGCGACCTTGCCATGTGCCCTGGAGGAGGGAGTCTAGGGTACTGTATTTTAGGCCACAGACAGGAAAAACAGTGGCCATGAACATTATCAGGGGAGGTGGCAGAAGCTAGGGTTTGCTTCTTTTATTTTCAGAATGCATGTCTGAAAAATAGGGCCTTTGAAACATAAGCATAGTGCTGTTATATTTGGCCCAAATAACATTTCCACAATTGCCTCATAAATGTCCCTTTACAGTGGTGGCTGGTCTTCAGGTCCCCAAATAAGCCCTATAGATTGCATCCAGTGTGTTACGTGGCTTCATTACAAGCCCTATACATTGCATCCAAGGTGTTAGGTGGCTTCATTCCGGTCTGTGCTCCTAGGGTTGTTGTTTCCATGAATCATGTGGGGGCCATAATTAACACACAGATTCTGATGTAGTGGGTCTGGGCCTGGGCCTGAGTCCCTAAGCATGCCACACTTGGAGGAGTGAGCCGTTAAGTCTTCTCCAGAGCCCCACTGCAGTCCATACAACAAAGCCCCTGCTAGCAAGGAGATTCCATCTAACTGTGCACCACACTGTTTGGTTTGTGTTATTAAAAAGACCCAGGCCTGGGGAATAAATTGGTTTTGGCTTTTGTGATATTGTGATTTATAATAAGATATGTGTATTTGTTCTTCCTCCAATTCCTGGCACAGAGCTCCTAAAACCCTTGGAATTGCCTAAGAAGAGCCATACAGGTGTCTTTTGTTAGGTTAATGAGGCAATTTTTGGAAAGCCCTTAGATAACCTAAGGCTGGAGGTTGGTTGGCAGGGGAACCAACCATGTGATTAGAGGGTTGGAACTTTCAGTTCCATTCCACCCCCACCCCCAACCTCCTGTAAAGGAGAGAGGGACTGGAGATTGAGTTTCATTGCCAATGGCCAATGATTTGATCCATCATGCCCATGTAATGAAGCCTCCAGAAAAACCCAAAAGGATGAGTTCAGCAAGCTTCCGGGTTGGTGAACACATGGAAATTCAGGGCGAGTGGTGCACCCAGAAAGCATGGAAGCTTCTTGCTCCTTCCCACATAACTTCCCCTCTGCATCTCTTCCATCTGGCTGTTCCTTAGTTATATCATTTTATAATAAACTGATAATCTAGTTAAGTAAAACGTTTCTCTGAGTTCTGTGAGCCACCCTAGCAAATTAATTGAATCCAAGGAGGGGTCATGGAAACTGATCTATAGCTGGTAGGTCAAAGGCACAGGTGACAACCTGGACTTGCAATTGGCATCTGAAGAGGGGGGAAGTTTTGTAGGACTAAGCCCTTTTTTTTTTTTTTGTGAGATCAGCCCTGTGCTAACATCTGCCAATCCTCCTCTTTTTTTGCCGAGGAAGACTGGCCCTGGGCTAACATCTGTGCCCATCTTCCTCTACTTTATATGGGACGCTGCCACAGCATGGCTCGCAAAGCGGTGCGTCGGTGCGCGCCCAGGATCCGAACTGGCACACCCTGGGCCGCCGCAGTGGAGCACGCGTGCTTAACCACTTGTGCCACCGGGCCGGCCCCAGGACTAAGCCCTTAGCCTGTGGGATCTGCTCTTGTCTCCAGGTAGATAATGTCAGAATTGAGTTAATTGCTAGGTGGTATTGGAAAAAATACACATTGAGATTTGTTCCTCCAAAAGTTGTATTTTGATTTAGAAGCCTAAAATTTTGCAAAATAAATTGCTATATTAATAGAATTCTTAGAACCATATTGATTCATTAAATAAGTAAACAAAAAATCAATTCCTCAAATTTATAGCAATGTACTGTTATTAAGATCTCCATCCTAGGAGACTTCCAATTTCAACTCGGATATGTAAAGAGCTTATAAGTTCTTAAACTCCTATCCCTACACCAAGAAAAAGCTGGACAAACTGAAAATCAATGACTTTTTTAAGACTTATCAGAGAACTGGTTTAAGAGCAAACTGTCACCCCTAATTCTGAAGGGACAGACAAATCAGTGAGACAGAGCAAGACCTGCTAACCTGGAAGGCACTGGAACCATAACCTGGTAGGAACACTTAAGGGGTAATTTTGAAAAATTGCTGGTGTTTGAGTGTGGACCACTGTGAGTTTGAGGGACTCCTGGGGCCATAGTCTTAGGGGACACTTCACACTTGTGGGCTTCACCTCCAGGAACCCCAAGAGGTTCTTTATGGTGAAGAGCCAAGAAAGATCTCCTCATGGCTCTGGCAGCAGGAGGGGAAGAGTCAACACTGAAATATGCCCAGGGAATTTTCCCTAACAGCCTACTCTCCAGGGAAAAGACATTGCCAGTGATCATCTCCCCTGGAAGAACGGCATTTCTCCCACTCCAGCCCCCTCTAGCCTTCCTATCTCAGTTAAGGAGGGAGGGTTTTGAAGCTATAAAAGAAGAAACATTTGTGAAGGTCACAGGCCTTCTAAAGGACTGAAATTTAATTGGAATATTATAGAATTCTCCTCCTCTCCACACTGTGCCACCACACAACATGGCTCCAGTAGTTTACAGTTGAAAGAGCTGCAAGACACAGACTCGTTCTGAGGAGGAATACTTAGGGAAGCCCAAAGTAGTAGAGGTCACAAAAACAAGGTAACTAGTGAAATTTGAAGTCTCTGGTACCTGTAAATTTAGAATGCATTAAACAAAGCCCAACTCCAATGCCCAAATCCTAGCTAGGGCAAATTAATGCAAATCCTCATACTAGGGGATTTACTTCAGTTCATACTACTGAATAAAACGTTTTCAGCTTTCTACAAAATATTACAAATCATGCCAGAAAGCAAGAAAATAAAAATAGTCTAAAGGGACAAAATGGGCATCAGAACCAGACTCATATGTTGGAGTTATCAGACAGAACTTAAAACAATTATGATTAATATGTTAAGAGCTCTAGTGCAAAAAGTAGACAACATACAAGAACAGATGGATAATGCAGCAGAAAGAGGGAAACTTAAGAAAGAATAAAAAGGAAATGCTAGAAATGAAAATCAATGTAACAGAAATGAAGAATGGCTCATTAGTAGTCTTCACATGGATGAGGAAATGTGATCTTGAAGATAGGTCAATAGGAACTTCTCAAATTGAAATGCAGCAAGGAAAAGGAATTGAAAAACATCCAGAACATCCAAGAACCGTGAGAAAAATTCAAGAGAAGTAATATAAGCATAATTGGAATACTAGAAAGAGAAGAGAGACTGGAGGAAAATAAGTATTTGAAATAATAATGGCCAAGAACTTTCCAAAATTAATGACAGACGCTAAATCACAAATCCAAGAATCTTAGAGGACACCAAGCAGAATAAATACTGAACATAAGTACACTTAGGCATCATATTCAAATTGCAGAAAACCAAAGAGGAGAAAATCTTGAACAAAGTCAGGAAAAATCCTACCTTGCCTATAGAGGAACAAGGTAAAGAATTACAGCAGACTTCTCATCAGAAACCACACAAGCAAGAAGAGAGTGGAGCAAAATATTTAAAGTGGTGAAAGAGAAAAAAAATACCTAGAATTATATATCAAGAAAATTATTCTTCAAAAGTGAAGCATAGGTGAAACCTTTATCAGACAACCAAAGACTGAAAGGCTTCATCACCAGCAGATCTGCCCTGCAAGAAATGTTAAAAATATATCCTTGAGGTAAAGGGAAAATGGTAAAAGACAATGAAGAATAATGAAACTTGGACCTACATAAAGAAAGCAAGAGGGCCAGCCCTGTGGCTTAGCAGTTAAGGGTGCGCGCTCCGCTGCTGGCGGCCCGGGTTCGGATTCCAGGGGCGCACCAACGCACTGCTTCTCCAGCCATGCTGAGGCCGCGTCCCACATGCAGCAACTAGAAGGATATGCAGCTATGACATACAACTATCTACTGGGGCTTTGGGGGAAAAATGAATAAATAAAATTATTAAAAAAAAAACAGAAAGCAAGAGCACTCCAGGAGAAATATATTAAATTAAAAGAAAATATTTTGTTTTTGTAATTTATATAAAAGATAACCATTTGTTTAAAGTAATAATAGTAACAATGTATTGGATAATTAAGCATATGGATAACTGTTATCCATGTTCTTGCATTATGAATAAAGTGGAATAGTGTCATTTGAAGGTGGACTTAAATTAGTTAAAAATGTATATTGTAAGCTCTAAAGTGAAAACTAATTTTTTAAGGGAGTACAAATCCTATGCTAAGAGAGGAAATAAAATGGAATCCATTCAAATGCTCAATTTAAACCAGAGAAGGCAGAAAAAGAAGCCTCAGAGAGAAGTCAAGATGGCGGCATAGGCAGACTCTGAACTCACCTCCTCCCACAGACACAGCCAATTTACAACTACTCTTGGAAAAATTGCCCCAGAGAGAGAACTGAAAACTGGATAAGAGGAACCCCTGCAACAAACGACAATCCTGACTGTGGTGGAAGAGGCAGAGATTCCCTCTGGAGAGAAAAAACACCACCTTCACCAGCTGCAGCACTTCACGCCCACCCAGGAGCAACCCAAAGGTGTGCAACCTTCCCTGGAGGAGTCGGGACCTGAGCCAGGGAGCATGCGTGCTTTGGTATTTTTTGGACCCAGCACAACTGAAACGAGTGGCATAATATCCAATTTTGCTTGCTACTAACAACATTGGGGAATACCCCCAGAAAAGTGGGTTCATAAAGAAATTAAAGCTGGCTCTTAAAGGGCCCAGGCACAAATTCACCCATTTTGGAACGCAACCTAAAATCACCAGAAAGAAAGGTGAACAGTGTCTTGGTGAAAAGAGACTCACCTGATAGGCTCTGAATGCATCTTAGTGAAAGGTGAGATGTCTCCAGGAACTGGGACATTGGTGGCAGCCATTGTTGGGGCCTGGTGTGGGCATGCTGACACAGACACTGGCAGACACCATTGGAGTTCTCCCTGGGGCCTGCTAGCCCAGGGTCTGCCCCACCCACTAGAGCACGGATTTAATCCAGCTCAGCCAGGGCAAGCAGCCCATCCTAGGGACTGGCCCCACCCTAGGGACTGGCCCCACCCAACAGCAAGCCTTCAGGCAACTTGTGGGCCTGAATAGATTGCTGACTGGATTCTCTGCATCCTGGCGATGGGGTCCACCTCTGTGGGGCAAGGCGTGCACAAGGAGCAGGTGGAGAGTATGGGGCATTAGTGGAGTGTGTGGGGCTCCTGCCTTGGAGAGACTGGGTCCACTTCAGGGGATTAGGGTGCACGCACAGGGCAGGACTGTGTTGACTATATGTGTGGACCTGTGGTCGGTGGGGTGTGTTAGCTGCAGAAGACTTGTACTTCTCAAAGAGCCACATAGGGGATTGGCCCCACCTGCCAAAGCCTGAAACAATTAGGTGCTCCTGTGCCTGAGGCCAGCCCCACCCAGCTGCAATCCTCAGACAGCTGACAAGAGTCTTATAGGCCAGAGGCTTATAGCAATTTGTAAGCCCCTGAGCCTAACAACTAGCCACACTGGGGACCTACTCACTTAATAGAAAAACTGTAACAGGAATGTGCTATTAGACCTTGCATCCACTGTGCTGGGGCTCCCCATACCTGATAAAGAGACTGAAGGACCCACAACTACACACAGCTGAGCATTACAACCAGCCAGCCGGGGGACAGCTCAGCCTACCTGGGAAGCTACAGGAAGAGCAACCCAGTCACAACAGAAGGACACACGTAGCCAACACAGGGGTCACTCCTGGAACATTTGGAACTGTTGACGAGAGGGAAGCACACTGCCAGGCATCATAAGGCAACACTTACATAAGGTAAACTCTTCAAGATCAGGAGACGTAGATGACCTACCTAATGCTTAGACACAGCCCATGGAGTGAGAAAAAATGAGGAGGCAAAAGAATATGTTCCAAGTAAGGGAAAAGGACAAAATCCCAGAAAAGGAACTAAATGACACAGAAATGAGAACCTACCCAACAGAGAGTTCAAACAAAGAGTGTTAAGAATGCTCACTGATCTTGGGAGAAGAATGGATGAACTCAGTGAGAAGATCAACAAAGAAATCGAAGATAGAAAAAAGAACCAAGCAGAAATGAAGAAGAAAATACTGGAAATGAAAAATTCACTAGCAGGACTCAAAAGCACAGTAGAAGATACAGAAGAACGGATCAGCAAGCTAGACGAAAGACTGCAAGAAATGACCCAAGCTAAACAGGTAAAAGAAAAAAGAATTAAAAAGAGTGAGGACAGTCTAAGGGACCTCTGGGACAACATCAAGTGCACTAACATCCATGTTATAGGTGTCCCAGAAGGAGAAGAGTGAGACAAAGGAGCAGAGAATCTGTTTGAAGAAATAATGGCTGAAAAATTCCTTAACCCAAGGAAGGAAACAGACAATCAGGTGCAGGAAGCACAGAGAGCACCAAACAAGATAAACCCAAGGAGGCCCACAACAAGACACATCATAATTAAAATGTCCAGAATTAAAGATAAAGAGAGAATCCTAAAAGCCACATGAGAAAGACAAGTTACATACAAAGGAAACCCCATAAGGCTAACAGCTGACTTCCCAGCAGAAGCCTTACAGGCTAGAAGAGAGTGGCACGATATATTTAAAGTGCTAAAAGGAAAAAATCTACAGCCAAGAACACTCTACCCAGCAATGTTATCACTCAGAATGGAAGGAGAGATAAACAGTTTCCCAGAAAAGCAAAAATTAAAGGAGTTGTCACCAAGATACCAATTATACAAGAAATGCTAAAGAGATTTATTTAAGGGGAAAAGAGAAGACCACAAATAGGAAAAATTATCTATTTACATGATGAGAAGGTAATGGATACAAATGCACAAAAAAGAGGTTAGATATGATATGAAAAACATAAAAGGAGGGAGGAGGGGAGGTAAAGAGTAGAGCTTTCAGACAGAGGTCAAACTAAAGAGACCATCAACTTAATATAGATTGCTATATACATAGGTTACTGTATATGAGCCCCCTGGTAACCACAAACCAGAAATCTATAATAAATACACAAAAAACTAAGAGAAAGGAGCCCAAATGTAATACTCAAGAAAGCCATCAAACCATAAAGGAAGTGAGCAAGAGAAGAAGAAAGGAACAGAGAGGAACTACTAAAACACTGAAGAAAAAAAGTTAAAAAATGGCACTAAGTACACACTTATCAATAGCTACTTTAAATGTCAATGGACTAAATGCTCCAATTAAAAGGTATAAGGTGACTGATTGGATAAAAAAACAAGACCCATCTATATGCTACATATAAGAGACGCACTTCAGACCTAAAGACACTCACAAACTGAAAGTGAAGGGATGGAAAAAGATACTCCATATGAATGGCAATGAAAAGAAAGCTGGGGAGCAATACTTATATAAGACAAAATAGACATTAAAACAAAAACTGTAGCAAGAGACAAAGAAGGGCACTGCATAATGATCAAGGGAACAATCCAACATGAGGATATAACACTTGTGAATATCTATGAACACAACGTAGGAGCACCTAAATATATAAAGCAATTATTAACAGACATAAAAGGACAAATAGACAGCAACACAATAATAGCAGAGGACTTTAACACTCCACTTACACCAATGGATAGATCATCCAAACAAAAGATCAATAAGGAAACATTGGCCTTAAATGACACACTAGACCAGATGGACCTAGTAGATATATACAGAGCCTTCCATCCAAAAACCGAAGAATACACATTCTTTTCAAATGCACATGGAACATTCTCCAGGATGGATCACATATTAGGCCACAAAACAAGTCTCTGTAAATTTAAGAAGATTGAAATAATACCAAGCATCTTTTCTGACCACCTTGGTCAGAAACTAGAAATCAACTATAGGAATAAAATCAGAAAAGCCACAAATATGTGGAGATTAAATGAAATGCTACTGAACAACAATTGGGTCAATGAAGAAATCGAAGGAGAAATCCAAAAATACCTGGAGACAAATGAAAATGAAAATACAACATGCCAGAATTTATGGGATACAGCAAAAATGGTTATAAGAGGGAAGTTAGAGCAATTCAGGCCTATCTAAACAAACAAGAAAAGTCTCAAATAAGTAATCTAGCATTGCACCTAAAGGAATGGAAAAGAAGAAAACACAAAGCCTGAAATCAGTAGAAGGGAAATAGTAGAACTCAGAGTGGAAATAAATGAAATAGAGACTAAAAAAACAATAGAAAAAATTAATAAAACCAAGAGCTGGTTCTTTGAAAATGAAATAAATGAAATTGATAAACCTTTAGCTAGACTCAAGTGAAAAAGAGAGAAGGCTCAAATAAGTAAAATCAGAAATGAAAGAGGAGAAATTACAATGGACACCTCAGAAATACAAAAGATTATAAGAGGATACTATGAAAAGCTATATGCCAACAAATTGGATGATCTAGACGAAATGGATAAATTCTTAGATCATACACCCTTCCAAAACTGAATCAAGAAGGAATAGAGAATTTGAATAGACCAACCACCAGTAAGGAGATCGAAACAGTAATCAAAAATCTCCCCCAAAATAACAGTCCAGGACCAGATGGCTTTTCTGGTGAATTCTACCGAACATTCAAAGAAGACTTAGCACCTGTCCTTCTCAAACTCTTCTAAAAAATTGAAGAGGAGGTGAAGCTCCCTAACTCATTCTACAAGGCCAACATTACCCTGATACTAAAACCACACAAGGACAACACAAAAAAAGAAAATTACAGGCCAATATCACTGATGAACATCGATACAAAAATCCTCAACAAAATACTAGCAAATCGCGTACAACAATACATTAAAAAGATTATACACCATGATCAGGTGGGATTTATTCCAGGGATGCAGGGATGGTTCAACATCCACACATCAATCAATGTGATACACCAAATTAATAAAATGAAGAATAAAAATCACATGATCATCTCAACAATGCAGAGAAAGTATTTGACAAGATACAGCATCCATTTATGATAAAAACTCTGAATAAAATGGGTATAGAAGGAAAGTACGTCAATATAATAAAGGTCATATATCACAAACCCACAGGTAATATCATCCTCAATAGTGACAAAATGAAAGCTATCCCTTTAAGAACAGGATCCAGAAAAGGATACCCACTCTCACCACTCCTGTTTAACATAGTATTGGAAGTCCTATCAAGAGCAACCAGGCAAGAAAAAGAAATAAAAGGCATCAAAATTGGAAAGGAAGAGGTGAAACTGTCACTATTTGCAGATGACATGATTTTATATATAGAAAACCCTAAAGAATCCACCAAAAAAACTTTTAGAATTAATAAATGGATATGGTGAAATTGCAGGATACAAAATCAACCCACAAAAGTCAGTTGCATTTCTATACACCAACACGGAAGCAGATGAAAGAGAAATTAAGAAAACAATCCCATTTACAATTGCAACAAAAAGAATAAAATACCTAGGCATAAACTTAACCAAAGAGGTGAAAGATCTGTACACTGAAAATTATAAAACATTGCTGAAAGAAATTGAAGACACAAAGAAATGGAAAGATATTCTGTGCTCTTGGAATGGAAGAATTCACATAGTTAAGATGTCCATGCTTCCTAAAGCATTCTATCAATTCAATGCAATCCCTATCAAAGTTTCAACAACATTTTTCACAGAAGTAGAACAAATAATCCTAAAATTTATATGGAACAAAAAAAGACCCCGAATTGCCTAAGGAATCCTGAGAAATAAGAACAAAGTGGGAGGTATCACATTCCCTGACTTCAAAATATACTACAAAGCTATAGTAATCAAAAACAGAATGGTACTGGCACAAAAACAGACACACAGATCAATGGAACAGAATTGAGAGCCCAGAAATAAAGCCACACATCTATGCACAGCTAATTTTTGATAAAGGAACCAAGAACATACAATGGAGAAAGGAAAGTCTCTTCAATAAATTGTATTGGGAAAACTGGACAGCCACATGCAAAAAAATGAAAGTAGACCATTATCTTACACCATACACAAAAATTAACTCAAAATGAATTAAAGACTTGAATGTAAGACCTGAAACCATGAAACTTCTGGAAGAAAACTTAGGAAGTACACTCTTCGGCATCGGTCTTGGCAATATATTTTCAACACCATGTCTGACCTGGCAAGAGAAACAATGGAAAAAATAAATGGGTCTGACTACATCAAACTAAAATCTTCTGCACAGCAAAGGAAACCATCAACAAAATGAAAAGACAACTTAACAATTGGGAGAAGATATTCGCAAATAATAGATCTGTTAAGGGGTTGATCTCCAAAATATATAAAGAACACACACATCTCAACAACAAAAAAACTAACAACCCAATTTAAAAATGAGCAAAAGACCTGAACAGACATTTCTCCAAAGAATATATACAGATGGCCAACAAGCACATGAAAAAATGTTCAACATCATTAACTATCAGGGAAATGCAAATCAAAACTACAGTGAGGTATCACCTCACACCCATCAGAGTGGCTACAATTAACAAGACAGGAAACAACAAGTGTTGGAGAGGATGTGGAGAGAAGGGAACTCTCATACACTGCTGGTGGGAGTGCAAACTGGTGCAGCCACTATGGAAAACAGTATGGAGATTCCTCAAAAAATTAAGGATAGAACTATCATATGATCCAGCTATTCCACTGCTGGATATTTATCCAAATAACGCAAAAACACCAATGCATAAAGATGCATGCACCCCTGTGTTCATTGCAGAATTATTCACACTAGCAAAGACTTGGAAGCCACCTAAATGCCCATCAAGGGACGAATGGATAAAGAAGATGTGGTGTATACACACAATGGAATACTACTCAGCCATAAGAAATGATGAAATCCAGCCATTTGTGACAACATGGTTGGACATTGAAGGTGTTATGCTAAGTGAAATAATTCAGAGGGAGAAGGTCAAATACCATATTATCTCACTCATAAGTAGAAGATAAAAACAACAACAAACAAACACATAGAGACAGAAATTGGATTGGTTACCAGAGGGGAAGGGGGAGAGAGGAGGGTGAAAGGGATGATTAGGCACATGTATGTTGTGATGGATTGTAATTAGTATTTGGGTGGCGAATTTGATGTAATCTATGCAGAAATAGAAGTATAATGATGTACACCTGAAATTTATACAATGTTATAAACCAGTGTTACTGCAATAAAAAAAATAAATTTAAAAGAAAAAGAAGCCTCTGCCGATGAATAGAAAAAAGTTGAAAACATGGTTGATATTAATTCAAATATATCAATAATCACCTTAAATGTGAATAATTTTACTATACCAATTAAAAGACAAAATTGTCTTTTGGATAAAGAAACAAAACCCAAATATGTATCTACAAGAAACCCCTTTATATGTAAAGACTCTGACAAGTTAAAGTAAAGGGATGGATATAGAATGCTAACACTAATCAAATGAAAGTTGGGGTAGTTATATTAATGTTAGACAAAGGAGAATTCAGAACGATGAAGATGATCAAGAACAAAAAGCAGTACTACATAATGAAAATGGAGTCAGTTCTCTAAGACAGCAGTCTTAAACATGTATGTAACAAAAGAAAGTCAAAATATGTGAAACAAAAACTGATACAACTAGAAGAAATAGACAAATACATTATTATAGTTGAGATTCCAACACCTGTCAGTAAGTGATATGTCAAGCAGGGAGAAAATCAATAAAGATATAGTTGACCTGAATAGCATTGTGAATCAACTAGATCTAATTGGCATTTATGGAATACTCCATCCAACAACATCTCAAACTTGTGTGGAATAGTCACTGAAATAGACCACATTCTGGGTCATGAAAAGTACCTTTCCAGCAATTTCACTACTGGGTATATAGCCAAAGGAATTGAAAGCAGGACCTTGAAGAGTTATTTGCATACCCATGTTCAAAGCAGCAGTCTTCACATTGGCCAAGAGGCAGAAGCAACCCCAATGACATTGACAGATGAATGGATAAACAAAATGTGGTATATACATACAATGGAATATTATTCAACCTTAAAAAAGAATGAAATTCTGACACACGCTGCAATATGGATTAACCTTGAGGACATTATTCTAAGTGAAATAAGCCAGTCATGAAAAGACAAAAACTGTATTATTTCACTTATATGAGGTATCTAGAGTAGTTAAATTAAGAAAACCAGTAAGTAGAAGGGTGGTTTCCAGGGGATGGAGGGAAAAAAAAAATAAGGAGTTTTTATTGAATAGGTATAGATGTTCAGTTTCACAAGATGAAAAAGTTCTGGAGATTGTTTGCACAACAATGTGAATATGCTTAACAAAGCTGGACTGTACACTTGGAAATGGTTAAGATGGTAACTTTTAAGTTATGCACTTTTTATCACTATAGAAAAATATCTTAAATTTGAAAGAATAGAAATTGTACAAAGTATGGTCTCAGACCACAATGGGAATAAATTAGTAATCAAAACACAAAGCTGGAAACTCCTTATATATTTGAAAATGAAATGAAAGACTTTTAAATAACCATTGTATCAAAAGGTCTGAAGAGAAAGAATTTTTTTTAAATAAATGAAAATAAAAATGCAATTTATTAAAATTTGTGATATGTAGTGAAAGTAGTTCTTAGAGGGAAATTTATGGTACTAAATGCCTATATTAGAAAAGAAAAAAATCTAAAATCAATAATTTAAGATTCTTCCTTAGGGAACTAGAGAAAGAAGCAATGTAAGCCTAAAGTAAGCAGAAGAAAAGGAATAATAAAAATTACAGCAGAAATTCATAAAATTAAAAATGAGAAACAATTGGTCAAAATCAATGAAACCAAAAACTGGTTCTTTGAAAAGATAAGTCAAATTGATAAACCAGGCTAACCAAGAAAAAAAGAGAGGAGACACAAATTGCTAATATCAAATGTGAAAGCTGTTCATTGCTAATAATACCACGGATGTTGTAAGGAGAATAAAGAGGTACTCTGAACAACCACATGCTCACAAGTTACATGATTTTGATGAAAATCACCAATTCCTTGAAAGATACAAATTGGAGAAACTCACCAAAGAAAAATAGATAAGCTGAATAGTCCTATATCTATTAAAGAAATGGAATCAATAATTATTAAACTTCCCAAAAAAGGGCCCAGATGGTTTCATTGGTGAATTCTACCAAACATTTAAGGAAGAGCAGATACCAATTCTCCACAATCACTTCCAGAAAATAGAAGCAGTAGGAACACTTTCTAATACATTCTATGAAGCCAGTATTATCCAACATCAAATAAAGACATCACAAGAAAGGAAAACAATGGACATAGATGCAAAAAATTCTCAATAAAATATTAGCAAATCAAATCCAACAATATGTAAAATGATTTTTACACCATGACCATGTGGGGCTTATTCCAGGTATGCAATGCTGATTTAACATTCTAAAATTAATTAATGTAATTCGTCATATCAACAGGCTAAGGAAGAAAAGTCACATGATCATGTTAATTGATGCAGAAAAACAGATTAAATTCCACACTCATTCCTGATAAAAATTCTCAGTAAATTAAAAATAGAATAGAACTTCCTCAATTTGACAAAGAATATACAGAAAACTTACAGCTAATATCATGGTGGTGAAACCTGGATGCTCTCCTCCTGCACTCCTATTCAACACTGTACTAGAAATCCTAGCTACTGCAATAACACAAGAAAAAGAAACAAAGGGTTAAAAATTAGAAAGGAAGAATAAAACTCTCAGAAGATACAATCGTCTGTGTATAAAATCCCAAATAATTGACAAAAACAAAACAAAACAATTCATGGAACTAAGTGAGTATTGCAAGATAACAGGATACAAAGTAATACACAAAAGTCAATTATGAACCTTGGGGACATTATGCTAAGTGAAATGTCAATCATAACAAGACAAGTGTATGATTCCACTTATATGGGGTGCCTCGAGTAGTCAGATTCATAGAGACAGCAAGTAGAATGGTGGTTACCAGGGACTTGGGAGAGGGGGAATTGGGAATGTATGGTTTAATGAGTATAGAGTTTCAGTTTTGCAAGATAAAAAAGTCCTGGATATTGGTTGCACAATATTGAGATTATATCTAACACTTGAAAATGGTTAAGGTGGTAAATTTTATGTTATGTGTATTTTACCACAATTAAAAATAATAAAAAATAAAGAGTATTAAAAAATGTAAATTGCTGTCTTTTTTTTTCTTTTTTATCCTTTCCTTTTTTTAAAAATTTTATTGAGGTCATAATAGTTTATAACATTATGAAATTTCAGTTGTACATTATTATTTGCCAGTCACCATATATATGTGCCGCTTTACTCCTTATGCCCATCCCCCAACCCCCTTCCCCTCTTGTAACCACTGATCTATTCTCTTTGTCCATGTATTTGCTCATCGTCCATGTAAGAGTGAAATCATATGGTGTTTGTCTTTCTCTGTCTGGCTCATGTTGCTTAGCATAATACCCTCAAGTTCCATCCATGTTGTTGCAAATGGGATGATTTTGTCTTTTTTATGGCTGAGTAGTATTCCGTTGTATAATATACCACATCTTTATCCATTCATCAGTTGATGGGCACTTGGGTTGCTTCCATGTCTCGGCTGTTGTGAATAATGCTGTGATGAACATAGGTGTGCATAAATCTCTTTGAATTGTTGATTTCATGTTCTTTGGGTAAATATCCAGTAGTGGAATATCTGGATCATATGGTATTTCTATTTTTAATTTTTTTGAGAAATCTCCATACTGTTTTCCATAGTGGCTGCACCAGTTTGCACTCCCACCAGCAGTGTGTGAGGGTTCCCTTTTCTCCACATCTTCCCCAACACTTGTTATTTCTTGTCTTGTTAATTATAGCCATTCTGACAGGTATGAGATGGTATCTCACTGTAGTTTTGATTTGCATTTCCCTAATAACTAGTGATGTTGAACATCTTTTCATGTGCCTGTTGGCCCCTTGTATATCTTCTGTGGAAAATGTCTGCTCATATCTTCTGCCCATTTTATGATTGGATTGTTCATTTTGTTGTTGTTGAATTGTATGAGCTCTTTATGTATTTTGGAAATTAACTCCCTGTTGGATATGTGATTTGCAAGTATTTTCTCCCAGTTGCTGGGTTGTCTTTTCATTTTGTTCATAGTTTCCTTTGCCTTGCAGAAGCTTTTCAGTCTGATGCAGTTCCATTTGTTTATTTTTTCTTTGTTTTCCTTGCCTGAGTAGACATGCTATTTGAAAAGATACTGCTAAGACTGATGTCAAAGAATGTACTGCCTATATTTTCTTCTAGGAGTTTTATGGTTTCTGGTCTTACATTCAAGTGTTTAATCCACTTTGAGTTAACTTTTGTGTATGGTGTAAGGTAATGGTCTACCTTAATTCTTTTGCACATGGCTGTCCAGTTTTCCCAAGACTATTTGTTGAAGAGACTTTCCTTTCCCCATTGTATGTTCTTGTCTCCTTTATCAAAAATTAGCTGTCTGTAGATGTGTGGTTCTATTTCTGGGCTTTAAATTTAATTGATCTGTGTGTCTGTTCTTCTGCCAGTACCATGCTGTTTTGATTACTATAGCCTTGTAGTATATTTTGAAGTCAGTGAGTGTGATACCCCCAGCTTTGTTCTTTTTTCTCAGCATTGCTTTGGCTATTCAGGGTCTTTTGTTGTTTCATATAAATTTTAGGACTTGTTCTATTTCCCTGATGAATGTCATTGAGATTCTGATTGGGATTGCATTGAATCTGTGGATTGCTTTAGCTAATATGGAAATTTTAGCTATGTTTGTTCTTTCAATCCATGAGCATGGAATATCTTTCTATTTCTTTATGTTTTCTTCAATTTCTTTCAATAATGTCTTATGGTTTTTGGTGTATAGGTCTTTCAATTCCTTGGTTAAATTTATTCCTAGATATTTTATTCTTTCTGTGGCAATTGTAAATGGGATTGTGTTCTTGACTTCTCTTTCTGCTAGTTCATTATTAGTGTATAGAGATGCAACTGATTTTTGTAACTTGATTTTCTACCCTGCAACTTTGCTGTAGTTGTTGATTATTTCTAACAGTTTTCTTGTGGATTCTTTAGGGTTTTATATATATAGATTCATGTCATCCACAAACAGTGAGAGTTTTACTTCTTCCTTTCCAATTCAGATCTCTTTTATTTCCTTTTCTTGCCTAATTGCTCTGACCAAAGTCTCCAGTACTATGTTGAATAGGAGTGGTGAGAGTGGGCACCCTTGTCTTGTTCCTGTTCTCAGAGGGATGGCTTTCAACTTTTCACCATTAAGTATGATGTTGGCTGTGGATTTGTCAAATATGGCCTTTATTATGTTGAGGTACTTTCCTTTTATACACATTTTACTGAGAATTTTTACCATAAATGAATGTTGGATCTTGTCGAATGCTTTTTCTGCATCTATTGAAATGATCATGTGATTTTTAACCTTCATTTTGTTAAGGTGATGTATCACATTGATAGATTTGTGGATCTTGAACCATTCCTGCATCCCTGGAATAAATCCCACTTGATTGTGGTGTATAATTCTTTTAATGTATTATCACATTCAATTTTCTAATATTTTCTTAAGAATTTTTGTATGTATATGCATCAGTGATATTGGCCTGTGATTTCCCTTTTTTGTGTTGTCCTTTTCTGGATTTAGTATCAGGGTAATGTTGGCCTCACAAAATGATTTAGGAAGCATCTTGTCATCTTCAGTTTTTCAGAAGAGTTTGTGATGGATAAGTATTAAACCTTCTTTGAATGTTTGGTAGAATTCACCAGAGAGACTACCTGGTCCTGAATTTGTTTTCTGGGAGGTTTTAGATTATAGTTTCAATTTCTTTACTTGTGATTGGTCTATTCAGATTCTCTATTTCTTCTTGATTCAGTTTTGGGAAGTTTTATGAATCCAAGAATTTATCCGTTTCTTCCAGGTTATCCGATTTGTTGGTGTATAGCTTTTCATAGTATTCTCTTATAATCTTTTGTATTTCTCTGATGTCCATTGTAATTTCTCCTTTTTCATTTCTGCTTTTATTTATTTGAGTCTTCTTTCTTTTTTTCTTGGTGAGTCTGGCTAAGGGTTTGTCAATTTTGTTTATCTTCTCAAAGAACCAGCTCTTAGTTTCATTGATCCTATCTACTGTTTTTTAGTCTCTTTTTCTTTCGTTTCTGCTCTGATTTTTATTATTTCCTTTCTTCTACAGCTTTTGGGCTTTGTTTTTTCTTTTTCTAGTTCCTTTATGTGTAGGATTAGATTGATTGTTTGAGATTTTTCTTGTTTTTTAAGGTATGTCTGTATTGCCGTAAACTTCTCTCTTAGTACTGCTTTTGCTGCAACCCATAGTTTTGGTATGTTGTTTTTATTTTCACTTGTCTCCAGGTATTTTCTTATTTCTCCCTTGATTTCTTTGTTGTTCCAATAGTTATTCAGTAGCATGTTGTTTAGTCTCCACATATTTGTGACTTTTCCTGCTTTTTTCTTTTAGTTGATTTCTAGTTTCATAGTATCGTTGGAAAAGGTGCTTGATATGATTTCAATCTTCTCAAATTTATTGAGGCTTGCTTTGTTTCCCAACATGTGTTCTATCTTTGAGAATATTCCAAGTGTACTTGAGAAGAATGTGTATTCTGCTGTTTTTGGATGGAATGTTCTGTATATCTCTATTAAGTCCATCTGTTCTAGTATTTCATGTAAGGCTACTATTTCCTCATTGACTTTCTGTCTGGATGATCTATCCACTGATGTAATTGGAGTGTTGAGGTCCCTGATTGTCTTATTGTTGCTGGCAATTTCTCCCTTTAGGTGTTTTTTTTTTTTTATAATTTTATTTATTTATTTTCCCCCCCAAACCCCAGTAGATAGTTGTACGTCATAGCTGCACATCCTTCTAGTTGCTGTATGTGGGACGCGGCCTCAGCATGGCCGGAGAAGCGGTGCGTTGGTGCGCGCCCAGGATCCGAACCTGGGCCGCCAGCAGCGGAGCATGTGCATTTAACTGCTAAGCCACAGGGCCGGCCCCCTTTAGGTGTTAATAATTGCTTTATATACTCTGTTGCTCCTGTGTTAGGTGCATTTATATTAATGTGTCATGTCTTCTTGGTGGAATGTTCCTTTTATCATTATATAATGCCCACCTTTGTCTCTTGTTATTTTTTTTCTTGAAGTCTGTTTTGTCTGATTTGTTTATGGCTACACCTGCTTTCTTTTGCTTGCCATTTGCTTGGAGTATCATCTTCCATCCCTTCACTCTGAGCCTTTAGAGGCTTTTTGTCTTTAGAGCTGAGATGTGTTTCCTGGAGGCAGCATACTGTGGGGTCTTGTTTTTTAATCCCTCTGGCCACCCTGTGTCTCTTGATTGGTGAATTCAATCCATTTACATTTAGGGTGATTATTGATATATGAGGGCTTAATATTGCCATTTCATCTTTTGTTTTCTGGATGCTCTATACTTCCATTGTTTCTTTTTTCTTGTGCTTCTGTCTGCCATTTCAGTTTGATGGTTTTCTCTGATGTATTTCTAAGTTTTCTCTTTATTTATTATTTGTGGCTCTGCTCAGATGTTTTGTTTTGTTGTTACCATGAATTTTCTATAATAGATCTTATAGATGAGCTAGTCCTTTTTCCGGTAGCCTCTTACCTCCATTAGCCTTTGCAGGTTCTATCCTTTTCCTCTTCCCCTTCTATATTATTATTGTCACAAATTATTCTTTTTTCTGTTGGCAGTTTGGGACCAAATTAAAGTGTTTATAGTTATTTTTTATGCTTTCTTTCCCTTTTTCCTTTGTGTTATAATATAGTGTTCACTAACCTATTCCAATATAGAGCTGCAATTTTCTAATTCTCCCTGTCTGTTTATGTCCTTCCTCAAAGCTTTGTAAACCTTTGCCTTTTTGTTTCAGGTAGGAGGGCTTTTTTCAACGTTTCTTGTAAAGCAGGTCTGGTGGCAATGAACTCCCTCCACTTTTGTTTGTCTGAGAAAGCTTTTATTTCTCCATCATATCTGAAGAATTGTTTCACTGGATAGAGTATTCTTGGCTTATATATTTTTTTCTTTCAGTATTTTGACTCTGTCATTCCACCTTCTCCTGGCCTTAAGGGTTTCTGGTGAGAAATCAGCTGAAAGCCTGATGGGGGTTCCTTTGTAGGTTTTCTTTTCTCTGGCTGCTATTAATATTCTTTCTTTGTCATTGACTTTTGACAGTTTTTATCTTATATGCCTTGGAGAAGGTCTTTTTGCATTGATGTAATTAGGATTTCTATTAGCTTCATGTACTTGCATGTCCAGTTCCTTTGCCAGGTTTGGAATGTTCTCTGCTATTATTTCTTTGAATAATCTCTCTGCTCCTTTATCCCTCTCTTCTCCTTGTGGGAAACCTGTAATCCTTATGTTATTTTTCCCAACTGAATTGGATATTTATTGAATAATTTCTTCATTTTTAAAAATTCTTAGTTCTCTCTCATCCTCCACCTGAATCATTTCTAAGTTTCTATCTTTGAGCTCACTAATTCTCATCTCCATATGGTCTGCTCTATTATTTTTAATGCTTTCTACATTATTTTTCATCTCATTAATTGTGTTCATCTCCAGAATTTTTGTTTCTTTTTTTTTAAAGTTTCCATCTCTTTGGTGAATTACTCCTTCTGTTCATTAATTTTATTTCTGAGTATTTGGGAACCTGTACTTTCCACCCTCCACTGCCTCTGCCAGAGGCATCATCAGTGCCCTCCTTTACCTGCCTTGTGCCTCTGAGGTTGCTGGTGCCTTGCTGCTTATGATGTCACTGCCATCTCAGGTGTCACTACTTGGGTCAGAAGGCCCTGAGCACTTCTGATGCTTCCAGGGTCCCCTGGGTCTCATGTTGCTCCACTGGCTCTCCATGGGCTAAGATGCTGCTGCCCCATCCACCACCTGTGCTTGCTGCTCCTGGGTTGTCTGGGGGTGCTGGTTCCACTGCTGCCAGGGGTGCTGGGCTCACAGGTGTCTGTTTTGCTGTTGTGAACCTGGGGATTTGGGGACTTGTATGTGACCCCCACTGCTGGTGGAGCTGGTGTCAGGGTTGCTGCCACTGGAAGCTGGGTCATCAGTTCTGCTGTGGTTCATGAAGCTTCTGGTTTCTCACTCCATCTGCCACTGCTGTGGGGTACAGGGTCTGGTTTTTCTGTTCCCACCATGGATGCTTACAGTTGCATGGACCAGGCCACCAGCTTCTTCCACTCACAGTCACAGGAGCCACTCCAGATATATAGACATGTGGATCTCTCTTTTTTTTTTGGTGAGGAAGATTGGCTCTGAGCTAACATCTGTTGCCAGTCTTCCTTTTTTTGCTTGAGGAAGATAGTCCCTGAGCTAACATCTGTGCCGATCTTCCTCTATTTTGTATATGGGACACCATCACAGCGTGGCTTGATGAGCAGTGTGTAGGTCCGAGCCCGGGATCTGAACCCACAAACCCTGAACTGCTGAAGTGAAGTACATGAACTTAACCACTGTGCCACTGGGCGAGCCCCCAAGACATGTGGATCTCTTACGCATCCTGTTGTACTGTGTAGGGAATCCTCTGTTGGGTGGACAATGGATGTCTGATTGGTTGTAACTTAGAGGGGAAAGAAAAAGGGAACAATTAACTTTGCCATGATCCTGACATTACCCTAAAACAGATTTTTTTTTTTTGGTGAGGAAGATTCACCCTGAGCTAACATCTGTTGCCAATGTTCCTCTTTTTGCTTGAGGAAGATTTGCCCTGAGCTAACATCTGTGCCAATCTTCCTCTATTTTGTATGTGGGTCTCCACCACAGCATGGCCTCTGATGAGTGATGTAGGTCTGTGCCACTGAAGTGGAGCGTGCCAAGCTTAACCACCAGGCCCTGGAGCCAGCCCCTAAAGCAGATTTTTGATAAAGTATTTGTATCCAAAATGTGCAAAGAATTCTTAAAACTCAACAAGAAAATAAACAACTCAACTTAAAAATGGGCAAAATATCTGAACAGACAACTCACTGAAAAAGATATACAAATGGCAAATAAGCATATGAAAAGGTGCTCAACATCGTATGTCCTTAGGGAATTGCAAATTAAAACAACAATGAGATACTACTACAAACTTAGAATGGCTGAAATGTAAATAACTGATTATACCACCTGATGGAAAAGATGCAGAGCAAAAGGAACTTTCATTGGTGATGGGAAGGCAAAATGGTACAGCCTCTTTGAAAGGCAATTTGTCACCTTTTTACAGAACTAAACATAATCTTATCATATAACCCAGAAGTCGTGCTTCTAGGGTATTTAACCAACATATTTGACAATTTTTGTCCACACAAAAACCTGCGTGTGAATGTTTTTAGCAGATTTATTTATAATCACCAAAAGCTGGAAGCAAGCAAGATGACCTTTAATATGTGAACAGATAAACAAATAGTGGTACATCCATACAATGGAATATTATTCAGTGATAAAAAGAAATGAACTATCAAGCCATGAAAGTAAATGTACGAATCTCAAATGCATATTGCTAAGTGAAAAACTCCAGTCAAAAAAAGCTAAATGACATATGTTTCCAATTATAAGACATTCTGGGAAAGGCAAAACTTTAGAGACTTTTAGAGGTTTCTAGGGGGTCACAGGAGGAAGAAAGGATTGAATAGGTAAAGCATAAGGGAATTTTTAGGTTGGTGCAACTTTTGTGTGGTGCTGTAATGACGAAGAAAAAACATTAAGTATTTGTCAAAACCCATAAAACTTTATAGCACAAAGAGTAAACCTTAATGTATGAAAATTTAAAAAATGACTTAGGGGGCCGGCCCGGTGGCGCAAGCGGTTAAGTGCGCGCGCTCCGCTGCGGCGGCCCGGGGTTCGCTGGTTCGGATCCCGGGCGCGCACCGACGCACTGCTTGGTAAGCCATGCTGTGGCGGCGTCCCATATAAAGTGGAGGAAGATAGGCACAGATGTTAGCCCAGGGCCATCTTCCTCAGCAAAAAAAGAGGAGGACTGGCGGATGTTAGCTCAGGGCTGATCTCCTCACAAAAAAAAAAAAAAAAAAAATGACTTAGGAGGTGTGGATAATCCCTAAAAGAAATGAAGATTGTTACAAAATAATGTAAATTTATTATAAGTGTATGAGGCAACATCACTGAAGGGGGTGGGTGAATAAGGTGCTAACCAAGATAAATAACTTTGGAAATAAGTGGAGTCTGTAAGTCTAAGGGAAAAGGAACTGTTCATAAGCACTGTACTCTAATTGATAAATTTGTTCTCAAAGGGATAACAATTCTACACTGCTCTACATGTATACTAGAACTGAACACTTAAGTAAAAGATGGCCAAATGCAGAAGTCTTGCTGTTAGACTGGGAGGTTACAGATAAGTAAGGAGAAGAGGCTAGAATGATCCACATATTAATGGGGTAGAATTGAAGACATCAGTATGAACTCATGTTTAGTTTAATAGAGATACAGTTGGTTACATATAGAAATATTTATAGATATATGTATATACACATGTTAGGGAATGTCTCCTCTAGACAGTGTATACACACATATATCTACTTGCTCTGTAAGCTGAGAGAGTCTAGAAGCAATGACACTCTAGTATTAGCTAAAGCAGATCCACTCACCAGTGAGACTCCAGACCTTGACATGCCCCTTCTGATACATCAGCTATGCTGGGATTATAAGGTGTAAAGCACAACACATAGAACCACACAGGGCCCCTGGCTACATACACTTTTCTTCTTCTGTTTCCCCAGCAAGTTCTCTGTCCTCAAAGCAAAGTGAACACCTGTAATGTATACCTCACTCCGATCCCCATTGCTGTACAAAAGAAACTGCTGCCTAGATATCCTGGCATCAGCTTACAGAGGGGTTCTGGGGAAAAGTAGTGAGAAAATCTCTCTCACCAACACACATCACACCAACTCGGGCAGGAAAAGGGAAGTACTCAATGAGAGTTTCTTTCCACATTTTAGATGAAGCATCCACTCTAGCATCTGTCACAGAACAAAGAACTTAGAAGTCTTAGATCTGCTAATGCAGAAAACTTCTCATAGCTTTTAAGCGAATCTTTGAACTTCTGCCAATTAAGGATAAAGAAAATCTGAGGGTCGAGTTTCTGCATAGCACCCTATCATAAACATTCTGCAAGGAGGCTCCAAGATGTTGATTTTTTTTATTGGTATTATTTTCCACCTAGGTAGTGCTCTAAATAGTTAGAAAGAGATATAATGACTCCAACTGTCACTGTGGAAGACATCCAGGAAAACATGGGGAAAATTAGAATTTGTGAGGACAATGGGGAAAGCATTGCGTTGGCGGCATCCCAATATTTGGTATGTTGTGTGTTCATTTTTGTTCATCTCATAATATTTTCTAATTTTTCTTTTGATTCTTCTTTGACCCATTGATTATTTAGGATTGTGTTATTTAATTTTCATGTATTTGTGAGTGTCTCAAATTTCTTCCTGTTATTGATTTCTAATTTCATTTCATTGTGATCAGAGAACACACCTTCTATTATTTCTAGCCTTTTAAATTTACTGAGGCTTGTTTTATGGCCTGGCATATGGTCTATCCTGGAGAATGTTCCACATGCATTTTAGCAGAATATATATTTTGATGTTGTTGAGTGGTGTGTTCTATAAATGTCTATTAGGTCTAGTTGGTTTAGAGTGTTAAGTATTCTATTTCCTTGTTGATCTTCTGTCTAGTTTTTCTATCCATTATTAAAATTGGGATATTGGCTTCTCCAACTATTACTGTTGAATTATCTATTTTTCATTCATTTCTGCCATGTTTTTGGTACTCTGTTGTTAGGTGCATATACGTTAATGATTTTAAATATTTCTGATGGATTGACCTTTTATCATTATAAAATGTCCCTCTGTATCTCTAGTCATATATTTTGTTTTAAAACCTACTTTATGTGTTATTAGCATAACCACTCCAGCTTTCTTTCTTTTCTGTGTCCACTATATATTATTTTCCATTCTTTTACTTTCAGTCTCTTGTATTTTTGAAGTTAAAGTATGTCTACTCTAGACAGAAAATTGTTGGATCTGTTTTTTTAATCCATGCTGATGATCTCTGCCTTTGATTGTATTATTTAATCCATTCACATTTAATGTTATTACTGATATTGTTGAATTTATATCTGTCATTTTACTTTTTGCTTTCTACATGTCTCATATCTTTTTTTGTTCTTCCATTCCTACCTTATTACTTTCTTTTTCATTAAGTGAATATTTTCTAAGGTAGTGTTTTAATTTCTTTAATGAGTTTTTCACTACATGTTTTTCTGAATTATTTCCTCAGTGGTTATTCTAAGGCTTCCTATGTACATCTTAAGTTTTAAGAATCAGCTTTAGATTTGTACTAACTAAATTCCAATGAATATAAAAACATTACTCCTATAAAGCTCTATTCCCTTTTCCACTCATTTTGTGGTTGTATTGTTATACATATCACATCTATAAATCTTACAAACCTAACAAAACGTTGATATAATTTTTACTTTATATAACTGCATATTTTTTAAAGAAGCTAAGAGAAGAAATAAGAACAATTACATATTTATATCTTATCATTTTTGTGTGTGTGTGAGGAAGATCAGCCCTGAGCTAACATCCATGCCAATCCTCCTCTTTTTTGCTGAGGAAGACTGGCCGTGGGCTAACATCTGTGCCCATCTTCCTCCACTTTATATGGGATGCCACCACAGCACGGATTGACAAGCCGTGCATTGGTGCACACCCAGGATCCGAACCCGGGCTGCCAGCAGCAGAGCGCATGCAATTAACCACTATGCCATAGGGCTGCCCCATATATCTTATCATTTCTTTTTCTCTTGATTTGTTCCTGTGGATTTGAAGAATCATCTCAACCCAGTACAGCTTTGCTCCCATCCACCTTCTTTGTGCTCTTTTTGGAAAATATATGACATTTATATATATTATAGGCACAACAGTACATTATATACATATTGTTTTAGACCACCGTTTTTTAAGTTAGTTAAGAGAACAAAGGAGAATAAATATGCACTTACACTTTTACAATTACATAATTACATTTACCAGTGTCCTTTGTTTTTTTTTTTTGTATGGATTCAAATTACTGTCTGGCATCACTTGCTTTCATCCTGAATACCTTTTAATATTTCTTGTAAGGCTGGTCTGCTAGCAACAAATTCCTTTTGTTTTTGCTTATCTGGGAATATCTTTGTTTTACCTTCATTTTTGAAACAGCTTTACTGAATATAAAATTCTTGGTCGACAGTTTTTTTCTTTGAGCACTTGAATATGTTATCTCATTCCTTCAGGCCTCTGTTGTTTCTGATGAGAAGTCAGCTGTTAATCTTATTGGGGTTCATTTGTAAGTGACAAGTAGCTTTTCTCTTGCTGCTTTCAAGATTTTCTCTTTGTCATTGTCTTTTATCTTTTTTATTGTTATGTTTCTGTTTATGGATTTCTTTCTGTTTATCCTACTTAGAGTTACTGATATCTCTGTATGTATAGATTAATGTTTTTAAAATAAATTCAGCATGTTTTCAGCCATTATTTCTTTGAATATTTTTTATGCTCTTTCTTCTCTTTTCTCTTCTGGTACTCCCATTATGTGTATGTCTGTGTGCTTAACAGTGACCCATATTTCTCTGCTACTCAGTTCATTTTTCTTCATTTTTAAAATTCTCTCTGCTCTTCAGATTGCATAATTTCTGTTGATCTATCTTCCAGTCAGTTAACTTTTTCTGCTGCTGGTTCAAGTATACTGTTTAACACCTCTCATAAATTTTTCATTTTAGTTATTGTACTTTTCAACTCCAGAATTTTCATTTGGTTCTTTTTTATAATTTTTATCTGCTGATATTCTCTATTCGATGTGATATTGTCATTATACCTTCTTTTACTTCTTTATTCATGGCTTCCTTTAGTTCTTTGAGCATATTTATAATGGTTACATGGAATTTTTGTTAAATCTGACATCTGGTCACTTGTGATGGTTCATATTACGTGTCAACTTGCTTAGGTTACAATACCCAGATATTTGGTCAAACATTCTTTCTAGATGTTTCTGTGAAGTAGTTTTTTTAGATGAGATTAACATTTAAATCAGTAGACTTTGATTAAAGCAGATTATCCTCCATAATGTGGGTGGGTCTCATGCAACCAGTTGCAGATCTTAATAGAAAAAGACTGCCCTAGAAGAAAAGAGAATTCTGCCAGCAGACTGCCTTTGGACTCGAACTATACCTTTTTGCTGAGTTTCAACCCTACCAGCTTTCAGATTTTGGACTTGCCAATCCTACACAATCACATGAGCCAATTCCTAAAAATAAATCTCTGTCTACATCCTGTTTATTCTGTTTCTCTGGAGAACACTACAGATTTTGGTACCAAGAGTGGTTCTAGAGGAATGGAATCTTAAGGATGAGTTTTCTGAGTTGGTTCTGGGTTTCCTGGAATTGATTCTCTAGTATGATTAATTTAAAGATACTAATGACTCTATTTCCAGTAGCAAAAAGAGTACTGATAGTCCATGGTGTGATGTGGCATAGGAATATGCAAAATATCATCATTGAATGTACCTAATCAAGCACTTACAAGTGGAAAAGTGTCTGGGTGACCATGTATGTGATACCTTTGAACATTTTTGTCAAATTAACAAGTATAGTAAGATTGGCTGTTTGCTCCTAATGTTGCTGGACAAAGTGGGAGGATAAAAGATGAGTTCAGTGATTTGAATTGCCAGCTCAAGTGCCACATAAATGACCTAAAAACTTCTATGTCTGCCCTTAAAAGAGACCCTTCTTTCCTGTATCCACAGAGTTGAGATTGCTGAAAACCAAACCCAGAATCTCATCCTGTCAGTGACTGAATTACAATGAAAATTGAATTTCTAGCCTCCCATAGTGTCTACTGTTAAAGTGAGGGCATGGATTGGGAAGGAATAGGATCCTGGAAATTGGAATGGAGGCATATGGGAAGGCCCTGATGAAGCTGAGGACTTGAACTCCTAAATTCTGGTGAGTCTTCTTTGCCAGTGGAAACAGCCTCTCCAATCCCATCTAAGATCAATCCTGAAATACCTGAGGAAACTGTAATGGGCTCCCCTGAGACAGTTGCCTTGCAAGACGCTGCTGATTCTCCTTGATACCCATCCCCCTTACCACTTTTTGCTTCCAAATGTGTAACTAGACTCAAGTCATAGCAAATCCTTAAAGGTGAGGTACAAAGTGTGATTCATGATGGAGTGTGCTACACTCTAAAAAAAAACTACTTAATTTTTCTAATTTATAGAGACAGAATTCTGGAGAATACATGTAGGAATGAATGTAAAGAATATGGGATAATGGTGGAAGGAACAGAATGTTGGATCAGGTGAAATTTATTAATATGGGCCCACTAGGCAGAAATTATGGATTAATGTTGCAGCTTGGGGAGTTAGAAGTTTGTTTGTTTGGTTGACTGAAACACCAAAAGGTGGCCCACAGTGAATGAACTTGAAATGCTAGACCTGCCTTGGTATACTGTAGAGAGAGTGATTCAAAGGCTTAGGGAGCTTGAAATCTTGGAGTGGATTTGTCGCTTAAGACCTACCCAGCTACCTGGGAGGGTCAAGAGGACACATCTTTCACCATGACTGTGAGAAGCAAGTTTGTGAGGGTAGCCCCAACATCCTTGAAGAGCTCTGTTACCACTCTTCTCTGTAGGATGGAACTTATAGTGAAAACTGCTGCCGCTGAATTGGGAAAATTAAATGTACTGGGAATAATTGGTTCAGGAGGTGGCAGGGGCCAAGTGGCAGCACTCAATAACAAAAGGCAACGTGAGTGTGGTTACCATAATGGTTAGCAAAGTCAAAGCAGCAATCAGAATAGCCTGATTCTCAGAGACCTATGGTATTGGTATCATTGTGTTCCTAGAAGTGAAATAGATGGGAAGACTACTAAATTTTTACTTGATCTGTATAAGAAGATTTCTAGGTCAAGTAAACAAAAGTCTAACTTGAATCATAAAAACAGAGAGTCTTTGACCCCGCAATCAATTCCCAGACTGGAGCCAGACCCCTTGAATGAAGGGAAGGCCAGGTCTCTTTAAGGAAGGACTCTGATACACTGCCAAAAATTAATACTGTTAATCTTTCTCCCAGCCTTCCCCAAAGGGACATACAGCCTTTTACCAGGATGACTGTGTATTGGGGAAAAGGAAATAATCAGACCTTTTGGGGATTATCAGACACTGGCTCTGAACTGACACTGATTCCAGGAGATCCAAAATGTCACTGTGGTCTACCACATAAGAGTAGGGGCTTCTGGAGGTCAAGTAATCAAAGGAATTTTAGCTCAAGTCCATCTTACAGTGGCCCAGAGTGTTCCTGACCCCATCCTGTGGTCATTTCCCCAGTTCTGGAATGCATAATTGTATTAGACATACTCAACAAGTGGCAGGATCCCCAAGTTGTTTCCCTGATCTCTGGAGTGAGGGCTATTATGGTGAGAAAGATCAAAGAGAAATCACTAGAACTGCCTCTACCTAAAAAATAGTAAACCAAAAGCAATGTCACATCTTTGAAGGGATTTCAGAGAATGGTGCCACCATCAAGAACTTAAAAGTTGCAGAGGTGGTGATTTCCACCACATCCCCGTTCAACTCACCTATTCTGTGCAGAAGACAGATGGATCTTGGAGAATGACAGTGGATTATTGTAAGCTTAACCGGTTGGAGACTGTAATTGCAGCCGTTGTACAAGATATAGTTTTATTGCTTGAGCAAAGTAACCCATCCCCTGCTACCTGGCATGCAGCTATTGATCTGGCAAATTATTTTTTCTTCCGCTCTATTAGTCAAGACTGTCAGAAGCAGTTTGCTTTCAGCTGGCAAGGTCAGCAATACACCTTCAATTGTTTTACCTCAGGGTTATATCAGCTCTCCAGCCATATGTTATAATTTAGTTTGCAGGGATCTTGATTGCCTTTCCTTCTATAACACATCATATTGCTTCATTATACTGATGACATTATGATGATTAGACCTAGGAGCAAGAAGTAGCAACTACTCTAGACTTATTGGTAATACATTTGTGTGTCAGAGGGTGAGAAACACACCCAACAAAAATTCAGGGGCCTTCTACCTCAGTGAAATTTCTAGAGGTCCAGTGGTGTGGGACATGCCAAGATATCCCTTCTACAGTGAAGGATAAGTTGTTGCATCTGGCCTCTCCTACTACCAAGAAAGAGGCACAACCCCTAGTGAGCTTCTTTGGATTTTAGAGGCAACATATTCCTCATCTGGGTGTGTTACTCTGGCCTTTTTACCAAGTGACCCCAATGCTCCTAGTTTTGAGTGGAGCCCAGAACAACAGAAGGTTCTGCAACAAGTCCAGGCTGCCATGCAAGCTGCTCTGCCACTTGGATCATGTGATCTAGCAGATCCAATGGTACTTGTGTCATTGGCAGATACGGATGCAGTTTGGGTACTTTGGCAAGCACCTATGTATGGATCAGAGCATAGGCCCCTAGGACTCTGGAGCAAAGCCCTGCCATTCTCTGCGGATAACTACTCTCCTTATGAGAAGCTTTTGGCCTTCTACTGGGCCTTAGTAGACTGAATGCTTAACCACGGACCACCACATTACCATGTGACCTGAGTTTCCCATCATGAACTAGGTGTTATCTGACCCCCTAAGCCATAAAGTTCGGTGTGCACAACAGCACTCCATCATCAAGTAGAAGTGATATATGTGTGATTAGGCCTGGGCAGGCCTTGAAGACACAAGAAAGTTACATGAAGAAGTAGCCCAAATGCCCATGGTCCTGACTCCTTGTACACTGCCTTTTCTTTTTATTTTTATTGTGATAACATTGGTTTATAACGTTATATAAATTTCAGGTGTACATAATTATATTTCGATTTCTATGTAGATTACACCATGTTCACAACCCAAAGACTAATTACAATCCATCACCACACACGTGCCTAATTACCCTTTTCGCCCTCCTCCCTCCTCCCTTCCCCTCTGGTAACCATCAATCCAATCTTTGTCTCTATGTTATTTTTATCTTCTACTTATGAGTGACATCATATGGCATTTGACTTTCTCCCTCTGACTTATTTCTCTTAGCATAATACCCTCAAGGTCCATCTATGTTGTCACAAATGACCGGATTTCATCATTTCTTATGGCTGAGTAGTATTCCATTGTGTATGTATACCACATCTTCTTTATCCATTCATCCTTTGATGGTCACCTAGGTTGCTTCCAAATCTTGGTTATTGTGAGTAATGCTGCAATGAACCTAGGGGTGCATATATCTTTACGCATTTGTGTTTTCTTGTTTAGATAAATACCTAGCCGTGGAATACCAGGATCATATGGTAGTTCTATCCTTAATTTTTTGAAGAATCTCCATACTGTTTTCCATGGTGGCTGGGGTTGTCTTTTCATTTTGTTGGTGGTTTCCTTTGCTGTGCAGAAGCTTTTTAGTTTCACGTAGTCACACTTGTTTATTTTTTCTATTGGTTCACTTGCCTGGTCAGACACGGTAATTGAAAATATGTTGCTAAGACTCATGTCCAAGAGTGTACTTCCTATGTTTTCTTCTAGAAGTTTCATGGTTTCAGGGCTTACATTCAAGTCTTTAATCCATTTGGAGTTAATTTTTGTGTATGGTGTAAGATAATGGTCTACTTTCATTTTTTTGCATGTGGTTGTCCAATTTTCCCAATACCATTTATTGAAGAGACTTTCCTTTCTCTGTTGTATGTTCTTGTCTCCTTTATCAAAAATTATCTGTCCATAGATGTGTGGGTTGATTTCTGGGCTTTTGATTCTATTCCATTGATCTGTGAGTCTGTTTTTGTGCCAATGCCATGCTGTTTTGATTACTATAGCTTTGTAGTATATTTTGAAATCAGGGAGTGGATACCTCCAGCTTTGTTCTTTTTTCTCAGGATTCCTTTGGCTATTCAGGGTCTTTTGTTGTTCCTTATAAATTTTAGGATTCTTTGGTCTATTTCTATGAAAAATATTGTTGTAACTTTGATAGGGATTGCATTGAATCTATAGATTGCTTTAGGAAGTATGGACATCTTAACTATGTTAATTCTTCCAATCCAAGAGCACAGAAGATCTTTCCATTTCTTTGTGTCTTCTTCAATTTCTTTCAGCAATGTTTTATAGTTTTCAGTGTACAGATCTTTCACCTCTTTGGTTAAGTTTATTCCTAGGTATTTTATTCTTTTTGTTGCAATTGTAAATGGATTGTATTCTTAATTTCTCTTTCTGCCTGTTCATTGTTAGTGTATAGAAATATAACTGATTTTTTGGTTGATTTTGTATCCTGCAACTTTACCATATTCATTTATTATTGCTAAAGGCTTTTTGTTGGATTCTTTAGGGTTTTGTATATATAAAATCTGTCACTACAAATAGTGACAGTTTCACTTCCTCCATTCCAAATTGGATCCCTTTTATTTGTTTTTCTTGCCTAATTGCTCTGGCTAGGACTTCCAATACTGTGTTAAATAGAAGTGGTGATCAAGGGAACAATCCAACAACAGGATATAATAGTTGTAAATATCTATGCACCCAACATAGGAGCACCAATATATATGAAGCAATTATTAACAGACATAAAAGGAGAAACTGACAGTAACAAAGTAATAGTAGGTGACTTGAACACTCCACTTACACCAATGGGTAGATCATTCAACAGAAGATCAATAAAGAAACATTGGCCTTAAATGACACACTAGACCAGATGGACTTAGTAGATATGTACAGAACATTTCATCCAAAAACTGAAGAATACACATTCCTTTCAAATGCACATGGAACATTCTCCAGGATTGATCACATATTAGGCCACAAAACAAGTCTCCATAAATTTAAGAAGATTGAAATAATACCAGGCATCTTTTCTGACCACAATGGTATGAAACTAGACATCAACTACAGGAAGAAAATCAGAAAAGCCACGAATATGTGGAGATTAAACAAAATGCTACAGAACAACGATTGGGTCAATGAAGAAATCAAAGGAGAAATCCAAAAATACCTGGAGACAAATGAAAATGAAAATACGACATGCCAGAATTTATGGAATACAGCAAAAACAGTTCTAAGGGGGAAGTTTATAGCAATACAGGCCTATCTCAACAAAAAAGAAAAATCTCAAATAAACAATCTAAAAGTGCACCTAAAGGAACTGCAAAAAGAAGAACAAACAAAGCCCAAAATCAGTACAAGGAGGGAAATAATAAAAATCAGAGTGGAAATAAATGAAATAGAGACTAAAGAAACCATAGAAAAAATTAATAAAACCAAGAGCTGGTTCTTTGAAAAGATAAACAAAATTGACAAACCTTTAGCTAGACTCACCAAGAAAAAAAGAGAGAAGGCTCCAATAAGTAAAATCAGAAATGAAAAAGGAGAAATTACAATGGACACCTCAGAAATATAAAAGTTTAGAAGAGAATACTGTGAAGAGCTATATGCCAACAAATTGGATAATCTAGAAGAAATGGGTAAATTCGTAGAATCATACAACCTTCCAAAACTGAATCAAGAAGAAATAGAGAATTTGAATAGACCAATCACCAGTAAGGAGATCAAAACAGTAATCAAAAACCTCCCCCAAAATAAAAATCCTGGACCAGACGGCTTCCCTGGTGAATTCTACCAAACATTCAAAGAAGGCTTAATATCTATCCTTCTCAAACTCTTCCAAATATTGAAGAGGGGGGGAAGCTCCCTAACTCATCCTACGAAGCCAACATCACTCTGATACTAAAACCACACAAGGACAACAAAGAAAGAGAAAATTACAGGCCAATATCACTGATGAATTTCGATGCAAAAATCCTCAACAAAATACTAGCAGATCGCATACAACAATACATTAAAAAGATCATACACCATGATCAAGTGGGATTTATTCCAGGGACGTGGGGATGCTTCAGCATCCGCAAATCAATCAATGTGATACACCACATTAACAAATGAAGAATAAAAATCACATGATCATCTCAATAGATGCAGAGAAAGCATTTGACAAGATACAGCATCCATTTATGATAAAATCTCTGAATAAAATGGGTATAGAAGGAAAACACCTCAACATAATAAAGGCCACACATGAGAAACCCATAGCTGATATCATCCCCAATGGTGAAAAACTGAAAGCTATCCCTCTAAGAACAGGAACCAGACAAAGATGCCTGCTTTCACTACTCTATTTCTTCTTGATTCAGTTTTGGAAGGTTGTATGATTCTACGAATTTACCCATTTCTTCTAGATTATCCAATTTGTTGGCATATAGCTCTTCATAGTATTCTCTTCTAAACTTTTATATTTCTGAGGTGTCCATTGTAATTTCTCCTTTTTCATTTCTGATTTTACTTATTGGAGCCTTCTCTCTTTTTTTCTTGGTGAGTCTAGCTAAAGGTTTGTCAATTTTGTTTATCTTTTCAAAGAACCAGCTCTTGGTTTTATTAATTTTTTCTATGGTTTCTTTAGTCTCTATTTCATTTATTTCCACTCTGATTTTTATTATTTCCCTCCTTGTACTGATTTTGGGCTTTGTTTGTTCTTCTTTTTGCAGTTCCTTTAGGTGCACTTTTAGATTGTTTATTTGAGATTTTTCTTTTTTGTTGAGATAGGCCTGTATTGCTATAAACTTCCCCCTTAGAACTGTTTTTGCTGTATTCCATAAATTCTGGCATGTCGTATTTTCATTTTCATTTGTCTCCAGGTATTTTTGGATTTCTCTTTTGATTTCTTCATTGACCCAATCGTTGTTCTGTAGCATTTTGTTTAATCTCCACATATTCGTGGCTTTTCTGATTTTCTTCCTGTAGTTGATGTCTAGTTTCATACCATTGTGGTCAGAAAAGATGCCTGGTATTATTTCAATCTTCTTAAATTTATGGAGACTTGTTTTTTGTTTTTAAATTTTATTTATTTATTTATTTTTCCCCTAAAGCCCCAGTAGATAGTTGTATGTCATAGCTGCACATCCGTCTAGTTGCTGTATGTGGGACACGGCCCCAGCATAGCCAGAGAAGTGGTGCATGGGTGTGCGCCTGGGATCCGAACCCGGGCCACCAGCAGCAGAGCGCACGCACTTAACCACCAAGCCATGGGGCCGGCCCACATGGAGACTTGTTTTGTGGCCTAATATGTGATCAATCCTGGAGAATGTTCCATGTGCATTTAAAAGGAATGTGTATTCTTCAGTTTTTGGATGAAATGTTCTGTACATATCTACTAAGTCCATCTGGTCTAGTGTGTCATTTAAGGCCAATGTTTCTTTATTGATCTTCTGTTGAATGATCTACCCATTAGTGTAAGTGGAGTGCTCAAGTCACCTACTATTATTTTGTTACTGTCAGTTTCTCCTTTTATGTCTGTTAATAATTGATTTATATGTTTAACTGCTCCTATTGCGTGCATAGATATTTACAAGTGATGTCCTCTTGTTGGGTTATTCCCTTTATTGTTATGTAGTGCCTTTCTTTGTCTTGTTATCATTTTTATTTTAAGATCTAATTTGTTTGATATAAGTATTGCTACCCCCGCTTTCTTTTCATTGCCATTTGCATGGAGTATCTTTTTCCATCCCTTCACTTTCAGTTTGTGAGTGTCTTTAAGTCTGAAGTATGCCTCTTGTATGCAGCATATATATGGGTCTTGTTTTTTATCCAATCAGCCACCCTATGCCTTTTGATCGACCTTGATGCCATTGACATTTAAAGTTGCTGTTGATCAGTATGTACTTATTGCCATTTTGTTCCTTTTTTTCTGGGTGTTTTAGTAGTTCTTCTCTATTCCTTTCTATTTCTCTTGCTCTCTTCCCTTGTGGTTTGATGGCTTTCTTTAGTATCATGTTTGGGTTCCTTTCTCTTAATATTTTGTTTATTTATTATAGGTTTCTGTTTTGTGATTAACATGAGGTTCCTATATAATAACCTATGTATATAGAAATCTATATTAAGTTCATAGTCCCTTTAGTTTGACCTCTTTCTAAAGGCTCTACTCTTTTACTCCCCTCCTCCAACACTTTATGTTTTTGATATTGTATTTTACCTCTTTGTGTGTGTGTATGTATCCATTACCCTCTTATCATGGAAATAGGAAATTTTAGCACTTTTGTCTTTGATCTTCATATTATCTTTATAGGTGGTTGATCTGCTACCTTACTGTGTTTTTGCCTTTATCGGTGATTTTATTGTTTTTGGGGGGCTATAATTTTCTTATTCCTATTTGTGTTCTTCTCTTTCCCCATTAAATAAGTTCCTTTAGCATTTCTTGTAAGAGTGGTTGTTGGTGATAGACTCCTTTAATTCATACTTGTCTGGGAATCTCTTTATCTCTCCTTCCATTTGAATGATAGCCTTGCCGGGTAGAGTTCTTGGCTGTAGGTTCCTTCCTTTCAGCACTTTAAATATATCATTCCACTCCCTTCTAGTCTGTAAGGTTTCTACTGAGAAGTCAGCTGATGGCCTTATGGGGTTTCCTTTGTATGTAACTTGTTGCCTTTCTCTTATGGCTTTTAGGATTCTCTCTTTATCTTTAATTCTTAACATTTCAATTATAATGTGTTTTGGTGTGTGCTTCTTTGGGTTTATCTTGTTTGGTACTTTCTGTGTTTCCTGTACCTGGATGTCTGTTTCCCTCCTTAGGTTAGGAAAGTTTTCAGCTATTATTTCTTCAAATACAATCTGTTCCCCTTTGTCTCTCTTTTCTCCTTCTGGGACACCTATAATATGAATGTTAATGCACTTGATGTTGTCCCAGAGGTCCCTTCGACTGTTCTCATTTTTTAAATTCTTTTTTCTTTTACCTGTTCAGCTTGAGTGATTTCCCCTAGTCTTCCATCCAGCTTGCTGATCTGTTCTTCTGTATCATTTACTCTGCTATTGAGTTCCTCTGGTGATTTTTTTATTTCCAGCATTGGATTCTTCATTTATGATTGATTCTTTTTTATATTTTCCTATTCTTTGTTGATGTTCTCACTGAGTTCATCCATTCTTCTCCCAAGATTGGTGAGCATTCTTGTGACTTTTTGTTTGAACTCTTTCTCAGGTAGATTGTTTATTTCTGTTTCATTTAGTTCTTTTCCTGAAGTTTTGTCCTGTCCTCTTATTTGGAATGTATTCCTTTGCCTCCTCATTTTCCCTCTTTTTCTGTGCTTATATCTATGTATTAGGTAAGTCAGATACATTTCCTGATCTTGGAGATGTGGCCTTATGTAAGTGATGCCTTATGAGGCCCAGCAGTGCACTTCTCTCTTGTCACCAGTTCCAAATGTTCCAAGAATTACCCCTGTGTGGGCTACATGTGTCCTTCTGTTGTGGCAGGGTTGTTCTTGCTGCAGGTTCCCAGGGAGGCTAGGCTGTCCCCCTGTCCAGTTGGTTATAATGCTCAGCTGCATGTGGCTGCTATTGAACCTTCTGTCATGTTATCAGGCAGGGGGAGCCCCAGCATGGTTGGCTACAAGGTCTAATAGCACATTCCTGTTGTAGTTTTTCTGTTAAGTTAGTAGGCCCCCAGCATGGGTGGTTGCTAGGCTCAGGGGCTTACAATTCTTGTTGGCCTCCAGCTGTAAGGCTCTTGTCAGCCCTCTCAGGATTGCAGCTGAGCAGGGCTGGCCCCAGGCACAGAAGCACCCAATTGTTTCAGGCTTTGGAAGGTGGGGCCGATCCCCTATGTGGCTGTTTGAGAAGCACAAGTCTGCAGCTGACTAGCCCCACCGCCCTCAGGACCACACAGACCATCAACACAGTCCTGCCTCATGCGTGCACCCTGACCCCCAGAAGCAGACCCAGTTGCCCCACTGCAGAGGCCCCATACCTTCCACCAACACCCCACACACCCCACCCACTCCTCATGCACACCCTCACTCACAGAGGTGGACCCACTTACTTGGCTGCAGAGGATCCAGGCACCCAGCATATTCAGGCCCATAAGTTGCCCAAAGGCTTGCTGTTGGGTGGGGCCACTTCCTAGGGCGGGCTGCCTGCCCTGGCTGAGCTGGATTAAATCAGTGCTCTAGTGGGTGGGGCAGACCCTAGGCTAACAGGCCAGAGGAAGAACTCTAATGGTGTCTTCCAGCGTCTGTCATCACACGTGTACTAGGTCACAATAATGGCTGCTGCCAATGTTTCAGTCCTTGGAGAGCTCTCACCTCTCACCGAGATGCACCAAGAGCTTATCAGGTGAGTCTCTTTTTACCAAATGACTGTGCACCTTTCTGGTGATTTTAGGTTGCTTTCCAAAAAGGGGGAATTTGTGCATGGGCCGTTTAAGGGCTGGTTTTTTTCGCCTCACATCCAATAGCTTTTCTGAGGATATTCCCCATTAAAGTTAATAGCCAGCAAAGTCAGATCTCTGTTATGCTGAGTCCAAATGATGCTTATAGCAGTAATGCTCCCCTGCTCAGGTCCCCCACTCCTCCAGGGAAGGCTATGTACCTTAGGATTGCTCCTGGCTGGCCATGAGGCACTGTGGCTTGTGAAGGTGGCTTTTTTTCTCTCCAGAAAGGAATTTCTGCCTCGTCCACCTCAGTCAGGACTGTCCTTTGTTGTGGGGGTTCCTTTTATCCAGTTTCCAGTTCTTTCTTGGGGGAGTTGTTCCAAGAGTAGTTGTAAATTTGTTGTGTCCATGGGAGGATGTGATTTCTCAGTCTGTCTATGCCACCATCTTGACACCCTCCAGTCTACACTGCCTTTTCTCTCCCCACTTGCACTTATGGCCTCATGGGGAGTTCCCTATGATCAATTGATGAAAAGGAGACTTGAGCCTGGTTTACAGATTGTTCTGCACAATATTGTGCAGTGATGCACCATATGCACCACTCAGAAGCGGACAACTACAACACTATATCGTCTTTCTGGGACATCCCTGAAGGACAGTGGTGAAGAGAAATCCTTTTTGTAGGCAGAACTTTGGGCAGTGCACCTTGTTGTTCACTTTGCTTTGAAGGAAAAATTGCCAGACATGTGATTATACGGTGATTCATGGGCTTCAACCAATGGTTTGGTTGAATGGTCAGGGACTTGGAAGGAACATGACTAGAAAATTGGTGACAAGGAAGTCTGGGGAAGAGATATGTGGATAGACCTCTGAATGGACAAAAAACATGAAGATATTTGTGTCCCACATGAATGCTCACCAAAGGGTGCTCTCAGCAGTGGAGGATTTTAATAATCAAGTGGATAAGATAACCAGTTATATAGATATCAGTTAGCCTTGTTCCCTAGCCACTTCTGTCATTGCCCAGTGGACTCAGCAACAAGGACTTCCACTCACCAACGGTGACATGGCTATAGCCACTGCTGAGTGCCCAATCTGCCAGCAGCAGAGACCAACACCGAGCCCCGGATATGGCATCATTCCCCGGAGTGATCAGCCAGCTACTTGATGGCAAGTTGATTACATTGGACCACTTCCAACATGGAAGGGGCAGTGTTTTGTTCTTACTGGAATACGTGCTTACTCTGGATACAAACTTGCCTTCCCGGAATACAATGCTTTTGCCAAAACTACCACCCATTGGCTTACAGAATGTCTTAGCCACCATCAAGGTATTCCACACAGCATTCCTTCTCATCAAGGAACTCACTTCACAGCAAAAGAAGTGCTGCAAGGAGCCCATGCTCATTAAATTCACTGGTCTTACCGTGTTCCCCATTATCCTGCAGCAGCTGGTTTGATGGAACAATGGAATCACTCTTTGAAGACTCAGAGCCAGTGCCAGCTATGTGGCAATACCTTGTAGGGCTGGGCAAGGTTCTCCAGAAGACTGTATATGCTCTGAATCAGCATCCAATATATTGTGCTGTTTATCCCATAGCCAAGATTTACAGGTCCAGGAATCAAGGTGTGAAATGGGAGTGGCATCACTATTACCCCTAGTGACCCATTAGGAAAATTTTTGCTTACTCTCCTGGTGACCTTATGCTCTGCTGGCCTACAGGCCTTAGTTCCAGAGAGAGGAATGATTTGACCAGGAGATATAACAATGATTCCATTGAACTGAATGTTAAGACTGCCACCCTGCCTCTTTGGGTTCCTCATGCCTTTGAACCAATAGGCAAAGAAGGGAGTTACTGTGCTGGTTGAGGTATTTGATCCTAACTACCAAGGGGAAATTGGGTTACTATTCCATAATGGAGGTAAGAAAGTATCTTAGTTCAGGCTGCTATACCAGGATACTGTAGACTGGATCCTTTAAACAACAAACATTTATTTCTCTCAGTTCTGGAGCCCATAAATCTGAGATCAGGGTGCCAACGTGGTTGGGTTCTTGGTGAGGACCCTCTTCCTAGTTATATCATCACATGGCCGTCCTTGGTGCATGCAT
The DNA here is from genome assembly GCF_020826845.1 of Diceros bicornis minor. Lineage (NCBI taxonomy): Eukaryota > Metazoa > Chordata > Mammalia > Perissodactyla > Rhinocerotidae > Diceros > Diceros bicornis. The sequence goes on along the minus strand of NC_080759.1, from coordinate 7,528,221 downwards.
GCAGAGAGAGAGCTCGAGTCTCTTCCCCTTTTTATAAAGAGGGGCCATCATGATGGCCCCACCCTCATGACCTAATCTAATCTTAATTACTTCCCAAAGGCCCCACCTCCAAATACCATTACACTCGGGATTAGAGTTTTAACCTATGCATTTTGGAGGGACACAAACATTCAATCCATAGGGAAGACTATGTCTGGAGTACAGGAGAATGCTTAGGATGTCTCTTAGTATTAACATGCCCTGTGATTAAGGTCAGAGGAAAATACAACAACCCAAATGAGGCAGGACTACTAATGGCCCAGGACCTTCAGGAATGAAAGTTTGGGTGACTCCAGTAGGTAGAATCACAATCAGCTGAGGTGCCTGCTGAAAGCAAAGGGAACACTGAATGGGTAGTAGAAGAAAGTAGTTATAAATACCAGCTATGGCCATGTGACCAGTTACAGAACTAAGGACTGTAATTGGCATCAGTATCTCTTCTTTATTTTGTTGTAAATATGTTTTTATGTGTGTGTATGTATATGTATCTATATAAAGCAAATATCTTTGTTTTCTTCCCTATCTTTATTATCCCTTACCATGTAGAATAAGATGTATTGAGTTTATACCATAGTATTTAAGTATTGTTAACATTACATCATAGTATTTAAGTTATGGGATATCAAGGAGAAGAGTAAACATCACCTAAGGACTTTGCTTCCTCTTCTGGGGAAAGGCTTAGTGTGTTTTTGGTTGTATGTAGGATAGTTGTATCATGTCAGGTGGAAGTATGACCTTGCTATTGTCTTTGTTTGGAGATTTAATATGGTTTAAGGAGATACGTATGGGTGCCAACTTGACAAGGGTGGAAATGTGATGGTTTATTGTATATGTCAAGTTGGCTAGGCCATGGTACCCAGATATTTAGTCAAACATTCTAGGCGTTTCTGTGAAGGTATTTTTTAGATAGGATAAACATTTAAATCAGTAGACTGAATAAAGCAGATTACCTTCCATAATGTGAGTGGGTATCACACAGTCAGTTGAAGGCCTTAATAGAAAAAGGCAAACCTCCCAGGAAGATAGAGGGTTCTGCCAGCAGAATGCCTTTGGACTTGAACTGCAACTCTTTCCTGGATCTGCAGCTGGTGGCTTGCTCTGAAGATTTTGGACTTGCTGAGCCTCCACAATCACATGAGCCAATTCTTTAAAATAAATATGTCTCTCTATACATGCAACTTGTTGGTTATGCTTCTCTGGAGAATGTTGACTAATACATCACTCATACAGGCAATCTCTGGTGCCTGATTTTTCTTCAGTGTTTGGGTGATACCCTCTTGTTTCTTTGCATGTCTCATGATTTTTTTGGCAACAGCACATTGTTGGATAATATATGGGAGCAACTCTGGGTACTCCCCCCGACCCTAGGGGCTTGTTATTTGTTATTTGCATGCTTACTTGTGCAGTGACTTGCTGGATTATTTTCATGATGTCTATTCTCTCCCCTAACCTTCCCCACTCCTGCAGGGGAAAGCCTCTAATAATGGTCCCCAGAGGACATTATGTACTTGCCCCTTGTGTATGCCCACAGTCTCCCTGGGATGACAGTGGTTTTGGCAGGTCTTTATTTGACTATCTCTTTTCCTGACTATACCCAGCTGTAACACTACCCCAATTGCAGGCTGATTACTCTATTGTTTTCAATAATGCCCTAGGCATAAATTGCCTCATAGACTCATCTGACAAAATTTAGGCCCCTTTTGTGAGAGAACAGAGAGAAGAGGTGGAGAGAGGAGTGAAGATGCTAATACTTTTTTTTTATTTAAATTTTTTGTTTATTGCAGTAACATTGGTTTATAACAGTGTATAAATTTCAGGTGTACATAATTATACTTCTATTTCTGCATAGATTACATCATGTTCACCACCAAAATGCTAATTACAACCCATCACCACACACATGTGCCGAATTATCCCTTTCGCCCTCCCCCTACCCACTTCCCCTCTGGTAACCACCAATCCAATCTCTGTCTCTATGTGTTTGTTTATTGTTGTTATTATCTACTACTTAATGAAGGAAATCATATGGTATTTGACCTTCTCCCTCTGACTTATTTCGCTTTGCATAATACCCCAAATGTCCATCCATGTTGTCACAAATGGCTGGATTTCATCGTTTCTTATGGCTGAGTAGTATTCCATTGTGTATATATACCACATCTTCTTTATCCATTCGTCCCTTGATGGGCACTTAAGTTGCTTCCAAGTCTTGGTTATTGTGAATAACGCTGCAATGAACACAGGGGTGCATGTATCTTTATGCAATGGTGTTTTCAAGTTCTTTGGATAAATACCCAGCAGTGGAATAGCTGGATCATATCGTAGTTCTATCTTTGATTTTTTGAGGAATCTCCATACTGTTTTCCATAGTGGCTGCACCAGTTTGCACTCCCAGCAGCAGTGTATGAGTGTTCCCTTCTCTCCACATCCTCTCCAACACTTGTTGTTTCCTGTCTTGTTAATTGTAGCCATTCTGACGGGCTTGAGGTGATATCTCATTGTAGTTTTGAGTTGCATTTCCCTGATAGTTAATGATTTTGAACATCTTTTCTTGTGTCTGTTGGCCATCTGTATATCTTCTTTGGAGAAATGTCTGCTCAGGTCTTTTGTCTGTTTTTTAATTGGGTTGTTAGTTTTTTTGTTGTTGAGATGCATGAGTTCTTTATATATTTTGGAGATTAAGCCCTTATCAGATGTATGGTTTGCAGATATCTTCTCCCAATTGTTAGGTTGTCTTTTCGTTTTGTTGATGGTTTCCTTTGCTGTGCAGAAGCTTTTTAGTTTGATGTAGTCCCATTTGTTTATTTTTTCTATTGTTTCTCTTGCCCGGTCAGACATGATGCTTGAAAATATGTTGCTAAGACCGATGTCGAAGAGCGTACTGCCTATGTTTTCTTCTAGAAGTTTCATAGTTTCAGGTCTTACATTCAAGTCTTTAATCCATTTTGAGTTAATTTTTGTGTATGGTGTAAGGTAAGGGTCTACTTTCATTTTTTTGCATGTGGGTGTCCAGTTTTCCCAGCACCATTTGTTGAAGAGACTTTCTTTTCTCCATTGTATGTTCTTGGCTCCTTTGTCAAAGATTAGCTGTCCATAGATCTCTGCGTTTATTTCTGGGCTTTCGATTCTATTCCATTGATCTGTGTGTCTTTTTTTGTGCCAGTACCATGCTGTTTTGATTACTATAGCTTTGTAGTATATTTTGAAGTCAGGGAGTGTGATACCTACAGCTTTGTTCTTTTTTCTCAGGATTCCTTTAGCTATTCGGGGTCTTTTGTTGTTCCATATAAATTTTAGGATTCTTTGTTCTATTTCTGTGAAAAATGTTGTTGGAACTTTGATAGGGATTGCATTGAATCTATAGATGGCTTTAGGAAGTATGGACATCTTAACTATGTTAATTCTTCCAATCCAAGAGCATGGACTATCTTTCCATTTCTTTGTGTCTTCTTCAAATTGTTTCAGCAATGTTTTATAGTTTTCGGTGTACAGATCTTTCACCTCTTTGGTTAAGTTTATTCCTAGGTATTTTATTCTTTTTGTTGCAATTGTAAATGGGATGGTATTCTTCATTTCTCTTCCTGTTACTTCATTGTTAGTGTATAGAAAGACAACTGATTTTTGTATGTTGATTTTGTATCCTGCAACTTTACCATATTCGTTTATTACTTCTAAAAGTTTTCTGGTGGATTCTTTAGGGTTTTCTATATATAAAATCATGTCATCTGCAAATGTGACAGTTTCACTTCTTCCTTTCCAATTTGGATCCCTTTTATTTCTTTCTCTTGCCTGATTGCTCTGGATAGGACTTCCAGTACTATGTTAAATAGGAGTGGTGAGAGTGAGTATCCTTGTCTGGTTCCTGTTCTTAGAGGGATAGCTTTCAGTTTTTCACCATTGAGGATGATATTAGCTGTGGGTTTGGCATATATAGTCTTTATTATGTTGAGGTACTTTCCTTCTATATCCATTTTATTCAGAGTTTTTATCATAAATGTATGCTGTATCTTTTCAAATGCTTTCTCTGCATTATTGAGACGATCATGTGATTTTTATTCTTCATTTTATTAACGTGGTGTATCACGTTGATTGATTTGCGAATGTTAAACCATCCCTGCATACCTGGAATAAATCCCACTTGATCATGGTGTATAATCTTTTTAACGTATTGTTGTATGCGATTTGCTAGTATTTTGTTGAGGATTTTTGCATCGATGTTCATCAGTGATATTGGCCTGTAGTTTTCTTTTTTTGTGTTGTCTTTGTCTGGTTTTGGTATCAGGGTAATGTTGGCTTCGTAGAATGAGTTAGGGAGGTTCCCCCACTCCTCAATTTTTTGGAAGAGTTTGAGAAGGATAGGTATTAAGTCTTCTTTGTTTGGTAGAATTCACCAAGGAAGCCGTCTGGTACTGGAATTTTATTTTTGGGGAGATTTGTGATTACTGTTTCAATCTCCTTACTGGTGATTGGTCTATTCAAATTCTCTACTTCTTCTTGATCCATTTTTGGAAGGTTGTATGATTCTAAGAATTTATCCATTTCTTCCAGATTGTCGAATTGGTTGGCATATAGCTTTTCATAGTATTCTCTTATAATCTTTTGTATTTCTGAGGTGTCTGTTGTAATTTCTCCTTTTTCATTTCTGATTTTACTTATTTGTTCCTTCTCTCTTTTTTTCTTGGTGAGTCTAGCTAAAGGTTTGTCAATTTTGTTGATCTTTTCAAAGAACCAGCTCTTGGTTTTATTAATTTTTTCTATTGTTTTTTGGTCTCTATTTCATTTATTTCCACTCTGATTTTTATGATTTCCCTTCTTCTACTGATTTTGGGCTTTGTTTGTTCTTCTTTGTCCAGTTCCTTTAAGTGCATTGTTAGATTGTTTATTTGAGATTTTTCTTGTTTATTGAGATAGGCCTGTATTGCTATAAACTTCCCTCTTAGAACCACTTTTGCTGTATCCCATAAATTCTGGCATGTCATATTTTCATTTTCATTTGTCTCCAGGTATTTTTTGATTTCTTCTTTGATTTCTTCGTTGACCCAGATATTGTTCAGTAGCATTTTGTTTAATCTCCACGTATTTGTGGCTTTTCTGATTTTCTTCCTATAGTTGATTTCTAGTTTCATAACGTTGTGGTCAGAAAAGATACTTGATATTATTTCAATCTTCTTAAATTTATGGAGACTTGTTTTGTGGCGTAACATGTGATCAATCCTGGAGAATGTTCCATATGCATTTGAAAAGAACGTGTATCCTTCGGTTTTTGGATGGAATACTCTGTATATATCTACTAGGTCCATCTGTTCTAGTGTGTCATTTAAGGCCAATGTTTCCTTATTAATCTTCTGTTTGGATGATCTATCCATTGGTGTAAGTGGAGTGTTAAAGTCCTCTGCTATTATTGTGTTACTGTCTATTTCTGTTTTTATGTCTGTCAATAATTTCTTTATATATTTAGGTGCACCTACATTGAGTGAGTAGATATTTACAAGTGTTATATCCTCTTGTTGGATTGTTCCCTTGATCATTATGTAATGCCCTTCTTTGTCTCTTTTTACAGTTTTTGTTTTAAAGTCTATTTTGTCTGATATGAGTACTGCTACCCTAGCTTTCTTTTCATTGCCATTTGCAGGGAGTATCTTTTTCCATCCCTTCACTTTCAGTTTATGAGTGTCTTTAGGTGCCCAGGGAGGCCGAGTTATGCTCCTGGCCAGCTGTTGTAATGCTCAGCTGCTTGTAGTTGTTGTGGGCCCTTCAGTCTCTTTATCAGGTATGGGGAGCCCCAGCACAGTTGGCTGCAAGTTCTAATATTACATTTGTGTTGCAGTATTTCTTTTAAGTGAGTAGGCCCCCAGCGTGGCAGGTTGTTAGGCTCAGGGCCTTACAATTGCTATAAGCCTCCAGCCTTTAGGTCTCTTGTCAGCTCTCTGAGGATTGCAGCTGGGTAGGGCTGGCCTCAGGCACAGGAGCACCCAATTGTTTCAGGCTTTGGAAGGTGGAGCAAACCCCCTATGTGGGTGTTTGAGAAGCACACGTCTTCTGCAGCTGACAAGCCCTGCTGCCCACAGGTCCACACACACAGTAAACACAGTCCTGCCCCGTGTGCATGCCCCAACCTCCCAAAGTGGACCCAATCTCTCCACAGTGGGAGCCCCACACACTCCACCACCGCCCCACACTCTCCACCTGCTCCTTATGCACATCCTGCCCTGCTGAAGTCGGCTCAGTTGCCAGGCAGCAGAGAATCCAGTCACCAATCTATGCAGGCCCACATGTTGCCTGAGGGCTTGTTGTTGGGTGGGGCCTGTCTATAGGATGGGCTGCCTGCCCTGGCTGAGCTGGATTAAATCGGTGCTCTAGCGGGTGGGGCAGACCCCGGGCTAGCAGGCCTCAGGGAGAACTCCAATGGCATCTGTGTCAGCACGCCCACACCAGGCCACAACAATGGCTGCCGCCAATGTCCCAGTCCCTGGAGAGGTCTCACCCCTCACCGAGATGCACTCAGGGCCTATTAGGTGAGTCTCTTTTCACCGCAGCACTGTGCACCTTTCTTTCTGGTGATTTTAGGTTGCTTTCTGAAACGGGTGAGTTAGCGTGTGGGCCCTTTAAGAGCCAGTTTTAATTTCTTTGTGAACCAGCTTTTCTGGGGGTACTCCCCAATGTTTTAGTAGCAGGCAAAGTGAGATATTATGCCACTCATCTCGATTGTGCTGGGTCCACAAAATGCCCCTAGCGCGGGCGCTCCCCCGCTCAGGGCCCCTCTCCTCTAGGGAGGCTGTGTACCTGTGTGCTGCTCCCGGGCAGCTGTGAAGCACTATGGCTTCTAATGGCGGCATTTTTCCTCTCCAGAAGGGAGTTTCTGCCTCTTCCTCCTCAATTAGGATTTTCCGTTGTTGCAGGAGTTCCTCTTATCCAGTTTTCAGTTCTGTCTCAGGGGTAGTTTCTCCACGAGTAGTTGTAAATTGGCTGTGTCCGCAGCAGGAGGTGAGTTCAGAGTCTGCCTCTGCCGCCATCTAGACTTCCTCCGATGATACTTTTGCTTGCTTAGTGGGGAGCTAAGGGATATTGTCTATAGTTAGTGGAAAATTTAAGTTTGCTGATTATTACTGCAATTAGATGCAATTGAAACTAAAGCTAAAAATATTGATATAACTATATTGGGAGGTGATAGTAGTGGTAAAGGGACCTAAATCCTTATCTATCATAATAGGAAAATAAATAATATCTAAAGTTAGTCAAGAAATAGTGACTTAACTGAAAGATACAGAGGTGATCATAGAAGAACTGAAATCAGAACCAGTTAAAAGTGGCTACCTCCGAGGAGCAAGTCTAGAGGTGCAGAAGGTCATTTAGAGGCCTTCCTCCCTCCCTCTCTCTCTTCTTCCCTCCCTTTCTTTCTTCCTTGGTCCCTACATCCCTCCCTCTCTCTCCCTTTTCCTCTTTCTTTTCCTTCCTCTCTCTCTCTCATCAGCCTTCCTGTACTATTTTATATGTTAAACATGTGCATTTATTACTTTCATTAAAATTTAAAAATTTAAAGGTTTGCTAAGTAAATAAACATTAGACATTATGTCACTGAAGAGAACAAGAGTCTTTTTTTGAGTACTTGAAGGGCTTTCAATTATTAATAGTTTTATGCAACTTACACATCATTCTTATCTATTTGTTAAGGCATGTCCCTATATACCTGGTCTTAGGATATTCTTAATGTTAGTCATTATGGATCTTTGTCTGCCCCTGGAAATATTAAAATTACATTCCTCAAGAAGATCTCCCAAAAAACCCAACCCACCAAAAAACAACCCCTCCTGGCAAAACCAAATTCAGGATCCTTCGAAGAGATAGTTCCCAAAGTCAGTGTTTGAAATTTGTTCTGACCCCAGAAAAGCTCTTCACAGCTGTCTCTTTTTCTATTTCTTTTTGGCAAACTAGTTGGCTTACAATTTAGCCTGTATCTCCAATGAATCTATCAATTGCCTCCCAACTGTCTTTCACCATAACCTTCACTATTTTTAGAGCACCCTTGGGTTTAAACATTTCTACATTCTGTTGCAAAGTAAGTCAGTTCCTTTGGGGAGAACTTTTGGAGCTCTCTGTTCTATGGTCTGCTTCTCTCCCTGGGAAAAATCTCTGAACCATGGCTCTGGTGGGGATGGGGACAATGGGAAGCTTGTCTCTGAGTGACACTCCTGGGTTAGGAGCTGAGTGCTCAGTGGAGTGGCTGGCAGCAGCCTCTGAACTTCTCAGGTTGCCTCTCTTGGCATGGAAACCTGCCCCATGAACTGGGGAAGGGGTCTTCAAGGCCCTAGTATTTGCATTATTTGTAGTATTCTCAAAGTAGAGCCTCCATCCCATGAGTGCTGGCTGTACAGGAGAAGGGAGCCCCCATCTTTCAGCCACACTCCCCTGAAACTTAATATCCTGAGCAAGAAGAGAGTGGGGGCAGGATGAGAAATGCTGACTTCTATCTCTCCCAGTAAGACAACCCTCTGACTGGGAGCAGGGGTGAGAAGATGCCTTGTGTTCTGGGCTATACCAGTCAGGAGTGGAATTTCCATCTCATTGAGCTGGGAGAGGATTAGGGCATAGATCTTGGTTCAAATAATGTTTGAACTGTTTTTACTAAATTTTAGTAGATTTTCTTGAATAACTGTTTCTTCATTTACTGTATTCCCTTAGGACCATTTGTAGAGACAAATATTCAAAAAAAAATTTTTCACTAGTCTACTGGTCTGCAGAGTTTTTCACACTATTGTGCTAGAAGTAGAACGCTCACGTAGGTGCCACTTTAATTTGGTCTGAGGAGTACCCAGAGCCTGTTGGAGCCAGATTCAGAATTAAACCACCATTTTCCTGCTATGGTTATATATGTGGGGAAGGATGGTGTGTAGGGAGAGAGTCTTCCAACTGCCTGCTAGACCCAGAAGATGGCAGGTGACTCTCACACACATGTGCATGGTCTCCTCCTCAGCCACTCACACATTCATGATGACCTGTCCAGCCACACTGACTCACAGCAATCCCACTCTAGTCTGTCACCCAAGTCCAGTCCTAGTTGTCGCCACACACACCAGTTCTATGCTGGCCATAGTGAATGTGATCAAGTGTAAAGTTTCCAGTGAGGAGCCCACCTCCAGACTCCAAGAGAGAACTGAGATTCTCCATCCTGAGCCTTTCTCCCACTCTTGACTGGGTGGTGGTATGGAAAGGGTTACAGGTCTTAGGGTTCTTTCTATGGCTGTGATCCATTATACTGGCAGCTACCAGAGCAGATGAGGACCCAGCTCCCCATCTTCCAGGGGGATACATCCCTGGAAGTAAGTATCCTTGAGTGTTCAGGAATGGAGCACACAGTCTCTTTGAACTCAGATGTCCTTTTCCCCCTAATATGTTAGAAGGCAGCTAGGGACCAATCCTCCTTCATTCATTTCTTCCCAGAGAACCCAGTCTGAGTCCTAGATCATCTCTCAATTTCTGTTGAGAATACTGGCCTCACAGTACACAAACCCTGAGTCAGAGCCAGCCCTTAACACTCTCCTCAGTTACTTCTGAAACCTTCCATCTCCTGTTCAGCTCTACATATAAATAGCTTTTATAACAGAAGTGTGTCAAGGTCGTGAGATGTGGTAGAAAAAGAATGTGTCCAAGGTCATGAGGTAGAGGAGGTAAGTTCTTTCCAGACCTGCCCCTTCCAATTATGTATCCCTGGGCACAAAATAAGGTCTGTTTCTTTATCTTGAAAAGAAAATGGGTGGATAGGATGATTTCAGTGATCCTGCTGGGATAGAAAAACCTGTTATTTTATTCAGTACATATGTGCTTAATGTCTGCTTTGCCCAGGCACTGTGGCTAGGGCAGTAGACAAGACAGGTAAGAAACCCACATTATGGAGCTCACCGTTCCTGGGGGAAACATGGACACCCCGTTCCTTGCCATCCTCCTGCTTTTGCCTGCCCAACAGTCCATCTTCTCACGCCCTGAATCTGGGTTGTCCCCCCAGCTTACAGCCACCCCACTTTCAGCTGCACCAGGTTGTCCATGGACCAAAAGTTACAGGTACACTGTCTCCAGCCAGGTGACTGGACCAAGTGATAGCTCTCTTCCAGGAATGCCCACTTGCACCTCCAAGAGGGCTGGTCTGACTCTAGTCCTGACGGTTGAAGCCCTTCTTACTCTACCTCCTACCTATTGGATGCTGTGAATGGAATTCCAGAGTAGAGTAAAGGTGCCCTGAGCCCATATAGGCCACCTCTACCAGGAGTTCTTTACCTGGGTTCTACTGAACCCCAGTCTATGAATAGCATTCAGGAGTTGGTGAAAGTGGGTGGGAAAAAGTATTTATTTTCCCTAGACTTTATGAGAAATATAGTTTTCTCTTCCATGATGAACAGAGGTAACCAAACAGAAGGATTAAGAGGACCTGGGGATTGGTTACCAAGAGAAACTACAGATGATATCATGCCACAGTTGTTACAGACAACTCAAAATTTCATTTGTACCCATCGTGATTTCAAAATCACTGTGGCTGTTAGACTTTCTGTTAGGCTTATTCTGTAATGAGTTAATAAAGAAGTACATATATTATTTATACTGTATTTCAATATAATTGATTTCCTTTGTATCTTATTTTATGCATTTACAAACATACTTCTGAAAAGGGGTCTATAGGTTTCACCAAATAGCAAGAGGAGTCCATGGCCCAGAAAGGCACAGCTCTTTCCAGCATCTGTGTTGCTTTTCCCTCAGAGCCTCAGAGCATCATCTTTCAAATATGCTGCTGTCACTCACCTGGACCCCCGCTGGTGGTTTTATCTGAAGGCTTTCCTCTGAAAGGCTGTGGACTCAGGCTCTCTGTAGACAGCCCCACATCTTCCCTAGCTTGCTCAGACCACTATCCTTCTGAAATCTCCTCTTTTTCTCCATTTAGGCATCCCTAGTGCTCCAGCCCTGCCTCTCTTCTCCTCCTGCAGCTGAGAACCTTTGTTTCCCACGTGGAGTCACTGCAATAAGTCACACATATCTCTTATCCCTCAATTTAAGGCCACTGACTTCTCTCAGACACACAGAATAACTGGTTGCATTTCCCTCCAGTTTCCCAGCAGACATGTACCCAACCCTGCTATGTTCTAGCTCAGGATAGCAGTGTGGTACGGAGAAGGCAAGACAAGTGAATATTTTCTCCTCTCCACAGCTTCATCTGCCAAAGATGAAATAAAGTTTCCTCATATGTCCCATTCCTTAACCCTCTAAGGTAAAGTCTTCCCTAGAGGTAGAGGTTTGGGACAATTGGTGGAGAGCGCTCTGGCTGCCTGGTTGGGCTTGCATCTTGCACCAGGAGCTGCCTTGATAAGCCATCTTCTGGCAGGTACAGGGATGATGGCTGCCCTGGGGGAGCAGAATCACCTTCAGAAATCCCTGCTGCATAGAGGGATCCACCTGCTCCATGTGTTTCTGAGCACTTCTTATTTTATTCCACTGGGTCTGCAAGAGGTGAGAGGGAGGATCTTCCAGGCCCTTTGCTGATGTATCCACCATTCCAGCACCAACTATACACTCCACACACTCCACTCTGAAACCTTGTGGTTTCAGCATTTGCAGGACCACAGAGTCAAGACAGAACATTTAGATTCAGAACCTTAGGAGTCCTAAACTTTTGACTGTGTTACACAGAACAGAGCCCTCTCTGCTTTGCCATGTCTATCATAACATCCTTGGACTGGCTGATAGTGGGTGCCTTGCCACTGGTGGGGGTGCTATGGGGTGCCCTTGTAGGCTCAGAGAGTGCCATCAGGGATTAATGATGCAGTGATGTATTTATTCACATGCCTCACATTGGTCAGTCTGCTCCATCCCTGTAAAAACTCATAACCTATCAAAAGCAGAAGATAGCCATGTAGATATTACTAGTACCCACCCTTGTCTGGGTCTTATGTCCTTCTGGGGACTTCACTTTCAACCTCTTTTGCAGTACAGTGGAGCCACATAACTAGTTATGCCCAGTGGACTGAAAGGGGAAGTGATATTTGTTTCTTCAGGGTCAAAACATGGACCCAGAGCGGGTATGAGATTTCCATGAGCTCTTTTCCCTTCCTTTGCAACCATGAGGCCTCTTGTTCCAGAAGGCTCAGCTACAATGAGGTCTCCATCAACAAGTCTTCCTGAGTGATTTGGTGGAGCAAGCCTACCCCCAAACTCTACCCCCAACTAACTCTCATTTGATATGTACCTTGAGGAAGAAATAAATCATTATTTGTTAAGACAATGAAAGTTTGAGGTTTACTTCTTACCACAGCATACCTAGTCTATCCTAACTAATTAGAAGGCTATTAAAAGAGAGAGGGAGGAATAAGCTTATGTTAGTCTTGGGGTTTTATTAAGTCAGAGATGAGAAAACTTTTCCTTAAAGGCCTTTAAAATAAAAATATTTTAGGCTTGTGGGCCATACAGTCTGTGTCACAGCTACTCAACTCTACAGCTGTAGAGTGAAAGCAAGCCATAGACAATAAAAAAATGGATAAATATGTCTGTTCCCATAAAACCTTATTTACAAAAACAGGCACTGGCTATGGGCTGTAGTTTGCTGGCTTCTGATTGGCCAGCAGAGCCCTGGTTCTCTCCTGGGCTCTTAGTACCAATGGTTCTCCACCCAGACTGCCTGTGAATTTCTGAAGAAGAGTTAAAGAATAAGGATACTCTAGGGCCCCTCCACCCCTGGCCACTAGATCAGAATCTCTGAGGGTAACCTAGTCATGGGTTTAAAGTTTAAAGTTCTGGTCCTGTTTAAAGTTACCCAGATGGTTTAAATTCAGAGTGAGGGCTGATACCTACAGCTATGGCCCCTAACAATTAATTCCTAAAAATTCCTGCTTACATCAGGAGTGCCAGGGACATGTCTTGGAGCCTTCTGGATCCCCTAACACATGGCATCAAAAAACTAGTTTTTCTAAGAAGAGAGGGATTGCAGGTTGTTCAGAGAAGGCTGTCCAAACCTGCCTCGCAGATTTGAGAACCAACACAAACCTTTGCCCCTGGCTGTTCCTCAACCCCAAGGGGCCCACCCAGTGTGAATACCCTTTATTGACATACCCCTACCACTGCCATCCAGGCCGTGGGATTGATAGAGATTCCCAGAGCATACCACATGTTCCCTTTTTGGCTTACCCTTGCTTGAACTGATGTTCATAACTTGCAGCCAAAAGAATATTAACCAAGGCACTTAGCCAAACCATCCTCTTCTCTTGATTTCTCTGTGTCTGTCGAGGTATGAATATTCACTCAGTCACCTAGGCTCATAGCCTTGAATTGTTCACTGAGTTTTCCTGCTTATTTTCTCACAGCCTTCACCCTGAGTTATACCTGCTCACTTTAAAACCTAAGTCAATGTTGCCAAGATGGTCTCAGCAGAAATAAAAAATGTATCTGATAAAAATTTATCAATGATCATTAAAAATGGTGGCAGAGTGACATCAGCATAATGGCAGAGTGAGCTTTCCTGTAAACTCTTTCCCTGATAAGATACAACAAAAGGGACAGTCACAGACCAACAATGGACTCCTACACAACAAAAAGGAAGATCGGAAAGATCCACACTGCTGCACATCTGAGAGTGGACGTCCTGGGGCCCCCGGAGGAAGTGGGGAGAGGTAAGGAGAACTCCTCTCCCTCCCCATCAGATCAGCAATCCAGGTCTGTGCCACTCCCAGAGAGGGGGGAGGGGCAGCCCTCTGCAGGGAAACTGTAGCTCTTTGAGCTCTCTCAGCCAGTGGGAAACTCCCACACAGAAGACTCAGAACTGCTGCAGGGGTGCCATCAGCATCTGAGCACCCCAGGAGAGTGGATAACGAGGGGCAAGCGAGAAGCCAGCCACACCAGGGGCCCAGCAGGCAAAAGACAGAGCCCCGCCCCATGCCCAACACTGCAGCTCAGCCGACTCAACCAGACAGAGCAACCCAGCCGATCTCAGCAAGCAGCCGGGGCAGAGTGCAGGGGGCTCAGATTACACAGCCCTTAACCACCACATGGTGGCGGCAGGTGAAAACTGCAATCAGATACTTCCAGGATGAGGAAAAACAAAGCAAATACAGGAACCACAATGCAAAGGTATGTGAAATCACCAGACCAGAGGGAAAATGACAAGCACCCAGAAACCAACCCTGAAGGCACAGAAATCCATAACCTGAATGACAGAGATTTCAAAATAGCTATCATAAAAAAAAATCAACGAAATACAAGATAACACAGACAAACAATTCAATGAAATAAGGAGTTTCTTCACAAAAGAGATTGAAATCATAAAGAAAAACCAATCGGTACTGATGGAGATGAAGAACACAATGAAGGATATAAAGGAGAATCTGGAATCTTTAAAGAACAGAGCTGACAATATGGTGGAAAGAATGAGCATTATAGAGGATAGGAATACAGATATGCTCCAGATAGAGGAGGAGAGAGAACTAAGACTAAAAAGAAATCAAGAAAGTCTCCAAGAAATATCCGACTCTATTAGGAAATGTAACATAAGAATTATAGGTATTCCTGAGGTTCTCCCTGAGGGAAAAAGGAACGGAGAGCCTATTCAAGGAAAGAATAGCTGAGAACTTCCCAAATCTGGGGAAGGAGCAAGAAATACCAGTAAGTGAAGCCAATAGGTCACCTAAATATGTCAACAGGCAAAGGCCCACTCCATAGCATATAGTGGTAAGGCTGGCTAAAGTCAATGACAAAGCAACAATATTAAGGGCAGCTAGACAAAAACAAAAAATAACGTTCAAAGGAACTCCCATCAGACTCTCAGCAGATTTCTCAACAGAAACTTAATAGGCTAGAAGAGACTGGAATTATATATTCAAAATACTGAAAGACAAAATCTTTCAGCCAAGAATACTCTATCCAGCAAAAATATCCTTCAAATATGATGCAGAAATAGTAACTTTCCCAGATAAACCAAGGCTAAGGGAGTTCATGGCCAAGAGACCCCCACTACAAGAAATACTCAAGAAGGCCCTCAGGCCTGGAAAAAAGAAGAGAAAGGGAATACAAAGCTTGGAGCAAGGAGAAAAATAGGTAGACAAGATCAGAAAAATAATAGATCTTTACCGGAATAGGTTAGCAACCACTTAAATACCAAAATCAAAGATCAAAGGAAGGAAATCACCAAAAATAAATATAACCTCATCACTGTAAACACACACCCACAACACAAGATAGAATAAGTTGTAACAAGAATGACTTAGAAGGGGAAGA
Source organism: Diceros bicornis minor (assembly GCF_020826845.1). NCBI lineage: Eukaryota > Metazoa > Chordata > Mammalia > Perissodactyla > Rhinocerotidae > Diceros > Diceros bicornis. The sequence goes on along the minus strand of NC_080759.1, from coordinate 7,512,939 downwards.
AGAAAGAGATTGAATTGACTTAGTATAAGGAAAAAAGAGGCCATCAGATAACAGACTATCTCATACACAAGAATTTTTATACAAACCTCAAGGTAACCACTAAACAAGTAATTGAAACAAAATCACATAGGATAAACAAAGAGAAAACTAGAAGAGTCATAAGACAGAACAACCAAACTGAATTGCCAGTCCAAAACAAATGGGACAAGAAACAAAGGAAATGCAAAAGAACCAGAAAATAAGTGACAAAACAGCAACGTCAATCCCTCATATATCAATAATTACCCTAAATGTAAATGGATTGAACTTTCCAATCAAAAGATGCAGAGTGGCAGGATGGATTAAAAAGCAAGACCCAACAATATGCTGCCTGCAGGAAACACATCTCAGCTCTAAAGACAAGCACAGGCTCAGAGTGAAAGGATGGAAGACAATACTCCAAGCTAATAGTAAACAAAAGAAAGGAGGTGTTGCCATACTCATATCAGACAAAGTAGACTTCAAGATAAAACAGGTTAGGGCCAGCGCCGTGGCTTAGCAGTTAAGTGCATGCGCTCCACTACTGGCGGCCCGGGTTCGGATTCCAGGCACGCACCGATGCACCACTTCTCCGGCCATGCTGAGGCCACGTCCCACATACAGCAACTAGACGGATGTGCAACTATGACATACAACTATCAACTCGGGCTTTGGGGAAAGAAAGAAAAAAAAGGAGGAAGATTGGCAATAGATGTTAGCTCAGAGCCGGTCTTCCTCAGCAGAAAGAAGAGGATTAGCATGGATGTTAGCTCAGGGCTGATCTTCCTCACATACACAAAAAAAGATGAAACAGGTTAAGAGAGACGAAGAAGGGCAATATATAATGATAAAAGGGACACTCCACCAAGAAGACATATCACTTATAAATATATATGCACCCAACATAGGAGCACCAAAGTACATAAAACAACTATTAACAAACTTAAAAGGAGATATTAGCAGCAACACAATAATATTAGGGGATCTTAATACCCCACTTACACCAATGGATAGATCATCCAGACAAGAAGTCAATAAAGAAAGAGTGGACTTCAATGAAAAACTGGACGAGATGGACCTAGTAGACATATACAGAGCACTCCATCCAAAAACAGCTGACTACACATTCTTCCCACGTGCACATGGAACGTTGTCAAGGATAGACCATATGTTGGGAAACAAAGCAAGCCTCAATAAATTTAAGAAGATTGAAATCATAACAAGCATCTTTTCAGACCATAATGCTATGAAACCGGAAATCAACCACAAGAAAAAAACTGGGAAAGTGACAAAAATGTGGAGATTAAACAACATGCTACTGAACAGATTATTGATGAAATTAAAGGAGAAATCAAAAAATACCTAGAAACAAACAAAAATGAAAATATGCCACACCAAATCATATGGGATGCAGCAAAAGCGGTCTTGAGAGGGAAACTCATAGCAATACAAGCCCACCTTAACAAACAGGAAAAAGCCCAAATAAGCAACCTTAAATTACACCTAACAGGACTAGAAACAGAAGAACAAACAAAGCCCAAAGTCAGCAGAAGGAGAGAAATAATAAAAATCAGAGCAGAAATAAATGAAATTGAGACCAAAAAAATAGTAGAAAGGATTAATGAAACAAAGAGTTGGTTCTTTGAGAAGATAAACAAAATTGACAAACCCTTAGCCAGACTTACTAAGAAAAAATGAGAAAAGGCTCAAATAAATAAAATTAGAAATGAAAGAGGAGAAATTACAATGGATACCATGGAAATACAAAGGATTATAAGAGAATACTATGAGAAATTATATGCCAACAAATTGGACAATCTAGATGAAATGGCTAAATTCTTAGACTCATACAACCTCCCAAAACTGAAACAAGAAGAAATGGAGAATCTGAATAGACAAATCACAAGTAAAGAGATTGAAATAGTAATCAAAAACCTCCCAAAAAATAAAAGTCCAGGACCAGATGGCTTCTCTGGTGAATTTTACTAAACATTCAAAGAAGATTTAATACCCATCCTTCTCAAACTATTCCAAAAAATAGAGCAAGATGGCACACTTCCTAATGCATTCTATGAGGCCAGCATCACCCTGATACCAAAGCCAGACAAAGACAATACAAAGAAGGAAAATTACAGGGCAATATCGCTGATGAACATAGATGCAAAAATCTTCAACAAAATGTTGGCAAACTGAATACAGCAATACATTCAAAAGATCATACACCATGATCAAGTGGGATTTATACCAGGGAGGCAGGGATGGTTCAACATCCTCAAATCAATCAACATGATATACCACATCAACAAAACAAAGAATAAAAACCACATTGTCATCTCAATAGATGCAGAGAAGGCATTTGACAGGATACAACATCCATTTATGATAAAAAACTCTCAACAAAATAGGTATAGAATGAAACTACCTCAACATAATAAAGGCTATCTATGACAAACCCACAGCCAACATCATACTTGACGGGGAAAGGCTGAAAGCCATTCCTCTGACAACAGGAATGAGACAAGGCTGCCCACTCTCACCACTCTTGTTCAACGTAGTACTGGAGGTTTTGGCTACAGCAATTAGGCAAGAAAAAGGAATAAAAGGAATCCAAATAGGCAACAAAGAAGTGAAACTCTCACTATTTGCAGATGACATGATTTTATACATAGAAAACCCTAAAGAATCCATTGGAAAACTATTAGAAATAATCAACAACTACAGCAAAATCACAGGGTACAAAATCAATCTACAAAAATCAGTTGCATTTCTGTATGTTAATAACGAACTAACAGAGAGAGAGCTCAGAAAGATAATACCATTTACAATTGCATCAAAAAGAATAAGATATCTGGAAGTAATCTTACCAAGAAGGTGAAAGAGCTATACAATGAAAATTACAAGACATTACTGAAGAAATTGATGACAACATAAAGAAATTGAAAGACATCCCGTGCACATGGATTGGAAGAATAAACATAGTTAAAATGTCTATATTACCTAAAGCAATCTACAGATTCAATGCAATCCCAATCAGAATCCCACTGACATTCTTCATGGAAATAGAAAAAAGAATACTGAAATTCACATGGGGCAACAAAAGACCTCAAATACCTAAAGCAATCCTAAGAAAAAATAACAAAGCTGGAGACATTACAATCCCTGACTTCAAAACATACTACAATGCAATAGTAACCAAAACAGCATGGTACCGGTACAAAAACGGACACACAGATCAATGGAACAGAACTGAAACCCAAAAATAAAACCACACATATACAGACAGCTAATTTTTGACAAAGGAGCTAGGAACATACAATGGAGAAAGGAAAATCTCTTCAATAAATGGTGTTGGGAAAACTGGACAGCCACATGCAAAAGAATGAAAGTGGACCATCTGATATCGCCATTCACAAAAATTAACTCAAAATTGGCCAAAGACCTGAAGATGAGACCTGAAACCATAAAATTCATAGAAGAAAATATAGGCAACACACTATTGGACATTGGTCATAGAGGAATCTGTTCATATGCCATGCCTACCCAGTCTAGGGAAACTAAGAAAAAATAAGCAAGTGGGACTTCATCAGATTAAAGAACTTCTACAAGACAAATGAAACCAGAATCAAAATGAACAGACAGCCCACCAGCTGGGAGAAAATATTTGCAAAACATATATCTGACAAGGGGTTAAGTTCTGTAATATATAAAGAACACACACAACTGAACAACAAAAAAACAATCAACCTAGTCAAAAAATGGTCAGAGGAAATGAACAGACACTTCTCCAAAGAAGATATACAGATGGCCAATAGGCACATGAAAAGATGTTCAACATCACTACTCATCAGGGAAATGCAAATCAAAACAACACTAGGATATCACCTCACACTCGTTAGAATGGCTATGATCACCAAGACAAAAAACAAATGTTGAAGAGGATGTGGAGAAACAGGAACTCTCGTACACAGCTGGTGGGGTTGCAAACTGGTGCAGCCTCTATGGAAAATGGTATGGAGATTCCTCAAAAAATTAAAAATAGAAATACCCTATGATCCAGCTATCCCACTACTGGGAATCTATCCAATGCACCTGAAATCAACAATCCAAAGAGGCTTATGCACCCCTATGTTCATTGCAGCATTGTTCACTATAACCAAGAACTGGAAGCAACCCAAGTGTCCCTTGACTGATGATTGGATCAAGAAGATGTGGTATACATATCCAATGGAATACTACTCAGCAATAAAAAAAGACAAAATTGTCCCATTTGCTACAACATGGATGGGCTTGAAGGGTATTATGTTAAGTGAAATAAGCCAGAAAGAGAAAGACAAACACTGTATGATCTCACTCATATGTGGAATATAAACCAACACATGGACAGAGAAAACTGTATTGTGGTTACCAGGGGCATTGGGGGTAGTGGGTGGGCACAAGAGGTGAAGGGACACATGTATATGGTGATGGAGAAACAAAAATGTACAACCAAAAATTTCACAGTTATAAACTATTAAAACATCAATTAAAAAAATTTATCAATGAGAAAAAATCAATTGTACTAGAAGTGACTATATATATATATTTTTTTTGGTTTTTTGTGGTAACATTAGTTTATAACATTGTATAAATTTCAGGTGTACATCATTATACTTCTATTTCTGCATGGATTACATCATGTTATCATGTTCACCACCCAAATACTAATTACAACCCATCACCACACACATGTGCCTAATTATCCCTTTCACCTTCCTCCCTCCCCCCTTCCCCTCTGGTAACCACCAATCCAATCTCTGTCTCTATGTGTGTGTTTGTTGTTATTATCTACTAGTTAATGAGTGAGATCATACGGTATTTGACATTCTGCCTCTGACTTATTTCACTTTGCATAATACCCTCAATGTCCATCCATGTTGTCACAAATGGCTGGATTTCATCGTTTCTTATGGTTGAGCAGTATTCCATTGTGTATAAATACCACATCTTCTTTATCCATTCTTCTCTTGATGGGCACTTAGGTTGCTTCGATGTCTTGGCTATTGTGAATAACGCTGCAATGAACAGAGGGGTGCATGTATCTTTATGCATCAGTGTTTTCACGTTCTTTGGATAAACACCTAGTAGTGGAATAGCTGGATCATATGGTAGTTCTATCCTTAATTTTTTGAGGAATCTCCATACCGTTTTCCATAGTGGCTGCACCAGTTTGCACTGCCACCTGCCATGTCTGAGAGTTCCCTTCTCTCCACATCCTCTCCAACACTTGTTGTTTATAGCCATTTTTTATTATCTTGTTAATTATAGCCATTCTGATGGGCGTGAGGTGATATCTCATTGTAGTTTTGATTTGCATTTCCCTGATAACTAATGATGCTGAACATCTTTTCATGTGCCTGTTGGCCATCTGTATATCTTCTTTGGAGAAATGTCTGCTCAGGTCTTTTGCCCGTTTTTTAATTGGGTTGTTAGTTTTTTTGTTGTTGAGATGCATGAGTTCTTTATATATTTTGGAGATTAAGTCCTTATCAGATGTATGGTTTGCACATATCTTCTCCCAATTGTTAGGTTGTCTTTTTGTCTTGTTGATGGTTTCCTTTGCTGTGCAGAAGCTTTTTAGTTTGCTGTAGTCCCATTTGTTTATTTTTTCTATCGTTTCTCTTGCCCGGTCAGACATGGTGCTTGGAAATATGTTGCTAAGACTGATGTCGAAGAGCGTACTGCCTATGTTTTATTCTATTAGTTTTATGGTTTCAGGTCTTACATTCAAGTCTTTAATCCATTTGGAGTTAATTGTTGTGTATGGTGTAAGGTAAGGGTCTACTTTCATTTTTTTGCATGTGGCTGTCCAGTTTTCCCAACATCATTTGTTGAAGAGACTTTCCTTTCTCCATTGTATGTTCTTGGCTCCTTTGTCGAAGATTAGCTGTCCATAAATGTGTGGGTTTATTTCTGGGTTTTTGATTCTGTTCCATTGATCTGTGTGTCTGTTTTTGTGCCAGTACCATGCTGTTTTGGTTACTATAGCTTTGTAGTATATTTTGAAGTCAGGGAGTGTGATACCTCCAGCTTTGTTCTTTTTTTCTCAGGATTCCTTTAGCTATTCGGGGTCTTTTTTTGTTCCATATAAATTTTAGGATTCTTTGTTCTATTTCTGTGAACAATATTGTTGGAACTCTGATAATGATTGCATTTAATCTATATCTTGCTTTTGGAAGTATGGACATTAGAAGTGGCTATATTTTATATTAATTTTTTTAGTTTTTATAAAGCAATTTTTCATTTTTGAAATTTATGACTAAATAAGTGAAAGATTAATTTACGAAAACACAGATGTCACTTAATTTCTTTGATTGCTTGGTCCATACATTACCCAAGTTGCACAATCATATCCACAGCTGTTTTTTTTAATTAATTAATTAATTTTTTATTGCCATAACATTAGTTTATAACATTGTATAAATTTCAGGTTTATGTCATTATACTTCTATTTTGCATAGATTTCATCATGTTCACCACCCAAATACTAATTATAATCCATCACCACACACATGTGCCTAATCATCTCTTTCACCCTCCTTCCTCAGCCCTTCCCCTCTGGTAACCACCAATCCAAACTCTTTCTCTATGTGTTTGTGTGTTGTTGTTTTTATCTTCTACTAATGAGTGAGATCATACGGCATTTGACTTTCTCTCTCTGACTTATTTCACTTAGCATACTACCTTCAATGTCCATCCACGTTGTCACAAATGGCTGGATTTCATCATTTCTTATGGCTTCTTTTTTTGACAAAGGAATTCAACACCTTGTTGAGGTAGGATTCATCCATTTGGAACCATGGGATTTTTGCTGAAAAAAACATCAGTGTTAGGAGATATGTAAAGGAACTGCTGGGCGATGTATTTTCCCATGAGAGCCACAACCACAGTCAAACGTCTTCACTGGGAGATGATTTCTCCCAACTGAACAAACTCAGAGCATCTGGAATTCAGGACAGCACTATTTTATAAGGAAACCTCTCGACCAAATCCACACTCAGGGTTTCCGAGGAACAGCTATTGACCATGTCAACCTGTAAATGGTCTTTCTGCAATGGGAATGCAATGTTTATTCCAACATTTATTATGTTTTTAAATAAAAGTTTGGAATTAAATAAATCTAAAAATTCTTCATTTGTGAAGACTGAGTTTATTGATAGAGTTGTAGAATGTTCCTTCCTTGAAAGAGCACATCAGTCAATATAGAAGAAAGATGCAGGACAACACCTACAGATGATGAGTTTAATAGAAAAATATTCATCAATGATATTTATAGTTTTGATGTTTTTCTGGTTCTGCTTTTTAGGCTAAAAGTGCAGACCCTGGACTTCCCAGTTCAGACAAATACCTGGCCACAGTAACCCGGAAGAGGGTTATGCCCACTCCCTCTTGCTTCTCCTATCTAGAATCTTCCTGAGACCTACTCATCTCACAACCTGTTACACCTCCTCTTTCCTCAGGCCACTCTCCTGTTCCAAAACCTAACACTGACCATATTAAGTTGATTTAATCTTTATTTAATTTGATGTTAACTGGATCATAACTTAATAATTTAATGTTAAGTCAATGATTAATGTTACTGTTAACACATTCCTTAGCTCAGTTTTGAGATCATGGGGCTAAATTTCTTTATTTTCTTTAAAATTTTTTAGACGCCCTGTCTGCCTTTTTAAATACCATGTTGGTGGATAAAAATTATTACAAAGAAGACGTGTTGCAAAAACCCAGACTGTTGAAGTATATAAACAAAAAGTAGAAGTTATCTTCCACCCCATTGGCTTCTACATCCTGTGGTTGGTCTCTGAGCTGGAATTTTCCAGGGTATAGCTTTCCTGGAGAAACAGCTGCTCATGTAGGCAGTAGGGAGGTAGTGGATCTACGATGGACCCAAGATCCATTCCTGGGTTCAAGTACCCACCACTTCTGCTACTGCTCTCCCAACTTGGATATGTTATTTCAGCAATCTGTGCCTCAGTTTCTTTATCTCTCAAATAGAGGACAATGATGATAGTGGTATCTATATCGTAGGGTTGTTGTGAGGATTAAATGATTTCACACACATAGTAAGTCTTGGCTCTTATTATTGTTATTATTATTTTGTATCTTTCTGCCTACTAGAGGTCTTAAGCCAAGGGGCAAGGAGATATTACAAGTTCAAGAATGAGAACTAACCAATGGAAAGACCAATAAGGATATGAGTGCTATCCCAGAGTTGTGGATGGAGCACTTTCTTTCTTTTTTTTTAAGTTAATAAATAAATAATTTTTTCCAGTTTTATAATGATTTGATATATGTATATACTGTGAAATACTGTGAAATGATTACCACAATGTTTAGTTAACACTCATCACTTCATATAGTTACAAAATTTTTTTTTCTTGTGATGAGAACTTTTAAGATCTACACTCTTAGCAAATTTCAAAATATACAATAGAGTATCGTTAACTACAGTCACCATGTTGTACATTACATCCTCAGAACTCATTTATCTTATAACTGGAAGTTTGACCCTTGAGATCAGCTTCACCTGTTTCACTCACCCCACGACTTCCACCTCTGGCAACCACCAATCTGTTCTCTGTTTCTATGAGTTTGGTTTTTTTAAATTCCACATATAAGTGAGATCATACAGTATTTGTCTTTCTCTGTCTGACTTATTGCACTTAGCATAATGCCCTCAAAGTCCACCCACGTTGTTGCTAATGGCAGGATTCCTTAGGTTGTTTTCATGTCTTGGCTATTGTGAATAATGTTGCCTTGAATGTGGGGTGTAGATATCTCTTTGAGATAGTGATTTCGTTTCCTTTGAATGTACATTCAGAAGTGGAATTTCTGGATCATATGGTAGTTATATTTTTGATTTTTTGAGGAACCTCCATACTGTTTTCCGTAGTGGCTGTATCAATTTACATTCCCAGATGGAGCACTTTTCTACAGGAATGGGTGTGTCCCCGGGAGAGCAGTGCTAGCTGCTTGGATGGGCACCTGAAAGGACAGAACTGGAGAGATCCAGGGAGGGGGACTGAAGCACAGAGAGTGCAGAACCCAGGGGCTCGTGTTCTTGTTATGGGTTGAACTGTGTCCTCCAAAAAAGATATATTGAAGTCCTAACCCCTGGTTCCTCAGAATATGCTCTTATTTAGAAATAGGGTGAATGTTGATGTTATTAGTCAACATGAGGTCATTCCAGAGTAGGGAGGACCCCAATCCAATATGACTAGTGTCCTTATAAGAAGAGGGGAGAGGGACACACAGGAAGAACTCCACGTGAAGACAGAGGTAGAGATTGGAGTGATGCATCTACAAGCCAAGGATTGCTGTAGCCACCAGATCCTGAGACAGGCATGGGATGGATTCTTCCTCAGAGCCTCCAGAAGGAATCAACACTGCCAATATTGTGGTTTCAGACTTCTAGTCTCCACAACTGTGACAGAATGCATTTTTGTTGTTTAAGCCACCCAGTTGGTGGCACTTTGTTATGGCAGCCCTGGGAAAGTAAGACAGTTACCTTCCTAGTTTGAACCCAAGACACCTTCCTGCTGCTCACCTTCACACACTCACCATTCTGTCCAAATTTGTTCATTCACAGCCCTGACGTGGACCTTTTATTTTTGACTTCTAGGCTTATTCCGCTATCTGGACAACTTCCACATCTCTGTCCTAACTCTCTTTCAAGTCACAATTAAAGCCCCCCCCCCCTTCTGCCCCTTACGTGTTTATATGGGAGCCAGAAAGCACTTTGGTTAGTGCTTAGTGAGTGGGGAAAAGTGCTTTGAAGCCAGTAGTGAGAAGCAGCTAGGATGACATTTTCTGTCCTTTACTGATCATCTCTCATGTCCTATGGCAGCTGGATCTACAGTCTCTACTCCCACCGAGGGATGGTCTCAGGGAAGCAGCCCAGTGGGGGCCCCAGGCTCCAGCCCAGACCTGCACTGTAACCTTGGTCTCCTTGGGTCTCTTCACAGATCTCCTCCTGCGCATCAGGCCCTGCAGCCCTGCTCATAGTTTCCAGACCCTCTGTTATACATCATTACTCTTACTAGCCCACTTCTTGGATGAGCAAAGGTGGGCCTCAGAACATCACCTCACTCCTGGCCCTCAAGCTGTGGCTTTTGATGAGTTCTTTCTCCGCCTCTTGAATTAACCCATAAAGCTTGGACTTGGGGTTGGGATCCTCATGCTTGGTCTGATGGTTTCTCCACACGTGACAGCTACCTGTTAATTTTCCCTCCAGGCCCCAGGAAGTGGGACTTCCACAGACTAAGGGCCCTTGGCCCCATCTGAATCTCACTTATCTTCCAAGTGCCAGGTTCAGACAAGCCCTGCACATCTTTGCTCCTGGATTAAGAGCATCACAGGAAGTGATGTGTGAGAGCATTGTAGCAGCAGCTACAGCTAAACCCTATTCAGACTTAGTCATGCAGGCACTGTTCTAGGTGCTTAAAGCTCAGGTGCTTTGGCTCCAGAGTCTGGATAAGAAATCTGTAAGCTTTTTTATTTCCCTTATGCCCAGGTTCTTACGAGGGGCATAATAGATATTGGTGGGTCCACCAGGGGCCAAAAGTCAAGGAAGAGCTGCCAAGTTGGTTGCCTCCTCCAGGGTGGGCTCCACCGTGGAAACCACTTGTGCTCAGCCTGACTCTCTCACCTCCAGGCCCTTTCCTGGATCCTTGCACTTTGAACCAAGTCATTTTACATGTTCAGGAAGAGTGGGATATTGATGAATTGGACAGCTGCCAGGTATATAAAATATATAAATGGGTGCCATAAAAAGGGATTGAGTGTGTTTGTGAGGCCTTTATTTCCTCCTCCACCTTCACATGACACAGGTCTGTCCTTGAAAGACATGCAAACACCATCTGTCCATTGTCAATGAGGGGCAGAGGCCTTGGATACTCCAAGACCCTGTTTTCCTGAGTGGCAGGCTGCCAGGGGTTGTGCAAGTGGTGGGCAGTCCCAGGCTGGGGCTGGATAACTTGACACCATCACATCTCTTTGGTCTGTGTCTACCGACATGTTATCAGCAGTGGGTAGCAATAAAACTGCCCAGGATGATGTCAGTGATTAAAGAACCTCTTTCCCCCTGACCTGTCTTCTCTTCCTCCTTGCCTTTCACTTTAGAATGAGGAAACTGAATGTGACACCTTTTATTACTCTAACCTGTCTTAAAATACTCCCTTCTGAAGACAATCTTCCCTCAATAGCCCTGCGGCTCAGGTCATTTGAACATGCCCCACACTGATGGATGTACCTGTTCAGTTGTATGCATTTGCCTTTGCTTTTCAGCTGTTTCTGTTCCTGGTCTGCATTCTGCATCTTGAGGTTTTAGAGGGTAGTAATAGTATCTTTCACTTTTGTACAAAGCAGATGCTCTAGCATGGAACCTTCGTGGTCTTTAGCAAGCAGAGTGGATAGCAAGTTGGAGACAATAGTGGTATTATCCTGTGTTTCAGCCAGGAGAGGCTAGGTACTGCTGCTCTAACAAAGGACACCAAGATGCCAGAAGCTACAACATCAAAGATTTATTTATTGCTCACACTGTCTGAGTCAGCTGTTTTTCTGCTCCATGTCCTCTTAACTTGGGACCAGGCTGATGGAGAAGACCTTATCTGAAGAATTGCTGGTTGTCATGGTGGAGGGAAAGAAACACACACTAGCTTATGCTGGAGAGTGACATAGATACTTGTGCTCACATTTCATTGGTCAGAGCAAGTCATATGACTGAGCCTACCATCAATGAGACAGGGGAGTATAATTTACCCCAGAGAGGGTTCATCCCGCAGCACCAGTTCTGCTTACGAAAAGTGGCCACTAGGAACTCATATTCCATTCCCAGCTCCACACCAGTTAGCTAGGCTTCTTACCCATTTAAAGTTGGAGAATAGGTTGAGATCAGTGAATCTCTGGAAATATTAATACTTCTCCCAGACCTCGCTTGGAAGCAAGAGCAAGCCGTTGGCTAACCCTCTCAGAACTGGGAAGGTGGGGCAGCAGCAGGGTAGAGCCAGGCCTTTGCTGGCTATCCTGATGTTGATGGCAATTAGTGGGGGCAACGGGCATTAGCAGGAATTAGGAGACCATGATCAGCTCTCATTCAGCTTCAGCCAAGTTTTGCATCTCCTCTGAGCCTCAGATTCCTCATCTGAAAAGGAGGAGATTGGATTAAACAAGTGCTGAGATTATGCCAGCTGCAGCTGATTACAACTACGTGGAGAGCCCAGATGCAATAGGGAAATGACTCATGGTGTGTCCTGAGATGGCTGAGCACAGTGTGAAATAGTGGGAACTCCTCTGCATTCCCTCACCAGCGCATGACCCCAGAATCTCCATCTCTTTCCATTCCTTGGCTTACTCTCCCCGCAGCTTGGTATTCCCTTTTCTTTCTTCTCTGCTTCCTCAAAACCTGTCTGTATTCCTCCACAGAAGAATTCCACTCTTTCATGGCAGGGAGAGTCTCTCACAGCTTTCTTGGTTAAGCACTCATGTTTCATCTTCCCAACTGCCCATAACCTTCTTGAAGATTACTTCTATGTCTTCTACTTCTTTTCTTCAGCCTCCTCCTACCCTGCTTCTTCCCCACTTCCTACCATACCTTTCACAGAGCTGGACTCAATTGCAGTTTTTAAAGCACCAACTAAGTTTTGCATACATTGCCTTATTTGGTTCTCACAGCATTACCATAAGGAAGATATTATTTCTCTCATGATAGCACCTGCCTTGTAGCTCTTCTGTCAATCCAGTGAAATGTAAAACGTTTAGTGCCATATTTGGCAAGTAGTAAATGATCGATAAGCAGCAGCTACTACTATTATTATTACTATTACTGATGAAAAAACAGGTTAAGAAAGGCCAAGTGATGAGCATATATTGCACAGTTAGTAAGTAGGGTCTGAGTTTGAATCTAGGTCTTTCTGATTCCAAAGCCCAGTGTGGTGGTTCTTAGAGCCACTCACTAAATATCTGTTTCTGGCCTTGTAGGTATATGTTGGATTGCCCTTCCCCATTATTTCTGTGTAGTAGTATGACCATGATGCTTGTTTTGGTAAGAAGTGATATTTGTCATGTTTAGGTGGAAGCTTTAGAAGCCAGTGATTCTGCACACTTCCTTCTTACTACAGCTGTGGAAGTGAGCTCGGGTGTTAAGATGAAGCCTCTGTCAGGCCTGGTGACTGAGGTGTAAGGATGAGCAGAGTGCTTCTGTCAATGCACGCCCGATATGCAACATGAGGGAGAAATAAACATTCATTGTGTTAGGCCACTGGGATTTGGGAGGTTGTCTGTTACTGTAGCATAACCTAATCCAAGTGACTGATAATTCACAAAGACATGCTTATGAAATTATTGACATACCTTTTGGGGCTCTGTTATATTGACACCCCTCCCACCCACCAATCAGAGCTGATGGTTGCTTTCTTGTTTATTCCAGTCCATACTTATCTTTCCATTAGCCATACCCTTTAGTGGTAGGCCAGTAGTTCTCAATAGGAAGGTACCATCCCTTGGAGAGTGTTTTGGAGATTTATGGAGGTGTTTTAGGATTGTTACAATAATTACTAGTGGCAGTGGTAGTTTGTAACATTTAGTGGGCAATAGGGATGCTGAACATCTTGTGACTTTTGGGACAGTCCTGAACAACAAAGATTTGTTACACATTCGTCATGACTCTAGAATGTCCAGGAGACACTCAGGTCACTCAGAAGTTTATGATTATTGGGGCCTAGGACTTAACTCAGTTTTACGTATAAATACAAAGCATCTAAGAATGCAACTGTCATGTATATATAGAGAGGATTGAACTTTTTGCTCAGAACTTTACCAAGAGCCATTCACTTTGAAAATCCCCATCATCCGTAGTAAAGACAATCGTGGTAATTTGAGGGGCCAAAACATCACAAATATCTGCCCCAGTAGGCTCTTGAATTCATTATGGCTCTATGTATATATACAACTATGCATGTTTAGCCCTTATTCCAAAATGTCAAAATACTATACTTCTCCTAAATTCAGTCTCTTAAATCCAGTCATTTGTCTTCTTTGTTACATCTTCTACTCTAGTTGTGCTCAAGCATTTCCACATTGAAACTTCAAATTTTTCAATTTGAAAAAAATGCAGTATCTGTGAAGTGCAATAAAACAAGGTATACTGTAGAGTATATTTGCAGTACTTCTCACATTTCAGCGTGCATAAGAGGCCCCTAAAGAGCCCATTAAAATGCTGATGGATGGGCCCACCTCCCACGATTCTGCTTCCTTAAGTCTGAGAGGGACCCCAAAACTTACATTTCTAACACATTCGCAGGTGATGCCGATGCTGCTGGTCTGCAGATCACACTTGGGGTAGCACAGTTAGAAGCCAATAGGGAAGATACTCCCATAATCTATGGAATAGAACAGTTATTTCCAAACATGGTTAGCTTTAGAATCATCACCTAATGAGCTTTTTACACAATCTAGATTTTACAAAATGTCTTTATTTTATTGTAAGCGACCTTCATATTGTTGGTCCATTATATAAAAGTTCAGGGCATTGATCTGTTTAAAATGATAATGTTTGTAGGTGGATGAATTTACCCATGAGCTGCATTTCCAGACAGTAATGGGGTGTTGCACAGTAATTGTTAGCGACAGGAGGCTTTAGGCCTGTGTGAGTTATGAGCCATAAGACCAGACCCTAGTGGTTTTACTGGTGTCTCCTGAGGCCTGCTAGACACAGAGGAAGGTAAGGTACCACTTCCAGGCAGGTGCTGATATTCTTTGCCTGAGATCTATGCCAAGGGTGGACAACACATGTGTCAGGACCACTGTAGGTTGTCCTGGGGACCCAAGCTGGGTCTGCCCGAAGTGTGCAGGCACAAGATGTGTGGTGAGGGCAGACAAGGAAACAGAAGTGTGGAGAAGGCATTAAGAGTCAGCACTGGGCAGCACAATGGGTGTTCCTCCACTCAACCTCCTTTCTGGGTCTCTTTCCTTAGCCTCCTCTGTTCTGCTGCCCCAGTGAAGCACATGGGCATTGCAGTTCTGAGAGTCGAAGGAGAAAGCATTAGTAATGAGTGCATCGCAGGGCTCAAGTAACACGAGCACTGTAATGTTTGTGCATTTATCGTTTCAGGAAGCTTTTCCATCCGCTCAACAATGGCAGTCTCTCCTGTCATCATTGTCATGGGACACACACTAAACTATTCCTCTTGCTTGCATGGCTCTGGCTCTTCACAGTTCATGAAGCACTTTGATGGACTTGCAGTATCTCTTTGCTCTGCACAAGCCTCCTGCAAAGGGCATGCTACTCACCACACAGCACCACTGAGTGCTGCTGCCTGGCCAGGTGAGGTAGTGTGTCTTAGGCTGTGGTCAGGGACTGGGGCCAAGAATGGAGACTCTGCCTTTCAGGGTGTTGGCCAGCCAGTGAATCTCAGGTGTGTCCACATCAGTCGCAGTGTAGTGCTGTGTGCTGGCCTGAATCAGTCTGCTCTGGAGGTGGGAGAGGGGAGTGCTTCCTCTTGAAAACCCCCAAGCTGGATGTCCACAGTGACAGGCGAACCCTCACACGTGCAAGTCCTTGGGGCCGGGAGCTCAGCGGCTCCCATTCAGAATGCTGGGAATGCAGATCTCAAACTGCTCCCAAGAGCAGTTTTGGTGGAAGAGAGAAGGTGAAGAGCTTCTATGGTATGGATGTCCATGTGGGTGCGGCCAGTGGAGAGGACCCTACTTGGGTGCAGATTATGGGATGCTTAAGCTGGAGGCCCCAGAGATAGGCTGTTTGATTCCACAGTGACACCCCTCCTGGACCAGCCTTCTTTCATGGACAGGTGCATGAAATTCTCTCACCTGGTTAGATCACAGTGGGTGCTCGCTGTGGACACTGCTGTCCTCTCCCTGATCTTCCAGGCTGGAGGCCCTAGTGGGTTACATGAGCACCCACTCCCTAGTGGGCGTAACTTGAGGGGAGTAACTGGCCAGTATGGGGGTTGTTGCTGCTCAACTAAGGAAGGCAGACAGAGTGGGGCGGAGGGGTGGAGAGGCTGCCATAGAGTGGTACATAAGCCTAGAAGAGAAGGACAGATATATGCTGGCCTCCTTTGGTTCTGGAAAAGAGCCTCTTTGAGCTTCTTCCTTCATAAAGAGATAAATCTCAATGGAAAGTAAAACTGTGGGCTGGTGAGCTAGCTTGGAGCTGTGTATGCCCCAGTTAAGATGCAAGAAGTATTAGTAGGAAAGGGAAGAATTTAAGATGACTCCTTGGTTTCTGGCTTGGTTGACTGGCTGGATTATGGTACCGTTACCTACAATGGGATGGGACATAGGAGAATAAGCAGGTTTGAGAAGCAAAACAAGGGAGGGGTTGAGCCTAGCTGGAGTGGTATTGAGCTTCAGTTCCCTGTCAATATCCTGGGGGAGACAGAGAAACAGGAATGGCACTCAGGAGAGAGAGAGGTCTGGGATGGAGGCACAGACCTGGGGAAGGAGTGATCTAGTCCCCTTCAATGGGGAGTTCTTCAGTTGTTATTTGTTAAAGGTTGCTTTGGACATACCTCACAGCTTATTGGAAACCTGTAGAAAACAACATGTTTCAGAGAGGCTGCCCTAGGAGAAGGCTCAGTTTCCTGGGCTGGATGTGTGTGTTTCTGTGATGTTGATTTTTTCCAGGTTATAGATATCAAAACCCAGCTGAGAGCAGCCCTCTCCTAATAGCAGTTAAGAGGACTGGCTTCCCCCACTCCGCCTTTGCATTCCTCCCACCCCTGCTGTGGTACCTCCCCTTGAGGAAGCTTCATTCCAACCCAGGGCTCCATAACCTGATTGCAATGTTGTTGCCAGGAATTCTCTGGAGGTGGCCTTCTATATGCTGAGACCACTGATTTTCACAGTAACTTCATTATCAATGTACAGGGAAATGCTATTAATGATTAACCTGCTCCTCTGCCCGCCCTTGACCTGTAAGCAGATGTCACCCATATAGAAATGGGAGGAGGGGGAAGAATTGGGGGTGCACCTGGTATGCTTCCTAAGATCCCTGGAGTGGCCTGAGATAGATGCCAAGGGTGGACAACACATGTGTCGGGACCACTAGAGAATGTCCTGGGGACCCAAGCTGGGTCTGCCCGAAGTGTGCAGGTGCAAGATGTGTGGTGGGGGCAGGGTGTGGCTGTGGTCTAGGCAAGGGTTGGAGTTGGAAGCTTTGATGTTGAGTCCCAGCTCTGCCCCTTCACAACTGTGGGCTCTGGAGGCTCCTCTTCTTTAAAGGGGTTAACTTTGTGCCTTTGCCTGTCTACAAGGAAATCTATGTTTTTCAGAGTAGTATTCTGGAGTATGTAGGGAAGAGAGGACATGATAACTTGGATTTGCTATAAGGTGATGTAGCCACAGCTGGAGACACCACCTAGGGTGGAGAGACAGAGGAGGAAATAATCTGGCTTCTCCCTTTGTCCCATCTCCAATATCCCACTGGAGCCTCCCGTTGGCCAAACCCAGCTTGAAGCCGGTGGGCAAAAGATCCCGGGAAATGCCATTTTCAGGGGAAGCCCCTTTTGGAGCAGGAGAAGAGCACAGAATGGATCTATGAGCAAGCAGGCTCTAGAGGATGAGCTTAAAGACTTGGTGATTCGGAGTGATGAATCTCCATAAAGATCTGTTGGAATTAGAACTGGTAACGATAACCTCGTGAAAGGGATGGAGAGGCTCCTGCCTGATTATAGACCATCGTCCCTCAGGGCTAACGGTTTAGAAAGTTGAAGCCAGGGGATTTGGCAACAGAAGACCATGGAGAGATTCACCGTGAATCCCGCCACCAGTCACAGACTGTCAGAATCCTCCTTCCCTAGACACCTGGAGAAGTTTGAGAGTTTCAGGAGAACTAAAAGGTACTGGACTTCCCCATACAGTATGATAATTTGTTTTTATGTCTCTTAATCTTTTGTTAAATTGATTAGATTTAGATTAAGGGATATGCATCCTTATCCTTGGGGCTCCCTAAATGAGTTCTGAACGAGGGGTAAAATTTCAGAACTTGTGTACCTGTCCCCCAGGCAGCTGGAATTGGACAGGTTGTTGGGATAATTGGGACAATGACATCATTTTATAGATGAGTTTGAAGTCCAGAGAGGACCACTTGTGGGTCGAAGGCCACACGGTGAGTCAGAGCCCAATTATGGGGGGAAATGCCCTTCCAGCCTGTAAATTACTGGAGGACAGTCCACAGTCAGCCTTCGAATGGAGTTCAGGGTGTGTGACATGGTGGAGAACAGCCAGGGCTTCCTCACACCAGACCTCAGTGCTGGAGATGGAGGACTGACCCTGAATGAAGGAGCAGAGGTGGGCAGGAGATGTGGCTGCTTTAACACCTCACTTCCAGGTGTTAAAGAGATAAAGGCAAAGACAGATAAAGAGACATTCTCAGAGACTGGATTCACCATAGCTAGGACTGGAAGTCAGCTTGGCTTTCTGGGGATATTGCTGCCCCCTGCCCAGCACTGCCCAGATCTCCCTACCACACCCCTACTCCCAGCCCACTGCCTGGCCCTTGAACTTGGATGGTGCCCCTGAAAGAACACACTATAAGAAGTTGCCAAGTGGGCATTAGAGTTAGGGGCGAGGAGGAGGGGCAGAACCCGGGACCTGTGAATCTCTCTCCACTTGCTCTGCCTAGAGAGAGAAACAAAAAAACCAGTGCTCCACCCTCCCGCCCTGCCCATGGAAGGAGGATCTGGTTCTGGGGCTCTCTCCTCCACCCAGCTGCACGCGCCATTGTCTGGGGGGGGGCTAAGCATAGATGAGCCTCCCCCCATCCCTTTTCCTCTGAACTCTGGAACTCCCTTCTTTCTGGCCCTTCTCTCTTCCTGAGAAGGAAAAAGTAAAGTAGTGTATCATACCTCACACCACTTAAGAGTTCATCATCAGAGAGGTTTCTGTAACACCCTAGGCCCAGCACATGCTATTTAATGCCCATGTCACTAATCTTATGCCATCAGACAGTGAAAATCTTTAACACAGTAAACAATCAACAGTCCTCTAAATCTGCACATTGGGTTTAGCAAATTAGATTTTCCCAAATGTACAGACATCAATTGGAAAATTAACAGGACACCTCCAGGGATGGAATTAGAACCACAGCCTGATGTGTCAGCTTCTTGTTAAGTACTTTAACCCCTTTAGTGCACTGAGAAGCAAGGGCAGCTTTACACGTGTCAACTTAGAAAAAAGAGGCAACTGCAAAACAAAAGGAGAGCATTTAATTGGGGTCTTAGAATTGCAATTCAGGGAACACAGATTCTGGCAGCAACCAGAAAAGTGTCCCCCTGAGGAGTAAAAGTCAGGAGTTTTTCTTAGCAACAAGGAGGTCCCAGAGCAATTACCTCAGTTGTTTGTTGGGGAGGGTCAATTCATGTTACAGTTCATTAGCTTACTCAAGGACACCTTGTTGCTACCAGAAAAAGTATATTTTTGCACAGTCCTTTCTCTGCAAATGACTCCCTTATGGCAAGTCAGCAAGGTCAGCACAGTTTCATATTTTTATCAAGATGGAGTCCAGGGTGCAAAATGGAGTCACTGTTGTCAACTCATTTCACACATGATCACAAAGCTCGCCAGCATGGAGACACCAGCGCTGCTTCTAGTTGCTCTAATGCCAGAGACTGACAATCATTTACTTTTTCTTAGGGTTTGCCTCCATCAGGTCTCAGGAATTTCACTTTTCTTACTCCTTCTCATGGTGCCATAATCCCCGGGGTCTGGGTAACTGAGCAGGTAGCTCTCGTCAGGTCCTGACATGGGTGTGTGGTCCCTGGTGGTTGAAAACTACCCCACTGCTCCTTTTCCTTAGGCGATCCCCACTAGACGTGTCAGTACAACTTTAAAGTCCACACTGTTCTTGTTGGTTGTTTGTCTGTCTGTTTTTTTACAACACAATTTCTTTCCCCCAGTTGGTGCTGCACTCAGCCAGCACTGTGTGTCCAAGAGCCTGATCAATATGATATGGAGACCTGACTGTTAGCAGAATTAAACACCCTGGAACCCTCCTCAATATTTTGTTATAATCAGTGGGGGCCCTGAATCCAATTCCCAGGAGGTGGATTTGTGAAAGATAAACAAAGCTGGACACTAGTTAAAGTGAGAAGGACAGATTTCAATTAGTAATATTCTATGCAACAGAGAAAAGAGTCTAGTGTGAACTGAACTCAACTTTAATTTGTACAGAGAAGACTGGGCATCTTGAAGGGAGAGTGAGGGAATACAGAGGGGGATAGGGAGGCTTAAACAGGGTAGGGAAGTGAAAAATTGCAAAAACAGGGAAGAGAGGTTTGGTCCATGTGAAACCCATCTGGGTTTGCTACCCGGTGCTTATGGAAGTTAGGTCCTCCCCTCACACAGAGGCTGGGAGACAGGGGCCTATCTTCAGGTGTTGGTTGGAACAAACAGTCCATTCTTTTGGCAGCCTTGAGTTTTCTCAGGCAAGCATTTTAAGGGAGTTCAAGTCATCCTAGGGATGCGGGCTTAAACTTTTAGAGATTATGTTGGTGTTTTGTTCAAGTCTTTATAGGCCAGGGATGAATAGTCCAGTGGAGAAGAGGGTTCAGAGAAGCCCAACTAAAGTTGGTTGGGTGAGAATTTTTGTCGGGGGCACTGAGTCTAGACGGTGGGCTTTCCTTTCCAAACTTGGCTCCTTCCTCCCTGTGTAACACACTCTTGAACTCATCTCCTCCTCCTGGTTCATCCTGTTTCATCTGCTGCTATTTGGCACATTAAGAGTTAGATCTTAATCTGACCCTCTCCTCCTGCTTACACAGAAAAACACATGTATTTAGTAGAAGAAACAAAATATCCATTTCCTATGAACATTTCCTTTATTAGCTTTCTGTGGCTGCAGTAACAAATTACCATACACTTGTGGCTCAAAACAACATGAATTTATTCCCTCACAGTTCTGGAGGCCAGCAGTCTGAAATCAGCTTCATTGAGCTGAAATCAAGGTGTCAGCAGGGTCATGTTCCCTCCAGAGGCTCTAGGGGAGAATCCATCCTTCGCCTCTTCCAGCTTCTCGTGGCTGCTGGCATCCTTTGATTTGTGGCTGCATCACTCTAATCTCTGCCTTCATGGTCACGTAGCCTTCTCTTCTCTTCTTTGTCACATCTCCTTCTGCCTCTCTCTTTTAAGGACACTTGTGATGGCATTTAGCACCCACCCACACAATCCAGGATAATCTCTCCAATGCAAGATCCTTAACTTGATCACATCTGCAAAGTCTTTGCTGTCTACAGTAACATTCATAAATTTCAGGGATTAGGAACTGATATCTTTGGGGGCTGTTATCCAGGCTACTACACTTCCCGACTTGGTAAAAATTGATAGAAATCAAACATATTACCTTCTCACTGGCTTTTATGCTATCATTAACTTTTTCCTTTTGAGTGTCATTGTGAGCTCTTGGTCTTTCAGAGTCTTACTGAAGTATTAATATTTGCTGCTCAGATTGTCACATTGTGGCCAGTGGGTCCTTATAGGTTGGCTCCTTTGTCCTTTTTATATGACCCTGGTATTTGTGAGAAAATTTCTGCTTTTTGGATGACAGGCGATCCCAGAGCCATTGTGAATTTTCCTGCCCAACACACAGAATGGCTACCCTCCATGGACTCCTGCTTCCTCGGAGTTGAGTCAACATTAGACTCCAATGCCTGGGCACTGGGGAGGGGGTGTGAGTTGGGAGGGTGCCGAGCACTGCTTTTGGGGCCAAGTGGCCACTTTCAGAAGTGTCAAAGATGGAAAAGATGCAACTTTTTAAGGTTCGCCTTCCCCCTGGTTTGTCTGTCATCACACGCAATGCTGCCAGGCCTTACTTTTCTCATAGAGTGAGGCTCCATCAACATCATGGCCTTCTGCATGATCTGACGTCAGCAGTGTTCCCTAGCAGCAGCGCCTGGAGGATGGCCCTCTTTGGCCCCTAGCCTTTTCCATTGTGATGAGGTACCCCTTTCCCTGGAAAAAAAAGTGAGAGCAGATTGCAACAGACCTCCCCTCCTCTGACTGTAGGCTCCCAATTCCCTGTCTCTAGCTCTAGTTAGCAGAAGAAGGAAATCTTACCACTGATGTGTCCCCATTTTATTTTATCATCAGGAGCAGCTTATTTTTCACTGATGCAGCCTCTTCATTCCAGAGCGGATTCCTTGTAGGCAAGCACTGAAAGATAGCAGATGGTCCTCAAGTGTCCCAGCAAGATGTGAGTCAGAGCCATGATGTGAGGGTGCGTACAGCCTAGTCCACTGACCGTGTGATGGGGTCCGGCTCTGCTGACTGCTTGCTCAGGGAACCTGCTCACACTGGCTGCAGGCACTTTCCTCCTTTGGTGCTGTGTGGCTGGGCAGCCTCTCCTGATCTGAAGCAGTCAGTCCAAGTTATAGTCTAGACTACGGTTTCTTAATTGCTGGCTCTGATTCATTACTGGGTCTTGACATCTATATAGTGAATCTTGACTAGCTTTGAAAAATTTTAATTATTATTGTTATGACAAACATGTAAACATCCCTCACTACCAAGATCAGTCTGAAGTGTTCTACATATATTTCCTCATTTAATCTTCACATCCACACTATGAGTGGGTGCTATTGTTATTCCCAGTATACAGAAGGGAAAGCTGAGGCACAGAGCCCTTAAATCACAAAGCTAGTACCTGGCAGAACAGGGATATTTATTTATTTATTTATATAGAAATATATTTGACATATAACATCGTGTAAATTTAAGGTGTATAACGTGTTAATTTGATACATTTATATATTGTAATGTGATTGCCATTGTATTGGTAATTATCATCTCTATCTCATTACATAATTATTGTTTCTTTTTAGTAGTTGGAATAATTAAGTTCTAGTGTCTTAGCAAGTTTGATGATTATAATACAATATTGCTATCTGTATTCACTGTATTATGCATTATACTTTAGGGCCTATTTACTACTCATTGTAAGTTTGTACCCTTAAACAACATCTGTCCTGTTTCCCCGTCCCCCATCTCCTGGTAACCACCATTTTAATCTCTGTTTTTACGAGTTTGGATTTATTTATTCATTTATTTATTTATTTATTTTGTGAGGAAGATCAGCCCTGAGCTAACATCCGATGCCAATCCTCCTCTTTTTTTGCTGAGGAAGATTGGCCCTGGGCTAACATCCGTGCCCATCTTCCTCTACTTTATACGGGACGTCACCACAGAATGGCTTGACAAGCGGTGCGTTGATGCACGCCCAGGATCTGAACCTGCGAACACTCGGGCTGCCGAAGCGGAGCATGTGCACTTAACCGCTGAGCCACTGGGCCAGCCCCAAGTTTGGATTTTTTTTTAATTCCACATATAAGTGATATCATACAGTACTTGTCTTTCTTTGTCTGACTTATCGAACTTAGCATAATGTGCACAGGTCCATCCATGTTGTCACAAATGGCAACATACCTCCTTCCTTTCTTGTGGATGAATAATATTCCATTGTATATATGTATATACAACATCTCCTTTATCCATTCATCTGTTGATGGACACAGGCTGTTTTCACATCTTAGCTATTGTGAATAATGCTGCAATAAACATGGGAGTGCATATGTTTCTTCAATATCCTGTTTTCATTTCCTTTGTGTATATATACAGAAGTAGAATTGCAGGATCACACATGGTAGACCTATTTTTAATTTTTTGAGGCATCTCCATATGGTTTTCTGCAGTGGGTGAACCAATTTACATTTCTACCAACAGTGGGATAACATATACCAACAGTGTATAAGCGTTCTTTTTTCTCCACATCCTTGTCAGCACTTATCTCTTGTCTTGATCATAGCCATTCTAAAAGGAATGAAGAGATATCTCATTGTGGTTTTGATTTGCATTTCCCTGATGATTAGTGATGTTGAGCATCTTTTCATGTACGTGTTGGCCATTTGGATGTCTTCTTTGTAAAAATGTCTATTTAGTTCTCCTGCGCACTTTTTAAATTGGATTGTTTGTTTTTTTGATTTTGAGTTGTATGAGTTCTTCATATTTTTTGGATATTATCCTCTTATCCTATATATGGTTTGCAAAAATTTTCTCTGATTCTATAGGTTGCCTTTTCATTTTGTTTATTGTTTATTTTGCTTTGCAAAAGTTTTAAAATTTGATCTAGTCCTATTTGTTGATTTTTGCTTTTGTTTTTTGTGCTTTTGGTGTCATATCCAAAAAAATCATTGCCAAGGCTAATGTTCAGGAGATGCTTTCCTACGTTTTCTTCTAGGAGATTTATGGTATCAGGTCTTACGTTTAAATCTTTGATCCATTTCGAGTTAATTTTTGTGAGTGGTGTAAGACAGGGGTCCACTGTCATTGTTCTGCATGTGTTTATTCAGTCTTCCCAACACCATTTGTTGAAGAGACTATCCTTTCCCCATTGGGTGCTCTTGGGTCCCTTGTCAAATATTACTTGACCATGTAAGCCAGAGTTTAATTCTGGGGTCTCTATTCGGTTCCATTGGTCTATGTGTCTATTTTTGTTCCAGAACCATACTGTTTTTATTACTGTAGCTTTGTAGTATAGTTTGAAATCAGGAAGTGTGATAACTTGGCTTTGTTTTTTGTTTTTTCTTAGGTTTGCTTTGGCTATTTGGGTTCTTTCATGGTTCCATACAAGTTTTAGGATTGCTTTTTCTATTTCTGTGAAGAATGCCGTTGGTATTTTGATGGGGATTGCATTCAATCTATAGATGGCTCTGGGTAGTATGGAATTTTTAACACTATTAATTCTTCCAACCCATGAACATCGGATGTTTTTCCATTTGTTTGTGACTTCTTTGATTTCTCTCAGCAAATTCTTGTAGTTTTTGGTGTACAAATCTTTCATTTTCTTGGTTAAATTTATTCCTAAGTATTTTCTTGTTTTTGATGTATTGTGAATGCAATAATTTTCTTTATTTATTTATCATATGTTTCATCCTTAGTGTATAGAAATTCAATTGATTTATGTATGTTGATTTTGTATCTTGCAACTTCAAAACTGGGGTTTGAACCTGGTTGCGCTGGCCCTAGAATTTGTGATCTTGGTTGCTATGCTTTCTGTCCTCTGTATAGGAAAAACAACAACAAAAACAGAAGAGGAAATAGAATAGAGTATCTCTGTTACATGTAGTAAGAGTTAAGAATTATCTTGTGAAATTTATTTCCATTGTGTCTGTGTATGTATTGGATCACAATGTGAATTGGCCCAAAAGATATTCTGTCTGATGTGAATTTACAAATATCTTGTTCAGTCCATTGCAGACTGAATTTATTATTTAACTCCCAGGGGGCAATATTGAACAGTAATACAATGGAACACAATGTTGTATGTTATACAGTGCTAGCAGCTAAAATTTATGAGGCACAGTGAGTGCTAAGCACTTTGATCACATCTTCATGAAGTCAAATGGGAATGGGAGGCTGAGATGAGGATGGAACAAGGGGCTAACCTCATCTGAACACCAGGGCCTGCCTTTTATGGGGCCTTCCTCACCAAGCTCATGATTTCGCTCCAGAGATGATTCAACATCTTAAAACTCTCTTGCAATTTCCTGGAAATTGACTTGACAGAAAAAAATGGCCATAAAGTAGATCATCTTAGTGGATAGGCTTTCAAAGTTCAGCATAATCAAATATGCCCTTATTGACTTACTCTCTTCCTCCTCTTCATGTTCTGGAAAACCCCTACCAGCCTTAGGAGAGGAGGTCTGGCATTTTTCATTTTCCTCCAGGATGCTGGCTCCTCCCCTCCAAGTTTACTGTCTCCTCTGCACCTTTATATCATTTACATTCATGCAAGTTACCTTACCTCTGTGAGCCCCAAGTTCATTTATCTTTACAATGGGGATGATGATAATGCTTACCCTAGAGTTTTGCTATGAGTATTTACTGAATATATATAATCTATGTACAGGCTCCCAGCTAACAAATGTGAACCGCCCTGGAGAAAAATAAGCACAAAAATACTGGTTATTATCAAAACACAAGATCTCTTCTGCCTGACCAAGCACCCTGAACATAAAGATGTTACTGAGAACATCGTTGATTTATTGATGTAAATCCTACTCTGACCATTTTGCTTTCCCATCAACAACTGAATGAGTTCCTGTTGCTCCATATCCTTGTCAGAATTTGGTGTTGTCAGTGTTTTGGATTTTAGCCATTCTAAGAGGTGTGTAGTGATATCTCATTGTTGTTTTAATTTGCAATTCTCTAATGACTTATGATGTTGAGTATATTTTCATTTTTGCCATCTGTATATCTTCTTTGGTGAGATGTCTTTTCATATCTTTTGCCCATTTTTAAATTGAGTGGTGCATTTTCTTATTGTGGAGTTTTAAGTGTTCTTTGTATATTTTAGATAACAGTCCTTTATCAGATACGTCTTTTGCAAATATTTTCTCCCAGTCTGTGGCTTGTCTTTTTATTCTCTTTACAATGTCTTTTTCAGAGCAGAAGTTTTTAATTTTAATGAAGTCCAGTTTATCCATTTTTATCTTTCATGGGTTGTGACTTTGGTGTCGTATCTAAAAAGTCATCACCAAACGCAAGGTCACCCAGATTTTCTCTTACGTTATTTTCTAGGAGTTTTAGAGCTTTGCATTTTACACTTAAGTCTATGATCCATTTTGAAATAACTTTTGTGCAAGGTGTAAGGTCTGAGTCTAGATTCATTTTTCTGTATGTGAATGTCCATGTTGTTGGTATTTTATCCTATTAATATGATGTATTACATAGATTGATTTGATTTTCCTATGTTGAAGCAACCTTACATTTCTGGAACAAATCCTGCCTGGTCATGGTCTGTAAGCCTTTTAACATGCTAACAGATATAGTTTTCTACAATTTTGTTGAAGGTTTGTTCCATCTATATTCATAAGCAATGTTGATCAGTAGCTTTTTTCTCCCTTTATGGTGTCTTTGGCTGTCATAGCAGGGTAATACTGGTCTCGTAGAATGAATTCGTAAGTTTTCCCTCTTTTTCTATCTTTTGGAGGAGTTTGAGGAGGATTGGTGTTAATTCTTTAAACATCTGGTAGAATTTACCAGTGAGCCATCCTGTCTTGGGCTTTTCTCTGTTGGAATTTTTTTGATTATTGACTCACTCTCTTTACTTGTTATAGGTCTATTCATATTTCTATTTCTTTTTAAATCAGTTTTGGTAGTTTGTGTGTTTTTAGGGACTTATACATTTTATCTAGGTTAACTAATTTGTTGGTATACAATTGTTCATAGTATTCTCTCTCAGAGAAATTGACATTCTTACAGAAAGAGAGAGAGATTTTAGGGAATGGGCTCATGTAATTGTGGAGGCTGGCAAGTTCAAAATGTGGGTAGGCCGTTAGGCTGGATACCTGGGGATGAGTTGATACTGACAGCCCAAATCTGACGGCAGTCTGCTGGCAGAATTCCCTTCTTCAGGGGATCAATCTTTTTCTATCAAGGCCTTCAACTAATTGAATGAGGCCCACTCACATTATGGAGAGTAATCTGCTTTACTCAAAGTCAGCTGATTTAAATGTTAATCTCATCTAAAAAGTACTTTCACAGGAACATCTAGAATAATGTTTGACCAAATATCTGTTACCATGCCCTAGCCAAGTTGCCACATAAGTAAACCACAGCTGTTTAGAATTGTATTGTTTAATTTCCACATATTTCTGAGTGTCTCACATTTCTTTGTTATTGATTTTTAAATTCATTCTATTGTGGTTGAAGAACTCACCTTATATAATAATATAGCATTTTATCATTTAAAATTTATCGACGGTTGTTTTGTGGCCTAGCATATGCTGTATCCTAGAGAATGTTCCACATGCACTTAAGCAGAAAGTATATTCTACTGTTGTAGGGTGGAGTGTTCTATAGATGTCTATTAGGTCTAGTTGGTTTCTAGAGTTGTTTAGGTCTTCTATTTCCCTGTTGATCTTCTGTCTAGTTTTTCTATCTATTATTGAAAGTGGGATATTTCTCTCTTCATTTTGTGAGTTTTTGCTTCATGTATTTTTTAGGTACAAATCTCTTCATAACTGTTATATCTCCCTGATGAATTGACCCTTTTATCGTTATAAAAGGCTCCATATATCTCCAGCAATATTTTTTTATTTTAAGTCTCTGTTGTCTGATACTGACATAGCCACACTCCAGCTTACTTGTGGTTGCTATTTGCATAATATATATTTTTTCTATCCTTTTACTTTCAACTTGTATTTTTGAATCTGATGTGTTTCTCCTTTAGACAACATATAGTTGGATGTGTTTTTATTAATCAAATCTGAAAATCTCTGCCTTTTGAATGGATTGGTTAATTAGTTCACATTTAATGTTACTCCTAATAATTGGTGCATAAGGGGAGGAAGGAAGCCCTTGATCTCTTAGCTGCACCTGCCTGGAATTTAGTCTTAGCAACATGTAACTGTGGGGAATGAGAAATGCTGGCAGCCTGCCCCTCTCAGGAAAACACCAGAGCCCTCAAATGAGACCTCGAGGGTAATAGAAACTCTGTGTTCTTGGTTGTACCCACCTGGAATGGAGTTTCCATCATGCCAAACTTGGGGTGGAGGGAGCAAGTGGGTTGTAGTTCAAATGCTGCAGACACCCACTGTTCTTATAGTTTTAGTAGATTTTCTTGAATAAATATTTTGTCATTTACTATATGCCCTTAGTACAATTTCTGAGATTTTATATATGTTTTTAAAATATTTTTTAATAATTTCAATTAAATTTTAAATAATCAATAAATCAATTTAATCTATTAATAAAATTTAATCTAGCAATTAATAATTTAATTATATTTATTAATAAAATTCAATTAATTAATAATTTGATTTAATAATAATTAAATTTTATAATTTTAATTAACATTTTTATAATTTTTAAAATAATTCTCACCAATTATGCTTATTTCATTAGGGAGTGGGTCCACAGAGGGACTAATGTTCCATTCCCAAAGTGGAACCTACTTTTTAAAATATGGGTTTTCCAAAAATAAACAAACACATAGAGATAGAGATTGGATTGGTGGTTACCAGAAGGGAAGTGGGGAGGGAGGAGCGTGAAAGGGGTGATTACACACATGTGTATGGTGATGGATTGCAATTAGTCTTTGAGTGGTGAACATGATGTAATCTACACAGAAATCGAAATATAATGATGTACACCCAAAATTTATATAACGTTATAAACCAATGTTACCACAATAAAAATAAAATAAAATATTTAAAAAATTGAGTTTTCTTTGACCAGGTATTCTTTCTTTTTTCTTTTTTTCCTTTGGTGAGGAAGATTGGCCCTGAGCTAACACCCACCCCCAATCCCCCTCTTCTTGCTTGAGGAAGACTGGCCCTGAGCTAACATCTGTGCCAGCCGTCCTCCACTTTGCATGTGGGACGCCTCCACAGCATGGCTTAACAAGTGGTGTGTAGGTCTCCGCCCAGGATCCAAACACACAAACCCCAGGCCACTGAAGCAGAGCACGACAGCCTAACCACTATGCCACTGGGCCAGCCTCCGGGTTTTCTTTTGACCAGGCGTTTTGTCTTTATTTTTCCCTTATGAACATTTTAAGCACATTGGAACCCATGAGATAATTTTAAAAGGCTTTGTTGATGGGTTCGCACATGTTCTACACTAGTTCCTGGTCGCCCAATCTCAATGACCATATTTGGACTCAGAAAGAGACTTGAAAGAGACAGAAGCATCAGAGCAGTTGGTTCTGTTAGAAACTAGACTGAATTCTGGGCTTATCCGTGTTTTTCCTGGAGTACAAGAGGGGGAAGGACTTTGGTCAAAGTCACACAGCCCATGAAAACCAGAAACAGAAACCACCCTATATTCCATATGCTCTTATTGACACCAGCATCAGTATAGGCCCTTCACAGTTTCACTCTTTAATGACTCATTTAGTATTATACTTAATACTAAATATTAGTATTTAATAACTCATTGAGTATTTCTGAAACAGCATGATACCCCCTAACGGAGCATGCCATTTGAGTAGGTCACAAAGGCATGGGAAGCCTGTACCTATATCCATGAGCAAACAGACACAGCCTAGAAGCAAGAAGCAGGACATAGCCTCATGCATTGCCTGTCTTCAGCTGTCCTTGTACTTCTTTTTTCATCCTTTAGTCCTGCCAGTCCTTCTTGATTTTTCCCAATTCTAGCTGCTGTCTTTAGGACAAACTGAGTAAAAGTATGAAGTGTATGCCCTAGGGGTTCCCAAGCAAATATTCGGAACTGCCATTGGGTTTCTAGATTCTATTTTGAAAAGTAAGTATTGTAAAAGAAAAACACAAACAAAAATAGCACTACCATCTGTCATCACCATCAGAGGGACTGGAGAGTGATTGTCGCACGCCTCTGAAGCAGGCCACTTTTGCGCACTGGTGGAGGTTCGCTGAGTGACAGGTCGGTGGACGCAGCAGAGCGATACATCCAGAAAGAGCCTGAGTCAACTCACTTCCATCCTGGATCTCACAGAGGAGGGACGGAGGGTCCTGGATGATCCTTCTTTCTTCTGAGTCTACCTCTCCTCACCCCTCCTCACCCCTCCCCAATTTCTCTCACTCTGTTTCCTTCTATGAAGCCTCCACTCTTGTCTCTGCTCTCCCTTCTTCCCACTTCCTAGGGAAACTCAACTTCACTACATCCCAAGCGGCACAGAAAACTCCATTTCTTGCTCCCTTCCGTAGTCTCACCAAAGCCATCACTGCAGGCTCTGGCCAGCTGCTAATGGAGGCTGTCCTCTGTTCAGGGTTGCTGATTCTGAAGTGTGGAAGGATGAGTTGGGGGGCAGGTAACTGGATCCAGTTCAGACTCCTCAACAGTGGAGACACTTGCAGGTTACCTCGCTCATTGCCCAAAAAGCAAAAGTGAGTTTTGATATTCTTCTCAAGACAATATAATTCAATCGTATAACAAGAAAGCACATTCTTCCTGCCCGCATGGCTTTGACTTTGCTCCACATGCACACAATAACTTTGGCATGACCTCTAAGGGATATTGGACTTATTCCTGAGACTGGCTCATCTACCACATTCGTTAGGAATGGTGGAACCCGTGGTAAATCGATTATTACCCATTCTATTTCATAGAGGATGGCAGGAAATCACCATCCATTTTCTCGCAGGTAGGTATTACTAATTTTACAATTTTATAGATAAGAAATTGTGATTCATGGATAAATTTTAATACACAGCTAGTAAATTGCAAAACTAGGTTTTGAACACCCATCTTCTGCCAGCAAGCCCAGTGCTCTTTGCACTTTGTCTAAGCTGCTTATGAAAAGAACCAACATAAAATGTTGAGATGAGCTCAAGAGGGTGTGAATATTGACCCCGTAATTCTTCAATAAACTAGTGCTCCTTTACTCAATTTCTTGAGCAAGGCGTGTTCTTCTTCACTGATGGGTCTTTTTTGCTCATGCTTCTTGTCCTCTTCTGGGAGATATCTGACCTCCTTCTTCCCTTGCCTGGTTCCTTGTCATCTCTCAGAGAGGTCGCTCCACCTCAACCCCATCTTTTCCTATCTCAGCAACCATCTTGTTTCCATCACAACTCTTCAATTTGCATTTATCTTGATTTGTCTGTTTACTTGTTTTTTTAAAAAAATCTGTTTCCTTGTTTGTTTGTAGTTGTTGTTATTAGCTTAAAATCTTAGGGAGGGCAAGGAACTCATCTGTCTTGTTAACTTTGTATCTCCACTGCCTGGTACCTGGCATAGAGAAAAGGCACAAACACACATCTGTTGAATAAAGAGGACATTAAGGCTCAACTCTCAGAGAAAGGATGGGGGAAGGAAGCAGCCATTCTAATTGAGTGCTGTTTGTGTGTCAGCCACTGTGTGAGCCGGTATCCATGAGAAATAGGCATCTCTATCCCTTTGTTATGATGGAGATACTGGGAATCTTAAACAAGGTTGCATGGCTAATACCTGGTGTAGACAGGTGTCAAGCCAGTCCTGTCTGTTGTTTTTTGTCCTTCCTTAGCAGCCCAGTGGAATCCACATTGGTAGATGGTGCAGGCAAACTGTTTTTCTAATGTTAGATGCAACAATTCTTCAAATATGTCTTATATTTAGAACCTGGAGTATTTTCTGAGATGAATACCTGATTTGACCCTAGACACGTTGTCTGCCACAAAGGAAGCCCAGGTAAACCATCAGTGACTGAGTTAATGATAATAATCCCAAAACTTCCCTGGGCCAAATTTATAATATTGTATGCTCTGTGCAAAGCGCACCATGTGTTTCTTCTTAATCTTTACAACAAGTTGGGTATTGTGGATGTCTCTTTCTCTCAGGTGAGGAAACTGAGTCTCAGAGAACATGTAACTAACTGTTCAAGCTCACTCAATTGGTCGGTAGCAGAAGTGCGCTCTGAGGCCAGCCCTCACCTTATCCCCTGCCCTGTGTGGCCTCATGTGTCCCCTCAGGCTGTGGTGTCACTGGTGCAAGGTCACGGAGCAGTGGCAGCAGTGGAGCCACCCTTTCTGGAGCCCCTACCACATGATAGGTGCATACTAAGTGTTTGCCCAAGTGAGCTCCTTTTAATCCTCAAAACAACTCTGAAGAAGTGGCAGGCATTGCTTTTCCCACTTGACAGATGGGGAACCCAAGACTCAGAGGATCATCATCTTGCACAGGGCATGGGTGTGGACTTTTGGGAAGGCTAATGTCTCAGGGCATGCACATTCTCCCTGCATGGGGTCTGAGGATCGGGAATGTTGGGGACAGGACTTGCATTATTTTTAGCCTGTTCTCCCATTTCCAAGCTGGAGGAACAAGCCAGTCAATGAAAGCTTCCTAAAGCAAACACAGATGGAGAGTAGGTGGAAAAGGGGTGGAGGTTCTTGACTGGACATTTTGCTGAGTTCTCAGCTTGGACCCCTGGTGGAGTTCCTGCTCTGACCATCCTGCCCCAACCCTGCTCACTTCTACATGTTTATTCCAAAACTAAGTGAACTCCTCTGGGAACTCACCTCCAAGCTTTGCTGATGATTGAGGAAAACTCTGAGAGAAGCCCATTTCCCACAGTGGTTCCAGTTTCATACCCCAGGATGA
This sequence comes from Diceros bicornis minor, assembly GCF_020826845.1. Lineage (NCBI taxonomy): Eukaryota > Metazoa > Chordata > Mammalia > Perissodactyla > Rhinocerotidae > Diceros > Diceros bicornis. The sequence goes on along the minus strand of NC_080759.1, from coordinate 7,479,819 downwards.
CTCTTTGGAATCTGAGTGAGTCTCAGTTCCCCCCTGCTGAGTGGTCATGAGCAAAGCCAGCTTTGTCCTCTTCTAGGAGGATAAGGGAGCCAGGGTGCCTGAGGTGTGTCCAGTGTCCTTTAGTTTAAGAGCAAGAGTTGGGCTGTGTGTTGAGACTCTGCTTCTCTTGGGTCCCTGGACTTTTTGGCTAGTCAGAAGGAGAATCTGCTTTAGGGGGTGCTTTCTTATAATGCTTTGTGACTGATCCCAGCCCTTGGACCCTGGCAGCCCCATGCTGACCACAGAGAGGTGACTCCAGAACAGGGAGGAGGAAAGCTGGGTCAATGTTCCCAACCCTGTGGGCAGAGGCTGGTCCCACATGAATTGTGTTGGAATGGAAAAATTGTTGGTCCTGGTGTCTGTAGGCCTACAGGAGAGGCCTTTCTTGGGGTCAGTCTCCTCATCTGTCAAGGGGGATAAGGATATCCATCTGCACACTGTCTGGGCCTGAGGAAGGACAGAACCAGGACTGCTATAAGCAGCTGTGCACTGCCTATCTCAAGGGCTGCCATTACATCCCACATGGTCAAACCCCTCCGCAGCATTACTGTTAGATGACATTGGAAAAAACACAGTGGAATGGGGTGAGGATTCCAGAAGGAAAGAAATAACCAACAGGCATTGCTTCAGGGTCTGATGTTCCCGTTTTGCAGATGGGGAGCTCAGGCCCAGCAAGCCAGGTTAATAAGTAACTTACATGATGTGAGGCGCAAAGTCTGGATTCAGAACCAGACCTTCCTGGTTGCCATTGGCCCATTTGCCTTGGTATCTAGTGCCTTCTGAGAAGGATTAATGTCGCTTTTCCTGATTTTTCTGGCCGTTCTCAGCCTATCAGAGTGGCGCCTGGGACTGTTATCTCAAAGGCAGTGTATGTGGGCCCCTCAAGTCTTCCATTCTTGGCTGGGGGAGGCCACATGCAGGGGACCCTTCTCTCACCCACATCCCACCTTGGCTGCTCCTGCTCCCACCTCTCCCACTGGGCCTTGCCAGGAGGCTGGAGTGAAGACATAACAGGATTCTGTTAGGGAGGGAACTGCTTTTGTTTAGAAAAATGCTGTCATAGGCAGCCTGAGGGCAGAAGGGGAGGAGAGGAGAAAACAAGAGATGGCCAGAGTCTCTCCTTATAAAAATGGCCCAAATTTCACTTTCTCTATGAGACCAGTGCAGACCTCCCTGTTTAAAACTGAATCTTGTGCCTCCCAGCACAAGTCGATCCCTCACCCTTGGTCTTTGTCTTTTTGCCAGAGTAGTCACCACATTCTAATCTATCCTGTAACTTGCTCATTTATGACTTTATTTGTGTTGTCTGTCTCCCCCTCTAGACTACACTCCAGGAGGGCAAAGTCTCTGTCTCTTTGCTCAGACACCTCCCAAATGCCTGGAGCAGGCCTGATGAATGATGGATGCTCAAAAATATGTTTGTTGAATGAATGCGTGAGTTTGGGGAAGGGAGAGAGAGCTGAGCCACAGACCAGGGCAGAGTGGGCAGCAAATGGACAAGGGGTGTTTTTAAGAGCAGGGAATTTCAGGGTTTATCTTGCTGCTGGGGGTGTTGGTGTGAGGTGCACCCCCAACCCTTGCATTATAGGTCTTCACCACCCATCTGCCTGCGTGTGTGGTGTGTGTGTGAATGTGTGTGTGGTGTATGAGTGTGTGATGGGTGTACATGTGTCCCAGTGTGTGCATGAATGTGGGAGTGAGTTTGTGGTGTGTGTGTCTGAGGTGTCAGAGACAGCAGAAAGATGAAGAGGGCAGGGAACTCAAGTCCACACTCAAAGCCAGGAGCCCCTACCACACAATGTGAGCCCTCACCTGGGCCCTCACCAACAGTGGCTGCCCAGATAGCTAGGGTGGTTGAACCGCCTGGAGTGTGGGAGGTGACAGCAACCGTGGCTGTGGGCCCCTCACTGAGGTACGTAGAGCATGCTGCAGGCAGGATTTATGGCCCCTCCACCCTGTAAGTCTACACAGCAGGTTTACCCTCATCTTGGCTGGAGAACCCTGAGACTTAGTGAGGTTAAGACACTTGCCCCCGGGGACCTGAGCCCCCTTCCTGAGCTGCACGGACCCCATGTGGCCTGATTTTGAGTTCTGACTTTGCCCCAGGTGTGAAATCTTGGGCAAGTCTGTTAGATTTCTCTTCTGTGCCTTGGTTTTCTCATCTGAAAATGGGCTGATCAAGGTGACTGCTTTACCGGGTTGGTATAAGGCAAAGCTTGTGACTCACTATCAGGTCATGAAATCCATTCAGTGGGCCAGGCATGATGACATAGCATGATACCAGGGACACATCTTGCTCCCTATACATTTTGCCAAAAGCAGGCCTTGACCAAAGTTGCTCTCAATTCCTGGATGCCTCAGAGAGTTGAAAAATTGCACAGCTGCTAAAGGGTTAAGTCGCCTATGGTTCTTTGGTTGGGCAGGGCCCAGGCTGGCCGAGAAGCCCCTCCCCACAGTCAGCTGTGCTTTCTGGTTGTGTAGCCACCTGCTCTATAAAGCCCTTCACACATCTGCTCCAACACACCACCAGGATCCACCTGCTACAGGGAAGCCTCTGGGCCAGATCCAGAAGGTGAGGGGCTGGCATCAGGCTGCAAGGGGGGGTGCCTAGCCTGGGAGAAACTGAAGCCAGAGGAAGGGCATTCAGGGCTGGCTGGGGCCTGGAGCATTTTTGTGGCTCTTGCTCCTTTGGCAGTGCTCAGGAGAGGGAATGCTGGCATGGAGAGGTGCATGGTCTGGGGTTTGGTCTGTGAGTGTGTGGTACTGTGTCCTTCTCACAGCCTCTCTGAGCTCTGGCTTCCCTGAGTGTAAGATGACAGCAACGGTGGCAGGATTCTTCCAGACAGTTGAAAATATCCAATGATAGAACAAGTGGGAAGAACTTTGCAAAGGGAACACTTGTTCTCGTTTTCCATACAGGACCCCCTGCCCCGACTCCCACCTTGCCAGTCCCTCTCTTCCACAGTGGTGGTGAACAGGGAATCTGGTCCCACCACCCTGGCTCTGCCTCTCTACTGTGTGTCCTTGGGCTGGGTCCTGACCTCTCTGGTCCTCTGTTATTTCCCTCTGAAAATGAGGCCAATCATCAGGTCTACACCATAGGGCTGAGGTGATTTGTGCACTTAATTGACATGGCTACTGTGGCACATCCTTCTCTCCCTTCCCCTCCTCCTCTATACTCACAAGGCTTGAGAGGCCCTTCCCAGGAGGCCCAAACCCTGAACCTCTCTCCCTACTGGGGTTCTGGGCCTGGAGGGGTGACCAGGCATAGGGAGATGCAGGGTGCAATGCTCAGAGTATCTGCCACAAGCTCAAAACCAGACATACTTTATTTTTCTCCTTGGATCTCTAAGTGGTGTGGCCATTAGATCACAGAATCTGTCTGCTCTAATTGGACTAGTTTTTCTTTCTTTTCACTGACCCTTAATAAGTTAACCAGTGGGATGTGTGTGTGTGTGTGTGTGTGTTTGGTGTGTGTTGTGTGTTTGCTGTGTGGTGTGTGTGTGATATGTGTGGCATAACTACTGTGTGTGTTTGTGTGGTATGGTGTGTATGTGATGTGTGTATGTGTGTGAGGCATATGTGGTGTGTGTGTGTGATGTGTATGTGTTTGTGTGGTGTGTATGTGTCTGTGCTATGTGATGTGTGTGGTGTGGTGAAGTGGAAGGCAGGAGGGGTGCTTCAGCTCCCAGGTTAAGATCAGTTCTCCCTTAGTAAGTAGCAGCTATCACAGTGCAACTCAGCTTTGGAGCTGGAAGCACCCAGAATGGAGTCCCAGTTTGGGCCTTATGAGCTAAGTGAGGTTGGGCAGCTTTCATTATCCCTCCATCGGCAGGCTTCTCCCCTGTGGAGTGGGGCAACACCCTTTATAGCAGCACTGTGCCCTGGGACCTTCTGCAGTGAAGGAAATGTGTCATACTTGTCCTGGCCGGTACAGCAGCCACTGAGTCCTGGTACATGGCTGGTGACTGAGAAACAGAATGTTTCCTTTTCATTCTTTCAATGAATCTAAACTTAAGTAGCCACATGTGGCTTGTGGATGCTATTTATAGGATAAATGGGCTAACAATCAGGAAGGACTCAGTGAAGAGCCAGACACTTCCATCCGTGCTACTTTGATACACAGGCAAGTTGAAATTCTGGGAGCTCTAGTTCAGGATCCTAATGAATACAGCTAAACTTTACTGATCAGATGATTCGCAGGCATAGTGAGACTGGTGACACACCAGTCAGAGGTGTGCCGGGGCCTCTGATTCAGCCTTGCAGGTCAAGTGTGTCCAGGCCCAGGGGTCTGGGAGTTGCATCTGTTGGAGGCAGTGTAGAGTGGTAGTTAGGGGCTTGGACCAACCCCAGCTCTAACACCTCCCAGGAGTACACCTTGACTTTGAGTGCTTTATTTAACCTCTCTGGGGTTCGATTTCCCTTATGAAATGAGGGTGATGCTAACAATAGTACCTGCCTGCTAGGGTGGAGGAGTTACATGAATTAATGTGCATAAAGCGCTCCGAACAGAGTAAGTGCTCAATTGGTGTCTGCCTATCATGATGGTGATGGCAGCAACAGAGCCCCTAAGTGCATTATGTGAATGTAGCAAGATACCAGCTAGAGGATGGACATTACACTCTGAGAGAGGAGAGCCCAGCTTTCTTCCTGGACCCCCATCCTTAGTGGGGCTGGTGATCGTCTGCCTGCCTATTTCGTACCTGAAGTGGCTCTGGAGGAAATGCCCTGGGCTGTGTTTCCTATCTGTGTGTAGATGGTTCTGCAGTCATTCAGGATTGGGAAAACTCAGACTGATGTAGGCGTAAGGGTAGGGTGGAATCTGCATCACAGCTCTGTCTTCCTGGTTGAGGATGCTGAATCTGTCACAAGGACGGGCTGTGAGCTGGGCTTGTCAGAGTGTGATTACAACGCTAGTGGATGTCACACCCCAGCATCCTTCCCTCCCAGCCCCCAGACTGCCTTCTTTGTGTCTCTTCAGGCTCAAGGCTCTGCAGCCATGATCCTTGTCCCTGGGAGACATCAGAGCCGGCACCATGAAGGGCGTCCTTGTTGCTGGTATCATCGCAGCACTTTCAGTGTCAGCTGTAGGTGAGGAAAATCACGTAGCTCCCTTTTGGGATGAAGACCGTTTTTTACACCTGATCAAAGTCTTCTTGCTTTCGGTCTCTGGGGTCCTCTCACATGGCCTCTCACTCAAGGTGTGGTCAGTGGAGAATATGAGACCCCTCTGTGCGCACCGCCCTCAGTGGAGCCGCTCTGTGTCAAGGTTGGGTCTTCCCATTGGGGAGTGGTGGACAGTGGGGAGAAACTAAAGGGGATAGCTCCATCTCACAGCTTCAAGTTTGGGTGGCCCCAGAGGGAAGGGATACCATCCCAGCTATTCTTTCATCCTGAGAGAGGTGCAGTACTTTGCCCAGAGTACACTGTATAAATGTCTCCTGAATGTTGACGATTCTGGGCGTCTTATCTCTCCAGAATCCCTGAACTGTATGCAGTGTAATTCATTGGCAAACTCCTGTGTCAACAGCACCATCACTGAGTGTCCCTCAGAGGCCAACACCAGCTGTACCAGTTTCTTGACCTTAGGTGAGTGTGGGGTGCTCATCACCCCTATTTCCGGGATTTTCACAGGACAGGAGCTGGAGAGGGTGGCCAGGGAGTAAAGGAAGGCTGAGATGGGGTCAGGCTGTGCAAAGAGAGAGATGGGGTCATGAAGGTGCCTCCCAGGAGAAGCAACACACAGGACTCAGATGGGAATGCAGGGGCAGACCTGGGCAAGCAGAAAAGCCCCTGTGGCTTCTTGGAATTGCTGCTCTTGACTGAAATCTCATTCTAGACCCGTATTAGTGGACGTGAAAAGCAGGGGCAGCTCTTAATTAAATTACAAAGCAGGCGATTTGCTCTGGGTCCCTGCATTCTTCAATTTTTCTGCCCTCCTTTTCTCCTCCTCAGTTCTCCTTCCCATTCCGGATCCAACATACTTTCACTCAAACTTCTTCCCAAGGTGTTTTACTGGCATGAATGTTACCTCTCTCTCAAAGCACTTACATTTCTTTTTAACTTTTTTATTATGGACATTTTCAAACATACACAAAAGCAGAAAAAGAATATAATGAACTGCCATGTAACCACCACCCTGTGTCAACAATTTGCCATTTTTTTCCCCTATAAATACTTCACTATTTATCTCTAACAAGGACTTTTTTTTCTTTTTACATAACTACCATACCATTATCACATTGAAGAAAATTAGCTATAATTCTTTAATTTCTTCTAATACCCAGGCCACTTTAAAAATGTCCTAATTGTTTCAAAGACGTCATGTTATAGTCAATGCACTGGACTTTGGATCAGAATAAAATCCCCACATTGCATTTTGCTGTTAGGTCTATTATGTCTAATTTGTTTCATAACAGCTACCATAACGTTTTTTGTTCAATCCCATTTTTTTGTTGGAGAAATGGGGACATTTGTCCTGTAGCTTTTCCATATTCCAGCTTTGGTTGATTGCTTCCTTGTGGTGTCACTTCGCTTGAACTCCTATTCCTGGTATTTCTTATAAACTGGACTCATGCTGTTTAGTAGAACTTTCTTCAATAATGGAAATGTCTACATCAGTGCTGTCCTATATGGTAGCCACATATGGCTAATGACCACCTGAAATATGCTTAGTGTGACTGAGGAACTGAATTTTAAATAGCCACATATAACTAGTGGCTACTATGTTGAATAGCTCTGGTCTAGAAGCTTGACTGGATTTAGGGTCAGCATCATATTGCACAAAGGTCCATCATGTCTGCTTGGCTATTTTTAGAGATGCTAAGATGGATCAGTGGCCTCTGGGGGTGTTGTCCTGGAAACCACCCATTTCCAGGCTCCACATCAGCCTTTCACCTGGAGTTTAACCTGCATCTCTGATCATCTCCTGCTGAAGGAAGGAACTACCTCATGGGAAAGGATTTTTCTTTTTGCAGGAAACCCTCTCCAGTGTCTCCAAAATCACATTGAGCTGAGGGTATGTTTTCTGCCCTTGCCTGAAGCAGTTACTATTCAGGGTCTTCACTCTCCCCAAAGCCTCCTCACGCGGGGCTGACAGTCTGTGTTTACCTTTGTTTAGCAGGGAGCATCACATTGCACCAGGATAAGGCTTGCTCTGCAGAGAACTGCAGTGAGGAAAGGAACGTGTTTGAGGCCTTCACCATTCACGTGTCTGATGGAGAAAGCTTCTATTTTGCAAGTCAGTGCTGTCAAGGAAGGGAGTGCAACGACACCAATGATGCCTCGGGTGGGTGCTGGTCATGCGCCATCCTCCCTCTGTCCTCCGAGCTCCGTCCCTTCCTTTGCCACCTGAGGTCCTCACCCTTAGATTGAAATCTCAAGCCCAGGTTCTTCAGTGCATGTCTGGGTAACATTAACAGCTGACTTACAACAATTACTTGATAAACAAATGGAGAAAACCAGCACTACTCCCATGCTTTCCCCCTTTCTCAGTAAACACAGAAGTAACAGTACTTCAAGTTGTGTGGAAGGGCAGTAGACGCTCGTCAGTAGTTCTCAAATTTTGTGGTCAGGCCCTCTTCTAAGACACTCAGTCTTAAAAATTATTGAGGATCCCAAAGAACTTTTGTTTATGTGGACTATATCTATCAATATTTACTATATTGAAATTAAAGCTAAGAAATTTTAAAAATCCTTATTAGTTCACTAAAAAATAATAAAACCCATTACATGTTAACATTAATAACATTTTTGCATAGAAATAACTATATTTTCCAAAACAAAAAATATTTAGTGAGAAGAGGGGCATTGTTACATAGTTTCACAAAGCTCTTTAGATTCTGGCTTAATAGAAGACATCGGGGTTCTCAGATTTTTCTGTGCATTTAGTCTGTTGCAATCTCACACATCATGTAGCCTCTGGAAAATTTCACTGTATGTTCATGAGAGAAAGACAGTAAAAGCGGCAAATAACATCTTAGTATTATCATGAAAATGGTTTTGACTTGATAGTCTCCCTGAAAGGGTCTCGGGGACCCCCAGAGGTTCCTGGACCACAATGTGAGAATTGCCAGTCTAGATCAAAGCCCCCTTTTTGAAGAGGAGAACAGGTGGCCAAAAAAGGCAAAAGTTATTTGACCACAGTCATAGAGCACAGTTCACTAATAGCAGGACTGGGTCTCAATATAATGTTTTTCTACTGGTCACAATGTTAAATATGTCCTGCATTCTTTTGTTCAGAGCAAGATTTAGGGATAGTCACACATCTGTTGGCTAATATTCAGAATAGCTGGCTAATATTGACATTGGCTATAGGTTCGTTTTAGCTCAAAATCTTACCTTTCCTTTCTCAGCCCAACACACTCACAGACCAGAGTTCTAAAGATTGGATGGTCTGTAAGGGCAGATCTGTGGGCTTGTACACCGTAAGCATTTTGGCAGGACATGGGGAGGGATGACTGATGTCTTCAAGGCAGGATCTGAGACTTCTGAGCATGCAATTGCTCCGTTCTCAGGATCTCTCTGACTAGAGTCTTTGCCTGCCTATCCCCTTCTGCCCAGGGCAGTACCATATTCTGCGTGATAACACTGTTCTAAGTTAATAACTCTTACTCTACCCAGTTCCTCCACTGGAGAATACGTCCAGCAACGTAGAGTGCCCTGCATGTTATGGATCTAACGAAACTTCCTGCAGTGTGAAACTCCGGAGATGTTATAATGAAGAACGATGTGTCAGTCTAGTTGCAGAATTTAAGAATGGTACATCTTGGAGTTCCAATTTCCTTTTATGGGACTTGAATTGAAAACATGTCAAGCCTTGGGTCTTAAGTTCTGGATTAACAAAGAAGGGCTGGGGGAGGTTAGTAGGATAAGGCAATAAGATTAGAATGCCTTTGAGATCGCGAGGCTGTTAATGCTATTTCTGCCTCCTTACTCCAGAGCCATTCCTCCCAGGCTGTCTATCTCCTGAACTCTGTTCTCTTACGGCTTTTAATCAAGCCAGGCTTGTTTAAGTGTATCGTGTCATTCCTGGCATGTACTTCTTTGCTAGGTTGCGTCATTCTGTAGGTGTGAGTGAGTGTCACTTTTATTACCTTCTATAGCTACACTTTCTTCTTCTCTGCCTGTCGCTGAGAGGTGCTGGCTCATGACAGCTTGGGTCACCTGGAAGAAAGAGTCAAACTGGGCTTTAATATCCAACCAATTTTTTTTTCTACAAAAGTAATTTCATGTTAACCATTATGAAATACAAAATAATGATTATAAAATACAAAACTTATAAATGTTCAGGCAAATGTTGTGCCTGAATGTTTAAAGAATAATACCTTTGTTAGGGTAAGTTACTTACTGTTCAAGAGCAAACTCCAAATCCTATGGCTTAATGCAATAGATGTTTATTTCTTGCTCATGGAGCTGTTCATTGTGGAGTCCAGGGGCCTGGGTTCCTTCCATCTCAAGGCTCTGGCCCCCACCCACTCTGGACTTGGCAAGTCTCTGCTGTATTCTTTGCATCTCGCCAGCAGGTGGGTGAAGAGAGGGAATGGAGGAAGGCAGGAAGGTTTTTACAGGCAAGGCCTAGAAGTGAATGCTTCTAGGATTTTTTGTTTGTAAATTTTGTTCAAGGTCATTTTTTTTAATATTGTAGACATGTTCCAAGCAACACCTCTTCCTAACTCAATCTGTCTCAAACTCCAGCACCTATATTTGCTATGAAACAGCAAAAAATTGCTTTCTTCACTGGGGTTTGGAGGTTTCTCTCTCCTTCTGAGAGCAAGTTTGGAGTTAGCCTTGGACTCAGACTGCCCTGCCTCTGACAAGTAGACAGTTGCCTCCTCCAGCCCCTTCCTCCCCTGTGAACTGCCTGTCCTCCAGGGCTGTTTGAGTTGTATCCAACAGAGCAATACTGAAACGTAGTAAGTGCTTGATAAAAGGTAGCCACACACAACCATATCTTTGCAAATTCCCTTGGCTTTTTCCTAGGACTTTCACCTTTAAACAGGGTTAAACACAACCCAAGCCAGATTTAGAGTAAAGGCACGCATGGTCTCGTTGCATCTCCTTTGGTTGTTTTTCCCTCTTCTCAGGGAAAATTCAGGCAGGGAGAACACAAGTTCAAAGAGGAGTTGGGGTGGAAAGCAGAGCCTGGAGGAGGAGAGCCCAGGAGGAGTCTAGAGTGCTGACTCCCTCCTGGATTGACAGCAGAGGGCTGCGGAGGGTCTAAGCCCATCCCTAGATTTCACCACCTGCCAGCTACTCGGGAAAATGGGAGATTTGAGTCGCAGGTCCAGCTCTGGCCCTCACCTGTGATCTCAGGCTCTCATCCACCTCCTGGAGCCTCAGTTTCCTCTGGGGTTAGGTGGGAGCAGGAGTCTAGGCCCTGACCTCCATGGTCCTGCTACCATTACCATTTGGTGTTCCTGATCCTGGGCTCTTTCCTGCCAGCTCCTGTTTCAGGAGGCCTAGGGAGGAAGGGCAAAGGGGCTTCAAAGTCCTTACTGTCTCTTTTGCAACCACAGAGACTCCTAAGCTCGTGCTGAAAGGCTGTTCCAACATCGATAACTCCACCTGTCAGTTCCTGTCTGCTGAAAACCGGACAGTTGGAGGAGTCACCTTTCAAAATTTTGAGTGTGTAGATACCTCCAACTCCCCCTCAACGCCCAACTCCACGAGCCCCCCCAGACCACCACCCGCAACACCGGCTTCAAAGTCTCCTTCACCCCCACGGCCCTTGCCACTCTCCTCCTGCTGGAGTTGCTGCTCTGAGATCCACCCCTGCCTCCCCGTTTAACTGCCATAAGTGGCAGTCACAGCCCTTCAGGTCATGCCCTGTGACAGCCACATTGTTCTCCATTATTAAAACATTGGTTCATTCGCTGGCCAAATCTGTCCTGATACGTTCTGGGCTGGGCTTCCTTTGAGTGCTGTCCAGCACCACCTCTCTGTTCCTTGCCTTTGAAATCTGTGCACCTTTGTGTGTGGCCTCCCAGGACCTCCCTGATCCCTGCCCATCGTGCTTCTGAGAAGAAGACCCTTCCACCTGGCTGGCGTCCTCTGCCTGCAGCCCTGCACTTCTAGGAACCCACGTGCCATTGTCCCCAACCTTACACTCAGGTGCCCCAGCTGTGCCCCATAATGCCCTGTGTTGACCCCAGTGCTGATATCTAGCTCTTCAGCAATTGTCTCAGCAGTGGTCAGAGGGCCACAGTGATGTTTTCTGGAACCCTGTCACCATGGGGCCCAAAGTGGGATGTAGAGGGGCTGCTGAGGCCTGGCAGACTCCACTGCCCAACCTCCCAGGCACGGAGGTGACCAACACAATGCTTGGCTCGCTGTCTCGGGTGACCAGGTGTCCTGTAGCCTTGCACAGAATGGAAGGTGGCTGCAGAGCCCCAGTCCCTCCCCTCAGGGAACATACAATCAAAGGCAGAATTCTTGACTCCATATCAGATACCCCAGGAGCAAGAAAACCATTCAATCCAATATGCACAGAAGTCCCAGTTTAGTAAATAAGGCAGGCCTTGAGCTGGACTTGGAAGAATGGGGTTTTCTGAAAAAAAAATTTTAAAGATATGAACCAATGTGGGTCTTTATTGTCCAAGCTTGCTGACAGCACACCAAGAGCAAAGCCACCAGAGAGGCCATCTTACAGTAGCTCATCAGCATGTTCACTCTTATTTATTTTACTTTTTTATTTTGAAATAATTTGGGGCTTACCTAAAAGTTGCAAAAATAGTACAGAGAGTTCACCCAGCTTCCTCTCATGTTCCTGTCTTACATAACCACACTATAATTACTGAAAACAGGAAGTTAATATTGAAACAATATTGTTAACTAATAGACCTCAATCATATTTCACCAATTTTCACCAATGTCCTTTTTCTGGCCCAAGATCCAATTCTTTGCATTTAATTGTTATGTCTCCTCAGTCTCCTACAATCTGTGACAGTTCTGGAGTCTTTTTATTGGCCAGTTATTTTTCAGAATGTCCCTCACTTTGAGCTTGTCTGAAGTTTTCTCATCATAAGATTGAAGTTGTGCTTTTTTCTCAAGAATCGCACAGAAATGACGTGCCCTTCTCACTGCATCTTAACAGGAGATACATGATGTCAGTATATTGTATCACTGGTGATGTTAACCTTGATCACTTGGTGGTATCTGCCAGATTTCTTCACTGTAAAGTTACATTTTTTCCCTTTGTAGTTAATAACAGGTTAAGTTATGCTCCTGTAACAAATAGATCTTAGAGTTTAAAACAATGAAAATTCATTTCACAGTTACTTAAACCCATACAGATGTTCCTGGGTGGACATGTGTCCTTGTTAGCAACACTCCAAGAATGAGGAAGGGGCCAGGCTCCTTCCATCCAATGCTTCCCCCATACCCTGAGACTCCTTAGGATCTCAGTTAAGTGTTTTTTGCTTGTTTGTTTTGTTTATTATTATTATTTTGTGTGTGTGTGAGGAAGATCAGCCCTGAGTTAACATCCATACCAATCCTCCTCTTTTTGCTGAGGAAGACTGGCCCTGAGCTAACATCCATGCCCATCTTCCTCCACTTTATGTGGGATGCCGCCACAGCATGGCCTGACAAGCAGTGCATCGGTGTGCGCCCGGGATCTGAACCTGGGCCACCAGCAGCAGAGCACGCACACTTAACCGCTATGCCACGGGGCCGGCCCCCTCAGTTGAGTGTTTTGCATCCAGCTGGCTAACGAGTAAAGAGAGAGAGCCTAGAGGACCCCACAGCACGCTCGAGGGGCCAGGCCTGGCAGTGGCGTCTATCACGCTCATGTCTCATTGGCCAGAACTCAATCATGTGTCCTGGGAAGAAGTAGTTTATCCATCTGCATCTCAGAGGCTCTGCCTCAGAAGCAGTATGGCTCAGTGGTCAGTGGCATGGCCTCTAGAGGCAGAGTGTGGCTTCGAATTCCAGCCTTGGAACCTTGGGCAACAGATGTCACCTCTCCATGCCTGAGTTTCCCACTTGAACTAAGGGAATAGTGATAATCCCTGCTACATGGTATTGTGAGTGCTGCCAAGATAGTTCTCCTTGACAAGGAGTAAATACTAGCCATTAGTGGATGATTCCAGTTTGAAAGCGGGTCCCCGTCATGCTCTAGAGTAATGTGGAAGGCATAGCCCTGGCCCACTTTCCTCAGACCATGCCAACATCACTGAGGTTATAGCTGCTTCTGTGTTTCAGGATCCCCACTCCGTTTTTACCCCCTCCCCAGACCCTCTGTAGCTGCTACTACCACAACCCCACAAACCACGGCACAGCTCATCTGCATCTCCATGTGGCTGCCGACTCCACGTAGCCAAGGGCACCACCACCAGAGCTGATCGGCTCTTAGAACCTCCTGGAAGCCCCCATGCTCAGCATCAATGGGAGGAAGCAGTGGTACTTTGGGGGAACTGCAAAAGGTCACACAGGAATGAAACCAGGGTAGCAAGGATTAGGCAGGTGGCTGGAGGATGAGCAGGGCCAGATCCCAGGAGGTCTCCACACCTTGCAAGGACTCCTCAGGCTTCAGACTAAGTGCTGGGTGGTGGGGTTGGGGGGACACAGCAGAGGCAAGCACGAGAATAAGAGTGGGATTGGGTTTCTATTCTGGGAGGCTCTCCTAGACAGCAGGGTACAGGTGGAAAGACAGCACAAAGACAGACAGAGAGGGAGTTTAAACGGAGAAGCAGTGGGGACATGCCCAGGGCAGATGCTCTGTCACCCTGCTGTAATCGAGAGTAATTTGTACCCTAGAAATGCGCTCTAGTTGCACTGCTGGCTCCTGCCTCCTCACTCAGAGCAAGGAAGAAGGCAAAGTGCCACTCCTGCTCAATGTCTACCTTTCTTTCCCTGCTGTCCATGCTTAACTCTGGACGCCTGTCCTCTGTGCAAGAGTCTTGGACTTCCCACTGGGATAAAGCCCTCTCCTGCCAATTCTTCCTTAGTCCCAGCCTGGGCTCTGGGATAAGCCCTTATGTCTGAAGAGATCCACAGAATTCCACACTTACACTGTAGCTCTGGACCATCACAAATCATTGCCTTGTCTTTCCATAGCACTTTAGAGTTTGTAAAGCTCTTTTGCCCAGGATAATTTATTTTATTTAGAATCAGCTTTATTCAGGTACAACTTACATACAACAAAATGTATGTGTGCAGACTGATGAGTTTTGACAAATGTGGCCATGTAACCACTCCTTCAGTCAAGATATAGAAGCGCGCCCCCCGACACCCGCCTGAGTTCTCTCAGTCTCCATTGCAGTCCACCTCACTTTGGTCCCAGGCGTCCACCTGCATGTCCACTGACACCTCGTAGAAGTGACAGGAAGCTCTTCTGCTCATATTCCATAGAGCTGAGCAGTTACTTGGCATCACCTGGAGGCAAGGCAACAGACAGCATAGGCCCTGGGGGGTCAGCTCTTCCAAGCAACAACTCTGCCCCATGGAAGGGGAAGGTCAGGGGACCTTTTCCACCAGACTCCAAGCCCTTCCACCCCCTCACTCACTGCCTCAGCAGGGAAGACAGAAGGAGGGTGTGGATTTCTCTTCTTCATGGGCTGGATATAGCACCTCTCAGTTGAATTAAGATCTGAATTAAATCTCCAAATAATTCTTGATCTGAAATATGAAATGAACCAAAGCTAAAACCACTAATCACCATAAGTCTCTTTAACATCCATTTTTAACTGGATGAGTGAATATGTCCCAAGGGGCTGTGAGAAGGATGCTGGTCTTGAGATGTTCTACAGGGGCCTTAAGTTTCTGAGTGTGACTGTAGATCTGGGCGTGAGAGGGAGGGGGCTGAGAGAAGAGATGTCCCAAGCAGGATGGGCAGTGGACTTGGGGCATGGTTGCTCTTCAGCTGGAGAGACCAGCTGCTTGAGTCAAGTGATTCTGGGGGTTCCGGTGTCCCCAAAAGTGTTCCCACCAGCCGAGTTACGGAGATAAATAAGGCTTCAAATACAGCATCCCAGGAAAAGGGAAATCCCAGTTGGAACTCTGGTGCTGGCGACTCATAGTGTATCATTTCTAGAAGCGGATTTTAATGGAGGGTGATGTGGGAGGCTTCCCTGGCCCCTCGCACACCGACACTAAAGCAGGAGGTAGGTCCCTGACCCTGGCTCCAGAGGTAGAAGTCACACACAGATTAATAGTGGTGGTGGAGCTTTGCCAGCACAGAGAAAGCAAGTCTCCCCGCTCCCCACATTTCCCCAGGACTGTCATGGAGTCTCAAATTCCAGCCAGTCTCTTGGTCCTTGAAGTGCCACCTATTTCCCATGAACTAGCTGTAGTCACTGTCAGCTGACACCTTATTGGGAATGCTGTCTAGAGGGAGGGCTCGTGAGCAAGCTAAACCAGAAGCTGGGTGAGAAAACCAGGAATGGTCTGTGAGGGTGGCAGACAGGGAGACTGAATCAGGAGGCCGTGGGCCCCTAAGACACATCAACAAACCTCCGCAGGCCCAGGCCTGGGCCCTGATTCTTTGTGATTTGGAGTCAACCCAATATCAGAACCAACAATGATGGTTACAGTGGTGACAATATGGAAATCCATGCTTCCTCTGAACAGCTGGCTCTGTGCCACTTTATTCTCGTGGCAATTCCTTGAAGGTAGGTTTTACTACATCTCTGTTGTCCAGATGAGCAGACTGAAACTTGCAGAGGTCAGGTGCCTTGCACACAGCTGGTGAAGTAGGTCCAGGGGTCAGATCCAGTTCTTCCCAACCACAAAAATCGAGGAAGAGCCCCAGTGAGGGGTCGCTGCTCTGCGTGGGTGGCTGGGTACGGTGGAGAATTGGCTTCCCTGCCTTCCGGATCCCTCAGGTTCCTCCTCAGCTGTCCCTTTAGGACCTCATAGCCATGATGAGGACTTGGGATCAGGCATCATCCTCTGCAGGCTTCAAGGCGGGTGTGAAGGGGCAACATGCAACTTGAGAGAACTGGGAGTCTCAAGTGAGCACAGTGGCCTGTGGGTCTGGAGATGGCCATGCTTCTTCCTCAACCAAGGGACAGGATTGGGGTCCCATGCCCCAACGCTGGGGCCCTCAGTCTTGGTGTCTTTCTTCCTGCCTCCAGCTCTTTGTGTAACTTTTATCTTTTTTTCTTGGAATCCACTGTCTCATTTGTGTTCTCTGAGCCCATCTCACCTGTTTCCACTTTTTCTTCCCCTCTGAACTGGACACAGTATAGAACTAAAGTTTGTCTTTCTCATTTCTTACATGGAATAGTTTCTACTGTTTCTCTGTAAATTAGTCACTTTTTACCCGGGTGAACCAAGCTTTTATTTGTTTGTTTGCTTGCTTACTTACTTACTTTCCTCCAGAGGGTCAGAGACCTTCTTGACAAAAGGATTCTGTGCCCTCAACCCCAAGGCCCACCCCTTTTGAGACCTGAGCACCCCAGGGAGCTCAGAAATGGCCCAGGCTGAGCTGCAGAGGGTTTGTGCTCTGCTCGAGGGCCCACCATCCAGGGTGTCCTTCCAGGAGGAGTCTGCCTGCACTTTGGTGGGGGCACATTCCTCTCCAGTGAAGGGCCCCCTGGGGTACTGAGGCCTCTGTTAGACCTATCGGTTGTCCAGGTCGTTCCGTCTGGTCATCTCGGCTTTGCAGACACCAAGCAGTTAAGAGCAGCCCACCCGGAGTAGCCTACTCTAGGTATCCTTATGCAATTTGGCTTTCCTCACCTCACAGTATATCCTAGAAACTCTCTGCACCCATTCATGGGAGCTCCCTCTTCTACTCTAGGGCTGCTCAGTCTCTGGGGTGTGGCTTTTCAACCTTCCTTTCCTTCTATTTATTTAGGCCTTCTTTACTTTCTTTCAGCAATGTTTTGTAGTTTTCAGTGTAGAAGTCTCATGCCTCCTCGCCTGTTTATCTGTAAGTTTTTAAATCTTTTTGATGTTATTGTAAATGGAATTGTTCTCTTACTTTCTTTTTCAGATCGTTCATTGTTAATGTATAAAAATACAACAGATTTGTGTGTGTTGATTTTGTATCCTGAAATTTTGCTGAATTTATTTATCAGCTGTAAGATTTTTTTATGAATTGTTTAGGATTTTCTATCTGTGGATAAAATTTTACTGTGAATAAAGAATTTTACTTTTTCCTCTCCAATTTAGATGCCTTTCATTTCCTTTTTTGTGTCCCTCAATTTTAAGAGTTCTTTATATATGAGGCCCTTATTGTGATATATGTGTTGCAAATATTTTCTCTCTGTCAGTTATCTTTGGCTTTGTGTATTTTTTTTCTTTTTAAAATTAGCATTAACTAATATTATATTGTCTTAAAATCTTGAGTATTGTAATTTTAGTTTTGTTTCTTCTCTTCACACATTTGGAAGGCTAGATACTCTAACATGTAAATGTGAATATCACCATGTAGGTCTATAATTATCTGTGTTTAAATTGATTTATTTAAATTCATACACCAATTTCAGTTTCCTAGTTGGAGGTTTCTTCAAAGAAAAATAAAATGTAAAACAGAAATAAACCACATACCTCTGAACAAGAGAGTGTGAAAACTATCATTTGTTCTGTTGAAGTCAAAAACAGTAAACTTTTACTTTTTTATTTTAAGATGACATATAATTTTTCAAAACTTACCTTTGTACTTATAGCATTTTACTTCTTCTCCATCCATTTTTAGGCATCTAATTTATTTTTCTTGTCTAATTGCATGGGCTAATACTTCTAGCATGATGTTGAATAGATCTACTTGGCTACTATTTTAAGTGTTTTCAGACTTAGGACTCACTTAGTCTTTGTGGCAGTGGTTTCAGAGCAATCTCAGGCCTCATTGTTAGCTACTCTCTTCTCCCTTCCCTTCCTACCCTGTTAACTACTCACTCGCTCTTCCCTTTTTTCCCTTTTTTCATCTGCTTTGCTTGGTACAGAGCATTATAGCAGAGTGGGGCGGGGTATGGGAATTTTTGTCTTGAGATCTGGTGATTTTTCTGTTTTGGTTTACAGTTCCTTTGAAGTTTTGACATTCTCTGCCTTCAAGTTATGCTGATGGCATGGTTTTGTGTAGGTTTCATTTTTTCTTGCTCTGTATTGATAGGGGAAGATTTGTTGGGAGACACATAGCTACATAGCACCATTGCCTTTAGCTACATGGAAGTCTGTATTATTAAAAATTCAACATTAAGTTATACTTTGTATGCAATAAAATGAGATACACAGTTCAATGAATTTTGACAAGTGTGTATAGTCATGTAACAACCACCGCAATCAAGATGTGGAAAATTGCCAGCACCCTAGAGGATTTCTTCATATTCTTCCAGTCAAGAGCTTACCCAGACAGCCCTGATTTGCTTCTCGACACTGTAGCTTAGATGGGAGGTCTCGACCTCGCACTATTGACATTTGGGGCCAGATAAGTCTCCAAGATGGGAAGCTGTCCTGTTGTCTCAGGTATTGAAGGATGTTTAGCAGCATCCCTGACCTCTTCTGACTAGAAGCCAGTACCACCCCTAGCTGTAAAACCCAAAATGTCCCCAGAGAATGTCACACGTTCTCCAGGGGACTCAGTTGTCCCCCTTGAGAACCACTGGATTAGACAAATTGGGCTCTACTTGGGCTTCATATAAATGACATCATATAGTGTGTACTATTTTGTGTCTGGCTTCTTTCCCTCAGTATAATGTTTTTGAGATTCACCCATATTGCTACATGTATCAGAGGTTCATTCATTTCATTCTACATGGGCATACCACCATGATGTAGTGTTTCTGATTTTTGATCAATAGTCAACACACTTAGATTTTTGGAGTGTTCTGCCCCAGATTTTCTCTGGGACAACTCTAGCGAATATGACAATTTTTTTGTGTGTGTGTGTGAGCAGGACTAGCCCTGAGCTAACATCTGATGCCAATCCCCCCTTTTTTGCTTGAGGAAGATTGGCCCTAAGCTAACATCCATGCCCATCTTCCTCTACTTTATGTGGGACACCGCCACAGCATGGCTTAACAAGCGGTGCATCCGTGCACTCCCGGAACATGAACCTGTGAACCCCAGGCCTCTGAAGTGGAGCGCGCCCACTTAACTGCTTGCACCACCAGGCCGGCCCCCGAATATGACAATTTTATGATCAAGTGTCCATTTATGTGAACATTCTGTTTCCCTCTATGTAACCCTGCTTTTCCACCCTTTCTGAGCCACTCACCTTGTCAGCTTGTTGCTAGCAAGTCAGCCAGCCTTGACACACGCTTGGGGTCATTGTCTAGGAAACACTGATTGCTCTGTAACTTACCTCATTAAATACAATCAGCAAAAGTCAGGCAGAACATTTGGCTGGAGTCTGAGCTCTTAGCTGGTGTGCTCTCCTTCCTAGTGGAGGAGGGTCTGGCCAAGGACCAGACCCAAACCCTGCTTCCTTTCCCATCTGTGAGGTGCTCCCAGCTTCTGCGGGGATGGACGAATGGGGAATGGGAGAGGAGAAGGAGCAGGGAGGTCTGCCCTGCTTGCCCTTCCTCCTGAAAAATCTGTATCCACACTGTAGGGGGTTCAAGGGATTTGGGGATGATCAAGGAAAACGATATGACCACGGGAGGCATTATCATATAACAAGCTTTATTGACAGTGCATGGATAGGGCTGCATGAAAGGAGAAGTCCCTCCCAGCATGAGATTGTCCAACGGTTTAAGGCACAGGAGTCCTGTCCAGAAGGGGAGAAGGACAACGAAAGTCCTGGGGGAGAAGGGATCAGAGGAGAGACTTATCTGTTTAGGTGATGTCAATCAGCAACGTGATGGAGAGTCTCTAGGTCAGAGAACCCTAAAGGGCATTAGCAGCTAGGGGTCTTATAACTGCAAGGCCCTATCTAAATCCTGATGGGTGAGGCTTTTAGGAGGTGTACAAAAGCATCTCTAAATGGCTAAAAATTTTCTTGTTTGGGCTATTTTAAAAATAAACATTTAGGTTTAGTGATGGCAGGCTTTTGAGTTAATGGTCTCAAACCTTCTATGAAGAAATAAACAACCTAGGGGTAAATGCACAGAGGCCATCTTTGGCTTATTCATATAATACACACCCAACACTCAGGTGCTCTTACCTGGTGCCTTTGCCACAACTTCCTTCAGGGATTTGTCCAGTGAGACACAAAAGAATGCAGCCATCTATTTCCTGCAGAGGTATGCTGGACACTTTTGCTTCTAGGACTGGTGAAGGCTGAGACAGACAGAAGCAGAGAAAGAAGGAGATGAGACTCAACAATGGAGAGGAGGTTCCCAGATTCTTGGTTTTAGGGACTGGTAAAGAGAACTTTGGGGGAAAACTACAGGAAAAAAGGGACAAAGAGTGAGGTACTGGTGCCAGATCTCCAAGGCGATTGCTGTGAGCTCCCTACCCATATCCTCCACATAGCTCTCTATCTGAGGGCTCAGCAGGCCCATCCCATACACAGTCAGGGCTGGCTGGAAGTGCTGGGCACTTCATTCTGGGACCAGCCTCCATCAGAGTGGGATGAGAGCTGGTAGATAGATGCTCCTCAGTGGGCCTAACTCTGAAGTGGGCTCTGCACAGTGGTAGCTGGCTCAATAAAAGTCACCCTTTACCAGCGACTCTCCTTTCCCTGTATTACTCCTGCCCTCCCCTACTGGTGTTTCCTAATGAATGCGTCTCAGGTTCTGCATATACCAGATGCTCAATAAATGTTAGTTATAAGGATTATTGTTGTTAATGTGATAACTTTTTGTTTTGCCAAGTAAGGACATTAAAACACAAAACCACTACCATCCACCATTACCATCTAGCATCTCACAATCCTTGCCTCCAGCAATCCGTTCTGCATAGACCAGCCAGATCCTTCTAAAGCCTGTGGTGGTCAGAGACACTCGCTTGCTCAAAACATCCCAAAGATTCAAAATAAAATCCGCATCTCCTTCCTTGGCCCATGTGGCCCTGACCTACTGCCATGAGTCTCTCTCAGACCCCTCCCACTCTGCCCCTCAGTCTCCTTGGCTGCTCCAGAACACACCACGCTTGCTCCCTCTTCAGAGCTCTGTGCTCACAGTGCCGCTGCTAGAACATGCTTCCCCATGTGTCTGTAAGGCTCACCCCTTCATTTCTGCAGGTTGGCTCAAATGTCCCTTTCAGAGAGGCCTTTAGGAAGGATACTGTCCAGGGGACCCCCTTACCCTACTCCTCTCACTCAGTTTCCCTCCCCTGCACTAGGCAGCCTCCAGCATATCATGTATGCATTTGGTTCTGTGTTCATAGCTGAGCTCCACCATCCCTGGGGTATGATTAGCCCACAACAGGTAGGAGGAATGAATGTTGAATGAATGGACACCTAGAGGAAAGACAGCACATTTTACCCCTCAAACTTACAGAATAAAGCACAGACTTGAAATGGAGTTGTTTGTTCCTCCCTGGAGTGGTGCCAGTGGATACCAGAAAACTCAGCTATTGTCACTGCCTGTGAGAGGTTAGTTGAAGCCAAGCCCCTCTCTTCAAAAGAAGGCATCTATATACTGTCAAAGCAAAAATTGCACTGGACAAAGTTAAACAAGCAAGGAAGACTTTATTTAAGGCTATTGCAATAAAAGAGACAGGCCAGAA
This sequence comes from Diceros bicornis minor, assembly GCF_020826845.1. Lineage (NCBI taxonomy): Eukaryota > Metazoa > Chordata > Mammalia > Perissodactyla > Rhinocerotidae > Diceros > Diceros bicornis. The sequence goes on along the minus strand of NC_080759.1, from coordinate 7,458,222 downwards.
CTTAGTCTGAACTCAACTCCACTGAGCCAGAGAGGGAAGGGTCTTTAAGCACCAGGGAGAGCTAATGGGAGAGTACTGAGGACATCGGAGGGAAGTCATAGCCATCTATGTTTGCTAACCGTCTTTATCCAGAGCTAAAATAAGCTTCCATCTTTATGTCAGAAGGTAGCTTTGCAATTTGGAGCAAGGCACTCACCAGAGAGACTGGGAAATGGAGGTGTTATCTCCCTTGATGATTACATTTCAGAGATGGCTCCTGGGTCCTCGAGGCTTTCCTGGGTTGTAAAACTGGCAAGAGGCTTTTAAAAAGATGTACATCGCTTGTAAAGGGAAAGGATTTACAATTACAGGTTTTCTAAAGTCAATGCTCTAAGAAAAGGGAGGTTAGGGGCCTCAAGCCTAGAAGAAGGCCCTCTAAAGTTTAATCAAGCTGAGGAGAACAGTAAGGCCATCTTGTTCAGTGCCTAATCTTTTCACACACACACACTTAAGCACATAATTTCAGGGAGTTCTAGGGCTCCTGAGCTTATCCCCAGACCCAGATGAAAAGACTAGGGAGGCTGGGCCTGGATGGCTGAGAGATGGGAAAAAGGAAGAGGAGAGCCTAGAGAGGAAGGCAGAGGTGCAGACAGAGGCTGCCAGGGCATAGAAGGGGGGAAAGGGTCCCAAATATGCAGAGGTGGGGTAGTCCACCATGGAGATCAACAGTGGTGAGAGGGGCCTGGATGGGGGCATGTCTGGACCTGGGTCTTTGAGTCTCTGGAGGGGACAGGGAGGGTGGTCAATCTCCAGCAAGCTGTAGATGCCTTGTGGACTCTTGAAGAACTCTTTTTCTTTCTTTTTTAAAATCACTTTACTGAGGTATGATTCATATGTGAAAAGCTGTATGTATTTATTGTATACAACCAGATGGGTTTAGAGCTCATCACCACCATCAAAGCCATGAACATATCACTTACCTCCCAAAGTTTCCTCCTGCCCCTTTCATTATTATTATTTTGTGTGGGGGGGGGCGGTGCAGGTAAGAACACTTAACACAAGATCCACTCTCTTAGCCAATTTTTTTTTTTTTTGAGGAAGATCAGCCTTGAGCTATCATCCATGCTAATCCTCCTCTTTTTGCTGAGGAAGACCGGCTCTGAGCTAACATCTATTGCCAATCCTCCTCCTTTTTTTTTCCCCAAAGCACCAGTAGATAATTGTATGTCATAGTTGCATGTCCTTCTAGTTGCTGTATGTGGGATGCAGCCTCAGCATGGCTGTAGAAACGGTGCGTCGGTGCGCCGCCAGTAGAGGAGCGCGCGCACTTAACTGCTAAGCCACGGGGCAGGCCCTCTCTTAGCCAATTTTAAATGTACAGTACAGTGCTGTTAGCTATAGGCACTATGAACTGGTTTTCTGACAATGATACAGGGGGCAGAGGAGGGGAGGATACCAGGCAGAGGTCTGCAGCACATAGAGGCTGGTTTGGTCACCCCTTTGCCTCTGACTTCCCTTCCCTTCTGCTCTGCCTAGATTCCAGCCTGGGGCCTGGTCCCTGCGCACTCACAGCATGGGCAGGCCACCTGCTCCTCCTTCCCTTTTCACTGGCCCTCCGACCCCAGCTGACCTGGATAGGCTTTCACTCTGTGTTCCTTCCAGCCACTTCCCTCCTCTCCTCCAGGACTGGTCTGCACATGGCTGCTCCAGGGTGGGCACCAGATTCCTGTCTCAGCGCTGGTCCCCACCCCTCTCCTCACCTCAGGGCGCTTTTGGAATGTGAGCCCTGCCCAGCCTCTCCCACTCCCTATGCTAAGGCTCTTCCTGAGCACGCCATGCATGCCATGCACGTGGTTAACCCTTGTTACTTTGGGCAGAGATTTACCACCCAGCTGACCTTCCAAGTCTCCTATTCTCCCAGTCTCCACTGACTTTCACATTTCCTCTACAATGCTCACCAGACAGCCCTGCACAGTGATGGTGTCCCATGCCCAGAGCCTCTGCCCAGGACAAGTGCAGGCATTCTTGGTCTCACCTCCCAGCAACCCACCTCAGAGTGTACATCAACATTTGTCACCATCAGGGACACTTTTCTTTGAAATAACCTTTACTTTCTAAAATCATGGATTATTCAAAAATATTTTTAAAATAAGTTGCTTTACCATTCCTCTGAGAACAGGAACGAGGCAGGGCTGCCCACTCTCACCACTCCTGTTCAACATAGTACTGGAGGTTTTGGCCAGAGCAATTAGGCAAGAAAAAGGAATAAAAGGAATCCAAATAGGTAACGAAGAAGTGAAACTCTCACTATTTGCAGATGACATGATTGTATATATAGAAAACCCTAAAGAATCTGTTGGAAAACTATTAGAAACAATCAACAACTACAGCAAAGTTGCAGGGTACAAAATCAATCTACAAAAATCAGTTGCATTTCTGTATGCTAATAATGAACTAACAGAAAGAGAGCTCAAAAAGATCATACCATTTACAATTGCATCAAAAAGAATAAAATACATAGGAATAAATCTTACCAAGGAGGTGAAGGACCTATACAATGAAAACTACAAGACATTATTGAAAGAAATCCATGATGACACAAAGAAATGGAAAGACATCCCATGCACGTGGATTGGAAGAATAAACATAGTTAAAATGTCTATATTACCTAAAGCAATCTACAGATTCAATGAAATCCCAATCAGAATCCCAATGACATTCTTCACAGAAATAGAAAAAGGAATACTAAAATTTATATGGGGCAACAAAAGACCCCGAATAGCTAAAGAAATCCTAAGAAAAAAGAACAAAGCAGGAGGCATCACAATCCCTGACTTCAAAACATACTACAAAGCAATAGTAATCAAAACAGCATGGTACTGGTACAAAAAGAGACACACAGATCAATGGAACAGAATTGAAAGCCCAGAAATAAAACCACACATATACGGACAGCTAATTTTCGACAAAGGTGCTAAGAACATGCAATGGAGAAAGGAAAGTCTCTTCAATAAGTGTTGTTGGGAAAACTGGACAGTCACATGCAAAAGAATGAAAGTGGACCATGTGCTACCGCCATTCACAAAAATTAACTCAAAATGGATCAAAGACCTGAAGGTGAGACCTGAAACTATAAAACTCATAGAAGAAAATATAGGCAACACACTATTTGACATTGGTTTTAAAGGAATCTTTTCAGATGACATGCCTACCCAGACTAGGGAAACTAAAGAAGAAATAAACAAGTGGGACTTTATCAGATTAAAGAGCTTTTATAAGACAAATGAAACCAGAATCAAGATGAACAAACAACCAACCAGCTGGGAGAGGATATTTGCAAAACATACATCTGACAAGGGGTTGATCTCCATAATATATAAAGAACTCACACAACTGAACAACAAAAAAACAAACAACCCGATCAAAAAATGGGCAGAGGAAATGAAGAGACACTTCTTCAAGGAAGATATACAGATGGCCAATAGGCACATGAAAAGATGCTCAACATCACTAATCATCAGGGAAATGCAAATCAAAACAACACTAAGATACCACCTCATGCCCGTTAGAATGGCTATAATCACCAAGACAAAAAACAACAAATGTTGGAGAGGATGTGGAGAAAGAGGAACCCTCATACACAGCTGGTGGGAATGCAAATTGGTGCAGCCTCTATGGAAAACGGTATGGAGATTCCTCAAAGAATTAAAAATAGAGATGCCCTATGATCCAGCCATCCCACTACTGGGAATCTATCCAACGAACCTGAAATCAACAATCCAAAGAGGCTTATGCACCCCTATGTTCATTGCAGCATTATTCACCATAGCCAAGAAGTGAAAGCAACCTAAGTGTCCCTCAACTGATGATTGGATTAAGAAAATGTGGTATATATATACAATGGAATACTACTCAGCCATGAAAAAAGACAAAATCGTCCCATTTGCAACAACATGGATGGGCCTGGAGCGTATTATGTTAAGTGAAATAAGCCAGAAAGAGAAAGACAAACACTGTATGATCTCACTCATACGTGGAATATAAACCAACACATGGACAGAGAAAACTGGACTGTGGTTACCAGGGGCAGTGGGGGTTGGGGGTGGGCACAAGGGGTGAAGGGAGACATATATATGGTGATGGACAAACAAAAATGTACAACCCAAAATTTCACAATGTTAGAAACCATTAAAACATCAATAAAAAAAAAACAGGAAAAAAATATATGTTGCTTTATTCATATTACCTAAGCACAGCAAACTTCCTTTAAACTTTAAAAATGAGGATAGAGAATTAAAAGAAGAAAATAACTACTGTAAACTCTCTTATCAGATAATCTCTCCTGAAATTTGGGTATATTTCTTTACAGTCTCTTCTACTTAATTTCAAATCAGTTGGCATCAGTTTTTATTATACAGTTTTGTGTCCTGATTTCTAAACTTAATAATGTCCCAGGAGTATTGCTGCTTAAACAGCACCTCCTCACGGTTGTATTAATTCCATCACACGGATGTGCCATAGTTTATTCACCATCCCCTTCTGGCCAAGCATAGGGGTTGCTCCCAGCTACTGCCGTGATTGAGGATGCTTGCTGGAGTGGACACGGGAGCTGGCCTGCTGGGGAGGTACGTCTTCCCCTGCCTGAAGTAGGTCTTCAGCACCTGGCTGTGTGGTTTGGCACCAGGTGCTTTCACCTGGCTAGGAGGCAGGCACATGACTCTATTTTCTAAGACCGCTTGTCCTGCAGGGATTTGGACTCCACTTGGGCCATGTGTTCAGTGGCTGAGCTCCCACGGTGCTCTGGGGATCCTGGTTACAGGGACCTCTGCCCAAGCTTAAGTTCTCTCAGCTCCCTGCTTTGTGTGACCTTCCCCAGATGTCTTGCCACCTTTGCTGTCAAGGAGACTCCGCATCCTCCAACCATGCCCATGGCTTTCCTTCTGTGACCTGTCAGGGTCTCGGGTGACAACCATGCGGCGCTGAGATAAACAATTATGCACAAGCTTCCTCTGCATAGGATGTTCCCTTGGAGAGCTTCCCCAAAGTGGAATTATTTAACTAGAACATAGAAACCTGTCAAGGCTCTTGATTTACAGGCTGCCTGCTTGTTCAGTTTCTGCTCTCAGCAGGATCTAGAAGCCCCTGAATCAACGGTGGTCTTCTGGTGGAGCAACAATCCAACAGCAACACCAGCAAGCCTCACTCAATCCAGTAAAGAAAGCAGAATATGGTTTAAGTCTCCAGAGCTTTGCTGGGTTGGGCGTGAGTGTTTCCCCCTGGTACCCCCCTCACCCCCACAACACTGGGTTTCTTGTTCTGCTCCTGTCTTGGCTCCTCCTCAGTTGGTGTCTTGGTGTTTTCCTCTCAATTGTATGATCCTTTCACACACTCCCATTTCCCACTAGCTGTCTATTTTCCTGTGTGCTTTTCCACCCACAAACTCTTGAACTCCAATATGCCAATTTCTGATTCAAATTTCCCAGCTCTTTTACTCACAATATTCCAGTTCTTCAAACCTCCTTGAGTTCTTCAAGTTTTGGTTTTATATGTAAATGTAATACATATTCAAGATAGCCAAATTAGGTTTTATTAATAAAACAAGTCAAAGCTGGTTTATAAGTCTTCACATAGAACTTCAGCTGAAGCTGAAAAACAAGGTCTATTTTTTAAAACAAACATATCCAATGCAAGGGCTTTGGTCTATGGTTGAGTTTACTGGGATTGCCCTGTTTCTTCCCATTTACAACTTGCAAAGCCTGTGGTCAAGGGTCTGACACTCACAGATGACTGCGACGGTCTTATTCATGCTTAGTGTCCATGGCAGACGTTTCCAGTGCGGGCCGTTCTGCATTGCCTTGTCTTTTGCTTCATTTCAGCTCTTCCGTTAGCCTCAATTCTAGGCAGTACTGTTGTCTTTTTTTTTTTTTTTTAATATCCTAGACAGCTGGAGTTTGTTTTGTTTTGTTTTGTTTTGTTTTTTTGCTGGAAAAGTTTCGTCCTGAGCTAACATCTGCTGCCAATCTTCCTCTTTTTTTTTTTTCCTTCCCAAAGCTCCAGTGCATGGTTGTATATCCTGGTTGTAAGTCCTTCTAGTTCTTCTATGTGAGCTGCTACCACAGCACAGCTACTGACAGACAGATGGTGTGGTTCCACGACCAGGACGCGAACTTGAGCTGTCAATGCAGTGAGAGTGTCGAACTCTAACCACCAGGCCACCATGACTGGCTTAATGTGGTCTTTTAAAATGCATTCCATTCTTTTTTTTATTCAAGAATTAGTTCAAGTATTTTTGATTTTTAATTTTTTTATTATTTTATCAAGGTCATATTGGCTTATAACATTGTGTAAATTGCAGGTATACATTATTATATTTCAGTTTCTGTATAGATTGCATCATGTTCACCACCAATAGTCTGGTATTCATCCATCACCATACGTATGTGCCCCTTTATCCCTTTCACACTGCCCCACCCCCTTCTCCTCTGGTAACCACTAATCTGTTCTCCTGATGTATGTTTATTTTCCACACGAGTAAAATCATACGATATTTGTCATTCTCTGTCTGACTTATTTCGCTTAGCATAATGCCCTCGAGGTCCATCCATGTTGTCGCAAATGGCACAGTTTTGTCTTTTTATGGCTAAGTAGTATTCCATTGTATATAGATACCACATCCTCTTTATCCATTCATCCATTGATGGGCTCTTGGTTTGCTTCCATGTCTTGGTTATTGTGAATAATGCTGTGATGAACATACAGATGCATAAATCTCTTTGAATTATTGATTTCATGTTGTTTGGATAAATACCCAGCAGTGGGATGGCTGGATTATATGATACTTCTTTTTTTAATTTTTTGAGAAATCTCCATACTGTTTTCCGTAGTGGCCGCAGCAGTTTGCGCTCCCACCAGCAGTGTATGAGGGTTCCCTTTTCTCCACATCCTCTCCAACACTTGTTATTTCTTGTCTTGTTAATTATAGTCATTCTGATGGGTGTGAGGTGATATCTCATTTTAGTTTTGATTTGCATTTCCCTCATAACTAGTGATGTTGAACATCTTTTCATATGCCTGTTGGTCATCTGTATATCTTCTTTGGAAAAATGTCTGTTCATATCCTATGCTCATTTTTTAATCAGGTTGTTCATTTTGTGTTGTGTTGTATGAGTTCTTTGTGTATTTTGGAAATTAACTGTTTGTCAGATATGTGATCTGCAAATATTTTCTCCCAGTTGGTGGGTAGTCTTTTCATTTTGTTCCTGGTTTCCTTTGCCTTGCAGAAGCTTTTTATCCGATGTAGTCCCATTTGTTTATTTTTTCTTTTCTTTCTCTTGCCCGAGTAGACACGGTATTTGAAAAGATACTGCTAAGACTGATGTCAGAGTGTACAGCTTATCTTTTCTTCTAGGAATTTTATGGTTCAACATCTTACATTCAAGTCTTCAATCCATTTTGAGTTAATGTCTGTGTGCAGTGTAAGATAATGGTCTACTTTCATTCTTTTGCATGTGGTTGTCCAGTTTTCCCAAAACCATTTATTGAAGAGACTTTCCTTTCTCCATTGTATGTTCTTGGCTCCTTTGTCAAAGATTAGCTGTCCATAGATATGTGGTTTTATTTCTGGGCTCTCAATTCTGTTCCATTGAACTGTGTGTCTGTTTTTGTACCAGTACCATGCTGTTTTGATTACTACAGTCTTATTGTATATTTTGAATTTTAGGAGCGTGCTACTTCCAACTTTGTTCTTTTTTCTCAGGATTGCTTTGGCTATTCGGGGTCTTTTATTGTTCCACATAAATTTTAGGATTCTTTGTTCTATTTCTGTGAAGAATGTCATTGGGATTCTAATTGGGATTGCATTGAATCTGTAGATTGCTTTAGGTAATACAGACATTTTAACTGTGTTTATCCTTCCAATCCATGATCATGGAATATCTTTCCATTTCTTTATGTCTTCTTCGATTTCTTTCAATAATGTCTTATAGTTTTCAGTGTTTAGGTCTTTTATCTCATCCATTCTTTCTTTCTTTCTTTTTTTTTTGTGAGGAAGATCAGCCCTGAGCTAACATCCGTGCTAATCCTCCTCTTTTTTGCTAAGGAAAACCGGCTCTGAGCTAACATCTATTGCCAATCCTCCTCCTTTTTTTTTCTCCCCAAGCCCCAGTAGATAGTTGTATGTCATAGTTGCACATCCTTCTAGTTGCTGTATGTGGGACGTGGTCTCAGCATGGCCGGAGAAGTGGTGCATCAGTGCGCGCCCGGGATCCGAACCCGGGCCGCCAGTAGCAGAACGCTCGCACTTAACCGCTAAGCCACGGGCCGGCCCTCCTCCATTATTTCTTTAAAAAATGTTTTTGTGTGTGGTAAAATAGACATCATATAGAACTTACTATTTTAACCATGTTAAAGTGAATTCAGTGGCTTTAAGTATTTTCACAATGTTGTGCAACCATTGCCACTATCCGTCTCCAGAAATTTTCATCATCTCAGACCGAAACTCTGTACCCATTAATCAATTCTATTGTTTCTTATGCTTGATTTCACTCAGTTATATATATTCCTGATTCTCTGGATATTTATTTCCTTATAAAATATATCATCAAAAGAATGAGATGTGGGGCCGGCCCGGTGGCGCAAGCGGTTAAGTGCGCACGCTCCGCTGCGGCGGCCCGGGGTTTGCCGGTTCGGATCCCGGGCGCGCACCGACGCACTGCTTGGCAAGCCATGCTGTGGCGGCGTCCCATATAAAGTGGAGGAAGATGGGCACAGATGTTAGCCCAGGGCCGTCTTCCTCAGCAAAAAAAGAGGAGGATTGGCGGATGTTAGCACAGGGCTGATCTCCTCACAAAAAAAAAAAAAAAAAAAGAATGAGATGCTTGAGATTGCTTCAGTGTTTCTCTGCTTGTTTTCTTTTTCCAGCTTTTCTTTCGCTGCCCTAAGTATAGTTAGCTTTCTTTTAAAATACATATGATGTTGTAACCAATTCAGTTTTAGAAAATTGATTGTTCAAACAGGAAAGCCTTTAAAAATCTCTCCAAAAAGGGCTGTGGGTACTGCAGCTGTTGCTGGTTTTGAAATTGAATTTTCCCGTATCTCTTGTCAAAGTTCTGCAGGACACCTGGAAGATGAAGCAAACTTAACTTGCCACTTGTTGGTAGGCTGGTAGATTTTTTGCTTTAAACTTCCCCAAAGAAGACAAAAAACTATATTTTGTCACCCATCTCAAAATTCAATGTACAACATGACCTAAACACACTGTCCTTCATGTGTTTTCTGCATTTCACTATCTATAATTTTATTTATTTATTTATTTTTTCCCCAAAGCCCCAGTAGGTAGTTGTATGTCATAGCCACACATCCCTCTAGTCGCTGCATGTGGGACGCGGCCCCAGCATGGCCGGAGAAGCGGTGCGTCAGTGCACTCCCAGGATCCGAACCCTGGGCCGCCAGCAGCGGAGCGCACACACCCAACAGCCAAGCCACAGGGCCGGCCCCATTTCACTATCTATAGACCTTCACAGAACACTGGCACTTCTGAGTGCAAAGAACAGTATCAGTAAAGGAGAGTTATTTGGAGCATCCTTTGATTTTATTATTGATGTGTTATTTTAAGACCCTGCCTCTTCAGATAAGGCTTGAAAAGAATATGATCATGTTTAACTACTAAAAGAAAATTAGTTAACAAAAGACTAGTACATTCTCCAAAGAAGATATGCAAATGACCAATAAGCCCATGAAAAGATGCTCAGCATCATTAGCCACCAGGGAAATGCAAATCAAAACCACAATGTGATACCACTTCTCACCCACCAGGATGTCTATAATAACAAGTTTTGGTGAGGATGTGGAGAGATAACCCTCATACACTGCTGGTGGGAATATAAAATGGTGCAGAAACTTTGGAAAACAGTCTACATTTTCAGAAACAATTAAACACATAGTTACCATGTGACTCAGAAATTCCATTCCTAAGTGTATATTCAAGAGATTTGAAAACATACGTTCACATAAAAACTTGTACATGAATGCTCATAACAGCATAACAACATAACAATATAGTGTCATTCATAGTTGTCAGAGTGGAAACAACACAACCATCCATCAACGGATGGATAGTTAAAATGTAGTCTATCCATACAGGAATAGTATTCAGTCATAAAAAGAAATGAAGTACTGACATGTACTACAACATGGATGAATCTTGAAAACTTTATGCTGAGTGAAAGACACCAGACACAAAGGACCACATATAGTGTGATTCCATTTATATGGAATGTCCAGAACAGGCAAATTTACAGAGACAGAAAGTAGATTGGTGTTTGTCTGGGCCTGGTGATGGGGGTTGGGAGACTGGGTGGTGACAGCTAAGGGGTGCATGGTTTCTTTTGGAGTAGTGAAAATGTTCAAAGTTGATTGTGGTGATGATTGTACAACTCTAAGAATATACTAAAAACCATTGAATTGTATACTTTAAATGGGTGAATGGTATGATGTATACATTATATCTTAATAAAACTCTTTAAAAAAGACTATTACTCTCTCTACTTAGAGATATAAGAAAATAATATAAAAGAAAATAAGGCACTTAAAGCAGATTCCAAAGTTCCACACAGTAAGTGAAGAACTGGGGGCCTCTCACCGCAGACTGTACAGATGATGCATGCCCCTTCCTCGCTATCTGTACACTTCAGATAATGGCTTCACAGAATGGGGGTCTTTACAGGAAAGGCAAAGGCAAGGGCAAGAATCTCACAGATTCAGGAAATTCTTTCCTGCCCATTGGTACCTATGGCAGCAAACAGTTCAAATAGTTGAACTTCGTCCTTTATTTTGTATGTATAGAGTTTTACTAAATGCTTTGTAAATAGAAAAGCTACCATCCTATTCCTTTACTTCCACCTTCCAAGCTTTTCAGGAGACCCCTGAGTGTGTGTGCCAGCTGCCCACAACATTGACATGAAGTGTTAGTACCCCTGGGTCTGACAGTTCACACCAGCATAGCACTGTCTTGTTACCCCTTCAACGTGGCAAATTCCTATGTATCCATTAAACTTTCTCCCCAGTTTCCTAAACGTTTTTTTTTCTTCCAGCGTTATTGAGATATAATTGACATATAACACTGTGGAAGTTTAAGGTGTAAACATGATGATTTGATACACGTATATATTGCAAAATGATTACAACAGTAAGATTGGTTAACACATTCATCACCTCACACAATTACCATTTTTTTTTGTGCGTGGTGACAACACTTAAGATCTACTCTTTTTTCAGATTTCAAGTATATAATACAGTATTGTGAACTATAGTCACCATGCTGTAAATTAGATCCCCATAACTTATTCATGTTATAATGGAAGTTTGTACCCTTTGAAAAACATCTCCTCATTTCCTTCAGCCTCCCTGCCCCTGCCAACCACTATTCTACTCTCTATTTCTATGAGATTGGATATTTTTGATTCCACATATAAATGGCATATTTACCTTTCTCTGTCTGACTTATCTCCTTTAGCATAATGCCCTCAAGGTCCATCCATGTTGTTAAAAACAGCAGATTTTCCTTCTGTCTCATGGCTAAATAATATTCTGATATATATATATATGGACACAAGTTGTTTTCATGTCTTGGCTATTGCAAATAATGCTGCAATGTACATGGGGGTGCATATATCTCTTTGAGATAGTGATTTCATTTCCTTCAGATATATACCCAGAAGTGGCATTGCTGGATCATATGGTAATTCTATTTTTGAGGAATCTCCATACTTTTTTCCGTAGTGACTGCACCAATTTACATTCCTATCAACGGTGCACAAATGCTCCCTTTTCTCCACATCTTCACCAACAATTTTTATCTGATCTTTTTGACAATAGCCATTCTAACAGGTGTGAAGCTATATCTCATTGTGGTTTTGATTTGCATTTCACTCATGATTAGTGATGTTGAGCATCTTTTCATGTTTCTATTGGTCATTTGTATGTTTTCTTTGGGAAAATGTTTATTCAGGTCCTCTGCCCACTTTTTAATGGGATTATTTTTTTTTGGCTCTTGAGTTGTATGAATTATTTATATATTTTGGATATTAATCCCTTATCAGATGTATGGTTTGCAAATATTTTCTCCCATTCAGTAGGCTGCCTTTTAATTTTGTTTATTGTTTCTTTGCTGTGCAGAATATTTTAGTTTGATGTATTGTCACTTGTTTATTTTTGCTTTTGTTGCTTGTCTCTTGCTGTCATATACAAAAATTTGTTGCCAAGACTAGTGTCAAGGAGCTTTCCTCTATGTTTTCTTCTAGGAGTTTTACAGTTTCAGGACTTACATTTAAGTCTTTAATCCATTTCAAGTTAATTTTTGTGCATGGTGTAGATAAGAGTCCAGTTTTATTCTTTAGTATGTCCATATCCAGTTTTCCCAACACCATTTATTGAAGAATAACCCTTGTCAAATATTAGTTGACCATGTATGTGTGGGTTTATTTCTGGGATCTGGATTCTATTCCATTGGTCTATGTGTCTATTTTTATGCCAGGACTGCACTGTTTGATTACTATAGTTTTGTAATATAGTTTGAAATCAAGAAGTGTGATAACTCCAGGTTTGTTCTTCTTTCTCAGGGTTGCTTTGGCTACTTGGGGTCTTTTGTGGTTTCATACAAATTTTAGGGTTGTTTTTTCTATTTCTGTGAAAAATTCCACTAAAACTTTGATAGGAGTTATGTTAAATCTAGAGATGGCTTTGGTTAGTATGGACATTTTAATAGTATTAACTCTTCCAATCCCTGAACACAGGATATCTTTCCACTTGTTTGTGTCTTCTTCGATTTCTTTCAGCAAAGTCTCTTACTTTTTGTTGTACAGATCTTTTACTACCTTGGTTAAATTTATTCCTATGTATTTTATTGTTTCTGATGCTATTGTAAAAAAAAAAGTATTTTTTAAATTTCTTTTTCAGACAGTTCACTATTAGTTGTGAACTGTTATTAGAAACACAACTGATTTTCATATGTTGATTTTGTATCCTGCAACTTTACTGAATTTATTCATTAGTTCTAATAGTTTTTTTCTGTGGAGTCTTTAGGATTTTTCTATACATAAGATCATATCATCTGCAAACAAAGACGACAATTTTCCTTCTTTCTTTCTGACTTGGAAGCTTTTATTTCTTTATCTTGCCTGATTGCTCTGACTAGGAATTCTAGTACTATGTTGATTAGGAGTAGTGATAGTGGGCACTCTTGTCTTATTCCTGATCTTAGAGGAAACACTTTCAACCTTTTGTTGTTGAGTATGATGTTAGCTTTGGGCTTGTCATCTATGGCCTTTATTATGTTGAGGTACTTTTCTTTTATACCAAATTCGTTGAGGGTTTTTGAAAGGACGTTGAATTTTGTCACGTATTTTTCTGCATCTATTGAGAGGATTATATAATTTTTATCTTCCATTCTATTAATGTGATGTATCTCATTTATTGATTTGCATATGCTGAACCATCCTTGCATCCTAAGGATGAATCCCACTTGATCATAATGTGTGATCCTTTGATGTGTTGTTGAATTTGGATTGCTAGTATTCAGTTGAGAATTTTTTGCATCTATATTCAACAAGGATATTGGTCTGTAGTTTTCTTTTCTTGTAGTGGTCGTATCTGGCTTTGGTATCAGGGTAATTCTGGCCTTGTAAAATGTGTTTAAGAGTGTTCCCTCCTCTTCAATTTTTTGTAAGAGTTTGAGGAGGATTGGTTTAATTCTTCCTTAGATGTTTGGTAGAATTCATGAGTCAAACCACCTGGTTCTGGGCTTTTGTGTTTTGGGAGATTTTTGATTACTGTTTCAATCTCCCTAAGTCAGTATTGGTCTGTTCAGATTTTCTTTTTCTTCATGATTCAGTCTTGGTAGGTTGTATTATTCTAGAAATTGATCCATTTTTTTCTAAGTTATCCAATTTTTTGGAGTATAATTGCCTGTAGTAGTCTCTCCTGATCCTTTGTATTTCTGTGGTATTAGTTGTAATGTCTTATCTTTCATTTCTGATTTTATTTATCTGAGTCTTCTCTTTTTTCTTAGTCTGGCTAAAGGTTTTTCAATTTTGTTTATCTTTTCAAAACCCAACTCTTACTTCTGTTGATCTTTTGTATTTTTTTTAGTGTCTATTTCATTTATTTCTGCTCTGATCTTTGTTATTTCCTTCCTTCTGCTAACTTTAAGCTTAGTTTGTTTTTCTTTTTCTAGGTCCTTGAGGTGTAAAGTTAGGTTGTTTATTTGAGATCTTTCTTTTATTTAATACAGATGTTTATTGCTATAAACTTCCCTCTTAGTACTGCTTTTGCTGCATACTATAAATTTTGACATGTTGTGTTTTCATTTTCATTTGTTTTGAGATTTTTGTGATTTCCTTTTTGATTTCTTCTTTGACCCCTTGGTCATTTAGGAGTGTTTGTTTTAATTTCTACATATTTGTGAATTCTCCAGTTTTCCTCCTGTTATTGATTTCTAGTTTCATCCAATTGTGATCATAAAAGATACCTAGTACGATTTCAACTATCTTAAAATCACTAAGACTTGTTTTGTCACCTAACATACTATCTATTTTGGAGAATGTTCCATGTGCCCTTAAGAAGAATGTGTATTCTGCTGCTAAGGGTGGAATGTTCTGTATATGTCTGTTAGTTCCATTTGGTCTAAAGTGTAGTTCATGTTCGTTATATTCTTATTGATTTTCTGTCTGCATGATCTTTCTATTTTTGAAAGTGGGGCATTGAGGTGTCCTGCTATTATTGTATTTTTGTTTATTTCTCCATTCAGTATTTGCTTGATATATTTAGGTGTCCGTAGTTGGGTGTATATATATATTTACAATTCTTATATCCTCCTGGTGAAGTGTTTATATTGTCGGATATTATTTATTATCCAGCAAACAGTGGGAGGACCAGAAGAGTGGTCCAGCTTGGACAATCTCCCATTTTTACCATGGATTCCAGTTTGCTTTCCCAACCTAGAGGGCCTAGAGGTACTTGTCTTAGGGTGAGGGTGGACCTGGCCTCTGGACTTTTTGATGGAGCTGAATCCAGATGGCCTTGGCCCTGGCCCCCACTCATGAACCCCTACTCCAGGCTTGTCTACCTAGGGCTACCAGAGCCCCCCTTGGAGCCAAGATGGCCAGACTCTGGGCTTCTGGGTCTAGCTCTAGACAGGCTGGACTCTGAGTTCCGGGCCTTAGGCTGGCTGGAAACTGTGATTCTGATTCTGGGCTCTGGGTATAGTAGACTCAGGTCCCAGCCTCCTGGCTAGGTCAAGGGCCTTCAGTGCTGCAGCAGGTAGCTGCCTTCATGGCTGGGCTTCTGGGGCTGGGGCACCTTCTCAGGACAAGGGCCAGGGCTGGAGTTGAGACTGGATTCAGAGAAAGAATTGATATTGACACAGTGAGAGTGGTAGGCCTAGCAGAGAATTTTTTTTTATTATTATATGGTGACCTTCTTTGTGTCTTATTACAATTTTGGATTTAAAGTCTATTTTGTGTGATATAGGTATAAGTACCTCTGCTCTCTTTTGGCTTCCATTTGCATGGAATAGCTTTTCTATCCCTTCACTTTGAGCTTAGGGGTGTCCTTAAAGCTGAAATAAATCTCCTCTAGGGAGCATATAGTTGTATCTTGTTTTTAAATTTTTTATCCATTTGGTCATTCTATGCCTTTTGATTCGAGAATTTATTCCATTTACATTTAAAGTAGCTATTGATAGATAAGGACCTAGTAATACCATATTATTAATTGTTCCCTGGCTATTTTGTAGTTCATTTCTTCTTTTCTTCATCTCTTCTTTTATAAATTGATAACTTTTCATGGTGATATACCTTGATTCTCCTCTCTATATCTTTTGTGTATCTACTTTAGCTTTTTGCTTTATAATTATTACCATGAGGCTTACATAAAACATTTTATAGATATATGGTCTATTTTATGCTGATTATGACTTAACTTCAATCACATACAAAAACTCTATCCTTTTTCTCCCTCCAATTTATGTTTGATGTCACAATTTATGTCCTTTCTTTTTTTTTTTTTTTTTTTGCTGAGGAAGATTCACCCTGAGCTAACATCTGTTGGAAATCTTCCTCTTTTTTTGCTTCAGGAAGATTAGCCCTGAGCTAACATCTGTGCCAATCTTCCTCTAATTTATATGCAGGTCACTGCCACAGCATGGCTGATGAGTGGTATAGGTCTGCGCCCAGGATCTGAACCCAGGTCACCAAAGCAAAGCATGCCAAACTTAACCATTAGGGCAAGGGGCTGGCCCCAATTTATGACCTTTCATATTGTGTATTGATCAACAAATTATTGTAGTTATAGTTTTTTTTTAAATACTTTGTCCTTTAGCCTTTATACTAGAGTTAAGTGGTTAACAAACCACCATATTACAGTATTACAGTATACAATATTTTGTATATTACAGTGTTAAGGCATCCTGAATTTGACTATATACATACCTTTACCAGTGTGTTTTATATTTTCATGTTGCTTATTAGTATCCTTTCATTTCAGCTTGAGGAACTCCTTTTAACATTTTTGCAAGGCAGATCTAGTGGTTATGAACTCCCTCAGCTTTAATTTGTGTCTGAAAGTCTTTATCTTTCCTTCCTTTCTGAAGGACAACTTTACTGGGTAAAATATTCTTGGTTGGCAGTTTTTTTTTTATTTCAGCACTTTGAATATATCATTCCACTCTCTCTTGATCTGCAAGGATTCTGTTGAGAAATCTGCTCATAGCCTCTTAGGGGTTCCTTTGGATGTGAGGAATTTAATTTCCTTTGCTACTTTGAAAATTCTCTCTTTGTCTTTGATTTTAGACAGTTTTAAAATAAGAAGAGCAAGGTGAAGCAGCAAGTGCTGACGTAGAAGCTGCAACAAGTTATCCAGAAGATCTGGCTAAGATAGTTAATGAAGGTGGCTACACTAAACAACAGATTTTCAATGTAGGCAAAACAGCTGTATATTGGAAGAAGATGTCATCTAGGACTTTCATAGCTACAGAAGAGAAGTCAATGTCTGGCTTCAAAGCTTCAAAGGACAGGCTAACTCTCTTGTTAGGGGTGAATGCAGCTGGTGATTTTAAGTTGAAACAATGCTCATTTATCATTCAAAAAACCCTGGGCTCTTAAGAATTATGCTAAATCTACTCTGCCTGTCATCTATACATGGAACAACAAAGCCTGGATGACAACACACCTGTTTACAACATGGTTTACTAAATACTTCAAGCCCACTGTCGTAACCTACTGCTCATAAAAAAAGATTCCTTTCAAAATATTACTGCTCAACGACAATGCACCTGGTCACCCAGGAGCTCTGATGGAGATGTACAATGGGATTAATGTTGTTTTCATGCCTGCTAACACAACATCCTTTCTGCAGCCCAAGGATCAAGGAGTAATTTC
Organism: Diceros bicornis minor; assembly: GCF_020826845.1. Taxonomy (NCBI): domain Eukaryota; kingdom Metazoa; phylum Chordata; class Mammalia; order Perissodactyla; family Rhinocerotidae; genus Diceros; species Diceros bicornis. Next base: position 7,440,811 of record NC_080759.1, on the reverse strand, counting down.
AACTTTCAAGTATTATTATTTAAGAAATATATTTCGTAAGGCTATAGCTGCCATAGATAGGGATTTATCTGACTGATCTGGGCAAAGTAAATTGAAAATCTGGAAAGGATTCACCATTCTAGATGCTATTAAGAACATTCCTGATTCTTGGCAAGAGGTCAAAAGTTCAAAATTAACAAGAGTTTGAAAGAAGTTGATTCCAACCTTCATGAGTGACTTTGAGGCGCTCAAGACTTCCGTGAAGGAAGTAACTGCAGATGTCATGGAAATAGCAGTAGAAGATGTAACTGAATTGCTGCAATCTCATGATAAAACTCTAATGGGTGAGGAGTTGCTTCTTATGGATGAACAAAGAAAGTGGTTTCTTGAGATGGAATCTACTCTTGGTGAAGAGGTTCTGAAGATTGTTGAAATGAGAACAAGGGATTTAGAATATTACATAAACTTAGTTGATAAAGTAGCAGCAGGGTTTTGATAGGATTGACTCCAATTTTGAAAGAAGTTCTACTGTGGTTAAAATGCTATCAAACAGCATCGCATGCTACAGAGAAATTGTTCTTGAAAGGAAGAGTCAATTCATGCAGCAAACTTCATTGTTGTCTTATTTTAAGAAACTGCCACTGCCACCCCAACCTTCAGCAACCGCCACCCTAGTCAGTCAGCAGCTGTCAACATTGAGACAAGAGCCTCCACCAGAAAAAGATTATGAATTGCTGAAGGCTCAGATGATGGTTGGCATTTTTTAGCTTTTTTTTTTTTTTTTTTGCTGCAGAAGATTCTCCCTGAGGTAACATCTGCTGCCAATCTTCCCCTTTTTTTTATGTGAGCTGCTGCCACAGCATGGCCACTGACAGATGTGGGGTGTAGGTCTGCACCCAGGAACCAAACCTGGGCCACCAAAGCAGCAGGTGCCAAATTTGGCCTCTAGGGAAGGCCCAGCAATAAAGTATTTTTTAATTAAGGATTGCAAGTTGTTTTTTTAGACATAATGTGACTACACGCAATAAACTACAGTATAATGTAAACATAACTTTTATATGCACTGGGAAACCAAAAAGTTTGTGTGACTGGCTTTGTTGTGATATTTGCTTTATTTCAGTGGTCTGTAACTGAACCTGTAATATCTCCAAGGTATTACTGTAGCTCACTGAGCTTTCTTAAAAACAACTATTTTGAGTTCTTTATTGGGCAAATCACAGATCAAACCACAGATCTCCATTCCTTTACCAGTTACTGGTAACTTGTGTTTCTTTGGCGGTGTCACGGTTCCTTTATTTTTCATGTTCCTTGTAGTCTGTGTTGCTGTATTCACATTTGAAGAAGCAGTCACCATCTCCAGTGTTTGCTGACTGGCTTAAGGCTTAAGAAGTATCTTCTTTCATAGATTACATCATGTTCACCACCCAAATACTAATTACAACCCATCACCACACACATGTACCGAATTATCCCTTTCACCCTCCTCTCTCCCCCCTTCCCCTCTGGTAACCACCAATCCAATCTCTGTCCCTATGTGTTTGTTTATTGTTGTTATTATCTAGTATTTGGGTGGTGAATATGATGTAATCTATGCAGAAATAGAAGTACAATGATGTATACCTGAAATTTTTACAATGTTATAAACCAATGTTACTGCAATAAACAAAAAATTTAAAAAAAAAAGAGAAGTACCTTCTTTCAGCCTGTTTAGGGATTCTGAGGCTTTCTCATATTTTTTTTGTCCAGGGGTTAAAATCCTGACCTCTTCTTTTGATGTCCAAAACTTTCCATAATATGGTCTCAATATACTTTGTAGAATTAATCTTTTACTATTTCTGCTTTATATGGAGCACACTTGTCTTTCAAATTCCAGATTAAATAACTGATGACCTGTTACCTCTCATGTGAAATCTCTTTAAATTCTACCATTAGCTTTGGAGGGCAGTGTCTCTCTCCCCTCTGCACATTAAGAGCCCTTTGTTATACCATAGCATTTACTGAATAAATGGTTGAGTTCAACTATACTCTGTTTTATTCTAGAAATTGAATTTCTATTATTAAATACCAACTTTTTGGATGCTGCTTAACAGTGCTAAATTCAATTAACCTTTTAGTTTACTAGTTTAACATGTTATATATTAAGGGTTTTTATGTACCAAGACCTGTGTTAGGTCCCAGGGAAATAAACAAACAAAAATGATTGTCACAACCCCCCTCCCTTCAGAGAAGTGCATAATCTAATAGGAGAGATAGATAAGTGAACATGAAGTCAAATGCACTGCCATAGACACAAGAAAAAACGTGTCTTTGGCAGTTAATGTATTTCCAGAGTTAAGGAAATCATGTTGATAAGGGGACTAGGAACTGAAAACTCTGAGTATTTTGGGAAGAATTAGTTTACAGAAATCAAATCTTTTCTATAAATACATCTGCTCCACACTTCTTATTTCCTCTTGTGGGGAAACTTAAGATATTATGCCTTCTTTTGATTCTGCAAAGCTATGGCCTGTGCTAACAGCCTCCCATTTGCTTGCTTTTCCTAGGGTGGTGCTGAATGCTCAGGTTTGTGTTTTTTTCTCCCAATTGTGCAGAGTTGAGCTGGCTTTCTGTGCATGCTCACTGGCCTTCTGACAAGTCTTTCTCTTGCTGCCATTGGGGGCATGCACAAGGAACTGGCTGCAGGGTGAGGGTGTGTGGGTGAGGATCGAGTGTTGGGGGTGCCTGTGGGCCAGTTGCAGGGATCCAGAGACAAGGCATCAGCAGCAGCTTGTGGGCAGGCTTCCTGATAAAGTCCACGAAGCCGTTAGTAAGAGCTGCATTTCTCCAATACATTCTTGAATAGAAACAGCCCTTTCTACTGTTCTCCTAGTCACTCACTGTACCACCATAATGCAGTTCACAACTCAGTCCTCTGGATGTGGCAAGAAAGAAGAGGGTCTTTTTGGCAGCATTCTGCACACTGGAGCAGACAGATGCTTGCTCACACACTTTCATTTTCCCCTAGGAGAAATCAGGGGCCAAGAAGTTCTCTCTTGGCACTGAGCCATGTTTCTTTGGGGGAGGGGTGAAGCGCGTAAAGTGAAATTGTTCCTCTTACCCTCTTCAATGTATCTAATCTTGGATTATTTTTTGCTCCAACCGTGTGCTGAAACTTCTCCGTTGGACTTCCAGACTTCTACAGAGGCACTATTGTCTGTGGGTGGTTGTCAAAATTGGTGTTCTTTGGGGGAGAAGACAGTAGAAAGCTCTTATTCTGCCATGGTGATGATATTACTCCTTAAAAACTTTGGATATGGCTTTAGAGAATATGTTGGGCCTTTAGGCTCAGAAATGCCTTGGCAGTTCTCACTGCTCACAATGGACAAAGGCTGGATGGTCAAATACGTAGAGGCACCACAGTTCCAATGAGCTCCCTTGCCAAATTATGTGTCTTGAGTCTTTGGTGTTTCTATGATCAGTCTTTGATCTTGGGATTTTGGCAGCACAGAACCTACAAATCCAAATTTGTCGGTGGGATTAAAATGTGGCCTTCAGACGAAAAAGTCTGAAGGTTTAGGTCTTCAACATATGAATTTTTAGGGGACACAACTCAACCTATAACAACCAATCATGTTCTGTTTCAGTGCTTCTATTTGTCTATCCTCGTGTATGAAAACTGAGCCCATGAGCTGCTGAATACGCTCTGTCTCTATACAGCAATCAAGAAGGATTATAAGACTTGAAAGTTCAAAGATTGAGGACGCCCAGTTGGTAAAATTCCAGGTCAAAAGCTGTAATTTTGAATGGAGGTTTTGTGTTAAGTTGGGGGACCACTGCTCGGGGAGAAGTTGTGGAGCAGTTGCCTATTACTTGACATTTGGGAATGTGGCAACCAATAACGGCAGAGCCTGCCCAGTCATATTTTTGGAGACAGCAGATGCTCCAGAGTTTGTAGGTATGAGAAGTGTGGGCTGATCTCTTCATCTTCTTGATGTCTTTAGCTGAAATATGGACTTTATGTTTACTATGGGACATTACCTCATGAGTATTTGGGGGACTGGTAGCTATGTAAACAGTGGGCTGATTTCTATTAAAGTCTGGCTGTTGACAAAAGTGGAAGTGCTAGAGGTTCAAAACCTGGAAAAATGCCATTTTGAATTATTTGAACTGTTTTTGGGAGTTCAAGTTTGATTTCAATCTTTTTTTTTTTTTGAGGTTCTGTTGAAATATTCTAAATGTTATATTGGATAATGCATAGATGATCTTGAGCTACCAGATGGATGAACTGTTGGTGGTTGTGGACTAAGTGATGAGCTGATAGGCACATAGACGTGAGCAGTCCAGAGGCCTTGCTGATCTGGCTGTTGGATTGTTGGATTAGACACAGGACAAGGAGCCCAGACATCAGGCTGGAAAGGTAGACAGACTTGTTGAGGGTGCATGGGATTAAACTGAGACACTAGCCATAATGTTGCTGGGTCTATACTGTTGTGCTTAATAGAGATCAAATTTTTCTGCAGACTGTTAGTACAGACTTTTAATGATGGAGGGACACCATCTATGTGCAAATATGTAGGAGTATTATGGCCAGTTGGGCTATTTGGGGGTGAAGTTACTGTAATGGGATTGAATATGGGGGTTTGTTGAGAAAGGCTAGATTCCTTAGCTGCCTGAGTGAAATCCAGGGTGTGGTACTAAATTTGAAGCACCAGATCGACTGGACATTCTGAAAACATTAATGCCTCAGGGAACTTGAGCTGGTGTTATCTGTGGCACCTGCTGAAACCATTCACTATAGGACTGACCACCTTGAAGTTGCTTATCATGACATTGTACATTCAAGCCCTACTTCCATGTTTCTATTTCCTTTTCACCCATGGTGTCAGCATTCTGGGACTACAAGTCCAGCTTGAGAGAAGTCATGTGATTGGATACAGCAGAAATTTTAGAGCCAACTGAGACATTTGAGTCTCTTCCACAAACAGGATGGTTACTCTTCTGCAGGGCAGCCAGGATATTGTCACTTGTATCACGCTTCTGGTGACCGCAACCTCAGGCCCTTCAGGACATTTTGTTGTAAGACTGGTAAGACTTGAAGATCAACTTTGTGGCTTTTTGGACCATTTGTATATTGCCTGATTGGATCTATTTTACAGTGGGAAATTCTAGGCTTTGGTGGAGATAGTACTCATCTTTTCAGTCAAGTATGTTTTTTTTTCCCACTTTGCTCGTGGTGTGGTCAGGAATGATGGCTGGGCAAGGCTGGTGCACCTGATGCCTTTTTCCCTCTCTCTGCCTCCACAGCCCTCACTATCTACCCTCTGCTCCCATACCCCTTTGTGCCCTCTTTCCTATATATTTTTTTAACCTCTCATTTCTACATCTCATTATGGCTATTGGTTTTCTCTTATTTCATGAAGTTTTCCTATTTCATAAGGTCCATTTGCCTTAACTTCCTCAAGTACTTCCGTCCATTGCATCTTCTGAATGTCTATGAGTGTGAATGTGAGTGTGCATGTGTGAGTGCATGTAAGAATGTGTGTTGCTGCTGTTTGCTTATATCTCTGTGTAGGGAGGTCTTTCCATGCAGTACTCCAGGTCTTTTGGGTTCTGTCAGGAATTGGGTAGCACCTGCCTGTTTGGATTTTCCAGACTCTGAAGAAGGGAGAGTGGAGATTTTAGATTTGTGTGTTTGCTTTGCCAGGTGAGAGACCCAGCTGTCAGGGGTGTGGGAGGGTGTCTACCAGGGGAGTTCAGGCTGGAGGTGGCCATGGGGTAGAGCTCTTTGCCCAGAGGGGAACAGCTCTGTGTTTGTGACTCTCTCAGGGTAGCTGGAGGCCTGGGCCACTTCTACAGTGGATGCAAGGTTCTGCTTACCACGTCAGGATCTTTAGAGATAATCTTATGTCAAAAAGGTAACAGCAACCCCTAGATTCAAGATACTGATTGTGTTTTATACTTCTTTCAGAAAAATATCAAAGTATATTAAAGGAAAGAAAGGCTAAACTCAAGAAATGTGGCTTATAAAGTTGAAATCTATCAGCACATAATAGTACAAGTTGTTTCCCATATGTTTTAAGAGTTAAATAGGAATCATCAAATAATAGAAAACTGGTGTTCTTAGATGAAGACTAACAGGTGTGATCATTCACCAATAATACCAAGCACCAACTAGGTGTTAGCATTGAAAGTGCTGAGAATGCAAGAGTGAATGAAGTAGATGGAAATCTCACCCCATGGAGCTTGCAGAAAGGAAGCTACGAGATTTGTCAATGTAACAATTAAAGACATTTTAATGGGAAAGAAATTCCACCAAATTGAATGTTAAACAACAGATCTTGAACGATGTAACAGTAATATGATAAAAGATATATTTTATATGAATTTTATGCTTATATGTGTTTACATATATATTTTTTATATAGATGACTGCCATAAAAATGTCAAAGTGTTAATATATAAACAATCAAAGGGTTTGAACAAAAGTGAAATCTCTCAGAAACTGCTCACTGCCCTGACCTTCACATGACTTGCTGATACTTGGCTTTCAGTTTCTGAGGAGAATGGGCCATTGTTCAGAACCTGCAGGGGAAACCTCATATGCCTGGGTCGTAAAAGGAGAGAGGTGTAAACGGCAGATGAAGGAGGATAGAGGAGGGAAAGCACAGCCTTCTGCAGACCACAATGTCCCCAGGACGCCCCACCTGGGTCTGGCTCTGCTGTCTGCACTCTCCCAGCTCCTGCATCTGGCCCTGAGGGACCTCCACCCGTGAATGTCTCTACCCTAACAACTTTGCCCAGATGAGGAGGCCACAGATCTACGTCTTGGATGGTGAAGATGCCACTGTCTCCTCCTGGGTCAGCTCTGGCCTCCCCCAGAAGAAGCCTGAGCCCGGTGCTGCCTGCAGCTCATCCTGGCCCCCGAATGTCCTTGGGCTCACAGACAGTGGACAGCAACTCTCTGTGGGTGCCCTCCTACCTCTCTTCCTGGGGAGGGCCTTATCAGGCTTCATGGACCCCAGGACAGGTCTACTGTTTCTCCCACCTGTGGGAAGTTGGTGGAGTTTCTGATTCGAAGGCCTCATGTCTCAAAGCCGCATGCATGCTTTCACCAGTTTTGCCTCTAGAACATGGCGGCTGAGAGCATGAATCTGGCTGGTCCAGTTGGGTCGTCATCTCTCTTTCTTCACAGGGTGCACCATTGGGTCCTCACCTCTCTTACTTCACAGGACACACTGGGCTTAGCCCACTGTGGGCAGTGCACAGGTTGGGTGAGCATCCTCCTTATGGTGCTCCTCATCTCCAGGGGACCTCTTCACCTGCTTCCCTGTCCTCCTCTTCTCTCACCCCCCCCCAGCTTTGAAGATAAGGTCTGTGACCATTCACTGTTGCCTAATAGCACAGGCACACAGCAGGTGCTCAATAAATGATGACAACAATGGTAGCAACTCTCAGTGAGAGCTTCTGTGAGCCAGGGACTGTTTGTTCTAAGTGCTATATATATGTTAACTCATGTAAGTTTCACAACCACCTCATGAAATCACTCCCATCTTATCCTTATTTTATAATTGAGGAAACTGAGGCACAGAAAGGTTGAGTCACTAGACTAGGGTCACACAGCAGAACCAGGATGCAAACCCAGGTTATCTGGCCCCAGAGGTCTCTTGGCTGGGAATCAGGGTGGTTTCTGACCTCTTTCAATTCTGTGGACTCAGGGACTGGTGAGGGGTGAGCAAGAGTCTCACTCAGGCTTCCTACTCCCATCCCACTCAGGACCAGCCTCATGGCCAAGAAATGGATGTTCTAATGTCATGGCCAACAGATGGCGGCAGGGAGGTCTTCTAAGGATAAACCTCTTGGCACTAAAAGCAACATAAGCGACAAAGCACCCTGGATGACTCCAGAAAGTACAAAGTCAAACAGGCCCCAGGTAGCAGCCTTAGAACTCATCCATCTGTCCTTGGAACTTCTTGGCAGGGACGTCAGCTGTGTGAAAACTTTCTCCTGATCACCAGGCAGGCACCAGCTGCCCCACATGGCTGGCCTCCTCTTTGAGCTCTTTCTTTCTTTTTTTTTTTTTTTTGTATGGTGAGGAAGATTGGCCATGAGCTAATATCTGTGCCCATCTCCTTCTATTTTATTTGTGAGATGCTGCCACAGCATGGCTTGATGAGCATGTGTAGCTCTGTGCCTGGGATCCAAACCCATGAACCCTGGGCTGCCAAAGTGGAGCAGGCAAACTTAACCACTACGCCACTGGGCCGGCCCCCTCTTTGAGCTCTTAATGCATTCACTTCCCCATTTTCCTCATCAAAGGAGCAGACAGAACCTTGAAGGTCTCCAGAGACTGGAGAAGGAGAAGCCAGAGAATAAAGAATGAGAGTGAGGGTAGTAACAGGGAGGAAGGGCAGGCCATTGAGGAGGCATTTGAGGGCTGGGCCTGCATTTACATCTTGCTTGACCATGACAGTGGCCTCCCACGAGTGGAGTGATGGGTCAGACCTGGGTGCCATTTGCCCTGTGGCTCATACTGGGCGACTAGACCATAAGCTCCGAGGGCAGTAGACATATGTCCTTCATTCCTGTTCCCACATGCTGCCTGACCAAGCACAGCAGTCACTGAAGGCATTAGGGCTGGGCTCAGGGGTGATTCTCCACAGAGGGTCACATGCTGGGGCAAATGAGTCTCTGAGACACCACATACAGAAACAGGACCAAGAAAGAAGAAGGTAAGGAGACGCCCAGTGTCCTAAGCAGGCAGTGCGGAACAACTAGAAACCAGGAGCATCAACAGAATGTTTGCTTCCTCCTGAACCTGCCCCTCCTACCAGAACAATGCCCACTCACCCTGCCTCCATCTTCTGTTATCAGAAGCCCCCTCCTTCTGTTGCTTCTGTCCCCACCTGCCCTGGGCATTTCTGGCCCAAATCTCAATGCCCTAAGCAGGGGCTGGGTGCTAGCCCTCACTGAACTCAAAGGATGGAGTTGGGCCCAGGTAAAGATAGAGGGTCTCACCGTCTTTGACAGTCGCTCTGACTGGGCTGGTCTCCATCACTCTTTTCCTTCTTCCACCTCCCCTCCAGCTCTCCCTCAGGGTCCACTGTCCATTAGAAATGGGGCATGGTCACTGCTCGTTCACTTCCTGGTGCTTTCAGCATTGTGGGGAAGCCAGGCTCCCACTACAAACTCTACACAAGCATTGGCCCTTCACCACCCAGCCCTTGTCAGGCTCAGCCCTGGCATCCTGGTATGTCAGGCGTCTCCTGGGATGAAGCACAGCACTCCTCATCTTTGACTCAGGACACTGAGAACTCATGGCCCAGGTGTCAGATTCCTCCAACCAGAGGAAGTCTGTCAAAAGGAGGAGGACTCCATCCTAGGAAGGAGCTTTTTGGGGTTTACCATGAGCCAGAGCCTCCCTTCCAGCCTGAGGGTCCCCCAGAATACAGGGCAAAACCTTGGCATGTCTGGAGAAAGGGGCTGCCACCTTCTTTTGACTGGCTGTGTGTGAGATGCCTGCTGTCCTGCTGGTCTGGTGTGGGTCTTTGTCTGACCCCTGGAACAGTTCAGGGGCCTAGGTCAGGAAGCAAATTCTCTACAAGAAATGCTGCCTCATCTTTGAGAGTAAATAGAATGAACTAATTGAGAAGATGCTAGTTGGTGCTGGTACTGAGGGCTGTTCTCAGAGTACAGGCAGACTATGTCACCCTCACATGAAACAAACCTAAGAAGTGGGGTTGGATCTTATGCCCACTTTACAGGGGTGAAACTGAGGGCCAGGGAGGTAGGTGAGTGGCTCCCAGCTGTGTGTGCTTAGCCACAGTCCTCTCCCACCCACCCTATGAATACAGGGAGAAAAGGGAGTGGGTCTGTCTCAGAACTGAGCCTGGGAGCTGGGCTGACAGGAGGAGGATAATTCCTCATGACACAGTTTTTATCTGGGACATGGTACAGAACGTCGTTTCTGGTTACAAGAATGAGCACAGCTGACCTGAGAGAGTAGGGTCTCTGCAAGGAGGTCTGTGAAGCAATTTTGAAGCCAAGGGGTGGGTTAGGGGCACAACTCAAAGATAGTGAACACTCTGGACACTCCCATGCTTCAGGTGGTTCCCAATAATTCTCTTTTCCCCCAAGAATGGTGTCACATGGGTGGGTCTCTGGCAGCCTCCCCACAGTAACCACAGCCTTGACGGGTTTGCTTAGGACCTGCTCTGAGAAGCAGGAAGTTGGCACAGAGTCAGGGTGGTCCCAGGCCCTGTGTGATGCTCTGTTCTCCATGGAGATGAGTGATGGGGCCACGGTTCTCCACCAGTGACGACAAAACTGGCTCATTCTACCTGATCGTTCCTCTTTCCTGAGCCTGGCCTGTGCGTCAAGCTCCTGGCCACACCATGAGCCAGGATTGGTGGGTGACCAGTGTCAGTGGATGACAGCAGGTAGTTGGATTTAACTGGCGAATGTCCTGACCAAGACCACACTGTAAGTTTGGCCTCCCGGCCTCACACCTTCTCTGTCAGAAACCATCCTTATCTCCAGCCCCCTCAGCTCGTCAGGAGTTCATGGGTAGGTAGTACCAGGAGAAAGGGAATGGTTTAATGGGCTGAGGAGATAAGAGAACTGTGAAATGTAAAGCCTTGGGCTGCACGTCCTTCATGGTCATGGTAACAGAGCTCTGCTTGGGGAGGGAGGTGGGGCTCTTGTCATTTCATGAAGTGGGGTGGCAATCTGGTTTGTGACATGAGACCCAGGCAGGCTGGTGGAACCTATGGACCCCTTCTCATGAAAAAAATTAAACCACATAGGATTACAATTACGCTGAAATACAGTTATATAAAACTCTTCTAAGATACAGAATAGTAGCAGATGTATTCCTATCAGACACCAGGCTCCAGCAGGAGACTGATAAGAACATAATCTGGAAGTAGTTGATGAGGGCAAAGAATACTTTATGTCTGCAGATGTGATAGGAAAACTCAGCAATCTCTAAGGGTGGGTGGTTTCGCTGTAGACTCCATATATGGAAGGAAAGGCTAAATTTCAGTTAGAGGATAGTAAAAAAAAGATGCAATCCTTCTTCCTATCCAAGCACAAGAGGGCTCTGTGATGCATCTCCCAGCCCCAGAGTCCAAGCCTCTGGGAGCTTCTGGACGTCTGGTCACCTATCAGATGTCTCCTGGGTTGAGATGGCAGAGGGAAAAGCAAGGCATGCACTTGTCTTACCGTGTGGCTCGGTAAGCCATATGAACCCAGGGGTTCATATTCACGTTGACATGCTCACAGCATTTCAATAAGTCGGCAAGCCCACTACCTCTGTTCTGCCAAGTGCAAATAGCTGCCCATTTTTGCTCATATGTTGCTGATGTGGACAGGGGCAAAGTTCACTGTGCTCACATTTTGATGGGCATTTCACGTGTGCCCTAAGCCTTCACCTCCACCCTGCAAAGCAGGTGTCACTATTTCCATGCACAGACCAGGAAACTGAGGCTCCTAATAGTGGGACCTTGTGCCCAGATTCACACAGCACTCAGCCACAGAGCTGGGAAACACTTCCATCCAAAGCCTGTTCTCATTGCGTTAAGCCAGGCTCTCTCTGTGCAAAATAACATTTTCCTCTCTTTAAAGAAAGCAACACACAACATTTTTATCTGTTATCTTGAGGTTGTGACAGAGGCTGAGCATAAGAAACTTGGAATGAGTTTGGAGGTGGTTCTTGGATAGGCATCATATTTTTTGTCTCTGAGACTATTTGGGTTAGATCGTGGTAACTAAGGAAAAGGAGACCTGGAATTCAGAGTGTGAAACAGGCTTTGTCAATTTCCTGAAAACCTGCCTTCAGGAAGGAAAAGGTCTGGGAGTGGGGGCGGGGCAACCACTCCCTGGTCCTCATACCGTGATGTTGCAGGCTTTTTCTCAGACCTCTGAGAGGATAAGTCTGAAGGTAAGTGGGGCGTGGGGCTCATGGAATTCCACAAGACAAGGAGGCTAGATTTCTTTCCTAAGTTGGCAAAATTCAGATGGGCTTTTGGAAAGGGGCATTGATGACATAAATTTAGAAAGAATGCTAGGATCCATCTAGCAAATCCTGGCTCTGTCATTTTGTTAGAGAACCGATGGTTCTTTAACCAGCAGTAGGCCTGGAACAGAGGCTGGCATCCCCACCAGGGACTGGAGGGCATCTTCTACTCTCACCACCTCCAAGGGCTTGACAGGTCCTCTGACCTTGTGTGAGCTCATTTCTGTGTCCTCTGAAATTCTATGTTGACTTTGTTTAAACAAGAGGGACCCGTTCTCCCTTCCCGTCATCATGCCATACCCTTGCAGGGTCTCTGAACAAGGCCTGGACCCTGACTCCCTTGGCCCCTTGACACCCTGGCCTCTGAGGCTCCTGGGCAGCCCTACTTCTCCTCACCTGCAGGCCTGAATTCCTTTCTCAGCACTCAGCTTAGGTAGGGCTCCCAGGAGGGTCCCTTGCCCACTGTAGACTATGGGCCCCTTGACGACAGAGATAGCATCTTTTCATCTTTGCATCCCCAACAAGATGCATGTCGGGCATAAAGCCAGGGTATGACAAATTCTCACTTGCCAAATGAATGAATGTATGGGCAATCCTGTCTAGTGCTTGGGGCCATGACTCTTCTGCTCTCACTTTGGCCTACTGCAGTGCCACCATGCCTCCATCCTCAGCCCTGAAGAGCCTCCTCACCGCCTGTGTCCTTGCTGCCTTGGTTTTCAGCACTGTGGGTAAGAAAAAACAAATAGTCGCTTTCTCCCAAAGACTGGAAGCATAGATGGATGGATAATACGGAAGAAGAATATCTACTTAGGAGAGGCCAGGTCCAGCTCCAAGAGCAGTGGTGAGCTCTGCAGGATTGGATACCCTCATTAGCATCCTGGTCCATGGGCAGCTGAGAGGGAGTGAGCTGGTGCAGGGGGTGGTGGGTCAGTATGTTGCTAGGGTCTGAATCAGGCCTGATGTCCCCCTTGGGGAGGGACTATGGACTGAGTGGTCCCATCTAGGCCCACAAGGAGTGGGTTTCGTTGCACCTTGACTCCCAGAAATGTTTGACTACTGGAAACATCCACTATGATTCTTGATGGTTTTCATCCATGAATTACTTTTTGAACAATTTTTATTTCCTTTTTATAGAGAGTTATAACTATAGAAGCTGCCATTTTAGTACATGTGGAGTTGACACAAAGACCACTTCTGAAGCCTCTCAAGGCTGCTTCAGCTACAAGCAAGAATTAAAAACATTAGGTATGTTGTGCCAGCACCCTGCCCATGATGCTCAGCATGCAGAAAGGATGGAGAAGGTGGTTAGAGTGAGGGAGGTTTCTGTGTTCCACAACTTGATGGAGTTCCTCACTTCCCTGTGCATCTTCTATTTCACCTTGCTTCCTTATATAGCATCCTAACAGGATGTGGCTGGGCTTGTGGAGTAGTTGGAGGTAACAGGGAGGGAGATTCTCCAGGAAAAAGGTCAGGTGATCCCAGTTCCACATCAACCTCCTGAGGTCTGACGCTGCTAATCCAACAAATGCTAACAAACCATTCCTCTATTGGTGCATTCCATGGACCAATGCAGAAAGACTGTTTTGAAAAAGAGGAAAGACAAAAAGATTCTAAGCACAGGATTCTTTAATATTGGCTGTCCATTTGGGCATCACTTTCTCTATGGCTCAGAGGGGAAATTCCTGCTTGGGTTTGGTTCTGTGCAGGGCAGCTCCCAGAACTTTTCGAGGGAAAAGGCTGTTCTTCAAGCAGATGTGCCCCACTGGCCTTCTCAGCATCACTGGGGATTAATCAAACGTTTAGGTATGACCACCGATGCTGCCAAGCTGAGCTGTGTAACAAAGAGGACTTCCAGGGTGAGTGCCAGTACGCCTCTGCTCTCCCTCCCTTTCCACCCCTGCTTCCAATCAGTTGCCTTAAGTCTCTGCCTTCTAAGTACTTTCCTATAACCTGTCTCTCTGTTTTTGATTTTTCTCATTGATTGTCTCTCCTCTCTGTGAAGGGATGGATACAAGCCCTTCTCCCGCACAGAGGAGGACTGAATGACAGCTGGGTGGCCAGAATTGGTCCTGGGGATTATCTCTAAGTGTGGGTCTGTAGTTTTAAATTATTTGCTTTCCATCCCAGCAGAAAGAGTTGTCTTTCCTTACCTGTTTAATTCCTCACTCCCTTAACAGTATTTTTTTTAGACCACAGATTATCCTCTCTCCTGTCGTCTAGGCACTTTTCCGTGCAGAAGAGAAGGACAGAGAAGGGAGATTCATAAAAGGAGCAGATAACACTAAATTCCTATAAGAATTTTTGGCCACATCTTCTCACTTAATACCTACCTCCCCTACACCTTCCATGCCATCCTATTTGTAAATAATTTTGGTTTTGGGGAGAGAAATCCTGGAATAACCATGATCTTCGGTGGGGTGGTGGTAGTAATAATGCTTTCAGCTCCTTTTTCAGCTTATTCCTCAAAATAAAATTTTTATCTCTTCATTCAGTTCCTCAGAAGTCCTCAGACCCCAATGGCATTAAATGTCCTGCCTGCTATAAAGAGAATGAGATTTCCTGTGACCCAGTTCCCCTCGCCTGCACTGGCTCAGAGACAAAGTGTGTTGAGGTTACTGGCGCAGGTATGGATGTTTCCCCAGGCTTTTGGTGTCCATCTTCTAAAAGGGCATAACATATTAGCTATTTATTGCTGTGTAACAAATTACTTCAAAACTTGGCAGCTTAAAACGACAAACATTTATTATTTCATAGTGTCTGTGAGTCAGGAATTTGAGAGCAGCTTAGCTGGGTGGTTCTGGCTTGTAGTCTCTCATAAAGTTGCAATCTAGCTGTCAGAAGGTCCTGTGGTCACTTGGATGGAGGATCTGCTTCCAAGATCACTCATGTGGTTGTCAGCCTTGGTTCCTCTCCTCATGGGCCTCTCCATGGTCTGGGAGTCCTTGTGACATATCAGCTGGCTTCCTCCTGAGCAAGTGATGAGAGAGAGACAGACAGAGGGAGGGAGAGAGAAACTGGCTTCCTCCTGAGCGAGTGACAACAGAGAGAGGGAGAGAAGAAGAAGAAGAGGAGAACAAGAAGGAGGAGGAAGAGGAAGGATAGGAAGGGAGGGAGAAACTGCAGCTTTTTAATAATCTATTTTCAGATGTGACATATTACTTCTGCTGTATCCTATTGGTTGCACAGACCAACCTTCATACAGCATGGGAGGGGCCCAGACAAAAGTATGAAAACCAGGAAATGGGAACAATTGGGGGCCATCCTATAGGCTGACTAACAGATACAGCAAGGGTTGGTATGGGAACAAGTCATGGTTATCCCTCCAAAATTTGGAGGGAGCTATCTGTCAGGAGAAGAGAGGAGAGGAGAGGAGAGGAGAGGAGAGGAGAGGAGAGGAGAGGAGAGTAAAACACAGCTGCTTCCCATAGCAGAGTCTGAGACTTGGGAACATGTCATATCATGATCTCCTGGAGTGGGATGTCAGCATATTGTCAACGAAGAGGGTGACACCTCAGTTCTGGTTTTCATCATTGCTACCATTATTGCTATTACAAAAATCCCATGATTAAGCACTTAATTTTTGGATGGTGTCATTCTGAAGTCTATAGAAGGATTTGTAATTTTCCTGAGTAGGAGAAAAGTGTATGTTTGTGGTGAAGAGCACATGTACTATTCAGATAAGAATTAGGATAAAAACCATAGTATTGGACTGCACAGCCAGAAGGGGCACTGTCAGCTCTTTTCTGATCGACTTTTGTAAAAGGTTTCATGAAATGAGTGGTATTTTAGGAGCTGATTAAATGATGGAAGACAGAGTTTGGTGGGAATGGAGGCAAGTTAAAATGATTTTTCTTTTTTTGAGAAGACTTTCAAGGAGGGCCTGGGACTAGCAGGTGAAGGGCCCCTTGCTCAGATGAGCTGGAGATGAGCATGGAAAATGTTACGTCAGGAAGAATACACAAGAAGGCCAGGGCTGTTGACGGTGGGGCAGTCTCTTTTCTCCCAGTTGCCATGGAAAGCACAGACATGTAATGAGGTTTCACGATGCTAATCTCCCATTAAACTCATAGCCCTGGGGAGAAGAGATACGATCTCAAGGGGGATCTGCATTGCTTCCCTCTGGTTTCCTCAAGAAAACAAAGGTGAGGAAGAGAACAGGTACCACCGGGACATTTTAGCTGAATACGTGAGTTCTGACCTCCAGTCTTCTTCCCCATATCAACCATCTCTCTCCTAATCAGGACTCAGGGACTGCAGTCTCAGCCAAGAAGTTGAGACAGCAGGGGCCCTTTGGGGTCCCTCCTAAACTGAGGAGATGTTGGGGCCAGAGGGAAACAAGCCTTGGTCCCTGGACAGATCTGGAGCTGTGGTTATTGCTTCTCTCACAGAAGATGAAAGTCAGGAATTCTGGGGGCACTCTGAGAACCCTTTTCTTTACCAAGGGAGGCAGATAGGATAGGATGAGGGTGAGGAGAGGAGATAAGATGAGAGAGAAGACTAACTCCTGGATCTTTCTCTTGACAGGTAATGGTATATGTGTGATTTTTGCCATGGGTTGTGCTACTGAAACTGCCTGCAACTTGAATATGAGTATATTGGATAACATAAAAATCCGTACCCGATGTGTAGAACAAAGAGGTGGGAGCCCCACATTGACGTCCATCACCTCATCAATCCTGACTTGTCTCTTCCTGCTCAAAGTGGTGCTCTGATTTTTCAGGCCCTGCCAAGTGCATAATCCCACAAACCTGAAAAAGTTGGAGTTTTTGGATGGCTCCCCTCCCCAACATTCCCCAGACAGTGCAGAATTAAAGAGCTGATACTTCCTTGAGTATGTGTGTGATGACTTGTTAGTACTTTAGGTAAAAAAAAAAAAAAAAAAAAACTCCTATTTATTTCTCTAATGGGTTTTTTTCTTCACTCAAGTGGCACATTTCAGAAGTCTGAGAAGGCTTCTGTAAGAATCATTGTGATCCCACCTTTGTCACTCCACCATATCCTGACACACAGCCCAGAACACACCTCTTTCCAGATATTCTCAATTTCCACTGCTAATCCTTAGCTGCCCATTGCTAAAGAAAATGCCTTTGAATGAACAATTCAGGACCCAGAAAGGTCGTTTCCCACAGTGTGTAAAGCCCCAGCTATAACTGGATCTACCACACCTGGGAACCATGACATGTACTCAGGGTAGATGTGCTGGGGATGAAGGATACAGGAGAAGGTGGTCTGTGAAGTTTGTCGTAAATGTTGGAGAGGAGGAGGGTACATGTACTGAGGGCCCAGAGGGATGTGTCCTCACACAGTAGAGTTTGTGACCATGGGCAACCACAGCTACACTCCATATGATGCTGGTGAAGAAGGAGGGCATCCAGGAAGAGCCTTTACAGGATCCAAACTGTAGATGTCATTGTGGTGCTGATTCCACAACTGAGATACCCTGTAGCCTACTCAAATAGACCCCTTGATTCTCCAAATTCAGTTTCTTACTGTGTGCATCTTGTCTTGTGAAGTTGCATAAAAGAAAAGAATGCCCCAGATGTAGTGACTACATTCCGGGAAGCAATCTGTTGTCTGCTTGATGCTGGGGGTCCAGCACTCTATAAGGCTTCCTGGGGCTGAAGACTGCATAGAAGGATTGGGGCCTTGCCTTCTCTTTGGGGATCTACCCAAGGGGCAAGGTACAGGCTCTTGAATCTTACTTCCACTCTCATCTTCCTCGGCTTTTGAGGAGGCAGAGGGCAGAGTTTATCTGCCCAGGACTCACTGACTATTCTCACGTTTTATGCTCGTTACCACTGTTTGCTCAGCTCAATGATGTGAACCGTGAAAAACACAAGCCCCTCCCTCAGGGACAAGGAGCTAATGCACAGAGAACAGGGACAATATTGTATGTAACTACATAGAATTCTAAGCACCAGTAATCAGAGGGGTAGGGGTATCTCAGGGAAGGGAGAGGAAGTACAGTCAGTGCTGGTACATAAAAGTAGTAAACTGAGGAAAAGATGTGAGGGAGGGGTGTGTATGCAAGAGGAGCCCACATCTACACAAGTTGGGAAATGGTTAAACAGCAAAGTCCTCAGAGAGGCAGTAAATTAAAATGGAGTCTTCACAGGATGCCTTTTGTAAGGAAACTCTTGGGGTAATAGTGGGGTGCTCCATGCTAGTTCAACTCCTGAAGAGGTCACACATGAGCCCTAGAGGGCTAGTTTTGCTATTATCATCACATACATTTTACTAAGAGGAAGGGTGGCAGCAGGGTGGGGACTCTAACCCACATGGCCTGGCTGGACAGTCTGTGCCCTCATCCTTGGTGCCACACTGCCTTTCAATTGATCCCTGGGAGCATTAGTCAGCTTGAGCTGCCATAATAAAGTAGCACAGACGAGGTGGCTTACACAACAGAAATTCATAAATACAGAGGGAAGAGAAGCAAGTAGAAACAGAAGGGAGGAAGATTGCTGGGAAGATGGCGGCATAGGAGGACTCTGAACTCACCTCCTCCCATGGACACAACAAATGTACAGCTACCCTGGGAACAATTACCCCTAAGAGAGAACTGGAAACTGGATAAAAAGAAACACTACAGCAAGGAACAGTGCTGACTGAGGTGGAAGAGGCAGAAATACCTTTCTGAAGAGGAAAAAAGCCATGTTCTAGCTGCAACACTTCGTGGCCAGGAGTAATCTTAAGGTACAAAGCTTTCCCTGGAGAAGCAAGGGATCTGAGCATTAGAGCTATGCCACAATAAGCAGCTTTTGAACTCAGCACAACCAAGATGAGTGTCATAATATCTGGCTTTGCTTGCTATTAACAACCACGGGGTATACCCCCAGAAAACCTATCAAACATAAGAGAAAAAAAAGGCTGTTCTTAAAGGGCCCACACACAAAATTTACCCATTTTGGAGCACAACACAAAATCACCAGAAAGGTGCACAGTCCTTTGGTGAAAAGAGACTCACTTGATAGGCTCTAGGCAAATCTCAGGGAGGCAGGAGGTGGAGGGGACCAGCTCCCCAGGGACTGAGACATTGGCAGCAGCAATTATTGTGACCTAGTACAGGAATGCTGACACAGACACTGGCAGATGACATTGGATTTCTTCCCTTGGCCTGTTAGCACAGGGATTTCCCCCACCCACTAGAGCACTAATTTAATCCAGCTCAGCCAGGGCAGGCAGCCTGCCTTAGGGACAGGCCCCACACACCTGCAAGCTCTCAGGAATTTGTGGGCCTGCATAAGCAGGGTGTGTGGGACCTCTCCAGTGGGAGGAGTGGGTCCACTTCAGTGGGGCAGGGCATGTGCACAGGACAGGACTGTGTTGATGGGGTATGTGGGCCTGTGGGTGGTGGGGCTTGTTAGCTGCAGCAGTCTTGTACTTCTCAAACAGGCATATAGGGGAAATAACATACCTTCCAATGTGTGAAACAATTGTGTGCTGCCACGCCCAGGACCAGCCTCACTCAGCTTCACTACTGAAAAAGCTAATAACAGCCTTGCAGGCTGGAGGCCTACAGCACTGGTAAGCCCCTGAGCCTAGCAACCAGCCATGCTGGGCTCCTACTCACTTAACAAAAACTGCAGCAGAAATGTGTTATTAGACCTTGCAGCCAACTGTGCTGGGGCTCCCTGAACCCAATAAAGTGACTGAAGGTTCCATAGCAGCCACACGCAACTGAGCCTTAAAACCAGCCAGCCAGGGAGACAGCCTAGCCTTCCCCTGCACCTGCAGCAAGAGCAACCCCACCACAACAGAAGGACACACATAGTCCATACAGGGGTCACCCCTGGAACATTTGGAACTGATGAAAATAGGGAAGCACATTGCTGGGCCTCATAAGGCATCTCTTACATAAGGCCACTTCTCCAAGTTTGGGAGAAGTAGCTGATCTACCTAAAACATAGATATGAGCACAGAGAAAAGGCAAAATGAGGAGGCAAAGGAATATGTTCCAAATAAGGGAATGGGAAAAATCCTCAGAAAAAGAATTAAACAAAACAGAGATAAACAATCTACCTGACAAAGAGTACAAACTAATAGTCATAAGGATGCTTGCTGGTCTTGGGAGAAGAAGAGATGAATGCAGTGAGAACATTAACAAAGAATTGGAAAATATAAAAAAGAACCAATCAGAAGTGAAGAATACAATAATGGAAATGAAAAATTTGCTAGAAGGAATCAATAGCAAAATAGATGATACAGAAGAGCAGATCAATGAGCTTGACAAAAGACTAGAGGAAATCACTCAAACTGAACAGAAAAAAGAAAAAAGAATTCAAAAGAAGGAGGACAGTCTAAGGGACCTCTAGGATAACATCAAGTGCACTAACATCAGTGTTATAGGTGTCCCAGAAGGAGAAGAGAGCAACAAAGGGGTAAAGAATCTATTTGAAGAAATAATAGCTGAAAACTTTCCTAACCTAAGGAAGGAAACAGACATCCAGGTACAGGAACCACAGAGAGCAGCAAACAAAATAAACCCAAACAGGCCCACACCAAGACATATTATAATTAAAATGTCAAGAATTAAAGACAAAGAGAATCCTAAAAGCTGCAAGAGAAAGGCAACAAGTTACATACAAAGAAAACCACATAGGCCTATCAACTGACTTATTAGCAGAAATATCCCAGGCTAAAAGGGAGTGGCATGATATATTTGAAGGGCTGAAAGGAAAAAACCTACAACCAAGAATACTCTACCTGGTGAGTTTATTGTTCAGAATGAAAGGAGAGATAAAGAGTTTCCCAGACAAGCAAAAACTAAATGAGTTTATCACCAAGAAGTGAGCCTTACAAGAAATGCTAAGAGACTCATTTAAGTGGAAGAGAAAAGACCACAAATAAGAATAAGAAAATTATCAGAAAAAAATAAAATCACTTGTAAAGGCAAAAATACAATAAAGGTAGCAGATCAAACACCTATGAAGCTAATATCAAGATCGAAAGACAAAGGTACTAAAGTATCTGTCTCCATGATAAGAGCTTAACAGATACACACACACACAAAAAGAGGTAAAATACAATATCAAAAACTAAATGTGGGAGGAGGGGAGTAAAAGAATAGAGCCTTTAGCAATAGATCAAACTTAAGAAACATCAATTTAATATTGATCACTTTTTACATAGGTTATTATATGAAGCTTATTGTAATCACAAACCAGAAACCTTTAATAAATACACAAAAAATTAAGAGACAGGAACCCAAACATAATACTAAAGACAGCCACCAAATCACAAGGGAAAAGAGAAAGAGAAGAAGAAAGGAACAGAGAATAAACCACCTAGAAAAAAAAGGAACAAAATGGCAATAAGTACCTATTTATCAATAGCTACTTTAAATGTCAATGGACTAAATAATCCAATAAAAAGAAATAGGGTGGCTGATTGAATAAAAAACAAGACCCATATATATACTGCATGCAAGAAACACACTCAGACCTAAAGACACTCACAAACTGAAAATGAAGGGATAGAAAAAGATACTCCATGAAAATGGCAATGAAAAGAAAGCTGGGGTAGCAATATTTATATCAGACAAAAGAGACTTTAAAAAAAAACTGTAACAAGAGACAAAGAAGGGCACTACATGATGATAAATGGAACAATGCAACAAGAGGATGTAATACTTGTAAATATCTATGCACCCAAAATAGGAGTATCTAAATTAATAAAGCAAATATTAACAGACATAAAAGGAGAAATAGACAGTAACACAATAATAGTAGAGGACCTTAACTCGCCACTTACACCAATGCATAGATCATCCAAACAGAAGATCAACAAGGGAATGTTGGCCTTAAATGACACATTAGAGCAGATGAACTTAGTAGTATATACAGAACATTCCATTTAAACTGCAGAATCAACATTCCTTTTGAATGCACAAAAAACTTTCTCCAGGATAGATCACATACTAGACGACAAAACAAGTCTCAATAAATTTAAGAAGAGTGAAATAACACCAAGCATCTTTTCTGACCACAATGGTATGAAACTAGAAATCAACTATAGGAAGAAAATTGAAAAAGCCAAAAATATGTGGAGATTAAACAAAACACTACTGAACAACGATTGGGTCAATGAAGAAATCAAAGTAGAAATCAAAAAATAGCTGGAGACAAATGAAAATGAAAATATGACATGCCAAAATTTATAGGATACAGCAAAAGCAGTTCTAAGAGGGAAGTTTATAGCAATACAGGCCTAAACAAACAAGAAAAATCTCAAATAAACAATCTAACAGTGCACCTAAAGGAACTAGTAAAAGAAGAACTAAAAAAGCTCCAAATCAGCAGAAGGAAGGAAATATAAATCAAAACTGAAATAAACAAAATAGAGATTAAAAAATAGAAAAAATCAATGAAACCTAGAGCTGGTTCCTTGAAAAGATAAATAAAATTGACAAAATTTAGCTAGACTCACCAAGAAAAATAAGAGAAGGCTCAAATAAATAAAATCAGAAATGGGAGGAGAAATTACAATGGACAGCTCAGAAATACAAAAGATTATAAGAGAATACTATGAAAAGCTATATGCCAACAAATTGGATATCTAGAAGAAATGAGTAAATTCTTAGAATCATACAACCTTCCAAAACTGAATCAAGAAGAAATAGAGAATTTGAATAGGCCAATCACCAGTAAGGAGATCAAAACAGTAACAAAAAACCTCCCCAAAAATAAAAATCCAGGACCAGATGGTTTCCCTGGTGAAATCTACCAAACATTCCAAGAAGACTTAATACCTATCCTTCTCAAACTCTTCCAAAAAATTGAAGAGGAGGGGAAGCTTCCTAACTCATTCTATGAAGCCAACATTACCCTGATGCCAAAACCAGACAAGGACAAGACAGAAAAAGAAAGTTACAGGCCAATATCCATAATGAACATTGAAGCAAAAGTCCTCAACAAAATACTAGGAAATAGAATACAACACTACATTAAAAAGATCATGCACCACGATCGAGTGGGATTTATTCCAGGGATGTAGGGATGGTTCAACATCTGCAAATCAATCAATGTGATACATCACATTAACAAAATGCAGAATAATATCACATGATCATCTCAATAGATGCAGAGAAAACATTTGACAAGATACAGCATCCATTTATGATAAAACCTCTGAATAAAATGGGTATAGAAGGAAATTACCTCAATGTAATAAAGGTCATATATGACAAATCCACAGCTAATATTCTCAATGGAGAAAAACTGAAAGCTATCCCTTTAACAACAGGAACCAAACAAGGATGCCCACTTTCATCACTCTTATTTAACATAGTATTGGAATTCCTAGCCAGAGCAATCAGACAAGAAAAAGAAATAAAAGGGATCCACATCTGAAAGGAAGAAGTGAAAATGTTACTATTTGCAGATGACGTGATTTTATATATAGAAAACCCTAAAGAATCCACCAGAAACTTCCAGAAGTAATAAATGAGCATGGTAAATTTGCTTGATACAAAATCAAAATAAAATAATCAGTTGTGTTTCTATACACTGACACCCAAGAAGCACAAAGAGAAATTAAGAATACAATCCCATTTACAATTGCAACAAAAAGAATAAAATACCTAGGAATAAACTTAACCAAAGAGGTGAAAGATCTGTACACTGAAAACTATTACACTATTGAAAGGAATAGAGGAAGACACAAAGAAATGAAAAGATATTCTATGCCTTTGGATTGGAAGAATTAACATTATTAAAATGTCCATACTTCCTAAAGCAATCTACAGATTCAATACAACCCCCATCAATGTTCCAACAACATTTTTCACAAAAATAGAACAAAGAATCCTAAAATTTATATGGAACAACAAAAGACCCAGAATAGTCAAAAGAATCCTGAGAAAAAAGAACAAAGCTGGAGGTATCATACTCCCTGATATCTAAGTATATCACAAAACTATAATAACCAAAGCAGCATGGTACTGGCAAGAAAACAGACACACAGATCAATGGAACAGAATCAAGAGTCCATAAATAAACCCACACATCTATGCACAGCTAATTTTCGACAAGGGAGCCAAGGACATACAATGGAGAAAGGAAAATCTCTTCAATAAATGGTGCTGGGAAAACTGGACACCACATGCAAAAGAATGAAAGTAGACCATTATCTTACACCATACACAAGAAATAACTCAAAGTGGATTAAAGATTTTAATGTAAGACCTGAAACCATGAAAATTTCAGAAGAAAACATAGGCAGTATACTCTTCAACATCAGTCTTAGCAGCATATTTTCAAGTACCATGTCTGACCAGGCAAGGGAAACAATAGAAAAAATAAACAAATGAGAATACATCAAACTAAAAATCTTCTGCATAACAAAGGAAACCATCAACAAAATGAAAAGACAACCTAACAATTTGGAGAAGATATTTGCAAACAATATATCTGGTAAGGGTTTAATATCCAAAATATATAAAGAACACATACATCTCAACAACAATAAAACTGATAACCCAATTAAAAAATGGGCAAGAGACTTGAGCAGACATTTTTCCAAAGAAGATATACAGATGACCAATAAGCACATGAAAAGATGTTCAACATCATTAACTTTCAGGGAAATGCAAATCAAAACTACAATGAGATATCACCTCACTCCTGTCAGAAGCGTGTAATTAACAAGACAGGAAACAACAAGTGTTGGAGAGGATGTGAAGAGAAGGGAACTCTCATACACTGTTGATGGGAGTGCAAACTGCTGCAGCCACTATGGAAAGCAGTACGGAGATTCCTCAAAAAATCAAGAATAAAACTACCACACAATCCAGCTATTCCACTGGTGGGTACTTACCCAAAGAACATGAAAACACGAATGCATAAAGATATATGCACCCCATGTTCATTGCAGCGTTATTCACAATAGCCAAGACTTGAAGCAACCTAGGTGTTCCTTGAGGGACAAATGGATAAAGAAGATGTGTTATGTATACACAAGGAATACTACTTAGCCATAAAAAATGATGAAATCTAGCCATTTGTAATAACATGGGTGGACTTTGAGGGTATTATGTTAAGCAAAATAAGTCAGAGGGAGAAAGTCAAATACCATATTATCCCATGCATAAGGAGAAGCTAAAAACAACAAACAATCACATAGAGACAGAGATTGGATTGGTGGTTACCAGAGGGGAAGGGGGGAGGGAGAAGGGTGAAAGGGGTGACTAGGCACATGTGTGTGGTGTTTGATTGTAATTAGCCTTTGAGTGGTGAACGTGATGTAATCTACACAGAAATCAAAATATAATGACGTACAGCTGAAATTTATATCATGTTATAATCTAATGTTACTGCAACAAAAAATAAATAAAACATTAAAAAACAAGAGTGAACCTGTGAAACACTAGGCATCTCATCCTCAATGCCAATGAAGGCAGAGTCCCAGGCTGTTCTCTCTCTCTCCGTCTCTCTCTCACCCAGAGACCTTGATGTGTGGCCCTGGGTGTGCCATGTACTCTCCAGGACTTATGAGTAGTAAATCTTTTTTTTTCAAAGTTCCTGATAGTTGTTGCTGAGGTGCTTCTTGCAGTAATATTAAGAACGACAAGGGCTGGTCCAGCCACCAGGTTTGCTCTAGTCAGGGGAAATGTCTGTGGGGCTATCAACAAGTAGTAGGGGCCCAGGTGAGTGCCTCAGTCATTCCTAGATGATAACATCACTATTGATAGGGTGAGACTGAAACAAAACAATTTTTTAATGGGGTGGATGTGGAGTGGAGAATAGGGGACCATAAATGAAGATAGAATTTATTCATATTAATTCCATGCATTAAGTAAAATTCAGCTAAGATTTTTCATTTTTGCTTCAAAAACTTTTAGGTAGTTTTAATTATGCATGAAACACAACAACAGCAACAAAATCTCAAAAGTTGAAAGCTAAATTTGTATGGAATTGTTAGTTAATATCTAAAGTAAAAGTTGGAAAACATTTAATCAAAGTGATACCTTTGGTTTTAGATTTTTAAATAGTTATTCTGAAGTTCTTTCTTCAAATAATTACCTGACATTAGTAGCACAGATTATTAAAATCAAGTGGGAAGAAGGTTTTCCAGGACACAGTGCTGCTCACTCCTCTGCTAATTTGTAACCGCACTGCCTGATTGACTCATGTTAGTACCATGGTGAGCTTCTGCATGAGCATCAGGACATTTGCTCATGGTGCTCTCCTCTCTGGAGAATCTAAGGCAAGGGAAAGGACAATAAGGTCTGACAATGACCTAATACCATTTCTGAAGAATTTCCCCACAAGCCTGGAAGATTAGACTGAGGATATATGATAAAATGGCTGTGTAAAACTCCTTAGGGAACAGGCTGACCGCAGATACTAGGAATTGCAGTATATGGGAAGTGTCTGACAAACTATCCACTTAGTGTAAATAAACACCCATCTTTCTAAAAGTCTAGATAAGCTCTGCCCTAGGGCATCTCAGCAAGGTCCGTGACTACAGACTGAGTTAAGATAAGCCAGTTATTAAGAGGTGGAGTCCAGGCCGGCCCCGTGGCTTAGCGGTTAAGTGCATGCGCTCCGCTGCTGGTGGCCCGGGTTTGGATCCTGGGCCTGCACCGATGCACCGCTTCTCTGGCCATGCTGGGGCTGCATCCCACATACAGCAACTAGAGGGACGTACAGCTATGACATGCAACTATCTACGGGGGCTTTGGGGGGAAAAAATAAATAAATAAAATCTTTAAAAAAAAAAAAAAGAGGTGGAGTCCCACTCAGAGCAGCAAGGAAAAAAATTGGAGGTGAAGCATGTTCCTTGTGGTTCCATCCCTGGAATCTGTCCAGTGACCAGCCTTAGGTCAGGATAGATTCCTTGGTCCAGAGGACTGAGAAAAGGGGCTCTCCTAGGCATCAGTTGAGCTCTTGGCTTTCACATCCTTGCTAGCACACTCTGGTCTTGGTTAACTAGGTTTTCTTGACTTTTCTCACTGCCCAAACTTTCAGCCTGGTCTATGTCTCACCGTGTTTATTGTAATTCCTCTCTATCCACAGTAGGTGAGCAATGAGGAGTTTATAATTAAAGATAACTATAATAATTACCTTTAAGTTTATAAAGATAATTTTAGAGATAAGTTTATAATCAAAGTACAACTTTGATGAGATCCTGGCAGGCCCCTTCTGACTTTAGTCAGATTCTATGACTAGTGTTACCAGTCTGGGTAAGGTACTTTGGCTGTACTGGTCAAGGAAGGTACTGGGGAGGGGAACAAGACCCCAGGTGGGTATGATGAACAATGAAAACTGTTTTTTTTTTAAGATTTTTTTTTTGGAGGAAGATTGTCCCTGACCTAACATCTGTTGCCAATCTTCCTCTTTTTTTCCTTTTTTTCTCCCCAAAGCTCAAGTAGATAGTTGTATGTCATAGTTGTACATCCTTCTAGTTGCTCTATGTGGGATGCTGCCTCAGAATGGCTTGATGAGCAATGAGTAGGTCCACACCCGGGATCCGAACCAGTGAACCCTGGGCCACTGAAGCAAAGCATGCCAACTTAATCACTATGCCACTGGGCCAGCCCCATAGAATTGTTTTTTTATGAGTTCTGTATTGGTTTTCTATTGCAGCATAACAAACAGTGGGGTAAAGCAACATAAACTTGTTAGCTCATAGTTCTGTAGGTGGATTCTATGTGGGCTCAGCTAGATTCTCTGCTTAGGGTCTCATGAAGCTGAGATCAAGGTGTCAGCCAGCCGGGCTCTTACTTGGAGGATTGGAGGAAAAATTCATTTCCAAGTTTGTTGGCAAAATTCAGTTTTTGTGTTATAGGGCTGAGGTCCCCGTTTCCTGATTGTCAGCCGGCTTCTCTCCTATCTAGAAGTGACTCATTTCTCCTCACACGGCCCTCTCCATCTTGAAAGCCAGCAATGGTGTTTCCAGTCCTTCTCAGGCTTCTAATATCTCTGACTTACTCTTCTACAACCAGTCAGACAAAACTCTCTGCTTTTAAAGGGGCATGTGTGTTTAGATTAGCCCCACTCTAATCCTCTTTTTATCTTAAGGTCAACTGTGCTTAACAGCATAATCACAGGAGTAATGTCTGGTCATATTCACAGGTTCCAGGCATTAAGGCCTGGAATCCTGGGGGCTGTTTTTAGAATTCTTCATAGCTAACAGAAGTTTCAGCTTCTGGTATGATGGAATGGGGAGGGCCTGAAAAATCCTCTCTCTAAAAAGCACCTATGAGAGCTGGACAAAGTAAAAAACAAAACAAACACAAAACATTTCTGTCCTGGAATTCAATCAAAGGCATATGACAAATTGATAAGTGTCTATTGGTGAAAACTCCTGAACTCTGGATAAGAATGGTGAGGCTGGGTGTTCTTGTCTGGGGCTGTTTTCATCCTCTCCTGTGTGTTGCTCCTCCAATCCCCACAAAAAATATTAAGTTTACTGCCCCTGCCAGAGGGGGCTCACTTGATTTTGATTGTACTCAGGGTAAGTGGTGATCTTTGTGGCAAACAGGGAGCTGTGCGGCTGTTTGGTGCAAGCAATGGACTGGCAAGTGAGCTGGAAGATTTAACACAGAGATCCTGGAGGTGAGAAAGCCACAGGAGGGCTGGTAATTTCTCTGCACATTCTGAGTTCACTGGAGGCTGTGTGCATATGCAGCAGAGACCAGAGGTAGCCCAGACCACCCACACACCCCTGGCTGCTGGCGCCTACACATGTAAAAGTCAATGACAGGGTCAACTTGAAAATAGCCTGAAGTTTGAGTGTGCTCCCTGCTCACACTCAGATCCATCAGCAGAGTGGAAACCTTACTTGCTCAAGGTGATGGACACAACCTCTGACCAACCTTTGGCTGAACACAAAGCTAAGCAGACACAGGGGCTACCCCTAGGAAACCAAGCTTAAAAATGAGAACAAGAGAGGAGTGACATCAGCATCTTGGTGGAGGGAGATTTTCCCTTAGACTCTCCCTCTTAACAGACAATGAAAAAGACATTCATATACCAACAGAGGACATTCACAAAACACAAAAGACTTCTGAGGGGCCCACGCAGCCATATGATTGAAGGTTGAAGCACTGTACCCCCCAGAGGAAGTGGAAGGAGGAAAGGATATCTCCTCTCCCTCCCCCAATGGCAGCCACCCAGGGCTCAGGACCATGCACAGCTCTGAGAGGAGAGGGGATAGGAGCAGCACTCCATAGGAACACCTTTGCTTCCCAAGTTCCCTCACAGCCCATGGGAAAGCCCCACACAGAGGTGATTATACTATTTAAGGGGTGTCTTCATCAAGCCAGCACCCCAGGAGAGAAGAAAGTGAAGGCAAAGCAAGAACACCCCAAGGATTGTGCAGGTGAAAGAAATCACCCCTCCCTCCACCCGGTGCTCCAGCTCAGCCAGTCAGCCAGAGTGCCCATGCATAACTTGGAAAAGCAACAGCTGTAAGCAAGTGAGCTGGGGTCATGGTGGGCTCAGAATACACAGCTCTTGACCCCCACCCAGTGGTGGTAGGTGGAATCTGTGACCAGATACTATAACT
The DNA here is from genome assembly GCF_020826845.1 of Diceros bicornis minor. NCBI lineage: Eukaryota > Metazoa > Chordata > Mammalia > Perissodactyla > Rhinocerotidae > Diceros > Diceros bicornis. Next base: position 7,411,332 of record NC_080759.1, on the reverse strand, counting down.
ATGCAGAGGCATAAATGCAAGCCATCAAACAGTATGAAAAAATACATTAATACTCCAGACCAGAAGGAAAATGACAAGCACCCAGAAATCAATCCTGAAGCACAGAAATTTATAATCTAAATGACAGAGAATTCAAAATAGCTATAATTAAAAAAAAATCAATGGGATATAAGAAAATACAGATAGACAGTTTAATGAAATCGAGAACTTATTCACAAAAGAGATTGAAACTATAAAGAAAAACCAATCAGAAATGTTGGAGATGAAAACAACAATGGACGAGATAAAGAAAAGTCTGAAGTCTCTAAATAACAGACCTGATATTGTGGAGGAGAGAATCAGCAGTCTGGAGGACAGAAATATAGACATGCTTCAGATGGAGAAGGAGAGAGAACTAAGACTAAAAACAAATGAAGAAATTCTCTGAGAAATATCTGACTCAATCAGGAAATGCAATATAAGGATTATAGGTATTCCACAGGGAGAAGAGAAGGAGAATAGAGCAGAAAGCTTGTTCAAAGAAGTAATAGCTGAGAACTTCCCAAACCTGGGGAAGGAGCTGGAAATACAAGTTAAAGAAGCCAATAGAACTCCTAACTACATCAATGTAAAAAGACCTTCTCAAAGGCATATAGTAGTAAAGCTGGCAAAAGTTAATGACAAATTAAAAATATTAAGGGCAGTAAGGCAGAAGAAAATAACTTACAAAGGAATGAATGTCTATCAGGATCTCAGCAGATTTCCCACAAGAAACCTTACAGGCTAGGAGAGAGTGAAATGATATAGTCAAAATTCTGAAAGACAAAAACTTTCAGGGGCAGGCCCCGTGGCTTAGTGGTTAAGTGCGCGCGCTCCGCTGCTGGTGGCCAGGGTTCAGATCCTGGGCGCACACTGACGCACCGCTTCTCCGGCCATGCTGAGGCCGCGTCCCACATAGAGCAACTAGAAGGATGTGCAACTATGACATACAACTATCTACTGGGGCTTTGGGGGGAAAAAATAAATAAAATCTTTAAAAAAAAAAAAACTTTCAGCCAAGAATACTCTATCCAGTGAAACTATCTTTCAGGTATGATGGAAAAATAAAAACATTCCCAGAGAAACAAAAGCTAAGGGAGTTCATCGCCACAAGACCCACCCTGTAAGAAATGCTCGAGAACGCTCTCATACCTGAAAAAAAAAAAAAGAAAGAGTTTACAAAACCTTGATCAAGGAGATAAATAAGTAGACAAAATCAGAAAATTACAGCTCTCTATGAGAAGAGGTTAACAAACACTTAATTATAACGTTAAAGATAAAGGAAAGGAAAACATCAAAAATAAATACACTCTCACCATTTTAACCACAAAATCACAATACAAGATGGAATAAGTTGTGACAATAACTTAGAGGGGGAGAAGGAAATGGATGGAATCAGCTTAGTCTAAGGAAATAAGAGGCTATCAGAAAATGGACTATCTCTCTTCTATGAGATTTTTTAATACAAACCTCATAGTAACCACTAAACAAATAATCAGAACAGAGACACAAATGACAAAGAAAAAACTAATCATACAGAAACTACAAAGAAGTAGTTTGTAGTTTCTTTCTCTAAGAAAACCATCATAGAGAACTACAAAACTGAATTTGTAGTCCAACATACATGGGATGAGAAACAAGGGAAATGCAGAAGAAGCAGAAAAGGAGTGATAAAATGGCATCATTAAGCCCGCATATATCAATAATCACTCTAAACATAAATGGACTGAACTCTCCAATCAAAAGACACAGAGTGGCAGGATGGATTAGAAAACAAGACCCAAAAATATACTGCCTCCAGGAACCACATCTCAGCTCTAAAGACAAACATAGGCTCAGAGTGAAGGGATAGAAGATGATACTCCAAGCTAATGGGAAACAAAAGAAAGTGGGTGTTGCCATACTTATATCAGACAAACTAAACTTCAAGATAAAACAGGTAATGAGAAACGAAGAAGGGCATTATATAAAGAAAAGAGACAGTCCACCAAGAGGACAAAACACATAAATATATATGCACCCAACACAGGAACACCAGAGTACATAAAGCAACTATAAATGAACCTAAAAGGAGATATTAACAACAACTCAATAAGAGTAGGGGACCTTAACTCCCAACTTCCATCAATGGATAGACCATCTAGACAGAAAGTCAACAGGAAATAGTGGATTTAAATGAAAAACTAGACAAGATGGACTTAATAGATATATACAGAACACTCCACCCAAAAACAGCAGAATACACACTCTTCTGAAGTGCACATGGAACATTCTCAAGGATAGACCATATGTTGTGAATAGGGCAAACCTCAATAAATTTAAGCAGATTGAAATCATATTAAGCACCTTTTCTGACCATAATGTTATGAAACTAGAAATCAATTACAAGAAAAAAGCTGTGAAATTGATAAACAAGTGGAGACTAAACAACATGCTACCTAACAACAAATGGATCATTGAAGAAATTAAAAGAGAAATAAAAAAGTATCTGGAGACAAATGAAAATGAAAATACACCATAGCAACTCATATGGGATGCAGCAAAAGCTGTCCAAAGAGGGAAATTCATAGCAATACAGGCCCACCTTAACAAACAAGAAAAAGCCCAAGTAAGCAACTTCAAACTACACCTAAGAGAATTAGAAAAAGAAGAACAAACAAAGCCTAGAGTCAGCAGAAGGAGAGAAATAATAAAAATCAGAGCAGAAGTAAATGAAATTGAAACAAAAATACAGTAGAAAGGATCAATGAAACAAAGAGCTTGTTCTTTGAGAAGATAAACAAAGTTGACAAACCCATAGATGGACTCACCAGAAAAGAAAGAGAGAAGGCTCAAACAAATAAAATTAAAACTGAAAGAGGAGAAATTACAACAGATACCACAGAAATACAAAGGTTTATAAGAGAATACTGTGAAAATCTATATGCCAACAAATTGGACAAAGTAGAAAAAATGGATAAATTCTTAAACTTACACAACCTCAAAAACTGAACCAAGAAGAAATGGAAAATCTGAATAGACCATTCACAAGTAAAGAAGTTGGAACAGTAATCAAAATGCTCCCAAAAAATAAAAGCCCAGGACCATATGGCTTCTCCGGAGAATTCTACCAAACATCCAAAAGAGATTTAATACTTATCTTTCTCAAACTATTCCAAAAAATTAAGGAATATGGAACACTTCCTAACATATACTATGAGGCCAACATCACCCTGATACCAAAGCCATAAAAGGACAACATAAAGAAGGAAAATTACAGGCCAATATTGCTGATGAACATAGATGCAAAAAATCCTCAACAAAATATTGGCAAACCAAATACAGCAACACATTAAAAAGATCATACACCAGGATCAAATGAGATTTATACCAGGAATACAGGGATGGTACAACGTCTGGAAACCAATGAACATGATACACCACATTAATAAAATGATAAATAAAAACCACATGATCGTCTCAATAGTTGCAGAGAAAGCATTTGACAAGATCCAACATCCATTTATGATCAAAACTCTCAATAAAACAGGTATAGAAGGAAATTGCCTCCATGTAATAAAAGCTGTATATTACAAACCCACAGCAAACATCACACTCAATGGGGAAATACTGAAAGCCATCCCTCTGAGAACATGAACAAGACAAGCGTGCCCACTCTCACCACATCTATTCAGCATAATACTGGAGGTTTTGGCCAGAGCAATTAGACAAGAAAAAGAAATAAAAGAAGTCCAAATAGATGATGAAGAAGTGAAACTCTCGCTGTTTGCAGATGACATGATTTTATATACAGAAAACGCTAAAGAATCCACCAGAAAACCATTAGAAATAATCAACAATGACAGCAAAGTTGTGGGGTATAAAATCAACTTACAAAAATTAGTTGCATATCTATACTCTAATAATGAACTAGCAGAAAGAGAATTCAAGAATACAATTCCATTTACAATCACAACAAAAAGAATAAAATAACTAGGGATAAATTTAACCAAGGAGGTGAAAGACCTATACAATGAAAACTATAAGACATTATTGAAAGAAATTGATGATGACATAAAGATATGGAAAGTTATTCCTTGCACATGGATTGGAAGAATAAATATAGTTAAAATGTCCATACTACCTAAAGCAATCTCCAGATACAATGCAATCCCAATCAGAATCCCAATGACATTCTCCACAGAAATAGAACAAGAATCATAAAATTCATATGGGGCAGAAAAAGACCTCAAATATCTAAAGCAATCCTGAGGAAAAAAGGACAAAGCTAGAGGCATCACAATCTCTGACTTCAAAATATACTACAAGGCTATAGTAATCAAAACAGCATGGTACTGGTACAAAAAACAGACACACAGATCAGTGGAACAGAATTGAAAGCCCAGAAACAAAACCACACATCTATGGACAGGTAATCTTCAACAAAGGAGCTAAGAGCATACAATGGAGAAAGGAAAGTCTCTTCAATAAATAGTGCTGGGAAAACAGGACAGCCACATGCAAAAGAATGAAAGTAGACCATTATCTTTCACGACACACAAAAATTAACTCAAAATGGATCAAAAACTTGAAGGTAAGATGTGAAACCATAAAACTCCTATAAGAAAATATAGCAGTATGCTCTTTGACATCAGTCTTAGAAGGATCTTTCTGAATACCATGTCTACTCGGACAAGGGAAATAAAAGAACAATTAAACAAGTGGAACTTCATCAGACTAAAGAGATTGTGCAAGGCAAGGCAAACCAGGACCAAAATGAAAATACCACCCACCTAACTGGGAGAAAATATTTTCAAATCATATATCGGACAAGGGGTTAATCTCCAAAATATATAAAGAACATACACAACTGAACAACAAAAAAAACAAACAACCCAATCAAAAAATGGTCAGAGAATATGAACAGACATTTTTCCAAAGAAGGTATACAGATGGCCAATAGGCATATGAAAAGATGTTAACCATCACTAATTATCATGGAAATGCAAATCAAAATTACACTAATATGTCACCTTATACCCACTAGAATGGCTATCATCACCAAGATGGGAAATAACAAACATTGGAGAGGATGTGGAGAAAAGGGAACCCTCATCCACTGCTGGTGGGAATGTAAACTGGTGCAGCCCCTATGGAAAACAGTATGGACATTTCTCAAAAAATTAAAAATAGAAATACCCTATGATCCAGCTAACCCACTACTGGGTATTTATCCAAAGAACTTGAAATCAACAATTCAAAGAGACTCATGCACCCCTATGTTCATTGTAGCATTATTCATTATAGCCAAGAAGTGGAAGCAACCGAAGTGCCCATCGACTGATGATTGGATAAAGAAGATGTGGTATATATACACAATGGAATACTACTCAGCCATAAAAAAGACAAAATCATCCCATTCACAATGACATGAATGGACCTTAAAGGTATTATGTTAAGCAAAATAAGCCAGACAGAGAAAGACAAACACTGTATTATTTCACTCATATGTGGAAGATAAACAAACACACAAAGAGAACAGTCTAATGGCTACCAGAGGGGAATGGGGCTGGGGAGTGGTCACAAGGGGTGAAAGGGCACATTTATATGGTCGTCGATGAATAATAATATACAACTGAAATTTCACAAGGTTATAAACTATTATGACCTCAATAAAATTTTTTTTTTAAAAACTGTATGCACAGATACAAAGGCACAGAAATTTATACGGCAAGGTCTGAGTTCCCAAGTTTGTATTTTCTTTAAGTACACACCCAACCAAATGCATAAAACCTTGCGAAATGAAAACAATAAAAACAAAATGAGCAGAGACATCAGTGAATGCACACTGCGATAAGGTAGACTCCATAGATTCAATCCAGCTATAAAACCTGGATAGAATGCATGGAGCAACTATTTAAAGACTTGAGATGTAAATGGTTAACAGGTGAATTGGAAACGAAAATCAGAATTGAAAGTACCATTGAATTGATAATTAGTTTATCATTTTTCCTCTAGTATTCCCTAGTGGTGAACACAAGGTGCAGTCAGAAAGAGCACCAGGAAAAGCCCTTTAGTTCAGGCTCAAAGAACATACAGGAACTCCTAACACCCAGAGAGTGCGGAATTTCCCCTTTTGTTTCTTTGTTCTCTTGTATACCAGCCCCCAGGCAACATGGTTGTGGCAGTGGCAGCAGCTCCAAGGGGAGCCTGCAGGAGTCAAAACTCTAAGGGAGGTAATCTCCCTCTAGGATCAAGAGAGCTGGGGTCTTAAAAGAGTAGGGCCAACTTGCACTGCTTTTTGTTTTCCTTTACTATTTCCTTCTCTGTTTCTGGCTGGTTGGCCTATATGCAAGTGCAGTTGTGCATGTGCCTGTCAGAGAGAGGTAAGAAAGCCCCAGCTTTCTGCTCAAGGACTAAAAATAGGAGCCTCAGAGAACCAAAAAGTATTATGGAGATCTTAGAGAGGGAGAAGCTTAAGGAAGAGACCCTATAAAATTGTTTATGAGATCCTGGTTTTCCCATGAGCTGTGCATGCAGTCTGGCTACTGGGTGGTGCACATGTGGGGCAGACCTCAATAGCACTGCAAAGCCTTTGAAAACTAAACTGACACTAGAACCACAGTCTATAGAAGGCGGGTTAAAACTTGTGGCCTGAACATAATCAGGTTGATTGCTTGCTAAAATAAAACATCAATAATCTTCATGGGATTTAAATAATATCTGCAGCATCATAATATTCAAAATGTCCAAAACACAATCAAAAATTACTTGGCATATGAAGAACCAGGAAAATTTCAACTTGCATTGAAAAATATCAAGAGATGCCAATGCAGAGATGACACAGATGTTGTAATTATCTGACAGACTTTGGAACAGCTGTATAAAATTGCTCCAACAAGCAATGGAAATACTCTTGAAACTACTAGAAAAATAGAAAAACTCAGCAAATAAATAGATAGAAGATATAAAGAAGAATCAAATGGAAATTTTTAACTAAAAAATGCAATAAAAAATAAAATCTCACTGGGCTCAATAGCAGATAGAGATGGCTGAGGAAAGAGTTATTGTACTTGAGGACAGATTAACAGATATTTTCCAATCTGAACTACAGAGAATAAAGATTAAAAAAATAACAAAAGACATAATACTCATGCCATTGGATTCACAGGAAGAGATGATAAAGAAGGTAGAGCCAAAAAACTGTTCAAGGAAAATACAGCTGAAAATTTCTCGATTTTGGCAAAAAATATAAACCTACAGATTCAAGAAATTGAGCAACTCCCAAGTTTCAACCAAAAGAAATCCACATTTAGACACATCATAATCAAACTTATAAAAGGTAAAGTTAAAAAAAAAAAAAAGGACCTTGAAAGCAGCAAGAGAGAAATGATGCATTACATACAGAGGAACAATGATTTAACTGCGAGTGGATTTCTTTTCAGAAAGCTTGAAGGCCAGATGAAAAGGGTACAACATTTTTCAGGTAGAGAAATTAAAAAATTATCAAATGAGAATTTTTTACCTAGTAAAAATTTCTTTTAGGAATTAAGGAGAAATTAAAGAACACCTGAATAAATAGAAAGAGTTGGAATGTTTGGATTGGCTTGGAAGAATCGGTAGTGTTAAAATGTCCATTTTCCCTAAAGTGATTTATATTCAATGCAATTCCTATAAAAATCCCAGTAGGGTTTTTTTTTTTTAAGAACTAAACAAGGTGGATGGACATTGAGGGTATAATGCAAAGTGAAATAAGTCAGAGGGAGAAGGCCAAATACCGTATGATTTCCTTCATTAAGCAGTAGATAATAACAACAATAAACAAACACATAGGGACAGAGATTGGATTGGTGGTTACCAGAGGGGAAGGGGGTAGGGAGGAGGGTGAAAGGGATAATTCGGTACATGTGTGTGGTGATGGGTTGTAATTAGTATTTTGGTGGTGAACATGATGTAATCTATGCAGAAATAGAAGTACAATGATGTACACCTGAAACTTGTACAATGTTATAAACCAATGTTACTGCAATAAAAAAAAAAAAAACTATAAGGACCAAACCCAAAAAAAAAAAAAAAAAGAACTAAACAAGGTAATTAATTCTAAAATTTATACAGAAATGTCAAAGATCAAGAACGCTAAAACAATCTTGAAAAAGAATAACAGAGTTGGAGAACTTACACTACTTGATTTCAAAACTCACTATAAAATCACAGTAATCAAGGCAGTGTAGTATTGATGTAAGGACAGACAAATAAATAGCACAGAATAGAGAGCCCAGAAATAGCCCTACATATATTCTGTTGAATAATTTTTGAATTAGGTGCCCTGTTAATCCAAAGAGGAAATTAAATATTTTAACCAAATTTTACAGGAACAACTGGATATCCTAACGGAAAAAAAATGAACCTTGACTTGCATCTGACTTTATTAAATTTTGATAAATTTTACTTTATCAAAATTAAAAACTCTGATTTTCAAGAGACACCATTAATAAAATGAAGAGGCAAATCATATACTGGCAGAAATTTATTGCAAAACATGTACTTGACTCATATCCAGAATATATAAGATCCCTGAAAATCAGTAGTGGAGATGAAAGCACTAAAAAGTGGGGAAAAACTTGAACAAGCACTTCACAAAAGAACATATATAGATGCCTAATAAGCACATGAAAATGTTCTCAACATTAGTAGACATCAAAGAAAAGCAAATCGAAACCAGAAGAGTGGTCACCTCACTAGAATAGCAGTCTTCCATTTAGACATGGGGTAAAGGATGGGCATAAACTGTTTCAAGTTAGGTTCCCTTTCTCCCCTCCAGATTTTAATAGTGGCTCAGATTATTAGCAAAGGATATGAAGAGCAGTTTTCAAGTCATTAATAATAGACACACACAGAAATACTCATCAACATCAAAGAGAGATTCCTGTTTGGTGTTGCCCCCTAGGAGTGTAAATATATCCCAAATCATGTGCAACTATAGATCAAAGTGGGACGGGGTGGCATTATGTCATGTTTGAAGAGATACAACCTTATCTTATTGTTGAAGCTGTCAATTGTCCTCTAAACCCAAGCTATAACAATAAACCTCATTTAAGACTTGTTCTGACTTACACTGTACTAATTTGGGCTTGAGACTGTCTGCTTCCACAGATACAAAAAAGAAATGCACCAGAGTGTGTGGCAGGGTCCCTTGCAGTTAGAATGTCCTTATTTTTTTGTGCAAAGCAAGAATTGTCCAAAAGAACTGGACTAAAACACTGTTGTGATATTGTGACTTATAATAAATGTATATTTGGTCCTATTCCTGACACAGAGGTCCTAAAACCCTTGGAATTTCCTAAATGATATGAGTGATAAAAGTGAAAGGCACAAGGATGTCTTTTGTTATTTATAACAAGCTTCTTTCAACTGCACCTGAGTTTATGTTAATGAGGTGATTTTTGGAAAGTACCTAGATAATCACAGGATAAGGGCTGGTTGCTAGGGGGACCAACCATGTGTTTTAGATGGCTGGAACCTTCAGCTTTACCCCCTGACCTCCTGGGAGGAGAGAGGGGCTGGAGATTGACCTAATCACCAAAGGCCAATGATTTAATCAGTCATGCCTCTGTGATAAAGCCTCCATAGCAATCCCAATGGAGGGGATTTAGGGAGATTTCCTGTTTGGCGAATATGTGGAGCTGCTGGGAGGGTGGCATGCCTGGAGAGGGCATGGAAGCTCTGTAACTCTCCCCACATACCTTATCCTATGCACCTCTTCCATCTGGCTGTTCTTGAATTACACCCTTTTATAATAAACCAGTAATGTAGTAAGTAAACTGCTTCCTGAGTTCTGTGAGCCATTTTAGCAAATTATCCCCGAGGAGGGAGTAGTGGGAACCTTGAGTCTATAGCCGGTCAGTTAGAAACACAGGTGACAACCAGGACTTGTGATTGAAATGTGATGTGGGGGCAATCTTGTAGGACTGACCCCTTTAACCTGTGGGGTCTGATGCTAACTCCAGGTAGATAGTGGCAGAATTGATTTGAACTGTAGGGCCCAGTTGGGTGGGAGAATTGCTTGATGTGCAAAAAATTCCCACACGTCTGGTTTCAGAAGTGTTCTGTGAGTAAGGAGAAAACAGGAGAGCTTTTCCTTTCAATTGTACAGGTGTGTTTCACTGAAATAAGATAAGACAGCACTGAATGTCAAATGCTGGCTTTTCACTGCTGTGAAAAGGAGTGAGATCTAATCTTTCTGTCATTCCATAAAAAGAGACTAAAATAGAGCATCCAGTGAGGGAGAGGGAACATGAGAGGAGTGGGGTGTCAAGGTAGCCGAAAGAGCCAAGTATTTCACACTGTGGAGAGGCAGTGATCAAAAGAGTGTTTGTGTCCATGCTAATGCCAAGAGACCCCAGGCCTCACAAACTAGCCTAAGCTACTTTAAGATGAGGATAAAAGAGTTCTGTGCAGAGAAATGATGCTCATAATTCAGAGCTGCCTTGGAAATCTTCCCAGTACAGTTTTGGGGGAAGATATGATTAAAATATTAAAAGGTCCATATTCTCCATTGCTCAAAATGTAAACTTCTTTGGAATCTTCATACTCTGGGAATTAGGTCACAGTAGCTAAATGTCTTCCTTGGAAGTTAAATAGAATGCCTGGACCCTAACCCATCCCTGTAGGTACAGCAAAGAGGGAAATAGGATGGAAGATGAGAGAATATTACATTCCTTATTTTACACTCCATGCTTTCCCTCTTCTAACACCCTTGACAGTTGTAATTAGTTGTTCAAATATCTTTATCCAGATAGATTGTAAAATAGATTGTAATATCCATGAGGGACTCATAAAACATAGCTTTGGCATATAGCAGGCATTTCATGTTAAACTAAATTGAGCTGTCCTCCCTCCTCCGAAACAGGAAGGACAATAAATCTTCCTATGAGATTAAGAAAAATAAATAAGGATATAGATGTATATGACCATATAGGTGGGGAATTGGAATTTGATGGATTTACATTTTGAGTTAGAGTTAAGATCATCCGTTGAGTATGAGAGGAAATTCCCCAGATGATGGGGCAGAGAAAGATGGAATGCCTTAGAAAGCCCAGGAATAAAGGACCAATGGAAGAGCTATCCATTGATTTTGATTTTGAAGGATGTGGGACTGAATACTTCAGAAATGTCAGAAATACCAGCTTCATCAAAAGGCACCAGGGGAAGGCATCAAGTGAAAGCTACTCTTGCCTCTTTCATTCATGTTACCTTGCCACAATCATTGCTTCCCCCATGCTCACGGAAATCAGTCATAATAGACTGGCCACTGGTGTCAAAAACTCAGTACCAGAATCCTGAGAAAAATAGGCAAATACTGGCCAGTATTTGGACATTCACTCCTTAGCTTTCTCCTCTTCCAATATAACAAGGATAGTAGATTATATCCAGGGAAGTAGCCTTGTCCCAGGGCTGCTGCTTCCTAAGGGGTTTAAAGGTAAACCTTGACCAGAAGAGTTGCTGGTGAGTTGGTCAGCATGATCAACAGTGATTTTTGTGGTGCTTGAGATTTATTGGCTCCTCTGTGATCACTCCTTCAACTTATGGGGACTGACAGAAACTAGAACCAGACTTTGGTCCTTTTCTGCTGCACACAACCAGACAAAGCAGCTCAAACTCCTGGAGTAATGTGAGTTCACAGTTCAAAAGAAATGGACATCTGATAACTAAGTGAGAAACAACAAAATGGATAACATATACCATCTGACACATAATGACTGGAATAGACTGTCAATCTTAATTGATTGTCTTAATTCATAAGGCAATTGATAGGCTTAATTTATCAAAATAGAAAGTAAGGTTAAGATATAAAGGACAAACAAGGGCATTGCATGCTGGCATCATAAACCTATTAATTCAGTATCAACATATATCAAGCAACAACAGATGGAACTGCAGGAAGAAATGAATACATTGACAAATTTTCATGGAGATTTTAATCTTAGAAACTGTGGATCAAGCAGGAAAAAAATAAGCAGACATATCCAAGAACTGGACAATTAATAATCATGAGCTATCAGATATCAACAGAACTCTATATCCAACAAAAAGAATAACCTATATTATTTAGACTATATTTTCCAATAAAATTAAAAGTTAACAGAGACAGATTTTAAAAATCCCATGTACGGAGATAGATAATGTATTACTAAATGATCCACATAAGGAAATCATGAAGGAAATTAAATAAGTCTGCTATCAACTCAAGAAGTTGGAGAGAGAGTGATAGAATAAACCCCCAAAAAACATAAGAAAGGAAACAAAACCAATGGGGGAAGTAAGCAAATTGAGAACAAAAAATATAGCAGATAAGTAAAACTAATATCTTGTTCTTTGAAAAGATTAACACTTTTTAACTGTGATCAGCAAGATTAATCAAGAAAAGAAGAGAAGATACAAATAAGCAGCACACCGGACATAAAAGGGGAAAGAACTAGAAAGATAAACCATAGATTAAAACTTAGGGTATTATGAGTGATGTCAGCAACATGATGGAGTGAGCTGTTCTCTTTATCTCTCCCTCTTTGAACTACAAATAAATGGACATTCATTGACCAACAGAGGATACCCACATAGCACAACAGGATGCTTGAGAGACCCACACAACTATATATCTTAAGGTAGATGGACTGGCCACCCAGGAAGTGGTAGAGATAGGTGAGCACTCCCCTACCCTTCCCGATCAGCCCTGTGCATATGCCCAAATGTTTCCCTGGCTGGTGTGAGTGCCCATAGTGCTGCTGTGGCCCCAAAAGTGGAAATACTTCTCAGCATGACTGTGGGAAGGGGTGGCAGCAGCTCTAGGTCCATGTGTATGCTTTCCCAGTGAGTGAGAGAGCCCACTGTGCTGCTACAGTCCCAATGAGTGGTCCAGGTTCTGACCCGATGAAGAAGCCCTGCCCACCAGGCACAGTGGCTGGTGTGACTGTAAGAAGAGGCAGCAACAGATATACACGTGTATGCAAACACTTTCCCAGCTGGCATCAGTGCCCATACTACCACTGCAGTCCCACAAGTGGGAACACATCTTGACACAACTGTTCCCAGCTGATGGGAGAACCCACCATACCACTGCAGTCCCAACGAGTGTCCTAGGCTCTGACCCCATGAAGAAGCCTCGCCCAACTAGCAGAGCAGCTGGCATGACTGTAAGAAGAGGTGGTGGCAGATCTATGAGCACATGTGAACACTTTCCCAGATGGCACAAGCACCCATAGTACCACCATGGCCCCATAAGTGGGAACACGCCTCAGCACAGAGGCTGCCATGAGCTGACATGCAAATGCTTTCCAGGCTGGTGGGAGCACCCACCATAGCTGCACAACTTCCAGCACACAAGGTGCGATTAGAAACACAGCTTCTGCTTCCACCCAGTGGTAGCAGGTGGAATCTGCGACCTGATACTACCACAAACATGCAGGCAGAAGATTAGTTCATCAAACACCATGAGAAACTACAGCAACAATTCAGAGCAGAAGGACAGTGACAAATCTCCAGAAACCAACACTGAAGCGACAATAATCTACAATTAAATGACAGAGAATTCAAAATATCTGTCATAAAGAAACTCAGTGAGTTTCAAGAAAACTCAGAAAGACAGTTCAATGAGTTCAGGAATAAAATTAATGAACAGAGGAGTAATTCACCAAAGAGATTGAAACTATAAAAAAAAACAAGCAAAAATTCTGGACATGAAGACACAATTAATGAGATAAAAATAATCTAGAATCCTTTTAAAATAGAGCTGATGTTATGGTGGAAGGAATTAGTGATTTAGAGGATATAAACATAGAAATGCTTAAGGTCGAGGAGGAAAAAGAACTAAGATTTTTTAAAAATGAAGAAATTCTTCAAGAAATATCTGACTCGATTAGGCAAAGCAACATAAGGATTATAGGTATTCCAGAGGGAGAAGAGAGGGAGAAAGGAGCAGAGATCCTGTTCAAAGAAACAATAGCTGAGAACTTCCCAAACCTGGGGACAGAACTGGACTTAAAAATACATGAAGCCAATAGAACTCCTAATTACATCAATGCCAAAAGATCTTCTCTAAAGCATGTAATAGTAAAACTGGCAAAAGTCAATGACAAAGAAAATATATTAAGGGCAGCAAGGCAGAATAAGCTACAAAGGAACTCCTATCAGGCTTCAGCAGATTTATCAGAAGAAAAGTTTCAGGCTAGGAGAAAATGGAATGTTATATTTAAAATTCTGAATGACAAAAACTTTTGGCCAAGAATACTCTACCCATCAAAACTATCCTTCAGATATGGTGGAACAATAAAAGTTTTCCCAGATAAAGAAAAGCTGAGGGAGTTCATCACCACTAGACCTCCCCTACAAGAAATGATTAAGGATGTCCTCATATCTGAAACAAAAAGGCAAAGGTCTACAAAGTTTTGAGCAAGGAGATAAATAAACAGACAAAAATCTGAAAAGTGCAGCTCTCTTTCAGAATATGGTAACAAAGTCTTAATTATAACTTAAAAGATAAAGGGAAGGAAAGCATCTAAAGTAACTATAAACACTTCAACTTAGTCACAAAATTACAACACAAAACAGAAAAATTTGTGACAACAATAACTCAGAAGGGGAAGAGGAAATGGATGGAACCTGCTTAGGCTAATTGAGATGAGAGGCTATCACAAAATGGATTATCTCTTCTATGAGATATTTTATACAAACCTCATGGTAACCACGAAACAAAAAATCAGAGCAGAGCCACAATTCATAAAAAAAGAGAAAACTGAGAAAACCTCCACAGAAAACCACCAAAATGAAATGGAAGTCAGAAATACAAAGAAAGAGAAACAGTGGAAATACGAACAACCAGAGAATAAGAGATAAAGTGGCAGTATTAAGCCCTCATATATCAATAATCACTCTGAATGTAAATGGATTGAATTCTCCAATCAAAAGACACAGAATAGCTGGATGGATTAGAAAACAAGACGCAACAATATGCTGCCTCCAGGAAACACATCTCAGCTCTAAAGATAAACATAGGCTCAGAGTGAAGGGATGAAAGACAATACTCCAAGCAAATAGCAAACAAAAGAAAGCAGGTGTTGCATACTTATATCAGACAAAGCAGACTTCAAGATAAAAAAGACAATGAGAGACAAAGAGGGACAATACATAATGATAAAAAATACTTTCCACCAAGAGAACATAACTCTTATGAATATACCTGCACCCAACACAGGAGCACCGAAGTATATAAAGCAACTATCAACAGACCTAAGGTGAGAAATTAACAGCAACACAATAATAGTAGGGGAGCACAACACTCCACTTAAATCAATGGATAGGTCATCCAGGCAGAAAGTCACCAAGGAAATAGTGGATTTAAATGAAACACTTGAGCAGATGGACTTAATACATGTACAGAGAATGTTCTATCCAAAAAGAGCAGAATACACTTTCTTCTCAAGTACATATGGTACATTCTCAAGGATAGACCATATGTTGGGAAACAAGGCAAGCCTCAATAAATTTAGGATTGAAATCATATCAAACACCTTTTCCAACCACAAGGCTATGAAACCAGGAATCAACAACAAGAGAAAAGCTAGGAAAGTCACAAATATGTGGAGACTAAACAACATGCTACTGAAAAACCGATGGATCAATGGATCATTGAAGAAATCAAAGGAGAAATCAAAAAATACCTGGACACAAATTAAAATGTAAATACAGCATACTAACCCTTGTGGGATGCAGCAAAAATGGTTATAAGAGGGAAATTCATAGGAATACAGGCCCACCTCAACAAACAAGGAAAATATTAAATAAATAATCTTAAACTAAACCTAATAGAAATAGAAAATGAAAGACAAACAAAGCCTAAAGTCAGGAGAAGAGCGGAAATAATAAAATTGGAGCAGAAATAAATGAAATAGAGACTTAAAAAAACAGTAGAAAGGATCAATGAGACAAAGAGCTGGTTCTTTGAGAATATAAAAAAATTGACAAACCCTTAGCCAGACTGACTAAGAAAAAAAGAGAAAAGTCTCAAATAAATAAAATTAGAAAAGAAAGAGGAGAAATTACAACAGATACTACAGAAATACAAAGGATTATAAGAGAATACTGTGAAAAACAATATGCCTACAAATTGATAATCTAGGAGAAGTGGATAAACTCGTAGACTCATACAACTTCCTAGAACTGAACCAAGAAGAAATAGAGAATCTGAATATACCAAACACAAGTAAAGAGATCAAAACAGTAATCAAAAACCTCTCAAAAAACAAAAGTCCAGGACCAGATGGCATCTCCAGAGAATTCTACTAAACATTGAAATGAGATTTAATACCTATCCTTCTCAAACAATTTTGAAAAACTGAAGAAGACATAATGCTTCCTAACACATGAGGCCAACATTACCCTGAGGCCAACATTACCCTGATACTAAAACCAGGCAAGGAGAGCACAGGAAGGAAAATTCCAGGCTAATATCGCTGATGAACATACATGGCAAAATCCTCAACAAAATATTGGCAAACTGAACACAGCAATACATTAAAAGGACCATACACCATGACCAAGTGGGATTTATACCAGGGATGTAGGGATGGTTCAACATCCATAAATCAATAAACATGATACACCACCTTAACAAAATGAGGAATAAAAATCACATGATCATCTCAATAGATGCAGAGAAAGCATTTGATAAGATCCTACATCCATTTGTGATAAAAAAAAAAACTCTCAATAAAATGGGTATAGAAGGAAAGTATTTCAACATAATAAGGGCCACATATGACAAACCCACAGCCAACATCATACTTAATGGTGAAAAACTGAAAGCCACTCCTCTGAGAAGAGGAACAAGACAAGAGTGTCCACTCACATCCCTGCCATTCAACTTAGTTCTGGAGGTTCAGCCAGAGCAATCAGTCAATAAAAAGAAATAAAAGGAATCAAAATTGGAAAAGAAGAAATGAAACTCTTGCTGTTTGCAGATCACATGATTCTATATATAGAAAACCCTAAAGAATCCATCAGAACACGATTAGAAATAATCAACAACTAAAGCAAAGTTGCAGGGTACAAAATCAACTTATAAAAATCAGTTGCATTTCTACACACTAAAAATGAACTAGCAGAAGAAGTGAAGAATACAATCGCATTTATAATTGCAAGAAAAACAATAAAATATCTAGGAATAAATTTAACCAAAGAGGTTAAATGCCTATACACTGAAAACTATAAGACCTTTTTGAAAGGAATTGAAGAGGATACAAAGAAATGGAAAGATAGTCCATGCTCACGGATTGGAAGGAAAAACATAGTTAAAATGTCCATACTACCTAAAGCAATATACAGATACAATGCAATGCCAATCAGAATCCCAATGACATTCTTTACAGAAATAGAATAAAGAATCCTAAAATTTATATGGAACAATATAAGACCTCGAATAGCCAAACCAATCCTCAGAAAAAAGAACAAAGCTAGAGACATCACAATCCCTGACTTCAAAACATACTACAAAGCTATAGTAATCAAAAGAGCATGGTACTGGTACAAAAACAGATGCACAGCTCCATGGAACAGAATTGAAAGCCCATAAACAAAACCACACATCTATGGACAGCTAATCTTCAACAAAGGAGCTAAGAGCATACAATGGAGAAAGGAAAGGCTCTTCAATAAATGGTGCTGGGAAAACTGGACAACCACATGAAAAGAATAAAAGTAGACCATTATCTTGCACCGTACACAAAAATTAACTTAAAATGAGTTAAAGACTTGAATGTAAGATGTGAAACCATAAAACTCCTAGAAGAAAATACAGGCAGTATACTCTTTGATATCTTAACAGCATCTTTTCAAATGCCGTGTCTACTCAGGCAAGGGAAACAAAAGACAAAATAAACACATGGGACTACATCAGACTAAAAAATTTCTGCAAGGCAAAGGAAACTAGGAACAAAATGAAAAGACTAACTGGGAGAAAATATTTGCAAATCATATATCTGACAAGTGGTTAATTTCCCAAATATATAAAGAACTCTTACAACTCAACAACAATAAAACAAACAACCTGATCAAAAAATGGGCAGAAGATATGAACAGACATTTTTCCACAGAAGATGTACAAGTGGCCAACAGACATATGAAAAGATGTTCAACATCACTAATTATTAGGGAAACGCAAATCAAAACTACAATGAGATATCTCCTTACACCTGTCAGAATGGCTATAATTAACAAGACAAAAAATAACCGATGTTGGAGAGGATGTGGAGAAAAGGGAATCCTCATACACTGCTAGTGGTAATGCAAACTGTTGTAGCCACTATGGAAAATAGTATGAGGATTTCTCAAAAAATTAAAAATAGAAATATCATATGATCCAGCTATCCCACTATCGAGTATTTATGCAAAGAACTTGAAATCAACAATCCAAAGTAATTTATGAACTCCAATATTCACTGAAGCATTATTCTCAATAGCCAAGATGTGGAAGCAACCCAAGTACCCTTCTACAGATGAACAGATAAAGAAGATGTGGCCTATATATACAATGGAACACTACTCAGCCATAAAAAAGACAAAATTGTGCCATTTGCAACAATGTGGATGGACTTTGAGGGCATGATGTTAAACAAAATAAGCCAGACACATAAAGACAAATATTGCATGATTTCACTCATATGTGGAAGATAAAGAAACACATGGATAAAGAGAATAGATTAGTGGTTACCAGAGGGGAAGGGGCTGGGGAGTGGGTGAAAGGGGTAAATTGGCACATATGTATGGTGACAGATAAAAATTAGACTACTGGTGGTGAACACAATGAAGTTTATACAGAAATTGATAAATAATGTATACCCAAAATTACACAATGTTATAAACCATTATGATCTCAATAAAATAATTGGAAAAAAAGAGGGTATTTTAAGGTAGTATGAGTAACAATATCCTAATAAATTTTGTAACCTATATGAAATGGATAAATTCCTAGGAAATTTAAAAATGCCAAAACTTGTTCAAAAAAGACTAAAAAATTGAAATGGTAACTAACCAAAGAGTCACTTTAAAATCTCCAACTTCAGAGGATTTTAGCAGTGAGTTCAAGCAAACTTCCAAAGAGGAGTTAATTCTAATTGTATTCAAGTTGTTCCGGAAAAAGAATAAGACCCAAAGCTGTTTATAGCATTTGATAAGGCTAATGTAATCTTGATTCCAAAACAGGATAAGGCAGAAAGGAAAGAAAATTGTAGGTTCATTTCAGTTATGCATACAGGTGCAAAAGTCTTCAAATAAATATTAGCTAGTTGAACGTAGCAGTCCGTGAAAACTGATAAATCATGATCCCCGTGGTTTTGCCAAGGAATGTAAGGAAATTTTGACATCAGAAAAATTCTATAAATGTAATTCATGAAATTCATATAAAATAGAAGAAAATATGATTATTTTAATTGTGCAGAAAAAGTATTTGATAACATTTAGCACCTATTTATAATTACAGAGTCTGTACAGACTTGGAATAAATGAGAACTTCCTTGACCCAGTAAAAACTACATATAGCAAATGTTACATACTTAATGGAGAAACTTTAAAATAAAAAGCAAGTTAAAGCTCCCTACTAACACTGGGATTGTATAACACTGTATGGAGATTCTGGCAAATGGCTTAAAGAGAGAAAAACACAAAGGTTTAAATGTTAAGGGAAGAGATAAAACTGCCATAATTTGCAGATGATAAAACCATCTACTTAGAAAACTGTCAAGTAGTAGATACTAACAACAACAAACAAACACATAGAGACAGAAATTGGATTGGTGGTTACCAGAGGGGAAGGGGGGAGGGAGGAGGGTGAAAGGGATAATTAGGCACATGTGTGTGGTGATGGGTTGTAATTAGTATTTGGGTGGTGAACATGATGTATCTATGCAGAAATAGAAGTATAATGATGTACACCTGAAATTTATACAATGTTATAAACCAATGTTACTGCAATAAACAAAAAATTTTAAAAAATAAAATACTCTTTAACAAAAAAAGAAAAAGAAAACTGTGCAAATCAACCAACAAACTATTAAAACTAATAAGAGCATTCCACCAGTTTTCCAGATACCAGATCAATTTACAAAAATCAAATGCACATTTTTTACATGCCACAAATTACAAATGAAATCTCTAATGGAAAACGTACATTAGCAATAAATGTCTTGTATTTAACTTAATCATTTTCAGCTTTTATTATGGCAAAATTAAAATATGTACAAAAGTATACTGAATCATATAATGAACTCCTCATGTATCTATAAATCATCCAGCTTTAGCAAATTATCAACTTTGTTTTATCGATACACTCATCCATTGACATTGTTAAACAAATCCCAAATATTATATAATAATTTAATTTGTATTTCTGTTCACATCTCTAAATAAGAACTTAGAAAAAAGGCAACTACAATAACATTATCATAGCTAAAGAAATTAACAATTCCTTAATATTAAATACCTAGTTAGGTTTCACATTTCCCAACTGTCTTATACATGTGCTTTTGTATAAGTCAGGATTCACAGAAAATGCACACATTGAAATTGGTTGACACATCACTTAAATCTCTTGTAATTCATAGGTCTCTTTCTCTCCCTTTCTGTTTTTTTCCCAGAACTATGTTTTTTGAGGAAACAGGTTTCCCTGTAGATGTTCCCACAGCTCAGTGTTGTTTTTTTAATGTTCCTCCATCTTCTATATTTCCTTTAAATTTGTAGCTTGATCAAAATTAGGCTCTTTAAAAAATTTTTGCAAGTTTACTTCATAGGTAGTATTATGTTGTTCCATCTAGAGGGAAACAATATGCAGTTGCCTCTCTCTTTAGTACTGTAAGCAGCCACTAAAGATCATTGGCTTATTGTTGTTATTATCTACTACTTAATGAAGGAAATCATACGGTGTTTAACCTTCTCCCTCACATAGGGACCGAGATTGGATTGGTGGTTACCAGAGGGGAAGGGGGTAGGGAGGAGGGTGAAAGGGATAATTCAGTACATGTGCGTGGTGACGGGTTGTAATTAGTATTTTGGTGGTGAACATGATGTAATCTATGCAGAAATAGAACTACAATGATGTACACCTGAAATTTTTACAATGTTATAAACCAATGTTACTGCAATAAACAAAAAATAAAAAAAAAAGATCATTGGCTTAATCTATTAACTCATTAGGTGTACATTTTTCATTCCTTCTTCATTTACTGGGTAGAATCCTTCATGAAGAGAAAGTTCCCTCCATTAGCTACTTGGATGGTCACCTAGAGGTATGGTTAATATAGGGAAGGCAGGTAAATGCATCATTCCTTTTACCCACTTTGTCAATTTTCAAAATAATGAGTTGATTCCTTAGCACCCTCCAAAGGTAATCAATTAGTTTCGTTCAAGTATCTTTATGAATTCGTTGTTTTAAACATATTCAATGTGTTTTATTTAATCCATTGCATTATCCATGTTGATGCTCTGTTATCCCATCTTTTACCAGTAGGAGACTTCAGGTTGGCTCTAAAATTCTTTTGATGCAACCCTAGTAGTCTTTGATAGCCTCCTTACTTTCTGGTATGACAAAATGTTCTGGAATCGTCTGGTACCTTCCTGTCCCAGATTTGTTATCAGCTAATTCTCCAAGAAGAATTGGTTCCTTTACGTGAGAAACAATATTTGGAGATCATCATCTGGGCACTGGAGTTGATCACTGCTCCTGGGCTAGTAATTGTTTTAAGGCATTTTAGTGGACAGAGCTGGGAGATATTAAACTCTTTAAAAGATTAAATGCATCATGAGTTCATACTGATGCTTCCAGTTCAAATTCAGAACTATAGGTTTTAATTATCCTCCTAGATCTTACATATTTGTTTCCTTTTTTCTACTCTGAAAATCGTGGTTCTCAAAAGACCCTGACATAATCACTCATTTGTGTTATCCTGCAATAAATACAACACAGTCTCAGAATAAGAATAACAACATTATCACTAATGATATTATTCCTGACAACAGTTTTTAATGTTTTTGCTGTGTGTGTGTGTGTGTTACCCCCATCCTTGAGTTACCTAAGGTCAAATTACTGTTTTAAAGTCACTTGGAGTAGCTTTTTTTCTGTGGTGGTTATGCTACCAATTGGATACATAATTAGATTTCTCTCCTTCATTTTACTTTTGATTTTAGGGATTCCATTTAAAATTTCATTTTTGTTTTAAAATTGTGTAAAATAATTATGCAGTTCCAAAGTCAAATTTAGAAAACAAGGTGTCTATAAAGAAATTTAGCTTTTATCCTTGGCTCCTCCTCTCTTCACGCTATTTTTCCCCTCCCCCATAGATAGGCATTTAAAAGAATCTACTGTTTACTCCTGCATTTATTGACTTAAAAAATATAGTATCCTTTTCTTAGATAAATGGAATCATAAATATCCCTTTCTCTCCACCTTGCTTTCTTTCCCTAATAAAACATTCTGGCTAACACACAGTAGTAATGTATGGAGTATCCCTTTTTATGCAGTATCCCATTATGCAGTATCCCATTATGTGGTGTAACATAATTTACTGAATTAGTGTTCTAATGATGGGTATCTTAGTTGTTTCTAGTTTTTTATTATTGCAACTATAGCTATAGTTGCAATATAATTAACATCAATTATATATTAGTTATATAACATAATTAATACTAATAATATAATTGTTTTGTGCATACACCTTTTCATAGTTTTGCCACTGTAACTTTGGAGTGGATTTTTAGAAGTGAGATTATTATGTACAAGGGTAAAACTAGCTATTGCCAAGCTTCCTTCCATGGGTATTATACCATTTTACGTTTCTACCAGCAATGAAGCAGAATGGGTTGTTGTAAGTGTGTGGTGGATTTTTGCCAGTCTAAAGTGGGAAATGGTATCTCAGAGAGTTATTTGCACTTTTCTCATTATGTGGGAAGTTGGGCATTTTTTCGTATTATTAAGATTCGTTTACATTTCTTTTTCTGTGGATTGTTCCTTTCTCCATCACATTTCTTTTTCTACAGAGTTGTTATTTTTCTTCTCTATGTTTATTTATTATTCAAAAGGTTTTAACTTTTATGTAATCATATTTATTTTGAGTCTTAGAAAAGTTGCCCTACTCCTAGGTTATGGAGGAATCCATCTGTATTTCTTTTGGATCCTGTATGCTCCATTTTTTTTACATTTAAAGTTCTGGTCCATTTAGAATTTATCCTGATATATAGTTTGCAAAAGAGACCCAATGTTATCCTTTTTAATGTGATAGATAGCTTTCTAAATACTACTTATTTAAATGTCTATCTTGGCCCCACTGTTTTGAGGCAATGCTTTCATCATATACTAATTTACAAATGTAATTGAGCTGATTTCTATATTTTCTGTTATGTTTCATTGAGCTTTCTGGCTATTCATATGTCAATATTCCAATGTATTCAGCCACATTTTTTAATAAAAAAAAACTTTAAAACACTAATAAAGTACATAAAAGATGACACAGATAATTTTAAGAAGGAAAGAGCGATACCTGAGAAGTGACATCAGCATTGGGGTGGAGTGAACTATTCCCTTTGTCTCTCCTCTCTAATTTACAACCAATTGGACATCCACAGACCAACAAAGGACTTCTTACACAGCACAACAGTATGCCTAAGAGATTCATGAATCTATACACTTGAAGGTAGGTGGACTGGGCCCCCAGGAGGAAGTGGAACTAGGGAAGCAGCCCCCTTCTTCTCCCCTGGCAGCAGTGATCCAAGTTGTGGATCCTCACACCAGCATACATGCCTGTGAACAGAGACTGCAGGGGCAAAAACAACAGGTGCAGCTTAGTCCCTGCTCCTCCCCAAGTGGGTTGGCACATGGGCCTGTGAATGGAGGTTTCAGGTACAGAAACAACAAGCACAGCTTAGTCCCTGCCGCTAGTCCAGTGGATCTGGTACACAGTCCCTGTGAACAGAGGCTGCAGGGGCAGACACAGTGCAGCTTACTCCCTGCCCCTCCCCCAGCAGGTCCAGCACATGCATCTGCAAACAGAAGCTGCAGGGGAAGAAATGGCACTCATGGCTTATTCCTTCCCCCCTGCCCAGCACTGACAGGATGGTGGACATGCCCTGAAAATTCAGGACATAGAGAAGAGTTGGTGACCCAGCCCTTACCCCTCCCTAGTGTTTCCAGCTGTAGGGACAGTATATAAAGCTCAGATTTTTCTGGTTAGGACTGAGCACTCTGATCTGAGTTTTCAAAACACACTGGCTAGTGTCAGAGACCAGAGGCTGCACAAGTGAGCAGCAAAGACAATATCTCCCTGCTTAGCCTTTGCCCCCCAGTGGTGGTAGGTGGAACCTGTGACCAGAGGCTTCAAGAACCACAGCAGAACTGGTGACCCAGCCCCCAGTGGCAGCACTCCCAACACCAGTTCTATCAGCAGCAGAGGCTGCAGAAAAGTCCCCAGGTCTCTGGGCCCCCAGCAGTGACAGTGACACCTGTGAACCTAGCACCCCTAGCAGGAGTGCAGCCAGCACCCCTAGACAACCTGGGAGCAGCAGCACAAGTGGTGCATGGGGCAGCAGCATCCAAGCCTGTGGAAAGCCAATGGGGGCACACAAGATCCAGGAGACCCCAGGAGCAGCAGAAGTGCTCAAAGCCCAGTGATCTCAGTGATGACACCTGAGACTGCAGTGACATCATAAACAGCAAGGCACCAGCAACCTCAGAGGCACAAGAAGCATGAGGAAGGCACTGACAACACCTCTAGCAGTCAGTGGAGGGTGGAAAGTGCAAGCTCTCAAATACAACCAGAAGTATCTCAGAACAAAAGTAACCAAAGCCTTACCCAAATAAGAAATGTGGTTACTACCAAAAATGTACTGGAAGAGGATCAATGCATCAAGTACCATGAAGAACTACAGTAACACTGCAGAACAGAAAGAGAATGGCAAATCTCCAGAAACCCAAATTGAAGTCACAGAAGATTGCAATCTAACTGGCAGAGAATTCAAAACAGTTGCCATGAAGAAACTCAGTGAGTTAAAGGAAAACTCAGAGACAGTTCCATAAGCTCAGGAATAAAATTAATGAACAGAGGAGTAATTCACCAAAGAGATTGAAACTCTAAAAAACATCCAAACAGAAATTCTGGAGATGAAGAACACAATTAATGAGATGAAAAATAAAGTAGAAAGCATTAAAAATAGAGCAGACCATATGGAAGAGAGAATTAGTGAGCTCTTCTATCTAGTGAGCTGGATAAAATCCTAGAAATATAAAA
The DNA here is from genome assembly GCF_020826845.1 of Diceros bicornis minor. Taxonomy (NCBI): domain Eukaryota; kingdom Metazoa; phylum Chordata; class Mammalia; order Perissodactyla; family Rhinocerotidae; genus Diceros; species Diceros bicornis. The sequence continues at coordinate 7,386,016 of NC_080759.1, read as the reverse complement.
ATGATGCACGTGGAGGAGGAGAGAGAGCTAAGATTTTTTTTAAATGAATAAATATGATATATAAATAGAGAAACAAATAAATAAATATGAGGAAGATTTGACTCAATTAGGAAAAGTAACATAAGGATAATAGGTATTCCAGAAGGAGAAGAGAGGAAGAAAGGAGCAGAGAGCTTATTCAAAGAAATAATAGTTAAGAAATCACAAATCTGGGGAAGAAACTGGATATACAAGTACATGAAGCTAACAGGACTCCTAATTACATCAATGCAAAAAGCCCTTCTCCAAGGCATGAAATATTAAAAGTGTCAAAAGTCAATGTCTAAGAAAGAATATTAAGAGTGGCCAGAGAAAAGAAAATAACCTACATAGGAACCCCCGTCAGGCTTTTGGCAGATTTATCAGCAGAAACCTTTCAGGCTAGGAGAGAGTGGAATGACATATTCAAAATACTGAAAGACAAAAACTACCAGCCAAGTATACTCTATCCAGTAAAATTATTCTTCAGGTATGATGGAGAAATAAAATCTTTCCCAGACAAACCAAAGCTGAGGGATTTCATCCACTAGATCTGCCCTAAAAGAAATGTTGAAGGGAGCCCTCCTACCCGAAACAAAAAGGCAAAGGCTTGCAAATCTTTGAACAAGGTAATAAATAGACAGACAGAATCATAAAATTGCAACTCTATATAAGAATAGGTTAGCAAATATTTAATTATAACATAAAGGATAAAGGAAAAGAAGGCATCACAACTTATAACCACTTCAATTTGGTCACAAATTCACAACACAAAAAAGAATAATTTGCAAAAACAAAAACATTGAAAGGGAAGAGGAAAAGGACAGAACCTGCATAGGCTAATGGAGTTAAGAGGCTATTAGGAAAAGAACTATCTCATCTATGAGATCTTTTATACAAACCTCATGGTAACCACAAAACAAAAAATCAGAGCAGAGTCATAAGTCATATATAAAAAGAAAACAGAAAAACATCACAGAAAACCACCAAACTGATATGGCAGATAGAAATGCAAGGAAAAAGAAACAATGGAAATAGAGAAACTAGAAAACAAAAGATAAAATAGCAGTATTAAGCCCTCATATATCAATAATCACTTTAAATGTAAATGGATTGAATCAGTAACCAAAAGACACAGAGTGGCTAGACGGGCTATAAAACAAGACCCAACAATGCACTGCCTTCAGGAGACCCACCTCAGCTCAAAGACAAACATAGGCTCAGAGTGAAGAGATGGAAGGTCATACTCCAAGCAAATTGCAACCAAAAGAAAGTGGGTGTAGCCATACTTGTATCAGACAAAACAGACTTCAATACAAAAAAGATAACAAGAGACAAAGATGGTCATTATATAACGATAAAAGGACCATTGCACCAAGAAGACATAACATTTATAAATATATATACACCTTACACAGGGGCACCAAATTATATAAAGCAACTATTAACAGACCAAGAGGGAGAAATTGACAGCAACACAGTAATAGTAGAGGATCTCAACACCCCACTTACATCAAGAGATACATCATCAAGACAGAGAGTTGACAAGGAAACAGTGGCCTTAAATGAAACACTAGAGTAGATGGACTTATTAGATATATATAGAATCTTACATCCCGAAACAACAGAACAAGCATTCTTCTCAAGTGCACATGGAACATTCTCAAAGATAGACCCTCTGTTGGGAAACAAGGCAAGCCACAATAAATTTAAGAAGATGGAAATTATACAAAGCATCTTTCTGACCACAATGGTATGAAACTAGAAAGCAACCACAAGAAAAAAGCTGGGAAAATCACAAATATGTGGAGATTAAACAACATGCTACTGAACCATCTTGGATCAATGAAGAAATCAAAGGAGAAATAAAAAAATACCTGGAGACAAATGAAAATAAAAACACAACATACAAAAACTTTTTAGATGCTGCAAAAGTGGTATTAAGAGGCAATTTTGTAGCAATACAAGCCTGCTTCAAGAAACAAGAAAATCTCAAATATACAATCTAACACTATACCTGAAAGAACTAGAAAAAGAAGAACAAACAAAGCCCAAAGTCAGTAGAAGGGAGGAAATAATAAAAATCAGAGTGGAGGGGCAGGCCCCATGGCTTAGCAGTTAAGTGCACATGCTCCGCTACTGGCGGCCCAGGTTCAGATCCCGGGCGTGCACCGACACACTGCTTCTCCAGCCGTGCTGAGGCGGCATCCCACATACAGCAACTAGAAGGATGTGCAACTATGACTTACAACGATCTGCTGGGGCTTTGGGGGGAAAAAGGAGGAGGATTGGCATGGATGTTAGCTCAGGGCTGATCTTCCTCACAAAAAAAAATCAAGTGGAAATAAGTGAAATAGAGACTCAAAAGACAACAGAAAGGATCAATGAAACTAAGAGCTGGTTCTTTGAGAAGATAAAAAAAAATGACAAACTTTCAGCCAGACTCAACTAAGAAAAAAAGAGAGAAGGCTCAAGTAAATAAAATTAGAAGTGAAAGAGGAGAAAGTACAATGGATACTACAGAAATACAAAGCGTTATAAGAGAACACTATGAAAAGCTATGTGGCAAAAAATTGGATAACCTAGAAGAAATGAATAAATTCTTCAAATCATACAACCTCCCAAAAATGAATCAATATGAAATAGAGGATCTGAACAGACAAATCACAAATGAAGAAATTGAAATAGTAATTAAAAACCTCCCAAGAAACAAAGTACAGGACCAGATGGCTTCTCTGGTGAATTCTATAAAACATTCAAATATTCAATACTTAACCTTCTCAAATTCTTCCAAAAATTGAAGTGGATGGAACACTTCCTAACTCATTTTACAATGCCAACATTATCCTGATATCAAAACCAGACAAGGACAACAAAAAAGGAAAATTACAGGCCAATACCGCTGATGAACATAGACGTGAAAAACTTCAACAAAATAGTATAGTAATGGATGTATAGTAATAGATGAGAACTAGTGGTGGTGAACACAATGCAGTCTATACAGAAGTTGATATATAATGTACACCTGAAATTTACACAATGTTATAAGCCAATATGACCTCAGTAAAATAATTTTAAAAAAGGAAAGAGCCCTGAGAGAACACACCTAATGCTTCCATATGAGTGGAAACTGGGAAGGATCAACTTTTACTCACGATTTTAAAGGTATTTTTTTATGATCCCAGCTCCACTCTTCTTAATTTGTTTTGTGGGGGGGATTTTTGGACATCATGCACAGAGAATTCATCAATCCATGCAAGATGTTTCGTATGCTTTTTTAAATTAATTTTTTCCTTTTATATCTGATCATTACTCTCATTCTGCCCCATATACCTCATAGATACCTATTTTAATGATGATTCATGTCTTTGAATATGTATCTCTGAATAATAAATAGTATTGTTTTATGTAAAAACAAAAAGATGACCCAAAGTAATACAACAACATCTGTTCCCAAATTTTAAAGATACAGAAATAATCGTCAGTCATTCAAAAAATACAAGAATAAATACTAATGCAATAAACCCTCTATTTACACCCCTATATTATTTATCACTATTGTAATTACCATTTTAATTATATTACTATGTTAATGTAAACTATATATACCATGCTTATTGCTGCACCCCAGTGCCCCTTACGCTAGACATCTTTATTTTGGAAGCAGAATGAGACCAAATAAAAATTACAAAAAAATTACACCTTTTAGATTAGCAAAAGTTAGAACACTAGATAATGCAATAGTGGTGGGATGTGAAAGTATAGGATTCCTCAACCATAGCAGATGGGATTGTAGACTGCTGCAGAACTTCTGAAGAGCATCCAGTAGTAGCAGTCAGATTAAGAAAACACATACCTTGTGCCCAAAAATTTCACTCCTGGTATATATCTGCTATTGAAATCTCATCTATGAAATTCTCATCTATGTCTACAAGAAGACATGTGTTCACTGCAGTACTGTTTTTAGTGTGGGAGGGGAAAAGTTAAAATAATCTGTGTATCTAATCAATGGGGATTTGACAGGGAAAATGTGACAGATGCAGGCCTTGTACTAGACAGATACCTAACAACATACATGGATTAAAAAAACATTGCACTGAGAGAAAAAAATAAGAAATAGAGTGAGAATACCATTTATGCAAATTAAACATTTATGCAAACATACAACACAAAAATAAGCTTTTTATGAAAATGCATACAAACAGAAGCATTTTCACTGAAGACACTTGGATGTGGTTCATGGCAGTGGAGAGAGTCTGGAGTAGGAAAAGAGATCTTTGAGAAAAATTGATTGATAATATACCATAAATTGAAGAGTCAAATGAACTCAGCCTTTATATCTGCAGCCCAATGAAATAAGCAGCAGACTATCAAACTAACAATGACTCCTATCAGCATGGTGCCAACCATAGCAACACTAGAACTGATCTACTTCAAAAGTCATAGTGTTTTCTGCCATGCTCACCAGCAAGCCTCCCCAGTAACTCATTACTGCCTTACTGTTCATAATTAAGCACAGCTACCTGAGGGACTTCTTCACAGTAGCAAAAATCTTCACCAAGGTGACTTTCAGCCTTCCTGCTAGACATAAAAGACTGGCATGTGTGTTAGGCAATTTTTGAAATTTCCCTTCATTACTGCCTTATTACACTCTAAAAGAATGCAAACAAAATGGGAAATAGCAACATTTATGAGACAAAATAGATTTTGAGAGAAAAGTCAAAAGAGAAGGATAATGACAATTAGAAGTAGCAATTTTTTATTTTAATCTTATTATTTTTATTGTGGTAACACTGGTTTAGAACACCATATAAATTTGGGGTGTACATAATTATATTTTTATTTCTGTATAGATTACATCATGTTCACCACCCAAAGACTAATTACAATCCATAACCACACACATGTGCTTAATCACCCCTTTTACCCTCCTCCCTCTTCCCTTCACCTCTGGTAACCACCAATACAATCTCTGTCTCTATGTGTTTGTTTGTTGTTTTTATCTTCTATTTATGAAAGAGATCATATGGTATTTAACTTTCTCACTCTGACATTTCTCTTTGCATAATACTCTCAAGGTCCATCTGTGTTATCACAAATGACCGGATTTCATCTTTTTTTATGTCTGAGTACTATTCCATTGTGTATATATACCACATCTTATTTATTTATTTTTTAATTTTTTGTTTATTTCACTAACATTGGCTTATAACATTGTATAAATTTCAGGTGTACATCATTATACTATTTCTGCATGGATTACATCGTGTTCTCATGTTCATCACCCAAATACTAATTACAATCCATCACCACACACATGTGCCTAATTATTCCATTCACCCTTCTCCCTCCCCCCTTCACCTCTGGTAACCACCAATCCAATCTGTCTCTGTTTGTTTGTTGTTGTTATTATCTACTACTTAATGAGTGAGAGAGAAGGTCAAATACCATATACCACATCTTTATCCATTCATCCCTTAATCGGCACCTAGGTTGCTTCCAAGACTTGGCTATTGTGAATAATGTTGCAGTGAACATAGGGGTGCATATATCTTTATGCATTCATGTTTTCACGTTGTTTGGATAAATACCCAGCAGTAGAATGGCTGTATCATATGGTAGTTCTAGTCTTTATTTTTTGAGGAATCTCTGTACCGTTTTCCATAGTAAATGCACCAGTTTGCACTCCCACCAGCAGTGTATGAGAGTTCACTTTTCTCCACATCCTTTCCAAGATTTGTTATTTCTTGTCTTGTTAATTATAGCCATTCCAAGGGGTGTGAGGTGTTATCTCATTGTAGTTTTGATTTGCATTTCCCTGATAGTTAACGATGTTGAACATCTTTTCCTGTGCCTGTGGGCCATCTGTATATCTTCTTTGGAGAAATGTCTGTCCAAGTCTTTTGCCCATTTTTTAATTGGGTTGTTAGTTTTTTGTTGTTGAGATATATGTGTTCTTTATATATTTTGGAGATTAACTCCTTATCAGATATATGGTTTGTAAATATCTTCTCCCAGTTGTTAGGTTTTCTTTTGGTTTTGTCGATGGTTTCCTTTGTGGTGCAGAAGCTTTTTAGTTTGATGTAGTTCCATTTGTTTATTTTTTCTCTTGTTTCCTTTCCCGGTCAGACATGGTACTTGAAAATATGCTGTTAAGACCAAAATTGAAGGGCATACTGCCTATGTTTTCTTCTAGAATTTTCATGGTTTCAGGTCTTACATTCAAGTCTTTAATCCATTTTGAGTTAATTTTTGCATATGGTGTAAGATAATGGTCTACTTTCATTCTTTTGCATGTGTCTATCCAGTTTTCCCAACACCATTTGTTGAAGAGACTTTCCTTTCTCCATTGTATGTTCTTGGCTCTCTTGTCAAAAATTAGCTGTCCATAGATGTATGGGTTTATTTCTGGGCTCTCAATTCTGTTCCATCGATCTATGTGTCTCTTTTTGTGCCAGTACCACGCTGTTTTGATTACTATATTTTTGTAGTATATTTTGGAATCAGGAGTGTGATATCTCCATTTTGTTCTTTTTTCTCAGGATTCCTTTAGCTATTTGGGGTCTTTTGTTGTTCCATATAAATTTTAGGATTCTTTGTTCTATTTCTGTGAAAAATGTCATTGAAACTTTGATAGGGATTGCATTAAATCTGTAGATTGCTTTAGGAAGTATGGACATTTTAACTATGTTAATTCTTCCAATCCAAGTGCACAGAATATCTTTCCATTTCTTTGTGTCTTCTATTTCTTTCAACAATGTTTTATAGTTTTCAGTGTACACATCTTTCATCTCTTTCATTAATTTTGTTCCTAGGCATTTTATTGTTTTTGTTGCAATTGTAAATGGGATTGTATTCTTAATTTCTCTTTCTGCTACTTCGTTGTTAGTGCATAGAAACACAACTGACTTTTTATGTTGATTTTGTATACTGCAACTTTACTGTATTCATTTATTATTTCTAAAGTTTTTGGTGGATTCTTTAGGATTTTTCTATATATAAAATCATGTCATCTGCAAATAGTGACGGTTTAACTTCTTCCTTTCTAATTTGGATCCCTTTTATTTCTTTTTCTTGCCTGGCTACTCTGGCCAGGACTTCCAATACTATGTTCAATAAGAGTGGTGAAAGTGGGCATCCTTGTCTGGTTCCTGTTCTTAGAGGGATAGCTTTCAGTTTTTCACCATTCAGGATGATATTATCTGTGGGTTTGTCATATATGGCCTTTATTATGTTGACGTACTTTCTTTCTATACCTATTTTATACAGAACTTTTATCACAAATGGATTCTGTATCTTGTCAAATGCTTTCTCTGCATCTATTGAGATGATCATGTGATTTTTATTCTTCATTTTGTGAATGTGGTATATCACCTTGATTGACTTGAGATGTCAAATGACCCTTGCATGCCTAGAATAAATCCCACTTGATCAAAGTATGTGATTTTTTTTTTTTTTGGTGAGGAATATTGGCCCTGATTAAACATCTGATGCCAATCTTCTTCTCTTTGTTTGCTGAGGAAGATTGGCTCTGAGATAACATCTATGCCCATATTCCTCTATTTCGTATGTGGGATGCTGCCACAGCATGGGTAGGTGAGTGATGCGTCAGTCTGCACCTGGGATTTGAACCTGCAAACCCTGGGTTACTGAGGCAGAGTGCACGAATTTAACCAGTACGCCACTGAGCTGGCCCCATGTATGATCATTTTGATGTAGTGTTGTATTTGATTTGCTAGTATTTTGTTGAGGATTTTTGCATCAATGTTCATCAGCAATATTCACCTGTAATTTTCTTTCTTTGTGTAGTCCTTGTCTGGTTTTGGTATCAGGGTAACATTGGCTTTATAGAATGAGTTAGGAAGCTTCCCCTCCTCTCCAATTTTTAGAAGAGTTTGAGAAGGATAGGTATTAAGTTTTCTTTGAATATTTGGTAGAATTCACCAGGAAAGCGATCTGATCCTGGACTTTTATTTTTGGAGAGGTTTTTGATTACTGTTTTGATCTCCTTACTGGTGATTTGTCTATTCAAATTCTCTATTTCTTCTTGATTCAGTTTTGGAAATTGTGTGATTCTAAGAATTATCCATTTCCTCTAGATTATCCAATTTTTTTGGCATATAGCTTTTTGTAGTATTTTCTTATAATCTTTAGATTTCTGAGGTGTTCATTGTAATTTCTCCTCTTTCATTTCTGATTTATTTATCTGAGCCTTCTCCCATTTTTTCTTGGTGAGTCTAGCTAAAGGTTTGTCAATTTTGTTTATCTTTTCAAAGAACCAGCTCTTAGTTTCATTTATTTTTTTTCTATTGTTTTTTAAGTCTCTATTTCATTTATTTCTGTTCTGGTTTTTATTATTTCCTTCCTTCTACTGATTTGGCGCTTTGTTTATTCTTCTTTTTCCAGTTCCTTAGGTGCACTGTTACATTGTTTATTGCAGATTTTTCTTTTTTGTTGAGGGAGTCCTGTATTGCTATAAACTTCCCTCCTAGAACCGCTTTTCCTGCATCCCATAAATTTTGGCATGTCATATTTTCACATTCGCTTGTCTCCAGGTATTTTTGGATTTCTCCTTTGATTTCTTCATTGACCCAGTCATTGTTCAGTAGCATTTTGTTTAATCACCCCATATTTGTGGCTTTTCCAATGTTCATCCTGTAGTTGATTTCTAGTTTCATGTTGTTGCAGTCAGAAAAGATGCTTTGTATTATTTCAATCTTCTTACAATTATTGAGACTTGTGGCCTAATATACGATCTATCCTGGAGAATGTTCCATGTGCATTTAAAAAGAATATGTATTCTGCAGTTTTTGTATGGAATGTTCTGTATATATCTAGTAAGTCCAAATGGTCTAATGTGTCACTTAAGGCCAATGTTTCTTTACTGATCTTCTGTTTGTATGTTCTATCCATTGGTGTAAGTGGAGTGTTAAAGTCCCTTACTATGATTGTGTTACTGTCTGTTTCTCCTTTTATGTCTGTTAGTAACTGCTTTATATATTTAGGTGCTCCTGTGTTAGGTGCATAGATATTTACAAGTGTTATATCCTCTTGTTGGAGTGTTACCTTGATCATTATGTGTGCCCTTCTTTGTCTCTTGTTACAGTTTTTGTTTTAAAGTCTGTTTTGTCTGATATGAATATTGCTACCCCAGTTTTCTTTATATTGCCATTTTCATGGAGTATCTTTTTCTATCCCTTCACTTTCAGTTTGTGAGTGTTTTTAGGTCTGAAGTGTGTCTCTTGTATGCAGCATATATATGGGTCTTGTTTTTTCATCCAATCAGTCCATTGACATTTAACATAGTTATTGATAAGTATGTACTTGTTACCATTTTGTTACTTTTTCTGGGTGTTTTAGTAGTTCTTCTCTGTTCCTTTCTTCTTCTCGTGCTCTCTTGCCTTGCGGTTTGATGGCTTTCTTAATACTATGTTTGGATTCCTTTCTCTTAGTTTTTTGTGTATTAATTATAGGTTTCTGGTTTGTGATTAACATGAGGTTCATATATAATAACCTACGTATATAGCAATCTATATTGAGTTGATCTCTTTAGTTTGACCTCTTTCTAAAAGCTCTACTCTTTTACTCCCCTCCTCTCACATTTTATATTTTTGATAGCATATCTAACCTCTTTTTTGTGTGTGTGTATCCATTACCATCTTATCATGGAAATAGGTAATTTTAGTACTTTTGTCTTTTGACCTTCATATTATATTCATAGGTGGTTGATCTGCTACCTTTACTGTATTTTTGCCTTTACCAGTGATTTTATTGCTTTTTATTGACAATTTTCTTATTCTTATTTGTGGTCTTCTCTTTTCTACTTAAATAAGTCCCTTAGCAATTCTTGTAAAGCTGGTTTCTTGGTGATAAACTCCTTTAGTTTTTGCTTGTCTGGGAAATCTTTATCTCTCCTTCCATTCTGAATGATAACTTTGCCAGGTACTGCATTGTTGGTTGTATGTTTTTTTCCTTTCAGCACTTTAAATATATTGTGCCACTCCCTTCTAATCTGTAAGGTTTCTGCTGAGAAGTCAGCTGATAGCCTTATGGGATTATCTTTGTATGTAACTTGTTGTCCTTCTCTTGCAGTTTTTAGGATTCTCTCTTTATCTTTAACTGTTGACATTTTTTATTATAATATATCTTGGTGTGGGCTTCTTTGGTTTTATCTTATTTGGTGTTCTCTGTGCTTCCTGTACCTTGATGTCTGTTTCCTTCCTCAGATTAGGAAAGTTTTCAACTATTATTTCTTCAAATAGATTCTTTGCCCCTTGTCACTCCCTTCTCCTTCTGGGACACCTATAATACAGATGTTAGTCTGCTTGATATTGTTCCAAAGGTCCCTTAGACTGTCCTGGCTCTTTTTATTTGTTTTTTTCTAATCTGTTCAACTTGGGTAGTCTTTCGTCCAGCTCGCTGGTCTGTTCTTCTGTGTCATCTACTCTGCTATTGAGTCATTTTAGTGAATTTTTTATTTCCAGTATTGTATTCTTAATTTCTGATTGGTTCTTTTCTATATTTGCCAATTCTTTGTTGAAGTTCTCACTGAGTTCATCCATTCTTCTCCCAAGATCAGTGAGCATCCTTATGACTCTTTGTTTGAACTCTTTGTCAGGTAGATGGTTTATTTCTGTTTTATTTAGTTCTTTTTCTGGGGTTTTACCCTGTTCCCTTACTTGGAACATATTCCTTTGTCTCCTAATTTTGCCTTTCTATTTTCTCATATCTATGTATTAGGTAGGTCAGATACATCTCCCAGTCTTGGAGTGTAACATTATGTAACAGATGCCTTACGAGGCCCAGCTGTATGCTTCTTTTTCGTCACCAGTTGCAAATGTTTCAGGTGTGTCCCTGTTGTGGGCTATGTGTGTCCTCCTGTTATGGCAAGGTTCCTCTCACTGCAGGTGCCCAGGGAGGCTAGGCTGTCCCCTTGGCTGGCTGGTTGTAATGCTCACCTGTGTGTAGCTGCTATGGTCCTTTCAGTCACTTTATTGGGTGTAGAGAGCCCCAGCACAGTTGGCTGAAAGGCCTAATAGCACATTCCTCTTGTAGTTTTTCTGTTAAATGAGTTGGCCTTCAGCATGCCTGGTTGCTAGCCTCAGGGACTTACAATTGTTGTAGGCCTCCAGCCTGCATGGTTGTTGTCAGCTCTCTCAGGGTTGCAGCTGTGTGGGGCCAGCCCCAAGCATGGGAGTATGCAGTTGTTTCAGGCTTTGGAAGGTGAAGCCAATCCCCTCTGTGGCTGTTTGAGAAGCACAAGTCTGCTGCAGCTTATAGGCCCCACCCCCTGTCAACACAGTCGTGCCCTGTGCGCATGCCCCAACCCCTGAGTTGGACACAGTCACCCCACTCTAGGGGCCCCACACACTCCACCAATGCTGGCCTGCCCCTCATGCATGCCTGCCCTGCAGAGACATACCCACTCACCCAGCTGCAGAGGTTCTAGGAACCCCACCTATGTGAGCCAACAAGTTGTCTGAGGTCTTGCTGTTGGGTGGGGTGAGGCCCTAGGACAGGCTGCCTGCCCTGGCTGAGCTGGATTAAACCAGTGCTCTAGTGGGTGAGGCAAAGCCCTGAGCTAACAGGCCAGAGGATAAACTCAAATGGCATCTGTCAGTGTCTGTGTCAGCATACCTGTACTATGTCACAATAATGGCTGCCACCAACGTCTCAGTCACTTGAGTGGTCTCAACTCTCACTGACACACACCCAGAGCCTACCAGGTGAGTCTCTTTTCACCAAAGGACTGTGCACCTTTCTTTCTGGTGAATTTAGGTTGCTTTCTGAAAGGGGTGAATTTGTGCATGGGCCCTTTAAGAGGAGACTTTTTCCCCTTGTGTCCTATAGCTTTTCTGAGGGTATTCTCCATTGTAGTTAATAGCCAACAAAGCCAGGTATTATAGTTGTGCTGAGTCCAAAAGCTGCTTATTGTGGTAACGCTCCCCCACTGAGATCCCCCACTCTTCCGGGGATGGATTTGTACCTTATGGTTGCTCCCAGCCAGCTGTGAATTGTCACAGATAGAAGGTGGATTTTTCCTCTCTAGAAAGAAATTTCTGCCTCTTCACCCTCAGTCAGCACTGTCCCTTGTTGTGGGGATTCTTTTTATCCATTTCTCAGTTCTCTCTTAGAGGTAATTGTTCCAAGAGTAGTTGTAAATTCATTGTGTCCATGGGAGGAGGTGAGTTCAGTGTCCACCTATACCGCCATCTTGACACCATATCGAGAAGTAGCAAAATTAATAACAAAGTGGAATTTGAGACAAAAGCATTAAAAAGCTCAAAGAAATACTACTCAGCTATAAAAAGGGATAAAATCTGGGCATTTGTGACAACATGGATGGATATTGAGGGTATTATGCTAAGTGAAATACGTCAGAGGGAGAAAGCCAAATACCATATGATCTCATTCATAAATAGGAGATAAAAACAACAACAAACAAACACACGGAGACAGAGATTGGATTGGTGGTTACTGGAGGGGATGGAGGGAGGGAGGAAGGTGAAATGGGTGATTAGGCACCTGTGTATGGTGATGGATTGTAATTAGTGTTTTGGTGTTGAACGTGACGTAATCTACACAGAAATCAAAATATAATTTTTTACACCCAAAATTTATGTAATATTATAAACCAATGTTACCACAATAAAAATAAATTTTTTTAAAAGGTCAAAGAGGGCTGGCCCCGTGGCTTAGCGGTTAAGCGCGCGCGCTCCGATGCTGGCGGCCCGGGTTCAGATCCAGGGCGCTAACCGACGCACCGCTTCTCTGGCCATGCTGAGGCCATGTCCCACATACAGCAACTAGAAGGATGTGCAGCTATGACATACAACTATCTACTGGGGCTTTGGGGGGAAAAATAAATAAATAAATAAAATCTTTAAAAAAAATAAAATAAAAGGTCAAAGAAAGAAATTTTATAGTCACAAAAGTTATAATTGCCAAGCATATCATGCATTTTTCTGAAGGGAAGCACAATACAACATTGGGGGCACTATTATATAGTATCCTATGATCCCCCTACCACGCAACTCCAAGGGACACCATGCAAAGGACTGAAGTGTGAAGGCCACCCTGGAGTTGTACAACATGTGGTCCTGTTTGTTGCTTTGAAACATACAAAGCTATGTGTTAGTAATGCAGGCAGAATGTCACAAAAGCATAATCATAATGGAAAACCTTAATAAGCCTCTCTCAGAATTTCAAAGAGTAGTCAATAAAAACTAAATTGGGATATAGATGATTTGAAGACAGAATAACAAGCTTGAATAAGTTATATAACACTTTATACCCATAAACGTATTGCACGTTTTTTTCCCAAATAGCCATGGAATATTTACAGTGATATGTTTAAGATTATTCTGTAAATTTCAAAAAAGTCTCCAAGGGAGAAATTCTATATGGCACATTCTATAATTGAAATAAAACTTGAAAAAATTAAACACAAAATTTTTTAAAATCTGATTACCTGGAAAATATTAGTATTCATATCATTCCTTTGTGTTAAACCATAGAAACTACAGACAATTTATAAATTAATAATGAGAATAAAAAGTGATAGAACTTATAGAATGCGTATAAAAGAGTATTCAGTGAATATTTCATGGTATTGAAGGCTTTAATTAATTCTTAAAAAATAAAAATAAATGAAAAAAGCAATAAACTTAGAAAGTTGGGAAACAAACTAAAAATACAGGGAAGAAACTAATAAAAATGAAAGGAGAGATTAATAAATGAGAAAGCAAAAAAATAGGAGTGATGAATAAAAGTTATATCTAGTTCTTTGAAAAGAACATTTAAAAGGTTCCACTGTGCTGAGTCTGAATTAAAAGAGAGGGAGAGCTATCACGATAAAAGTGATTTGTTCACAGATATGGAATTTTCATCTTCTTTTTAGTATAAAAGAATACCACACACAACTCTATGCCATTGTACTTGTAAGTATAGATAAAATAGGTACTTCTCTAGGAAAATGTATTATAGCAAAGTGAAATAAAGAGAGGAAAAACAAATCTGGATAGATTAATGACCTTAGAAAATTTGCAGAGTCTGCCAAAAATCTGTCCCACCCCCCCAAAAGCACCAGAATGAAGGGATTTTTACATGCAAGTTCTAGTAAACCTTTGAGTATAGCAATTTCAGTATTAGTTAAACTGTTATAGAACTTTGGTAACAGCAGCATGATTCACACTCATTTTGACAATCAGTAAAACATGACCATGACAACAAAAAAAGGAAGTTATAAACCAATATCATTACCAGTTATTAAAACTTACTATAAAGCTATAGCAATTAAGATAGCATGGTATACTGTCAGATAAAGAGACTAACACAGTATGTCACAAAACAGAATAAAGAATCTAGGAATATTTTTATATATATGTAAGAATTCTGTATATGATAAGGTGGAACACATTTTTGAAAATAAAACTAGTCGTTAATTAACATACACACAAATAAATTTCGGTCATATTGAACATTAAATCATAAAAGTGTGAAAAAAATTACTGGAAGCATTTTTATAATTCTGGGATGGGGACAATCCCAAAATGACACCACAAAGAAAAGATTGGCAGATTATACTATATCAAATTTTAAATCTTGTTTTTGACTAAAGACTGTCTACAAAGCTCAGAGGAAATGACAAATTGGGTGAAATATTTGAAATATATATGGCAGATAAAGGGTTAATGCCCTTAATTTAGAAAGGCTCTTACATATTAATAAACAAATAAACATGCCAACTGACAAATGTGCAAATGATATGAACAGATAATTCACACATGCACTACAATGGCATATAAACTTAAAAGTTTGTTTAAGTCTATCCAAGAAAAGCTATATAAAACAACAATAACAAATATTTTAACTCTTTATGCAGTTAAAAATATTAAAACACTTAATTTATATTTTAATCTTATTTTTCAAAGGTATATTTCTGCTAATGCCTACTCCTTGAAAAGATACAAAGAAATTCATAAATTGTTGCTGGGAGGATAAATTGGTGCAATATTTCTCTAAGACAACATGACAATTTGTCAAAACTTAAATGTGCATATTCTTCAATCCAATAAGAATTTTTATTTTCAGGAAATAATCAGTGTACAAAGGTATATGTGTGAAGTTTAGTAATGAAGTTGAACACTACCTAAAAGTTTATCTGTAAGAGATTAGTGCAGTTATATTACATCTGTAAATTGGATAGTATGAGATATTGGACAGGATGAAACAGATCTAGATACTGTGCACTGATATGGAGATGTACTCACAATACATTGTTGATCTGAAAAGAATACTCTGCAAAATAACAACCCACATGTTCACACACACACAATCTAGATAATCTGCAGACTTTTTTAAATATACTTTTCAATAAGTTTTAGGTACACAGCAAAATTGAGTGGAAGATACACAGATTTCTCATATTCTTCATACCCCTTACACATGTATAACCTCCCTCATAATCAATATCCCCAACAAAGTGGCTTATTTGTTACAACTGATGAACTTACATTGACACATTATTACCACCCAAATCCACAGTTTTTACATTAGAGCTCACATTAGGTCTCACTCCTAGTGATGTGCATTCTGTGGGTTTGTACAAATGTATACAAAATAGCTTCACTGCTTTAAAAGTTATGTGTACTCTGCCTATTCATTCTTCTCTCCTCCCTAACCCCTGGCAACCACTGATCTTTTTACTGTCTCTATAGTTTTGCCTTTTCCAAAATGTCATATTGCTGGAATCACACAGTAAGTAGCCTTTTCAGATTGGATTCTTTCACTTAGCAATATGCATTTGTTTGCGTCATGATTTTCATGGCTTGGTAGCTCATTTCTTTTTAGAGCTGAATAATATTCCACTGTCTGGATGTACCACAGATTATTTATCTATTTGCCTACCGAAGGATATCTTGGTTGCTTCCATGTTTTGGCAATTATGAATAAAGTGGCAATAAATATCTATGTACTGGTTTTTGTGTGGACATAAGTTTTCAACTCTTTTGGGTAAAATATAGAGGAGTGTGATTGCTGGACCATATGGTAAGAGTATGTTTAATTTAGTTTATGTTTAGTTAGTAAGAAATCACCAGTCTTCCAAAGTGGCTGTACTGTCTTGCATTCCCACCAGCAATGAATGAATTCCTGTTGCTCTACATCTCACCAGCATTTGGTGCTGTTAGTGTTTTGAATTTCAGCCATTTTAATAGATACGTAGTGGTATCTCACTGTTTTAATTTGTATTTCTCTAATGACATATGATGTGGAGCATCTTTTCATGTGCTTATTTGCCATCCGCAGGTCTTCTTTGCTGAGGTATCTGTTAAGGTTTTTGGCCCAATTTTTAATTGTTATTTGTTTCCTTATTTTTGAGTTTTAATAGTTCTTTATATATTTTGGATAACAGTCCTTTATCAGACTTGTGTTTTGCAAATATTTTCTCCAAGTCCGTGGCTTGTCTTTTCATTCTCTTGACAGTGTCTTTCAAAGGGCAGAAATTTTTAGTTTCTGTGCATTTGATGTTGTACTTAAAAAGACATTGCCAAACTCAAGGTCATCCAGATTTTCTCCTAACTTCTAGGAGTTTTATAGTTTTGAATTTTATGTGTAAGGTATATGATCCATTTTGAATTAATTTTCTTGAAGGGTGTAAGGTCTGTGTCTAGATTCTTTTTTTTTTTTTTTGGAATGTGGATGTCCAGTTGTTCTAGCACCATTTGTTATTTTTGCTTTGTTTTGTTTTGTTTTGTTTTAAATGGGTTCCACCATCTCTTGGGTCTGCTCTCCATTCTTCCTTACACACCAAATCCTGTAGGAAATTTTCTTTCTTTTTTTTTTTTTGTGAGGAAGATCAGCCCTGAGCTAACATCCATGCTAATCCTCCTGTTTTTGCTGAGGAAGACCGGCTCTGAGCTAACATCTATTGCCAATCCTCCTCCTTTTTTTCCCCCAAAGCTCCAGTAGATAGTTGTGTGTCATAGTTGCACATCCTTCTAGTTGCTGTATGTGGGACGCAGCCTCAGCATGGCCGGAGAAGCGGTGCGTTGGTGCGTGCCTGGGATCCATACCCAGGCCGCCAGTAGCGGAGTGCGTGCACTTAACCGCTAAGCCATGGGGCTGGCCCTAGCACCATTTGTTGAAAAGACAATCTTTGCTGCATCGTATTGTCTTTGCTCTTTTATCAAAGATCAGTTGACCATATTTACATAGGTCTATTTCTGGGATCTCTTTTCTGTTCCATTAATCTATTTGTCTATTCTTTTGCCAATTCCACATTGTCTTGGTTACTATTGCTTAACAGTAAGTCTTGAAATTGGGTAGTGACAGGCCTCCAACTTTGTTCTTCTCCCTCAATACTGTGTTGGCTGTTCTGGGTCTTTTGCCTTTCCATATAAACTTTAGAATCACTTTGTTGATATCCACATAGTAACTTGCTGGGATTTTGGTTGAGATTGCATTGAATCTATAGATCAAGTTGGAAAGAACTGACATCTTGATGATATTGTCAGAACATAGAATATCTCTCCATTTATTTAGTTCTTCGATTTCTTTCATCAGAGTTTTGTACTTTTCTCGTCTAGATCTTGTACATATTTTGCTAGATTTATACCTAGGTGTTTCTTTTTTTTAGGTGCTAATGTAAATGGTATTGTGTTTGTAATTTCAAATTCCACTTGTTCATTGCCAGTATATAAGAAAGTGGTTGACTTTTTACATTAACCTTGTACCCTGTAAACTTGCTATAATGGCTTATTGGTCCCAGCAGTGTTTTTTAAATTGATTCTTTCAAATTTTCTTCATAAACGATCACATCATTTGTGTGACATGAACAAAGGCAGTTTTATTATCTCCTTCCCAATCCGTACACATTTTAATTTCCTTTTTCTTATTGCATTAGCTAGGACTTCCAGTACCATGTTAAAAAGCAGTAGTAAGAGAAGACATCCTTGCTGTGTTCCTGATCTTAGCAGGAAAGCTTCTAATTTCTCACCATTTAAGTATGATGTTAGCTATAGGTTTTTTGTAGATATTCTTTTTATATCTACAAAAGTTGAGGAGAATCCCTCCTCTATTCCTCGTTTACTGAGTTTTGATCATGAATGGTGTTGTATTTTGTCAAATACTTTTTCTAAATCAGTTAATATGATCATGTGACTTTTCTTCATTAGCCTGCTGATGAAATTGATTACATTAATTGATTTTCAAATGTTACAACAGCCTTGCATACCTGGGAAAAATCCCACTATTCTTTTTAAACACTCTTGGATTTGATTTGCTAATATTTTGTTGAGGATTTTTACATCCATGTTCGTGAGAGACATTGGTCTGTAGTGTTCTTTTCTTGTAATGCCTTTGTCTTCTTTTGATATCAAGGTAATGCTGGCTTCATAGAATGCGTTATAAAGTATTTTCTCTGCTTCTATTTTCTGAAAGAGTTTGCATACTAGTATAATTTATTCCTTAAATGTTTTGTAGAATTCACCACTTTACTCCTGTGGGCTTGCTGCTTTCTGTTTTGTGAGGTTATTAATTATTGATTCATTTTCTTTAATAGAGACCTAGTCAGATTGTCTATTTCTTTTTGTGTAAGTTTTGACAGTTTGTGTCTTTCAAGGAATTGGTTCATCTGGGTTATCAAATATGTGGGTGTAGAGTTGTTCATCATATTCCTTTGTTATCCTTTTAATGTCCTTGAGATCTGTAGTGATGTCTCCTCTTTCATTTCTGATATTAGTAATTTGTGCTCTCTTTCTTTTATCTTAGGTATTCTAGCTAGAAGCTTATTGATTTTAGTGACCTTTTAAAGAACCAGCTTTTGATTTTGTTGATTTTCTCTATTGATTTCCTGGCTTTAATTTTATTGATTTCATCTTTAATTCATATTATTTCTTTTCTTTTGCTTGCTTTGGATTTAATTTCCTCTTTTTTTCTAGTTTCCCAAGATGAAAACTTAGATTATTGATTTTTGATATTTCTTCTTGTCTAATATATGCATTCAATGGTAAAAATTTTCCTCTAGGCACTGCTTTTGCTATATCACACAAATTTTTATAAGTTGTGTTTTCATTTTCATTTAATTCAAAATATTTTAGAATTTCTTTTGAGATTTCTTCTTTGTGCATTATTAACAGTGTGTTGTTTAATCTGCACATATTTGGAGAAGATAATATATTCCTGTTATCTTTCTGTAATTGATTTCTAGGTTATTTATATTCTTTTAATTTGTTAAAGTATGCTTTATGGCCAAGAACGTGGTCTATCTTGGTTAATGTTCCATGTGAGCTTGAGAAGAATGTGTAATCTGCTGTTATTGGAAGAAGTAGTCTATAGATGATAATTATATGTAGTTGATTGATAAGGTCAAGTTCAACTATGTTCTTATTGATTTTCTGCTTGCTGGATCTTTTCATTTTTGATATATGGGTGTTAAAGTCTTCAGCTATAATGGTAGATTCATCTAGTTCTCCTTGTAGTTCTATTAGTTTTGCTTCCGTATTTTGAGGCTCCGTGGTTAAGTGTCTACACGTTAAGGATTGTATGTCTGCATGGAGAATTGACTCCGTCATCACGTAATGCCCCTCTTTTTCCCTAATAAATCTCCTTGCTCTGAAGTCTGCTATGTCTGAAATTAATGTAGCTATTGCCATTTTCTTTTGATTAGTTTTAGTATGGTATATTTTTCTCCGTCAATTAACTTTTAATCTATATGTTTCTTTGTATTTAAAGTGGGTTTCTTGTAGACAACGCGTACTTGGGTCTTGTTTTTTGATCCACTCTGACAATCTCCATCTCTTAATTCATGCATTTAGACCATTGACACTCAAAATAGTTACTGAAATAGTTTTGTTAATGTCTACCATATTTGTTACTATGTTCTACTTGTTCCCTCCTTCTTTGTTTCTATTTTTCTCTTCCACTCTTTTTCTGCCATTTGTGATATTAATTGAGCATTTTATATGATTCCATTTTCTCTCCTTTCTTCACCCCCAGTTTATTGAGGTATAGTTAAGTAAATAAAAATTATGTATTTATAATATATCTAAAGTGTACTATGTGATGATTATATATATAGAGAGAGAGCAATGATTATCACAATCAAGTTAATTTATACAACATCACATACCGCTTTTTTGTGTGTGTGGTGAGACTGCTTAAAATCTACTTTATTAGCAAATTTCAGTAATACAGTACAGTTTTATTAACTATATCACCTTGCTGTAATTACATCCCACAAACTTATTCATCCTATAACTAAAAGTTTGTATCTTTTGACAAACATCTCTTCATTTCCCCCAGCCCACAGGACCTGCAACCACCACTCTAGTGTGTGTTTCTATATGTTCGACTTTTTTTTTTTTTTAGATTCCACATCCAAGTGCATCTTGCAGTATTTATCTTTCTCTATCTGGTATATTTCATGTAGCATAATGTCCTCCAGGTTTATCCATGCTGTTGTAAATGGCAGAATTTCCTTCTTTTTTATGGCTGAACAGTAATGCGTAATATATATACATATAGTTGTTTGTTGTTTGTTTTCTATATATACACATATGTATATGTATATATAACCACCTTTTCATTATCTATTCATCTGTTGGTGGACACTTAAGTGGTCCATATCTTGGCCATTGCGACTAATGCTGCAATGAACATGGGAGTGCAGATATCACTTTGTGATACTGATTTCTTTTCCTTTGGATTATACCTGTAAATGAGATTGCTGGATCATATGGCAGTTCTATTCTTGATTTTTTGAGCAACCATCATACTGTTTTTCATAACGGATGTACCAATTTACATTCCCACCAACAATGTACAAGGGGTCCCTTTTCTCCAGATCCTGACCAATATTTATCTTGTCTTTTTGATAATAGCCATCCTAAAAGGCGTGAGATGATATCTCATGGTGATTTTGATTCGCATTTCCCTGATTATTGGTGATGTTGAGCACCCTTTCATGTGCCTGTTGGCCATTTGTATATCTTCTTTGGAAAAGTGTCTATTCATGTTCTTTGCCCATTTTTAAATTGGATTATTTGTGGGGGGGGTTGCTATTGAGTTGTATGAATTTCTTATATATTTTAGACATTAATCCCTTATCATATATGTGGTTCACAAATTTTTCTCCCATTCTGTAGTTTGCCTTTTTATTTTGTTGATGGTTTCCTTTGCTGTGCAGAGGCCTTTTAGTTTGATGTAGCCCACGTGTTTATTTTTGCTTTTGTTGCCTGTGCTTTTAGTGTCATACCCAAAAAATCATTGCCAAGAACAATATCAAGGAGCTTTTCACTTTGTTGTCATCTGAGAGTTTTATGGCTTTAGGTTTTACATGTTAGTCTTTAATCAACTTTGAGTTAATTTTTGTGAGTAGTGTAAGATGGGGTCCAGTTTTATTCTTTTGTGTGTGAATATCCAGTTTTCCCAACGTCATTTGTTGAAGAGAAAATCATTCCCCCATTGTATATTCTTGGTGCCCTTTGCAAAAACGAGTTGACTATATACGCATGGGTTTATTTCTGGCCTCTCTATTCTGTTTCATTGGTCTATGTGTGTCTTTTTATGCCAGTACTATAATGCTTTGATTATTATAGCTTTGTAATGTAGTTTGAAATCAAGTAGTGTTATGTCTCTAGCTTTTACTCCCTCAAAATTACTTTGGCAATTTGGGATCTTTTATGGCTCCATTCAAATTTTATGATTGTTTTCTATATTTCTTTAAAAAAGTGCGATTGGAATTTAGATAGGGATTATATTGAATCTGTACATCACTTTGGGTAGTTTGGACATTTTAACAACACTAATTCTTCCATTCCAAGGACATAGGATGTCTTTCCATTTGTGTTTTCATCTATTTCTTTCATCAGTGTCTTATAGTTTTCAGTGTACAGTTCATCATCTTAGTTAAATTAATTCCTAAGTATTTTATTGTTTATGATGCTATTGTAAATCACATTGAATGCTTAATTTCTCTTCAGATATTTCAGTGTTAGTGTATAGAGCCAGAATTAATTTCTATATGTTGATTTCATATCTGGCAATGTTATTGAATTTGCTTATTAGTTATAACTAATAACTAGAAAAGGAGGAACTTACTTCTGTCATTGTGCTATTTGTTTTTTATATGCCCTATAGCTTCTTTGTCCCTCATTTCTTGCATTACTCTCTTCTTTTGTGTTTAGCTGATTTGTTTTTTGTAGTGAAACAGTTAAATTCCTTCTTAATTTCCTTTTATGTATATTCTATAGCTATTTTCTGTGTGGTTGTTATGGGGATTACATTTAACATCCTAACATTCTAATTTGAATTTATAGCAGCTCAACTTCAATAACATACAAAAACTCTGCTTCTTTACATCATCATTCCTGCCCTTTCAGTTGTTGATGTCACAAATTTACATCTTTATACATTGTGTGTTCTAAAACTTTAACTAATAATTCTTTCAAATGCATTAGTCTCCTATTTTTAATTTTTGAGAAATCTCCATACTGTTTTCCATAGTGGCCGCACAAGTTTGCATTCCCACCAGCAATGTATGCGGATTCCCTTTTCTCCACATCCTCTCCAATGCTTGTTACTTCTTCTCTTGTTAATTGTAGCCATTCTGACAAGTGTGAAGTGACATATTATTGTAGTTTTGATTTGCATTTCCCTAATAATTAGGGAAATTGAACATCTTTTCATGTGCCTGTTGGCTATCTGTATATCTTCTTTGGAAAAATGTCCTCTGCTCATTTTTTGATCAGGTTGTTTGTTTTTTTGTTGTTGAGTTGTATGAGTTCTTTATATACTTTGGAAATTAACCCATTGTTGGAATATGATTTGTAAATATTTTCTCCCAGTTGATGGGTTATATTTTACCCAGCTATCCCACTTCTGGGTATTTATCCAAAGAACATGAAATCAACAATCCAAAGAGATTTATGCATCCCTATGTTCATCATAGCATTGTTCACAATAGCCAAGATGTGGAAGCAACCCAAATGCCCATCAATGGATGAATGGATAAAAAGATGTGGTATCTATATACAATGGAATACTATTGAGCCATAAAAAAAAATCATGCCATTTGCAACAACATGGACTGAACTTTACAGTATTATGCTAAGCAAAATAAGCTAGACAGAGAAAGACAAACACCATATTTTTCACTCATATGTGGAAGATAAACAAACCCATGGATAAGGAGAACATATTAGTGGTTACCAAAGGAGAAGGGATTGGGGGGAGGGTGAAAGGGGTAAAGGGGCACATACGTATGGTGACAGATAAAACTAGACTATTGGTGGTGAACATGATGCAGTCTATACAGAAACCACTATATAATAATGTACAACTAAAATTTATGGTGTTATAAGCCAATATTACCTGAACAAAATAATGAAATAAAGAAATGCATTAGTCTCCTAAATTATACAGAAAACAAGATTTGTCTTTACAAACCAAAGTTACAGCAATACTAGCTTTTACATTAATAACTGTTTTTTTCTTTAAATGTGTTAGTCTGTTAAATCATGTAGAAACAATAAGTGCAGTCACAAATCATTGTTACAATAATACTAGCTTTTTTAATTGCCCATATATTTACCTTTATTGAAAGCTTTATTTCTCCGTCTGGTTTTGAGTTACTGTCTAGTGTTCTTTCATTTCACCTTGCTGGACTCCCTTAAGCATTTCTTACAGAGCAGGTCTACTGGTCACAAACTCCCTCAGCTTTTTTTTTTATCTGGAGTGTTTTGATTTCTCCCTCACTTTTGAAGGACAATTTTGCCAAATACAGGATTCTTTGTTGATAGATTTTTTTAAATTTTATCACTTTGTATATATCAGCCCACTGTCTTCTGGCCTCTAAAGTTTTTGATGAGAAATCTGCAGATAATCTTACTGAGGATCCCTTGTATATGATGATTCTCTCCTCTCTTGCTGCTTTCAAGATTCAGTCTTTGTTCTTGGCTTTTGAAAGTGTGATTATAATGTGTCTTAGTGTGGGTCTCTTTGAGTCATTTTACTTGAAACCATTGAGCATCTTGGGTGTCCATATCCATGTTTCTCTTGAAATTTGGGAAGGTTCAGCCATTATTTTTTAAGTATTCTCTCTGCCCCTTTCTCTTTTTCTTCTCCTTCTGGGATTCCCATGATGCATATATTGGTCCTTTTTATGGTGTCTTGTAGGTTTCTTAAGCTTGGTTCACTTTTCTTCAATCCTTTTTCTTTCTGTTCCTCAGCCTTGATAATTTCCATTGTCCTATCTTCAAGTTCACTGATCCTTTCTTCTGTCTGCTCAAATTTGCCTTTGATACCCCCTAGTAAATTTTCCATTTCAATTATTGTACTTTTCAGCTCCACAATTTCTTTTTGGTTCTTTTTTTTTTTTAGGTTTTCTATCTCTTTATTGATATTTCCATTTTGTTCACATATCATTTTCTTGACTTTCTCCACATGTTCCTTTAGTTCTTTGAGCATTTTTAGGACTGTTGTTTTAAAGTCTTTGGCTAACGTGACACTGAGAGAAGTCAAGATGGCGGTGTAAGCAGACCCTGAACTCACCTTCTCCCATGGACACAGTCAATTTACACCTACTCATGGAAAAATTACCCCTGACACAGAACTGAAAGCTGGATAAGAGGAACTCCTGAAACAAAAGACAATCCTAATTGAGGTGGAAGAGGCAGAAACTGCCTCCTAGAGAGAAAAAATTCTGCCTTAGCAAGCCGCAGCACTTCACGGCCACCTGGGAGCAGCCCAAAGGTACACAGCCCTCCCTGGAGGAGCGGGGCCCTGAGCCAGGGAGCGCCCCCACTGGGGGTATTTTGTGGACCCAGCACAATCCAGACGAGTGGCATAATATCTGATTTTGCCTGCTACTAAAACACTGGGGAGTACCCCCAGAAAAACTGGTTCACAAAGAAATTAAAACCGGATCTTAAAAGGCCCATGCGCAAACTCACCCATTTCAGAAAGCAACCTAATATCACCAGAAAGAAAGGTGCACAGTGTTTTGGTGAAAAGAGACTCACCTGATAGACCCTGAGTGCATCTCAGTGAGAGGTGAGACCTCTCCAGGGACTGGGATATTGGCGGCAGCCATTTTTTTGGCCTGGTGTGGGAGTGCTGATACAGATGCCATTAGAGTTCTCCCTGGAGGCTGCTAGACCAGGTATGCCCCACCCACTAGAGCACTGATTTAATCCAGCTCAGCCAGGGCAGGCAGCCCACCCTAGAGACTGGCCCTAACCAACAACAAGCCCTCAGGCAACTTGTGGGCCTGCATAGATTGGTGACTGGATTCTCTGCAGCCTGCCAAATGAGCCGACTTCAGAGGGGCAGGGCATGCACAAGGAATGGGTGGAGAGTGTGGAGCAGTGGTAGAGTGTGGGGGCATCCTGCCATGGAGAGACTGGGTTCACTTAAGGAGGTCGGGGCGTGCACATGGGGCAGGACTATGTTGACTGTGTGTGTGGACCTGTGGGTGGCAGGGCTTGTCAGCTGCAGAAGACTTGTGCTTCTCAAAGACCCACATAGGGGGTTTGCCTGACCTTCCAATGCCTGAAACAGTTGGGTGCTCCTGTGCCTGAGGCCAGCCTCAGCGAGCTGCAATCCTCAGAGAGCTGACAAGAGACCTAAAGGCTGGAGGCTTATAGCAATAGTAAGGCCCTGAGCCGAACAACCTGCCACACTGGGGGCCTACTAACTTAAAGAAATACTGCAACACCAATGTGGTATTAGAACTTGCAGCAAACTGTGTTGGGGCTCCCCACACCTGATAAAGAGACTGAAGGGCCCACAACCACTACAAGAAGCTAAGCATTACAACAGCTGTCCAGGAGCATAACTCAGCCTCCCTGGGTGCCTACAAGGAGAGCAAATAGGCCACAACAGAAGGACACACGTAGCCCACATAGGGGTCACCCCTGGAACATTGAGAACTGAGGGAAGCACACTGCAGTCCTCCTAAGTCATCGCTTATATAAGATCAGCTATCCAAGAGCAGGAGACGTAGCTGACGTACTTAATACATAGATACAAGCACAGGGAAAGAGGCAAAATGAGGAGGCAAAGGAATACATTCCAAGTAAGGGAACAGGACAAAACCCCAGAAAAGGAAGTAAGTGAAACAGAAATGAGCAACCTACCCAAAAGAGAGTTCAAACAAAGAGTGTTAAGGATACTCACTGATGTGGGGAGAAGACTAGATTAACTCAGTGAGAATGTCAACAAAGAAATGGAAGATATAAAAAAGAACCAATCAGAAATGAAGAATACAATACTGGAAATGAAAAATTCGCTAGAGGGACTCAAATGCAGAGTAGAGGATACAGAAGAACAGATCTGTGAGCTGGACAAAAGACTAGAAGAAATTACCCAAGCTGAACAGGTAAAAGAGAAAAGAATTAAAAAGAGTGAGGACAGTCTAAGGGACCTCTGGGACAACATCAAGCACACTAACATCCATGTTATAGGTGTCCCAGAAGGAGAAGAGAGAGACAAAGGGGCAGAGAATCTATTTCAAGAAATAATAGATGAAAACCTCCTTAACCTAAGGAAGGAAACAGACATCCAGGTACAGGAAGCACAGAGAGCCACAAACAAGATAAACCCAAAGAGGCCCACACCAAGACACATCATAATCAAAATTTCCAGAATTAAAGATAAAGAGAGAATACCAAAAGCCGCAAAGAAAGACAAGTTACATACAAAGGAAACCCCATAAGGCTATCAGCTGACTTCTCAGCAGAAACCTTACAGGTTAGAAGACAGTGGCACGATATATTTAAAGAACTAAAAGGACAAAACTTACAGCCAAGAATACTCTACCCAGCAAGGTTATCACTCAAAATGGAAGGAGAGATCAAAAATTTCCCAGACAAGCAAAAATTAAAGGAGTTTGTCACTAAGAAACCAGTCCTACAAGAAATCTTATAGGGACTGATTTAAGGGGAAAAGAGAAGACCACAAACAGCAAAAATTATCTATTTCCATGATAAGAGGGCAATGGATACAAATGCACAAAAAAGAGGTTAGCTATGATATCAAAAACATAAAATGAGACAGGAGGTGAGTTAAAGAGTAGAGTTTTCAGACAGAGGTCAAACTAAAGAGACCATCAATTCTGCATAGAAGGAGAAACGAACAGAGAAGGCCTCCTAAAACACTGAGAAAAAAATTTAAAAAGGGCAGTAAGTACATACTTATCAATAGCTACTTTAAATGTCAATGGACTAAGTGCTCCAATTAAAAGGCATAGAGAGGCTGATTGGATAAAACAACAAGACCCATATATATGCTGCATACAAGAGACACACTTCAGACCTAAAGACACTCACAAACTGAAAGTGAAGGGATGGAAAAAGATACTCCACGCAAATGGCGATGAAAAGAAAGCTGGGGTAGCAGTACTCATATCAGACAAAATAGACTTTAAAACAAAAACTGTAAAGAGAGACAAGGAAGGGCATTACATAATGATCAAGGTAACAATCCAACAAGAGGATATAACACTTGTAAATATCTATGCACCCAATGTAGGTGCACCTAAATATATAAAGCAATTATTAACAGACATAAAAACAGAAATAGACAGTAACACAATAATAATAGGGGACTTTAACAATCCACTTACACCAACGGATAGATCATCCAAACAGAAGATCAATAAGGAAACATTGGCCTTAAATGACACACTAGAACAGATGGGCCTAGTAGATATGTACAGAGCATTCCATCCAAAAACTGAAGAATACACGTTCTTTTCAAATGCATATGAAACATTCTCCAGGATTGACCACATGTTAGGCCACAAAACAAGTCTCCATAAATTTAAGAAGATTGAAATAATACCAAGCATCTTTTCTGACCACAATGGTATTTAACTAGAAATCAACTATAGGAAGAAAATCAGAAAAGCCACAAATACGTGGAGATTAAACAAAATGCTACTGAAAACGACTGGGTCAACAAAGAAATCAAAGGAGAAATCAAAAAATATCTGGAGACCAATGAGAATGAAAAAAGGACATGCAAGAATTTACGGGATACAGCAAAAGTGGTTCTAAGAGGGAAGTTTATAGCAATACAGGCCTATCTCAACAAACAAGAAAAATCTCAAATAAACAATCTAACAATGCACCTAAAGGAACTGGAAAAAGAAGAACAAACAAAGCCCGAAATCAGTAGAAGAAGGGAAATAATAAAAATCAGAGCAGAAATAAATGAAACAGCGACTAAAAAATAATAGAAAAAATTAATAAAACCAAGAGGTGGTTTTTTGAAAAGATCAACAAAATTGACAAACCTTTTGCTAGACTCACCAAGAATAAAAGAGAGAAGGCACAAATAAGTAAAATCAGAAATGAAAGAGGAGAAATTACAACAGACACCTCAGAAATACAAAAGATTATAAGAGAATATTATGAAAAGCTATATGCCAACAAATTTGACATATATGACAACAAATTTGACAATCTGGCAGAAATGGATAAATTCTTAGAATCATACAACCTTCCAAAACTGGATCAAGAAGACGTAGAGAATTTGAATAGACCAATCTCCAGGAAGGAGATCGAAACTGTAATCAAAAACCTCCCCAAAAATAAAAGTCCAGGACCAGACGGCTTCCCTGGTGAATTCTACCAAACATTCAAAGAAGACAATACCTATCCTGCTCAAACTCTTCCAAAAAATTGAGGAGTGGGGGAAGCTCCCTAACTCATTCTACGAAGCGGACATTACCCTGATACCAAAACCAGACAAGGACAACACAAAAAAAAAGAAAATTATAGGCCAATATCACTGATGAACATCGATGCAAAAATCCTCAAGAAAATACTAGTACATCACATATAACAATACATTAAAAAGATTATACACCATGATCAAGTGGGATTTATTCCAGGTATGCAGGGATGGCTCAACATTTGCAAATCATTCAACATAATATACCACATTAATAAAATGAAGAATAAAAATCACATGATCATCTCAATAGACGCAGAGAAAGCCTTTGACAAGATACAGCATCCATTTATGATAAAAACTCTGAATAAAATGGGGATAGAAGGAAAGTACCTCAACATAATAAAGGCCATATATGACAAACCCACAACTAATATCATCCTCAATGGTGAAAAACTGAAAGCTATCCCTCTAAGAACAGGAACCAGACAAGGATGCCCACTGTCACCACTCCTATTTAACATAGTACTGGAAGTCCTCGCCAGAGCAATCAGGAAAGAAAAAGAAATAAAAGGGATCCAAATTGGAATGCAAGAAGTGAAACTCTCACTATTTGCAGATGACATGATTTTATATATAGAAAACCCTAAAGAATCCACCAGAAAACTTTTAGAAGTAATAAACGAATATGGTAAAGTTGCAGGATACAAAATCAACATACAAAAATCAGTTGCATTTCTGTACACTAACAACGAAGTAGCAGAAAGAGAAATTCAGAATACCATCCCATTTACAATTGCAACAAAAAAATAAAATACCTAGGAATATACTTAACCAAAGAGGTGAAAGATCTGTACACCAAAAACTATAAAACATTGCTGAAAGAAATTGAAGAAGACACAAAGAAATGGAAAGATATTCCATGCTCTTGGATTGGAAGAATTAACATAGTTAAGATGTCCATACTTCCTAAAGCCATCTATAGATTCAATGCAATCCCTATCAATGTTCCAACAACATTTTTCATAGAAATAGAACCAAGAATCCTAAAATTTATGTGGAACAACAAAAGACCCCAAATAGCTAAAGCAATTCTGAGAAAAAAGAACAAAGCTGCAGGTATCACACTCCCTGATTTCAAAATATACTACAAAGCTATAGTACCCAAAACAGCATGGTACTGGCACAAAAACAGACACACAGATCAATGGAATAGAATTAAAGGTCCAGAAATAATCCCACACATCTATGGACAGCTAATCTTTGACAAAGGAGCCAAGAACATACAATGGAGAAAAGAAAGTCTCTTCAACAAATGGTGTTGCGAAAACTGGACACCCACATGCAAAAAAATGAAAGTAGACCCTTACCTTACACCATACACAAAAATTAACTCCAAATGGATTAAAGACTTGAATGTAAGACCTGAAACTATGAAACTTCTAGAAGAAAACATAGGCAGTACACTCTTCGACATCGGTCTTAGCAACATATTTTCAAGCACCGTGTCTGACCGAGCAAGAGAAACAATAGAAAAATTAAACAAGTGGGACTACATCAAACTAAAAATCTTCTGCACAGCAAAGGAAACCATCAGTGAAACAAAAAGACAACCTAACAATTGGGAGAAGATATTTGCAAACCATGCATCTGATCAGGGGTAATCTCCAAAATATATAAAGTACTCATGCATCTCAACAACAAAAAAACTAACAACCCAATTAAAAAATGGGCAAAAGACCTGAACAGACATTTCTCCAAAGAAGATACACAGATGGCCAACAGACACATGAACAGATGTTCAAAATCATTAACTATCAGGGAAATGCAAATCAAAACTACAAGGAGATATCACCTCACGCCCGTCAGAATGGCTGTAATTAACAAGACAGGAAACAACGTGTGTTGGAGAGGATGTGGAGAGAAGGGAACTCTCATACACTGCTGGTGGGAGTGCAAACTGGTGCAGCCACTATGGACAACAGTATGGAGATTCCTCAAAAAATCAAGGATAGAACTACCATATGATCCAGCTATTCCACTGCTGGGTATTTATCCAAAGAACTTTGAAACACCAATGCACCCCTGTGTTCATTGCAGCGTTATTCACAATAGCCAAGACTTGGAAGCAACCTAAGTGCCCGTCAAGGGATGAATGGATAAAGAAGATGTGGTATATATACACAATGGAATACTACTCAGCCATAAGAAATGATGAAATCCAGCCATTTGTGACAACATGGATGGACATTGAGGGTATTATGCAAAGTGAAATAAGTCAGAGGGAGAAGGTCAAATACTGTATGATTTCCTTCATTAAGTAGTAGATAATAACAATAATAAACAAATACATAGAGACAGAGATTGGATTGGTGGTTACCAGAGGGGAAGGAGGGAGGGAGGGCAAAAGGGATAATTCGGCACATGTGTGTGGTGATGGGTTTTAAATAGTATTTGGGTGGTGAACATGATGTAATCCTTGCAGAAATAGAAGTATAATGATGTCCACCTGAAATTTATACAATGTTATAAACCAATGTTACTGCAATAAACAAAAAATTTTAAAAAAAAATAAAGTCTTTAGCTAACGTATCTGCCATTAAATATTTTAGTGACAGATTCTGTTGAAGTATATTTTTTCCCTTGAATGGGCTATGCCTTCCAGTTTCTTTGTATGCCCTGTGGTTTTTTTGCCGAACACTGAACATTTGAATCTAATAGTGTAGTAACTCTTGAAATCAGATTCTCCCCCTTCCCCAGTGCTGTTTATTATTATTATTATTATTATTTTATTTTTGTAGACTGTCTCTGCACCAAGGATAAGCCTGATATATAACTTAATGTATCCTTATGTCTTTTCTGAGACTTTCGTTGGGCATGTGCAGTCACTTTTTAATTTCCCCCCATATATGCAGTTGTTTTTGAATATCCTAGTCTTCATTGTCTGGCTCTTGAAAGGGAAAAGGAGAAAAATGAAGGGATAACAAAAGAACACTGGCCCTTTAAATCTCCTGGATGTCACTTGAGCTGGAAAGGTGTCAACAATGGGAGGTAGTGCAACAGTGGCTATTCTTTTTCTGCACCTCAGGCAAAGTGATCAGAAGAAGCAATCAGCAATCAGAGAAAAGATCCCTGATATTTGGAAGGCAGGGTCATTTCTGGCTATCCTGGCTCCCATAAGCTGTATACAAGCTTCTCTGGGAACACATGCACAGCTCCCTGCCACGTGGTTGGGGTTGGGGATGGGTAGCTGCTAGGGTGCTAAGTGCTGAAATTGCTGAAAATTGACCACAATTTACCATCCAAGTCTTTCCCTGGAAGTTACATTCCTCTACAGACTCCAGAGTTCCAAAATAGTCACATCAGACAGATTCTGCCAGTGAAAATTTTGTCCAAGTGGGGAGACAGATCCTGGGTGCTTCCTACTCCCCATTTTTCTCAGACCTTAACCTTTTAACATTTCTTGCAAGGCAGGTCCACCAGGAGCAAATTCCTTCAATTTTTCTTCATCTGAGAAAGTCTTTATCTCACCTTCACTTTTGAAGGATACTTTCACAGGCTACAGAATTCTAGGTTAGTGTTTTTTTCCTCTCAAAACTTTCAATATTTCCCTCCTCTCTCTTCTTGCTTGCACTGTTTCTGAGAAGGCTATAATTCTTATTGTTCTTTCTTCATAGGTATACCATTTTTTCCTCTGGCTTCTTTCAGGATTCTTTCTTTATCTTTGATTTTCTATAGTTTGAAAATGAGTGGATGCATTCTATAGTCTCATGATTAAGTCTCAGTGTTTTAGTGAGCTTGGACCTCTGGACTATGAACCTCACTTGTGCTTCTCAGTCCCCCCTCCCCCGCCATTTATGTGGGACAGGATGGCTAGAGAATGCTGGGCATGGGTATTTCCCTTCCTCTAGGTCAGTTAGGCTCTGACAAAATCCCAGCAGGTTAGGCTCTGGTTAAATACTTTCTCCTGATGATAGACTTTAAGAAGAACAGAATGTTCTGGTGTATTACAAAAATGGTTCCTTTGACCTGCCCCCTGCTGGAAACATGAGGGAATTTTTCTCTGAAATTTTTTCTGATAACCTGGTGGAGTTCCAGGAGGTAATTCACAAAAGTATGTTCGTGGCATTCCAGATGACTAGGTCTCTCTGAAGTTTTTGTCTCTCAGTCTTGTCCACACTGAGCTTCCAGCAATTCATCAACTACAGTTCAGGTTTCCCTAACCCAGCACCAGTTTCTACAGAGGTTTCTGATCATGGGTTTCTGCTGTGGAAAGTTGTGATTTTCTGTATTTCCTGTCAGTCTTTCCTATTTTGGAGGCAGTTGTTTGCCCTGTGACCTCTCTTCTCTTATACATCTAAGAAGAGTTGCTGAATTTTCAGTTTGTTCAGCTTTTTACTTGTTTGGATGGAGTGGCAACTTCCAAGCTTCCTACATGCAGACTGGAAATTGGAAGGCAAACTCTAGTGATCTTTTAATAGTGGTGATCCTGGGATCTGAAATTGGAAGACTCTGTTTCCTTCTCATTATTGTTTAAGTTTTAAATAACAATCAAGCGTTATCATTAAAACAAAAAAATTCAATCTTAAAAAGAAAATACATAACTTGTGGGTACAGGTAAATGTCGGGAAGTGAGAAAATGGAGGAAATACATGAGGAGGACTCCAATTTGTCAGCTGTACCCAACCCCAGAATTTCCACTTCAATTGGCCACACTGCATGAAAGAATCTATTTTGGAGGGGGTTCTACTCCAGTGGGCCCCATTCTGCTTCTTAGATAATGATATCCAACATAAGATAACCCAGGTGTTGGGGGTATAGCAATAAGTACAGTAGATATGGCTTACATGAAAGTAGGGAAAACTATTAAAATATTAATGACAATAAAGAGTGGTAAATGTTATAAGAGTGCTAATAAGGATTTTACGGCAGTGCATGACAAGAACACTCAAGCTATTCTTGGAGGGTGGGCAGAGAAGGTTTCCCCAAGGAAGAGACATTCAGCTTATTTCTGGTGGAAAATGGTGGCAGTGAGGCTAGAGGAATGAGATTAGTGCTTTAGGCAGAGGGACCTGTACCTGACTCTTTGGCCAATTCTCTTTCCAGAACACATTGCTGCGGTATGATTGCAACCCGCATTTCCTATCTCCTCAGTGATCTTAAAAAATTAATTTGACTAATATATTTTATTTAGCCCAACATATACAAAATATTGTCATTTCAATTTGTGGTCAATAAAAAATATTAATGAGATATTTTACATTATTTTCCTTGCTAAGTCTTCAAAATCCTATGTGCATTTTATACGTATAGCACAACTCTAAATTTCATCAAAAATACTAGATTTTTATTTAGATTTTTAAGAAGTTAACATAAAAGTTGAAATGTATATTCACATAAGCCAATTGTTCCAAAGATACTTAAAAGTTTTCTAATAACTGAATTGGTTATGAAAAAATCATTTTCTGTATGCATTCTCATTTTCATTGACAAAACTAATTCATCATTTTTAGAAGACCTGATTTGACATTGAAGCAAAAGCACATCAATTTCAAAACAAAATCTGTCCAAATTAAGTAATTTCACTAACTCTTGTGTCCACCCAGTATTATTAACATCATATTGAAAGGGCTATTGCGTAAATCAAAAAAAACTCCAAATTTATCAATATCAACAAAGTGTTCTAACTTTTCTTTTGGTTTTCACAGACATATAGCACTTTTGATGACAATAAAAATCTTATGTAGGTTAATTCATGTTAAAAATGTATAAAATCATTATTATCGCTTTGTCTCATGAAAAATTTCAATTTCAACATAAATTCTCATATCTGTCTAGCAAGATTACAAATAAGCTTTTCCTTTTATTGGAGATTAAAATTTAGCTTATGCATGTGTGGTGTAATATCAATGAGAAAACATAAATTACGTGGCCTATTTGGTCTTTGATTATTAAATGTTTGGTAAGTATTTCTTTTGTTTCAAGGAAATCTTGAATTGGAGCTAACAGTATGGTAAATTTTTGTAAAAATCTTTTATGATTCACCTAATAAGCATTGGCAAAGAACACAAGATCATTAAATTCATTGTATTCTGTTTCATTTAACAGTTCCGTAAACCAGCAATGATTCTTGGCATTTGCATGCATACTGCCAGCGATTTAAAAAACCATCTGTGACACTTTTTATAGACTCTGCTTTGGAAAACTGAACACAAATACTTTCAGCGGATTGAAAAAAAAATCTGCCTCTTTTTTTTTAATTATTTTATTAAGGTCATATTGGCTCATAATATTGTGTAATTTCGCGTGTATATTATTATATATCAGTTTCTATAGAGGCTGCATTGTGTTCACCACCAATAGTCTAGTTTCTATCCATCACTATACATATGTGCCCCTTTACCCCTTTTGCCCTCCCCCCATCTCCTTCCCCTCTGGTAACCACTAATCTGTTCTCCTTATCTATGTGTTTATCTTCCACATATGAGTGAAATCATATGGTGTTCATCTTTGTCTGGCTTATTTTGCCTAGCATAATACCCTCAAGGTCCATCCATGTTGTTGAATACTACTTCTGGTTTTAAAATTCCACTAACGCCTGATATTTGACCTAACATAGCTGGAGCAACATTCATCATGATAGAAACTAATTTAATCATACTAAGCTGAAATTTTTCTTTGACAGATGTCTATGCCATGAGTTTGATTTTTTGATTATTAATTGACATTTCTTCATAAACTTGAAAGTCCTTTCAGACAAAAAATATTAATTTGGTCAGTGTTCTTATATTGCATGACTCATCTAAAGCTAAAGAAGAATACTTACAATCTTCAAACTTTCTATCAATTGACATTTGATATTGTCAGAAAGTTTTTGTGTTCTACATGCAGTTGTTGGTTGGCTTAACTGAACATCTTTCACTTTGTATAAAATAAACGTTTTAGTCTTTACCTCATACCTCAGTTTTTTTAATGATAGCTGAAAATTAGAATTACCTGGGGTGAAATTAAAACAAAACAAGCAAAGAACCAAAATAGGAAGGGGAGCAGTGCCGGGCCTAACCCAGATCAGTTAAATCCAAATCTCTGGCAGTGGGCCTAGATGAGCATTCTAATTTAAAACCATCAGGTGATTCTAATAAGCAGTCAGTGGTGAGAACCAGAGAGATCTTAGTTTTCAGATCATCTTTCAGTGGACTGAGGGGAACCGCTTTCCATCATGGAGGGAGCAGAACTTTGTTCAGTTCAGTGAGTCCACTGTGTTCATCCAGGGGTGGCAGGCACCTTCTATCACTCACAGAAAGACGCATCTGGCCAGGCCTGTATAGTTACTGATAACTTCCTCTCCCCAAATCTCCCTACTGTTAACCTCAGCTACTGCACTTTAGCCTCTGCCCACTTTTCCATTTCTGTGCCCCAATGCACACTACCCCTACTGCCAAATAGTACAGATCTCCTGAAAGTTCATCTAAAATCTTAACCTTTCCCTAATAAAATCCACGTTCTCCCACTTCTACCTTGTGTCTAAAGCAATCACTTTGGCCTACTTGAACAGAGCTCTACCACTGTTATTTGTGCTTCTCATGTTGCCTCTAAGCATTTCACCTGTGCATATCCTCTTTCTCTAAATGCTCTGGGATCAACTGAAAGGCAGAGACCCAACTCTGATTAACTTTGGCCCTGACCCACTTTGTGTGAGGCTGGGTACACAAAAAGTACACCTTGCTGACTGAGTAAATAAATGGACAACTGAATATACCTATGGAGGAATTAATAGACATAAAATAATACATAAACCCCAAAATACACCTTTAATTCATAAATGGAGATGGCTGGGCCCTTGCAGGAACTCAATGAAGCAGCGTCTCCATGAAGAGAATGAAGAAAATGGGAGTTGGGGTTCTGACCCTGGCCCCACTTCTGGTGGATGATCTGTAATTTTTACTCTCATTAGCAATTGGAAAACTCATAAATGTAATTGTCTCTTTGCATAGGTCTGCTTATACGCATTTATTCATTCCAACAGCTATGTCTTTAGTACCTGCAACAAACCATAAAAGAGACTTCCACTCTCCTCCTCCTTCCTTATACTCTCCTTTTTACCCACCCAGACTGGGCTAGAGTAAAATATAATCCAGGCCGCATTTGTCTGTCAGTCATCCAACATGGCTCTTTCTAACAGAGGCAATGGGCTGGAATGGTGTCCTTCAAACACAGGGCCTCCAAGTCCCTAAATTCCCTACAACCTATCTCAATTAAATATTGGTATATTTTCTAAAGCTTCTTTAAGTGAATTTTTTTCCAACCCATAGTATCACTTGGGGATCTAGCATAATGTTTTTATAGACATTTCATTCAGTGGTAGTAAGAACTTGTTCCTTTTATTAGCCCTCAAATGTCTTTGTTAGGAGCATCCTGCATGCTACTGATACTCAGGGATTTGGTACACCTGTGTTTCAGTATACCCTTCACAATTTTCAGGACATGAATCTAATCTCCTCTTATTCTTGGTCTGAGTTATATTTCAAGAAATAACAATAGCTATAAAAAAGCTATATTTTGATTGTGTTCCTTGTCTTTCAAAGTGCCTTCACATACATTCTTTCACATGGCAGCCACTCGATGCTCTTTGTGATTTCATCTTGCCTCCTCTAGGCGCCATATCCAGTGATTGCTATTTTAAAGCAAAGAATTACTCTTATGCAAATTACAGAAAGTAGAAGCATAAGAATACAAGAGGCCAACTGACATGACTAGCCCTGGCAATTATCTCACCGACAATGAACTTCAAGAAAGCTGAGCTCCCCAAAGTCAGCAAGAGAAAGTGAGAAGGTAGAGAAGAGCTATGAAAACAATCCAACTCTCACGGAATTCTGCCCACTGCTCTTCAGGCTACACTATACTACTAATTTATTTCTAATTTGTGTCTTCAATTAATTTAGAAGTTGTGTTGGATTTTCTCAAAGCAAGGATAGTAAATTACGCTTTATGATCTCTTTGTAGAAAGTTTAAGTTTAATCATTGCATTTCTTCAAAGCTTTTACTTTAAAAATTAAAAACCAAGGTGGCGGGGATGACACAAATTGCCTCTGTGTTTATAAAAACTAAACAAAGTTTGCAGAGAATGAGGGTTCATCCAATACACTGAACCAACTTCCTCAAAGCCAGCAAAGAGTTTGTTGATAAAAGCATGCAAAGATTCATAAATGAATAAATAAATGTGAGAAAGACAATTAGACATATTTTCAGAGTCAGGCCATTGTGGTATTCTCATTTCAAAGAGATTTGGTCAAAAGCTGGTTTCTCCTCAACTTGCCTTTGGGTCACTTGCCCCATAAGCTTGTGAGAGAGTGCCACTTGTTCTGCATCTACGCAATATCACACCCTAGAAAAGTACCTGTGTTTATGACACCAGAAAATTCAATACATTTCATTTTATCTGCTGTTCACCACTTGAGCTTGTTGTCATACTTTCTTCCCATCACTGCAAAGCATGTCAGGCACTTAAAGCCATCATAGTTGGATTCATCAACATCCTTCTCCTCTAGGTTATTCATTTTTATCTCCCAAGAGACTGTTAAAAAAAGACAGAAAATATTCAAGTAAACTTCACTACACATCATACCCACAAAGCAATCTCTGACCAGCAGAGTAAAAGAGAGCATTTTTGAGGAAACAAGTGGTCACCTAAATAAGCATGAGGGTATCTCTTCCTCTCCCCACCTTGCCCCTTTGCTCCTCTGGTGCCCAGGGCAATGGTACCTGAACTGGAAGGAAATTATTAGAGTGTGTTCCTTGTGCAGATTGACAGATCTCCTCATCTTCTCAACCAAATACACATCTTACAAAGTCTCTTATGCACTATAGCAGTAAAAGCCTTTTTTATTTTTTAGCTCTGGGCTTTGGTTTCTACTAAAGACAGAGCACCCTAGGGAGGTTAACAGCACTGTTCTCAGTTAATTACAATTGAAGGAACACAATTTTCCCATCCTTTCTTGAAAATGAGCTTTAGTGGGAAAATTCAGTGAGGCTGGCTTTTAGCTCTGGAGGAGGAAATATATGATGGAGTCAGGAAGATAGGGATTGGGGAAAAGAGAAGAAGACTTGAAGGTTGAAAGCTCAAGATAAACTTCCACATTTTACCTAAAGCCTATCCCCAAAATAAATAAAACAAGTGATTTTCTGTGGTCTTTTATTAGATATAAAAGACAGAGAAGGAGGAAAGAAATCAAGGAAGGCATGGAATTTTATGTAAAATAATGCTGACATTTCTTATTTTATCAATAATCCTAAAATGGCTCAAAATGAATTCTTATAAGTGGTAATTGTTTTTATTGTGATGGTTGGTCCACCAGTAGGGGACAGAGGGAAACAGATGGTTAGGGCAAGTCTATTTTCAGTCAGCCCTTCCCCTTCCTGTCAAAAAAAATGTGGGAACTTGAGAGGCTGAGGGAAGAAGGGAAGGCACAAAGGGAGAAGCGTGAGCAGTTAAAGCCCATGACCACTGAATTAGTGGACTATTCTGATGATGGAGGAGGTCAACTTGGGAGGTAACCCCAAGATGGCCTGGCAACAACCAGAGAAATTTAAAAATGATTATGTGGCACTAATTGAATGACTCCTGCCAATAAGCAGATCTAGAACACCATGCATCTGGTGAACAACCAGGGGTAGTTAGAGGCTGTTCACACAGTACCCTATAACCCTCAGGGAAATCCGGGAAGAGGTAGAACTACTTGGACAAGGGCCCATGACTCACATTTCAGTGGTGAACATTTTCTCTCCTCCTTCCTTCCCCCAATATGAAGTGGTCTGTGGAGAGAAACAAAGAAAAACTACCGTTTAATGTAGTATTATTAAGTGCCAAGTCTTCACTATCTCCCATATTCTTCACAGCTCTAAGGGGCAGGAACCAATCTCCCTAGTTCTCCTGTGGAATTGAAAAATGATGGAATTGCTCATGTTAAGGCACTAAAAAGGAGCTGGGCAGACAGGAAGAGGAGAGGAACAAATTCCTCCTCCAGGGTGAACTCATTAGATGCCTGAAATGCATCTGCAAGTCTTCTCATGGAAGATATGATTATCAGGACAGAGACCGCATTCCTGTCAGCTCATCTTCTACATTCCTAAGTTTTAATGCCTTGTTTCAACTGACCCTCACCCCATGACAACCCTGCACCTGGAATTTGTTAAAAGACCTACTTTTCCCTTTTTTTTCTTTGCCTTTGTTAGCCATGACTGTAAAATCTTCCCCCTCCCTTCAAAGGCCGGAACACAATTCAAGTGCTGAAATGCTCAAGTTCCCAGGCTGCAGTCCTAACAAACCCCAAATAAACTTCTTTTTCTTTAAGTCTATCAGAGTCTACCTCATAATTGGTTGACATTTCTTGGGATAGCCAGTAGGATCCAGAGCAACTACCTGGAAACCCCAGCGCCACTGCAGACACATGGAAGATACCTCTGAGAGACCATTGATCTCTGATGTCTCCACTGGTGAGCCCAGAGATCTGGCAGTGAGTCCTCCTGGATGCAAACCTCCCAATTTTTAAGGTCAAGGTTTAGAGCTAACTGATCTTTATTCAGGTGTATCTGGTTATTGCTGATTCTACCTTCTTCCATTTTGGAAGAAAGATTCCACATCTGCTTAAGGCAGGAGGTTCAGGTTCAAGAATATCTCTTCTGTCTTTATTCTTTTGAAGGGGAGGATTCTGTCCTCATCTTAACTAGGTGGAGGATTTGGGTTTGAGGATTTTTCTTAGTGAATGCTATTGTAGCTCTAGTAGTTTTTTGTTCTATTATAGTGGCCACCTTCTCTTATGATTCAAAATTTGGCTATTCTTGATAACAAATGCAGACCCTTTAGCTTTTCCTAACACCCAAATGAGGATGCTATGACTCCAAAGATAAGAGAGATTGCTCCTTCTGATCCCTTTTGGGGTGTTTCTAGATGACTAGAAACCTAGTGGAAGTGTCAGGACTCTATCCGTGATGTGCAACAGTTTCACAGGGCCTCCTAACTGAAGAACATACCCTGTTCCTGGGTCAGAAGGAACTCCATAAGCTCATCGGGGGGTACACATAAAGTATTGGTCATCCTAGTGCCTTAAACAACTTAACACTGCCTGGTGTCCAGGATTTTCTGAGACACATAAGAGAGAGACCAACAGCCCATTGGTGACACATTGAGAAGTTGTCCTCCCAAGCAGCTCATACCTAACCCAAAACACGTACTCTTCTACCTTGGTCACTCAAGAACAGCCCTTTTATGGGGAACAATTGTTCTAGAACAACCATAAGTGATCAACCTCCCTCAGGAACTCCAGCTGGTTTATATTTAAGAACTTCAATCCTTCTTATAAATTTTTGTCCCAGTGGATCAGTAATACTAAAGATGATTTAAAATTACATTCGCTACTTTGGGGGCTCCTTTGAGCTTCCACAACTTGTCTTTTTGTACACTAGATTTGAGAACCACAGAACACACAAATTAAATGCAATCTTTAATCTCTAAAGGGTCAAGTACGCCACCTTCTGGAACACATGCTCAAAAACAATGGTTCTAGAAGCTGTAAATATTCACAAAGAACGGCAAAATCTTACTAAGTTCATTTTGTGTCCTGAGAGCTTGGCTTGGTAACTGTCATGTTGCGGGCCATAAATTATGGTCAGACAGAAATGTGGGTTGCACTCCATTTGCAGTCACATATCGCTGGACAGAACTGTGGGTTAAACTCCATTTGCAGCTAGGGTCCTATCAAACCGCCACCAGCCTTGAGGGAATTACATTGGCTGTTAGGGGGGAATGTTTCAATTAGATAAGATCGTTTAAGAAGTGCACTTAAAAGCAAAGGCTTCAAAATTCCAGAATAGCCTTATTGGAAATTTTGTTGCAAAAAGCTAATTAAAAATTAAGTTATAAGGGGTATCTCAAAGAAAAGACTATAAAAAGTTTATTAAATTATGGCTTCACAGACAACCCCATAATCTACCTTTGAAGGAGAGCCCAGTATGAGCCCCTCCTAGACTTAACAAGACTCTCAGAGATTTTCTGGGAAAATTCTATGTTATTCCCTTAAACAGTCAAGGGGAACTAAAATTAAAAATTAAAGGAGTTGTTTAATACTGCCAGAAATATTTACTGTTTGTTTTGGCTGAAATCTGACAAGATATTTGAAAGGATTTAGCAACATATGATCAGAAATTTGGTCAAATTGGAAGCTGATATTCAGGGCCCGATAGGGATTTTTTTTAATTTAGGCCTTCTTCCCTAAGTTAAAATAAAACTATGTACCCAGAAGGAAATAAGCAAATTAGAGATGATGTAGTTGGATGGGTAGACCAACCTATAATGTCATTTAAGTTACAGCCCAATTTCTGAGGAATTGAAAGCAATTGTCCTTATCTTACACATCTTTGCAAAACTGGAAATTCAGCTATAAAGACAGTTCAGATTCCACCCATTCCCTTTCACCAAGCCCAAAAACTTCCCCTATTTACCTCAAAAAGCCTGTAACCTTTCTGGGAGCTGTTATATAGACCATCACCAATTCCTAAGCAGATAACCTTAGTTTATACTATCTGCCAGAAACACAGTTTGGATCCCCCTATTCTTTTATAAATTAGTGAGTTTTGCA
This sequence comes from Diceros bicornis minor, assembly GCF_020826845.1. NCBI lineage: Eukaryota > Metazoa > Chordata > Mammalia > Perissodactyla > Rhinocerotidae > Diceros > Diceros bicornis. The sequence continues at coordinate 7,343,687 of NC_080759.1, read as the reverse complement.
TTGTACCTAATTCATAGTAAAATTTTAATGAAAACTATTTAAAGTCTATGCTTGCATCTGTCTATCTATATGTGTCATATATTTGTGATATTTTTCTACCTCCAGATGGTATAATTTCTAAAGAGATCTATTTAATTGGCTTAAAGTAAGCACTTACATAAATTATTTCGAAATGTAATAGGAACCAACCCAAATGTTTTTCAAATTAATGTGATATAAAATAATCTTTGGTAAATAAAAGCTTATTTAAGTTTGTTGCTTTTATTGAAATAAGCATGTTTTCAGTGTTATCAGCATTGGATACGATGCAGACGTGCAGCCTTTATTCTACCTGGGTTTATTGTCAAATAAGCTCATGTTATCTCTGTTACAAAATTTGTCAGCAAAAATAATAACTTAGAATCATATCTGACTTTGTCTAATGTCTCATGAATTTTTTGTAGGCAATCTAAACATAATTATTGGGAACAAGTAAACTAAATAGATGTAATAAAGATGAAAGTTTTTGGGTGAATTTTTTAACAAATAATTGTGGTATGATAAATGTACTTACAAGTACACTTGTAAAAAAGAAGCAGGGGAGTTTTGAGACAGACACACAGAGAAGACATAGAAAAGAGAGGGGGCCATGAGACCATGGAGACAGAGGTTGGAGTGATGCAGCCACAAGCAAAGGAATGCTGACAGCACTAGAAGCTGGAAGAGGCAAAGAAGAGATTCTCCCCTAGAGCCTCTAGAGAGAGTGTGGCTCTGCCAACACATGATTTCAGACTTCTGGCCTCCAGAACTGTGAAAGAATACATTTCTGTGGTCTTTTTTTTTTTTTTTTCCTTTAGCCACTTTGATTTAATAAATTTTATTTTGGGATTTTGAACATACTACAGCAAAATATTATTTGTGTTTTTTTGTTTATTGCAATAACATTGGTTTATAACATTGTATAAATTTCAGGTGTACATCATTATACTTCTATTTCTGCATAGATTACATCATGTTCACCACCCAAATACTAATTACAACCCATCACCACACACTTGTGCCGAATTATCCCTTTCCCCCTTCCCCTCTGGTAACCACCAATCCAATCTCTGTCTCTATGTGTTTGTATGGACATTGAGGGTATCATGCAAAGTGAAATAAGTCAGAGGGAGAAGGTCAAATACCGTATGATTTCCCTCATTAAGTAGTAGATAGTAACAACAACAAACAAACACATTTCTGTTGTTTTGAGTCATCCAGTCTGTGGTAATTTGTTATAGCAACCCTAGAAAACTAACACAAGTAGCCCACTCAGCTCTTGAGGTTACTGCACACTTGGAAAGTGGCTAGTTATACCGGAAACTGAAATTTTAATTTTATTTAATTTTAATTAATTTAAACTTAAATAGCTCAAACCCTGGAGCTATTGGATTGAGTTGTTCTGCTCTACCCTTTGTCTGCACTCCACTCCCACACAATCACAGAATAGAATTCCTAACTCCCAGACAACTATCCCTGGATGGAATCTGCCATAACTCATGCTCTAACTCCCATTCCAGGTCCCTCCAACATTCTCACTCCTACTCCTACTCCAACTGCAGCCTGTCCTAGCCCATGGTTTCTCAATTTCTTCTTGTTATTGTCCCTCTAAGGAGTCTTTTCAGACGCTTTTTCTTCCTAATTGGCTCCTCCTTTGTGAAATTTTAGTACTCCTGATATACTGTTTATCTGTTTATTTACTATGATCCTTTGGAGGGCCACATATCATTGTAATATCTAAGATTTCTCCCCTCTGAAAAAAAACCCTCCAATTTAAAAATTTAAAAATCACCATCTTACTGGTGATGTTGCCTTCATTGAGAATGCATATCCTAGCCCAGTGATTCTTGACTGGCAATGATTTTATTCCCTGGGGGGACATTTGGTAATGTTCTGAGACTTTTCTTGTTACAACTGGAGGTGCTACTGGTATCTAGTGAGAAGTCAAAGAAACTGCTAAACATGCTAAAAAAAATTCAAAGGGTAACCTCCCCCACCATCACAACAAAAAACATTATCTGGCTCAAAATGTCAATAGTGCTGAGGTTGAGAAACCCTGTGCTAACTTAATCAACTAAAGACAACCAAAGACAAACCTGTAGTCTCACATGGTTAAGTTTTTTGGTTTGAGTAGGAACTTAGGGGCAAGCCACCAAACAAAGAATTGTTATAGGATTTGGGGGAAGGGTGACGTTTAGGAGAAATTTAAATGAAGCTTAAAGTGAAGCACAGCTGTATGTAAATGAATCCACATCAGGTCTGGACTGTGAGGCAGACTCCAAAACGACAAAGTTAAGATGAACATGAATGCCTAGAAACCCCTTATCTGTACCTTTGCTCCTGGGTTGGAGATCAAGGATTCTTGACTGGATTTTTCCAGACAAGTTCCTCAGTAAGTAAGAAAGCAGTAGTTACTCAACTTTACAACTGAAGACTACTCTCGGGAAAAATACTATTTCCTGTTGACTGTGCAGCTAGCATTTAGCTATATCTGTCCTCCTAGCCTGATCAATGGTGGGAAGATTTTTAACTCTTTAAATCAGCTCTGTTTGAGCTGATGTTTACTTTTTCAAGGCCCATTAATACCACTGCTTTGAACCCACCTTTTTATCCCATTCCACTGGGGAGTCCTTTTATCTTCTCAAATCATTGCTGATCCAGTTTATACCCTAGTTACCATCTCTTTACTGGCTTGAACCTTTGTTGCATTAGTCTTCTTCTCCTATTAGATGACCTGCAAACATCTGACTCTGGAGCCATACAGGCATTTGAACAAGGCTGGAAAAAACAAAACTCAAGAAAGCAAGCAAGTAAAAAAAAAAAAATATCCAACAACAAACTGTCATTCCTGTACCTATGAGCTACAACAAATTTATGCTTATCAACCTCATTTGAGCTCCAAGTTTAGTTTGGCCATCTTTTTACTCCTCTGCCTCTTCTATTTCTCTCTAAGAGACCTCCATGCCCCAAAGGCATAGCCACTTGCTTTGAGACTCATCCATTCATGCATTTGTTCTATTTAGTCTTCAAATATTTAACTTCTTACTACATGTCAGATCTGCTGGTATGTAGAAATAAAATGCATACAATTTCTCCCCTCAAGACACTCAGAGTCCAATGCGAGAGAGATTCATAAGCAAACCAACAATTACAATACAGCAACACACATGTGTTTATATTCCGGGGTAATCTGGGTGGCTTCCTGGCTTCAGTTGCCAATTATGGGGTATTCATCCTTCAGGATGGGTCAGGTTTTTCCGTAATAAACAAACCTTCCAAGCTTCAGTTGCTTAACACCATGAATGTTTTATTTCTAACTGTACTCTGTGTTGCTCCGGGGTGTCAGGAAACTCGATCTCAGCATGAGCTTCCCCAGTCACCACAGCAAGGGGAAGAGAATGTGACCAATCACACAATGGCTCTTTTTGTGTGTGCGAAAGCAATGGTTTTATTTATTTATAAATTTATTTGGACAGAAATTTAGATCTCTTTCATTGTGGATCCTTTTTTAAATTCTGGGTCTGTGTTTTTCTTTGTAGGTAGTTTCTTATTTTTTGAGGTAACATTGATTTATAACAGTGTATAAATTTCAGTTGTACATCATTATATTTCACTTTCTGTATAGACTACATGAATGGATAAAGAAGATGTGGTAGATATGTGTACGATGGAATACTACTCAGCCATAAAAAGATGAAATCTTGCCATTTGCAACAGCATGGATGAACCTTGAGGGTATTAATCTAGGCAAAATAAGTCAGATGGAGAAAAACAAAAACCATATGATTTCATTCATACATGGAAGATAAACAAATAGATGAAACACATGGGTACAGAGAAGAAAAAGGCAGGTACCAGAGGGGAAGTGAGATGGGGGGAGTGCAAAAGGGGCAAAGGGGCACATTCGCACAATGGTTCTTAAATGTCCTCCCGGTCACATTCTATTGGCCATACCTACTTCAAAGGGGATGGAGCAGAGTAATCCTACAATGTGCCTTGAAGGAAAGGAATATTTGTGAAGAGAATTAAGGACTAGCACAGACTGATATTTAGCAATATCAATAACTGTTTGAGCACTTGGACCCCTTCTAGTTTCTTCCCTCTAGTAAGAAAGGTGAGCTTTTAAGTTGCCGGGAAACAAAACAAAACAAAATGTCTCAAAAAATTTAAGAAGATTGAAATCATATCTAGCATCTTTTCTGACCACAGTGGTATGAAACTAGAAATCAACTACAAGAAGAAAGCTGGAAAAGTCACAAATATGTGCAGGCTAAACAACATGCTCCTAAACAACCATTGGATCAATGAAGAAGTCAAAGGAGAAATTAAAAAATTACTAAAGACAAATTAAAATGAAAACACAACATATAAAAATCTATGGGATGCAGCAAAAGTGGTACTAAAAGGAAAGTTTATAGCATACAGGCCTATCTTAAGAAACAAGAAAAATCTCAAATAAACAGTCTAACATTACACCTATAGGAACTAGAAAAAAGAAGAACAAATGAAGCCACAAATCAGTGGAAGAAGGGAAATCATAAAAATCAGAGTGGAAATTAGTGAAATAGAAACTAAAAAGACAATAGAAAAATCAATGAAACTAAGAGCTGGTTCTATGAAGAGAAAACCAAAATTGACAGATGTTTAGCTCTACTCACAAAGAAAAAAAGAGAGAAGTCTCAAATCAATAAAATCAGAAACAAAAGAGGAGAAATTACAATAGATACCACAGAAATATAAAGAATTACCAGAGAATATTATGGAAAGCTGTATGCCAACAAATTAGATAACCCAGAAGAAATGGATAAATTCCTAGAATCATACGACCTTCCAAAACTGAATCAATAAGAGATGGAGAATCTGAATAGACTGATCACTAGTAAGGAGATTGAAATAGTAATAAACAACCTCCAAAAAATGAAAGTCCTGGACCAGATGGCCTCTCTGGTGAATTCTACCAAACACTCAAAGAAGATCTAATACCTATCCTTCTCAAACTCTTCCAAAAAATTGAAGAGGATGGGATGCTTCCTAACTCATTTTATGAGGCCAACGTTACCCTGATACCAAAGCCAGACAAGGATAACACACAAAAAGAAAATTACAGGACAATATTGCCAATGAATATAGATGCAAAAATCCTCAACAAAATATTAGCAAATCAAAATACAACAATACATTAAAAGAATCATATGCCATGATCAGGTGAAATTTATTCCAGAGATGCAAGGATGGTTCAACATCCACAAATCAATCAATGTGATACACCACATTTACAAAATGAAGAACAAAAATCACACGATCATCTCAATAGATGCAGAGAAAGCATTTGACATGATTCAGCATCCATTTATGGTAGAAAAAAAAACTCTCAATAAAATGTGTATAGAAGAAAAAACCTGAACATAATAAAGGCTATATATGACAAATCCACAGCTAACATCATACTCAACAGTGAAAAACTGAAAGATTCCCCCCTAAGAACAGGAACAAGACAAGGATGCCCACCCTTATTTAACATAGTATTGGAAATCCTAGCCAGAGCAGTTAGGCAAGAAAAAGAAATAAAATGTATCTAAATGGGAAAGGAAGGAGTAAAACTGTTACTATTTGCAGATGATAAGATCTTTTATAGAAAACCCTAAAGAATCCCCCCAAAAAAACTATTAGAAATAATAAATGAATATAGTAAATTTACAGGGTACAAAATCAACATATAAAAATCAATTGCACTTTTACACATTAACAACAAACTAGCAGAAAGAGAAATCAAGAATACAATCCCATTTACAATCACAACAAAAAGAATAAAATACCTAGGAGTAAATTTATCCCAGGAGGTGAAAGATCTATACACTGAAAACTATAAGACATTATTAAAAGAAATTTAAGAAATCACAAAGAAATGGAAAGATATTCTGTGCTCATGGATTGGAAGACTAAACATAGTTAAAAATGTCTATACTACCTAAAGCAATCTATGGATTCAATGCAATCCCTATCAAGATCCCAACAACTTTTTTCACAGAAATAGAACAAAGAATCCTAAAATTTATATGGAACCACGAAAGACCCCAAATAGCCAAAGCAATCCTGTGAAAAAAGAACAAAGCTGGAGGTATCACACTCCCTGGTTTCAAAATAAACTACAAAGCTATAGTAATCGAAACAGCATGGTACTGACACAAGAACAGACACACAGGTCAATGGAACAGAATTGAGAGCCCAGAAATAAACCCACACATTTATTGACAACTAATTTTTGACAAAGGAACCAAGAACATACAATGGAGAAAGGAAAGTCTCTTTGATAAATGGTGTTGGGAGGTGCCAGCCCTGTGGTTTAGTGGTTAACTCTGGCGTGCTTCACTTCAGCAGCACAGATTCACAGGTTCAGACCTCAGGCATGGACCTACACCACTCATCAGCCATGCTGAGGAGGCAACCCACATACAAAATAAAGGAAGATTGGCACAGATGTTAGCTCAGGGCTAGTCTTCCTCACCAAAAAAAAAAAAAAGCCACATTCAAAAGAATAAAAGTAGACCATTACCTTACACCATACACAAAAGTTAACTCAAAAGAGTTTTTGAGTTGTATACTCAAAAGTACACAAAAGAATGGATTAAAGACTTGAATGTAAGACCTGAAACCATAAAACTCCTGGAAGAAAACATAGACAGTATGCTCTTTGATATCAGTCTTAGCAGTATCTTTTTGAATATGTCTCCTCAGATAAAGGAAATGAAAGGAAAAATTAAAAAATCAGAATACATCAAACTAAAAAATCTTCTGGGGGCCGGCCCGGTGGCATAACGGTTAAGTGTGCATGCTCCACTGTGGCCACCTGGGGTTCGCAGGTTCAGATCCTGGGTGGGCACTGACACACTGCTTGTCAAGCCATGCTGTGGCAGTGTCCCATATAAAGTAGAGGAAGATGGGCACAGATGTTAGCCCAGGGCCAATCTTCCTCAGCAAAAAGGAGGATTGGCAGCAGATGTTAGCTCAGGGCTAGTCTTCCTCACAAAAAAAAAAAAAAAACTTCTGCACCACAAAAGAAACCATCAAAACAAAAAGAGAAAGCAAAACAAAAGGAAAACCTACCAACTGGGAGAATTTATTTGCAAATCATATATCTGATAAGGGGTTAACATCCAAAGCATATAAAGATCTCATACAACTCAACAACAACAAAAAACTTGATTAAAAAAATGGGCAGAGGAAATGAACAGACATTTTTCCAAAGATATACAGATGGCCATCAGGCATATGAAAAGATATTAACATCACTAACTATTAGGGAATTGCAAATCAAAACCACAATGAAATATCACCTCACATCTGTCAGACTGGCTATTATTAAAAAGATAAGAAATAAGTGTTGGAGAGGATGTGGAGAAAAGGAAACCCTCATACACTGCTGGTGGGAATATGTAAGTTGGTGCAGCCACTATGGAAAACAATATAGAGAGCCTTCAAAAAATTAAAAATGGGATTACCATATTATCCAGCTATTCCATTTTTGGGTATTTATCCAACGAACATAAAAACACTAATTCAAAAGGATATATGTACCCTTGTGTTCATTGCAGCATTATTCACAGTAGGCAAGACTTGGAAACAACCTAAGTGCCCACAAACAAATGAATAGATAAAGAATATGTGGTGTATATATATGCAATATAATACTACTCAGCCGTAAAACAAGAAGAAATCTTGCTATATGCAACAACATAGATGAAGCTAGAAGGTATTACGCTAAGTGAAATAAGTCAGAGAAAGACAAATACCACATGATTTTACTCATATGTGGAAGATAAACAAACACTTGAATATAAGAACAGATTGGTGGTTACCAGAGGGGTGCGGGGATGGTGAAAGGGGTAAAGGGGTACATTTGTATGGTGACAGCTGGAAACTAGACTCTTGGGTTGGAACACAATGTAGTCTATCCGGAAGGTGAAACATAACGACATACACCTGAAATATATACAGTTATAAATCAATGTTACCTCAATTAAAATACAAAGTAACAATAACAACAAAACCCAAAACAAAATTAATTGAGAAAGTAGAGGATATTAATGTAGATAAACTAGTGCTTCTCAATCAGTACCCTGAGAATGGGTTATAGGTAAGGGGAGATACTGTTCCTCCCCCCATCAGCACTGGGAGTAATCAGAATCAAACTTGGGTGTACACCAGAATCACCAGAGAGCCTTGTTAAACCCAGACTACTGGGCCCTGCTCCCAGAGTTTTACTCAATAGTTTTGGGGTGGGGCCCCAGATTTTGCATTTCAAACAAGTTTTTGTGTGATTTTGATTCTCCTAGTCTAGGGAACACACTGAGAACCACTGCCTTGGAGTTTGTAGATCACCCAAACTAGTTGTCTCCACCTGTGAGCAGCCTCACAAGTTTTTCTCAGTGTGCAAACCAAATGCTACAATTTTATATACATACATTCCATAATTGGGAAGATGTTGACTCTAGACTGCCCCAAATTTAGGAATCTTGGCTGCGTCTTGGAGAAAAATGAAAGGGAGGAAACTGGATGGAAAAGTGAGACTGAAAGAGATTGTGTTAAAGTAAGAGAGATTGGGGCCATGTTTAAATATTTGTCTGAGAATGCCTGTAATGAATGTGAGAAGAAACATGCCTTATTGTAACAGGAGGATGGGGACAGAGGAGGAAAAGTGAGAGAAAAGCTGAAATTGTAGTGGAAAGAAGTTGAATAAGAGATTCTTTTTGCTGGATTCTATGTTCCCATAAAGCAGAAAATAAGTTTTCTGTATTAGTTTTCTACTGCTGTGTAGAAGTTGCCACAAATTTAGTAGCTTAGAATGATACACATTATCTCAGAGTTTCTGTGGGCAAGAGTCCAGCACTGGTTAGCTGGGTCCTCACCAGGGTGAAATCAAGGTGCTGGCCAATATTCTCATCTGAGGCATAGGGTCCTTTTCCAAGTTAATTCAAGGTGTTGGCAGAATTTGGTTTCTTGCTAAGACTGAGGTTTCTGTTTTCTTGTTAGCTGGTGGTTAGAGGTTGCTCCCAACTCCTGGAGGCCACCCTGATGTCCGAGACATTTGGCACTCTCAAACATGACAGCGACTTCTTCAGAGCTAGCAGGAGAATCTCTAGTCTTCTGTAATGGAGTCTTATACAACATCATATAATAATAAGAGTGACTATTCAATCACCTTGCTCAAAAACACAACTTAATTAAGGTATTGACAATCTCACCAAACTCACAGGCCCTGTCCACACTCAAGGGGAGGATATTATGCAGGTTGTATACACCAAGGTGCAGGAATCTTGGGGCCATTTTGGAATTCTATACATATTCTAAAACGAGCTGGGAGATGGTGGGGTTGGAGGTGTGAGCAGAGTGGCAATGGGTCAAAATAGTGCTTTTGTAGTGTTGATCTTAAACAAATAGAGAGCTAGTTATTTCTCTAGCAAAAATGGGTTTATTCAGGATCAGCAAAGAATTGCAATTCAGGATCTGCAACCATGTCATGCCATGTGCAAGTCCCAAGCAACAAGGGGAAGAGAAACTCTTTTATTGAGGAGAAGAGGAAGTGAGAGGGCTATTCTAAACAAACAGTCTATGGGAGGAGACTGGGAGTTTGAAGAGTAGTGGTTTTTCATTGGCTGAGTTATGACAGTCTCTCATTGACTGAGCTATTGCTGGGCAAGAAGAGGAAGTCTTTCTTCCTTTTATTGGAGTCTGCAAGGGTTGTAAGGCATGTGAACTCCCCTTTCTGGCCTCCCAACGCCATTTTAAATGAATTTTATGTTTATTAATTTTCACATTTTTCCCTTTTGATCAAGATCTTTCTTTGAAAGTATCACTGATCAACAGGTTTTTCCAGTTTTATTGGCCTTTTGTCCCTCAATGCTAAGAGGGACGTTTCCTGGGTGTCATACCCCATGTCAGAGGGAAAGGGCACAGATTGGAAACCTATTGATGTCACATTTGATAAACAAGGAGGGATAGGAGAGACAACTCTCAGACTTTTTTTTCTAAAGTCCATTTGTTATCTAGATCATAGCCATTCATTGGAAATCATCTGAAGCACTATGTCATTATCAAAGGTTTAGCAGACAAACGTTCAACAAGACTAATCTGAATATCTTGGGAAAGCTGTCTCATCAGATCTACTTAAATTCTAGGAAATTTTTACTTTTATGGCACCAAAATGATATGTATGTCCAGTCAGGGTTTAGTACTTTCTTTAGGTGTGTCATGTGAATCCAAGAGTCTATTCCTTGGAGTTTGTGGCACAAGTGTTAGTTACCAGTACCTTATAGGGTCTTTCCAGTGAGGTTGAAGAGAGTCCTTCTGGAGGTAGCTTTTCCAATAAATAAAATTTCCAGGCTACAAGGTGTGATGCTTAAGGTCTTTGATTCCCTGGAGTGCACTGTGAAAAGATTGCTCTACCAAAACATGGTTATTTTTTTTTTATAAATTTTTTGTTTATTGCAGTAACATTGGTTTATAACATTGTAAAAATTTCAGGTGTACATCATTGTACTTCAATTTCTGCATGGACTACATCATGTTCACCACCAAAATACTAATTATAACACATCACCACACATGTACCGAATTATCCCTTTCACCCTCGTCCCTCCCCCCTTCCCCTCTGGTAACCACCAATCAAATCTCTGTCCCTATGTGTTTGTTTATTGTTGTTATTATCTACTACTTAATGAAGGAAATCATACGGTATTTGACCTTCTCCCTCTGACTTATTTCACTTTGCATTATACCGTCAATGTCCATCCATGTTGTCACAAATGCCTGGATTTCATCGTTTCTTATGGCTGAGTAGTATTCCATTGTGTATATATAACACATCTTCTTTATCCATTCGTCCCTTGATGGGCACTTAGGTTGCTTCCAAGACTTGGCTATTGTGAATAACGCTGCAATGAACACAGGGGTGCATGTACCTTTGCAAATTGGTGTTTTCAAGTTCTTTGGATAAATACCCAACAGTGGAATAGCTGGATCATATGGTAGTTCTATCCTTGATTTTTTGAGGAATCTTCATACTGTTTTCCATAGTGGCTGCACCAGTTTGCACTCCCACCAACAGTGTATGAGAGTTCCCTTCTCTCCACATCCTCTCCAACACATATTGTTTCCTGTCTTGTTAATTATAGCCATTCTGACGGGCATGAGGTAATATCTCATTGTAGTTTTGATTTGCATTTCCCTGATAGTTAGTGATTTTGAACATCTTTTCATGTGTCTGTTGGCCATCTGTATATCTTCTTTGGAGAAATGTCTGTTCAGGTCTTTTGCCCATTTTTTAATTGGGTTGGTAGTTTTTTTGTTGTTGAGATGCATGAGTTCTTTATATATTTTGGAGATTAAGCCCTTATCAGATGTATGGTTTGCAAATATCTTCTCCCAATTGTTAGGTTGTCTTTTCGTTTTGTTGATGGTTTCCTTTCCTGTGCAGAAGCTTTTTAGTTTGATGTAGTCCCATTTGTTTATTTTTTCTATTGTTTCTCTTGCCTGGTCAGATGTGGTGTTTGAAAAGATGTTGCTAAGACTGATGTGGAAGAGCGTACTGCCTATGTTTTCTTCTAGAAGTTTCATAGTTTCAGGTCTTACATTCAAGTCTTTAATCCATTTGGAGTTAATTTTTGTGCATGGTGTAAGGTAACAGTCTACTTTCATTTTCTTGCATGTGGCTATCCAGTTTTCCCAACACCATTTGTTGAAGAGACTTTCTTTTCCCCATTGTATGTTCTTGGCTCCTTTGTCAAAGATTAGCTGTCCATAGATGTGTGGGTTTATTTCTGGGCTTTTGATTCTATTCCATTGACCTGTGTGTCTGGTTTTGTGCCAGTACCATGCTGTTTTGGGTACTATAGCTTTGTAGTATATTTTGAAATCAGGGAGTGTGATACCTCCAGCTTTGTTCTTTTTTCTCAGGATTCCTTTAGCTATTCGGGGTCTTTTGTTGTTCCATATAAATTTTAGGATTCTTTGTTCTATTTCTGTGAAAAATGTTGTTGGAACTATGATAGGGATTGCATTGAATCTATAGATGGCTTTAGGAAGTATGGACATCTTAACTATGTTAATTCTTCCAATCCAAGAGCACGGAATATCTTTCCATTTCTTTGTGTCTTCTTCAATTTCTTTCAGAAATGTTTTATAGTTTTCGGTGTACAGATCTTTCACCTCTTTGGTTAAGTTTATTCCTAGGTATTTTATTCTTTTTGTTGCAATTGTAAATGGGATGGTATTCTGAATTTCTCTTTCTGCTACTTCGTTGTTAGTGTACAGAAATGCAACTGATTTTTGTATGTTGATTTTGTATCCTGCAACTTTACCGTATTCGTTTATTACTTCTAAAAGTTTTCTGGTGGATTCCTTAGGGATTTCTATATATAAAATCACGTCATCTTCAAATAGTGACAGTTTCACTTCTTCCTTTCCAATTTGGATCCCTTTTATTTCTTTCTCTTGCCTGATTGCTCTGGCTAGGACTTTCAGTACTATGTTAAATAGGAGTGGTGACAGTGGGCATCCTTGTCTGGTTCCTGTTCTTAGAGGGATAGCTTTCAGTTTTTCACCATTGAGGATGATATTAGCTGTGGGTTTCTCATATATGGTCTTTATTATGTTGAGGTACTTTCCTTCTATACCCATTTTATTCAGAGTTTTTATCATAAATGGATGTTGTATCTTGTCAAATGCTTTCTCTGCATCTATTGAGATGATCATGTGATTTTTGTTCTTCATTTTATTAATGTGGTGTATTACATTGATTGATTTGCGAATGTTAAACCATCCCTGCATCCCTGGAATAAATCCCACTTCATCATGGTGTATAATCTTTTTAACGTATTGTTGTATGCGATTTGCTAGTATTTTGTTGAGGATTTTCGCATAGATGTTCATCAGTGATATTGGCCTGTAATTTTCTTTTTTTGTGTTGTCCTTGTCTGGTTTTGGTATCAGGGTAATGTCAGCTTCGTAGAATGAGTTAGGGAGCTTCCCCCCCTCCTCAATTTTTTGGAAGAGTTTGAGAAGGATAGGTATTAAGTCTTCTTTGAATGTTTGGTAGAATTCACCAGGGAAGCCATCTGGTCCTGGACTTTTATTTTTGGGGAGGTTTTTGATTACTGTTTCGATCTCCTTACTGGTGATTGGTCTATTCAAATTCTCTACTTCTTCTTGATCCAGTTTTGGAAGGTTGTATGATTCTAAGAATTTATCCATTTCTTCCAGATTGTCTAATTCGTTGGCATATAGCTTTTCATAGTATTCTCTTATAATCTTTTGTATTTCTGAGGTGTCTGTTGTAACCTCTCCTCTTTCATTTCTGATTTTACTTATTTGTGCCTTCTCTCTTTTTTTCTTGGTGAGTCTAGCTAAAGGTTTGTCAATTTTGTTGATCTTTTCAAAGAACCAGGTCTTGGTTTTATTAATTTTTTCTATTGTTTTTTTGGTCTCTATTTCATTTATTTCTGCTCTGATTTTTATTATTTCCCTTCTTCTACTGATTTTGGGCTTGGTTTGTTCTTCTTTTTCCAGTTCCTTTAGGTGCATTGTTAGATTGTTTATTTGAGATTTTTCTTGTTTGTTGAGATAGGCCTGTATCGCTATAAACTTCCCTCTTAGAACCACTTTTGCTGTATCCCATAAATTCTGGCATGTCGTATTTTCATTTTCATTTGTCTCCAGGTATTTTTTGATTTCTTCTTTGATTTCTTCGTTAACCCAGTCGTTGTTCAGTAGCATTTTGTTTAATCTCCATGTATTTGTGGCTTTTCTGATTTTCTTCCTATAGTTGATTTCTAGTTTCATACCGTTGTGGTCAGAAAAGATGCTTGGTATTATTTCAATCTTCCTAAATTTATGGAGACTTGTTTTGTGGCCTAATATGTGATCAATCCTGGAGAATGTTCCATGTGCATTTGAAAAGAACGTGTATTCTTCTGTTTTTGGATGGAATGCTCTGTATATATCTACTAGGTCCATCTGTTCTAGTGTGTCGTTTAAGGCCAATGTTTCCTTATTGATCTTCTGTTTGGATGATCTATCCGTTGGTGTAAGTGGAGTGTTAAATTCCCCTACTATTATTGTGTTACTGTCTATTTCTCTTTTTATGTCTGTTAATAATTGCTTTATATATTTAGGTGCACCTACATTGGGTGCATAGATATTTACAAGTGTTATATCCTCTTGTTGGATTGTTCCCTTGATCATTATGTAATGCCCTTCTTTGTCTCTTTTTACAGTTTTTGTTTTAAAGTCTATTTTGTCTGATATGAGTACTGCTACTCCAGCTTTCTTTTCATTGCCGTTTGCGTGGAGTATCTTTTTCCATCCCTTCACTTTCAGTTTGTGAGTGTCTTTAGGTCTGAAGTGTGTCTCTTGTATGCAGCATATATATGGGTCTTGTTTTTTTATCCAGTCAGCCAACCTATGCCTTTTAATTGGAGCATTTACTCCATTGACGTTTAAAGTAGCTATTGATAAGTATGTACTTACAGCCATTTTTTAACTTTTTTTTTCTCAGTGTTTTAGTAGTCCTTCTGTGTTCCTTACTTCTATACAGAATTGATGGTCACTTTAGTTTGACCTCTGTCTGAAAGCTGTACTCTTTAACTCCCCTCCTCCCTCCTTTTATGTTTTTGATATCATATCTAACCTCTTTTTTGTGTATTTGTATCCATTACGTTCTAATCATGGAAATAGATAATTTTTCCTATTTTTGGTCTTCTCTTTTCCCCTTAAATCAGTCCCTTTAACATTTCTTGTAGCACCGGTTTCTTGGTGACAAACTCCTTTAATTTTTGCTTATCTGGGAAAATTTTGATCTCTCCTTCCATTTTGAATGATAACCTTGCTGGGTAGAGTATCCTTGGCTGTAAGTTTTTTCCTTTTACCACTTTAAATATATTGTGCCATTCTCTTCTAGCCTGTAAGGTTTCTGCTGAGAAGTCAGCTGATAGCCTTATGGGGTTTCCTTTGTATGTAACGTGACATTCTCTTGCGGCTTTTAGGATTCTCTCTTTATCTTTAATTCTGGACATTTTGACTATGATGTGTCTTGGTGTGGGCCTCTTTGGGTTTATCTTGTTTGGGGCTCTCTGTGCTTCCTGTACCTGGATGTCTGTTTCCTTCCTTAGGTTAGGGAGGTTTTCATCTATTATTTCTAGAAATAGATTCTCTGCCCCCTTGTCTCGCTCTTCTCCTTCCGGGACACCTATAACATGGATGTTAGTGCGCTTGATGTTGTCCCAGAGGTCCCTTAGACTGTCCTCACTCTTTTTAATTCTTTTCTCTTTTACCTGTTCACCTTGGGTAATTTCTTCTAGTCTTTCTTCCAGCTCACAGATCCGTTCTTCTGTATCCTCTACTCTGCTTTTGAGTCCCTCTAATGAATTTTTCGTTTCCAGTATTGTATTCTTCATTTCTGATTGGTTCTTTTTTATATCTTCCATTTCTTTATTGACATTCTCACTGAGTTCATCTATTCTTCTCCCCAGATCAGTGAACATCCTTAACACTCTTAGTTTGAACTCTCTGTCAGGTAGGTTGCTCATTTCTGTTTCACTTACTTCCTTTTCTGGGGTTTTGTCCTTTTCCCTTACTTGGAATGTATTCTTTTGCCTCCTCATTTTGCCTCTTTCCCTGTGCTTGTGTCTACGTATTAGGTAGGTCAGCTACGTCTCCTGCTCTTGGATAGGTGACCTTATGTAAGTGATGCCTTAGGAGGCTTCCAGTGTGCTTCCCTCAGTTCTCAATGTTCCAGGGGTGACCCCTATGTGGGCTACGTGTGTCCTTCTATTGTGGCCTGTCAGCTCTCCCTATAGGCGCCCAGGGAGGCTGAGTTATGCCCCTGGCCAGCTGTTGTTATGCTCAGCGGCTTGTAGTTGTTGTGGGCCCTTCAGTCTCTTTATCAAGTGTGGGGAGCCCCAGCACAGTTGGCTGTAAGTTCTAATACCACATTTGTGTTGCAGTATTTCTTTTAAGTGAGTAGGCCCCCAGCGTGGCAGGTTGTTAGGCTCAGGACCTTACAATTGCTGTAAGCCTCTAGCCTATTAGGTCTCTTGTCAGCTCTCTGAGGATTGCAGCTGGGTGGGGCTGGCCTCAGGCGCAGGAGCACCCAATTGTTTCAGGCTTTGGAAGGTGGGGCAAACCTCCTATGTGGGTCTTTGAGAAGCACAAGTCTTCTGCAGCTGACAAGCCCTGCTGCCCACAGGTCCACACACACAGTCAACACAGTCCTGCCCTGTGTGAGCACCCCGACCTCCCCAAGCGGACCCAGTCTCACCACGGCGGGAGCCCCACACACTCCGCCACCGCCCCACACTCTCCACCCACTCCTTGTGCACACCCTGCCCGCTCAAGTCGGCTCAGTTGCCAGGCTGCAGAGAATCCAGTCACCAATCTATGCAGGCCCACACATTGCCTGAGGGCTTGTTGTTGGGTGGGGCCAGTCTCTAGGGTGGGCTGCCTGCCCTGGCTGAGCTGGATTAAATTGGTGCTCTAGTGGGTGGAGCAGACCCTGGGCTAGCAGGCCTCAGGGAGAACTCCAATGGCGTCTGTGTCAGCACGCTCACACCAGGCCACAACAATGGCCGCCGCCAATGTCCCAGTCCCTGGAGAGGTCTCACCCCTCACCGAGATGCACTCAGGGCCTATTAGGTGAGTCTCTTGTCACCAAAGCACTGTGCACCTTTCTTTCTGGTGATTTTAGGATGCTTTCTGGAACGGGTGAGTTTGTGCGAGGGCCCTTTAAGAGCCAGTTTTAGTTTCTTTGTGAACCGGGTTTTCTGGGGGTGCTCCCCAATGCTTTAGTAGCAGGCAAAGTCAGATATTATGCTGCTGGTGTCGATTGTGCTGGGTCCACAAAATGCCCACAGCGGGGGCGCTCCCCGGCTCAGGACCCGGTGCCTCCAGGGAGGGTGCGTACCTGTGAGCTGCTCCCGGTGGCTGTGAAGCTGGCGGCTTGTGAAGGCAGCGTTTTTCCTCTCCGGAAGGGGGTCTCTGCCTCTTCTACCTCAGTTAGGATTGTCCGTTGTTGCAGGAGTTCCTCTTATCCAGTTTTCAGTTCTGTCTCAGGGGTAATTTTTCCGCGAGTAGTTGTAAATTGGCTGTGTCCACAGGAGGAGGTGAGTTCAGAGTCTGTCTACGCCGCCATCTTGACTCCGCCCTCCAAAATATGGTTATTTTTAATAAAAGCAAAGCAATTAGGCCATTGCAATATTGGAGTATATATCCTTTTATCAGCTGTGGGTCAAATGAGGCAGGAGCCAAGTGCATTGGGCCTCCTATGACTATCTCAAAGGGTGAGAGTTTCTGAGTTCCAAAACAGGTGGATCTGAGATTTAGAAAGACCAGTGACAATGCTTTTGGTCAAAGTATTTGGAGAGTCTCTACAAATTTTGCCAATTGTGTCTTAATAATGCCATTAGTGCATTTGGCTAAACCAGAGGTTTGAGCATGGTAAGCACAGTGAAATTGTTGTAAAACCGGCCAAACACTGCAGACTTGTCAAACTACCTGAGCAGTAAAATGGTTCCTTGATCATTATGAAGTTTGAGGGGGTTTCTCAGACAGGGATAATCTTTTCCAAATAGACTTTAGCCACAAGAGAGGGAATAGTCTGTCTGCAAGTGAAGACTTCAGTCCAGTGAGAAAAGGTGCAGACCATGCTAACACATATTTATATTCATGAGACAGGGGAAGTTGTATGAAATCCATTTGCCGAAACTTGAATGGTCCATTAGGCACTTTAAAATGTCCGGGAGCAGTATAAACAAACAGGCTTCCCTGGATTGTGTTTTGGGCAATTGGGACAAGTGAGGTAGGTACTTTTTGCAACCTTGTTACTATTTCCCCACCAATATTGATTCATGAATGATATAATTTTATCATTAGACCAATAATCTATTGCATTTACAGTGGTTGGGTTTGGGAATTTTAGAGTCTCTGGTAGGACTGGATTGTTATTTGGTCTGAACCACAGCTTTATCTTTTTATCAAATCAATATTTGTTGAATTTTCACTTTTCTGAGGCCACGTTTTTTGCTTCTCTAGCCAGTTTTTCTAAGTTATAATTTAGGGAAATATCCATTTGGACCATGAGAGAGGTTTGACTGTTGTTATTTCAAGGGCTGCATTCCTTGTGGAAGTGTCAGCAACGTGATTTCCTTTAGCTTCCAGAAAGTGAAGTTTAGAATGCCCCCAGGATCTTAACAATAGCTAAAGCCTCAGGTAAAAGTATAACACCCAATAATTCCTGAACACAGGGGTCATTTTTTTAATTTTTTTTTAATTTTTTGTTTATTGCAGTAACATTGGTTTATAACATTGTATAAATTTCAGGTGTACATCATTATACTTCTATTTCTGCATGGATTACATCATGTTCTCATGTTCACCACTGAATTACTAATTACAATCCATCAAGGGGTCATTTTTAATTTTATTTCCACTGGAATTAAGAACGCCATGTTGCCTCCATGACATTCTGAAATCCTGAGATACTCCAAAAGCCTATCTACAATCAGGATAAATGTTGGCAGCTTTGCCTTTGGCCAAGCCCACGTAAGAGCATATAATTCAGCCTGTTGGGCTGAAGTAGCGGTAGGTAAAGATGCTGCCTCAACAATATTTTAAAAAGTTGCAATAGTACATCCACCATAATATTTGCTATTGTCATCTTTTAAATAAGAACCATCAGTGAACCATAAGAAGTTGGCATTACTTAAAGGAGTTTCTTGCAGATCATCATGAGGAGTCAGATGGTGATGCATCAGCATAAGGCAGTAGTGAATTGCTTCATTGGTAACAGAGGGGAGAAGAGTATCAGGGTTAAGGTTATTGCACTGTAAAAGAGTTATGTGAGGATCAGTTAACAAAAGGATTTTGTAGAAGGTGAGGTGGCTGGCTGAAATATGTTGAGTGTGATGAGAACTCAGGTGGACTTCTACTGCATGAGGTACAAAAATGGTTAAAGGGGATCCCACAACAATTTTCTCATTGGCCTTAATCAAAAGGGCAGTGGCAGTAATGGCTCTAAGGCAAGGAGGTATCCCTGTGCCACAGGGCCGAGTTGCTGCTATAATACCCTATGGGTCAATGGTGGTCCCGGTGTTTTTGAGTGAGTACCTCGAGGGCATTCCCTTCCTTTTCACATACAAAAAGGAAAAAGGGAATCTGATAATTTGGATGTCCAAGGGCAAGAGGGTTCATCAAACTCTTCTTTAAGGCCTTAAAGACTATGTTGTCTAGTTCTTCCCATAAAATTTGGATGAATTTGTTGTTCCTTAGTAAGACATACAGAGATTTGGCCATAAGAGAGAAATTTTGAATCCAGTTTTGGCATTAACAAACTAGCTTGAGAAAACTTCACAGTTGGTGCTTAGTTTTAGGTTTGGGGAAACTTAGGACACCATGAAGCCTATCTGGATCTAGGTGTAGCCCTCTTTCTGATATCAGATACCCTAAATGTTTAGCCTGGGTTTGGGAAAACTGCAATTTCATTTTGTCCACCTTATGTCCCTTTAAAGCTAAAAGCTTTAGCAAGTGGATTCTGTCTTCCTGTGAGGAGACTTGAGAGGGAAAGCAAAGAACCAAATTGTCCACATATTGCAACAAAGTAGAACCCCTAGAGGACTTTATATTATCTAGATCAGCATTCAGGATTTGTGAGAAATAAGAAGGACTCTTAGTTAAACCCTGAGGCACCCTTGGCCCTTGGGTTTTCTCACAGGTAAAATAGGAGTATTACAGGAACTAGTGCAAGGGATAATGAGATTTTGAGTTTTGTAATTTTATATTATGGGCTTTATACTTTGAAAGGCTTATTTACTTATAGGATATTGATTAATCCTGGGAAGAGGTTTTGAAGGATCTATTTTAATATTGATTGGAATTGTGCTGTAAGTTTTATCAATATCAGTTACAGATTTTGCCCATAAGGAGCGTGGTAGCTGATTCCATAGGGACACATGGTAAGTATTTCCAGAATCAGTTCCAGTACTGTCAGAGATGGAGCAAATAAAAGATGACAAAGGATCATTCACTTGGTTGGCTGCTTTGATGATTTACTGTGAAATTCTAGAATTATTTCCCTCTTTTGGGAGAAAGAAATTCCAGCATGATACTTTTACAAGAAGTCGACATTATAAACGAATAGAAGCAGAAGAACTAAGGAGAAAAGGGTGTGTGTCTCTCAAAGTGTCTAAATGAAAGGGAATAGGTTCAGAGACAGGAACATTTTGAGGTTTGTCAGAAATTCCCACTATTTGAACTCTTTTAGTACTCTGAGGCAGGGGCTACTTTATAGCAGTGGGGTTGAGCACAGAGAGTGTGGCTCCAGTGTCAGTTAGGACAGAAAGATTCATCCCCAATCTGGAGAAATGTTTCTCCAAACTGATTAAGAGGGAAGATTGAGAAGAATCCCTGTAGTTCCTCAGAGCCCCATCACTGGGAATTTTGAGGACATTGAAAAGGTTGGTTAGAGGGCTGAAGGTGCCTAAAACACTTAAATTTGTAACAATCTCTTTTCCAATGTACTGGCTCTTTGCAATAATAAAAGAAACTAGGAGAATTTTGGTTTCGTTTAGGGGTCTTCATTTACTGGAGTTGAAGATTAAGAATTTTAGTGGTCTTTCTTTTAGGTGATTCATCTAGAATGAGAGACCTAGTTTGCCAGACTGACTAAATCTTGAGTGCACATAGCATCCCATTCTCTAAGGGTCCTTTTTACTACAAGGGAAAGGTCCTGGTTCAGTCCATTAATAAACATAAATTTAAAAGCTACCTGAGTGGAACCAACACCTGGAGGAAGACCAGAATTTTCTTTGAAAACAATCTGAAGTCTACTGTAATAGTCATAAACAAGTTTATCAGGTTATTGTGCACAAACTTGAATTTTGTTCCGATCAACAGGCTTTAGAAAAGCCCTAAGATTTGCCTGACGAAGTCATCTAACAATTGCCCGTTCCTGATCATACAACAACACGTCTGTGGATTGGTCTCCTCATTGTAATTCTAGAGACCTTTTAGGATTTTCCCAATTTTAAGTTTTCATCCAATGTTTGGCCTTGATTTCACCTACAAGCATGTGAAATAGATAATATAAGTCAGAGAAACCAGGTTGATAAATTTGAGTGACTATATTAAATTCCTCAGCAAATCAGTGAAGATCTTCAGTTACTTTGAGAAAATCTTTGACTACAGCTTGCAGTTCAGCTTTAGTCCAGAGAATATAAAAAATCAAGAGTTTAGCCTTTGTATCCTTAGAATGCTTAATTTTAAAGGGACAGGTTCTGATAGGTTCAGAGAAAGAGGGAGTAGGGTGAAGTTCAGGGAAAAGGGGAGCTTCTATGAGAAGGTTAGTATGGGGGAACTGAAGGTAAGGAGAAGGTATAGACAGTATAGAAGAGAAGGATGAAGGTGGTGCCAGAGGCAGGACCTGGGTATGAGGAGCTGGGGAAAAAGAACATGATGGCACCAGAGGCAGACCTGAGACAAAGAATCCAGGGAAGATGAACATGAGTCTTTCTTTAATCATTTGTTTTCCTCAGTTAATCTTAAAATTTTATTTTGCAAAGAGGCAATTTTAGACTCCCAGTAATATTTGGAAGCCTCAAAATACCAATCAAATAGGTGCCTCATTCAGTTTTGGAAGTTACAGAGCCATGATTGTCAAATTTGGTTTTAAGAAAAGTAAGTCTGAGGAGTTCAAATGTTCCCCATAATGGCCATTGGTATTCTAAACTGCTTTTGGTTAAGTTGGTCCATTCAGTTAGAAATGTCCATGAGGAATGACCATGGTTTTTAAACACAAAATTGGCCAGAGTACCTTTATGGGGGGCACCCTCAAAATATTTAGATAACTGAGATCCCACTTCTCAGAGGTTTTTTGCCAGGGTAAAAGAATAATTTTCAAACACCGAAACAGCTCAAACAGGTTAAACAGCTTGGAACTCAAACAGCTTGAACAGCTCAAACAGGCTGCAAGCTTAATAGCAGTATAGTTCTAAGGGAACAGCCTAATCCTGAAGGAATCAGGCTGAAGGCTGAACAGCACAGTTTTAATAGAACAGCCTAATTTTGAAGAAGTTAGGATGAAGGCTAAACAGCATAGTTCCAATAGAACAGCCTAATCCTGAAGGAGTCTGAAGGCTGAAGACACAGTTCCACTAGAACAGCCCAATCCCAAAAAAGTTAGGCCAAAGGCTAAACAGAGCAGTTACAATAGAACAGCCCAGTTCCAAAGGAATTGGCCTGAAGGCTGAACAGCATAGTTCCAATGAAGTAGTCTGATTCCAGAGCAATCAGACCAAAGGCTGAGCAGCCAGTTCCAATGGAACGGCCTGATTCTGAAGTGTCAGCTGAAGTGCCAACTGAGTACTAGCAGATAAAACAAGGCCTTAAGTGAAAAAGATGAAGATTTAAAATAGATCCTGAATAGAGCCTGGAGAGCTTAAAAACACAAAGAGAGTGGAGGCTTGGGTCCAGGAGAAAGACTTACCCTCAAACTCCAGGGTCAATGAGAAAAGCAACAAGCTCAACGGGCTCTTTTGCAGGTAATGCACCTGTTTGCTCATCAGCCTTGGAGATCTCAGGGGTCTTCTCTGGATCCCTGTACAGGCTACCAAAATGTTGACCTTAAACAAATAGACAGCCAATTATTTCTCCAGCAAAAATGGGTTTATTTGGGATCAGCAAAGAATTGCAATTCAGAGTCTGCAACCATGGCAAGACATGTGCAAGTTCTGAGCAACAATGGGAGGAGAAACTCTTTCATAAAATGGAAAAGGATGTTGAGAGGGCTATTGTAAACAAAGAGTCCATTGGAGGAGATTGGGAGTTCAAAGGGTAATGGCTTTTTATTGGCTGAATTGTGACAATCTATCGTTGGCTGAGCTGTTGCTAAGCAAGAAGAGGAAGTCCTTCTTCCTGTATGGCTCTGAAATCATCATAGGGTGTGAGCCCCCCCTTCTGACCTCTTGACTCCATTTTAAGCAAAGTTTCTGGTTATTAATTTTACAGTAGAATAGGAGAGAAAGATAACTAGGAAAATCTAGAAGGCCTGTGAAGGAATGTTAACTTCCCATTTGAAGCTTCACACCATGGATATTTAATTTTCTAGCCCAGAAGGTTGTGTGGCTTTTCTCCAGTGGAGCTCAGCAGTTAGGTATAGTCAGGGGGAAGGTTAGCACACTGGTCCAGGGTTGGAGTTTTTCTAGATGAGCGTAACTCAAAGACCACAGGATGAAGTTGTCTATATCTAGTGGAAAAAATGGTTTATGGGGTCTAATCAGAGTAGGTAAAGACATTAAGTAAGCAGGGACTAATGGCAGTGAGGTGGGAAGAACAGTCCTGAAAACATCATGTCTTTGGAAAGACAGATGGTTTTATTTGAACATGTTGTACATGAGGCTAGTTAGCAAAATGGATGCATCTATTGGTTTTATTTGAGGTATCTGAAGCAAAGATTTCAGAGTGAAACAATCATTGGTGATGATACAATCTTTAGCATGACCACGGAAGGTGATGGCTGAAGTAAATTATAAAGATCACTTGAGATTTGATGTAGCACTCATAAGGATCCTAAATCAGATCTCCAGAATCATTGCAGGACTTTGAGTTGAAAGAAGGAGTGTAAGCAGGTGCTGTAGTCATCAGTAAATTAGGTCAATAGCTGATAGTGACAAGGGCATGCAGAAGGTGGACTAGCCAATGGCTGGAGCCTCAAAAAGAACAGAGTTTTCCACGAGGGAAGGGAGGAGTAGCCCTGGGGAGCAAGATGAAGATGACCCACTCTCCCTTTCAGCTGCCCGGGGCCTTCCCAAACTTAACTTCTATCAACCTCTGCTCACCACAGCAGAACTTTGTATGTGGGTATCATCTTATTCTCTTTTGTGTGTTCTGGTCTCTTGTCTCCAGTGGGTGCATCCATTCTGCTAACTAGTCTCATGTATATGTTGAAAAATCACAAAAGCACAAGTCACATATACTGAGTCTGCCTTTTCTCCCCAACTAGACTGTGAACCTCTTAGCAAAGTTTCTTCTATACTCTCCCAGATTTAGCCTATATGGCAGTATTTTTCAAATGCCAGGTCAAGGCCTATTATTTGGCTGAGAAACCTATTGAATAAGTTGAGATCAACATTTTATTTATATTTTTTTGGTCAATAAAAGAGAGTAGAGTATAACAGAAGAGTATATGTATAAAGGGTAAGAATTGTTATGTAAAATTTTTTTCGGTTAAATATAAATATATAACCACAAATATATAAAAGCAAATACGTATACATGTTTTGTGTTGGTCTCAGCCTATCGATAGTGATGCTATCAGCTAGAAATTCCTAGGGACACTCATCTGGGGCCATATTACTTGTGGTGAGCCCCCACAGATATTTCCCCAGCTAGAGCCAATATGGTGGCTGAACCAGCCCTTGCAGTTCTTATCATGATTGCAAGATGCACCTCAGCAACAACTATCAAGGAATTTTGAAAAAACAAGGTTTACTACTCACAAGTCCTGGAGGGTACATGGCACTCCTGGTACCACACAGCCAGGTTGCAAGTAGAGAGAGAGAGAGAGAGCACAGGGACCTAGGGTTCTGCCTTTATTGGGGTCAAGGATGGGGTGTCTAAGGTTTCATGGGTTCATTCTTTATTGGTGAATTCAAAACATAAGAGCCGGAACTAAAGCACAGAAAGGGTAAAGCAGGGTCACTCAAATGGTCAGTTCTCTAGATCAACTAGGGATTTCTAAAAGGGAAACCTCTTGGGTGGGGCAGCCTGGCTCTTTATCTAGTTGTGTAGCTGACAATGTGTTTGTTCAAGATGAATGACTTTGAAGTAGATGCCTCGGCAATCAAAAGCTTAGTGTCATGCATTTATATTACAGTCAAAAAAGCTAATTATCAGGCATTTACACTACAGAACACAAATATATAAACATGAATTATATATATATATATATAATTGAAGCATATATTCCCCCAAATGGATGTCCTGGCTTGCAAAGTAAAGTGTATTTACTATGGGTCAGTTCAAAAAGTTTTGAAAAACACTGCTCTTTGAGATAGGACAATTGCTAGATGTTTACCACAGGCCAGTTGAACATATAAGATGAATAAAAAAATAAAATTTATTTTTTATTCCAGAGTTTATGAACTAAATAATGAATCACACACATATAATTAAGGGAATGATAAAAAAAAAACCAATGTCCTCAGGAGGAGAGCCATCAGGGCTGGCATGGGTGGTTCTGTTATGCTCTCTGAATTCCTTCATCTCCACTGTAACAGGCTAACCCTATATGTCATGGAAAGATTCCTCACAATCCTCTTTAATAGCACATCTCTGTAAGTAGGATTCAACACATCCTTGCCTGCAGAGACAGAAAGAAAAAAAACATTTCTGAGAGTTTTCCTACCTAACGAGCACCCTTTCCTGCAGTGGAGTCTCTATGAACGTATACCCAGAGCCTCCCAGGGGCAGAGCAGACAACGGTTCTTTGCCGGAGGGAGGTCATATGTCCCCTAAAACTGCACATGGCTCTAAAACTCCCGCTGCAATCTATCTCAGTTGTTCTTGGGCCTACTTGAGGGGTACTGATTTTTAGGTTTAAAACTACCTCTTCAAATGAGTAAGGAGAACTCCCAGGTCAAAATTCTGCCTGATTTCTTAGCAGCAAGACTGAATTCAGGAAGGCAGGGTGAGAGAAGAGCACTTTGAACCTAAAATGTTAAATTTGGCAAGATTTTCATTTAGATGTGAGAGTGCAATAAATATGCTCCCAGGCATACAAATTAACTCAGAGACCCTCTACAAAAGGCCTTTTGGAAGAACTGCTCCACATGAAGGGAAATGAATTCAGGAGAAAGCCATTAGTTTTAGAACATTAAGGACATCTTATGTTATCTACATAAGGAATTGCCAAAGGAAAGTATATCCAGAGGAATTTTGAACTAAACCCCAGACCATCCTACTATAGAGGGAACTGGGAGTGG
The DNA here is from genome assembly GCF_020826845.1 of Diceros bicornis minor. Taxonomy (NCBI): domain Eukaryota; kingdom Metazoa; phylum Chordata; class Mammalia; order Perissodactyla; family Rhinocerotidae; genus Diceros; species Diceros bicornis. The sequence continues at coordinate 7,317,645 of NC_080759.1, read as the reverse complement.
AAGGAAGGCTTTGAGTGATATTGGTGGGAGAAACTAAGCCCTTGCTGCCCAGCTCCCAGGTTCTTTCTCTTTTCAGAGCTGTTTGCCTGGAAGATATGTACAATCTCTGCTCTGTCACCTAGCAACCTTCAGCCCCTACAAGGGAAGGCCTGTGGCTTTGATAGAGGGTGGACTTGACTCTATCTAGGACATCATATAGGAGCCTTGTTTGAGCCATGGTTCTGATGGCATTCTCCAAGTACAATCTATACTTGTGTGATTCCTATGTTTAATACATGGCTCCAAATGCAGAATAAGAAGCTAGAGATTTAGAGCTATAAATGCCTGGGCCAGGAACCTTGAAAAAAGCACAAGTCCTGGCATTTGGGCACTATAGTGGTTGGTGAAACAGGTGAAGCCGGCAGCTTGTCGGGGAGTCTCTGCCCTTAGTGGTTGCCAAAAGACTCCAACCCTCTGCACATATAAGAGAAAGATCCCTCTGGCCACAGGAAGAAAACCTGATGTTTAAATCTGTTTTGGACTTTAACTTAAAATTTTTGGATTCTCTTTGGATTTCAATTGTTATCTGAGTGGTTTATATCCAAATATGGGAAGTGTTCTCTATTGCTGATGTTAAATTATTTTGGTGTCTTTCACTGTTATTTAATTTCATTGCATTGCCTCTGATTAGTTTAACTGAATAGTGTGACCATTTGGGATGGGAAATCAAATAGGTAGAAAATTTTCAGTGTTGGGTACAACAGGGGCTTGGTGTTAATTGTGACCATTTTCAGATCCTGCTGGGACAGGGTTGGGGGAGGAAGGGGGCAAAAGCTAACCTTCCACTGTGATGGAAGGGGAATGGGCAGAAGGGCATACTGGTTTCAGGGGTACAGAAATCTCCTGAGAAATGCTGGGCCTTTTCCCACCCCTGGCCTTTCTTTACTCCCCTTGCCAGGCCATCCATGGTGGACAAAAGACTTAGTCATCAAGCTCAATGGTAAGTTAAATGTTCTAAGGGGTGATGCTTGGTGTCATGGGGCACTGGAAAACATCCTTTTTCTGATCCCACAAGCTGACTGTCCTAAAAGATGAGAAATGACAGGCCTAGTAGATCAAACTTGGGGGAGAAACTGTCTGGATTCTTTCTTTTTGTTTGGCCTGACCTAAGAAACACAGGGGAGAAGCAGAGAATGTTCTCCATGGTTCCACTCACCTCCTATTAGGAAACAAATGAATCTAAAGGACCTAATGGGTATCTAGCCTGTAGCAGGCACTGGACACCCTGCCTCTCCCTTACCTAAGACCCACTCTAACATCAGAAAATGGAGTGAAACACAGGAAGGTTTCCAATGCACGAAGGTTTTCTCCTGCTAATACAGGAGGCACTGAGAGATGCACCAGCCTCATCTAGGACCAGATGAGCCTGCACCTGTCCCACCCCCTTCAGAGCCCAGGATGGCTGTCACCTATGAGAGTGAAGGTGAGGATGAAGGCCAGCAGGGCCTGGAGGCTCAGCAACCAGCTCATTGTCTCTGGCATTCTGTCTGAGGTAGCTGTGGAGGAGAGAGCTGAGACTGATATCAGGGGCACTTCTCATGCTTTGGTGGGAGCTTCACTCTATAAAGAGGGACCTTAGGGTCACCCCCATGATCAGCCCACTTTGGCCCAACCAGGGTCCTCAAGGAGAAGCTGCAGTGACACAGTGCAGCCAAGCCAGCCCAAGACCCTTGTGATCTGCCCTGCCCAGGGCCAAGGACACCAGAAATTTCTGCAAGACTGGCTGAATACCCTTCTGAGCCTCCTGTATTAGCAGATATTTTTTTCAGACTAGGTTTTATCTTTTGGGTTTTTAAGGGTATATGTATTGGCTGGACGTTCTTTGCTTTCCCAGGCTTTCCATCTGCCCACACATCCGGTCTTACCTCCTTGAGAATCTCCAGTGGCAGTGGGTCTGGCAGTGGTGTTTGAACACCCAGCAGGGCCATCTGGAACCATGAGGATGATTGTTCCGGTGGCCCTTGCACCTCTAGCTGACCCAGAGCAAAAGTCACTTGAGAGCGCCTCCAAACAAAGCCAGCCAGTTGCCCTTGTCCATTTATGCCTATGAGATATTGTCACAATGCAAATTGCCCCACTCCGGGAAGGGACCCCTGACCGAATTTTGTCCCTTGCTGGGTTCAAGAAGGAGAGAGTCCCTCTCCTAGACCTGGCAATCCCTCAGGCATTTTCTCTTGGGCAAGCCATGGGCCTGAGAAAAGGAGGAGGAGGAGGGGGAGCCGGGAGACTCCTCAGTCCATTGTCCCCTCTTCCCTGATCTAGATATAGCAGCATAAAGGTTTAAACATAAGGGATTTCATCTTCCGTTCCTTCCTTCTTGCAGAACAATTCTAGCTGCAAGATGGCCTCATAATTGAGCTACCCGTTTGGGGGCCACTTTTTTCCTGAACCTAGTATATACTGGGGCCAGGCTACCTTATGGTAAAAGATCATCCTTTTCTTTGTCATGGGCTCATAACTGAAATCAGCTCAATTGGCCAGCATGCACCTCAGCAGGTCTTTTTTGGAATGGACAGAGTGGCGCCCATGGAGGAAAACTGGCACACAGCCAAATCCCACTCCACCCGAGCACACAGTTTTTGCACCAGTACTAAACAAGCCAAAGAGGCAAGAGGTAATGGTTTAAGGTGGGGTAAAGATCTAATTTCCCAATGCCCGTGTACGAGGTCAGGTGCCTGGCAGAAAGTTTTTAAATCTTCTATTTTGTAGGAAGTCTAGGTCTGGCTTACTTTAAGCCCAAACCTAACTTCCACACAATGACAGCAAAGAAGATGCTGGACAAGACATACAAAGAGGGGGAAAAGATGGTCAGGCCATGCTCTCACGGCTTCCTCCCAAGGGTTAACACACAAACAGCAGTGCCCGCATTGAAGCGTGCAATTCTGGCTTGACACTTGACAGAAAAGGTTACAGACTTCACATCCCCACAGATGATGTAACAAGCACTGGAAGTATGCTGTGGGAGTCCGACACAGAGAAAAACTGGCACACAGACTAGTGGAACACACACACACTTAGGAGAACAGACCATACAGGCATGTACACCACAGAAAAGCCAGAGACTAGTCTTCCAGATAATATGCTAGGCAGTCTGTGCTTTCCTTTATCCCTAAACAATGGTGCCTAAACCAGATGGACCTTGGCCTGACCAAGGCCCTAGACTAGGAAAAAGGAATATAGTACCCAGGAGGTACACTTCAGATGACTCACCTAGCTGCAAACGCAGGCTCTGCAGCTCACGATCCAGTCCTTCTTTTCCTGATCACTGAAGCATTAGAGGCAGTCAGCAAGTGAGGAAGCCACAAGGGTAATTCCCTAGGTAGAAAGAAAAAGAAAAAGAAAAAGCTGCTTGGCAGCTGCAGGAAAAATCCCAAAACAGACTCCTCCACGTCAACTAGCCACGGGCAGAGGCTATGTTCCCACCTGGGTTGTCAGAATTTTTTACCGAGCAATGGGCTCACTTTGCCCACCATGATCTGAGCCAATTCATCACGAGTTAGGGATCGAGGAAGGAAGTTTTAAAACGATTAGCTGGCATAATTGGGAAGACGACAGGTTAATGTCTCAAAAAACCATCTTCAAGGATTACAAAATCTTCAGGCAGTTATATAGGGAAAATGGGCAGTGGGGGGGTGGTCCAGGGATGTTGGTCTCCAGGCATGATGGGCTCCAGGCATCACATTGTTCCATTCTTCTGACAGCTGTGATGGATGCCTTGTAATTGTGTTTCCTGCCTGTGCTCAGCCTGTTCCTGGAGAGAAACTCATAGAACAAAGTTTTTAATTTATTAAGCTATCGGGAAGTACATACGTAAGCAGAGGCCGTAAATCAGGAGAGCATGTGAATTTTTTAGAGTACGTGCAGAGCAGTGAGTAGCCAGACAGAGGAGGGGCTGGGGCCATTTAGCGTAACAAGATGGCCTCACCTATGCTCACTTACGTCACTACGCAAGGCAGCTTTGTGGCACTAGCAGGACTGGTAGGCAGAAGCAGGGCGTGTGAATTTTCTTGGACCCTGCTTCTGAGAGGGAGGGGATGCCAATGGCTAACATTGTAACGGCTACCTGTGGGAAGGGTTGCCATCAGTATTTCCTCCAGGGCCCACCCTCTGTCCTCTCATGGACCTTGTCCCTGCACAGCCCTCTGTGTATCCTCTGCTTCTTGAACACCTGTCTCCCACCTTTCCCTGGAAAGTCAGCTCTTCTCCTTTCTGCTGGCTCCTATCTGTGTGTGCTACATGGGTATCACCTGTCAAAACTGGATGACTCCTTATTTTTCTTTTTATTTAAAATCTAGCAATAATTTCTTAATATCATCAAACATTTAGGCTTTTGTCTCCACTTTTCCATTCTTTATGTATATATGCTACAATTTTAAGCAAAAAGATTATTTTTTGGAGTGCTTACTCTAAGCATTGGAGATATAGCACTGAATGAAATTGTTACCACCATGGAGCTTATTTTCTGTTGGGAGTGGGAGGCAATAAACAAAAGACCCAGGAAATGTATGGTACATATGAAGATGATTTGTGCTGGGGAAGAAAGGAATAAATCAGAGCAAGCGGTTTAGGGTCCCAGGCAGGGCGAGGTCTGCTCCATCATGTGTCAGGTCAGGGAAGCTTCACTGAGTGAAGGAAGCAAAAATCTGCAGGGGGAAGCCATGGGGATATTTAGAGAGGAGCCATCTAGGCAGAGGGACCAACGAATGCCAAGACCCTGAGTCCAGACCGTGCCTGGCATGGCTGTAGAAGACCCTATAATATAAAGTTAGATTTTAGAGAAATATTTTTAAGGGAGTGGGTAGCATGGCCGAGCAGGTGAGGGAGGGCCTCTTGGGCTGTTGGAAGACTTTGGCTGGTACCCTGAAGGATGTAGGAAGCTGCTAGAGGATTTTGAGCAAACAAAGGTAACAAAATGGGTATTCTTATAAAATAGCTACTCATACAACTCTGTCCCCACCTCCCCATTAAAGATCAAAACAATCACATGGACATGTATGCTGGACTTTAAGATCATATAATATAGGAATATATAAAATGGCTTTCACAAAAATTGATGATTTCCACTTCCTTCAGCAGAAGTAGTTATTTGCTTTACAAAGTGTCTCCATTCATCAGAGTCATTTACACTCCTGGTTCTTCTACTACATTTGTAACAATTTCCTATGAGTGACCTTTCAGAAACACATTTAGTGTAGCCTATTAAAAAATGTTATTTGCACTGGATTTAGGAGTCATTTATTTTTCTGCACGGCCAGCAATTCTTGGTAAAGTGCCTACATTGTTTAAGTACTCTGCAGGGTATCTTTGGAAGATGCAGAGATAAAGAAGCTCTTCTACCCTAATAAGATAGAAGACAGGTGCTCATCTGAGTCAGGAGTGAGACAGGTGGCATAGGGGTGATTTTCAAATGAAAAGTATCAAGAATGGTAAGACTTCTTAGGGGTGATGGAGATTTGGGAAGGAGCTATTCCTGGTGACAGTGACTGCCCACTGTGCTCCAGGCTGATCCTAAATGCTGGGACCTGCAAAGGCAGGGTGTTGGGTTCACTGAATGCTGGGATAAGGAGCTTGGACTTAATTTATCCGGAAAATTTTATTAAAAGATAAGCACAAATCTATATTTATGCCCTGTGCCAGTTATCGAATGTGTCAACTCTCAATTCACTTTTTAATACCTGCTCTGTGATAGTGGATGGAATTCTTTTAAGCATTTCTCCTTTTAGAATGAAGACAATGTTAACCTTTCCAGCACGGCATCATAGAGGGCCCTCCAGGAGGAAGGAGTCAGCAGTGTGGGTGGGAGGACATCTGGCAGTCCCCCTGCCACCTTGTCCACCTAGGGCAGTCCCCCAAATCACCTCAGTCTGGTGATCACTTTCCTGCAGCCCTCCCAATGCAGATACCACATGCTGAAGCCTTCAACATTCTCTGCATGCTCATGCTCTGTCCACCAGCAGCAGCTCACCTGTGCCCCAGTTGCTACCTGCTTTCCCAGTGACTGCAGAATAACTCTGGCCTGGGAAAACTGGTGGATTTCTTTGCCACCCAGTGGGCAACTACACCTTCTCCAGTGAGGCTTGAACCCCAGCCTTGGAAAGGGGGCTGCTTCCAAGTTTGTCCTTCCTTGCATTCTCTCCCTCAGCCCTTGGACACCATGTAGCATTCCCTTATATTTTATAGGTACTCTTTTATCATAGTAACCTATACTACTTTATATTAAACTTCCTCTGTTTAAATCTCCTGATTTGACCCACAGTGACACTTTCCAACCTCATTTTATAGGTGGAGAAACTAAGTTCCAAGAGGTAAATGATAACAATAGCTCACATTTATCAAGCATTTATGTGCCAAATATTGTTCCAAAAGCTTTGCATATGATGTGTTTTTAAAATCTTCCCTACAACTTTTTGAAAGATCTACAATACTGAGACACTGAATATACAAACAAAATAGACTATATATAAAATAGGACTCTGCAGAACATCAGTCCAGGAAGCCAAACCATAATGTCTGTAGCATTAGGCCCCAAACGGTCAAGATTCGGTCAATAACTGACAGTTTCTCTAATTTTTGCTCCCATTTTCAGCTTAGGACCAACCAGAGAAAGCCAAATCACATAGGAATCCCCCCTTTTAGTTAGCCTGCCTCCATTTTCCCCCTTGTCAAGCTCCAATTAGGGTATATCTCTAAAGCCTTCCCTTTTTTTCCACTATAAATCTCTCCCACCCTTCTGCCTGCCTTTGAGTCTCTGTCAAAATGGTGGCTGACTTTCTTGCTATAGAAAGTCCTGAATAAATAGGCTTTGTCTGCTCTCTTTTGGGTGATCTTTATTTATTTCCACAATAATATCCTTATTTTACAGATGAATATTAATATCCATATTTTAGATGAGAAACATGAGAAGTTAAATAATTTTCCTGGGGTCACACAGCTAGTCAGGGGCAAAGTTGGGATCTAGTCCAAGAAATCTGGGTCTAGAGCAGGGTTTCTCAGTCTTGGCATTATTGATATTTTGAACAGGATCTTTGCTGTGGGAGGTTGTCCTGTGCATGGTTAGATGTTTAGCGGCATCCCTGGCATCTACTCACTAGATGCCAGTAGTACCCTCTCCAAGTAGTGACAGTGAAAAATGTCTGGAGACAGTGCCAAATGTCCCTGGGGACAAAATTGCCCCCTGGTGAAGAAACACTGGTGTAGAACCTGCTTTCTTCACCACTTGTAGAAAGTCTTTTGACTTATCAAATTGATTTCACATTTGTTCTTTCTTTTGATTTTTGCAGGATTCTGGGGAGGAAGAGTGGAGAGTTTATTTTTCTAAAATCATTGATGAGGAAACAGTCAGAAGTGGAAAGATGTGGTGAAGATCACAGAGGGAATAGGCCAGAATTCCCTGAGAACACACTGCCTTGTCTGTGTCCCCAGCCAGACAGCAAGAAAGGAAGGGACACAGCTGGCTCCATCAGCAGTCCAGCTCCCTGTCCCTGGCGTCTGCTCTCCTAAACCCCAGGTCATGGAGGGAGTCTATAGGCACCTGCCAAAGTGATGGAGAGGAGTGAGAGTCTCTGTGAGAAGACAGCTGAAAAAGGCCCTGCAAGGGGGTGTGGGCAATGTTCCTGGGACTGGTAGATGAAGGGTGGAGTATCCAAAAGTATATACAGCCCACCACCCCATTTGCCTCTTGAGTGCAATCCCCCAGGTCCCCCTCCAAGTGTGAAGATTGGTGGGATCTCACAAAAGAAGGGAGGAAGAAAGGCAGGAGAGGGTCTTTGGAGGTAATGCCTCAAATGGAGTGACCAAACCTGTCCTGGGGTACAGGCTTTCAGCTCAAACTTCAGGTCTGGTGCTGTTGAGGGTGGGATCTTACTACTTTACATTTGCTCTTTCTAAGGATGACTACTAAGGATGAGAAAATGCCAGCTGGTAAGGAGTTAGGGAATATTTATGTCTGAACTTTTTGCAATGAGGTATGGGGACCCACTCAGAATCCCAGAGTTGGTATGAAGATTATTTTAAGCTGAACACATTTGATATTCACAGATTCTTCCTCAGAAAGAAGCCTTCTCAGAGCCTCCCTTATCTGACTAAAAGCATCAGTTTCTGGGAAATGAGGCTGCCATCAATTCCCTCTTCAGGGTCGACCTACTGCCAGGAAAAGACTGAAAGTAAACCCACTATAAATCCCCTCTTCAGAGGAGGATCATGGCCATGAAGAAGATGGAAAGATCATTCACACTTACATAAACAAACATTATCCTCAAAAAACTTAAAAAAAGAACTACCATATGATCCAGCAATCCCAGTTCTGGGTATATACCCAAAGGAAATGAAATCGTTGTTTCAAAGAGCTATATGCGCTCTCATGTTCATTGCAGCATTATTCACAACAGCCAAGATATGAAAACAACCTAAGGGTCCATCTGTGGATGAAAGGATAAGGAAAATGTGATTATCTATCTATCTATCTATCTATCTATCTATCTATCTATCTGTATATATATATATCGATATGTGACACATCTATATGATATATCTACATCTATATATAGACAGGTCTATATCTAGATATCTCTCTCTATCTATCTTCTATGTATGTATGTATCTATCATCTGTCTGTCTAGCTCTAGATCTAGATATGTAATCTATCTGTATTTATCTATCTAACCTATCATCCATCTATCCAGAGATCTATATCTATCTAGATATCTATCTCTATTCAGATAGATATCTAGATATCTATCTCTTATTATTTCTTTTCTTCTACTTACTTTGGATTTAATTTTATTTTTTTTCTAGATTCCTAAGATACAAGCTTATATTATTGATTTTAGATCTTTCTTATTCTCTAGTATATGCATTTAATGCTATAAACTTCCCTCTAAGCCCTGCTTTGCTGAATCTCACAAGTCTTGATAAATTGTGTTGCATTTTCATTTAATTCAAAATATTTTTTAATTTCTCTTGAGATTTCTTCCTTGATAATTAGAAGTGTGTTTTTTAATCTCCATGTATTTTGGGTTTTTTTAGTTATCTTTCTGTTATTGATTTCTAGTTTAATTTCATTGTGGTCTGACAGCAGACATTGTATAATTTCTTTTTTAAAAAATTTGTTGAGGTGTGTTTTATGGCCAAGAATGTGATCTATCTTGGTGAACGTTCCATGTGAGCTTGAGAAGAATGTGTATTCTGCTATTGCTGGATAAAGTAGTCTATAGATATCAATTATATCCAGTTGGTTGATGGTGTTGTTGAGTTCAACTATGTCCTTACTGATTTTCTGCTTGCTAGATCAGTCTATTTCTGGTAGAGGGTCTTAAATTTCCAACTATAATGGTGGATTTAGCTATTTATCCATGCTGTTCTATCAGTTTTGCCTCATGTATTTTGATAGTCTGTTATTAGAAGCATTCATGTTAAGAATTGTTTTGTGTGTTTGGAGAATTGGCTCCTTTATCTTATGCAATGCCCTTCTTTATCCTTGATAACTCTCTGAAGTTTGCTTTTAAGTCTGCTCTGTCTGAAATTAACATAGCTTTTCTTGTTTTCTTTGATTAGTTTTAGCATGGTATATATATATATATTTGTGTATCTATTTACTTTTAATTTATATATGTATTTATATGTAAAGTTGACTTCTTGCAGACAGCAAATAGTTAGGTCTTGTTTTTTGATCCATTCTAACAATCTCCGTCTTTTAATTGGTTCATTTAGATGATTGACATTTAAAGTGATTATTGATATAGTTGTATTAATATCTAACATGGAAAAGAGTCAAGATGGTGGCGTAAGCAGACTCTGAACTCAACTCCTCCTGCAGACACAGACAATTTACAACTACTCATGGAAAAATTACCCCGGAGAGAGAACTGAAAACTGGATAAGAAGAACTCCTACAACAAATGACAATCCTAATTGAGGTGGAAGAGGCAGAAATTCCCTTCTGGAGAGAAAATACGCCACCTTCACAAGCCGCAGTGCTTCACGACTTCCAGGGAGCAGCCCAAAGGTACGCAGCCTTCCCTGGAGGAGTGGGGCTCTGATCCAGGGAGCGCCTCTGCTGTAGGCATTTTGTAGACCCAGCACAATCGAGACAAGTGGCATAATATCTGACGTTGCCTGCTACTAAAACTTTGGGGAGTACCACCAGAAAAGCTGGCTCACAAAGAAATTAAAACCAGCTCTTAAAGGGCCGATGCACAAATTAATTCGTTTCAAACAGCAACCTAAAATCACCAGAAAGAAAAGTTCACAGTGTTTTGGTGAAAAGAGATTCACCTGATAGGCTCTGAATGCATTGCAGTGAGAGCTGAGACCTCTCCAGGGACTGGGACATTGGCAGCGGCCATTGTTGTGGCCTGGTGTGGGTGTGCTGACACAGATGCTGGCAGAAGCCATTGGAGTTCTCCCTGGGGCCTGCTAGTCCAAGGTCTGCCCCACCCACTAGAGTACCAATTTAATCCAGCTCAGCCAGGGCAGGCAGCCCACCATAGGGACTGGCCCCACCCAACAACATGCCCTCAGGCGACTTGTGGGCCTGCATAGATTGGTGACTGGATTCTCTGCGGCCTGGTGACTGGGCCCACTCCAGCAGGACAGGGCGTGCACAAGGAGTGGGTGGAGAGTGTGGGGCGGTGGTGGAGTGTGTGGGGCTCCTGCCATAGAGAGACTGGGTCCACTTCAGGAGGTTGGGATGTGCACATGGGGCAGGACTGTGTTGACTGTGTGTGTGGACCTGTGGGCAGTGGGGCTTGTCAGCTGCAGAATACTTGTGCTTCTCAAACACCCACATAGGGGGTTTGCCCCACATTCCAAAGCCTGAAACAATTGGGTGCTCCCCTGCCTGAGGCCAGCCCCACCCAGCTGCAATCCTCAGAGAGCTGACAGGAGACCTAAGGGTTGGAGGCTTATAGCAATTATAAGCCCCTAAGTCTAACAACGTGCTACACTGGGGGCCTACTCAATTAAATGAAATACTGCAATACAAATGTGCAATTAGAACTTGCAGCCAACTGTGCTGGGGCTCCCTACACCTGATAAAGAGACTGAAGGACCCACAACAACTGCAAGCAGCTGAGCATTACAACAGCTGGCCAGGGGGCACCTACAGGGAAAGCAAACACACCACAATAGAAGGACACACATAGCCCGCATAGGGGTCACTCCTGGAATATTCAGAACAGAGAGAAGACACTGCAGACCTCGTAAGGCATCACTTATATAAGGTCACCTATCCAAGAGCAGTAGATGTAGCTGACCTTCCTAATACGTGGATAAAAGCACAGGGAAAGAGGCAAAATGAGGAGGCAAAGGAATACATTCCAAGTAAAGGAACAGGACAAAACCTCAGAAAAGGAATAAAGTGAAACAGAAATGAGCAACCTACCTGACAGAGAGTTCAAACAAAGAGTGTTAAGGATGCTCACTGATCTTGAGAGAAGAATGGATGAACTCAGTGAGAATGTCAACAAAGAAATGGAAGATATAAAAAAGAACCCATCAGAAATGAAGAACATGATAGTGGAAATGAAAAATTCACTAGAGGGACTCAAAAGCAGAGTAGAGGATACAGGAGAATGGATCTGTAAGCTGAGCGAAAGACTAGAAGAAATCACCCAAGCTGCACAGGTAAAAGAAAAAAGAATTAAAAAGAGTGAGGATGGTCTAAGGGACCTCTGGGACAACATCAAGTGCACTAACATCCATGTTATAGGTGTCCAAGAAGTAGAAGCACGAGACATAGAGACAGAGAATATATTTGAAGAAATAATAGATGAAAACTTCCCTAACCTAAAGAAGGAAACAGACATACAGATACAGGAAGGACAGAGAGCACCAAACAAGATAAACCTAAAGACGCCCACACCAAGGCACATCATAATTAAAATGTCCAGAATTAAAAATAAAGAGATATATATAAAAGCCGCAAGAGAAAGACAAGTTACATACAAAGGAAACCCCATAAGGCTATCAGCTGACTTCTCAGCAGAAACCTAGAAGAGGCTAGAAGAGAGTGGCACAATATATTTAAAGTGCTAAAAGGAAAAAACTTACAGCCAAGAATACTTTACCCAGCAAGGTTATCATTCAAAATGGAAGGAGAGATAAAGTGTTTCCCAGACAAGCAAAAATTAAAGGAATTTGTCACCAAGAACCCATTTCTACAAGAAATGGTAAAGGGACTTATTTAAGGAGAAAAGAGAAGACCACAAATAGGAAAAATTGTCTACTTCCAGGATAAGAGGGTAATGGATACAAATGCACAAAAAAGAGATTAGACATGATATCAAAAACATAAAATGTGGGAGGAGGGGAGTTAAAGAGTAGAGCTTTCAGACAGAGGTCAAACTAAAGAGACCATCAATCCTGTATACGGACCCCATGGTAATCACAAACAAGAAACATATAATAAATACACAAAAAAAACTAAGAGAAAGGACCCCAAACATAATACTAAAGAAAGCCAACAAACCCCAAGGGAAGAGAGCAAGAGAAGAAGAAAGGAACAGAGAAGCACTACTAAAACACTGAAAAAAAAAACAGTTAAAAAATGGCAGTAAGTACATACTTATCAATAGCTACTTTAAACGTCAATGGACTAAGTGCCCCAATTAAAAGGCATAGGGTGGCTGATTGGATAAAACAACAAGACCCATATATATGTTGCATACAAGAGACACACTTCAGACCTAAAGACACTCACAAACTGAAAGTGAAGGATGGTAAAGGTACTCCACCCGAATAGCAATGAAAAGAAAGCTGGGGTAGCAATACTCATATCAGAAAAAATAGACTTTAAAGCAAAAACTGTAAAAAGAGACAGAGAAGGGCATTACATAACGATCAAGGGAACACTCCAACAAGAGGATATAACACTTGTAAATATCTATGCACCCAACGTAGGACCACCTAAATATGTAAAGCAAATATTAACAGACATAAAAATAGAAATGGACAGTAACACAATAATAGTAGAGGACTTTAACACTCCACTTTCACCAATGGATAGATCATCTAAACAGAAGATCAATAAGGAAACATTGGCCTTAAATGACGCACTAGAACAGATGGACCTGGTAGATATACACAGAGCATTCCATGCAAAAACCGAAGAATGCTGCCAAGTCTTGGCTATTGTGAAGAAAGCTGCAATGAACACAGGGGTGCCTGTATCTTTACGCATTGGTATTTTCAAGTTCTTTGGATAAATACCCAGCAGTGGAATAGCTGGATGGTATGGTAGTTCTATCCTTGATTTTCTGAGGAATCTCTGTACTGTTTTCCATAGTGGCTGCACCACTTTGCACTCCCACCAGCAGTGTATGAGTTCCCTTCTCTCCACATCCTCTCCAACACGTGTTGTTTCCTGTCTTGTTAATTATAGACATTCTGACAGGCGAGAGGTGATATCTCATTGTAGTTTTGATTTGCATTTTCCTGATAGTTAATGATGTTGAAGATGTTTTCATCTGTCTGTTGGCCATCTGTATATCTTCTTTGGAGAAATGTCTATTCAGGTCTTTTGCCCATTTTTTCATTGGGTTGTTAGATTTTAGGTTGTTGAGATGCGTGAGTTCTTTATATATTTTAGAGATTAACACCTTATCAGATGTATGGTTTCCAAATATCTTCTCCCAATTGTTAGGTTGTCTTTTCGTTTTGTTGATGGTTTCCTTTGCTGTGCAGAAGCTTTTTAGTTTGATGTAGTCCCATTTGTCTATTTTTTCTATTGTTTCTCTTGCCCGGTCAGACATGGTGCTTGAAAATATGTTGCTAAGACTGATGTCGAAGAGCATACTGCCTATGTTTTCTTCTAGAAGTTTCATAGTTTCAAGTCTTACATTCAAGTCTTTAATCCATTTGGAGTTAATTTTTGTGCATGGTGTAAGGTAAGGGTCTACTTTCATTTTTTTGCATGTGGCTATCCAGCTTTCCCAGCACCATTTGTTGAAGAGACTTTCTTTTCTCCATTGTATGTTCTTGGCACCTTTGTCAAAGATTAGCTGTCCATAGATGTGTGGGTTTATTTCTGGGCTTTCGATTCTATTCCATTGATCTGTGTGTCTGTTTTTGTGCCAGTACCATGCTGTTTTGGGTACTATAGCTTTGTAGTATAATTTGAAATCAGGGAGTGTGATACCTCCAGCTTTGTTCTTTTTTCTCAGGATTCCTTTAGCTACTCGAGGTCTTTTGTTGTTCCATATAAATTTTAGCATTCTTGGTTCTATTTCTGTGAAAAATGTTGCTGGAACTTTGATAGGGATTGCATTGAATCTATAGATTGCTTTAGGAAGTATGGACATCTTAACTATGTTAATTCTTCCATTCCAAGAGCACGGAATATCTTTCCATTTCTTTGTGTGTTCTTCACTTTATTTTAGCAATGTTTTATAGTTTTCGGGGTACAGACCTTTCACCTCTTTGGTTAAGTTTATTCCTAGGTATTTTATTCTTTTTGTTGCAATTGTAAATGGGATGGTATTCTTAATTTCTCTTTCTGCTACTTCATTGTTAGTGTATAGAAACGCAACTGATTTTTGTATGTTGATTTTGTATCCTGCAACTTTACCGTATTCGTTTATTACTTGTAAAAGTTTTCTGGTGGATTCCTTAGGGATTTCTATATATAAAATCACGTCATCTTCAAATAGTGACAGTTTCACTTCTTCCTTTCCAATTTGGATCCCTTTTATTTCTTTCTCTTGCCTGATTGCTCTGGCTAGGACTTTCAGTACTATGTTAAATAGGAGTGGTGACAGTGGGCATCCTTGTCTGGTTCCTGTTCTTAGAGGGATAGCTTTCACTTTTTCACCATTGAGGATGATATTAGCTGTGGGTTTCTCATATATGGTCTTTATTATGTTGAGGTACTTTCCTTCTATACCCATTTTATTCAGAGTTTTTATCATAAATGGATGCTGTATCTTGTTAAATGCTTTGTCTGCATCTATTGAGATGATCATGTGATTTTTATTCTTCATTTTATTAATGTGGTGTATTACATTGATTGAAATGCGAATGTTGAACCATCCCTGCATACCTGGAATAAATCCCACTTGACCATGGTGTATAATCTTTTTAACGTATTGTTGTATGCGATTTGCTGCTATTTTGTTGAGGATTTTTGCATTGATGTTCATCAGTGATATTGGCCTGTAATTTTCTTTTTTTGTGTTGTCCTTGTCTGGTTTTGGTATCAGGGTAATGTCAGCTTCGTAGAATGAATTAGGGAGCTTCCCCCCCTCCTCAATTTTTTGGAAGAGTTTGAGAAGGATAGGTATTAAGTCTTCTTTGAATGCTTGGTAGAATTCACCAGGGAAGCTGTCTGGGCCTCGACGGAGGGGAGGTTTTTTGATTACTGTTTCGATCTCCTTAATGGTGATTGGTCTATTCAAAGTCTATATTTCTTCTTGATCCAGTTTTGGAAGGTTGTATAATTCTAAGAATTTATCCATTTCTTCCAGATTGTCTAATTCGTTGGCATATAGCTTTTCATAGTATTCTCTTACAATCTTTTGTATTTCTGAGATGTCGGTTGTAATTTCTCTTCTTTCATTTCTGATTTTACTTATTTGTGCCTTCTCTCTTTTTTTCTTGGTGAGTCTAGCTAAAGGTTTGCCAGTTTTATTTATCTTTTCAGAGAACCAGCTCTTGGTTTTATTAATTTTTTCTATTGTTTTTTTGGTCTCTATTTCATTTATTTCTGCTCTGATTTTTATGATTTCCCTTCTTCTACTGATTTGGGGCTTGGTTTGTTCTTCTTTTTCCAGTTCCTTTAGGTGCATTGTTAGATTGTTTATTTGAGATTTTTCTTGTTTGTTGAGATAGTCCTGTATCGCTATAAACTTCCCTCTTAGAACCGCATTTGCTGTATCCCATAAATTCTGGCATGTCGTATTTTCATTTTCATTTGTCTCCAGGTATTATTTGATTTCTTCTTTGATTTATTCCTTGACCCAGTCGTTGTTCAGTAGCATTTTGTTTAATCTCCACTTGTTTGTGGCTTTTCTGATTTTGCTCCTATAGTTGATTTCTAGTTTCATACCAGTGTGGTCAGAAAAGATGCTTGGTATTATTTCAATCTTCTTAAATATATGGAGACTTGTTTTGTGGCCTAACATGTGATCAATCCTGGAGAATGTTCCATGTGCATTTGAAAAGAACGTGTATGCTTCTGTTTTTGGATGGAATGCTCTGTATATATCTACTAGGTCCATCTGTTCTAGTGTGTCATTTAAGGCCAATATTTCCTTATTGATATTCTGTTTGGATGATCTATCCATTGGTGTAAGTGGATTGTTAAAGTCCCCTACTATTATTGTGTTACTGTCTATTTCTGTTTCTATGTCTGTTAATAATTGCTTTATATATTTAGGTACACCTACATTGGGTGGGTGTTATATCCTCTTGTTGGATTGTTCCCTTGATCATTATGTAATGCCCTTCTCTGTCTCTTTTTACAGTTTTTGTGTTAAAGTCTATTTTGTCTTATGTGAGTACTGCTACCCCAGTTTTCTTTTCATTGCCATTTGCATAGAGTATCTTTTTCCATCCCTTCACTTTCAGTTTGTGAGTGTATTTAGGTCTGAAGTGTGTCTCTTGTATGCAGCATATATGTGGGTCTTGTTGTTTTATCCAATCAGCCACCCTATGCCTTTTAATTGGGGCACTTAGTCCATTGACATTTAAAGTAGCTATTGATAAGTATGTACTTACTGCCATTTGTTAACTTTTTTTCTCAGTGTTTTAGTAGTCCTTCTCTGTTCCTTTCTCCTTCTATACAGAATTGATGGTCTGTTTAGTTTGACCTCTGTCTGAAAGCTCTACTCTTTAACTTCCCTCCTCCCACATTTTATGTTTTTGATATCATGTCTAATCTCTTTTTTGTGCATTTGTATCCATTACCCTCTTATCCTGGAAGTAGACAATTTTTCCTATTTGTGGTCTTCTCTTTTCTCCTTAAATAAGTCCCTTTAACATTTCTTGTAGCACTGGTTTCTCGGTGACAATCTCCTTTAATTTTTGCTTGTCTGGGAAATTTTTGATCTCTCCTTCCATTTTAAATGATAATCTTGCTGGGTAGAGAATTCTTGGCTGTAAGTTTTTTCCTTTTAGCACTTTAAATATATCTTGCCACTCTCTTCTAGCCTGTAAGGTTTCTGCAGAGAAGTCAGCTGATAGCCTTATGGGGTTTACTTTGTATGTAACTTGTCTTTCTCTGGCAGCTTTTAGGATTCTCTCTTTATCTTTAATTATAGACATTTTGATTATTATGTGTCTTGTTGTGGGCCTCTTTGGGTTTGTCTTGTTTGGGGCTCTCTGTGCTTCCTGTACCTGGATGTCTGCTTCCTTCCTTAGGTTAGGGAAGTTTTCATCTATTATTTCTTGAAATAGATTCTCTGCCCCTTTGTCATGCTCTTCTCCTTCCAGGACACCTGTAACACGGATGTTAGTGCCCTTGATGTTGTCCCAGATGTCCTTTAGACTGTCCTCACTCTTTTTAATTCTTTTTTCTTTTACCTGTTCAGCTTGAGTAATTTCCTCTAGGCTTTTGTCCAGCTTACAGATCCGTTCTTCTGTATCCTCTACTCTGCTGTGGAGTCCCTCTAGTGAATTTTTCACTTCCAGTACAGTATTTTTCATTTCTGATTGGTTCTTTTTTATATCTTCCATTTCTTTGTTGACATTCTCACTGAGTTCATTCATTCTTCTCCCCACATCAGTGAGCATCCTTAACACTCTTAGTTTGAACTCCCTGTTGGGTAGGTTGCTCATTTCTGTTTCACTTACTTCCTTTTCTGGGGTTTTGTCCTGTTCCCTTACTTGGAATGTATTCCTTTGCCTCCTCATTTTGCCTCTTTCCCTGTGCTTGTGTCTACGTATTAGGTAGGTCAGCTATGTCTCCTGCTCTTGGATAGGTGACCTTATACAAGTGATGCCTTAGGAGTCCTGCAGTGTGCTTCCCTCAGTTCTCAGTGTTCCAGGGTTGACCCCTATGTGGGCTATGTGTCTCCTTCTGTTGTGGCCTGTTTGCTCTCCCTGTATGCGCCCAGGTAGGCCGAGTTATGCTCCTGGTCAGCTGTTGTAATGCTCAGCTGTTTCTAGTTGTTGTGGGCCCTTCAGTCTCTTTATCAGGTTTGGCGAGCCCCAGCTCAGTTGGCTGAAAGTTCTAATACCACATTGGTGTTGCAGTATTTCTTTAAGTGAGTAGGCCCCCAGTGTGGCAGGTTGTTAGGCTCAGGGCCTTACAATTGCTATAAGCCTCCAGCCTTTAGGTCTCTTGTCAGCTCTCTGAGGATTGCAGCTCGGTTGGTCTGTCCTCAGGCATGGGAGTACCCAATTGTTTCAGGCTTTGGAAGGTGGGGCAAAACCCCTATGTGGGTCTTTGAGAAGCACAAGTCTTCTGCAGCTGACAAGCCTGCCGCCCACAGGTCCACACACAAACAGTCAACACAGTCCTACCCTGTGTGTGTGCCCCGACCTCCCGAAGTGGACCCAGTCTCTCCACGGCGGGACCCTCATACACTCCACCACTGCCCCACACTCTCCACCCACTCCTTGTGCACGCCCTGCCCCACTGAAGTCAGCTCAGTTGCCAGGCTGCAGAGAATCCAGTCACCAACCTATGCAGGCCCACAAGTTGCCTGAGGGCGTGTTGTTGGGTGGAGGCAGTCTCTAGGGTCGGCTCCCTGTCCTGGCTGAGCTGGATTAAATCGGTGCTCTAGTGGGTGGGGCAGACCTTGGACTAGCAGGCCCCAGGGAGAACTCCAATGGCATCTGTGTCAGCCTGCCCACACCAGGCCACAACAATGGCTGCCACCAATGTCCCAGTCCCTGGAGAGGCCTCACCTCTCACCGAGATGCACTCAGGGCCTATCAGGTGAGTCTCTTTTCACCAAAGTGCTATGCACCTTTCTTTCTGGTGATTTTAGGATGCTTTCTGAAATGGGTGAGTTTGCATGTGGGCCCTTTAAGAGCCGGTTTTAATTTCTTTGTGAGCCAGGTTTTCTGGGGGTATTCCCCAATGTTTTAGTAGCAGGCAAAGTCAGATATTATGCCACTGGTCTCGATTGTGCTGGGTCCACAAATTTCTACAGCTGGGGCGCTCCCTGGCTCAAGGCCCCACTCCTCCAGGGAGGCCGCGTACCTCAGGCTGCTCCCAGGCGGCCGTGAAGCTGGCGGCTTGTGAAGGTGGCATTTTTTTCTCTCCAGAAGGGAGTTTCTGCCTCTTCCACCTCAATTAGGATTATCCTTTGTTGCAGTAGTTCCTCTTATCCAGTTTTTATTTCTGTCTCAGGGGTAATTTTTCCACGAGTAGCTGTAAATTGGCTGTGTCTGTGGGAGGAGGTGAGTTCAGAGTCTGCCTACGCCGCCATCTTGACTTCTCTCAGCACACACTTATGCTTATGGTCCACTGGTGAGAGCTTAGGTACAAAGACGTATCTAGCTGCATTGGCAACTGTGAAATAAATTTATTCCAGGAAATATCTCTTCAGCTGAAATTGGGGTATATTTATAAAGAAGAAGGTTAAACTGGATATTAGGGAACAACTTGCTCTCTGTACCACAGAAAAGGATAAGCAGACAGATTATCTCTCCATTGTCAATTTTCAAAGCTTGCCCACCTGGTTCATAGGCATGAGATCAGATGCATCAATTTTTGCAAATTATGGCTTTATTGTTTGTTTGAGTAAGTGCTAAGGAGTTAAAGGATGTCTAAGGTCATGCTTATGGAGCATGGACAGGGGACTGTGATGGTGAAGGGAATCTTGTTCTGGAATCAGATTTTGGGGATGTGATTATGAGATGTTGGCCTCCACATAATCCTTTGGAATAGAACTCACTCTCCTCTGAGTGAATTTCCTCTTGGGAAGGGAAAGTGGTGGAAGCGTTTGGGTGGGAATGCACTTCTCTATGTTGGTCTTGATTTTTATAAAGAATCAATTTAGAGAAAATTAATCCAGTTGCAGTAAAAGAGATGCAGATTGGGCTTTAAGGATGTATTCCTGACCTCTGAAGACTTTTAGGGATGTCTTAAGAAAAAAGAAAGTGATTTTGGCATCTCTTATAGTAGTTGCTTTATATAAGCAAAGACTTGACATGGTCAAGTATGGTCTAGCTTGGAGGTACAAGTTTGCAATCAGGGACTGTCCCTTCCTCCCTCCCTGCTGTCCTGCTGCCTTCTGCCTTCATTCTTTTCTGCCTGCCTACCTTCCCTCCTTCTCCTTCTTTTTTCCTTTTCTTTGACATTTGCTGAGGCTCTACAACATACCAGAAGCAATGTTAGGCACTTCAGTGAACAAAGTCGTACAGACTCCTTGTTCTCATAGGGCTTTCAGTCTTGTGAAGAGCTGGATTAATTGAAGAACCAAAGGCCAGGAAGGCAATGGGACATGTACAAAAGAACTTGACTTAGTTTGGGATGTCACAGAAGCCTTACTTGAAGAGATGATACCTGAGCTAAGGAAATAAGGATGCATAGGAGCTAACTAGGGACAGACGAGAAAGAAGTATCCCAGGCAGAGGAACAGCTCTGGAAAGGTCTGGAAACTAGAGAGAGCAGAGGAAGAGAATTAAGGAAAAAGAAGCATGAGACAAAGCCAAGAAGACTGGATTCTTTAGGGCTTTGTAGGTAATGGGAAAGATTATTTATTTAATCCTGAGAGCTGAAATTCATGCATTCATGTGGTCATTTTTCAATACTTAATAAATTGCTTACTATGTGCCAAGTGCAAAGACAAAAACATTTGCCCTCATGGAGCTTACCTTATAGTAGAAGACAGACTGTAAACAATATATGTATGTAAAATATATCATATGTTAGATGGTGATATGTGTAAGAGCAATGGTGGCATGTGATTAGATTTGTGTTTAGAGACCCGTATGGCTACATCTTGGAAAACAAGCTGTGGTTGTGTATGTGGGGTGGGGCGAGAAAGGGAGAAGGGAAACCTGTTTGGAAATCCTGCATCATCCGGGTAAGGGATGACTATATCTTTGGACTACAGTGGTGGGAGCTGCAACCCCAAGGAGTGGAAAGATAAGCATTGGCAGTCAAATGGACAGGACTTGGTGAGGGACTGGATGTTGGTGGTGATGGAGATCTACTGACCTAGTGAGGCATTCACTCAGTTACCAGCCCTAGAGGTGAGATCATCACTTTGTTTCTGGCATGATAAATTTGAGGTGCCTTTGAAACATCCAGTGGGGGTGTTGGTGGAGTTAGGTGGTGAGGAGCTTGGAGGAGACATCTGGCTGGCCTATAAATATGCATGACTGACTTTGGTGTCAGGTGGTAACTGAAGCCATGGCCATGAATGAGCTTGACTAGAGAGAGTGTGGACTGAGAAGTGAAGGGTCTAGCACCAGGTTTTGAGGCACTCATCACTTAATGGGAAGGAGTGGGCCAGAAGTAGGAGGGAAACCAGAAATGTCGTGTCATCGCTAAGGGAAGAAAGATTTTCAAGGAGGAGCTAGCAACAGTGCCAACGCTGTTGAGATTAGATGAGAAAATGTTCTTTGTGTTTATCTATTCATTCAATAGGTATTTATTGATGGACTCTGTGTGCCAGGCACTATTCTAGGAGTGCATTAAAAATCAAAGTCACTGTATCCCGAATTGCACATTCTAAAGGGAAAAAGACACATCAAATACACAAGTGAAGTTAGAGAAAGATGATGGGATGGAGTGGGAATGTCATTTTGGACAGAGTGACCAATGCAGCCATCTCTGATATGGTCACATTTGAGGAGTTCCTAAATAAAGTGAAGGAGAAAGACATGGAAAATGTGCGAGAAGTGCCCAGGCATAGGGAACTCTGTGTTGAAGGACCCCGAATTAGGACTGTGCTTAGGAATTCTAAGCAACAACAAGGGGGCCAGTGTGGCTGGAGGAGAGGGAAGAAGAAGTTTTGGGAAATAGCCAGGGATGAAGGGCTTTAGGGGACCTTTGGTGAGAAGGGAGGCCCTTAGATATTTAGTGACATGGAGATGATGGGTGACTGCTGCTTTGAACAAAGGATGGCTGGAGAAGCCAGACTGGAGTTTGTTGAGGTAGGGGAGGGGGCAAGGAGTGGACACAGATGATCTGGACAACTTTCTGAAGAGAAGGGCCATGGCTGGAGGGGAATGAGGGGGCTGCCCCTTTCATTTCCCTGCATGTGGATTTGGGACTCTTGATATCTGTTCCCAGAGGGGAATCCTACAACAGGCTACTGGAACCACAAGTACATCCTAGAGGTAGAGGGCCCTCTCTCCTGGGTCTTAAGCCATCCTACCCACCCCACACTTCCCTATGACCTTTTTCATTGCTCCTGTCACTTCCTTTTTCCTGAGGCTGTAGATGACAGGGTTCAGCACGGGTGTGAGGACTGTATAGAAGATGGACACTACATCATCCTGGCCAGGAGAGTGGTAGGATGAGGGTAACATGTAGGTGTAGACTAGGGGCCCATAGAAGAGGTTGACAACTGTCAAATGGGAGGAGCAGGTGGCCAAGGCCTTCCGACGCCCCTCCACAGCGTGCATCTGGAGCGCGGCTGCCAGGATGAGGGCATAAGAGGTGGTGATGAAGGCAATGGGTACCAAGAGGACCACCACACCCATCACAAAGAGCATCTGCTCATAGGCCACGGTGTTGGCACAGGCCAGCCTCAGCAGTGAGGGCACCTCACAGAAGAAGTGCGCAATCTTCTGCGAGCCACCGTAGAGGAACTGCAGGGTCAGAGTGGTCTGGATGGTGGCATTGAGGGACCCTCCTAGCCAGGAAGTGGCCACCATGAGCATGCAGGCCTGGCGGCTCATGAACACTGGGTAGCTCAGAGGGTTGCTGATGGCCACGTAGCCGTCATAGGCCATGAGGGCCAGCAAGAGGCACTCCGAGGCTCCCAGGAACATGGAGAAAAACATTTGCATCCCACATCCCCCAAATGAGATGCACGTCCAGCCAAAGAGGAAGCCCACTATCATTTTGGGGACGGTGACCGAGGTGAAGAAGATGTCCAGGAAGGACAGCTGGCTGAGGAGGAAGTACATGGGCTTGTGGAGCCGGGTGTCAGCCCAGATCAGAAGAACCATGGCAGTGTTGCCAGCCAAGGCAAGCAAGTAGACCACCACCATGATGCTGAAGAGAAACAGGTGAATCCAGCTGTCATTACGAAGGCTGGTGAGGATAAAGCCGGTGGTGGAGGAGTGGTTCCAGAGCCCTCCACCTGCCTCCTGCCAAGACTTACTGTGGGGAGGAAAGTGAACCAGCTCACCAAGGGCTCAGAATCATCCACTTAGAGACAGAGAGAGGGTAATGGATGAAAAGGGCAAAGGGCAACAACTGGGGAGGCTGGCTAAGGGGCTACAGGAGTTCTTCCTAATGTTCTTGCAAATTTTTGTAGGTTTGACATTATTTCACAACAAAAAATTACCATAAAACACATGGCATGCAGCCAAAGCAGTGCTGAAAGGGGAACTTATAATTCAAAATACATGTTAGAAAAGAGGAAAGGCTGAAAATCAATGATCAAAGTTTCCATCTCAAAAAGCTAGAAAAGGAAAAATAGCACATTAGAACACCCCATATTTTGTAAAATATGCATGCAGCATTATTTCAAATAAACAAATAAATAAGTAAATATGCACACAGTAAAAAGTAAGACATTTACACTCATGCCTAATCTGAAGACTAGATCCATAAATATGTGAATTATGTGGTTCAAAATTCTTACTTACATGAGGATCTATGTGATGCATTTTTCTTAGAAATAGGCAAGAGACTACGACTGTGGCAGACAAGGTGTGTTTTATCAGCTAGTGGAGCTGTGCAACATCATGTTTCCCTTGTTGCCCTGGCCCTCAGGAGCTCCAGACGTGCCCTTTGTGCTCAGATGCAATAAATGCTCTTATGCGGTTTTCTGGACATATGTTGTCCTCATCCTCTTACTGTTACCTCATTTCAATGGTTTCACTATAACTGAGTCTAATTAATTATCTTAGTAAGAAGATCCCTTATAAACTTTTTGATAAAAAATGGCCCTCATTATAAGTGTAAATCTATGGGCTCCATGATAGGAGTAGATAAACCAGTTTCAACAGTTTCTCTTGAGAAATATCTGGGGCCCTAAAGTTCTCCCTTCTCAAATTACATTTATTCAGGTAAAGGCAATCTCAGTAAATGTCGTTAAGCTACAATGGGAAAGAAGTCACCCAAAGTCAGTTTTAGAAGGTGTGGACAAGGAACAAGCTCAGATCATTCACTCTGCTGTAAGAGAGATGGCAGACAGCTGCCCACCAGGAATCCCTGATTCTTCATGGCTTACTTTCTCCTTGGTTCCAGGGTCTCAAATCCTAGCAAATGCCGTGAATTCTTGCTTATATTTCTGGGCTTGAGTCTGATAGCAAATGACTTAAATGAAGAGATTGAAGAGAAATAAAATGAACTTCCCAGTGTTCTATAATGAGTTGAGAATATGAGAGTATGTTGGAGCTGGTGGACACCATTGGGTCACTAGGTTGGGATCAGAGGAGCAGCAAAGTGTTTTGGAGACACAGCATGTCAGAGATGTGACAGACTATGGCCCTAATCTGCATACCCTTAAGAATCACTAGCAGGGCTGTGCAATCTATGGGTGATCTGTTTTTCCTGTTTTCCTGAATCCAATCCCTGGGAGGGCACCCTGAGCACCTGTGCTTCTCAAAGCTCCTAGGCTACTCTAAAGTGCTGTCTGAGTTGAGATCCACTGACTAGTCTACTGCCCACATCTTATAGTTGAAGATGCGAAGGAAGCCAAGGCTTGCCCTGGGTCTCACAGGTAGATCTCAGGGAGCTGTGACAAGAAAAGTCTCGCCTCAGTACTTGTCCTGGCTTTTCCTCCTGTGCCAAGGGGCCCATCTTTTCTATGGCCTTAAATTCCCAGGTTTCTCACACCAGGCACATAGATTCCTCAGAGCTGGATCAAATATGTTCAGAGTGTAGTAGGGCCCACTCCCAGAGCCTATCTCTGGACCTAAGCACAAGAAGTTAACACTGTTAAACACAAACATTCACAATGGGTTTCTAGTGAAGATAATGACATACTGCATCTATTTTCTATGTTTTATGATGCTTTGACATCTTGAGGCCTTGCAGACTTGGGGGAGAGACTACCTCTCCAAGGGTGAGCTAATTCCTAGAGATAGTAAACAACTTGCTTGGAAGCATGTCTTTGATGTGAAAACTAACCAATCCTGAGGACTTACCCCCATCTGCCTCTTTCTATCTGGCTTCTGCAGTCCAGGACACTAGTTTTCTGCCCTAAATCACCCCAGGACCAGGTCCCAGAAAACTAAAGACCACCCTTATAGCCCAGAGCCCACCAAAATTATTCAAACTATGTAATCTTAAACCTACTCAACTGTTTTCCCCGCCTCACCCATTCCTTCCCACAAAAATCACAATAAAGATTTTTGCCTATGCTTTCCCCTCACACCTTCTGCATCCTGATCAACCCCGGTGCTTCTCCATGTGGTCCTGCATGACACAGTGTACCTCTCTTCTTGGGAATGTGAGTAACAAACCATCTTTTCAATGGCGATTGTCTCCTGATCGGTTCGCTTCATCAAACCCTGAATAAAAATGAAATCCCAGGTACATTTTAAATTCCCTCAAAGAGAATTTTCGTATGTTGTTCTTATTCTGGCATCTTGTAGGCACAGCTTATGTTGTTGGTGTCTTAAATGTCTCAGAACCACTAGATTTTACAGCGGGAAGAAACCTACTCCATCATTCTCATTTTATCCATGAGCAGTGTGATCCTTGGTCAACAATTTTTTTATTTTTTAGACCAGATCGGAAATCCTCATAACTGTTCTAGAGCAGGGTTTCTCAAACATGGCACAATTGGCATTTTAGGATGGAAAATTCTTTGTGATGGGGAGGATATCCTGTGCATTTCAGGACATTTAGCAGCATCCCTGGACTCTCCCATTAGATACCAGTTGTAGATCTGTACACCAAAAATGATAAAACATTGCTGAAAGAAACTGAAGAAGACACAAAGAAATGGAAAGATATTCCGTGCTCTTGGAATGGAAGAATTAACATAGTTAAGATGTCCATACTTCCTAAACCAACCTATAGATTCAATGCAATCCCTATCAAAGTTCCAACAACATTTTTCGCAGAAATATAACAAAGAATCCTAAAATTTATATGGAACAACAAAAGACCCCGAATAGCTAAAGAAATCCTGAGAAAAAAGAACAAAGCTGGAGGTATCACACTCCCTGATTTCAAAATATACTACAAAGTGATAGTAACCAAAACAGCATGGTACTGGCATAAAAACAGACACACAGATCAATGGAACAGAATCAAAAGCCCAGAAATAAACCCACACATCTATGGACAGCTAATCTTCGACAAAGGAGCCAAGAATATACAATGGAGAAAAGAAAGTCTCTTCAACAAACGGTGCTGGGAAAACTGGACAACCACATGCAAAAAAATGAAAATAGACCCTTACTTTACGCCGTATACAAAAATTAACTCCAAATGGATTAAAGACTTGAATGTAAGACTTGAAACTATGAAACTTCTAGAAGAAAACATAGGCAGCACGCTCTTCGACATCGGTCTTAGCAACATATTTTCAAGCACCATGTCTGACCGGGCAAGAGAAACAATAGAAAAAGTAGACAAATGGGACTACATCAAACTAAAAAGCTTCTGCACAGCAAAGGAAACCATCAACAAAACGAAAAGACAACCTAACAATTGGGAGAAGATATTTGCAAACCATACATCTGATAAGGGCTTAATCTCCAAAATAAAGAACTCATGCATCCAACAACAAAAAAACTAACAACCCAATTAAAAAATAGGCAAAAGACTTAAACAGACATTTCTCCAAAGAAGATATACAGATGGCCAACAGGCACAGGAAAAGATGTTCAACATCATTAACTATCAGGGAAATGCAAATCAAAACTACAATGAGATATCACCTCACGCCCGTCAGAATGGCTATAATTAACAAGACAGGAAACAACATGTGTTGGAGAGGATGTGGAGCGAAGGGAACTCTCATACACCCCTGGTGGGAGTGCAAACTGGTGCCGCCACTGTGGAAAACAGTATGGAGAGTCCTCAAAAAATTAAGGATAGAACTACCATGTGATCCAGCTATTCCACTGTTGGGTATATATCCAAAGAACTTGAAAACACCAATGCGTAAAGATACATGCACCCCTGTGTTCATTGCGGCGTTATTCACAACAGCCAAGACTTGGAAGCAACCTAAGTGCCCATCAAGGGACTTGATGGATAAAGAAGATGTGGCATATATACACAATGGAATACTATTCAGCCATAAGAAACGATGAAATCCAGCCATTTGTGACAACATGGATGGACATTAAGGGTATTATGCAAAGTGAAATAAGTCAGAGGGAGAAGGTCAAATACCGTATGATTTCCTTCATTAAGTAGTAGATAATAGCAACAATAAACAAACACATAGAGACAGAGATTGGATTGGTGGTTACCAGAGGGGAAGCGGGGAGGGAGGAAGGCAAAAGGGATAATTTGGCACATGTGTGTGGTAATGGGTTGTAATTAGTGTTCGGGTGGTGAACATGATGTAATCTATGCAGAAATAGAAGTATAATGATGTACACCTGAAATTTATACAATGTTATAAACCAATGTTACTGCAATAAACAAAAAATTTTTTAAAAAAAAAGTTAATGTTCTGGGAGAGGTTAGTTACCATCAACTAGCCTCATCAAGAAGGGGGTAAATAAAAGGAATCAGTATGGGAGTAAAAAAGAGAAGAGGGGCCCCCAGGGAGAGACAGGGTGCCAAGAAGAAGGAGGGGGCACTCATAAGACAGTGGGGAGACAGCCAACAAATGCTGTCTGCTTCATAACTCTCCTGAGGATTGTCTTGGCAGGGATGGTCCTGGAATTTCCTAGAACTGCAGGTTACCAAGACTGGCTGTATGCTGGCGTGGCCTGGGGAACTACCCAGCGAATCAGAATCACTGAGATGGGACCCCAGAATGCACAACTTTTAAAAGTGCTGGTGGTGGTGGTGCTGATGTGCAGGCACACACTGCTCTAGAAAAGTCCTCCCAGGAAAGGCCTGGAATGGATCATGGGAGGCCCATCCACCTGCAGTTTGATCTTAGGCACCACGGAAGCTAGAGAGTAAAGAATCCCAAGGTTCACAAACTCTAATGTGCATAAGAATAGTCTGTTAAATGAAGATGTCTGGGACCCAGACCAGAAGATTATGAATCAGCATCTCTTTGGTTGAGGCCAGGAACCTGTGTCTTTCACAAGCTCCGTAGATGATCCTGATGCAGGTGGTTTGAGGACCACAGTTTGAGCAACACTGTGCCGGGTGTTGCCAGGGCATGGATCACAAACCATCTTGTGTACAGTTGAGTGCACACCAACTGGTAGAAAAGCCAGATGACCCAGCACACTGAGTCCTCCCAGGGAAGAGTTGGGGACCACATGTCCAGCCCTGTCTTTACCATCATGTGGGTAGCATAGAATGAGCGTTGTGCACAATATGTAGGCCATGGCCTCCTTCTTAGGAAAAAGGTTTCTCTTTTCCTCCTCTGCTTTGTAAAAAAGGAAATATGTTAGCCTCTGAGGTAGATCAGATTGAGATTGGAAAGGAGAATTGTCAGCTGAGCAGAGGAGATAGATTATTTCACAAACCTATGGGGGTTTCTCTCAATTTTCACTTGGTGATGCTTCCCTGTAGAGTAGTTTAACTTTCTAGAAAGACTTTTTTTAAATATCACAATATATTTCTTTGAAGGCAATTGTTTTGTTTATATTAAATATTTTATAATATCAATAGTAAAATGACTTAGAATGTATTCATAGAGAAACAAACACAGCCACTTTTTTAAATATCCTGAAATCTTCATGACAGGTAATAAAGATTTTTTCTCAAAAAAAAAAGATGCCAGTTGTGACAAGCAAAAATGTCTGCAGAAATTGCCAACTATCCCCTGCAGGGCAAAACTGCCCCCCATTAAGGACCTTTGCACTCAAGCTCCACCATCAGTGACTTTTCTTTCCCTTCCTTCCTCCTCCACCAAGGCAAACGAAAAAGAATAAGAGCTTGCATGTTTAGAATCTGTAATAATTTGACCTAGACTTGGCCAAATGTCCTTGGCAGGTTTTAAGCAGTTTAAACCATTGTGATTAAGTCACCTAGTCTCTGGAGTATGGCTGCTTGGGTTCAAGAGCCAGCTCCACTGTTTCCCAGCTCTGAGACTTGGACAGGCTACTCAGCCTCAGGTTCCTCACCTCAAAAATTGTTGGGACTGTGGGGAGCATTAAGTGGTTAATATACATGGAGTGATTAGGGGTACAGTCAGGCAGGCAGAATGCACCATTTAAGTGTCAGCTGCTATTAATGTCACGACTGTTACCACTTTTGTAACCTTGAGCCTCTGCTTATCTTTCTATAAAGTAGGGTCATGATGCTCCCTTCTTAGGGTTGTTGTGAGTGTTAAATAAGAAAAATGTTGAGGTTGTGCCTTTTGCATAGTTTGAATCAAACAATTGTTAGAACCCTTCCTTTCCTCACTTAAGCAAATTAGTTTTGCAAAATAATCATAAAGTCAACACTTGTACCTACCTGCAAAGAGCTCCTGGTTCCCCCTACTTGGAGATTTCCCTTCCACAGGTTTTGTTCTCAGAAACCTGGGAGGGGTTGTGTTTGTTGTGATGGGGTGTACTCCTCCACTGCACACTGGATCTCCCTGCCTAGACTGGGAATTACCTGTGACAAGGGACCCCATCATTTCCTTCTTTTATATTTCTCCACAGAATGTGATTCACCATGGCCTTTGATCAACGTTTGTGGGATGTGAGTGGCCAATAGATGAAAGAAACATGCATTTGCCCACACAAATACTATTGCCTCTATGGCCATCCTCCAGCATGGCCAACTGAATTCAACATCCCCTCTGTGGGCCTACACATGTGTGCCTACTCCCAGAAATGCTTCTTTCGTTGTCCTAACACTGTTGATTTTTCTTCTCATGACAGTTTCTCAGTATTGACACACACATCTGCATTGCAGTGCATGCAGTGTGTGTGTGTGCATGTGTGTGTGCACATGTGTATGTGAGTGTATGTGTCTCAGAATGATTATTTAGGGTAGTTCCTTTTCTTTCAGACTGTTCCAAGGAGAAATGGGATATGTTTTTCCATTGCTGTTGCTTCTGGCTTGCCTAGATCTGAACTGGCACCCACCAGGCGTTGAAGAAAAACTAGAATGAACAAAAAAATGTAACAATGTATTTTGTGTTGTTGGGTATATCTAGCCCAAATCTTCATTATCTCCCCTAGGATGTTTCTGAATTAATATTATTTTTTCTATTCCCTTGAAGTTTGACTGATTTTCCTTTTTTTGTAAAGTGCAGCCTTGGTTTTTATAATTTAAGGTATTTCATTTATGGAGAAGGCAATGTTAAAAAAAAAAAAACCAACAACCTCTAGATTCTTAGAGATCTTAAAAGCTAGAAAGCTTAACAGAAGAGAAATTGTGGAATTGTTCATTGTCACTTTTCGGGCTGTACAAATGGGAGTGGGTTTTAAATTACTTCCCCATCCTTGACCTCCCATCTCATCCCCCACTCACCTCACATTGTCCCAATGCATGGTGCCCATCAGGAGTCTCTGTCTCTTGTTGACTTTTCTCCTTTTTCCATATCTTTCCTAGGTTCAGGATGAAGCTCAGAAACCAGGACAGGTCCCTTGGGGAGTCCACAGGGAGGATCATGAAAGCTGAGGCCCAAAATCCATTTCCTTTTAATAGGGCATTCCTAAAGGCTTCCTGTTTTCCCATTGAGCCCTGTCTTTCCACAGCATACCCTATCCACCTTTACCATGATTTGGTCAAGCTGCTGGCTGTCCCTAGCACTCCTTCTAACTTCAGAATGCTGTGATTGCAAAGCTTTCATAACTGAATTTTCCCCATTTTCTCACCCAGGGAGACTAGGATTGCACAGTCCCTTGTAGGCCAGTGCTCATGATTTAGCTGTGCTGTTGAAACATACAGGACATGCGTGCTGGGAGGACATAAGTCACCAGCCTTGAAACTTCAAATCACAAATGAGGTAATGGCACTTGAATTTGGTCTTCAAATTTGGAATTATCTGGGGAACGTCAAAAATACTGATGCCTGGGGGCTGGCCCAGTGGCATAGTGGTTAAGTTCATGTGCTCTGCTATGGTGGCCCAGGGTTCACAGGTTTGGATCCCCGGTGTGGACCTATGCACTGCTTATCAAGCTATGCTGTGACAGTCGTCTCACATAGAAAGTAGAAGAAGATGGGCACAGATGTTAGCCCAGGGCCAATTGTCCTCAGCAGAAAGAGGAGGATTGGTAACAGATGTTAGCTCAGGGCTAATCTTCCTCGCCAAAAAAAAAAAAAATACTGATGCCTATGCCTCATCCTCAGAATTAGTGATTCGATTGGTCTGGGATATGGCCAGGTCTTTGAAATGCTTAAAATATTTCCAGGTGATTCTAATCTGCACATAAATATGGAAACCACTGAATTAGGGATTTCACAAACAGAGGAATGACAAATATGCTAACTGACAGTACCCAGGTCTCCTTACACCAAAATGTGGTCCCTGAATCAGAAGCATCAGCCACTTGTTCAAAATGCAAATTCTCAGGCCCACCACAGAGCTGTCAAATCAGAAACTCCGAGTGGTGGCTCAGAAGTCTGTTTTAATACGCCCTCCAGTTGGTCCAATGTTCACTAAAATTTGAGAACCACTACTCTAGCCCAGAGGTTCTCAACCAGGGGTGGTTTTACCCTCCATGGGACATTTATCGATGTCTGAGGACATTTTTGGTTGTCACAACTAGGAGGTGGGGTGCTAACGGGATATGGTGGGAAGAGGCCAGGATGCTGCTGGATGTCCTACAATGCACAGGACAGCCCCTACGGCAGAGAATTAACTAGCTCCAAATGTCCATAGTGCCAAGATTGGGAATGCTTGCTCTTGACCACACTGGCTTCCTGGGTTATTTTGGCCCAAACTGGTGTTCCCTAAGGGCATTTCCATTCCATGCTCTGTGGAGCACTGAGATGAGCAGTGCATACTGCGGCAGCTGAGGGAGGCTGCTGACAGTTAAGTAATGAACAAGAACACCACTCGTGATGGAAGTAAAGAGAAAGACCAAAGCTCATCCAGTTGACTAAAGGGGATACTTTTGAAGTAGTGAAAATTCAGACCTATTCAGAACATCAAAACAACCACAGCCCAGGTTTTATAGGATCCAAACAGACATGGTCAGGTGTTTCCTAAGCAACAGGCAGCTTGGCACAAACAGCCATTTCTGCTGATGAATACTTGGGGTTGTGGAATAGAAACACTGGCAGGCATTTTTACTTTATAACATGGGGGTGGTGTTGGGCTCTCACGAATGTGGCTCAGGCTCTATGAGGAAAAAACTGCCTCTACGTTGCCTCTTGCTACTGGTCTGATTTATGGAGGGAATTCCCATAGTTCTACTGACTTGTCTGATGTTGTGTAACCGTGGCCAAAATCTGAACTCAGTTCCAGGGAAACAATGAGAGTGAGCAGTTTTGTCACCTGTTGAAACAGGTCAGGAGGTAGGGATGGTTGGGGGGAGTGAAAAGCATCTCTTTTTTCCACAGTTTAGCATCGCGTTGGGATTTCTCAGCCCTGCAGTCTCTAGACACACAGACGACTTTATTATTTCTACCCACCAGCCTACTGTGTGCCAGGACTGTGCTTGGTGTGCTAAATGTGTTCTGGGTAGGCACTATTATCTGCATTTTACAGAGTAGAAAACCAAGATTCAGAGATGGCAGATGCCAGAGTGATGGATTCAAACTCAGTCTGACCTGAAGCCACTACTTGTTGCACCACATCATTTTGTTTTGACAACATTCTGACTGTTCTCTGAAATCTCACATGTCTGAAACTGGTGTGTGACTGGTCACCAAATGCCAGTCTAATTCAAATAATTACTTTTAGAAATGCAAATTAATAGACCTACTTTAACCCCATACCAAGTAATTTATAGACTCTGCTCAAATAAAACCTAGATGGAAACATCCAAAGAAACTGCTTATATACCAACAAGAGAAAAGAAGGTGGAAGGCAACTAACTACACTTCTTAGTTCTCCTCCCCCACCAGCACTTTAACAAAGTCCCTGTGATTAATGAATATGGAATGAGATGGGTTACAGGAAGGATATCCTGGCAGAGAAGGTTGTTTATTTCTAAAATAGCTGATTGAGGAAGATTGTGGCTCTTCATCCTTTGGGATTCTTTACAAACAGAGGAGCAGGCTCCTTACCCGTGCAGAGACCTAAGACACTGAAGTTGGACAGGATGAGTTTTCCAAAACTGAGAGCCAGTGATTCTCTCCTTGTTGGCTCCTAAATATTTCCCAGAGTTTTCTGTGCAGGCAATTAAGTGGCTTCAGAAAGGAGGCACGATCTAGATTGAAAAGAATTCTAAATAAGAGCAAGTGTCATGTCTGAGATAAAGTTCATGATTTCTGGACAAGCCGGGGTTCCTCTAGAAAAATATACAAATACTTTCTCAGCCATAATGCAGTATCTTCAGAGGCTCCAGGGCCCCTGCAATATGGTTTCAAGCCCTTATATACACAGAGTACTTGTGGGGCGGGCTTAGATCAACACAGTCATCTCCGCGTCTGGGGAAAAGTGCCCCCTAGTTGGCAATTAGAGATACAGAGAATCATCTTTCTTTCCTTCCTTCTTCCTCCCTCCCCTCCTCCCATCCTCCCATCCTTCATAATATCTAGTGAGGTTGCTTTCAGTTATAGCTTTTTTTTTGGTCCTATTGCCCTAATGGGTTTTTATTCCTCAATTTGAAATCAATCAGAATGGGAAGCAAACTAATATTTCTTTATCTCCCATTTTGTATTAAACACTTAACACAGTATCTCATTTTATCCTCATGGTAATATTATGAAGTAGATCATTATTTTACACATGAAGAAATAGAAGTTCAGAAGATTAACTCGCTTAGCAGTGTTCAAGTCATCTGACCAGCAAGTGCCAGATCTGGGATATGAGACCAGGTCCAGGTCACAGCAGAGCCCATCACCTCCCCAGTCTACCATGTCGCCAGTGTGTACAACACGCACTACGTTAGCCTTAGATGGATACATGGGAATTTAGGTCATGTCAACATGCACAGACCCCTACAATGTGGTTGTTTGGTGCTTATGTCCACACAGGCCTCAAAAACTGACATACTGGATTGAGTTAACCAGTTAATTCAGTGAAAGCTATGCTTTTGACCTATTTCTCAACACAATTCATAAGATATCTGATTGTTTTCTAAACAATAAATGATACCCTATCTCTTAATAGTGTAAGAAAATTACAAAATATGGTCCACATCCAATATCTCATTCTTTGACTACTTCATTCCTTCTTTAGGCAACTGTGCATCAGAGAGTTAAATGTTTGTAGCTACCAGCTGTATATACATGGATCACACTGATAAGATTGTTGTGCTCTCAAAATTTATAATCTTAATTAACACAACAACGATGTGAGGTGGATAC
Source organism: Diceros bicornis minor (assembly GCF_020826845.1). NCBI lineage: Eukaryota > Metazoa > Chordata > Mammalia > Perissodactyla > Rhinocerotidae > Diceros > Diceros bicornis. The sequence continues at coordinate 7,283,021 of NC_080759.1, read as the reverse complement.
TATTATCCTATTTTGCAGAGGTAGAAATTGAGGCTGTAAAAGGAAAGCATCTTGCCTAAATCACTGAGTTTGGGATTATTAATTGTTCCCACATCTGCCAAGTTTATTCATATTTTAACGAAATCTAAACCTATTTTCTTGTTGCAGAATCTTGTTTCTCTTTTAATATTTGTACATTGAGATCCTCACCTGCCCCAAGGTTCTAAGTGCTCAAATAGTCCCAGAAAGCATGGAAGCTAAAGGCCAGGGAGAAAGAACCTCTATTCCAAGCACAGGCCTGGCCAGGCTGCCTTCTGTAGTTCACTGACCACTGCTCTACCATTCCATCAGAAAAAGTACTATCAGCAGCTGTTGCATCTGTGCACACTGGTGTCACTTTGGATTTTGAGTGGAAAATGGAATAATATGAGTTTCTTTTTAAAAAGTGTATGACCTTTTGTTCAGCCCCATTGTCAAATTTCCCTTTGTATTTAAAGTGCTGTGGGCATCACCATAGTCAAGACCATGAAGTCTGTTTTTCTTTGGTACACTTTCTCTATTCCCTCATAGTCCTTCCCACCCCATCGTGGTTCTTCTGTCCTCAGCTTCTGCTATCCCGTTTCCCTCATCATGACCTAACCTCAGATCCAAGGAACTGCGTATCTGAGATAAAAGTGACTGACAGGACTTCATGCATGCTCTGTGCTCGGGCATTTTGTGTGTGCATCACATTTAGTCCCACTGAATAGTCTACATGTACATGATTTATATGTAAGGCTGGCCTGCTACTAAAGTCAAGGCAATGCCTGTTTGCTGCTTTGTATTCAATTCTCTGTGATTTCTTTGCTCTTCGTATGTGATTTCACTCTCTGTTCATCCAACAATGCTTATTAAGTGCTTCGAAGAGTGAGCTGGTACTCAGGGATGCATGGACTATACTTGAAAGTCATTCTACTCCAGTAGAGATCATAAGACAATATGCCACAAGGTCATATGATCCAGTTCTCTGTACGTGAAAAGCCCAAGCTACCTGGGGAGGAGGCTTTTGTGGTGAATTCCAGAGTCTTGTTGGGCTAATACTAAAAAAGAGCTTATGTCCAGCCATAGTTTTTTTTTAATATTGCATATACTTGAAATGTACAACTTGATGATTTGATATACATACACATTGTGAGATAATCACCATGATCAAGCTAATTAATATATCTGTCATCTCACACATTTACCATTTTTTGTGTGGTGAGAACATTTAGGATCTACCCTCTTAGCAAATTTCAAGTATATAGTGCAGTATTGTTACCTATACTCACCGTGCTATACATTAGATCTCCAGAACTCATTCATCTTGCATAACTGAAACTTTGTACCCCTTGACCAACATCTCCCCTTTTGTCCCTCCACTCAGGCCCTATGACCCAGCAATCCCACTTCTAGGTATATATCCAAAGGAATTGAAATAAGGATCTTAAAAAGATACCTGCACTCCCATGTTCATTGCAGTGCTCTTCCCAATAGCCAAGACATGGAAACAACGTAAGAGTCTGCCGGTGGATGAACTGATGAAGAAAATGTGGTATACATATACATAATGAAATATTATCCAGCAATAGTCTTGCTTGCTTTCATTTGCTTTTGTATTCCCTGGTTTGTCCTTAATAGGACAGATCAGTTCAGGAGAAAGAAACAAAGTCCACTCCTGTTTTCTGTTGTTGAATATCCACACATTTTAAACATTGTCTTTACAGCCTGTTTTCCATTGCTGTTGAACACATCTCTTCCTCTACCCCTACCATAATAAACTCTAATTTCTCTACATTCTGTGTATATTGTGATCACCTAAGCTAAACACAATACCTAAAACATTTCTACCTATGAGAGATGCAGTGATGACTTCTGGGACTGTGAATTGCAGTTTTTAAAAAATTCTTCTGAGCCAACCCTGATGGCCTAGTGGTTAAAGTTCGGTGCCCTCCGCTTTGGTAGCCCAGGTTCGGTTCCCAGGTGCAAACCACACCACTCGTCTGCAGTGGCCATGCGGTGGCAGCAGCTCACATAGAAGAACTAGAAGGATTTATAACTAGAATATACAACTGTGTACTGGGGCTTTGGGGAGAGAAAAAAAAGAGAGAGGAACCTTGGCAACAGATGTTAGCTCAGGGCAAATCTTTCCCAGAAAAAATAAAAATATTTCCATTGCATGATTTGGCTTAGTTAGCTTATGGTAGCCTGTAAGTTCATGATTATTTGATTTATTACATGTACCTGTTCAAACTGTCCTCATCTCATTTTGGCATTGCCAAGTTTCTGAACCTTAGTACCTTGCATTAGTCCCTACCGGAATTCTCCTTCCCAAGTGAGCAACTGAACATTCCTATATAAAATACAGTGATTCTTGTATTTTTCATACATAGTGAAATGTTTTCCTTAATATGATATTTTAAAATCCATAGTATAAGCCTTTTGGTCACTTCTATTATTATTCTGAACACAGACAATAATAATAGCTATTTTTTGTACACTTACTATGTGCCAGTCATTGAGCCATGGTTTTTACATGCTCACACCAACCATATAAAGTATGGATTATTACATCTGTAGGTCAGATGAGGGCTCAAAAAGTTTAAGCAACTTTCTCAAAGCTGCATGATAAGCAGGAGGCAGAGCCAGGATTTTAAATAAGAATTGTCATTTCCTAAAGCCTCATTTATTAGGGATGTGTTTTCCAATATAAGACTCTAGAATGTCCTGGGATTTGTCACTGGGTTTATATTTCCCAAACCAAATTGGAAAACACTCATTTTCTCACTACCATCACCACCACCAGTGAAGGCAATTTACTCAAATCATTAGGGAGGAATTAGGAGTTCTCAAAAGTAATTGCTGCATTCTGACTTCAGCTGGCTAGTTTAAGAGCTAGAGTGGTCAGGTAAACCCGTCAGTCCAGTAGATCACTGGAGCAGCTGAACATGCACAAAGTCCTCATCTTTCAAATAAACCTGCAGATGGAATCACTCCTAAGTACTGCTTCATTTTTTTTTTTGAATATCAAACCACAAATTGTGTGTACGTAAGTTTTGTGTACACATTCAAACTTTGCTAGTAGCTGTGTAAATTAACACAACATTCAGAAAACATTTTGACCCTGTAGTTTCATTTCTGGGAATTTATGCTAAAGCAACTATTAATAAGCACAGTAAAGCAGTGTCCATAAATAATTCCATGTAGCTTAGACTATATTAGTACAAGATGAGAAAACACCCCAAATACCTAGCCATAGGGAAATAGGTAAATTTTATTAGGTCTACCCACGGAGTATCATTAATCCTTTGCAAATGATATATACTTAAAATTTGTAGCAACGTGGAGAAAATATTATGAAAATAATGAAATCGTAAAGCAGAATACAAAGCTATCTATGATTACAACAATAAAATTACATATTTTATACATATGGAAAAGAAATGGAAGAGAATTTAAATCTTGACATGATGGGAGATGGGTGATATTTTTACCTTTTATTTCCATTATTATTACCATAATACTTCTTGAATAATAAATACAATAATATTAAATTGATTATCTTCAATCAATTGTTAATAATATTCAAAATGTCAGTCTATTTCGCTGGACTTAACTACAGCTATAATGTACCAGAAAAGGCATTTTTGCTTTAGCTCATCCCTAAGGAATTGAAGAGCACTTAAAGCCGATTTCCTTACTCTCCCGCATTGGAGAGAACACAGATAACTATTTTTGTTTATTTGTATGAAATCACTTTCCAGACTTTGAATTAATGGTGAGGAGGACCAAATCCTAGAAGGGTGAAGCAACTTTCTATAGGTGATTTAGGCTGTGTCTACAGAGAATTCAGAGAATATGTCGCTTTTGTTTGGTCTCTGATGAACTGAATGAAGGAAGATGAACCACATCAGCTGACCACACGACCCGTGGCCATGTCCAGCTCTTCTGAACCATGTGCTCTTTGGAGAAGTCACAGGGTGACTTCAGGGCACTCCCTCTTTGACCATCCTGCCAGAACCACACCTGGAGGGCAGCTCTGGGCCAAAGGAATGGTCCCTGAGCAGCAGCACGAATTCGAGATAATCAGCTCCAGCTGAAACTCGCACTGTTGAGGGGATTACTAGGGTAGGCCTCTGGGACACACCACTATCGGGGCCAGGGGGGCCCCAACACAGAATTCCACGGCTCTCCTGGGGCATCTGTATAATCAGAGAATTCACTACATCATGGTGCTTGCATGTGGATAATTAAGTAATGTTTCTTAAAAACCAAATGTTCTTCATCTTAACTCCCACAGGAACAACCATTTTTCCCTTTGGAGGATTTCCTTTTTGGGCCAGTTCTTCCTTGAAGACAGTGGTTTAGCTCATGGCTCTCCAGAGTCTATTTATGTGCTGCCTTCATGTCACTTTCCTCTCCAATAAGCCTCCTTAACACCTTTTTTAAAAATGTACTATGGGGGCCGGCCCCAGGGCTTAGCAGTTAAGTGCTCGTGGTCCACTACTGGCAGCCCGGTTGGGATCCCGGGTGCACATCAACGCACTGCTTGTCCAGCCATGCTGAGGCTGCGTCCCACATACAGCAACTAGAAGGATGTGCAACTATGACATACAACTATCTACCGGGGCCTTGGGAAGAAAAAGGGGAAAAAAGGAGGAGGATTGGCAATAGATGTTAGCTCAGGGCCAGTCTTCCTCAGCAAAAAGAGGAGGATTGGCATGAATGTTAGCGCAGGGCTGATCTTCCTCAAAAAAAAAAATGTACTGTGCATTTGGCATATATAAATCCTTTATAGCTGTGCTTCTTTAACTTGAGAACATGGGCCCCAGTTTGAAGAGCACTTCATTAAAAGTGATTTATTATAATGTCATGTTATCGCCTGGCTCTGGTGGGATCATGAGTAGAAGAATCAATGTGCATGCCTTTACATATCATAATGCATTTATACCACAACACAACCTTGTGTGAGACAGGCTCTATTATTTTCATTTTGCAGATGGGGAAACTGAGGCAGGGAGCTATTAAGTAATGTGCTCAAGGTCACAGAGATGTGAAATGTCAGACCCAGAACTCTAGAATCTTTAAGTTTACCTTGTATGGATTAAGTTCAGATTCAAATATTCTTGTATTGATTTATTTTATTATTTTTAATATAATTGAAATGGTTGTGCAACATTTGAAAATTCTCACAGCAAATACACAGATAACCCAGATGTGCCCATGGACCTGTATTTGAGAATATTGTATTACAATATATAGCCTGTTTCCACAACTAGATTTGTTACTGCTCAAAAATTAGTAAAAGATAATGACATTGGAGCCTTTGATATGACAGCCTTTGATATACTCTTTTTGTTACAATATTTTTATTGCAGTAAAATATATGACATAAAATTTGCCATTTTAACCACTTTTAAGTGTACAATTCAGTGTCATTAATAACATTCACAATGTTGTGCAACTATCACCACTATCCATTTCCAAAAGTTTTTATCATCCCATATAGAAACTATCCATTAAGCAATAACTCCTCATATTTCCTTCACCCTTACCACGCCCATGGTAAACATTGTTCTATTTTCTGTTTCTATCAATTTTTCTATTCTAAATACCTGATGTAAGTGAAGTCATACGATATTTGTCCTTTTGTGTCTGGCTTATTTCACTTTGCATAATGTTTTCAAGGCTCATCCACATTGCGGCACATATCAGAATTCCATCCTTTTAAAATCTCAATAATATTCCATTGTAAGTAGATACCACATTTTGTTTATCCATTCATCTGTCGATGGACACTTGGGCTGTTTCAACTTTTTGAGTATTGGGAATAATGTTTCTATGAATATTGGCATACAAGTATCTGAGGTCCTGTTTTCAGTTCTTTTGGGTATATGTGAAAGGAGTGAAATTACTGGGTCATTTTGTAGTTTTACGTTTAACATTTTGAAGAATGCAAAACTGTTTTCCACAGTGGCTGCATTGTTTTACATTACCACCAGAAATGTATGAGGTTTCAATTTTTTTAAGTGATGAGACCTTTATTAGATTTTTTATTAGAAATTTTTCCAGTTTTATTGAAGTAGAATTGACAGATAAAATAATATTTATATTTAAGGTCTACAACTTGATGACTCGACATATTTATATATTGTGAAATAATCACCACAAGCAAGCTAATTAATATGACCATCAACTCACATAATTACCATTTTCTTTTTGTGTGTGTGTGATGAGAACACATAAGATCTACCCTTTTAGCATATTTCAAATATACAATACAGAATTGTTAACTATAGTCACATTGCTATATATAAGATCTCCAGAAATTATTCATCTTGCATAACTGAAACTTTATACCCTTTGATCAACATCTTCCCTTTGCCCCTCTTCCCAGCCCCTAGCAACCACTATTCAACTCTATTTCTATGCATTTTACTATTTTAGATTCCACATATAAATGAGATCATACAGTATTTGTCTTTCTGTGTTTGGCTTATTTCACTCAGCATAATGTCCTACAGGTTCATCCCTGTTGTCGCAAACGGCAAAATTTCCTTCTTTTTAAATACTGAATGGTACTACATAATATAACACATATACGTGTGTGTGTGTGTATATATATATTACATATATATTATTACACATTTCTTTATCCATTCATCCATTCATCTGTCAACAAACACAGGTTGTTTCCATACCTTGGCTGTTGTGAAGAATGCTGCAGTGAACATGGGAGTGCAGATATCTCTGATCCAGATTTGTTTACCTTTGGCTATATACCCATAAGTGGGATTGCTGGATCATATGGTAGTTCAATTTTTAATTTTTTGAGGAATCTCCATACGTTTTTGTAATGGCTGCATAAATTTGCACTCCCACATCAGTGTACTAGGGTGCCCTATTATCTACATTCTCACCAACACTTGTTATCTATTTTCTTTTTGATAATAGTCCTCCTAATAGGTGTGAGGTGATATCTCACGATGGTTTTGATTTGCATTTCCCTTGTGATTAGTGATGTTGAATATCTTTTCATATACCTCTTGGCCTTATGTATGTCTTCTTATTCAGGGCCTTTGGCCATTTTTTAATAAGGTTATTTGTTTTTTTGCTATTGAGTGGTAGAGTTTCTTCTATACTTTGGATTTATTCCCTTATCAGATATATGACTTGCAAATATTTCTCCCATTTCATATATTGCCTTATTAATTTATTGATTATTTCTTTGAGGGTACAGAAGGTTTTGGGTTTGATGCAACCCTGCTTGTCTATTTTTGCTTTTGCTGCTTGTACTTTTTGTGTCACATCCAAAAAATCGTTGCCAAGACCAATGTGAAGGAGTTTTTCCTTATATTTTCTTCTGTGAGTTTTATGGTCTCAGGTCTTTAATCCATTTTGAGTTAATTTTGTGTATGGTATAAGATAAGGGTCCAATTTTATTCTGTTTCTATTTATTCTTGATTCAGTTTTGGTAGGTTGTATATTTCTAGGACTTTATTCATTTCTTCTAGATTATCCAATTTATTGGTGTATAATTGTTCATAATAGTCCCTTATGATCTTTTGTTATTTCTGAAGCATCCATTGTAACATTTCCTCTTTTATTTATGATTTTATTTATTTGAGTTTTCTCTCTTTTTTTCTTAGTCGAGCTAAGAGTTTGTTGATTTTATCTTTTCAAAAAACCAACTCTTTTTTTTTTTTTTTTTTGTGGGGAGATCAGCCCTGAGCTAACATCCGCCAATCCTCCTCTTTTTTTGCTGAGGAAGACGGCCCTGGGCTAACATCTGTGCCCATCTTCCTCCACTTTATATGGGATGCCGCCACAGCATGGCTTACCAAGCAGTGCGTCGGTGCACGCCCGGGATCCGAACCAGTGAACCCCGGGCCGCCGCAGTAGAGCGCGCGCACTTAACCGCTTGCGCCACCGGGCCGGCCCCAAAAAACCGACTCTTAGTTCTGTTTTTTCTATTGTTTTTATATTTTCCATTTGTTTTACTTCTGCTCTAAATTTTACTGTTCCCTCCCCTCTGCTAACTCTGGGCTAGTAGTTCTTTTGCTAGTTCCTTGAGGTGTAGAGTTAGGTTATTTATTTGAGATCTTTCTTCTTTTTTAATGTAGGTGTTTGTGGCTATAAACTTCCCTCTTAGTACTTCTTTTACTGTATCTCATATGTTTTGGTATGTTGTGTTTTTATTTTTTTTGTCTTGAGATATATTTTAATTTCTCTTGAATTTCTCTTTAACTCAATGGTAGTTCTATAGTATTCTGTTTAGTTTCCGCATATTTGTGAATTTTCCCATTTTCTTGCTAGTATTGATTTCTAGTTTATTCCATTGTGGTCAGAAAAGATACTTGAAATCATTTCAATCTTCTTGAATTTGTTAAGTCATCCCTTTACTTTCAATATATATGTATCTTTATATTTGTAGTGGATTTCTTGTAGACAACTTGTAGTTGGTTCTTGTTTTCTGTTCCACTCTATCTCTATCTTTTAATTGCTATGTTTAGACCATTTATGTTTAAAGCAACTATTGATACAGTTGTATTAATATTTACCATATTTGTTACAGTTTTCTATTGGTTGCCGTTGTTCTTTTTTTTATTTTTGTCTTCCACAATTTTTCTGCCCTTGTGGTTAATTGAGCATTTGTATGATTTAATTTTTTCTCCCTTCTTATCATATCAGTCATACTTCTTTTTTTAAATTATATTTGGTGGTTGCCCTAGAATTAGAAATATACTTCAAATAACACTATACCACTGGTAGTGCAAATACCTTATAATAACAAAATATTCCTAATTCCTCCCTCTTGTCCCTTGTATCATTGTTGTCCACTTCTCTTATACATAAGCATACATAATTGAATACATATTATAATATATATAAGTATACATAATCAAATTTGTTGTTGTTAGTGCTCTCAAGTCGATTCTGACTCCTAGTGACCCTGTGTACAGCAGAGCAGACACTCTGATGATGTTTTTTTTGCACCATTCTCTCATCTTCTGGCACTATATCAGACATTGCTCCCCTGCTATTCATAGGGTTTTCATGGCCAATTTTTTCAGAATTGTATGGCCAGGTCTTTCTTCCTAGTCAATCTAGTCTGGAAGCTAAGCTGAAACCTGTCTATCTGCTGGTGTTTGAAATACCGATGGCATTGCCATCAGCATCACTGCAACATGCAGCTGCTGCAGTATAACAACCAACAGACAGGTGGAGTGGTTTTCTAACCAGGAAATGAACCTGGGTTGTGGTGGTGAAAGCATTGAATCTTAACCACTAGATTACCACATAATTGAATACATTGTTACTATTATTATTTTCAACAAACTGTTATCTGTTAGATCAATTAAGAATGAGAAAAATTCCTTTTTGGGGGGGGGAGGTGAGTGAGGAAGATTGGCCCTAAGCTAACATCTGTTGCCAATCCTCCTCTTTTTGCTTGAGGAAGACTTGCCCTGAGCTAACATCTTTGCCAATCTTCCTCTATTTTGTATGTCAGTCACTGCCACAGCATGGCTTGATGAGTGGTGTAGGTCTGTACCTGGGATCTGAACCTGTGAACCCCAGGCTGCCAAAGCAGAAGACACCAAACTTAACCACTATGCCACCAGGCTGGCCCCAGAAAAATAGGTTTTTATTTTATCATCACTTATTCCTTTTCTGATGGTCTTCCATTCTTTATGTAAATAGAGTTTTTGACATATAATTTTCCTTCTCTCTGACTATTTCTTTTTTTTTAATTTTTTGTTTATTGCAGTAACATTGGTTTATAACATTGTAAAAATTTCAGGTGTACATTATTATACTTCTATTTCTGCATAGATTACATCATGTTCACCACCAAAATACTAATTACAACCCAGCACCACACACATGCACCGAATTATCCCTTTCATCCTCCTCCCTCCCCCCTTCCCCTCTGGTAACCACCAATCCAATCTCTGTCCTTATGTGTTTGTTTATTGTTGTTATTATCTACTACTTAATGAAGGAAATCATATGGTATTTGACCTTCTCCCTCTGACATATTTCACTTTGCATTATACCGTCAATGTCCATCCATGTTGTCACAAATGGCTGGATTTCATCGTTTCTTATGGCTGAGTAGTATTCCATTGTGTACATATACCACATCTTCTTTATCCATTTGTCCCTTGATGGGCACTTAGTTTGCTTCCAAGTCTTGGCTATTGTGAATAATGCTGCAATGAACACAGGGGTGCATGTACCTTTATCAAAAAATCAAGGATAGAACTACCATATGATCCAGCTATTCCACTGTTGGGTATTTATCCAAAGAATCTGACTATTTCTTTTTTTTTTTATTGATGTTTTAATGGTTTCTAACATTGTGAAATTTTGGGTTGTACATTTTTGTTTGTCCATCACCACATATATGACTCCCTTCACCCCTTGTGCCCACCCCCCACCCCCACTGCCCTGGTAACCACAGCCCAGTTTTCTCTGTCCATGTGTTGGTTTATATTCCACATATGAGTGAGATCAACCAGTGTTTGTCTTTCTCTTTCTGGCTTATTTCACTTAACATAATACGCTCCAGGCCCATCCATGTTGTTGCAAATGGGACGATTTTGTCTTTTTTTATGGCTGAGTAGTATTCCATTGTATATTTATACCACATTTCCTTAATCCAATCGTCAGTCGAGGGACACTTAGGTTGCTTCCACTTCTTGGCTATGGTGAATAATGCTGCAATGAACATAGGGGTGCATAAGCCTCTTTGGATTGTTGATTTCAGGTGCGTTGGATAGATTCCCAGTAGTGGGATGGCTGGATCATAGGGCATCTCTATTTTTAATTCTTTGAGGAATCTCCATACCGTTTTCCATAGAGGCTGCACCAATTTGCATTCCCACCAGCTGTGTATGAGGGTTCCTGTTTCTCCACATCCTCTCCAACATTTGTTGTTTTTTGTCTTGGTGATTATAGCCATTCTAACGGGCGTGAGGTGGTATCTTAGTGTTGTTTTGATTTGCATTTCCCTGATGATTAGTGATGTTGAGCATCTTTTCATGTGCCTATTGGCCATCTGTATATCTTCCTTGGAGAAGTGTCTCTTCATTTCCTCTGCCGATTTTTTGATCGGGTTGTTTGTTTTTTTGTTGTTCAATTGTGTGAGTTGTTTATATATTATGAAGATCAACCCCTTGTCAGATGTATGTTTTGCAAATATTCTCTCCCAGCTGGTTGGTTGTCTGTTCATCTTGATTCTGGTTTCATTTGTCTTATAAAAGCTCTTTAATCTGATCAAGTCCCACTTGTTTATTTTTTCTTTAGTTTCCCTAGTCTGAGTAGGCATGTCATCCGAAAAGATTCCTTTAAAACCAATGTCAAATAGTGTGTTGCCTATATTTTCTTCTATGAGTTTTATAGTTTCAAGTCTCACCTTCAGGTCTTTGATCCATTTTGAGTTAATTTTTGTGAATGGCGATAGCACATGGTCCACTTTCATTCTTTTGCATGTGGCTGTCCAGTTTTCCCAACACCATTTATTGAAGAGACTTTCCTTTCTCCATTGCATGTTCTTAGCACCTTTGTAGAAAATTAACTGTCTGTATATGTGTGGTTTTATTTCTGGGCTTTCAATTCTGTTCCATTGATCTGTGTGTCTGTTTTTGTACCAGTACCATGCTGTTTTGATTACTATTGCTTTGTAGTATGTTTTGAAGTCAGGAATTGTGATGCCTCCTGCTTTGTTCTTTTTCTTCAGGATTTCTTTAGCTATTCGGGGTCTTTTGTCGCCCCATATAAATTTTAGTATTCTTTTTTCTATTTCTGTGAAGAATGTCATTGGGATTCTGATTGGGATTGCATTGAATCTGTAGATTGCTTTAGGTAATATAGACATTTTAACTATGTTTATTCTTCCAATCCACGTGCATGGGATATCTTTCCATTTCTTTATGTCATCGTGGATTTCCCTCAATAATGTCTTGTAGTTCTCATTGTATAGGTCCTTCACCTCCTTGGTAAGATTTATTCCTAGGTATTTTATTCTTTTTGATGCAATTGTAAATGGTATTATCTTTTTGAGCTCTCTTTCTGTTAGTTCATTAGTAGCATATAGAAATGCAACTGATTTTTGTAGATTGATTTTGTACCCTGCAACTTTGCTGTAGTTGTTGATTGTTTCTAATAGTTTTCCAACAGATTCTTTAGGGTTTTCTATATATACAATCATGTCATCTGCAAATAGTGAGAGTTTCACTTCTTCGTTACCTATTTGGATTCCTTTTATTCCTTTTTCTTGCCGAATTGCTCTGGGCAAAATCTCCAGTACTATGTTGAACAGGAGTGGTGAGAGTGGGCAGCCCTGCCTCGTTCCTGTTCTCAGAGGAATGGCTTTCAGTCTTTCCCTGTTGAGTATGATGTTAGCTGTGGGTTTGTCATATATGGCCTTTATTATGTTGAGGTACTTTCCTTCTATTCCCATTTTATTGAGAGTTTTTATCATAAATGGATGTTGTATCTTGTCAAATGCCTTCTCTGCGTCTATTGAGATGATCATGTGGTTTTTATTCTTTGTTTTGTTGATGTGATGTATCACGTTGATTGATTTGCGGATGTTGAACCATCCCTGCGTCTCTGGTATAAATCCCACTTGATCATGGTGTATGATCTTTTTAATATATTGTTGTATTCGGTTTGCCAATATTTTGTTGAGGATTTTTGCATCAATGTTCATCAGCGATATTGGCCTGTAATTTTCTTTCTTTGTATTGTCTTTGTCTGGTTTTGGTATCAGGGTGATGTTGGCCTCATAGAATGATTCAGGAAGTGTTCCATCTTCCTCTATTTTTTGGAATAGTTTGAGGAGGATGGGTATTAAATCTTCTTTGAATGTTTGGTAAAATTCACTGGGGAAGCCATCTGGTCCTGGACTTTTATTTTTTGGGAGGTTTTTGATTACTATTTCAATCTCTTTACTTGTGATTGGTCTATTCAGATTCTCCATTTCTTCTTGGTTCAATTTTGGGAGGTTGTATAAGTCTAAGAATTTAGCCATTTCTTCTAGATTGTCCAATTTGTTGGCATATAATTTCTCATAGTATTCTCTTATAATCCTCTGTATTTCCGTGGTATCCGTTGTAATTTCTCCTCTTTCATTTCTAATTTTATTTGCTTGAGCCTTTTCTCTTTTTTTCTTAGTAAGCCTGGCTAAGGGTTTGTCGATTTTGTTTATCTTCTCGAAGAACTAACTCTTTCTTTCATTAATCCTTTCTACTGTTTTTTTGGTCGCAATATCATTTATTTCTGCTCTGATTTTTATTATTTCTCTCCTTCTGCTGGCTTTGAGCTTTGTTTGTTCTTCTTTTTCTAGTTCTGTTAGGTGTAATCTAAGGTTGCCTATTAGGGCTTTTTCTTTTTGTTAAGGTGGGCTTGTATCGCTATGAGTTTCCCTCTCAGGACCGCTTTTGCTGCATCCCATATGGTTTGATATGGCATGTTATCATTTTCGTTTGTTTCAAGATAGTTTTTGATTTCTCCTTTAATTTCATCAATGATCCATTGGTTGTTCAGTAGCATGTTGTTTAATCTCCACATTTTTGTCACTTTCCCAGTTTTTTTTTCCTGGTTCATTTCCAGTTTCATAGCCCTATGGTCTGAAAAGATGCTTGTTATGATTTCAATCTTCTTAAATTTATTGAGGCTTGCTTTGTTTCCCAACATATGGTCTATCCTAGAGAATGTTCCATGCGCACTTGAGAAGAATGTGTAGTCAGCTGTTTTTGGGTGGAGTGCTCTGTATATGTCTACTAGGTCCATCTCGTCCAGTTTTTCATTTAAGTCTAATATTTCTTTATTAACTTTTTGTCTGGATGATATATCCATTGCTGTAAGTGGGGTGTTAAGATCCCCTACTATTATTGTGTTGTTGTTGATTTCTCCTTTTAGGTTTGTTAATAGTTGTTTTATGTACATTGGTGCTCCTATGTTGGGTGCATATATATTTATAAGTGATATGTCTTCTTGATGGAGTGTCCCTTTTATCATTATATATTTCCCTTCTTTGTCTTTCTTAACCTGTTTTATCTTGAAGTCTACTTTGTCTGATATGAGTATGGCAACACCTGCTTTCTTTTGTTTGCCATTAGCTTGGAGTATTGTCTTCCATCCTTTCACTCTGAGCCTGTTCTTGTCTTTAGTGCTAAGATGTGTTTCCTGAAGGCAGCATATTGTTGGGTCTTGCTTTTTAATCCATCCTGCCACTCTGTATCTTTTGATTGGAGAGTTCAATCCATTTACATTTAGGGTAATTATTGAAACATGAGGGCTGAATGTTGCTGTTTTGTCATTTATTTTCTGGTTCTTTTGCATTTCCTTTGTTTCTTGTCCCATTTGTTTTGGACTGCCAATTCAGTTTGGTTGTTCTGTCTTATGATTCTTCTAGTTTTCTCTTTGTTTATCATATGTGGTTTTAATTTGATTATTTGTTTAGTGGTTACCTTGAGGTTTGGGCAAAAAATCTTGTGTATGAGATAGTCCATTATCTGATAGCCTCCTATTTCCTTATACTAAGTCAATTCAGTCACTTTCCTCTTCCCCTTCTAAGTTGCTCTTGTTATACCTTATTCTATCTTGTGTTGTGGCTGTGTGTTTACAGTGATGAGGTTAAATTTATTTTTGGTGAATTTCTTCCTTTGATCTTTGAGTTTAGTATTTAAGTGGTTGCTAACCTATTCCGGTAAAGATCTACTATTTCTCTGATTTTGTCTACCTACTTTTCTCCTTCCTCCAAGCTTTGTGTTCCCTTTCTCTTCTTTTTTTCAGGCCTGAGGGCCTTCTTGAGTATTTCTTGTAGTGGGGGTCTCGTGGCCATGAACTCCCTTAGCTTTTGTTTATCTGGGAGAGTTACTATTTCTCCATCATATTTGAAGGATATTTTTGCTGGATAGAGTATTCTTGGCTGAAAGTTTTTGTCTTTTAGTATTTTGAATATATCATTCCAGTCTCTTCTAGCCTGAAAAGTTTCTGTTGAGAAATCCGCTGAGAGCCTGATGGGAGTTCCTTTGTACGTTATTTTTTGTTTTTGTCTAGCTGCCCTTAATATTGTTTCTTTGTCGTTGACCCTGGCTAGCTTTACCACTAGGTGTCGTGGTGAAGGCCTTTGTCTGTTAATATATATAGGTGTCCTGTTGGTTTCGCTTACTGGTATTTCCTGCTCCTTCCCCAGATTTGGGAAATTCTCAGCTATTATTTCCTTGAATAGGCTCTCTGTTCCTCTTTCCCTCTCCTCTCCCTCAGGAATACCTATAATTCTTATGTTACATTTTCTAATAGAGTCAGATATCTCTCGGAGTCTTTCTTCATTTCTTTTTAGTCTTAGTTCTCTCTCTTCTTCCATCTGGAGTATATCTGTATTCCTATCCTCTAAAGTACTAATTCTTTCCTCCATATTGTCAGCTCTGCTCTTTAAAGATTCCAGATTCTCCTTTATCTCCTCCATTGTGTTCTTCATCTCCATCAACACTGATTGGTTTTTCTTTATGATTTCAATCTCTTTTGTGAAGAAACTCCTAATCTCATTGAATTGTTTGTCTGTGTTGTCTCGTATTTCGTTGAGTGTTTTTATGATAGCTATTTTGAAATCTCTGTCATTTAGTTTATGGATTTCTGTGTCTTCGGGGTTGATTTCTGGGTGCTTGTCATTTTGTTTCTGGTCTGGTGATTTCATATATTTTTGCATTGTGGTTCCTGTGTTGGTTTTGATTTTCCTCATCCTGGAAGTCTCTGGTTGCAATTTCCACCTGCCGCCACTGTCTGGTGGTAAAGGGCTGTGTAGTCTAAGACCCCTGCGCTCTGCCCCAGTTTTTCTGCTGCGATCTGCAGTTTTGTTTTGTTTTTTTTTTCCCGCTGCGATCCACGGGTCCAGTCCAGTTTGTTCAGGTCTGCCTCGGATCGCTAGGTCTGGTCGAGCTGCAGACTCTGGGTTGCGGGGAGGGGGGAGCTCTCTCTTTTGCCCTCTGGGTCCCTGACGTGGGAGGCTTCTCGTTTGCCCCTCTTTATCCGCTCTCTGGGGTGCTCAGATGTTGATGGTAGCCCTGTGGCTCCTCTGAGTCCTCTGTGCGGGAGTTTCCCACTGGCTGAGAGAGCCTGAAGAGCTACAGTTTTCCCGCCAAGGGCCGCCCCCCCCCCCGGGAGCCGCGCGGACCGGGATCGCTGATCTGATGGGGAGGGAGCGGAGTTCTCCTTACCTCTCCTCACTTCCTCCGGGGGCCCAGCACGTTCCGCTCTCAGATGTGCGGCAGTGTGGATCCCTCCGCTCTAGGTTTTCACTGTCTGGGATTCCGTTGTTGGTCTGTGGCTGTTGCTTTTATTGTATCTTGTGGGGGAAGAATTCACGGGAAAGCTCACTCCGCCATGATGCTGACGTCACTCTGACTATTTCTTTTAACATTTCTTGCAAGACAGGTCTACTGCAACTAATTCCCTCAATTTTTATTTATCTTTTATTTTATTTCTCCTTTATTTTTGAAGGATAATTTTGCAGGGTACAGAATTCTAGGTCAGTAATTTTTTTCTCTCAACACTTTAATATTTCACTACACTCTCTTCTTGTTTTCATAGTTTATGAGGAAAAGTCAGGTGTAATTCCTATCTTTGCTTCTCTATACATAAGGTGTTTTTTTCCCTCTGGCTTCTTTCAAGATTTTTTCTTTATCTTTAATTTTCTGAAGTTTGAATATGATATAATGAGATGTAGTTTTTTTGGCATTTATTCTGCTTCCTGGATCTGTGATTTGATTTCTGACGTTAATTTGGGGAGTTTCATATGTCAGTCATTATTGCTTCAAATATTTATCTGTTTACTTTCCTTCATTCTTCTCCTTCTGGTATTCTCATTACAAGTATGTTACACCTTTTTAAGTTGTCCCACAGATCTTGGATATTCTGTTCCTTATTTTTTCAGTCTTTTTTTCTCTTTGCTTTTCAGTTTTGGAAGTTTCTGTTGTTATATCCTCAAACTCAGAGTTTCTTTCCTCAGCCATGTCCTGTCTACTAATAAACTCATCAAAGACATTTTTCATTTTTTAGTGTTTTTAATATCTAGTGTGTCTTCTTGATTCTTTCTTAGAATTTTCATCTCTCTGCTCTCATTATTCATTCTTCTTGCATGTTATCCACTTTTTCATTAAAGCTCTTAAATATTGATAATAGTATTTTCATGGTATTCTTTAATTTTCTTAGTGAATTCTTCCTTGACCTACTGGCTGTTTCAGAACGTATCACTTAATTTCCATATATTTTTGAATTCTCCAGTTTTCCTTTTTTACTGATTTCCAGTTTTGTTTAATTGTGGTTAGAAAAGGTACTTTATAAGATTTCAATGTTCTCAAATTTATTTTGGAAAATAAAGACATTTTGTGGTAACATATAACCTATTCTGAAAAATGTTCCATGTACACTTGAGAAGAATGTGTATTCTGTTGGAGGTGGTGAAGTGTCCTGTATATGTCTGTTAGGTCTAATTGGTTTATGGTATTTTTCAAGTCCACCATTTCCTTATTAATTTCCTGTCTGATTGTTCTATCCATTATTGAAACTGGATTATAAAAACCTCCAGCCGTTATTGTAGAAGTGTCTACTTCTCCCTTTAATACTGTTAATTTTTGCATCATATGCTTTGGGGCTCTGTGTGTATATGTTCATAACTGTTTTTTACCTTCTTGATGAATTAAAAATTACATTAATATTCACAATTTCCTCCTTTTTGCCTCTTGTTATTTTTTTGACTTAAAATCTATTCTGTCTAATAATAACATAGCCACTTTTGCTCTCATTTGGTTACTATTTACATGAAATGTCTTTTTCCATCTTTTTACTTTCGATCTTTTCACATCTTTGTATCTAAAGTAAATCTCTTGTAGACAGTATAGAGATGGATCATGGTTTTTAAATTCCATTCTGTCAATAACTTACTTTTAGTTGGAGAGTTTAATCCATTTACATTTAAAGTAATTACTGATAAAGAAGGACTTACTTCTCCCCTTTAGCTATCTCTTTTCTGTGTGTGTTATATACTTTTTGTTATTCAATTCCTCCATTACTTCCTTTTTTTAATTTATTTGATTTTTTGCAGTGTACCATTTTAATTTATTTCTTATTTCCTTTCCTGTATATTATTATGTTATTTTTGTAGTGGTTACCTTGGGGATTACAATTAGCATTCTAAAGTGATAACAACTTGGTTTGAACAATATCAATTTGGTTTCACTATTATACAAACACTCCACTCCTATACGTCTCTATCCATACACCTTAAGATTATTTTTGTCACACATTACATTTTTATACATTGCATTTCTTTACCATACATTTATAATTATTGTTTTATGCATTTGCCTTTAAATTATATAAAACAAAAAAGTAGTTCCAAACCAAAATTACAGTACTTCTGGCTTTTATATTTATCTATGTAGATACCTTTCCTAGTGTACTTTATTTCTTCATATGGCTTTGAGTTACTGTCTAGTGTCCTCTCGTTTCGCCTGAAGTATTCCCATGAGCATTTCTTGTAAGGTAGGTCTACTAGCTTTTGAAAATATGTAAATGTCTTAATTTCTCCTTCATTCTTCTTTATTATATATATTTTTTTATTGTGAAATTTTTGTTGTACATTATTGTTTATCAGTCACCATATAAGTGCGTCCCTCCACACCTTGTGCCCACCCCTCACTGCCCTAGCCCCTAGTAACCACCAAACAGATCTATCTGTCTGTGTGTTGGTTTATCTTCCACATATTAGTGAAATCATTCACTGTTTGTCTTTCTCTTTCTGGCTTATTTCACTTAACTTAATACCCTCCAGGTCCATCCATGTTGTTGCAAATGAGACAATTTTGTCTTTCTTTATGGCTGAGTAGTATTCCTTGGTATATATATACCACATCTTCTTTATCCAATCATCAGTCAAGGGACATTTGTGTTGCTTCCATGTCTTGGCTATAGTGAATAATGCTGCGATGATCATAGGGGTGTATAAGCCTCTTTGGACTGTTGATTTCAGGTTTGTTGGGTAGATACCCAGTACTGGGACAGCTGGATCACATGGTATTTCTATTTTTAATTTTTTGAGGAATCTCCATACTGTTTCCCATAGAGGCTGCACCAGTTTGCATTCCCTCCAACAGTGGATTTGGGTTCCCCTTTCTCCACAGCCTCTCCAGCATTTGTTGCTTTTTTTCTTGGTGATTATAGCTATTCTAACAGGTGTAAGATGATATCTTACTGTGGTTTTGCTTTGCATTTCCCTGATGACTAGTGATATTGAGCATCTTTCCGTGTGCCTATTGGCCATCTGTATGTCTTCTTTGAAGAAATATCTGTTCATTTCCTCTGCCCATTTCTTGATTGGGTTATTTGTTTTTTTGTTATTCAGTAGTGTGAGTTCTTTATATATTATGGAGATTAATCCCTTGTCAGATATATGGTTTGCAAATATTTTTTCCCAGCTGATGGGTTCCCTATTCATTTTGATCCTGGTTTCATTTGCCTTGTAGAAGCTCTTTAATCTGATGAAGTCCCACTTGTTTATTTTTTCTTTTCTTTCCCTTGTCTGAGTAGACATGGAATTCAAGAAGATCCCTTGATGGCTGATGACGAGTAGTACTACCTATATTTTCCTCCAGGAGTTTTATAGTTTTAGGTCTCACCTTCAGCTCTTTTATCCATTTTGAGTTAATTTTTGTGTATGGTGAAAGAAGGTGGTCTACTTTCATTCTTTTGCAAGTGGCTGTCCAGTTTTCCCAGCACCATTTATTGAAGAGACTTTCCTTTCTCCACTGTATGTCCTTAGCTCCTTTGTCAAAGATTAGCTGCCCATAGATATGAGGTTTTATTTCTGAACTTTCAGTTCTGTTCCATTGATCTGTGTGTCTGTTTTTGTACCAGTACCATGCTGTTTTAATTACTATCGCTTTGTAGTATGTTTTGAAGTCAGAGATTGTGATTCCTCCAGCCTTGTTCTTCTTTTTCAGGATTGCTTTAGTTATACAGGGTCTTTTTTGCCCCATGTGAATGTAAGTATTCTTTGTTCTATTTCTGTGAAGAATGTCCTTGGGATTCTGATTGGGATTGCATTGAATCTGTAGATTGCTTTAGGTAGTATGGACATGTTAACAATGTTTATTCTTCCAATCCAAGTGCGTGGAATCTTTTTCCATTTCTTTATGTCATCATTGATTTCACTTAGTAATGTCTTATAGTTTTCATTGTATAGGTCTTTCACTTCCTTGGTTAAATTTACTGCTAGATATTTTATTCTTTTTGTTGCAATTGTAAATGGGATTGTCTTCTTGAGTTCTCTTTCTGTTAGTTGATTGTTGGTATATAAAAATGCAACTGATTTCTGTAAGATGATTTTGTACCTGCCACTTGGCTGTAGTTGTTGATTATTTCTAATAGTTTTCCAATGGATTCTTTAGGGTTTTCTATATATAAGATCATGTCATTTGCAAACAGAGAGTTTCACTTCTTCGTTGCCTATTTGGATTCCTTTTATTCCTTTTTCTTGCCTAATTGCTCTGGCCAGAACCTCCAGTACTGTGTTGAATAAAAATGGTGAGAGTGGGCACCCTTGTCTTGTCCCTGTTTTCAGAGGGATGGCTTTCAGTTTTTCCCCATTGAGTATGATGTTGGCTGTGGGTTTGTCATATATGGCCTTTATTATGTTAAGGTACTTTCCTTCTATACCCATTTTGATGAGAGTTTTTATCATAAATGGATGTTGGATCTTGTCAAAAGACTTCTCTGCGTCTATTGAGATGATCACACGGTTTTTATTCCTCATTTTGTTAATGTGGTGTGTCACAATGATTGATTTGCAGATGTTGAACCATCGCTGTGTCCCTGGTATAAATCCCATTTGATCATGGTGTATGATCTTTTTAACGTATTGCTGTATTCGGTTTGCCAATATTTTATTGAGGATTTTTGCATCTATATTCATCAGGGATATTGGTCTATAATTTTCCTTCTTAGTATTGTTTTTGCCTGGCTTTGGTATCAGGGTGATGTTGGCCTCATAGAATGTGTTGGGAAATGTTCCATCTTCCTCTACTTTTTGGAATAGTTTGAAAAGGATAGGTGTTAAGTCTCCTTTAAATGTTTGGTAAAATTCTTCAGAGAAGACATCTGGTCCTGGACTTTTATTTTTTGGGACATTTTTGATTACTGTTTCAATCTCTTTACTTGTGATTGGTCTATCAGATTCTCTATTTCTTCTTGATTCAGTTTTGGGAGGTTCTATGAGGCTAGGAATTTACCCTTTCTTCTACATTGTCCAATTTGTTGGCATGTAGTTTTTCATAGTATTCTCTTATACTCTTTTGTATTTCTGTGGTATCTGTTGTAATTTCTACTTTTTCTTTTCTAATTTTATTTATTTGAGCCTTCTCTCTTTTTTCTTGGTGAGTCTGGCTAAGGGTTTGTCAATTTTGTTTATCTTCTCAAAGAACCAGCTCTTTGTTTCATTGATCCTTTCTACTGTTTTTTTAATATCAATTTCATTTATTTCTGCTCTGATTTTTATTATTTCCCTCCTTCTGCTGACTTTAGGCTTTGTTTGTTCTTCTTTTTCTAATTCTGTTAGGTGTAGTTTGAGGTTGCTTATTTGGGCTTTTTCTTGTTTTTTAAGGTGGGCCTGTATTGCTATGAGTTTCCCTCTCAGGACCGCTTTTGCTATATCCTGTGTGAGTTGGTACGGTGTATTTTCATTTTCATTTGTCTCTCGATATGCCTTGATTTCTCCTTTAATTTCATCAATGATCCATTGGTTGTTTAGTAGCATGGTGTTGAGTCTCCACATCTTTGTCACTCTCCTGGTTTTTTCCTTGTAGTTGATTTCTAACTTCATGGCATTATGGTCTGAAGAAAATGCTTGCTATGATTTCAATCTTCTTAAACTTATATAAGCATGCCTTGTTTCCCAACATATGGTCTACTCTTGAGAATGTTCCATGCGCACTTGAGAAGAATGTAAAATCTGCTAGTTTGGATGGAGTGCTCTCTATATGTCTATTAAGTCTATCTCACCTAGTTTTTCATTTAGGTCCATTATTTGCTTATTTATTTTCTGTCTGGATGATCTGTCCATTGATGAGAGTGGGGTGTTGAGATCCCCTACTACTGTTGTGTTGTTGTTAATATCTCCTTTTAGGTTTGTTAATAATTGCTTTATGTACCTTGGTGCTCCTGTATTAGGTGCATATATATATTTAAAAGTGATACGTCTTCTTGGTGGAGTGTTTCTTTTATCATTATATATTGCCCCTGTTTGTCTCTCATTATCTGTTTTATCTTGAAGTCAACTTTGTCTCATATGAGTATGACACCACCTGCTTTCTTTTGTTTGCCATTAGCTTGGAGTATTTTCTTCCATCCTTTCACTCTGCGCCTGTGTTTGTCTTTAGAGCTGAGATGTGTTTCCTGGAGGCAACATATTGTTGGGTCTTGTTTTTTAATCCATCCCACCACTTTGTGTCTTTTGATTGGAGAGTTCAGTCCATTTACATTTAGGGTAATTATTGATATATGGGGGCTTGTTGTTGTTATTTTATCGCTCTTTTTCTGATTCTTTTGCATTTCTTTTGTTTCTCATTCCATGTGTTTTGGAATACCAATTTAGTTTGGTAGGGGTTCTCTTAGTTTTCTCTAAGTTCTCTTAGTTTTCTCTATAGTCTGTATAGGGGTTCTCTTAGTTTTCTCTTTCTTTATCATGTGTGATTCTGTTCTGATTATTTGGTTAGTGGTTACCATGAAGTTTGTATAAAAAAATCTCATGGATGTGATAGTCCATTTTTTGATGGCCTCTTATTCCCGTAGACTAAGTCAATTCGATTCCTTTCCTCTTCCCCTTCTAAGTTATTGTTGTCACATCTTATTCCTTCTTGTGTTGTGAGTTCATGTTTAACATGATGAGGTTATATTTATGCTAGGTGCTTACCTTCCCTTGATCTTTGGTTTTATAATTAAGTGTTTGCTAATCTGTTTTGATAAAGGACTGCAATTTTTCTGGTTTTGTGGACCTATTTTCCTCCTTGTTCAAAACTTTGAATCCCCTTTCTCTTTTTTCCCTCAGGGATGAGGGCCTTCTTGAGTACTTCCTGTAGTGGGGTTCTTGTGGCAATGAACTCCCTTAGCTTTTGTTTATCTGGGATAGTTATTTCTCCATCATATCTGAAGGATATTTTTGCTAGATAGAGTATTCTTGGCTGAAAGTTTTTGTCCTTAATAATTTTGAATATATCATTCCACTCTCTCCTAGCCTGTAAATTTTCTGTTGAGAAATCAGCTGAGAGCCTGATACAATCCTTTGTATGTTTTGTTTTTTTCTTTTTGTTTTTGTTTTTGTTTTTGTTTTGTCTAGCTGCCCTTAATATCTTTTCTTTGTCATTGACTTTTGCCAGCTTTACTACTATATGCCTTGGAAAGAGTCTTTTCATGTTGATATATTTAGGAGATCTACTTATTTCATTCACTGGTATTTCCAGCTCCTTCCCCAGGTTTGCGAAGTTCTCAGATATTATTTCTTTGAACAAGTTCTCTGCTCCTTTTTCCCACTCTTCTCCCTCTGGAATACCTGTAATCCTTATGTTGGATTTCCTAATTGAGTCAGATATTTCTCGGAGAGTTTCTTCATTTCTTTTTAGTCTTAGTTCTCTTTCCTTCTCCATCTGGAGCATTTCTGCATTGCTGTCCTCAATATTGCTAATTCTTTCCTCCATATTGTCAGCTCTGATGCTTAAGGCTTCCAGATTTGTCTTTATCTCCTCTATTGTGTTTTTCATCTCTAAGATTTCTGATTGGTTTTTTTTTTTTTTTACAGTTTCAATCTCTTTTGTGAAGAAACTCCTGATTTCATTGAATTGTCTGTGTTTTCTTGTATTTCATTAAGCTTTTTTATGATGGCTATTTTGAATTCTCTGTCCTTGTGGTTATACATTTCTGTGTTTTCCTGGTTGACTTCTGGGTGCTTGTCATTTTCCTTTTGGTCTGGAGATTTAATATATTTTTGCATGTTGCATGTTGGTGTTGGCTTACTTTTCCTCACAGTGAAAATATATGGTTGCAGTTTCCTCTTGCTGCCGCTGGGTGTGGGTCAAGGGCTGTGTATTCTTGCCCACCTCAATCTGCAGGCACTCTCACCAGCACCTGACTAATCTGAGGCGTGGCTGAGTGGAGGCCACTGAGGGGGAAGCATGGGAACAGCTGGAGCTGGAGTGTGGGAACAACTGAGACTGGAGTGCAGCTAGGCGGAAGCAACTGGGGCTCAGGTGTGGTTGGGTTGAAGCAGCTGCAGCTGAGGTGTCACTGGGCCAAAGAAGCTGGAACTGGAGTGCAGTGGGCCAAAGAACCTGGAACTGGAGTGTGCTGGGGCAAAGAAACTGGAACTCGAGTGCACTGAGCCAAAGAAGTAAGAGCTGGAGCACTGCTGGGCCAAAGATACTGGAACTAGAGTGTGCTGGGCCAAAGAGGGAGGAGCTGGAGTGCACTTGGCCAAAGAAGTAGGAGCTGGAGTGCCTCTGGGCCAAAGAAGCTGGAACCGGAGTTCACTGAGCCGAAGAAGGAGGTGCTGGGGCACTGCTGGGCCAAAGAAGCTGGAACTGGAGTGTGGTGGGCCGAAGTTGCTGGTGTCAAGTCAGCTGGAGCCTGAGCACAGGCCAAGCCGAAGCCACTGGAGCCAGGGATGGGGGGGCGGTCAAGCTGAAGGAGCTGGGGGTGGGGCACGGTCTAGCTAAAGGAGCTGGGGCAGTGGCACAGGGAAGCTGGGGAAGCTGAGGCCGTGGCTTGGTCCAGCCAGAGCAGCTGGGGCCGTGGCATGGTGGGGCCTGTGTTGCCACTGCCTCTGGTGCAGGGGCGCAGGCTCCCCTCACTGCTGGTCAGGCCCAGGCACCTGGGGGCTGCTGCCTCTGGGGATGGGGCTGAGCTGAAGTGCTGCTGTGTTGAAGCACCAGTGGGGTGGGGTGGGGTGGGGTGGGGTGGGTGGGGGAGGGGCACTTACTTTCGCCTCTCTGATCTCAGAGGTTTCTCGCCTTGCTGTGGCTCTCCGCTCTCCTGAGGGGCTGGCTTGCGGAAACTACCTTCGCAACAGTTCCACTCCCTCTGTAGGGGGATCCCCTCAGGCTGTGAGGGGTTTTGGAGAGTGCCAGTTTTCATGCAGCAAGCCGCCCATCCCCTTGCTCTGAGAGCCGTGTGGTCTCAGTCTCTGGGTCGCAGTCCTTGGGGAAGGAAAGGAGCTCCTCTTACCTCCTTCCACTTCCTCTGGGGATTCCAGCACCTCTGTCCTCTGGTGAATGGCTGCCTGGGTTCCTCAGACACCCCCTGTGTTGTATGAATAGCTTCTATGGAAGTTGGATTATGAATGTCCTTTTTGTTGTGTCTTAGAGGGGGAGAGTTCAATGTGGGAAGCTCACTCCTCCATGATGCTGATGTCATTCTCTCTCCTTCATTCTTGAAGGATAATTTTGCTCAATACAGAATTCTTTGTTGACAGTTTTTTTTTTCTTTCAGCATTTTAAATGTCTTCCCACTGCCTTTGGGCCTTCATGGTTTCTAATGATAAAACAGTTAATCATATTGAGGATTCTTTATGTGCGATGAGTTGCTTCTCTCTTGCTGCTTTCAAAATTCTCTCTTTTTCGTTAGCTTTTGACAATTCGAATATACTGTATCTTGGTGTGGATCTCTGTGAGTTTATTGTGTTTGGGTTTCTCAGAAGTGTAGATTCATTTCTTTCATCAAATTTGGGAAATTTTCCACTTCTGTTTCTTCAAATATTCTTTCTGCTTCTTTTTCTCTCTATTCTCTTTCTGAACTTCTATAATGTGTGTATTGGTCCTTTTGATGGTGACCCACAGGTCCCTTAGGCTCTGCTCTCTTTTCTTCATTCTTTTTTCTTTTTGCTCCTCAGACTGGTTAAATTCAATTGTCCTATCTTTAAATTCACTAATTCTTTCTCCTGCCTCCCTAATTTTCTGTTAAATCCACTTAGTAAATTTTTCATTCAATTATTGTATTTTTGGCTCCAGATGTTTTTATTTTTGTTTTATAATTTCTATCTCTTTATTGATATTCTCATTTTGTTTATATACAATTTTTCTGGTTTTCTTTATTTTTTTCACGGTTTTCTTTAGTTCTTTGTGCATATTTCAGGCATTTGATTTAAAATATTTATCTAGTAAGTCCAATGTCTGTACTTCCTCAGGGACAGTTTCTGTTAATATATTGTTTTTCTTTGAGTGGGTCATATTTTCCTGTGTGTATGCTTTGTGACAGTTTTGTTGAAAACTGGAAATTTGAATATTATATCTCTGGAAATCAATTTTTCCCCTCCCCTAGGGTTTGCTTCTTGATTGTTGAAAACTTAACTTTTGTATAGCCAGTATTTGATTGACGCCAGGAACTTAAAAATAAACCAAAAATAAAAAAGAAACCTCTCTCTGCCTTTACCAATTATCTCTATGCTGGTACACTCTTTTAACATGTATCAAAGCAGTTCACAATTCTTCCTCAGTGTTCACTTTCTATAGATTAGCCAGTGGGGAAATCTTAGGGACTTCTCAGGTCTATTTTGAGTATACATTCTGTCCTGGGTATTCACATGGTTTTACAAATTCCCCGTTATACATGGCACTTAATTGCCCTAATTTCCTAAAGAAACTCTCTCCCTAGATTTTCCTCCCAGGTCTTAGGTTGTGTATCATAAGTTTCAACCACAATCTTTTGTCCTAGATTGCTGCAGGGTTTTTTTTATTGCTTTACAATATTTCAAACAAATCCTGATGCTTTTTTTTTTTTTAACCCTGAATGGGTTCTGAGTTAGGTGACAAAGAGACAAGTACCTTGCATCAGTCCTTCAGGTAGCCCTGAACAGGTTAGAACAGACAAACACAAATAATTTGCTAATAAGGTCTGCTCTGCTCCCTTTGGAACCAGGAACCAGGGTCCCACACTAGGAATGAAGGCTGCCATCTTCAAGACTGCTGCTGAGCTATGGAGAGGTGATGTAAAAACAAAAAGATGCCAGAAAGCTGTCATAATATTTTTGTTTCCTTTTTCTTGATTTAAAATTTACTCAGTTGCTGTACATTTTTTAGTATTTTCCAGAGTTCTTACAAAGTTGGTCCTCACAGTTTCTGATTGTTATTTTGATGTTTCTGTGGAGAGAGAAGAGTTTGGAGCTGTCTAGTCCACCATTTTGCTCAACAGTTCTCTTTGTTTTGTATGTCTTAATAAAATCGATTGTTTCAGAATGTGAAAGGGGCATAGAAACGTTAAGTGACATTGAATATCACACGTTAAATTCCTATCTCCTGACTCTTTGGCTAGAAAATGACTGTCATTTTTCACAGTTGTTCGGAAAAACTAATTTATTCATTTTTTGTACATAATATGGTTACATAAATGGCATTTCATATGAGTGAAATCATACAGTGTTTGTCTTTCTCTGTCTGACTTAAATTTATAAAATGTTATAAATCAATGCTACCTCAATAAAAAAATAAAATAAAACTATCAAGGAAGGGCAAAAAATAAATAAATAAAGGGCATTTCAGATCCTCTAGTGATTTTTGCTTTCAGTGAAATCCAGAGTTTTACTCAACTTCAATACTTGTATGAAAGTCAATGGTGTATGATCTCAGTATATTTATGGTTAATTTTTCATGGAATAAAATTTGATATTTCAAAGAGGGCTTCTACAATCATTGAACCAAAATTTCTTAAAGATGAATTGTTTCAACTCCTGCTTCTATGGGCGTCCATTCCCCAGGCCATAGTGCTACTCTGCTGCATTTAATTCTTCGGTTAGAAAATAAATTTTTTTGAAGGAAAATAAATTTTTAATGTAAGTAACTTAATTCATAAAAACATCCTCGCGTCTCCATGTTCTTTTATTATCAAATACTTAGCTTGTGGAATTGACTTGATTTTCAGGTCCTTTGTTTCACTTTTGAGAATCTCTTTATGTATGAATTTGCCACAAACAATTTTGGTAAAACTCACTTACAAAATTACCTAAATCATACAATTAGATTCTGCTCCTCCTAGCTCTGGCCATACAAAGAAAAGATAAGCTAGACATAGGTGGGATACTAAAGAAACAGATAGGTCCATATAAGATGCTTTTTATTTTTTTAAAGGTCAGCAAGAGAGCCCAGCCTCCTAGAGGTCAGGAAAGATGTGGCTGCAAGATGCAAAAGAACATATTACAAGGACAAATACTCATGTCTGGCTCCCTTTACATATCATGTGACTTGATAAGGTAAAGTCTCAATATTTACTACTAAATAGGCATTCTTATGCCCATTTTTTAAATATGAACTTCAAATTGTACTGCAAAAAAGTATGAACCAGAGATTGAAACTGGTGCATCTTCTATCAGTGTCATATATCTTAGAATACAATCAGGAAACATTTTAGATCTGGAAATGACCATCAAGGCTAAATTCAATTCCTCAATTGAAACAGAGAAGTTGCAAAGTTTTTTTTATTTTCACACAGCTGGCAGGGGTCGATACCAGGGTCATGCCCAGATATTCAGATTCTCAGATTGGTTCTGCCAAGTTATGAGCCAAAGTCAAGGAAACACCTTAGGGGATAAATATTTACCTCTTAGATGCCATAAATATGGAGATAAGTCTTGTCATCAATTTTGTGGCTCCAGAGTTTCTGTAGATGTGGGAGATGACCTATTTCTACCTCAAAGTGAATCTTCTGCTTATTACTTTTCTCAGAGCCAGCACCTCTTTGTTCCTCAGACTGTAAATGAGAGGGCTGAGCATGGGGGTGAAGATAGTATTAATCATGGAGAGTATTTAATCTTGCTCTGAAGTATGAAAAGAATGAGGGGTCTTCTAGATAATTGTGGCTGGTCCATAGTAGAGGCTCACTACAGCAAGATGAGAGAAATGTGTAGCCAGGACTTTCCTCCTGCTCTCTGGCAAATTTAGGCAGAGGGCTGTGAGGAAGATGAGCATGTAAGAAGCCATGATGAGTCATAAAGGAAGAACAAACACAATGCAACTGACAGACACCACCATCTCATACAAGGAGGTGTCCTTCCAAGAGAGCTTCAGGACAGTAAGCATCTCACAGAAGAAGTGATAGATCTCCCTGGAGCCACAGAAAATGAAATGTATGGTGTAAAATGTATTGATGAGGGAATTTAGGGCACCTTCACCCTGGGACACTAGAGCCATCTGCAGGCAGACTCTGGGTTTCATGATAACCAGGTATCTCAAGGGGTTGCAGATGGCCATGTAGCAATTGTAAGACATAAGGGTCAAAAGGAAGCACTCATTACCTCCACAGGCAAAGAGGAAAATCTGGGTTCTCCTCTGAGAGAAAAAGTTGACAGCATCTTTGGGACCATTGTGGAAATTAAGGCCAAGTCAATAGAGAGAAATAGCTGAGCAGAATGTACGTGGGAGTGTGGAGGCGGGAGTTCACCCAGACCAAGAGGATCAGGATGGCATTCCCAGTGAAGGCAATGATGTAGACCAGAAGAATGGAGGTGATGAGGATGCTGACGCACTGCATCTCCTGGGAAAAGCCCCAGGAGAAAGAAATTTGTCAACGTTTCATTTTCTTCATCCATGTTCCAATCTCCCAGACTAGAACTAGAGGGTGTAGATGAAACAATTAAAAAAAAATGTGATTCTATGAAGTGCACTGATGCACTTCTGATGAAGTTTTATTTTTCTTATAACTTTATCACTTTATCAAAAACACTTTAAATATCTGTATCAGCTCTAAGGAAAAAAAGATAAAAGAAACATTTAACAGCTGGGACCAGAGTTTTTATTAGAGAAGAAGCTCTCTTTTACGGAAAATACTCTTGAGTATAAAAAGTGAGGTCCTGATGCCGAAGGCTGGGATATTTAAAATCTTTGGCTATAACATTCATATGGATTTGGGGATGGTACAAACATGAACAGACTAGAGGAAAGGGGTCAAAAAGACCTTTAATATTAATATTGTTAATAATGTTAATATTGTATGTGTACGTAAATACCTTTTATTATCTTCAAACTTTGGACAGTCTGCCATGCATGTGGCTTTGTGTTGGATGCACCTGTGAAGTGAGAGGGCAGGGCAGGAGCAATATCTAGCATGGGTTGTTGTGATACCGAAAATGTACTGCATGCATGGATTGGCAACAAGAACCATGCAATGAATGAAAGCAGCAAAATCCACAATTCAGAGCTGGAGATACTCAGATCTCTCCTAAACCCTCATTCTGAAGGAACCTATAAAATTTTGAGGAGATGCTTGGGCTTACTAGGGCTTTCTTTTGCATGTGGTGTACATTTGAGTCGATTTTATTCAAATTTGAAAGATCATGGTAACCTTTGCTGACATATGCCTTAAACATATGAGAATGTCATATGCTATTTATAACGGGAGGTATGAAAATTGTTCTCTGTGAGAAATATTAAGTGTTTGAGGCTTTGATCCATTTTCACTCATAATTTCAGAGATATTTTCTTCAAAGTAAGGGTGACTAACATTCAAAGCTAATGGCTTCAAGCACAGTACCTTTTCAGATATTCTTAATCAATTTAATAAGAGAAAACTGAACAAATTCTTTAACTACAAGTACTTTTTTGAATTCAGCACACAGGTGGCTCAGTGGCCAAATCTGGCATGCTGATATACTGATGAGTTGTGTTTGGCCAGCACATCTTAAAATGTAATTTTGACCACCTTAAAAGGTCCTACACTCTCCACTTTGCTTTATCCTCCACCACTCCCTATTATCTCAGCCCTGGCCACTTCACTCTTTTTTTTTTTTTCTTAATGTCTTTGGTGAAGATATATGAGTTTACAACTCATGATTTATAAATTTCAAAGTATCCAGATGAATGGGTAAAAAAAATGTAGTTCATAAATTTGGGTAAATTTTGACCATGTGGAAGACCTCTTGTGCGTATTCAGAATGATTTGGTACGTTCTTATGACCTTGGTTGTAAATATGGAAACTTATGAAGTTACTCTGAGATTAAATGGAATGCCTAACTTTTAGACTCCTTCCCAAACCTGGAATGATGAAATAAGAATGTGCGGGACTGGTCTCTGGGGTCCTTTCCCCTCTCCATCCAGTGTCCACAAAAAAACCCTGCTAACCCCACTGGCTGCCCTGGGTGCCCGCAGTCAGTCCCTTGCACAATGCCTCTCCTCAGAGACCCTCACTTCTGCTCTGTCCCTCCGTTCAGGGCCTGGATGAGACAGTTTTCTGTCTAGAGAGGGTGCTGATGAGGTAATTCCCTGCAAGATCAATTCCATTTTTAAAGCACATTAGATGCTGGTGTAGGAAGATCCCTTGAGTCCTCTATTGAGGATGTTTCTAAAATAAAAACACATGTTTGAATCTCAAATACTGGCTGGAGTTACAATGACCACTTCTTAAGTAAGTAAGCAGCCCTAAATGATTGATGTAGCCTTGGCGCTATTCATCAACAAATCCACCATCAGGGTCCTCATAAAAACTTGCTATATTTCTTATATTATACTTGCCAATAACAGGCATTTATGGTTACTTGTTCATATGTATGCTCCCTGCACCCAGGTTATGAGAAATTTGACTGTCTTATTAGTCTTTTATCTCCAGTGCTAAGACACAGTGCCTGGCATACAAGACTACTCAGTAAAGAAGATAAAAAGGGAGGAGTGAAGGAGGGAGGAAAGAAGGGATGAAGGAAACCAATTAGGACCAATTCCTCCTGGGAATCCCAATGAAATTATCTTAAGCACTCACCTATGTAAGTGACAACTGTGGTATTTCCTTCTTAAGTCTGGTTAAATGTAGAGAGCCATCTATGAGGAAAATTACTCTTGATTTTTTCAGAACGTCACCATAAGTTGATCTTAAATGAGCCAGGACTGATGAATGCTGGAATACATTAGGAGGATCTATTATCTAATCTTCCCTGGAGGCTGATATTCATGAGACTTGGATGGTTTAGGTGTAATCCTGCCTGGTTCTCTTCTTGAATAATATGATGTCAGATTGCACTGATTTTCACCTAAACTTGAAGGACAAAGAATAATTAATTTTTAAATTTCAAATAAATGTGTGGACAGGAACAAAGGCCAATCTATAGGACATGAAATAATAGCTGAAATAGTGATAGTTAACACTTCTTAAATCCTAACTAAGAGGAGGCCACTGTTTTAAGTACTTTTTATACTAATTACTCTCACAAGCAGTGTGCTAGGCGTTATTCTGCAGATGGGTGACTCCAGCACAGAAGTTACCTCACATGCCCAACATAAAATGAGACATTTGCTGTGCCCAAGATCAAAATGGGAAACAAGCACAGAGCCTCAATTTGGACCAGGCACTCCCAGAGTCCATGTGCCATCTCACCAGTGGATGAGCACCATAGACACGTTGTTCCCTCCTTGTCCCGCCCATTCAGGCTTCCTGACCTCTTCAGCTCCCACTGCACCAAGGGCCATCCATACCTACAATCCTACTACCCTCTCTCACCTTGGCTGAGAACCAAGTCAAGAATGCAGCTTCTGGGTCAATGTTGAAGGAGAGAAGGTGGAGGAAGTGTGGAAGGACATGGCTAACTGGCCTTTCCTCCTTGTCAGCCCCAAGCCTGTCTCCCAGTCATGCCTTGTGTATGGGTGAGGCCTCCAGCACAACTCAACTCTTCTCTGCCTCCATGTAGAACCAATGTCCCTGCTCAGATTATGTGTCTGGGATCCCCTAATTGTAGATTTCAGGGTCTGTGAAAATGAAACTCATCAACTGCTGAAGGGGGTACAATTAACACATCTTGAAGAACTGACCTGGATGTGAGTTTCACTTCATGCCAGGCAAGAACAAGATTATTGATCTCAACAAAATGGCTGGTTTATGCAAAGAGAAAACTAGAAGAGTCATAAGACAGAACAACCAAACTGAATTGGCAATCCAAAACAAATGGGACAAGAAACAAAGGAAATGCAAAAGAACCAGAAAAAAAGTGACAAAACAACAATATTAAGCACTCATATATCAATAATTACCCTAAATGTAAATGGATTGAACTCTCCAATCAAAAGATACAGAGTGGCAGGATGGATTAAAAAGCAAGACCCAACAATATGCTGCCTTCAGGAAACACATCTTAGCACTAAAGACAAACACAGGCTCAGAGTGAAAGGATGGAAGACAATACTCCAAGCTAATGGCAAACAAAAGAAAGCAGGTGTTGCCATACTCATATCAGACAAAGTAGACTTCAAGATAAAACAGGTTAAGAAAGACAAAGAAGGGAAATATATAATGATAAAAGGGACACTCCATCAAGAAGACACATTACTTATAAATATATATGCACCCAACATAGGAGCACCAATGTACATAAAGCAACTATTAACAAACCTAAAATGAGAATTCAACAACAACACAATGATAGTGGGGATCTTAACACCCCACTTACAGCAATGGATAGATCATCCAGACAAAAAGTCAATAAAGAAATAGTAGACTTAAATGAAAAACTGGACGAGATGGACCTAGTAGACATAAACAGAGCACTCCATCCAAAAACAGCTAACTACACATTCTTCTCAAGCGCGCATGGAACATTCTCTAGGATAGACCATATGTTGGGAAACAAAGCAAGCCTCAATAAATTTAAGAAGATTGAAATCATAACAAGCATCTTTTCAGACCATAAGGCTATGAAACTGGAAATGAACCAGGAAAAAAAAACTGGGAAAGTGACAAAAATTTGGAGATTAAACAACATGCTACTGAACAACCAATGGATCATTGATGAAATTAAAGGAGAAATCAAAAACTATCTGGAAACAAACGAAAATGATAATATGCCATATCAAAACATATGGGATGCAGCAAAAGCGGTCCTGAGAGGGAAACTCATAGCGATACAAGCCCACCTTAACAAACAAGAAAAAGCCCTAATAGGCAACCTTAAATTACACCTAACAGAACTAGAAAAAGAAGAACAAACAAAGCCCAAAGCCAGCAGAAGGAGAGAAATAATAAAAATCAGAGCAGAAATAAATGATATTGAGACCAAAAAAACAGTAGAAAGGATTAATGAAAGAAAGAGTTAGTTCTTCGAGAAGATAAACAAAATCGACAAACCCTTAGCCAGGCTTACTAAGAAAAAAAGAGAAAAGGCTCAAGTAAATAAAATTAGAAATGAAAGAGGAGAAATTACGATACCACGGATATACAGAGGATTATAAGAGAATACTATGAGAAATTATATGCCAACAAATTGGACAATCTAGAAGAAATGGCTAAATTCTTAGACTTATACAACCTCCCAAAATTGAACCAAGAAGAAGTGGAGAATCTGAATAGACCAATAACAAGTAAAGAGATTGAAATAGTAATCAAAAACCTCCCAAAAAATAAAAGTCCAGAACCAGATGGCTTCTCCAGTGAACTTTACCAAACATTCAAAGAAGATTTAATACCCATCCTTCTCAAACTATTCCAAAAAATAGAGGAAGATGGAACACTTCCTAAATCATTCTACGAGGCCAACATCACCCTGATACCAAAACCAGACAAAGACAATACAAAGAAAGAAAATTACAGGCCAATATCGCTGATGAACATTGATGCAAAAATCCTCAACAAAATATTGGCAAACCGAATACAACAATACATTAAAAAGATCATACACCATGATCAAGTGGGATTTATACCAGGGACGCAGGGATGGTTCAACATCCGCAAATCGATCAACGTGATACATCACATCAACAAAACAAAGAATAAAAACCACATGATCATCTCAATAGACGCAGAGAAGGCATTTGACAAGATACAACATCCATTTATGATAAAAACTCTCAATAAAATGGGAATAGAAGTACAGTACCTCAACATAATAAAGGCCATATATGACAAACCCACAGCCAACATCATACTCAACGGGGAAAGACTGAAAGGCATTCCTCTGAGAACAGGAATGAGGCAAGGCTGCCCACTCTCACCACTCCTGTTCAACATAATACTGGAGGTTTGGGCCAGAGCAATTAGGCAAGAAAAAGGAATAAAAGGAATCCAAATAGGTAACGAAGAAGTGAAACTCTCAGTATTTGCAGGTGACATGATTGTATATATAGAAAACCCTAAAGAATCTGTTGGAAAACTATTAGAAACAATCAACAACTACAGCAAAGTTGCAGGGTACAAAAATCAATCTACAAAAATCAGTTGCATTTCTATATACTAATAATGAACTAACAGAAAGAGAGCTCAAAAAGATAATACCATTTACAATTGCATCAAAAAGAATAAAATATCTAGGAATAAATCTTACCAAGGAGGTGAAGGACCTATACAATGAGAACTACAAGACATTATTGAAAGAAATCCACGATGACATAAAGAAATGGAAAGATATCCCATGCACGTGGACTGGAAGAATAAACATAGTTAAAATGTCTATATTACCTAAAGCAATCTACAGATTCAATGCAATCCCAATCAGAATCCCAATGACATTCTTCACAGAAATAGAAAAAAGAATACTAAAATTTATATGGGGCAACAAAAGACCCCGAATAGCTAAAGCAATCCTAAGAAAAAAGAACAAAGCAGGAGGCATCACAATCCCTGACTTCAAAACATACTACAAAGCAATAGTAATCAAAACAGCATGGTACTGGTACAAAAACAGACACACAGATCAATGGAACAGAATTGAAAGCCCAGGAATAAAACCACACATACACGGACAGCTAATTTTCGACAAAGGTGCTAAGAACATGCAATGGAGAAAGGAAAGTCTCTTCAATAAATGGTGTTGGGAAAACTGGACAGCCACATGCAAAAGAATGAAAGTGGACCATGTGCTATCGCCACTCACAAAAATTAACTCAAAATGGATCAAAGACCTGAAGGTGAGACCTGAAACTATAAAACTCATAGAAGAAAATATAGTCAACACACTATTTGACATTGGTTTTAAAGGAATCTTTTCAGATGACATGCCTACCCAGACTAGGGAAACTAAAGAAAAAATAAACAAGTGGGACTTTATCAGATTAAAGAGCTTTTATAAGACAAATGAAACCAGAATCAAGATGAACAGACAACCAACCAGCTGGGAGAGAATATTTGCAAAACATACATCTGACAAGGGGTTGATCTCCATAATATATAAAGAACTCACACAATTGAACAACAAAAAAACAAACAACCCGATCAAAAAATGGGCAGAGGAAATGAACAGACACTTCTCCAAGGAAGATATACAGATGGCCAATAGGCATATGAAAAGATGCTCAACATCACTAATCATCAGGGAAATGCAAATCAAAACACTAAGATACCACCTCACGCCCGTTAGAATGGCTATAATCACCAAGACAAAAAACAACAAATGTTGGAGAGGATGTGGAGAAACAGGAACCCTCATACACAGCTGGTGGGAATGCAAATTGGTGCAGCCTCTATGGAAAACGGTATGGAGATTCCTCAAAGAATTAAAAATAGAGATGCCCTATGATCCAGCCATCCCACTACTGGGAATCTATCCAACGCACCTGAAATCAACAATCCAAAGAGGCTTATGCACCCCTATGTTCATTGCAGCATTATTCACCATAGCCAAGAAGTGGAAGCAACCTAAGTGTCCCTCGACTGACGATTGGATTAAGAAAATGTGGTATATATATACAATGGAATACTACTCAGCCATAAAAAAAGACAAAATCGTCCCATTTGCAACAACATGGATGGGCCTGGAGCGTATTATGTTAAGTGAAATAAGCCAGAAAGAGAAAGCCAAACACTGTATGATCTCACTCATATGTGGAATATAAACCAACACATGGACAGAGAAAACTGGACTGTGGTTACCAGGGCAGTGGGGGTGGGGGATGGGCACAAGTGGTGAAGGGAGACATATATATGGTGATGGACAAACAAAAATGTACAACCCAAAATTTCACAATGTTAAAAACCATTAAAACATCAATAAAAAAAAGTGGCTGGTTTATGAATCTGCTCATGACCATTTAGAACTGACCTTGGAAAATGTGGATTGCCCTCTGGGAATCAGGAGTAATCCCTGTAGAAAATCCATCAAGGTGATTGACTCGATATTCATGGAAGAAAACACAGCCAATAGACGGATGCCACATTCCAGTGACCCGTCAGGAAAGGAGAAATAAATATAAGACTGAGCATCAAGCTGCGGGAACGCCTGATGAAATCAATGCCTGCCCTTATATAACTTCTTTGGAGGCTCCTGTGGTTCTTGTCCATTGGGAATTCTGCCCCCAGACATTAATTCTGTTCTCTGACAGCTGCTTGAATTTCTTCCAGATTCCAGAGTAATTGTCTAATAAGGTGGGAGGGACTTTAGAGAACGTACACAGGAGAAATGATAGGTGTACAAATATCTGCTTGAGTCTCTGCTTTCACTTCTTTTGGGTATATACCCAGAAGTGAAATTTCTGGATGATAAAGTAGTTCTATGTTTAACTTTTTTAAGAATTGCCATGCCATATTCCACAGTGGCTGCACCATTTTACATTCCCAAGAGCAAAGCACAAGTGTTCCAAGTTCTCCACAATCTCACCAACAGTTGTTATTCTGTGTGTGTGTGTTTTATAATAGCCATCCTAATCTATGTGAACTACCATCTCATAGTGGTTTAATTAGAATTTCCCTAAAGACTAGGATATTGAGCATCTTCCTATGTGTTTATTGTACATTTTTATGTCTTCTTTGAAGAAATGTCTATTCCAGTATTCAAGTCCTTTGCCCATTTTTTAATGGAAAAAGTGTAGGAGTTCTTTATCTTAACCCCTGCTGGAGACTGAATATTTGTGTTTTTTAAAAAAATTCATATGTTGAAATCCTAACCCTCAATGTGATAATTTTAAGTGGTGGGGCCTCTGGTAGATGATTAGGTCATGAGGGCTGTGCTCTAATAAATGAGATTAGTGCCTTTATGAAAGAGAGCCTGGAAAGCTCTCTCATTTATTCTGCCATGTGAGAAGATGGTAGTCAATGATCCAGGAAGGGGGCTCTCACCAGACACTGAGTCTGTCAGCGCCTTGATGTTGGGCTCCTAACCTCCCAAACTGTGAGAAATAAACCTCTGTTGTTTATAAGCCACTCAGTCTAAGGTATTCTGTTACAGCAGCCCAGACTAAAACAACCCCGTATCAGATATATGACTTGCAAATATTTTCTTTCATCTGTGGGTTGTATTTTTGCTCTATTGATAGTGTCCTTTGATGCACAGAAGTTTAAAAAATTTTAAAAATTATGTAATCCAATGTATCTATTTTTTCTCTTGTTGTCTGTGGTTTTGGCGTCATGTCTAAAAACCATTGCCAAATCCAACATCACTAAACTTTTCCCCTATGTTTTATTCTAAGTGTATAGTTTTAGCTCTTATGTTTAGGTGTTTGGTCCATTTTGAGTTAATTTTTATATATAGTGTAGGGGTCCAACTTCATTCTTTTGCATTTGAATATCCAATTTTTCCAACATTTCTTTTTTTTTTTCTTTTTTGTGAGGAAGATCAGTCTTGAGCTAACATCTGCCAATCCTCCTCTTTTTGCTGCAGAAGACCGGCCCTGGGCCAACATCTGTGTCCATCTTCCTCCACTTTATATCCGACGCCACCACAGCATAGCTTTGACAAGCAGTGTGTCGGTGCATGCCCAGGATCCGAACCGGCAAACCCCGGGCCGCTGCAGCAGAGCGTGAACACCTAACCGCTTGCGCCACCGGGCCGGCCTCCAATATCTTTTAAATTACTGTCCCTTCCCCACTGAATGGTCTAGGCATCCTTGTCAAACATCAATTGACCATATATGTTAAGGTTAATTTATGGGCTATTTGTTTCTTTGGTTTATATGTCTGTTTTTATGCCAGTACCACACTCTTTTGATTACTGTAGCTTTGTAGTAAGCTTTTAAATCAGGAAGTATGAGACCTTCAACTTTATTCTTCTTTTTCCAGATAATTTTGGCTATTTGGGGTACCTTGAGGTTCTATATGAATTTTAGGATGAGTTTTTCTACTGCTGCAAAAATTCTCATCAGGATTTTGACAGACATTGCATTAATTCTGCAGAGTGCTTTGGGTAGTATTGACCTTCTGACCATATTAAGTCTTCCAATTCGTGAACATGAGATGTCTTTCAATTTATTTTTGTCTTCTTTCATTTCTTTCAACAACAGTGTAGTTTTCAGTGTACAAGTCTTTCTCCTCTTTGGTTAGATTTATTCCTAGGTATTTTATTCTTTTTGATCCTGTCGTAAATGGAATGGTTTTCTGTTTTTTAATTTTTATTGAGGTATAATTGACATATAACATTATAATAGTTACAAATATACAACATAATGATTCAATATGTGTATATATTGCAAAATCATCACCACAATAAGTCTAGTTAAGATTCATCACCATACATAGTTACAAAATTGTTTTTCCTTGTGATGAGAACTTTTAATATGTACTCTATTAGCAACTTTTGGGTATTCACTACAGTATTATTAACTGTAGTCACCATGCTGTACCTTACATCCCCATGGCTGCTTTATTTTATAACTGGAAGTTTATACCTTTTGACCCCATTCACCTATTTCACCCACCCCTACCCTCCTGTCTCTGGCCACCACCAATCTGTTCTCTGTATCTATAAGCTCATTTTTTTCTTTTTTGGGTTCCACATATAAGTGAGATCAAAGAGTATTTGTCTTTCTCAGTCTGATTTATTTCACTTACCATAATTCTCTCAAGGTCCATCCATTTTTTTGCAAAATGGCAAGATTTCCTTCTTTTTTATAGCTAAATAATAGGCCATTGTAATATACATATGCCACATTTTCTTTATTCAGTCATCCACTGATAGACATTTAGGCTGTTTCTATATCTTGGCTATTATTAATAATGCTGCAATAAACATGGAGTGCATATCTGCTCCAGTTAATGTTTTTGTTTTCTTTGGATAAAAACCAAGAAGTGGAATTGCTGGATGGTATGGTAGTTCTATTTTTAATTTTTTGAGGAATCTCCAGGCTATGTTTTCCATAGTGGCTTCACCAATTTGCATTCCAACCAATAGTGCACAAGGGTTCCCTTTACTCCATGTCCTCACCACCACTTCTTATTTCTTGTCTTTTTGATAATAGCCATGCTAAGAGGTGTGACGTTATATCTCATTGTGATTTTGATACACATTTCCCTGATGATCAGTGATATTGAACATCTTTTCACATACCTGTTGGCTATCTTTATCACTTCTTTGGAAAAATGTCTATTCAGATCTTCTGCCCATTTTTAAATCAAATCATTTGTTTTTTTGCTATTGGGTTGTATGAGCTCTTAACATATTTTGGATATTAATTCCATATCCAGTACATGATTTGCAAATATTTTCTCCCATTCAGTAGACTGCTTTTCATTTTGTTAATGATTTTCTTTGCTGTGCAGAAGCATCTTAGTTTGATATAGTCCCACTGGCTTATTTCAGCTTTTGTTGCCTTTGCTTTGGGTGTCAAATCCAAAAATTCATCGCCAAGACTGATGTCAAGGAGCTTACTGTCTATGCTTGCTTCTAGGATTTTTATGGTTTCAGGTTTTACTTTCAAATGTTTAATCCATTTTGAGTTAATTTTTGTGTATTGTGTAAGGTAGTGATCCAGTTTCATTGTTTTGCATGTGGCTGTCCAGTTTTCCCAACACCATTTATTAAAGACACTGTCATTTCCCCATTGTGTATTCTTGGCTCCTTTGTCATAAATTAATTGACCATATATGTATGAGTTTATTTCTGGGCTCTTTATTCTATTCTACTCCATTGATCTATGTGTCTGTTTTTATGCCAATAGCATGCTCTTTTGATCACTGTAGCTTTATAATATAGTTTGAAATCAAGGAATATGATGTCTCCAGCTTTGGTCTTCTTTCTCTAGATTGCTTTGACTCTTTGAGGTCTTTTGTGGTTCTATACAAATTTTAAGATTGTTTGTTCTATTTCTGTGAAATACACCATTGGGATTTTTATAAGGATTGCATTGAATCTGTATATTACTTTGGGTAATATGAACATTTTAACAACATTAACTCTTCCAATCCATGCTCATGGAATATCTTTCCATTTATTTTGTCTTCTTCAATTTCTTTCATCAATGTCTTAAAGTTTTCAGTGTACAAGCCTTTCACCTCCTTGGTCAAATTTATTCTTAGGTATTTTATTATTTTTAATGCAATTGTAAATGGAATTGTTTCCTTATTTTCTCTTTCCAATAGTTTGTTATTAGTGTATAAAAATGCAACAGATTTTTGTATATTGATTTTGTATCCTGCAACATTACTGAATTTGTTTATTAGTTCTAATAGTTTTTGGGTGGAATCTTTAGGGTTTTCTATATATAAGATCATGTCATATGCAAATAATGATAATTTTACTTCTTCCTTCCTGATTTGGATGTCTTTTATTTCTTTTTCTTGCCTAATTGCTCTGGCTATGACTTTCAATATTATCTTAAATAAAAGTGGTGAGAAGGAGCATCCTTGTCTTGTTTCTGATCTAGAGAAAAGCTTCCAGCTTTTCACCTTTGAGTATGATGTTAGCTGTGGGCTTGTCATATATAGCCTTTATTATGTTGAGGTAATTTCCCTCTATACCCACTTTGTTGAGAGTTTTTATTATAAATGGATATTGAATTTTGTCAAATGCTTTTTCTGCATCTATTGAGATGATCATATGATTTTAATTCTTCATTTTGTTAACATGGTGGATCACGTTGATTGATTTGTTGGTATTGAACCATCCTTGCATCCCTGGAATAAATCCCACTTGATCATGATGTATGATTCTTTTAATGTATTATTGAATTTGTTTTGCTAAGATTTTGTTGATGGTTTTTGCATCTATGTTCAACGGAATTGTTTTCTTAATTTCCTTTTTGGAATGTTAATTTTTAGTGTATAGAAATACAATTGATTTTTTAATGTTGATCTTGTATCTTGCTGCTTTGTCATATTTGTTTATTAGTTCTAACAGTTTACTTGTGAAATCTTTAGGGTTTTCTATATATAAGATTATGTTGTCTGCAAACAGAGATAATATACTCTTCTTTTCAATTTGGATTCTTTTAATTTCTTTTTCTTGCCTAATTGCTCTGGCTAGACCTGACAGTACTTTGTTAAATTTGTTGCTGCTGCTGTAAAGTTGATTCATACTCCTAGTGACACTGTGCACAGCAGAGCAGAACCCTGCTCAGTCTTTTTGTGCCATCCTCTTATCTTCTGACTCCATATCAGACAATACTCCACTGTTATTCAAAGGGTTTTTATGGCCAATATTTCTGGAAGTGGGTGGCCAGGTCCTTCTTCCTAGTCTGTCTTAGTCTGGAAGCTCTACTGAAACCTGTCCACCACAGGCAACCTTGCTTGTATTTGCAATACCAGTGGCATAGCTTTCAGCATCATAGCAACATGCTGCTGCCACGGTATGACAACCGACAGATGGGTGGTGTGGTTCACTTACTGGGAAATAAACCAGGGCTGCGGTGGTGAGAGTGCCAAATCTTAACCACTAGACCACCAGGGCTGGCACTTTGTTGAATAGATGTGCTGAAAGCAGTCATCCTTGTCTTATTTCTGATCTTAGAGGGAAAGCTTTCACTATTTCCACACTGTGTATTATGTTAGCTGTGGGCTTTTCATATTGACTTTTATTATGTTGAGGTAGTTTCCTTCTAGTCCTAACTTTTTGAATGTTTTTATTACGAAAAGGTTTTGG
This sequence comes from Diceros bicornis minor, assembly GCF_020826845.1. Lineage (NCBI taxonomy): Eukaryota > Metazoa > Chordata > Mammalia > Perissodactyla > Rhinocerotidae > Diceros > Diceros bicornis. Next base: position 7,240,230 of record NC_080759.1, on the reverse strand, counting down.
ATTTTGTCAAATGCTTTTTCTGCGTTAGTTGATGTTATCATGTTTTCCTCTTTATTCTGTTAGTGTAATGCATTACGTTGTTTGATTTTGTACGTTGAACCACATTTGCTGTGCAAGAATAAAGCTCAATTGGTTATGGTGTTAATCCTGTTTATGTGTTGCTGAATTCTGTTTGCTAGTTTTTTTTGAGGATTTTCCTATGAATAGTAATCAGACATTAGACTTTAGTTTTCTTCCCTTGTAATATATTTGTCTGGTTTTGGTATCAGGTTAATTCTGGCTTCATAGAATCAATTTAGAAGTGTTCTATCCTCTTCAACTTTTTGTAAGAGTTTGAGAAGGATTGCTGTTATTTCTTTAAATATTTTTTATAATTCATCAATGACGCCATCTGGTCTTTGGTCTTTTTAGTTTTTGTAGTTGTTGGGAGTTTTTGATCACTGAGTAAATCTTATTAGTTTTAGGTTTGTTCAGATTTTAATTTCTTCGTGATTCAGTATTGGTGTTTGTATGTTTTTAGGAATTTGTTCATTTCTTCTATGTTACCCAATTTTTGATGTACGATTGTTCAGTAGTACTCTGTTACAATCTTTTTTATTTCTGAAAATCAGTAGTAATAATTCCTTTCCTCTTTCATTTCTGATTTTATTTCAGCCTTCTATCTTTTTTCTTAGTCAACCTAGCTAAAAGTTTGTCGATTTTGTTGATCTTTTCAAAGAATTGTATCTTGGTTTTGTTGATTTTCTCTGTTATTTTTCTGTTCTTTAGTTTGTTTATGTCTGCTCTATTCTTTATCATTCTTTCCTTCTGCTAGCTTTGGATTTAGTTTATTTTTTCTTTGCTAGTTCCTTAAAGTGTATGTTTAGATTGTTGATTTGAGATTTTTCTTCTTTACCAATGTAAGTGTTTACAGTTATAAATTTCCCTGCATTCCATAGTTTGGTATTTTGTGTTTTTATTTCTATTTGTCTCAGGATATTTTCTAATTTCTCTTGTGATTTCTTCCTTGTCCTATTGGTTGTTTAAGTGTAGGTTGTTTAATTTCCACATATTTGTGAACTTTCTAGCTTTCCTTTCACTACTGATTTCTAGTTTCATTCCATTATAATCAGAAATGATACTTTGTATGACTCCAATCTTTTAAATTTATTAAGACTTATTTTGTGACCTAACGTATGTTCTATTTTGGATAATGTTCCTTGTGCACTTGAGAAAAAATATTTATTCTGGTATTGTTCAATAGAGTGTTCAATATATATCTGTTAGGTCCAACTGATCTATAGTGTTGGTCAAGTCTTCTATTTCCTTTTTGAATTTCTGCGGGGTTTTTCTATCCTTTTTTGAAAGTAGGGTATTGAAGTCTCCGGCTATTATTGTAAAACCATCTATTCTCCCTTCAATTCTGTCAATGTTTGCGTTATATATTTTGGAGCTCCGATGCTTGGTGCATATACATTCAGAATTATGTATTCTTGGTGAACTGACCTCTTTTAATCAAGATACAATGACTTCTTTGTCTCTTGTAAGAGATCTTTACTTAAAGTCTATTTTTTCTGATACTAATATATCCACTCTTGCTCTCTTTTGGTTAGTATTTGCAAGGAATGTCTTTTTCCATCCTTTCGCTTTCAACCTATGTGTGTCCTCAGATCTAAAGTGTCTTATAGAAATCGTATAGTTGGATTCTGGGCTTTTTTTGTTTGTTTGTTTGTATTGTGAGGAAGACTGGCTCTGAGCTAACATCCATTGCCAATCCTCCTCTTTTTGCTGAGGAAGATTAGCTCTGAGCTAACATCTGTGCCCATCTTCCTCTATTTTGTATATGGGATGTCACCACAGCATGGCTTGATGAGTGGTACATCAGTCCACACCCAGGATCCAAACCTGTGAACCCCAGGCCACCAAAGCGGAGCATGTAAACTTAACCACTACGGCACTGGGCAGGCCCTAGACTCAGTTTTTTTTTTTTTTAATCCATGCTGCCAATCTATTTCTTTTGACTGGGGATTTTAATGCATTTACTTTTTTTTTTTTTTTTGGTGAGGAAGATCAGCCCTGAGCTAACATCCATGCCAATCCTCCTCTTTTTGCTGAGGAAGACTGGACCTGAGCTAACATCTATTGCCAATCCTTCTCCGTTTTTTTCCCTTTTTCTCTCCAAAGCCCCAGTAGATAGTTGTACGTCATAGTTGCACATCCTTCTAGTTGCTGTATGTGGGATGCGGCCGCAGCACGGCCGGACAAGAGGTGCATCAGTGTGTGCCTGGGATCCCAACCCAGGCCACCAGTAGCGGAGCGTGTGCACTTAACTGCTAAGCCATGGGGCCGGCCCCTAATGCATTTATTTTTAATGAAATAAGTTATAGAAGACCTTACAGTTGCCATTTTGTTATTTGTTTTTCATGTCTTAAAGCTTTTTTGTTTCCCCTTCTTCTTCCCTGTCTTCCTTTGTATTTAATTGCTTTTTTTTTAAATGACATGTTTTAATTTCCTTCTCATTTTTTTATATTCTATAGATATTTGGTGGTTTTCTGTGTGTGTGTGTGTGTGTGTGTGTGTGTGTGTGAGGAAGACCAGCCCTGAGCTAACATCCATGCGAATCCTCCTCTTTTTGCCAAGGAAGACTAGCTCTGAGCTAACATCTATTGCCAATCCTCCTCCTTTTTTTTTCCCCAAAGTCCCAGTAGATAGTTGTACGTCATAGTTGCACATCCTTCTAGTTGCTGTATGTGGGACGAGGCCTCAGCATGGCTGGAGAAGCAGTGCATCAGTGTGCGCCCGGGATCCAAACCCAGGCCACCAGTAGCAGAGCGCACACACTTAACCACTAAGCCACAGGGCCAGCCTCAGATATTTGGTGTTTTTTATCGGGATTACATATAATCTTAACATTATAACATTCTATTATAAACTGATAACAACTTAAATTTAATTGCATACAAAATATCTACTCCTGTAAACTCCCTCCCCCCACTTTATACTATTGATGCCACAAATTACTTCTTATTATGACCTTAGATGTTCTATTGTATTAGTACTCTGTGTTGTGTGCATAATCTCTTGCCCCAGATGTCTGTGTGTCTGCAGGCTCCTCCAACCTGATATATGAACTATGCCACCATACCTGTCAGCATTCCTAGTCAAGCAAGACAGAAATCTATCCCTCAGACAGCCTTCAGACAAGTGTGAAAATTACAAGCAAGTCTTATTTGTTTTCTCATATTCCAAGGAAGGAACTGGAAGTCAACGGCTTCTTCCTAACTGTGCTGTGTCACATCTGGGAGAGAATGGAGCAAGGGTGAGCAAAAACACGATGAAATTTCCTACCTTTTTTTGTTGCTGTTGTTTATTGCAGTAACATTGGTTTATAACACTGTATAAATGTGAGGTGTACATCATTATACTTCTATTTCTGCATGGATTGCATCATGTTCTCACGTTCACCACCGAAAGACTAATTACAATCCATCACCACACACATATGCCTAATTATCCCTTTCACCCTTCACCCTCCCCCCTTCCCCTCTGGCAATGTGGATTTTTCTTGATTAGGCATTTGCTTGGTTACTACAGCTTTCTAACTGGTTTCCAAAGTTCCCGCAAAGGTACTTTGGTCCTAATGTTGTTTATTTGGTGTTTTCATGGGAGAATGAGGGCCTGGAGCTTCCTCATTCACCATCTTGTTGACACCCATATTATTTCTTCATTGGTTGTTTTTAACTATAAGCAGATACACATATTTAAGTTCATAAGTTTGGTTCTTCAGACAGGTTTGATGGTGTCTGCTAAATGACCCTCAATATTCAATTCTACTGGAGTACAATCAGGAAATAGCTATATGTGATCATAAAAACTTGATCTCTTTTGACCTAGATATCCCATTTTTTAGAATTTATGCCAAGAAAATAATTAGCAATAATGAAAAAATATATATGAACACAAACTCATTATTATAGTTAAGCCATAAGAATGCACAACAGTAAATGAAATTTTAAGCAATGAGGGAGGGTCATTAGGTAAACTACAGTTAAATCGACTCAGTAGAGTATTGGCCATCCATTGAAAATAATGATTAACAGCCACAATATCTTAAAATTCTCACAGTGATTCCTGAGATTATTCCATATACTTCTGTTTAAGAAACACTGTCTTAAACATTATGCCCTGCTTCCACAACTAGGTTAACATTTGAATTATTATTTTTCAATCAGGATGTTGGTTTTTCATGAGTAAAAAGAGATTTTCCTATATCTGACTAAGAAAAAAAAAGAAAAGTATGAAAATGTAGGTCCAAACAGGTAAATTGATTTATCTGAAGTCACGCAGTTAGTCAAATGATCTAAGATTTTAATATCAAAGACAGCTTAATGGGACATCTTGGCCACTGAGAAACTGTATTTATAGACGTTTTTAACACATATTATGGAATGTTTCTCTTAATTTAGCAATGAGGTCCTACATGTGACATTTGATGCCTATTCGTAAATTTTGTGGTAATTAATCCAAACTTTGACTAACTTTCAAGAAATGTGCTAAAAATATGTAGTTTATACATATATACACTTATATGTAAACATTTGTAATCATAGTTACTTTTCTTTGTCTGAAATATCTGTTTTTTTAATTGTACAGACTGAGCCCTAGGACATTTTTGCAGAAACTGAGCCAGCATCTCTCTGTGATAAATGGTTTTCTGCTTTCACACTGCCCTGTGGTGGCCATGGCATCCCTTACTTAGGAAGTAGAGTCTTGAAGGCCATTCTGAATGTGATGATGTTCCCTAACACACCCGGTCTGCTGCTGACCCCTTCTTTAGGGTTTCTCTCTGCTCTTCATGCTCAGATAGGCCCAGACCATCCCAGTTTTGGCTATGGCCCTGGTTATGTATGTCCATGGAAGGAACAACAGATGAATGTGAAATAGGGTCCAGTAGAATAAAACCATAATGCCTGTACAAGAGCAGTAACTGGGAGGTCATTTTCTTTAGCAAAGCACATCATCAAGGAATTAACTGCTGTAGTCAGTGTTGTATATTTCTTTAGATATATTCATAGCAACCCAATGATGAAAGGCATCAGGATAAATTATGAAATAATCATAAAATCAGATTACATAAGCTCTGGGTGAGAAGTTAGATTGTGCCTATGTTCAAGTGAGAGAATATCCTCTCCACCTCCAAGATTATAGAAGTAGAAATGGAGAATTCTCCACTCTAAGTACCTGAGGCCTGCCCAGAAGGAATTAAGCCTGGCAAGTAATTTCCTTTATAACCATGTTACTAATTACTCATGTGGTACTTAGGCATTAATAAAACACATCAACCCATAACAAACCTGAAGAGTAGGAAAACAGTTGAGAGTTGGGTTGAGGTACAGATTTCTAAAGAAAAACTCTGATCAAGATATAAGGTATCCATTAAGGTTTCCCACTCTCTCAATCAACCCAGACCAAGTGGTATGTCCCAGCAGCAACAGTGATGATGTGTAAATTCCTGTGCCCCCATGTTTGTTGCAGAATTATTTACAGTAACCAAGATATGGAAACAACCTAAGTGTCTATTGACAGATGAATGTGTGAAGAAAATGTGATATATATATAGATATAGACATAGATATAGATATAGATATAAAATATGTTTCTATATTTAGACTTTAAAAAGGATATCCTGCCATTTGCAACAACATGGATGAACCTGGAGGACATTATGCTACGTGAAATAAGTTAGACAGAGAAAAACAAATACTGCATGGTCTTACTTATATGTGGAATCTAAAAAAGGTGAATTTATAGAAGCAGAGAGTAGAATCGTGGTTACCAGGGACAGGGGATACGGGGTGGCATGCAGAATGAGGAGATATCTGTCAAAGGGTACAAAGTTGCAGTTATGTAGAATGAATAAGTCTAGAGATCTAATGTACAACATGGTGACTATAATTAATAATATTGTATTGTATACTGAAAATTTGGTAAGAGAGTAGATCTCAGGTGCTCTCATCACACACACACACAATGCTAATTATGTGAGGAAATGGATGTGTTAATTAGCTTGATTGTAGTAATCATTTCACTATATATGTATATCAAAACATCATGTTGTACACCTTAAATATATACATTTTTTATTACAAAAATAAAAAAGGTTTTAAAAGGGAAAACATGAAGACACACCAAGGAGCTATTGTTAATGCTGCTTCATTGATATTTTTTTAGGTTCACTGACTTCTGGGGACTGATAATTGCAGCTTCTTATTGATTGACCACAGAATTTCCAGGTAAAGGGTGTGGAAAAATCTTGAGAATAGGAGGTAGAAGTTGAAGAAGGAAACCAAATCCAGGAGGTTATTTAATTTAGCAAAATGTTCTTAATGTTAGCTTCATATTCTTAAAGTTGCACACAGTTATTTGAATTAAATATTCTCCCCAGGTTCTCAAGTTGCTGGAAAGGGCTCTATTAAGGGGAAGAACTACCCTACAGAGGGCAAAGCAGAGGGACAAAGCAGCAGATATGATCTCTGGAAGCTAGGCCAGCCTCTGTCTCATATTACTTGTGCTCATGTACCTACACAGAGTTTTCCTTGGCACATCATTCTTCTCCAAGTAGTGATTCTCCATGTCATTTTCTGAAGGAGACAAAATGTTGGGAGACTCAAGTGTTTTGTTTTTGACCTGCAGGCAGTATTTCTGTGATTGTATAGACAATTACAAGTACATATGACAAGAACAAGTACCCCAGAGAACCCTTGAGGCAAATAGGAAACTACAGAGGAAGTAAGTCCCTAGGCATTTATTAATCAGTTTGTTTACTTGCATTGGATTTTCCTCAAAACCAGACTGTTTATCCAGAACTTAATTGTCCTGAGTTGCTTGAAGATGTCTCCTCTCACATTTTGGCCTTTCTTGGGGTTGATTTTCTGAAATATCAAGAGATCACATTGTGGTAAGCCCTGTCTGAGTTTATGTGAAGATGGGAAATTTTACTTTCTTTCCAGTGGCAGCAGCATATGGAAAGGATGTTTGTTTCTCTCTTGTTGGTTCATAAAGCAATATTCCTTAGGACAAACAGTTATTGAGCATCACACAACCTGGCCATCTTGGTTTTTCCTTTTTTTTGTGGTTTCCCACAAGTAACATATGGATATATTATCAGTGGAAAAACATTTAAAAACACAATTACAAAAAGTAACATGTGAGAGCCAACTTAAATGTCCTACTTATTCTTACCTCTCTCCCTGGAGGCAATCATTTGGTATGTATCTTTCCAACTTTTTTCTATTAAATATACACAGGCATGGGTAATTTTGAATTTTTTTCTGGTGAACATTATTTTTAAATAAACTTTTAACTTTGGGATAATTTTAGATATACAGAAAAGTTGCAAATATAATACAGAGCATTTTTGTAGATCCTTCACCTCACTTATTCTGATGTTAACCATGGCACATTTGTTACAAAGGTATTATATCTATATTATATCATATGAAGGGGTATATGATATCAACATGACATCACTGGTGATGTTATCTTGGTCACTAGTTAAGGTCGCTAGTTGAGATTTGCCAGGTTTCAAGCCAGCCCTGATAGCCTAGTGGTTCAAGTTTGGCACACTCTGCTTCAGTAGCCCAGGTTTGGTTCCCAGACACGGAACCACACCGCTTGTCTGTCAGTAGCCATGCTGTGGCGGCAGCTCATGTGGAAGAACCAGAAGAACTTACAACTATACACAACTATGTACTGAGGCTTTGAGGGGGAAAAAGGAAGAAAAAGGAGCAAGATTGGCAACAGATGTTAGCTTAGGGTGAATCTTCCCTTGCAAAAAAAAAAATTTCCATTTGCCAGATTTCTACTGTAAAGTTACTATTTTTCTACTTATATACTCTATTCTCTGGAAGTGAGTCACTAAATCTGGTCTACACTCAGTCTACACTTTGAGGAGGGAGTATCCACATATATTATTTGAAATTTCTATAAGGAAGTTTTGTCCTTTCTTCCCTATTTACTTATTTAATCATCTATTTCTATTAATCATCTATTTAATCATCTAAATATACATGACCTCATGTATATTTATTTTAAACTTTGTATTATAATCTAATATTCTATTTAGTTTGTTGCTCAAATTTTTCCAGTTTTAGTCACTGGAAACTCTTTCAGATTGCCTCTTGTTTCTCTTTAACAAGGCCTCATTCTTTGGTTTTTTGAGAATTTCCTTATTTTCTGGCACTACAAGATACTCCAGGCTCATTTAGTATTTCATCTGCCCCAGGTGTAGAATCAACCTTTTCTCTGAGAAACACTGGTTCTTTTTGTTGGAGAATGATATTTAGAAGCCAAGATCTGACTACAGGTGTGCTTGTTGCTAGTGGGATGGCAATGATTATTTGCCCGTTTAGTGGATAGAGCTAGAAATATATATGTGTATACCCACATGCCTATTATTATATTTGTATTTACCTAACTGTGTATATACATGCCATATATACATGTGTGTTTATATATCTATATCTACTGTTGTTAGTGCTGTCGAGTCAATTCTTACTTATAGTGAACCTGTGTACAGCAGAGTGGAATTCTACCCGGTCTTTTTACACTATCCTCTCATTTTCTGGTGGTAAATCAGACAATGCTTTGCTGCTATTCATAGGGCTTTCACAGCCATTGTTTATTGAAGTAGGTGGCCAGGTCCTTCTTTCTAGTCTGTGTTAGTCTGGAAGCTCCACTGAAACCTGTCCACTATAGGTGAACCTGCTGGTATTTGAAATACTGGTGGCATAGCTTTCAGCATCTCAGCAACATGAAGCCACCACAGTATGACAACAGACAGAGCAGTGGTGTGGTTCCCTGACTGGGAAATAAACCAAGGCCCTGGAGGTGAAAGTACTGTATCTTAATCACTAGACCAGCAGTGCTGGCTATACCTATACCTATACCTACACCTATACCTATACCTTAACATCTATCCATCTAACTATCTATCTATCTATCTATCTATCTATCTATCTATCTATCTATCAACACACCTTCATATTGATATCTCTAACTCCAATCCAGCTCCATAGGGTTCATTTAGATTTCTCCATTTGCTTATTTGAAACTTCTTTCTCTGACAGTGAGAAATCTGGTTCTGATTATTTGTCATTTATTTGCTTATTTGTTCAACCCTAATATACATGTGAAATAATTTCATACCCTTGTGAGAAACAAATTTACCAACTAGAATGCACAACTATACGGTTCTGATGTACAGTTCTATGGGTTTTGACAAATGCATAGAATCATGAATGCATTACCCCAGTACCATACAGAACTGTTCCACCACTTTAAAATTTCCTTTGCACATCTCCTTCCCTCTCACAACCTGGCAACCACTGAACTCTTTTCATTCCTATAGTTTTGATTTGTCCAGAGTGTTATATGAAAGGAATCATTCACCATGTATTAGGATAGGCTGATTAATAAAGCCAAATATGTCTACATCCTAATTCTCAGAACCTATGAATCTTACCTTATATGGAAAAAGAGACTTTGCAGATGTGATTAAGTTAAAGATCTTGAGATGAGGAAACTAACCTGGATCATCCAGTGGGTCCAATGTCATCACAACCATCCTTATAAAAGGGACACAGAGAAAGATTGTGACAATGGAAGCAGTGGAAGAGAGAAAGAGATTTGAAGATGCTATGCTGCTGGCTTTGCAGATGGAGGAAGTGGGCCATGAGCCAAGAAATAGAGGCAGCCTCTAGAACCTGAAAAAGACAAGGGAATGGATTTTCCTCCAGAGCCTCCAGAAGGAACTAGCCCTATGATACCTTGATTTTAGCCCAGTGAAGCTGATTTTGGACTTGACCTCCATAACTATAAGATAATATATTTGTATTGTTTTAAGCCATGAAATCTGTTGTACAAATTACAGCAGCAAAAGGAATATAATACACATGGCTTTTGTGTTTGGCTTTGATGAAATTATGAAAAGCAATAGGATATATTGGGGTATATGAGGTAGCCATTTGATTGAAAATAATTTGGCCTGACCTCATTTTTCCAGAAAGGCCTGACGTGGCCTGTTGAGCATGCATCTGCGTTAAACATTTACAGTGTCCCGAAGCCAGGAATGATGCCCTCAAAGATGGGGATAGTTGCCTTTTCCTATATCAGCATTTCTTTAAGGATAAGCGTCTCTTCCCAGAAACTAGGGATTAACTACCGACCTGCTGTGTTCACCTTGTGACCACTGACCTGCTGTGCCAGCAAAGCATCTTGTGACTGTTGTAAAAGAGATATTCCTGTCATATATGATGTATGCTTTTTGTTCCAAGATGGTATATAACCACTCTGTACATCTCACTTCTTCAGAATGCTTCTTTCCTTGGGGAAAGAAGCTCCCTGGCTATAGTCCTCAAAGTTGGCTCATGTAATAGACTCAGACCAATTTTGATTTACTGATTGATTATGGATTATTTGCATCTACAGCTTCTTTAATTTAGCAAAATGCGTTTAAGATTTATCCATGTTGTTACACGAATCAATAGCTGTTTGGTTTTTTTTTTTAATCACTGATTACTACTCTGCTGCATGAAAGTACCATAGTTTGTTAACCCACTCACCTGTTAAAAGACATCTTGGTTGCTTCCAGTTTTTGGAGGTTATGACTAAAGCTGCTATAAAAATTCTTATACAAGTTTTATGTAAATATAAGCTTTCAATTCACTTGTATAAATATACTTAGGAATGGGATTGCCTGCTTTTATGGTAAGTCTGCATATAACTTGTAAAGAAAGTGTCAGTTTGCCTTCCAAAGATGCTGTGCCATTTAGCATTCCCACCAGCAAAAAATAAGAACTCCTATTTTTAACCATTATAATACGTGTGTACTTTTTTGTGATTTTAATTTTCTTTTGCATTTCTCCAGTGAGTAATGATATTGAACATCTTTTCATGTGCTTGTCATCACTTCTTTGGTAAAGTGCGTGTTCCAAATTTCTACACATTTTAAAAATGAATGTGTGTGGGCTGGCCTGGTGGCATAGTGGTTAAGTTCATGCACTCCACCCTGGAGGCCCAGGGTTCGTGGGTTCAGATCCCAGGCATGGACCTACACAACGGTCATCAAACCATGCTGCAGCAGCATCCCACATACAAAACTGAGGAAGATCGGCACAGATGTTAGCAATCTTCCGCAAACAAAAAGAGGAAGATTGGCAACAGATGTTAGCTCAAGGCAAATCTTCCTCACCCAAAAAAAAAAAAAGAATGTATGTATGTGTGTATTCTTATTACTGAGTTGTGAGAGTTCTTTATATATTCTGGATACAAGTTCTTTATCAGATATATGATTTGCAAATATTTTCCTCCAGTCTGTGCCTTGTCTTTTCATTCTCTTAATGGTGACCTTAAAAAAATTAACATTGTTATAGAGATATAATTCATATACCACAGTATTCACCTTATAAAGTGTATAATTTAGTGGTTTTAGTATGTTCACAAAGTTATGCAACCATCACCACCATCTAATTTTAGAGCTTTTTTTATGTTCTAAATGCACATCCTGAAAAAATAAACCTACCCATTAGCAGTCACTGCCTATTTGCCACTGCACAGTCCTACCCTAATCTCCTTTCTGTGTTGATGCTTACTCTTCATGAGACATCCTCTTTGTCTCTAGTAACATTTTTGTTTTATAGTCTATTTTTTCTGATATTAATATAGCCACTCTATATCTCTTATTATTGCTGTTTGCATTATATATCATTTTCCATCCTTTTACTTTGCACTTATTTGTATTCTTAAATCTAGTGTGTCTTCTGTAGACAGCATATAGCTAGATCTTGATTTTTATTTGATCTGAAAATCTCTGTCTTTTGCTTGGATTGCTTAATCCTTTCACATTAATGTTATTACTGATATGGGTAGATCTACATCTGTCATTTTGCTTTCTGTTTTCTATAGGTCCCATGTTGTTTTTGTTTCTCTGCCCCTCCTTCCCACCTTCTTTTGCAATAAACAGATAATCTCAAGTGTAGCATTTTAATTTCTTAATGATTTTAAATTATGCATTTTGAAAATTTTTAGCAGTTTCTCTAGGGATTACAATGTATTTTTAAAGTTGTTAAAATCTGCTTCAGATATATACCAATTTAATTCCAGTGAAATACCAAAACTTTATTTTTATATAGCTCTTATACATTCCCACAAGTTTGATATTATTATCACATGTATTATATATATATATTAGAAAACCAATGTTATATTCATATAATCATATTCTTTTTTTAAAAAAAAGCAAGAGAAGAAAGGAGAGCAAATATAAATTTATGGAGTTTATTTTATTAATCTGTTTATTTGCCACTTCTGATTTTCTTCGTTTCTTCCTATGGATTCATGTTAACATCTGTTATCATTTCTTTATACAAATAAAGCTTTGTTGCCATCCACTTACTTTGTGTTGTTATTGACAAATATGTTACATTTTTATATAAGCTCTACAATAAAATTATATTCTAGATTTTCCAGTATAAGTTGGAGTTTTTCAAACCCTTCGTTACTCTCCAGCTTTTCCTCTAAGGCTTTTTAATGTGTCTATTGTTTGCCCCAACTTAATAACCTTTGTCTCAAGTGGCAGAGGTTGGTTCATTTGCCTTTGAATGTTTTTGACAAAGCTGCTTCACCAAAAGAACCACCAATGCTGCGTCTCTGCCCTGAGAGTGTTCCAAGTGTTAGCGCTTCAGGAAGACCAGACTCTAGACAGATAAAAATACACAAACATGATTTTTTGGGAATGAAGTCTACTCTGTTGCCTCTCAAACCTCACACTGGGAACACAGGCTGCTATCTTCAAGATCACTGCCGAGTTCTAGAGAGAAGGATGGGGCAAGGGTAAATTAAACACTACAAATCTCTCCTACTGAGATTGAGTCACATTTGTTTTGATGAAGCATTTGCTTGATTTTTGTAAACCTTTGACTATTTTCCTATGTTCCTATGAAGTTGATTCCGACAGTTGTTTTTTTGTTGTTTTTTTTTTTTTTTTACCAATTTTTTCAGTGTTTCTGTGGAAAGACAGGCTCTTGGAGCTGCTTGCTCTGTATTTTTGCTGACATCACCCCCAGATCACCCTTTCTTGAAGTCAAGTTTTGTTCTCATTGATTAAAAGAGCAATTACCTCCTGGAGATACCAGAACATCCTTGTATGTGGGCACCAGGCACAGCAATTGTGGCAGTGCTGCTTGGACATTGGTATTACTCACACCTAATCCAAGCTATCAGGCACAACTCTTTCATAAGTTTCCCATCTGTCATTATGACTTTTGGTAATGGAGTGTTGCATAAACTCACCCCTACTGAAACATGTTTGATGTAAGGTAGATAACTTGATCTAATTGGAAGTATCGCTATTTATTTGGCTGTGGTGATCATTTCCAGAGAGCGTGCCTCTGTTAGAACTTTTTTTCTTGGTTAGAATGTCTTCCTTGTCTCCTCCGTCCATATTTACCAGGTGGCAAGAAGACCCCTGCTTTCTGAAAGTACCACACATAGAACTTTTCAAGATTATCCCTGGGCCGGCCCCGTGGCTTAGCCATTAAGTGCGTGCGCTCCACTGCTGGTGGCCCGGTTTCGGATCCCGGGAGCACACAGACACACTGCTTCTCCGGCCATGCTGAGGCCACGTCCCACATACAGCAACTAGAAGGATGTGCAGCTATGACATACAACTATCTACTGGGGCTTTGGGGAAAAAATAAATAAATAAAATTATTTTTAAAAAAAAGATTATCCCTATAATGTCTTTGCAACTTTGGGATGGTCTGTATATGCATGACTCAGAGCCAAGCCACAGGGTGGATCTAACAAGCCAACTGTGAGAAGAGGGTGGGCACCAGCTCCCTGCAGGCTAAGAGACTCACTGCTCCATCAACCCTTCTGTAAGCAAACAACCCCAGCACTTACAAGCAGGGAAAAACCACATGTCCAATCCCTCACTCTTCAAGTGCCACCTTCCTCCCTCTGATCTTGCACTCACTTTGATTTCCCTTTCTTATGTACCTGAAGATTCCTCCAGTTCACCCAGATGCAAACTTTTCCCCCACGTGGCTGACAGTTCTTGCACTAACGAATCTTGTGGACTTGTATCCATCCACCTGATGAAAAGTAGTCTTTCTTTGCTCTTCTCTTTCCAAGAGTCTCTTTTTTTTTTTTTGACAGAGAAAAAGCATTTTATTTTACTTAAAGATTTATTTATTTATTTATTTTTAATTCTAAACAAGTTTTATTTTATTTTTTTAATTTTTTAATTTAATTTAATTTTTTATTATTATTTTTTATTGCCATAACATTGGTTTATAATATTGTATAAATTTTGGGTGTACATCATTATATTTCAATTTCTGTGTAGATTATATCATGTTCACCACAAAAAGACTAATTATAATCCATCAATATACACATGTGCTTAATCACCCCTTTCACCCTCTTCCCTCCCCCCTTCCCCTCTGGTAACCACCAATCCAATCTCTGTCTCCATGTGTTTGTTTGTCGTTGTTTTTATCTTCTATTTATGAGTAAGATCATGAGGTATTTGACTTTCTCCCTCTGACTTATTTTGCTTAGCATAATACCCTCAAGGTCCATCCATGTTGTCCCAAATGGCAACATTTCATGCTTTTATAAGGCTGAGTAGTATTCCACTGTGTATGTATACTACATCTTCTTTATCCGTTTGTCCCATGATGGGCACCTAGGTTGCTTCCAAGACTTGGCTATGGTGAATAATGCTGCAATGAACATAGAGGTGAACATATCTTTATGCATTTGTGTTTTCATATTCTTTGGATAAATACCCAGCAGTGGAATAGCTGGATTGTATCGGAGTTCTATTCTTAATTTTTCGAGGAACCTCATATTGTTTTCCATAGTGGCTGCACCAGTTTGCACTCCCATTAGCAGTGTATGAGAGTTCCCTTCTCTCCACATCCTCTCCAACAATTGTTGTTTCCTGTATTGTTAATTATAGCCATTCTGACGGGTGTGAAGTGACATCTCATTGTAGTTTTCATTTGCTTTTCCCTGATAATTACTGATGTTGAACATCTTTTCACGTGCCTGTTGGCCATCTGTATATCTTCTTTGGAAAAATGTTAATTGGGTTGTTAGTTTTTTTGTTGTTGAGATGTATGTGTTCTTTATATATCTTGGAGATTAACCCCTTATCAGATATATGATTTGCAAATATCTTCTCCCAATTGTTAGGTTGTGTTTTTGTTTTGTTGATGGTTTCTTTTGCCGTGCAGAAGATTTTTAGTTTGTTGTAGTCCCATTTGTTGATTTTTTCTATTGTTTCCCTTGCCTGGTCAAACACGGTACTTGAAAATATGTTGCTAAGACTGACGTAGAAGAGCATACTGCCTATGTTTTCTTCTAGAAGTTTCATGGTTTCAGGTCTCACATTCAAGTCTTTAATCCATTTTGAGTTAATTTGTGTGTATGGTGTAAGATAACGGTCTACTTTCATTTTTTGCATGTGGCTGTTCAGTTTTCCCAACACCATTTACTGAAGAGACTTTCTTTTCTCCATTGTATCCTCTTGGCTCCCTTGTCAAAAATTAGCTGTCCACAGATATTGATTTTATTTCTGGGCTCTCAATTCTGTTCCATTGATCTATGTGTCTGTTTTGGTGCCAGTACCATGCTGTTTTTTGTTTGTTTGTTTGTTTTTGTTTTTTTATTGATGTCTTAATAGTTTATAACATTGTGAAATTTTGGTTGTACATTTTTGTTTGTCAATCACCATATACATGTCTCCCTTCACCTCTTTTGCCAACCCCCCACCCCCTTTGTCCCTGGTAACCACAATACAGTTCTTTCTGACCATGTGTTGGTTTATATTCCACATATGAGGGAAATCATGTGGTGTTTGTCTTTCTCTGTCTGACTTATTTCACTTAACATAATACGTTCCAGGTCCATCCATGTTGTTGCAAATGGGACAATTTTGTCTTTTTTTATGGCTGAGTAGTATTCCACTGTATATATACCACATTTTTTTGATCCAATCATCAGTTGAGGGACACTTGGTTGCTTCCACTTCTTGGCTATAGTGAATAATGCTGCAATGAACATAGGGGTGCATAAGCCTCTTTGGATTGTTGATTTCAGGTTCGTTGGCTATATTCCCAGTAGTGGGATACCTGGCTCATATGGTATTTCTATTTTTAATTTTTTGAGTTATCTCCATACCATTTTGCATAGATGCTGCACCAGTTTGCATTTCCACCAGCTGTGTATGAGGGTTCCTGTTTCTCCACATCCTCTCCAACATTTGTTGTTTTTTGTCTTGGTGATCATAGCCATTCTGATGGGCATGAGGTGATATCTTAGTGTTGTTTTGATTTGCATTTCCCTGATGATTAGTGATGTTGAATACATTTTCATATGCCTATTGGCCATCGTTATATCTTCTTTGGAGAAGTGTCTGTTCATTTCCTCTGCCCATTTTTTGATCGGGTTGTTTGTTTTTTCTTGTTCAGTTGTGTGATTTCTTTATATATTATGGAGATTAACCCCTTGTCAGATATATGTTTTGAAAATATTTTCTCCCAGCTGGTGGGTTGTCTATTCATTTTGATCCTAGTTTCATTTGTCTTGTAGAAGCTCTTTAATCTGATGAAGTCCCACTTGTTTATTTTTCTTTAGTTTCCCTAGTCTGAGTAGGCATGGCATCTGAAAATATTCCTTTATGACCAATGTGAAATAGTGTGTTGCCTATATTTTCTTCTATGAGTTTTATATTTTCAGGTCTCACCTTCAGGTCTTTGATCCATTTTGAGTTAATTTTTGCGAATGGCGATAGCAGATGGTCCACTCTCATTCTTTTGCATGTGGCTGTCCAGTTTTCCCAACACCATTTATTGAAGAGACTTTCTTTTCTCCATTGTATGTTCTTAGCTCCTTTATTGAAAATTAGGTGTCCAGATGTGTGTGGTTTTATATCTGGGCTTTCAATTCTGTCCCATTGATCTGTGTGTCTGTTTTTGTACCAGTACCATGCTGTTTTGATTACTATTGCTTTGTAGTATGTTTTGAAGTCAGGGATTGTGATGCTTCCAGCTTTGCTCTTTTTTCTTAGGATTGCATTAGCTATTTGGGGTCTTTTTTTGCCCCATATGAATTTTAGTATTCTTTTTTCTACTTCCATGAAGAATGTCATTGGGATTCTGATTAGGATTGTGTTGAATCTGTAGATTGCCTTGGGTAATATAGACATTTTAACTATGTTTATTCTTCCAATCCATGTGCATGGGATATCGTTGCATTTCTTTATGTCATTATTGATTTCTTCCAATAACGTCTTTGTAGTTTTCATTGCATAGGTCTTTCACTTCCTTGGTGAGATTTATTCCTAGATATTTTATTCTTTTGGACGCAATTGTAAATGGTATTATCATTTTGAGCTCTCTTTCTGTTAGTTCGTTATTAGCATACAGAAATGCAACTGATTTTTGTAGGCTGATTTTGTACCCTGCAACTTTGCTGTAGTTGTTGATTATTTCTAATAGTTTTCCAATTGATTCTTTAAGGATTTCTATATATAAAATCATGTCATCTGCAAACAGTGAGAGTTTTGCTTCTTCATGGCCTATTTGGATTCCTTTTATTCCTTTTTCTTGCCTAATTGCTCTGGCCAAAATCTCCAGGACTATGTTGAATAAGAGTGGTGAGAGTGGGCAGCCTTGTCTCATTCCTGTTCTCAAACGAATAGCTTTCAGCCTTTCCCCATTGAGTATGATGTTGGCTGTGGGTTTGTCATAAATAACCTTTATTATGTTGAGGAACTTAACTTCTATACCCATTTTGATGAGAGTTTTTATCATACATGGATGTTGGAGCTTGTCAAATGTCTTCTCTGCATCTATTGAGATGACCATGTGGTTTTTATTCCTCGTTTTGTTGATATGGTGTATCACATTGATTGATTTGCAGATGTTGAACAATCCCTGTGTCCCTGGTACAAATCCCACTTGATCATGGTGTATGATCTTTTCAATGTATTGCTGTATTTGGTTTGTCAGTATTTTGCTGAGGATTTTTGCATGTATGTTCATCAGCGATATTGGCCTGTAATTTTCCTTCTTTATATTGTCTTTGTCTGGCTTTGGTATCAGGGTGATGTTGGCCTCGTAGAATGAGTTAGGAAGTTTCCATCTTCCTCTATTTTTTGGAATAGTTTGAGAAGGATGGGTGTTAGATCTTCTTTGAATGTTTGGTAAAATTCACTGGAGAAGCCATCTGGTCCTGGACTTTTATTTTTTGGGAGGTTTTGATTACTATTTCAATCTCTTTACTTGTAATTGGTCTATTCAGTTTCTCCATTTCTTCTTGGTTCAGTTTTGGGAGGTTGTATGAGTCTAAGAATTTAGCCATTTCATCTAGATTGTCCAATTTGTTGGCATATAGTTTCTCATAGTATTCTCTTATAATCCTTTGTATTTCCATGGTATCCATTGTAATTTCTCCTCTTTCATTTCTAAGTTTATTTATTTGAGCCTTTTCTCTTTTTTTCTTAGTAAGTCTGGCTAAGGGTTTGTCAAATTTTTTTATCTTCTCAAAGAACCAACTCTTTGTTTCATTAATCCTTTCTACTGTTTTTTTGGTCTCAATTTCATTTATTTCTGCTCTAATTTTTATTATTTCTCTCCTTCTGCTGACTTTGCGCTTTGTTTGTTCTTCTTTTTCTAGTTCTGTTAGGTGTAATTTAAGGTTGCTTATTTGGGCTTTTTCCTGTTTGTTGAGGTGGGCCTGTATTGCTACAAATTTCCCTCTCAGGACTGCTTTTGCTGCATCCCATATGAGTTGGTATGGCATATTTTCATTTTTATTTGTTTCCAGATATTTTTTGATTTCTCCTTTAATTTCTTCAGTGATCCATTGGTTGTTCAGTAGTATGTTGTTTAACCTGCACATCTTTGTCACTTCCCAGTTTTTTCCTTGTGGTTGATTTCGTTTTATAGCATTATGGTCTGAAAAATGCTTGTTATGATTTCAATCTTCTTGAATTTACTGAGGCTTGCTTTGTTTCCCAACATATGTTCTATCCTTGAGAATGCTCCATGCTCACTTGAGAAGAATGTGTAGTCAGCTGTTTTTGGATGGAATGCTCTGTATATGTCTACTAGGTCCATCTTGTCCAGTTTTGCATTTAAGTCCACTGTTTCTTTATTGATTTTTTGTCTGGATGATCTATCCATTGATGTTAGTGTGGTATTAAGATCCCCTACTATTATTGTGTTGTTGTTAATATCTCCTTTTAGGATTGTTAATAGTTGCTTTATGTACTTTGGTGCTCCTATGTTGGGTGTATATATATTTATAATTGATATGTCTTCTTGGTGGAGTGCCCCTTTTATCATTATATGTTTCCCCTCTTTGTCTCTGTTAACCTGTTTTATCTTTTTTCTGTGTGTGTGAGGAGAACCGGCCCTGAGCTAACATCCAATGCCAATCCTTCTCTTTTTTGCTGAGGAAGACTGGCCCTAGGCTAACATCCGTGCCCTTGTTCCTCTACCTTATATGGGATGCTGCCACAGCATGGCTTAACAAGCGGTGTGTCGGTGTGCGCCCGGGATCCAAACCGGCGAATCCCGGGCTGCCACAGCAGAGCTCACGCACTTGACAGCTTGTGCCACCAGGCTGGCCCCAAACCTGTTTTATCTTGAAGGCTACTTTGTCTGATATGAGTATGGCAACACCTGCTTTCTTTTGTTTGCCATTAGCTTGGGGTATTGTCTTCCATCCTTTCACTCTGAGCCTGTGCTTGTCTTTAGAGCTGAGATGTCTTTCCTGGAGGCAGCATATTGTTGGGTCTTGCTTTTTAATCCATCCTGACACTCTGTGTCTTTTGATTGGAGAGTTCAATCCATTTACATTTAGTGTAATTGTTGATATATGAGGGCTTAGTGTTGCTGTTTTGTCACTTATTTTCCAGTTCTTTTGCATTTCCTTTATTTCTTGTCCCATGTCTTTCAGCCTGCTAGTTCAGTTTGGTTGTTCCGTCTTATGATTCTTTTAGTTTTCTCTTTATTTATCCTATGTGATTTTGTTCTGATTATTTGTTTAGTTGTTATCTTTAGGTTTGTATAAAAAATCTTGAGTATGAGATAGTCCATTATCTGATGGCCTCTTATTCTCATTTACTAAGTCAATTCGATCTCTTTCCTCTTCCCTTTCTAAGTTATTCTTGTCAGAACTTATTCTGTTTTGTGTTGTCAGTGTGTGCTTAAAGTGATGAGGTTATATTTATTTTTGATGATTTCATTCCTTTGATCTTTGATTTTGGTATTTAAGTGGTTGCTGTCCTATTCCATTGAAGATCTACTATTTTTCTGATTTTGTCTACCTATTTTTCTCCTTGCTCCAAGCATTGTATTCCCTTTCTCTTCTTTTTTTCAGGCCTGAGGGCCTTCTTGAGCATTTCTTTTAGTGGGGGTCTCATGGCCATGAACTCCCTTAGCTTTTGTTTATCTGGGAAAGTTATTATTTCCCCATCATATTTGAAGGATAGTTTTGCTGGATAGAGTATTCTTGGCTGAAAGTTTTTGTCTTTCAGTATTTTGAGTATATCATTCCAGCCTCTCCTAGCCTGTAAAGTTTCTGTTGAGAAATCCACTGAGATCCTGATGGGAGTTCCTTTGTACATTATTCTTTGTTTTTGTCTAGCTGCCCTTAATATTGTTTCTTTGTCATTGACCTTTGCCAGTTTTACTACTATATGCCATGGAGTGGGCCTTTGCCTATTGACATATTTAGGTGACCTGGTGGCTTCACTTACTGGTATTTCCTGCTCCTTCCCCAGATTTGGGAAGTTCTCAGCTATTATTTCCTTGAATAGGTTCTCTGTTCATCTTTCCCTCTCTTCTCCTTCAGGAATACCTATAATTCTTGTGTTACATTTCCTAATTGAGTAGGATATTTCTCGGAGACTTTCTTCATTTGTTTTAGTCTTAGTTCTCTCTCCTCCTCCATCTGGAGCATAGCTGTGTTCCTATCCTCTATAATGCTAATTCTTTCCTCCATATTGTCAGCTCTGTTCTTTAAAGATTCCATGTTCTCCTTTATCTCCTCCATTGCATTTTTCATTTCCATCAATACTGATTGGTTTCTCTTTATGATTTCAATCTCTTTTGTGAAGAAACTCCTTATCTCATTGAATTGTTTATCTGTGTTTTCTTGTATTTCATTGAGCTTTTTTATGATAGCTATTTTGAATTCTCTGTCACTTAGGTTATGGATTTCTATGCCTTCAGGGTTGATTTCTGGGTGCTTGTCATTTTCCTTCTGGTCTGGCAATTTAATGTACTTACTTTTGCATCATGGTTGCTGTATTGCCTTTGTTTTTCCTCATCCTGGAAATATCTGATTGCAGTTTCCACCTGCCATCACCTTGTGGGGGTCAAAGGCTGTGTAATCTGAACCCCCTGCACTCCGCCGCGGCCTTTCTGCTGCCACAGGCTGTGCCTACTCTGCTCCACCTCGGCTGTTACGCTGCCAGGGACCGCCCAGACTCCTCCCTGGCTACTCTGCCACTGCAGCTGCCTGCGCTTTACTCCACCTCAGCTGTTGCACTGCCATGGCCTCCCGGGCTCCACCCCAGATTCTCCGCCACCACAGCTGCCTGTGCTCCACTCTGCCTTGGCTGTTCTGCTGTCACGGGCTGCCCAGGCTCTGCCCCAGATACTCTGCTGCCTCTGCGGGCCATCCATACTCTGCTGGGGCTGCTCAGACTGGTTGGCTGAGCTGCAGTGTTGGGCATGCAGGGGATGAGGGGCTTTCTCCCTTGCCCACTGGGTGTCTAGGTGGGGGGGCCTTCTCACTCATCCCTCATTATCCACTCTCCTAGGGTGCTCAGATGTTGATGGCACCCATGCAGCATTTCTGAGTCCTCTGTGTGGAGTTTCTAACTGGCTGAGAGAGCCTGAAGAGCTACAGTTTCCCTGCAGAGGGCCACCCCTCCCCTCTATCTGGGAGCCACACGACCCGAGTCACCAATCTGTTGGGAAGGGAGAGGATTTCTCCTTACCTCTCCCCACTTCCTCCAGGGGCCCCAGAACATCCACTCTCAGATGTGTGGCAGTGTGGGTCTTTCCAATGTCTCCCTGTGTTGTGTGAGAATCTCTTGTTGGTCTATGCTTGACCCTTTAGTTATATCTTATCGGGGGAAGAGTTTACTGGAAAGCTCACTCCGCCATGATGCTGATGTCACTCCCATGCTGTTTTGATTACTATAGCTTTGCAGTATATTTTGAAATCAGGGAGTGTGATACCTCCAGCTTTGTTCTCTTTTCTCTGGATTCGTTGGTCTTTTGTTGTTCGATATAAATTTTAGGATTCTTTGTTCTATTTCTGTGAAAAATGTTGTTGGAACTTTGATAGGGATTGCATTGAATCTATAGATTACTTTAGGAAGCATGGACATCTTAACTATGTTGATTCTTCCAATCCAAGAGCATGGAGTATCTTCCCATTTCTTTACGTCTTCTTCAATTTCTTTCAACAATGTTTTATAGTTTTCAGTGTACAGACATTTCACCTCTTTGGTTAAGTTTATTCTTGGTATTTTATTCTTTTTTTTTTGGAATTGTAAATGGGATTATATTCTTAATTTCTCTTTCTGCTACTTCGTTGTTAGTGTATAGAAGCACAACTGATTTTTGTATGTTGATTTTGTATCCTGCAACTTTACCATATTCACTTATTATTTCTAAAAGTTTATTGGTGGATTCGTTAGGGTTTTCTATATATAAAATCATGTCATCTGCAAATAGTGACAGTTTCACTTCTTCCTTTCCAATTTGATCCCTTTTATTTCTTTTTCTTGCCTGATTTCTCTGTCTAGGACTTCCAATACTATGTTAAATAGGAGTGGTGACAGTGGGCATCCTTGTCTGGTTCCTGTTCTTAGAGGGATAGCTTTCAGTTTTTCACCATTGAGGATGATATTAGCTGTGGGTTTGTCATATGTGGCCCTTGTTATGTTGAGGTACTTTCCTTCTATACCCACTTTTATTCAGAGTTTTTATCATAAATGGATGATTTGTTTTTTTAAAAAAATCCAACTCATTGAAGAGATAACTGAGAAAATACCAGATTCTAGTCATATAAAGTTTAAATGACTGGTTACAAGGTGAAAAAGAGAACCAAAGAAATAACCTAAAGAAAAATAGAGAGCTGGGAAGATTCAGGAAAATTTTGCTTTAAAACATGTAAAATTAGTAAAAATAAAAATATTGGACAAAAAAGCCAGGATTTCTGGTTCTAAGTATTGTGTACCCAGCTACTCATGAAAGTCCTGTAACAGTCCCAACACTAAGATTTGCCACCTTGCTGAAGAGTCTCCCCAGGGTCCCCTTCATGTCCCTGTTCCTCAGACTGTAGATGAAAGGGTTCAGCAAGGAGGTGACCATGATGTACGTAACCAAGGCCACCAGACTTGCCATAGAGGAAGAAGCAGCTGCAGAACTGAGGTAGACCCCAAGGCCTGTGCCATAGAACAAAGAGATCACTGAGAGGTGAGACCCATAGGTGTAAAAGGTTTTGGTACTTGTCCCTGGCTGACAAAATTCTCAGGACGGAGGAGAAAATCTGCAAATAAGAGAAAAGGATCCCAAAGAGAGGAAAAATGCCCAGGAAAATTGTCACAAAATACACCACTATGTTATTGATGAGGGTGTCAGAACAGGCAAACTTCAGGACTTCAGGAAGATCAGAGAAAAAGTGTGGGATTTCCATGTTTCTGCAGAAGGACAGACTCAAAATCATCAGTCTTGAGCAAGGAGCCCATTACACTGATGTACCAGAACCCCAGATCCAGCAGCCCACAGAGCAAGGGGTTCATGGTCACCATGTAATGCAGAGGGTGACAAATGGCCATGAAGTGGTCACAGGCCATCACAGTCAGGAGTAAATTGTCCAGGCATCCAAACACAAAGAAAAAAACTATCTGGATAAGGCAGCCTGCATAAGTGATAACTTTGCTCTGTATCTGGAGGTTCAGCAGTATCTTTGGGATGGTGGTGGAGGTGAAACAGATGTCAGCAAAGGATAGTTTGGAGAGGAAGTGCATGGTGCACGGAGGTGGGAGTCTGAGACAATGGCCAGAATGGTGAGCAAGTTCCTGGTGAACATGACCAGGACAGAACATGACATGGACAGGAACAGCCAAAATAGAATAAAATGAATCTCTGACTTTGCTGAAAATCCCAAGAGGAGAAATTCTGAAGCTTGTGTTTGATTTCCTGATTTCACGTGGATAAAATAACTGCCAGGAAAGGGAAAAAAGTCACATTCATTTATCATCACATTGACAGCACAGAAATATGGTTGCCTTTAATTTCAGGTGAAGGAATTAGTAAAGTACC
This sequence comes from Diceros bicornis minor, assembly GCF_020826845.1. Lineage (NCBI taxonomy): Eukaryota > Metazoa > Chordata > Mammalia > Perissodactyla > Rhinocerotidae > Diceros > Diceros bicornis. The sequence goes on along the minus strand of NC_080759.1, from coordinate 7,215,829 downwards.
ACCTCTTTCCAATTGCCTTCAGTTGGGGAATTTGAAAGTCTTCCATTCTTCCTTTTGCTGCCACTACTATCTGGAAATGTAATCTTAGTTCCAAAGTAGTTGTGTTATTTATAGCCTGGCTACTCAAAGTGTGATCCATGGACCCACAGGATCAACATTACCCAAAATCTTCTTTGAAGGCAGAATCTCAGGCCCCACTCAGACATGCTGAATTTAGAATCTACATTTTAATAAAATCACTGGGAGTTTCACATGTACATTAACGTTTGAGTAATGTTGGTCTAGGGCATCTATGGCTTATAGCCCATCTTTTAACTCCTCTCTTGTATTTTTGTCTACACTTTCCCTCAAATCTCGTTATTTAACATGTAGGCAAAAATAGGAGGATAATAATTATGGTATTTTTGCCATCTGTGTGGAGTTAATAAGTTTTATACACAGGTCTCACCTATTCCATTTTTTATGAACCCTACATTTAATTTTTCTTTGCAAATAACCACAACTTTCACAATGATTTGCATTACTTACATAACCATCTATTACATTATTCTACACTTTTATGTTTGATACTCTGTTATGTGTCATTTGAAAGCCTGATAGTCATTATGCCTTTTTTCTTTTACCTTGCAGTAAAATTTCTTAAAGTATAGTTTTAAAAAGTAATATAGGCACCACATATTAGACTAATGTTATATTATGACATTCTTTTGTTTTTAAGGTTCGAATTCAGAGTTTTTGTAGAAGTATATATTTGTACACACATATTTTAAAAAGTGATTAGAAACTAGTTAGAGAGTGATGCCAGAGAAAATGGTGGCGTATGGAACTCCAAGGCCCAATGGTACACAAAAACATTGAAAATAATGGGGAAAACTGTCAGTATCAACTTTTTCAGGAATCTGAAAAATAGTCAATAGTTTAGAGCACTGAAGTAAATCTTTAATGAAGAAAAAGTTGACTGTGATCAAAGTAGAAAGCTTTGTGGTGATTTAGATTTTATTTCCCCAACATCCTCTTTCCAGTTCAGTGGCAGTGTTGAAGATAAACCCACAGTTACTGTATGGATTTCTGGTGTAGAAGGGAGCAAAAAATTGTAGTTTTGATCCATCTTATGACTCCCTGAAGGACTAACACAAGGATTTTGCCTTTACTTCATCTAACTTGGAACCTCTCTCAAAGTGAAAAAGCAGCTATGTGGAGTGTGTTATCAAGCATATTTAAAGACAAATGAACTACCTGCTGGTGTCTGGGGCAAATGATCTGAGTTGGGGCAAACAATAGACACACTGAAATGCCTGGGAGGAAAGGCTGGAGAGTGGGATGCTTTGGGTATATGGCTTTGAAAGTTGTAACATATTCTTGGGAATTTAGAAAGTAATGTACATATCCAGGGTAGAGAACACACTCAGAAAAGATCAAAAAAATGCTGATCTATTACCTATGGCTAATATTCAAGCTCTATGCAAACAAGTGAAGGTAAATGTGAAGAGTTATAAAATGTCCAGCTGAGCATTAAAGGCATTCTCCAACACACACACAGTTCCAAGCCGCAAAGATTGGGGGATTTTGTTCTTGGGCTTAAGAGTTTAAGGAAATCTCTCTATCACTAGCTGACCATTAAACTAACACAAAAGAGACTTCAGTGATTACACATGACAAAAGAATAGTTTGTACAAAGTTAGCTTAGAAGAGTCATTAAGCGGGGCCAGCCCAGTGGTGCAGCAGTTAAGTACATGCGCTCCGCTTCAGCAGCCCGGGGTTCACAGGTTTGGATCCCGGACATGCACCCACACACCACTTGTCAAGCCATGCTGTGGCGGAGTCCCATATAAAGTAGAGGAAGATGGGCACAGATGTTAGCCCAGGGCCAATCTTTCTCAGCAAAAAAGGGGAGGATTGGCATCGGATGTTAGCTCAGGGGATCTTCCTCATTAAAAAAAAAAATCATTAAGCAAACACATACAACCCAAAAACAAACTGCAAAAATAAACCCCAAGGAGGAGGTAGAATTCAATTTCCAATGTTATCACATTGTAATATTCAAAATATCCAATTGTCAAATAACAAAAAAATATATAAAGCACGCAGAGAAATAAGAAAGTATGGCTCACTCACAGGAAAAAATTAATTAGTAGACCCTGACTCTGAGGAAGCCCATGCATTAGACTTACCAGAGAAAGACTTACCATCAACTGTCTTAAATATGCTCAAAATACTAAAGGAAACCATGTACAAAGAGCTAAAGAAAACCGTGAGAACACTGTCTCACCAAATAGAAAATATCTATAAAGGGATAGAATTTATAAAAGGAACCAAAAATAAATTCTGGACTCCAAAGTACAATAACTGAAATGATAAATTTACTACAAGTCTTCATGAGTATATTTGAGTAAGCAGCAGAAAACATCAGTAAATTTGAAGATAAGTCAGTTAAGATTATGTATTCTGAGTAGCAAAAAGAAAAAAAGAATGAGGAAAAATGAACAGAATCTAAGAAACCTGTGGGACACTATCAAACATAACAACTTATGTATAATAGGAGTCATAGAAAGATAGGAGAGAAAAAATATTTGAAGAAATAATGACTGAAAAATTCCCAAATTTGATAAAAGATACAAATTTACATATCTAAGAAGCTCAACAAACTCCAAGTAGAATAAACTATAAGAGATCTATGCAGAGACACATTATAATCAAACCATCAAAAGTCAAAGACAGGGGTCGGCCCCATGGCTTAGCTGTTAAGTGCGCACGCTTCGCTACTGGCGGCCCGGGTTTGGATCCAGGCACACACCGACGCACTGCTTCTCCAGCCATGCTGAGGCCGCATCCCACATATAGCAACTAGAAGGATGTGCAACTATGACATACAACTATCTACTGGGGCTTTGGGGAAAAAAAAAGGAGGAGGATTGGCAATAGATGTTAGCTCAGAGCTGATCTTCTTCAGCAAAAAGAGGAGGATTAGCATGGATGTTAGCTCAGGGCTGATCTTCCTCACACACAAAAAAAAACTCAAAGACAGAAAATCTTGAAAGCAGCAAAAGTGACTCATCACATAGGAGGGATCATTAGTAAGATTAACAGCTGATTTCTCATGAGAAACATGGCAGTCAGAAGATAATGGATGATATATTTAAGGCGATGAAAGAGAAAAATCTATCAACAAAGAATTGTATATCCATCAAAACTATCCTTCAAAAATGAAGGCTATAAACCATAAGAAGTAGTGAAGACTCAAAAAAAAGTAACCGTTACACAATGGATAAAAATCCAAAATATTATGCAAAGTGAAAGAAACCTGACACAAAAGACCATATATGGTATGGTTCCATTTATATGAAATATCCAGAATGCATAAGTCCATAGAGACAGAAGTAGAATGCTGGTTGCCAGGGACTAGGGCAGGGGATAATGGGGAGAAACTGCTGTTATAATGTACAAGTGGTTTTAATTTTGAGTAATGGAAATATTTTGGAACTAGATAGAGGTGGTGGTTGCATAATACTGTAAAATGTACTAAATGGCACTCAGTTTTTTGCTTTAAAATGGTTAATTTTATGTTATGTTAATTTCAACTCAATAAATTTTAAAATATTTTTTAAAGAGGGAGAAATTAAGACATTCCCAGATAAACAGAAGTTTAAGGGGTTTATTTCTAGTAGACCCACCCTAGAAGAAATGCCAAAGGGAGTCATTCAGGCTTAAATGAAAGGACACCAGACAGTAATTTGAAGCCATATGAAGAAATAAAGAACACTAATAAAGATAACTACCTAGGTAAATATGGAAGCTGGTATTATTATATTTTGGGTAGGAACACCTCACTTATAAATAAGGGAGATGAAATGATGAGAGAGACAGGAGAAGCTGGCTCTTGCACGGAAAATACAGAGTAACACTGTAGAGAGTGGAAGTTCAAGCTCATGAGGAAAAGAGAAGCCCATGGAGTTGAAATTGTGAATGAGAAAGGCACAGAACAGGAGTGGAGAGAGAATGCAGTGAATGCAAAAACCCCACTCAGTGTCCAAGACTTAAATGTTATAGGATGTTGAGAAGTGGGCTTTTTCTCTCTTTTTGCCTTCCTCTGTCTTCTGAGAAATACTGCTTACCAAAGCCTTCTTTCACTTTACACCTGGAGACCAGCATTTCCTACCCTTTTTCATTTTTACCATTAAGGAGACTTTTAGACATTTTTTCATAACACCTGCCTCTCCACTCTTTGAAATGTTAATACCAAAGATATACTGTTAATGTACATCTGTTAATGTACAGTGGTGCTTTGGAGGAGCACAAATCATTGTAATATCTAAATTTTCTTCACCCTTCTGAAAACCTACTGTTGCCTCCATGGGGTAGTTTCGCTCCCATCGACAATGCATGCTCTTGGCACAGCACTTACTGGGCTCTTCCAGCTCATCCTTATCATGTCACTTAAAGACAAAGTTTCACTGGTACTTTCTTGGGTGTTTGTTCGTGGGGATAGAGCTCTGTCCTCAGGAAGGGAGGGAGATGATGGGAGGGAGATGACACACTTTAGCTGAACCAGAGGGATGTCTCTGGAGGGCACAAATGTGTTTAGCCTCAGTTTGGAATTTTCAATCTTCAGAAGAAGGGCATGGGGTCATACTTGCAGTTTCAGGGCTTCTGCAGTTAAATCTTCATTGCTGCTCAGCAAATAAGTTGTTCTGGTGTTACAATAGTCTTTGAGCAATGTAGTTTATGGGGAGCAAGTGGACTTAGATAGAAAGTTTGGTAACTTATTAAAGTCCTCCACTACATATTTGAATCCACAACATGGAGGTTCTTTATCTTATAAAGGGATCACTTCTTTCTTTAGTTTTGACTAAAGAAAGTGGAGATCCTGAAAAATGCCCAAAGAATAAATCCTGGAGTTCCTGAGCTGGAGTTTCTCCACACTCAAAGGAAATGAGACATACTTTGGATCAAGGCTCATTGAGATTCTGTAGCCTTTATTCAAAGATATGGCAACGCTTCTTGAACACACCCAAACTCGCCTAGGACAATCCCAAGAGTGTCCCAATGTCTCTCATGTTGATCCACTGAGGGAGGACCCAAAAACAGGGAAACCATTTTAAGTGTGAGAAACAAAGTGAAACACTGAAGCTGACTGACTGACGTCACTAGAGGTCTCTTGGGGCCACCCCTACCTCCCACAGGAGATGAAACATCCATCCAGAATCTGGTAATAATCTTTTCAAGTTACAAATTTTGTGAAGGTGTGTAGAGATTTTTCTTATCAAATTTATGTGACTGGTACATACAAATGACAACAGCTCCAGGAAATATACAGAAACATGTCATTCCAAAGACAATTTGTGTATTAAAGCAGGATCATATGGCAACTTGTTAACTGGAGCCACTAAATTAATTTTAATACAGGAAATTGTCTTCTATCCAAGGTGGCGCAATAGGTCTTTACCAATCAGGAGTCTGAATGCTCTTGTCTTTCTGATGAGATTTGCACTTTCAGCTCTGGTTAAGGTTCATTGCTGAGTTTTTTTTCAGAGTATCTTGTATTCTGCACGAGACATCTTGTATCGTGCCTGAGCCATGATGCAGTGTCCCTGCCTCATTTCTCCTACAGTGTGTCTATTACCCTGTGTGATGCCTCTAGCCTACATTAAGAATCAATTCGAGAATCTTAAAATGTTCTTGGATCCCTTGAATGAAACTGGCTGGAGACATTGCTCCTTCCATCACACAATGTGACTGTTTATGAGAATTAGGGCAATGTCTTTTTCGCCTTAGTATCAGGAAGGGTCATGCTCCTATCAAGCAACTGTTTGTTTTAACATTATGGATACTGCAAATCTTGTAATTGATTATTGTGCCAGAGATTGCCTAGAGAACATATTCATTCTCTTCTTCCCTATTGACAGAACCTGATCAAATTTGGAATGGACATATGCCTAGCTAAGATACCATATTTTCTACCTTCTCTTGCAATTATTGACAGTCAGTGGGTGGGTAGTATGTTAAGTTACTAGGTAGGAATAGTATAATGCTTTTTAGAAGTCTTTCCCTCTTCTATTTCCTTTTTGTCTGGAATTTTCACATGACAATGGGACTCCTACAGCTGACATATCTTGGAAAACCACATACTGTGGATAGAGGAGTACAGAGATGGAATGAATCCTTGTCCCTAAAGCTAGCAAGGACACATCATGTTGGCCCCTTTTTTATGAGGGAGACAAAATAACTTCTAATTGAATATGAACATTTTTTCTTCTTAGTTTTTCAATGTGTGTAGCCAAATTTAATTCTAACAGTACAAACAGAAACTTTTGTCTTCATTGGAATTCTCAGAGTTATATGAGGGGCCAAATTTTGGCAACTATGTAACATTTTGTGGTAGCAATTTTGTTTATTCGTGTAATTATTCACCTAGTTTTATGTCTCCTTTCTTCTTCTGCCTGTAATATGCCTTTAAGGTGTTTTGCTTTAGTCTATGTACCATGTAGATTCCTTAAAATTCTTTTGGAACATGTTATGTGAATAAGTGAATGAATACACAAGTGGTATTTTTCAAAGGACACTGGGTCCTGGGCACTTGACCTGTTATATCCATAGTTCCACAAGAATTCTCTGAAATCTCCTTATGCTCTTGTGTTGATGAGAAATAGATCCACAGAATGTAAGAAACATTTCCAGAGTCCATCATGTACTAGATGGAAAGGCTGAATTAGAACACACACCTCCCTGACTCCAAGTCAAGGCCTTTCGCACTCTGCAAGTCTGCCTCACTCAGTCAATGCCTCACAAATAAGAAAAAATGCTTAAGTTGAAATACAGCAGAATCTTGAGAGTTGAGCAGACATAAGGCAGTAGAAAAGTCCTGGAATTGTGCTCCAAGATGGGAAGTGAGAAGAAAGGGGCTGAGATGGAACAAGTTTCAAGAATCCCCTTTAGAGCCAGGGGAATGAAATATGCAGGATTTTGAATCAATCCTCTTTCTCTATCTCATCAACCTGACTATTCCCCCAGAAGACATGGTTAATAAAAGCTTTGATTCCCTACACACTGCTCTCTTGGAATACGTACTGGACTACTCTGGAATCACCCACTGGCATCACTCAATAGATTTGGCACTACTGGCTTTTCCCTCCTTGGACAATGGGTGCAGAAAGGGCAGGCAGTGAGTGTCAGATGTTGATTCTCCAGAGTGGTCAGACATCTCAGAGATGCATAGAGGGGATGCTCTTAGCCTGGGGCTGAGGAGCTACAGGTGAGCTCTGCAAAGGAAGATCCAGAGGCTGAATTTCCGAGCTCCTCATTAAATAAATTGTTTTATTTTTGCTCAATTCTCTAATTAATTCAGCTCCCTTGAAGCTAAAGGGCCATAAATAAAGAAAACTTTTCTACCAGTTCAGTCCCCAAGGGCTAACCTTAGGGACCAGATGCATATCCCTTCCTACTGATAGGCCAATCTCCCTGGAATGAACCCAAGGTATATGACCTCTTATGCAGGGCATATTGAAAAGACCACCCCATAAGCCTCTGAACTGCTGTGAGAAACACTGAGCCCCCAGTGCCTCACTCAGAGCTGTATCTATGTCACCTGACCACATCCATCTCAAATGGGATCCTCCCTGGAACTTCATCCTGACTTCTATTTGAAAACTGGAGACAGATTCTGGAGAAAAATCATGGGTCGTTGAGTTGGTGGAGAGTAAAATAGGTTCACTTTCTGACTTTATACAACTCTGCAGATCCAGTTATTCAGATTTTTCTTCTAGGGTAAACATATTCACATCTTTAAACTTACACAGTATTTTTTATCTGTCTATATATTCAGGTAGGCTATTCAGAGCATTTCTTTCCAATAGGAAAGACTACTTTGAATATAAAATCAGTACCTGATAGTGACTTAGAGCAGGCATTTCCAAACATATTTCTGAAAGGCTAGATAATATGTATTATGGGCATTGTGGGCCATCTGTACTCTATTGCAACTACTTGACTCTGCAACTGCGCTGTGAAAGCAGCTGTAGGCAATATGTACACAAATGGGCTTGGCTGTAGATATTCATTTTCTGTGGATGCTGTAACAGCTAACAACAAACTGGGTGGCTTACAACAACAGGAATTTATTCTGTCACAGTTCTCAAGGCCAAAAATCTAAAATCAATATGTCAGATGGGCTGCACTCCCTCCAAAGGCTCTAAGGTAAATTACCTTCTTTGCCTCTTCTTGTTTTTACTGGCTCCAAGTGTTCTTGGGCTTTCTGGCTGCATAACTCCACTCTCTGTCTTCACATTCACACGGTCTACCTGTCCTCTCTGTGTGTCTCTCCTCTCTGTGTCTCTTATAAGGATATTTGTCATTGTATTTAGGGTCCATCTGGATAATCCAGGATGATTTTATCTGGAGATCCATAATTATATTTGTAAAGAGTCCTTTTACAAATAAGAATTCATTCACTGGTACTGGGGGTCAGAAAGTGAACATATTTTTTGATGGGCCACCGTTGATCCCCTACACTGTGTTCCAATAAAGCTTTTTTACAAAAATAGGTGGTAGGTGGAGTTTGTACTGTGGGCAATAGTTTGCTGACCCCTGACTGAGAGTGTAGATTCAGACATGCGGATCAAATAGATCAGAGACAACGTTGTAAAATTAAGAGAAAAATTAATTATGGCTTATTTCTGCTAGTGGGTTTACCTACTAGAAGGCCCAAGAAATTTATATCACTCAGGCTCTGCACAGTCTCTCCAGACCATGGCTGATTTAACCATCAGACCCCTCCACTATCCTGACCCTCTTCCCAACCTAGCTGCTCCCCCATGCCAACATATCTCATTAAATTCAACCTAATATATTTGTTGTCTTAGCTCTAGGAGAGATTCTGAGTGATAGCCATGAGCTGTACCTTGGTTGTAGTGCTGATAGTTCCAATAGCCTGACAAACAACTGTCTTACTCAGGTACCTGGGTATAGCCCTTCAGACAACCACAACATAGTATATGGAGCACAGGCTACCCAATTTAGATTATGTCAGCCCTGACTCCTGTGCATCCTTGGAGCAGCTTTATAATCCTAGAGCTTCAGTTTCCTTATCCATTAATGAGAATAAAAATTATTTCTACCTTTTAAGGTAAATGTGAGGATTCAATAAAGACGTGATAGCAAAATGTATTGAGCAGTGAGTGACTGGCACAAAATCAGCATTCACTAAGTTTTCTACTATTTTAGAACTGTGGGGTGTAGGTGCACTTTTTCCAGCTACCTGGTGGGTATTGTTCAGCAATTACTGCAGTGACTGGGGAGGATCTGCTTCCTGCTTTGAATGGCCTGGAATGGCTCTGCTCCATGTGTCTCATCAGCAGGCTAGCCAAGGCATGCTTTTCTCATTAAAATGGCAGAGTATTTAGAGCAAAATGGAAATATGCAAGGCCTCTTAATGGCTATGTTGAGAGTTGGCCTTCAGGTACCTCCGCTCACATGCCTTGCCCAAAGCAAGTTACATAGAATCAGAAATTGTCATGGAAATCAAGCACTGAATCTTCTGTGAGAAGGAATAACAAGGTCTACCACGTCTGTATGCTTTATCAGGACTTGTCATGTCTAAGATATTTCTTTTAGTCCCAGCCAGTCATATTTAATATAAAGTTCCTGTTGGTAGATCCACAGGTTCCCTCTCTATATACCTCCTATTAACTGTCATTGGTAAAACTGATTATGTCAGTTTGCTATTGCTGTGTAACAAACCATCTCAACACTCAGATACTTAAAGCTATAAGCACTTATTGCTGGGTCAGCTGGTGGTATATGGTGTGGGTCCAGGAGGCAGCTCTGCTCATCTAGTTTCAACTCTCTCACATGCTCATGGATCAACTGGCTGTAGACCCAACCAAGATGGTCTTAGCTGGGACAAGTGGGCTCTGCTCCACATGGTCTTTCATGTAGCAGCCTAGCTCCAGCTTAGTTCCATGTTGGAGGCAAGGTCCAAGAGAGTGAGATGAAGCTACAGTGCCTCTTAAGGCCTAGGCTAGGAACTGGCACATATCCTGTTCCACTTATTGCTCAAAGCAAGTCACTGAGTCAGCCTAATTTTCTATTTGGTAAGTGGAGATGAATATTTACATAGCAAAGAGAGTGGATACAGGGAGAGAGGAAGCATTGTAACAATTTTTCCAAACAACCAACTTCACTTACCACTCTCCTGTTCCTACGTGGGTGCCCCGGTTGGCCCCCTCCACCTCCTGCTCACCACTTCCAGGGATGGAGAAGATCTCATCTTACCAATTAGGTCTAAGAGACCAGGAATCCACTGTCTAACCCCTACTTGTCCTCTCTCCCTGGTCTCTGCCTTCCTGAAGAGAGAAGGCTTCCCTTCAGCCCTGACTTTGGCCTGAAGGTGCCCAACTGTGCAAAACATTGTGCAATACTTGGATCTGAATCACCACTGAAGTATGCCAAGTCCCCATGCTCAGGTGAGATCCTTCTTTGTTTTTTCAGACAGCCCAAGGGAGCACATTTTCCCTTGGGATCCTCTGTAATTTACTAGCAGTTCAGGCTCCATCTTTCCTTCCTATGCCCATTTGTTCCATGAAACTCAGCAGCAAACAGTTTTCCCTCCATTTCCTCTGGTTTTCTTTCAGCTCAGAGACTTCCCCAAGGAGGTCCAGGACTAGGCTGAGGTAAGAGAGGCTTCCAGGATCAAAATTTAGAAGTAAATCCCTCCCTGTGTCCTGGGTATCACCTCACCCTAGTCCTAGTACTGCCCTTCAAACCAGCCTTGCATCTTCGCAAGACTGCCTCCTGTGCCAATTCTCAGCCACTCTCCCTTTCCCTTCAATACATCACATGGAGAGCATTTCCTTGTCACTTTCCCTGCAGCTCAGTGGTGTCCCTAGCATGGAGTTCTTGCCCCTTCTTCCTGGCCTCCCCATCTCCTCTAAAATCCTTCCTAGTTCAAAGTTGCAGCATCTCCGGTGGCTGAGTCTTCCTCCTGGTGGAGGTGCTCTTCCTTCCAGTGGTTCAGATGTGTATCTTTTCTCATGGCTCAGGACTCCCCCTACCTCAGCCATGCACTTTTTTAAAAAATTATTTTATTGAGATCATACTGACATATAACAATGTATAAATTTCAGGTGTACGTTATTATATTTCAGTTTCTGTATAGACTGCATCGCATTCACCACCAATAGTCTAGTTTTTATTCATCATCATACATATATGGCCCTCTACCCCTTTTGCCCTCCACCTACCCTCTTTCCCTCTGGTAACCACCAGTCTGTTCTCCTTGTTCATTTGCCTGTTTGTTTATCTTCCAGATGTGAGTGAAATCATATGGTATTGGTCTTTCTTTGTCTGACTTATTTTGCTTAGCATGATACCCTCAAGGTCCATCCATGTTGTTGCAAATGGCACAATTTTGTCTTTTTTAGGGATAAGTAGTATTCCGTAGTGTATATATACCACATCTTCTTTGTCCATTCATCCCTTGATGGACACTTGGGTTGCTCCCACATCTTGGCTATTGTGAAAAATGCTGCGATGAACATATGGGTGCATAAAACTCTTTAAATATTTTATTTCATGTTCTTTGGATAAATACCCAGTAGTGGGATAGCTGGATCATATGGTATTTCTATTTTTAATTTTTTTAGAAATGTCCATACAGTTTTCCACAATGGCTGCACCAGTTTGCATTCCCACCAGCATTGTATGAGTGTTCCCTTTTCTCCGCATCCTCTCCAACATTTGTTATTTCTTATCATGTTAATTATAGCCATTCTGACAGGTGTGAGGTGATATCTCATTGTAGTTTTGATTTGCATTTCCCTAATAATTAGTGATGTTGAACATCTTTTCATGTACCTATTGGCCCTCTGTATATCTTCTTTGGAAAAATGTCTGTTCATATCCTCTGCCCATTTTTTGATCGAGTTGTTAGCTCTTTATTGTTGAGTTGTATGAGTTCTTTATATGTTTTAGAAATTAACCCTTTGTTGAATATATGATTTGCAAATATTTTCTCCCAGTTGGTATATTGTTTTTTATTTTTATTCATAGTTTCCTTTGCTGTGCAGAAATTTTTTAGTCTGATGTAGTCCCATTTGTTTATTATTTTTTTTCTTTTGTTTCCCTTGCCTGAGTAGACATGGTAGTTGAAAAGATACTGCTAGGACCGATGTCAAAGTGTGTACTGTCTATATTTTCTTCTAGAAGTTTTATGGTTTCAGGTCTTACATTCAAGCCTTTAATCCATTTTGAGTTAATTTTTGTGTATGTTGTAAGATGATGTACTTTCATTATTTTGCATGTGTCTGTCCAGTTTTCCCGACACTGTTTTTTTTTTAATGCCATTTATTGAAGAAAAATTCCTTTCTCCATTGCATGTTCTTGGCTGCTTTGTCAAAGATCAGCTGTCCATAGACATATGGTTTTATTTTTGGGCTTTCAATTCTGTGCTATTGATTTGTGTGTCTGTTTTTCTGCCAGTGCCATGTTATTTTGATTATTACACTTTGTAGTATATTTTGAAGTCAGGGATTGTGATACCTCCATTGTTGTTTTTTCTCTCAGAATTGCTTTGACTATTTGGGGTCTTTCGTTGTTCCATATACATTTTAGGATTCTTTGTCCTATATCTGTGAAGAATGTCACTGGGATTCTGATTGGGATTGCACTGAATCCATAGATTGCTTTAGGTAATATGGACATTTTAGCTATGTTTATTCTTCCAATCCATGAGCATGGAATATCTTTCCATTTCTTCATGTCTTCTTTGATTTCTTTCAATAATGTCTTATAGTTTTCAGTGTGTAGGTCTTTCACCTCCTTGGTTAAATTTATTCTATAGATATTTTATTCTTTTTGTTGTGATATAAATGGGATTGTATTCTTGACTTCTCTTTCTGTTAGTTTGTTATTAGTGTATAGAAATGCAACTGATATTTGTATGTTGGTTTTGTACCCTGCAATTTTGCTGTAGTTGTTGACTATTTCTAGTAGTCTTCTGATGGGTTCTTGTGGGTTTTCTATATAGAATCATGTCATCCACAAACAGTAAGAGTTTTACTTCTTTCATTCCAATTTGCAAAGAATTTTATTTCTTTTTCTTACCTTTTTATTTCTTTTTCTTACCTAATTGCTCTGGCCCTAAATTCCACTACTATGTTGAATAAGAGTGGTGAGAGTGGGCACCCTTGTCTTGTTCCTGCTCTCAGAGGAACAGCTTTCAGTTTTTTACCATTAAGTATGATGTTGACTGTGCGTTTGTCATATATGGCCTTTATTATGTTGAGGTGCTTTTCTTCTATACCCATTTTATTGAGAGTTTTTCATCATAAATGAAGGTTGTAACTTGTCAAATTCTTTCTCTGCATCTATTGAGATGATCATGGGGTTTTTATTCCTCATTTTGTTAATGTGGTATATCACATTGATTGATTTGTGGATGTTGAACCATCCCTGCATCCCTGGAATAAACCCCACTTGATCATGGTGTATGATCCTTTTAATGTATTACTGTATTCAATTTGCTAATATTTTTTGAGGATTTTTGCATCAATGTTCATCAGTGACATTAGCTCCTAATTTTCCTTTTTTCTGTTGTCCTTCTCTCCTTTTGGAATCAGGGTAATGTTGTCTTCATATAATGAGTTAGGAAGCATCCTGTCTTCTTCAATTTTTCAGAATATTTTGAGAAGGGTAGGTATTAAGTATTCTTTGAATGTTTGGTAGAATTCACCAGAGTAGACATCTTGTCTTACACTTTTATTTTGGGAGGATTTTGATTACTGTTTCAATCTCTTTACTTGTGATTGGTCTATTCAGATTATCAATTTCTTCTTGATTCAGTTATGGGACGTTGTATGATTCTAAGAATTCATCCATTTCTTATAGGTTATCCAATTTGTTGGCATATAGTATTTCATAGATTTCTATTATAGTCCTGTGTATTTCTGTTTATCTGTTGTAATTTCTCCTCTTTCATTTCTGATTTTATTTATTTGAGCCTTCTCTCCTTTTTCTTAGTAAGTCTGGCTAAGTGTCTATCAATTTTGTTTATCTTCTCCAAGAACTAGATCTTAGTTTCATTGATCCTTTCTATATTTTTTTAGTCTCTATTTCATTTATTTCTGTGCTTTTATTATTTCCCTCCTTCTGTTGACTTTGGGCTTTGTTTGTTCATCTTTTTCTAGTTCTTTTAGGTATATTTTAAGATTACTTATTTGAGATGTTTCTTGTTTGTCGAGGTAGGCCTCTATTGCTATAAGTTTCCCTCTTAGTACTGCTTTTGCTACATCCCATAAAAGTTAGTATGTTGTGTTTTCATTTTCATTTGCCTCCAGGTATTTTTTATTTCCCCTTTGATATCTTCATTGATCCAATGGTTGTTCAGTAGCATGTTGTCTAGTCTCCATATATCTCTGACTTTCCCAGCTTTTTTCTTGTAGTTGATTTCGAGTTTCATAGCACTGTGGTCAGAAAAGATGCTTGGGATGATCTCAATCTTCTTAAATTTATTAAGATTTGCCTTGTTTCCCAACATACAGTCTATCTTTAAGAATGTTCCATGTGCATTGACAAGAATAAGTATTCTGGTTTTGGATGGGATGTTATATACTTATATATATATATTAAGTCCATCTGGTCTACTGTTTCATTTAAGGCCACTGTTTCCTTGTTGACTTTCTGTCTGGATGATCTATCCATTGATGTAAATGGGGTATTGAGGTCCCCTACTATTACTGTGTTGCTGTCAATTTCTCCCTTTAGGTCTGTTAATAGTTACTTTATATACTTTGGTGTTCTGGTGTTAGGTACATATACATTAATAAGTATTATGTCCTCTTGTGGGATGTCCCTTTTATCGTTATATACTTCCCCTCTTTGTCTCTCATTATCTTTTTTATCTTGAAGTCTGCTTTGTCTGATGTAAGTATGGCTATACCTGCCTTCTTTTGCTTTCCATTTGCTTGGAGTATCATCACTTCCTTCACTCTGAGCCTCTGTTTGTTTTTACAGCTGAGATGTGTTTCCTGGAAGAAGCATATTGTTGGATCTTGATTTTTAATTCATCCAGCCAGTCTGTGTCTTTTGATTTGTGACTTTAATCCATTTATATTGAGTAATTATTGATATATGAGGGTTTAATACTGCCATTTTGTCTCTTGTTTTCCAGCATTCTATATTTCCATTGTTTCTTTTCCCTTGTGTTTCTGACTGTCATTTCAGTTTGGTGGGTTTCTGTGATGGTTTTCTCATTTTTCTCTTTATTTCTGATTTGTGACTCTGCTCTGATTTTTGGTTTAGTGGTTTTCGTGAGGTTTGTATAAAAGATCTCATAGACAAGATAGTCCGTTTTCTGATACCCTCTTATCCCAATTAGCATAAGCAAGTTCTATCCTTTCCTCTTCTGCTTCTGTGTTATTCTTGTCACAAATTATTCTTTTTGGTGTTGTGAGTTTGTGACTAAATTGAAGCGTTTATAGTTATTTTTGATGGCTTCTTTCCCTTTATCTTTTATGTTAGAATTGTTTGCTAACCTATTCTGACAGAAAGATGCAAGTTTCTGATTTTGTCTGTCTATTTACACCCTTGCTAAAAGCTTTCTAAACCATTGCTTTTTTGTTTCAGGTAGAAGGGTTCTCTTCATCATTTCTTGTAAGGCAGATCTAGTGGTGATGAACTCCCTCAGCTTGTTTATCTGGGAAAGCTTTTATTTCCCCATCGTATCTGAAGGATAATTTCACTGGATAGAGTGTTCTTGGCTGATTGTTTTTGTCTTTCAGTATTTTGAATATATCATTCCATTCTCTCCTTGCCTGTAAGGTTTATGCAAGAAATCTGCTGAAAGCTTGATAGGAGTTCTTTTGTAGGTTATTATCTTCTGCCTTGGTGCTCTTAATATTTTTTCTTTGTCATTGACTTTTGAAAGTTTTGGTATTATATGCCTTGGAGAAGGTCTTTTTGCATTGATGTAATTAGGAGTTCTATTGGCTTCATGTATTTGTATATCCAGTTCTTTCCCCAGGTTTGGGAAGTTCTCAGCTATTATTTCTTTGAAGAAGCTCTCTGCCCCTTTCTCCCTCTCTTTTCCTTTTGGGATACCTGTAATCCTTATGGTACTTTTCCTACTTGAGTCAAATATGTCTCAAAGAATTTGTTCATTTTTTTTAATCTTAGTTCTTGCTCCTCCTCCACCTGAAGCATTTCCAGATTTCTATTTTCCAGGTCCCTGATTCTCTCCTCCATAAAGTCTGCACTGTTTTTAATACTTTCTATATTATTTTTTAACTCATTTATTCTGTCCTTCATTTCCAGAATTTTGCGTGGTTCTTTTTTTAGGGCTTCAATCTCTTTGGTGAAGTATTCCTTCTGTTCATTGACTTTATCCCTCAGTTCATTGAACTCTCTTTCGGTGTTTTCTTGTAACTAATTAAATTTCTTTATGACAGCTATGTTTAATTCTTTGTCATTTAGATTGTAATCTTCTCTGACATTAGGTTTTATTTCTGGAGAGCCGTCATTTTCCTTCTGTTCTGTAGTGTTACTGTAGTTCTTCAGTGTGTTTGATGAATTGACCCTCTGCCAGCACATTTGTGGTAGTAATCACCTTTTCTTGCTTAGGTAGAGCTTGGTTACTTTGGTTCTTGTCACCTGGGTCTCATGCTTCTCCACTGGGTCTCTATGGGCCCAGATGCTGCTGTCCTATGCACCACTTGCACTGCTGTTCCTGGGTTATCCAGGGGTGTTTGTTGCACTGCTGTCCAGGGTGCTGGGTTCACAGGTGTCACTGTAGCTGGTAGGGACCTGGGGACCCAAGAAGTTGTATAAAGCCCACACTGCCAGTGGAGCTGATGTCAGGGTTGCCACCACTGGGGGTTTGGTCACAGTTTCTTCTCTGACTCCTGTTGCTTCTGGTCACAGACTCCACTTGCCACCACTGGGGGGATAAGGGGCTGTCTTTTCTGTTCCCACCTCATCTGCCTCTAGTTGTGCCAGTCAGGCCACTCTGCATTCATGTAGGCTGGCTGCAGCCATTTGGTGTGTTGCTCTCACATAGGTGGGGCCACTGTGTTCAGTAGTGGGTTTTGCTCACATGGGTGGGGCTACTGTGCTCAGTGGGTGGGTCATGCTCACATGGGCGGGGTGCCTTCATGCAGGCTGGGCTGCTGCATTCTGCAGGTGGGTCCAGCTGGGCTGGTGCACTCAGCAGGTGTGCAGTTTGCACTCACATGAGTGGGGACACTGCACTTGGTGGACAGGTCTGGCCAGGCTGCTGTGCTTGGTGGGCAGGGCACCTTCCTGCAGTCTGGGCTGCTTCATTCAGCAGGCATGCCCAGCCAGGCTGCTGCACTTGGAGGGCAGAGTGCCTTTGTGCTCTCTGGGCACTGCACTTGGTGATTGGGTCTGGTCAGGCTGCTGTATTCGGTGAGTAGGGTGCCTTTTCACGGGCTGAGCCCCTGCCACTCAATGGGGAGTGTTCTCGAGGGCAGGGCTGCCATGGCAGGTGGGTTCTCCTATGGGCTGGGTTACCACTCCAAGAGCATTCACATGTGGGCCGGGCTATCCCCACTTTCACTCATAGTTGTGCCAGTTGCTGTTTGAGGATCCATGACCTGGATTGCTGCCACTGGGGAGTGGGAGTGTTCCACTCTCTTAGTTCCACTGCTTCTGGGTCCAGTCCACCCACCTTCAGATGTATAGCTGCGTGGATCTCTCAGGTGTCCTGTTGTGTTGTATAGAGAATCCTCTGCTGGTTAATAGATGTCTGTTTTGTTGTAACTTAGAGAGGAGAGACAAAGGGAACAACTCACACTACCATAATACTGATGTCACTCTTGGTCATAAGATTTGTAGCTTTCATTTTGTTAATGTGATGAATCACATTGATTTGTGGGTGACCTTCATTTTAATGATGGATTACTTTTCTTTTCTTTTCTTTTCTTTTGGTGAGGAAGATCAGCCCTGAGCTAACATCTGCCAATCCTCCTCTTTTTGCTGAGGAAGACTGGCCCTGGCTAACATCCATGCCCATCTTCCTCCACTTTATATGGGACACCGCCACAGCATGGCTTGACAAGTGGTGCATCAGTGCGTGCCCTGGATCTGAACCAGCAAACCCCGGGCCACCACAGCAGAGCATGTACACTTAGCCACTTGAGCCACTGGGCCAGCCCCAGATTACTTTTCTTATTAATGCTCAATGGCCTCAAAGTCAGAACCACTTTTACATTTATCCAATGTGGAATTCTCTGTACCAGCTAATCGGACATAATCTCCAAATTAACTTTAATTTCTTTCTTCTTCTTAAGGTACAATATCAACAAAAAATGCCCTGGGCCAGCCCCATGGCTTAGCGGTTAAGTGCACGTGCTCCACTACTGGCGGCCTGGGTTCGGATCCCAGGCGGGCACCAACGCACCACTTCTCCAGCCATGCTGAGGCCGCATCCCACATGCAGTAGCTAGAAGGATGTGCAACTATGACATACAACTATCTACTGGGGCTTTGGGGGGAAAAAAAAGGAGGAGGATTGGCAATAGATGTTAGCTCAAGGCTGATCTTCCTCACACACACAAAAAAAAAGCCCTTATCCTAGGGAAGCTAAATAAATGAGTTGAGAGACATATATTTGGTTTCCTCAAAAAATATTATTGTATAACTATCTGTATACATTCCAGTTGCTGTTTTAACAAATTACCACACTAAGGGTTTAGATAAAACAAATTTATATTTCTATAGTTCAAGAGATCATGGGTCTGAAATGAGGTTCAATGGACTAAAATCAAGATATCTGCAGGACCAGGTTCTTTCTGGAGGTTCCAAAAGAGAATCCATTAACTTTCCTATTCCAGTTTCTCCTGTCCACAAGCATTCCTTGGCTCACTGCACTTCCTCCATGTTCAAAGCCAGCAGTGTAGCATCTTCAAATCTCTCTCTGATTCCAAGTCCTCTGTCTTCCTCTTCCACATTCAGAGGACCATGGTGATTACATTAGTATTACCTGCTTAATCATGGCCAATCTTCTTATCTTAAGATCAACTGATTAGCAACTTTCATCTGCTACCTTAATCCCCCCTTACTATAAAAAATAATATATTCAAAGTTTCTGGGCATTAGGATGCAGACATCTTTTGGAGGCTCTTATTCTTCCTACTATAAAGTCTTTTTCAGAAATATATTATTTGGTGTCCCTCAAGGGCCCTTATATAAAAAAAAATCAAACAAAATTCTTTTTGGAAGTATATTATTTGATGTCATTCAAGAGTCCTTGTATATTATAATTTAACATAGAATTTATACAATCTATGGAATTAATGAATACACTACTCTTTCAAAATTACCTGCAAAGATGATTTTGGTTGAGAAGACCCAAAACTACCTACACATGACTCTAACACAGAACCACAGCTTTGCTACTCAAAGAATGGTCCACACACCAAGATCTGCAGCATAACACCACTCAGCAGCTTGTTAGAATTTCAGAATATCTGGGCCCAACAGGACCTGCAGAATCAGAATTTGCGTTTAAACGGGAATCCTTGGTGATTCATATGCACATTGGAGTTGTAGAAGTGCTGGTGGAGGCTAGGTTTTCTCAAATTCTCCTGTTGACATATGTGGCAGAATAATTATTTCCTTTGGGTGCTGTCATGTGTATTGTAGGCGCTGAGCATCACTTTAGATATTGCCAAATATCCTCAGGGGCAAAATCACCTCTGGTTGGAAACCACTGGTAGAGAGCTTGAAAATTGGAAGCATCCTGACAGAATTCCAATCAAAGCCAAGTTCTTTCTGGATTATAATTTTGGACAGATCACTGAACTTCAAGCCCCATTTCTGCAATGGGGAATGAAGTTCACAATAGTACTACCTCACAGAATGGACTTTTATAAAAGTTAAATCAGACAATGCCTGTAAGGTGCTAAACTCAGGTTATATTGCATAAAAAATATCTAAATATATCTCTTATATTTAATAAACATTTTATAATGAGGGACTACATCACATCTCTTAACTCTGTGAAATATGTATGGAATTCCTTATTGTCTTGGCAAAATTATCATGAAGACAAGGAGTATAGTACCCAAGGTTTTATACTAAAAGAGAAAAATTATCTACTTTCTTGAGGAGGGAATAGTAATTTTTAGAGATATCAGGGTTGTGCCCCCACCATAAATCAAATTTGGAGACCAAAGGTACCTAGCCAAGACAAATCTTCAATGTTAAACTTTTGTGAAAACTTTAACCCAGTGTTGTGATGAGGTGCTGGGGGGTTTGGAACTTTGGAAGCAGGAGAGCTAATGCAGAAGGAGTAATAAAAACTAAATTCACCTGGCTTGTTACATAGTCTCCTAGGAACAGAGAATCAGCAGTAAAACTTTTCCATTTTGTCCAAACTATTGCCTCACAGGGACGTCATGTACTCAGAGAATGGAGTAACAAGAAGGAACTGTGCCGAATGAGCAGATATTGGGAACCATAAATATCTCCTTTGCTGCACTCCCTCAGCTCGTGCAAACTTTGGTTGGATAGGACAAAGTTGTTGCTTTTGGAATTCTAAAACTGGCTGGGAGATCAGTGCAAGACTCCTTGATGTTGTCTTGTCCAAGGACAGAGCTTTGGTCTCCATCATCAACAAACTGGGAGGAATTTTGACTTCCACAGGGATACTTTCCTCTGATAATTCTCATGCGGGTGAGTCCAAGGGGCCAATAGACACTGCAGGAGAGGACAACCTGAAAAGTAAGCGGGGGCCGGCCCCTTGGTGTAGCGGTTAAATGTGAACACTCCGCTGCTGGCGGCCCAGGTTCGGATGCTGGGCGCACACTGATGCACCACTGGTCAGGCCATGCTATGGCAGCTTCCCATATAAAGTAGAGGAAGATGGGCACAGATGTTAGCTCAGGGCCAGTCTTCCTCAGCAATAAGAGGAGGATTGGCATGGATGTTAGCTCAGGGCTGATCTTCCTCACAAAAAAAAAAAAGAAGAAGAAAAGTAAGCCAAGAACTTTTACCTGAGATCAACTGAGAACCAATCCTGTATATGCCAGATACCAGAGATTACTGTGGTTGTTTGCTGGGTTTACTAATAAATTAATATATTTATTTATGATGCTAAAAAAAAAAGTGAATGTTGCACTCAGAAACCCAAGTGTCAATGTTGACAATCAAATGCTATTAATGCAAGTCCAATTAGAAGACAAAAGGGGAGGCATAAAGTTCTTCTAGTAAAAGTAGAACATAAATCCAAGGATCTTATTAATTAACAGGAGTAGACAAACAAGGTGTTAGCTGTGGAAGGATATACAGTGAAGTGAGGGCATTTCTTTTTATTTTAAGATGGGGCATATTAGACTATGTTTCCATATTGAAGAGTAAAATCCAGACCAAGGAATATTTGCAAATATATCCTTGCAACAGCAGTGCATGAGACACGTACATCACAGTATCTTCTCTTACTCTGGAGATTCATAGGGAAAAAAAGTACTTAATAGGTGAAATCGGGTATACTAATGTGCTTTACTTTGCAATTATTTTACTATCTGTGAGGCTGAGTATACTTGTGGGTTTCTTAGCCATTTAGTTTCTCCTTTGACAATGGTCTTTGCAAGTCCTATGCTTTTGGATAGTGGTGTCAGAATGTTTTTATTCCTTTTTTTGATTGAATTCTTTCGAACAAAGAATTGGGATTTTTTTACACAAAATGGATGCCATTTAGTTCTTTTATGTTTTTATTTATGAGAAATGTAAGAGATTATAAATTTTGTGTGGTCAAATCTATCAGTTAGTCATATAGTGTTCTCCATTTTTTTATTTTATTTTTGTTATTGATAGAATTGAGCTGTCATTTTAATATTCTTCACTTGTGAATCCTTGATATAAAAAAATAAAAGTGAAAATTTTTCTGCATTGTTGGTGGTAATAAATCAGCCTTTATACACATTTCCAACTTGTTTTCACATCGCTGTCATTCCTTATTTTACTTTTGACGTTTTGTGATTAGGTCTATTTCTAAAAGTTGCATCATGTTAGGCCATTATTTGTGAGGTATTCTTCTTTACCATTTGACTAAACGTCACTTTTATATTTTATAAGCATATTTGAATTCATGTATCTTTATATAAGATGAAATTATAACTTGATACAGCTTCCTCCCCCATTTTAAAGCCCTTCTGTTATGTTCTTTTATTTCCAGCTCTTTGGTAATTTAATCTTGAATTAGTGACCCATGTTAGTATCATTCAATTATTACTCCTTTATGTCTTTATATTTTAGTTGTAGATTTTCATTCAATTTTGTTATATATAGTTGTTTAGAAAACAACACAGTTAACCTAATTTTATTTTCACTGACTGTTTCATAAGTTCTTACTTTCTTTTAAAATTTTTCTATCTACATTTTTCACATATACATATTCATACACTTTTCTACAAATGATGAATAGAATCCTATGCACATTATGTGTGTATGTTTAGCGGAGACTTTTTTTTCTACCTTGTGTCCCCTTTACTTCTTTCTCAATAATACCTCATGGACATGCCTCCAACCAACTAGTATAATAATGATATATTATTTCAATGATAATATGAACTATTGTGTTCAATGGCTGTGTAACATTCATGCTGTGGCTGTGCTACTCATACATTTGGTGGTCTTGCATATTCTTTCTCAATAAATTGCTCTTATATCACTTCTACAAAAATATTTGGGGATTGTTAAGTTAAAACTGCGCATCTTGACTGGGGGCAATTTTGTTCCCTAGGGGACATTGAACAATATCCAGAGACATTTTTGGCTGTCACAGTGGGGAATGGTGGGTAGAGGACAAGAACGCTACTAAACATCCCACGGTGCACAGGACAGACCCCATCACAGAGAATGATCTGGCCCAGAATGTGAATAATGCTGAGACTGAGAAACCCTAAGTTAAAGAATATCCACACCTTTAATATTTATAGCTCACTTCAGATTGTTTCCCCAACATTGTAACACTTCACTTTTCTTTCAACAAAATTAGACAGTACCTCTTTTACTACTTGTTTAAAAGTTTCAACCCCAATCAACATGAGAGTTCTTCAAAGGTTTACCAGGCTGTTGGGCGTAAAAGAGATTTTTTGTTGTTTTCTTAAACTGTTATTCAATATGAGCAAAGATTCACATATTTGATCACCATGTCATTTGCCTCTTGTTACCATATGTCCATATATTTTATGCCTACTACTTAGGTACATTTCAAATGTATTTTACAAATTATTGTTACTCAATTGACGTGTGTGTGTGTGTGTGTGTGTGTGTGTGTGTGTGTGTGTGTGTGTAAGATTAGCCCTGAGCTAACATCTGTTGCCAATCCTCCTCATTTTGCTGAGGAAGATTGGCCCTGGGCTAACATCCGTGCCAATCTTCCTCTACTTTCTATATGTGGGATGCCTGCCACAGCACAGCTTGATAAGCAGTGTGTAGGTCTGTGCCCAGGATCCCAACCAGTGAACCCAGGCCGCCAAAGCGGTGTGCGCAAACTTAACCACTGCACCAGCAGGCTGGCCTCTCAATTGACTTTTGGTTGGATATTTTTGACCATAAAAATGTTTTAAATTTTACATAGTTAAATCTTTCTTTCTTCTTCTTTTTTTCTTTTTTCTTGATGGTTAACATTCTCTTTGTGCATTTTTTTTAGGTATAATGTTATTGCACACTTAGTAGACTACAGTATAATGTAATCGTAACTTTCATATGAACTGGGAAACCAGAAAAATTGTGACTCACTTTATTGCAATATTTGCTTTATTACAGTGGTCTGGAACCAAACTCCCAATATCTCCGAGGTATGCCTGTAATCAAAGGCAAAGTTTGTTTGGGTTTTTTTTAATTATTTTATTGAGGTCATATTGGCTTCTAACATTGTGTAAACTTCAGGTGCACATTATTATATTCCAGTTTCTGGGTAGACTACATTGTGTTCACCAATCATTTAGTTTTTATCTGTCACCATACATATGTGCCCCTTTACCTCTTTTGCCCTCCCCCCACCCCCTTCCCTTCTGGTAACCACCAATCTGTTTTCTTTATCCATGTGTTTGTCTGTTTGTTTATCTTCCACATATGAGTAAAATCATATGGTATTTGTCCTTCTCTGTCTGACTTACATTCTTAGCATAATACCCTCAAGGTCCATCCACGTTGTTGAATGCATATGTCTTTCTTCTCACTTCTGATGATCTTGCCTTAGCTATGAAGGTTTTCCACACCTTTAGATTTTATATGTAGTTTTTTATTTTTTACTTATTTATTTTTTGTGTGTGTGAGGAAGATCAGCCCTGTGCTAACACCTGCCAATCCTCCTCTTTTTTTTGCTGAGGAAGATTGGCCCTGGGCTAACATCCGTGCCCATCTTCCTCCACTTTATATGGGACGCCAGCACAGCATGGTTTTCCAGGTGGTGCGTTGGTGCACACCCAGGATCCAAACCGGCAAACCCCCAGCCACTGTAGCAGAGCGCACACATCTAACCACATGTGCCACCGGGCCGGCCCCTAGTTTTTTATGTTTATCTAAAATGTACTGTTTACTTTTACTCTGGGGACATTAATCTCTCTGATTCTCTAAAGATGTGTGAGATAAAGAACTGCTTCATTTTCTTCCAGATATTTAGCCATGTGTGCCAGCTTTTATTCAACAACCCAACCTTTTCTAACTAAATTGAAATATAATCTTCTCACACATTAAATGTCCATATCTACTTAGACCTAATTCTTGGTTCATTCAATAAAAAACAATGCAACATCTGTTATGTGCCTCAAAGTTCTAGGTACATTTAATGCTATATTGTTTTATGTCAAGGTCTTTGCCAATTATCAATCCATGTTGACATTATTTATTTACTGCTATTTTATATCATGTTTCAGCTAGTTTTTGCTGCTCCATTCAATTTTTTTTAATATGGTTGTATGAAATCATCCTATTTTACTGGTTTCATGTTCTTTGCTATTCTTTTTATTTCATAACTTGTAATTTTCTTAAATGTGTTTCTATATAATTGCACCCACATGCACATACCTTTGGGAAAAACAAAAGTGAACAATACAAGTGAAGTCTCTATTCCATTAGTACTTTCTTTATACCAGCATAGTCAGAGTACAATAAATAAATGTATGTGTATGACATAATGTCTTCATGGAAAAATCACATGAAGACAGTTACTCAGGGAAAGAGTGTGGATTGTTATGGAATGTGCAGGATTTATAGAGTATGGTCTGGGGGAGGAGTTTGCATGTTGGACAAAGACCAGAACCAGGACTAGGGTGTGCCCACTGGACTTGTCAAAAAATAGATCAAAACTCAGAGCACAAGAATAAGAAAGAAAAGATGCCACGTAAGGAAAGGGAGAAAGAGGTTTGCCTCATATGCTATTGGACCATATAAAAACCATTGGCCAAATAAATATGGAATAGGCACGGGAAAAACAAGTCTTCTGCTGCTTCATACTTAAAAAGCCCAACTTTTGTTTTACTTTGTATACTTCCTTTTGTGAAGTATTGGTTTATTCCTTTTGCTCATCTTGCTTTTGGAGAGTTCAATCTGTAATGTGTTTCACAGAGTAAAGATATCACTACTTTTGTATTTTGGACAAATTTATTTTTGCTCCTTTATTATTTTTGCTGTGCCTCAGGGGATATAACAAGAGTTTGAATGTCACCAGAACCAAGGATGCTTTTACTTCCTCACTGTCCCTCAGGGACTACCTGAGCTATTAGATGTTTTCTCCTCCTCATGTCCATTTCATTTCTCTCTCTTCTCTCTGCCATTATTGAACAAATAGCTTATGTTTCTTTAAATATAAGGCAGAAAATGAACATGCTAATAGAGTTCCCCAAGTTTATTTGTCCAAAGGAAGCTTACTCATTGGAATTTCTGGTACCGTTTCTACATTCTTTAGGGGAAGATAACATGATCTGGTCAGCTTGATGTGTATCCACTACTGGCCTAATTAGCATGGCTGAGGGTGAGAAAGACATGGTAGTAAGTAATCCAGGAAGCCATGGTGGGCCATAGCATGTGTGAGAGTGTGTGCATGTGCACAGGTGTGTGTGCAGTCCTTGTGGAGTGAGAGCAGTCCTCAGAGCAGGGTTTCTGGGCTAATGTATTCCAAGGTGACTCATAATTTAGAGGCCAGAACTCAATCAACAGATGTTACTGAAGGGGGTTGTCCATTTCAATTCAAGCGACATCATTACAACAAAATGAATAAACTCCTACAAAAAGCTTGCAAGTGAGGGAATCCCTGTGTCTTGAAGTTTCAGGTGTAGCAGGACAGCAAATTCATTCCTTAACTTTCTGTGACACCATCTCTCATCACTCTCCTTCTTGTTCATTCCCCTCATCACACTGGCTTCCTTGTGAGACTTGATTTTCTGAAACAAGCACTTTCCTCAGGGCCTTTGTAATGGTGGTTCCCCCTGTAGGGCACACACTTCCCTAGATAACCTCAATCTCCCATCCAATTTTTCTTGAGACCTCTGGACTTTCTTTGCAGGTCTTGCCTGAACATCCAGTAAAATATAACACCCCCATGCTCTCTCGCCTTTTTACCCACTTACTTTTTCTTCATAGCCCCTGTCACCATATTACAAGCTATTTGATTATTTTTATTTGCTTATATTATTTCTCCATCATTGGATTGTGGGACTTTTGTTTTTCAGGACCCTATATTCATTGCCTATACAGTATGTTGTCAACACTCCATATGGATTCCTCAAAGGAATGAAAAATATTCTCAATTCTCAAAACAATAGTATACATTATGCTTGAGGAACAGATTGAGAGTGGAAAAAGAATTCCTAACGAGAAATGACACTAGGGATGTTTTTAAAGTAGACCAGATCATACACCTACATTGAAATTAATTTTCTGACTAAAATATAAATAGTAGCATTTATGCTAGGTTATTAATGCTTGCTTGTGTTTATTTATTTTTCCATGTCCTGGTAGTCACCTCCAACACATGAAACCATGGAACCTTACAGGAGTTTCAGAATTTCTTCTTCTTGAATTTTCAGAGAAACCAGAACTGCAGGACCTCATATTTGGACTTTTCCTGTCCAGGTACCTGATCACTGTGTTTGGAAACCTACTCATCATCCTGGTGATCAGACTCCCACCTCCATGCATCCATGTACTTCTTCCTCTCCAATTTGTCATTTGTAGATATCTGTTTCACCTCCACAACCATCCAAATATGCTGGTGAATATACAGTTGGAGAGCAAAGTTATGACCTATGCAGGCTGCATCACACAGATATATTTTTTCCTACTCTTCACAGGATTAAATTGCATCCTGACTGTGATGACCTATGACCAGTGTTTGGCCATCTGTCACCCCCTGTGCTACATGGTTCTCACGAACCAACAACTGTGGCAACTACTGGTTCTGATATCCTTGGTCGTGAGTGTTCTGCATTCCTTGTTACAATGCTTAATGGTGTTGCAGCTATCCTTTTGTACAGACTTAGAAGGCCTCACTTTTTCTGTGAAATCAAACAAGTGGTCCAACTTGCTTGTTCTGACGCCTTCTAATAACATAGTGATGTATTTTGGAGTTGGGCTGCTGGGTGGTGATCCTCTGCCTGGTATCCTTTACTCATACTCTAAGATAGTGCCCTCCATACATATAATCTCATCAGCTCAGGGGAAGTATAAAGCATTTTCCACTTGTGTGTCTCACCTCTCAAGTTGTCTCCTTATTTTATTGTATAGTCCTAAAAGTGTACCTTAACTCTCCTGCTACATACAGCTCAAACTCAAGTGCAATAGCTTTGGTGATGTACACTTTGGTCACCTCTGTGCTGAACCCCCTCATCTACAGTCTGAAGAATAAAGACATAAAGAAGGCTTTGAAAACATTCTTTGGTGAAAAAACTATAAACGGGACAATTTTCCTTGGACTGATATGCACGATAGCAGGGCTCAAAGCGTCAAAGCCAGATATTGTGATTCTTTGATCAGACCGTGGAAGTAGAATTTACTCCTCCTATTTGTTTCCTGAAGTTTCTGTTTCTT
Source organism: Diceros bicornis minor (assembly GCF_020826845.1). Classification (NCBI taxonomy): domain Eukaryota; kingdom Metazoa; phylum Chordata; class Mammalia; order Perissodactyla; family Rhinocerotidae; genus Diceros; species Diceros bicornis. The sequence goes on along the minus strand of NC_080759.1, from coordinate 7,187,788 downwards.
TTATTTTAACTTCCCTATACAATTTAAGTAACTCAGTTCATTCACCTCTGCTCTCTGACGTCTAACTGCTTTTTCCTTTGTCATTTTTCTACTCTCTCAAATTGATTTCCAACCGGGATAAAATATTTAGAAATTCCTATCTATCTCATGATACTACATGGATTTCTTAAGAATAATGTCTTCTGGAGAAGGAGGAAGTCAAGATGGCGGCTTAGGCAGACTCCGAACTCACTTCCTCCCGCGGACACAGCCAATTTACAACTACTCGTGGAAAAATTACCCCTGAGACAGAACCAAAAACTGGATAAGAGGAACTCCTGCAACAACGGACAATCCTAACTGAGGTAGAAGAGGCAGAAGCTCCCTTCTGGAGAGGAAAAACGCTGCCTTCACAAGCCGCAGCACATCACGGCCAGGGACCAGTCAAAAGGTATGCAGCCTCCCGGGGAGGATGGGGCCCTGAGCTGGGGAGCATCCCCACTGTAGGCATTTTGTGGACCAGGCACAGTCGAGACGAGTGGCATAATATCTTACTTTGCCTACTACTAAAACATTGGGGAATACTCCTAGAAAAGCTGGTTCATAAAGAATTAAAACCGGCTCTTAAAGAGCCCACACACAAACTCACCCATTTCAGAAAGCAACCTAAAATCACCAGAAAGAAAGGTGCATAGTGCTTTGGTGAAAAGAGACTCACCTAATAGGCCCTGTGTGCATCTCGGTGAGAGGTGAGACCTCTCCAGGGACTGGGACATTGGCAGCGGCCATTGTTGTGGCCTGGTGTGGGCGTGCTGACACAGATGCCATTGGAGTTCTCCCTGAGGCCTGCTAGCCCACAGTCTGCCCCACCCGCTACAGCATCAATTTAATCCAGCTCAGCCAGGGCAGGCAGCCCACCCTAGAGACTGGCCCCACCCAACAACAAGCCCTCAGGCAACTTGTGGGCCTGCATAGATTGGTGACTGGATTCTTTGCAGCCTAGTGACTGAGCCGACTTCAGTGGGGCAGGGCATGCACAAGGAGCAGGTGGAGTGTGTGGGGCTCCCACTGTGGAGAGACTGGGTCCACTTTGGGAGGTTGGGCATTAACACAGGGCAGGACTGTGTTGACTGTGTGCGTGGACCTGTGGGCAGCAGGGCTTGTCAGCTGCAGAAGACTTGTGCTTCTCAAAGACCCACATAGGGGGTTTGCCCCACCTTCCAAAGCCTGAAACAATTGGGTGATCCCATGCCTGAGGCCAGCCCCACCCAGCTGCAATCCTCAGAGAGCTGACAAGAGACCTAAAGGCTGGAAGCATATAGCAATTGTAAGGCCCTGAGCCTAACAACCGGCCACGCTGGGGGCCTACTTACTTAAAAGAAATATTGCAACACAAATGTGGTATTAGAACTTGCAGCCAACTGTGCTGGGGCTCGCCACACCTGATAAAGAGACTGAAGGGCCCACAACAACTACAAGCAGCTGAGCATTACAACAGCTGGCCAGGAGCATAACTTGGCCTCCCTGGGTGCCTACAGGGAGAGCAAACAGGCCACAACAGAAGGACACACGTAGCCCACATAGGGGTCTGCCCTGGAACATTGAGAACTGAGTTTAGCACACTGAAGTCCTCCTAAGGCATCACTTACATAAGGTCACCTATCCAAGAGCAGGAGACAGATGACCTACCTAATACGTAGACACAAGCACAGGGAAAGAGGCAAAATGAGGAGGCAAAGGAATACATTTCAAGTCAGGGAACAGGACAAAATCCCTGAAAATGAACTAAGTGACAGAAATGAGCAACCTACCCAAAAGAGAGTTCAAACAAAGAGTGTTAAGGATGCTCACTGATCTGGGGAGAAGAATGTATGAACTCAGTGAGAATGTCAACAAAGAAATGGAAAATAGAAAAAAGAACCAATCAGAAATGAAGAATACAATACTGGAAATGAAAAATTCACTAGAGGGACTCAAAAGCAGAGTAGAGGATACAGAAGAACGGATCTGTGAGCTGGACGAAAGACTAGAAGAAATTACCCAAGGTGAACAGGTAGAAGAGAAAAGAATTAAAAAGAGTGAGGACAGTCTAAGGGACCTCTGGGACAACAGCAAGAGCACTACATCCGTGTTATAGGTGTCCCGGAAGGAGAAGAGTGAGACAAAGGGGCAGAGAATCTATTTCAAGAAATAATAGATGAGAGTGACGTCAGCATCATGGCGGAGTGAGCTTTCCCGTGAATCCTTCCCCCACAAGATACAACAAAAACAACAGCCACAGACCAACAACGGAATCCCAGACAGTGAAAACCTAGAGCGGAGGGATCCACACTGCCGCACATCTGAGAGCGGAACGTGTTGGGCCCCCGGAGGAAGTGGGGAGAGGTAAGGAGAACTCCGCTCCCTCCCCATCAGATCAGCGATCCCGGTCCGCGTGGCTCCCAGAAAGGGGGGAGGGGCGGCCCTTGGTGGGAAACTGTAGCTCTTCGGGCTCTCTCAGCCAGTGGGAAACTCCCGCACAGAGGGCTCAGAGGAGCCACAGGGCTACCATCAACATCTGAGCACCCCAGAGAGTGGATAAAGAGGGGCAAACGAGAAACCTCCCATGTCAGGGACCCAGAGGGCAAAAGAGAGAGCTCCCCCCTCCCCGCAACCCGGAGTCTGCAGCTCGACCAGACCTAGCGATCCGAGGCAGACCTGAACAAACTGGACTGGACCCGTGGATCGCAGTGGGGAAAACAAAACAAAACAAAACTGCAGATCGCAGCAGAAAAACTGGGGCAGAGCGCAGGGGTCTTAGACTACACAGCCCTTTACCACCAGACAGTGGTGGCAGGTGGAAATTGCAACCAGAGACTTCCAGGATGAGGAAAATCAAAACCAACACAGGAACCACAATGCAAAAATATATGAAATCACCAGACCAGAAACAAAATGACAAGCACCCAGAAATCAACCCCGAAGACACAGAAATCCATAAACTAAATGACAGAGATTTCAAAATAGCTATCATAAAAACACTCAACGAAATACGAGACAACACAGACAAACAATTCAATGAGATTAGGAGTTTCTTCACAAAAGAGATTGAAATCATAAAGAAAAACCAATCAGTGCTAATGGAGATGAAGAACACAATGGAGGAGATAAAGGAGAATCTGGAATCTTTAAAGAGCAGAGCTGACAATATGGAGGAAAGAATTAGTACTTTAGAGGATAGGAATACAGATATACTCCAGATGGAAGAAGAGAGAGAACTAAGACTAAAAAGAAATGAAGAAAGACTCCGAGAGATATCTGACTCTATTAGAAAATGTAACATAAGAATTATAGGTATTCCTGAGGGAGAGGAGAGGGAAAGAGGAACAGAGAGCCTATTCAAGGAAATAATAGCTGAGAATTTCCCAAATCTGGGGAAGGAGCAGGAAATACCAGTAAGCGAAGCCAACAGGACACCTATATATATTAACAGACAAAGGCCTTCACCACGACACCTAGTGGTAAAGCTAGCCAGGGTCAACGACAAAGAAACACTATTAACGGCAGCTAGACAAAAACAAAAAATAACGTACAAAGGAACTCCCATCAGGCTCTCAGCGGATTTCTCAACAGAAACTTTTCAGGCTAGAAGAGACTGGAATGATATATTCAAAATACTAAAAGACAAAAACTTTCAGCCAAGAATACTCTATCCAGCAAAAATATCCTTCAAATATGATGGAGAAATAGTAACTCTCCCAGATAAACAAAAGCTAAGGGAGTTCATGGCCACGAGACCCCCACTACAAGAAATACTCAAGAAGGCCCTCAGGCCTGAAAAAAAGAAGAGAAAGGGAACACAAAGCTTGGAGGAAGGAGAAAAGTAGGTAGACAAAATCAGAGAAATAGTAGATCTTTACCGGAATAGGTTAGCAACCACTTAAATACTAAACTCAAAGATCAAAGGAAGAAATTCACCAAAAATAAATTTAACCTCATCACTGTAAACACAAGCCACAACACAAGATAGAATAAGGTATAACAAGAGCAACTTAGAAGGGGAAGAGGAAAGTGACTGAATTGACTTAGTATAAGGAAATAGGAGGCTATCAGATAATGGACTATCTCATACACAAGATTTTTTGCCCAAACCTCAAGGTAACCACTAAACAAATAATCAAATTAAAACCACATATGATAAACAAAGAGAAAACTAGAAGAATCATAAGACAGAACAACCAAACTGAATTGGCAGTCCAAAACAAATGGGACAAGAAACAAAGGAAATGCAAAAGAACCAGAAAATAAGTGACAAAACAGCAACATTCAGCCCTCATGTTTCAATAATTACCCTAAATGTAAATGGATTGAACTCTCCAATCAAAAGATACAGAGTGGCAGGATGGATTAAAAAGCAAGACCCAACAATATGCTGCCTTCAGGAAACACATCTTAGCACTAAAGACAAGCACAGGCTCAGAGTGAAAGGATGGAAGACAATACTCCAAGCTAATGGCAAACAAAAGAAAGCAGGTGTTGCCATACTCATATCAGACAAAGTAGACTTCAAGATAAAACAGGTTAAGAAAGACAAAGAAGGGAAATATATAATGATAAAAGGGACACTCCATCAGGAAGACATATCACTTATAAATATATATGCACCCAACATAGGAGCACCAATGTACATAAAACAACTATTAACAAACCTAAAAGGAGAAATCAACAACAACACAATAATAGTAGGGGATCTTAACACCCCACTTACAGCAATGGATATATCATCCAGACAAAAAGTTAATAAAGAAATATTAGACTTAAATGAAAAACTGGACGAGATGGACCTAGTAGACATATACAGAGCACTCCACCCAAAAACAGCTGACTACACATTCTTCTCAAGAGCGCATGGAACATTCTCTAGGATAGACCATATGTTGGGAAACAAAGCAAGCCTCAATAAATTTAAGAAGATTGAAATCATAACAAGCATCTTTTCAGACCATAAGGATATGAAACTGGAAATGAACCAGGAAAAAAAAACTGGGAAAGTGACAAAAATGTGGAGATTAAACAACATGCTACTGAACAACCAATGGATCATTGATGAAATTAAAGGAGAAATCAAAAACTATCTGGAAACAAATGAAAATGATAACATGCCATATCAAACCATATGGGATGCAGCAAAAGCGGTCCTGAGAGGGAAACTCATAGCGATACAAGCCCACCTTAACAAACAAGAAAAAGCCCCAATAGGCAACCTTAAATTACACCTAACAGAACTAGAAAAAGAAGAACAAACAAAGCCCAAAGCCAGCAGAAGGAGAGAAATAATAAAAATCAGAGCAGAAATAAATGATATTGAGACCAAAAAAACAGTAGAAAGGATTAATGAAACAAAGAGTTGGTTCTTCGAGAAGATAAACAAAATAGACAAACCCTTAGCCAGGCTTACTAAGAAAAAAAGAGAAAAGGCTCAAGTAAATAAAATTAGAATTGAAAGAGGAGAAATTACAACGGATACCATGGAAATACAGAGGATTATAAGAGAATACTATGAGAAATTATATGCCAACAAATTGGACAATCTAGAAGAAATGGATAAATTCTTAGACTTATGCAACCTCCCAAAATTGAACCAAGAAGAAATGGAGAATCTGAATAGACCAATAACAAGTAAAGAGATTGAAATAGTAATCAAAAATCTCCCAAAAAATAAAAGTCCAGGACCAGATGGCTTCTCCAGTGAATTTTACCAAACATTCAAAGAAGATTTAATACCCATCCTCCTCAAACTATTCCAAAAAATAGAGGAAGATGGAACACTTCCTGAATCATTCTATGAGGCCAACATCACCCTGATACCAAAACCAGACAAAGACAATACAAAGAAAGAAAATTACAGACCAATATCGCTGATGAACATTGATGCAAAAATCCTCAACAAAATATTGGCAAACCGAATACAACAATATATTAAAAAGATCATTCACCATGATCAAGTGGGATTTATACCAGAGACACAGGGAAGGTTCAACATCCGCAAATCAATCAACGTGATACATCACATCAACAAAACAAAGAATAAAAACCACATGATCATCTCAATAGACGCAGAGAAGGCATTTGACAAGATACAACATCCATTTATGATAAAAACTCTCAGTAAAATGGGAATAGAAGGAAAGTACCTCAACATAATAAAGGCCATATATGACAAACCCACAGCTAACATCATACTCAATGGGGAAATACTGAAAGCCATTCCTCTGAGAACAGGAACGAGGCAGGGCTGCCCACTCTCACCACTCCTGTTCAACATAGTACTGGAGGTTTTGGCCAGAGCAATTAGGCAAGAAAAAGGAATAAAAGGAATCCAAATAGGTAACGAAGAAGTGAAACTCTCACTATTTGCAGATGACATGATTGTATATATAGAAAACCCTAAAGAATCTGTTGGAAAACTGTTAGAAACAATCAACAACTACAGCAAAGTTGCAGGGTACAAAATCAATCTAGAAAAATCAGTTGCATTTCTATATGCTAATAATGAACTAACAGAAAGAGAGCTCAAAAAGATAATACCATTTACATTGCATCAAAAAGAATAAAATACCTAGGAATAAATCTTACCAAGGAGGTGAAGGACCTATACAATGAGAACTACAAGACATTATTGAGGGAAATCCACGATGACATAAAGAAATGGAAAGATATCCCATGCACGTGGATTGGAAGAATAAACACAGTTAAAATGTCTATATTACCTAAAGCAATCTACAGATTCAATGAAATCCCAATCAGGATCCCAATGACATTCTTCACAGAAATAGAAAAAAGAATACTAAAATTTATATGGGGCAACAAAAGACCCCGAATAGCTAAAGAAATCCTAAAGAAAAAGAACAAAGCAGGAGGCATCACAATTCCTGACTTCAAAACATACTACAAAGCAATAGTAATCAAAACAGCATGGTACTGGTACAAAAACAGACACACAGATCAATGGAACAGAATTGAAAGCCCAGAAATAAAACCACACATATACGGACAGCTAATTTTCGACAAAGGTGCTAAGAACATGCAATGGAGAAAGGAAAGTCTCTTCAATAAATGGTGTTGGGAAAACTGGACAGCCACATGCAAAAGAATGAAAGTGGACCATGTGCTATCGCCATTCACAAAAATTAACTCAAAATGGATCAAAGACCTGAAGGTGAGACCTGAAACTATAAAACTCATAGAAGAAAATATAGGCAACACACTATTTGACATTGGTTTTAAAGGAATCTTTTCGGATGACATGCCTACCCAGACTAGGGAAACTAAAGAAAAAATAAACAAGTGGGACTTTATCAGATTAAAGAGCTTTTATAAGACAAATGAAACCAGAATCAAGATGAACAAACAACCAACCAGCTGGGAGAGAATATTTGCAAAACATACATCTGACAAGGGGTTGATCTCCATAATATATAAAGAACTCACACAATTGAACAACAAAAAAACAAACAACCCGATCAAAAAATGGGCAGAGGAAATGAACAGACACTTCTCCAAGGAAGATATACAGATGGCCAATAGGCACATGAAAAGATGCTCAACATCACTAATCATCAGGGAAATGCAAATCAAAACAACACTAAGATACCACCTCACGCCCGTTAGAATGGCTATAATCACCAAGACAAAAAACAACAAATGTTGGAGAGGATGTGGAGAAACAGGAACCCTCATACACAGCTGGTGGGAATGCAAATTGGTGCAGCCTCTATGGAAAACGGTATGGAGATTCCTCAAAGAATTAAAAATAGAGATGCCCTATGATCCAGCCATCCCACTACTGGGAATCTATCCAACACACCTGAAATCAACAATCCAAAGAGGCTTATGCACCCCTATGTTCATTGCAGCATTATTCACCATAGCCAAGAAGTGGAAGCAACCTAAGTGTCCCTCGACTGACGATTGGATTAAGAAAATGTGGTATATATATACAATGGAATACTACTCAGCCATAAAAAAAGACAAAATCGTCCCATTTGCAACAACATGGATGGGCCTGGAGCATATTATGTTAAGTGAAATAAGCCAGAAAGAGAAAGCCAAACACTGTATGATCTCACTCATATGTGGAATATAAACCAACACATGGACAGAGAAAACTGGGCTGTGGTTACCCGGGCAGTGGGGGTGGGGGGTGGGGGGGTGGGCACAAGGGTTGAAGGGAGTCATATATAGGGTGATGGACAAACAAAAATGTACAACCCAAAATTTCACAATGTTAGAAACCATTAAAACGTCAATTAAAAAATAATAATAATAATAGATGAAAACTTCCCTAACCTAAGGAAGGAAGCAGACATCCAGGTACAGGAAGCACAGAAAGCCCCAAACAAGATAAATCCAAAGAGGCCCACACAAAGACACATCATAATCAAAATGTCCAGATTTAAAGATAAAGAGAGAATCCTAAAAGCCGCAAGAGAATTTCAAGTTACATACAAAGGAGACCCCATAAGGCTATCAGCTGACTTCTCAGCAGAAACCTTACAGGCTAGAAGAGAATGGCATGATATATTTAAAGTGCTAAAAGGAAAAAACTTACAGCCAAGAATACTCTACCCAGCAAAGTTGTCATTCAAATTGGAAGGAGAGATCAAAAATTTCCCAGACAAGCAAAAATTAAAGGAGTTTGTCACCAAGAAACCAGTGCTATAAGAAATGTTAAAGGGACTGATTTAAGGCGAAAAGAGAAGACCACAAATAGGAAAAATTATCTATTTCCATGATAAGAAGGTAATGGATACAAATGCACAAAAAAGAGGTTAGATATGATATCAAAAACATGAGGGAGGAGGGGAGTTAAAGAGTAGAGCTTTCAGACAGAGGTCAAACTAAAGTGACCATCAATTCTGTATACAAGAAGAAAGGAACAGAGAAGGACTACTAAAACATTGAGAAAAAAAAAGTTAAAAAATGGCAGTAAGTTCATACTTATCAATAGCTACTTTAAACATCAATGGACTAAATGCTCCAATTAAAAGGCATAGGGTGGCTGATTGGATAAAAAAACAAGACCCATATATATGCTGCATACAAGAGACACACTTCAGACCTAAAGATGCTCACACACTGAAAGTGAAGGGATGGAAAAAGATACTCCACGCAAATGGCAATGAAAAGAAAGTTGGGGTAGCAGTACTCATATTAGACAAAATAGACTTAAAACAAAAACTGTAAAAAGAGACAAAAAAGGGCATTACATAATGATCAAGGAAACAATCCAACAAGAGGATATAACACTTGTAAATATCTATGCACCCAATGTTGGTGCACCTAAATATATAAAGCAATTTTAACAGACATAAAAACAGAAATAGACAGTAACACAATAATAGTAGGGGACTTTAACACTCCACTTACACCAACGGATAGATCATCCAAACAGATCAATAAGGAAACATTGGCCTTAAACGACACACTGGAACAGATGGACCTAGTAGATATATACAGAACATTCCATCCAAAACAGAAGAATACACGTTCTTTTCAAATGCACATGGAACATTCTCCAGGATTGATCACATATTAGGCCACAAAACAAGTCTCCATAAATTTAAGAAGATTGAAATAATACCAAGCATCTTTTCTGACCACAACGGTATAAAACTAGAAATCAACTATAGGAAGAAAATCAGAAAAGCCACAAATACATGGAGATTAAACAAAATGATACTGAATAATGACTGGGTTAATGAAGAAATCAAAGAAGAAATCAAAAAATACCTGGAGACAAATGAGAATGAAAATACGACATGCCAGAACTTATGGGATACAGCAAAAGCGGTTCTAAGAGAGAAGTTTATAGCAATACAGGTCTATCTCAACAAACAAGAAAAATCTCAAATAAACAATCTAACAATGCACCTAAAGGAACTGGAAAAAGAAGAACAAACAAAGCCCAAAATAGTAGAAGAAGGGAAATAATAAAAATCAGAGCAGAAATAAATGAAATAGAGACAAAAAAAGCAATAGAAAAAATTAATAAAACCAAGACCTGGTTCTTTGAAAAGACCAACAAAATTGACAAACCTTTAGCTAGACTTACCAAGAAAAAAAGAGAGAAGGCACAAATAAGTAAAATCAGAAATAAAAGAGGAGAGGTTACAACAGACACCTCAGAAATACAAAAGATTATAAGAGAATACTATGAAAAGCTATATGCCAACGAATTAGACAATCTGGAAGAAATGGATAAATTCTTAGAATCATACAACCTTCCAAAACTGGATCAAGAAGAAGTAGAGAATTTGAATAAACCAATCACCAGTATGGTGATCGAAACAGTAATCACAAATCTCCCCAAAAATAAAAGTCCAGGACCAGATGGCTTCCCTGGTGAATTCTACCAAACATTCAAAGAAGACTTAATACCGATCCTTCTCAAACTCTTCCAAAAAATTGAGGAGGGGGGGAAGCTCCCTAACTCATTCTATGAAGCTGACATTACCCTGATACCAAAACCAGACAAGGACAACACAAAAAAAGAAAATTACAGGCCAATATCACTGACGAACATCCATGCAAAAATCCTCAACAAAATACTAGCAAATCGCATACAACAATACGTTAAAAAGATTATACACCATGATGAAGTGGGATTTATTCCAGGTATGCAGAGATGGTTTAACATTCGCAAATCATTAATGTGATACACCACATTAATAAAATGAAGAATAAAAATCACATGATCATCTCAACAGATGCAGAGAAAGCATTTGACAAGATACAGCATCTATTTATGATAAAAACTCTGAATAAAATGGGTATAAAAGGAAAGTACCTCAACATAATAAAGACCATATACGAGAAACCCACAGCTAATATCATCCTCAATGGTGAAAAACTGAAAGCTATCCCTCTAAGAACAGGAACCAGACAAGATTGCCCACTGTCACCACTCCTATTTAACATAGTACTGGAAGTCCTAGCCAGAGCAATCAGGCAAGAGAAAGAAATAAAAGGGATCCAAATTGGAAAGGAAGAAGTGAAACTGTCACTATTTGCAGATGATATGATTTTATATATAGAAAACTCTAAATAATCCACCAGAAAACTTTTAGAAGTAATAAACGAATATGGTAAAGTTGCAGGATACAAAATCAACATACAAAAATCAGTTGCATTTCTGTACACTAACAACGAAGTAACAGGAAGAGAAATGAAGAATACCATCCCATTTACAATTGCAACTAAAAGAATAAAATACCTAGGAATAAACTTAACCAAAGAAGTGAAAGAGCTGTACACGGAAAACTATAAAACATTGCTGAAAGAAATTGAAGAAGACACAAAGAAATGGAAAGATATTCCGCGCTCTTGAATTGGAAGAATTAACATAGTTAAGTAGTCCATACTTCCTAAAGCAATCTACAGATTCAATGCAATCGCTACCAAAGTTCCAACAACATTTTTCACAGAAATAGAACAAAGAATCCTAAAATTTATATGGAACAACAAAAGACCCCGAATAGCTAAAGGAATCCTGAGAAAAAAGAACAAAGCTGGAAGTATCACACTCCCTGATTTCAAAATATACTACAAAGTGATAGTAACCAAAACAGCATGGTACTGGCACAAAAACAGACACACAGATCAATGGAATAGAATCGAAAGCCCAGAAATAAACCCACACATCTATGGACAGCTAATCTTTGACAAAGGAGCCAAGAACATATAATGGGGAAAAGAAAGTCTCTTCAACAAATGGTGTTGGGAAAACCGGATAGCCACATGCAAGAAAATGAAAGTAGACCCTTACCTTACACCATGCACAAAAATTAACTCCAAATGGATTAAAGACTTGAATGTAAGACCTGAAACTATGAAACTTCTAGAAGAAAACATAGGCAGTACGCTCTTCAACATCAGTCTTAGCCACATATTTTCAATCACCATGTCTGACCGGGCAAGAGAAACAATAGAAAAAATAAACAAATGGGACTACATCAAACTAAAAAGCTTCTGCACAGCAAAGGAAACCATCAACAAAATGAAAAGACAACCTAAAAATTGGGAGAAGATATTTGCAAACCATACATCTGATAAGGGCTTAATCTCCAAAATATATAAACAACTCATGCATCTCAACAACAAAAAGACTAACAACCCAATTAAAAAATGGGCAAAAACAGGGCCGGCCCGGTGGCGCAAGCGGTTGAGTGCGCGCGCTCCGCTGCGGCGGCCCGGGGTTCGCTGGTTCGGATCCCGGGCGCGCACCGGCACACTGCTTGGTAAGCCATGCTGTGGCGGCGTCCCATATAAAGTGGAGGAAGATGGGCACCGATGTTAGCCCAGGGCCGTCTTCCTCAGCAAAAAAAAGAGGAGGATTGGCGGATGTTAGCTCAGGGCTGATCTCCTCACAAAAAAAAAAAAAAAAAAAATGGGCAAAAGACCTGAACAGACATTTCTCCAAAGAATATACACAGATGGCCAACAGACACATGAAAAGATGTTCAAAATCACTAACTATCAGGGAAATGCAAATCAAAACTACAATGAGATATCACCTCACGCCCGTCAGAATGGCTATAATTAACAAGACAGGAAACAACATGTGTTGGAGAGGATGTGGAGAGAAGGAAACTCTCATACACTGCTGGTGGGAGTGCAAACTGGTGCAGCCACTATGGAAAACAGTATGGAGATTCCTCAAAAAATCAAGGATAGAACTACCATATGATCCAGCTATTCCACTGCTGGGTACTTATCCAAAGAACTTGGAAACACCAATGCATAAAGATACATGCACCCCTGTATTCATTGCAGCGTTATTCACAACAGCCAAGTCTTGGAAGCAACCTAAGTGCCCATCAAGGGACGAATGGCTAAAGAAGATGTGGTATATATACACAATGGAATACTACTCAGCCACAAGAAACGATGAAATCCAGCCATTTGTGACAACATGGATGGACATTGAGGGTATTATGCCAAGTGAAATAAGTCAGAGGGAGAAGGTCAAATACCGTATGATTTCCTTCATTAAGCAGTAGATAATAACAACAATAAACAAACACATAGAGACAGAGATTGGATTGGTGGTTACCGGAGGGGAAGGGGGGAGGGAGGAGGGCGAAAGGGATAATTCAGCACATGTGTGTGGTGATGGGTTGTAATTAGTATTTGGGTGGTGAACATGACGTAATCTATGCAGAAATAGAAGTATAATGATGTACGCCTGAAATTTATACAATGTTATAAACCAATGTTACTGCAATAAACAAAAAAATTAAAAAATAAAAATAAAAAATAAAGGGATTTCACCAAAGGAAAAATAAATAAATAAAATAAAGTCTATTTTGTCTGATATGAGTATTGCTACCCCAGCTTTCTTTTCATTGCCGTTTGCACAGAGTATCTTTTTCCATCCCTTCACTTTCAGTTTGTGAGTGTCTTTAAGTCTGAAGTGTGTCTCTTGTATGCAGCATATATATGGGTCTTGGTGTTTTTTTTGTTTTTTTGTTTTTTGTTTTTTGTGAGGAAGGTCAGCCCTGAGCTAACATCCATGCTAATCCTCCTCTTTTTTTGGTGAGAAAGACCTGCTCTGAGCAAACATCTATTGCTAATCTTCCTCCTTTTTCTCCCCGAAGCCCCACTAGATAGTTGTATGTCATAGTTGCACATCCTTCTAGTTGCTGTATGTCTGACGTGGCCTCAGCATGGCTGGTGAAGCAGTGCATCGGTGCGCGCCCAGGATCCAAACCTGGGCTGCCAATAGCAGAGCACACACACTTAACCGCTAAGCCATGGGGTCGGCGCTGGGTCTTGTTTTTTTATCCAGTCAGCCACCCTATGCCTTTTAATTGGAGCATTTAGTCCATTGACATTTAAAGTAGCTATTGATAAGTATGTACTTACTGCCATTTTTTAACTTTTTTTTCTTGGTGTTTCAGTAGTTCTTCTCTGTTCCTATCTTCATCACTTGTGCTCTTCCCTTGTGGTTTGATGGCTTTCTTTAGTATTATGTTTGGGTTCCTTTCTCTTAGTTTTTTGTGTGTTTAGTATAGGTCTCTGGTTTGTGATTACCATGACGTTCATATATAATAACCTATGTATATAGCAGTCTATATTAAGTTGATGGTCTCTTTAGTTTGACATCTATCTGAAAACACTACTCTTTAACTCCCCTCCTCCCACAGTTTATGTTTTGGATGTCATATCTAATCTCTTTTTTGTGCATTTGTATCTGTTACCCTCTTATCGTGGAAATGGATAATTTTTCCTATTTGTGGTCTTCTCTTTCCCCCTTAGATAAGTCCCTTTAGCATTTCTTGTAGAACTGGTTTCTTGGCGACAAATTTCTTTAATTTTTGCTTCTCTGAGAAACGTTTTATCTCTCCTTCCATTTTGAAGGATAACCTTGCCAGGTAGAGTATTCTTGGCTGTAGGTTTTTTCCTTTTAGCACTTTAAATATATCACGCCACTCTCTTCTAGCCTGTAAGTTTCCTGCTGAGAAGTCAGCTGATAATCTTATGGAGTTTCCTTTGTATGTAACTTGTCTGTCTTACAGCTTTTAGGATTCTCTCTTTATCTTTAATTCTGGACATTTTAATTATGATGTGTCTTGGTGTGGGCCTCTTTGGGTTTATCTTGTTTGGTCCTCTCTGTGCTTCCTGCACCTAGATGTCTGTTTCCTTCCTTAGATTAGGGAAGTTTTCAGCTATTATTTCTTTGGATAGATTCTCTGCCCCTTTGTCTCTCTCTTCTCCTTCTGGGACACCTATAACAGGGATGTTAGTGCACTTGATATTGTCCCAGAGACCCCTTAGACTGTCCTCACTCTTTTTAATTCTTTTTTCTTTTATCTGTTCAGCTTGGGTGATTTCTTCTAGTCTTTCATCCAGCTCACTACTCCATTTTTCTGTATCCTCTACTGTGCTTTTGAGTCCCTCTAGTGAATTTCTCATTTCCATTATTGTATTCTTCATTCTAGGTTTGTTCTTTTTTATATCTTGCACTTCTTTGCTGACATTCTCACTGAGTTCATCCATTCTTCTCCTAAGATCAGTGAGCATCCTTAACACTCTTTGTTTGAGCTCTCTGTAGGGTAGGTTGCTCATTTCTCTTTCATTTAGTTCCTTTTGGGGGATTTTGTCCTGTTCCTTTACTTGGAATGTATTCCTTTGTCTCCTCATTTTGCCTCTTTCCCTGTGTTTGTGTCTAAGTATTAGATAGGTCAGCTATGTCTCCTGATCTTGGAGAGGTGACCTTATGTAAGTGTTGCCTTATGAGGTCCGGCAGTGTGCTTTCCTCTCATCACCAGTTCCAAATGTTCCAGGAGTGACCCTGGTGTGGGCTACGTGTGTCCTTCTGTTGTGGCAGGGTTGCTCTTCCTGTAGGTGCCCAGGTAGGCTAAGCTCTGCCCCTGGCCAGCAGATTGTAATGCTCAGTTGTGTGTAGTTATTGTGGGCCCTTCAGTCTCTTTATCAGGTGTGGGGAGCCCCAGCAGAATTGGCTGCAAGGTCTAATAGCACATTCCTGTTGCAGTTCTTCTATTAAGTGAGTAGACCATGAGCGTGGCTGGTTGTTAGGCTCAGGGGCTTACAATTGCTATAGACCTCCAGCTTACAAGGTTCTTGTCAGCTCTCTGAGGATTGCAGCTGCATGGGTCTGGCCTCAGGCATGGGAAAGCCCAATTGTTTCAGGCTTTGGAAGGTAGGGCCAACCCCCTATGTGAGTCTTTGAGAAGCACAAGTCTTCTGCCGCTGACAAGCCCCTCCAGCCACAAGTCCACACACACAGTCAACACAGTCCTGCCCCACATGTGCACCCCAATCCCCTGAAGTTGACCCAGTCTCTCCAAGACAGGAGCCCCACACTCTCCACCCACTCCTCCTGTGCACCCCTGCCAGACAGAGGTCGACCTAGTTGCCAGGCTGTGGAGAATCCAGTCACCAATCTATGCAGGCCCAGGAGTTGCCCAAAGGCTTGTTGTTGGGTGGGGTCAGTCCCTGGGGTGGGCTGCCTGCCCTGGCTGAGCTGGATTAAATTGGTGCTCTAGTGGGTGGGGCAGACCCTGGGCTACCAGGCCCCAGGGAGAACTCCAATGGCATCTCCCAGCATCTGTATCAGCATGCCCACACCAGGCCACAACAATAACCACCACTAATGTCCCAGTCCCTGGAGAGGTGTCACCTCTCACCGAGATGCACTCAGAGCCTATCAGGTGAGTCTCTTTTCACCAAAGGACTGTGTACCTTTATTTCTGGTGATTTTAGGTTGCTTTCTGAGATGGGTGAATTTGTGCATGGACCCTTTAAGATCTGGCTTTAATTTCTTTGTGAACCAGCTTTTCTGGGGGTATTCCCCAATGTTGTTAGTAGCAAGTGAAATCAGATATTATGCCATTTGGCTAGGTTGTGCTGGGTCCAAAAAATGCCTATAGCAGACACGCTCCCTGACTCAGGTCCCCCACTCCTCCAGGGAAGGCTGCGTACCTTTGGGTTGCTCCTGGGAAGCTGTGAAGAGCTGTGGCTTATGAAGGTGGCATTTTTTTTCTCTTCAGAAGGGAATTTCTGCCTCTTCCACCTCAATTAGGATTGTCCTTTGTTGCAGGGGTTCCTCTTATCCAGTTTTCAGTTCTCTATTAGGGGTAATTTTGCAAACAGTAGTTGTAAATTGGCTGTGTCCATGGGAGGAGGTGAGCTCAGAGTCTGCCTATGCCACCATCTTGACTTCTCTCCCCTTGGCAATAATTTTTGGATATGAAAACAACAGCTACAAAAGGAAAAGTAAACAAATCAGATCATATCATACTGAAAAGTTTCTGCACGGTAAAAGCAACAGTCAACAATATTAAAAGGCAGCCTACAGAATGGGAGAAATTATATGGACACCATATATCTGAGAAGTGGTTAATATCAAAAATGGATATGGAACTCTAACAAGTCAGTAGCAAAAAAACAAAGCAAAACAATAATACAATTAAAAATGGGCAGAGAGCTTAAATAGACAGTTTCCCAAAGAAGACAAGCAAATAGTCAACAGGTACGTGAAAAGTTGTTCAACATCACTACTCATCAGTGAAATGTAAACCAAAAACACAATGAGATATCATTTCACACCTGTTAGGAATCCTGTTATCAAAATGACAATAGATAAATGCTGGCAAGGATGTGGAGAAAAGAGAATGCTGTTAGGAATGTAAATTTGTACAGCCACTACAGAAAACAGTGCAGAGGTTCCTGTAAAGATTAAAAGTAGAGCTACCATATGATCCAACAATCTCACTTCTGAGATTGCTGGATCATATATATCTGAAGTAAATGAAATGGTTATCTCAAAGAGATGTCTGTACCCACTCCATGTTCATTGCAGCATTATTCACAATATCCAAGACATGGAAATAACTTAAGTCTCCACTGACGGATGAATGGACAAAGAAATTTTGGTAGATAGATAGATAGATATAATGTTATATTATTCAGCTATAAAAAGAAGGAAATCATGTAATTTGCAACAAATACATGGACTTTGAAGGCATTATAATAAATAAGTCAGAAAAAGAAAAACTTTACAATCTCTCATCTATGATATCTAAAAAAACAAAACTCATAAAAACACAGAGTAAATACATGGTTGCCTGGGACTGGGGGCATGAGTGAAATGTAGAAATATTTGTCAAAGGGTACAAACTTCCAGTTACAGGATGTATAAGTTCTGGGGATCTAATGTACAGCATAGTAACTATAGTTAACAGTACTGTATTATATACTTGAAAATTGCTAAGACAGTATATCTTAAAGGATCTCACCACAAAAGAAAAAGATAATTATATCAAGTTCTGGATACGTTAACTAATCTTATTGTGGTAATAATTTTGCAGTATATATGTGTATCAAATCATCATGTTGTGCACTTTAAAATTATACATGTTGTATGTCAATTATATCTCAATACACCTGTAAAAAAATTTTTATTTGAAGTCTCAAAGCAATAGTGAGGATATACGGTCTACCTAAGAGAAGGGAGAATTGAATAAATCATAGTAAAAAATAAATTAAATTCTACATTGGGCAAACAGACACACAAGTATTTCAGTTTCTTTGGATAACAAAAATTGACTGATTATATGCTATATACTTGCAACAAGGAAGATGTAAAGATTTGGTGGAATAATTTGATTCACCAAGAAACAGTAGCTTTGCAGGTATTTCCCAGAGCGGAACATGGGAACACAGTAAAAGTTTGAAGAGTCTAAAAACTCTTACTATGGCCATTTGGAGTAAAAGAGCTTGAAGAGTCTAAAAATTCTTACTATGGCCACTTGGAGCCAGCATGAGGGGATCAGAGGTTATGTCCCTGAGTACAACACAGCATAGAATGGTAGCCTCTCAAGCACTCTTCTCTATGAGTAGGGCCACAAGAGGAGATCCCCCTTCAAGATCCCAACTTTCTGTCTCCCAGGAGCAGGACAATGCTGGACTCACTTCCTATCCCTAGAAATTCTCTGGTGTCACAATGAACTTATTTAATGCAGAATGGGACATAGTCACCATAGCTGCTGCAGATTGAATATCTGCTCTGTGCCAGGTAAGTTTCCATTAGCTTTAAATTATTACTAACTTTGCACACCAACTCCATAATATAGGTAAAATTTCCCTAAGGCCTAGCAGGTTCATTTTCTGTCATGAAAGAAATACTCAAGAAGCGCATGTAAACTTGGATATGCAGAACCTGAGCTACTGAGTCCATCATTTGACCACCTAAGGTCAAACCTGAGGTGGATGGGGAGGTTCCTGGTGGAGAAGCCCTTACAATACCTACATCTCACTCTGACACTGGACCACATCCTTGATACTCAAAGAGTTGTCCACAGACCAGGACCTGCAGCAACAACATTAACTAGGAGCTAGTTGCAAATGCAGACTCCTTGGCCCATCTTAGACCTGCTGAATTGGAATCTCATCTGATGACAATCCCCAACTGATTCCTATACACACTGATGTTGGTGCTCTGGTCTAGAATAGTGTTTCTCACCTTCCCACTGCTGACATTTGTGCTTGATAATTCTACGTTATGTGGGCCATCCTGTGCATAGTAGGATATTTAGCAGTATCCTTGGCCTCAATCTTCTAGGTGGCAGTAGCACATCCCCCATTGTGACAACCAAAAATTCTCCAGACATTACCAGGTGTTCCCTGGAGGCAAAATTACCCCAGTTGAAACCTACTGGCCTAGACCATAAGAAATGGAAAAATCTTGATGGAGTTATAATCAAAGCTCATCCCTTACTCTGTTCATACCTTTTGGGCAGATAGATTCACCCCTTCTCAGCCTCTTTTCTGCCAATGTAGAATGAGGTACACAATAATATAGACCTCAGAGAATGGATTTGGTAAAAACTAAATAAGACGAGACAATCCATATAAGATTCTAAGCTCAGTGCGTGGTGCATAAAAAGATCTAAATATATCGTATAATTAAGTTTTTTTAAGTGAAACACTAAATGACAGCTCTTAATTTGTGTTACAAGCAATAGTTGATTTGTATTGCTATAAACATCCCTCTTAGAACCGTTTTTGCTGTATCCCATAAATTCTGGCATGTCGTATTTTCATTTTCATTTTTCTCCAGGTATTTTTTTATTTCTCCTTCAATTTCTTCATTGACCCAATCGTTGTTTGCCAAAAGCATCATAAAGCCAAGGATTATAGTACCCATGTAAAGGGACACACATCTCTGCCTTGTTGAAGAGGGGAATAGCAATTTTCTAGACATCTCAGGAGATGTTCCCACCACAAAAGAATATTTTGGATGTCCATGAGATCTACTCAAGGAAAGTTTCTCAGTCTTATATTTGAATAAAACATTAACTCAAGATTGTGATAAGGTCCAATGAAGTTAGACCTCTGGAAGTCAAGTGAGTTCATGGAGAAGGAGTAATAAAAACTGGCTTCACCTGTCTTCTAATCTGATCTCCTGGGAACACAGAAACAGCAGGGAAAAATTTCCTTCTGTCCAGACCAGTGTCCCACAGGATGATGATGTTCTCAGAAGTAGGAGTAACAATGGAAACAGCGCCTAATGAGCAGACATAGGGAGCTGTAAATATCTCCTCTGCTATGGTCCCTCAGTGTGGGCAACCTTGGGCTAGAAATGACATGGTTGTTGCTATTGGAGTCCTAAATCTGACACGGGGACCAATACTTCATTCCTTCTTGATGTTCTCTCAGGAAACAGAGCTTCAGTCTCCATCATCAACCATACAGGGATGAATTTGGACTTCCACATGGAAACCTTTCTCTCAGAGACTCCATCCAGGTGTGTCTGACAGCCCAGTAGGAAGTTCAGGAAAGGTTCAGGGAGAATGGAAATGAGAACTTTTACCTGAAGTCACCTGAAAGCCTAACCAGCCTAGTCCAAGGCTGAGAGACTGTTATTTTTGTTTTCTAGGCTGACTAATAAATTTAAAATTAATATATTTAATATATTAAAAGGACAAGTGTCTGTTGGACTCAGCAATACAAGGGTAATAGTTGACATTTAACTGATGGGAATGAAGTTCCAGTTGGATGAGAAAGAAGAAGGAATGGGAATCATATTGTGGTTCCAGTAAAGTCAGAACATACCCCTGATCATTTGGATCATATATTATAATGGAGAAAGCAGAACAATGAAATAAATGCTTTCATGACATAAAGACTTCTGAGATAAATCATAAAAAGAAAAGATAGATTGTCATGGAATATGCAGGATTTTATAGAGTATAGTCTGGGGAGGACATAGCACGTTGGATGAGGAACAGAACCAGGACAAGAACGTGCCCATCGGATTTGTCAAAAAAGAGATCAAATCCCAAACCCAAAGCAAAACAATGGAAAGAATGCCACCAAGAAAAATGAGAGAAGGGCCAGCCTCATCCACTATTGCACCACATAGAAACAAGTGTGGTCACATACACATGGAATAGGTACAGGAATAACAACTAGATCAGGGACCTGAGAAGGATACTGTGCTGAAGCAAGTGGAGCGATAAGGTTCAGTCAGTGTGTGGGCCCTTAAGTCTGAGGGAACTTCAGCACTCACGCTGGCTGCCTGTTCTCTCAGCAACCTGGCTCTTCTGATTGGCTCTTCATTCATATTGCTTTTTGCTCTTTAGCAGGAACTGACCTTCTTTTAAAACTATTTTTTCCTTTACTGTGATGGATTCCAATTTTTTTGACTATGGGGCATGTTTACTGTCCCACAGTAGAAACATGCCTTTTACATTGTGATTAAGCATGTGTGCACATGTAAACACACAAATACATGTGTATGTACACACACACACACATAACACACACACACGATGGAACAAAGAGAATAACCATCAATAATAATCATTCATATACTAGCAGGAAAGATCTATGCTAAACTTCTTACATATATTGACTATAAATTTGTCAATCACCTTAGGAGGATGGATACTGCTACCCACACTATTTGTGTGAGAATATTAGCATTTAGAATGGACTGGCCATCTTTCCAAATTCAAACTGTTAATATGTGGTAGATCCAAGATTCAGAATTCGGTTACTGATTCCAAAACTTTGCATTCAGTATTATTTAGAAAAGTATTTTACCATTTCACCTTTAAAAATTCCCACTACTTTTGTACCTTGTGTATTTTCTTTTGTAAATTGTGGATTTATGTTCTTTGCTTATATTTCTAGTGAATGTTCCTTCATTAACGTGTCTTGAAATTGTAAGTATATCACCGCTTTCTTTTTGTATAAATTGGTTTTTACTGCTTTATTAGTTATTCTGGGAATCAAGGGGATATAGCTTGGGTTGGAATGCTGCCAGAACCAGGAAAGCTTTCTCCTCATCACAATCTCTCAGGGACACCTGAGCTTATTAGATCTTTTTTCCCCCTCATGTCCATTTATTTCCTCTACCTCTATTTTTTGAACTGAGTTCTTTACACTTCTTCAAATACAGGACAGGGGCCGGCCCCATGGCTTAGCGGTTAAGTGCGCGCGCTCCATTGCTGGCAGCCCGGGTTCGGATCCCAGGCACGCACCAAGGCACTGCTTCTCCAGCCATGCTGAGGCCACGTCCCACATACAGCAACTAGAAGGACGTGCAGCTATGACATACAACTATCTACTGGGGCTTGGGGGGAAAATAAATAAATAAATAAAATTATTTAAAAAAATACAGGACAGAAAGTGATCATATTAACATGGAGCACCAAGATTATATGGGAAGCTTATCAACTGGAATTTGTATCCTATTTCTTTATTCTTTAGGGTAAAGATAATTTGATGTTGACAGCTTGATTTTTATCTTTTCTTTCCTAATTATTGTGGCTGGAGGTGAGAAGAGCGTGGAAGCAACATGGCCCCAGGAGGCCAAAGTGTGCCGTGAATGTGTGTGTGTGTGTGTGTGTGTGTGTGTGTGTGTGTGTGTGTGTGTGTGTTTTGTGGGGAATGAGCAGGGGTACCTGAGCTCATATATTCTAACATGTGACCCTTAAAAGACAGACACCAGAATGTTAACCAACACATGGGAATAAGGAGGGGATCCATTTCTAGACACAGGATTCCTTGAAATCAAAATTAATAAAGTGCAAGGAACATGTGAATTAGGGACCCTGTGTCTTGAAGTTTCAGCTATAACATGGAACTTATCATTTTTATAAATATTCTCTGAAACCATCCCCCACCATACTCTGTCATGTTCATTCCCCTCACCAAACCGGCTACATTTTGAGCCTTGAATATCTGAAACAAGCGCCTTACTCAGGGCCTTGGCACTGGTCCTTTCCCCTGCAGGGCACACACTTCCCCAGATAATCTCTTGTCTCCTGCTCAGTCTTCCTTGAGGTCTCTTTTCAAGTGTAACCTTATTTTTAGGTCTTCCTGAATGCCCAGTAAAAATAACATCCCATCCAGTTTCTTTCATATCTGTTTTTTTTCCACATAACATTGTAATTGCAGCATTTCAACTCTGTTACTAAGACCTGTTTCTGTAAAACTTAATTGTGCTATTATTTTTTTTCTAGTCCTCACCACTATCACATGGGGATTTGGGCAATGATACCCAAATTTCAGAATTTCTTCTTCTGTGATTATCAAAGTAACCAGAATTGCAACCTCACATATTTGGGCTTTTTCTCTCCATGTACCTGATCACTGTGTTTGGAAACCTGCTCATCATCCTGGCCACCATCTCAGACTCCCACTTCCACACACCCATGTACTTACTCCTCTCCAGCCTGTCCTTTGTAGACATCTGTTTCATCTCCACCACAATCCAAAAGATATTGATGAATATACTGACACAAAGCAAAGTTATAACCTATGCAGGTTGCATCACCCAGATGTATTTTTCCATACTATTTGCAGAGTGAGACAACTCTCTCCTGGTTATGATGGCCTATGATCACTTTGTGGCCATCCGTCACCTGCTACACTGCATGGTCATCATGAACCCCCAGCTCTGTGGACTGCTGGTTCTGGTATCATGGATCAAGAGTGTCCTAAACTCCTTCTTACAAAGCTTCATGGTGTTGTCAATCTGCACAAATGTGGAAATCCCCCACTTTATTTGTGAACTCAACCAGATTGCCCAACTTGCCTTTTCTGACACCCTTCTTAATGGCACAGTGACGTATTTTGAAGCTGGGCTGTTAGCTAGTGGTTCCCTTGCTGGTATCCTTTACTTACACTCTGAGATAGTTTCCTCCATATGTAGAATCTTGTCACCTCAGGGGAAGTATAAAATATTTTCCACCTGTGCATCTCACCTCTCAGTTGTCTCCTTATTTTATTGTACAGTCCTAGGAGTGTACCTCAGCTCTGCTGCTACATACAGCTCACACTCAAGTGCAACAGCCTCAGTGATGTACACTGTGGTAACATCATATTGAATCCCTTTATCTACAGTCTGAGAAATAAAGACATAAAAGGGTCTCTGAAAACATTTTTGAGATGGCAGCTATAAAAAGCCAATTGTCCTGAGGCTGAAGAAGTGCCCTTGATTGCATGGCTCAAAGCCTCGGAACGAGAAATTGTGATTCTTTGATCATTTTGAAATAGAACTTGCTTCTTCTATTTATTTCCTGGGATTCTATTTCTTTGAATTCAACTTCTCTATACAATTTTGGTGACTCACTTTATTAAGCTTTCTATTCTGTCTGACATATAGACCATTATTCCTGTTTTCTGTTTTCATACACTCCTAAAGTATTTCCCAAATTTGGATCAAAAATATTTGGCAATTTCTATATCTTTCATGGGACAACTTGGATTTCTTAAAAATGATTTCTTCTTAAATGACGTATCATGCCATGTAATTCTTTCCTAGTTTTCCTGAAAGAGTAATCACGAGTTGTATTACTTATATGGATAAAGCTACATTTGGCTTCTACTGCTATTTATATAATTTCATTTTATAAAAAAATATGAAACACAAGCAAATCTATCTTCAAAGGCATCTAGGTAGAACAAGGATTTGTGAAAACGGGACATTGATTAAGATGGATTTATGGAGAAGGTGATGCAAATAAATTATAGGTAGAAGGACAAAGTTAATCTGTTCTACAATTTTGATGCATTCTACTGAATTTTCAGCACTCAATTTAATAAGAAATCAAATTGATAATGAAGTAAATAGACTACTTCATCCTACTACTTACATTTTACTAATTCCAGATTTGTTGGAAGTATAAGAAAGTTTACTAACAGGAAGAAAATTAAGACTTCAGAACTTAAATTCTAATAAAAGATTAATCTTCAAAAATACTGATAATTTTGGGAAAAAATTTTATAAGGAAGGCATGATAGCCAGTGATTATCTAGCTACAAACATTTGTTGTCAGAGATTGTGAGGTTTTGACTGTAAAAATTCCAGGATTAATAAAAAATAGTCATTGATGAGAAAAAAAAATATGAAACCACAGTTTTTACTTTGGGTCCATTATTCTTTTTATTTATTTATTTATTTATTTATTTATTTATTTATTTATTTATGGTGAGGAAGATTAGCCCTGAGCTAACATCTGTTGCCAATCCTCCTCTTTTTGCTGAGGAAGATTGGCCCTGGGCTAACATCCGTGCCCATATTCCTCTACTTTTTTTAGTATATGGGACACCTGCCACAGCATGGCTTGATAAGTGGTGCATAGGTCTACACCAGGGGTTCCACACCTGTGAAACCCAGGTGGCCAAAACGGAGCATGTGAACTTAACCACTATGCCACTAGGCTGGCCCCCCATTATTCGTTTTTACATCACTACTTTAACTACTGTTAAGGACTTTATCATTGTTTCATTTGGTCACAACAAAATGACATCTGTTCAAAAGCACAATCTGTATCAACAGATTGATAGTGATACTATAGACTAGGAATGCCTGAGGCACTCACCTAGGCCCATACTACTTGTTACTCCAACCATAGCCAATGTTGTGTCTGCATCAACCCTTGTGGTTCTTTATTTTTTATTATAGTATAGTTGATATAACATTATATTAGTTTCAGGTGAACAAAGTAATGATTCAATATTTGTATATATTGCAAAATGATAACCACAAGCCCAGTTAACATCCATCACCATACATAGTTCCAAAATTTTTTTTCTTGTGATGAAAATTTTCAAGATTCTCCTCTCCTAACTACTTTCAAATATGCAATACAGTTTTATTAACTATACTCACCATGCTGTCCATTACATCCCAATGACTTATTCATTTTATAACTGGAAATTTGTCCCTTTGGACTCCATACACCCATTTTGCCCACTCCTCACCTCAGGCAATCACCAATATATTCTCTATATCCATGAACTTAGTTTTTGTTTTTTTTTTTCAGATTCCACATTATAAGTGAGATCATACAATATTTATCTTTTTCTCTCTAATTTATTTTACTTAGCACAATACCGTCAAGGTCCATCTATACTGTTGCAAATAACAAGATTCCATTTTTTAATGGATGAATTACATTCAATTGTCTGTGAACACATATACCACATTTTCTTTATCCATTCATCCATTGATGGATATTTACTTTGTTTCCATGGCTTGGCTATTGTAAATAATGCTGCAATGAACATAGGGATGCATATATCTTTTCAAATTAAGATTTTTTCCTTTAAATAAATACCAAGAAGTGGAATTGCTGGATCATATGGTAGTTTTATTTTTAATTTTTTGGGTAACCTCTATTCTGTCTTTCATAGTGGCTAGACCAATTTACATTCCCACCAAGAGTGCACAAGTGTTCCTTTTCCTCGACATCCTTACCAACACCCGTTATTTCATGTCTTTTTGATTATAGTCATTCTAAAAGGTGTGAGTTGATATCTCATTGTGGTTTTGATGTGCATTTCCCTGATGATTAGTGATGTACAGCATTTTTTCATGTACCTGTTGGCCATCTGTATGTCTGTAAAAATGTCTGCTCAGATCCTCTATTTTTTAATTGGATTCTTTGTGTTTTTGCTATTGAGTTGTATGAGTCCTTTATATATTTTGGATATTAACTCCTTACCAGACATACGATTTGTAAATGTTTTCTCGCATTCAATAGGTTGCCTTTTCATTCTGTTGTCAGTTTCCCTTGCTGTGCAAATGTAGACCCTGTTTATTTTATTTTATTTTATTTTATTTTTTTGCTTTCATTGTCTTTGCTTTTGGTGTCAAATCCAAAAACCATCACCCAGACCAATGTCAAAGAGCTTACTGCCTATGTTTTCTTCTAGTTTTAGGGTTTCAGGTCTTATGTTCAAGTCTTTAATCCATTTAGACTTAGTGTTTATGTATGGTGCAAGATAGAGGTCTACTTTCATTCTTTTGCATGTGGCTGTGCAGTTTTCCCAACACAATTTATTGAAGAGACTGCCCTCACCCCATTGTATATTCTTGTCTCCCTTTTCATAAATTAATTAACCATATATGTGTGGGTTGTTTGTGGGCTCTCTATTCTGTTCTATTGATCTATGTATCTTTTTATGCAAATACCATATTCTTTTGATTACTATAGCGTTGTAATATAGTTTGAAATCAGGGAGTGTGATGCCTCCAGCTTTATTCTTCTTTCTCAAGATTGCTATGGCTATTTGGGGTCTTTTGTTCTTCTATACAAATTTTAGGATTGTTTGCTCTTTTTCTGCAAAAAACGCTATTGGAATTTTGATAGAGATTGCAATGAATCTGTATATTGCTTTTGTGTAGTATGGACATTTTAACAATATCAGTTCTTCCAAACCATGAGCTTGAAATATCCTTCCATTTATTTGTCATCTTCAGTTTTTTTCATCAATGCCTTATAGTTTTCAGAGTACAATTCTTTCACCTCCTTAACTAAATTTATTGCTAGGTATTTTATTCTTTTTGTTGCAAATGTAAATGGGATTGTATTCTTGATTTCTCTTTCTGCTAGTTCCTTATTAGTGTATAGAAATGCAACTGATTTTTGTATGTTGATTTTTGTACCCTGCAACTTTAGTGTATTTATTTCTAATAGGTTTTTGGTGGATTCTTTGAGGTTTTCTGTATATAGACTCATGTCATCCACAAATAGTGACAGTTTTACTTCATTTCCAATTTGGATGCCTTTTATTACTTTTTCTTGCCTAATTGCTCTGGCTAAAACTTCTAGTACTATGTTGAATTAAAGAGGCAAGATTAGGTATCCTTGTCTTGTTCCTCTTCTCATAGGAATAGCTTTAAGTATTTTACCTTTGAGTATTAATGTGGTATATCACATTGATTAATTTGTAAATACTGAACCATCCCTGTATCCCTGGAATAAGTTACACTTAATCGTGGTGCATGGTCCTTTTAATGCATTGTTTTATATGATTTGCTAATATTTTCTTGAGGATTTTTGCATTTATGTTCCTCAGCGATATTGGCCTGTAATTTTCTTTTTGTGTGTTGTCCTTGTGTGATTTTGGTATCAGGGTGATGTTAGCCTCATGAAATGACTTAGGAAGCATTCTCTCCTTTTCAGTTTTTTGAAAGGGTTTGAGAAAGATATGTATTACATCTTCGTTGAATGTTTTGTATAATTCACCAGAGAAGCTATCTGGTACTGGACTTTTGTTTTTTAAAAGGTTTTTGATAGTTTCAATATCCTTACTAGTGATTGGTCTATTCAGATTCTCTATTTCTCCTTGATTCAGTTTTGGAACATTGTATAATTTTAAGAATTTATCCATTTTTTCTAAGTTATCCAATTTGTTGGCATATATTTTTCATGGTATTTTCTTATAATAATTCATATTTCTGTGGTATCTGCTATAATTTCTCCTCTTTCATTACTAATTTTATTTATTTGAGACTTCTCTCTTTTTTCTTAGTAAATTTAGCTGTTGGTTTGTCAATTTTGTTTATCTTTTCAAAGAACCAGCTCTTAGTTTCACTGATCCTCTCTATTGTCTTTTTAGTCTCTATTGCATTTATTTCTGCTCTGATTTTTATTATTCCCTTCCTTCTGCTGACTTTGAGCTTTGTTTGTTCTTCTTTTTCTAGTTCTTGAAGCATAGTGTTCTGTTTAAGATTTTTTTTGGTTTTGTGAGGTAGGCCTGTATTGCTATACGTCTCCCTTAATACCACTTTTGCTGCATCTCATAAGTTTTGGTATGTAGTGTTTTCATTTTCATTTGTCTCCAGGTATTTTTTCATTTCTCTTTTGATGTCTTCATTGATCCAATAGTTGTTCAGTAGCATATTGTTTAGACTCCACATATTTGTGGCTTTTCTAACTTTCTTCTTATAGTTGATTTCCAGTTTCATACCATTGTAGTAAAAAAAAAGCTGCTTGATATGGCTTCAATCCTCTTAAATTTGAGACTTGTTTTGTTTCCCAACATATGATCTGTCTTTGAGAATGTTCCATGTTCTCTTGAAAAGAATGTGTATTCTGCTGCCTTTGGATGGAATATTCTATATATATCTATTAAGTTCATCTGGTCTAATGTTTCATTTAAGGCCAATGTTTTCTTGTTGACTCTCTGTCTGGATGATCTATCTATTGATGTAATTGGGGTGTTAAAGTCTCCTACTATTATTATGTTGCTGCCAATTTATCCCTTTAGGTGTCTTAATACTTGCTTTACATATTTTGGTGCTCCTATGTTAGGTACATATATATTACTAAATGTTATGTGCTTTTGGTGGAATGTCCCCTTTATCATAATATCATGTCCATTTTTGTCTCTTGCTATCTTTTTTGTCTTAAAGTCTATTTTGACTGATATAAGTATAGCTACACCAGTTTTCTTTTGAGAGTATCAACTTCCATCCCTTCACTTTGAGCTATGTTTCTCTTTAGAGCTGAGATGGGTCTCCTGAAGGCAGCATATTGTTTGATCTTGTCTTTAAATCCACCCAGCCACTCTGTGTCTTTTGATTGGTGAATTCAATTCATTTAGATATAGCATGATTATTGATATAAGAGGACTTAATGTTGCCATTTTATCTGTTGTTTTCTGGCTGCACTATATTTCCATTGTTTCTTGTTCCTTGTGTTTCTGTCTGCCATTTCAATTTGGTGGTTTTTCTCTGATTTGTTTCTAGGTTTCCTCTTTTTATATGTTTTGTGTCTGTTATGAATTTTTTTGTGTTTTCCATGACGTTCGTGTAAAAGTTCTCATAGATAAGATAGTCCTTTTTCTGCTGACAGCATCTTATCTTCATTTGCCTATGCAGGTTCCATCCTTTTCCTCTTCCTTTTCAATGCAATTATTGTCACAAATTGTTCCTTTTTATATTGTGAGTTCATTACCAAATTGAAGTAGTTGTATTTATTTTTAATTCCTCTTTTCCCTTTAACATTTATGTTATAATTAACTAACCTTTTCTGATGTAGAGTTGCAATTTTCTGATTTTGTCTACCTATTTATCATGTGGCTCAAAATTTTGTATACCTTTGCCATTTTTTTCAAGTAGCAGAGCTCTTTTCAAGATTTCTTTTAAGGCATGTCTAGTGGTGAAGAACTCCCTCAGCTTTTGTTTGTCTAGGGAAGCCTTAATTTCTCTTTCATATCTAAAGGATAACTTTTCAGGTAGAGTATTCTTGTATGACAGTCTTTACCTTTCAAATTTTTGAATATATCATTGCACTCTCTCCTGACCTGTAGATTTTCTGCTGATAAATCTGCTTATAGCCTAATGGGGGTTCCCTTGTAGGTTATTTGGTTTTTTTTCCCTTGGTTGCCTTTAATATTCATTCTTCATCATTGATTTTTGATAGTTTTAATTTAATATGTCTTGGAGAACGTCTTTTTGCATTGAGATAATTGGATGTTCTATTAGTTTTCTGGATTTGTATATCCAGTTCCTTCTCCAGGTTTGGAAAGTTCTCAGCTATTGTTTCATTAAATATGTTCTCTGTTTCCTTTTCTTTCTCTTCTCCTTCTGGGATACTCAGCACCTTTATGTTGCCATTTCTAGTAGAGTCAGATATTTCTCAAAGAATTTCTACATTTTTTTAAAATCTTTGTTCTTTCTCCTCTTTCACCTGCATCATTTCTAGATTTATATCTTCAAGCTCACTAATTTTCTCTTCCATATGGTCTGCTCTATATCCAATGCTTTATAATGCAATCTTCCTCTCATTTATTGAGTTCTTCACCTCTAGAATTTCCATTTGTTTCTTCTTTAGAGTTTCAATCTCTTTGGTAAATTATTTCTTTTGTTCATTAATTTTATTCCTGAGCTTGTTGAACTTCTTTTCTGAGTTTTCTTGTAGCTTGTTGTGTGTCTTTATGACAGCTTTTTGAATTATTTATCAGTTAGATCATATTCTTCCATGACTTTATGCTTGGTTTCTGGAGAATTGTTATTTTATATTTGTAATGCTGTGTTACTGTGGCTTTTTGTAGTGCCTGATGAGTTATTCCTCTGCCAGTGCATTTGTCCTAAGAAACACTTTTCTTATTTAGGTAAGGCTTTGTTTTGATCCTAACTATTCAACGAATTGGAGATCACAAGTCTTTCTTTTGTTTTTCAGTAGGTGGCACTATAGCACCAGTCTTTGGTTTCTCTTACCTGAGCTGCTTCTGGCCATATTTGAGAATACACACTTTCCACCCTCCAAGGCCTCTACTAAGGGTGTTGGTGGCACTCTCATTATCACAGCCTGTGCCTCTTGGGAGGCTTGCTGTTGCTGGTGTTGCTTTAGTCACTGGCTTCACCACTAGAGGTGCAGTGATAAATGACACCTCCACCACATCCAGGATCACCTGGGTCAGAAGCACCACTGTCATGGCAGGGAAAAGGGGATGGTGAGCAGGGAGCCAGTTTCATGGGACTCCACCACCACTGTTGCCCATTTCCTTCTGGCTGCAGGCACCACTGCAGTTGGGAGGCTAGGGCTGTGTGCATGTCTCCATTTCTGCTACCAGGCCCTAAGCTGCATCAAGGGGACTGGGACTGCAGAGCTCCACATTTTCTTTCAATCTGCAGGCACTGCTGCAACCAGGACACAGAGTCACTCATGTGACTCCAATGCTGCCCACAGTGTTCTCTGGGACTGGGGGTGACTGGCTCAGCCACTGCAGCTGAGATGCAGGATCCCAGGCACCAGCTCTGCTGTTCCCGTGTTTAGCCTCTTCTATGTGCTCTAATCCACCCACCTTCATATGTACTGATATGTGGATCTCTCCAGCATCCTGGCATGTTTGGCAAATGTACTATTTGTTGGGTTATGGATGTTTTAATCACAGTAGATTGAAGGGGGAAAGACAGAGGGATCCTTTCATGCCACCAACATGATGAAGTCTCCCTAGAGCATGTTTTTGATAAGCAATTTTTGCCTTACTATTCTGTGCCAGGGATACTGTTGATGCTTAGTTGATAAAACAACAGGATCATAATGAGAATAATAAAATCTCATGACCAGCTACAAAACAAACTATTATGTTAAATCCTACATTACCAGGAAGAGCAATTAAGGTAGTGATATACAAATAAATGACAGACATAAAAGTGAAAAAACTGTGTTCTAAGAATTTCTTCTACAATAAAATTATATAGGAGGTCAGCATCATGGCAGAGTGAGCTTTCCCATAAACTCTACCCCAGATAAGTTATAACAAAAAGGACATTCACACTCCAATGAAGGACACTCACACAACACAAGGGAACATCTGAGAGACACATGCAGCCACACATCTGAGAGTGGACGTGCTGGAGCCCCCAGAGGAAATGGGCAGAGGTAAGGAGAAATCCTCCCCCTCCCCATCCAATGAGTGTCTCCAGGTCCGTGTGGCTCCCAGAGAGGGGGGAGGGGTGGCCCTCTGTGGGGAAAACCATCTCTTTCCAAGCTTTCTCACAGCCTGTGGGAAAATCCCATATAGAGGGTTCTGAACTGTTTGAAGGGTGCTGTCAACATCTGAGCACCCCAGGAGAACAGGTAGTGAGGGAAGAGTGAGAAGCCACCTGGGATTGAGCAAGCAAAAGAGAGAGCCCCTCCCCACTGCACAGCTGGCACTCCAGCTCAGCTGGTTGGTCAGAGCTCTTGGCTCATGGATCACAGGGGGCTCAGAATACACAGCCCTTGATTCCCACCCAGTGGCAGCAGGTGGAAACTGCAACCAGATATTGTTAGAATGAGGAAAAACAAATCAAATCAGCAGGCACAATGCAAAAACACATTAAATCTCCAGACCAGAAGAGAATGACAAGCACCCAGAAATGAACCCTGTAGGCACAGAAATTTATAACCTAAATGACAAAGAATTCAAAACAGCTAACATAAAAAAAGCTCAATGAATTACAAGACAACACAGATAAACAATTCAACTAGATCAGGAATTTCTTCACAAAAGAGATTGAAACCATAAAGAAAAATTAACCAGTATTGTTGGAGATGAAAAACACAATGGGAGCGATAAAGGAAAATCTGGAATCTTTAAAGAACAGAGCTGACAATACGGAGGAAAGAATTAGCATTATTGAGGCTAGGAATGCATATATGCTCCAGATGGAGGAGGAGAGAGAACTAAGACTAAAAAGAAACGAAAAAATTCTCAGAGAAATATCCAACTCAATTAGGAAATGTAACATAAGGGTTATAGGAATTCCCAAGGAAGAAGAGAGGGGGAAAAGGAACAGAGAGCTTATTCAAGGAAATAATAGCTGAGAACTTCCCAAATCTGGGGAAGGAGCTGGAAATATCAGTACAGGAAGCCAATAGATCACCTAAATATATCAACAGGAAAAGGCCCTCTCCAAGGAATATAGTAGTAAAGCTGGCAAAAGTCAACGACAAAGAAACAATATTAAGGGCAGCTAGACAAAAACAAAAAATAATGCACAAAGGAATTCTCATCAGGCTTTCAGCAGATTTATCAACAGAAACTTGACAGGCTAGGAGAGACTGGAATGATATACATAAAATTCTGAAAGACAAAAACTTTCAACCAAGAATGCTCTATCCAGCAAAAATATCCTTCAAATATGATGGAGAAATAATAACTTTCCCAGATGAACAAAAACTAAGGGAGTACATGGCCACGAGACCCCCCACCACAAGAAATGCTCAAGAAGGGCCTCATGCTTGAGGGAAAAAAAAGAGAAAGGGGACACAAATCTTCAAGCAAGGAGAAAAATAGGTAGACAAAATCAGAAAAATAGTAGCTGTCTATGAAAATATATCAGCAAACACTTAAATTCCACAATCAAAGATAAAGGAAAACAGAAAAAATAAATAAATATAACTTCATCACTTTAAACACACACCCACACACAAGATGGAATAAGTTGTGACAATAACAACTTAGAAGAGGAAGAGGAAAGGGATCAAATCAACTTAGTCTAAGGAAATAAGAGGTCATCAGATAGTGGACTATCTCTTCCATGAGATCTTTTATACAAACATCAAGGTAACCACTAAACAAGTAATCAGAACAGAACCACATATGATAAATAAAGAGAAAACTAAGAGTCATCATATAGAAATACCAAACTGAATTGGTAGTCCAAAACACACAGGATGAGAAACAAAGGAAATGCAAAAGAACCAGAAAATAAGTGATAAAATAGCAATATTAAGCCCTCATATATGAATAATCACTCTAAATGTAAATGGATTGAATTCTCCAATCAAAAGACACAGAGTGGCAAGATGGATTAAAAAGCAAGATCCAGGGGCCAGCCCGGTGGCGCAAGTGGTTAGGTGCGCGCGCTCCGCTGCGGCGGCCCGGGGTTCGCTGGTTCGGATCCCGGGTGCGCACCGAAGTACTGCTTGGTGGGCCATGCTGTGGCGGCGTCCCATATAAAGTGGAGGAAGATAGGCACTGATGTTAGCCCAGGGCCGTCTTCCTCAGCAAAAAAAAAAAAAAAAAAGAGGAGGATTGGCAGATGTTAGCTCAGGGCTGATCTCCACACCAAAAAAAAAAAAAAAGCAAGATCCAACAATATGCTGCCTCCAGGAAACACATCTCAGCTCTAAAGACAAAGAGAGGCTCAGAGTGAAAGGATGGAAGACAATACTGCAAGCTAATGGCAAACAAAAGAAAACAGATGTTGCCATACTTATCATACTTATATCAGATTAAGTAGACTTCAAGATAAAATGGGTGGGGCTGGCCCCATGGCTTAGCGGTTAAGTGCACGCACTCCACTGCTGGCGGCCCGGGTTCAGATCCCGGGCGCACACCGATGTACCACTTCTCCGGCCATGCTGAGGCTGCATCCCACATACAGCAACTAGAAGGATGTGCAACTATGACATACAACTATCTACTGGGGTTTTGGGGGAAAAAATAAATAAAGAAATAAAATTTTAAAAAAAACACTTTCTTCAAGATCAAAATACATTTGTTTAAAAAAAAAGATAAAATGGGTGATGAGAGACAAAGGGGGGCAATATATAATGATAAAGGGGAAACTCCACCAAGAAGACATAAAAATTATAAATATATATGCACCCAACATAGGAGCACCAAAGTACATAAAGCAACTACTAACAAACCTAAAAGGAGATATTAACAACAATACAATAATAGTAGGAGATCTTAATAACCCACTTTCATCATTGGATAGATCATCCAGACAAAAAGTCAACAAGGAAATAGTGGACACAAATGAAAAACTAGATGAGATGGACTTAATAGACATACACAGAGCACTCCATCCAAAAAGAGCTGACTATATATTCTTCTCAAGCATGCATGGAACATTCTCAAGGATAGATCATATGTTGGGAAGCAAAGCAACCCTCTATAAATTTAAGAAGATTTAAATCATAACAAGTATCTTTTCTGACCATAATGCTATGAAACTAGAAATCAACCACAAGAAAATAACTAGGAAATTGACAAAGATGGGGAGATTAAACAACGTGCTACTGAACAACCAATGGATCATCAATGAAATTAAAGGAGAAATAAAAAAAATCCAGAGGCCAATGAAAATTAAAACATGCCACACCAACTCATATAGGATGCAGCAAAATCAGTCCTGAGAGGGAAACTCAGAGCAATACAGGCCCACCTCAACAAACAAGAGAAATCCCAAATAAACAACGTTAAACTATGCCTAACTGAACTAGAAAAAGAAGAACAAACAAATCCCAAAGTCAGCAGAAGGAGATAAATAATGAAAATTAGAGCAGAAATAAGTGAAATTGAAACTGAAAAAACAGTAGAAAGGGTCAATGAAACAAAGAGTTGGTTCTTTGAGAAGATAAACAAAATTGACAAACCCTTAGCCATACTCACTAAGAAAAAAAGAGAGAAGGCTCAAATAAATAAAATTAGAAATGAAAGAGGAGAAATTACAACAGATATCACAGAAATACAAAGGATTAGAAGAGAATACTGTGAAAAACTATATTCCAACAAATTGGACAATCTAGAAGAAATGGATAAATTCTTAGACTCATACAACCTCCCAACACTGAACCAAGAAGAAATAGAGAAACTGAATAGACCAATCACAAGTAAAGAAATTGAAACAGTAATCAAAAGCCACCCAAAAAATAAAAGTCCAGGACCAGAAGGCTTCTCCAGAGAATTCTATCAAACATTCAAAGAAGATTTAATAGCTATCCTTCTCAAACTATTCGAAAAAATAGAGGAAAAGGGAACACTTCCTAACCAACATCACCCTGATACCAAAGCCAGACAAGGACAATATTAAGAAGGAAAAATAGAAATACCCTATGAGCCAGCTATCCCATAGACTGGGAATCTATCCAACGAACCTGAAATCAACAATCCAAAGAAGCTTATGCACCCCTATGTTCCTTGCAGCATTATTCACTATAGCCAAGAAGTGGAAGCAATCCAAGTGTCCCTCAACTGACGATTGGATCAGGAAGATGTGGTATATATATACACAATGGAATACTACTCAGCCATAAAAAAGACAAAATCGTCCCATTTGCAACAACATGGATGGACCTGGAGGGTATTATGTTAAGTGAAATAAGCCAGAGAGAGAAAGACAAAAATTGCATGATTTCACTCACATGTGGAATATAAACCAACAAACAGACAGAGGGAACTGTATGGTGGTTACCAGGGGCAAGGGGATTGGAGGGTGGGCACAAGGGGTGAAGGGAGGCATTTATATGGTGACTGACAAACAATAATGTACAACCAAAATTTCACAATGTTATAAACTATTAATACATCATAAAAATTTTAAAAATAAAAATTATATAAATATCCTGAGTTGTGAGATGTTGTTTATTCCATAAAACTAGTACGACTCATCACTATACAAAGCAAATGGGAATCTCCAAATTGTTTCTGATCCAAGGTTGGGAATAACTGTGAGAAATTAGGAAAACAACCAAAGGAAAAATTGTTGGATATCAGAAAGTACAGACATTTTAATAAAGGGAGTTATTTAAATTCAATAGAGAAGTTAAAATTTTAAAAATTGAAATTCCAGCATATAAATAGAAGGGTTAAGTTATTCTTTCATAATCTGATTAAAGAATCACAATTTCTGGCTACTAGGCATTGAGCCCTATAATCACAGGCACTTCTTTAAAAATGGCCCTTTTATGGCTTTCCTCTGAAGAATACATTCAGAGCCCTTCTTATGCCTCTGTTCCTCAGACTGTAGATGAATGGGTTCAGCATGGGTGTGACCACAGTGTACATCACTGAGGTTGTTTCACTTGAGTATGAGCTATGGGTAGCAACTAAGCTAAGATACGCTCCCAGGCTCACACAGCAAAATAAGGAGACAACTGAGAGATGAGATGCATAGGTGGAAAATGATTTATACTTCCCCTGAGCTGATGAGATTCCACATATGGTGGAAACTATCTTAGAGTATGAGTAAAGGAGACCAGCCAGGGAACAACCATCCAGAAGGACAGCTGCAAAATATATCACCATATTATTAAGAAAGGTGTCAGAATAGGCAAGTAAGACCACCTGATTAACTTCACAGACAAAGTGGGGAATTTTCAAGTCTCTGCTGAAGGAGAGCTGCAACTTCATTAAGCAGTGTAACATGGAAGGCAGGACACTGATAATCCAAATTACCAGAACCAGTAGTCCACAGAGCCGGTGGTTCATGATGACTATGTACTGCGTGGGGTGACAGATAGTCACACACTGGTCATAGGCCATCATGGTCAGGAGGGAGGACGCTGTCCAATCCTACAAAAAGTATGAAAAAGTACATCTGCATGATGCAGAAGTTATGACTTTTCTCTGTCTCTGTATATTCACCAGCATCTTTGGGACAATGGTGGATGTAAAACAGCTGTCTACAATAGAAAACTTGGAGAGGAAGATGTACTTGGGGGGTGTGAAGGTTGGAATCAGAGCTGACAGCCAGAATGTTTTTAGCAGATTCATGAGTATGGAGACCAAGTAAATGGACAGGAATAGCCCAAAGAGGAAGGGTTGCAATTCTTTGTCCTTTGAAAATCCAAGAAGAAGAAATTCTGAAATTTGTATATTATTCCATGGTTCCACGTGATTTCTGTGACTACCAAAAAAAGGAAAAAAGAACATGACACAATCATGCATTACTAACCTGGGAGATATGCTAGTATTTATGTTCCACACTCAGGAAATTAATTTTTATATTTGTGTATGGAACATGATAAAAACACTAAAAAACTAGGGATAGAAGGAAACTACCTAATATACTAAAAGACACTTATAAGAAACCCCCAGTGAATATTATACAACTGACCCTTGGTATTCAAGGGAAATTTGGTCCAGGACTACTGTGAATAACAAAATGCATGAATACTCAAGTCCCATATATAAAATAGTAGAAATGCTACAGGTGGAGGAGGAGACAGAATTAAGATTGTTAAAAAATGAAGGAATTTTTCAAGAAATATCTGACTCAATTAGGAAAAGCAACATAAGGATTATAGGTATTCCAGAGGGAGAAGGGAGGGAGAAAGGAGCAGAGAGTTTGTTCAAAGAAATAATAGCTGAGAACTTCCCAAACCTGGGGAAGAAACCAGATTTACAAATACACAAAGTTCATAGAATGCCTAATTACGTCACTGCTAAAAGACCTCGAAGGCATATAACAGAAAGCTGGAAAAAGTCAATGACAAAGAAAAAATATTTAGGGCAGTAAAGCAGAAGAAAATAACCTAGAAAGGAACCCCTATCAGGCTTTCAGCACATTTTTCTGCAGAAATCCTACAGGCTAGGAGAGAACAGAATGATATATTCAAACTACAGAAAGACAAAAACTTTCAGCCAAGAATATTCTATCCAGCAAAACTTTCCTTCAGATATGATGGAGAAATAAAAGTTTTCCCAGCTAAACAAAAGCTGAGAGAGTTCACTGCCACTAGATCTCCCTGACAAGAAATAAGGATGCCCTCACACCACAAACAAAAAGGCAAAGGCCTACAAAGCTTTGATCAAGGAGATAAATAGACAAAATGAGACAAGCTGCAGCTCTCTATTAGAACAGAGAAGCAAATACTCAATTATAACTTACAGATAAAGGGAAAGAAAGCTTCAAAAGTAACTATAAACACTTCAATTTAGTCACAAACTCACAAAACAACACAGAATAATTTCTGGCAACAATAACTCAAGGGGAAGAGGAAAGGAATGGAACCTGCTTAGGTTAATGGAGATAAGAGACTATGAGAAATGGACTATTTCATCTACAAGATCTTTTATGCAAACCTCACGGTAACCACTAAACAAAAAATCAGAGCAGAGTTACAATTCACAAAAAGAGAAAAAACCTCCTCAGAAAACCACCAAAATGAAATGGCAGTCAGAAATACAAAGGAAGAGAAACAATGGAAATATACAACAACCAGAAAACAAGGGATAAAATGGCAGTATTAAGCCCTCATATATCAATAATCACTCTAAATATAAATGGATTGA
Source organism: Diceros bicornis minor (assembly GCF_020826845.1). NCBI lineage: Eukaryota > Metazoa > Chordata > Mammalia > Perissodactyla > Rhinocerotidae > Diceros > Diceros bicornis. The sequence continues at coordinate 7,148,479 of NC_080759.1, read as the reverse complement.
ATTCTCCAATCAAAAGACACAGAGTAGCTGGATGGATTAAAAAACAAGACCCAATGATGTGCTGCCTCCAGTAAACATGTCTCAGCTCTAAAGACAAACATGGGCTCAGAGTGACGGGATAGAAGATGATACTCCAAGATAATGACAAACAAAAAAAAGCAGGTGTTGCCATATTTACATCAGACAAAGCAGACTTAAGTTAAAAAAGACAATGAGAGACAAAGAGGGGCAGTATATAACGATAAAAGGGACATACCACCAAGAGGACATACCACTTATTAATATATATGCACCTAAAACAAGGGCACCAAAGTACGTAAAGCAACTATTAACAGACCTAAAGGGAGAAATTAACAGCAACACAATAGTAAGGGCACTCAACACCCCACGTACATCAATGGACAGATCATCCAGACAAAAAGTAAACAAGGAAATAGTATATCTAAATGAAACACTTGATCAGATGGACTTAATATTTATATATATACACAGAGCATCCTATCCAAAAACAGCAGAACATACATTCTTCTCAAGTGCACATGGATCATTCTCAAAGATAGACCAAGGGCTGGCCCGGTGATGTAGTGGTTAAGTGCACGCACTCTGCTGTGGCGGCCTGGGGTTTAGATCCCGGGTGCGCACCGACACACCGTTTGTCAAGCCATGCTGTGGCAGTGTCCCATATAAAGTGTAGGAAGATGGGCACGGATGTTAGCGCAGGGCCAGACTTCCTCAGCAAAAAGAGGAGAACTGGCAGATCTTAGCTCAGGGCTGATCTCCCTCACAAAAAATAAAAAAGATAGACCATATGTTGGGAAATAAGGAAAGCCTCAATAAATTTAAGAAGATTGAAATCATCTCAAGCATCTTTTCTGACCATAGTGCTATGAAACTAGAAATTGACTATAAGAAAAAAACTAGGAAAGTCAGAAATATGTGGAGACTAAACAACATGCTACTGAACAACCATTGGAATCAATGAAGAAATCAAAGGTGAAATTAAAAATTACCTGGAGACAAGCGAAAATGAAAATACAACATACCAACTCTTATGGGATGTAGCAAAAGCAGTCATAAGAGGGAAATTCATAACAATACAGGCCCGCCTCAACAAACAAGAAAAATCTCAAATAACTAACCTTAAACTGCACCTAACAGAACTAGAAAAAGAAGAACAAGCAAAACCCAAAGTCGGCAGAAGGAGGGAAATAATAAAAATCAGAGCAGAAATAAATGAAATAGAGACAAAAAATAAGTAGAAAGGATTAATGAAACTAAGAGCTGGTTCTTTGAGAAGATAAACAAAATTGACAAACACTTAGCCAGACTCACCAAGAAAAAAAGAGAGAAGGCTCAAATAAATAAAATCAGAAATGAAAGAGGAGAAATTACAACAGATCCTGCAGAAATACAAAGGATTATAAGAGAATACTATGAAAAACTGTATGCCAACAAATTGGATAACCTAGAAGAAACAGATAAATTCTTAGGTCATACAACCTCCCAAAATGGAATCAAGAAGAAATAGGGAATCTGAATAGACCAATCACAAGTAAAAAGATTGAAACGGTAATTAAAAATCTCCCAAAAAATGAAAGTCCATGACCAGATAGCTTCTCTGGAGAATTTCATCAAACATTCAAAGAAGATTTAATACCTGTCTTTCTCAAACTATTCCAAAAAATTGAAGAAGATGCAACCCTTCCTAACTCATTCTATGAGGCCAACATTACCCTGATACCAAACCAGACAAGGACAACACAAAGAAGGAAAATTACAGGCCAATATCACTAATGAACATAGATGCAAAAATCCTCAACAAAATATGGCAAACAGGATACAGCAATATGTTAAAAGGATCACACACCATGATCAAGTGGGATTTATTCCAGGGACGCAGGGATGGTTCAACATCCACAAATCAATCAATGTGATACAGCACATTAACAAAATGAGGAGTAAGAATCACACGATCACCTCAATAGATGCAGAGAAAGCATTTGAAAAGATCCAACATCTATTTATGATAAAAACTCTGAATTAAATGGGTATAGAAGGAAAGTACCTCAACATGATAAAGGCCATATATGACAAACCCACAGCCAACATCATACTTAATGGTGAAAAACTGAAAGCCAATCCTCTGAGAACAGGAAGGAGATGAGGGTGCCCACTCTCACCACCCTTATTCAACATAGTACTGGAGGTTTTGGCCAGAGCAGTTAGGCAAAAAAAGAAATAAAAGGAACCCTAGTTGGAAAGAAAGAAGTGAAACTCTCTCTGTTTGCAGATGACATGATTCTATATAGAGAAAACCATAAAGAATCTATCAGAAAACTATTAGAAATAATCAACAACTACAGCAAAGTTGCAGGGAACAAAATCAACTTACAAAAAACAGTTGTATTTCTATACACTAACAATGAACTAGCAGAAGGAGAAATCAAGAGTACAATCCCATATATAATCGCAATACAGAGAATAAAATATTTAGGAATAAACTTAACCAAAGAGGTGAAAACCCTATACACTGAAAACTATAAGATATTATTGAAAGAAATTAAAAAAGACAAAGAAATGGAAAAATATTCCATGCTCATGGGTTGGAAGCATCAACATACTTAAAAAGCCCATACTACCTAAAGCAATCTACAGATTCAATGAAATCCCAATCAGAATCTCAATGACATTCTTCATGGAAATAGAACAAAGAATCCTAAAATTTATATAAAACAACAAAAGACGTTGAACAGCCAAAGCAATCCTGAGAATAGAGAACAAAGCTGGAGGCATCACAATCCCTGACTTCAAAATATACTACAAAGCTATAGTAATCAAAACAGCATGATATTGGCCCAAAAACAGACACATAGATCAATGGAACAGAATTAAAAGCCCAGAAATAAAACCACACATCTATGGACAGTAAATCTTCGACAAAGGAGCCAAGAACATACAACGGAGAGAGGGAAAGTCTCTTCAATAAATGGTGTTGGGAAAACTGGACAGCCACATGCAGAAGAATGAAAGTAGACCATTATCTTGTACCATACACAAAAATTAACTCAAAATGGATTAAAGACTTGAATATAAGACCTGAAAACATAAAATTCCTAGAAGAAAATATAGGCAGTACACTATATGACATTGGTCTTAGCAGCATCTTTTCAAATACCATGTCTACTTGGCCAAGGGAAAGAAAAGATAAAGTTAACAAATGGGACTACGTCAGACTAAAAATCTTCTGCAAAGCAAAGGAAACCATGAACAAAACAAAAATACAACCCACCAGCTTGGAGAAAATATTTGCAAATCATTTATCCAACAAGAGGTTGATCTCCAAAATATATAAAGAACCCATGCAACACAACAACAACAAAATCGAACAACCCAATCAAAAAATGGGCAGAAGACATGAACAGACATTTTTCCAAAGAAGATATATAGATGGCCAACGGGCACATGAAAAGATGTTCAACATCGCTAATCATCAGGGAAATGCAAATCAAAACCACCATGAGATATCACCTCACTCTCGTCAGAATGGCTGTAATTACCAAGACAAATAACAACAAATGTTGGAGAGGATGTGGAGAAAAGGGAATCCCCATGCACTGCTGGTGGCAATGCAAATTGGTGCAGCCACTATGGAAAATACAATGGAGATTTCTCAAAAAAATTAAAAATAAAAATATGATACAATCCAGCTATCCCACTACTGGTTATTTATCCAAAGAACTTGAAATCAATGATTCAAAGAGATTTATGCACCCCTATGTTCATTGCAGCATTATTCACAATAGCCAAAACATGGAAGCAACCCAAGTGCCTTTCTACAGATGAATGGATAAAGATGATGTGGTGTATATATACAATAGAATGCTACTCAGCCATAAAAAGAGACAAAATCATCCCATTTGCAACAACATGGATGGACCTTGAGAGTATGATGTTAAGCAAAATAAGCCAGACAGAGAAAGACAAACACTGCATGATTTCACTCTTATATGGATGATAACAAACATATGGATAAAGAGAACAGAGTAGTGGTTACCAGAGGGAAAAGGGTTCGGGGGGTGAGTGGAAGGGGTAAAGGGACATATATGTATGCTGACTGGCAATAATTAGACTACTAGGGGTGAGCAAGATGAAGTCTATCCAGAAACTGATAAACAATAACGTACACCTGAAATTACACAATGTTGTAAACCATTATGATCTCAATAAAATTACTGGGAAAAAAAGGACACTGTGAACAGAACAAAAAGCAACACACAGAATGGGGAAAAAATTTGCAAATCATATATCTGTTCAGGGATTAAAATCCAGAATACATAGAGAACTCCCAGAACTCAACAAAACAAGAAAAAGAAAACAGCCCAATTCAAAAATGGGCAAGAACTTGAATAGACATTTTTCCAGGAAAGTATACAAATAGCCAATAAGCACATGAAAAGGTGCTCAACATCATTAATCATTAGGAAAATGCAAGTCAAAACTACAATGAGAAACCATCTCACACCCATTAGGATGGCTACTATCGAAAAAACAGAAAACAAGTGTTGGCAAAGATGTGGAGAAAAATAAAACCCTTGTACTTTCTTGGTGGGAATAAAAATGGTACAGCCACTGTGGAAAACAGTATGGTGGTTCCTCAAAAAATTAAAAATAGAGTTATTTTTAACTCCATATGATCCACCGATTCCACTTCTGGGTATGTATCCAAAAGTATTGAAAGCAGGATCTTGAAGAGATACTTGTACATATATGTTCATAGCAGCATTATTCACAATAGCTAAAACATGGGAGCAACCCAAATGTGCATTGACAGGCGAATGGATAAGCAAAATATGGTATACACATACAGTGGAATATTATTCAGATTTAAAAAGGAAGGACATTCTGACGTGCTACAACTTGGATGAATCTTGTGGACATTATGCTAAGTGAAATGTCACTCACAAAAGAATAAATACTGTATGATTCCACTTATATGAGGTACTTAGAGTCATCAAAATCATAAAGTCAGAGAATAGAATGGTGGGGGCCACAGGTGTGGGAGAGTGGAAAATGGAGAGTTATAGTTTAATGGGTATAGAGTCTCAATTTTACAAAGTGAAAAGAGATTTGAAGATGGATGGTGGTGATGGGTGCAAAGCGTTATGAATGTACTTAATATCACTGAACTGTACATTTAAAAATGGTTAAAATGGTATATTTTACTTTATATGTATTTTACTGTAGTAAAAAAATTGAATAGATAAATTTATCCAAAATAAATAAGCAGTGATATCTTTATGATGTCAAACACCTTACAGATTGAACACTCCAAGGGAAAAGTGAGCAGAAGAAATAAAACAATTCACAAAAGGAAATATACAAAGTATAACAAAAATTGGATGTTTTTTATATGAAACAGTTGAAGATTTTTTTCCCGTGCCTATTCCATAATTATTTGACTATATTTATTTGGGTTTTATGTGGTCCAATAGGGGGTGTGGCAAGCCCCTTTCTCACTTTTCTTGCATAGCATCTTTTCTTTGTTATTTTTGGGCTTTGGGTTTTGATCTCTTTTTTGACAGGTCCAATGGACACATTCTAGTCTTCATCCAACATGCAAAGGCCTCCCCAGACCACACTTCATAAAATCCTGCACACAACATAATAATTCTATCCTTTTACACAATATAACTCTCTTCATATGATTTATAAATGAGGACATATGTCATAAACAAATTTATTTCATTGTACCATCACTTCCCTGTACAATATAAAGCAAGGTCCAAATAAGCATAATTTCACCTGCTTTATTCACCTTTGTTTTTATCACAGAAGTATGTGAATATATGTGCACTAATATAAAAACATTTTTGAAAAAAATGAAAAGTTACGAAATAATAGTGTCAGGGAAATAAGACCAGGATAAACATAGTGGATTCCAAAAACTGTATTAAATAAAATTAAATGCATTATCAAAAACTCACTGAAAATGGTATAAAATACCAATAATTTAATATATCAATATGGATTAATAATTAAATTGGCAAAGATATAGACAGAAAAGGATATATACATAACATTCCTAAAATGTTCTGGCATGTAGAAGATGTTCACTCATCATTTGTCGAATGAATCAGGAATTAGACCTTGGTATATACAGACAATTAAGATATGGCAAGGTTGTATTTCCATTTAGTTGGAAAAGGCTGGATTGTTGAATAAAACCTGGCATAAATGGCTATCTGAAAGAAAATGAAGTTGGTCCCCTACCTCACACATCTTACAAATAATCAGAGAGACTAAAGACCTCAGTGAAAGAAAAAAATGCATTCTAGATGGACATCTAGAAAACTACGTATAAAATCTACAGGTAGGAAAAAACATGTTAATTAAGGCAAGAAACTGAGATGAAGAAGTTATATATAATTAATAAAATTTTAAACACTTTTATGGTCAAAATATCTCCAGAAAAGTCAATAGAGAAACAATAATCTGTAAAAATCATTTGAAATGCTGATAATTGTAGAAAAATGGGCACACAATATATAGCATAATAATAATAACAGGCAGATCAAAATCCTGGCCAAATATGTGAATTTTGCTTTAACTCACTAATAGTTTACGAAAACAAGAAATCTCTTCCACACCCATCAACGTGTCAAAAAATTTAAAGAGCTGTCACATTGATTGGAGTTGGAACTTTTTAACAGGTAGCAAAGTGGTACTCTCTCATTTTCATAGCAGAAAGGCAAAGTGCTACAATATTTTGGGGAAATAATCTGAAGACAGCTATAAACATTAAAAATAAAGATATTCTTTAACTCAGGATTTCTCAGTCTCGGCACTATTGACATTCTGGGCCAGTTCATTCTCTGTGGTGGGGTCTGTCCTGGGCATTGCAGGATGTTTAGAGCATCCCTGGCCTCGACTGACAGCTTGCCATTCTGACAGCCTAAAATGTCTCTGGACACTGCTCAATGTCCCCTAGGAGACAAAATTGCCCCCAGTGGAGAGCCAGTGTTTTAATTTAATCTCAAAATATTTCTGTATAATTAATATAATAGCAATTTAAGGAGAAAAAAATATGAAAAATCATCAAATGTGTAAATGGCAGAGCCACACCCTGAAATATTAGGCAACAATAGAAACAGTGAATTAGCATTATACTAGTTGATTGGAGACAATTCCGTAAGTTACTACTGAGAAGGAAAGAGGGTGACAAGCTAGTAAAAAAAGACTGCACTAGGGGCCAGCCCGAGGGTGCAAGCAGTTAAGTGCACGCGCTCTGCTGTGGCTGCCCAGTGTTCACTGGTTCGGATCCTGGGCGCCCACTGATGCACTGCTGGTCGAGCCATGCTGTGGCGCCATCCCATATAAAATAGAGGAAGGTGGGCATGGATGTTAGCTCAGGGCCAATCTTCCTCAGCAAAAAAAAACAAAAAGAGGAGGATTGGCATCAGATGTTAGCTCAGGGCTGCTCTTCCTCACCAAAAAAAAAAAAAAAAGACTGCACTAAAGCATAAAGACCATTTCAATGTGCATAGGATTCTATTCATGCATTTGTATAAAAAATTCATGTGTGAATATGTACGTGTACATAATAGAGAAACACAAGTTTTAAAACAAACAAAGAACTATGGAATAAAGAATGGTAGTAAGAATGCAATTTGGTCAAGTATGTATGGTTTCAAATTACTGTATGAAACAAAACAGAATGAGAATCTAAAACTAACTTTATAGAGAGGTATAAAATAGTAATAATTTAACGAGACCAACATGGGTCACTAATTCCAGATCACATTGCTTAAAGACTTGGAAATAGAATATGAAAGAAAGTCTTTTAAAATGTAGGTAGGAATAAATATCAAAGTCATAATTTCATCTTATAAAAATACATATGCATTCAAATTTGTTTATGAAAGAAAAGGCGATCTTCCATCAAATAACAAAGAAGAATGCCTTCCAAACGATGGCTGAAGGTGATGTGACTTTCAGAAACAGATCTAATGACAAAAGCCTGAAAAGCACAATAACGAATAACAGAGATGTGAAGACAAGTTGGAATTATGTATAAAAGGTGATTTATTAATTCAAATGTTGAGGAAGAACTTTCTACACTTAAAAAGTAATAGGAAGAAGAAAATATGACTGAATGATAACTTTGACCACACAAAATTTGTAAACTTTTACACTTTCCCCCAATACATTTATACATACATAAAAAACTAAATGTCAAATAGAAATGTTGGTGAAAAACTCCAATTCTTATGTTTGAAAGAATGCAATTGAAAACAGGAATGTTAATACTGAACCCACTATACAAAAGCAAAGAACTTGCACAGACAATTTGCAAGAGAGAAAGTAAATATCTAAGAAACCTGCAAACATATTCAGCCTCCACAGTAAGAAAATAATAGCAAAGTAAAGCTCTGTAGTATACCACTTTTCACCTATTAAATAATTTTTTCATGTGAATACCTAGCATGAAAGAAGACACTGCAAAATATACGTGAGTCGTGCATACATCAGACTCATGATCCACTGGTTGGAATCTTTATCATCAAGATAGAAACATATTCAAATGTGCCCTGACTTAAAAATTAAAAAAGGAATGCCTTCACTTGACTATGTATATCTCCATAGCTATTACACTATTTCTCTACTTCTCTTAATTGCAAAGATTCATGGATTTATGTTCTACTTTTACTGGAACCACTTTACACCACCCAAACCTTCTTCTGATAAGACTTCCATTACTAGCACTTAATTGTCAACAGTCTCCCCTGCATTGCTGAGTTCAATGTTCACTTCTCTTTTTAGCATCATAAGTAAACATTTAATAAGTTAATAAAATAAGCAAAGAGCCACAGCAATCTTTCATCACTTGGCTAGGCTGGATTGGCTCTGAGGAGACTTAAGGTAAGTGTCCTTGGCTTCCATTCTCTCTGACCCTTTCCTGCAGTACCTACTGGGCTTTTGGACTCACCAGGATGGGAATTCTGACATGAGGGTCTCCAGATGGAAATCTGAATTACCCCTGGATGGTTGATGTCGGAGACTGAAGCTCTGTTCTCAGACAAGACAGTAGGGAGAGTCCCCAAGGAAGACTTAGGATTCAAAAAGAAATAACCAGATCCCATTGAGCCCAAGGTTGTACATCTGAGGGACAACAGCAGAGGTAATGTTTACAGCTCCCTATCTGCTCATTAGGTACATTTCTTCTTGGTAATCTAACCCCTGAGAACATCATTTCCCTGGGATGATGAAGCAGGACATTGCTCTGCATGGAGAGGAATTTTTTTCCTCCATAGATTCTCTGTTCCCAAGAAACCAGATTAGAAGTCAGGTGATTCCAGTTTTTATTACTCTTCCATAAACTCACCTGGCTCCCATAGAGCTACCATCCTAACACCTTATCCCAACCCTGAGTTCAAGTGTTACTAGATTCCTTGTGTCTCCAAAATGACTCACGGTGGAACACTGACATGATTATCTCCAGAAAATTGCTGTTCCCCCCTTCAAAAATGTGGAGAGCTGTGTTCTTTTGACATAAAACCATGAGTACTACAATTCTTGGCTTCATGACACTTTTGCCAAAACAACTGAGAGTTTAGAGCTTGTAATGCAAATTAAGAGCTGTCATTTAGTCTTCATTGTATAACACTTTGTTAATTAAATGATATGTAGGGGCTAGCCTGGTGACGTAGTGGTTAAGTTCGCATGCTTCACTTTGGCGGCCCAGGGTTCACACGTTCAGATCTTGGGTGCGGACCTGTGCATCACTTATCAAGCCATGCTGTGGCAGGCGTCCCACATATAAAGTAGAGGAAGATGGGCATGGATGCTAGCCCAGGGCCAATCTTCCTCAGCAAAAAGAGGAAGATCGGCAACAGATGTTAGCTCAGGGATAATCTTCTTCACAAAAAAAAAAAAAAATATATATATATATATATATATATATATGTGTTGAGTTTCAGTTTCACAAGATGAAAAGAGTTAAGGGGATGGGTAGTGGTGATGGCTGCACAACAATATGAATGTATTTAATACCACTGAACTGTACACTTAAAAATGGTTAAGGGCCAGCCCCAATGGCCTAGTGGTTAAAGTTCAGCGTGCTCTGCTTCAGTGGCCCAGGGTTGGTTCCTGGGTGAAGAACCACACCATTCATCTGTCAGTGGCCATGCTGTGGCAGTAGGTCACATTTCAAAAAAAAGAAAAAGAGGAAGATTGGCAATAGATGTTAGCTCAGGGCAATTCTTCCCCAACAAAAAAAAGAAACAAATGGTTAAGATAGTAATTTTATGTTGTGTATTTTAGCACAATAAAAAATCTTTAAGGGGCTGGCCCAATGGTGCAGTGGATAAGTGCGCGCGCTCCACTGCAGCAGCCCAGGGTTTGAAGGTTCAGATCCCGGGCGTGCACCGACTCACTGCTTGGTGAGCCATGCTGTGGCGGCGTCCCATGTAAAGTGGAGGAAGATGGGCACGGCACAGATGTTAGCCCAGGGCCAGTCTTCCTCAGCAAAAAAGGAGGATTGGCAGATGTTAGCACAGGGCTGATCTCCTCACAAAAAAATTTTTTTTAATTAAAATATATATATTTGGATCTTTTTTATGCATGTGCCCCAAAATTAGTACCTTATATGGATTGTCTCATTTAATTTTTATAAAAGTCCACTCTCTGAGGTCAGTACTATTATGAACTTCACTCTAAACTTGTGGAAATTGGGGTCCAAAGGGTTAAGTGATCTGCCCAATGTTACAAACTGAGTAGGAGATGGGCTTTGGTTGGAACACCATCAAGATGTTTCCAGTCCTCGTGCTCTCACCTAGTCCTTCTCACTAGGAGAGATTTTGCCTCCAGGGGATATTTGGAAGTATCTGGGGAAATTTTTGATTGTCACAACTGCCACCTAGTCAGTTGAGGCCATGAATTCTGCACAACATCCTACCATGCACAGGACAGCCTCCGTCACAAAGAATTATCCATTACAAATGTCAACAGTGAGACGGTTGAGAAACACTACTCTAGACAAGAATTTCTTCAATTTCATTGTGTATCTGAATCATTTGGGGATCTTCTCCAAATGCAGATTCTGATACAGCAGGGCTAATATGGGCCCAGAGAGCCTGCAATGGTATCTAGCTCTCATTTTGTATTGATCCAGCAGGTCTTGGTCTGTGGGCCTTTCTTTGAGTACCAAGGCTGTGGTCCAGTGTTAGAGTCAGGTGTAGGTATTTCGAGGCATTCTCCACCAAAAGTCCTCCTGCCTACCTCAGGTCTGACCTTAGGTGATTAAATGTTGGACTCAGTAGTTCAGCTTCTGCATACACAAGTTTATATGTGCCCCTTGAGTATTTCCCTCATGACAGGAAATACAAGTTTTAGGCCTTCAGTTCCTTATCTATAAACTCAGGAAATTCTGCCTAACCTTATAAAGTTGATGTAAGAAGTTAGAAATAATCTGGAGCACATAGGAAATTACCTGGCACAGAGCAGATGCTCAATCCACAGCAGCTATGGTGACTGTGTCCCAGTTCCATATTTACTAAGCTCATTGTAACAAAGGATAAGTCTCTAGGCACAGGCAATGAGTCCAGCATTTCCCTCCTCCTGGGACACAGAGTCTAGATCTTGAAGGGGGACCTCCTCCAAGGGCCCTAGGCAGGGAGCAGAGTGCTTGCAAGGCCACCATGCTATGCCTATGGACGTAACTTCTGACCACCTCACACTAGATTCAAATGACCACAGTAAGAATTATTAGACTTTTTCAAGATATTTTCCTATGTTCCACTCTTGTGAATATCTGTAAAGCTGCTATTTTTTGGTGAATCAAGTTATTCTTCCAACTCTTTTCATCCTCCTTGTTGCAAACCTATAGCACACATTTCATAAACGTTTGATGTCAACAGAAGTATGATATGCTTCTATGACTGTTTCTCCATCCTATAGATTGTTTAATTTTTCACTATTATTCATCCCCTCATTCTTTTCTCCGAGTGAATGAATTGAGAGGCTTAAACCCACTTTCCTCAAAGAAATTTTATTGAATAAATACCTATATTAGATTCCTATTGCTGCTTAAAATATTCCCACACTAGTTTCTTAAAACAAACAATATGCTCTTACAGTTATGGCTGTTAGAAGTTTGAAATGAGTCTCATTGGGCTAATATTAAGATGTCTGCAGGGCTGGATTCTTTATAGAGGCTCAGGGGAGAATATGTTTCCTTTCCAAGTCAAGTTTGTATTGCTGGCCACCTACATCCCTTGGCTCAGGGCCCTTCCTCCATCTTCAAAGCCAGCAGTGTAGCATTTTCAAAATCTCTTGCACCAACTCTTTGTCTCCCTCTTCAACATTTAGAAGACTATTGTGATTATCTTAGTCCCACCTGGATAACCGTGGCTAATCTTCTCATCTTAAAGTCAGCTGATGAGCAAGCTTGTTCAATCTGCTACCTTAATCCTTCCTTGCTATATAAAAAAAATAACATATTCAAAGGTAGTATGGATTAGGATGTGGACATATTTTGGAGGCCCTTATTCTGCCTACTACAAAGTCTTTTTCAGAAGTGTATTATTTTCTGTCACTTAAGGATCCTTATATAAAAGAAACAATCACAAATTTTACCACAGCCTCTGGAATGAGTGAATACACTATTCCTTCAAAATTGCATGCAAAGACGATGTTTGGTGCCAAAGACCTAAACTACCTACACCTAAATCTAACCAAGGATCACAGCCTTGCTACTCAGAACGGTCCACAGACCAGGACCTGCTGCATCAACATCACCCAGGAGCTTGTTAGAAATGAAGAATCTCTGGGTCCACCAGGACTTGTCAAATCAGATTTTTCATTTGTAGTAAAATCCTTGTTTATTCATAGGCACTTTGAAGTTGGAGAGGTTCTCATCCAGAATAGATTTTCTCACCTTTTACCATCGACCTTTGAGGCAGAATAATAATACTCTGGGGGTGCTTTCCTGTGGATTGTTGGTGTTTAGCAGAATCCATTCAGACTTTGCCAAACATCCCCAGGGGAACAACTATTTTTGGTTGAGAACCACTGTCCCAGAGTTTGAGAACTAAAAGCATCCTTACAGAATTACATTTAAGGTTAATCACATTCTCAGAAGTTAACTTTGGGAAGATCACTAAACTCCTCCAAGCACCATTTATGCAATGGAGAATGGAGTTCAAAAATGTACTTCCTGGGGCGGGCCTGTTGGCCTAGTGGTTAAGTTTGGCACCTTCCACTTTGGCAGCCCCAGTTCATGGGTTCAGATCCCAGGCATGAACATACACCACTCGTCAGCCACGCTGTGGCAGTGACCTACATATGAAGTAGAGGAAGACTGGCACAGATGTTAGCTCATGGCTAATCTTTCTCAAGAAAGAAATGAGGAAGATTGGCAACAGATGTTACTCAGGGCTAATCTTCCTCAGCAAAAAAGAAAAGAAAAATGTACTTCCTCAAGGATAATACATTTACAAAATTAAATCAGACAATCCCTATAAGGTGCTAAGCTTGGGTTATAGTACATCAAAAGATCAAAATATATCTCTTAAAATTAACAAACATTTTATAATGAGGGACTAAATGACAGCTCTTAACTTGTGAGATAAGTATGAAGTTCCTAATTGTTATGGCAACAGTGTCAAGACGCCAATATGTGTAGTGCCCAAGGTTTATTATCAAAAGAATGCAGAATGACATCAGGAACATGGGGAAGTGAGTTGTTCTCTTTGTTTCTCCCCTCTAAGTTGCAATGAGTCAGACATCCAGTAACCAAAAAAGGACTTCCTGCACAGCACACCAGAAAGCCTGACTGACCCATGCATCTATACATCTGAAGGTGGGTGGACTGGACCTCCAGGAGGCCATGGAACTAGGGGAGCAGTCCCCTCCCTCTCCCCCAGCAGCAGTGATCCAAAATGCAGATTCTCACAGTGGCACACACACCAGTGACCACAGGCTGTAAGGGCAAACATGGCCCTCATGGCTTGGCCCCTGCCCCCCACCCCCAGCAGTAGCAGGTGGCAAACACATCCTGAGGCTTCAGGACACAGAGCAGTGACAGTGACCCAGCCCCCTCCTCCTCCCCTGGCAGTGGCGCTGGTCTCTGCAGCAGTGGGGACAGCAACCAAAACATGGGTTTCACCAGCAGGAGAAGGGTGCCCTGACCTCAGGTCTCAAAAAGCACACCAGTGGGTGCCAGTGAGCAGAGACTGCAGGGCCAGCAACAACACTTGTGTCATAGCCCCCACCTCTCCCCCAGCAGTGGCAGGTGGCACCTATGACCTGAGGCTTCAGGAACCACAGCCAAATCTGAGACCCAGACCCCACTGGCAGCACCCCTGACACTGGCTCTACCAGGATCAGGGGCTTCATACAAGAATCCAGGCCCCCAACATCAACAGCAACACCTGTGAACCCAGCACCCCTTGCTAAGGTGCTACCAGCATCCCCAGATAACCCAGGAGCAGCAGCAAAGGTGGTGCATGGGGCAGCAGCACCCCAGCCTGTGGAGATCCTATGGAGAGCAAGTAGGGGGACACAAAAACCAGGTGACCCCAGAGCAGCAGAAGTGCTCACAGCCTGGTGACCCCAGTGACAACACCTGAGACTTCAGTGATATCAAAAGCAGCAAGGCACCAGTAACCTCAGAGGCACAAGCAGCACAAGAAGGGCACTGAGGATGCCTCAAGCAGAGGCAGTGAAGGGTGGAAAGTGCAGGCTCTCAAATACAACCAGAAGCAGCTCAGAACCAAAGTAACCAAAGCCATACCCAAGTAAGAAAGGTGTTTACCACCACAAATGCACCAGCAGAGGATCAATTCATCAAACACCATGAAAAACTGGAGTAACACAGCAGAACAGAAGGATAATGACAATTCTCCAGAAACCAAACTTGAAGTAACAGAGGATTATAATCTGACTTACAGAGAATTCAAAATAACTGTCATAAAAAAACTCAGTGAGATACAAGAAAACTCACAAAAATAGTTCAATGAGCTCAAGAATAAAATGAATAAACAGAAGAAACACTTCACCAAAGAGATTTAATCTCTAAAAAAAACCAAAAAGATATTCTGTATATGAAGAACACAATTAATGAGATAACAAATGAAGAAACCAAGAACAATAGAGCAGATATTATGGAGGAGAGAATTAGCGATCTCGAAGATAGCAACCTAGAAATGAACCAGGTGGAGGAGGAAAGAGAACTAAGATTTTTATGAAATGAATAAATTATTTGAGAAATATCAGACTCAATTAGGAAAAGTAACATAAGGACTATAGGTATCTCAGAGGAAGAAAGGAACAGAAAGCTTATTCAAAGAAATAATAGCTGAGAACTTCCCAAACCTGGGGAAGGACCTGGACATGCAAGTACATGAAGCTAATAGAACTCCTAATAACATCAATCCAAAAAGACTTTCTCCAAGGCATATAATATTAAAACTTTCAAAAGTCGATGACAAAGAAAAAATATTAATGGTGGCCAGACAGAAGAAAATAACCTACAAAGGAACCCCCATCAGGCTTTCAGCAGATTTCTCAGGAGAGACCTTACAGGCTAGGAGACAGTGGAATGATATATTCAAAAGCCTGAAAGACAAAAACTATCAGCAAAGAATACTCTATCCAGCAAAATGATGGAGAAATAAGAGCTTTCCCAGATAAACAAAAGCTGAGGGAGTTCATTGCCAATAGACCTGCCTTAAAAAAATAATGAAAGAAGCCCTCCTACCTGAAAAAAAGGCAATGGTTTACAAAGCTTTCAGCAAGGAGATAAATAGACAAAATCACAAAATCACAGCTCTCTATCAGAACAAGATAGCAAACACTGAATTATAACATAAAAGATAAAGGGAAAGAAAGCATCAAAAATAACTATAAACACTTCCATTTACACAAACTCGCAACGCAAAAAAGAATAATTTGTGACAACAATCACTCAGAAGGAGAAGGGGAAAGAGAGGGAACCTGATTAGGCTAATGGATATAAGAGGCTATCAGAAAATGGACTATCTGATCCGTGAGATCTTTTATACAAACCCCATGGTAACCACAAAACAAAAAAATCAGAGCAGAGACACAGATCATAAATAAAGAGAAAACCATCAAAGAAAACCAACAAACTGAAATGGCAGACAGAAATACAAGGAAAAAGAAACAACAGAAATACGGAACAACCAGAAAACAAGAGGTATAACAGGAGGGCCATATTAAGCCCTCATATATCAATAATCAGTCTAAATGTAAATGGATTGAATTCTCCAATAAAAAGACACAGCGTGGCTGGATGGACAAAAAAACAAGACCCAACAATATGCTGCTTCCAGGAAACACATTTCAGCTTTAAAGACAAACATAGGCTCAGAGTGAAGGGATGGAAGATGATACTTCAAACAAATGGCAAGCAAAAGAAAGCAGGTGTTGCCATACTTATGTCAGACAAAGCAGACTTCAAGATAAAAAAGGCAATGAGAGACAAAGAAGGGCAGTATATAATGAGAAAAGGGACATTCCATCAAAAGGACATAACACTTATGAATATATATGCACCTAACACAGAAGCACCAAAGTATATAAGCAACTACTAACAGACTTAAAGAGAGAAATTAACAGCAACACAATAATAGCAGGGGACCTCAACACTCAGCTTACGTCAACGGATAGATCATCCAGACAGAAAGTCAACAAGGAAACAGTGGCCTTAAATGAAACACTAGACCAGAAGGATTTAATAGATATATCTAGAACATTCCACCCAAAAACAGCAGAATACACATGCTTCTCAATTGCACATGGAACGTTCTCAAAGACAGACCATATGTTCAGAAACAAAACAAGCCTCAACACATTTAAGAACACTGAAATCATATCAAGCATCTTTTCTGAGCCCAATGCTATGAAACTAGAAATCAACTACAAGAAAAATCTGGGAAAGTCACAAATATACGGAGCCTAAAAAATATGCTACTGAACAACTGTTGGGTCAATGAAGAAATCAAAGAAGAAATCAAAAAATATCTAGAAACAAATGAAAATAAAAACACAACATAACAAAACTTATGGGATGCAGCAAAAGTGGTATTGCGAGGAGAATTTATAGCAATTCAAGCCCATCTCAAGAAACAAGAAAAATCTCAAACAAACAAGCTTACCCTATACCTAAAAGAACTGGAAAAAGAAGAACAAAGACCAAAGTCCATAGAAGGAAGGAAATAATAAAACTCAGAGCAGAAATACACAAAATAGAGACTAAAAAAATAGAAAGGATCAATGAATCTAAGAGCTGGTTCTTTAAGAAAACAAACAAAATTGACAAACCTTAGCCAGACTCAACTCACTAAGAAAAAAAGAGAGAAAACTCAAATAAATCAAATCAGGAATGCAAGAAGAGAAATTACAACAGACACCACAGAAATATAAAGGATTATTAGAGAATACTATGAAAAGTTTTACACCAACAAACTGGATAACCTAAAAGAAATGGATAAATTCTTAGACTCATACAACCTCCCAAAACTGAATCACGAAGAAATAGAGAATCTGAACAAACAAATCACAAGCAAAGAGATTCAAACAGTAATCAAAAGCATCCCAAAAAAAACAAACGTGCAGGAACAGATGAATTCTCTGGTGAATTCTACCAAATATTCAAAGACAAATTAATTCTTATCCTTCTCAAACTATTCTGAAAAATTGAAGAGGATGGGATGCTTCCCAACTCATTTTACAACACTAACATTACCCTGATACCAAAACCAGACAAGGACACACAAAAAGGAAAATTACAGGCCAATACTGTTGACAAACATAGATGCAAAAATCCTCAACAAAATATTAGTAAATCAAATGCAACAATACATTAAAAGGGTCATATACCACAATCAAGTGGGATTTATTCCAGGGATGCAGGGATGGTTCAACATCTGCGAATCAATCAATATGAAACACCACATTAATAAAATGAAGGGAAAAAATCACATGATCATCTCAATAGATGCAGAGAAAGTATTTGACAAGATCCAACATCCATTTATGTTAAAATTCTCAATAAAATGGGTATAGAAGGAAAGTACCTCAGCACAATAAAGGCTATATATGACAAACCCACAGCCAACATCATACTTAACAGTGGAAAACTGAAAGCCATCCCTCTGAGAACAGGAACAAGACAAGGGTGCCCACTCTCATCACTGTTATTCAACACAGTACTGGAAGTTTTGTTCAGAGCAATAAGGCAAGCAAAAGAAATAAAAGTGATCCAAATTGTAAAGGAAGAGGTGAAACTCTCACTATTTGAAGATGGCATGATTCTATATATAGAAAACCCTAAAGAATTCACCAAAAAACTATTAGAAATAATTAATAAATACAGCAGTTTCAGGATAAAAAATCAACATACAAAAGTCAGTTACATTTCTATACACTAATGACGAACTAGCACAGCAGAAAGAGAAGTTAAGAATACAATCCTATTTACAGTCACAGCAAAAAGAATAAAATGTCTAGGAATAAATTTAATCAAGGAGGTGAAAGACCTATACACTGAAAACTATAAGACATTATTGAAAGAAATTGAAGAAGAAATAAAGAAATGGAAAAATATTCCATGCTCATGGATTAGAAGAATAAACATAGTCGAAATGTCCATATTACCTAAAGCAATCTACAGATTCAATGCAATCTCAGTCAGAATCCCAATGACATTCTTCATGTAAACAGAACAAAGAATACTAAAAATTATATGGAATGACAAAAGACCCGAATAGCCAAAGGAATCCTGAGAAAAAAGAATAAAGCTGGAGATATCACAATCCTTGACTTCAGATTATACTACAAAGCTATAGTAATCAAAACAGCATGGTACTAGCACAAAAACAGACACACAGATCAAGGGAACAGAATTGAAAGCCCAAATATAAAACTACACATCTATGGGCAGCTATTCTTCAACAAAGGGGCCAAGAACATACGAAGGAGAAAAGAAAGTCTCCTCAATAAATGGGGTTGGGAAAACTGGACAGCCACATGCAAAGGAATGAAATTAGACCATTATCTTATGCCATACACAAAAATTCACTCAAAATGGATTAAAGACTTGAATGTAAGACCTGAAACCATAAAACTCCCAGAAGAAAATATAGGCAGTACACTCTTTTACATCAGTCTTAGCAGTATCTTTTTGAATACCATGTCTATCAGGCATGGGAAAAGAAAGAAAAAAATATACCAGTCAGACTACATCAGACTAAAGAGCTTCTGCAAGGCAAAGGAAACCATAAACAAAAGGAAAAGACAAACCACCAACTGAGAGAAAATATTTGCAAATCATATGTCCGACAAGGCATTAATTTGCAAAATATATAAAGAACTCATACAACTCAACAACAAAAAAAAAAAGATCAAAAAATGGGCAGAGGATATGAACAGACATTTTTCCAAAGAAAATATACAGATAGCCAACAGGCACATGAAAAGATGTTCAATATTACTAATTATTAGGGAAATGCAAATCAAAACTACAATAAAATATCACCTTACACTCGTCAGAATGCCTTTAATTAACAAGATAAGAAATAACAAATGTCAGTGAGGATGTGGAGAAAGGGAACCCTCATACACTGCTGCTGGGAATGCAAACTGGTGCAGCCACTATGGAAAACAGTATGGAGATTTCTCAAAAAAATAAAAATAGAAATACCACATGATCTAGCTATTACACTACTGGTTATTCATCCAAAGAACATGAAATCAATAATTCAAAAAGATATATGCACCCCTATGTCCATCACAGCATTGTTCACAATAACCAAGATGTGGAAGCAACCCAAGTGCCTGCCAATGGATGAGTGGATAAAGAAGATGTGGTATATATATATATATATATATATATATATATATATATATATATATATATGTGTGTGTGTGTGTGTGTGTGTGTGTACACACACAATGGAGTACTACTCGGCCATAAAAAAGACAAAATTGTGCCATTTGCGACAACATGGATGGACCTTGAGGGTATTACGCTAAGTGAAATGTCAGACAAAGAAAGACAAACACCGTATGATTTCACTCATATGTGGAAGATAAACACATGGATAAGGAGAACAGATTAGTGGTTACCAGAGTGGTGAGTGAAAGGGGTAAAGGGGCACATATGTATGGTGATGGATAAAAACTAGACTATTGGTGGAGAACACAATGCAGTCTATACAGAAACTGATACATAATAATGTACACCTGAAATTTACACAAATTATAAGCCAATATGACCTCAATAAAATAATTTTAAAATTAATAAATAAAAACTCAGTTCTCCCTCTGTTGAAAAGGGGAATAGAAATTTTCTTCAAAGCACCTAAGTCAGTGCTTTGAAGATACAAAAGACTTAATCCAGACAGGTTCCTCAGTTTTAGACTTGGAGAAAACTTGAACTGGGAGCTGAGATTAAGTGCTAGGAGATTTGGAGATCAGGAAGGCAGGCAAGTACATGGAGAAGGAGTTAAAAGAAAAAACTGGTTTCCCTTGACTTCTAACTTGTCTCTTGATAATAGAGAACTATTAGGAAAACTTTCTTTCTGTCTAGAACAGTTTTCCACCTGGGAATCTGTGCTTAGAGGTTGGAGTGACAAGAGGGAAATGTGCCTAATGAGCTGATACGGGGAGCCGTAAATATCTCTCGCTCTTCCGTCTCTCATTGTGTGTAAACTTGAGATGGAAGGAGCATGGTTTCTATTTGTCTGTTTGGAGTCCTGTTTCTGGCTGGGGGACTGATGCTTTACTCCCTCCTGCTGTCTTTTTTGGGGACAGAGCTCTAGTCTCCATCAACAACCATCTAGGGAGGAATTCAGACTTCCCAACAGAGACCTTTCTCTTAGAGTTTCCATCCAGGTGAGTCCAACAACCCAGTTGACCTTGCATGAGAAGGTCAAAGAGAATGGAAGCCAAGAATATTTACCTATTGTCACCTAAGAGCCAATTGAACCTAGCCCAGAGGCAAGAGATCACTGTGTTTGTCTGCTTGGTTAATTAATTATTGCATTTATTTCAGTGGCTGCATAATTTTTCATAGTGTGACTGTGCTACTCACACTTTTGATGGTCTTGCATATTCTTTACCACTAAATTGCTGGTATATAAATGCTAAAAAAATTTTAAGATTGTTAAGATTAAACTGTAGTACTAAAAGGGGGCGATTTTGTCCCCCAGGGCACATTGGGGAATGTCAGAGACATATTTGGCTGTCACACTGGAGAGTCATGGGTGGTGGCCGTGGATGCTCTAAATGTCCTTTAAAGCACTGGACGGACCTCTTCACAGAGGATAATCTGTCCCAGAACGTCAATAGTCCTGAGACTAAAAAATCCTGAGTTGATGAATATCATTAGTTGTAATATTTATAGGTGTCTTCAGGTTGTTTTTGAACCTTGTAACACTTTACTTTTCTGCCAGCGAAATAACAGAGTACCCCTTTTGTTACCAGTTTAAAAGTTCCAACTCCAATCAAAGTGACAGCTCTTTAATTTTTTTCCCAGGCTGATAGGTATGAAAGAGATTTCTTCTTGTTTTCTTAAACTATTACTCAGTTTCACCAAACTTCATATTTTTGATCACCATTTTGATTCACCTATTATTATTACATACCCACATTATATTTGCCCGTTTTTCTACAGTTAGCATTTCAAATGATTTCTACAGATCATTGTTTCTCAATCGATTTTGGGAGCATATTTTTGACCATATAGAATTTTAATTTTATTTAAATATGTCTATCCTCTTACTACTGAGTTTCTTACTTTAAGATGGTTTTGCCTACTTGTATATTATGTGTTTTTTGAGATGTTCATCTAAGATGTATTGGTTACTGTTACACTGAGATTGTAATCCCTCTGATTTTTTGTAAGATGTCTCAGAGAGGGAACCAATTTCATATTCTTCCAGATACATAGCCATTTATGCCAGCTATTATTTAACAATCTAGCCTTTAACAACTAAATTTAAATACAACCTTGCCATGTGGTATATGTCCATATTCATTGAGACTTAATTCCTGATTTATTTAACAAATAATAACTGAGCATCTGCTATGAACCAGATCATTCTATGAATATTATATATTATATTCTTTTATGTCTAGATCTTTCACAATTTAATTATTAATCCAAGTTGATGTTATTAAATTATTGCTATTTTATATCTTCTTTCAGTTAATATTGATTCTTGATTCAATTTTACTTACTACAGTTGTTTTGAAATTACTCATTTTAACCTGGTTTTATTATCTCTTCATTTGTTTTATTTTATAACTTTTCAGGTTCTTATATTTGTTTCTATACAAGTGCACATATACTCACATACCTTTGTGAAAAATAAAAAAGTGAACATAGTGTGAAGTCCCTGCTTTTTTGGATCATGCATTATAATGGCAAGAATAGAGTACAATGAAATAAATGCGTGTATGACATAATGTCCTCAGGCACGATCATATGAAGAATGTTATTCAGTATAAAAAGATAGAATTGTCATGGCATGTGCAGGATTTACAAAGTACGATCTGGGAGGCCTTTGTATGTTGCATAAAGTCCAGAAACAGTATTAGAGTGTACCCATTGGGTTTGTCAAAAAAGAGATCAAAACTCAAAGCCCAAGAATAACAAAGAAAAGATGTCACATAAGAAAATGGAGAAAGAGGCCAACCTCATCCCCTATTGGACCATATAAAAACTAACTGGTCAAATAATTATGGAATAAGCACAGGAAAACAAGTCTTCTAGTACTTGATACTAAAAATGCCCAACTTTTGTTATGATTTATATATTTTCTTTTGTGAAGTGCTGGTTTATCCCTTTGCTCATTTTCTCTTGGGTGTACAATATGTAAGGTTTTTGAAACCTTAATAATATCACTACTTTTGTCTTTTGGACAAGTTTATTTTTGTTCTCATTATTTTGTGTGCGTGTGTATGTGAGGAAGACTGGCTCGGAGCTAACATCCGTTGCCAATCCTCCTCTTTTTGCTGGGGAAGAATAGCTCTGAGCTAACATCTGTGCCCATCTTCCTCTATTTTGTATATGGAATGCTGCCAAAGCATGGCTTGATGAGTGGTGCATCAGTCTGCGCCTGAGATCTGGGCCTTGGAACCCTGGGCCATCGAAGTGCAGCACACCAACTTAACCACTACGTCACCGGGCCGGCCCCCTCTTCTCGTTATTTTTGCCAAGCATCAAGGAAATCTAATAAGAGCTGGAACGTTGCCAGAACCAAGGAAGATTATTCATCCTCACAGCCTCTCAGGGACCACCTGAGGTCATTAGGTCTTTTTTCCTCCTCATCCATTTCATCCCTCTCTCTCTGTCTCTCTGTTTATTGAACAGATTTTTTTATGTTTGTTTAAACACATGGCAGAAAATAGTCATCCCAATATGGGGCACCAAGTTTATTTGTCCATGTGAGGCTTAAGAATTTGAATTTCTTGGAATCATTTCTACATTATACAGGGGAAAGATCATTGATCTGGCCAACTTGGGTTGTATCTGTTCCTAGCATAGATGAGGCTAAGAAAAACATGGAAATAACACAATCCAGGAGGCCATGGTGAACTGTGTGTGTCTGTGTGCATGTGTGTGTGTGTGTGTGTGTGTGTGACTTGTGGAGTGTGAGCAGTCTTCAGAACATGGGTAGAAGGACTCAAATATTCTAAGGTGATTCTTATGATACAAGGGCCAGTATTCAATCAAGAGAAGGTACTAAGGAGGGGATCTGTTTCAATTCATGGGATGCCTTTGCAACAAGATTAATAAAGTGCAAGAGGTAGTATGCATGAGGAAATCCCTGTGCCTTAAGGTTTCAGCAGCAGCAAAGAGGCCACTTCACTCCTCAACATGTCTGACACCATTTCTCATCACTCTCCCTCATGCTTATTCACCTTGCAACACTGGCTTCACTTGTTTTGACTTTAACATTTGAAACAAGCGCCTTCCTCAGGGTGTTTGCATCAGCCATTCCCTCTGCCAGGCACACACCTCACCACATAAACTTGCATCTACCCCCCTTTCTTACTTGAGTTCTTGTTCACATGTCACCTTGTTCGCAGGTCTTGCCTAAATGCCCATGAAAAAGAGAACGCCCTATTCACTCTCTTCTTTATATCTGCCTTTCTTTTCTTTATACCACCTGCCACCATCTACAAAGTTATATAATTCTACTATTTACTTATATATTCTTTCTCCATGAGTGAATTGTAGGGCCTTTTGTTCTTCAGTACCCTATGCTCATTGCCTAGACAGCGCCTCATGGACAGTACTCAATATATATTCCTGAAATACATGAAGAATTTCTCATTAAAACTGTAGAAAACATGATCACTTAGAGAAAAGCCTGATTGGAATAAAAATTCCGTATCAGAGGTGCCAAGGGGGATCCCCTAAAAGGGACGAGATCTATAGACAAAATATTAAACTCAATTTCTTGACTGTAAAATATAAATTGTAGCATTGCAAATAAGTGAGTAATGCAAGTTTGTTTGAAAATTAGTCATGTTATTTCCTTCTTTCCTGGAAGTCACCTTGACCACATGGAACCAGGCAATGATACACGAATTTCAGAATTTCTTCTTTTAGGATTTTCAGAAGAACCAGAATTGCAACCCCTCATATTTGGGCTTTTCCTCTCCGTGTACTTGATCACTGTGTTTGGAAACATGCTCATCATTCTGGCCACCATCTCAGACTCCCACCTCCATAAACCCATGTACTTCTTCCTCTCCAACCTGTCCTTTGTAGACATCTGTTTCACTTCTACCACCATCCCAAAGATGCTGTGGAACATCCAGACAGAGAGTAAAGTTATCACCTATGAAGATTGCATCACACAGATTTATTTTTTCACACTCTCTGCAGTGTTGGACATCTTTCTGCTGACAGTGATGGCCTATGACCGGTTTGTAGCCATCTGCCACTCCCTGCACTACATAGTCATCATGAACCCCCAGCTCTGTGGACTACTGGTTCTGGTGTCCTGGATCATGTGTATCCTGAATTCCTTATTACAAAGCTTAATGGTGTTGCAGCTTTCCTTCTGTACCAACTTGGAAATCCCCCACTTTTTCTGTGAACTGAATCAGATGGTCCAACTTGCCTGTTCCGACACCTTTCTTAATAACATGGTGATGTATTTTGCAGCTGTCCTGCTGGGTGGTGGGCCTTTTGCTGGTGTCCTTTACTCTTACTCTAAGATAGTTTCCTGCATATGTGGAATCTCATCAGCTCAAGGGAAGTATAAAGCATTTTCTACCTGTGCATCTCACCTCTCAGTTGTCTCCTTATTTTATTGTACAATGCTAGGTGTGTACCTTAGCTCAGCTGCTACCCACAGCTCACACTCAAGTGCAACAGCCTCAGTGATGTACACTGTGGTCACGCCCATGCTGAACCCCTTCATCTACAGTCTGAGGAATAAAGACATAAAGAGGGCTCTGAAAGCATTCTTTGTGAAAGGAGCTGCAAAATTGTCCTAGGACTGAAGAAGTCCCATGATTGCAGAGGTCAAAGCCTCAGATTCAGAAATTGTGATTATTTAATCAGATTGTGAAAGTAGTATGCTCTTTCTTTATTTCCTGGATTTTCCATTTCTTTGACCTCAACTTTTCTATTCAACTTATGTAACTGACTTTACTAAGCTTTCTGCTCTTTCTGATATCCAGCCGTTTTCCCTTTTTTGTTTTCCTAATCGGCCAAATTTATATCAAACCATGGATCAGAAATATTTGGAAATTCCTATGAACGTAATGAGAAAATATGGACTTATTTAGAATAATTTTTCTCAAATGATATATATCATACCAAATAATTTTTGTTTTGTTTTACTAAATGTCATGACTTGTACTACCCTTATGGAAAAAACTACACTAGATGACGAAGGCAATTTATATAATTTTATAATAGAGAAAATTGTGAGACAACTAGACCATAAGATTGTGAGACCATTACATTCAAGGGATCTAATCCAGACAAGTTGCTCAATCTTAGACTTTGGAGAAAATTGTAAATCGTGGTTGAGATAAGGGGCTGCAAGGTTAGACCTCCGGAAGCCAGCAGAAATCATGAGAAAGGACTAATAAAAACTGGATTCACTTAATTCTAACCTGGTCTATTGGGAATACAGAATTTAGAGGGAAACTTTTCTTCTCTTCAGACTAGTTTCCCACAGAGAAACCATGTGTCTGGAAGTTGGAGTATGTCTGCCGAATGAGCAGACAAAGAGGCTGTAAGTATCTGCTCTGCTGCAGTCTCTCAGTGTGTGCAAGCTTGTGCTGGAGCAGACCTGATTGTTGCTTTTGGAGTCCTAAGTTTGGCTGGGGGACTGACTGATGCTTCACTCCTTTCTGCTGTTTTGTCTGGGAGAGAGCTTCAGTCTTTACCGTCAGCCATCCAGGAGGAATTCAGACTTGCACACAGAGGAGACCTTCCCCCTCCGAATACTTGTCCAAGTGAGCTGAGAGCCCAGTATGTACTGCGGGAAAGAGTCAGAGAGAATCAAAGCTGAGCACTTTTACCTGAGGTC
Organism: Diceros bicornis minor; assembly: GCF_020826845.1. Taxonomy (NCBI): domain Eukaryota; kingdom Metazoa; phylum Chordata; class Mammalia; order Perissodactyla; family Rhinocerotidae; genus Diceros; species Diceros bicornis. The sequence goes on along the minus strand of NC_080759.1, from coordinate 7,121,894 downwards.
ACCTGACAGCCACCAGCCTAGCCCAGAGCCTAGAGATCTCTAAGGTTGTTTCCTTGTCTGATTAAGTAATTAGTGAATTTATTTGTTATGGAAAAAAGAGAAGTGAACTTTGAACTCACAACTGATGGGTAGTTGTTGACAATTAGGGGATGGAAGCCCATTTAGAGAAGGGAATGGGAGGGCATAAAGTGCTTCTAGTAAAAGTGAAATCGGCAACCAGTCAGCCATTGATGATTAAGTAGCTAGGAACTAAAGTTTTTTTTCCTTCTTGCAATTACTGGCTATAGCTTTTAGCTGTTTACCCACCCATTGTTAACTGTGCTATTTAGGCAATATGCTATCTGACTCCCACTAAATTCCTATAGATAACATCTCCTTGAAGCCTGGGTCACCATGGTAATGGATGTTTGAGCTGTTTTTCAGAAATTTGAACCCCTTGTCCACTTCAGGCCAGTTGAGACCACCAATCCATCAACTGGGCCCACGCAGATGTCCGATAAGTGACCTTTTGACTTCAAGAGGCTAAAAACTCCACCCTCGGGTCATGCCAATCCCGCCATTTTGTGAATATGCATCCTATGAAGAGGCATGAAGTCTGACAACGCCTGCGCAGATCATCAATTACCTCACCTCCAATCATCTATCTCCACATTTCAGACCACCTTGCCCTCTTCCAGATAACTATCCCTGAGTCCCTATTTATGGGGAAGTGAATATGAGACTCATTCCCCCATTTCCTCACGTGGCTGCCTTGTGATTAAACCATCTCTCTCTGCAATCTCGTCGTCTGGTGATTGGCTTTCTGGGCAGCGGGCAAAATGAACCTGGTTTGTTAACAAAAGTAGAACATATCCAAGGAGTTTTGAAATTAAAGAGAGTAGAAAAACAGGATATTATGCATGGAAGAATGTCCAGTGAGATGAGAGTATTTCTTTTTTATATTTAAGATGGGGCATATTCAACTATGTTTCCGTATTGATAGGAAAGATCTAGACTAATGTATTGCTTGCAAATATTGCCTTGCAATAGTAGTTCATGAGAAGCATTTCACGGTATCTTCTTTCACTCTGGGCATTCACATAAAAAGAAGTTTTTATTTGATAAGTGAAAAAGGGTATGCTAAATAGCTTTGTTTTGCAATTATTTCATTACGTGCAACCTGAATATATTCGTGGGTTAGTTATTCATATATTTTCTCTATTGTAAAATTTCTGTATGAGTTTTTTACATTTGTATAGTGGGATCAGAGGGTTTTTATTCCTGTTTTTTATTGCATTCTACTAAACAAGGAATCGGAGTTTTTTTTAACAAATTATGCCATTTGTCACTGAGTTCTTGTATGTATGTATAGATGTATCTGCAGGGAATTGTGAGTGTTTATTAATAAAGTGAGGTTGAGTCTATCACTCAGTCATATTGTACTTCCTCTATCACTTTTTTAGATTTTATTCTTTTTGCTGAAAGAATTTAGCTGTCATTTTTATATCCTTCACTTGCAAATCCTTTCTATAAACAAAAATAAAAGAGAATGTTCTTCTGTATACTTAGTGCTAAAAAATCACCCTTTACACGTCTTACCAATAGTTTTCACATTCCGTTATTTCTTATTCCTTTCAGCCTTAGATCTATTTCTAAAATTTGCATCATCTTTTTTTTTTTTTGTGAGGAAGATCAGCCCTGAGCTAACATCCATGCTAATCTTCCTCTTTTTGCTGAGGAAAACCAGCTCTGAGCTAACATCTATTGCCAATCCTCCTTTTTTTCTCCCCCAAAGCCCCAGTAGATTGTTGTAGGTCATAGTTGCACATCCTTCTAGTTGCTGTATGTGGGACGCGACCTCAGCATGGCCGGAGAAGTGGCGCGTTGGTGTGCACCCGGGATCCGAACCCCAGCTGCCAGTAGCGGAGTGCACGCACTTAACCGCTAAGCCACCGGGCCGGCCCATGTCAGCTTTAACTGTCATCTCGAAAGCACTCTTATTTACCTCTGACTAAAGATCACCTTTACCTTCCATAAGCATATTTGAATCCACATATCTTTATATAAGATGAAATTACAACTTAGATACTGCTTCCTCTCAAATTTTAGAAGCCCTTCTATTGTATTCTTTAATTTCCAAGTAATTGGAAATGTAATCCAGAATTAGTGACCCATATTGATGTCACTAAGTTATATTTTATGTCTTTATATAAGTAAGTTTTAGATTGTCATTCAATTTTGTTTCCTACAATTGTTTTGATACCACTATACTTAACCTAACTTCATTCCTACTGACAATCTTTATTCCATAAGTTTTTATCTTTTTTAAAAACTTCTCTCCCTGTGCTATGCACATATACATATTCATACACTTTTATACAAAATCATGAATAGTACCCTGTGCCCATTGTAAATGCTCTTTATGTCTTAGTGCAGTCTTTATTTCTCTGTGCCCCCTCTTCCTTCTTACTCAATAATACCTCCAATCAGCTAGTGCAACGGTGATTCATTATTTGAATGTCTGCAAAATATTTCATGGTGTGGCTGCGCTATTCACACTTTGACAGCCTTACATATTCTTTCTCAATATGTTGCTATTATAACAATTATACAAATATATTTTGAGATTACGTTAAAACTCTGGTTCTCTACCAGAGGCAATATTTTTCCCCCAAGGGACATTGAGCAACGTCCAGAGACATTTTTGGCTGTCACATGGGGAGTTGTCAGTAGAGGCCAAGGATGCTCTAAACATCCTACAATGCACAGGACAGACCCCACCAGAGAATGATCTGGCCCAGAATGTCAATAGTGCCTAGATTGAGAAAACTTGAGTTTAAAAAAATGTCTGTATTTTAATATTTATAGCTGGATTCAAGTTGTTTCCCCAATGTGTAACACTTTACATTTTTGCCACCAAAATTAAAGAATCCTCTTTTGCTACCTGTTTAAAAACTTCAACCCCAATCAACATGAGAGATCTTTAAGTTGTCGCATAGGCTGGTGGATGTGAAAGAGATTTCTTGTTGTTTTCTGAAACTACTACTCAATTTGAGCAAATATTCATATATTTGATCACCATGTTCATTATTATGTGCCCATTATTACTGTATTTCCATGAATTATGTGCCTATTGTTCTACAGTTAGCAGCATTTCAAATAATTTTTACAAATTATTGTTTATTGACTTTTGGTTGGATATATTGTCCATAAAAAGGTTTTAAATTTTATGTAAACATGTATATGTTCTTACTTCTGATTTTCTTGCCTTAGTATGATGGATTTACTTACCTGTAGCTTTTATATGTAGTTTTGTTACATGTTCACCTAAAATGTACTGTTTCCCTTTACATTGAGGTCTTTAATCCCTCTGAATTTTTTTTTTTTTTGAGGAAAATCAGCCTTGAGCTAACATCCATGCCAATCCTCCTCTTTTTGCTGAGGAAGTACGGCTCTGAGCTAACATCTATTGCCAATCCTCCTCCTTTTTTTCTCCAAAGCCCCAGTAGATAGTTGTATGTCATAGCTGCACATCCTTCTAGTTGCTGTATGTGGGACGCCACCTTAGCATGGCCAGAGAAGTGGTGCATCGGTGCACGCCCGGGATCAGAACCCCGGCCGCCAGTAGCGGAGTGCATGCACTTAACCGCTAAGCCACAGGGCCAGACCCCCTCTGAATTTTTTAAGATGTGTGAGATAGGGAACCACTTCATTTTCTTCCAGATGGACAGCTATTTATGCCAGATTTTATTAAACAATCAAACATTATGATCTAAATTGAAATATACCACGTCATATGTTAAATGTCCATATGTACTGAGACCTAATTCCTGATTCATTCAATAAATAATAACAGAGCATCTGCTACATACCAGAGAGTTCTAGGTACATTTGATGTTATATTTTCTTATGTCAAGCTCTTTGCTAAATTAATTATTTTTCATATTGATATTATTCAATTACTGTTATTTTACATCATATTTCAATTAGTTTTTGATGCTCCATTCAATTTTGTGTAATACAGCTGTATGAAACCACTCTATTTAACTGGTTTTTATTATCTCTGCCAATTCTTTTATTTCATAACTCTCCCTTTTCTTAAATTTGTTTCTATACAAGTGCACATATATTCACATACCATTTTGAAAAACTGCAGTGAACAATGCAAGTGAAAGCCCTGCTCTTTTGGTACTTACATTATAATGGTGAAGTCACAGTGCAATGACATAAATGTGTGTATGACAATGTCCTCAGGCATAAATCTTATGAAGAAAGTTATTCAGAGGCAGAGGATGGATTGCCATGGCATGTGCAGAATTTTAAAGAGTACGGTCTGAAGAAGCCTTAGCATGTTGTACAAAGACCAGAACCAGGACTAGAGAGTGTCCACTGCATTTGTCAAAAAGAGAGATCAAAATGCAAAGCCCAAGATAAACAAAGAAGCCACCTTAGAAAAGTCAAAGGACTTGCCTCACCCTCTATGAGATTATATAAAATCCAATTGTTCAAATAAATATGAAATAGGCACAGAAAAAAAAATTCTTCTACTGCTTCGTATATAACATGCCCAACTTTTGCTGTTCTTTGCATATTTCCTTTGGTGAAATGTTGGTTTATTCCCTTAGCACATTTTTCTCTTGGAGTGTTCAGTCTGTAAGGTGACTGATACTGTAAAGATATCACTACTTTTATCTTCTGGCCAAATTTATTTTTGCTCCTTTATTATTTTTGCTGATCATCAAGGAGGTATAACAAGAATTAAAATGTCATCAGAACCAAGGATGCTTTTTCTCCTTCATGGTCTCTCAGGAACCACCTGAACTATTAGATCTTTTTCTCCCACTCAAGTCCATTTCATTTCTCTCTCTCTCTCTCTCTTTCTCTCTTTCTGTTTATTGAACACATTGTTTATGTTTCTTTAAATACAGGGCAGAAAATGAGCATACCAATCTGGATTCTCTGTTTTACTTTTCCACGAGAAGCTTACTAATTGGAATTTCAGGTAGCATTTCTACATTTTTATAGGAATAATAATTAATCTGACCAGTTTGATTTATATCCATTCCTAACTTAATCATTAGGGCTATAGGTGAGAAAGCCATGGTCAGAACACAGCTTAGGAAGCAATAGTCTGGTATGCGTTTGGGTGTGTGTGTGTCTGTGTGTGTGTGCACATGCCGTGTGGAGTCCTCAGAGCAGGGGTACATGGTCTCATATATTCCAAGATATCCCTTATAATATAGAGTCCAGAATTCAAACAACAGATGGTATTAAGGAAGAGACCTGTTTCAATTTTCAAGATGTTTTTGCAACCACATTTATAACATAAAGAGGGTTTATAGTGTGGATGAGTGACTCCCTTTGTCTTGAAATTTAACCAGCAGCAAGACAACCTGTTTCTTTGAAATTGTCTGACACTATCTCTGATCACTCTCTCTCTTGCTTAGTCTCCTTCTCACACTTGTTTCCTTTTTTGGATGAATTGATGAAAGTGGTATAATCCTCAGGGCTTTTGCAGTGGTCGTTCCCTCTGCCAGACACACACATCTCCAGATATGCTCCCGGGTCCTACCCTTTATTTTTTGAGGTCTCTATTCAACTGTCACTTTGTTTACTGGTCTTGCCTGAACAACAATTAAAAACTAAAACTGCTACCCACTCTCTCCTTTATACCTGCTTTATTTTCTTCATAGCACTTGTCACCATCTGACATGTTATATACTACTTTTATTTGCTTAAATTCTTTCACCATTATTGGATTGCAGTGGCTTTTGATTTTCATGACCCTATACTCATTGCCTAGATAGTGTTTGGAATATGTTCAAAACTTAATACATATTCCTCGAATGCATGAAAGATATTCTCAATAAAACAGTAGAATGCATGACCTCTTGTGGAAACTAGTAAGAATGAGGACAAAAATATTTAATTGGAGATGAGATGGGAAATCTCTTAAGGAGAACATATCCATACACAAAATACTGAAATTAATTTCTTGAATGCAAAATACAAAGTGTAGCATTTCAACTCTGTGAGTAATGCCATTTGTGTGAAAATTAGCAATGTCTTTTTTCTCTTTCTTTGTAGTCACTCCACCACATGGAACCAGGCCATGATACGTGGATTTCAGGATTTCTTCTTCTGGGATCTTCAGAGTAACTAGAACTGCAATCCCTCATATTTCAGCTTTTTCTCTCCATGTACCTGATCACTGTATTTGGAAACCTGCTCATCATCTTGGCTATCAGTTCTGACTTCCACCTCCATACACCCATGTACTTCTTCCTCTCCAACCTGTCCTTTGTAGACATCTGTTTCACCTCCACCGCCATCTCAAAGATGCTGGTGAACATACAAACGCAGAGCAAAATTATACCCTATGTAGGTTGCATCAGCCAGTTGTACTTTTTTATAATCTTTTCAGTGTTGGACATCTATCTCCTGGCTGTGATGGCCTATGATCAGTTTGTGGCCATCTGTCACCCTCTGCACTACACGGTCATCAAGAATCCCCAGCTCTGTGGACTCTTGCTTCTGGTGTCCTGGATCACAAGTGTCTTGCATTCCTTGTTACAAACCTGAACAGTATTGCGGCTGTCCTGAACAGATGTGGAAATCCCCCACTTCTCTGGGAGCTAAATCAGATGGTCCAACTTGCCTTTCTTAACACCATGGTGACACCTTTCTTAACAACATGGTGATGTATTTTACAGCTATGCTGCTAGTATAATTTATACTTACTCAAGGATATTTTTCTGTATACATGGAATCTGATCAGTTCAAGGGAAGTGTAAAGCATTTTCCATCTGTGCACCTCGTCTCCTTATTTTTCTGTACAGGCCTAGGAGTTTACCTCAGCTCTGCTGCTACCCACAGCTCACACTCAAGTGCAAAATCTTCAATGATGTACACTGTGGTCACATCCATGCTGAACCCTTTCATCTATCATCTGAGGACTAAAGACATAAAAGGGACTCTGAAAAGTTTCTTTGGGATGGCAGATATAAAAGGGTCAATTGTCCTGGGGATGAAGAAATGCCCATGATTGCAGAACTCAAAGCCTCAGAGTCAGAACCTGTGATTTTTCCATCAGATTGTGAAAGTAGAACTTGCTTCTTTTATTTATGTCCTGGAATTTTCATTTTTTCAACATCTCTGTATAATTTAGTTACTCACTTTATTAAGTGTTTTACTCTCTCCAAAACAGTTTTTCTTTTCATTTTCTTCCTGATTTTTCTAATTTATTCCTAACATTCAATATAAAAAAAAATTGGAGATTTTCATTTTTTTCATGGAACAGCTTGGATTTCTTAAGAATAATTTCTTCTCAAATGACAAATATTATGCCACATAATATGTATTTAGTTTTCCTAAAAGAATAGTCATGAATTTTACCACTCCAATGGAACAAACTAAACTTGGTAACTGCACCATTTCTATAAGTTTATAGGAGAGGAAAATCTGAGACCACAGTTTTTTTACTTCTGTGTCCATCATTCCTTTGTTACCTCACTACCTGAACTGGTCTCCCTGATAATGTAGACTTTAACATGCTAGCGTGTTTTATAACAGCTCATTGGGTATTATTCTCCTAATTAGGATTCTGTCTTCTTATCAAGCCCTGTGTCCACATTGCCTCCATGGTCACAGGCAAAACTAACTATCAGAAAAATGTCTACCAGTGGAGTCTACATGGAAACAGAAATTTGAATAATACATTGACTTAATATGGCCCTAGAGTCAGAAATGAGCTTGAATATGATGAAGCAAATTTTAAATTATACTTTGTACTAATATGCATTACATTTCTTTTCAAGGTGTACCTCTGCTCACTGAATAATGAAATACAAGTGTCAATGCGTAAGAGGATTTATTCATTGGAGTGAAGGATTGGTTAGCCTGTTTTATGTTTTCTTGTTGAATTATCTTACTGTTAATGCTTGAAAAGTTCCAGTGATGCATATGACTTTTTCCATTGTTCTAAATGAAATCTCATCCTTTTATAAATTTTGAACCGTATCATCCACTATGTATCTCCTGTATGCAAAGGAATTTCTTCAATTTTTATGATCAAAACTGACTCTAAAAGAACTTGAATTCCTGCCTAGTTATATGATTCAGGGTCAGTAGTTTTTGTGCACAAGCATGCATGTCCTTGTAAGCTCTCCTGTGTAACTGGAAAGGAACATCAATGAACACACTTTTTAATACAGTTATCTGAAAAAACAAATAACAGAGTAATCAAAAATACTATCTTCAAGTGCCAGAGTAATAGTCAAAAATAAGAAGCAGTAGATTATTATCATTGCCCTTAATTCTATTCACTTTCATTATTGTATCTGCTAGCAATCACTGCGTAACTCCCCAACATAAAATAAAATGGTTTAACATGTGTATTTATTATCACATGAGATGGTAAGGTGGGGAGTTGTCCTGAGATCTGTGGGCTCCTCTTGAGTCTGCAATTAGCTGTCAGATCTACATTGTGTTTCTAAAGTTCATCCGTGAATCGCCACATAGCTCTAGTGTTCTCTCTTAAACCAAATTATGGTCAGTTCATTCATTTTTATATATAGGTTAATATAGTTTGCAAAAAAAATTAAATTATCACATGTGAATTGTCTTAATTTAATTCCACTGCACCTATAGTCATATATGACACTTTGCTTTCTTCCCAATTAGAAGACATATCACACACACCTGTTCAGTGTGACTCAGCAACCTGTGTTCTGGATTCTAGGCTGAGTCATGTACCACTGGATTTTTTTCCTTTCAACTAATTTATTAAAGTTTAATGACATAAAATAAGCTACACATATTTAAAATGTGCAGGTTGTAGAGGGACTTTCTCAGGCTGACAACAACTAAATGGAAGCAGAGGAATTTTAAGCACCTGACTTTACCTCAGACCCCAGCACCAGGCTCACGCCAATGTCAGGCTAGCTCCTGCAGGACTAGGCGTGATTCCAGGTCTTACACACCCACGCTCCTGGCTGATGCCAGCACCAGGATGGACCTAATGATCTTAGGCCCCAGGCAGGCTCCTGCAGACCCAAGCTTTTAGCTTACCCAAGCACCAGGTTAGCCCCTGAGGCATACCGGTTCCCCGCCTCCAGGCCAGCTCCCTTTAACCAAACATCCTAGTCCTAACCAGATCTAGGCCAGCCTCTGTGGACTGAGATATCAAGTCCATCTCAGGGGTCCCTGGCACCTGGTTGGCCACCTTAGACCGAAGATCCATGCCTGACCACACAGAACCAGATCCCATGCCCGCCACCACAGACTCATGTGTCAAAACCATCCCAATAATTCCAGGCTCTAGCTCTTGACCCTCATGGTCTCAGGCACTAGGCTGGACCACAGGGACTCAAGCACCAGACCTGCCACTTGCTGTCTCTGCTCAAAGCCTACACACTCGATGACTCCAGAAGCACCTCCACCTGCAGACACTACCAGACACCCCACCCAGTATCTTTGATGGGCTGACTGCCAAAGGGCTTTGCCTACCAATAATGAATTATATTTCTTAAAAAGATGAAGAAAAAATCCCATTTATAATAGTATCAAAAACATCAAAACACTTAAGAATAAATTTAACCAGGTAAGTGAAAGATCTATACACATAAAACTATAAGATATTGATGAAAGATATTGAAGAATACACAAGTAATGGAAATTGAAATGGAAAGACGTTCCATGTTCATGGATTGAAAAATTTAATATTGTTAAAATGTCCATACTACTCAAAGTCATCTATAGATTCTATGCAATCCATATCAAAATTCCAATGCCATTTTTCACAGAAATATAAAAAACAATCCTAAAATTTGTATGGAATCACAAAAGACCTCAAATATCCTAGATGATCCTGAGAAAGAAGAACAAAGCTGGAGCATCACAATTCCCAATTTGAAATTTTCTTAGGAAGCTATAGAAATTAAAACATAATGGTACTGGCATAAAAAGTGCCACATAGAAAAATGAAGCAGAACAATGAGCCTAGAAATAAACCCATGCATATATGGGCAACTAATATTTAACAAGAGAGCCCAGAATATTCAATGGGGAAAGGATAGTTTCTTCAATAAATGATTCTGGGAAAACTGGATATATACATGCACAAGAATAAAATTGAACCACTATCTTACACCACTCACAAAAATTAGCTCCAAATAGATTAAAGACTTAAACATAATTTCTGAAAGCACAAAACTCTCAGAACAAAAATATAGGGAAAAACCTCTTTGACATTGGTCCTGGAAATGATTTTTGGAATATGACACCAAAAGCACTAGCAACCGAAGTAAACATAAACAAGTGCGACAACATCAAACTGAAAATCTTCTGCATAGCAAAAGAAACAATCAACAAAATGAAGAGAGAACCTTCAGATTGGGAGAAGATATTTCCAAACCCTGTGTCTGATAAGGGGTTAATATCAAAAATATATAAGGAACCCATACAACTCAATAGCAAAACACAATAACCTACTTAGAAAATGGGTAGAGGAACCAAATAGACATTTTTACAGAAGGACATACAGATGGCCTAACAGTTACGTGAAAAGATGCTTTCACTAATCATCATGGAAATGCAAGTCAAAACTGCAATGAGGGTATTATGTTAAGTGAGGTAAGCCAGAAGGAGAAAGACAAACACTGTATATCTCACTCATATGTGGAATATAAACCAACACATGGACAGAGAAAATTGTATGGTGGTTACCAGGGGCAATGGGGGTGGGGAGTGGGCACAAGGGGTGAAGGGAGTCATATATATGGTGATAGACAAACAAAAATGTACAACCCAAAATTTCACAATGTTAAAAACTATTAAAACCTCAATAAAAAAAAACTGCAATGAGATATTACCTCACACCTGTTAGAATGGCTATTATCAAAAAGACAGGAGATAACTAGTGTTGGTGAGGAGGTGGAGAAAAGTGAACTCTTGTGCACTGTTGCTGAGAATGTAAATTGATACAATCACTATGTGAAACACTATGGGGTTTCTCAAACAGTCAAAATAGACATCCACAACAGATATCCACAACAAATAGATATCCACAATATCTAAAACATAAGAAACAACCTAAGTGTCCATCATTGGATGAATGAATAAGGAAAATGTGATTGTATTGTGTATATATATGTGTGTGTGTGTATATATATCCTAAATGTTCTCACCTCTGGAAAAAAAAATAGTGATTATGTCAGGTGATGGAGGTGTTAACTACCCTTATTGTGATAATCATTTTACAATATATACATATATCAAATCATAAAGCTGTATACCTACTCAATGTGGTATGTCAGTTATATCTCTATAGAGCTGGAAAAAGATAAAATGAAATAAGATAAAATGTGTAATTTGTAGATTTGAAGGAGCAATACAAAAATTGAGAGTATATTCTGCCTGATTCTGTTTGTATATATTCAGGAGAGTACACAAGAAGCTTTCACTGTTTTGTTATGTAATTGTTAAAAATTTAAAATCTCTGAGCCTCAATTTTCTTTTTTCTGAGTGTAATGTGAAATAATAAACATAACTTCAGGTGGAGGTTTGAAGGAATAAATAAAATGTGTGGAAATACTTTGTTGAGTCCAAAGAAAACGTTCAAGACTAAGATGTGTCTGTGTGTATAGGTGTGTGAATTTGTATCTTTCAAATAACCCCACACACATATATATACACACTCAAATGCTTTTATAATCCCATCCTTAATGTTTACTGGGGACTTGAAAGAAAACTGGAGACAAGAGTAATGAAAGATGTAGAGCACTTGTGTACGATGACCGATGGTAATTAGTCTTTGGTTGGTGAACTTGATGTAGTCTACACAGAAATCAAAGTATAATGAAGTACAGCTGAAGTTTATATAATGTTATAAACCAACATTACCACAATAAAAAAAAGAAATGAAAAGATGAACATTTCAATTTACACGACATTAAAAGAATGTAGAACTTTAGACACAGGATATAAAGTAGAAAGGGTGACCTTAATTTTAATAATGAATTACATTTCATATCTTTTTTTGTGAATGTTTGTTTTTTTAATTATTTTATTGAGGTATTAATGGTTTATAATATTCTGAAATTTCAGGTGTACATTATTATTTATCAGTTTCTGTATAGACTGCATCGTGTTTACCACCGATTGTCTAATTTTTATCCGTCACCATATATATCTGCCCCTTTACCCCTTTTGCCCACCCCCCAACCCACTTCCCCTCTGACAACCACTTATCTGTTCTCTTTGTCCATGTGTTTGTTTATCTTCCACATATGAGTGAAAACATGCATGTTTGTCTTTCTCTGTCTGGCTTATTTCGCTTAACATAATAGCCCCAAAGTCCATCCATGTTGTTAGGAATGGGACGATTTGTGTTTTTCAATGGCTGAGTAGTATTCTATTGTATGTATATCACATCTTTATCCAATCATCAGTTGATGGGCACTTGGATTGCTTCCACTTCTTGTCTATTGCGAATAATGCTGCAATGAACACAGGGGTGCATAAGTCTCTTTCAATTGTTGATTTCAAGTTCTTTGGATAAATACCCAGCAATGGGATAGCTGGATCATATGGTATTTCTACTTTTATTTTTTTGAGAACTCTCCGTACTGTTTTCCACAGTGGCTGCACCAGTTTGCATTCCCACCAGCAGTGTAAGAAGGTTGTCTTTTCTCCACATTCTCTCTAACATTTGTTATTTATGTCTTGGTCATGGCAGCCATTCTAACAGGTGTAAGGTGATATCGCATTGTAGTTTCGATTTGCATTTCCCTAATGATTAGTGATGTTGAACATCTTTTCCTGTGCTTGTTGGTCATCTGTATATCTTATTTGGAAAAATCTCTCTTCATTTGATTTTTGTTGTTGAGTTGTATGAGTTCTTTATATATTTTGGAGAATAACCCTTGCTGGATATATGATTTGCAAATATTTTCTCCCAGTTGGTGGGTTTTTTTCCTTTTGTAGATGATTTCCTTTGCCTTGCAGAAGCTCTTTAGTCTGATGTAGTCTCATTTGTTTATTTTTCTTTGGTTTCCTATGCCTGAGTAGACATGGAATTGGAAAAGATGCCACTAAGATCGATGTCAAAGAGTGTACTGCTTACATTTTCTTCTAGGATTTTTATTGTTTCAGGTCTTACATTCAAGTCTTTAATCCATTTTGAGTTAATTTTTGTGTATGGTGTAAGATAACGGTCTACTTTCATTCTTTTGCTTGTGGCTGTCCAGTTTCCAAGCACCATTTATTGAGGAGACTTTCCTCTCTCCGTTGCGTGCTCTTGCCTACTTTGTCGAAGATTATTTGTCCATAGATGTGTGGTTTTATTTCTGGGCTTTCAATTCTGTTCCATTGATCTGTGTGTCTGATTTTGTGCCAGTACCATGCTGTTTTGATTACTATATCTTGTAGTATATTTTGAAGTCAGGGATGGTGATGCCTCCAGCTTTGTGCTTTTTATTCAGGATTGCTTTCGCTATTCACGGTCTTTCATTGTTCCATATAAATTTTAGGATTCTTTGTTCTATTTCCATGAAGAATATCATTGGGATTCTGATTGAGATTGCATTGAATCTGTAGATTGCTATAGCTAATATTGACATTTTAACTACGTTTATTCTTCCAATCCATGAGCATGGGATATCTTTCCATTTCCTTATGTCATCTTTGATTTCTTTAAATAATGTCTTGTAGTGTTCAGTCATAGGTCTTTCACCTCCTTGGTTAAATTTATTCCTAGATATTTTGCTCTCTTTGTTGCAATTGTAAATGGGATTGTATTCTTGATTTGTCTTTCTGCTAGTTCGTTATTAGAGTATAGAAATGCAACTGATTTTTGTAAGTTGATTTTGTACCCTGCAACTTTGGGGCAGTTGTTGATTATTTCTAACAGTTTTCTGATGGGTCTTTAGGGTTTTCTGTATATAGAATCAAGTCGTCTACAAACAGCGAGAGTTTCATTTATTCCTTTCCAATTTGGATACATTTTCTTTCTTTTTCTTGCCTAATTGCTCGGCCAAAACCTTCAGTACTGTGTTGATAGGGCACTCTTATCTTGTTCCTGTTCTCAGAGGGATGGCTTTCAGTTTTTCACTGTTAAGTATGATGTTGGCTGTGGGTTTGTCATATATGGCCTTTATTCTGTTGGGGTACTTTCCTTCTATACCCATTTAATTCAGAGTTTTTATCATAAATGGATGTTGGATCTTGTGAAATGCTTTCTCTGCATCTATGGAGATTATCATGTGATTCTTATTCCTCATTTTGTTAATGTGCTGTATCATATTGATTGATTTGTGTATGTTGAACCATCCCTGCCTCCCTGGTATAAATCCCACTTGACATGGTGTATGATCCTTTTAATGTATTGCTGTATTCAGTTTGCCAATATTTTGCTGAAGATTTTGGTATTTATATTCACCAGCGATACTGGCCTGTAATTCTCCTTCTTTGTGTTGTCCTTGTCTGATTTTTGGATCATGGTGATGTTGACCACATAGAATGAGTTAGGAAGTGTTCAGTCTTCCTCATTTTTTTGGAAAAGTTTGAGAAGGATAGGTATTAAATCTTCTTTGAATGTTTGGTAGAATTTTCCAGAGAAGCCATCCTGTCATGGACTTTTGTGTTTCGGGAGGGTTTTGATTACTATTTCAATCTCTTTACTTGTGATTGGTCTATTCAGATTCTCTATTTCTTCTGGATTCTATTTTGGAAGGTTGTATGAGTCTAAGAATTTATCCATTTCTTCTAGGTTGTCCAATTTGTTAGCATATAGTTTTTCATAGTATTCTCTTATAATCCTTTGTATTTCTGTGGTAGCTGTTGTAATTTCTCCTATTCCATTTCTAATTTTATTTATTTGAGACTTCTCTCTCTTTTTTTTTTTTTTTTTTTTTTTAGTGAATCTGGCTAAGGGTTTGTCAATTTTGTTTATCTTCTCAAAGAACCAGTTCTTAGTTTCATTGATCCTCTGTACTGTTTTTTTAGTCTCTATTTCATTTATTTTTGCTCTTTTATTATTTCCCCCTTCTGCTGACTTTGGGCTTTGTTTGTTCTTCTTTTTCTCGTTCTGTTAGGTGCAGTTTAAGATTACTTATTTGATATTTTTCTTCTTTATTGAGGTGGGCCTGTGTTGCTATGAATTCCCCTCAGAACTACTTTTGCTGCATCCCATAAGAGTTGGTATGGTGTATCTTCATTTTCATTTGTCTCCAGATATTTTTTTATTTCTCCTTTGATTTCTTCATTGATCCAATGGTTGCTCAGTAGCATGTTGTTTACTCTCAACGTATTTGTGACTTTCCCAGCTTTTTTCTTGTAGTTGATTTCTAGTTTCATAGCATTATGGTTGGAAAAGATGCTTGATATGATGTCAATCTCCTTAAATTTATAGTGGCTTGCCTTGCTTCCCAACATATGCTCTATCTTTGAGAATGTTCCATGTGCACTTGAGAAGAATGTGTATCCTGTTTTTGGATGGAGTGTTCTGTATATACCTATTAAGTCCATCTGGTCTAGGGTTTCACTTAAAGCCACTGTTTCCTTGTTTACTTTCTGTCTGGATGATCTATCCATTGATGTAAGCAGAGTGTTGAGGTCGCCTACTATTATTGTGCTGCTGTTAATTTCTCCCTTTAGGTCTGTTAATAGTTGCTTTATGTACTTTGGTGTTCCTGTGTTAGGTGCATTTATGTTCACAAGTGTTATATCCTCTTGGTGGAATGTCCTTTTATCATTATATACTGCCCTTCTTTGTCTCTCATTGCCTTTTTGATCTTGAAGTCTGCTTTGTCTAATATAAGTATGGCAACATCTGATTTCTTTTGCTGGCCGTTTGCTTGGAGTATCATCTTCCATCCCTTCACTCTGAGCCTATGTTTGTCTTTAGAGCTGAGATGTGTTTCCCGGAGGGAGCATATTGTTGGATCTTGCTTTTTAATCCATCCAGCCACTCTGTGTCTTTTGATTGGAGAATTCAATCCATTTACATTTAGAGTGATTATTGATCTATTAGGGCTTAATACTGCCATTTTATCTCTTGTTTTCTGGTTGTTCTATATTTCTCTTGTTTCTCTTCCTGTGTATTTCTGCCTGCAATTTCAGCTTGGTGATTTTCTATGATGGTTTTCTCGGTTTTCTCTTTATTTATGATTTGTGTCTTTGTTCTGATTTTTTGTTTAGTGGTTACCATGAGGTTTGTATAAAAGATCTCATAGATAAAATTGTCCATTTTCTGATAGCCTCTTATCTCCATTAGCCTAAGCCAGCTCCATCCCTTCCCTCTTCCCCATCTAAGTTACTGTTGTCACAAATTATTCTGTTTTGTGTTGTGAGTTTGTGATTAAAATGAAGTGTTTATAATTATTGTTGAAGCTTTCTAGCCCTTTATCTTTAATGTTATAATTGAGTGTTTGCTAACCTGTTCTGATAGAGAGCTGCAAATTTTCTGATTTTGTGTGTCTATTTATCTCCTTGCTCAAGGCTTTGTAAAGTTTTTCCTTTTTGTTTTGGGTGTGACAGCATTCTTGATCATTTCTTGTAAGGGCGGTCTTATGGTGATGAACTCTCTCAGCTTTTGTTTATCTGGGGAAGTTTTTATTTCTCTATCATATCTGAAGGATAGTTTCACTGGATAAAGTATTCTTGGCTGATAGGTTTTGTCTTTCAGTATTTTGAATATATCATTCCACTCTCTCCCAGCCTGTAAAGTTTCTGCTGAGAAGTCCACTGAAAGCCTAGTAGGGGTTCCATTGTAGATTATTCTATTCTGCCTTACTTCTCTTAATATTTTTTCTTTGTCATTGACCTTTGCCAGTTTTACTAATATACACCTTGGAGAAGGTCTTTTTGCATTGATGTTATTAGGAGTTCTAGTGGCTTCATTTAATTGTAATTCCAGTTCCTTCCCTAAATTTGTGAAGTTCTCAGCTATTATTTCTTTGAACAAGCTCTCTGCTCCTTTCTCCCATTCTTCTCCCTCTGGAATACCTATAATCCTTATGTTGCATTTCCTAATTGAGTTGGATATTTCTCAAAGAATTTCTTTGTTTCATTTTGTCGTAGTTCTCTCTCCTCCTTCACCTTTATAAAGCATTTCTATATTTTTATTCTCTGAATTGCTAAGTCTGTCCTCCATAATGTCAGCTCTGGTTTTTAAGGTTTCTAGACTGTTTTTTATCTCATTCATTTTGTTCTTCATCTCCAGCATATTATTTGGTTTGGTTTGGTTTGGTTTGGTTTTAAGAATTTCAGTCTCTTTTGTGGAGAATGCCTTGTGCACATTAATTTTATTCCTGAGTTCATTGAACTGTCTTTCTTGGTTTACTTGTAACTTTTTGAGTTTATGATAACCATTTTCAATATTGTGTCATTTATTTTTTTTATTGCAGCAACATTGGTTTATAACATCGTATAAATTTCAGGTGTACCTCATTATACTTCTATTTCTGCATAGATTACATCATGTTCACCACCCAAATACTAATTACAACCCATCACCCCACACATGTGCTGAATTATCCCTTTCACCTTCCTCCCAACCCCCTTGCACTCTGGTAACCACCAACCCAATCTTTGTCTCTATGTGTTTGTTTATTGTTGTTATTCTCTACTACTTAATGAAGGAAACATACGGTATTTGACCTTCTCCCTCTGGCTTATTTCACTTTGCATAATACCCTTCAATGTCCATCCATGTTGTCACAAATGGCTGGTTTTCATCAATTCTTATGGCTGAGTAGTATTCCATTGTGTATATATACCACATCTTCTTTATCCATTCATCCTTTGGTGGGCACTTAGGTTGCTTCTAAGTCTTGGTTATTGTGAATAACGCGGCAATGAACACAGGGGTGCATGTATCTTTATGCATTGGTGTTTTCAAGTTCTTTGGATAAATGCCAGCAGTGGAATAGCTGGATCATATGGTAGTTCTAACCTTAATTTTTTGAGGAATCTCCATACTGTTTTCCATAGTGGCTGCACCAGTTTGCACTCCCACCAGCAGTGTATGAGAGTTCCCTTCTCTCCACATCCTCTCCAACACTTGTTGTTTCCTGTCTTGTTAATTATAGCCATTCTGACGGGCGTGAGGTGATATCTCATTGTAGTTTTGATTTGCATTTCCCTGATAGTTAATGATTTTGAACATCTTTTCCTGTGCCTGTTGGCCATCTGTATATCTTCTTTTGAGAAATGTCTGTTCAGGTCTTTTGCCCATTTTTTAATTGGGTTGTTAGCTTTTTTGTTGTTGAGATGCATGTGTTCTTTATATATTTTGGAGATTAACTCCTTATCAGATGTATGGTTTGCAAATATCTTCTCCCAATTGTTAGGTTGTCTTTTCGTTTTGTTGATGGTTTCCTTTGCTGTGCAGAAGCTTTTTAGTTAGATGTAGTCTCATTTGTTTATTTTTTCTGTTGTTTCTCTTGCCTGGTCAGATATGGTGATTGAAAATATGTTGCTAAGACCGATGTCGAAGAGTGTACTGACTATGTTTTCTTCTAGAAGTTTCATAGTTTCAGGTCTTTTTTGTTTTGTTTTGTTTTTGGTTTTTGGTTTTTTGCTTTGTTTTTTTTAATTTTTTGTTTATTGCAGTAACATTGGTTTATAACATTGTATAAATTTCAGGTATACATCATTATACTTCTATTTCTGCATAGATTACATCATGTTGACCACCCAAATACAAATTACAACTCATGAACACACATATGTGTCTAATTATCACTTTCGCCCTCCTCCCTCCCCCTTCCCCTCTGGTAACCACCAATCCAATCTCTGTCTCTATGTGTTTGTTTATTCTTGTTATTATCTACTACTTAATCAAGGAAATCGTACGGTATTTGACCTTCTCCCTCTGACTTATTTCACTTTGTTTAATATCCTCAATATCCATCCATGTTGTCACAAATGGCTGGATTTCATCGTTTCATATGGCTAAGTAGTATTCCATTGTGCATAGTTTCAGGTCTTACATTCAAGTCTTTAATCCATTTGGAGTTAATTGTTGTGTATGGTGTAAGGTAAGGGTCTACTTTCATTTTTTTGCATGTGGGTGTCCAGTTTTCCCAACACCATTTGTTGAAGAGACTTTCTTTTCTCCATTGTATGTACTTGGCTCCTTTGTCAAAGATTAGCTGTCCATAGATGTGTGGCTTTATTTCTGGGCTTTCGATTCTATTCCATTGATCTGTGTGTCTGTTTTTGTGCCAGTACCATGTTATTTTGGTTACTATCGCTTTGTAGTATATTTTGAAATCAGGGAGTGTGATATCTCTAGCTTTGTTCTTTTTTCTCAGGATTCCTTTAGCTATTTGGGGTCCTTTGTTGTTCCATATAAATTTTAAGCTTCTTTCTTCTATTTCTGTGAAAAGTGTTGTTGGAACTTTGATAAGGATTGCATTGAATCTATACATTGCTTCAGGAAGTATGGACATCTCAACTATGTTAATTCTTCCAAACCAAGAGCACGGAATATCTTTCCATTTCTTTGTGTCTTCTTCAATTTCTTTCAGCAATGTTTTATAGTTTTTTGTGTACAGATCTTTCACCTCTTTGGTTAAGTTTATTCCTAGGTATTTTATTCTTTTTGTTGCAATTGTAAATGGGATTGTATTCTCAATTTCCCTTTCTGCTACTTCGTTGTTAGTTTATAGAAATGCAACTGATTTTTGTACGTTGATTTTGTATCCTGCAACTTTACCATATTCGTTTATTAAATCTAAAAGTTTATTGGTGGATTCTGTAGGGTTTTTTGTTTGTAAAATCATGTCATCTGAAAATAGTGAGAGTTTCACTTCTTGCTTTCCAATTTGGATCCCTTTTATTTCTTTTTCTTGCCTGATTGCTCTGACTAGGACTTCCAGTACTATGTTAAATAGGAGTGGTGACAGTGGGCATCCTTGTCTGGTTCCTTTTCTTAGAGGGATAGCTTTCAGTTTGTCACCATTGAGGATGATATTAGCTATGGGTTTGTCATATATGGCCTTGATTATGTTGAGGTACTTTCCTTCTATACCCATTTTATTCAGAGTTTTTACCATAAATGGATGCTGTATCTTGTCAAATGCTTTCTCTGCATCTATTGAGATGATCATGTGATTTTTATTCTTCATTTTATTTATGTGGTGTATTACATTGATTGATATGTGAATGTTGAACCATCCCTGCATACCTGGAATAAATTCCACTTGATCATGGTGTATAATCTTTTTAATGTATTGTTGTATGCGATTTGCTAATATTTTGTTGAGGATTTTTGCATCAATGTTCATCAGTGATATTGGCCTGTAGTTTTCTTTTTTTGTGTTGTCCTTCTCTGGTTTTGGTATCAGGGTAATGTCGGCTTCATAGAATGAGTTAGGGAGCTTCCTCCCCTCCTCAGTTTTATGGAAGAGTTTGAGAAGCATAGGTATTTAGTCTTCTTTGAATGTTTGGTAGAATTCTCCACAGAAGCCGTCTGGTCCTGGACTTTTATTTTTGGGGAGATTTGTGATTATAGTTTCGATCTCCTTACTGGTGATTGGTCTATTCAAATTCTCTATTTCTTCTTGATCCAGTTTTGGAAGGTTGTATAATTCTAAGAATTTATCCATTTCTTCCAGATTGTCGAATTGGTTGGCATATAGCTTTTCCTAGTATTCTCTTATAATCTTTTGTATTTCTGAGGTGTCTGTTGTAATTTCTCCTCTTTCATTTCTGATTTTACTTATTTGTGCCTTCTCTCTTTTTTTCTTGGTGAGTCTAGCTAAAGGTTTGTCAATTTTGTTGATCTTTTCAAAGAACCAGCTCTTGGTTTTATTAATTTTTTCTATTGTTTTTTTAGTCTCTATTTCATTTATTTCTGCTCTGATTTTTATTATTTCCCTTCTTCTACTGATTTGGGGCTTTGTTTGTTCTTCTTTTTCCAGTTCCTTTAGGTGCACTGTTAGATTGTTTATTTGACATTTTTCTTGTTTGTTGAGATAGGCCTATATTGCTATAAACTTCCCTCTTAGAACCACTTTTGCTGTCTCCCATAAATTCTGGCATGTCATATTTACATTTTCATTTGTCTCCAGGTATTTTTTGATTTCTTCTTTGATTTCTTTTTTGACCCAATCGTTGTTTACCAGCATTTTGTTTAATCTCCATGTATTTGTGGCTTTTCTGATTTTCTTCCTATAGTTGATTTCTAGTTTCATACCGTTGTGGTCAGAAAAGATGCTTGGTATTATTTCAATCTTCTTAAATTTATGGAGACTTGTTTTGTGGCCTAATATGTGATCAATCCTGGAGAATGTTCCATGTGCAGTTGAAAAGAACGTGTATTCTTTGGTTTTTGGATAGAATGCTCCGCATATATCTACTAGGTCCATCTGTTCAAGTGTGTCATTTAAGGCCTATGTTTCCTTATTGATCTTCTGTTTGGATGATCTATCCGTTGGTGTAAGTGGAATGTTAAATTCCCCTACTGTTATTGTGTTACTGTCTATTTCTCTTTTTATGTCTATTAATAATTGCTTTATATATTTAGGTGCACCTACATTGGGTGCGTAGATATTTACCAATGTTATGCCCTCTTGTTGGATTGTTCCCTGATCATTATGTAATGCCCTTCTTTGTCTCTTTTTACAGTTTTTGTTTTAAAGTCTATTTTGTCTGATTGAGTATTGCTACCTCAGCTGTCTTTTCATTGCCATTTGCATGAAGTATCTTTTTCCATCCCTTCACTTTCAGTTTGTGAGTGTCTTTAGATCTGAAGTGTGTCTCTTGTATGCAGCATATATATGGGTCTTGATGTTTTATCCAATCAGCCACCCTATGCCTTTTAATTGGGGCATTTAGTCCATTGACGTTTAAAGTAGCTACTGATAAGTATGTACTTACTGCCATTTTTTAACTTTTTTTTCTAAGCGTTTTAGTAGTCCTTCTCTGTTCCTTTCTCCTTCTGCACAGAATTGATGGTCTCTTTAGTTTGACCCCTGTCTGAAAGCTCTACTCTTTAATTCCCCTCCTCCCTCATTTTATTTTTTTGAATTCATATCTAACCTCTTTTTTGTGCATTTGTATCCATTACCCTCTTATCATGGGAATAGATAATTTTTCCTATTTGTGGTCTTCTTTTTTCCCCTTAAATCAGTCCCTTTAACATTTCCTCTAGCACTGTTTTCTTGGTGACAAACTCCTTTAATTTTTGCTTGTCTGGGAAATTTTTGATCTCTCCTTCCATTTTGAATGATAACCTTGCTGGGTAGAATATTATTGGCTGTAAGTTTTTGCCTTTTAGCAGTTTAAATATATCATGCCACTCTCTTCTAGCCTGTAAGGTTTCTGCCGAGAAGTAAGCTGATAGCTTTATGGGGTTTCCTTTGTATATAACTTGTCTTTCTCTTGCAGCTTTTAGGATTCTCTCTTTATCTTTAAATCTGGACATTTTGATTATGATGTGTCTTGGTGTGGGCCTCTTTGGGTTTATCTTGTTTGCGGCTCTCTGTGCTTCCTGTACCTGGATGTCTGTTCCCTTCCTTAGGTTAGGGAAGTTTTCATCTATTATTTCTTGAAATAGATTCTCTGCCCCTTTGTCTCGCTCTTCTCCTTCCAGGACACCTATAACATGGATGTTAGTACTCTTGATGTTGTCCCAGATGTCCCTTAGACTGTCCTCACTCTTTTTAATTCTTTTCTCTTTTACCTGTTCAGCTTGGGTAATTTCTTCTAGTATTTCCTCCAGCTCGCAGATCCGGTCTCCTGTATCCTCTACTCTGTTTTGAGTCCCTCTAGTGAATTTTTCATTTCCAGTATTGTATTCTTCATTTCTGATTGGTTCTTTTTTCTATCTTCCATTTCTTTGTTAACATTCTCACTGAGTTCATCCATTCTTCTCCCCAGATCAGTGAGCATCCTTAACACTCTTTATTTGAACTCTCTGTCTGGTAGGTTGCTCATTTCTGTTTCACTTAGTTCCTTTTCTGGGGTTTTGTCCTGTTCCCTTACTTGGAATGTATTCCTTTGCCTTCTCATTTTGCCTCTTTCCCTGTGCTTGTGTCTACGTATTAGGTAGATCAGCTACATCTCCTGCTCTTGGATAGGTGACCTTATATAAGTGATGCCTTAGGAGGCCTGCGGTGTGCTTCCCTCAGTTCTTAATGTTCCAGGGGTGACCCCTATGTTGGGTACATGTGTCCTTCTGTTGTGGCCTGTTTGCTCTCCCTGTAGGTGCCCAGGGAGGCCGAGTTATGCTCCTGGCCAGCTGTTGTAATGCTCAGCTGCTTGTAGTTGTTCTGGGCCCTTCAGTCTCTTTAGCAGGTGTGGAGAGCCCCAGCACAGTTGGCTGCAAGTTCTAATACCACATTTGTGTTGCAGTATTTCTTTTAAGTGAGTAGGCCCCCAGTGTGGCAGGTTGTTGGGGTCAGGGGCTTACAATTGCTCTAAGCCTCCACCCTTTAGGTCTCTTGTCAGCTCTCTGAGGATATCAGCTGGGTGGCCCTGGCCTCAGGCACGGGAGCACCCAATTGTTTCAGGCTTTGGAAGGTGGGGCAAAACCCCTATGTGGGTCTTTGAGAATGACAAGTCTTCTGCAGTGACAAGCCCCACCACCCACAGGTCCACACACACGGTCAACACAGTCCTGCCCCGTGTGTGCACCTCGACCTCCTCAAGTGGACCCAGTCTCTCCACAGTGGGAGCCCCACACACTCTACCACTTCCCCACACTCTCCACGCACTCCTTGTGCATGCCCTGCCCCACTGAAGTGGGTTCAGTTGCCAGGCTGCAGAGAATACAGTCACCAATCTATGCAGGCCCACAAGTTGTCTGAGGGATTGTTGTTGGGTGGGGCCAGTCCCTAGGGTGGGCTACCTGCCCTGGTTGAGCTGGATTAAATCAGTGCTCTAGTGGGTGGGGCAGACCTGGGCTAGCAGGCCCCATGGAGAACTCCAATGGTGTCTGTGTCAGCATGCCCACACCAGGCCACGACAATGGCCGCGGCCAATGTCCCAGTCCCTGGAGAGGTCTCACCTCTTACTGCAATGCATTCAGAGCCTATCAGGTGAGTCTCTTTTCACCACAGCACTGTGCACCTTTCTTTCTGGTGATTTTAGGTTGCTTTCTGAAATGGGTGAGTTTGCATGTGGGCCCTTTAAGAGCCGGTTTTAATTTCTTTGTGAACCAGCTTTTCTGGGGGTACTCCCCAATGTTTTAGTAGCAGGCAAAGTCAGATATTATGCCACTTGTCTCAATTGTTTTGGGTCCACAAAGTGCCCTGAGCTACTCGGCTCAGGGCCCCGCTCCTCCAGGGAGGGCTGCCTACATTTGGGCTGCTCCCAGCAGCCGTGAAGCTGGCGGCTTGTGAAGGCGGCATTTTTTCTCTCCAGAAGGGGGTTTCTGCCTCTTCTATCTCAATTAGGATTGTCCTTTGTTGCAGGAGTTCCTCTTATCCAGTTTTCAGTTCTGTCTCAGGGGTAATTTTTCCATGAGTAGTTGTAAATTGGCTGTGTCCATGGGAGGAGGTGAGTTCAGCGTCTTCTTATGCCGCCATCTTCCAATATTCCCTCTGTGTCATTTAGATTGTAAATTTCTGTGACTTCGGGATTGGTTTCTGGAGACTTGTCATTTTCCATCTGATCTGGAGAGTTAATGTATTTCTTGCTGTTTGATGAAGTGGACCTTTGCTGGTTCATAGTAGTAGTATCTTGTCAAAGATTTCACCTGCCACAACTTGGAGGGGCAGGAGCTGTGTTTTCTGAACCCACTGCATCCCCTGGAAGTTGTGCCCATCTGCTGGAAGCTGTACCAACACGGTCCATCTGCATCTGCCCACTGGCCACTGCTGCCTGGCAGGTGACACACAAGGGTGCAGGTGCTCTGGTGTGGATCTGCTGCCCTAGCCAACTGGCCGAGCTGGTGTACCAGGTGGGAGGGGAAGGAAGGAGCACCCTCTTTTGTATGCATGAGCCCACTCTGCCCTCAACAGTGGCCAGTCTGGGATGCTGGGCTTAGTGGGGGCACCCATGCAGTGCTGAGCCTCCTTGGTTTGGAGCACCCCCATGGGCCAGGATGTAACTCCAAAAGCAGAAGTGTTTGGGTGGAGGCCCACCCACTCCCCTGACTCTCCACACAGTCATGTGCCAGCCGCTGCATGTGGACCCGTGACCTAAATCACTGCTGCTGGGGAGGGGGAGGAGATCCACTCACCCACTTCCACTGCTTCCCGGGGATCCAGTACCCCCACCTTCAGATGTATGGTTGTGTGGATCTCTCAGACATCCTATTGTGCTGCATGGGTAACCTCTGTTGGTTAATGAATGTCCTTTTGGTTGTATCTTAAGGGGAGAGAGACTAAGGGAATCGCCTACTCAACCATGATGCTGATGTCACTCTCCTACTTTTCCTATCCTTTTTTTTTTTGATGTTTTAATAGTTTTTAACATTGCGAAATTTTGGGTTGTACATTTTTGTTTGTCCATCACCATATATATGTCTCCCTTCACCCCTTGTGCACACCCCCCATCCCCACTGCCCCTGGTAACCACAATACAGTTTTCTCTGTCCATGTGTTGGTTTATATTCCACATATGAGTGAGATCATACAGTGTTTGTCTTTCTCTTTCTGGCTTACTTCACTTAACATAATACCCTCCAGGCCCATCCATGTTGTTGCAAATGGGAAGATTTTGTCTTTTTTTATGGCTGAGTAGTATTCCATTGTATATATATACCACATTTTCTTGATCCAATCGTCAGTTGAGGGACACTTAGGTTGCTTCCACTTCTTGGATATGGTGAAGAATGTTGCAATGAACATAGGGGTGCATAAACCTCTTTGGATTGTTGATTTCAGATTCGTTGGATAGATTCCCAGTAGTGGGATGGCTGGATCATAGGGTATCTCTATTTTTAATTCTTTGAGGAATCTCCATACCGTTTTCCATAGAGGCTGCACCAGGTTGCATTCCCACCAGCTGTGTATGAAGGTTCCTGTTTCTCCACATCCTCTCCAACATTTGTTGTTTTTGTCTTGGTGATTATAGCCATTCTAATGGGTGTGAGGTGATATCTTAGTGTTGTTTTGATTTGCATTTCCCTGATGATTAACGATGTTGAACATCTTTTAATGTGCCAATTGGCCATCTGTATATCTTCTTTGGAGAAATGTCCATTTCCTCTGCCCATTTTTTGTTCTGGTTGTTTGTTTTTTTGTTGTTCAGTTGTGTGAGTTCTTCATATATTATGGAGATCAACCCCTTGGCAGATGTATGTTTTGCAAATATTCGCTCCCAGATGGTTACTTTTCCTATCTTAATGCCTCAAAGTCAGAATCACATTTACGTTTCTACAACGGAAATTCTCTGTATCAGATAATGAAGCTAAATATCTCCAAATTGACTTTAGATTTCTACTTCTACTTAAGGTGGGATATCAACACAAAATGATTTCACCAAAGGAAGTTACATGAATGAATTGAGGGGCTTATATCCAGTCTCCTCAAAAAAATTTATTGGACACATGACTGTATTAGATTCCTATTGCTGCTATAACAATTTACCACACTAGTTAATTAAAACAAAAAAAGTATGGTCTTATAATTCTGGATATCATAAGCCTGAAAGGAATCTTATTGGGCTAAAATGAGGTCTGCACATCTGGGTTCCTTCTCAAAGCTCCAGAGGAGAATCTGGATAAATTTCCTACTCCAGTTTCTAGGGGACACCTGCATTCCTTGGCTCATGGCTTTCCTCCCAACTTTAAAGCCAGCAGTTTAACATTTCCAAATCTCTCTCTCACTCCAGTTCTTCTGTCTCTCACATTCATATTTAGAGAACCATGTGACTAAGTTAGTTCCACCTGGATAAGCATGGCTAATATTATTAATGTCAGCTTATTAGGAACCTTATTCCACTTGCCTAACTTTTAACATCCCTTGCTATATAAAATACCATACTCAAAGATTCATGGACTTTTCTTTCTCCATTGTATGTTCTTTGATCTTTTGTCAAAAATTATCTGTCCACAGATGTGTGGGCTTATTCCTGGGCTTTAAATTCTGTTGCATTGATCTGTGTGTCTGTTTTTCTGCCAGTACCATGCTGTTTTGGTTACTACAGCTTTGTAGTATATTTTGAAATCAAGGAGTATGATATCCCCAGCCTTGTTCTTTTTTCTCAGGACTTCTTTGGCTATTTGGCGTCTTTTGCTGTTCCATACAGTGCAACCTTGGATTGGACAGGACATGGTCATTGCTTTTAGAGTCCTAAGTCTGGTACGTGACTGATGTTTGACTCCTTCCTTCCATCTCGTCTGGTGATAGAGCTTCAGTCTCCCTCATCTACCACCCAAGGAGACATTTGTATTTCCACTCAGAGACCTTCCTCTCAGAGACTACATCCACGTAATTCCAAGAGCACTGTAGACACTGTAGGAGAGGGTAAAGAGCATGAAAACCTGAAGGTTTTCCTGAGGTCACCTGAGAGCCAATCTTGCCTAACCCAAATCCCAGAGATCACTGTGTTTTCTTTCTTTTTTAATTAATTAATGTATTCATTTGTGATGCCAAAACAAAAAGACACATTGACATCAGCAATGCAGGGGTCCGTATTGACAATTAAATGAAATTTATGGAAGCTCAATTAGAAGACAGAAGGAGACATGTAAAGTTCTTCCAGTAAAAGTAGAACATAAGTCCAGGGATCTTTGCAATTAACAGGAGTGGGGAAATAGCATATTAACTGAGGAGGGATGTACAGTGAAATGAGGGCATTTCTTTTTTATTTTTAAGGTGGGGCATATTTGAGATTGTTTCCCTATAGACGGGAAAGATCCAGACCAAGGAATGCTTGAAAATATTATCTTGCATCAGCAGTTCATGAGGCATACCTATCATGGTATCTTCTCACTCTGGGTAGTCACATGACAGAAAATTATATAATATGTGAAAAGGAGTATGCTAAAAGCTTTATTTTCTAGTTCTTTCACTATCTGTGAGGCTGAATGTTTTCATGGGTTTGTTAAACATGTATTTTCTCTATTATAAATTATCTGTGGGAGTCCTTCATTTTGTATCGTGAGGTCACAGTGTTTTGATTCCTGTTTTTATATGCATTCATTCAAAAAAGAAAATAATTTTTTTCACCAACTGACTTTTCCATTTGATTCATTTACTCATGTATAGAGCTATTGGGGAGAACTTGCAAAAGGTTATAAACTTTGTGTGGTCAATTCTATAGGTTGTTCATATTATGTTCCTCCTTTGCTTTTTTTTTAACTGAAAGAATTGGGCTGTCACTTTAATATTATTCTTCACTTGTGAATCTTTGCTTTAAACACAAATCAAAGTGAAGATTCTTCTGCATACATTGTGCTAATAAATCAACATTTATACATATTTCCAACTCATTTTCACATCTCTGTTAATCCTTATTTTTTCTTTTTGTGTTTTATGATTAGATCTATTTCTAAAAGTTGCATCACCTTTGTCCATCATCTGGAAGGCAATCTTCTTTACATTTGATTAATGATTACCTGTATCTACAATAAGCATATTCAAACTCATATATGTTTACATAAGAGAAAATTATAAATTTAAATACTGATTGCTCTCTGCATTTTTTTTACATGAGCAATTAGATTTATTTTTCTAGACAATATATAATAAGGATTTGAGTCTCAAACGAATAGTGGATAACCCCATTTCCAATCATTCTCACGTTACTGTTTGTATTTCATACCAAATTATTTTTAACTTTTTTTTTCATTTTTTTATTGTGAAATTTTTGTTGTACATTTTGGCTTATCAGCCACCATATAAGTGCATCCCTCCACCCCTTGTGCTCATCCCCCACCCCCCTAGCCCCTGGTAACCACCAAACAGTTCTATCTATCTGTGTGTTGGTTTATCTTCCACATATGAGTGAAATCATGCACTGTTTGTCTTTCTCTTTCTGGCTTATTTCACTTAACACAATACTCTCCAGGTCCATCCGTGTTGTTGCAAATGGGACGATTTTGTCTTTCTTTATGGTGAGTAGTATTCTATGGTATATATATACCACATCTTCTTTATCCATTCATCAGTCGAGGGACACTTGGGTTGCTTCCACAGCTTGGCTATAGTGAATAAAGCTGCGATGAACATAGGGTTGAATAAGCCTTTTTGGATTGTTGATTTCAGGTTCGTTGGATAGATACCCAGTCGTGGGATAGCTGGATCATAAGGTATTTCTATTTTTAATTTTTTTAAGAATCTCCATACTGTTTTCCATAGAGGCTGCACCAGTGTGCATTCCCACCATCAGTGGATTAGGGTTCCCCTTTCTCCACAGCCTCTCCAGCATTTGTTGCTTTTTGTCTTGGTGATTATAGCCATTCTAACGGGTGTAAGGTGATATCTTAGTGTGGTTTTGATTTGCATTTCCCTGATGACTAGTGATGTTGAGCATCTTTTCATGTGCCTATTGGCCATCTGTATATCTTCTTTGGAGAAGTGTCTGTTCATTTCCTCTGCCCATTTCTTGATTGGGTTGTTTGTTTTTTTGTTATACAGTTGTGTGCGTTCTTTATATATTATGGAGATTAATCCCTTGTCAGATATACGGTTTGCAAATATTTTTTCCCAGCTGGTGAGTTCCCTATTCATTTTGATCCTGGTTTCATTTGCCTTGTAGAAGCTCTTTAATCTGATGAAGTCCCGCTTGTTTATTTTTTCTTTTCTTTCCCTTGTCTGAGTAGACATGGAATTCAAGAAGATCCCTTTATAGCTGATGGCAAACAGTGTACTACCTATATTTTCCTCCAGGAGTTTTATAGTTTTAGGTCTCACCTTCAGCTCTTTTATCCATTTTGAGTTAATTTTTGTGTATGGTGAAAGAAAGTGGTCTACTTTCATTCTTTTGCAAGTGACTGTCCAGTTTTCCCAGCACCATTTATTGAAGAGACTTTCCTTTCTCCACTGTATGTCCTTAGCTCCTTTGTCAAAGATTAGCTGCCCATAGATATGAGGTTTTATTTCTGGACTTTCAATTCTGTTCCATTGATCTGTGTGTCTGTTTTTGTACCAGTACCATGTTGTTTTAATTACTATCGCTTTGTAGTATGTTTTGAAGTCAGGGATTGTGATGCCTTCAGCCTTGTTCTTCTTTTTCAGGATTGCTTTAGCTATACAGGGTCTTTTGTTGCCCCATATGAATGTTAGTATTCTTTGTTCTATTTCTGTGAAGAATGTCCTTGGGATTCTGATTGGGATTGCATTGAATCTGTAGATTGCTTTAGGTAGTATGGACATTTTAACTATGTTTTTTCTTCCAATCCAAGTGCATGGAATCTTTTTCCATTTCTCTATGTCATCATTGATTTCACTCAGTAGTGTCTTATTGTTTTCATTGTATAGGTCTTTCACTTCCTTGGTTAAATTTACTCCTAGATATTTTATTCTTTTTGTTGCAATTGTAAATGGGATTGTCTTCTTGAGTTCTCTTTCTGTTAGTTCTTTGTTGGTATATAAAAATGCAACTGATTTCTGTAAGTTGATTTTGTACCCTGACACTTGGCTGTTGATTATTTCTAATAGTTTTCCAATGGATTCTTTAGGATTTTCTATATATAAGATCATGTCGTCTGCAAACAGCAAGAGTTTCACTTCTTCATTGCCTCTTTGGATTACTTTTATTCCTTTTTCTTGCCTAATTGCTCTGGCTTGAACCTCCAGTACTGTGTTGAATAAGAGTGGTGAGAGTGGGCAC
Source organism: Diceros bicornis minor (assembly GCF_020826845.1). NCBI lineage: Eukaryota > Metazoa > Chordata > Mammalia > Perissodactyla > Rhinocerotidae > Diceros > Diceros bicornis. The sequence goes on along the minus strand of NC_080759.1, from coordinate 7,091,183 downwards.
ACTTGTCTTGTTCCTGTTTTCAGAGGGATGGCTTTCAGTTTTTCCCCATTGAGCATGATGTTGGCTGTGGGTTTGTCATATATGGCCTTTATTATATTAAGGTACTTTCCTTCTATACCCATTTTATTGAGAGTTTTTATCATAAATGGATGTTGGATCTTGTCAAAAGCCTTCTCTGCATCTGTTGAGATGATCATATGGTTTTTATTCCTCGTTTTGTTAATGTGGTGTATCATATTGATTGATTTGTGGATGTTGAACCATCCCTCTGTCCCTGGTATAAATCCCACTTGATCATGGTGTGTGATCTTTTTAATGTATTGCTGTATTCTGTTTGCCAATATTTTGTTGAGGATTTTTGTATCTATGTTCATCAGGGATATTGGTCTGTAGTTTTCCTTCTTAGTATTGTCTTTGCCTGGCTTTGGTATCAGGGTGATGTTGGCCTCATAGAATGTGCTGGGAAGTGTTCCATCTTCCTCTACTTTTTGGAATAGTTTGAGAAGGATAGGTATTAAGTCTTCTTTGCATGTTTGGTAAAATTCTCCAGAGAAGCCATCTGGTCCTCGACTTTTATTTTTTGGGAGATTTTTGATTACTGTTTCAATCTCTTTACTTGTGATTGGTCTATTCAGGTTTTCTATGTCTTCTTGATTCAGTTTCGGGAGGTTGTATGAGGCTAGGAATTTACCCATTTCTTCTAGATTGTCCAATGTGTTGGCATATAGTTTTTCACAGTATTCTCTTCTAATCTTTTGTATTTCTGTGGTATCTGTTGTAACTTCTCCTTTTTCATTTCTAATTTTATTTATTTGAGCTTTCTCATTTTTTTTCTTGGTGAGTCTGGCTAAGGGTTTTTCAATTTTGTTTATCTTCTCAAAGAACCAGCTCTTTGTTTCACTGATCCTTTCTACTGTTTTTTTAATTTCAATTTCATTTATTCGTGCTCTGATTTTTATTATTTCCCTCCTTCTTCTGACTTTAGGATTTGTTTATTCTTCTTTTTCTAATTCTGTTAGGCATAGTTTGAGGTTGCTTATTTGGTCTTTTCTTGTTTTTTAAGGTGGGCCTGTATTGCTATGAGTTTCCCTCTCAGGACTGCTTTTGCTACATCCCACATGAGCTGGTATGGTGTATTTTCATTTTCATTTGTCTCCAGATATGCTTTGCTTTCTCCTTTAACTTCATCAATGATCCATTGGTGGTCCTCTCTGCATTTTAAAAGCCTTCCTATTATATTCTTTTATTTCCAAGTCTCTGGCAAATTAATCATGAATTAGTGACCCATTTTGATGTCATTAAATTATTAATATTTTATATTTATATAAAGTTAGTTTTAGATTTTCAATCTCTTCGGTTTCCTACAGTTGTTTTGAAAGTACTACATTTAACCTAACAGTATTCTCACTGTCATTCTTCCTTCCCTGAGTTTTTAGTTTCTTTTAAAACTTTTCTTTCTATATATGCACCCACACATATTCACATACTTTTAATTCAAATGCATGAATAGAATCTTGTGCACATGACAAATGCTCTTTGTGTTTTAGGACAATCTTTCTCTAGCTTGTGTCCCCTTTTCCTTCTTACTCAATAGTACCTTATGGATATCCCTCTAATAAACCAGTTTAATGATGATTCATTATTTTGATGGTCCCATAATATTTCATGGTATGGCTATGCCATTTATACTTTTGATGGTCTTTTATATTCTTAGCAATCAGAATTGCTAATATACCAATGCAATCTAATTAGCAATCAGAATTGCTAATATACCAACACAAAAGAAATATTTTGAGATAGTTAAGTGAAAACTATCACTCTAATAAGAGGCAATTTTGTCCCAAAGGGGACATTGAGTAATATCCAGAGACATTTCAGGCTGTGACACTGAAGAAGGGTGGGCAGATGCCAAGGATGCTCTAAACATTCTAAAATGAACAGAACAGACCCCACCACAGAGACTGATTTGCCCCAGGATGTCAATTGTGCTGACATTGAGAAAATCTGAGTTAAAGAATATCTTTATTTTTAATATTTATGGCTGAGCTCTAAAATACTACCTACTTCTTACACCCACTCCATAATGTAGCTGAAATTTCCCAAATTTATAGATAAAGAACAAAGGCCTAAAAGCTTTATTTGCTGTCATGCGGGAAATAATCAAGAGGCATGTATAAACATGTGCACGCAGAAGCTGAACTGCTGAGTCTAAAATTTGACCACATAAGGTCAGACCCAAGGTGCATGGAAAGTTTCTTGGTAGAGAAGTCCTCAAAATACCTACATGTGACTCTAACACTGGACCACAACGTTGATACTCAGAGTGGTCCACAAAACAGGATCTGTAACATCAACATCAGCTGGGAGCTAGCTACAAATGCAGAATTTCTGGGCCTGCCCTACATGTGCTGAATCCAAATCTGCATTTGAACAAGATCCACAAGTGATTCATATACACTTTGATGTTACAGAATTTAGAATAGTATTTCTCAATCTTCCTATTGTTGGCATTTGTGCTGCATAATTTTTTCTGGTGAGGATGTCCTATACATTGTAGGATGTTGAGCAACATCACTGGCCTTAACCCATTAGGTGGCAGTAGTACTTTCCCAGTTGTGACAACCAAAAATGTCTCCAGACAATGCCAAGTATCCATGCAGGCAAAATCACTGCTGGTTGAGAACCACTGGCCTAGAGTATGGGAACTGGAAATAACTTGGAGTTACAAAAAGAGTTTATCACTCACTCAGTCATAACTTGGGGCAGATCACTTTACCCTTCTGAGCCCCATTTATGCAAATGTAGAGTGAGGTTCATAATAGTACTGACCTCATAGAATGGATTTTTGTAAAAACTAAATGAGACAATCCATACAAGAATCTAATCTCAGTCCACAGTGCATGAAAAGATCTAAATATATTTTATAATTAACTAACAGTTTTTAAATGAAGGACTACATGACAGATCTTAAAATCATGAAACTCCTAACTGATTTGTCAAAAGCATCACGAAGCCAAAGGATATAGTACCCATAGTTTTATAGCAAAAAAACACACCTCTCTCCTTTAGTGGCGAGGAAATAGAAATTTTCTAGAGAAATCAGGAGATATTGCCCATCACAAGTCAATACTTTAGAGGCCCATGAGACATAGTCGAGACAGATTCATCAGCCAAATTTGGAGAAAACGTTAACTAAAGATTGGGATAAGGTACAAAAAAGTGAGACATCTGGAAGGCAGGTGAGTTGATGGATAAGGAGTAATAAAAACTGGATTCACCTAACTTCTAATTTGGTCTTGGAGACAGAATCAGCACGGATAATTTCCTTTGTGTCCAGATCAGTGTCCCACAAAGAAATGATGTGCTTAGAAGTGGGAGTAAAACTAGAAACAGTGCCTAATGAGCAGCAATAGGGAGCTGTAAATATCTTCCCCGCTGCAGTACCTCAGCATGTGCAACCTTGAGCTGGACGGGACATGGTTGTTGCTTTTGGATTCCTAAGACTTGGTGGGATCCAATGCTTGACTCCTTCCTGCTGTCCTCTCTGGGAACAGAGCTTCAGTCTCCATTAACAACCATCCAGGGAGAAATTCAGAATTCCACATGGAGACCTGCCTCTCAGAGAACCCATCCAGGTAAGTCTGGGTTCCCAGCAGGTACTTCAGGAAAAGTTCAGAGAGAATGGAAGTGGAGAACTTTTATCAGGTCACCTGAGAGCCTGAGCAGCCAGCCAAGAGCCAAGAGAATGCCATATTTGTTTGCTAGGGAGATTAATTAAATTATAATTAATTTATTTAATATGTTAAAAAGAGAAGTGTCTTTTGGACTCAGAAATACAAGGATCATTGTTATAATTAAGTGATGAGAAAGGAAATCCGAAAATGAAGAAGGAACAGGAGGCATAAATTGGTTCCGGTAAAATTAGATATATTAGAGGATTTTTGCGGTTAAGAGGAGTTCTAAAATAGAGTATTAGGTGTGGAGGCATGGGCAGTGAAGTGAGGGCATTTTTTTGAATGTTTAAGATGAGGTGTATTTGAGCATGTTCCGTATTTATTAGAAATCCCAGACTGAGGAGTTAGACATGACTTTGCAACAACAGTCCTTGAGACCTACATTTCATAGTGTCACCTCACATGTTGGGTATTCATATAAAAAACTTGTATTTAATGTGCAAAAAGGGGTATGCTGATGAGCTTTACTTCACAATTATTTCATTACCTAAAGGTGGAGAAGCAATGGAGACATTTGAGAGGTAGAAAAAAATTCAGCCTCATCTCACCAGTGATAACCATTCATTTACTAACTGGAAGGAACTATGCTCAATTTTTACATATGTTGACTAACTCTGCCAACCACCTCCAGACAATGGATGTGGCCATCTCCACTATTTGAGTGAAGATATTCACATTTAGGATTTTTTTATTGGCTCTCCATGGACAACAGCTAATATGTGGTAGATCTGAGACTCAAAACCCAGTTTTCTGATTCCAAAATCTTTGCATCTAATATTATTTAAAGTCTTTTACCATTTCATCTCTAAAAATGCCCACTATTGTTGGATGTTTTTTATGTTTTGTTATAAATTGAGGGTTTGTTTATTTCCTTTGCTCATTTTTCTAGTGGCAAGTTCAATCAATAAGGTGTCTACATTGTAATATATCATTCCTTTCTTTTGAAAATAAATTGTTTTTTGTTACTTTATCAGTTTTTCTGGGCATCAAAGGGATATAACTGGGTTTGGAATGCTGCCAGAACCAAGGATGTTTTCTCCTCCTCACAATCTCTCAGACACCACTTGAGTATTTTAGATCTTTTTTTCCACTTATGTCTAAATCTTTCCTCTCTCCGTTTTTGAAGTTCTTTTTATGTTTCTTTAAAAATAGGACACAAAGTGGTCATATGAACATGGAGCAGCATGTTTATATGTCCATGGCTGGATTGCCAACTGGAATTTGGGTGCTATTTTTACATTCTCCAGGGTAAAGATAATCTGATGTTGACAGCTTTATTGTATCATATCATTTCTAATTATTGAGGCTGGAGGTGAGAGGAACCTGGTAGCAACACGACCCCAGGAAGTCATAGTGCACTCTGTGTGTGTGTGTCTGCTGTGTGTGTTGGTTGTGTGTGTGTGCCTGTGTATTTTGTGGGGCATGAGCAGTTCTCAGGGCAGTGGTACCTAGTCCATATACTCCAAAATGTGACCCTTAAAAGACAGACATCAGAATGTTAACCAATAGATAACAATTAGGAGATCATTTCTATTCACAGAATTCCTTGCAAACAAAATTAACAAAATGAAAGGTCAACATGTGAATGAGTTGACTCCCTGTGTCTTGAAGTTTCAGCTCTAGCAGGGAGACCACCTCAGTCCTCAACATCCTCTGACACCATCCCTCATCAATCTCCCTGTTTATCATTCCCCTTGACACACTGGCTTCCTTTCGATCCTTGATTTTCTGAAAGAAGTTCCTTCCTCAGAGTCGTTGCACTGGCTATTTCCTTTCCATCTTCCTTGAGGTTCCTATGGAAATGTCACTTGGTTTGCAGGGCTTCTTGAATTTCCAGTAAAAAATAACACCCCCAACTACTTTTATTTATAGCTACTCTTTTATACTTTATAGAACCTGTCACCATCTAACGTGATATGTGATATTTATTTACTTACATTCTTGAACAATCATTATATTCTTGGGCTTTTGTTTCTCAGCATCCTGCACCCTTTGCCTAGAAGATGGCCAGTACTCAACATATATACCTCAAATTCATGAAAACATTTCTCACTAAAACTGTGAAAAACATGACCTCTTGGGGAAAAGTCTAGAGTGGGAAAAGAATTCCTAGTCATAGATGTCACAAAAGATCCCTTAAAGGGGATTACATCTGTACTATACATATATATAGTAATATATATAATATATATATATTGATTTCTCAACTGCAAATATAAATTGCAGTATTTCAACTATGTTACTAAGGCCCATTTGGATGAAAATTAATTATGTTATTTTTTTCATTGCTAGTTATCATCACCACCACATGGTACAAGGCAATGATACCCAAATTTCAGAATTTCTTCTTCTGGGATTATCAAAGGAACCAGAATTGCAGCCCCTCATATTTGAGCTTTTCCTTTCTATGTATCTGATCGCTGTGTTTGGAAACCTGCTCGTCATCCTGGCCACCATCTCAGACTCCTACCTCCACACACTCATATACCTCTTCCTCTCCAACCTGTCCTTTGTAGACATCTGTTTCACCTCCACCACCATCCCAAAGATGCTAAGTTATAGCCTATGAAGGCTGCATTAACCAGATGTATTTTTACATACTCTTTCTGGTGTTGGATGACTTTCTTCTGATGGCCTATGACCATTTTGTGACCATCTGCCACACCTGCACTAAATGGTCATCATGAAACCCTGGCTCTGTAGGCTGCTGGTTCTGGTATCCTGGATTATGAGTGTCCTATATTCCTTGTTACAAAGTTTAACAGTGTTGCAGCTGTCATTCTGTACACACAAAGAAATCCCCCACTTATTCTATGAAGTTAAACAGGTGGTCTGACTTGCCTGTTCTGACATCTTTCTTAACGACACAGTGATATATTTTGCAGCAGTACTGCTTGCTGGTTGTCCCCTCACTGGCAAAATTTACTCTTACTCTAAGATAGTTTTCATCATACAGGAAACCTCATCAGCTTAGGGGAAGTACAAAGCATTATTTACCTGTGAATCTCACCTCTCAGTTGTCTCCTTATTTTATTGTACAATGCTAGGTGTGTACCTTAGCTATGCTGCTACCCACAGCTCACACTCAAGTGCAATAGCCTCAGTGATGTACACCATGGTCACACCCATGCTGAACCCCTTCATCTATTGTCTGAGGAACAAAGACATAAAGGGGCTCTGAAATGGTTTGTCGGTATGTCAGTTATAAAAGAACCTATTGTCCTGATCCTGAGGAAGTGTCCATAATTGCAGGGTTCAATGCCTTGGAGCAAGAAATTGCTATTCTTTGATCAAATTGTGGTTGTAGAACTTGCTCCTTTTATTTGTTTCCTGAAATTTTTATTTGTTTGAATTCAACTTCTCTACACAATTTGAATAACCACCTTATTAAGCTTTCTGCTCTGTCTGTTATATATATAGACAACTTTCCATTTTATCTGTTTTCACAAAATTTTTCCCAAACTTGATCTGAAATATTTGGAAATTCCCATTTATTTCATGGGCAATGTGGATTTCTTAAGATAAATTCTTCTCAAATGACATATATCATTGTAAGTAATTTGCTCTTGTTTTGTGGATAGAATAGTCATGAGTTGGATTACTCATATGGAAAACACTACACTACACTACTATGCCTATAATTTCATTCCAGAGGAAAATCAGAAACCACGGTTTTCGCTTTTGTGTCCCTTATTCTTTCTACATCAGTACCTTAATTGCTATTTCTGATAATAAAGATTTTATCATGGTTCTGTTTAAGCCTCAGCTTCTTGATAGTGATGCTATAAGTTAGGAACACCTGGGACACTCACCTGGGCCTGTGCTACTCGTTACTCTGACCAAAACCAATGTTGTGGTTGGACCAGCTCTTGTGGTTCTTATTATGAGTGCAACAACTATCAGGGAACTTTGAAAAAATAAGTTTTATTACTCATAGAGGATACAGAGTACCCCCAAGGGCCACACAGGGATGTCTCAGGGAGAGAGAGCAAGAGCATGGACCAGCAGGCTCTGTCTTTATTGGGGTCAATGGGCAGGATGGCTAGGGTTTCTTGGATTTACTCTTTATTGGTGAATTTAAAATGTAAGAGTGGGAATTAGGGTGGGAGAGGGAAAAAGCAGGGTCACTTACATGGTCAGTTACCAGGGTCACTCAGGGCTTTCTAAAAGGGGAAATTCATGGGTGGGGGCAACCTGAGTGCTTATCTGTTAGCTCTGTCATACAGCTGACAATATGTTTATTTGGATGGATGTATTTGAAATGGATGCCTCAGAAATCAAAGGCTTAATGTCAAGCACTTTTACATTACAATCAAAAAGTTTAATGTCAGGCACTTACACTACAAACATGCTACAGTGTTCTATATCTGCTCTCTTGGTTTTACCGCCTTATTCAGCTCAGTGCACAAAATGTCCATCATAGTCACTGGCAAAAACTGATTATCAAATATGTCTCCCAGTGGAGTCTACATGAAAAGGCAAAATTGAATAAATAGATTAACCTAATATGGACTTAGAGTAAGAGATGGCCTTCAATATGAGTTAGCAGAACTGTTAATCACTCATTTTATTGCTATGCAAAATATTTGTTTTTCATGCTGTACACCTACTCATTGAGCATGGAATTTTGGTGTCCACGTGTGAGGGGGTTTATGCATTGGGATGAATGATTGCTTGGTGTATTTTATCTTTTTAATGAATTATTTTCTTGTTTTTGCTCAAAAATTCCAGTGCTGCCTACAATTTTGACCCCTTTATTGCACTAAAAGAAATACTTCTGGAGAGAAGTCAAGATGACGGCATAAGCAGACTCTGAACTCACCTCCTCCTATGGACACAGCCAAATTACAATGACTCGTGGAATAATTACCCCTGAGAGAGAACTGAAAACTGGATAAGAGGAACTCCTGCAACAAAGGACAGTCCTAATTGAGGTGCAAGAGGCAGAAACTCCCTTCTGGAGAGAAAAAACACCACCTTCACAAGCCACAGTGCTTCATGGCTGCCAGGGAGCAGCCCAAAGGTACGCAGCCTCCCTGGAGGAGCAGGGCCCTGAGCCGGGGAGTGCTCCCACTGTGGGCATTTAGTGGACCCAGCACAATCGAGACAAGTGGCATAATATCTGACTTTGCCTGCTACTAAAACATTGGGGCATACCCCCAGAGAAGCTGGTTCACAAAGAAATTAAAACCAGCTCTTAAAGGGCCCACACACAAATCACCCATTTCAGAAAGCAACCTAAAATCACCAGAAAGAAAGCTGAACAGTGCTGTGGTGAAAAGAGACTCACACGATAGGCTCTGAATGCATTGCAGTGAGAGGTGAGACCTCTCCAGGGACTGTGACATTGGCAGCAGCCATTGTTGTGGCCTGGTGTGGGTGTGCTGACACAGACACCATTGGAGATCTCCCTGGGGCCTGCTAGCCCAGGGTATACCCCACCCACTAGAGTACCGATATAATCCAGCTCAACCAGGGCAGGTAGCCCACCCTAGGGACTGGCCCCACCCAACAACAATCCCTCAGACAACTTGTGGGCCTGCATAGATTGGTGACTGGATTCTCTGCAGCCTGGTGACTGAGCCTATCTCAGTGGGGCAGGGTGTGCACAAGGAGCAGGTGGAGAGTGTGGGGCAGTGATGGTGTGTGTGGGGCTCACACCATGGAGAGACTGGGTCCACTTCAGGAGGTTGGGGCCTGCACACAGGGCAGGACAGTGTTGACTGTATGTGTGGACCTGTGGGTGGTGGGGCTTGTCAGCTGCAGAAGACTTGTGCTTCTCAAAGACACATAGGAGGTTTGCCCCACCTTCCAAAGCCTGAAACAATTGGGTGCTCCAGTGCCTGAGGCCAGGGCCACCCAGCTGATATCCTCAGAGAGCTGACAAGAGACCTAAAGTCTGGAGGCTTATAACAATTGTAAGCCCATGAGCCCAACAATCTGCAACACTGGGGGCCTACTCACTTAAAAGAAATACTGCAACACAAATGTGGTATTAGAACTTGCAGCCAACTGTGCTGGGGCTTCCCACACCGGATAAAGAGACTGAAGGGCCCACAACAATTACAAGCAGCTGAGCATTACGACAGCTGGCCAGGAGCATAACTCAGCCTCCCTGGGTGCCTACAGGGAGAGCAAAGACTCCACAACAGAACGACACATGTACCCCACATAGGGGGTCACTCCTGGAACATTGAGAACTGAGGGAAGCACACTGCAGGCCTCCTAAGGCATCATTTATATAAAGTGACCTATCCAAGAACAGGAGACGCAGCTGACCTACCTAATACACAGATGCAAGCACGGGGAAAGAGGCAAAATGAGAAGGCAAAGGAATACACTCCAAGTAAGGGAACAGGACAAAACCCCAGAAAAGGTACTAAGTGAAACAGAAATGAGCAACCTACCAGACAGAGAGTTCAAACAGAGAGTGTTAAGGATGCTCACTGATCTGGGGAGAAGAATGGATGAACTCAGTGAGAATGTCAACAAAGAAATGGAAGATAGAAAAAAGAACCAATCAGAAATGAAGAATACAATACTGGAAATGAAAAATTCACTAGAGGGACTCAAAAGCAGAGTAGAGGATACAAGAGAACGGATCTGCAAGCTGGAGGAAATACTAGAAGAAATTACCCAAGCTGAACAGGTAAAAGAGAAAAGAATTAAAAAGAGTGAGGACAGTCTAAGGGACATCTGGGACAACATCAAGAGCACCCACATCCGTGTTATAGGTGTCCCGGAAGGAGAAGAGTGAGACAAAGGGGCAGAGAATCTATTTCAAGAAATAATAGATGAAAACTTCCCTAACCTAAGGAAGGAAACAGACATCCAGGTAAAGGAAGCACAGAGAGCCACAAACAAGATAAACCCAAAGAGGCCCACACCAAGACAGATCATAATCAAAATGTCCAGAATTAAAGATAAAGAGAGAATCCTAAAAGCCGCAAGAGAAAGACAAGTTACATACAAAGGAAACCCCATAAAGCTATCAGCTTACTTCTCGGCAGAAACCTTACAGGCTAGAAGAGAGTGGCATGATATATTTAAAATGCTAAAAGGAAAAACTTACAACCAATGATATTCTACCCAGCAAGGTTATCATTCAAAATGGAAGGAGAGATCAAAAATTTCCCAGACAAGCAAAAATTAAAGGAGTTTGTCACCAAGAAAGCAGTGCTAGACGAAATGTTAAAGGGACTGATTTAAGGGGAAAAGGGAAGACCACAAATAGGAAAAATTATCTATTCCAATGATAAGAGGGTAATGGATACAAATGCACAAAAAAGAGGTTAGATATAATATCAGAAACAATAAATGAGGGAGGAAGGGAGTTAAAGAGTAGAGCTTTCAGACAGAGGTCAAACTAAAGAGACCATCAATTCTGTATAAAGGACTACTAAAACACTGAGAAAAAAAGTTTTAAAATGGTGAGTAAGTACATACTTATCAGTAGCTACTTTAAATGTCAATGGACTAAATGCCCCAATTAAAAGGCATAGGGTGGCTGATTGGATAAAACATCAAGACCCATATATATGCTGCATACAAGAGACACACTTCAGACCTAAAGACACTCACAAACTGAAAGTGAAGGGATGGAAAAAGATACTCCACGCAAATGGCAATGAAAAGAAAGCTGGGGTAGCAGTACTCATATTAGACAAAATAGACTGTAAAACAAAAACTATAAAAAGAGACAAAGAAGGGTATTACATAAGGATCAAGGGACCAATCCAACAAGAGGATATAACACTTGTAAATATCTACGCACCCAATGTAGGTGCACCTAAATATATAAAGCAATTATTATCAGACATAAAAAGAGAAATAGACAGTAACACAATAATAGTAGGGGACTTTAACACTCCACTTACACCAACGGATACATCATCCAAACAGAAGATCAATAAGGAAACATTGGCCTTAAATGACACACTAGAACAGATGGACCTAGTAGATATATACAGAGCATTCCATCCAAAAACCAGAGAATACACGTTCTTTTCAACTGCACATGGAACATTCTCCAGGATTGATCACATATTAGGCCACAAAACAAGTCTCCATAAATTTAAGAAGATTGAAATAATACCAAGCATCTTTTCTGACCACAATGGTATGAAACTGGAAATCAACTATAGGAAGAAAGTCAGAAAAGCCACAAATATGTGGAGATTAAACAAAATGCTACTGAACAACGATTGGGTCAAAGAAGAAATCAAAGAAGAAATCAAAAAATACCTGGAGACAAATGAAAATGAAAATACGACATGCCAGAATTTATGGGAGACAGCAAAAGCGGTTCTAAGAGGGAAGTTTGTAGCAATACAGTCCTATCTCAACAAACAAGAAAAATCCCAAATAAACAATCTAACAATGCACCTAAAGGAACTGGAAAAAGAAGAACACACAAAGCCCAAAATCAGTAGAAGAAGGGAAATAATAAAAATCAGAGCAGAAATAAATGAAATAGAGACCAAAAAAACAATAGAAAAAATTAATAAAACCAAGACCTGGTTCTTTGAAAAGATCAACAAAATTGACAAACCTTTAGCTAGACTCACCAAGAAAAAAAGAGAGAAGGCATAAATAAGTAAATCAGAAATGAAAGAGGAGAAATTACAACAGACACCTCAGAAATACAAAAGATTATAAGAGAGTACTAGGAAAAGCTATATGCCAACGAATTAGACAATCTGGAAGAAATGGATAAATACTTAGAATCATACAACCTTCCAAAACTGGATCAAGAAGAAACAGAGAATTTGAATAGACCAATCACCAGTAAAGAGATCGAAACGGTAATCACAAACCTCCCCAAAAATAAAAGTCCAGGACCAGACGGCTTCCCTGGTGAATTCTACCAAACAGTCAAAGGAGACTTAATACCTATCCTTCTCAAACTCTTCCAAAAAATTGAGGAGAGGGGGAAGCTCCCTAACTCATTCTATGAAGCTGACATTACCCTGATACCAAAACCAGACAAGGAAAACACAAAAAAAGAAAATTACAGGCCAATATCACTGATGAACATCGATGCAAAAATCCTCAACAAAATACTACCAAATCGCATACAACAATACATTAAAATGATTATACACCATGATCAAGTGGGATTTATTCCTGGTATGCAGGGATGGTTCAACATTCGCAAATCAATCAACGTGATACACCACATTAATAAAATGAAGAATAAAAATCACATGATCACCTCAATAGATGCAGAGAAAGCATTTGACAAGATACAGCATCCATTTATGATAAAAACTCTGAATAAAATGGGTATAGAAGGAAAGTACCTCAACATAATAAAGACCATATATGACAAACCCACAGCTAATATCATCCTCAATAGTGAAAAACTGAAAGCTATCTCTCTAAGAACAGGAACCAGACAAGGATGCCCACTCTCACCACTCCTATTTAACATAGTACTGGAAGTCCTAGCCAGAGCAATCAGGGAAGAAAAAGAAATAAAAGGGATCCAAATTGGAAAGGAAGAAGTGAAACTGTCACTATTTGCAGATGACATGATTTTACATATAGAAAACCCTAAAGAATCCACCAGAAAACTTTTAGAAGTAGTAAACGAATACGGTCAAGTTGCAGGATACAAAATCAACATACAAAAATCAGTTGCATTTCTATACACTAACAACAAAGTAGCAGAAAGAGAAATTAAGAATACAATCCCATTTACAATTGCAACAAAGAGAATAAAATACCTAGGAATAAACTTAACCAAAGAGGTGAAAGATCTGTACACAGAAAACTATAAAACATTGCTGAAAGAAATGGAAGAAGACTCAAAGAAATGGAAAGATATTCTATGCTCTTGAATTGGAAGAATTAACATAGTTAAGATGTCCATGCTTCCTAAAGCAATCTATAGATTCAATGCAATCCCTATCAAAGTTCCAACAACATTTTTCACAGAAACAGAACAAAGAATCCTAAAATTTATATGGAACAACAAAAGACCCCGAATAGCTAAAGGAATCCTGAGAAAAAAGAACAAAGCTGGAGGTATCACACTCCCTGATTTCAAAATATACTACAAAGTGATAGTAACCAAAACAGCATGGTACTGACACAAAAACAGACACACAGGTCAATGGAATAGAATCAAAAGCCCAGAAATAAACCCACACATCTATGGACAGCTAATCTTTGACAAAGGAGCCAAGAACATACAATGGGGAAAAGAAAGTCTCTTCAACAAATGGTGTTGGGAAAACCGGATAGCCACATGCAAAAAAAATGAAAGTAGACCCTTACATTACACCATACACAACAATTAACTCCAAATGGATTAAAGACTTGAATGTAAGACCTGAAACTATGAAACTTCTAGAAGAAAACATAGGCAGTACGCTCTTCGACATCAGTCTTAGCAACATATTTTCAAGCACCATGTCTGACTGGGAAAGAGAAACAATAGAAAAAATAAACAAATGGGACTACATTAAACTGAAAAGCTTCTGCACGACAAAGGAAACCATCAACAAAATGAAAAGACAACCTAACAATTGGGAGAAGATATTTGCAAACCATATATCTGATAAGGGGTTAATCTCCAAAATATATAAAGAACACATACATCTCAACAACTAAAAAACTAACAACCCAATTAAAAAATGGGCCAAAGACCTGAACAGACATCTTTCCAAAGAAGATATACAGATGGCCAACAGGCACGGGAAAAGATGTTCAACATCATTAACTATCAGGGAAATGCAAATCAAAACTACAGTAAGATATCACCTCACATCCATCAGAATGGCTATAATTAACAACACAGGAAACAACAAGTGTTTGAGAGGATGTGGAGAGAATGGAACTCTGATACATCAACTCTGTTGATGGAAGTGCAGCCACTATAGAAAACAGTATGGAGATTCCTCAAAAAATTAAGGATAGAACTACCATATGATCCAGCTATTCCACTGCTGGGCATTTATCCAAAGAACATCAAAACACCAATGCATAAAGATACATGCACCCCTGTGTTCATTGCAGCATTATTCACAACAGCCAAGACTTGGAAGCAACCTAAGTGCCCATCAAGGGACGAATGGATAAAGAAGATGTGGTATATATACACAATGGAATACTACTCAGCCATAAGAAATGATGAAATCCAGCCATTTGTGACAACATGGATGGACACTGAGGGTAATATGCTAAGCAAAACAAGTCAGATGGAGAAGGTCAAATACCATATGATCTCACTCATAAGTAGAAGATAAAAACAACAACAAACACAGAGACAGAGATTGGATTGGTGGTTACCAGAGGGAAAGAGGGGATGGAGGAGGGCAAAAGGGATGATTAGGCACATGTGTGTGGTGATGGATTGTAATTAGTCTTTGGGTGGTAAACATGATGTAATCTATTCAGAAATAGAAGTATAATGATGTACACCTGAAAATTATACAATGTTATAAACCAATGTTACCTCAATAAAAAAATAAATAAAATTTTTTAAAAATAAAAAATAAAAGAAATAAACAGTGAGTAGAAAACCCTTTTATTCTCCTTCTTTGGTCCTAGATTTTACGAGCAATGTGAAATATTGTAGCATAAGATTGGACTAATTTTAGCTGGAAAAATAAAAAGTGTAGACAACTGAGGGAAGGGGTAAAAAACACAATAAAAAATAGGAAATGTCCAGGAACGATGAGCAGTCAGTGACATTTCTGTCCTGACCCAGGGTGACCTGCTGGCTTGGTCCTTGTGCATCAGAAACAGTGTTTTCCTGCCCAGATGGTTTCTGGGTCCCATTTCCTGGTATCTATAATTTGGCACGTTCTTATATTTTTAAAACATATGGATATAAATATATAGGCATGGATATATCATGTATGGTGCTTTGTTCTGATTAGGGGGCACACTTATTACAGAAAATCAGAAAATAGAAAAAACTCAATGTAGAAAACAAAAATACGCCATAATCCCACCACTGAGGATTTTCACTCCCAAATTTCTGGGACTTTATGTTTGAGTTTGGATCAAATACGGACATTTGTGTTTGGCCTTTGGGTGACATGTGCATTGCCCTGCTGACTCTACAATGTTATAGCTGTAAAAACACCTAGTTAGTCCAACTTCTGTGTTTAGAGATGGGCAGGAAGTCAGAGACTGGAAGTGGAAGGGGCAAAGCCAAGCCTTTGGTCTCTTTTTCCCAAAATCATACCTTTCCACTTACTCTTCTACTTCAAAATGTTTCTTGACTCAAGCCTAATCATTCTCCTTCCTCTTCCACAGGCCATTGTCCATCTTCCCCATGGGCCATAGAGAAAGCAACAAGGACCACCCCAAGAGCTAATATTTATTGAAGAGGATTATTAATATTAATAATAGATAACTATAAGAGAGGTACTGTAATTAGCCCATTTTACAGATGAAGACCTGAGCTCAGAGAGTTAGTAACTTGGCCAAGATCTCTGAGATAGAAAGGGGTGAGATCCAGAATATGAATCTACAGCATGTAGTTCCAGAAGCAAAAACTATGCCATCTGTCCATGATAATAACCAGTACCTACAAGAAATAGAACATTATCACCTCTCCAGGAACCCCCCATGTACCCATCCCACCCTCTTTCCCAAGAATGACAAATATTCTCACTTTTTTATTAGTTTTGCTTGTTTTCGAACTTTATTTAAATGGAATCATACAGAATGTACTTTTTTATGTCGGGCTTCTTTCACTATGTTTGTGAATTTCAAACATGTTTATGAATGTAGCTGTAGTTCATTTTTATTTCTTTATGGTATACCAATTTATCCTTTCTATTAGTGAGGCAAGTTTGGGTTGTTTCAAGTTGAGAGAATTACCAAAAATTCTGCTCTGGACACTCTTTTGCAATGATGAACATATGTAGGCATTTCTATTGGGTGTTTACCTAAAGGAGAAATTTGGAGGTCATAGAGTATGTATAAGTCCATTTTAGGAGATCCTAACAGAGAGTTTTCAAAAGTGATTGTAACAGTTTACACCAACAGCAGTGTATGAAAGCCCAGTTACTCTCCATCCTCACCAACACTTGGTATTGTTGTTGTGGCTTTTATATTAGTCATTGTGTATTGGTATCAAATCGTGGTTTTAATTTGCATTTTCCTGACAAGTAACAATGTTGTGCAACTTTTCAAATACTTGTTGGCCACTTGGTTATCTTTTTTGTGAAATGCCTAGTCACATCTTCTGCCCATTTTTCCTGGGAGATTGTCTTTTTTCTTAATAATTTGTGGGAGTTAGTTAGATATCCTGTATAAGGTTTTTTCCAGATAAAATATGGCAAGTGTTTATTCCCATTCTGTTCTTGCCTTCTTACTCTCTTGGAGGTGTCTGATGATGAAGAGAAGTTCTTAATTGTAATAAGGTCCAATTTATTAATTTTTGTCTTTATGTTTAGTGTACACTGTGACCTATCTAGGAAATCTTTCCCTGCCCCAAAGTCATGAAAATACTCTCCTGTGTTATCTACTACAAATGTCATTGTTTTAAATGTCCCCATTTGGATGTAAAATCCACCTGAAATTGAATGTTTTTATGACATGAGGTAGGAGTCAAGATGAATTTCTTTCCCATATGGATAACGAGTGCCCCTGTGCCATTTACAGAGAAGACTATATTCTCCCCACTGCTCTGCCTGCCTCTTCTGTCACATACAAATATTTGTATGTGTGGGTCTCAGGAGGACTCTCTATTCTTTCTCCTTCTCCTTGTGGCTGTCCTTGTGCTACAATAGCACACTGCCCTGATGACTGTAGCTTTTTACTAAGGCTTCATATCTGGTAGTGGAAGCCCTCCAAGGTTGCTCCCCTTCAGGATTGTCTTGACTATATGTGGCCGCTTGTATTTCTATGGAAATTTTGAAGTTGGATAGTCAGTGTACATAGATAGCTGCTGAGATACTTTATTGTGATTGTATGATCTAGAGATCAATTAGGGGAGAAGTGACATCTTAACAACACATAGAACAGCAAACAAACAAAAACACACACACAAAAAAAAAAACTGAACCAAACCAAAACATCATAATCAAAAAGGAAGAAATGATAAACTGGGAAGAAATATTTGCAATTCATATCACAAAAGGGTTCATATCCCCAATATATAAAAAGTTCCTAGAAATTGACAAGAAAAAGAACACACATTTAGTAGAAAAATTGGCAAAAGACGTGAACCCACAGTTCATGGAAAAATATATATAAATAGTCCTAAATATAAGAGAATATGCTCAGGCTCAGTCATACTATGACAAAATTGTTGAATTCAAAATGTGACAAAGCTAGAGGGGGTAAAGAAAAGCATTCTCTCCTCTCCAGGTTCAGCAGGACCACCAGGTCTAGCACTCTGAGGACCCACCTGATTGCACTGGGGGTGCCCACAGGGCTCCAGAAGATGTGGGGCACTCAGAAGCTGCAGGTGGGGGATGGTAAAGAACTCACCTCATGAGCAGAACAGCTGGTGCAGTGCACATGCCAAAGGCAAGGCAGGGCTCAGGTGCATTCACCGTCCTGGGGCCTACATGTGGCCACTTGTGAGTGCTGGGCCCTCTACAGGAGACCTGGCTGCTCCTGCTCCATGTCCACCAGCATCTGCCCATGTTAGGAGACCAGTGCACCTGTGCCCACTCAAGCCCGCCCACCCTGACACCCCATCTAGTGTTGGGGACAAATGTCCTGCTGTGCATGCACTTATGAAGTTCTGCATTCAATGCCTCTTTGTACAATTGGGAACCTGAGGTCCAGAAACAGGCAGGAACTGGCCCAGGGCACATTACGTGGGCAAAGTTAAGAAAAAAAGTGAGGAAACCAGCTTCCTAGGCCAGGGCCCAACCCCTCCAATCATGTTTACTTTGGAAATGAGAGCCCCTAAGATCCTGGTGAACCCTGCCCAGCCCCTCCCAATTTGGGCTATTTTCCTTCCTACATCCCCACCTGCACACAGGCGTGCACAAACAGAAGCAGACTTCACAGCTTGGGACCAGGGGAAGGTGGTTAAGAAGAGACACCCTGTAAGTGACAAGGTAACGAGAAGAAGGTGTTTGGAGAAAGCTCTGCAATGGAATAGGGGCATCCATTCTCCTGGCAGCATGTCCAGAAGTCCATAGCATGAGGGGGATCCTCAAATTTCCCACAGTCCTGCCTGGACAGGGGCCAGCTCCATAGTAGTCTCCAGAGGACAGGGCCTGGGGTCCTGCAGTCCACTGCTCTGGGCCCCTTGAACTGGGCTGGGCATACCCCGTCATCCCCCAGTATAGACAGGGACTACAGGAGAGAAGGTCTCAGCTTCCTTCTCTACAAATTGGGCACTTGCAGCGGCTGACCCCAAGGGTTCTGCATGCTTGGAAAGTCTGTAGACCTTGGTCCTCTACCAATGACCCACTGTGCCCTGAGGACATGGGTAAATGCTTTCCACTCCCTGAAGGTCCTTCAGGGAAGAGAGGAGCTTGGGGAATGAAGACTTGGTATATGGATGAGGCAGAGCCAGGGACTGAGAGTCAGGGGTCTGAGACTAAAACCACTAATAGATGGGGGGTCTCATTTGGAAGTAGGGAGAGTCATTGCCCTGGTTGAGGTGAGGATGCCTTTTGAGCAAACTGGACACCCCAGAGGTGAAAGAAGCAGGCAAGAGTGTCTTCTGAGGTCCATTCCACAGCCCTGAAACCCTGCAGGTCCTGCTCCTTTACCCCTGGGACTCTGGAGGGCCTCTGCCTCAAGGTCACCCAACTAAAGGTTCCTGCCTGGGGCTGCAATGCCAGTGCTGACCACCAGGGGGGCAGGCAGCCTCCAGTGTCAGTGGTGCCTACCGAGCTTTGCAGGAGCAACTGGAACAGGCAGAGTTGTGCAGAGGTCATTTTGGCCATGCTCCTGCCTAAGAAACAACATGTACCTCCTATTATTAGTGATCCTCTTTGTAGAATGAGCTGGTCAGAGGCAGGAATAAGAGCTCCAAGATCTTTCCCTTTATTTATTCAGAGATTATGCTCAGAGAACTCACCCTGTGCCAGGTGACTTGGAGGGTCCAAGGTCAGTACTGAAAATGGCCAAGTGGTCTCTGTCTTCTGGGAGCTTCCAGTCTGTAGGAGAGAAGAACAAAAGCACAGAAGCATGTGAAGAAAAGAGTAAGTGCTAACCCAAAAATAAAGCAGAGTGTTGTGAGGGAGGGCTGGGGGCGGTCACTGGGTAAGAGAATCTGAAAGGCCTCACTGGGGTGACATTTACTGGGATCAGAAGGACTAAGGGAGCCAGCCCTGCACGAGTCTGGGAGCAGTGTGTCAGGGAGAAGGCACCACTGGTGCAGAGACTCACAGGCAGAAGTGAGCTTGACTGAGGAGGTTAGGAAGGTTGCTAGAGGGAGTGGGAGGAGAGTGGCTGGAGGGAGCCTAGGAGGAGAGAGGAGCAGAGGCAGGAGGGCAGGCTTGCGGCCTGGTAGACTGTTAGTTATCCCTTCCTCTCTGAAAACATTGCCCCCATACCTTGCATCTTCAAATTACAAATATGTAATATCGCACAAGTTTTCTGGATGAGGAATCTAGGCACAGATTAGCTTGGTTCCTCTGCTCAAGATGTCTTACAGGCTGGGGCTCCCAAGTTCACTCAAAGGATTTGCTCCCAAGTTCACGCAAAGGATTCAGGATGCAGTTTGGACTCAGAGCATGAGCTCCTTTCTGTCTGTTGGCCTGGGCACTGCCTCGGTTCTCTCCTCTGTGGGCCTCTCCATAGGGCAGCTCAAAACATCTGTGCTTGATTCCCCAGTTCATGGATATGACAGAGAGAGACAGAGATAGAGAGACGCAGAGAGACAGAGACAGAGAGAGGTGGAACATAAAAGAGGATGTAAGAAGGAAGTGAGAAACTATTTGTGTTTAAAACTTATAAATGTCATCACTTCACATTGGCTGAATTCTATTAGTCAGAAGCCAGTGACTAACCACTCAGTGGTTACACAAGGATGTGGAAGGCATGTGTATATCATGGGTGGGGATCACTGGGTACCACTGTGGAGGCTGCCCACCTCACAGGCTGAGATGAGGTACTTGGATGTCCTTCTAAATGTAATAGGAAACACTTGAAAGGTTTTAATCCAAAGGAAGACAGTGTCTGAATTTCATTCATTAACCCCCTCATGGTTCTGACATTTAAATGAGGCCCAGTTAGAAGTGACTGTTCCAATATCACATTGCTGGAACCCAGGCCTGTTTTGAGTGGTGTTCCGTGCTATGTCCCACCTCTTCTCATAATTCTTCCATCTCTAAGTTTGTGCTTTACATACACATGACACCAGCCCACAGGTGTTATAGCTATTATATCCTATATACCTGATGATGTCCCTAGGAAGTAGATTCTAGCCCGATCCCCATTGTATAGGTTGGGAGACTGGGGAGGACCTGAGAGACACAATGAGTTTTCCAGGACAGAGAACTGGTAAGAAAAAGGAAGTCTGAGTTCACTCTGTCTCCTCAAAGCTAGGACCTTCGTTATATTTCCAAGGAGCTGTGACCAGGGCTGTGCTGGCTCATTGTGTACAGTTAAAGAGATGACATGGGGAGGAGGGTAAACAGTAATAGCCCAGACAGGGCTTTGGGGAGGTCTGATTGAACAAAGAGTCCCAGGTAGTGGAATCTTGAGAGAGTCACCTGACTTCTTTTATGATAGGTCCCAACAGAACTTAGAACTCTGGTCACCAGGCACCCACAGGCCCCATCCAGCTCACTTGACCAGAGACACTCCAGAGAACAAGATGTTCTGCTGTTGTGTTCTGAACTTCAGAGGCTCTGGGCTGAGGAAAGTCCAGAGTGAGAGACTTTTCTGTTGCTGTAGATGGCTCAGCCCTCATCCCCAACACCACTGGCCATTTGGCAGGAGGCACCCAAAAGTAACACAGGGCAGCCCAGGGCAGGCCAGTGCAGGGGCCACCACAACTGTGATCCCACCTAAGCAGCCCCACACCCCGTGGCCCTCATCGTGTGTGTGTGTGTGTGTGTGTGTGTGTGTGTGTGTGTGTGTGCGCGTGTGCGTGTGTGTGTTGAGGGGGGAAGGCAAGGGATGAGGGGCATGGTCTTCTTGGGCAAGAGCAGGTTGTTAGGTATTAGAAGCCTGGTGGACCAGTCATGTTCACACCCCAGGTCATGGCTGGCAGCATGAGAAGGTGAGCTCCTCTAACCATATACGACCTGAGACCTGGAGGTTTCACCTCATTCCCTCCCTGACTAGACTCTTTTGCAAGATACCGCTCTGTTCCTGAACTAGGAAACAGAAATTCTCATGGGGTTGTCCCCCTGTGACAATATCCTGGCATGCCCTGATGCCTCCTGGCCTGGCTACTGGGCACTGTCTGAGAAATTCCATTAGACATCACCGAGGAGCTGGCCAACGGGTTCAACTGCTCTAACTCCCTAGAAAAGGGGCAGGTGCACCTGGCCACCAACACCATCCAGTGCTGGTCAGAGATGAGAATGGATGCAGAGGGGTCTCCATACCCAGGATCCTGAGATGATCAGGGTGGAACCAAAACTCAGGCTCAAATCTGGGAACTCCCCTGGGGCCCTCCCAGGGCTTTCCCACATGAAGTGTCCCACAGGCTGGATCCTAAAGGAATCTGGACCTCCACACGTAACCCACCCACTATGTGACAGTAGAAATACACTCTTCACATATTTGTTGGAACAGTAGAGAAAGTATTTAATGTTGTTTTCACTTTTCTCGAGGCCACTTTTCATGAGTATCAGCCTTTTGCTACTGTTTTGATTGTTTTAATGACCCACCCCAGGTATCCTGTGGAGCACTCAGCTCCACCATCCTTGCAGACCTTCTCTGAGCCTTACAAATCATCACTCTTGACAGGGTGATTTATCCACAAAGGAAGGGGGTGAGATTACTTGATTCTATACATTTCTCTGCAACTTTTCATCTCACAGAACACATCAAATCATTGTAGGCCTGTCAGGTCAGGAGCTGTGGCTGTACATGACTCCACAATATCCCATAAAGGAAGTCATTTGCCACAGTGATTCAGCCTTTCAATGTTGTTGGACCTTGACGTGATTCAATTCTGTTGCCAATTCAGCAGTGCTGCAGGGAACATCTTAAGTGTGTCCTCATAGACTGTGTTAGTTTGCTAGGGCTGCCATGACATAGGACCACCGATTGGGTGGACTGCCCCTGATGCCTACTGGCCCAGTCCTGGGCTCTGTATTTGAAGACCTCCACCCAGGACATCATTGAGGAGCTAGTCGATGAGTTTAACTACTCCATCTCCCTAGGCAAGCAGCAGGTGCATCTGGCAACCAAGAACAGCCAACACTAGTCTGGGGTAAGTGTGGTCACAGAGGAGTCTGAACACCCAGGACCCCGAGATGACTGGGGTGGACCCAGAACACAGACTGGAATCTGGTGACTCCCCTAGGGTCCTTCCAGGAATGTATTTTCCCCAGAGCCTTCCCTTCCATGTCAGGAGCAGACCAAGCCTCAGGTAGCCGAGAGGCAATGTCATGCATGCTATGCCTTGTCCCATGCATGCAATGTCCCACGCTATGGACAGTTCTCAGTTCTGACCTGTGTGATCTTGAGCAGCCACTTGAAATCCCTAACCCCCTGTTTCCCAATATCTACAGTGGGGATGTTTGTTGATGACTCACTGGGATAATGCTCTTAATACAGGTTATTCATACAGGGAAGTGCTAATACAGGGAGGTGATTCTTAGCTCAAAAAAATGCTTTGAAGGTACCAGTTGTTTATCATTCCCCCCAAAATCAAATGATGCTTTTAAAGCCTAGAACCTTTCTCTCTGTGGGCACTCATGTCCCTCCTCTTGCCCAAGTTCCTGAGGTGATGGGAGTTTCTGGTCTGAGCTCCAGACCCCGATCTTCCTGGTGGCTCATGATGATGCCACTGACTATATGACCCTCCTTGCCCACCCAGTGTGAAAAAGAGTCAACCCTGTCCCCGGATGAGGTCTGCACAATGCTGACCCCAAAGGCAGGCACAATAGAGATGGCACTAGAGTCCCTGGTCTTCTCAGATAGAAACATGTCCTACATCGCCACCTTCCCATGTACGTACCAGGCCTTCACCGCCACCCAACAGGTCCTGGACCAGCTGTTCCATAGAAGAGTGCTGCCCCCTCCACAGCACAGTGGTGAGTCTCCACTGCTAACTGTGTGTCTGTGGAATGTCAAGGCACCTCTCTGAGGCTTCACTTCTCTTCTGAAAAGCTGAATGGTAAGAAAATGAACCTCATAGGGTTATTGTAGGAAATCATTGAATCAGCCATGGCAAGTGCTTACCTGGTGTCTGGCTCTGCAGAAAGGGCTGCAGGATTTGCTGTGGTTGCTCGTGGTTATTATTTCTCTCTCCCCCATGAAAAGTAGTCTGCCTCACCCATCACTGGGATCTGGCCTTTCTGAGTTTGGAAAAACATACAGGAAGCACCCTGTCAAGGAGTTTGAGCTTCTATCCAGCTGGTCTTTGTCCTTGTCCTTGGTGGACCCAATTAGGGATCACTGGGGCAGCAGAGGGGCCCCAGGCCCACTTAGATATCTGGGATGGTTCTGGTAGGACTTCATTCACTCAGCAATGTATATTAAGCACCTACTACATGCAGGACTGTTGAAGACACTTAGCATAACTCAGTGAATGAAGCAGACACAATCCCTGGGCCTCAATTCTGTATGTCTACCATACATCCCATGTGATGCCCTCATGGCCTCTTCGACATCTGGAGGCATCTTCCCATATTCTGACCAGGATGACAGACCATGGGGCCACCTAAAAGAGTAAATGGTGTTTGGGTCCAGAAGGAGGACCTCCTGTTTCTACATAATGTGGAGGGGGGTAGTGGTGCATGGGTGCTATGGCTGGGGCAGGCCTGGCAGATGGCTTCTCACTCATCTTTTGATTGCCATGAGAGGGTTGAGGTCTGGTGGTTTCCACCCCAGGAGGACAGGAGTAAAAAAGAACTGTGGATGGGGTCCCAGTCTCCCAGGAACCAGAGGGGAGGCTGAGTTAAGTTGTCCCCTAGAGACGCATCTCCACCACAGTCCCATCTCAATCTTCCTCCCCTTCTCCACATCCACCCCTTCTGACCACAACCACCAGGCCCAGAACAGAAGGGGTGTGAGCAACCTGCTCACAAATCTGCTTCAGTCCTCAGTCCTGTTGCCCAGGTGCATGGAGGGCTGGGTGGGCTGTGTCCAGGCCCTGAGGTAGAAGAGTGTCAGTGGGAAGAAGAGAGTCACACAGACTCTGTGTTCAACCTGCTGATGAGTAGGCCTGCCACTGCCAAGACGGCCACACAGGGGCTTGGGGCTAGGATGAGGCTCTCCCCTGGATGGGAAGGGGCAGGCGTGGGGGCCCAGACCCAAGCAAGCGTGCCTTGGGAGGGCAGTGTGGAAGGAAAATCCAGGCCTCTGACTCTGCAGCCCAACCACCTTTCCCCAGCACCGTCTTTTCTATGGTGAGAACCTGGCTGGACCAAGTGCAGAACTTCTGGGATCCCCTGCACTTTCCCTATTTCACCTTGAAGCTGCCCTGTGTACATGTCAATTTGCCTGGCTCAGACCTGGAGGGCCATGCCGACATTCTCTGGGTTCATCTGGAGCATCTAGAGCCCACTGAGGCAGAGCTGGAAGGTGAGGGGACTACAGTCTGGGAAGACCATCTGTGCTGGGGTTCATGGGCTGGAGATCTCTTAAAGGCAGTGGATTCTTTCCTGTCTTTGGAAAGGCATACGGAAAGTCAGGTATGTAGGTGAAACTTCTCTTTATTCTACTCCAGTGCCAGCTCCAGAGCCAGAGCAAGGGCCAGTTCCTGGGCTAGAGCCAGCTCCAGCTCTAGTTCCACCACGTGTGCTAGAGCTGGAGCCAGTGTCACCTCCCGCAGCCCCTCCATGGCTGGAGCAAGTGCCAACCTCAACTTCAGCCCCAGTGCCAACTCGTGAGCTGGAGCCAGATTGACCATGGGCTCTACTGCGAATTCCACCTCCAGCTACAGAAATAACGACAGAGCCAGATCCAGCCACAGAACCTGCCTGCCCCTGGGCTGTGACCACCAAGAACCTGCTGAGGGAGGAGAAGCCTAATCTCTTGGAGTTCCCTCCCCAGCTGGTGGCCGAGCAGTTGACACTGATGGGTGTGGTGAGCAGCAGCACTCTCAGGGTGAGTGGGGCGGGCCTTCCCTATGCCATCAGCTGCCCCAGACCTGCTGTTTCCTGATCTGGAGTCCAATGATCTGGCTCCAAATCCCAGATCCTCCATTTACAAACCGTATGACCTAGGCAACTTTCTTAAGCCCCAAGCCTTTGCTGTTCCCACATAGATGGTAGAGATGGACACTAAGAGCACCTGCTGCACAGAGTGGCTGTGCAGATGAATGACATGGAACAGAGAGGAAGTTGGGCAGAGTCTGGCTCCTTGGTGGGGGAGGGGAGCTCACAGAAGTGCTGCCAGGTCCTTGTGTGGATCACCCATTTGCCCAGGAGGGCTCAACAGCCTCAGCATTTATTAGGCACCCAATGTGTACTTGACTACCTGGGAGACAAACAAACAAAGCCCATGGTTGTCACTGCCTCGGGGGAATGTGCATCTGAATGGGGAGTCAGACCGAGGGGTGATCAGCATGGGTGGAAGATGCCCCTTGAGGTGCGCAGGTGAGAGTCACGTTCCAGTGCTTGGAGGAAGGGAGACTGGGCTGGGAGCAAATGCCACTTCCCTTCCCCACAGTACTGCATCCTGGGTCATCCTGTGCTGGGTGCCCTTAGTAGACATAGACAAAACCCAGGGACTCCCACAAGCCTCAGGCCCCATCCTCAGCTTCCTGATCTCTGGCTCTGACCACTAACCCTGCCTGGGACTGTGGGGGACTGTGGATGCTGAGTTGGGGTGTGGCAGGGCTGGGAGATACTCCCCATCCTTCTCAGGAGCTGTTCAAGAAGGTGGTGCCCTGCTACTGTCTGCACATCATCTGGTTCTGGTGGGATGACAGGGAAAATGAGTACCTGGTGCCCACCATCCATGCCACTGTCACACACTTCAACACTGTGGCCACCTGTGTCATCACCATCTGCCTCAGGAACCCTAGCACGATGGCCCAGGACACGGCCAGGGGGGTGGAGCTCTGGATCCAAGCGGCCAAGGTAAGTCATGGGAGTCCCAGGGAGGCCCTCTCTGGAGTTGTGGGAACTGCCTCTCCTTTCTCAGCTCTCAGGATTGAAGTCTGTGGTCTGAGCCCCTGCACAGCCACTAGGGCCCTCCTGCCAGGGCCGTGATGACCTTGATTCCTGGTCCCATGGTGGCAAGCTCAGTTCCCATCTGGGCTTCTTCCTTGGGTTAAGCTAAAATCCTCTTGCCTGGCAGTGTTATTCATCGGGTCCTAGGAGTGCCCTCCCCCAGTTCCCTGGGCATCTGTCTCATCCAGAACAGGATAATTCCATGAGGGGACAGAAGCCAGAGGCAGCAGGGCTCTAGCTCCCCCTCAGAGCTCACTCTCTTCCCTTCCCCAAGAGTGCCCAGGCCTCAGGAATTTCTCTCCACTTCATGCCATCCTTTCTGCTCTGCAGAGCCCCTCAATTCACCATCTGAAGAAGACATGAGGAGAGGTTTCCATGTGGGTAGGCAAGCACCACCAGGGTGGACCAGACATCCCATAGAGGGCTGGCAGTGCCCCCTCAGTCAGCTGGGACCACCTGGGAGACAGCAAACCCCAAGGACAGGGACTGACCTGGTTGGCAGGTCTTGGAGTTTCTCTGGGACCTTAGGCCAGCAGTTCTGCTTCAGGAATTATTTTCCTTAAATGTCAGATCCTGGCTTGAGCCAAATTGGAGATTTCCACGTGTTTACTTTGCAGCAACAGAACTCTCTCCAACTGAAACCAACATTGTTCAAAACAGATCTGCTCAGTAGATATGGGAATGGGAGAGCCAGGTGACAACAGAAGAACCCCTTCCCCAATCCACATGGAGACCTCAGGGCTCAGAGGAACCCAGTGAAAACTTTCACCCAGGACCCAGTCTTTTTGGATCTTCTGGGTTCTCAAACAAAAGGGTTTTGCCCTTAAACCATCCCATAGTTTTTCTTTCCTTCTTTCCCTTCCCCTCAGGAAGAGTTCCTGAAAATTTAAGAAGGTGTGTGCCAAAGACCAGTGGGTGAGCTGGAAGCTGCTTATAGAGGTAACATGGAGACTGGAGATCTAGAAGGAGGGGAGGGCAAGAGGGGTGGGGAACATCCTTAGGGGATCCTAGGAGGTGAGGCCTTTGGCATGCTCACGGGCCCAGCCTGGGTGTCAGAGACTCCCATGAGGGTGAGGCAGGCAGGAGCCACTTGGCCAGCCCCTAAGACACTTCATCCCTCTCCCTCCGTGTCTCAGCCTCGCTGGGGGCCTGGACACACCCCAAGAGTCCAGAGGCCAGGACCTTGGTCAGTGGTGGGCTGGGGGTGGAGTGAAGGCAAGGGGCACAGGGCCTCTGGCTGGGAGTGGCCTCTCTTCAGTTGATCCCTGTGCAAGTCACTGTCCCTCTGTGGGCCTCGGTCTCCTCCTCTGGGAAATGGAGGGATATAATCTTTTGTGGAGGCCTCACAGGGGAGTGACAAGGTTCAAGGGAGGAGAGGAATGTGCAGGAGATTTGTGCTGGCTTCTCCTCCTTGAGAGGTAATGGGAAAGCAATGATGACAGTCAGATGACACTGAGTCCTCAGGAGCCCCTGGGAGGCACATGGAGTTCTCACTTTCCAGATGAGGAAAGAGGCTCAGGGAGGCCTGGGCAGACACAAGGTCACACAGGAGTGAGTGTTGGAGCTGGGATTGATCTAGGATCTGAGCACCCTGGAGGTGGGAGCAGCATAGGCACCAGGTGACTCAACCCAAATGTGCAGGGTCTGAGGTCAGAAGCATGGGGCGACATGTGGAGGAAAGTTTGACTTCACTGACCCTGTCCTCGACCCTGGCAGGAAGCCATCTCCATGTTGGCCACCCTGCATGGACCCCCAGGGAGCCCAGGAGAGGCAGCAGCAGCAGGTGAGGGTGCCTGTGGGGGAGGGGCTCAGGTATCAGAGGAGAGGGAGCTCCCCACTCCCAGCTGCAGGTGTCCACCAGAAGAAGGGCCTTCCTCTTCCAGCCCAGCTCCTGGTGCCACAGAGCCTGAAAGGCCTGCATTGGAAGTGACCAGGAGGAAGCCTGGAAGGGCTGGGTGCAGGATGGATTTGGGGTTGGGAGGCATAGGGACCACATATCCTGGGATGTGTCAAAAGCTGGCCCTGGGAGGTGACTGGGGGAGTTTGGTGCTTCTGGAGGGGAAAGGAGGAGGGAACTGGGGGGAGGCTGCTAAGGTCCTAGGCTGCTCTATGTGGGAGCCTGGTGTGGGCAGGAGGCTGGGGCAACGGGTTCCAGGGGAGGGTCTTTAGGGGCACTTGAGAGTAGGGGCTCATCACCACCCCCACCGTGATGGCACAGGGTGTCACCCCCTTCTTTGGCACATACTTCAGATACCTGCAGCTGTTGGAAAATGCGATGGAGGATTATCTGGAGGTGAGTGAGCCTGGAAGTGGGGCCTGGAAATCAGGATCCCAAGGTTTGGGAGGACACAGCCCCACACTGAGCCCTGAGCTCGCAGCACTTGGTAAACCTCCTCTCAGGATAGCCTCACAGCCACCCCTGGGAGCTGGGGCATCAGGCCCATCTTAGCAATGAGTGAATGGAGGCTCCGCATAAGCTGCCATCCTGGGCCAGTGAAGCTAAAAGCTGCCTGACTGCAGAGCTACAGAAGGTTGTGTCTGAGCTGGACTTAGCCTCTCCCTCAGGCCCTGCCCATGAGGGGGTGAAGTCAGGCCCCTCCAAGTCAGGAAGCACATCAGTGGCTGAGCTGTCCCTTCTTGCCTGAGGCCTCAGTCTCCCTATCTGTCATCAGAGAGGGTTGGGCTACAAGTTCTCTGGCCTCAGCTCCCCTGTCCCCTCTGCTGTGGAGCCCAGAGCCTGGCCTAGGTCCAAGTCCTGTTTCTGGAAGTGCTTGTCCCTTGGTGGTAGAGCAATATGAGAAAGGGTGGGGATGCAGGCTAGTTATAGGCTAAGGGCACTGTTTCTGATGGACATTGGCTGCTTGCCTTCCAGAACAATGTGATCACC
Source organism: Diceros bicornis minor (assembly GCF_020826845.1). NCBI lineage: Eukaryota > Metazoa > Chordata > Mammalia > Perissodactyla > Rhinocerotidae > Diceros > Diceros bicornis. The sequence goes on along the minus strand of NC_080759.1, from coordinate 7,061,322 downwards.
TTCCAGAAATGGGGTGAGGTAAGCAGCTGTGGCCTCACTGTGGGGATGGTGGGGGTATGGAAATCAGAGACCCCTCCCTAGGCAAGACCCCTTCTAGCCCAATCCCTTGGGTCTTACATTTATTGGGAGAGTTAGATGCACAGAGCTGGGGATCCCATCACATTGGCAGCTGGGGGAATGGGCTGGCATCAAGAACATCTTCCCAGAAGAGGAGCTATTTCAATCCAACTGTGAGAACAGGCAAGTCGTGGATGGAATTGGAGGGAAAGAGGGTTCCCATGTGAGCAAAGACCCCAGACAAGCTCCTTGCCCCTCTCCCTAACCCCTACAAGGCCCCTGCAGGGTCCCCCACCCAGGCCCTGTCTGCATCCTGTCCTTCCTCTGTCCCAGCAATTCAAAGTAATTGAAGACATCCCCTTGCTCCAGGAGGCTGCAAATCAATACAACTTTGAGCCCAAGGAGCAATTTGGGGCCTGGTTCCAGGCCACAGAGCCCCTTAGTGAGGATAAGAGGTGAGGCAGGGCAGGAGTTGGGTGAGGGCAGGGCAGACTCTCCCTGATGGCCAGCTCCAATGCCCATGGCTATGCCTCCTTGGTCAGCCCCAGACCTTGTTGCATGGCAACCCCTGGGGCAATGGGACTCCAGCTGCTGGCAGGCTCTGGGAGGGACATCTGAGTTGTGGCTTCTGGTAGTTCACAGGTCCACTCTGTCTTGTAGCCACTGCCTGTCCTGCCAGCTGGAGCCCCCATTCCAGTGGGCTAGCAAGATTCAAGAGTTCTTCAAGGCCAAGAAGAGCCCACCATCTTCAAGCTCAGGGCTGAGTGAGTGTCTGGACTGGCAGTAACTGAATCCATGGCCTCAGTAAATCTTTGAGCTAAGCATGAGCATGAGGAGTTGGACAACCAGCCCTGCAATCCCAGCTCCACTGCTGAGCAGTCCTGCGAGGGGGATTCTCCTCACCTTTCTGGGACTCTGTTTCCTCCTCTGTGAAGTGGGTGATGCTAAATGACACCTCCCATGTCAAGAACAAATGGAGTGCTGTTGATTGAGCACTCAGCACAGGGTTTGGAGCACAGAGTGCAGTGGGGGCAGGTAGGTGGGCCATGACACTGGGGAGGCCCCCCAATAATCAATCTCTTCTCTTCAGTCACCAGGCCCCCAGCACAGAGCCTATACCAGAGGCAGATCACACCCCTGAGACCAGATCAAGTGCAGCCTCTTCCTCAGCAGTGGGGACACAGCTGGGACACTTGGGGTACACCGGGCCAGCTCCTCCTACCCTGATGGGAAGGAGAACATTGTAAGCCTTTTCCTTGGGTCCCTGAAGCCCAAGAAAGAGGGTATGACCCACCCCAACTCCCTGCCATCTCTCCCCCAGCACCTATTTACCTATGGGGAGAGGAAATATTTGTTGTTAATAGTATTAGATTTGAATATTATATTAAAATCCTGTTTCTTTTATATCCTAAGGAATCTTGTAGGGCCACACCTTATTTTATATAGGAGAAAAGAGAAGGGCGAGCCCCCCTCTCTGGCTACTGAAAGATACCCTCAAGTCCCCCTTCCTCAGAGGATAAGGTCATTTCAGTGTGGTTCACCTGGGCCAGGAGCAGAGATAGCCCCTCAGAACTCCCGGGATTTAGAGGTTGGAAGTACTTTCACAGGCAGAGCAACAACTGATACTGGCTCAAGACAAGGTTGACATAAGGGAAGCCACATTGTAGAAAAGAAACCCTATTGTAACTCTGAATGATCTCTGACAAACAACCCAGCTGGATATGCACTCTCCAGGAGATCTAAGTGCTCTTTATATTTTATGACCCCTGCTTGTGCTTGTACTTCCCAGCTGTGATAAGATGATAATTTTGTTCTTTTGAGTTCCTTAGGAATGTGATGACCCCCAAATAGAGAGCCTATGCTGATAGCCATCATCAATGAAAACAGAAAGATCTGGCATGCCACTCCCGGTCTGTAACACCAGAAGATCAACATTCCTAATCCCCTCCCTGTAACCCATCAGCCTATATAACTGCTGTAAGATCTTGGGCCCCCTGAAGATGGTTCTTTGAGACATTAGTCAGCCATCTTACCCCTTGCAAGCAAGCTGTAATAACCTTCCCTTTCTTTTCCACCATCTTGCCTCTTAACAATTGGCTTTTGTCTCACAGCGAGCAGATCGTGCCCTTTGTGCAGTAACAGAAATCTGGCGACTCTAGCAGCATATGAAGTCCTGGTCATGGCCAGCCGACCTCGGACAGGCAACCTGTTGGGTAAGTCCCTAGCAGCTGCCAAGGCTCTGAGAAAGGAACTGCCCTTTCCTGCTCTCCCATGCTGATGCTGGCTGCCTCCTAATGCTCCCTATGGTAGAAAGAGAAACAGCTACTTCTGGTGGGTCGACGGGCTCACATCTGGAGTAGGGTAAGTTGCCTTGGGGGTCCACCACCGAGAACTTTCCTTCCCCTCCATCTGGGGTACCCTCTTTGAGAATGGGGACCATCTGGTTAATAGGATGCCCTGCCAGAGTGTGAAGAGGTATAGGACTTCACCCAGAATCTAGGAACCAGTTTGTCTGTATCTGTGTCTGTCTCTGTAAAGAGCTCCAGGATCAGAAGTCTTTTGGGTTTTGGTGAGTGACCTCGTTAAAATGCGCCTGTACCTAAAATTGTCTAATACCTCATCAGGATAGTGGGTTAGAGGCCCACTGATGAGATTTTGTTGCTGGGTTCAAGTCCGAAGGCTAGGCTTGTGGGAGACAATTTAAAGGTTACAGCCACTGGGACACTCAAAAAGATCAGGTTAGAGTCCTGAGCTCTGGGTTAGAATCCCAGAACATTGGATTTTGGTGTCTGTTCATGTTTGTCTATGTCTGACTGTTTTATTTGTTAAAATTGGCTGTTTGGGGACTGGGTTTCCGGTGATCATAACAAACTCTCTTGAGAAATTACCTTGTTTATTGTGACTACCTTGGGAAAAGCCCCCTAAAATGGGGATAACTGCTGAACAGCTGGCAAGATAACCGGGGATAATTTAAAATTACAGTGGCCATTTTGGGCTCTTTTTGAGCCTCCAAACCAAGGAATGAGGAAAAATCTTTAATCTTTAAAGAGTCAAGGGCTTCACCCTTCAACCAAGAGTTTCCAGAAGGTGTAAATGTTTACAGAGAACAGCAGAATCTTACCAAGCTTGTTTTGTGTCCTGAAGGCTTGGCTTGATAATTGACCCCAAAATACGGTTGGACCAAAATATGATGGCACCTCATTTTGCGGTCAGAGATAGTCGTCGCACAGAAATGCAGGTTGCACTCCTGTTTGTGGCTAAGAGTCCTACCAAACTGCCATCAGCCTCCAGGGATTATGTTGGCCATTTGAAGAAAGCCTTGGCTGGGCATTCACTGTAAGGGTCTTGATTTTAGGGATGCTTGAAATTTTCACAATCTAATTCTAGCTTCAGCATAAATATACTTTTGACCAGCGATGCCTAAATTCTGAAACAATGGGAAATGCTAATTTGATCCCCAACTGAAACCCCTTAGGCTGCATTCTCCTGAATTGGGTGACTTTCAGCTACAAGTTAGTAGTACGAGCTACTGAGTACCCATTGGTTTATTGATCCTTCTCCTCCCGGAGAAGGTCGCTATTTGTCCTTGTTTCTGTTTTTAGTGACATCTGTCATAAAGGAAAACCCATAGAGCAAGATGCAGGCATCTCCATAAGCCTGTTGTCTGGGCAGGCCTGCAGTAGACTTTCCATAGGGCCCACCTATGGAGTATGTGCATAAGGTGGAAGCTATTGCTAACAGGGCATCTTGGAAGCTAAAAAAGCCACAGTATTGGTGGGCATGAGTCGAGCAGTTAAGAGCCGTTAGGGTGCTCGCCACCTCAAGAAGTCTCCCGTGAAAGGATCAGTTGGTCACGGAATGCGGTAGATGACACAGGTACCCCACCAACTTCAAGAAAATGTCCGTGCAACAACAAGGTACTCTGTAAAGCATACACAATCCCCAACCCCATGGCACCTCCCCCACCCAGTATTAGTCTGGCTCCAAGAGACCAAAAGCATAGCTAAAGCTGTTAATGTGCATATAAGATGAAGGGGGTTTTTTTCCCTCTTTTTGTCTTGTTCTATGTCTTAAGAGCTTGGCTTTGTGACCTCTTTGGTCACGAAGGGTCCCAGTCCATCAGGGGCCTTTGTCGTCTCAATCCTTGTTGTTTGTCAGTGCACTACCACCTGTGCAGTGGAAGCCTTTGCTTTCTTGGGCTATTTTTTGAAGTGAATTTTCTGGATCTTGTGAGGGCTACTCCTTTTGCACTCTCTTTTGGGAATGCCTCTTGTGTCCATAGTTAAGCCATAAATGCTTGTAGATATTGAGACATTAAAAACTGACAAGGCGGGGCCGGCCCAGTGGCGCAAGCGGTTAAGTGCGCACGCTCCACTGCAGCTGCCTGGGGTTCGCTGGTTCGGATCCCAGGCGCGCAATGATGCACTGCTTGGAAAGCCATGCTGTGGCAGCGTCCCATATAAAGTGGAAGAAGATGGGCATGGATGTTAGCCCAGGGCCAGTCTTCCTCACCAAAAAAAACAGGAGGATCGGCAGATGTTAGCACAGGGCTGATCTCCTCACAAAAAAAAAAAAAAAAAAAAAAACAACTGACAAGGCAAATATCCCCCAGAAACTCCATCTTGGAGAAAACTTGAGTGGTTTCTCTGTGCCTTTATGATGTAGTTGGACGGGTAAATCAACCTATAATGTCATTTTAGTTACAACCCAATTTCTGAGAAATTAAGAGCAATTGTCCTTAAAAAAAAATCCTTACAAGACTGGAAATGCAGCTCTAGAGGCAGTTCAAATTCCACCCAGTTTCTTTATCTCAAAAATGATTAGCATCTCGCCTCTCTGGGAACTGTTATCTGGCCCATCACTAATTCCTAGGACTGAAGAAAAAAAGTAAAAAGGCCAGAAAAATGGCCCTAAGATTTCCCTTGCCAAAAATCTAGCACCTCAAGTGTCTTCTCCACAAATATTAGTAAAAAGGCTTAAAACAAAAATTTAGTTTCATAACTAGGGAACCTTGTACCTAATTCATGGCAGTAATAGCTGTGCAGTCTCTGTGTATGTGTGTCTGTATGTATGTTACATATGTGTGATATTTTACCTCTGGATGGTATGGTCAAAATTAAGAGCTCTATTCAATTAGCTTAAAGTAAGCACTCACAAAAATTATTTCTAAATGCAACTAACCCAAATATCTTTCACGTTAATGTGATATAAGTTAATCTTTGGTAAATTAAAGCTGGTTTAAGTTGGTCAGTTTGATTGACAATTGTTGGAAACAAATGATTTAGATAGATGAAAACAGGTAAGAGTGTTTGGGTAGAATAATTATGTTTTACGGTCTGTATACTTGAGAAAAAAAACAGCTTCCAAATCTCTTTGGTAACTTGAAACTTTGAGGTTTTGCTAGGTGAAATTAAATTAAAATGATAAAAATTCATTGAGTATTTAGATCACTTTAAAATAAGATAAAATACTGAAACATTAATTGCTAAATATAAATTTACCTGCTTTTGTCTTATTACAGAAAAACTAAAAGGTGTTTTGGGTCTATTGGTAAACATCTCTTGTGATTTACTAAAAGATTGTAGTATAAAGTAACATGTTTCCAGAAATTATGAAAAGTGTTTATAAATTTGTCAAGCCACAGAATGCTACTGTAAAAGAAAGTTGATAACCCACTTACTTAGTTTTTACTTAGAAGTCAAAGTCTGTAAGGATTAAAAATTCTAATTAATACATGTGATTAAAGTTACTAAAAATTAATAAGAGAAACAGCTCTGTATACAAGGAAAGTAAGATGTATATTTTCAGTAAAGAAGGTACAAAGAATGGAAATATTTTGTTTGGTTGGGTAAGAAAGAGAAATTTGTCCTAAAGTACTAGAAAAGAAGAAAGAAAGGCATAGGACAAATTCTGAATGTAAAAAGAAAGTTATAAAAGGTTTGTGGAAGAGGAATTCTGGAAAAAGAGTTTTATGCATGGTCAAATTGGCTAAGATTAAAATGAATTTAATTAAGTAAATAAGTTTCAATATCAAAAGTAAGCCGGTACAAAATTAAAATTTGGTCTTCTTTCTCTTAGGATAATTTTCTTGAACTTGATAAAGAAGTTACAAAAGGTTTTTCTTTACCTTTGAGTAAGTGTACCTAAAAGACAGAAAAACTATGTTAAAATAATTTCCTATGTTCAAAAGACTGAGGTCGGGGGCCGGCCCCGTGGCGTAGTGGTTAAGTACACGCGCTCTGCTGCTGGCGGCCCAGCGTTCGGATCCCAGGCGCACACCGACGCACCGCCTGTCAGGCCATGCTGTGGTGGCGTCCCATATAAAGTGGAGGAAGATGGGCATGGATATTAGCTCAGGGCCAATCTTCCTCAGCAAGAAGAGGAGGATTGGCATGGATGTTACCTCAGGGCTGATCTTCCTCACAAAAAAAAATAAAAAGACTGAGGTCACTCTATTTAGGTTTTTTTGACTGTTTTAACTCTCTGTTTACCCTTGACTGTTTCTGTTGTCACTTTAATTGAATGGATAGCTAAGCATTGTTTCATGGGGACCTATGATATTGTGTGGGTGAATGTCATTGATATAGGTGTTTTGAAATTGTATAACATTATTGAAATTCTGATCTGTCCTGGTTATCAGTCTGGTTCTGGTCATTATTTTAAAGTGTTGTGCGTCATAAAATTAACCAAATTTCTTTGTCAATTGCCATTTTTGGGTCTTTTTGTTTACAGATAGTTATCATTCTACTCTGATGCTTTTGCAAAATATGTTTCATCTTCAGAGAAATTCACGGAAAGGACTCTGGTGCTTGCTCTAGAATACAGGCTTCTGATAAATTTTCAGATTATAAAATTGAACTGGGTAAGAAATAACAGAACTCTTAGCAGAGAAGCTGCTGACTTCATGAAACTGCTAACAGAAGATTAAGATCAAGAATCAATTACACTGGACTGAACGAACTGATGAGGATGATTATAATTTTTATGATTTTTGTTTGAAATATTGCTGATTTTTTTAATGTTTTGTTTTCAGATTTAAGGAAATCTTTTTCTCTTTTCTCCTAAGCTAACTGTGATTTATAGCAATTTGGTAAATTATACCTTTGTAAGCAGAATTAAAACATTTATCTTTTTCTCCCTACCTGATCCCTCCAGGATTTGGAAAGTCTTAGTGAGTATTGTTTTCAAGGCAATATAGTTATTTGCATAAGTTCAATAATAATCTGTTCTCCTTATAATAGGACACAATTGGAAACATTGGTTATATTACCAAAGCTTTGACTGGAATATTATATTTGAGAAAAACATACAGACTCAGACATGACAAGACAGCTTTCAAGAGACCAAGATTGGACTTTATGGAATAAAGCCACATGGAAATATTGGCCTGGTACCTTATGTTCAGCATTCCAAGCAGCACTTACTGGATAACTAAGGAATGTCACTTCTCTGGCAGGTGCAAGGAACCTCGAAATATTTTAGGGGACCTCAAGAAGAGAGGAATTCACCCAAATCTGTAGGTATTGCAGGCAAAGTCTGATGACAAAGTCCTTGGCTTGGCTTTCCTGGCCTCGAGAGGCCTTTAAAGTTCAATCTCAGATTCCTTATAAAGAGTTCCAGAAAAGCAGATTCAAAAGATCCTATATGATCAATGGCTATACTTGCTGTACTTACATAAATAATTGGGCCAAGTTTATTGAAACTAAACTTATTTTGCAACCAATTAGTTTTAATTTGGCTATCTTTTATATAATGAGGGTGATTTTAGAGGGAAAAATATATGTTTCAATAGAAACTATAGTACACATTCATAGATATTAGGTTCTAGTTATGATAATTGTCTTTGAGGTTTTTGTTTTATATCTGTTTTTGTGGGGGGGGGGAAGATCAGCCCTGAGCTAACATCAATGCTAATCCTCCTCTTTTTGCTGAGGGAGACTGGCTCTGAGCTAACATCTATTGCCAATCCTCCTCCTTTTTTTCCCCCAAAGCCCAAGTATATAGTTGTACTTCATAGTTGCACATCCTTCTAGTTGCTGTATGTGGGATGCGGCCTCAGCATGGCCAGAGAAGCGGTGCATCAGTGCACGCCCGGGATACGAACCCAGGCCACCAGTAGCAGAGCACGCGCACTTAACCACTAAGCCACGGGGCTGGCCCTCTTTTATATCTGTTAACTGGACTGGATCCCGAATTCTTCTAGTCTCCTGAACTATCTGGCTACAAATCTCCAAACTAACGTTTTCAATTTTTTTCCTTCATTTTCATTTGGAATCACTGATAACTCAACCTGCCCTTTTTTCCTGAAGCCTTGCAAACTGAAGCTGGTGGACTTGATATAAACTTAAGAGAGATTCAAGTCTGTTGCTGTGTAAACCACTCAGAAAGGTACCTGAATACCCGATGACGTCATCAGAGGCATTTCAAACTGCAAAAGATGCTTTGACTCTGACATTCAGAAATCTTTTTGACTGGCTGCCCCCTGGACTCAGAAACTGGTTTATAATTTGATCCCACCATTAACTTTGTTTTTCTTTTTACCTTATTAATTACCTGGTTACTCACTTCCACAATATAGGCCTAACTTTGGGAGCCCACCTGTTATCACTGTCTTACTAAGAGACTGGTTCAGTAAGATGGAACAACAGGATATGCCTCAAGATTGAGGGATTAAACAGCAAAAGGGGGGAATTGATACTGGCTCAAGACAAGGTTGACATAAGGGAAGCCATACTGTAGAAAAGAAACACTACTGAAACTTTGAATGACCTCTGACAAACTACCCTGGCTGCATATGCACGCTCCAGGAGATCTAAGAGCTCTGTAGATTTTATGACCCCTGCTTGTGCAGGTACCTCCCAGCTGCAATGAGATGATAACTTTGTTCTTTTGAGTTCCTTAGGACTGTGATAACCCCCAAACAGGGAGCCTATGCTGATAGCCATCATCAATGAAAACTGAAAGATCTGGTGTGGCACTCCCAGTCTGTAACACCAGAAGGTCAACATTCCTAACCCCCTCCCCTATAACCCACCGGCCTATATAACTGCTGTAAGACTTTGTGCCCCCTGAGGATGGTTCGTTGAAACATTAGCTGGCCATCTTCCTCCTTGATAGCAAGCTGTAATAAACTGCCCTTTCTTTTCCACCATCTTTCCTCTTGACAATTGGCTTTTGTCTCGCAGCAAGCAGATCATGCCCTTTATGTGGTAACACAACCACTGATATATGGGTGTCTTTCAAATAGCACTTGCCAGGACCACGTCCTACCCCAGGACAGCGGCTGCCTTTCTACAGCTTTGGAGGAAGAAGGAATGTTTTCTGCTTCTCTTGTTGAGGTTTCTTTTGACAAAATATTAGGAACTTGTTGTTTTCTAGTTCAGTCTCCAGATTGCAGCATTACTAAGGGGGGAAAACAATGTAAAAAGCTCAGAATGTGCATATGGAGAGGACAAGGTCAGAGGAAGGTCATTTGCAGATGGCCTAAGGGCAGGCAGGACTCTCCTTCCTCAGGCCCCCTCCAGGCGCTCCATGATCACCCTTTACCTGGATGGGAATCCTCCTGGGGTCCTTGTGCATGACCTCAGAATTTCTCTTCCTGCTTGTTTCATATTCAAGGGAAAGATTTGTGATGCAGCTTTTAAGACTACACCTGGGCTTTGTTCCGTAAACATCACTGCTCCCTGTGAACTAGGATTTTCAGCATCCCTGCACTTCCTTACAATTCTGTTTAGGGCAGAAATTTCCTAGGAGGCCCCCAGCCTCTCCATCAGGTACATCATGGCTCCTCCTCCCTGGATAGGCCTGATGGATCAAGAGTGAGCTCTAGTTTGCCAGGATAATGGACCATAATCCTGGCCAGTGAATGACGCATATTCTCACTTGCTATCCAGGGTGACATCTGGGCCCTTGTGGTTCTGAGGTCCATGGTCTCAGACAATGACCAGTTTACACACTCAGTTGTACTGTTACTGACTCATCCTAAAGGGGAAGCTGGGCCTGAGCTCATAAACCATGCGGCCCCCGGGACAGCTGTGTTCTTTTCCCCAGTCTTGTGCTATGGTTATGAGATGCGGATGTGAACCTTTCCTGTTGGGAGCTTTGAAAGATGAGGCATGAGAGGGGTGTGGGTGGGGGGTCCAGCAAGGAATGCCACCAAACTGATGATCTATAGACACACATGGACACAGCATGCATTACCAATTAAAATACTGAAATGCTTCCCATCTGGTGGTAAACAGACACTGCTATGAACTCACCCTGATAACCCACTCCAGGACAAGAGCTTTTAAATGGTTACCACGTGACATTTTGAACCTCATCCCTTGGAAACACCCTGTAAGACAAGGGCCAGATGAATTACTTGGCAATTCTGAGTTATCCCCTCCTTTCTGCTGGCTGCAAGTGTCGCCCAGAAACACAGCAGGCTGAACTCTGCCAGGGAGGCCCTCTCAGTACAGCCAGCAGCCGTGGATAAACCCAGGTTCCCAGCAGCCCAGGCCCTTCCTGACATGGCACAGCCATCCAGGAAAGTGATTTGTTAAAGGAAAGTTGGGAAGGCTGTACTTTCCCTCCAAAAGAAAGAGAAGTGCCAGGTCCCAGGGCTGGTCCAGGGCCAGGAGGAAGGCACCATGTCCAAGTGGTTTTCCTCACAGGGCTAAGAGGCTCCTGAGAGCCAACTCTACATGTACCAATATTTAATAAGTCTTGAGCCTACCATATGGCAAAGGAAAACAATTTATTGCATCTTTGGGCATCCAATGGCCAAAAATAAACTGATAGTCAACAAGAAGAAGTCCACATTTGCAGCAAGAGTCCATTTCACCAGTCTTTTTTTTTTCACTTTGATATAAATTTAACATATATATGCACATACACACAAATATATCATGCACTCAAACTTATTCAAAACAAAATAGAGAAGAAATACTCATAACCATCAAATCCATGTTTTGTCCCCTTTTTGTAGTTGGTATTTATAATTACCTTCTTCCATTGCCCATTTCATATTCCCTTTGCCCTCAGGCAAGCACCTGGGATGGTCGTGGTCCTCTGTCTGTTTGGGGGACCATAACCTACACTCCTGAAGGCTCTGAGCCATAGGTGGTCCTGCTTGGGTTGGTTTCTTGTAGTTTTCCATTGACTTTAATCACAGGGCATGGGGATATGAGAAATGCTCTAAGCAATCTCCTGAATTCCAGACAAAGGCTTCCTCACCTCCATTGCTGAATAGCAGAGAGAAGCCCAATGTCCAGAAGAATACCAAGCTACACACAGTGTCTGCTTTGGATGTAAAGATGAATAAAACTCAGGGAAAAAACTTGAGGGAAAAGCAAAGCCATCTTTTTTTCATCCTTCTCTGCACAGAATCCACCTATACAGTCACAGCAGAGGCTCCCCAAAAAACATGCCAAAGCCCCGAGGCATGAGGTCAGCTGGGCTGTCCTGCCTGGGGCGTGCGGGAATAGATGCATTATCTCTACACAGCTTGCAGACGAGCACAGCTGAAGATACCTAAGGGCTAAGAATTAAAATCACCCATTCCACTCCTTCCTTTTCTTTTTTTTTCCGATGCGAGCTTTGCCTTCTCAATCTGAAGCAGTCATTCTCTGAGAATGCCCTCTCTGAAACTTATAACAACGATAATAACAGCTATCGTTATTGACTACTTAATGTCTGCCAAGCAACTGACTGGCAAGCTCTGCATGCATTATTTCAGTGATACTCACCGTCCTTAGGGGCTTTATTCCCATTTTATAGCTAAAGATATGGAGGATCAGAAATATTAAGTAACTTGACAAGGAAGAAAAAAACACCTAGAAACAAAATCAAATACCTTGCCAAACTATCTGTCAAAGAAAAAGGTAAAGACATTTTCTGACATATAGGCAGACTCTAAGTTGACCTCCCACAGGCCTTCAGTGAAAGAACCAGTAAAGAATATACATCAGGAAGAAGAAATGTGAACCCAGGAAAATATAACAGGAGTCATGAGGAAAAGAAAAAAAATTAGTGTATCAAAATTACATTAGTTTTAAAACAAAACATTAAAACACATTCTAACTAAAATTCCAGATGACTACCACATGGAAAAAGACAGGACAATATTCAATTTAAAAATAAGTAATTTTCAGGGAAAATATAAATACTACACATACTATATTATTTTTTAACACATCACTCCCAGAAACTGGTAAATCTGCCACACAAAGGTAAGTAATTATGAAGAAGATTCTAATAATACTTCAAGCTTGATCATTCAAACAGACAATGAAATCCCAACAAGCAGTGGCTTATTGTCACCTTGCTGATGCTGAAAAGGTCTCTTTTGAGATATATGTATATAATGGAATATTATTCAGCCTTAAAAAAGAAGGAATTTCTGCCATTTGTGACAACATGGATGGACCTAGAGAACAGTATGCTAAGTGAAATATGGCAGATAAATACATATGATCTGATTTACATGTGGAATCAAAAATAGTCAAACTCATAGAAGCAGAGATTAGAATGGTGGTTGCCAGGGGCTGGGGGGATGGAGAAATGGGAAGCTGATGGTCAAAGGGAACAAAGTTTCAGTTATGCAAGAAAAATAAGTTCTAGAGATCTATATACAGCATAGTGCCTACAGCTGACAATACTGTATTATGTAGTTAACATTTGTGAATAAGTAGATATTATGTTGAGTCCTTACCACAAAATAATAATAGTAATAAAAAGGGTGGGAGAAAACTTTGGGAGGTGATGGATATGTTTATGGCCTTGATGGTGGTGATGGTCTCATGGGTATATACTTATGTCCAAATTCATCAAGTTGTATACAGAAAAGTATGACATCATTGTTGATTCCTCTGCAACTTAACACATATGTATCTTCATCACACACACACACGAAAATTTGTAACTATGTATGCAGACGGATATTAACTAGATTTATTGTGATGATCATTTCACAATACACACAAATATTGAATCATTATGTTGTACACCTGAAACTAATATAATGTTAATTGTCAATTATACCTCAATAAAAAACACACCATGTAAGACCATTTGAATATTGGAAGCAAGTTCAGTAAATCCCTAAAACTACTCCATTCCCATATAAGAGTTACAGGAAGCAGAGAGAATGAAGTAAGATGGAAGGAAGTTATGCAAAGTTGTATTCAAATTAAAAACATTTAAGTGGCCTTTAGCTGCTGTCACTGCAAACCAGGGCCAGCATGGAAAGTCCTTGGTGAACCAGCTTACCCCAGATTTTCCCCAAGGCCCGGCAGTCATGAGCCCTTCCCTCACCAGGTCATTCTGCTCCGTCCTCCAAGGTGGCTGGCAGGAAACCCTGGTAAGATTCTGGATGACAGCTGCTTTCCATCTTAGACAGGCGTGTTTTAACAGAAACTCGTGATGAACAGTCTTCAGGACTTAAAAGAATAAGTTTCTAATTGTGAAATTTAGAGTATAAGAAAAGCCATAGTAGGGCTTTTCAGCATCTCTCAACTCATAGTGCAAAAACAGCCCTGTCTTCAAAAGGCCGGCCCTTGGCTTTTTGTGCAAAGTAGGGTAAGACCCAGATGGCATGAAGGACAGGTTGTATGCAGCACTATCCTCACTCCAACAGAACTATCTCACTGGACATGACCCAGTGAGTCTTTAAAATAAGTTACAGAACACAAAGAAAGAAAATCTTTCTTGAGAAGGAAAATTTTACTGATCAGATCAGAGGAAAATCTTCCAGAATTTTCACATCTTATAACAAGTAAACAATATGCCCTGTTCTATCCTCATGGGCATATCATGAGTAGTTCCATAATAAATACTTTTCATTTTCAGCTCAAAAACACCTAGCTGCTTAAAAAACTGGCCCCCCCCCAAAAAAAAACAGAAACATAGAATTATTTTTTTTAAATGATAAAGTAATAACACACCAGTGGCTTCCAATGACTGTTCCAAAACAGTCATTTTTGGTAAGGATTGTAGAAGATGGCACTATCACTGTGAAATGATGGAACAAATCCAGAACAATCCAGATTTTGATTAACGATGAAAGAGTTCAACCAAATGCTGGGAATATTCACCTGGAAATCAAACTCTCATCATCATCCCTGGAAGCATTTCTGGAACTTTTCCTTTGGACACAAGTTTTTGTCTTCAAAAATAGCAGACATAATACAAAACAAAACAGAACCAACAGCAGAGGAAGGTGAATTCTGCTTTGTCAGGCACCGAAAGGGAATTAGCGCCCACTGGTCACATCTCTAGGAGCCCCACTGGGTGAGGGCTTTCACCAGGACCACGTGTCCACTCAACCAGGGGAGTCCTCAGGGACGCTCACCTTACTCCCCACTCCATCAAAACTGAAACAAGACAACCCAGAGAAAGAGAGACAGAGCCAGAGAAGACATGTTAAAGCTTGAGTTCCTCACTGAAAGCATGCAAAGTATCTAACTGTAAGTTCAAATAAGGGAAAAACAAATCTACCAGCCTCCTGGCAGAAACATTGCTCTTTGATGAGAACATGCCACACACTTCATAATCTCATCACAGGGATAACCACTGTTCCATGTCACACAGAATCAACTTTCCCATGCAAGGTAAATAAGCATTTGTTTTTACAAAATAAGGATTATACTCTATACTTTTATATCTTACTTTTAAAATATCCAGTGTGATTATAATCATTTTACAATTATTTGAAACAATTTCAAAGGTTACATCATATTAACTCAAAAGAACATATCTTTGTTTATTGTTGTTATTATCTACTACTTAATGAAGGAAATCATACAGTATTTGACCTTCTCCCTCTGACTTATTTCACTTTGCATTATACCCTCAATGTCCATTCATGTTGTCACAAATGGCTGGATTTCATCGTTTCTTATGGCTGAGTAGTATTCCATTGTGTATATATACTACAGCTTCTTTATCCATTTGTCCCTTGATGGGCACTTAGGTTGCTTCCAAGACTTAAAACACATAGAGACAGAGATTGGATTGGTGGTTACCAGAGGGGAAGGGAGGAGGGAGGAGGGTGAAAGGGATAATTCGGTACATGTGTGTGGTGATGGCTTGTAATTAGTATTTTGGTGGTGAACATGATGTAATCTATGCAGAAATAGAAGTACAATGATGTACACCTGAAACTTTTACAGTGTTATAAACCAATGTTACTGCAATAAACGAAAAATTAAAAAAAAAAAAAGAACATGTCTTAATTTATTTCACAATGGCCTAAAAGAAAAGTCAAGTTTTATTCAAGACAAGGCAAGGAGAGAATGCTTAACCTAGTAGTAGTCTTAAAAGGAGATCTCTGAGGAACTGACTTTTTAAACTGAAACGGAGTATAGGGTGGGAATATGTGTACGGACCCTGGGGTGGAAATGAAGGATGATAGTGGTGCTCAGTGTGCTGACAACAGCACTGTTTGGTTTTGTTTATGTGGTTCTGAGAGTTTGTGTTAAACATTACTCCCGGGGTATGGACCAGAGCCATCATATAAGCTTGCAGTCTAAGAGGAGAGGAATATTTATTTGGTGAGTGGGAAGTTAATGGCTTCGGTGGAAATATGTTTTATTTAGGGGCCTATAACACATACAGGGAGATTTTATACCTCAGAAATGAAATCTGGACATGGTTTTAGACATTGTCACCATAGAGATAACAATAGAAGAAATTGAAACAATGGAAGAAATGCACAAGCGTTCCGAGACAGTGTAGGGTAAATGGAGAGAACAAGGCTAGAACTGAGTCCTGAGCTGTCCCAAAAGTGCTGTGTAAGAAGGACCTGGGAAGGACACCAGGAGGGTGTGACCAGGTTTATAGGCAATCAGGAGCCTGAGACATCAAGAAGCCTAGGACAGGTAATCATCCACAAAGGAGATCATGGTCCAATTCTGCTTTTGTTCCAAGATAAAGACACAGAAACAGTTCTTAGATTTGATGATGGGGAGATAACTGTGATCTTATCAAGATTTATTAATACCCTCTTACCTCTCAGTAAGTCTGAGGTGTGGGGGAGTGAGAAGATTGTAATTCAATGAGTACTGATCATTCAGGTTCATTATGAAGGGGAAGGAAGACATGGGACAAGAACTAGAGAGAAATTGGTTCAGGAGAAGTTTTTATTTCAATAATGAAGACACTGAATGAATTAAAGGGATTCAATGGAGAAGGGGTGGGAGGTTGCTAGCAAAGAACATGACATTTATCATCAATAATAAAATTTCTCTAGAGAACAGGAAAGGAAGAGATACAATTGGACTAAACCAAGGATCGAGATGACTTTTCAATTGAATCAGTAGATGAGTCACTAACGGTAAGACTGGAGGGATATTTGTAGACTTCACGGCAGTGAGCTGAAGTATTTCTTCAAATTATCGAATTCATCAGTGTAGTAGGCGATGATCCCATTTGTGGAAAATGAGAGGAAAGGTGAGAATTTTTTATATTCGAAAGGCTTGGTGAAGGTCTGAAATATTTATGAAGCATGGAAGGAAGATTTAGTTACCAAGGCATAGTAGGATGCCTAATAATTATGAAAGCCACTGGGAAATTGGTGACACTGTAATTAGACCTGGTCAGTGTTTGTGACGCGTCATGTGCTGTGACAGATGCAGTCATGGGAAGAGTAATATGGTATTTGGAGTCACCTGGGATTGGGGTCTTGATCATCAGATACACTAACAGGTTGGAGAGACATGAATGTTTGCTCCTGGTGTGTATATGTTGAAAAAAGTAAATGTAGGTGAAACATCTGTAAAACTGAGGAGAGGAGGGGGCTGATGTTTGGGAATTTGGATCAATGCAATGCAAGTTCCCCTGAATTAGGAGAAACTTAACACAGGGAGTAATTGTGTGAACTTGCCGAAAGGAAAAGGGTCATAATAGGGAAGAGTCTCTGATCATTCATCTCAGGGGACATCCAGGTAAAACTGGGTTCTGGGATCTACCACCCGAGACAAGCATGTTTAGGAGTTTGAGATTCGGAAACAACAGAGCCAAGTTTACATTCTCGCTCTGTCACTCTCTAGCATGGAATTTTGTTGTATGACTAAAGCCTTCTGAACACAGTTCACTTCACTTGTTAAGTGGGTAACAAATCCACAAACATCAGGGAAATAGGATTATATAAGCCAATATACGTATTTCCCACTCACAGGGTTTCAATTCATACTACCAGGAATGGTTTCTCTTTTCAGGGGCTCAGGATCAATGGGTTGTAATCCACCCCTGTTCCTACAAGGCTGTACATTGAATTATTAACATTGATTTAGGTATACTTTGGAGGTGATAAATACTTTTATATACATAAATTGTGAAATGAAGGCATGATCTTGCTGATGATAATTATTAAGACAGAACTCCAGATACTATTTCACTAAGATATCTGAAGAAGTCAACTCGATTTCTCGCCAAGATAAACTCCTGCACTTAGCATTTCCTGAGCCCGTCTGCCCTGTGGGGATCGTGGGACACGACAGTAGACTTAGGACGTGTGTGCTCCTGCTCCTTTCCTGTACAAGGGATTCTTAGTGCCCAACACGCATGATGAGAGTCATTGAAAAAGACCAATAAGATGTGAGTCCTTGGATCGTCCTACCCACCCTTAAAGAGATTCCAAAGTAGCCTGGCCACACGTCCAAGGCCATGTGGGGCAGAGCCAGGGTCAATATCCTGATAGTGCCTGAATCCCACCCATGGAGGAGACCAGATGGTTGAGGACAAGTGTGTCCAGAGGATGGAGGGCAGGGTACAGCAGGGAGGATGGGGGCTCTAAAGGGCTGGGGTGGGTATTGAAGAAGCAATGTGTGTGCACCTAACCAAGAATTAATAGCTCAGAAATTCCAGAGTGGTGTCCTTGCTGTGGAGACAAGAATTTTCAGGTGATAGTTATGAGGGTTTCCTAGGATTGGGTGTTAACCCCGGGAATTAAATATTAGAGAATAACTCTAAACAGAAGGTCTAATTAAAGCATAAACTCCATGATTTTTATTTTGTTATCTACAAAACGGGGATATTACCATCTTCCTTGTGAGCAGCAGTATCCAAGGCTTCTTGCCTCTGTCCCTGGGAGAGGAGAAGGCTCCCCCATTTGTCTTAGGTCCCCCTGCAGGTACACGGGTTGGGCAGGGTCACTGGCAAGTGAATGTTTGGGGATTCATGACTGGCATCTCTAGCAATGTTTTAGAACACTGGCTTCTCATAGCTTTAGTCTCTCTCCTCAGCTTTATCTGCTTAGTGTTTAGACTGTCTCTGGATGAGAACACAGAGAAAGACAGGTGGCAGCTGAGTTCTTGACAATGACACGTAGGTGAATAGGTGACTGTTCTTACTCCTGAATTGATCCATCTTTCCCAGTTGGGCAGTTTTCTCCTCTTGGCCTGGATCTTCCAAGTGCACCCAGGAAACATTAGTACCAGTTACATTTCACCAGGACCCTGTTAGGCATATGGCAGATCAGGGATTCTGTGTGTGTGTGTGTGTGTGTGTGAGAAAGATTGGTCCTGAGCTAACATCCATTACCAATCTTCCACTTTTTGCTGAGGAAGATTAGCCCTGAGCTAACATCTGTGCCCATCTTCCTCTATTTTGTATGCGGGACACCTCCACAGCATGGCTTGATGAGGGGTGCGTAGGTCCGTGCCTGGGATCCGAACCTGCGAACCCCAGACCACCAAAGCAGAGTACATGAACTTAACCACTACACCACTGGGCCGGCCCCCAGATTAGGGATTAATCAAGAAATTGTCTCCTTCCCAACATTTACACTACTTGATTCATTTATTCTGTTCTCCATTAACGATGTTCTTGCAGAGAGGAAATGTGAAAGACTGTGGTTCTCTCATCCAACCCCTGGCATCCTTGGGGAAAGTCTTCCCTCTCTAACTTGGGAGGGACTCCAAGGGGCACAGCCCTGTGGTGAACACGGGGATAGAGATGAGTGAGAGCAGAGGTGCACAGTCCTGCAGGAGGCAGATGTTTCATCAGGTGAGTTCAACCAACTCAGGGTGACAGGTGCCGAGGTGGAGGCTGTACAGCATTGAGGTGGGAGAAGAGAGAGGGCTGGGCCAGAAGGAACAATGAGGAATTATTTCTTTATTTTCCCTACTTTTAAACATATTAAAGTTTTTATAGAATGTACTTGAACATTTTGATAGATTCCAAAAAAGATAAAATTCTCTTAGCAATCTCTTCCCAAATTTTCTCAAACCACCCAGTTTCCCTCTGTGTTATTAACCCTTGTTCACATTTGAAAACTGGATGCAATGTTTGCGGAGTATTGTTTTCTTCATTTTGACCACCTATTGAGGAGAAGGAGTATAGGAGACAGAATAAAATGTTGGGTACTGGTCAGCAAAGCCGCAAGCTAGGAAGCTCCAAACTCCCACGCCCCCACAGACACACCAAAAAACCACCAGAATCGGAATCAGCTGGGACACCAGCCCAGGGGAACCAGGAAGTGGGAGAGATGATCTCTTGAAGGATCTTCTGCTCCCCTCACCTCCTGGCCAGCTGGGCCCTGTGAGGAGGATCAGTTGGCCCCTGGGGGTTGGAAGGGGCTAGGGGTGGCAGGCGGGAGGGGTGTCTGTGTGTGTATCCGCCTGGGTTTTGGTCACTGTTTCTCGCCTTTCTGCAGTGATGCCCACGGACTTTAGGCACCTCACTCTTTCTTGAGATCCACAGTGATGAGCTGACCCAAGGGGCCCGAGACCCCGCTGTATACTGTGGACTCGAGATTGTACCTTTGGTTCCCTGTGTAAGGGTCGTTTCTTCCCTTGGCCCGGAGGTGTGCTGAGAAGGCCATTTCATTCAATGGGACAGCCACCCAGGTCTATGGTGAGGTCTGCTGTGCCATAGGTCCGGGCGGCAGCCAGCGTTTTGGACCATTGGGGCATCTTGTGAATTGCCAGGGCCTGCCAGTGTGCTAGGTGAATCTGAGGATGGTGGGAGCCCAGGCCCGGGGACATTTCCTTTATGGCTTCTGGGCTTTGTTTTATGCTTTAGAAAGACCTTCTCCACTCTGAAACTATAGAATAAAATGATTCATCCATGTTTCTACGAGTACTTGGACGGTTTCGAGTTTACAGTCCACGCCTGCCCGAGACCTGCAAACTTTTTTCAGTCCCCGCGGAGCCGGGTACCGCTCCGGGAAGTGCCGCTCAGGGAAGCCCTGCTTGCGTCTGCGGGACATTTCCCACGTTCCCTCCAGAGCCTGAAGCCGAGTCGCATAGGGAGTCTGTCCCCTCCCAGCAGCCGTCCCTGGCGGGAAACTGTGGCTCCAGGGACATCCCAAAAACATTTCCAATTCCCCCTTCCGCTGCTGGGGTCGCGCAGTGCGGGCCAAGAGCCCCGAGGGGTCGCCTCCGTCCGCCCCGGGCCGAGAGACGCGCTCCGAGGTGGCCGGGACGAGGTCGGCCGTTGGGCGAGCCGACGGCGCGCCCTCGCCAGCCTGCAATCCGGGTCCGTCCCGCTGACGTCCGCGCCGATTGTCGGGCGCCACCTGGCGGCAACTCTTATGTAGTTTTTCGCCGGAACCCGGGGAAACTAACAAGGACTTGGCGGCTGTGCTGTAGGCGGAGTCCCAGGAGCCTGGCAGCGCTGGCGGGATCGTCCCGCCCTGCCAGGGCGCCGGCCGGTCATCCAGTTGCCGGAGATGGACGTGGACACGCCGGTGCCCCTCTGCCCGTGGGTCCGACTGGGGCAGCGAGGTTGCAAGGCTGGATGCCGCTGTGCCGGTACGATAGGAGGTCCTGGGCAGCTGAGAGTGACAGGGACTGTGGTGTCCGGGAGACGGAGGGGCAGGTGATGTTTGGAGGAAGCCCGCTCGGGTCTGCGGCAAGAGGAGAAACAGGTGGCTGGCTGGGGTGGGGAGGAGAGGGCGGGAAAAGCCTACAGCACCCAGTATTCCTAGGGGGGGTCTCCCACTCAAGTCCTATCCCAGCTGGACCCCACTTACCTTCTGGTGGCAGAGGAGACGGGACACGTTCGGGTTGGTATGGCTGTTGTCGTTGGGGGCCACGGCTGGGTGCCGCAAGAGTGTTCCAAGCCCAGAGCCTCCTGGCTGCTCCCCGTGTCCCCCAACCCCACCCCACCCTCAGCACAGCCAGCGGCCCCTTCCCCACCCCAACCTAACCAGCCTACCCACAGCCACCACTGCAACCACCAGGCTCCAGCCAAGCCCTGCCGCCGTCCTTGGTACCCCACCCCCAGTCCACCGATGCAGACTAGGACCCCACGGGCACACCCGACCGTGAAAAAGAAAAGAACTGTTCCTGGTGGAGATTCTCAGGAGGGGAGGCCAGCTCCTGCCTCTCAGGGTGCTACACCTGAGCTCTGCCAGGAAAAAAGAGCACCGCCCTGAGGCTGCCAGGGTATGGGGGGTGGGGGGCGGCTCCAGCAGTTCCTGGCAGCAACGGTCTCCTGGGATGTTTTCTGCTCCCCTCGCTGCCAGGCCCTGGTGGGAGGACCTATTGGCCCCTAGGACATCTATGTCTGTTTTTTCCTCTGTCCACCTGGCCTGTTTCTTAAAGCAGTGGCCAAGAGCAGGTCAAAGGGACCTGAGGCCCCATGGATCTTGTTTCCTTGGGACTAGAGTGCACTGGATCTGTATGATGGGATCAGGTGTTAAGAGACTTTCATCCCCTAGTTTGGACTGCAAAAGATCTTTGTAAAGATGCTAGTTGCGTGAAACAATCAAGATAGTTGTTTTTTCTGTGAAACTCAGTTTTCACAAATCTGTGCTGCATGTAGTACACACTCTAAAGACGCAGTCTAAAAGATGCTTCTAAGAGTACACAAATGAGTGCAATGTTATTTCTGTGAAACTCTGTGTTCAATCATTTTTTGCTGCATGTTACGCATTCTAAGGACAAGTGTATAAGAGTTGTTTCTAAAGGTGATGGCTGAGTCCGTGAATCAGCGTAATCTTACTCCTGTGAAACACTGTGTCCAATACTCTGTGCTGCACATTATACACTCTCTAAAGACACATGTGTAAAAGCTTCTTAAGAGTTGGTGGCAGGGCCAGCCCGGTGGCGCAAGCGGTTGGTTGCGCGCGCTCTGCTGCAGCGGCCCGGGGTTTGCCGGTTTGGATCCCGGGCGCGCACCAATGCACCGCTTGGCAAGCCATGCTGTGGCGGCATCCCATATAAAGTGGAGGAAGATGGGCATGGATGTTAGCCCAGGGCCAGTTTTCCTCAGCAAAAAGAAGAGGATTGGCAGATGTTAGCTCAGGGCTGATCTTCCTCACAAAAAAAAAAAAAGAGTTGGTTGCATGAAGGAATCAAGATGGTGTTTTTTCATTGAAAGACTGTGTTCTCCACCGTGCTGCATGCTGTATGCTCTGTAAAGAGACATGTGTAAAAGATGGATCTAAAAGTTCTAGTTGCATGAATGAATCAGGAAAGTGTTATTTCAGTGAAACACTGCACTCACCTCTATGGGGTGCATATTATGTACTCTCTAAAAACACATGTAAAAAACATGTTAGAAGAGTGCGAGGTGCATGAATAAATACGGATAGTGTTATTTCAGTCATACACTGAGTTCACCACTTTGCTGTATGTTATACACTCTCCCAAGTCCCGGCTCAAGCCTGAGGCTGAATTCAAATCTAACGACAAACACCAATATGAACATGAACATGAACACATACACAAACCAGACCCAACCCCAGCACCATATCCTGACCCTATCCCTGCCCCTAATCCTTACTCTAACCCTAACATCTACCCCAAACCACAACCCTAAATCTAACTTGATCCTTATCTGACCCTGACGCCGATCCTCTAACTTTAATTCTCATCTTGACCATAACCCTCAGATTTGACCTTGATTTTGACCTTAATTTTGTCCTTGAAACCTAGCCTTGCCTTTTACCTTGGTACCTTCAGAACCTTATCCTGTTCCTATTATCTGATGTTTTTTAATCACCGACTGAAAATTTGACCATGACCTTGACCTCATATGTCTGTGGAAGTTTTTCAGACTGTGAACTTTATCTTGATCTTGAACTTGAATTTGGCTTTTACCTGGACCCTGAGAATCAAAATACTGTCGTTGACTCTTTCTTAAGGAGAATATGTCCTAAACTTGGTGCTTTGATCTTGACCTTGAAGGTGACCTTGACCTTCTTCAGATGCATACCATGTGTGAAACTCTCTTTTTCACTGATAATTTGATCTTGATTTTTACCTTGAAGTTGACATTGATCATTTTTAGTCTCTGTTCTGTCCTTTTGGTTTTTGCTTTTCTATTACAAACTGGTTATTTGAAACTTGCCAGGATCTTGACATCTCCTTTGACATCACTTTGTCCATATCCTTTGTCCTTGAACTTGACTTTGACACTGATTCACAATATATTCCATCCTTGATTATCATCCTATCAATTTCTATCACTGAAATCCAATTTGAACTTGACTTGACCTTTACTATGACCTTGAATTTACCTGAAGTTGACCATTACTTCACCTTTAACTTGAGCCTGAACCTATTATCCTATATCCTGTCCTTGTCTATTGTCCTGACATTCTCTATCATTGACAAATAACTGGACCTTAATCTTGACCTTGGTTTGACTTTCAACATGACCTTTATCTTGACCTTAATTCTGAACAAATCCTATCCTTGTCTATCATTCTATTCATTTTATCTCTGAGAATTTGAACCTGATCATGATTTTTAACTTTGTCTTGAAGTTCACTTTCACGTTGACCTTTCATTAGAATGTTTTCTATCCTTAAATTTTGACTCTATCATTGTGACCATCTTTGTCATTTACTGATAATATAATTTTGACCTTGAATTTGAACTTGACCTTGAACTTGATCTCACACTTGGTGTGACCAACCCCAGACCTTGACCTTTTTTAGAACCACAGGAATATCATCCTGACCGTATCTTTCACTGATTGGGAATTTGACCTTGATCTTGGAATTAACACAATCTTGAACTTAACTAACATAGACCTTTGTCTCCTGCTATGGTCTGTACGTTTTTGTCTCCCCAAAATTCATAGAGTGAAACCCTAACGTCCAGTGTGTAGGTATTAGGATGTGAGGCCTTTGGGAGGTAATTAGGTTATGAGGGCAGAGCCCTCATGAATGAGATTAATGTCCTTATAAAAGAGGCCCGAGAGAGCTCCCTCACCCCTTCCACCCTGTGAGGATACAAGAAGTCTGCAACATGGAAGAGGGCCCTCACCAGTGAGAACCCAACTGTGCTGGCACCTTAATTTTGGACTTCCAGCCTCCAGACCGTGAGAAATAAATTTTTGGTTGTTTATAAACCACCCAGTCTGTGGTATTTTGTTATAGCAGCCTGAACAGACTAAGACATCACCCATAACATGTCCCTGCCTATCTTCCTGACATTCTCCCACTGACTGATAATTTGATTTATCTTGACTTTCACTTTTCCCTTCAACTTTCCTTGACCATAACCTTTTCAGATCAATATCCTGTATCAAACTATCTTCCTGATATCCCTAACACTGACTATTTAACGCAGGCTTTGATTTTACCTTGACGCCTTTCAGGCCAGTATCCTGTCCCTATCATCACAACCTCCTCTATCACTGAATGATGATTTTAACTTGACCTTAACCATGACCTTTATATTGACTCTGATTCAGACCAAATCCTGTCCTTCACTAACCTCAATGTTCATTTCTTCCACTGACTGAGAACTTGAACTTGAACTTGAATTTGACCTTGAACATGAACTTGACTTGGCCTTGATCTTCATCAGTTTCAGTTTCTGTTTTGTAACCTATCCCTGACTATCATCCTGGCCTTCTCCATGACTTCTCCATTAACTTTACCTTGACCCTTATTTTAAACGAATCCTTTCCCAATCAATATGACCTTGATTTTTTTTTATTGAGGTAACATTGGTTTATAACATTATATGGGTTTCAGGTTTACATCATTATATTTCGACATCTGAATACACTACAGCGTGCTCATTAACAAAAGTCCAGTTTCCATCCGTCACCATACAGTTGACCCCCTTTACTCATTTCACCCTCCACCCACCCTCCTTCCCCTCTGGTAACCACCAATATGTTGTCTGTTTCTACAAGTTTCTTTTTGTTTTTTCTTTGTTCATTTGTTTTGTTTTGTTTTTATATTCCACATATGAGTGAAGTCATATGGTATTTGTCTTTCTCCATTTGACTTATTTTGCTTAGTATAATACCCTCAAGATCTATCCACGTTGTCAAAAATGGCAAGATTTCATCTTTTTTATGGCTGAGTAGTATTCCATTGTATATATATACCATATCTTCTTTATCCATTTATCTGTCGATGAGCACTTAGGTTGTTTCCATATTGGCTATTGTAAATAATGCTGCAATGAACAGATATCTTTTCAAATTACTGTTTTCATATTCTTCGGATGAATACTCAGAAGTGGAATAGCTGGATCATATGGTAGTTCTAGTCTAAATTTTTTGAGGAATCTCCATACTATTTTCCATATGGAAAACATATGGCTGCACCAATTTACATTCCCACCAACAGTGCACAAGGGTGCGGATTTTCTCCACATTCTTTTCAATACTTGTTATTTCTTGTCTTTATGATAATAGCCATTCTAATGGGTGTGCGATGATATCTCATTGTGGTTTTGATTTGCATTTCCCTAATAATTAATGATGTTGAACATCTGTTCATGTTCCTGTTGGCCGTCTGTATGTCCTCTTTGGAAAAATGTGTATTCAGGTCCTCTGCCTATTTTTCAATTGGGTTGTTTATTTTTTTGTTGTTGAGTTGTATGAGTTCCTGATATATTTTGGATATTAACCCCTTATCAGATATATGATTTGCAAATATCTTCTCCCATTCAGTAGGTTGTCTTTTTGTTTTACTAATGGTTTCCTTTGCTGTGCAGAAGCTTTGTAGTTTGATGTAGTCCCATTTGTTTATTTTTACTTTTGCTTCCCTTGCCTGAGGAGACATATCCAAAAAGATATTGCTAAGACCAAAATATGACCTTGATTTTGACTTTTACATGACACTAAACTTGACCATGGCCTGATTTTGACTGTTACCCTTTTTAGAACTATAGTCTCTGTAGAAATATTATCCTCACCATTTCTAATGCTGACTGAGAATTTGACCTTGATCTTGTTGTTGACCTGACTTTGAATTTGACATAATCTTGAACTTGATTTAGACCCTTGTCTAACATATCTTGTCCCTGGCTATCTTCCTGACTTTCTCTCTCTGTGACCAATAATTTGAACTTGATCTGACATTGACTGTAACCTGATCATGAGCTTGACCTTGACCCTTTGCACCTATATCCTGTCCCTTACAATTGTCTTGATCTTCTCTTCCTGACTGATAATTTACACTTGACTTAAACATTAACTTTGTCCTTCCCCTTTCCCTTGAAGTTGATCTGGATCTGACCTTGACCTTGACTCTTTTCAGACCTATATCCTGTATCAGATATGATCCTGACAATTTTTATTACTGACTGATTATTTACCTTGACCTGGACTTCACATTTGCCTCTGTTTCAGACCAAATCCTGTCATTGACTATAATCAATGTTTATTTCTATCACTGACTGATAATTTGACCTTTACATTGACCCTTTGCAGACCCATAAACTGTCCTTGACTATCATCCTCACAATTTCTATCACTGCCTGAAATTTTGACTTCAGTCTTGAGTTTGGCCTTCAACAACATCTTGAACTTGACCTTGGGTTGACTTTGGCATGATGCTTTTCAGACTCATACCCTGGATAAAGGACCCATGCCACCACCTCTGCCACCCTCAGGTACCACAGACCATGAGTAGCACTGTGGTCAGGACATGTGCACAGGCAAAAGCCAGTACACAAGCCCACATGTGCAACTCAAGCAGGAATGGTCTTGGGTGGTAGACTGTCTATAGCCCAGAGCTATGAATGTATCTAAAGTCTGACATCTTTCAGAGTAACCAAAGATCAGTATGTCACCACCATTCTGGTGGCCCAATCTGGCCTGCTAGTTCAGAAAATGCATACATACACACTCCAGTCAGTGTGGGCAATCTTACCCTCAGGCTGACTTCCTGGAACTGTGGCCTGGCCATGGGGACTCACAACTGACCCAATCATGAGAGACCCAGGACCCCATGGGCTATCTGGTCTACTCTTCATATGAAGTGGTAGGAGGGCCTAGATCCCCATGGGCCCCACCAGGCCAAGGCAGGGAAGGACCAGTCCAGGCCTCCAGAGGAAGTCTTGGAAATTATGTCAGGAAGCTCCTCAGATGACCCAGCCCCATACATCCTACTCCTGGTTGCCTGGGACAGTCCTGCCCAGTGGAGGGTCCTCTGTATGCCAGTCAACTCTCCTACACTATCCCCAGATGTCACCTGGAAAATGGCAGTGGCTCCCTTCCCTATCTGCAGGTAAATCTATGGAGAATGCTTTCCTCAGCCACACTGGGCACAGCAGAATGACACTGCTATCACTGCTGGCCTCCTGGAACTCTGCCTCAGGTACCACGGCCAGATTCCGTTCCACTCTGGGAATGCCTAGAGATCTGGAGGAGCCATGTAAAGGCAGCATCCAGCCAACTCCCAACATCCAACTTGACTAGGAACAGGATTTATCCAGATCTCTGAGTTAGGCAGGAGCTTTGCCACTTACCAGCACCTGGCCTCATCCCTGTCCCTCTCATATTTTTGGCCTGTGAAAGTTGAAGTGGCTGGCCTGGGACGGTCCCCCCACTGAAAGGAGACTTAGGAAGAATTTTGGTATGTACATGTAGCAACTCTGCCCCATGTGGGCCCATGGCAGTGTTGGGAGTCCCAGGCCTCTGGCCATCCCCACAAAAGAGACTTAGAAAAATTTTCAGGAAGCATATCTGGTGACCAAGTCCTCTGAGGAGCTACAGCAGGGCCAAGCATTTGGAGAACTCACATTTCCTGATTTCAAAACTTACTACAAAACTACAGTAATCAAAATCATGTGGTACTGGCATAAAGACATACATATAGACCAATGGACTAGAATAGAGAGCCCAGAAATAAATTCTCACATATATGGTCAAATGACTTTTTACAAGGGTGCCAAGACCATTCAATGGGGAAGGACAGTCTTT
The DNA here is from genome assembly GCF_020826845.1 of Diceros bicornis minor. Classification (NCBI taxonomy): domain Eukaryota; kingdom Metazoa; phylum Chordata; class Mammalia; order Perissodactyla; family Rhinocerotidae; genus Diceros; species Diceros bicornis. Next base: position 7,033,158 of record NC_080759.1, on the reverse strand, counting down.
TCCCAACACATTCCCAACAAATGGTGTTGGGAAAACTGGATCTCCACATGCAAAAGAATGAAGTTGGACCCTTACCTAACACCATAGAAAAAATTAAATCAAAGTGGATCAAAGAACTAAACAGGTGACTTAAACTATAAAACTCTTGGAATGAAACATAAATCCATGACATTGGATTTAGCAATGATTTCTTAGATATGACACCAAAAGCATAGATGCTGCAACAAAAGAAAAATCAGACAAACTGGACAACATCAAAATTTAAAACTTTTGTACATCCAAGAACACAATCAATAGAGTGAAAATGCAACCTACACAAAGGGATAAATATTTGCAAATCATATATCTGATAAGGGGTTAATATCCAGCATATATAGAGAACTCATATATCTTCAACAACAAAAAACCAAATAACTCAATTTAAAAATGGGCAAAGGAAGGGGTGTATTTATACGGTGACTAAAAAATAATAATGTACAACTGGAATCTCACACTGTTATAAACTATTATGACATCAATTTTTTAAAAAGAGAAAAAAAATGGGCAAAGGACTTGAAAAGACATTTCTCCAAAGATACTATTACAAATGGCCAGCAACCAATGAAAAGAAGCTCACCATCACTAATCACTAGAGAAATGCAAATCAAAACCACAATGAGATACTACTTCACACCCATTAGGATGTCTCCTATCAAGAAAACTAGAAAATAACAAGCGTTGGTGAGGATGTGGAGACTGGAAGCTTCACACACTGCTGCTGGGAAGGTAAAATGGTGCAGCCACTATGGAAAAGAGTCAGGCAGTTTCTCAAAAAATTAGAAATAGAATTACCATATGATCTAGCAATTCCCCTTCTGTGTATATAGCCAAAAGAATTAAATGCAGGGTTTCAAAGAGATATTTGTACACCCACATTCACAGTAGCATTTTTCACAATAGCCAAAAGGTGGAAGCAACCCAAGTGATGGATGAATGGACAAATAAAATGTGGTCTGTCCATACAACGGAATATTATTCAGTCTTAAAATGGAATGAAATTCCATTTTACATATGCTAAAACATACGCTGACATATGCTAAAACATAAATGAACCTTGAAGAAATTGGTGGTACAGCAGGAAAAATAAGGCACAGGCCAACATCAGAGAGCCCTGAGATTCCCAGTTGTAACTCGCAGAGTCCTTTCTCAGTCTCATAGAACACACTTCATCTAATCATGAATCACCAAGATTGTGTGAGACATCTTGGTGTCAGTGGAGCCACAGCCTCATTGGAAGAAGAGTTTTTAATATCCTTCTGATCACACAGCCGAAAGCATGTTGCATGACCAGTCTCAACAGTAGAAACCAAAGAACATAATTAACACCAGGTGCAAACCATCAATCTGTATGTTTTCTGAAACCAATGCTGAAAAACTGCTAAGCTTGCCCCCTCACATATTGCAGACTCTAGCACAGATCTATATCAATCACTAGTTAGCCAGATTTCACTCAGGGTTGGCCAAGAGTCAGCACCACGCTCCTAGTGTCTCAAAGATAAGCACAGGGTTGAAATAGAGCAACTGAGATTAGACCTGTACATAACAGTCCAAGCCTCTGACCTTTAGTCCAGCATTCTGAATTACAAATCACTCATTATTCTTCCTTCTGCATCAGTCAACATTTATAAAACAAAAGAAGTAGAAAGATACACACCAAATGCTAATTGTTTGTATACTCCAATGAGGGATAGGTATTGCTTTAAAGAAATATTTCAGTTTACCAACTGCTCCAGCACAGACTTGTTCATAACATCTACAAACTTGACAACTCTTATACCTCCACCACTAAATATGAACTTTATGAAAAGTATCAATAGACTGATTTAATGAAACAGTTAATTGACTATTAACAAAATCTGTTCTCTCTCTAGCCAATCAGCTGTCATCAGAAGAACAGCGTGTGGAGGGTTTAATTCATTCTCCCAATAAATTTGATCACTGATATCAGTATACCAGTAAAATCAAATTAACTTTACCAATTACACCAGTATTACACCAAAATGCAGTTACATATGGGTGAGTCTAAGATCCATACAAAATAAGTCAGAATTACAGTAGTACCCTCTCAGCCTTCTCAACACAGTTGGTCCTCGCACATACACTGTCACAGATTGGGGTATAAATCACGAGTCAAGTCTCAGTTAATTATGGATTCCAAGTCTCTCATGGGCAGAGCTATTCGCCCTGTTTCTTATTACAACGTTGTACTGGTGTGGATTCCCAGCACAGCCCATTGGACATAAGCCCAAGGATAAAGGGCTTTATCCTTCTAGAATGCTTATCTTCCCCCCACTGCTAAAATCCTAGTCATGTTTAATAGGATTCCAACTCCCACCAACTGCACTATGGGGTAAGTCTGGTGTGATGATTAATTTTTTGTCTGTGTATGTGAGGAAGATCAACCCTGAGCTAACATCTGATGCCAATCCTCCTCTTTTTTGCTGAGGAAGATTGGCCCTGGGCTAACATCCATGCCCATCTTCCTCTACTTTATATGGGACGCTGCCACAGCATGGCCTGACAAGCAGTGCGTCAGTGCATGCCTGGGATCTGAACCTGCAAACCCTGGGCCGCCAAAGTGGAGCACAGGCACTTAACCGCTACACCACCAGGCCAGCCCTGTGATGGTTAATTTTATGTGTCAAGTCAACTGTGCCACGCACGAGGTGCCCAGACATTTGGTCAAACATTATTCTGGGTGTGTCTGTGAGGGTGTTTCTGGATGAGACTACCATTTGAATCAGGAGACTGAGTAATGCAAATGGCCCTCCCTAATGTGGGTGGGTCTCATCCAAGCAGTTGAAGGCCTAAATAGAACAAAAAGGCTGATCCTCTGTGAACAAGAGGAAACTTCTCCTACCTGCCTGCCTTCCAGCTGGGACATCAGTTTTTTTCCTGTCTTTGGACTGAAACATCAGCTCTTCCTGGGTCTCCTCTGTGAGCATTCAGAATGGAACTACCTCATCCACTCTCCTGACAACTGCAGATCTTGGGACTTGTAAGCCTCTATAAACAGATGAGCCAATTCCTTATAATAAATCTCCTTCTATATATATTTTAAAAGGAATTAAATTCTGACACATACTATAACTTGGATGAACCCTGAAGACATTATGCTGAGTGAAAGAAGCTAAACACAAAAAGCCACATACTGTATGATTCCATTTACATGAAATGTCCAAAATAGGTAAATCCATAGAGACAGAAAGTAGACTAATGGTTGCCAGCACTGGAGGGAGGGGGAAATGGGGTTTAATGAGTACAGAGTTTCTGTTCGGGATAACGAAAAAGTTCTGGAGATCTTTTGCACGACGGTGTGAATATGTTTAACACTACTGAACTGGATGCTTTAAAATTATTAAGATAGTAAATTTTACATTATGTGTATTTTACTATAATCAAAAATAAATAAATATATAAAAATAAAATTTCAAAACCATTGCCAAGTCCCCCTCCAGAGGAAGGGGGTAGAATGGGTAGGATGCCCCGGGAAGGTGCCCCGGACCTGGCAGCATCCCACGTGGGGCCCAGTTGTTGGATGGACCTCCCCCAAAATTTTTCTAAGTTAGGAGGCAACCATCCAGGGCCATCCAGGGAGGTGTCCTGTGCCCAACCAAGGTCCCACATGAGCACTATGCATCACATTCACTTCTGAAAATGCCTTTCAATTCCCCTTCCATGGTGGGGACCAAACAGCCAGTCAAGGCAGTCTAGGGAGCAGTCCCTGGGCCTGACCACAGAACCACGCAGAACCATGTGCCTCCCAAAAGGTTTTCAAGTCACCTTTGAGAGACAGAACATACAAAAGGATGAGGGCCAGACCATATGTGACAATGGAACTCTGACCCACAACCTCTGCAGCAGCTGGCCCAGAGAGTCAGGACTTGGTCAGTGACTGCAGCTTCCCTAATTTTTGCCCCCAAAGCCAAATATTCCTCCCGACCAATCACATAGGACATCTGCTTCTCGTCAGCCACCCCGGCTTCCTCATGCCAACAGCCTCTGGTGGGCACACCTGCGCCTTCCCTCCTCCACCATAAAGCTCTCCCTCTCCCCTGCCTGCTTTTGAGTCTCTGCAAAATGCAGTGACAGTGGCTGCCCCCCTTGCTCTAGCAAGCTCTGAATAAGCAGGCTCTGTTGTTCTCATTTCGGAGGTCTTCCTTAATTTCCACACCCTCTAGAGTGGGCACACCAGCGCAGGCCAGCCAAAGAGTCCCATGAAGGGTACCCAGAGTCTGGCCTTGGTCCCTCATGGGTCCCAGTCATTGGGAGCACCTCCTGAAAAGTTTTCTTAGTCTCCCTCCTAAGACCTGGACCAGCTTGGGCCAGACACTGAGGCCCAAGGAAGGTCCCATGGGGGCCCAATCACTAAATGAGCCCTCTCAAAAATACTGTCTCCTTCCACAGTGGGGATCGGCTCAGGCCAGCAGGAGAAGCCCAAGAGGGTGGCCCTGGCCCCAGATGCAGTCACACATGGGGCCTAGTAGGAGGCATCCCTCAAAAATGTTTCTAAGTCCCGTTCTAGAAAAAGGGCCTGGTCCCATCCAGGTAGGAGGCTCAGGGAAAGTGTCCCAGGTCTGGCCACCAACTGCATACCAGTCATTAGATGTACCTCCTGGAAACTCAAAGTCTCCCTCCGGGGGGGGGACCTGGCTCACGCCAACTTGGGAGGTCCAGGGAAGGCACCAAACCTGCGAACCCCAGGCTGCGGAAGCAGAGCGCATGCACTTAACCACTATGCCACTGGGCCAGCCCCAAGGAAATTTTTTTAAAAACCTAAATAAATGCAAAGATATTCCATGTTCATGAATAGGAAGACTCTATATTGTCAAGATTTCAATTCTTCTCAACTTGATCTACAGATTCAATGCAATCCCAATCAAAATCATAGCAAGTTATTTTGCAGATATCAACAAATTGATTCCAAAGTTTACATGGAAAGGCAAAAGATCCAGAATATTCAACATAATTTTGAAGGAGAAGAACAAAGTTGGAGGACTGACACTACCTGACTTCAAGGCTTACTGTAAAGCTGCAGTAAGCATGGCAGTGTGGTACTAGCAAAATAATAGACAAACAGACCAATGGAACAGAATAGAGAGGCCAGAAAGAGGCCCACATAAATATAGTCAACTTATCTTTGACAAAGAAGCAAAGACAATACCATGGAGCAAAGACAGTTTTTTCAACAAATGGTGCTGAAAGAACTAGACATCAACATGCCAAAAAAAAAGAATGAATCTAGACAAAGACTCTACACCCTTCACAAAAATTAACTCAAAATGTATCACAGGCCTAAATATAAAATGCAAAACTATAAATTCCTCAAGATAACATAGGAGAAGACTTAGATTACCTTGGGTATGGCAATGACTTTTTAAATAAAACACTAAAGTCATGATCCGTGAAAGAAATAATTGATAAGCTGGACTTTATTAAAACTAAAAACCTCAGTTCTGTAAAAGACAATGTCAAGAGAAGCAAAAGACAAGCCACAGACTGGGAGAAAATATTTGCAAAAGATGCATCTGATAAAGCCCTGTTATCCAAAATAAACAAAGAATTTTTAAAACTCAACAATATGAAAACAAACAATTCCATTAAAAAATAGACCAATGAGGGTGTGGCCTAGTGGTTAAGTTTGGCGTGCTCTACTTTGGCAGCCCAGGTTCAGTTCCCGGCATGGACCTACGCCACTTGCCAACAGCCACGCTGTAGGGGCAACCACATACAAAATAGAGGAAGATGGGCACAGATGTTAGCTCAGGGCAACTCTTCCTCAACCAAAAAGAGGAAGATTGGCAACAGATGTTAGCTTAGGGCAAATCTTCCTCACCAAAAAAAAAAAAAAAAAAAAAACGGACCAACCGCCTTAACAGACACCTCACCAAAGTAGAAAGACAGATGTTAAATAAACATATGAGAAGATTCTCCACATCATATGTCATCAGGGAAACACAAATTGAAACAACAGTTAGATACCAGTACACAGTTATTAGAATGGCCAAAATCCAGAACACTGATACCATCAAATGCTAACGAGGATGTGGAGTAACAGGAATCCTCATATATTACTGGAATGCAAAATAATAGAGCCACTTTGGAAGACAGTTTGGCTGTTTCTTACAAAAGTCTTAAACATAGTCTTAACATATAATCCAGCAATCTCACTCCTTGGTATTTACCCAAAGGAATTGAAAATTTATGTCCACACAAATCCTGTACAGAGAGATTCAACAGCAACTTGACCAGGCAGAAGAAAGAATAAATGAGATCAAAGACAGATTAACCGAAATTATCCAATCAGAAGAGCAAAAAGAAAAAAGAATGAAAAGGAATAAGGAAAGCCTATGGGGCCTATGGGACACCATTAAAAGAACAATGTATGCATCACTGGAGTCCGAAAAGAAGAAGAGAGAAAGAAAGGGGTAGAAGGATTATTTAAATAAATAATGGTTAAGAGAGTAGATCTTAAAAGTTCTCATCCCAATAAAAAAAAATTTTTTAACTATGTGTGGTGGTAGATGTTAACTACACTTATTGTGGTGATCATTTCACAATATATACAAATATTGAATCATTATGTTGTACATTTGAAACTAATATAGCATTATATGTCAATTACATTTCAATTAAAAATAAATAAATAAAAATTTAAAAGACAATAAACAAATAGATACATAACTAAATAAAGGCTGAAAAATTCCCAAACCTGGGGAGAGATTTGGACATCCAAGTTTATGAAGCTAATAGATCACTTCAAAATTTCAATCCAAAATAATAGTCTCTAAGACATATTATTATAAAACTATCAAAAATCAATGACAGAATTTTAAAAGCAGCAAAGAAAAAAAATTTCTCTCATACAGGGAACTTATATACTGATAAGGCTATCAGCAGATTTCTCAGTAGAAACCTTGCAAGATAGGATAGAATGGGATGATATACTCAAAGCCCTGAAAGAAAAACATTGCCAACCAAGAATACTTTACCCAGCAAAGTTGTCTTCAGAAATGAAAGCTACGGCGGGGTCCCATGTAAAGTGGAGGAAGATGGGCACGGATGTTAGCCCAGGGCCAGTCTTCCTCAGCAAACAAAGAGGAGGATTGGCAGATGTTAGCATAGGGCTGATCTCCTCACAAAAGAAAGAAATGAAATCTAGATAAACACTTTCTCAAACAAAGAAAAGCTGAGGGAGTTCAGAGCACTAGACTTTTCTTACAAGAAATGAAATGAGTTCTTCAAGCCGAAACCAAAGGACGCTAATGAGTAACATGACAACATACAATACACCAGTAAAGGTAAGTATATAGTCAGATTCAGAATACTCTAATACTGTAATATGGTGGTGTGTTAATCACTTAACTCTCATATAAAGGTTAAAGGACAAATTATTAAAAATAGCTATAGCTACAATAAGTTGTCGATACACAATACAAACGGATGTAAATTGTGACATCAAAATCATAAAATGGCAAGGGGGAAGAAAAGTAGAGTATGTGTTCGAAGTTAAGTAGTTATCAGCTTAAAATAGACTGTTATATAAGATGTTTCAAGAAAGTCTCAAAGTAAACATTAAAAAAAACCTACTGTAGACGCACAAGATAAAGAGAAGGGAATTAAAGCATACCACTATGAAAATTCATCAATTCACAAAGGAAAACAGCAAGACAGAAAAAAGGAACTACAAAATATCCAGAAAATAATTATTAAGATGGCATTAGTAAGGACTACCTATCAATAATTACTTTAAATATGTATGGATTAAGTTCTCCAATCAAAAAGCATAGAGTAGCTATATGGATAAAAAACAAGACCCAACTATATTCTGCCTACAAGAGACTCACATTAGCTTTAAGGACACACATAGGCTCAAAGCAAAGAGATGAGAAAAGATATTCCATGCAAATGGAAACCAAAGATAGCAGGGATAGTTATACTCATATTAGACAAAATAGACTTTAAGTCAAAAAGTATAACAAGAGACAAGGACATTATATAATGATAAAGGGGTCAACTTATCAAGAGAATACAACAACTGTAAATATATATGCACCCAACATTGGAGCACCTAAATATATTAAGCAAATACTAATAGATCTGAAGTGAAAAATAGACAACAATTCAATAATAGTAGGGGACTTCAGTACCCCACTTTTTAATGGATAGATCATCCAGACAGAAAATCAATAAGGAAACACTGGACTTTGTGATACTGTGATTTATAGTAAGAAACATAAATTTCGTCTTTGCACCATTCCTGGCACAGAGCTCCTAAAACCCTTGGAATTTCCTGTGATAAGAGCCATAAAGGTGTCTTAACATTCATAACAAACCCCATTTAACCACATCTGAGTTTGTTAATGAGGTGACTTTTGGACCATACCTAAGGATGGGGGCTGGTTGCCAGGGGAACCAACCATGTGTTTGGAAGATCTGAACCTTCAGTCCCACCCCCCCGACCTCCAGGGAGGGGAGAGGTGCTGGAGGTTAAATTGATCACCAATGGCCAATGATTTAATCAACGAGACCTATGTAATAGATCCTCCACAAAAACCCAAAAGGACAAGGTTTGGAGAGCTTCTGGCTTGGTGAACACATGGAGGTGCAGGGAGAATCAGGCACTCAAAGACAGCATGGAAGTTCCATACCCTTTCCCCATACCTTCCATCTCTTCCACCTGACTGCTCCTGAGTTAAATCCTTTTATAATAAACCAGTAATCTAGCAATTAAAATGTTTCTCTCAGTTCTGTGAGCCACTCTAGAAAATTAATTGAACCTGAGGCAGGGAGTAATGGGAACGTCCAATCTACAGCTGATAGGTCAGATGCACAGGTGACAACCTGGACTTGTGATTGGCATCTGAAGGGGGGGCAGTCTTGTAGGACTGTGCCCTTAACCTGTGGGATCTGATGCTATCTTCCAGGCAGATAGTGTCAGAATTGAGTTGAATTGTAGGACACCCAGCTGGTGTCTGAGAATTGCTTGGTATTAGGAAAAAATCCACAGATAAAAATTGGGTGCATCAAGGGGGGAAGGGATGCATCTATACAGTGACTGACAAACAATAATGTACAACTAAAATTTCACAATGTTATAAACTATTATGATATCAATAAAAAATATATATATTCAATACGACCCTAGTACTATTATATCACTATAATAAATAAATAAAAATAAATTCTATTACATCACTATAAAAAAAATGGGCACTTAATCATAACTTGAACTCTACTTTAGGCCAAATGGACCCATAAGACATATACAGAACATTCCATCCAATAGCAGCAGAAAATACATTCTTCTCAATTGCTCATGGAGCATTCTCCAGGATAGATTATACGTTATGTCACAAAACAAGTCTTAGCAAATTTTAAAAGAGTGAAATCATACAAAGTATCTTCTCTGACTACAATGATATGAATATAGAAACAGGTGAAAAACTGGAAAATTCACAAATATGTGGAAATTCAACACACTCATGAACAACCAATGGATCAAGGAAGAAATCAAAAGAAAAATCAAAAAATATCTTGAAACAAACAAAAATGGAAACACAACATACCAAAACTTATGGGACACAGCAAAAGCAGTGTTAAGAAGGAAGTTTCTGGTGCTGTGCTGGTCCCAGCCTATTAAGAGTGATGCTCTCAGCTGGGTATGCCTCAGCACTCACCCTGGCCATGTAATTCTTAATGGGCCCCCACAGACATTCCCCAACCAGAGCCAATGTTGTGGGTGGACTAGCCTTCCATGGTTCTTATGATGATTGTAGGACATACTTCAGCAAAACCATCAGGGAACTTTGAGGAACAAAATTTATTACTCACAGGTCCTGGAGCATATACAGCACGCCTGAGGGCCACATAGTGAGTCTACAGGTAGAGGGAGAAAGTGCACACAGACCTGGGGCTCTGCCTTTATTAGGGTCTGAGATTGGGGTGTCTAGGGTCTCATGGGTTCACTCTTTATGGGCTAATTTAAAGCATAAGAGCAGGAATTACGGCACAAGAAGGGAGAAGCGGGGTCACTCAAATAGTCAGTTTTGTAAGTTACCCACTGCTTTCTGAAAGAGGGATCTTCATGGGTGGGGGCAGCCTGGTTCCTTATCTGGCCGTTTTGCTAGTAGCTATGTCACACAGCTGGCAAGATGCTTATTCAGGAAGGATATATTTTGAAATGGATGCCTTGGCATCAAAAACTTAATGTCAGGCACTTTAAACTACAATCAAAAAGCTTAACATCAGGCACTTAACACTACACAGCAATAAACGCCTACATTAACAAAAAAGAAAGATCTCAAATAAACAACCTAACTTTACACCCCAAGGAACTGGAAAAAGAACAAACTAAGCCCAAAGTTAGCAGAAGGAAAGAAATAACAAAGATCAGAGAAGAAATAAATGAAATAGAGAGAGAGAGAGATAAACAAAACTAAGAGCGGTATTTTTGAAAACATAAACAAAATTGACAAACCTTAAGCTATACCTTCCAAGAAAAGAAGGGACTCAAATAAATAAAATTGTAAATCAAAGAGGAGACATTACAACGGATACCACAGATATACAAAGGATCATTAGAGACTACTATAATCAATAATACACCAACAAATTGAACAACCTAGTAGAAATGGATAAATTCTTAGGAACATATAAGCTACCAGGGCTGAATCAGGAGAAATAGAAAACCTGAATAGACCAATAACAAGGAGATTGAATCAGTAATCAAAAACCTTCCAACAAAGAAAACCCCAGGACCAGATGGCTTCATGGATGAACTCTACCAAACATTTAAGGAAGAATTAACACCAAGTCTTCTCAAACTCTTCCAAAAAATTGAAAAGTAGGGAACATTCCCAAATTCATTTCACAAGGCCAGCATTACCCTGATACTAAAGCTAGATAAGGACACTACAAAAAAAGAGAATTACAAGCCAATGAAATTTCTTATGAAATTTCTTAACAAAACATTAGCAAACCAAATTCAACAGCACATTAAAAGGATCATATACCATGATCAAGCAGGATTAATCCTGGGATCTTGCATATTCAAGATATGCAAACCAATAAATGTGGTACACCACCTTTAAGGCATACCTCAGAGATACTGTGGGTTCAGTTCCAGACCACCACAATAAAGTGAATATTGTGATAAAGTGAGTCGTGAATTTTTTGGTTTCCCAGTGCATATAAAAGTTTCATTTACACTATACTGTAGTCTACTGAGTGTGCAATAGTATTATGTCTAAAAAAATGTACATACCTTAATTAAAACTTTACTGCTAAAAATTGCTAACCATCATCTGAGCCTACAGCAATCCAATCTTTTTACTGGTGGAGGGTCTTGTAAAAAACACAATATATGCAAAGTGCAATGAAGCAAGGTGCAATAAAACGAGGTATGCCTGTAATTGAATGAAAGACAAAAATCATGTGATCATCTCAATAGATGCAGAAAAGCATGTGACAAAATTCAACAAACTTTCACGATAAAAGTTCTCCAAAAAGTGGGTAGAGAAGGAACATACCTCAACATAATAAAGGCCGTATATAATAAACCCACAGCTAACAGCATACTCAATGGTGAAAGGTTACAAGTTTTCCCACTAAGATCAGGAACAAGATGAGAGTGCCCACTCTCACCACTTCTATTCAACATAATATTGGAAGTCCTAGCCAGAGCAATCACGCATGAAGAAGAAATAACAGGGGGGCCGGCCCAGTGGCATAGTGGTTAAGTTTGAGCACTCTGCTATGGCAGCCTGGGGTTCGCAGGTTCAGATCCCAGGCACAGACCTATGCACTGCTTATCAAGCCATGCTGCGGCAGGTGTCCCACATATAAAGTAAAGGAAGATGGGCTTGGATGCTAGCCCAGGGCCAACCTTCCTCAGCAAAAAGAGGAGGACTGGCAAGAGATGTTAGCTCAGGGCTGATCTTTCTCAAAAAAAAAGAAATAACAAGCATCCAAATTCGAAAGGAAGATGTCAAATTGTCATGTTTACTGATGATATGATCTTTTTACAGAAAATCCTAAAGACTTCACAAAAAAACTATTAGAACTAATAAATTCAGTGAAGTTTCAGGATACAAAATCAACATAGAAAAAATTAGTTGCATTTCTATACACCAATAATGAACTATGTGAAAAAGAAAGAAAACAATCCCATTCACGATAGCATCAAAAACAATAAAATGCCTTAGAAATAAATTTAAACAAGGAAGTGAAAGATATATACACTGAAAACTATAAGACACTGATAAGAGAAATTGAAGACGACACAAATAAATAGAAAGATACCCTATGTTTATGGATCAGAAGAGTTAATATTGTTAAAATGTCATACTACCCAAAGCCATCTATAGACTCAGTGCAATCCCTATCAAAATTCCAATGGCATTTTTCACAGCAATAGAAAAACAACTCTAAAATTTGTTAGAATGGCTATTATCAAAAAAACAAGAGATAGGAAATGCTGGTGAGCATGTGGGGAAAACTGAACCCTTGTGCACTGTTGGTGGGAATGTAAATTGGTTCAGCCACTATGGAAAACAGTATGGAGGTTCCTCAAAAAGTTAAAAAAAAAACTACCATATGATCCAGCAATCATACTTCTGGGTATACATGCAAAGCAAAAGATATCGCTATCTCTAAGGAAATGAAATGAGTATCTTAAAGAGATGTCTGCACTCCTAGGTTTATTGCAGCATTATTCACAATAGCCAAGACATGGAAACAACCTAAATGCCCATCGATCAACGAACGGAAAAAGAAAATGTGAGATTAGATAGATAGATTTACAGCCATATGAAAGAAGGAAATCCTGCCATTTGTGACAACATGGAAGGACCTTGAGGGCATTAGGCTTAGTGAAAGAAGTCAGACAGAGCAAGACAAATACTCTATGATCTCACTTACATGTGAAATCTAAAAACAGGGAACTTGGGGCCAGCCCCGTGGCTTAGCGGTTAAGTGCGCGCGCTCCGCTGCTGGCGGCCCGGGTTCAGATCCTGGGCGCGCACCAACGCACCGCTTCTCCGGCCATGCTGAGGCCGCGTCCCACATACAGCAACTAGAAGGATGTGCAACTATGACATACAACTATCTACTGGGGCTTTGGGGAAAAAGAAAGAAATAAATAAAATTGTAAAAAAAAAAACAGGGAACTTGTAGAGAGTAGAATGGGGGTTGCCAGGAACTGAGGGGTGGGAGAAACAGAGAGATGTTGGTCAAAGGGTACAAACTTCCAGTATAAGATGAATAGGTTCTGGGGATGTAATGTACAGCATGGTGATTATAATAAATAATACTGTTTTAAATACTTGAAGGTTGCTAAGAAAGTAGATCTTAAATATTCTCACCACAAACAAAAAAAAAGTAACTGATGTGAGGTGATGGAGGCGTTAACTAACCTTATTGTGGTAATCTTTACACAATATATACATGTATCACATCATCATGTTGTACACCTTAAACTTACACAATGTTATACGTCAATTATATCTCAATAAAGCTGGAAAACATGAATGAAAGAAGGAAAGAGAGAGAGAAAAAAAAAGAAAGGAAGGAAGGAATAGAGGGAGGGAGGGAGGGAGGAAGGAAGAAATGTATGTTACTATGCTGCCATTAAAAAATAAAAAACCGAGGGCCGGCCCCATGGCCTAGTCGTTAAGTTCAGCATGGTCTGCTTTGGATTCACAGGTTCAGTTCCCAGGCATGGACCTACATCACTCATCAGCCATGCTGTGTTAGCGACCCACGTGCAAAGTGGAAGAGGACTGGCACAGATGTTAGCTCAGGGTGTATCTTCCTCAAGCAAAACGAGGAAGACTGGCAACAGATGTTAGCTCAGGCCGAATCTTCGTTAGCAAAAATAAATGAATGAATGAATAAATAAATAAACAAATAAAAATAAAAAACCTGCACATGGATGTTTATAGCAGCTTTATTCATAATTGCCAAAACTTGTAAGCAACCAACATGTCCTTCGGTAGGTGAATGGATAAATAAACTGTGGTACAACCAGATTATGGAATATTATTTGGTGCTAAAAAGAAATGAGCTCTCAAGCCATGAAAAGACATGGAGGAACCTTAAATGCATTACTAAGTGAAAGAAGCCAATCTGAAATGGCTACATACTGTACAATTCCAACTATATGATATTCTAGAAAAGGCAACGCTAGGGAGAAAGTAAAAAGATCAGTGGTTGCCAGGGGTTGGGGGGAGGAAGGATGAATAGGCGGAGTACGGAAGATTTTTAGGGCAGTAAAACTACTCTGTTTGAGACTATAACGATGGATACATTTCACTATATATTTGTCCAAACCAACAAAATGTACAACACCAAGAGTGAAACCTAAGGTGAACTACAGACTTTTTTTTTTTTTTTTTGGAACAACGTACCACTCTGGTGGGTGATGTTGATAATCAGGGAGGCTTTAAATGTATGGAGGCAGGGGATATATAGGAAATCACTGTACTTTTCTCTTAATTTTGCTTCATCCTAAATCAACTCTAATAAAATAAAGCGTTTTTCTTTTTAAATTGGCCTGCCATAAAATCATATTTTCAAAGTGTGAGAAAAGAAAAACGTTCTCTTCATTTCTCAAAAAATTAAAAGTAGAAATACCATACGATCCAGCTGTCCCACTACTGGGTATTTATCCAAAGAACTTGAAATCAACAATTCAAAGAGACTTATGCACCTCTGTGTTCACTGCAGCATTATTCACAATAGCCAAGATGTGGAAACAACCCAAGGGCCCATCAACTGATGAAAGGATAAAGAAGATGTGGTATATATATACACAATGGAATACTCAGCCATAAAAAAGACAAAATTGTCCCATTTGCAACAACATGGATGGACCTGGAGAATATTATGTTAAGCGAAGTAAGCCAGACAGAGAAAGACAAACACTGCATGATTTCACTCATGTGTGGAAGATAAACAAACACATGGACAAAGAGAACAGACTAGTGGTTACCAGAGGGGATTGGGGTTGGGGGCGGGCGAAAGGGGTAAAGGGGCAGATATATACAGTGATGGATAAAAATTAGAATATTGCTGGTGAGCACGATGCAGTCTATATAGAATACTGATAATAATGTACACCTGAATTTCACAATGTTATATACCACTATGACCTCAATAAAATAATATAAAATAAAAGTAAATTAAAAATTAAATTTTAAAAAGAAAAATGTCCTCCTCTAATTTGGAAATGCATTGAAGATTCAAATGGAGAAAACAATTATAATCAAGCAGAAACTTACATGCTGTTTCTCGAAAACTCTTTGATGATCTTTGAAGAGGCCATGAGGAGGCCAGACAAGCATGAAGTGACTGCCCCTAAGTTGTTTGATGTTATGACAAAAACTCGTACAGTGAAAAAATGACTCATTTTTTGAGATAAGACTGCTTTCAAATTCAAAATGTCATCAGAAAAGGGCAAATTAAACAGGACGTTCTCAGTTTCTTTCCTAAAAATGTAACTACTTGTAATTCAACTTTGATTTCACAACTTCAAATTACCTCTATGTTTTAAAATCTCTCTCTCTGAGAAATGGAGGTTTAATTTATGGTGACATCCAGTGTGCTTCAGAGTGTTCAAAAATAATGAACATTTTGGACACATTTGGCATATGATGAATTTATAGATGCAAAGACCTGATTGACAAATAGCTGGTCTACAAAACAGACTTATTTTTGAGAGCTAGAAGCTAATTCCTATAAGTTAAAAAGCCTGTTGTTGCTAGTAAGTAAAATCCATACTGAAAGCCTTTAGGTGAGAGGATATTTAGCTTGAGTCATCACATTGGAATGAATGTGATGACCCAAGAATCAGAGTAATTGTGGGCTTGATAAGAGCAGGGAAGAAGTCAAAGTGATGTCACCTTTGACTGCGTTAGTTTTATCGCTACACAAAAGGAAAGGATGTGCTGAAGGTTGCAGTGCTTTCAGAGAAGTATTATTGGAAAAGAAAACTGAAAGTAAAAATACCCTGTGTAATGGGACAGAAAGAAACATCATGGTTATTTTTATTAAATATAGAATATTATGTAAGTCCTACTGCATTTATGTTCTCCTTTTACAGTCTTACACTTATGTATCTTAAAAATATGCAACAATATGGCCTTATAAAATTTAAATATCCAATAGTTTCACAGTACTTCAAATACATTGCTGTATCAGAAGATAGAAACAAAAAATATAGTATATTGCAATATACAATATATATTGCAACTGTTAATTAGTCCTACTGTGATTTTGTTCAAACAGCATTTATGTAACACGAAAGTAAACAGTACAAAATAATATTTCAAATAAACACCACATTTTCATATTTTTAAGTTAAAGTAGCAACTTTGTATGTGTAACTTTTATCACATGACGGCTCTCGTCCAGTGCGGCTGTGTCCTATGTTGGCTCTCTAAGCCATCCAGCCCAAATCCCTGCACAGTACCCCGCAGGAGGCGCTCTCCCAGCCCGGACAGATCGGCCCTGGACCCCAGCCTATCCGCCCCTAACAAGCCCCGCCCCCATGACAAACCCCGCCCCCTCAGAGGTGTCCAAGCCTCGCCCCCTGAACGCCGGCGCTTCCCTGAGGGACCCCGCCTCCGCAGAGTCCAGGCTCCGCCCCTCATGACCCAGATAGGCCGGGGTAGTCTCGGAGGAGAGCTCACGTCTTCCGGTTCACGTTGTCATGGGGGCGCCCCGCCCGCCTTGTCTCGTCTTTTCCGGTTTCAGTCCGGCGTGGCAGGGCGAACAGGCCGCCTGAGCCTTTTCAAGCCCTCTGTGTCATGGCGGCGCCCTGCCTCTCCTTCCGGCCACAGCCGCTCATGGCGGCGCCCTGAGTAGCCGCTTCCGGACCCAGCCCCTTACGCTGCTCTGGCTCTTCCCAGTCCCGGCTGCCATGGCGGCGCCCAGTGCTCACCGGAAGTAAAACCTCGGAAGTGAGGCGGTGCCTCTCCCCGGAAGTGAGCGCGGCGCTGGGAAAGATGGCGGCGGCGGCGAGCAACGCGGTGTCTTGCGGGACCCGGCCAGCAGGGCAGCCCAAGCCCAGGCCGCAGCCGCGCACGCTCCTTGCCACCGGGCCGGCGCTGATAGCGAGCGGCGACGAGCTGGTGGCCGCCGTGTGGCCGTACCGGCGGCTGGCGCTGCTGCGGCGCCTTACGGTGCTGCCGTTCGCTGGGCTGCTCTACCCGGCCTGGCTGGGCGCCGCCGCCGCCGGCTTCTGGGGCTGGGGCAGCAGCTGGGCGCAGGTCCCTGAGGCGGCGCTGCTTGTGCTCGCTTCCATCTGCCTCGCACACGCGCTCACCGTTCTCTCGGGACATTGGTCCGTGCATGCGCACTGCGCGCTCACCTGCACCCCGGTAAGTGTGCAGGCACGAGCCGGACGCCGCACGGTTGGGCCTCGCCGCGGGTGGCGGCCGCAGTGTCCGGGTCGGTGCCCAGCTCGGCCTGGGCCTCCCATCTGCTGAGCCTGGGTCCCCGGGGGCGTCTTCTGCCCTTTTGCGCTGGCTAAATGCTGGACCCACTGCTGGCTTGCTGTGCGACCTGACGCAGGTTCCTTCCCTCTTCTGGAATTTTCTCCTGGTGTAGTCATTTAGGTTGATAATGTAATAGCTATGGAAAGGTTAACGTAGGGCTTGGCATATGTCGGTGTTTGATAGAGCTTGTTAATGCTAGCTCCCGTTTTAGCTAATACTCGGTTGTTTCTCCTGGAAAGGGTCCTACCTTCCTTCTAGTCTGTCTCCTGCCTTGGTTTTTATTTTATTTTTTTTTTAAGATTTTATTTATTTATTTTTTCCCCCCAAAGCCCCAGTAGATAGCTGTACGTCATAGTTGCACATCCTTCTAGTTGCTGTATGTGGGACGCGGCCTCAGCGTGGCCGGAGAAGCAGTGTGTTGATGCGCGCCAGGATCCGAACCGGGCCGGGCTGCCATCAGCGGAGTGCGCGCACTTAACCTCTAAGCCACGGGGCCCGCCGCCTGCCTTGGTTTTTAAAGTGGGAGGTTAGACCGGCAAGGGTTTTTCTGTCTGTGAAACTTGGTTTGAGAACTCTGCTGTTCAGTGCTCAGAGGCCCTCTGGTACTACGACCCAAACAAGCTTGAAATGAAGTGAATCGCAGTGTTTAATACGAGCAGGAGTTATTTGGGAGCAACTGACTTAATCTCTTAGAGTCTTTCTGTTTGTCTGCAAGATGAGGGTGGTGATGGTGAGGACTGCTGTCAGAACCCAGCAGCAAGGTAGCGCATGGGACCCTCAGCCCCCAGATCTGGATGAGTGAGAGCAGCCCTGGGTCAGCAGTTTGATGTTGGTGACTGCCAGCACCCTCTGTGCCTGCCTCAGATGACTCCATCAGGGTTGGAGCCATGGACGCTGAGGTCAGCCTCCAACCAGCCTCCCCTCTGATCCCGGGTGTATGTTTGCTGAAAGAAAAGGGAAAGGGAACAGCACCAAAGGCTGCAGAGAGAGACAAAATCGACCCACCACCCCCTGCAGCCTACTTTGACTCCCTTATCCCAAGGGAGAAGTTCAAACTTGTGGGCTTGGTGGCTTCAAGTCCGTACAGTGAGAGACCCTAGCGAGGGACAAAAAAATGAAGGGGAGTTGGGGTGAATGTGACACCCCCCAAACTTCCAGAGCTGCCTTTTGGCTTGCACCTAGAAAGTGTAACTGTTAACTTCTTCTCCAGGGATGGACAACAAGGAGGAGCTAAGCAGCTGTGGGGTTAGGACAGGCACATCTGGGTTTGCATCACAGATCTCAGGGTGCGCTGCTCTTTGGGTTTCCATTTCCCCTTGTGTAAAGTGAGAACCGTAGCACCTATCTCAGGTGCCATCGGGAGAAGAAACTGAGATGACATCTGCAGAGCGCCTGGCATGGGGCTGCCCCATGTAGCGCTTTGCACTTTTCATCCGTGGCGTCACCAGAGTTCGTAGTTATGTCTTCTGTCATGTTATGTTTTCTGCTGGCTTTGGTGGCCCGTGGACATCCCATGGGGCGAGGCCTTGTTTCTCAAGGTCACCTCGGTTGCCCCCACCCCCTCCCCAAACATGCGCATCACAGGGTCTGGTAGAGCGCAGTGGATGGATGCAGCTCAGGATGGAGGGAGCGTCAGTGGAGCCCCATTTGGCGCCTCCATGTCTTAGGTGCTGAGGAAACAGCAGTGAACAAAACAGACAAAACCCTTCACTTTCGTGGTTTTAGTGGGGGAGATAGAACTCATACTCAACCATCAATGCTAAAGAGAGAGAGAATCGGAATGAGGATAGGAATGTCGTGAGGGAGCTTTAAATGGGGCGGCCAAGGAAGGCCTCCTGAGAAGGTGACATTTGAGCAAAACCCTAAAGCCGGTTGTGTGACCAGGTGTTCAAGGCAGAGAAAACAGCTTGTGCCAAGGCCCTTAGCTGAGGCAAGGACAAGCCTCAAGCCTCATCGTCCGTCATCCCTTGAGGACACGGCATAAAGAGTAAAGGAGTGAGGAAGGAGACCAGGCAGGCTGTGACAGAGCTTGGCTCACGTGGATTGAGGGCGCACTTCTTGCCAGGCAGCATCCTTCCTGTTTGAGTTCCTGTCCTCGACAGCAGCGCCCTGGGCGTTGGGTGCTGTCCATGACCCTGGCTTTCTGATACAGAACCAAAGGTGTGGCGAGGTGTTGTTCCTTGTTCCAGTGACAGACTAGGGAGTGGCTGAGCCAGCACTTGGAGCCTAGTGGTGTGTTTCAGAACATGTCCACAGAGCTGCTGCACCTCCCCAATGGGGGCTGTGGAGCTGAGGGTTGAGAAGGGCTCAGTGGCAACACTTTGCCTCTTGCAGGAGTACGACCCCAGCAAAGCAACCTTCGTGAAGGTGGTGCCGACTGCCAACAATGGATCCACTGAGCTTGTGGCCCTGCACCGCGATGAGGTAGGGACCGCCTGTGAGGCTGCCCTGAGCAGGGCTTGGGTAGGATTCCCAGGTGCTGATGCCCCCAGATCAGGGTCCTCTGTCACAGAAACACGTTCTCCCACAGGGCGAAGATGGGAAGGAGGTGCTGTCCTTCGAATTCCAGAAGATCAAGTATTCCTACGATGCTCTGGAAAAGAAGCGCTTCCTCCCAGTGGCGTTTCCTGTGGGAAATGCTTTCTCATACTACCAGAGCAACAGAGGGTTCCAGGAGGACTGGGAGATCCGTGCAGCTGAGAAGAAGTTTGGGAGCAACAAGTGAGTCCGGACATCCCCATGTGTCGCCCCCGTGACAGGAATGGGGCTCTGCCTGTGGTCACAGCCCAGGTGCCTGGCCGTGCTTCCGAGTCTGGGTACCTGGGAAGTGGGACGGAGGAGTCCGCCTTTTCAACAAAACCTCCTGAGTGAAGGTGGCTGGCGCGTTCTGAGAAACCTGCTCTAATCTAGTCTCCCCTGAACTTGCCTGTGACAAGACTCCTGGAGGGCTCGCAGGTGGGAGCCCTTCCCCGTGGCACAGGCAGCTCTTCGCAGGAGCCTAGCCTGTGGCCCATGAGGGTTGGCTGTTGGCCCTTGTTTTGTTATTTAGTTCCCCTCTTTGTTTTGAATTTTTTCTTTAAACATAAGTTTTCTATATTTTTCCCATACATATCCCAACGCTTTAGGAATGGTGATAAAAAAGACGTCAGTGATCAGGAAAGCTCTCATTCGTACAGGAAAGCTCTCATTTGTACCGGGTAGAATGGCAGATGCTCTGTACGAGCTTTCTGCTTTAATCACCAAAACCACCAGTTGCTGGCGTGTGGCTGTGACTGGGTGGGGACAGAGCTGGGCTTCAGAACCCCTGTTCTGCCCACTGTGACAATCCTTCTCAACCAAAAACCCTCAGAACCTCTAGGGAATCTTTCTAGACTTAATTGCCTTTCAAAAAACTACAAATATATGTACCACAACTATTGATCTAATAGGAAAATGTTTAGGAAACATTTACCTCCTCCCCACCACCTGGGTCAACCACAGTGGCAGCCTGGCACGTCCCCTTTCACACCATCCCCACTCATGCAAATGCGCCCGAGACAATACAGGTTGAGGCTCAATTGTTGTTGGTTGCTTTTATCATAGTGGGGCCCCTCTTTTTCTCACATCCCACATCCGGGACATCCCTGCAGAGCAAAGGAGGCCCTAGTTGATCTGGCCAGATGGGGCCCACCATGCAGTGTCATAGAACATGCCTTTAGGCCTGCCTCTTCAAATTCTGGGGCTTTTATTCAGGGAGTTTTTAGCAAATCTTGGCTCTAGATCTCCCCTGTCTGAAGTGGGGTGAGGCTCAGGCACCATATTTTAGGCCCCCACGGGACTCCCTGGCACCCAGCTGCTGGGCCTCCTCTGTGCAGCTTCAGGTCTCCCATCCCACAGTCAGACATTCCTTCTCCCTTTACCTTGTCACCCGACCAGATGGTGGATTCTGCTCTCACACCAGCCCCACTTGGGTGGGCAGCTGCCTGAAGAGCTTGTTGCCGATTAAGAAGCTTCATCTGGGTTCTGTGGAGCAGAGGGCTGGGGGTGGTCAGCATGCCTGCCCCAGTACCTGGGGGATGAGGAGAGCCATAGTCGAGGGGAGCGTCCCGTCTGGAGGCTCAACAGAGCTCCTCATTTCCCAGGGAGGCTTGTGGTGTCCCCAGGTGGAGGTGTCAGGGTGAGGCCTCCACCACAAGTAGGGCACAGGGTCTGGTTTCTTGCAGGGCCGAGATGGTGGTGCCCGACTTCTCAGAGCTCTTCAAGGAGAGAGCCACGGCACCGTTCTTTGTGTTCCAGGTAAAGCAGCAGCTCTGGCCCTTCTCCTTGCCCCGTTCCTTTGGGCTTTCACAACCAGAGCAACCTGTGTCCACCTCCAAACCCGGAAACCTCTCCTTGCCCTCATGGGTCCAAGCCCATGGGCAGAACCGTTCAGTGTGCTGTCCTAGACTCTGTGGGTGTACACGTGGCATTCCCTTGCAGGGATGGGTGAGTGTGGAAACAGACTGGCCTGTGTCCCACAGGTGTTCTGCGTGGGGCTCTGGTGTCTAGACGAGTACTGGTACTACAGCGTCTTCACACTCTCCATGCTGGTTGCTTTTGAGGCTTCTCTGGTGCAGCAGCAGATGCGTAACATGTCAGAGATCCGGAAAATGGGCAACAAGCCTCACATGATCCAGGTGTGGCCAGCAGGAAGACCGGGTGGAGAGGAGGGTCCCTGCTGGGCTTGTGGCAGGCATGGGGCAGGGGCAGGGTGTGGTCAGCTCTGGGGATGTTCCCGCACCATGCCCGCTTCATGACCCAGAGCTGACCACACCTCGCCCCCACCCAGGTTTACCGAAGCCGCAAATGGAGGCCTGTCGCCAGCGACGAGATTGTTCCTGGGGACATTGTCTCCATCGGTGAGGCCCATTTCTGCTCTGTCCCAGTGGGAGCCCCTGCATTGGGCTTCTGTCCAACCCTCCTGCCCCTGCCCTGCAGGCCGCTCCCCACAGGAGAACCTGGTACCGTGCGACGTGCTGCTGCTGCGGGGGCGCTGCATTGTGGATGAGGCCATGCTCACGGGGGAGTCGGTGCCACAGATGAAGGTGCTTGGTGGGGGCCAGTCCTTAGTCTATTCAGGCGCATCACTGTCCCATTCACAGAGGAGGAAACGGGCCAGAAGAGGGCTGGTGGCTGGGCCGGGATCCTGCCCAGGTGCAGATGGAGGAGGAATGGAGCCTCTGGCCCAGGAGGCTGGAGGAGGAAAAGTGGGTGCAGCATCTGGATGTAGCTGCCAGGTTTCTTGGCAAGTCAGCAGCGTAGGAGAAGGGCAGCTGGGTGGTGATGGAGAGAGGAAAGGAGATGAGGCCAAGAGCATCTGGGGGTGTCCAGGCACCCTGGGGTGTCAAATTGAGGTGGGCTGAGAGAAACAGGGAGGGTGTGAATCCTGGGTGTGGCCAGGTGCGGAACCACAGGAGTCGACGCTGTACATGCAGGTGGAGAGAAGACAAGGCGGGGCACCTGTCTCTAGTGAGATGCACAGGGTTGGATGGGGAGCTCTGTGAGGGTCAGGCAAGATCTTCCCAGCCCCATGGTCCAGCTCTCCAGAGACTGGAGATGGAGGGGGAGGCTTAGGACCGGCATCAGCTTCACCGTCCTCTTTTCCTCCCCAGGAGCCCATTGAAGACCTCAGCCCCGACCGGGTGCTGGACCTCCAGGCCGACTCCAGGCTCCACGTCATCTTCGGGGGCACCAAGGTGGTGCAGCACATCCCTCCGCAGAAGGCTACCACAGGGCTGAAGCGTAGGTGCCTCAGGGGCCTCTGGGGGTGTCTTGGCCTCGCCACCCCCATCACCCCCATGTCTGCTTGGGTATGAGGGAGTTGGGACAAGCAGACGTGAGTGACGTTGTCTCTGCTCGTCTCCCCAGCGGTCGACAATGGGTGTGTGGCCTATGTCCTGCGGACTGGATTCAACACATCCCAGGTGTGGTGCCTTGCCCAGCTTTGGAGAGGGTGCACCCCAAGGTGGGTGGTAGACAGTCGAGACAGAGGCCCTTTCAGGCCCCAAAATGTCCACTCCACAGGCTCACTCTCACAGCAGGTCTTGGGCTGGGGGCTGGGGTGTAGAGGCAAGCCTCAGCCCAGGCTCGCTCTCCCCGGCTGAGGTGCTAGTGGGGAGCACAGACAGCAGATGGATTATTACCACCTGCTCTGTGGGCTTGAATAGTTTCAACCGTAAACTCTTCAGTAAAGCAGCCTGAGGACTACCTGGTAGAGGTGATAGTCAGATCTCCTCCCAGAAAACTCGTCCCCCATCTCAGCCACTTCTTTCCTTGATCCCCAGGCCTTGGCAACTGGTCTCCATAGCTCCATACCTCTTGGCTGAGTGGTAGCTGCCCATGTAGCTGTGTGGTCCTTGGAACAGCTGCGTCGTCGGCTGCAGGGCTCACTCGTAGACCCAGGGCAGGCGCTCCCCCTCAGTAGAGGGAGAATCTGGCCCTGATGCTCTCAGGCTACCATCACCTCCACCCCTGCACCAGGAAAAGCTTCTGTTCCTCTGTCCCCCTAGGGCAAGCTGCTGCGCACTATCTTGTTTGGAGTCAAGAGAGTGACTGCAAACAACCTGGAGACCTTTATTTTCATCCTTTTTCTCCTGGTCTTTGCCATCGCGGCAGCCGCCTACGTGTGGATCGAAGGTGAGTGCCATGGCCCCCCACCTGTCTGCTGGGCCCCGCACCCACAGCCCCAGGCTGGCAGGCCCTGTCTCCACAGGTACCAAGGACCCTAGCCGGAACCGCTACAAGCTGTTTCTGGAATGCACACTGATCCTCACCTCAGTCGTGCCCCCCGAGCTGCCCATTGAGCTGTCTCTGGCTGTCAACACCTCCCTCATCGCCCTGGCAAAGCTCTGTGAGTCTCTGGGACAGGGCCAGGGTGCCGAGCGGGCTGGTGCCTAGTGGGACCCCTGACCCTGGCTCGCACCTCGCAGACATGTACTGCACGGAGCCCTTCCGGATCCCCTTCGCCGGCAAGGTCGAAGTGTGCTGCTTCGATAAGACAGGGACCTTGACTAGTGACAGCCTGGTGGTGCGAGGCGTGGCCGGGCTCAGGTGAGCATGGGGGCCTGGGCCACGTGGCACGTAGCAGAGGGCTTTCTGGAAGCTCAAAGGATACACAGCTGCCCAGCCCAAGCCTCTGAAGTGAGGGTCTTCCCATGCGGTCCTCACTGTGAGTGACACAGGCATCCCCAAGCAGTCACACGACCTCTGGGGGTATTGGTGAGATGGGCGTAAGTGTCATGAGGACCGAAACAATACCCCCCCTCACCCCCAGCCCCACGCTGACTGGCACAGAGTTTTGGGGCCCATCTGTCATCCTGGCTGGCAATTCCCAGGGGTCCCTCCACTCGGCTCACCTCCACCCTATAACCAGCTGTTCCCCGTCCTTGCAGAGACGGGAAGGAGGTGACTCCCGTGTCCAACATCCCTGTAGAGACTCACCGGGCCCTGGCCTCATGCCACTCCCTCATGCAGCTGGATGATGGCACCCTTGTGGGTGACCCCCTGGAGAAGGCTATGCTGACAGCTGTGGACTGGACGCTGACTAGAGGTGAGGGGTGAAGCCTCAGGCCTAGTGCAGACACGCTGCCAGCTCTCGCACCCCCAGCCAGGAGGGCCACACCCCTCGGGTAGATGGGTGGGCACAGGCTCAGCTCTGACCTGGGACAGGCTATGCCTTGGGTGTCACCCTGGGTTGGAGCCAACCCCGCCCAAAGCTTGGAGCAGGGTCTTCTGAACCAACATCTCCCAGCTCTGACCCCTCCTGGAGCCAGGAGCCACCTCAGGCCCCAGCACTGGGGGTTGGGGAGGAAGGGAGTGGAGGGAGCAGGCGGGGGCTTGGCTACCTCTTTGGAGCGAAGGCCCTCAGGACTCGTACTTATTTGTTTCCAGATGAGAAAGTATTCCCCCGAAGTATTAAAACTCAGGGGCTGAAAATTCACCAGCGCTTTCATTTTGCCAGTGCCCTAAAGCGAATGTCCGTGCTCGCCTCCTATGAGAAGCTCGGCTCCACTGATCTCTGCTACATCGCGGCTGTGAAGGGGGCCCCCGAAACCCTGCATTCCATGGTGAGCTGGCCGAGGCCTGGGGGGGAGGGGGGCGCGGGGCGGTCGGTGACATCCCCCTGCGTTCCCTGCAGTTCACCCAGTGCCCACCCAACTACCATCACATCCACACGGAGATTTCCCGGGAAGGAGCCCGCGTCCTGGCGCTGGGGTACAAGGAGCTGGGGCACCTCACTCACCAGCAGGTAAGGATCCAGGCTCTCTACCTGCCATCCTGTCAGCCCCTCAGCCACATTGCCTTCTATTACTGGCAGCACTGCCACCAGTGGGTGCGATTTCATCTTCCTCCTCCTCAGCCTCTACCTTTGGAGGTCCTGGGTGGCGCTCAGTCCTCAGTCCCTTCTCTGCTTCCTGCCCTGCCCTCTATGGGACCCCATGCCATCCTGGCACCTGGGCCACCTCCTCCCAGCTTCCTACCTCTACACCCTTGGGTCCTTACACCTCCTCAGGGAATGCCAGGAGGCATCTTTGATTCCCCCATCTCCAGCCCAGCTCCACCCCTGCCCTGCCAACCACCTGGTCACCACATGGTCTTGGGGTATCCCCAGCTCTGGCTCACACCCCATGTCCCATTGGCAGTCAGCTCTTCTCCCATCTCCACCACCAATGCTGCTCCTTTACCTGCTTTTCTCTTGGTCCTCATCCAGTCCACTTGCCCCCAGAGGCTGAGAGATTCTTCCAGACCCAATGCCAGGTTACTACCCTGTGTTCAGAGCCTAGGTTGAGGCTCACTGCCTTGCCCATTCCTGAGCCTGGTCACAGCCCCCCTCAGAGCCACCCCCTCAGTGTTGGCCCCCGATGTTCTCTGCCTTGTTCCCCTGCATTCATCTCTCTTCAGGCACTCAGCACTCAGATTTCTGTGGTTTTGTTTGTTACATGTCTCCTCCAGTACAAGGCAAGCTCCATAAGGGCAGGGAGTTTTGGGAGTTTTTGGTGTTTGGTATGAAGTCAAGGGTGAGCATCTCCTGGGTGGTTAACAAAGGAGAGTCTTGACTTCACCATCTCAGGAGCTGAGCCACGGAGGCTCCGTGCTGCACTGTTGTCCACGTTGGGGTAGAGACACCATCGGGGGGTCCAGGACCACCCGGTCACTGCTGAGCCTCTGTGCCACCAGGGTGCCTAGTACCTCCCTGCACCTCTTAGTTTCTGTCGTCAAGTGTCCCTCCTGTGAGGACAAGGCCTTCCCTAACCTCCCCCCGCAGCACGGGAATGGGGGGAACAGGTCTTGAGGGCACCCCCATGTCTATCCACAGGCCCGAGAGGTCAAGCGGGAGGCGCTGGAGTGCAACCTCAAGTTCGTCGGCTTCATCGTGGTTTCCTGTCCACTCAAGGCTGACTCCAAGGCCGTGATCCGTGAGATCCAGAATGCATCCCACCGGGTACGGCTGCCAGACTCCTCCTGGCTGGGCCCTGAGGACAGGCAGATGGGTCTCAACTCATACTTACAGAGAGGGAGATGTGACATCAGAGGACAGTTCCACCCTCAGTGGGGCAAATGAGGTTGAGTGTCCAGGTCTCAGCAGCAAGCAAGTCGTGGATTTTGGCTGAGTGCCATCATGGCTGAGGCGCTCACGCTGCCCCAGGCCTGACGACGCTCTGGGACCTGACCCATGCCCACCCTTCTCACATCACTTCTCAGACCCCCAGTGTCACTGGGAGGCAAGGTCTGTTCCCCACTCCACCCCATCCTAGAGAGGAGGAAGCTGAGGCTGGGTCAGGGGACATGGAGGCAACACTCAGGCCACATCCATCTGTCCTGTTGGCTTTGGTCTGTTTGTCCTGGGAGTTTTGTGTTTTCTAGTTTGGGACTCAGGATGCAGGTTAGAGTGTGGGAGGTGAGTGAGCAGTCTCAGAGGGTGGTGACATGATTAGTCCCCACCTGATCCTCAGCAGTTGCAACCTGTCTTCCCATCACCAGGCTCTAAGGCAAGAGGCTGGAGCCTGTGTCCTCCAGCCTGGGGCAGCTACCAAGCCAAGAAGATCCACGCTGAGGGCTGGTTCTTAGATTGTGTTGCAAATAGAGGCTATGGTTAGTCTCAGAAATACACACGTGTGTTGTTTGCATAAAATGCCCCCAAGTGGGGGCGGATTGTGGTCCCTGGAAGCCCATTTCCCATTAGGGGGCCGGGATCTTCCTCTCTAGCCTTCTTTAAAGGGATTCGGCCACCAGGTCTCCAGGCTGCAGTTCTGACCCACTGGCCTCTGCCCCACTGAGACTCCACCCTTTCCCAGGTGGTCATGATCACAGGTGACAACCCACTCACCGCCTGCCACGTGGCCCAGGAGCTGCACTTCATTGAAAAGGCACATACGCTTATCCTGCAGCCTCCCACAGAGAAAGGTGAGGTCCCACGTTGCCAGGGGCTGGGGGGACCCTGAATCCAAGAACAGCTCCCGTCCGGCACCCCACCTGCATGCCAGGCCTGAGTGAACATACCTTGCATCATCCAGTACCTGTTATACAGCTCTGCCCGATGGGCAGGCTCGGGCCGTCTAGCCAGAGCTCCATATCTGCATGTTCAGTAGCATGCAAGTGATCACTGGTTCCTGGGTCAGCAGTGACTTACAGTCTCAAGGTGGTTGGTTGTAGTCACACTTGCCCACATTTCGTATCCTCATGCCCACCTTGGGCCTTGCAGGCTGCCTATGTACGGCAAGGGCTCCTCTCCTGAGCACAGAGCCAACTGGGGCTCTGCGTGGCCAGACCCCGGGTAGAGGGCTTGGTGCCTGTTACTACATCGGTCCCTCTGCCCCACACGGGGGTCTTGCCATCCTCACGCCACACAGGAGGAAGCTGACCAGGTCAGCTGGATTTGAACCCAGACATCCTAACTCCAGAGCTCATGGTCACTGACTGCTCCTGAGTGACCAAAAACTGATCACTCAGTGGCTGCAAGCAGTGCCCTGGAGTCAGACCAGTCGAGGGGCAAATCCAGCCGCTGCACCTACTGGCTGGTGGGGTGGGGTCTGTCAGACACCATGGGATGGTGCACAGTGCAGGGCCTGGCTCGGGAGTGACATTCGCCAGCTAGGACATCTTCCAGCACCTCCTAGCCCTTCCCCCAGTCTACGTTGCAGGTCCCAGGTCTCCGCCCCAGCCCAGAGGTTGTGGGCAAGTGGCCCAAGGTGGCTGTCAGGACTGTTTACTGGCAAGCAAAGTTGCTCCAACAAAATGGCCACAACAAAAGCCCGGTGGAGGTTGCTGTTCCTATCCGGGCCAGCCAGCCAGTGAGCTGCCCTCAGCTGGTAGGCTGCCCTCAGCTGTCCTTGGTGCTCAGAGGAGTTTCCAGCCAGCTGGAAAGAGGAAGTGGGTAGCAAGTGTCTGGCCTGAGGAAGTGACTCGGGGTGCCCTGGCCTGGGAGAGCAGGGTTTCAAGCAGGCCCCAAGGCCGGGAGTTCATTAGGGGGAGGCTTGGGAGGATGCCTGGCTTCTGAGGTTAGGTTGCCTAGATTCAAATCTGGCCTGGTTACGCGGTCTCAGGCAAGTGACTCAGGCCCTGGATTCTTAGATTGGGGTTGCGGAGGTAAGGAGGAATGGGGGCCAAGAAGGTGCTCCAGAGAGGAGAGACTGGGACTGGGTGTTGGGGGTCCAACTGGGCGGTTTTGACCCCGGGCTCTGACCCTGCAGGTCAACCCTGTGAATGGCGCTCCATCGATGGCAGCATTGTGCTGCCCCTGGCCCAGGGCTCCCCAAAGTCGCTGGCCCTGGAGCATGCACTGTGCCTCACCGGTGATGGCCTGGCCCACCTGCAGGCTGAGGACCCCCAGCAGCTGCTTCGCCTCATCCCTCATGTGCAGGTGTTTGCCCGTGTGGCCCCCAAACAGAAAGTAGGTGCAGGGAATGATGGAGGCGGGCAGGGCCCTGGGGGTGGCACGCAGCCCTCACTCAGCCCATCTCTGCCCGTACAGGAGTTTGTCATCACCAGCCTGAAGGAGCTGGGCTACGTGACGCTCATGTGTGGGGATGGCACCAACGACGTGGGTGCCCTGAAGCATGCTGACGTGGGTGAGCCCAGCGGGCTGAGGGCTTGTTCTTTCCTTCACTGCTCTGCCAACACATGCTTAGCATCAGGGACATGTCACCGAGCATGAGGAGGCAGTGAGGGGATGGGCAGGGGGCCATGGGATCAGAGATCCAAGGGTGCTACAAAGGCAGGAAAGGACACAGGTGTCTGAGGAACAGTGCGGCCAGCGCCACCAGGGCAGCTGCATGGGGCAGACACGACTTCGTTTGCTCAGGCACCGTCTGGAGGTACCGAGGCCAGAGGCTGAGAGAGATGGGACAAGTCAGGAGACACAGCTGGAGCTGAAGCGTTTGCCAAGGGTTCATAGCCTCGGATCTGTGTCAACAGAACAGATGTCGAATTGACATTTAAAGACTAACCTAACATGGTTTTTAGTGCTTTGCAAATATTTATTTGCTTTATTTATCAGCTGTGGCATTTATGGGGTATTTAGTTCTTAGAATTGTAATCTTTGGCAATAAACTTCTTCGGAAATCGGTTAGATTTGGTTTCTGAGGTTTTTTTTGTTTCTTTTCTTTGTTTTCTAATTAGTGTTTCGAAGGTAAGATAGATGTTCTGAGGCGCTCCTTGGGGAGGTTGGATAAAATGGGGAGGTTCGGCTGCCAGGCCAGCAGCTCCTTCTTGGCTTTGAGCAGACATCCTGCGCTGTGCTGTGCCTTGGCACAGGGCTGGCAGGGCCTGGGGCCGGCGGGCTCCCCCTGGATGCTGACGCACACACACACACACACACACACACCCCCCCCCCCAGGTGTGGCACTCCTGGCCAATGCCCCTGAGCGGGTTGTCGAGCGGCGGCGACGGCCCCGGGACAGCCCCATCTTGAGCAACAGCAGCAACAGGGCCACCTCCAGGGTGGCCAGGCAGAGGTCGGGGCTCCCACCCCCAGAGGAGCAGCCAGCTTCCCAGCGGGTAAGTCTTGGGACAGGGGCAGCAGCACCTCCTTGTCGCCAGGTCTCACCCCTGCCACCTGCCCCACAGGACCGCCTGAGCCAGGTGCTGCGGGACCTCGAGGACGAGAGCACGCCTATTGTGAAGCTGGGGGACGCCAGCATCGCGGCACCCTTCACCTCCAAGCTCTCATCCATCCAGTGCAGTGAGTCCTGCCACCCACCCCATCCCTCTGCCCTGTCCCCCCACCCACCCTGCCTGGCACCCAGGCCTACACTTGTCCCCTCACGCCCCTAGTCTGCCACGTGATCAAGCAGGGCCGCTGCACACTGGTGACCACGCTGCAGATGTTCAAAATCCTGGCGCTCAACGCACTCATCCTGGCCTATAGTCAGAGTGTCCTCTACCTGGAGGGTGTCAAGTTCAGCGACTTCCAGGCCACGCTGCAGGGGCTTCTGCTGGCCGGCTGCTTCCTCTTCATCTCCCGCTCCAAGGTGGGCTGGGACCCCAGGCAAAGCAGGGGCTCCTGCCCAAGCCAAAGGGTGTCTTCTCTCTCTGTGAACCACAGTACCTGCCCTGGAGGTGCTGGGAGGCTTCTTGGGTTGATGGCTGGGGATGCTTGAGCCAGCCAGGCCGGACTGTTACAGGTGCCGCCATGTGTCGTCCCTGCCCTTCCTCACAGCAGCCCTCAGGGTGGGAACTATCGTCCCCACATTACAGATGTGGAGCGGGGTGCAGGGCAGGTCCCCGCTGAGGCTCCTCCAAGTGACACAACTCGGGCCCTAGTGCTGTCCACGACCTGGGGTCTTAGGTGGGCCACACAGAGCCCACAGGCGAGGAGGGGACAGACGGGGAAATGATTATCAAGACCTCTCAGAGAGTGCAGTGCCGTGAAAAACACAAAGTGGGTCCCAGGCTGTGCAGGAGGCCTCGGGGTTGGTCAGGGAAGCCTTGTGATGCTGGCGTTGAAGCCAATACGTAAAGAATGAGGGAGCCGGCCAGGAACTAGGCAGAAGGGCCACAGACAGGCATGGGCTGACTCGGGGAGGCTTTGCTGGCTGGAGGGGGCAGGAGGTGAGCTGGGTTGATCATGAGCGCCTCATGGGCCCTAAAGAGGGTTTGGGTTTGTTCTAGAGCAGGTAGAATGGGGTGTAGATTTTTAAGACTCCTGCGGCTACTGTGTGGAATGTGGGCATCGAGTGAGGCTGGGGAGCAGGCAGGTCTCTGGAGACAGGTGCTGACTGGTGACCCCTAGGAGTTGGAGATACTCTCTGCATAGGGTATGCCAGCAGGCAGAGTGGGCAGGTGGCCCCAGGGCAAGTCTGGGCCCTAACCCCACCCTGCCACTGCAGCCCCTGAAGACTCTTTCCCGGGAGCGGCCCCTGCCCAACATCTTCAACCTGTACACCATCCTCACGGTTGTGCTTCAGTTCTGCGTGCACTTCCTGAGTCTTGTCTACCTGTACCGTGAGGCCCAGGCCCGGAGCCCCGAGAAGTGAGTGTTGCCTCGGTGTGGGGGTGGACAGGGTGCTCCCAGAGGAGGCGACGTCCCTGCGGTGGAAGGTGGCACGAGGACGTGTGCACAGACATTGCCTTGGGGTAATCAGGGCCAGGCCAGCGAGGTCAGCCAGGCAGAAGCCTGGCTCTCTGTAAGGGCCGCGGGAGCCACAGAGGGGCCCTAACCCCCACGCATCCCTGCAGGCAGGAGCAGTTTGTGGACCTGTACAAAGAGTTTGAGCCGAGCCTGGTTAACAGCACCGTGTACATCATGGCTATGGCCATGCAGATGGCCACCTTCGCCATCAATTACAAGGTGAGGCCCAGCCTCTGCCCAAGCATGCCTTGCTCCCCTGCCTGGCCCCCACAACACGCAGCTATCTATCCGTCTGTCCCTCTAGGGCCCACCCTTCATGGAGAGCCTGCCTGACAATAGGCCCCTGGTATGGAGCCTGGCTGTGTCACTCCTGGCCATTGTTGGCCTGCTTCTCGGCTCCTCACCTGACTTCAACAGCCAGTTTGGCCTTGTGGACATCCCCGTGGAGGTGAGTGACCCTGTGGACCTGGCCCTGGGACTCGGCCTGGGCCCATCTGTAGGCACCCAGTTCACTATCGCTCCCTGCCCTGCAGTTCAAGCTGGTCATCGCCCAGGTCCTGCTTCTGGACTTTTGCCTGGCACTCCTGGCCGACCGCATCCTGCAGTTCTTCCTGGGGACCCCGAGGCTGAAAGTGCCTTCATGAGACAGCGGTGACAGCACCCACTGCCCATTCTGTTGCCACCAGGCAGGAGCCCTTTGAGGACCCCAGGAGGGAACACTGCCCCCATGGCAAGGCTGGCCCAGCCTTGCCCACCAAGACTGAGCTGGGACCCCGTGCAGCCGTCTGCAGGCCTGGCTGGCAGAACCAGCCCCAAGCTGGCACCTTTGGTAAATAAAGCAGCATCTGTGATTTTAAGAAGCCAAGCCTCCGCCTCTGTCTGCACCACACGAGGGGTTGTTGGGGGGCTGGGTGGTCACCAAGTAAGGTCCCAGCACACTCCCCACAGGTTGTGTAAGGTCATTAACCACACCATGTGGAATGCATTCAGCACTTGGACCGGCCAAGCTCCAAGCCCAGAGAGCTCTGCATATTTCCTAGTTTAACAAGTAGTCCCATATTTCTGTGGTCTCAGCTTCACATTTTACCCTCAGGCACTGGAAGAAGTCTTAGGATCAATGGCATTTTTCCTTTTTTAATAATACACAAAATAAAAGCATGTTTTCCTCTCGTGGTGTCTTAGATGAGAGGGAGTTCAGTCCGCATCATTACAAATACTCTGGTCACACTCATTGGGGTCCTGCACCCCATCACCATCTCATGTCACAGCCAGGCTTTGACCTGGCAACCTGCCTGGGGCCTCGTACTGACACTGTCCTTCCTTTCAAAGGGCTGTCACTCAACTCAAGAATCGCAGAGTAGGCAGCATGAGAGCTGAGAGTCGCTGGCAGTGGGAGATCTGCCTTCTTGACAGCCAAAAACTAGGAAGCAAAGTTATAAACATGAAGTCTTTATTTCTAGCCAGAAATTCCACTGAGTGCAGGGTGTGGGTACATTTTTATAACTTTGACAAGCTGCATGTGACAACCTCAGACCAGAGGGCCTGGGCCCAGGCTTCTGGACACCCTCTCCTGCCCTGCCAATGCTCCCTGGGGGGTTCTCAACCATTTCCTACCCTTGCCCCTTGGTCATCAGCAGCCCACCCTGTCCCGCTTCCCCATTGGGCGGGGTGTGGCCCACAACCCAAGAAAAGTCCTGGGAGCCTAAGCGGTGAAGGGGCCAGGACCAGCCAAATCTGGAGGGGTAGAGGTGCCAGACCCCACCTCGCATGCGGGCTGCTGTGGTCATGTGGAACCCTTGAGACAATTTCAGGTGACCCCTAGGGGAGCACTCTGGACTTGGGGTTTGCTGGGGATGATTCTTGGGGGACTTAGGGCAGGTGTCTCTGCCCTGTAGGTGAGAGGGGCACTAGGGGCACTTCTGGCTGTGCTGTAATCAGGACCTCAAGAGCATGATCCAGCTTTGAGGGTCACTGGGGGTCCCCCAGTACAGGGGTCTTCAGCCCAGAGCGATAGGGAACTTCAGATACAGCTGGAATTGGGCAGGACATCAGTCCTCCACCAGGGGGCTCCATGGCCACAGTCGGGTTGGGATGGGTGAGGGGTCCAAGAGATCCCCGGGAACCGGCATCACTGGGTGGTAGGGTGGAAGGTTCGGGAACAGGCTCGCGGAGCCAGGCAGACTGTATAGGGTCACTGCGGGAGGAGTGTGCTGGAGCTCTGGGGCCGCGCAAAGCTCTGGGTAAGTGAAGCTTGGCCTGGATGGAGTCTTGGGGTATCCAGGTCCAGCGTGGATGGCATCTCCCGCAGCTTGAGGAGGAGGCGTGGTCCTCCCTTCCGGGCCCTGGGGGCAGGGCAGACCGGCAGAGGCGTGGCCAAGGGCGGGGCCTCCTTGGAGGGGCGTGGTCTGCTGCGGGGCTTGGCCTCCGCTGGGCGGGGCGACGCGGAACCCGGGCGGCGGCCGCCGCGGCAGGAAATCGGGGCTGGGCCCCGGCGGCGCGCGATCCCATCCCAGCCCCGTCCCCGCCGAGCGATCCCCGGGCCGGGTCATGGACGCAGCAGAGCCGGGTAGGCGGTCCGGGATACGAGATCCGAGAGGGGCCTCCCCCGACCGTACCCCGCTTCCTACATTGAGGGGTCCTGCCTGCCTCTCTCCAGAGAGCCGGGAGAGGAGTTCCTGAATGGAGAGGAGGCGGAGATCCTCCATTGTGGGGACCCCCAAGCCGAGAGGGGCCCGGGGCACCAGTCCCTGACCCCTCCCCCTTTGGAGTCTTCACCCCGGATGCCTGGGGGAGGGGGCCCAGGAAGGGGAAGTGGCCGCTTCTGCTTCTGATATTTGTGATGGGGGCAGGGTGTCAGGACCGCTGATGGAGAGGGAGATGCGGCAGGATCCCCACCCGGCGCCTCCATAGCCCGGGGAGGGGTCAGTGCTGATCTGGGCCCCCTAGAAGGGGGCTGCGGCAGAAATGTGGCAAGGTCCGACTTGTGTTTCCGGCTGTCTTTGTGTCTCCGCTGTGCATGTTGAGTATCATTCGGTCTTTATGTCCCTCGTGGTTTCAGTCTGCCCTGTGTGCTTCTGCCGCAGGCTCTGTGCCGGTCTGTCCCACGTGTATTTCCATCTGTCTGGCCTGAGGTCCATGTGGTTCCATTGTCAAGCCGGCTCTCTCCCCGAAGACAGTGTGGCTGCATCTGGGGCATCTCTGTTTTGTCGCTTTGCATCTGGGCTCTACTGTGTGTGGGTGTCTCTGCTCCTCGGAGCAGCTGTCTCTGTGTTGGGTTGTGCCTGAGTCTATCTGCCTGCCCTGAGTCGGCCCCACCCAAGCCCACGCTCCCTCCATCCTGGCTCAGACACTCGTCCCCATCCCGCATTCCCCACTGGCCATGGTGCCAGAACACTCTCTCTCTCTCCCCCCTCTTTCTGTCTCTCTCTCTCCCCACCCTTCAAACAACCTGGCTGAGGTGAAGTGCTGTGGATGGAGGGAGGCTTTGGTTGGCCCATGTGACACTCCACTCCCCCAGGGCTACCCCCGGCTCCCGAGAGCAGGAAGAGGTACAGTGACATCTTCCGGAGCCTGGACAACCTTGAGATCTCCCTGGGGAATGTGTGAGTGTGAGCCTGGGTCACTCCCAAATCCTGCTAGGATACCCCAAATCCCTAACTATTTAGGTGCTTGAAAGCCCCATTAGGAACCTGCAACATCTGGATCCACTTACCTAATAACCTGAGAAGTCTAAGATGGGGCCCTCCAAACCACCTGAATAATCCCAAAATTCAACCCTCCAAATCCACTGGAAATCCCTAAAGTGTTCTAGAACCCCCACATATCCTTCTTGTGACCTCAAAACATTTGAGATCCTTATAATCCCACTCTATTAACCCCAAACTTACCCAGCACACTTCAAACTCTCTCTCAAGTCCCATAAAAAAAACTCACCTGCTTCCCCCCCAAAACCCCATCCCTCAAACCTCCAGACACAAGAAATGTCTCAGAGGTGATATCCAGGACCATCCCCCAAGCTGCCCTGGGGTCCCCAGCACCCCTGAGTGGGACAGATTGGGTGGAGAGTGGCATTCTGACACCCTTACCTCCCAGGACCTTTGAGATGCTGGCTGGAGACCCTGCACTTTCAGGAGACCCAGAGCCTGACAAGACCCCCACAGCCACTGTGGTGAGGGGCAGGGCCAAGGGGCAGGGAGGAGGGAGCCTCCAAGAGGAGGGGCTCTAGGGAGGTAGGGCCCCTGCACTGCTTGCTCCTGAACTGCTGTCTCCCTCCCCCTCAGACCAGTGAAACCTGCCGTTCCAGTGGCCCCTCCCCAGAGGGTCCTGCACCCCTCACAGGTAGGGTGAGGCCAGAGGGGTGGGGGCAGAAAGGAGTCCTTCCCACAACCAGTCATCACCGACTGCCTGTTCTGTGTGCTGGGGACACGGCAGTGTACACAACGGATCTGAGTCCCTGCCCTCAGGGAGCCCCCGGTCTGGGTGGACTATGGTGTAAAATTGCAACCTAGACAAGTGATCCACAAAGTGGTGTTTTGGGGAGCCATAGGGTGTAGAATAGGGGCTGCTGGTCTGGTCTGGGGGCTCAGGAAAGGCTTCCATGGGAGGTCAGGGTTCAGAGGTCAGAGGTCTACCCATCTGCCCCAGGGGAGGAACTGGACTTGCGGCTCATTCGGACCAAGGGGGGTGTGGATGCAGCCCTGGAGTATGCCAAGACCTGGAGCCGCTACGCCAAAGAGCTGCTGGCCTGGACCGAGAAGAGAGCCAGCCACGGTGAGGTCCCCATATTCCCAGCCCCAGGCCCCAGGCGGTACCCACACCCTGGCTGGACTCAGACCCCTGCTGTTTCCCCCCAGAGCTGGAGTTTGCCAAAAGCATCATGAAGATCGCTGAGGCTGGCAAGGTGTCAATCCACCAGCAGGTAGCCATGACCAGACCCCCCAGAGCCCAAGCCCTCCAGTACTCCAGCCAGGCCCCTGTAGATCCTCAGCAACCTCCAACACTCCCTTCCTCCGCAGAGCCACATGCCGCTGCAGTACGTCTACACCCTGTTTCTGGAGCACGACCTCAGCCTGGGAGCCCTAGCCATGGAGACAGTGGCCCAGCAGAAAAGAGACTACTATCAGGTGAGGGGACTCTGCTGTCCTTCATGCATCATTCCATTCACAACCACCCAGGAGGAAGACAAGTTACCATCAGCAGGGCCATGTTGCTGATGAGGAAGCTGAGGCCCAGGGATGCTGAGGAACTTGCCCAAGATTACCCAGCAGAGATTCAAACCAGGCTTCCTGTGCGATTACAAAACCGTGCTTTTGTTTGTTTGCCGCGTAGGGTGGCAAGGTGCTGAGTGTTCCCAGGAAGAGAGCTTTGGCATCTCTGAGTCCCAGTGGAAAGGATGAAGTGACCACTGAGACTCTGTGGGGACACCAGGGTGGGAAAGAGCAGGTCTGGGTGAAAAGACCCCAGGGGAGAGTGCAGACCCAGAAAAGGGTTCAGAGGATGTAAGGCACGTGGCGACGGCGAAAGGAAGGACCAGGTGGCCCTGAGGCAGCATCTCCATCCCCCGTCTTTGCCAGCCCCTGGCCGCCAAACGGACTGAGATTGAGAAGTGGCGGAAGGAGTTCAAGGAGCAGTGGATGAAAGAGCAGAAGCGGATGGTGAGGCCGGGCAGGTGGAGAGCGGGCTGGGGTAGGAGACGAAGGGACGCTTATCGCGTCCCTCCGCCGCCCCCAGAACGAGGCGATGCAGGCGCTGCGGAGGGCCCAGCTCCAGTACGTGCAGCGCAGCGAGGATCTGAGGGTGCGCTCCCAGGCGTCCCCCGAGGACCCGGCCCCCCAGGCCTCTCTGGGACCCAGCAAGCAGCAGGAGCGGCGGCGGCGCTCGCGAGAGGAGGCCCAGGCCAAGGTAGAGATCTCGCCCGTGCCCCCCAGCGCTTTAGTGCTGCCCACCGTGCTCTCTCCCACACGCGCCCCGGCCTCGGTTTCCCCAGGCGCAGGAGGCCGAGGCGCTGTACCAGGCCTGCGTCCGCGAGGCCAACGCGCGGCAGCAGGACCTGGAGGCCGCCAAGCAGCGGATCGTGTCGCACGTGCGCAAGCTGGTGCTGCAGGGGGACGAAGTGCTGAGGCGGGTGAGACTCTTCCCCACGGTCGACCCCCGCTGAGTGCCCCCTGCCCCTAAACCGCCCCCAGGGCACCAGAACTCGCCCCATCTCCCTAGACAGCCAGTTCCTGCCCCCGACTTCTCCTCCGCCTTGACTCCACTCCCTTGGGGTCCTGCCCC
Source organism: Diceros bicornis minor (assembly GCF_020826845.1). Classification (NCBI taxonomy): domain Eukaryota; kingdom Metazoa; phylum Chordata; class Mammalia; order Perissodactyla; family Rhinocerotidae; genus Diceros; species Diceros bicornis. The sequence goes on along the minus strand of NC_080759.1, from coordinate 6,994,758 downwards.
TGGGATGACCCGGCCTGGCTCCCACCATGCCGCCGCCACCCAGGCCAATTGCCCACGCCCACTGCCCAGCCCCACCCCCACCCCCAAACCCTGACCACGCTCTTGTCTCTCAGGGTCAGGCCCTCCTCCGACACCCCCCCACCCCACCCCGGCGCCGGGCTCTGGCCCCGCTCCAGGCCCCTGGGACCCACCCCTCTCTCATGCGCTGTCTCCACCCCGCAGGTGACCCTGGGGTTGTTTGGGCTGCGGCGGAATCAGGCGGAGCATGGCCCCCGGGCCTTTGCCGCCCTGGCCGAGTGCTGCGTGCCCTTCGAGCCTGGCCAGCGCTACCAGGAGTTCGTGCGGGCCCTGCAGCCCGAGGCCCCACCGCCCCCGCCGCCAGCCTTCTCTTTCCAGGAGTTCGTGCCTGCCGGGCACAGGTGGGCCCCTGGGAGCAGGGTGGGAAGGAGCCCAGGAGACGTGGTGCCAGGCTGTTGGCACAGTGGGGCTGAGTCCTCGGGGTGAGAGAACTCAAAGCCTTGATACTTGGGATTTAATACCCAAGGCTCTCACCCTGAGGGAGTCGTCCCAGTCCTGGGAGAGTCAGGACTTTGGGATCAGCACACCAGGGCCTGATGCTCACCGGCATCAGTGCTTGCAGACCCAAGTATTTGGAGTTGGGTCCCAGACGGGATACCTGGGCGCCGTCACCCCTGGCCAGTTTCCTGGTTATCAGAGCCCTCAAACTTCTCCTTTCAGCTCCCCTATGGACACAAGAAAGAAGCTGTCTGGCCCCCCACATCCACGGCTGGACGAGAGCGCGGCTGAGCCAGGCCCTTGGGAGGACGCAAGCACAGGCTGGCAGGGTGAGTGCAGCGAGGGACGGGCGGGAGTGGTGCCCAGGCAGGGGGTCATCCTAATTCACCTGTCCCTTCCTAGGGACTCCGGGCCCCACGCCAGGCAGTGACGTGGACAGCATGGGTGGTGGCAGCGAGTCTCGGTCCCTGGATTCTCCTACTTCCAGCCCAGGTGGGCCCAGGACCTCGCCCTGACTCCCTCTCAACCTCTGACCATCCTCCAGCCCCCCCCACCTCCCCACCCCTCCACCCCCCGTCAGCCTCTGACCCTCAACCTCTAGTCTAGCCTTTGATTTCTGACCTACCCCACACCCCTGACCTATTTCCTCAACCTCTGACTCATTCTCTTGATCCACCTTCTGAACCAACCCCCCCAGGTTGCTGACCCATTCTCTAACCCCTAACCTCTGACCTGTCAGACCTCCTTCTTGACCTCTGACCCTTTCCCCAAGGTCATCTGTGGGTGGTGCTGGAAGGCCTGAAAATTGGGAATGTCTCCTTAGCCTTGGAGCCTCCCCATGTGACCCCTGACCTCTGTGACCCTCTGCAGGCCGTGGCACAAGGCGGCTGGTGAAGGTCTCATCCACAGGCACTGAGTCCTCAGACGACTTTGAGGAGCGAGATCCTGGTGAGGCTAGAAGCAGGTAGGGCAGGGTGGGATGGACCAGGCACCCCCTGACCCTGTGTCCCCACAGACCTGGGAGATGGGCTGGAGAACGGGCCAGGCAGCCCCTTCAGGAAGTGGACACTGTCCAGCGCAGCCCAGACCCACCGGCTGCGACGGCTGCGGGGCCCAGCCAAGTGCCGAGAGTGCGAGGCCTTCATGGTCAGCGGGACCGAGTGTGAGGAGGTATGGCCAGAGCTGATGACCCAATGACCTCAGCTGACCCTCAATGACCTCCCTGACCCCAGGCACCTCCCTGACCTGAGATCCCCATGACCTTCCTGCCCCTGGGGCCTGCTCTGATCTGATAATCTCCTATGAGCCCCTAGTCCCCTGAGGATCCCTACGACCTTCTCTTCCCTGATGACCCCTGGTGACCTCTCTGACCCTGTGACCTTCCCCCCAGTGCTTTCTCACCTGCCACAAGCGCTGCCTTGAGACTCTGCTGATCCTCTGTGGACACAGGCGGCTCCCAGCCCGGACCCCCCTCTTTGGGGTTGACTTCTTGCAGCTGCCCAGAGACTTCCCGGAGGAGGTGCCCTTTGTGATCACCAGGTGCACGGCTGAGATAGAACAGCGCGCCCTGGGTGTGCAGGTGCTGCCTTGACCTTTGACCATCCCCAGTAGTGACTGGCCCTCCTGATGGCCAGATTGCGAGCCAGGTGTCCATTTCCCACCCCTGCCCTACAGGGCCTTTATCGAGTCAGCGGGTCTCGGGTCCGAGTGGAGCGGCTGTGCCAGGCTTTAGAGAACGGCCGAGCGTTGGTGGACCTCTCGGGGAACTCGCCTCACGACATCTCGAGTGTCCTTAAGCGATTCCTCCAGGAGGTGGGTGCACAGGGGGCAGGGGCCGGGCGGGCTCAGGCTGAGGACCCTCCGCAGCCCACCCACACCCGTGTCCCCCCACCATTCCACCCCCAGCTCACTGACCCCGTGGTCCCCTTCCACCTCTACGACGCCTTCATCTCTCTGGCTAAGACCCTGCATGCAGACCCTGGGCTCGACCCCGGGACCCCCAGCCCCAGCCCTGAGGTTATCCGCTCGCTGAAGACCCTCTTGGTGCAGCTGCCTGACTCTAACTACAACACCCTGCGGCACCTGGTGGCCCATCTGTTCAGGTGTGGACTGTCCTTGACCATGAAATGTGACTTCTGACCTGAGGCACAGATCTGTGACCCATTCCCCAGACCTGTTACTACTGACCCCTGGGACTGACCCGACACTGACCTCTGACCTTTGCATGTGTTTTCTGAGCTCTGAAGCTTAACACATGACTCCTGACTTTGGGTGCTGACCCCTGACCTCCATCACCAGGCATGTAGTTGCTGGTCTCAAACAATGACCAGGACTTGGGCAAGTTGCCACTAGCCTGGCCTGCAGGTCCTACTCGATGACCAGTGACTGTGCACTCCATGCCCTGACCCTTCTCCTCACACTGTCCCCAGGGTGGCTGCACAGTTCGAGGAAAACAAGATGTCTGCCAACAACCTAGGCATTGTGTTTGGGCCGACGCTGCTGCGGCCGCCGGATGGTCCAGGAGTAGTGGGGGCCGGCCCTGTCACCTGCCTGCTGGACTCTGGGCACCAGGCCCAGCTTGTGGAGCTCCTCATTGTGCACTACGAGCAGATCTTCGGGATGGATGAGCTCCCCCTGGCAACTGAGCCCCCACCCCAAGACCCCAGCCCAGCCCCTGGGCCGCTCACAACCAGCCCCCAGCTGCCACCCCCCACACCTTGCCCTGAACCCCCTGCCCCTAGCCCTCACCTCAGACCCCGCCGCAGACCCTGAGTCCCACGGTGCCCTGGAGAAGCATCCGGAGGCCGTACCCCCTGAGGTAGGAACCTGCTAGGTCTACTGACACGGGGAGAGCCTTCTCTCCATTTAATCCTCTCACTTCCTCCTGTCTGCCTTACTTCCTCTCGCTTTAAAAATTTTTCTTTCATTCCCTCCCTCCCTTCCTTATTTACCCTGTGCTCGTTCTGGAAGGAAAAGTGAGAAATGGAGTGGTGGGTAATAATGAAGTAACAGCAGGGTACAGCCCTGCAGAGGTAACAATGTGGGTGACAGTGCATTCCTTCAACGGAATATTTATTGAACACCTACCATGTACCAAGCATTGTTCTAGGCATTACAGATCCATCAGTGAGCAGAATATTCAAAGACCCCATCTTCTTGGTGCCTGCATTCTAGTGGGAAAGAAACCAACAATAAACAGGAAATATGATACAGAGTCAATTACATAGGATGTTACAAGGTGACGAGAACTATGGAAAAAAGGAAGAGTAGTATAAGTTAAGCGACCTCGAGGGCACCAAGGTGAGAGATGGAGGACAGTCTATAGCAGTAAATAGGATGGTGTGGGTGAGTCTTATGGAGGAGGTGCGTTTGAGCAAAGACTGGAAGGATGTAAGGGAGCAGGAAGCCTGGCAGAATTCAGGGGAAGGGTGTTCCTGGCAAAAGGAAAAGCCAGTGCAAAAGCCCTGAGGTGGGAACATGCCTGGTGCATTCAGGGCACAGCCCCGCGCTGTAATGAACCAGTGAGGGGAAGGTGGTTGGAAGTGAGGCCAAAGAGGGGTCTGTAGCTGCCATTGTCTGTGCGCCTACTATGCACGGGCGCTTTATAGGCTTCCTGTCCTCCTCACCACAGCCCTGAAAGGTACTGTTAGTGAAAATCACGTACAATGAGACTACCAAGGGGGCTTTGCCATCCCTCAGATTCTGCTACACCCGCCATCCTGAGAGGGCAGACCTCCCCCACAGCAGCCCAGAGCTGGGGAAGGGGCACTGGTGAGCTGTGGGACTCTGAGAACTGGAATGGCTCAGAAAGTGCTCAGGGCAGTGTCTGACACTTACAAAGAACTCCAGCTGCTATTAGCATTTAGCTAAAGGAAGAACAGTGAGAACATACAGCTAAAAATCGGGCGAAGGTTGCAGAGAGCAGAGCAGGATGGAGACGGGTGGTTCACCAGGTCCTAATTCGCATATGGCTCAATCACTCCCCTGGTTGGCCCTCTACTGAACAGGAGCATTCCTGCCCTCCGAGAGCCCATAGTTGAGATTAATGACGTTGCTCTGCACAGGGGGACAAGCAGTACACTGTGAAGGGCATTGTCTCTCCCCAGACACCAAAACTGCAAAGGAACTTTTGCATACCAGGGACAAACTCTCCAAGAGTCTCAAAGAACTGGGATTTTATCGTTGGGGTCTTGGTCTTGGGTTTCTCCCCGCAGATTCCAACTCCACAGAGTGCCCAGAGAGAGGAAGTGGCTGAAGACACCAAAGATGAAGGAGAGGAAGGTGAGTGTGTTGGGGAGTAGCCAAGGAATTCTGGGGGTGCCCCTGCCCCCCCCAGGGTAGGCTTGGCTGAGAGAGACTCCCGGAGGGATATCCAGAGGACTTAGGTGTGCTCAACATTGACTACCCCATCCCACAGTGCCCAGCCAAGGCCCCGAGGACTCACTTCTGGGGACACAGTCCCGTGGCCACTTCAGCCGCCAGCCAGTGAAGTATCCCCGGGGAGGCGTGCGGCCTGTCACCCACCAACTATCCAGCTTGGCCCTGGTGGCTTCTAAATTGTGCGAGGAGACCCCTGTCACACCCCCAGGGAGCTTGCGGAGGCAGGGGCCTGGCCCTGCCACCGCCTCCCCTGAGGGCAGCCCCTTGCGCCGCACCCCACTGCCCAAGCATTTTGAGATCACCCAGGAGACAGCCCGGCTACTCTCCAAGCTGCCCAGCGAGGCTGTGCCCAAGGCCACCTGCTGCCCGGACCCCCAACCTGAAGAAGTTGAGGACCATCTCTGACCATCCCAGCACTCTGACCAAGGGGCCCAGGACCAAGAAGATGGATGCACTTCTTCCCAGGAGTGCAATGTTGTGGGGGTCTGGAGAGTTCCTATAAGGAAAGACTACACGGCCTGGGGGAGGACTAAAACCCTTTTTGGGGCCATGTACGAGGATACCCCCAACTGGACACAGGTCACTACCAAGCATCAGGCCTACTCAGGTTCAGAGGTCACTCAGGGTCAATACTCAGGGTCAATACAACTCACAGGATCCTTGGGGTCCACCCTAGTCTCTGACCCCTGGAACAGGGGTGCCTTTTGCTACTTTGGTTGTGGCCACTCCCCCACCTCCACCTGCTTCTAGCTGAGCCTAAGTGACCAGCTCTTGGAGGGGGTGGGCAGCCCAGACTTGACATCCTGGTGGTGCCCAGAGTCTGGTGGCCTCTGAATAAACCATGTGTCCTTTATACCCTTGAATGTCTGTCTTTGACAGGGGAGAGTGACAGGGGAGAGGTCAGTGAGGGCAGCATCTTCTGGCCCCATTTTACCCACCAGAGAAACCAAGGTGCCCTTTCTGTCATCCCCAAACACCTCTGAGCACCTACGGGCAGTCGGGGCTGGGCCTGGGCTCCAGGCTGAGTCACGCTGGCTCGGCCCTCCCGGAGTTCCGCGTCTCCAATCCAGACCTGCACAATCAAACAAATGTAACAAAGTGCAGATAACTGGGACAATGGGTCTGTATGCTCAGGCCGTGGGAGCCCAGGGCCGCCACAGGCCTGGGCCGGGAAGTGGGCAGCGCTGCCGGGCGGGGGGAATGTGGGGGCAGGATTGCAAGCAACTCGAGTGTGGCAGGCTGGCCCGTCAGCTGGGGCCGGAGGGGTTTGCGGAGCAAGGGAGGCCCTGGCGCACAGTAGCTCCAGGCTGGAGAAGCCAAGGCGGGGCTGGGGTCCCGGCGGTGGGAGCCCGGTCGGATCAGGGCGTGGCTTGGAACACAGCGGCGGATTGGCCGCGAGGAGCTGGCGGGTGGAGCGGGGCGTGGGCGCGGACCCTGAGACCACCCGCAGCTGCGCCCCGGCGGCGCGAGGTCACGGAGGGGACTGTCGGCCGTGAGGGACTCAGCCCCCGAAGGCTAGAGACTGCGGGCGCGTGAGGTGCGCGGGGACCGGGGTAGGGGTCTCGCGCCGGAAATGGAGAGGGGCGACGAGGGGCTGCCACTCCGGGAGGAAACGGGGGGGTGGGGGCTGCGGTTTCGGGCGACCCTGTCCGCGCCACGCCCGCGGAGGCGGGGCTCCCCCAGGTGGCGGGGGCGGGGCTCCCCAGGTGGTGGGGGCGGGGCGCCGTGGGCGGGACGCTTTCTCCCGCGCTCTGTCCGCGGCCCGCGCCCGGCGCACCCGGACGCTCCTCAGCTCCAGCGGCGGTCGCCGGGCCATGGGTCTCGGGCCCGCCCCGGCCTTACGCGAGGCCGCCGGCTCTGCGGCGTGACGGGCGGCCCAGGTGAGGCGGCACGGACGGGGGCGGGTGGGGGCGGGTCCCGGGGAAGGCGCGGCACGTGCCCGCGGGGCCCGGATGCCTTCCCCTCCTCCCATCCCCCACGCTCCTCCCCCAGGCTGGGGGCGCCAGGAGTCCCGACCAGCCGCCGACTCCCTGACCGCCCTCTTTGTCCCAGAGGCCGCCAGGGTCCTCCGTCCCACCCGATGCCCCACCCGCTTCGGGAGCGATCGTGCCCAAAGCCTGCTGCCCGTTCTGGTCGCCCCGGTCACCTCCACGCCCCAGCACCGACTGCCTGCAGGGTCCCCGCAGTGGTCTCACCCTGCGCACACATGCCCCCTGCGCTCTGCAACCTGCACTGACTCTAGCACCAGACTGACCCTCCCTCACCTACTTGAAAGCTCACGCCCCTTTGTCCTGCCCTAAACCCTCCCAACACAGATTGGTCACAGATTGGCGGCACTTGGGCAAAAGGGTTTGGGAGATATCTTTGTAAGAGTCTTAGTAAATAAGCAACAGCTGTACCCACCCCCAGCTTGCTTTTCCAGGTCACCCTTGTCCCCACTACCATCACTTTGCCCCGAGGCATCTGAGTTTGAAACTCTCCCCTCTGGCTGCTACTCCTTTCAGTGTCCTTCCAACAAGAACTGCCAGCACTGACCTCTCCCTTTGTGCCACCAGATGGTCACCATGGGCCAGTGCTACTACAACGAGACCATCGGTTTCTTCTACAACAACAGTGGCAAGGAGCTCAGTTCCCACTGGCGGCCCAAGGATGTGGTTGTGGTGGCGCTGGGGCTGACAGTCAGCGTGCTGGTGCTGCTGACCAACCTGCTGGTCATTGCAGCCATCGCCTCCAACCGCCGCTTCCACCAGCCCATCTACTACCTGCTCGGCAACCTGGCCGCAGCTGACCTCTTTGCCGGCGTGGCCTACCTTTTCCTCATGTTCCACACGGGCCCTCGCACGGCCCGGCTCTCACTTGAGGGCTGGTTCCTGCGGCAGGGCCTCCTGGACACGAGCCTGACGGCATCGGTGGCCACACTGCTGGCCATCGCCGTGGAGCGGCACCGCAGTGTGATGGCCGTCCAGCTGCACAGCCGCTTGCCCCGTGGCCGCGTCGTCATGCTCATCGTGGGCGTGTGGGTCGCTGCACTGGGCCTGGGGCTGCTGCCCGCCCACTCCTGGCACTGCCTCTGTGCTCTGGACCGCTGCTCACGCATGGCTCCCCTGCTCAGCCGCTCCTACCTGGCCGTCTGGGCCCTGTCCAGCCTGCTCGTCTTCCTGCTCATGGTGGCTGTCTACACTCGCATTTTTTTCTACGTGCGGCGACGGGTGCAGCGCATGGCGGAGCATGTCAGCTGCCACCCCCGCTACCGTGAGACCACGCTCAGCCTGGTCAAGACTGTTGTCATCATCCTGGGTGAGTGGGAGCCCACTTGCCCCAACTGCCACAGACCTGATAAAGTGTGATGGGAGGGGATGGTTTGGGTGGGCAGTGTCCTCCAAGGAAGTGATATCTGAGCAGAGACCTGCATGCTGGGAAAGGGAAGAGTTCCAGGCAGAGGGAACAGAAGGTGAAAGCGCCAGTCAGGACCAGGCCAGCACTTCCAAAAGGAGAGGAGGCCAGCATAGCTAGCCTGTGCCCAGGAGAGGTCAGCACAGCCTCAAAGCACACAGACAGGAGTCAGATTTTGTTCTGAGTTCCTTAAGGAAGGCCTTAAGAGTTTTTAGCAGAGTAATGTGTTTGTTCACTCTGGCTGTTGAATGTAGGATGGTCGGGGTGGGGGAGGCAGCAAGAGCCTTTCCCACGGGGATACCCCCCAAGAACAAAGAGCGACTCTTGCCAAAGATCCCCTCCCCCCCAAGTAACTAGCCTGTCCCACGGTGATCTCCTTTCCCCCGCAGAACAAATGTCCGTGTAGAAATATCCAGGCCCTGGCCACCTTGGACCAGTTAGGAAAAGGTGTCCTCTCTTAGCGGTTCTGACCCATCATGCTGCCAAGGCAGCAAGACAGGCAGCTCTTACCCTGCAAACTGCACAGCTGTTGCCTGAGCCCTGGAGACCCCTCCAACCCTGAGCTCAGAGCTGCGGGTGCTGGGCCTCCAACAGCTGGCCCCACTCACTTCAGGCTCCATCCTGCAGGGGCGTTCGTGGTCTGCTGGACGCCAGGCCAGGTGGTGCTGCTCCTGGATGGTCTGGGCTGCAAGTCTTGCAACGTCCTGGCTGTGGAGAAGTATTTCCTACTTTTAGCTGAGGCCAACTCACTGGTCAATGCCGTGGTGTACTCATGCCGTGATGCTGAGATGCGCCGCACCTTCCGCCGCCTCCTCTGCTGTCTGTGCCTCCGCCGGTCCACCCACGAGTCTGCCAGCTACACACCCTCCACCCGGACAGGTGCCAGCACTCACATCATGCTTCCTGAAAATGGCCACCCCCTGATGGACTCCACCCTTTAGCCAACCTTGGACTTCAGCAGGGTGCAGTAAGCGCCAGATCACAGCATCTGACCACTTATGGATGCACCTGGCTCTACCCAATCTGTGGGATAGACTTAAAGGCAGATCCTCGGTCTGGCATGGCACAGCACCACTGCCAGCCCTACCTAGGCAACAGCTCTGCCTGCCCCAGGGCCTGGGTGTTTGGGGTCATTTCTAAGCACTCCGGAGAGAGTCAGATGCAGTGCGGGAATCTGGCTCTTCAGTCATCTCAGGTTGTGGGGTTTTTAAATGGACATTTTTCTATTTTTACTGCACATCCCTGGTAAACTCTGTGAACGGCTGTCTCGTCCGTGGTGGTATGGGTGTTAAGGGTGGAAAAGATGAGGGCTCTCTCAGGCCACGCTGCCCAGTGCAATAGCGTAACAAGGACGGAACGTGGATGCACTATCTGCCTGAGGCTGATTCTGTAGGGGCACAGACTGAGGGGTGCTGAGTGTAAGCTGGGAAATATTTGTGGCCCCTTGCAGCCTCTGAGGGGTCTTTCCTGTCCCCATTAGAATTAAGGGGTTCTATAGGAAGGGCATGATATAAGGAATAAACCATTCTTTTTGCTCTGTCTCCAAAGCATTTTCTGTCATCAACTTAGTCTCTGTCCCTTTGTCCCAGAATTGTCCACCTTGGCTCAGACTGTGCTGGGCTCCTTCAACATGGCATCTTCTTGGCTCTGTTCTCATTCCTCTTTGGTCTCTGCCTGGCTGTTACTCCATCTCTCTTATTGGAATCTTGCATCCATTTCCTTTTGTCTCTGTCTCCTCCGCCTGTTCCCCTGCCTCATCTCACCAGTCGCCTGTCTGTTTCTGTCCTCTGGAGCCCAGAATGGTCTCTGACCCGTGTGAGCCCTCTCTCTCCCGCCTGCCCTTTTGTCTGAGTCTAGGTTGTGAATAGTCAGGTGTGTCCATCCCACTGCCCACCCCACCTCCTACATACACATCTGTGGGCCGAGGGTAGTGGGGTCTGTGAAGCAGGATGCAGGATTTGAGAGTTGCCATTTCTCAAGCTCCTCTGATGTGCCTGGAACACTGATAAGCACTTTAGATGCATTATTTAATCATCACCTGCATCTTGCGAAATAAGTATTACACTTATTTTCACGTGAGGACAGTGGTTCAGAGAGGTTGAGATCTGGCCGACGGTTACACAGCTTTGAAAGGGCACAGAGATGCATCAAGGGACAAGAGAGGCCCCTGGGGAAAGGGCTTCAGATTCCCACAAAGTCCAGGGTTGGTCACAAGCTCAGCCTGGCTTTCCCCACCTCACCCACGGCCCCTCAAGGCCTCAGATGTGCCAGACCCATGATGAGCCCCATCTCAGATGCTCATAGAGGCACCCTGCCAGACACGATGTAGACCAGGACCTAGATTCTCTGCTGCTGGCTCACCAGGGAGGAGACGGGGTTATGTCTCTACTTTAGGTTCACATGCTGAATAACAGCTGGAATTTGAACCCAGTCCTCTCATCAGAGGCCATTTCTTTTTTTTTTTAAAGAGATTTTATTTATTTTTTATAATTTTATTTATTTATTTTTCCCCCCAAAGCCCCAGTAGATAGTTGTATGTCATAGTTGCACATCCTTCTAGTTACTGTACGTGGGACACGACCTCAGCATGGCCGGAGAAGCGGTGCGTCGGTGCGCGCCCGGAATCCGAACCCGGGCCGCCAGCAGCAGAGCGCGTGCACTTAACTGCTAAGCCATGGGGCCGGCCCAGAGGCCATTTCTTAAACTATTAAAGCACACATTGCCAAAGAACCAAAAACATCTAGGTCTTTCTACATTAAATGGGGGTGGGTTTCTCTTTGAGAAAACTCCCCCTGCCCTAAGACAACTCTTTGAGGAGGCAAGAATGAACTGGGGTGCTGGGTACTTCTCCAGGGTCCAAGGTGGGCAGCATGGCTCCTAAGGCCTGGGCCCTGAATCTCCAGGGGTGATGACCCAGGCAAGCACCTTTCACCATGTGCCCAGGCACACACCCATGAAAGATGCAGTCCCTGCCTCCATGGAGCTCCGGGACTGCTGGACAAACATGTCACTTTGGGTGCCAAGGCAGCCGACCAATTTCTATGGGGTGGGAACCCCCAATGGCCTCCAAAAGGCAGCTCTGTGTTTCACCTGCTCTGAGCTGGCTGCTCTTGCATCAGCATCCTCCAGGTTCTAACCCCCACTCCTCAGATATCATTTGAGATCTTGTCCCATTATTCTTGCCTCTCTCATAGGTCTCTTTTCTACACCAGGTGACTTCATGTTTTTGTCTCTGCTGGGCCCTGAAGCTTTCAACCCTCTCTCCCCACCACAGTTCTCTGAAGGAGACCAAAGTTACCCACTACTTTTCAGGCTTCCTATGCAGTGCTGCACTAGCAGTTGACCTTTTGCACAGGCTCTCCATGGTCCCCACATGTTCTAGTACTTCCTGTTACTGGGGCCAAGTGTTAGGTTTCCTTCATCAGGGAGCTTTCTAGGTTGTTCTTACACCGGTTCACATCACTCATTTCCATTCCCACCTGTCTCTTTTGGAGTCTCCCCAATGTAATCATGCCAGTTGGTGTTTGCATTTCCTCTCCAGCAGCAATGGGAAGAAGATGGGTCTAGCGAGGCTGAGAACTCTTTATGAGCCTGCATCTGGAGTCTGTCCTCAGAGCAAACAGGCTCTAGGAGGTTCCATGACTTTGGAGAAGTGATTCATGCCCAGTCTGTTCCTTTTCCCTCATACGAGGATCCTTCTCTGATGCCATGAGTCCCACTGGCTAGAAACAAAGACCCGTGAAGATTTGCTCTGACTTGGGGTGCATTGCAGGGTAGATTCTTAGGAAGCATCCTTCATTCATTGGGTAACCACATGCTGGCATTTTTCTAGGCCCAGAATGCTGTAGAGCAAGAGAATGAATAAACACGTGAGGTCACTCTCAAGCCAAACCTCAAAAGGTAAATGAAGTTGATTTGTGCAGCTGAGAAAATCACTCAGTTCTAACCTCCTAGCCACTATCACCACACACCTGCGCCCCTCATGGAATGCTTGGGGTGGGGGGAGTGCGGGGAGCCAGGAGGCGGGGAGCCCTAGTCACCCACCTGATGGAGCTGAGGCTGAGGGGAACATTAGGAGACTGAGCAGGGGTCTGGGGCTTGGGGCTTCTGGAGAGGAATGGGGGGATATTGATGGGACTCGCAGAGCCATGGAGTGTTCTCAGAAGGAAGGGGCGGCTTGAAGGAAGAGTGGGGTGCTCTGAGAAGTGAGGACTCAGATGTGTGGGTCCCTGAGGAGTGAGTGGCTCCGATATATGGGGGCCTCTGAGGAAGAGTAGGGAGCTTTGAGGAGGAGTGGAAGCTCTAAGGGTAGTGGGGAGCTCTGAGGAGGAGTGGGGGCTCTGAGAAGTGTGGTCTTGGAAGAGCGGGGGCTCTGAGGCGATGTGGAGGCTCTGAGGAGGTGTGGGGGCTCTGAAAAGAAGGAGTACGTTTTCTGAGCAGCAGTGGCTGCTCTGAGGAAGAGCGAGAGGCGGAGATGTGGGGGGTGGGGGCCTTTGAAGCGAAGGATAGCCGGCGTCGCCCTTTCCCAGGCTGGAGGATGGTAGAAGTGAGAGTCGCCGTTGCCTCGGCAACCCCCAACCGAGTCTCGGGCCGCTGAGAGGCGCTGTTAGGGGCGTGTCCGTGGGCGGTGCGCGGCCTCCTGACTGGCGGCGGGCGGCGGTTGGCGGGCGGGACTCGGGCGCGCGCGCGGCGCGTAGACGGCGGCGGTTGGCCGCGGCGCCGGCGCTAGTGTCCCTGGCCCCGCGCCGCCGCCTCTGCGCCGGTGGGGCCCAGCCGCCCATGGACACCGCGCCGCGCGCGCAGCGCTCGGCTCCCCACTGCCCTGCGCCGCTCGCCGCCCGGGCCCCCGCCGGGCCCCGACACGGACGACGTGCGACAGCAGATCATGGCTATCATCGACCAGAGCTTGGACGAGGTGCAGGCCAGGTGCTGCGCGGGCTCGGCGGGGGCAGGGGCCCCCCAAAGTCGCTGCAGTGAAGGGGGCGGGCCGAGGGGCCAGGGCCGGGGCGGCTGGGGCCTGAGGAGTGAGGAGGGTGCGAGGAGAGAGGGTGGGGTGAGTCTCTGGGTGGGTGGGGGGCAGGGGAGATGAGGCGTCGTCGGGAGGACTGAAGTCTTGGGGGGGTCTGCGGCCGAAGGGATTTCTGGAGTGAACCTGGAACGACTTGAAAGGCTTAGGGAGCTGAGCAGTGGGTGATGGGTTCTAGGAGTTCGTCATGGGGCGACAGGGATGGGGTTTAAGGGGAGTTTGTGGATGGGGAGGTTTATGGTGAAAGGGGGTGTAAGGGCTGAAAGAATGGTGCACCCGGGATTTATGAAGGATGGACGAGTGAGTGAGTGGGATTTTATGAGGGTGGGAAGTTTTGAGGACAGAGAGAATGGAGAGTGAGTTGTGGGAATGAAGAGATGGGGTGACTTGGATGCGGAAACCATCAGGAAAAATGGTTAGTGGGGGAGCTAGGTGGAGACGGAGGACCACCTTTTTATTAATTCGGCAAATATTTATTCGACACTTACTATGTGCGGGGCGCCGATCTGGGTGCTGACATAGTCCCTGCTCTCAAGCTCAGAGTTTGAGGGAGAGAAGTAGCAAAAAATAAATGTAAATCGTGAGAAAAGCTGTAAGGAAAAGGATGGCATACAGTGGGAAGCCAGGTGGAGAAGAGTTGGCTAGGCTGTGGAGAGGGCACCTCATGGCACCTTCAGAGGTCCCGAGGGGGGAAAGAGCAGGAAGAAAGCAGAATCAGGGACTGCAAGTCCCAGGTTGAGTTTGGAGAGATGCTTGAATCGGATCACACCGAGCCTACAAGTCTCAGAAAGGAGTTTGGATTTTATTTCAGTTGCAATGGGAAAATCACAGACCATCTGTCCTACTTACCTCTACCCACCACTTGTCAGCCAGCCACGACTGGTAAAATCTGCTTCACAAGGCAGTCCATTGTGTTTGGGGCCTGTTTGAATTATTAGAAAATAGGAAAGGATTGAAGGAACTCCTTTTGGAGGTGGTAAAATCTGCTTCACAAGGCAGTCCATTGTGTTTGGGGCCTGCTTGAATTATTAGAAAATAGGAAAGGATTGAAGGAAGTCCTTTTGGAGGATGAGGCCTTGTTGAATGGGGCCTGTTTGGGGGTGAAGGACGGTCCTGGGGATGGGACCAGGGTCTGGTGGTGTGGACTTTGCAGTAACTAGAGACCTCTAGTGAGGAGGAGTTACAAAGCCAGGTGAACAGCAGCCCAAGGAAGGAAGAGGCAAAGTAAAAGGTGGATATGGCATGTATTTGTTCTTCAAACTTTCTTTCCTTTGCTTCTTGGGGAGTGTCAACTCTTTCTGCAGTTTTAGAGCCTCTATCTGGAAAGTTAGGAGTGTCAGCCCACCACCAGCACCACCACCATGATCACCATGTTCATTCTACTTTTTGGAGCATTGTACTAGGTGCTAGAGAAACAGAGATGGCTAAGGTGTTCTCTGAGCTCATTGAGAAGTAGTGTGTGTGGGTGACTAATTTATAAATAGTTGTCATAACAGGAATGTGCTGAGTAGAGGTAATTCCTGGCACAAAAGAGTTGGGCCGGGAGAAGTTGCCCTTCTGTGATGCTCTGTCTGCTAAACTAGTCTGAGAGCAAGGGCCTTGTACTTTCCTTTGTATTCCCACTGCTATGTGCAGTGCCTGGCACTTAGCATTCAGTAAAGCTTTGTGGCACTTAGGAGATTCTGGAAGGATTAGTAGGAGCTGGGGTAGGGGGGAAATGGGCTCTTCACCCCCAGGAGCTATAGAGGCAGTGCTCTGGATGTTTGTGGAGGTACCTGTGTTCCTTCTGTTCTAGGTGGGGAGCTGCTTAAAGAGTGAGCTCTGCTCAGATGTGGCCTTCCTCAGGCATCTGTCGCCCCAGCACATCCCCAAGGCTGCTGCTTTTTTCTTGTAGCAATCTCTTGAGATTCTAGACTCCTCTAGATAGGCCTTAGAATTGAATGCAGTTCTTCCTTGCTGTTCTAAGAGAGCTCTTTTTCTTTTAAGGCTAAGAAATTGAATAGTGGAGTGTTATATATGCTTGACAACATAGCTGTTAGGTAGCAGGTACCTGGTTTCTTTGTGAGGTAGAAAGACCCTTTGGGCTTTTGTTTTGATACTTTGGAAGCTTCAGATCTGCCCCACTTCTTCAGATGTAGCCTTTAGATGAACTCAAGGCCCTAAAAGTCACCCAAGTCCAGACAATAGTCTTCACTCCTCAGGTGGGCCACTTACTCCACTCTGGAGAAAACAACTTGGATGAGTCTGTTCCTCATAGTAAACTCTGCAGACTGGTAGATTTTCAACCCGGGACGGGAAGCGGATTGTGTCTTTCCTGATCAGCCGACTGGGTGAGGCCTTTGCAAGTCTTTCTGACCCTGCCCTCTCTCAGTGTGCCTGATGACCACTACACCGTTAGTTTAGCTCAACTATCTAGAGAGCAAGAATTTTTCATGTCGGATGTGAGGCCCTCTCAACCTGTTTTGTCACCATAAGTGTGTTTAAAGAAGGAAAGCACACCCACTCTCCTTAAACCTGGATTCTTACTTACGTCTTTCTGCATTATTATAATTCATTTTGTCATTATAGCTGAATAGTCTTGGAATAATGAACTCTGTAGTGTTCTTCCTTCTGGCTCCACAGATAGTGGAAAGACGTCGGGTACTTTGGAATGCACTATCTTAGTTTAGATTCAGCGCAAGTCAGCTGGAGACTTTCTGTGTGAGGGATGGCCAGTCTCCTTGAATGATCTTCTGATCTTCGGCTATACCCTGAGCTCTTCCTGGAGAAGGGACAGTTCTACGTCTTCTGTTTTGGACCTTTCACTGATCACGTTCTCATTCATTTCTTATATGGGACAGTAAGGCAGAAAGTTTTATCTCATTTGCCAAGGATTGTCTGAGTATTTTGCTCTATCATACATAGTCTTATTTTTTTATAATAATAAATTTTACAACATTTTACAGTTTACATAGGTTATTTCGTTTACTTCTCTCGACTACCTTTTTGAGGGGTTTATGAGGATCATCAGTCTAGAGTTGAGGGCTCGTCTGTTAGGACTGTCAGGCTCCAAAGTTCTTCCCTCCTCTTAGGGTATAACCAATGTTTGAATCATGGGCCCTTTTGAAAATCTATTGCAAGCTCTGGGCTCTCTCCCTGCCAGAACAGTGTGCTCGTGTACCACAACTTTGAGAATCCTCAGGCCTCAGGTGACCTGGAACCTAGAAGCTGGCACTCCTCAAAGGCTAGTGGACTTGTTTTTTGTCTAGTGGTGAGATTCCTAAGAAGTCAGTGTGGAAACTCTAGAGCTGGGAATGACTGAGGCGTGAGTTTTGGAAACCCAATAGAAAAAGGAAGGAGAATGGTTAGTGTTGTCGTCCTGGAGACCCAGGCTCTGTACTTGATATTCTGGGAGAGGCAGCTGAAGAGGACTGGCCCTTCTTCAAGTCATTCTGCATGTTGAAATGGCAGGTGGGTTGTGTTGGCAGGATTTGCGGATATGGCTGTAGTTGTCACTTCTTGATCCTTTTCTTGCAAGTGCCTGCAGATACGCTAGAGAGCTACGCTGTCCAATGTGACGGCCACTTGCCATGTGTCTTTTCAAATTAAAATAAAATTAAATATTCAGTTCCTCGGTTCCACTAGCTACATTTCAAATGCTCAGTCGCTACATGTGGCTAGTGGCTACCATATTAGTGCAAATAGAGAACATTTCCATCATTGCAGAAAATTCTGGGCATTGGTGCTCTAGAGCAGTGCTTCTCAGCTCGACATGCAACAAATCTCTGCAGGAATCTTATTGCAATGTAAATTCTGATGTAGCAGGTCTCATGGGGACCAGGATTCCACATTTCTAACAACCTCCCAAGGGTGGTTATGATCAGCAATGCTGCTGATCCCAGACCACACTTGGAGAGGTTAGGTTCTCAAGAGTGGAGATGATAGTGTCCTATTTATTTTAGTTTTCATACATCAATTTACCTAGTAGATGATTAATCTGACAAGTGGAAATTATTTTTGAGCCTAAGTTATGTTTGTGGGTGTAATGGATTTTAAATTAATCACAAGGATCACATATTAGCATTGTTTTGCCTACTTATTAGAGAAATAAAATTGAAAATGAACAAATAAAATTTGGAAAATAGTTGATTTTTTTTTTCTCTCTCTCTAAATGAAACACTTGGTCTGGGGCCACGGGGCCCTGTCATTGCAGGGTCTGTTTACATTTTCAATCTAAGGAAATCAGGTCTTAGAGGTTCCAGGGTTGTTTGTGTATTTCCTTTACATAGTCTATAAAACCACAGCTCAAATTTGTCTTAGTTTGTAGAACCTGAGTGTAATAGAAAATGACTGCTGGGGAATGGAAATAACATTTTTAGGGTAAAAAAACTTTATGTATAGTGAATAAAAGTATGATGGAGAATGGTCACTGTCATACATGTTTTAGGAGCAAGCAGTGTGTAAATGGGGTGATGTACCTGAAACTAAAAAGATTATATTTAGAAGTTGGCTTTTAGACAACATAACAGATACTACATTTAGGGCCTTCATAACTTTTCTTAGGAAGAAAAAATTTCTCTGAACCTTTTTTTTTTTTTGATTTTACGTATATGACTTGTTAGGTATTTTCAGCTAGTAGAAATTTGCATGACTTTCTTAATTCCTCCAGTATTTATGCAGATCGACTTTTCTTATAATATGGATTAAATTCTAATTATTAAAGGGAGATGATGACGTAATTTTGACTATCCTTAGAACTTATCCAAGTAGCAAGGCAGAAACTGTGAACTGAATGGTGTGCCTCTCATCTCAGTACCTGTGGAATACTAAATATGGGGATATAGACCTTTAGAATTATTAATGTATGTCACGGAGCATTTGGCTTTCAGCATGCCCATTCAAAGAATGCGAGGAGTCAAAGGAGGAATTTATGGTTTGGAATTTCCGAAAGCCAGGTAACGTTAGCAAGAGGGGATCTATTAGCTCAAACTTGGGAGGTAGAATTTCAGAGTTGAAATTTTCTTCTTCATTATCCTTAAAGAGGTTTGTTAGATACCAGTCAGCTTAGTGCCAGCAGTCTTTGTTCTTAGCCTGCTTGCAGGTTTTAGCTTTGCTCTCCGGTTAACGTGCTTAGCTTGGCTTGGTCTAGTGCCAAAGGAAAGTCTTGCTGTCCTTGGTGTACTTTTTTTCCTAAGAGTTGAATTTTGTTGGTTTTAAAACAATTTCCTGAAGCTATGTAAAATCTAGGATCACAGCGAAATACCCTTTGAAGTGGTTTTATTAATAAGTAAAGCAACATGCAGAATGTTTCAGAAAATGAGCAAGTACCACTCATTCATTTAAGTGGCAGTTATTGAGCACCTGCATCAGAATACAGTGGTTGATGATGACAGCAACAACAATGATTTCCCTCATTTAAACCTCCCAGTAACCCTAGGAAATGGGTGGTTTTTCACTGAGTTTGTAGATGAGGAACTGGTCTCAAGTGAGTAAGAACTTGCCTAGGTCAACTAGGGGGTGGTTGGTCAGACAGCTAGGCGGCTTGGCTATGTTCTCTTGAACTCTGGTGCTGACCTGCTGCCCTCCTTGCTTTCCCCAGAGCTCCCACGGGCTCGCTAGAATAGGGCATCACTTACTGCTTAGAGGAGCTCAGAGGTGATCAGGTGCTGTGGGAGACAGTTGTGCTAGGGCTTGAGAGGATGGTTTTTGTGTTCATTCTCACGGATTTAATCTCATTTACTCAGTAAACCTTCATTTTGTGCCATGTCTGGGGTTACAGCAATGAGTCCTGAAAGCCTTGGTTTCAGGAAAGAGAGACAATGGAGAGTGCGATGCAGAGGAAAGGAGGCCCAGAGAGAAGGCAACAAGGAATTAGCCAGGGCGAGGGAGGCCACCTGTCAGCAAGATGAAAGCTGGTGGAGCATGGACAATGGGACCCTAGAATCCAGCAGAAGTCAGGCTAGTGGACAGGCGCATGCCCCTAGGAGATGACCATGATCTGGATGAGAGGCTTTGCCCAGGCAGAGAAGGAAGGCATGGCATTCTGGGCTGGGGACAAGCATGTATGCAGGGAAGGCTCAGAGCGTGAAAGCATGCAGTATGATTCTATCAGACATGAGTGGAGGGCACGGCCTTCGAAGGGAGACTCGGTGGGTGACTGCCTACCTTAGCTGCTGTCCGATTGAGCATGGCTTTGAATACCTTGTCAACCAAGGAGTGAGCGTGCAGTTTGTTCTGTTCCGTATGTAAGTACTTCTTGAAGTACTTGACTTTTCTACAGTATTGGTCCTAGATCAGAAAACAGATCAGTAGTCATTAGCTCCTCTCTACCATCCATTCTTCAGAAATGTCTTGAGACACTCTTATGAACTTGCAAATTGAGTGCCCCCGTGGTTTAAGGGCTCTTGTTCTTATTTCTCGCTAAAGCAGCTCTCTCTTTTATTCATAACTTCCTCCCGCCCAAATCTAGTGTCTTTTGGCTATTATTCTTTTTGATCTTCTCTCTTCTCACGCAGCACTATTAAACCCCTTAACACGTTTCCTTCATTCCTAGAGAGGATGAGTGCCCACTGTGTGCTCTGCCCTAGGACAGAGATCAAGAAGAGGGGCTCCCAGCCGAACTCTGTGTGCCTTTGGCTTCTGCTGCCTTCTTTGACTGTGGAACCCAGCCGTTCTCATCCCAGTTTTTGACTTCTCCACTTGCCCCAGTTAAGTCTGGAGATGTCAGAGCTCTGCCTTCAAACTCTTCCTTTCTACTCTCTGCCAGTTTGATATCTGTAGCTTCTACATTTTCTTCAGTTCGGTTCAACAGGTCTTTGCTTAGCTAGTGTGCCAAGTATGGTGCTGGCCTGGAGTTTCCAAAATGGGTAAGTTGAGGCCTTCCTCATGCCCAGTTCAGCTGTGGAAATGCTTTAAAGGGAACAGAGTGGAGACTAATGAATCCAGGCTGGGACAGGCCAACCCATGAGAGTCTTGGACTTGACAGGGGACTAGGACTTCTCCAAGCTCAGAGGAGGGAGGGGTCAGAAAGACACTGATGAAGAGCCTTGAATGCCTTGTGAAGGGGTTGGAGTTTATTGAAGCAGACAGTGAGAAACCATTTCACCTTTCTGATCGGGAGAGAGATGGAAGTGGTATTTTTGAATAAGAAATTTAGCGTTAGTGTTGATTGTGACCAATCCACAGACAAAGTGGGAAATATGGACATTATAAAGAGCTTTTCACAGACTTAAATTTATTCCGTTTAAAGATTGCTCTTTTATTTAAGTCCTGCAGCTTTTTCTTATGTCGTGTTAAAGAATTTTCCTGGGCCGGCCCCGTGGCTTAGCGGTTAAGTGCGCGCGCTCCGCTACTGGCGGCCCGGGTTCGGATCCCGGGCACACACCGACGCACCGCTCCTCCAGCCATGCTGAGGCTGCATCCCACATACAGCAACTAGAAGGATGTGCAGCTATGACCTACAACTATCTACTGGGGCTCTGGGGAGAAAAAAAAAAAAAGAGGAGGATTAGCATGGATGTTAGCTCAGGGCTGATCTTCCTCACAAAAAAAAGAAAGAAAGAATTTTCCTTTTTTCCTAGTGCCAGAACTAGCCTGTGATCCAAGGCTTCATCTTGCTGAAGTTACTGTAATAATTTCCATGGTTGAACTTGGGTATCAGTACATATGCTTGACCTCCATTTACTTAACTTTTTGTTTCGTTGTTTGTAGGTTTATTTTTAGAGTGACCTCTACAAATGATTGATGGCATTGATTACAGATTGAGTCTTCCCAGTTTCACTTTTACAAAGAAACTTATTTTGAAATGCTGGGGGCATCTGACTCCTGGGCTGCATTCCTTTCTGGAGCTCAGCACCCTCAGTGAATTTCAAGGTTTTCCATCGAGGTTTTATTTCCTCAGGGTAGGGAACGTGTCTTCTAATTTTTGTTCTGTACTTAAGTCTGTCTCCAGGAGGTGCATAATATTGTTGACTGTTTTTGTCAGCTAAAATAATCCTTCTAGAAATGAGAATAATTAAGGGGATTTGATTCCATCTTTGGCTGAGGTGTTAGAATCATTGTTGCTCTCAGGGAAGCTTTTTCAAGAAGTATCCTGTTCTACAGGGACGAGATCTCTGATTATATCTATAAATCAAATTCCCCGGTAATTTAAAGTGATACCTTGTTCAGGAAAGCACAATTGTTCCATAATTTGGAAAAGGAAATTATAGCTAAAATTAGGAGCTATAATGCACTGTTGGTAGAAGCCAGAATGTGGCTTATGTTCTTATTCATTCCCATGTTCCTTTCTCCTTATACAGTGACCAGCATATAGTAGTTCCTCCATAAATGATAGTGCTATAAATATTGAACAAGTGAAGTTGAAAGGGGATAAATCTCTAAGCTTTCTTTTTCTGGCATGATTATGACTCTCAATAGTTTTGCTACAGATTCTTTGCATTGGTTTTAAAAGGATATTCAGTTTTGTTTTGCTTTGTTTTTAGTTTAGAAGAATTGTTGGAACTCTGTTTATTTGAAGAATTTATTATTTCTCACTCATTGGAATTTAACTTCTTCATAAACATTAACGTTTTGTTTTGTTTTAATGCAGATACTTGGATCGCGTAAAACAGGTCATGTACTTGCTAGGGGTGCCAGCACAGACCCCCTTTTTCTCTCCACAGAATCCGTTGACTGGCTTACAATCCATTCAGTTGTCTCAGCTATCTACTGCTGTGTAATAAATTACCGCAAACCTAGCAGCTTAAAACAACATACATTTATGATCTCAGTTTCCGTGGGTCAGGAATCAGGCACAGCTGAACTGGGCTGCAGTCGGGTCTTGACCACGCTGTGTTCCTA
Source organism: Diceros bicornis minor (assembly GCF_020826845.1). Classification (NCBI taxonomy): domain Eukaryota; kingdom Metazoa; phylum Chordata; class Mammalia; order Perissodactyla; family Rhinocerotidae; genus Diceros; species Diceros bicornis. The sequence continues at coordinate 6,972,623 of NC_080759.1, read as the reverse complement.
CCTGGAGCTCGGGGTCCTCTTCCAATCTTGCAGAGCTGTTGGCAGAATTCAGTTCCTTGCAGTCATAGGACTGAGGTCTCTGTTTTCTTGCTGGCTGTCAGTTGGGGGCTGCTCTCAGCTCCAGGAGGCCACCAACAGTTCTCTGCCATGGGCCCCCTCACAACATGGCAGCTGGCTTCAAGGCCAGCAGGTGACGCTCTCCAAACCACTAAGGTGGAGTCATAGATAACATAACAACAGGAGGGATTATACCATCACCTTTGCCACTTTGCAAGTCACAGGTTCTGCAGTAGGGGTCACCTTAGGGTGTGTCCATCACATAAGTGAATTCATCCCCTTTGGTGATGCTGTGAACTCGCTGGTCTGTCCCACTTTATGTAATCATTGATGGTTTGCTGTCAGCTTCTTGATCACCTTGAGGCCAAGAACATGCTCAAAGCTTAGGCATGCATTTTCCTTTTTTTTTCTTTGTGTGTGTGTGTGTGTGTGTGTGTGTGTGTGTGTGTGTGTGTGAGGAAGATCAGCCTTGAGCTAACATCCGTGCTAATCCTTTTTGCTGAGGAAGACTGGCTCTGAGCTAACACCTATTGCCAATCCTCCTCCTACTTTTTTTTTTCCCCCTCAAAGCCCCAGTAGATAGTTGTATGTCATAGGTGCACATCTGTCTAGTTGCTGTATGTGGGACGCGGCCTCAGCATGGCCGGAGAAGCAGTGTGTTGGTGCGTGCCCGGGATCCGAACTCGGGCCGCCAGTAGCGGAGTGCGCGCACTTAACCGCTAAGCCACGGGGCCGGCCCTGCATTTTCTTTTTATAGTAAAACACAAAGACATTCTGTGAAATTACTTTGTGTACATTAAAAGATGCTTTATACTGTATCTAAAGTAAGATGTTTTATAAGCAGAAAACTGTCCTGGGGATAAACGTTCCTAGAGTCCGCTTTGGGAAGCAGAACAGCTGACTTTATTCTTTTCCCTTGTATGTTTAGAATCACATTTGCAGAAGATAAGAAGCTCTAACTGGAGTCCATTTTCATTAATGGTAATACTGCTTCTATGGAAAGACAACATTTTAGGCTGAATATCCCGTGTGATCAATTACTGTGTACTGTATAAGAAAAACTAACGTTTGGGTTTAGATTTACAGAAGATCAAATCTCATCCCCCACAAACATTTTCATATTTGGGGTTCAGAGACATGGATCTTAGTTCTGCACTCCAACTCTAGCCTTTTGAAAGGCATCCCACAGGAGTGCATGGTGAATTTGGAAGACGCTTGGAAATGAGGACACTATCTTGTAGATTAACGGTGTAGGGCATTCTGGCAAGTGTTTGATCTTCCTCATGGTGTTAATCACATCTGACTTCCATTGTGAAACTACTGATTTTCAGGTAGATTATCCTGCCATGGCAGCATCATTTAATAATGGATGCTTGCATGACAGCATTACAGGATTTAAAGTCATAGTAATAGTAAATGTTAAAGTAACAGTATAGTATTCGTCAAAGTTGTTCACAGAAGTTCTGACACATGTACACACCATTGTGACTCCAGTTATCCTCCCTCTCTCTCTGCATTATCAAATTCTCCCTCTGGGCTGGCTTTTTGGCATGTAAACATGTGCTAGTGTATCCTGTCTTGAAAAAGACACAAAGAAGGGCTGACCCAGTGGCATAGTGGTTAAGTTTATGCCTCCGCTTCTGGCGGCCCGGGGTTCGCAGGTTCGGACCCCGAGTGTGGACCTATGCACCACTTATCAAGCCGCCCTGTGGCAGGCGTCCCACATAAAGTAGAGGAAGATGGGCATGGCTGTTAGCCCAGGGCCAATCTTCCTCAGCAAAAAAGAAGAGGATTGGCAGCAGGTGTTAGCTCAGGGCTAATCTTCCTCACACGCACACACACACACACACACACACACAAAAACATTTAAAAACACACAAGGATCACACCCGTCAGAATGGCCATAATTAACAAGACAGGAAACAACACGTGTTGGAGAGGATGTGGAGAGAAGGGAACTCTCATACACTGCTGGTGGGAGTGCAAACTGGTGCAGCCACTATGGAAAACAGTATGGAGATTCCTCAAAAAATCAAAGATAGAACTACCATATGATCCAGCTATTCCACTGCTGGGTATTTATCCAAAGAACTTGAAAACACCAATGCATAAAGATACATGCACCCCTGTGTTCATTGCAGCGTTATTCACAATAGCCAAGATTTGGAAGCAACCTAAGTGCCCATCAAGGGACAAATGGATAAAGAAGATGTGGTATATATACACAATGGAATACTACTCAGCCATAAGAAACGATGAAATCCAGCCATTTGTGACAACATGGATGGACACTGAGGGTATTATGCAAAGTGAAATAAGTCAGAGGGAGAAGGTCAAATACTGTATGATTTCCTTCATTAAGTAGTAGATAATAACAACAATAAACAAACACATAGAGACAGAGATTGGATTGGTGGTTACCAGAGGGGAAGGGGGGAGGGAGGAGGGCGAAAGGGATAATTCAGCACAAGTGTGTGGTGATGGGTTGTAATTAGTATTTGGGTGGTGAACATGATGTAATCTATGCAGAAATAGAAGTATAATGATGTACACCTGAAATTTATACAATGTTATAAACCAATGTTACTGCAATAAACAAAAAATTAAAAATAAATAAAATAAATTTAAAAAAATAAAAACACACAAAGAAACAACAATAACAAAAAACTTCCCTTGACTCACCTTGCCTTGATCTATACCTGGCATTTGTTTTAATGAAGTATGGTAAGATGAGAGACATGAAGAAAATTTTGAAAAAAGAGTTTATTACTTACAGTTCCCATGGAGGTGTGCAGGGCCACATGAGGAAGCACCTGAGTCCGTCAGGAGGCAGGAGTGAGGGGAAGCATGGCCCGAAGCTTTAATTGTGATTTTTGCAGGAAGGAATGGATGAGGCAGAGTAGGCAAGTTTAAGCAAGTTTAAATAATTTCTGCAGGCTCTGGGCTGTGGGGCTGGTTTTAGTTGTCTGGTACCTGGCCCTGGGGTGATTTAGAGCAGGGGGAGTATTGGCTGGTGCTGAGAGTTAGAGAAAGGATGAGGTTGGGGGTATCGGCTTTGGATTTGAGTTTGCATATGAAAGGCACGCTCTCAGGCAAGCTGTTTGCTATATCTGGAATTAGCTAGCCCTGAGGGGTCAAAGCAACATAAAATACAGAAAATAAAAAACATGATTACTACATACCCTTTCTTTCGTTTTTTCTTTGCAGTGAAAGATTTGCCCTGAGCTAACATCTGTTGCCAGTCTTCCTCTTTTTTTTTTTTTTTCTTCCCCAGAGTCCCAGTACATGGTTGTATATCCTAGTTGTAAGTTCTAGTTCTTCTGTGTGAGCTGCCACCACGGCTTGGTAACTGACAGACAGGTGGTGTGGTTCCATGACTAGGAAGCAAACCCCCGCCGCCGAAGCAGTGAGCACCCAACTTTAACCAGTAGGCTGTCAGAGCTGGCTCTACACACCCTTTCTTTTAGCAGCTGCTACATATCGTTAGTCCCCTTTATGATCAGATCTCGAAGAGTTTGTGGTTGCTGCTTCTACTTCCTCTCTACCTCCACCTATTCTTTCCAAACCTTCTCTTCCCTCTTCTCCCTTTTCTCCTCCCCTCTCCACCCTCCCACTGCTGAGTCACCAGTGACCTCCATGATGCTAAATCCAAGATCTCTTCTGGGTTCTTCTCCTGCTTCGCCCCTCAGAAGTGTTTCTCACAGATTACTCTTCTCTCCTTGAAACTGTTTTTCTTGGTTCCTCATCACTGGCAGTTTGGTCCCAGTCTCCACTGCAGGCTCTTCTCTGCTTGACCTCTGCAACTCCATGTGCCTGGACCCCTCTCTATCTACATTCTCCTATGGTGATTTCCTCAAGTCTTGTGGCTTTAAGTGCCATCTCTATGCCCAGGACTCCCCATCTTGGTATTACTTATCTTCAGCCTTGAGTCCATGTCCATGTGCCCAGCTACCTGCCTGATACCTCCTCTTGGGTAGCTCATAGGTACTCAAGTGTAACCTGATCAAAGCAGAACTCTCCTTTCCAGACCCTCCTACCCCAAACCTTCTATCCTCCAGTCTCCCTTATTGCAGTTAATGATGTCTCCATCCATCCAGTTGCTCAGGCCTAAAACTAGTAGCTGTCCTTGAATATCCTCTTTCCCCAAAACCCCACATCATTTTATCAGGAGGTCCTATTAATTCCATCCCCCAAGTCAAAGATCTGTCTACTTTTAATTTTTTTTCCCCCCAAAGCCCCAGTAGATAGTTGTGTGTCATAGCTGCACTTCCTTCTAGTTGCTGTATGTGGGACGCGGCCTCAGCATGGCTGGAGAAGCGGTGCGTCGGTGCGTGCCCGGGATCCGAACCCCGGCCACCAGCAGCGGAGCGCGCACTTAACCACTAAGCCACGGGGCCGGCCCAGATCTGTCTACTTTTTATGTCTACTACCATAACTGTAAACTAAGCCAGCAGCATTTGTGGACTATTTCAGTGTGTAGTAACCTCCACACTGGTGTTCTTGGTTCCACCCTTGCCTTCTAGTCCAGTCTCCACGGAGCAGCCACAGTTATCTTTTTAAAATGCAGTTCACTTAAGGATAGGCAAATCCATCGATGGAATAGAATTGAAAGTGCAGAAATAAACCCGTACATCTGTGGCCAATTGATTTTCTACAAGAGTGCCAAGACCATTCGATGGGGAAAGAATAGTCTCTTCAACAAATGTGCTGGGAAAACTGGATCTCCACATGCAAAAGAACGAAGTTGGACCGTTACCTAACACCATATACAAAAATTAGCTCAGATGGATCTAATGCTTGTCAGAGCTAAATCTATAAAACTATTAGAAGAGAACATAGGCATAAATCTTCGTAACCTTGAATTAAGCAACAGTTTCTTAGATATGACACCTAAAGCACAAGCAACAAAATAGATAAATTTGATTTCATCAAAATGATAAACTTTTGTGCTTCAAAGGACAATATCAAGAAAGTAAAAAGATGACTCAGAATGGGAGAAAAGATTTGCAGATCATATATCTGATAAAGGTCTAGTATCCAGAATGTATAAAGAAAAGAACTTTACAACTCATAATAAAAAGACAGCCCCATTAAAAAATGAGCAAAAGGGCTGGCCCGGTGGCTTAGCGGTTAAGTGCGCGCACTCCGCTACTGGCGGCCCGGGGTTCGGGTCCCCGGTGCGCACCAACGCACCGCTTCTCCGGCCATGCTGAGGCCGCGTCCCACATACAGCAACTAGAAGGATGTGCAACTATGACATACAACTATCTACTGAGGCTTTGGGGAAGAAAAAAAAAGGAGGAGGATTGGCAATAGATGTTAGCTCAGAGCCAGTCTTCCTCAGCAAAAAGAGGAGAATTGGCACGGATGTTAGCTCAGGGCTGATCTTCCTCACAAAAAAAAAAAAAGTAATGAAGCACTGACACACAACTTGAATGAACCATGAAACATGCTATGTGAAAGAAGTCAGTCACGAAAGGCCACATTCTGTATGATTCCTGTTGTATGAAGTGTCCAGAAGAGACAAATCTGTAGAGACAGAAAGATTAGTGGTTGCTGGGTGGGAGGAGGGGAGAATGTGGAGTGACTACTCATGGGGACAGGATTTCTTCTGGGGATGATGAAAGCGTTCTGGAATTTAGGTAGTGGTGAAGGTTGCCACTGAATTGTATATACACTTTTAAGGGTGAGTTTTATCATATGTGAATTACATCGCAAAAAATCAACGCTAATAAAAATGTAATTCATGTCATATGATAACCACTCTGTAAAATCCTTCATTGCTTCCTGTGTTAGTTTTCTGTTGTCACTGTGACAAATGACTGCAGAAGTAGTGGCTTAAAAAACACAAATTTATTATCTTCCATTTCTGTAGGTTACAAATCCAACATGGGTCTCACAGGGCTAAAATCAAGGTGTCGGCAGGGCTTTCCTTCTGGAGGCTCTGGGGGGTAGTCGTTTCCTTGCTGTTTCCAGTTTGTGGAGGCTGCCTGCATTCTTTGACTCATAGTCCCTTCTTCCATCTTCAAAGCCAATAACATAGCATCTCTAATCCTGTGTCATCACATCTCTTTCAATGATCATAGGTGGGAGAGTTTGTCCGCTTTTAAAGATGTGTGTGATTAGATTGGATTCATCTGGATAATCCGGATTAATCTCCCAATCTCAAGGTCCCTTAACCTGAATCACATCTGCAGAGTTCTTTTCCCCTTGTAAGGTAATATATTCATGGTTCCGAGGATTAGCACGTGGACTTCTTTGGGGACCATTCTGCCCACCACGGTTCCAGTCACAAGCAAACGAAAGCCAGAGTCATTCCCCTGACTTGCAAGGCTCTTTCAGCCAGCCCCACTTGCCTCTCTAACTTCACTGCATGGCTTTCTCCCTCACCCCTTACCCTACAGCATCCTGGTCTCCTAAAAAGCCAAGTGTGTTCTCACTCAGGGCCTTTGCACTGGCTGTTTCCTCTGTTTAAATTATTACTCTCTTCAGCCCTTTTCTTGCCTGCCTTTTTTTTTTTTGCTTGAGGAAGACTGGCTCTGAGCTAACATCTGTGGCAGTCTTCCTCTATTTTGTATGTGGGACGCCACCACAGCATGGCTTGATGAGTGATGCAGGTCCGCACTTGGGATCCAAACCCATGAACCCCGAGCCACCGAAGCAGATACTGCTGAACTTAACCACTACACCACTGGGCTGGCCCCTTGCCTGACTTCTTGTCATTCCGATCTCAGCTTTTTTTTTTTTTTTTAATTTTTTGTTTATTGCAGTAACATTGGTTTATAACGTTGTATAAATTTCAGGTGTACATCATTGTACTTCTATTTCTGCATAGATTACATCATGTTCACCACCCAAATACTAATTACAACCCATCACCACACACATGTGCCTAATTATCCCTTTCGCCCTCCTCCCTCCCCCCTTCCCCTCTGGTAACCACCAATCTCGGTCTCTATGTGTTTGTTTGTTGTTGTTATTATCTACTACTTAGTGAGGGAGATCATACGGTATTTGACCTTCTCCCTCTGACTTATTTCACTTTGCATAATACCCTCAATGTCCATCCATGTTGTCACAAATGGCTGGATTTCATCGTTTCTAATGGCTGAGTAGTATTCCATTGTGTATCTATACCACATCTTCTTTATCCATTCGTCCCTTGATGGGCACTTAGGTTGCTTCTAAGTCTTGACTATTGTGAATAACGCTGCAAGATCTCAGCTTTGATGTCATCTCAGAGACATGCAAACTACAGTAAGTCTTATAGCCATCACTCTAGTAAAGTCGCCATAAAGTACCTGCCACGGCTGATAGTTTTGTCAGTGTCTGTGTTTGGTGTCTCTCACCTTCTCCATCTTATCTGCCACATGGGTAGGAACCTTGTCTGTCTGTCTCTGTGATGCTAAAATGGTGTGTGGCACGTAGTAGCTGCTCAGTGAACACCTGCTAAGTTAATGTTGCACGACACTGGGATAGGATGCCTGGGGTTTCTGCTTATGCTCCAAAGTGTGCTGCTCTAGGGCAATAGTGCGAGCACAGCTTGCACGTCATTGGACCTAGAAATTTCATAGTTCTTGATGAGTTATTTGCATTATTTAAATTTGCATTATTTGCGTGGTTTAAAATTCTACATATAAAGGGAAATGTTTTGAATATTTGTATATTGCTGTATTTGAATCATGCACAGTTTGAATTCATATGAAATGCTATTGTACTGTACCTTCATTAGGGATTTTCAACAGAATTGGCAGACTCAATATGGAGGACCTTTACCCTGCTGGACAGTATGACTCTTCTCTTTCTCACATGCTCCTCTGTCGCCTTTCTTTCAGAAAGCATGCTCTGAATTACCGTCAGATGAAGCCTACTCTCTTCAGTGTGCTCTGTGAAATCAAGGAAAAGACAAGTAGGCCATTGAGAAGACACTTCCTGTGTGGATCCAGGACCTCGACAACCACATGCTTCTGGTCCTGGCTTGGCCCTAACGTGCATCATGGGCCGTCTTGCCCATCGCATCTTTCTCTGGCTGCAGATGGTTCAGGTGGTTCATTTCTGCCTTGTCAGTGCCCTGCTTTTTGGTGCATCACATGCTTTTATTTTGCAATGAGTAACAAGCAGCTGCATTATCTTAAGTAAGACCTAAGAGACGCTGTGGCATTCAGTTGTTTTGGAAGAGGAAAAGATGATAGAAAAGTAGAATAATAACAATTTTGTGTTGTTTGTTTGAAGCATCCAAAGTCACCCCCATGAAAGGCTTCTGCCATTGCAAATCTTTTTGTTTTAAAAAAAATCTTTTTATTTTGAATTAATTTTAGATTTGCAGAAAATCTGAAAAAATTGTACAGAGAGTTCTGCTGTATCTTCCTCCCAGCTTCCTCTAAGGTCAGCCCCTTCAGAACCACAGTGCAATGATCAAAACCAGGAAATGAACCTCAGTACCATGCTCTTTCACTGCACGGCAGACATTATTCAGATTTCCCCCGTTTTTCCCCTAATGTTCTCATTCTGATCCAGACACCCACATTGCATTTAGTCCTCGTGTCTCCTTGGTCTCCTCCGATCTGTGACAGTTCCTTAGTCTTGTAGCTTGAGTGGTCTACATTTGTCCTCATAGGTTTGTTTTTGCGTGTTTAACTTTTTATTTTAAAACAATCACAGATTTACAAAAATGTTCCAAGAAGAGTGCAAATAAGTTTTCTTCCTGAACTATTTGCAAGTAACTTGCTACCATGATGCCCCATGACCCCTGCATGCTTGAGCATGTGTCCAGTGAACAAGGACATTCTCCTGCTTACCTACAGGGTAACCCTTACAGTCAGGAAAGGAACATTGATATGCCATTCCCATGGAATCCTCAGACCTTGTTCAAGCTCTGCCAGTTGTCCCCATAATGTCCTTTATAGAAAAGGACGCAGGTCAGAATCTCGTGTTGCATTTAGTTATCAGGTCTCTTTCCATCTGTGACAAGCCCCCATCTTTCCTTGACTTTCATGACCTTGACCATCTGGAAGATCAAAGGCAAGCCCCTCCATATGGGTTTATCTGATGTTTCTTTAAGATTAGATTTCTGCTGTGCATCCTCAAAATGAAATGATGCCTTGTTCTCATGCAGAGGCTGGTCAATGGTGCCCAAATTCAGTCTGTCCCCTACTGGTAATGTTAACTTTGATCACACAAGTGAGATGGTGTCTGCCAGACTTCTCCTTTTTAAAGTTGCTCCTTTTCCCTTCCTAATAAGTGTTCTGTAGGGAGGTACTCTGAGACCATGTAAATAACTCCATCCCTCATTAAATTTTTCATTTATTCCTTTATGTATTTTGTATCAGTATAGATTCATGGAATCCTATTTTATCATGGTCAGTTACTATCATCATTCATTTTGATGCTCAGACTGTCCCAGATATAGCTAGGGGGAGCCCCTTCGAGCTGGCTTCATGTCCCTCTGACATGTCTCTGTCATCCTTTGAGCTTTCCCTTACTTGCTGCCATAACACATTCCAGGCTCCTATTCTCTCTCTGCCCCAGCCGGAAGCAGCTGTTTCTCTAGGAGCCCAGGCTTCATTTAGAGTAGATCTTGGCCTTCATTGTGCTCAGTGCTACTGAGGTGTTACTGTTGTGGTCACTCTCAGGGGACATAGCTAAGGAATATTTGTGGGTGATACATATGTGTGTATATACACACATTCACCTCTATTTTTTCTATATCTGTATATATTGAAAACCATGAGTTCATTCCAATATCTTTAATTCTAGTTCAACACCACAGAGCTCATTCTGTTTTTCTCTCTTCCCGGATTTGTATCTCCTTTCTCTGACAGTAAGAACCCTGCTCCCATTATCCTCAGTACTTTTACTTGTTTAATTAGTTGTTCCCTCCCTTCTCAGGTATACCCAATCCTCCTCCCCGACGTGGACTCTTCACCCCCTCAGCCCCTGACCCCCATCCCCCACCAGCCCACTGCTGTGGACAGCTCCCACGTGGTGCCTTCCCCACCTTTCTTGGACTCCAACACCCAGAGCCAGGTCACCCTCCTCCACAGATGCCCCCTCGCCCTGCTGGGCTGTAACATCCCACACTGAGCCCCTCCTCAGGTGCCTCTCACAGGTGTTTGAATGTCTGATGGCCTGTCTTTCTATTCCTTATTTAAATTATGAGGAGCAGATATTATGGCTTCCAGTAAATGGAAGCACAAAGGTTGGGGTTTTTTGGGGTTTAAATAAGTTTGCCCTCCCAGCACTCCCATAAGAATTCTGTATGAACTGGATAAGCAACGTTCCTGCAACTGAATGAGCAACAAAACCTGTGTCCTGTAGACTGAAGAAACTACCCGCAGGGGACGCGCCCATCCCCTGGAGACATCAGCTGCCTACAGTCACATGCTCCTTAGTACTGTTGAATTGTGTGATGTTGATCACCCTAATAAAAATCAGCCAATGTGGGTGCCTCTCACTGAGGTGTGCTGTTCCCCACCCACCTGCAGGAAAAAAACAGCCCTTTGGGGCTCCCTACTACCTGCAGCAGTTGGTTCTGTCATCATAGCTCCTTGGATGTGTGAGCCCCTTGGTTTTTATTGCCAACAACTTAGCTATGCAAAATACGAAATTAGTAGTAATAAAAAGCGATTTTTAAAAGTAATTTAATCCAGTGTCGTCTCAGGAAGCTATAGTTCTTCTTTTTTTTGTTTTGGTGAGGAAGATCAGCCCTGAGCTAACATCTGTGCCCATCTTCCTCTATTTTGTATGTGGGACTCTGCCACAGCATGGCCTGATAAGCAGTGTGTAGGTCCGTGCCCAGGATCCGAATCTGCGAACCCCAGGCTGCCAAAGCGGACTGTGGAAACTTGACCACTACACCACTGCAGCAGCCCAGGAAGCTATAGTTTTTGATGACCTTTTTCCTATCAGTGCAATACTGGAACTGAACAGGAAACTTGGGAGCTGTGGGTGCACAATCTGAGCACATTTCCTTTTTTGCTCCGTCGGATTCTGTATGTATATATATGACTACCTGTCCCTCAGCTTCAAACTCAGCAGTTTCAGGAGAAAAAGAAAGGATTGATACCTGCTACCACCAAGACAGGCTGAAGTGTCCATTTTAAGCCCACCCAGTTGCCCTGTCCCATCCTCCCAGGCTGCAAGGGCCATGCTCGGGGCTTCTGACTCACCCCAGGCTGAGTCCCAAGGAGGCTGTGGGGCTCACAGTGCAAGTCACACACGTCAGATCTGGGCATTGCTTTGGAAAATCATCCTTCCTTTCCACCTGCTGGCTCACACATCAGCGTGCAGGGTATGGGATGCGTCTTGAGCTCGGAGGCGCAGGGATGGCCCCATGGGGAAAGACTATACGTCTACTTCTTGATTTAACTCACATTTCTCACATTTCCCTTCTGGCTAAAGTCTTTGGCAGGTCATTAGGGTAAAGACCAAACCTGCGCAGAGCATTTGACAGCCGCCCGGTGGGCACTGATGGAGTTTCCTGCTTCCCTGCATCAACGTCCCAACCTTCCAGTGGCCTCAGGGCAGACGCTTACTCTGTTTTACAGAAAAGCAGAGTGAAGTTCCAGGGAGAGAGAGTTGCACCCCAGTAAGCGACAGCCATGCTGCCCCCTGTCCTGGCTCAGGGAGGGAACCCTCCCTGTGCCTCAGAGTCGGCATGCACCCCTTCCCCCACACCCCGCCCCAGATGCTGTCTGTGCATCCACTGCTCTCACTGCATCCGTGGTGGCTCCTGTCCTCTGCCGTCTGTCTCCTCCAGCGAGGGCAGGATCTAGGATGTGCTGTGTTCTAGGACTGTCCTGGTACCTGGCATGCAGTGCACATCCCTTACATTTTTGTTGAGTGAAGAACTGTTTCTGGTAACTGATACCTATTAAGTGAAATCGTTTTCATCCTATTCACTTTAGGAGGTTCAGGAAGACTGAATTAGACATTCAGTCTAGGCCTGACTTAGAACACAAAGCTTATCATTCATATCATCCTGAAAAGAAAACCATTCTCCATGTAAATCCAGTGTTGGCAGATGTTCTTGGAAGCACTACCTCATGAGTTCCAGGGTTAGTTGCCTTCCAGTGCTTCCTCCGGCCTGTGGGAGGGACACGGGTATATCTTCCGGGTCGGTGCGCAGGTGCTCCACCTGTGTTCTCTGCAGTGTCTGGGTAGTCCTGCCTGTGGCAGTCTCTGAAGGCCAAGGACACCCTAGGATTGCACCTCCCTCCAAAATCCTTCCCTTAAAACAGCCGTCCTTCTTGGTGTCTAGAGGAGGTGTCCTGAGGAGTAGAAAATAAACCCTTTTTTGGAAAGCTTTGAATTTACCTGGGGGGACCAAATGCATACTGGCCCCATCCCTTTCCTGAAACTGTTGGGGCTGGGTGCATTACAGGATTCAGAATTAGTTGGATTTTAGGTATGTTCTGTTGATGAGGACTGAGGCAGAGCCTGCATTCAAATGATGACTTTTAGCACCAAAGCAGAAACATTCTTACACACTGGTATGCATCAGGCTTTGCCTCCAAATGAACTGGAGTGCCAACTTGTGTAAAGACCTTTGGATCTTGGATGGTAGGTGGGCGGGCGGTTTGGACCCAGTATGCATAGGAAGCCCCTTGAAGAGCCACCCTGTGTTGGGGCAGTTCACACAGAGGGGCCTGCTTTGTCTTCTCACTATGACTGTCCCCTGTGCTGGTCTCAAGTGCACATCTGTACCTCAGTTTGGTTCCGGGTTCGCTGTGTCTCTGAGGAACGAGAAGTCCTGGCTCCGCCAGCCTTGCTCTCAGGCCAAGCAGCCCTCACTGTGCCACAGGAGCACAGAGGGCTGCCTTTCAGAGGAGTGGATGTAAATAATTCATAACATCAGGGAACATCTATTATTTACTGAACACTTCACTGGGCTGGCTAGGAGCTGTCAGGCTAAAAGTAATCCAGTAGGGTTTTTTTACCTTTGTTTCCCTTCCTCATCAGCTAGTTAGGTCTGTTGCAATTGCAAAATCATAAACTGTAGGCCCAGCCTTGTGGTTGGGTCTGTCCCAACAATTACCCTTTGGGCCAGTGTGTGACGACTTCTGGAACTCGGATCCCTTTTCTGATTGGCTGTACCCAGGGCTGAGTCCCATGTACAACATTTCCTTACAGCTGTGGTGGGAGTAGATCTCCTAGGGCTGGGGAGTTATTTCCCAGGTTGCCTGGAGCCTCCTTTTCTGGCCCCCAGTCTCAGGGTGATTGGTAAATCGAGCCTCCAATTCTTTTTTTTTTTTTTTTTTGTGAGGAAGATCAGCCCTGAGCTAACATCCATGCTAATCCTCCTCTTTTTGCTGAGGAAGACTGGCTCTGAGCTAACATCTATTGCCAATCCTCCTCCTTTTTTTTTTTTTCTCCCCAAAGCCCCAGTAGATAGTTGTATGTCATAGTGCACATCCTTCTAGTTGCTGTATGTGGGATGCGGCCTCAGCATGGCTGGAGAAGCGGTGTGTCAGTGCACGCCCGGGATCCGAACCCGGGCTGCCAGTAGCGGAGCACGCGCACTTAACCGCTAAGCCACAGGTCTGGCCCTCGAGCCTCCAATTCTAATCGCTCCTGTACAGCTGTAGACCAGAGCTGTGGTCCCTGCCATGCAGCAGCTGCTCACCACGGGGGCTATTTACATTTGCGTTAATTAAAATTAAATATAATTAAAGCCACATTTCAAGTGCTCAGTAAACACATGTGGCTGGTGGCTCCGGTATTAGACAGCATAGGTCTAGAACATTGAGAAAGTTCTTTTGGACAGACAGGTGGATTATTTTATACAAACATACAAATCAAGGATTATGAAAAAAACCCAATGTCCATGATGACTAGAGAAACAAAATGTGGTCCATCTAGATAATGGAATGTTATTCAGCCATAAAAAAGAATGAAGCTCTGATATATGCTACAACATGACTGAACCTTGAAAACTTTATGCTGAGTGAAAAAAGCCAGACACAGAAAGCCACATGTTGTATGATTCCATTTATATGAAATGTCCAGAATAGGCAGAAAGATTAGTGGCTGCCAAGGGCTGGGAGTGAGGGAATGGAGAGTGACTGCTAACAGGGACAAGGTCTCTTTTTAGGGTGGTGAAAATGTTAGGTAGTGGTGATGGTTACACAACATTGTGAATATAGTGAAAACCACTGAATTATACTTTAAATAGGTGAATTCTATGTCACGTGAATTATACCTCAATCGGGCTGTTATAAAAACAGCTCAAGCAGGCCAGCCCTGGGCATGGTGGTTAAGTTGGGCATGTTCCACTTTGGCGGCCCAGGTTCACAGGTTCAGATCCCCGGCGCCGTCCTACACCACTCATCAGCCATGCTGTGGTGGCGACCCACATACAAAATAGAGGAAGATTGGCACAGATGTTAGCTCAGGGCTAATCTTCCTCAGCAAAAATAAATAAATAATAAAAATAAAATAAAAAATAAAAACAGTTCAAGGACACAGTTTTGGGCAGAACCCCATCTCTAATAAAGAGTGAGCCTGTGGCTGACGGCCCCAGCACACACAGAGATTCTTGTGAAGCAGCACTCTCTTACAGCATCTGTTACCTTGCTCAGCTTTCTTCTTAGCGCCTGACCGTCGACTGAAATTATCTTGTGCTTTTGTTTCTGGCTTGTTTTCTGATTCTCTCCCCAGAACACCAGCCCAAAAAGGCGCAGGCGTGCCCACAGTGCGTCCCAGCTCACGGCAGATATCAATCAACTTGGTGGTGGCATGGGAGTGAATAATCTTTCTTGACAGAAAATGCTCTTTTGTCCTGTCACCTAGAACCTGCTTAACATCAGTTCCTGGGACAGTTCCTATTAGGGTAGTTGGGGCATTGGCCAGCCAAAAAATCTGATTCCCAGCCTGGGAATGGGTAGGATATGGTTGACATGTGTGTTGCTGAGCTGGTCACCTCCCTGTGCAGTGGGACTCTGCAAAATAAAGGTCACAGCTTGGGTGACGGTGGCCCAGTTTCTGAAGCTTGTAGGCCTTTCCCCATGGCTCCCATTAAGTATTGTTCAGTTGAAATCAGAGTATTTCTTTGGATGAGAAAAAAAATTGTTTAATGTAGACAGAAACCATCCATAAGTGCTGTTTTTCTTAGCTCTTGCTCTTAAATGTCCTCAAAGCCCACAAGAGAGTGTGGACTAATTTTCTAGACGTTTTACCTGGCCAAGTTTTATATCACAGCATTTTGCTGTCTTTTCCTTTTGGCCCATTGCCACGTGCAAGGAAAACAAACTGCACATCATTTTTACTGTGCATCTGCAGTTCATATAGTAGTTTATTACAGAATTGCAGAGTTTTAATTAACAAATGCATAAGTATATTGAAATGAAAATTAATTTGCATATTTGGTTGAGGCTTCAACACTTAGGCTGTGATGTATTTTAATTACGGATTAATTAGAGGGGCCGGACCCATGGCGTAGCAGTTAAGTGCGCGCGCTCCGTTGCTGGCGGCCCAGGTTTGGATCCCAGGCGCACACCAATGCACCGCTTGTCAGGCTGTGCTGTGGCAGCGTCCCATATAAAGTGGAAGAAGATGGGCATGGATGTTAGCCCGGGGCCCATCTTCCTCAGCAAAAAAAGAGGAGGATTGGCATGGATGTTAGCTCAGGGCTGATCTTCTTCACACACACAGAAAAGGATTAATTAGAAATGATGAGAATTTGTATAGTGTGATACTCCTTCAGTTTGATGAATATCTAGTGTGCGTGACATCCGTGATTTCGGAAACTGATGAGCGTTTGTTAAACGAATATTCTTTGTAAAGTCCTATGGGACTGAGAAAGTTCAGTGACTTAAAACAAGGCTTCATCTGGAATGATGCTTGAATGAGCTGACCTAGAGTACATTACTTCAAAGGTAAATGTAGGCAGTTCTCAACACTAACAGGCTGTGTTCCCATTTAGAGTTAAGAACTCAGGGCTGGTTATCTCCAGGAAACAAGAATATGAAACGACCCTTGACAGTGTGGGGGACAGCCGCTTAGAATGCCATTTTTCAGCACTGATCCCACCTGGGGCCAGTTTGGGCCTGGGTAGAGGGTGAGGAGGGAGTTGTTGGTGACATAGTGACTCTCTGGGTGACTTCAGCAACACAGGGACACCCTATAGTCTGCAGGTGGATCACGTCTCCCATCCTTACCTTGCCCTTCCGTCCCTCCCAGGCTCCTGGTCTCATCGTCTTGACCGGCACCTGAGGACAGAGCCGAGAAGGGGCCTCACCCATGTCTGACTTGAAGCAGTGCCTCTAAAGGTCCCCAGTAAGTCTGAGGGTGCTGTGTGGTTTGGAGAGACGCCGTTATCACGGTAAGGAGAGGTCTTTCTATTCCTGGTATGCTAAGGGTTTTTATCACTAATGGGTATTGTTTTAATAGATTTTTTTCTTTTTTGCATCTTTTGATTTATAGTTTCTCTCCTTTAGGTTACTGCGATGATTTACGTTGATAGATTTTCATGGACATTCATTTACATAGATTTTCATTTATATTGATGCTTTACAGTGACAGACTTTGGAAGCACCTGTGTTTGGAGATAAATCCTCGTGGTTATGATTCATGTATTTATGCACATACACGCACAGAGATGCTGCTGATGTTGGTTTGCTGGTCACTTATTTAAATGGCTTAAATGAATGAGGCTGGGCTGCGATTTCCTCATGGAGCTCCTGTCCTGAGTTCTCCATATGGTGAGTGAGTGGCTTTTCCTGGGTCTCTCCTCCAAAGCAGTTTGTAGAAGAAAGAGGCTCTCTCTTCCTTGAGGGCCGGGGTTGTGCCATTCCATAAAATGGCCTGGTGGCCTTCAAGGAGCTGTTTCTTAGCACGGGTTCCTATTTCTAGAGCATAATTCTGAAAGGCCAAGCACATTCTGGGAACTGGGGTAATGGCAGTGAACAAGACAGTGATGGTCCCAAGAGAGCAGGGTGGTTCCACCCACTGATAACAGAGATAGACGTGCACTTTCAGGGCCATGGGATGCAGGGGGTGAGTGTGGAGGGCACCCCTACGCCCCCAAGCCATGGTCTGATGGGGTTTTTCACAGCAGCAGGCACTCCTGTGTACCAAGATGCGTCTGTGTGGGGAGCAGCCTGCCCCACACTTCCCTGGTGATCTCATTGAATCCTCACGCCTGCGATTCCCAACTTAAGGGAATTAAGGCTCAGAAACTGCCCATTTCCAGTAATAACTGGCACTGAATGAGTTGGGATCAAACCAGTTTACTTGACAGGGACCAAGCCTCTAATCTGCCTCCCCCGCCAGCTCTGGGAGCCGTCTGGGGTGTGGGGCTGTTGTGCATAGTTTGCAGGCTCCCCAAGTGAGTCAAGTTTATTGGGAGACCTCTGGCCTATCGATGAAATGACCCTGATAGGAAAAGATTCCTGGACCCCACACGCATGCTCCATTGGCATCCATCCCTAGGGAGGAAATAAAATGACAGAATCAGAAAGAGCTTCCCAATAGGTGGAGCTTTTTTTTCTTAAGCAGTTGGGGTCCAGGTACAAGAGGTTATTTACCACCTGTGCCCCTTTTCGTGTCCTCCATTAACATAGGCATCGTGTAGGGAGGAAACACCCTCACACAAGATGACAGTGCTTGCTGGGATTGGCTCCTTGGCAGAATTCCTTGTCAGATTACCTTATTACCTTGCTTGTTTGACTACAAGGGAAACTAAGATGGTAGAAGCTGAGCTCAAGTTCGTGAATGAGGATGGGAAACGTTACTCAGCACAGGCCTCGGTGACCACGCTAGGTCCACCCCTGCAGCCCTGTTCCTACCAAGATAGTGCAGCAGGAGACCTGGTTCCCCAGGGGCAGCAGCAACCACTTGTCAACCCCAAAGCCCCAGCTTATGCCCAGCACTTAGTCAGTGCTGAGCAAGTGATCAAAGAAGCATTGAAAAGTTTCTGGAAGCAAGGAGTCCCCAAGCTTTTCTTCCTAATGATTGTTCTCACCCTCGAAGGCAAAGACACTGGTGCTGTTGCTTTTAGACTGACGCTGTGGATGGGCCTGCCGTAGATGGATGTGGGGGCTGGTGTGACTAGAACAAGTGGCAAATGTGGGTGCCCAGCACACACTTGCAACTCGGGCTCAAAACCCTAACCCTGAGGTCCAAACGCTGGGCTCGGACTTTGTGTCATCAGAGGCACCTCAGAAAGCTGTTTGGTCACCGCTCACTTGACTTCAGTGCCTCTTTCTGTGTTCTGTTTCTGTTCTCTCCTCTTTGTGCTCCAGGTTCTCACAGCTTAATCCATCTCAGGTGGTAGGTGATGGAGGCTCCCCACTCCACCCCGCCACTGTGTGGGTGAGGGGGGGCCGGCTTCCAAGTCCCAAGCCTTGGCAGGCACTGGGCCATGCCTGTCCTGTGTCATCCCATCCCATTGGGTGCTCAGAGCAGCTCCATTCACAGCCAGGGCTGTGGCCAGTGGGGTGACACATTTATAGCCACAGAGTCAGAAAGTGGCTGATCCAAGGGGCCAGTCGGGGCATCAGACGTCTCTGGCACTCAACCAATGGGTTAGACTTCCTCCTTTGTGTGCAATAGGGGTCCTGGAGACGGCTCCACCCAGCTTCTCACCCGGCATGGGAGGAGGCTGGAGCACAGTCCTGCTGCCAAGCAAGAGCACTCCTGAATGGGCAAGGGGACAGACAGCAGTGGCAGGGAGTCAGGGTGAAGGAGGCTTCCCCACAAATGGCCATGTCTTTGTTTCATTAGGGGAGAAAAATCAAAATGACTTGGGGTCGTGTTCCTGTCTTAGTCTGCATGGGGTGGCTTAAGTAATAGAAATTTATTTTCTCACAGTTCTGGAGGCTGGAAGTCCAAGATCATGGTGCCAGCTGATTCAGTTCCTAGTGAGGGCTCTCCTGGTTTACAGATGGCCACTTCACGTGGTGGGAGTCGGGGAGAGAGCAAGAGAGCTCTCATCCTCTTAGAAGGCCACAGTCGTGAAGGTTAGGGCCCCACCCTTATGACCTCATTTAACCTTAATTACTTCCTCACGGGCCCTGTCTCCACAAGTCACATTGGGAGTTAGGGCTTCAACAAGTGAATTTCGTGGGGAGGGAACAATTCAGTCCATAGCAGTTCCATATTGTTTCTTACAAAAAACATGTGTTGAAATTCACGATTTTATTTTACTTCATTGTTTGGTTTACTGGGGTTTTATCACCCTCAGTAAGTTGGGAAACAGAAGGAAATCTGGCAGTTTTGGGGAGGTGCCTTTGTTTTAGTTCCCACCTCCTCTTCTGAGCACCTCCAACAGATGGTGTTCCTGCGCTGAGCTCCTGGTCCCCACAGCCGCCTGCCCGCCAGTCGAGGGCCCTGGGGGAGCTGAGGAGCATACTTGAGATGCTCTGGAACTGTCAGCCAGAAATGAGCTTGTTGTAATTGATGGTAATGAGTATCTAATGAGCATAATTAGGCCAGGACAGTGCACTGGGAAGACAGATGCGTGGTGCTAAGGGAGGCGCAGGGCTGCGCATGAGCAGCAGGTGACAAGGGCAGACGGCACTTTGCAAGCAGGTAAAGTGAAGCCCAACACGTGCTCGCCTCAGCCACGTCCACAGCAGTGACTAGTGGTGGTGACCAAGGCATGGGGTCACTTCTGTTTTTTAGATTTTGCTTTTACTCACATACATACATTGCAAAAGTATACGACCTTAAAGAAATAAAGCTTGTAGCACATGAATGCCCGTCCTAATAGCACTTCAATACAGATGCACGGTTAACACCACAGGGCCTGAGATGTGACGGGCATGTTGTCTCCTTATTAATGGACCTCTAGGTGGTTTCGGTTTTCATAGTGATGGTGTGGTCGTGTGCATCCTGTAAATACAGCATCCACAGATGTCAGTGTTCCTGTAGGACAAATGCTCAGAATAGGAATTTGGAGATCAGAGGAGATGCACTTTTTCCCTGTTAATCAGCATTTCAAAACTCTTGGACCAATGCATACTCCATGAAGAGAAGTGAGAAAAGGCTCCGGTGTTTTCTTTGTAATTTGAGAGTTTTCATTTGAGAACAGTAAGTTCCATGTTTTTTTTGGTGTATTTTTAAAAATCTCCAATACCTGGTGTAGTGCCCACCTTGTGATGAGCTCTCAGATGTTTGCTGTTGGATAATTAAAAGACTGAAAGAAAGACTGCCCCGTGCCCCACAGCAGCCCAGAGCCACACATGTGCACACACAGATACACTCACATGAGCCCACATCCCTGCGTGCACACATGCATGGACACATGTGGACACACACACACTCCTTCACTAAGCAGCCTGTTTCCACCTTGACCACTCCTTTCCCTAGTTCAATGGAAGCTGTAATGGAAAGTGTGGAGGTGGCTTCTCCACCCCCAGGTGTCAGGGCATGCTGGGGCCCTGTGGGGAAGGACTGGGTCCTGTGTGTCCCTCTCGGCCCACTCCTGATCCTCACCCTAGACCATGGGCACTCCAGGAGGAGCTGCTGAATAAACCTGAGACAAGAACAAAGTGTCTACTGTGCCATCAGAGGGCTTTGCATGGCCCAGCAGAGGGAGAGTTCATGAGGGTGGCTTCGGAAGGATGTCAGGAAAGGCCGTGAGTGCCAGCTGTCAGATTCTAGGTTTTCCCTGTGGGTGCGAGGGAGTTGTTGAAGTCTTTGAACAAGAGACTGGTGTGATAAACACAGTGTTGGGAGGTAGTTGGCTTGTAGGTGTGCACGATAGATCAGAGGGGAGAGGGTTTTCCTCCACGGATCACCGAGGGCAAGAGGGGGGTCGGTGCAGCAGGGGCCCAGGAATGGCATTAAGGGAGCGGACAGATGGCAGGTTGATTGTGGAGGTAGAATCAACAGAGGGACTAGGGGAGGAGGACCCCCATTATCTTCTCTGGGCTAGGAGAGGTCAGGACCAGTTAGGGACCTTTACAAGGGGTAGGCAGTGCAGTCAACCCTGGAGTGGACCTAGCGGCTTGTCCAGAGTGCCCAGCTGCTGTAGCTTCTGCCCGGAGTCTGTAAGGACCAGGGGTGCACAGTCCACAACCACCGTCCTTACTGAGCTCAGGCTGTCCTGGCTCATGGGAACTACAGTTGACATTTGGTGCTTCTTGAAGATCAAATAAGATTGTTAGAAAATTGGGTCTCTGAACTGGAAGGCTAGCAGGTAACGGATAAAAGGGGCACTTTTCCTTCAGTTCTTTCAGAAAGATCCTCGTTGAAACCCAGTGGGGCTGAGTAGATGGTGAGGGTCCCTGAATGAGGAAAATTCTTACAAGGATATCTTTTGAGCTCCTTCAGTTTTCACTAGTGAGTTTTTGACAGAAAAGGTTAATCTCTTATGTAGGGAACAAGAAAGAGACAAGTGATTAATGAAATATCCATATGAAATGATTAAACTGAATTTTTCTTTGAGCACTTAAATCAGTTAAGTAGCTGATAGTATTAAGAGAGCCTATTTCCAGGGCCAGCCCCGTGGCATAGTGGTTAAGTTCGGCACATTCTTCTTCGACAGCCCAGGTTCATGGGTTTGGATCCCAGGCACAGACCTATACCACTCGTCAGCCACACTGTGGTGGCGACCCACGTATAAAGTAGAGGAAGACTGGCATAGGTGTTAGCTCAGGGCTAATCTTCCTCAGCAAGAAAAAAAAAAGAGCCTATTTCCAAGAAAACACTTTAATCTTTGTTTTTCCAGAAAGTCGGAACTAGATGGACATCATCCCCTTCTTCCCTGTCCCCTGCCTCCATCCCCTCAGGACCTTGCCCCCCGACCCAGTCTTTCATCTGTTTCTTTCTCTGTAGCCGTGGACATTTCTTCTATCTCTGAAGAAGCAAACAAAACACAGGTCTCGCAAGAGCACCCTCCTCAGACCTGAACCTTGCTCTGTAGCCCCTGCAGCAGCCTCTCCCTCCCTGTGTTCCTGGCTTCCACACTCCTCTGGAACTTTCTAGTCAGGTTCTACCCTGCCATACCCTGTGGCTGCTTTTGCAGAGGTTAACAGCGTTCTCCTAATGACTAAGTCCACATTTTCACTCCCCTGTGACTACTTCTGGTTTTTCCTTGACCTACCTGATCATTCTTTCCATCTCCTTCTTTGCCTGTCCCTTAAATGTTGGTTTTCCAGCATTCAGGGGGTGTGGCCTTCTTCTCATAGGTATAGCGCTAGGTACAGGTGGATAGGTACAGATTTCCCAAACACACGCCACGCGCAGATGACGCGTGAATACCTGTCTCCCACCCGAACTGGTCAGCTCAGCCTGACTCCCAGTAAGCAGCTGCCTCGCAGCTACCTGGACATCTGTGCTCAGCTGGGTCAGGGACCAGGCTGATGCTGCCTTTGCACCTCCCACTGGCTGCTCCGCACGCTGTGCTTAAGAGAACGCAGCGCCATCTAGGGCGAATGTGAGTATCGCCCTTGCCTCTTCCTTTCTCTCACGTCGATGGTCATGGACCCTGGGGACTCTCCCTCTGGCCACCTTGTAGCTGACATGCGTCCACCCAGATGGTGGCAGCTCCCCTCACTGCCTTCCCAACCCATCCAGCCCTTGAGCAGGTCACTCTCTCAGCCCAGCTGGGATGGCTTTTCCAAGGTGCAGGGCCAATTGTCTGCTTAAAATCTCTCAATGGTTAGTTTATCTTTTCTGGTACTTTCTGAATCAGACTTTTCCTCTCCAACTTTATAGCAACAACCCTTCCCCAATACACACATACAACAGACACAAAGAGACGCAACAGACACACACCAGCACAGTCCTGCGCCAACGCCAGGCTGCCACTCCCATTCCTGTCCACGCCTGTGCCGGTGTGAGCATCTGGAATGGGCCCTCCTCTCCCTTCCGGAGACGTAATTCAGGGCTTCAGACTTCAGCACCAGGTGCTGCCCCAACCCTGTCCTGTTTGAGCCCCTAACATGCACCCAGCTGTGGGCTATGAGTTCTGCCTGCACGGCCACACCGAGCTGTGGCCTGTCTGTCCCCCCTGAACTGCGGCACCTGGCCCAATGTCCCAGTGGGTAACTCGGTGTGTGTTACCAGATAAAAGGAAGTCTTCCTTTCCCCCTAAGGTTCTGTGAAGGATGTTCAGACATGACACCGGTGCTAATGTTCTGTTGTAGGTGTTTGTGCTCAGACAGCAGTCACTGACTGAGTCCCATCTCTCTTATCCAGTGTTAAGCATTTGTGGCGTTCAGGAGGAGGGTTCCCCCAACACTAAGCTCATGAGACTGGATAACCTGCTGCTGGTCGAGGGCATGTCCAGGCCAGAGAAGTGAGGAACAGGAGGACCAGAGGCAGCGTCCAGCACAGCAACACCAGGTGGCTGTCCAAATTACAATAGCCTTGAGCACTCTGACTACAGGGCCAAGCTGTCCCAGATCTGACAGATTTACCACTCTGAGCTAGAGAAATATAAACAAGTGATCTTTCTGCATGGAAGAGTTGCTGTCAAGTGAATGCACATTTGTCAAAGCAAACCATGGACTGCTAACTGCCTTTCTTTTGTGGCACAGATCAGGGAGTACATGCATTTGGTCTCACAGGAAAGGTGGCTAATTTGCTTGGAAGCCCTTTGCATTCACTTCTCAGTAGCCAGCCTGTGTGGGAGCTGCGGGGTGTAGCAGGTGGCTGGTCCTGTGTGGAGCCCTGAGCAAGCGTGCTGGGTAGTCACAGGCTGGCATGTGTGTGTCTGCACCTCAGGCCTGCTATGAGTTCACCACACATCACCAACCTTCTCTGGGAGCAGAGCAGGATGATGCCTGTCTCGCCCAAGGAAATCAAGCACATGGTCAGTGTCATCCACACCAAGTTCAATGCCATCCAGAGGCAGCTGAAGCAGACCACCTGTGAGGCCATGATGACCCTGCACTCGTGGTTGCTCCTGACGTGCCAGGTCAGATCCTACCTGCTGCCCATGACTCCAGGGTCAGCTCTTAGAAAGAACCAAATCAGTGCTGACTTGGGTTTAAGTTCTAGGAGCCTCCAAGCTTGTCCAGGGGTTCTGGCTGCAGCTGCAGGTGTAGCCCTTACACAGCCTCCTGGAAGGCGATTGAAGTGTTGACTGATGGTTTTATAACCTCTAGAAAATCATAGATGGGGATGAGGGGACATTACTAGAGTGCCAGTGTGTTGATGCTGACAGAGGCTGTCTGTCTTTGCAAGCGAAAATGGTGGAATCTCGGCAAGCAGGCCACGCAAGTGCTAAATGAATATTTTTATTCCCATTTGAACAACCCTTACCCCAGCAAAGAAATCAAAGAAGAGCTGGCTAGGAAGGGTGGCATCATGTGTCTCCCAGGAGACAGTCCTTTCCTGCCGTGCCTCTCTGAACCTGGAAGGGGAAAAAGGTTAAGTCCAGTGAGGAGGACATGCAGAGAATTTCATTAAATGTGTGGAGCACACGATGGAGTGTGAGGTCCCTGAGGCGATGAGTGTGAAGTGTGGTGAGGTCCCTGAAGCGATGGGTGTGGAGCGTGAGGTCCCTGAGGTGATGAGGGTAGAACGTGAGGTCCCTGAGGCAATGAGTGTGGAGCGTGAGGTCCCTGAGGAGATGGGTGTGGGGTGTGAGGTCCCTGAGGCAATGGGTGTGGGGTGTGAGGTCCCTGAGGAGATGGATGTGGCATGTGGTGAGGTCCCTGAGGAGATTGGTGTGGAGCGTGAGGTCCCTGAGGTGATAGGCGTGGACTATGAGGTCCCTGAGGTGATGGGGGTGGAGTGTGAGGTCCCCAAGGCGATGAGTGTGGAGTGTGGTGAGGTCCCTGAGGAGATGGGTGTGGAGTGTGAGGTCCCTGAGGCCATGGGGGTGAAGTGTGAGGTCCCTGAGGTGATAGGCGTGGAATATGAGGTCCCTGAGATGATGGGGGGTGGAGTGTGAGGTCCCCAAGGCGATGGGTGTGGAGTGTGGTGAGGTCCCTGAGGAGATGGGTGTGGAGTGTGGTGAGGTCCCTGAGGAGATGGGCGTGGGGTGTGAAGTCCCTAGGTGATGCGAATAAAGCGTAGTATGTGGTGCATTGTCGTTGTTACTATTTAATATCATTCTTGTATCAGAGAGATATGCTTTGTTGCATCAGCGAGGTTGAGGTATAAGCTTAGGAGAAGTCAAAGAACTTGGAGCAGAATCAGGACTTAAAATGACAAACTAGTGGGTCCAACCCGGTGGCGTAGCGGTTGGGTTCGCGCACTCCGCTTCAGGGGCCCGAGGTTCGCAGGTTTAGATCCCGGGCATGCACTGACGCACCGCTTGTCAGGCCATACTGTGGCAGTGTCCCATATAAAGTGGAGGAAGATGGGCACGGATGTTAGCCCAGGGCCAATCTTCCTCAGCAAACAAAGAGGAGGATTGGCATGGATGTTAGCTCAGGGCTGATCTTCCTCACAAAAAAAAAAAGACTAGCTCTTGTGCTAACGTACCAATTCACTCATACTGGGGTTGGCTGGGGTGCACGCAGACTTGAGTGTTTCTCACATAGTCCGTGTGTGTGACTGGGGGTACGAGACAGGCAGCATCTGGCTCCGGATAGGGAATGTTGATGCAGATTGGAGATGACCTTGGGAGATCCTGCTGGTCTGTTCTCAGTGGAATTGGGGGCGAGGGAGGAGGAGCTAAGGCGAGACCCCAAGAGGCATTTCAGGAGGTTTTAAAGTGGGATTGGTAAATCCAGGTGGCCCACAGGCTCAAGGCGGGACCCGGCCACACCCATGAGGCAGCGTGAGTGTGCCAAAGGGGTCTGGGTGCGGCACCCCTGCCTCTAGCAACCGGGAAGATTGGCGCTGATGCTGGCACGTACTGGCTCACTGAAGGTCACCCCCCACCAAAGGCAGCTTGTGGCAGCCTCCCTGTGCAGTCGGAGGGGCTGAGTGTCCAGCCCAGTCAGGCTGCCTCCAGAGCCTATGCCCTTAGCCCCACCCTCTGTCCCAGCCCACGCCAAGTCCAGCTGTGACTTCATGACGGCACTCAGGAGCCCCTCACGGCCATGCAGGCAGCAAAACCTTACAGCTGTCTCAGTCACATCTGACTTCACTCCCTGGCTCTCGCTTTTCCTAGAGAGGAATCCGGAATCTAGTCTGTTGCCTGCCCCTGCAGTGAGTGGACACACTCTGAGCGTGTCCCAGACATGCCTGTTTTCCTTCCAGCTCCTTCCCCATTCCAGGTTCCAGCAGCACCTGGTTCTTAGGTAGCATAGTTGCTCCCTCTCCTGTACGACATGCCAGCTCCAGGGTGTCCTCAACCCACTGCGGACATTTCCCTGGGTCCACAGTTCAATCAGTGCCACCTTCTCAGTTCTGGCCTCTCACCCAGCCCCAGGATCGTGAGTTGTCACTGAAAGATGTTCCTCCCAGGCAGTGGGAGCACGGGCACTTCAGGGAGCCCTCTGTCTGTGCCAGTAAAATTATTACTGGGTCAGATTTTCTAGAGACTTCTGTCTCTGTATGTCCACAGGTCTCCAGCTGGTTCGGCGACAAAAAAATCTGGTATAAAAAGAACAAGAGGAAGTTTCAAGAAGAGACTTCCATTTACACTGCTAAAACGGCAGTGGACCCCACCAAAGTCGGGGGCCCAGGGAGCCAGGCAGCTGCCCACCGATGCCCAGCTCCAGAGACTGAGGCCGCCCAGCCCAGGGACAGTCATTCACACATGGCCAGGCCCCCTGAGCTGCGTCTGGGGATGAGGCAAGAGGATGGCACAGCCCCTTCCGACTGGTCACCACGCATAGCTCTTTATTTAAATGTGAGATTTCTGTTCTCATTGGCCATGATCCTGATCAAGCCAACAGATTCCTGCAGCCTGTGCTGGTGCTAGGGGGACGGGAACGTGGATGCCAATGTGAAAGGCCGTGTGCAGTGTGGTCCCCCCAACCCCAGCTGGTGTCGCCACCCACATTGGGCTGCAGGTGGGGCAGGGGGCCGTGGGAGAGCCAGACGCCTGTGGGAGCCCCATTCACTACCCCTTCCCAGCTGACGGGCTGGTAGATCCCACCTGAGGAGTTGCTGTGACTTTCAGGGCTGGAACACTCGTCCTGAGCCGTCCCACCCCTTCCAGGTTCCTCTGATCCCTTCCTACTGACCAGCACTAGGGACGTGCTTATCACCCTGCAGATATTGGCCTCTCTCCGGCCTGCCCCTGGGGGAGACGCCCTGCAGTCCCAGGTGAGTCTCGGAGCTCAATCCCAAGGACACCCTCGGGGTCCCTGACTCGGTGTCAGGGCACACATGCAGTTATCGGGTCCTCGGAATGGGCCATCTTGTCGGCTACCTCTCGGCCTCTGCAAGTCTCCCTCAGAGGTCCTGGCAACAAGGAGGGGCCCATTGTGCACTCGGTCCATCGTGGTAATGACTGCAGGTTGGCAGAGCCGCCTCAGGGCACAGCTCTGTGGGGCCCACTCTGCAAAGACCTGTGCCCTTCACTCCCCCTCCCAGGACCTGATAACTCAGCAGCTGCTGAGTGGTGGGCCCGAGGTGAGGGCTTTGGCTGTTGGGAAGGAGCCCTCCCTCCAGGGGGTGCCTGTGTACCGAAGAGGGTGGGTGGGGGCAGGCAGACGAGGCCCTGACCATTGGAGCCCTGCTGGGCTCAGACCCTCCACCATGTCCATGCTGCAGCCTTGCCAGCCCATCGGCCCCCTCGGCCAGTGCCCACCTGGGCCAGAGTGAAGATCCATTTTGATGACTGGGAAGAAAATGAGCCAAGGATGGCTGGCACCCCAGGACACACCATCCAGAACTTTCTCAGGGTGTTGGGTAACATGCCAGGCCAGCCAGGGTTGGGGGGCCCAATCCCTCTTGCAGTCCCTGGGGCCTCCGCAGCATCCCGCTGATGGTCACAGGGGCCCAACCTCACACACAAGATTGTCCTAAAGAGGTTGCACAGGCACAGCTATGCTGTGGCCATGCAGGTGCAAGGCTGTGCAGCATCAGGTGGGACCTGACACAGCCCACCTGTTTCCTTCACACCGGTGTTCCCTGCAGTGCCTGAGTCAACTCCCACTGATGTACCCCCAGCCCCTAGTGGGGATGCGGGAACGGATGCCTCCTGGTGCCAGTGGCAGGGCCTGGCGCAGGGCAGTACACATCCCATCACCATGGCAACATAATGAGTACCTGGGCAGAGCAGAGAGCTCTGACACCACCAGGTGGCTGGGCCTCGTCTTGCTCTGTGCCTGCCCAGGTCTCGGCCCATCGAGCATAGTGGGTGCCGGCGTGTGAGAGTGAATCGGGGTGAGGGTCCCCCAGCGGGAGATCAAGGGAGATTTGGGGCTGCTTAAGTCCTCATGCGGCTTCCCCAGACCATGAGGCGGGCTCCTGTCAACCCTAATAGTAAGCGGGAATGTCGGGGTTCTGGTGTGGACCCCGCACCCTGCGGGCACCCCACCTGTGCCACCCGTATCTCACCCAGCACGCGGTGGTCCCCTGCCCTGGGCAGGCACAGATGCCCTGTCAGAGAGCAGGTCATGGAGGCTGAGGCTGCCCTAGCTGGGAGCCATCACCTTGGCCCTTGGCGCCCAAGGAACATCTGAGCTGCCCTTTGGCTCCCAGTCCCACACCCAGGCACCAGCCTGTCACCTCCTGGTCCTTCAGGTGGACACCTCCCCTCACTGCTCAGATCCTCCTTTTGGGAACATAGGCCTGCAGGCATCCATCCAAGGGCAGAGTGAGTCCCCCTGGGCCAGTGCTCCTCCCAGCTGCTCTCCACCCCCGTGTCACATGATGAGGCAGCCCTCGCAGAAAGCTGAGGGTCTGTTGATTTGTTCACCTGACACTGGCCTCTTAGGTGCAGGTACCGTGGCAGCTCCTCGGGACACATGGGAAGAAATAGCTGAGCAAGGGGGGCAAGGCTCAGGGTCTTAGGCCTGGTGGGATAGAATGGGGTAGAAGGTAGGGGCAGGAGGGCTCAGCCTGTAAAGGAAGATGCTAGAGAGGAAGGTGAAGAGGAGCCTGTGTGGAGCTGTCCAATGGCAGCAGTCTCTGGCCAACTCAGGAGGGGCCGAGCCCTCAGGGTCACATGGAGGATGTGATGTCTGGGCACCCATGAGCAGCTGTCTCCGGAGCTGCCCCCAGAGTGTGTATTGGGAAGGGGAACAGCCCTACCCCTGTGGGCTGCAAACAGGCCTCGCCTCAGAGCACACAGCCCGTGAAGAGCCATTGCCGGTGGTGGTTTCCATTATGGTTGGGGGAGCTCCTGTGGACAAACATCCCAGGTCACGCGTGCCCAATATGGCCCTGCACTGCAGACAGAGCCCCCACACCTAGCAGCCATGGGCCCTGCCCTCCTGGCTGCCCAGCCAGGCCAGTGTCTGGCCAGGTCTCTGAGCCTCTTCCCACTCAGTGCATCTC
The DNA here is from genome assembly GCF_020826845.1 of Diceros bicornis minor. Lineage (NCBI taxonomy): Eukaryota > Metazoa > Chordata > Mammalia > Perissodactyla > Rhinocerotidae > Diceros > Diceros bicornis. The sequence continues at coordinate 6,943,265 of NC_080759.1, read as the reverse complement.
ACCACGACGTTTTGGGGACCATCAGCAGCTCCAGGCCTAACTGGGTTTCCCTCACCCTCAGAGTGTGTAAAAACCCCGGCTATGCCTCAGTGCCACGTCAGTCCTTCGCCAGAGCCCTGTGGGGTGGCCAGCAGAGGCTTGATGTCACCCAGGACTGACCTCTCCTGGCTCCTCTTCATGGTTCTCGGGGACATGGGGGCTGGACGGGCCATCAGTCTCCCTGCTGCCCTTCTGATGCTCTGTCTCTGTGTTTTCAGGCCCCGGGCAGCTGGCAGGGGGCCACCCCCCCCCAGTGTCAACTCAGACGCATCGTGGCTTGCCAGCACTCGCGTTTTTACTGTGCATGCAGCTGATTAACCTCAGAAAATCCAGAACCAACAGCAGACAGCACTCCCCGAGCCACTGCCCAGAGACACCGCCGCCATCTTTTGCTTGGCGGCTGAGATTTGAAATTGGTTGAGACACTGCACATTTTTCCAATTCTGTTTTTTAAATAGTAATTTTATGGTAAGACTATGAATTCTTTTCTAGGGCTTGTCACAAATTCTCCCATTAAAATTTTTGACTTATTTTAATATCAGTGTTGTTCACCACCAGATTTGTTCTGGGGATGGTTGACAGCGCAGGCACGGGGTCAGAGCTGCGCAGTCGTGCACGTGTGACTCCAATGCTATTTGTCCCTTCCTGTGCCGACTCATCAGACGCTGCTCCTCCCACACTCTCCTGTCCTGTAGTTCACACGGTTTTGATTAAAGTCTATTGTGAGCTCACAATTTTACTGGGAATTGATTTTGCACTTTTTTTTCTGTTCTACCATTTTCAGTTGAAATGTCATTAAAGATGATAAACTTCCCGATGTTTCCTGCATCTGTGCTTGTGAAATCCTGCTGGCCTGAGGCTTGGCGTTTGGCATCCCCCCAATTCCTGGGTGTCCTCTGTCCCCTCACCCAGGAAATGGGACCTTCTCGGTCTTTCCTCCTCCCCTCACTGGGAATGAAGATGGAAGAGCTCAGCCGTTGGGAGAATTAAACAAGGCACTGGCTCAGGACAGCTCAGGGCTGTGAGCAGGTGCTCCATATCCACCGGCAGTCAGTGTCACCATGGCCCTAACCCCATGTGTCAGCTGTCACCACAACCAGGATCTGAGCTCCTGAGTATTCCACGTCCCTTGACACATCCCAGGGAGACTCCTGTGCGCCTCCACACCAGCTTGCCCCCAGATCCTGGCCAGCTGGATGCATCATCGTCCTCCTAGTTCTTGGCCTCAAGGCCCCCACGCCCAAGAGATCCCTCCATCCTGCTTGCAGTCCCTGCAGGTACCCCCACTGCAGCAGTGATACAAGGCCCAGCTGATGGGCCACCTCACCCGGTCCTGTTAGGGATACACACAAGGACCAGGTGCAGGAGTGAGGGGCTACTGGGTCACAGCCGGGAGGTATGGGCCACTGCCAGGCAGCACATTCCGAGTCCCAGCCTGCACCCCAAAAGGCTGAGAGCGATGGCTGCACAGCATGGGAGGAGCTCGCCTCTGCCGCTGCTCCTCCCTAGATGCCTGCCTGGCCTCAGCCCTTCTGGCTCCTGTCCACGCTCCACGACTCTGCCCACCGCAACCTGTCATGCCCACGTTGCCTGGTCTGTTGCCACACCGTGTCCTCCACGCCTCCACTTCTGCTGTTTTTAAGAGCCAAGAAACGGATTTCAAATGCAGGTAGCACGAAAGGGCAGGTGTGGGAAGTACCCTGACCCACCCTAGCCCAGACCCTTCTCCACAGGTGACACTGCAGCCAGTTCTCAGGGTGTCCTGTGACAGTCTTTGATGGTCCTGGCATGTCCCAGCCTACATGTTCCCACTTTGCACACACCGCTTTTCTCCACACGATGCATCCTGGAAAGGCCGCCACCTCTGTGTCTGGTGAGGATCTTGCTCCAGCGAGTGAAACGCCGTGACGGGAGCCCCTCTGTCTGGTGCTGGACATGTCAGTGGTTCCCATCCTTGCAGCGTGTGCCTGTGACACCCCTTGGCTCAGCATCTCCAGGGGGCTGCTCTGGGAGCCCACCTCCAGCCTGGCTCTTTGCAGTCACCAGCATGGCCGTCGTTTTTCTTCCCTCACTGCCATGCGAACCTTCAGGGTGGGCAGGGGACAGCCATCAGGGGCTTCCCAGTGCACCTGTGACATTTCCACTGTGTGGGTTTTCCTCCCCACGCAGCTTGATTTGGGTTTTATATCATTTGCAGCCAGAAGATGGCAGCTGACTCCCTCCCCTGCCCTCGGCTCCTGGCCTTGGGTCCAGTTGAGCTGCCACATGGCTCCCTGCAGCCTAAGACTCACTGACAGACCAGGGCTCTGCTCTCGTGAAGTTATGTTCCAGAGAGAAAAGAGAGAATAAACATGAGCAGAAGTCTGGGGTGGGTTCAGGGCCACCCTCTGGAAGAAGGTGTCTTTTTTTCTTTTTTTTTTTTTTTTTGTGTGAGGAAGATCAGCCCTGAGCTAACATCCATGCTAATCCTCCTCTTTTTGCTGAAGAAGACCGGTTCTGAGCTAACATCTGTTACCAATCCTCCTCGTTTTTTTTTCCCCAAAGCCCCAGTAGATAGTTGTGTGTCATAGTTGCACATCCTTCTAGTTGCTGTATGTGGGACGCGGCCTCAGCATGGCCGGACAAGCGGTGTGTCGGTATGCGCCTGGGATCCGAACCCGGGCCCCCAGTAGCGGAGCACGCGCAGTTAACCACTAAGCCACGGGGCCGGCCCCCCCTTTTTTTTTGTTGTTATTTGTGGTAAAATACATATAACATAAAATTTTCCTTTTGTGTGTGTGTGTGTGTGTGTGAGGAGGACTAGCTCTGAGCTAACATCTGATGCCAATCCTCCCCTTTTTTCTTGAGGAAGATTGGCCTTGAGCTAACATCTGTGCCCATCTTCCTCTACTTTATATGGGACGCCACCACAGCATGGCTTAACAAGCGGTGCGTCAGTGCGTGCCCGGGATCCAAACCTGCGAACCCCAGGCCACCACAACGGAGCCGCGCACTTAACCGCTTGCACCACCAGGCCGGCCCCTAAAATTTTCCACTTTTAAGTGAACAATTCAGTGGCATTAATTACATTCACAATGTTGTGAAGTCACCACCTCTACCTAGTTCTAGAACATTTTCATCACTCCAGAGGACTCCACCCTGTCCCCATGAACGGTCACTCCCCATCCCCTCCCCCAGCCTCTGGAAACCACTAATCTGCTTTCTGTCTCTATGGATTTGCCTGTTCTGGACATTTTGTACACAGGGGATCATAGACTATGTGGGCTTTTTTCACTCAGCATGAGGTTTTCGAGGTTCATCACATTATAGCGCGTGTCATTGCCTCATTTTTATGACCTAATAATATCCCTTTGGGGAAGGTGCCTTTGAGACAAAACCTCAGGGAGGTGAGCAGGGGAGCGTGCAGAGTTTCAGGGCGGGGAGGCCAGGCACTGCCTGAGGTGCCCGCACAGGCGGGAGGGGCACGAGGTGCTGGCCTTTGGAGGGAGCCGGGCTGGGTGTGAGCAGTGGGCACAACAGGGGGACTCAGGTCTTCACAGGCGACTCCCCTGCTGAGACAGGAACGACTGAAGAGGGAGGTCTGAGGGTCCTGCAACCACCCAGGTGGTGGGTGGTCAAGTGCAGACAGGATTGGACAGGGTGGGGGGACACAGGTGAAGGTGCATCTGAGGGACTTGCTAGTAAGTGGGAGTGGGGTGACCTGAGCCACAGGGAGGATAGACGTGGATGCCTGTCACAGAGGCTTGGGTGCCCATCACGCAGCTGAACATATGTCATGTTCAGAAGAGAGGTCTGCTCTGGAGAGAGAAATTTGGAAGTCAGGAGAGGGACAAAAACCAAGAGAAGATGTCGTGGAAACCAGGACAGATTTCAGGAGCAGAAAGTGAAGCTCCACTGGCGCCGAGAAGTGACCAACAGACAGAGCAGCGTGGGTTGTGACAGCTTCGGTGCAGCGGTGGGGGCACCGACTGGCTCAAGAGAGAATCACAGACTCCAGTACAGTCCCCTCTCAAGGAGAGCAAAGAGGTCGCCGGGGGCCGAGGGGTGTGGGAGGAAAATGGAGGCAGCGAGCACAGAGAGCTGCCAGGCGGGTCCTGAGGGAGGGAGGGTGGGATGTGCCAGGACAGATCCTCTGGACACTGGAGAGGAGGTGAGGGTGTGGGCGCCAGAGGCCACCTGAGGGCAGTCCAGAGGGAAATAGACAAAGCCGCAACTCGCTCGCCTGAGGTTGGCACTGAAGCTCATGCGCACCCTCTTGTGGCCGTGGTGTGAATGTGGATCGTGATTCAGTCAGCTGAAGGCTTCAAGCTGGGTCTTTAGGGGGGGTTTAATTTGAGGAACTCTCCCCAGGTCAAATTCTGCACATAAAGTCGCACTTTATTAACATTTTATATTGCACTATTCAAGAATGCCTAAAATGTGGCCGCAGGACAGTAATGGAGCCGTAAAGATTACAGGCGCGCAGAGGAGTAGGCTGGTGCCCCCAAGCTCGCCAGGCCGGCAGTGTGGGTGCTGACAGCATCTCCATGCAACAGGGGGGACGCTGAGGCTCAGAGGCCTTGTGACCTGCACCACCGGTCTCTGTTAGGAGAGAGGCAGAGCCTGGGCTGTGAGCCTGAAGGCGGTGCTGGTGAGACTGCTCATCAGTACAGCTGCTCAAGACGGCAATTTTCTAGACTCTATTAATATTAAAAATGTACACACCCTTTCCCTCATCAATTCCACTTCTAAGAATTTTTCTACAGATATATGTATATGAGTGCAAAAGGATGCATTTCTTGCCACATTTTTTGTAATTGCAAAACATGGAAAACAAATCTGTCAGTTGGGGACTGTTTCCATCAGTGGTCGTCCAGCCCATGTGGTGGAATACTATACAACAGTGAAAAGGATGAAGTGGCTTTTCTCCATGATGCATTAGTTTACAGTGTAGGGAGGGCAAAAATTTGTGTACATTTTTGAAATCAGGTGGGGGACTTTCATCCAAATATCTCTGGAAGGTGACACAGGTCACAGAGTGGCCTCTGGGGAGGCAACCAGGGGGATGGAGGTTGGTGGGGGAGGCAGTCTCTCAGGATACCTTTGGGCAGTTTGCATTTTAAAAATCCCTAAGAGGCTGGTGTGGGAACCCTTGGAATTCTGACCATTCCTCTCAGCCAGTCCTGCTCATTATCCTGCCACTAACCCAGGCTTGGAGGTGCGTGATCAGGAGTTTCACTTGAGATGGGCCCATCAGGAGGGGGAACCAGAGGCCTCATCAGCGAGGAGATGAGGGTGGGGGTAGGGTGAGATGTCCAGCCGCTGTGTCCCGCCACCGGCCACCAGGGGTCGGCGTGGCCCGCAGACCCTTCAGAGAGCACAGAGCCAGAGGCCAGGAGGCTTGCCTCTCTCCTGGGCCAGGGCCCCGGAACCTTGTGGTTGTGGTGTTCAAGGGCTGATCCACGTAAAGGGCCGGGCTCAGGGCAGAAAGCCGGACGTCCGTCGTTACTATTACTATTACTAGAACTCAGCGTGTCTCTCGCAGTGTGTCTGGTTCTCTCAGCACAGAAATAGCTCCTGCCCTGTAGGGCTCGGAATCATGTGAACACATCCGCGCAAAGCGCTGAGGACGGTGTCCACGCAGGAGGCGCTCTCGGAGGGTCTAGGGTTATCTTGGCCCCATTCTGCAGAAGGGGCACTGAGACAGGAAGACAGGAGACGGGTCGTCTGACAAAGATCTGCTTGGCTGTGAGGGCTGGAGGGTAAATTTGAGGGCGGACCGACCCCATCTCCCCGCCCGCTCTCCACTTAGCCACCAGGGGACGATCTTACAACGTGAATCGGATCCAGAGCTGTTTACTTATTCAGCCCTGATTTCCCTTCCCTCTCAGAATCCAGTCCCCCTTCTCACCAGGCCCTACGAGGTCCATCTTTGACGTCATCTCCTTCCTCACAGGCCGCCACATTACCCCTCCCCTAAGCGCATTCCCACCCCAGGGCCTTTGCACTAGCCATTCCGACTGCCTGAGCGCCCTCCCTTCCCTTCTTTGCCTGCTAACTGCTCTACCCTCCCCGGAACCACTCTCCTCTGCTCCCAACCCACTCCCCCACAGCCCCTCTTCTCAGGCTCTGACCCCTCAGAGTCCCTGACTCCCTACTGCCCCCTCCCCAGCTTTCTTCTCCCCCGTGCTACCCCCTCGTCACCGGCCAGCCAGCGTCCTGGGACCTCAGCCCCATGGCTAGGAGCGGCTGAGGGGCTGGGGCGTTGTCGTTTCTCCCTCCTGGCACCTCATTCTCCTCTAGAGTAGAGATGGGGCAACTCCGGCAGCTGCGGGCCTGGCTCTGCTGATCTCGCTCTAGACCCGTCAACCCCCCACCCACAGCCCCCCAGTAACGGGGGAGGGGTCTGGCTGTGTGTCCCTAGAGACGAGGCTGTCCCTCTCTGGGCCTCAACCTTTCGCCTGCCTGGCCGACGGGCATTTTCCGGACCGAAGCGCGTCCTGGGGAGGGTTGAGAGGTGAGGAGAGCTGTGGTCTGTGTGTCGGGGAGGTCTCCGACCTCAGTCACCCATGTTGGTAGTTCGTCGAAGTTTCCCGAAGCTTCTCGTTTAATTTCGCCATCTCTCCTAGGGCGGGCAGAATCGGGGGACTGGACGTGGTCTCATTCCACCTGGACCCCACCCCACACCTGACCCACCCCCTCTCTGGGACCTCGGCGCGTCCCCCCAATTCATGACTTTGCCTCTGGCCCCTCCCTACATCTGGCCCCGCCCCAACTCTGGCCCCACCCCTTATTGTGGCTTTGGTCACGCCCCCGGGTCCGGGCCCTGCCCCTTCTCGCTGGGCGCTTACTGCGCTCCCGCCAGCTGCTCCCGGCTGTGAGGCTTCTCCATCTCCAGGGAAGCCCTCAGGGTCACCTGAGACGGGGGGCGGGGACGGTCGGAAACTGGAGTTCTGTCCCTGGGGGGGTCGGCTGCTGTCCCTGGGCCCTGGACGCCTTCCCCAGGCCCTGAGATCAGAGGAGCTCAGGTCTAAACCCTTTCAGACTTTCCTTTCTGCACCTCAGGCTCCCACCTTGAAGAAGGGCCACAACCTCCCACCCTCCCAGGGCCACTGATAAGGGTGTGTTCCTCAAAATGGGAGTTTTGAGGCCCCCCACATGGGAGTTTGGAGGCTCCCCATGCCCAAGCCCTAGTAGAAATTTCCAGATCCTCTGTGCCAGTGCATGGGAAGATTTAGAGGGCTCCCCAAGTCCAGCTGGCAGAGGTATGTCTAGGCCCAGGTTAGGTGTGCTGTGGCAGCTTCAAGATCCCCCACATCAAGTATCAAGATGGAAATTCCAAGGGCCCCTTTATCAGTGCCTGGTGAGGCCCCCTACCCAATGCCTAGTAAAGATTTCTCTTCCCCTAGGACTCCAGGAGGCGTTTCAAGGGCCACCGCACCAGAGCCCTGGAGGAAGGAGGAGGCCCTCAGGCCCTGGTGGGGAAACTGAGGCTCTGATTTAGTTTAGTTTGGGGAGTTTTAGCCTCCCCCACCCAACAAAAGCAAAGCCCTGGTGGGTAGCAGTAGTTGAGGGAGAGGAGCTGGGGCTGCCTGGGACACCCCAGCTCAAATCCCTGCCCTGTGTGTTACTGAGGGTGACAATTGCAGTTACTGAGCACCTACTGCATGCCAGCCTGCATTCACCAAGACCTGAAGAAGCAGAGGCCATTGTTGGTCCAGTCCTCAGGGGGGAAACTGAGGCTGTGAGGTTGACTAGGGACAGGGCCTGGGTTTGACTCAAAAGACTGGGTTTTGTGCTCAGGGGTCTCCTTGGTGACCCAGCAGGGGTTCATCCAGAGCCCCTGTCCCTACTGAGAGGGACCATGGGAGCCATGGAGGGTGTGTGAGCAGGGGAGTGACGAGAGCCTGTGGGAAGCTGAAGACACTCAGGTGCACCCACGTGGCTCAGGCTGCAGCTCCCCGTTTGGCCTCTAGGGGCCGCCCCAGCCCCAAAGACAAGGTTGCCCAGGCCCTTATCTTGGTGCCAGCAGGGAACAGGCTCCTACTTCCAGAATCTGCCCCTGTGACCCCAGGATGCCAAATAAACCCTCTGAGCCTCAGTTTCCCCATTTGTAAAGTGGGGGCAATAACAAGACCTGCCTTACTGGGAGGGGTCAGTGAAGAGAGGCAAGTAAAGTGCTTCAACGTCCAGGCGCTCAATGGATATGTGGGCCACCTGCCCAGTTCATGTGGCTCAGGACAGGTGGACAGACAGGTGGCGCTGAAACATGGCCCCAGGGTGAGGAGCACATTTTGGGGAGAGACACTCAGGTCCACTTGGGGCATGTTGAACCCAAAGGGCCTGAGGGGTATCCAGAGGCCCAGGAGGGGGCTGGACCCACAGAGGTGTATGGGATGGGGGTTGTTCGGGCTGCGCTGACCTCCTCTCCATATGGTCAAGGGGGCCAGAACTTCCCGTGGGAAATCAGCCCAATTATAGGCTCCTGGCTGCTGGGTAACAGTTGTAAAGGGGTGAGCTCCCCATTGTCAGGGGCATGCAAGCAGACAAGGGGTCTCCAACAGCAGTTGGACCAGGAGGCCAAGCCAAGAGGTGTGATTCTCCAAGGACACACTAGGAGGCAGGTCACAGCCTGATGACAGGAGACCGAGGAGGGTGCATCACCCAGCGGCTGGATTCCCCAGTCAGACAGCAGGTTCCAAAGAGCTAGAGAACGGACATTCCTCAGTTCTGGGCCACTCCTGCCTGGTGAAACGTAAGCTGGGCCTGGACCCATGGACGGCGTGTTTTTCCAGTGGCTTCTTCAGCCACGGCCTAACCACAACCTAGATTCCATTGGGTTGGCCTTTTCCAAGTGTTTGTGTTCAGCTGGGGCAGACGGCAGGCCCCTGGCTGTGGCCGCCCAGCAGGCCTGGAGAAGCAGCCCAGGCCCCAGCGGACACCCCTCAGCTCGAAGCCCCCATTGAAGCCACTCAGCAGGCAGATGACAAGACATGAGGGCGACCCTGCTGAAGAGGCCCAGGGGGGCCTGTGTGTCCCACGAGCGGGGCCTCCCTGGCCGGGACCCAGGAGCAGAGACACGACCCTTGGCAAATCTGAGCCGCACGGTGCTGGCCTTCAAACTTGAGGGTCAGCTTGGGACCAGGTCAGCAGCCACACCTGCAGGTCAGAAGCCAGCGTTGTGTGTGAATAGCCCTGCCTCCCCGTGGGACCCTGAGCGAGGTATTGCCCTCCTCAGCCTTGCCCTCCTCAGCGGTGGAATGGAGATAATGATGGAACCTACCTTAAAGGGTTGTTGACAGGATCCAACCCAATGCAGAGCAGGTGCTCCACAAATCCAAGCTCTCATCTATGCCTCCTGGCTGAGTCTGGCTCTGCCTCCCCCATCTGACGGACAGCTCCCTCAGGACAGAGGCTGGGTCCTCAAGAAGAGGTAGTGAGTTGAGGTTTGTCTGACTGTGTCCCTGCCCTGCTCAAAAACCTCACAGACAAAAAGTAAACTCTAAAACCAGCATCCAAGACCTTTGGACATCTGATCTTGGTTTGGCAAACTTTTATTCACCCTTCAAAGCCCATATCAAATGCCATCTCCTCCTGAAAGCCTTTCCTGGGCCCTCCTCTGGATTTTTCCCGCCCCTGGCCCTCCTGTTGGCCCAAGCCGGACCCCTCCAGGCTGGGGTATCTGTGCCTGGCTCTGCCTGCCTCTTCAGAATGGAGCCCTGGGAGGGCCAGTCCAGGGGTGTCTGTGCAGAATCAGGCGTACCTGTACCCACAGGTCTGCACGGAGACATCACATGGGAGCACGTGTGTTCACATGTGTGTGTGTCCCTGTCCCTGTGCTGGGCCCCAGGATGGGCAGCCATGCCAGCTCCCCCCAGACCACCCAAGACAGCGGCATCTTTACGAGGCAAGGAGAGTGGGCTGAGCAGGGCCTCTTTATGAGGGAGCCCGACTCAGCTGGGAGCTCATTTGTCCCCCCACCCTCAGCCAGGAAGAACTGGGAGTGTGAGCAGCCGGCCTCAGCCTCAGCCGTGCTGGCACCATGCCTCAAGCTCCACCATTTAAGTTCAAGCTCCATCTGGGGTGGGGGAAGCCTGGGCCCGGGGAGGACTGAGTCTCGAGTGGGCGTTACCCTCCAGCACCGCCTCCATGGAGGCCCCGCCAGGCAGCCTTCGAGGACATACCTGAGGTTTGGCAGCATGCGGCCGGCCGGCCCCCAAGGCTGAGTCAGCAGGAAGGGATTCAGGACTTCTCAGGAAAAGCAGCTGGGACCTTAAGGGCCCCAACCCCCGGCCCCGGCCCACGCCCTCCCCAGGGCCCCAGGAGGGTGGGAGGCGCCATGTGTGCCCAGCTGTGGCCCGGTGTGCTTGGTGGACTGAATTTGGGGGGATCGTGGGGGGTTAGAATCAGCCCTGACTCTGACGGTCTGGGCATCTGGGGGTCAGTGTACCCCCAAGTGTGGGGCAACACAGGATGACTGTGAGTGTGTCTCTGCTCCATGGCACACAGGTGCCCTCAGCTGCACGTGCTGCCACGTGACCCTGCAGCGTGAGCCCAGGTGTAGGGGGTGCGGCCAGCCGTGCAGCTGCGAGGGGTGGGACAGCGTGCAGCGTGTCCGGCATGTCCAGCGTGTCTGGCCACACGTATCTTGGGGGATGACTGCGTGTGGAGCTGCAATTGAGAGTGACAGTGTAGCCAAATGTGTGACAAGAAGGTGGCCCCGGTGGTGTGGGAGGGAGTGTCTGACTGAGGAGGACAGGGACAGTGAGTGACGAGGGCTCTGTAACCTCGGGACTGATGACAAGGGCGCCTGGCTCCATGTGCCACATCTGCTATGTCCGCGGTGACCATGACCTGGGTAGGGCAGTGCATGTTCCCCTGCATCCACCCCAAAAGGACAGTGTCTGTTGCTCCCCTCATCCCTTGGGTCTCCTCCCTCCTGCCTGCCCAGACCTGCCACCCCAGGCCCTGGGGTCTAGCCTCAGCTCCTGCCCTGGGAGAGGTCAGGCTGCGGGGCATTAGCACTCACCTGGACTGCTCTTCCTCTGCTGGTCCCCTGCCTCTGTTTCCACCCTTAAAACCCAAGCATTCCCCCACCTGACTGAAGCCAGGTCCCCGCCAGGCTGGCTCCAGCCTTTGGGGTCTGAGACTGGGTCAGACCCAACTCCGCGGTCTGATGAGAGAGACAGACGGGGCTGGGGAAGTGGTGGGTGGCCGCGCCAGGTCCACGAGGCCCCGATGGAGGAGCCAGCGATGTTCAGCCAGGACAGGAGGCAGAGGGGGAGAGGGGCGCTGGGCTGCAGAGTTTGGACCCTGCAAGGACTGCCACGTGAGAGAGGTAGACCCCAGTTCCATAAAAGAAACACTTTCCAACAAGCTGAATCCCGCACCAGCTCCAGGGGAGTCTTCGTTATAAGAAATTGTGTAACCTTCCTCTGCTCCAGCACCCATGACCCGCAGGAGAAAACTCAGGCACCTTGCTCAGTGTTCAAGGCCCTGTTCACCTCCCCTGCATGTCTCCCTTCTGCTGCTGCGCTCCATGCCCCCCTAAGTTTTCCCTCCTCCAGCCTTCACGTATACCTTTCTAGCTGCCTGAAACGCCCTTCCTGCCTTGCCCACCTGGCAAACTCCTACACATCCTTCAAGACCCAGCGCCTGTGTCTCCTTTTCTGGGAAACATTGCCCTTCCCCACAGCCCATAGTGTCCCTGTTTGCTGTGTGATCCTGGGCAAGTCCCTTCAGCTATGAAATGGGGGTTGTATGTGTGAAAATAACCCACCCCAAACACCTAATTTTAAGCCCCAACATAAGATACATTAAATGCCCTTAAAGTGAGTTAGGCCTTGGGGGAGCAGGGAAGGCTTGCATCCAGTCAGTGCTCAATGTGTGTTCATTTTTATCTTCCACCTCTTGGATTCTGCGGTTTTAAAACTCTTGTTTTAAGTATTGTTCCAAGATTTTTCTCCCACTCATGGTGCTAGGAATTTTAAGAACCCCTGGTTCTAAAATTATAAAAGTCTAAAATGCCATGGGTGGGACCAAGGGCCTCCTTGTGCCCTGAGCTGACCCCAGGGAGGCTGGAGCCGGGGTCTCTGGAGGAGCCTCATGCCCCCCCACCCAGGTTGAGGGGGTGTGGTCTGACAGCCCCAGTTTTCGGGGAGAGCAATGGATTTACCATGAGGGGATGGCCAACGTTGCAGAAGGGATGGGGAGGGACTCCTTGCCAGGCTGCTCGAATGTGGTCGCAGGGTAGCGTCAAGAGGCAGAGGGCTGTCGGCTCAGGATGCTGGCTTCCTTCTCTTAGAGCCTCAGTTTCCTCATGTGGATGTTGGCGCCAAAAGCTGCCCTCTTGACGAGTTGTCAGCAGGGACGGGGAAGTGCTGAGCCTCAGCCCTGCCTTGTGCCAAGTGTTTGCTTGAGCTGTGCCCTCCACTGGGAACACCCTCCCTGGCCGGCTTTTCCCCAGGAGCCCCCGCTCACTCCTGGCCCAGCCACAGCAGCCGGGAGGGGGCTTCAGGATGATGCCCACCCACCTTTGCCCCACCCTAGGGAAGCGGGGGCAGCTGCCTGCCCAAACCCAGCTGCCCCAGGCCTGGCAGCAGCCGTGGCCCTGACACTTGCTCAGTGAAAGGTATTTGGCTGTGGAGGCTGACACCTCATCACCCTCGGCCTGGAAGCCAGCTTCACCCGCTGGCTGCAGGGGGAGGTTCTCCCGGCCTGCTGCTCCCCAGGACCCCAGCAGGCAGCCCCGAGCAGGACTCTGGGGCAGGCAGGCCGGGAGTCCAAGTTGCCTTGGGTGGGAGGCCTGCCCCTCTGAGTCTGTCAGCTGGGGGTGTAGACACAGTAAGTTCTGGATAAACGCACATGCACATCCCCCCTGGCTCCCAAGGGGCCTCGAAGCAACTCCCCTCTCTTGTCCTTCACAGCCTATCCAGGGTGAGGCTGGGGTGCCGGCACTAGGAGCCTCCCAAACCTTGACTCCACCGGAGCTCTGGGGCCCACCCTCAGAGACCGGGGCTGACACCCTTGGGTTTGCCAGATTCCCCCCAACCCTCCAGGCCCCCAAGTCCATCCCCTGGACAGGAGAAGGTGTTCCCGTGAAGGGAATGTCCTGAGCAAAGGCATGAGGGCTGGAGAGGTTGGGAGTTGTCAGATGGACAAGAGCCAGTGGGCCGTAAGGGCTGAGGGCTGACCCACAGTTGTGCTGGGGTCTGTATGGGAAAGCCTGGTCCCTCTCTGGGCCTCTGGGGTTGGCACAGAGCTGACACCTCTAAATGCTGGACAGACAGACAGTGGCACGGATGAGGGGAGGTGGGGGCGGGCAGGTGGGTCAGTGGACAGGTAGGTGATGGAGAAGGAGGTGAATGGGTGGGTGGGCTAAGGGAACACTCTGCACCCCCACTCCCTGCCATCACCCCTTCCCAGGGGCGATCAGCCAGGCATAGTACCTCCCGTCCCAGGCTCCCAGCAATGCCACATCGGTGCCTTCCGGGGCCAGCGTCTCCAGGCCCTGGGAGTCTCACACATGTGCTCAAGGGGGCTGCTGGGTCATCCAGGAAGCCCCCGCTCCTACTGGGATTCACTCCAGCGCCCAGGCAGCCCCTCGCCTCTCTTTTTAGGGCCTCAGTTTCTCTGTCTGTAAAATGCAAGTGTGGTTGGAACAGCGCCTGCCCAATGGGGTGCCAGGAGGACTCGCCTGGCTGCTCGAACACAGAGTACGAGCTAGCAATGGTTCTGCTGCCTCCAGACTGAGAGTCCCGGCAAGGTCAGAGGGCCCAGGATGGTCCTTGGGCAGCCCAGTCACCACGTGGCCAAGGTGTGGCCAGGCCTTAGCCGAGTGGAGCCCAGGGCGGGGCAGCTGTGGCCCCGGCTAAGGAAGTCCAGGGCGGCCTGATTCCTGCCACCGGGACATGCACTCCCGCTGGGGCCCCTCCCTGCCCACTGCAGTCCCTGGGCACGCAACCAGGTGGGAGCCTCTGGCCACAACCAGGCAAGGAGAAGCCCAGGGCTGCAGCTGCTACCGTGTTCAGCAGTTAGAGCTGCACCGGCTCGGGCTGCTCAGGAGTTGGCTCTGCACACACATGTCAGAGACACACCTCTGCGTGCATCGGTGGGGGCCCACACGCCTGCCCGAAGCGCATGTAGGACCTCATGGGGGCCCCTGAGCTGCTTGCACACTCATGTCTGTGTGTGCTTCGGGCCTGTTTCCGCCTGCCACAGTGCGTCGAGGTCTGGGAACCCTGCCTCCATCCTTTGCTCCCCAAGACTGACACCATGAGTTGGAAATGAAGCATCTTTAATTGGCTCCCTGCCCCGACCCCCCTGGGGGGGTCTCCAAGCACCAAACATGTGAGAATCGTGCCTCCCCAGCCCCAGAGCCAAGAAGCCCCTGCCCCAGACCTTCACTGGGCCCAGACCCCCCCACTCACCCCCATGACCAGCCCCACAGGCTGTTTCAATAAATAACCCCAAGAACAAAGCTTGGGGCAGAGGACCCAATAAAGAACCCAGCTCAGTGACACGCAGAGGGAGCTCAGGCCAAAGTTCAGAAATCGCAAGGGGCAGAAGATCTGAAATCGGGGTCGAAAGACACATGCAATCAGAGCCGGCAGGTGAGCTGGGAGCGATTCCCTCTGGGCCTCAGCCAGACGCCTGTCCAATGGCCTCCCAGGTCACTGGCTCCCACAGTCAGGGCGAACTCCATTGCATGTCATACAGCAACAATAAGCTGCCTGGCGTTTCCACCATCAGACTTGACTCTGAATTCTGGGCAGGGGGGCAGGAGGGTCCAGAAACCTGGGAAGGGAGCGTCTGGAGAAGGGGCTAAGACTTCTGGGGACAGAGCACTCCAGAGCAAGGCATAGGAGTGAGGCTGGGGCCCAGGTCACTGCCGGGCCCTGCCACGGCGGGTGCGCAAGGGACCCGTGCCTCGGGCTTGTGCCCGGGACACCTCGCCCATCTCCCTGCGGATGTCACCAAGTGCTACCGCCGGGGACTCTAGCAGCCTCTGGAAGAGGCTGGGCCGGCCAGCCAGCGGCTCCTGGCAGTGGAAGGTGACGGCGGTGCCAGCGTCAGCCTTCATCTCCCTCGAGAAGCCGTCGGAGGAGCCATCAAAGCAGCGGCCGATGGCGATCTCCTTGGCCAGCCTTGGGCTCTGGTCAGTGACCGTGTAGACACCGTAGTTGTGACCAAGAGGGTCCAGCGGGGCCAGCATGGCAAAGGCAGTGGGGTCATCAGCCGGCGCTGGCGGGGGGTGCCGGGCCAAGTAATCCTGCAGGAGCCCGTTGATGGCCACTCGACGGCAGCTGCCCTGGGGCATGATGGTCACTAGCGTTCTGTCCACCTGTCGCTGGTCGAACAGCATGCCGCTGCACTTGAACTCCACGCAGGCAGCTGATGTGCTAGGGCGCTCCGGGTCCCGGACGCTGCGGACATCCCGAAGCCCGTAGAGCTGGCCCTGGGTGCGCGGGTGGCTGCCCCCTGCATTGTGGGAACGAACCATGTACTCCTGGGGGCCCTGGATCTTCACCTTGAGGAAGCAGGCCCGGAACTCCTGTGGGTTGGGCCACCAGGCCAGGAGATCTCCGCTCCAGGAGGCTGGAGCATCCTCGCGAAATGGGACCACATTGTACTCGTATTTGTCCACCTCCACGCGCGCGAAGCGGAAGTGGCTGGCGGTCACCGGGGCCTCCTGGCACTCCCGAAAGCTGCGCCACGGGTACACGGGGCCATTGGCCTCGGCGGGGTCGCCAGGCCTGGGTTTGGCCAGGTTGATGCGGAAGCCGTTGCGTTTGAGGGCGGGGTCGTCGTGGTCGGTGCGGCGGTAACCCAGCCTGTCCAGGTAGGGCTGGGCAACGCCCACGGTGGCCGGGAGCGGGCGGGGTCGGGAGGGCGCCGGCTCCAGCTCCTCCCCGCCCAGGCTGGCCGTGACGAGGGCCGTGTAGGCGTCGGGCCGGTCGGCGTCGCAGAAGGCGGGGAGGCAGGCGCCGTTGGGGCCGGTGACGGCGCTGTCGAAGCGGCCCCAGGCGCGGGGGTTGGCGGAGAAGCCGGGGGCGGGCTCCAGGTTGACCAGCGTGACCACCACGCCCTCCACCTGCTCGTTGGGGGTGAACTTGTCGTTGGCGTAGGCGCGCACCTTCACGAAGCAGCGGCGGCGCTCCGGCACGTCCAGGTTGAACAGCCGCCGCTCCCGGATCTCCACGTTGCCCACCAGGAAGACTCGCTCCTCCCGGCGGACCCGAGTGGCCGCTGACCCCTGGCGCTGGAAGCCGCTCTCCTCCTCCCACAAGCCGGTGTCGGGGTTCAGCGACCACAGCTTGAGGGCCTCCACGTGGCCTGCCATGCGGATCTGGCTGGCGGCCACGCGCACGGCCACGGGCCCCGCCTGCAGCTGCTCCGCAGAGCCGGGGGCACGGAGGTCCACTGAGAACATGCCGTAGGTGCGGAGCGGGGCCAACTCGCCGTCGCTGTCCACGAAGCGCAGGTCGCTGGGGGCGGCGGTGGCGGCGGTGAGATCTCGGGGGTCCACGAACGTCACCCGGGCCTCCACAGCCCCCGAGTAGGGTTCACCGTTGGCTCTGCGGAAGGCTCCCGGCGGGAGGACCAGCTCGCCCAAGGGGGCCTGGTCTTCCAGCTCCCCGAGTGAGATCGTGTTGCTCTGGCTGGCATCTAAGATGACTGGGGCTTTCTTTCGCATGGCCTTGACCTCGTGGTACACACCCGCACCTCGAGGATCAAAAGGCAGGACCCTCACAGTGTCCATGAACTCGCCGCTGGGGTCCATGAAAGTCACCAGCAGCCGCTGGGTGGAAGGCGGCACCTCGATGGTGAAGTCACCCTGGTAAGACGTGAATCCGATGGGCTCTTGGCCCAGCAGGATTCTCGCAAAGTGCAGGGGCTCCCCAGAGTCAGCGGCCACCACACGTCCCCGGACCAGCCCCCGAGGGGGCAGACATTTCTGGCAGCCACACTCAGCTACCACCTTGACAGGGAGGACATAGCTGGAGCATCGGATCTCCTTGCTCTCCAGGCGGCGCACGGAGCAGCAGCGGGAACCGGCATCCCCACATCGGTGGCTTGAGCCTGCGGGGCTGGGGCAGAGGGTATAGGGGCAGAGGCCCACGTCCAGGTAGGCAGGGCCGCTGCCCAGCTGACTGCAGTCCTCTGGGAGTTTAATCAGGTGCTCACGAGGCAGGGGGTCGCAGGCTGGCTGGCCTGGGGCTGGGGAGCAAGAAATTAGCCAGATCAGCATAAGGAGGAGACCTCCATTGAGGCCAAGGTTGGGTGCCTGGACTGGGGTCAAGAGTTCAACCCAGGGGCTCAGTGGGGGCCTTGGATCAGACTCAGTGAGGTCAGAGATCAGACTGAAGTTGGGGCTCCTTTGGGGTTGAGTTTTGGCTGAAGTCAGTAGTTAGTTCAGTGTCAGGGCTTGCTCAGGGTTGGGGGCTGAGGATGCTCACCAAGCACAGTGAGCCGGGCAGTGCCCGAGCGCACAGCGCCCGCGTCATTCCACGCTTTGCAGTGGTAGGTGCCTGCCTGGTCTGGGCGCAGCCCCCGCAGCTCCAGATGGGCCCCGTACCTGTGTGTTCGCCTGTCCAGCAAGGTCCCATTGTGGAACCTGGGTAGTGGGGGAGCAACACCATGGGTACCCTTGGCACAGGGGAGGGGCTGCATCCACCCCCACCCCACAGGCAGCCCAGCGAGTTTGCAGAGCAGCTCCCTCCGGGTCTCTGCCGCACCGCATATCACAGGGACCCCATCCAACCCCAGAGCGGGGCGCAAGGCCCTCGAGCATGGGGCGGGGTGCTCACCAGAAGTATTTCTTGGGCATGGGGGTGCCCGAGGCTTTGCAGCAGAAGGTCACATTCTGGCCAGCCTCTCGAACACGGGACTCAGGGTGCTTCACTAGGTAGGGCTTCTCTGGGGATAAAGGCGGCAAAGGTCAGGGCCTTGTCCCATCCGAGCTTCTCCCAATGACTCTTCCCAAGAGCAAGGCCCATCCTTTTTCTTCCAGGGATGACCTATTTCACCTACGCCTTTTCTGATGATCCTCCGCCCTTCAAGTTCACGGCACATCTGCTCCAGACAGTGCCTCACCTTAATGCTTCCCTCTGCAACTCCATGTCTCACCTTGCGTCTTCTCCAATGACTGTCACATCTTATTTCTTTCCCTTGTGACCTCATTTTGCATCACATTATCCCAAGTGATTGGTGTCACCCAGAATTTCCTCCCCAGTTCCTCAGCCCCCTCAACCTCCTTGTCATGAGGCTCTTACCCAACTTATTAAGGACGACAGTGACCAGAGCGGATATGGAGCCATTGGCTTGGGCCTGGGCCATGCCTGCAGAGAAGCCGTCCATTTGGGCACTGATGTTGGCCTGGCTGCTGGCACAGACTCCAGGCATCTGGAAGGTTCCATGGGCATCACTGGTGGTCATGGTGCCAGGCCAGTCTCGCAGGGAGACCCTGGCTCCTGGCAGTGGTCGGCCAGATGGGGTGACTACCAAGCCCAGGAGGATGTGGTCAGGACACCCGCAGGTTTTGGGACTACACCCTGGGAGGAGAGATACAGGGAGACAGAGGAGCCTCTTCACCCCCTCCTGGGGAGGGCTTTCCACTTTGTCAGTCACTCAGCAACAGTACCTAGACACCCCCCCATCTTGTGCCCCTCAGAGGCCTCAGCATGACCCGGCTTGGAGCAGCCCCTAGTATGAGGGGGGGACGTGAGGCTGAGTGCTCAGGGCTGGGCTAAGGGGAGGAACCTGGGGTCCAGAGCAGTGAGGAAGATGATCTGGAGGAGGGAACAGGAGAAGTGACTCTCTCAAGGCAGAGAGACTCCTCCCAGGATGCGAGAAAATGTCCAGACAGGGGCTGGGGGCCCAGCGGGGGACTGGGTCTTGGGCCCAGAACATCTCCCTCCCCTCCCAATCCCGCGGTTTCTCCATAAAATGGAAAATTCCACTGGAAACTTCAGGAGAGAGGCGCCGGGAGGGCAGAGCCAGGCTGGGCAGGGTGGGGACCCCACCACCCCATTGGCTACTGTGCTCCCCCACCCTGCCGCCGGCTCTGCCGGCCCAGTCTCCAGACTGTGTTTGTGGAGCCCAGGCCGGATCGGAATTTCCAGTTGCCTCCTGGCTGGCCTGGTGTCTGGCCCTGGGAGGGCCTGGGCATCGTGTCTGCCAGGGTGTGAACGCGTGTCCGCGTGGGCGTGGGGGACAGGCGGGGCTGTGAATGCCACGCGTGTGTGCACCCCAAGAGTGTGAGCCGTCTTCTGTGTGTGTCCACGTCCACCGGGCCATCCACATACTCGGCCGCGTACACAGAGGGAGCACCCTCTCAGATCTGCCCATGCCTGGACACAACCCCCGTGGCGTCCACCCGTCCAGATGTACTTGCTCACCAGTACTCCTCCAGGGCCCAGAAGGGAAGGAAGGGCGGGTCTCCTTGTGGACCAAGTTCGGGCCCTCCAGGCCCCGCCCTTGTACCCAAGCTCCACCTCGTCCCTCCAAGCCCCGCCCCATCAGGCTCCACCTCAACTAGCCCTTCCCCTCTAGGTACGTCTCTCAACAGGCCCCTCCCCTCCACATCCTGGCCCCGCCTCTACCCAACCCTCTCCTCCAGGCTCCGCCCCTCCTACCTGGGCACGGAGACCGCACACACTTCCGTGCCTCCAGGGGACGCCCGGGACACGCATCCCCAGCGGGGCTTGGGCAGCGGCGGCGGCGCAGACGACGGCCTGGCCCGCAGCTCCCTGAACAGGGGCCCCACGGGCCCCACGAGCCCCACGCGGCCTCTGCGAGGAGGGCAGGGAGAGGAGGGTCAGGCGGCCGCCCACTCCAGGGACTGCGCCTCCTGGAAATCTGGTGACAATGCAGGACTGGAGGACGCCCCGCCACGGGCCTCTGAGGCAGGTACTTCAGAGAGAAGTCTTGCCCACTGCCTCCATCGGTGCTCCCCCAGGCGCACCTGTCGAAGGTGCAGTTGCGGTCCCGCCCCGCCCCCCAGATAAGCTCCCGAGGTTAGCCCTGGTGTTCTCCCTGCGCCCCGCACATATTTGGGGCTCAAAACACGCTCCCACAAAACGGAACTGTTACAGATGAGCAACTGAGGGCAGTGACAGGGAGAAGCGCTCCTGAGGACCTCTCCCTGCCCGCAGCTGGGACTCGGTTTTTCCCAGCCCTTCCCTTCTAAGGCCCCGCCCCAATCCGGTCCTGCCCGCTCCCCAGTATCACTTATATCGGCCCCGCCCCTCCGTAGCCCCGCCCACCATCAAGGCCCCGCCCCTCCTGGTCCCCGCCCTCACCGAGCGGGCAGCGGAAGCGCACGTGGTAGTTGGAGCAGCGGCGGCCGCGCGGCTGCTCGCGGTTGAGACACCAGAAACCGCGCGTGGGGTTCAAGTGCACGCGCTCGCCGACGGCAGACGGCAGGGCCCAGTCGGTGGTGCGCGCCTCCAGCGCTAACGGCTGGGGACACACGCGCGCCGGACCGTAATAGAAGCGAATGGCAGCCAGGCTCTCGAAGTCTCCGTCGCCGCCCGGGTGGTCCACGTTGAACCAGGACGTCCACTCGCTGGCCTCTGCGGGCACCGCACGCGCTGGGACCCCGGCCACAGCCTGTCGGGCCCCATCAGTGCATGCAGGGGCCCGGGCCGTGGCCTGTCCACTCTGTTTTGCGTGGTAAGGGCCTTCCTTACCTGCTGTCTAAGCCGGATCCTCCTCACCCTCCAGGAGCACGGGATAGCCCAGCCCGCCCACGACCCCTCCCAGATCCAGAACCCTCTAGGGCAGAAGGAGCTGTAAAGTGGTCACAGGACGTTGGCCGCCCCTTGCATCAGCCCTGGTTCCGCCCAATGCCTGAGCTTGCCCATCAGTGCACGCTGAGATCTCGCCCCCGCCCTCAGAATTCAGAACCCCTGAGGTGTGAGGAGATATAAAAGCAGCAGGAGGAGCCTGAGACCAGCCCTAGCTATGACTTTCTGCTGCCTGGCAGCCCCCCCCGCCCCCCCGTTAGCGCTAGCTGGGACCTTGCTCACTGCCCACTGAACCCACCAGGCAGCCTCTGTTTCACAGAAGCCACAGGCAGGAAGGGGCTGGCCTCCCACAGGTCAGCTCCTGCTTCCATCCATTCCCCAGGGAGTGCTCATTCCTTTCCTGACTCAAGAGCAACTTTCCTGGCCCAGAAACTAGAGACCCTAGGTTCCAGAACTCCTGCTTCTCTGACTGATGTGGGCAGGTTGTCCCATCCCCCCACCCCCACCCCCACCTCTTTTTCCTCCTTGACAAACAGCCTGGACTCTCACCTCCCTGCTCCTAAAACTTAGACCTCTTGGGGCACCATTCCAGGGGCTGCCATGTCCAGGGACTCCGGCTCTTCACCCAGCTTGTGTCCCCTCCTCACGTGACCCCACCAGCCAGAGCTCACACAGCAAGTCCACAGCAGAGCCAGGACTTGGACCCAGGCTGACTCACCTTCCCAGTCCTCCAGGGCTGGTGATGGCTGGCTAGGGCGCAACGGTGGACCCTCAAAGGCCCATGCAATTGCTGTGGGCTCCTCATTGGGGATGGTGCCTGTGGAAGGGGTGAGGAGTGAGGGGAAGGCCAAGCGCTGATGGAGACCACTGTGAGCTCTTTTTATGCAAGGTGCTGCCACGATCATCCCCATCTCGCAGAGGAGAAAACTGAGGCTCTGAGAAGCCAGAACCCAGCTCTGGCTGATCCCAAGGACTGCAGCACCCCCTCCTCCAGGAAGGCTCCCCATGACCCTCCACCCCAGTCTCCCACAGCCCCACCCCTCCCTCTGACCCAGCCCCAACTCCATGGGCTGGGGAAGTCTGTGTCCATCTGCTCCCCCAGACCCACTTCTCCCCTGGGTGTGTTCGGTGGTCATGAGTTCCGTGGGCTGTGCCTCTGCCCTCAGGTTGAGCTGCATTCCGCTTCATCCATTTGCCTCTGGAATTCGCTCCCTCAGTCTACCTTCCATCCAAGCTGCCAGTGGGAAGGCCTTGGAATCTAGCCTGGCTTCTCTGGCCTCATGTTATCTGAGATAGCCAGACTGGGCAATGACCTCAGACAAGTCCCTTCCCTCTCAGAGCCTCAGTCTCCTCATCTGAGAAATGGGCCCAGTTCCCCCGCTCCGGCCCTGAGTGTTCCAGAAACGGGAATTTCTTTTCTGAGTGGTGTGTGTGTGGAAGAGGGGAGGAGTTGGGAGGGGGGAGTGAGAGGGGACGGCTCTGACCCCATCATCCTGGGGCCAGGACCGGGTGCTTCGGGGTCCAAACGCTGGGGCTGAGACGGGCGCCCCGCGGCCCCTGGAAACCCAGAGAAACCTGAAGTTCAGATCCACACTCCGGGTACCCCTCCCGTCTCTTCAAGGAGAGCAGAGAGCAGAGAAGGTCCCCTCCCCGCCCTAGTTGGTCCCAGGGCTCTGTCTCCCCATCGCCTCCTCCCTCCACCCCAGGCTGGCGAAGGGGACCCAGGCCTGGGGAAGGTCCCTCGGCTGTCTCTCCAGGCGCGGCTGCATCCCAGGCCCGCTGCCAGACGGCCGGGCGCCTAGGGGGCTGGGCTGGGGGCTGGGGGCTGGGAGCGCCTCACCTCGGGCCCCCGCCAGGTGCGCGGCGGCGACAAAGAGGCAGAGTAGTGGTGGCAGTGACGCCATGGCCGGATCCAAGCGTCCGAGGAAGGGTCTAGGCTCTGCGGCGAGCTCGGGTCGGACTCCCGGAGGTCTGGCGGCCGCTGGGGCTGAGGGTGGGGGCGGACGCGACCGCAGGCCCCGCCCCGTCCAGGCCCCGCCCCGTCCAAGCGACCCTCTTCTGCCCTGGGTGACTTTGATGCGCGAGCAACCTCTCTGGGTCGCCCCTCTCGTGCGTCCGTCTGTGCCTCCGCCCTCGGGCTGGCCTGCGTTCCCCGTCGCCTGCTGGAAGTCCCTCCTTCAGCCCACCCTCCATTCTCCACGTTGGGTTCCAAGCTGCCTGCGGGAAGTGCCTCTTGGAATCGAGCCTGAAGCTGCCCCAGCCCTCCTGCTTTAGGCTGCTCTTTAGGCGACTCTAAGTCCTCCGTCGAGTCTAACTTCGATCCAGGTGGCTTTACACCACCCCCTACTCCAGCAGGCTGGAAGTCCCACTCTGAATCTACCCTCCACTTTTCTGGCTCCAGTTTTCTCGGAGGCCAGCGGGAAGTCCCACCCTATGTCTACCCTCCTGCCCTCCCACTTTGGGCCGCCAGGAGCCAGTGAGAAGTCCCCCCCGGGTTTGCGCACCCCGCCCGAGCTCGGTGCACAGAGGAGGCGGAGGCGAGGTGGCAGCGGGACGTCTGTTTATTGGCCGGGGTCCGGCCGCGTGGGCGCGGGGGGCGCTCACAGCGCCACCACGCAGTCGGTGCCAGTGTAGCTCGGCAGGCGCAGCGCGAACTTGCGGCGCACGTCGTCGGGCACGAACCTGCCGGCCACGAAGTGGTGGCGCCCGGAGAAGCGGCCGGCGCAGCGCTTGGGCGCCGCCAGCGACACCAGCACGTCGGGCAGGGCCGCAGCCCGTCCTCCGCGTCGCCGCCGGTCTCCGAGTCCCAGCCTGAGGGAGGAGGGCGGGAGGGGGATGGAGAGCTGGGAGAGTGGCTCACCCTCAGAGGAGAGTCCTGCCGCCCCACCACCCACTTCCCTTTCCCCCGTCAGACCAGCCTCTGCTTTCTGAATGGGAGTCTTGGTCAGACCTGCCTCCCCGTAGAACTGAGCCTCTGCCCTCAGACCAGTCTCTCTCCCTACTTGGAAGGCGTTTGCTTCTCCCTCTGACCACAGCCTCTACCCTCGTGCGTTTCTTACCGTGCTCCCATCCTGCTGCCCAATCTTCCTCCTCCATCTGACTCAGCCTCTGCCTTCAGATTACATCATTTCCACCTGCTGCCCTTTCCCAGTCAGACCCACGCCTCTGCCTTCTGACTCGGCAGCCTGTCCCCATACCTCCTTCCCTACCAATCCTGAGCTTCCCCGCTTAGACTAGCACCTCTTCCCACCCAGACTTCTCAGCCAGCCTGCCCCGCCTGACCAGATCCCCACTCTCCACTCAGAGGACAGACTTGCCTCCATCCTCAGGCAAGCCTCCCCCATCAGACCTGTCTCCTTGCCCCAGGTTCTTGCCTCTGACAGGACGTGCCCCCTCCCCAGCCAATTTCAGCATCTGTCCATCCTCCTCTCTCTGCCTAGAGACTCTTCCTTCTGACCTGACATCCCTGCCTTCACCCTCAGACTAGATCTTGCCGTTTGACTTGGCAGGACCACCCCCCTCCATTGGGCCGTAGCCTCTACCACCTCTCAAATGAGCCTCCTCCTTCAGACCAGGGTCCTTGCCTTCTGTTCTGCCTCTGACTGGAGTCTGGGGCCACTAACTAAAAGCCTCCACCCTCCAACTATAATCCTTCCTTCTGTTACCCTAGCCTCCACCCTCAGACCAGAGAGCCCATCTCCCCACAGCCAACCCCCCTGCTCTGTAGCACCCTACTGGGACAGCCCTGGGGTCTTGCAAGCCAGGGGACATCCCCGAGTCCAGCCACCCCCGTGGAGGGTCTGGCTGGCCAGCGGCTGTTTGTTCCATCTGCCCATTGCCTAATGGCTCCAACAGGCGTGGGGTGGCGGCCAGAACAGGCAAGGCCTTTGCCAAGTGAGCTCACGTCTGCCCAGGCAACTGGGCCAGGGTGGGCAGCGGGCACGCTGGGCTGGGTGTGGGGGGAGGGGACTCGGGGTCACCTGGGCAGCAGCCTCGGTCTTCCTCATCTGAGGGATGGATGTGACCCTCAGCCTCACCCAGAGTGCACGATCCATCTACACTGGGGCCACTGAGGCTCCGAATGGGCAGACAGGCCAGGGCTACCAGAAGCTAGGGTACAGGGGCCCCCACACAAGCCCCCCAGGCCCCGATGTGCCCCCTCCGCCTGGCATGCCTGAGGGAATGTCCAGGCTCACGAGGGGGATGGACAGCAGCTTGAGTGTGGCCAGCGCACACGTGCAGGGGACCCCGACCTCGCCCGGCTCCACGTCAGGGCCCACCACGGCATCCACCACCAGCCCGTAGGCATTGCTGATGAGCTGGACCTGAGAGGGCAGGCAGGGTCAGGTGGCGGCCTTGGGGCACCGTCCCCCACCTCCAGTCCCAGTTGCCATGGAACGCTGACCTCCGTGGGCAGATGGGACAGGAAGGGGATGTCCATCTTCTCACACTGCGTAGTCAGGCCCTGGTGCAGCGGGTCCAGGGAGCGTGTGGGGTAGAAGATGGTCGGTTCATAGTCCTGGGGAAGGGCAGGAAGGAGTCAGCGCTGGGGACTCTTAGGCTCCCCTCGGGGTCTTAGCCCCCAGACCTGGATACTCGGCAGCAGACCCTGCCTGGGGCAAACACTGGGCATATTCTGTAACCTTTCCAGCCTCAATGTCCCCCTGGGACACTATCAAGAGGAGGAAGCAGGTCTGCAGGGACTGGGTGGGGGGTGACCCTGGGAGGCCAAGGGGATCCTTGCTACTCATAAACACCCGCAGGTGCCAGGCACAGACCAGCCCCACCGCCCCGTTCTGCTCCGGGCCACACAGGACCAGCACCATCCTCTGCTTCCAAGAGAGAGCAAGCAAGGGGAAACACCTGGCAAGAGGCACAGCAAAGTTAAGGGCACAGGGCTCAGAATTCCTTCTTGCTCCGGTGGGGAAACTGAGGCCCGGAGTAGAGGAAGGGATGGGGCTTGGGCCTGGAGGCAAGAGGACAGGACAGAGGAGAGGCGTCTTAGGTGAGGTTCTAGGTGAGGGGCAGGGCCTCTTGGGGCCTCAGTTACCTCATTGGAGATGCATAGTCCTTGCCTCAGGTTCTGCCAAGCCCAACCAGGAAAACGTGCCTCCTGCCACCACCCGGCACCCGGACTGCGGTTTGTTTATCCTCGGCCCGAACTGCAGACATTCTTCCACCTTTTTCCACCGCAGTGGCTGCCCCTCCCCCGCCCATGTTTCCAGGCCTCGGTCCCTCCTGGAGGCCCCAAACTGGCGGGAGCAGGGGAGGGGGGGAGGTACTTTTCCAACCTGCCATGCCCTGTCTCTTCGTCTCTCTCAGTCTGTCCCTCTCCATCCAGTCTCTCTCTGTCTTCGTTTCTGTTTTTCTGTTTGTCAGTCTCTATCTCTCAGACTCTCTGTGTCTCTGTGGGCCTGTGGGTCTCTCTGTCTTTAGCACAGGAGTTAAGAGTGCTGCTGGTGTTCGAGACCCAGCCCTGCCCTGATTCTCTGCACGGCCTCGTCCCCCTCTCCTCTCCCAGCCTCAATTTCCTTCCATCAAATGGGAGTGACGACGGCTCTGACAGGCACGTGAGGTGGCTCTGGGGGGGCCCCACCAGGTTCTAACTTCCAACCACACAGAGGGGAAGTTATTCGCATTTTGAGTCTCCGCCCCAAAGTCTCAGCAAGGTCCTGACCTGCACTGAGGGCGGCTGTGCCCCCAAGACACCAGGCTCAAAGCTGAAGACCCGCGACCGAGTCAGGGAGGGTGACAGCGTCTGGCTAGCTGGGACCAAGGGCCTCCTGGATGGACACAGGGCTGTCAGGGCAAAAACTGGACAGTTGGTCACCAAGGGCCAGGCTGGAGTTTAACTCCTGTCAGTTTATAACTCTTTCTTCAGAGGAGGAAACTGAGGCCCAGCATGGTTTGGCAACATGGCTTGAAGCACTGGATAGTATTAGACTCTTGGAGGCACCTCGAGGGCTGGGGCTTTGCCCCAGAGCGGGACACAGCTCTGCTTCTCACCCCCTGGGAGCCTGCGCAGCCCCTCCCAGCCTCTCGACCTTATTTTCCCCACCTGTGACACAGGGTCCTTTGGGGGTGCTCAGACTGCAGGAGCTGACGTCCCCTGTGCCTGAGACTCAGAAGGTGGCAGACACAGGCAGTCATGTCTGTACCTCAAGGGCCCCAGACTGGTCCCTGCAGTAGCTCAGTATCTGCTCCCCAGCCTCGCACCTCTGGGGGGCCCCGTCTCTGCCCTGACACTCACTGACACCCTGGCCTGGCCCAATGATGATCCTCTCTGGGCCTCAGTTTCCCCATCTGAGTGATGGGCTGGGGTGGCCCCAAGCAAAGAGGGCCTTCTTGAGGACAGGCCCATCCTGGCCATGGGGCTGGAGGGCGGGGAGGGGCAGTGCAGGTAGCTTTGGCCGTGGTGGGCTGGCCATTTTTCGGGTCAAGGTGAGGGTCAGGAGTCAGGTACCTTGGTCACAGCCACGGCACTAGCATGGCCGCACAACTCGACCAACTGCTGCCGCCCAAAGCGATAATCCTCCAGCAGCTCCCGCTCCAGGGCGGCCGCCTCCGCGGTGCTGGGGGACAGAGCAGGGACAGACCCTCAGAGACAGACAGAGATGGAGAGAGGACCTAGAGACAGACTCAGATGGAGCCAGAAATATTCCACCAATGTTCCGAGCCAGGCCCTAATGCCACCCGCCACCCTCGTGCAGCTGCCGCAGCCCAGAGCCACGGATCTTCCCTCAGTTTGCCTACTCCACGCGCACACGTTTGAACAGAAGCCTGGTAAGCAGCGGGAGATTTGAGCCAAAGCCTGACGCGCGGGCGCCCTCTGGTGGTCGAAGAAGCGCGTGGCGGTGCCTGTTGGCTCTATTGCCCCAAAGCGTGGGAGACTGAGCCGGACTCTGACGCCCGAAGGCCGGAGAAACCCAGAAGGGGAATGGAGCGTGGACTTTGATGGGGGCGACTGGGATAGATTTCAGGAAATAGAAACCACTGAGCGAGCTCCAGGACGCTGGAGGGGATGGACTGGACCGGGAGGTGCCTGGAGAAGTAGGTTTTGAAGGTTGCAGAGGAGTCTGATGGCTCACTTAGGAGGGTGGATGTGGGAGCCGCAGCTTTGAGACCCATTGGTGACCCTTCTTCAAGGGCAGTGAAATAAAATAACTGTGGCCAGAGAGACGGGGCCAACTCGCCTGAGGTGAAGCTCTGCCACCAACTCACTGAGTTACTGGGGTCCATTTCATCTCCCTGAGCCTCACTTCCTCCTTTGCAAAAGTGAAGGCGGGACAGGCTAATTTTCCAGGCCCAGTGCAAAATGCAAATGTGGGGCCCCTTGTTCAGAAATTACTAAGAATTTTAAGGTGGTGACGGCAGAGCATTAAACAAGTGTTGGGACCTTCTAAGTGCCGGGACCAAGCTGGCCCTGGCCTAGGGGACTTCCAAGGGGCACAGGCTTGGTGGCTGCAGAGAGTGAGAGCTGGCAATGAGGATGGGAAGATGTTCCTCACTCTAGAGTCAGGGGTTGGGGCAGCTGGGAAGGGTCTAAGACTTGATGCCAGCTTCTCCCAGGCAGGACCTCCTCCTGCTGAGGAAAAGCACCTACCCCTAGCTCAGCAGACCCTAGAGAATGTAATAACGATGATGATGATGATGACGACGACGACGACGACGCAGAACCTGGCCCAGAAGAGTTGGAAGAACACCCAACAACTCAGAGAAGCCAAGTGTCTTGCCCAGGGTCATGCAGGAAGCAAGTGGGAAACCTGGGACTTCCACCCTTGGCATCCATCTCCAGAGCCACGGGATGTTAGCAGAGAAGCAGAGGTTTGGTGGGATGAATCCTGAGATTCCCTTCTTTGATTCTGTGAGCAGGAGACCACAACCTTCCCGCCAGTTCTGCAGCGTGATCAGGCCAGGTAGCAGGAGGGGTGGAGGTGGGGAGTGAGGGCTGCTGTGGGACAGGGAGTCACGGGGGCTTCCTGGAGGAGGAGGCCTAGAGCACTGTAGGAGGTAATCCAGGTGGCAGGAACAGTGAGGGCCAAGTCCTTGTGCTGGGAATGAGCTTGGCAGGGTCAAGGGACGGAAGAGAGGCTGGTGTGGCTGAAGCAGAGCAAGTGAGACTGAGAAACTGGGTCAGGAAGACACTTTGGGGCCCATGCAGATGGGGGAGACAGAGGCTTAGGACAGGGAGGCCACATACCCTGAGTCACCCCAGCAACCAAGCCAGATTCAACTCTGGGCTTGTCTTTGGCCTACGTTGGAAGAAGCTGAAGGACCAGGTGAGGAAAAGGAGCTCACAGTGGAATCAGATGAAGAGCATCCCCTGGGCAGGCCGGCCCAGCTCCCGGGAAAGAACATTGGAGAAGGCGCATGTGTTCAGAAATGTGGCTCATTCTTCCACCTTCATCTTGTGAGAGCTCTGGCTGCAGCCCCCACAGGAGGATGGGAGGAGGGTGGAGGAGTATCCTTTCCTCCTCTCTTCTTCCCGTCCCAAAGCTTTGGCCTCAGCTGCCACTTGGAACATTATCTTCCTGCCTAACTGGGTCATTAGAGTGATAATGGGGACTCGTGGGCAGAGGGAGGTCCAGGCTAGGAGCCTGAGGGTGGGGGCAGGAGGGAATTCGAGCCAGTGCGGAAGGGGGACAAGGCAGAGTTGTTGTGAGACTGGGGGAGGGGGCTCAGTTATGAGGGTGCCCCTTGCTTCTCCCAACCTCAGCCCCCAGATGAGAGGCGCTTTCAGGCCCCAGGATTTGCCTGCCAGCCCCAGAAGGGCTGAGGTGATCTGGTTTCAAAGGGAACTGGGCCTGACACTCCCAGAATGCTTCTGGGAGGAAGCAAGGAGGACTCTAAGCAGGGGAGGCAGCTCTTCTGAAGTGAAGCCCTGAGGCCAGGGTGCCCGTGCCAGACCCTCCCTGCTCTCTCAGCTCCATCTGCTTCTCTCCACACTCATGCCTCTGCCCACTAGCCTGCCAGCATTGCTCACCTGGCTGCCTACAGCAGTTTCATACCCCCCAACTCCTCAAAACGAGTCGCAGGGGCTTTGAAAACTTGAACACCAGATCACATCATTTCCTATCCCAAACCAACTTATGGCTCCCCAGTATTCAGAGAATATTCAAATTCCTCACTATGCCTACACACCCCCCATTATGTCTCCAACCTCACTGCCTCCTCTCCCCTTGCTCAGTGTTCTCCTCCTACCCATCTCACAGCACCCCATCATTCCTCAGTTGGCATTTGAGGCCCAACACAACTGGCCCTGCCATCCCCCATGCCAGGTGAAGTCCCAGCTCCAGCTTCTAAACCATTCTCCTCCCCCTGCCTAGGATGTGCTGGGTCTCCAGGCTGAGTCCGAACATTCTCCAGTCACTGGACAGTAACTGCCCTTACTGAGAGGACAGCAGGCAGGTGGTCGCACGAGAGGCTGTTGAATGAATCTGTGTACAGTGAGGTCCACAGCCCTGCTTGGGGTCCCATGTCACAAGGGCTTAGAGAACAGAGGAGAATGACTCAGGATGAGGTGGGAGACACAGCTGCTGGCTCCAGATCCCAAACTCATCAGCCCACTGGCAAGTGGCCCATGTTTTCAAAACTCACCTTAGCACTGGCTCAGCCAGTGGCTTCCCTCCCCAGGCCTCAGTTTCCTTCTCTGGACAAGCGGCTACTGGCAGGGGGAGCACCAAGGAGGGGTGTGAGCGTTTGAGCCAAGAGTAAAAGAGCTCAGCTCTTGCTAGATGGGGAAGGAGGGGCGGGGGCTCCAGAGTCCCTGGGAAGATGGAAAGGGGACGTGGCCCAGGTTCTGTTGCGAGGTGATGAGGGAGGGGCTATCGGTGATGAATAATTCATGAGGGGCGGGCCTGCCGCGGATGCAGTTTCTCTGACAACACAGCTTCAGAGGCATCGGCAGCTGCAGGCTTAGTCTCTTCAGCGAAACGCAGGGTGGGCCTCGGATTCCCCGGGGCCGCATCCTGCCATGCCTCTGCCCACGATAGCCACTCCCAGCCATGCCCCTGCATCGAGTCCCCCAATCCCCGGGCCGCATCCCTGCCACAGTCTCCAGCGTCCCCTTCCCCGGCGTCCCCTTTCCGGCTGACCTTAGGAAACGCTGCTCCTTGTCCTCGGTCGCCTCCCCCGGATCTGAGCCGGTGCGCAGCGGGGCTCGGCCACAGCCGCCACAGCCTTTTAAGCGCATCCCCGGGCAGAAGGAGCCCCCCCTCCTCCCGCCCACCCTGCGTGCCTGCCAATCAGAAGGCGCCTGCGAAGGCGCTGCGCGCGGCCATTGGCCAGTGGGCACAGGCGGACTTAACCCTTCATGCCAGGAGCGGAGCCACTACACGGACAGAGGGAAGTTCAGAGCGGTGGATATTGACAGGGAAATGAAGTCTGGAGGGGCAGCGATGGGCCGGTTACCCCTGCTATGGGATCCTGGCCTGGGGGCAAGGGGACACGCCTCTGCCAGCCCGGCAAAACCCTGGTGCTCTCCTCTCCAGGTCCCCCAACCACCCCTATGCCGCAGTGGAGAGGCCCCCCCCCCCCCCCCGCCTGGAGAGGTGGGCTGCTGACAAGCAGGGTTTCAACAGGGAGGTAGGAAAGTCCAGGCATATCTGGGAGCCGAGGCTGGTGGTGGATCCAGGGGCAGCCTCTGGGTGTGTTTTGAGGCCACGCCACCTGGCATCTTCTGCCGAGTCCCTCAGGTCTAGTCCCTGCGTCCCCAGGCCGTGTGACCAAGTGGTACCCCCATCCCCCAGTCACTCAGTCCCTGGGACACTGACAGGCAGGTCTCAAGAGCATTTATTCCTTCCCGGTGGGGAGGGGGCAGGGGTCCAGGTCCAAGGGGCACAGGCCCCTACGTGTACCATATGAAGCCATAGGTGGCATTGAGAATCTCCTCATTTGTGCGCAGTCCATAGAGCTCGCCCATCATGGGGGTCACCCAGCGTGTTGTGTGGAACACAGACTCACCCACCTGTGGGGACAGCAGGGTATGGGTGGGGGTGCAGCTGACCCCTCAGGCCCACATGGCCTGCTGACCACTGTGTCAAAAGCTGCTGTCTTTCCCTCCTCACACCCAGCACCCACTACCCATCTCAGCCCCAAGTTTTCTGTGGGAGGCTGTGTTTCTGCAGTTGCCTGGACTCTGGCCCTCTCTGCCCAGGACCCACCTTCCAGTTGGGCACATCCTTCATGATGATGGCCTCCTCCTCCAGGTTCTCCCGGAGCATCTGCAGGACTCTGCAGGGACAGAGTGGGAGATGGGGGAACAGGCCTGGGGACCCTGAAGAGCCCCTGCCTAATGTACCTGCCAAACCCCTCCCTGCTCCACGCCCCCCCATCACCTCCCGCTGCTTCCAGCCCTGCACACACCCCTCTTCTCCTTTCCTTTCCTCCCCCTGGCAAACTCTTACTGTCCTCCTGCTCCAGCCCCAATGCCCCCTCCTCCAGGAAGCCTTCCTGTTCTGCCTCTTGGGTCTCTGCTGTTAAGTCAAGTCTAGGGCCCTTTCCAAGGGTAACAGCAGCCATGTGTGCATGAGGACGAGGCTGCCAGTCCCCACACGTGTTCTGGCAGTGTCCTGAGCTGCAGGCTGGGGCACTCAGGCCTGTGACTTCCCGACCCTGGCCCCAGTGGCCTCACCTCCGGTCCTTCTCTGCCTGCAACAGAGGCATCAGCGCGATGCGGGCCTCGAAGTCCTCAATCTGCAGGCGCCTGTAAAACCCCCAAACCAACAATGGGATCAGATCAGGCTGGGGTGATGGGTAGACAATGTGGCCCTCAGACACCCAGGCTGATGCATGGGGAAGGGGGCTGGGGCAGAGGCAAGTGAGTGGGACAGGCCTAAGGTGGTGGACTCTGCCCATGAGAAGTTCAAGATGAGGATGAGTGTGGGGGCCACGCTGCTGGCAGAGGCATCAGTCCAGAAGACCATTGGCTTCACACCTTTTCAATTAAAACTTTTTTCTTTTTTTTTTATTTATTTTTTTGTGAGGAAGATCACCCCCGAGCTAACATCCATGCCAATCCTCCTCTTTTTGCTGAGGAAGACTGGCCCTGGGCTAACATCCGTGCCCATCTTCCTCCACTTTATGTGGGATGCCGCTACAGCATGGCCCAACAAGCGGTGCGTTGGTGCACGCCCGGGATCCGAACCAGGGTCGCCAGCAGTGGAGTGCATGCACTTAACCACTACGCCACAGGGCTGGCCCCTAAAAAACTTTTTTCTAATCCTAAAAATAGCCTGGGCCTGATGATTGCAGTGAAACTGGGGGTGGGCAGTGACAACGACAACGACACACGTTCATCACAGGGCTCTGGGCCTTACAAAAACACGTCGCCTTCATCTCAAATTAACTGCCGGGTGTGAGGCTGCAGCAGGTGGGGCCTGCGCATCACAGGCAGTTCCTTTCTTCTCCCTGCTTTTTGGCTTCTTCCAAGCCACCAGCCTTGCTTGTGCTGGGGGGAGTGGGGGAGTGGCACCCAGTGACATGGCCCAGGGAGTGGCCTCTGGCCCTGTCCCCTCAACACCGGAAATCTCACACTGGAAGAGTCTGGATAAACTTCAGCCCCCACCTTCTCCCATCCCCAGGACCCAGAGTAGCACCCCCACTCCAGACTGCTGCCCCCATCACAGCTGCACACTGTTGTCACTACCATGTCCATCCCCCCTGTGGGTGGTGCATCCTGGGAGGCTGGGCCTGTCCAATGCAGGGGCCCAGCGTCTGGCACCCTCCAGGCACTCCTGACTCCACTCAATAATGTCCAGCGCCCTCCACATGCTGGGCCTTCTCCAGTATTGCCCTCAGGGATTCCTGGCCCTGTGGAGGGTGAGCGAGCTCAGGGTGCTAAAGACACATGCCCCAGGATGGGACAGGGTGGAAGGGCCCGGCCAGTCAGGGGCCAATGAGAAGGAGCCACCGGGCAGGGCATCTGGGCAAGCTCAGAAGTGGCCCGAGCCTAAATTGAGGCCACCATGGGCCCTGGTCCCTCAGGCCCTGCATGGCTGGCATGGCCATTGTCTTGCATAGCCTGTTTCTAAGGCCTTATTATCCTCACTCCCTGGTTACCACCAACAAAAACCGACTAAGAGAGCATGTACCAGGCCTCCCCCTCCACATTCACCTCAATCCAATGGGCCATCCTAACTTGGACCCTCCGGTCCCCAGTGGCAGAGGCCAAGGGACGCCTGGTGGCAAGCTCCCTGCTTACTAGTCATTTCTTGAGGGTAAAGCCCAGAAATGGACTTGTGGGGTCAGGGCTTGCACTCCTTGAGGCCCAAGGGGTCGACAAGGGGCCCCGACATACACCAAGTCCACAGGCACAAGGCCCCACCCTCACCAGTGCGCGGCCTACCTGCGTTCGCGGTTCCACTTCATCATGCTCCAGTACCCGAAGAGCAAGGTCCCGATGCCCACGGCGAACATGCTGTAGCCTGTGGGGAGAGGGGGCGCTGGCTCAGCGCCTGCTCGCAGGACAGGCCACCTCTCATCATTTCTTCTCGTGAGGCATGATCTGCTCTCTGTGCAAATACTCCAGAAATATGGACGAGGGAGAAGGTGAAAGCCCCCATGACCCCCTCCCTGAGGTGGCCAGGACCGTCTCTAGTGTGTATTTCTTCTCTTTTTTTGTCTTTGTAGAATGTCCACCAGCCCCATCCCTCGGCCCCCACCCCCAGCCCGCCCCGCAGCTGCAGACCACTCTTTATCCCATTCACCACCACTGCAGGCAGGGGACACCAGGCTGCCTCAGCTTTTCTCTCAAAAGTGAGGCTGCTGTGGCTGCAACACCTCTGCCCCCATGTCAGGGTTTCTGGAAGGTACAGGCTGGGGAAGGACTGCAGGAGAGCCCGAGGATCTAGATGTTTATGGATGGGTGGCCCTGCCCCCATCATCTTCTAGAAAGTTGTCTGGTTCCCAGTCAACTGGCCAGTCACCATGAGGAAGAACAGTGTCCACAGTTGTGTCCCAGCTCTCAGGTGGCTCCTGGCTGCCTGGGTCACCTCCCTGTGTGCTGCCCATGGGGGGCTGGACAGGACTGCCACAGGCAGGCAGTGCCCTGTAGGGGTCGCCTAGCCACCACTTGGGCTCCCAGGGTGCTGCTGCCTCCCGATCCAGCAGGGTTGAGGCCCTGCCCAGAACCCCAGGGGACAGAGGCTGCCATCAATATTTACTGAGCACCAGCGGGCACCTGCATTCTAATCTTGACTGACAGGCTGTGGGCCCGCTGGGGACTTCTGGGAGGCCCAGAGTTCCTGGCGCCTGGCTGGGGCTGGCTCGCCCCGCCCCCCTCATCTTTTGAGCCTCAGTCTCTTCTCTGGACAGGTCTCATGGTTGCCAGAATGAATCAACAAGTTCAGCCAGATCAAGCTCCAGTTAACACCCAGTAAAGGACCGGCAGATGGTGGGTGAAGCCACTCCCTGGGCCTCGTAGGGGGACAAAGTGGGGGCTCTCTCTGCTTTAGCTCAGCTCCAGCACAAGGCTCATCTGGCACCTCTGCTGGACCCAGAGATAAATGAGAAACTGGCTCAATTGTTTACCCCTTTAGTTCAATCTGTTAAAAACATCAGCTCAGGGTAAGACACTTTCACGTAACGGGGGACAGGGTAGCGAGGACACCTGTGCTGAGTGGCAGGACCTCTCCCGAGAGGCCCGAGTGCTTAGGACCAGCTCCTAGTGCGCCCATGGTTTGTACACAGCGGGTGGCCGCCTGCTTTGGGCACTCAATGTTCTCTCCACTGGGCAGGAGCGTCTCACTGGAGCTGCCTCATTCTTTTCAACAGCTGCAGAGAGGCCCAGGGGCCTTCTCTTCTGACCCAGCCCCAGGGACAGACCTGAACTGTCCTTGTGAAAACCCCTTCCCCTTACGCCAGACACCCACGTGTAGGCCCACCTGTAACATAAATTCCTTTATGATGATGTGGCTCTAACTCATCTCTTCCTGCCTGATGGTGGCGAGGCTGAGACCCCAGGCCCTCAGAGAGGTCTGTGCCTCTGGAGCTGCCAATATGGTGAGGGAGGCTGGAGAGGGGCAGGCCCAGAAGGATATGCGGGCCATGCATAAAGACCTAAATAATGTGTAATGCATCCTGTGTTCATGGATCAGAACTTAACCCTATTCAGATGGCAGCACTCCTCAAATTGAGGTACAGATTCAACGCAGAATCCAGAATCCCAACCATCCCCCCAGAGTCCCACTGAAACTGACAAGCAGATCATGAAATTCATATGGAAATGCAGAATAGCCAAAAATTCTGAAAAAGAAGAACAAAGTTGGAGGACTTGCACTTCACAATTTCAAAATTTATCACGCAGCTGTGTGTACAAGACAGTGTGGGAGTGGCAAAAGGAGGGACATGTACATCGACAGAACAGAACTGAGAGTCCAAAAATAAAACCTCACATTTATGGTCAATTGATTTTGGACAAAGGTGCCAAGAGAATTCAATGGGGAAAGAATAGTCTTTTCAACAATTTGGACAACTGGATAGCCACATGCAAAAGAATAAAGTGTGCTCCTTCCTTCCCTCATACTCAAAAATGAACTCAAAATGGATCAGAGCTCAGTGTAAGAGCTAAAAACACAAAACTCTTAGAAAACAGAAGAGTCAGTCTCTGTGACCTTGGATGAGGCAACGGTTTCTCAGATATGACACCAGAAGCACAAGTGACAAAAGAAAAAAACAGATGAATTGGACTTCATTACAATTAAAAACTTTTGTGCTAACACCATCAACGAGCTGACAACACAACCCACAGAATGGGAGAAAGTATTTGCAAATCATATATCTGATAAGGGAATGGTATCCAAAATATATAAAGAACTTTTAAAACTCAATCATAAAAAGATGAACAAGCCAATTAAAAAATGTGTAGGGGCTGGGCTGGTGGCGCAGCAGTTAAGTGCATGCGCTCTCCTGTGGCGGCCTGGAGTTCACAGGTTCAGATCCTGGGCATGCACCAAGGCACCACTTGTTAAGCCATGCTGTGGTGGTGTCCCATATAAAGTAGAGGAAGATGGGCACAGATGTTACCCAGGGCCAATCTTCCTCAAGAAAAAAGGAGGAGGACTGGCATCAGATGTTAGCTCAGGGCTACTCCTCCTCACAAAAAAAAAACGTGTAAAGGACTTGAATAGACATTTCTCCAAGGAAGCAATACAAAAGGCCAATAAACATATGAAAAGATGCTCAACACCATGTCAGCAGGGAAATGCAAATCAAAACCACAATGAGGTACCATAATAAGATACTCACACCCACTAGGATGGCTAGTATCAAAAAAATGGAATACTTGGAGCCAGCCCGGTGGCGTAGTGGTTAAGCCTGCGTGCTCCACTTCGGCGGCCCAAGGTTTACAGGTTCGGATCCCGGGCACAGACCTACACACCACTTATCAAGCCATGTTGTGGCAGGTGTCCCACATATAAAACAGAGGAAGATGGGCATGGATGTTAGCCCAGAGCCAATCTTCTTCAGCAAAAAGAGGAGGATTGGCAATGGGTGTCGGCTCAGGGCTAATCTTCCTCTCCAAAAGAGGAAAAAAAAAAAAAAGAATATTTTGCTACTCAAAGTATGTCCATGGACTGGTAGCATCAGCATCACCTGGGAGCTGGTTAGAAATGCAGGTTTAGCTACTCCAAGCCATAGAAAAATCTTTTAAATTCATGTTTTGATGCCATTTTTTCCCCCCAAAGCCCCAGTAGATAGTTGTATGTCATAGATGCACATCCTTCTAGTTGCTGCATGTGGGACGCGGCCTCAGCACGGTGGGAGAAGCAGTGCGTGGGTGCGCACCCAGGATCCAAACCCAGGCCGCCAGCAGCAGAGCGCACACACTTAACCGCTAAGCCACAGGGCCGGCCCAATGCCAATTTAATTTTAATACCAAAACTTAAGAAAGAAAGAAGTACAGATTCCTTATAACTATTAATTAGAATTAGAATCTCAACTTATGACTTAGAGATAAAAATTATAAATAAAATATTAGCTTATAGAAGTCTTCATTATATCAAAAAAATAAAAAACAATATATAAGCAATTAGTGTTGTCTAGATGCATAGAAATTGGAACTCCTATACGTTGCAGGTGGGAACATAAAATGGTACAACCAATTTAGAAGACAATTTGGCAGTTCCTCAAGATGTTAAATGTGGAGTTATCCTATGACCCAGCAATTCCATTACTAGGTAAAATTTCACCCAAGAGAAATGAAACATATGTCCACACAGAAGCCTGCACAGGAATGTTCACAGAAGCACTGTTCACAGCAGCCCAAGGGTGGAAACAACTCAAATGTCCATCAAGTGGTAAATGGATACCCAAAATGTGGTCCAGCCATACAAGAATATTATTCATCCATAAAAAGGAATGAAGCACTGACACAAGCTACAACATGAACATTAAAATCATCATGCTGAGTAAAAGAAGCCAGACACAAAAGGACACATAGCAAATGATTCCATTTATATGAAATGACCAGAAGAGACAAATCTATTGAGACAGAAAGCAGATTAGCCGTTGCCAGGCGCTGGGGGGAGAGGAGAATAGGGAGTGACTGCTAATGGCGACAGGTTTCTTTTTGGGCTAATGAAAGTGTTGTAAATTTAGATCATGGTGATGGCTGCCCAATTGTGAACAGACTAAAAATCAGTGATTTGTACAAATGAAATGGGTGAATTGTATGGTATATGTGACTATCAATAAAAATGTTAAAGACACAAGAAAAAAAGAAAGAGCCACTGACTGGCTGGGGCCAGGGGAGTGGAGAGAGGAAAGCTGGGTGAGAGATGAGGGGAAAAGACGGGCGGCGGGGGGGGGGGGGGGGGGGGCAGTGCTGGGGGAGGGCAGTCACTTTGGAAGCAGCGTGGATTAAAGGTGGCCTGAGCCAGCTTGGCATGTTCTAGGATGCTGGTGGTGAGCAGTCCAGGCAGAGAGAAGGGGACTAGGTACCAGGCTTGGGGCCACAGGGCTTTGGACAGGAGAAGGGGAGGGAAAGACTGATGGGAGAGGGCCACTGTGGACCATGGCTCAAAAGCAAGGCTGGAGGAGGGCCCAAGAGGACTGAAGCTGAGGGCGGGGTTCCAGATGAAGAGCAGGGCTTTTGCACTTGCTGTTCCCTCAGCCTGGGGGACTCCTAAGAGATGTTCTTCTGGCCCACCCTGGCTAAAGCAGGCT
This sequence comes from Diceros bicornis minor, assembly GCF_020826845.1. Taxonomy (NCBI): domain Eukaryota; kingdom Metazoa; phylum Chordata; class Mammalia; order Perissodactyla; family Rhinocerotidae; genus Diceros; species Diceros bicornis. Next base: position 6,904,332 of record NC_080759.1, on the reverse strand, counting down.
ATGAGGTCCCCGGGACAGGGCCCAGCACCATGTGTACACGAAACAAGCAGTTACTGAATGCAGGCACATAAATAAGACCCCACCACCAGAAGGGCTACCTTCCTCACCCCTCTGCACCCAGGAAAGACTGGGATGGGTTTGTATGTGCTACAACGCAAGTTGGTGTAAAGGGATGTGATTAGGAGACCAAACTCCAGGCAGTGGTATTTAGGGCACACAGGAGGCACTGCTGTGTCATAAACTGAAAGAAGACCGGGATAAACGGCATGTTTGTGACTTAAAAAAAAAAAAGAGAGAGGCGCTGGCCCCGCAGCCTAGTGGTTAAGTTTGGCGTGCTCCGCTTTGCTGGCCGGAGTTTGGTTCCCGGGCACAGACCTACACCACTGTCAGCAGCCACGCTGTGGCAGCAACCCACATACAAAATAGAGGAAGACTGGCACAGATGCTAGCTCAGGGCAAACCTTCCTCAAGCAAAAAGAAGAAAATTGGCAACAGATGTTAGTTCAGGGGGAATCTTCCCCAGCAAAAAAAAAAAAAAAAAAAGGGGAGAGAAAGAGACAGAGATGCTGACTGGGGGGAGCCCAGGGAGGTGGGAGGGCTGGGATCCTTCTGCAGCCTGGTCTGGACACAAGACACACAGGTGCACATGTATAAACAGACCTTGCGCCACACACCTGAGGGGTGCACCGGCCTGGGTGTGAAGTTATACCTCAAGAAAAGAAATGAAGAGGCTCAGATCATGTTATATTGCTTCAATCTATTCTAGGATGAGCAGAGTGCCCATGTGGTGCCAAATCCAGCCTGTAACTTGTTTTTGTATGGCCCTCAGGCTAAGAACACTTTTACGTTTGTAAACAGTTGTAAGAAAGCAGCAGCAGTGGACAGAGACCATCCGGCCTGCAAAGCCTAAACTATTTATCTGGCCTTTTACAGAAAAAGTTTGCCAACCTCTGTTCTGGGATACAAAAAAGCCAAGAAGGGGTAGGGAAGGATTTCAGTTTTCATTTGACATTAACTTTTCTACTGTCTGAATTATTACATTTTTTTTTACCAACTCCCTGAATTTTTTTGTTTTTTAATTAAGGCATAATGTGCATAATATGCACAAGCTTAAATGTAAAGTTTGATGAGTTACAGCAAATGTGTTCACCCTTAACTGTTTTAAATTTTTTGTATTTCTCTGTTAACCCTGGGTGCACAGTATTGGCGGCTTTTTCTTTCTCTCTTAATGTTTCTGTGTGGAACCCAATAATAAATTTTAAAATTTTACTCAAAACATTTGAAAAATTTAAGAATACACATTCCCGCGACATCCTGCAGGTGGGGGCCACCAGCGAGGAACCACCGCACAGAACATCTTTTAAATTCCCTCAGTGTTCTGGGTTTCCGCCCCAGCTTTGCCCTGGGTGGCCCTGAGGGGAGGTCGCAGCCTCTCTCCAGCCTCAGTTTCCAAACCTGTAAAACGAAAGCAGGGCGGAAGGCTCGGGCTAAACTAATCTCGGTTTAACCAACTGTAAAATGGGAATAATTAACAGGACCGACCTCCAGGGCTATTAGAGAAAGAAGCAAAGGGCTTAGTAAGCAATCGACCTACTGCAGCAGTCGTCACTGTCATGTACTGAAACTATCAGGGATCCCCAGGCTCCGCCTCTCGCCACACCGCGGGGGAAACTGAGGCCCGGGGCCTCCCCGGCGCCCCGCCCCCGCCGCGGGGCCCACAAGGCCCAGACTCTGACACCCCGGCGCAGGGCGACACTGACCCGACAGTCCCCGACGTGGAAGGTTCCGCTTGTAGTCGATGGGGCCGTAGCCCCCCGGCGGGGGCATGTCCTGCTTCACCTTCGACGCGGCCATGCTCTCAGGAGCTGGTACTTCCGGTCGCAGGCGGAAATTACGTAGCCGGCGGCCGCGGCCATGCTGAGTGTGGCGGAAGCGGCCCCGCAGGTCTAGGGCACGGCTGGAAAACCTAGGGCGCCGGCGCAGCGACTGCACAGCGTGGGAAAGCCCCAGCAGCGAGGCCTGGGGTCGACTGCGCGGCCCGGCTGCGGCTGAGGAGTCCTCATTTCTTCTTTTCCCAAGTGGGGCGTGGCTCAGTCGGTGTGGACGCCTGGAGCCGGTCCGGTCGCCCCGGTCCTTGCACTAAAGGACGTCCAGTTCACCTTCCCTCTGGGGTGATGTGCTGGCCAGTCATAAACTCCAAGCTCCTGAGGGAGCCAGGTCACCGAGTTAAGCCCCCTTTCCCGTTTTCTCTCCCCCGGAGGGCTCTGCGGCAGCCCAGGGCTCCACATGGTCAGGGCTGGGTACACGAAATTGGGGGGCAGTTGCTGCTCAGATTCGAACTCACGAGGAGCTGCCCCAATGCTAGGCACGGATTCCGCTACTCAGTGGTGTTCGGGATCCCTTGCTAGTAGCCTCTCATCGGGAACTGGGCCATTCAGACAGATTATGAGTCACAAAGCCCGAGGGCCTTGGGGGATCCCGCGGGGCGGGGTCCGGGCGGCCTCCACCCCGAGGCAAGGTGACGCCCGTGGTCACTTCACAAGGCAGAAATTGTTACCTGGGCAATAAAAGGCACCACAGCGGCGGAGGCCCGGGAGTGGGCACATGGGGGTGCGGGTGTGCAGGTGCCAATCGCCATGGGTTAGGCCCAAGATCGGAGTCCGGCCGCCCCCCGACAGCAGCCGCCTCCTGCTCCCCGCGCACCCCAGGCGCCACCATGTCGGGCGACAAACTTCTGAGCGAACTCGGCTATAAGCTGGGCCGCACGATAGGCGAGGGCAGTTACTCCAAGGTGAAGGTGGCCACGTCCAAGAAGTACAAGGGCACGGTGGCCATCAAGGTGGTGGACCGGCGCCGAGCGCCGCCCGACTTCGTCAACAAGTTCCTGCCGCGAGAGCTGTCCATCCTTCGCGGTGTGCGGCACCCGCACATCGTGCACGTCTTTGAGTTCATCGAGGTGTGCAACGGGAAGCTGTACATCGTGATGGAGGCAGCCGCCACCGACCTGCTGCAGGCTGTGCAGCGCAACGGGCGCATCCTCGGGGGGCAGGCGCGCGACCTCTTTGCACAGATCGCCGGCGCCGTGCGCTACCTGCACGACAACCACCTGGTGCACCGCGACCTCAAGTGCGAAAACGTGCTGCTGAGCCCGGACGAACGCCGCGTCAAGCTCACCGACTTTGGCTTCGGGCGCCAGGCACACGGCTACCCCGACCTAAGCACCACCTACTGCGGCTCTGCCGCCTACGCGTCGCCTGAGGTACTCCTGGGCATCCCCTACGACCCCAAGAAGTACGACATATGGAGTCTGGGCGTCGTGCTCTACGTCATGGTCACCGGGTGCATGCCCTTCGACGACTCGGACATCGCGGGCCTGCCCCGGCGACAGAAGCGCGGCGTCCTCTACCCCGACGGCCTCGAGCTGTCCGAGCGCTGCAAGGCCCTGATCGCCGAGTTGCTGCAGTTCAGCCCGTCGGCCAGGCCCTCAGCGGGTCAGGTAGCGCGCAACGGCTGGCTGCGCTCGGGGGACTCCAGCTAGAAGCCGAGGTTCCCGCCATTCCCGCGGCCCCGAGCACTGCGCAAGCGCAGCGCACGAGGGAAAGGCGAGCTTCAGGAGTACTGCGAAGCCGCGGCGCGCCACCGCGCACGCCCCCTTCCCCCTCCCCCTGTCCCTCGATGGCGGGGGCCCGCAGTCGCCTCTGTCTGGAATCTAGCTCCTACTCCACGATCCCGAGAGTAGGAGGGCGCATACGCTTCCTCGATTCCGCGTGAAAAGGCCCCAAGAGGGGGCGGCACGAGAGGAGATGGAAGCGTTGCACCTGCGCGGAATGAGCGATGGCTGCGCGGCGGGCGATGGCTTCCCCAGCCAGCCATGCAAGTCGGTGGGGGACGGCACGCCCCGGACACCCCCTTAGAACTTGCAATAAACTCGCTCTTTCTCGCACCTGGCTCTAGCGATGGCTCCCTTTTAGGGAGCAGAGGGGAGGGAAGGTCGCTTCCGCCGAGGAAGGCAGGCGCCCCATTTTAGAGAAAGGCTTGTTGAGGTTCCTGCTCTAGGTCTCAGAAGGGAGTTGAGAAGATTCAAAACGGACCTTTTGGGCTCCCCAGCATGGGCAGACTCGAAGGGGATTTGGGGTCGTCCCCAGGCTCATGATGGTCCTGGCAATGGAGATGCTGGGCTGGGGAGCAAGGACCACAGCACCCTTCCTGTGTTTGAGAATGGAACGGCCGGGGCGTGGGGGCCATCTTTCTCGACATAAACTGAGCGTTTACAGATGACGGAATTGAGACATCTTGGGCAAGATGTCACTTGCCCAAGAACACAGCTAGGGTTTGAACCCAGATATGGCTGAAGTAGGGTGGGGAGGTGTGGAAGTTCTCTTTGGTGGGGTCAGAGGGGGAGAGTCGAGGGTAGGGCATGGGTTGGCTGGGCAAGCTGGTTCATTCAGTCCTCTGTTCATTCATGCATTTATCGAGTGCCTGGTGTATGCCAGGCTCTGGGACTCAGCAAAGAGGCTTGGATTCATCCCTGTGCTTAGCGAGGAGGCAAGTGAAAAGTGAAGGAAAATAAAATGGTGTAGAAATAAAATAATTGTAAGTTGTGCTAAATGCCGGGTCGGGGGTAACCAAGGAGGGACTGAAGCAGGGATGCTTGAGCTGAGCCCTGCAAGAATCAGACACTGGAAGCAGCAGAAGGAAAGTGTTCCCAAGACTGAATGGAGCTCCTGTGGCTGAAATAGAGAGGGAGGGAGAGGTGGAGAGGTAAAGGTGTATGTCCTGGAGAGGGGACCCCATGGGCCTGGGCGAGATTGGGGGTTATTTTGCCTACATTGAGGTTCCTGGGTTTAGTGACAGTGGCTGTTTGTCATTTGGGGTGCATGGGAAACGTCTCCCTAAGTCCTAATTCTGTCTGCCTCCATTTGAGCCCCACACTGTCCCTGAGGGAGCTGCTCAGCTGTGGGTCCCCATATCCCATATCCCACACCTGCTCACTCACCCTCCATGACTTTCAGGTGCCCTGGGGATTAAGTGCCAGCTGTCCCCTCAATTCCTTCTAACAGGCTGTGGACCCACACCCCCCATTTGCAGATGAGAAAATAGAGGCTAAGAGAGGGGAAGTGCCTTGCCTCCAATCTTGGCTGGTTTACATCAAAGCTGAGACAGAAAACCCAACCCCTCTGGTTTACGCAAGAAGGGTGCCTCTCCTGAACTAGGCCATGCCTTAGGCTCCCCACCTGGAAAATGGGGGCAGGAACCTATCACAGGGATTGTTGCGAAGAGGCATGGCTCACTGGAGGGCTGGGCCCCCAGCTTTCTCAAGTTTCCCACTGCACTGGGAATAAAACCCACATCCTTGCCCCTTTCCCCCACCCTCCAGCCACACTGTCCTCCTTCTCCTCGACCTGCCACACTTATTCTCACTTCTGAGCCTTTGTATTGGCTGTTCCCACTCCCTGCACCACACTTTTTTCTTCATTCAAGACTTGCCCTAAAAGGTCACCTCCTCTCTGACATCCTCTTCTTTCCCTCCTTGCCCTTGTCACAAGGTGCAATCCCAACACCTGCGGTGTGGCACATGCCTTTTTCTGTCCACCGATGAATCTGTGTGAGCAATGAGGCCCAGGTCTCCTCCTGCCCTGTGACCACAGACCCATGCCTCAGTTCAGAGAGCACAAGGTCTCAAGGACCAGGGCGAGTGTCCTATTTGTTAGCTAGAGAAGTTGCTCGAGACTCACCCCTGGTCCATTGAGGAGCCTGTGCCTGATCCAGCGAACTCACTCGAGGGCTTGAGTGTGGAGCCCTTGAGAAAGCACCCCATAATTGCACTTCTCAAGGCCAGTGCTGGGGTGTGGGGCACCAGTCAGGGTATGTCATGGGTGGAGCAGGACAGGCTTGGGTTTAATTTGTCATGTATTCTACCAGCTCTGTGCCTTGCCCAGGTGAGACCGAGCTGACCGTGGCATTGGGGAAGGCCGTCAGCCCCCAGACTGGAGGCAGGAATGCCCCCAAAACAGGAAACAGCAAAAAAAATAAAAGTGCCTAGGAAAATAGGGTCATATTTTGTGCACATTGTTCTTCACTAAAATGATTACGTCTCCCTTTGTGAATGAAACTTGAAACAGTGTGTCAACCTCTGGAAACAAATTTTCACCAAGAATTGTTCATTTCAGAGTCAGCTAATGGCTGATGGCTCCTGGCTCCATCTGTGTTTAGAATCCACATCTATAACATCACATCCTGCAGCAAACACACCCAATGCGGTGCCAAGCCTGAAAAGCACTCCGGAAAAACCGGCCACTCTGGGCTGGAGACTGACAGGGGCTAGGAGCCAGCCCGACAGGCAAAACCCACAAGATTCTCACCCCACTTCTCCAGCTCCGTGGGTAAGCAGGCACAAAGCCGCAGGTTCTGGAGGAGATAGAGGCCCGGAAGTGAGGCCACAGTTGCCCAGTTGGAGAGGACTCAATCCCTGTGGGAAGTGAAATCTGAAAGAAGTCCAAGAAGCAGGTGTCTCATCCTTTGCTCCCGGTTAACAAAAGTCAGCCTGCTGCACCTTCCCAAGTCTCCAAGCTGCCCCAAAGCTGGGATGAAATAATGCAGAGAAACCAGGGCCAAGGGGACGAAAGAAAAATACAGCCAATACATCTTCCATCTCTTTATTGTCTTTCAGATTCTAAAACTTCCTCATGACACAATGTATAGCCATTGATTCCAGCCTCTTTGTTTATTGGAACTTTTATTCCGGTTTGGTGGCCGTTTTTTTTTTTTTCTTTTTACATTTATTATCAAAGAATTAGAGTCACAATAAATACAAGTGACACCCCCCCAACAAACCACCTCCCAAATACCCTGCACTAGTGTAACTGTCTATTACACTTTGTTAAAGATTATAAAACTTTAGCTGTCCTTTTATAAAAACCTCAGTCCAAGTTCTTTAGGCAAATGTCACGTGCAGCATAATTCAGCATCAAAGAAAAACCCTATGGTGGAGCAGCAAGGACCGTCTTTTCCATTATTTACACCCCTGTGATGAGAATATATTATTTATATAGAAAACTACTCCCTGTGTCTGTCTACAGGAGTGAGGTGTGGAACACAGGAGCCACGAGAAACAGCAGGACTGTACTCAGTGGCCTCTTTCATTCTCTCTGCACTGGGGCGAACTTTTGCTTCACAAGGGTCTTGGGGTACAGACAGGACCACAGGCCACCCCGGGAGAAGGGCCACTATCGACCTTGTTAAAGGTGTGGGTTCAGACGTCACAGATGGGACACTGGGGACCAAAGTCCCCATAACATGGTCAGACAGCCGGAGTCATGGGCGGCTCCAGGTAGACACACATCTGTGTGAGCATGCAAACGTGTCCCCGTGGGTCCACACACACAGTCATCAAAATGGGGAAGGATGAGCTCTGTGAACCCCCCCACCCCAGTCCACAGAGCAGCTGACATTTTGAAGTTTCCAGTTGCCATCAAGGGTTCATGTCACAGATAACTCGGGACCGTTACAATCTACGTCATTTGCAACTGGTCGCTGCCACATTCTCATTGCTCCTGGGAACCAGGTCCTCTCAGCTCCGAGGCTCCCAGGGGGAGACCAGGACCCCAGCACCTTGGTCAATTTTGAGGGGTGAGCTTTGCTGCTGGGAGAACACCCTTAACATTAATATCCTTTCCTAGTATGATGAAACTCCACACCCAGAGAGGTATTTAATAAGGTCTTTTCCTGTAACATCATAAATTTCATCACACAACCACCCATTTAGGGCTTATCACAGAAGCTGCAGTACAAAGCGGGAAACTAAAGGAAAAAAAAGAGGATAGTAGTTTTGAGACAGTAGAAATGAACTAAAGATTAAGGCATCTCATGTTCTTGCCCCCCCCCCCCCCAAAAGCTGTTTACATCACAGTAAATCACCCCTGATGGGACAGTTCCCAGGGATGCTGGGCTGGAGGAGGCAGGGCCTGGCCATCCCATCCTCTACCTGTGGCAGTCAGGTTTGTACTGAATTCAAACCTGGCCCAGAGGAGAAGTCCAGCTAGGCAAGGTGGGGAGAGGTGGTTCCTGAGCAGTGACGAGCGAGGTTCTGATGCGGCTCAGCTCAGGGCGCTGGAGTCACAGACCCAGTCAACCCCAGCCGTGGCACACTCCTCCAGTGCAGAGGTGACCTTGGCCCAGATGCCTGATCCCGAGTTACTGCACAGAACTGAGGTCTGTTTGCCGGGAGGAAAGGCCGGCCTGGATGCTCCTTCTAGGGGGATTTGGAAAATCTGGCCTGTGTCACTGAACAGAGAGGGCTAACAGCTCAGGGTAGTATCAGACAGGTATTTATTTGCCAGGCACATAAAAAAATGTGAGTAGTAGAAATGTTTGCATACTTCTGATTTTTTGGTGTAAAAACACACCCTTTCCCCCTCCCCATCCTGAATGTCAATTTCTCTCCTTTCCCCCAAATCCCTGGATCTTGGAATGGAAGCAACCCTTCCCTGCCCTCCCCTCCTTCAGCCCATCTAAGTTATGCACCCAAAACAAAAATCTATGAGAAATTTGGGGTTTTACACAACAAAAAATTAGAGCATTTTGCAAAACTAGGTTTTCTACTGCGTGTCAAAAAGGTTTTCTAAACACTGATATTCACACACCATGAGAGAAGGGGTTAAATGAGCCTTTATTAGAATGTTGTAGCAGTGTGTTTGAAGAAGGTGGCCCTACAAAATAAGGATTTTAAATTAAGTCCCTAACTGCATGGATAGGAAAACCAGGGCTGGGGCTGAAGTGGGGAGCAGTGTACTCTGTCTCCACATGCATGTGCACACACACGGGACGCCCTTGCACCTGCATGGAGCCAGCCTGTGCACAGCGTGCACACACAACAGTTTCCGCCTTTCTTCATGGAATCGATTTTTAAAGGAGTGGGAGAAACCAAAACAAAACACAACTGAGAACAGACCTGATCCTTTGTAAGACATTTATGTAGACTCTAAAGAGGGTAAAAGAAAGTCTGAAGGCGAACCCTGGCAGCATGGCCCTGCTTTAAGGGAAGGTTGTAAACTAGACCCAAATGGATACCTTGAAGTTTGGGGGTGGGCAGGGGCACTTCCCCACCCAAACACACCTGACAGGAGCACAGGCCAGGGCAGCTTAGGATGTTGTCCATCAAAATAAGTAGGAAAAGAAAAGGAAAACATTTAATAAAATAAACCACAACAACAACAACAAAAACAACAGCCTGCCCCTCCAACTTCACACTCAGGCTCTGGATGTCGCTGCTGATTCTCTCCTGCCTCCTTGTTCAGCGACACGGGGCTCCTGGGCTCCCGGGCTCCCAGGCTGGGTCTGGGTTGCAGTTTGTTCTTCTGCGAAGTGTGGGAGGTCAGGGGTCTCTGGGATGAGCAGCAGCAGAGGCCTTCTGATGGAGCAAGGGTTGGATGGTCAGCGGCCCACTCTCCGGGCGTGGGGGCTGTGCTCGGCAGGGACCCTTGGGTATGCAAGGTTTACTTTAAACTCCATCATCATGAGGTGATTAAAAAAAAAAAATGTCAACCTAGAGATTGCCACGAAGGAAGGCAGCCAAAGACTGGGAGGGTAAGATGGGGAAAAGCAAAAACAAAACAGAACGCTCCACTTGACTTCAGAAGCCCTGGGCGCTGGTCTCGCCCAAGCATGTCACAGTGTCCAGAGTGAGCCATCCATGCGCCCTGCTGGGGGCCGAAGGGGAGGGCTGGGAGCAGAACCAGCCCCCGAGGTCTGCTTTTCTGCTGGTGTTGGGCAAACTAAAGGCAAAGAAAGGAAGAAAGCCCACAGGGAAGGTCCCCCAGTGATAATCCTCATCCACCTGTGAAGTGCCCCCCAGCTGCGACGAGACTTTGCAGCCAATGAACGGAGGTCTCCCTTCTGCAGCACAGCTGGTACTGGCTCGCTCTCTCGGGGAGCATGGTGTCTTCCCAAGCGGAGGGTGGCAGGGCCAGGTGGGAGGGAGAAGGGAGCCTGTTCTCCACTGGGCCCGGCTCGCACTATTTCCATGTGGCCGACTGGGGGATGGAGCGTGGTGGGATCATGTCCAGGAGGTACTCTCGCTGGCGGTCCACGGCCGAGGAGGTCTTGTGCACTGCCAAGCTTGGGCTGACAAACGCAAGGGCCCCGCCTGCAAAAGAATAGAGGGACAGGCCGAGACGGCCCCTGTCGAAGGAGGCTCCCAGGAGGAATCCAGCCTCAGCTGGGCCAACCAAGCACAGGTGGCACAAATCCCAGGCCTTGGAGCTGAAGAGAATATAAGAAATAACCCAACTGCCTTCCCAACGTTCCCAGCCTCTGCTGCGGTAACCCCAATAATCACATTCTGTCAGCTACCCAAGAGCTACGCCTAAACTGAGTTGTTTACCACAGTGCTGTTAAGAACAGTGAAAAACCACAAATGACTGAATTGTGCAACTGGGCAATCCAGTATGACAGAACATTATGCAGCCATGAAAAATGGCCCTGTCCTCAAAGAGTTTTTAATGATACAGCAAAGTTCTCTCATGAAAATGTTAAGAGGGACATGGAATGGCGAACACAGCATGATCCCTCTGTAGGACACACGTTTACACACAGGACCCTCAAGTGAAGAGGCAGATTGGGGAGAAGCCCCTGAGCACAGCATTGGTTCTCCTGGGGTGGAAAGTACCATTATCTTCTCCTCGCAGCTATCTTCTCTCTTTGTATTCTCCAAACTTCCACAATGAACAAGTGTCACTTTTATAATTGGATAATAAAGAAATGACCGCCACACATACCAGCACACACCGATTTTTGGCTGGCCTTGTGATAAGCACTGCCCCAGACACCCAGCTGCAGCAGGGCACCCCAGAGTCACTGTGTTACCTTGAGACTATTTTTGGTGGAGGTTAATACATTCTGTGGAACAAGTGTTCCGAGGTCAAATGCACTAGGGAACCCACCCTGTGTGTTCAAGGCTGGCACTCCAGAAAGCTGCTGTTTCCCTCAAACCACCACCCAGAAACCCAGGGTGACCAGGAGCACTGGCAGAACTCTTCTGGAAAATGCTGCTTTTAAACTGTGACTCTTTTTACCTCTAATCCTACCGTTGAACATAGCAACTATTTATTCCTTCATATTCCCTTCCAAACATTACCTTTATACACACACACACAGTTTTCACATTGGTGGTATCACTGCATACATACCATGCACACTTGTATTTGACTTTTCCCACTGATTTCATATACTTGCAAGTTTCCCATAAAAGGAATTTCCAACGAGCCTGTGCATTCTCTACTGTTATCTTAACATGCTGAGCAAAAGTATCTCTGCCTGGTTTATGATTACAAATGCCCTCTGCTCTCCAGGCTGTGTGGATTCTTCTGCAGTTGAGTGAAAGTCCTCCCTCCTCTCCTGAGCTCACTCTCCTGGGGCAGGCTCTGATACCTGGGCATGTTTCTAACTCGTGGTCAGCTGCATGCACAGTGGGCTCCCGTGTTTTGTTTGCACGGACAGTCTAGCCTTTCCCAGTTCTGACAAGGGAGACATTTTATGACAGTGCCTCTTCTTCCTACAGGGATGCAGCGACCACGGGCGGACACTCACTCTCACGATGAGAACACTCGGCTGTCTCTTTCTCTCAGCCCCTTTGTGCCTACCTTTTCCACTTTCCCATTTTTGATCCCCGCCCGTCCCAGGGTCCCCATCCTTCTCCTTGCATTCTTGTTCTCTTTTGTACTTTGCACCAGCTGACCTGTCCAATCCAGAGGGGAGGAAGAGAGTGTCTCACAGAGCAGGGAATGAAGGACACTGTCTGGGTGAGCAATAAATGATATTAGTGCACCAAGAAAGGTACAACATAACAGCAAAAACAGGTATTCCCAACAGCAGGAAAGGGCAAGGGGAGCATGAGTTGGCAAGATGAGCATCTGTGCTGACAGAAGTCCACTGGATGTCGGGGGAGATACTGCCTGAACTGGATCTGCCCCATGTTTCGGGTCAAGGGCTGAGAATTTGGTACAGAGCGTGCAGATATTGAGGGCGATTAATATCTATCCAGGGCTACCACTTGTTCAGGGCATCCTAGTTAGTGAACAGAAGAGAATGAGCTGAAGAGTTGGAGGAGTTGCTCTCAGAGAGCAGGCCTGGGGGTTCAAGGCCCTTGGTGCCGCTTCCGTTCACCCTGTGCATGTGCACGTCTTTGTTAAAAACAAGGAAGGTGTGGATCTGACCACGGCAAGGTCTCTACTTTGAGCCCCATGGGGGCTGCCCACCTGTACTCAGAGGTGCCTTCTTCCAGTTGGAGGTGGTGTTGCCCTTGCCAGCACTCACAGCTCTCTCGGAATGTCTGCCGGTCCTGCTAACAAGGGCTGTGGCCGAGGCTGTGTTCTGCAGTTTGGGCGACTGGCTGAATGTGTGCAGGACACCTCGAGGTGTGGTGGCCGAGCCCCGTGACAGCTGGCTGGAGGCCTAGAGTGGAGAAAGGGTGCAGCGGCTCACGTGGGGAAGCAGGTGGCAAAGAGCGAGACGCTCAGCGCAGCCTCTCCTTGCTCTGGCCGACCTCTTCCCACCCACACAGGGTCCCTAAAGTCCAAAATCAGGAGACCAGGTAAGTTACACCGAGGGGAGAGGGGAAGGGAAGGAGAGAGACAGACAGACAGACGAAGGCAGCATGACAGTCGGCGACTGACGTGGTCACAGTCTGGGACGTGAGGGCTGGTTGGTGGCGCGGTGCAGGGGGCTCCCGGCACCGCAGTTCTGACCTGTAGCACAGCCCCGTTACTCCAGTCGCGGGCCTCTCCTGAGCGGAACGCCAACTTACGCCGGGGTTTTATGACCTACACAAATGGGGGTTGAAATTGAGGTCAGCACTGTCCCAAGCTGGCCTAGGGTGACCTAAAGTGACCAAAGAGCAGCAGCTGTGGCCACGCGAGGCCCAGTCCCCACAGGACAGGCGGTTTCCCGAGGGCAGCACAGACACCCACTATGTGGGGATCTTAAGAAGATATATTTATTAGTGAATTACAAATGACTTCCAAGGATACAAAAAATTGCCAATGGGGAGTTTTGGGTCTACAGGGGGTGGGAAAGTAAAGCATTAAAAAAAAGCAGCCAAAAAAACTTAATTTCAAATTTGCTTCTCTCCTTAATTTAGCTAGAACATTTCTTCCAAATGCCCCTTTTGTATCTCAATGTGGCTTTCAGAAAAGTCCTTTAAGACAAGAAGTACTTGTCAGCCGGCACACTGCGAGTGAAAGCTACAAAATCTAAAAAAACTGCAAATTAGTATTTTTACCACCAAACGCCACCATTAAATGCAATTTAGACGCACAGTTAACAACCAGGCAGATGATCGATGAATGTGGGGCAGAACGTCAGAACATCTTCACTGCTAGTGACAACTCCCTGCCAAGGGAATGCGGCCCCTCTCCTGGAAGGCGAGGCCGCCCAGCCCACGTTCTCAGGCTGCAGGGCCACAGCTCCGGCCCTCGGACAAGGACTCTCACCTGCTTCAGCGTAGGGTGCGGGGCAGCAGCAGGCTCAGCCTTGGCCTGCGCGGGGGCAGTGCCCTGCTGCAGGAGGCGCTGCTCAATCTCCTGCTCCTGCTGCAGCGCCTTCACAAAGGCGGCCTTCAGCCGGCTTGTGTGCTCCACCTTGAGCGCCTTCTTCTGGTTGGACGCCATGCAGTTCTCACACATTATGGCGCCACCCTTCTCCTCCCGCCAGCGGCACGTGAAGTCCGTCTTGCACTGGGCACACATGTAGGGCTCTCGGGACAGCACAACAGCAGCTGACATCCTGCCTGCTGCAGGGAGAGATGGGTGGACTCACATGGAAGGAACAGGATGCCAGAGTCAGAACCCCTACCATCCCTGGGCAGGATGAGAATGCGGGAGAGAGCAGGAGCAGCGCCCTGGGCTAAGTGGCTCAGGCGGCATCGATAAACAAAAGCCCCAGTTGACGTTATCTGTTTGTTTAGTTTAGCAAACACATATTGAGTGCTGACTGTGTGCAGACACTAGGCCAGCCTCAGGGAAGGTTTGTGGGTAGAAGCAAAGTTGAAGCGCTTTGGAAAACGTCGTAGGTTAGGCGTCCTGGGTATTAACTCTCAAAGATATTAGTGGAGTCAGATTGGCTTCTCCTGATCACCTTTCCCACCTGCAGCACAACATTAGATCTCACAGGCAGACGTTTCTAACCCTCCCACACCTCATCACCAGTGGAGAGGAGATGGTGACCACTCCAGGCCACCACCTTGCCAGGATGGGCACCCTGGCTAGTGGGCGAGTTAACTAAGGGCTGATCAGTGAGTGAGCGTTCATATTGACAAGCACTGTGATCCACGCCTTGTAGATCAAGGTATTTGTTTCACACAACAACCTCCTGAGGGAGAATCTCCAACCACATCGTCCCAAGGAAACGGAGGCCAGGGTGATGAAGTGACCTATAGAGTCACATGGCCAGTCAGTGGCAGGGTCAGGACTCATAGCTGCTGCCTGGCTGAGGGGACATGGCCACTCTGGGGCCTCAACCCCCTTGCCTGGGAGATGAGAACATGGCATCTCCTCAGTCAGCCACAGGAAGGGTGACCAGCGACGCAACATAAAGCGCCTACTGAGGTGTAGCGTCAGTACTCTTTTTTTTTCTTCAATGTACATATTTTCGCCATTCAATGTGCAGGAAGGGGTGTTTTTTGCATTTTGTTCCTATCTTTTCTGTGTCCAGCACTCAGGGTTGTTTAACTGCCTCTTGAGCATTACAGACCATGGTGCTGAGAGACTCTTGGCCTTCTCCCCCTCCCCTGCAGCTCTGGGCCTGCCTGAGCTGCCCCTGAGCACTGAGGGGCTGTGCAGGAACCAACTCTGGGTGGACCTATCACCCCACAAAGCAGATGAGAGGTCACTTGTCCAAGCTGCCTGCAGCCCAGGGTCTACCTCAGGCCACCAGCTCTGGGCCCCTGCCTGTAGCTAACATGCTCTGGTAAGAAGAGCACATCTTCTTCCACACGTCCAACCCCAGAGGATTTGGTACCTGCTTCCCAGGCAGCTGCGGCCTGCGTGATCAGTGTCAGAGTTGACATATGGGTGTGAGGCTGCACTCAGCGTCCAGCCTGGGGCTCTGGGGAGTGTCAGGAGATGCCTCAAGCAAGGTTCAGAGCCTCCTCCCACAGTTAGGTCCTATTTGGGGCAACAGGAGAGGGCCACTGACCTCTGGTGAGAGAACCAGCAGAGACATGCTGGTCTGGGAGAGAAGAAGCCTGGCGCAGGCAAGTGCAGGATGAGTGAGAATTTCTTCCTGACTCAGGCCTCCCCACCCCTCCTTCCTACACTGGCCTTGCAGCAGCTTTTTTGCCAACTTCACTTCACCATCAAGGAGACACCAAAAGGATCCAGGTACATCCAGGCTGTGTCAGAGCCCATACCCCTCCCTGCTGGGCCTGGCTTTGGGGCCTGGTGGTCCCTCAAGGCAGCCTGACAGGTGGAACCCACCAGGCCCTCCCCTGCCCTGGACTGCTTATGGCTTGGCCTCCTCCCTCCTCAACTTTGAGCATCTGATGAGATGACATGCGGAGACGATTCAGGCTGGCTGCCCAATTAATGTCACCACGAGGCTCAATCTCAGGGCAGAAGCGTCCTCAGATCAGAGTCTGGTGGAAGCCCCCTAAGGGCCAACCTGGCTTCTCACCTACGTTTCCAATGTTGTTTTTGCTCACTACCCTGTATATGCCCTTTTATTCCTAAAACCTCCTAGTACACAGGTGTGCTTTCCAAACTGCTCCCAAGGAGGGTGATAAGATGAGTCTGGCCTAGACATGAGTGTCTTTCTCCCACCTTGGGGGCTCATGGCACTCAAGGCTCTGGAAAGTTCTTGCCCAAGAGCCCTATCTGGAAGCAAAGCCTGTCAGCCTCCCACACACTTTCCTCCTCACTGCAGCCCCGCCCACCCTCATGGCACACCAATGTCACAGGGCCATTGATGCTTGTCACCTTGGACCATGCACATGGGGCTTTGGGCCTCAACAGGGCCCAGCTCTTAGAGAAGTCCCCAACAAGAGAAGGAAGGTGCCGGTGATGTGTTTGAGGACTTATCCAAACCTCATAGCAAATAAATACTGATGACGTGATGTTGTCCATAAGATGCTCCCTGCAAGGCAGCTCTGGGTACACTGTAGGTGCACCAACATGTGCTGTGCATTGAAAAAAACCTATGTAACAAACCAGTGGTAAGAGATGAAAACAGGTCCATGGCTTGCTCACCTTGTGTCTCCAGCAGGTTTTGCACCACCTCCTCTAGGCCAACCAGATAGATGAATTCGTTGTTGGCAGCGCTCGGCAGGAAGTTCATCTCTGGGGCTGGGGGCTTGGGAGGGGGGATTTCGAGCAGTGTCTTCTCCAGTTGTTTGCGCAGCGCAAGCTTGGCGGCCGCCTGCCGGCTGGCTGGAGAATCAGCAGAGGTGACGACAGAGGCCACGCTGGTGGGGGTGGAGTTGGCCTGAGCAGAAGTGGCTGTCGTCCCTTTCAGCGACGCTGGGGAGGGCTTTCAGGAGACAACAATCTGGTCAGTGTGAGGATAGGCCCCACCACTGCACCACAGCCAAGGATGGCACGGTTAGCTGCACTGACTGATGAGTCCTTAAGAGAGTAGCTCCGAGCTGCCTGACATCAGTGAGCAGCAGGCAGAGCTGCATAAACTCACTGCCCTATGAGATGACCAATCCTGTAAACACACTAGTTGAGGTTTAGCTGATATTCAATAAACCGCACACATTTAACGTCTGAAATTTGCTATGTCTTGCCATCTGAGAACACTCATGAAGTCGTCACCATGACCACGTCAGTGCTCCCAGGCATGGCCACTGTCCTATTACTATGGCCTGACCCTCCTCTCAACACAGGTCTGGGCAGCCTCTTTCCTCACAGGGGTGCAATGGTGGTTCACTGTGGCGTCGATGACATTTCCCTCATGAGCATCTTTGCGTGTGCTTGTCTGGAGATGCTAATGTCTTAGTCAGCTCACATGTCGTCACTGTCATCAGGGTTACAGGGGAGATGAGCTCCTGGACCAACCCCTGCCCCTTCACTCCTCTCGATTTTTACTGCTCCTGCACTCCTTTATCATCTTTGTCTGGACCCTAGTGGCTGACTCTCCATTGTCTCCTTGCTCCAGTCTACCCGCCCCGTAACACTATCAAGTGCTCTCCCCAAACCTCAGAACTGACCATGCCAGTGCCCTTAGCTTTGTGGGGTTGAGGACCCTTCTGGAAATCAGAGGAAAGCAGCATACACCATTCCCATGAAAACACACACACCTAACAACTTGCACATAATACTTCACGGGGCTCAAGGAGCCCAGGTTGCTATCACAAGGACACCCACCCCCACAAAGGGTCTCCAGAGTCAAGCAAGACTCCCCAATGCAGAGGATGCCATCACATCACAAAACCTTGGCCTGGGTGCCCTCCTCTCACCAACCAGTTCCTCTTTGTCCCCCTCAAGGGCACCCCTGGCACCGCTGGGAGCAAAGCCACACATTCCACCACTGCCTGTCCCGTTTCCATCCTTACAGCACACTGAGCCGAGAAGAGGGTCTGGCACACAGTAGGAATTTGATCAACATTTATGGATGAAACTGCCTGCATAGGTCAGTCTTTTGCTCTGCTCAGGACATCCTCATATGGGTGGCAGACTTGAATTCAACTTTAGAGGAGGCAGGGACACTGCCCAGAGCCCTGCTGGCCAGGCTGTTATCTGAGGAAGGCAAGGATGCACCATGCCAAAGGAAGAAGGAAGGATAACTCGCCGTCAGCAAAAGCCTCTGCAGACCCAGTAATTTTATCTGTCAATGAGACTCTTGCTTCCAGCCCTGGTACCCATCTTCCCGGCTCTGCTGGGCAGGGACAGACCCTGCCCATCTCAGAGACTCTGTACAGAGGTGAAGAAACAAGTGGCTAAGAATAGAAGTGCTGGTGCTGTGAGGACATTTGCAGACGTGTTCTCCATACATGCTCTCTTGCCTGCAGTGGGGAAGGCGGGGAGGGCTCCGGTGCCCCCCAGCCCTCTCCAAGCCCATTGGACACCTCAGCTGGCCTCATCTCTCCCCACAAACCTGCTGTGCCCCACACACCGCCTCTCCCAATCCCTCAGTCTCCCCACAGCTCAGCTCAGGGCTGCACCCCTCACCCTCTCAGCAGCCATCTACTTCTGCTAGATAGCAGATATGAACACAGGACTCCTGCCCATGACTTTCATGTCCCAACAGGCCCAGAGGAACTCAAACCCAAACCCTGTGGAGTATCCAAGGCCTCATCCGGCTCTGAGGGAGCAGGCAGGTCATGCTGCACTGCCCTGGAGACCTGACTGTGTCCCAGGACCAGGAGCCCTTACAGGGGCAGTCACAGAGCACACGCCCCATGCTGGGCCCTCACCTGTGGGATGTTGACAAGCAGACTGGTGCTGGGGACGTTGGCGACGCGGATGAGGCCCTGCTGGATGATCCTCTGTCCCTGAATTTGCACACTAGGCACAGATGCCCTGGGGGCCAGGAGGAGTGGCGGTGGCCCCGTGCTGGAATGTTGTCTGATGTTGTGGATTTGCTGTCAGGGTAGGGTGGGGTGGGGGACAAGATGATGAGAGGGACGATGGAGCAAGGCACAGGGAAGGGGTGGCCCCATAGACCCCAACCCCGGGAGCTTGGGAGGACCAGGAAGGGTCGTTCTTGTGAGGTGGACAGTTGTTTGGGGTTGCCGGACACACTCCTGTCCCCTAAGTGCACCCCTAAGAGCACCTGCTCACCTGGGCCCCCCTGACAAGTGGGGGCATGACGACCTGTGAGCTCGTCTGTGGCCCCAGCTTTGAGGACGCCTGCTGTCCACCACGGACCAGGGGCGGCGGGATGACACTGCCAGGCATTCGAGTCGAAGAGGCCTGTCAAGGACACCAACCCCCAGATCTTTTATGGCTTTTTTTAAAAATGAGTTCACCGTTCTTGTACTTGTTTAAAAAAAGAGGGGGTAGATAGAGAAAATAAAGCTAAAACGCTTATTTATTCTAAACATGGAAGAACCAGGGACACAAACTCTGACATGAGCTGTGCAAACCTGGGCTCACTCAGGACTCAGGGGCCCACCAAAGCAAGAGTTCAGCTAACAGGGACCCGTGCTGCCCGCCTGCTGGTCTGAGCTGGAGACTCAGGCCTGTTTGAGGGGAGATGGGCCCTTGTCCAGATCTCAGTCCTGTGGCTAAGAGCAGGAGCTCTGCTGGTCTCACTCCATGGACAGAGGAGGCTGTGAGTTGTGCTGGGACGAGGCCCTTGCAGGTCCCACAACTGCCCTGGGGAGAATCAGGACTAAAGGAGCCGGGTCTGCCTAGCATCTTAGTCCTCTCTCCAGTCTCGCTAGGGGCCCTCCCAATATCAGCATGATTTGTTTATGGTGTCAACGGTGGCCTACTTTGGGCCTAGAGGTTTGGAAACACAAACATGCTTTATGTTTTGGGCTGCAGCCGGAAGGCCTCACTCCAGTCTAACCAGAAGGCACAGGCAGCCTTTCACAAGAACTGATTGGGGCTGCTCAGGATCCTGATGCGGAGGGAACACTGACCTGAAGCGATGGCTTGCCGGAAGGAATGTTCTGGGTGCCCCGAACTAGCGGGGGAGGGGTGGTCACGACACTCCCAGTGGAGCCTGCGGGCTACAAGAGAGGAGGACACGCGGAAGATGAGAGGGCCGCCAGCCCCGCTCCTCCCACACATAAAGCCGACGGTGGAAGACTGGTTTTCTTCCTCTTCCAAAGGCATTAGGCTCTCAAAGGTTCTGTTTCCAGCCTGCTAAGTCCATCCGGGGCAGACACTGACACGTTTGAAACGGGCAGAGAGATTTTCTAGCATCCCTCAACCCCCTAGGGACTCTTCGCATCACTCTTGGTTTAGGCACCAGCTCTGCTATCCAGGGGACAGGAAGGCTGGCAGTGGTGCCTGAGGCAAAGGACCTCAGCCAAGACAGGACAATCCCAAACTTGGTGAGAAAATGCTGGGTCCAGGCACTTCTTAAAGTCACATATTCCACTAGAGAAGAGACAGTGACAGACTTGGTTCACTTTACCACGTCTTAAAGAACTGACAAGGAAACGAGTAACAGGCAGGCTCTGTCCATCAGGAGATTAACAGACGCCAGGCAGTGTCTATTTGGTGACTAAGGGTGGGAGCTCAAGCAAACCCCCATGTCAGACCAGTAAGTGTCCTCCTGTCCGGCTTCCTTAAGGGGACACATGTTCTAGACACTCTTTCACGGCTCATACTGCCCGAAATGCATTTACTTTCTGGTTTACTGAGATAGTGATTACAGTAAAGGGAAGGGTAGCTTCATCACCAACCAGGAACCTTCCCAGAATGGGGCACCAAAAAAGCCCAACAAAAGAAACTTGACTTTGCCTTACGTGGTAAGCAAGCACAAGGAGCCTTGGGCACCAGGGGAGATAACAGGAGCCCCAGGACTGGGCCTCTGGGGCCTGGGCCGTGTTGTGGCACACCCCTGCTGCATTCAGGAATCTGTCCACAAAATCGCGGTAGCCCCCGACAGCCAGCATGGCCATCCACAAGGCAAGAGGCCTTTCTGGAAACAGGCTCTGGACAGAGCTCTTAACCCAGAACTGTGATTCCAGCAGCTTCAGAGACATCTGCTCTCCATTTCCTTGATGCTTTTAGTCTACAGGGAGTGAGTTTTACATACTCAGATCCGGAATATCCTAGACTGAAATGTACTCTGACATCCTTTCAGCTAAACTTGAGTTCTGCAAATTTCCATTTCAGACCTTGGCCCTCATGCCCCTGAGGAAACCTGTGCCCTCACAACCAGCCTTTCTGGCTCCTGGCGCTGAGGTGGGCCATGGTAACGACTGTGGTTCTAAATGGCTCCCACTGACCCCTGAGGAGGGAAGAGACTTGCCCACACCTTCTGGGCAGTGGTTTCCTTTTGTATTTGACTCTGCCGCAACTTTTTCAATAAAACGAGTTTTGCTTCTTCTAGTCTTAACTCTTCTTTCAGTTGCTTAATCATTCTTTCTCGTTCTTCAGGACTGCTTTTCTGCAAGGACAAGAGAACAAGGATTGGCAGGGAGGGCCGGCAGCCGGGGAGCACAGACTCCTCTGGCACCAGCTCCACTTGGGAGTACCATCGGGCAGGTTGTTACCCAGCATGGGGACAAGGCTCACCATGAGGGCCTCGGTGCTGGTCTCCTTCAAGGCCTCCTTCATCAGCCCGTTCACTCGCGGGCTTGCGGGCTGCTCACTGTCAGACAGCACGATCACGTCAGGCGAGGGGGCTCTCCTCTCGGACTTCATGTCACTGTGGAGCAGGGACAGCAGGTTGTTACCAGGGTGCCCTGACTATGCCAGACACTGTTCCCCAGAGCCCTTGCCCACACTCCACAGACGCCTGGAATTCAGCCACAGACACTGCAAGAAGGTGGGAGTACGACCACCCCTCTAGGTCTCCACAGCCTCTCTTCTTGGGCCTCCCCACAAGCTGCCCGGGCTGCCTTCTCTCATTGCACTCACCACACAGCAATCAAACCCACCAGTTTACAAGTGGGTCCTGCAACAACCAGGACTATTCGTGGTGCCCACCTCCATGTCCCCAGGGCTGAGGACATCTGTGTGTCTGAGAGTGATGTAGCCATTGTGGAAAACACTGCAGCTTTCTCTACCACGTGGCTATGTGTCAGGAGCCCTGACAGCGGGCCAAGACCACGCTCAGCCCTGGATCCCAGGGCCAAGGTTAGGTCTTGGCCCGCTGTCAGGGCTCCTGAGTGCTGGTGTGATGGAATGTGTGCGCCTCACAAACCAAGGGCTGCCACCTGCCCATGCTGGAAGCCACCTGATGGGGAGCCTGGCCTCATGCAAATCAGCCTATCTTTGCTCGACCCAGACTCACTGACAGCCCTCACACGTGGGCAGCCCACCTGTCCCCAAAAGATGGAGGGCCTGATCCACATGCTTTTGGCCTGCACTCTAGCACATGGACACGGGATAGTACCACCTCAGGAGGTGGCCGAGGCTGCCTGCTGGATAGTTCTTCCTGGGTCACACGTGGCCTCTCTGTCTTGCCAGTGGCAACGTGACAGCAGTGGCCACATGTTTTGAAACTGACTAGAACACAGAACACATTTTCTCTTGCACATCTGGGTACTCTCCATCTATGTGATCTGCTCACAGACTGGTTTCCAGCCACCCCCACCTCCCACGCTCTAACAGTGGGTTGACCGGTCTGCTGCCAAGGCCACCTCTACCTGTTACCTTTTTGCCCTCTTAATCCAATCCTGCCCACCCCACAAGTTCCCTAGGATGTAGATGCATATCTAGTGCTGCTGAGCTTCTGCTATGGTGGCAGTGACTACACACACACAAGGACCAATGAGTCCCAGAGACGGCGCTTTGCCCCTGCCAAGCAGCTCCGTTTGCTGAAGGCATAATGTAAACTTTCCCTTAAGATCTGGCCTCAGCACATGTGTTGAAGGAATTGGATCCTTCTGTCAGCAGGAACTCCAGCCCAGGACAGAACGTGTCCGCTAGGTGGCACTGTGACCCAGAGAACAAAGTCAACTAAGTTGACTGGTAGTAACAGCTCAAAGTTGCCACGCTCCTTCCACCAGACCCCAACGGAGCAGGGACAGAGTCACAGACAGAAAACTGTGCTTTAACAGCCCACGGAACTGCCTTTTCCATTCCTGGAATGAGTTGAGTCTTCAGGGAAGAACATTTGCTGACCCTCCCTGGATCCTGGACGCCCCCCTCACTGCTGCCCACACCCCGCCTCTCCGAGCTGCATGGTGGCTGCACTTCAACACTCCTAGCCCTGATCTGATTTAACCAGCACAGCTGCCGGCTGGCCTCTCACAAGAGAGCAGGGGAATGGGAAAAAAGGCACCATTTCAAAGTATACAATCCCCTCATTGGGCTACCAGCTGGCACTCTCAAGGCCAGAAACTGGCTGGTTGTTTATAAAGTAAAGTAACCAAGGACGTCTCACTTGGCCTCACCAAACCAAAGACCAATGCAATTTGGGAACTGCTCTTTCAAATCTGTGTCTCTCCCTGAGGACTGCGCACTCCACCCAAGATCGACTTGCAAGGTGATCTCGGGGCTCCAATTCCAGGTTCACAGACACTGAGCGGACGCAAGGTCCCAGCACAGGACCCGTGGCCACTGGTTCCAGGCTAGGTGAGCTCCCAAGTGGCTGTATCAGGAGGCTGCAGGCAGGCAGAGCACCAGCCCAGGCAGAACCACATCTAGAGTTATAGACTGCAGGCACTTCCTGAGCAAATGTGGCTGAGACCACGTAATCTACAGGGATTTATCACTTTCTATCAGCTCATTGAGGGCGTGCATTTCTTCTGAAGGTGAGATATCTAATAAAACTCAAGTTTGCCTGAGGGAAGAGGGTAGGGTGAGGGACCGAGACCATATGGAGGCTAAAGCTCCCTGAGATGGCCACTCTGACCACAGCACTCCCATCTTGGCCTCAGACTAATCAATAACTCGTCCAAGAGATGACGTCACCTCCCATCAATGATCACTCAGCATCCCAGCAGCCAGCAGGGAGTGAACTTCCTGTATGCTAATCAGGCCACCAAAATATCATGTGACAAAGGCATTTCCCTCCTTGGTCACGTGACCCTTTAACTGTGCCTTCCAACGTGAAAACCATGACAACAGCCAGTTCTAACCGGTTTGTGACACGCAGCCTTCATTTTGAGAACTGAGGTAGAGTTCAGGTACTGTCAGAAAATGGAGGCGCCCAGCTCACTCTGGGGCTGCCGGGCTGCAGGCACTTCCTGTGTGGTGCTGGCCCACAGGGGACTGTTGGCTTGTTACAGGGACCCGGGTCACTTCTTTCAAACACAGAAAGGACACACCAGCTCCTCTAATTTCCAACATGAAAAACTTTCCTAAGCTAAATTTGTAAAGCAAAGGTGCTTCAAGTGTCTTGTACTTTCCCAGAGAGTTCTTTTAATTCAGGAAAAAAGAACACCTCTTTGACACAGGCTCAAAATTATCGTATTTTTTTTAATTGTTTTAAATTATAAAATGATTTAGGCCAGGAGAACAAAAGCAAAGGAAATCTAGCCCAACCTGCCAGGGGAGGGGGGGCTGTGGCCAGGTACACGGCTTCATTCCATGGTAGCCGCCTGGGCACCAAGTCTGTTTGGAAACGACACGATTTCAGGGCAAATCCAATAAGACCATCCTGCCAATCTTAGGAAACTTTATATAAAACATTATGATCAAAAGAGATTTAACATGACCTACAAAAATCCCTGGAAGCAGGCCAGGCTGTTATCAGCGAAAACAGTCTCACCGCCTCCTCCCCATATGCCGGCCCTGGCTAAACAAACACCAAAGTTCTGTTACCTGCCAGGAACTTCCTGTCAAGTTTCCTGGAGGGTGGGCTAGGATTATAAACTTAACTCAAAACAGGACATCACATCTACAGCACCAGGTGACCGTCCCAGCTGCTGACCAACCAGTGTTAGTGCAAAGTTAATATTTAGTGTCCTCCAGGCCTGTGCCAGGGGAAGAGGTCGGATCGAGGGAACACAGAAACTGTCCTCGGGGGCTCTGACCTCTGTTGTTCTCTGCCTAGGGAAGGCGCACTTCATCCACACTCATTCATTCATTCACTTACTCATATTTGCTGAAGACCTACCTAAGAAGCAGGTGCTACGGCAGGCAGTGGGGATTAACCCCTGGATAGAAGGCAGTTCTGTCCCTAGGGTCCACCACGAGAGATAGACCCAAAACCAGGATGGGGAGAGGCACGTGGGGGTGTGCCCACTACCACCCACCTGAGCCCAGAAGCAGCAGGGGCAGTTTCTCTGGAGCTCATACAAATGCATCACCTTGCTGCCCCAGACCTCCTCAAAGCCTGCATTTTGACAAGATCCGGGAGCTTCCTGCACATACTAAGGAAGTTGGTGATGACTGTGAACCATGGCCCAATGAGGCCTTGGGACAACAAATTCCTCCTCAGGACTGGCCCGGGGAGACAGGTAGGGCCAGCCTCAACCATTCCTTCCCTACTCCCCTCATCTCTTGGGCCTGGCTATATGGGGAGAGGCAGGTGGCTGCTAGCCGTGTTTAAACGTGGAGTGGTGGGCTTCACTAGACCTAGCTCCAGCCTCACCTGCTCCTTCTGCAAACACTCACCCTGACCCCACCGGATTCTCCCCTAGGGCATTCCTCCCACTCGAGACCTCACATCTCCCAGGCCTCTCTGGCCCCCAGCCCCTGTACTACAGGCTCCTCCTGCCCACAGACATGTCCTGTCATGGGCTCCTCCCACTTCCATGTTCCTCCACCACACCCTCGGGTTTCCCCTGTGAGCCCCAACTCACCCTTCAAACCGTCTGTGCCCTCAGAAAGGTCCCTGGCTGGCCCAGTTATTCCACAACCCGGCCCTGGAAGCATGGTCAGCACTCCCTCAGTGTGCTCATGGGGAGTCCCCACAGTGAACACCTGGGGAACCACTCCCCCGCAGCCTGCATACCTGGGGAAGCCTTCTCAGCCCTGCTCCCTGCTGTCCCTCCTGCGTGTGGGGAGATCAGGGCAGAACTCTGAGGGTTCTACTTACAAGCAGCACAGGGCTGAGCAGGGACCCCCTGCCAGTGACCAGCTCGCTCACCCTCACTCCAGTAAACTCGTGCCAAGGAAGTACCTTCACCTTGCTGCACAGAGCCAGCATGGCAGCCCTATGCCAGATCAGCCCACCCTCCTGCAGCCTTCCACAGTAATGCTGTCATTGGGGGTTCCCGCACCCCAAGCTGGAGCTGGAGGCCATCACAGGCACACATGCCATCCTACTTGGAGTTTGTCTCCACAAAGTCCAGGCACTGTGGCTCCCAGTGAGGGCTAGGATGTTCCCCGGGTGACCCGACGAGCAAAGGACAAGAGAGAGCCCTGACTTGACACCACAACCCAGAAAAGGGGGTAAGACCTGCACCTCCCCAGAGCCAGAGGGGCAGGAATCTCCTCCCAGTGCCATGCTGGCTGAGGTGGGAGAGAAGCCACAGGGCCTCCTTCCTCCCAAAGCCTGTGGTCATGCCTACTAAAGTGAGCACCAAGCCTGCACACTACGAGTCATTCCTGCACAAAGCCACCCAGGTCTCACTTGGATCTGCCTCTTGCAAGTAAGGAGCCCAGGGCAGGACACTTCCCTCTCCATGCCTCCTACAAGGACGAGGACAGGAATCCTTGCCCTGCTGCCCCTTAGGGGTGCTCAGGGCCAAGGAGGCTCAGACACCCTAGGAGGCCGTCAGGGGCGTTCAGGCCCAATCCTTCCTGAAGTAGTAAGGGGCTGCTCGCTGTGAGTGCCAGCTTGCACAGAGCAGACAATCGGCCTTGGAGGGTCACACTCGAATATTCACAAACCGGCAAGTGCAGGGACTGTGTCTGCTCTGTGCGCTGCTACATCATGGCGGCAGGAGAGTGCCTGGTATGGTGGGTGCTCAGGCCAAACGGTTGGCGCACGCCCACCACTTGCTCTTCCTTG
Organism: Diceros bicornis minor; assembly: GCF_020826845.1. NCBI lineage: Eukaryota > Metazoa > Chordata > Mammalia > Perissodactyla > Rhinocerotidae > Diceros > Diceros bicornis. The sequence continues at coordinate 6,877,809 of NC_080759.1, read as the reverse complement.
GCACCTGGTTCCAGAATGGGATCTGTGAGTTCACAAGGAATCCAGTAATGCCTGAAGACAGACTGATAACCTGGCACACATGGGCAGCTCTTTCCACATGTACAAAGATGCTGCTAAAGGATGTGCAAATCCACTTAAAAGGACTTCTGAATTCTGTGTCATTATGTGTCTTTGAAAGCAATACGCCCTGGAAATCCAACCCCTAACCTGTGAGTCCAGGACTTTAGTAGATGTTAAAAAGGAGACCTAATACTCATGGGTCGACAAAAACCTGTACAGAGGACCATGGTGCTACACCCTGGCGAAGTCGTTCTGCCCAGCTCTAAGAGGCCTGTGGAGGCAACTCATTCCAACTGACCCCCACCTCCCAGCACTCACACTCCCATCCAGTCCTATACCCGGGACCTGGGCTGGTTTTAAGACTCACTCTCTGAACTACAGGAATGTGGAGAAAGCAACACTGTAAGTTTCCAAGGCAAGGCCACAGAAGCCTTGCAGTTTCCACCCGTGCCCTCGGAAAGTGTACTCTGGGGGGTCTGACTGTGCTGAGACCACCCTGGTGTAGGATGTCAAGCTAGCCACATGGAAAGAAGTCACAGAGACAGACAGAGAGACGGGCCCAGCCACTGCATGTGAGTGACAAAGCCACCAGGGACATCCAGTCCAGCTGATGTGGGACTGCAAGCATGAGAGAAGCCAGCACTCAGCTGGGACCAGCCAACCAGCAGACCCGACAGACAATGCTACACCAGTCCGTCATTACTTTAAACCACTAGGCTAACAGGCCGGCAGCCCAGCTCTGTCCCCAAAGAGCTAGCCCATACTACTGTAACTCCACATCCTCCCTCAGACTGTCCCCAACAAGGCCACCCACCATAGACACTACCTGGGACAAAGCAGGGAGAGAGAAGTCGGGAGAGAAAATCTGCCCATGGCAGATACAGACTTGAGATGAGAAAGCCTGGTGTCTGAGTCAAAGCTGGAAAGCAATTACACATGCCAGTGAGCCCCCCTATTCCAGAAATACTTCTAGAAAAGCCCTACAAGAGAGAAAAATAAGACAGTTACTACCAGTTTCCGGGTTAGTCCTACCACCTGGCAACATCTTGCTGGCAGGCCCCTTCATATTATGCATCTCAACAGACACATGCTTCCGGGATCCTTCATAGTCACCTGGGCGTGGGGGCTACTCACTGGGACTCCATAACACCCCACTCTCTTGTCCCAAGGGGAGCTGTTCACTCAGAGACACTCGGTGTGATAAGAAAGGGAGCTCTGCTGCACACAGACACAGGCTGCACCCCAAAGCCAAAGACTCGCCTGCCCCAGGGGGTGGTAGGTGCTGACCAGTGCCCGGTCCCCTCCTCAGACCCTCCCACCCCCCACCCCCAGGCCCTGGAGCCCACCTGCTTCCCGCCAGCCCCAGTCCCTCTGCAATTCCCTGGACTCCCTTCTTGGCATCCATTACCACTTCTCCTAGCCCTGTAACTTGACACCCTGTTGGCTGGGATGTCAAGAGAAAAGCTCAAAGCCTGTTTTGTGGGGGCCGGGAAGTCAGAACACATTTTGCTTCTCGGTCACAGAGGCCACGGAGGTGAGCAGCTGGGATGGGATTTTTGAAACCCAGCCATCATTTTTCCTGGAGACTTCAGGTCCAACTATCGCTCTGAGACTCTATGATGGTGTGCCCTGCCACAGCTATAGCCGAACATCTCAGGAGAAAGCAAGGGAGCACGTGGGGCCCAGCTCCAGCCCTCTGAGCCCATCCCCCCTCCAGGGCCCCCAGCACAGAGGTGGGCAGTCCCAGGGCGCAGGGCCGGAGTAGAGGAGCACTGTGCCGTCAGCAAGGCCAGGAGGCCCCCAGCCTGTCCTGCTAGGGCTCCTTCTAGGAACACAGAAGCCCCCGGAAGTCACACGGCCTGGTCAGGGAGGGCCAGAGGACCTCATTGTGCATGGAAGCAGTGACAGGGGCCAGTTCTGGGGGCGTGCAGAGTCTCCGAGGGCTGTAGAGACAAGCCAAGGATGGGCAGAAGAGAGCACTCCCTGGGCCAGCAGCTGGCAGTGGCCCCACGGAAAGACTCCAGCCCCAAACAGCAACAGGGCAGCCTGCAGGGCCAGCACCTGCACAAGGAGGTCACTGAAGCACAACCGTGCCAGCAACCGACATGTCCGGCTAGGACCCAACACCACCAGGAATGCTAAATCCAACTCAGCAGGCTCTGCTCACAAATGCAGGAGGAAGGAGCACTTGTTAGAAACGACCAGAATCATACAACTGAAAGCCTGACCTATGTCAGGTTTAGAAAATCACCCAGGACATTTGCTGACCCTTTACGATGGCCATCTCCACGCCACCCACCAAGATACACACTTCCATGTAATCCTCTCGGCTGCTCCATCATCACTCCAGTCCACAGGCGAGGAGACAATCTGAAAGGAGTGACCTCCCGAGGGCACATGACTGTCGTATGCAGATAATCTGGGCCCACACCAGGTTCGGGCTTCTGTGGACCCCTGGCAGGCCTGCCCAACTCTGAGACACCAAGGGCGGGTGTGTGCACCTGGCACTGTGCTGGGACCCAGGCACCCTTTCCTGGTCAGACCAGCTGGGTGCCCATGGCCTGCAGAGGGCTTGATGGCACCCCAGAAAACGAGGGACAGGGTGAGAAAGGATGGGTCCCACATGAATGTCAACTCTGACAGCCTCTAACTTAGGATATCAAATACCATTTTTGGACTAAGGGGAAAGTGTTTTTATTTATACTTGAAGGATCCTGGACAGCCAACAGCATCTACATGCCGAGTCCCCAGGGAGATAAACAGATGACAGTGTGAGAACATGGATGCGGTCCTTGGACTTGAATGGGAAACAACTCTCCTACACATGGACCACCACCTGCCCGAGGGAGCTGGGTGGGGTTTTGGTACTTGGGCATTCAGGCTCCCCAAGAGCAAAGGCCCTGAGAGAGTGAGGGAAAAAGAAGCATGGGACTCCAACTGGCAGCCACAGCACCAATGTGCCAGGCCGACCTTCCTCCAGGGAGGAACACAGCGAGCACCCAGTAGCACTCTGCAGCATGGAGGAACTACCTCTATCAGATGAACCCAAATGTAGCCCCTGGGATGCCAGCTTCCTCACCAACTCACAGTAAGAGAAAAGTCACTGGTGTGCAGATGAAAACCACACACAAGAAACAAACACTGCTTTCCAACTTGTGACAACCATACACTTTTGTGACAAATAGAAAGCGCTCACTTTGCCTGGAAGTTTCCTGACCTCTTACCAGTGTGCTGCCTGAGAGGTGAGCACAGAGCCCTGCCAGGTATCCTTGTCTCTGCCCATGCTGGACAGCCCGCTCCCGCCCACCTGCACTCCTCTGTGTTGCACTGGGCTACTATACGGCAGCAGTTCTCCCAGCGTGGCCCTTGGGACCCTCCGGGGGCTCTGCCAGGTATCATAAACACCAAGACAACATTTGCCCTTCTCACCAGGTCGGGACAGCAGCGCCAAACTGTGCCAGGACTCAGTGTCATCACACTGTAGGCAACGCTCTGGATGAAGAAATATAGCCATTACTGATTTTATTAAACCTCAACCATTGAGAACATATCTTTTTAATATTTTGTGACAAGATAAAGCACTGCGTACTGAAGCAGGACAGCTGTCTGGAAGAAAAGCACATGTGTGAACATTCATGATGCTTGAAGGAAGGACTGACAGACATGCTGTGGTTATTAGACCTCAGGTGTTTGGCAGACATTTTCCCCAAAATGGTCAAAGCAAAGCCTGTCACTTCAAGGAAAACAACTGACAGTATTTGTCGCCAATGATAAAGTTGCCATTCTGACAAGCAAAGTGTAGAATTTTGGAAACTTGTGTTTGCCGATGTGAAGCCCAAAGCTTCCCAACAGATCAGATATTAACTAACCTGATTTTGCGGTACTGAATAATGAAATGTGTCAGTATTTGAAAGATCTCTGTAACTCAGTAAATTATTACCTTCTAATGTTCAACGGTATTTCAAACTCAAACATGAGTAAAAGATCATTCGGGGGAGAAGAGACAAATATCCCAGAGAGAAGAATCCCAAATAATTTGTGCAGATGCTCCGCCCTTGAGGAGGGGGATTGTGGCCCCCACCCTTTAGGTGTTGGCTGTAAATAGTGACTTCTTCCTAAAGGGTACAGCAGGGAAGGGGGGACGAGAGTCACTTTACAGTGGAGACACCTTACAGACGCCACCTTAGCCAGGTGATCAGGGTCAACATCACAGTGAAGTCGCATGGATGGCACGTGCCCTGGACACGGTGTGACGAGAAGGGCGCTTCCCCTCTGTGCTCCTCCACCCCAAACCCGTCGCCCCAGTCCAATCATGAGGAAAACACCAGACAGATCCCAACTGGGGGCATCCTAAAACACACCTGCCCAGTTCTGCTCAAAACTGTCAAGGTCATCAAAACCAAGAATGCCCAAGAAACCATCTCAGCCCAGAGGAGCCTATGGAGATGTGGTAACTAAATGTCATGTGGGATCCTGGGACAGAAAGGGTAAAAAACAGGAAATCTGAATAGATTATAGTCTTTGGTTAATAGTAACATATGGGTGTTGGGTCACTACTTGTGACAAATGTTCCACAGTAATCTGTTAACAACGGGAAGACTGGGGCAGGGTGTGCAGGAACCATCTTTGCAACTTTTCTGTAAATCTAAAACGATCCTAAAATTAACAGTTTTTTTTTTTTAAACAAAAAAGACTGTTCTGTTCAAAGTGCAAGAGAGACTGATGGATTTTAATGTAACTGAGTACAATAAGTTCACTGAAGAGGTTTCAGAGTCCATATGCAACTATTCATTAGGAAAAGGCCATTTTGTGTTTTGGTGTCACATTAAAGGAAGAAACACAATTATCCAAAAAGACTAACCAAACACTCCTCCGTGTTCCAACTGCTTCTCTGTGTGAGGATGGACTTTCTTCACATGCTTCAACCCTAACAACATATCACGCGACTGGATGCAGAAGAGATAGGAGAATCCAATTGTCTACTTATTAAGCCAAGTTTTAAAGAGATTTGCAAAATAACTATTTTTTATAAAAAATGTTTTTTATGCTACCATGTAATGGGTTTACTATAGTTATCTTTAAACGAATGAATAGGTATTTTCAAACTTTCCAACACAGTAAACATCAACAGATATTTTCCACACAATCAAACATTCTTTGGGGCCCAGAGACAGAAAAAGGGTGGCACCAGTGTTTTTGACAAAGGGTTTCCCGCCCCCCTCACAGATGCCAGTCTGAGCAAAGGCTGCCGACACGGAGTCCTCCTGACACGTCACAGCGCACGTGGCTTTCTCTTGCTGCCAAAGTTGTGTTTTGAAAAGCGAGACATACAAAAATTTAACAGGACTCACCCCACAGATACACTGTAATTTCCCTATAAAATCTATTCAGTTATAAGCCAACAAAATTTGGTAACCCTGTTCTTGTGGCCTTTAAAGCAGCAACTAGACAGGCCCCACCCAGGCAGCCTGGACACCTTGCATCTGCAGATAGGGAGCCCAAGCACAGACTTCCTGGTGGCTGACCAGGTGCCCCAGGTCCCCAGTGCCAGGACCCTGTATCTCACACCCCACTCCCCCCAGACCACTGCTCTCCTGGCAAAGGCATTACCTCCCTCCTCCAGCATATCTACCTCCCCCCTCAAGTCCAGGTGTCTCTAGGCTCCACTTAGGCCCAGCCCACTAACTCTCCCACTCCAGAAGGCACTCCATGGCCTGCCCTTCCCAGCCCGACAACCTGGCCCTGCTCCCACCATAGTGGGCCTTCTCAGGCCCTGACTCTGACCAAACCCAATGACGCCAGGGACCTGAACCCCCCCCAAGCACCCCAATTTCTGGGCTGTTAGCTCCCTAGAAAGTGCCTCCTGAACCACTCTTTCCCACACTGCCCACGGACACTGCGAGTCCTCCTGAAGGAAGGAAACGCTGTGTACCTGGACTGCTCATTCTCCTTAGAGTATGCTATTGTGTTAAAGCTGCTTCTGAAAGCAGTCAAGGACTTGCCTTGAAGAACTGTGCATATCACCAGGTCTCAGTCCCACTAAGACCCGAAGCTTTTCAATGTGGTCACATCACAACTATTTTTAAGATTTAAGCTCTAAAAATAAGCAGTCTTATGGCTTGGGACCCAAGGAAGGGGACACATAGCAACGTCTGGTATGTCTCCCATCGCTCCACCCCAGAGACGCTCCCCACTTCTTTTCCCACCCCACCCCCAGGCAGGCCCCTGCATGGCACCAGCATCAAGGCCACCTTGGTCAAGGGATCTCAGCGTCTTCAAAGGCAGCTGACCCTACCTGGCTGTGTGTGTCACCTGCCTTCCTCCCACAGGGGTCTATGGCCATCTACTCATTCTGCTCTCCCTCATTCTCGGACACCCATGAATCCCAAGGCTCCTTCCCATCAGCACTGCGACAAATCTTACTGGACTGCACAAGGAGCTTCCAAGATTCAAAAATGACCAGTTTCACTTCAGAGGAGACAGTGGGTTCTGAGGGTGGGGTGAACTGTCCCAAGCCACATGGGGATGTGAGTGGAATCAGGCTGCTAGATACCCATGCTCTTTATCCACTACTTGCTGCTCCCCTCAGGCTCACAAATTATAATTCATGTGCTCGTCTTCTTGAGGAAAAAAACCTCAGAAATCTCTAGCAATCAGGTCAGCTCTCCTTTTCCTTTAGGGCACCTTCTGCTTACTGAGAAAATACTCCTCTCCCAGTGTGATTCCAGCTTGCCCCACTTGGGGTGACGTATACCCTGGGAAGGTCTTGGGTATTCGCTCCTGTTCCTACCTGTTTTATACAAAGGGCCCCCTTCATCCCACTCCTTCACCAGCTGAGGTGGCCATGAAGGACAGGATGGGATCCCCTGGCCCGGGCGCTCCAGCCAGCACACTCACCACCCAGCTCCCCAGCTTGGTTATGGTTCTGGTACAACTACTCTCAACATGGCAGAGAAACTAGCCGTGAGATCAAAAACAATATATATAAAAGCAGTTTTAGCCAGCATAGTGGACCTGACCAGTCAGGGACTCTCCCTCATCTATCCCCATAGGTAGAACATTCAAATGACCCACTACAGTGGCCAGGGCACTGGTTACAGGATGAGGAGCCTGTCACCATGTGACAGACAAAGCACTACTGAGGACACGTGCTGCGAGGAGGTATCAGAAACTGCAGCCGTTCGGGGCCAGCCCCGTGGCTTAGCGGTTAAGTGCGCGCGCTCCGCTGCTGGCAGCCTGGGTTCGGATCCCGGGCGCGCACAGATGCACCACTTCTCCGGCCATGCTGAGGCTGCGTCCCACATACAGCAACTAGAAGGATGTGCAGCTATGACATACAACTATCTACTGGGGCCTTGGGGGGAAAATAAATAAATAAAATCTTAAAAAAAAAAAAAAAAACTGCAGCTGCAGAATTATACCAAATAATTTCAAAATAAGGAAATGATCCGCTTAATCTGCAAATCTGCCTAATTTATACATGTGTGAAGAGAAGAACTCCTGACTGCTAAAGGATAGGTGCTTACCTTGATGACACTGTGATGACACAGTGTCCTTTTGGTTCCTGCCAGGGGCCGCCACATGGCAACATCCTCAGAAGGCTGGCACTCTTGAGAAACCATCCCTTTCAAGGCCAGAGGAGGGCACCATGAAGACAACAGGGAAGTGGCGAAACTGTGGAGCTCTTTACCTGTCACCAAGCTGGCTCCCGCTATGCCCCATGTGCGCTGGGTCACTTTGGGAGTCAGAAACAGGGCATCCAGAGTCTGTCGCCCTGACATCCCAAAATAATCTAACGATTTTTAGAAGTAGAGGTGAACCCCTCAAATTTCAGTTATTTCAAACCTGGGATTAGATACAGTCCAGAATAAAGGCAGTTGGACAGAAAGACAGAATTGGGATGACGAGCCTACAGAGAAGATGTGCGGTGAAGAGTGAGGAGATGGCAAGAGGCCACAGAGGTTTGGAGAGGCAGCAGCAGAGGCAGGGAAGGGAGCACAGCACCAGGAACCGATTTCCGAAGGAACGTACCTCTTAGTTCCCATGCGCTGAACGTGGTAAGAAACGCAAGCAAGCTACGGCTCTAGTTGGAGCTGATGGAGCGGCTCCCTGAGACTGCCCAGCCTCTGCTGCAAGTTGCCCAGCAGTAGACAGAGAATTAGCAAGTGAAAGGCAGCAGCCAGCCCACAACAGGTGCTGGGCCTCCGGAGAGCCTCCCACAGAGTGCGGTGCCCCCAACTCAAGGAAGCGATGGAACAGGCTTGTGGCCTTGGGACTTTCACGGCTCTCATGCATGGTGGCGGTGAGGGGAGGGGGTGTGTGTGTGTCAATCCCTGCCAGGAAGACTGCAGGAGAGCCAGGGTAAGGACCACAACCACACCTACCCAGGCCATGTGAGAACCTGCGCCCTTTCCAGAGCCATCATGCCCACAGCTGTGGCACATTCACCCGCCTCACTCAAGGAAGCACATTCCAGCAGACAGCTGGCCGGTGGGCCAGGCACAGCTGCGGTAGGGCATGGTCCTGAGAAAAGGGTGGCCGGCCAAAACACCCACCCACTGCCAAGCAGGCAGCCAGTGCAGCAACGATCGCTGGCCTCACGCTTCTGTCACAGAAGGGAAAAAGGTGACAGCTGCACAAGCAGGTCAGGACCTGGACCTAGACCTCTCTGGAGACCCGGTGGCTAAAACTGTAAAGACTGATGACATCATATAAGGATGAAGCAGCTGGACCCCCACACTTGCGAGAGTAAAATGGCCCAGAAATTTTAGGGGAAAGGCCTGGCAGTTTATATAAAACAACTCAACACACACCTACCCTAGGACCCTCGAAATTCAACCCCTAGGTATTTAGCAAGAGAAATGAGGACCGACGACGTCCACTCAAAGACTTCTGTAGGGATAATCATGTCAGCTGTGCTCACACCAGCCCCAAACTGGAGACCATCCAGTGCCTATGGACAGGTGAGTGGATAAACTGTGCATTCCCACGCAAGCGTCACTCAGCAAAATGCTGATACACACAACAAGAACAAAGCCCAAAGCATGCAGAATGAGGGAAGCCAGACTCCACTGAGCACATACTGCATGATTCCATTTCTAGAAAGTCTGAGAAAAGGCAAGATTCGTCTAGAGTGGGAGAATAGGCCCAGTCAAGGAGGGCAGGAAATGAAGGGAAGGCTCCAGGGAACCTTCTGGGGTGATGACAAGGTTGTGTATCCTGATATGGCTTTGAGCTACACAGGTGGATGCATGTGTGAAAATCATACCAGGAGAGGCTCACATGGCATGCTCCAGCATTACCTCCTTGCAGGGCGGGTTGGCAACCCTGGTGTTTACTTTATCCTTCCTCTCCCAAGAGGCCGCTTGTAAAGAGCGTCTCCCCAAACAACAAGGACTCTACCTATGACCTGTGGAGTTGTCTTGGAAAAGTTCAGTGATGCACACCTTTTCCTGTGGGCCCCATTTCTACACAGAACAGACCAAGGCCATCCACACAGTCCCGCGTTATAGACAACAGGCAACTGAACTATCACGTTACTTTCAGATTCATTTTCACTTTGGAAGAGGACTCGGGTGTTAACGTAGGCGTGGATGATGTGCCCACACACACAACATTCACCACTGTGGGCCACCAAGTCCTGTCTTAATTCCAAATGATCAGCCAGTGAGATCCCTGGGTGTGGAAGAGGTGACTGGTTTCTACATGGATGTGTCACCCTCCACTATCCCCTTGGAGAACCCCAAAGTCTCAAAAGAAAGACAAGGCAGTAATTCTGTCATCAGGGACACCAGCTTCAACAAAGATACCCTGCTTTGCAAGCCCAGTAAACAAGACAGCACTTTTAGTGGATTTCACAGTCTGTTAAAGCTCTCAAATGCTTGACCAGGCAGGTAGAAAGCCAGAAAAACTGCAGCCAAGAACAGCTCGAACAGCTCAGATGCTACTGCCAGCTCCCAGTAGGTCAAAGGCCCGTCAGTGGGGATAGGAGCCCCTCCTATCCACGCCACAGGGCAAGCTCTTGGTCCAAGTGAAGCCCTAACCCAAAGCAAACAAGACACACGATGCAAACGGGGGAGGGGAGAGAAGAGGGAGACACATGACTGCCCCAAGGCCACACACCCCAACAGAAGCCAGCTACAGGCAGTCACGAGGACACTCGCCCCACATCCACCAAGGCCCATGTGGAAGGCTGTTAAAAAGCAGAAACGGGGCTCCTAGTCTGCCCCTGACCCACCCACGGGACCCTTGGGCATGCCGGCTGTGTTTTCTCCAGGTAAAATGAGGAAGTAGAAATGGTCTGCTTAGGCATTCAGTGACTTCCACCCCCAAGTCTCCCCAAGACTCCTGCACGTTCTTTCATAATATGGTACTCCGGAAAGTAGCTGAATGATCAGAGCCTGTCTAATCATTTCTGCCCCCCAGGACCAGCATGGTGCCTGCCACAGAGCTGGCCTGGTCCTGGCCTGTTGACAATCCAGGAAGAGTTGGTGCCTCAGAAAAAGGCATACACAAACATGTTTTCAGCGAAGCATGGGAGTGGCCGTTCACAGAACCCCTACATAGGGCCAGGGTGATGAGGGACCCAGTCTTGAACTTTCCAATGCCAGAAACCTCTGGAGAAGAGGTCATATTTTACTGATTTGAATGCTCCTTCACCCAAGAGGAAAAAATTTAAAAATATGCTGTTCTCACCTGTGTGTGGCCTAGATTATTTCTGAAGATCAACAATCTGTGACAGCGACTTTCCTCTATAGGAAAGTACAGGAGTAGAATCTACTTATCACAGAAAAAACAGAACCCAAAGCAGATTCCTCTGACTGTCTCAGCTCCAGCCTCATCCAACAGTCCTGACTTGGGGCGGGAGAGGGGCAGCATGTGCCCACAACATTTGGCTTGGTCTCACAAGACGAAAAGGCTCACAACTTCCACCTCTGTGGATTTTTGTTTTACCATGAGCACGTTTATGGATGCCAGAACAGAAACCAAACTATTTTAATCTCATTTATTTTTTTAACATCCATATTGAGGTATAATCTACATACCACAAAATTCATCCATTTTAAGAGTACAATTGAATGATTTTTAATAAACTTAGAGTCGTGAAACCATCATTACAATCCAATTTTAGAACACTTCCATCACCCAAAAAAGTTCCCTTGTGCCCATGAGCTGTTAATCACTGCTACCACCCACTGCCCCCGCCCCAGACAACCACTGATTTCCCTCTGTCTCTAGACTACGTTTGCTTTTTTGGACACTCTTTCTAGATAAAATTATACAATACATGGTCTCTGGGTCAGGTGTCTCCTCCTTGGCACGATAAGCTTGAGGTTTACCCATGCTGTGGCACATGTCAATAGTTTGTTCTTTTCATTACTGAATAGCAGTCCACTGTGTAGACACAGCATGTCTTGTTTACCTGTGCATATGTGGATTGTTTCCACTTTTTGGCTATTATGAATCACGCTGGTACGGACACCCATGTACTGCCTTTATGTGGACATGTTTTCATTCTTCTTGGGTACATTCCTTGGATAGATTGCTGAGTCATATGGTAAGTTCATGTCTAACTTTGAAAGAAATTGCTGAGTCACATGGTAAGTTCATGTCTAACTTTGTAAGAAATTGCCAAACTGTTGATGCCATTTTACATTCCCACCAGCAATGTATGAGGGTTCGTTTCTCCACATCCTTGCCACTTGCTATTGTCTGTCATTTTTATTACAGCCATCCTTGAGACTTGTTTTATGGCCTAGCACATGGTCTACCCTAAAGAATATTCCATGTGTATGTGTGAAGATGTATTCTGCAGTCACCAGGTAGAATGTTGTATAGATGCCCATTAGGCCAAATGGGTCCACAGTGCTCTTGAAGTCTTCTAGAATCTTGCCAACTGTTTAGTTGCTCTACCAATTATTGAGATCAGAGTATTGAAATCTCTAACTATAATTGATGAATTGTCTATTTCTATTATCAATCCTACCAATTTATGCCTCAGGTATTTTGGGGTTCTGTTGTTAGGTGTATATACATTAATGAGTGTTATAGCTTCCTGATGGATCATTATAAAATATCCTTCTTTGGCTCTAGTAATATATTTTGTCTTAAAGTCTATTTTATCTGATATTAATACAGTCATTCTAGCTTTCTTATGGTTACTTATGGTATATCATTTCTCATCCTTTTACCTAAGGGTCTAAAGGGTGTCTCTTAGACAACATATAATTAAGCTAGATCTTGCTTTTTTATCTAGTTTGACAATCTCTGCCTTTTGATTGGAGTCTTTAGACCATTCACATTTAATGCAATTACTGATACAGTTGGATTTACATTTGTCATTTTGCTATATGTTTTCTAACTGTCTTCCTCCTTTTTGTTCCTCTGTTCCTCACTGACTGCTTTCTTTTGTGTTAAATATTTTTTTAGTGTACCACTAAATTCTCCTATTGATCTGTTGATTCTTTTTTTAACTATATTTTAAAGTTATTTTCTTAACAGTTGCTCTAGAGATTACAATAAGCATCTTATTAACATATCACAATCTACTTCAGATTAATACTAACTTGATCCTGATGAAATGTAGAAACTTTATTCCAATAGAGCTCCATTTCATTCCTCCTGTTTTGTACTATTATTGTCCCATGTATTATACCTACATATGTTATAAACACAACAGATTGTTGTATGCCTTTGGTCAATTTCCAGAGAGCAGAAATGGTTGTTTTTGTCAATTGTTTCCAGTGTTATAGTTAACACTTTATACAATGTTATGTCTTTTAAGTAAGAAAAGAGAAAAAAATAGTCTTTTATATTAACCCACATATTTACCATTTCCAGCACTCTTTATTTCTTTCTGTGAACCTAAGTTACTAATAGATCATTTCCTTTTCAGCCTGAAGAACTGGCAGGTCTGCCAGCACCAGATTCTCTCTGTCTTTCGTTTATCTGAAAATGTCTTTTTCGTCTTCACTTCTGAAAAACTTTTGCTAGATGTATAGAATTCTAGATTTACAGTTTTCTTCTTTGAGTACTTTGAACACTGTTCAACTCCCTTTTGGTTCCCATTGTCTCAGGTGAGAAGTCAGCTGTTAATCATATTAATGCTCCTCTGTATGTGATGTTTATTTTTCTCTTGCTACTTTCAAGATTTTCTTTTTTTTGGCTTGCAATAGTTTGACTATGATGTATGTAGGTATAGATCTCTTCGTATTCACGCTACTTGAGTTCTGTTGAGCTTCTCTGATGAGCTTCTCCTCAAAAAACGTCTTTGGCCATTTTTTTCTTCAAATACTTTTTCTGTCTTACCCTAAACATGACTGCAATCTTGGGCTAATAGAGCCATTGTCCCTCCCCACCTGCCCATCTCCAAGACTGTTACTTCAACCAAGAAGGCAACAGGCAGGGCTGCTACTCTAAATTGAGTGAGCCCTTCTCACCCCTGTGGAGAAGCTGTTGGTCCTCACAGCTTGCATCAACCAGGCAGCACCTCCCTACCAACAGAACTGAGGAGCCCCAGGCCAGATGCCACTGATTCTCACTGTTCTCACCTAAAGGTCAACAGTTTCTTATTTTTTTTATTTTTATTTTTTTGTGTGTGAGGAAGATCAGCACTGTGCTAACATCTGCCAATCCTCCTCCTTTTTTTGCTGAGGAAGACTGGCCCTGGGCTAACATCCGTGCCCATCTTCCTCCACTTTGTATGGGACGCTGCTACAGCATGGCTTCCAAGGGGCGCGTCGGTGCGTGCCCGGGATCCGAACCAGCGAACCCTGGGCCGCCGCAGCAGAGCGCACACACTTAACTGCTTGCACCACCAGGCCAGTCCCTCAACAGTTTCTCTAGCACAAATACTTCTCAGATTGTTGTATGCCTCTGGTCAATTTCCAGAGTGCTGAAATGGTTGATTTTTTTTTTGGTCACTTCTATCCTGCTTTATAGTTGTTTTTTAGGGGAAAGGATTTGACAATCTCTCCTCACTCAACCACTGCTGGAAGCTGCCCTCCAGTATTGCTTTATTTTGAAAATAAAACACAATACACATTGGGAGACTAAGTCAGAGAAACTGCCAAAGAGAAATAAGAAGGGGGATTGTAGAGAGGGAGAGAACCAATCCCTACACTTTATCTGCCTCTGAAATGAAAAAGACATTTTCAGATAAACAAAAGACTGAGAGAATCTGTTGTTGGCAGACCTGGCAGTTCTTCAGGCTGAAAGGCTCCAAATCACCCCAATGTAGTAAAATAAAATTAGATCTTGGTGATTTCAATTCACCAGCCACTTCCTTAAAGAAAAAGGAAATTCTCTCTCCTAGAAGCCACCAGAAACTCCCTCTAATCTTCAACACACTCAAACTAGGTCATAAGATAAGAATGAGACAGCATGAAAGAAAATGAGGCAGTTTTTAAAAAGAGCCAAATAGAAATTCTAGAACCAGAATACTATACAGCAGTGAAAATTAATTAATTACTGCTAAACTCAACATTTGTAAAGCCCACAAACATTATGTTGAATGAAAGCAAGCAAAAGGTACAGACTAAATAATTCCATTTATTTAAAGTACAAAAAAACAAGAAAAACTAATCAATGCTGTTAGAAGTCAAGAAAGTGGTAACCTCGGAGGGTAGTGACAACAAGTGGGCACAAGGGGGTCTTGGGAGTGCTACTAACGTCATTTCTTGATTTGAGCTACAAGGATGTGTTCAGTTTGTAAAACGTATCAAGTGGCACATGTGTATACTTTTCATTATATATGTTATACCTCAATTAAAAAGGTAAAAAAGAAACATAAAATTGTTTTGGCACAACAATTTAAAATTGGCATGTTGGTCTCATAAGACTCAGTGAGCCTGAAGCCTCTTTGCTTCAGCCAACCTAAACTGTGACTAGAAACAGCTGTGCCTTTTGATCTGCCCTATGGGGGATTTCACACCAACCTGGGAAACCAATGGAGCAACCATGCCAAGCTATAGGGAGTTTCCTAAGAGATGTCCCAAGCCAAACAACAAGGCTCCAAAGACTGCCTGTTTCTAACACAGAAACCAGGGCCACTCACTCTAGAATGGATTACAGGTTTAGAATGGCTCTGGGGGCCAGCCCAGTGGTGCAAGCAGTTAAGTGTGCATGCTCTGCTGCGGTGGCCAGGGGTTCGCCGGTTCAGATCCCAGGTGCGTGGCGATGCACTGCTTGTCGAGCCATGCTGTGGTGGTGTCCCATATAAAGTAGAGGAAGATGGGCATGGATGTTAGCCCAGGGCCAGTCTTCCTCAGAAAAAAAGAGGAGGATTGGCAGATGTTTAGCTCAGGGCCGATCTTCCTCACAAAAAAAAACAAAAAAAAAGAATGGCTCTGGGCTGGACTTGATCCTATAATTCTGTCAAAACTCACAACTGGACTTCTCCAATGAACTAGACAAAACATTCCATCTACCTAGAGAGACACTAGCTCTATATGCGACATCTTGTTTTGAGTGAAGCTAGAGACGGAAGAGTAGATGCACCAACACTTCCTCCCCTCATCACACGCCAAGCACCAGGACCAATTCTGATATGTCACCCACTAACTGGCAAGGCAGAGATTATTGCCCATTTTACAAATTAAGAAGCACAGACTAAAGTCACTTGCTCACGATCAGTCAGGGAGTGTGATTTGACTCCCACTCTGCCTGCTGGCCTCCAAAGCTGGGTTCTTTCCACACTCTCACACTGCTTCACAAATGCCCTGGGGTGTCTCTAGTCCTGTAGAAGGACCCCTGCCCCATGTGCCTGGGTTAATCTCTGTCCCCTGCTCTCTGTGTCCTTTATGAGTCATAAGGATATCATCCCCATCAACTTCAGAAAACAACGTCACATCATCTAAGTGACCTTGGGTTGGAAGCCAACGGGCACCTGGGAAAAGCCTGGGACCAAGAAGACCGGAGGCCAAATGCAGGCCCAGTTTTTGGCAACAGAAAGACCTGGGTTTCAGTGCCAGCTCTGAGGTCCTTCAACACTTAACCTCTCCCTTGCAATTCACTGGCCTGCCCTACAGGGGAGCATGGTGATTACAGGAGAATATGTATACCAGGAGCCGAGGAACACGAGGGACCCAGCAGATGTCTACAAACATGGATTCCTCCTTTTCCTCACCCATCTGGACATCACTTGAAAACTGCTGAGGACCGGTCAGAGGGAGGGAAAGGAGACCTGGACTTAATAATTTTATTTCTGAAACTTTAAAGAGTCCTCTGGTTTTACAACAGGGAGTGCAGAAAGTAAAGCCAGACAGAAAAGGCCTTTCTGGGTAGCAGAAACACAAAGCACACTCCCCCAGACTAAGACGCTTCCCCAATAGGACGGGGTTGGATTTTCCCATTTATCTCAAGAAGGTAAGAATCTTTCAAGCTGAGAAACGCCAGGCCAGATAATCTCAGAAGGCCTTAGGATGCTAACAGTCTGGGCTCCACAATGGATTTAACACAAAGACTGCAGGTTGGGGCAGGCCAGTCAACACTCACAAGAACCTGTGAGAAGCCCCCAGCTTCCTCAGCTCTGCACCTACCGCCCTCCACCTCCACCCCTGCAAACAGATGTGGAGGGGAGTCTGCAGGGGAGGCAGTGAGGGAGACGAGGGATGGACCAAACAAAAGGGCTATAGGGCTGGCCGGGAGGCCGTGGCCACACCTACATGCCCATGGAACATCTGGGTGTGAACATTCTGGAGAGAATGGCTCTTGTCAGAGCTCTGAGGAGAGGGCTGACAGTAGGAGCAGAAGCTAGGCCTGAGTTTCTCTTTACAGGGAAAAAAGTTTCTGAGTGAAGAAAGGGAGTGGTACATTGAGTCTTACTACTTTCAAGCTTTTTCCTTAAGAACCTCACAAAAGCAGATCAGGAAAGTTACTCTTAAATTAATCAGTATCGACCAAGGAGAAACCAACAGAGCACACCACAGAAGACCCAAGCAGAGTGGCCCCTTCCTTTGCAATGTGCCACCTATGAGGAGCAGTGGCGCATGTGAGAGGTACCCTGGGCTGGGCTCCTGAGTCTGCCCCTAGCCAAGTGACCCAGGCAGGGCATAGCATCTCTGGCCTCCCAAGCCCCAGATCTGAAAAGCAGGGAGGCAGGACGAAACGAAAAAAGCAAATTTTCCTACAAACCAAAAGCACCCAGCTGGACGGACAGCAGGTACGTGTTTAGTGAAGACATGCTGCCAGCAGGGGAGGCAATAAGAGGATATTGCGCCCCCTCCTGTGAGATCCACACACTGTCACTGATGTCCAGGCCCCAGGGGGGAGATCCCTTGGCCAGGACAGCACACTGACGCCAGGGCTGGAGCCCACAGCCATCTCCATGACAAACGACCAAAAGCTGCTTCCTGCAGGTGGGGGCAGTGCGGGGGCCTTGCCCCCACCTCCTTACACTCAGGCCTGTCCCCAGTTCCCAGGCTCTCCCGCTCACCTGTGTGAGGTGCGCATATCCACGGGCCCATCGCCTGCCTGCCCTTCGCCTCTGCCCATGGCCGTCGCCTCTGCTCCCCTCAGCAACCCTTGGGCTGGGCCTGCTCCCGGCTCAGGCATCACTCTTAAGTCTCCATCAGCATTTAAATCTGAAGCCAACAATCCTCTCTCCATTTTTATTTTCTTGCTCTCCACATCATCCTCTGCCGGGTCCCGTTCAAGTGCTCGTTTCTGACTCCGTGTTCGGCATGCTTCTTCAGTCATTCTGAACTTCGGGGGAAGGAGAAAGCAAAACATTTAAACTTGGCACAACAAATTTGTTACCTTCCTAGAAACTTTTCAAAGTGTCAGCTTGGTTTTCCTCGCCACGCGATGACAGCAGAAGTAGGTACAACAAACGGAGGGCCCACAAAGCGTGCCCGGGACATTTCTTCACCAGGGAAGGCTGAGGCAGGAGCAGCAGAGCATCTGGGGAACCAAGCTACATGCCGCCCCATCCGGGGCCAGAGACCTGGAGGGACCTGGACAGGAATAATGGAAGGTCGCTACTTATTAGAAAGAAGGAATTCTCTGCGCTCCAGACTCAAGAGCAAATAGAGAAAAACTGTTCTAGATCTGAACTCCCTGCCTATGGAATTCTGAGCACCTGCACTGGATTGGAGGTGTCTAGAATCTGGGAAGGCGGGACCCATGCTGTCTCAGGAGCAGAGTAACTGCCCGGGTCCAGCCCTGCACTGCACTGACTTGGGCTGACCATTCTTCTCCCTTTCATTATGGGGTGGCCTCCTCACTCCCTGCTCACCTCAGGGGGGTGAGAAGTGGGGGATCACATTTAACCCTTTGACTGATGGCAAGGTAAACTCTGAGTGGGGTGAGGCCTGGCCTGTCACTGTGCCAGCACCCTGTACCTGCAGCACACACATATCTTGATTTAAAGAAAGAAAAGAAGAAAAAACAGCTGAGTCAGTTTTTGATCCCATGACATCACTAGGCTCCACATGACCCTTCCCAGGATTCAGTCTGAGAGACAAAGCACTTTCCAGAAAACCAGTCTGAACCGGTTCCAGACAACAAGCTGAAGTGCTGTTAACCCTCACAGAGACAGGACAGACGACAGCCAGCGCAGTGATGTCTGTCTGCAGGGAGGCTGCTGGCATTCCACAACAGTCTGGGACACTGGCGCTTGCTCTTAAAGGGGCCGCTCAGAAGCCAGCCTGGATGTTCCAAAGGGGCAGGACATGGGAAATGAGACTGCAAGCGTCAGCGTCTAAAAAGCCATGCAAGAGTACACCAGGGGATGAAAAAGCACTTAGCTGCCAGGCTCTAGTAGAATTCCCAAAGTGTCAGTTCTCTACAAGACAGTCGGTGCCCGCGTCCACCAACACAGGGCCCAGGCAGAAGCACCCCATGAGCCCCTCAGAGAATCCCAATTCACACCTGCGGCGTGCCTACACTGAAGGCCTCCCAGCTCTGTGCCCATGCAGGTAGGGCACCCGGAGCCTCAGTTTCCTCACTAGCAAACACCCTAGGAGGCCTATCCTGGGCAGACCCAGTCCTGGAGCCCACTTTCTGGGAGGCTAGGGGCAGCACAGGGCAACCAGGGGCCACCTCATCATATATGGGACGTGCTCCTGAACTAACTCACTCGCAACCTCCTTAAAGGAGCTGATTTCCCAAATGACTAACAGTGCAGGGCCCTGCCCCACTGAGCCCTTCTGTGGACTTAGACTGAAAGGAAGGAGAGTGACAGCTGCTTTGTGTTCCTGGTGTGGGAGGCAGAGCAGCCCTTCTGCACATGTATTAGGCCAGTGTGGCCCAGCCAGGGCACTCAGACATCTGTTCCTACAATCAGCCCCAAAGGGTTGAACTGAGCAGGTCTTCTCATGGCCATGTCACCCATGGGGTGCTCCCCACCCTCTCTTGATGGAGGGTGGGGCCTGAGAATTCTAAAGCTCGAAGGCATGAGCTATCGACTAGGTCTCCATCTGCCTCCAACCCCTCCTGGTGTCCCGGCCTGCACCTGCTGCCC
The DNA here is from genome assembly GCF_020826845.1 of Diceros bicornis minor. NCBI lineage: Eukaryota > Metazoa > Chordata > Mammalia > Perissodactyla > Rhinocerotidae > Diceros > Diceros bicornis. The sequence continues at coordinate 6,858,287 of NC_080759.1, read as the reverse complement.
ATCCCCTCCCAACTGCTCAGCCCCAGTCACCCCCTAAACAACCTTTCAACCCTCTGTTCTCGCCCAGATCTCCCCATTCCCTCCTCCACCTCCCTACGTGGTCGTCTCCTTACTGCCCCAGAGGGAAGCAAAGGATGCTCCCATGTCCCTCTTAGCGTAAAGTTCTACAGCTTCTGTCCTTCTCAAACATGCCTTGACCACAAACCATGTCAGCTTGCTCAGTGAGCCTGTCCATTCTATCTCCCTGTGAGACTGCAGACAAGCCAATGCCCTGAGTGTTAGTCACCCTCCCTTCTCCCTCCTTGTCGGAGGGGTGGGTCATCTTTCCTTGGGCTTTGCCTGAAACAGGAGCTCCTTGAACGGTTAGGGAATTGGATGAGAGGAGCGATTTTGGCAGCCACCTTGGATGGCAGGGATGTGTACTCCCAGAACTGGGGAGGCGCCTGTCAGGGTGGAAGATGAAGGGAGACCAGGACCTCAGGCAAGGAGAGCCCGAACTAGAGTTGGAGGAAATTCTGTCTCTAAGGGAGAAGCTCCCAGTCTGGCCTGGTGCCCACTGGGAGAAACAGGGTCCGAGGTAGACAGGGAGAATATACCCCCATCAAACAACACTGTGCCCCTAATCCTGCACAGACTCCCCCATGCTTCCCCACTCCGCTTCTGATGCTGCCTGGCGGCCCCACCCCCCAGCGCAGCCTCCAGCCTTGTAAATCCCAGGCTCCAATCCATGAAGCCCATCCGAACGACAGACCTTGCATGAAGTCCTTCCTCCCAACTGCCCACATGGATAACAGGAGCAAAGACTACGAGGTTGCTGTGTGCCAGGTCACCAGACCCATGAGGTGGTGCCCGAGTGACCTCACTTGATCGTCACTGGTGTAGGACAAGCAGTCATGAGGGGCCAAAGCAGAGCCTCACACCCACAGGGCCGCTCCCTCCAGCCCCAGCGACCACCCCAGGCCACAGGGCCCTCATGGAGCCCCAGTTCTGGGAGCTGGTCAGGGTCCCCACAGAGGGCCCAGGAGACAGCCCGCCTGCTTGTGCTGTGTGCAGTGTCAAGGCAGCTCACTCTGAAGCTGAGGGGCTGGAACTCTGCCAACCCTGGGCCCAGAACCAATGGCCAGCCTGGCTGCACACAAACACACGCCCTGCACCTCTGGTAGGCCACTCTGGGGGTACCTGCCGCACCCTTCTCCCACCACAGGAAGGACAAGCACAGCAGTAGGGGGGCGGGGCCAGCCACGGGGGACAGCGCCTTGGGCTCTGACTTCCCCTGCTTGGATGGAGCCTCCTCCAGAGAGGAGGTTGCCTTGGCGCCCATGTGGAGCCTGCTACTAACCAATCCCCAGCACCAAGCGGCATCTGCTCCTGGGGAGGGCAGGTGCTGGTAAGGAGCAGCTCCTCTCTTCTCTCCACAGGAAGGACCTGTGCCCCCAGCCCATTAGGGCTGGTGGCTACCGCCCTGCAGGCACAGGCCCAGGAACAGCGACAACTTTGTGGAGAAGAAACCAGCCTTGAGGAATGAAGCATGACCGACAATTTCTGCAAAAAGCAGTGAAAAGTATTTCTGCAAAAAGCAATGAGGAGGGGCATTAGAATACTTTCTAAAGAACAGGTGAAGAGGCTAGATGACCTCGACCGGCAAATTAGGAACTGCTTAAAAATTCGTGGTGGGTGAGGCAAGGAGAACGAAGGGAAAGCAGCAACGACAGCAGAAGTTCCAGCACACGCCCGCTGAGGAACTGCTGGCCCAGAGAGCAGCTCCCTCTTACAAACGCGGGATCCCATGGTGGCTGCTGCCTGCAGGACAGATCTGACAGCAGCATGCCCACTGGAAGGATGAGGCCACCAGGGCCGCAAGGCTGCCTGAGGCACAGCCTGCTGGCTACAGAGGAGCAGGGCTAGAACCCAGGCAGCCTCAGCCCCTCCTCACTCTCTTCAAACACAACCAAGACACAGCCCAGGTTTCCTCAGCTCCAAGAAGGGCAGGTTCCAGCCACACTAGAGGCTACACAGGCACAGCACAGACCAACCCCAGGACAATGGGGCCACTGAGTCCTGGGCAGAATGCTGATGGAAGCCTTTGGGTCAGATGCAAATTTCAATCGCCTCTACCAAAAGCTCCTTTATTTTAGTAAAATGCCACCGTCCACTTGTCTGAGAACCTCAGGAGGAAAACCTGTTCTAAAACAACTTCAAAAGGATGAATTATGCTGTAGCAGGAAACAGAATTTCTAAAAAAGACTCGGGAGACCAACAGAAAGCACCCCACACAGGCCAGGCCGATGAGGCCAGTAAACATCTCTCGATAATTAAAACAAAGGGGGGGGGGAGAGTAAACAGACACAAGTCAGAACCAGAACCCTGAGGCATCATCATTAATACTACTGGTACTAGGAAATGATACTTACACTACTCTGTGATTAACAGATGAGCAGGAACACTACTAGTTATACTCCTGTTTCAGGCTTGAGGAAAGTGAAGCTTCACAATATGTGCTTGGGAGAAGTGACAGAGCCAATGCTCTGAAAGTGGACTTTTGGGGTGCTTTTTCCAGAGCCCAGAGAACGGAGTGAGCAAGACGAGGTGGGGGAAGGAGGATGCTGAGGGTGGCCTCACCTCAGGGGGAACATGGAGTGGTGGAGGGGTGGGGGATGCAATGTGTTCTGAATGATCACCTGATTCACTTGGGGGCAGACTGGGGCGGGGGTGGCAGGAGGAGCAGTCAGGGGGCTTCTGTATCTTGTGGCTCAGAAAGGGAAGGAGACAGAGCAGTGCAGAGATAGGAACATATGCTAGGTGTACTTTAGAGGATACAGAAAACAACATGCCAACAGCTGGACGTGAGGCGAGAGAGGGTTGCTTTGTTTTGTTTGTTTTGGCCTGAGCAACTGGAAAGACGGAATTGATTTTCTGAGATAAGGAGCAGATCTGGGGGAAGAAGGCTGGGAGTGGGGTAGTTTGGACATGCTGAGTGTGAGCCGTCTACTAGACCCACACAGAGAGGCTGAGAAGAGTATGCTAACAGGTGGAGGCCTGCACATGGGGCAGCCACTGTCCTCAGGGTGGTGCGGAGCACCCTTTCCTGTCAGGAAGGAAGAAGGGCCTGTGAAGCAACAGATGCCAAGCTGGGTGACAACAGGCTCCAGACCCTGGCCTCACTAGCCACTGGCCAAGCAGCTCCCTGGGCCTGCAGCCAGGCGCCCATGGCCATAGCACCCCCCACCCCCAAGCAAATGCACAGTGCAGGTGGGTCTCTGCACCCTGGTGATCCGGAGGCTGGGGCTGTGCCACCTCTCTGCCTGGCCTCATCTGCTGCCTAGACCCAGGAACCCCATCCACCCTCCTAGACACAGCAGCCTGAGGAAGTTCCCGAGGCCGAGTCCAGATATGCATACCCTCCAGAGGCTCCCCACGTTCTTGAGAGTCAAACCCAGGTGTCTGGAGAGAGAACAGCTAAGCTGCACTTTGGTGCTGGCAGCCCCGGGCTGACAGGCACACATTTTCCCTTCCAGAACAGAGACCCTACTCTGCTCATGGCCTGAGCCACTTTCTGACGCATATCTCTGAGTGACTGGCAGGGAGGCAGCAGCTATGTTCTGGAAGGAACTTACACCAAAAATAGCCAGCCTATACCACCAGACAGAGCAGAGAACAGAGGCCAGATCTCAGGAAACAACTGGCTGGGGGAACCTGTCACTCTCTGAGCCTCAGTTTCCCCATCCATATCTCACAGACATGCTATGAAGAGACATGGAGTAACAGAAAGAACTTGAATGAGAAAACCAAGTTGCAGAATAGTAGAATACCATTCACATGGCTTTAAAATGCTTATAATCTGCAGAAAAAATACCAAAAGAAAGTTTACTAAAATCAAAACTGAAAGAAATTGGGCTAAAATCCATAGCACTCACCTCTGAAGAGTGGATTATTAAGAAACTTTCACTTTCTGTATTAAACATCTCTGTATTAAATTATTTCTCTTAATAGTGACTATGTGTCAGTCTTGTATTCAGAGAAAACAAAGACAAAAAAGAAAGCTAGATAAAATAACACTCCCACCTAGAGAGGCTGAGAACTGAAAGGACAAGTGTTAGCTGGGGGTGGGGCAAGTAGAGAACGACCTGCAAAGGGGAGGTGCTTCCCAGGCGGAGGGCACTGGTGATGTAGGGAGGACACAAACCGGCTTCTCCAATAGGCAGAACCAAGAACACAAGACAAATACATAACCTTCAGTGGACTGAGAGGGGATGCCACTGCCCCTTTCCCATTCGTTACTGGCAAACGTCCACACAGCTTAAAAGTCCCCTTCTGTGTCACTTACTACAGCAACTCTCAAGCTCTAAAGAGTAAACCCAAACCCCTTGATTCATCCCCCCAGCCCACCTTCTACCCAGGCCACCGAGTGGCTGCCAGGCCACAGCACCAGTGTGGACTCACTTTGAGAGGGCCCACATCCTACATGGTCCCTCACCAGGACTGCCTACAGCAACAACCCCCATACTACTCGGCAGCTTCATCTCTCCTCCTGGCTTGATGCTAAACTCTTTCACGGCAGAAACTTCTTTTTCCCATTCATCTTCATTTTCAATGTGGAGCAAACAGTACGGGTTCATATGCACTACTGAGTTAAACAGAGGTTTCTGTAAATGAGTCTCATGAAGTGTGTGATTCCTGGGGTTGCCCTATAGGGCAAAACGAAGCAAACAAGTGCTATCATTAAAAACTCCTGCATTCTGACTTTCTGGAAGGCAAGTGTGCTGAGACAGAGCCTCACAGACTAAGGCTGAGGCGGGAACAGGAAGCCGGGGAGATGGTCCAGGCAGGGGAACAGCATGAGCCAAGCCACTAAGCAGGGAGGGTATCAGGCAGAGGAAGAGAGGCCACAGTGAGTCCTGTGCTAAAGGTTTTCTCAAAAGGAGAACCAAGTCTTACTACTCACTGAGTGAAGCTGGGTTCTTAACCCTTAGTGGTCTGAAAATTTAAGACGCTCTAGAAATACAGGGGTTTTCTCTCTTGTACACCATCAGGAAGCCCCCAGCCCAGCCGCCTGGCTAGAAGCTCCCTGGGCCTCCAAAGACCTGGACTGAGAAGACTCGGGAGAGAGACTCTCTCTACAGCAAGCAGTCGGGGCAGGGAGTCACACCCACACACGCCGGGGGTGACAGCTGCCATTCACCCAGAGCCTCTGTGTGTTGAAGATGGGCATGTCACCCCACGAGGTGGTCAAAGGGTCTAGGCCTGGAACCCAGGTCCACTACTCCTCTTTCTACCTGGCACTCTCACAGGCTGCCCACTGTGGAACATTCCACTGTATGGTCTATAGGCCTTTTGCTAATCATGTTTAAATGGTTGTCATCTAGAGCGACAAGACATGGTGGGGCTAAAATGATGCCCATGCAAGTGGAGGAGGAGGATAGAACAGCTGTCCTCAAATGCCTCCATGGCAGCCACACTTGAGAAAACTACAATTTGCTCTCCCTGGGGCCAGGCCAGACAAGACCCCAAAGCCAGAAGGTATAAGCCCCCCACAGTCAGATGTCAGGTAACAGGCTACATGACAGCAGCGTCTCCATGTCAATGTTCTTGGTGTGTCCCTAGCCCTAGAAGAGTGACAGCCACACAGCAGGTGCATGGCAAACATCTGACGACTGGATGAACGTAGGTTTTATAGAGAAGAGCTCTCTCCAAGAGGAGGTGGGGTGGACCAGATGCCTCAGTCCCCCTTTCGACATTGGGGTCCTCAGATCTTGACCCAAGTTTATTGCTCCTTTGTCATTAACAGAAATGTGAAGTCTTCCTACTTTTAAGGGCAAAACACCTAACACTGATTGATAAGTTACCCTCATGGATCACTGGGATGATCCTGACAACCACCTGCAAGGTGAGCGCTATCAACAGCCCCTGTTTTACAGGTGGGGAAACTGAGGCCAGCGGAGGTCACACAGGGAGTGAATGGGACACAGTTCTGGGAACTGAAACCCATGCTCCTGCAGGCAGTGCCCATCAAAAACAGCCCGTCAACCACTCAGAGTCAGACATGAGGTTTCCAAAGGACACGAGGAGGGCCGGCCCTGTGGCTTAGCGGTTAAGTGCGCGCCCTCTGATGCTGGTGGCCCGGGTTCGGATCCCGGGCGTGCACCGCTTCTCCGGCCATGCTGAGGCCGCGTCCCACATACAGCAACTAGAAGGATGTGCAGCTATGACATAAAACTATCTACTGGGGCTTTGGGGGGCGGGGAAATAAATAAATAAAATCTTTAAAAAAAATAAAAATAAATAAAAAAAAAAAACAAAGGACACGAGGAGCTCCTCACAAGCACTAAGTTGGGCTTGACCTGTCACTCTCACCCCACGGGGTCCAGACAAGACATGAAATGATTACATCTTTATTGAGTGTCATGAGTGAGACCACACCTTTTTTTTTGCTGATGAAGACTGGCCCTGGGCTAACATACGTGTCCATCTTCCTCTACTTTATATGGGATGCTGCCACAGCATGGCTTGATGAGTGGTGCGTAGGTCCGCGCCCAGGATCCAAACCCGTGAGCCCTGGGCCACCGATGCGGAGTGCGCGAACATAACCACTATGCCACCGGGCTGGCCCCGAGACCACATCTTTTGCTGTTTGCTTTAAAAGTACAGTAAGTTCTGCTGGAGCACAACAACATTCCTAAAAACTGCCATGTGATGCAAAAATCGAGCCATAAAAACACAGGGCTTTTGGGAACAATAGGGTTAGGTACACAACACCCCAAAACGTCATCCATGACATAAAAAAAGATAAGAACTTGATTTAAAAAATGGTAGCATATTAAACAGCTAAGAAATACACAAAGGCTGCCTGAAGCCTGACCCCTCACCTGGGGGAAGGGCTGGCATTTGCTATGACTGTGGGTTGGCTGCGGTTTCTGAGTTTCGGTGAAGTGCTGCAAGGAGGTTGTCTGACCCCAGAAGGGGATGGAGGTGGCCCAAGTATGTGCATTTTGATTTTGTGTACCTGCAGGTGCTCTGTTTAGCTGAGAGCAGTTTTCTGGATTCACCTAGTGCAGGAGTCAGCAAACTTTTTCTTAAAGGGACACAGTAAATATTTTCAGCTCTGTCAGCCATTCGGTGTCTGTCCCAACTACTTAGCTCTGCAGTTGTGATAGTACATCCTCGAATGGTCATGGCTATGTCCCAATAAAACTTTATTTACCAAATGAGGCCACCAGCCTGAGGGCCACAGCGTCCCAACCTGTAACCTAGCATTCCTCCTGGACAAAATCACACACAACCAAATGCAACCTGTGTGTTATGCTCCAACTGTGCCCTAATATAACAATAGTGTTGGAAGAAATCTGCTTTTCCAAATCAAGCATCATAGCAGAACTGACTACAGAGAAAAATTGGTTTAAAAAAATACAACAACACTTGAACGTGTAAATTCGACTCAAGGTTAACCGTTTTGACAAAGTCAGAAGAAATTTAGTTTGCAGAAGGGCCGAGTGCAGACAGCTCACTGCAGGGTCAGTCTGTCTCACTGCATGGGTCAATTTTATACCATCTTAAAAGCCCTACACACTCTCAAGATAAACAGGTCCCTCGCAGAAGGAAATAGCATGCTATAAACTCTATTACTGAAGTAGATGAAACTTCAACCCAGTTACAGAAAGAAGCGGTTCCCTCAGCGCATGTGCCTAAAGCTCCGAGGAAAAGTGCAGGGGCTGAGGCTGAGAAGGACATGCGGGGCACCGGGCCCAGTGCGGGCAAGGGGGGTGCTCACCAACAGAGAGATGTTTGAGCTGGGATGGAAAGTGTGAATCAAGCACAATGGGCTGAGTGGCTGGAGACCTGGGGGGCCCTGGGGGATGCCCTGCAGTGGGAAGGAAGCCGCAGGGCCCAGCTTCTTCAGGAAACCAGGACTTGTCTTCACCCTCAAGGGCTGGAGAGACAGGGGTCATCTGTGCCAGGAAAAGCCTGAGACGGGCGCTTTACCTGGCGGGGAGAGGTGGGGGGTGGATTCAGGAGGACACAGGTCCACACCACACCACCCACAACTGTCTCGGGTCCTGGGAAGGCAGGCAGCAGCATCATAGCCCTGCACCCTGTCCCATGGGATGGATCAAGAGTCCAGAACAATCCCCTTGGGTGGCTAAAGGTCTGCACTTAGTGCATTCTCTGCCTGGGGCTCAGCCTCCACCCCGTCAGGGCCTTGGTCCTTCAATTCTGCTGACATTTACATGAACACTGGGCCTGACTGGTGGGCAAGTCACTTCACCTCCCAACCTGGTGGCATCCTGTCCACCCAACACTGGGGCTCCCTGGACCTGGGGACTCAATGTGGGTTTTCTGAGCCTTCTGCCTGGTGTTAAAAGAGACCAACGCAGCTCACTAGGTGGACAGTCACTTGACAAAAATGAGAGACGTGACCAACAAATTCTGTCCTGTTGAAGGGGCTCAGTTGTTCTTCCAAAGGCTTCTCATGAGGTGGGCAATCTCATCATCAGCCCCTATCAGCCAGCACGCCTGGGCTCTTCTGGGGAGGCCAAGGGCAGCAAGAAAAGGGGAAAATGGACAAGGAACACATGGCAACCCCAACTTGGGAGCATCTGGCCCCACCCGATGGACACTCTATTGGCAGAGGATGGATGCAGGAAACTGGGATGTCAACAGACCTCCTCGCTCCTTGAAGCTGTAGCATACCAGGCTAGTTACATACCAAGCAACCTTGCACCACACACAAATGTACGTGTGTGTGCACTCACACTCATGCATACTCACACAGACACGTGTGCCCAAACACATGCACACCATACACACTCATACATGTGTACACACAGAGTTTTCATCCCCTCCTCCCACTTCTTGCTTGATTATCTCAGAAGAGATCTTTCTTCTCTGTTCAATTCTGAACAAAAGGACAACAGTTCTCATGGGTGATCATTGGCTCCTGATCCACCTGTCTCAAGTAGAAGGAAAACAATTAAGTATGGAAATGAGATGGGACATAGGAGCCAGAATCACCAACATCTAAGGCACGTGAAGGAGCCCAGATCCCTGCAGGGCCTCACGTGGATTCCTACACGCCTCCGCCACTTCAACCCACAATTCCCTAAGCCCAGTCCGAGACAAACAACTTCACACCCAGCTGGAGCGGCAGAGCAGTTTCAAATCACTAGCACTACAACCATGCTTGTTTCTACTACTTCATGCACATGGTAATTTAAGCTTCCAGAGAAGGCAAAGATCTGACCGCTGTTTACTGTTGCTTATCTGGGTGACGCGTGAACCCAGAAGGAACCTTCTGCAGCACGAGGAGCCTGGTCAGTTACTAACCGCCTAGGACACTCCTTCTCCTAGTTCACAGCCCACCTGGCCCAGAAGGATGCAGATGCTGATGGGCTCCTGACAAACTGATCCTGCACCAGACAGTGACCTCTGAGGGGCCAGTGACTGGGCAGCGTCCCCTCTGCAGAGGGTGGAGGAGGAGCAGCTTGGGGTCCCCACCTTCATGGGAGCAAAGAGCCAGCAAGTGCTGTGAGATCAATGTGCAAATCATCATTTTACTACAATTCAACACCAGAAAAGGAGTCCACCCTGTTGGTCTAGAGCAGGGGAAGAATCCAGAAATGCTTCATTTGAGCTAAGCCCCAAGGGTAGAATCTAGATTTGTAGAGATAGAAGAGGGAGGAAGAAATGGCAGCAGCAAAGGTGAAGTGGCAGAAATAGACACGTGCGTGAAAAGCCATCTCCAAGAAAAGTAGATGAAGCCAAATAAAAGGAGATTAAAACTTTTAACGTCTGTTTTTTAAATGGAACGAGGTCGCTTGGAAGGAAGAAGCATCCCCGTTATAGAGAGGCCACTTAGTGTGAGAGGCCTGCAATGAAGACCAGGCCTCCCTCAGGAGTCCAGTGATTGTGGGGTGAGTGGGATGGGGGTCCTGACAGGCCATCAGCCTGGGAGAGTGGGGAGGGCTGTAACCTTTAATTGGGTCCTGAAGGACAAAAGAGGGGAGCACTAAGAGCTGTGAAATGGTATAGAGTACGCTCCAAAAGACACATGCACGCAGGCAACTTAAATGAAGTGCCTCCAGCCACTCCATCAAACAAATCAATTTGAGCACTGGCGCTGTCCTCCGGCGACCTCTCCACCCCCAGCGCCCACAGGTGCTCTCTACCTAACCCTTCCAGCAAGAGACACCATCTATAAGTGCTGCGCTTAGCTTGGAAGCAGGAGTCAAAAGGGGAAGGTTAAGTTCAGGAGCATCTCACCCTCCTCCTAACACGGCACTTCTAACATCCCAGGTGTGCCCCAACACTACACTGCTAGATAATGCCATCCCTTCCCTGCTCTCCATCTGAAATGCTAATGACCCATCAAAATAAGCCCATCACCCCCAAGGGGGTTGAAGGTAAAGTCAGACCAAGACATTCATCCTCTCCAGTCATTTTCAGTCCTTGGTTCAAGAACCACCCAGAAATGCAGGTTGTTAAGACTGAAAGGAGTAAAAAGAACCAGCACCTCCGTTTTCACATTTACAAATAAACAGACATTTACACTCTGATTTTTTTTTAAGGTGGAGGACTTGTAAATGATGCCTCCAAAATAATGCTTTTTTGGGATATATTTAACAAAATTAACCTAGAGATAACATAATCAAGTAGTAACCATCAACATTTTAAAAATAAAACCTTAATAGTCTTGAGATTACTAAAGGCAAATCCCACGTAGACCTACACTGCACTGGTAGCATCTCACTCCAGCACTGTGTGTGGGAACAAAGCAGGTTTCAGGCAAGTAATCTCCAGAAAACTGACAGTCACTGCCTTTGATGAGGCTCATGCCACAGGAACAGCCAAGTCCCTAGACCTCTATTCCCCCTCTGGAGTCATGGGGTAGAGCGGGGGGAGATTGGAGAAAGCACAGACCCTATCCGGGGAAGATGGTGTAGGGATTATGGTGTAGGGATTATGTTTATCTTCCCCTAGACACAGCTGATCTCCTTCAAACAGGGAACATCACCAACCTCACTGGCCACATGGATCCCACTCAGCTCTGTCTACACCGTGGCCCCCTGCCTTGGCCTGTGAGCCTCCCTCCCTGGTGACATGAGATGAAAGCCTATCTTCATCTCCAGTTGTGGCACACAGTAGGAAAAATACACCTAAACTGATCACATTTTAAGAAGAGGAGAGCCTGGTAGCAGGTAAGTGTCTTTAAAACTGTTGATAGAGCCAGCCCTGATGGCCTAGCGGTTAAAGTTCAGCGTGCTCCGCTTTGGCGGCCCAGGTTCAATTCCCGGGTGCGGAACCACACCACTTGTCTGTCAGTAGCCATGCTGTGGCAGCTCACAAAGAAGAACCAGAAGTACTTAACAACTAGAACATACAACTATGTACAGGGCTTTGGGAAGGGGGTAAAAAAAAAGAGACGGAAAGATTGGCAACAGATGTTAGCTCAGAGCGAATCTTGCCCTGCAAAAAAAAAAAAAAAAAAACTGTCGCTAGCTCCCCCAGGCTCACACTGGAGATGATAACTTGGATTTTGTATTTGCTCTCTTAAAAGTGCTCAGTAAGCACCCAATGCCGCTCACTTGGAAGTGGCCCCACATAGGCATCTGAGCCTCTGATGGCTGGGGCCTATGCCCAAAGCCCAACCCTGCAGCCCCAGAGAGAGAAACAGATGCTGCCAGAGAACAAGACATAGAAACAAAGGTGCCGCCTGTGGAGGGGAATCTGAGCAATACTAAATGTCCACAGGGAACCAGTGACCAGGCTGGTGTGGGACATCACTGTGAGGCAGAGCTGATCGAGTTTCCCTCCCATTGGAAAGGACCAGCCCTCTATCCCCTCCCACCTGGCTCCTGGGCTGCACCTCCTTGGCCCGCAAAGGGTTATGCCTGCCATTTCCATGCCATCTGCAATGTGCCCATTGGGTGTCACATCACAAAATGGCAGGCCTTAACCCTTCCAGGGCCGACTCCTTAAGGGCCTGGCTGCCAGCTCCATCAAGGCCTGTGGCTGGAAATGGCTGGGAGATTTTGCATGGAAAATTCCAGGAAGAGCCAGAAAAGCTTTCTCCATTCCCAGGAGGAAACATGAGTGGAAAGTAGGAGAACCAAGTGTGCATCTTTAGTCATTTTCATCGGAGTGCCCAGTAATGTGATGACACCATTGCCTGGAGGCCCTGCCTGGGCTTCTTTCGTCAAGCTCCTCCCTGCACAAGTCCTACAGTGGCAGAGCCGTCCCAGGAGGATCAGAGCTAGCAGGGAAACCTACTTCTAGGAGTAAAGTAAGTTTCTGGTCTCGACGAAGCCCATGGGCCTAAGAAACAGTTCCTACCGATGAACAGTTCTTGTAGCACTTCCTGCACAGCTGTTAAGAGCTAGAAAGAAATCCTACTTCTCTCCTCCTCCCTGTAAGTGGAAATCTTCCCCTTGGGCAGGGGGTTGTTCCAGGTATAGACACCTACACCAACCTCCAGGAAACAGCCGAGCTGAGCTAGAGGGGCATCACATCAGCGGTGCTTTTGTGAAACATGCTACTCAAGGTAAAACCAAGGCTTCACCCCAGCCTCCAGGTCCTGTCAGCCTCTCTGACCTCGTCTCCTGCCATCCCCCATGTCTCCGCTACCCCTTGACCCCATTCTCTCAGCTCTGGCCACACTGACATCCCACGTCCCAGCTGCTCCTCTGACAGCCAAGCTCATTCCCACCTCAGGGCCTCAGCACTTTCTGCTTCCTCTGCCTGGAAGGCTCCTCCCCTAGATCTCTGTATAACACTCTCTTCAGGTCTCAGCTGAGACAGCAAAGTGACACACATGCCCCTCAGTCGGTCTCTACCTCCTTTCCCATCTCATCACCACTCTTGACTCATCTGTTTGTGTGCCTGCCCCTGTCCCCCACAAAACCAGGGAACACTTTTGTTCAGTGCTACCATCCCAGGGCCCAGGACAGAACAGGTGCTCAATATATATTTGTTAAACAGATGAGAAAAAAGTACTTTCAGAACTCCCAGCTATCTCCCTCCCCTTCCTGGTTAGTCCTCACGGCAATAGAAAAGATAATAAACAAAACTCTTACCTCACATCATATATGAAAATTAACTTGAAATGGGTCAAAGACCTAAATATTAAAAACTAAGCCTATATAAAACTCTCAGAAGAAAATATAAGGGTAAATCATGACCTTGGATTTGGCAATCGATTCTTAGAAATGACACTAAACACACATATCAGCAAAAGAAAAAAGATAAATTGGACTTCAACAAAATTAAAATTTTTTGTGCAAAGGACACTATCAAGAGAGTGAAAAAACAACCCACAGAATGGGAGAAAATATTTGTAAATCATATATCTGATAAGGATCTAGTTTCCCGAATATATAAAGAACCCTTAAAACTCAACAACAAACCCAATTCAAAAATGGGCAAAGGACTTGAATAGACATTTCTCCAAAGAAGATATACAAATGGCCAATAAGCACATGAAAAGATGTTCAAGATGATTAGTCATTAGGGAAATGCAAATCAAAACCAAAATGAAATACCTCCTCACACCCACTAAAAAAAAAAACAGCTAAAATAAAAAAAGGAAACGTGTTGTAGAGGATGTGGAGAAACTGGAACCCTCATAACATTGCTAGTAGGAATGTAAAATGGTGCAATGATGTGGAAAACAGTCTGGCAGTTCCTCAAAAAGTTAAATACAGAATTACCATATGACCTAGGAATTCCACTCCTAGTATATACCCAAGAGACATGAAAATGTATTCAAACAAAATTGTGTACACCAGTGTTAAAAGCAGCAGTATTCACAATAGCCAACAAGTAAAAGCTCAAATGCCCATCAATGGATGAATGGATAAACAAAATGTGGTATATCCATCAATGGAATATTATTGAGCCATAAAAAGGAATGAAGTCACAATGCAGATGAACTGTAAAAACATGCTAAGCAAAAAGAAGCCAGACACAAAAGGCCATACAGTGTATGATTCCCTTAACCTGAAATGCCCAGAACAGGCAAATCCATAAAGAGAGAAAGTAGATTTGTGGTTGCTAGAGCCCTAGGGGGTACAACTGTGGGGGAGTGGGGAGTGATTGTTTAATGAGTACAGGTTTCTTTTTGGGGTGATGAAAATGTTCTGGAATATGAGGTGATGGTTGCACAATACTGTCAATGTATTAAATGCCAATGAACCGCACACTTTAAAATGGTTAAAATGGGGAATTTTATGTTATGTGAATTTTAACTCAGTTTTTTAAAAAAAAAAAAAAAAAAGCAGGAAAAACAAAAACAAAATTCTAATCCCAAGAGGCACAACCCCTCTAGAGCTGCTAAACTACTAAAAGACAAAAGCGGGTTTACTCTGACCCCAAGAGCACAGAAACAGGTCCTCAAGGAAAGACTCCTTTGTGCAACAAGATCCCAAACAACCAAAGAGCGATCGTCCGCCAGGGCATAGCCCCTCCTTGCACATAACCATCTACTTCTCACAGGAACCGAGGAGGCCGTGGTAAGCCCAACATATAGGTGGGAACTAAGAACCATCTCCCAGCAAAGGAGCCGATGCCTTGGAGTGTGACCACGTGGGACACACAAAAGACAATTTACCTATGAAGAGCCAAAGCGGAGAGAGGGTAAAGCCTCACAGACAGCTGGAGTCACACGGGCCACCACAGGCAGAGCTGGATTCAAGTCAGGCCCATCACAGGCTTCACACTGGGAATGTGCCGCCCCACCTCAGTCTCACAGGTGTTTCACTCGTTCACTCTTCTAAACACCTGTTTAGTTTCTACCAGGGACCAGAGCTGACTTGGCCCCAGGGACATCCCTGGGGGGCTCCAATGACAAGCCTCCCATCCAGAACACCACAGGCCCTAGAAGGACACACACAGAGGTTGGGGGTGGGCAGTGGACACAGAGCAGGCCGAAAGACCCAAGGCGAGGTCCCTCCTACACTGGGAGTTGCAGCGATCCCCAGATCATAGACAGGATCAAACTTGTAAAGCACTACTTTTTATAAGACAAAGCCATGTTGAAGACCAGCTAACCTACCTACTTTATCCACTTTCTTACTGGCTGTGGCTGCTAGGGACGGACAACACCAATGGGGAGGTGAGACTGGTCTCTAATCAAGAATACATTAATTTACGTCTGAAAACAATGTATGGGATGTCAGAGTCAGAGTACTGAAGTAAAGAAACACCTGTGGTAATAAGATGCACTCCAGGTACTGGGGGGTGGGGAACAGAAGGTGCCATCAGCACCAGAATGATGCCAGCCAGGTTCACCTACACACACCTCAGCTTCCTCAGCTGTGAAATGGGAACAGTGCCCACTTTATCACTAACGCTCTTTGAGGGCTCCATAAAGGTGCTATTATTACAGAAAATAAGAATGCTGCAATGAGAGGCTATTCCACCTGACAGGCCACCAGCTACAGCCCCTCACGGCAATTCCAGAATCTCTGCTGAATGTTTTTGGCTTCAATTTCAACATACCACAAGTGGCCACCTCCCTCATTTTTGCAAATAGATGTTTTCCCCTGCCCTGGGTGACATGCGTCATAAAGCTCCCAGAGGGAATGCCTGGGTCAAACTCATATTTTAAACTTCTGATTATGGAAAATTGCAAACATACCCATGGAAGTAGAGAGAACAGCACAAATAACTCACCCACCACCCAGGCTCCATGGTCATCGGGCAACCAACCTTGGCCTTCCACACATTGCTCCTTTCTCCCACACCCCACCAGCTTCTGGGAAGCAAATCCTACACAACATGCATTTATGAACGAACAGGTCAGTATTTATCTCTACAGGACAAACCACAATCACACCTTCGACAACTGAACAATCAGTCCTCAATCTCTGTCAGAGTCACACTTGTTGGAGACCTATAGGTCCCCCCTACTTTCCTTTCTATCATACGTTGAAGAAATTAGGTCATTTGTCTTGTTTCCCGCAGTCAGGTTTTGTGGGTGGCGACCCTGTGGCGGAACAACACACCCCTGATTTCCCATAAATTAGATTTTGAGACATGACCAGTGCACGTCCCTCCAGATGCATGTGCGCCCTCTTTAGGGACTGGCAGCCACTGAGGATCACTGTCTGGACCCACCATTTCATTAGGCCTCTGCAAACATATAAACTTATAATTTCATAATTTCACGTTAATTAGCCAGAATATGACAATAGGTACACTGTCCATTAGCCACATGTGGCTATACTCATACAGATTTAAATTAAATAAAATTCAAACTTGACTTCCTCCTCAGTCACACTATTCCAGATACTACATTGTACAGTGTGGATAGAGAGCATTCTGGAAAGTTCTGTGGGACAGCACTGATCTGTGAGGGAAACTTGCCCCTACCCACTATTTTGTTTCTCGCGAGTTCAGTCCACAGAGAAGAGGCAGGATAAATGTTTGCTTCTTTCCTTCTATATACCAATTTTCAAAATAAGTTGGTTCCCTAACACCCTCCAAAGGAGACCAGTGAGTGCCTTCCTTTCCTTTGAGCACCAACATGAACCTGTGGATTTTTAACACATTTAATGCTCCCAACTTAGGAACTCGTTCTCGTACACACTCACCTGTCCCACATTTGGCCACGGGTGCCCCTGTGGGTCCTTCTGACACAACCCTGGTACCATCTTACACAATCGGGCCATTCCCAATGAAGATTTAGAATTAAAACCTTTAAACTTAAGTGCTTTGATCTTATATTTGCATATTTCTTTCATCCTGAAAATTTTGGTTCTTAAAGACATTAATTACTTATTTGTTTTCTCCTACAATATCTAACAGTAAGACTATTGGTATTATTAACCTGAAACCAAAAATAATTCCTAAAAACAGTTAAAGATTTTTAAACAAATTTTCCCTTTATGGCATATCTCACTAAAACATTTACTGTCAAACTTCTGTGTTTTAAAGTCATGTGAAATAAATCCTCTCTAAGAGGTTAAGTCACCAACTTGAGTCACAACTGACACGCACTTAGATTCATTTATTTTGTTTTGCTTTTTAGGGATTGCCCCCACAAACATCTGGCATACTTTTATGTTATAATTATGTAAAACATACATCTGGTGCTACATAGAGAGGCAACCTCAGAGAAGTCTCAGGGTAACCCTGTCCCCTCTCATCCCTCCTTCTGGAGATGACTGTGTGGTTCATTTATGGTTTATACTTTCATTTTTAAAAATACAATATAAGTTGCATAGAACCACACTACTCGTCTCTGTCAGTTGCCAGGCTGTGGTGGCAGCTCACTTAGAAGAACTAGAAGGACTTACAACTAGAATATACAACTATGTACTGGGGCTTTGGGGAGGGAAAAAAAATACAACATAAGCAAATACACATACATCCACATCCCCCCACCTTTCCTCATGGGGGATAAAAGTGAGTGCACTAGATCTCTTTATTCTTCACCTTGTTCTTTTTTCCACTCATCATTTCACCCTAGAAATCCTGTCACCATGACATGAAGACATCCCTCCTTCCTTCACTTACTGGCTCAGCTCCCACCCCACATGCAGATCCACCCCCATCACTCCCAGCCCCAACTAAGAAACAGCTAAGTCATTTCCAGTTTTGCTATTTCAGAATGTTGTATGCACAGCCTTGTCACAATCCTTATTATTATTATTATTTTTTTTGGTGAGGAACATCATCCCTGCACTAACATCTGCCAATCCTCCTCTTTTTTTTGCTGAGGAAGACTGGCCCTGGGCTAACCTCCGTGCCCATCTTCCTCCACTTTTTATATGGGATGCCACCACAGCATAGCTTGCGAAGCGGTGCGTCGGTGTGCGTCTGGGATCCGAACAGACAAACTCCGGGGCGCCGCAGCGGAGTGCGCACACTTAACCGCTTGGGCCACCGGGTCAGCCCCAACACAATCCTTATTTTTGACAGTGTAGCTTTGGGATACATTTCTAGAAGTGGAATTGCTGGAGCAAAAGGCAAGCAATCCCCCTCTGAGGAGTTGTGAACCCCCAAAAGCAACATATGGCAATGCCTGATTCCCATCAATAGAACGGTGTCCACCTCTGAGGACAAAAGGTCAGATGCTGTCGCAGGGAAGCTCCCACAAGCATCATTCTTGGTATCAGAAAGACTGAGCATCTTTCATACCTTGGTTAAGGGCCATCTGCATATACTTCTGTAAATTGTCTGTTTTTCTATGAGTCACACTCATTTTTGATCCTTAACACCCAGTGCAAGGCCAGTCTCTCAGCATATGAGCAGTGTGTACCTGCTAAACCAACCCAACAGGTGAAATTTGAGGGCAGACACCACATCCATTAGCCCGAGCAGGCTCAGTGTGCACACCAACAACTGCATACAACGTGAGGTGCTGTGTGGGGGTTGTGTGCACGCGTTAGGGCTCTCTGGGAGGCAGCCCTCCTCCCACCCTGCTCCCCCTCTGTGCCCATTGGGTCCTATGAAGCAGGAATGGCGAGACCCCAGCTGACCACAGGCCATGGTTCAACCTAAAGTGGGTGTGGGCTGGTGCTAACCAGAGAAAACCTAAAATCAATCGATTTGCTGGGCTGACTTACACCCATGACAAAAAGTACATGGGCTGACACATCTATAAACCTTTAAAAAATAACCACTCAAGGTTGTTTTTTTGCCTGTTTGACATTAACCATCATCTGCCATGACTGTTCACAGACTGTCCTTGCCCATCAGCCCCTCCATGCACTGGGAGGGGAGAGACAGGGCCTAAAGGAACACCTGGGATGGCTTCCGGAA
The DNA here is from genome assembly GCF_020826845.1 of Diceros bicornis minor. Lineage (NCBI taxonomy): Eukaryota > Metazoa > Chordata > Mammalia > Perissodactyla > Rhinocerotidae > Diceros > Diceros bicornis. The sequence goes on along the minus strand of NC_080759.1, from coordinate 6,839,534 downwards.
GTTCTCTTCCAAACCCTTAAAATGACTGCTTATAATGCTATGGCTGTGTCTTCCCTGCTGGCCCTGTGACAGGGAAGGAGGAGGTTTCTTTCTTTCTTTCTTTCCTTTCTTTCTTTCCTTCAGCAAGTACTTACTGCTCAGATCATGTACTTCTGAATTAAAGGGCCAGGCAGAGTTGGGGCGCCCAGCCAAGGACCTAGAAGAACTCTGAGCCAGCCGCTGCCCTCACACATGAGGGACAGTCACTCACCCCACTGGGCTGCAGGTAAAACCTTTTCCAGATGTAAAGTTCCACGATTTTTAAACACTGATGTCTAAAGAGAGCCTATTGACAGCCAAGTGCCAGGCCTACCTCTTCATGGCTGCCCCACTGCATGCTGCCACGAGCACTGGGGAACCAGCACTGTCAACACATGATAATCCTCAACTAGCTCTAGGAAACTGGCACAGACTTTGAGTCACTTGTTGTCTCCAAAGACCTCTTGGGGTCCTTGGGCAGGGCTGGGGGGATGTAAAATGGTGCAGCTGCCATGACAACCGTCCGGCAATTCCTCAAAAAGTTAAACACTTACCAAATGACCCGGCAATTCTACTCCTAGGGATATACCCAAAGGAACTGAAAATATGTCCACACAAATTTGTGTACACACAGATGTTCATAGCAGCACTATTCACAATTGCCAAAAGGTGGAAACAGCCCAAATTCATCCCAGATTAATGGATAAACAAAATGTGGTCTATTTTATGGAAAAGAAATGGAATATAGAAATGGAATATTACTCGGCCATAAAAATGGATGAAGCACTGATTCATGCTATGTGGAAAAACTTCAAAAACATTACACTGAGTTAGAGAAGCCAGACACACAAGGTTGTATACTGTATGAGTCGGTTGACACAAAATGTCCAGAACAGGCAAATTCAGAGTTAGAAAGTAGATTAGTGGTTACCAGGGGCGGGGGAAGGGAGAGTGACTGCTAATGGGTGTGGGGTAAAGAAAGTGTTCTGGAACTAGATCAAGGTGGTAGTTGCACAACTCCTGAATACACACACAAAAAAGTCACTGAATTGTATACTATAAATGGGTGAACTGCATGGTATGCAAATTATCTCAATTAAAAAAAATTTTTTTTAAATACTGGTAAAGTTTGTTTTTGTTGGGAGAGTGTTCTGGAAATGTTTTCCTGACACCATACTTGACCACGCCCATATTTTCTTGCTATATGCAGGTAAGAGCTGAAACCTCAGAAAACCAACCCCCTAACCCTTGTCACCTACCATGCTCAGCCCAGTAGGTGAGTCCGAGCAGCCAGTTCTCACCCCGTACAGCTGTGAAGCTATTAGAAGGGCATGCACCCCTCGGCAAGTCACCTGCCGGCTGGCCTGTAACAGGAAGCAGCTGACCGACCTGGGAGGTTTCCAAGCTGCCTCCAAGTTCTAAGACATCTCTCAGTTCTACATTCTTCTCCAGGTAGGCAAACCTGGCCCAAAACATCACTGCCTGGGCCCTGATGGTAACAGACAAAATCCCACCCAAGTGCTGGGCTCTGCCCTGCCAGGTCCTGACAGCCCTGGACAGTCTCTACTTGAGAGCCCTAAGCAGGGAGACCAGCTCAGTTTCCCACGAGGCACAGAGCAGGGTAGGGTCGACCAGCTCTAAGCATCAGTGCAGGGAGGCCCTGTACCGCTGAAGGTAGTTAAGGTAAAATTCGACTCATTTCAGTGAGCATTGGGAAATCACAGAAACGGCCAGAGGGCAAAGGCCACCTGGCCAGGATTATCCTCTGCCCCTGATCCTCACACAGAGAATGGCTCATCCTATTTAGACCTGGGCTTTTCAAACAAATGATCCCTGAGTCCAGGGGAGAGCAAACGGCCACCCTGGAGGGGGTGGGCAGGGCCTCAGCAACCTCATGGAGACAGCCCAGCATGCAATCCAGGAGGGACTTGCCTCCCTCCGTCTTCCCTAGGAGGGGGCCATCAGCTTCTGAAGCAGTGCTCAGTTTCAAATGTCCAAGTTGCTGACTGAGGTCTGCTGGACAAATCAGAACCTTCATTCCACAGATACTAGACCCCAAGCACTCACCTGGCTCTGGGCATGGGACGGTGGTCCTACCAGCCGGCCATGGTGACAACTATGTCAAAAGGCAACTTGCGTCAACGTGCTGACCAACCTAAAGCAAAGGACAGAGAAAGAAACACTGAGTTTCCAAGGAAAGTTTCTGGAACGTACCAATAATTTTAAATGTCTCCAACCCCTGAAACTACACAGCAAAATTTTAAATTTCAGCCAGAGCTCTGCCTCTGCTACCTTACACAGCGGGCGTGGGGGTGGGGGCGGGGGCAAGCTGAGGAAATAAATTTTTACCAGACTCTGACATATGACCTGATATGGTGCTAACCAATAAATACTAGTGTCCCAGATGCCATCTTCAGCGATATGGATGGAGACATGAGATGGTACACAGCCACATGCCAACATAATGAACACAGACAATGGTTCAAACTTTGGTTATAACAGTAATGACATTAACAGCAGAAACAGTAATACCTAGCATTTAATAGGTGCTTAGTAGTGAGTTCCAAGTACTATGCCAAAACTCAGTATCTCTTGAATCCCCAAGACAATCTTAGCGGTAGGTTACAGTATCATCCCCACGTTAAAGAAAAGAGATCTGGCGTGTCTGATATTCAGGAACTTGCCCAGGGTCACCCAGGTCTCCCTCTCCAGACACGCCCTCTTCACTCCCTGGTCCCTGCTCCCACACACAGTCCCCAAGGAAACCACCCACCATTCCAGGCAGTGCTGGGTTTGCCCTCGAGAAGTTGAAGGCAGATGTGCCTGGGGACAGGCAGGCTTCACCTCCACAGGGCAACTCGCAGTTTTACCCCAGGCATCATCTCCTGAGCTCAGAATGGCCAGGGAGGAAGGGGCTGCCTGGTTTACAGTCAGGAAAACTAAGGCTCAAGAATGTTCAGGAATTCTCCCAAGGTCACAGAGACAGAGCGGCCCCAGTACTTCCCTTCCTTTGTGACATCAGACACCCAGTGCTCTGGGTGCAGAGGCTGAACTCAGCAAACCAGCCAAATCCCTGACTCCCTGTCAGTTGTGGCTTGCTGAATATTATCAGTATCACCTCTGTTGTCATTCTTTGCGCCCACATGACTACCAGGAGCTTGCTCTGATATGAAGGTTTTATTTTTAAACTGGGTTCACAGTAATTCACAGCTCTTGGACAGCAAAAAACACTCCCACTGGAGAACTTGCAAAATGAGCAAATATCAGTGAACTCTATGGAAAGAACTCTGGGCACCAAGGAGCTCACAGCACTCTCCTCAGTGAGGCCGAGGGCCGACCATGGCCACCACCAGAATTAGTTCCTGGGAAGGGGGGCCCTTCTGCTGGTCTTTTTGGTCCTATTCAGGCTCGCAAACACAGTGGACACCCTTAATCGTAGTTCTTTCACACCTCCCAAGCCAAGGCCTCTCTCTGCCATGGAGGGGGAAGCCTCAGAAGCAAGGGCCCTGGGCTTTCGGAGCAGCTGCTCTCTTCAGGATCAAGGTCAACACACAAAAATCAGAGATATTTCTACACACTGGCAACAAACAACTAGAACTCAAAGGTTTAAAAAAAATTGCATTTACAATAGCATAAATGTGAAATACAGAGAAATTTCATTTAAAAAAATATGCAAGACCTGTAAACTGAAACTACAATAAGACATCACTGAGAGAAATGAAAGAAAACCTAAATAAATGGAGAAGAGGGGCCGGCCCCATGGCCTACTGGTTAAGTTTGCACACTCCGCTGCTGGCGGCCCGGGTTCGGATCCCCAGCACGCACCGATGCACCACTTGCCAGGCCGTGCTGTGGTGGCGTCCCATATAAAATGGAGGAAAATGGGCAGCTATGTTAGCCCAGGGCCAGTCTTCCTCAGCAAAAAGAGGAAGATTGGCATGGATGTCAGCTCAGGGCTGATCTTCCTCACAAAACACACACACACACACACACACACACACACACACACACACAGACATAAATGGAGAGAGATGCCTTGTCCCCCGGTCAGAAGGTGTCAATTCTCCCCCAAATTGACCCACAGATTCAATGCAGCCCCAGCTAAAAATCCTCAACATACTTTTTTGTAGAAACAACAAGCTGATTCTAAAATTTACATGGAAATGCAAAGGATCTGGAGTAGTGAAAACAACATTAAAAAGAGGAATAAATTTGGAGGACTTACCCTACCTGATTTCAAGACTGACTGACTTTCAAGTTACAGTAACCAAAACAGTACAATATGGACACAAGACAGACAAGTAGGGGCCGGCCCCATGGCTTTGTGGCTAAGTGCGTGCGCTCCGCTACTGGCAGCCCGGGTTCGGATCCCGGGCGCACACCGATGCACCGCTTCTCCTTCTCCGGCGATGCTGAGGTGGCGTCCCACATACAGCAACTAGAGGGATGTGCAACTATGACATGCAACTATCTACTGGGGCTTTGGGGAAAAAAAGGAGGAGGATTGGCAATAGATGTCAGCTGAGAGCAGGTCTTCCTCAGCCAAAAGAGGAGGATTGGCTGGGCCGGCCCCACGGCTCAGTGGTTAGGTGCGCGCACTCCACTACCAGGGGCCCAGGTTCGGATCCCCGATGTGCACTGACACACCGCTTCTCCGGCCATGCTGAGGCCGCGTCCCACATACAGCAACCAGAAGGATGTGCAACTATGACATACAACTATCTACTGGGGCTTTGGGGAAAAAAAGGAGGAGGATTGGCAATAGATGTTAGCTCAGAGCCGGTCTTCCTCAGCAAAAAGAGGAGGATTAGCGTGGATGTTAGCTCAGGGCTGATCTTCCTCACCAAAAAAAAAAAAAAAAGAAAAAGAGGAGGATTGGCATGGATGTTAGCTCAGGGCTGATCTTCCTGACACACACACAAAAAGACAAGTAGACACACAAACAAAATACACCCATGCATATGTGGACAACTGATTTTCAACAAAGATCCAAGTATCCTACTCCATGAGACCACATGACACACAGGACAACATTTTCCTAGAGGGTTAACCCTGCAAGGAGGAAGGTCATCTTAACCTGTTATCACAACATACACATGCATTATGGGGTAGAGTGCAATATGCAAGAAGTTTTAAAGTCATCTCAGACTTGCACACTCGACCATGGCTTTCCCCATCTCAGCTCATGGCAAATCCAATCTTCCAGCTGCTCAGATTTTAATCTGGAATTGCCCTCTTGATTGGACTACCCAATATCAAGTTCATCAGGAAATCCTGTTGGTTCTGCCATCAAACACATCTGGGATCCATCACTTCTCACACCTCCACTGGCCACACTGTCCTCCCTGCTAGGATGGAGGCCTGCAAACTGGACCCCCTGCTTCCACTCTCAGCTCGAAACCCTCCGAAGGCCCTGCATCCACTCCGAGTGAAGCCCCATCCTCTCCTGGCCCTGGAGGCCCACTGGCCACTGGCCTGCTTACCCTGCTCCAGCCGTGTTGGCCTCCTGGCCACGCCTCCCACATACCAGGCACCTTCCTACCTTGGGATCTTTTTGTTTTAAACAAAATCCCAGATACTTTATCATTTTAACAATCAGTTCTTCAATTTGCATTCCAAATTGAAAATGATCTTTGACAACATAACTACCATACAATAATTCCCAAATATCAAATGCCCAGTCCATATGCAGCTTTACACAATTTCTCAGAAACGTCGTAAGACAGCCTGTTCTAATGGTAGTTGCTAGGGCATTTGTGCAAACTGCTCCCTTTGCCTCACCCTCCCCCCAGATGGCTGACCCCTCTGTGTCCCCTCAAATCACCATCCTCCGCAGAGGCCCACCCTGCTCACCCCTGTCCCTTCTCTTCCACAGCCCTGGCCCCTCCGTACACTCTACACAACACAGCTACTACGCCTATGGACTTTCTCACCTGTAAATGGCACAGGGAAAGGGGTGTCTGTCTGCTGAAGCTCGATTTTATTTCAATCACCTAGAACAGCGTCTGACACATACTGGGTGTTCGATAAATATTTATGGACTGAATGAGCAGGGACGGCTTAACATTGAAGGAGAACGAACTGATCTGAGGAGCCCACACAGCAGCAGCCCCTCAATACAATTAAGTGTGAAATTCACAAAGGAGTCGAAACCAAGCAGAGACCACTTAGCACCATCAGAACCTGGAGCATATCTCTAAAATAAACTGTAATCGCTTTTCTCTGATACATCATTTGGACTGTTTTGCCATCCACCCTGCACTGAGTTGAGAGAGCTTTTACTGTTTTCATTTCCAACCCATACATTTAAAACAGTATCAAGTAACCCTTAAGTACACAATTACCAACTCATAAGAGACTCTTTCACTCCCTTGATAAATCATTACGGTTTGGCTTTGACCCTGCACCTGGGTACTCCACTTACACACACACACACACACACACACACACACACACACACACACACACACTCAATCTCTCTCTCTCTCCCCCCCCCCCCATCCCTCTCCCTCTCTTTCTCACCATCCCGACTGTGACTCACCCAAACAAAATGATTTCCCAATCTGAGGGAGATCACATTTGATGAGAAGGCAGCCATGGTGATTTACAATGAAATCAAGTCACTGCACTTTGGGCAACAGAAGTCCTTTGTTGCCATTTCATCCTCTTGAGCTCAGGCAAGTGAGGTCGGCTCCCTTTTAACTTGAGGGGAGGAGCTCTGGCCAGACCCTGCCGCTGTCTGGGGAGCTCCGGTTCACTCACGTTGCAGACCCAGAGCAGGGATGGGTCTCTGGAGCCATGGGCACCTGATGGGAAGCGTGGGCTCTCCAAGGAGCCCCCTGAGGGCCCCATCGTCTGAGGCCCAGCCCTACAAAAGCTGCACACCTGGGGTCTCACCCTACCACGGTCTGTACTCACCAAACACTTGTGCTGTCTCTAAAATTCTTCAACTGTGTCTGCACCCAAACATTTACTACCCTGGCTTCAATCCAGTCCTGGGAACATGACATTAGGGCAAAAAAGTACAAGATGAAACCCAACAAAATCATTCACCTTCTTCCACCCCTAGGTCCACAAAATCCACTTGTTTCACACAAACTGAGCACCCCGAAGACAAGGATCACCTAGACCCTCTCTGCCAACAGTCTTAGCAACTGTGCTGCTAATTGTCAAGGAGGGTAACTCCCCGGCTGGCTCTATCAGAAAGGGAGAAACTGAGGCAGGGCAACAGTGGAGCATCTGTGTATCATTTCAATTTTAGTATATGTGCTGCTGAAGCAAGCACAGAGCATCTCAAGGAAGCCCAGAGGTCACGCTGCTCCAACATGTGCTTGGGGAAGGATTAACTTGGGCAGAAGATTTGGTTTTCTAATCCAGGGGTCCGCAAACCACTGCCTGGGCCTGTTCCGGGGCACAGTCCTAGGATACAGCCTTGCCTACAGGAATGTGCACTAGTACAGCTGCTTTTGCTATAAGGCAGAACTGAGTAGTAGCGACAGAGACAGTACAGCCCTAAAAGCCAAAAATACTTACTACCTGATCCTTGAAAACAGGAGGAAACCACAGCCCTAATGGACTGTGCTGAGCATTCAAGGGACAGAGGCGACCCAGGCACGGCAGCACGCCCACGACAAAAGTCAGAGCAGAAGTAAACCAAGACTCTGGTTCTGCATCAGCCCCAGGGGACAAAGCAGTACCTGCTCTCCCCAAGGCACAGAGCCCATTAACCCTCTGTCCCCACAAAGTGGGAGAGAGCATGACTCGGCAGACTAGAGAGGCAAAGAATCAGCCCCACGAGGAGCCAACAGTAAGGCCACTGCACAAGCCCATCCGTGGCAACCACAGCTGGCTAGTCTCCACTGTCAAGCCGAGGTATCCACTGGGGTATCAGCCACTATGTACCCTCCAGGCCCCTGGTCTGCCCCTACCTGTCCTCCCTCAGCCACGATAACCACAGACTCACTGAGGGACAGATCGTCCATTCCCCACACCGTGCAAATGCAGCTGTTTCCAAAGCCCCTTAAAACGCCCCAATGCTTACACCACCTCACCATGGCCTTCAAGGCCCTGCCTGCTTTAGGCTCAGGTGACCCTCTGGAGTCATCTGGCACGCATGTATGTACATTTACGTACACACAAACCAACCTCTTAGCTCCAACCACATTGGCCTCGCCTTGGTTCTTCACATCGGCCTGCCTCCACCACCAGGCCTTTGCATATGCTGTTCCCACCACTGGAAAACCCTTTCCTTCCTCCCACTCATCCTTCAGACTCAAGCATCTATTACTCCGGCATACTCTCCCTAACCAGCCCCTCCTCAGCCCCCTTCTATCCTTGAGGACTACAGCCCCATCCCTTGGCACAGCAGATCTTGAAATCTGACATCTAGCATCTCATTAGGTTCTCTTCCCCAAACACTCTACGCTCCACAAGAGAAAGGGCTCTTGGCTCATCTCCTTATCCAAAGCCCAACAGCACACAGAGGAGGAAATGGCGAAATGGCATCCTTGGTAAGTTATAAATAGCCAACCACTGTGATTCCACAACAGACTTGAGGCAAAAACATAATATAAATATAAACTCTATCCTTAATTAGAATACCAAGTCCACACCAGGAAGAAGCAATGTGGAGATAGGCAAGGCCACAGCACCGCCACAGCCACCACCACCCCTCATCTCCAGGGGTGGCCTCTCCTCACCTCACTCACAGGGCTGTTGGGAGAAAGGAGGTTCCAGAGGCCTCAGCAGCCTGTGTCTGGAAGGGCCTCCCCCCACCACCACTGAGAAGCATGAGCTACCCCAGCGCCCGCGCGCCCACACTCCCCTCCTCCAGCCAAGATTCCATATCCCGCTCTACAACACCCAGTGAAGGTCCTTTCAACAGACCCCTGCCCCCTCCAAGGCTCGACTCCACCACATCCCTCCTTTCTCCTGGGCATTCCAGGAGTCCCTCCCTTTCACATCACCAAACCATCCCGAATGTTCCAGCACTTCCTCCTGATGAATCAGGAGCAGCTGCTCAGCCCAGACCCTCCAAAGCCAATTGTGCCTGTGGGAGGCCGTCTGCCTGCCTGGCCCCTTGGGCCTCAAGACCATCCTCAGGAGCAAGTGACAGGCCCTGGCACCAGGCAGACTCTCAGACAGAAGCAACTAGTTCTTACTTTTACTACTGTGATTACTATTGTTCCTCAAAATATTTCGACTCCTATCTCAAGGTTCCTTGCAGTATTGCTCCCCAGCAGCTGCCTGGGCAGTCCTCTCGGCAATTCAAAACTTCAGATAAACCTCCGTATTTAAAATGTCCCAGGGGGGCCGGCCCCGTGGCTTAGTGGTTAAGTGCACGCGCTCCGCTGCTGGCAGCCCAGGTTCGGATCCCGGGCGCGCACTGACACACTGCTTCTCCGGCCATGCTGAGGCCGGGTCCCACATACAGCAACTACAAGGATGTGCAGCTATGACATACAACTATCTAGTGGGGCTTTGGGGGGAAAAATAAATAAATAAAATTATAAAATAAAATAAAATGTCCCAGGAATCAAATGTCCACATCTAGACAAGTCTGAAACTTTGGGAAGTCTCTGAAGTGTTAAAGTGTTTAGCACTGAGGATGCTTGGTGCATTACAATATTAAAGGACATCCTGAAGAAAATGTCACAAGAACAAAAGAGGAAATACTCTGTTAATAAGAAGAACATAGGAACTAGTGTCTCCCTTCTGTATACAAATACCAATATGTGCCATATTAAGGGAACTCTCTGACACAGAGGCACAAGAAAACAAGGAACACCTTCAATCTCCACACCAAGCAGTGGAGCAGAGAAGACCAAAGATGTTCCTGGACACTGCTCTCCTGGAGTCCTGTGTCACCCACCAAGCTGGAGGAAGTGCATCCAGGCCCCGCCCCTCTGGGGACCAAAGAATACCCACAGAACCTCTGTGCTCCAACACTCCTAAGATGATATTACAATGAGCCTTCTGGAACCACACATATCCTTTTTTTTTTTAATCCCATATTTTCTGGCACAAAGTGGGCCATCAAAATGTGAGTGCCTTTATTCCATTCTCCCTAAGCTAACTCTTGGAGGATAAAATATATGCTCTCTGGGCCAGCCCAGTGGCTTAGCGGTTAAGTGCACGTGCTGTGCTGCTGGCAGCCCGGGATCGCATCCCGGGCGCACACCGACACACCGCTTCTCCGGCCATGCTGAGGCCGGGTCCCACATACAGCAACTAGAAGGATGTGCAGCTATGACATACAACACCCACTGGGGCTTTGGGGGAAAAAATAAATAAATAAAAATTAAAAAAAAAAAATATATGCTCTCATAAGGATGCAGGATATTTCTGAATTCATGAAGGTTCAACTTTTTTTTATCGTGGTAAAAAAATACCATAAAATTCACCATCTTAGCCATTTTTACGTGTACAGTTCAGCGGTGTTAAGTACATTCACACTGTTGTGCAGCCAACACCCCCATCCATCTCCACAACTTTTTCACCTTGCAAAACTGAAATTCCACCCCCAACAAACACTAACTCCCCATTCCCTCCCCCCAACCCCCTGGTAACTACCATTTCACTTTCTGTCTCTATGAATTTGACTGTTCTAGGTACCTCATATAAGTGGAATCATGCAGTATTTGTCCATTTGTGTCTGGCTTATTTTACTTAGCACACTGTCTCTTCAAGGTAGAACCACACACATCATTTTAACTGTTTGAGGCCAAAGTGTGTACAGAACAAAGCCCACAGCCAAAAGTATGGCTCTAGAACCCTGCTTCCCAATCCAGCCACGTCCCTGACATGCTCCACCATCAACCAGTCCTTCTCTGTCTGGAGTTCCTCGCCTAGTCTGGCTTGGGCAAGCAGGTGCTCTCCTTTGCAAACATACATGGTCCTGTGTGACCTATGACTACAAAACACGCAGAGAGTCTTCCTGGGATGACTAACAAGGGGTAAGGTTGGGCAGGGGGCAGCTGGGTCTCTAGGATGAGCTGAAACAGGAAAATTTGGGAGTGAGGATCACAAAAAGCCCCACCTGCAGAAGACATCGCTTCCATCACAGCAGGTGGCCAAGAGGAGGTTCCAACAGCAGCCAGCCCCATTCCCAAGAACGCACCAGCCAGGTGGCCTCCGTGTCGTGCAGCATCTCAACCAGCTGTATTATTAGCTTTATAGCTGACTGCTGGGTTGTGTTTATTTTCATGTCAAGAAAGAAAACCTCCAGCCATTCTATTCTTGTGGCAAGTTTTCTTGAGTTTGTTTTTAAAGAAGCAATACCTTACTTATCACATAGGCAACCTCCTAGCAAGGCAAGAATCCTTCTTTCACCAATGGACAGGGTGTCCTCCGTTGCCTCTGAGGGGTCCCGGGCCCTGACCACAGGCGCCGTGTGCTGCCTCAACCCAGGTCCACGTGGCCTCAGGCCTAGATGTACCACGAGAGCACCATCAGCAATGCCATCCGCTCAGTCCAGAGTTTACAACCCCACCAGCTATCTTCAAACAGGCGGTCCTGGTGAATAAGCAGCTAGATCTGGTGCAATCTCATAACCTACTGCAGGTGCTCCCCACAAGTTTAAGAACCATATCTTACTTTCCAGGATATTTTTCTCTGGAAGGGAGAAGGGAAAACTTTTGTTGTTGTTCAAGAGCACCCAGAGGGAGCAGCGTCCTGAGGCTGGCCCCACTGTATACAAATGAAGACCTAGGCCTAGAGGAAAAGAACTGCCCAGTCCTGAGAGCCAAACAAAACTCACTCACAGTAATTCACATAACTTATCCTTGTAACGTTCAAGATCTGACTGACTATTCTGGTCAGTTGGCAGCAGCAGACAGGATGGCAGAAATCTCACCAAGAATGTAAATGGGGGAGGACTCCAGTTTCCACCTGTACCCCACCCCTCACCCCCCAGCTGCCTGCTCACTGCTGAGGAAAGCGCCCACCAGCCATCCCAGTGCAGCTGGATGGACCTGGAGCCTCAGGTGGTCTCTGCCACCTTGATCCCCAAGAAGGGTCTCATCCTCCAGGCTGGCGACAGGAGACCAGGAACAAGTGACTGAGATCTCTGTAAGCTGGTAGTTCCCAGAACACTAAACGGTCCACCAAGATCCAAATCAGGAGCAGCTAGTGAGTACCCAGGCAGGCACAGGGTCAGCGTCATCCACCCACAAACCTTCCAAATGCCCCCAGGCCAAGTTTCAGACAGGAGGGTGGACTTGGTAGAATTCTAGAAATTCAGTCTGAAACTAGGTCTTCAAATACAAAACCTACAACCATCTGACCAACCAAGCTTCCCTAAGGAAGAGAATTCAGTTTCTGTGACCATCAGGGACTGAGTCAATCAATCAACACCATCTGGTAACTTCTCAAACATGGCTGGAACTGTCCACCAACCATGCCGTGGCACCGACAGCCCTGACAGGCCACGTGGTCAACCCAGGGGTCCCGTGGCTTTGCCACTAGGTCCAGGCCAATCAGCTAGTTCCCAGTCCCAGATACTTCATCACTGCGGCAAACTCGAAGAACGCACCGCAGTGATCACAAAAATCGCCTGATTGACTGTAAAATGCTGCAAAGGGCAAAGGAAGAATCTATAAGCATGGCAGCATCCCTCAGTAAATCCTGACTCGTACTACACATACCAATTAAGAACAAATTGAAAACGACATGAACAGACACTACACCTTTCCAACAATAAAAGTATGATTAGAGGGGCTCCTCGGGGAGGGTGTTTCACAGAACTGTCAACTGTCCTCACCGCCCCAGCCCTCAGAGGGTAAACTGTGGCTGAGAAGGAGGAAGCAGAGCCTCCCTGAGGTCTCAGACAAGGTGGGAGGAGGTGAGGGTACACTGCACCTGGCTTCACTTGGCCGTCAAGAGCTTCCCAGTACCCTGCATGGACACGTCCCATCACTTTATCCTCATAGAGAGGAGGTGCTGGTGGGCCTGGGGCCTGCTGGCTAGGGGGAGTTCTGTTTGATGCAGCCAAAGAGCCAGCATCTAGGGAGAAAGTTGGAAGGAAACTGTGCTGGGGGTCAGACCTGGAGAACCCCATTCCAAGAGGAGCGAGGCAGCAAAAGCCAAACTGGCTCCACAGAAGCTTTAGAAGAGCGAAGGGCCTGCCTCCAGGGTGCCATGGTGAGGCCCCACAATACGTCTGCCACTTCTGCCTGGAGTCAAAGTTTTCCTCGCTGGTAAGAGGTTTTAGTACTAAAACTCTGATGTGTTATGAGGTGCAACGCAAATGTCAGTGAATCTCTGCCTTAAAATAAGAAGGCCTCAAGAAATCTGTGAGGGCCACACAGGTGCAGCATGTGCCCTCAGTGGGACTTCATCTGTGCCTGACTCACTCCAGAGTAAGCTCAGGGCCCCACAAAAAGCAGGACTCTGCCACACAAAGCCCACATCCACCACAGACTGGAACATTTTTCTTCTACCTGCACACACCAGAGTGACTGCAGAGTGTCAGGCTACACTCTAGCAGGTAGGGCCAGCACACACACACATATGCACATGTAGGGTCACCACACACACAGATACACAAGCACATGTGCACATATGCATACACACACTCACAGGGCCAGCACATGTGCACACACAGGACCAATACATTCAGGCCACCATACAGACATACACGGGGCCAGCACACTTTGTCCTCCAGGCAAAGGTGCACTTCTAAGCCATCGGCTGTTGAAAACACAGACCATACATCCCAGAGAAACAGTGTCCTAAGTAGGGTCAAGTTCCCAAGTGACCCACAAAGTCCACTCCACTCCACTCCAGTGTCTCTGAAGCACAGTCCTGCCAAGACAACCCAACTCCAAGGAAGACATCCCCTGGGAAGTCGTGCAGGGTTCCAGGCCACCAGCCCTCCTTGCAGGGAGGCTGCAAGGCTGGCACAGGCTAGAAGGGGCAAGGAGGCGCAGGGTCATGAGGTCAGGGGCATTCACTCACCTAAGCCTTTACTGCACCAGCCTTGCAGGGTATCCTCCTGCCTCCTCTGTGGCCCACCCCACTGCCCTGCTCTGCCTCCAGCTGCCACACACAGACCCAGGTCCTACCTAACCATCTAGCACCAAGATCCAGCCTGAGACCCGGGCTCTGCAGGCCTGTGCCCAGGACCCCAGTGACACTACTGCCAGGGCGACGGCTCTGCTGTCCCCATGGTCTAGGCCTCCTTCTGAATGTTCATCAGGCTTTGGTGGGGTAGAAGGGGGAGAGCCTGACTCTTCACTGAGAAACGTACAGCTAGACACACAAATTCAAACTGCTACAGAAAAGCCCACTGACTACAACTTCAGGGACATCAAGAGAATCATCTTTAACATCTTGACAAGAGATTTTGTTACCAAAGGAGGAAAAGTGTAACAGTGGCTAACAATTACTGAGTTCTTTATTTGGTGCCAGGCACGGTGCCAGCACTTTACATGCCTGATTTCATTTAATCCTCATAACCACACAACAAGGTACTGCCAATGTTACCCACACTTCACACGGGTACTGCCATTATTACCCACAGTTTGCAGAGGGTACTGCCAATGTTACTCACACTTAACATGAGGGACTGCCAATGTCACCCACACTTCACACAAGGGACTGCCATTGATGCCCACACTTGACTGATGAGAAAAACTGAGGCTGAGAGAAGTCAAAGCAATTGGCCAGGGTCACAGGGTTAAGAAGTCAAATGGGGGGGCTGGTCCCGTGGCCTAGTGGTTAAGCTTGGCATGCTCTGCTTCAGCAGCCCGGGTTCAGTTCCCGGGCACCGACCTACACTGCTCGTCGGTGGCCATGCTGTGGTGGTGACCCATGTACAAAATAGAGGAAGACTGGCATGGATATTAGCTCAGCATGAATCTTCCTCAGCCAAAAAAAAAAAAAAAAAAAAAAGTCAAATGGGGATCCAGACCCAGACATCTCCGAGGCCTAGGCTCCAAATCTGAACCACTGCACCATTGGGGACAGTGTGACTCTGAGACCATCTTAGGGCTGGATCCTTCCCAAGGTTCTGAGAAAACTTCCTAGAGCAAAGATCAGCACACCCCCAACTCCTCTTCCAAGAACACACTAACTTAACCCTTTACTGAATTACTGGAAACCTCCGGGAGGAGTGAGCCTCATTGTGCAAGCCTGCCGTCCCATGGACCATGCAGCAAACTCAATGATTCATGTGCATTCTCACCTTCTGTAAAAGGCACAAAAACCCTCAGAAGTTGACGAAGCACGTATTTCAAAGCCCCTACCTGCCAGGGTACAAGTCAATGGAAGGGGCTTAAAGGACCTGATCAACACTGTCAGCCTAGATCATAAACCAGGCCCTTCACCTTCATTTCCAACGAGATGTAGACACATGCCAATCACAATTCTTAGTGCACCATGGGAGCAAACCAGGGTCCCTCAGCAAGGAGCATGTATGCAGACTTCCCTTCTTCCTTCCACTTGAACAGCACAGCGCTCACACGTGTAAGGCAAGGAACAGAGCAGACACAGACGAATGGGAAGGAGACCAGTCCCCTGGTCTCTGAGGCAGCAAGGAGACTTTGAGAGCAGCAGGAAACACATGGCGCAGGGGACAGCCCAGGCCCTGCAGGGAGGGGTTTCTCGGGTGGGTGGTGGCCAGGGCACGTCACGGCATGTCACGGCCCTCCCAGCTCTATATATGGGGCATCACGCTGCCACTCTCATTTGCCTCACCTGATTCCTCACTCCCACCCTCAAGCCCAAAATCAGGACCCTAACGGCATCGTGGTCATCACCAGCCAGGTGCCACTCTTGGACCCAAGTCATTTTTTACTAAGTGCCAAATCCCCAAGGCCCCTTTCCTTTCTGAGACTACAACCCCTCCTCACTTTCAAAACCAGTCCCGTCACTCAGCAGGACACCCACCTGTCTTCTCTCCTGGACTCTGCCAAAAGAGCCAGGGTTTGAAAACATTTGAGCAATGCATGAAACAAGAAAACTTGCTCAAACCAGGAAACAGCAGCTGTTCGAACAATTCATGCGGATGTTTCAGAGAAGCTTCTATATCACTCTCCGTCTTTCTGGAAAAGCATCCAAAACCTCCAGCTGGAAAATCCTCAGAATCTAGAAAATGCGGGTTACCAACCAGCTCCTAGAGCACTGGAATCACACTGAGCCTCTTCCTGGTCCCTCTAATTGCTTCAGAGCTTTTTCTCAGGCTAAGTTGAGGGCTGTGTCCCTCTAATTTCCATCTATCGATCACTACTTCACTCTCGGGAGCAAAGCGGAAAAAACTTTTCCTACATGTATGAGATAGTCCCTCTTTCTTTCACCTATTATTTAACTCATTTTCACCTAACACAAAGCACTATTAGTCTGGGGAGGAGGAGACGCAAGGACAAATCAAATTCTGCACCTGTCCCCCGGAGCAGGCAGCGATCTGGCAGGGTCACAGACGTGCCCCTTGCGTTCATGAGGGTCCTGATGGTCACACAGGGCCTCCGTGCCTCAACCCACCGTGTCCTCCCAGCCCAGCAAAGCAGAGGGCAGCCATCCAAGGCCACAGGCCAGGCTATCTCATCAACACCCACCTTCTCCCAGGCAGTACACACAACCTCGGACCATCCTCTCCAGGACGCAGCTTACCCCACCTTTGCTCAAACTCAGCACCCCTAAAACCAAAGAACCACAAATCTTGGGGCCTGTGTCACCCTCTAGTCCTCACTCAGCTGTCACTTGTCTCTCAGATGTGTTCTTGCCCACCCTTCCTCTTTATCAGGGCATCCTATCCTGTCTCCCCCAGGTGGCCATAAGACACCTGAGTGCCAGAACAGGCCATCTCACCCATCACCAGATCACAGAGGCACAGCACAGGCCAAGCAAGGAAGGGACCCCACTTGTTGAATGGACAGATGACTTGTCATCAGCCCTGGGCATCTAGCTGATCCCCACCCAATCTCCCTGCACAGTGTCTCTGGCACCTGGCCCCGCTTTTTACTCCCCACCAGGCAAATTCAAGGCTGTATTAGCTCATGCCTGCCTTTTACCAACGGCCTTTTTTTCCTGATTGGCTTCCCTGCCCAATTCAAGTGGACATTTTCTTCCTCGCAAACCTCTGAGGGCTCTATGCTTTAAGGATGAAGTGTAAACAACCTTCTATTTAAGGTCATCAACAATAATCAGAACAACCTGCATTTTCCGACCTTCTTTCCCACTATGACTTTGTCCGGGAGGGTGATCTGCCAACTCCATCCCTCCCTGATGCTCCAGTACAAGGGATCACTCCTTGTGAACAGTCTAGTCAAGTGTCACAAACCTTCTCCACAAGAACTGTAGACCACCCCCCGAGACCAAGAAAACCATCTCTTGTCAGAGTAGTGTGCTGGGACTGGGTACAGATCAGATGCCCCATGTTTTTCATGTCATGGTATGTAACAAAAATGATACTTGCACAACGCACTGGAGGTAAAATGGGGGCTACTCTCAGCATGGGTCTGGGTCCACAAGAACAACTCTGATCCCTGTCACCCATCCCAGCCTGCTGGCTAAGAAGCTCTGCTGAGAAAATCCCACAGCCAGCAACACATCTCCTGCTCTGATCATTTCATCGTGTGGTGATGAGAAGCCCATGCTGCATTTCACTCCATGGAGCACCTACCAAAGTAGCTTAGACTCTTAAATGTCAATGGGTTAGCTTTTTTAAAAACTCAAAAAAAAAAAAAAAAAAAAAAGAAAAAAGCCAACAGTAGTTCACAGACTCAGAGGACTAGTTAAACAGATCAAAGTCACCCTAATTTTTCTAAGCAATTTAAGTTTCCTTTTCCCCTAAGCAATAAATCAAGGCAACAGAGAGGACAAGCTCCCATCACCTTAACTTTCACAGAAGGTGGGATACATGTTTCTGAGCTCACTCAATGCTGAGCCCCTGCCCCAGGTGACAATCTGTCCACTTCTGCTGCCTTTGTGGCAGGGTCTCCTGATCTTCGGAAAGTAAGAGGAACCCCTTCATACTCCCCAAGAGGTTGAGCAGGTGCCCAATGGTGCCAGCAGCAGGAAAAACCATCTGTCCGATCCTGAGCTGAGATCCTGACTCACCAACAGGCCCACTGGAACCCCTCGCTGCCCCATACCCCCAATCTTCTCTCCTCCAAACAAAACATATTCAATCCCTCTAACCAGTTCTCCTGTGATGCAGTTTAAAGACCACTCCAGCAGCCAGGACAGACTCCCCCAGATATAAAGGATATGCAAGAAATAATCTCCCTTAGAGCTTTGTAGCAGCCAGTTTATGCTGTTCTAGAACCATCCAGCACCCTCAGCTGAGTGTTAAGGCCCCTCTCTCTCACCCTGGACAGTATAGCTGACTGTTGGACCCTGGCACAGGACCTGACTTAGCCTGTTCCACCTTATTTCCATGGGTTGCTTTTTTGGATCTTGAAACGGTTACCCGCATATCACCTGAAGGATGTCTACAAGTTAAGTAAGTGCCATAACTTTTTTAACCTATGGGGAAAAGTAGTTTTATGCTCATAAAATTGAAAGACATCACCCTCTCAATTCCAGATAAGGAAACACTGCCACAGTTTTTTTTTAAAAAGGCAGCCCTGAGATTCCAGAAGCAGCCCTGAGTTCCTCCTCCCTGTGTCCTGCCCCATCCCCACACTACAGACACCACATGACCTCAAGACTCAAAAAAAGACAAGGCCCTGAGGAAGGAAACCTGTCAATGGACCTATATAAATTAAGGGAGGAGGAACCTAAAACCAAACAAAACTAACTAAGCCATGAAGAAATAAGGACAACAGAGATCAGAGAGGAGAAGCTCCAGGAGGGAACAGAGAGCTATGTTCTCCTCCCTCCGCAAGTCAACACAGGGCAGGCCACTCCTCCTCTCAGGCCTCAGTTTCCAGCTTGTAACATCAAGGGCTGCCCTGCTCATCCTGAAGTCTGTGTGCCATGTGCTGGGTTCAGCATAACAGCACACAGAAGCAAGCTAGTCCCAGGTGAATCCTAAACTTGTCTGCTGCCCAGTGACCAAAAATAGTTACATTTCCAATGCTCTGCCTGACAAATATAAATTGACAGTAAGGCTGCAATTACATTTCAATCCCAACTCAGTACGTTAATATCTTTGCCCAAGAAAACTTCAAAAGCAGACCAGGCAACTCCTACTACTGGCACCTGAGGCTCCTGCCTCCTCCCCAGACTTCAGCTGCAGTAAATGTCGCTTGTATGGCTGGAAAGAGACAAAGAGCCTCAACATTAAAAATTTTACTGAAGATTTGGGGATGGAAGGCAGGAGACAGATGACCCACATACAAACTGCTGAGAAGGTCAGTTACTCAAACAAACGCGTTAAGGAAAACACTAATCAAACCTCAAAAATCTCCCCGGGTTCCAGTGTGTATAAGAGAATCCCAGGCAGGGATCTGACTACAGAATCCTCTGAGAGAACCACCACCACTGAAGGGAGTACGCCTTAACCCTTTACATGCACAGGAATAACAGACAAAAGAAAATGAAGTTCAGGTGCTCTGTCAATGATACAAAAGTCCTGAGAACACCACAGGACTAGGGTGCCTCGATCAATTTAATCTACGCCTGGAAACCAAGAATTCAGTTTGCCACACTCCTACTTTCCCAAAACCATTGAGAAACTGGGAAAAATGTGTTTCCTTGGTGGATGTGAACGAAGGTTGTAGGAGCAAAGTTTTCAGAACTGGCTGGCAAAGTGAGCCTGCCCAAAACACACAAGAAAATTAAAAACCTGTCGTCACTGCCACAAAAATCCACCAACTGGAAACTCAAGTGACGAGAATACTGGCCTGAAACCTGCTCCAAGGTCACGGTGAGCAGCTGCCTCTAAGGTAGGAATGTGTTGAGTAGAATTTAACAGCCACTGACTCAAAGGCTAATTGCACAGAACAACTGGGATTGGAGGAAATGTTATGTTGGGATTATATGCAGTTTTAAGGCCACAGGGTTTTTCACTTCCCTTTGGGATAATCTGACCAAACTTTTTAGGTGAGATCTCCTTATGATGAGCTCCAAAGACCTACCAATTGTTAGGTTGTGGTGGGATTTTGTTATACAGAAAACCTAGCTCCTCGATCTGAGTGTTTCAGTGTGTGATAACTGAAATGTGAGACCCTAGGGGGATCGTCATGTAGTTGTCATCTTGGGGGAGAAGAATTTTATCTCAGAGGTAAATGGAGGAGCAGGGGCTGGGATACATCTGACTACTTGCAAACATTTCCCACCTGTCCTCACAGCCATCCTATGAGGTCAAAGATACATTCCCTGTCTACAGATGGGAAAGCTGAGGCCAGGTGGCCAGGCCACCTGCTCAAGGCTGAAGAGCAGAAGCTGTAGTCAATGAAGAAGCCAGATCTGTCCAATTCCCAAGCTGGCTAGAGAGCTGTAAATCCAGAAAGAAGATGGTATTAGGGCCCAGGCTCTCCCATTTGCCACTGTATGCACCATAAGGCAACCCACTTCCCGTCCTTTGACAGAGTCCACTCAGGGATAAAGCCAGAAGTGCAAGGGCCCCTTTCGGTTCTCAAATGCAGGACCTCCATGACATATCTGCCTGTCAAACATCTTCCCATCTCACAGATGGAGGGGCTGTCCCTGAAAGTCGGAATGTGGGGTTCAGCAAGCCCAGGGCCAGGAAAGGGGCTGCTTCCTTTTCCCTGGTGGGGCACCATCAACCCAGCTATTCTGTATCTCTAGAGAGGCGCCAAGACTAGTGGAAAAACATGCCAAGTCTGAAATCAGAAAGCCTGAGGCCCATTCCCAGCTATAGAATAATCAGCAAGGTGACCCTAGCAAGTGTCACCCTCTGTAGGAAACTTCGCCTTCTTCCATCTAGAACATGGGGACAGGCTGTGGCTCCAGGAGGCACAGAGCAGACAGTGATGGTTTGTCCCTCCACAAGTGTGGAGATGCTCCACACAGAAGTGGAGCAGCCATAATGTCTCATCTGTCCTAGTCATAACAGCACACTCACCGAACTCCACTTTACTGAGCAAGTACACGCACTAGGCGCTGTGCTAAGCAACTTGCATTTATTATCTCACTTACTTCCAACTCAGCCACTCAAGGCAGACATTACCACCTCCTTTTTAGAAATGGGAAACCGAGGGCAAGGTTCAGCAAGGTCACGTCACTAGGAAGCGACCAAGCAGAGTTCACACCCAACTTGTGTGAGACAAAGCCAGGGTTGGGCCACAACCACTGCAGGGACCTGCTGCCCGGGAATAGGCCCGCAGCCTCACCCAGCAAACAGCAGGTGGCAATGGACGCGGAACATCCTCTCTGGCACCAGGTCAGCCAGCCACTATAATGCAGCAGTATTTTTTAAAGCGTGCTCAAAGGCGACACCTTATTTAGGCTGAATTAAGTTTGACGGTTCAAATCAAAAGATCTGACCAACAAGGCGGGTCAGGTGGTGCCCGGCCTGGAGACAGAGCTGCAAGAATGGCTGAAGGATTCTTCAACCTCAAACAAGTAGCAACATTCTCTCCAATCTCAAGCTACCTCACCCTCCCCCGCCAGCTGCAACGGCACCTGGCCAAGCAGCCTCAAAGACCTACAGCCTCAAATCTTCCCCAAAACTCCTACCTCAATTTGCTGGGAGCCTGCTTTTAGGAACTGTCCGTCCCCTGCCAGCCCATCCTACCTCAGATGCTGACCTCTCCGCACCTCGGACAGATTATCTAGTCTTCAGTCCTTTCATATGAGGACCCCAAGAACCAGGAATCAGGAGAACAGGAAGGCAAGGACCCTGCCAAACTCGTCTGTGAAACAGGGGTACCTTTGAAGAGGATCAAGAGAGAGAAAGTGGGTGCAGTGCACTGAGAAGCTGCAAGGGCCCTTTTTCCCCACACCTTGCAGGGTTCCAAAAGATTCCCAGTGACTTCCTAAGGCTACCTGCAGGTATTCAATTAGAGTAAGTTCCTTTGTCTTCTAAAAGACTAACCTACATTTTCATCAGACAAAAAGAGGTCACAAATACAGCCTAGAAAGCGAGGGGAGGGGCAAGAAGCCCATGGTCTAACATTCCTCTTGACTAAAAAGTCCTGGATCACGTTTGCTGGAATCCACACGCGTGTAAGATCTATCCCCAGCTGGTACTTTTGTTTCTAAGAACACCAGTCTCACTACTTTCACCTTGCTGCCACCACTTGAGTCCCTTGTCTTTTTTTTTTTTTTTATCTCAACCTTACATGCTGCCTTCCTAATTCAAGTTAAAAATGTAGCTTTGCACAGTTAGCACATAAAATAAGTTTCACTATCTGAAAGAAAAGCAATCTGAGGCCAGAGTGCCTAACTCACTTCCTAAAACAGTTCAGCTAACTCAAGAGCATCCCTTCTAACAAACGACCACGCTTAGCGGGCAGCAGAGTTCTGTAAGTCTCAAACTATGACACTGCCAACTTGTTCTTCTGGTTCTGCTGCACTTCCCAACCCGACAATTGTTACAAGGAAATCTCAGCGATGCTCTATTACCCCCAGGATAACCGCTCACGAAGACCTCACCTACTCACCTGTTTCATAATCTTCCAGTTTTCTACAACGAGCATAAATTCACTCAATTATCAGGGAGGAAAAAAAGTCTAGGGACAACAGCCTTGGCCATCCCATCTAATGGCACAGAAACAGCCCAAGTCCAAGCAGGTAGTTCTCCAGACAAGCATTTGAGTTGCCCACACTTTTAGAGGTTAGCACACTGACAGTCCTTAACTGAATTCAGCAGTAAGGGTGTCACATTTTTGTCTCTGTTGGGAACTGATATATTCAAAACTCTGCGGGGCATTCTTAATTTTCTCCCAAGAGAACAAACACCAGAAAATGCCAACATTTCCGAATGGCTTTGCTATTTTCCCACCCACGTCCTTCAGAAATATTCTTCAGTTGTCTGCTAAGGCCCAAGGAAGTCCTAGCTGAGCCTCATCATACCAGTCCCTGCTTTATGCTCTTCAATAGGGTCCCACTGCTCTCAAGGTAAATCCCAGACCCCTTCAGACCCAAGGCCCGCCCATCTCTGCTCCAACCAGGTGAGATCTTCCTTCAGTCCCAAGCACTCTCTCTGCCAGAAATGCTCACCCTTTTTCTCTTTACACACGTAGTTCCTACTCGTCCTCAGATGCCAGTTGGAGGAAGGCCCCCTCAAGTCTTGCTCCCCAGGTTGTGGCATTCTTTTCTCCTTGGCCCTTGTAAATTTCCCCAGATTTATGAGATTAATTACGACTTCTCTCCCACTAATCTCAAAGTAAACTACACTGAGCAGGGATTCCTAGCACAGTGCTGGAAGCACAATATGCACTCTGATATTTATTGAACAAGTCAATCCAGAAATCACTACTTCCAATGCCAGGAATGCACAAAATAAATGATACAAAACAAGTGAGAGGAGCTACTAAAGAGTTGAGAATTAGAGTCCTTAAAATGTGTTTTATTACTCAAATTAAAAAATGTTCCTTATTGTTAAAATAATCATAAAATACAGAGATACTAAAGAGTCTAAGGAAAAAAACTACTGCTAACCCTAATCCAGAGATTTGGTTGTTGACATTTTGGTACAAACCCTTCCAGGATTTTTTCTACCAAGAGTAGCATTATTTCTTTCCTCACTATTAAAACAAAAGATTGCAAGATCTTCCAAATGATACTGCATTAATAGAGATGACTTGACATTAATAAAAATGATGTCATCTGAGTGGAAATAACAATGCATCCAAATCAGTAATATGGGAGCTATCCCATTCTCTACATCACATCAAGATGAGAGGCTATTCTCTGTAAAAATCAGCTTCAGAATTTTATGGGAGGAATAATGGATGAAAAGTGAAGGGTGGAAGAGTAAGTGAGGAGAAGGTCTAGCAAATTGCTCCCAAAATCCCCATTCTAAACTGCTTCCTCTAGAAAAGGGCCAACTTTTCTGAGTTGGAAGCTGAGGAAGTGAATGCAAATGCAAAGAGGCTTGGCTCCTCCAAGGTCAGCTGGTAACTCAGCTCTCCAAACACAAGGCAGGGCTAATAGAGGTACACTGGAGCCTGGACAAGTAAATGACCTCGTGTTTTAGGAGTTCCCAGGAAATGCTCACACATTGAGTTTGCAAACAGGAGCACTCCTGGGCTCTGGTGCCCCACAGGGCAGGCTCAAGCCCAGCTCTGCCCTTCACCACTCAGCAGCCTTGGGCAAACAGCCTGACTTCCAGGAGACTCAGTATCCTCACCTGTAAAGTGGGGATTATATTCTCCCCTCCCCATTGGATTGTCATGGGCACGGAAGATGTCTATGCACTAAGCCTGGCTCACAGTAGGTACTCAAATCTGCGGACTAGTATGATCTATTAGCCCTCCTCCACAGCTTGCTGTCAGGTCTAACAAGCTACTGATCTGGTGCCAGGGAACATTATTTCACCTAACCTAACTTAAAAGAAAACTTGTAACCACCATCAGAAGAAAAAGAACATCAACAGGACAGTCAGTCCAAGACTGAAGCAGCTGCCCAGAAGGCTGTCTGTCCGTCAGTTTCTCTGTGCTACCACAGCCAGAAGGTGTCACTGTGCGAAATGGACACACAGAACCAGAGACAAACAAGCACTATGCACTCCAAGAAAACTGAAAGAAGTGAAAGGGTGGGAAGAGAGAAAATTAAAGGCTCAAGTGACTAACCCGGACTTTGATCTCAAGAACCCAAAGCTCTTAAGATAAGGATGAACTACACACCTAAAGACATTAGATCAGATACACAAAATTAAGCAGTCCCTGTAAAATTCCCAGGGCAGAGCAGAAACGTGCACCCAAGGGTTGTCATTCAGTTCCTAAGGGAGGGGTCCCCATTCATTTCTGGGTCCCAGTGCAGTGCGCACACACCAAGTGTCAGTCATACTCTAGGCTGGGGCCCTGCCCATAAGCCTTTCCTTGCTGAAGTGATCAATTCCGATTCTTGGCAATAATCCCTTTAAAAGGCCAGCTGCTACTGTCTAGTCACTGATGCCGACCCATTCCAGGTGGGAAAAAAGAAATCAATACAACCACTGCCCAGACGGGGAGGTAAATTTAAAGTGTAGGGCCCTGTGAAAGGCTGGAGCCCACAGAGGGGGAAGGGTCTCGCGGCTCCCGGGAGTCGGGCAGGAAGGGCGCGAGCGGGGGGAGGGCCGGCCCTGCAGGCGTGGGAGCGCGGGGACTCTTATTCTGACACGGGATCCGCCGCCTCCGTCGCCGCCACTGCGGGGTTCAGCGCAGCGGCCCGGCCCGCCGGGGACCCCCGCCCCAGACCTCCGCCCGCGCGTCCACGTGCCGCCGGCCGCCGCTCCCCCTCCCGCCCGTCCCGGCCGCTCGGAAGCGGAGCCTTGAGGCCCGGCCCCTCCCCAGGCCCCGGAGGAAGCGGAGGAGGAAAAGGGGCGTCGCCGCGACTTTCCAGGACCCCCGCCGGCCCGGCCCCCACGTGCCCGGGCAGCGTCGGAGCGCAGAACTTTCCAGGGCAGCGCGAGGAAGACGCTCCCGGAATACAAGGAGTAGAACTCGCTCGCTCTCACTTTTCCATGCTGACGCGAGGTTCCCTCGCAGCCTCCCGACCCCCTGGCCCCCAGACCCTGCCTGGCCCGCGCCGATCCCGCCGCTCCAGTCTCCACGGCGCGCCGCCGGCCCCGACCCCAACCCCGGCCCCCGCCAAGTTTGGTCCGGAACTTACCGGGCCGCGGGCCGGCCGGGCCCTAGGGTAGCGCGCGGGTTCGCGGGGCCGTGGGGCCGGGGTCGCGTGCCGGGCCGGGCGGCCGAGGGGCCGAGGGCGCCGGGCCGCACTTGCTCGCTCCGCCTGTAGGGCCGCCCGTGCCCTGGGCGCTCGCTCCGCCGGTCCGCCCGCCCGCCCGCGCCGCCGGCCAGATAATGCGCCCCTCGGCCGCACACATGGAGCCCGGCGCCGGCGTCACCGCCCGGGACATGCGCACCAGGTCAGCGCGCCCGGCCTGCGGCCCCCAAAACACCGGGGAGCTCTTAAAGGCGACGCCGCCCGCCCGCGCCCGGCTGGGCGGGGCCAGGCTGTCGGTGGGCGGGGCCCGAGTGCGAGAGGCGGGGCCAGGCGGCGAGAGGGCGGGACGAGGCCGGCCGGGACCGCCCCGGAAGCACCGCCCCTCCCAGCGGTAATTCACGTTACGCCCAGCCCCGCGCGCTGGTTTCCCACGCGGGCTCTGGCGGGCTCCCGCCCTGCGGACCCCCAGCGCCCTCCGCAGGACCGAGAGATAGTCGCCGGCTCACAGAACCGGGAGGGCCGCGCCCAGGGCTGACTCACGACGCACTCACTGCTGACCTCGCTCCAGCTAAGCTGCGCGACCTCGAGCAACTCAGCTGCTTCTGAAAACGGAGGTTAGAATGCCACGCCCGCGGGGTCGACACCCAGAAGCTCCCCTCCGGGGAATTGGCTGAACCATCACTTCTTCAGCGCGGTAAACAAAATTCTGCGAAGAAAGCTCCAGACCCACCCACTCGAAGACACCTGGGGGATGACTGCTCTCCCTCTCCAGTTATCCCCCAGTCTGCCCCCGTGCTTCCGAGAGAAGGTGAAACCCCCAAGAAGACAAATCTGCACCCTCCCTCTCCAGTGACATGGAAGAAACACAGGACACACAGTCTAATCTGAGAGAGGACGGGCTTTGGAGATGTTAAACTACATAAAGCAAAACTATTTCAACAGGGAAAATAAAAAATCTAATATTACAGTAGGCTCTCAACATCGAGATTAGGTTCTGAAGAATCACCAGACAAGGCCATTTTCATATCCTTTTCCCAGCGTTAAAACAAATAATTCATGATGAGACACCTAGGCTCCTGAATAGTGGCTTGTAATTTTTTTAAAACACATCCTAATACATATTCATACAACTGAAACAAAAGTTTCACCAAACATACCTTTACCACTTGCAACGTACTCTGATATTTTCTATTCTATTTCATTTTTAAAAAGAATCAATGTAATTCCGCCCCAAGATTGGTCTTGACCCCAACCTTGAAAAACACTTAATGTAGAACAAGTTTTACAAATAAAATTGTTTTTCTGCTATGTGCCCCCCCAACAAAAAGTTCAGGAAAGCCCATTTTAATTCTGTGCTGAGGTCCACACATAACTGGCAACTTTTTGTCGTTGATTCCACCACGACCCCCACCCACCCCCAAAATCTTCCAACTGTTTAATGCAACATCTGGCACAACCTCCCATGGGCAACAAGAGAAGCATTCCTCAAAGTAAAAATGATACAAAATACAAATTGTTGACCCCCAAACACCTTCCCTGACCCAGTTTTGTCGGCAATTTGCTTTGCTACAAAGAAATTCAAATGTTCAAATTCAAAAAGCAAACAAAAACAGTCTTATTCTCAAACAGGTGACTTGCTATAGGAAAGCAGGAAGCTCCTTGATCCCATGTGCAAGGATCAGTTAAAGCAATTACCAGAATCTTCACTCTAATTCGGCAGCTGTATATTTTGAGAACTTCTTTACTCTACCACAATTAATCAGATGATGTATATTAAAGCAATACAAGCAAAATATTACCTCATGGCTCCTCACCTGGGTCTTGATTAATGCCAACTTAATTAACTACAAACAGAGCAAAGCATGGTCAGGTGGGAGACCCAAGACAAGATAGATGTAGGGATTCCAGAGTCTGAGCTGGCAAGCCCTGTGTGAGTCACCAAGGTGACAACCACCCTGTTTTAAAGAGGGAGGCATCAGCTGTGACATATTAATGACACACCCCTGTGGACTGAGGTGTGCACTGGTGACAGGTGGGCTGCTCCAGAGGGCAGTGCCAACTTCTCCAACTGGGACAGCGGGGGTGGGGGTGGGGTGAAACAGGGTTTATTTTTGTGATAGGAAGAGAAGGCCAGGTGTGTAGATGGAAAAAGCAACAGAGAATCCAGACCTGTTTGGGGTCCCCAATGCTCAGGCAGGGAAATGCTGAGGCTGCTTAGACTAAAGACCTTGCCACCTTGGTGCCTAGTACTGGACTAAACAGCAAATAGTTCAGCTGGGTGATTACAAAATATGATACAATCACTTTCAGATGTCATTCTAAAGCTGAAGAATCTCTAATTAGAGACAAGTAGGCCCAAAACGATGTTTTTCTCGAAGTTTTCCCTCTGCCCTAAGAACAAGGCAGTCAATACTTATGGACATCCATCAATATGATACTTTAAAAAAAACTTATTTAAAATTTTCTTTCAAATTCACTTTAAACTTCCTTTCATAGACCCTTGCTCATAATAACCAAGCCAATTTCCACCTAACTACTGCAAAACTATTCTAATTATCTTTCTAATGTACTATTAGATAAACTTCTAAATACCATCTGAGCCTGTTCCTGCACAACGGAGGGACCGAAGAAAAGAAATTTGGGCCAAATTCCACATTTGTGTCCTCTTTTATAGCAGAAATTGGTCAAAGGCGCCACAGTAGTGTGAAACTGACCGAAAAGGAGTAGCATCACCTACTGAATGTTTGAGGTACAATACTTTTTTGTTTTCAATCAGAAAACTTCTATAAAGTTTCTGGTGGACAAAATTTAAAATGTCTTACAGGATGAACATTGATCAACAAGAACTGTCGAAGAGACCACACATCACAAGGGTTTTGCAGGCTGAGGAGCCTGCAGGCACCGGCTCCAGAAGCGCACAGGCTGGTGGCCCAGAAACAATAGAGTGATTTCAATGCAGAAAATGCATTCATGGGAAAGACTGAGGAATCACAGAGGAAGGGGCTGCTTCTCTGCCCAGGGACGGGTCTAGGAAATCTTTGTGGATGTGACATTTGAGCCAGGTCTTAATGGATGAGCATCCAAGGCATCCAGAGCAGCAGAGGCAAAGGCCAGAACTGGCTACACCTGGAGTGTGGGGGCTTTGGGACAGAAAGGGCTGAAAAGGGATGGAGTTTATCCTTTAAACTTTCTAGACACCTTTTTCTCTCCAAACACATAATGAATTGTCAACTACTTACTTAAATTCACAAGCTAAGCAGAACTAGTTATGTAGACTTTAACCAATTTTGAGATTACTGCTATCAAAGTGATACTAGGCTCCCCCTTGTTTTCTTTTTTTTTTTAAAGATTTTATTTATTTATTTTTCCCCCCCAAAGCCCCAGTAGATAGTTGTATGTCACAGCTGCACATCCTTCTAGTTGCTGTATGTGCGATGCGGCCCCAGCATGGCCGGAGAAGCGGTGCATCGGTGCACGCCCGGGATCCGAACCCGGGCCGCCAGCAGCGGAGCGCGCGCACTTAACCGCTAAGCCACGGGGCCAGCCCAACAAATGTCATTTTTAAATCACGACATTCTCACACTAGATTAGGAGTTTGTGGGAGACAGATCAGCACCGTTTGCCCCATCCCTGTCACGCATGCTGAAAAGCTCTCTGAAGCACAGCTCTCTAGAGACGGGCCACTTTGTCAGCATGTGTCTTTTTGTTTTGAGTGTCGTTTCTCACTACAATTCTGAACGCTTAGTGTTTGTTCAATGTGAAGTTCAGGCTCCATCTGCAGTTAGTCTCTGTGTGGCCCTGACGATGTCCCACTATTACAGGGTTCTGAGCACAAATACTTCCCTAAAGGGTTAAATATAAACTGCTCAGAAGTATCATCGTGAACCGGAAGTGTATCTCCCACTCTGTCTTCATCTGCACGTGTCACCAGTTGGCAAGGAATATCTCTTTTGTGTCTACACATGACTTAGAAAAAAATGCCCACCTAATTTACATCAATTTTAAGTCTTTGAAAGGTTAGTAAGTGAACCATGTTTTCTATGAATTAAAGAATTAAAAGGAGGGCCGGCCCCGTGGCTTAGCGGTTAAGTGGTCGCGCTCCGCTGCTGGCGGCTCGGGTTCGATCCCGGGCGCGCACCGACGCACTGCTTCTCCGGCCATACTGAGGCCGCATCCCACATACAGCAAGTAGAAGGATGTGCAGCTATGACCTACAACCATCTGCTGGGGCTTTGGGGGAAAATAAATAAATAAAATTAAAAAAAAAAAAAGACAACAACTATTAAAAAAAATTAAAAGGAAAAAATAAATCAGAAAACTAACAGGAAAAAAAAAGGTTCTATGACAGTCTGAAGTCTAGAAATCAACCTATTCAAACCTGCTTAGCAAAGAAAGAGTGTTAGTCACATCATCGGTCTGCTAAAAAACCTTGGTTTAGACATGAAGAAAAACATGTTTTAAAAACATGTTTTAAAAACTTGGTATCCAGTTCACACCCCACTCCCCAGGTGTTACATGGCAGATCTTCCAACTTGACATAGGAAGGAGGAAAAACATTCCTCCCAAAAGTTTTCCTAATAGGATGGGTCCTCCCCTCCTCCACTGGTGCCCAGCATTTCACTATAGAAAATACAGATGGCAAGTCTTTGTAGTTTTCTCCTTCACAGCTCGATAGCAAACGCCATGCCCTCTTGCATGCTGACCATGTCAGGTCTACATTTTACCAACTCCTGGTTTGAGAAGAGTAAGATCTTTATTTCAAATTTAGGTCAAAAGTCAACCTTCAATAGAGATGCTTTGAGAGGCTAAATATAAAGCTTGAAAGCTTTATAAATATAAGTATAAATATAAATATAGCCTAAACCTTGAAAATGCCATGCAAGTTAAAAAATTGTTCTACTGTGTTAAGAATTTTAGACCAGCTTAAACGATGACAATTCTCAAAGGAAAAAAATTCAGAAGCAGCCCCCAAATCTGTTCTCTTGAACCTGCTTAGGAGATTAAACTCCATGCAGACTGCATACCATTACAAAGAGCATCTAGGTGGTCTGATTTCACTGGCCATCTTTGGTTTCTAATTGAAAATGCTTATTGAGAGCTCCATTTAAATATTATTTTAATTTCAATTCAATCTTGAATCCTACAATGGCACATTTTATAAGACTTTCTACCTTTGAAGGTAACTTTGGGCTTTTCTTGCCAAAGGTGCTCAGTCAGTTCAAACTCTGACTTTTAGACAAGCATAACCTCCTCAGGTCAAGGGAATTCACCAGGCTGTTTTTCACCTCCAGGTCCCTGCCTGCACCCATGCTGTTCCTTTCCCCGGAATGCCTAATGACCTAACAAGTAGCTCTTTCTATCACCCCTTCCTTTGCCAGTCCTCCAAATCAGCCCCTCCTTCGCCCATCCAACTGCAGCACTTCACTGCATTTACTAGTTCATGTACCTGTCTTTTCCTAGTAGCCTGTGAGCTCCTGTGTCCAGCCAGGTGCCTGACCCTTAGCAAGTTAAATGAATATTTCCATCACCCTCAAAGGTGAGGCTTTTGCTAGTGCATACTACACCCTGTAAAGTATAGGTTTCAGCCTTTTTCCTAGTTACTCTGTCATGCTTCAGGAGGCATTCCAAGTCCATATGGTAAGTACACCAAGGCGATGCAGTGGCAGCTAAGGCTACAATGAACTAAGGGAACTCACTGGGAAAACTCAGCCAATCCAGGAACTTCTAGATCACTGGCCCTTGGTCATTCACAGCAGCCTGTGGCCTTAACGTGGACTGGTTTGCTCTCAGGCAGTATTAACTGCTGTAGATAGCTATCCAAACTTGGGTGCCAACCTCAAGAGAGGCAGTCAGCCTTGATATGATTCTGTAAGCACAGGGTCGGCCCCGTGGCGTATCGGTTAAGTGCGCACGCTCTGCTGCTGGTGGCCTGGGTTCGGATCCCAGGTGCGCACCGATGCACCGCTTGTCAGGCCACGCTGTGGCGGCATCCCATATAAAGTGGAGGAAGATAGGCACAGATGTTAGCCCAGGGCCAGTCTTCTTCAGCAAAAAGAGGAGGATTGGCATGGATGTTAGCTCAGGGCTGATCTTCCTCACAAAAAAAAAAAAAAAAAAAGGATTCTGTAAGCACTACCTTTACTAGGCACTTACAACAATCTGGCAGCTTGCTTCGTGCCTACCATCCCCACCCCACAAATGAGGAAACTGAGGCTCAAAGAGGTTAGGCCACTTGCAATTAGGCCACTTTCCTGAGGTCACAAAGCCAGCAAGTGGCAGAATCTGGATACAAACCCAAGGCTTTCTGGCTCTAAAGTTTCTACTGCAAAATAAATAAAGTTTCTACTGCACACAGGGCCTCCCACGGTACTTCTACAAAGCAATAAAGACAAATAACAGCAAACTATTCTTCAAGAGCACATTCTTGCAGAAGGACCTATCTACTGTCTGCTTCCTTAAGTTCTATACACATCTCCAGAGCAGCCCTCTACAGGCAAGCTTCAGCAGGGAACACTGTGATAATGTAACAGGAAACCATGCTGTTGGCCACCCTGCCAGATAGACCTGAGTTTGTGGGTACATTAGCTGAGCCCCCAGAACTGCCAAGTGCAGGTCCACTGGCAGCTCCTAGCTCTGACAAAGCAGTTTACATGTTTTTTATGCTCAAATTGGGGCCTAAGAACTCAGCCTGGAGGTCGGGGCAACAGGAAGTGAAGAGGGAGCAAGCATCCACTTCCCAAGGGCAGCAGAACCCAGAGGTGGGAGCCTGGTCACGTGCACAGTTGCATTACTTGTCTACACCCACTTCCGGCCTGGGCCTGCCTCTTCACCTCCGGAGTCAGTACTTGGGTGGAGGGAAAGAAATAGACAGACTACCAGAAACTCTCCTTATAACACCCTCCCTCTCCCCTGAAGCCTGTGCCCTGAATGAGTATCCACTCCTGTTCTCTGACTCCACCCCTCACAGATACACTTACTCAAGAAAAGCACCTGTCACATAATTGACCTATGTGGACTAACATCAAATCTGGCCACAACATAGAAAAGTCAAATAGCACTTCCCCAATCCCAGTGCAAGACGGAACCCTAGGGCAAAGGGAACTCCGTGCACCAAGAACCTACTAACACACAACAAAGCAGTCTCACTTTTCCTATGCCATAAACAACAGCCAAGCACTCCCTTTGTCTGAATTTTTTTTTTTTTTAAGATTTCAAACAAGGTGGGAAGGGCTTTTAGAGCTGTTTATCTCTGCAAAATATGCACTGCCATGAAGAAACGCCACAGGATTCCAAAAACACACTGCCACTGACTTCAAGAAAAGCAAAGCTGAAAATGCTCCTGGCAGTGACCATCCCAGACTCTCTCTTGTTTCTTCAAGATTACAGCCACAGTCATCCTGGATCAACTAGTGCCAACAGCCAACAATCAACTGGGAAAATGCCATAATTTCCATCTCCTTTTAGAGAGAGGAAACAGAAGGAAGGAGCCCAGTGAGGAAATTAGAAGGGTAGTGAGGTTTCACTTCTAAACCTCCAAGCAACTCCACCTCAAGCTCCCAACATCCAGAGATATTCCCAAAAGAGCCCTGCAATATTCTTTCACTCTTTTGTTTACTTCTCTGCAACTGGGATGTAAGCTCCTGAAGGGCCTACTGCATCTGTCCTGTTGGGTTCCCAGCACCTAGCATGGTGCGCCTGGCACATCATAGGCACTCATTTATTGCTGAATTATTTGCTGGCACAGGAAGTTACATGAGCCAGAAGTTTAACACTTTGTATTTTTCAATCCAATTTAAGTTGCATTAAAAAAAAAAAACCTACCTTATGGCCACAGAGGAAAACCTGTGGTAAGTAAAGCCCTTACTTGAGTGCTCAAATGTCCCTCTTAGGCCAGCCTGGAGGGATAAATTCTTATTCAAACGAAGCACCAGTATAAAGGCAGCTGGGCTGCAGAGAGGATAAGCCAAACTTAATACTAGAAATTTAAAATAACACCATCCATTCATTTGGATGAACCACTCCACACAGTAGTTATTTCCCAATTCCAAAAGAGGTCAGCTTCTTTCTTATCATCAAGATCCCACAGGGATTTAATGCCCCCAGTGCTGTCTCCAACAGGAAGGAAACCCTGACTTCCCCAGCTATTTCAGTTATATAAATCAACAGTTTATCGGCCGGAGTTAGAAGCTGGGCAGTGTTGGGACCCACATGCCTTTTAGAGCTGCCCACCAACGGATAACCACTTTACATTACATCTAATAAATGTACCTAGATCAATATCATTTCTAACTATCCAAGGGTTTTTATTGCTGTAAGGATCTGTCAATCAAGAAAAAAGTTTAAAAAACTTCCTGTTAGATAAGAGACTTGGTGGTGGCGCCACCATCCACCAGAGTGAAGTCTGTAGCACACAAGAGACACAGCATAATTTCAAAAGGGATAGTGATCCCTTTAAAGTTGTATACCTTATTTTTTACATTTTAAAAATAATAAACTTTGCTCTTTTCTCACATAATGGAATAACTATCCTTAAAATAATTAAGAGAAATTTAAGATTGGTGGATATTTCTTGGCCTCAATAGTCAAGTCACTTTGTGTGTGTGTGTGTGTGTGAAAGAGATAGAGAAAGAGAGAGAGAGATGAGGGAGGGAGAGGGGATATTTCAATGGGAAAAAAAAACCCTTTTCTTCAAACTTGGGAGCAGCCCAGTGTGGGGCTAGCTCATATTCTCACCCATTAATTCCCCCTGGGTTTTAGCTGTCAGGGGCAAGTGCCATCTGTCCCCACCCTACTAAATGAAAAAGCCTGGGCCCAACTCACCGGCCATGATTTTAGGGCTTTCACTAATTGTTAAGAAAGAATCCTCTCAAAAAAAAATGTGTCCTGCCCACTCAGCCCCCAGCCCCCAGCCCCCACCCCCAGAGGCTGAGTTAGCATCTCCACAGCTCTCTAGATACTGGAAGCTCAAGGTGAATCCTGATCTCCTCATGGGCACTAAGCCACACACTGGCCCTCTCAATGTTCTATTATTGTGTGGTGTCAAATGCATTTGTACATCACTTTCCCGGTCTTTTGTCCCCAAATCTGATCCATTACCCTAAAAGAACAGTTGTTCTTTCAAGGTTCCAATGTGTAAGAAGAGATCTCTCACCAGGTAACTGTTACATATAACTCACTCAAGCAGTCCCAAAATATAGATACGATCCTTTAGGTTTATGGTTCACCCACTTTTTTCTTCTCACAATTCTTCAAGTTCATTATAATCTTCTAGTTTGCCTATGGTCTAATTATAGTAATACATCTCCCTACTTGCCCTTATATCACAAATTACCCCATTTTACAGAGAGAGAAGGCAAGGCCAATGCAAACACAAATGCCTGCCAAACAGCAAATCCATCTCACATCTGCTATCTGAACACAGGAAAATGCTACAAGACCCAAGGGGGTAGTGGGTTTTACAAGATACATACCAAGTTTCTTTTTCTTTGGGCCTATTTAGCCTTGGCAGAATGTCAAGTGCTTCCTGGTCTGGGAGTCCAGGCCAGAATCGTAATCTCCTGCGTACAACAACCAACCTTTATTGTACATGTGCTAGGTGCTGTACTGGCTGCCTCCCGTTCATTATCTCAGATTCATTCATTCATATGTCTAGGAAGCACTTCCCATCTGTAGGCACTTTCACGTACATTCACAGAGATATGACCACTCAAATACTTAGTAACATGCCTATTTTGTGCCATAATTTGTCCAAGGCCACACAATTATGAAGGACAGACCCAAAATCTGAATCAGGTCCTTCTGACTTCAAAGCTCCCCCTTCCCTTTCTAACACTCCACGTTGCTGGTTCTATGGGTTTCATTTAAAATGATAAATGTGTGCCGGCACTTCTCTGCCCTGTCTCAGGACACCCTAAGCCCCAAGCTCCCCACCATCTTTCCCTTTTCCCTCAGGGCAATACCTACAGCTGACCAGGAAGAGGCAGTAGAAGAGCAACCAGGTCTGCAGCAACTTCCTGCCTGGACTTGACTACTCCAGGAGCAGAGGGCCCAGGAAACTCTCCAAAGGCTTCTCCACAGAAGAAAATAGCTCGAGTTGAAACTTGTGTCCACATGGTCCATCGACAGATTTAGAACTCAAATTATAGCCTCAGCAGGAGTCTTCACAAAGGACTCAAATTAAGCAAGATCCAGATGGAAAGGAACAGGAGAGAGACAGCCTTAAGTCAAACTGTAAAGTGAACTGCTGTTCTAGCAGAGTCAGAGGAAAGAACTTGTTGAAATGCTAAACCAAACAGGAGCTCAGCCTATATTTCAGAACTCCACTTCAGGAACATTCTCCCCACGTTTTTAGCCTGAGACTTGTGTATGGACACGAAGTGGTTACAAGTTACTCAGGTTTCAAACTGAGTTCACTCCTGTCCTTTGGACCATCTCTCAATGCCAGCATTCATCTACTTGGGCTCCAGAGAGCTTTGCATTTGGCAAAGCAGATAAAATTAGCTACCGGAGTGAATCTGGAATCCAGGGTGGGCCATTAAAAAAAAGTACATATGAGATTTGTAAAAGCCACCTAAAAACTTCTTTCAGTCAGGCTGAAGTCACCTAAAACTTAGAGAAATGAAGTCAAATCCCCTGTCCCTTGCCTCCC
The DNA here is from genome assembly GCF_020826845.1 of Diceros bicornis minor. Taxonomy (NCBI): domain Eukaryota; kingdom Metazoa; phylum Chordata; class Mammalia; order Perissodactyla; family Rhinocerotidae; genus Diceros; species Diceros bicornis. Next base: position 6,803,146 of record NC_080759.1, on the reverse strand, counting down.
TTCTACCCTTTCTGGCTCTAAGGTGACCCATTTCCTGCTTCTTGCTCTGCCTTCCAAATCAGAGTGGACCACAAACTGAGGACCCTCTAGAGATCAAGGGGTAAATCAGAAGGCCTAGGGAGAGAAAACACTTCTTTTTTTTGAGGGGGTTGTTATATTATGCAAAGGGAGGTTGGAGGGATGGGACAGGAAGTGGGTCGTCCCACAGCTTAACAGTGTGATAATGGGGGGACAATGTTTCAGGTGGTCATCTGGCAATAGCTCCTGCTCCCCCAAATCTAGCAGGTCTCAAATGACAAGAGAAAACAGCGTTTTTTGCCTGTCACCCAGTTTCCCTTACAGCCACAAAATCTTCCAGGTCCCTGGAAGCTGAGGTAAAAGTTCAGAGAAGACCTCCAATTTGGCAAGAAAGAAGACTGGAAGTGGGGGTACATTTCTGATCTCTCTTTCCAGAATGGAGGGAAGTAGGTGCCACAAACAGATACAGGGGAATCTTGAAGTTGGGGCCTCCACGGAGAAATGAGATTAGTTTCTTCCTTAGAGAAACAGAAGGAAAACCTCAGGAAAGCAGGAATGTCCTCAGGCAAGTGGGAGCGGAACTCCTCAGAAGGCAAGGGGAGCCCTTAGAGAAATGAAGAAATCCACTGTCTCTCTCATCAGGAGAGGAGGTATCTTGGAAAAGTGGAGGCACACTTCAGAGATGTGAGGGGCCTGAAGGAGTGGGACGTATATAGGGGGAGAACCTCTGGAGAAGCCTCTAAACATTGCAGCATCCATAGGTTAGTAGGGGATCCAAAAGAAATGGAAAATGTTTTGGAAAAGTGGGGAACTGCTCCTCAGAAAACTAAGGATCCAGTCAGACATATGGGCATTTCAGGGCATTTCCCTCAAGAAAGGAGAGGAACTCATCAACAAAGCGGGAGTCCCATCAAAAGTGGGGACAGCTCAGAAAAGTGGGGAACACCTCCAAAAAAGATTCTGACAGTAGTAGGAACACCTCAGACTAGTTGGGGGACACTTGGGAGAAGGAGATCGCCCAAAGAAGTGGGGACAGAAAAGTAGGGAGAGCATCTCAGAAAGGTGGGGGGAAAGCGGCCCCATGAAAAGTGGGAGGCACCTTAGAACAGCAAAGAGAGAAGGGGACACATCAGAAAAAGGGAACAGTGGCTCAGAGAAGCAGGGATTTCCCGTGAGCGAGGGGGAGGGTCCCCTAGAAGCAGAGGTGTCTCCTGAGAGAAGCAGGGGTCCCTCAGAGAAGCAGGGGTCGCCTTAGAGAGGTTGGGAGGGGGAGTCTCAGAAAAGGGGGGAGGGGTCCCTCAGTGAAGTAGGTGGTCCCTCGAAGAGATATTGGTGTCCCTTAGAGAAGGATGGTCCCTCAGAAAACTGGAGGTTCCATCAGAGAAAGGGAGCTTCCCCAAAAAAGTGAGAGTCTCTCAGAGAGTTACGGTTCCTCAGAGAAAGGGGCTCCCCTCAAGAGGTGGGGTCACTCAGAGAGGTGGGGGGTTCCCTCAGAGAAGGAGGGCTCCCCTTAGAGTAGCCGGGCTCTCTCGGAGAGATGGGGTCCTTCAGAGAAGGGGGCTCCCCTCAGAGAGGCGGGTCCCCTCAGACAACGGGGTCCACGCACTGGAGGCAGTCCCCTCGGAGAAGCGGAAGCCCCAGACAAGCCCGGGACACCGGAAGCCGGGGACCCGCCACCAGCCGCGCCGGCCCCTCACTCACCGAAGTTGCTCGGCGCCCCCGCAAGCGGCTGCTGGGCCCCGGGCGGCCTCGGGTGGCCGGGCCGGGTCTGGTCTGCTCGGGTCCCGCGGCGGCGGCTCCCTCACACGGCGCACGCGACGGCGGCGGCAGCTGCGACAGGACGACGGCCGGCCGACCGACTGACTGCGCGGGCGGCGCGAGGCGCGCTCCGGCGGTGGGGGTGGGGGTGCGCGTGCGCGCGCCGGGGCGCTGACCCCGGGCGGGAGGAGCCACCGCGCCGCGCTTGGAGCCGCCGCTCCGTCTCGCCGCTCCGTCTCACACTGAAATTGCCCGCTTCGCAGCCTGGCTTCCCCGGTTGCTAGGCAGATTTCGCCTAGCACACTTCCGGGTTGAGGCGCGTCTCGGCGAGTGGCGGCGGCGCAGGCCAATGGGGTCTGGCCGGAGCTCCCGGGATCCGCGCCCCACAGAGGGCGTGGCCAGCCTCACGACGGACAGTGCCCGGCGGCCAATGAGCACGCGGGCCGGCGGGCCCTCGGGATCGCGCCGGCGGCCTGGGCGGGCCCGAGGAGGCGGGACGGGGTGACTGACAGGCGACCTACCAATAGGAGAGTGGAGTGGGTCTCAGGTCCAGTCAGGGTCCTGAGGAAGCGGGGCTTAGGCTTCGGGGCGGGAACGCCGCGAGGGGCGGGGCCTGGGGGACGCGTCAATCCTTGGCCCGCTCGCTGGGACCCCCGGAGGGCGGTTCGGTTGGGCCGCTCCGCGGCCGACAACTGGCTGGGCTGGGGGTTCCCCGCAGTGCTCAGCAGGGGCGCCCCACCCACAATGCACCGGAGGCGGCCTGGGCCAGGCTGGCGTGGGACGGTTAAGCCGGGCGGTGGGCGGTGCCGCGTGAGGAGCGCTCTGAGGAGACGCGGAGAGCTATGGTTCGGCTTCCTTCCCGGGCGGATTCGTTGCCGGAGCGGTCTTTTCCGCCTGAAGTTGTGGGTTCGACCCTCTTCTGAGGAGACTCTTGAGGATTCTTGCCGTTGGTCCCCGTTCTGAGGAGAATCTTCGGGATTCTTTTCCTGGTGCCTGTTCTGAGGAGAATGTTGAGGAATCTTGCCCTTGGCCCCTCTTCTGAAAAGAATCGTGGAGGTTCTTACCCTGGCCTCTTTTCTGAAAAGAGTTTTGGCGATTCTTGCCCTGCCTCCTTTTCTGAGGAGAATTACCAGTAAAAGGATGATTTTGTAGATTCGGAACCCCAGCTCTTCTTTCTAAGAAAACTTGTGGGGGCTCGGGCCCCTGCCCCCATTGCTAAGGAGTATTTGGGGCATTCAGGACCCACTACCTTTCCCGAAGAGTATTTGGGGAACATACCCTGCCTTTTTTTCAGCACTGTTGGGAGCCACTGGCCGTCTCCCTCCGTTTTCTGAAGAGCAGTGGGGGCTCTGTGGCCCTGGCCTTCATTTCTGAAGATAACTTGGGAAATTCCTACCTTGTATGTCCCTCCCCCCACCAGAGGAGACATTTGGAACTTCATGCACCACCCCCGTTTCTCCAGAGAAGAACTGAAGGAGGTTGTTGCTCCCTCAGCCCTTTTACTAAAGGAGTGCCAGGGAGTTGTGCTCCCTGCGCTTTTTCTAAGCAGCGTCTGAGTGTTGCAGAAAGCGTTCCTCTTTTCCTAAGAACTGCGACCGTTTGACTCCTTTGCCCCAGAAAATTGTGAGAAGTGTATACTTCCTTTTTGGAAAAGCTACACATTAAGCCCTGCTTCCCCTTTTTTTGAGGAGAATTTTTCTGAGCAACTGTCCACTCTTTCCCAAGAGTCAAACCTGTGACCATTCCTGATTCTGTCCCCTGTCAGGCTCTTCAGCCCATTTCCTTCTCTGCTGAGTGGGGCCCTTCCAAGAATTCCTGCTTCCCACCTACCCCCAGAAAAAAGTAATCAGTCTTCCAAACTCTGCAGTAGCACACTCAGTGGCCTACCAGGTGCCCTCACTTCTGTCTTCCCCTAATTGGTCTGAACTCCTCCCCTGATTTACCCCCAAAGAACCCAGTTTTGCCCTTAGTAGGCAACCAAATGTCCATTGTATCAAAGGAGTGAAGAAGGCAGTAATGAGAAAGACCCACAACACTGTGAGGATTCAGTATTGCAAACTTGTTGCCACCACTTTGTGCACAGAAGGGTACAAGGTGCTGAGATACCTGAATTATAGAATGGAACTTGTAAGCCGAAATGAAGGCAATAAAGAGAAATAGGCCTATTGGCAGAGGCAAGCAGAATGTTATACTAAAGAGATAGCAAGAAAATGTAGGCATGTAGAGGAGGAAGTGATTAAATGAGATAATGAATATGAAAATGCTTTGTAAACCATGAAGCAATGTACCCATGTGGAAAGGATTATTGTTAATGTTACAAGTGGGCTGACATTCCTGGAAGAAAAGTAAAGACTAAATTCTGAGAGTCAGAGTGATGGGAGGTTGATAGGGAACCCTGTAGGGCCTGACTCCCTGAGTGAGCTCAGCCTGTACCCAAGTGGCAAAGCTGACAGAGTCCTTGGCTAGAGAAGGAAGCCACTGGAAACATGAAGACAATGTGTTCCCAGAGCTCCTTTGCACCTCTGTTGTAGCATTTACCTCATTCTGCAAGTGTCTGAGGCAGTCTGGTTGGAGAATAAACACTTGGACTTTGGTGGCTAGCAGAACTAGGGTTGAACCTGTGCCTGCCACTCCCTAGCTAGGCCAGTTACTTTCCTTAACCATATCAGAAATGAGAACACCAGTCTCTAATGGTTGCACTGAGGATTGTGAGCTCAAAGTACCTTGCACTGTGCCTGGTGCACAGTAGGGACTCAGGAGCTTTTCATTTTGTTCCAGTCGCTAACCAGGATGCTTTCTGCCAGCGGGAATCCAGCCTTATTCATTTAAGTAATCCCTCAGTGCTTTTTTAGTTGCTAGACTGAACTGGGATCAAAGAGCAGCTCATTGTCCAACCCCTTCATTTTGTACATGAGAGGACCAAGAGGGCAACTGACTTGTTCTTATCCCACCGCTACTTTAGTGGCTGGATCCTAAGCTTGCACTGCCTTAATCTCGCTTTGGGCGTATGTGCAAGAAAGGAGAGAAGAAGGGAGACCTGTTCCCTTTAGTCCTTGTACAAAGCAGAGCCTTGTTAAGAACCTAAAACTCTGCAAGCTGTGGCAAGGTTCTGGATGCGAGACTAATAGAGTCCCCAAACTCAAGAGCAATGGCAACTGGGGGGCCCTGACCAGGATCAAGGCCACCTAAATTAACTTTGTCAAAGGGAGATTGCAAATAAAGTGAGGTTATTTCAGGGCTACCCTATGTAGTTTCCAGACTGATCCCTGGAACTATCAGGACCTATAATTATATCTCACCTTTCTATTTTAGGAACGCACAGAATTTCTTTTTTGTTTTTTTTAATTTTATTTATTTATTTATTTTCCCCCAAAGCCCCAGTAGATAGTTGTATGTCATAGCTGCACATCCTTCTAGTTGCTGTACGTGGGACATGGCCTCAGCATGGCTGGAGAAGTGGTGCGCCAGTGCGTGCCTGGGATCTGAACCCGGGCTGCCAGCAGCGGAGCGCGTGCGTGCACCCAACCGCTAAGCCAGCCGGCTGGCCCAGGAATGCACAGAATTTCTTTCATTCTCTGGAAAAAGGCATTGCCTGGAGGCAGAGATGGTGGATTAAGAGATGTCCGTGAAGTCTGGAATCCTAAGCGTAAACAGGGGTCCCATTGGCTGGAAAATTGCATCCTAGAAGAATCCAAGGCGAATAGGCATTCATCAAAGGGAGTGAAATGCCCCACCAAAATAGATGACAATGACCACAGCTTCTGACATAAAAAACAAAAAGAAAGGCACATAACCCATACCAAGGATGAACTTTCCTTTCCACAGTGGTAGCAGCGATTGCATCTCTCTGTGTCAAGGTGTGTCCCTTCCTGGGTCTGGGAAATCATGTGGGCAAACTGGCTAAGTGACATTCACATCCAAATAGGGAAACGGGAACTGAGCCAGGTGACTGCACAGGCAGCCAGGAAGTCAGGGCCTCAGTGGTAGTTAGAAAAATGAGGGCTGATGGGTGCAGAGACCTCCTGTTGGTGTTGTGGCCTTGGACAAGGAAGAGTGCTCACTGACAATGAAGAATGACACCTGGTTAATAGCAGTGGGAAGGGTATTAAGCGCAAAGTTTAAAGCCCTCCACTGTCACTGGATGACAGTGAAAGTTCAGGTGCACACAGCCAAGTGCCCCTTCATCATTGCCTCCTAAGATTGTGGGACTGCATAATTCATTTGGGTTTGCCAAGAACTTTGAGGGTCACATATGTGAATTGCTAATTTACTGAAACCTGCATCCTTTGGCAGGTCCATTGGAATTGGCCTTGGTTCTCCCAGGGAAGGTGGTAAAAAGTCAGTGTTTGTTTCCAGAGAGAAATAAACACCACCAAATCAAGACGGTGGCCTAAGTAGTCCTCCTGCTTCCCCAAGAGAAGGTCAGGTAGCACTTGAATTATCCAGGGGTGGGGAGAAGAGTGTAGCTTTCTTGGTGTTGGTTGGCTAGAAAATCTGGAATCAAGTCCAAAGGGAGCTCATGAGTCCTTTCAGCCAGGCTATTTTAAATCTCTAGGTCAAAAACCTGGACTCCAGTAGCAAATCTTACCTGGTTCTTATTGACATAAGAATTAGTGGGATTACTGATAACTCTTTTCTGAGACAAAAAGTGTTGTCTACACCTACATGCCTATGGCATAGGAAACCTCTAAGTCAAAACGATGACTTCACCAACCAGGAAGGAAAGCATTTCTGAACAGAAGGGAGTTCATCTTAGACATGTATGGCCACTTTGTGTGCAAAAGGGAGGAGCCAACCACAGTGCCAGACAGGAGAGAGACGCCTTACTCCTGCCTGTGGAGAATTCACCTTGAAGTTCTGTTGGATCTGAAGGCCTTTGGCATCCCAGACACGTACTTACATCGGAGCCTAAAACCCAGGTCAGGCTTTCAACCTACTGCGTTTCACATCCCTCCATTGACCATTCTCTGCCTTGAGACAATAGCCCTATGCCCTAGGACTGAAGTGACTGCCTCTCTGCCTCCAAGTGGCATGCATATCATGCCAGTGGTTCGAGCCTACTGTTTGCATTCCCTCACCATTCCTTCCTCTCTGTCAGTCTGGTGTCTAATCCTGCCATTAAAATTTCTCTTTCAAGTTACAGAGCACTCAATGATTCCCCTTCCAGGAACTTTTCTCGGTCTGCATTTTCTCCAGCCTCCAGTATCTAGAGGTCACTCCCCCTCCTTGAAATGCCTTCCATTGGCTTCGGGGAACTTGCCTGTTCTGGTCTCCTGTCCAGTGTCCATCCAACTTGTACCTGGAAATCCTGCCAGGCTGCTCATCTCTTGCCTCCCTTTGTCCTCTACATTTCTTCAGAGAATAAATCCATTCATGGAGTAGGACTAAGAACTCCCAGATCTGTATTTCCAGTCTGCCCGAGTTCCTGTCCAGGATCTCCTTCCCTTCTAGATGATTCCACACGGATGTGACTCAAACTCGAGCAAATATCAGACCAAATTTAGTATTTCTTTGACCCATCCCCCATTCTTTAAACCAGCTGCCCTTGGTCATTCTCTTTTGTTCCGTACCAACATCACTTTCCCAGTGTTCCAGGTTGAAAGCTCTTAAATCTTTGGAGGTTTCTTTAGCATCACTCTTCAAGCTCAAAGTTAGTTGCTAAATGTTATGATTCATCCCCTCATTTGCTTTCTATCTATTCCTTTTTTTTTTTTGTGAGGAAGATCAGCCCTGAGCTAACATCTGCAAATCCTCCTCTTTTTTTGCTGAGGAAGAGTGGCCCTGGGCTAACATCCATGCCCATCTTCCTCTACTTTATATGGGACTCCGCCACAGCATGACTTGACAAGCGGTGCATTGGTGCACACCCGGGATCCAAACCAGTGAGCCACGGGCCGCCGCAGCGGAGCGTGCACTTAACCGCTTGCACCGCTGTGCCGGCCCCTGTCTATTCGTATTTTTGTTTAGTTTTTATTTATTTATTTTTTTGAGGAAGATTGGCCCTGAGCTAACATCCATTGCCAATCTTCCTCTTTTTCTTCTTTTTTGCTCCCCAAAGCCCCAGTACATAGTTGTATATCCTGGTTGTAGGTCCTTCTACTTCTTCTATGTGGGATGCTGCCTCAGCGGTGAGTAGGTCCGTGCCCCGGATCCGAACCGGTGAACCCCAGGCTGCCTAAGCAGAATGCGCAAACTTACCCACTTCGCCACTGGGCCGGCCCCTATCTATTCCTTTTGATTTCCGTTGCTATCATCCATGCTTGGACTATTATGCACAAACTTGCAGACTAATTTCTCTTATATCACACCTATACTCAAAAAACTTCAATTTTTAAGGAGGCTGTATTGTACTGCTTTTGTAATCAGGAAGGAAAAAAAAAATTTTTTTAAAGACCTCCGTCACCAAAAGGTGAAGTCTGAATCATGGCTTGGTGTTTGAAGTCCTCTCCTTGCCCCTCCCTTTGCTCCAGTTTCTTCCTGGGATGCTTTATTCAGGAAGGATGTCTTATGTTGATTAGTGCAAAATCTCCCATACTGAATTCCAGGGGACACAGAGTGCCTCAAGATGTCAGTAGAGATTCAGTGATGAAAGTTTCCCTGCTCAAAAAATTTTTTCAACAAGGGGATTTCACTAAACTTTTATTTATTTATTTGGTGAGGAAAATTGGCCCTAAGCTAACATCTCTCGCCAATCTTCCTCTTTTTGCTTGAAGAAGATTGTTACTGAGCTAACATCTGTGCCAGTCTTCCTCTATCTTGTATACGGGACACCGCCACAGCGTGGCTTGATGAGTGGTGTGTAGGTCCACGCCCGGGATCCAAACCTTTGAACTCAGGGCCACTGAAGCACAGCATACAAACTTAACCACTACACCACCAGGAAAGTCCCCTAAACCTTTAATATTGATAATGCATTTTGTTATGGCACATCACAAACCCCCTTGACCATGTGATGCTTTCTTTTATTCTAAGAACACCCATTAACATCTTGGCAAACCCACATTCAGTGGAACGTGGTTCATGGTTTGAAAAAAACTGGTTCGGCACATTGCCCTTGGCTAAGCCAGCTTCTGCTTCCCTTACTGCATTTACCTCTCTCTGTGGTTGTGTGAAGTCAGGGGATATTGCCCCATTTTGGAGTGAAGACAATTGAGGCTTATTTATTTATTTATTTATTTTTGTGAGGAGATCAGCCCTGTGCTAACATCTGCCAATCCTCCTCTTTTTTTTGCTGAGGAAGACTGGCCCTGGGCTAACATCCATGCCCATCTTCCTCTATTTTATATGGGACGCTGCCACAGCATGGCTAGACAAGCAGTGCGTCGGTGCACGCCTGGGATCCGAACCGGCGAACCCCGGGCTGCTGCAGCGGAGCGTGCACACTTAACCGCTTGCGCCACCAGGCCGACCCCAGAGGTTCAGGGTTTTTAGTTCAGCCAGTGTCACAAATAAATAAAACCAAAACCTAGGTCTGAATTCCAATTCTAAGTTCTTTGCACTTGCCCACACCCTCCCCAGAGTCCTTTCTGCCACTTCAAATCAGTCCTGGGCATGGTCACACCTCTTTGGGCTTCGGCAAGGAAAGGTAGGAAGGTGTTTCAGTGAAAAGAGTGAAAAACAAAATCCCCGACTCCAGTCGAGCCTTTCCATCTGCTGGGGCCATAGCGAGTGTATTGATGATTAATATTTTCTGTTTATAATCATCGTTTTTGTGCATTTAGTATCAACTCACTATGTAAAGTGTATAGGCTGGCTTTTCTTCCTTGCTTCTCTCTCTGTCTCTCTCTCTCTTTCTTTCCTTCTCCACTAGATAATCTATTCCCAGAGGATAGAACTACATTCTTCAATATACACATAGTAAATACACATAAACATTTAATTTACACGTGGCAAATTACATTTAAACAGTAAATGCCTGGATCATTTGCCTTTTCTGAATGCCTGCTCACTTCTCCCCTCCGTGTCCCTGCTTCCTGTAGATAATCCCATGTGGGGGACTGTCAGAGCCAAGAGGAAGTTAAGAAATCTGCTAGTCCATCTTTGACATTTTCCAAATGAGGAAAGCCCAGAGAGGGTGTGACTTGAGCAAGTTAGGCAGCCAGGCAACAGCCAAATCTCTTGGCCGAGGCTGCCTGAGTCTCAGAGGCCATGAGACTCCCTGCACCTTTGTGGTTGTTAAATTCCAGCAGCAGAACAGGCGGCGCGGGGATTCAGCATTTATGCTTCCATCTCCAGTGAAATTCAGGAGTCCCCAAGGAACTCTGGGCACTCAGAGGCCGCACCCCATGGGTCATGCATGTGCCTTAGTGAGGGAAATTTCCTTGTCACTGCCCAGCAGCTTCCGGCCTCCATCTTAAGGCATCCGGGGCCAGTATACCGGGAAGCGGCCATCAGGGTCTCCTGCCTTTGGCTTCCACCCAAACTGGGCCAGCCTAGTCCTTCCTGCTGCTGCTCAACCTCTGACACATCTGCTCACCCAGGCTCTGGTCCTCTTTATGAGAATTTTCTCCTGGATTGTTGCCAAAGCATAGACGAGAGAGCTGGAGGAGACTTTTCCCCCGGTGAGTAGCAACTATAGAAATGTGTCTGGTTCACACAGATTCTCCCTTCTTTCTCCCTAACTAGGTAGGCATGGGGCTGGCACTGGGCGGATGGTAGGGTGAGCAGTGAGAAGATGGCTTGGAATGAAAGAGAACACCTAGTGCCTCCATCTTATTTTGATCTTTTGGACGAGTAACCTTTCAAGAGTTCGTTCATTCGTTGGTATATTAATCTATTCCACAAATATTTAATGAGCTCCTAACAAAGGCTGGGCACCATGGGGTAGAGGAGTGGGCAAAGGCACCCAAGAGGAGGCATCTCTCTCTCACCCTGACTCTCAGACCTCTGTCCGCTCGCCCACAGGCTGTGACACCAGTCTCTTGCACGTCCCTCTAGAGAGGTTCTATTCCACACGCAGGCGTATGAGGCCAACTTAATTTTGCACACACACAAAAGCACATGCTCTGACCTTTTAAACCAAGAGCAAGTGTTCTGGAGGGCGATGCTTCTCACCACGGATGTGAGTTGCCAGTCTCAATCAGTGACTCGGGACTGTCCTTTGGGGTTTGGTTCCAGCTTCTAGAATGTTCCTGAGAACTGAGTACCTTTAGCCCAACATTGCTGTCCAGCATAGGAAGAAAGCCCTAGAAGCACCAAGGAGGAAGAAGAGCCTAAGATCCTTGGGGCAGGGGTATTTCCACATGTCATGGGTTATGAAAGGCTGAATCACCTTTTGCCATTATCTAGAGACTAATTTACCTTCTTGCTAGTGCTGGTGTCACTGGGACCCCCTGATCCAGAAGCCCTCGCTCCTGCTCGTGGTGATACTGAGAGCCAGGAGCTTGCAGCTTAGGAGGATATGAGGCTTGTGGTAGGAGTTTCAGTGCAAGGTCTAGGTTCCCCACTGGAGCTGTCACCTATTGCTACTCAGAGGCCTGTGGTCACCTGTCTGGATGCTGCAGTGAGCAAGTTGCATGGGGAAGGACAGACTGACAAGAAAATGAACAAGGTGATTTCAACTACTGATGATGATGATGATGATGATGATGATGAAGAAAAGTAATCAGAGGTGTGACACAGTGACTGGGAGGCCTCTGGCCAGGGCAGGAGTCGGGGGCTTGCAAGCAGGTGGATTTGAGGAGAGACCTGAATCTTAACGAGGCCTCAGCCTGGGGATGAGCATTCTGGGCAGAGGGGAACACCAGGCGCCACAGTCCTGAGGTGGCACCGGGCACGGGGTAGAAAGCCGCCAGTGAGCTGGTGGGAGGGGACGAGGTGGGAGAGGCCAGCTGATATTGTGGGCCTGGGAGGAGGTGGAATTTTATTCTGATGGGAAGAAGAAGTAAGCGTGCTTCAAAGCACTGTGAGCTCTGTTTCCCACCAGTAAAATTCCTTGTTTGGGCTTGGTAATCTTCCAGCTCTCTGATTTCATTCCTATATTCCCTTATTCAAAGCAGTTATTAAGCCTCTAGGGTAGCCAGATTTAGCAAATGAAAATACAGGACACCCGTTAGATTTGCGTTTCAGATCAATGACAAATACTCCTTTAATATAAGTATATCCTTGTGTCTGAGTATCTTCCATGTGCCGGGCCACTGCTAGGAGTCAGCCCTGTTTGAATAATCCGCTTCACATGACCCCACGGCCTGGTGCCTTCTGAGAAATTAGTTGAACATGAAGGTTAGAGGCTGGTGTGGTTTGGGAGAAGGAAATGAACCGGGTTCAAAAATCCACTTTGGTCCCAAATTGTGACCTTGAACTGGTGATTCCTTTGGGTGCCCCTAACACTTGTTTTTTTGTGTATGAGGAAGATCAGTCCTGAGCTAACATCCATGCCAATCCTTCTCTTTTTGCTGAGGAAGACTGGCCCTAACCTAACATCCGTGCCGATCTTCCTCCACTTTATGTGGGACGCCGCCACAGCATGGCCTAACAAGCGGTGTGTCCATTTGTGCCCGGGATCCAAACCTGGGCTGCCAGCAGCGGAGCAGGTGTGCTTAACCACTACACCACGGGGCTGGCCCCCCACCCCCCAACACTTGTTAAATGCTCCCACCGCATTGATCAAAATGCCTTTGGCATCCCCCTCATCACGAATGTGTGTCACGTTGTGTGGACTTGAGCTCGACGCTTGGTTTCTCAGGAGGCCCAACTTAGGTTCTGGCTCTTTTCACAGGAGTTAAGAGAAGGGACGGGAGGGTGTTCAGTACTTGCTGTCATCGCTGGCCATGAACACTGAGGTAAGGAATGAAGATTGGAAGAATCTGGAGAGAGATGATGTGGCTGTGGGCCTCTTGTCCTGTCACAGGGGCTGAGTTGACGCTGCCACGGGGGCTGTCTGTGTGCCAAACCCACCTGGCCTTGCACTCAGGAAAAGCATGTGAGTGTCCCACAGCCTGGCCAACCACAGGTGTGGCCTGCGGCCATTCCAAGACACAGCCAGGGAGAGGCAAATAATCCCTGAAAAATAGTCTACTTAAGTGGAGGTTTTGGATCTGAGGATAACTAGATGCCGAGAGAGAAACAGATCCTGTGAGTGAGGGATCTGGATGTGGCCCAGCTGGGACTTCCTTCTGTCGGCGCCAAAGGACAGAGGAACATTCAGGAGGCAGGAGGAACTTCTTAGAGAGATGAAATCCCTTTTCCTGGGGAGAGGGTGGCTTAGGAAACAGTGCTGTGGCTGCCGGACAGGGTGTTAGGGGTACTCGGACTGGGGACCTGGCTCTGAGGCATGTGCTGGGGTTGGTTGTGGTGGTGTCAGGAGTGGCCCTGGCACCTGGTCACCTGCTGTTGGCGTCCATGTTATACCAGGAGGTCAGTGACCCCATCTTTGTCATTGTCACCCTCTGGCCCACGCCCCTGCCACACATTTAGCCCTGTTGGTTGCTCCCCTACCCCCGAGTTCAGTTCTGGGTATGGCCCTGAGTGGTGGGGGGAGAAGGACCTGAGGGGATCCGGGAATTCGATCCCTCCCCTGGACAAGGGGGCTCAGCCACTTTACGCATCCATCAGTGTCCTCGTGGACATGACCCAAGTTTCAGCTGTGCTCAAGGTGCTGGTGGGTGCATGTGGCAGTCCTCACCCTCCAGAATGCCACCAGCAGGGCCCACATGCCCGCCCAGCATCCGTTCTGGAGTGGCCAGACAGGAGGGCTGGCCTACCCCCTCCCCACCATCTCAGTGACTATGTAGCAGAAGTTGTTCCACTCCAAAGGGCTTTGCTGAGGGAGGTCTCCTCTCTGTCCTGTCACACCACCTGTCCCCATGCTACAAGAATGCTGCTCCCCTTTCACAGGCGGGACAGCGCTCACTCTTTTTGAGGCCCATTATCAGGCCCCTGGTAGGATGTCCACTCCCCGAGGGCAGGGACTTTGTCTGATGTGGTTCTTGCTGTGTCCCCAGCACCCAGCAGATGCCACATACATGTTTGGCCTGATGAGGGTAACGGTGTAGCCCTGACACCTGGAGAACCCTGGGGAAGGGCAAGTCTGGCCCTGCATGTTACAGGAGGGGAACTCAGAGGTCCTGAGGTGAAGGTCATCCCAAATCCTTGCAGATGAGGGCAGAGCCAGGCCACACTGGGTTCTGGCAACTTCCAGCCCAGCCTTCCTAGCTGGGCGGGAGGTCCCCTCTGCCCTATATTGTGGGGACACTGCCCTCGCCCCCTGGTGGTGGGGGACTGAGCAGGCCAGGCCCCTGCCGCAGCAACTGGTGACACACACAGATGAAGACAGAGTGGGAGATACACTTCTGGTTCACGATGATACTTCTGAGCAGTTTATATTTAACCCTTTAGGGAAGTATTTGTGCTCAGAACCCTGTAATAGTGGGACATCATCAGGGCCACACAGAGACTAACTGCAGATGGAGCCTGAACTTCACATTGCACAAACACTAAGTGTTCAGAATCGTGGTTAGAAACGACACTCAAAACAAAACAGATACGTGCTGACAAAGTGGCCCATCTCTAAAGAGCTGTGCTTCAGAGAGCTTTTCAGCATGCATGACAGGGATGGGGCAAACGGTGCTGATCTGTCTCCCACCAACTCCTAATCTAGTGTGAGAATGTCGTGATTTAAAAATGACATTTGTTGTAGCAGCGGTAATGCGTCGGGAGTATGGTATTTTTCATAAAGCATCACTGTAATAGTCCCTTTAATGACTTTCTGGTCTTTGAAAAAAGTACCAAAAATATCAAAGTACTAAGGAAACCAAATTCACATAGAAATGAATCTTTTCCTTTCCTTTCCCAACTAATTGCATTTTAATGTCATCACGTGAGCCTGAATTTGGGATGAAATAAACTTTTTCTTTTGGTGAAGAAGATTGGCCCTGAGCTAACATCTGCCAATCCTCCTCTTTTTTGCTGAGGAAGACTGGCCCTGAGCTAACATCCGTGCTCATCTTCCTCTACTTTATATGGGACACCGCCACAGCATGGCCTGACGAGCGGTGCATTGGTGCACACCCGGGATCCAAACCCGGGCCGCAAGTGGCGGAGCGCGCTCACTTAACCACTAAGCCGTGGGGCTGGCCCCCTGAAATAAACTTTTAAACTTGTCTGCAATTCTCCCCCTCTCACTCCCTGGCCCCCTGGGGACCAGCAGCAGCCTCTGGCCTCCATCCCTTGTCCCTGGTGGGGTGGATGTCCCCATCCTCCTCTGACCCCAGCAGCACCTTGCCTCCTGTGTCCAGTGGGCAGCTCTGAGATGATTGGGATGGTATTGGAGGAAGAGGCCAGCAGGGTTCAAATCGAGGAAGCGATGTCAGGTCCTGGACAGACCAGACGACACCTCTGTGGTTCAATCTGTCTGCCTCTCCCGGAATAGCTTGCTTTGTGGGGAAATGTAAACCCAAAGCACTCCATGAGGCCAAGGGGTGAACCCAATCGACACTGAAAACATTTTTAATTCCCAGGTCCCCCAGAGCCCATCAAATGGCATATGTGAGGTCCAGGCAGGGTCCTGTTTGCATTTCTAGGGAGTGACCCGGCCACAGTGACCAGGCATACTGACACCTGCAGACAACAAAGGCAGGTGTCCACAGTGGCATCTGTAGGACCTTCCTGGAGTTGGGCCATGTGCTTTTCCCCCTGGGCTGCCCAATGGACTCTCCTACCATGTACCAGGCCAGGGCCAGCATGTCCCTGGGTGATGCCAAACAGCCACAGGGAGAGCACCCCTGGCAGGGGTACAGGTGGGAATGAATGCAGAATGTTCTGGGACCATTCAGGGAGGATGCTGGACGACATCCAGGTGAGAGACCTGATTGGGGCTCTGGGAGGGATGGTGGAGATGGCGAGGAATGGGCAGAGTGACAGGGACGATTTTTTTTTGTGTGTGAAGAGGACTAGCCCTGAGCTAACATCTGTTGCCAATCTTTCCCTTTACTTCTTGAGGAAGATTGGCCCTGGGCTAACATCCATGCCAATCTTCCTCTACGTTATATGGGACGCCGCCACAGCATGGCCTGATAAGCAGTGCATCCGTGCGCACCTGGGATCTGAACCTGCGAACCCCGGGCCGCCGCAGCGGAGTGCGCGCACTTAATCGCTGCGCCCCCAGGCTGGCCCCAACAGGGAGGATTTCTGAGGACTAGGCTGTGTGAGTTTCAAGGATGACTGATGATCCTTGCCCTGGCCACCCATGAGTCTCTGAGAGGCCCACTCCTGTCTTCCCCCTAGCCCTGTGGCTACCTCCTGGCCGAGTTTCTGTTGTCCACTTCCCAAGTGTGTCCTATAGACCCCGAGAGCTTCTCTGCATGGTGTCTGTTTACACTGACCAGTCCTGCTGGAAGGAATCTGTTTGGCTTTTCCCAAGAGGTTCCTTAAACTCTACAACCACAGCACCCCTTCTTCATTCATCAACATCCAGGGTTCTGTGGGAATTTCTCTGGCAACTGCTGGTTTATTGGAAGAGGTCCCACCTCTGTGACTAGGTGCTCAAGGGCAGGTCCTACGGCACCCACCTGAGCCCAGACTGCTCTGCCCACCCTGGCCACAACACGCAGGTTTCTTGGCATATGTGGGCCGCCTCCTGTCTGGCTTCTTTTCACCATCCCCTTTGCATTTCCTGCCTCAGGACCTTCCCTGCCCATCAGCCTAGGTGGCTCCTGCCTATGTCTCCCTCACACACATCTTCCCCACAGGCATCTCCTCCCATAGAGCCTCTTCAGCATCTCGAGTGCTGGGTCCCAGACTGTCTTGGTCACACGCCTGTAACAGACTCAGCGGGACACACGCTCTGCAATATCATCTGTGAGACCTGCTTCGGGACATGAGGTGGCCACTGAGAGGGTTTCCACTGGAACATTCCCTCAGGTTCTGGAAGTTGCACTGGACGACCGATGTGGATGCTGCCTATGGGGGAAAGCCGCTCACTTCCACGTGGCACTGAGGTCTGAGGTCCCAGGGAGGCTGCAAGGAGCCCAGCCCCAGTTGGCTGCAGCTGAGGTGACTGCTTGTGTCCAGGGCCATTTCCATGCAAGAGTGGCCATCTCAGGACTAGGCTCCTGGTCACACATGATTCATTCCTCCCAGCTGGAGGCCACATGCCTGCTGGTGTGCAGCTTGTCACATAATGGGCTTGTAGCTGTGCTCTGAGTGAGTGAGCTCAGGATGCAATTCCCGCACAGGGGCTGTGAGGCTCAAGGTGGAAGAAACGGCATCCAAGCCGACAACAGGGACAGGCAGAGTCCATCCTGCATGATAAAGCCACCTGAGGCTGAGTTGGCAGGGATGGGGCAGAGGGAAGATGGCTTTGACGTGGGGGTGGCAGGGTCACTGTGCTGGGGGTCCTTCTAGGCAGGGCTGCATAGAATAACTCACACATCCAATGGCCAGTGGTTCTGCCCCGGGATCACAGCCTAAAGGAGTGCTCAGATGTGCTCTTGGGAGCGAAGCCACCTCGGGGCACAGTGATGAGAGCAACACAAGCAACAGGAGGGCCTTGGTGCAGTGTGGGCGGCAGCCTGGCAACCATCCACGCATATTAAAAATACTGCACAACCCGAGAGAATTGAAAACACACGTTCAAACAAAAATGTGTATGGGCACATCCACAGGAGCACTACTCAAAATAGCCAAAAGGGGGAAGCAACTCAAATGTCCAGCAACTGAATCAACTAAATATGGTCGATCCATGATGGAATATTATTCAGCCATAAAAAGGACTGAAGCTCTAACACACGTTATAACATGGATGAACCTTGAAAACATCATGCTGAGTCAAAGAAGTCAGACACAAAAGGCCACATAGCGTATGATTCCATTTATATTAAATGTTCACTTATTGGGAAGTAGATCCATAGAGACAGAAAGTAGATTAGTGGTTGTCAGGTGCTGGGGGTGGGCAGGGAATGGGGAGTGACTGCTAAGGGGTATGGTATATTTCCCTTTGGGGTGATGAAATGTTCGAGTACGAGATGACAGTTGTACAACATTGTGAATATATTTAATGACACTGCATTGTACACATTAAGTGGTTAATTTTATGTTATGTGACTTTCACCTCAAAAAAGAAAAAAAAAAAATGCCCAGCCACACAGAGGCCAGCCCACGTTTTCTAAGAGCACAGGTAACAGAACACCATGTGAGCGACCAAGTCTGTGGTGAGGGCTGCAATTCTGATTCTCAGGGGTTCCTTCCCCTCTAGTCAGGGCTGAACTGGAGGGACATCAACAGAGGGGAAGAAAACTCAGGTTTCCACTGGGTCCTCCTGTCCAGGGTACAAGGCTCTGCGCTCTCACGCCCTGTAGGTTAGCAGAAGTCCCTGTGGCCCCACTGGCCGGGCAGCGAGGGCGAAAGCTCGTCTCTGGGTGGCGCACGAGAGGGTCAGACAGCACAACAAAGACACAGCAACTGATGGCTCCTGCAAGTTATTTTACTTTGAATATACAGGAAAAGAAACCCACAAACGGGAAGCTAGGTTCTATGGTTATGTCTTTTAAACAATGTTTTGTATTTACAAATTTTTTTTTTCCTGATTAAAAGCACCAGCTGAAGTTACAGGCTGCTAAAACCATAAGATATAACAAACCCATTGAAACACACTATGCCAAACACACTTATTAAAAACCCTTAACGAAACAGAGACAATGCAACCAACAAACTTACCCACCACGCCAGGCAGCCCTTATCCAGTTTCCTTGCCTGTGTTCCCAATAAGTGGGATAGGGAGTCCTTGCCCCATGGAGAGGACCCTCGCCTCACCCATGGGCCACTGCAGGGACCCAGCTAGGGGGAAGCAGCTGCGTGTCTGCAAGGGAACCCAGCACCTCCTGGACCAGCCCCCCAACCCTGAAGGCCCTGAGAACCACTACTGCTGACAGGAGGTGGGAGGAATACACAAGGGTCTCACAAGCTTTCAGTTATTTACCTGCCAACAGGAATCTTCCTGCTACTCCCTCATGCCCTGTACGCTGAAGAGTTTGGAGTTTTTATTTCTTTTTCCTAAACACTTAGCTATATGACACTGTGGGTAACATCTCCCTGGGGGTTTGCTTGCTGCCTGTCTTAAATTCTTATGACTGAGTGAGAAACCGTGAGGTACTAAATTTGGACTCACAGGAAGGTACTTATTGAAAACTTCATAATCGGAAGATGCTATGGTGAAGGGGAGGTTCAAAGCTCACACATGCACACACTCAGGTACACACGGTTTGGCTTCCATAAAGCTAGAAGAAAATATTAAATATCGAGTACTGAATTTTTAACTGTAAACTTAAGAACTTACCCTTAACTTTACATATACATAGACAACCAGGTGGTCACTAAAAGCACTTTAACATCAGGACAGACGTTAAGTTTTGAGATTCTTATTTCACCTGCTCTACATACAAAATGCCCTAGAAGCAAAGAAAGGTTTAAATAAATATGCGGAGACAAACATGATGTACAGTGTGATTGATGTAATGTGAGTCTGCAGAGGTTGGAGAGTGTGGCGTCCAGGCCGGCAGGCACAGCTTGTGGCGAGATGGGGACTCTGTCCCACAGGTAGAGAGGAGGGCCTGGGGGGCACCCTCGACAGGAGAGGAAGACAAGACGGGGACAGCTTATGGCCGGGCGTCACACTTTCCTCCACAGGCCTCAAGGGCCTAGGGGTGTCAGCCGAGGGGGCAGCCCCGAGCAGCATGAGACAGGGCCAGGCTCCCTTGGGAGATCCAGGATGATGCAGAGATGGTGGGTCCTCTTAAGACAAGCCCTGGCCGGCCTGTCTCTCCGACCAGTGGCTCACTTGAACGCTTCTCACTGGACCCGAAGTGGGCAGTGGCCCAGCACAGGGACGTCTGCTGACAGCTCTGTGTCTGGCTGAGGCACACCCAGGCCTCCTGGCCCAAGCAGCTGACCTGAACGATCCCAGTGTTCCTTCCATTACAGACACTGAGGCTTCAAGCAGCAGCCTTCACAGTGCAAGCGTAATTAGATGCAAACCAACAAGCCACTCTGACTTGCAAGACCACTCATCACGCCAAAAGCTGGAAGGGGTTGCTGCCTAGACTGCCCCCGATGCCACCATCCCCACTGGGCCACCTCCCCGATTATCCAAGAGGAGCACAGAACTGAGCATGGCTGCCTGGGCTGGCAGAGCCTCCTGGGGTCCAGCTGAGGAAGAGGTTTCAACACCGTCCGGAGATGCACGGCAGGTAGGTCTCCTCCTCCTTCTCCTCCTCCCTCCCAAGGGCAGGGCGGGGGCCAGGGGAGCCACTGCCTGCAGGCCTGCTGAGCATCAGGTGTTGGCATAAGTCTTCTGCTGAGGAGGCCACACTGCTGCCAGGAAGCAAGCGTCTTCATTCTAGCACCCTGAGTTGGGCTGAGGAGGGTCCTCTCCCCTTTCCCCTGCTTCCTGCCATATCAATGCTGACGCGGGAAGGCAGGTGGTGCAAACACAAGAGTCTCCGCTCCCGGCTCCTGCTCTGTGAATCACCACACATACATGCACACGCACACACACCTGTGTCTACAAGCACAGCCACCCACACAGCTGGATTGCGAATCCAGTCAAGGTGCAGGTGTTTGGAAGCCGAGTTCCTGGGTCCCCCAGGGTCCTGACCAAAGGCCCCACTGTCAGAAGAGCAGACACCGGAGAGAAAGGTAAGCTAGGAAAAGTTTCATGCTGGAACGTGCATTTTTGTCCCTTCTGTGAGCCATCATTTCTTCCCTCCAGTTTTGGGCCAGAAACTGGCGTCTTGCCTGTGGTTTCTGGAAGCTGCCGTGAGCAGAAGAAACACTCCAGGCCAGCATCGAGGCCCAGGCAATGGAAGTCAGGCGGCAACACCTCGGCAATACCGCCCACCCCAGCATGCAGGATCAGGACCTGGCCCGTGGCCAGCAGCCCACTCCCCACCCAGACATGCTTCCTCAAAGGCGTGACTCAGACATGGAAGCAGGACTGACAGTTCAAGCCCACTTTAAAGGATGGCTCTGGAAAGTCGGCTCCAACATCCCATCTGTGAACCTCCACACTAGGGGTCCTGGTACATGGTGGGAACGGCTGGCTGGCCCTTCCTGGGAGGGCAGGAATCAGCCCTGCACACTCCCCAGGGACTGGGAAGCTCTGGAGACAGTCAGCAAAGAAGCTGAGGATGTCCACGCCAGCACGCGTCCAAGGAAAGCTCAAGAGCTGTCTGGGTGGAAGTCAGGGACACATCAGGCCCCATGGAGGCCCTGAGAAGCTGGGTGGCCCCTTCCAGGGGCTTTACAGGAGGCTGGCCAGACTGGTGTTGGGTCCATTCTGAGCTTGGAACTGCACAGGGGGCGGACCATCTGTCCACTGTTGGGGGAGAGGACACACAGGTCAGATCCTTCCTGGGGAGCAGGGGTGTGCTTGGCCGTGTGTCTGTGCCTGGAATGCTGCCCTCCTCAGGCTGGTCACCCAGCCAGGGCTCTCTGACCTCCAAACCCAAGTCAGATGGGCCCCTGGGAAGCACCCTGCACCGCCTCCTTGGGTGACTGGGGCTGTCTCCCCCATCTGAGGGGGCTCCTGAAGCCAGGCTGTTAGGGACTGTTGGAGAGATGCGGGGACATGGCAACCAAGAGTATACTTTTCTCCTCAGAGAGTGTGCCCCCTGGGGGCTGCAGGCCAGCTCAGCTGGCCCGGAGGAGCCAACCAGCATCCCCGTTTTGTCTTCCCACCCCATGCCCGTACCGTGATGAGATTGTGCTCAGGGAGGCTGCAGGCCTCAATGTGGTCCTGGAGTAGCTGCTGTGAGAAGTTCTGGTGCATCTGGGCAGCTTCGTGGGCATCCATGGCATTCCCACAGGCCTTGTTCAGGTCTGAGGGTGGGACACACATACAGGGTGGGCCCACTTTGCCCTGCCACCGCCCCCACGCCCTTCCCTCAGGTGTGGGTGGAGCCCTAGGATCAAGCCCCCAGCTCCACCAGTGGGCCTGTGCGCCTGGCATGGCACCTGCCCTGAGCCCTGTCTCAGGGTCAGCAAAGCCAACTTGCCAGCAGCCCTCGCATGCCCCCTCCTGAGTTTCTGAGTCATGTGTCCTTAGAGGTGGGTGAGCAATGAGGCCCACAGGGGCAGATACAAGGGCTGGCCAGTCAGTGAAAGCCTGCAGGGCTCCCTGTGGACGCTGGCCTTCCCAGGGAGTTCCTGGTCAACCCTTGGGCACAGAGGAGCTCGCTGGGAGCAGGGCACTCAACACCTACTTCTGAAGCAGGACTGAAAGGACCCACACAGCCCACTGTAGATGGGAGCAGCCCGCCCCCTATCTCCTCCCCAGAGCCCTGGGTAAGTCTCTGGACCACGCTTCACAATCTGTAAACAGGGGAGCAGCAGTAACAACCCTGATGTCTGCTGAGCACCTGACCTGTACCCAGAGCATCCCAGCTAGTCCTGCCTGACAGGGATGACTTCTGTCACCACCATTCAGGAGGAATGAAACTGAGGCTGAGCATCAGGACTCATAGCCCAAGTTTTTACCCAGACGCCAAGAACCAGTCTTGTGGGTCCTGGAGAAATTGAACCAGATCCTGCGTCGAGCTGACAGCACGAATAAGCCCAGTGCCCACTGCCCTCAAACAGGGCCTCCTAATGAGCCTGAGAATGTGCTAGAACTGGGGCTATGGCCTGTAGAGGCCCGGTCTGAGCAGAGGCTGAGCAGGGCTTACCTGGCATCTTCTAGCCTTGGGCTCTGCCCAGCAGCCCTGATCTCTGGGAAGGGCCAGCTGCCGCACTCACCTCTCAACAGGGCTGATGACCATAGCTGGACTGACATGTCTGGGATCTTGCTGGCCAGCTGCATGGCAGGCACCACCATGTTGTTACTCTCCTGTTGACCAAGAGCAGCCAGGGAGTTGGGGGCATGGCTGGGGCTGGTGGCAGGGACAGCCCTCGCGCCACCTGCCACACCCAGCACAAGCTGTGCCCTCCTCCTGCCACCTGGCAAACTCCTACTCTTACTTCAGAGCCTATCTCAAATGGCCCTCTCTGAAGTAATCCTCAACACCTTGGGGAAAAATAAACTGTCCCCACTCCTCAGCTATGCACGTGCCTCCTCAGTGAGACACAGCCAGGGGCAACTCTATGTGCCTTTGTGTTTCTAATGAGAGAAAAAGGCACTGGCAGCATTAGCTCTGGACCTAGGTCAGGAGCTGATTAGAAATGCAGATTCAGGGGTCCTGGGGCCTGGGAGGAGGCAGCAGCCTGCCCTGGTAGGAGCAACGAGGGGTGAATGGACAAAAGGAGGAGGAAGGGAGGTTTCTCTTCTACACACGAGCCCACTCTTATGGGAGGCTGCCTCAGACATGGGGTTGTGGGGCACCAGGACATGATAACCCTCCAACCCTGACTCCCTGTGACTGTACAGTGTCCCCCCACCCCAAGCCCAATCCCCAGGATGAGCTCAGTAAGAGCTGTTGGGGCCATAAACACCCATCCCTGACCCCACAGTGACCTGCAGCACTGCTCCAACCCCGCTCAGCCCAGGAATCACAAGCCCCGCTGGCCTGAATTTTGGGTGCAGGGTGGCACTGCGAGAACTCCTTATACAGCGGCCCCTGGCAGCCAAGGGCACACTTGTCATGTAGCTGAGAGACTTATAAATCTTCAAAACCAACTCCTGAGGCCCAGCTTCAACATAGCCATGGTTGTGCCGGGTACGCCTCCTCAGGGACACAAAAGCCCAGGGACTTCATGCCGCCCGTGGCTGGCACCTTGAAGATGAGCTCCAAGTGGGTCTCAAAGCTTTTCAAAATTGAACCAAGCCCTTCCAAGACCTCAGAATGCAGAGCAGAATGGGAAAAACTCCTCTCCTCCTCTAGGCCTGGGGAGGGGCCTCTGTCTGGAAGCCACCAGGAGGGAGAGTCCCCGTTGGCTCCCAGGCAGGCTTCCCCCACAGAATCTGGTTTGTTTTTTTTTAATATTTTATTTATTTATTTTTTCTCCCCAAAGCCCCAGTAGATAGTTGTATGTCATAGCTGCACATCCTTCTAGTTGCTGTATGTGGGACGCGGCCTCAGCATGGCCGGAAAAGCGGTGCGTCAGTGCGCGCCCGGGATCCGAACCTGGGCTGCCAGCAGCGGAGCATGCGCACTTAACCCCTAAGCCACAGGGCCGGCCCCAGAATCTGGTTTTTAAGATTTGTGTGATCCTGAGGAGTGTCCTGCATGAGGCCACTCACAAACTCGCAATGCCTGTCAACACTCTAGCCTGGTAGGCCCAGGGCAGGAGTTGGCTGTGTCTGGCTGGGTCTCCTGCAGACCTGGAGTCGCTCGAGGCCAGACCTGGGTCTGAGGGCTCTTGGGGGCCCCAGGTCACCCTACACGGGCCCAGGCACACAGGGAGCAGCAGAAGTTGCCAAATAAGCTCTGTAAGATGCCCCGAGATAGCCCCAAACAAGAATCAGAATTGCAGCTGAAGAGCTGCTTTGCTCATTCTGCTCTGTTCAAGGTGGCTTCTGGAGACTTCTAGACAAACGAAAGCCTGCAAGGTCTGATTCTAAGCCTGAGTCTGCCGTTTGGGGTTGTGTGACCTTAATTTCTCCATCTCGGAAAAAAGGGTAATCACAGCAACCACACTGACAGCAGAGGTGGGCATCCCATACTCAGAGGGGCCTCGTGCTGAGTCCTGGTACCCACACAGCCCCCAAACACACACATCATGCTCAGAGGCTGAGGGGTGGGGTGATGGCATTCTAGAAGGAACAGAGCTGCACTCAGAAGGGGGAACCTGAACTCGTCCTCCTCTGAGGGTGGTGACGTCCCCAGCATTCAGACCACAGCCACTAGGACCTGAGCTGCAGGGACCGCTGGCTTTGGCAAATGCTTGTCACATGGTTGTGGGGAGGAGGACATGCCAGGCTCTTTAGTGATGTTCATTCTTAAGGAGCCCTGGGGTTCGATAAGATGAAACTTTACAGGCCAAGACACATGCCCTGTATTATCTGTCCTGTGAGAACAGCTCAAGTCCGGTTGGCTGAACTATGGAGCAGATGCTGCTTCAAAAGTCTCATTGCCATTAAAAACAGCTCTGATACAGTGGTGCAGAGAAAAACAAGACATAAAATTATAAAATAGCATGGCAAACAAAACCTCTGCGTGGGCAGGGGCGGGTGGTGGAAAGAGTTGGCAGACAGAGCACATGTGATGATTTTCTCCTTTGCTTCTCAGACTTTCTATGATGAAAACATCATATTTTATAATATGGACAAATGTTTTCTTAAAAAAATTAACGGCCTCGTGAGATGGATGGGCGAGAGCAGGGGACAACGCACACCCCGGATGGAGAGACTGGGATTCAGCTGATCCCACCAGGGATCAGCCCCAAGGGTGCTCTCGGTGAGGGTGAAAACACGGGGTGCCCTGAGGACACTGTGTGTGCTGGGCAGAAAAGGACCCAAGGGACCCTGCCCGAGAGGGCACACCTCTCCACTCCCAGGTGTTAACACACAGGAAAAGGAACCGCCCTCAGCCCCGCCAGCTCCAGGAAGCCCCACCAAGCACTGGGGCTCTGCTGGACCACTGCCAGCGGCCAGCACTGGGCCTGTGTGCCCCACAGACCCACCTTTCAAGCACCCAAAGCTCCCCTGGCCTCTCCGAAGGTGCCCTGCCCTCACCGAGACCCATGGAGCAAGAGGAGGGAGGGAGGGATTACTGAGACAAGATCAACAAGGGGCACAGGATGCAAAGGGCTGCTTGGTGGTGCTCCCCCAAGTACCACACTGGCTCG
Organism: Diceros bicornis minor; assembly: GCF_020826845.1. Lineage (NCBI taxonomy): Eukaryota > Metazoa > Chordata > Mammalia > Perissodactyla > Rhinocerotidae > Diceros > Diceros bicornis. Next base: position 6,777,655 of record NC_080759.1, on the reverse strand, counting down.
CTGTCCCTTGGCCTAGCCCCCGACACTCACTCTGTGGTTCCCCAACACGTAGAAGATGTGGCCTAGGAGCACGAGGGAGCAGGCGGTGAGCCGGTTCAGGTCCTCCGCATTGGACATCTTTAGAGTTTCTCGCAGAAATCGCCTACGCGAGGGGAATAGACGCTGAAGCCCTGTCAGGATTCCTTTGGGGAGGAAGAGGCAGCAGTGGCCTCACAGCCCCAAGCACAGCTCGCCTGGTGGGGTGACAGAGGACCTGGACACATGCTATTGGGGGAAGAGAACCACCCAGAGGGCCAGCCTGGGAGGCGCCAGGCATGGGGCAGCCCACCCTCTCCCAGTACTCACTTGGCCTCGTTGTAGCGTCCTTGGAAGAAGGAGAAGAGCCCGCGCACATAGAAAGCTGCCGCTCGGAGGCAGTGTGAGCTGGAGGAAAAGCAGAGCATCACACCTTGCTGGGGTTTTTGTGAAAATAGCAGACTTACAAAAGGGGAGTGGGGGAGTGTGAGGCATCGGGGTACATGGGGCAGTCTGAGGCTCCATGGGTGCTCACATCACCCCAAAGAGCAGAGAAAGCATAAGACAGTTGGTAAAGTGGGGACTGTGCTGGGACCGCCTACCTGACAGGGAAGCTGTGGTCTGGATTGATCCTTTCCAACAAACTGTACAGCTGTGGAGGAAACGTCAGTTAGGATCATTCCGCATTTCTAAACATGACAGTTTGGTCTCAAATGTGCTACTAAATTGACTAGGGCTGCCTGCAGCTTCCTGACCCAATCTGACAGCGTGGAGCCACACCCCGAATCCCACACCAGTAAGCAACCCACCAGGATAAGGGGCAGGACCTGCAGTGTGACGGAAACTTTAGGTCCCCTCTGGATGCATGTGGGGAGTGGGTTAGGGGATGAGGGCTGAAGTGGGCTGAGGCTGCTCCCAGTGCCCCCATGGCCCCTCCAAGGAGACAGACACGGCAGGGTGGGGAGAGACAGAGGAGCTCAGCTCCTCTGTGACCCACCAAAGCCACAGCTGGCCCTCAGATGACACTGCTCACTACTCTTCCTGACAGCCGGAGCAGCTGGGCTCGGCTTTCTGCTCCCTGTAGCCCAAAGCATTTGAACTAACCCAGAATCTGGGAGGTCAGCTAAGGTTTTTGTAGATAAGAAATGATGGAGGCCTGAACTAGAATGAAGGCTGTGGGGGTGGAGAGAAGTGGTCGAATCTGAGATACTCTAGAGGCAGGATCCCAGGGCTGGGGAGGAATCCCAGGGCTGAGGCAAAGGAATCCTAAGGGCTGAAGGGGATCCCAGGGCTGAGGGGGAGGTTGCAAGGGGACCTGGTGTGAGGGTGCGTGTCCTGCAAGGATGAGCCCTGGCCGCCCCCCCCCACAAAGACTGGTGCATCAGAACAACCTATGGGCCTAGTGCTGATGACTGCCTGAGCTGCTGCTCCTCAGAACTGAAGCACGAGGCCTCACTGACATTCTAGAACAGACAGCTCAAGGTAGAGAAAATTGTTTTTTTCCTGTAGGATTCCAAAAAGCTTGACTCATTTTTAGCAGGGAGAAGTGTTATTTGGCTATGGGAATGTTTCTGTCCCAGACTTGGCCTCCATAGGCCACACCTGCACTCTGACAGCGTGGGACGCCGCCCTCTGCTGGAGGGCAAATACCCTGGAGTTGCTGAGATTTGCTGGTGCCCAGGACAACACCCCCCACCCGCCCCCAAATGAGTTAAAAGAAACGATACCAAATATGAAGCATGTCACCTACTACCTCTTGGTGTCTATTTCCTTCCCGTATATACACACTCGCCAGGTTGGTCACGATGAAGGCCCACAGCTCCTGGTGATTGGTGAGCTGGAAAGGGAGACACCAGGCGTTAGGGTGCTGGGCCAGGCACAGCCTCGTTGGAGCCACTTGATGGCATCAGAGCCACACAAATGCTCCACAGCGGCTACTTTGGAATCTCCTTATTCTTTTCATTTCAGACACATCCCCCTTGCCTCCTAAACCCAAGGACAACACAGCTGTCAGTTCTTTTCATTACAAAACCGTCATCTACCTTATGAGAGATTTAGGAAACAGAGAAAAGGAAAACTAGTCGCCCTGCCCCGCCCTCAGAACACTCCACAGTTTGGTCTATATTCTGCTGTCTGAGACCTGGGCGGCCCCTCCCTCACATCACAGTCAGTGACCCCGGGACTTTGGTGTGTGCTGACATAGCTGAGGAATGCGTTGGTCCTGGAGGGCACCCTGCCCAGAAGGCAGCCAAAGCTGTTGGAGGCCGGAGATGCTGCCAATGGCTGGTGGTGGATGGACCGTTGTCCCCAGCTCTTCTGGGGGAACAAAAACGGCCAAGAGAGGGACTGACTTGAGTGGCCTGAGCACTGCCCAGACCCTGGTTCCTAGCGGGGCAGAACAAGCGCAGCTGTGCAAGAGGCCGAGGATGCCCAGAAAGCACAGACCCTGCCTGCATGAACCTGGCAAGTGACAAGGAGATCCAGAGGGTCTTTTAATCTGAGTAAAGATGCTGAGACATTTGTCACTTGGACCACAGGAAGAGCACATGTTTAGAGTCAGTGGGGTTTGGGTCCGTGTCCTGGCTGGACCACTTTCCTCCTGGCCTGGTGGGTAGGACTCCTCAGGGCACACGCCATTCATCAGGGATTCTGATGTTGAACCAAAGCAGCAGCAGTCACTCGTGAGAAGAAAATGGAGAGGGAGGGACTGAGAAACTTGCATGGGGCCACAGGCAATGTGGGGTAGGTGTCAGAGGGGTCCTGGCACCACTGCAGTGGGCAGAAGTAGCTGTGCACGAGCCAATGCCAGCCTGGCAGGCTGTTGAGAGGGTTGGGAATCATGAGTGAAAGTGGCTGAACATGCAGTGGCGTCCTGGTGGCCTGGACACCCTGTGTTCTGCCTTGTGGCTGACCTCCAGGTTAGATGGGGAAGCCCCAACCCAGGCTGGCCAGGAGCCCCTTGCCCACAGCTATCCCTTGTCACACTGTGCTGCCAGTGCTGGCCTTGTCCCCATCTGAGCAGCACAAGACCTGCCACAGAGAGCTCTGGATAAATGGCACATCATTGTCACAGCCAGCATCAGGCTGAATGCTGTGGAGTTGCCTGCTGACCATGGTTTTGCGCAACTGGTGTCCTCACCACAGAACATCTGACTCCTTACTGAGAAGCACCGCCCGCCCCAGGGAGTGAGGGCCATCACCTTACCCGCAGGGCTGTGGTGAACTGGGCTTCCGCATTGTCCATGCAGTTGACTGAGACACAGTACAGGCCCTGGAAGAAGAAGGTGCTGAGGGCCTGGAGCCACAGGCATCTCACCCCAGGCTGCGTGGCTACACCCAGATGAGCCTGACAAGTGACTCTATTGAGCCAGCTACATCTGAGCTTTATCCCAAGAGGGAGAAAGATAGCATGCTTAATTATTCCTGCCTCCTGGGACCTAAGTCAACTTGGACTTCATGAGACAGATGCTTGTCAGAATGAAGCCCACTGGGAACATTCCGGATCCTGCCTGGAGTGATGGTCATGGGGTTACTCACTGGCCTGGGGCCGGAGGCAGGCGGCCCCCATGCACTCACCAGCAGCGTGTGCAGCTGTGCTGCGTGGTTGGAGAAGAGCCGAGGGGACTGCTGGCACAGCTGGCAGACCTGGGAGATCTGCCGAGAGAGAGCACGCCTGATGTCACGTGGCCTGTAACCTGGGATCCAACAGCATTGAGGAGAGACCCCAAAGCTGGTGGGTGTGCCAACATCCCACCCACTCTAACTTGGGCACGAAGTCCCAGCAGACGTGTCCGTCGTGAGGGCAAAGTGCAGCCCTAACCTCCTCATGGCTGGTGACCCTTGTCTGTTACCCACCTTCTCTTCCCTTTCCAACATGTGTCTCAGCAATAAAGCATCTTTACCCAACTCAAGGCCCCCATGTCCTCTCAGGAAGGTGGGCATCAGGGGTTACAGATCGTGGGGCAGAAGGGGTGCTAGGATCGCTGTCAGGGGACCCCAAATCCCCATACCCCATGTTCCTTGGGCATAAGAACTTTTAGGGAAAGACCCATCGACATTTGTATCAGATTCTTTGATCAGTTGTGCTTGTGCAGGGTTATGAACTGCCAAGTTACAGAGAAATGACACAGATGAATGTCCTGCTGACATACAATGGGCAAACTTACATTCTCCCACGTGACGACCTCCAAGACCTGGCAAACTCCAACCTTGCATCTCAGCCTTCCCACCCTGTGTGCGCAGCCCCCGGTGGCCTTACCTCCTGCAGCGCGGTGGCCTTGTGTCCCGTGACAAGCCTGCACATGATGATGTGCTCCAGCAGGATCACTTGGAAGGAGGACAGGATGGGGCTGCAGTCGAGCACTAGTAGTGATAGGTGGGGGTGAGTACATGGGGCGCAGCCAGAGGAGATGGCACAGGAGATGCTGACCTGTGGCCCCACCTCCTGCTTCCTGCCACATCGGCCCCTCAGTTACCTGGTCTGAGGCCACTTGCTCTGCTGGGCACTGGCCCAGCACCCAGTCCATCACCTCGCTCGGTGCCCACTGCACCCCTGACTGAGGGGGTTCATCTCCCTGTCCAGGTGGGGGATGGGCTCACAGCCAGGTTTTAGTGACCAGACTATTCTAAGAAATCCCTGGAGGGATCTGTCTTCTACCCTTACCCCACCTCGACCCAGCGAGTGCTCAAGAGCACCTAGTCACGGCAGGTTCTAGAAATGCTGAAGTTGCCCAGGGGAGTAAGACCGTGCGACAGGCCTCAGGCAGCAGTGGGGGCCACTGAGCGGCTGTCCTCCCGCTGGAATCAGATAGCACAGCCCTTTCCCAACTCGGCCAGAGGGAAAGAACCAGTCCCTGCAAGCTTTGGTTCTCTGGCTCTGACGGCTCCTCCCCCACCAGTGCTGATAGGGGCACAGAGAGCAAATGAGCAGGTTAATAGGGACAGTGAGGCAGCCAGGAATACATGGGGCTCTGGGTTCCCGCTAGTCAAAGGTCCCTGTAGCCACAGGATGGATTAGTCGAGCATCCAGGAAGAACCCATAGCCTCCAGAGGATCTACTGTCGGTCAGCGAGAGCTGAGTTCTGATCCCGGCCTCAACCTGAGCACGATTCCCGTCACAACATTGATAATAGATGACAAAAGCAGCCACCACCCGTTTCAACTGAGCACCGCTCTCCCAGCAGACTGGGAGGAGTCCTGCTAACCCTGAGAGCCATCTTGTGCAGTGGGGGTAACAGGACAGAGATGGCACAAGTCCCCCAGCCAGGCATCAAGGATCAAGCCCAGGCCTGGCCTGCTCTGCCCCGACCCCAGGGTGCCCCATCTGACAACTGGGGTAACAAGACCCACGGAACAGGGACTCATGGCAACTGCTCAGGGCAGCAGTACTTCAGGGTCCTTCAGACCCAGCACAGGAGGCAGGTGTCGGGCCACCGACCAGGGGGTGCTGCAGCCATGCAACTGGCTGAGGTCGACTTACTCTTGAGCTTCTCCAGCTGCATGAGGGCCTTGTCCGTGTATTTCTGTGCCTTCTCCAGGTAGCCGGCCTGCATGGAGTGCATCACAGTCACCTGGCGATAAGACCAGATGGCAGCGGTCACTCGGGCCCTCTCCTTGCCTGCCTGGCCTCCCATCTTGGCCCTCCGGGGACTTACCAGGTAGACAAGCACGCACATGTGCTCCTTGGGCAGCCAGTGGAAGAGGTCGGCGGGATTGCTGGGCAGGATCTCATCGTCATGCAGTGTGGAGATGGTCTGGATGCACTGCTGCAGCTGCTTCAGGCACGGCTTCACACTCTTCACCTACAGTGGGTGGGTGGCACCACACACCTGAGCACCCACCCACTGCCACCTGGTGCCAGGTCTCCATAGTGATGGCTCAACAGGCTCTGCCTGCCTAGTGATCTGTGAGCCCCTTCCTCCTGGGGGTTCCCGCCATGCCCACCACCTGCAGAAAGCCCACCTCCAAATGGGTCAGCTGGCTCTCAGGGCGAGGGGAAGGGCCAGGTGGGTCATCTGTGGGACTCAGACTCAGCCACTACCCAGTGGGCCTGACATGAAGGCCTAGGAGAGGCCTGACTCTGCATGAGCCATGTTTCCTCTTTCCTGCAGTGATCCTGAGGAGGCAGGACAGGGCCAGGGAGCTAGCAGTCACCCTCAAGGTGGGAAGCTGCCTCGCAGGCCTGGGAGCTCTGCAGGTGCCACAGTTCATACAGACTGGCCTCTCTGCACCAGGGAGCCCCACCCTGAGTCCCAGGAGACAGGTTATCTCCACGTTGTCAGCACCCCGTTAGAGTCTGCTCTGGGATCCTATAGGCTGAACACGGCATTCGGTCCAACAGGCAAAGGTGTGTGTGGGTGCGGGAACCGAGAAACCCCCTAACCAATAAGAGGCCCACTCAGTGCTTTCTGGGGCCCTCTCTGCCGCCAGGCTCCACCTGGCCTCCCAGCACCCCAGCCTCAAAAGCCAAAGTGTTCCCCCTCGCACAGGTACAGCCGCTCCCAACTACACAACGGTTATGGAGTTGAGTCTCGGACATGGCCAATCCCATCAGTCCCTACTCGAATCCCACAAAGCTGTCATCAGTTAAGGGGTGGTGGACAGACAATGCCTGAGCACCTGTCACGTGCCAGGCACCCTTGCCAGAATCCTCATGGTTTATTCTCACGGATTCCCCAAACTGTTCTTAGAGGTCTTCCACCGTTTACGCACTAGTGAACGTGTCACGCACTATGAATGTGTGACACCACGACTACTCCTGCCGTGAGGGCAGGAACAGGACAGACCCACTCTCGGAGCGCCCTGTACCTGCAGGAGCATAGCACTCACGCACGATGGGGCGTGTAGGAGGAGCTGAGCCCCAAATGACAGATGCGTGTTGTGGTCAGGAGATGACTACAGAGCTGTTGTCTCAGCCAGAGGCCTGCCCATGGTCTGCCTACTCCCCAGCAGCCCTCTTGCGAGAGGCGCTACATACCTGCCCAGCATCCAGGTAGTGGGTTACCTGGAGCACCAGGAAGAAGACGCGCAGAGATTCCTTCTGGATGGGGTTCCCCTGCCAGTTCTCGACTATCTGTCCACAGAGGGTCAGCAGTGGGTGGACTTCCTGCAACTTGCGCTCCATCAACAGCAGCTACAGAGGGAGAGGCACAGATGCTGGGAGCCCCTCCCAGTGCATAGGGCTGCCTGCCTGCCAAGGGATCTCTGGCACTGCATATGAAGGGCACAAAGCTGGCTGGAACCCGGGTCCAGGCAGCTCCAACCCAGGCTGCTCCTTCCTCAGCACAAATCCCACAACCTGGAATCTGAGTTTCACCTCTGAACCCAGCCAGGGCACCAGAGCTTCGCTCTCTTGGCTGCCCGAGGGGCCACACCATGGCAAGTGGGGGTGGTCTGCCCACACCCTGAGGGGACCTGGCCTCATGTCTGCCACACTGGCCCCATCCTGCCCAGCCTCAACTTACCATCCCTTTGCTGAGCAGGAACAGAGCCCTGGAAAATAGAGAAACAGAGTCAGTCTGTGAGGCCCAGGAGCCTTCTGGGATGACTGTGCCCCAAACGTTCACATGGACCCAACGTGCCACCTCAGGGAACAGTTAAGCAGATGACAGTAGCCCCTAGAGGTCCCCAATGAAGTTTGTTTTGTTTACAAGACTGCTCTACTTTGTCCTATTCGATGTCTCTTTACCTTTTTTGCCTGGTTTAAACAGTCATGAGGTTCAAGAGTCCAGAACGCATAAATGGGTACTCAGAAAGCAAGGAGGGGGGATGGCTCTGTGGTGTAGTGGTTAAGTGGGCGTGCTCCGCTGCTGGCGGCCGGGGTTTGGATCCCGGGCGTGCACCGACGCACCGCTTGTTAGGCCATGCTGTGGTGGCGTCCCACATAAAGTGGAGGAAGATCGGTGTGGATGTTAGCTCAGAGCCAGCCTTCCTCAGCAAAAAGAGGAGGATTCGCATGGATGTTAGCTCAGGGCTGATCTTCCTCACACACACACACCCAAAAAAGAAAGCGAGGAGGGGCAGGGTGCAGGATGGCCTGTCTGCCATGATCGCACTCTCGCTGACACAGCAGATTGTGGGTTCCAGTTGGTGGACAGCACAGAGTCGGGGCAAGTCAGCAGGCTGGGGCTGCTGAACCCAAATCTGTGCCTCACAGAGGCTTCTCCACACCGCCACTTCCTCGCTTGGGACTGGCCGAGCCCCCTTGGGTTCTCATGAGGGCTAAGGGGATGAACTCAGGAAGCCTCGGGCATGTCAGCAGCCACACCACCCGCCATCTCCACCTTCAGCAGGTGGCAAGGCCAGGAGATTCCTATTCTCTCTCTTGTTCAGAAAACAGCCAAAATAACCAGTGAGGGAGCCGAGGAGGCAGCTGCTGCCTTTACAAATGGCTGTGGGGCTGTGGTTGTGCAGAGCCCACAGGCCCCCAGCTTGTTCAACACCTAAGTCTTGGTCTCGCCAGTCTCGGCAAAGTCCTCGTGTGCTGTGGCCAGCACCCCATCAAGTAGGCACATTCTCCCCATTTTACAAGTGAGGAGACTGAGGTGGGGAGGTCACAGTCACATGGGTGAGAGACGTCTATGCTCCAGGCCACTGCGCCATTCCCTGTTGTTACCTCATGGCGTGGAGACTCTAGGATCTACCCATCTGCTGTTTGACTGTTGAAATCTAAGGCCCAGAACTTCACGTCAAGGTTCCCATGTTGTCACACAGAAGCACTCACTTGGAGACCCTATGTCCATGGTCAAAGGTTCTGGGCCAGGCGACCTGCAAGCGCCTTGTCCTGGTGGAGCCCACCCAGGCCGCCCTCCCACGGTGGCACAGAGGCCTGTCTGGGGACACTCATGAATGAACATGCACGGTGAGCAGCTGTTCCCATGCCCTGCAAGGTGTGTTACCATGGACCCAATGACGGCTGCAGCATGAGAGGGACAGGAAGGGCCAGACTGTGTGACAGCCATCACTCCAAGGCAGGGTGGCTCAGGGAACAAGACAGCCTGGGGGGAGCTGCATGGCCCCAAAGGTGCTCACAAATCTAGAGCTCAGAGAACGGAGTTGGGGACCATTTTGTCTCAACAACTCCATTGGATAACCTCAGGCCTCGTGTGATAGAACTTTCCAGAATCCCAATGCACACAACAGAATAAGAGCACTCTTGCCTGGAGTCTGTCTACTGAAGAGGATTCTTCTTTTGGGGGAAAAAAAGAGACAGACTAGAGGTCTGAACAGATGAAGTGCTGGTGCCTGTGACCCCTGACCCTTAACCCCAGAGCACCAGTCTCCAGATGGTCTGAGTAGTTTTGCATTTCATATGAATCTACGTCCCTTCTTTTATACAAACATCCACTTAGTCTGTCTCCTGTTGTGCATCTAAAAGCTCCTGGGTGTCTCCTGAGTGGGGACTCAGGGGGTCGCCTACAAGCACTGCCAAGCACGAAGCCCACATTCTTGGTGAGCACTGCTCTCGCATCTGTGCCATGAAGGAGAATGGCCCAGCAAACCTTCGGAAACTTTTTATTTCAAGAGATACTAGAAACGTGCAAGTGCTGATAGTGCCAAGAACGCTGGCTGCCCCTCACGCTCACAACAGACTCTCTAACTTCTTTTTCATGTGTGTGTGGTAACATTGGTTTATAACTCTCTAACTACCAATCATGAATTGATGGCGCAAGAGGCATCTCAGTACTGCTTTAATTTGCATGCCTCTTACCGTGCATTAGGGTGACCACCATTTCATGCTGAAATGTCAATTCTACTTGTTGTCCAGGATCAAGAAAGCCAAGCTCTCTCCAAGAATGAAGGGAAGGGGTGCAGGGAGAAGGTGCCTACCGTGTGTATTCAGATCCCACTACCCGGGCGTATTCGGCCCCCACGCCCAGAAGGTCGCAGGCTGACACCAGGTCTTTCTCAAGCGTGTGCAGTTGCTGAAAAGGAGAGAGAGCAATGACTCTCACTTCCAAACTCCTTGCATTACAGTACCTGAGCATACTGCTTTGCTGGCAAGTTAAAGTGAACTGCCCCACACGTCAACAAAATTGCCTGTCAGTTTTGAGCTAAATTAACCAAATGATCTCAACAACATTAATTGCTTTGGGTACAGAACTCCACTTCGCCTACAGTGTACATCATCTAAGCCCAATGGCACATAAAGCCAGCAGTTAACACTCATGGGCACAGACTTCCAGGGCTGCCCGTCACTAGGCGGATAGCCAGAGGGACCCCAAACAGGGAGGGACTCCCTCAGGGGTAGGTGTCCACAGGAGTTTCAAACATAGAAGCCTTAATAGGCTGAAAGGGACACCTAAAAAGCCTCAGTCAAGAACTTGGGCTCCTGTGTGCACATGGAGCCCACCAACTCTGTGACTTGAGGTAGGTGACTCACCACCTGGCCTGCTTCCTCGTCTGCCAAAAGGCACAAGTATGCATGGGAGGATTAAAGGAGGCAATGCTCGTGTGGGGCAGCAGTGAGCCTGGGGGGTGAGAAGGAAGGCCTCAGGAGCTCTGGCTGGGTGAGCTCTTCCCAGCAGGAGATTCTCTGAGTCACATCCTCCTGGGATGAGGGACTCCCGCAGAGGGCAGGGAGCATTTCCAGCTCAGGGCTCACACTGCATGCACAGGAAGATGATGGGGCTGTGTCACGGAGGGTGGGTGAGAGACAGGGTAGTGGGCAGGCTGGGTCGAGGACAGGAGAGGCTGGAGGCCGGCCAGTGATGGAGAGGTGTGGGCAGAGCCCAGGACAGAAGAGGTGCCCCTCACAGTAGAGCCTACTCGTCACCCTAGGCTTGCTGGCCCTGCCATTGCAGCAAGAAGGCCCAGCCCAGAGAGCCCCCCAACCTGAGCATCTCAGAAAACAGGGGCCGGGGCACCACCTATGTCTAAGGGAGTTGATGGGAGGTTCAGGGAGACCATGTGGAACCCAGGGTGAGGCGATGCCTCAGCAGCCCTGATCTGAAGGCTCTGGGAGACGAGGCTTGACTCGGGCATTTGCTGCCTAACAGTCAGTCTCTTGGAATCTCTGCACAGCTCTTATAAAGCACAGTTGGTCACCGGCAAGAAATTCTCCCTGAATTCAAATGAACACAGGCCAAAGGGAGCACCAAGAAGGAGGGGGACGTGAAGACAAGGCCCTGTGTCAGCCCCAGGGAGATGGGCACTCCTACCAGTCACCCTGGGGGTTGCTGAGAGTGAGGCCCGTGCTGGGGGGCCTGCTGAGGACATAGGCCGGAGGCGGCTTACGAGCAGCTTACAGAAACGTCTCCACCCACTCGCTGCAGCAGCCTGGGGAGGGCCTGTGTGTCCTGGAGTCTGCCTTTATTTGTACTCGGGGCAGGTGTGTCCCAAGGTCAAAGCCCTGCCAGGCACCCACAAGTCTCAGCCAGGCCCGCAGTACTCACAGCAAGCTGGAAGAGCAGCCGGCAGTGCCAGTACGGGGTCTGCTGTGAGATCTGGATCGCTTTCCGCAGCAGTGGCTTTGCTGCGTCGACAGAATTCTGAAAGGAAACAGTCAAGTTTGGGGAGGAAAAAACAAGCCAGCAAGCAAGCTGGATTCCTTATGCAGCAGCTGTGGCGCCAGAAGGCCACTCCTGTTCATGCTCATCAAAGTATTTGTGGGTTGCCAATTTACCTTATTAAAAGAGAAAAAGATATTTTATTAGACTCACTGACTGGAAAGTTTTTGCATTGCTCTTAAAATAACACCTCACTCACCTAACCTGAAAGCAGCTTTAGTTCAAAATCCTGAACAGTCAAAGTGGATGACAATTGTCATCTTTCTTGTTCTGCAACCAGAAAAGGGGGCCAGGGACCTGAAGCACGCACTCCCTGCCACCCAGGGAGCCTCACACGTAGCTGCTCAAAGTGAGGAAAGGTCATTCTCAGCTACACCTGAGATCAGGAACCAGATTAAGAAGATAAACTGCGTGGACTTGTTCGGGAACTAATCATCTTTAGCCTAGGAACGAGGCTGTTTTCCAACAGTCTTCAGAATGTTTTAGAAAAAGATTCTGCTAGCCCTCAATAGCAAGTGCTCAGCCACAGACGCCCCATGCCAGGGTGCAGGAGGTAGGAAAGTAACGAGAAGTGTTAAAAGCCAGGAGGGAGTCCACTCCTGACAGCACCAATTTGTCATGCCTTTGCTACAGGGAGAGGGACTTTGCTTTCAAAACCCTCCATATGTTCTTACCTCTTGACAGTATAATTCAGACAAAAGACTTGCTGCTTCAAACTTGACATCTTCAAACTGGGGGATCTAGTGACATCAGGTTAAGGAAGTACAGATGCTGCAAAAAAGGTCAGTTTAAAAGGCCACCGCCAGGGTTCTTACACTGTAGAGGCTGGTCGGACAGCACATCCTCGCCTGCTCTGAGACCCCAAGTTCATGTATTCCCCAGCAACCCCTGAGCTTGCTGCCGGCGGGTGTGGAGCTGAATGCTGGGGCACAATAAGGAGGACAGCACCCAAGGAGAGGCCACTGGGCCAAAGGGGCAGCCATGGCTGAGCAGGGATTCTCCAGCTGGTCTGTGGGGCAGAGCCTCAACCCTACTGTGCGAACGTCACAGTGGGGATTCAAGCTTATAATATATCCTTTCTTTCAAATGGAGCATTCTTTAAAGGGAACAGCAGCAACAAGAAAAGGATACTTGCTGTGATATCAACCACTGAAAGAAAAAAAAGAAAGAAGGATTAATCCTCAGCCAAACGCTTGGTGCCTGCTTACTGACTCCACTTTGGGGTTTACACAGGTTGTCCCATCACCAGAGGCTGCAGGCCAAGAGGGAAGGTAGCCTGCTCGGCCTGAGAGGGTGGGCTCGCTCTCCCTGCAATCCAGCGACCAGAACATGCCTGGGGGAGAGGGAACGAGCACGTGCTCCCCAACTGACAGGGGCTCCCTATTTCCAGGCTCCGGAGTCAGAGCCCCTCCCACTACAGCGGCAATGCTTCAGAAGGGGAAGGAGCGTAGAGGGGCCCCCATGTACCACTCACTGCAGTATGCCAGTAGTCAGCAAATCACGACACAGCAATCAATTACAAGAGAAGAGTGGGTCTGGGGGTATCAGTCCTTCCTGGAGAAGTAACATTTAAAAGCTGCTTGGAAATGAGCAAAGTTAACCTCAGAGAGGAGGGAGGAGCGCTTCAGGAAGGACTAGTATGGGCAGAGTCTGGCCGGGGGGTGGGGACGATTCCGAGACCCAAGCTCGCTGTCCCTCTCTCACACACATTGGGACACGCTTCAGACAACGACACATTCCCACTCAAGGACTACTGTACCCTGGAGCTCTACATGCCAACAGGAAGTAGTCAGGTCCCGTATCAGACCACCTAGAACACAAGCACATGCCTGACACTGTTTCCGCCAACCCTCTTGTCCCGCAAACATTCGCAGAGCCTTGGCAGTTATGTGAAGGCAAATCTGGAACTGAACAGAAGACCATGACTTGCCGTGCTCTGTGGAGAACAGCACGGGGAAAGGGTGTCTGGGGCTGGGCCTTGAAGAGTGAGGGTGTGGGAAGTGATGGCGGGGGGGGGCCCAGGCAAAGGGGGAGTGGGAGGTGCTCCAGGCAGAAAAGAGCCTTGAAAAAGGCACAGAAGGCCAGGGAGGTGAGGTTGGAAGGCCGGATGGGTCTCTGTGCTACTCATGTGGCAGCAGTGACTAGGGGTCAGAACGCCCCGATGTCAACCCTGGAGCCTGACCCAATCAGAGGCATAAAACAAAAGCACCCAATCAGATCCCAGTTTTAAGAGCATCCTGAATGTAGCAAAGAGAACATGGGAGAAGGAGGAGCTAGAGGGCCCACGGGGGCTGCTGGCATGGGAGGAGGGAAGGAGAAGGGGCCAGTGAGGCCTTGGGGAAGTCGCAAAAGAGACAGGGAAAGAACGAGCAGTTCCTGAGACCAGTTGCCAGCACGACACAAGTGGGCCAGCAGGGGGAGCTGTGGGAGAGGGGGAGGTTGAGAGAGAACGTAGAGAGCCACAGGATCCTGATACACATATCACGCAAGCAGGCACACGTGGAGCCCAGGCAAAAGGCACTCTGCAGACAACCTCCGTGTCCCCCCCCAAGTCCCCCCTGCAGCAGGGACAGGAGGGGCTCCGGGTCCCTGAAGAGACAGGGCCAGGGCTTGCTGCCAGAAGTATGGCCCAATAGGCGAGGCTCCTCAGCTGGAGGCCATCTATGGAGACAGCAGGGATGTGCCCAGCTCCAGCTACACGTGATGTCGATGAAGCTGGTAAACACAGAAGTCAGTCTGCTTTCTACACAAGCCATTCCTCCCCACCACGAAGGGCAGTTCAGCAAGAGAAGCTCCTGAAGGGCACCAATTGGGAAAGAGGGGACACCGTGGAGGAATCACGTGAGTGAAGAGGTGGGCTAGGGACATGTTAAGATCTGGTCCAACCCCGAGATTCTGTGGTTCCATGACTCAATCACCATGTGCAAGCCCTACCTCAGGTGAGGCCTCCATGCTGAAGGGGAGCCCTTCAGAGAGAGTACAGGGTGGATAAAGAGAGTTGACACACACAAGAAGCATTTCCCTTCCACTCACAGCTCCGGGTAGCTGGTTCTCAACAACTTGGCTAGGGTGGCCAAGGCAGAGCGGGCTAGGTAAACCTGCCACGCACAGCTGAGCTTTCAAGTCAGGCCTGGCTACGCCTCGTGACCTGTTATAAAGCTGACTCCATCTGTGTGTCATTGCACCCCAACAGAGGTGAGCAAGGTGATGAGACAAGAGGTGAAACCCCTCTGCTTGGGAGAAGAAGCCTTCCTTTCAAGTCTGGCCCATGGATGCTCTCCCTGCCACACAAGGCACACTCCAAATCCAGAAGTGAAGACAGCCCACAAAGGCACATCTGTGGTGGGTGTACTTTGAAGGGACATGTCCAGCTGCCCACTGCCTGGGGAGCACCCCACCGTTCCCACTTCTGCAGGGCCTTGGCCAGTGCCGCCAGGCTTAGGCCTACATGTGCCTAACGTCTCCTCATACCAAAGGCTTCTTATCCCTTTTCCTTTTGGGACTTTTGTGTGGTTAACATCTATTCAGTAGACACTTGAGCTGGACCCCACTGACATCTCTTCTTTACGAGCCAGATGTGTCTGTGATCAACTTCTGTCTCTGCCAGCTCTCTCTGTTTTCTGACATGAGGCCTGGAGAAAGAGCATCACATCTCCCTGGGGCCCTTACTGACCACTGGGCAAGCTGGGAGTAACTTGCCCAAGGGATCAAGACTCAAACCTTCTGAAAAGCCTTGTCCCCCAGCGTCAGTGGGTGTCGGGAAGGCTGCTCTGGGTGCAAGAAGACAGGGTTTGAGGTGTGGACCCACATGGGAGTTAGCAACACTCGAAGTCCTGGAGGAGCTGGATCCTAGTGGTCCTTAGCATGCATTCCCCAGGGGCATGACCTGCCGCCATTCTCTCATGCAGGTGCTGTGGCCCCCACTTCCAAGACACACAAATGGGGGACGTCAGCGCAAAGCCCATGATGCGCTTCCTCATGGTGTTGTATGCCCAGTGCCTAAAATGGGCTGACACACAGGAGGTGCTTGGGAAACACGTGTTGCATGAACGATGACTTTAGCATCACCAGGAAGTGAGGGCTTCCTTATGCGCAAATGGCCACAGAACTGAGGCTTATGCCTTTCAAACACAAAGCCCTAACTCCTAAATGGCATCAGACATCTCGCCCGGGCATCAGTGTCAGTGACGTCTTGAGCCATCCTCCCAAGATGACCCACTCCTGAAGCTGCAGGACTGGCCCTATGTCAAGGTGAGCCAGTCACTTCCCCAGGATTGTCAGTCAGATGCCAATCAAAAGACTTCGCTTTTGTATATTTGCAACATTTGCAACACAAATCCACAAATCAAAAATATAAAGACAATCAGAAAATACACCCAGTGGCTGGCATTGTGGTGCAGCAGTTAAGTTCACGTGTTCTGCTTCAGCGGCCCAGGGTTCACCGGTTTGGATCCTGGGCACGGACCTACTCACCGCTCATCAAGCCACGCTGAGGCAGTGTCCCACACAGAAAAACTAGAAGGACCTACAACTAGGATATACAACTATGTACTGGGGCTTTGGGGAGAAAAAAGAAAAAGAAAAAGAAGATTGGCAACAGATGTTAGCTCAGGGCCAAGCTTCCTCAAAAAAAAAAAAAAAAAAAAGAGCATTTTCTGTCTAATCATGTATTTAAAAAAAAAAAAAAGAAAATATATTCATCTCACAAATAAAGTATGTAGGATACCTTACCCAATGTCGCTAACTTACCCAAGGCTGTTACCTCATCATATGTTGTACTTTGTAACATTAAAATACAGCTTTTTTTGTGTGAGGAAGATCAGCCCTGAGCTAACATCCATGCCAATCCTCCTCTTTTTGCTGAGGAAGACCGGCCCTGAGCTAACATCTATTGTCAATCCTCCTCCTTTTTTTCCCCTTTTTCTCCCCAAAGCCCCAGTAGATAGTGGTATGTCATAGTTGCACATCCTTCTAGTTGCTGTATGTGGGAGGCCGCCTCAGCATGGCCGGACAAGCAGTGCGTCGGTGCGCGCCCGGGAACTGAACCTGGGCTGCCAGCAGTGGAGTGCACGCACTTAACCGCTAAGCCACGGGACCGGCCCCTAAAATACAGCTTTTATGTCTCCTTCCTCCTGCTACAATGGAAAGCAGCCCAAGTGAGAGGCCCCTCCCTCACTGCCAGCAGCCTGTAGATGTGAGGCCGGGATGTGAACAACCCTACCAGAAGCCCCTGGGGTCACTTTGCGGCTCTCAGAGAAAGCGAGGGTCACCACAGGGCCAGCATGCGCCCTGAGGGCTGGAAGGGCCTGGATCAGCACACTTCTCATGTCTAAAGGATGCAGTCCAGGGCTGAGAGCATTTCAAGGCTTTTTGATGGGCTGGCCTGGTGGCGTAGTGGTCAAGTTCGTGCACTCCACTTCGGCAGCCCTGGGTTCGCAGGTTCGAATCCCGGGCATGGACATATGCACTGCTCATCAAGCCATGCTGTGGTGGTGTCCCATATACAAAATAGAGGAAAGACAGGCACAGATGTTAGCTCAGGGCTAATCTTCCTCAGCAAAAAAGAGGAAGATTGGCTATGGATGTTAGCTCAGGGTCGATCTTCCTTACCAAAAAAAAAAAAAAAAAGCCTTTTTGTATCTCGAAACCAAGATAACTTTTTTTTTTTAAAGATTTTATTTATTTACTTTTCCCCCCCAAAGCCCCAGTAGATACTTGTTTGTCATAGCTGCACATCCCTCTAGTTGCTGTATGTGGGACGCAGCCTCAGCATGGCCAGAGAAGCGGTGTGTCAGTGCGTGCCCGGGATCCGAACCCCGGGCCGCCAGCAGCAGAGCGCGCGCACTTAACCGTAAGCCACGGGGCCGGCCCCAAGATAACTTTTTTTAAATCAGGTTTTTTAAACCACCAAAATATGTAGAAATAGTTATCAATTGCAACTCCTCTGGAAATAAAGCACAGCATTCAGGAGCCTCTTTCTGCTGTGTGACCATGACTACGAGGATCATCCTGCCAGCAAGTCAGAAGTGGTCTCTACTCCTGGGTTTGATGAGGATCCAACGTGACAGTGCCCCAAGAAGCAAGAATGCAGGGCCTGGCACGTAGAAGGTGCCAATGCTACAGTAATTCCCACGCAGGAACCAGAAGAATCGAGAGTTGGAGGGGAGTCAGTTGGTGGAACTGTAAAGTGATGGTTCCCAAACAGATTTCATATCCTGAAGTCAGAGGAGACTCAGAGAGTGAGAGTAAAGAGAAAGGCAATGAAAACAGGAGGAAACACAGATCACTCTTCCATGAAAACGCTTAATGCCAAGCTCTGTAAATGCATCTTCTGCACCAGGTTCTGCTCCCAGACGATACGGTATGGAATTTAGTAGGACACACTTGTGATCCCAAAGGATGAAAGAGCTGCTCCAGCTGTGCCTGATGATGAAAGGCCGAGCACTTGTGGCCTTAAGAAGAGAAAGGGAAGCATTTAATCACTTGCTGGGAAGGTAAGCCATAGACTCTGGGGTTAAACCTGGAAGCAGAATTAACCAGTGTCTGGCAAGCACAGTTCAGAGCTGCTCTCTAAGTCAGATGAGCAAAACCACCACTAAAAAGCAGCCCCGTTCCAAACGCACAGAGAAAAGCAAACACGGCATCGACATGGATGCCGCAGTCAGAAAAGACCACCGTCCAAAGAATGACTGCCTGGGCTACAGCAAAAATTGAACAATCCATTTCAGAGAAGTAGCATTTATTCCTTAGCGGCTTTCAAATCAGTAAAGTCTAAGGATGATGATGCACTTTCTAAGCCAAAGGATAAAGAGAATATGCGATCAAAAGTAAGAAAAATAAGAGGGAAAGAGATATACACCTAAGTACACACCTGCAGACTCCAATTCCACAACGGATGTGCAAATGACTGAATGGTCTGCTTGAAGGACAGTGTGAAAAGAAGACTGAAAATTCGCACAGCAATAGGTGTGCAGCAAGAGGAATGATAATAAGGTGAAAATGAAATAAAAAGGAACACAATCTGACAGAATCTGCAGAAACAGCTTCACAAATTTTCTAGCCAAGAGATTTGAGTAAACTGACACCCCTTACAATCATGAACTATTTACTCAAGGAGTCCCAGAGCAGCCAAGAATTCTGACAACACGTCCACATCACTGCCAAAACCACAATAAAAGAAGGAAGCCTTCCAGGGAAAATGTCCTGTCCTGCACCATGACAGCTACAGGATCTGCTGAGCAGACCCAGAGAGTGAGGCAGCCAGCAGGGCCTCTGAGGGCCTGCAGAGGCAGGTACCACTGGGAGATCAACAGCTGTGACCTCAATAAAGCTGCTGAGGAAAGAGAGAAACACCCTCCATGCCTCTGATGGGAACATTTAACAGACGATTTTTTCAAAGTAGGTAGAATTGATGAAGGAGATGGGTAAATATTTTATACATTCCTTTTAGAAAGCTTACAAATGCAGTTGAGGAGGCAGTTAGAAACCGACATAAGTAGATAAAAGGGTAAATAATCTAACCTTATATTTATATACATAAAAAACTGATTACCAAGGAGCTGAGTGTCTCCCTGAGTGAAAGCAAAAGACGATGAAAAGAACAGGGAAGTTGAATGTAGGACTGAGTTCAGAAGCCAATTACAAGTTTTCCCTATAGCACTTATAAGTTAGAGAAAATTAGTTCAGGAAAGGAACAGCAGGGGGAAGGATCAAGGGGAAAATAGTCATAAAATACTTGAGAGTCATTTTTTACAAATAAAATTTTTGTTACTCTGGGTTGGCTCCCTGAAAAGAAACTGGAATCTCTTTGGCCATTTGCTCTTTAGCGCTAGAAACTAGCAAACCATTTCTAAAAGGAGAACATATTACGATTCTTTATTGAGCTGGGAAAGGAAAGAATAAAAGTTGATAGCTGCCTGATTTGGGAAAGATGCACAACTGATAAAGAATGAAGATTAAAGAAAGCATGCTTGCATTGCAACCCAAAAGGAGATCACAAAGAACTGCAGAAGGAAAACAGCACAGAGAACGACACTTGAGTTGAAATCTGGACAAATTCCCCGGTGGGGATGCAACAGACAGAAAGAAAGGGATTTCCTGGTGGAATGTCAGTGTGAGCTATGGAGGGGACCCTGTGGCTCTGTGTAAGTCCCCACAAGTTTCAGGGTTCTGTAAAATCGAGGGAAGGCACTTTGCAAGGATAACGATTTAAATCATGGGTCCAAAAGCCAAGCAACTACAGGGAAGAAATCTGAGGCATGGCTTCTTCCACTCAACAGCACTGAGCAGGCAAAATGTGACAACGACACAGCAACTGTGAACCACTGGTAGAAACAGGCTAAATTCCATGCCCCATCCCATATATCCTCCCCCCACCGCAGGAGACCCTGACACCAACTGCTCATTGACAGGTCAGGCACTCCTTGGGATCAACCTGACACCCTGAGCAGTTCTCCAGGCTTGCTCCTCCCTCCCATTTAGGCCTCTACTCAAACGTCACACCCACAAATAGACTCCCTCACTACCTCTGCCAAAAATACCTCTCTGTCAACTCCATCCCTTCTCCCTGGTCCATATTTTTTATGGTTCTTATACCACAGCCTAACCTTTTACTAGATATTCATTGTCTGTCTCCTTCACTAAAACATAAGCTTAAGCGGGTGAGGACTGTTTTAGTCATCACTGATCCCGAGCACCTAGAATAGGGCTTGGCACCTGGTGTGAGCTGAATAAACGTCTGCTGAATGAATGAAAGAAAAAAGCTTCACGAAAACAATAGTGACTTATTGTCTTGGGATGGAACCTGGTGATCCTGAGCCTAGGTTTGAGCCCAGTTTTGTTAATAACGTTGTGTGGCTTTGGGCAAATCACTTCACCTGTCTGGGCCCATTCTGCCTCACTCCTGAAACAAGGAAGTTGATCGAGCAAGGACTAAAGTCCCCTCAACAAAACAAAGATTTGATATCTTCCAGGGGCAACTTGTTACTAGCCATGTGTAGGTTCAGATTCACCTCAGAACAATAAACTAAAAATCTCAGTTGATTCTATTCAAGAAGTCTCTCCTTGGGGCTGGCCCGGTGGTGCAAGCAGTTAAGTGCATGCACTCCGCTTCGGCAGCCCGGGGTTCGCAGGTTTGGGTCCCGGGCGCGCACCAACACACCGCTTGTTAAGCCATACTGTGGCAGCGTCCCATATAAAGTAGAGGAAGATGGGCACAGATGTTAGCTCAGGGCCAGTCTCAGAAAAAAGAGGACTGGCATCAGATGTTAGCTCAGGGCTGATCTTCCTCACAAAAAAAAATTTAAAAAAAAAGCAGAGGAAGATGGGCACGGATGTTAGCTCAGGGCCAATCTTCCTCAAGAAAAAAGGGGAGGATTGGCATCGGATGTTAGCTCAGGGCTAGTCCTTTTCACACACACACACACAAAATCTAAAGAAAAAAAAAAAAAGTCTGTCCTTTAAGTAGACTAAAGTTAGGTAAATGGGAAATGGAGGCGTGATCTGCCAGGAGTGCAGTGTTGCTGCGAGAAGAAACCACTCCACAGCCAGAAAAACAGCCACTTTCCCACCTTCCTTGGAATACTTAGATCCCACAAGTCAAGATGGGGGGATGGGGCCTGCCCCTTGAAGGGGATGGACTGGTGGATGGTGGCAGGAAAAGAAGTCACTGGTGGATACAGAGAAAGTAGAAGCTGTGAGATCCCCGCCTCCTTCAGCCCCTACTGAGCAACTGGTCCTGGAATCCAGACCCCCCCCCCAACCCCCGACTCAGTTCCACCTCTTTATAGGACTTCAAATCACCAACTCTAGGTCTCTGCCTCCCATCTATGACACTCCGCATTACTGATAGCGGTACAAAACCCTCCAGACCCTTATGAGACTTATGGGTCCAGGAAGGTTACACCTTCCTAGGTTTCCTGAGAGACCAAGCTTCAGATTCCCAAAGGATGGTTCCCCTATCCCCAGTCACTTCAGGAGAGAGCGTTCAGGCTGATGCTCCCAGGGCTGAGCCCTGAGGAGCTGGAAGCTGCAGGACCCACTGGCCGAACTGGGGCGTTCCCACAGGAGCCAACAGGCATCCTCCTGTTGATATCCTCCTGAAAACCTGAAGAATTTGGGCCTGTTGGTCCTGAGAAGAGGCAACTCGCGGAGCAACCTGGGCGGGGCTCTGCCTGTCACCAAACACGTTAACTAAGATGCGAGACAAGGCGCTCGGATTCCCTGAGAGGCAGGCGGCTTCGCGTCCCGCTGTCCGCGCAGAGGTCGCGCCCCGGGTCCCCGAGGACCGGCCTGGGCGCCCCCGCCCGCCGGGGGTCGCAGCCCGTGAACACAGGCGGCCCCACAAGGAGCCCGCGCCGCCTCGTTCCTCGCGGCCCGGCCCGCGCTCACCGCTTTCTCCAAGTGGCTGCGCGCCTGCTCGCTGTTCTTGGTGTGGTGGTAAAGCACGGAACCGAGCTGCAGGTGCGTGCGGGCCTCGATGCGCTGCGGCGGCTTGAAGGGGAACACGGCCTGCAGGCAGTGCACGCACAGGCGGATCTTGGGCGGGCTGGAAGTGCGGAAGTGCTCGGCGAAGCCCAGAAGCGCCAGGTACCACGATTCGGCCGCCTCGGCCTGCGCTGCCTGAGCCGCCGCCGCCGCCGCCGCCGCCGCCTGAGCCGCAGCTGCCGCCTGCGCCGCCATTTTGGCCTCCACAACAACAAGCCGCCGCCGCAGGGAGGCGGAAGCAGGCACGCGGGGCGGGGCCGGGCGCACCCCGCGTCTCTCGCGAGAGCTGTTGCACAGAGCATCCCGGAACATGTAGTTTGTTTTTGGAGGGCCGCGGCTCCGGGAAGGTATGAGAAAAGGCGACGGCCTCTAGTCTGCGGGACTGAGACTAGACATTGCCGATTGGCCAAGGTTTGCGTTCCTGGGGGGAAGACCCCAGGTGTCCATGCAGTGGCGGGGCGTGGCTGGCCGGCGCGGACTACATCTCCCATCAAGCCATGCGCAGTATAACTGGCCCTTCCTCCCACCGCAGGTGGCGCCGGAGGATTGTGGGATTGGATGAGTCTCAAGATGGACAACCGGGATGTTGCAGGTAATAGCCCACACCTCCCTTCAAGCGCTGGCTTGGGGCTTCTGGGCTCCGTGTCGCCGCTTTGCCCTCCTGTCGGGCCTGCCCTAACCCGCCGGCCCCTCGCCTAAGCCTTTGGGCGACCCGAAGCGATGGCTTCTGCACCTCCCCCGTCTCCCGAGACCCCAGACCCCAGTTGCTGCCCTTGTCCCCGCCTGGTGTGTTGAGGGCGCCCGGGTCTCTCTAAAGGCCGCCACCTGGCTCTTCCCTGCGCCCGCTTTCCGAAATAACCGCCTTGAGGGCTGCCCTGAGCTCCGCTCCCCGAAACAGCGGCAACCTTGGGCTGTCCCGCGCCCCTCTCTGTAGCAGGTGCCGTCTGGCCAGTGTCCCGCTTTCTAGAAAAGCTGCTTTTCCGAAATGCTCTCGGACTTCTTGTACGCATCTGCCTGGGTCTTTCGAGCCCCTCCTTCACTACAAGGCTTGCCATTCCCTGTCTCCCAGCCCTAGCCCCGCTAGGCTGGGATGCATTCACGCATTCAGCAAATACTCACTGTGTGCCAGGCACTGTGCTAGGCGCTGGGGATGCAGTGGTAACCAAAACAGTGCCCTGTTTAGTAGAAAAGGTTATTTTCTGCTAGGGTGTCACATAATGCACCAAAGAGGAAATATTTACAGAGAGAGGGTTTTAATGATCTGAAAGAGTGGGGGTGGAGTCTGCTGATACTGGGTGGTCAAGGAAGGCCTCTTTGAGCAGAAGACGTTTGAGATGAGAACTTGCCAGCTATGGGAAGGCCTGGAGGGTAGAGCCTTCTACGCAGAGGGAGGGACAGCAAGTGCAAATGCCTTGGGGTGGGATGGGCTTGTCATTTTGAAGAATGTCAAGGATGAAATGGAAGTGGGGAGGGGAACCATCCCTGGAAGGGCCTTGACAAGCAACTTTCAGAATTTTGATTTTATTCGAATTGCCACTGGGAACCTTCAAGATGTCTTCTTCAACTCCACAGCTACCATCCTTGTCTGAAGACAACATTGTCTTTTGCTTGGAGCCAGCAAGCCTCCTCATTGGCCTCCTTGCTGCCTATGCACTCTCTCCAATCAGTACCCAGAATAATCTTAAAAATAAAAATACCAGTTGGATCTTGTTAGCTTAATACTTCCCCGTTGCCTCCTAAAGCTCTTAAAGTAGAGCCCAGACTCCCTATTGTGCCCTGCCATGCGCATCCCTGGAGTGGACCACTCTGGCCACACTGGACCCTTGCTGGTCCTTGGGTGCTCCAGGCTTCTTCTAGCCTTGGGTTTTTGCATTTGCTCCTTACTTTGCCCAGATCGTGCCCCATCTGGCTTTTCAGGAGGCTGGCTCTTTGTCTTTCTGGTTTTAGCTTAAAGGTCCCCACTTCTAATGGTTATTTTCTGGCTGCCCTAGCTGTATAGGCGCTCTGCTGCTATTCTTTCTCACCCCTTTTGGTTTTCAGCAGAGAGCTCTTATCATGATTTTGCAGCTACTTTTTTGTTATGAGTCTATTGTCTCCCCAGCTAGAGGTGAGTCCCACATGGGCAGAGGCCCCGTCTCTCTCGTTTGGCACCTAGTACAGCACCTGGTACATAGTTTGGTAAATGTTTGCTGAATAAATGAATGGATGTATGAATGTCAATCTGAATATGAGATGCTGCAAGGCAGCAACTGGCCTGCTCCTGTAGCTGCTGCTGTGCATGTTTGTGGAGCGAAGGTGATTTCTGATGTGCTTCTTTTCCCTCCCCAGGAAAGGCTAACCGGTGGTTTGGGGTTGCTCCTCCCAAGTCTGGAAAAATGAACATGAACATCCTTCATCAGGAAGAGCTCATTGCTCAGAAGAAACGGGAAATTGAAGCCAAAATGGAGCAGAAAGCCAAGCAGAATCAGATGGCCAGCCCTCAAGCCCCGCATCCTGGCGAGTGAGTGCCCCCTGAGGCTGGAATGAGGTCATAGAGGGTCATCGGGCAGAGGGTTTTGCTTGTGAGAGCAGTCAGGGTGTACCTGCACCTGGCCACAGCCTGATAATGCAAGGAGTGACACAGGTGCTCTCTTTCAAGAGGTGTAGTGTGGCAGAAGAGAAACAAGGGGTGTGTGGGAGCCCAGAGAATGGCCTGCCAACTCCTTCACTTGGCAGTTATTTACTGCTGACCAGGGACTAGGGGTGTAGCATGAAGCAAAAACCTAGACTCTGTCTCTGCTTTTACTCTGACTGGTTCACAGTGTGCTAGCAAAGGGGGTGCCAGTTCTACCCCTAGAGCTGCTGCTGGGTAACTTAAAGCAGTGTGTTCCCAGATGCAGTGGCCACCATAGGGGCGCAGAAGAAGCTTTACAGTCTGAAGGCCCAGGCAGAGCCAGCCCGTTGAGGAAGCAGGGAAAGGCCTGCCTGGCAGAGGGCAGGAAGGGGAGGGAGCCCTTGTGTGTCAAGCAGCCCGAGCTGCTGCACCAAAGGGGCTGTTCTGGAGGTAGGCAGGAGGTAGCTCAGGCAGGGTTTCCTCCTGCCTGTCCTGAGAAATGCTAAGGCCACCCAAGAGTTTTGAGCACAGGTGATGTGATCAGAGTGACAGCATCCAAGAATTTCAGGCTGGACATTGATAATCAGAGAGGCAGGCCCCTTCCTCTGTGGTCTGAAGTGTAGAGCATGTTAACCTTTCACAAAGCTGTGTCCTAGCTCTCACCTCTTCTTTTTTTTTTTTGGTGAGGAAGATTGCCCCTGAACTAACATCTGTGCCCATCCTCCTCTATTTTGTATACGGGACATCACCACAGCATGGCTTGATGAGCGGTACATAGGTCTGTGCCTGGGATCTGAACCTGTGAACCCTGGGCCGCTGAAGCAGAGTGCGTGAACTTAACCACTATGCCACTGGGCTGGCCCCTCTCACCTTTTTTAAGAGTCTGTGGCTTCTCCTTGAAGGCAGGACTTAGATCTTACTCCTGCTGGAACCCAGGGCCTGGCACCACCAGGGTGCTCAGGAATGTGGGCACTGGATGTTGAGTGATCTGTCAGTGGATGGGCTCGTGAGCTCTTGCCCCTGGGGTTATGGAAGAACTTGGACCAAGATGAGACGGGCCCTGGAGGATGGCTTCCAAGAGGGTCTCCTGGAGGCAGCCGTGTCCTGGTGCCAGGATCAGGCAGCTGAAAGGGAACATCACGTGGGTGGGTGCATAGTACAGGTAGCTTTGGAAATAAGGTGGTTTTCCCCATTGTAAAAGCATAGAACACCAAAATTTAGAATTTCTTGCTGAATAAGAAACATTCAAGTTGTCTCAAGACAACCATTTTGATATATTCCCTTCCTGTCTTTGCTTTGTTTCACGAAGTTGTGATCAATTTCATGTGCTGCTTTTCCCCCCACTTTTTATTTCTTTATTTTTCTTGGTGAGGAAGATCAGCCCTGAGCTAATATCTGTTGCCAATCCTCCTCTTTTTGCTGAGGAAGATTGGCCCTGGGTTAACATCCATGCCCATGTTCCTCTACTTTATATGTGGGACGCCTGCCATAGCGTCGCTTGGTAGGTGGTGTGTAGGTCTGTGCCTGGGATCCAAACCTGCGAACCCTGGGCCCCTGAAGCGGATCACACAAACTTAACCACTATCCCACCAGGCTGGCTCCTCCCCCCACTTTTTAAAAGACAGGCTTTCCTTGCATTACAACTCTTTATAACCCTCATAGTCTTTAAGTTTTATTTATTCTTATTGAGATATAATTTACGTGCCATAAAATTGACCTTTCAAACTGTATAATTTAGTGACTTTTAACATATTCACAGAGTCAAGCAACTATCACCACTATCTAATTCGAGAAAATTTCCATCACCCTGAAAAGAAACCCCGACCCCATGAGCAGTCACTCCCCATTCCCCCTCCCCAAGCCCCTGGCAATACTAATCTACTTTCTGACTCCACGGATTTACCTGTTCTAGATACTTCATATAATATGTGGCCTTTTGTGTCTGACTTCTTTCGTTGGACGTAATGCTTTCAAGGTTCATCACTTTGTAGCATGTGTCAGGACTTCATTCCTTTTTATGGCAGAATAATATTCCATTGTGTGGATGAACCACGTTTTATCTGTTCAAGAGCCAGCATTTTTAACAGCTACGTAATATCCCCTACTGTTTGTTACAGGTGGTGGTTCAGTGGGATTCATTTGCTGACTTGCTGCTGCCCCGAGGTGTTTTCT
Organism: Diceros bicornis minor; assembly: GCF_020826845.1. NCBI lineage: Eukaryota > Metazoa > Chordata > Mammalia > Perissodactyla > Rhinocerotidae > Diceros > Diceros bicornis. The sequence goes on along the minus strand of NC_080759.1, from coordinate 6,750,883 downwards.
CTTTTTTTCTTTTTTTTTTTTTTTTGTGAGGAAGATCAGCCCTGAGCTAACATCCGTGCCAATCCTCCTCTTTTTGTTGAGGAAGACGGGCCCTGAGCTAACGTCTATTGCCAACCCTCCTCCTTTTTTTCCCTTTTTCTCCCCAAAGCCCCAGTAGATAGTTGTATGTCCTAGTTGCACATCCTTCTAGTTGCTGTATGTGGGACGCCACCTCAGCATGGCCAGGCAAGTGGTGCGTCAGTGCGCACCCGGGATCCAAACCCGGGCCGCCAGTAGCAGAGCGCGTGCACTTAACCGCTAAGCCATGGGGCCGGCCCCCCAGATGTTTTCTTGTCTTTCATCATCCCTATCTTCTCATCCCTCCCGAGGGAGGTGCACACAGTGTGAGGACAGGCCAAGGGTCACCAGAAGGCCCTACTTGTTTAATGCCAAGGCTGGTAATCAGCAGAACCTTCTCTTTCACATAAAATAACTTTTACTGGCTTTTTTTTTTTTAACATTAAAGGTAATTCATATATGTGGTAGAAAATCTGGGAAATAGAGAAGAAAATGAGGAAAAACCAAAATCAGTTATAACCCTACAACCCCAAGACAAGTGCTGGTTGCATTTTGATGGGTTTTTCTAACAATTTTCAATTCAAATATATTTTGTCTTAAGTAGGACCATATTGTAGATATTGTTTTATAGCCTACCTTTTTGTTTTTCATTTAATGTTGTACTTGATTGCTTTATCTCTAAAATGTTAACTTTTCAGGGCCGCTTCATCTGCTGTCGTCATTTCCCATAATTTATTTAACCAGTGCCCCTTGTTGACCACTTGGGTTGTTTCCATTTTTAGTTCATTAGAACAGATATTTAGGAGGATAAAACTGGATTTAAAGGAAAAAGGCTAGACCTGTGGGCTCCCTGAGCTTTTACCAATTAATGGGTGTGTCTGTGTGGCAAGATGTTGTGCAGCCTTGAAAAGCAGTATGTGTGAGGAATTTCTGAGGTTGGGGCAGGATGGTGTGTTATGGTAGGAAGTGGAAGAAACAGGATATGTACTATGATCACAGCCTTATTTTCTTCTATTTCTTAATTTAGGGGGCAAATCAAAGAAATATACTGAGGTGTTAATAGTGGTTATTGCGAAATGAGACTTTTTTGGCGTTTTCTCTTTGCTTTCTATTTCTGTGCATTCTTATTTGCTCATAAAGAGCCTCTATTACTTTTATGATAGGGAGAAACGAATTTGAATTAAACATTTAGGCCCTTAGGTTTGCTTTTGTGCTGATTTGTTAAAAATAGATTTTTAAAAAAATTTTAAAAGTAGAACACTTTGCAAAAAGAAAAGAGAGAAAGTAAAAATAATAAATAAAATTCCTCTGTAAGTCTCCCACCAAGAGATTGCTTTGGGTGTTTTCCTGTGCACATGTGATACCACAGAAGTGCTGGCTGACCCAGGCCCAGAGCCGCAGTCACACAAGGGGACAGACACACAGGCCCTGCCTTGGAGAACTCTGAAGCCTAGCTGGGAAGATAGATATGGGAGCCAGTAACAGCCCAGATAATTAGTTAACAACAGGTATGACAGGTGCTGTCCAGGAGGAGAGCAGGTGGTTCTGAGCCGTCTTGTCCGGGAGGCCATTTGGACCTGGAGGGTCAATATTCTGGTAGAGATAACATCAATACATGTAATATTGCTTTGACGAGAACAAAATTGTTCCCAACTTACTACTCTGAAGGCTGCCCTGTGCACTTAGTAGTCCCCAGATATCTTTGGGGGCTGGTTTTGGGTGCCACTAGGCAAGAATGCTGGGGTGGGTGTGGGGCCAAGATGGATGAGGCGTGCTCCCCCCAACTTGAGGCTTACCCTTTCTATCCTGTCTTGGGTCTAGAATTGTGAATGCACACAACTCTTCCATTTCCAACAAGTTTGCCAACGATGGCAGCTTCTTGCAGCAGTTTCTGAAGTTGCAGAAGGCACAGACTAGCACAGGTGAGTGCGGTCACCCCTGTCCCAGCTCCTGCTTGGGCTCACCAGCCAGCTCTCTCCCCGTGGTGGTCCCCAGGCACCTCAGAAATGGCAGGCCGCTCTTCAGACTCGTTCCTCTCATCCCACATTCATTGAGTGCCCTCCTTCCACCCTTCGCCATCCTAAACGCTCAGGGGGAAAGCACAGACCCTGCCCTCGAAGTGCTCACCCTGTAGGAGTGGAGACAGATAAGCCAGGTTTCACTCCAGGGGAGTAGGGGCCATGAGTAAGCATGCCGCAGGTGCAAGGAACGGGGACCCCCATCCACCGACGGGGGTGCTGCCTGCCCCATAGGGGCCTCATGGGACATGCCAGTTGTGAGAATCACCACCCACAGGGAACCCATCCGTATCGATGGTTGTGCAATTTACTAGTAAAAGCTCATTTTTACTTTGAGAAAGTTGCTGGTGAAACAGCTGACCTTTGTCAGGTTTCCTGGAACAGCTAAAAGAGTTAACCCAAGGCCAAATTTGCCCACAGAGAAGGAGGGTGGCCTGTATAAGCCCTTCATGACAGGGTCTCAGGTCACCAGCTATGTTTGAAAAGCTCCAAATAGGCTGGCGTCAGCTCGCCATTGACAGAGGGAATGGTTGTAAACTGGGTGCGAGGATTCAGGTCTCATCTGGCAGAGCCTCTGCATCCCTGGGCTATGGGTACAGGCGTTAGGGGAGCCTCTGGCCAGAGCTGCTGCCTGCAGAGCCACAGCCTGTCCTCCTTGGGCTGAGTGACCACAAAAAGTCATGCATCTCTGAGCCTCAATGTCCTCATCAGTAAAATGGGGCTGGCGTCCTCTCTGAGCGTGCACCACCCGCGAGGCACTGGGCCGGAAGCCAAGGACTCAGCCCCCGGGAGTCTCACAGCACACGGGTTAGGCAGGAAGACGGAGAAACGTGTGTTGCAGACCTTGAGTGCTGATATCCTTCCTTCCTTCCCAAGATGCCCCCCCCAGTGTGCCCAGCGCCCCGCCTCGCGTGCTCCCCCGTGCTGCAAAGAGGCCCCCCCTCATCAGCAGCCCACCAGGCCAGGTGAAGAACTATGTGCATGCCAAGCAGCTGCCTGTGGCCAGCCGCCCGAGCGTCTTCCAGTCTCCCGACGAGGATGAGGAGGAGGACTACGAGCAGTGGCTGGAGATCAAAGGTAAGGTGCTTCCACCACCACCTCTCCAGCTCCGTGGGCAGGGTCACAGCCAGTGGGAAAAGCACGGCCAGGGGTGTGGGTGCTTGGGACCGCAAACGGGGAAGCCACCAGGTCTCCGGGCTGAGCCGAGGACCAGGGTGGGGCCCTCTGGGGTGAGAGAGGTGAAGGAAGGGGTGGGGAGGGGTGGGAGGGGAGCATGGAGGGGCTGCAGCGTGTGGGCTTCATCCTGGGAGCTGTGGGACCCATTGTTCACTCATGTGGGGGCTGGTCTCCAGCCAGGGCAGGGGCATTCTCAGGGGAGTGTTCACTGGTACCTCCTCGTCCAACAAGAGAGGAGGAGCTTCCGAAGCTCCCAGCCTGGCACGCACCCTCCAAGCCCTCTGAGGCCCAGAGGCACTGCTCTCCCATGCAGGTTATCTGTCTCCACCAGTTTGGGCCAGAGGTACACGCCTGCAGGTTGGAGGGTGCACTCTCCTGCCCAGGGAAGGGTGGTTGTTGGCCTTGGATGAGCTAGTCCAGGCCCCATGGGGTAGGAGGGCAGAAGGTGGCAGTGGCAGCCCTCCTAGTGCTTCCAGCCTCGTCCACGGTTATAACGAGGCCTCAGTGCCACCTGAGCCATGTGGAGTCCTGGGCCTGAACCACCTCTGCTCCAGGCTGGCTGGCACGGACATGTCACCTTGACAGTGAGGATAGGCTGAAGTGACCATATGGTCATGCCATGACAACATCTAGACCCCTTGCTCTGGATGAGGGTGCTGGCTTCAGGCCATGCATCTGAGCAGACCAGTGGCCAACCTGGAACCTTGGAGCATTAGTCAGAACAGAGCCAGGGAAGGTGGTGTTTCCTGAGAGAGGTGCCCTGGCAGCTCTGAGAGTACCCTGCTGGGAATCACTGCTTTGTGAGGGGCAGCAGGTATCTCAAGGCTCTTGAGGCCTGTTATGGCCTGCTGTTGATGTGGCCTCAGAAAAGCAGCTGTGCTTGTAAACAGAGATGAGGTCAGGGTCATTGCTAGGCCCACAGGAGGATGGCGAGGATAGGGGGAAATGTGGGTACAGAATGTCCCTGGGACCTCTTGAGGCTCCTCCTCAAGCAGCATGTGGTGGGCCCCCCCACCCCAAGCTTCCTGGCAGCCCAAGCAATCAGGGAAATAAGCTGGTTGCAGGCTCAGTGTCTAGCCCTGTTACCAAAGGGAGCAAACGTTCCTAGGCACTGACTGACAGTGAGAAATTTCTCCTGGGAGTTATCCTTCTAAAAGGGACCTGAGCTGTATAGTGGCTGACAGATGGCTTCAGAAACAGGCCAGCGATAAATACAAAAGCAAGTTCCACATGGCTCAAAGCAGAGGCTAATACAAATACAAAAATATATCTTTATAGCTCTGTTCACTGAAAAGGCCCTGAGGTAATGATTAAGCCCGTTGCAGTGAGCGTCCCTAGCGCCCAGATGGTGGTCTGGAAACACTTACTCACCGAAACCAGGACTTCTTGGAGAAATGACTGGCTCTAGGCCTGGGCAGGAAGTGCATGAAATGATCCTGGAGCATCCTGTCCCAGCAGATAGCGAGGAGGCCATCAGAGACGCCTGGGGTCATGCCCAAAAACCTCAGGAGCCAGCTTGAAGAGGCTCTACCGGCCACAGAGGGGACGATTGAGCTTCTGTGATGACATTAATTGCAGTGGATTGAAACCCACCCGATGTGTTTAAATCAGAGTTTGTAATGATGTTTTAAAAAAGAATTTGTCATCTTTGAAGGACAAAAGGGAACCAATTTATTATACTGAACACTGGTAAATAAAAGAAGCATTCCAAAAAAAAGGGGGAGGCTGGCAATGATTTCCGACGTGTCCCCCCAGCCTGGGGATCGGCTCAAACTCAGAGGCTCACACACTTCTCTCCCGCCCAGTGTGTCTCGCAAAGACTGTTTAGACCGACTCCCCGCTCGTCACAGTGCTGTGTGCATGGACTCAGGACGCCCAACAACCTCCCGCATTTCACCCTCTTCTCCCCCCACCCCTCTGTCGTTGTGGTCCGTAGAGAGAGTGTGCCTGTTGACTGTGGGGTGTGTGAGTTGAACCCCAGTACTGACAGCCTCCTTAAAGTTTCACCCCCAGAGGGAGCCGAGACTCGGAAAGTGATAGAGAAATTGGCCCGGTTTGTGGCAGAAGGAGGCCCCGAGTTAGAAAAAGTAGCTATGGAGAACTACAAGGATAACCCGGCATTTTCGTAAGTATTTCTGGGAGGGTAAGGCCACTGCTACTTAATGTTCTTGCCGCATGGTAGTATGTGCAGACGTTCTTGTTGAAACCGTAGTAGCAACTGAGGCTGGCTGGGGCTGGGTGCTTGCTTGCATGGGCCAGACGCTGTTCCAGATGCTTTCTGATTTACACCAGAGGTTGCAAGGGGCTCCCGTGTTGTGCAGAAACTTACTTTGGGCCGGACAAGACGTCTCTGTTTGTCAGCTTGCTTTTGCTCAACATGTCTTCAGAAGCTGCACAGGTCCACCTGTCCTCGTTACTCATCTTCCTCTCTCTCTCTTTTTCAAAACTCCTCTCCAGGTTTTTGCATGATAAGAATAGCAGGGAATTCCTCTACTACAGAAAGAAGGTGGCTGAGATAAGAAAGGAAGCACAGAAGTTGCAGGCAGCCTGTCAGAAAGGTAGGTGGGTGGAGAGGGTGGGAGGTTTGGGGAGGTGTGTGGACAAACCGTGCCCCATGGGGCGTTCCTGGGAGGCTGCCGTGGTGTGGGGTGGTGCCAACGGCCCAGGTCTATGCCTCCCAGGTAGCTGGGGTCACGTTTGGGCCTGTATCGCCCTCCTCTCCAATGCTCTGAGGAGTGGGGAAGTCTGAGGGCCAAGGTCAAGGTCGTGTCCAGGAACTCAGCCCTGTACCTGTAAAGGGGGCCGAGGGTTGGAACACTTGCCTGTTGGTTCATGGTCATTTTAACAAGTGTTGATGAGCACCAGCTGCATGCCAGGCACAGAGAACACCTAGGGACAAATGTAGTGCCTGACACTTGGGGAGGGGGGCCTGGAGGACAGAAACAATCAGCTGGTGAGATCCTGGTGGGATGAGTGTGGGGAGGGAGGAATGCTAGCTGGTCTCCAGCTGTGATGAAGTAAAATCCCAGCCAGGTGCAGGAGAAGAGGGGGAGGGTAGGGAGGAGATTGATGTTTAGGCTGAACGGGGGCCTTTGAACATGTGACCTCTGAACATAGGTCACTTCATTGTATCTGTCGCCTTCGGCCCTTCATCCTGACCTTCTCCCCTGGAGAGGAGGGCCAGGCCCATGCCCCCTGTAACCCTGGGGGGCAGCACCTGGCAGAAAGACTGAGGTGGGGACTGCCATCTCCCCTCCAGCCCAGACCCGGACCTTCCCTCACATTCTGTTCCTGTGTCCCAGGGTGTGTCCAAGGCCCCCCGAGACCTAGGGGTGGGAAGGGGCAAGGGGGTGGGGGCTCGAGATATGTTGTAATGTTAACTCTGGTGTTCAGTCCCAGTGCAGTAATCTGATTCCCGTTTGCCTGTTTTTCTTTGCATTGTTCCTAAAATAAACCCCTCTTGTTGCCTGTGGGGTTCTTAGCAGAAATTAGGCTGTTGGGTGTGGTGAGTTGAGCTCAGTACTGACAGCCTGCTTAAAGTTTCACCCCCAGAGGATGAAGAGGCCAAGAACCTTGCAGAAAAGTTGGCCAGGTTCATAGCAGATGGGGGTCCTGAGGTGGAAACCATTGCCTTCCAGAACAACCGTGAGAACCAGGCATTCAGGTAAGGGCGGGAGCTACCGGGGAGGTGACCCCCTCACCCTGGTCACAGCCCCCCATGCTGAGGGAACGCATTCAGCATGGTCCCAAGACGTGCTAGGGTCCCACAGCCAGAAGTTGGCAGTGCTGGGACTCAGGTCCAGGAGTTTCTGACCCCTGAGCCCAGCTCTACCACCCCCTGGGCATTCCCCAAGTGCGCGTTGGTGCCCTGAATCATCGCTGAGGCAGGCGTACAGGAGCCTTTGAGGCCTTGTGTTTGCCAGGTGCCTCATGGAGAAAGTCTCTAGCACTCGCCTGGCTCCCTTTGTAACAGAGACTTAGCCCCAGGCTGGGAGCAGGCCAGGCTCTCAGGCAGAAACTCCCAGAACCGTTGTTCGCTGTGTGTGTTCTTAGGGTCCCCTCTTTATGATGAGGGGAATGGCAAGAAATCAGGGAATGTGGTACCTCAGGCTCTGAGGAGTGGGAACTCCCAGCCTGTGTGCATGTTCCACGGAGAGGGTGGGACAAGAAGCCTTGCCTCCCAGCTTTCCTCAGCCACGCAGTCACATCCGAGCCCTTCAGGCTGGGTCTGTGTTCACCCATTGATTCATTCATTGGACAGGTTCAGCACCTCCTCTTTGCGGGGGGAGGTTGGTGGGTGGTGGGGTGGTGGGGGGGCAGTTGCTGCTGCAGGGTGGAACCAGCAGAGGCTTGTGAGGTGGATGCGGAACCTGGTGTGGGAGTGATGCACCCACGAGGACTCTTGGCCATGAGTAACACAAGTCCCGACTCAGTGAGATGTGATGGCACACGTAACAAAAAGTGCAAGAGCAGCAGTCTGGGCTGGTTCATTTAGCAGCTCTAGATGCCATCAGGGACTCAGGAAGAAGGAAGCGGGAATGGATGCTGGGGAGGCAGCCAGTTGAATCTACTACACGTGAGTCCCGGTGTGAGCTAGATGCAGAATAAAGCAAAGGGTGTCCGGAGGGAAGTGAAGCAGTGCAGATGGCAGGCACGGTGCCAGCGTGGCTGGGGTGCAGGATGAGCGTCAGGGTGTGGTGCAGACAGGCCATGGAGCTGGGCAGGGCCACGTCCTGCAGGGCTCAAGTGTTTACTGATATCCTTTGGAAGGGCTGCGTAGGGAGTGACGGGGTTGATTGTGCTTCCGGGGTCACTGGCTGCAGTCATGGATGGTGGTCAGACACTCCACGTCGAGGCAGATGGAGGTTGAGGGGAACCATCAGGAGGTGGGGCCAGTGGAACTGTGGAGGCTGGTGGGGAGGGCTGCTGGGGGGTTCAGGTGTCCCTGCGTCTGGTGCCTGGGTGACCCGGAGCCCTCATGGGGGCCGTAGGCTGTTTGAGTCTGGAGATAACGGGAGTGGTCTGCCTGGGCGGGAGACCCACTTGGGATCTCCTAACAACATCATATCAGCCACCACTCTGCACCACCCAAACTAGTGTTTACATAATAGTCTACTTTAAATTGCTGCACCTTTTGTTTTTTCGTTTACCTAAGTTTATTTAAACAGGAAACTTAGTTTCCTGTCACTCAAGATAAGTAGAGCTGACTGCAAAAATCTATCTTAGGAAAAGCAGGCAAGATTATGGAATTCCATCCAAGGCCCAAGCCCAGGGGGCTCTCTCTGGTCAGAGGGGTCCAGGCCTCAGCGGCTCTGGCCAAGCCTTTCCCTTGGGGTCATAACTGAGAGATGCTGTTGGCGCAGGTAGCTCTGGGCCTTCTGTGTGGTTGTCCCCCCCGCATAGGGACATTGCTGGTGGACACCCAACTTGTCAGTTGTGGCCGTGATGGAGCCCAGGGGGTGAATGCGGGGGGCAAGGAAGGAGTCTGGGGTTCCCAGAGGAGAAGTGGCTGAAGGTGAGCGGTATGCTCTGGGGGAGCTCATCCCCCTGCTCAAGCCTTAGGCCAGAGCCAGACCACAGTTGGCACTCCACACCTTGGGGAGGAATGAATGGGAGATGATCAGTTGTCTAGGCCTGGCCAAGGCGTGCAGGGTCGCACCAAACAGACTGTTTAATCTCCACATGTGGTCAGGTGTGAGGCAGCTCCTCTCCCCAAGATCCAACAGCCACCTCGTGTTCCTACTGCTCTCAGCCCTTCCCTGCCCTCCTGAGTCCTCACGTAGGCCTGGCACACCCTGGTGGCTCTCTGTTTTGGGAAACAATCCGTAACAACTGTGCTCGTCTATAAAGAAGTTGGAAACTTCCATTCCTTTGACCATCATCCCACTTCTGAGGTGCCATCGCCAGAAATAATAAGCACTGTCCCTAGTCATGAAAAATTAGTCACACACTGAATGCCAGTGCCAGTGGGCTAACCTATAACTGCAGCTCTCTGGTGGGATCAATGCCATGGGAAGGCACATGGTAGCAGGCAGCACAGCACCCACCGCGGGCCACTTGCAGCTCTAACATAACCCATGTGAGCCACATGGTTCCTTACAACAACCTGGCATGCTGGCCTTTTGCAGGTGAGGAAACCGAGGCAAGAGGCCAGCTGGTGGAGGTACTTTTTGCCACCACACTCCACTGCATTCTCACGGGAAAGCCTTATATTGTCAGGTTAAGGAATTTTTTTAAAATCGAGATACAGAAAAGAGAATCACAGCTCTGTTCAAATAAATCTGCACTGAAGAAAAAGACTGGACATGTTAACTTTGGTTAACCTGGGGGACGAGATCACTCCTACCAGAGGGGTTCTTTGTTGTAGAATCCCCTGCACATGTGCCCAGGCACACGGTGGGGTGGCAGCTGTTACCCCCCTCACAGACACACAGACTCACAGGGGCCTCCCGGTTACTGCCTCTCGGGGCAGCATCATGGAGAAGGCTCAATGTGAACCAGCATCTGAGGCCAGGAAGGGGCCTGTGAGCCCAGAGGAAACCCACCCTGTCAGGAGTTGCCCACCTGCACAGTGGGTGAATCCGCCAGGTCGGCTTTTCTTGGAGGAACCAAATAGCCTTAAATCCTTGTCCAACCCTTCCTGGTTGCCAAGCACCTGTTTGAAATCCAGCCACTGCTTGCTTTCCTCTTTGAACAATTCCTTGTTTTTGTCTCAATTTTTTTTTAAGATGTTATTTTTTTTAGAGCAGTTTTAGGTTCACAGCAAAATTGTGAGGGGAAGGTACAGAGATTTCCCATATGTCCTCTGCCCCGACAGGTGCACAACCGCCTCTATTATCAACATTCCCTACCAGAGTCTTTGCACCAGAGTCTTTTTTCCATTTTATTGCCTTTGCTCCTTTGTCAAATATCAGTTGACTATATATATATATATTTTTTTTTTTTTTGAAAGAATAGATAAAACTTTAGAGTCAGTTTGTCAATATTCACAAAATAACTTGCTGGGATTTGGATTGGGGTTGCATTGAACCTAGAGATCAAGTTGGGAAGAACTGACATCTTGACAATGTTGACTCTTCCTATCCATGAACATGGAATATCTTTCCATTTATTTAGTTCTTTGAATTCATTCCTCAGAGTTTTGTAGTTTGATCATAAAGATCTTGTACATATTTTGTTAGACTTGTACCTAAGTGTTTCATTTTTGGCGTTGCTAATGTAAATGGTATTGTGTTTTTAATTTCAAATTCCACTTGTTCATTGCTAGTATGTAGGAAAGTGATGACTTTCGTATATTAACCTGTCCTGCAACCTTGCTATAATAGCTTTTTTTTAATCTATTCTTGCATCTATTTTTCCTACATAGTTATATCATTTGCAAACAAAGATAATTTTATTCCTTCCTTCTCAATCAGTATACCTTTCCTTTTCTCATCTTATTGGATTAGCTAGGACTTCAGTACAATGTTGAAAAGCATTGGTGAGGTGGGCTGTTCTTGCCTTGTTCCTGTTCTTAGTGGGAAAGCTTCAAATTTCTCAGCGTTAAGTATGATGTTAGCTGTAGGTTTTTTTTTTTTTTTTTTTTTTTTTTTTTTTAGCTGTAGGTTTTTTTGTAGATGTTCTTTATCAAGTTGAGGAAGTTCCCTCATATTTCTAGTTTACTGAGAGTTTTTATCATGAACGGATGTTGGATTTTGTCAAATGCTTTTTCTGCATCTATTGATATGATCATGTAATTTTTTTTTTTTTTTAGCCTATTGATGTGATGGATTACACTGCTTGATTTTCAAATGTTGAACCAGCTTTGCATGTCTGGAATAAATCCCACTTGTTCGTGGTGTATAATTCTTTTTATCCATTGGTGGATTCGGTTTACTAATATTTTGTTGAGTTTTTTGCATCTATGTTCATGAGAGATGTTAGTCTGTAGTTTTCTTTTCTTGCAATGTCTTTGTCTAGTTTTGGTATTAGGGTAATTGGATGACTTAGAAAGTATCTCTCTGCTTCTATCCTCAGAAGGAGATTGTAGGGAATTGGTGTAATTTTTTCCTTAAATGTTTGGTAGAATTCACCAGTGAACTCTTCAGGGTGTGGTGCTTTCTGTTTTGGGAGGTTATTAATTACTGATTCAATTTGTTTAATAGAAATAGGCCTGTTCAGATTGTCTGTTTCTTCTTGTGTGAGTTTTGGCAGATTGAGTCTTTCAAGGAATTGGTCCATTTCATCTAGATTATCAAATTTGTGGACATAGAGTTCATAATAATCCTTTACTATCCTTTTAGTGTCCATGAGCTCTGTAGTGATGTCTCCTCTTTCATTTCTGATATTAATTTGTGTCTTTTCTCTTTTTGTGTTAGACTGACTAGAAGATTAATGATTATATGATATTTCTTCCTTTGAATTTTTACAAATCTCCCTCCCTGGGTTTTCTGAAGGGTGTACATGTTTGTGCCATGACCCAGGATTACAAAGAAGATGCCGCCATCTGCTCATCCCTCCTTCCTACCCTTGGTACCAGTGTTAGCACGGCTGGGGGTCCTTCCACGCCTCTTCTGGCTCTCACATAGACACATAGAAATAGTGTGTGGGGTTTCTTTCTACTGTCTTCCTTTTATACAAAAGGAATTTACAGCATCCTTGAGCCCACATGTTGCTTTTGTAGCACAGGTTCATGAGCGCAGATCTAGCCCCTTCTTGTCTGCGGCCGTGTAACCCATGCTGTGCACAGGTTTTGCTATGTGGAACTGGGCTGTGACTCTTTCTTCTGTGTGGACCGTCGGCTCTGGAGATGCATAGTCTGAGAGATGCTGGGCAGATGCAGAGGAAGCTGCGGCCTCTGCCAGCTCTGAACCCGGCACCTCCTGCTCCATGCTTGGGGCTGGGGTTGGAGGGGACTAAGGGGACCCGTGGCTTCCAGTGAGGCAGGGGCTTCTGCCCTTGGGTTGGAGTCCAGCTCCCTGTCCATTCCGATGTTCACTGTCTCTGTTTTGGCTCCATCTGCTGTTGATGCCTCCCAAGGTGGCATCAGAGAGAAGCACAGATGTGTCAAGCTGTCAGGCTCAGGACAAATCCTGCCTTTTCTGGTGTCAGGTGTTTCTCGAAACTCAGGATTTCTTGGTTTGAAGGCACCGATGTGCTCATCTAGGATGGCAGGGGAAGAAGCCCCAGAGATCCTGGGGAAGGTCTGAGGGAGCCTGCCCGTTCTCCTTCAAAGCAGAGGATCAATGATACTGTAATGGGTGCTTGATAAAGATGGGGTAGGGGCTTAGAGTGGCCCTTGGTTCACGGAAACAGCATTGTGACAGGCTGTGGGCATGTCACACTGTTCCTCAAGTTTGGGCCACCAGAGCCAGCAGCCTCTGAGGCCTGGCAGGGCAGGAGGTCGTGGTGGAGACCTTGACCCTGACATGAACCTGAAGTGACCCTGGCCTACCTGGGCGTGCCTGCACAAGGCCCAAGCTGCTCAGGGGCAAAGGGCTGGGGTCCAGCTGACAATGTGCCCCCCGCTCTCCTTTTTAGCTTTCTGTACGAACCGAACAGCCAAGGGTACAAGTACTACCGCCAGAAGCTGGAAGAGTTCCGCAAAGCCAAGGCTGGCCCCGTGGGCACCCCCACAGCACTCGACTTCGGCCTGAAGCGCAAATCCCCTCTTGAGACCCCGTCGGGGTCCATGCCCCCCACTGCCTGCCCCACCTTATCTGCCCCTGCGCCCGCTGTCACCCCAGCTCCAGCTGCCCCTGGGAAGCCAGCTACCACAGCCACTGTGAAGAGGAAGCGAAAGAGCCGGTGGGGGCCTGAAGAGGACAAAGTGGAGCTCCCACCTGCTGAGCTAGTGCAGAGAGATGTGGATGCCTCTCCCTCGCCTCTGTCAGGTGGGTTGACCCCCTCCCCCAGGCTCTGTCAGGAGGATCTCAACTTTTTTTCACTGAGCATAATGTTTTCAAGATTCATCTGTGTTGTAGCATGAATCAGAATTTCATTCATTTCTATGGCTGAATAGTATTCCAGTGTACAGATGTACCACACTTTGTTCATCCATTCACCAGTTGATAGACACGTGGGTTGTTTCTACCTTTTGGTGATTGTGAATACTGCTCCTGTGAACATTGGCCTACAGCTGCTTTTTGGATCCCTAATTTCAATTCTTTTGTGTATGTACCTAGGGATGGAATTACGGGGTCATATGGTTAATTCTATGTTTAACTTTTTGAGGAACTGCCAAATTGTTTTCTATAGGAGCTGCACCATTTTATGTTCCCACCAGCAGTGCTTAAGGCTTCCAGTTAATCCACATCCTCAGCTTTTTTGTGTGTGTGTGTGTGAGGAAGATCAGCCCTGAGCTAACATCCATGCTAATCCTCCTCTTTTTGCTGAGGAAGACCGGCCCTGAGCTAACATCCATTACCAATCCTCCTTTTTTTTCCCCAAAGCCCCAGTAGATAGTTGTATGTCACAGTTGCACATTTTTCTAGTTGCTGTATGTGGGACGCAGCCTCAGCATGGCCGGAGAAGCGGTGCGTCGGTGCGCACCCGGGATCCGAACCCCGGGCCGCCAGTAGTGGAGTGCGCCACTTAACCGCTAAGGCACGGGGCCGGCTCCTTTACCCATTTTTCAGTTGGGTTGTTTGTCTTTTTGTTGTAGAAGTTCTTTATATAGTCTGGATGTTAACCCTCTATTCAGATGTATGATTAGCAAATATTTTCTCTCATTCTATGGGTTGTCTTATTTTTAATTATTTATTTTATTTTTTATTGAGGTCATAATAGTTTATAACATTGTGAAATTTCAGTTGTACATTATTATTATTTTTTATTTTTGTGAGGAAGATCAGCCCTGAGTTAACATCCATGCCAATCCTCCTCTTTTTGCTGAGGAAGACTGGCCCTGAGTTAACGTCCGTGCCGATCTTCCTCCACTTTATGTGGGACGCTGCCACAGCATGGCCTGACAAGCGGTGCATCGGGGCGCGCCTGGGATCCGAACTCCAGCTGCCAGCAGCGGAACGCATGCACTTAACTGCTATGCCACAGGGCCAGCCCCTCAGTTGTGCATTATTATTTGTCAGTCACCATATAAATGCACCCCTTCACCCCTTATGCCCACCCTCCAACCCCCTACCCCCTGGTAACCACTAAACTGTTCTTTCTGTCCGTGTGTTAGTTTATCTTCCACATATGAGTGAAATCATACAGTGTCTGTCTTTCTCTGTCTGGCTTATTTCGCTTGACATCATACACCCAAGGGCCATCTATGTTGTTGCGAATGGGACGATTTTGTCTGTTTTTTTATGGCTGAGTAGTATTCCATTGTATATACATACCACATCTTCTTTTTTTTTTTTTTTTAGTGCATATTTAAGTCTAATATATCCGATTTTTTTTTGGGGGGGGTTCTCAAACTAATCTTTTTTTTTTTTTTAAATTTTTTGTTTATTGCAGTAACATTGGTTTTTAACATTGTAAAAATTTCAGGTGTACATCATTATACTTCTATTTCTGCATAGATTACATCATGTTCACCACCAAAATACTAATTACGACCCATCACCACACACATGTACCGAATTATCCCTTTCATCCTCCTCCCTCCCCCCTTCCCCTCTGGTAACCACCAATCCAATCTCTGTCTCTATGTGTTTGTTTATTGTTGTTATTGTCTACTACTTAATGAAGGAAATCATACGGTATTTGACCTTCTCCCTCTGACTTATTTCACTTTGCATTATACCCTCAATGTCCATCTGTGTTGTCACACACATCTTCTTTATCCAGTCATCAGTTGATGGGTATAGGTTGTCTTTTCACCCTCTTAATAGTGTCCTTTGATGCACAAAAGTTTTAGATTTTAGTGAAGTTCAATTTATTCTTGTCTTTTGTTGCCTTTGATTTTGGTGTCATATGTAAGAAACCATAGCCAAATCCAAGGTCATGAAGATTTACCCCAATGTTTTATTCTAACAGTTTTATAGTTTTAGCCCTTAAATTTAGGTCTTTCATCCATTTTGATTTAATTTTTATATATAATATAAGGTAAGGGTCCAACTTCATTCTTTTGCATGTGGAGATCCAGTTGTCGCAGCACATTTGTTGAAGAAAGAGACTGTTCTTTCTCTACTGAATGGTCTTGGCACCGTTGTCAAAAATCTTTTGACCATAGATGTAAGGATTTATTTCTGGGCTCTCTATTCTATTACTGGTTTGTATGTCCTTATAGCAGTACCACACTGTTTTGATTACTGAGCTTTGAAATCGGAAGTGTCAGTCTTCCAACTTTGTTCTTCTTTTTCAAGCTTTGGCTATTTGGGGTCCCTGCACTTTTCATATGAATTTTCAGGTGAGCTTTTCCATTTCTGCAAAAAACACTGTTGGGATTTTGATAGGGATTGCATTGAATCTGTAGATCACTTTGGGTAATATTGACATGTTAACAATATTTAAGTCTTCCAACCTGTGATCATAGGATGTCTTTCCATTTACTTAGGTCTTCTTTAATTTGTTTCAATGTGTTTTGTGGTTTTCATTGTACAAGTCGTGCACCTTCTTCTTTAAATTTATTCCTAAGTGATTTATTCTTTTGATGCTATTGTAAATGGAGTTGTTTTTAAAATTTCCTTTTTGGGTTGTTTCTAGTGTATAGAAATACAACTGATTTTTGTCTGTTGATTATGTATCTTTCAACTTTGCTGAATTCATTCATGAGCTCTAACAGTCTTTTTGTAGATTCATTAGAGTATTTTACATATAAGAGCATGTCATCTGCAAATAGAGACAGATTTATTTTTCCTTTCCAATTAGATGCCTCTTCTTTTTCTTGCCTGATTACTCTTGCTAGAACTTGCAGTACTGTGTTGAAGAGAAGTGGCAAAAACACGCATCCTTGCCTTGTTCCTGATCTTAGCGGGAAAGATTTTGGTTTTTTACCATTGAGTATGATGTTTGCTGTGTGTTTTATGTTGAAGAAGTTCCGTTCTGTTCCTAGTTTATTGAGTGTTTTTATCATGAAAGGGTGTTAGATTTTTCAAATGCTTTTTCTACATCAATTGAAATGATCATGTGGTTTTTTCCCTTCATTCTATTAATGTGGAGTATTAGGTATATAGATTTTCGTATGTTGCATTCCTGGGATAAATCCCACTTGGTCGTGGTGAATAATCCTTTTAACATGGTGCTGGATTTGGTTTGCTAGTATTTTGTTGCAGAGTTCTGCATCTATACTCATAAGGAATATTGTTCTATAGTTTTCTTCTTGTGTCTTTGTCTGCCTTTGTTATCAGGGTTATTCTGACCTCATAGAATGAGTTAGAAAATGTTCCCTACTTTAATTTTTTGGAAGAATTTGAGAAGAATTGGTATTAAATTCTACCAAACATTTAAAAGGTGAATTATCAGTGACGCCATCTGGTTCCAGACTTTTCTTTGTTGAGGTGTTTTTGATTATTGATTCGACTCCTTACTTGTTATTTATAAGTCGAATCAGATTTTTGTGCCTTCTTGGGTTAGTTTTGGTAGTTTATGCATTTCTAGGAATTTACCCACTTCATCTAGGTAATTTGTTGGCATACAGTTATTCATAGTATTCTCTTATAATCCTTTTTATTTCTGTAAAGTCATTAGTAATATTTCCATTTTCATTTCTGATTTTAGTAATTGAGTCTTCTCTCTTTTTTTCCTAGGCAGTCTATCTAAAGGTTTGTCCATTTTGTTGATCTTTTCAAAAAAACCATCTTTTGGTTTTGTGGATTTTCTCTATTGTATTTCTATTGCCTATATCACTTATCTCCTTTTTAATCTTTATTTCCTTTCTTCTTCTAGCTCTGGAATTCGTTTGCTCTTCTTTTCCTAGTTCCTTAAGGTGGAGTTAGGTTATTGACTGGAGTTCTTTTTTCTATTTTGCTGAGGAAGATTCACTCTGAGCTAACATCTGTGCCAATCTTCCTCTATTTTGTATGTCGGTCGCTGCCACAGCATGGCCGCTGGCAAGTGGTGTAGGTCCACACCCAGGAACCAAACCCTCAAACCCAGGCCGCTGAAGCAGAGTGCACTGAACTTAACCACTATGCCACGTGGCCAGCCCCTGGAGTTCTTATTTTTTAATATATGCACATACAGGTCTAAATTTACCTCTTAGCACTGCTTTTCTACCTCCCATAGGTTTTGGTGTTTTGTGCTTTCGTGTTCATCTTAAGTATTTTCTAACCTCTCTTGTGATTTCTTCTTTGACTCATTCATTGTTTGAGTGTGTTTAATTTCCACATATTTGTAAGTTTTCCTCCTGTTACTGATTTCTAGTTTCATTCCATTGTGATCAGAAAGGATACATGGTAGGATTTCAGTCTTTTAAAATTTATTGCAACTTGTTTTGTAGCCTAACGTATGATCTGTCCTGGAGAACGTTCCATGTTTACTTGAGAAGACTGCTGCCTTTGTTAGCTTGCGTGATCTGTTTGTGTCTGTGAGGTCTAATTGGTGTATAGTATTGTTTAGTCCTCTGTATTCTTATTGATCTTCTGTCTAGATGTTCTGTCCATTATTAAAAATGGGGTATTGAAATCTCCAACTATTATTGTAGAACTGTCTATTTCTCCCTTCGGTTTTTGCTTCATATATCTTGGCTCTTGTTAGGTGTGTATATATTTAATTGTTATATCTTCTTTGAGTATCAAACCTTTTATTAATACATAATGTCCTTCTTTGTCTCTTGTAGCCTTTTTTGACTTAAAGTCTATTTTGTCTGATACCAGTATGGCCATCCCAGCTCTCTCTTGGTTACTATTTGCATGAATTATCTTTTTCCGTCCTTTTACTTTCAACCTATTTGTGTCTTTATATCTAGAGTGAGTCTCTTGTAGACAGCATATAGATGGATCCTGTTATCTCCCTTAAGCTTTCAAGTACTTGGACTCATTCTTGTCATAGAAAGCTTAGGAAATGCATGATGTTTTTTTTTTTTTAAATAATTTATTTATTTATTTATTTTTTTCCCCCAAAGCCCCAGTAGATAGTTGTATGTCACAGCTGCACATCCTTCTAGCCGGTGCATGTGGGACGCGGCCCCAGCATGGCCGGAGACGCGGTGCGTCGGTGCGCGCCCGGGATCTGAACCCTTGCCGCCAGCAGTGGAGCGCGCGCACCCAACCGCTAAGCCACGGGGCCGGCCCTGGAAATGCATGATGTTAGACACAATAGTTGCCATGGTCAGTTTTGCAGTTACCTCTAACCTCTTCCTCCTTGACAGCAGTTTTAGGAATGGCCGTGTGGCCTCATTTTTCATTTTCTCCCACAAACCCACGGTGGAGGGGGATCTGTGTGATCATATTCTGCACATAATAATCGGTGACTGAGAGAGGCCATCTCATGTTGTCTGACTTCCCCTGCCACACAGCTGCACCACAGTTGGAGCTGTTTCCACCTCTCTCACCCCCGACTTGACTGGAGCTGGACACACAAATACATAGAGGAGTCAGACACGCCCTAATTCGGCATCTGTGTTTGCCTCATGAGTATGGCTAAGAGGGAAGGCAACTCACCCAGGTCACATAGCTAGTTGGTTGGCTCTGCCCGTCCAGCTCTGAGGTTAGTTTCTTGCCCAGTGCCTCCCTAGCCCAAGGAAAAAAGCTAGTGACTGAAGATTCTAGTACTCACTGGGGCTCTAGATAGCCCCTCCACCCAGGGTTGAGGGTGCCTCGGATCAGATTACCGCTTGAGTGCTGAACCCTGGTGCCAGCTGTAAAGGAGGGTGCTCAGATCTGGGTGCTGCTCTGATGCATGCACACCCCACCCCTGAGACCATGTCCGTGAGGTTTGGCCCCAGCTCCTAGCTGGTGGAGAAGCTTCCCTCGTGGTCTAGTGGACAAGCACAGGCTCCAAAGTCTCAGGCCCTTGTGTTCAAGTCCCACTGGCCCATGTCGTCCCCAGAGGAGCATGGGCAGCCTCCACCCACCTGCTCAGTGGTGAATGTGGCTTGAGGAAGAGAGGGACTGTGGGCACACTCCAGGTACATGGCAGGTGGCGCAGGCCCTGACTCCCTTGCCCTCTCCACGGGCCTCCCCTACACCCTTCAGAGCCCCCACAGACCTTCGAGGAGGGATTGGGGTACAATCGTGGGGTCAAGAAGTACCTGTGAGTGGTTCTTACAGGCAAAGCCCCAGCCCCAGTGAGCTCTTTCCACCCTCCCAGAGGGGCCTCTGTACTCTGCTCTGCCCAGCTTCTACCCTAGGAAGCCACCGCCTGAGGGGTGGTTGTTTCCGTCACCCAGATGGGCTGTTGCAGCATCTTCACATGAATTAGTAGTGTTCCCAGCTCCAGCCTAGGCTGATGCCAAATTAAATGTCAGTTGCTTTGAGGACAGTCAGCTGCTTCCCGGGAAGCAGCTAACAGAGCCCCGTAGCTGAGTCTTACGCCAGACTCTGAACTCATGTGTGTCTACGCCAGGTGTCTGTTTGCTGCAGGGCTTACTTCCCAGAGCCCATGTGCGTGAGTGTGTGCACACACAAGCTCATCTCACTCTTATGTCTGTGGCTTTGCGAAGTCCCTGCATGTCACCCATTAGCCATGTGACCTTGAGTGAGGTGCCAGACCTTTGAGTTCTGGTGTCGGTGTCTGAAACATGGGGGTGTAGAGCCTGCCTGGAGAGGTCACGTGGGGATGAAAGTGGGTGCATGTGATAGAGTGTTGCGAGGCCCCTGTGGTCATCACATGACATGGGATACTAAGTGTCCTGGTGTGAGGGCCCTGCCATGTGCGACAGGTATCTCAGATGATGTCAACACGTGGACTCTGCACCACACTCAGTAGCAGGGCTGGGCCCATGTGTCCCTTGCTGACCAGCCTGTGTCTTGTTTCCAGTTCAGGACCTCAAGGGGCTTGGCTACGAGAAGGGGAAGCCTGTGGGTCTGGTGGGTGTCACAGAGCTGTCAGACGCCCAGAAGAAGCAGCTGAAGGAGCAGCAAGAGGTAAGGCTATGGGGGGCAGGGCAGGCAGGCTCCATAGTGGCTGGTGGACTATTGTCCCCCACCCTGCCCCTGGTGCAGTGGTCATGGTGTATTCTTTCTGAGCCTTCCTGTGCCAGGCAGATCCCATGGTTAGGGGAGAGGCTCCTGGGCAGGCAGTTCCCCTGTCAACAGCATGCCACCCCCTGAGGGCCCTCCCCAGCCTGCAGTTGGGCCCAGAGGACTTCTCACGCTACCTGGGCAGCTGCTGCAGCCGGTGCTCCACAGCTAATCCCCACTGCACTCATGGCCTGTTCCGACTGGATAGTCCCCATTTGAGTTTTCCTTCCAGTTTCCTCTAGCATCCAGTACAGGACAGGCCTGGCCAGCACTGGGCACTCTGAGCAATGTGATGTTGGTGGTGGGCAGTGTTGGGGTGAGGGCCAGCTCAGCAGGGAGCTCTTTGGCCAGGGTTTTGGCCTCTCTGCTGCTTCCCTGGGGAACTAGAGGCACCTACCTGTCAGTCTCTGGGGACAGCTCACTCCGGCCACCACCTCTAGGCCAGCAGCCGCATCACATCACCCTCAACCTTCCCAAGGGTCAGAAGCCTGCATCACCCCCATTCAGTCCATGGTCATGGTGCCCACAATGTGCTGGATTCCAGGCCAGGCCCCAGGCTCTGGGCAAGGCAGAAAGGGGTCGTCGTTGCTCAACACAGGGATTCAGGAACCCAGGGCGTTTCCTGACACAAGGCTCTCTGCCTTCTTGGGCACTTGGCTCCGAGCCCTGCTCATGTGCCTGCCCCAAGGAGGGCAGAAGTGGGGAAGTGGGGGCCCCAACATGCACAGGGGAGGTGAGGGACCCACCTTCTGCGTGTGTGGTGCACTGCCTTGCTCACTGGCATTTGCCGCCCACAGATGCAGCAGATGTATGACATGATCATGCAGCACAAGCGCGCGATGCAAGACATGCAGCTGCTGTGGGAGAAGGCACTGCAGCAGCACCAGCATGGCTACGACAGTGATGAGGAGGTGGACAGCGAGCTGGGCACCTGGGAGCACCAGCTGCGGCGCATGGAGATGGACAAGACTCGGGGTGCGCCAAGGCGCGAGTCGCAGGGAGGGGGCATGCCTGGGTGAGGCCTTGCCCTCAGGGCACTGCAGGCTCAGGAAGCCCCACTCTCCTGCCCAGGAAGGCGCCCAGAGGCACTGCACCGAGGTCTTAAGCTGCCTGCCCAGGCTGTAAGGCCTTGGGCAAGAGACTCGGCCTCTCTGTGCTTCAGTTTCCTCAGTGGGAAAAGGAGTGGTCCTCTGAGTGTTCACTGGTGTTTGAACACGGCCGCTGCTTGGAGGAGCAGGGGCTCAGGTTGGAGTCTCAACCAGCTGCCTCATTCCCCCACGGCCCTAGACTCCCCCCGAGACTCATACCTGTGCTGTGGGGCTGCCCAGCCCACTCCCTGCCCTCCTCCTTCCTCCTCTCACCTTTCCTGCTTCTCTGGGCAGAGTGGGCTGAGCAATTGACAAAGATGGGCCGGGGCAAGCACTTCATCGGAGACTTCCTGCCGCCAGATGAGCTGGAGAAGTTCATGGAGACCTTCAAGGCTCTGAAGGTGAGCTGGGAGGGCCCCCAGGCACCAGCCCCTACTGTGGGCCCGTCCAGCAGGCAGCCTGCGCAGTGTCCCAGCCCCGCCTGCGTCAGGCGCCTGCAGCGGCCTTGAACCCCCCCTTGCTCACAGGAGAAGCTGGGCCCTCTTGCCGCGGGAGACATCTATTTATGACAGACGCCGTCTGTGTAGGGAATTAGCAAATAGCAGCTCAGCTGCTGCTTTAGAAACATTTCCTGGGGCTCCAGGGAAATTCTCCTTCCAGTGGAGCCAATTAAGTGCACTTTACCAGCAAAGCGTTTCTCAGGCAGAAACTCCTGCAGACTGGGCTCTCCAGAATGAGAGCTTAGCATTCCTCCCGTGCTGCCATCGGACTCGCGAAGAGTGACAGCTGACGTGGCACATCCCATGTCTTTTGAGGTTGTTTTGTAAAACTGCTTTGTACCACATAACTTCATCAACTAGGCAGTTACCTTGTTGACCACATCTTTTTCACACTCTTAACAAATTGCTCTCAGAACGTAGGACTTTTCTTTACTGATGAACCATTAATCTTTTCCATGGTGGTCCAGGCCTGTGTGACCTGTCACCTTGCCCTCTTTGACTTGGCCACCAGGGAGCTCGGTGCTAGGTCTGGCCCTGGGGGAGGAGGAGCTTGGTCTGTTCTCAAGGAGTCTGACTGGTGTTGGGGAGGCAAGCGGACAGGTGGTCCCAGTGGCCAGTGAGGCCATAGGTTGGGAGGTGGTTTCGGGCAGGAGCTGGGACTGGGGACGGCTGCAGCCCTAACAGATGATGGCTGCCTCCTTACCCTGCAGGAGGGCCGTGAGCCTGATTACTCAGAGTACAAGGAGTTCAAGCTGACGGTGGAGAACATCGGCTACCAGATGCTGATGAAGATGGGCTGGAAGGAGGGTGACGGGCTGGGCTCAGAAGGCCAGGGCATCAAGAACCCAGTCAACAAGTGAGTGCAGCCCTGATGTGGGGGTTGGGGCAGGGGTGTCCCACACAGAGACACAGGTCCGGGGCTCGGGTCTGGTCCTCCTGGGCTAGGAGTCAGGAGTATGAACTCTGGTGGCTGGGCCACCTTGGGCTCTCTCGTCTCCCACAGTGCCAGGTGTATCCCATGCAGATGTCACGCAGCCCCCACGTTGAGCTG
The DNA here is from genome assembly GCF_020826845.1 of Diceros bicornis minor. Classification (NCBI taxonomy): domain Eukaryota; kingdom Metazoa; phylum Chordata; class Mammalia; order Perissodactyla; family Rhinocerotidae; genus Diceros; species Diceros bicornis. The sequence goes on along the minus strand of NC_080759.1, from coordinate 6,727,945 downwards.
TGTTGGGGTGCTGCCACTGAGCCCAGGGCCTGCACCCCTTCCCCTGCTAGCACCAGCCCGGTCTCCCTGCTTACACTGTCCCGACCCCCCTGCAGGGGCACCACCACAGTGGATGGTGCCGGCTTCGGCATTGACCGGCCAGCGGAGCTCTCTAAGGAGGACGATGAGTATGAGGCCTTCCGCAAGAGGATGATGCTGGCCTACCGCTTCCGGCCCAACCCCCTGGTGCGTGCTTCCCCATCCCCCCACAACACGTCTGGCTGGGCCGCATGGTTCCTCACATCACTGTAGGGAGGTGGTGGTGCTGGTAACAGAAGTGTCCCTCCTTCCCTGGTCCAGCTAGGCCAGGTCTCACTAGCACCCCTCCACTTCTCCGCCTGCGTTAGAGCCTTCACACCTCCTGAGAGCCTGCCCTCTCATCTTGGCTCAGCTGCCCCTGGAAGGTTCTGGACAAGAGGAACTGCTCTGTCTTTAGCATTAACGCACTCCCCTTTTTTATCTTTTTTGCCTCCCACAGAACAACCCCAGACGGCCTTACTACTGAGCATTCTGGAGAAACTGCACAAATGTACTTTCCAAACGACTGACCGTCCCTGGACTGTGGAATGTTCCAGCCTGCATTTCTGCCCGCCCTTCCCGTTGTCTCGAGTGTCGTGCCGTGTATTAAAATCCCAGTGCTTGCCCACCGTGGCAGCCTGGTCCTGCCATCGCCAGAAACCTCTCCTGTTCCTTAGCACTGGGACCAGGGTGGGCAGGTGGAGACGGTGTGCTGCTGTGAAGGCTCCTCAGCACCCAAGGAATCCTGGAGAACCACCCGGCCATTTGTCTGCCTGTGGGGTTCCCCCATGATCCTGGGTTGGAGTTGAGGGGCAGACCCGTGGAGCTCCCTCTGAGTGGGGCAGGGTGGCCAGCCTGCAGCCAAAACCTGGCTGCAACTGGGCCAGGGGCATCAGGGGCCTCCCAACCTAGGACTACACTGCAAGAGGAGGTTAGGGAAGGGTCTTGCAGCAGGGCACACCTGTGCCCTTCACCTCGCCAGCAGGTGGTGCTGACGAGGTGCCACACACAGCAAGCCTGGCTGGTGATGGCTGCAGCCCAGGCTTCCCCAAGCGCCCTGGGTCCCACCAGTGTGGGGGACACACGAGTCCCTGGGGCTCATGCCTTAGGGGCACAGCTTCATGGACTGATATACTGTGCTAAGATGTCACCCGCTTCCTGGAGGAGCGGGGGTGGGTGAGTCGCCCATCACCAAGATGTGTGCTAAGAGCTCCCCACGGCTCCAGAGCCCGTGCCTCACATTGGCGCAGAAACCTTCTGGGGATCTTGTTCAGCTGCTGAGTGAGCAGCCTGGGCAGGGTCCCAGGAATCTGCAAGCCATGCTCCCAGTATCAAGGCCTGAGAGGCCCCCACAACTCATTCACCTGCACCACACACGTACACAGTGGGTCCTGCTTAACTCCTGTGGGCTCATGGACTCGGAGGACTTGAGCTGGGCATCAGGCTCCTGAGCCAGCCTGCATTCACACAGTCATTCAGCAAACACTGAGCACCGACTATGTGAACCAGATGGACATGATCTGCCCCTGGGCAGCCACAGTCTGCTGGGAATGTGGCAGTGAACCCCTAACATAATCTGAGACTGATAAATGCTGCAAAGAGGAACTAGGAGCTCTGGTGGAGACAGTCTGGGGAGTGTCCCAATGTGGGAATCCAGGGCCTGAGTCTCAGCAGCAGAGCCCAGGCTGGGGTGACACACGCCACCCTCTCTCCCCAACATGGATGCTATGCCCAGGGCAGGGCAAAGGGGTGACATATGCCTGTGTGTGGAGGCTGCCCAGAGGGCCAGGGTCCCAAGCACAAGGGTGTAGCTATGGGCAGCCAGAGGTTCCAGTGATGGGGACCCCAGGCCTCGGTCCCAGGCACCCTACTGTCTAGGTCAAGGTCACCCTTCCCATCGACTTCTCAGTGTCTGGGAGGCTTGCCAGGCTCAGCCCGTGGACTTTGGCCCTAGCCAGGGGGAGAGTTGGAAGAGGAGGCCTCCAAATACTGTGTGTGTGTGCATGTGCCGGTGCTTCCCGGACACAGAGTGCAAGGTCAGGCCCCTAGACAGGGCTGGACCAGACACCCCTGGCCCTGCAGAGTGAGGGGTGGGCCTGGGGTAGCAAGGAGGGCTGCCTGGAAGAGGGGACATTGGGATCTGCTTTAAGGGGTGAGGAAATACTCAAGTGTCCATCTTGCAGATAGGAGAGAGGTTTTTGGGGTGTTAGCATCGCTAGAGTTGGGAAAGGTCAAGAAATGAGACTGGAGCCTCAGGTCAGCCCAGAGGAACCTGAACTTCACCCCACGGGCAAGTCACCTGGGGAGGGAGGCTGTCAGGCCAGTGGCCAGAAGATCATCTTGTCACTCAGGCTCAGAGATGGGACCCAGCTGACACAAGGCCAAGGGGCTGCATGGAGAAAGGCCTCTGGCTGGGCATGGTGGTGAGGATTAGAATCTTTCCCCAACCCCAGACTGTGGGTGCCCCCAGGGCAGGAATCCAGTGCGCACGTCTCACCCTGTTTCCAGCAGCCACAAGTACCAGATGGGTGAGAGAGCAAGGCTGGTCGGAGGGCATAACCAAGACAGGCACCTCTCCCTACCCTGCAGCCCTCTCCCTGGTCCAGCTTCCCCACCACCCGCCCCCCTTGCAACTCCCCCTGCACCCAGCCCAGCCTCCTCCAGGCTGTTCAGAACCCTCCCATAGCTCCCCCGCTCTGAGTCCGCACCCGCCCCAGACCTAGGCTCCTCTCTGCTGCTCAGCCACAAGCCTGAGCTCTTCTCCCTGCCAGGAACTCTGTTCCCAAACTCTTTATCAAGGTGGCTCCATCCCCACCTTCTAATCTCAGCCTGCCCCTTGAGCCTCCACCCGCCCATGTGAGCAGGGGCCCAGCCTCAGCTGCCCACAAGATGTCCAGGCTATACAGAAGGAACACAGCACGGTATCACTGAGTCTAACGGATTCCCAACCCAGGGCACTGCGTGACCCCCTGCCTTGAGATGGCCCCTAGGCTCAGTCAAAACTTCACAAGTAGACTCGTATTTGAATTTGTGGCCACTGCGTGAAAACTCAAAACCAAGTGCCCTGAAGGGAACTCTGTGAAAACTCAAAACCAAGTGCCCTGAAGGGAACTCTGCGCCCAAGCAGATGAGGTTCCGCCATCAGCGCGCACGGACAATGCCCACTTGATCCCGGGGCGGCGGAGGTCTGGAGACTGTGGGGAGTTACAAAGGGTCGAGGATGCGACGCTGGTGCCTTAGGATGAAGAAAGCAGAAGTGCAGAACAAGGCCCGGAGAACGAATTCCCTTAGAATGAAGTTGCTGGCCCGCGGCCTCCAGGACGCAGCCCCGGGCCTCAGAGCAAAAGCATCCCGAGGTGTCGTGTTCTAGCCTTCAATAAGAGGGAAACTGAGTCTGGGCGGCAGAAACGGCCAAGGGGACCCGGCTGAGTCCGGCGAGGGTGTAGAGGGGGAGGGGCGAGGAGAAGGGGCCGCTTCGAGGGGGAGGGGCCTCGGAGGCTTCCCGGGAGCGCGCAGGGCGGTCACAGCTGCGGCGACCGGACCAGGGCGCAGCGGGGGGCGACCTTTGCGCGGGGCGGGGCCGGGCCGGGCTGGGTCCTTGGCAAACGCCCCCCTCCCGCCCAGACGCGCCGCCGCGGAGGAGCCGAGCGCCCTGGAGGCCGGGCTGACGCCGAGACGGGGTCCGGGCGCCGCCACCATGGACATCCCACCGCTGGCCGGCAAGATTGCGGTTCTGTCGCTCGGCGCCCTCCCGGTGTCCTACGCGCTCAACCACGTCTCGGCGCTCTCGCAGTGCGTGCCGGGAGGACAGGGGCGGCCTCCTGGGGGGCGGCGGGGCCCGGCTGCGGGGGCGGGAGGATGCGCAGGCGGCGGACCCGGATCCCTCGAGCCCTGCGCCTCCGCGGAGCTCCGGCCGCGGGAGGATGGAGGCTGGGCCAGAGGAAACCCCCCCAACCGGAAGTCCCTTTCCGGCAGGCCGAGATGCTCTGTGGTAGGAGTGGGGGCGCTGCTGGGACGTTTGAGGCCCGGGGAGAAAGGATGTTGAGAAGCAGAGCCCCCCACAGGGCAGGGTTTTGGAGGGTTTCTGGGGCTTTCCCAGAGATGTGCCCAGCACGGGCTCCAGAGTCGCCAAGGGTCAAAGTATTGCTCCAGATAAGGTCCCCGTGACCTGGCTCTTGCCACACACACGCTCTGCTCCACCACCCCTGCCAGACGGTCCCTCCATCGCCTGTCTCAGGCCTGGGTCTTTCTTCTGTTAAGGGCTGGCACACCCTGTCCCTAGCCTCAGTTTCCCCTCTATGCTGTGACCTCCCCTGTCCCTGTCTCCTAACCCTAGACCCCAGCCCTGTGCAGCCAGCCACTGGGTACCAGGCATCTGCAAGCTCCTCACACTTCAAAACCCAGCTCAACCTAAGACATGGAGTAAAGGGAGTCTTGACTGTGGGATTGGCCCCTTGGGTACAAATTCCTGGCTCCATCCCCCTGGGCCCTGGGTGAGCCAGGTTGCCTCTGGGAGCCTCAGTTTCTTCATTGTGAAATGAACGTAATGCTAGATCTCATCCCATAGTTATTGTTAAGGATTATGAATAGTGTGCAAAGACTCTGATGTGGTCTCATCTGGTTACTATAATTGTCATTGTGGTCAGATGGAGCCAGGATGGGGATCCTAGGGGTTCACAAGAAGGTAGGAGCCTGGAGAGAGTGTGGAGGAGAGTGTGTGACCCTGGTTAGGTCTCCTGCCCTCTCTGGGCCTTGGTTTGCTTACCTGTGTTGGGGGCTGCCCAGAAACCTGGCTTCTATTATCTATACAACTGGGTGACCTGCCTTATTGGGTTGATGGGGACAGATCAGGGCAGGGGTAGGATGGAGTTGATGGAGGCGCTTGGACTTTAGCCCAGAGGAGTAGGGAGCTTCAGACAGCGAGGTGTACAGAGCCAAGCACTAGAAGACCCCCTGGCAGGCATGGGAGCTGGTTCTGGCCACAGAGGGGCTCAGCGTTGTTGAATGACTGACTGAGCAAATTGAGTCAAACACATATCAGCAAATGACTGGATAAATCATACAGTCAGAAGGGGTTGACAGATGCCCCCTTTGTACCTGGCCCAAGTCAGGCAATGATTCTTTTTGAGGAGTCAGGGATGGCTTCCTGGAGGAGGAGCCATGAAAGATGGGCCTTGAAGGATGAGTAGGAGGTTGCCAAATGGAAAAGAGACTTCTGGAAGGACTTTCCAGGAGGGGGAATCAGCCATGGCAAGAGCCTGGTGATGGGAAAGGGCAGTTTCAGGGAAGGCCGGCATTCCTGGACGGACAGATACTTCAGCCTTGACACCTGGAGCTTCCCAGAGTCTGCTCTTGCCCTCACTGGGCGGGGGGCCGGGAGCGGGGGACGGGAGGGTGCTCAGCACGGGTCCTGGCCTCCCTGACTTGCTTTTCTTCTCCACAGCCCGCTGGGGGTGGTGTTGATGAGTGCCCTGATCTTGGGTCTGCTCTTTGTGGCTATCTACAGCTTGTCCCGCGGGGAGATCTGCTATGACCCGCTCTATGCTGGTGAGTCAGTGGGAGGTTCCTGTGGAAGAGAACTGTGTGAGCAAGGGCCTCCTCCATCAGACTGGGGGCCCTTGAAGGGGCTCCCGTCAGACTGTAGGACCTGGAAGACCCTGGAGAACCCCCATTGATTGGGGAACCTCAGAGGGCCTCCCCCTTGAGACTTGGGACTCCTAAGAGCGGGGACTGTGTCTTCCCATCAGACTGGAAGCCCCTGAAGACTGTTCCTCCCCATCACTCTGGAGTCTCCTTGACAGCAGGGACAGTGCCTCTCCCAGTCTGGGAACCCCCAAAGGCAGGGACTGTGCCTCCCCATGAGGCTAGGCTGTGGGTCATGTGACCTGTGGAGTGGGGACTGGGAGCAGTTGGGTGCAGAGTCCTTGCCTAGAATCTGGGTCCCTGAGCGCAGCCTCAGGCCCCGCCCACACCCAGGGCGTGCCATGCCCATTTTCCCACAGTATTCGCTGTCTTTGCCTTCACCTCGGTGGTAGACCTCCTTATTGCCCTCCAAGAAGATGGCTATGCGGTGGGCTTCATGGAGTTCTACACCAAGGAGGTACGTAGGGGGTGGCCTGGGATGCCCCCTGCCCCGCTGCCTGTCTGAGCCCTGCGCCTGTCCCTGCAGGGCGATCCGTACCTGCGCACTGCGCATGGAGTCTTCATCTGCTACTGGGACGGCACTGTTCACTACCTCCTCTACCTGGCCATGGCTGGTGCCATCCGTAGAAGGTGCGTGTGGTGGGTGGGGTGGCACCGAGACCCTGGGAAGGAGGGCAAGTCCTCAGGTGGGGTCCAGGCCAGGGTGGAGCCAGAAGTGTCGGTAAGGGAAATCAGGAGGCCTCTCCAGGGCTCCAGCCAGGGGTGGTGGGAGAAGGTTTTGGGGAACGTCACAGATGTGAGTGGTGGTCGGCTGTCTTCTCTTGTACTGCCTGGTGCCTGAGCAGCCATTTCTGTCCTTGGATAGAGGATCTGACTGTTCATTCCCTCATTCAACTACCTATTGTCCCTTCTGGCCTGGGCAAAACTGGGAGGCACCCAGAGCTGTGGAGCCCATGGTGGTTCCTGAGCCCTTGCTGGGGCTCTGAGACCAGGGGATGGGCATCTACTGGTCACCGTCCATCCCTCACTCAGGAAGAGGTACCGGAATCTTGGACTCTACTGGCTGGGATCCTTCATCATGAGCATCCTCGTGTTCCTCCCAGGAAACATCCTTGGTAAAGATTCGGCTTTGAGGAATCCCATCCCCTACAGGCTGGGTCACTGCTGTGCGCCTGGAGGTCCCCACTGGGTCCTTCGTCCCCTCCCCAGTGCCTGTAGAGGGCCCCCCAACCGTGGCTGTCCATGCACAGCCTCAGCCAGTAGCCTGCCCCGGCCTCTCCTCATTTCCTCCTGGGTGGAGGCATGTTCCACTTTCCTGCCTAGGCTGCTAGGCTCCTGATCCCAGTGGTTTGGCCCAGAATGCTCTTGACACAGGAAGGGAGTTTTAAGGTGGATCCGGGGGGGCAGAGTGAAAGCTTCATAGATAGGCCTTGGGAGGTTGAGCAGAGAAGGCAGCCCAGGATGTGGGGATGGCTGAGCAGGAGGAACCCCAAGGTGTATCCAGGGGGAGCAAAGATCAGCTAAAGTGTAGAGCCATATCCAGAAGGTAAATCGAAGCATGCCAGGCTGAGGAGCGTGGACATCAACTTTTGGGCATCGGGGAGCCAGTGGTGTTAGAGTTTGAGCAAGGATGGCATTTAAAAATCAAGACTTACAGCTAGGGGCTCTAGCATGGCCCAGCTAACAGGTCTAGCCAGGCCTGGGAGATCCTCGCTGAGTGACACCCCCTCTCTCCTACCATGACAGGCAAATACAGCTCAGAGATCAGGCCTTCCTTCTTCCTTGCCATCCCCTATGTGCTGGTCCCTTGCTGGGCTGGCATGAGGGTCTTCAGCCAGTCCCAGGCGCCAACCTGTTGCACCCCCAACGTGGTGAGTGCTTTGCCCCCAGCAGGCCTCGTGCCAACATGCCTGAATGTCCCCCATTTGAGTTGCTTCTGGTCAAAAACGTTGTCTCTTGGGAGGGATCTCCTTGGTCATTGGAAAGAAGGGATGGGCCTTTATTGAATGCCTCTTGGATACCAGACTTCTCATGTGGGCTTTCCCCCATGTGCAGGCGCAGGAGGAACAAAGAAAGGGCCTCCTGCAGCGCCCCATTGACCTGGCCCTCGTCATCTACCTCGCCCTTGCTGGGTTCTTCACCCTCTTTCGGGGACTGGTGAGTCTGTGCTGGCCAGCCTACCCTTCCCCTGCCTCCAGCCCCACCCTTCTCCTGCCTCCAGGCCCTCTTCTCCCACACATGTTCCTTTACCCAGTGCAGAAAGGCCACTGCTGTCCCATCTAATCATCCAGGGAAGTTCTTCATCAAGTCTGACCTGAGTGTTCCATACAAAGCTCCATGCCTTGTGGGCTTCTTCCCAGCTCCAATATCCGTGGGTTCCCAGCCAGAGGGAGAGAACTAGGGTTGGGGGAGGCCAGAGCAAGGGGTGTGGGCACCGCCTGGGAGAGTGGAGAAGGCTTCTTGTAGGAGGGATGTTTGAGGTGGGTTGTTGGTTTGTCTGTCTACCCCAGGTGGTGCTTGACTGCCCCACAGATGCCTGCTTTGTCTACATCTATCAGTATGAGCCATACTTGCGAGACCCCGTGGCCTATCCAAAGGTGCAGGTGAGAGGGCAGGTGGGAGGAGAGGGCAGGTGGGAGGAGAGGGCAGGTGGGAGGAGAGGGCCATGGTCCTGTGGCAGGTAGGGGTCCACTGGGCCTCTTTGAAGCAGGTGCCAGGAACACAAGTCAAACTGGCAGAAACACAGATGGAATTTATTGCCCTACCAAAAAAGTACAGATATAGTCTTCAGGTATGGCTGGATCCAGGAGCTCAAGGATAGCTCTGTCTCTGGGCTCTGCTTTCTTTGTATGGGCTCCAATCCCAGGTAGTCCCTTTGTGGGATGGCGCCTTGGGTGGCTCCAGGCCTCCATCTGCCCTACTTAGCCACCCCAGAGGAATGTGAGCCCTTATTTCCCAAGAGCTTAAGCACAAGTCTCAAGCAGGCTCCAATTGGCCCAGTTTAAGTCACATGCCCATCTCCTAGCTGATCATTATGGTGGGGGCGGGGGGGGATGTTCTGATTGGCCAGGCCAGGATCATATGCCACTTCATAAGTAAGGTGGGTGGGCTCAGTATATGTATGTGTATGTGTGTGTGTGTGTGGGGGGGATACCCAAGAGAGAGAGAGGAGTAGTTTGCACAGGGTTGGGATGTCCAGAGAGCTTCCATCCTGGGTGGGGTCTGAGACTGGCCAGATCCTCCCTGGGGCCCCCACCTCAGGGGTCTCAGGAAACCTGGCTGGGGCAGCTGCTCATCCATTAGCTCTGTGCCTCTCAGATGCTGGTGTACATGTTCTATGTGCTGCCCTTCTGTGGCCTGGCTGCCTATGCCCTCATCTTTCCCGGCTGCTCCTGGCTGCCTGACTGGGCCTTGGTGTTTGCTGGAGCCATTGGCCAGGTGAGGTGGGGCAGGGGCGGGGTGGAGTGGGCAGGTGCAAAGGGAAGAGTTTCCACCTACCCGTCAATTGCTTCTGTGCTCACCAAAGGCAGGGTGATGCTGGGTCCCTGAGAGTCCCCAGCCCCAGCTTGGTACCCCAGGATTCTCTAATCTGAGGGAGAAAGAGCTAGACACAGACACCCCCAACCTCATGGGATCAGAACCAGAGAGAGGGAGGGATAGGGGCTGAGAGGGATTCCAGAGGGGGAAAGTGTCCTAGAAGAGGGAGCATAGAGGCTGGGCTTTGACATATAGATTTGAGTTCTCCAGGCAGGGAAGGGCATTCCAGAAATGGGAACAGCATAAGGAAAGACACAGAGGGGGACAGTGACTTAGAAGAGCTGTAACATGGGGAAAGGCAGAGGCAAGAGAAATTGGCAGCTACACGCTGAGGGCTTTGAACTCTGAGCTTGGGAGCTTGTGCTGAGAATGACGGGGAGCCATGGGAAGTGTTTGAGCAGTGAAGGGCCCAGTCAGAGCTGGGGGGCCTATTTCTGGGTTCCAGATGGGAAGTGATAAAGCCTGGGCCCAGGGGGGACAGTGGGAACCAGGAGAACATCTGTGAGGTAGGATCTACAGGATTCGTGTCAAGGCCATCTGCCTGGGGTGGGGAAGAGCAGGAGGAGCAGCTGGATCCAGGTCAGAGGGATGGGGTGCAGGGCCCAGCAGACGGAGTGAAGACGGTTCTGGTCAGGCAGCTGGGGAGAGGCTCACAGACAGACAGCTGGACAAGGACAGACAGGACATGTGGGGACAGGGATATTTAGACACAGACAGATGAATTGGAGAGGGGAGACAGGTAGGTCAACAGAGCCAGCGAGAAAGGGATGGGGACGCTCAGGGCTCCCCAGGGTGGGATGTCGGTGATGCTGGGACTTGTTCTCTTCTGGCGCCTGACATCCGTCCTCTCTGTGTGGCCACTAGGCACAGTTCTCGCACATGGGTGCCTCCATGCACCTGCGCACGCCCTTCACCTACCGTGTGCCCGATGACACCTGGGCCTGCTTCTTCGTGTGCAACCTGCTGTATGCACTGGGCCCCCACCTGCTGGCCTATCGCTGCCTGCGGTGGCCCGCCTTCTTCCTGCGCCCGCCCCCTGGCGCCCCAGCCCACCACAAGAAGCAGCACTGAGCAGGCCGTGGGACTCCCCAGAACTCGGTTTACATGCCTGGCAGGCCCTGCCCTAGGAAGGGTGGGTTGGGTTTTTTAGAGGAAGCAGGTACATCTCTGGGGTGTCTTCGGTCCTGGCTATGGTGGTTTCAGGCCAGGGGGTGGGATGGGAGACCCAAGCACAGAAGGCCACAGCCATGCTCAACTGTCAGGATGCCCCAACCCCACATGGACTCTTCTAATCCCTCCTAGAATTTACCCATCATCCTCCCATGGATCCTTTTAGTAAAAACCCTTTTGATGCCCAAAATGTTGCTGCCTGAGTGTTTCAGGATGCAGGGGCAAGGGACCTGCTTCTCAGACCCCACAAAGGCCTACCCATCACTGCCAGTATGCCCGTCAGGAGCTGGAGGTGCTGGACAGCAGAAGTCTGCCTCTGGTTCCTGTGCATGGCTCCATCTCCCAGACCAGGAAAACCGAGGCTCAGAGAGGACCAGACACCCGCCTGAGGTCACAATCAGGAGAGAAGAGTTCGATGTCCAAGCTCTGCCAATAAATTATAATAACAAATAGTGTGGCACAGTTATTAAGCACCTACTGCATACATGCCAGGGGCTAACCTCACGTGCTACATATTCCAGATGGGGAAACTGAGCCTGCAGGAGGTGAAGGTCCTTGCTGAGCTAGGGACCAAGTCTTGGCCCAGCCCATTCAACCACAGAGCCCATAACCCTGCCTCTGCTATCTGGTTGGCTCATATTTTGGGGAAACTGAGGTGGGGGGGGCAGCCAGGGGGTTGGGGGAAGGGCTCATTGTTTCCTGATTCAATTTTTGAACTTGTGTGAAGGGCCAGGTTCAGGGGTGATTGGGCCCCAGAGTGGGTCAAGGGCTTGATCAGACTCTTCTGCTCCCCGCCTCTACCAACACTTATTAGGCACCAGTCTGGCCAATGGATCTTCACCAAAGAACCAGCAGTCCATATCCCAGAAGTGGAAACTGATGATCAGAGAGACCAAGCGTCTCTTCGAAGGGCCCACAGTGAGTGAGGGGCAGAGTAGGATTTGGCCCTGTTGCTGCATATCCCCTCTGCAGAGTGTGTGATTGTTGTGGGTCCCCCATCCTGGAGAGTGAGCACCTTTTGCCAGAGCCCAAGACACCGTCATATCAGCCAGTGACAAACGGGAAAACTGAGACATGCCAGCGGAGCCCCTCCCCCAGTTTATTCAGCCCCCTGCCCACGCAGGACAACCAAGTTGGAAGACTCCATCAGGCCCCCCTCCTCCATTTTAAAGATGGTTAAACTGAGGCCCAGAGAGGTGCTTCGGCGGGCCCAAGGCCAGCCAGTAAGGGCAGGGACCTAGTTCTGCACTCACTGTTGAGCGTGGTCCTTTCTCCTCCCGCCGCCGGGTTTCCTATCCGTGTAGCGCGCGCCGCTGCGTTCCCTTTAACGCCCCTCCTTCCGCCTCCCTCCTCCCCTTGCAGGCAGACGCCGGGATTGCGCCGCCTGCCGGAACCTGCCCAGTCCTTCCCCGGTGTGCGGGGAGCGCAGTCCCGGCGCGTAGGGGCCGCTCGGCGGGGGCCGCACGGGCAAGATGGTGAGTGGGGCGGCGGGCGCGGGTCCCGGTAGGTCCGTCTCTGGGGCTCTGTCTCTCCGTGTCTCTGAATCCACGTCCCTCGGTGTCTCCCTCCTCAGTCTCTCTCCCCTCCTCAGTCTCTCCCATCCCTTCTCTCTCACCCTCTTATAGCTCTCTTTCTCGAACTCTCTGCCTCTCCTTCTCTATCCCTTTCCGTCTCCCCCTACTTTTTTTTTTTTTTCCTGGTCCCTTTTCTCTCCCTTTCTCGGAGTCTGTCTCTTCCTACCTCCATGTCTCTCTCTTCTCTGTCTCTTTTCCTCTTGGTCTCTCCCTTTCAGTCTCTGGCTTTCCTTGTGCATCTCTGTCTCTCCATCTTTCCTTATCCTTCTCTGTGTCTCCCTTTGCATCTCTGTCTCTCTCCATCTTTCCTTCCTCTTCTTTCCTTCTGGTTCTCTCTCTTCTGTCTCTCCCTCTCTGTCTCCATCTCTCCCTGCCTTTCTCTCTCTCTCTTTCCCTGTTCTCGCCCTCTATCTCTACCACCCACTCGCGCCCCCCACCCCCACCCCGGCCCGGTTTGCTGCAGTCTCTTGGCGCACGGATAACCTTGCCGCTGCTCTACTCCAGCTCCTTCCCCTCCCCCCCAGTCCTGGGCTTGGGCCGGAGAGAGAAGGGGGCGGGACTCCGAGCCTCCAGTGTTGGGGTTAGGGGGTCAGGCGGGTTGCCCGCACAAGACTAAGGGAGGGTGAGCCCAGAGGTGTGGGCTTTGCGCAGGAAGGAGGGTGAGAGATCCTGGGAGGGTTGCGGGGGTAGGGGGGGTCTGCCAGCCTTCTCCTTGGGGGAGTCCTCTGGGACTCTGGCCCGGGTGGGGGCCTCTGCATGTGAGATGTCCTCTCCGCGGTGAAGGAAGGCCAGGGGGCTAGTCCTCCGAAAGGCAAAGGCCAGGAGGCTGGACTGAGCGCCCGATGCTCCCAGGTGTGTGCTCGGGCGGCCCTCGGTCCCGGCGCGCTCTGGGCCGCGGCCTGGGGAGTCCTGCTGCTCACGGCCACCGCGGGGGCGCAGCGCGGCCGGAAGAAGGTCGTGCACGTGCTCGGTGAGTCAGGGCCGCGGAAGCGGGTCTTGCCCCGCAGAAGCCGTGGCCAAGTGGGATCGCCTGGGCGCACGGAGCGGGGAGGGCGCGCTGGGCGTTCCTGATGGCCACAGTCCCGCCCAGTTCCTCCCCGTCTGAGTCCCCGCCCCCCCCAGTCCCCTCCCTGAACCCCTTTACCCTGCTGATCTCCTGACCCTCACCCGAGTCGTCTTCATACGTCCCTTCCCCAGGGTCCCCCTCCCCAGGGTGCCCCGCCCCTAGGACCTCTTCTGAACCCTGTTTGGTCGCCCGCAGAGGGCGAGTCAGGCTCGGTGGTGGTGCAGACGGCGCCAGGGCAGGTGGTCAGCCACCGAGGCGGAACTATCGTCTTGCCCTGCCGTTACCACTACGAGGCAGCTGCCCAGGGTCACGACGGCGTCCGCCTCAAGTGGACCAAGGTGGTGGACCCGCTGGCCTTTGCTGATGTCTTCGTGGCACTGGGCCCCCAACACCGGGCGTTTGGCAGCTACCGCGGGCGGGCCGAGCTGCAGGGGGATGGGCCCGGGGACGCCTCTCTGGTTCTCCGAAACGTCACACTGCAGGATTACGGGCGCTATGAGTGTGAGGTCACCAATGAGTTGGAGGATGACACTGGCATGGTCAAGCTGGACCTGGAAGGTAACCAGCTCGTGAGCAAGATGAAGCGTGATTCTAAGAGAGGAGAGGGGGGAGTATGGCAAGGGACAGAAACCAAATCAAGTTGACCTGAAGGCATTTAGGGGATTGGGGGGGTAGGGTAATGGTTCTGATTTGGGGTGATTTTGCTCCCCAGGGACACTGGCAATGTCTAGAAGAGAGTTGCTGGTGGCTTCTAGTGGGTAGAGGCCAGGGATGCTGCAAAACATCCTACCATGCACAGGACAGTCCCCCACAGCAAAGAATGATCCAGTCCAAAATGTCAGTAGTAAGGACGTTGGGAAATCCTGGGGTAGGTAGGATCCAGGCACTCACAGTAGGTCAGGAATCCCTCCCTCATCTCTGCTTCCATGGGTGGGCTTTCCTCTGGCAGCTTTCCCCTGATGGAACCAAAAAGTAGTGCCAGGCTTCCCTTCCACCCTCACAGCTTAGCAACTGATTTCCTAGGAGTGCTAGCTAGAGTCCCAGAGTTGTCCCTCATAGGCCCAGCTTGAGTCCTGTGCCCATCCGTGAGCCAATCACTGTGGCTGGGAGATAGGATGCCCTGATTGGCTGACCATGGAGCTGGGAGGTGGGGTTTCTATCTGAAGAATTCTCTCTCACCTGGTTTGTTTCCTCAGTTCACCTTAGAAGATGCTAGGAGAGGTTTCAGAGCCCTCACTTGCTGAACTTCCCAACAATAGCAAATAACAACACTAGCAGCAGCAGCTCTCCATTATTGGGCATCTTCTATGTGCCAGGCACTTGAAGAGCTCTCTGGAGTTTCTCATTTAATTTTCCCAAAACCCTGAGGGAGACACTATTACCAGCAGATAGGCAACTGCCTCAGAGAGGTGAGAGCCTTGCCCAGGGCACATGCCAGTGAGTGGCAGAGCCAGGACTCAAACTCTTGTCTGTCAGGCTCCAGGTCTTCTCTCTGGCCCCTGTTCCGCTCCTTCCTGCCTCTGCTGAGAGTACCCAACTCACCCCAAGGTCCGCCCCTCAAACACAGACACACAGAATGCTTGTGAGCCAAGTTGACTGGGAGTCCCATGAGGGACGAGTTGTAAGAACTGAAGGTGGAAGGGAAACCGATTGCTCTGGACAATGCTGAGGATCAAAGGGATCCTTGCCCAAGGTCAGCCATTCAGGGGCTCCCAGTGTTGGGACGTCAGCACTGGACATAGACATTCCCAGCTCCATGGACTGAGGGCTTAACCAGAGGGAAGGTCATAGTGCTGGGAGAATCTCAGAAGCACATAGGACTGAATGGAGGAGGGTTGTGGGAGCTGGGTTTTGAAGAATGAATAGGAATTCAATAGGTGGAAAGAACATGAGCAAAGGTCTCCAGCAGTGAAAAGGGGTGGACATGATGAAGTATGTTAAAGAGGAGGGTCAAGTGAATCCCAAGCTTAAGACAAAGGGGGCCATGAGGGGTGTGAGCTGAGGAAAGGCATGGTCAGGTCTGAGGCCATGCCTCAGAGAGAGAGGAGGACCGGAAAGTCTAGGTTGAAGAGTCGCACAGCACCCCAGATGTCAGGTGAGGGGGGCAGCTGGGGGGCCTGATCTGACTCGCATGTATCCTCCCAGGTGTGGTCTTCCCTTACCACCCCCGTGGAGGCCGCTACAAGCTGACCTTCATGGAGGCGCAGCGCGCATGCGCTGAGCAAGACGGCATCCTGGCGTCGGCCGAGCAGCTGCACGCGGCCTGGCGCGACGGCCTGGACTGGTGTAACGCGGGCTGGCTGCGCGACGGCTCCGTGCAGTACCCGGTGAGCCAGCCCCGGGAGCCCTGCGGCGGCCTGGGCGGGGCCGGGAGCACCGGGGTCGGCAGTGGTGCCTCCGGGGGCGTGCGCAACTACGGCTACCGCCATAATGCTGAGGAACGCTACGACGCCTTCTGCTTCACATCCAACCTCCCGGGTGCGTAGGCCCCGCCCCTGGGGAAGGCCACGCTCCCTGCAAGCCCGGGCCCCGCCCCGGCCATGAGGCCCTGCCCCCAGACTGGCCTCTCCTGGGTCCCACTACTTCTCAGTCTCTCTTTCCCACCCTCCACCCCTCAGGTCCCTCTCCTCCGCCCTTCCTCCTCACACCGGCCCTCGGGGGTCCGGACCAGGAGATCCCTCCCACAGGACAGCCACGGCGTGGCAATCAAGCATTGCCTGGCACCAACACTGCCCTAGCTGAGGCTGGGGTCCCAGGCTGCAGGGGAGCGGGTGTTCTTGAATCCTGAGGCTGGGGTCCTGGGCTGCAGGCGGTGGAGGGTGTCCTGAATCCCGAGGCCGCGTCCCGGGAGCAGCCCTAACCATCCTCCCACCCCCTCGCAGGGCGCGTGTTCTTCCTGAAGCCGCTGCGGCCAGTGCCTTTCTCAGGAGCAGCGCGCGCGTGCGCGGCGCGCGGCGCGGTCGTGGCCAAGGTGGGGCAGCTGTTCGCCGCGTGGAAGCTGCAGCTGCTGGACCGCTGCACCGCGGGCTGGCTGGCCGACGGGAGCGCGCGCTACCCCATCGTGAATCCGCGCGCGCGCTGCGGCGGCCGCCGGGCCGGCGTGCGCAGCCTCGGCTTCCCGGACGCCACGCGCCGCCTCTTCGGCGTCTACTGCTACCGGGCGCCCGGCGCGCCGGACCCCGCACCCGGGGGCTGGGGCTGGGGCTGGGCCGGAGGCGGTGGCTGGGCCGGAGGCGCGCGCGACCCCGACGCCTGGACCCCGCTGCGCGTCTAGACCCGGGCGCGGATGGCCGAGGTGCGGACAGCTGGGGCCCTCGGCAGCTGGCTGAGTGCCTTGCGGTCCCTTGGAGGCGGACCACGCCCCTGAAGACTGGCCACGCGCCCTGCGGTGCCTCCTGCGGGCCTTGAACACTGGCTACACCCCCTGAGATCCCCAGAGCCTGGTCAGTCCCTGGAGACATGTCCCTTGGAATCCCCCCGGAGACTGACCAGGCCGCACCTCTCCTAGACGGTGGATTTCTCCTCCTCCCCTGACACACCCCCTGAAGACCCCTGGAGGCCAATAGACCCTGAGGTCCCCTGAAGACTGGCCACGCCTCCCAAGGTCACCTGAAAACAGACGGAACCACTCCCGAGGTCTCCTGGAGGCTGGACCCCCGGGATTGTCTGGAGACTGCCCACAAGTCCTTTGCATCTCCCTGGAGACTGAAGACTGTTCCCTTAACGGTCACCTGGACACTGAACCCTCCTCCCCATCACTTGTAGAGAAACCAGAAACCTCAGAGTTCGCCAGATGACCATGCTACTGTGGTCCCATGGAGATTGGGCTCCTGTTCTCTTCCCTACGGTGACCTATAGATTGGGTACTCCCATTCTTCCCCACTCCCCATGAGTCCCCCAAAGTTTCCTGAGTAACAGGCCACGGTCTCTAGGTCACCGTGGAGAACAACAGCCCCACCCCTCTAGTTTAAGGGGACCACCCTTGTCTGTCACCTGAAGACAAACTGACATGCCCCCCAGCTGGCCCGCATGCCTGGCGGCCATGCCCCACTCCCTGGGTATTTCTCTGAAGGGAGCAAATCCGCCCCCACCTGACAGCCCCTTTCCTGGCTGTCACCAAAGAAACCACCACCCCATCCCACTCCCTACCTCCACCCCAAACCCCACCCCACCCCCCTGCCCAGGGACCCATAAGATCTATGTCACTCGCTATGGAGACAAGCCACCCCGTTTGCCATTGTTTCCAAGACGACCAGCCCAGCTTCTACCTGTCGCCTAGAGTCACACAGTCCTCCCCTCATCAGTCACACTCATGGAGATGGTGCCTCCCTCCTCTAGCTGTAACCATGGATACCACACATTTTACATCTCACCAGCCCCCACCCCAGAGACCTACAACTTCACTTCCGGCTGTCTCCTTCCTGACCAACAGCCGTGGAGATCACCCTCTCTCCAACTGGCCAGAGAGTGACCCAACGTTTGGTTCTCCAGCTTTCACCGTGGAAACAGGCTGCCCCTTTCCCCAGGCCCACCCCAGCTCCTTACCACTCTGCAAGCTCCGCACCCAGTTGGCTTGGACCCCATAGCTGTTGCCGTGGAGACCAAACTCTGATGTCTGAGGTAACAGAACACCTGTCCCCCTAGGATTTCTCTGGTCGGCAGGGCCCTGCCCCACCGAGTTGTAACTATAGAGACAGTCAACACTGTCCACATGACAACCGACTTCCCAGCTCTCAGGAACTTCTCACCATGGGCTGGAACTGCGCCCCCTGTGTGCCCTGGCCCTTTGAGCTGGGCAAGCACTGGGCTCCCCTTTTCCTCTCTCAGACCACGTTCCCATTCTCACCAAGTTCCTCTCTCCTTCCCTAACACCCCCCCCACACACACACACACAGGCACACACATATTCCTCCTTAGAGATCCAGGAAAGGGAGTGTCCTTAAACCTCAAAATCCACCCTGAGCTCTAAGGGGCAATTCGTGCTAAGTCAGGACCCAGCCAAACTCCCCATTGTTGAGAGCCAGCTGGAGGAAACAGTCCATGAACAGGGCCACTGCAGCGGGGGGAGACCGCAGTTCTGAGGTCTCGCCTGGAGTAACACTGGGGTCCCTCCTAGAGCCCTCCTTATTGTCACATCCATCTCAAGGAAACCCATCTGTGAGTTTTGGAACCAGGTGTGCTTGGGTTCGAATCCTGCTTCTGTAACCAAGTGACAAAATCCCTGAGCTGTTTCCCACTCTGCACTAGGGCTGTTCTGAGGTCCCAGGGACTGCAAGCATAGAGCAGGGGCTCAATCTTTGTGGGGTTTTTTTGATGAATGAGTAAATGAGGCAGCCAGTGGGTAATTACTTCATAAATGCACTTTGGTGAACAAAATGGTTCCCAGGTGGGGATGCTTGGTGATGATGCGGTTGGGAAGCATCTCCCCTCATTCCTCAGGACCACGCCCCCTCCCCAATCTCTCTCTCCTCTCTCTTCCCCCATCTTGCCCTCATTCTCTCCCTTGAGCCATGCCCACCCACCCTCCCATGGGTCTCAGCTTGTCCTTCTCAGCCATGTCCTGATTGGGTAACTCACAAATCCAGTGGTTCCTCTCAATTCCCCAGGCGCAAAGTGTGTGAAACTGGAAGGTGAGTCCTGTGCCAGGAAGGCAGAGAGGTTGCAAATTTTCTCTGGGGTGGAGGTGGGGGTGGGGGTGGGAGGAGTGTGGGCTGAGGAGCATTGAAAGTTTCTGGGATAAAAACAAAAGGAGTTGAGAAAAATGTGTAAAAGTCTGATTAGGCTGTAGAAGTGGAATGGTTGATTTCACTGCTGGTCCTTCAATATCAGACGTGACAGGGCTCTCAGACTCAAACCACTCATCTGAAGCCAGGGCTCCAGCTGGGCCTTAGCTTCCTCCAACAGAGGAATGGTAAGGGACATGTTTCCAGAGATGAATGCATAGAATTTCTTTCATCCCACCTTTTCCCTGCTGGCATTCTTTCTCCCAGGGGTTCCAGCTACCTGGCTTTCTCTTGAGTATGTAACTTTATCTTCTCCTTCCATGAGAGTCAGCAGGGGCTGACTCCACCCCTTTCCAGCTCAGCCAACGGGTCCTATGGCTCATCTCCCTGGGCAACTCTGATTGGTCCAGGAGTGGACATGGACCCATGCAGACCAATGAGACTCAGTCCCTAGGATTTTGGTGGACCGACTGGGCAGAGGGAACCTTCCTTCAGCTGGGGTCGCTGTGTTGTTGGATTGGAGGTCTTCAGGGCTCATCTGTTACATGGCAACCTGGATAGAACCCTCCCTGAAGCCAGATATTCAGGAAAATGTCTATCACTCCTGTCCTCCACCACCCAGTTCACTTCCCAGAGACATCCAAAGTTTCTTACATGTCTTTCAGGAGATGTTTTATGTTCATTCAAGCAAACATGCATATATATTTCTTTTCCCCATTTTTACACAAATGATAGTGTGCAACGTATACTTTCTTATATCGTAAAATTCACACATAAAACTCACCATCATAAACATTTTAAAGTGTTCAATTCAGTGGCATTTAGTACATTCACAGTGTGGTGCAACCATCACCTCTGTCTAGTTCTGAGATATTTTCATCACCCCAAAAGAAAACCCAGTACTCATTAAGCAGTTACTCCCCATTCCTCCCTCCTCACTCCCCTGCCCTGGCAACTGCTAATCTACTTTCTCCTCTAAGGGTTTGCCTGTTCTAGATATTTCGTATGAATAGAATCATACGATATGTGTCCTTCTGCGTCTGGCTTCTTTCACTTGATGTAATGTTTTTGAGGTTCATCTATGTTGTGACGTGTATCAGAACTTCATTCCTTTTTATGGCTGAATAATATTTCATGGTATGTATGTATCACATTTTGTTTATCCACTCCTCAGTTGATGGACATTTGGATTGTTTCCACCATTTGGCTATTGTGAATAACACTGCTGTGAACATTCATGTGCTGTATATACTTTTAAAGTAACTCTTCTTCTAGTTAATATCTTTGAGATAGTTTCCATCAGTGTATAAAGATCACACACACACACACACGTGTTCTTTTGAAGTTTGGCAGAGTATTCCTTATTTGGATGCACCATAATTTTTGTAGCTAATCTCCTAATGGTGGACATTTAGATCATTTCTCATATTTTGCTGTGAGTAATAAGTACCCACATCATCTCACACAAGTGCAAGTATAACTGGAGGATGATATCAGGAGTTGTTTGATCAAGGAGTCAAAACTTGCCATTTTGATAGTGATCTCCACCTCTTCTTAAAGGTGGAGCCAATTTATACCCCATCAATAATAGATGTACTCACCTGTTTCCACACAACCTCACCAGCATTGTGTGTTATCACTTTTTGCCTTAGCCCACCTGATAGGTGAAAAATGATATCTCACTGTGGTTGTCACTTGCCATTCTCTTATTATGTGTGAAGCTGAACATACTCCACTTTGACCCTAGGTGCATAAATCGTTTTCAGTTCAGGTACATTGTCATCGTTGATCTATGCAAGGCGCCTCTCTTATTAGATTTGTTTATTCCCTTTTATTTGTATGCCCTTGTTTCTGTATCTTGGTGCTCTTGCAAAGTGTGTATTACTTTGTTGAGCATATATTGTAGTTTAGCCATCTGTATTTCCTTTTCTGTGAACTTTTTGTTCAGATCCTTTGCCCATTTGGCTACTGGATTATTAGTCTTTTTCCTATTGATTAGTAGGGCTCTTTATATATTAAGGCAACAAGTCCTTTCTCTCTGATATGAAAAATTGTTTCCAGACTTGGGATGTGCCTTTTGACCTTGTTTGTGGTTTGTTGCTACTATTGCTTTTAGTATAAAGCCCAAACTCCTCACTATAGCCCATATGGCCCTCAGTGGTCCATCCTCTGCCTCTCTGATCTCATCTCCCTCCGCTCTCTACCTCTATCACTCCACTCCAGCCACTATGGACTTCTTGCTGTTTCTCAAATGAGCCATGTTCCCTTCTGCAAGAGGATTTTTGCCTCTGCTCTTCCCTCTGCCTGAAACTCTCTTCCTTTCTTCCCCTCCTTGTCTATTAATGCTACTCCTCCTTTAGATTCAATTCACCTCCTCTAGGGAGCCTTCCCTGACCATCTCCCAGGGGCCATGTCTGTATGGTTCACAACTATCTCCCTTGCATCCAGAACAGTACATGGCTCATAATAGCTGCTCAGTAAATACCCGCTGAGTGAATGAAAGAAGGAAGGTGTCAGGAGGTGACAGGCAAATTGAACTGTTAAAAAATTTTATTAAAATGTCCAAGAAGTACATTAATATCCACAGTGTCAGATACCACAGACCCACGGAACACTGCAGCTCACCACAAAACCAGCAGGCCCCGAACCTGTTCACGTGCACACACACACGCATGCCACGCACGTGGCACACGCAGACACACACGCACATCCCAAAGGGAAAGACCAAAAGACAAACCACCCACTTTAGAAAAGACCGGAGCCCCCTCCCACCATGGAGCTGGGGCGGGGACAGGGCAAGAGGCTGAGGGGGCCAAGGGCAGGGAGCATGAACCAAGAACCCCCAAAAAAGTTGTATCCCCAGCACCCTCCCCAAACAAAAAAAATTCTTTGTGACATGGATGACTGAAGATGTGTTATTATTACTAAACTTCTTAAACCAAGAATTTTCAAAGCAAGAAGGCAAACCTATATCCCTGGCTTTCTCAACAATAACCACAAGGTGGAACAGTGGATGATGTCTATAGCAGAGAAGACTGAAAACCAAGGTCAAGGATGAGAGTCTAGTTTGCACTTCTCAATCTTTTCCTAAACCTGCCTGTGTGCGAGAGAGCACGTGCAATTGTGTTTCAGTCCCTCCCCCAAAGTAGAGAGCAGTGTTTGGAGTCAGACAGAAACAGGACCAAATCCTTACTCCTGTCTTGGCTGTGACTTCAAGCCACTGCCATTCCCTTATCTGAGCCTCAGTTTTATCATGTGTAAAATGGGAAAATAATGGTTCTTAAGTTGCTGGGCTGTTGAGAAGATTCAAGGAGATAGTGTGTAAGTCTAGCATGGTACCTACTCCATAGTTGTCAACTATGATTCTTACTTCCCAGGAGGGATATAGGCACAGTCAACACATTTCTTTTTCTACTGAACCCTTAGATGGACCATATATTGGCCTATTTTTGTTTCCTGCAGAGGGCCATTCTCCACTGTGGTTTTTAACACTAATCCACAGATTTTACCCAGACTAGAGGAGTTGAGAGTGGACAAAACATAGAGGAAAAACTGGATCTTTCCTGCCAGAGATCAGGGAGCCGGATCCTGACCTTCAGCTTGGAAAGTCCTTTTACAGGTTGCCAATTGAAGAGAGGAAGGCCAGGGGAGTTCTTTCCCACTTAAAAAATTTAAAAACCATGAGAGAAAAATATGTGTATGTGTTTCGGTTTTAACACTGTGCATCTCTCTACAACATGACCTCAGGTAGATGTCACTACTTCAAGTTTTAAGTGTTTCTAGTCCTCCAGGCAATGGATGGAGACAAGGATGGGGGGGCAGGGGCGGGGCCCAGGGCAGGGGCACTACCAATGTCTGCTTGAGGGATGGGGACGTACGGGCACTGAGCTAGAAAACTTGGCACCTCCTTGGTCCAGGAATGAGGTTCTTTGTCTCCCTGAGAGATGGAGTGGGAAGAAATCTGGGCTCGTAGAGCCCTAAACATCCTCTCCTCTGTGTGTGTGTGTGAGATTCACCACACATGCAGAACCACCAAATCTCAGCACTGGACTAGACCTAGGAGGGCAAGCAATACACCTTCCCTCCATTGCCCACATATTGCTCTGACAATTCTGACCCCAACTCTGAGGGCACAGAGGGAGGTTGTTCTAAAAACATTCCTAAAATTCAGCACATAAGAGCTCCACACTCTGTTTATCCACCAAGACCAAAGACCGAACTTGGGCTGAAGCCCAAGGTGAAGGACAAGCAGGTGTCACGTTCCAGCAGTGTGCTTCCATGTAGATTTCTACTCCCAGAGCCTATGACCTTAACCAAAGGCTTCAGGCTGCACTTAGGACATCTGACAATTTACTAAGCCTGAATCTCTGGTGTGAAAAGCAATTCATTAGTGTGAATCCAAACATACACTCTTGCACTCTCATCAAACCCTTATTTCAACAAGTGTGGCGATCCGCCTTGTCAACAAAAGACTAAACCAGTGCAAAGAATGATCTTTGCCTATTGTGCTTCCTTCCAGTGGGAGATGCTCCCAGAGTTCAGCCTGACTGGAACTGGATTTTCAGACACGTGGCTACGCCTGCCAAGAGGACCTGTGTATGTAAGAAAGAGGAGAGAGGAGCTTTTTACAAAGGATTATGTGTAGAGGAATGTGGTTTGGGGCTCAGGGGCTTCCAGACCCTCTTGTTTCTCTCTGGGCTCTGTCTCCCCAGGTGAAAGCTCCAGAGGAGGTGTGGGAAGGGGGTTGTGCTTTCTTGCGCCTGGTTCTTCAGCAGAAATTTCCTTCTTCCTTCTCCCAGTCCTCCACTGGGTATTTCTTGTGTTTTCTGCGCTCCTTGCGTGATTTGTGGTGGCGATGCTGGTGGTGGTGGTGGTGGTGGTGATGGTGTCGCCGCATTCGATGGGACCGTCTGGCTGCAGGAAGTGAGGGAGGACAGGGAAGTGGCAAGAGGTCGTGAGAGGTGGGAGGCCTGATGCAACGGGCCTCCTGGGGCAGGGGGGAAATGGAGGAAACACCGGGCAGGCTGGTAGATTCTCACTTATCTGCAAGGCTGTATTATCAGGCATTCAGCTAGATCCGTATGTATAGTAATGAGATGTTTTAACTGGAGACTAAAAATAGATGGAAACCTGTGTTGGGATGTCTGCGGGCAGCCACTTACGTTTGGTGCAGACAATTTGGGGCCGGTCCCACTTGCCATTGCTCCGGCACCGGATGATGGCCACATGGTGCTGGGCAAACCCTTCATTGCACTGGTAGCGTAGAGTGGCATGGACATTATATTTGGCCTTGCGGGCACCAATGGGCGAGGCGTTCTCCACTGCTGGAGGGGGACCACACAGCACTGGGGACAGAGGAACCACCGGTTAGGGAAGTGGCCAGGTCTGGGGCTAAACTGGTTTCCTGTCTTATTGGGAATAATACACCCTTCAGCAGGTCCTGCCCTTTGGCCAGCTGTGACCTCACAGGGCAAGAAGTGATTGTGTCTATCTCCTCCACCCAAACCAGGAGCCCTTTAAAGGCAGGAAACTCCTGGACACATCCCACTCCCTAATTCTTATGCATGATGGGAATGAAGGAGAAGGGAGGCAAGTATAATCTGAGCAAATGAAAGGAAGAAAGGACATGAAAATTGGCAAAGAAACAGAAGCAAGAATGAACAAAAGTGTAAGAGAAAGGTAGACATGAGCATGCATATAAATGTTTCCTTAACATGTAAAGAGCTCTTACAAATCAATAAGACCAACAAATGGATAGAAAATTGGCAAAGGAGATGAACTGGCAGGTCTCAGGAAAACAAATACATACAAAGAGCTTATCAATATATGAACAGTTGGTTATTCTCATCCTTAAAGACCTGCCAACTACGGTAACAATGAGATACTATTTTTTCACAACTTAGATGAACAAAGGAAAAAAAGCTTGAGAACACATAGAACTGGCAAGGTAGGGGAAAATGGGCACTCTCACACAGAGCTGGAGAGTGAAAATTGGGCAGGGCTGACTCTTACATTTACAAACTTAAATAAACGATGAACCAGTGAGTGTGAGAGGCAGGACGGAAGTGGGGAGGGTGGCAGCGTACCTGTGCCCTTCTTACACACATAGGGGAGGTTATAGTTGCAGGGAACGTCGTTCCAGCGCCCGCTCTCATGTGCCACCATCACCACACAGTCCTCCCCACCCGCGAAGAAATTGTCAGGCTGCTTCTCTCGCCAGTTCTCATATTGCTGCATGAATGGGGAGCAGGGGGTGCTCAGGGGACCTGTGTCCTGGCCCAGGTTCTGTCACTGCCCACTGCAGGACTCCCCTGGCCAGACCACTCAAGCTTTTAGGGACTTGGTGTTCCCATTTCTACAATGGACACCATTCTGCTGACCCTGAGAGTGGCCGCCGCTGCAGTCCATGTCACCCCTCCTCTGGCTGCAAGACCACAGTGCCCTTGTCTGTGGTGCTCCTGCCTCCTGTCTCACTCCCTGACAGTCTCTTTTCTACATGGTTCACTCACTGTTAGATAAATAGTTGAACCAAAGGTGACCTTAGCCTAGAAGTCCAGGAGGGCTTCCCTGAGGAGGCAACAGGAGCTCTGAAGACTCAAGGATAGGAATGATGCAAGCATGGAACAGAGTTCCAAGCAGAAGGAACAGCTAGTGCAAAGGCTCAGAGTCAGGACTAAGCTTGTCCTATTTGAGGAATGGAATGGAGGCCAGTGGGGCTGGAGCTACTTGATCAAGTTGGGGTGTGGTCAGAGAGTGGGCAGGGGCCAGTTCTGGTGGTAGAAGAGATGAGGTGGATTTTTTTTATATTGTGATAAAATATATATAGCATAAAGTTTACCACTTTAACCCTTTTCAAGTATCCAGTTCATTCGCATTACTTAGATTCACAGTGTTGTGCAACGTTCACTACTGTCTATTCCCAGCATTTTTTCACCAGCCAAACAGAAACCCCGTGCCCAGGAGCAGTCACTCCCATTCTGTCCTGCCCCCAGCCCCTGGCACCCACTGATCTACGTTCTGTCTCTATGGATTTGCCTGTTCTAGATATTTCATATAGGTGGAGTCAGACAAGACGTGGCCTTTTATGTCTGGCTTCTTTCACTCAGCATGATGTTTTGAAGGTTCATTCACATTGTAGCGTGTGTCACAGCTTCATTCTTTTTTACGACTGAGTAGTATTCACTGTATGGATGGATCACATTCTGTTCATCCATTCATTGTTGATGGACATTTGCATTGTTTCCACTTTCTGGCGATTGTGAAAAGTGCTGCTGTGGACATGGGTGTACAGGTATGTTTGAGTGCCTGCTGTCACTTCTTTTGGGCATCTATCTAGGAGTGGAATTGCTGGGTCATGTGGCAATTCTAGGTTTAACTTTTTGAGGAACCACCAGACTGTTTTCCACAGCAGGAGGAGGTAGATTCCTGAGAACAATGGAGATCCTGAGAGGGCTTGAAGCAGGGAGAATCCTGATCTGGTGTATGATTTTTAAAAGGTCCCCACGTACAGGGTTTCCTTTTGGGGTGATGAAGATGTTCCAGAACTAGATGGAGGTGGTGTTTGCACAACATTGTGAATGTATTTAATGCCACTGACTTATACACTTTAAAATGATTAATTTTATGTTATGTGAATTTTACCTCAATTTTAAAAAAAGTCTCCATGGCCACCAGGTGGAGAGGCAGGAGTGTAGGTAGCAAGTGTGTGTTTAAGGGGTTGGTGAGCTACTGCAGGGGTCCCAGTGAGCAATAAGGGAGGCAAGTGATGTAGGGAAATGGGAATATCTGCGAGGTCAACGCTGGAGGACCAGGCCGAGTGAGCAAGAGGAGGCCTCCAACACCAACGAATGGGTGGACGGGCTGTTTACAGGGCTGGGAAGTCAGGGAGGATTTGGGGCTTCGCTGAAGCTCCCTGGCCAACTTCAGCATCTCAGAGCCATTGAGGACCTTTGCCGGTCGTTTTGCACAACAGGGTAAAGTGAGGCCAGAGGGCGGGGCCGGTGCGGCTCACCCAGATCCCTCAGTTCCAGGGTCCGGGCAGGGCCAATCAGCAGCCTGAACCAGGAACCCAGGTCCCCGGCTCCCGCCACTCACCAGCCCCGTGTTGTCCGTCCATTGGAAATCCCTCTCCACGATCCTGTCGTTCAGGCCGATCCACGTGTTTTCACGCCCGAAGCCTGCGGGGTGGGGGTCGAGAGGGCTGGGCGCCTGCCCCTCCCCCAACCCGGGGTGCGGGCGGGAGGTGGGTGGGGGGAGGGGCAGGGGAGGACCCAGCCCTTCCCCAGCCCTGAGGTGGGCTGGAGGGGAAAGGGGATGGAGGTGGGGTTGACGGGAGACCCAGAGCCCCTCCCCTAGCCTTGGCGTGCCCTTCTCCAGCAGGCGGGGACTCTGGCGGCCCTCCTACCCCGAGGCTGGGGGTGGGGTGCGGAGAGGGCTGGGATTAGGCGCCCGGCCTTGCCTCGATTTGTGGCTTAAACAAACAGCCCGACAAGAAGTAAACAAAAGGCACTTCCCATCTTTGCAGAAACGAGAGAGTAAGGGCTAGGAGAGCCAGGGCGGCGCTGGATAGGGCGGGCAGGTGACAGCGGGCGGCCGTCAGTCACCAAAGACGAGGCCCCCCCCCCCCCCCCCCGCCGGCGGCTGAGCGTGTGTTTGGTTGCAGGGAGGAAAAAGAAACGAGCGAACCAGGGAATGAACAAATGAAGGAATTAACAGGGTACAGGATGGGGGAAACGTGAAGAAACGGATGGATGAACAAATGGCAGAAGGGATAATGAAAAAGTCAATAAATGCCGGATTTAATTAATTCGGCACTCTTCTCTTTTCCTAGGTCTCTGCACAGCAACTTTCTCATTTCATCCCCCCGGCCCAGTTGCTTCCCCATCGCCCTCCATCCCCTGGCCCTATTTTATTTGTCATCTGAACACTTAGGACCAAATTACAGTATAGACTTATTTAATTAGGTATTTACTTGTTTGCTTATATCCCCCACAAAACGTCACACCCTGAGGACAGGACAGTGTGTGTCTTGCTCACTGCTGTGTCCCAGTGCCTGGAGTGGTGCCTGGCACACAGCAGGTGCTCAGTAAATAGTTTGTGAATGAATGAATGAAGTGAATGTATGAATCAACAAGTGATTACAGGGACATGCAAATTAATAGTGGTCAGGGCTTGCATTAATGAACACAGCTTCAGAAAGGTGGTGTCTTCAGGGTCCTGGGGGGATGCCCCTGCAAAGGGACTGCAAGGGCCACCTCTGCCCACCCCAGAATCCCTACTGTTAATGAAGCCGTGTTCCTCAGGTGAGTGGATGCTGGTCAGGTGGCCGGCTCGGCGGCGGCAGTCCCTCTCGGCGTCCTCCCACGCCCGCCGATGGGCAAAGTAGCGGTAGCAGTGGCCCTGGAACTTCTGCCAGCCTGGGTCACAGCCCTCTGTGTCTGGGAGGTGGGAAGGGAGGGTGAGGGGGCTGCCCTGCTGGTCATGATCGCAGCCAGCCCACTAGAGAGAGGGCCTAATCCAAGGTCACTGTGGGGCTAGGTCACCCCTCTTCCTGGGCCTGTCACCCTCCCCCTGAGGCTCTGTCCCCACCATCGTTTCACCTCCCCACTCCCATATTCATTTCTTGTCTTTGTTGCTAGAAGAGATTCAACTGGAAGATCCTTAAATCTATCCCATCTCCTTTCAACTCTGATGTCTTCTGCTCTGATTTGTGGGCCACACCCTTTGTGTGGACCTAGGAACTCAGGATATGGTCTCAGAAAGGCCTAAAATTTCCCTCCTAGCAAAGGGCTCAAATAGACATTTCTCCCAAAAAGATATACAAAGGGCCAACAAGGACATGAAAAGATGCTCAGCATCATTAGTCATTAGGAAACACAAATTACAATGGGATACAACCCTCACATCCACTAGGATGGCTATAATAAAAATAAAAAATTTTAAAAAAGGAAAATAAGTGTTGGTGAGAATGTGGACAAACTGGAACCCTGGTACATCACTGGTGGGAATGTAAAATGGTACAGTCACTGTAGAAAACAGTCTGGCAGTTCCTCAAAAAGTTAAACAGCCATTCTACTCCTGGGTATACACCAAAAAGAATGGAGGGAAAAAAAAACAATGGAAAAGAGGTGTTGAAGCAAAAACTTGTACATGAATGTTCATAGCTACACTATTACATTAATCACAAGGGGAAACAACCCAAATATCAATCAAATGATGAATGGATAAACAGAATGTAGTGTACCCATACAATGGAGTATTATTTAGCCATAAAAAGGAATGAAGCACTGATATTGCCACAATGTGGATGAACCTGAAAAATACCACGCTGAGTGAAAGAAGCCAGACACAAAAAGTGTATGATTCCATTTATATGAAATGTCCAGAACAGAAAAACGTCCATAGAGACAAAGTAGACTGCCAGGGGCTGGGGTAGGGGAGAATGAAGAGTGACTGCTAATGGGTACAGGATTTCCTTTTGGGGTGATGAAAATATCTTGGAACTTGCTAGAGGGGGTGGCTGTACAACACTGCAAATGTACTGAATACCATTGAATTGTACACTCTAAAAAGGTTAATTCTATGTTATGTGAATTTTATCTCAAAAAACAATTTGCCTTCTGTTGGACTCATGGCCACAGGACCAGTGACAGAGACCTGGAGCATGTGTGGGAAGCCTGTAACCAGGCACCCACCCTCACTCCTGGGGGTGTTTCTGGGGTCTTGGCAGAGACTCACCTTTCTCACAGAGGCTGCCCCCATAGCTGGGGAGGCAAAGGCAGACAAAGGTGTTGACCTCGTCGATGCAGGTGCCTCCGTTCTCACAGGGGCTGGAGACACAGTCGTCGATATCTGGAGAGGAGGAGGAGGGGCCAAGTCAGAGGTCAGCCTCCCCTTGGCTCCCAGTCCTCACAGGCAGAAGATGGGGTCATGATCTTACCATCCATCCTGGATCTGAGTGCAGCAGTGGCGGTCTGCACAGATGGCCCAATGGCTCTGGAGGTCAAGGGGGTGGAACCTCACACAATTAACATTAATTAGCTTTAATGACAGCAGATGCCACTAGGAAGGCTGAGGGCCAGAGTGTGCAGAACGTTCCACCTGACTCCAGAACAGCGAAGGTCATACTCAGGCAAACAGATCACAGAATGTTGAAGCTGGAGGGTCTTTTTGGAATGTGGAACCTCAGGAAACTGGGTTCCAGAGCATTTGCAAAGACTTGCACAGAGTCGTGAAGCTGTCTGTAGGTAGAACTAGATATCAGCTGAGCTCCTCTTCTGCAGTCCCTGTGTGGATAGTGCCTGAGGCATGTGTGTCACTAGGTGAGCCACTGCCCCTCTCTGAGACTCATTTTCAATTTTTGCAAAGTGGTGATAATAATAGCACCTTCTCAAGGGTGGTTGTGAGTGGAGAGTCAACGGAAGAGCTCAAGAAATTATAGTGCTTATATTTATTGTTATAATTCTACAATTAGTAGTATGGTTGTGATGGCAATGAGATGATGCACAGAGCTCAAGAAATTGTCACTTATATTTATTGTTATAATTTCATAATTTGCCCTATTTCCTGTGTTGGGCTTTGGGGCTAGCATCCAATGGTTCTGGTAGCGGTGCCTGTACCACTGCCCACCCAGGAGAGGGTGGGATCCCTTGGGGCCCCTGGCTGGGAGGAATCTGAGCTTTATCATTTGTCTTCCCCTCCCTGGTAGTAATAGGAGGCAGGACAACTGAACCTCGGCCCTCAGGATGAGAGCTCAGCTGTTTGGTGCTGGTTTAGCTAACTGGGATTGATTTACTGGATCCAAGGAGTTGGGGGTGGGGGTGGGGAGGGAGCATCTGAAGCCAGCATTTTGTGATCCCTGAGTCTTCATGGGGATGGCCACTGGGATAGAGCCCAAGGCTCTGAGTCAACCAAGTCAGAGTTCGGATCCTGAGTCTGGGGCACTCACCAATCTCGCAGTTCTCCCCGGTGAAGCCCTGGTCACAGCTACACCCGTACATGGTGTCATTGGCTTTACAGGTGCCCCCATGCAGGCAAGGGTTGTTCTCACAGGGATCCGAGGGGGCTGCAGGATGGACAGGCAGTGCGGGGAGGAGTCAGGCCACCACGTTGTCTGCCTTCCCGGAATCTAGACCTCAGACCCCCAAAGACCCTCTCGGTGGAGTCCCCTCTATAACTTCCCAATAGATGGTCATCCACTTCCCCTCACATGCCCCTGTGATGAGGAGCTTAGTCCTTCCAGGAACTGCCCTGCCTGTGGCGATGTCCTTCCTCGGACTGAACTGGAATGGGATTCCTGAAGCTTAAGAAGTCTTCTCCTAGAACGTGAGTTTAAGTGCCCTCCCTGACTTGTCCCTCTCTTCTGGACATGCCCTGCTGGTCATTGTGTTTCTCACAATTTTGAGCACACAGGTGGACATAAGGTTCCAGGTGGGGTATGAACAGCACTAGGAAGAGTGGGAACCATCACCTCCTTAATTCTGGTGGTTCAACCTTTTTTGATGCGACCTCAGTGGTTATAGTGTGGAAAGGTGGTGGATTATAGTGGTTATAACCACGGACTCTGGAGTCAGAAAGGCTAGTTCCATCCCTGGCTCTGCCACTCACTAGAAACCCTGGGCAAATTACTTCTCAGAATTTCAGTTGCCTCATTTACCAAACAGAAATAAAAACAGTTCATTCCTCTCTCCCAGTCCTGACCATAATGCCATGTCCAGCTCTGTCTATATCAACCTGGGATATACGTCTTGAGAAGGTCTCAGCACTGCTCAGTATGGACTGGGCACCAGGAGGCATTGAGGAATGTGGGTCCCTGCCCCCCTTCCCACCATTTCCCCCATCAGCTGGGGGCAACTTTCCCTTTCCCTGGAGGCAGGAGGGCTTCCCTCTCCATCTTCGGGGTTCAGATGCCTTGGTTGGTGGTCTCCACCCTGGAGTCTGGGAGTGCAGAGCAAGAACCCCCATCCTACCCCAGCTGACCCCTATCCCTTTTCAGGGCAGTGTCCAACCCTTCCACTGCAAGGACACTAGAACTGAGACCCAGAGAAGGGCAGGGCCTGGCTCAAAGCCACACAGTGGGACAGCACAAGAGCCAAGACTGGCCTCATAGGCTCCAGAAGTCCAGTTTAAGTCCCTTTCGTCAGCCCCTCTAACCTAGAATTTGTTTCTGTTTTGTCCTGGTCTGGGGCCTCACAAGAAATTCAGGAGGTAACCAGTAGTCGCCTCCTCTCTGGTCTCCTGGCCTCCACCCTCACCCTTCATAGGCTGTTCTCCCATAGCTGCAGAAAGAGCCTGTGTAAACCAGGTCATGTTCCTCCTCTGCCTAAACTCCTCCATGGCTCCCCGTTGCCCTCAGAGGAAAAGCCAAAGTCCTTACCACAGCCCACAGGGCCCTGTGTGATCTTTCCCATCTCCCCACCCTACCATCTCCTCTCCCTGCCTCGCTCACTCTGCTTCAGCCACACCGGCCTTGCTGTTCCTCCTCATGAACTGAATTCCTCCTGAGGGTCCTGACTTAGGGCCTTTGCATGGGCTGTTCCCTCTGCCTGGACCGCTCTTCCCCCAGATCGCTGCATGGGCTCCTCCAGCACCTCCTTCTGGCTTGCTCAAATTTCATCCTGATCCTCTTCCAAAACCACAAACCACCCCCTGGCATCCCCCACTCCTTGCCTGACTTTTCTCTTTTGCCTCTATCACTTCCTAACCTCCATAATAACTTATTGGGATCATTGTTTCTTGTCCCTAACTCCCCCTAGAGCAGTGATGTTCCATATGGCAGCCACACAGAGCTATTTAAGTTTAAGTTAATTAAAATGGAATAAAAGTAAAAATGCAGTTCCTCAGTCATACTAGCCACATTTCAAGGGCTCAGTAACTGCGTGTGGCTGGTTGCTGTCTTATTAGACAGTGTAGCTCAAGAACATTTCTATCATTGGGAAAGTTCTAGAGAGTTGCTCTAGAATGTCAGCTTCCAGAGGACAAGGGACTTGGGGCCTGGAATACAGCAGGCACTCAATGATTGCTTGCTAAATGAATGAAGGTAGCCGCTGGCCCTCCTGCAGTGGCTGAGGCCTGCCCCTAGCACGGTGGCATGTGTCCCCACAGATGGCCGGAGGGGCCTGTGGCTGTGTCTGTCCCTGGTGCCACCCCAGCACACGTGTGCACACGCGTGGGGCTGCCGGGAGAGAGAACGAGAACGCTTGAGCCCCGCCAGGTGCCCCGAGCTGCCGACACCTGCCCACGGACTGGCGGTGACTCAGTCGCTCGCTGGTGCTGTGTTTATTTTTGGCTTCATTAGCATTTCTGCTGGGAGCAGCCGGTGGGTAGGCGCCCGGGTCTCCCCCAGTGCCGCCTGCCTCCCTCCAACCCGGCTGCTGGCTGCCACTGGCTTCAGTCTGGAGCCCAGAATCCAGCCAAGTACACGACAGACCCAGCAGTGGCCCTGGGGCTCCTGCAAATGCACTTCCTCAGCACCCACTCCGTGCTTTCCCTCCCACCTCGCTGACCACCCCTCTGCCCAGCCTCCACAACCAGTCTCTCGCCTGCTCCCTCCTTGGGCGAGCTCTCCCCCTCCCCAAGACTTCAGGGTTGGGTTTTTTTTTTTACGCCAATGAAATAAGCATCGAACAGCCTAGTGGTTGAGACAAAGACTCTGTTATCAGATGGGCTGGATTCAAACCTTATCCTCGACACTCCCCAGCTGCATGACTGCACAAGTCACTTGACCTCCCTGTGCCTCAGTCTCCCCATCTGTAAAGTGAGGATCATACTAGAACTTGTTCCACAAGGACATTATAAGGACTAACCAAGACAATTCCAGTAAAGTGCTCAGGACAAGCCGGGCACATGGGCAGTAACGAATAAGCATCAGCCTTGATCGACACATACACCCTACCTGGGGTCCACCTGCCTCCTGGGCATCTAAGAGGATGTGCCCCAGACACAGCCCAGAGGTGACAGGGTGGGCGACGAAACCCTGCACCTGGTATTTCCATCACTGCAACATTTTGCCTTCAAAAAAGGAGCAAGTGAAAAACCAATTGTGTTAATAGTGTTTCGCAACTCAGAAAAGGTGACTTTTAATTAGTTGCTCCTTTTTTTTTTTTTTTTTTTTTTAACACTCACTTGACCAAAAAGACAGCTCTGTATGGCAGGACCTAAAAAAAAAAAAGGGCCAGAATTTGCAGGCTGGGCTGCAGGCAGACCTGGCTCCAGGAGAACAGGGTGGGGGCTTTCTCTGGCCTCCGCTGGGCACAGAGCAGCTAAGGCTTATGCAGACTTCGGCTCTGATCAAAGTTCTGCCACTGACTAGACGGTAGTGACATACCTCCCTGAGCCTCAGTTTGTTGTCTATAAAACAGGGGGGATGCCCACCACTCCCACCCCTTCCTGGCACCCACTTTCCCTGTGGCTTGAGATCCCCCACCATCCACATCACTGAATTCCAGCTGCAATTTTCACTTGTCCAGGCCTCCTCCTTCTGGCCCCACCTGTCTCCCCCAGACAAGGGTATCGCTGAAGGCTGGCCCCCAGCATCACACAGCACTGTCCGGCTCACAGTGGACATGAACATGAATTGTTGATTGAACTCATCCCCAAAATCAAACTCCACCCAATGCCTCCTCATCCCCCTTTACTCACTGTGCATCAAAACACATTAAGTGCAACTTGACCTCCTGGCCTTTGCCCATGCTGGTGCCTCTGCCAGGAACACCTTTTCTGCAATTCAACTCCGCCTGATGTGCTCCCACCTCCAACATCACCCCCTGCTAGAAACCTTTTCAGGCCCCCAGGAACAACCCTTCCTCCCTGCTCTGGGCTCCCCCGGCCCCTGGTCCCCCAGCCCTGACCACAGTGAGCTGGATGAGGCCATGAGCTTTGAACTCACCCTCCACTGCATTCCCATTTGCAGGGGTCCCTGGCAGGGCCAGCTCCTCTCCACTTGCTGCCTCCTCCCAGAAGCCCTCCACACCTGGGCTCCCTGCCAGGACCTCCAGCTCAAACTCCTCTGGGCCCAGGGAGACAGGCAGCAGGGTGCTGTGGAAGTCCCATGGCACTGTAGGCTCCCCTGAGGAAACTGAGACAGGCTCGTCCATGCTGACTGCCGTCGCTGTCCAAGGAGGAGGAGTGGGCTCCCCTGGGGGGCTGCCGTCATGCGGAGGGGCCAAGGCTCCCAGTGTTCCCTGGGTCACCATCTGGCCCTCAAGCTCTGGGTGGGACTGGGAGCTTGAGGAGGTCATTGTGGACGTGGCCAGGGCCCTAAACTTGTCTCCCCGGTCCAGGGACGTCACCACACTTGTATCCACAGCCACTTGAGGGCTCAAGGTGGGGCTTTCAGCTCCCTCAACCACATAGGATCCAGGTTCCCAAGTCCCACCAGCATTGCTGGGGTCCAGAGTGGCTATGGAATCCATGGGATCCACTGTGGTTTCTCCATCTATAGTACCCCAAGGCTCCAAACTTGGGGTGACCTTGGGCATCAAGGAGACTCTGGGGCCCCCTGAGGATGAAAATGGGGGGCGGAGGTCCAGCCCTTCAATGTGCAGTGAGGGCCCCGTGCCCTGCACCTCATCCACCATGGCCTGGGAGCTGAAAGTGGGGCTCTCTGCTGTGCTGAAGACCCCAGACTCAGACCCCAAGGTGCCACTCATTCCCGTGGGCCCAGTGGCAGTTTCAATGGGGATGAAATCTGCCACCACATTCCCACCCACAGAAGCCTGTGGGCTGGGTCTGGGGTGCTCAGCTTTGCTGAGCCTAGTAGGGCTAGTCCCTCCAGTTTCTGCAAAGTCTGCACTGGGGGAGTTGGGACTGGCTCCACCTTGTGTGCCTGTGGCTGCCTGCAAAGGGGCTGTGGGAGTTCCTGCTCCGTGGCCACTGAGTGTTGGGGACGTGGCCTCTCCACCCTGTTCTTTCAGGCCCGAGGAGAGGGGCAAGGAATACACCTCTGGATGGATGGGGTCCTGGGGGCTGGCCTCGGTGTCTGAGGTAGGGGAGGGTGGGGCAGCGGCTATGGCCTCATTATGCTCCTTGATCCCATTGGCCTGGGTGGGGAGGGGTGTAGGCTGTGATAGTAGCCCCAGTTTGGGGGCACGAAGCATGGCCATGACAGGGAGGTCTGGGGAAGTGACCATGGAGGACGCTTCCCAGGAGGCAGTGCTGGGGCCCTCTGAGGGGCTGGGAGCCAGGGCAGTGATCTCCATGGGGGACCAGGGCAGGTTGGGGGTGGCTGGCCTCACAGTGGGGCCCCTGGCTTCCTCTAGCTCCAGGCCAAGGGCCCTGCTGGGGCCTGGGATGCTGGGTGGGACCACGGTTGGGGGCCACAGCCAGAGCTCTGGGGAGCTCCTGCCACCAAGGGAACCTGCAACAAGATCAACAAGTCATTATAATTCTGTCTCAGCAGCTCCTTCTGTTGAGTGTCTCCTGGGCTTCAGACCCAAGGAAGAGAGGGCTTCTGAGGCTTGGTGAGGCCAGGGGACCCAGCTGGGATTCGGAGCCTCCTCCCCCAGACCCCCAGGCAGGTCCCACCTCCCCCTTGCACCCCACTCACCAGCTCCAGGTACATCCACCTCATTAGTCAGCACCGCCCAGGGGCTTTGGCTCCAGCCACTCCTCAAGTCATCTGTGGCTTCCGTGGCCAGGGGAGGCTCCACATGATTCCCAGCAGCCTCTGAGCTAGGGGGCTGGGCACTGGCCTCGAGCCCCCCGTCCAGCTCTTGCTGGGGTTCCTGCTGCTGGAAGTGGCGCCCATTCAACCCTTTAAAGTGGCCCCTCTTCCTAGGCGTAGGGCCGGCTGGGGTTGCCTCCCTGTGTGTGTCTCCCGCAGTGCCTGCCTCCACGCTGCTGCGGCTGGGGGCTTCGGTGCTCAGCCATATCTCCTCAGCCTCCTGGGCAGGCTTTGAGGCTGGCATGGGGCCCCCAGGGGCAGGGCTGGGCGTCTCTTGAGACTGCTGCTTCTCTGCCAAGAGCGGAGTCTCTTCCTCCCCACTGGACACCAGAGGCTCCTGGAAGTCAGGGGTGACCACCTCCTCCTCCCCCAGGCTGAGCTCCAGTTCTTGGGCTGGGGGCCCTTCGGCGGACAGAATCTCCCCCTCATCCCCAGAGGAGGGGGTCTCTGGGTCTCCATGTTGTGGTGTAGAGTGATGAGCTGTGGGAGAAAGCAGAAGAGGTTGTGTTAGGCCTAGGGGCTGGCTGGGAAGTTCCGCCTGATGTCTACCCACATCCCAGCATGCTGCAGTACAGACCTTCTATGTATCTCTCTCTCCGGGCCCCTCTGTCTCTCTGGGTGGTTTCTGGGATCCCCCAGACTGAGAGAGGTAGGTGCAAAGTTATCACCCCCACTGTTCAGGCTGGGGTCCACTGTCAAGGTCAGTGTCAGCTGGTCACAGTAAGGGGTCAAGAGACAGCTTGGCGTGTGGGTGAAGCTCAGGCAGTGGCCAACTTTCACGGGGCAGCTCAGACCCCAGCGGTGGCTCCTCCCCCGGGGGAGGAAGCGCCTAATGGGCGTGGCCTTCTTACTAAAGGTTTTTTTTTTTCCTTCCCCTTACACAAAAGACTTAGCTCCTTGAAGGTGAGGTTTGCAGTTTCTGAGGCTGAGGCCCCACCCCAAGGGCAAGGGTCATCCCTGGTCAGGCCTTTAGGGGGTGTGGCCTTGCCCAGGGGGCGTGGCTAGTCGAGGCATCACTAGCTCCCCAGGGAGGGCTTATGGGCATGGCTCCAGGTAAAATATGCTCCATCCAGGGGCGTGTCTTGCAGAGATCTCAGGAGATATAGCCCACTCGCTAACCAGGACTCCCCGCCAAGAGCTTGGCCTTATCTGGGGCCCGGTCCTTCCCCCAGAGCGGGGCTCCTAGGGAAAGACCTGTCTCAGGGGCGTGGCCTTTACCGGTGCCTGGCTTATGCTGGAACGTGTTTTCCTCTGTCTCTCCCCTGTCTAGGCTCCGCCGCCAATAGACAGCACAGCTCCCGGGGGCGTGGCCTTTACCACGGTGCATGCCCCTGGGAGCGTGGCTACCAGAGGACACCGCTCCCCCCTCCGGGACGGGGCCTCACACGCACCTCGGAAGCAGTAGGCATCGAAGCGCGCTCCGGGCGCCGGGAAGCCGGTGCGGTTGGCGAAGCGGTAGACAGTGCGCACGCCCGGGGCGGGGCCCCCGCAGCGCCGGCGCGGCGTCTGGATGGGGTAGCGCACGCTGCCGTCGGCCAGCCAGCCCGGGTCGCACTGATCCAGGCCCTCGTGCCAGGCCAGGTGCAGCTGTCCCACCGAGGCCAGCGCGGCGCCCTGGCGGCGGCACTGGGCACGCGCGCCGGCCAGCGTCAGGCGGCGGGCCGGGCCCACATAGAAGACCTCGCCTAGGGGAAGGCGCAGGCGGAGGTCAGAGGGGCCTGGAGGACCCTCCCCCGGAGCCCGGGAAGGGGGTTCCACTCCAAATAGCCCCGACCTGGCCGGGTTTGGGTGGTGGCTAAACAAGTGGGCAACAGCCGCGGCTGTGCACCCCCCTCGCCAGAGCAATGTTGTCGTTATTTCTCATGCATTGCTAAGAAGAGGGGGCTTTAGCTTCTTTTTACGAAAGAGGTAACTCAGGCCCCTGAGCGAGTCAGTCTTCAGAGAGAGGGAGGGGCTCGGTGAGGGGGGCTCAGAGAGGAGGTGAGGGATAGGAAGGAGGAGAGGCGGGCAGGCAGGGGGAGAGGCTCAGAGAAAGGGAAGGGGCAGAGAGGAGAGGGGCTCAAAGAGGGGAGGAAAGCTCAGGGAAGGGGTGGGCCCAGGTCTTGGCTGCAGGTTTAGAGAGAGATGAGACTTAGGAGATCTAGGCAAGGACTTGGGGATGGGGAGGGTAACAGGGGCTCAGGGAAAGGGGGCGTCCTGCCAGCCCCAGACTTACCCCCCAGCTCACGGGCAAAGCAATACACATCATAGAGTTCCCGTGGGTCACGCCTCCCATAGCTCCTCACCCCTGGAAGGCTGCTACGGTCACCATAGCAACCAGGACGGGATTGAGTGATAGGATACCTGACAAGACAAGGAGGGGTCCCTCTCAGATGTGTGCTCCTGGAGCCCCCATGGACCATCTTTCCCCAGGCTCTAGGTCTCCATCTCCCCACCCTGTGTACCCTCTCACCCAACAGTGCGGTCAGAGAGCCATCCAGCGTCACAGTTGTCAAAGCCATCCTCAAAGGCAGCCTGCAGGTGCCGCGGGGCTGCAATGGTGGCCGAGCTGAGACGGCAGGCCTCCTGGGCCTCTGCGAAGGTCAGCGCATAGCGATCCTGGGCTGCCCGGTAGTGGAACACGACACCTGTGGGGGAACATCCAGGATAGGGGGCAGATTTATGCCAGAATCTTCAAAAACAGACCTCCCTCTTGCAGAGTGCCCCCCCCAGTCTGATAATAATAGATCTGCTGCCCTACACTGCCCTGTATCATGTCCCTTCTCTCAGCACCAGGCACAGCACTAGGGCAATGGTGGGGGTGAGACTGATAGGCCCCCATTTTACAGATGAGGAAACTGATAACAGCGGCCATAAAGGGCTAGAATTTGTCAAATATTTACTACATAGAAAGAATTTATAAGCATTATCTCATTGAAATCTTACAACAACCTTATGATTATCCCCATTTCCAGAGGGGGAAACTAAGGCTCAGAGAGCTTGAGGGACACGTCCAGGGCCACATAGCCAGTATGAGGCAGAGCCAGAATTCATATCCAGGAAGATCTGACGCCAAAGACAGCACTCTTCACTCCCAGGGCTAGGCCTGGTGATGACAGGAGGCATGGAGAAGACTGAGAGAGAGATTTTGCCTTTTAGGAATTAAATACATGCACTGATAAGGGAAGCACAGGCAGCAATGTGAGATCGAATGTGATTCTTGCCCAGCCTGGGAATGGAGTCACAGAAGGCTTCCTGAAGGAGGTGACATGTAAGCCAGGACGTGAAGCATCACCAGGCTCACTGTGACTCAAATTCTGATTCAGGGATGAAAGAGATGGCTGAGCAAGACAAAGGAATGAATATTTTGCCCCATCTTATCAAACTGAGAGCTCCTGGGAGGTGGCAGCTGCATCTCAGTCATAGTTTTGTCCCTAGTACCGGGCTGGCATGTGGTCGGTGTTCAATAAATGTTTGGCTGAATGAATGAACCGAACAAACTCAGAGGTGGAATTCACTTCTTTCACCACTTAACACTTTCCTTTGAGGTTCATCAGTTGTGAGAAGCGAGGCCTTCGGAAGCGGATGATTGGTGGACCTTGTAAAATATGCACTGAGACACCGCTGGGCGTAGGAAGACTGAGCCCGGGACAGGGGTGCAGGGACTTGCTCGTGGCCAACACAGGGTAAGGGAAACCAGCTTCCCAACAGGAGCCCACAGGAGGTTTTCCACACAACAGTCCATTCACTGAGTCATTTCTGAAACATCTATTGAGCATCTCCTGTGTGCCATGCCCTGTTCTAGGACTTGGCTTTACGAATTAAAAACAAATTTTTGTGCCTTGTTCACCATGATCAGTTAAGAAAATAGAAACTACATTGGATACTTCAACAGAAAGAATTTAATACAGGAATTGGCTAAACAGGTACTTGATATATATTGTTATTTAATATATATTTTCAATCGACTTTTTAAAAAGAAAATCCTCTTAAAAACATAAATTTATTTAAAAAGGAAACTTCTATTTCTATTTTAAATAGAAAGCCAATGTCCTTTGCCATATGTGAAAGTAGGTGACCATGAAATGGACTTAAAACAAAGTTATGAAATACTGTGGTTCAACAGGAGACCGAGCCGGAGATGCTCTCTTTTAGCTAAAAGAGAGAGAGGTGTTAAAGAGAGGGTAGTACCCATGGAGACTTTCTTTTTTTTTTTTTTTTGTGAGGAAGATCAGCCCTGAGCTAACATCTGCCAATGCTCCTCTTTTTGCTGAGGAAGACTGGCCCTGGGCTAACATCTGTGCCCATCTTCCTCCACTTTATATGGGACGCCGCCACAGCATGGCTTGCCAAGTGGTGCGTCAGTGCGTGCCAGGGATCCGAACCAGCGAACCCCGGGCCGCCGCAGCAGAGCGTGCACACTTAACTGCTCGTGCAACCAGGCCGGCCCCCCATGGAGACTTTCTTTGTGATTTTATCAGAAGAATTGAAAGAGAATCACTGTTCAAGGAGTGATTTCTTTTTTTCCCTGAATCCTACTTCTTTAAAAAAAATTTTTTTTATTGAAGTCGCATTGGTTTATAACATTATATAAACTTCAGATTTACATTATTATATTCCAACTTCTGTATAGACTGCGTCATGTTCACCACCTAAAAGGGAGTGATTTCTAAGGTGACATTCAGGCTCAGCCCCTCCCCCTCCCAGCCTTGGCTCCTCTCCTGCCCCAACTGACCCGTCACCTCCAAGGGCACCAGGTCCTGCTCATCCTCGATGCCCCTCACCACCTGGCAGCGGTAGAGCCCAGAGTCGCTGGCTCTCAGCGGCCCCAGTAGCAGCGTGGCGTTGGCCCGGTGCTGGGGGTAGGCGGGCAGTGACACACGTCCCTGCCAGCCCTTGGCCACTCGAATCACGTTGTCCTTGGCCACCAGGATGGGCAAGTCCTGCCGCTGGCCTGATGCAGTCCGCACCTTGGTCCACTTGATCCGAGGGGCTTCTCGGGCTGCATTCGGCCATGGCCACAGGGTGAAGAGACAGGGCAGGGCCACCAGCTCTGCCAGCGTGGCCCGCACCGACCCAGATCCCACCTTCTGCATGTGGAGCCCTTTCTCACTGGCGGCAGCGGCAGCAGCGGTGCTGTCCTGTGTGCCTGGGGTGGAGACAGGGCCTGACTCAGGGGCAAGGACCAGCAAAGACTGCTTTTCCCTCACTTTACAGATAGGGAGACTGAGGCCAGAGAGGGTAGATTGCCTGCACCATATCAGAATGCAGTGCACAGACCGGTACCCCAATCTCTGAGCAGAAGAGGAGTAATGGGTTGAATCCCTTCATAGTCCAGACCCTAGAGGCCAGGGATTTGACTCTCAGTGTCACTGACTCACTGTGTGGCCATGGGAAAGTCAGTGTCCTTCTCTAAGCCACAGTTTCCCCAAAAGTTAAGGGAGAGGCAACCATCGGAAGGGAAATGGTGTTTGTGGAGTACCTTCTATACAACAGGCACTTTATAGATAGCAATCAGCTCATTTGATTTTCATAACCATCTGCAGAGGTAGCCATATCTCATCCTGTTTTGGGGTGGTTGAGGAAACTGAAGCTCAGAGACATCATTGTACTTGCCTAAGGCCACAGAGCAAATCAGGAGGCATTTCTAAAGCCTGGGCTTTTGAATGCCACTGGGGAGATGCCAGGGAGAGGCACACAGACCTTTATTTCTATTGCCCTGCCCATGGCAGGCAACACTAATCAATCTCTGCAGTATTCTCACTTTTTCTTTTCTCTCTCTCCAGCTCATCTCAGCAAAACGGTGAGAGGCGGGAACCTCCAGCCTCTGCTGGCAATGACTAAAAATAACCTCTCAGGTGTCTTGTTCGCTTTTGACTGTTCAAAGACCTTTTTTATCTATTCTCATTTTATTCTCCAGACCAAGCCAGGGAACCAGCAGGAGTAGGCTCTCGAGTTAAAAAGCTGCCCCATCTTGTCAATCCCCCAGACCCCAACCCCACCCACCCCACAAACCAACTCACTCTGTTCCCCGGCCACAAAAAGCAGCACCTGGAGCATCAGGAGGCCCAAGGCCCAGAAAGACATGGCCCCCATCCTGGACCTGGAATGAGACGGGGGTAAGGGGGGGTGAGCACAACACTCCCAGACAGTTGGCATGGAAGGACCAAGCCCCCCCACTCTACGATCTGGAAACTGGGGCTCAGAGGAGACAGTATGTCACTCAAGGTCACACAGTCAGCAAGCAAGGGCTGAGCCAGGATCTGAACCCAGGACCAGCTGACTTCAGAATCCCAGCAGTGAGGTCTCATGGTCAGAAGCACAAGTGCTGGAGTGACTCAGACCTGGGGTTGTCTCTCTGCCTGTTCCTTGCTGTGTGACCTTGGGCAAGTAGCTTAGCTTCTCTGTGCCTTGGTTTTTTCACAGGTCAGATGGGGATAACATCGGGAAGTTGGAAGTAACAGATGAGTCAACACAGTCACATATAAAATGCTTAGAACTGCCTGGCATGAAGGAGTAAATTTCAGCTGTTGTTATTATTATCACTGACCCTAACCAAGCCAAGATCAAAATCCCATTTTTCCAGTTAGCCTCCCCCATCCGAGTGGGGGCTCCTAGAGGGAAGCAGCCAGTCCCAGTCTGCCTGAGGACCCAAGTCCCGGAAACAGGCTGGCTTCAAAGCCAGCCTTTAATCTGGGTTTGCTGACTGACACGATTCTCAGCTTCAATTCCAGGATTTGGTTGTCGCCAAGATTCTATTCTTGGTTTCTGGGATTTCTGAGGAGCTGCCAAGTCCCAGCTGGAGGAAGGGGCCACGCTTCTGCCCACCCCACCCTCCCCCTGACTTCACACGGCCTGGTGAAGATGCTTCCTAGGTCCACAGAGAAACTCCAGCTGTGGGTCCAGCCCTCTATAGAGGTTGTGGCCCACAGGTATAAAGTGGACAATTATTGAGTGCCAACTGTAAGCAAGGCCCATTCCAGGCACCTGGACACAGCAGTGACCTCCTAGATCTCATGTTCTTCCAGAGACTAGAAACCCTGGGGAGGTGGCCCTCCCCAAAGCCTCCCATCCCTCTGGACCACCCTCTTGCCGGGGGTTGGGAGGTGGGAGCAGATGGGAAGTTTGAACATCACCTACAAACCCAGCCCTTGCACCCTCCCCACCGATAAAAGAATAGCCCTGAGGAAGGGACTGTGGATGGAGTCCAGAATGGTGGGCTGTGGGGAACATCCGCCCCCCTCCCCAGCGCCCATTCCCAGCGTCCAGAGGCCCCTGCTGGGAGGCCGGCCGGGGACCTGTCCGTGGTGCTGAACACTGGAGCGAGAATGCAGCCACTCAGCCGGCTCGGTCTCCTCCTTGCCTTCTTACAAAAGCGCCTCGGGGCCCAGAGAGGGCTAGCAGTTTGCCTAGGACTGCACAGCAGGGCAGAGACCAGGCCCTGGGATGGTGACCCCGACTACCAATCTGTAAAACTCAGCGGCCTCTGCCTCCATCCCAGGCTGTCCTCACTTCTCCCCCTCAGAACCCCAAGCAAGTGTAAGGTCCCCTGACGGCTGTTCAAGGCCTGGCTGGGTACTAGAGGGAAAGTCAGGGCTCTGGGCTGCGCCTGCCCCAGGAGGGCCTTAGGAGGGGTGAGTTCAGAGAACTCTCACATACACACGCGCACTGTATGGTTAAGAGTTCAGACTACATCCAGATGGTCTGACGTCACCCTCTGCCTCTACTCCCTACACACTGCATGACCCGAGACGGGCTGCTTTATCACTCTGTGCCTCAGTTTCCCCACCTGAAAAATGGGGATCACCCAGTATGTACCTCATAGAGTTACTGTAAGGATGGAATGAGTTAAGACTTGTGAAGTCCTAGAAATGTTAAATTTAAAATCAGCTTTTTGTGCACAAAGCCTTGCATACACACTCAAATAACCAGAGGTAGTCCAACACAGTGACAGACACAGTTTCTGGTACACCCCCCCACGCACACACCTGCCCTCCCACATGCACGCGGTCCCCTCCATTTGCACCCTCACACACCCACACCCCTTCTCTTAAAATACCTTCTTCCTAGGGCTGCCAGAGGTGAGCATTTACACAGCTGCCTGGGGGCTCGT
The DNA here is from genome assembly GCF_020826845.1 of Diceros bicornis minor. Lineage (NCBI taxonomy): Eukaryota > Metazoa > Chordata > Mammalia > Perissodactyla > Rhinocerotidae > Diceros > Diceros bicornis. Next base: position 6,683,421 of record NC_080759.1, on the reverse strand, counting down.
CCCCTCATGAATAATGCATGATCCTTATGCATATGCAAGTAGGGGCCTTTGGGGCATTGGGGGAGGGGAGGCTTGGAAGGAGGGTGTGTGCTTGTGTGTGTTTGTGTGCATGTCTCCCACTCCCTCACACTCACCTCCTGTCTCAGTGTGCACTGAGTGAGGGTTAGTTTGCCAGCAGGCATTTTTGTGTGTTTGTGCCTGGGTGTGTATCGGGGTGCTGTGTCCAGGCAAGGATGTCCGTGAGGTTGTGCCCTGTGGTGTGTGGATGTGTGTGCAGGTCCACAGAAGCTTTATGTACTGGGTGGAGCATAGGGGACCCAGTGTGGTCTCTGGATGTGTGGGTCCGAGTGCCCGTCGGCAGGGGCTGTGAGCACATGTGTGTATTTCTGGCCTGGGAGTCCGGACGTATTTTTGTGCATGGGCGCGAGTGTGGAACTCCTCAGAGAAGAAAGCAAGCTGGGCTCAATAAATCATCCCAGGCTGCCCCTTGGGGACCTGAAGTGCCTGCCAACATCTCCCCCTCCCCTCCCCCATTCGCTCCCCAACTCTGCACACAGACCACATCTCACACCCCGACGCCCAGGGTCCACACTGCCAATCACATGGATAGAACCCTTGCTCTACCCACGGGACACACACGTGGCCACATACCCCAGAATCAGAGCCTGACACACACACACACACACACACACAGATTCACAGTGACATTAACAAAGAGAGACAATATGGGCAACTTACAAGGCAGGCAGCACATCTTCTGCACAAAGACACACACCCACAACCTCAGGCTCCCCACATAAACCCCCTGATGAGGACACAGACTCAGACACAGTCCCTCACACACACTCACACAGGGCGACGCCAGCCCCTGGGACAGACCAGGCTGGATAAATGTGGCCTTGGTGACTGGTGGGCACACATCATTTTGCCACCTGGTGATGTGGCCCCTGGCACAAGTTTCCTGACAAAGACACAACCTCGGTCACATAAGACTCACAGAGGACCCCAGCCTCCCCATCATGGGCACATACCCTCTCCCAGCACGGGGTAGACACAGACACACACACACACACAAACACACACACACACACACACACACACACACACACACAGCCCCCACCTCCTGGGGGAGGCACCTTCACCCATTTGGGAATGTCCATAAGTCATCGAGGCAGCTGGGTTCTGGGGTCCCATGGTGCGCCCACCTCTCCCTCCCCCCCTTCCCCCACGTCCCCCTGCTGGGGCCCACTGCCAACCCTTTCCTCGGCCTGGCTGTCTCCCATTAATGCTGCTGAGAGGAACAAAGCCCCGTGCACAGCAATGGGGGTCGCTCCTGCCCAGGCTGGGCCTGGGTCCCAGCCTCCTACTTCCCAGAGCCTGTGCCCCCAAACCAAGCTAGGACTTTCACACGCGTCCACATGGACAGATGACACCGAAGGGGTGAGGCAAGGATCTGTGTCTCACTGTGAGGACACGGTCAGATGTGGAGGTGGTGGGGATGGCCCCCCTCTTGGGACTGGCTGCCCTCACAGTTCCTAGAGATCCATTACTAGGGGCTTTAGGGGGCTCCCACCCAGCATTCACCTGGGACACCCAGTGTGCTCCCTGGGAGAAGGGACAGCACCCCAACTCCAGGTCTGAGACCACCTTGGGATGGAGCCCCCAAGAGCCTCCTCCCTGAGTCGGCGTGTGGTGACAGGACCTGGGCTGAAAGGACAGGGAGACCACAGGATGCCCCTTCCCCATGGCCATGGCCGTTCACTCTCAGTGCAGACCCCCTTCCATCTGGCTCAGGCTGATCTGGAGGGGCCCGTCCCACTGCAGTCCAGCCTGGATTCCTCCATTCATCTGCAAACTGGGAATGCCCACTTAAAATCTTGGGGTATCTCAGCTCAGACACCAGGATGCCTTATTCCAGAGTCGCCCATACAGCATCTGGGTGTCCCTTTCTTCTCTCTAAACTCGGGGTGCCCCTCCCCTAGCCTTGGTTCCCAGTGCCCCCCCCCAAATTCTGAGACCCACCTCCAGCCCGGCCCCCTCCCCACCATGAGGTTGTCTCCGCATTCCCTGGACAACCTTACCCCCAAATCCATGACCCCCTGACATTCCCAAGCCCCCTCCCAGTTTGCGTTCCCTCCCCAACCCGGGGCTCCCCTCCCCCTCTGAGCCCTCTCCCCGTTCTGGGGGCTTCTCTTTGATATCAAGCACCCTCCCCAATTCCGGGCTCCGTCTTTAATCCCGAGGACTTCTCCCCCAACGCGGCCCCTTCCCCACGAAGGACCCCCACCTGGCTCCTAGTTCGGATGCATCCCCGGGTGGTCGCCCAGCACAAAGGACGCTCCGGCTCGGCTTAGCTCCCTCTGCGCGGGGTCCAGCCCCTGCGCTCTGCGCTCTGCTCGCCCCAGCGCCGCCTCAGCGCTTATAAAGGGGCCACGGGGCTGCTCTGCGCATGCGCCCCTGCCAGCCCGAGGCATCCGGCTGCGCGAGGAAGCTCCCCCCTGCCTAAAACCCTCTCCCCACTCCTTCGACCACTAACCCCGCCAAGCGAAGACTGCGCCTGACTTTCCGCAATTCACTTCGCCCCAGGAGCCACGTTAAATGTCCCCAGACGCCCCATGGCGGGACCTGCCCCATCCTACAGATGGGGAAACTGAGCCCCAGGGAGACAAGTCGCTCCCAAGGTCATGCAGAGGGGAGCGCAAGACTGGGATTCCAACCCTGGCCTGTCTGACTCTCCAGGGCTCGCCCTTGAAGCAGTTTTGGCTACAATTACTGTTGTATCCCATGTACAGAGAGGAAGCTGAGGCGCAGAGAGGGCAGGAAGGTCCCTGGGTCACACAGCTGGTAAGAAACTCACAGGGGGCCCGCCCCCTGGCTTAGCCGTTAAGGGCGCACGCTCCACTACTGGCGGCCAGGGGTTCGGATCCCAGGCGTGCACCCACGCACTGCTTGTCCGGCCATGCTGAGGCCGTGTCCCACATACAGCAACTAGAAGGATGTGCAGCTATGACATACAACTGTCTACTGGGGCTTTGGGGGGAAAACAAATAAATAAAATTTAAAAAAAAAGAAACTCACGGAGTCAGAGCCCAGGTGTGTCACACCCCAGAGCTGTTTCCACTGGCTCCAGCCACATGTGTCTTCATTCATTCATTCCTTTGTCCAATCAGTATTTATGGAGCGCCTGCTGTGGAGCAGGTACTGTTGTCACAGGAATACTTTTGCTTTGAGCAGGTGGCTTGTGGGTATCTTTGCAGGGAAACCCCATTGTAAAAGGCCTAGATCCACACGATGGAATATTATGCAGCCATAAAAAGGACTGAAGCACTGATACACGCTACAACATGGATGAACCTCAAAAAACATCATGCTAAGTGAAAGAAGCCAGACACAAAAGGCCACATAGTGTGTGATCCCATTTATACGAAATGTTCAGAAGAGACTAATCCAGAGGCAGAAAGTAGATTGGTGGTTGCCAGGGGCTGGAGGAGGGGATGAGGAGTGACCCCTAACGGGGACGAGGTTTCCTTTGGGGATGATGAAAATGTTCTAGAACTAGATAGAGGTGATGGTGTACAATAATATGAAGAGAGACTTAATGCCACTGAATTGTACACTTTAAAATGGTAAGTTTTATATTCTGTGTATTTTACCACAATGAAAAATGGCAGTGAGAGGGGACTAAAGCTTAAAGAGGTGAGCCTCTTCCCCCACCTTCCTTCCCTTGTCTTAGTCTCTCAGCTGAGAAGAGGCTGCCCCTGGCGGAAGATAGTGCGCTCCACCCAGTGTCCTGCATCTGTGTGTGTGTGTGTATGTGTGTGTGTGTGTATGTTTGCACATCTCTGGGGGGGGGCTGTCAGTCTGGTGGGGGCACAGACAAGCAGGGGACAAGATTGTTTCTGCAAAATTACCAAAGAGGGTATGGGAGTGAGGGAAGGCCACAGAGCAGGGTCGCCACAGTCCTCCATATCTGTCAGCATCTTGTGTGTGTGGACTCAACCTGCTGGTCTGGTGGTGGCCCTCGGGGCCAGAGTGACACACTGGGGAGCTATGCTTATTGTCCAACTCCTCGCCACAGAGGAGGAATGGAGGTCCGGGATCACACTGATATGAGTGTCTGCAGGTGACAGGCTGATGTGAGGCGTGTGGTGGTGGCAGCAGTGGTGGGTGATGGGGGTCTGAGTGTGGTTGTGTGATGTGCATGGGAGCCAAGCGGCTTGACCTCCAGAAGTCCAGAGTTCAAAACCCGGCTCTGCCACACTAACAGAGTGATTCTGGGCTAGCCATTTCATCTTTCTGTGCCTCGGTTTCCCCACCCAAAACAGGGATAATTAAAAGTCCCCACCTTACGAGGTTGCTGGGAGAATGAAATGGGAAGTAAATACACAGGATGGGAGCTGCTGCCCATTTTCCAACTGTGGAAATTGAGGCTTAGGGGGACGGGACCACCTGCCTGAGGTTGCACAGTGTGGTTAGGGGCCAAGTGGGAGCCCAAGTCTGTGGCCTCAGAGCCAAGCTGACCCCCAACCCCAACTCTTCCCACCCCTCCACTGCCCCCTCCTCCCCACCCCTCCACTGCCCCCTCCTCCCCACCCCCTGGCCCCCCTGGCCGGTGCCAGGGCTGAGCTTAGAGGGGCTGGCCTGGGGCCCAGGGGCGGGCTGTTGCCGGGGGGCTCAAATGAGGCAACCTTGCCTGGGAATGTGCTGGGCTCAAAGAGCTATTTATAGGCCTGCAGTGGGATTGGGCAAGCCCCCCCCCCCCCCCGCCTCCCCAAGGCCGGAGTGCCTTCTTTGTCCCCCCCACATTGGGGCCCGGGACAGGGGCTTCCACCAATGCGGGGAGGGAGCAAGGGAGGGGGCTGGTGAGCCAGAGCAGGAGTGGGGAGGCTGGACCTTCCAGGAGAGCTGGGTCTCAGGGGTGGACAGTGTCCCCCAAAGTGCCTCTCAACATACCCAAGGTGACACACAGACACGGCACGTGCAATCACATTCCCATTTGTTACACACAGTGTCACCAAAAAACGACACACAGTCACATCCCAGACACAGTGACAGCACAGGCAGCTCAGATACACCACCACCCAGCAAGGCCACGTATAAGTCACACAGGCCACAACCTCACCTGGCCACACACAAGTCATACCTCTGCACAAACTCACAGCTGTGAGCCCAGCCACACCTAGAGTCCCTTCACACTGAAACACACCCACTGCTGTTCACACTCACTGCACCTTAGCCTTCCTGACAGCCACAAACAGCCCACATTTGCCTCATGTTGTTCACACCCAACCATGTTTATAGCCGGGGGCACACCCACAGACAACCAGCACCCGACCACAATCGCTTGGCACCATGTCAACAGTAAGGAGACATATAGTCCTCCTGGGGCCACACTCACAGCCATTCATGCTCACCAACCAGCACACCCAGTCTTGGCCCCAGGTGTTCTCACAAGAGTTCACCTCAGTCCCTTCACAACTGGCTACCTCCTCGCATTCCCACTGTCACCTCCACTTACCCAGGTGCCAGGCTCCCACTCTACCAGGACCCACAAGTCCAGCTGGCACCAAGTGAGTGTCCGCCTACTCTGAGCCAGATCCTGCTGGACCCAGGCAACCCCAGCAGATAAATCAGACCTGGAGCTGCCCCATAAGAGGCTGCCGGCTGAGAGACCCTGTCACACCTACCCCTGCGTACTCTCCGTTACATCTATTCTTCAGTGGGAAACCGAGGCTCAAAGCTATCTAAGGGCCTTTCTCTGCCTTGCTCCGGGATGGCAAACTCCTGGAAAGTGGGACCTGTTTTCTGCCATGGGTGGGGCTGCCTCCCCAGAGAGAGTCCCCGCTGACCCATATTTGTTGTGTGGCTTCAAATCCCTGACCTCTCTGAGCCTCCATTTCCTCTCCTGAAAAATGCAGAACTCATTTTAGTGGAGGGAACTCCAGAGTAGACTGGGGTTTGAATCCCAGTCCCTCTGGGTGACCTTAGCCAAATGACTTTGCTTTTCTGTGCCTCAGTTTCCCTCAGGAAAAGAGAGTTGCAGCTCCTGGCTCTTCTCGAGCTCCCTCTGCCCCATCTCCTGGGGTGAGGGGGGAGGGAGTGCCTGGTCTCTCCTCACTCAGGCAAATGAATGGACCACTTTTGGCTGCCCTGCTGGGAGCTTAGAGCTGCTAATTCCCTGGAGAAACAGGAGTCTCTTTCATGCCCAGGCGCCAGTGGGGTGAGGAGGCAGGAAGAGGGTACGAGAGCTGGCCTCATCCCAGTGGGCAAGACGGCTCCATGCCAAGACCCGGAGTGGTGTGGGGGCCCCTGGGGCCATGCATATCCTCAGGACCTTGGCCGAGTGGCTATATCCTCAGCTGTACAATAGAGGTGACACAGACCAGCACAGCAGGTTTAATGAGCCAGTGGATGGAGACAAAACGAGGCTTCAAGTCAAACACAGGGTGGGCTCTCAACAAAGGTCAGCCACTGTTGTTATGTGTCAACCCGAAGAGCCCACTGAATTCTCCAACAGTCTTATAAATAGAATTCCCTTCATTTCACAGATGAGGAAACTGAGGCTTAGAGAGGTCAAGATGCTTGTCCAATGTCACACAGCCAGTGAGTGGCCCCATGGTTTCTCAGGGTCCATGCTCTTCCTAACTTCCTCTGGGGGTAGAGAGGTGTTTCCTGCCACCCTCCGCCACAGCCCTGAGACCAGCAGAGCCGGGTGTCGATGGCACTAGACCATGACTGAATGCAAGAGGTCCTGGCAGGCAGGGGCTGATGGGGCAGCCTTTCCGCTGGTGTCCCAGTTTCCCAGACAGCCCCCACTCCCGCTCTCCGGGGGTGAGCTTGGGCAGAAGCTAGTAGGATGCCAGGAGGACGATTCCCCCAGCCCTTGAAGAAAGAGGCTGGATCCCAGACCATTCAGCTCAAGCCAAGACCACAGCCTCCTGCCAGTGGGCACTCCATCTCAGAGCCCTCCATTCACGCAAATCGGATGCCGCCCCACCTTTCTCATGCACCTTCCGTGAGGGCTCCAGGCCCAGCAGGATCTGGCTCTACATATCTTATTCAAATTCATGGTCTTTCACCCAACCAGGCCTTTGCTTATGCTGTTCTCCCTGCCTGGAACCCCCTCTCCTCCCAATTTTTGTCACCCTGGTGAATCTTGCCCACCATTAAGGTGCAGGCACAATACCCCCTCTCCCAGGAAGCCCTCCCTCCAAGGAGAGCCCCTGCTCTCCCAGCCCTCTCTCTCCCTCTGACTCCCTCTGGCCCCATGGGGCTGCAGTATCTGTGTCTAGCTCTGTCTTGCCCAAACAGGGGGCTTCTCAGGTACAGGGCTGGATCTGAGGCCTCTCACTGTCCCTAGCATTACCCAGCACAAGGCTGGGCAGTAGGGGATGGCAGGAGGTGTTTAGTGAATCAATGAACCAAATCTTTAGCTTGGTACCTGAGGCTTTGTGTAATTTGGCTGCGCAAACTCCTTTTCATCCTAAAAAACCCATCTCATATGCCCCCTCCTCCAAGAAGCCTTCTTTGATGTTCCAGGCAGCATTTACTGGGAAGATAGTTTTGGAGTCTAAGCCAAGACGCAGAGGGCTGATGATGACTCCCTATACTGGCAACTACTTGGCCTCTTTCTCAATTCTTCCTTTGGCCTCTGGGAGGCAGTGAGGTGCAGGGGTTCCCAGTCGGCATTAGCAGTTAGGGTATGGACTCGGCAGACTTCCCCAAGTAGGAAGACATCATTATAGGGAGTCTCTCGGACTCCAAAACCAGTGATCTATGCCTGCGGGCACGAAAGGACAGCGTCCCGCACGCAATTCCTTTCGGTGCCAGTCCTCCAGCTCCAAGGGGAAACTCAATCGCTGGGCGCGGGCCCTTTAAGAGGCGGCCACGGAAGGGCTGGGCTCGAATCAAACCCCGCCCCGGAGCGCGCCTGAGTCTCAGTGCGCCTGCGCGGTGTCCACGCTGTTCCGGGTGCAGCTCGTGGTTTCCCCAGCTCTTCGCAGAGAAACTGAGGTTCGGAGAGGGAGCGACCGCCCCCCAAACCCACGGGAACCTGTTTTCCTTCCATGGACCTTCTGTGAAAGGCCCGTCCCCTGACCATTGGCAGTTACCCCGAATCCCCGAATTTTTCTGGCAAGGGGGTCATCAAGGCGACATTCAGGACTGGAGTGGCGGGGCGCTGATGGTTCCTGCCCCGTGTTCTAGGTGAGGACGAGCAGACTCAGGCGTGGATAAGGTCGCGCCGCTGTGGCTGCGGTGCCGCCGGGATTTGAACCCGGGCGGATCCCAACTCAGACCTTCGAGGCCTTGTGGAGCCAAGATGACCCACTCTTTGGTTTGTCCAGAGACGCTGAGCAGGTGAGAGCCTGGCGGGGCCGGGCAGTGGCGGGCGGGGCTCGCAGCCTGGGGTTGAGCCTCTGGCGGACAGAACCCGGGGTGGGTGGAGCTGGTGGTGGGCGGGTCCTCGGCGCTGGGCTCAGCCCCTCTCCTCGCCCTGATTCTGGTGCCACCAGGGTGAGTTCGGTGCTGAATCGCAACACGCGGCAGTTTGGAAAGAAGCACCTGTTCGACCAGGACGAGGAGACATGCTGGAACTCGGACCAGGTGAGGCACCTCTCCCTAGACTCTCCCCCCGTCGTGCGAATCAGATCTAGGGGTCCAGGGTGCCTTGAGAACTTTGGGGCACCTCAGCTGGGCACAGTTGGGTTGGCCAAGGAGAGAACGTGCGCTAACTGTGCCAGTTGACTGTGTGAATGAGAGAGACAGGTATAGCAGGGCTCTTAGCCTGGAGTGACCTGTGGCCTCAGTTTCCTATCTGCTTCCAGGGCCCCTCCCAGTGGGTGATACTGGAGTTTCCCCAGCGAGTCCGTGTCTCCCAGCTGCAGATCCAGTTCCAGGGGGGCTTCTCCAGTCGCCGGGGCTGCCTGGAAGGTACTGGAAGGGCCTGGAAGATGGGGCTTTGGGGGCGGCACCCTGGCCTCACAGTCTGCCCGTTTTTCCACTGCAGGTTCCCAAGGGAGTGAGGCTCTCAGCAAGATTGTGGACTTCTACCCGGAGGACAACAACTCACTTCAGATATCCTGCCCCAGCCTCTGGGGTGGGGTGGTCTGTGCCTCTGAAAGCTGTGGGCCCTGGCATATCACCTTGAGCAAGTGGCCTCTAGGTTTCCACTGCTTCATCTGTAAAATGCGCTGATGATAACCTGTTCTGTGTGAGAGCCTCAGAGGGGCCCACACCATGCTGGGCCGGCCAGCACATTGGTAGTGTCTGGACTGGGACTGGGTGAGGGCTGGTAGGTAGGAAACGACAAGCCACCTGTTTCCCTTGACTGCCCGCGCTCACACCTTCCCTGTGCCGGCTGCTGAGGTGGACCGGCTGAAGGTGACGTTTGAGAATGCTACTGACTTTTTTGGCCGTGTGGTCATCTACCACCTGCGGGTACTGGGGGAGAAGGTATGAGCCCACTGGGCCACCACCTCCTCCAGGAAGCCCTTGGGGAAGCACAGCAAAGCCCTTCAAGTTCTGCACAGAAGGTTTATTGGCTCCTCTTGGGGAGGGCCCCCTCCCACCGTCTGTCCAGGAGCTGCCTTTGAAGCCAGTTCTGGGTTCCCCCAGCTCTGGGTCGACCGTTTTGTTCCCTGAGTGTCTGAGTCCCCTGCAGGCGGCCCTCACTCGGGATCGGCGGGCACCAGGTTGCTCTGGAAGAGTTTAAGGATGTGGTTCTCGATCGCCTGCTGCACTGGAAACAGGACAAGAAGGTGGGCCAGGGACTGACTGGGGGCTGTGGAGGCATAGGCTGACCTGGACCCTCCCCTGGGGGGTGAACTGGGGCCTCCCAGCCTTGGGACCTGGATGGAGGACTCACTTCACACACGAGGAAATCCACGCCCCTCCCAGAGCACAGCTGGGAAGACGGAGGCCCCCAGCCCAGGAACCTCAACTTCCCCTAAGTTTATAAAAAACGCGTTTTTGGAGGTTTTTCAGAGGCATAAAAATATTCCTTACCAAACACAATTGGTGAATTGTGATTTTTATGAAAAGATAAGAGGGGCTGTGAGGAATGATTTCTGTCCCAAATGGAATAAAACTCACTGAAGGGAGGGGGAAAATTTCCCAAGCCCTCAATCCCCCCACGACCCCAGGGGGTCAGGTCTGTTAGGATATCCCCTTTTTATGGATGGGGAAGCTGAAGGGGGAAGTGGAGAATCAAACTGGGGTCTGCCTATGGGCCCTGATCACACGCAGCTCCTGCCACGGAGAGGCTGTGGCCCTGCCCCTCTCTCTCAGCGTCCTCACCCTGCCAGGCCTCCGAGTGCACTGTTCCTCTAGCCTAGACTGTCCTCCCTCCCCTGGGACCCCAGGAAGCCCTCCCTGACCTCCACCCATCCTGGGGCTAGGCCAGGGCTGCTTTGGGCCTCCTGCCCCCAAACCCTGGGGAGCCCTGAGAGCTGAGACTGGGACACGCCCAGGCCAGGTACATAGTGGCACTCGACATCTGCTAACACAAACATTCTCTCTGCCAGCATATGACATCCGAGGGGGATGTCCCGTGACAGAGATGTCCCTCTGTGGTCACCCTGCCTCCAGCCCCCTGTCACGGCCCCATGTGTCTCAGGCCGACCTTTCCGGTATCCCAGGGCCACAGCGAGGTCCATTGGGGTGTAGCCGGAGTCGGCCTCTGTGGTGAGATCAGCTCCTCGGGCTGCAAAACAAAGCAGGTGCTACAGGAGGGCTGGGAGCCTAGAGGGGGTACGGGGATTCAGGAGGCCCAGTGACCGCCCCCCAGCGATGCAGCCACACATCTGCCAGTTGTCTGTGTGGTCTTGGACAGAGCCTGAGCTCTCCGAAGAACGTGGCCAATAGAATCCCCACGTCCAGGGTCCCTGAGGAGTGCTTGAACCAGTCAGCCAGACCCCCGTGCTGTCCTCCCACCTCCTGTCCCCACATCAATCCTCTGAGAAAAGCAGACAGTGACCATCTATCCAAGAGCTGTTCACACAGAGCTTGGACCCCTCCCGGGCCCTCAGGACACCTGCAGGGCCAGCCTCTACTCCCACTCACCCAGCAAGGCCTCGACGCACTTTACATGGTTCCCACGCACGGCGTACAGCAGTGGCGTCCCTCCATTCTGTCAGGGGCAGGGGCAGGGGCAACCAACACTATCTTTTCCAGCCTCTCACAACACCCTGCACCCTCCAATTTAATGTCGTTCCTTCTCCTGCTCATCACCTGCCCATCTAACTCCTCCTTTGGGTCTCAGCTTAGATACTCCTTCTTCCAGAAAGCCCTCCCTGACCTCCTTTGGTTGTGCAGGCTGCCTCTGGGCTCTTGCAGCTGCCTGTGCGCCTGCCATCACAGTGTTATTCACTACATCTCAGCTGACTGTTTATGTGTTGGCTCCCCGCCCAAAACTGGGAGCTCTGTGAGGCTTGGGGATGGGTCTGTCTTGCATTCTCAGCACCCCAGAGCAACCCTGGTACCCTGCAAGGTGCCCAGGGCAGTGGGGGGTGGCACCTCACCCAGTCGTAGATGTTGATGTCCACATCACGCTCAAGTAGCAGCCCCACGATGTCCGTGTAGCCACCTGTGCTGGCCAGTGACAGCGCGCTCTCCCGCTCCTTGGCCAGGATGTGGGGATCGGCACCCTGGGGAGAACAGAAGGGGCAGCGACAGAAGGGAGGGCAGAGGAAGTGGTGATGGGAGGGGTGAGGGCATTGCCTGGCATCCTGGTGTCCCCACGGCAGCCCCATCTTACAGACATAGCACCAGCAGACTCAGCCGAGACCCCGGCCCGCCCAAGTCCCTGGGAAGCCCCCAGCTGGGCTGGGACGCACCCACTCGAGCAAGAAGCGGACAGTCTCGATTTCTCCAAAGGCCGAGGCCCAGATGAGGGGAGTGAAGCCGCGCTCGTCCGGCTTGTTGATGAGGTTGTCACCTGGCAGGAGGGGGGGTGATACCACTGGACTGACCCTTGCCCACTCTCCCCAAGGCTGTGGGAGTGGGACAGGGTGGGTGGCTGGGGTCAAACATGGGGGGAAGTGCACACGTAGATGCACACACATGGACATGCTCCAACACATGTGGAGACAGGTCATGTCAGCACCTACATGCACACACACATGCGTGGTCAGACAGGCAGGGACACGCCAGCGCACGCGTGTGGACACACCTTTCCTCAGATGCTCCTTCAGCTGGCTCAGCTCCCCCTGGGCTGCGAGCTGGTGGATGGACAGGGCTGGGGGCCAGAGAGAGGTAGGTCCTCACCCACTCACCCCTCCCTGCGCTCTGTGCCTCGGTTTACCCCCTGTCCGAAGTTGCTCCTCTCAGCCCCTGCCACTCCACCACCCCTTCTCCCCTTGGGGACCAGGGGCCCACTCACAGTCCAGGGTGGCTGGCAGGGCTGAGACCTCGTTCCCCCTCTGCCGGTTGGTGAGGGTCGTGGAGTGCTTCAGGGAGCTGCCTGCTGAGAGAGAGGAAAGGCCTCAGTTTCCCCCAGCATATGTCTCTGGGGCTTCAGGCCAGAACCTGGGGGCTTCGAGCTGCCAAAGACAGTGCCTGACCCCACCATCCACTCATTCCACTCTCCCAGATACCCAGGGTGTGCATTTCTCCTCCGTGCCTGGCGATCTCCTGGGCAAATGAGACCAAGTCCCTGCCCTCAAGGGGCCCATGGACAAGTGAGGGAGTCAGACAGAAACAGACAAACAGAACGAAAGCTCAAGCTGAAACAATGTTCAAGAGAAAGGAAAAGCAGGTAGGAGGAGGTGGCAAGAAGGGAGGGCAGGCAGTGACTCCATTTAGACAAGGTGGTCAGGGAGGTCTGCTCCGAGGAGGTGACACTAACCGAGCTCAGCTAGTTGAAGAAACCAGCCCTGGGAAGAGGTGTGGGAAGAGCATTCTACACAGAGGGAACAGCAGGGAGGACGGAATTAGACACAGTCAACGACTCCAGTCAAAAGAAATCCTCAGACCCACAATAAGTTAAACACAGAATTACCAACTGACCCAGAAATTCCACTCCTAGGTATCTACCCCAAGAGTTGAAATCAGGTGTTCAGATGAAAACTCGTACACAAGTGTTCACAGCAGCACTAGTCACAGTCGCCCAAAGGGGAATAACCCAAGTGTCTATCAATGGATGAATGAATAAACAAAATGCGGTCCATCCACAAAGTGGACTAGTACTCAGCCATGAAAAGGAATGAAGCACTGACATGTTACAATGTGGATGCACCTCAAAAACCACGTGCTGAGTAAGAGAAGCCAGACACAAAAGGCCATATAGTGTGTGATTCCATGTATATGAAACGTCCAGAACAGGCAAATCCACAGAGACAGAAAACAGATTCATGGTTGCCAGGGACTTAGGGGAGAAGGGGATGAGAAGTGACTGCTTAATGGGTATGGGATTTCCTTTTTGGGGGTGACGAAATATTCTTGAACTATAGATAGAGGTGGGAGTTACACAACATTGTGAATGTACTTACTGCCACTGAATTGTATGCAATTCTGGTTAAAATGGTAACATTTATGTTATGTGGATTTTACCACAATAATAAAAAAAAAAAAACAAATAAGCAACGCCTCACTGGGTGGAGAGGGAAGACAGGGACTAGGCAGTGGGCCATCAAGACAGAAGTCCCATCTTGGGCCTGACAGTCCACCACCTGCACATCCCAGAGGCTGGAGTCCAAGGACAGTATCCTACCCTGAGGGGAGGAGGCGCCAGCATCGGGTTCAGGATTCCCAGGCTCCGGGGTGCAGGGGAAGAGACTGAGGACTACAGTGTCTGAGCCGTCGGGGGCCTCATCCCCAGGGTCTTCAGGGTCCCCAAATTCTGGCGTGGGGGGCTGCTGGGTCAGGCTGAGGTCCTCTGCAGGCTGGGTGGGCTCCATGGGGGAAGCTGGGGGGAAACGTCAAAAGGGGAGAGATAGCAATAATTATCAACAGCTCTTATTAAGTAGGCACCGATTGCCTACCTGGCCTTGCACAGTGAGGGTGGGTAAACCGCCTCAGCCGGGGAAATTAAACCAGAGTCCAACTGCTTTTAAGGCCCACTCCTCTTCACTACCAGGGCACATATAACATACAGGGCCTAAAAGCCCCGGCCCCGGGGGCAGCTAGCAGGTTCGAATCCATCCACTTATAGGCTGTGAGGACTTGGACACATGACTTAACTACTCTGAGACTCAGTTTCCTCATTAATAAAACGGGGAAATGAGGTCTAAAAGAAATCATGTCTGTAAATAGCTGATCAGGGGGCCTGATACACGGGCAGAGCTTGGTAAATGTTCTCTGTAGTTATTTTTTTTCGTGGAGGGTCCCCAGGATGAGTGACGGCTCAACAAAGATGTGACTGGTCCCATCCCATCCGCCCCTCCCAAACGGATCCAGGAGGTCCACTCACTTCCCAGGAGCCGCCTCTGTCACTCCGCGCAGCAAGCCCGGGTCCCCCAAAACTTGGGGGACCAATTCACGAACTTTACTCCTCCAACTGATGTATGGGAGAGCAAGCTGGAGCCTGGACCCGCAGCGCCTCGTCTTTTTCTGCCGGGACAGAGACCAACCTCATACGCAACCGCTACCCCCACCCAAGAGCTCCCCCACTGCGCCTGCGCACCCCCACCCCCCAAAAGTGCGGAAGAGCCTGAGCACTAAGCACTGCTTCTGGCCCCTTAAGTTTTGGAGAAGGGGCATGGTTTCCGCTGGGGCCCGAGCAATGCAGTTGCGCCTGCGCGTTCTTGTCCGCACAGCTCAGAAGGGAGCCCCACCGGATCGAGAGGGGTGGGCGGGACCTCGGAGGATTTCACTGCCACTGTCCTCCCACACCCTCAGCTCCGCCCACAGGTCTTTCCAGGGGGAGCCAATCAGCTCCACCTTCGGGCGGATGGGCGGGGCCTTCTCCAGTCCGGAAGCGGGAGGGACGCAGGCGGGGCGTTTGGGATTTAAAGGGGTGACACTATTCCCGCCCCCGCCGATAACAATGTCCCCTCTACAGTCTTGGGGGCTCATGAGCATGTGCAGGAATTTGGTGGCAGAAGGAGGGTACAAGAAGGGCGTCTGTATGGCCCGAATGGGGCACTGTGTGGAGTGTTCCCCATTTCGTCTGCTCCCGGGAAAGGGGGTTCGGGAAACGAGGGCGCCCTTACCCCTACCCCGCCTAGGTGTCCCTCCTGGAGCTTCAGGGGGTCTCTGCCTCCTCCTCACCCGCCTCTTGGTGTGGCTCCTCCCCCACTCACTCACGTCTCTTCTTCTGTAGCAGCGGGGAGGGCAAGCCAACTGGTTACCGGAACTGAGGCAGTGCAGGGTCCGGTTTTGCAGGGGAAGGTTTAGGCAGCCTTCCCCACCCCAGACTTCTGGTTCCGGTCCTCGGAATAGGGACGGTGTCGCTATGGAGGAACCGGAGATGCAGCTCAAGGGGAAGAAAGGTGGTGCGGGGCCCCGACAGGGACGGAGGGGCCAGGAACTCGCGACCTGACAGAGGGCGGGAAGGGGCAAAGGCGCGGAGGGAGCGTGCGGGGCTGTGATTGAACTGCCATCGAATCCTGGCTTGGCCGCTGACTAGTTTTGAAACCTTTAGAAAGTCTTGGTGCCTCAGTTTTGTCATCTTAAAATGGGGAGTATAACAGTCTCCCTCCCGCCCCCCCATAGGATTGTTGTGAGAAATCGGTAATCCGATATTTGTAATGCATTGGAAGAACGCCTGGGGCGTGGCAATCGCTGGGTGTATTGCTTCCTATATGTTTACCCATTTGTGTATGTTTACAATGACTTATCAAATATTTGTAAATCACGTAGTTACAAATTACAAAATGCCACAAACTTTTTTTGTGTGTGTGAGGAAGATCAGCCCTGAGCTAACATCCATTGCCAATCCTCCCCTTTTTTCTTCAGGAAGATTGGCCCTGGGCTAGCATCTGTGCCCATCTTCCTCTGCTTTTTATATGGGACGCCGCCACAGCATGGCTCCACAAGCGGTGCCTCTGTGCGCACCCAGGGTCTGAACCTGAGAACCCCGGCTGCTGAAGCGGAGCGTGAGCGCTTAACACGTGCGCCATTGGGCTGGCCCCACTATTTTTGAGTCATAGAAGTTTTAGTTATTTTACTGTGTGCCTTATTTTTAGTTAATTATTTAGAGGGCTCAAGTACATTGAATTCCACCTCCTTCGTAACAACACTGTGAGGTGTAAGGTATTACTACGCCCAATTCAAAACCAGGAAGCCTAAGAGGGTAAGAGGACATGGAGTTTGGAGGTGGCAGGCTCGGACCTGCCCCACTCAGGGCACAGCAGTGAGCTGGACAGACCCAGGCTGGACAGATTCATGCACAGCCTCCCTTGACTCCCAGACACACCAGGGTTCTCCTTCTTGCCAACCACTGTGCTGGGCAATAGCCAGGGTCCATCTCTCTAGAAAACTCGAGGTGGACACTGTTATCATTCCCATTTTTACAAATGAGGAAACAGGCTCAGAGAAGCCCTTGCCCTCACCAAGCCAAGCTATAGGTTTTTTTTCTCTAAACATGTAACCTAATAAAGAATGAGAATTTAAGTATGAGAGAAACGAACAAGGTGCTGAGGTTCAGAATGAGGTGAAAGGGACATCTGATTAAGCTTGGTGATCAGGGAAGGCCTTCCCCAGGAGGTGACATTTGAGCTGAGACATGAAGGATGAAAAGAAGCCAGTGGGGGGAGGGTGTGTCAGTGGCAGGAAAAGCAGGTGCAAAGGCCCTTAGGTGGCAAAGTGTTCAGCACTGTGCTGCAACACAGTAGCTGCTGGTTATAGTATTTATGGGTATTTAAATTAATTAAAATTAGGTAAAATTAAAATTTGATTTCTGAGTCACATTAGTCACATTTCAAATGCTCCGTAGCCACATGTGGTTACTGGCTACCATACTGGACAGTACAGATTATGGAATCTTTCCATCATCTCAGAAAGTTCTTTTGTATAGTGCTGAGAGTGTCCAAGGAATAAGCCAGGAGGCCATTGGGCGAGGCGGGCAGGGAAGTCAACAGCAGGCAAAACATACAGGGCCTTCTGGACCATGGTAAGGTAGGTGGATTTTATTCTCTGGCTGATGGGAGCCGTGGGAGGGTTTCCAGCAAGGAAGGGACATATCTGATGTGTTCATTAGGAGTTCACTCCATCTGAAGTGTGGAGATCAGACTGTTGGCAGGAGGGGAAGCAGGGAGACCAGGGAGGAGCTGAATCTGGCATCCAGGTGGGAGGTGGACCAGTGGGGACAGTGTAGTGGTAAGAATGAGTGAGATTGGGGCTTTGTTTTGTGGCTGAACCAGCAGGATCTGCTCTTGGATGGGAGGGTGTGGATGACCAGCTGGCTGGGAATGCCGTTTGTTGACGCAGACGCTGGGATGAGGATTTGTGTGTAATTAACTTACCAGGAGACGGGGAAACAAGATAGGGCTAGGAAGGAGGCTGAGCAAGGGGCGACCTCAGGTAAAATTCCACGAGGGAGGCCTCAGCCTAAACCCGGAGGGGAGCTCAGGGGGATGAGTCCCGGCTCTGACACACAGCTCGGGATGTGGGTTTCCATACCCCTCCATAGTCAGTCATGGCAGACGGCCATCCAGGGGTGTAAACTTTCAGGTATTTTCAGGTCCTGTAACTGGTGGGCATCCTCTGAAGAAAAATCTCAGAAGAAGTCACTGGGGTAAAAGGAATGCGAGGGAATCTGAGCAGGTGGCACTGGTGTCCACTACAAGTAGGTCTGGGAGGGGAGAGATCATTCACTGGGTGCATTAATGTGATTGCAATTGAGATCCTTCTGTGACTCCCAGTGGGAGGTGTTTGGCCCTGCTGTGACCATCTCCTTCAGTCCATCCATCACCGGGGCCACAGGCGACCCAGCTGCTGGGGGAGACACTGGACAACGCTCTCTGCTCTGGCTGGACTCCTGGGTTGATGAATCAGGAATCTGATGCTTTGTCCCTTTGTCCTCCCTGTTCCTGTGTACCCCCCTTACCCCACCGACTGGCTGACTGTCAATCCTGGATCCAGTCACCGACAAATTTACCGAGAGCGTCTATGTCCTAGCCAATGAGCCGTCCGTGGCCCTGTATCGCCTGCAGGAGCACGTGCGCCGCTCTCTGCCTGAGCTGGCCCAGCACAAGGTGAGCCTCGCCTGCCTCTACCTTCCACTTCCCCTAGGGTCCACACTTCATGAGCTGGGGCCTGCAGTGTGGAGCAGGGGCTGTTGGTGCAGGAGTCCAGGTCGGGACATCAGCAAGGAGGCATGTGGTCGTTGAGTCACACTGGGGCCTTGGGTAGACAGATCTGGGGCCGATTTTGAAGGAGAGGACAGCAGCATCTGTGGTAGTTGTGACCTGTGTGGTGAGGAGGCAGCCGTGCGAAGACTGGAGAGAAGGGCATGCCAGGCAAAAGAAACAGCCAGTGCAAATGCCCTGAGGTGTGGTGGCCAGGTATTCACAGAAAGCCTGACTGGTGAGGGAGGGGAGTTGCAGGAGGAAAAGTCAGGGGCTGGAGGGGGCCAGTCTCTGTGGCCATGGTGATCGGTGATCGGGTGCTCCATCCCAGGAAGCTCGGAGGACAGCCTTCCTGGTGGCAGCCCTCCCTGCTAAAAGCACTTCCCGTCCCAACAGGCCGACATGCAGCGGTGGGAGGAGCAGAGCCAGGGAGCCATCTACACAGTGGAGTATGCCTGCAGGTGAGCACCACAGCCTCCACACTGTGTCCCAGCCTTCTGGGCTGGGACATTCAGGGCACCCCGGCCAACTGTCCAGTGAGCCCTACCCTTCCAAACCCATCAGAGTGGAGGCATGTGGATCTCAACTCACCTGGCTGCACGGTGGGTTGCACCCCAGGCTTGTGCTTCTCACCATTTGCCCTAGCCCTGTGTGCCTCTGGCAGGCTTCTTTCCTGCACTGAGCCCCTCCCTGTCTATCATAGGAAGGGGTGATAAGTATTCAGGGGGGTGCCAGGGGGCAGGGAGCCGGCACCTTGAGGGGCTGGCATTTCCCACTCACAGCCAGGACCACAGACAGGCCACTGGGGTGGATGGCAGCTGGGGGCCGAGCCAAAGCACTAATATGGCTGTTTATTTTTAATATTTCTTTCCAATTTTTTTTATTGTGGTAAAATATATAAACATAAAATTTATCATCTTAACCACTTTTAAGTGTACAGTTCAGTGGTATTAAACACATTCATAATGTTGTGCAACCAACCCCACCATCCATCTGCAGAACTCTTCATCTTCCCAAACTGAAACTCTGTCCCCATTAAATGCTAACTCCCCTCCCCCCACCCCAGCCCCTGGCACCCCTGTTCTACTTTCTGTGAATCTGCCTCCTCTAGGGACCTCATATAAGTGGGATTGTGCAGTATTTGTGCTTTTGTGTCTGGCTTATTTCACTGAGCATAGTGTCCTCAAGGTTCATCCATGCTGTAGTGTGTGTCAGAATTTCCTTCCCTTTTAAAACTGAATAATATTCCATTGTATAGATGGACCAAGTTGTGTTTATCCATTCATCTGTCGATGGACACTTGGGTTGCTTCTATATTTTAGCTATCGTGAATAAAGCTACTGTGAACATGGGTATACCATTTATTTTTGTTTGTTTAACTTTCTCAAAATCTTCAGATTGTTTTGATTTTTCCCAAGGGAAAGATGTGCCTGCCAGTAAGAAGCAGTAGCTGATCTTCTTTCTATTACTGCAGCTTTGCCAGCCTGGCCTCCTGCCCTTCTATTCGTTCCCCATGACTGTATTTAATGCCCTGGCTGGTCCGTTCACCTCAGGAGTTTGGCGACTTTATTTAGAAGTGCCGATTGCCTCCACCTTGGGCTGTGGGTCGTTATGGTGGAGGCTGGACACTCCCTAGCAATTCTCATCTGTGGCACCATGGGGTTTGCTCGCCTCTTGCTGTGTGGTTGTGTGGGTAAAGGTTCCTAGACAGAAAGTCCCACTGCCGGTGGCACTGAGCTGGGTGTTCTGCCATCAGCAGCCTTGGCCCCTCCACTGGGCCTGGGGGTGACCTGGACACATGGTGTCTTTCTAAGGATGGTGGTCCTAGACACCTTCCTTAGCTGAAGGAAGAGTAGGAAAGAAATAGGAGTGTCTCTCTTTTGGCTGCTGAACAGCCCCTGGACAGCCGCGAGCTCATCAGCAAGGCCCAGGTTCAAGGAAGGACGTGTCCAAGTCTGTACTTTCTCCTGGTTTCTCTAGCTGCACTGTCCAGTGTGGGAGCCCCGGGCCACAGGTGGCTGTTCAGATTTAAAATTTTAATGCCTTAAAATGAAATAAGGTGAAAGATTCAGCTCCTTGGTTTTACTAGCCACAATTCAAGTGCTGAGCAGCCATGTCAGTGGATAAAGAACATCATGTTCCAGAAAGTTCCTCTGGACTGTGCTGGGCTAGGCAGGAGGCCAATGTGCTGTGAGCATTCTCTTTAGGGAGATGTGAATTTCTTTAATGCTAGAAGACCCGTGTTTTCCTTTACAGACATGAAAGAGCCCTTATCTTTTAGTTGTTTGAAACGCCTTACTCAGTGTTAATGGTTGGTGTAGAACTGAAAGATGTTACAGTGATAGGTTGGTTGGGGTAAACTATTCAACAGTGAGCTTATATTGGAGAGCTTGTTTTCGAGGTGGGCCATCAAGCGCCAGAAAAGCTGTCTGCACATGCTGGTGTTGAGATGAGCAAGTTCACAGAGTGGGTGACAGCCAACGTGTCCCCCCCTCCCCCCTTGATCTAATGGCCATTTTCAAGCAGGTCCCTGACTGATAACAAATGGGAGTGATTTTTTTGTCTTTAATAGAAGGACTTTAAAACGACACTTTTATTTTTACTGTAGATGCCATTGCCCGGCGACTCTCTGGCATTAGCCAGGCCCCCAGTCCAGCTGGAAGGGACGTTTGCATTAGCCGGTCTTCAGCATGGCTCCAACACAGGGCTCACGCAGCTTTGCACTAGTGCCCCCAGCTGGCGATGTGTTATCCTGGTGCCATCTAAACTCACCTCCAGAGCGTTTCACAGTCGAGTTAACCAGCTTCTTTCGGGGGCAGGAGTATGTTATCTAAGAGGGAAGCAGGATATGTTTGAGGCCATCTTTGCATGCTGACTGCTCCTTCAAAGCGGTAGATGGTCTAGCAGTGGTGAAGGGAAGGTTTGCGTCTAGCCATCGCGCGCTCTGTTGCATGATGTCATCTAGGTGAAGCAGGGAGGTCTAAACTTGGAGGCCATGGTGAGCACTCAGGGAGCCCCACAGAATCCCTGAGGTGCCTGCTGAGCGCCCGGCCTGTGCAGGGCTCCTGCCGAGCTCTGGTGGTGGGAGACACCTGCGGGCACCAGGAGGGCGGGGGAGGCAGGGTGGCACCGACCAGGTCCATCCTCCCCTTTCAGCGCCGTGAAGAACCTTGTTGACAGCAGCGTCTACTTCCGCAGTGTGGAGGGTCTCCTGAAACAGGCCATCAGCATCCGGGACCACATGAACGCCGCCACCCAGGGCCACAGGTAGCTCCCTGGACCGCCTGCCCCTGCTGCTCTCAGCCTCCTCACTGTAAGGACCTTCGACGCTCAGCCAGGAACTGCTGCTTCTTGCTCCTTCCTTTGTCTCACAGTGTCTGGTGACTTCTCTTGTTCTTTGGCATCTGTGGTGGGAGAGTTGGCCCCCGGGGGTTCAGTCACTCAGCACCCAGGTCCTGAGCTCTGCTCTGTGCCTGGCCCTGGGCTGGGCACTGGGGACACAGCAGTGACCGAAACAGGTGTGTTCATGGTCTCTCAGGGGGACACGCAGCAAGCAGGTAAACATGGAACAGACAGGCATTTCAGACGTGTGAAGGAGGAAGAGGGATGTGGGGCCTCTCTGAGAGGCAGCGGTGGTGTGAGCAGAGGCCTGAACCATGCACGTGCAGACGTTATGACCAGGACGGTGTTCGGGTGGGCAGTGGTGAGGGTTAGGCCCTGGGTCTGGTGAGCTAGGTGTGGTGCAGGAACATCTAGGAGGTGGGTGTGGTTGGGGTGGGGGAGACGGGGTCAGGGAGGTGGGCCTCGCCGGCAGCAGGGAAGGGTGCCTGGAGCTGAAGGAGGCTTTGAGCTGAGGACCAGATGGTCTGAAATGAAAAGCACTTAACAGTCCTTGCACACTGGGGAGAGAGTTTTTGGAGAAGTAACTCTTTGTTTCTGTTTTCATTATAACTTAATAAACGGGTTTGAACACAGGTGCATGTGCTGTAAGCCTAGCTCTACCTTGAGCTGTGTCTGGCTCCTGTGGTTTGGGTTTTGGCATGCCTGTCTCCCACCGGGCATTGAGAAGGGAATAAAAACCTTTGGTGCTGTTTCTGAGATATGAGACACAAGAACTCAAAAACAAACACACCTTGAGGGGCTGGCCCTGTGGCGGAGCGGTTAAGTGCATGTGCTCCGCTGCTGGCTGCCCGGGTTCGGATCCTGGGCGTGCACCGACGCACTGCTTGTCAAGCCATGCTGTGGCGGCATCCCACGTAAAGAGGAAGATGGGCACGGATGTTAGCCCAGGGCCAGTCTTCCTCAGCAAAAAGAGGAGGATTGGCATGGATGTTAGCTCAGGGCCGATCTTCCTCACAAAAACAAAAACAAAAACAAAAAAAACACCTTGAGAATGTGTAGGAATGGATGTGTACCAGTCTTCCCTCTGAGGGTGGCGTGACAAGGTTCATCTGGGTTCATTTGCATTCAGTGACCATCTGGCTCTGGCCACTCTGCCTGGGGTGGTGACAGCATCAGGACCAGAGTTCACTGCGTAAAGCGCCTTGTACAGCGCCCTGCACACAGTAGGGCCTCAAAAAGTTATGGCTATTTACTTTCAACTCACCGTTTCCCAAGTGCTTTCAAACGCCCTGCTTGTGCCTGCTGTTGGGAAAATGCAACATGCTTCTGAAAGATGCTAGTAGCAGCTTGAGGTGCTGCTAATGCCTCCCTTTACAAGCCCTTTAGGTTTGAAGCGCCCAGTGCTGCATGAGTCCCAGCCATGACCTCTGTAGTGGGTGGCTGGTCCCATTTTTCCAGAGGATGCCCTGAAGGCTGAAGCCAGGGGTCTTAGGGGACCAGAAGGTGCCCAAACCCACACTCCAGCCTAGCTGAACAGGCCTCACGGCCTCTGACCTCGGCCTCATGGATGCTGCACATGTTTTGTTCCAGCCCCGAGGAACCGCCCCCACCCTCCTCGACCTGATCCCAGAAGAGACTTGGAGGTGCTTGGGCCCCTCTAACCCAGGTCAGTGCCGAGTGAGGCCGCGAGCCTCCCTGTGCTCCATGCTCTGAACTAACCCACCCTCTCAGCGTTCAAGAAGGACCGGCTTGTCTAACCACTTGGGCTTTCTCGCTGGGCTTGTAGGATGGTTTCATCAGTGGAAGGCTGCAGGGTGGGGGGACTTTGTGCCCTCTGCTGCTCAGGGCAGTTGTCAACCCCATCTCCTTCATGTTCTCTCTCCCATCTTCCTGCCCCTTATCCAGGCCACAGGCCCTGTCCCATCCCAAGGAGCTCCCCAAGACAGAGAGGGGAGCCCACGTTTCCCCTGCCCTGCCACATGCCAGCTGCTTGCTTCACCCACACACATTCTCAGGCAGAGCCCGGCATGACGGTTACCCATCCAGCTCTGGAATCCTCGCTTCACCAATGACCCTGCTGTGTGACCCTGAACAAGTCCCTCCCCCTCTCTGATCTCTGCTTTTCCCTTCTGCCAGAGTGGCTCATCTGGCAGCAGAGATGGTGCTGCTGCATACAGTGATGTGTGTTTCAGCAGTCAGCTACTGCTGCGTGACAAGCTATCCCCAAACTTAATGGTGTATACCATCAGTCATTGCCTGCTCAGGATTCTGTGATTTGGGCTGGGCAGTTCTGCTGGTCTCACCTGGAGGCCACTCATGTGGCACTAGTCAGAGCTCGAAGGGACCGGATAGTCAGAGGTGGCCTCACTCACACATCTGGCCCTTGACCAGTGCTGTTGGCTGTGGGGGTCCAGTTCTCTTCCCTGTGGCCTCTCCAGCAAGCCACCCTGGGCTTCTCCTGGTGGCCGGGCACCCAGTGCATACGTGCTCATCCAGCCTCTGCTTGCTTCACATTTGCATATGTCCCATTGGTCAAGGCCAGTGATGTGCCCAGCCCAGGACGGGATGGGAGAGGACTGCAGGAGGCTGTCAGTCCTGGGAGGTGTGGTTGACCGTGTAAGGAGAGCATGACTCCAAGAAAGGCCTGGAGTATTGTTATTCTGTGCCCGTGCAGGGCAGAACCCTGCAGGTCCAGGGTGCCCAAGAGACTTAGTGAGCCCTGGCTTATGTAGCTCTCTGAGCCCCCTTCCCATGTGCTGTGATGGTGCTCTGTGCTGTGGATGCCCTCTCAGAGGGTCGGGGAGGCGTGGGTGGAGACGGGACCCTCCCACCCCCAGAGCAGCAGCCCCCGAGGCCAAGAGGCACCAGAGTTGACGTGTGTGGTCAGAGAGTGTTTATTGGGCCCCTGCTCTGGGCTGGGCGTAGCTCTGGGCCCAGGGGTGGTGAGGAACTGCAGGCTATGGGACCACCTGGTGGGCATCTGGGAGGGCCTGGAGTGGGAGGAGCTGCCGAGGGTGTCAGCAGCCCACCCTAGTGCCACACACGATGCGGCCCGCCAGCCCTGGGCCTGTCCCGTCTCCCCTACCCCCCATCCCCTCCCCTGCACCCTGGTCGCTCCCACCCTCACGCCTCAAGGACATTACCCTGCTGCCCTCCGCACGCCCTGGGTCAACTGCTGTCCTTCCACTGCTGTGCCCCCTCGGAACAAGATGCTCTGTACCTCCTGATCCCGCTTTTGTCCCTACAGACCCTGCACCCCACCCCTACTCAGAGCCTTCCACCCCTATTTTTCCCCAATGCTGTTCCCCCTGGGGTCGGTGATGACCTTCACAGGGTCAAGTACTGGCCTCCCCCGGCCTCCAATCTCACCTGCCTCTGCGCTCCCAGGGCCCAACACACAGCCCCGTTTTACAGAAGAGGAAACAGCCTCAGAGGCGAGGCAGGTCACCGCCCTTGATGGGAAGTGCCAGGAATCACACTGGGACCCTCTAACCCCCAGGTTTCACCTCTTCCCCCAGCCCCGCCCAGCCTGCCTCAGATGCTGCCGCATCAGGGTGACCCTGCAGCCCTGGGGGTCTCTCAGACTGTGCCCTGACCCTCTCCTCCCAGCCTGACCAAAGCTGGGTCCTTGGAACAACCTTGTGGGACTTGACAGGGACTGAAGATTGAGTGCATGTGGCCGCCGCATTTCTCCTGCTCCTGCCCAGAGACTCCAGACCAGACGTGAATGTCCTGAATGAGGCTTTGCTGCCCGTGGACTCTTACTAGCCCCCATCAGCCATGGACATGGCCACAGCCCTTCAGACCAATAACTGCCACCATGATAATCCCGATCATGCACCCACCATGTGCCCAGCACTGTGCTGGGGGCTTTGCAAAGGTCACCTGTCATCCTCAGACAGCCCTGTGAAGCAGGTGTCACCCCTAAATACAGATTGGGAAAGAGAGGCTCTGAGAGGTGGCGTGACTTGCGCAAGGTCACACAGCTAGAGGAAAGCGGGACCCTGGCCTGGTTTGGTCCCCGCCCTGCCTCTGACATGCTGTGTGACGTGCGCTGTGCCCCTCTGGTCCTCCATTTCTCCATCAGGACAAGGAAGGCTGGATTGGACCTTCTCTGCAGGCTGAGGCAGACGTTCATAGGCCTGGCTGCCTGGCCTGCATTCTGCCCTGAGCAGAAATGCCCAGCCTAGGCTCAGGCCATATGGAGAGGCCACCTCTAACTCCAGGGGTGGATGTGGGACCCTGGCCTGACTGGCCAATCAGAGCCCCTCGTTTCCCAGGTCACAGTGACTGGTTCGAGATGGGCGTGTGACCCAATGAGAGGTCTTCCCTGGGAATTTTGCTGGAAGCATGGGAAAGGTACCATCTTCCCACCAGGGTTGTTGAGCTGGGCGGATGGAAGGGGAAACCTAAGAACATTGCATGGGGCCCTGGATCCAGCTGTACCCTACACCAGAAAATCTCAGATTTTTAGTTTGATGAGTCCCTAAATTACTGTATTTGACAAAATTGGTTTGAGTCCATTTCTGCTGCCTGCAGAAGAGCCCACGCTGATCCCTGCAAATTCCAAGCCTGGGAGATCAGAGTCCACAGTTTGTACACCTCAAAGGCCAGCTGTGTGCCAAGGTGGTGTCCAGCAAAATGTATCAGGAAGGTCAGAATGGAGTTGTTTTGGGTATAGCCATGGTGGGTCCCAGCGCCACTGTTCTGTGGGGATCCCCCAGTTTGGCATTGTGAGGTGGTTGGGGGAGGGGTGGCAAAGGCTAGGGGCATCCTAGGGGTGATGGAGAAGGTCCTGGTGGGGTGTCAGGGCTGTGGAGGGGCCTGAGGGCCTGGGAGAGGGTTCAGGCACACAGGAGATGTCGAGAAAGGACTGCCTTGCACCACCAGGAAACGGGGGTCAGCCCTTTCTCTCTCTGTCTAGGGTGTATAGGGGGCCTCTGTGCCACCATCCTGCCTCCCCACTGTCCCAGCTCAGTTTGTGGGGAGGAAGGAGCCTGAGACCCACCCCATTTGAGGCCCTGACTGGTGTGTGGCCCCCACAGAGTCACTCTCCCTCTCCTCGCTTGCTCTGAAGGCATCTCTCCTTGTCCATCTGTCCGTCTGTCCTTCCACCTGTCCACCATGCAGCCATTTATCCAGCAAACATTGACTGCCGTCTGTGGACGAGGCCTTACCCAGGGGACACCCTGGTGAGCAAGACAGGCCAGCCCTGGTTCCAGGGCTCAGACCCTGGACAGACGGGCGGCTAAGTGAGGTAATTGTATACCACATCCCAGGCTCTGTGAGCTGGGGGTCGGGGGGCAGTGGTGGGGAGCCCCAGACCCCCGTAGGGCTCCCCATCACCAGAAGCCGCTGGAAGAGACCTCAGCCAGTGACTAATAGCCCTCTCAAACAGGTCTAAGCAGAACTCTGGGCTGTCAGGTCCCCCGCGACCCCAGAGTCCGGGGGCTCGTTGGGGCGCTGGTTAATTTGCATCTCATTTGCATGCATGTCTCGGCCTTCCGGCCCAGAGGACGCCGCGCCCTGGCGTGCCGCCAGGGGGCGCAAGAGACAAAGCGTTCGCGGGGCGTTCAGCCTCTGAGCGGTCATCGTCCGCAGGCAGTCCTGGCCGGTCCTGGTGGGCACATTGTGACCCTCCGCCCTTTTTCACCCCGTGCGCCCTGGCTCCCATTTTTCAGAGAGAGAACTAAAAGGCTCCGCGAGGCCAGATTACCCGGCAGGACCTCGCATCTGCCCCCACGTGCTCTTGGACACTCGCCGGACACGTCGCTTCCTCACCTGAGCGAGGACTTGCTCCCAGCAGAGCCCCAGAGACAGGTGGACAGCTGGGAGAGAGGCAGTGACCTCCCCATGCCATGGGACATTGAAGCAGGAGCCTAGCACCGACGAGGGTGGGGGTGGCTTGGAAGGGATCCCAAACTTGCATGAAATGTGGCCCCCAACCACTCCTTCAAATCTGTCGATGGAGTTAAAAGGAGGCCAAGAGGGCAGTGACTGGCCCCGGGTTCGTCTGCAGTGGTCAGGACAGAAATGAGACTTCAGTTGGCTTTTGTCCTTTGCCCCTGATCCAAGTCCTGGTTTTTATTTCAGGCCTGCTCTGCACTCCCAGAGGGTCCTGCCCCTGGGAAGCCCCTTCCTAGCCCTGCCATATCCCCTAGCGAGGCCTTCGGATGCCTCAAGTTTGGCCCTCATGCCTCTCCACCCTCAGGCCCTTTCCAGAGCTCTCTAGTTCTTCAAGAAGCCCATGGAGACACCCCTTTGGTGCTGCCACACACTGGGCCTGGCCCTGAGGAGCACCCCTCAGACATAGACACAGAACTGGACTCGGACATCCTCAACCCCCTGGGTCAGTGCTGGGCTGGAAGGAGGGGTGGGGGTGGAAGAACCCCAAATGGAAGGGGGATAGGGAAGGCTTTTGGAGAAGGGGTCATTGGAGGTGGACCTAGAAACACTCCCCCCTGGAGGAGGGGCTGCTATTGTCACCACTTTTCACATGAGCAAACAGGCTCAGAGGGGTGAAGTGACTGGCCTGAGGTCACACAACAACTGGGAGTCAGAGAGAGGATGGGTACCCAGGGTTCGCTAACCCTGAGGCCCTGCCCACTGGACAACACTGTCCTTGCCATGGAAGGTCCTTTAGCGCCTTCCCCTGCTGCAATGTGGGAGAGGGTCTGGAGGAGGGGGAACTGGGGGTGTGGCTTCTCCACTTCCCCACCCTCCCACCCCTGCCTCTTCCCTCACCTGTCCCACTTCCCGTCTTCCTGGCCCCCTTCCCAGGACCCTCTCTGGCCTTCTCCACCCCTTTCTCCCCCCAAAATTCCCCTCTGCCCTCCAACCTCTTACTCCAGCAACTCAGGGTGTCCCCTCATCTGAGAAGACTCTTGACGGCCCTGATGGGGGCCGGGGGTCCACGCGGGGTGACACAGCTGGTGATGCGGGAGGGTACAGGGGCAAAGGCAAAAAGAAGGGGCCAATATAGGAAACGGTGTGGGTGATAGAAGATGGAATTGACTGGAATGGGAAGGGGGCATGGGAGTGTGAGTGATGGGGTTGTGACATGGGGAGCAGGAACAGGGGAGGGGCCCCAGTGGTGGAAGGGGGCAGCAGGTGGGGTGCATGGGGGGCAGCCACAGCGGGCTCAGCTCAGGCTGGCCCTTCCTGCGGCGCCCTGGCTGCTCCCAGAGCTGCTCCAGCTGCTGCCCTCACGTAACCAGAGCCTGCCTGTTGCATCAGAGGCGGGCGGGCAGCTGCGGGTAAACAGAGCAGCCCTCGGGGGGCCCGGGGCTCCCCAGCCACCTCCATGCTCCCTGAGCCTTGTTCTGCACCTTAGAGCTGAGGCAGAATCCCCCAGCCTGGCCTGGGCTCTGGTGTCCTTGGGACACTGATTGTCTGGTGTTGGGCCCTGAGGGGCAGCAGGGTGGGGGAAGGGAGGACCTCTGATCCCTACCTTCTTATGACACAGTGTGAACCCTAGTTTTTACGTCCAAAGAGAAAGCTGTGCCCAGATCAGGGATCCAAACTGCCCATGTCACAGATGGGTAAATTGAGGCATGGAGAGAGGACCGAGGCTCCTAGGACCCTTGTTCCCTTCCTCAGTGTCCCCCCGACACTGACATCTCCACATGCTCCGCACTGTGTCCAGAGGTCTAGCCATCTCCCATTGTCTTCTGAGAAGGTGGACACCACACAGCCATTGCAACCTGCCTGCTCTCCCCCTTCATCTGCCCCAAATCGACCCCCTCTTCATCTCCAAGCCTCTCCCTGTGCGCCTAGACCAATTGGCTCCTGCCCACTTACTGCTCTGGCTTCATCTCGCTCATCTCCCCCACCAAAGAATGCACTGCACTCTTCCTCTGCACCTTTGCAAGTGCTATTTCCTCTTGGAAAACGCTTCTCCCAGTGGCAAACTCCTATTCATGCTTCAAGGCCCAGTACAAATGCCCCCTCTTTTGGGAAGCCCTCCTCTGGCCCAGTGCTGACTTCACAGGGCTGGGGGGAGTGTGTGGCAGCTCTGCCTCCTCCAGACTGGGGGCTTCCCCAGGATTACCCAATCCAAGGTCATCTTCATCCTGTAGTTTTTTTCACATTGATTCACTCACCACCCCACCTCTGAGCCTGCTCTGGGCCTGGCCCTGTGCTGGGTGGTGCTGGATATAGAGGTCTCAGCTGGGGTCTGGTCCTGGAAGGCACTCCTCCCCTGCTGACCTTTGAAGTGGAGGAGGGCACTCAGCAACCCAGGGGTCTGTCACCCTCCTGTCGAGGCACATGGGGGCACACATCCCACAGGAGGCACAGGTAGGCAAGGCCACACAGGCGACCCCAGAGCCCCTTTCTGCAGTCTCTCCATTTGGGTGAGAGCAAGGGTCAGTGTTGGCTACTAGAAGGGCTTGGTCCCCTCCCGGGGCCATCAGGGTCCGGGGTCAGAGTTAACATTTCACTCAGATTGGAGTAAGTCCAGGGTTGGGGCTAGCAGTGGTTAGAGACAGGGTCCAAATTAGGGTCAGCAGTAAGGTCAGGAGCGCCCAGTGAGGACGGGGGAAGCCTGGCAGGTCTGACCCAGCCCCCTCCGGAGTCCCCCTCCCTCATTATACGGCTTCCCCATCTCAGAGTGTTCCCGCGTCTTGAGTCCTGAGCCCCTAACTCCCCGGGCGGGGCCCCGCCCAAGTGCCGGCACATCACAGCCCACGAGCACGCCTTCTTCGCAAATAAGCTCGCCCCGTCCAATCAGCTCCCGGGGGCGGGGCCGCCCGCTTCGAAGGCACCTGCAACCGCCAGGCATCCGGAGCGCCGTGCTGCCGCCGGTCAGTGCGCGAGCGGCCGCGGGCCCAGGCTGAGCAGGTGCGTGTCGCGTCGGGCCGAAGCTTGCGCGGTGTCCTTTGAACTGCATCTGTGGGGTGGGTTGGGTTGGAGGTCTGAGTGTGCTGCTGTGCGTCGGAGAGTTGTGTGTCCAAGAGGTGTGCGTCCTAGGATTGTGAGTCTGAAAGGTTGTGTCCGGGGGTTTGTGTGTCCAAAGGATGTGTGTACAAGGGGTGTGAGTCTGAGGGGTGTGAGTCTGAGAGGTGTGAGTCTGAGGGGGAGGGTATGTCCAAGGGGTTGTGAGAGGTTGTGTGTTCAAGCGGTGTGTGTCTGAGGGTTTTGATGTCAGTTGGGGAGTTATGTCTCTAAAATTGTGGTGCCATGAGCCCCTGTTATTTGTCTGTAAGCTGTGCGTCTGTGAGCTGTAGTGTCCCCCCTCCCAGGGCACACCCCTTTGCGCATCCTGGAGGCGCCTGTGTACAAGCCCGTCCCTTCCTGCTGTGATGTGCCCTCGTGTGCCACAGCCCCAGACTCGTGTGGCATGACCATCCATGGGTGCCTGTGACTACCATGACCCTCACTGGCCCAATGGAGTCTGCGCCTCACGTAGTGAACGTGGGGTCTCAGCTGGACCCATGAGGTGCCCGTGTGGTTGGGGGCAGGACTGTGAGCGTGGAGCCTCAGAGTGGGAGGCCACAGCTGCCTAGGCCACCCACCTGCCCATGCCTCAGTGTCCCCATCTGGGACATGGGTACAGGAACAATAGTCATAGCCCTCCCCGGTTGTCAGCACATGACAGTCTGGTGGCTGCGCTACTTTCACGGTCATCATCTCCCCCCTCTGCCTCTCTCAGGGTCCAGGGCTGTAGATGCTGGTCAGCGACCGGGGTCCCTGGCCACCCCCAGCCCCCAGCTGCAGACCGGAGAAGTCAGAAATAGCTGAGGCTTCATGCCTGGCCTGGCCGAGAATCCTCTCTGGGGAAGGTCAGGACCTCTGGACCTTTGGCGTTGGGGAGCGAGAACTCTCAGTCTCTTGGAGTGAAGGAAACTAGGTTCAAAAAAGTATTTAGATTTGGAAGGACTGGTATGTGGGGCTTGATTCCAAAGGTCACAGGGGCTTTGGAGGAAGTCAGCCTCACTCCCTCCTGTCCCCGTACCTGCTTCCCACCGCCTGGCTGAGCCGAGGAGCGAATCTTGGCCTCCAGGAAATGGAATTTTGGGACACGTAGGGCTCTGGGGTCTCACCCGCAAGAGTTGGAAGTTGGTTATCTGGTTGGCTATCTCCACTTGAGGAGGAGGAGGCCAGGTGGAGACTCCCAGGCCTCTCAGAGAAAGGATGGGCTCAAGGCTGCCCCTCCGCCCCGAGAGAAGAAAAACCAGGACTGAGGGGCCCCAGCTTCCTCTCTCCCCTCTCTGTGTGACCTCAGACAGATCACTGCCCCTCTCTGAGCTCCATGGCCGCCCCTGTGACCTGACCAAGTTGAGCTCAATCTTACTTCCCATGTCCAACTCATGATTTATTTCATTAAATCATTACCCAACCAGGCAGACATCTGGAAAATGAAAATTAAGACGAGAAAGGGAATTAAAATCATTTGTCAGCCCAACTCAGATGCAATGAATATAGACATATTGGGGGTCTGTCCTTCCAGAAGATCTGAGGCACATATGTACCTGGAGACAGATGTCATTTTTTGGAGAGGATTCGTCGGATGCCTGGGATCCCATTGGGGGTGAGAGAGCTCACCCCGGCCCTGGCCCGTGCATCCCAGTGGGGTGCACAGAGATTGGGTCCTGGGTCTCAGCCCCCTAAAGGACCTCCCTGGGCCTGCATCTTGGGGGCTTGTGAGGCTGCCCCGTCGCCCCCAGGCTCAGGAGTGAACCCCAACAGTGCCCAGGCCCACTTCCCAGATTGGGTGGAGGCAGCGAGTTTGGGGCACAGCAGGGTGACCCTGGGGACGAGCCCAAGATTGAGTGGGGCTCTGGGAGTCTCGCTGTGTGGCCCTAGGAAGAAGTCCACTTCCTCCTGTGTAAAACGGGGCAGCTGTCTCCGCTTCACTGGGCTGTCTGTGGGTCAGGCAGGTCCCGTGTGTAATGAGGTGGCGTGGGCCCGGGCAGA
Source organism: Diceros bicornis minor (assembly GCF_020826845.1). Classification (NCBI taxonomy): domain Eukaryota; kingdom Metazoa; phylum Chordata; class Mammalia; order Perissodactyla; family Rhinocerotidae; genus Diceros; species Diceros bicornis. The sequence goes on along the minus strand of NC_080759.1, from coordinate 6,650,935 downwards.
CGGTAGGCATTCAGTGATAGGAGGTGCCATCCGAACTGTGACGGAGCGGGGGTACCTCTGAGCCCATCCAGGCCCACACCCACCCCACTCTCTGCTAGGGGCCAAGGAGGCCTCAGGCCTGTCAGCTTCCCTGTTCTGATCTCCTCCGGGTCCAGGTTCACCCGAGGTCGAGGTGGGGCCCTCGGAAGGGAGCAGTCGAGGCAGGTTAGTGTAAGGAGTCACTGTTGTGAGCACAGGCCGCCCCTGTCCCCTTTCCACACCCACAGACCCTAACATTTCCCACCGCACACTGTCCTGGCCTCCTGCTCCAACAGGACTTCTCGCGGCAGCCACGGGGTCTTTTAAAAATCCTGAATCAGACCACAGCCCTCCTCTGCTCATACAGCCTGCTGTGGCTCCTCATTGCTCTACAGTTTCCCCCCTTACCCTGATCCTCAAGGCCCCTTTTGGCCTCCCTGCCCTCCTCTGTCTGCACCTGCCCCTCACTCACCCCGCCCCAGCCACACCAGCCACCCCTGCACTTGGAACCCGCCCAGCACATTCTCACCTCAGGGCCTTTGCACCTGCCATTCCTTCCACCAGGCAGTCTCTCCTCCACATCACTACATGGCTGTGTCCTCTCATCCTTGAGGCCCCCCTTTTCAGAAAGGCCCTTCTGGCCCCTTTGTCCAAAGCAGCTCCCTCCCCTGCCACCCCTCACTGCTCTGCCTGTTGAATTTCTTCCTCAAAGGCCTCTGTTCCTGACACAGTTATGTGTCTGTTGTCGTCTCCCTCACCAGACTGGGCAATGGAGGAAGCCAGGCTGGGTCTGTCCACTCCCTGCCCTGTGTCCCTGGCACCTGGTGAGCTCCCAGACATTTCTAGGGGAACAGAGTGGGGACCAGGGATGCCCCAAGGCCCCATCTTAGGGTCCCCACTGGCTGCGTCTTGGGTCTGTTGGGCTGTAGGCTGAGTCCCTTCTGCCCAGCGCTGACAGATGTGCTAATTTCCCAAGCAGGGAGGCCCGGGCCTCTGGGGATGAATTTCTGGGGCCCCACAGGGAGATCTTTCTCTGGAACAAAGAGAGGGAAAACTTGGGCTGTCCCTGCAGCTGTCACTGCGACTCAGGGGACTCACTGGGGGACTTGAGGGGTTATGAATGTAGAGTCTCTCTTGGCTCCGAGGTCAGGGTCCCAAGCCCCCTGGGGAGGTGGGATGGGGCAGCCGGCCTCTGTATGCAGTGGCTGTGACAGAGAAACTGGCCTTCTTAGTAGGTGAGCGTGTTCCAGGCTGGGCCTGTGGTGGACAGTGAGGGCGACCTTGTCCTGCATGCCCTCGGGACATGGTTTCCTTCCGAGGTGGGCAGTGGACCCTTGGAGGGTCAGCTCCTTGGCCTGAGAGGAGCAGGAGCACCATCTGGTTGGCTGTTGTGCTGTTGGCTGTTTAGAGCAGGAGTCTCAAACTGGTGGCCCGTGGGCTGGATGGGGCCTTGAATTTGTTTTGTAGGCCACCGGGTGTTTAAAAGACAACTGAACCAGTTGCAGACATTTCTTTCATTTGTTGGGCAGTTGTTTTGCTCATTCCTTCAAGGAAGGGTGCTGGGGGCCTGCTGTGTACCGGGTGCTGGGGACGCTCCGTCCCTGCCCTCGCAGAGCAGACATCCTGGTGGGATGACAGGATCGACAAAGAAAGTAACAAAGAAGCACAAAAAATATCCAGAAGGCTAAGTGCTGCAGGGAGAGAGACATCTCACCTGGGGAAATTGGTGCCTCCAGAAAGAGGGATTTCTGCCCATCGGCCTTGAAGAACAGGTAGCAGCTCCTCAGACCCAGGCGAGCCTAAGAAGGGCATTCCAGGAGGGGCATAGCCTGGGCAAAGGCCTGGCGATAGGGAAGTGGCTGATCTCTCTGGGGGGCTGGTGTGTCAGGTGCCTGGAAAGGGGCAGAAGTTGGGCTGGGAATTTGCTGGTAGATTAGGCCTTTCTAGAAAGGAGAAACAGGTGGGTGGGAGCCTGGGGAGCTTGCAGGGGCCTCTTGTATAAACGAGAAAACTGAGGCTCAGAGCACATCAGGCACTGAGTGTGTGATGGAGCCAGGATTTGAACCCTGGGCCCACATACCTCTTAGCACATGGCCACTTTGGTCCCTCCCAGGAGCAGGCCTGGGGAGGGGTCTGTGGAGGTGGGTCTGAGGGTTCCCCCCTGGGCCTCAGTTTCCCCGTGGGTGCCAGAGGGACCTAGGGACAAAGGGACCCCAAGGGGCCCTCCCCAACTGGAACATTCTGGGTTTCCAGGATTCAGAGCCACAAGTGGGTGACACACCTCACTCTCAGACCCCCACAGCCCCCAGGAACACCCCGCAAATCCCTACGACCCCCTGCACCACATAGCCTATGGCCCCGGTGCAGCGTCCATACATGTGACCTCCCCAGATGCTCGCACCCCATACCCCACCCTCAGACCCCCGAGCTCCCAGCCCACATCTCTTCCCTGGGGCATGCTGGCCTCCCGGCCTCAGGAAGCCAGAGGGTGGGTGATACCCTGCAGGGATGAGGGCCCTACCTGTGTCCTCTGTGTAATGGGGGACCAGCATGGACTTGGGGAGTATGCATGTGTCGGGGGCTCGATGTGTATCTAGGAGTCTGTGTGTACTTGGGGAGTCTGTGCAAGGGATCTGAATGTGTTTGGGGGATATGTGTGTTTGGAGAACTGGGGGTTTAGGGGCTCTGCATGTACCGTGGACTATATGTGTTTTGGGGACTTCGTATGCAAGGATCCACATGTGTTTGGGGGTGATGCATATGTCTGGGGATCTGTGTGTGTTTTGGGCATCTGTGGACTTTGAGGGGCTCTGCCTGTGTTTGAGGGTCTCAGTGTGTGGGGAATCTCCCTGCCCCCATCTATCCATATGAGGAATGGGCCTTCTCCCTGTCCCTCTGCCCCCAGCACCCCTGTCTGGGTCTGCCTGGGGCCTTCACTCTGAGCTGGGTGCCCCCTGGGGCTGAGGAGGGGTCACCCCAAGGCCTTCTGGGAGGGGCCAGGGCCTAGTGACCATGAAAGTTGCCTGCACAGGGGCAGGAGGGAGATAGCATCTACAGAGCACCTCCTGCGAAGCCCCCCAACTTGGGGAGGTGCCCCTGACTCCCCATCTTCTGGGGCAGGGAATTGAGGCTCAGAGAAGTTTGGCCATGCAGGAGTCACTGCCAGAGCCCACCGTCTCTCCAGGGCAGATGTGGGGCTCCAGGGGCTGCAGCAGGCTGAGCCAGACCCTAGGTCACCCACAGTGCCCCTCCGCCTGGGACTCCATCCCCGGAGGACCCCAGGAGAGGAGGCGGGCCCAGGGCCCCGGCTGGGGGGGAGGGTCGCCAGCAGCTGGGGTCAGAGCGCTGGAGCCCTCAAGAGGGGCGGGGGGGGGGGTCCCGGCTTTCCAAGGGGCTCTTCCTGTCGCCTGTAATGAGGTACTTGGGGAGCAGGTGATGAAACCACCGCCTGGGTTGCGTGAGGCGGGGCTGCCGGCCTGATTCGCTGCAGCCGCCCAGGAGCAGCGCCCCCTCCCCGCTTCGCCGCGTCCCGTGGGCCCTCACCTCCCCCCGCCACCCACCTGCCTCTCACTTCTCCTTTCCTCCCCTCCTCTCCCGGCCTGGGTCCCCCGCCAGGCTGTGGCATCTGGGCTCGGGTCTGGCAGAGTGACTGCCACTCGTCCCCCCATCTCTGCCCCGCTGGGAGGCGAGAAGGGGAACCCGACTCGTTCCTGATCTTTTCTCTCAAACCCTCACTGAAAAGCCTTTGAGTCAGGATTCCGTGACCCGTCTTATGGGGGAGGAAGTAAGGGCTTGATGTCGCCCAACATGTCACTGTGAGTGTTGCTGTGGTCTTGCAAGATGGCACACTGACTCAGCATCCCTAGTTCCAAGGCCTGGCCCTCTTCCCTCTGGTTTCTGGGAGGCCAGAAGAAAGGTTGACAGACCCCTCCTGCCCCATTCTCCTCTCCGGCTGGTGGGAGAAGGATTCTCACTCCTATTTACTGGTGAGAAAATCGAGTCCTCCCACAGGGAGAGGCCAGTAGTGAAGGGTCAGTGGAGGGGGCAAGATTCCTTCCAGCCCCCTATCTCCATTGCCAGGGGGCTAAGAGGCCTCAGCAAGCCAGGGAAGTGACAGTATGGCCTGAAGGACCCCAGGAATGTGTGTTGTTTGACTTAGTGACCACAAGTAGAGAGTTTATGATGCTCCAGGCACTCATGAAATCTTCCTTTGTCCCCCCCGCACTGGGCTCAGGCCTGGGACCCCAGGCTCCTCCCTGATCCCAGGTATGTCCCCCAGTGTATCCTGTCCCTTTGGTCACCAAACAATCCATCCACTTCTGCTCACCTGCAGCCCCCATCCTGGTTCAGGCCCCATGTCTCCTGCCTGGACACCTGCCCCAGCCTCTCCCTGTCACCTCACTCCTGCCTAGACAGACGCTGCTCCCCCACGGCAGCCATGAGCAGCAGGGAGCTTTTAAAAAAAAAAGTCTCTTGGTTGTGATGGATCACATAGAGAAAAATGCACCAATCGCTGGAGAGGGCTAATGAGTGTGCACAAACTGAACACACCTGTGTGCCCAGACCCTGGGCCAGGGAGCAGAACACCCAGCCGCCACGACTCCCACTGTCCTGTCATGGTACCTGCTCGGGGTGGCCACTGGCTCATGTCCATCACCTTAGGTGAGTTTTGCCTATTATGGAACTTCGTGTAAATGGAACCACACGGCGGGTCCCCCTGTGGAGTCAGCATTCTTGAATTGGTGCATGGTCTGGGAGATTTCACCTGTGTGGTTGCATGGAGCTGGAATGCGTCCTTTTTCTGTGCTTTGTAATAGTCCATCATAGAATCTACCAGAAAGTATTTACTGATTCTCCTATTGAGGGCATTTGGGTCATTTCCAGTTTGGGGCTATGATGAATGAAGCTGCTGAGAACGTTCATGTCTGTGTCCTTTGGTAAAACATGGACCCATTTCTCTTGGGTAAGTACTGAGGAGACGAATCACTGGGTCATAGCGTGGACGCATGTTCATCTTTGGTAGATGTCAGACAGTTTTCCAGAGTGGCTGTACCTCCTCCCACCAGCAACGCATCTGAGTGCAAGGAGGTTTTTAAAACTAAAATCATCTTCTGACCCTCCCTAACCCCAGACTCTCCATGGCTCCCCATTGCCCTCAGAGTAAAGCCCACACCCTTCACTGTGGCCCACAAGGACCTGTGTGATCCGACCCCCACCGTCCTCCCACCACCATCCCCTCCCCGCTCCCCCTTGCCACACTGTCCAGCCACACACACTTCTTTGATTTTTTCAAAATGCCGAACTCCTGATCACCAGCAACACCCTTCCTCTAGATCTTTTCACCACTGACTCTTCCCTTCCTTGACTGTCTCCCTCATTCAGGTCTCAGCTCAAATGTTACCTCTTCAGAGAGGTCTTCCTTGAAATCCCGGCCTAACATTGTCCATTCTGTGGTCAATATTTCTCTTTTTGGACCTGGGTTCTGACACACAAGAGTTTCATAAAAATGACTTGGGCAGCTCCCATCGTTTCAAAGCTCTGAGTTAGTTTAAATAGCACTGGGCTTCTGTGTCCGTAGAGGGGTTGATAAAACAGCCGTAAAACCCTCTGGGCCCGTTGTCTTCTTCACGGCAGGTCACTTTTCTAACCTGTGGTCAGTGGTCTACTCAGCTTCTGACTTCTTCTGAGGTCAGTTCATCTCAGTAGTTGGCACACGGTTGATACTTAATAAATGCTAAGTGTGAGGGTGCGGAGAAAGGGGTGGGAGTTGCTGGACTCCTGGCTTCAAATGTCCACCTTCCCTGCCATCTGCCCAGGCCCCCATCCAGCCCCTCCGTTGGGGCCCACTACTGGTTTCCTCCTCTGAGATGCCCTCTTGGATTTCTCCTGATTATGCTTCCTGCTCCATTCCCCAGTCGATGGGCCCATCTCTCTGCTGGGCAGATGCCACAAGCTCTCTGCTTTCCGGCTGGACATTGGGTGGGCGGGAGATGTGTGCACAGAAGAGGCCTCCCCAAACCTCAGCCTCCCCCACGCCGGCCTCCCCCCTCATGCCTGGCACACTCAGAATGTGCCGCCACCTCCCCCCAGCAGTTCCGATCACGCCAACATCTGGAGAACGGGCCACCGGGTCTGTCTGCGGCTCGGGGTGCGGATTTGCATGTGAGTACAAATATATATGCACACCCTGGGCTTCCGCCTCCGCGTTCCTTGGCTGGCCCTTCACACCTGGGCCCGAGACAGGTCAACGCTGAGTGGTTGGATTTGCATGCGCGTGTATTTCTGGGTAGGGAGTCAGCTGGGGGAGTCTGGGAGGAAGTTGTTGAGGGAAGCTGGGGAGTTCAGACGTGTCTCTCTGGACCTGCTCCATTCACCACATCTCCCCAGCCACCCCTGTGTCTGGTCCTGAGTGGCTTCCAGTCTGGGGAGACAGAGCTGGATATACACACCCCCAGACCCATGGTGTCAGAACTGGAGGGGAAGAAGGGGGGTTGTGGATGTCCAACGGGGCTGTGGGAGGGCTTCCTGGAGGAATGGATTTTTTGAGCTGGGTTTTGAAGTGTGAAAAGGAGTTGGCCAGGTGAAGAAGGGGCAAAAGGGCTTTCCAGATGAAGACATTTGGTTGAAGGTAGAGAAAGGTGGGCAGGGGCTGATTGGGGCAGGGTCTCGAATGCCAGGCTGGAGACTGGAAATTTCTCCTGAGGGCAGTGGGGAGCCGTGGAGAGTGTGTGAGCAGGAAGCGGCATGATCAGAGCTGTGTTGGATAGACCCTTCAAGAGCCAGAGCAGGGGATGACTTTGGTTCTTGGGTGAGGATCCGGGGTTCCAGGGTCATCAAGGGTTAGAAGAGTCAAACCCCAATGTGAGCCCATCTACACCTGTCAGGCCTGGCCCCAGAGATGGCAGAGGATCCAATGGCTTCTGGAGGACCCACGGAGCCCTGGAGTCCAGTGACGTAAAAGTGCATGACGCAGGCCTAGCAGAGAGGGGGCCTCACTCCCAGGCTCTTCCCAGATGGACGCAGCCCTGGCCTCCCCTCCAGTCTCCTGCCATCTCTACCCCGGCCCCCAACAGTCCTGCTCCCCATGGCAGCCATGGCCAAGTTTTTAAATGATAAATCAAACCCCTGCTCAAAACCCTCCCTTGGCTCTCCGTCGCTCTTAGACCAAAACCCACAGCCCCTGCCTTGGCAGCCTCTCCCCCTGGCCTCCTCACTCCAGCCGTGTTGCTATGTCTCGTCCCTCCTCAGGGCCTTTGCACCTGCTAGTCCTTCTGCCTGGAACTCACTTCCTGTCTCAGCTCTTGGGTCTCAGTTCAAAGAGACCCCTCTGACCTTCTGGGTCTCGGGGTTCCCCCACTATGTGAACCCTGCCCTAGCCGGGATGTCCTTGTCTAAAATGGGGACAGATTGAGAAGGGGCCAGAGTCGGATCTTCCAGGCCCAGAGACTCATGTCCTGTCCAAGTCCCATGTTCCCATGGGACCCCAGGCGTGGGGGACATTTCCAGAGTCATCTTGGCACCAAGACCTCTGGGCCAGTGCCCCACTCCTGTCCCCAGGGACCCGACAGGGAACAGCCGTGGGAACGTGCCCGATTCCGGCCGGGGATTAAAATTAGCCCCGGAGGTTAAATTTAGCAAGTCAAGCTGGAGCTGGGGGGCCAGGGCAGGGGCTCCTGTCGGCCTGGGCTCTGCATAGTTGTGACCACTGAGAGACCCAGCCCAGAGAGGGTGGAGGGAGCACCTGGAGTCACACAGTGGGCTGCATATGATGGCCGGGGCATCTCACACTCCTGGGCCCTGGGACTCTGGAATGAAGGGGGTCCCGCCCAGACCCCTCGGGGTGGGGTCTGGGAAGCAGGTATGGCTCCTCCTGGAGACTGACCCACATCTCCCTGCACTTGCTGAGAGCTCATTCCCAGGCCTTGGGCCGGGTGCTCTGCACTTCATACCCAGCCATTCACAGAACAGCAAACTGAGGCCCAGGGCGAGGCGTCCCGCTCCGACAACCGCCCAGAGGGTCAGGGCTGGCTGGGACCCGAGCGCAGGCCCACTTGACCCTGGGAAGGCCTGTGACAGGGCCTCAGTCACCTGTGACACGGGAGGGACTGGGAGGTCAAGTGTGGTCATAGAGTGGATGGGAGTCTCGGGGCCCCAGGTGGCCGTTTGTGCAGTGGGGCGGATGCTGCAGGACAGGCAGCAAGAGGCCTTCACTCCGAGGAGCCCCGCATGGGGGTGCTGGGGAAGGCCCAGACCCCAACATGCCACATGTCTCGGGGACATGCCGCCCTCCCTGAGCTGCCCATTCTTACCCTTGGGGACCCCACCAGGGAGATCCAAGATCCCCGTGAGGAGCGTCCGGGATTTCCCCCAAGTTGCCCTGGGGCCAAACCCGGGTCTGAGGGCTCCAAGCCTGAGGTCTTTCCAGGGAAGTGGGACGGGGGGCAGTTTCTGTTATTCTTTTCCAAAAAATGGTTTCAAACAGAAATAATCTGTGATCACTGAGGGGGGAAAGTTAGAAAACTGAGATAATCAAAAAGAAAAAAAGACACCAGGGGCCACACAGTGTATGATCTCATTTATATAAAACGTCCAGAACAGGCAAATCCATAGAGACGGAAAGCAGATTAGTGATTGTCAGGGGCTGGGGGAGGAGGGTGGGGAGTGACTGCTCATGGGGACGGGGGTCTCCTTTTGGGGTGATGGGATTGTTCTGGGACTAGATAGAAGGGATGGTTGCACAACATCGTGAATGTACTAAATGCCACTGAATTGTACACTTCAGAATGGTAAATTTTATGTTATGTGTGAATCGCATCCCAATGTTTTAAAAAAGGGAAAAAACTCACCCATAAATTTCCACCCCACGGTGGCTCCCATCTTGAGCATTTCCTTCTAGTCTTTTTTCCACTCTCAATGCAGTTTTTTCATGTCTGTTTTCTTGTAAGCACAGCCCTCAATCTTGCTCTTCGGGGGCGTGTGGGGTTGAATGAGTTGAAAGGCGTCTGATGTGTGCAGCAGGCTCGCTGTCGGCGGCTCAGGGTTACTGAGCGCTGCTGGGTGCAGGCACAGGATGTCTCTCCAACCTTGCCTGTGGAGAGCTGTTAGGCTGCAGACAATATTCATATCAGCAGCGCGTAGGTGGCACCTGCTGTGTGCAGGGGAGACATGAATGCCTCACGAAGGTTAGCTTATCTTATCTCCTGACAACATTGGGCAAGGGGCGGCCCGGTGGTGTAGCCGTTAAGTTTTCGTGCTCCGCTTCGGTGGCCCGGGTTTGCCAGTTTGGATCCTGGGCGCGGACCTATGCACCGCTCATCAAGCCACGCTGAGGCGGCGTCCCACACAGAGCAACTAGAAGGATGTACAGCTATGACATACAACTATCTACCGGGGCTTTGGGGAGAAAAAAGGAAAAAAGGAGGAAGATTGGCAACAGATGTCAGCTCAGCGCCAGTCTTCCTCAAAAAAAAAAAGCAGACATTGGGCATTGTACAACACTATTATCCCCACTGCACAGACAGGGAGTTCAGAGGGTTCAGGCTCCCCTGAGGTCCCACAGTAATCAGGTTTTTTTGTGTTAGAGCCTGGGAAGGGGCATCTGTACCTGGCTCTTTTGCTCTTGGTCCAAATGTGTTCATTAAGCATCTACAGCAACCTGGGCTGGTCAAGGGGGAGGCCTGCCTTGATTCCCCCATCATCTCCCGCTCAGTGCCTGGCAGGGGCAGGCGGAGGACAGAAGGGAGGCTGGGGTGCCTGACCCCGCTCTCCACCCACCTGCTCTGTCCTCTTCTCCTTCCCACCAGACCAAAGTTGCTCCACCCAGCCTGGGACGATGGGGAGGAAAAAAATCCAGATCTCACGCATTCTGGACCAAAGGAATCGGCAGGTGAGTTCCCTGGATGGGACAATGGTTGAAGGAAAGGTTTTCCTGGTAGGGGACCGGCCTGGGCAAAGGCCTGACCATTTTTGGGAACTACAAGGGAATGAGGAGCATTGATGTGATGTCAGGAGTTTGAGATGTAGCAGTTACTCATTTTCATGAAGATTTATTCATTTATCTTCCCTAATGCCAGGAGCTTCCAGTCATAGGGGAGATGGAACTGGACACAAACACACCCAACTCAGAGGGCTGGACCAGAGGGAGGCACAGGGCTGGGGAAGCTCAGAGAGGGAGTGTGGGCTCTGCCTGGGAGGCCAAAGAAAACTTCCCAAAGGAGAGGACATTTGGGCTGGGTTTTGAAGCATTGATAGGAGTTTGCCAGGTTGAGCCGTGAGAGGGAGCAGTACAGCCAGAAAGAACAGCGCATGCAAAGGCACAGAATCTTGCTCAGGGAACATTTAGGCCCCTCCACCTCCCCAATGCCACCCCAAATCCTTGTCTTCTCCCACCCCGCCTGTGGGTCCTGTGTCCAGGTGACATTTACCAAGCGGAAGTTCGGGCTGATGAAGAAAGCCTACGAGCTGAGCGTGCTCTGCGACTGTGAGATCGCTCTCATCATCTTCAATAGCGCCAACCGCCTCTTCCAGTACGCCAGCACGGACATGGACCGTGTGCTCCTGAAGTACACGGAGTACAGTGAGCCCCACGAGAGCCGCACCAACACCGACATCCTCGAGGTACCCCTGGGGCCCTCCGCCCCGGCCCTGGGAAGCCCAGCACGCTCTGCTCGCTCAGAACCTAGGGATCTTGGTTTGCACAAAAGATGAGTGTTGCAATCTGGCTTTGCTGCTGGTAAAAGCAGGTAATAATTCAGGGGCTGCGCCTGGACAGTAGAAATAGAAAACATCAACCATTGTGCATCGAGGGCTGAAGAGAGCCTCGACGTGTGCTGCTCACACACTTCATCTCATTTAATCCTGTCACCCGTTTGCTGAGGACAGAAACAGAGAAGAGGAGGCACCATGAAGCAGGCTGACCTCTCTGAGGTCTGGGAGTGTGTTTGTTGGAGCTGCCCCCACACTCGCTGGTGCAGCGGCCACACCCACCCCAGGATGGGCGAGATCACTGGCCCTTTACCCGGGAATCTTCACCTGGGACAAAATGCTAAAGCCACAGGGCTGGAGACAGCACGGAGCTAGGACTGTGCCTGGGGACCCCCAATATTTCAGGAGGGTGGGGAGAAGCTGGCAGAGGAGAGGCAGGGGTCCAGAAGTGTGCAGGTCACTGGTCCCAGGGGGAAAGAAGCTCAGGAAAGCCTATAAACTTGTCCCCAGGCACTCAGTCTGCTGACATTTATTAAGCACCGAGTGCGCGCCTGGCTCTGAGGCTGCTTGTTGGGGCAGAATGAAGGTACCCAAGTCATATTCAGGAGGAGCATTAGGACAGCGCGAGTAGGCCTGGGGGATCTCAGGCCCCCACTGTGTGACCTGGGTGGGTCTTTGGCCCTCAGGTCCCAGGGCAGGACAGTCCATCCCTTGCACACACTTGGAACTTACTAGATGGTAACTCATTGGGGTTTTTGGTCAATGGGTTTTGGCTGGAGCAGGCTGTGCCTGCATTCTGCCCCCGCCACAGAGCTGGGTCTCTTCCCTCTCCCATAAAACCAGGTTCCCTGGCTGGGGTAGGGAGGGAGGGAGGGTCCATTCTGTTGTCTCCCCTCCCTACAGACACTGAAGCGGAGGGGTGTGGGCCTCGATGGACCAGAGCTGGAGCCAGATGAGGGGCCTGAGGGGCCAGGAGAGAAGCTGCGGAGGCTGGCAGGTGACGGGGGTGACCCAGCCTTGCCCCGGCCCCGGCTCTATGTAAGTGACTCCTGCCCTGCCATGAATGGGGGTGGCCCTCCCCCCACCTCCTAGGCCCCCGTGGTCAAGGCTGAGACTGAGAGAAGGACCTTTGGCCAGGAAGCCTAGAGTTGGGGCAGGTCTCTGCCTGGGTGGGCAGGGAAGGCTTCCTGGAGGAGTAGGCATTGTAGCTAAGGCTTTGAAGGATGAATAAGAGTACAACAGGCAGACAATTCCTTTCTTCTTTATTTATTTATTTTTTGTGAGGAAGATCAGTCCTGTGCTAACATCCGCCAATCCTCCTCTTTTTTTGCTGAGGAATACTGGCCCTGGGCTAACATCCATGCCCATCTTCCTCCACTTTATATGGGATGCCGCCACAGCATGGCTTGCCAAGCAGTGTGTTGGTGCGCGCCCAGGATCCGAACCGGTGAACCCCGGGCTGCCGCAGTGGAACAGGCGCACTTAATCGCTTGCACCACCAGCCCGGGCTCTATTCTTTATTTCTTTATCAAACACCCTGGGAAGCCCCCTTAGTGCCAACCCCATGCTGGGTAAGAAGCCTCCTTAGTGCCAACCCCATGCTGGGTAAGAAGCCTCAGCTCTGGATGTGGTGCCAAGGAGCCACAGAGCCAGACACAGGCTCCCCCAGCCATGTGGGGTTAGGCCACAGGGAGGAGTAGTGAGGGCTTCCAGAAGGTGGAGGCTGGCCTCTGAACTCATGGCGATTATCTGTCTTGACCTTGATGCCCTCATTTCCACATTCTTCCAACCAATCCCATCCTCTCTGCCCTCAGCCAGCAGTCCCCACTATGCCCAGCCCGGACATGGTATATGGGGCCCTGCCCCCACCAGGCTGCGACCCCAGTGGGCTTGGAGAGGCCCTGTCTGCCCAGAGCCGCCCATCCCCCTTCCGACCGGCAGCCCCCAAAGCGGGGCCCCCAGGTGAGCATGAGGCAAAGGCCCTGGGGGAGGAGGGATAGGGGTCCCGGGGGGCGGGGGGTGGCAGGGGGGATCTTGGCTCCGGCACTGCTTGGCAGTGTGCATCACCTCTGGTGCTCAGACTTCAGATGACATGGCCGCCGGCCCTCTCTCTGGGGGTGTCCTGCTCCCCAGGCCTGGCACACCCTCTATTCTCACCGAGCCACCTCGCCAGCAAGACACCACCTCCTCTGTACCTGGCAGCGGACGGGCGGAGGCCAGACCTGCCTGGTGGCCTGGCTGGGGCCCGAGGGGGACTGAGCACCTCGGTGAGTGAGGGGAAGGTGTGGCAGGGCTGATGGGGGCTGGCAGGGTAGCCTGGGTGCGGGCCTCAGATTCCCCTTCACGCTGTCGCCCTACAGAGAGGCCTCTATGGTAGCCTGCAGAGTCCATGCTCGGCCGCAGCTCCAGGACCTCCACTGGGAAGCTTCCCCTTCCTCCCTGCAGGTCCCCCAGGTATGCACTCCCCACTGGCCCTGCAGCAGGAGGCATCCATCCACACACCTGCCTGCTGGGGGGGTCCACACTCCCCCACCCACCAGAACTGAAAACTGGCTGGTGGGGTGGGCCTCAGCTTACTCCTCCTGCCCGCCAGAATATGCCCTGGGAGACCCTCCTCCACCACCCAGCTTGCTGCAGCCCCCCACCCTGGCCCCCTGGCAGCCCTCGAGGGGTGATGGGCCCCCGGCCGCCCCCGCCCAGCCTAGGTAAGTGCCCTGACTGCCCCCCCCCCGCCACCGTGTTCCCCCACCCCCGCCCCAGTCCGAGTCTACCTTGGGGCCCCTTCAAGTCTTCCAAAGCCCCTAGCCACTGCTGACCCCTGGTGGCCACTCTTGGTTCTGCACTCAGCCCCTCGCGACTGTTCCCGGTGGGGATGGGCGGCTATTTTGGAGGCCCCAAGAGGGACCGCCACCCACTCCTTTCCCAAGGTCCTCCTGCCGAGCCTCTGCCCAGGCCGGGCCACCTCCCTGGCTTCCCTCCCTCCCACGCTGAGCTCACGGCCCCCTTCTTTCTCTTTCTCTCTCCCCCTGCAGTGGGGGCCGCAGCCTGGGCGAGGAGGGCCCCCCCACCCGCGGCGCCTCCCCGCCGACCCCCCCCAGTCAGCATCAAGTCCGAGCGCCTCTCGCCCGCCCCCGGGGGTCCCGGCGACTTTCCCAAGGCCTTCCCCTACCCCTTGCTCCTGGCCCGGCCCCTGGCAGAGCCCTTACGGCCTGGGCCCCCCCTGCGCCGGATGCCCACTGCCGACAGCTGGCCCCGGTAGTGGACCTGGGGGTGCACCGGCCCTGCCCCCCCCAACGCCGGGTGGGGCGAGGGCATTTGGGGTCCCAACCTCGCTCCCCGCGTCCTTAGAGAAGACCCACTGGTGGGGGCCGGGAGGGGGAAGGCTGGGTTCGGATCCACGGCCAGGGGCTCCTTTCCCTCTTCCTGTGCGTGCATCCACCAATAAAACACGCGGCGTCCGTGGACGAAACTCTCTGTCGCTGCGCAGAGCCACCCCCCGCCCGGGTCTCCCCCAGCGGCCTCTCCAGAATCCGCCCCTGAGAGGGGAACTCGAGGGCAGGTGGGGTGCCAGGGAGCACAGCTGGTGGGGGTGGCGACGTGAGAGGAGGAGCCCTGCAGGGGGCGCCAACGGGCACCTGACGCCGTGGGCAGTGGGTGCTCAGCCCGCTGGGGTCCTGGAGGACCCCGCAGGGTGCGCACTTAGAGTGGTTGCACCTCAGGAGCGAGGAGCTGGGCCATTTACCCGCCAACTCCTGGGAGTGTCCGGTGGTGGCCTCAGGTGGAAGCCCCCAAGCTGGGCGCAATCGCTTCCAGCAAGAAGCAGCCACTACACTGTTCGTCTTTTAAGTGGGCATATCCCTTGATCCCTTGACCCAGCAATTCCGTTCCACTGGAGGGAGAAGGGAGCTGGGGGTTTATCCACCCACTTCCGGGGGCACAAACTCCTCCCCCACACACACCACGGGGCCTGTCCTGTGTGTGAGGGCCGACTTGGGGGTTCAGGAGTCATAGGGAGCTCATGCTCAGTCCAGCCACCCCCCAGGTGGTCTCGGTGGGATCCTTATAACACTCAGATCTGCCCCTGACTCAGCTGCCCCCACCCCACCTTGCCCCTGTTTCCCACCCTGGCCCTGGCCCTGAGCCCCCTAGAATACTTGCAGTTCCAACGCCAGGGCCATGCTGGTCCTTCCTCCTGGACCACCTCCCTCAAACCCCAACTCATCTCCTTTTTAGACTGCTTCCTACCCTCCAAGGCCCAGCTCCATGTCCCCTCCTCCAGGAAGCTCTCTGCACTGCTCCAAGCTGAGAAACTAGCTCTGACTGCTAGCCTAAGCAGACAAAGGGTTTGTTGAGTGGAGATCACAGATTTGGACTGGAATGTAGAAAACAGGGAGTGTTGGCATCAGCCCTTGTGGGATTTGCCTCACCCCCCAGTCGCTCTGCCAAGATCCAAAGTTGACTCGTCCAGCTCAGCCAGGAGTGGGCAAGTCAGCTTGACCAACACTTTCAAGACCCTTGTCCCCTCTTGTCACCCCAGCGCTCCAGAGAAGGGCTTTTTCACTAAAATCCAATGTCTTGATTCCACCGTTATCGCACACTGCCCTGGATGATGGATACAGAGATGAAGCGTGTGCGTAACAGGCTTCAAAATCAGTCACGCTCCCTGGAATTCTGCACCTCCCCTTCTCCTGTAGTCCTCCCTCTCCAGCCAAGACTTTGGGTGGACTCCTTTGTTTGTTTTTTTGTGAGGAAGATTGGCCCTGAGCTAACATCCGTGCCCATTTCCTCTACTTTATATGTGACGCTGCCACAGCATGGCTTGATAAGCGGTGTGTCAGTGCACGCCAGGGATCAGAACCTGCGAACCCCAGGCTGCTGCAGCCTAGCACATGCACTTAACCGCTATGCCACAGGGCTGGCCCCTGGGTGGACTCCTTTGAGGGACAGAGGGAGAGGGCAAATATGTAAAGTGACAGACCTTTTTGTGAGGTAGGGGCACTCTTTTAAGTGGCCGTGTGTAGAGTGCCATCCACAAGCCAGACCCAAGCTGGGGTTTGCCCTCCACGATCTTCCCAGTCCTCGACACCTTCATCCGCAGTGAGGTTGGGGCTTTGGGGCCCCAGTTTCTAGGGGAGGAACATGGCATGATCAAAGTTTATAAAGCCCCCCTCCCTGGGCTTTTGTGGTAGGGGGGTGGGGTGAGGTCCAGCGGCAAGAGCGACAGGAGGCCAAGGGGCAGTAGAGGGATACTCCATGGTGTGTTTGGGGATAAAGCCACCAGGACCCCTGGATGGCTCTGATGTGGGGGTAAAGGGAAGAGGGTGCCATGGGCATCTTGCAGCCTCTGACCTGGATGGGGGTGATGGGGGAGCCCCCTCTTGCACTTGGAAGTCTGCAGAGAATGCATGGTGTGGGGTGAACTCAAGGCCTCTGTAGAGTGTCCGAGTGAGGCTGGAGGGTTCTCTCATCCAACTCAGACTCGGGTCCTAAATCCTCCCCACCTGCTCCCTTCTGTCCCCACTCACCCTCAGAGGAGGGGTGAGCCGCTGTCCCCACTGCAGCCTATGACAGTGGACTCTGGGGATCTGGCCGTGCAC
Organism: Diceros bicornis minor; assembly: GCF_020826845.1. NCBI lineage: Eukaryota > Metazoa > Chordata > Mammalia > Perissodactyla > Rhinocerotidae > Diceros > Diceros bicornis. The sequence continues at coordinate 6,634,616 of NC_080759.1, read as the reverse complement.
ACAGCCCTTGCTACCCCCAGTAGCCCCATCGCTGTGGGCACCGTGGTCACAGGGAGGGTGCGAATTCTCCGCCTGGTTACCCTTCTGGGGATCTTGCTCAGGTCACAAGGACCCTGGCCATTCACATGGGGTGGATGAACTACCTACCTGGTGGTCCCCACAGTGTTGCAGTCACAGCTCCCCACACAACCAGACACAGGACCCCTGGGGGAAACAGGCACGGCCAGAGAGGGCCCCTTCTCAGCCTCTCGATCTCACCCTCATGGGGAACAGGAAGATGCACCAGTCCCTGAAGTCAGTGCCCACAGGCTAAGCTAAGTGTGGGGCTCATAAAAATGTGGGCTGTTTTCAAAGGCTGGAGTCCCCCAGGGCCGGTGGGTGTGGCTCTGTGTCCCCATTCCTGGGAGGCTGAACTTTCACCATCTGCCATCAGGTGGCGCCCAATGGTGTGCTTTGGATTCTGTGCTTCCCACTCAAAACGTAAAAATAAAATAGAAATAGTAATAAATAAATAAAACCCATCTTGGCTTCTAGGGGCTCCACCCCATGTTTTCTGGCTCTGAGCCTGGGGATGCAGAAAGGGCAGTGTCACAGGTCAGATGTGTGTGTGTGTGTGTGTGTGTGATTATTCATGTACAGCTTGGGGTGTCCCTGGGCCATAAGGGGACAGTGGGCAGGCTCCCGGCTCCTAGAAACACCTCTGGGTCCAGACCCCAGCTCTGCTCCTGCTGGCTGTTTGGGGAAGAAGCAGGGAGGGTTGTGTGGGAGTGTCTTACCACCAGTCTTTCTAAGGACAACATGGTGACGTCAGCCAGGCCCCATGTCACCGTCAGAAGGGCCCTGAGTCTCCCAGGAGCTCGGTCATTGGTTAGAAGCACTGTGAGAAGCATGGCCTGGGCACAGACATGGTGATGGAAGTTGGAGATCTGAGATCTGCGTTTTCGAGAGCACCATAAATAGAGATCGTGGAACCATCAGTGTGGCATGAGAGTGTGGACCTCAGTGTAGTCAGAGAATGTGGGGTGTTAGTGTAGAAAGACGTAGAGAGCATCCACTGAGGATCCACTGAGGATCGGGGAACATGGAATACCCAGTGTAGGACACAGATTGTGGATCTGCCCAGTAGAGCATAGAAAATGAGGAATGTCCAGTGTACAATGGGTAACATGGCACATCCAATGTAGAACAGAGTGAGGAACGTCCAATGTAGACAGAGATGTTCAGCAAATAATGAAGGACGAAGTACACGGACCAAGAGAAGACTTTGGCATTTGCTCTGCATGAAGTGGGAGCCATGGATGGTTGTGAGCAGAGGAAGGACATGGCTCAAGTGTTAACAGGCACCATCAAGGTGCTCAAGGGAAAACAGACTGTGGCGGACGGGGTAGGGGATGGGGGATGGAAGCCACAGGAGGCCAGGGAGGAGGGGACTGCAGGCGAGAGATGATGGAAGCTGGACTGGGTGGAGGCTGTGAAGCCAGGTGGGAGTGCGGTTCCGCTGGCAAGGTGACAGATCAAGTGTGGGGCAAGAGAGGAGTCAAGGCCAACTCCAGAGTTTGTGGATAAGCACCTGGAGGATGGAGCTGCCTTTTCTGCAGTGGAGGCTGCAGAGGGATGATGTGGAGCTCCTGGGGCCGGGATTTGGTGAGTTGCCCATGGTTCCCCTTGTTGGGGTGCTGTGACACCTGGACTCATAAGTCCCATACCCAGAGTATGAAGTAGAGATTTGGGCCTCTTGGAACCTCAGTATCTTCATCAATTCAATGGAGTCTGGCCACCCTGGCCTGCTGGAGGGAGCATATGAGTCAGTCCCACCTCCCTTAGCCTGGCGTGCAGTGGGCCTGCAGCAAATGCCCCCCCTTTCTTTCTTGGCCTCCCTTCTCTGACACCCTCCCTAAGTCCCAGCTTCCCTGGATCCCATCCCTGAGGGGCATCTCATGGGCCCCATGTGGGTCCTGGGAAATCCCAGTGATCCTCACCCCCACTGTCACTCACCCTCTCTGAAGGGGATATTCTGAATCCAAAGGACCAAAGTCACAGTGAATCCCCTGCAAACAGACATCCACATACGCTCATAAACAAAGACAGAAACACCCACAGAGACGAGGCAATCAATTACATGGGCCCCACTCACAGGTACCCACCCCATAAAGACCCTCAGACATCGTCACACCCACGTCCATGTCCACACCCAGGCAGACACATTTATCCTTAGAAACACAGGTGGCAAAACGTAGGCACCTATTGCTAGAAGCCCTTTCCTCCAAGCCCTGAAACAGAAAACATCAGAACATCGGATTCCTGAGGCTGACATTTGGTCCTTGATCCAGCCATGACTGAAGCTGACACTACTTCTAGAGCTTTTCTCTTTTTTGCTGAAGCTTATATGAGTTGGATTTTTTTTTTTTGGCTCCAGAGTTTTGGCTGATAGAGATAAATAATGCTTTTGCCAGGTGAAAAAGATTGAGAAAAGAGGCATTCCAAGATGGAAGGCAGCATTTACAGAGGCCTAGAGGTATGAGATAGCATGGCCGGTGGCAAGATGTATAATAGTGTGCATAATAGTGCTGGCATGAGACTGAAGTCAGGAGAGGGGTCTGAATGCAGTCTGTGCACTTAGGAGTCTAGTCGGTGGGAGTCATTGAATGTTCTTTTAGAGGCTTTCTTTCTTTCTTTCTTTCTCTCTCTCTCTCTCCCCCTCCCTCCCTCCCTCCCTCCTTCCTTCCTTTCTAAGATTAGCCCTAAGCTAACATCCGTTGCCCATCCTCCTCTTTTTTTTTGCTGAGGAAGACTGGCCCTGGGCTAACATCCTGCCCATCTTCCTCTACTTTATATGGGACACCACCAAAGAGTGGCTTGACAAATGGTTCTTCGTGAGCCCAAGATCCGAACCTGTGAACCCGGAGCGTGCGCCGCATTGAATGTTCTTGATCAGGGTAGTTCCATGCTGAGAACTACCCAGCGAGAGACAGTGCGTGGATGAATGAATGTATTCGCCGCAGACCTGCAAGACAGGTGCAGGTAAGGCCGCCCGGTGGCTTAGCAGTTAAGTGTGCGCGCTCAGCTGCTGGCGGCCCGGGGTTCGGATCCCGGGCGCGCACCTACGCACTGCTTCTCTGGCCCTGCTGAGGCCGAGTCCCATATGCAGCAACTAGAAGGATGTGCAGCTATGACATACAACTATCTACTGGGGCTTTGGGGGGAAAAATAAATAAATAAAAAATTAAAAAAAAAAGACAGGTGCAGGCGAGGAGACTGAGACTTGGAGAGGGCGGCCACGCAGGGGTCCCAGAGACAGTCCTGACTCAACTGTGATGTGAGCTTGTTGAGAGTCTTCGAACTACAACTTCCGGCATGCAAAGCGAGCGACCTTGTACCTCGTGACTTATCCAAGCCTGATGATTGGTCGCTCAGGCTGTTTGTCAGATCAGGGTCGGCTCTGATTGGTCGAGTTCTACGAGCTCCCCGAGCCCCGGGCCAGTGGTTCGCTCACCGCGCTCCGGGCCGCGACATGGTGAGCCGGAGACCGCAGGGTGGGGGGTCCCTGAGGGGCTAGAGGTCCCGCCGAGGGCGTCCAGGGAGATACCGACGGGACGAGGGTCCCTTTGTAGGGATTGGAGGCTCAGAGAGACTCGGAGTCACGCTGAGGGCCGCGTGTCCCTCTCTCGCGTCAGAGTCTCGCTCCGGGACCTATGATGGGGCGGGGGTCGTGCTGCGGGGACTGGAACCCTCTGAGCGTTCTGGGGCTCTGGCAAGTTTCTGGGGACCCTCTAGGGCCTGGAGTCCTGCCCAGGGGTGGTGGCCCCGCGCACGGGACTGGGGCTCGAGCACTTTCGGGCCCCACGAGGGAGATCTGGGGACGAGAGTCCTGAGGAAGCGTGGTCCATCGGGGGTCCCTGCGGTATCGGGGTGCGTGGACGGGCCAGGGAGCACTGAGAGGAGGCACCAGGCCCAGGGATCGAAGTGGCTCAGAGAGGGCGAGGGTCCCGGAATTGCAGACGGCTTGTTGGAACCCTCACGCGGCTCCGGGTGCAACCCGTTGAGTCAGGTCTTCCAACTTAGCCCAGCCCCTAGGGGGCAGGCTGGTGCGGGGCGAGGTTGGGGACCCCCAGACCCGAAGGGGTTCAGACTGGGCAGAGGGAGGGACAGGCTGGAGGGGCCCGGATGGCGGCCTGACCCTGCCTGGGCGAGGGGTCCCCGAGGAGGGGCGTTGGCGGTGGGCCTGAAGGAAGAGGGTTGATGGAGGGGTGGTTGAAAGTGAGGGTCGTTACCGGCAGGGGCGCAGGACGCTGTGGGTGAGGAGGGAAGGGCTCTCGGGAACAGGATGGAGGAAAGTCGCACTGATGTGAGTTAGCATGATTCTCAGATTCTCGGGTCCGAGATCCAGGGAAAGGCTTTGAGCAGGGGGAGGGACGTGGCCTGATGGGAGGCTCCAGAATATCTTTGGAGATCTGCAGAGCGTGGACCCCAAGACCGAGGTTGCTGGGGGGCAGGACATGAGAAACATGCCTGGACGGACCTCTGGAGCCTTAGGTGGAGAGATGGGTGCCTTTCTTCCCTCCTTCCCTTCCCTCCTCCTTCTTCTATCCTTCCTTCTTTTCCCCCTTCGCTCCCTCCCTCTCTCTCTCCCTCTCTCATTTCTTCTGTCCTTCCTGTCCTAGGTGCTGGGACCGCAGTTTGAACTACGGGTCCCCTCCCTGGAAGGTGTGGGAGGATGACGGGTCAGCGATGGAGAGCCGGGGCGGGGGGGGGGTGGGAGGGCCTCTAAGAACCGAGTGGTTGGACGCAGGGAGGGCTCGGGGCAGAGCCGGCCAGTGAGGCGGGATGGTCTTGAGCTGAGTCCTCCGGGCCTTGAGGGCTGCGGAGCGGAGTTGCGCGTTGACTGTAAGATGTGTGGAAGGGCCTGGGCCGCCTGCTGCGCTGTGTCCACGGGATGATGGGCGGTTGCGGGGGCCACCCAGGAAGGGCCTGGAGGAGCCACGGTCTGCCGGCTCGGCAGAGAGGTCTGGGCTGGAGGTGCCTCTGTGTTGGGGTCGTGCTGGGCCGAGTCGGTGGTTAAAACCCTGGCAGAGGATGGGGTCACAGGGGAGAGGCCACAAAGGGAGGAAAAACAGGCAGAGGCGCCCGAGGCTCTGAAGTTTGGAGAGGGGCTAGTGGGAGGGGCTAGTGGGAGGCGCTGGAGGGGCGCCCGAGGAGCTGAAGAGGGGTCCTAGGAGGAACGGCAGGCCTCGAAGAGGCCCGGCCCTCTGGGCTTGTGGGGGCCCACCGACCGTGCCCGTTCACATGCCCCCGGTCATTAGTGCCCGCTAGCCAGTCTGCACTTGGGGGTGGGGGAGGTGAGCAGTGAGACTAGGAGACTAGTGAGACTAGAAAGATGGCGTCACAACCTCATCATTGAAAAAACATTCTAGTCTCAGTTTACAAGTGACAGGCATAGAAAAAATATCCTATTAGTGGGTTATTTTAAGGGTGGATTTCTCATTACAGTGCTAGGCCGGATTTTCATCACACCAGAGTTTCTCCCATTAAAGTTAGCTTATTTTTGCCTGATTAAAAGATAATTTTAATAATTAATTTTAATATTAATCTTTATTTCATTTTAGTTGTTAATTATAATACCATAATACTAGTAGACAGCTCTCCTGAGCACATAATTTTACATAATTACATAATTACTGATAGCAATTGGATATTTACTGCATTCAAGCAGGCAAACCCAGCTTCAGCTTCAGACTGATTACCAAAAACATTTCTTCTAAAACGTTTTAAAGTAGGTATGTGAAAACGTGTTATGAATTGTTGAAAAGGTTGTTACAGGGGGCTGGCCCGGTGGCATAGTGGTAGGGTTCGTGTGCTCCGCTTGGTTGGCCCGAGGTTCACGGGTTCGGATCCCAGGCTCGGACTTGTGCACAGCTTATCAAGCCATGCTGTGGCGCCGTCACATATAAAGTAGAGGAAGATGGGCATGGAGGTTAACTCGGGGCTAATCGTCCTCACAAAAAAAAAAAAAAAAGGTTCTTACATAGAACTTGGTGAGAAAATTCCTAATTAAAAAAAAGTCATCCCACTCAAATGTGTAAGTCTTTATGCTGAAACAGGTAGTGGCCAGAAATAGACGCTTTCCATGGAGGTTGATTACAAAGGGAGGGAGAGGAAGAGAGGGTGATGGAGCCTTCAGGGATAATTAAAGACAGGAAAGTCTTTGGGGGACCCGGCCACCAGGGTGAAGGTTGAAGCTAGAAGCTCACTGGAGACACAGTTGGTGCGTGGGTGGGACTGTGGGAGAAGAGCTGCTTTCACTGGGTGTGCCAGGCTCCTGGTCCGTCGGCAAGGTGGTCATGAGAGTACAGGAAACAGAATAGGAAGCACCCCATTTCCAGATGAGGAAACCGAGGCTCAGGAAGATTAAAACCCGAAATCCATAGTAAAAGCCCGAACCGAACACCAGTCTCTGCTCCAGCGCGTGCTCTCCGCCACCCCACACCCCAGCGAGGTCGAGGTGGTGGTGGGGATCCGCGCTCAGCAGGGGCTCAGGGCTGGGTCTGAGCTCACCCCAGGCCCCTTCGCCAAGATGCAGCTGGAGCCTGGGAGGGCCCTCCCTCCCCCACCTGGCTCCAGTGTCTCTATAAATAGCCGGGGTTCCGAAGGAGTGAGCTTGTGACCGCCTGGCAGGCACTGCCCTTCATGTCCCCTCCCTCCAGGCGGTCCTCGGAGTGCAGCTGGTGGTGACCTTGCTCACTGCTACCCTCATGCATAGGCTGGCGCCGCACTGCTCCTTCGCGCGCTGGCTGCTCTGCAATGGCAGGTGAGCCACGCACCCTCCCCGGGCGGTGGGAGGAGCCCCGCCGAGCCCCGCCCCCTCTGCGCCGCCCGCAGCCCCCCCCCCCCCGCAGCCCCCCCCCCCCCGCACGGCGTTTTAATTGTTTTTTGTTTTTTGTGTGTTTTTTTGGTGAGGAAAATCAGCCCTGAGCTAACATCCATGCCAATCCTCCTCTTTTTGCTGAGGAAGACTGGCCCTGGGCTAACATCCATGCCCACCTTCCTCCACTTTATGTGGGCCGCCGCCACAGCATGGCTTGACCAGCAGTGCGTTGGTGCTCGCCCGGGATCCGAGCCAGCAAACCCCTTGCCGCCGCAGCGGAGCGCGCGCACTTAACCGCTTGCGCCGCCTGGGCGGCCCCTTAATTGTTTTTTTAAACAACTTTATTGAGATGTAATTGGTGTATAATAAACTGCAAATATTTGAAGTGCACAATTGGGTCAGTTTTGACAGCTGTAGACCCGTGAGACCGTCCCCTCCCTCGAAAGAGCAATTGTTTCCCCTACTTCTCTGCCTTCCTGTAACCCAACCCCCTTCCACCCTACTCTCCCTACCAGCGCTTTCCCGCAATGCTTTGGTCCCTGTTTGGGTCTTGGAGGCTTCCTGAGATCTGGTGGGAACTGAACTCTCTCCTCAGGACAACGCACACACCTGCTCCACCAGGAGAGTTAGCCAGCAGATTCAGGGGTGTCCAGGATGCCCGCTGCACTCGCCTAGCCAGCCCAGGCCACCTTCCGGGCCTTCAGTGGCCCCTGCCCGTCCTGTCCGTATGGCGTTTCAGGGCCAGCCCTACCTCTGACTCTAGTCCCGGGTTTGGGGGTCCACTGCCTTGATCCCCCTGTGCCCGAGCTTTCCTGACTGCCCATCTTTGCCCTCAGTCTCTTTCGATACAAGCACCCATCAGAGGAAGAGCTTCGGGCCCTGGTGGGGAAACAGAGGCCCAGAGGCAGGAAGGAGCGGTGAGTGAGCCCCAGCCTTTGGTGAACGGCTCCGCCCTGGGCAGGGTGGGGGGCGGCAGCACAAGGCCTGCCCTGCCAGCTCTGGGCACAGGGGAGAGTCGGGGTGCCCCAGGAGGAGATGGTCATCGGCACTCATTGAGTGCCTCCAGCCAGCATCTGATGCTTATTGGAAGTGCTCTGGGCCAGCCCTGTGGGCGGGTGATGCCGGCACCCTGGTGTGCAGAGGAGACCCAGGCTGGGGGAGAAGGTACCTCCCGGGCCAGCTCCTTCTGTGCTCTGAGGGTGCTGGGGTGGGATGGGCTGCTGTGGGTGACTGGGAAGGGGAGGAACGGAGGATACTGCTCTGACACCTTCCCCACCAGGTGGGCCAATGGCTACGGTGAGGAGAAGCCGTTGTCTGTGCCCCGAGACGCCCCTTTCCAGCTGGAGACCTGCCCCCTCACGGCCGTCGATGCCCTCGGTAACAAGCCCACTGGGTCCCCAACTCCCCTCTTGGCCCACGCCGGGTGGGATGGGAGCGTCCTGGGCGGGCGGCCGCGGCTGAGCGGCGTGTCCCCGCAGTCCTGCGCTTCTTCCTGGAGTACCAGTGGTTCGTGGACTTCGCCGTGTACTCCGGCGGCGTGTACTTCTTCACAGAGGCCTACTACTATGTGCTGTGCCCGGCCAAGGAGACCAACATCGCCGTGTTCTGGTGCCTGCTCACCGTGGCCTTCTCCATGTATCCTTCCTCCAGGTTCCTTGGGTAGGGCTGGTGGGAGGCATGTGGGAACTGGACCCCCCCCAAACTGCTATATCAGTTATTGACTGCTGTGTCACAAACCTCCCCAAAACTCGGTGGGGTAAAGCAGCCGCTGTTGGACTGGCTCTGGCTTTGGGCTGGGCTCAGCTGGGTCAGCAAGTCTCCTTCCATTCCATGAGGTCCAGCCATCCTGGCCATCCCGCAGGCTAGCCCCAGCTTCCTCACTGCAGGAGCTGAAAGGCCAGAAGGAAGAGCGGCCTCTGCCGGCCTCCTGGGGCTTTGCCCAAAGTCAGCCCACACCTATCCCTGTCCATCCTCTTGGTCCAAGCAGGTCACCAGGCCAGCCCAGACGCAGAGGCGGGAAAAGAGAAGGCCCACTCCGTAATTTTTTTATTAAGCTGCATGGAGAGCAGAGGCAAACCCATTTTCTCTGACTGAGGACCCCAGTCAGAGAAAATGTCCTGAAATGAGCTTGTGAAGAAGGGAAGCCTATCTTGATACCCACACTGGTTCCGGAAAGCCCCATGGGTCTCTTTCAGGGCAGACTTTCAGATACAGCCCCTGTATCTGATAGCTTCTCAGAGGAAGAGGAAATTCACCTGCTGTGAATGCCACCAGAAGACTAGGTGGGCAAGGAGGCGGGACCACTGGGAGACAGACTTGGTGGCCATTTCTAAGTGGCCACAGGTAATGTGATGAGCCAAGCTGGAGGCCAGGCCCAGGCACACCCCCACGCCACTGACACAGGCATGAGCAGCCCTGGACCTTGTGTCCTGGGCTTGTTCAGCGTCTCACTCTTCTCCTTCATCACTCCCCTGCTCCCTGGGTCTCCAAACCCAAGCTCTGGTGTTTGTGTTCTGGAGTTGAGGGATGACTGGCGGGGAGTGGTGGAATGGGGGAGGGGCACTACCTGTGCTCGAGGCCTCCTTAGCCCTGTCCCCAGCAAGGTGTTCCTGACAGTAACCCGGCTGTACTTCAGTGCGGAGGAGGGGGGCGAGCGCTCCGTCTGCCTCACCTTCGCCTTCCTCTTCCTGCTCCTGGCCATGCTGGTGCAGGTGGTGCGGGAGGAGACCCTCGAGCTCGGCCTGGAGCCAGGTACGTGCAGTGGGGGGCATGAGGTTACACCTCCATCACTCCCTCATGTAAGCTGTCCAGGCTGGGGTTTAAGTGGCTTGTTCCACTGGCACATAGTAGGTGAAGGAGGGGACTCCTGGGGCCCGAGCAGTCTCCATGGGTGCTTGCCACCCTGGGCACCCCCTTGGGGTTTGGGGACGAGAGGACACCCCGTCTCACTGTCTCTGATGGACGCTGGCACTGTAGCTCTTCACATGGGCACTTCTGTTCCCTCCAGTTGTTGCCTACCCAGCAGCCACAGTGACTTAATATTTACCTATTCTAATTTAATTTGGGGAGGAAATAGGTAAATGGTATAAAATTCATAAAGTACAAGAGGACAAAGAATAAAGAGTAAAAATCACCCTTCCACACTGGTTCTCCTCCCCAGAGGGAACCTAGGGTACCACTTTCCTTTATTCACATAAATCAGTAGCATATATGGCTCTACACCTTGTCCTTTTCTTTTAAAAACAATAAATATTGGAAGTTGTCCCTTGACACTACATACAGTGTTGTTTTTTTGTAACAGCTACGTGGTGTTTCATTTTATGGATGTTCTATCTTTATTTAACCAGGCCCCTATTCATTGACATCTAAGTCTTTTGTTATTAAATGTTGTTGCACAAAACCATGTTGTTATACAACAATCTTGTATGGGAACAGCCTTGTGCATGTGGCCCTGTGCAAGAAAGTGCATTTGTAATTTTGATAATGTGGCACATTGCCCTTCAGGAAAAGATGTATGAAGATGCTTATTTCCCCACACCCTCTTCAACGTGTTTTCTCAGACTTTTTCTGTCTTGGCTGATCTGATGGGTAAAAATATAAGTGAGGTTGAGCATCTTTTCATATGTTGAAGAGCCATTTCTATCTCCCTTTCAGAAAAGATCTGTTATTTTGCCCAGTTTTCTACTGGGTTGTTGACCCTTTTATTGATTTGTAGGAGCTCTTTATATATTAAGGAAAGTAACCTTTGTATGTGATAGGAGTTGCAAATATTTTTTTTAATTTTTTTATTTTCCCCGCAAAGCCCCAGTAGATAGTTGTATGTCATAGCTGCACATCCTTCTAGTTGCTGTACGTGGGATGTGGCCCCAGCATGGCCGGACAAGCGGTGCATTGGTGCGCGCCCAGGATCCGAACCCAGGCCGCCAGCAGCGGAGCGCGCGCACCCAACTGCCAAGCCACGGGGCCGGCCCTACAAATAATTTTTTAGTTTACCATTTTTCTTTTGACTTTCTCTGTTCCTTGAATTATCTTTTAAAAACATAATTTGGATCACATCACTACTCTGCCTGACACCAGACTCCAGTGGTCTTTGGATAAAGACCAAAATCCTCACCATGGCCCACATGACTCTGCCAACTCCTAGAGTTTATCTTTTCCAATTCTCCCCACCTTTCAATTTTTAAAATTATATAATGTTTTATATATATAAAAGAACATATGTATGTAAATTACAAAGCAAAATAATAACCTGTCTCTCAAATAAAAGAACTAGAACATTCCCAACACTCCTGCATGTCACTGGTGCTCCTTCCCAATCCCACTGCCTTCCTCCCCTACTCCCATCACCAACCAGTCTCTCAAATTTTGTGAGAGAGGCAGAAATTCCTTTACCTTTAAAAAAACAGTTTCATCTCAGATGTTTCTGCCCCTAAAGAATTAATCATTCACTTTTGCAGTGTGTGGTCTGCCAGCTTGTGCTTTTCTGTCTCTGATACTGTTTCCAAAACTAGGCTGTGTGGGCCTGGGGGCCTTCGGTTCATCTCTCATCTCTGATGTATGATGTTATCATCTGTATTTGTCCATTCTCCCGATGATGGACGTTTAGGTGGTTTCCCGCTTTTAGCTTTTTCACAGGCCATAGGGAACACCTTGTATGTGTTTCCTTGTACGTGCCTGCAGGTATTTCTTTTGGGCACAGGATTCGGGGACCGTGGGGTCATGTTCACCTTTATAAGATGGTGCTCAGGGGTCGGCCCGGTGGCGTAAGTGGTTAAGTGCGCATGCTCCGCTGCGGCAGCCTGGGGTTCACAGGTTCAGATCCCGGGCGTGCACCGACGCACTGCTTGTCAAGCTGTGCTGTGGCGGCGTCCCATATAAAGTAGAGGAAGATAGGCACAGATGTTAGCCCAGGGCCAATCTTCCTCAGCAAAAAAAAGAGGAGGATTGGCTTCGGATGTTAGCTCAGGGCTGATCTTGCTCACACACACACACAAAATTACAAGATGGTGCTCAGTGTTTTTCAGAGCAGTTCTCCCAGCATGGCCACCAGCCGTGCGGCCTGGGCTCCAGAGCCTGGACGCTGGGCTCAGGCTGCCCACTGAGTCCCGGCCACGCCCAGGGTGAGCCTGGGCAAGGCCACAACAACTCCCTGCCTCAGCCTCCCTGCTTGTCAGGTCAGGTAGTGACTGCACCGACCTCCCAGGGGAACAGTAAGGTTTAAATGAATTGAAATCGGTGGAAAGTGCTTGATTTTTGCCAGGCTAGTGGTGTGAAACGATGCCTTCTGTGGTCTTAATATGCATCTCTCTGGTTGCCTAGGAGGCTGAGCGTCTCTTCCTGTTTATTCATGATTCACAGTTCTTCTCCTGTGAAAAGCTGGTTCACATTGTTGTCCATTTTTCTTTTGGGCTGAACGTCTTTTTTTTTAAATTTTTTATTGTGGTAAAATACACATAAAATTTACCATCTTAACTTTTTTTTTTTTTTTTTTTTTTGCTTGAGGAAGATTTGCCCTAACATCTGCACCAGTCTTCCTCTATTTTGTGTGTGGGACGCTGCCACAACATGGCCACTGACGAGTGGTATAGGTCTGCACCCGGAAACAAACCTGGGCCACCGAGGTGGAGTGCGCAGAACTTAACCACTAGGCCATGGGCCAACTCCCCATCTTAACCATTTTTTTTGTGTGTGTGAGGAAGATCAGCCCTGAGCTAACATCCGTGCTAATCCTCCTCTTTTTGCTGAGGAAGACTGGCTCTGAGCTAACATATATTGCCAATCCTCCTCCTTTTTTCCCCAAAGCCCCAGTAGATAGTTGTAGGTCATAGTTGCACATCCTTCTAGTTGCTGTATGTGGGATGCGGCCTCAGCATGGCCAGAGAAGTGGTGCATCGGTGCGCGCCCGGGATCCGAACCCGGGCCGCTAGCAGCGGAGGGGCCGGCCCCCATCTTAGCCATTTTTAAGTGCACAGTTCAGTGGCATTAAGTGTATTCACATTGTTGTGCAGCCATCACCACCATCCACCTCCAGATCTCTTTTCATCTCGCAAAACTGCAACTCTGTCCCGCTAAACACTAACTCCCCTCCCCTTCCCCCAGCCCCTGGCACCCACCATTCCTTTCTGTCTCTGTGAATCTGACTCCTCTAGGGACCTCACATAAGTGGAATCACACAGTATGTGTCTTTTTGTGTTTGCCTTCTTTCACTTGGCATAATGTCCTCAAGGTGCATCCATGCTGTAGCATGTGTCAGAATTTCCTTCCTTTTTAAGGCTGAATAATATTCCACTGTATGGATATGCTGCATCTTGCTTATCCACTCATGTGTGGATGGACAGTTACATTGCTTCCATGTTTTAGCTATTGTAAAAAATGTTGCTATGAACATGGACATACAAAGATCTCTTCAAGTCCCTGCTTTCAATCTTTTTATACACCCAGAAGTGGAATTGCTGGATCATGGGGTAATCCTACGTTTAATTTTTTGAGGAACCAACAAACTGTTTTCCACAGCAGCTGTACCATTTTACATTCCCACAACCCACGTACAAGGATTCTAACTTTTCCATGTCCTCACCAACATTTGCTATTTTCTGTTGTTGTTGTTTTTTAAGAATAGCCATCCTAATGGGTGTGATGGTATCTCGTAGTTTTGATTTGCATTTCCCTAATGATTAGTAATGTTGAGCATCTTTTAATGTGCTTGTTGACCATTTATATGTTTTCTTTGGGGAAATGTCTATTCAAGACCTTTCCCCATTTTTGAATTGGGTCGTTTGTTTTTTTGTTGTTGAGTTTTAGGACTTCTGTATATATACTGCATATTAATCCCTTATCAGATATATGATTTGAAAATATTTTCTCTCATTCTATGGGTTGCCTTTTTACTCCATTTATAGTATCTTTTGATGCATAATTTTTTTTTCCTGAGGAAGATCAGCCCTGTGCTAACATCTGCCAATCTTCTTCTTCTTTTTTTTTTTGCTGAGGAAGACTGGCCCTGGGCTAACATCCGTGCGCATCTTCCTCCACTTTATATAGGACGCCGCCACAGCATGGCTTGCCAAGCGGTGCATCGGTGTGCGCCCGGGATCCAAACTGGTGAACCCAGGGCCGCTGCAGTGGAGCGCGTGCACTTAACCGCTTGCGCCACTGGGCCAGCCCCGATACACAAAAATTTTTAATTTTCATGAGGTCCAATTTGTATATTTTTTATTGATGTCATAATAGTTTATAACATTGTGTAATTTTAGTTGTACATTATTATTTGTCAGTCACCATATAAATGTGTCCCTTCACCCCTTGTGCCCACCCCCCCAACCCCTTCCCCCTGGTAACCACCAAACTGTTCTCTCTGTCCGTGTGTTAGTTTCTCTTCCACATATGAGTGAAATCATGCAGTGTTTGTCTTTCTCTGTCTGGCTTATTTCGCTTAATGTAATACCCTCCAGGTCCATCCGTGTTGTTGCAAATGGGAAGATTTTGTCTTTTTTTACGGCTGAGTAGTATTCCATTGTGTATATATACCACATCTTCTTTATCCATTCATCTGTCGAGGGACACTTGGGTTGCTTCCACATCTTGGCTATAGTGAATAATGCTGCAATGAACATAGGGGTGCCTAAGCCTCCTTGGATTGTAGATTTCACGTTCTTTGGATAAATTCCCAGTAGTGGGATAGCTGGATCATAAGGTATTTCTATTTTTCATTTTTTGAAGAATCTCCATACTGTTTTCCATAGAGGCTGCACCAGTTTGCAGTCCCACCAGCATTGTATGAGGGTTCCCTTTTCTCCACAACCTCTCCAACATTTGTTATTGTTGTCTTGGTGATTATAGCCATTGTAATGGGTGTAAGGTGATATCTTAGTGTAGTTTTGATTTGCATTTCCCTGATGATTAGTGATGCTCAACATCTTTTCACTTGCCTATTGGCCATCTGTATATCTTCTGGGAAAAGTGTCGGTTCATATCCTCTGCCCATTTTTTGATCGGGTTGTTTGTTTTTTTGTTGTTCAGTTGTGTGAGTTCTTTATATATTATGGAGATTAACCCCTTGTCAGATATATGATTTGCAAATACTTTCTCCCCGCTGGTGGGTTGTCTTTTCATTTTGATCCTGGTTTCCTTTGTCTTGCAGAAGCTCTTTAGTCTGATGAAGTCCCACTTGTTTAGTTTTTCTTTTGTTTCCCTCGTCCGAGTAGACATGGAATTCGAGAAGATCTCTCTATGACTGATGTCAAAAAGTGTACTGCCTATGTTTTCTTCCAGGAGTTTTATAGTTTCAGGTCTTGCCTTCAAGTCTTTGATCCATTTTGAGTTAATTTTCGTGTATGGTGAAAGAAAATAGTCTACTTTCATTCTTTTGCAAGTGGCTGTCCAGTTTTCCCAGCACCGTTTATTGAAGAGACTTTCCTTTCTCCATTGTATGTCCTTGGCTCCTTTGTCGAAGATTAGCTGTCCGTAGATGTGTGGTTTTATTTCTGGGCTTCTAATTCTGTTCCACTGATCTGTGTGTCTGTTTTTGTACCAGTACCATGCTGTTTTAATTATTATACCTTTATAGTATATTTTGAAGTCAGGGGTCGTAATGCCTCCAGCTTTGTTCTTTTTTCTCAGGATTGCTTTAGCTATCTGGGGTCTTTTGTTGCCCCATATGAATTTTAGTATTCTTTGTTCTATTTCCGTGAAGAATGTCATTGGGATTCTGATTGGGATTGCATTGAATCTGTAGATTGCTTTAGGTAGCATGGACATTTTAATTATGTTTATTCTTCCAATCTATGTGCATGGGATATCTTTCCATTTCCTTTTTTTTTTTTTTTGGTGAGGAATATCAGCCCTGAGCTAACATCCATGCCAATCCTCCTCTTTTTTGCTGAGGAAGACCGGCCCTGGGCTAACATTTGTACCTATCTTCCTCCAGTTTATATGGGACGCCGCCACAGCATGGCCTGACAAGCAGTGCATCGTGCGCGCCTGGGATCTGAACCCAGGCCACCAGCAGCGGAGCGCGCGCACTTAACCGCTAAGCCACGGGGCCGGCCCCATCTTCCCATTTCTTTATGTCATCATTGACTTCTTTCAATAGTGTCTCATAGTTTTCATTGCATAGGTCCTTCACCTCCTTGGCTAAATTTATTCCCAGATATTTTATTCTTTTTTGTTGCAATTGTGAATGGGATTGTCTTCTTGAGTTCTCTTTCTGTTAGTTCATTATTAGAGCATAGAAGTGCAACTGATTTTTGTAAGTTGATTTTGTACCCTGCAACTTTGCTGTAGTTGTTGATTATTTCTAATAGTTTTCTGATGGATTCTTTAGGGTTTTCTATATATAAGGTCATGTCATCTGCAAACAGCGAGAGTGTCACTTCTTCTTCCTTTTATTCCTTTTCTTGCCTAATTGCTCTGGCCAAAACCTCCAGTACTATGTTGAACAGGAGTGGTGAGAGTGGGCACCCTCGTCTTGTTCCTGTTCTCAGAGGGATGGCTTTGTTTTTCGCCATTGAGTATGATGTTGGCTGTGGGTTTGTCATATATGGTCTTTATTCTCTTGAGGTACTTTCCTTCTATACCCATTTTGTTGAGAGTTTTTATCATAAATGGATGGTGGATCTTGTCAAATGCCTCCTCTGCATCTACTGAGATGATCATGTGGTTTTTATTCCTCATTCTGTTAATATGGTATATCACATTGATTGATTTGTGGATGTTGAACCATCGCTGTGTCCCTGGTATAAATCCCACTTGATCATGGTGTGTGATCTTTTTAATGTATTGCTGTATTTGGTTTGCCAATATTTTGTTGAGGATTTTTGCATCTATGTTCATCAGTGATTGGTCTGTAATTTTCCTTCTTTGTATTGTCTTGTCTGGCTTTGGTATCAGGGTGATGCTGGCCTCATAGAATGAGTTAGGAAGTATTCCATCTTCCTCTAATTTTTGGAATAGTTTGAGAAGGATAGGTATTAAATCTTCTTTGAATGTTTGGTAAAATTCTCCAGAGAAGCCATCTGGTCCTGGACTTTTATTTTTGGGAGGTTTTTAATTACTGTTTCAATCTCTTTAGTTGTGATTGGTCTATTCAGATTCTCAAGATTTCTTCTTGATTCAGTTTTGGGAGGTTGTGTGAGTCTAAGAATTTATCCATTTCTTCTAGATTGTCTAATTTGTTGGCATATAGTTTTTCATATTATTCTCTTATAATCCTTGGTATTTCTGTGGTATCCGTTGTAATTTCTCCTCTTTCCTGTCTAATTTTATTTATTTGAGCCTTCTCTCTTTTTTTCTTAGTGAGTCTGGCTAAAGGCTTGTCAATTTTGTTTATCTTCTCAAAGAACGAGCTCTTTGTTTCATTGATCTTTTCTATGGTTCCAATTTGTCTATTTCTTATTTGTTGCCTTTGCCTTTGGTGTCATATCCAAGAAATCATTGCCAAGTCCAATGTTGTGAAGTTTTTCTGGGGCTATATGTCTTTTTTTTGTTGTTTATTTGTAAGGTTTCTTTATATATTCTGGATACTGATCCTTTGTTACATGTGTTGCACATACTTCCTTCTATCAAATCTGACACACCGTTATTTCATGAACCACTGAAAAAAGATAAAAAATGTGGTCACTTAAACTATTGCATGCTATCAATTGTCATATGTATCCCAATTTTAGAAAAGTTAAAATGTGTGGGAAAAAATGTGTATGTTGGAATTGATTAAATTCCCAATTTGTGGTGTGTCTTTTCACTTTCTTTGTGTTGTTTTTTCTTTAAAACAAAATTCCCAAATGTTTCATTTTGAAAAATTTCAAACCTACGGAGAAGTTGGAAGAATCCACTAATGAACCCTCATATGCCCTTGACCTAGATTCATTTGACCACCTTTGCATTATTTTCTCTCTGCACACACATGCACCACACATTTTTTTTTTTTTTTTTTGGCTGAGCCATAGTTACAGCCATCACCTCTGGCGCCTTTTGATGAAGAGAAGTTTGTTATTTTAGTTGATTTTTGTCTTGAAGAAATTCCCTTCCCTTCCCTACAATCAGAAAGACATTCTGTATTTTCTTCCACAATATTTCAAGTTTTGCTGTTCACACAAACCCTTAAACTCCTGGAAGTTCACTTTTGTGTTATGAGGTCGACATCACATTGAGTGTCTTCCATGGAATAACCTTGCTAAGCAATTGCATCTTTAGTGAATCGTGGAATCGTTTTGGTTTTCTTTCATCTTTTCCGATCCTTCTCCTTTTGTGTGGCTGGGATCTCTGGATTTTAGAGCAGCACCCTGGTCGGCTTCCTTTTCTTGTATCCAATTTCTTAGTTGGCTACTTAGCTCATTAATTTTCAGCCTCTTCTATTTCATTTATAGCATTTGAGGCTATAAATATTTTATTAAGTTCCACTTTTGTGTACCCCACAAGTTTTGCCTTGTATTTTCATTTTCATTCATTTATAGGTATTTTAAAGTTTCTGTTGTGATTTCTTCAACTTATGAATCATTAAATAAGCGTTTTAAAAACTTCAAATGGAGAACCTTAAAAAAGTTCTTATTTATTTCTAGCTTAATTGCACCGTGGTTACAGAAGACAGTCTATATGCAATAAATTCTTTAATATTTGGTAAGACTTGCCTTATGGCCTAGAATGTGATCAGTTTTTGTGACTATTCCACATGTTCTTTTTTGTGTGTGTGAGGAACATCAACCCTGAGCTAACATCCATTGCCAATCTTCCTCTTTGTGCTGAGGAAGATTGGCCCTGGGCTAACATCTGTGCCCATCTTCCCCTACTTTTATATATGGGATGCTGCCACAGCATGGCTTGACAAGTGGTGCATCAGTCCGTGCCCGGATCGGAACCTGCGAACCCCACAGCGCCAAAGTGGAGTGCGTGAACTTAACCGCTACGCCACTGGGCTGGCCCCCATGTTCTTGAAGAACATATATTCCCCGCCTCTATATGTCAATAAATTCAAATCTCATCTTTCCTAACTTTTTGTCAGCCATTAAAGGGTTAATCTCCCTTTGGGATGGTGGAGCTCTTAATTTCTCCCGGTTGTTCTGTTAGTGTTTTCTTTGTATATTTTGAGGCTAATTGACAAGGTGTTTACAAGTTTACAAATTTAGATTTAGAACATCTTCCTGGTGAATCAGCCATTTTATCATGATGTATTGACCCCTTCTAATAATATTTCTGTTTTAGTCTAGTTTATCTGGTATTAATATAGCCTGTCCAGCTTTCTTTTGATTAGTATTTGTCATATCTTTTTAACATCTAATTTCTTTCAACCTTCCAGTGACCTTATGTTGAGGTATGTCTCCTTTAAAACACAGATAGCTGGATATTTTCAATCAAGTCTCGCAGTCTGTATTGTTTAATTTCAAAGTTTAATCTGCTTACATTTATTGTGATTACTAACATGTTTGGCCTTGTATCTATCATCTTACTTTTTCGCTTTCTATTTGTTCCTTTTTGGTTATTGCTGTTGGCGTTGCCTGCCAGCCTAATTGTCCTTCCTTTATAGGTCATGGTCTGTCTTAGCTCCCTGGCTGCTTTTTGGTCTCTTTGTTTTGGTTCTCTGCAGTGTCACCACAGTGTGTCTAGGTATGGTTCCTTTGTATTTACCTGGTTTGCTGTACTTTGCGTGTGCCACCATTCTGCAGACTTCTCCACCATTCTCTTTTGATAGCGCCTCTCCTTCCTTCTCCCCTCTCTCCGGGTTCTGATCTGACCTATGCTGGACTTTCTCTTCTATCCTCCTTACCTCTTAATCTCTCTTCATATTTCCCACTTTGTCTTTCTGAGTTGGAATCTGACTGATTTCTTCAGATCCAATTCATTAATTCCTCCTTTGGCTGTTTCTAATATGCTGTTTAATAACATATCATTTCAGTAATTATATTTTTCCTTTAGAAGAGCTTAATTGGTTCCTTTGCAAACCCATCCAGTTATCTGAGGTAGTCGCATGTCACCCGTTCTGTGATTCCAGCTTTTATTTTCCTCAATCATTTCACACATAATTGGTAATGCCAATTTCTGAAGTCCTTGGGGTCTAAACTTGTCTATTATTTTTTTCTGCTGACTCTCCTTTATGGTGATTTGTTTCCTTGCGTGTTTGGTGATTTTGGTTGTGTTGATTTACTTTTACTTTGTGGGAAATCTGGGGGCCTGAACCGAGGATTCTTTCTAGGGCTTTGGTTTTCTCCTACAGGAGACCTTCATGTCCCTGCAGATTCCTGGTATAATCCAGGAAGCTCAGACTCAGTGCCGCCCCCCGACCCCATGTCTCCCAGTCCAATTGAGGGTGTCGGCCTGGTGCATTCTCCTGTTCTTTGAAAAGAGACACACACAACCAGAGCACAGTTGTCCTCATGCCTGGCACAGGGCCTGGCTGCCACTGGTGTGTTCCTACCTGAGAGCAAAAGGATGTCTGAAGGGACAGAGTAGGCTCTGAGGCCCCAGGGGCCTACTGAACACTGCCCTCTCCTTGTCTTCCCCAGGCCTGGCCAGCATGACCCAGAACTTGGAGCCACTTCTGAAGATGCAGGGCTGGGACTGGGTGTGAGTCCTGGGAAGGGAGGGGGAGCAGGGGCAGGCTGCGTCCTGCAGGTAGGGTGCTGACAGGCCTGGGACTGCCTGACTCTTCTCTTCTTCCCAGGCTCCCTCTGGCCAAACTGGCCATCCGTGTGGGGCTAGCGGTCGTGGGCTCCATGCTGGGTGCCTTCCTCACCTTCCCAGGCCTGCGGCTGGCCCAGACCCACCGGGATGCCCTGACCATGTCAGAAGACCAGCCCATGCTGCAGTTATGTTGGGGGCCTGATGGGTGGGGGTTAGGGAGCCTAAGGGAGAGGCTAGGGAGATGGTGGGTGCCTAGGCCTCACCACTCTGCTCCCTTGCCCCCAGGTTCCTCCTGCACACCAGCTTCCTGTCCCCTCTGTTTGTCCTGTGGCTCTGGACCAAGCCCATTGCACGGGACTTCCTGCACCAGGCACCTTTTGGGGGTACACCCTACTCCCTGTGAGTATGGGGGTGGGGCTGGGAAGGAGGGCGGCTGGGGACCTCTGTTTGTACTCCAGTCTCCAAAGCTCAAGGAGGAGCCTTGGGTCCTGGAGGAAAATCCCTGGCGGCGGGGGCGGGGGGTAGCTTCGCTAGCGCCCTCGCCCCTCACTCCGGGCAGGTTGTCCGACGCGGCCTTCGACTCGCTGCGCCTCTGGGTGCTGGTGGCTCTGTGTCTGCTGCGGCTGGCGGTGACCCGGCCCCACCTGCAGGCTTACCTGTGCCTGGCCAAGGCCCGTGTGGAGCAGCTGCGGCGGGAGGCCGGCCGCATCGAGGCCCGCGAGATCCAGCGGCGAGTACGGGCGCCCCGGGCAGGGAGGGAACCGGGAGCTCAGGGCGGGGCTCTGGGTCCCTCGGGCGTGGGGTCACCCGGAGACCGGAAGGTGCCCTGCTGCAGCCACTGCTACCTGCCCACCAGGTGGTGCGGGTCTACTGCTACGTGACAGTGGTGAGTCTGCAGTACCTGACGCCGCTCATCCTCACGCTCAACTGCACGCTGCTGCTCAAGACGCTGGGTGAGGAGGAGCGGTCAGGGCGGGGCGGGGCGGGGCGGAGGCGGAGCCGGGGCTTGGGTGAGGGCGGGGCCTGGAGATAGAGCAGGGGCGGGCCCACGGGTGGGGCGGGACTTAGGTGGGGGCGGGGCCGGGAATGGGGCCGGGCAGAGGAAAGTCAGCTCTGCTGGGAGTCCGGGAGGCCCACCCCGCTTGTGCCTCCACCCATGTCTCCCCCTACCATACTCCTCCCGCAGGTGGCTACTCCTGGGGCCTGGGCCGGGTCACCCCGCTGTCTCCCGCCCCATCCACGGGCAGCGATGGCCCGGTCGGCCCCTGGGAGGACGAGGCCCAGCAGACTGCGGCCCGGATCGCCGGGGCCCTGAGCAGCCTGCTCACGCCCCTCTTCCTCCGCGGCGTCCTCGCCTTCCTCATCTGGTGGACCGCCGCCTGCCAGCTGCTCTCCAGTCTCTTCGGCCTCTACTTCCACCAGCACCTGGCGGGCTCCTAGCCGCCTATGGGACACGGGCGCCCCCTCCGCTTGTGCCTCAGTGTCCCCAGGTGCAAGGCAGGCCTGGGAGTCCCCGCTGTGCCCGTCCCTTTACCACAGTGCCTGAGCCATGGCTCCCTTGGACCCTCAGCTTCGGCCTGGAAACTGTCTTGGGCCGGGTGGCAGAGGGTCCCACGGCCATTGTTCCCAGAGTTCCCGGAGGTCGTGTGCCCAGTTTGACAACAGAGGGAGGGGCAATCTTCTGAACAAATAAAGGGACAGGTCGCTTTTTACAAACAGGATTCCAGTGGTTTCGCAGGCGGCTTCCTGCGTGTCCGTGTGGGAAGTTAGAAGTGCAGAGAGGAGGAAAGGGGGGAAATGGACCAAGGGCGAGGGGAAAAGCCACAGTGGGGCTGGAGGAGAGAAGTTAGGGGGAGAAGGAAGAGACCCGAAAGAGAGGAGGAGTCACCGCTGAAAGGGAAGGTGATGGGGGGGGGGGGAGGGTAGAGAAGAGACTGGGAGAGGAGAGTGTGAGGACCAGAAAATGAAGCCCTGCGAGAGAGTGCAGGGGAGAGTGTAGGGCAAGCATGGGAGGGGAAACCAGGGGGAGAAGGGGGAGAATGGAGGGAGGGGAAGGTGGTGACCCAGGCCCTCTGCCACAGGGCTGCGGGGACTGCTTCCGTGTGAAGGTCACACGCAGGCAAACGTGCACGTTGTTGAGGCTGTGATGACCCAGGGGAAGGAGGGTGAGGGGCCATCAGGGGCCCTGGAATTTTCCTGTCACTGTAGCCACACTCAGTGTGCGTGCATGTGTGTATTATAACCCACGAGTGGATTCTGGAATCTTTTTGGTATGTGTAAAATATATATTAAAAATAAAAAAGAGTCACGGTCATTTCCCTCACCAGTGAGAGCCAAAGGCCTACGTGATCGGCCAGGACCGCATGGCCCACGTGCAGGGCCCATTGTTGATGCCCTGCCAACCGGCGTGTGACCCACCTGGGGGCCATGTTCCTGTGCCAGGACCATCTGCTCTGGGCTCCCTCACCTGTGTCAGGTGTGGGTCACCTGAGGCAAGAAGTGCCCTCACCACTCCCCCCAGCTGTCATCTGCCCCACTGACTTGCCACATATCTTAACAACCACCCAAAGGGAGCATGATTCCACTTAGGAAAGTGAGGTTACAACCAGACATGGTAGACACAGTGGCTCCGAGAATAGGAGCTGGAACAGCAGAGAATGCCGTTGTTCTAGCTCCTAGAGTGGGGTTTGGCTTTGGAAGCTCTGCACTTGTAACGTGGATAAAAATGAAAAGTATGTTAAAAACAAGGTTAAGACTTGGGTTAAGGTGAACTAAACACATCATCCAATTTTTATCCTTTTCAAAACTCCAGTAAAATACAGGAGCATCATCTCCCAGCTCTGCAGGTCCTGTACTTATTGCCCCAGTGTCCCAAGAGAGTGGAAATTAATAGAAGAAACCATAACTAAATTGGGTCCGGAAGTCCTGTAGGGGGCGCTCTCAAGCCCTTTCACACATCGTCAATTACACCAAACAGGAAGAGAGGGACGCTTGCATCTGGGACAGGAAGTAAAACTACTTTACTACTGGCCGGCCCGTGGCTTAGCGGTTAAGTGCGCGCACTCCTCTACTGGCGGCCCGGGTTCGGATCCCGGGCGCGCACCGACGCACCGCTTCTCCTGCCATGCTGAGGCTGCATCCCACATACAGCAACTAGAAGGATGTGCAGCTATGACATACAACTATCTACTGGGGCTTTGGGGGGGAAAAAAAGGAGGAGGATTGGCAATAGATGTTAGCTCAGAGCCGGTCTTCCTCAGCAGAAAGAGGAGGATTAGCATGGATGTTAGCTCAGGGCTGATCTTCCTCATGAAAAACAAAACAAAACAAAAACAAAACAAAACTACTTTACTATTGAAGGAAGATTTCTCACCTCACCGGGCAACGGCCCAGCCAATGAGAAATGCCGCAGCTCAGCCAATGAGAAATGCTGCAGCTTAGCCAATGAGAAACTCCACAGTTCCCCCTTTTTCTCTATGAAAGCGTCTCCCTACTTGCTTTTCGGATTTTCCTGTGCTTCGACAGCACGCACATCCCCAGTTGCAATTCTTTTGGCTATTCCCGAATAAACTCACTTTGAGGGTAAAAGAACAGGCATATTTGCTTTTTAAGTTGACGGGAGTCACCAGGGACTCCCCGTCAACTGACACCCACCGCCCTGAGCCCACTGGGCACCGCCCCTCCTGCAGCAGCGCCCAGGCGTCCCAGCCCTTCGTTCGCTGAGCCAGGGCTGTGCTGCTCTCCGCTGCTCTCGGAGCTCCACACCACGGGTTTAGGGATGCAGAGGAAGGTGGACACACCATCAACAGACGCGAGGTGGGCAGCACGCACGGACGGCCAAGGCAGGAAGAACCGGTGACAGGTCACAGGCTCTGTGCATTAAACCACATAGACTTTTACAGACGTTTTTTGTGACACGTTTCACAATTTGAAAAAAAGTAAGAGTGAGAAAAATAGGGAAGATGGAATGGGGGGGGGGGATCAAGATAAATACTGTGTTGTTTAATTTTTGTAAATTGACACATCAATGGTAACGACCACTCCAGTGCTTCTCACGGGAGGGGATGATTCTGCCCCAAGGAGACACTAGTTAACGTCTTGAGGCTGTCACCACACGATCACCCACTGCCCACCTCCCTGGCCGCCCCTGCTGCTTCCCCTCCCGCCCTCTCTCTGGAGGCTCCCCTCTCCCTCCGCTCCTGTCCATCCTCACTCATTGGGCCCCACGTGTTCACCAACAAATCCCAGTTTTAGTTCTACAGCCCTTGGCATCTCAGGCAGCTTGACCCAGCGCGTCCAGAGCCCTTGTGCTTCCCCTCCAACCCCCTCAGTCACATCAGCTCCATTTTTCCTGTTACATCAATATGTGGGGTCACCTTGACCCCCCCCTTCTCCTCACACCCAGCCCGCTGGGAAACCTGTCAGCAACACCTTCAAAACCGCCCTGACCTGAACGTCCTCGGCCCCCTGCCGCCACCTCCGTGCTTCAGGCTGATGGCTGCTCGCCCAGGCTGTGGTTGGTCCAGCCTGTGGCTTGTCCCTTGCACGTGGCTCTGCCTGGAAGCCAGAGGGAGGCTTTGTGAGAGAGTCCATCCCCACCCGAGACCCTTTCTTCCATGGAGCCACTCTGATTAGGAAGCATGAGGGCCTCACAGGGCACCCAGCTCCTGAGAGAAAATCCCAGATCTCTGCCATGCTGGAACAAGCCAGGGGAGGTGAAAGGCAACATCAGCAGCAAACTGGGTTGTGACTTAGTGAGAGAAGGAGCAGCTTGCCAGTGGCTTCATCCGTTCAGGCTGCTATAACAAGGTACCATGGTCCGGGTGGCTGATAAACAGCAGAAATTGATTTCTCCCAGTTCTGGAGGCTGGAAGTTTGAGATCAGGGTGCTGGCATGGTCGGGTTCTGGTGAGAGCCTGCTTCTGGGTTGTATGCCACTTCTTGTTGCATCCTCACATGGCAGAGGGCAGAGAGGGGATGCCAGCTCTCTCGTGCGTGACTCTTGTGAAGGCACCAGTCCCATCATGGGGGCCCCACCTTCACCACCTCATCTAACCCTAATCACCTCCCAAAGGCCTCACCTCCTTACACCGCCACAGTGGCATTAGGTTTCAGCATACAGATTTTGGGGGGACACAACGTTCAGTCCATGACAGCCAGGAAAATAAAAGAGCCAGGACCCGGGTCTCCCACAATGTCATGGATAACAAATTTGAGAAGGCAGAAAAGAGTCACAAACGTGGCAGAGACAACAAAGATCTCAAGGGAATTCTAGGAATTATTAGAAATCATATGGACGTGACAAGTTCCTAGGAAGACACAAATTAGGAGATTTGAATCCAGGTCTGGCCTCTCCCAGGTTGAAGGTGTGTGCCTGGGGCTGGGCCTTGGGGGGCTCTTGATCCCATGCTTGCCTAGAGTCCTGCAGAATCTTCTCAGCCCATAGACCCTGCGTCCTTCCCCTCACTCAGACCCTGACCCGCTCCCCACATGAGCTCCCACCTCCATCCTTCCTCCTCTGCTCAAGCACCCTCCATGGCTCCCCACTGCCAGACTCAGGGGCTGCTACCTGACACCCTCCCTGCAGGGAATTCCCAGGCCTCTCCAGGGGCTTTTCCCAACACCCTAGGAGGGGTCTTTCCCTCCTCAGACACCCTCCAGGATTCCCACCTGCCTCCCCTCAGTTCCATGGGATGTTTTTTAAATTTTTCGAGGCAAGAGCCAGAATAGCATTGCACATCCACGTTGCCCATCCTGAAGGAAGCTCCCCAGGGTAGATGCAAGTCTTGGAACCCCAACTCCTCCCTTCCCGGAGATGCACAAGGCCTGTGGCACACAGTGGCTCTGAGGGGCCCCACGTGAAGAAGTTGTGTGCCTGGCTAGTCTCCAGTGTATCGCCATCATCCCCATTCCTGTCTTGCTAGGGCGCAATACGACAGTCACGAAATTCCTGTTTATGTTACTGGAGAACATCTCCTGCCTCTCCTACCAAGCCTGGTGTTTGGGGCTTCAATACACAGAATGGCTAAGAGGAGGGGAAGAAGAAATGGCCAACAATCAGGAAGAGATGCCTCGCCCTGCAAGAGGTCATGGGAAGATGCGAACTAAGACAGCGAGGAGCTACCATGTCACTCCCCTCACTGGCAGAAGTCGGAGGCCACCAGACGCAAGCCCGAGCCCTGCAGGCCGCCCGTGGGCACCCGCGTGGGCACAACCAAGCTGGAGAGCCCTTTGGCAGCACCTGGAAGAGATGACCGCTCAGCTGGCAAGTCCCTTAGGGACACATGCTGGGGAGATTCTCGCCCACGGGAGCAGGAGCAAGGGCACAGTCACCGAGTTAGCTCTGGTGGCACAAAGCTGGCCCAGAAATAAACGAATAAACTGTGGAAAATTACGTAGCCGGTAAGAACACAAAACATTGAGTTCTTCCTACAAGGAAAGATGTCCAGGATGGACTAGGGGGAGGAACAAAGGGAAAAGCAGGGGTAGCACTAAATCGTGAGACGCCATTGTTTACCTGTCAGATTAGCTAAGGTCAAAAAGGCTGGTGACTGACCGCTGGTGTTTAAGGGCTAGATTGTGCCCCCCCAAAATTCATATGTTGAAGTCCTAACCCCCGTGCCCTTGGAATGTGACTGTATTCGGAAACAGGGCCTTTCAGGAGGTGATTTAGTTAAAATGAGGTGGTTAGGGTGGGCCCTGATCCAGTAGGACTGGCGTCCTTACAAGAGGAAACTCAGACACAGACCTGCACGGAGGGAAGACGACGTGAAGATACAGGGAGAAAACGGCCAGCTACGAGCCAAGGAGAGAGGCCTGAACGGATGCTCCCATCGTGGCCCTCGGGCGGAACCAGCCCTGCCCACACCTTGACCTTGGACTTCTGGCCTCCAAAACTGTGACAGGATAAATTACTGTTGTTTTAAGCCACCAGTCTGTGGTACTTTGTTACCGTGTCTCCAGGAACTCATACACTGAGGGTGCATGCTGTAAATAGACGCCATCTCTCTGCAGGACCGTCTGGCATTTCTACTCATCTTTGGATGGACTCCCTCAAAAGATGGCCCTATCACAGGGACTCAGTTACAATGAGGTTTTCCTGGGAAGTGACCCTATAGGGAGGCCTGATGGGAATGGGGATGTGAGACGGAGAGGGAAGGAATCCTGCAGGAGATGCCAGTGAGCAGGTGACCCCCGTGGGCAAGCTGGGCTTGGTCCTGCTGGGGACCCAGGGGGACAGCATACAGCACGCACCTGAGTGGCCCCACCCAGGGGGGAGCTGAACCACTTACCCTCCAACTGTCTGCAGTTGCTGGCTGAGGGCTGCTCCTGGGGTGCTGGGTCATGCTCCAGCGGGGAAGGCCACTCTGGGGAGCGTTTCCCAACAGCGAAAAGCAGTTGGTGAGAACCATGAGTGCTGGGCTTGTGGAGGGCCACCACTGGCCCTTTGGGCAGGGTCAGCTACGTTAACGTATCTCTTGATCTTTAACAAGCAATTCTGTTCCTAGAAACTTGTACCACAGACACACTAGCACGTGAACCCAAGGAGGCACAGACAGAGATTTGTTTTAGAAAGTGCCAGGACCGGCCCCATGGCTTGGCGGTTGAGTGTGCGCGCTCTGCTACTGGCGGCCCGGGTTCGGAACCCGGGCGCACACCAACGCACTGCTTCTCCGGCCATGCTGAGGCTGCGTCCCACATACAGCAACTAGAAGGAAGTGCAGCTATGACATACAACTATCTACTGGGGCTTTGGGGGGAAAAAATAAATAAAATTATTAAAAAAAAAAAAAAAGAAAATGCCAGGAAACTCAACTCTGTCTTAATAAAGAGGATGAAGTGACTCATGCTGCTGGAAGCTGAGAGGCAGTTGAGCTTCAGGTAAATCTGGATCCAACAGCCCAGACAATGTCACCAGGGATCCAACTCCTCTCCTCATCTCTGCCAAACTTTCTGCAGAGATGTCTGCAGTGTCAGCTTCACCGTGGGGTTGGTTCCTACCTCATGGACACAAGACAGTCCCAACGACCACCAGGGCTGGGATCTCTTCCCCTGGGGCCAGTGGGCGAGAGGAAGGGTGCTTCCGAAGCGCTCCCTGGAAGGGGCCAGTAAACATCTTCTCCACTGTCACAGGTCCAGATGGGGTCAAGTGCCCACCTCTATAAATGAGGCGATGCCACAGTGCTGGGGGGGAGTGGGGAGCGGTTGACCTCCATCCCCCAGGCTCAGGAGCTGATTCAAGAGGTGGGACTGACCAGACATCAGGATGGATGTGGGGGGCACGCTCAGCAGCTCCCAGGAGCCACTGGCACGTTGTCCTGGCAACAGCTCCCTAACAACCTAGCTGCGCACAGTAAGGGATGGGTGGATCTAGTCACGGGCTGCCCCCAAAGGAGTATGAAACTGCCACTAAACAATGAGACAGACCCGCACCAACAGGGACCGACACACAAGAAATACGGCAGGATGAAAGCACCACGCAGAGCAGCTCGGGGGCCACGAGGCGGAACATCCTCGCCCTGCTCATCACCACACACGTGCACTCGGAGGCACACCAGCTCACCTAGTCGCCCCTTCTCCTCCCTGGGCAACGCGCTGCAGGTGAGGCGAGTCTCAAAGGTGGCTGTGAGCCGTCTGGTGGCCTCACCCTCCCGCCCCTGCAGACGGCGACACTGGTGCCCAAAGCCTCAGACAGTGGTGGAGCAGAGCCCTCAGCAGGCGACAGACAGAGGGCGCAGGAGAGAGAAACCACGGGACTCTGGGGCGGCATGCGGTGAGGCAGGACGCAGCCCATCCCAACTGACGCCATGGGTCACCGCACACATTCCCAAAAGGGACAAGTGTGTACGCGCAGGATCTCTCTGGAAGGACACCGGAGAAACTGGTAATGGGAGATGCCTCAGCAGAGGGCGTTGGGAGGCTGATGTAGCTTTCACTGTGAAAACCCTTCTGTGCAGTTTGTGTTTTCTAGAAAATCATTTTATGTATCAACAATTCAAACAGCAGGTACATTTTAAAAAAATGTTTATTCAAAAATCTGTCAAAGTGACTTCAACCCTGTTTTTGGTTCATGGGGCGTGGGTGTCAGAGCCGAAGAAGAGACATGGGCAGGAGAAAAAGTCACTTTAATTTTTATTAAATATACTCTCTTGGCACAAATCTTTAAAATATATAAACATTATATATAAACAAAGTGTCTTCATGACATCAAATGTAACTCCAGACCAGGACAGGCAACCACTGGGGAGGTGGGTAACGGCAGAGCTCACCAGCCCGTCCGAGTATGGGCCCACTTGGCCCGGAGCCACCTTGGGGAGGCACACTGGGGCCAGCAGGCCCTGGGGACCCTCCCTCTCCTGCCCAGCCTGTGGTTCAAAGGAGGGCGCTGCCCAACAATCCATCTGGTCTCAGCGGCCTGGGGTGGACCCCCAGTCCCTGCTGCTCTCTCTCATCCGGGCGCCCTTGGGTCCCTATCCTGTCTCTCTGTGGGGGCCACCCTGCCTCTCCTGCCAAGCTTGGGTGCTGGGCAAGGCTGGGCGACGGGGTGGGATGCTCACCCAACAGGACAGCCATCACAGGCTGCCTGGGCCCAAAGATGAGTTTGGGGACGAGATTAGGGCTGGCCGGTGGACACGGGCAAGGAACGGCAGAAAGAGGGGTCTTCACCCCCATGGGTCCAAGGCAAGAAGAACAGAAACAAGAAACAATGAAGGGAAGAAACGCAAGTTGTGATTGAAATAGTCATGGGGCAAATACACCCTAACAGATCCTTTTACACACCCTGGCTGCCGAGCCCTGTGAAACCTGACCCCTGGTCCCCCTTGTCCTGGAACCAGACAGGATGAGTCAGAGCTGTGAATAGACCCAGGGTCAGCCAAATTGAAAAACAAAACAAAAAAATCAAGAAACTCCAAACGTCATCAGGAACCAGGCATTTCCGAGTCCTGGTGACACTGGAGGGCCCAGGGACTTCTCCGTGAGCAGAGCTCCCTGGGGGCGCCCTGGGCACCCCGACTCCTCTTGAGCTTTCAGTCCCCAAGCTGTACACTCTCTCAGGGGCTCCCCCTTTGGGAGGATCAAGGCTGCCAGCCACCTCCACGTGCTCTGTTCATGGAAATCAGACGACACCGAGCCCGAAACTGCCCTGTGATTCTGCCAAGCGCCCGCTCAGGTAGGGAGCCGGTGATGTGCCAGATGCCACGGGTCCCCTAGGAGCCACCATGCCTACGGGCAGAGGTCAGGATTGTGGGGCGGGAACTTCCCGGCCCAAGGAGGCCACCTGGGCACCCAGTTTTCAGTAGATGCCCCAGTTGGGGCTCAGACCCAAACCCATGGCGATTCCTCCAACCCTCCTGCCTGGAAGGAGGCGTGAACCTTCTGGGAACATTACAAAGTGGGTGGGCAGGCAACAAAGGGGAAGACCTAATCCCAGGGCTAGGATCAGGATAACACTCTGGGGAGAAGGCTGTTCCTGAACGAACAGGAGGCTCTGGGGACAGAGGAGTCGTGTCACCTGGGAAGTGATGGCGAAGGCAGACAGGCAGGGTGGGATGGGGCAGGGCACGAGGCTGCATTTAGAGCCACAGTTGAGCAGGAGGCTGGTCCCATCTCGGACAGGGCCCAGGGCCTGAGCCAGGCCTGTCCCACACTCTCGGCCCCTCCCTCCCCTGGGCACAGTCTCAGAACAACAGGGGGCAGGCGTCTGGCTCTGGGCCCAGCGGGGACCGAGTCACTAGAACCAGGAGCACGTCTAAGGACACAGAATGCCAGGAGGAGGCGCTAGCCACTCCCCACTCAGGGCGTTTAGGACCCCACCTCCAGGAGGCAGCGCCAGCCCTGGGAAGGAGGGAAGAGGAGAGCGCAGGAGGCCCTGGCCCACCCATCCCAACACTGCACTTCCGGGGCAGGGTGCTTTCCTTTTGCACCTGTAGGCGCTGAGCCCAAGCCCCCCTGGCCTATCTGCTTGTTCCACAAGGCGCTCCAACGCGGCTCCCAGGTGTAGAACCAAGCGCACCCTTGCTCCATAGGCTCAGAAATAGAAGGGGTCAGCGGTCCACCGCGCACTGAAGCCCAGCTCCCTGTCCCGAGAGCGCTGACCGCAGGGCCCTAGCTCCGCAGGCGCTGCAGCAGGATCTGCATGAGGTCGAAGGTGGTGAAGCTGATGCCCACGGCGATGGGCCCCTTGAGCCAGTTCATGCTCAGGCCCTTGTAAAGGCCACGCACGGCGCCCTCCTCCCGCACGATGGTGCACATGGTGCGCGCAATGGAGGCGCGCGGGTGGCCCGTGACACCTGCCGTCTGCATGCGCCGCCGCACCACGTCCAGCGGGTACGAGGCCGACTGCCCGATGAGGCCAGCACAGGCACCGAAGATCATGCGCTCAAAGGGGTAGGGCTGCCTGCGGCCGCTGTACTCTGCAGGGCAAGGGAGGGCGCGCTGTGAGGGCAACGTGAGGGGGCCACACCGACACTCGCCTGTGCCACGTCACCCCGGGGTCTCACGACCCGGCCGGCTGGCCTGGGCCCTCTCACCCTTCCTCACCTCCTGTCCCTCCTTTTAAATCAAATTTGAACAATGAGTTTTTTAAAAGTCAGAAAAGCACAAAGAATTACATAACCAAGTCTTAAGACCCAGACAGAGTCTGGGTACCATGGCAGAGGGTTCCATCTACTCACTCCTGTTTTCTGTCTCGTAAAGAAAGAAAATGTCACCGGTGTCTGCGACCCTCACCGCCAGCCTGCCAGGTGGGTGCCCTCCACAGAACTGTGAACGCTGGCGCTGCCTTGTGGGTCCAAAAGGGACCAAGGACATGTGGGCGGGACAGAGGAGGGGCAGCAACCCATCAACAGGGGTTCTCTAAAACTGTTGTAATTTAAATCTAGGAATTAGGGGTCGGCCCAGTGGCACAAGCGGTTAAGTGCTCGCGCTCCGCTGCGGTGGCCCAGGGTTCCCCGGGTTGGATCCCGGGCGTGCACCGACGCACTGCTTGGCAAGCCATGCTGTGGTGGCATCCCATATAAAGTTGAGGAAGATGGACACAGATGTTAGCCCAGGGCCAGTCTTCCTCAAGAAAAAAGAGGAGGATTGGCAGATGTTAGCACAGGGCTGATCTCCTCACACAAAAATAAATAAAGAAATAAATCTAGGAATTAAAAACTGGAGCTTGCAAACATTAAGGAGCCGCTGGCCCGGAACAGGAGCCGCTAGCAGGGAGAGTAAAACCCCAGACGGGCTCTCATGAGAGCCGCCCCGAGTGTCAGCTGATCACAGAATACCTGGGAGCAGCGAAGGCCCCCCAACAGGGGGAGGCCCACTCTACACTCAAAGGATGGGCCAGAACCCAGGGTGCAGGCAGCATGGACTCAAAACAGGCTGAGGCAGAGCCAGGCTGTGAGAAGTGCAAGGTGACTCCACTCAGTTCCTTTTCATGCCCAGGAAGCAGTGCAAGGTTTCGTCCCCACATATAAATGCACTAGAAGTGTCTTCAGCCACAGTGAGGCGCAGCCTGTGCTTCCAATGAGGCCTGGGGTGGGGGGGCACAGGGGACCTCAGCTTTATCTGGAACGTTTTCTTTAACAAAAAACATCTTGGAGCAAAGGAGGCAGAATGTTAACGCCTGTTCATACCAGGCGGCAGGTCTGGGAGGGGTTATGCTGTTCTCTGCACGTTTCTGTACTTTCAGAGTTTCCCAAAATTACCCAAGCGCCAGAGGGCACCCCCCTCCAGCTAGGTTTTATCCCTATGCTTTGTGCATGTCGTGCACAAGTGGCCGCCAGTGCTCGGGGTGACACACTGGGCTTCACACGGCTGCTCTTCAAGTGAGGCACTGAAGCTCATGAGTCCAGGTTCCTCTCCTCCTGACTGGGGCCCTGGGCTCTCAGCCTGCCCTTCCCAAGGGGGTCTTTATGCCCCGCCTCCAGGTCTGTGTGACCCTGGTGATGTGGCCCAGGCTCCAGCTCCTTACCTCGGTGCAGGTTCTTGAGTGTCTCATAGGTGAAGAAGCTCAGCCCGGCGTAGGGAATGACCCCCAGCACGGTGGGCGTGAATCCGTGGTAGAGGGTCGTCAGCCCCTCTTCTCGGGAGATGCGGATGAAGACGTGAAAGATGTTGCTGTACCTTCGAGGAGAGAGTGAGTGGAGGGTGGGCTGCCTTCCTTCTGGTACAGGGAGGGGCCCCTGGCCCCCACCCAGTAATTCTGGGCTCCTCCCAGTCAGCGGGGCTGGCCCTAGATGTTGACCTAACGGTGGAGCAAAAGCTTTGGCCTTTGAGGGGAAGTGTGCACCTAAGGCCAAACTCCACTTTCACCACTGGGGTCACTCTGTTGGGCTCATCCTGAGGCTTTTACTCGGACGAATTTTTAATGCCTCTGTCCCCAGCTCAAAACAGACTCTTGGTTTGATGGAAGCAGAAACTGACCCCCAGGCTAAGAGAGCCAATTACAGTGGTCCCCCCTTATCCACGGTTTTGCTTTCCAAGGTTTCAGTTACCCGCGCCATCCTGCCTGGGGTGTGAATCATCCCTTCGTCCAGTGTGTCCATGCTGTATCTGCCACCCACCCTGAGTCACTCAGCAGCTGTCTTGGTCATCAGATTGACTGTCTCGTTTTGCAGGGCTTGTGTTCAACTAACCCTTATTTTACTTAATAATCGCCCCAAAGCGCAAAAGTAGTGATGCTGGCAATTTGGATACGCCAAAGAGAAGCTGCCAA
The DNA here is from genome assembly GCF_020826845.1 of Diceros bicornis minor. Taxonomy (NCBI): domain Eukaryota; kingdom Metazoa; phylum Chordata; class Mammalia; order Perissodactyla; family Rhinocerotidae; genus Diceros; species Diceros bicornis. Next base: position 6,600,435 of record NC_080759.1, on the reverse strand, counting down.
GTGCTTAAGTGAAAAGGTGAAAGCTCTCAAAAAATCGTATGCTGAGGGTGCTAAGATCTACGATAACTTTTATTAAGGTATATTGTTATAACTGTTCTATTTTATTATTGTTATTACTCTCTTACTGTGCCTAATTTATAAATTAAACTTTATCATAAGTATGTATAGGAAAAAACAGTATATACAGGGTTGGGTGCTATCTGCAGTTTCAGGCATCCCGGGCGGGGGGTCTTGGCAGGTCTCCCCCGCAGATAAGGGGGGCAAAGTGGTGCCTTTCGGCAACAGTTATGGAACCGCACGCCTGGCCCAGCGGGTCGTCTGGTGCCAGGCAGGGTCCACATTGGGGGAGTGTTGAGCCTCCAGCTTCCTCTGCGCTGGATGCCGAGGCCCAGACCCAAAGCTCAGGGGCCCAGTGCGGGGATCCGATCTGCGAGCCCCACTAGACACAGAACCTCTGTTGTTGGCGAAAGTCACCGCGGTGGGACTCACATTTCCTTTGGGGTCACCGCCATCCGCGCTCTGACCAGGTCCAGGGGGTAGGTCAGCGAAGCCGCCGTTGTTCCAGCCAGAGCGCCGGCGAGGAGGCGGGGCCAAGGGGGCAGGGCTCTGAAAGCGAGGGAGAAAGTGAGACCCCCGAGACCCACGGTGCCCACAGGCCTCAGCCAGAGGGGGGCGGAGGATGGATGACAGGCTCGGCTGGCTTCCCGGCGGCCCAAGCTGATGGGGTGTCTTGGGTAGAGGTCATTTTGGGATGCCCATGGCTGCCTTTTCTTTCCCCGGCTTGTATGAACGAATGAATGATGTGGACCTTCCCTACTGGCTCTGGGGCACAGTCGGGATCACAGGCCCTCCTGGGACTTAGGGGCTGACATGGTGAGCGGGCGCTGAACGGAGAACAGGGTGATACGAGGGAGATGGGGGAGCGGGGTGGGGAGGCGAGAGGAGGGGGCCGGGCAGGGGCTGGCAGGGCCTCACTCTCCGCGGAAGCCGTAGTAGCGGCCCAGGACCCGCTTGTACTCCTCGTGCGCGCTGAACTGGATGGCGGCGTAGGGCACCACGCGCACCATGGTGGCCGAGTTCCCGCGCCACAGGCTCAGGAAGCCCTCGTTGAGGTAGGTGAAGTAGAGGAGTCGGAAGGCCTCCTGGGGGAGGGCGGGAGAGGGGCAAGGTCAACGCCCACTGCCCACCCCCTCCCCCCTGCTGGGGAACACCTGCCCTATGTTGCCCAGCCCTGAACCTGGGGCGACACTGTCGATCCCACCGCGCTTTACCGCGCCCCCATTCTCTGGGCCCCTCACTGGGACACCCCCCCGACCAGTCCCCCGACCCTGGGAATTGAAAAGTGAGCACGGGAAACCAGGTACAAAGCAGGCTCAGAGCCTGCACGGAGGGGGTTTTGTTGATGTCTGGCCAGTCTAGCTTTTAAAAACACTCTTTATCTTTTCCTTTATTAAGAAGCTAACGGCCTGCTCTGTGTTTAAAAATATACCAAATATGAAAACGTGGGTTTAGAACGTCAAGTCCCTGCCCCAGGGATACAGGGTGGCCCGTCAATTCCCAGGGTGGGCCAAGTCCAGGCAGACCTCAGGGTGTGGAGACAGGTGGTCCCAGCCCCAGGCCTAGGAGGGAGGCTCTGTCACCCAGCAGCCTGGCAACTGGCCCGGGGGGTGCCAACTAATGGGGAAAAGCACGTTGAAAGCACCTCCCCACCCCCACCCCCTCCTCCACCACCTCCTGCCAGCCCAGCAGGGCAGATGGTGACCTAGTGGCTCACCTTGGCAGAAAATCTTTTGGAAGACACTGGAAAAAAACAAAAGTACAATAGAGACCGTTAGCTGTGAAGGACGGGACCCCCAGTCTGCCTGACCCCCACAGTGGGGGTCTGGTCTGAGCATGCAGAGTGAGAGCAGCCCTGGAGCATGCCCCCACCCCATGCCCCGGGCCTCTCTGCACACCAACTTGTCCCCAGGAAGGGGAGCTGAGCTGCCACCTGACCCCCCCAGGACAGCAAGAGTCTCCGCAGGGCCCTGTGGGAGGACGTACCTCTAGGGGGTTGACACTTAGCAGCCGCACCCCTGCTGGACTCCAGTGTAACCAAACTCCTTTGGGGAAGGTGTCCCAGCTGCCAGCAACATGGGGATCAGCCAAGGGGCTCCAGCTCCCTCAGGACAAGGTCCAGGGGCCTCCTGGGTCTGGGGTCTGCCCTCTCTTCTGGAAGCCCTGGTGCAGGCGCCCCTAACCCGCTTCTCCCACCCTCCGTGGTGGCCCGGCTCGCTCCACTGCTCCATGGTGTGCTCTGCCACCAGGGCCTGGAGCCATGGTGGCCACAAGGACCCAGCATAGAGGCCACGAAGGGTGGTGGTCTTGCAGCCTCCCCCTGCTCACTCCCACGTGTCTGCTGTGTTCCCGGACACCCCTGCACTCTCATCTGCATGGAAATGTGTGCACACCTACAGCCTTCAGGATTAGCACAGCTCCCTGCAGGGCGATGCACTAGGCATTAGCTCCAGGTGACACGGGGAGACGCCTGCTCAGGCATGGGCCGGCCCTCTCCCACCTCAGCTCATTCCTCAGGGAGGAGGCTGATATTTTTTCTTTTTTTTAATAATTTTATTTATTTATTTATTTTCCCCCCAAAGCCCCAGTAGATAGTTGTATGTCATAGCTGCACATCCTTCTAGTTGCTGTATGTGGGACGCAGCCTCAGCACGGCCGGAGAAGCAGTGCGTCGGTGCGCGCCTGGGATCCGAAACTGGGCCGCCAAGAGCGGAGCACGCACTCGACCACTAAGCCACGAGGCCGGCCCTTTTTTTCTTTTTAATTAATTAATTAATTTATTTATTTTTTGGTGAGGAAGATCAGCTTTGAGCTAACATCCGTGCCAATCCTCCTCTTTTTGCTGAGGAAGATTGCCCTGGGCTAACATCTGTGTCTATCTTCCTCCACTTTATATGGGACTCTGCCACAGTGTGGCCTGACAAGCGGTGCCTCGGTGCGCACCCAGGATCTGAACCTGGGCCACAAACAGCAGAGCGCATGCACTTAACCGCTATGCCACGGGGCCGGCACCCCAAGTGGATTTTAAAGAGACGTTTTTAAAGCCAATTTGCAGTGCAGTTTGGGGGGCTGTGGAGGAGGAGAGTGACTGCCTGGCGGCGTCTCTATTGCACAGGACGGATGACAGACAGCATTTACCTTGGAAGATGATTTTGGTTCGGTCCAAGGGAGCTACCGCTGTCTTGGCGAGAGCGCCGGCCAGGGCCCCGGACAGGAGGGAGCTAAGAACTTGCCTGTGATCGCTCTGCAAGAAAACCCCCAAACATGTGAGGTCAGTGAGGGAGGGGAGGGGTCTGCTCTGCTGGTGACAGTAGCCAGTACCTGGGAGGAACAAATCTTTCTCGCACACACAAAAAGTAAAATAAAAAAATAAAATAAAATCCATTTAGAAACTATGTTAGTGCCTGGGGGCTGCCTTCCTCCCACCCCTGGTCCAGGGCCTTGAGATGCAGTGGCCAGAGCAGCGTGGCCTTGGCCGGGCCCTGGGCACCATGGGGCACGAGGCAAGCTGTGGTGAGTCCAGTGGCTGCAAAGGACACAGTGAAAATCTCCCAGGCAACAAGGACCATCCCCATGAGAGGTGACGCGCTGTCTGGGCCGTCCCATGAGGCTCCGAGTTCTCAGTCCCATAATAGGACTGACCCCAAACAGAAGAGTCACCTGACCCATCCCACGTGCAAACTTTGGTTCCGCCCACTACCCGTGTGTGCCGGACTCCTGCACTGCAGCCTTTCAGAGCAGTCACGAGGGCCCTTATAGTCTGGGGACCGGGCAGGGGTGTCAGGCAAGCAGACTCTGACTCTGTGGCAGCATTTTCTGTCAGGACTTCAGGGGTCGGACTGTGGCTCTTTATCCAGGCAAGGCGAGGGTGGCCGTGATGGTGCTGGTGGCTGACCCACATTGAGTGCTCCCTCCACCAGCCTCGTGCTCAGGGCCAGCGCTTTCTCCCGACTTCTCCAGGCTCCCCGAACCCCCGCTTGCACAGCCCTCCTTCTCCTGCAGGTCCATCTGAGCCTTAAGGAAGCCACCTGCTCATCGAGTTGGAATGTCCATTCCCCCAGTGGGCTTGCCACAAAACTCTCAATGAGCAACTGCGGGGAGCACTCTGGAATGTTCTGGACTGGAGGCACATCCATCTTCCTGGCTCCGAAATGAGCAAGGATGGCGAGGGGCAGGTCATTCAATAATCCCAGAAATCCGTGAAGTCTGACGCACACCAGGCACCCTGAGGAGCCCTGGGGACACACAGTGTGTGGTGGGGGTAGGTATGAGCCGCACCACCCCCATGGGGCTGCCAGTCCACAGGGAGAGCCAGACGTGAACTAAATCTTAACACAAATATGCACACAGTCACCAACCCAGCAGGGGATGTGAGGAGGGGGCTCAGGATTCTGGGAGACACAGGGGCAGGGGGGTGGGTGGGGGAGGGGCTGAGGCTGAAGGATTAGGTGTGGGTAACTGGGGTATGTGTGACAGTATTAGAGGGGGAGGAACAGAACACTCAGGCCTCAGTGAGAAGGAGCAGGGGGCCCTGGGGGACCACAAGGAGGGCAGGGTGGCTGACCCAGGGAAAGGGACGGGCACAGGGAAGAGAGAATAGATGAAAGGTGGGTGGAGGCTAGACACAGAGCCTGGGGGCCCCACGAGGAGGCTGGTCTTTGCCCAAAGAGACGTGGAAAAACATGGAAGGTGGACAGGCCATTTTAACTGTAACCAGACGAGGTGGCTCTTGCAGGAACCCAGGATGGAGAGGCGGAGGCTGGGACCAGGAGGGGCTGTAGGGCATTTGAGGGGTACAGCTGGCAGCCTGCGTCTGAGTGGGTGTGGGCAGGCCTCCCCCAAGTGTGTTCAGCTCAGTGCTGAAGGGTTGGGCCCTGAGACTGTCCACACACCTGGCCTGAGTCCAGGCTCTGCCCGACTGACCAGTGATTGCATGGCCTCTCTAGTCCCCCGTTCCTCAACTTGGACATGCTAAGGTGCCATCTCTGGCCTGGGTCTGGCTCCCAGATCCTCTCCTGAGGGTCTCAGGTGCTCCAGGGGCCGTGTGCCCTGCAACCAGGCCCCGCCCCTGCAGGGCGCTGGCTCCTTTCCCTAATGTCCCTGTGCCCCCTCCACCAGCCCAGCTCACTCTCCCCTCAAAGAACAAATTCCATTGCAGCGTTTCCCTTCCAAGTTTCTGAACCTGAGCTTCACCACAGGCTTCCATCTTCTTGCTTCACGGAGTCCCACCTTTGGGGACCCCTGCCTTTTCTCAGTCACGCAGCAAGATTCTGGACGTCTGGTCCCATTGGCTTTGAGGGGTGTGGACGTTAGACGCTGGAATGCTCAGTGGTGTTCCTGGCACCACTCCAAGGCCTGACGGGCCCCCTGCCTCAATTTCCTCTTTGTGAATCAACGCAGCGACGGCTGCCCTCGTGGGCCGCTATGAGCAGAGGGAATACCCCACAGACTGTCCCTCCACGTGCCCTGTCAGCACTGGAGGTGGAGCTGATGTGTCCCTTCCACCTCCTTCACCAGGGTACTTCCTGTGCAATCTGCGGTTCTTACAATCACAAGACACATTGGGACACACATGTCCTTGACCACTAACTTGCGAGGTGGCACTCCAGGGACGTGCTGTGATCCTACTTCACGGGCTCAGCAGAGGCGGCTGCTGCATTCAGCTGATGCTTCCAATGATTCTTAAATGACCACGGCCAGTGTGTCCTTTAAAGAGCTAGGCACAGGCATCACCGAGGGGTCAAAGTCTCCATACCCACTATATAGAGAGACCCTGCAGATGGAGAATGAGGCAGACAGCCCGGTAGAGAGAGTGCAGGCGAGTCACAGATGGGATCTGCACTGGCCGTGAACACAACAAGATGCTTGGCTTCTCAACCAGAGAAATGGGACTTGACAGAGTGAGCGCCTCAAGTCAGGCTGGCCAAGTGGACGAAGGCCGATGTGTGTTGTGCCGGCCAGTACAGAGGAAAACTCGCGCTGTGTGTGTCCCTGCACACGGCGGGCACCGGGGCCTTTTGCTGGGCTCGTCCACTTGGCAGGATCCATGCAGCTGGCCAGCGGAGGGGGGATGCGTCTCCCTCATGCTCAGCTGGGAAGTTCACTAGACTGTGAGGGATGGACGTGACTGATCTGGGGCTTGGCACCCGTCCCCCCCAGTGTGGTGACGGTGGCCGCACCCACTAGCCCAGCGAACCAGTCCTCTGGCCCACCTGGCACTTCGCAGGGCACCTGGCACTTCCCCTGGAATTCGGGGAAAGGTTAGAAGGCCCAAGGATGACGCTTCAGCCTTTGACCCTGTGGACTTTGAGAACTGCCCTTGGGCGCCGCAGCCCCAGCCTGGATGGGGACACGTTTCTGCGTGAGGCTGGGTCAGTCTGTGTTCCAGTTAGCCAGGGGAACTTCTACCTGCTTCTATGGTGAACACGGACAGGGCTGATCTGATTTCTTTAAGAGGGAATATACATCCAATCGAAGGGTGCAATCAGAGATGAACTTTGGAGCACCCTCCCCCAGGGCAGGCCCCACCTTTGGCTAATTCTTTTGTATTTGCAAATCTGAATGAGAAAAGGGGCTCAAGGACACTTTCGACATCCCACTTTTGGGTGAGGTTTTGGCTTCTTGCCAAGTGGTTGGGCCAGCTGGATCCACATCGCAAACGGGGCTCTAAATGGAATAGGAGGCGGCTGGCCTGTCATCCCGCCCCTTGGCACACCAACACAGCTCCCACCTCAGTGTGTGGGGGGTGATTTATAACAGGTGCAGGAGCATAGAAGAGGGACCCTGTGAGAACGCCCATCAGGGAGGCCAGGTACTTGCCTTTGAAGAGATGGGTGAGGACAGGACAGCCTCGGCATCCTCACGCAAACGCACCGCACCTTCCTTCACACCATTACCCATTCCAGGCCTGCTCAGGACGGCGGGAGACTGGGTCCTGGGGATTGAGAGTGGGTGCTGAGACCAGGTGAGAAGGGGGCCTCCCCCACCTGCCTAGGGCCTGTGACTCATCCCAGAGTCACCTGAAGCCAGAACTGCCCAAGCAAATGTGCTCTTCCTAACCTGGCTCCTGTCTCCCTGCAGGGGAAGGACACCTGCACTGGCATCCAGATGCCACAGTCCCCAGCGCTGACGGCTTAATCATTTACAAAAGCCTTTCTCACTGGCTCTTTTATTTGATTGTCATAAACAGGCCTATGAGTTGTCTGTTTTTTTTAACCCTAGTACCAACTGGGAAGACAGGCTCAGAGAGGTTAAACCACCCCAGCGAGGTCACATAGCAGGAGGCAGGGGTGTGGTGGGCTGTGGGGCATGGAGGCTGGAGGGCCTCGCCTACCTGGAGCCAAAGGCCCATCAGGCTTATGTCAGCTTGGACCTGAGTTTCAGTCCATGGAAATACTTTTAGAAAATTAATCTTTTTCCTACCACATGGCTGCCTGCTCTTTGCAGCCAAGCTTACAGCAAAGGGCCCTAATACTTGAAGACTCCTCTCTGGAAACCTACATTTATCCTCCCAGTGGAAGCGCATGCAGAGCTCAGCAAACCACAGTGAGGGGACCAGAAGGAAAAAAGGATGAAGGACAGGTGTCACCAAGATGTCTCCGTGCACCAGTGTCCTTTGAGGTCTTGGTTCCCACGCTTTAAAATTATCCAATAAATCAATACACTTCACTGTAAAATGATGCAAATGATGCAGATGCACCCTGACCAGGCTGTGGAAGCCCCTCCTGCCCTCTGGGTCCTCCCAGGCACCCTGCATCAATGCCCGTGTGGAACATCCTAAAAAGCACGAGTGGGATTCTGCTCCACTTGCCCTCCACTACTGACTCCGGGAGAAATGGCTGCTTCCAAGATGGAGCTGGAAACATAAGGGTGAGCCTGGAGCACCCTGAGATGCCAAGGATAACCAAAACTGCTGGAGTGTGACAGTGGGACACGGGAGCAGAATCTAAGAGCTCCCAGTGGCCAAAGCTGGAACAAATTGAGCAACAAAATCAATCCAGCAGTATTGGATTATAATCCAAAGTATGAAATATCCACGAGTCCACAGTGACGTAAATGAAGAGACGTATTTCCCATGCAGAGGAATTTCAGATAATTTGTGCAGATGCTCTGCCCTTGAGGAGGGGGATTGTGAGCCCCACCCCTTAGGTGTTGGCTGTAAATAGTGACTTCTTTCCAAAGGGTACAGCACGGAAGGGGGGACGAGAGTCACTTTACAGTGGAGACACCCGACAGACGCCACTTCAGCCAGGTGATCAGGGTCAACATCACAGTGAAGTCGCGTGGATGGCACGTGCCCTGGACACGGTGTGACGAGAAGGGCGCTTCCCCTCTGTGCTCCTCCTCCCCAAACCCGCCACCCCAGTCCAATCATGAGGAAAACACCAGACAGATCCCAACTGGGGGCATCCTACAAAACACCTGCGCAGCTCTGGCTCAAAACTGTTAAGCTCATCAAAACCAAGAACGTTCCAAGAAACCGTCTCAGCCCAGAGCAGCCTACGGAGACACGGTAACTAAATGTCACGTGGGATCCTGGGACAGAAAAAGGACACTAGGGGAAACTGAGGAGATCTGAATAATGTAGGGGCTTTAGTTAATAATAATGTATTGGAATTTGCTCGTTAGCTGTGACAAACGTACATACTAACGTCAGGTGTTATGGGGGCGGAAACTGGGTGTGTGGGGCATGGGGGAATCTGTGTCACCTTCGCAATTTTTGTATAAATCTAAACTGCTCACAAACAGAGAAACCAGGCCCTAGCAATCTTTTCAAGCCAGTTGCTGGGGGTACCAGTCTGTGGGATTCACGGAGGCTTATCACCTTCATCCCCGGCACATCCCCTGTTGTCTTAAGCCCCCCAGTTTGTGGTGATGTTACAGCAGCCCCAGGAAACTAAGACAGAGCCCTTTTTAGGGGAGAACCTGGGGGACCCCAGCAGAGCAGGCAGTCTCAGCCTGTGCACTGCTCCCAGCAGGGCCGCCTCCTGGCAGCTCCCCAGGATTGCAGGGCGGAAGGAGATTCTCGACCTGGGGGAATGTGTGAGGGGGTGTTTCAAGATTTTGTCCCTCGGGCCAAAGGCTAATTTCTCTAAGAAATAAAGAGCTCTTTGCTCTTTCAAATTAGTGAAAAAAAAAAAAAAAAAACCCAAGACAAAAAAAAAAGGCAAAAACACAACCAGGTCACCGAGAAGGAAACAAAATAAATTAAAAATATGACAGGTGCTGACCACGCTCATAACAGAGAAAGGCGGGTCTAGCCTTTGGGGAGGGGGTGTTTGCCTGTGTCGGGGCAGTAATGGAACTGTGCGATGAGACGGAGGGAAACTGAGGGTGGCACCACTTTGTGGGTGAATTGACAAATGCCTAGGGATGTGTGCTGTGCCCCCAACATGTGCGCACAGACTTGTGGGCCGGTAAGGCCACTGCCAGCTGCTAATCCCAGTGAAGGTCTGAAGGTCTGAAGGGAAGCCATGCAGCGGGGTGGGAACAGAGGAAATATGTGACTTGAGCCCCCACGAGAGAATGCCACCCAGCCCGTTACTAATGGGTGAACCGACCTGGACCATGTGGGACACTGTCCAGAGGTAAAGACCAGAAGCAGACCAGGTGTTTACTGTGTGCTGTCAACAGTGACGGGGACTTGATAGTCGAGTGAGGGGCTGAGGGCAGAAGGGGCCTGACTTGTGATATATAGACTCCCCTGCAGTCGGCATTTCTCCTCCCCCCACTTACCTATCCATTGATAACAGAGAGAGGACACACCAACGTGTGGCCATCCTCTGTGTCCCCTGACCCCCCTGCCCCCGGAGTGCCCTTCCCTGGTCAGACCCCTCAGTACCGCACTCAGGGACCCCCTCCATGCTCCCCACTGGCCCCCTTACCCCGCAATTGCCACAGGATTCTGGATTCATGCACCCCACCCCAGGAGGGCCCCCACCTCACTGACGGGGGCCTCCCGCTGCCCTGCACAGTGTCCAAGCTCAGGATGGTCACCAGGCCCCTTCCACCACCAATGTGGGGACACCCTGGCTGGGACTTCTCTGCACCCAGCCCTCCAGGTTGGGCCCAAGAACAAGGGCTCCTTGGTTGTCACTTCACCTCTCAAGAGTCTGGAGCTCCTCATCTGTCACATGGTGACCGATGGCCCATGTGGGCGAGGATGAGGCCTGGAGTGTGGCGGGGCGGCCTCAGCTGGCACATGCAGTCCCAATCCGCCGTGCCAGAGCTGCCTGCTCCAGTTCTGCAGGAGGCTCTGACTTCCTTCAGTCCCGGCCCGCAGCACCTGCTCCCTCCCTCTCTCTCTAGGGCACAGGCCCCAGCTCTGCACCAGAGGCAACTGGACCCTCTGGACAGAGGGTTTCATAACATTCTTTTGTTTCTGTTATACCTTGTTTCTTCCATTGTTGCTAGCAGTACTGAATTATTTTCTTTTTAAAAAAATTTTCATATGTTTATTAGCTGACCAGTTATTTAAGAAATCTTTTAGATTATAACCTACATTAGGAAACATATTTTACATCACAGGCTCACTTACACTCAAACACACTCATGCCTGCGTGTCCTAACAGGAACAAAAGGTTCAGCAAGTAGTCAATAGCCCTTTTAAACACAATGTGCTCTGCGCCCCCCAACCCCCCGTTCAATTTCAGTAAAGCTGATCACAACCAACTAAACTGATGTCATGAATCTGGGTCTCGATCAACAGACTGAAGGAACCCTGTGTCCTAGGCCGTGGTTTGAGAGGAGATCTTCATCTCATTCTGTATCTTTGTGTGTGCGTATGTATGTGAGGAAGATCAGCCCTGAGCTAACATCTGTTGCCGATCCTCCTCTTTTTGCTGAGGAAGACTGTCGCTAAGCTAACATCTATGCCCATCTTCCTCTACTTTATATATGGGACGCCGCCACAGCACGGCTTGATGAGCGGCATGTAGGTCTGCACCTGGGATCCGAACCTGCGAACCCTGAGCTGCCGAAGCGGAGCGCACGAACTTAACCACTACGCCACTGGGTCGGCCCCTCATTCTATATCTTTGTGTCTTAGATATTTTATATTTCATACGAATATATGTGTACACACACAAACACATATGCCTGCATTTGAAGCTCTAACCTCAGAGTTAAATACAAGTTTCTTTTTGAGGCAGTGATACAAAATGTCCTTTAGATGAATGAAGTTAGAAAAGCAAACTGTGAAGTGAATCCTAAAATGGGGTGCAGCCGGCAGAACTGGGGGAGGAGGTCCTCAAGGGTCTCAGAGGAACCGGGCCCAGGAGTCGCCCTGGGTCTCCCATCACAGCAGAAGGATGCTCTCTGGGGTCACGAGCACCCTGTGTTCTCTGAGGTTCAGGTACGTGAAGGGGAGAAGCCAAGTCACAGACTGGCCCTGGGGACGAGGGTGAGATCAGGGTGCCATTTGCTCAGGGTGACACTTTTGCCCCTTGACAAGCCATTGCACACCTGGCCAGGACTTCCAGGAAGAGGCGAAACCCAGACAGTACATCATAGGCATCACTTGGCAGGGATCACAGACCTTCGGTTTTGCTTCAAAACCCCCCCCTGGCCTTCTCAAAATGTAAGTCACTCACAAGGTCAAAGATGTTTTTATATAAAATAGTATCAGGGGGATGGAACATTAGATTAGGCCAGTTGTAAATGTTTGTTCCTAAAAAAACAATCTTTGACTCATACAATTCAATATCAATAAACCTCGGGTGTCTGGATTCAGGATGATCTAGGTCCATCCTGGCTCCCCCAGGTTCTTTCTCTCTGTGCACCTTTGGGCAAAGGCCCCCTTGAGCGTTGGTCACTCTTCTGTAAAACTATGACAATCTAGCACCAAGCTTTAGCCTGGTAAGCATGCACCAAGGGGTGCAAAGAGTAAAATTGAGACATACACATCCACTTGTCCAGGTCCTTGCTCGCTCTGAGCAGACGCCTCCATCTTCCAGCAGGAAGGCAGGTGAGTGAGGAAGCCCATAGGGGCCATGCACATGGGCCATCAGGAGGGGCTGGGAAATGTGCTCCAACCCTGCTGGCCTCATCTTGTCCGAAACAGCAAAGGCAGCTAGACAAGCACTTCCTCAAATAACGTCCTGACAGAAATGCTGGCTTCCCAGCTGTAGGAGTTAAATGGTGTCCCCCAAAGTTCATGTCCACCCAGAACCTCAGAAGGTGACCTTATCTGGAAATAGAGTCTTTGCAGATATAATGAGTTAAGGATATCAAGATGAAACCATCCTGGATTTCAGGTGGGCCCTAAATCCAATGATGGGTGTCCTTATAAGAAGACACATACACAGGGAGAAGGCCAGTGCAGACAGAGGCAGAGATCAGGACGATGCAGCCACAAGCCAAGGAACCCCAAGGGTTGCCGGCAGCCACCAGAAGCCCAGAGACAGGCCTGGGACGGACTACCCCTCAGGACCCCAGTAAGAACCAACCCTGCTGTCTTAGTCCGTTTGGGCTGCTATAACAGAATACCACAGACTGGGTGGCTTATAAACAACAGACATTTATTTCTCACAGTTCTGGAGGCTGGAAGTCCAAGATCAAGGCGCCAGCAGATTTGGTGTCTGGGGAGAGCTCTCCTCCTGGTTCACAGATGGCATGTTCTCACTGTGTCCTCACAGGGTGGAAGGGGTAAGGGAAGTCTCTTATGCCTCTTTTGTAAGGGCGTTAAATCCCTTTCATGAGGGCTCCACCCTCATGACCTAATCACCTCCCAAAGGCCCCACCTCCTACTACCAAGACATTGGGGGTAAGTTTCAACATATGAACTTTAAGGGGGACACAAACATTTAGTCTACAGCATCTACCAACCTTGACTTTGGCCTTCTCGCCTCCACAACTACGACAGGATAAATTTCTGTTGTCTTAGCCACCCAGATTGTGGTATAATTTGTTACGGCAGCCCCAGGACACTAATACAGCAGGAGTCTGAGACCAAACCTCCCAGTACAGGCCTGTCCCTCGGAGAGTGACCTGACCATGGTCCTGAGGTCACTGCTCCCTTCGCTGGACCTTACAGGCGGCTGCCCTGCTGGCAGAGCTTCAACCGAAAACCTGGCTTCTGCTGATCTTTGTTGAGACCCTGGAATCCAAGTGTTCAGCCACAGCAAAAGGTGCTCAGAGAAGAAAACAAATGTTAAGCATATTTTAAAAATAGCAGAGTGACCAGGGAGGGGCCACTGGGGGCAATGTTCTACTTCTTGACCTGGCTGTTAGTTTTATTATTCTTTCTACCTTCTTTTTTTTTCACATGCATACTATATACTTTTTATTCAGAAGTATTTAATATTTAAAATAAAACATACAATGCATTTTTAAAAGAGCTGGCTTGCAAAACCCAAACAAGCTAACAGTTCTGATCATCTCAGTATTCCTCTAACGTCTAACCGCCAAAAGAAAAGAGAAGAACAAAAAATGGGATGACGTGGAAAAGGCCTGACCTCAGGCTGACGATGCCCTCCCACCTGGCACAGTGGGGGATCTCAGACAACTCAGGAGAATCTCAACACAGCTTCCCAAACAGATTTAACATCTGACTTGTCTCAATCTCATCAGACACCCTTGTTCTTTTGCTGGATCCAAGTGAAAAAAAAAATTAGCAACAGCTAAATAATTCTTCCAGCCAATCGTTCTTGTCAAGGTACCATGTGCCAACATCTCAGGACCCCCCTCCTGGGACTCTGGGTGATGCCTGCATCTCTCTCTTGCAAGGCCCCCCAAACCCAAGGTTTCCTTCAGAGCTTCGCAGAGGAGGGACTCAAATATTTCCTGGATTGAACTTGTCTGATTGTGGAAGAGAAACAGAAATCTAATGTTTAATCACCACTACATGAACCACAACACCTAAGAGATGGATAGGAAGCACGGAAGTGATGTCCAAAAAGATCTCTTGGGCTGTTTTTTACCTATCAGCTTGCAGAGACCAGAACACTTGATAATAATAATCCTGGCCGCTGGGGGAGGAAACAAGCATTCCATCTTCACAGCTGAGAGAAGAGGGCTGACAGCACAACCTCTTTGGAGGAACATCAGCCATTGAAATGGATGAGTCCCTTCGCCTAGCCACTCCTAGGAAGTCGCCGCATGGGATGTAAACTCCATGAAGACAGGGAGGTTTCGAAGTATCTGTGCACTGCTGGAGCCCTGCACAGGTTCACCGCATCTTTGTTCATGCATGATTCTACCTATTCATTGCAGCTTGGTTTAAAAAGAAAATATGAGCAACAACTTAAACAGTCATCAGTAAGGGACTGGTTATAAAATCAACAGACCCATTCGATAAAATTCAATGCAAATTTACCAGTGGTTTAAAAGGGGTGGGGGATACACCCCACCCCCACCAGCCATAGACTATCTCTGGAAGGAAACAGGAGAAATTATTAAATGGGTGCCTCCAGAGGGGTATGGGTGCAGACAGGAGGAGACCTGCCTGGTTTTTACTGTATGCTCTTTTGTGTGTTTTTTTTTTTTGTGAAGAAGATCAGCACTGAGCTAACATCCATGCCAGTCCTCTTCTTTTTGCTGAGGAAGACTGGCCCTGGGCTAACACCTGTGCCCATCTTCCTCCACTTTTATATGGGACGCCGCCACAGCATGGCCTGACAAGCGGTGTGTCGGTGTGCGCCTGGGATCCAAACCCAGGCCACCAGCAGCGCAGCGCGCGCGCTTAACCACTACACCACGGGGCCGGCCCCCCTTTTGTGTTTTTTTTACCATGTACATCAATTACCTTGTCAAAGTTTATGTATTTGCGTATGTATATGTAAAATAAATGTGTGTACATATGTATAGATAAAATGTGTATATGATATAAATATGTGTATATGTATATATATGTACATCTACATACACACACACACACAAGTTTTAAATGACTCCTTTTGAATTTGGACAGAGAACCCCAGTGGCTTCAGTTTCCACAGGAGAAGCTGAAGAGATGACATGACCCTCCGGAACATTCCAGCACCATCTTTACGGGGAGAGACAGGAGGTGGGGTAAGAGGCACTATGCAAGCCTTACAGGAAACGGCACCACATTACTGCTTTTCAACAACAAAGCCACTGGCCTCCTTCTGTGCTGCACACTTGCAAATCACACTCCTGGGAACTTGAAAAGTTCTGGAAAAATCATTATCGCAGCACTATGCCAGGCTCCAGTTTTGCTGCTTGGCTCTAAGCGGCTGTAACATTAGCTTGCCTCACTCTGAAGAGTGTTTCCTTACTCTCTTGGTTTATCAGGCTTCAAGGGCCCCAGGAGTTCTTGCAGGTCAGGGATGGGCCTCAGTCTCCAAGAGCTGGAGCCAGAGGCCCGGCAACTCCCTCCCAGGTGACCCTGCCGGCCAGCAGGTGGCACCCCAGGTGTTGAAGCCCCACTCCCGCGCCGCCGCCCCCATCCAGCACCCCCCCCCCTCGGGGGAACACGTGCTCAGGCAGCGACCAGGGGCCGCCCCTTTCAGCTCAGTCTTTCCGGACCCAGTCAAAGTCACGACTGCTGAGGAACAGCTGCAGGGAGGGTGGGAGTCGCCTCCCCTCCCAACCCCTCAGAGATAAACACAACAGATGGGCAAAGTGAGGGAGGTCCACAGAGAAGGGTCAGCAATGTTCAGGGAGGGGTGCGCTCTGCCTCCCCAATTCAAGTAGCTTTGGGTTTGCTGCTGGTAAAATGGAGATAATTCTGGTTTTGTCTGGCTGATGAGATTATTCTAAGCCTGGAAATCACTTTATAGATAGTCATAAATGAAAAGATAACATCTGGACGGCCTTTTCTTGGGTGGTGGGGGGTGTGTGTGTGTGTGTGCAGTGACTCCAAGACACCAAGGCTTGGGTGAACGCTGGAGGACCTGGGGAGTTGGAGCACTAGAGGGGCTCATACACAGGTGCATGTGTAAGAAAGTATGGGTGGGCGCACAGACTTCGGGGTGTGTGAACCACAGGGGCTGCTAGGGGCACACAGCAGGTGGGTGTGGGGGAGTACCTGAGGGCACTGACCCAGATTACTGAAGGGAGCGGGCAGTGAGAGGGGTGCAGACCTAGAGGTGAGCAAAGTCAGTGAGGGGATAGGAACAGGCCTAGGTGTGAGTGGGGGGCTGTAAGTTTGGGGGTGACAGGCTCAGGTGTAGGTATGCGGGGTGCAGGCCCAGTTGTGGAGACGCACAGTGCGGGGAGCACAGCCCTGGGGTGTGGGGGTGTCATGGAGAAAGGGATGGTCCAAGGTGATGTGGGGGATGCCCATGAGCTGGGGATTGGTGTCAGGTGTGAGGGGGAGTATCAGTGGGGGCACAGGCTCAGGTGTGTGTGGGGGTGCAGACTCAACGGTGCGGGGCCTGGGGGCACGGCCCTGGGGGTGTGGGCGATGTCGGCGAGGTGGACAGTCTCAGGTGTATGGGGGGGTGGTCAACGAGAAGGGAAGGGACGTGGTGTCAGGTGTGCGTGGGCTGACAGCGAGGGGCTCAGATCCGGCCGCGGGGGCCCCAGACGCTGGGTGTACGGGTGGGGGGGCTTTAACCTCTTCCTGCCCCTGCGACGCCGCTGTCAAGCTCGCCTCGCCCGCCCCCGCCCGAGGGCCCATGACAGGCCCATGCCTCGCCCTAGCTGGGCCCGAGCGGCGCGGGCCCCCAGATGCCTGCGCCGCCCCGCGCCTTCCGTGCCCCCTCACCGGCTGGGACGCGTCGCCGCCGCCACCGCCGCCGCCTCCAGCCGCCGCCACGGCCCCGCCTCGCGCACCCCCACCGGCGCCGCGGGAGGCTTCCACACCGCACCCTGTTGGCTGCACGTCAGCCAATTATCGCTGGAGACAGCAGGGATTGGTGGGCTTGAAGCGGACTGGCAGCCCCTGCAGCCAATCACTGAGGGGTAGAGGCAGGGCTACTGGGAGAGGCTATGGGTGTCCCCCGGTGGTCCTCCAGGGTGCGAGGTGCTGGGAGGTGAGGGCCTGGAGCGAGACGAAGAGTGGAACCCTAGCAGAAGACGGGCAGCCCTGACCACCAATCGCTGGGGAGCAAGGGCGGGGCTCCGAGGAAGCCGGCACAACCAGGACCAGAGGAATGGAGGGCGTAGTCTACAGGGCGACGAGGATTGGCTGTGAAGCTGAAGACGGGCAGGCCCGGCGGCCAGTCGCAGGGGCAGGGGGCAGTGCGCCCCCGGGCAAGGCGGGAGTATGCAAGGTGCAGTTTGGCTTGAGTAGTGTGGCCTGAGTGCCGCGGCCGGAGGTGGCCTCGGACGCCGCGCGCGGGGTCCTCTGAGGCTGTGTCGAAGAGTGTGGCTCTCTGGCCACCTAGCGCAGAAGCAGGACCTCCAACTCGGGCCGTGAACTCGGTCCATCACGGCCGAAGGACTCGTGGATAATTCTCCATTCCTTCACTCCCCACTATTCCCCTGCAAACGACAGGGACAGACTCGCTGGAGGTCACTCAGGCTCGCCCTCGCTGCTACGGGTCGTGTGAAGACGTGGAAATAGGTGGACTCTTACTCACGTCCCTTGGGATTTTCTAGAAGTGTTTGACTTCTTTGAGTGTTGGACTTGTGGAAGCATTCTCCTCCACGGGATCCAATGACATCCCTGTCGGGCCTCCTCCCTGCTAAGCCTTTTGTGAATTAACTGAATCCTAACCACAATCCCATGAGGTCAAAGCGACCACTGGCCCCATTTTACAGAAACTGGAGCACAGAGAAGTCAAGATCCTCGCCCAAAGTCACACAGCACTACCGTGGGGAATCTGGGTGTCAATTTAACGCAGTCTGCGTTTTAGAAGTGGGGTAAGGCAGAGGCAGAGAATAACCACTGGGGACCTGAGTGACCTGGGTTTGAATTCTTGTCCAGCCCACTGCACAACCTTGGGCCTGTTTTCTCATGGGACAATGATTCCTGCATTTGTGAGCCTGTTTTCTCATGGGACAATGATTCCTACACCTTGATCTTTCCTCTCTGGGGCTGCTCCCCTGGGAGAACTCATATGCCAGCCCTCGCCTTGACCTGGTGAAAGCATCTGAACCTCAGCCCGTCATATGCAGCCTGTGAGCCTAAGCTTCTCCATGACGTGTGGTTCATGGGATTCTTTGCAGACAGACTCCAGCCGTGCAGGGAGACACCTGCTATCCAGTGCTCGGCTGTTGCAGGGGCACCTCCCCGGAGACCATCCCATTCTCTGACTCACCAAGTGCACTCCCTTAATCTCCAGGGCAGAAAGGGTTACAAATGTTCCCAGATACTGGCTCTTATTTCCTTTAGGTGCAGGCTGGGGTTGGTGGAGATCAAGTTCGGAATCGGGATCCTGCGAGGGAGCAATCTGAGCTAGGCCTTAATAAGGACTCACATTTCAGGGCCGTGCAAGCCCCCTGCTAAGTGCTTAATCCACACCCTCTCAAGGGTCCCTCTACAGAGGAGAGAGAGGCTCACACGGACCTCGGGGTATTAGCCCGAGGCCACCAACTGACTCCTGATATTCCCGTGACATTCCTGCCTTGTCGCCCATACCTCCCAGCTGTGGTTTGCTTCCCTGCAACTTCCAGGCCCCAGTCACCATTCTGCCCTCTGGAGAAGAGCACGAAGCTGAGGTCTGCGGAACACCTACTGAGTGTCAGGTCCTTGCCAGGCCAGGCACTTCCCAAATACCACCTCACGACCTGATTTCCAGATGGGGGTGATGGTGCCCACTTTGCAGATGAGAAAACTGAGCCTTGTGGGATGAGTATTCCTTGCTGGAGGAGCCCCAGGGCTGGGTTTGAATGCCTGCTCGTTTTTACTTGCTGCCCACAGGACCTTCAGCAAGTGACTCAAACTCCCTGCCTCAGTTTCTCCAACTACCTTCAAGGGTTGAGGCCGGCATTAACAAGATGAATACAAGTAAAACATACAGCGTTGGTCCACAGCGAGTGACCACTAAGTGCTGGTGATGGATATATTGTTCCTGGGGCCTCGTTTTTCCCTCTGTAAATAGTGCTTCATGGAATGTGGACACAGACCAACTATGGGCGTGGTCTGCCACCCAAAGTGGGAGATATCTGTGCTGGAGGAGTCCCCACCCACAGCACCCACCTGCCAGGCCCTAGGAGGGAGGCAGCAAGGTCCTGGAAGGTCCCACGGTACCCCCAGGGACAGTGCCAACTGAGGCAAGGGTCGGGCAGCAGCCCAGCGCTGGGCTGCCCCTCCTGATGGTGCCAGAGGCACTGGCTGGGCTCTGGCTTTTGTTCGCTTGTCAGCAGGCTGGCGCCGGCCAACCTCCCTGCTGCCTTCCAACAATGGCAGGCAGTACCCCTTGGCATCGGCAACTGACACCCCCACCCTGGGCACCTTGGCTGTGCCCAGCCAGGGTGCCTGGGATCCCAGCCCTTCTGAGGTGGCCTGGCTGGCCCTGGGCAGGACACTGCCTCTCTGCCCCCAAGTCTTCTCTGCCTCTCGGGGATCTCAGGAATCATCTGACACGACAGCTGTGAGCCAGGCTTGGGCACAGCGACAGGGCTTAACTAACTGAGGCCGGAGAGCCATTTGCCCAAGGTCAAGTTAGCAATGCTGGCAACAGGAGGGGCGTGGAGGCAGGCTGAGCTGGTTCTCATCCCGCTGCAGCCCCTCAAATGCCAGCGAGTCTATTTCTTATCTGGAAAATGTGTCCCATTGGCCCCGCCTCTCAGAGATGTGTTCCCAATGAAAAAGCATCAGTGTCTCTTTCCCAGGACTCTGGGCTCTTCTTTGGCTGGAAGGACACGTCCTGGACAGCAACAATGTTGACAGCCAAGCCCGACTGGTCTCAAGGTGGTCTCACTCAGCCTCCCAGAGGCTCAGAGAGGTTGCACAACTCGTCCAAGCGCACACAGCAGCAGAGGCACAGTCTGAACGTGCTGGCCTCCCCCTTTGCAGCGGTTTCCCCTTCAGCCCACATTTCAATGTTATCAGCAAGGACTCCTTAGACAGGCGCTGTGTACCAGGCTTCCCTGAGCCAAGGCTTGCTTAGTGCTGTGACCCTGGAAGGCAACACACCTAGCCCATTTTCAGGTAAGGAGACTCAGGCTCACCTGAGGTGGCAGAGCAGGCACTGGAACCCAGGCAGGGCCAACCTCCATTAAATGTGGGGTCTTTAGCTGGACGCAGGGCCCCACCCAGCCTGGGAATGTCCAAACAGGCCCTGAGCCGCACCCACTGAAGCTGCCGTTTCCTCAGGCTAAGGTGGGAAGGACTGACAAACTGGAACCGCCCCTCGCCGAAGAACCCCGTGCTGCTGGAGGGCTGGCCGGGAGCCCAGGGGAGGCACTAGGACTGCGGGGCAGAGGCCTTCCCTCCAACTACCCTGTGTACTTATTAATCTGTTCAGGTAGATGTGCAAAAACATTTCCTGGAAGCTGGAGCTGAGTGGGGAGACAGGAGCCCACCCACAGGGAGCTCATGGGCATGGGGGGCAGACAGGAAAGCATGTAAGGAAGGCGACCTCAGATGGGGTCAGAGTCAGAGACACAGCACAAGCAGTGATGGGACCGGGTGCCAGGGAAAGGCAGGGGGCCTCCCTGAGGCTCCCATGGTGCCAGCAACATGGGAGCTGGAACCTGGTGCCAGGAAGGAGCCAGCCTGGGAGAGCTGGGGAAGGATGCTCCAAGCAGAGCGCACAGCACATGTAAAGGCCCTGAGGTGGGCAGGCAGGTGTCACTGGAACCGTGATTAAGAGGGAGCATGGGGAAGATGAGAGTGGGAGGTGGGCAGGGCCTGGGAACAGTTTGGTTTTATGGGAAGGGCAATGGGGAGCCATAGGCAGATTGAGAGCAGAGCTGGGGCAGGAATTACAGGGCTGGCACTTCAGGCTTCCCCAGAAAGCCACCTACCCCCAATGTGACAGATGAAGAAACATGAGGTTCACAGGCCTGAGGACTGCTCCAAGGTCACAGGACAGGACCAACCCAGAAGTCAAGTCAGGGCAGCCTGGAGCAGGTGCGGGATCCTTCTCCTAAGCCCCGGCTGAGTCCCCATTGAGGAGGGTCAGGGTGGAGTGACCAGGTCAGAGGTTCACATCAGCCCAGTTGAGCTGGAGGGCCCCTCCCAGCAGGTGGCTGGGGAGATTTGGACACCACAGGGAAGTGGGACCAGGGTGATGTCCCCCACAGCTACATGCACCAGCCAATTTCCATGGAAACCAGGAAAGAGCCTTCTGGGAAAGAGCTTGAGCTGACATCAGGATTGAACTCAGGCCCTCCTTGGGCTGGGGGGTGCAAATGACAAGCAGGGAGTGGGTGCTCCGAGAGAGAGGGGCTCCTGACGTGTGGGCTGGAGCGGTAAGGCACAGCGCCTGGTGCCCATCAGGGGTCTGGAGGCTGCCCTGACCCTGACTGGGCCACACAGGATGCACAAGCTGCCAGATGACCACAACATGACCCGAGTATGATTGTAGAGAAGGAGAGCTGGGGTCTGCTGTGGCACAGCTGCCTTGGAGACCCCCAGAACACTTGGGAGGGTGGGGTGGGCATTAGGGGCAGCAACAGTAATGTCCATCCTACAGATGGGGAAACTTAGGCTCAGAGAGCGAAGGCAGGCTGCCCAAGCCACCCAGCAAGCCAGGACCTCGATGTGGCCAGACAGGGGGAGTACAGGACAGTCCTCCCGGGGTGACTGAGGTGGTGAAGCTAAGACAATCGGGGACCTCCCATGTGCCCACCTCTGCTCCCTCCCTTGGAGGGAGCTCTATGCCCCACCCCCACTCCCCATTTTACAGAGGATCAAATCAAGCCTCAGAGAGGTTACATCACAAGCTCAAGGCCACAGAGCTGAGTGGGGGCTAGATGCCGAGCTCTCCAGCCCCCCTAGGTGATGCCTCCTCAGAAACATCGAACTTGGCACCTGCAGGCCCCAGGGTCATGCCACCCACAGCCCCAGGAGCCTGCCTGACAGAGGGTGATGGCCAATCATACATCCCAGGCTGTTCTCAAAACCCCTCTGCTTTCCTCAGAGACCCCACAGCCTCCCCAAACATCTGCCCCACCCCATTCTCTGAGGACACTGGCTGCAGCCCCCACACCCAGCCATGCTACGGAAGAGACGCCTCCATCGTTCACCCAACGGTCTGGTCTTTTATTACCGGGCACCGCTGGCTGGCTGGGGACCCCCAGAGACGGATGAGCCTCAATCCTGCCCTCTGGCCAGCAGAGCAAGGCATCTGTGACCCATTTCATAGGTGAGAAAAACAGGAGCAGGCACAAGAATGGGCTTGCAGGAGCAGAAGTGGGATCCGTGCCTCACTCTGAGACTGGCCAGGATGGCTCCCACATCTCAGACGGTCCTTCACCCCCAAGCAGTGCTGAGAAGGCCCTTCTGGCAGGAAAGGGCCTGGGGGAGGCAGGATGAATGATGCAACGCTGTCGGCTGGTGACAGGAGCAAAGCAGGATGAGGGGAGGCCGGGACCCAGGCTGCTTTCTGCTGTGTAAACGCCTCACCAATGCCCCCTCAGGCTACTCCCTATCCTGTAGCTGATGCCCATCAAAAAACACCTCTTGCTGGTGAAGGACCTATACAATGAGAACTACAAGACATTATTGAAAGAAATCCATGATGACATAAAGAAATGGAAAGATATCCCATGCACGTGGATTGGAAGAATAAACATAGTTAAAATGTCTATATTACCTAAAGCAATCTACAGATTCAATGCAATCCCAATCAGAATCCCAATGACATTCTTCACAGAAATAGAAAAAAGAATACTAAAATTTATATGGGGCAACAAAAGACCCCGAATAGCTAAAGAAATCCTAAGAAAAAAGAACAAAGTAGGAGGCATCACAATCCCTGACTTCAAAACATACTACAAAGCAATAGTAATCAAAACAGCATGGTACTGGTACAAAAACAGACACACAGATCAATGGAACAGAATTGAAAGCCCAGAAATAAAACCACACATATACGGACAGCTAATTTTCGACAAAGGTGCTAAGAACATGCAATGGAGAAAGGAAAGTCTCTTCAATAAATGGTGTTGGGAAACTGGACAGCCACATGCAAAAGAATGAAAGTGGACCATGTGCTATCGCCATTCACAAAAATTAACTCAAAATGGATCAAAGACCTGAAGGTGAGACCTGAAACTATAAAACTCATAGAAGAAAATATAGGCAACACACTATTTGACATTGGTTTTAAAGGAATCTTTTCGGATGACATGCCTACCCAGACTAGGGAAACTAAAGAAAAAATAAACAAGTGGGACTTTATCAGATTAAAGAGCTTTTATAAGACTAATGAAACCAGAATCAAGATGAACAGACAACCAACCAGCTGGAAGAGAATATTTGCAAAACATACATCTGACAAGGGGTTGATCTCCATAATATATAAAGAACTCACACAACTGAGCAACAAAAAAAACAAACAACCCGATCAAAAAATGCACAGAGGAAATGAACAGACCCTTCTCCAAGGAAGATATACAGATGGCCAATAGGCACATGAAAAGATACTCAACATCACTAATCATCAGGGAAATGCAAATCAAAACAACACTAAGATACCACCTCACGCCCGTTAGAATGGCTATAATCACCAAGACAAAAAACAACAAATGTTGGAGAGGATGTGGAGAAACAGGAACCCTCATACACAGCTGGTGGGAATGCAAATTGGTGCAGCCTCTATGGAAAACGGTATGGAGATTCCTCAAAGAATTAAAAATAGAGATGCCCTATGATCCAGCCATCCCACTACTGGGAATCTATCCAACGAACCTGAAATCAACAATCCAAAGAGGCTTATGCACCCCTATGTTCATTGCAGCATTATTCACCATAGCCAAGAAGTGGAAGCAACCTAAGTGTCCCTCGACTGACGATTGGACTAGGAAAATGGGGTATATATACACAATGGAATACTACTCAGCCATAAAAAAAGACAAAATCGTCCCATTTGCAACAACATGGATGGGCCTGGAGCATATTATGTTAAGTGAAATAAGCCAGAAAGAGAAAGACAAACACTGTATGATCTCACTCATATGTGGAATATAAACGAACACATGGACAGAGAAAACTGGACTGTGGTTACCAGGGGCAGTGGGGGTGGGGGGTGGGCACAAGGGGTGAAGGGAGTCATATATATGGTGATGGACAAACAAAAATGTACAACCCAAAAATTTCACAATGTTAGAAACCATTAAAACATCAATAAAACAAACAAACAAACAAACAAACACCTCTTGCTGAAGGGGAAGGAATCTGGGGCACAGAGTGGCAGGCACAGATCTCCCCCCATTTCCTGAGTCACATGACTCATCCAGAGTCACAGCGCAGACTGAGTCTGGGGTCACGGCGCCAGGTTGCCCTTTTGGCCCGTCCACAGCTCTCGCAGCTCGACGTGGCAGCCCAGGTCCCGCAGGGCGGCCTTGGCCACATCCTCACAGTCTCGGTGGGTGGCACGGGCCTGTGAGATGAGTGCCTCAGCCCCCAGGTCCAGGAGGGGCTGTGAGAAGGCCTGACTGCGGGCCACCAGGTTACGGATCAGCATGCAGGCCTGTTTCTGGAAGGGAGAGCAGAAGGTGAGCGGCTGTGAACTGGCAAGTGGAACCCTGGTGTGGGGTCCACTCTCACCTCGGGGTCCTCATCATAATATCATCGGGCAATGACAACTGCAGCCAACATTCAGCGGGTGCCTACACTGTGACTCATCAGGCTAACTCATCTCTCCACTTTATCCTCTCAGCAGCCCTGGGAGGCAGGGCTTATTCCCCCATCTTCCAGAAGAGAAAACTGAAGCTCAGGGTGGCCAAGTGCTTGGCAGGTGGGGCCGATCCCTCAGGTGTGGGACCCCCAGTCTCAGAGCAAGATTCCCTGAGGCTGGCAAGAGCATAGTCAGGGGCCCCAGGGGAAGAGGACAGTGAGACAGAGGAAGAGGGAGGTTGTGCACAGGGCCCATCTGTCAGTTACATTGTTACTCAGTCAACATTTGTGCCTTGTGCATTTGCCGTGTGGGTGGGTACCTCAAAGCATCCCAACCTGGCATCCATGGTCAGCAGGAGCGCAGATGAGTTGCAGGTGAGGGGCTGCCCGGCCAGGGTGGTCAGGAGTGAACAAAGTGATGGGCGAGCCAAGGGCACAGTATCCCAGAGGGACCAGCAAGAGCAAAGGCCTCCAGTGGGAACGGAACCTGGAGTGTCTAAGGACCAAGAAGGAGGGCCCTGTGCTGGAAGGGTGCGAGGGGGGAGCAGGGAGAGCCCTGGGGGCTGCAGGGAGGAGCGTGGGCTTCAGGCGGGGTGCACGTGGCCCTGTCTACAGTGCAGCTCTGCCGACTCTCCAGGCAGGCGTGGACAGTGGCTCCCACACACAGAACACAAAGACCCAGCCCAAGGCAGGGAAGGGAACCTTCCCAAAACACCAGCAGATCCCCATCTGCTCTCCCCCATCTCGTCCTCCTCTCCAGACCCCTCTAAAGGGACTGTTACGAAAGGAAAAGATTAAATGCAGGAACAGCAAAGGAACAGGAAAGGAGACAGCCCTGAACACATCTTGGAGGATGGGAAGTACATGCAGGACCATGTGGGCTGGGGAGGAAGGAGACTCTGTGAGGCCTGGGCCATGAGAGGACAGGGACAAGGAGGGCCTGCATCCTGCCCACCAGCCTCCTCACCCCTCCCCCTGGCCCCCATGCCCACCTGCCACCAGCATCCTGCCCCCGCCCCATCCCCCATACCCACCTGCCTCCTACCCCTCCCCCTGTCCCCCACGCCCACCTGCCACCAGCATCCTGCCCCCTCCCCGTCCCCCATGCCCACCTGCACGCTGGCCTCCTGCGGGTGTGCCTTCATGGCCTCCAGTGCAGCCAGGGCTCCACCGCCCTCCACGATGATGCGGCTGTTCTCTGGCTTGCGCAGAGCCAGGACGCACAGCGCTGCACAGCTCTGCTCACACACCTGCAGGGTCGGTCACGGGGACGGCTGAGACAAGGCAGACAGACAGGTCCCAGCCCCCTCGCCCGCCCGGACCCCTAGCTTCACCCTAGCCCTGACCCTGCTTGAAGAAATGGGAAAGCAATCATGCAGGTATGGATACTGATCTGAGACTCCAGCCCCTCGCCCCACCTTGTGTGCGCTGGGGTGGGTACCTGGGGGCTGGCCAGGTGCTGAGTCATGGCAGCCACGATGGACTCTGTCCCGCCAGCACGGATGATGGCATCCTTCACATCATCGTTGCCTGCGATGGCCCGCAGGGCGCTCAGCACTTGCTTCACGAGGTCCTACACCGAGAGAGATGTGGGGGTGACCCCCGGCCAGCCCCCACTCCTGCGCTGTGCCAGGCACTAACTGCTTGGCTGCTGGCTTGTGGGAAGGGGGTCTCGAGGGAAGGTCTGAGGCTGTTTCACTCGCGGTCTGAACAACAGGTGGGGCTACCCTGCAGCATGCAGGTGGCAGGTAACAGCAGGGATATTACTCGCTGTATAGAGAAGACGGGAGGCTCGGGGAAGTGGACCCTGTGGTTCAGGCCACCTGCGTCCAGGCCAGGCACGTGGATGACCTTGACACACAGAGGCGGCATGTGGCTCAGATCAGAGCACGGGCCTCCCAGCCACAGTTGAGTCCCCAGGTAGGCAGTGACCAACCTGAGATGAGGACAGCTGATCAGACGCTGTTGGGACTGCTGATCGCCCCAGTGAGGGGCAGAGCCAAGAGAGAGACAGAGGCAGAGAGAAAGATGGAGAGAGAGAAACCAAGCCCCCATCCCGCAACTGACCAGGAGTACAAGCAAAATGCTTTCCTCATTTACTTAAGCTGGTTCAAATTCAGCTTTCTGCCACCTGCACAGGAGGTTGGCCGGCATCACCAGCAAGATCGGGGGCAGCAGGACCACTGCTGCCATGGGCCAGGCACCCTTGCCCTAGGCCAGGTACGTGGGGAGGGGTGGATAAGTGACCTCTAGATGAAGCAAAGATGGGTAGGGGTCTTCGCCCCGTTTTACAGGTGCAGAGACCCAGGCAGCTAGAGGTGGGCCTCACCAAAGCATCACACACCTGAGCTGCAGTCTGGGCCAGCCCTCCCAACACCCACTCCCGTTCCTCCCGCTCCTGGTAGAAAACACAAAGGTGCTAAAGGACAGTAAGGGGTGGGTAGGTCGGTTTCCCCCCGAAACTTCAGTTCCTGCCTGCAGGTTGAAGAGAAGCAAAAACCGCACTTTGGTGCCGGGGGTCGGCAGACAGGGCTGAGTATTCTGACTCATGCTTGTCCGGCTCCTGGGCCCAGAGGGGCAGAGTTCACTGGGAGGCCTGGAGCCTTCCCCAGGCATCGAGAGAAATGATGCACCGAAACCCACATGAGGGGGCTTCACACCCTAAGACAGCTCTGGATGCCCACCTGATGGTCACTGTGGTCAGCCAGCAGGGCCACTAGGACGCCGAGGCCCCCGAGGTCAACGACCATCTGGCAGAACTCGTTGCGGACGGCCAGGCGGGACAGGGTGCTGCAGAGCTCACTGAGGATGCCAGGGTTGTCAGGGAATGCTGCGGAGAGGAGGAAGAGGAGCTGCTAGGGGTGAGGACAGGGGGAGAACCAGTCCTGACTCAGAGCCAGAGGTCCTGGCGAGAATCCTGCTCCACCACGGAAGCGGGCCCCTCTGCCTGGCGCAGTGGTCGCCTGTGCCAGGAGAGCCCCAGTGAACACCAGGGCCTGCCCAGGGCTGCCTGGGCCTGCAGCATCCCCTGCTGGCTTCCGGGGAAGACATGGGAACGCACCCTCTGCCCCACCATGTCCCACATAAATTCCAGACCAACTGATGATCTCCACTAAAAAAAGAAAACCGCAATAGTGCTATAATAAAACGTCCTGGGCCGGCCCCATGGCTTAGCGGTTAAGTGCGCGCGCTCCGCTGCTGGCGGCCCGGGTTCGGATCCCGGGCGCGCACCGACGCACCGCTTCTCCGGCCATGCTGAGGCCGCGTCCCACATGCGGCAACTAGAAGGATGTGCAGCTATGACATACAACTATCTACTGGGGCTTTGGGGGGTAAAAAAATAATAAATAAATAAATCTTTAAAAAAAAAAAAAACAAAAAAACGTCCTGGACTATTTTTATGATCTTGGGGTGGGAATGACCTTTCTAAGTGCAACGGGAAACCCAGAAACTGTAGACGGGCATGTGGATAGAGTTGACCAGGGCAAAACTGAACACAGACACCGAAGACGGAGCGCAGAGGCACACGGGAGCAGAGGCCTGCACTAAGGCCCACACAGGGTGGGGGGCAAATAGCCATAATTTATACAGAGCTCTGGGATGGTCAGTTTGTGTGCCCCCTGGCCAGGCCACAGCCCCCAGTGACACCATGAACACTAATCTGGGTATGTCCTAGAGGTATTCTCTAGATGTCGTGACATCCATGACCAGTTGACTTTAAGTGAAGGAGGAGACCCTCGATGGTCTGGGTGGGCCTCATCCAATCAGCTGAAGGGCTTAAGAGGGAAACTGAGGTCTCTCTGACGAGGCAGAAGCTCACCTGTGGACCATGGTGCTGGCTCCTGCCTGCCCCACAGATTTCAGACTCACCAGCCCACAACCGCATGAGCCAATGCCCTGCAACACATCTCCTGATATGTGTGTGTGTATATGTGTGTGTGTATGTGTCTATACAGATACCCGTACATATTTACATCCTACCAGTTCTATCTCTCTGGTAGAAACCTGACACCCGCTCCTATAAATAAATAAGATGCAAACTACCCCTCAGAACAAGGAGCCTGACTTTGCAGACAGTCAGGACCCGTTTTCACTCTCTCTGGAGGTGCGGAGAGGAGACTGAGGCAGGCCTGCCTCCCCAGCAGACAGGGCTGGAGACACGAACACAGGCCTGGCCACGGAGCCAGAGCCGCAGGGCGGGCCAGGAAGGGGAACTCATTCTTCTAGCCCCTTCTGTGCACTGGACCCCAGTCAGGCCTTTTATGGTGGGTGCAGTGGATACTAGGCAGTGGCTTTGGGATCCATCCGTCAGCATTGTGACCGCCTGTGGCCAGCTCACCGTGGTGACCCGGAGTCAGGCACATGTGTGTGCTCAAGAATTGGTGGCCAGGTATGAACCAAAGTGTAAACTTCCACTGGGAACTGACTAGGGTCAGTGCCAGCAACACTCCCCCATCTTGGGAAATAGCACCCTTATTCTTCCCTTTGGGAAACTCTCCCTTCCCCACTCTCGGTCTGTGTCTGGATAGAGCTGAGCCCCCTCCCTAAACAGCTCTAGAGATGGGCACGGGACCTGATGCTGGCCAGTGAGTGCTGGCCTGGAACCCCCCTGCAGCAACCAGGAATAACGACGCTGTTCCCCTAGGGCTGCCATGTGGGTGGGACTAAGCCAAAAGAGGCAAGTGGAGCCTGGAGCCAGCCAGGCCTGAAGCACTCCTAAGCCCTGACTCTCACTCTTGCGACACCTGCTCCTACCTTTGGCAGCCTCGATGAGCACCTTCAAGCCTCCATTCTCCTGCACAATCATCTTGGCGTGGTCATGGGCATGGCCAAAGGGCACACGGATGTCGTCGTCGAAGGTCATGATGCGGAGGGCCCAGCAGGCCTCCTTGACCACATCAGCACAGTGGCCGTGCTGGGCAATGGCACCGGTCAGCAGGGGCAGCACACCGGCCTTCACCAGGCTCTGCCGATTCTGCTCATGCTTCAGGCAGGCATGGCGCACGCAGCGGATCCCAGAGCAGGTCAGATCAGCTGTATCAGCATGCCGGGCCAGCGTGGCCACCAGCAACTGAAGGCCCTGGGCGTCCAAAAGGTCGGGCTGGCCATCGGTCAGGGCTGACAGGGCATTGAGGGCCTGGAGCAGAAGGCCCCGGTCACCAGCTGTGGCCAGCTTCCAGGTGGCGAGGAGAATGGGGTAGGCCCCCTTCTGGGCTGCCAGGAAGCGGCAGGCCTTGTGCTGCTTGCACTGCTCGCAAAAGCGGGCAAGGTGAGCTGACACATCTTGAGGGCCAGAGCGGGCCACGGACTCCTGCAGGTCATCCAGGGCCTACGGCACAGAGGAGAAATGTCAGGGTCAGCTCAGCCCAAAAAGGGCCACAGCAAAGGGTTGCACCCCTGTGAGATTCCCTCCCCTGGGATCTAGGCCTGCAGTGGAAGTTCAGTCCAGCTGTGGCAGCTTCCACATCTGTGCTTTTAGGAGCTTTGAGCTCCAAAGGCCATGTAGAGTGGGAGAGGCCCAGCCATCCCAGTGTCCCTGCCAAGGAGCCACACACATGAGTGCAGATTCTTAAACATTCCAGCCCTGTTTGCCATTGCATGGAGGCCCCAAGTGAGACCAGCAGAACCATCCAGCTGAGCTAGGTCAACTCAGCAGAAGTGTAAGAAACAATAACATGGCTGTTGTTTTGGGGTTGTTTCTTATGCAGCCACAACTAACCAACACACCCGCCAATGGCCAGCTCTCCAAGGAAGGCAAAAGAAAGCCATCTTCGCCAGACCTGCCCATACCAGATGTCTCGTTTCTCTCTCTCATTCACTCCACAAGTATTTACTGGGCATCTGCGAAATGAAACCACACTGGACACACAGTTGATTCTCCCCAATTCAACTCTAAGCCCTTGGGGGAAAAATTATAATGAGAGAACACAATCTGAACAGGGCAGACAAGTCTAGCTGCCATTCCACTCCATGACCTCCGAACCTGCCTCAGCGTGAGCCCAAGATGAACCCGTCCCAGGAGCTTATGAAATCATCTGCACCTGGCACCAGTGAGGGTGGTTCTACAGACACCATCAGCCCAAAGGGCTTGATTTGACCTCGGCTGCCCTGAAAGGCAAGGATGCCAGTCAGCCAAG
Source organism: Diceros bicornis minor (assembly GCF_020826845.1). NCBI lineage: Eukaryota > Metazoa > Chordata > Mammalia > Perissodactyla > Rhinocerotidae > Diceros > Diceros bicornis. Next base: position 6,569,604 of record NC_080759.1, on the reverse strand, counting down.
CTTACTGAGCTCACATTTGCGGACTTAACTGAGTATATGTTACAATGAAACAGAATATTAAGAAATAGGTTAAAACCAGAGCATGTGACTTGAATAGACATTCTTCCAAAGAAGATACACGAATGGCCACTAAGCACATGAAAAGATGCTCCACATCACTAATCATTAGGGAAATGCAAATCAAAACGACAATGACATACCATCACACCCATTAGGATGGCTACCATCAAAAAACCAGAAAATAACAAGTGTTGACAAGGATGTGGAGAAATAGGAACTCTTGTGCACTGGTGGTGGGAATGTAACATGGTACAGTCACTGTGGAAAATAATGTAACAGTTCCTCAAAAAATTAAATATAGAATGACCATATGATCCAGCAACTCCACTTTTCGGTATATCCCCAAAAGAACTGAAAGCAGGATCTCGAAGAGGGTGTGTACACCATGTTCATAGCAGCACTATTCACAATAGACAAAAGGTGGAAGCAATTCAAGTGTCCATCAATGGATGAATGGATAAACAAAATATGGTCCATCCATACAATGGAATATTATTCAGCCTTAAAAAAGAAGGAAATTCTGACACATGCTACAACATGGACGAACCTTGAGGACACTATACTGAGAGAAATAAGTCAGACACAAAAGAACAAGTACTGTATGATTCCACTTATATGAGGTCCCTAGAGGAATCAGATTCAGAGACACAAAAAGTAGAATGGAGGGTGCCAGGGGCTGGGGGAGGGGGACTGAAGTTAGTGTTTAATGGGACAGAATTTCAGTTTGGGAAGATAAAAAAGTCCTGAAGACAGATGGTGGTGATGGTTGCAGGACAATGTGAGCGTATTTAATGCCTCTAAACTGTACACTGAGAAATAGTTAAGATGGCAGATTTTATGTTATGTGTATTTTACCACAAAAATAAACACCAACAGAGGATGTGTCATTTTAGCAAGAACGCTGCAAAAAACCTGAAAGCTTGTGACACAAGCACCATTGAGAATGCATAGTACTGGAGTTACAATTACTCTGTTTAGTCAAAAAAGAAAGGAAAAAAAAAAATAACCAAAATTTGCACACTAGTATCCATCAAATTTACGGGAATCTTGGATCTTATCAGAAAGTCGAGTCTCGGAGTTGGCTGGCTAAGATCGTTGTCTCTTCGTGGTTCCTAAGTGCTTGCTTCCTGCAGCCCCCAGACCTCGCCGCTGGCTGAGGAGAGAACCGTTGCTAAAGGAAGGTGGCAAAGCCAACTGTGCTCCACCTGTGATGACAGTGTGGTGACAGGGGTTTTGTCCACCAACCCTGGGGTCATTCTGTGACTGTTGGCTTTTGTTTGTGTGTGTGTGTGTGCGCGTGTGTGTGTGTGTGAGGAAGACTAGCCCTGAGCTAACATCCATGCCAATCCTCCTCTTTTTTCTGAGGAAGACTGGCCCTGGGCTAACATCCGTGCCCATCTTCCTCTACTTTATACGGGACGCCGCCACAGCATGCCTTGACAAGTGGTGCGTTGGTGTGCGCCAGGGATCCAAACCCGCAAACCCCAGGCCACCAAAGCAGAGCGCGCACACTTAACTGCTGCGCCACCGGGCCGGCCCCTGTGACTGTTTGCTTTTATTCTGCAACTTCTCACGTACAAAACTGGCCTGGCTCACTTTCTACTCAGAGAGTTCCAAGACTTCATCTCCATTTTGTTTCTACAAGTCTGTCTGCAACAAATTTTACAATTCTAGCAGATTTGTTTCAAACGGCATCATAAAGTTGAATTTTTCTCCCTCTACAGATAAGAATTTTTCAGGCATCAGAGCCGTAACACACAAGCAGAGGTCAGTGGTGCTGTGGGCATGTGAGAAGGGATCGGTTCAGCTGGGAGGTGAGAACAAGGGCTGGGAGGATGTGAACCCCAATGTGTGCGGTGCCACTCCCAAGGAAGGGCAGGAAGGGGGCTGGTGGGAGAGACAGGACAGAGACTTTCAGATTTTACTATAAATGCTTGAGTATTGCTTGAATCTTTTATGCCAAAAACATATTCACGTTCTTTCTTTGTAATGAAAAATAAAATTTAAAAAGTCAAATTAAGAATAAAAGAGCAAAGGTTAAAGGTAAACAAGGAATTTCCTGTACTGCTAGTAGAAGACAATAGAGCTGTTCCAGGCTTAGCTGTCCTGGGACAGGGACCTGGGTGTGAGTTCCAGCTCTGCCCCTCACCAGCTGTGACCAAAGGTGGGTCATGTATCCCTGGGAAGCCTCAGATGCCTGATCAGCAAAATGGGCTAACTACAGATTGAGATAACATGTTTTAAGAATTCAGCACAATGCTGAGCACTTAAGAAGTACTCAGTGATTGCTAGAGACTATTGTTACTGAGATCCTTCATATACCAAAGGCATCTACAGGGGCCGGCCCAGTGGCACAAGCAGTTAAGTGCGCGTGCTCCACTGCGGTGGCCCGGGGTTCACTGGTTCACATCCCGGGCGCGCACCGATGCACCGCTTGTCAGGCCATGCTGTGGTGGCGTCCCATATAAAGTGGAGGAAGATGGGCATGGACAGTCTTCCTCAGCAAAAAGAGGAGGATTGGCAGATGTTAGATCAGGGCTGATCTTCCCCACAAAAAAAAATAATAATAATAAAAAAAAAGGCATCTAAAAATCAATAAGAAAAAGATGAACAACCCAATAGAAAAACTGCCAGAAGAAAAGCTCATTTTAAAATACATTCATCCTGGGGCCGGCCCAGTGGCGCAGCGGTTAAGTGTGTGCTCTCCGCTGCGGCGGCCTGGGGTTCGTAGGTTCAGATCCCTGGCACACACCGACACACCACTTGTCAAGCCACGCTGTGGTGGTGTCCCATATAAAGCAGAGGAAGATGGGCAGGGATGTTAGCCCAGGGCCAATCTTCCTCAGCAAAAAATAAAAAATAAATAAATAAAAAATACATTCATCCTTACTAGCAAAGAAAGTCGAAACAACAATAAGGTAATTTTCATAAGACCTCTGTAAATCAGGAGATGGTGAGGACCCTGAGGGCAGGGAGAAGTAAACATCTTGCCTTAGGCAGAGCTGGGTTCACACCCAGGGCTGTCTCCTCCAATTTCCTCTTTTATCACTACACTCCCTTGCTGCCAGAGAAATCATTTTCTCTCTTTGGATTATCCATCTTTAAAAGGGAGATCATAATCCCAACCTTGCAGGTGTCTTTCGGAGAACACCTGAGACAGCACGAGGAAAGCACCTTGCACAGAACTGACTTCACCGTCAGTTCTCAATAAACACCAGAGCCTTCCGCCATTTTACCAACAGCTTACCACCGTCTGACGGATGACCTTTAGGAAAGCATTTAACCTCTGTGAGCTTACCTTCCTTGTTTGGGTCACTGGAGAGCGAGGGCAGACGCTGGGCCTCCGTTTCTCCATCAGTAAGTCAGGGATGACACCACCTACCTCACAGGCCAGTTTAAGTGCTGATAGACAGTCGGTGCTCAGTAGGTGACAGCCTTACTATGATCCCATTCTCTCTTTCTGCAATTCTTGTTCATCTCCCTCTGAGCAAACTTGGTGGTTGGGAGGCCAGGGAGAGGCTCCTCCATGGTGCTCTCTACCCCAAGGCTCCCAATACAGGGGACAACTGTGAGTGCCGTCCACCCTCGAGAGGCCCTCGGACAGGGACTCAGGGAGCCTTGGCTGCAAACTCTGGCTTGCCTACACATGCTGGGCAGGCCCTGACCTTTGGAGCCTGTGTTTGCCATCTGGGAACCAAGGAAAAGATGCTCCTGACAGACTGTTTCGAGGTGATGTGTGTGGGATCACGCATAAGGTCAGCCCTGCCCACATGGGTTGCCCTCTCCTACCTGCAGGATGTCGTGTTTGGGCTCCTGGGGTCCGTCTGCAGAGACTCTGGGTGCCATCTTTACAATGTTGCTCAGATCAACCCCTGCAGGGGGTGGGGGTCAGGAAACAAGTGACAGCCATCATCCTCGTGGGCCCGCCAGAGTCACACCGTATGTCCCTTCCACTGGGACCCTCCCACTCCAGAGGCCTTCGGGCATCTGCCCAGCTCCCCACCCCGCGCCCCTCCTCACCCGGGCCAGGCCCAGTAGCCACATCCACATGGGGGTGTGGGGTGGGGGGGTGGGGTCTTGCCCCTCGGCCCCACCCAGCCAATGGGAGCAGAGCAGTAGTGAGGCTGCACCCCATCACTGCAGTGAGGGACACGTTCCGTGTGGGCTGAGAGGGGAGGGGACCCCACTACCCTCTCCCTTGGGGCTCCCAATGCTCCTCACTCTGGCTGCATCCCTGACCTCACTGGCACCCTCAAAGGAAGCCCCCACTGTGCAGGACACTTCTGGGTGCCCCTCTAGCCCCTGTCAGTGTCTACCCTACTCTGTGCCAAGGACACTGGCCTCTGACCTGAGGCTGGACCCCCAGGTTCCCTTGCCCTTGGTGTCTGACTGGGTTTGGCCAATGGGAGGGGTGGACACAAGAGCAGGAGCAGGACTAGCAGGAGGGAGAGGTGTTCATTCCGAGCTCCCTGCCTCTATCAGGTGATCCTCACCCCTGTTGTGGCCTGCAGTGGAGGTGGAGTGTCCTTGCTGTGGCGGCAGGGTCTCTTAACCCCACACCACTGCACACCACTGCAAACAGCCCCTCTGAACGACTCTCCGCCACAGCCTGGTTTGAGTACGCCACCTGTTTCCACAGGTTGGTAACCGACACCCCCTTCTGCCTCCATGAGCTTAAGCAGGGCTGCGAGTGGGCCAGGGAGGCCTTGTTTCTTGGGAGGTGGTCAGGAAAAGGAAGTGACAATTAAAATGAGACCCACCTCGAAGGATCCAGCCCTGCAGATGTCTAGGTGAGGTCTAGGCAAGTAGAGGGTGGGCATCAGCAAGGTGGGAGCAGGCCAGCCTGTCTGGGGCAGAGCGTGGAGAGGGGAGAGGGCCCAGGGCTGCCATGCCAGGCTAGATGGGGCCACGGCAGGACATCACTCTCACGTTAAGAGTGGTGGACCGGAAGTGACTGTTGGGCAAAGACCCGAAGCAGCACTGGGACCGAGCCACACGCTGTACCCTGTGATTCAAACTGCTCCACAGCCTCTTTCATTGCCTCCTCCGATCCCATCTCAAACTCCTCGATGTTCTCACGAACAGCAGCATCAAAGGTCTCCTGGGTGATGCGCTTGGAGGCCATCTTCAGCCCTTCTGCATGGGGCCACGGCCCTCAGACACTCTCAAGCTGAGAAGTTAAGGTGAGAAGAAAGCTTCATTGAGGGCAAGAGGGCAGATGGGAGCCTGGCCACCATTTAGGGAGCAGCATCTACCAGGCGCCAGAGCTTACAACCAGCCCGGAAAAATTCTTACAACCTGGATCACAGGCCAGGGTGATATGCCAACATCCAGAGACCTTCTAAAGGTGCAGAAGGGGGCAGGTAGTTTACTACACTTTATCTAAGAAAGGGGAAATGCTAATATAATGTATGTCCTTATAGTGAAAAAATAAAGTATGGATAAAATAATATCTTAAGATTATATATTATATGATTAGAATATATATATAATAACATAATTATACACAAAATACATAATCATATAATAAAGTGACATGATTACAATATTATATACAGTATGTATTATATATACTATATATTATATAATATTATAATCATGTTATAAACAGGAATGAAGCTCTGATACACGCTACAATGTGGATGAACCTCGAAAACATCATGCTGAGTGAAAGAAGCCAGACACAAAAGGCCACACAGTGTGTGATCCCATTTACAGCAAATGTCTAGAAAGGGCAAATCCATAGAGACAGAAAGCAGATTAGTGGTTGTCAAGGGCCGGGGAGTGGGGAATGGGAAGTGACTGCTAATGGGGATGGGGTTTCCTTTTGGGGTGATGGAAATGTTCTGGAATTAGACAGTGGTGATGATTGCACAACTTTATGAATATACTTAAAATCACTAAATTGTACACTTTATTATTTTTTTTGTGAGGAGATCAGCCCTGCGCTAACATCTGCCAATCCTCCTTTTTTTTTTTTTTTTTTTTTTTTGCTGAAGAAGACTGGCCCTGGGCTAACATCCGTGCCCATCTTCCTCCACTTTATATGGGACGCTACCACAGCACGGCTTGGCAAGCGGTGCATCGGTGCACGCCTGGGATCCGAACTGGTGAACCCTGGGCCGCTGCAGCTGAGCGCACGCACTTAACCGCTTGCGCCACCAGGCTGGCCCCAAAATTGTACAGTTTAAATGGGTGAATATTATAGTATGTAAATTATAGCTCAATAAAAACAAGTACTCTTGTGTTTAAAAACAAAAAACAAATAACACCCAGCACAGGCACAGGCTGGAAGCCAAGGGACAGAATCAGCAGTTAGATAACCCGCTGACCTGGGGCAGTGCCTTCTCCTCCGGAGGGCTGGGGCAGATCACAGAGTTAAATAAGACAAAACTCTCAGCAAAAACTGTCAGTGATCTCAACAAGAAGGTCTCCAGGGTGCAAGTGGTTCATTAATACCTAATACGTGCCACTCTCTCTTTTTAACAAAGCAGGGAATAGGTCTCAGGCCCAGAGCCTAACAGAGGTTAACAATTTTTTTCATTTTACTTGTTTTACTATATCTACCTTTTTTATTGCAATAACACTACACTTCTATTTTGGAATTGTATCAAGTTTTCATTTAAAATACATCACTTTTTAAACTTTACTATAAGTTGCAAGAACAGTACAAGAACACTGTATGTCCGTCTCCTAGCTTCATCAATTTTTAACATTTTGCCAGTTAATCTCTCTATGTGAGTGTGTGTGTGCCTGCGAGTGTGTGAAACCTAAGCCATTTGAGAGTATGTTCCAGGCATCACACCCCTTCCCTCCTAAAGACTTCGGCATGAATCTCCCAAGAAACGGACACTGTCTCACATATTCACAACACAACTGAAATTTAACACAGAGAATCGAACACTGATACAATACTATTTTCTAATATACAGTCCCTGATTGACTTTCTCAATAGTCCTAATATCATCTTTTAAAAAATTTTGGTTTTTTATGGTCTCAGGTCCATTCTAGAATCATGCATCACAGAAAGTGTGTTCGGAGGACAAAGGGGTACTAGGACAGTGGTAGGGGAATGTGGCAAAAATCCAAGTGCAAATTTGGGCAGTGTGGGAAACAGGCCACTCTAGTGCACCCTTCTCTTTGCAGAGGTGGCACAGGATGTAAATATTCCACCCCTGTTTGTGCAGGCACTCGGGGTGGGGGGGTGTGAAGACAGGCTCTGGGGCCAGCAGGGGGACTCAAATTCCAAGCCCTCCACTTAACCTCACTGTTGGTCAATTCCCTCATGTGTGACACGGGGATCAATACAGAATCTACCTCATAGGGCTGTAGTGAAAATTGGACCCGTTAATTCCTTAAAAGGATTTGGCACAGAGTAAAAGTTCCTTTCCTTTGTTGTTTAAGAGGGAATTCGGCCAGTTTATTGGGGGGGGGGGCGGGCATTAGGGCTAAATACATCCCACCCCACTCCCTTGTAGATAATCCCTCCCTCCTTTCTGCCCCAGAGGACAAGGAGCCCGTTTAGGGGTTGCTAAAGATTTCCAAGGTCAAAGGTGGAGGAAAAGAGCAAGGATTTTCTGTTTACAAAGACAAACGGTTTCTCAGTGGCGCACCCAGGCTGGTGTGTGTGTGAGGGGTGATCCTGGCCAGCTCTAAAAGGCAGAAACTTCTCAGCTGGGGGCTGCTGGAGGGACTCTGCTCCTTGCTCTGCCACCAGACATTGCTTCCACCTCTCTTGCCATGCTTCAGACCCGAGTGGGCCAAGGGTGAATGGCCACTCTGTCAGAGGCACGGTCTTAAAGGGGAATAATGTCATTCCACCTACTTCACAGATAAAGAAACTGAAGGTCAAAGAGGGGAAGAACCTGCTGGAAGTCACACAGGCAGTAAGAGGTCTGGCCATCACACTATCCTGCCTCATTAACACCTTCCCTCCACCTGGATCCTCTGTGGGGCTTCCGCTAGCCCTTCCAGGCTGCCTCCTCCTGGGAGACTTCCTTGGCCACTGAGACAGAGCCTTGCTCTCTGGCCTTGGCTCTCCTACCCCCATGAACCTCCCTTTGCCTAGCCCTGAGCTCTCTGAGCTGGAGAGGTCAGTGGCCGGCTCTGGGACCACCCCTAAGGCATGTCTCCAGGGTCCCCTAGGTCTGGCACAGGGCTGAGAGTGGTGGGGGTGAAAGTACAGACCTAGAACTCATGAGAAAGATAGTGCCTGGGAACAGTCATCTAGGAGCCACCTGGGGAAGAGCCCAGGCCAGGAGATGGGAGAAACAGCACTCCAGTCCCCACGATACATCCAATGTGGGCTGGGGGGAAGGGAGTTAGCAAGGCCCCCAACTGACAACCAATTTCTCTCTCTAAGCCAGGGTTCTGCTCATCAAGAAAACGGTGCCCTGACATGCCATGGACTCTGAACGACTCCTCATCTTTCTCCATCTGGCACACCCACCCTGGTTCAGGCACTATCCTATCCTCCCAGATGGGTGGCCTCACCTGCTCCCTCCCTGCCACACCCTGCACGTCTATTCTCCACACAGCAGCCCAAGGGAGATTTGAAAGCACAGAGACCAATTCACCCACCTGCCCAAAATCCCGTAGTGGCTTTCCAACCCTCTCAAGGACAAAACCCAGTCTCCTTATCAGCACTTTCCCTACCTAGACCTTCTCACCTGTGCTTCTCCACCTCTTTCTCATCCTTCCCAGCTATCCAAGGGACATCCTTTATAACCACTCTGGTTAAAGCAGCCCCCCCCCATCACATCACTCTCTTTTATTATTTACAAATTATCTCTATCTGGAGCGACATCGTTCATTTATCTATTTGCTGGTACTGCCTAGTCTCCTCCTCAATGAAATGTAACCTCCATGAGATCTGGAGCCCAGTCTGTTTTGTTCACCACCTTCCCCTATTGCCTAGGATGGGGCCGGAGAGGCAAAAGGCACTCAGTACAGGGGCTGTGAATGAATGAATAAATGAATGAAAAGAAAGCGGAGGCCAGGAAGTGAGCGATTTTGTCCCTCAGCGGCTTCTGTAAGAGTCTTTCCTTCCCTAAAACGAAGTGCCCGAGGGCGGCGCCAGTCACCAGCCCGCCCCAGCGGCGCCCACTCCCCGCCCTGCGCGCGAGGGGGCCCGGCGGCCGCCACTTCTCACCCGGTCTCCGCGGCCACGTGGGGAAAGGGTGTGGCTCGTGGCTGTCACCGGCGGCGCCGCCTCTGATCCCTTCCGGCCGCCGTACCCGCAGGCGCGCTGGCGCCGCCTCGCCTCGGCCTCCCTCAGCCGGGCGAACCGCTCCCGAGGTGACCAAAAGTGACCGTGAGCGCAGGTAAAGCCAAGAGGACCAACGGGTGCGCAGCGGCGACGTCTCTGCCACCTGTTCCGAGCCGCTCAAGGTTAGCGCCGCCCCGGGCAGGGAAACTTTTCATCTCGGGAGCGTACTCCCTGAAGAAGCGGGCAGCGCGCCTGCGCAAGAGAGCTCGGCGGCGGCCGCCTGCGCCTGCGCAAGAGGGCTCGGCGGCGGCCGCCTGCGCCTGCGCAAGAGGGCTCGGCGGCAGCTTGCGCCTGCGCGGCGCGGCGCTGCGGAGACCGTTGGTTCATTTGCATGTCCCCGCCTCGCGCGGCGGCGGGTGAAGAGCCTGAGACGGTGGTGGGGGTGTCTCCGCGCGCGGTGGGCTCGGGGTGAGGCTCGGGCCCGGGCGTCGTCTGTGGGCGGGCCGCGGGGTGGGGGGCTCGGGCTCGACCCCCAAGGGCCCGGAGTCCCTGCAGTGGCGCCGCGGGCTCGGCCCTCGGGCTGTGCGGCGGCCACGTCCCGGCTGGGTCGGCCTGGGGGGCGGTCTGCGGCCTCCCGGGCCCGACGCCCCCTTTTCTTCGTCCTCGGAGGCTGGTAGGAGGCGGGCCACGCCCGAGGGGTGCATTCGTTCACTCGTTCATTCATTCCCCCGCCGGAGCCCGGAGCGGCCTCGCTCGTGTGCCGATAACGGCGGCCGGGCGCTGCATCGGTCCCTTTGCCGTTTTTTAACTGGTTCGTTCCCCATAGGTGCCCAGTCCATAGATGGGGAAACGGAGGCGCAGCAAGGGTAGGTCACTTGATTTGATCCGTGGCCTCCTGGCCCGGAGACCCTGCCCTTTGCTACAGAGAACAAGAGGCGCCTCAGGGAAAGGGCTGAAGGGTGGGAAAAGGGGGTGATGGGTATAAGAAAGACTGTAAGGCGGGGGCAGGCTTAGGTCTTGAGGTCGGAGGTTTCAGGATGAAAGGATATCTTGGTGGTTAAGGACACCGCCGCTGGCTTCCTCAGTGTTGCTTCGCAATCTTTTTTGCTCGGTCTTCAGGGCTTTGTCCCCATTCCCAGTGCCCTGTTTGCCAGGTTCCAGTCCGAGCTGGCTGACCTTGGGTGGATCACATGGCCTGAGTCCCCCTTTTCCTCTTCTGTATAATGTCATTCACAACAGGACCCACTTCTTCACTGGGTTGTTGCAAGAAGTAAACGAGATGGTGGGAGTCCCTTCCCTACAACAGGACCTGGTACAGAGCAAGCTCTGTCACTAGCTCACTGTCACTAGTCAGGAATTCCTTCACTCGTTGAGGGGCTTCTCTCAGAGGGGAAGTCAGTTCCCAGCTTCCTCGCACTGTCTGTGAGAAGGGAAAATAATGATCGTGTCTTTCCTAACCACCATTTGTGAGGGTTATGGTCCCACTTCCCTGCAGTGGTATGTCCAGTTTCGTGTGTTGCTTCATGCAATCCCAAGGAGATAGGACTGCTTTTATAGAACTTTTAAGGGATTCTGAGGAAATGGACTCAGAGAAGCAAAATAACTTATCCAAGATCGCCATGCTCGTCTTGCTCCTAAGCCAACACACACCTGTGAGCTTGATGAGGGCAGAGGCCCCCTTAAAATAATCCGATATCCCTCTGAAGTACCGTGTGGGGTTATGGATTACTGCCTTGTTCCTTTGAGGATTAGGTGAAAGAGAGAGAGCAGGCTCTGTGAGCGTTAGTTGTCATTCTTAGTGTCTTTTTGTCCCCCCTCACTACAGGTTAGGGAAATATGGCAGCAAGGCGAATTGTGCAGGAGACTTTTGATGCTGTATTACAAGAGAAAGCTAACCGATATCACATGGACCCCAGTAGTGAGGCTGTAGGTGAAGCTCTTCAGTTTAAAGCTCAAGGTAAGTTCAAGTGCTTGTTTTTTGGGAGCGGAGGATTTCAGTGCCTTGGGCAAACTATGCAACAACCTTGCGACTCCTTTTATTTGTTAAAGGGAGATAAAGTTTTCTCTGGGTCCACCTGTCAAATCACTGTGCAGAAGGAGGTATTATCATTATCTGGAACTTCTCCCCAGGCACCCTCTCCGACCTAAAGAAGGATAGATTCTTAACTCCATCCCCTGGCTGCATCTCAGCTGTTATCAGTTCTCGCCTGCGTTATTGTAACAATCTCCTCCTGAACAGTCTCTCAGCTTCTGGCTTCACTCCCCGCAAATCTGCTGGGCCAAGGTCCTGCTTGGACTCTTGGGGCTCCTCGTTTCAGGGTTACAGCCTCAGACAAGTGCAGGAGCAGCCAGGTAACAGTGGTATGTGCAAGACAGGAGGGCGTCGGGGGGCCTGTGGAGCTGCCTGTGTAGGCCCTACCTGAAAACATTCCCTTTGGAAAGTTTTGAAACCTCATGCCAGCAGAATCAAAAATAGTGCCTGCACAGATTGCAGGATGACATGGAAGTCCCTCGCCACCACACAGGAGGCTTCTGACCCGCACTCCCTGCCTTGGGCTTCGTGTTTCGGTGATACTGTGCTGTCTGTCTGTGCTTTGAATCCCTCCCCATCCCAATTTTGCCTAGGTAATTCCCTCAGGCATTAAGACCCAGCTCACAGGTGCCTTCCAGGGAATCTGCTGTGGGTCTGCCTCATCCAGGCCTCCTTCAGCCTGTTGCTGCTTTGCTCCCTGCTGCACCAGCCCCTGAGCCAGCCTCGGGATCGGGGAGGCTCCCTCAGTGTTGGTTGAGTGAGTCTGGGTGCTTGGGATAGGGATAACCGTTATTATGCACTTTGGACCTGTAGAAACTGAGGCTCAGAGGCTGTCTCTGGATTCTGAGTTTTCAAAAATTACATGAGTAGTACATAAAGACCTTCCTGTTATAAAAGATTGGAAGAATTAAGAAGTAGTTGAGTAAAACATAAAAAACCCTCTTAGCTGCTTCCTTACTCCTCAGCGGCAACCATATCTGTGGTGATTTGTGCATCCTTCAATTCTTTTAGTGATATATTTACGTAATCCTGAATACATAGGTGTTTATATGTGTGTGTACACACACACATGACTACATATATACATATATATGTATATATGGAGATTTAGATCCTGGGTTATCTTTACCTAGAGACTCAAACACCAATACATATCTTAGTTACCTCAAGAAAAATTGAGGAGGGGAGAACCAGAATCCTAGCAAGATGCTAGGCGGTTATGGAACCATCTCTCTGTCTCAGAGTTGCATCGTCCATCGGTCAGGCTTTCTCTGTTTCTGCTCTTCTCTGAACATTTCCAGTGCCTTGATGCCTTGTAAACCAAGGCATCTGAAAATCCTGTTGTGCAGAATCCAACCACCAGTCTGCCTCTGATGCTACCGCCCTCACCAGGCCATCAATACCTAGCTTATCCCAGTGGATTCCTTGCCCAAACGTCCATATCCACTCTAATTCCTTTTGGTCTATTCCTTGCACAGCAGCCAGTGAGGTCATCCATCTGCTCAGAACCCTCCTGTGGCTCTCCGTCTCACTTAGAGAAAACTCCAGTGTTCCGTTGAGGGCCTGACTTGATCTGGTACCCCCCTTCTGTTTGCATCTCCTATCATAGTGGTTCCCTAACTTTGTGCATGGTAGAATCATCTAGGGACCTTTTAAGAACCGTGATGCCCAGGTCACACCCCATCCTGATTAATTAAATCAGGCTGCCTGCGGGTCCCTGGGGACTCCAATGTGCAGTAGAGTTTAGGAGCTGCCCTCTTACCTCTTTGCCCCTTGTTCCCTCTGTTCCCTTCTGGCCACATATGTCCCCTACTGGTCACACCTCAGGGCTTTGTCCTCACACTACCTCTGCCTGGAAGGCTTCCCCCATAACGAGGGGCCAGACCTCTGCTGCTCAGATGCATTGTTGTCAGAGCTGCCCTCCTTGACCAGCCTGTCTAAAAATGGCTTTCCCTCTTCATATTCCCACCTGCTTGATATTTCTTATGAGCACATCCTTACAGCTGATAGATTTTTGTTTATTGTTTGGCTCCCTCAAGACGAGTCCTGGAGAGCAGGGGCTTTGCTGTCTCCTTTTCCTGATGTCACTTAAGTGCCTAGAGTAGGTGCTCAGTCAGTACTTGTTGAGAATTTATACAAGGCTCTGACTTCCCGTGGCCTCTTGGCCCATTACTACTGTACTCCTGGCATCTCTCTCTCCCTTTCCATTTCACTTTTTGACTCGATAATAGATTCTGATTCAAAAGCTGGAAAGTTAGGAAGGTATTCCATGAAAATTCTGAGGCCCATTGTTTCCATATGCCCATAGTTCCCTTATGTTCCTCGCTTCTTATAGAGTTTCTTTATACATGAACAAGCAAATGCAAATTTAGGTTCCAATTTTCCTCGTTTCTACACGGAGGAGGACAAAAGAACACACTATTCAGTTTCCATCGTGGCGTCTGTTGATGTGGCTTATTTCACTTCCCCCTTTCCTCTTATCTGCTTCAGTCTTTGCTTTATTCAGAGGATTGGTGGACCCAGTGGACCTTTCTGAGAGAGCATATCAGCCAGCTTTGGGTCAGGTGCTCAGCCATGGCCCGGTTGGCTGTGGTGGGTGCGGTTCAGAGTGGCTCCAGCCTCAGTGGCACCGTAGGCGGAGAGTTCCTCCTGGGAGGCAGGGAGGATGGGCAGCCTCCAGAAGACCTATGTGTTGTGTGATAGAGGTCAGAATACACAGGTGTTCTGGTCGCAGTAAACAAGTCCAGTAAACACCCTTCCCTGAGTCTGAAAGAGGCCTTGTAAACCAGACGCCTGCAGAGCCAGGGCAAGGGGTCTGAATGAGAGAGGGGCACTGCTGCCCAGCCTCGGGGCACTGATGTCAGGGCAGATACAGGCCCAATACTTGTAGGTCTCTGCTTTTAAAAGGACTAAGTCCAGATTTTTAAGGGAAACCACACATGTTTTAAATGTTGGCAACAAATACGAATTTGTAAAATGCACTGAGGTAGATAAAGTACTCCGGCTGGCTGGTGGTCTGTGGAGTGTCCGTTTGCAACCTCAGGTCTAAAGTACCTTTGTGTTTCTTTTTGGATCATTTATTTCAGATCTTCTAAGGACAGTCCCAAGAGCCCGAGCAGATATGTATGATGACATTCACAGTGACAGCAGATACACTCTGGGTGGATCTGTAGCTCACTCTCGAGACACTGGGAGAGAAGGCCTGAGAAGTGATGTATTTCCAGGACCTTCCTTCAGACCAAGCAACCCTTCTGTAAGTGACGACAACTACTTTCGTAAGGAATGTGGCCGGGATCTGGAATTTTCCCACCCTGACTCCCGAGACCAGGTCCTTGGCCACCGGAAATTGGGACATTTCCGTTCTCAGGACTGGAAGTTTGCACTCCGTGGCTCTTGGGAACAAGACTTTGGCCACCCAGTTTCTCAAGAATCCTCTTGGTCACAGGAGTGTAATTTTGGTCCTTCTGCACTACTGGGGGACTTTGGCTCCTCCAGGCTGATTGAGAAAGAGTGTTTAGAGAAAGAGAGTCGGGATTTCGACGTGGACCGTCCAGGGGAAGCAGACTCTGTGCTCAGGGGCAGCGGCCAAGTTCAGGGCAGAGGCCGAGGTCTACACATTGTTGACCAGGAGGGTGCCCTCCTAGTAAAGGGAGAGACTCAGGGCCTGCTCACACCTAAAGGGGGGGTCGGGAAACTTGTCACGCTGAGAAGTGTGAGCACGAAAAAAGTACCCACTATAAATCGTATTACTCCCAAAACTCAGGGCACTAACCAAATCCAGAAAACCGCCCCAAGTCCTGATGTGACCCTGGGGACAAACCCAGGGACAGAAGATCTCCAATTCCCTGCTCAGAAGATCCCTCTGGGGCTCAATCTGAAGGATATTCGGCTCCCCAGAAGAAAGATGAGCTTTGATCTCATAGATAAGTCAGATGTTTTTTCAAGGTTTGGGATAGAAATAATCAAATGGGCTGGATTCCACACCATAAAAGATGATGTTAAATTTTCCCAGCTTTTCCAGACTCTCTTTGAACTTGAAACTGAAACCTGCGCTAAAATGCTTGCCTCATTCAAATGCTCCTTAAAACCAGAGCACAGAGATTTTTGCTTTTTTACTATCAAATTTTTAAAGCACTCCGCTTTGAAAACACCCAGAGTCGATAATGAGTTTTTAAACATGCTTTTAGACAGAGGTGCTGTGAAGACCAAAAATTGCTTTTTTGAAATCATAAAGCCCTTTGACAAGTACATAATGAGGCTTCAAGACCGGCTTCTGAAGAGTGTCACGCCCCTGCTCATGGCCTGCAATGCCTATGAGCTGAGTGTCAAGATGAAGACCCTCAGTAACCCCCTGGACTTGGCTATTGCTCTGGAGACCACCAATTCTCTCTGCCGGAAGTCTTTGGCCCTTTTGGGACAAACATTTTCTTTGGCTTCTTCTTTCCGGCAAGAGAAAATCTTGGAAGCTGTTGGCCTCCAAGATATCGCTCCATCTCCTGCCGCGTTTCCAAACTTCGAGGACTCCACTCTGTTTGGGAGAGAGTACATCGATCACCTGAAGGCCTGGCTGGTCAGCAGCGGGTGTCCACTCCAGGTCAGGAAAGGTGAACCCGAGCCCACTCACGATGAGGAGAAAACTGTTCCTCCTACCAAACCCGAGATTGAGGCCACGGCTCCAGGTGCTCTGAGTGATGGTAAGGAAAGCAGTGAAAGGTTCTATTTGTTGTGATTTGTTGGTTTTTCGTGTTTTCTTCTAATGTCTCTTATTCTCTTTGAGATTTTTACACAGAAGGTCTTTAGCCAACTGAAAACAAATCAGAGTTTTAGCAGAAAACTCTCAGCCAGTATACATGTCTGCATTCGTTCTGTAAACATGTATTAGAAATCTGTGTACCACAGAAATTCTTAGACATTTTTGGGTCGCAGACTCCTTTGGGAATCTGATGAAAAGCTGTGGCGCTTGCCAGGTAAAATGCACATATGTTTGTACACAATTTTGTCTACACTTTCTGGGGGTTTGTACAGTCCTACAACCAAGGTTAAGAAGCCCTGTTCCAACAGGCGCCCCCCTGACCCTACCCCAGGTATTACTAGAAGGAAGAGTAAACACTGGGCACTGTCTCTGAGGAGTCCCCAGGCTCCTAAGGGAAAGAAATCACACAACTCAGCCTTCCTGTGCTGGGATTAGGGGAACATAGGAGAGGCCCCAGCCCAGTCTGGGGAGTCAGGGAGGCCGAAGGAGGCCATGTTTGAGCTGTGTTGAGAGACAGACAGTGATCAGCCAGGTCAGTCCAGGTGGTGGAGGCACCATTCCACCCGCACCATTCCACCCGCTCACTTTTCTAGACTGGCTAAAGGTTGACAGAGCACTTAGGCACAGCTGGTAACCTGTAGTTAACAAGTCACCTTACAAGGGAGAGGAAAGGCCAAGAAGAAGGTAATAGAAATAGAAGCAACTGGAAGTTTGGTGTCCCTTTTCCCTCCCCCTTAGCTCCCAGAATGGGTGCTCTCTCAGCCCAGACATCCCAGTGGTCATGAGCAGACATAGTGGCCATGTGACCAGTGAGGAAGTACTTTTCCCCCTATATGTCAGGAGGAAGTCCCTTTTCCCCTGATGCAGTTTTCAGTGCCCCACCTGAGTGGGCAGGTCTCATCCCTGAATCTCTTCACTTCTCTACCTCCTCTCGGATCCCTGACTGCACCAGGCACTGGGTAGGTCCTGCCATGGGTGGGCGGCCACACTTACTCCTGGAGAGGGAGCCTTCCAGAAGTGGGCTCATCAGGGCTGAAGCGGGACCCCTCCTCCCCACACCTCCAAAGTGGTGGAATGGAAAGTCAGTGTAAGAACAATACTGAAGGGCCGGCCCTGTGGCTTAGTGGTTAAGTGCGCGTGCTCCGCTGCTGGCAGCCCGGGTTCGGATCCTGGGCGCGCACCGACGCACCGCTTCTCCGGCCATGCTGAGGCCACGTCCCACATACAGCAACTAGAAGGATGTGCAGCTATGACATACAACTATCTACTGGGGCTTTGGGGGAAAAATAAATAAATAAAAATTAAAAAAAAAAAAAAAATACTGAAGAATTTTGTATGAAGGAGGAAAAAGTCATCCATCACCTAAAGTTACCCACCGCCGTCCCCTGAGTGTGCTGCTATGCAGGCTCTGGTGTGCTCTTTTACAGGGTTACTGAAGGTCCTTGTCTGTGTTTTTACAGCATTTGCTGCATCATGATACTGACCTAACGTAAATCACCTCCCTTGACGTCGTATTCATGCTGCCTTTTACTAGAGGCTTCTGAGGCTGAGCAGAGTTGAGTCCTTTGTAATTGGCGTCTGCAAGCCTCAGCTGTCTGGACAGCACCAGCGCCCATGTCTCATTACTTCCATTACTGTTAGAAATGCTGGGATGACATCTTTGGTTGAATATATTGATTATGACTCTTATTTTTATTTTTTATTTTTAAATCCTCCTTTATAGGCCATGGTCTGAGGAGGAGGATTGCTGGGCCAAAGCTGGGACCCACTTTCCGGCCCTCGCTTACAGTCACCCTCTGTAGAGATGGTTGTAGCCATCCATAGATTGCATTGTCTTGGAAAGCTTCTGACTTCGAACCTCTTATTCTTCTGTAAAATCATGAAAAACTAGCAGTTCTGTAAGATGAGAGCCAATAACAAAAAAGAGAGCAATTTCAAAGGGGAAATATTTGCAATAACATGACAATTGAAGGATCAACTTATCCTGTATAAAGAGCTCACACTGATAAACTCAAAGCTGCAACTTGGACATAGGCAAGGACAGGACAGCGCAGTTACGCCACAGAACAAACTGGAAAACCTTTCCAGTTCAGGGGTGCTTTTTACTGAATAAGTGAACAAAGAGGACATTCTGTGCTATTAAAACTAGCAAGTATCAGAAAACTAAACAATCATTATTATTTATTTTTTTTTTCCTGTGGAAGATTCACCCTGAGCTAACATCTGCTGCCAGCCTTCCTCTTTTTGTATGTGAGCTGCTGCCATAGCATGGCCACTGACAGATGAGTGGTGTAGGTACGCACCCAGGAACTGAACCCAGGATGCAAACCCAGGCCATCGAAGTGGAACGTGTTGAACTTAACCACTAGGCCACTGGGGCTGGCCCACAATCTTATTATTTGAGGACACAGATGCTCTTCTGTGTTGCTGGTGGCATTGTAAATTACAATTCATACTGGAGGAAGTTCACACTTTAAAATATGTTTTCTTTTCATATATTTAGCAAATATTTTTTGTGAACACCTATCTTGGGACCTTTGAGTTTTTTAATTGGGAAATTTTCTTTGTGAGTTTGTGTGTGTGTGTGTGTGTGTCTTCTGATTACAAAAAACACCTATGTTTATTTTTTTATAGATAAAGCACAAAGAAAATGAAATCCCTGATTAATCTACCACCCATAGATAACCTCTGTTAACTTTCTGATATAGTTCCTTCTAATCTTTCTATGTGTCCATACTTAATGTAGCTTTTCTTCCATCTTTCCTATGGGGAATCACAACCTAGGTACACTTTTTATTTATTTTATACCTAGATACATTTTATATCTTTATATTTTCCCCTTAATATGGTGGACATTCAAGTTAAGCTACATACCATTTCCTTCTATAGAATATATATGTACATTGCTCTGCACAGTCATTGTAAGCTTGTGACTGTTTCTCTCCTAGTGAGTATCCTGTAAAGCTTTTGGGAGCATATTTTACATATTGGTTTCTAGAATGACATGCCAGGGGCCGGCCCCATGGCTTAGCGGTTAAGTGCGCGCTCCGCTACTGGCGGCCCGGGTTCAGATCCCGGGTGCACACTGACGCACCGCTTGTCTGGCCATGCTGAGGCAGCATCCCACATACAGCAACTAGAAGGATGTGCAACTGTGACATACAACTATCTACTGGGGCTTTGGGGAAAAAAAGGAGGAGGATTGGCAATAGATGTTAGCTCAGGGCTGGTCTTCCTCAGCAAAAAGAGGAGGATTGGCATGGATGTTAGCTCAGGGGTGATCTTCCTCACCAAAAAAAAAAAAAAAATAGAATGACATCCACTTTCCTTTTTTTTTTTTTATTTGGTGAGGAAGATCGGCCCTGAACTAACATCTGCCAATCCTCCTCTGTTTTTGCTGAGGAAACTGGCCCTGGGCTAACATCCGTGCCCATCTTCCTCCACTTTATATGGGACGCCGCCACAGCACGGCTTGCCAAGCAGTGTGTCGGTGCACGCCCGGGATCCGAACCGGGGAACCCCAGGCCACTGCAGCGGAGCACACACTTAACCGCTTGCGCCACCGGGCCGGCCCCACCACTTTCCTTTTTTCAATGGTGATCTCTTGTGAATGAGGATTTCAGTTGCTGGTGCCAGCTTAGGCTCCATCCTAAACCCCTGACCCTGTCCTGGTCTTCCCAAGCCCCACATGGTCCAGTGTGTTTCTCAGAAATGTCCTTCTGTGTGTTACAGCAGTCCCCCAGCGAGCAGATCACAAAGTGGTGGACGCCATTGACCAGTTGGTCACACGTGTCGTCGGAGGCAGCCTGTCTCCCAAAGAGAGAGCTCTTCTCAAGGAGGACCCTGCTTATTGGTAAGTCTTTAACTGTCAGCCCTGCAAATCCCTCCCATAGAGCACATGGCTGTCCAGAGCAGAGGGGATGATGTTTATTTTGAGCAGGGATGTCTGCCAGTGGAAAGAGCATGAATGAAGGTGGTTCAGGTTCACCTGAGTTCAAGCCCTAGCCCTGCTACAGCCCTGCCGCAGCCCTGCCGTGTGGCCCTCTCTCACCCAGGCCTGGAGCTCCTTGGCCCTGCTGTGCTGGTTTAAGGAGAAGTGAGAGGTGCCTGCAAGAGTGCATGTCAGATGAGGAATATGGCACAGCAGCTCTTTGTGACTTATTGCTACTGTTTGCTAAACTGTCTTCTCCTTTTGCCTTATTGCCTCTTCATATGAATAGAACAACTTTTTTTTTGTGTGTGTGAGGAAGATCAGCCCTGAGCTAACATCCATGCCAATCCTCCTCTTTTTGCTGAGGAAGACTGGCCCTGAGCTAACATCTGTGCCCGTCTTCCTCTACTTTATATGGGACGCCGCCACAACATGGCCAGACAAGCAGCACTTGGTGCGCACCTGAGATCCGAACCCGGGCTGCCAGCAGCGGAGCACACACACTTAACCACTACGCCATGGGGACGGCCCCGTAGAACAACTTTTTAAAATTAAAGCTTTCGTCGTAAGTGCGGTACCTATTAGAGAAAGTAAAGAAGAAGAGAAAGTCAGGGGAAGCCACCTGGTGCCCATTGACATCCACTGACATTTTTGGGTATTTGCTTCCAGTCTTTCTGCTCACCACGGGCTGTTTGGTTTTTTTGCTTTTAACATAATTGTATACTGTGATATGATATAGCCTATTCTTTTTAGGTAACAGGGGAAAATGTGTTCCCTACTCTTTGTAAACATTGATTCAGACACTGTGTTTACTAGTCCATAGAGTAGTGGTCAGAGTTTATGTTGTCATTTCTCTCTTGTTGGACTTCTAAAATGTTTTTGATTGTGTGCTGTTTTTAATTTTTTTCTGTGCATAGCTTAAAGCATTATATTTTCTTGTGTGTTTAGGTTTATCTCTAGAGTAGATTGGTGGAAGTGGAAAAGTTTTATACTTTAACTTTTTTTAATATGAAAGTGGCATATGCCATTTGTAAAAATAGAGAAGAGTAAAAAGGCAACCATGTAGTCACTCAGAGCCCCACCACTTTCCCGTAGTGTGTCCTGTGTGTTGAAGTTGACATAATTGTCCTTATTATCGGTGATTGCATACAGTTCCATCACACACAGGTACCATACCATACTCAACCGTTGCCCATTGATGGATTGTAGATTCTTTCCAGTTTTTCCCCGCTGTCACTAACGTTAACGGTGAACAATGTTTTGCTTGTATTTTCGTCTACATTGCTGGCAGTTTATTGGGGTAATATCTGGGAGTGAAATTGCTGGGTTAAAGGGAGAGCTCACTTTAGAGGCTTTTGATCTATGTTAGTTTCTCAACTGCAACATTACTAACATTTGAGACTGAATCATCCTCTGTGGTAGGGACTGTCCTGGGATTGCAGGATGTTTAGCAGCATCCTTGACCTCCACCCACTGGACACCAGTAGAATCCACCATCCCAGCTGTGACTGGGAGAGAATACCATCAGAAACTGCCTAGTGTCCCCTGGATGCAGAGTTGCCCTGGTGGAGATCATTGATCTGTATCATCAGGTTACTTGCTGTGGGTGATTTGTGCCCATTGATGCTCTCGCTGCTGCTCTAAGTGTGCTGTGCCCTCACCTGAGTGTTTGACTTAAGGATAATTTCATAGTGTGATGTTCTACCTTGTATTCCTTTGTTGATTAATGAGATTACATGTTCTCTCATAGGACATCTAGTGGTAGTTCCTCTTTTTTTTTTTTTTGGTGAGGAAGATTCACCCTGAGCTAACATCCTTGGCAGTCTTCCTCTTTTTTTTTTTTTTTGCTTGAGGATTATTAGCCCTGAGCTAACATCTGTGCCAGTCTTTCTCTATATTGTATGTGGGACACCTCCACAGCATGGCTGATAAGTGGAGTAGGTTCTTATCCGGAATCCAAACCCGTGAACCTGTGCTGCTGAAGCGGAGTGTGCGGAACTTGAACCACTCAGCCGTGGGGCTGGCCCCTAGTTCCTCTAGTTCCTCTTTTTGAGTGATCTATTCAGGTCTTGTGTAGTCAATATCGTGACCATGCCGGACTCAGTATTCCTGCTGTCATAATTACTAAAGATGCTGGAAAGGTGTAAGTTTCCATGTAACAGTACCAGAGCTTTGTCTTAACCAGCATGATTTACCAGGGAAAGTCTTGGAACTTGTATGGTTTTGTTTTCACAGAAGTCTTGACTTCATCTGGATTATTTTCATGTTTAGAATGAGGTAGGCATATAACTTAAAAGTTAAAAAAAACCCAATAACCTAATTGTCCCAGTATTGTTTATTAAATACTTTTTATTTAGCAAACACTTTTGCTTTCTGTGCACGTGGTACTCCTCTCAGTTCTTTACTGATTTAAGCACTAGCTTGTCGAATCCTCATAAACAACCTTTTGAGGTAGGTATGTCGCCATCCTTATTTTACAGGATAAAGAGGCCTCTTGCCTCAAGGATGCATAGATAGTAAAAGACAGAGCTGAGATTCACATCCAGGCGCTTGCTCTCAGCAGTGTGTATGCTGAAGGAAGGAAGCTACATAGCCTCAGATTGACAGATGAAAGCAGAGACCTAACCCTCCGGGTAAGGTGCCATCCAGACTTATAAGGCCCAGGGGCAATTTTCAGGTGATTGATGAGATGATTGGATTGGAGGGAGAGGGGACCCTGAGAGGACTGGAGGCATATGCCTCTGCCCCATGACTATTGCACACAGCCCAGCAGGCTCATAATCACTGACAGCCAGGGGCAGCAGACAGAACCACAGCCAGAGTTAGGTGTGCATATGCGGAGGGGGGTGCAAAATCAGAAATAAGCATTTAACTAGGAATCAAATATTTGAGGAAAATCAACATCATGAAGGAGAGTCACCACATTTAACAAACAGAGCTGACACCTTAGAAGACAGAGTTACTATAAGAAAAAGGAGACAGTAGTCTCCCCTTAACCGTGGTTTCACTTTCCATGGTTTCTGTTCCCCCCAGTTAACCGCAGTCCAAAAATATTGAATAGAAGATTCCAGGGGCCGGCCCTGTGGCTTAGCGGTTAAGTGTACGCGCTCCGCTACTGGCAGCCCGGGTTTGGATCCCGGGCGCGCACCAACACACAGCTTCTCCAGCCATGCTGAGGCCGTGTCCCACATACAGCAACTAGAAGGATGTGCAACTATGACATACAACTATCTACTGGGGCTTTGGGGGAAAAAAAAGGAGGAGGATTGGCAATAGGTGTTAGCTCAGAGCCGGTCTTCCTCAGCAAAAAGAGGAGGATTAGCACAGATGTTAGCTCGGGCTGATCTTCCTCACACACACACACAAAGAAAATTCCAGAAATAAACACTTTATTTTTATTTATTTTTTTATTTTTTTGTGAGGAAGATTAGCCCTGAGCTAACATCCGTCACCAATCCTCCTCTTTTTGCTGAGGAAGATTGGCCCTGGGCTAACATCCGTGCCCATCTTCCTCTACTTTATATGGGACACCGCCACAGCATGGCTCGACAAGCAGTGTGTCAGTGAGCGCCCGGGATCTTAACCTGTGAACCCTGGGCCACCGAAGTGGAGTGTGCGCACTTAACCAGTACGTGACTGGGCTGGCCCCCAGAAATAAACACTTTATAAATTATACATTGTGCACCATTCTGAGTAGCAGTGGTGGAATCTTGCACTGTCCTGCTCTTTCCTGCCCGGGATGTGAATCATCCCTTTGTCCAGATGTCCACACTACCCACCCATTAGTCACTTAGTAGCTGGTTATCAGGTTGACTCACACGGTATCACAGAACTTGTATTCAAGTTACCCTTACTTTACTTAATAATGGCTTCAAAGCAAACTTTATTATTAGTTATTGTTGTTAATCTCTTACTGTGCCTAATTTATAGATTAAATTTTATCACAGGTATGTATATATAGAAAAAACGTAGTATATATATATTTTATACATATAGGGTTAGATATTATCCACAGTTTCAAGCACCCATTGGGGTTCTTAGAATGTATCCCCCGAGGATAAGGTGGACTACTGTAATCTAAAAATATGTTTGTGTAATTAATAGTCTTAGGTGGATAATAGTATATTGTATCCATGAAACAGGAGCTACTTGTTATGGAGAAGAACCTATTAAGGATCTTGGAAAAGAAAAATCTGATTGTTGAGATAAAAATCTCATTGGTTGGCTGATAGAATAGACCCAGACGAAGAACAGTGTAGGGAGCTGGACTTGAGACTTGATTGTCCATGAACTCCTTCAGAAGGAATTACCCAGAGACTATATGAGAAAGAGTGTGCTGCCAAAAAACAGTGATAAGAAACTAGTAAGCTTAGGTTTTTAGTGTGTATGTTTGAATTCTTAAATCAACGTAGTACGTGTCTGTGGTTTACCCAAGAAATCCACTGAACTAATCACAAAAAGCAAAATGTTTCTGCTGTGGCGGGTTCCCTTGCTAGTTCCACTCCCTGGAGGCTGTCACCTTTCGTTCTTTAAGCTACTTCTGACAGTTACCTCCATATCTCTCGATGATAAGCCTATGTTGCTCTTTCTTGATCTTTCAGTTTTATGCATTACTGTTGACACCCTACCAAGATAAATGAGGATTTTAGTTAACTCACCTCCCAGTATTTAAGGAATTCCCAGTTGTTGATCAGAAGACCCACTTCTTGCTAGGCCCTACTACAGTTAATAGGTTCTTTTTTTTAGTTAGTGAGTAAAGGTCCAGACCTTAGGAGATAGGTGTAAGAAGAGTTTCTGTTATCTTCGCCCTCCAAGGTCCAGGAGAGATTTGAGACTTCCCCCTCCCCACGAGGAGGGGCAAACGTGAGTTTGTTCACAGCTGAGCCTTGTGGAGAGAACTGGCCACAGCCTCTCACCAAGGCAGCCTGCCCCTCCTGTGCACTAAAATGTCAGTAGTGCAGACAGACACCCACTACGACTTTGCTTCCTCATTTGGAGCACCAGTTGGCAGGCTTCCTCCATTCTCTGTGAGAAACTGCAAAGAAACAAGCCTGTAGAGTGGTCCCAACAGTGCCAGACATAGAACTGAAGGAACACGTCATACTTTGTTTTCTCCCAGCTTCTGAATTGTCCCCGGGAGTGGGATGGCCCTGACCTTTGCTGGACCATGCTCTCCAGGGAGAGCCCACCAGGTGCACATGTTTGCAGACTCAGGAAAAAGCAGGTGGCCAAGAATCCCTCGGCCAGCCTCAGCAGGATTGTCCAAGAGCCTGGAAGTGAACACAAAATCTAAATAATTGCTGCTTGGGGAAAGACCACTAAAATCCCACATCTAAATATGCAAGGTGGCAAGGGGAAGGAGGGAAGTGGGTGCTAGGGCTCTTATCTTGTTCAGAATGAGGGTATAGCTAGTGAGTAACTCTGGACATTGAGAGGAAATAAGAATTTAAATATATATTGATTAGCCATAAAAGGCATGGAAATGGGATTATAACTTCCATACTACTATGGACAGGGGAGCAAAAAAAAACCTATTCAGTCCAACGAAAAGCAAGAAAAGAAAAAAGACATGAAGAAAGAAGGGCAGATAGGAAACGAGTTTGAATACATTCAACCTTATCAGTAATCTGAAAGTGTCCATGGGTTGACGCTACCTTTGCTAGCCAGACTTGAGTTTAGAAGCACCAGCTGTTGCTTACTCTCAGAGATACTTAAAACTCAGGGAGTGAAAAACAAAAACAGAAGATTACATACCAAGTGAATGCTACCAGAGAGAAAGGAGGTTTGGAACTGTTCTTCAGACCAAACAGAGAAAGGGGGGCATTCAGAGGGGCAAAAGAGATTACTGACAAGGGAAAGTCATCAGAAGCTACAACAGTCGGGACTCTCCATGCTGGAACCACAGAGCTTTGAGCTATGTAAATAGCATTTAGAAATATAAGAGAGATTGTTAAGTCCTTACCATGGTAAGAGACTTGAATATATTTCTCTGAAATGGGTAGATGATGTCATCCAAATATGGTCGTGGAGGATTTAGAACACAGTGAATGGGCAGAAACAGAGGAGGTGCTGATATCTGTTGGGCAGTTAACGAATGCCAGGCAGTAGTCAAAGCACTTTCCTTATAATGAAAAGTGTATAACTCAAGCCTAACAACAACACAATGAAGTGGCTTCTTATTATCATCTGCCCATCTTACAGATGAAGAAACTGAGGCACAGAAAGGTTCAGTAAAATCCCACAGCTATTAAGTGGCTTCACTGGGATTTGGACCCAGCCGGCTAGCTTGGGGAGATATTCTCTGCTCTTGATATTATGCTCCACCAGAACTGGGGGAGATGGATTTGTGGCTGACATCCTCAGACTGCCACTGGCATCAGACCCTCCAGGGGAAAAGGACTTAGACCATGGGGATCTGGGTCACCTGGGCGATGACTCCACTTTCTGCCCTGGGTAAGGGGTGGCCTTGCTGGGGCTGTGTTTGACTTGAGAACCCGAGCGTCCTTGTTGGCCATGGTTCCCTTATGCGGGGACCCTTGCTTGTTAGGGTACGATCTTGCAGGATGCTGCTCTTGGCCCAGCAGAGTATCCAGGGCAGTGGAGAAACCAGCACGCAGCCTGTTTCCTCAGACCCCGCCGGACCTTGACTCTGCAAATCAGCAGGAGCTTCATGCGGAGCTGCCCACCAGGGACACGCCACGCCACGTGGTGCTGCCAATACCCTGCTACACGCTGCCACCTTGCTTCCAATTGGCTTCTGTCATTGGTCATTGGGAACCTCATCTAATAGGTGGTCTCAACGTGAAACAATCTGAAAGCCACCTGAAGTATTGCCATTCTCACCAAACAATATTCATTCTTTAACGCAAACTGAAATTGAACATTCACAAACGCCTGTTATAGTTGAGGTCACGGAGAAAATCGCAGCAATCCTAGGGAAGGCAGATCACGTGGGCCACATTAAACACATAAGCATCGAAACCAGCAGCAGCCAAAATAAAACATGCTTCTAAATGACTTCTGAGTGAAGGGGAATCAGAAGTGAAATTAGAAACTCTGCAGAAGGAAGTAGCAGGGAGATCGCTGCACCCCAAACGCAGCCACGACGACGCTCAGGGAGATGGTACAACCTTGGATGTATTCACCGGAAATCAAGAGTGATGGTGGGTGTTCAGTGCACAAAGCTAGAAGGAAATGATGAAAAAGTCCAGACCCTGGAAGGAAAGGGCTAGTAGAGATGAAAGAAGGTGCTAATGAAATGGAAAATGAAGTCAATGATGTGACAGCTGCCTCCATGCCCCTCTCCATCCCAGTTCCCAGAGTGAATTATTCAATTTGCCTTAGGTTCTTTCAGCCTGTGTGAAAAAAGCAAATGTGCGTGGATGTGTGTACACAGTGGTTTCATATCGCACGTATCAACGTTTCTGTTCTTCTGTAGCTTGCTCTCCACTGACCGTATCATGGATGTCTTTCTAGGTCAGTACGTGTAACTCAAACTGCTTCTCTTTTCTGTGCTGTTCTCATTAAGACTCGGGCACATGATTCCACAGTAGTGGCATGTTGGCCTCAGTAATGCAGTTGAAAGGTCACTGAGTGCACAGCATTTGAAAGGCGTCACCCCCCGAAAACAGACTCCAGGGGCGATGCCTGCCATGTGCTGGTAGCAGAGTGCTTCTGTGGCTCCAGGATGACTGGTTTATGTTTCGAGGCCACCAGGAGCTGTGAGCTCCTTCATGGCTGGTGATGAACAGAAATCAAGGAGGAATCCCGACCAGTGCTTGGTCAAAGCTCCTGGTTGCCCTGTGGTCACTCTGGGCAGGAGGGTGACTTGGGCCCGGCTCTGGGTCCTTGGCGGAGCCAGTGGAGCCTGTCTGACAGCAGGAATGGTGCCACTTAGAAAGGGTTTGCAGAGGTGTATTTGCAGCAGCAGTTGGGTCATGCTGGTGTTTTAACAAATGTTGTGCTGTGCCCATTTTGTTTTACAGGTTTTTGTCAGATGACAGTAGTCTGGAGTATAAATATTACAAGCTGAAGCTGGCAGAAACACAGCGCATGAGCCAGACCTTGCCAGGGGTGGATCAGAAGCCGGTGGCGGCTGAGTGTGCAGTCCGAGCCATGCTGTACGCCCGGGCAGTCCGGAACCTCAAGAAGAGGCTTCTTCCGGGGCGGCGGCGAGGGCTGCTCCGAGCTCAAGGGCTCCGGGGTTGGAAGGTGAGGAGAGCGACCACCGGGACCCAGACCCTCCTCTCCTCGGGCACCAGACTAAAACACCGCGGCCGGCAGGCTGCAGGCTCCTTGCAAGGAAAGCCGCCCCAGCCAGACAGAAATGATGCTGCCCAGGACTGCCCACCAGATCCAGCAGGACCCTCTTCTCAGGACGCCAGCACAGAAGCCTCGAGCCCATCCCCCAAGCCAGGAGGAGTGGAAGTCTCTGAAGCCCCTCAGACCTCCTCTCCCTGCCTGCCTGCTGACGGTTGGTGCTCACTCCTGTCTCCCTCCTCTGGACCCAGCCCCGACTCTCCAATCTCCAGGAGTCTCTCCAGGGGGCGGGGGGCAACCTTGGTGGTCTGGTCTCGGCAGCGGGCAGTAGCAACAGGGACCTGGCCAGGACAGGAAGCTCTTGCTCTCCTCTTGTCTCCTCAAAGGGGAGGCGTGTGAACTTGTAGCACCCTTCCTCCTGTCCTGAGGGTGGAGCTGATGCCAGGTGCTGCCGATGACTCTGTGGCTCCTTGCAGGGTCCTACTGCTGGCCGGCAGCGCATGCCGTGTGCCCGTGCCTGGGTCTTCAGCCCTTGATCCGTTTCTCTCTGTTCTAGCCCCCTTTTACATTCCATAGGGCTGCCCTTGTCTCTCTTTCTGCCTCCTTTTCCCCACGGTCTTTATGTTTACCTTCTCAGGGTTAGCTGACCTGCAATTTCTTCTGTTTCTCCTGGCTGTAACCTTCTCCCACTGCAGTAGACCTGCTCCTGACCAGTGCTTCCCCCTCAGCCCTAGGTGGGAATGTAGAGAGGAAAAAATCTATATGACTGCTACATCCTCAAGCTATTGCTACATAACGAGCCACTCCAAACTATGGCTTTAATCAGAGGGATCCGGTGTTGCTCAGAGTGTGCTGAGCCGGGCTCAGCCTGCATGTGTCTGCAGGCAATGGCTGGTTGACTGGGGCCATCAGCTGAGATGATGGGGGTGACTGGGCCACATGCCTATCACCCCCTAGCAGCCAGCCTGGAATTTGTTCACCTGAAAGTCAGGGTTGGGCCTCCAGGAGAGGCAGTGGAAGTGCTCAAGGCCTCTGGGGCCCAGGATCTACAAATCTGCCACATTGTTTTGGCCAGCAGGAGTCCCAGGGCCAGCCCCAATTCAAGGGAAAAGAGGGTCATCCTCTGCTGGACAGAGCTGCAGGGTCATGTAGCAAAGGGCGAGGAGGCAGTGAGGAGACATGAGGGGCCATCTTTGTAATCAGTCTCCACAGCCCCACGGGTGTTCACACAGGAAGATGTTCACATGGGAAGCGGCAGCTCAGAACTGACGCATGGCAATTGCTTTGTTTTGTAGTTGACTCGAAGACAATGGAGACTGCGGAGAAACTGGCCAAATTTGTTGCTCAGGTGGGACCAGAGATCGAACAATTCAGCATAGAAAATAGCACCGACAACCCTGACCTGTGGTATGTGCCCTTCACACCCTTTTGATTTGAGTGTGTTCACCCCACGAGTGTCCTGAGAACCCACAGGTGGCCTGGCAGATGCATCCTGTCCCAGGTGTCACCCCAGGATAAGTCATGGCTTCACTTCTGCTGGGCCGTGAGGGAGAAACGTGTTCTGGAGTGTCAGGGGGAACCAGTGTTCATCTGGGCCATTAGGAAAAGCTCCCCACAGGGATGGAGGGATGTTTAATCTGGATCCGAAGTCTGAGTGGGAGTTGGCCAGGGGAAGGGGAGAGAGTGCCCTGAGCAGAGGGATGGCTTCCGCAGACGAGGAGAGGCAGATTTGTGGCAGCAGAAGGAGGAGGGCATATCCTCGCCCGAGAGCCAAAGGAGGAGGGGGCATGGTCCCTGGTCACGCAGCTGCTCTGGACCCATGAGAATTTGCTGCCAGGTGTGGGCAACAAGCTCTTCCGTGTGGCGATGGCCTGGCACCCTTGTGCCAGGAGGGGGTGCTGTTATCCTCTCCGTTTGTCCCTCAGACTCAACACCGCACAGCCCAGAGGTGGAGGCTGCTCTGCCTGTGGGGTGTGGGTTCTCCTCCTTCAGGGGGAGGCTGCCTGGAGGCCATGTGTTCCCATTACTGAGGCTTAACCCTGCTGGGCTCCCACTCAGAGCAGGTGGGGTGCACCTGCTGTGCGGATTGTATCCTACAGTCCACTGGGGGCTCTGGATTCTTGCCCTGTTCCAAATGTGCTGGAGAGTCATGCCATAGTCTAATTAAAAATACAGTTAAAAACGTCGCATTCCTGGGAGCTAGTAGTGACAGAGCATGCTGTTCCAGCTTGTTTGGGACCTTGAGGGGTCTGACCCTGGGGGTACCTCCTGCTTTCTGTGAGACCCAGACCAGGCGTGGAGAGCACTGACAGCCTCACGGGCACTCAGCCTGGTTCTGCCTTTTACAGGCCTGGTGACCTCGGGGGCTGCTGGGCCCTGCAGACCTCAGAGTTGGGCTGCCCACAGCATGCAAGTCCTCACCTTGGCAGGGCCAGGCGAACGGGACAGCTCAGCTCAGTGCAGGGCAGCCAGGAGCATTTCATCGGTTCCTTTTCTCCCCCAATGAAAACTGCAGTTTGAAAGAGAACTCTGCATTATCCTGGGCACTTGGCATTGCCAGGGTTTGGGGTTATTCCCACTCTCTGTGATGGCCTCTTCTGAACAGTGTTCCTCAGAAGGCACTATCCCCTCCTTCCCCACAGCAAGAGCCCTGGATCCTACAGCAACACCAGGCGGGGTGATTCACTCCATCCCCCAGTGCTTGTAAAACAGAACGAAAATGACTGCACCCAACAGCACGCCTATTTCATAATGGCCAAGATGACTTTGTGTTTCTTTTCCCTTAGAAAAATTATAGCTCTAATTGGCTCAGTAGTTGCTTGAGTTAATTCATTTTGTGTGTGTGGTTCTGTTATCAGTTTGACGTACAGTCAGGTTCGTTTATTTCTGTGAACTTTCAGTTTTAGGGCTTTTTTTTTTCCTATTCTTTTAAATTTCATTTAAAAAATAAGTACAGCATGGTTCTAAAGTAAAAATTACAAAAGGTAAGCTTAGAGAAGTCTCAGTCCCTCCACCATCAACAGGAAACTGTTTTCTTTTCTTTCTAGTGTGTGTGTATATGTATTTCCCCCTTATTTCTGACACTACAAGTAGCCTTCTGCATATAACAGATTCTTTCACATCTTGCTTTCCCTTAACCGCTCATCTAGAAGCCCTCCTGCATGTCCTACCTGAACCCTGAGGCTCACTCCCCAGCCATCTGTGGCATTCACGTGGGCTTTGTGGTTGTGGAGAGAATCTTCAGTATCTCCCAGAAGGGGGATTGTTGAGTCCAAAGTCAATGCAAAGGAAGTTTTGTTAGATAATGCAGACTCGCCTCCCCAGGGCCACTCCCCCAGGACTGTTGGGAGTGCCTGTCCCCATCCCTCTCCTTTTGGCGTGCCTTTGAGCCAATAGTATTGGTGAGAAATTTCTAAGTTTCTCATTGAAGTTTTAGTTTGTGGTTTTCTTTTTTCTTTTTTTTTTTCTTTTTTATTTATTTATTTTTTTGTGTATGAGGAAGATCAACCCTGAGCTAACATCCATGCTAATCCTCCTCTCTTTGCTGAGGAAGACCAGCTCTGAGCTAACATCTATTGCCAGTGCTCCTCCTTTTTTTCCCCAAAGCCCCAGTAGATAGTTGTATGTCATAGTTGCACATCCTTCTAGTTGCTGTATGTGGGACGCAGCCTCAGCACAGCCGGAGAAGCGGTGCGTCGGTGCGCGCCCGGGATCCGAACCCAGGCCGCCAGTAGCAGAGCATGCGCACTTAACCACTAAGCCACGGGGCTGGCCCAGTTTGCGGTTTTCTTTTTTTTTTATAATTTTTTTTTAATTTATATTTATTTTTTCCCCCAAAGCCCCAGTAGATAGTTGTATGTCATAGCTGCACATCCTTCTAGTTGCTGTATGTGGGACGCAGCCTCAGCATGGCCGGAGAAGCGGTGCGTCGGTGCACGCCCGGGATCCGAACCCGGGTCACCAGCAGCAGAGCTCACGCACTTAATCGCTAAGCCACGGGGCCGGCCCTGCGGTTTTCTTAGGAGTAAAATTGAACACCTTTTCATAAATTTAAGTGTCCTTTGTATATCTTTCTGTAACTTCATATCATTTGACCTTTTTAGAAAAAACATTTTGTTGAGGTATAATTGACATACCGTAAACTGCATATATTTGATAAATTTTGACATGTCTGTACCTGTGCTGCCATCCCCACAGTCAAGATGGTAACCACATCCACAACCCAAAGTTTCCTTGTGCCGTTTGTTATCCCTCACCCCAGGCAGCTGCTGATAAGCTCGCTCTCACTGTAAATAGTTTGCATTTTCTAGAATTTTGTGTAAAAGCAGTTTGTTCTCCTTTGGCATCTTACTCAGCATCACTCTTCGGATTCAGCCATGTGTGTATCTGTAGTTCATTCCTCCTCACTGCTGAGTGTATCCCATCGTATGACTGAACCAATTATTCACTAGTTCACCTGTTGATGGCAATTGAGATGTTTCCAGTTTGGGACAATTACAAATAGAGCTGCTGTGAGCATTCATGTACCAGGTCTGCTTTCATTTCTCTCTGGTAAAGACCAGGGTGGGGAAAGGCTGATTGCATCGTGGGTCCATGCTTAGCTTGTGAAGAAACTGCCCAACTGCCTTGCCAAGTGGCTGTACCATTTTGCATTTCTAGCAGCCTGGAGTCTTGGTTCCTTCCCATCCTCGCCAGCATGTGACAGTGTCAGTCTTTTTCATGTTCTCCTCCCAGCGAGGGGAGGAGGTGTCGCACTGTGATTCTCTATCTCTGAGGACTAACACTGCTGAATATCTTTGAGTGTGCTTATGTACTTTCCATATTTCTTTAGTGAAGTGTCTCTTTGGATCTTTGGCCCATTTTTTGATTGAGTTGTTTATTTCCTTATTAGATTTTTGAGTGTTCATTGTATATTCCCAATACAAGATTTTTGTCAGAGATATGATTTGCAGATACCTTTGCCCAGTCTGTGACTTGTCCTCTCATTCCAGCAGTGTCTTTTGGAGGGCAGAAGTTTTCTTTGCCCTTTCTCTATTCAGTTTGTTGGACTTTTTCTTTCTTGATTTTTATGAGCTCTTTTCTGTGATGTAGTTGCATGTATTTCCTTCTTAGTTTGACATTTATCTTTCACTTTGTGTATAGAATGCAATGCAGAAGTGTTTCATGTGGTCACATTTCTCAACTTTTTCTTTTATTGCACCACGATTCTGAGTCATAGTTAAAAAGAATTTCCCTACACTCAGGTTAAAGACATTTATGTATTTTCTTCTAGAACTTGTATGGCTTGTTTTTTATGTTTAGATCCCCCATCAGCCTGGGATTATTTGGGAGCACAGGGTGCAGCATGGATCCAAATTTAGTTAAATATTTTTCTTTAAAGCTCCCCAGGGCCGGCCCCGTGGCTTAGCGGTTAAGCGCATGCGCCCCGCTACTGGTGGCCCAGGTTCAGATCCCGGGCGCACACCGACGCACCGCTTCTCCGGCCATGCTGAGGCCGCGTCCCACATACAGCAACTAGAAGGATGTGCAGCTATGACATACAACTATCTACTGGGGCTTTGGGGGAAATAAAAAAAAGGAGGAGGATTGGCAGTGGATGTTAGCTCAGAGCCAGTCTTCCTCAGCAAAAAGAGGAGGATTAGCATGGATGTTAGCTCAGGGCTGATCTTCCTCACACACAAAAAAAAGAAAAAGCCTGCCCAGTTGTCCCGACACCATTCATTGATAAGATCTTCTTTTTTGCAGTGGTTTGATAAACCACCTTCATCAGTTACTGTGTTTCTGGCTTTTCTCTTGGCCTATCAGTCTGTCCATGGACCATTACCACACTATTTTAACTGTAGAAGTTTCAAGCACCTTGTACTATCTGGTGGGGCTGGAACCCCCACTGATCATGTTCAGAGTTCTCCCAGATGTTCTTGTGCTCTTATTTTTCTGTATGAACTTTAGAATCATCTTGTCCAGATCCAGAAAAAAAATGATGCTTTTATTGAGATACTTTTATACATTAACACATTAGGAGAGAACTGACATCTGCGTGAGGTTGAGTTGTACTCTCCAAGAACAAGGGCTGTCTTTCCTTTGGTCCGAGTATATTTTGTGTCTTTGGGCAGGTTTTCAGTTTCCCACACCAGTCGCAGCACCCAGCTGTGGCTGTAAGTCGAGGTGGCCGTTGGACTCTGAGGCACAGAGAGTCCTCGTCACTGCCGCACTCACACAGCCTCCCTGCAGGATGTGAGGCAGGGGTTGCTGCGGGTGACGTGCCTTCTATCTCATATGAGACATGAGGAGCTTGAGAGGAACCACAGAGTCACAGTGAGCACACAGAAGCCCAGAGCAGCCAGTGACGTAACTAGAAGGGGATGAGGTGAAGCTCCGGTCAGATCTCCTGGCTGCAGTGTTGGGGCTTATATCCCAGCCTATTCCCTGGTGGTCCCCACATACCTTGTTCCTCCTCCTCCCTTCCCAAAAAAGCAATTAGGCCTCTGACATTCTGGCTCCTTTGTTAAATTACTAATACTCCTCAAACTTGCTGTCTCATTGCGAAGCTGCGGCATCAACCATAGCTGATGGAAAGAGGTCAGATTATTCACGCCTTTGTCCTGCCCCTAACTTTGTTGGGTCCATTTGGACAGTTTCAGTGAATAAGATTGTTCAGAGAACCTTCTGGTTAACCAGTCTATTTCATCTTTATTCCAGGTTTCTACATGACCAAAATAGTTCAGCTTTCAAATTCTATCGAAAGAAAGTATTTGAACTCTGCCCATCGATTTGTTTTACGTCCTCTCCGCTGAACCTCTATGCTGGTGGGAGTGCCCTAGGGCCCATGGAAGGGGAAGGAGAGTTTGATGATGAGCCCCCTCAGCACGAGGCTGAGCTGGAGGGCCCAGAGGTGATGCCTGAGGAAGACGAGGACGACGACGAGGACGAGGAGGAGGACGACGACGAGGAGGGAGGTGAGGAGGCCCTTGCTCCCAGAGGGGCCTCCAGGCCAGCAGGAGGGGCTGCCAAGTCTGAGGGTTCCGAAGGCAGCCCCAGTGCCGATGGCCTCCTGAGCGAGGTGGCTGAGGATGGCCCAGCAGGCACGCCTGCCCTGTCACAGGCCTCCTCAGGAGCCTGCTTCCCCCGGAAGAGGGTCAGCAGCAAGTCGTTGAAGGTTGGCATGATTCCAGCTCCCAAGAGGCTGTGTCTCATCCAGGAGCCCAAAGGTGAGTGTCCGGTTGTCAGCACAGCGTCCTCAGCACTGGCTTCCATTTAGCACCTGAGGAGGAATCGCAGTGCTCAGTTGTGGGCCACGAAAAGTAGTGGAGATGGGTGGAGACATTGCTTGACTGTTTTGAAGAATTTACTGGCCCCAGCCCAAGCTCAGCCAAAAAATGACCAGCTGGCCCCCTGTCACCCTTCCTGCCTCCGATTACACATGCCAGCCTGAATAATACCTCCCCCAATCCCACTAGGGCCCCATGGCAGAGAATCTAAGTCTGTGCATGCCCCGCAGTGGCCAGCACAACATGAGTTTCTTTGGTCTTGTGTCTTTAAACTACAATAGTCCTAGTGGTTTTGCATACCACTCCAGAATGTTTATATGAAGCTCACATTTCTAGTTGGTCTAAAGTTGGTGCTCTAAGGAGATACTGCTGTGTCAGTCTGTGGCTTCTAGCACCCCACATGCTGCTCAGTGTTTCCACTATTGTTCAGATTCCAGTGGGGGAGCCCTGGCCATGGACGGGACAAGGGGTCATCTCTGCTGTTTCCTGCCCATGACCTTGGGGGTGCCCATCCTCTGAGCCCCCAGAAGGCCCAGGGTAGTGATACCTGCTTAGAGACAATGAGGCAGGAGGACACAGGATGGGGCCAGCCTCAGGCAGCAGTCAGTGGGAGCTATGCACTCTGTGCTCTGCCTGCCTTGGCCATAGGAGGCCATCTCCTGCTCTCTTGTGGGGAGGATCAAGGTTCTTGAGGTACAATTTACCAACAATAAAATGCACCCTTTTCAAGTGGACAGTTAGAGGAGTTTTGGCAAATGTGTACAGGCATGAATCCCCCAGTACAGCGGAGCTGGAGTCCATCCGCAGAAATGTCTCTGTGTCCCTCTGAGGTCCCCTTCCCCTCCTGGCCCCGGCAACCACTGACTGTTTTCTGGCCTTGTGGTTCTACCTTTTCTAGACTGTCAGTAAGTGGAATTGTATCGTGTGGGGCCTTTTTATGGGCTGGCCATGGCCGAGGTTATTCCTCGTGCCCCCCACCCACCCAAATGTCTCCACACGGCCAGGTGTGGGCCATGCTTTGCAAGTGGGGCCATTGCTGCGATACCTGCATGTGAGGTAGTTGAGGTGAACAGTGAGTGCCCTGTCATGTGTCACCTGTGCATTCTACGTTATTGAGACCATCACATTCACACCCAACAGTGTCAGTTCAGTTTCTCCCACTAATGGAACAGTCTTCATGGTTCGTGTTCAGAACCCTTAGTGTTCCAATGAATTGCTAATTGTTCTGCCAAACTCTTACGTTCTTTGGAACTTACCACAGATGGTGGTAGCATATCAGAATGCTTGTTGAGGAGGAGGGCAAAAGGGGTAAAGGGGCACATGTGTATAGGGATGGATGGAAACCAGACTTTTGGTGGTGAACACAATGCAGTCTATACAGAAGCTGAAATATAATGATGTATACTTAAAAAAAAAAGGATGCTTGTTAAGTGTGTTCTTCGTGAGAGAAAAGTGGAGTTCTTTCTATATTGGAAGCCTTCAGTTCTTTGATCGGGTGGTTGATGAGACAAAACCAGACCTTCCGATCTCCTCTTCATCAAAAATAATAATAATAATGTGATTCAGTGCTCAGTATGAGAAGCGTGGTTGTTTTTACTGGAGAATTCTGTGTGGACTTTAATTCTTTGTCAGTGGAGTAGTCGCAGAGACACTAGGAGGGCATGGCGTTGCAAACAGGTTATTCGTTGAAGCCAAGTGTGTTCCTGTGGTCACAGTGAAGGGTCCGTGCATCAGTCGTTCGTCATAAACATGGGGAGTGTAAGTTTAAGCAGACCCCCCACAGCGGGGCAGCCTTCCGTGGAGCCCGCGCACTGGGCCTCTGCACCCCATGGTCACGCGGTCGTGAGAGGGACCGGGCCACAGCCACCTCCTGCCGGCAAGGTAGTGTGTATATGTGTATTTTCACGTTTCTTTTGTCTTCCAGTTCACGAACCAGTTCGCATCGCCTACGACAGGCCTCGGGGTCGTCCTGTGTCCAAAAAGAAGGTGAGCGTGACCATTTGTGAGTCCAAACTGAGACATGGTTGGTTGGAATTTGTCTGAGTTTCAGGGACAACGTGGCTGTGCTGAAGCTACACTTGTACTTCAGACTGAGTGTTAATGTACAAAGCACAACAAACAGACTTTTCTCTGGGGGACTTCTTAAAACTGTTAGAAGGTGGTAGCAAGTCCATTTAACGGATAGGTAAGGCCTGATATGTGCACTGGATGGGAGATGACCGAGACCATTGAGAAGTTTGGATTTAGTGGACTGTGATCGTGATTAAAAAGAGTGCGCTCATTTGCTTGTAAGCCGAGCATGTGTGTGTCATTAGCCTGTCTGCACCTGCTCTGTTCCAGGCCCCATCTGCCCGCCCTGAGGCAGTAGCGAGCAGGGCCAACAGTGACAGAGAAATGTGCAAACTCGGTCATGGGGTTGCTGTGGGTTCAGAGAAGCAGGTCGATGGGAGACCGGGAATAAGGTGAGCTCAGGGGGTCCATTTAATCAGGGAGGCCAGGGAAAGTCTCCCTGACAGGTGACATTTGTATGGAGATCTGGGAAGGACCTGGGAAAGGCCCCAGGGGGCTCACGGGTCAGCAGGGAGACCTTTGTGCCCGAGTGGAATGATGAGGGTGGGAGGTGAGAAGTAAAGGCTGTGAGGTCCCAGGTCACATGGTGCCTGGAGATGGATGCCTTTCTCTGGGGGAGGCCCTCGGGGACCTATGGTGGGGTTTGGGTAGAAGATGTGGCCACCATGGTTGCTGTGTTGAGACCAGCCCGTGTGGTGAGGGGCCAGGAGGGGTGAATGTGTAGTTGGTGAGACTCAAGCACTCAAGATTGGGTATGGAACAGCCAACGCCAAGAGTCCAGGGCAACTCCTGAGTTGTCGGCCTGGGCAGTTAGGAGGATGGAGCTGCCATGGCTGAAATGAGGAGCAGGTCATTGGAAAGAGATAGAGGTGAATTCCAAGTGGCTGGGCAGACGTGTGGGGGCAGGTGAGGCCAGGGAAAGTCACCTGGGACACGTGGAGTCATCGCAGGTCCCTAGAGGTCAGGGAGGTGAGTGGAGAGCCGGGGAGGTCTCTGTAGGTGTCTGGCATTGAGGAAACCCCGTTCGGCAGCACCACGATAGGTCAGATCTGTTCCAAGTGCACCGCATCAGTCTCAACAGCCAGGTGAAGCGTTAGTGTGATCCCAGTTACAGCAGGGAGGAGGGACCTTTGTGCACCCAGAGTTTGTGGTCCTAACTGGTACGCCAGCACCCAGGTGCCCATCTGGTGGCATGGGTGAGGGTGTAGTCTGGTGAGGAGGCAGCCAGGTTCAGGCTCCGCCTGGTCACCTAGCCTTGGCATGTAACTCCTGCTCCTCCGTTTGTACATCTGTGAGGTGGGGCAGTTGCACCCAGCCTGCAGGTAGAATACCTAGAATACCTTGAGGAGTAAACGAAATGCATGTTAACTCAGTGCACAGCGGGTGTCCTGCACACTCAAGTCCTGCCTTGTGGCGACTGCAAGCAGGGCCAAGGGTGCACACTTCAGCACAGCGCACAGCTCCGGGAAACTGGACAGGGTGATTCTTAGACACAAATTGAACACTTACAAGGATCTGTCCAGCCGAGCTGACCCCTGCCGTTGCTCCCACCTGAGCAGCTTTCCTGAAAGGGGTGCAGGCCTGCCATTTGGGCACATGGCCAGCCTTTGCCCTGCCTTCCCCACCCTCTGTCTGTCTTCGCTGTTCTTCTCTGGGCCTGGGAGGGCACGACAGATGCCCCTGTGGTCATCTCAGTGGGCAAGTTCCACCTCCTCTGTTCTCCAGGTCACCTCCTGATGGTGAGGGGCCCCAAGGGTCAGCAGCTTTTGCACGTCATTCCCCCAGCCTTCAGCCTGTACACATCTCTCTTGCAGTGCTGTTTGTCTCCTCTTCCTACCCCAGCCAGCAGCATAGCTCCTCCCTCCCTGAGTCCCTCTAAATGCCCTTCAGACTGACTTCGGCCCACACTGTCCTGCTAAGACCCCTGGTACCCTCGCCTCCCAGCACCCTTGGCTCCGCTGAGTAGCTCGTGCACACATGCTGCGTTGTGCCTTCAGGCACACCCCACTTCATGTCACTGAACTCTCAGTGCCTCTCCAGGTGGTTTGTCTCCTTCTAGGGTAAAAACCAGGGAGGTGACCATGGCTTACTCCTGAGTGTCTGGGGAGTTAGGGAGGCTTTAGGGGGTGTCAGTGCTGGACCATGTCCAGGCACAGCCTGGGGCAGGCCCTCATTCCAGGCACTTTGCTGCAGCCCACGTGCCACACTCTTCTCTTTCCTCAGAAACCCAAGGACTTAGACTTCGCCCAGCAGAAGCTGACTGACAAGAACCTGGGGTTCCAGATGCTGCAGAAGATGGGCTGGAAGGAGGGCCACGGCCTGGGCTCCTGTGGGAAGGGCATCAGGGAGCCCGTCAGCGTGTATGCGGCAGGGCTCAGGGCCGGGGTGGGGCATGGGCATCGGGCCTGGGGAGACGAGGCTTTCTTTGGGATTCAAGTCCTAAGTCCTTTGACCTGCAGCCTGATTCTTGGTTCCCCTCATGTTGACCATGGCTTAAAGCTGGCAGTATTTTGGCCTGGCCCCGTGGCTTAGTGGTTAAATGTGCGCGCTCTGCTACTGGTGGCCCGGGTTCGGATCCCAGGCGCGCACCGACGCACCGCTTTTCCGGCCATGCTGAGGCCATGTCCCACATACAGCAACTAGAGGGATGTGCAGCTATGACGTACAACTATCTACTGGGGTTTTGGGGCAAAAACAAAGGAGGAGGATTGGCAATATATGTTAGCTCAGAGCCGGTCTTCCTCAACAAAAAGGATTAGCATGGATATTAGCTCAGGGCTTCCTCGCAAAAAAAAAAAAAAAAGCTGGCAGTATTTTAACAAAGGGAGTCTTCAGATGAGATGAGAAGCAGATTAATAGTCTGCGCTTCCATAGATATTTAAATGGCTTCTTGGCCCCTGGCATTCCATCCACATTTACTATTGTCATAAAAGCTGAGTGCTGATTCTGGGTAGTCATACCAACAGCCACTTTCCCTTTTCCATGAACCCATCTCAGGCTAGAACATGGCCCAAGGTTTGTTAAGCCCTGTTAACATCTAGCAGGCATTTCATTTAAAACTGAGCTTAGCATCTGCTAGGGGAGGCTTTCTGCTGTAATCACGGGCTTCTGAGCACGCTCCTCAGAAGGTCCTCACGCCTGCACAGGTGAGTACCCCTTGTTCCCCACTGTGGATTGCGTTTTTCTTTCCCTTTCCTGTCTCTGTTGTGTGTCCCGCGTACCTCCATCCCACTCTGACTGCTCGTGCCATTGCCAGCCTCCTGGTGGCCAGGCTCTGGGGCTCAGGTGTGGCTAACTCTCCATTTTGCTCCTTAGGGGAACTGCCTCGGAAGGGGAGGGTTTGGGTGCCGACGGGCAGGAGCACAAAGAAGACACGTTTGACGTGTTCCGTCAGAGGATGATGCAGATGTACAGACACAAGCGGGCCAACAAATAGGTATGTGCGTGAGCTGGTGCATGGGGCATTCTGCCTAAGCTGAGGTTCTGGTACGCAGAGACCTTTCCTCCAGAAAAATCAGTATTCCCCACTTCCCAAACACCAAGCATCAAAATACCACCACACACACACAAAAAGTCTGTGAGGGAAACACAGGAGTCTTTGGTTGCAGATGTGTCCCACCTCTCACCTTGCAGGCTTAGCCGAAGGAGTGGGCCCCACACTCGCAAGCAGAACTGCATGCGGCCCACCAGTGGGGCCTGGGTGCAGGGCTGCCCATGGACTGCACACGGCCGCCTCTTGCCAGCTCACCTGGAAACAGGCCGCCACAGAGTGGCCTTGCATCCCAAAGGTGTAGGGGCAAGCTGGCAGCCGGCGCTGCAGAGGACTGGCCACTTTTCGACGCACGTCCCTTTCTGAGGGTCTTAACGCCCTTTTTCTTCTGTAGGGCTGTGAGCCTATAAATATCCTCCTCCTCCTCTTTTTTTCAGTTGCCCTCCCCCCCATAATTTCCAACTCCGTTTTGAACAAAATTGTTCTCTCCCTGAATAGATCAGAACCATGGGTGAGAAAGATAAGGCTTGAAGCAGCAATTACTCTTAAAACGCCACCTCTGCCCTGGATCTGCTCTGGAGCCAGTGCCCAAGTAGGTTTGGTGTGTACACAAAAAACAAATGTCTCTCCAGTTTCTGGGGTGGAGGTTCCACTGGCTTTTCTTAAAGAAAACAAGAATGCACCATTTCCAATCTCCTTTTGCCTTTCCCCGCTCTTCTGAATGCTTTAAGCCGCAAGTCCCCCCCAGATCTTTCCTGGTTCCCCTCAGAAGGTGGTGATGCCGGTCTTCCCATCCCAGGGCACATTGCTCTCCAGAAGTGCTCTGTTAGCAAACTTGAAGCGAAATGATTACACGTTGTATCTTCTTGTTTCCAGAATTTAAATAGGGGGTATAAATTGGTAATAGTGGAGTCTGTGCTCTGGTACCACAGCCTGTTGGTCAGAACACTGACGCTCTTTGAACAGGTGGAGATACTTGATTGGATGACCATGTTATTCCTGGAGTCTCAGCTCTTAAATGCATCCCAAGAGACCTAACGAACTTTAGCAACAGTATAACATAGCTGTGTTTAGTGGGGAGTAATCATCACACTGATGAGACTTTCCCCAGATTGACATGTCTCTTTAGAATCCACAAAGAAAGCAAACTACAGTTTGATTTTTTTTTAAACCACATGTGGAGTCTCTCCTACAAAGGGGTGGGGGAGGGTATAAACTCTTCAAGAGTCTTTCTGTTTTGCATGTGTGGCAGTGTAAAGAATTGTTTTATTAGGGCCTTTGTACAGAACAGCAAGGATCCTCTTGGGGTGGGCTCGGCAGCTGTTTGCTATTTCAAGGCATATGATTGCTGCCCCTTCCAGCTTCTCGCAGTGCTCTGCTTCTTGCAGCTACATGTGAAATTCTCAGGCTGTGGGAATCTCAACCCTTCCTCATAAAGCAACAGTGTTGAAGTTTTAAATATGTGTTAAAATCTGGAAAACTTGGGATCCTGCTGACACTACAAGCTTGGGGGACATGGCAATGAGTTACCATGTCAGCCTCTTTTATTGGCTTTAAATCCTTGCTTTCTCATAGCCACAGCTCTCCTGGGCTGTAGTCCCAAGCCCCTCTGGTTCTGTCTTGTCTGTCTGGTCTGCAGCCATGGCACAGCGTCACAGGCCTGTGCCGGCATCTCACGTGCCCTCCCCGTGGCGCCTGTCGTCTTGTCAGGTGTAGCCCCCAGGGCTCTGCTTCTGGTTGCTTCTGTTGCTTTGGCAACTGGCAGGTTTTTATGGCCGTGGATATGCTGGAGGTGCCTCAGCAGAGTTGAACCAGCCTGCAGGGGCATGTAGTTTGGGGGAACCACAGCTACGGAGGTTCATCTTCTGCTCCTTTCTTTGCTAATTCTTCCAACAGCCTTCCATGCTGGCCAAGGGTTGAGCGGATGGATAGAACTCTGAGAACGGGGCCTCAGTCCCCCGTGGCCTTTCTCAGAGTGCCAGCTGGCCCTGAGGGAGGCGCACATCCCCAGCATGGGTCCTAGCTTTCTCTCGAGCCTAGATAGCTCTGCCCGTCATATTCGCTTTGTCCTAGTATGTTCGTTCTGGGCTTTCTCCACTTTTATTTATAAGTAAAATGCTTTAGGAATTCCCAGGGTGTGAGCCCTGTCAGTGCAGCCTCCTGCCACTTCTCCTCCTGGGGACATCGCACTTTGAGCTGACAGTGATTGTGAGCTTTTGGCAAACATCAAAGGCAACACCTACTTCTTGAGCCTTGGAAGTCCTCTGAGCACTCAGGTGACGCTTTTCCTGTGGAGTTGATGTTGAGGCAGTGAAGGCATTGCGGGAGCCAGGCAGAGCGTGGTGGTGTGTCCCTGTGCCAGCTGTCGGCTGGGGACCAGTGTGCTGACGCTCTGTGCCTGCCCTTGCTCTCTCTGGCCTAGGCCGCTCTGCAGGGAGCATGTGTGTGAGCACAATGTGCGTTTGCATGGCCTTGTCAAAGTCACAGTGTCTTTTCTGTCATTCTAGTTCCAGGGTCTCTTCCGTGAGGACAACAGGCATCCGGAAAGTGCTAACTCGCCACTTTGGGTGCTTACTGTCTCTGGCTTGTTTCCATCACTGGAAATCATATAGAGAATTTTAGCATTTTTGGTCCTTGGTAAAACCTAGAAGACATTTGTGATGTTACAAAATGGAAGTTTTTGGGTTTTTTTTTTTTTTTTTTAATCTAAGAAGTTGTGAATGTTGTTAATCATTTAGCAATTGCAATAAACATAGAGGAAACCCAATTTTCCATGGTCTCCATTGGTATGTTTTTAAAATCAGACCTGTTGGGGAACACACGGTAGATGTAGCCTATGTGGAACCACATCAGAAACATTGCTGCCTCCTGGGCATGCCCTCTTCTGCCAGGGTCTCTGCCTGGTTCACCCCAGCAGGGGGCCTGGTGAGTCACCGGCAAAGACCCAGGGGTGCCAGAGAGCAGGTCGTGATCAGGGCCAACCACAATGGGGGCGTTGCACCCTGTTCTCTGGGGAGGGGCCTTTACTGCTAGGTACAGAAACCCGCCTTTGTTGGGATGTGGGAGCCGTGCCCTAGCTGCCCACGACTCGCCTGCCCCCCTCAAGGCCTTGCCTGCTCTGGGGTTCCAGCTACCAGAGTTAGACCAAGGCCCACCTGGGCCTACCCCTGACTGAGGAGCCAGCCTACGGGGCATCTTCTGAGCTCCCTGCTGTTCCCATGTGCAGCCCGGCCTGTGTCTGATTCCTCCACCAGCAGCTCCTGGTCCTTCGGGTGAGGAGTGAGGGCAAAGGGCACAGCAGGTGGGTGAGCCTGGCACCTGGGGCCCTGAGGGGCCTCCACCTGGGTGCGGCGGGTCAGGCAGGAGTCAGGCAGTGGTTGTGCCCATTGTGCCTCACAGCAGGGAGCCTGGGAAGGGTTTGGGGGGGTCTGTTGGCAGGTTAGAGGGGGACAGACGAGACAGGGTCCCCAGGAAGCTGATGTGGGACTCCTGAGCCTCCCTTTTCCCCACTGTGTCCCAGAGGACACTCAGGAGTGACAGTGACCCATTTGACCATGATGGGAGCTATCATCAGCCAAGAACTTGCCACACTTTTGCCTTCATCTTCGTGAGAGCCTGGGTGGTGGGTGTCTGACTGCTGGCATTAGTGCTACTCCCTGAGAAAATCACCCGGAACCTGCCAGACCCCACCGTGTCTCCCACCCTCTCTTGGGA
This sequence comes from Diceros bicornis minor, assembly GCF_020826845.1. Classification (NCBI taxonomy): domain Eukaryota; kingdom Metazoa; phylum Chordata; class Mammalia; order Perissodactyla; family Rhinocerotidae; genus Diceros; species Diceros bicornis. The sequence goes on along the minus strand of NC_080759.1, from coordinate 6,524,819 downwards.
GACTGGAGGTGGGGTGAGCAGCAATGGGCATTGCTCCCCAGCAGCTGCCCACCCCAGCTCCTCTTACTACTGCCCGGGGCTGGTGAAGGTCGCTTAGAGGAGGACACACAGTGGGGCTCTCCAGCCTGGGATACCCGTCCAGGCTGTGACCTCAGGCAGTTCACTCCATAGGCCTCGGTTTCTCCTCTGCAATCTGGGAAGTATTTCTTCCAGTTTGGAAGGTAAAATTGCCTCCACTACCTTGTCTTTTAGGGCTAACTGGAACCTAAATATGTCACTCAGCCTGGAGGGCCCGTCCCCTCCCTTCCTCCTCCCCACCCTCCCCGCTCCTGGACACCCCAGGGCCCAGCGAGAGGCAGAGGACACTGCCGGGGAAGCCGGAAGCCGCAGTCACATTGAGAGTAAGGCGGGGTTTTAAAGCAGGCCTTTGGTGTGCAAGCATGCACAAGTGCGTGTCATATGTGCAAAACACGCAAATGCGCACATTCAAGCAATGCGAGTACATTTTCTTTGTAAAAGATGAAGACAAACCCCAGACATATGCAGAAGGAAGCAGAGGTGTCCCCTGTTTCCCAGTCCCACGTATAAGTAAAATGTAAACTAAATAAAATTGAATACAATTTTTTCAAAATAACAAGACGCACCATGCGTTCTGCCTGGAGACTCAACTCACTTCCTCACATGACTGGAGGTCTCAGCAATCCTTCCACGTGAGGAGGATGTTCAAGTACTGTTTGTAAGTAACACCTGGCCCAAATCAAAAGGTACAGAAGTGTGTTCTGTGGAAAAAGAAGTGTCCCCAACCCACAGTACCAGGGTCTCGGATCCCTTACGTGTAGACATTTGTCGATAACGGGCCTATTTTAGATATAACCCTTAAAAATGCAAGTTACATTTCGCTGCACATTTTATTCTGCCTGTTGCTTTTTCTCGCCCAAACATTTTCCTCCCCAAATTTAAGTGTATCTATACGTGACAGGCTGTCATTTGTCATTCAAGCTCCTCACCCGTAGCCGCTGGGGTTGTTCCCAAGCTTTGGCCTCTACATCCTAGAACACTCTCTTTGTGGATAAAGCCCTAGAAATGGCATTTCTGGGACCAAGGGGTCCTCCCCGGGGTCTCCCCACCTCATTACCTCCCTCCACAGTGTTTCTGTGCCATCCGATTTTGGGGGCCACCCTGTCAGCACCCGTTTTCTCATCCATTGCCTCAAGACGTTATGGGGCTGTGAACCCCTGGAAGCCTCCACCACAAACTGTAGCCCGTGGCCCCTGACCCCTCCGCTCTACATTCCTGCGCTCTACTTGGCACGGGCCCAGCTGCCACCCCTCTCTGCTTCCCCCCACAGTCCCCCCACTCTGAGCCTGTCATCCCTGCCCTGACCCCTAAACCTGGACCATCCTGAGCGGCCGGGTTCCCAGAGAGGGCTTGGGCAGGGGTCCGTGCCCCTCCAGGCCTTGATTCCCCCTCCATCCAGTGACGGCCACATGCCCACCCACGGCAGACCGAGGGGCCAGAGAGGGGCCCTCCCCGAGGCGGTAGGGCAGTGAGACTCTTAAAGCCTCGGTTTCCTCCGGTGAAATGGGGTGGTGAGTTTGCAGGGTTAAATACGGTAACCCAGGACCCCTCTTAGAGGGTCTAGAGGGATTGGTCTTGTTATTGATCCTTCCATGTCCATCCCTCCTGGGCCTCAGTTTCCCCACTTGTGAAGTGGACTTTGTGCATCCCCAAGCTCCTCCACAGCGCACCCCACCCTCCCCTCCCCCACCAGCCTGATGGGGGGCCACACCCCTGAACTGTCCCCCTTCGACAGAGGAGGGGCGGAGGCCAAGGGTCCGGGCAGAAGAGGGGTTAATTATCCAACTCCCATGTGTTTGGGGCATTGGGGGACAGTTGAGGGGGAGGAGCTGGGGGGACTGTGCTGGGGCTGGAGCCAAACTCCTACCCAGCTACTACTCTGCCTGCTGTCCACCCCACTGTACAGATGGGGAAACAGGCCTAGAACTGGGAAGAGGCTGGTCCCAGGCTACACAATTTCTTCAAAGCCATCTTTCAAAGTCTCCCTGCCTGCTCAAGCCTGTTTCTGCATCTGGGTAGGGCTGGCGCTGCATTGCAGCAGGCTGCAGCCTTTCCAGCTTGTCGGGACTTCCAATTGAGCGTAGGGATCAAGTATTGGTTCCTACTCCGGAATGTCAAATGTTGAGGAGGCTCCTAAGCTACCCTGCTGCCCATCAATGGGGATGACTCTCCACCTTGCCCCCAGACTCCACTATGCCTGTGGGACCTCCATTCAATCTTCAAGGCCCACGTCCCAGGTTCCCTCCTCCAGGCAGCCCTCCCTGCTCTCCCCAGAGGCCTGACTTCTCCTCTGGCTTTCCCAGGCCTGTCCCCGACCCCCCTGGGCTGCGGGCATTTGTGTCCAGCTCTGTCTCACCCAGGCTGGGGGCTCGTCCACCGGGGCCTGCATCTTATCTTAAACCCTCAGCAGTGACTGAATGTTTGATGAAAGGGCAGTGGATGAGTGCACTCTGTACGAGGAAGTCTCTTCCTTACCAGTGGAACCTGCGTTGGAGTGGATGGGCAGACCCAGGCCGAGTCCCAGCTTGGGGGTGTGATGGTGGGTGGCCTTGTGCAAGCCCTGTGCCTCTGGGACTCCATCTGCTTCATCAGTCACATCAGATAATGAAGGATGAGCTAGAGAAGTCCACAATGTATGGTTAACTGAAAAGTCGCTTTTCCTCAGTATTTACATCACCATTTTAATATATGGTATTGGACTATATAGAATAGAAATACAAACTCAAATATATAAATGCATGGTCACAGACAAATTCTGGAAAACTCCACACCCATCTCAACAGGGGTTCCTTTGAGAAGTGGGCTGAGCTGTGGGAGGGATTGTCACTGTTGACCTCGTACATTTCTGTGTGGTTCGAAGTCTTGTATGATTTTAGAATGACAAAAATTAATCAAATGTCTGTGAAAACATGGATGATAAACTCAGCCTTGGGTTCACTTTGAGAGTCAAAGGAGATCACAGGGGTCGATGTCAGGCCCATAGCACAGACTATATACTGTGACAGATCTGACCATCATTGGTGTCTCTCCTCACTTCCAGCAGAAGCTGGCCTATTTCCCAGTGGAGAAACTGAGGCCCAGGACAGTCTAACTCCAGACCCACCCTCTAAACACCAGGATCTGCAGTAGGTCTCACCAGATTTCAAAGTTCCCCATATACACACATGTATGTGTTCACACCTGCAACTGCACAATGCTCGTATGTGCACACACATGCATACATGCACACCTGTGTGTGTGCACCCACACACACGCATGTAACAAAGATACATGTGTGCATGTGCAGGCTCAGAGACGTGCACACAGACACGAGCGCACACACAAAGACACATGCACACATACAGACACGCGTGCACACGCACATGCACCCTTTCTATTTCCCACCAAGCCCAGGCTCGTGACCCTGAGAATGTCTCCCCCGCAGGAACTGCAGCTCTACAGTGAGTCTGGCACCAGCCGCTTCCCTCAGACCCCAGGAGGGGGACCTCACGAGCTGAGCTTTGCTTCACTTGCCTTTTCTCCAGAGATTCCCCGGGTTGGACTCGTGGGAGTGCCACCCATTTCCTGGAGTTCCTGGTCCAGGTGTGAGAAGTGAGGTTTCAGCTTCGAGATTTCAGCGTCCATGTCCTAATGACTTGTTTTTGCCCAGAGGCAGCTCAAGGCTCAACCTGAGGGTTTAAACCCTCAGTCCTAGCGTGTTCTCCCTGTGCTGTGTGACCTGGGGTGAGAGATCCACTTGTCTGAGCTCAGATTCCTCAATTATAAAACGGGAGAACAGTAGTATCTGCCAGCGGAGTCCTGAGAGTCAGCGCCAGCACACTGCAAAGCTTACGGATGTCAGCTGTACTCCGTCCATCGTTCTATGTCACTGGGAGCCTGTCACGGAGGGTTCCTATAGCCTGCTCCTCCTCCTAAAAGCAAAGTTTCCTGGGACGTGAGGGAAGGGCCACAATGGAGGGCCTTGGAAAATTCACTTCACCCCTTGAAGCCTCACTTTCCTCATTTGTAGGATAAGGATATTTCCCCATCCCGGAGGTCAGCTGAGAAGAGCATGTGTGAAAGGGGTTCAGAGGAAGCAGTGCAGGCAGCCGAGACACCCTGGAGAAGAGGCAATCCCTCACTGACCACCAGCCCGGGCAAGCGGTACAGTTGCTACTGCCCAGTGCTCACCTGGGTTAAAGGTGCAGCACTCCCCTCTTTGCTGGCTTCCGAGAGGATCACCCCAACCTTTGTTTCCAACTGATGTAAAATTCACCTAATGGAAAGTCCACCATTTAAAGTGAAAAATTCAGTGGCATCTAGTACATTCACAGTGTTGTGTAACCACCACCTCCATCTAGTTCCAGAACATTCCCATCACCCCAAAAAGAGACCCCATCCCCATGAGCAATCACTCCTCATTCCCCTCCCCCAGCCCCTGACAACACTAATCTACTTTCTGTCTCTATGGACTTGCCTGTTCTGGACGTTTCATATCAATGGAATCAAACACTATTTGTCCTTGTGTGTCTGGCTTCTCTCACTCAGCATGAGGTTTTCGAGGTTCATCCACATTGTGGCATGTCAGAGCTTCATTCCTTGTCATGGCTGAGTAATATTCCATTGTCTGAACGGACCATGCTTTGTTTATCCTTCATTAGTTGATGGACACTTGGGTTGTTTCCACCTATTGGTGATTGTGACTAGTGCTGCTATAAACACACATGTACAAGTTTTACTTTGCACACTGTTTTCAGTTCTTGTGGGTCTCTACCTAGGAGTTGAATTACTGGGTCATATGGTAACTCTATGTTTACCCTTTTGAGGACCCGTCAAGCTGTTCTCCACAGAGGCTGCACCACACTCCAGCCTTTTTGGTAACCGATCTGGGCTGGCGTCTGTAAAAGCTGTGTTCCTCTTCCTCATGGGGCAAACCCACTGAGGTCAAGCCAGGGCATGACACTCAAAGTCCACAGATGTGTCGGGAGCCTTGCTCGTGCTGACAGAATCCTGGGGACACAGCAAATAGAAGGAAGGAAGGGGAAGTTAAGGGGCCTTTGGATGTGAAATATGATGGAGTTTTTCACAAAGGAGTTAGATCCTGGAGGATAAAATTCGGTTGCAAAGTGTGAGGTGATTTTTGTAGAAATTTTGTAAAGTGTAGACAGATGCCCATGTATGGACGCTCAGTTGTGTTTGAGCCACTCCAAACCGTCCATGTCCCGGGAAAAGCGGAGTGGGAGGGGTGGGGGGCTCTTCCTGCCCCTCCCCAAGCCGTGCGCGGAGAACGCACCCTGTGCAGCTGGAAAAGACCTCATTGAAGAATATTCAAAGGAAGTAGAAATGACGAAGCACGCGCTGGCGCCAATTGTTGGTCTTTGTTCCGGAGGCAGCTGTGGTCTTAGGAGAAAAAAAGCACCAGATTTGAGTGGAGACAGTCTCTTCCTGTGTCAAACAGGTGATTAAGCATCACTTCCTCCCAGGACCGCTGTTTGCAGGCTGCTGTGCAAGTCCCACCAGTGTCTCCCTGGCAGTCTCTCCACCACCTTCCTCCGTGTGTCCGTTGGTTCACTTACTCATCCTTCGTTTACTCACTCCCTCATTCATTCACTCACTCATTCGTTCGTTCACTCATTCATTCATTCACTCAGCACACATTTGAGAAACACCTAACTGCTCCTTCGTGGTGGAACTTTCTATCCAACATCTAAAACCTCAATGAAATTACAAACTGCAGTCAGAGATTTGAAGGAAACATCCAAGGAGCAAAGAAAGGGCAGTACTGGGCCCCGGTCTGGGAAGTGACATTTCACTGGAGATCTGAAGGATGAATAAGAGCATGCCAGGCAGCAGGAATAGCATGTGTAAAGGCCCTGAGCTGCAAGTGAGCTTGGTTGTAGGGAGAGGAGGAGAGGAGGGAGGGAGACAAAGGTGGGGGGTTTCTGGGGTGGGAGATTTGTCCCCAAGACAATGGAGAGCTGTGGGAGGCTTCAGAGCACAGCAGGGGCATAGCCCTATTTATACTTTTTTTGTGATAAAAACTACATAACATAAAAGTTACCATTTCAAAGTGTTCAAATCCATGGGATTTAGCACATTCACAATGTTGTACAATCATTACCTTTATCTAGTTCCAGAACATTCCATCACCCCAAAGGGAAATCTCATGCCCATGAGCAGTCACTCCCCATTCCCCTCCCTCAACCCCTGGCAACCACTAATCCGCTTCTATCTCTATTCACTTGCGTGTTCTGGACCTTTCATATAAATGGAATCACACAAGATATGAACTTTTGCGTCTGGCTTCTTCAATTTATACTTTTATAAGGGCAGCTTGGGAGGGCAGGAGCAGAAGCGGGCACTGTGCTGCTCTATCCACACCCGGAATATCCCGCCCCCATTTAACAAGAGGCACCTGTGTGATTGTTGGGGGCAGGGCTGCCCTGGGCTGCTGGAGCGCCCTTGCCTGCTCGCCCACCAGAGGGCCAGAAGTGTCTAGAATTGACTGCCCCCAGGGCGGCCCTGACCAATGGCTGACCATCGTGGGGAACAAGTACCCCAGCTGCCTTGCCCCTCATCTCCCAGCAGGACGGAGCCGAGGTCCCCTCTGTGGGGCTCTGCTGGGTGGGCGCGCTCCCCCGACCTGCTCCACAGCCTCCCTCCGCTGTCCCCCTGGGAGCTTTCTTACCAAGTCGCTCACGCACAGATCCTCACCACAGGCTCTGCTCAGGGGGCCGGCCACAGACTCGGGTGGCCAGGGCAGAGGGCGTCACGTCCTCCTGTGGGCCAAGAGCCCCAGAGCCGCAGGCCCCGTGCGCTGGACTGCTGTTCGGAAAATGACCCAGTGTCTTCACCGGGCAGGTCCACCAGTCCCTTGACGCTCCCGTCTCCATGGGCCGCGTCGGAACAACCTGGTCTCAGGCCACTGCCTGACACAGGGCCGCACCCCAGCCCCGAGCCCAAGGGAGGCCACTTCCGAGGACCCCAGAGCCTGCCTGCCCTTTCTGGAAATGGCTTGTCTCTCCACTACCGCCTTGGAGCCTCTGACCGTCACCCCAAAGCCCAGATCTGACATATCCACTCCCTCCACCCTTCTGTCTTCAGCGTTCTTGGCGGATTGTTGCAGTGGGCAGGGATGGCCGGGCTCAACTGTGTCCCTCCGAAAACCTTTCCATATCCGAGTAAACAGGAGCCCAGAGTGAGCTGGGAGTGTCCTAGATAACACCAGGTACAGCACAGGGCCCTCACCGCACATGCTCCTTTCATCTTAGACAATCACAACCCATTTTACAGATGAGGAAACCAAGAACCAGAGAGATTGTTTAACAACCTTTACTACACACTAATAAGGGCTGTATCTGGGAGAACACTTTTGGCTACATAAAGTGAAAAGGGAACAACTTGGTTAATAGAATTGAAAATTATGGCTTCAGGCTCAGCTGGATCTGGTGCTCAACCAACCTCACCAGGGCAGTGTCTTTCTCCATCTCTTGACTCTGCTATCCTCGCATCAGCTTCATTCCCAGGCAAGTGAGATGGCAGCCAGCAACTCTGAGCTGACCCCTATCCACTTAAGCAATATGAAAAAAGCTCTTCTGTCTGATAGCTGTAGCAGAAGCACCAGGATTACCTCTTATTGACCCAGCCTGGAGCATACGCCTGTCTCTGAACTAATCATAGTGACCAAAGGGCCACAATACATTGGTTGGCAGGGCCTGGGTGACCTCCCAGAGAAGAGAGAGGGTCAGCCCTATACATACCGAGATGCTGTTCCCAGAAGGAGCAGGTACATACCCAGCAGGTGGGCAGAGCCAGGATCAGAACCCAGGCCTTCACCCTTGAGCTATACTGATCTCAGCTGCTTTTGACTTGGCATATTCAGCCCTTCAGGCGATTCCAGCTTCAAAATCGCCATCAATCAGGCCTGAGGAGGACCACTGGAGCCCCCACCCCCAACCCAGAATCCCAATCCCTCCCCTTTCCCCTCCTCTGAGCCTCAGTTTCCTCATCTGTAAAATGGGTCACAGGGAGGGAGCATCTTGCACTCAGTTGGGAGGGGTGTCGGCCCCAGGGTCAGGAGTCAGCAGGAAAGGTGCAGGGGGCACTTGGGAGCAGCTGGAGGCCCAGCAGAGGCAGAGCACATGGCTGCCGCCCAGCCTGAGGAGGCCGGCCTCTGAAGGCTGCATTCATCTCCGAGGAAAGGCCCAATTCTCTTTCCCTCAGCCCCTCCCGGGCCCCTCCTCTGCCCTAGTTTCTTGTTTACCTGTTCAGGGCCACGATTTATTTTCGGATGAGAACGTCTGTCCTCCTCACTCTCTGTGGCCACCCGCCAGAGCCATGCGCTGGCCACCCTGGGAAAAGGGAGACCCAAGAGGATCCAGCCAGGCTGAGAGCAGGTGTGTCCTTGGGGGATGTTCTGGGGCAGGCCTGGCATTTGACCTTCTGTTTATCCTCAGAGACAGCAACAAGGGGTGTGCCTGAATTTTCCAATTTCTCCACGCTTCTGATGAGCCAAGAGACTGACATGCTGTTTACAGCGCTGGTTTTGCAGTGGACGTGAATGTCACTCAGGAACTGGCCTGGGTGGTTTGGGGTGAGTTGTAGAGTGCCCAAATATAAACACTCCTTCAGTTCACCCAGACGAAGAGCAATGCATTCATTTTCTGTTACCGTTTAAAAATTATGCTTATTTTATTCTGTTTATTAGCTTTTATAAAGTTGAGTTCACCATCAGCCCCCACCTTCAACTTGGCAAACTCCTATTCATCCTTCAAAACCCAACACACACACATGTGTCATCTTTCCCCTCTCTGTGCTGTGAAAGAGGAACTTCTTGGCACTGTGGTCATCTGTTTTTGACTCAAAATTTCTCCCCTGCTGGGCTCTGTTCTAGCACCCAGCTCAGTGCCTGGTATTCAGTGGGTGCTCAGTAACGTGGGGTTTGGGGGAAACATTTTAAAAAACAGTTTTATTGAGATATAATTCACATACCATTCAATTCACCCATTTAAAGTATACAGTTCAATGGTTTTTAGGATATTCACAGATGAGTGCAACCATCACCACACTTGATCCTAGAACACTTTCATCGCCCCAAAAATAAACCCTGACCCATGAACAGTCCCTCCCCACGCCCCTCCCCCAGCCCCAGGCACCCACTAATCTGCTTCTGTCTCCGTGGCTTTGCCTGTTCTGGACGTTTCCTGCGAATGGGATCACACGCCGTGCGAGCTTTTGTGTCTGGCTCCTCTCACTCAGCGTGTTTTCGATCTTCATCCACGTTGTGACGTGTGTCAGGGCTTCGTTCCTGTTTAAGGCTGAGTCCACTGTGTGGATGGACACGTTTCGCTTATTCCTTCATCCGCTGACGGACACTTGGGTTCTTTCCCCCTTTTGGCGACGGTGAGCAGCCTGCTTGCACGTGCGTGTCCGCGTGTTTGTGTGGACACGCCCTCGCTTCTCCCGGGCGGGGACTGGCGGTAGACGTTTCCCGGGCATTTTGAACCCCGTGAAACTGCAGCCAGAGAATCACGCGGGCTCGGTGAGACCGAATCAGGCGTGCGGGCGGGATCTGCCGCTGCCCCGGGCTCCCGGCTGCTCCGGTCGCCTGGGGGGACCCGAGGCCTCTGACGAGTGTCCTCGCCGCAGGCGTCCGCGGCCTCGAGCGGCGGGTGCAGCGGGCACGGCCGCGGGGAGCGTTGCAGGGAATCCGGCTCCGGGAAGCGCACCGCCTCCGCTGCCCGGCCTCCCAGACACAGGCCGGCGCCGCGGGCGGACACGACACACGCGAAGAGACTTGTTTCGAGGAACTGGCTCGCGTGATTGTGGGGGCTCGGGAGTCCGAAACCTACCTCCAGCAGGCTGGAAACTCCGGGACCGTGTCTATGCTGCAGTCTTGAGGAGAATTGTTTTTCCCCCGGGAAACTCAGTTTTTGCTTTTAAGGCCTTCAACTGACTAGATAAGTCCCACCCAAAGTACTGAAGATAACTTTCTTTCCTTAAAGTCAAATGATTGGAGATGTTAACCACATCTTGAAAATTCCTGCACAGCAACATCCAGACTAGTGTTTGACCAAACAAATGGGCACCGTTGCCTGACCAAGTTGACACAGAAATTTGAACCATCAGTATGCTTCCCTGTCCCCTACCCCTACAAATCTACCTGCTAGAATGCCACCTCCTCTGAGAAGCCTTCCGTGATGTGCCCCTCAACAAAGGAGAGAACATGGAGGCGTGTTGACAGGCTGCATCTCGCCAGAGGGAGCCAGAAGTGGAGTGAGCAGGGCAGGCATGCAGGGTGCCTGTGGGAGGGCAGTGGAGGTGTCAGCAAAGGTGAGAGCCCTGAGGCCAGCCAAGCAGCTCGCCTTTTCTGCAGAGCAGTGGGGAGCCATAGCAGGCATTGGAGCAGCGGAGGGGTATGGTTAGATATACCAACCATTGCAAGACTTGTCACTGGCTTTTATGGTCTGTCAGCACCCCCAGGTGGGCGGCAGTGGGAGTCAGAGACCTAGTCCAGGCAGAAAATGGCAAGGCCTGGGCCAAGGGCTGTGGGGATGGAGGTGGGGCAAATTCAAGAGGTTCTGGGGGTAGAGTTGGTCACTCTGGGATGTACAAGTGTGGGTTGCTAAGCCATCATGCTGAGCTCTGAGCCCTGGGTGCAGGCACAGGGCCAGAAATAACTCCTTGGGCCACACAAGGTCAATGACCTAACGCTGAACATCTATGGCACCAATGCCTCCCACCCTCTGTGGGACCACTGGGGAGCTGTCGCCTAGAGACTCTGCCTCCTCTCCTTGCTCCCGCTGGAAATCTCACCCCTCCCCCAGCAGACAGCCTGGCAGGGAAAAGAGGCTCCATCTTTTCATTCCCCAAACACACAAAGCTTCTTCCTACCCCAGGGCCTTTGCACTGGCAGTTCTTCTGCCTGGAATGCTTTTCTCACTGTTTTCCCCATGGCCAGTTCCTCCTCATCCCCCGGCTCATCTTAACTTTTGCCTCCCCCAGGAAGCTCCCTCTGCTGTTGTCAGTCTCTATGACGTCACCTGTTTTACCTCCCAGGATCTGAAACAGCTTGACTTTCCTGTGTGCTGCCCTCTCAAGCGTGTAGGCCTGAGGACAGGAGTTTCTGCCATGATCTCTGCACACTCACAGCTCCTACGAGAGGCCCGTCTCTCAGTCCCTGTCTGTTGAGTAAAGAGCCACATTCCCTTCCATCAGACTCTCACCCTCCAACAACGACTCCGGACTCACGGGCTCCTTCCCCTCATCACCCCAGAGTCTCGATGTCCCCATGGAGACACTGCTCCCACTGCTGTCCTGGTCCTCTCCTACTGCTCGCCTGGACCATTCCTGCAGCTTCCACCCTCATTCCCTTCAGTCCATCCCCCACAGCAGCATCCAGAGGAATCTTTTTAATACTCCACTCTGGCTATGGGCCTCCTCTGCTCTCATACTCTCTATAGCTCCCAATTGCCCTTGGGTAAATATTGTAGGCCGTCTGTCCATTGTTCAGAGCCCTTCAGAGTGGGCCTTGTCTCATTGCTCACACTTTTCCAAACACAAGCTGTCCCCTTGCCTGGCTTGCCCTTCCCTACCTCTCTGTTTGGTGAATTCCTACTTACCCTTCAAAACCGCATTCAAATGGCCCCTCCTCCAGGAAGTCCTCCCTACTCCTCAGACAGGGCCCTCACTCCCCTCTGGGGATGTCTGTGTCCAGCTCTGTCTCCCTAAGGCTGGGGTCTTTTGAGGGGTCTTGGTATCACCTATGAAAGGCTGATTACACTGTCATCACCTATTTAACAAAAAGACCAGTTCACACTCCATCGAGAATGCTGGTAATCATGCAGTTAGATGTTTGAGAGTCATGTTCCAAGTCACCCCTTTTGGTTTCCACATTGGGTCCAGATTGCCAACTACATGGACATGCATCCGGCCAGCCAAGCCGAGGAGACCTGGGGCAGGTGTCCCTCGGACCCCACCCTGCAGTATGGCTCTGTCGTTTTCCGTAAGGCCTTTTCACATTTCTACACAGACTTGAGAGTGCAAACCTTTCACCTGCTGCTACGCAGCCCCCAATCAAGTCCCTCTAGTTTGCAGTTGGGACGAGATTCGAGAAGTTGTGAATCTTCTGTGGTTTGTGAAGATCTGGCAACCCTTCCCCAAGGCGTGTGAAAAACTTAAAAGCCCCGCACATGAGTGAGAGGAATCATTGGAACATTTAGAGAATTCATTTCCTCGAAGGAATGTTCTGTGTTTTTGACATTTGGTTGCTCTGAAAACCATGCGTTCTTGCAAGAGGTTGTGCTGATGATGTGGAAGGATCTTGCCTGAGGCGTGAGTCTGAGGCCCTCATAGCAGCCCCCGCCCCGGGGCCCATCTACAGACAAGAAGTTGGAGGCTGAGTCGGGGGGCGACACGTCTGCCTGATGGTGCCCCCGCCTCACTATGGGACACAGGGCATTAGTGAGCCTCGTGTTCATCGCCCGAGCATCGGGGACCGTGGTCAGACTTGACGAGGAGATGCCTGGAGCTCACCACCAGACGGCGCGCAGTAGGGCCTCAGTCTGCAAGCGCTGTTACTTATTACTTTAAAATTTTTTTTCCTTTTGTGGCAAAATATGCACAACATAAAATTTACTATCTTAACCATTTGTAAGTGTCCAGTTCAGCGGCATTAAGCACATTCACATTGCCGTGCAGCCATCCCCACCATCCACCTCCGTTCACATTGGCATGCGGCCATCCCCACCATCCACCTCCGGAACTTGTTCATCGTCCCAAACTGAAACTCTGTGCTCGTTAAGCACTCGCTCCCCATCCCCCTCCCCCAGCCCTTGGAACCCTTCATCCTACTTTCTGTCTGTGTGAGTCTGACCCCTCTAGGGACCCCATGTAAGTGGAATCACACAGTATTTGTCCTTGTGTGACTGGCTTATTTCACTGAGCATAGTGTGCTCAAGGTTCATCCATGTTGCAGCAAGTGTCAGAATTCCCCTCCTTTTTAAGGCTAATATTCCACTGTATGTATACACCACATTGTGTTTGTCCATTCATCCATTGATGGACACTTGGGCTGCTTCCACCTTTTGTCTATTGTGAATAAGGCTGCTATGAACATGGTGTACAAATATCTCTTCAAATCCCTGCTGTCAGTTCTTTTGGGTAAATACTCAGAAGTGGAATTGCTGGGTCATATAGTGATTCTATGTTTAATTTGTTGAGGAACCACCAGACTGTTTTCCACAGCAGCTGCACCATTTTGCTTTCCCACTGGCAATGCACAAGGGCTCCAATTTCTCCACATCCTTACCAACATGTTATTTTCCCTTTGTTTTTATTAAAACCATCCTAGTGAGTGTGAAGTGATATCTCACTGTGGTTTTGATTTGCATTTCCCTGATAACTAATGATGTTGAGCATCTTTTCATGTGCTTATTGGCCATTTGTATATTTTCTTTGAAGAATGTCTATTCAAACTCTTTGCCCATTTTTAAATTGGGTTGTTTGTCTTTTTGTTGTTGAGTTGTAGGAGTTCTTTATATATTCTGTGTATTAATCCCTTATCAGATTTAGGACTTGCAAATATTTTCTCCCATTCTGTGGGTTGTCTTTTCACTCTCTTGATTGTTTCCTTTGATGCACAAAAGTTTTTAATTTTGATGAATTCCAATTTATATATTTTTTCTCTTGTTGCCTGAGCTTTTGGTTTAATATCCAAAGAATCCTTCCCAAATCCAAAATCATGAAGCTTTTGCCGTATGTTTTCTTGTTTTTAGCCCTTATGTTCAGGTCTTTGATCCATTTTGAGTTAATTTTTGTGTATGGTGTGAGGTAGGGGTTCAGCTTCATTCTTTTGCATGTGGAGATCCAGTTTTCCCAGCACAATTTGTTGAAGAGACTGTCTTTTCCTCCACTGGATGGTCTTGGCGTCTCTATTGAAAGTCATTGACCATGTATGTGAGGGTTTATTTCTGGCCCTCTATTCTGTTCCATTGGTCTATATGTCTGTTCTTATGCCAGTACCACATGGTTTTGATTACTGTAGCTTTGTAGTAAGTTTTGAAATCAGAAAGTCCTCCAACTTGGGTCTTCTTTATCAAGATTGTTTTGTCTATTCAAGATCCCTTGAGATTCCATGTGAATTGTAGGATGAGTTTTTCTATTTCTGCAAAAAATGTCATTGTGATTTTGATGGGGTAACATTGAATCTGCAGATCCCTTTGAGTAGTATTGTCATCTTAACAATATTAAGCTTTCCAATCCATGAGCTTGGGATGTCTTTCCATCTTTTTACGTCTTCTTTAATTTCTTCCAGCAACGTTTTGTAGTTTTCAGTGTACAAATCTTTCCCCTCCTTGGTTAAGTTCATTCCTAAGTATTTTATTCTTTTTTGATGCTTGTAAATGGAATTGGTTTCGTGTGTGTGTGTGTGTGTGTGTGTGTGTGTGTGAGGAAGATCAGCCCTGAGCTAACATCCATGGCAATCCTCCTCTTTTGGCTGAGGAAGACTGGCCCTGGGCTAACATCCCATCTTCCTCCACTTTATATGGGACGCCGCCACAGCATGGCCTGACAAGTGGTGCATCAGTGTGTGCCGGGGATCCGAACCTGGGCCGCCAGCAGCAGAGCGCAAGCACTTAACTGCTACACCATGGGGCCGGCCCCTGGAATTGGTTTCTTAACTTCCTTTTTGGATTGTACACTGTTAGTGCATAGAAATGCAACTGATTTTGACATGTTGATTTTGTATCCTGCTACTTTGCTGAATTTGTTTATTACTTCTAACAGGTTTTTTTTGGGTGTGGAAACTTTAGGGTTTTCTATATTAAGAGCATCATCTGCAAACAGATAATTTTACTTCTTCTTTTCTGATTTGGAGGCTTTTTATTTCTTTTTCTTGCCTAATTGCTCTGGCTACAATTTCCAGTACTAAGTTGAATAGAAGTGGTGAAAGTGGGCAACTTTGTTGTTATAGACTGAGTGTGTTCCCCCAAAACTCATATATTGAAAACCTAACCCCCAAGGTGATGGTATTAGGAGGTGGGGGCTTTGGGAGGTGATTAGGCCAGGAGGGTGGAGCCTTCTTGCATGGGATTAGTGCTCTGATAAGGAGACCCTGGAGAGCTCTCTCACCCTCTTCCACCATGTGAGGACACAAGAAGAAGGCAGCTGTTTGCAGCCCAGGAGAGGGCTCTCACCAGAACCTGACCATACTGGCACCCGGTCTCGGACTTCCAGCTTCCAAAACTGTGAGAAATAAATTTCTGTTGTTTATAAGCCACCTTGTCCATGGCACTTTGTTATGGCATCCCAAACAGACTGAGACACTTGTCTTGTTCCTGATAGTAAAGGAAAAGCTCTCAGTCTTTCACCATTCAGTATGATGTGAGCTGTGGGTTCTTCATATATGGCCTTTCTCATGCTGAGGAAGTCCCCTTCTGTTCCTAGCTTGTTGAATGTTTTGAGCAAGAAAGAGTGTTGGATTTTGCCAAATGCTTTTTCTGCATCAATTGTGGTGATTGTGTGATTTTTATTCTTCATTCTGTTAAGGTGGTATATCACATTGATCGATTTTCATATGTGGATTAGTTTTGCCTGTGATAAAATCTCACATAAATGGAACCATCAGTTCTGTGGCATAATGACCATCAATCCATGTGGTTGTGGGTTGGCAGTCAGCTCTTTATCATGGCTGTATAATATTCCACAGCATGACTCAAGCACCGTGTCTTCATCCTCCTGTGATGGGCATTTGGGTGGTGTCCAGTTGGGGTGACTAGGAATGATGCTACAGAGCACATTTGTGTCGTGTTTATGTGGGGCGAGTCCCAGGAGTGGAGCTGCTGGGCTGGGTGTGGTCTCCCACAAGCGAGGAATGTTTTGATTCCAGCCCTCCGCCTGCCACATCATGGCATGTTGTGTAGACACTCATGTAACCAGACCTCTTGGGTTAGGTTTAGCGGCTGCTCCCAATTTTCCCCAGTATTGGGAATATCGCTGAGCTGTGCATTGCTGAGCCAAAGCTTTGCAAAATGGCAAGGCCTGGGCCATTTGAGGGCCCTTGGTGCCCACCGCCATCTGCCGTTCCCAACTGGGCATTCCCCAGCAGCCAGCTTCGCAAGGCTCTTGCATGCTGATGTCTCTTCAAATCTTTCCCCTCTAGCTACAAAATTAAGAGCCACTAGTGCTCTGAACTGAGCCTGGATGAATGAATGTTCCGAACTTCTCCTCAAATGGAGGGAGTTCAAGAAGCTGAGGCCACTGTGCTCATGTGTACATCTTTTGTTAATACATATTATGACACAGCTCCGTGCACAGCCCCATGCTAGGTGACGCTGGACCCATGAAAGGCCTCAGTCCTCAAGGTCCTCCAGTCTGGGCAGCAAAACCAAACACAAACACCCCCAGCCTGATGGGGTCAGGGCTGGGCCAGAGGGAAGAATTGGGGCTGGTGGACCCCAGAATGGGGAGCTGGGCCCTGCCTGGGGGTTTAGAGAAGCCTTCCTGGAGGAGGGGCCATGACGCTGGTCGTTGAGTAGGAGTTCAGCAGGTGGGGAGGTGATGAGGTGACTCTGACAGAGGGAAGGGCACGAGAACAGACACTGAGCAGGGGGCCACACAGGGGCAGCCAGGGACGCCGCTGGGGGAAGGACTCCTGCGGAAGCAGTGGACAGCCTTCCTCAAGGTCAGCCGGCTCTGCTCCATCCCACGACCAGCTTCCACTCAACGTCCTGTAAAACTGAAGACTAGAGAGAAACTTTCTCTTACCGGATCCTTCTGCCTCAGTGGTAAGAGGACATCATTTCTGTGCCTCTGGAGAGCAATAATATGATGCCCACTGCATGCCAGGCGCTCACTGCCAGAGGCAAAAACAGCTGCTCAGGAAGGCTCAGAGCTTTGGGTTTAAACCCTCGGCTGTGGGGCGGGAAGGTGATGGGAGGCTCTGACCTGCCACCTGGGGCCAGGCGGGATCCTCCCTTTCTTGTGTCACCTCATGTAATCTTCACCCCAACAGTCGGGAGGAGAGAGTCTCATCTCCATTTACTGAGCCTCTGAGAGAGGCTTCCTGCTTGAGAATTCAGAGCTGGCGCCTCTCAGGAAATGCAGAGCCCCTGGCCCCGCCTGCCCGTCAGCCCAGGCGAGCTGGAGCTGGGAAGGGGGCCGAGACCCACCCTCGAGGCTCGTCCCTGCCAGAGGGTGACCCGGAGTAATTGCTCCACCCGGGGTTTTGTGTGATCATTTTCCCCTAATTATAAAAAGTTTGGGCAATTTCCTGATGGAGAATCAAAGAAGCAGAAAAGAAAACAAAGAAAAACACAACCTCTCCCATAATTGCTCAGCACAGAGATCATCGCTGGGGGCATTTTCCTGCACTGCTGTCCAGAATTTAAAAATGGTCTCATTACATTTTTGTTGTTATTCAAGTAATATGACTCTACTGGAGGAAAAGCAACTGACAAGATAAGCAGAAAGAAAAAATAAACCGAAATTACCTATCATTTCTAAAACAAGAGCCATTAATATTTTAGAGGGAAATATTTATTTTTCTTAGTACGCAACGCTGCGTCTACTGCAGACGACTTAGACAATACGGATCAGACAGAAAGGTGCAGCTGTTTCTTCTCATTCCTCCACCCAGAGACGAGCCCTGTTAGGTCTGCTTCTGAGGTTTTCCCACACTCATGAGACAAAGAACAGCGAGTGGTGACGAGCAAAGACTCTAGACTCAGCTCAGGTTCAAATCCCAGCTCTGCCACAGGCTGAGAGACTTTGGACAAGTAGCTTCACCTCTCTAGGCCTCAGACGCTTTGTCTGTACAGCAGGAGGGACAATAATTGTGTTAACTTCCAAGGGCACAGTGAAGATTGAGATAATGCACTTACTGTGCCCAGGACATTTTTTAAAACTTTATTCTTATAACTCTTTCCTCTGCTTACAAAAATTAGATATGCATTCCGCCCCCTACATACACACACTCACACACACACAAAAGTTGCAGCAGCTGATGTGGCAGCCACCCACCCCGCCATCGCCACCCCCTCCTCAGGCTGATCCCGCGGGGAGTCTGGAGTGTGCAGAGCACCTCAGAGCTTGTCTGCCCGGAGGCCAGGCTGTGCTGGCTCATCCAGATTCCCCTCACAGGGGCTATTTCTCTCCACTTTTCAGAAGAGGAAACTGAGGCCCAGAAAGGAGTAGGCGACTTGTCCAGGGTCCAGATTTGATCCATGTCAGGCACAAAAGAGTAAAGTGATTAGGAGAAAAGTTAACTCTTAAAAAAATTTTTTTCCTTCTATTTCATTTTAAATACAAAAATAGGTTGGGTGGGTGAAATGGATGAAGGGGGTCAAAAGGTACAAACTTCCAGTTATAAAATAAATAAGTCCTGGGATGTAAGGTACGGCATGGTGACTATAGTTTTATTACTGTGTTGTATATTTGAAAGTTGCAGGGCCGGCCCCGTGGCGTAGCGGTTAAGTGCGTGCGCTCCGCTGCTGGTTTCCGGAGTTTGGGGCCCGAGTTCAGATCCCGGGCGCGCACCGACGCACCGCTTGTCAGGCCATGCTGTGGCGGCATCCCACATAAAGTGGAGGAAGATGGGCACGGGTGTTAGCCCAGGGCCAGTCTTCCTCAGCAAAAAGAGGAGGATTGGCGTGGATGTTAGCTCAGTGCTGATCTTCCTCACACACACACAAAAAAAGTTGCTAAGAGAGTGGATCTTAAAAGCTCTCATCACAAGAAAAAAAATATTTATACCCGTGTGTGGTGATGGGTGTTAACTAGACTTATTGTGGTGAGCATTTCGCAACAGATACAAATCTTGAGTCATATGTTGTCCACCTGAGACTAACGTAATGTTATATGTCAATTATATCTCAATAAAAAATAATATATGCTCAGTGTGAAAAATTCAAGTTTACAGGGTTCTACGGAATAAAGAGAGAAAGCCCACGACCTCCTTTCTGAGGGCAGCTGGACAAGCACGCTTCCGGGGCCACACCTGCCAAGTATAAACATCCAGATACAGAAATGTAGATCTACATTCTTAACTTCACAGAAACATGATTCTGTCCTACATGTTGATCTGAAAATGGTTTTATTCACCAGCTCCGTGTTGTGAATATATACGCACATCTATACACATAGATCTACCTCATTTTTTTCTTGAATGGACCACCTTAACCCGTCTATTTGCCTTTTTTATAATATTTTTTCAAATTTGTTGTGAAGCATAAACTTATATTTTTCATTTTTCTCTATTGTTGCGGTATAGCGTACACCCAGGAACATGCGTAAAGTGCATTAATTTTAGGTGTAGAGTTTGGTTAATTTTTTATGTGGGCACACCCGGGTAATCACCACCCAGCTCAATCTGGAGGGTTCCCTTGTGCCCCGCCCGGTACATCATCTTGTTTCAAACAGCTGTATGCATTCCACTGTCTTCATAGAGCTTGTCCCCACTTTGCAAAATAGTATCTATTGTTTTCTGTTATTTTCAATATGTGATCTTAATCCTCCAGCATTGCAAGTCTTTTTATCATTTTCATTAAACTTTTTATTTTGAAATAATTCCAGATTCACGTGCAGCTGTAAGAAATAAAAGACAGAGAATTGAAAGCATATGTTCATACAAAAAGTTGTATGTGAATAATCATAGCAGCATTATTCATAACAGCCAAAAGTAGAAGCAATCTAAATGTCTGCCAAATGATGCATGGGTAAAGAAAATGTGAAATCTCTGTACAGTGAAATATTACTCAGCCACAAAAAGGAATGAAATATTGGTACATGCTACAACATGGATGGATCTTAAAAACACACTGCTGCCCCGTGGCCTAGTGGTTAAATTCAGTGTGCTCCACTTTGGTGGCCTGGGTTCAGTGCCCAGGTGCAGACCTACACCACTTGTCGGTGGCCATGCTGTGGTGGTGACCCACATACAAAATAGAGGAAGATTGGCACAGTTGTTAGCTCAGGGCAAATCACCCTCAGAAAAAAAAAAAAAAAAAAAAAACTTGATGCTCAGTGAAAGAAGCCAGACACAAAATAAAAGGCCACATAGTATATGGTTCCATTTATGTGAAACACTTGGAAGAGGCGAATGTGAAGAGACAGAAAGATTAGCGGCTGAAAGATTAGCGAGTTAGGGGGAGGGGAGAATGAGAAGTGATTGCTAATGGGCACGGAGGTTTTTTTTGGGGGGTTGTGAAACTTTTCTGGAATTAGTGCTGATGGTTGTACAACTTTATGAATATACTAAAAACCACTGAATTGAAAATTTTAAAAGGGTGAATTTTATAGTATGTGAATTATATCTCAAAGCTATTGAAAAAATACAGAGAGATCTGGGGTACCCTACACCCCACTTCCACAAGTGGGAATGTCTTGCATGACTACAGTACAGTATCACAACCAAGAAACTGACATTGATACGTTGACAGACCTTATTCAGATTTCTCCAGTTTTACATGCAGTTACGTGTGTGCCTTATAGAATTTTAAAGAAACAATAATAATAATAATGGCAGTAGTTGTTTGAGTGCCAGCCGCACAACAGGCCTACAGGGACCCAATCCCACAACAGGTCTTCGAGGTGGGGACTGTCCCCCACAAGAGGCTCAGAGTAAGAAAGGGCTTTGCCACAGGTTGAATGTTTGTATATGGCGTGAGGTAGGGATCAAGGTGCACATCCATACGTTCCACATGGATATCTGGCTGCTCCAGGACAATTTCCTGA
The DNA here is from genome assembly GCF_020826845.1 of Diceros bicornis minor. Taxonomy (NCBI): domain Eukaryota; kingdom Metazoa; phylum Chordata; class Mammalia; order Perissodactyla; family Rhinocerotidae; genus Diceros; species Diceros bicornis. The sequence continues at coordinate 6,504,029 of NC_080759.1, read as the reverse complement.
AAAGCCCATCTGTGTCCATGCTTACACAGGGAACCAGGGATGGAGCAGGGATTCCAACTCCGATCTGCGTGACTCAACTCAAGCAGTCTCCAGGTCCCCTGTGGCCTGTCCTAAGGGCCAGCCAGCCCAGCAAGCTTTGCCCTGTCAGCAAAGTGCAATGACATTGTGGAGCATCTGCCAAAGGAAGCAGGGCGGGGAGGCGCGGACCGGCTCAAACTTGCTTCCTTCCTGCAGGGATGGTGAAACAGCTCACTCTGCCTCCTGCCCGCCCAGACCCCACCTTTGTTAATATTTTTCTTTTCCTGCCTTCTTCTGAGGGGAGGGGGGAGCATCTGGCTGTGTGTGTGTTCCCTGTGTGGAAGGTCCAGCACGTCTTTGCCAAGGGGAAGCTCAAGGTCATGCTCAGGTCCAGCGCCTTCCTCCACTGGGAGATGTGGATGTGAGACTCCCAGGCCACCCTCAGACCTGCCCAGTGCCCCTCAAGTCTCCCCAAGTCAGGGAAATGCTCCATCAAACACCAGACATCCAGGAGTCTCCTTAGACTCCTCTCTTCCCTCAGCCTCCGGAACATTCCCCCACTTAGCTAACTTCTCATGATCCCTCGCCCCACGCAGGCAGACCTTCTCTCCCCCGGAGGCTGACCCTGCTCATCTTTGGTCTCCCTGACACCACCATGCCCCAGTCCCTTCTCCCTACAGCAGCCACAGGGAGCTTTCCAGAACTTAAAAACCACACCAAGTTATTCCCCCGCTCAAAACATGCCTGTGGCTCCCATCACCCTAGAATAGAAACCCCTCACTCTCTGCAGCCCCTGAGGAGGCCCAACCCCTGCCCATCTCCCTGGCCTCCTCTCCCTCCCTCTCTACCTTGCTCACCCTGCTCTAGCCTCAGCACCTCCTCCATGCTCCTCAAACATGCCCAGATCCTTTCCACTTCAGGACCTTTGCATGTGCTGTGCCCTCCACCTGGGATGCCCTTCCTCCTGATCTCATGTGCCTGACTTCTTTGCCTCCTTTGGGTTTCAGGTCAAATGTCAGCTCCTCAGAGGGGACTCCTTGCCTCTCCTGGAGACAGTAGCGCCACCTCCATGCTCTCCAGGCCATCCCCCATGTCCTGTTTGATTTCTTTCTCAGTACATATTGTCGTGTGTCCTCTCCTTGTTTATATTTTTGCCTTTTATGCTTATTGTACCCCTCCCCACCCAGCCCAGGGCCCAGGACATGGTTAGGCCTCAAAATATCTTTGTAGAATGAATGAGTGAATGGATGAATGAGTGAACAGACTGTAGGGGTTGAGCGACCAGAAGTGACAAGAACTCCTTCTGAGGCCCAGGTATGGGCTGGACTGTTGACACTTTCCCCAATTTGGAGAAGCCCCCAGGCATGAACAGGGCCAGGGCCAGGGGTGGGGGTGGGAGGAGGTGGGGGTGCAGCTCAGGCCCCAACTCCGTGCTCGCTTGCCTGCATGCCCTGGGGCAACTCAGCCTCAGTTTCCTTCTCTGGAAGACCTGCGTAATTATAACTGCGGCCTCCTCCGCCCTCCTCCATGGGCCAGGGTGGGGTCCAGCCACGACAGCTGCTGTCATCACATGGTTGAGAAGCCAGGAGGCCTGCCAGCACCTAACCAACGCTGACCAGAGCCGTGGTTCCGCTCCATGCCTCCTTCCGTGCTCCTCTCTGCCTCCCCGCCCCTGCCCCGTGGGATGCTTCATCTCCCCGGCCCCCATGCCCTTCCTGAACCCCCAACTTGGAGACAAGATGGGGCATTTGGGCCCCGGGGACCCCATCCCCACCTCACCCCAGTGAGGGAACATCCACAGGACCTTGAGCTTCATGGCAGCCCAGATGGGGAAACTGAGGTACAGAGAGTCTTCCCTAGCTGCCCAGCCTTGAGAAGGGAGCCGAGGCCGGGGTCTTCTGAGTGACGCCTCTCTGGACCTCTCCGGGACAGGCTGAGGATGGGCCCAGGGGGGTACCTTGTCCACCCTGAGGCCCAGAGTAGAAAGGGGTAAAGCCAGGGTGCTCCTGAGATGGGGGTGGGCGGGGTGGGCAGGCTGGCTCCAGGCCCTGCAGGACAGCAGCAAGGGCTCCCCAGACACACCGGCTTCTAAATGCCGACAAGTGCTCGGTGCATGTGGGCCCAGAGTGGAGGAGAGGCGGTGATTCTGAGCACCTTCCGTCAGACACTCAGGAAATACACCTCTCTCTCGTTCCCTCCCTCCCTCCCTCCGTCCCTTCTTCCTTCCTTCCTTTGAGCATCAATGTGAACTCATGGATCTTGAACACATTCGACGTGCTTCAGTCCATCGGGTCCTCAAGCCGGCTCTTGCTCACTCATCCCATCTTTAGCTCGCGGGCACCCTTCAGGGTTTTGCTCCTTTGACATGATCCCGATCTTCAGAAGCTTCCTTGCTTTCTGTTATCACAAGACACTCCTGGCTCCTCTGGCGCATTTCTGCCAGGACCTGGAAGCAGCCCTCCCTCAGCAGCCGCGGCTCCTGTGGTGGGAGTGGCGAGTGGCGTTTAGAGACCATGCCGGCAGCAGGGAGCTCGCTGCTTCTGGGCCTTTCCGGAGGACGGAGCCAGGGCCCACTTTTTCTTTTCAAGAGACAATATGTTCTGTGTTCCTACTAATTTTTCAATTCAATTATCTAGGTTGGCAGAATTTTACTTAACTTTCCTGCTTTTATATTTGTACATCTTTCCTGTAACTCTGAAAATCTTGGTTCCTAACATTAACAAAATTACTTATTGCTTTGGTTTTAAAATATACGTAATAGTTTCAGAATAGCAACACCAATATTATCACTAATACGATGATTGTCAAAAACAGCTTAAGATTTTTTACAGTTCTTTTTGTCCTTGGGGGGGAGCCCATGAGGGCGTGTACTGCGCACTGTGTTCAGACAGCCGTGTTTTAAAGTCATCTGAAATAACTCCTGCTTGTGGGGCTGAGACACCAACTCAAAAACACAATTAGGTTCATTTGTCTCATTTTGATTTCAAGTTTTTTGGCTCTCTCTCTCTTTCTCTCATTTAATTTTGTTTTGTAACCATGTAAAACATTTACATGATCCCAAAGCTACATTTACAAAACAAGATGAACTCCGAGAAGTCAGCTTTTCACCTGTCCCTTTCATCCTGTTTCTTCCTTTAAAATTTTGAGGTTTATTCTTCCATTTTAAATACAAGCAAATAAATATACATTCATAGTCTCCCTTTGATAAATGACAGCATATTACACGAACTTTCCCCTACTTCGCTCTTTGCACTTTATAACGTACCTTCGCGGTGACTCCAGTAACACGCAGCTCTGCCTCAATGCACTGCACAGTGTGTGCTCCGCTGGGTGGACGCACGGGCACTTCATCCCGCTGCCCCACTGGGTTGTTTCCAGTGTCAGTTATCACTGCATGTTGTACACACATCTTTTTGGAATAGATCCCTAGAAACAGGATTGCTGATTCAAAGGATGAATGAACATGTAGATTTGCTACATACTTCCACATTCCCTTCCATCACCACGCCATTATACTACTTTACATTCCCACCAACAATGAATGAGAGTACCTGTTTCTCCACAGCCTCACCAAGGATGTAGGGTCACACGTCTATCTCCATGTTTTTTTTGTGTGTGTGTGTGAGGAAGACTAGCCCTGAGCTAACATCCGTTGCCAATGTTCCTCTTTCTGTATGTGGGATGCTGCCACAGCATGGCTTGATGAGCAGTGCATCAGTCCGCACCCGGAATTTGAACCTGCGAACCCCGGGCCACTGAAGCAGAGTGCGCAAACTTAACTGCTATGCCACCAAGCCGCCCATTTGTTTTTTTTTCCCCAAACAAAATGAAAATTTAGTTTCTCTCTTATAAAATTCCAGAGGTAGATGGTCCAGGGCTCACATTGTAACTGCTCCACAAAGTCCTCTGGATTCAGCCTCCTTCTATCTTGGCCTCCATGCCCAATGTCTCATGGTCCAGTATGGCTGCTTCAGCTCCAGCCATCACATCTGCATTCCAGGCAGCAAGAAGGAGGAAGAGATAGAGAAGGTGGCAAAGAGGGTGCCCTCCATGTAGTTTTAACTTGCATTTCTCTTATTAGAGTGAGGTTAAGCATGTTTTCAGGGCTATTGCATTTATTTATTGTGATCTCTTGCCTCTTTTTTATTATGGGGTAGTTGATTTTCCTTATTTTTGGAAACTATATATTAGGAATATTAACCCTTTGTGATATAAGTTGTAAAGATTTTTCCCACTTCATCATAAAACATTGCTAATGATATTTGTTGACATGCAAAAGTTTTATTTTACACATACACTTTCTGTTCTTACTTCTGGGCTCTGAATGGTCTTTAGGAAAGTGCTCTCCACTCCCAGACCGTAGGGGAACGTGCAATCATCTTCTAGTGGTTGTAGGGTGTGTGTTTACAAGGACTTCTCTGGTCCATTAGGAATTATCCTACTGTACCTAGTGAGGTATGGACCCGATTTTATTTATTTTCCCCCAAAGCCCCAGTAGATAGTTGTATGTCATAGCTGCACATCCTTCTAGTTGCTGTATGTGGGACACGGCCTCAGCATGGCGAGAGAAGCGGTGTGTCGGTGTGCGCCCAGGATCCGAACCCGGGCCGCCAGCAGCGGAGTGCGTGCACTTAACCGCTAAGCCACGGGGCCGGCCCTGGACCCGATTTTATACTTTTTTGTATGACTATCTGGTTAGCCCTACATCCTTTTCCCTCTCATGGATTTGAAACTGGGGGGAGGGAAGGCTATTTTGGCCAGGGTGGTGGCATTTGAGCTGAAGGAACAGCCAGTCAGGAGGAAGAGCTGAGGGAAGGCTGTCCAGGCAGTGGGACCAGCATGTGCAAAGGCCCTGAGGTGGGTATGTTGTTGCTCTGTGCCAGGACCAGTAGGGATACTCTTGGCTGGACAGGAGTGAATGAGGGAGAGAGTGGAGGGAGGTGAGGGTGGAGAGGGGAGGTGTCTGACTGTATTCTGAGGCCACTGGGGAGCAGGGAAGAGACCAGCTCTGGTGCACAAAAGGCCCCTTCTGGCTTGGGCTTGGCGTACCCATTTGTCAGATGTGGAGACTGAGGCCTAGAGAGGCACGGGGGAGTGGGGCGAAGACAGGAGGTGAGGATCGAGACCCCATTTCCCTGACGAGGAGCTGAGGCCAGACCCTTTTCCTCTCCCCCAGTGCGTGGACAACGTGGCCTGGCAGCCTCTGCTACAACCGCCTCAAGTTGCTGCGGGAGCGGACGCCGCAGTGCGTGCGCGAGCACCCGCGGCTACGCCGCCTAACCTCGGCACCAGCACATCCTCGACCGCGGGGGCTCGAACGCCCTTGCGCCACACAGGTGCGCCGTCCGCCCCGCCCCAGCCCCGCCCACCAAACGGGGCAACCCCGCCCCCAGCCTCACCCCGGGGCCCCGCCCACCCCGCGAGGAGCCCCGCTCCGCCAGGCGAGCCCCCGCCGCCAGTTCCCCTAAGCCCATCCCCTGTGCTGAGCACAGGTGCGCCCCGCCCGGGCCCCACCCGATGGGGTAGCCCCACCCCGCCAGCTGCGCCCCGGCTTCAAGTCCTCTCCTCTCTGCCCGCAGCTGTGTGGCCTCTGGCAACCCGCTGACCTTCTCTGTGCCCTGCCTTCCCCCTCTATACAGTGGACACGGGAATAGCCTCACCCCAAAAGCCGCCTCTGCCCGTCCTTGCTGCCGGCATGTTACGTCGCTCTCCGGACCTCAGCTTTCGCCTCTGTAGAATGGATGCTGGTGGAGCCCTTTCCTCAACACTGGGCCCCTCGTTTCCCAGCTGTGACAACTTGGGCAAGCTCCTTAACTGCTCCGTGCCTCAGTTTACCCACTCAGTGGGCTATTGGGAGAACGAACTTTGAGGATGTAGATTGGACCCTCAGCGTGCAGCCGGCACTCAATAAATGCTCAGGGATTGTTCGCTCACTTCCTCCAGGAGAGGAGAGTCGGCAACAGGCCGTGGTTGAAGGAGGAGCCAGGAGGTTGGGGGCCTGGGGCGGGCACTGAACCTCAGTTTCCTTTTCTGCAAAATGGGCCCATGAGGTTGTGGCGAGGCCACAGGGGAATCCGCAGTCTGGACTTGAAGACAGCACATAGCGGGAGCTTTAGAACTGAGGGATCCCTTCTGGTAGCGTCAGGAACTGCTCAGTCAGCCGGGTTGGTCCCCCCTCACCCTGGGGACCTTCACCGTAGGCGCTGCCTTGGGCAGACCTGAGGGGTCCAACAGAGGGCCTGGCACCGGAGCACACTGGCGCTTTTGAGGAGAGTTTCCAGCCTGGTTGGAGTGGGCAGGCGCCGGGAGGGGCAGGCCCTGGACGGCTGAAGCCCAGGAGGTGTGTGTGTGTTGGTGGGGGGCTCGTCCCCTGCTGTTAGCAGGACCCTTCCCCACCTGGGCCTCCTGAGGGCCAGACTGGAGCTGGGGGGCGGGGGGGGGGGGCGGGGAGCAGAATGTGGCTTTCCTGCCATTTTATGGGGCACCTGGCAGAGGGAGGGGCTGAGAAGCCAACTTTCAATCTTCCCTAGCTGGACAGTTTAAAAGCCTCCGGAAACTGAGTCCTGGCCTGGAGTGGGCCTGGCTCTCCTCACATCTGCTCCGCAAAGTACACTTCACTCCCAACTCGCCCCCCAAACTTCTTACAGATTGGGCCATTGGGAAGAGTTGGGAGGGTGGGAAGGGTTCAAACTCCAGTGCTGCCCCTGCCCCTCTGCCCCTGTGGACCCGTGGCCTGTGGCTGGGGACTCACTTTCTGCATCTGTGACACTGGGATGTTCATGCCGAGCTTGGCAGGTCAAAATCCCAGGCGTGAGGAGGGTCTGGCCAGGCGTGCCTGTGCAGGCGGGGGGTCCTCTTTAGAGGGCTGTAGAAAGAACGAGCAAATCCAGCCCACGTGGCATTCAACTGCTAACTGTTTGATATTGGTAGTGGCTTTGGGGCCTGTCTTAGTTTGGGGCCCCCAGAAGCCGACCCCAGGAAGCCCTTGTGAGGGGTGGAGACCCAAGACGGAGAGGGAGGGAGCCCTGCAGGTGACACCGTGGGCAACAGGGGCTCGGTCCTGCTGAGGACCTCAGGGAGACAGCACGGAGCACACGTACTGGTTCCTGGGAACCAGGAAGGCGCTAGGGGCACAGAGGAGCCCCCACGGGTGACGGCTCTTCACACTGCATCTTGGTGAGTACTCGCCAACCCTGGCGCCTGGCGTTGATGCCGACCTGTAGCTCAAGTGACTGAGGCCCAGAGAGGGTGTGCACCTGCCCCTTTTCACACAGCCAGCACAGGGCAGGCCTGGGTTTCCCCTAGGGTCTCTGTGGGACAGGCTGGCTCTCAGCAAAGCCCCGAGCACTTCCCCAATGTTCTCTCCTGCCCCCAGATGACAGGTACCTACCCAAGGCCCACAGCCACCGCCAAGAGATGGTCACCATGGAAGAGGCCCTGTGGCCCCCAGGCCGTGGGCTCTGTGGAGCTGTGTCCCCAGAAGGGAAGGCCACCACCTCCTTGGTCATCAGCTTGATCCATGGCCAGTCTCTCCCTCAGCACAACTGATCCCTTCAGCCGCAAAGACATCCTGAGTCCACCCACTTCTCTCCCCAACCCCTGCCCAGTCTCCTCCCCGAGGCCCCCAGCCCTGCCTCCAACCCTCCCGCAACTCCCTATTGTGGCTGCAGGGGCTTTCTCCAGATCATCCTGTGACGCCCAGCCCAATAGGAATAAGACCCCAACTCCCCTCTGAGACTCTGCCCCATCTTGCCCCTCCCGATGCTCCCACCCCCGCGTGAGCTGAGGCTGCTCTCTGCCTCTCTGCATCTCATTCCCTCTGCTGGGCTTTGCACATACACTGCCCTCTTCCAGGAGCACCTTCTCCCGTGTCTGCCCCTTTCACCCAGTTCTTCTATCCCTTAGCTCCAGCTACCCCCCAGAAGCTTTCCCCAGCTCCCCCAGCACAGGTCAGGCCCCCTGATATAAGCTCTCATAAAACCAGTTCTTTTCTTTCCAAGTGGGTCTGTTCAGACTTAGACGTTCATTTCTGTGACTGTGTCTTTTGTGCTTGATTGTTGCTCCATGAGGGCAGGCCCAGGTCTCTGTCCCCAGTAGCATCTCAGGCTCAGCCCAAGGCTGGCACACAGTAGAACTCAATGCATGCTGAATAAACCTCCCCGCCCCCCAGGCCAGGACCTTCCTGTGTGTGCAGCCCTCTCTATTCTCTCTCCCAGAAAACATTTATTAAGTGTCAACTGTGTGCCCCACGTGATCCACAGGATCGCAGGCTGGGGAAGGACCCGCCTCCCGCAATCTCAGCCCCTGAGCTCCCTGAATGTCCCTCTCTCAGTGCCACATGTCTCTAAAGCATCCTGAGTCTCAGGCCATCCTCCTTGTCTGCTCTGGGCCCCTGAGCTGGTCACCAGGCAGAGCCCTGATGCCTCTCACTCCTAAGCCCATGTCCACTCAGGTCCCTGATCCTGCCAACCTCCTTCCTCAGTTCTCAGCTGCATCGCTCCTGCTGTTCCCACGGCCTCCCTGGTTCCCACCCGGACCCCTCCTGGCCTCCTTCCCCGGACCCCTGGGCCCAGCCACCCCAGGGGGCTACACCTGGCCGACCTCCCCTCCTCACACCCTTCATGGCCCCCTCAGGTAGGACAAGAGGGCTCTGCCCCAGCCCTGCCCACCTCAAGGCCCTCCCCCTGTGCAGGGCGTGCTGAGGCTGGGACCCGGAGGAGGCCAGACGAGAGGCCTGGGGTCCTTGTGCTCACTGCTCACCCGCCTCACCCAAAGGCTGCCCGGCCGCAGAGGGAGCCCAACTCTGGAGGTCAGGGCAGCCTGCAGCTCAGCAGCCCCCAGCTCCAGCCGCCAAGGCCTCCCATTTGCATCCTCAGGGTTGAGCGTGCAGCTTCCTCCAGTGGCTGAGGCGCTGCCAGCTCTGCCTTGACGAGTGCTGGCCTGAGACCCTCCTCACTGCTCCGGGGCCCCACACTTCACCCACTGCGTCCCCCTGGCCAGGTGCCCTGGCCTGGCGGCCAGGTACATGCCGCCCCCTCCCCTAGTCCCGACCATGCCACTGAGGCAGGGACCGAGGGCATCTCACTCCCATTCACAGGCAAGGGAATCGAGGCCTCGCAGCACACTAGGATTCGAACCCTGAATTCAGGGTCCTCAGCTGTCTTAACCACTCTCCTACGAGCCCACAATGATAATTGACAAGTGTTGAGTGGCCTCAAAGCCAGGGACATCCTGTCCATTTCAGGAGCAGGTATCCAGTGGCCTCAAAGGCTGAGCACGGCTTTGCCAGGGGGAAGGAAGAAGGGTGCTCCCTGGGAGGGCACCACCGGCGGGTGGGGGGGGCGGAGGGGATATTCAGGTTAGCCCTGGGCACAGTGTCACTGCATTGGAGGAGACAGTGGGAGAGAGGGCCGAGCTGGGTCACACAGGGCTTCGGATGCATGTAAGAACCACAACCACTACCAGCATTTATTGAGCACCTACTGCACGCAAGCTGCCTGGTGCTGAGTGCTGTTTTTATATGATGACTTCTCGAAAACTGAGCCTTGCAGCGGGCTAGGGCAGGATGGAGACGGGCCCCCACCCTGCAGCCTGCTTTCTCCCTTTTTTTCGGCAGGTTAATTCAGGCGTCTCGCAGGGAAGCTTGTCTGGCTGTCATCCGGCTGGCAGGTGGACGCAGGACGGAGGGGCGCCTCTGCTACCTCCATGCAAGTCCCCACCAGGGGCTTCTGTTGGGTTTCAAAGAAACCTCAGTCCAGAGAGTGTAAATGCTGCCCAGGGACCAGGAAAACCAACCAAGGGGTCCCCAGGGCTGCAGCTTTGTGCTTGGGGACAACTGCAGGTGTCAGTCAAGCCATGAGAGAGGGTAACGCTTCTCCCTCCAGCTGCCTGCCCCAGCAAGCCCTGCTGCCTGGCCACTTATGGCCCAGAGGCCCCCCGGGCAGCCCCCACTGGCCCTCACCTTGGGAAGCCGCCCCTGGGGAGGCGCCTGTCCACCCCGAATCTGCTTGATGAAACACACGCGGGTCACTTGCCCTCGGGTTTTTAGACAGAAATCAAGGAAAATACAGACAAGCAGAGAGGGGTGAGAACTGTGCGCTCCCCCCCCGGGAGCCTCTCCTTTGCCAGAATGCCTTTTTCTGGGTCTTGCCTGGCTGGGGTCCCTCTGTCATGTGTCATGTCTGGCCTCTCTGTTGGACATGATAGCAACAATTGGGTTGTGACTGTTGTTTCATAAACTTTCGTTTATTCAACAAATATTTACTGAGGACCTACTATGTGCCCAGCTCAGCTAGTGAATAAGTGAATGAATGAATGAAATGATTCCAGGGAGTGATGAGAGCTGTGAAGACAAATTGGAGGACAGAAGGAAAGTGCTGGAAGGGGTATGGGGGGTTGGCTGTGGTAATGAGTGGAGGCTTCCTGGAGGAGGTGATACTTGAGCAGAGTTCTGGGGACTTTCTGGAAGTCTGAGACCCCAGGTTGGGATCTCTGATTTTTTTTTTTATTCAGGTAAAATTCATATAACATAAAATTAGCCATTTTAAAGTGTACAATTCTGTGGGATTTAGTGCATTCACGATGTTGTGCAACCACCACCTCTATCTAGTTCCAGGACATTTTCGTCACCCTAAAAGGAGACCCCCATACCTATTAAGCAGTCACTCCCCATCCCCACCTTGGGGGACTCTGATTTTAATCCACATCTTGCAAAGCCGATATCTTTAATACTTATTTTCAAATGTCAGACATTCAGAGAAGTGGACACATTCACCCATGGCTGCTGGGAGCAGACTGAGATACAGGCATCCCACAGGGAAGGAGGTGTGGCCCTAAATTTCCATTAAAAGCCTTGAAAATGTGTTATTCCACTTTTAACGCTCTCTCCAAAAGGCATCCCTCGAGGAAGCAACCTAGTTGCCCAATCACAGGGGATCAGTTTAATAAATCATGGAAGAGGCGCCAGATGGATGATTATGAAGCCCTTCAACACAAGAGGGTAGGCTCGTGTTGACCGGTGTGGAGAGTGGGCCTCCACTAATGACCCGTGTGTACGGTATGATTCCATTTCAGCTAAGAAAAACAAAGAGAAAGAAAAAAAATCTAGAATAAAATGGACCGTCATGTTACTAACAGTGATTTCTGGGTGTTGATTTTATTTTTAAAATTTCATTCACTCAACAGATACTGATGGAGGACCCACCGCGGGCCAGCCTGCGCCGAGGGCAGGGCCTGCTTCTGGAGTTTGTTTTCTTTGCCAGTGTCTTTTAAGTTACCAGGGAGCACCAGACACGTCATAAATGGGTAATAAAAATGCATTCAGGGAATAAATGCTATGACAAGGGACCTATTTAGATTGTTTACGTCATGCTTGTCTGTTTTCTGAAAACGTTTTTACACTGAGCACATTCTACTTTGGCAATCAGAAGAGAAAACACGCAAAGCTGTTTCTATTAGAAAACGTATGTGTGTGTGTCCCAGGCCCTCCCAGCCTCCCATCACGGCCAACCCTCTTCCCAGCCGCCCCTCCTGGCCTCTCACCAAGAGTAGAGCTGATACATCCCAGCTCCTGGAGTCTGTGGTGGGGCTGGGCTCCTGGAAAATGTGCAGTTAAGTTGAGACGTAGAGATTTCCAGGTGGGGGATCTGAGGCTCAGAGAGGGAAAGTAACCTGCCCAATGTCACAGAGCACATAGTGACAGTGAAAGCTGTCTGCCCCTGGAGCTCCTTCTGCTCCCTGGAGTGGACTCAGGCCAAGCCTGGATTCCTTCCTTCCCTGCAGCCATTTTATTGGGTTCATATAAATGGCTTCATTACTGATGAGGGGACTGCATTCCACATGGAGGCTTGTTTGATTCCTCAACGGGCCATGGGCAGAAGTTGGTGGTCTTCTCCTTGGTACCCACCTCACACTGGTGCTGCTGGGCCCCTGGGAAGCATTAGCCCATGACCCTCAAAGAGCCCCCTGTCTGAGGAAGCCAAGTCAGATACACTCGCTCTCAGCTCCATGGGGTCAGGCCTGGGCAAAGCACTCTGTCTGAAGAGTCTGGAGGGCTGCATGGAGGAGGGGACACAGAGTTGGGGCTTGAAGAATGAATAGAAGTGTGTTAGGCTGAGAAGTGGAAGAATAGCTGGGTGGATACATGGATGGAGCTGCTGGGGGTGGATCATGGATGATGCCTGCATCCGTGGGAGGGCAGGCAGATGGGTGGGTGGGGGGCAGATGGGTAGTGGAAGGGTGGGTGGGTGGGTAGTGGATGGGTCAGTGATTGGGTAGATGGATGGGTGGGAGACTGGGTGGATGAGTGGGTGGGTGGATGGATGGGTAGGTAGGTGGGTGGATGTGTGGATGGATGGGTGGGTAGGTGGGTGGATGGGTGGGTGGGAGATTGGGTGGATGGGTGGATGGGTGGGTGGGTGATTGGGTGGATGATGGATGGGTGGGTAGGTGAGTAGATGGGTAGATGGATGGGTGGGTGATTGGGTGGATGGGTGGATGGGTGGGTGGGTGATTGGGTGGATGATGGATGGGTGGGTAGGTGAGTAGATGGGTGGAGGGATGGGTGGGTGATTGGGTGGATGGGTGGGTGGGTGATTGGGTGGATGGGTGGATGGATGGGTGGGTAGGTGGGTGATTGGGTGGATGGATGGATGGATGGGCAGATGGGTGAGGGGGTGAACAGTCAGGGAGTAGAAAGAAGGAGCTTGGCCTTGGGCCTCAACAATCTCTAAGGCCCCACCCTCAGCCTACCCCTGAGAGCCCAGTGTGAAAGGTCAGGGTGGTGGTGGGCCACAGGCCCCCCGCGTTACAGCTCCTTCTCCAACCTGGCCTCCACAGGGGGCTCTTCAAGGCTGGCTGCTCCTCCCGCGAGACTCCAGACACCTGCTGTTGAGCGGAGCCTGATGCTGCTCACCACCATGGAGACCAGCACCGGGTGCTGTAACTACCAGTCGGTGGAGGGCGCCGGGGGGTGGGACTCGCAGGCCGTCCCGGCCAGCTGCACCTGTCTGTCTTGGACAGGGCACCACCGCTGTTTCCCAGCTGGGCTCGGAGAGGTCCCCCCAGGAGAGGGTCCAGCTCGCTGCGGCTGCCCTGGGAGTGGCTGCTCTCCGAGGTCTGTACCTGTGTGTTTGCCTTCCTGTTCCTCAATCTCCTGACCTGGAGCTGGCACAGGGACACGTGTGCCCGGGCGCCCCAGGCCCTGGAGAAGGCCCCGCCCCCACAGCCGACTTGGGACCGCCCACCACCTGGCAGGCACTGTGGGGGCCCCGCAGCCCCTCCTCCCTCCTGCCCTTCCTCGTTGCCTCCCTGTAAGGTGTCCCCAGAACAGCGGTGACACCCCCAAGGACTCAGCCCAGCCACCAGACATATCCTCCTGGGCCCCAGGACAAACGCCAAAGCCTGAGGGACCCCAAGAAGTGACTAGGACCCCCGGGATGTGGTGGGACTGACACCCCTTCCCCAGACTCCAGCTCCCTGCTCCCTGTTCACTTTGGGATTAGTTATAACAGAGAATTAAAGGGTTTTGAGAAGCAGGGACCACAGTTCCCAGAATTCTGGAATCCCAGCCTTTGGGGTACCCAAGATGTGACCAGGAGGCTGAGTCCCAGTTGCCCCCCCACATTCAACATCCTTGCCACCGTTTTGGGAGGGGGAAGGTCCCCGTGGGTCCCTCTGCTCTTGGGCACACCCCCTTCCCTCTCTCAGACTCAGTTTCCCCAGCTGTAAAATGTGGCGGTGGAAGCTCCCACCAAGGGCCAGCTCCTGAGTTCAGTGCTCTGGTGTCACTGTCTTAAAGTTCTGAATAAGTCTTTGACAAGGGCCCCTGCATTTGCCTTTTGCGCTGGGGCCTGCAAGTCACGCGGGCTCTCCTGCAGCATCCAGCAACAAGCGTTTCTCGGGTGCCGGGCTGTCAGTTCCTGCTCAGGAGGACTCTTCAGGCCCAGGAGCTGTGGCTGCTGCTCTCAGGCCTCCCAGCTAGGATAAGACAGGGCAGCATTCGAACCCAGGCCCCTGACTGCGGCCTGTGCAGAGTGTCTCTCCTGTGTATGCGGTCGGTGCCCAATGTGTGACCCACTCTCTGTCCATCAGTGGCTCTCCTCCCCCAGCCCTGGGCACAGCAGCCTCCTCTGTGACCTCCCTTGGGGCTGCAGGATCCTCGCTCAGGGAAACAGATGTTTCCGAGCAGTTGGAGGCCTGAGATTTCAGCGATAAGGCCAGGGCCAGCGGCTTCAGGGCCCGTGAGAGAGAGAGGAAGGCAGGACAAGCAGAAAGGAGGTTGTTGAGACAGGCTTCCTCCCCCAGGCCCTGGGAGGCATGTGAGCTCAGAGCCTGTGGCCATCTCCAAAGATAAATGGTAGTGCTAATAAGAACACCATTTGTGTGTCAAGCACAGCCCAGGACGCCCTCTGCACAGTGATGGCGGGGAGGAAAGCATTAGAATCACCCTCAGTCCATTCGCGTGTGGTGCCCTGGTCAATCTTATCTAAATGTGTGAAAGCAGATCATGTCCCTCTCCTGCTCAGAAGCCTCCCATGGCTCTCCAGTGCTCTGAGTATAAAGTTTACACTCTTCGCTGGGGACCACAAGGCACCCTGTGACCCCACTTACGGAGCTCCCTGCCCACACGGCCCCACATTCTAGCCCACAGCTCACCCTGCTCTGGCCACACCCACCTCCTCGGACCTGAGCAAGGAGCTGAGCATATTCCCGCCTCAGGGCCGTGGCACATGCTGTTCCCCCAAATCACCAGCTCCTCAGGAGCAGCCTTTGCCGACCACTCGTCTTTGCCTGTTGCTTTGCCTGGTTTTCTTTCCTTCAAAAAATGCTGTCAGAAGTCATCCGACTTGGTCCTCTTTGTCATCCGTCTTGTCCACCAGAGAGCTGGAGCGCCTTGAGGGCAAGGCCTCCCACAGGGCTGGCACCTAGTAGGTGCTCAATACACACGAGACAGCAGATGAAGGAGGAGGAGGAAACAGAGGCCCAGGGCGGCCCCCAGCGCGTCCATGGACACGGGCTGTCGGAGCCCTGGAGTCTGAGCCCAGATTGGACCAAACTGACCTGCAGCCAAGTGAATGCCCCTCCCCCTCCATGGGAAAATAAGCCTCTGGAGGCTGCAGGAGCCGGGCCTGGGCTCCCAGACTCGGGCTTGAGGCCCGGCTTTTCCTCTCGGCCAGCTTTTAATTTGAGGAATCAGCTTAAGTCCCTTGAGCCTCAGTTTCCTCTTCTATAAAAATGGGGTTAGAGGGTGGGTCAAGGAGGCAGCCCCGGGGGGTTCCCGCCTTGGGCTGCCACAGCATGTGTCCTCCTCCCCCAGTGTCCCCTCTGTGCTGTCCCATATTGGGTGACAATGGGGCCCCTGAGAGGCCTTGGCCCGAGCTGGGACATCGAGGAGCCCCCGGTCTGGGGTGGAGGCAGAGCCGGACACAGACCCCACCTTGTCCCGGGGGTCAGGGTTGGGGGAATGGAGGGAGTCTGGGAAGCCTTCCCAGAGGAGGGGGCGTCGAAGCTCACGTTCCAGGCCATAGGTGGGCCCAGCGCAAAGGCTCAGAGGTGGGGTCTGGCAGCTTGGCCAACGTCAATGAGGAGCTGGATTCTCCCTCTGACACTGGCAGGGGAGCTGTGGAAGGTCCAGAGCAGGAAAGTGAGCAATGCCAGTTAAAGGGACCACTGCGGGGCGCTGGTTTGGAGGCAGCCTGGAGAGGCGAATCCTGACTCCTGTCTGTGCCGGGGGACCAGGAATGGCCTCCCTCAGCAGACCGAGGGAGGAGACTGCAGCATCTGAGTCAGCCGGTTCCTGCAGGAACATTCGGCACCCAGCGGCCCTGTGTGGGCCGCCAGCAAGCAGGAACACGGCCCCCGGAGCCCCTCCGTGCCGCCTTCCCTGAGGCCTCCCGCTCTCTGTTCCCACAGCTGTTCCGTCAAGGCCCCAGAAGGAGAGTAGGAGGAGAGGGCAGGTGAAGGGGAGGCCATGTAGGCTGCTGGGCCAGAATCTGGGAGTTTGGGCAGAGGGGAGCATCCTGGGCAGAGGGTCCAGTGTGTCCTGGGGCTGTCCAAGCCTCAGGCCTCTACCCGAGATGGGGAAACTGAGGTTCAGAGAAAGGGAGAGTCTATCCCCATTCTGCACATGTACAGACATCTAGTTCTCTCCCAAGAGCTGAAACCCTGGCCTGGAGCCTGAAGTGTAAAGCTGATCACTTCCCTCTCTCTCTGGCTCCAAACTCTCCCATAGCTCCCCAGCACCTAGAGAGGTGAATCCTAACTCAGAACAAAGCCTACACACCTCACCACTGCCCATGAGGTCCAACCTGGCTCCTGTGACTCCCTTAGCCCTCAGTGCCCCCTACTCTCTTCCCACTCACTCTGCTCTGGCTATCCTGGCCTCCCTGCTGTTCCTCCAAAACACCCAGCCCATCCTTGCCTCAGGGCCTTTGCACATGCTGTGCCCTCTGCCCAGAGCACTCTTTGTAAGTTATTATCTTCATTTGATCCCTCAGGAAAGGTGCAAAAAGAGAAGGTCACGTGTCCAGGAACATGCATCAAGTTGGTGGGAGTGAGGTTTGCACCCTGGCCCTCTCCCACCAATGGTGCCACGTTTAAAACAGGCCTCCAGACCAGTCCACCGTGGAGCTAGATGATTCTCAGCCCCTCCAGGTCTTGCTGCCTCCAGGTGGGTGCCAAAGACCCTCAGGCCTCGGGCTCAAGTCTCCCTGCTCAGGGAGCTCCTGGGCCAACCCGACTGACCCCCAAGTCTCCCAGCGTCCCTCCTGATGTGGCCGCAATTCTTTTGCCCCACTTTCTGCCCTTCACGCAGGCAGATGGCAGAGCCCTCAAGGACGACATAGCCAAAAATAATCGGGCTCCGACCTACCTCCCCAAAGTGGGCCAGCCCCGCCCAGCCACCTGGCACGGTGCAGGTAATTAGTGCATGTGGCAAATGAGGGTAATTAGGTCTGTGGGAACCGAACCGCAGATCCAGGTCCGGAGTTTGGAGGGGGCTCGAGGATGGCCTCCCCCACCCCCAACCCGCCCTGGTCCTGGGAGCTCAAGTCCATAACCCAGAGCCAAACCCTCCCCTAGCCCCTTCATGCCTGGGCCTGAGGGGCCTGGCTCTGTCACTTCCTGGGAGCTGTTTGTTTAATGAATTAAACCTGGCCTTGGGTTGGATCTAAATTTAAGGTGGGGTCCCTGTCAAATGATAAAAACTCACCAGTATTGAGTCATCGAACTCTCCTCTGCCATGACCCCAATGTGTCCATCCAATGCTGGGAGATGCCAAGCCCGAGGGAAGCCAGGCTTCCTCAGTGCCTGCACACTTCCAGGTGCCCTCAGGCTGGGGGTCAGAGCTGAACACAGACGCCACCAGGCCTTTGGGGTCAGGGTTTGGCCAGAAGGAAGGAGGGTGTTGGGAAGAGTCCAGAGGGAGAGGAGGGAGGGCTTTTTGGAGAAGAGGGCATTGGAGGTAGGGCTTTGAGGGATAAATAGGAGTTTTCCAAGAGGACAAGGTCTGGTGGCTGGCCCAACTGACGATGCTGGGGGAAGGGGGAGAAAGAGGAGGAAGATGGCTGGAGGGGCACAAGCGCCTCAGAGCTAAAGATTTAGAGGATATCATGCCAGGTTGGACCCATTTCTGTCCTCAAGAGTTCATGCCTGGCTGGGACCCTTCAACTCCTAAAAGAGAAAATCTTAAGAACTCGGCCCAGGATCAATACCACATGCTGGACAGCCAAGAATAAATACAATGTTTATAATGGCAAGCATTTATTAAGCTCCTAGAGTCACGCCTCTTCACGCAAGGACTCCTTGGATCCTTACAGCAAACCTCAGAAGTGGGCACCATTCTTATTCCCATTTTATAGATGGGGAAACTAAGGCACAGAGAGGGAAAGTGGCTTCCTTAAGGTCACACTGCTGGTAAGAGGCAAGGCTAGGATTCACTCCCTGGCTCATGTGACTCTGGACCACCAAAAACCAAGGCTGGGGCCTAGGGCTCCTCGCCTTCTGGAAGCATTTACAGAGTTCCTGCTGTAGGTCAGACTTGCTCTAGGTGCTGAGCCGTGGAAGAGGTGGACAGTAACCAAATCACACACAACAGGTCTAAGCGGCCACTGTGACCTGTGCCACATCGTTGGGCAGGTGGCTTTGGGAAGAGTGACAGACTTACCCTGATTTGGTGGGACAGCAGCTCCCCAGAGAGGACAGACGATTTAGCTTTAGTCCAAAGGTTGGGTCAGATTGAAGTAGGCAGAGGACAGAGCTTGACCCCTAAGAGCCACTCTGCAAGGGCAGCTTCCCTAGAGCAGAGCAAGCTGTTCCAGTCCCTGTTTGGTCCCTCCTGTGACAGGGAGCTCCTTCCCTCATGCCTTCCTCAGCCCCAAGTGAACGCTGTTGCTTCTAGCCAGCCACCCTGTGGTGATGGCCTCTGCCACCCTGCAAGGACATCCCCAGGCAGCAGAGGGCTCAGGCTGCAGGGGGCTGCAGCTCAGGGCAGCCCCCACCCATCGATACCCAGGGGACAGTGAGGAGCTGCTGCTGTTGCCTGGCTCCTCCCTGCCTCCTCCCCCACCCCCAGCCCTGCAAGCATCAGACCATTGTCCGGGCAAGAAAACTGAGATCCACACTGATAAAGCCGTTCCTTCAGTCTGGACTTGACTACGACAACTTCAGGTCAGGGCTGCTCAAGGCTAGCCCTGTCCCAGCCACTCCCAGAGGTCTGAGAGGGGGCCCTACTCTCCCTCATGCTGTTGCCTTCTGCCCACATACGCAGGAAAGTCTGCCCGGGCCCCTGGCCTAGCCACCCCCAGAGAATGGCCACGTGGCCCCAGCTCTGCAGCCGGCCAGCACTCAGCACATCCTGAGTGGCTTCCAGAAGCCTCGACCCTGCCGGCACCTTTCCAGTTACTTTTTTTTTTGGTTATTTTTTTGGTAATAAGGAAAAGTCACTCTTTGCACAGAACAGACGGTATTTTCTTTGTTCCCCACAATGTTCAAGCATTTTGTGGCTTTGGGCCTGAGAGCGAAGCCAAATCCTTTGTCTGTGCAGATGCCTTGTGAACTTAGAAGCAGCTGGGGAAACTGAGTCTGTGCCTCAGTTTCCCCAGCTGGGGTAAGCAGTCCCTCTCGTGCCGGGTGAGGCTGGGGCTCCAGGACGGGTTGGCCCTCCAGGAGTACCCAGAAGTAATAACCAGGTAACACAGACCAGGGATCCCACAGAAAGGGATGGGGTTGTGAGTAGGGGAGGGTGAGATCCCTTCCAAGCCTGGGAGAGTCAGAGAAGCTTCCAGGAGGAGAGGGGGCAGCGGAGCTGAGCCTGGAAGGAAAGGAAGAATACATGCCTGTGGAAAGAGCACTCCATGGGGAGGAGACAGCTTGGGCAAAGGCCTGGAGGGAGCAAAATTCAGACCTTGGCCTGGGAATAAGTCTCCAGAAACACCAGGACCTGGAATTCCCTAACGGGAATATGAAGGCAGCTCCTAGCTCAGATGTGTGGTTCTTGTCAGGAGGAACAGAAATAAAAGAACAGGGAAAGGGGACAGGGGCAGAGCAGATGAAGAGCAAAACCCCTAAGGGTGTTGGAAAGCTCAGACCTGAGGCTCAGAGCTTCAGGGAACTGCGGGCCGGTTCTGAGGAGCCCCGTGCGCTGCCCACCAAGCAGACGACTCTGTGTGGCCCCAGAGGAATCTCCGGAGAAAGGGCAGCCTCGCGACTAAGTGGGCCCCACAGGCAGGCTGGGGCCTGGGGAGGCCGATTCCGGCTCAGCTGCAGAAAGAGCCTCTCCTGGCAAATGTATGAGGGCTGGGCTCCTCCAACCAGAGGTGGAAACCCAGGCCCGCAGACCTCCAGGGGATTCACCCATTCGGTGGGAACTGGACACCCACCTTCCCTCCGCCCTGGATTCTGGGACCCTGGGATACAGCGATAGTCATCGTAATCTAACCATCACTAGCATTGCTACAGTGGTCTCAGGGGAGAGAGAGGCAGACAGAAGCCTGAGCCTGGGGGATCAGGGCTGGGCGGGAGGGCAGGCAAGAAGGATTCTGAGCAGGGCACCCAAGATCAAGCCCCATTAAGTGTCTACTGGTTGCTTCTCTCAGCCTCTTCCCGCCCCCTCTCTGCCCAGGTCTCTCTCATTTCCTGGCAACATGCACTGAGCACCTACTGTGTGCAGGCCCTGCACCCACCAAAGTGGCAGATGTGCCTCTGTCCCTGCACGCCCCTCAGGTGGACAGGGACCTGACTCCCATCAGGGGCAGAAGGCAGCAGTGACCTGGAGTGTCGGGGTCACCCTTGACGAGAGAACGAAGCCACATTCCCCACTGTCCATCTCTGTCTGTCTGTCTGTCGTCTCCTGTGTCTCTGCCCCCACCCCCACCCCATCCTTCTTCCCCACCCTATCCTTCCCCACCCTGAACCCCCTCCCCCGCGCCGCGGAGGGCCGGCAGGGGGCGCTGCGGGGCGGCCTCGGGGCCCGGGGAGGCGGGGCGGGCGGCGGCCGCGTCGGACCCGCCGCGATGGGACCGGAGGCGGCGCGGGCGGCGGCGGCGGCGCAGACAAAGGCGCGGGCGGCGGCGCGGAGGGCGGCGCGGAGGGCGCGGGCCCCGGAGCCAGCGAGCGAGCGGGGCGCCGGGCAGCGGGGAGTCGGCGCCGCGGGGTCGCACCCGACTCGCTCCCGGACACTCGCGAGGCGCCGAGCCGGCAGGGTGAGCCGGGCCCGCCGAGCCTGCGCGGGGGCGCGGGGCCCCCGAAGTTCCCGGGCCGGGGGAGGGCTCCGGGGGTCCCCGAAGTTCCGGACCTGGAGGCTGGGGGCGGCTCGGGGAGCCCCGAAGTTCCAGGGCTTGAGGGGGCGCCGGGGCCCCGAAGTTCCGGAGTCGGGGTCGGGAAGGGACTGTGCGAGGGCTTCCCAAAGTTTCGGACCGGGCGTTGGAGGAGGCTGCGAAGGTGTCTCCTAAGTTCCGAACCGTGGGTGTGGGGGCGGCACGAGGGGACCCCGGAATTCCCCACCTGGAGATGGAAGGGTGGCAGAAGGTCCCCGAACTTTAGGAGTCGGGGGCGGCGCGGAGGGTCCTCGAAGTTCTGGACCTGGAGTTGGAGGAGGCAGATAATGTGCCCCCGAAGTTCTGGACCTGGAGTCGGGGTGCGTCGCGGGGGTCTCAGAAGTTCCGGGGTCAGGAGCCGCGCCTCCCGAAGTTGGGGCGCGCGCGGGGCGCCCCGCTCCTGACGGCGGTGGGGACTCGATCCTGACTGACTGTCAGGCCCCCGGCACTGGGGCGCATGGGGTGGGGCTTCGCCCCCGCACGCGATTGGGGCTCCCCGGCACCGGGCAGGGTCGGGCCCCCTCCGGGAGCCCCGCGGCCGAGGCGCATGACTAGCTGGTGAGTAACTTTCCCCGAACGCCAACGCCGCAGGTCGCGGCAGAAGCGTCGGTGCCGGAAGGGCCTGAGTTCCTGGGACCCCGGCGCCGGGAGCCCTGCCCCAACCCAGGACCCACCCCCAACCCCGCCGAAGCTGCCGCCCCTCCTCCACCTAGGGGCTCGGGTTTCAGACCCTGTGACCGGGACAGCAGCTGCCCAGGACAGGGCTGTGCCGGGGCCTCCCTTCCCCCCCGCTTTGCCTCCCCCTCCCCCAGGTCCCTCCAGGATCTGGATCCCGCCCGGCCCCCCATGGTGTCGGGATTGAGTGGCATGGGAGGTCTGGCGGTAGGCAGCAGGGTGGACCTTTTTGGTTACATCTTGTCTTTTTAACGAAGCTGGAGGCTTCCTGAGCATTGGACCTTGTCTCTAAGGTGTGCCTCTGCCCCAGAGTGGAAGCTCAGGTCTCTCTCTGAGCCCAGTGGGAGACTGGTTTCCCAGTAGGCCCCTGGCTGTGCCCCACTTTTTGATGGTGCCCTGGTTTGGGGAGTGATGGGTGAATGTGGCAGAAAGTACTGCGCGGGAGTTGGCCTTGGCCTCCTCAGCCCAGCTCTGAGACTGAGGGGGCTTCACTGGGGTCCAGTGACTGGGCCGGTGAGAGGTTTACACTGGGATGTCAGGGGCCCCAGCTCGTCTCAGAGAGCCGTCTCC
This sequence comes from Diceros bicornis minor, assembly GCF_020826845.1. Classification (NCBI taxonomy): domain Eukaryota; kingdom Metazoa; phylum Chordata; class Mammalia; order Perissodactyla; family Rhinocerotidae; genus Diceros; species Diceros bicornis. Next base: position 6,481,953 of record NC_080759.1, on the reverse strand, counting down.
TGCCCAGGGTGTTGTGGGGGCTTCCTCCAGATGGAGAGAGACCGGTTTTTTGGTTCTGAGTGATCTACTGAGTCCTTCACCTTTTTGATTGAAGTTCTGTGAATGGTGCTCCTGGTGGTGGGTCCTGAGGTTGGACCTGCTTGGCCTCCCTCAGCCTGGCCTGTGGGGGACACTCACAGGCCCCCTCTCCCTCCAGAGGTGGAGCCAGCAGCTTCTGCCATCCCCCTGGCTGCCTCTTGGAGCCCGCCCAGCTCAACCTGACCAATGTCCACAGCCAGGTGAGCCCCCATCTCCACCTGCTTGGCCCTGAGCCCCCTGGGCGGCGCCCAGCCCCACTGAGCACCCTCTCCCCGTGCAGGGAGCAGCCCATCTTCAGCACACGGGCGCATGTGTTCCAGATCGACCCGGCCACCAAGCGGAACTGGATCCCAGCGGGCAAGCACGCGCTCACCGTCTCCTACTTCTATGATGCCACCCGCAACGTCTACCGAATCATCAGCATCGGGGGTGCCAAGGTCCCTGCGGGGCCTGGGTGGGGCGGCAGGTGCCAGGGGTCCGAGTGACAGGCCTGGGTCTGGTCGATGCCTTGCTCTGTGCCTGGAGGAGCCCTAACCCTTTCTGGGCCTCTTCCCTTCATCCTGAAATAGTTCAGAGCAAGGACCTCCGCGGTGCTAATACAAAGTGATAGCCGGGTGGTGGTGGGGGTTTCATGTCCATTGTTACCAGTCCCACCAACCTTGAACTCTGCTCCCCCCTTCCCAGGCCATCATCAACAGCACTGTCACCCCCAACATGACCTTTACCAAAACCTCCCAGAAGTTTGGGCAGTGGGCAGACAGTCGTGCCAACACTGTCTACGGCCTGGGCTTTGCTTCTGAGCAACATCTGACCCAGGTGGGTCTTGGGGTTATGCGGGGGGAGGGACAGGGCTGCGCCTGGGTCTTCTCCTGGGTGCCCTGGGGACCCTGGAAAGGTGCTGGGCCTCCGTCTTCCCACCTGCAGAATGGGCGTACAGAATTGGACAAGTCAGAAGCCCCTCCTGGTTCCCTGGTTCGCGTCTCAGCTCTGCTGGCCGCCTGCTCCGATTTTGCAAACACCCTGCCCTCTCTGGGTGCCTGGGATGGGCTGGGCGCTTCCCCACACACCCCAGCACTCCCTTCGTCATCGCCTCCCTCCACCCCGCGTCCTCTCAAGACTTCAGTCTCGTCTTATCCATTGTCTTCCTGTATGGCTAGCGCCCCTGAGTCCTGCTGAGATCGTGATGATTTTCTTCTCTTTTCTTCTAGAAGCTTGTTTTCTTTTCACATTTAGGTCTTGAATTAATTTCTGTGGGTGGTATAAGATAGGAATATTTTTTCCATGTGAGTATTCAGTTGCTCTTGGACTGTTTTTTGAAAAGACCATTTCCCCCCAATGATTTGCACGGGCCTCTGCACAAATCAAGTGGCTGGATGTCTGTACATATTTTCTTTAAAAAATTATTTTCAAAGGAAGGAAATTTATTTTAAAATGAAAAAAAGTGTATCCTCCCCTACCTGGAAAACTGGAGTGGGTGGTAAATGTAAACATAGTGTAACAGAAATGAGGATAGGGTATTACTTTCTCACTGGCTGTGGTGCCTCTCCAGCTCTGAGCCCAAGCCCTGCCTTCTGTCCGTCATACAAGGATGTTCACAAGGGTCCAGACATTACAAACACATTAGCACCCAGCTAATGTGGCTCTCCTTGCTGAAATACGCCTGAGAGGAAAAGGGGATCCCTCTCTCAAGGTGGCTCAATGTCATACACCTCCGTGGACATCCCACCCCCGACCTTGATACCCACTCTGCTCATTGGGACATCATTTTCCAAACCTTCCCACTTTTCCAGTTCATGAGATGAGAAGATGTGCACAGTTCCTACAGTTTCTTCCAAAGTGACAGGGCTGGTACAGGGGTGGGGGGGGCCCTTAGGGGAGAAGGCTGGGGATTTGTTGACTGTGTTGCTGCCCCCCTCCCTTCCTCAGTTTGCTGAGAAGTTCCAGGAAGTGAAGGAAGCAGCGAGGCTGGCTCGGGAGAAATCTCAGGATGGGGGGGAGCTCACCAGTCCGGCCCTGGGGCTCACCGCCCACCAGGTCAGCACTCCCTATCCCGTGCCTGCCAGGCACTCGACTGATACTGGGGGCTCCGGGTGCTGTGCTGGTGCCCCGGCCCAAATGCTCACAGATGACAACATAAAACTAGACCCATGGCAGGGGCCACGGGAGCATGTTGTAGGCGGTCGGGCGTAGCCTGGGGTCAGGGAAGGCCAGAAGACCAGCCCAGATGGCGGAATAGAGACCTGGAAGTTGAAATGGCTAAGTAGAGGGGTTGAGTAAAGAACTGTCCCTGGGCCTTTTCCTCCATTAATTTATTTGGCGTAATTTATTGGCCACCGTCTGCGTGCCAGGCCCAGGGCTGGGTACAGGGGTTACAGAGATGAAAAAGTCAGCTGGCCCTGCCCTCAGGTCTCAAGGTCTAGGCAGCGAGGTGGATTCATAACGAACTCAGCCTGGTGGAAAGGGCTTCCTATCGGAATCTTAAATGGATGTTGAAATGCGGCCCCAGGGAAGGGCATTGCTCTTAGGGAATAGCACCGAGGTTTCAGATTGCTTCCCCTTTGCAGATTTCAGGTGTCTCAGTGAGTTTAGACCAGACTGCATCAGGTTTGCTCCTGGGGGTGGTGAGAGTCCGAGCAGATAAGGTCGGGGCAGATCCGGGAACTCTGGCCCGGGGGCCATGGGGAGCCATGGAGGGTGGGTGAGGAGGGGAGGGGCGCGCTCAGATCCCAGTGCCTGGAAGGACTCCCTGACCCTCAGTCACGACCCCGCTAACATGAGCCCTGACCCCAACCATGACCATCTAATTGGTTCTTGACTGAAGCCACCCCCACCGTGACCCCACTTCTGCCCACGCTCTTAGGTGCCCCCGAGCCCCCTCGTCAGTGCCAACGGCCCTGGCGACGAGAAACTGTTCCGCAGCCAGAGCGCAGATGTCCCGGGCCCCGCGGAGCGAGAGCGGCTCAAGAAGATGCTGTCGGAGGGGTGAGGGGGCGGGGCGGGGCGGGGCAGGAGCTGCTCAGAAGTCCACGGGTTGGCTGCGGCGGCGGATCTGACTGGGGACCCCAGGCCCGGGGAAGGGGAGGAGGCTGACCCCGGGACCGCCGCCCCCCCGCACCCGCCCCAGCGCTCTCCTGACCCCGCCCCTGCCGTCCCGCAGCTCGGTGGGCGAGGTGCAGTGGGAGGCCGAGTTCTTCGCGCTGCAGGACAGCAACAACAAGTTGGCGGGCGCCCTGCGAGAGGCCAACGCCGCCGCCGCCCAGTGGAGGCAGCAGCTGGAGGCCCAGCGCGCAGAGGCCGAGCGGCTGCGGCAGCGGGTGAGGGGCCCCGTAGCTCCCTGAGACCCCAAGTGGCTTTGGCCACAAGGTGCGGGCGCATCCTCTGTGTCCTGAGTTCGCTGACTGGCTGTGTGATCCCGGCAGGTCACCTTCCTCAGTCTCAATTTCTTGCTCTGTAATATGGGTCTGAAATAATGCCAGCCTCAGAGGACTGTCAGGCCCTGAAGTCCTACCTGCCAGAGGTGGGGTGGTGGTCCCACCCAGAGGGGGTCAGTGAGCGGGAGGCAGAGTGCCCAGGGGTCAGGAGAGTGCAGGCTGGAGGCCAGGTGCTGACCTTGCTGTCTGCACAGGTGGCTGAGCTGGAGGCCCAGGCAGCTGCTGAGCCACCCTCAAGCAGCGAGGAGGGGCCGGGCCAGTCGCTGGAGCAGCTGGAGGCACTAGTACAAACCAGGGACCAGGTGAGCACCCGCTGATGTGTGAGCATGTGTGTGTGTGCGCGCGCGCGCATGTCCCCGGGCCTCGCTTTCCCTGATCTCCTATAAGGGAGCCAGGACCCCCAAGACAGACCCTGGGAACTCTTCTCCTCCAGGAGATTCAGACACTGAAGAGCCAGACTGGTGGGCCCCGTGAGGCCCCGGACGCAGCCGAGCGCGAGGAGACACAGCAGAAAGTGCAGGTGTGTGTGGTCGCCATGGGGTGGGGTGACCGTGCATGGGCAGCCAGGCTGTGGTGTGGGACAGACCTGAGATTGTCCTTCCTGGTGGGTCCTGGGCAGCTATATGACTGCCTAAACCTCAATTTCTTCCCCCTGTAAATGGGGTCAGGAAGATACCCGCCTAAAGTTGTGGAGGACTGGAGAGACCAGGTGCGTGGAAGGCCTGAGGCACAGCAGGTGGTTTGTAAACCATGGCTGTTAGTACAGCGTTTCATATCCATCTATTCACTCAACGAGCAGTTTGAGTCCCCAGTGAATCCGCATGCTTGATGCCATCAAGTTTTCACACATACTCATCCTGAAGTCAGGAACCTCCATTTGAACCCAGATCTGACTGCCCTGGTTTTCGCTGAAGATTTTATCTGAGAAACATTCATGGGGCATGTCCTGTGAGTCCAGCAGTTGGAGCTGTTAAAGGATCTGGTGCCCCCAAAAGTTTACAGGGAGAGAGAAGTTGGGGAAATGCTCCCTGTTGTCTTTGGCAATGCACAGCATGTGCAAAGGCCCTGAGGTGGGGAGCAGGTCAGTGTGTTCAAAGAACTGCAAGGAGGCCAGCGAGGCTGAGTTGGAATGAGCAAGGAGAGGGGGGAAGGGTGTGGATTTCATTCCCAGCCAGATGGGTCACAGGAGGGCTTTGAGCAGCAGAGGGATGTGATCAGTTCTGTGATATTCAGATTGGCCAGGGTGGGAAGTGTCTTGGGCAGAGGTGTCAGGGAGGAGACCTGGGGGCAGAGGGGGCTTGGTCCAGAGTGGGATTTGTGGGGACGGCACTCAGATGCTGGACGCCCTAGGCAGGGTTGGGGCCCCCAACTCTGCCCGCCCTCTCCCTGCAGGACCTGGAAACCCGCAACGCAGAGCTGGAGCACCAGCTGCGGGCAATGGAGCGCAGCCTGGAGGAGGCGCGGGCTGAGCGCGAGCGGGCGCGGGCCGAGGTGGGCCGGGCCGCGCAGCTGCTGGACGTCAGGCTGTTCGAGCTGAGCGAGCTACGGGAGGGCTTGGCCCGCCTGGCCGAGGGTGCGCACTGAGCTGGCCACCGGGCCCATGTGGGGTCTGGCCCATGGGAGCTGGTGTTACATGAACGATTCCTGCCTGGGCCATGGGCTGGGCCGCCGGCGGCACAGTGGGCCATTTGCCCTGGCAGGGACCAGGGGCCGACCCAGTCCGGGGGGGCCCTGGCCACTCACAGCTCAGGGGCTGTTTTTGAGCTTTTCATTGTGTAGAATTTCTAGAATCCCCTGGGTGCGTGCTGGTGCCCAGATTACATTTCTAAACGTGGCCGTGTGTGTGTGTGTGTGTGTGGTGTGTGGGCACCGGGGCCTAACCGCCTTCACAGGGCCCGCTACCTACCCCTGTCTCGGGTGCATGTAGCTGCCCTCAATCCCTATAGGGTTTGGTAAACCACGTGCAGGGGAGGGGAGTGAGGTTCAGAGAGCCTGAGGGGCGTGCCCAGGCTACATAGCCAGGAACCCAGCTCTGCTGCCCCCATCCCCTGGGATTCAGCCCATGTTGTCTGGACCAGTTTGGATTTAGGTGGCCTCTGGGTAAGCCCCATTCACTGTGGCCACAAACACCAAATGTGACCAGGTGGGTATGCAGGGAAGTTCCTGGAACACAGCTGTGTTCACTAGGCCTGGGAGCAAGCCCACCAAAACCTCATGGCGGTGTTTGGAGAATGGTGCAGTTGCTACGCCCATTTTCTGGATGAGGAAACTGAGCCCCAGAGGGGCCTTCACCAACCCAAGGTCATGTGGCTGGAATGGCCAGCACTGCAGTTCAAAGCTTTGGGCCTGGCCAGGTGGGAATGGAGAACTGGGGGTAGGTGGGGGGGACATGATGTTCTGGGGGACCTGAGAAGCACAAGCAGCCGAACTCTCCTCTCCTGCCCTGACTCCCTGAGAGTCAGATGGAGGAAGTCGAAAGACCCATTTATTGAGTACCTCCTGTGAGCGACACACCGTCGCTCTGGGGCCCCGTGGCACACCCATGAGGTGACCTTGGGCTGGGGTCACCGTATGTGGAACTGGGCCCAACCTCACAGCCAGCGTTCTTTCCTCCCCTGCAGCCTGACTCTTGGCCAAGGTTCTGAGAAGGGGCCAGTTGGGGGCTGTACAACGTGGGTGTCCATGGGCTCCGCTGAGGGGGACCGGGCAGGCTGGGAGGGGGGACTGTCCCCAGGGGGGGACCCTCTGAACCTTAGCTCGATGAAGGAATCTCAGGCTGGGCAGGTGGGGGCCGTGTGGAACTCAGGCCGGGTCCTGGGTGGGTGCTGGGGCTGAACGGGCCTCAGGCTGGACCCCAGGTGGATGCCCCTGGCGGCCAGCCCTGCTGGCCTTCTGCTGCTGCAGGGCCTGCTCTACCTTCTCCTTGAAGCGCCGGTTCTTCTGCTTGATCTTGGCCAGCTCTGCCTTGCGCTTGGCCTCCAGGTCAGGGTCCTGGCACAGGGAGGACCGGGAGGAGGCTGAGCCGGTCGTCCCCCTGGGGAACCCTGCCCCCTGCCAGCTCAGCCCTCACCTTCCCCTCCAGGATCAGCTGCTTCCGCTTGTTGATCTCCTTCTTTTCGTCAAAGTTGGCTGCCTCTAGTTTCTGGTAGGGAGGGAAAGGCCGTCATGAGGGGTCCCCATCTTGAAGAGACCAGCTTGGTCTCGTGCCCCAGCACCTTTCTCAACACTCACAATCTCACACTCCCTCCGCACCACGTTGACCTGCGTGAGAATCTGCAGCACGTTGGCCTCCTCCACTGAGAACTCCTCCAGCTTCTTCTCTGTGGGGACAGCAGAGGCCAGGGAGGCAGGCGGACATAAGAGGGATTTCAGCCACGCAGTGAGTTCCCCGTGCAGTGGGGCATGCAAGGCCGGCCAGGGTCAAACCACGTAAGGGTCAGGTGGACAAGTTCAGGGATTTCAGACCTGAGAAAGGTCTGAACCTTCCTCAGACCTAAGGATGAAGGACTGCTCTTTTTTTGTTGTCAGCAACACTGAATTTGACTGGGAATATTTATTTTTTGGCAGCAGTGGTCTTTCAGGTCAGATGTTTCTGAATTTTAGGACACTCTGTGCAGTGACTAGAGATGCCCAATCAGTGGTTCTTAGTCCTGGCTACACGTTCAACCGCCCAAGCCTGGGCCCATCTCTGCCGCCTTCTTCCCCCGCAGGACCAGCAAGACTCCCTGGTGTGAGCAGCTAGTCCTTTCCCCCCGCTGGCTTTCAGCTAGTGAGGGCCGCTGTGGGAGCTTCTGTTTCGATAAAGGGGCGAAAGACACTTCCTTTGGGGTTGTGTAGGAAGGAAACTGCATTTTCGCCTGTTCACGTGAGGCTACTGGGCATCTCACCCCGAGGCACCCGCCTCCCCCGCGCCCCCCCACTCACTGATCTGCTCCTCTATGGCGTGTACCAAGTGGATGTCATACTGCGTCACCAGTGTGATAGCCTGTCCCTGCCGCCCTGTGAGGACACACCATAGTTACCTGCTGTGTGCTGGAGGCCGGGACAAGGGGCCAACAGAGGCAATTCTGACTGCTAGGCTGCTCAGGGCTCCTCTCGATTGAGGGGAGCAGAGCAAGAGCCGGGCAGGTGGGTGGGGGGAGGGGAAGGAAGCCCAGGGCATCAGGGCTCACCCCCTGCCGGACCTCTCTGTAGTAGGTGGGTCTGCCCCAGGGGGGCTGCAGGACTCCAGGGAGAGGCGGCTCTCCTGCCAGCTTGGCCTTACACAGGGGCTGGTGATGTGGCTGATCTCCCTGTCTGGTGTGACTGCCAGGGAGCCCAGGCTGAGTTATGTCAGCAATAAGCCCCAACAGGCTTCAGCCCAGATCTCTGTACGCCAGGTTCTCCACTCCGTTTCTGTGACGGTGACTGGTGCTGGAGCAGCACTGACAGCTGACGAAGCATGTGACCCTTGGAACAGCCCGAAACAGGTGTCACATTCTTGTTATCCATCATTTGATGAGGCAACGGGGCCGAGAGCTAATGTGACCTGCCCAAGGCCACAGGGCGGGAGAAAAGGGCCAGGTCCAGCCCAGCCCCAGAAACCATCTCTCTCCCCAGTCCAGGAGTGAGAGAGTCTCATGAACCCCATGGCCTTCCCTGCTGGGGCTGGGGAGCAGACAGAAGGATGCCTCCTCAGCCCCTGGCCAGGGTTATAGTGAAAGGTTGAACTTGGACACGAAATCCTACGGGGCAGCATCAAACCTACCAGGGCTCACACACCTACTTGCTGCCAGGCCCTGATTGGCAGCTCTGATAGGCAAAGGAGACTGAGTGAGGCAACGGAGTGGTGGGGACTGGGGCAATGGGTGCCATGCCCCCAGGGGACAGTGCACGCTGCTCAGCTATCAACGCATAGGTAGTGTGGAGAAGCCAAAGCACCCCACCTTTGCTTCTGAAAGGACAATTCCCGCGACTTGCAAACGCCTCTAGTATCTCTCACCTGAGGGCTGTATCCCCATGCGCCACCAGCTCATGACTTTGACTCCTCGTGGTGTGGGCAGGCTGGAGCAACAAACAGGTGCCCAGAGGCCACCACAACCTGTCCGCTCACCTGCACGGGCGGTCCGGCCAACTCGGTGGATGTAGATCTTCGGGAGCCCGGGAGTGTTGTGGTTGATGACCACCTGCACTGTGGGAATGTCCAGGCCCCTGGAGGCAGAAGCTGGTCAGCACCACTGTCCACATGGGGAAACCGAGGCTGGGACACAGCCAAGGTCACCCAGCAGTGAAGCTGGGGCTGCGCGACCCTTGCCGGAGGCCACCCTCCCCCTCTGGCCCCTCTGTGGGCACCAGGGGACCAGCGAATGGGAGGAAGTACCCTGGGGTTGCTCACCGGGAGGCCACATCTGTCGCGATCAGGATCCGGTAGATGCTAGACTTGAACTTGGCCAGGGCGGCAAAGCGTTCTTTCTGTGCCGGGTCAGGGAGAGAAGCAGGGGAGCTGGGGTCAGGGGGCATCTCAGCAAACGTTTGAGCACTTAGTGTGTGAGGCCTGGGGACAGGCCGGGACCATCCCCGCCCTCACGGGGTTCACAGCCCAGCAAGCAAGACGACCGTGGGAAGACCAGATGGAGCAGACGACTGGCAGGAATAGGGAGGAGCCTGGGCAAAGGCCCTGAAGCTGGGAGGAGTCCCCAGGGCGAGGCAGATGGGCGACGGGGTCTCTGGGGCAGCCCACCGTCTCACCTGTTTCATCATGGAATGCAGGGCCACGGTGGGGAAGTTGAATTTGCGCAGCATCATGCACAGGATCTGGCAGGTCCTGTGGGAAGGGTGTGCTGTCAACCCCTGCAGCCCACCCCTGAGACCCCAAGCAGGTGGCCCTACACAGCTGGGAAAGGAGAAGCAGGGGTGTGGGGTGTCCTCGCTGGTAACATCCTCTCTGCTGACCCTTTCCCTGGCCTAAGATAACGAGTCACCCCTATATCCAGACGTTTCTGGTAGCCAATAAGTTCTTGGAGGGCAGCAGCCAGTTAGGAGGCCTCCTCAATGCAACGTGGACTGCCCCTCTATCCTAGCTCATACTGGAATAGCCTACATCTTCTTGACATCTCCCCAAAAGCTTCAGAGGAGGAGCCGACTTGAACTGGCTCTAGGGACCCCTGGGATTGCAGAGACAACAGCCTGGGTGCTGGTGCGCTGGGCCTCAGTGACACCCTAGAGCATAGCAAATCTGCTGCAGGGGTTCCTGGGGACAGCCCGAGGCCCCTGGCCCTTCTAGTTAAGGGCAGGTCTGAAAAACCCCAAATCCTGGCTCCAGCTTCAGGAGAAGTGACCATGGCGAATCCCTTGGTCTCTCTGAGCATCCTTGAGAGAGTTCTCTGAAATCTCTGGTCTGAGCAGAGGCCCCACAGCACCGAGTCTGGCCGTGTGCCTCACATCTGCACCTTGGCCCCTCTTGGGCCTCCGTGAAGGGCTCGGGGGGGGGGGCCCGCTCAAGCTCACTTGCACGTGTTGGTGAAAATGATGATGGACCAGTCCTCGTGCTCGTCCTGGAAGTTCTGGATCAGGTGGACCAGGTAGGCATCCTTGATCTTCTCAGGCACCAGCAGGTAGCGCTGATCCAGCTGCTCCACCGTGCGTACCCTGGGGACAGGTGCGCCATGTGTCCCCTTCTGCTGAATGGGGCCAATGCCCCGCCCTGCCCACGGGTAATAGCCTCCATTGGGGATGCCCCCCCACCCCCTGCCTGCGCTGCTGCTCTTACAGGGCCTGAGCCTCCCAGAAGAAGGGCTGGTTGGTGGCCAGGCCCTGCAGCTCCCGGAGCGTGTCGGTCAGTGTGGCACTGAAGAGCAGGGTCTGCCTGCGGGCCGGCACGGCCGCCAGGATGGTCTCCAGGTCCACAGTAAAGTCAGTGCAGCCCTGCTCCAACAGCCGGTCCGCCTCATCCAGCACCTGCGGTGCCGGTGGCGGGGGGTGGGGGTGGATCTGGGGTGAGGGTGCTGTCTGGGGCCTGACCCGCCTCCCCCATGTGCCTCCTTCCCTGCCTTGGATGTGAGCCCTGGAGAACTGTCCCTCTAGGTCTCGGAGGCCTGCTCCCTCACCCATCTTGGCTTCTACGTCAGCTCCTCCGAGAGACCCTGCCCCAACCATCTTCCTAGTACAGGTCCCCTCGTTGGTCCCTGAGTGTCCTTGTCACTGTTCCCAAAGCTCTACTGCATGGCCTGTGGGACGCATGTTTCCCAAATAGATGAATCAGCGCCCCAGGCCAACTCACCAGGAAGCGGATCTTCTTTATGCTGAAGGTGCTGGAGCTGCGGAGGTGGTCTGCCAGGCGCCCCGGAGTGGCAATGACCACGTGTGGTTTCCGGGAGAGCTCCAGGGCCTGAGCCACCATGTCTGTGGGTGAAGGGCGAGAGGTGGGGCTGGGCAGGTGGTCCAAGGCTGCAGAGGGCCACACTCAGAGCCTCCCCGAGCCCTCCGTACCCATGCCGCCTACGATGATGCAGTCTTTCAGGCCCAGAGGCTTCCCCAGGACCCGGAACTGCTCTGCGATCTGGTAGGCCAGCTCCCTGTGGGCATGAAGAGGCCGGGTTGGGTCAGATAGGGGTTCTGTGCCTTCTCCCATTCCTGTCTCCACCCGCCGGCGTCTCCTGACTCACCCTCTCCCGTTCACACACCCTTCAGGGCTCCCAGTCCCCTGTGGTCAAAGGCTCTGATGCTGAGCGTTGGAGGCCCGCTGTGGCCCCTGCACCCTCCCCAGGCTGGGCCCCAGATCAGCCCAGGGCCCTGCCCCCCCCCCCAGTCCCATCCAAACTGGCCTTTCCTCCTCCCACGTCCTCAGCAATGGTCTCAACACCAGTCACCAAAGCCTGAGACCCGAGCATCAGTCCCCCCTCCCCGGGGCTGGTCAGTGTCCAAGTCCCCTCCTCTGTGCCTCAGGCCCAGCTCTGCCCAGGCCTCTCCTCGGCCCCTGTCCCCACTTCCTGGCCTCCTGTCTTGCCCTTTCCTGCTCACACACCTTCTGAATCAATTCTAACCTGACATTCAAGGCCCTTCTCAAGCTGGCTCTAACACACCTGGCCCACAGGACCCTTTCTGTTCCCTGCCTCTCAGACCTCTGCATGAATGCACTAGCAGATCTCTCCGCCTAGAATGCTTTCCCCAAACTTGTCCTCTTGAGAGACCTTTTCCATCCATTAAGGCACCCCTTGAATGAAGCCTTCCTCGACGCCCCCTTCCCTGGCCACGCCCTCAACAGCATGCAGCGCCTGCCTCTTCTGTGGCCATCACAGGACTTGTCATTTCAACTGCCACACGTGTCTGCCCAAGAACTGGAGATGTGTTTACAGTCAGGCATCACTTGACAGGAACCCGTTCTGAGAAATGCGTTGTTAGGCAATTTTATGGTTGTGCGAACATCACAGAGTGCACTTACACAAACCTGGGTGCAGCCTCCTACATACCCGGGCTCTATGGCGCTGATCTTATGGGACCACTGCCATATATGCGGTCTGTTGTCGACCGAAACATCGTTACGTGGCAAGTGACTGTATTTCTTGGGCTGTAAGACTACTGATGGCTCCTTTCCGGCAGTGCCTGCCCTGAGGCAAGCCCTGTGCCCAGCACTTTTGGCACACCGTCTTGTTTAATTCTGCAGCACTCCTATGAGGTGGCCTCGATTTCTGTCCCCATTTTGCACATGGGGAAAGTGTTGCTCAGCAAGGTAAAGGCGCCTGCCTGAGAGCACAGCTGGTTAACTTACCCAGGAGACCTGTAGGGGGCTCACCTGGTGGGTGTCAGGACGAGGCAGAAGATGCCATAGGGATCCTCAGACAGCTTCTGCAGGATGGGCAGGACAAACGCTGCTGTCTTGCCGCTGCCTGTCTTGGCACAGCCCAGGCAGTCCCGACCTGGGCAGAGGGCAAAGCAGCATCAACACACTTTAGGTGTAGACGGGTGTTCCATTTGGCACAGTTGACAACAGCTGACATTTAATGAGCAGTTACTGTGTGCCCAGTACTGCCTATGCCATTTCCCCTCCGAACATACTGACAACGTTCCATTGCTGGTAACTGACAAATTCTAGGAGGGAAAGGCCGTTATCATCCCCATTTAACAGAAGGCAAAAATGAGTCTCAGAGATTTGTCCAGGACACACGGCTGGCTGATGCCAGACTAGACTGGAACCCTCATCCATCTGACCCAATATGCCTGCTACTGACCACTACCTCATTTTGACTCCCTTCCAGAGCACCTGAGCTTGGGGAACCTGGAATGCCCTCCCCAATCTGCATCCTATGCTCCCTGTTAATTCTTCCATCTTTATTTAATCCCTCAAATTGTCTCATCCTAGGCTTCTTGAGGGCCCCTCAGTAATGGCAAATTAGGTCGGGCCAGAAGAGTGGGGAGAAGAGCAGTCACGGGACCAGCGTCCTGGATTTACCAGTAATGTTGACAGCCTCAGTTTCCATTTGTAAAATGAAGATAAGTAGTGCAAACTCTACCAAATCTTCCCAGTACTATCGATTAATCATTTATGAAACCCTCCCTGTTCTGAAGCTATAAAAGTTTCAGAGATTATATCACTTGTGCGAGGACACACAGCCTAACACCAACACTGCCCAGTCTGCCTCCGGAACCTACACTCGCCCGTAACGCCCAAGCCTGCCCCACGCCTCACAGGACCGGCGTGGGCAAAGAATGAGAGGCAACAGGAGTGGAGATGCCTCTGGGAAGAGGCCGGGCCACACTCACCCTCCAGGATGGCGGGGATGCAGCCGAGTTGTACGGGCGTGGGCTGCTTCAAACCCAGCTGCCGACATTGTTCCACCAGCCACGACGACAGGCCGAGCTCCGCGAAGCCGGCCATCCTCGCCGCCAGCCCCGTGTGAGCAGCCGTGTGTAGAGGCGCTTCCGGCGCGTGCTGATGACGTCACGAAACCTCTCCCGTTAATTGGATCCGCCTCCTGCATGGTCCCGCCCTCTCCAGCTCACTCTGCCATCGACCGCATCCTTACCATATTTCCCCGAATCCCATTGGCTCGCAGGATCGAATCAAACTACAATTCCCGAGATGCCCTGCGAGACGCACTCGCGTCCCCCGTACCCCCGTTTAGGCGTCTCCCATTGGCTCATCTCCAGGCCGGAACGAGTGAACTACATTTCCCGGCCCCGCGGTGGCCCCCTGCTTCCGGCCGACGTGTCCCTCAGGAAGAAGAGCGGTTGCGACGATAGCGATATGGCGCCTCCCGCCCCCGGCCCGGCCTCCGGCAGCTCAGGGGAGGTGGACGAGTTGTTCGACGTGAAGAATGCTTTCTACATTGGGAGCTACCAGCAGTGCATCAATGAGGCGCAGCGGGTGAAGGTGCGGCCGCTCCGGGCCCGGGACGCTGGGGGCGGGGACGGAGGAAGCTGCCTGGTGGCCGCGAGTCGCGGTCTGACTTTAAGAACGCTTCCTCTTCTCGCGGCGGTTTCCCCTCACGCATCTCTTGAGAGCGCGGTGAGGAGTTATCTTGTCCCATAGCAAATCTCAGAGCAGTAACAGTTCATAGTGCTTCTCACTCAGAGCGCTCGCTCTGCGTCCTGGAAGCATTGGAGTAAGAGAGGCATTTGTATCATGTAGTAATAATGTTCTCCTTTGTTGAGCGGCCCACACTGTTCCGCCAGACCCTCAATTCCCGTGAAGTAGGGACTGCTGTTTATCCTCATTTTACAGAGAACACTGAGGCTCAAGAGAGAAATGGCTTCCCCGGTGTTATCCTGCCCCACTAGCCCGGTCATTTGTCCCCAGACGTGCTTGTTCAGTTATTCATTCGTTCGTTCCTCATTGAGCATCTCTGTGGGCCAAGTAGTGTATTCGTGCTGGGCTCAGAGCAGTGACAAAACAGACAAAACTCCTAGCATTTTCAGAAACCTCAGCCTCTCAAGGGAGACAGACAGTAAAGGAGTAAATAAACAAGAAGTCAAGAGGTGGCGTGATGGAGAGTGGTGGGAATGAGCTTGGCTGTTTGAGAGCTAGAAAATAGCCCTGCAAGGCAGGGCCCAGCCAGCCAGTGACAGGAGAGGGGGCACCAGGGGCCATTAGCAGCAACTTTTGGGGAGGGACATGATGTTACTGACACTGCGAGAGTGAACCATTGGAGAACTTTTAAGAGCAGTGAAATTGGCAGTCTTGCCTGCCTTCACAGTCTAGTGTTCCAAAGAGAGTAAGCAAGTAAAGAAGCTAGTGAATACGTAGTTACAACTTGAGCACTCTGGGGATGGGGGTAGATAAAAAGTGCTGAGAATGGAGAAGGAGGGTGCTGCTTCATGTGGGAGTGGTCAGATCAGGCCAGGCCTCTCTGATTGTCATTTGAACCTGAGGCTGAATCTTGAGAGGCGTCTGACCCCATAAACTGCTGCAAAAGTGCTGAGGCAGGGATGAGCTTGGCGTAGCCCAGGCATAAGGGGTCAGTGTAGCAGAAGTGGGGCAAGCGATGGGGAGGATGAGAATGAGGTGGGCAGGGCCTTGGGGTCACGGCAGGGCTTTAGATTTTATTCTAAAGGCACAGGAAGCCACTGGAGCACCTAGTGAGAGAGTGGCAGGTGTCTTCACAGAGGCAGCCAGAGAGTTGGGAGGAATTTAGACTCTGAAGTAGAGAAGGCTTGTTTTCCATGCTTTTCGCCTTTTGCAGTGTACCTGATTTCCCTGCACGTCATCTGTATAATGGGGATAAAGCCTCAAACAGATTTCAGAAAGCGGTTTGGATTTCTTGAAATAACGTTTGCATGATTGCATGAGTTTTCTGTTGCCGCCGGGACAAATTATCTCAAACAATAGCTTAAGATGACACAAACTTATCTCAAAGTTTCTATACGTCAGAAGTCCAACACGGCTCACCAGGCTAAAATCAAATTGTCAGGTGGGCTGTGTCTTTTCTGGAGATTCCAGGGAAGAATCTGCTTCCAAACTCATTCAGGTTGCTGGCTCTCTGCCTGGGACCACCTAAGTTACCTCCTAGAAGCTTCTCTCCAATTCTCAACCTCCATGTAGCCCCTCCATCTCAGAACTAGCCGTGGGGTTCTCACAGTTGGAATCTCTCGAATTTCCCCTTCTGCATTCCTTCTGTCTGTTAGCTGCTATCAGCTTCTGTGATTGGGCTGTGCCCTCCCAGATAACCCAGCATAGTTTCCCCCTCTTAGGGTCCATAACCTTAATCACAGCTCTGAAGTCCCTTTTGTGACGTGATGTAAGCTATTCACAGATTCCAAGGACTGGTGTGGACATCTCTGGGCAGCAGGGGTGGGGGGTGCCTTATTTGGCTCACCACCACAATTTTATGTGTCTCTTGGCTGGGGTAGTGTGGGCTGCGAGAAGATTGAGACAGACCTGGGCTCAGATTTCGGCTCTGCTACCAGGGCTGAGTCATTGCACCTCTTTGAGCTTCTGTTTTCCTCTCCTGTCAAATGGGAAAAATGATGCCTATCTCATTAGGGTCACTGTGAGATTCAGTGTTACACTCACATTCCACCTTTTGACTTCTACCGTATGTCTGTTCTGCTTACTTCATAGCGATGTGTTCTTTTGAGTCATTATATGCAGACTATACACTGCTGCTGAAAGGGAGAACCAGCATGACCTGCTGCACATAGAGAGTGTCTGAAAATGAAGATATGGAAACCATGTCAGTGGTCACTTTGGCTGGAGGCACACTGCTCAGCCTCTGAGCTGGGGACCTGCGCCCTCTTTGGCGATGTGATCAAGAGGTGCTGCCACCAAGCCAAGGTGTTCTCCCTGAAGCATCCAGAAGAATGGAGCACTCTCCCCCCTGAGCCATTTGATGTGATTTAATTCTGATCCATAGGCCACCTGAACCGTCCTGGGCAGGCTGTACTGGGTTGAGTGGTGTCCCTGAAAAGATATGTCTACCCAGAACCTGTGAATGTAGCTTACTTGGAAAAAGGGTCTTTACAGATGTAATTCAGTAGGATCTCTAGATGAAGTCATCCAGGATTTAGGATGGGCCTTAAATCCAATGAGAAGTGTCCTTCTAAGAGAAAGGCAAAGAGAGGTTTGAGACACAGACAGAGAAGACAGAGGCAGAGATTGGGGTGATGAGCCACAAGCCCAGGAACACCTGGAGTCCCAGAAGCTGGGTGAGGCAAAGAAGGATCCTCCTAGAGAGCCTTTGTGGGGAGCCACGGCCCTATTGACACCTTAATTTTGGACTTCTGGCCTCCAGAACTGTGCGAGAATAAGTATCTGTTGTTTTAAGCCCCCTAGTTTGTGGTAGTTTGTTACAGCAGCTCCAGGACTTCAGACAGGCACCACCTGAGGTGGCTCCCGCTAGAACACCTGGTATGTCATAGCACAATGTCACTGTCATGAAGTTTCCCCATTTGTCAGATATTTCTCAAGTGCCCACAAGATGGCAGGCACTGCCCAGGTGTTGGGCCGAAGCAGTGAAGAAAGCCTTGAGCAGCTGGCCATGTGGTGTGGTCAGGTGGCTCTAACTGGCCTCCCCAGACAGTACCATCGTCCTCGGCCCCGGCTGCACCTCTGAGCTGTCTGGGGCAGTGTGGGGCCACCCCAGGGTCAGGCATCATTGGTGGGGTGGGCTTCCTGGCTTTGCTGGTTCTGAGTTCCCAGGTGATTCTGACGAGCTGTGGGGGCTGGGGACCACAGTGCTCGCGTGGTGGGATGCATCAGAGTCCCTGGGGTGCTCTGTAAATGGGGGTTACTGGAGCCACCCCTGCAGGGTCTGAATCAGCAGGTCGGGGAGGGGCCCAAGACTCTGCCTCCCTAATGAGCTCCTGGGAGACGCTGCTGCTGCTGCTGCTGCTACAGGGATGGTGCTTGGAGCCCCAATGCACTCACCCGTTGGGAGGCTGACCTCCCAATGACCCGGCCTCCAGCATTGGTTACCCCAGTTTGCAGGTGGGGCCCAACCCAGAAAGGGGAACGTAGCCTCAGGGAAGTCACAGCATTCAGCAAGGGCCTCCAACCAGTGACTTAGTCAAGCTGCCAGAGCAGGTCTCACCAGCTCCTTCCGGAACATTTCAGCCCAGCAGACCTTGGGGTCTGGGACCACAGCTGACTGTCAAGTGGACCCAGGACCCCCTCTGTGCCCCCTGTCTCCTCTTGGCAGGGAGGGCAGTAGGTTTTTGGTCTGTTTAAAGCGGGGCTTCTCATTAGCCACGCTGTAAACTGGCTGTTCCTGGATCAGCTTTGGGCCCCACAGAAGGAAGCTGTCACGGGGAGGAGGGGCCTTCAGGCGGGAAGCATCCTGCACGGCAGGCGTGCGGGCAGACGCTCAGCCGCAGTAAGACAGGTGCCGCCATGGGCCTTGGGTTGGTGGCCTGTCTCCCCTGGGGGATTGGGGAGCGGCTCCGTGGTCCCGCTCCACGAAGTGCAGGCTCCTGCTCCCAATCTGCACTCCACAGCCTTAGTCACCGGTGGCAGGCTCTTGCCAAGCCACACAGTTTCTGGCCCAGTCTCCACAAGCCTTCTTTGTCTCCTGGCTCTGGTCGGCCTGCCTTGGTGGGTTTTGATCTCCCAGGTAACAAACAGATGAGTCTCGCATGAGGAGTGAAGACGTTCTGAACCAGCCCAGAGTCTGCTCCCGGCTTGTCCTGGCGTGTGAACAGGCAGCTGTCTGTGCCTTGTTCCTTGTTAGCAGAACAGACCGTGCCAGGCCTGTCGTCTGCAGTTGTCTCGCAGAACAATGTGCGTCAGTACCTGTAGATGTGCTGCCTTCTTTTTCCCCACTGTGTCGTGTGCCCCCGTGGGGACCTGCTGCAGTTTATGTAGCTACTCCTCTGTTGCCGGACATTTGGGTCCCTTCTGGCTTTCTGCTGTGCCAGCAGGCATCCTTGCACTTGCCTCTCCTTTTTTCTTTCTTTTCTTTTTTTTTTTTGAGGAAGATTGGCCCTGCGCTAACGTCTGTTGCCAGTCTCCCTCTTTTTTTTTTTTCTCCCCAAAGCCCCAGGACGTAGTTTGTGTCATAGTTGTGGAGTTGTAGTTCTTCTATGTGGGACGCCGCCTCAGCGTGACTGGATGAGCAGCGAGTAGGTCCGCGCCCAGGATCTGAACAGGCGAACCCCGGGCTGCTGAAGCAGAACGCGCGAGCTTAACCACTATGCCACTGGGCTGGCCCCTGCCTCTCCTTTTTTCAAAATGTGTCTTTGCTCTGCCAGCAGCTGTGGTACAAACCAGGCTCGAGCTCTCTCGCCCCAGGGAGACGCACGTTTCACTTCCAGTTGCTGTGGGGTAAAACATGACTGTCGAGGGAAACTACAGAGGTTCCAAAATCTCCTGTCGTGGCCCCTGGCCTGTATGTCTGTCCTTGTTCTTAACGCCTCCCAGACGCTCTTCTCTCTCAGGCTGTTTGAGGGGGTCCTGAGTGTCCACATGCTGGTCTGGGTGATGCCTCAGCAGTCCTGCAGGCTCGGGGTGGGGGTGCCCATTTTACAGATGGGGGAGCTGAGGCTCAGAGTTGCCTCTGGGACCCAAAGCCACCCCAGTCCCTCATGGCGTCCCACTGTATTATTGCTTCAAAGACACCAAGAGCTGCCATTTGTCTCTTTTTTTTTTTTTTATAATTTTATTTATTTATTTTTTCCCCCAAAGCCCCAGTAGATAGTTGTATGTCACAGCTGCACATCCTTCTAGCTGCTGTATGCGGGATGTGGCCTCAGCATGGCCAGAGAAGCAGTGCGTCGGCGCATGCCCGGGATCCGAACCCGGGCCGCCAGTAGTGGAGCGCGCGCACCCAACCGCCAAGCCACGGGGCCGGCCCGCCATTTGTCTCTTTTTATTGAAGGTAGTGTGTGGACCCCAGGCAGGTTGCCCTTATTTAGAAGAGGGGCAGCCGGGTGATGCAGTGGTTAAGTTCGTGCGCTCTGCTGTGGCAGCCTGGGGTTTGCAGGTTCAGATCTAGGCGCGGACCTATGCACCGCTCGTCAAGCCATGCTGAGGCGGCGTCCCATATACAAAATAGAAGAAGATTGGCACAGGTGTTAGCTCAGGGCCAATCTTCCTCAGCAAAAAAAAAAAAAAAAAAAGACGTCATGTTCTAAATCATGGCCAGATCCCCAGCCTGGCCATCAAGGCCAGAGCAAGCCATTGGAACCCTGTGGCCAAGTTGCCCTGCATTGAGCTGGGGCCAGGAGCCAGGCGCCAGGCTTCTTGTTCTAGGTCTCCGTTGACCTGGGAGGAGAAAGTGTTTGCCGCCCTCACTCCCCCGCCCCCACCCCAGGCTGAGGAGAAGAAGGTGAGGTGACTAGGAATCTGGTTCTCAGCCTCAGGGAGGGCAGTCCTGGTGTGCCCCCAGCTGTGGGCTTCAGACTCTGTCCTGTGTGGACAGGCCATCTTTCTGTGCACTTTTCCAGGGTCCATGGTTTGGAGGCTGTTGGAATGGCGACTCCAACGTGGCCGGCCCTCTTCCCACGTCAGTTACCTCTTCTGGCCCCCGGGTGGCCTGTCCCAGTGCCCTCAAGCCCTCTGGGCAGAGCTGCTCTGTGCGCACCCATCCCAGGTACCGCAAGGCCTCCCAGGGAGCCGGCTGGCACCCTGGGGCATCGTCCAAAGCTCTTCTCCAAAGGAAGGGTCCCCTGCCTGCCTGCAGTCTCCTGGGGGCTTCCTCACAGTCCCACAGTGAACATTCTGTGAGGTCACCTTGCTCCTAGTCCTTGGCTCTGTGCGGTGGCTGGGCCGCGGGGGCCTGGCCCGTGGGCCTTGTCCCTGAGGTCTCGCCCAGCCCTGGGCAGCCAAGCTGAGCTCTCTCAGAAAGGCCCTTTTGCTGGAGATAGGGCAGGCTCTCTGTGTGAGGCCGACCTTCATCTGTTTTGTTTGCCATGTTTAAAGAGTATTTTGGAACAAAAACAGGACAGGAACAAGCTGCGTGGAAGTATTTGTTAAGAAGGCAAAGTCCCCTTTGCATGTCTCCACCTGGGTCTTATCTGTTGTCCAGCATCAGCCGGCCCAGACCTATTCTCTCTGCTTTTACAAACCCAGTCACCAAGGCACGTCCCCCTAATGTCCTTGGACCACACGGACTGTCAAGCAGCTTCTCTTTTGACCTGCTGCCCCCTGGGCTCCTTCCCCATCTGGAAGAGGTAGTCAGAGGCGTGGGCTCCACCCTGGCCCCTTGCCATGTAGTTGGAACAGATGTGGCACTTTTGGTGCCCCCATCTCTCACCTGGACAGATGGGGGTGACGATCAAACCACCTTCCCAGGGTGGTGTCGGGGTGGGACAGCATCAGTTGCCCGGCATGCTGCGTGCCCTCAGCCGGGGCTGCTCTCCTGTCCCCCAAGGTCACAAGCAGCTGAGAGCCAGGGCCAGGACTGAGGCCCAGACTCTGCTGGGGAAGCTGCCCACTCTTGGCCTCTGAGGGCCTGTCCTGTGCATCCTGACCTGCCTCTGTTTCTGTAGCCATCGAGCCCAGAGAGAGACGTGGAAAGGGATGTCTTCCTGTACAGAGCATACCTGGCACAGGTGAGTGTGGGCCCGTCACCGTGCCCCGGGCCACCAACACCCCTGGGGTGGGGGAGTAAGGAACAGTGCTGGGAGGGGGAGGGGAGGGTAGAGTCCAGCCACCACGAGCAGCCAGTGTGGCCACCACAAGTAGGTGGGTGTGTCACCGAGGCCCTGGACCACCAGGCCAGAGGGCCAGTGTCAGGATTTCTCACTTTTATCTTTTTACGTAATCAGATTTTATTTGTTTAGTACAGTTTTAAGTTTACAGAATAATTGAGCAAATAGTAAAGAAAATTCCGTATTCCACCCCCCCACCCAGCAGTTTCTCTTATTAACGTCTTGGGTTGGCCAGATGCTTTTGTTACAATCGATACACCGATATTGACCCTGATGTTAACTAGAGTCCACAGTTTAGGCACTGGGGGTTTTTAAACGCAGCGTTACTCTGGAATACAGTAAGAGTGTCTCCTTATGTTC
The DNA here is from genome assembly GCF_020826845.1 of Diceros bicornis minor. NCBI lineage: Eukaryota > Metazoa > Chordata > Mammalia > Perissodactyla > Rhinocerotidae > Diceros > Diceros bicornis. The sequence continues at coordinate 6,460,525 of NC_080759.1, read as the reverse complement.
TAAAAATCCAGACAGTGCAGATAGAACCGAGCTGTGCCCTGCCCCGGTTCTGCCCAATGCCCGCTGTGCGAGTGTGGCTTCCGGCCTCCCACCTGCCTTGTCCCCTAGCTGCAGCCCTGGAACTGCGGCTTCGCAGCTGCCCCACCTCACATCTGGGCTCCAGTGGCTTCCCAGGGCTCTTCGCACCTTTCTGTTTGTGGGGCATTCCAGAGCCTGACAGGACCCCCCACCCCCTGACACTCAAGAGTGAAGCTCAGGCCCAGACAGTATGTATGGCCCACAATCTCCTTGGAATGTGTTCATACGTATGTGTGTGCACGCGTACGTTTTACAAAAACGAACACCTGTGCGTGGCAGTAAAAACACTGAAACTGCCTAGAGAGAAACACAGTGAGAAATGGGCCCCTGGCTCCAGTTCCCCTCTAGGAGGTGACCCCCAGCACCAGTTCTGGGTGTCAGCAGGGAGGGCCTCTGTTGTGGGGGGTGTGTTCTGCTCTATAGAAGCACATACCCAGACCCCCTGCCCCCAGTGACATACCTCCCCAGAGCTCGTGGGACCCTCACCCTGTCACCTCACCACCACTGGGGTGAACCACTGGGGTCTCCAGCCAGAGCAGTGGGCAGCGTGGCCTGACAGGTGACGAGTCTGTGCTGGCTTCCACAGTGCACTGTAGTGAGGCTGGCACCTGGCAGCCTTGGGTCCCTGGAGGTGGTGGGTGGTAGACCTCCTGCAGCCCAGGGAGGGCAGTGTGGGTTTTACCTGCTGCACCAGGGCCGAGTGCCCACCCGGGTGATGCTGGAGCCACGAGAAGCCCTTGTGTTCCTGGGGGCTGAGGATCTATAAATCCTGTGGGGTAGGAGTGGGGAACTGACAGCATGCTTGCCTTGACGGCAGAGGAAATATGGCGTGGTCCTGGATGAGATCAAACCCTCCTCGGCCCCCGAACTCCAAGCTGTGCGCATGTTTGCTGAGTACCTGGCCAGTGACAGCCGGAGGTGAGGATGGGGGGCCCTAGGGGGGTGTCCCTCTTTCCCACCTGTCACCTCCCTGAATCTCTGTTTCCCTCACCTGCACAGTGGGCGGCAGTGATGGACCCTGCTTCAAAGGGGTCTCGGGGGGTCACAGATGAGGACTTGTGTGCAGATGCCCTCCGGGGCCGTGAGGGGCGTCGTGCTGCCAAGAGGGCCTCCCCCTCGACACACAGGGTCGAGACCCTCCAGCCAGTCTTCCAGCCTGCTGCTTACCCAGGCCCTCGGTCTGTCCAGGGAGGCGGTTGTACCACCTGCTGATCGTCTCCTCAGGAAGGGGACCCAGGTGGAGGGGGGATGGGAACATGCCAAGTCCTCACCCTGAGCCACAGACCAGCAATTGTCAAATTCCCGAGGGTGATTGCCAGGGGAGGTGGAGGTTGGGGCTGTGGGGACCTGGAAGCACTGCCCCCTCCAGCGGCCAAGGGAGGGCAGGGTGAGCCTTGCCTGCCAGGCTAGGGCCAAGCATCCCAGGCCCAGGCCCACCTGTGTTCTGCTGCTCAGTGTGGGGTCTGCAGTGGCACATTCCAGCCCTGCTGGCCTCGAGTGGTTCCTACTGCGGGGTTTGCATGGCTGTTCCCTCAGTGGTAGCATGCTTGCCCAGATGCACGTGAGCTCAGGCCTCTGCAGGTGGGAGCCACGTGACCCTGCCTCACCTGTGCGTGGAGCACCAGCTTGACCCAGCAGGCTCCGCGGCCCCTCTGCACCTTGGTTTCCCCCATCCCTGGGAATGGGCTGGGATTGGGGAGGTAAAACACTCCCCACAGGGCAGCTGGGATAGAAGGATGATGGCACAGCCCACGACAGGGAGATGCTCTGCTCTGTGGGCTGACCCCTGTCCCTGCCCCAAGACCCCACCACCACCCCAGGCCATCCCTCGCGGCACTGAGACGACTCACAGAGGGGCCTTCCCCAGTCTCTGCCCTGCAGAGCTTCTTAGACCAGGACGTGGTCATGACCTTGTTGACACCATGTTTCGCTCGTGGGCTGTGGCGGCTGTCTGCTGGTCCCAAGTGTGTGTGCTGTGAGCTCCTTCGTCCACAAAGTCCGAGGCTCGGGGTTTACTTGTGAGCAGTCACAGCTGAATGGGGGCCCCTGCAAGACGTGTCCATATCTGACCCCTGGAACCTGTGAATGTGCCCTCATTGGGAGTGGGGTCTTTGCAGATGTAAGTGGTTAAGGATCTTGAGCTCATCCTGGGTATAGGGTGACTGGGGTCTTTATAAGAGACAGAAGAGGAGAAGACACAGAGAAGATGCCATGTGAGGATGGAGACAGAGATCGGGGTGACGTAGACACAGCTGAGGAACACAGGACTGTGCAGCCACCAGAAGCCGGGAGAGAGGCCCGGGACGGATTCCCCCTAAGAGCCTCCGAAGGAGCCAACCCTGCCCACCCTTGATCTCAGACTTCTGGCCTCCAGAGTTGTGAGAGAAGAAACTCCTGTTGTTTTAATCTCCCCTGGCTGGTGGTGCTTTGTGACAGCAGCCCCAGGACACTAAGACGGGCAGCCTCCTGAGGCCATCGTTTCTCCCGCCCCGCACTTCACTAGCCGAGGTGACAAATCCCATTGTCCTTTGGAAGGAGAGGGTACCTGGGGGTCCTCCAGGAGCAGTGGCTGCTGTGAGCATTACAGGAAAGAACCCACAGGAAGCATGTGGCATGGGGCAGGAGCTCAGGAAAGCAGAGCAGTTCAAGGTGGGTCCATCCTGGCAGCACACACCTGCTCCTGCACACGGCCTGCCTGGCAAGCAGGTGGAGAAAGTTCCAGAGCAGTGAGCACAGCTGCAGCGTGTTCCAGTGTACAACACTGACATCACAGTGACAACAGCAGGCAGTGTGTCCACACCCCGTGTGCCCAGAACCAGGCAGGAAGCTCCGTGAGGCGGCCCAGAGGGCTCCTCAGGCCAACCCTGCATTACACCCTGTACGTGGTCCTGCCTTGCAGAGCAGGAAACAGGCTTAGATTTGAAGTTATTTGTCCATCAGGTATCTCCTTGGTGGGCACGGAGACAGTGATGGGCATGTCCCCGCTCTCCAGGGGCCCTCAGACACAGGTATTTGGCCAACAGCGCCCCAGAAATCCTCATGACATCCACGCGTTTGTGGAGACTGTATGGACCCCAAACAGCAGCTTTTGTCTAGTGGTGAGGGGCCCGGCCTTTGCCTTCTTTCTCTCATCGACTGCTCAGCAGCCCTTTGAAACAAGGGGTCTTGGCTCCATTTTCCAGTTAAGCAGACCATGGCTTGGGTGTCCTGTGACATGTGTGGGTGCCTGGTTGGTCCTTGGCCAAGCCTGGACTCCAGGCCGGCCGCTGGCTCTCAGCCCCCAGCCTAGCACATTACTCACTGGCCAGGAGCAGCCAGCACGCCGGGGTCAGGAACGGAGGGCAGCCTCCCTGGCAGTGGGGCGTGCTCCTGCCCAGCTGCCCTTGGTACCCAGGCCCATGTGCTGATGGATGAGCGTCTGGAGCCTCCACCGGACCACGGGCCTCCTCAGGAAGGTGGTGACGTTCCACTGTGAGATTCACATGTGTAGTCTCATGTCCCTGTGGATGCACCCCCGGCAAGTCAGCCATCCCTCCACATTCCAGGGTGGTATGGACATCACAGCCCCCAAGCGCTGAGGCTGGGGTATCTCGAGGCCCACGTGGTCATTTGTGCTGCTTCATGGGCAGAGCCGGGTGTGGCCCCTCCTGCACCACATCTCCCCGTGGGGCTGGGAGCACCTAGCCCCACTTTTCTTGACCTTGATTTCCCTGTCTGTGTGGGGGTGAGAAATACCTTGGGGGAAGGTGACAAGGCTGGCACCCAGTGGGGCTTGACAGAGACAGCTGGGCCCATTCTGCCCGCTGCTGCTGTGTGTCCCTGGCGGCCTGACTCGCCCTCTCTGGGCCTGTCTGCTCCCACAGGGGTGAGGCCTGCCTCCCACCCCCAGCCACGGGCCCTGCGTCACCATGTCTTGCAGGGACGCAATTGTTGCTGAGCTGGACCAGGAGATGAGCAGGAGCGTAGATGTGACCAACACCACCTTCCTACTGATGGCTGCCTCCATCTACTTCCATGACCAGAACTTGGACGCAGCCCTGCGTGCCCTGCACCAAGGGGACAGCCTGGAGTGGTGAGTGTCCGCCCTGCACCACAGGGACGGCCTGGAGAGGTGATTGGCCCCTCTGGTCTCCAGGATGCTCAGGCCCTCTTCAGCCATCGTCCTGGGAACAGTGAGGGGGCTACTATGAGAGACTGGGGCGGGGAGAAGACCTCCTATTTAGGCTGCAGCTCTCATTCTCTGTCCAGGAGACACTTCTTTGTGCACTGCTGGGCCACTGCTCCAAGGACACAGTGCCTGGGGCTGCAAACCTTTTCCTGAGGGCAGAGCAGAAAGCAGCTTTGTCTCTGCCTGAGGTTTCTGTATCCCATTCCCCCATGAAGCCTTGTGTTCCTCTATGCTGGCTTTTCCGTGTCCTCCTAGGTTCTCCAGGCTCTCCCCTGAGGCCGGCCCTCATTCAGGGCACTCCAAGGCTGGGGTGCTAGAGCCCACACAGCATGCAGTCGCCTCCACCCCCATCCCAGGAGGTGACTCTGGGCCAGCACTGTGTCCAGGGCTCCAGCCCCAGAGGGCACAGTCGCCCTTCCCCGTGAGTTCTCTGGCTCCTGCCTTCGCTTGGTTAGTTGGTCGCTACATGTTCCTTATGTATCTGTTTATGTCCTTCTCAATCCAGAAGGGGATTTGCAGCAGCTTAGAAATCGGCATAGCACATGGCCAAGGAGGCAGTGGGCCCCACAAGTGTTTCTCATGCTCTTACCTTGGCTGGTCTGGGTGCTGGGTCACATTCCTGTGGGACAACCTGGGAACAAGCAGCCACATTAGTACTGGGCAGTCACAGCCCAAGAGGGAAGCAGTGGGTGTGGGAACTGAAGGGAGTGAGCCGTGTCCCCCCTACAGCACTTCATCTGTGACTGAATTTGGAAGGGGGCTGGGGGTAGGAGATGTGAATATGGTGGCCGGCTGAGGCATGGGCAGGGAGCAGGCCAGAGGCCTGGGGTCCCTGCCTTGGGGACCCCACAGGAGCTCCCGGCCTGAGCGTGCTCAGCTGTGACACATGAGAGTGAGGTTCCCAGGAAGTGATGGGAGTGCTCAGCCTAGCAACGGGTGCCCAGGTCTGAGTCTGGCTCTGCTGGGCCAGTGGTCAACCTCAGTGTCCCCCTCTGCAAGGCTGGGTTGGTGGCCCAAGCACTCATAGGAATGTTCCAGAAGGTGGAACCCACATGAAGTGAGCCTCTCATGGGAGAGTAAAGTGGGGAGGGGTGCGCTGACTGCTGCCCTGTCCCGCAGCATGGCCATGACGGTGCAGATCCTGCTGAAGCTGGACCGCCTGGACCTTGCCCGGTAAGCTCCTCCTCACCTGTCACCACCTGGGGACGCTGTGCTGTGGCCTGTGCATTGGGGGTGCCTGAGCAACAGCCAGGCCATGTTGGGACCCCGTGTTCTCTGGAAGTTGGGCTCCTGTCCACAAGGAGGCACTCAGCGTGGGGACTGTCCCCGAGCCCTCCCCCTGCCCCAGAGCATCGATGCCACAATTGTTTCTCTAGTTCTTCCAGTTGATCGGGGTGATGCTCCGATGTTTACCTGCCCTTCCCTGCAGGGTGTTGCCAGGACAAGGGGCTTCACTGTCCATATCTCAGTGTCCTTCTGTGAGGCAGGCAGTGGAGCCTGTCCTGCAGGGTTGGGTTGGGCTTCTCAAGTGTGTAGCCTCGGGTGGGGGGCAGCCAGGCCATGGCCCAAGGTTCTAGAGCCTCATAAGCAAGCAGGTGTGTGTGCCTTGTGAGCAGGGAACTCAGGGCACTGGCCAGGCCCCTTAGCACCTTCCTGCCTCTCTCCTCTGCCCCCAGGAAAGAGCTGAAGAAAATGCAGGACCAGGACGAGGATGCCACCCTCACCCAGCTGGCCACCGCCTGGGTTAACCTGGCCGTGGTGAGCCCCTAGGTTGCTCTGGGAGATGGGGGCAGGAGCATCAGGGAGCTGGGAGGTGGGAGGTGGCCCCCTGCACCCAGCACTGGCTGCTCCTATGGGGAGAGTGTAGGTGGGGCGGTTCCACGATACGCTGGACCTCCTGCTTCCTTTAGGGCCAGTCCGCCAGAGGATCCCAGCCCCGGGGACCTGGGCACGTTTCCCACCTCACTCCGCGTCTACCCCATTGTAGGATTCTCGTAGCTGAGTGGCTTGGCCAGAGTGAATGGACTGGGGGGTCCGGAACCTGACTCGGCATGCCTTTCCCCACACGCCCCCCGGGACCCACTGAGCCGGCCTGCCTGGCAGCGGACCCTCCTCTGGGGTCTGGCCCTGGGCTTGGCTGCTGCTCAGCTTGCTCTCTGAGGTTCTGGCACAAAGCGGGTGGGGGTGTCCCCCTCATGGGTTCCCCTGTGCCCAGTCCCTGTTCCCCCACATGCCTGGGTACCCCAGTCTCCTGGCAACAGCCCCTTTTTTGGCCTGTGGCACTTGGCTTCCTTTCTGAGTCACTCTTTTGTACAGGCCTGTTTGTGTGTGTGCGTGTGAGGAGGATCAGCACTGAGCTAACATCCGATGCCAGTCCTCCTCTTTTTGCTGAGGAAGATTGGCCCTGGGCTAACATCCGTGCCCATCTTCTTCTACTTTATATGGGACGCCATCACAGCATGGCTTGATAAACGGTGCGTCAGTGCGTGCCCGGGATCCAGACCTGCGATCCCCGGGCCGCTGAAGCGGAGCATGTGAACTTAACTGCTACACCACCGGGCCAGCCCCTGTACATGCCTTTTTTTTTTTTTTTTTTTTTAATTTTATTTATTTTTCCCCTCAAAGACCCAGTAGATAGGTGTACGTCATAGCTCCACATCCTTCTGGTTGCTGTACGTGGGACATGACCTCAGCATGGCCGGAGAAGCGGTGTGTCGGTGCGCGCCCGGGATCCGAACCCGGGCCGCCAGCAGCGGAGCGCGTGCACTTAACCGCTAAGCCATGGGGCCAGCCCTGTACAGGCCTTTTAATATGTGCTCCCCATGTTTATGCATCTTCACTGCCCTTGGGCAGCTGAGGCCTCGCCCAGGCTGGTTTCCAATATCCGTCTAGTTTCGTGAGACAAACCCTGACAGCTGTCTCTAGTAGCCTTGCATTTTCTCACAAGCACATCTTGGTCTCAGGCTCCCTTGCAAGTGTGACACTGTGTCTTTAGCAGGCAGACAGAACCTTCTACTCAGAGCCTGGGCAGTCGGGGTCAGGGCTGCTGGTCACCGAGCAAGCCCACCCCTGATGGGCCATGTGACCCAGTGGTCCCAGCTCAGAGTTTGGCCCGGCCGCCTGTGCACTGGTTCTCCTCTTGGAAGCTGAGGCTTCTGCATCTGTAAACAGAAGCCTCGGGGAGCCGGGCTTGTAGCAGCTGCATGCCATTTCGGCCCCTTCAGCACAGCACAGGCTCCGTGGGGGTCTCTGTGGGGAAGGGGGCAGTGTCCAAGGAGTGCCTGCCATGGGCTGCCCTTGCCAGGATTGTCTCCACAAGGTGCAGGGATCCTTCTGTGAGGGAGCAGGCAGGGGTAGGGCCAGACAGCAGAGTGACAAACAGTGACATCAGAACTGTCCCCACAGGGTGGCGAGAAGCTGCAGGACGCCTACTACATCTTCCAGGAGATGGCTGACAAGTGCTCATCTACCCTGCTGCTGCTCAACGGGCAGGCGGCCTGCCACATGGCCCAGGGCCGGTGGGAGGCAGCCGAGGGCGTGCTGCAGGAGGCGCTGGACAAGGTACAGGCAGGACTGGCCTCTGCCCAGGACTCCCAGAGCGGGGAAGGCAGGTGGCTGGGCTTGCTGCAGAGGCACACAGGCAGATGGAGACGGACAGAAACAGGTGCGGCAGAGACCCCATGGGCCTGCCATGTGGCCACACAGGGATTTTAATGCTGAGTCAGCTGAAAATTGGTATTGCAAACGAAAATCCCGATTCTAGCTTCTCTTGGAAATGGGAAGATCCCGTCAGCTTGAGCCTCAGTCAGCCTGAGCTGAACGGACATACATGTCCCAGGCCCTCCTCGCTGTCACTTTGGCTGCCTCCCCTGGGTCCATACATGGAAGAGACGCCCGTCGTTCACTACCGAGGGGAGAGTGGGCTGCAGACACGTGGCATCGCCTGTGCCCATCCTTGTCGAGAAGGGGGACTGAGAGCGCTGCCCTCTTGGGGCGGCACAGTCGTCTTCTCCTGACTGACATCCGTCTTTTACGTTATTTTTATAATCAGAAAAGCCATCAAAGCTGTTTTCAATTTTGGAAAAAATTTTTTGGTATAATGAGAAACTGACACTGGTAGGAAGCTTTCTTCTTGTTCATCTCTTCGAGGGGCCGAGTGATCATCAGAAGGTTGTGTGCAGAGCAGGGACGGGCCAAGGGCGTTAGTCAAGTGCTTCCGCGGGCTGGTGTCCCCAGGCTGCACCCTGCAGCTGCCTCACCCCGCCAGGGCACCCTGTGCTGGCCGGAAGAAGTTGGGTCTCCGCAAAGAAGGGCAGCCAAGGGGTGGAGCCAAGTCTGTGCAGGAGGCCAGGGTCTCTGCAGCCCCTTGAGCTTGAGGCGCTGTGCGTCCTAGATGGTGCCTCTGCCCTGAGTCCAGGCAGCGCTCCTCCCAGTGTCCCTGCCTCGTAGGCACTAGGGGCTCTGGCTGGGGCTCCTGGCCGAGGCAGCGTCTGGGTGGTTCCCAGGGTTCCCTGTGCCTCAGAGCCCAGGATGGGCGGGCAGAATGAGGTCACCCGCCTGGAGGTTCTGGTGATTTCCCAGCAGCTTCCTGCCAAGTTCCCTTGGGAAGAGGTGGGGTGGGCGGGGTTTGCCCGTGGTCTCAGACCTCATCGTCACAGCATGAGGAATGGCTTGGTTATAGCATGGCTGTGATAGTACTGAGGCCGCCTTGGGCCGGGCTTTGTTACTTTGAGATTTGTGTGATAAATCCACTCCTCCCAAATTGCAGTAAGCCAGGGGCTCCATTGCAGTCTGGTCTGCAGAAGACAACGAGCTCAGAGGGGAAGCAGCTGGCCTGCAGAGGTGGAAGAGGCCGTGGCCCCTCCACACTGTGCTGCCTCCTGAGGCAGAAGGCAGGGCCCCAAGGTCACCGCTTACAGAGTGGCCACTGTTGGGGGGCACTCTGAGTCCTGCAGCCTCGGCCCTGCCTCACTTCTGAGGGTATGACCTTGTGCAGGTCACGTCCCCACCCCAGGGCAGCAGGGGACGTTGTCCTGCCCAAGATAGGGGTGAGCAGGCTGAGTCTGGGGGCCTGGAGGAGCTGACCCTGTCTGCCCGGCGTCCTCCTGTTTCTAGGACAGCGGCCACCCGGAGACACTGATCAACCTCATTGTCCTGTCCCAGCACCTGGGCAAGCCCCCCGAGGTAGGGCCCCCCAAGCCTGGTGCAGAAGGGTTTTCCAGCCCTTACAGTGCCAGCCTGGGGCGGGCGGGGGTCTCTGGTTTGGTGCCGGCTCCAGAGGAAGCTTGGGGCCTTAGAGTCTGAACTTCAGAGTTGGCCTGGGGTTGGGGCAACTCACCACGAGTGGGTTCCGGGCTGCAGGTCAGCTGCTCCCGTGAGTCCTATGGATGAGTAGGCTGAGGCTTGGAGGGCGCCTGGGCTGAGACCCAGCCTGTGCCACCTCATGGTGGGGGGTGGGCAACAGGACAGAGAAAAGGGGCCCAGGGGAGTGATTCTGGTGAGCCCACCTCGTGAGGGCAGAGCGCAAGAACATTGGGGCACTGCTCCGTTTAAGTGACTGGCCCAGCTGGCCAGGGCCCCTCCCAAGGGCTTTCTGACAGAGAGTCACAGGACCCTTGGGGCTGGGGTAGTGCAGGACAGATAGAACGACCCTCTCACTCACCCCAGAAACAGCACCAGACCCCCAGTCTCTGTGCCGGGCACTGTTCCAGCTGGTGCTTCCCCCACCCTGCGGGTCCTCTCTCATCAGCCTGATTCCAGGGTGGGTGATGGAGGGAATGTGGGGAGACCAGGTTCTTGCCTGGGGTCGGCTGGGTGGCCCTCGTCCCACCCCACAACTGCAGGATGGGACAAACAAAGCCACCATGGGGTCCGTGTATCCAGCTAACCTGGACTCACCTCCCCCGCAGGTGACAAATCGCTACCTGTCCCAGCTGAAGGATGCCCACAGGTCCCACCCCTTCATCAAGGAGTACCAGGCCAAGGTGAGCCCATGTGGGTGCCCGTCTCTGAGCCCCAGACCCCGGTCTACCCAAGGAAGGCCTGGAACTTGGGGCCTGGCTCACATCTCTCCCCTCATTCGTGTTGAAGGAAAACGATTTTGCCCGGCTGGTGCTGCAGTACGCCCCCAGCGCCTGAGGCCCAGAGGCACTTCCCGAGCCTGGGACAGTGAGGCCCAACCAAGCTGCTCTCTCCCTTGGGCACCTGCCCTCGACTTTCCCGTCTTGCTCACCCGTCCTGTCTCGCCCAGCCCTGCCCCCATCCTGTCAATAAACATCTCCACTAGGGTAGCCCCATCCGGTCCGTGTTTGCTCCAGCAACTTCAAGGTGGGTGTAGGGGAACCAGGGCTCGGATGGGAGGGGCCTGGGCACCGTGGCCAAGGGCTGTTCCTGGGAGGGGGCTCTGGAGACCAGAGTCTGTAAGTAGCAGCTACACAGACTTCCCTGCACCTCAAACAGCTGTCCTATGCTGCCGAGCTGTGGGTGGCACAGCCATGTCCCCCAAGCCCACTTGGCATCCAGGAAGACTGAGGTGCAGAGAGGTCACAGCCATCACAAGGAGCACCAGGATTGACACCGGGGCCCCACGTAGTCTGTAGGTGATGAGGGGGCTGGAAGCACTCAGGCCTCAGCTCAGCCAAGCGGGGAGGGGGTGTGCCGGGTCCTTGTGGAAGTAAACATCAACCCGCTGCCCCCAGGCCCCTGCTCCTCGCTGCTGCCCTGTGGTGAGTCATCAGCCAAGACTGAGACCCGCTGTGGTCGCTGTGGTCGGGGCCGTGGGCGCTGGAGTGCCTCGGTGGCCGAAGCACGGAGCTGCCTGCCCGAAGAGAGAAATGCGTAGTGAGCACCGTGTGATAAGAGGAGGCTGGACAACAGAGAGGGAGGCGGGCAGTCAGGGGAGGGGGTTATCTGGGGCCTGTGGGTGAGGTCACCATTGAGCTGTGTCCACCTGAACAAGAAGGAGCTGCTCGGCCCGGTTCTGGGGAGATGAGCATCCTGGGCAGCAAGAACAGCCCGTCAGAGGCCCTGAGACCACACTGGGCTCGGTGAGCTGGACAGGGCTACATGCCCTTTCTCCCGGGGCCAGTGACTGGGTCTTTCCCAGGGAGGAGTGAAGGCACCTGGGTTCCAGTGCCTGGCTCCATCTGCTCCAGAGGGGGCCATCTGAAACCCAGTGCCTCGTTGCTAGGACAGGACATAGAGCAAGGGACCCCCTGCAGCAGGGACCACCCTCAGCCCCTCCTTGCCTGGTGGGGGGCCCAGCCGGGGAGAGGTGGCGGATAAGGCTTACCTGAGCAGGGCCATCAGTCAGGGTCAGGAGTGGTCAGGTGGTGAGCTCCCTGGGAGAGAAGGCCCACCCTCTTGGGACGGGCAGAGAAGGGGCGCTAACCTTGGGACCTCAGCAGCCCTCCACTGGGTGCCTGGTGCCTGGGAGCCCTGCTCCAGCTGGGAGCCTCAGCTGCCAGCACCAGGAGTCACTTTCTTTTTTTTTTTTTAAAGATTTTATTTATTTTTTTTCCCCTCAAAGCCCCAGTAGATAGTTGCATGTCATAGCTGCACATCTTTCTAGTTGCTGTATGTGGGACGCGGTCCCAGCATGGCCGGAGAAGTGGTGCATGCCCAGGATCCGAACCTGGGCCGCCAGCAGCGGAGCGCTCGGACTCAACTGCTAAGCCACAGGGCCGGCCCCAGGAGCCACTTTCTATTCCTGTCCTGCATCCACGTTGGTGGCCTCCCCTTTGGGCCCCGCCAAAATGAAACTGGAGCCTGGGCTGGAGCTGGTGGGCAGGGGCGCCTCTCCCGTTACTGATGGGCGTCATGGTGACCAGATAGTGCTTGGGTGGGAGGGCCAAGATGGTGGTTGGGAAGGTCCAGGGCTGCCCCACAGTTCTGGCCAGACCTGTGGGGGCATGTCCAGCCAGCCTGGGACCCCTGAGCGTCCCTCTGTCTGCCAGGCTGACCAAAGTATTGACAGGACAGATGAACCCTGCCCACACAGAGTGCACAGTCAAGAATGAGTAGGAGGTATAGCAGGACAGATGGTGACGTGCCAATGATGAGAATGACAGGGGGGTCAGGGAGGCACTCTGAACAGGTGATATTAGTAGGTAAAGTCAAGTTGGTGAAGGAGGAACCCTGCCAGTACCTGGGGGAACAACATTCCAGGCAGAGGGAACAGCCAGTGCAAAGGCCCTGAGGCACTTCGGGGTGTTGGAGATACAGTGAGGTGGCCAGTGTGGCTGAAACAGAGGGAGCAAGGTGGAGAGAGGAGGGTGTGAGGGCAGGTGATATGTCACGGTGAGAAGCTGGGTTTTTACTCTTGAGTGATGGGAGCCATGGAAGGCTGTGAGCAGAGGAGGGACTGACTGGCAGGCTCCCTCTGGCCTGTATGTGGGGTGGGAAGGAAGTCAGGATACCATGCAGGAGGTACGAGGGTGGCCCAGGGCTGCATGAAGCTGTGCAGGCGCAGAGAAGTGGCTGGATTCAGGAACATTTGAAGGTGGGGCCAGAAGGTGTGCTGCAGGACTGGACGAGGGGTGAAGGGAAGGAGGAGAGATGAGGCCCTCCTTGGCCCCCCTCCCTGTTTTCACCTGTGCACCTGAAGGTCGGGTGAGGCTGGTGGCCCTATGGGCCTGGAGCTCAGCTCCTGCAGAGCCCACACTGATTCCTGCACTCTGCCCCTCGAAGGCTACAGGATGACGTCCTAGGTGGGGGAAAGGAGGGGCATGGCTGTTGGGGAGTCCTGGGGGCTATCAGTGCAAAGTGAGGCGATGTCCCCAACAGGTGTGCCCTCAGTGATGGCCTTTGGGGGCTTTGGGCACAGGGCCTGGTCAGTGGAGGGTGGAAGGTCACCAGGGGTGGTAAAATGAATCTGTGGCCTTGATCCAGCCTCTGAGCCGCCCCCACGTGGGCATCCACTCCTTTTGCCTCCCGAAAGGGAGGCCTGCCTGGGCCTCAGGGTGATGGAGAGCAGCAGGGGGCTCAGACCAGAGAGTGGTGAGATCCGAGGGTGGGACGGGGGCGGGAGAGGCATGCTGGAGGGCCAGGGAAGGAAGGTGTCGCCAGTCGAGGGCACTGCCTGCTGGTGCCCACCGTGCCCCATGTCGCGGACACAGCGTGATGGGATAGGGGAGCCTGGGGTGGGCACAGGCGCTCTGGGGCGGGGATAGGGAGTGGGGACACGGGGTCGCGCCTGGCCTGCACGGGTCCAGGCCGAGGAGGCGCTGGGCCGACTCCGTCCTCCCGCCCTCTGCACCTCCGATTCTTCGGCTGGGGAATGGGCTGGTGCGCGGGCCCGCCGCCAAGACGCGGCGCAGTAACTCCGGGACTTATCCGCCTGTGATCCCCGCCGCTGCCTGCGGGGGACCCAGCACCCGTGTGGCCCCCAGCTCGCGGACGCCACGCTAGGGCCCCGCGTCCTCGCCGGGGCGGAGCTTGCGACGGCCCCGCCCCTCCGTCCCCCGCGCTCCGGCCGGCGCGCCCCCAGCCCAGCTGCGGCGCGTGACGCGGGGCGCGCGGTTCTGGCGGCCACCGCGGACGGGCGCAGGCGGCGGGGACGGCCGGCGGACAGGAGGCATGGCGGCAGCGGGGACCACGGCGGGGCCGGCGGGGCCCGAGCCCATGCCGAGCTACGCGCAGCTGGTGCAGCGCGGCTGGGGCAGCGCGCTGGCGGCGGCGCGGGGCTGCGCGGACTGCGGCTGGGAACTGGCGCGCCGCGGCCTGGCCGAGCACGCGCACCTGGCGCCGCCCGAGCTGCTGCTGTTGGCGCTCGGCGCGCTCGGCTGGACGGCGCTGCGCTCGGTGGCCACCGCGCGCCTCTTTCGGGTCAGTGCTGTTGGGGGCCGGGACGCGGGGGCCCTGGGCTGGAGAGCTGGGATATTAGGGGGCCCCGGCCCGGGGGACCCCGGGCCGCTCTGTGGGGGCTGGGGTCACTGAAACATGGGGGGCCTCGGGCTGGAGGAGCTCGACCGCGGAATCTTGGGTCCCCGCGCTCCCCTTTCGGTCAGTGCGGGGTGGGGGTGGGGGTGGATGTGGGGGTGTGGCCGAGCTGGGGGAAGCCCAGGAAGTGAAGACCCTGATACGAGTAGGGTGTTGGAGATGTGGGAGAACTGGGGCTGAGCCATTCCGGTCAATGCCGAATAAGGGGGTCCTGGGCAGTCAGAGGGCCCGTTCCGCCGCGCACTCTTTCGAGCAGGGCCGAGCCGGCGACGGAGGAATGCAGGCGGGGAGGGCTCGGCGCATAGGGGCCGCCTGCACCTTGGGCTTCTGGGCCCTGCGGGTGGCGCTCGGAACCGGAGCGGGACCTGGGTCCGTGCGGCGGCGGCGGCGGCGGCGGGGCCGACTGTCCGCTGCTATCCGGAAGCGGCAGGAGCTGCCCGGTCGCTGCTTCGCGCCTGTCTGGAGTCAGCGCCACCCTCCGACCACGGGAGACAAAGGCTTGAGCTCCCCGGCCACCCCAGTGATCGTAGCCTTGGGGAGGTGGGACGGCCTGGGTCTTCGGAGCTGGACTGTGCTGCCTCCAAGGGGCCGCGACCGAATTCCCAGCGAGCCCGGGGAGGCCAGCGCCCCGGCCAGAGAGTGACCACGGGGCTGACATTGGCGCCTGGCCTTCATCCCATACTTGGGGAGGGGTCTGCTGTGGCAGCTGCTATGAGTGCTGCTGGGAAGGCGTTTGGGCTCCCAGCTGGGCTGCGATTCCCCCGCGGACCGACCGGCTGGGGCACCCCACCCCAGTCTGGCTGGAGGTGGCAGGGGGTGCAGGGACAGAGCGCCCGGCGCCAACAAAGGGGCCTTTCTCTGTTGGCCGGGAAGAGGCGGGCCCTTGTTAAGTCGGGGATGGGATGTGGTCTGGCTGCCCTTGTCCCCACCCCCATCCCCATATCACTCACGTGGGGAAGGGATCCTGGCCACCACCCTGCTCCCGGGAATGGGAGGCAGGCATGACGAGGGTCTCTCCATAGGTCAGCCATGGTCCCAATCTGGCTTTGTTACTCCCCCATCTTCCCAGTTTCCAGCTGGGAAGGGCGAGGTCCAGGAGGACAAAGGGCAGAGCTCGGGAGAGGGATGTGGTCACTCTGGGATTACCAGGGTAGAGTGGGCTCTCTTCTCATGTTCCTGAGGAAGCTGGGTGTGGGAGAGCAAAACCACATGCTCCCTCGCTTTTGGAATCCCCAGAGGTCAGGCTGTTGCCCCTGGTCCTCCTTCCGAAGCTCTGGTGGGGCTCTTGCCCCAATTCGAGACTCGCCGTTCCCAAGAAACCCGCAGAGGGGCTGCCCCGGCCTCCAAAGCTCATCTTCTTGGCAGCCGACTGGTTGCCAAGGGTTATGAGCTGGCTCTGGCTGTCTCCATGGCAACTGTTGGTGCTCCACCTCCCTCAGCCTCTCCTGCGGAGGGAAGGGGCAGGGCTTGGCTGGCAGCTCTGGAGCCCCTCCCCCAGGGTCTTGGGCCCCTCAAATTCCTCTCTGCCTCACATTGCAGGCTGCACTTCCCCTGGTGTCCTCCCTGATGTCCCCAGAGGTCCCCCCATCTCCTGTGACATTTGCTCCCTGACCCCCCTTTTTCCTTCTAGCCCAATTCTCGCCTCCTTTGTCCCCCCACGTTTCCACGTCCTCCCCTACCTACTCACCCTATCTTCTCCAGCCCCCTGGTCTTCCCTGGTATCCCCAAATTCTTCCGAGGCACCCCCTTCCCCTCAAGTTTCTCCCCCATGGGGATCACTTGGGGTTCCAGCCCCCTGCATCCCCCACATGCCGTGTATTCTGTTCCACGTTCTCTTCCCCAGTTCATCCTACAGCCCCTCCGTGTCTTCTCTTTGATCTGGCCCCCTCTTTGTTACACTCTCAGCTACCCCTGTGACTCCCAAGCCTCTGACTCCCCTGGGCTGACCGCCTTAGTCTTCCTTGCTTTTTGTCCCCCATGCCCCCTCCTGGCCCTCACAGCCTGCCTTCACATTCCCCTCAGGTCCCCCCTTCACTCCCCTCCCCATACCGCCGCCGGACAGCTGGGCACTAAGTTTAGCCCTTGGCAGGCCCACGTGGGCTCTGGTTATGCTCCAGGCGGCTGTGGGTACCGGGGCCCAGCCCTCCCCGACACTGCCCGAGCTGGGGAGTCTCTGGGCCTTGGTTTCCCCATCCTGGAGGAGTGGCCCTTGGCCCCCGGCGCTGATGGCCGCCCGCCTTCTCACCTGTAGCCCCTGGCCAAGTGGTGCCGCCTCCAGCCTAGAGATGCCGCCAAGATGCCTGAAAGCGCCTGGAAGTTTCTCTTCTACCTGGGCGCCTGGAGCTACAGTGCCTACCTGCTCTTCGGCACCGACTACCCCTTCTTTCACGACCCGCCCTCCGTCTTCTACGGTAGGGGTCCTGTGGGATGGAGTGGGGGAGGCTCTGCTCTAAACATGGAGAAGGATACATGGAGGAGCCGGACACTCATCAGTCATCCCATGCTGGGTGTCTGCCCCGAGACAAAGGCCGTCAAGGGGCCCTAGAGGCAGAGAAGGGGGCACCTGGCCCTACAAGGGCTCAGGGAGGCATCCTGGAAGAGGTGACCCCTTGTATGGGCCCAGGCGGGCATTCTAGGTGTCAGGAACAGCAAGTGCAAAGGCCCTGGGGCATGCAGGAGCTTGATGCCTGAGGATGAGAGGAGTGTGGCAGGAGTTCGAGTTTCACTCTGAATGGGATGGGTCTACGGATTATAAAAAGCTCTCTCTAGCTGCCGTCTGGGGACAGACAAGTCTTACGTGTGGAGGGCAGCAGGACCTGGGAGTAGCGGGGGTGATGGGGGTACCTATGTGGCTTGGACCAGCTTGGTGAGGAGATAAAGATGGTGAGAAGTGGCTGCATTGATTGGATTAGATGTGGGGGTCGTCCAGGCCTGAGCTCTAGGGGGACGGACAGGAAGGTGACTGCATTTCCTCTCTCACCAGTGGGTAGGCCGGTATAGAAAACCTGTGTGCGATGGGGGCTCAGGCTTTCCTCCTCCTGTGCTGACCCCCCAGGCCGTGTATCACGGATACACGTGGGCGTGTTTCCTGCTGTGTGACATGAAAAGCCTGAGAGGGCTCCTGATGGCACTGAGCCCAGTGCTCCTGTTGGGGGGCCAGGCACGGAGCCCTGTGTTACAGGGTCCTGGTGAGAAACACTGGATTTACTTGGCACCTGTGTGTCTTCTTGGGAGCGTGGGACCGTGGGACCATGCACCCATACGGCCACTTTTCTCACGGAGCACACGGTCGTTTCCCATGTGGTCAGTCCTAGAGGGGAGGTTTTAGCTCGTGCAATTCCCTTTATGCAAATGAACCATAATCGAACTCTCAAAGTTTTGGGCGTGGAGTTGCCTCTGGCTTATTCTTATAAATTATGCTACAATAACATGCTTGCAAGTTAGCTGCTTCTTTGCATGTGCATTTATTGGGTACCCACTGCGTACCAGGCACTGTGTTGACACAAGCAGTAAGCAGATCAGAGAAAGCCCCCCGCCCCCGTGTTTCAGGGCAACAGGCAGTGAAATACGAAATCTGTTCACAGCGATAACGGCTGATGAGAAAACTTGGGTGGGGAGAGGAGAGGAGAAATGGGCTGTCTGGGAGGTGGGGAGGGCGGTATTTTCTACAGGGATGGGGACAGTCCCACCCAAGGTGACTTTTGAGTGGGGACCGGAAAGAGCCTGGAGCAGACAGGAGATACAAAGGCTGGTGTCAGACAGATGCTCTCCTGGGGGGACCAGGAGCAGCAGTGAGCACACCCTGCCAAGGGAGGGGCCAGGAGGGCGGCCGGGCAGCAAGGGTGTGTGCCAGGGGCTGTGAGCAGAGGAGGGACATGGACAGGACCCTGGCCAATGCAGATGATCTGAGGAGGGGCCAAGGGCAGGGCTGGGACACGAGAGGGCCTTGTGGGGGGCAGAAGTGGCTGATTTGAGAAAAGTTTTGAAGGCAGAGCTGATAGGTTTCATGCCAAACCAGAGATGGGTGTGAGAGAGAGGGAGGGTGGGGATGACGCTAGGGTCTGGGGAGCCAGGAGGCTGGTTTGGGGGAGACCAGAAGCTGGGTATGGGATGTCCAGGAGGCTGATAAAGGAGGTCGGGGAGGGGGATGTGGCAGGGGTGCATGGGCATCCAGAGCAGCAGGTGGGACGTGTGTGGAGAAGAGGTTGGAGGTTGGAGGCCCCCCAACGTGTGGGGAGGTGCAGACGCAGTCTGGATGGTGAATCGTGCCCCTCTCTCCCCCCAGCCCAGATCTGGGGCCTGAGGCTAGAGGGGGACGCTCACCTGCTGTCACAGTCTTGCCAGTGCAATGGGGGAAAAAGGTGATGATGTCCTGTTTCCACAGTGGACTTTGTGCCTCAAGGCACCTTTGTGTCCCTTCCTTCTGGGTGCCTCGGGCTGAAGAGGGACAGAGGGACCTGGCAGGTGGGGACTGGGCACCGGCTGCAGAGTTTCCATGTGGTTGAGGACGCAGCTCGGGGTGACAGCCTAGCCGGGAGTGTGAGTTTTGCTGTCGAGCTTTGGGGAGCCCCTGAACGTATTGAAGTGGGGGGGGTGAGATCTGATCTCTGAGCAGTTTTCCTTTTTTTATTAGGTGAAATTTACATAATATAAAATTAACCGTTTTAGTCACAAAAAGACGAATACTGCGTGAGTCCACTTACATGAGGTCCCTAGGGGAGTCAGATTCACAGAGACAGAAAGTAGGATGGAGGGTGCCAGGGGCTGGGGGAGGGGGATGGGGAGCGAGTGCTTAACGAGCACAGAGTTTCAGTTTGGGACGATGAACAAGTTCTGGAGGTGGATGGTGGGGATGGCTGCACGCCAATGTGAATGTGCTTAATGCCGCTGAACTTAAAAATGGTTACGGTGGTAAAATTTATGTTATATATATTTTTACCACAATTTTTAAAAATGAACCATTTAAAGTGAACAATTCAGTGGTCTTTAGTACATTCACAATGTTGTGCAACCATCACCTCTATTTAATTCCAGAACATTGTCATTACCTCAAGAGGAGACTCCGTCCCTGTGAGCAGCCACTCCCCATCCTCCTCCCCCAGACCCTGACAACCACTATTACACTTTTCATCTCTATGGATTTGTCTGTTCTGGATGTTTCATATAAATGGGATCCCACACCGTGTGGCCTTTTGTGTCTGGCTTCTGTCACTCAGCACAATGTTTTCAAGGCTCATCTGTGTTGTAGCATGTCAGAGCTTCATTCCTTTTTGTAGCTGAGTAATATTCCATTGTGTGGATGGACCACATTTTGTTCATCCATTGATGGACATCTGAGTTGTTCCCCTTTTGGTGATTGTGACGAGTGCTGCTGTGAACACACGTGTGTGAGTCCCTGTTTTCACTTCTCTTGGGAACGTACCTAGGCGTGGAATTACTGGGTCACGAGGTCTGGGTATTCATAGCCGTTGAGGCCACCGTGGGGAGAGTGGACAGGCAGGAACTGGCTCTGGAGGCTGGAGGACCTGGGGCAGCGCTGGGCGTGACACGGTGGTGCCTGGACCACGGTGGGTGGTGGGGGCGGGGGGACGTGAGCAGAGGCATGGACCGAAGGAGGGCCCTCGGGTAGACGTCCAAGTGAATCCTGGTTGTGGGAGGAGCCTGGGCACAGATGAATGGCTGTCACTGAG
This sequence comes from Diceros bicornis minor, assembly GCF_020826845.1. NCBI lineage: Eukaryota > Metazoa > Chordata > Mammalia > Perissodactyla > Rhinocerotidae > Diceros > Diceros bicornis. The sequence goes on along the minus strand of NC_080759.1, from coordinate 6,440,650 downwards.
GTGGGGGCACAGCAGGAGTCTAGGGCTCCAGCGGGACGTGAGGGTCTGCTCCAGGTCCCTGAGGCAGGGGTTGGGGACAGGAGGCCCTGGATGGAGCCCAAGGAAGCTGTTTGGGGGGTGGGCAGAGAGGGAGCCACCAGAGAACAGGGCACAATCCAGAGAGTTCCAGGTCGATGCAGGCAGAGCCCTTGGCCGTTGGTGATGGCCTGAGGAGAGGACATGGAGGTGGTGGGGAGAGCCGGGGGGTCAGTGTCACCGGAACGGTGGGCACAGGTGCCAGGAGGAATGGGGAGGCTAGAGGAGGGGAGGGGAGCCAGGGCCCGCTCAGTGGGAGAGCCCACACTCAGCGGCGTCAGCAGGTCAGATTTCCGCCTCAGCTGCTCAGACCATCATGGCGAGGCCAGGGGCAGCCTCCATCAGGTTGCGGATTTGCCGGGAGTGGGCTGCCCAGGACAGGGCATCTGAGCTGGCTCAAAAGAGCCTGAGAAATAAGAGAAGATGGGAAGGGGGGCTGGGGCAGAGTTGGAAATCCTGCAAGGGACCGATTTAAGGGGAAGGATCACCTTTTTCTATAAATCTAGAGCTGTTCTAAAAAGTAACGCCTGTTCATAAAAAACAACAGGTAGAAAATTGGGAACAGAAAACCAGCAGCCAGTACACCTACGGAGACGTGGGGTGTGCCCTGGCATGCAGAGGAGTGTGCCTGGCTTGAGGGGGCGTGTGGGGGCACTCAGGGTCCCAGAGGCCCTACAGGTCCCTGGTGGCGCTGGCTGGCTCTCCTCAGACTGGACACCGGGCATGGCGATACCACGGGACATCGCAGCTGCCTACCTGCTGCAGGGAAGCTTCTACGGCCATTCCATCTATGCCACGCTGTACATGGACGCCTGGCGCAAGGACTCAGTGGTCATGCTCGTCCACCACGTGGTCACCCTGGTCCTCATCGTCTCCTCCTACGCCTTCCGGTGAGTCCAGAAGGGCAGAGGGCACTGCGTGGGCACTGGGTAGAGGCTGGCATGGGGCAGAGGCTAATGCCTGGGAGGCGATGGGGATGTCCATGGAGGAGGGTTCCAGAGACAGAGACTCGGAAGGGATGGGTGAAACAGGTGCAGAGTCACCACCCCGCCCCTGGCCCACCCACTCCCTCCACCTCGCCTGGATGGCACCCTCAGCCAGGTCACATAGCAGGTGCTGCTGGCGGCACAGCCATGAACACAACAGACAAACCCTGTTGTTCTAGAGGCCACTGTGGTCATCAGGTGTGGCCACTGAGCACTTTGGACAGAGCCTGTCCAAACCACCACCTGCTGTATGTGTGAAATCCACCCCAATTCCAAAGGCAAAGGAAAGTGAAAATATCTCGCCAATCCTATTGTTATATCGATTACATGTGGAAATGACAATATTTTGGATTTACTGAGTTAATTACAATACATTATTAAAATTAATTTTCTCTCTCCTGTTTTTTAATGTGGCCGATGGACAAGCTTTTATAAAATGACATAAACAGCTCGCGTGCTATTCCTATGGGACTAGCTGCTCTGTCGCACTCTCCAGTACAGTGGCTGCTGGCCACAGGTGGCTATTGCAACTTTAGTGAGACTTAAATAAAATCACACATTCTGTTCCTCAGCCACACTAGCCACATTTCAGCTGCTCAGTGGCCACAGGTGCCTGGTGGCTCCCATATTAGACAGCACAGGTTTAGAACATTCCCATCACTCTAGAAAATTTTGTTAGCACTGCTCTAGAGGGTAGAATCAGATGATAAAACCAAAAAAAAAAAAAGGGAATGAAAGAAAAGAACTAGCAATGTGTTTGAAAGTGATAACTATAGAGAATAATCACATGGGAAGATGAGCACTGGCGAGGTGGTGAAGTTTAGATGGGGTGGTCTGGGTGACAGGGGAGCACAGACTGAAAGGAGGTGAAGGAAGGCTTTGTGAACACCGGGGAGGCGCATGCTGGGGGATGGGAACAGCACGTGCAAAGGGCCTGAGGCAGGAGCGTGAGCTGAGGGCAGAGTGGGGATGGAGACATGGTGAGAGAGGTGCACCGCGACGTCCAGGCTGAATTCAGGCCCCTTGGCCCAAGCAGCTGTAAGGTGGAACACTGGTGAGGGACAGGGAGCGGCCTTCAGGCTCTTTAGATCCTAGTGGGGACTCAGCCTTTCCTAGGCAAGTCTGCAGCTTGCAGCCACGTTTAGGTTAAATGTATAAACCTGGGACTCTCAGCATGGCAGTGGTGTTCAAAGCGAGGGATGAGTTGGTGGGAGATCTGGACATAGAATGGTCCAGGCCTGTGAGGTCCAGAGGTCATGGAGGGTCAGAGGTCACGGAGATGAGGAGGGACCAGACTAGGCACTTCCAGCGAGGCTCCTAGGTCATCGGGGGACAGTGAGATGGGGAGGGTGAGGGTCCCAGTGGGGCTGTCATGGGTCAGGTACAGCCCGGGTGCTGCCCCTGACTTGGCATGGTGGGGGGATGGCTCTGAAGGGGCCCATGGGAAGCCTGGAGGTGCAGCCAAGGGGGCCTGTGCTCGAGAGCCTCAGTGCGGGGCGGGGGTCCCCAGTGTAACCTGCCTTCTCTTCTCTCCCACTGCACTGCCCAGGTACCACAATGTGGGCATCCTTGTGCTCTTCCTACATGACATCAGCGACGTGCAGCTGGAGTTCACCAAGCTCAATGTCTACTTCAAGTCTCGCGGAGGCTCCCACCACCGGCTGCACGCTCTGGCAGCCGACCTGGGTTGCCTCAGCTTCAGCCTCAGCTGGTGAGAGGGCAGGGAAGGAGGCAGGGCTTGTGGGGAGGGGCGGGGCCAGGCAGGAAGGAGGTGGGGCTTGTGGGGAGGGGCGGGGCCAGGCTGGAAGGAGGTAGGGATTGTGGGGAGGGGCGGGGCCAGGCAGGAAGGAGCTGGGGATTGTGGGGAGGGGCGGGGCCAGGTTGGAAGGAGGTAGGGATTGTGGGGAGGGGCAGGGCCAGGCAGGAAGGAGGCAGGGTTTGTGGGGAGGGGCGGGGCCAGGCAGGAAGGAGGCAGGGCTTGTGGGGAGGGGCGGGGCCAGGCAGGAAGGAGGTGGGGATTGTGGGGAGGGGTGGGGTCAGGCTGGAAGAAGGTAGGGATTGTGGGGAGGGGCGGGAACAGGCAGGAAGGAGGCAGGGCTTGTGGGGAGGGGCGGAAACAGGCAGGAAGAAGGCAGGGCTTGTGGGGAGGGCTGGGGCCAGGCCGGAAGGAGGCAGGGCTTGTGGGGAGGGGCGGGGCCAGGCTGGAAGGAGGCAGGGCTTGTGGGGAGGGGCGGGGCCAGGCTGGAAGGAGGCAGGGCTTGTGGGAGGGGTGGGGCCAGGCTGGAAGGAGGCAGGGCTTGTGGGAGGGGTGGGGCCAGGCTGGAAGGAGGCAGGGCTTGTGGGGAGGGTTGGGGCCAGGCAGGAAGGAGGCAGGGCTTGTGGGGAGGGGCGGGGCCAGGCTGGAAGGAGGCAGGGCTTGTGGGAGGGGTGGGGCCAGGCTGGAAGGAGGCAGGGCTTGTGGGAGGGGTGGGGCCAGGCTGGAAGGAGGCAGGGCTTGTGGGGAGGGTTGGGGCCAGGCAGGAAGGAGGCAGGGCTTGTGGGGAGGGGCGGGGCCAGGCTGGAAGGAGGCAGGGCTTGTGGGAGGGGTGGGGCCAGGCTGGAAGGAGGCAGGGCTTGTGGGAGGGGTGGGGCCAGGCTGGAAGGAGGCAGGGCTTGTGGGGAGGGGTGGGGCCAGGCAGGAAAGAGGCAGGGCTTGTGGGGAGGGGCGGGGCCAGGCTGGAAGGAGGCAGGGCTTGTGGGGAGGGGTGGGGCCAGGCAGGAAGGAGGCAGGGCTTGTGGGAGGGGTGGGGCCAGCAGAGAAGGGAGTGGGGCTTGTGGGGAGGGGTGGGGCCAGGCTGGAAGGAGGTGGGTCCTGGTGGGTGGGCAGGGCTGGCAGGGCAGGGGAGGCCTGAGTTGGGAAGAGGGGGAGTTGAGCTGAACAGAGCAGGAATGGAAACAGCTGGGCGGGGGTGGACAAGGATGGTGCAAGGGCTCAGGGATGTGTGGGGATGTGCAGGGACAGATGGATGAGTCCAGATGGGACAGGACAAGGACCTGGTGGGGCCACCCTCCCCCTCTCCCCCACAGCCTCCCCAACCCGTCTCCTCCCCCTGCAGGTTCTGGTTCCGCCTCTACTGGTTCCCACTCAAGGTCCTGTATGCCACGAGCCACTGCAGCCTGCGCTTGGTGCCTGACATCCCCTTCTACTTCTTCTTCAACGCACTCCTGCTGGTGCTCACCATCTTGAACCTCTACTGGTTCCTGGTGAGTCGGCCGCCCGCAGCTCATCACCCAGTGCTCCTCCTCAGCCAGCAGGCCTGTCCTGGTCCCCGAGCCTGTCCCCAGGCAGTGGTCATGCAGGCCCTTCTCAGGCCCGCCCAGGTGGGGCATGTTAGGCATCGAGGAACAGCAGGTGCAGAGGACCTCTGGCCAGAGCACAGGGCCACCAAGAGGGTGGCACCGTCGGGAAGGATGTTTTCTCACCTGTGCCTTCCTCTCCCACAGTACATCGTGGCTTTTGCTGCCAAAGTGTTGATGGGCCAGGTGCGTGAGGTGAAGGATGTGCGGGAATACGATGCAGCGGAGGCTCCAAGCCCCAAGCCCAGCAAAGCTGAGTGAGTGTGGAGGGGCCGCCGCCCCGGATTCATTCCTTTAGCCACATCTGTCCCTCTGAGCACGTGTTCTGTGGGCGGGCCCGGGAGACACAGCAGCAGATGAGGCCGAAGCCAATGTGGCCCACTGGAGCCTAACGTCCAGATCAGAGACTGTAATAAAGACGTGGATGATGTGGTGACAGTTAGATGCTGTAAGGACAGACAGTGAGGAATAGGGTAGGAGGTCTGGGGTGAGCGGTGAGAATCAGGGTCTTGGTGGTGGGAGCAGTGCCAGAGCAGGTGAGCGAGGGCCCTGGGGGTGGTGAGGAACAGCCGTTGGCCAGACCAGACAGTAAACTCTAAGCAGGTGGCAGTGGAGGTGGGATGAGGGGGTGCCACAGGCAGCCTGGAGAGGCCACGCTCTGTCTATGCTGATGCTCCTTGGCCTCAAGGTCCAGCAGGGCAGCCCACTGGTCAGCCAAGCAGGATCTGGGGCTAGGGGCTCAGGTGCAGTCTGGCCCAGGTGGGAGTCCTAGGAAAGAAGAGAAGAAGGAGCCTCGTCAGGCATCCTGGAGGTAGGGCCCTCGGGACTCAACAGCCTTGGAATGTGAGCCAGATGGTGTCCAAAGCCCCCGGCTTGGAGGGGCCCCGGGAGCGAGCAGAGGCAGGTTTGGGCGACCAGCAGGGTGTAGGGAGCATCGTGACGAGGCCATTGTGAGGGCTGTTGGAGCCGGCGCCAGGCGAGAGGCTGCTGCAGGCCCACAGGGTACTAGCCCTGCGCACCCTCCGATTTGGCATCTGGGGCATCATCAGCGACCACCCTGGGAAAGGTGGTTTTGGGGAAGCAGTGGGCTCAGAGCTTGATGAGGTGAGTTGGAATGGGTGGCCAGGAGGATGAGCGAAGCAGAGATTTTCAAAACCTCCTTGAAAGACACGAGATGGGGAGCAAAGAACTGGGGCATTGCCAGAGCGGAGGGTGGGACCCAGGAGGGCTCTTGAGGCTGGGTCTAATAAACAGAAGCACTTTGCATCCGCCAAGCATGAGACCACAGGCGAGGTGTGCCGAAGCCAAAAAGCCAGTGCCCGGGCTGGAGAGGGATCAGGCAGGTGAGTGGGGACGACATGAGAGGACTGGGCAGCAGGTGAGGTCGCCCCGGTGGTCAGATCCCAACTCTGTTGTAGAACCAACCAGACTCTCTTTGGATGTAGGTGAAACAGAAATAAAAGAATCAGAGACGACCCAGACTTCTGCCTCAAGCTGCCGTTCACCAAGATGGCACTTGGGGCAGGGCTGTGCACGCAGACGGGGGCAGTGTGGGAGTCTAGTTTGGGGGGTGATGGATCATCACTGTCCAGGGAACGTGAGTTGGGAATTCTGCAGAGACATTGGTGAGGTCTCACCAAGGAGTCTGACCCATCCTCAGAGGCTTCCAGAAGGAGCCGTGGCTAAAGAGAACTCCAGGGCTGGGGGAGGGCAAGCACTTGCTTGGCTGAATCTAAAAATTGGAAGGATCTTCTTTCTGTAAAACGGTGAACTTCTGGTGAAGATGTCCTTGTAAATTCAAAGCCCATGGCAAAGGCAGGCCAGCCCCCGGCCCCACCTGTTTGATCTCCCCTGAGAATGGGCCAGAATGTAGGCTGGGGGGCTGGCACCCCGCCTGCTCCTCCACTAGGATGTCCCAACATTTCCTCTGCGTGGAAATGACAGAGTGTACCAGGGGACACGCTGCCATGGTCGACCCCGTGGGCACCACCAGCAGAACTTGATTCCTCAAGGATGGCTGGAGTTAGTGCAGGTGGGTATGAAACGGGATGGGCTAAAACGCAATGCGAATACAGCAGAGCTGGTCAGGACACCTCAAAACCGCCAGGTCATGGAGACAAAGAAGACGGAGGAACTGTCCCAGATCAGAGGAGACTAAGGAGATGTGATGACTGAATGCAGTGTGAGATCCTGACCCAGAAGAACAACACCTTGGACAAACTAGTGAAATCGAAATGGCGTCTACGGTTTAGTTCATGGCAGTGTCCCAGCGTTGGTTTCGTAGCAGATGTACTGTGGAAGTATAAGACGTTCACATTCGGGGAAGCTCTGTACTATCTTTGCAAGGCTTCTGCAAATCTCAAATTATTCTAAAATTAAAAGTTCATTAAAAAAATAAAAGGCATGAGAGACCATCAAAAATGGCACTGGATGTTATATTAGTTTTGGGGGGCCGTTGTAGCAAATGACCACAAACTGGGTGGCTTAAAACAATAGAAATTTATTTTCTCACAGTTCTGGAGGCCAGAAATCTGAAATCCAAGTGTTGCAGGGCCGTGTCCCTCTGGCGGCTCTAGGGAGGAACCTTCCTTGTCTCTTCCAGCTTCGGGGGCTCCAGGGCTCCCTTGGCTTGTGGCTGCGCCCCAATCTCCCTCTTTCATCTTCACGTGGCCTTCTCTTCTCTCTGGCTCTTCTTTCTTAGAAGGATATTGGTCATTGGATTTAGGGCCCACCCTAAATCCAGTATGATCTCACCCCAGATTCTTTCACTTAATTACATCTGCAAAGACTTTTTCCAAATAAAGTCGCATTCACAGGTTCCAGAGATTAGGACGTGGACATAGCTTTTCAGGGACCACCTCTTAACCTACTGGAGATGATAAGGTTCAAATGAGTAGAAGCAGCTGGAGAGAGCATCAGTCAGTTGAAAGCTGTGAAGAAATTACCCAAAATGCAGCATAAACAGATGGGAAATATGAAAGCTAGAATTCTAAGAATTATCTAGTCTAGCGGAGTTCTAACAGGAGACAAGCAGGGAGAGACAAGATGAGAAGACATAATGCTGAGGATTTTCCAGAAAGTGACAAGACAGAAATCATAAGCAGGATGAATAAAAAGGCATCCATGCCCTGACACATCATAGTGAAAACGCCAAAGAGCCCCAGAACGGAAGAGATGACCTACAAAATAATGGCAGACTGCCCGCAACCAAGGATCTGGAGGACTGGGGGTAACATAGCCCCTCAGGTGCTGAAAGGAAGTAACAAGCAACTGAGAATTTCGTTCACAATTTCAAGAGATAGAACACCCTCAGGAACAAAATCTGAGAAAGTTGACCACCGTCACATCTTCTCTACACACATATTTCAGAAAACAGGAGACTATCCCAAGAGGTAGGTCAGCAGAGAAATTGACACATATCTGGGTAAAAATGTTTAAATGCCTAATTTGAGAGATTAAAAAAATTAGAACTGAAGTATCAAACATTATTGAAACAGGTTTGGGGCTTTGCATTTTACAAGAGGCTGGGGTTACCTTTAGGCTGTACTAAGTACTTTTGTTAACACTGTTACAGCGTAGAGGGAGAATGAAACAAAAAAACACAAAAATAAATGCAAAATAAAATAAGGGTAGAATCTCAAATATTAGGCATTCAAATAAGCATACATGGAATAAGCCTGACAGTCACGAGATTGGGTTCTTTTTTTAAATCCACCTCTATACTGATTAAAAGACTTCATCTCCATGGTACGCAAAAGTTGCCAGTAAAAGGACAGGAAGAGAAATCCAGGTGTAATTCTTGATCTGGAACGTTCCGCATGACGCAGCCATGAAGCTCAGGGAGCCGGGGCCATGGGAGGTGGTCCAGGCTCGTGCTCATGGAGCAGCAGAGAAGCAGAGTGAACAGATGTTCTTACACACAGGAGCGTTTCTCAAAATTGACCAAGCCAAGCCCCAGGGGAAACCCCAGTCTCGCAGAACCAGGATCATGCAGACCGTATAGACGCAAACTCAGGTTTGAAAATGGTAAGAAAACTGACAAGAACCACTTTGAAGTAATTCAAGAGTCAGACACAAATCATGTGGTGACTAAGCAGCGCCGGCCCCTCCTCAGCCCCCCTGTCTTCCTTCCTGCTTCCCCAGTGGCTCTCGAATCCTGGGCCCCCCACCCCAAGCTGGTTCTCTCTTCTGATCCCCCCACGGGGCCCCTGGTCATCTGGCAGACCACCCTCCTGGACCGACGCCTTCAGCCCGCTGGGCTGGTCCCCATGCCCTGGTCATGACCAGGCACCTCTGTCGGAAGCCCCCGTCATCCTCTCGGGGGGCTGCCGGGACCACTGGCCATCGAGGGGCCCTCAGCTGACCTGCCAGATGACACCCTCGTCTTCGTACACCCGCTTCCACCTCCACTGCACTTGTGGCTGCTCCACGGCCTCTGAAGAGCTGTGACCCGCACCTCTGGCCCTTGCTGCTGCGCCACCATGGGCCAGAGCACCCTTGGTGCCGCCCATGCAGTGCCAACGTGCCCACTCCTCCTCGGCCACCAACTGCCCTCATCATTGTCCCCTCCACCGGTGACCTGACCTCTGTGTCCCCGAGAAGGCAGGAGTGGCCAGGTGAGGACATCCACCCTCGCACTGTCCGGCTGCTTCAGTGGACGTCCTGTCTCCCTCCAAGGCCACCATCCCGGGCCAGGGGTGTCCACACTCTTTCCTGCTCAAGATCGTCCCCATCCTGGAGAGAAGCCGCTCTCTCGGCCCTACCCCGCCAGCCTGGCCCATTCGTCCCCCTCCACAGCACGGCTCCTCCCTCCCCTCCATCCTGGAACCTTCCTCCCACCGCCCCCTGAGACCCCTCCTGTCCGGCTCCACCCAGCCGTTATTGCTGCTAAACTGGGGTCACCTCACCATCTTTTTTTTTCAATAATAGTTTTATCGAGATAGCATCTCACACCATACAACTCGCCCACTTACTGTGTAGAATTCAGTGTTTTCCCTCCTTTCACAGAATTCTGCAACCGTCACCACAGTCTTAGAACATTTTCGTCACCGCCATAAGAAACCCCACACCCAATCCAGCGCCCCGTCACACGCCCACCAGTCTCCTCTGCTCCCCACTTCCCAAGGGCCCCTTTTCGCCCTGATTCTGGTGCGTTCTTGCTCCGTCTTTGGCCTACCCTCTCCCAGGGCCCCTTCACTTCATCCACCAGACTCCCCAGTTTCTCTCCTGGCTCACAATGCTCCTCTGAGCTCCATCCTCTGTCTCCAGCATCTGCTTGATATTCCAAGCATCTTCTAAAATATCGAAAGTCAAGCCCCAACTCCCCCCACCCCCCAAACTGCCTCTCCTGAATGTTGGCCCATCGCAGGTGATGGCAACTTGGGGGGAAAAAACCTTGCAAAACCCTAGGGAGCCCCCTCTCCCTCCCTCTCCTCCTCGTCCTCGAGGAAACATCCAGAAGCTACTTGACTGGCCGCCTGCCTCATCTCCCTTTAGCCTCCCTCTCGCCGATTTCTTCCCTATGGTGTGCACCAAAACAGAAAGGTGCAAACCTGGCATCGTAGAGAGGCCACTCTCCCCCAAATACTAACTGTGTTTTGAGGGGAGAGGGGGCCCTTGGAAGCTTGTGCACAAAAAGCAACCAGAGTCATCAGGAAAACTGGTAAAAGGCATGGAGTGGGGGTACCAATCGCTGAAGGTATGGAACTTACTATAAAAGTATAGGAATTAAAACAGCGCGGGAACCGAGCTGAGTCCATAGACGGAACAGACCTGAGTCCATCCAACTTCAGTAGATAATACAGATCGCCGGAGGGCAGCCATCTGGAGAGAACTCACATCAGCCTCCAGGGCAAACTCCCTGTGGATCAGAGATGTAGATGCAGAAGCAGAAGCCAAGAATTCAGACCACAGCCAAAATGGGAGACTGTCGTCCAGCAATTGAACTATGAGAAGAATCGAGAAGTTGGGAACCCCACCGCTGCTCTGTCTGAAGGACCATCAGGCAAAGCCAGAAGATAAAGGACGGATGGGAGTTCCCGTGGGCTTATCTATGGCCGCACAGGTAAAAGGCTCCTGCTGGTGGCAGAGAGAGAAAGAGCTACCACGGGGAAGAGGGTGCAGGGGACGAGAGGTGTCCTCCCAGGACAGGACAGCCAGGGGCTTCAGCCCAAGGGGAGAGCCAATGAAAGTGACTAGGACCGTCTTCTCCAGGAAAGTCTTTTGTTCTCGTATGAAAGGATCTCTGAGCTAGAGTGCTCCCGCGCACGGAGGGGTGCCGGGATGGGAATGCACCGCGGGTATCTGCGTGAGGACACACGGACGCTAGCACCGGCGGGCCCCGTGGAGTGGCTCAGGAGTGGAGTGTTCTGTGCTTTCTGATGTCTACGTTGTGGGGGTGTATTACTGGCTCAAAAATCGTAATGCATTTGTATGTAAACTAGACTATAGAACCTACTTCTACAAACAGACAGACCATGTGCAAAGGCATGAAGAGCGCCGGTAAGTGGGAACAGGAACCGCCAGTGGCCATGACCGTTTGGCTGCAGGGAGATGCCCTCTGGGCACCAGCAGGCCGGCCGATTAAACAGGATGCAGCCCCAGCACTAGCAAAGCTGCGAAAAGCAGGGGCAGAAACTCCTGCCGGGTCCTGTGGGGTGGCCTGGGCACACCTGCGGATCGCAGGGCCCCTCCTGGTGGGAACCCCAGAGACGGGCAGGGAAAATGGAGTTTACAGAGAGCAGCAGTGCACGGGAGAGATCTCGAACAGTGTTGTATTTGGGGGAAATTGAGGTGCAGGAGAAGACATCTTGATAGTTTTAAAGTGCAAACCACCAACATTGTTTAGAAGTTAGGGGTCTTTCTCTGGGATCTTAAGCTGGACACTTAACGTACTGATTAGAGTTTTAAAACATCGCATAACTTGTTTTAAGAACATGGAAGGGAAGTTGGGGCTGCGGCAGAATGCACAGTGGGCAGTAGATGGCGAATCCCAGGGGCAGGGAAGCCTTTGCTGGTTAGGCTCCGACCCGGCCAGGACCACTGGAGCCGGGAGGAGCCTGCCCAGGCGGGCGTGGCAGGGGGCTCTGGGCAGCCCTGCCTCCCTGGCAAGGGAGGGGATAAAGTGGCGGGTTATCCAGGTCGAGGCGGTGAGGTTAAGTCAGACGGAGGCTGGTCGGTGGCTTTTGCTCTCCAGCGGCTGTCCGGGGCCCAGGAAGGAAGGATGCTGGGAGGGGAGAAGAGGGTTTAATTGTGGGGAAGAACGGGGACGACGTGCTCACCAGGCGCACCGCGGGGTCTTTGGGCCCTGTGGGCAGGGACCGCGCGAAGCCGGCGCCCGGATGGGAAAGAAATGTGGAGGGCAAGACGGGCGGGTAGTCGGGGGCGTGGGGTCGGCTGACTTGGGCTGGGTTCTGGTCCACAGGAAGCCGCTGAGGAATGGCCTGGTGAAAGACAAGCGCTTCTGAGCCCCTCGACCCCCGCCCTGACCCCGGGGCCCCTGCCCCGCCCCAGACCCCGCCCCGGGATCGGTCCCTGTCAGGCTTCAGGACCACGGCCACGCCCCTGGGACCCTGACCCCGCCCAGCCTCGGACCCCGCCCCGGCCCCTCCAGGGACCCCGCCCCCGCCCCCAGCCCGCCGGTAGGGGGGCCCGGCGGCCCCTGAGCACTCGTCTGGCCGCTGCCTGCAAAGAAGATGCCAACGCTGCGCCGCCGTCCCGGCCGCCACTTCCTTCTCCTTCTCCTGGCCCTGCTGCTCCCCTCGCCACCCCCGGCCCGCGCTCCCGCATCCCCGGGCCCCGCCGCCGCCCTGCTCCAGGCTCTCGGGCTGCGCGAAGCGCCCCGGGGAGCCCCCACTCTCCGGCCCGTACCCCCCGTCATGTGGCACCTGTTCCGCCGCCGGGACCCCCAGGAGGCCAGGGTGAGCCCGCGGCGGACGCCCCCAGGGGCCGCCCTGCGACCGTGCCACGTGGAGGAGTTGGGAGTCGCCGGAAACATCGTGCGCCACGTCCTGGACCGCGGTGAGTGGGGCCCGCGCTGGGGGCGTGGGTCCGGGAGGCCTAGACCTCGCTGGGCGTCCCGGGCCATCACCAGCCTCGAGTGCCAGGCAGGGGAGGCTGGAGCGACTCCCAGTGTTCCCACCCGCCCCGTCCAGCCCACTAGCAACCTGGGACTCCACGCTCCATCCACTCCTCCCCGTGGACACCTGCGGGGATCGCGGGGAGCGGTCCTAAGCCAGGCTCCCTTGCACCGGGCAAGGCCCCTAGCTTGCAGCTGAGGCCCTGCCCCCATTCCACCGCCTGCTGCTTCACACCATTTGATGCCTTCCTGCAGATGCCACCCCGCCCCAGCTTCGCTTCCCCGCAGGCCCCAGGCGGTTGCTCAGCTCTCCCCGCTGCCTGTATCCCCAACTGCGGGCAGGCCGACCTGCACTGGGCAGAGCCTCTTCTTTGCAAGCGATGCCCTGCCCCCACTCCATCTCCCCCCACCCCGCAGCTTCACACCATTTGACGCCGCCTAACAGATGGTGCGCCCCGCCCCGCCCCGCCCCAGACGCTCACCTTGCCCCGGTCCCGGAATGAGATCCCTCGCGGCAGGCCGGGCACCGTGCGGGGACTCAGCGCGAGCCCAGCCCGCTCCCTGCCTCCCCAGGTGCGTCCTCCCGGCCCCCGCAGCCCGCCTCGGCCGCTGGGCAGTGCCCCGAGTGGACCGTCGTCTTCGACCTGTCGGCTGTGGAAGCCGCCGAGCGTCCGAGCCGGGCCCGCCTGGAGCTGCGCTTCGCGGCGGCGGGGCCGGCGGGCGGCTGGGAGCTGAGCGTGGCGCGGGCGGCCGAGGGCGCGGGCCCCGGGCCGGTGCTGCTCCGCCAGGCGGTGCCCGCCCTGGGAACGCCGGTGCGCGCCGAGCTGCTGGGCACCGCGTGGGCCCGCAACGCCTCGGCGCCGCGCAGCCTCCGCCTGTCGCTGGCGCTGCGCCCCCAGGTCCCCGCCACCTGCGCGCGCCTAGCCGAGGCCTCGCTGCTGCTGGTGACCCTCGACCCGCGCCTTTGCCACCCCCTGGCCCGGCCGCGGCGTGAGGCAGAGCCCGCAGTGGGCAGCGTCCCCGGGGGCGCGTGTCGAGCGCGGCGGCTCTACGTGAGCTTCCGCGAGGTGGGCTGGCACCGCTGGGTCATCGCGCCGCGCGGCTTCCTGGCCAACTACTGCCAGGGTCAGTGCGCGCTGCCCGCCGCGCTGTCGGGACCCGGTGGCCCGCCCGCGCTCAACCACGCCGTGCTGCGCGCGCTCATGCACGCGGCCGCCCCCGGCGCCGCCGGCCTGCCCTGCTGCGTGCCCGCCCGCCTGTCGCCCATCTCCGTGCTCTTCTTCGACAACAGCGACAACGTGGTCCTGCGGCACTACGAGGACATGGTAGTGGACGAGTGCGGGTGCCGCTGACGGGCGGGGACGGGGCCCAAAAATAAACAAACACTGCGTGGTCGGCTCCCCGTCTCCTCATCCTGTCCCCGGGGCGGGGCGGAAGCCGCTGCATCCATGGCGATAGACCGTTAGGGTGATGGGGGTCCTACAGAGAAGACGGGGGTTCCTGGAAACCCATCTCCAGGCGCCCACCCTGGGAGCTGCCCTCCACTTCCGAGGGGCCAGGTCCCCGGAGTCCCTGCTGTGCAGGTCCCACCTCTCTCAGCTTTGCCAGAGGTGGCTCAGAGTGCCCCCACCCAGCCAGCCCCACCCAGACCAAGTGCTCTGCCACCTTCCTGCACTTTATCCAGCCTGAGTGTGAACGCAAGAGCTGTTCATTAAGATTTTATTGGTGACAAAAGAGCTTAAAACAAATTGACCAAAAATCAAAGTTACATTGCACTTGGTACAGATGTGTCTCGATTTGAAAAACTCAGAGGAACTGCTGCCGTGAAGGTGGACAAAGCAAACAGCACAAAGCAGAGGCAAAGCATTCCAAGAGGGCAACAGGGCTGGCGGGGTGTTGTCCAGGGGGTGTTGCACAAAGGATCACAGCAGAAACCTACCCAAGCTCTATGCCTCTATGCGGCCTACCCAAGGAAGGCGGACCCAGCAGCTCCACAGCAGATGAAGGTGGCCTGTGTGCCCCCGACTCACCCGTGAACAAGCTGGAATCTAGAGGCTCTGGGATGAGGCCCAGCGTCAGCCACACGGGGATGGGAAAGCCAGGGCGTCAGGGTCACCAGGGCTTGGGTAGGCAGGGGAGGGCCCCCAAACAGGTGGCCACCAGGGAGACATACCCCACCATGGTGTGCAAGGAGCTGGAGGTTGCGCGCTCTCAGCCGCCAGAACTTCTCAAGCTGCAACCCAGACCCAGGCCCCTTGACCAGCTGACGTGCCAACTCCTCCAAGCCCCTTTGGCACAGAAGCAACTTATTTCTGAAACGTACTCCCTCCCCCCCAAAAGCAGAAACCACCCCCTCATTGAAGCTGTGCCCAGAGGAGTTGCAAACTTGGAGAGTGGGGTGAAAAATAAGGGGGGGTGCTCTGTGTGTCTAACCGGCCACAGGGACGTAGGCATCTCCCTGGGGATGGGTCCTCTTGGCTGCTGTCTTCTGCCAAATCCTCAGGAAAGACCCTGGGGAAGAAGCCCTGGCCAGGGAGCAGCCACCTTCCCACACTCCGGCCTCTTGGCCATCCTGGGGGGCCCCTCCTGGGGGCCTGAGTCCACCACGTGTGGGAAGCACTTTGCTTCTCAGAGTCCAGCGGGGACCGTGGAGCCGCCTGGCCCGGGATGGTGCTCCCTCACTGCCTGATGCACAGGGAGAAGCCACCGGAAGCTTTTTAAAAGTGAAAACAAAAATCCTCTCGATCAAGTCACAGGTGTTGATCCTAATCTCGAATTGTCGGCTCATTTAAACTTCATTTCTGGAAGGTTCTCGCATTTCCCAGGTCCACCACTAAGATGTGAGAGACAAACTCAGGAAAGTATGTTTTTCAGTACTCCTTTGAAAGAATCTTTAACAAACAAACAGAAAAACCCAAAACACCGTATTTTCTTTAAATGAAAACCTCCTTAGAACACAGGCAGTGTGGCCTCGGCGGTCTGTCTGGGAGTTGGCTGGCGTGGACAGAACCCGCACCTCCTTGGGCCCTCCCGGCCCGGCCACCACCTGCAAGGAGCCTGCTCAGCACAGAAATGCAAAGTTGTTTCCTGCTAAAACGTAGTCCCCTTTCAATAAAAGAGAAAAAGAAAAAAAAAACAGAGGAAAGGGCTACTCTGAGATGAGGGTCCTCCTCCTCTGCCCCGGTCGCAGACCCAGGTGTGGATGCGGCGAGCACTGGGCCTCCTCGGCGAGTGGGGCTGGCAGGGCTCAGGTGGGCTCCGCGGCCGGCCCCGCCCCTCTCCCTCTCCTTCTCCTCGCCGCCGCCGCGTGCCAGCAGTAGGCGCCCACTTCGCCTCGGGCTCCTCTTCCTCGGTGCTTCTCTCCCTCTCCTGTCGCTCACAGTGGTGCTTCAGTTTTAGCAGTGGAAAACAGGTATCCATTTATTTTTATTTTTTATTACCCAGAATAAGATGCTGATGGACTAAGCCACGGAGCTTAGCTCTTCCGCCGCCACCTGTTGGGGGGGGGGGGGGGCGCAAGAGGCATCAGAGAAGGCAGGAGGCCCAGCTTTCCCCACACCTGTGTCCTTACCTGTGAGAGGGCCCTTCAGATGCTGGCCGGCACCCTGGCAGACCAGTGACTACCCACTGAGAGAGAAGGTAAGCCAAGAGCTAAGGCTACTGAGCCTGCGCTGTAGCAACAGTGCCCTTCTCCCAGCTACACCAGCACCCCACTTTCCCATGCACAGGGGGCCCCACGCCCACACTGATCCGGTCACGTTAGACAGGGAACCACGCGCAGAGCCCTTGCAGGCACCTAGAAGCACCTCTTCCACAGGTGCCCATGTGTCAGGGACCAGGAGCCCTGTCACCTGTCAGGGAGGAGTGGGTGGTCCTCCTCACTGCCCACCTGATGGTGGCTGCAGGTCTCCCAAATCTACTCCTTTCTCGGGGAGCTCTAGAACTCTCTCAGGAGAGGACCGTGACTCAGGGAAGTGTGCATAAAAGCTCACGTCCCCCCGCCACCGTGAGCAGAGGCATAGGGACCTGAAGGGACAGGTCACAGGACAAGGTGGCCCCTTGGGGACTTGAGACCCTGACCCCACGCTTCCCAAATTTCCCCACAATTCCAGATTCCCAGTGAAGACCTCCTCCAGGGGTTGGCTTACCTTCTAGTACTGGGACAGCCCCGTCACTCCGCCGTGCTGGTATGCCCGCTCCCCCTGGTATGTGGAGTCTTGCGACAATGCCACATCTATCTGTGACTTAAACTCATCACCAAGGTAACTGTCCTGAAAGATAAGGTTGAGGAGATGAGCACCCACAGTCGGAGGACACACTCACGTCCTCCCAGGCTCAAGAACCTGCTCCTCATCTAGTCCCTCAGAAAAATCTAGAAAACCCTGTTCTCAAGCCTAAATGGCAGGAGACCCACACTGGTTACCTCATCACAGGAGAGAGCTCAGACCAGCTGCCCAGGACTCTTCTGAAGGGTAGTGTCATGGATGGAATGTTCTAGACTTAGGGTCCCACTGCTAAGGGCATGCCTATGTAGGAGACCATCCTCCTTCTGAGTCTTCAGGGGTGAGCATCGTGGGGTCTGTGTGTGTGGAGAGGGGTCCCTGGGTTGGCCTGACTTCCCTGCAGGTGTGAGACATTTCAACTTCAAGTGCCGGCCAGCTGCTCACCTGGGACAGCTCGGGCTGTGAGAGGCCAGGCTGGCTCATCTGGGAGGGCTGGCTCATGGAGATGTAGCCCTGGGTCAGCGCGCCCTGCGAGAAGGGCTGGGATGCCACATCCTGGCTGGCCTGGCTGTTGGGGAGATTCGTCTGGCTGGGCCCAGGAAGCCCAAAGCGGTTCTTCTGGCGTCCCCCACGACCAGTCTTGCCTTTTGGAGTGCCCCGGCCTAGAAAACAGCAGTCCAGGGTTCCTTGAAGGAGGTTCTGGGCCTCATAAGCAAACACACCTGCTCAAAGCCCGGATGTGAACAAACTCTCATGCCAACGTGCGTTTCCCCACGCGATGCTGCCAGGCACTCACCTGCGGCTGGCCCATTAGCTTGTCCAAAATACCCCGGTGGAGGCATGGGCGGCATGACCAGGTTGAAGGGGATGGGAATGTTCATGGCGGCCACATGGCTAGGGCCAGCACTGATCATGCCGATCTGGTCGTGGGTCTGGAAGTACATGTTCGAGGGCCGGCCTGCAAGACACAATAGGGGCAGCAGGCGTCACCAGCCACATCCAAATGAGCCTGTTGCCCACCTCCAAATCGGCTTGTCTGCCTCGTCCTGCACTGCCCGCCCGGCGTTCCCTGGTGCCCCCACAGCAGAGCCACCTGGAGCAGACCCGCACCACTCCATCCCAGCTCGCAACAGCGTCCCGGGGCTAGCGCCTGGGCATGCGCCTTTTCTCCCAGTAGACTCAGAACAACTGGCCTTACAGGAATCTGAAAGATTGAAAATGGCACTACATTCCCAATTTTTTAAAAAAAGTCCTTTTTATGGCAAGTTTTACATTCATATTGCACATACCTTCCCCTCTTCCTCCCACAAAGGAAGAAAACGCCTAAGGTCAATAGACCAGCAGATCCCACTGAAGGCAAGGGCTCCCAGTGTGCCCCTGGGTCTAGGGACGCCTGACCTGCACAGAGCGGCCTGGGGGCGGGGAGACCAAAGAGAGCCGGAGCCCAAGAGCCTGGTCTTCCAGGTTGGGCCCCCAGGGCCGCAAGCCTACGCCAGGCCCATAGCGGACTCAGGGATGAAGAAGGGACCCAAGACACCCTTAGAGCTACAGGGCGACTCGCTGGATGTGGCAATGAGATTTGTCGTCGTCAAAGAACGTGATCCACAGTCTGAACCCAGCAACCAGGAGACTACTGGAACAAGGAAAGGGGGACTGTGCCAATTTAAGGTGAGAGAGGAGCAGCTGGGGTGCACCTGCCCTCCGGGTGGACAGCCAGCACACAAGGGGATGAAGCCCAAGGTAAAACGTGGGCAGGGGGCACCGAGCACTTGGGCAAGGTTGTCACCCTCAGTGGGGGCTGGCACAGGGAAGGGTCCTAGGAGGCAGGGACCTGGGGAGAAATGGAGACCATCTAGATGGACTGGCTCAGGCAGGAGGAGGTGTGCCGGGCTCAACCTTGGGACAGAGAGCCCACGTGGGAAACGAAGATGTACACCCAACCCTGAGGTCTGACAGCGCACGCAGAAGCTTCAGGAAGGCAGCAACACCTGAAAGGAGGCTGCAGGCCCCCTGGAGGAGCTGCAATGTAACCTTCCCTGAGAGGTGAGCCAAGGGCGGGGCACGCGGGCCCTGGGACAAACAGGCAGAGTGGCAGGATTTGCTCAAACACCACCGACGCAGAGCCGTGTGACTCAAAAATCATCTTGCTTTTAGAAAACTGCCAGAGACCAATTCTTTGATTCCAGACAAGGGAAGCTGAGAAGGAACTCTGTCAGGCAGGTTTCTGTGGACTGAAGCTGGGAGGCCACCCCAGGAGTGACAGGGTGGGAAGCTGCAGGTGTGGGAACGGTCAACACACACAGGGCGGCTGGTCCCCCACAGAGCAGACTCACCCTGGCTGCTCCGATCGTAGACCGATCCTGGAATAATGGCCTCCCGGGCGTCATACATGGCTGTCGTCATGAAGCGGGCTCCCTGCAAAGAGTTTAGATGGGTGAGGAATTTATCATCTTGACACAGGAAGAACTTTCCAAGATCTGGTGGCCTGGGGGTGGTAGGGCTGTGCCGAGGCCAACCCTGAGGCTTGCTGACCGTGTGCTTCGGGCCTTGCTGGCCCCTCCTGAACCAACCAGGCTTTTGACACTGAACATTTCAGCCTCTGGGCTTTGGCTCAAGCAGCAGCACACCCCCTAAGCCCCCCAGAGCACCCCAGTTCACAAGGTTTTCTAATGGCCTGTGTCCCACTCCCAGACGCTACCCATGACTTGGCATCTGCTAAGGCTCAGGCCAAAAAGGCCTTAGAACGCTCGGGAGACCTGCGTCGGGGGCTCCATGGAGCATGGCACACATCACTCCTGTCCACACTGAGGTGTGCACCCACCCTCATTCAGGCTCACCACCACTGACACCTGCCATCCCTCACTGCCACGTGTCCAGAACACTGGCCTAAGGAGAAAAGGGCTTCCTGCCCTGCTCTGAGACCCTCTCTGTGGACGAGAGGTGGGGCTGGCCCGAGCGTGCGGGGGACTGGCAGATCCTGAGTCCCCATTCCTAAGGTGCATGGGTGACCCCCTCCCGCCTGCTACAGTGTTACTAAGCCCCTGAAACAAGGGAGGGATCACGGGCTGCTGACTAGGGTCAGAGCGTCTTATATGAGGTGAGACGCGAGAACTTCCCCCTCCAACTTATTCTGGCTCAGGTCAGGACCACGAGGCAGGCCCTGCATCCCCCCGCCCGCCCTCCTGGAGCTCACCGGGTTGATGGTGTTGACCAGCTTCCTGGGCTTGCTGAACTGCATGAGGCTCTCCCGCAGGTTGTTCAGGGGCCCCTCCACCAGCACCTTCTGCTCCTTGTAGTAGTTCAGCAGGTGGTTCCAGAGCGGCTGCTTGGACAGGGCCTTCGGGTTGCCCACAATAATGACCCCGTATCTACAAGATGCAGGCACAAAGAGTGCAGTGCTTAGGCCCACGCGGTGAGCAGAGAGAGCACCAAGCGGAACAGTCTGGGGCAAGGTAGAACCAACTCAAAACCCAAATCCCAACATCAGGAGCCAAGCCCGGGTAGCTCTCCTGGCACACCCCCCACCCACCTCCTCACCGCGCAAGAGCCTGGGAGGTCACTAGCCCATACACCAGGCCAGCCCTGGGCCACTCTCGACCTCCCTGCCCAGACGCCTGTGACAGCGCCCACCATGAATGCTGGGGATGGGCGGGCACACTGCTGGCCACGGTGACCACCCTGGAGCCCACCATACAGCTGCTGACACTGCACTCAGGTCTATTTGGGGGCGGATTTATGAGTAGCCCAGATATCAGAACGGCTCAGAGACGAGTGTCCTTGTTTGCAGCCATGGGCACCAGGTCATCAGCCACCTCACAGACCCTCATGGGCCAGGGTACATAACTTGATGCCCAAACCTGGGCCTGGCTTCCAGTGGATGCTCACCTTCACCCACCTGTGGCGGGGACCCCCCAACCCCACTGCCAGCCACCAAACAAGAGGGCACCATTGAAAGGGAGTAACAAACAAAAACAAAAACCAAGGTGCCCTGAGGGAAAGGAACCAGCCTGTGAACATGAGCCCCGCTTCCAGCTGGTAAGGGAGTGGGCATCGTCTGGGGGCCATATGGGGGCCAACCTGTTCTCTGGGTCCCTTCTGCTGTTAGTGCTTTTTCAGAAAAGTTACATTCTAGAGCCAGAATAAGCAGACAGGACCAAAATGTCAGACTTGCGGATTAAACAACCAGACGGGACACACACCCTGCCGCCGCTGGGTTTGCCTTTCCTGCGAGACCAAGGCCATAGAAAACCACACGGAAACAAAGATGACTCTCAGGTGAGACATTTTTTCTAAATTGCTGCTGGGAGCTCTCTGACCTCTGACACCGGCAAAGCGCCCTCCCTACTGAGCTGCCAGCCCCAGGTGTGGCTAGGACAGGAGGATTAGTAACCAGGAGAACCACGCAGCAAGGGACCTCTTGGGCCGGCCCTCCCAGGCCCAGACTCCAAGGGAAAAGTCTTTCGGAAGGACTCCCCAGCAGAGGGCCCAGCAGGACTCAGCCCTCCATACCGTGCTCTGGTCAGGGCCACGTTAAGCCGTCTGGGGTCGTTTAAAAACCCAATGCCTTGGTGTTCATTGGCCCGCACGCAGGAGAGGATGATGAAGTCCTTCTCACGCCCCTGGAATGCGTCCACGCTGGCAATCTCCACCTCCTGCAAGGGGCACACGGTCACGGTCAGCCAGGAGGCTGCCTCCAAGGACCCCCGACTGCAGGAATCGTTTCAAGATGCACCATCAAATCCCACCAACGAGCCTGGGACCTGAAGCCACAGAGCCCCAGGCTGTTCCCTGTGCCTCCACTGCAAGGAGGTCTAGGTCGGTGCCTACGGTGGCCCCGCGGATAGCCCGAGCACGCACCTGGTAGAGCTTGGTGTGCAGGGAGCCGCTGAACTGCATGTACTGCACCAGGTAGGAGCGCTGGCCCTCGTAGGGCGTGATGATGCCGATCTGGTCTGGTTTGGCACCCGCCTTCAGCAACTTCGTGGTGATCTTCTCCACGTTTGCGGCTTCCGTCCTAAGAAAGCCAGGCTTTCAGTGCCGGGGCTCCGCCTGTGGGCTCCTGATGCCCGAGGCCGGAGGCTGAGGGAGGCGTGGGGCAGCTCTGCCTCCAGCGCAGCCCAGTGAAGGCCCTGCCCAGTGCCCGATCCTCGACCGACAGAGTCACAAGAGGCAGAAAAGGCCCACACATGGCCTTAGAAAGGACCTGCTCAACAAGAGAACACGTACTGAAAAGATGAAGTGGAAACACTCGGTTGGTTTAGATGTCTGAACAGAAGGGAGAAGAGGAAGGCAAGGAAAAGTTTCAGCACCAGGTTAAAAGACACCCAACAGGTCAGTGGCCACTCACCAAGCTGCCTGTGAAGCCAGCAGACACGCCGGGCAAGTCTCTGCTCACCTGTTCAGGTAGGAGGTACCCGAGCTGGCGATCTCCTCCTGGCCCTGGGTCACGTAGAAGAACATCGGCTTATCGGGTTGGGGCCACTGGAAGTCAAACCCCTTCTTCACACGGTCCGCTGTTGTTGGGGACAGAGAAGAGGCCACAGTTCAGTCAAAGAAGAGGCGGCCAGTCTCGACTGAGCTGAGACAGAGCAGCGCCGAGGCTGCGCCTCAATGGCAGAGGCCAGGTGGCAGAGCAGGCCAACGGCAGGCTCCAGGCAGGAGACCCAGGTCTGTGGGGCCCCAGAGAGGCCACCCGAGCGAGTCCCCTGCCCAAAACACCCAAGGCTGAGTGAGGCGTGCACACTCAGCACCGTGTCTGACACAGAGCCGGCTCACTCACTGAACGGATCTTTCAGTGCTTTCTGTGGCCTGTTTAAGAAATCTTTGCCTGCCCCAGGGTCACGAAGCTATTCTCCTTTTCCTTCTAGAAGCTTTACTGCTATAAGTTCAAGAACCCATAAGCCCCTCCAACTGATTCTTGTGGGTGACTGCTGAGCCGACCCCGCCCTGACACAGAGCAGGGCCTGAGGTCGGCGGGTCTGCCTCTGGACTCTATCCTGGGCACCGTGTCACAGTGTCTCAGCAACTGCAGCTTTGCCTACAGTAAGTCGTGATGCCTCCGAGTGTGAGCTGCCACCTTCTTCAGGCCCTTCCTGTTCGCGGTCCTGTGCATAACTTAAAAATCACCTTGTCAACTCATACAACCTGCCCATCCCTTTGGGATTTTGACTGGAACTGCATCTAGTCAACAGGTCAGCATGAGAAAACTGGCTTATAGCACCTCACATGGATGAAGGAAGCCTGACCAGTGAAGATGCGCTCTATGGTCCCCTTTATGTCAAGCTAAGGCAGGGACTAGCTGGTGAGCTTGGTGCCGTGAGCCCAGCAGCAAATGTTTAACCGTCTGCTGGGGGCAGGGCTGGTCTGCAGCACCTGCCAATTGTTGTGGTATAAACACCCCTGTCAGAGCTGTGTGAGGCTACTCCGTATCAGTGGGTCTGCGCTGACACCAGCACTGCCCTGAACAGGGGTCGCCTCAGGGCTGAAGGGGGCTTCTGGGAGCTGGTTAGGTTGTGTTTTGGGGTTCAGGTGCTGGTTACATGGGTGTGTTCACTTAGTGAAAACTCACTAAGCTGGATGGTTAAGACTTGGGCGCCTTCACACTTCAATAAAGAATGTTTGGGGCTGGCCCTGTGGCCTAGTGGTTAAGTTCGGTGTACTCCGCTTTGGCAGCCCAGGTTCAGTTCCTGGGCGTGGACCTACACCACTTGTTGGTGGCCATGCTGTGGTGGTGACCCACATACAAAATAGAGGAAGACTGGCACAGATGTTAGCTCAGGGTGAATCTTCCTCAGCAAAAAAAAAAAAAAAAAAAGAATGTTTACAGACATACTTATTGGGTGCTGACTAGATGCTGGGCACTGAGGACACAGCAGTGAACCACCACCACTGGGCCCTGCCCTACGGAGCCAATGCCATGGAGGACAGCGGAGCAGGGCTGGTGAAGGCGTGAATCAGTGCTGAGCAGTGGCTTCCCCAACTAGTGTCCACAGCATCACAGAACCACCAACAAACTCCTTGTGGCCTGGCCTCTGCTAGCCCCATCACCCCAGGGACCAGCAGAGTCTAAGTGTCGTGGTGATGGTAACAGCGGCAGCAGCCCCTAGGACCGCACCATGTAGCGGCTGCAGGGCCCTGGATGGGCACGCCCTCAGCTTCAGTCCCATCTATAAAGTGGGCTAAACAAGGCTGGCATGGCTGCTGTTGGCATCAATGAGACAGGAAGTCAGCAGTTCTCAAACGCTTGTCTCAGGACCCCTTTATGCTCTGAAAAGTTGACAAGTCCAAACAGCTACTGTTTCTGTGGATTACATCTACTGATATTGACTGTAATTTAAGGCCTAGAAACTTAAAATATTAATTCATGTGAATATTAACTTACAATTTTTTGTGTGTGTGAGGAAGATGGTCCCTGAGCTAACATCAGCCAATCCTCCTCTTTTTGCTGAGGAAGACTGGCCCTGTGCTAACATCCACGCCCAGCTTCCTCTACTTTATATGGGACGCCGCCACAGCACGGCTTGACAATCGGTGTGTCGGTGTGCGCCCGGGATCCGAACCAGCGAACCCCGGGCCGCTGCAGCGGAGCGTGTGCACTTAACTGCTTGCGCCACCGGGTTGGCACCAACTTACGAATATTTTTTAATGAAAACTGTATTTTCCATTAAAATATGTATTTAGCAAATTTTTGCAACTCACTTCACTCTCTGGCTTACTCTGCTTCTGCACGCAGTCCCCCAAGAGCTCCCTCAGTAGCCTCACAGACACATGGAGTTAGAAAAGCGAAGAGTGTTCTGTCACCTTTCTCAGAACTGTGAAATTCTGCCCAATTCTACACCAAAGCTGGACAGGAGGTCTCCCTGCAGGTCAGTGACGATGGCCGCTCTACTCTGCCCTGCACCTGCAGGGCCTTGGACCCCGAGTGACTTGGTAGCACCCTCACCGGCCGTTGGAATGGGAAGTGTCCCCAAGTCAAGCAGAGCTTCCAAAGGCTGACACACCTCACAGACATCTGTTACCACCATGGATCTCATCAGAAAAGCCGCTCAGCATTAGGAACACTTAGTCAGCTCATATTAGGGGACATGAGTTTTCCAAAATTCTAATTTTTGTTTGAATCCTCATCACAGGTGAAAAATACTGTCAGTTGTTGTCCTTGAAGCCACAGGCTTGCTTCGATCATCTTTGGAAAACGCCTGCCAAACACCCCAGTCTGAATGACTGCAGTGTGTCCACGAGTCCTTCCTTCAAGCACCTGCCAAGTGTCTTAGAACTATCTCGGCACACACAGCATCACAGGACGTGCACTCATTTAATAAAATGAATACTCTTCACTTCTGCATCTGGGTGGTGCTTGCCTCAAGCATGTGGCGGTGACAACACATGGCATTTTGCAGCACCTTCCCGACTCGCGCCAAGGCACCAGCCAGCCCCCCAGGGTTGCTTCTGCACCACTGGCGCACATGTCAGCACAGTGAAGGGGCACACAATGACTCAGGGTTACTATGAAAGTAACTCTAGGGGGCCGGCCCCGTGGCTTAGCGGTTAAGTGCGCGTGCTCCGCTACTGGCAGCCCGGGGTTCAAATCCCTGGCGCCCACTGACACGCTGCTTGTCCAGCCATGCTGAGGCCGCGTCCCACACACAGCAACTAGAAGGATGTGCAACTATGACATACAACTATCTACTGGGGCTTTGGGGAGAAAAAGGGAAAAAAAAAAGGAGGGGGATTGGTGATAGATGTTAGCTCAGGGCCAGTCTTCCTCAGCAAAAAGGAGGATTGGCGTGGATGTTAGCTCAGGGCTGATCTTCCTCATACACACACACAAAAAAAACTAACTCTGACCTCGGTCTTGCAGACCCAGGGCCCAGGCTTTGAGAAATACAAGAGAAAGGAGGGACTGGGAGGGGCGCTTGGCTCTGCTGCCTCCTTTCTATGTGCCATGTGTGCTGAGCCCCTGGGGTGAATTCTTGTGTATGAACTCTGAATTTTAGGAGGATGTGGGCTGCTCCTCGCCCACAACCCAACAACGTCCCACATTCCAGAGTGGACATCTGTCCCACTGACCACAGTACCTCTCTGAGGTGCCCCCCGGCCACTGAAATAAGTGGTCACTACATGACGCCACTTAGGAAGGCAGTGACAGTGGATTTCATCTCCCAGGCCGTGCTCCCTCCAGGCACCCCCTCTGGCCCTAGCGTTACCTGCAGTGACACCATTCTGAAGAGAGCCCTCATAGAAGATGTTGGATGGGAAGGCGCTGAGCGCAGGGTGCATCCGATACTGGACCTGGAGGCGGATGGGACGGATGCCCAGCACCACCAAGCGCTCAAAGAGCGACTGGGACAGCCCGGCCTTGGCCGCCTTCTTGCACATCACGACGGGGCCCAGCTGGCAGTGGTCGCCCACAAGGATCAGCTGCGGCAAGAGGCCCACACAGGTGAGAAGCTCAAGCACCAAACAGCCTAGACATCCACTCGCAGGGACTAAGGGGCCCTTCATCCATATAATCACCCAGCCACGTGAATCCAAGAGTAAGACACTGACCAGGTATGGGAAAATCGCCCACCACACACACCAAACACAGACACGCACTCACGAGCCACATGGAGAGGCACTCCGTGCAGCGCCCACCCTTCAGAGACCCCCTCAAAGGGCTGGCTGTGCATCCTGCTATGCTCTGCCAGGGTGTCACACAGCATTATGGGACATTTTAAAAAACGAACTTCCAGATTAAGAATTAGAACAGAAAAGAACACAGACTAGGTTTCAAATGAGACTACAGCAGATGCAACATGGCCCACCTGCTTGGCTCCAAGAACCACAGGGACCATGCACTCCGGTTCAGTGGCCTGGGTGCTTTCGTCGATTAAAATGGAACGGAACTGCATCTTGGCGAGCCTTGGGTCACCTGCACCCACACACGTGCAGCAGATGACATCCGCGTTCTGGGGAAGAGAGTGTACGAGGTGTCACGGCCCCTGCAGGTGGACGTTACCAGGCCCCAGAGGGCAGGTGGGACAGGACACAGACATCATTCTGATCCACACTTTCCCCAGCAACTGTGGAAACGAGCTGTCCCTCCCTGACAACATCTATGTCTAGGCTGTGGTGACACTAACTTTTGAGATCCTAAGTGGCTGTGCTTCATTGGAGAAAACCTCTCAGCACAGAATCGGTTCGGTGCCTCGAGCCAGCCTCCGAGGGGCAGTGCTGAGCTGGGGAGACCCATACCCAGGCTGAGATCCACTTCTGGTTGGTTGGTTGGTTATGAAAGAGCAGGAGGGAGCATTCCAGACCCAATCTGGACATGTGGACCAGGTATCCCAGCTCCCAGCAGCAGGGAGGCTGGCAGGGAGGTGAAACTACCTCCAAAATCATGTGTTTCAGGTAGCCAAGTATCTCTAATTTCTTCACCAAGGAGAAGACAAACAAAGGAGGCATCAAAGTTCTCTTCTCAAAAGGGGAACAACAAGCTAACTAAAGGGGCCATCATACGCTTAATATATCTAAACAGGTCCTCCGGCCAAAATGAACACACCAAAGCCCCGAGGCCCCAGGCCTGTTTCCTGGCGCACGCCAGGTAGGAGCTCACCATGAGCAGCTCCCTCTCAGCGGTGCGCTTCAGGGCCCGGTAGCGCTTCTCATCCGCAGACGACAGCTCCCCAGTCTCGTCCTTCAGCTGCTGCAGCTTCTGCAGCTCCGGCATGCTGGAAGCACAGGGGCACGTCAGTGAGCACGGGAGGGTGCGCCACCAGGGCCCCGCACAGCGCCATGACTGAACAACTGACTTACAGGGACAGTCTGGAGGCCAATTACCCGACACCCACCTATCCATGTTCCTGATCTGGTTATGCAGGGCCAGGAACGACACCGGGGAGTCGATGGCCTCGCGGCTCTTGGCGCAGAGCCGCACGACTTTCAGTCCGGTCTGGTGGATCTTCTCGGTCAGCTGATCCACGGCTATGTTACTCGGAGCACAGACAAGCACAGGCCTTCAACACAACATAAGTGCACACCTCAGTGCTCGCCAGAGAAAGTTCAGGAAATGCTAATTAGCCAAGGCTATTGCTTTGAATCACAGGCAGTGGAGCCAGTGTGCCATCTAAGACTAAAGCCAGGAATGACACAATGCTGAAGGAGCTAAAACCCAGCCCGGCTGGAGCTTCCTGTCCCACGCCGTTTTCACTCCACTCTCGCAAAGCACTGCTAGTTGACTGAGTCCCGTGTCCTCAGCCTCCTGTGTGCACCATGAAGATGTCCTAAGCTCCGAGATGTGCCCAGGCACAGCACAACCCACAATGCACCAGCCCAGTGCTGCCTTTACCAGAGCTGCAGGCTTGCTTGTTACAAGCAACCACAAAGGCCAGATTTAAGACAAATACTGTACAACGCAGCATGCCAGGTAACCAAGCCCCAAAGACACCGGCATGCCCGTAGCCCGGCAGACAGGGCTCCTCTCTCACCACCTGGGCACTGCTGAGCCCTACCCGTTGCCTTGTCGGGCCAGATGATAGACGATGGTGGCTGAGGTCACGGTCTTCCCCGTGCCCGGTGGTCCCTGGATCAGGCTCAGTGGTCTCTGCAGCACAGTCTTCACGGCGTAAACCTTCAGGTACAAGTGGCCGTTAAGGGTGCAGACGCCCCGGGGGGGCTGCCCACCCAGTGGGCTCTGCGGCCCAGGCCCCTTCAGCCCCTGGACGGGCAAGAACCTGCGAGTGGTTGAGGTCAGGTAGCCCCTGTGCCGTGAAGCGCTTCGGCAACTGGCACTTGATGATCACGTCCTCCACCTCGTGGCCAAGCAGTTTGTGGTAGATGTAGCCTGACACGGACGTCTCGTCCACGGCAAAGGTTTTCAACGCACTCTGCATCCTACAAGGAAAGCTCCAGGTCAGTAACAAGCACCACTGTGGAGCAACAGTGAAGACCTGCTCCTGTGACGTAGAGAATCATCTAGAAGGTAGGGGCAGTGGCCACGCCAATAGCAGGTGACTACAGAGCAGATGCAGCAGTGCCTCTGGGGGAAGGCAGACATACCTATCGAATGAGGTTGACTTCCACACGAAATCCACCTGGAAGTTATGAGTCACCTCCACAGGTGCGCCCACACTGCTCCGAAGCTCAATGGCGAT
This sequence comes from Diceros bicornis minor, assembly GCF_020826845.1. Lineage (NCBI taxonomy): Eukaryota > Metazoa > Chordata > Mammalia > Perissodactyla > Rhinocerotidae > Diceros > Diceros bicornis. Next base: position 6,411,822 of record NC_080759.1, on the reverse strand, counting down.
CTCATCACCATAATCTGTGTCCGAGTTAAGTGTCATTCTTATCAAAAGCCAGGCTTACCTTTCTGAGGCACCCTCATTTGGTTACTTAGGAGAGACCCCTCTTCTGTGCCAAAAGCTAAAAGCACAGCCAGTGAGGCCTGCGCTCTCCTGAGATTCTGCCCATGGTGCCCAGCCCCACTGCAGTCAGCCCCCGCACTCTCCCTGTGAGCCCTGGGGCATTACCCAGTGCCCGGAACGAAGCGGCCACGTCCAAGGCCTGGGTTCTGACTGTGAGCTTCTGCAGAGCCCTTGGGTGCAGAGCTGGGAGCACTCTGGCCACAGGCAAAGCAGCTCTTCTATCAGTTTATACAAAGGAGTGCTCTCAGAGAAAACTGAAGAGGGCTCAGGGCCTGACACAAACACGACTCAAAGGGGCCACCCCGGCCCGGTACATCCTCAGGCTGCGGCCATGAATGACAACCTTTTCTCCACTTGTGCCCCAAAACTGGTCTCCGAGGGGACCCACAGGCAAGTCTCCTGTGCTCAGGTCGAGCTCAACAGAGGGCTGGGCAGAGGGTGGCTGTGGGGTCAGGCACCAGCACCATTAGCCGACCATGAGGAGAAGGCTGAGGTCAACCTGCCAGTGTCGAGGCGCCTTCTGGCTCTAGGCCCTTCTCCCAGGAAGTCTCTTCCATGGTGCGCCCCCACCCCACTGCATCCAACAGTGTCTGTGCCACATGAATGCTATGAGTCCAGCCACCCTGGCCAGCACATTGGACCACCCAAGGTCACAGCATGCCTGCGCTCCAAGTACCTAGACACAAACCCCAGACTTCTCAACCCCTGTGCCTATGCATCAGCTTCCAGGTGAGGGTCTCCAGAGCCAAACTAACCTGGGAGAGTCAGACCTAGGAGCCGGGGGGTGGTCGGGGGTGGGGGTGGGGGTGGGGGTGGGGGTGGGAAGTGCTCCTTGAGATCAGCAGCTACTTCCAATCACAGACGCTCCAGGTCACCCTCGTCAATGCACCACTGGGCAGAGAGAAGTAACCATACAACCACCTTTCCCAGCCAAGGTTTAAGTCCTGGAATTTTCTTAAGAACAGTGAAGGGTCATGCCAACCAGCCCCTGCATCCAGCTGAGAAGCTGGCACAGCCACGCCCACTAACCCACGGCCTTCCTGCCTCGGGTGTCCCCAACCAGGCTCTCCCCCAGGCTGGCCAGACCTTCTTGACACAAAGGATACTATCAGGGACCTTGATGACATGGCCGATCCCCTTCCACAGGGGCGCCAGGTCCCCTTTGTACCGCAGGCATATCTCATCCCCCTGCATGAGCCGCATGTCTTACAGGGAAAAGACAGCGAGAAAGTCAGCATTTTCAACACGTGCCAAGACTGCCACCATGAAGATTCAAATTAAGGGACACTTTACAAGGGTGAAACTAGGAATTTTATGCTACTTATAGTCACAAATATTTTAAAACTTAAAATCACCTCTTAACCAAATTATGACTAAATCCTCATTACCAGAGTCAGTCTTGGGCAAAGTGAAGTAGGCGATTCTCTTCTTGTTAAGGCCCAGGTCCCACCTGACCGTGATGTTATCTTGAGTCTGAGCACATGAAAAATAAGAGCCCTGTTAGCCTATAACACAGACACGGCCTGGACTCCTCGTGTCTGGGTATCCACAGGTGCACGCCCTATGGGCAACCTCATCAGCCGTGATGTTGGGGTGCAGCAAGTAGCACCCCACAGCCTGAAACACCAACAAGAGCATATCCGGGAGAGAAGCCATTACGACCCCCAGAACCCTCACAAGACGACCAAGACCCACACGCCGTCTGCTGTCAGAGGTCCGTGGAGGAAGAGAAGGAAGCCAAAGGCTGAGGAAACAGCCCACGGGCCTCGGTACTCCTGCTTCCTAGACACGCTCTTCATGGGACTGGCATGAGGAGCGCCCTTGGCATGTCGTGGGCTCCTCCGGTATGACTCTCGTGGCTGTGGGTGACGGCTGGCAATGCGACTGTGAGGAATTTTTGTTGGAATTAAAAATCAGAAATCACTAAGGCCGCTGTTCTGCTCTGAGTGACGGGCTGTCTGCCCAGAGGTGGCTCCTTTGCCTGCTGTCAATCCGAGGGTCCGTCTCTCTGGGCACTGCACCTCGGCCCACAGCAGCATCCGCAGCCTGAAGAGAAAACTGCCCTCCCCAGACCTTGGGAGAGACACTTTGTTAAAATGACCAAAACCCCCCTGCACACACATCACCTGGGACTCTTTTAGTTTCTTGTCATAGTCGGCCTCCAGCTTGACCAGGGGGCCAAAAATGTTCTGATATTGGTAGGCATCCTCGTACCGCAGGAGGACGTGCTGCGGCTCCTCGTCCACCCCTGGCTTCTCCAGGTCCTCCAAGGTGGCAGAAGGATTTTCCTAGAGGACAAGAACCAGTACCTTGTCCCTGTTCTCACCTACATTCGACATGAACTCTATGTGAGCTCACCAGTCACCAGAGGGACAGGGTACACCCATCACTTCTCAGAACAAGCCAACGTTGGGCTGATGCAGAGAAGGGCACCCAGGGGCCCGGGGTGTCCACCCTGTAAGGAGAGCCCTTGTATGGGGACGTCCACGCGGCACAAGCAGCTGGACACTGCCCTGGCCCATGCTCATGCCTCAGCCGCTGCTCCTAACCCTCCCGCCCAGGGTTACACCAACAAGGTAAATCTTGGCGAAAATACCCCAGGTACACAGCCTGACACACCTCCTACCATCAAATAGCTGCATTCTCCACCAAATGCCCAGCCCTGAACTGGGAGAGAGAACACCTCTTCCAGGCTGCCAGAAAGACGACTGGTTTCTCTGGCTCTGTAAACAGCAGGGGGCCCACCTCCCCGTTTCCTCCTGACCCTACGCTGCGGTGACAGGAGTGACACCCTTTTCCCTGACAGGGACAGAATGGTATGTGGCTGTTTGGATAGAAACAGAGACAGTGAAATAACTGTGGCAACCTGGAAACTGAAGTGGAAAGGTACCTGGCTAGACGATGCTTGAGAAATATTGACTTGCACTCAAAGTGAAAATAAATTCACATTTAAGATTTCTGATTATATGGGTGTCTAATTAAAATTTCTAGCCTCCTTATTAAAACTTCATCATAAAATCTAAGCAGCCAGAACCAGAGGAGGGCTTCCATGGAAAACTGGGTCTGCCGGGCAGGGCAGGAACCCCACTACCCAAGCGGGAAGCCCCACTCCCCGTCACTCGTCAGGCTGTTCTGGGGACCCGTCTCTGACCTTTGAGACCCCGACCCCTTTCCCACTGAACACTTGCCTCCTGCCTGGTGTTGCCCTGGCTCAGACATGTCACAGGCCCGATGAGGTTTCAAAGTGCCCTTACAGTCCTGTCTGTCCACTCAGGCCCAGGCTCCTCCTGACATGTCCACCCACAGCTGCCCACAGCCTGTTCCCACCCTCCTCCTCGACAAGGGAAAAACTCCGACGACTGGAGCTTTCCTTTCCTGAAGGCCCAGCGGGAGCTGTCCGCGCGCCCTCACTCCCAGCGAGGGGCCACTCCAGGTAGAAGCTGCAATGTCCCTCCAGCATCTCGTTTCTGAAGACACTCCCCTCAGCTCCTCTCCCTCCCAGTGGAGCCGAGCTGAGCCGGAAGCTGGGGCTGTGCGGATTTGCATTCTCAGCAGGCCCTCACCTTCCACAGCTCCTCCAGCTTGTTGATCTGCTGGGCGGTGATCTGCCGAGCCCGCAGCTGCTCCTGCTCAGAAGGGATCTTGACCAGCCAGGACAGGAAGCAGCGGTCCTGGATCAGCGGCTGCCACTGCGAGCTGTCCCAGTTGATGTCCTTGAGGCTGCTCTGGCTGGCGCAGGGCTGCCTGCAGACGCCCCGAGGGCGGGGAGATCCCAGGTGAGGATGACCCCCACCCCCAAAGCTTAACCCTTCACCCCAAGTGACGTTCCCTACATTTCATTATGTGATCATACTACCTTTGTTCATCATACTACTACTAGTACTACTACTACTCATACTAAGTTGTTAGTAACAAACTGCATCTCCCCACACACTTGAGGTCTAAACCCTTAATTAAAACTCAGAACAGACTTGGTATTTACAGAATTGTTTTTATGATTTAACCAGAACACCCCAAAAGAGTCCCTCGACATTCCTGGCTCTCTAAACAAGCCCCCGAACGTCCTCACACCATGCCAGGCGGCAGCAAGCACTTTCAAGCATTTTGAAGCTCCACTGAGTCAGCGACCAGGCAGAGAGGCAGCCCCGGGAACTGGGTCCCGGCCTCACCTGCACAGCAGCACCACCACCGAGTCGGCCTTGGCGGGGATGAAGCCGAGGAGGAAGACATTGCGGCAGCCGCAGTTGTAACACTCCAGGACCGTCTCCCCCAGGGGCCCGTCCTTGTGCAGAGTCACCTCTTTGCACTTTGCCCTCACTAGGTGATTTACAATGTGGCTGAAACCAGGAAATGATAAATAGTTAACACCCCAAGTTTGGCTTTTCACCACTTTCAATTTTTGAGCCCCGTTAAAAGTTCCGGTACCGTTCACGGTCCATTAGCAGGGGCGGTCACACCTCATCCATCTGGCATCCCAAGGGTCCCCTCCGCCCCTGAACTGGCTCCCCACCGAGTGCAAAAATCAATCCAACTTGAACCATTTCTAAGGAAAACTTTCCTAACACGTTTTGCATACTTCCTGATTCTTTTTTTTCAGTTCCTGCTTTCTTAAATCCAACAAATCAGGCCTAACGGAATCAGTCCCTAGGGCCGAGGCTGCCATCCCGGGGAGGCAGGAGGCTCGCCCCCTTCCACTGCTCCTCTCTGCTTATGGCTTCTCTGCTGCTTCTTTCAAAGTCACTTCTCATGGTCCCTGTGCCTGCTTCTAGGAGCAGGAGCCCCTCCTAAGTTCCCGCAGGCCAGGAAACTTGATAACCAATCATATTAGAAACCTGAGGACAGTAAAAAATACCGAGTAGGGGGGCCCAGGGCTACTCTCAGGAAGCAGAGGGCCAGCTCTGAACCACCTGAAACCCCTGCTGCCTCGGCTCTTTCCTTGAGGTCAAGTGGCCGGGACCCTGCCACCCTTCCTGTTTCTGAGACACAGCTCACCTAAACCAGGGCCTTGTCGATCCCCTTGGCTGCTAAACTCTGCCTGACGCCCACCAGCCATGCTGGGCATGGGTCTCAGCTAACAAGGCTCCCCGCTACACCACCCTGGCTTATCTGCAGCCTTGCTGCAGGTGTGCCACACCTGAGCATGCCCACTGGGCCTCCAGCCTGCCTTGCTGCAGCCCACTCTCCACCTCAGGAAACCCCTCCTGTCGAAAGCCTGGGCTCAGATGCCAACATCCTAACCCTCTCTGGCCCCACAAAGCCCTTTGAATTCTCTAACCAACCATCACTGCTCTTGGCACCCGCAAAGTCCCCTACTCCTTGTCCAGAGCCACCACCACCGGGCATTTTCCCAGAATCAGCAATTTCCTCTTGTCTTTTCTGCACCCACCTCACCCTAGTACACTGGAAGCTCGGTGAAGGGCAGGGGCTGCCCCATCTTCACAACCGGGCCTTGCACAGCCATGCAGAGCTGGGTGACCGAGTCTGTTTTCTCTTAGAGGCCCTTGGCTCAATTCCCTGATCTTGGCTCTGCTGACCAGAAGCTGGGGTTGCCAGCTAAGACAAGGTTTATTTAATTGCTTTTCCTGCAGGAGAGGAACTAATGTAAACATAGTAACACTTAAATTACCCAGAGCATTCTGAAAATGGAACAGGAGTCTCTTTTGGTTATTGTGAAGATGCTTTTCCTTTAAAGTCTTTTAAAAACATCAGCCCCGTTTCTTGCCTTGCTCAGAAGCCCACAATTCGCATCGCCAACTCCAAAACAACACAAGATCTGACCACTCTGTGTCCTCAGGCGGCACAAGATGGTGAGGCCTAGCCCTCAGCTGCTGAAGGCACAGGAAGGGTGGGGGCTCTGTGCACCTAAACCTGCCTACCGACTCTTGTCACTTTCTCTCTCCAAAACACGAACCTCAGGGGAAGATGCCGCTTTCTTGCTGGCAATGTGGAGCCCTGTCCCACCAAGACTCTGCTCTGCATCTCTGTGGTAGAAGAGTGAGTCATCACACATCACAGCAGCCCTGGAGGAGCTGCCAGGACAAGACCCTGCACTGGCGGTGGGGGCCGAGGAGCCCCACCACTTGAGCTAGACAAACGGACTCTCCCCTGGAATCCAAGCACCAGCACGACGCTGGGCTCACCCCAAACACAAAACAAGGGACCTAGTCACAGCTGCTGCTGATCAACAGCAGGAAGGGAAGCCCAGGGCTGACGGTCAAGTGAACTTAATTTAATCCGATGATTCAGGACCTGGCCCATACTAGCCTCAGGACCGCTCCGATGAGCTAAGGCCAGAGGGAGTCTTCTCAGGAAGCGGTTCCCATGGATGCCCATTACTGTCTTGGGAACATCCTTCCCAGGCACCCAGTAATAAAGATGAATGGGCGTGCCAGGAGCTCATCTTGCAGAAAAACATAAATAAAAACTGGAAAGGAGAATTAAGCCAACCCTACTTGCATAATAAAAAGAACCACAGAGAATAAATCAAGGGTAAATACATTAAGGCATTCACACACCACCATCTGTTTCAAGTTAAACCAGTCACAGAGGAGGGAAAAACCAGGTTTGTTAGCATGATTTTATATTGTGCTTCGCTTCAACATTTCCATAATTTACACACAAATCTGAGCACAGCACTGATTAAAGACACATGCGTGATTTGGTTATCTACCTGCCAGAAGTATTTCCACGTCCGTTACAGAACCACTTCTTGCTGGTATTACAGTAAACCACGCAAGCAGGATCATGTATTCCGCAGTAACTAGAAAAGTCAAAGCATCAACAGTTAAAGCTGGAAGGTCACTCTCTGGTTTTAATTTGGCAGGATGTAAAATTCTTTCCTCTTACAACATTTTTAAGTTTTTCATTAAACACATACTCAAACCCAACGATCTCACTAACAAAATCCAATCAGTTCACTGCAGAGGCTTCCTAACCATGCAAACGTGGGGAGGGGTGAGGGGCGATGTGGAGGCTCCCTGGAGACACCCCAGGCAGCAGCAAAAACCCTGCAGGGGGAACGACGACAAGAGCCGTGCAACGTGCCAGGTGAGCGAGACACCCCCAGGGTGACCCAGTCTCTTCCCTTGGCTTTCAGTTTTCAGGAACTGTGACTTATAAGCAGGGGAATCGGCATCCCTAGCTCTCGGCACAGGAAGGGAAGCTGTGACCACGCTGTGTTTCACGCTCCAGCAGAGGGTGCCGTGCTCCCAGGATCGCCCAGCTCAGACCCAGCAGTGAAGGGTCCGGGATGCAGACCGAGCTCAGCTCACAAGCACCTAGGGGGAGCCCCCAGCCTTGTTTTTCTGAAAATCCACACATCAAAAGGAAAAATACTGGCTCTCCAGAGTTCTACATACGTATGAAGCCAAGACTCAGTCTCAAACCACAATGTGCTTCAGCCAAGAACCTTCCCCCCAACCCCCACACCACAGGGACTCGCCCCACCCTCCTCCACGGGGAGGGGGAGGAGTGTGCAGACTTGAACCACCTGCAGCTCCACAAGGACCACGTCATGGGCAACTGTGTCTGTAACAGGAACACTGACACATCACTAATACTCCATAAAAACGTTTGTGAATTAGTGAACAAAGAGTCAACATAAAGTAAAAAGTCTGCCCACAGAGCAGGGCAGAGAGCCGCATTGTCCCAGGGTGGGGCAGACCTTGGAGGGCAGCATGCCTCAGGGCTGGGCCCAAAGCTGCCCTGACTGGCCAGGGGCCCTGAGCAAGATCACTTCACCTCTTTTGGTCTCAATTTCCCCATGTGTGTGTTAACTAAAAAGCTAGAATAAATGTAGATGTGAGGGATGGGTCCTTGCTCTGGATGAGAATTCCAAATTTGGTCAGCATGTAGGTCTATCCACTGATGATTCACTTCCCATTTTTCAGGAACCTTGAATATATCAGGGAGGCAGATATTTTACAAAATCCCACACTAATCTCTTTGTAGGAGAAACTTCAGCTGCTCTGTTGACCCTATAACCCAAAGGCTCACCCAACACAATGAGTTCTTTCTAACAAGTGAGTGGGGCAGGGACTGGGGAACCACGCCAGGGCCTGAGGAAGGCAGGGAGAATTCTCCCGCTGGGAGAATTAGGGGTGTCAGAGGGTGCTGATCCCACCCTCCTGCCCAGTAACGTGGACTCATGTGTGGACCCGGGCCTGAGCAACCTCCTTATTCCCAAGGACAGTGCTACCAAGTGTCACAGTCCACAGACTGAGATGGACCTCCGTAAAGCCAGCAAACTCACGCAGACCATGAACACTCTGGTAGGTGAGTCCCCGCCGCCACCCCACCACAGGCGCTCACCTGCAGGCATGTACGGGGAGATCCTTCGTGTAATACGTATCTTCTTCATCTTCTTCGAAGTTCAACTCAGCCAACAACTGGCTAGTCTTGGCCACACTGTCATCCACAGCCCCATTCTGCAGGATGCCCTCGGGTCCGCCGACCTAGAGCAGAATGGCAGTGTCACCGTCACCATGCAAGGCTGCAGCTTCTAGGCCTCAGCCCGAGCACATGACTCCTTCCAAGATGGGCAGCCAGGGTGACCCTCCCATGAAGCGCTGGCCTGCTCTCCACTTTGAGACAGTTCAGCTTCTGAACTGACTTTTCACTCTCTCCTCCCTCTTCCCTATCAAACCTACCCAGCCAAAAACACAGCACTGGCAGCCTAGGCCATCCACCCTGCCTCTTGCACATCCAGGCCCAATCCTGTCTGGCCACGGAGCCACAACCACAACCAGGACGCTGAGGAAAACGCTTCATCTCCATGACTGAGGGCCACAAGAAGCAAGACGACTTTTTACAAACCAGTTATGGTCCCCCCTGGGGACAGCTGCGCCACATCAGACCAGAGGGCCTGGAACCCCACCACAGTGAATGGTCCTCCCAGAGCCTAAGCACCGAAGGTAAAGGCTGTGACCCCTGGCAACCTGGGAGAGCAGTCCTCTCGTTAGTCAGCAGACCTCCTCCACCGCCAGCCCCCTCTCCAGAAGGCAGCCCTTCTTAATTGTGAATTAGAAATTCAATGGTAGGACAACCCATCATCTTACCAAACGTATTTATTACCTTTTATATGTTACAACCACAACAACAAACAAATAGGCAACTGTAGGTAACTCAGCTGTGAATTTCACAGACACATCTGCTGAGCTCACATGTCCACTCCTGGGCACACAGACCCAGCTTGCCTGAGGGGGACAGGCATTCCTAATGCCACCCCCCCCAGGAACCTCAGATGGCTGTCAACAGTCCCTGCCATCTTCCCCACACGAGGCTGGCTCAGGCAGTAGGAGCTTTGAGTGGTGATGAAGAACGGGGAGGAGTGACAGGAGCCTCAGGGCCGGTGCCAGGTTTCTCTGTGCTGTAAGACGGGATCAGACACCAGCTGGCACCCTGCCACCTAAGGCTAGGGGACCAAAACCCAGACCCGCACCAAGTGGGGCTCACTCGGGCCACTGCAGCCTGAGCCAGCAGTGCCCACAGGGACCCTCCCCGCCCCTTGCTCCAGCTGTGTCACTTGTATGAGACTATGGACAGCGGTTCTCACGAGGGGGGCATTCCGGAAATCACAAAAGTGCATTTAGGTTGTCACGAAGTCGGGGTCCTGTCGCAGAACACCTGCGTCTGTAATGGTCTCAGCCCAGGTGAGAACCTCATTTCAGTGTCTGCCACCAATTTAATATACTGTTTTCATGAAGGCAACAACTCGGTTAACTGCTAGAAGACTGTGGATTGTTTGAAGAAGAAAATTTTTTCAAAGAGGAAAATCAAAATCAACTTTTGGACTTTAATGCCAAGAAGATAGTGCTGATAGCATCGCCATAAGCACCTCTTTGTGAATCCCTGATCTGTTTTTAAAAATTGAGGTAGAATATCACAACATAAAATTTACCATCTTAACCATTTCTAAGTGTATAGTTCAGGGGCAGTAGATACATTCACACTGTTGTGCAACCGTCACCACCATCCAACTCTAGAACTTTTTCATCTTCTCAAATTGAAAATGTCCCTATTAAACACTAACTCCCCATCCTCCTCCTCCAGCCCCTGGCACCCACCATTCTAGTTTCTGTCTCTGTGAATTTGAAGACTCCAGGGATCACATACAAGCAGAATTATACAGTATTTTTCTTTTTGTGACTGGCTTACTTCACTGAGCATAATGTGCTCATCATTCATCCATGCTGTAGCATGTGTCAGAATTTCCTTCCTTTTTAAGGCTGAATAATATTCCATTCTATGGATGGACCACATTGTGTTTATCCATTTATCTGTCAATTGCTTCCAACACTTGGGCTGCTTCCACCTTTTGGGTGCTGTGAATAATGCTGCTGTGAACATGGTGTACAAATATCTCTTCAAGTTCCTGCTTTCAATTCTTTTGGGTTTATATCCAGAAGTGGAGTTGCTGGATTATATGGTCATTCTATGTTTAACTTTCTGAGAATTGGCAGACTTGTTTTACAGTGGCTGCGACATTTTATATTCCCATCAGCAGTACACAAGGCTTCCAGTTTCTCCACATCCTTGCCAATATCGTTATAATTTTTCTGGGTTTTGTTTTTTTTTAATTCAGATTCCCCTCCCCCAAAAGCCCCAGTAGATAGCTGTATGTCATAGTTGCACATCCTTCTAGTTGCTGTATGTGGGACGCGGCCTCAGCGTGGCCAGAGAAGCAGTATGTCGGTGCTCACCCAGGGTCCGAACCCGGGCTGCCAGGAGCGGAGCGCGCGCACTTAACCGCTAAGCCACGGGGCCGGCCCTCTGGGTTTTTTTTTGAAAACAGCCACTCTAATGGATGTCAGGTGGTATCTCACTGTGGTTTTGATCTGCATTTCCCTGATAGTTAATGATGCTGAACACCTTTTCATGTGCCTGCTGGCCATCTGTATATCTTCGTTGTAGAAGTAAATGTTTATTCAAGTTCTCTACTCATTTTTAATTAGGTTGTTAAATTTTCTGTTGTTGAGTTGTGCTTTAAGATTCTGATAGCTGGTTATCACTTCAAAAAGTCACCTCTCCATTTGGCAACACTTTTCCTGACACATGCAATAGCAATGCTGGTGTGAGGCTGCCAACAGGAGACAGTACTGCCGACTCACGACATCTCGGCGTGACTGTGCCTAGGCATACACGTGACAGTTTTCTCAAAGTGTGTGGTCAGGACACGGCGCCTGAATTTTACCTCATGGCAGCGAATGAGGCATATATATCCTGCCGCAGCAGAGGGCTAAGAAGGTGCTCCAGGATGGGATCAGCCTGCAGGCCATCCTCTCGGGCTCAGGACGGTATTTATGCTTTTTAATGGTTAGATTAAATAACTAATAATATACTCAATTTTGCTTCTTGTTCACAAAGCCTAGAATAATTACTAGCCAGCCCTTTAATAAGAAAACGTTTGCCAACTCCCAGTCTAAAAGAAGTCCTAAAATATCTTATCATTTTGCATAAATTGTTACGTACAAAGAAATATCAAATACAAATTCAAACTGATGATATCGGAATCTTTACTTTCCTGAAACATCAAAATTAGTATGTGGAGTAATACAGAAAACTGCACACCACCAGGTGCCCTCATCCTACTCACTCCTGCCTCATCTGGGCCTCAGAACCCAACACCTCACCTCCCCTCAAAGGGGAGGCATGAACCAGCAGAGGGCGTATGGGGAATGTGAGAGGCCCTGAATGGAGCCTGACCAGCCATGTGTCTGCCCCACCTTACCCAGTCAGGCTTAATAAGCGGCAGGAAATACAAGTCCGCTCTAGGAACTCCAGGGAGACAATACAACACAGACACGAGATCAGGTGGACTCTCACTCACCCCCACTGAAGCCCAGGAGGCTGATGAATAAAGACCAGATTCCCTGAGGTCCAGTGGGCCCTCCAACCGCCTAGCTGGGGAGCTCGGTGTGTCCCCCATCACCCATGCCCACACACACTCAGACATGCACGCATGCCCGGCTCCCACTCGGCCCCACTCCTGCCCAGCTGTGACCTGGCCATGACACAAACGGACTTCTACAGCTGGGTTGTTAGCTTCTCCCTCTGCTCTCTGGAAAGTTTTAAGATAAACATTAACTTCAAAAATACATTTGACCTTAAAACTATAATTAAATGATTTAAACCAAAGCACTAGAAAGTGCCTGGCACAGAGAAGGCCCACAACCCTGCCAGGTGACATGATGGGAAGAGTAGAGGGTCCTTGTCCTCAGCTGGCACAGGACTGAGGTCCTCCAAGGTTATCAACCCCTTACCTCCAGCCAGGACCCCTGGGTCCTGCTGGGCTCAAGAGGGGCAGGGCCTCCTTGCGCCCCCAGGCTTGCAGAGCCCACCCTCAGGCACCGTGTCACTGGGGACACAGTTCCCTCTCCACCTCCGCTCTGGACACACACAGTCTGAAGTCCATCTATGAGCTGCTGAGCTGATCAAGGCCTGCAAGGGTTTCTGCCTAGAGACAGTTTCGTAAGCCACACTACAGAACTCAGACTGCACATCAGAGCAGCAGGAAGAGAGGTCACTTCATTCCCAAGAGAAAAGCACGTAAACTCAAAAATTACCCCTAAATGTGCTGGTAAGAACGTTTAGACCACAGACTTTTACTCCAAACCTCATAAGCGTCATGCCACTCAGCATGAAATGCCCTTGCTGTCCTCAGCCTCTGAGTCTCCTGGTGCCCTGGGGCCTCTGCACTCACCGTCCTTTGGCCTCTGCACAGCTGACTCCTGGTCCTTCAGGTCTTGGGCCAGAGGGTATCCCCCAGGGAGGCCTCCCCTGACGCATCTGAGGGGCCCCAGGGGGGCCACTATGTCTGTCCTATTCCCTTGCTCTGACCCCAGCACCTAGAACTGAGCCCACACCCCAGGAGGCCCTGCTGGTGTTGGCAAAATGAATGCATCTTCTCATCCAAAACAAAGGCGGAGATGTAAAGTGACTCACCATTTACCCTTTAATCCCAAGGTTCCAATAAAAAAAGAGAGTGGGAAATCATCTTTCCCCCAGGGTGGCTCCCTGGCCCTGAGAGTCCCCTCAGGAAGGGGCTAACAGAAGGTCTGGCCTCCCCCAACTTTAAAAAGTTAAAACCACAGAGAATGAACGACCCACATCCCATCACTGAATCCACCAGCCACTCACATTTTGCCAAGCTTACTCTCTCCCTCTCACTCTGCACACACACACACACATGCATGCACACTCTCCACATAATCAAAATACAAGCATCCTGCTCAGGAATAACACTGATATAACACTGCTATCTAATACGCAGAGGCATATTTCCCCAACGTCCTTTATAGTTTTTGAAATCCAAGATCCAGTTAACGATCGCAAATTGTAATGTCTCTGTAGCCTCTTTTAATCTATTGGTTTGAACTCCACGAAACTGCTGAGATTTGACCATTTTTGACCTACAAAGAAGGCGACTTCACATGGTCCCATGTAACAGAGCAATCCCCAGGTTCTGCTTTCCACATTCGTTTTAGATAGACAGCCGTCCTCCCTCTCTTTCTTTGTGGACCCTTGCTCTGATCAGTGCACCCAAATCCACACCCACAGTTCACTTTGATGCTCAGAGCATCCCCAGCTCACCTTGGGCTGCCCCTACCTGTCCAGCCCCAGGATCAGCCACTCTCAAAAAAGCACATGGACTGAGATGGAATCCCTCCCAAACCTGCCAGGAGAAGCCAGGGTATGACAACGAGGGGTTCAGTCCATAAGGCAGGATACCTCAGGGGACAATAACCTGGACTGGACCCCAGCTCAGTGGCATGAAAAGGAGGGACATGCTGCCCTGGACAGCAGGACCAGGAGACACAACGATCACATTAATGATGGACTCGCAGGGGTCTGGACCAAGCAAAGACATTTTCTGACAAGTGAAGAAAGTGACTGTGGAGAGAGGGAAGCCTCACATATTAAATCACCCCGAAACTACTGTTGGTGCTGTTCCTCTGCAACAGCAGCGTGGCTACAAAGGAAAGTGCTCTTTTTGCATTTCTAGAAATGCAAACTAAATATTGTAGGTCAAAATGGTCGAGTATCACCAATTCACGTAGCTCAACCTCAGAAGTAAGGGTGAAATGACACACTGGATTTGCTTTAAAGTACTTCAGTGAAGGAAAAGAAAAAAGGGGATAGGAAAATCTTCACAGTTGTCAAATCGAGGAGACGGACGGGCAGGGTCTGCTTTCTCTGCTTATACATTAGAGAATTCACAGTAAACAGTTTTACACAGCACAGGTGGACGAGGTGGCCGCCTGGAACCTGTTAGCTCTGTGGAGCCACGCACTCGAAAGAAGTGATGGAAGACGAGCACAGCTCTGACAAACGCCTTCCGCCCTGAGAGGAAGAGAGCCACCCCTCCAGGCTCACAGTCACCGCTGGCAGCTGAGCTCCGCAAGGAGACGAAGAAGACAGGCAGCTGCCATCCTCAGTTGTGACAAAGGGCTATGCACAAAGCTCAGCAGGCAGCCTAAATCAATGGTACGTCTAGAAGCTATCTTGGCAATAGTCTGCAGGGATCCCGAGAAGTCCAGCATGCAAGCTGCTAGTGGACCAATACCAATACACAGGTACAAGGACCCTTTGCCAGCCACGGGATCCCAGGATCTGGCAGTGCCCTGGTACTCTGGTAGTACACGTACACATGTACACACACAAGAGGGCACACACCCGATCACACTGCCCTCTGCCTGAGCTCTCCTTCTGGCCTCAGCCACACTCAGCCAAGTCTCCCCACCGTCTAAGGGCCTTTCCTCTCAGGTGCGGTCAGGGCACCCCTCAGTTGCTTCACAAGCCTCCAAGATACAGCCCAAGCCCCTGGCATGGCACACCGGCCCTTGGCCACACCCACTGTCCCTCCAAACCAAGCCCCAATCTCCCTACGTTAGAGCTGTTGATGACTACAAAGATTAGCAGGAGGAAAACTGAAGCAGGAAAGGAAAGAAGAGGCAGAGTGAAAGAGAAATCGAAGACAGACAGTGACTGTCGTGATGGCTCCACAGCTCCGTCAATTTACAAAAAAACACTAAATTGTACACTTAAAAACAAGAGGACTCCATGGTATATGATCATACCTCAATAAAGCCATTAGAAAGGTGTCTCTTTTTTTTGGTTGTGGGAACTGGATTGAGAAAGAACTCTGTCTTTTAGTTAATCCTGGTATTAGTGTTAACTTTTCTCCCAGTCATGCTGGATCAGAGTAAAGAGATTAACTGGGGTTCAGTGAGTTAGAAGTCATTTCACTTATTCACCACTAACTAACATGTGAGCCCTCCTCTCTTTCTCCTAATCACTGGTAGAGTCCTAACCATCTGGAACCAAACCCGGGAAATCCAATATGGGGCAAACACTGAGCGAACACTCGCCAGAGCTCCGGCAGGTGTGCAGCACCTTAGCTCCAATTTTCTCGAGGTGCACTTCCGTCACAGCCGTCCTAACCAAGCACTCACAAAACCAGATGGAAAAAGGCCCACTCACATTTTAAACTCACCACTTTCATCCCCGGGACTGTGTGGAACTCACTCCTCCTCCTCACAAGCTAAGGGTCAGTAAGCAGATGATCTGTCTACCTGACAGTCAAGGATATGTCGGGACAGCCTTCCACGAATTCTGAAGGCAGCCAGGACTGTGGTTCTGAAGACTAGGTAGCAACTCTTGATCCAAGTATCTCACCACTTGAAGAGGAAAAAGAGGCCCAAGGTCATGCACTCACGACTACAACTGGAGATGAGCCTTTGTTTATCCGTCCACCTGGCGACGGCCACTGGGTTGTTTCCAGTCTGGGAAACAGACTGGTTGTTTCCTGTGAATGAAGCTGCTGTAACACTCGGAGCAGCCCCACACGTGGACCACCTTTGCTTCTCTGCAGGGCTACAGGGGTCTGGGCGAACGAACCATCCCACCAGCAAGGCAAGGGAGTTCAAGAGGTATTTCCAGCCTTTTTAAAAACAAATTGAGCCACTCCAATGGGTGGGTAGTGGTATCTCCATGTGGCTTTTTCTTTTAACAGTTTCACTGAGGTATAATTGACGTACAATAAACAGTGTATGCTTCAAGTGTATAATTTTATAAAATGACATACGTCAATGTACATACACATCCGTGAAGCCATCACCACAATCAAGATACTGAGCACACCCAGCACCCCGAGGCTCCTCGTGCCCTCTGTCAGTCCTCCCTCCCTCGCTCCCCTCCCCCCAACCACTGAGCTGCTATTACTCTAGGTTAGCAACACTTTCTCGAGTTTTATATGAACAGAATCATAGAGTATATACTCTTTTTTGTCAGAGTGCTTCTTTCACTCAGTGCAATCATCTTGAGATGCATCAGCATTGTTGTGCGTATCAACAGTTTCTTCCCTTTCTGGGAGTAGTGTTCCCAACTCTTAGATTTTCACTACAATTCCAATGTTTGGAGGAAACACAACAATAGCAAAAGTTAAGAAGAAATATTCCAACTGGGCAGACCAGGTTTGTAACACCAGCTATTATTCAAAGGACTTTTGAAATTACCTTTCCCTGCCTTTTGAGGGGTGGAGGAAGGGCCCGGGAAAGGGTCAGATAATCAAAAGAAAACTGTTGCTTTATCTTAAGGACACTTGGCAGGACTATGCCAACGCTTTTCATTTCGAGGGCTTTGATAAATATCAGTTTCATTTCACAAGCAACAAAATGAGTGTTATTTGACCCAACTCAGAGCTCAGCAGGAGTCACCCCGGCTGCCATTCTCCCACCCCTGCCATGACACTCCCTCTGCCTCTAAACAAACTTTCAGGTAAAACTAACCGTGCAAAACTGGCAGTCAGGACTGACAGCAAAAGTGGCTGCATGCTGGAAACGAGTCTGGCAGCTCCTGAAAGGGCTATGCAGCTACCACATGACCCAGCAATTCCACTGAGGACATATATCCACACAGAAACTTGTTCACCAATGGTCAGAGCAGCACTACTTATAACAGTTCAAAGTGGAAACAACCCAAATGTCTACCAACAGAGGAGTGGATAAACACAATGTGGTCTGTCCATGCTGTGGACTATTATTCTGTCATAAAAAGGAATGGAACAGATACTGCTACACCATGGACAAACCTTGAAGACACGCTCAGTGACAGAAGCCAGACACAAAAGATTACATACTGTATGATTCCATCCATATGAAACGTTCAGAGTAGATAAATCCAGAAAGATTAGTGGTGGCCTGGGGTTGGAGAAGGGAGGATTGACGGGCTGAGGGTTGCAGGGTTTCTTTCTAGGGTAACAAAAATGTCCTAAAATTGATTGTGCTGGTGGTGGCATACCTCTGAATGTATTAAAAGCCACTGAATTGGACACTCGAAACGAGTGCATCATATGGTATGTGAATTCTATCTCAATAAAGCTGTGAAACAAAAGAGACCACACAGCAGTTGACAATTCACAGCCACTCATCCAATAAGACGGAATGAAAAGGCATTCACAATGGGAGGTTTTTTGAGTCTTTCTGGAAGCCCCATCGTATAGCTGGTTATACAGCCAACTCCTGAGGACAAATAAGGAAAATCCTCCCAAATGCTGCAGGCAGCCAATGCCACCAACTGGCACAGGAGATAATTAACTTTTTTCCCCTTTGTGATTCTATTCAGACTTTCCTATGCCCAAATTCAGGGCCTCCTCTTGTGACACAAAGGATATCACTTCCCTTCCCCAAATACAAATCAAAAGTTAGGCTATAGGTGGGTGGATCCTTAGGCTTCATTAAAAGGAAGGACGGACAGACCCTTCTGATGTCATCAGAACTCAAATGAGCTCAACTGCAAGGTTTACCTTCGGTGGAGCGTTTTAATGCTATTATTTTGTACAGTGTTCAGGTGCAGGAAAATAAATTGATTACTTCAACTGAAAGAGAAGGACACGCCTCACAATTAATCGCAAACAGATGGCAAGGAACAAAACTAGAACTCAGAGCTGCCCCAGGTTTGCTGTTTTATATTGGCTGCAGTTAAAAAAAGATTTGCAGTAAAACGACTACCTTTCACAACCCTGAGCTGCTACAGAGCATGGCACACTGTTCAACCAAGAGATCTTTATCCTCAGCCTTCCAGGTATGCTGGCCACAAGTTACAGGCAGCACTATCTGGTCCATTCATACACGAGTCCAGATTTCATGAATGTTGAAAAGTAACAAAAACATAGCTGCTACCTTCATTTCACAGCTGTGGAAACAGAGGGGTCTACAAAGCTTGAAACTACAGGCGTTAGCAGCAGCCTCCAGCGGCTCCTTCATTTCTCCATGCAAACTCCCCTCTCCTACCTCCCTCCACCATATGTAAACAAAACTGAGAAACATACATACTTGTACACCTGTTCTCCCCAATGCCCCACCCACTGGACTTCTATTTTTAAGGAATCTGGGGTTAGAATGAGTCAAATGTTTTCTGCTTGTATTAAGGGCTAAAAGAAAGAAGTGGGTGGTCTACCCACTGGAGTGACTCAACCAACTAGAATGTAAGCCCCCTCCCCCAAGGACAGGATCTGAGCTCATTCCTGCTGAGGATGGGTGGCTCCCCAGCCCTGGCAGTGGGTCCTCAGAGCAAAGGACACCTGTGACAAAGTGAGCCTCTTAGCTCCTCCCTGGTTGAGAATTCAGGAAAATAAACCTGAGGGAGGTGCTGGGCACAGGGAAATTTGGTAAACGTAATCTGAGATCCAGAGAATGACCGCAACATTCCCTGGGACCCCAGCCAGACCCCTCTCCCATCCTGGGGCAGGGACCCAGGTCACCGAAATGTACGCCTGATACTTCTCATAACCAAACTCAAATTTAAAACACCCAAGTAGGCTTTGCCAAACGTCCATATCATTAAAAACAAAAGTTTCTGACGTGGCAGACCCATTTATGTAAAACTCACTATCACTGCCCCATTGGAGGAACAAACTCAAACCCAACTTTTCCAAGGCAGGGCTGTGCAGTTACGTAACAGGTCAGTTTCAGCAACAGGCAATGCAAGAAGGAAAAAAAAAACCCAACCTGCCTCTTCAATAATCTTAATAGCCAACGAGCGTGGGGCTCTCGACTGGAGGCAGAAATTCCATTTCTGTTCCAGGAGCATCTACCGTCACCCTCGCCAGCGTCCCTGGGCCCGGGGAAATTTGAACCCGCTGCTCAGTGGGCATGACTGGGGGGGGTGCCCAGATTGCTGCGACCACAGGCAGCTAGTAGGGCAGGGCGGCGGGACTGGCCAGAGGAGGGACCGGGGCAGATACCCCCGGAGCCGCCTTGAGCAGGGCACGGACCCAGGTGGAGGGGTACTGGGGGGCAGATCACCCCCGACCTGGCCGGAATCAGTGCTAGGGCAGGTCACCCCGGACAGGCCCGGAAGAGGACTTGGGGCAGGTCACCTAAGACCCAGCCTGAACTAGATCCTGAACAGATGACCCGGACGCAACCAGAGCGGGACTCAGAGCGGGAACCGGGGCAGGTTCCTCCCGGCAAGTCATGAGTGAGATCCCGAGCCAGGTTACCCGGCAAGTCCTGAGTGAGATCCCGAGCCAGGTTACTCCGGACCCGGCCGGAGAGCGGGACCCGGGGCGCATTAGCCCGGCAAGTCTCCGGCCGCCGAGAAGAAGCCCGTCCGGGCTTCCGGCGCCGCCATGTGCCGCTCACCTGCGCGTCGAGCTGTCCGGCCGCGGCGCCCGCGCCCACGCCGACCGGGCCCCCTGCGCCGCCGCCGCCGGGGCCGCCGGGGGGCGTCTGCGTCTGGCTGGGGATGGTGAAGTCGGTGAACTCGAACTCCGAGCCCTGCGTGTCGGCGCCAAGCAGCTCGGCCTCCTCGGTGTCCAGGAAGGTGAGCGTCTGCGAGCTGGGCCCGTACGCCTCCACGCTCATGGTGCCGCCGCGTACGGCCCTCAGGCCGGTTCCGCGCCGCACTCGAGCCCGCCGCCGCGCTGAGGCCTAGGCCGCAGGCCTCGGACTTCGGACCGCCGCCGCCGCCGCCGCGCTCCCGCCCCTGGACCGGACCAAAACGCCTGCCGCGGCGCAAGCCGGGCAGAGAGTCACGCGCGCCGAGCCGCCCCCGCCGCCGCCGAGCCCCTGAGCGCCGCCGCTCCTCTCGGAGCCGCCCGCCGCTCGCAGCTCCCAGCAGGAACCGCCGCCGTGCGCGTGCGCGAGCCCGACGCCGGCGCAGGCGCGCGCGCTCCTCGCGGCGCCTCCAACCGCGCCCGGACGCCCGGAGCCGAGCGGGCCGACAGGAGGCGCAGCGCGCGCGCGCGGGAGGCGGGGCTTCCAACCGCCGCCGCGGCGGCCGCACGAGGCCGTGGTCCCGCCCAAACCGCAGTTCAGTGGCGCCCGGGCGGCGGGCGGTGAGGGTGTGGTGGTTGTGGCCGTACCGACTGCGACAGTGCCTCGGGTTAATTGAGCAGTAGCTGAATGCATTACGTAGGTGGTCTTGGAACACCCAATTGGAGAGGCTTGGCGGCACGGCGCACCCTCATGTCTCGGAGAAGCTTCCTGGGCCTCGGTTTCCCCATCCGTAAAATGGGGGTGCCTGACCCATAGTAGATGCTCACTGTGCACTGGTTGAATAAACAAATGGGGGCAGTCCTTAGCACGGAGCCTGGCACGCATAAATGGTGGTTGCTGCTGCTTCGGACAATAATATTATTCAAGAGGCAGTATATGATAAAGCGATTGGGAGCGCTTGCGCTGGGGTGAAATCCAGATCTGGCCACCTACTGGCTGTGTGACTGTACAAGTGAATTCGCCTTTCTGAGCCTAAGGTTTCCTCCACTAGAAAAGGATGATAATAACCATCAAGATGGGATGAAGAATAAGTGAACTACTATTCACTCCCTTAATTGTTAAGTAAGGAAAGTTCCACATGGACAGGGGCTGGCTTTGTTCATCACATGGTCTTCCCCTTGGGAAGAGTAATGCCCACACACAGTAGGTGCTCAGTAAAAGGTTGTCCAAGTTCAGCTACTGGTTTATGAGCCTTAATCTCCTAACTTCCAGCCTCTAGCTTCCTTTTTTGTAAAGTGTCTTGGAGAACTCGCCACTTCCTTTCTGTCCCAAGTTTCTGAGGCTCTCTAAATACTTGAAGTCAGCTCACAGGGCTCCTGGTTTGCACAGCTGCACTAATAGTTCCTGATCCTGCCTGGTTCCTCATTTTCCAATATTCCTGTCACGACGTATAAGAGGTTCCTTTTTCCTTCTTCACATCTTTTCTGGTCTCCTACTATGCACTAAAATGTGAGAATATAGAAAATGAATAATTAGGTGCTCCCTCTCCAGGAAGACACAGTTGAAGAGGGAATCCCAACAAGCCAATGGATGGTTTTGATAAAAAACAAAGCCCTCTTTGGAAAATATCCAATTGAACTGGTAAAAGCATATAAGACCAATGTGGTAACACTATCAGTTTTAAATGCAGGCCCCTCTGCACCTTTGATCTAGCAATTCCACTTCTAAGGCTCTCCTCTTTTTTTTTTTTTGCTGAGGGAGATTGGCCCTGAGCTAACATCTGTGCCTATCTTCCTCTACTTTTTTTTTTTTTTTTGGTAAGGAAGATCAGCCCTGAGCTAACATCCATGCCAATCCTCCTCTTTTTGCTGAGAAAGATTGGCCCTGAGCTAACATCCTTGCCCATCTTCCTCCACTTTATGTGGGACGCTGCCACAGCATGGCCTGACAGGTGGTGCGTCGGTGCACGCCTGGGATCCAAGCCCGGGCCGCCAGCAGCAGAATGTGCTCACTTAATGGCTACGCCACGGGGCCGGCCCCTACTTTTTTTTTTTAATATGAGAAGCCACCACAGTACAGCTTGACAAGCGGTGCAATGGTGCGCACCTGGGATCTGAACCTGCGAACCCTGGGCCACCAAAGCTGAGTGGGCACACTTAACCGCTTGTACCACCAAGCCGGCCCCTAAGGCTCTCCTCTTATTTCCTACATATACTCACATTTGCAAAATGACATTTTGGATGGCACACTAAAGCATGTCTAATACAAAAGAAGTCCGTAATGGAATAATTGAAAAAAAAAGATATAAACATATAGAAAACAAATAACAAGATGGCAGAAATAAGTCCTTATCAGTAATTACATTAAATGGAAATGGATGAAACTCTTCACTTAAAAGGCAGAGATTGTCAGATAAATTTTTTTAAAAAACACAATTTAACTATATGCTGTCTACAAGAGAGTCACTTTAGATTCAAAGACACAAATAGATTGAAAGTAAATGGAGGGGGCCGGCCCCATGGCTTAGCGGTTAAGTGCGCACGCTCCGCTGCTGGCAGCCTGGGTTCGGATCCCAGGCGCGCACCGACGCACTGCTTCTCTGGCCATGCTGAGCCTGAGTCCCACATACAGCAACTAGAAGGATGTGCAACCATGACTTACAACTATCTACTGGGGCTTTGGGGGAAAAATAAATAAATAAAAATTAAAAAAAAAAAAAAGAAAGTAAATGGAGGGGCTGGCCCGGTGGCATAGCGGTTAAGTGCGTGCACTCCACTGCAGCAGCCCGGGATTCAGATTCCGGGTGCGCACCGACGCCATGCCATGGAGGAAGATGGGCATGGATGTTAGCCCAGGGCCAATCTTCCTCAGCAAAAAGAGGAGGATTGGCATGGATGTTAGCTCAGGGCTGATCTTCCTTACCAAACAAAAAAAAAAATAGAGGAAGATAGGCACAGATGTTAGCTCAGGGCTGATCTTCCTTACCAAAAAAAAAAAAAAAAAAGAAAGTAAAGGGATAGAAAAAGATATTCCATGCAAACAGTAAAGAAAAGAGAGCTGGATTGCCATATTAATATCAGATAAAATAGATGTTAAGACCAAAATTGTTACTTGAGACAAAAAACATTATATAATGATAAAAGTTCTAATCTATCATGAAGATATAACAGTTATAAACATATATGCACCTAACAACAAAGCCCCAAAATACATGAAGCAAAATGTGATAAAATTGAAAGGATAAATAAACAATTCAACAGTAACTATGGTTTACTATAGAGCAATGGAGTCAAAGGCTCAGGGAGATTGGAATGTTAGAGTGGATTTGTCATTTAAGACTCACCCTCAGAGGGTCTAGAGGATACACCTTTCACCATGATTGTGAGAAATAAATTTGTGAGGGTAGCCCCAGCATCCTTGAAGAGCTCTGTGATCATTCTTCTTTGTAGGCCAGAATTTATAGTGCTACCTGCTGCCACTTATTTGGGAAACCTAAATGCAAGAGAGTAATTGGATCCCAGAGTGTCAGGGGCCAAGCGGTGGCACTCAACTACCAAAGGCAAGGTGGGTGTGGTCACCATAATGGACATTAGAGTCGAAGCAGCAATCAGAAAAGTCTGACTCACAGAGACTTTCTGCGTTGACTAGTTGATCATGGTGTTCCTAGAAGTGAAATAGATGGGAAGCCTACTAAATTCTTACTTGCTCTATACGAGCCGAAAAGTTCTAGGTCAAGTGAGCAGAAGTATAACTTGAATCATAAAAACAGAGAGTCACAGCCCCCTCAATCAATTCTCAAAGTTGAGGCAGTTCACAGACCCAGAACCCTTTGAATGAAGGGGAGGCTGGGTCCCCTCAAGGAAGGACCCTGGTGCACTACTGGAATTTTATGCTGTAAATCTTTCTCCCAGACTTTCCCTGTGGGGCCTACAGCCCTTTACCAGGGTGACTATGCATTGGGGAAAGGGAAATAATCAGACCTTTCAGGGACTAATGGACACTGGCTCTGAACTGACACTAATTCCAGGAGACCCAAAATGTCTCTGTGGTCCACCAGTCAGAGTAGGGCCTTATGGAAGTCAGATGACACTGGAGTTTTAGCTCAGATGCATCTCATGCTGGGTCCAGTGGGTCCCTGACCTCCCCCATCCTGTGGTTATTTCCCAAGTTCTGGAAGGAATAATTGGAATAGATACACCTAGCAGTTGGCAGAATCCTCACATTGGTTCCCTGACTTGTGGAGTGAGGGCTATTATGGTGGGAAAGGCCAAGTGAAAGCCACTAGAGCTTCCTCTACCTAAGAAAATGGTAAACCAAAAGCGATGCTGCGTTCTCAGGGTTCCACAGGTGAGTGCTGCCATCAATGACTTGAAAGATGCAGGGGTGGCAATTCCTACCACATCCTCATTCAGCTCCCCTGTTTGGCCTGTGCAGAGGACAGATGGGTCGTGGAGAATGAGAGTAGATTATCATAAGCTTAGCCAGGTGGTGATTCCAGTTGCAGCAGCTATACCAGACATGGTTTCATTGCCCAGCAAATGAACCCACCCCCTGGTACCTGCCATGCAGCTACTGAGAAGCAAATGCCTTTTTCTCCACCCCTGTCCATAAGGCCCACCAGAAGCAGTTTGCTTTCAGCTGGCAAGGCCAGCGACACGTGTTCACTGTCCTACCCCAGGGGCATATCAACTCTCCAGCCTATGGCATAATTTAGTCCACAGGGACCTTGATCACCTTCCCCTTCACAAGATAATCACGTTGGTCCATGATATTGATGACATTATGCTGATTGGACCTAGTGAGCAAGAAGTAGCAACCAGGGGCCAGCCCGGTGGCGCAAGCGGTTGGGTGCGCGTGCTCCGCTGCGGCGGCCCGGGATTCGCAGGTTCGGATCCCAGGTGCACACCGACACACTGCTTGGCAAGCCATGCTGTGGCAGCGTCCCATGTTAAGTAGAGGAAGACGGGCACAGGTGTTAGCCCAGGGTCAGTCTTCCTCAGCAAAAAAAGAGGAGGATTGGCAGATGTTAGCACAGGGCTGATCTCCTCACAAAAAAAAAAAAAAAAGAAGTAGCAATCACTTGAGAGTTATTGGTGACACATTTGCTTGTCAAAGGTTGGAAAATAAATCTGGCTAAAATTCAGAGGCCTTCTACTTCAGGGAAATTTCTAGGGGTCTAGTGGTGTGGGGCATGTTGGGATATCCCTTCTGAGGTGAAGGATAAGCTGTTGGATCTAGCCCCTCCTACAACCAAAAAAGAGGTACAATGCCTAGTGGGCCTCTTTGGATTTTGGAGGCAACATATTCCTTATTCTGGCCCATTTACTGAGTGACCCGAAAAACTGCTCGTTTTGAGTGGGGCCCAGAACAAGAGAAGGCTCTGCAACAGATCCCGACCGCTGTGCAAGCTGCTCGGCCACTTGGGCCACATGGCCCAGCACGGCCGATGGTGCCTGAATATCCGTGGCAGAGAGAGATGCTGATGGAGCCTTTGGCAGTTCCCAGAGGGGACTCTCAGCACAGGCCTCTAGGATTTGGGAGCAAGGCCCTGCATCCTCCGTGGGTAATGACTCTCCTTTTGAGAAATAGCTTTAGCCCTGCTCCTGGGCTTTAGCAGAGACTGAACACAGACCCATGGGCCACCAAGTTACCACATGACCTGAGCTGCCCATCATGAGCTGGGTGTTGTCTAACCCATCAAGCCATAACACTGGGCATGCAGAGCCACACTCCATCATCAAACGGAAATGTATACGTAAGATTGAGCCCAACACAGATGGCAGCTCAGGGCCAATCTTCCTCAGCAAAAAGAGGAGGATTAGCATCAGATGTTAGCTCAGGGCTGATCTTCCTCAGAAAAAAGAATAAAAAAGATTGAGCCCAAGTAGGCCCTGAAGGCATAAGTAAGTTACACGAAGAAGTGGCCCAACGCCCGTGGTCCCCACTTTGGCTACACTGCCCTCTCTCCCAGCCTGCACCTATAGCCTCGTGCAGAGTTCCCTATGGTCAGTTGACAGAGGAAGAGAAATCTTGGGCCTGGAGAGGGTTCTCGCGATATGCGGGCACCACTCAGAAGTAGACAGCCAGAGCGCTGCAGCCCCTCTCCGGGACCTCTCTGAACGACAGTGGTGAAGAGAAGCACTCCCAGTGGGCAGAACTTTGGGCAGTGCACCTGGTTGTTCATTTTGCTTGGAAGGAGAAATGGCCAGACATGCAATTATATACTGATTCATGAGCTGTAGCCAATGGTTTGGTTGGATGGTAGGAAATGGGAGAGAACATGACTGGAAAATTGGTGACAAGGAAGTCTGAGGAAGATGCATATGGATAGGCCTTTCTGAAAAGGGGAAAGATGTGAAGATGTTTGTGTCCCATGTGAATGCTCACCAAAGGGGGACCTCAGAAGAGGAGGATTTAATTTTAATTTTTTTATTGCAATAACATTGGTTTATAACATTATATGAATCTCAAGTGTACATCATTATACTTCTATTTCTGCATAGATTACATCATGTTCACCCCCCAAAGACTAATCACAATCTATCACCACACACGTATGCCTAATCATCCCTTTCGCAGAGGAGGATTTTAATAATCAAGAGGGTGAGATGACCTGTTCTGTGGATACCAGTCCGCCCCTTTTCCCAGTCACCCCTGCCATCACCCAATTGGCTCATGAACCATGTGGCCACAGTGGCAGGAATGGAGGTTATGCATGGGCAACACGGACTTCCACTCACCAAGGTCAGTCTGGCTATGGTCACTGCTGAGTGCCCAATCTTCCAGCAGCAAAGACCAACACTGAGCCCCAAATAGAACATTCCCTGGGGTAATCAGCCAGCTACCTGATGGCAGGTTGGTTACTTTGGACCACTTCCATCATGGAAGGGGCAGCATTTTGTTCTTACTACAATAGATACTTACTCTGGATGTGGAAGTACTTTCCTGCATACAACGCTTCTGCCAAAACTACTATCCGTGGACTACAGAATGCATTGTCCACCCTCATGGTATTCCTCACAGCATGGTTTCTGAAAGGAGCACACTTCGAGCAAATGAAGTGCAGCAATGGGCCAATGCTCATGGAATTCAATGGTCTTACCGTGTTCCCCACCATCCTGAAGCAGATGGTTTGATAGAGCCGTGGAATGGTCATTTGAAGACTCAGTTACAGTGCCAGCTAGGAGGCGATACCTGGCAGGGCTGGGGCACAGTTCTCCAGCAAGCTGCATATGCTCTGAGTCAGCAACCAATATGTAGTGCTGTTTCTCCCACAGCCGGGACTCATGGATCCAGGAAGCAAGGGGTGGAAATGGGAGGGGCACCACTCATTATTACCCCTAGTGACCCACTAGCAAAAGCTTTGCTTCCTGTGCCCATGACCTTATGCTCTTCTGGCCTAGAAGTATTCATTTCAGAGGGAGGAATGCTTAGACCAGGAGAAACAACAACAATTCCATTAAGCCAGAAGTTAAGATGGCCACCTGGCCACTTCAGGTTCTCCATGCCTCTGAGTCAACAGGCAAAGAAGGGAGCTCCTGTGCTGGCTGGAGTGGTTGATCCTGACTACAAGGGGAGATGGGCCTGCTGCTCCACAGTGGAGATAAGGAAGAGCACGTCCAGAAGACAAGAGATCCCTGGAGGCATCTCTTAGCATCCATGCCCTGTGATCAAGACCAAGGGAAACTACAACCCGACTCAGCCAGGACTAGTGATGGCCCAGACCTTTCAGGAATGAGGATCTGGGTCACCCCAGGAGGTAAAGAACCCCAACTGCTCAGGTGCTTGCTGAAGGCAAAGGGGATGTGGATTGGGTAGTGGGAGAAGGTGGTTACACCAGCTATGCCCACACAACCAGTTATAGGAATGAGGATTGTAACTACCACAAGTGTCTCCTCCTTCTCTTGTTGGAAGAATGTGTGTATAATATATACGTGTGTATATATACACATAGAGCAAATATTGTAGTTTTCTCCCTTCTCTTATCCCCTTATCATGTAACATGGTGTATTGACTTTATATCATAGTATTTAAGTATTATTAGCTTTACATCATAGTATTTAACTCACAGGATATCAAGGACAAGAATAAACATCAGCCAAGGACTTTGCATTCTCTTCTGGAGAAAGGGTTAGTGCCTTTTCAGTTGTATCATGTTAGGCGAAATTCTGGCCTGGTTAGTGTCTTTATTTGGAGATTAAATGTGGTTTAAGGAGATGTGTACGATTGCCAAGTTGACAAGAGGTGGACTGGTCATGGTTAATTTTGTGTGTCAACTTCAGTAGGCCATACTATCCAGATATTTGGTCAAACATTATTCTAGATGTCTCTGTGAAGGTATTTGTTAAATGAGATTAACATTTAAATCAACACACTTTGAGTAAAGCAGATTACCCTCCATAATGTGGATGGGCCTCATCTAATCAGTTGAAGACCTTAATAGAAAAAGACTGACCTCCTCAAGAAAGAAGGAATTTTGCCAACATACTGCCTTTGGACTCAAAGTGCAAGCTTCTCTGGGTCTCTAGCCTGGTGGCCTATCTTGCAGATTTTGAATTTGCCAAGCTTCCATACTTCCATAATCATGTGAACCAATTCTTTAAAATAAATTTTCTCCCTCCCTCCCTCTCTCTCCTCTTGGTTCTATTTCTCTGGAGAATCCTGACCATACAATGGGTAAAAATAGTCTCTTCAACAAATGGTGCTAAGACAATTGGATATCCTCAGGCAAAAAAAAAAAAAAAATGAATTTGGACCCCTATATCACACCATATACAAAAATTAACTCAAAATGGATCAACGAGCTAAATGTGAGAGCTGGAACCATAAACTCTTTGAAGAAAATATGGGGGCTAGTCTGTATGACCTTGGGTTAGGCACTGGTTTCTTAGATATGACATCAAAAGCACAAGCAACCAAAGAAAAAATAGATACATTGAACTTGATCAAAATTTGTAACTTTTGTGTATCAAAGAACACTGTCAAGAAAGTGAAAAGAATGGAAGAAAATATTTGCAAACCATGTATCTGATAAGCAACTGCTATCCATAGTATAAAAAGACTTTTAAAACTCAATGATAAAAAGACAATAAAATTTTGAAAGGGTCAAGGATCTGAATAGACGCTTCTCCAAAGAAGATATGCAAATAGCACATTAAAAGAAGCTCAACATTATTAGCCATCAGGGAAATGCAAATCAAAACCACAATGAGATACCACCTCACACCCACTAAGATGGCTATTATTTTTAAAAAAATGGAAAATAACAAGTGTTGGCAAGGCTGTGGAGAAATTGGAGCCCTTATGCCTTGCTGGTGGGAGTGTAAAATGGTGCAACTGCTGTGGAAAAGTTT
Organism: Diceros bicornis minor; assembly: GCF_020826845.1. NCBI lineage: Eukaryota > Metazoa > Chordata > Mammalia > Perissodactyla > Rhinocerotidae > Diceros > Diceros bicornis. The sequence continues at coordinate 6,382,634 of NC_080759.1, read as the reverse complement.
GGCAGTTTCCTGAAAAGTTGAACATAGAATCATCATATGATCTGCAATTCCACGTCTTGGTATACACTCAAATAATTGAAAGCAGAGACTCAAACAGATAGTTGTACATCAACGTTCATAACAGCACTATTCCCAATAGCAAAAAGGTGGAAACAATCCAAATGTTTATCAATGGATGAATGGATACACAAAATGTGGTATATCCATACAATGGAATATTACTCAGCCATAAAAAGGAATGAAATGCTACAACATGGATGAATCTTGAAAACATTTTGCTAAATGAAACAAGCCAGATCGAGAAGGACAAATACTGTATGATTCCACTCACATGAGGTACCTGGAGTATGCAAATTCATAGGAACAGAATGTAGAATGACGAGTGCCAGGGGATGGACGAGGGGGAATTGCAACAGGTACAGGGTTTCTTTTGGGGGTGATGGAAATGTTCTGGAATTAGATAGTGGTGATGTTTGCACAACACTGTGGATATACTAAAAAGCAGTGAATTATATACTTTAAAATGATGAATTTTATCTCAATGAAAAAAAAATTACCCCAAAAATTGACATTGTAGAAGTTTAAAATATGTCAAATTCTTTGACACATTTTTCGATTGCCCTCCCTTGAATGTAACTGGACTTAGTGACTTGCTTCTAACGAATAGAAGGTGACAGAAGTAACTGTGTGACACTGGGGCTCCTGCCTTGCCCTTTCCTGGTCACTCACACAGGGAGAAGCCTGCCACCACATCATGAGAACACTCAAGCATCCCTGTGGAGAGGCGTCCAGGAAAAAACCAAGACCCGCCCCCAACAGCCAGCACCTGCAGCCATCCATGTGTGCGAGCCACCTTGGCAGCGGACCCTGCAGCCCTGGAGAGCTTCCGCTGGCTCCGGCTCTAGCCGACATCTTGACCACAACCTCCTAAGAGACCCCAAGTCACATCCAGCTAGCTAAGTCACTCCCCAGTTCCTGACCTACAGAAACTGTGAGATAATAAGTGTTTATTGTTTTAAACTACTAATTAGGGGTATGATTTGTTACACAGCAATAGATAACTGATACAGACATACAAGATGTTTAACTGCAGGTTGGTTGATAAGATCAAAAGATGTGAAACAGAGGCCAGCCCGGTGGCCTAGTGGTTAAGTTTATGAGTTCTGCTTTGGCGTTGGCAGCCTGGGGTTCGCCGGTTCGGATCCTGGGCATGGACCTACTCACCGCTCATCAAGCCATGCTGAGGTGGCATCCCATATAGAAGAGCTACAACTATACGACTATGATACACAGCTATCTACTGGGTCTTCAGAAAGATAAAAGAAAAAAGAGGAAGATTGGCAACAGATGTTAGCACAGGGCCAATCTTCCCCCAAAAAAAGATGTGAAACAACCTAGGTGACCATCACTAATAACAAACGACTCGCCCCAACCTCAGATCAGGTTGTCACTCCACTAAGGGCAGGGCAGCCTCAGCTGTCAGGTGCTTGAAGGTGTCCGGGCTCAGGTGCCTCAGGAGGGAGCCCAGGCCCAGGATGTGGTCTGCACCAGCTGACCCCTGCTGGTGACTTCTGTTCTCCAGCCTTGCTCCAGTTAGTCTTGTTAGTCAGGCTTCCAGACCCATTCCTTACCGCTCCTGTCCCTGTCACCCCAGGACCTCCCTTCCCTCCTCTGATGGAGCCCTCTTCACAGCCAGCATCGGTCGTGATTGTAATTAAATTATTGTCGGTGTGATTCCTTCTCTGACATACATCATTGTCGAGGATACTGTGAGTGCCCCACCCAGACCTCCTCGATGGCTGGTGCGCCCCCACCCCAGATGCTGCAAGTGTTGGCTGCTAACGGCTCACAGCCACCCCTTGTGAATTGCCCTGGCCCGAACTGCCTCACCAGGGAAGTTGGCCCCCCCAAACATGCACACTCTAGGGAAGCCCACACCAAGGACTGGTTGGCGTGGGGCACAAGAGGCTGGACCCTTTGCCTCAAAATGGGACCAACTCTGGTGCTAGATGTGCTCTAGGGCTTCCCCTCCCCTCCCAGGCTGAGGCTCCACTCCAGCCGCACCCCCTTCCCTGCCTGGCTCCTGCCCTAACTTATCCTGTGTCCCTCACTCCCTCACATGTTTCCCATGAATTCACATGGTCCTGAATCCCTGCTTCAGGCTCAGCTTCTAGAGAACCCAACCCAAACCAGGGTAGAAGCCAGCTCTCTGAGAGCAGGAAATGTGTCAGTCTCGTTTGCTCCTGTATGCCTAAGGCCGGGCACGATGCCTGGCACACAGTATGTGCTCAATAAATATTTCAGGGGACAACGCATGAGCCCTTGTCACTGCTTGGAGGGAACAAGGAGGAGTCCTATTACCCATGTTTATAGGTTAAAGAGATGACTGAAAGGATCGTCACTCTTTGTCAAAATCTTTCGTTCCCACTCATCTCTGGCACATTTCTCCTGCAAACTCGACATCCATCAACACCTTCATACACTTTGAGCATATGGAGGCCAAGGCCAATTAGAAAAGAAGGCATGTTGATCTATGTGTTTATTTTGTTGCTTTTGCTTTTGGTGTCATATCTAAGAAACCGTTGCTAACTTGAGGTCATGGGGATTAACCTCTAGGTTTTCTTCTAAGAGTTGTATGGTTTTAGGTCTTACATTTTGGTCTTTGATCTATTTTGAGTTGATTTTTGTGTATAGTGTGAGGTAGGGGTCCAATTGCGTTCCTTTGCATATGGAGATCCAGTTGTTCTGGCACCTTTTGTGGAAGAAACTATTCTTTCCCCATTATGGGGAAACCTATTATGGACTGAATGTGTCCCCATTAAATTTGTGTGTTGAAGCCCTAACCCCCCAGTGTGATGTTATTTGGAAATGGGGCCTTTGGGAGGTGATTATAGTTAGATGAGGTCATGAGAGTGGAGCCCTTACTATGGGATTAGTGCTGTTATAAGAAGAGACCCCAGAGAACTCTATCTCTCTCTCTCTCTCTCTCTCTCTCTCTCTCTCTCTCTCTCTCTCTTGCTCTCTCTCTCGCTCTCGCTCTCTCGCTCTCACTCTCGCTCTTTCTCTCTCTTTCACTTCCTGGCAGGTGAGGAAACAGCAAGAAGACGGCCATCTACAAGCCAGAAAGAGCTCTCACCAGGAGCCGAATTGGCTGTCACCTTGATTTGATCTTGGACTTCCAGCCTCCAGAACTGTGAGAAATAACTGTGTGTGTTTAAGCTGCCCTGTGTGTGTGGTGTTTTGTTACAGCAGCCAGAGCTGACTGAGACAGCACCCTTGTTGAAAATCGATTGGTCATGAATGTAAGGCTTTGTTTCTGGATTCCCAATTCCCTTCCATTGATATATTTGTCTATCCTCATGCTACTACCATCTGTCGCTTGTCACGCTGTGGTGGCTGCATGTTGCTGTGATGCTGAAATCTACGCCACCAGTATTTCAAATACCAGCAGGGTCCCCCACGGTGGACAGGTTTCAGTGGAGCTTCCAGACTAACACAGACTAGGAAGAAGGTCCTGGCCACTGTCTTCTGAAAAACTGGCCATGAAAACCCCATGAATAGCAGTGGAGATTGTCTGATACAGCACTGGAAGGTGAGATGATGGCGCAAAAAGACAGGACGGATTCTACTCTGCTGTCCACAGGGGCGCTAGGAGTCGGAATCGACTCCATGGCACTAACGGCAACAAATGCTGCTGTCACGCACGCTGTCTTGATTACTGTGCCTTTGGAGTAATTTTCACAATCAGGAAGTGTGAGCCCTCCAACTTTGTTCATTTTCAAGGTTGTTTTTTGAGGAAGAAATGTCTATTCAGGGGCCGGCCTGGTGGTGCAGCGGTTAAGTGCCCGCGCTCCACTTCAGTGGCCCGGGGTTCGCAGGTTCGCACCCCAGGCGCGCACCGACGCACCGCTTGTCAGGCCATGCTGTGGCGGCGTCCCATATAAAGTAGAGGAAGATGGGCACGGATGTTAGCCCAGGGTCGGTCTTCCTCAGCAAAAAGAGGAGGATTGGCATGGATGTTAGCTCAGGGCTGATCTTCCTCACAAAAGTAAATAAGTAAATAAATAAATAAATAAATAAATAAAAGAAATGTCTATTCAAGTCCCTTGCCCTTTTTAAATTGAGTTATTTATATTTTTATTATTGAGTTGTAAGGGTTCTTTTTATATTCTGGATACAAGTCTCTTGTCAGATATATGATTTGCACGTTTTCTCCCATTCTGTGGGTTGTCTTTTGTAGTTTCTTGATGGTAACATTTGGAGGGCAAAGTCTTACATTTTGATGAAATCTACTTCATCCATTTTTTCTTTTGTTGTCTGTGCTTTTGGTGTCATATCTAAGTCAATGTTGCCTAACGCAAAGTCGCAGAGATTTACTCCCGCACGTGGCCAGGGTCCAACCTCGTTCTTCCACGTGTGGACACCCAGCTGTCCAGCACCATTTGTTGAAAAGACTGTTTTCTCCCATTGAATGGTCTTCACACCCTTGTCAATGCTTTTTAAAGATTTTATTTATTTATTTTTTCCCTCCAAAGCCCCAGTAGATAGTTGTATGTCATAGCTGCACATCCTTCTAGTTGCTGTATGTGGGACGCGGCCTCAGCATGGCCGGAGAAGTGGTGCGTCAGTGCACGCCCGGGATCCGAACCCGGGCCGCCAGCAGTGGAGCACATGCACTTAACCGCTAAGCCACGGGGCCGGCCCAGTCAATGCTTTTTAGTATGAGCGTGTGCCATGCAATATTTGGGACATACTTAGGCTAAAAAATTATTGTAGGTTTATCTGAAATTCAGATTTACCTGGGCATCCTGGATTTGTATTTGCTGAATCTGGCAACTCTGTGCCGGCAGCTTGTGGGTAGAAGCCGGGGATGCTGCTAAATGTCCTGCAATGCACAGGGCAGCCCCCAACACACACAAAATAAAATTCAGCCCAAAACGTCGATAGCGCTGAGGATGAGAAACCCCAGTGTGAAACAAACACAGAAATAGCATCACTTGACAACCCCGCAACTCTGAGAGTAGGTGGCATCAGCCCATTTTCCAGGACTAGAAACTGAGGCTCAGAGCAGTGAAGCAGGCAGCCTTGGGATCTGGCTCTGGGGGAGTGTGGGGTGAGATTCACTTGGATAACCTTTAAAAATCGTCCAGGAGAAGTTGTCCCAAAAGGGACAAAGGGGCTTTTCAAAGGGGTCTGGGGTGCCCCCCTGGATGCAGGCATCTCAGATTTGAGAGGCTCAATCTCCAAGGATTTCCCCCGCCCCCTGCCAGGATTCAGCCTGAGAAGGCCCTGGGCAGCCCCAGGCTCTGCATTGTAGCACCACCTCTGAGGGCTTCTTCAGGATGGAGAGGATGAGAAATAAAACAATGCTTGTCTGACCACATTCTCATCACTGGAGGGCCCGTGGCCACTTTTGTTTACTTGGTTGCTAGCTGTTTTTTAAAACCTAACAAGCAATAATTAATATTCGCCTCCTGTAATGAATTGAATGGCCTTCCTCAGAAAGATATGGCCAAATCCTAACCCCTGGAACCTATGAATGTGACTCACTTGGAAAAAGGGTCCTTGCAGATGTAATTCAGTGAAGGATTTCAAGGTGAGATCATCCTGGATTTAGGGCAGGCCCTAATCCCCATGACAAGTGTCCTTATGACAGCCAGAAGAGGAGACACGCGGGAGAAGCCACATGATGACGGAGGCAGGAGTTGGAGGGATGCAACCACGAGCCAAGGGCACTTGGAGCCCCAGGAGCTGGAGGCCAGGAAGGCTCCCCCCAGACCCCCAGAGGGGGCACAGCCCTGCCCACACCCGCATCCTGGACTCCAGGCCTCCGGAACTGGAGAGAAGAAATGCCTGTTGTTGAGACCCCACTTGTTACAGTAGCCGCAGGAAATTGCCACCCCCACCAGGTGGCCCTCACCTCAAATCTCCCATTTTCCAGGGGTGGAAACTGGTACTCTCTCTTTTTTTTGGTACCTCTATTAATTAAAAAAGTACATATACATTTTTGTGTGTGTGTGAGGAAGATTGGCCCAAAGTAACACCTGTTGCCTGTTACCAATCTTCTTCTTTTTGCCTGAGAAAGAGTGGCCCTGAGCTAACATCTGTGCCCGTCTTCCTCTATTTTGTATGTGGGACACCACCACAGCATGGCATAATGAGTGGTGTAGGTCACCGTCCGGGATCTGAACCCGTGAACCTGGGCAGCCGAAGTGGAGTGCAGTGAACTTAACTACTATGCCACCCGGCTGGCCCCATATACATTTTTATTTGGGTTGTTTTTAACTTTATAAAAGGGCATCAGTCTGTCTGTGGTCTTGGGGCACTTACAGTTTTTTGCATGCTGACTCTGTTTCTAAGCTGTGGCATATTGGTGCCCATCCCTCTGGGCATGCTTTTTGATGGTTGTATAATATTCCACCACCTCTGTTCAGCGTTCAGGCAGATTCCAGGCTTGCCCTGCTGTGGACACCTCCAACACATCAAGCAATTTCTCTTGGGCGTGTCGCAGGGTATGTGAATATTCCACGTGAGGAAGAGGAACCAGCTGGTTTCAATGTGGCCACCACAACACACCTGCCCCCTAGCTATCTATGAGATGCCCCAGGAGCCCCATTCCTGCCATGCTAGGTATCATCTCACTCAGTAATTTTTGCCAACCAAATGAATGCAAAGTGGTATTTCACTGAGGTACCTGGGGGATTCTAATGCAACTTCTTTTACAATTGAGGTAAAATTCACATAATGTAAAATTCACTATGTCGCCATTCTAAAGTGGACAGTTCAGTGGCATTTAGCACATCCACAGTGTTATGCAACCATCAGCTCTATCTAGTTCCAGAACATCTTTATCACCTCGAAAGGAAACTTGTGGGCCAGCCCTGCTGGCCTAGTACTTAAGTTCATCACACTCCACTTCAGAGGCTGGGCTTCGGTTCCCAGGTGCGGACCTACACCACTCATCAGCAGCTGTGCTGTGGCGGTGACCCACATACAAAATAGAGGAAGACTGGTGCAGATGCTAGCTCAGGGCGAATCTTCCTCAGTTAAAAAATAAAAATAAAAAAGGAAACTTGTACCTTCATTGCAACTTTTGAGCAGAACTAAGCAGCTGGGTTTTTTCCTAATTTTATTGAGATACAATTGACATACATCACTGTAGAAGTTTAAAGTGTAAAAGGTAAGGTATATACCATAAGGTATAATGGTTTAACTGATATATATTGTGAAATGATCACCACCATAAGTTTAGTTAACATCCATCACCTCATATAGATAAAATAAAAAGAAAACGCAAAAAAAAATTTGTTTTTCCTTATGATGAGAACTCAGGAATGCAGCTGTTGAACTGGCATTTATTTTTGTTTATTTGTCCTATTCAGGGAAAAGCAAAAGGTTTGTGTGTGTGGAGGAAGAGGGTCCCTGACTGTAAAAGTAATACATTCTTGGGGCTGGCCTGGTGGTGTAGTGGTTAAGTTCATGTGCTCCACTTCAGCTGCCTGGGGTTCATGGGTTCAGATCCTGGGCACGGACCTACACACCGTACATCAAGCCACGCTGTGGCAGCGTCCCACATACAAAAGAGAGGAAGATTGGCACAGATGTTAGGGCCAATATTCCTCACCAAAAAGAAAAAATCAGACAAAACAGAAAAGTAGAAGAGTATAAAACCACCTGGAATCTCAGAAACCAGAACTCTGTGTGCTGTGACCCCTCCCAGAGACGGCTAACGTGACAGACTGACACTGTCAAGTGCTGGTGAGGACGAGGAGGAACCAGAACTCCCAGCTGCTGGAAATGTGAACCGGTGCAGCCAGCTTGCCAAGGCAGGTCGGCAGTTTCTTCAAAAGTTAAAACCCCACCATGGAGCCAGCCTTTCCGCACTCAGCATTTACCGGAGAGAAATGAGAGCAGAGCTGGTCCATGAATGCTCACAGCAGCTCTATCTGTAACTGTCCCAAACCGGAAACAACCTGAACGTCCATCATCAGGGGAATGGATGAACTCACAACGGAATGCTTCTCAGCAATGAAAAGCTGAGCTACTGACACTCTCAACAACATGGATGCACCTCCAGTGGGTTATCTGAGTGAAAGAAGCCAGACGCCAAGGCTGCATGATTCAAGAGTCCAAAATGTGCTGTGGCAGGAAGTGCAAACTGATGCAAAAGGACAGGCACCCGGGGAGAGCAGGGTCACGCGGGCTGACGGCTTCTTCACCCTCCTGATTGTGGCGATGGTTTCACGAGTGTAGACACGTGTTAAACACATCAAATAGTATACTTTAAATATGTGCGGTTTTGGTATGTCAATCATAACTGAATAACACTGTGTAAAAAAAGTAATGTCCATGACGGTATTACATAAAAAAACTGTGTGCGTGTGAGAGGAATATAACAAACGAATTCAAAGCTGGGACTCACAGATACTTGTACACAATGTTCACAGCACACACTCACGATCACCAGAAGGTGGAAACAACCCAAATATCCATCAGCTGATGAATGGATAAATAAAATGTGGCCCATCAATACAGTGGAATATTATTCAGCCATGAAAAGGAATGAAGCTCTGATACACGCTACAGTGTGGCTGAACCTGGAAAACATCAGGCTGAGTGAAAGAAACCAGACACAAAAGGCCACACAGTGTGTGATCCCATTTATATGAAATGTCCAGAACAGGCAAATGTATAGAGACAGAAGCAGATTAGTGGTTACCAGGGGATGGGGGAGGGGTGTGGAGAGTGACTGCTTAATGTGTACTAGGTTTCTGTTTGGGGCAATGAAAAATTTTGGCAATAAATAACACACAATTAAATGCACAACATTTTGTGAATGTACTTAATGCCACTGAATTGTACAGTTAAAATGGTGAATTTTATGTTATATATATTTTACCACAACAAAAAAGTCTAAAAAAATAAAATTCAATTAAAAGAAAAATATAACACATGACTGTTCTAGCCATCAAGGATAGACCGTTGATGAGTTTGGGTTAACAAGAGCAGGTCTAGGTGAGTATCCCTGCCCTGCCATCGACTTGCTGTGTGACCTCTCTCAAATGTCTTGGCCTCTCTGTGCCTCACCTGTGAAGTGGGATTTTAGAGGCCTCAACACCCCCACAGTGGGTTACATGAAAGGCGTAGGGCAGCACTTGGCCAGCAGCCATCAAGCCTCCAGTTCCTTATGAAGGCTCAATCTTTTTTGCTTGGTCTGCTTTTTAACAATTCATCATTGAAATTCAAAAAACAAAACCAAAAAAACGTTTCAGACCACACCGAAGTCCCCTCGGCCTCCACAACCGGCACACGTCTTTCTCTCAGCCCAGGTAGATCTCAGCCAATCCCAGGCTTGTCCCACGTGGTGACTTAACTCAGCCTGGGTTGTGCCCCTGAATTCACCCCTAGTCCTGAATTCACAGTTCTGCCCCACGTCCTGGCCCAGCCCCTCCTTGAGTTCCATGCCAGCCTCTGAGTCCAGGAAGATGGAATTCTTCTCTCGTACCAAGAGAGGTCCCTCGAGGGTAAGCAGTGACCGTGGCGGCTACAGGGAAATTCCATGACTTGGGAAGAAGGACACTTAGGATCTTGCAGCTGCTCCCCCAGCCCAGCCACTGGCCTCTTTGAAACCCCCTCTGTTGGGCTCCCCGCTCCCACAGATGTGGCCCTTGCCGGCCCCGCCCTTGCCGGCCCCGCCCTTGCTGAGACGCGGCCAACCCAGGCAGACTGTGGAGCCCGTTTGGGGCTCCCCCAGGAACAGTGGCAGCTCTGTGGGGCCTCCCTCTGCGGCCTCATTCTTGTTTCAAAGGAGACTCTTGTGGAACGTGGACGTGTGGCCAAGGCCTGGTGATGCTGGTGGGAAAAAGGAAAACAGGCCTGTGTGTATGTTTTATGGCCTTCCTCTGCTCTCTGAACAGCCTCTTTGAAGGTGAGGATAGGTCACAGCAGGCCTTGGGTGACGGGACAGCGGGCGGCCCCCTTCCTTCAAATTCAGCCACAGGTTGCTTTTTTGGGGAATGCGCTGGGGTGTCTGGAGAGGTGGGGTTTGGCCTCTCCGGCTCCTATAGAGACTCAAGGCTGCTGTTGTGGGCGGCAAGGCTCGGGGAGGAAGGCAGACCCCCGGGACCCCCCTCTATTCCCACACCAGGCTGCGCACTGGGATATATTTTGGGTGGAATTTCACGGTGGCTATTTTAGAAGGTGTTAGGTGAGAAACTAAATAACACCTCCCCGTGGGCCTCAACCCCACGTCATTGTCCCCAGTTCACAGATAGCTGTGTGGCCTCCTCTAGCAGAGAGATGGATGATAAGCAAAGTCAGCCAAAATCAGTCACTGGTGTAGTGTGTTAGACGGCAACAGGAGGGTGGAAAGGAAAGTGGGCCACACCACACCCACTAGGATGGCCGTAATCCAAATCAGAAAATCACAAGTGTTGTCAAGGCTGCAGAGGAATGGGAACCCTCATGCACAGCTGGTGGGGATGTAAAATGGGGCAGCTGCTGAGGAAAACAATCTGGCAGGTCCTCAAAAAGTTGAACATGGAATTACTATATGACCCAGAAATCCCACTTTTAGGTGTATACCCAAAAGAATTGAAAACAGGGCCTCAAAGAAACGCTTGTACATGCACGTTCACAGCAGCACTGTTCACAGTCGCCAAAAAGTGGAAACAACCCAAGTGTCCATCAGTGGATAAATGGATGAACAAAATGTGGTCCATCCACACAGTGGACTATTACTCAGCCATAAACAGGAGTGAAGCTCTGACACACGCTACAACGTGGATGAACCTCAAAAACATCATGCTGAGTGAGAGAAGCCAGACACAAAAGGCCACATAGTGTATGAGTCCAGAAATTTCCAGAACAGGCAAATCCACAGAGACAGAAAACAGATTAGTGGTTGTCAGGGGCAGGGCAGGGGAATGGGGAGTGACTGCTCATGGGGATGGGGTTTCCTTTTGGGTGATGAGAATGTTCTGGAACTAGATGGAGGTGATGGTTGCACACACAGTGAATGTATTAAATACCATGGGATTGTCACTTTAAAATGGTCAAAATGGTAAGTTTTATGTCATTTGTATTTTACCGCAAAAAAATAAAAATTTTTTTAAGAAAGAAAGACAACTTCACTGAGGGAGATTAAGGCCTAGATGGACCCTTGGAAGAAAACTGAGTGCAGGGTCACTGCGGGGTCAAATGTGTAGCCCACAAATCGCTGCCCAGACATGCCCAGAAGACCAGCAGCTCCAGTTTAAAACCCACCAGAGCGACTGAGACCAACCATCACAGATCTAGCTGGACGGGGCTGTGTGAGTGTCACGGGTCTCTGTAACAGGGGACAACAAACTGCGTGGCTTCAAACAGAGGAAATGTTTTCTCTCACAGTCTGGAGACCAGAAGTCCAAGATCAAGGTGCCACAGGGCTGTGCTACCTCCGAAAGCTCGGGGGAGGGTCCTTCTGTCTCTCTTCCCGCTGCTGGGGGCCCAGGTGTCCTCAGCTTGTGGCTGCAGCGCTCCAGGCTCTGCCTTGGTCTCCACATGGCATCTCCCTGCACCTGTGTCTCCTCTTCAGTAGGAATACTGGTCATTGCATTAGGGTCGGCCCCACTCCAGCAGGAACTTGATGACATCTGCAAAGATCCCATTTCCAAATAAGGTCCCATTCACAGGTGCGAGGGGCGAGGACTTAAGCGTATCATTTTGGGGGCCATGTTCAACCCACAACAACGTCTACCTCGTTGTCACACTTATTGAACATCGGTTGAATGAGTCGATTATGTTATATCAAGACTCCCTTCCAGGTCCCCACTTGACCACAGGACACCGCCGTGGAAGGTGGTTCTGTGTGAAACTTGAGGTTGGCCCTCTCCCCACTGAGCGAATTTCAGGAATATCTGAAGTGTTCCCAGAAGGCCAACACTCCCCCCAAAATCGGGAAAGGCTATGAACCAACAACTCGTGGGAAACCTTCACAGTAACAGTAATGGAGTTGAGAGGACAGAGTTGCTGTGTGATCCAGCAATTCCACCCCCGAGTATGGACCCGAAAATCGTGAACAGGTGCCCAGAGAAAGACTTGTAGATAAATGCTCATGGCAGCACCAGCCACAATCTCCAAAAGTGGAAACAGCCCAAATATCTATCGACAGAGAGATGGGTAAACAAGTTGTGGTTTATCCACATGTGAGATGATAAAAATGTGTGTCTGTTGGTCTCTGCCCTGGCTCCTGGCACAGGGCTCCTGCAACCCTTGTACCTTTCTACACGGAAAGAGCAACAGCAGCATCTTTTGTTCTAACATGTGGCCTTTGACCCCGGTTCCTGACACAGGGTACTAAATCCCTTGGGGTTTCCTAGGTAATAGGAATGTCTTTTGTTCTAATGGGGTGACTCCTGGACGGCTCCTGGATGGGGGCTGGTATCCAAAGAGACCAAGCCATGGTGAGAAGTCCGGGATTTTCAGCCCCGTCCCCCATCCTCCGGAGAGGGGAGAGGGGCTGGAAATAGAGTTAATGACTGATCACGCCTACGTGAGGAAGCCCCCATAAGTCCCAATAGTATGGGGTTTGGAGAGCTTCCAGGTTGGTGAACACACCACACCGGGAGGGTGACGCACCCCATCTCCACGGGGACAGAAGTGGGAGGAGGTCATGAGAACCCCTGATTTGCAGCCAGGGCAGACAGAAGTTGTGGGTAACATGGGGACCTACTACTTGCAATTAGCATCTGAAGTGGGGCACAGTCTCACGGGACTGAGCCCTTAGCCTGTGGGATCTGATGCTATGTCCAGGCAGATAGTGTCAGAATTGAGTTAAATTGTAGGACACCCAGCTGGTGTCACAGAATTGCTCGGTGTGGGCAAAAACCCCACACATGTGGTGTCAGAAGTGTTGTGAGTGTAGTGGTAGTGTGTGAGAGTAAAGCACACACACAGGAGGGAAGGACTGGGTTTTCTTCTATACACCATAAAATGGAATACTACTCAGCCATAACAAGGACTGAAGCTCTGGCACACGCTGTGAGGTGGATGAACCTCAGAAACCTCACACTGAGTGAGAGAAGCCAGACACAGACGGCCACATGGGGTGTGATCCCTTTATATGAAACATCCAGAATGGGCAAATCCATAGAGACAGAAAATGGATTAGTGGGTGCCAGGGGATGAGGGGCGGGGTAGATGGGGGTGAGTGCTTGTGTGGACAGGTGTTTGTGTGGGGCTGATGACAATGATTTGAAAGCAGAGAGAGGTGATGGTTGCCCAACAGCGTGAAGGTACTAAGCGCCACTGAATCGTCTGCTTTAAAATGGTGAAATGGGGGGCCGGCCCGGTGGCACAGCGGTTAAGTGCGTGCACTCCGCTTCAGCGGCCTGGGGTTCACAGGTTCGGATCCCGGGCACGCACCGATGCACCACTTGTCAAGCCACACTGTGGCGGTGTCCCATATAAAGTGGAGGAAGATGGGCATGGATGTTAGCCCAGGGCCAATCTTCCTCAGCAAAAAGAGGAGGATTGGCAATAGATGTTAGCACAGGGCTAATCTTCCTCACTGAAAAAAAAAAAGAAAAGTGAAATGTGTGTTACGGGAACATCCTCTCAGTGGAAAGGAAGGGGCAATGCTTTGGGATGACCTCTGCGACATGTTGTAAAGGAAAAAATCACAGTGCAGGACAGGGCATAGGAAGTGACCCCCATGACCCCATGAGTGCAAAGAAGGGGGGAGGTGGACCCCTGTCCTTGCAACGTGGATGATGTCTGTGGAAGGAGCACACGTGCAGGTGACCTGGAAGGGATTCGACGTGCTCCAGATTTGCTGGAGCAGACGAGGCCTGCGGGTCGTCAGACGGTGCAGGTGCCACCCTGAGAAGGAGTGAGGAGGAAGGAGGGTGGGGAGAGGCTCGGGGTTGGAGAAGAGAAGGTCCCAGCCGGGCTGAGGGAGTCCTCCTGATCAGGCCCTACCTGATGTCAGCGTTTCTCTCTGTTGCTAATAAGATGGATCATTCCAGAAGCAGCAGTAGCCGATCCGGGGGTCATAAGTGGGGGTCCCTGCTGCTGAGCCATGTGTCACCCCTTCTCTGCCCTGTGGCCCTCTGCTCACGTGCCTGTCGACCAGTTCCAGGCTGGCTGGTGACAAAGCCCAGCCGACATTGCCTGGCACTGCATCACGGGGTCTGTGTGGTTGTTCCCAGCCCTCTTCACAGTGGATACTTCTGGAGGACGTTGGTGCTGACCCAAAACTCCTCACGCTTTAGCCCACTCTCGATCATCCATTGATGCCTCTACTCCAGACCTCCGTGTATCTGGTCGTCCGGTCCTTTTCCTTCTGGTCCCACCCCAGGAACTTATGTGTACCCTCAGCTCAGGTCACCTCTCCTTCCCACACGGGGGCTCTCCCACAGCTCTGCCCACGGGAAGAACATCCTCCACTGACCTCCGGGCCACCCCACTCGAGGCTGCATCGCACCACTGGCTTGCACCTGTGTGCCAAGCAACCCACCACAGACCCAATGGGAGGGTTAACAAGCCCCTGGGGGGAAGGTGCCAGACTTATCAGGACAAACAAACACTCAGAAAACAAAAAAAAAATTTTAACATAGGACAGCCAGTTAAATTTGAATTTCACATAAGCAGCAAATAATTTTATTTAAAAAATTTTAAATTGTAGTAAAACATACACAACGTAAAATTCACCACCTCAACCATTTGTAAGTGCACGGTTCAGTGGCACCAAGCACATTCACATTGTTGTGCGACTGTCCCCATCATCAACCTCCAGGACTTTCTCATATTCCAAAACTGCAACTCTGGCCCCCTTAAACACTAACTCCCCTCCCCCTTCCCCAGCCCCTGGCACCCTCCATTCTACTTTCTGTCTCTGTGAATCTGACTCCTCTAGGGACCTCATATAAGGGGAATCACACAGTATTTGTCCTTTTGTGACTGGCTTATTTCACTGAGCATAATGTCCTCATGGTTCATCCATGTTGTAGCAGGTGTCAGAATGTCCTTCCTTTTTAAAGCTGAATAATATTCCATTGTGTGGACAGACCACACCGTGTTTATCCATCATCCACTGATGGACACTTGGGTTGCTTCCACCTTTTGGTGATTGTGAGGAATGCTGCTGTGAACATAGAAGTGCAGATGCCTGTTTGAGTTCCTGCTTTCAATTCTTTTGAGTTTATACCTAGAAGAGGGATTTCTGGATCATATGGTCATTCTATTTTCAATATTTTGAGGAGCTGCCATATCGTTTCCCACAGCGGCTGCACATTGTGCATCCCCCCCAGCAGTGTGTGAGGGTTCCGATTCCTCCACACCCTCGCCAGCACTGCTGGTTCCTGTTTATCTGATAGAAGCCATCCTGCCGGGTGTGAGCTGGTATCTCATTGTGGTTTTGATTTGCATTTCCCTGATGGCTAGTCATGTGGAGTTGCAAATAAATTTTTAAGCTAAGTATATCCCATGTAATTTTCAGGATATACTTACCCTAACAGATCATTTGTTGTTTATCCGAATTCAAATTCAGCTGGGCATTCTGTATTTTTGTTTGTTTTTTAATTGTGGTAACATATACATAGCATAAAACTTACCATTTTAACCATTTTTAAGTGTACAAATTCAGTGGCCTTGAGTACATTCACAATGTTGTGCTACCACCACCACTGTCTACTTCCAGAACTTTTCATCCCCCGCCCCGCACCCCCCCCCAACAGAATGGGCATCTGTATCTTATCTGGCAATCCTAGCCTTGGGGCAAAGCTGTCAATGCACATCCTTGTCATGGGAGCGTGAACTGTTTCTGATCCTTCTTTCTCATCCGAACAGAAAAGAATGCATCAGCCCAACCCACGGCCACGTGGGACAGACCTGAGGCCTCAGTAAGAAGCTGTGGCACGGCCTCCCCTCCACCGGCACCTGGATGGGGTGCCTACTCGTCAGGCCTGCGTACTCACGGTCGTTCTCCAGGGCCCATCTGGTGTCTGCAGAGGCTGACTGGAGAATTAAACAGAGTTGTGCTGGTGTCGCTGCCCTGCGCCCTTCAGGCCTTTGATGGTGGCCTCATCTCCATGTATATGATGCTGTTTGTGTTTTCCTGTCTGGTTGGCAGTAGGGGCAGTTTCTGGGGCTTCCTGTGGCCTCCCCACTCCTCTCCCCCAGGCCAGGGACTCCACGGTGGGAGGCAGTTCCTCCAACTTCCAAGAACATCAGTTCTCATCAGCTCTAAATAGACACTCGGGGCCAGCGAGCTGGTTCCCCGTGAGCTGGACTTTCTCCAGGACTCCGTTCGTTACCTGGCACTCTAGGCCCTCGGTCTTCAGGCGGCTATGGTGACCCATTGGTCTCTGGGTATCCATGTCAGCTCAGCCCCTATGTCTGATAGTCCTTGACATGTCTGGGCACCCCTTTCTGCAGTGGACAGTCACTCAAGTAAAGGACCGCAGGTCACTGTAGGGAAGGACTGGGGGGCTGTCACAGCACAGACTTGCCATGGAGTCCCCTTTCCTGGTGCCTGACCACCTCTTCAGTCCTGCTCAGGTCTGAGAACCGGGCAAAGGGGTCCAGACTCCTTATGGGGCGCCCACCCTCAGCATCCTGCTCCTCTATGCTTGCCTTTTTCAGATCGTGGATGTTAATTATGCGGCACCCTCAATGGCTGCCTATCCATCTCACCCCAGGGATATTTATTAACTCTGTTATCTCCACAACTTCCTGGGGTCAAGCTCCCGGCTGACCCTTCCGCCTTGCCTGTCTGTATCAGTCAAGTTCTCCGCAGACAGAACGAGCAGGATATATATATATCGAGAGACTTATTGCAAGGCATTGGCCCTGCAGTTGTGGGAGCTGACCAGTCTGAAATCCGTAGGGCGAGATGGACACTCCAGCAGGAGCCAGCACTGCAGTCCACAGTGACACTCTCTGCTTGACCAAACTCAACCAGGCTCCTGTGAGCCCTCTTCTCAACTAGGCCTCAAACTCGGGCTATAAAGACTTGAACAAAACACCAACAAGTTGCCTAACAGCTCGAGGCCACATCCTTAGGATGACTCCAGCCCCTCTTCCACTGCCTGCCGAGAACACTCGAGGCTGCCAGAAGAATTGACTGTGTGTTCCAGCAACACCTAAAGATGGCACTCTCATCTTCCAGCCTCTGTGGGGGTGTGGAAGCTGAACAGAGCCAGCTCTGTGACCACCTGCAGAGGAGGCCACCACCCAGCGTCCTCCTGGTGCTGGCACCCTCTCTGACAGCCTTGGGAAACAACGTGTCCTCTGGGCCCTCCTGTGGGACAAAATCCCGTGGGAGACTTCCACGTGCACTCCAGCATGCCCGCTGCCCTCAGCCTCTGCCAGGACAGCTCACCCAGCACTTTCACTCTGCTCAGCCTGGGCCAGCACTTTCCCCAGGCGTCTAAGAGCCAGCTTAGCATCATCCCCTAAGTCCTTGCCAGGATGTCAACTGCCATGTCCTGAGAAAGTGCCCCCCAAGTCAATGCATCCCTGCTCATCTCCTCTTACCTTCTGGCCCCTGGATCAAAAAGAATTGAAAGCAGGGACCTGAACAGATGCTTGCACAAATGTGTTCACCGCAGCGTTATTCACAGCGGCCAAAAGGTGGAAACAACCCAAGTGGCCATGGACAGATGAATGGATAAAAAAAAATACGGCATACCCATGCAGTGGAATATCATTCAACCTTAGAAAGGAGGAAAATTCTGACACCTGCTACAGCATGGATGAACCGTGAGGACATTATGCTCAGTGAAATGAGTCACACACAAGGGGACGAATACTGCCTGATCCCACTTATACGAGGGCCCTAGAGGAGTCAGACTCAGAGACAGAAAGTAGAACAGTGGGCACCAGGGGCTGGGGGAGGGGGAGTTAGCGTTTAATGGGGACAGAGTTTCAGATTGGGAAGATGAAAAAATTCTAGAAATGGACGGTGGGGATGGTTGCACAACAACGTGAATGTACTTAATGCCCCTGAACCGCACACTTAGAAATAGTAAGATGGTAAATTTTATGTTATTTTACCAAAATTTTAAAAAAAGAGAGGGGATAAAGAGAAACTTAAGGGACATGACAACCAAATGGGGCTTTGTTTGGAAGCTGATTCTAACACACAGACTGGGAAGAGTCAACTTGAGACAGCTGCAGAGATTGGCATACGGAAAACGCATCACAGTTGTGCATGAAAATCCCCATACTTTTTGGAGCTGCGTTAAGTAGCAGAGAAATAGAGAAGGGACTTGAGGCCTGGGGTTGCTTTAAAATATTTCAGGAAAATAGATTAAAATTAAGAGGGTAACCTTGAAAACCTCACGCTGAGCGAAAGAAATCAGCCACAAAGGGCTGCATAGTGTATGATCCCACTTATATGAAACGCCCAGAACAGGCAAATCCATAGACACAGAAAGTGGATTAGTGGCTGCCAGGGCCTGGGGGAAGGGGGATGGGAAGTGACTGCTAGTGGTGACAGGGTTTCCTTTTGGGGTGATGGAATGTTCTGGAACTATTTAGAGGTGATGGTTGCACAAGATTGTGAATGTACTAAATGCCACTGGATTGTGCACTTTAAAATGATGATTTCTATGTTATGTGAATTTCACCTCAATTAGAAAAAAGAAAACTGGCTTTGGACCGGCTCTGGTTGTGTTGGCTCCGGCCACGCGGTTTACTCCCGGCACCATGTTGGGCAATCTGCTGCCCTCCCTGGCCTCCGTTTTCAGCCCTGTGAAATGAAGGTAATGCACTCCCACTCCCACCCAATTCCGATCCCCACCCCAGGGCAGTGACAGGTCCCTCTTTTTCCCACTGTGTCCCCAGCACCCAAAACAGAGATTGGCACACAGTGGGAGCACAGTTAGTGTTTGTTGAATGAATAAACAATGGAAAATGCATCAGCTCCAGTCTTTAGCCGGAGCCTCTATGTTTTTAGGGAATTTCTTCCCAGTGCGGGGAATGGGGGTGAGGGGACTTTGCATGGCTAAAAAAATCCCTGCAGCCCCCGGACCTCTGAGGAGGGAGTGGGAGGGCGGGCTGGGTCTGCGCCGCTCAGCAGGAGGATCAGCAGCATGATGAGGCCTTTCCACTCTGCGGTCAGACTCTCGGCCCCGAGAGCCGTAAAACAGCCCCGCTCCGACTGGAAACATTTTCCTTCAATATGTTCCTGGAGGCGTTGGCAGGGCCTGCGAGGAAAATTCCAGGAGAATAAGGAGAGAAGTCTTTAGCGTCCACCAAGGGCTGGGAGGGTGTGGCCAGACCCGGGGCCTTGGGGGGACCCGGCCATTCTAGGGGGAGCCCAAGGAGCCCCGGCAGGGCCAGGCGGCTGTCAGCGTATTATCTGGTCTGGGAGGCTTCTGCAGACAGACGGACCTCCCGGAGCCCTGCGGTGGCGGGGCCAGCGGGTGGCCCCGCTGGCGGAGACAGTTCTCCGCAGGAATTCATATAAAGCTGCTCTGAGACGCTCCCAGCAAGCACAAGCATGTGGGACCCACAGGGGGCTGAGGTCTGGGGAGGGAGCCTCCCAGTGCCCAGCACAGGGCAATGGAGTACAGGCCTGATGTCCCCTCTGCTCCCACACTTCCCATGGCTCCCCATCACCCTGTCTCCCCTCACCTCGTGTGAGCTAGGCCGCACTACACCCAGTTCCAGGAACGCTGCCTTGTTGTCTGTCACCTCCAGGCCTTTGCCCACATTGGTCCCCCCACCCTGAGCACACTTTGTGGCCCCTGACCTAGTTTATTCTTATTCCTCCTTCAGTTGGAGCTTAGAGGCCCCTCCTCCTGGCCCCCCCATAGCTGCTTGTGTGCCCCCCATCACAGCTCCAACTACCCTGGCGTGTATTGAGGACGAAGTTCTGGGTTATAAACGCTGAGGCATTGCTGAGGGAGGTCAGGGGGCCTTAGAGGGGTAGATGTTTCTCCACCTTTGTCATTGGGGCTGGTACGTCCCTTCATCCCAAGAAGACACATCCCCACCTACTATGTGCCAAGCATGATGGGACATGCTGGGGGTAAAACACAGTTTGTATTTGTATGAAAATACAAACAGAGAAGATAATTTCAAAGAGTGACGAGTGTTTGGAAAAAAGTTGAGTGAAGGTATTTTTGCTGAGGAGTTGTGGGAGGCCTCCTGAGGTAGTGACATTTAAGCCAAGACCTGAAAGACAGTCAAGTACCATGTAAATACGGAGGATGAGCATTCCAGATAGAGGGGATGGCTCGTACAAAGGAAAAGGGCTTGGCTCTTGGAGGAACAGTGAGGAAGCTGGTGTGGCTGGAGCAGAGTGGGTGAAGGAGGGAGAGATGGGCTGGGGGGATGGGCTGAGTTTAGATCAAGTGGGGCCTTGCAGGCCACAGAGAGGAGGTGGAGTTTTATCTGAGGGTAATGGGGAGCCATGGACTGTGTATGAGCCAGAGAGGAACATGATCTGATTTGTGATTTTGAGACATCCCGTCTGGCTGCTGCAGGGAGGAGGCTAGGGCGGTGCCCAGGCAGGAGTTGGCAGGGCGGAGGCCAGGGCGGGGGGCAGGGAGAGAAGTGGGTGGATCTGTATGTTTTGGAGGCTGAGGGGACCAGAGCTGCTGATGTACTGGACGTGGTGGGGCAGAGAGGAGTCTAGACTTGTCCAGGTCTCAGGCCCAGCACTCAGTGGACGGCAGGGTCGTTGCCTGAGACGGGAAGACTTGGAGGGGTGACATCAGGGACCAGCAGCTCCGCCCTGGCCGTGTGCTCGAGGTGTCTGGCTGGACTCATGTGTCTGGGCCAGGACTCCAGACGAAACCACGGGCCTTGTGGGCCAGGAGTGGCCTTTGACGTCCAGGCCTGGACGCGGCCCCGGGGGGGCAGGCAGGGGGCATGGGCCAAGCTCTTGACCCCCAACCTTTGTACAACCAGGCTGGGCCCATGTTTTCCCCATTCTGGGTCCTTTTGTTCCAGCTGGAAACCAGGACCAAATCGAAAAGTCCAGGCGCAGATTTGGCTGCAGCCCTGTGACCGTGCGGTTTAGGGAGGCCCAGCGTCCGGGCAGCCAGCAGGTCAGGCCTCCGTGGCCTTGCTGGCCCCAGCCCGGGCAGGACGCTTCGGCTTTGAGTCTCCAGCGGCAACTGCAAAAGTTAGAAAAATAATCAATAGCACCGAGGCCTCGCCCTCCCGGCGTCAACCCCAGCGCCCGCAGCAAAACAGGCCCGGGAGCCCCGCCAGCCCACAGGCAGAGACCCGCCTGGGGCCGCCTGCCTCAGGAGCAGGGGCAGGGGTCAGGAGGGCAAAAAGCTGGGTCTCAACCTCTCTGTGGCCACAAAAGGCAACCGTTTCCCGTCTGGAAAACGGGCCGTTGCTCTGGGGTCGCATTCACACTCAAAGTCTCATGGAGCACCTGCTGGGCGCCCAGCCCGGGTCCCCGTGTGTCACAAGCTGCCGCCAGCCCTGCCCCAAGCCTCCCAGGCTGGGGGCACGGGTGCAGGATTCACTGGACAAGGGCTGTCATGTCCCTGGGCCTCAGGTTTTCCATCTCTACAATGGAAAGAAAAACAGCACCCCCACCCCCACCCGGAGTCATCACTGTACCTCTGACAACTTCCCCTCGTCCTGCCGCTCACCACCAAGACAAGGCCTGCGGTCGGCCGTTTAAAATCAGGTGGGAACCGGGTTGATTCCTTTCAGGTCTTCTGCTCCCAGTCGCTAGGAGGAAGTGGTTCAATGGGTGGATTAAGAAGGTGGAGACCAGTGCCAGGGGCCGGGCCGGGGAGGGGGAGTGGGCAGTTGTTTTTTAATGGGGATACAGTTTCAGTTTTTCCGAATGAAAAGAGTCCTGGAGATGGATGGTGGTGATGGTTGCACTACAACATGAACACACTTAATGCCACCGAATGCACACTTAAAAATGATCAAGATGGTAAATTTCAGGGGCCGGCCCCATGGCGTAGCAGTTAAGCGTGCACGCTCTGCTGCTGGCGGCCCGGTGTTCAGATCCCGGGCGCGCACCGACACACTGCTTGTCGGGCCATGCTGTGGCGGCGTCCCGTATAAAGTGGAGGAAGATGGGCACAAATGTTAGCCCAGGGCCAGTCTTCCTCAGCAAAAAAAAAGAGGATTGGCATGGATGTTAGCTCAGGGCTGATCTTCCTCACACACACAAAAAAAAGATGGTAAATTTTATGTTATGTGTTTTTACCACAATAAAATATAATTTTAAAAATTAAAAAAAAAAACGGTGGAGATTGGAATCAGATCTGCCTCTCTGTGTGGCCCTCAGCAAATGTCTTGCCCTCTCTGGGCTTCTGTTTGCTCCCTGTCTCCCTCCCTCCCCAGGCTCTGAGTCGTGGTTGCCACCCCGATCTTGATGATTCTCTGTGATTCTGCATTTCCCAATTTCAACCCTTCAGGGCTTGAAGCAAGGCTGAGGGCGAGGTTGGCGCATGTCACTTGAGTGGCCTTGGAACCAGTGATGGGGTGACAAGACCCCTCCCCTGGGCTCCTCTGCTGCCCGCCAGCCATTTGGAAATAACAGGCTGGTGGCAGCAGCCGTGCCAGGCAAAGCCTGTTTCCTTGTGATGTTCAAGGTTCCCTGGTACCCAGGGGAGGTCAGGAGGCCAGCAGCGTCGAGAAGGGCCTCGACTGGCCCTGGAGCTGCCCCCAGCAGCAGCCTCCCAGGGAAGCCTGGACTGGAGCTGGGACTGCCCCTTCCCCCCAGACGGTGGGGGGAGGGCCTCAGACACAGTGTGTGGAGACCAGGCAGAGTACACAGGCTTGGCACGCTGCCAGGGTCACCCCCATTGAGGCAGATGGGGCCCAGCAGTCTGTGATCTAGAAAGCCCCCCGGAGGCAGGAGTCGGCTGGGGGAGCAGCATCTGGTGGCATCCAGGAGGGGCTGACCCCTGGATCACCGGCTGGAGAAATGTAAGCCTGGCCCATCTTTGCCACCCCAAGGGGCAGGAAGAGAGCTGACCAGGAAGATGCAAATCAGAACCACAACGAGAAATCACCGCATGCCCACTAGGCTGGCCATCATCAAAAACCTAAAAAATAAGTATTGGTGAGTTTGTGGAGAAAGGGAACCCTCGTGGACTGCTGGTGGGAGTGTCAGATGGTGTAGCCGCCATGGAAAACAGTGTGGCGTTCCTCAGAAAGTTAAACATAGCGTGACCATATGACCCAGCAATGCACTGGCAGGCATACACCCAAGAGAACTGAAAACAGGTGTGCAAACAAAACCTGTACACGCATGCTCATACCAGCGTTCGTTATTCACAATTGCTAAAAGGTGGAAGCAACCCAAGTGTCCATCAACTGGTGAGAGGATAAACACAGTGTGGCTCATCCACACAATGGAATGCTATTCAGCCATGACAAGGCATGAAGCTCTGACACGCTACAACGTGGACGAACCTTGAAGACATGCTGAGTGAGGGAAGCCAGACACAGAAGGCTCCATTTATATGAAATGTCCAGAACAGGAAAATCCATAGAGACAGAAGGCAGATTAGTGGTTGCCAGGGGCTGAGGAGGGGGGATGGGAGTGACTGCTAATGGGTACGGGGTCTACTTTTGGGAAGAGACAAAAATGTTCTGGAACTAGATAGAGGTGATGGTTGCATGACATCATGAATGTACTAAAACCCACTGAATTGTACACTTTAAAACTGTTGAAACAATAAATTTTGTTACATGTATTTTATCACAATTAAAAAGAAAAGGAAGAAGAGAGCTGACAGAGAGACAAGGATTCTGAAGGCATCATTGGGGCTCTGGATCCAGCCATGGCTGAAGGCAAACCCGCCACTGGGGTAAGGCAGCAAGGGAGGGGCTTTCTCTCCCGGTAATCTGGTGTTTCAGAAAATCAGCTGCATTTCTACACGCCCACGTCCCCATCACGATAAGAACAGCCCTCACTGAAGATGCCAGAGGCCTCAGGAGGGTCAGAACCCTTGCTTTCCCATCTGTAAGAGGGGAGGGGGGCAAGGTCCTTCCACACCAGCAATACCACATCCCCGTGTGCACTCACTAAGATCACGTTTTGTCCTCACGGCAGCCCTGTGAGCGAGACAGTCTGAGCTCAGCAAAGGGAAGAATTGCGCAGGCCCACGCTCCTGCCTTCCGCACTGGCCACGTCAGGAAGCAACAGCTGGGGCTGCACGAGCAGAGGGGCTGAGGCCCAAGGGGCAGCCCAGCTGGGTGCTGACGAACTCATGTTTAGCATCTGACAGGTTCAAGTTTCGGCTCCGCTCTCTGTGACGGTGTGCAGTGGGCTCTACCTCTGGGCCTCAGTTTCCCTTCTCCAAAACAGACTGGCTGTTCTGGGCATCAGGTGCGGGGCCTGCTGGGCGGACAGCAGCTGTCCCGGGAGAGCTCATTAACACACGGAATCTGTGCCGGGCTGAGACTCCTGGCATGGGCGGAGGCAGGTGCTGGGAGGAGGGGCAGCTTACCAGTCTGCCCCCGCCAGGAACGGACACAGCCAGGGTACAGCCTCCCCTCCGTGCCGTGTTGCTGTTGGCTTTTAAAAGGATGTGGATGTAGAAGTAACTCGTTGATTCTTTTTCCACTTGCTGCCGAGCACTCAGCGTCCCGGTGCTCCTGGCCGGAGGCTGGCACCGTCTCCCAGCACCTGGACAGCCTCACTTGGCCCTGGCACAGAGACGCACTGAGTGGCAGCTGGCTGGCTCCAGGTGTCGGCGATGGCGTGGTCCTTCTCTCCTACAGCTGCCCCAGAGACAGGGGAGGAAGTGCTTCACAGCTCCTGTGGCCTCTGGGAACCTCCTTGGATGGCCGACAGGTGAGGGTGTGGCCAAAAGGGCACTTCTGTTGGGGTCAACTCTGAGACCCCATGCTATGGGCCCTCAGGTGTGGGATGCCCCAGGGCCGTGTCTCAGGACCCCTGCGGTCCTGTGGCTTCCACCACCCTACGGTTCCGTGCTTGCATTCACTGCGGCCACATCACTCTGGGTCCATGCTCTCTAATGCTGTGGTCCGTGGTCCTAGGATCCCACAGTTCCGTGGCTTTAGCACTCCGTGGTCCTGTGGCTCCATCAACCCTTGACGTTACGGCTCCGTCACTCCTTAGTTCTGTGGCTCCTTGTTCTGTGGTCTTGTGACTCTTGGATTCTTTGGAACTTCCTGGCTCTAGAGAAGGAAATAGAGTCAGGAAAACTCAGGAGGTGGGTGTTCCCATGATCCTCAGCCCCATGTGGACCAATAGCAACAGTGACATCACCCCTTTTCCAGAGGGCACCACGTGCCTGCATCCTCCCACAGCTCCCTTCCAGACTACTCGAACAGGCCATTCCTGGGAGGGTTTGACTAAACACCTCAGTCTCCCTCTGTGGGGTGGGAATATGGATACACAGGCCAGCAAGCCTGGTCCAGCCTGAGGGAATAACCTTTAAGTTAGGCTAAGTAGGGGTCAGCCAGGTAAAGAGCAGGAGGAAGGGCACAGCCCGTGCAAAGGTCCTGAGGTGGGCAGAAGTCTGAGAGTGGGAGGCACAGAGAGAGGTGGCCAGTGTGGCTAGAAGGTGGCCCTGCCAGTTCACCTCCCTTTGTCTCATACAGGGCAAGGGGACAGAGAATAGAGAAAAAGCACCTACTACGTGCTTCACCTTCATTCTCTTATTGACTTCTCAAGTGATCTCTGAATGTAGTTGCCACATAGCCAGAGAGGCTCCTGGGAGAGTCCATCCATTCATCCATCTACCCACCCATCCAAACACCACCTGCCCATCTCCATGTCCAACCATCCTTCTGTCCATCCATCCATATATATTCATCATCCATCCATCCATCTATCCATTCATCCATTCATCCCCCAATCCATCTGTCCATCCATCCATCTATTCATTCATCCCCTGATCCATCCAACCATCCATCCATCTGTCTATCCATCCATCATCCATCCATCAATCCATCTGTCCACCCATCCATCCATCCATTTGTCCATTCTTCCATCATCCAACCATCCCTCCACCCATCATCCATCCATTCACTCACCCATCCACCCATCTGTCTGTCCATCTGTCCACCCACGCTTTCATCCATCCACCCACCCACCCACCCATCATCCATCCAATCCTTCCACCCACTGATCCATCTATCTATCCATCCACCCACCCACTCACCTATCCATTCACTCATCTATGTGTCCATCTACCCACCCACCCATCCACCCATCCATCTACTCACCCGTCATCCAACCATCCACCCATCGTCCATCCACCATCTATCCATCCATCATTCATTTATTCCATCACATGTGCACGATGCTGGAGACATTGTGGGAACAAGATGGTGGGGCTCAGTCTGATGGAGGATGCAGCCAGATAGCCCACATAACTTGGCAGTGCCCACACAGCATGGTCAGAGCTGTGATGGAGGATGCTCAGGGCACTTTGGAGGCCAGAGGAGCCCACTGAACCAGCTGGGACAGGGAGCCATGTTAAAGAGGACAGTGCGCCAGGGAGCAGTCACAGCCCAGGTAAGGGCCTGGAGGGCAGAAAGAGATGGGGCTGGAGAGGCCCGTGAAGCCCAAGCATGGCTCATGGCTCGTGGCTCTGCCCAGGGCTCCCATCACCACACTCCTCCCTCTGGTCCAGCCCCTCCCCCCTCCATCACCCCCTCACCCCTCATCTCCAGCTACACCTGCCTCCTTGCTGAACCTCCAATGCATCAGGCACATCCCACCTCTGCGCCTTTGCCCTTGCTGTGCCCTCTGCCTGGGGCTCTCCTCGTCAGCCAGAACCCACTCACCTGTTCAGATCTCAGCACCACCATCCCAGCACAGAGTGGCCTCCCTGACCCCTGGGGTCCGTTTCCTCCAGCCCTTCTTCCATGTAGCTTGCATGCATTGTCTGCCTTTGAGGCCACCCGGCACAAGGCCCTGAGGCCAAGACCACCTCTGTCCCGGTGGCTGTGTGACGAAGGGTCAATGGCCAGTTGGTGAAGTTATCTAATTTCATCCCACTGATCGACAATCATTTATTTGGCGCCTATTGTGTGCCAGCCTTCACACTTTGGGGCTGGGGCTCCTCCCTGTCCGGTAGCCTCCCTCCCCCACTGACCCGTGCCCCAGCCTGGGCCTCTGCCCGCCAGGCTGCCGGTGGGTAAACACACCGCGCCCTCAGTCGCCTGCGCCATCCATCACTGTCCTGAACAAGGGCCTCCTGTTAATGAGCCCGGGGTGAGAGCTGGAGAGTGGCAGGAGGCGGAGGATGAGGAATCGGGGGCAGGACTCTGGTGCCTGGGCTCTCTGCTGCCCACCCACCCACCCTCCCTAGACAGAGCTGCAGAAACCTGGGTGGGGGACCCTCTCCCTGCGGCAAGGCTGTGTGCCTTCGTGGGGAGGGGAGGGAGGATGTGACTTCCCTCTCTGAGCATCCAGTGCCCAAATTGAGATGACAGGACGAACCTGCGTCGCTGAGCCTCAGTTTGCCTGTCTGTAGAGTGGGGACGTTAACAGCCACCAGCATCGAGGGCTCATCACTTCTCATGGACTAACTGACTCAGGTCTCATGACGACCCTAAGAGATAGGGGCTCTTACGGTCTCCATTTTCACTTTGGTTGTTACAGCTACTGTTACGTTGTATAAAACTTTAGGCATTTCTATTTTTTACTTCCTTAGACGGAGAGAGAGAGACTGAGGGAGAGAACAATATTTCTGTAGTTAGCCCGGCAGGCAGTCTCTCTCTAATACATCTGTAAAACAATACAGATTTGTTTTACTCTTACCTACAAAATTGTCATTAAGTGTGAGAGGAAAGGAGAGAACACCAAGGTGGTCATTTGTCCTGCCGCAGTCATCCCTGGAAAATTAAGAAGGCAGCGGCTGTGTAAAATCATTCTTAGACACCAGCATCCATTGGATGCCACATCATTAAATTCCAGTCAGTTCCCAGCGAAGTTCCTTCTCTCCTGAAGCAACTCTTCAGTAGGCTGGCTAACCTTGAGAAGCAAAAATTTACACTATAATAAACTTTTGAAGGTGGCCCCTCGCTCCCCCCCAAAAAAAGAAAAGAAAAAAGGAAGAAACTGAGGCACAGAGAAGTTAAGCAGCTTGCCTCAGGTCCCACAGCAGAGCTGGGATGTGAAACTCAGGGCCCCAGTGCCAGAGACCAAGACCTTCCTCGCTGTGCCTGCTGCCTCCCATGATTAATGAGGTCCTGCCTCCTGGGGCTGCGGAGGGTGGCGGCGTACAGAAAAGGAAAACTCACAAAAGTGGCATGGCAAGCTTTCGAGCATTTGGCACTTGCTCCATAAAATTGTAGCCACTATATTTATTGTTATCTTCTTTGTTTGTCATCACCTTTTGGGGAGCCTAGGATGGAATGGGGACAGGGTTGGGGCAAATGAAGGGTGGAGAGGAGGCAGGGCTTGTTGAAGGTCACAGAGCAAGTGGGCCTGTCAGACTCCAGTGCCTGCTGGCACCCTGCCCCCCCACACCCCCTGGCTACTTGGTCCTTGTGGAGAGACGGGTCCAGTGGGGCCGTCCAAGGCAGACTGGGTCAGGCTCCTCAGCTATGGATGAAGCAGTGGCCAAGTGGCCTCCCTCACTGCCCTGATGAATTCCCCAGACCCTGGGCCTGCAGCCCAGCCCGCCCAGGGCAGGGCGGCTGCCGTCCCGACATACTTTCCCCCTGAATTCACAAGGGGAGGCGGCTGGGCGAGCTGAGGGCGCCCACATGTCTCCTGGCCCAGCAGGGCTCTGCCAGGAAGGGCCTGGGGCCCCCATCACGCAGGCCCCGGCCCCTCTACCCCTGCCTGGCCGGGCTCCTGGAACCGCTGGGTCTGGCATGGTGGGAAGGGGGGCTGGCTGGGGCGCTGGCCAAAGGCTCAGGCCAGGAGGTCCCAGGCAACAGAGTCTGCACAGCTAATGAGGTGCCCGGGCCAGCATTTCTAGTCTGGATTCTGTGGCCAAGGGCAGGGAGGGGGTGTGAAGGCCTTAGGGGTCCCACCTTCCCCAGTTCTAACCCCAGCTGTGTGACCTTGAGCTGTCTCGTCTCCTCTCTGAGGAAAATGTGAATAAGAATGATCTGAGGCACAGCGTCTAAGTTCCACGTCGTATAATGAGGCTAACACTGCAGCCAGACAGTGGGCACAGGTTAGCTCATTCAATCCTCTCAATAACTATCCTCTCACAACTATCACCTCCATTTTACAGGTGAGGAAACTGAGGCACAGAGAGGTCAAGCGACTTGCCCTAGGTCACACAGCAAGGCTGTGCCTGGCCATGTGGCCCCTGAGTCTGTCCTAAGGTCCAGTGGTGGCAGGGGTTACTATTATTGGTAGGAATGATGCTACATTAATTCTAAGGAATAATAATGTCACACTAATCCTAGCAGGCGCTGTCATGGCTCACCAAACCCTCCAGCCTTCCCCCTCTGCACCAGCACAGGCCCCCGAGGGGCCCCAGGCTGGGAGGGACAGAGCACTCCTAGTCCCTGGGGTCAGGCCATCCCAACCTTCTCTGCCAAGAATACTTTGCCAGGGGTCCCAGGCGACTGTCATACAGGCACCAGCCCCTGAGCCCTGCCCAGCAAGAGCAAGGAGGGCCTCCTGGAGGAGGGGGCGTCAGAGCTGAGACTTGAAGGATGGAGGAAGATATTTGGGGTGGTGGGGAACAGCAGGTACAACGGCCGGGAAGGACACCTAAAGTGAGTTATTCTGTAACGTAAGGCTGGTGTGGTGTGCATGGGAGGAGGGAGCGGCTGCTTGGAAGGGGGATTTCAGGGCTGGTGGATCGAGGAGCCGGGAGCATGAAACTAGACTGTCTCAGGGCCTCTGTGTCTGATCTGCAAGCTGGGACTTCCTTAGGGCCTCTGCCTTTGCCATTCCCTCTGCCTGGAACGCCTTTCCCCAAGTCTCCCCATGGCCATGAACAAGGCCACGTGTGTGCAAGCTTCAGCCCCGTGCCCAGCCTGTGGCAGAGGCCTGGCTTCCATGTGCCCTTGTCTCAGCTGCATGAGGCACACACAAGCCCACAGGCCCTGCCGGAGTCGTGGTTTTCCCAAGAATTCCAGCGCCAGCCAGGAACGGCCCCCAGGTGTGCTGGACGCCAAGGAAAACAGGAGGTGAGCTCATGGCCCGGTGGCAGGCAGCAGGCAAGGCGGGCACTGTCAGGGCACGGGCTTCACTGGAGACATTGGGCTGGGGCTAGCTGTTCCCACCCAGCCTCACCTCCAGGCCCACCCCTCCTCACTCACCCTCTGTGGCTCCCCATTGCCCTCAGAAGACAGCCCAAGCCCCACACCACGAGCACTGCTTCTCCTGAGCCCCAAGAAATCTCTACCCTGAGATCAGTCCATCTAGCAGACCAGTCTCATGTCTGCCTCAGGGTCTTGTGTATACTGTTCCTCTACCCAGAAGGCCTTTCCACCATTTCTTTGCTGGCCGTGTCCTCCTCATCTTCCTGGTCCTTGGAGCTCCCACCACTGCCTGTGCGTCCCCCATCACAGCCCTGGCCCCTTTTGGTGATTATATAGCTGCCTCCCCAGTGACCTGGGTTTCCCATGAGGGAAGGGCCCAGCCTGGCTTGTTCACCCTGTGTCCCTGTGCCCAGCACAGGACACAACACACAGTAGGTACTCAACGCACATTTGCGGAATAAATGAATGTGCCTGAAATTTCCCCACGTCCAAGCTCCAAACGCTTCCCTGTCAGAACTGTCCTCTCCTTTTCCCTCTGCTGATTTGAGTCCTCTCTTTCCTTTAGGTTTCCTTGCCACCTCCTCCAGGAAGCCCTCCATGACTTCTCTGCAGCCTCCCAGGAGAACAGATCTGACTATGACCCTACCCTGGCTTCACCCCTGCCCCCTGCAGTGGCCTTAGGCTAGTCACATTCCCTCTCTGAGCCTCAGTTTCCCCGTCTATAGAATAGAGGCTGCAAGCACTGGAGGGTGGAGGTGGAGAGGGTTAACTCCAGAAAGCCAAGGTGTCTTGTAGCTCAAGTGCGGCTGGGCTGGGAGGGACGATTTTCCTGATTAGCAGTAATTTTTATTTTTATTACAGGCTGTTCCCACAGCAGCTGGAGCGGAGCTTGGAAGGTATGGCAAAGGCTCTACAAACAGAACCCCCAGGCCCCCCCAGACCTCCGCCAGCAGAGCCTGTTGATTTGCTCTCCGCCCCCGCCCCCGGAGGTGGATTCACGCACAGCCCATCGCACAGACTGGGAAGCTGAGTGGGCTCCCGGCCCCTGGGAGACCAGGCTGCCCCCACCCCATCCAGAGAATCACAGAGACACAAGACCAGAAAGGGGTGCCTACAGTCACTGGCAACTCTCTGGGGAGGGGGGCCAGGAGAAAGCCCCCGTGCACCTGGGCAGGAAGACAGAGGGTCCCTGCTCTCGCTTGATCCTTCCTTTTCCTGTAATAACAATCACCACCGTCAACAATGATACTTATACCTCCATTGTGCAGGGGAGGAAACTGAGGCACAGAAAGACATCATTTGCCCCATTCTGAAGCAAGTGAGGAGGGAGGGAAGGGCCAGCCAGCCTGACCTAAAGCAGGGTGGCCAGTGGAGGTGGGTCCTGATCTTTAGCAGCTGTTAACTCAGTTTCCCCAAGTGTGAGCTGAGGGGAGCCGCCATGGGGATCCTCTCCTTCCCCGCTATGCCCCAGTCCTGGCATACATCAGGCACTCAATAAATAAGTGAATGAGAGGGATGAAGGGTGGTCCCACCTGACTCACCGCCCCACCGACCCCTGCACAGGCTCCCCGTGACTCAGTTTCCCCGCCGGGTCCGGGTTCAGCCGCGTCGGGCGGGGCCTTGAATGCAGAGGCCAGTGCCATCTGTTTACCTTGCGGATGGACGCTGGGCAGGGCCGTGGTGGGCCGTCCCTGGGGCCGGCCGCGCTGCCGGGATAAATAGGCCCCGCAGGCCTCGTGGGCGGCAGAGAGAGAGCCTCCGTCCAGCTCCCCGTCGCCGTCATGGTTCTCGCCGCCGCCTGCGTTCTCCTCCTCACCCTGGCCGCCCTCGGCGCATCCGGCCAGGGCCAGATCCCGCTGGGTAAGCTGCGCCCTCCCCCGCGGTGTGTGCCGGACCCCCAAACGGACAGGAGGACCCGCGGGAGGCCTGGGGTCTCGGCTCCTTGGGGCTCCGGGGCTGTTCGCGGGGGCGTGCAGGGCGGAGGCTCAGGAAGGAGGTGGGCGTCCGGGGTCCCTGCGCCGGCGGCGGAGTGAGTGGTGGTGGGGGTCCTCGAGCCCAGACGCCCCACCAGCGCCCCCTGTCGGCGCAGGTACAGACCTGGGCCCGCAGATGCTGCGCGAACTGCAAGAGACCAACGCGGCGCTGCAGGACGTGCGGGAGCTGCTGCGGCAGCAGGTGGGGGCCGGGGTGGGGGACAGGGAGTGCGGGAGAGGGGAGAGAGGCCTGGGAGAGAGGGAAGGGGCCTCGGAAGTAGAGGAGCGTCGGGGAGAAGGGGGTCCCGGTGGAGGTGGGTAAGACCCCCTTACCAGGACCTGGGAAGGGGTTGTGGAAAAGGAAGAGGGAAAGCGGGGGCAGGAATAGAAGGTTCCGCGGAGAGGGTAGGAGTGCTTGAGGGGGTAGAAAGTCCCAGGGAAGGAGAAGAGGGGCTGGCGGGGTAGGGAGTCTGGGGGTAGGGAGTGCGAGTGGAGTGGGTGGGTCTGTGGGAAGGGAGTCTGGGGGAAGGAGAGGGGACACCCGAGGGAGGAGAGGGGTGAGGACCGCTGAGCACGCCCCGTACTCCCTGCACTGCAGGTCAAGGAGATCACGTTCCTGAAAAACACGGTGATGGAGTGTGACGCGTGCGGTGAGCGCAGCTGGGGTAGCAGAGACAGGGCGGGCAGGAGAGCGAGAAGAGACGGGGAGACAGACAGAGACGAACAGCGAAGGGAAGACCGGGAGGAAAAGAGACGGAGGAAGAGAAGGAGGCCGACCCAGATGGAGATTGGATGAGGGACGGAGAGAGGCGAACAGGGAGGGGAGACAGAGACTATGGGAGGGGGAGACACAAAAAGAGCCAGAGGTCGTGGGAGAGATGCAGGGAGGTGGAGAGACGCGGAGGGAGAAGCAGAAAGCGGACGGACGCGGAGAGGCAAAGACCGCAGTAACTGGAGAGACCTGGCCAGCGGAACGCGCAGTGCGGGGCGGGGGGGCGGGGCGTGGTCCTGCTAGCTCCGCCCCGGGGCGTGGCCGTGACCAGTCCCGCCCCGCCCCTCGCAGGGATGCAGCCCGCGCGCACCCCCAGCCTGAGCGTGCGGCCCGTATCCCAGTGCGCGCCGGGCTCCTGCTTCCCCGGTGTGGCTTGCACCCAGACCGCGAGCGGCGCGCGCTGCGGACCCTGCCCCGCGGGCTTCACAGGCAACGGCTCATACTGCGCCGACGTCAACGAGGTGCGCCCGCCCCCTACTGCCCCGACGATCCCCCAACGCCTGCCCCCACAACTCCCCACCGCCCCAACAACCTCCTTTGCTGGGGGTACTCGCCCGGAGGACCCCCTCACCGCCGGGAGTGCACGTCCAGACAATCTCTCCACCGTCGGGGGGCACCCACCCCAACCACCTCCCTCACCACCAGGGACGCGCGTCCCACCGACCCCCTCCATCGCCAGTGACGGCCGCCCCGACGACTCTCCTACCGCCGAGAGTGGTCCGCCTCAACGACCCCCCTCACCTGACCTGGTGCCTCCAGGGCTCGCTAGCTCGAATAACCCTTCCACCACCTCGGGGCGCCTGCCTCGGCGACCCCCCCACCGCCGGGCACGCACGCCCCGACGACCACTTCCCCCTTCTGCTGGGGACGCCCGCCCTCACAATTCCTTCCCCTACCCATGAGTACCCAACCCACGGGGTCGCAAGAACAGCCCCCTCCAGACACGCCCCTCTCCCAGCTTGGTCGCGCCCCTGCCCCCATCAAGGCAAAGTCGCATCTGACTCGTGGGACGATGGCCTCCGCCCTACATGGCACCCCCCTCCAAGTGCTGGCTGATGACCGTGGAGCCTTCTAAGTCCAAGCCCAAGAAACCCTGAGGCGCTGCTCTCGGGGGGCCCAGCTCCGCGCCCTTGACACCCCGTGGCCCTTCCTCCCCCAGTGCAACGCCAACCCGTGCTTTCCCCGCGTCCGCTGCATCAACACTAGCCCCGGTTTCCGCTGCGAGGCTTGCCCTCCCGGGTACAGCGGCCCCACCCACGAGGGCGTGGGGATGGCCTTCGCGAAGGCCAACAAGCAGGTGAGGGCCGTGGGAGGGAGGCGCTAGGAGGAGATGGGGGGCGCACTTTGTTGAGTAACGCGTTCTCTAGCCTCGAAGCCTTTTCCCCGCCTTGCTCCAGCGCGAGGGGGTGGGGACCAAGGTCTGGCGGATGGAGAGAGGAAGGGTCCGCGTCAGGGTTGGGGGCAGGATGGAAGGGAAAAGTAGGATGCAGAGGAAATGTGAGCCTCGTGGGAGGTTCGGGGGTGTCTGCGTGGGGGCGGTTACCTCTGCGCTCCCTCCCACCCAGGTTTGCACGGACATTAACGAGTGTGAGACTGGGCAGCATAACTGCGTTCCCAACTCCGTGTGCATCAACACCCCGGTAAGGCCCAGGAGGAGAGGGGAAGGATCGAGCGACGGGGGCGGGGTGCGGTGCGAAGTGGCAGGCGGCCCGGGCTGACTGAGACTCGGGCGCAGGGTTCCTTCCAGTGCGGCCCGTGCCAGCCCGGCTTCGTAGGCGACCAGGCGTCGGGCTGCCGTCCGCGCGCACAGCGCTTCTGCCCCGACGGCACGCCTAGCCCATGCCACGAGAAGGCCGACTGCGTCCTGGAGCGCGATGGCTCGCGATCGTGCGTGGTGAGTGCGCGCGGGCCAGGAGGGGCGAGGATTGAGGGCGCGGGGGGCAGCCACTCCGGGGCGCCCACTCACTCCTTCACCCGCAGTGTGCCGTCGGCTGGGCGGGCAACGGTCTCCTGTGCGGCCGCGACACGGACTTGGACGGCTTCCCGGATGAGAAGCTGCGCTGCTCCGAGCGCCAGTGCCGCAAGGTGGGCGGGCCGGGAGGACGTGGTTTGTGTGCGCGTGGGCGGGGCTCCAGGCCACGTCCCTCATGTCCGCCGTGTCCACCCTTAGGACAACTGCGTGACGGTGCCCAACTCAGGGCAGGAGGACGCGGATCGCGACGGCATCGGAGACGCCTGCGACCCGGATGCCGACGGGGACGGAGTCCCCAACGAGGGGGTAGGGCCAAAGGCGGGGCCTGGGCGTGGCTTGGATGGGGCGTGGCCTCAGAGGCTGGACTGCTGGTCTCAGAGGGATGAGGGGTTCCCTGCAAGGCGGCGGGGCCTCGGAGACGGGCTTGTCTGGGGTGTGACCTTTGCCCTTCTTGGCCTGACCTCCCCCTTAACCGGCCCTGTGCCCCAGGACAACTGCCCGCTGGTGCGGAACCCAGACCAGAGTAATGTGGACGGCGACAAG
The DNA here is from genome assembly GCF_020826845.1 of Diceros bicornis minor. Lineage (NCBI taxonomy): Eukaryota > Metazoa > Chordata > Mammalia > Perissodactyla > Rhinocerotidae > Diceros > Diceros bicornis. The sequence continues at coordinate 6,347,239 of NC_080759.1, read as the reverse complement.
TGGGGCGATGCATGCGACAACTGCCGGTCCCAGAAGAACGACGACCAGAAGGACACAGATCAGGACGGCCGAGGCGACGCCTGCGACGACGACATCGACGGCGACCGTGAGCGCGGGGGTGGTGGTGGTGAGGCACCGAGGGGCGGGGCTCGGCCGGTTTGGAAGCCGGGGTCGCCTAGGGCGCCAGGGACCATGGATGGAAAAATGCAAGCTGGGACACGAGGCCGAAGGGAGAAGGCAGGAACGTTTGCAGAAGAAGAAGGTGACCCCTGTGTCAGATGCTGCAGGGAGGAAGAGAAGGACAGAGCCTGGGGTTCAGGGTCAGGGAGGTGCCATTTTTACACCTGCAGCACAGAGGCTCAGGGTGGTGCATTCACAGGGCAAGGGGAGGGCCCAGCTGGGCTGCCCCTGAGTGAGGGCCAGCACCCTTGCCTGCTGCCCATTCATTAAGTCTCCACGAGGCTGGGGCCCAGGCACGGGTCCTTGGTTTAACTTTGCAGCTGTTGTGAGCCAGGTGAGGGATGGGACTCTGTCCTAGCCTGGCCCCAGGCCCGCACCTCCCCTGCTGCAGTCAGCCTGGCCCCGCCCCACTGGAGTCTCGTCCTGCCCCCCTGCTTCCCACAGGGATCCGAAACACGGTGGACAACTGCCCCAGGGTGCCCAACTCAGACCAAAAGGACAGTGATGGCGATGGTGTAGGGGATGTCTGTGACAACTGTCCCCAGAAGAGTAACCCAGACCAGGTGGGTGCAGGCTAACCAACCCCAGGCTGGTTAATGAGACTGCAGCCCAGTCTGAGCAGCTGGGGTCAGGAGGACCTTGGCTCTGGAACTGGGGGTGGGTCGGAGGCTTCTGGGCTCCTCTGCCCTGATCGTGGACCCTTGCATCCCCCCCCACAGAGGGATGTGGACCACGACTTTGTGGGAGACGCTTGTGACAGCGACCAAGACAAGTAAGAAGGGCTTGTGGGGCAGGGGTCGGGGCTCAGGGTGGGCGGCTCCTGACCTGGCCTTCCGGGGATCTCATGTTTCTCCGCCCACCCACTCACTCTAGGGATGGGGATGGGCACCAGGACTCGCGGGACAACTGCCCCACAGTGCCCAACAGCGCCCAGCAGGACTCAGACAACGATGGCCAGGGTGACGCCTGCGACGAGGATGACGACAACGACGGAGTCCCCGACAGTCGGGACAACTGCCGCCTGGTGCCCAACCCGGGCCAGGAAGACAAGGACCGTAAGGCAGGGGGCGGGGCCTATGACGGGGGCGGGGCCCGTGCGGAGTTACTGGGACGGGGTCTGGGGTGGGCGTGGTGGGGCCAGGGACAGGTGTGGACGGGGCTGGGGCGTGGTGTGGGCAGGGCCGGTGGCTGGTGTGGGCGTGGCTAGGTCGGGGCGGGGCCTGGCCCTGACCCTACCGCTAGGGTGGAGTCTCTCACCTCCTCTCAGGGGACGGCGTGGGCGACGTGTGCCAGGGCGACTTCGACGCGGACAAGGTGGTGGACAAGATCGATGTGTGTCCGGAGAACGCCGAGGTCACCCTCACCGACTTCCGGGCCTTCCAGACGGTCGTGCTGGACCCCGAGGGCGACGCGCAGATAGACCCCAACTGGGTGGTGCTCAACCAGGTGGGGCAGAGCCCAGGTGGGAGGTAGAGGGAGCCCAGGACCCCCACAGCTGGTCCTAAGCTGGGGGCGGGGAGCCGAGGGCCCCCACGCTGAGGCTGAGCCTCTTCTTCCTTTGACCCCATCAGGGGATGGAGATCGTGCAGACAATGAACAGCGACCCTGGCCTGGCTGTGGGTGAGACACCGGGAGCGGGCAGCGGTGTAGGTAGCAGCTCAGGGGGCGGTGCAAAGGAGGGGAGTCCAGGGGCGGGCCCGGGGCGGGGCCTGGACTCAGGAAAGGCGGGGCCTGGTGATTCTGGACTCCCGAGGAGCGAGGCCCAAGGCAGGCGGGAAGCTCAAGGGGCGTGGCTGCGTCTGGACTCAGGGCTGGGGGCTGGGGCGGGGCTGGGGGGTGGACATCTGGGTCCAGGGGGCAAGTTGGTCTCTGGAGGGAAGGGGTATGCGGGCGGGCCAGGGCCCTCGTAGGGGTAGGGGCCAGCGTCCTGGAGCCCCACTGCTCTCCTCCTTTCCGCAGGTTACACGGCCTTCAATGGCGTGGACTTCGAAGGCACGTTCCACGTGAACACGGTCACAGATGACGACTATGCGGGCTTCATCTTTGGCTACCAGGACAGCTCCAGCTTCTACGTGGTCATGTGGAAGCAGATGGAGCAGACATACTGGCAGGCGAACCCCTTCCGCGCAGTAGCTGAGCCTGGCATCCAGCTGAAGGTGCCATCCCCTACCTGACTTCTTGGTTCCCATACCCTCCAGGAGGTCCCAAACCCTTCCACAGACCCCCAAAGCCTTTACAGACCCCCAGCATCATTCTATAGATCTCAAAGTCCCCCCACCCACTCCCAGCTCTTCCCTGGACTCCCGTAGGCTCCAAATCCTCCCAGTTCCTCCCAAAGGCCCTCAAACACACCCCCAGGGTCTCCCTTTGGGCCCCAAAACCCTCTCACAGAGCCCTAAACTTTCCCTCAGGTTCCAAATCCTCCTGCAGACCCCTCAACCCCAGTATGTTGCTGAAATGCTGCAGTAAATTTCCCAAATCCTCTAGACCCCAGTTTAGCCCATGGACACCCTAAACTTCCTATAGGTCACTAAATCCTTCTGCAGACCCCTCAAATTCTCCCGGACCTGAAACCTGTCCACAGATTCCCAAATGCTCTCACAAGCCCCCAGACCCCTGCTGCCCCCTACGACCCACCTGCACACCTCCATGTGGCCCTCAAGAAGGCTTCCTTGTGGGTCTCCCATCCAGGCCCCTTGGGGCCCCCCACCACTCCTCCAGGACCCACAGCTCCCCACCTGTCCCACCAGGCAGGGTTCGGAGGGGCTCTGGTGGCCTTCGAGGTCTCTGACCCCATTCCCCTGTCCCTGGGCCGAGCAGGCTGTGAAGTCCTCCACAGGCCCTGGGGAGCAGCTGCGGAACGCACTGTGGCACACAGGGGACACAGCGGCACAGGTGCGGCTGCTGTGGAAGGACCCCCGCAACGTGGGCTGGAAGGACAAGACATCCTACCGCTGGTTCCTGCAGCATCGGCCCCAAGTGGGCTACATCAGGTGTGGACGCTGCCACTGGCCAAGGGACCAGGAGTCCCACTCTGGCCCGGTTCCTTGGGGGAGGGGTGGTTCTGGGGCTTCGGTCCCCCATCTGTAAAATGGGAATGATTTTGGCAGCTAGAATTAACTGTGTCTGGCTCTGGGGCATGACACCTCTCCCAGGACCCAGCACTCAGCGGGTCCTCAGCTAGAAGGTGGGGTCTCGCCCACTCCCCGTTTCTCAGTCCCTACTCTGCACTACAAGGAAGTCCAGGCGCTCTGCTTAGCACTTACTGTGTGCAGGACCCTGGGCGGGACCCTCCCACACAGGGAAACCAAAGCTCAGGTCAGGAGCCCCACCTGCCCTGTGTGGCCCAGGCAGGGGGGCACACAGCCTCCACTCCCAGAGAGGAGGGGTCCCACCTTCCAGGGCAGGACAGGTAAGCTCTGAGAGGGGAGGGCCTGGCCCAGGGCCCCGCCTCACTGTCCCCTCTTCCCCACAGAGTGCGGTTTTATGAGGGCCCTGAGCTGGTGGCTGACAGCAATGTGGTCTTGGACACGTCCATGCGGGGTGGCCGCCTGGGAGTCTTCTGCTTCTCCCAGGAGAACATCATCTGGGCCAACCTGCGCTACCGCTGCAATGGTGAGGGGGAGCTCTGCCAGGGGGTGGGGGAGTCCCCCCTGCCCAGCCTCGCCCCTCTCACCCACCCGCCCTCTCTCCACAGACACCATCCCCGAGGACTATGAGACCCAGCGGTTGCTGCAGGCCTAGGGATGGGGGTGGGGACCCAACACTGGACCAGAGCCATCTTCAAGGCAGGCCAGGAACTCAGCACCCATCCCCAAGGGGTGACCGGCCAGTGTGGGGGGAGGAGGGGGAAGGGAGAGGGGCTCAGAGAGAACAAATAAAGTGTGTGTGCGGCGGAGTGGCCGGCTGCATTCTCAGCAGCGGGGTGAGGGTGGTCTCGGGCCTGAGGGAAGGCTGGGCTGGGGACCCCAAACCCAGGCCTTGGAGAGGGGACCTGCAGCTGACTCCCCTCCTGACTGGCTGGGGTCCAGCGGCCTGACTTGGAGGCCCCAGGCCTGCTGCTGCATCTCACCCACTCGTGGTCACAAGCCTGGAACCCCACCCTGGAGTGTCTGCCCCAGGATCCTGGGCAAGGGGGAAGGGTCCTTCCCCTTCTACGCTTCAGGCCCAAGTAGCTAGAGTGTGTGTGTGAGGGGCACACACCTGCATGTCCATGTTCACGCACATGTTTGCGGCTCCCACCTGCTGCACCTGGGACACCCACATTTCATCCCCAGGGTGGGGGGAGGGGCAAGAAAAAAGGGGAGGAGGCACAGACGAAAACACTGGATTTTTATTATGTTTCATTACAAAGAATGCAAAGATACAAAGACAAAAGCGTCCACGCCAGAGAGGATGGGCAGGGGCCGGCCGAATGCACCCTGAGCTGCCCGCCCCCGCCTGCCATGGGCTCCCCCAAGCATGGCCCATGGGACGTCCACAGCAGAGTGTACATGCTGGGGGGCGCAGAGCCAGCCTGGGGACAGAGGGATACAGGCGGGGCAGGGCTCGGACCGGCAGGTTTGCATATATCTGTGGTGCCACCCAGCCCCTCAGGGGGCAAGTTTCCTACAGGGGTCACGGCGGGGCCAGTGGACCTCAGCTGCCAAAGCCCTCCTTCCCGGGGCCTGGTGACGAAGGCCATGGCTGTGTCCCCTTGTCCCCAGTGGGCAAGAGGTCAGAAGTGACAGGCTTGGATAGGCTGGGCATTGACTGCCCCTAAATTCCAGAACTCTTCAAGATGGGGGCAACACACTGCCCCCTGCACATTCCACATGTCCCTGGCTCCTCAGGGCAGGGTGTTGGGGGCTGGCCAGGAGGACAAAAGGTGGAGGGAACCGTCTGGAGCCAGCATCACCCTGACATCCAGCCCCTGCCCCTCATCCTGCTTGGGAGGACCCTGGGGCCCTGAGACTCACGAGTCTGAGCCAATGATAGGAGGGAAACTGAGGGTCTCATTCCCGCCCCCCATACCCTCTGGAGTACCCCAGCGCCCAGGCCTGGGGCTACAGGTCACCCCACCTCCCTCTGCTAGGTAACAGCCTTGGGGGCAGAACTGTGTCTGCGGCCAGTCGCCTGTGGCAGCCCCAGGCTTATGAAAGGTGCCTGAGCCCCACCCAGCCAGGACTCCTGGAGGCGGAGGCCTGAGGGAAGACGGAGAGAGTTGGCTCAGGCAGAGCTGGCAGGCCAGAGCCTGGCAGGGGAATGTCCCAGGGTCCCCTAATCACATGCTACGAGACCCCCAGGAGGCAGGGGCCCGGGGTTCAAGAAGAACAGGGACAGAAACAGACCCAGCTGCCCACTCACCCCAGGCGGGCATCCCTGGGTGGGCTGGGCACCGAGTCCTTGCCCAGCTCTGCAGGCGTGTGGGGAGGGTTCAGGCGACCTCTGCTCCCTCACCTGGAGCGCCACCTGCAGGAGCGATGAGCCAGGACTGGGGGCGCCCAGTACCCTTGACCTTGTAGCCTCCGCACCCCACCCCCACGCCGAGGGTCCCCCTGGCCTCTGACTATGGCTTCATCAGAACCCAGGAAGGGTAACCAATGCTGCCGCTGCTTTGTCAAGGCCGCAGGGGTAGACCCCCCCAATACCACCAGGCTTCCCCACACAGCCTGTACCCGGGCCCTGTGAGGACGCCCTCTTTGGAATTGCAGAACACAGAACCCAGTTGGGGGCAGAGGTTTGGAAGGATGTTTGGTTACAAAGCAGCTCAGGGTTGGCCGAGATGTGGAGGCCTGGGAAGGGGGGCATGTTCCCATGTGTCCGTAGACCCCCAGGGTCCCTCTAGGGATAGTCGCTCATGGGGGCTCATCAGGCTCAGGATGCTGGGCAGAGATGGGGCTGCCCCTGCTGCCCAAGCCCTGCCAGCCCCCCATGGGCCTTGCACCTGCTCCCATCCCACCCGACCAGGCTGCAGTCAGCACAAGGCACACAGCCCCCAAACCAGACACCGCCCCTGGCAAGATGGACGAACAGATGGACATGAGGCCTCTCGCCCTCCACGTGGGGGGTCTCACAGCATTTGACAGATGGACAGCTGTCCTTACCCACCCCACAGTCACACACAAGCCTTGCGACGGGGCCTGCCCAGCTAGGTGTCCTCCCAGGAGCTTGGCCGCCCAAAGAAATCAGGCCAAACTCACCGACGATGTCAGAACCCTCCTTCCCGGCCCCCCAAACCCACAAGAAGATAATGGCAGAGAGAGGCCACAAAAGCTGGCCTGAGCATCTGAGGCAGGGCCCTCGCCCCCAGTGCACACCCGCTGGGCATGTGGGAGGCCCGAGGCCAGCAAGGAGGCAGGAGGTCTGTGTGGAGGTGTCGCTGGGGAAAGGGCCCCGAACACCGGCCTGCCCTCGCCCTCGGGCCTCACGGGTCTGGTCCCAGGGAGCCCTGTGGACTACAGTGGGGTCGGGGGCTGGACCCACCACAATTAGGGCCCCTTCTGCTGGGCTTGTCCCTGCAGGGGAACCTGGATGGTTTCTGAATGCCGCCGGTTGTGGGCCCCAAATTTTGCTGAAGCCCCAATTTTGCTGTCGACCTGCCCTCTGACTTTCCACTCAGGGTCTCAGGGTCCCCTGCCCCAAGGGGCTGGCACCCACCCTTCCCACCCAGAAGAGTGCCGGGGGGGCAGGGTGTGCAAGGAGAGTGGGGAGAGGGCTGCAGGATGCCCCAAAGTGCTGCCTGTCTCCCCAGCGGTGAGGGCACGTGGGGGTGGAGTCCGGCATGGGTGTCTATGATGGGGACATGATCCCGACGAGACCCCTCCTTGTCCACCCCACAGCAGCCCTGGGCACTGTGGGTGGTGACACTGATTGGGGGAAGCAGAGGCATAAACCTTCTTCCCAGAGGACACAGAGCAGGGCTGACCCCAGGCTCCATCCTTGGCCTGCAGCCACCTGGGGGAACAAGCTCACTGTCCTGGGGACTTGGAGCACAGAGGCAGGTGGGACATGCTGGGCAGCTCACGCTCCCGGGGGGGAAGGGTGTACACAGCTGAGGGGGCTCAGCTGAAGCCGGGAGCACTTGGGGGGTGACAGCAGGGGGACAGCCTGGCCGGGCCTCTGGCCCCACGTGGGCTGACCATGCAGGCCTGTCCCAAGCGAGCAAGGACGCAGGCGCCAGGTCTATACGCGATGCAGCGGCCCCGGCCCAGCCCACGCAGCGCAGCTTTCGTGAAATCACAGCATCTTCACATCACAAGTCAAAGGGCTGATTCCCTTAGGCTGTCTTGTTTTAGCAAGTCTTGGCAATTCAAGAATATTTAGTAGAGAAGCAATACTTAAGAAATAAACAAAATCCCCTGTTGCAGACCCCAGGAGGCAGCCCAGACCCAGGAAGGGGTGCGAACCAGCCCTTTGAGGACACAGGGACAGCTGGCTACTGACTCCTAGCTGGGCCTCCCTCCCGGGGAAAGCTCTGCACCAATGCCCTTATGGCCGAGGCCATGTTACTACAATGTCATCTGCGCTCCCGGCCGAGGGACACTGGAAACAGGCCATGGGGCTGGAGGCCCCTCCTCTCCTGCCCGTCTGCTCTGAGAACTGGACGCCTGGCAGACGGGAAGTGCGGGCTGACGAGGCTCCCTCATGGGGCCCCCAATGCCTTGTTTGAAAATTGCATCCAGGAAGGTCGCTTGTAATTTTATTAAGGCCTTTTTAAAAAAATTTCTACATACAAGTCTAACGGTAATCAAACTCTTCTATGTACATGTAGTTTTTCTTTAAAAAAAAAAAAAAAAAAGTCCCCACTCTTTGCCCCCAGCTCCCACCACTGTAAGAGGCCGGGCCCTTGACCTGGGCGGACAGACACTGTGCCCCCAGCTGATGACGGCGGTGGGGTGTAGTGTCCGAGGGGGGCCCTCTCACGCTCGCAGCCGCCCAGCTGCTTAGACAGAATGACACGGATGGTCGCTAGGATCAAATCTGGCTCCCAAAGACAGAGGCCAGGGCTCCCAAGACCCTGGTGAGGCGGTGGCCAGGACACCACAGAGAAATGCACCAGGCAGGAGGTGCCAGCCTGGCTGCAGGCGGTGGAGCAAGCAGGAGCTGAGATGAGAGTTCGGAGGGATTGCAACGGAGGTTCCTATTTCAAAGCAGCCGTCAGAAAACAAAGCCACCCCCGCCGCCCCCTCACAGGGACTGGAGGGCGCAGGGACGGTCCCCTTGGCCTCCAGAGGCACTTTGAGAAGCACCTGGAAACGTGCCACTAACATGCACACTGCTCCCTGCTTTCCAGTCCAGCCTTGCCAGGAGGAGCTACGAGAGGGGTGGCCAGAGGGGACGAATGTGGGTTGGCTCTCGGGGTGGGGGTGAGAAGAAAGCCTCGTCTCTGGGGCATCTGCGAACAGAGGGACCGCAGGTGCTGCCAGCCTCGGGGTCTGGAGCGCCAGGCAGACCGGGTCTTCTCGAGACCCTTCATAAAAGCCGTGGCTCCTTCCTGGAAGTCTGTTACTTGGCCGTAGCTGACAAACCTCCAGCCACCGCTGCGAGCTTCTGCCAGGACAAGCCCCCTTGCATGGCCGCCAGCCGCTGGGCCCTTCCGTACGGAGATGATGAGGGGCAAGGCTGAAAAGGCCAGGGAGACAGCTTGGAACCAGCTGGCAGTGGACTGCTTCCAGTTAGCTTAAAAGTACATAACGCAGGATTTCTGGAATAAAAACATGCTCTCAGGCAAGTGTTGGCTTGAAGGAGTCAGCTACTTACTCCTCTACAACCAAAATGTAAATGCAAACCCAAAGACGCGAACAAGAAAACAACAAAAACGCCCTGGCCACCCCTCTCCGGCTCATTCTCTACGTAGCAGTAACGGTGACCACAAGACAGAGAAGGAAAGACGAGAACAAGCTGTAAAACCCCCAGAAGGCGTCTCTGCCTCCACGTGCGGCCCCTAGCGGGCCCGTGCGCCCCGGCCAGGGTGGGTGAGGCGGGGGTGGGCCTGGGAGATGCCGCTGCGCCACATGCTCTGTCCACACCTCGGCGTTCCTCCACCACGGGCCGGACTCGGGTGTTCCATGTGTGCTCAGAAATATAAAAGACGGCAGTCAAAATAGTGTTTATTTTGCTTTGTGTCCGCCCCTCTCTCTCTGGCGCCTCCTCCCTTCGGCAGAGTGGGTCTGGCTCTCTACCTAACCACGGGCTGGGGGTGGCAGGCGGGTGGGGGCACCGGGGACGAAGGAAGGCAGTGAGAGCTGGACAACAGTCGGAAAATGCACCTCAGCCCACCACCGCCAAGGACCACGGCGGCCCCCCCAGGCCAGTGGCCCTGCCCAACACGCTTTCCACATCTTCTGGGGGGACGGCTCATGGCCCGGGGTGGGGGGCAAGAGAGCGCACGCGAAGGGAGGGTCTGTGGGGGTGATGCTCGGCCTCACAAGGGAGGTGAACAGCCGGGGGGGCAGGGCAGGGGGCGCTTGGCGGCATTGCAAGCTCAGAATCACAAGCTCGGCCGTTTGCGAGGGACAGAGCATGGCCGTCCCTGGGCTGCGGGAGATGCCGTCGGGACCACTGACCAGCGGGGTGATGGAGCCGGGGGCTGGGCAGTGGTGTGCCGCTCGCTCACAGGCGGTCCATCCGGAAGGTGTCCTCGGTGGCCGGGTCAGCCAAGACCATGTCAGGGTCGTTGAGCATGTGCAGTCCGTCCAGGGTCAGGGGGTCGATCTTGAGTTCGTCCAGGGGAAACTGGTTGTCAGAGTCGAAGCTGACATCGCCAACCCCGGCCAGTGTGCTGGTCAATTCTTTAGAGAGACTGGGTGGGGACTCTCCTGTCACTGGGGGAATGGGACAGACAGAAGCCTCAGCTTGGCCCTGGCCCCTGGCCCACCTGCCCTGTGCCTCCACAGCCCCCGTCAGTGCTCAGGGAAGGGGGGTCTGGGCCACACCAAGGGCGCTGACCCGGGGGTTTGTGCTCCAGGGATAGTGGCAATGTCTAGGGGCACTTGTAGTTATCACAACGGGGGGACGGATGCTATTGGCATCTAGTGGGTGGAGACCAGGGACACTGCTCAGCACCCCACAGTGCACAGGACGGCCCCCCCCCAGAGAAAAATCCAGCCTCAATGTCAGCCATGCCGAGGCTGGGAAGTTCTGGGCTGAGGGCTGCATCACAGACGTCAGCGTGACCTAGCGGGAGCAGGGGCCTCTCCTGCTCCTCTAGGCTCTGCCCGACAGTCTCCTCCGTGTGCGTTACCAAGAAGCAGGCTGCAGCACATGTGTGCGTGTGCATCAGGGGCCCTCCCTGTGGGCTGGAGAGAAGCCCGAGTTCCCCCACAGAGACCCAGGTTCAAACTTGGGCTCCCTCCTCTACTTGCAGTGAGACCTTGGCCTTAGTTTCCTGATCTGGGAAATGGGTATGAAAGTCCTGGTCTTCCTGGGCAATCACAGGGCCGTGATCCTTCTCATGAGTCTGAGGCGACTGCCCCCAGAGCATCTACTGCAGACACTGCCACACTCTTGGGGTGGGGAGGAAGCAGTGGGTCTGCACTTGAAGCCCAGGCCTCGGGGGCTCTGGGGATGGAACCCTCCATCCTGCAGATGTCAGTGGGCATCACCCTCAATCTCACGACAGCCCTGGCCTATAAGGAAATTACTTCCTTCTTCAGTAAAACCCAGAACCTTTGGGCGAAGATGAGAGAGGAGGCATCAGAGGGATTGGGTTCTGCGCTGGACAGAGCAGAGACTTCCTCACACAGGGTGCCGTGTACTTCCCTGGGCGCCTGGGTGCTGTGTTCAGGCCGCTCAGGGATGCTGGTCACAGTATGTGCGAGCTGTTACATGTCTGTACGCTGCACGTGACAAGCCCCACCAGCAGGGCACACTCTCCGGTCACCTGCATCCCCAGCAGTCAGTTAACAGGGTTCACGGGCCTGGGTGGTGGACTGACTCTGTCCTGTTCTCACTCTGAGCACGGGATGCTGAACACCTGGGCCAGGGTCCAGTGTGTCCCCCTGGCCTGTCCCATAGCAGTGAGTCAAGGCTGGGGGAGTGTCTGGCCTCCTCAGGCCCATGCCAAGGGTTGGGGCTCCATTTCCCCTGGGGCTGAAGCCTCTCACAGCTGCCAGGCCCCCCAGGGGTACCGTGACCAAGACCCCCACCCAGGATGCCATGCACAGGTGGCCTCACCTGTGAGGATGATGTTGGGGATGCTGCTGTGGCTGGGGTAGCCAAGCTGCTGTGTGTCTGGCAGGCTCCCATGGCTGCCCGTGAGGCCCATCATGGCCGCCTGTGAGTAGTTGAGCGTCGAGCCCGGGCTGTACAGGCTGCTGGAGCTGATGGCGCTCTCCATCATGTTGAACTGCTCCAGCTGGGAGGGGAAGCACACAGGCATGAGGCCGGCCCCACCGAGCCCCTGGCTGCCACTGGCTGCCTGCTTTGCAGCCACTGGGACCACCTCCTCTGCAGGATGCCCAGCACCCGTGCTCCGGTGTACCTGGGGCTGCCAAGCATGAGTCCCTCTGCCCCGGGGTCTCCCCATCTCTGAACCCACCTAGGCCTGCCTGCACACGGCCCCTTCAGAGCTTGCTGGATGGATGGATGGATGGATGATGGATGGATGGATGAATGGGTGACCAGCTCCAGGCAGTGGCCAACCCCTCCCATGCCGTAAGCCACTGACCCTGGCCTCCACGCAAAGCCAGCATGACCTCCCGGCAAACCCACATGCACGGCCCACACTGAGGTGCCACAGTGACAGCCACTGCCCGTCCCTGCCAGTGTTCACCACCTGCCCTTCCTCCTGCTCTGCAGTTGGCCTTGTTCTGCGGGCTGGGTGCAGATGCCAGGGGAGGCAAAGCCAAGCCACCCCTCCAAGGCCTGGAGACTAAGGGCGCCTAGGAGCGAAGCTCACGCCTGAGGGGCAGGTGGGGTTTGGCGGGCGTCTGCGGTGGGCGCTACAGCCCGGGCGCCCGCTCACCTGGTGGGACAGAGCATTGGCCTGCCTGGCCGCCATCTGCTGCTCGTAGTACGAGTCCCCAAACACGCCGCCCAGGCTGGAAGAGTGCTGCAGACGGAAGAGAGGCCTCTGTTGTCATGGCCCCGAGACCAGGTGGGGCGGGGCTGCTGCGGGGGGGGGCTCCCACAGGCTGGATGCTCCCACAGGGAGGAGGCTCTGGACCACGCAGGCTGATGACACCTATCTCAGGGCCCCCGGGAGAGCCCACACCCTCTGGGATGGAGGGGTGCCCCGCCAATCTCAGGATCAGTGCTTCTTTCTGCTTGCACCGGGGGACCTCTGTACTCTGATATCCCCCAAAGCTGTCCCCCGTCTCCTCTCCTTGATCCCAGGTGTCGTTGACCCCCTTTCTGTTGGATGGAAGATGAGGGGCCACAGGGATGGGGAGCCCTGCTTGATGGGCCCCAGAAGCAAGCATGTGACTGGGCCAAGGCAGGAGGTGCTCTGGACGTTCAGGACAAGAAGTGCGCTTGGCGACCTTGTCAGGCCCCCGGGAGACAATGGCCGGGGTGGCAGGCCGCACACACACGTGGACAGGGTCGGGGCACAGAGCCAGATGCCAGCCGAGCGAGCACAGGACAGGCACATACAAAGCCCCCTGCCCACCCGTGGCTGCCTGTCTAGGAGACCCCAGGGCTCGTGGGTGGACGGGCAGCCCCACCCCCGCTTGTTCAAGGCCAGTGGGGGCAGGGGAAGAGGCTGCCCCAGGAGAGGAACAGGGGGCTGGGGACCCTCACAGGCAATGGAGATGCCCAAAAGAGGAGTTTGGAGCCCCTGCCCATTCCCACGATGCCACCAGGGAGACGGCAGGATGGAGCCTGGCAGGACGCGGAAGGGAGGAGAGGGATGACGGGGGTGTGGCCCGACTGCCCCTTAAGCACAGGGCCCGGGAAACCTTCCCAGCCCGGACCCTGCGTCTGCTCCCTCCTCTGCAGGACAAGGAGACTCTCAGAGTCGCTGCACTGCAGCCGTTCCCGGGTGTGCCCAGCACGCACGCCGGTAAGTCTCCATGGACCGAAAGCCCTGGGCCTGCTCCCTTTGAGCTCCCTCTTCTAGAAAGGTCCCCACATGCTCTGACAATGGCCAATGCTTGAGTCTCGGCCTCCATCCCAGAGAGGGGTTGGCCACAAACCCACTGGCTGCTCCAGGTGGTCAGTGGGATAAAAATAGAAACAGAAATAGCCCATGTGGCAAAAATACCATCTTTGTCCTAAATATCGCCCACTTCATGATTGGAAAAAGGGGCCGCAAGACTGCGGCTGGGTTGACTCGTGAAGGAGCAGGCAGGTCTGTTCTGGGGCGCCTGCTCCCGTCCCCATGGCCTTGGCCTCAGAGAGGCCCGACACACGCAGGGGACCCCAGGCTAAGGTTTCTCTTATGAGGCTGCCATGAGCGTCTGCCAGAAAGGTCCACTCAGAATGGAAGGGGGAGGCAGCACACAGGACCAATTCTAGCTGCCTAAGGCCCAGGGTGCAGCCAGACAGACAAGCGGGGTGGGCCAGGGTGGCTGCCTTGTGCGTCCAGGGGAGATGCTGGCTGGGCCCGGGAGGCGTGGGGAGGTCTGGGCCCAAAAGGCCACTGAGCACAACCTCAGGGACCCAGCTACAGCGGGAAGGTAGGTCTGGCCTCCGCCCAGCATGATCCGCCCTCGAGCGAACCCCTTGGCCCTCTTAGGCCCTTGTTGCTGGTTGAGTCCAGACAGCCTGACAGCCCCACCCTCACAGCCACTTGAGCTGCCTGCCTCCCTCGCCAGCACACAAACGATAGACAGACGGACACACAGACGTGGGCTTGACACAACGGCAACACGCTTTCTACCTGGGATGGCCCAAGCCACTCTGGCTCAGGCGTATCTTTACTGAGACAATCTGCTTGACCCTTGAATTCCCGTCCAGCCTCACGTGCAAAAAGGGATGTTACTCAGGGACTGGCCCCAGGTGGGGCTGCCCAGCTGGGACTGGCCCCACCTGCCACTTCCCCTGCCTGAACTGGCTTCTCCTGCCCCCACACCCCATGGTGCCACGTGACGAGACCAGACACCGGGAGCCACGAGTGCTCAGAGCCGGAATGGATGGACCCAGACCGCGCGGACACCAGGCTGACCCCCAGCCTGCCCTGAGCTCACCGCCACTCTCCCCACCTGCCTGTGGAGCAGGCCGCCCGCCAACAGTCCCAGCAGGACCCCAGGCACCAGGGCGGTGGAGGAAGCACCCTGGTAGAGCCCCTCCCATAGCAGACAGAGCATGAGAGCAGGCTGGGGCCCTCCGTGAGCGGGACACCCACTGTCCCAACACACAGGGCCAAGCTTGGAGTGCATGTTTGAGAGCTGGGGACATGGGGACAGTAGGACATGTCCCCTGGGGCAAGGCAGCCGGGTGTCACTCCTGCATGGTCCTGTCTGGCAGGATGGCTCCAGACGGGAAAGAAAACGCTATCGTCCCCTTGGCAGAGAATGAGGCTTCAGGCCTTGGGTACTGCAGTGTCTCCTTGGAGTTTCTCAGCTTGGTGACATTTTCGGGACAGAGTGGTGGGGTTCCAGGGAGGCTCTCCCGCTAGTGTGAGAGGTTTCGGGTCCGACTATCAACTTTGCAGGTACCCCTTCTCCTCTTACGGGACGTACTGGATAGAATGCAGCCATGGGCCAAACTGGGCTCAGGGGAATTCTGAGGAACCTGGACGGGGTGTGTGCGTGTGTGTGACAAAGATCAGGGTACAATCGTGCTGGGTGTGGGGGGAAAACCCGAGTCTGATGGACATGGTCAAGCCCTGCCTGTCTCCTGGGGCCTGCCCTCAGTCTCCCCATCTGTGGGATGGGGACAAGGACCCCTGAGAGGCTGCAGTGCTGCTCAGAGAGGCGTCCTGGGGAGGACACGCCTTCCTGCAGGGCGGTGGGGGCGGAGAGGGCGCTGAAGAGTTGGAGCCCCCAATACAGGTCAGCTGTCACCTCAGCTCCTCAGCTGTGCCCTAAAGCAGGCGGGGCACCCGACATCTGGCAGCCTCAAAGGGCCAGGCCTCAGGGCGGGCAGACACGGGTGGGGACGGGCTGCAAGCTGCTTGATGCGTGCTCTGAGCTGTACATGGGGGTGTCGCTGGCCACTGAGCGAGGAGCTGGGGGGCTGGCTGACACTAAGGTCACCAATGCGAGTGAGGAGCCCGCCACCCCCAGCAGGGACTCGGCACAGACCACAGAGGGAACTGGGCAACGCCTTCTCCTCCCAGCCCCAGTGGGGTGGACGAGATGGGATGGAGTGAGGTACAAGGCACAGATGGCGGGCGGGCAGGTGGGGGGCACATGGGGTGCGAAGCGAGGCTGGAGCGCGGGGTGTTGGTGAGGGAAGGCGACGTCCCTTACTTGCGGGGAGCTCCCGGGGGAGAAGCCTTGATTGGAGACGGGCGAGGTGGGAGACTGGTTGGCCGGGGAGCCGGCACTAGTGCGGTACTGCTGCCGAGCGGACGCCTGCGATGACAGACAGGTCAGGGCGCCAGGGGCCCCAGGCCCGGCCCTGCCCGGCCGAGCCTCCCCACAGGGCTCCCCCCTTAGGTAAGCAGAGCACCCAGGGCACCTGCAGGAGGTGTGGTCCCGAGCCCTGCCTGGGCCCCAGGCCTTGTGAGACCTGCCTGCAAACCCGGCTCCCAGAGGGTGGGGGCTGTGGTTGGAGAAGCCGGAACCAGCCACACAATCGCCCTGGACGGCCATGGAGAGGTGACCAAGGGGTTAGCCTCAACTCAGCAGGCTTCAGAGGACCCACATAGATGTGCACACAGCTGCACACATGTGTACACACAGTACAGCCACACACATGTAGGCAGGGAAGGCCCAGGGCCAGGCAGCTGGACGCTGCCTTCTGCTCTCAACTCGGCGTGGGTCCCTGGCTCTCTCAGCCCCACTGTGTGCACTGGCACATCCCACCCGCCTCGAGGGGTGGTGGGACTGACAGCAGAGGCCGTCTAGGGCACACTGCAAGGCTCCAGCACCGGGCAGTCACAATCACTGGTGTCACTTAAGACAAGCCTGATGGGGTAATGCTGTCCAGAGACCTCCCAGGGGCAGCCTTCTCCTCACTCGAAGGACAGAGGACCTTGGCTTCTCAAATGCCCCTCAGGGGCACAATGGGCTGGGCCAGGACCTGGAATTAGACTCTGCTCTGGTCCCAGCCCGGCCAGGACCTGCTGTGCACCTCCAGGCAAGCTGCCTGACCCCTCTGAGCCTGTTGTTCATTGAGGCCCAGACAGGTGGCCCAGGGCCCCATCAGTGCTCCGTCTCCCCCATTTCCTCAGTGGCTGTTCCGAGCAGTTTGGGATGGGGCTTGAGCCCGGTTGGGTCTGGGGGCTTCATCAGCAGGATGTGGGTATCAGAGGTGCCAGTGTGGTCACTTGGCAATGACCAGTTCAGGCCTTCTGAGATGGAAAGAGGAAAATGTCCAGAAGGATGTTCTTCTGGCATGAGCGAGTCTACACAAACTCTTGAAGGAGGCCACCGGAGCCCACGCCCCGAGGAAACCGGCAGTGCCTGGGCCAGACCGGGTGACAGAGGCCCTGATCTGAGAGCCTGGGGAGGAGCTACCTGTGCGCCGGCCCAGGCGCCATGCCTCCAACATCAGCGTGGCTCCCAAGCAGGCCTCACCGTCAGAGGGCGTCAGGGAACTGGGTGCCCCAGGCAGGCCCCACTGTCAGCTACTCCCACACCTGCAGCACTTCAGCCAAAGGAAGGGCTTGGGCACTTTCTCATCTAGGGGACTCCTGGGGTCTGCCCTCTGAGGGATCAGAGCAGCTTGGAAACTTGGGTCTCTACCTGTTAGGTCACAGGCCTGCCCCGCCCAGCTCAGGGGGGGCCTGCTCTTTGCAGAGCACGTGATGTTCTGATGACACTATCCTAGGGCTGGCAGCCAAGGGCCGAGTGGGGAAGGCTCACTGTGCCCCAAACATGAGTCCTCGTTCCTCTGGATGTGCCCAAAGGTAGCTGCGACCACCCCCCTCCCACCAGGGCAACCGGGTGAAAGTGTGAACAATCAGGAAGGTTTGGGGGTGCAGAGGCCAAAACCTAGCACTTGTCACCATGAGCCCAGCCCCAGGTAGGGGGTCCCATGATCTGAGCTGCAGCCCCCAGCCCAGGCACTGTGCTGCAGGAACCACAGGGCTGGCTCTATCCCTTCTTCCTCTCCAAGCTTATCTCGGTCCCTCTGGGTCCCATAAGTCCCCTCCCCAGGGCCTGAGAGCTCTGTGTTCTCCCTGCCTCCAAGGAAGCCCCTTTCGGGTGGGAAGGGCTGAGGTGGGGGCATCAAGGGCCATGTGGGAGGGCCTGGCAGCCAGACACAGGGTAGCTCATCTTGGGTGAAGTTTGAGGCAACTGACCCCTGCTCGTGCCTTGGTTTCCCCATCTATATACGGGGTGTCAATCCTGGCTTGAGGATTCCAGGCAGAAACCCCCATCAAGCACCCGGCCCCAGGCAGCATTTGCTTCAGCCCCAACCCCTGGCCAAGCTGGCCTTGCAGTGGAGTTGTGAGTTGGCTGCAGATGCAGCCAGGCGCCTGACTGTCCTTGGGCCTTGGGTGCCCAGTGTGGGCCTCCCACAGCCCTAGGCTCCTCCCGCGTGAGTCCCCCAGCAGGGGACCCCATCCCAGGCTTACCGAGGTGATGTCGATCCCCATCGGCGGCTGGCTCGGGTTCTCTGGGGGGGACTGGGGGAGAGAGGATGGTACTGTGACTGTGAGTGGGGGCAGCTGGGGCCCCCGTGTCAAGCTGGCACTCGGCATCAGGGGGCCTCCTGGGGGGAGGCCGATGGGCACCTGTGGCGGTGGTGGGGGCGGCTGCTGTTGGGACGTGGGTGGCGGTGGTGGCGGGGGCTGGGGCTGCGGCGGCGGCTGCTGGGAGCCTGCCTGGGTGAAGAAGGCGTAGGGCAGCTGCTGCTCCAGAGACAGGGCATCCATGGCCACGGCCTGGGGAGAGAGGAGGGCGTCAGGCAGGAGGCGCAGGAGGCGGGGGGTGGCGAGCACCTGGTCCCCGGGGCCCCCACGCTCAGCAACAATAGGATGGACCAACAAAGGGATGCACAGACCCTGGAGAGGGAAGCACAGGCCCAGAAAGGACAGGCCCGGCCCAGGGCCACAGAGGTCTAGGCTGCAGCTGGACGGGCCCGGGCAGCTATTCAGCTGGCTGCGCCCTGCACCCAACAAGCCCTTCTTTCACCCTCACCTCACTGTGAGAGGTGGGCCACCCTCCGTCCTCACTGAGACTCAGGCAGTCCCCGGCCTCCCTGAGCTGGAGTTTCCCCGCTGTGTGTAGGCACCGGTGCCACACGCTGGTAGACAGTGGGCAGCGGCACCTAGCCTCTCTGGGGTCCTGGGGGTAAGGAAGCCCCTACCCCCATCCCACAGCCTGGCCCACCCTGGGGAAGCTGGAGAGGATGCAGTTGATGGAGGCCCCGGTGTGGTCACTCGGCTATGACCAGCTCGGGCCCTCTGAATTGGAGAGAGGAAGATAACCAGAGCGATGTTTTCAACGTCAATGAGTCTGTGCAGACAGTCTCTGGGGCAGGCGGGGCTCCTGCCCTGAGGGAGGCTGGACATGCCCAGGACCTACAGGACGTAACACTTAGCAGAATGCCTGGCCTCTAATCAGCAGTGGGTTCATGACCAAAAAGGAGTTTCTGGAAAGGGAAGGCAGGCCTAAGGGAGAGGGAGAAGAGGCAGGGGTCAGAGATGGACAGACTGAAGACACAACGGCCAGGAGCCACCCATGGCTCTGTCTGGACCCTGATGGGAACAAAAACCATACAAGCAGACAGAGATACGAAGGAACAGAGGCCCGGCCGGGCACAGGAGGGATGAAAGAGTCCTGTTAATTTTGCTGTAGGTGGATAACGCCATTGAGGTTGTGTTACAAAACAAACAACAACATAAATCTTATCTATTAGTGATTTTTAAAAAACAGGTGTAACGGATAAATTCCTAGAAACACATAAATTACCAAAACTGACGCAAGACAAAACAGAAAATCTGAGTAGACCTGTATCAAGAAAGGAGGTTGAATTAGTAATCAAAAAACCTCCCAATGAAGATAAGCCAAGACCCCACTGGCTTCACTGGTGAATTCTACCAAACTTTTAAAGAATTAATACCAATGCTTCTCAAACTCTTCCAAAAAACAGAAGAGGAGGGAACACCCCCTAACTCGTTCTACAACCCTAGATTGACTAAGTAAAAACGAAAAGACTCAAATTACGGAAACCAGAGATGAAAGTGGGAAGCTTACTACCGACTCCACAGAAATGAAAAGGACTGTAGGAAAGTATCATGACCGATCACACATCAGCACCCGGATAACCCAGACACCACGGCCAATCCCAAAACACACACGAACTATCAAAAAGGCAAATGAAGCAAACCTATGGTAAATTGAAAAGAAAAAAACTCTCTAAACATTTTACTTTGGAAAACTTCAACTAGATCTGAAGGAAGAGAAAATAACATAACAAAGAGCGCCCAGTCACATGGCCATAAGCAAACAGCCGTCAGATCTAACAGCCGTGATGGGCACAGGGGACTCCAGGCACTGATTAATGCATTTCCTGTGCGTTTGCAAGTCTGACAAAAAGCCAAAGATGTTGAAAATGTTTTCAGGATGTTGCGGCCTCCCGAAAGGAGTGGGAGGCCTCCCAGAGGCAGAGCCGGGCCCGTCTCCCCCACCCCACCACACCCTCGCACCTGAGTGATGGGTGACAACGGGGAGAGGGTGGGCGACACCTGCTGAGCCTGCTGCCGCCTCCCCTCGGTGCTCAGGGACAGCGGGCTGACGCCAGCGGCGCGGTGCTGCGGTGAGGAGCCTGGTGTACCCATCCCTGAAAGAGAAGAAGGGAAAGAGGGAGGCTGGGCATGACTCCAGCCTCCGGAGGGCCACTCACACACCCACGGTCACTGCTGGGGACAGCCTAATTGCTCAGACACAAGCCAGCAGGCATGTCCTGACCACCAAACCCAGGGTGTCCTCTCCAAGGCCCCAATACCTGACCTCAGGGTCCTCAGCTCTGCGTGGGCTCCATTCTACCCGTCACCTGTGCTGAACAACACGTTCCCGGCTGACCCTGCCATCCTTCCAGGAGGGGCATGTTCCGCAGTCCCTGCCAATCAGCACTTCCCTGCCTCTGGACTGCCACGTAATTGGCCCCCAGGTGGACATGTGACCAGGCTGGTCCATGAGAGGCTACCCCAGGACTTTTGATGGAACTCCGAGAGAGGAGGTCTGGAGCTGTGTGTGGGGCATCCTGTGGCCACAAGGGGAAAGGCAGGCTAGAGAATCAGGCTGAGGGGGAGGGGCAGCACCTGGCCCTGAATCCAGCCACATTGGCACTTCCTGGTTTCCAGAGACAATCAATCCCCTTTTTTGCCGAAACTGGCTTGGGTTTTGGTTAGCTTCAAGAACCTCATGGCTCTCCTCACCCACCTTCGGAGAACGCGCCCCTTCCTGTAACTGCTTCAGCCAGATCTCCTCTTGGCCCCTGAACCCGTGTATCTGGTGACCCCTTCCCCACATCTCACAGCCACGTCCTTCTCCCCCGACCTCATGAACTCCTCAGGCTGCCGCACCACCCCCAGCAGGCTGCCCAAGCTAGAAACTCAGTTACTCTTTATTTTCTTCCAGCACACTGATTCCTGATGGAGCTCCTGCTGGGGCCTCTCTGTTGCCCCTTCCCTCACCCCCTGCCCCTCCCGCAGCAATCCAATCCCTGGATACATCTGTTGTGAAGGAGCTGAGGGAGGTCAAGCTCAGTGTGGAAACAGTTGGGGCCTGCCAGGTCATCTAGGGCTCTGAGCCAGGCAGGCAACAAGCCTCCAAAGCCGAGGGAGCCCTTGGGGCCTGGCCTGATCCCTCAGACTCAGGTTCCTCGCCCTCGAGACGGAGATAAGAGCCGCCCTTGTGAGCTCACCATGAGGCCCTAAACAGGTCACTAGCAGGCTCTGAAGAGAGTCTGGCCCTCAGTCAAGGCCGGGTGAAGGTGCCTGACAGCCTGGGGAGCCAGGCCCATCCTGCTGAGGGCACCAGATCGGCCTGGTTCCAGCAGGTGACACGGCAGGTTCGCGGGCTGGTGGGAACGCAGCGGGCACACACCGAGGAGAGGTGACGGGCAGCCTTCACTCCACCCAGGGCAGCTGCTCACTGGGGCTGTGTCATCCATGGAAGGCAAGCCTGCTCACGCCTACACTTCCCCTCGGCCACCCCAGCAGCTCTGTTCAGCCCAGTACTGCAGGGAGCCTGGCACCACTGACTGCTCCCAAGGCAGAGTCCCTGGGTCCAGTTTCTGCAGAGATCTTGGGCCCCAGAATCAGGCTGCTGTGTACACAGCAACATCAAGGCAGGCACTGACAAGAGGCCTGGGCAGGAGGGGTCCAGGAGATACCCAGTCAGAAGGCACATGGAATCAGAAGCCTGGGCGGCTCCTCCATCTTCTCTGAGCATCCCCTGCCTCACACATCCAGCGGGCCGAGGAATGCTCAACACCCAGGGAGCAGATGTCAGGGCTCAGTTGAGTGGCAGAGACAAATGCCAGCAGTGAGAGGGACAGTGGGGTGACAGGGGCGGGTGGGGCCTGCAGCAAGTTCTAGCGCTCTGGATAGTCTTGAAACATAGGACCTCAACCCACCGCTACTGGACCTTCTGATTCTTCAAAAGTAGCCAGAAATGCAGATTTTTACATGCACTCTCCTGATTTTAAATGTTGATTCAGAGCATCACACACACCATCATGGGCCAGACACAACACACCAGTGGGCTGGATTTGGCCCTTGGGTTGCTAGCCTCTAACGTCTGCTGTGAATACAAGGGAGTGTATGACCCTCTGCCGGGCTGCAGAATGAACTCCCGGCCTCACACGGGGCCGCCACCAATCCTCTAGAGGCCAGCTGGGCCAGGAGGGTGGACAGACAGCTTGCTGCTGAATTTCTTTTTGGCAACCTGCACCGCATTTAGGAAAAGGAGTGGGACCAGCTGGAAGGGAGGTCTGGGGCAGGCAGGGAGAGCTGCCAGGGGAGGGCAGGCCAGGTGGCAGCGGCCCGGCCTGAGGCACGCAAGCCTTGTGTGCGGGGCCGGCCGCCCCAGAGCTGTGCCAGGAAGGAGGACCCAGGCCTATCCTCTCAGGGTTCTGTGAGCAGCCAGGAAAACGACTTCAGCACATGTGGAAGGAGACGAGAGAGGCCGCTGTCTCCCTGGCGCTGGAGGCCTCCCTCTGCCTCCTCGCGGGTCTCACATTCCAACTGGCGGGTGGGCTGGGGGCTGAGGGGTCTCCACGTGTGCCAGGGCCGGCGGCTCGGCTTGATTTAAAATGTGCCCAGAAAGCAAAGCCCCTGCCAGGCGAGCTGCTACAGCAGCAGGTTCCCAAACAACTGAACACATGTCAGACATTACTGGGCCGGCGCTCAAGCCAGGCGGGCCGGGGTCTGGGCCCCACGCTCGGGCCTGCACTCGTCCGCATCTATGGCTTTCACATGTGCTGCGTTTTCCTGTGCCTGTTTAGACTCGGCGCGGGCTGGAGGTGTGCAGCTCCCAGGCGGGCGTCAGGGGGCCGCCAAGGACCCCTTGGCAGAGGGGGTGGTGCTCTGGAGGCTGCAGGGAGATGTGAGCAGAAAAACAGGGGCTGGGGAGCCAGCTGCATCTGCATGAGGGGGTGCCCCAGAGCAGACCTTCTGATTTCTTGCTTTGCACAGACCTGTGCAGACGCTGCCCACCCACCCATCTCTTGGGGGCCGTGGATCTCAGGCTTCCCTGAATCTGCTCGTTTTCTCTTCTGGGCCTTCCCAGGGGTGAGGGCCAAGGCTGGGGCTGGTGTCCTCATCCAGGCGGCTGAGCCTCAGCGGGCACGGGGCATGTGGAAGAAAGAACACGGCCTTGACGCCGTTAGGCCAAGGTCCTGCTCTGGCCTCCATCCCCCCATCTAAAAACCTCTCACAGTCCTCAATACCCCTCACCTGTCGGCACCAAAGCCAGGAAGGGACTCCTGGCTCTTTGCTCTCCCCTACTCCCCATACCCACTCACTCCCAGCAGGCCAATTTCACCTGGAAATCTCTCTGCAAACTGACCGATGGGGCCCCAGCCTGGTCCAGGTGCTGCAGCCCCCTCCTGACAGCCTGGCCTCCCTGGGCAGCCAGAGGGGCTTTGACAAACACGAGTCAGAGCATGAGGTTGTCTCTCAGCAAACCCTGCATGATGCTGCCCACCACGCTCGGGGGAGAGGTACAACATGCAGGTGTGCAGGGCAAGCATCGGCCTGCTCTGTGGCTCCCAAGCAGGCTGGAGGGCACAGGGCAGTGTTTTCACTGACCTCACAGAGGGGCCGCCCACGACCCCGCCTGCCTGTCCCCACGGGGCTGTTGGGGCAGCCCTGTCTCCTCTCTGGATGCAAACCGACATATCTGACAGGCAACATGGGTGTGGGGGGTCACAGCAGGGATGCAGGAGAGCAAGGCCCAACCCAGGGGACACAAGAATGCAAACTAGTGACCCAGCAGCAGCAGGGTGAGGGCAGAAGGGGAATGCAGTGTGAGGGGTTGTGGGCACAGGGGCAGCAGGGTGAGGGCAGGAGAACGCAGTGTGAGGGGCTGCGGGCACAGGGGCAGCAGGGTGAGGGCAGGAGAACGCAGTGTGAGTGGCTGTGGGCACAAGAACAGGAGCATGAAGGCAGAACAGGAACGCAGTGTGAGGGGCTGTGGGCACAGGCAGGCCATCAGGACAGCCTTGCAGAGGGGAGGAGGTGTGAGTGGGGATGGGGCAGGCGAGGGGCCCTGCAGCCCTCTGGAGGAAGGGGAGGACCTTGGCGGGAGGGCAGCACGTGCAAAGGCCCTGAGGTGAGCTCTGGGGCTAGAGAGGAGACTGCAGCGGGTAGGGAACGAGATCAGAGGGCAGACTGTAGCAGACCTCCCAGGCCCTGGGGGTCTCAGGTTTTCACTGGGAGGCAACTGAGGGTCAGTGCAAGGTCCAAACCCGAGGAGAGCCATGAGTTGACGGCCATTCTGGGTGGAGAAGAGACTGGGGGCCAGGGGCTCAGGGGGCCGCAGGGGCCAGGCAAGTGGAGGCCGTGCAGGGTAGGGAGGGTCCAAGTTGGGCCGGGTCCTGACAGTGGGGCCGACAGGACGAGCCAAGAGGTCAGGGTAGGCAGCAGGACAGAGGAGCTGACCTGCACGGTCCCTGGCCTGAGCCATCTGGGAATGGCACCACTGGTCCCCAGGAGCAGCAGTGTTGGGGCAGTGCTGGGAGATACTGGGACGGGCAAGGGGCCCGTGGGACGACCCCCGGACACAGCCCAGGGAGAAATGAACGTGGAGCTTGGGGAGGGGGCCAGGCTACAGTGTCCCAAGCAGGCAGCCACAGCGAGCTGGGGGGTGGGAAGGGATGTGCGGGGAGCAGGTCAGGTCCTGTCCCTTAGAAAGGGGCTGGGGATGATGAGGGACAGGGGGAAAGCCTGGCCCACCTAACTGGGTCAAACTCTTGGAGGCTCCCCTCCTAGAATGTTCTGGGTTTATTCAGCGTCTCTGAAGCCCCCAGCAGCCCCTCAGAAGCACTGTCTGATCCCTGGGGGCACCATGAGCTCTCCCACCCGTGCGCCTTTGCCCAGGCTGTGCCCTCTGCCCGAGATGCCTTCCCTGGGCAATGCGGGGAAATGCCAAGCCCCTGTGGTGTGTTCTGTCCCCCACCCCATGCCCGGCATTTTGGATGTCACCCTACGTCATCGTTCAAACATACGTGTCGTGCTCACTAGATGATGAGCTCTGCCAGGGAAGGAAGGGCCCAATCACCTGGCTGCCTTACCCTGGCCGGCGCCGCCGACGCCCAGGTGTGTCAGGTTGGCTGCAAGGTTGCCAGTGCTGCTGGAGCTGCTGAGTGCGGGGAAGGTGGGCTCCTCAGGGTCCAACGGGGTCGGAAGCGGGGAGGGGAAGTGGATGTTGGTCAGGTCGGGCAGGGAGCCCCCCGTGTTGTGGGTGGCAGGGATCAGGGCTGTAGTGTTTTCCTGGTCGGCGGATGGAAAGATGCTGGGGAAAGGCCAAACAGAGGGGGAGGTGAGCTCTCAGGACAGTGGCCGGGCTTGTTCTCCCCCAGAAGCGGCAGCAGGGGCAGGAGGGCGCTGGTGCAAAAAAAATCAGGAGGTGCAAAATGACACCCCGTGATTAGGTGCTGCCCTGCTTGAAAAATGGCTGTCAGCCCACATCTCCAATGGGGCCTTAGGAAGCAGCCCATCCCTGCAGGACAGGGTTGGGGGACAGGGGTGGTGAGGGTCCTCTCACTGCCCGGGTGTGTCTGAGGGCTGGCTGTGCCAGGGCTGAGGCTGGGGGCTCTCATCTCGAGTAGGGAAGGTGGGAGTGTCCCCCACCACAGGGCTGGCTGGGTGGCTGCCAACAGCAGGCCCCTCTTGTCGGGACTTGCAGCCTCGTGAGCTGATGAGAAGCTCTGGGGTCGTCCAAGCAGCCCCCCGATCAGCCTTGGGCATGCAGGGCAGGCCCTGCAGAGACTTACTTGATTCCGGGGACCTCGCAGGACTTGGGCCTGGCCCCCGTCTGAAAGAGAAGAGAGCAGAGGCTGAGCTGGCCTCTTCATGCACGTTGCAGCTCCGCGCAGCATGGCTGATCCCTCGAGGGCCAAGAGCCACCCAACAAGAAGCATGAGTCCCACAGACATAACAATCGCCCAGAGGGAGGGCAGCCTGGCGCAGACACGCCCAGAGGCAAAACCAAGAGCTGAGAAGAGAGTCTCCCTATATCTGGTAAGTAAGGAGGGCACAGCCGAGAGGCGATGCGGCCCCTTGTCAGAGCTGGCTTTCGGGGAAGAAGGTGGCTTGCCCACTCTACACCCCCAACTCTGCAGTGGGGCCACTGGAAACCTGGGTGCCCTGAGGCTGACCCCTCATTCCATTCCTGGATCAGGGTGGGCAGGGCCCCTGGGGCAGAGGCTCCTCTGCTCAGCGTCTGTTTGTCCTCGGTGGAGAAGGACATCATGTGTAGTAGCCAGAAAAGGCTTGGACCAGATGCCCTAAGCACACAGAGGGCACTGCCTGCCAGCGGTGCCCCAGCACTGTGCGCGCTCCCACACCCTCGCTCCCAGAGGACAGAGACCCTGGCTGCCCTGTGGGCTGGCCCCAGGGAGAGGGTCCCAGCAAAACTCCGTTGGCAGTGAAACCCCGACTTGCTCCTTTGCGAGTAGAGGACACTATCACCACCCAAGAACTGCAGGCTTCACGCAGGCCCTGGTCTCTCAGTCAAGGACAGAGGGAACTCTCTTCCAATGGTGGCAGACATGACGGGACAGAGCCCCGCTGATGGGGGCTCCGCTGTGTTACCTTCCCTAAGTCCCCGTCTGTCTCCTGGGCCCTTGGGTCCGTGTGCTCTTTAGGGATTATCAGACAAGCAGGTGGCCTTGCCGCACACAGTGAGGAGGGACACTGGGCTGGCACGGACTGGGGAGTCCGAGGGGTGGCATGAGACCAGCAGGCGTTAAGCCTCTGCAGGGAACACCAGCAGGACGGGTTTCTACTTGGCGACGGGCTTCTTAATTCTGAGAGTAAACACTCGCTTCATTATTGGATTTTTGCAAAGAACTCTGACAACGACTTTCCTTTTTTTTTTTCTTTTGTGAGGATGATCAGCCCTATGCTAACATCTGCCAATCCTCCTCTTTGTTTTTTTTCCTGAAGAAGACTGGCCCTGGGCTAACATCCGTGCCCATCTTCCTCCACTTTATATGGGACACAGCCACAGCATGGCTTGCCAAGCGGTGCGTCGGTGCACGCCCAGGATCCGAACCAGCGAACCCCAGGCCGCTGCAGTAGAGCCCACGCACTTAACCGCTTGCGCCACCGGGCCGGCCCCTGACGACGACTTTCTAAAGAATCTTTTCAAAAGCATTCCAGGGACCAGCCTGGTGGGAGAGCAGTTAAGTTCGCATGCTCCACTTTGGCAGCACGGGGTTCAGAGGTTCAGATCTCGGGTGTGGACCTACACAGTGCTCATCAAGCCATGCTGTGGTGGCATCCCACGTATAAAGTAGAGGAAGATGAGCACGGATGTTAGCCCAGGGCCAATCTTCCTCAGCAAAAAGAGGAGGATTGGCAACAGATGTTAGCTCAGGGCTAATCTTCCTCAAAAAAAAAAAAAAAGCATTCCATGAACGTTATGGAGAAACTAATGGATTTCTAAACAGTATTAAAAATTCACCCACTGTGCCCACCCCACCCCCAATGAATCCAACAGAACTCCTGTACTGACATCCTCACCGACACCTGGTTCCCAGCAGGTGAAAGGAGCTTCCCCATGATGCCGGGCTCTGCCGCCCTCTCCCCGCTCCCAGGAAGGTGGGGGGTTCTCCTCCCTGTCACGACACTCACCATCTTTGCCTTCTCTATGGCAGCACCACATTCTGCTTGTAAGGATCCTGATGTCCTTACTTACCCACCTCTCTGCACCTAGATGTTTCCGTTGTGTTCTCACTTTGTTCGGCCTTAGAACTCTGAGTATTTTTTCTCTGAGTATAAAAACCATATGCATTCCTTGTGCAAAACTGGAACAGGTAGGCAGGGATAAAGGGCCAATGGCAGTGCCCACACCTGCACAAGAGGATGCGCCCCACTCGCGTGTCTGCCCTCGGCCTGGTTCTACACACCCAGGCGTCTGTCCGTAGGCATCTGTGCTGCTGTCTTCATGCCCTTCTAACAGCTTATCCTGCTCTCTCCACACAAGAGTATCATCACGAGTATCTCTCACACCTTTACAATGCCTCCAAAAATCCCAACCCAACACGAGTGGAGCTCTCCACATGAGGGACTGAGGATAATTTCCTTATAAATCCCCTC
Organism: Diceros bicornis minor; assembly: GCF_020826845.1. Lineage (NCBI taxonomy): Eukaryota > Metazoa > Chordata > Mammalia > Perissodactyla > Rhinocerotidae > Diceros > Diceros bicornis. The sequence continues at coordinate 6,319,245 of NC_080759.1, read as the reverse complement.
CTGTTGAACATTCAGGTTGTTTCCAGTGGATTTCTGAACACATGCCTTTGAGGAACACATGGCTGTTTGCGTGTTCATCATCTCGCTATGATTTCCCGGAGGGATGAGGAATTCATATGTTGTCTCTTTCACCACAACATGACCAGCAATGGGTTTTAATTCGTTTTTTTTTTTTTAACATTCAAAATACCTTTAGTGCTAAGTGTATCTTGTTCTATTCAAATTCTTTGAAATCTGTATTCATGGCACAAATTCTATCTGATCACTAGACGTTTTTATAGACTGAACTTGAGAAATTTGTTTCTAGACCTGGAAATAATACAGAAATCTCAATCCAATTGGGACTTCGAGTAGGCTTTGCTCTCTAACAAAAGCTGTGGTTATTGTGCAAATGAATGGAAGTCTATGTTTAAGGACGACTGTAAACATTTATAAACACTGATAACTACCCAATGCTGTGGGTTAGTAGGGAGATCACAGGCTAGGAATTACGAGGTCTAGGTTCTAAACCCTGAGCATCCACACAGCCTTGGGCAGATCACCTAACCTCCCTGGCTTCAACTTCTTTTTTTTTAAATTGAGGTATAATTGACATATAACCTTAGTTTCAGGTGTACAATATAATGATTTGATACCTGTATACACTGTGAAATGATCACCACGGTAGGTCGACTTAACACCCATCCCCAGATACAACAACATGGAATGTGTCGTGAATTTGCGTGTCATCCTGTGCAGGGCCGTGCTGATCCTTATACTGGTCCAGCTGTAGTGTCTGTGCTGCCGAGGCGAGCACAGGCTGGAGTTCTCTGGTTTCCGCCAACATGACAGGCTTGCCTACACGCCTGGCCGACTCCAAGTGAGGATCACACTCCAGGGAAGGCACAGGCCCCCACGTGCTGCTTCGCCATCTTCACCAGGGCTGTGCTTAAAAGCAACAGGAAGGAAAGCTGTTTTCGAAAGCCCCGGGCCCTTACCTTCTTGGTATCCCACGCCTGCTTGGAAAGGGTCTTGTCTGTCTCCGACGTGGTCTCCTCCATGCCCGGGACTGTTAACAGTAAGACTGCAGGGGGAGAACAAGAGTCAAGAGAGGAATCTCGGGGCAGCCCTGTGGTGGCACCAGGAAGGCGCTTCCCTGACATCACAACCACGATGAGACTGAAACTGCCCCACAGAAACTTCTGGGGATACAACTAAAGTACAAAAAAGGATTTCATTAAAAAAACAAAAACAAACACAAACTTTAAAGAATAGCTGAGAACCTCTCTCTGCCTCCTGTAAGTGGCTGCCTTGCCCCACGTGCCCCACCTGCCCTGTCGCCTCCTGCCTCACCATCTTGGGCTATCAGCACCAAGCACAGGGGCCCAGGCCCCACATCGGCAGAGGCTGGGCTGATGCACCCATAGCAGCTGCAGCCCCACGAGTTAGTCACAATGCCAGCCAGCCCAAGAGGAGGGGAGGAGAGGAGGGAAGGTCTGAGGGACTGGACAGGCATCCTTCGAGGCCCTGGAACCAGCTGTACCTGAAGGCTCCTTTACTTGGACTTTTCAGTTAAGGTGAGATTAAACATTTTATGTGACCCAATTTCTTCACGCCTGCTGGAGGTTCAGTTTTCCCCTTGCAATAGAGCCATAACAAGCATAGCTAGCTGGGTCAATTCCTCCTCCTTGATACCTGGGCGGAGGGATGGGAGGGCAGCCAGGCTAACCCCTAACCCTGTCACCACATGGGCCCCTTCTAGAGAAACAGGGACAGGTGACATGTCTCCTCTCCTCCCTCAACAACTGGACTGTGAGCTGCCAGGGCTCCTGAGGGCAGCTCCCTTCCACAGTCACAGAGTGTCCAGGGATGGTGATGCCTGCCCGCCCACCTATGGGGACCCGCCAGGGAGACGGCGCCCTCAGAACTGTCCCCAGCATCAGAGACAGGAGGAAAGTGACAGGCGCTGTGTCCGTTCTTGTCACTCCTGGGTGTCTGGAATCCTTGTTTTCATTAGGGAAACATTTTCTTCCGCAATCTCGCCTTTGCTGCCCAATGAGCTGGGATCCCAGGAATACTGTGTGCGGACAGCCCCTGCGCCCCAAGGGGTGAAGTTCTGGTTGACAATCCTTCTTCTATCAGCAGAATCTCCCTGGTATGTTTAGATACTCACAGAGTGAAATGCTATCAAAAGAGCAGTAAGCATCTGGGTCAGTGTATGTGACTAATCCTCTGGTTTCAGTGTCTCAGGGCAAATCAGGTCCGTGTGGGGTTTTCTGAGGCTGGCCTCATAACACTGTACTCCTCTCTCGGGGTGACACTGCCCCAGTTTTTAAGATGGCATATACCCTACTGAAAGGTCCTGTGGACTCTGCCTCCACGCCTGGCTCCAAGGAAAGACCAGGGGCCTGGGCACAGATGTGCCCCAGCTGCAGGGATGTACGCATGGCCCAGTTGGAGGGGAGGCTCTGGGTAAGATTTAGGGAACAGCCAGCCTCTTTCCTACCCAACATAGCCAGGACGGGCCCAGGGGCTGTGGGCCAGGAGGGTTCTGAGCAGTAGAGCCAGGAAGCAGTCCAGTGTGAAGCCCTGGATCAAGCAGTAACTGAAGCTGAACATCTAGCCCTGGACTGTTGGCCATGAGCTGATAAATGCCCCTTTTGCTTGGGCTTGCTGCCCCTGACATATGAAAGAATCTGCAAGGCTCCCAGACTGCGTGGCCGTGCCCTGAATCCATGAAGAGAAGCCAATGTGAGTTTGCAGGGGCTGTTTTCTCTGCCTAGAAATCTCCTATGCACTCCTCAAAACCCAACTCAAGTAGCGCCATCTCTGAAGGATAATTTCGCTGGATAGAGTATTCTTGGCTGATAGTTTTTGTCATTCGGTATTTTGAATATATCATTCCAATCTCTCCTAGCCTATAAGGTTTCTGCTGAGAAATCTGCTGAAAGCCTGATGGGGGTTCCTTTGTAGGTTATTTTCTTCTGTCTTGCTGCCCTTGTTTCTTTGTCATTGACTTTTGCCAGTTTTACTATGATATGCCTTGAAGAAGGTCATTTTGCATTGATGTCATTAGGAGTTCTATTGGCTTCATGTACTTGTAAGGCCAGTTCCTTCCCCAGGTTTGGGAAGTTCTCCGCTATTCTTTCTTTATGCAAGCTCTCTGCTCCTCTCTCCCTCTCTTCTTCCTCTGAAAGACCTATAATCCTTATGTTACTTTTCCTAATTGAGTCGGATATTTCTCGGAGAATTTTTTTTTTTTTTAAATCTTAGTTCTCTCTCCTCCTCCACTTGCATCATTTCCAGGTTTATATCTTCAAGGTCAGTGATTCTCTCCTCCATAAGGTCTACTCTATTTTTTACGCTTTCTACATTATTTTTTACCTCATTAATTGTGTTCTTCATCTCCAGAATTTCAGTTTGGTTTTTTTTTAGAGCTTCAATCTCTTTGGTGAAGTATTCCTTCTGTTCACTAATTTTATTCCTGAGCTCACCGAACTGAGTTTTGTTGTAACTCACTGAGTTTCTTAATGACAACTACTCTGAATTCTCTGTCAGACTGTAGTCTTCTGTGACCTCAGGTTTGGTTTCTGGAAAGTTGTCATTTTCCTTCTGCTCTGCAGTGTTACTGTAGTTCTTCATGGTGTTTGATGAGCTGATCCTCTGCTGGTGCATTTGTGGTAGTAACCACCTTCTCTTACTTGGGTGTGGCTTTGGTTACTTTGGTTCTGGTCAGCTGGATCTCATGTTCCTCCACTGGCTCTCCGCGGGCTTGGGTGCTGCTGTTCCCCAGTTGTCTGGGGGTGCTGGTTGCACAACTGCCACGGGTGCTGGGTTCATGGTGTTGCTGTCACTGATGGGGGCCTGGGGACCCGGGGACTTGTATGCAGCCCCACTGATGGTGGAGCTGGTGTCAGCAGTGCTGCTACTGGGGGCTGGGGGCTCCTGCCTTGTCTGCTCACAGTTGTGTGAGCTAGGCCACCACCACTGCTGCCCCGGGGGTGTTTTGCAAATGCGGGGTGCCACTAGCCACCAATGCAAGTAGCGCCATCACTGAAAGTTTCCCTGAGCCCCTCCCCTTGTCCCACAGCACCCACTGAGTCTTTCTCTGCAGGTCTGTCCACCCAGGAGCTTGCAGCCTCCTCTGGGAACACACGGGCCACCTGCTGGACTTGTCTGACCCGAGGAAAGACGCCCACGTGCCCTGCCAATACCTCTTTTCTGGTGTGCATCCTGGGACCCGCCTGTAAAGGGCTCTGGCTGGGTGGGCGTCATTGTGCTCTGGTGCAGGGCAGAGTCAGAATTGGTCCTGGTGAAGAGGAGAGAGAGTGAGCCTGGGCCCCAAAGGGGACAAAGGGATAGTCCTGGCCCCACTCTACCCAGTGGGACAGGGTGGCAGTAGTGAGTCACTTTTGTGAGCTGTGGCACATAAGCAAAACCCTAAAGACAGTGTTCTCAAAAACCCACAGGAGTGACTGTGGTTTTTGTCTGCAAAGCCTTTGAGAACAGGAAGCTTCAGCAGAGACGTTCCCCCATTCCTAACCAGCCCTTGCCCAGCCCAGCCCTTCCGTGGGCTTCTCAGCATTAAGTAAAGGATGGTGCCTTTCTCCTGAAACCATCTGGAGAGGGGCCCAACAGTCCCACAGTGGCCTAGCCTGGGGTTACGAGCCCACAGACTGTGATCACTGGTCCCCTTCTGATGACAAACACCAACGGGCAAGGCCACCCTCAAGGATGCTCAGTTACAAACCAGGTGTGATGGGAGGGAAGAGGAGGCAGTGACATGAGGCTCGGAGAAGGCCCCAGAAGGAATGCAGCCTCCTGAGGGGCCCCTATGGGGGAATGGCTAGGGAAGGTCTTGCTCACCAGCCCAAATGCTGCCAGGAGCTCCGCCCTCTGCCCCGGAGACAGGGTGACCGAATCTGACCCAGCTGCAGGTGCCTGGAGGGAGGGTCCCCAAAACAGCCCCTCAGCTGCCCAGGGGATCTGGGCAGACACGCAAAGGGCAGGTCCAGCTGCACAACTGGCAATTCGGGGATGGCAACAAGAGCCACAAGGACGCAGTGTGGACCTCCCAGCCACTAAGAGTGAAATGGAGGGAACAGTTCAAAGAGAAAAGAGCAGTTACAAAGGACTGGGCCAGCTGAGTCTGACCCAAGGGCTGGCCGAGCAGTGAGGAGCCAGTCAGGGCCCTGGCCTCGCCCACCAGCTGTGTGTCCCTAAGCAAGTGTTCTGGCTTTTCTGTGCTCAATTTCCTTATGTCTAAAATGGGGAGGATAACACCACTTACTTCACAAAGTTCTGTGCATCTTATATCAATTAATGTACATGATGGTTGATACGGGGCCTAATATATGAAATGTGCTTGACAGGTATTTAACTGCTAATATTATATCACATATTATGAATATACGCGTGTGTGTATATATTTTCTTAAACAACTTGCTTGCTTTTGGTCTTTGTCTACTGAAATCACCTACGTATATATTTGGTGTATGTGTGGTAAATATATGTAACATAAAATTTACCATTTTAACCATTTTTGAGTGTATACCTCTATGGCGTTATTACATTCACGTTGGTGTGCACCTATGCTACTATAGGTATTTACATTAACTGTATTATTGTTATTTTAGACCTTTCTAGATGATGGCATTAGGGGTGTGTTTTTCTTTCTTTCAGATACCTTTACGTATTTTCCTCATCTTCTAGTAATAAATATATAATACTTTTATAATCGCACTTTCAATGGCTGCTTAGGAATGTGGGAAACCACTCACAACATAATATTAAATGAAAAAAAGCAAGCTCCAACACTGAATATCCAACACAATCCCAACTATGTTTAAAAATACACACACACACACACAAACACACACACACACACACACACACACAAACAGAAAGCAAACAAAAACTCTGGAAGACCCCAAAGCTGTGACCTCATTGTTATAGGGATAGACCTGGTTTCTAGAAACTTCTGGATGCTTCTTAGTTTGTCACTTGTAAGCGACTGTGTATTATTGGTTTTCCGAGCACGACCACAAAGAAAGTTTGGTTTTGTTTTCAATGAGAAGGCTGCGGGTAGCTCTGGGTCACTGACCTTCTCCAGCTGGTGTCTGCGGGCGGCGAGAGGTACACGGTGCCGTACGGGCAGCTGTCTGCGTGAACATGAGTTAAGGGGACAGCACTGTCAGCTTAGGCCCGGCCCCGAGTCCCAGGAACCCCCGGCCGGCCAGCCTGCACAGCCAGGCTGTTGGGAGCCGGCAAACAGCTGGGGCCGTGGGGCGGGGGCCTTTCCTGCCTGGCTGCAAGCAGCCCCCAGGGTGTGGCCCTGTCCACCTAGCACTCAGCACTCACCCACTGTGAGCACACGTGCGCAGTGCACCCATTCCAAGAGGGGCCTCGGCTGCGAAACCAGGCCTGCGGGGCAGTGGGGAATCTAACTCAGCTGACCCGTCTTGACTCTTAACTGTGGGCCAAGGGGACAGCTCCCGGGGCCCGAGGGCTCAGTCTGGGGCCCAGCTGGTTGGGCTCCCCCAGCCACGGAAATGAGAATGGGGAAAGATCAGGCTTCTCTGTTCAAGAGAGCCGGCGGGTCCCGGCAGTGGCGGGTCAGACTCTGGCGATGGGAGGGGCCTGGCTGGCCAAGTTGGGGGTAGGGGTGGGACTCCATGGATCTCTCTGCTTGGCTGAGGTGGGGAGGTGAATTCTGCAGCCTGCAGAGATCAAGTCTCCCTTGGATCTGTCTAGGTCTGGCTCAGACCTCCTCGGCCCCACTACCTTGGCTGGGCTGCCCTCCATGCTGTCCATCAACTCAGCCTGGACACACAGGTGCTCTGCTCACAGCCTTCCTGGGCCACTGCCCAGCTGGGCAACCAAGTGCAATGTGGTCCGGCCTCACCTTCCCCAACTCCCACCTCAGGCTGTGTGCTCCCGCAGCCACCTCTGCGTCCTTGTTTCCTGTGCCCCCACCTACCCCACAAGCCTGGCGAAAGGGTCTTCAAGGAGCCACAACACCTCCTCCAAGAAGTCCTCCCGGGGGCCCTGAAGGCTGGGGCAGCCTTGATTCCATCGCCAGAGCCAGCAGTGGGTGGCTCCATCAGCTAGACAAATTCTGGGTCTGGCAGTCGCCAATAGGGCCCGGACCCCTCACCCATGCACATCCTTTAGGAGAAGGATATCTGCCGTCCATGTTTGTCTACTGACAGGGGCCGGCGGTGTGGGGAGCCGAGCCGGCTGCGCTCCCGGTACACTCTGTCTACCAGCCCGTGGTGCCGGGTGGTCCGGCTGGTGTCCAGGCCCGAGGACTGGAAGGGTGTCTGGGGAGGGGAGGGGGCCGGAAAGGGGAGGGAGGGGTGGAAGGAATGGGAAAAAAGAGAAACCCAAAACACCGTTATCAGCTGTGGCCTGAGATCTGACCCCAGCTCTGCCCTGAAGACCTGACCTCAGGGTCCCCGCTCCCATGACACCTTCAGCCACCACTCCACAGCTCAGACGGGCTTCCTCCTGCAGCCTCAGCCCCCCGGCCTCTGAGCACTGCAGGGGTGGGGGCGAGCCAGGAGTCCTGGGCACCAGGGCGGCAGGCGTGCAGTACAGCTGGCATGCACGGGCCAGGCAGAGCGGCGCAAGCTCGGGGCCCGGTGTCGGCTGGGGTACCAGGGTTGCAGACGGCCTGAGCGCCCCTCCAGCCTCTCCAGGTGCAGATAGGCCTCTGCCTTCTCTCTCCGGGCCTGGCCGGCCTCCTCTCCCCACCTACGTCATCCCTGGAGGGGCTTGCCAAGAGACAGCCCTGGGGCTTCCAGCCGAGGATGTCGAGGGGCCCACCTGGCCAAGTGCTGGCTCCCTGGAGGCTCCTCCTTCAGCCCGGGTGGGCTTGATGGAGACTCAACCCCCATGCACCCTCCCCAGACCTCATCCAGGCATTGCATGAGGCACCACCGGGAGCCAAGCGCAGGCGCCTTCCGGAGCCCTCGCCCACAGCTTGGCCGGATGGGGCTTCCTTCCAGCACCTGGGGCTGGCACGAGGCCCCTGGCCAGGCCCTGCTCTCCCTCCTGGCTCCATGCCCCTAGGGCCCCCAGGAGCCTGCTCTCTGCCTGCCCTGGCACCATGGGGCCTCTAGCCATCTGACTAGAGGACAAGACAGGCGGCCTTAGCCAGCTCTGGACACAGCCAGTTCCCCCACCCGGCCATCTGGTCCTTGGGCCCTAATGTCTTCTCTGGGCAGCTGGGCAAAAAGCAATTTCCTTCTGGAAGACTGCCACTGGCTGGAGTCACTGTTCCTCCCCACCCGTCCAAACACCCCGGCCAGCATCAGGGTGACTGCTCTTCCTGGTCCGGGGACCCCCGTCTCTCTCTGACCTGGTAAGGACCCTCCAGCTTGGGTCTTTCTGCACCTTTGCCTCCCAAAGGCTGCGGGGCTGGGAGACAGCCATGACTGAGGGAGGGTGGGGACCTTGCCATCCGGGCACGGACACCGGAGGGCAGGGGCTGTTCATCTCCTCCTAGAGATTCTTGGAAGGCCAGAGGGGAAACTGAGGTGGCTGAAGCAGAGCCAGAGGCAGAGAAAAGCTCGGGCCCGGCCACAGCCTGGCTCACCAGGCCACGTCTAGGATCCACGCACACGCATGTATGTGTGTGTCACAGGAATGAACCGTGCAGCATTGATGTGCATGCTCGGATCCCCAGGTGGAGGTCTCTCAACGCGACCACAAGCACGGCCCCAGATGGGGGTGCAGAGCAGATCTGTTTCCGTTTGGTGGACGGGACACCACCCACTGGGCCATGGGGGCTAGGGGGGTGGCCACACAGGAACACCCAGCACCCACGCTGGGGACACGGCTCAGGGGCTGGGTGGCCTCAGCCCAGGGGCTCATTTACCAGAGAGACAGGAGCCGCTGCCAGGGCCTCCCCCAGAAATCCGCTGGGCTGAAAATGCAAAGAATCGAGACTTTGAGACATTCCTGCCTCGCCCAGGCCCCCGTGCACCCTCAGCCCGAGGGGGCTCTACACCGACCCCAGGCAGGGCCAAGCTGGGGGCTGCCCAGAAAGATGCTCTCCTCAAGGGAGGAGGAGACACAGGAAACAGAGAGGAGAGATGGGGAGGAGGGAGAGAAGCGAAACGAGGGGGCCTTGACCGAGAGGCCAGGCTCTGGGCAGACGGGGTCCGGGCAGCGGCCCACACATCTGCTCTGATGAGGAGGGGCTCGCCCCGGGGCCCAGGGAATGCAGAGGAGGCATCCCCTTGGGGGCCGGGAGGACCCCAAGCCAGCCTGGGGGACCCTGGGCAGTGCCCTGCTGTGTCCTGGGGCAGCGTGGGAGGAGTAGGAGCTGGGGAGCGACTCAGGTGGGCAGGTGGGGGACTGAGCTCCCCAGGGACCTGCCCAGCTCCACCTGGCCTGTCAGCACGTGGACAGACACGGCTGTTTCCAGGGCCCTGTCCCAGCAATGGACCTGTCCCTGCAGAGCCCAGACATCGTGCCAGGGGTGGGCTCACCTCACCCCAGCTTCCACCTGCAGACCAGGGCCAGGGCATGGCCTGGGGGAAGAGGCCGGCCCTACGCCTGGGCGGTGGGCCTTATCTCACATTATTTATGATAGGGATGTGCACAGCGGCCCTGCGGCCTGCGGGAGCCACGCTGTGTGGGTCTCTGCCAAGAAACGTTTGCAGACAAGTGGGGTCAGGCCACGGGGCCTCCTTCTGAGAATTGCTGGGCTTGCGGATTAGTGAGGCGGGACAGAGCCAAGCCCCAGAGGCCCCGAGCGGTTCCCGCTGCCGCACAGCCGGCCAACAGGTGTAGTGGCTGCCGAAACGCTCAAGGCCAGACCACGGCCTCGCTTCAGGGTCTGCTGACAGGGGCCGGGCCAAGGGGATCCAGGAGAGCACCGGGGCAGGAGAGGAGTAGGCGGTGGGGCAGGGTAGTGACCCTAGCTGTCCGCAGTGGCCATCATGCACACATGCTTGGGCTGTGGCCAGGGCAGGGTCTGGAGTGCAATGCGCCCCAGGTGGGAGGCAGTGCGTTTGGATGGGGGCTCACCTGGAAGGGCAGATCCACGGTGCCACTCCCAATCTGGTTCACGTTGGGCAGGGACCCGCCGTAGTACTGGCCACGGCTCGGGCCCAGCTGCAGGTACTGAGATTTCTGGAGCTGGAGCTGCAAGAGAGAAGCCAGCAGCTGCAGTGGGGCCGGGGGGCCCTCTCGAGCACACCCCACAGAGTACCACCCCCAAGGGCCCCGAAAGAACCCCAGCGATGGGGTCAGTGGCACCAGTCACAGAGGGTGGGGACCTCGTCACTCAGATTCTTAGAGGAGCCACGTGCCTCTCTACCATAAATGGCAGAACCAGAAACCCAAGGTGCCCTGGCCAGCCCTCCCCAGAACTCCATTAACTTGGGGGAGGCTTGCTGGCGGGCTCGGCCGGTTTGTGAATGAGTGAGAGTATCCATGTACCTGGAGCCTGCAGCCCGAGGAGGCGGCCCCTCACCCCCCCGGGGGAGCCATTTCTTATCACTGCCAAAGTCTACGTTCCTGGGGCGGAGGCCAGAGGCTGCAAATTGACCCCCAGACACAGGAGAAATCGTCTTTCCAATGGCCTGAATCAGAGCGGCCGTCTCAGAAGCACAGTGCTGGCTTTCCAGGGGCAGGATGTGCAGTCCCTGCGGCAGCACACAGGGCAAGCGGGGCTGCCAGAGCCCGTCTGAGCTCTATGGGGTCCTGCCCAAGCCCCCTCCCTGTCCTGCCGCCTCACAGGGGCCAGGCCCAGTGGAGGGCCTTTATCTGGGCTCGCTGCAACCCTGCACAGCCCTCCGCCTGGCACTTGCATGGGGATTTGTCGCGTGGGCCGGCCTCAGAACTAGGAGCCTGGGGCTCCCTTACCGGCCCCGGCTGCCTCGGCTGCCTCAGAACGGGACTGGGACCCGGCCTCTTCTCCCTCGAGCAGCCAATTCCACTTGCCCTGGATCAACGGCAGATGCCCCTGACCTGGTCAGCACCACCAACGGCCCTTGGGGCCGCAGGTCCACAACGCCTGTCACACTGCCATAGGAGACAGGCTCCGTGACCGAGGGCAGCGGCTGGGCACGTGGGGAGGGTGGGCGTCCGCTCCGGCCAGCTGGGCGGTTGCTAGGGTCGACGGTGTATACACAACAAGGCCAGTTCATGTTCCCTCGCAAACAGCTCCTGGCAGTGCTCCATGAGCTGGCCGCCCGCACCGCCCTGCTCTCCCACACTGGCCCCAGCTTCCTGGGGGGCCTCGGACACCGGAGGGGGAAGCGAAGCTCAGGAACTGGCCACCCGCCCAGCCGAGCACCTCACCTAGGTAAACAGCTGTTTCCTCGAGCCGCGGTGGAGCCGAGGAGACTGACCTTTCTTGCTCCTTTGCGGTTGGTTCTCAGGCGCCTGCGGGGCCAGGCCCAGGGTCTGTCTCTGACGGCTGGGGACACTCACCGTGAACACCCCACTGTGTCCCTCCCCACAGTCATGAGGGATAAAACAGGCCAGATCCTGGCCAGAGGGACAGGGAAGCCCAGCGTGGTGGGCAGAGGTCACCTCCAAGCTGAAACCACCCCCCATGCCCTCCTTGCGTCTGAGCTGTGTGGCAGGAGCCTGCGCTGTGTCCGCCTCTCAAGAACCATGTGGCCCTGGAGGGCCATGGCCCTCTTCTGGGCCTCAGTTTCCCCTCCCCCAAGTGGGCTGTCCAGGCGAGTGTGCATGCAAATGCCTGGCGTGTGATACAGGAAGTACTCACACCACATGCACTTTCATCACAGGCTGACCCACCAGCTCTGGAACCCCCACGTCGAAGGCAAACACTCCACAAAGCTGCCCGGTCCCGGGCCAGACGGAGCCCAGTGCTGAGGATGAGCTACAGGATCGGGGACTGACAGGACGCTCACAGCCTGCATGCTGCTGCAACACTGGCCCACCTGGGCCCACCTCTGTCCAAACCTCTCTCTCCGATGGCCCCCCACCCCCCGCCCACTTTGCTATGGAACTGTCAGACTGCAGGGGCATGGCCTCTGGGTCTGGAACGCATGCATGTGGGGGCGCTGTTCTTCCTTTGGGGGACCCCGTGTGCATCCTTGGTTGCAAGTGGGGCTGCGCAGGAAGGAGTTAACCTGGCCCACAGAGGTCTGGCCTTTGCCCCCAGCTCCCGGGAAGGGGAAGCCCTCAGAAGGTCCTTGCTGCTAAGAGTGTCTTTGCTGGCCTGGGGCCACAGTGGGTGGTCTGCGTCAACAGTGTGATTTAGGGTGGGGGTCTTGGGCCATGTGGCATCAGCTCCCCTCCGCAGGGGCTGGAGATGGAGGTCAGCCACGTGGGTAGTCAGCTGGGTCTGCACATATGAGCCCCAATAAAAACTCTGGACACTGAGACTCAAGGAGCCTCCCTGGATGGCAGTACACCATGCATGTTGTCACACATTGGTGCTGGGAGAAGCGCTGTTCCCACAACTCCATGGCGAGGGGACAACCAGAAATTCCATGCATTGGACTCTCCTGGACGCCACCCCATGCACCCCGTCCCTTTGCCGACTGCAATTTGTGTCCTCTCGCTGTAATAAACTCTAAGTGTGTGTAGAATGGTTTTCAGTAAGTTCTGAGAGCTTCTAATGACTGTTGACCTGAGTGTGGTCTTTGGAACACTCCAATTCTGCAGTTGGTGTCAGACATGAGGGTGGTCCGGGGGACCCCCTAACTTTGCAGGAGCTGAATGCTCTCTCAGGCCTGGCTGGGAACCCCCAGGAGCAGGGTCCAGGGGTGAGGAATTGCCAGACTGAGGCTCCACCCATGGACCTGCTGCCTCAGAGGGAGGATAGCAGAGTGACACCATGGACAGAGTCTGACAAGCCGCTGGTCACTGAAGCTCATGCCTCTTCCCGCTGCCAAGCCATGGTCCCTCAGGCATCTCTCTGCCCAGCGGCCCTCACTCTGTGACCACTCAACAGCACTTCCCCTTGACCCTGCCAACAGAGCTCCATGAACCCAGCATCCAAGCCAGGGCCTGTCACTCAGCAGAACCCACTGGTGGAACAAACCTACGAACACGTGAGTAAGTGAATAAACGAACACCACCATTCCCATACTCAGGGGCTGACTTTCACAAGCCAGATGAGAGGCCCGTCTGGAGGCCACGAAAGGACCTTTCAGGATGCCAACACAGCTCCCGATGCCCGTATGGAGGCTTGGGGCTGACACAGGGCTCAGAGGCCTCCCCTCCCCCTGCCCTGTCCTCATGGCTGCTGGCCATGGCGGGGCAGGCAGGGAAGTGAGGCCTGGACAAGGCTGTTGTATGCTGGAGACCACCCGCTGGAAAGGGAGAGCTTCAGCTCCCTGGACTCCTCCTTGCTTGTGGCCTGTGAGTCAGACAGCTCCAGGTCTGAGAAGGGCTCCCTGACTCTGAGAGTGGACCGCACATTAGATTCAGAGGGCCTGAGCTGAGGGTGGGCAGGCGCCCCATTACCACGCTTTTGCTGTGGCCTCCCTGCCCTCCACTCTCCCCACTCTTTGTTCCCTCTGGCCGCTTGGCCCCAAAGCACCCCATTTGTGGCCCCCTAGGGCCTCAGCCTATGACAGCCCCCCTTCGACACCCATCCCAGAGGGGCCTCCCTGACACCCTGCCCAAGGTACAGCCCCCCAAGTCGCTATCAGCCTCTGGCTTTGCTGTTGTTGTTTTTAATAAAGTTTTCATTGTGAAAGTTGCAGATTTACAGAAAAACAGCAAAGATACTACAGAGTCCCTGAATATCCCTTACCCAGCTACCCTCTGACCTCACTGGGCCAACGCTAAGAAAACGACTGCGGTGCAGCTCCACCGACTGAGCCTATTTACTTGCCTCTTGGCTTCTCTAACCATCTTCGCTGTGTCTGAAATGCCTTTGCTCGTGACCCTGGCCACCATCCCCATCCCATACCCACAGACAGTGGGCACCTGAAACTCACGGTCTGCTGGTCATGCTGTGTCCAGTGCCAGGACTGCATATAGCCATGCTGGACCCTTGGCAAGTGCTGCTATGTGTCTGGCCTCGCCTCCCACCTGCCTGCTGCAGCCCTGGATCTTTCCAGATCAACAGTCCCATCCGTGCCTCTCAAATTTTCTTGCCCTAAGGTTTGAACCAATGGGCCGAGCAGTGCCAGACCCCGGGGATCAGAGGCATCTCAGGGCTGAGGACAACAGGGCCACAAAGGATGACCGGGAAGCACAGCGCAGACATCAGCCATCCTGTGCTCAGTCTCCCCGCCCCGAGTGTACAGATGGCACCCCAGGTGTCCCTGAGCCCCCGCTGTGGGGCATAGAGCCCTTCTGAAGTCTCAGCACATTTACGCATCAAGCCGACCCTGTCGTAAGTGTCCTGGGGCTACCAGAACACACTACCACAGAATGGGTGGCTTAAAACAACAGCAATTTACTGTCTCACAGTTCAAGAGGTGGAAGTCCAAAATCAAGGTGCAAGTAGGTTGGCTCCTCCTGGAGGCTCTGAGGGAGGATCTGTTCCAGGCCTCTCTCAACTTCTGGGGGCTCCAAGCGTTCCTTGGCTCATGGCTGCATCACTCCCATCTCTGCCTCCATCTCCTGTGGTCTTCTTTGTGTCTGTGCCTCAAATCTCTCTCTTTTGTCTTATAATAGTACCTGTCATTGGATTCAGGCCCACCTTAATCCAGAATGATCTCATCTCAAGACCCTTAATTATATCTGCAAAGGCCCTCTTGCCAAATAAGGTCACATTCCCAGGTCATAGGAGTGAGCACGTAGACATATCTTTTGCAGGGGACACAATTCAATCCAAGACAGGCCCTCTGAGGGAGGCAGCAGGACACTCCACTTTCTAGATGGGAAAACCAAGGCTCGGTGGCTGAGGGAACTGCCCAGGGCCACCCAGCTCAGAAGTGGCCAAGCGGGGCACAGACCCCACTCCTGGAACTTGACCCCTGCGTGACCCTGTGGACCAGTGGGCGGTTGGGACCGCAGAGTGCCACAGAGGCCACGTCGCATCTTGACAAGAGTGTCCAGCTCCTCTGAGAGCTTCTGGTCACAGCACCAACCTGACGATGACTCTACACGTGGGCTCTATCATGGGCAAGCCCAGTACAGGTCTCCCTATAAAAATCCGCCTGTGGACCTGCCTCGGCCCTGAGCCCCTCGTTTCCAGGCAGGGCCCCCTCCCCCGACACACAGCCTGTGCCCAAGGTCCCCATACACAAAATCCTTCTCCCCTCTCCCTGCCCAACACCCACTTCCCCTGCAGAGCCCTGTGTAAACAGTGGCCTCTCTGGCCTCCCCTAGCCCCCTTCCTGACAGGATCCCACAGGGCCTCGCCCAGCACAGCACGCAGCCCTGGCCTCTGTCCATGCCCACGCCCCTACCGGACACGGCCCCTCATTCTGGTGGCCTCCAGGTGGCTGAGGAACGGGGGCCGGTGGCCCTGGGAAGGCGTGGTGTGACAGACACAGCCACTTCTTCAGGGCAGCCCCCAATCCTCCGGGACCTGCACAGGATGCAGCAATACCCCCACCTGCCAATCCCTCCCAGGCCTTGTGCTCCAGACAGAGCTGGCCTTAGTGGAGCCTGCCAGAAATCACCATGGCAACTGGCCGGCCTTCTAATAAGATTAAGGGAAGCAGGCGTGCTGAAGGCTGAGCTCTGTCCTGCAAAGCCAGGGCAGGCGCAGGGGCCACACTGTGGGGGGCCAGGGAGGAGGTGTGTGCTCCAAGCGGCCTCAGTGTCCCCCTCACCACAAAAGCCTGCACGGTCTGGCCCTCTGCTCTCCCTAACCACTGAGCTCCAGCACACAGGCCTCCTCACAGCCCCTCCATCAGCTGAGAAGGTCGTTGCCTCGGGGCCCTTGCACTGGCACTCCCTGCTCCAGAAGGCTCTTCCCGCTGGGCCAGCCCAACACCATGTACCTCACCCCCGTGGGGTCGTCTCCTCCGCAGCTCACTGTCCAAAACCACCCCACTGTGTTCTGTCTGTCTCCCCCTGTCAGACTGTCAGCCCCATGAGGACCCTGGCACATGGAACAGCCAGGCACACACGTGGTCAGTGAGTGAGCAGACACTGGATAAACATGTGCGCACAGGAACAACTACTAGACACGCTCAGAACCCTGGCAGAGCCCACATTTCTCCTGCACCCACGTGGGACCCCTGTCCACTGCCTACAGTTAGGAAGAACAGACACTGCCCAAGTGCAGAGGCAAAGAACCACCCACAAGAAGGAGGCGGACGGCGAACGCTGTCTCCTCGCCAGCTCGAGCGCACGACGCTTCCGGGCCCCGAGCACTGCCCGGGAGCCCGGGGGAACTCGCACGCCGTGACCCGCAACCCCGAACCTCAGGGCTCCCCTAGGTGGAGGCCTCAGAAGGCTGCCAAGGGCAGAGAGGCCTGGAACGGGCCACCTTTGGGAGTGTTTCCTGGGAAGGACGGACCAGGGCTTCGTCAGGTTCTCTAAGCATTCCAGCAGTCGTGGGGGTACGTGGAGGGAGCCCCAAGAGCCACTGAAAGGATCTGATTCTGAGTCACGTGGAGCTGCCCACAGATTTTCTGGGGCCACTGTTCCCTGACGAGCGTGTGCATCCCAGTTTGTCTGGCTACGTCCCTCCAGGTTCCTTGCATGGCCTGGCCCGGCCCTGGGAGGCCCCCCGTGTCAGCTTGGGCACCAGGTGGCCAGTTCGAGGAAGACAAATGGCCCCTCCTGGGCTCCATTCATCACACTGGGCCCCCCACTGCTCAGCTGAGGTTGGGTGATATGTAAGGCTGTGGACAGCTCACTGAGACCACAGAGGTGACTCCAAACACCCCGGGCAGAGTCACCCCAGAGAGAGGAGGGCAGAGGGCTGCTGGTTCCAAGCCAGGATGCCCTGGCCTCCGCCCTATGGCCGCTGAGACACTAGCAGTGACCACTCATGCCGAGTGTCCATGGGATGTACAGTCTCTCTCCACGCCTCCCCTGCCCACTCCAGAAAGGATCAGAAACCCAGGGCTCTGGGGGAGACGGCTATACCTGAACACGTGACCAACCAGGAAGGCCAGGGACTGCTCTTCTCTCTCTCTCTTTAAACTTTCTTCTTTTTTATCGAAGTAATGTTTACATAACATAAAATGAACCATTATAAAACCAACAATTCATTGGCATCTAGCACCTTCAAAATATTGTGCAATCACCACCTCTATCTAGTCCCAGAACATTCCCATCACCCCAAAAAGAGACCCCGCCCCGTAAGCAGTCACTCCCCATCCCTCTCCCCCAGACCCTGACAACACTAGTCTACTTTCTGTCTCTGTGGATTTGCCTGTTCTGGACATTTCATATAAATGGGATCACACACTATTTGTCCTTTTGTGTCTGGGTTCATTCACTCAGCATGAGGTTTTCGAGGTTCATCTACATTGTAACATGTCAGAGCTTCATTCCTTTTTATGGCTGAGTAATATTCCATTGTGTGGATGGACCGCATTTTGTGTATCCTTCATCTGTTGATGGACATTTGGGTTGTTTCCACGTTTTGGCTGCTGTGAACAGTGCTGCATGACCACACGTGTGCAAGTACCTGTCTGCCACCCCATTTCCAAATCTCCAGGTCTCTCCCCAGGAGCGGAGTTGCTGGGTCACATGGTCATTCTCTGTTCAACTTACTGAGGGAGCCGTCAGACTCTCCCACATTGTACATGCCCCCCAGCAGTGTGTGAGGGTTCCGATTCCTCCACACCCTCGCCAGCACTGCTGGTTCCTGTTTTTCTGGTAGGAGCCGTCCTGACGGGTGTGAGCTATATCTCACGGTGGTTCTTACTTGCATTTCCCTGATGACCAGTGACACTGAGCAACTTCTCACGTGCTTGGTGGCCATTTGAATATCTTCTTTGGACAGACGTCTATTCAAGTCCTTTGCCCATTTTTAAACTGGGTTGTCTTTTTCTTGTTGAGTTGCAGGAGTTCTTTATATATTCTGGATATTAATCCCTTATCAGCTGTATGGTTTGCAAATATTTTCTCCCATTCTGTGGGTTCTCTTCTCACTTTCTTGATAGTCTTTTGATGTGCAAAAGTTTTCAATGTTGATAGAGACCAATTAATCTATTTTTCTTCTGTTGCTCGTGAAAAATCCGTTGCCTAACCCAAAGCCAGAAAGATTTACACTTATGCTTCCTTCCAGGAGTCTTATAGTTTTAGCTCTTACATTTAGGTCTTTGGTCCACTTTGAGTTAATTCTTGTTAACTTCGTTGCTGCTCTGGTCCCACCTCCCCACCAGCCCCCAAGGCAACTGAGGGTTGCCTTGAGGAGAGCCAGGCAGACCCCACGGAAGTGAGTCTGGTACACTGGAGTTTCTCATTAAACATCTGCCAAGCGCAGGAGGGAATAATGAATGAATGAGGGAATGAATGAACGAGTCACAGGCGTGTGGCCCAGCACCGATTCCAGGCTGAGTCACCCCGGCCCGCGGCCCCCTGGCCATCCGAGACACTCCCCAGCTGCCTCCCCCCTCATTCCCAAAGTGTAAATACAGAACCAGATACACAAACACCAGCGTGCCTCGGAATGCCTTTAATCAGGCCCTGCTGCCGCTGCCAAATTCCCAGCCCGGCAGAGTCAGAGGGTCTGCAGCGAGCACGTTTGGACTCCCTTGCTGGTGGTGGTGGTGAACACAGATGTTCCGGCTGGGACGTGTGAAGGGTCCCTCGGGGTCTGAGTGCAGCACAGCTGGCTCAAGGAGGCCTTTCTCCCTGTGAATGAGACCCCAGCCCTGCCAGTCAGCTGGGCACCCACCCTGGGTGGGGCCTCGCAGCAGCCCTGGGATGGGGGGACACATGGCTTCACCTCTGTTTTACAAGTGGGGAAACTGAGGCACTGAGGGACGCGAGGTTTGCTTGAGGTCACCAAGAGATGGGAGGGGGCCTCAGTTACAATCTAGGCTCTTTCCCTGGCAAACCCCAACTTCCCCTCAGTGGCCCACAAGGCCAGCCCTTGCCATCTGCCTCTGTGCCCTTGTATCCACCGCCCTCTTTTCTGGAACCTTCCACGGCAGCTCCTTCTCATCATTTGGGTTTCAGCTCAAACATCACCTCCTCAAGAAGCCTTCCCTGACCCCCTACTTCCAAAATACCCCTCTGTATTAGTTTGGGCTGCCATGACAAAACACCACAGAGACTGAGCAGCTTAAACAACATTCATTTCTCAAAGTTCTAGAGGCTGAAGTCCGAGACCAGGGTTCCGGGACAGCCTCTGGTGTGCGCCCTCTCACTGGCCTGCAGAAGGCCGCCTTCCCCGTGTCCTCACGTGGCCTTTCCTTGAGAAATGTGAGGAGAGAACTCTCTCTCTCCTGTTGGATCAGGACCCCATCCCTATAACCTCATTTTACCTTAATCACCTCCTCACAGGCCCCATCTCCACATACAGTCACACTGGAGGTTAGCGCTTCCCCATATGAATTTGGGGGATACAATTCCGTCCCCAGCACTCTCTCACAGATATGCTGCCAGCCTGTGTCTGTCTGGTGGGCCAGCATGCCCTAACAGCTGGGCCCTGCTTGCCCATCCTCTGTGGGTGCCTCAGGGACCAGCGACTCCCTCGGGAAACGAACGTCAACAGCTGTATCTGGAACTGGGGAGCCCCGGAATCACCCTACAGCCTGAATCCTCTGGTAACACCCAGAGCCAGCCAGGCCCAGGCAAAGCCCAGGGACCCCAGGACTCTCCCGGCAGGAGGCCCCTGGGTGCAGGGTGGAGTGGCCTGTGGAAAGGGGCCTTCTCTGGGCCTGGCCCCGGAGAGCCCGAGAGTCGGCGAGGCACAGGTGACCAGCGGTGCACACTCTCTGGGGGCTGCTGAGGGAAGAATCAGTTGCCCAAATGTAAAGCGATGCGCCTGCTCCCCGGGGCCATAGGCCAGGGGTTGGCTGGGAGCACCTGGCAAGCATCTCAGGCGGCTGCAAGACAGCATGACGGAGCAGGAACCCCTGTACTGGGCTAACCAGTGTCCCAAAACTCACGCCCACCCCGAACCTCAGAATGTCACTTTGTTTGAAAACAGAGTTTTTGCAGATGTAATTACTTAAGGCTCTTGTGAGGAGGTCATCCTGGATTTAGGAAGGTCCCTAAATCCCATGACTGGTGTCCTTACAAGAAGAGGACACAGAGACTGACAGGGAGACAGCTATGTGAAGACAGAGGCAGAGATCAGGTGATGCGGCCACAAGCCAAGGAACCCCAAGGGGTGCCGGCAGCCATCAGGAGCTGGGAGAGAGGCCTGGGACGGACTCCCCCTCAGCGCCCCCAGAAGGAGCCAACCCTGCCCACACCCTGATCTCGGACTTCTAGCCTCCAGAATTAAGGGGGCATCAATTCCTCTTGTTTTAAGCCCCAGTTTACGGTACTTTGCAACGGCAGCCCCAGGACACTAACTGCCACGAAGCAGAGTCCACGGGGGCCAGAGGGAGGCAGGGCCACTCAGAGCCAAGCTTGGGGCAGGCGGGGACCCTGAGACTGGACAGTGGGGGAAGGCTGACGATGGGGACCCTCAAGTCAATACTCCAGGCTGCAGAATGAGTTAATAAGGGTCCCAGCAGAGGGAACAGCAAGGGCAGAAGTGGAGGCCCACGAAGAGAGGGAGGAAGGATGAGGCCAGGCCAGCTCTGAAGGGCGGTCACTGCAGAGGGACAGGGAGGGCAACACTGGAGCCCAGACCAGGACAGCACAGGGGGTGGCCAACGCCTGGCTGGAGACCCAGTGCTGGCGACACAGTGGACTTGCCAGGCAGGTGGGGTCTTGGCACACTGGGAACTGCAAAAGGGCCATCCCCAAGACACCTCCCCAGCAGGTCCCAGGGACGCCCCTCCCCGACCCCATGCCAACCCCACCCCCAGGCCCTCAGGGCTGCGGCAGGTGGAGCAACGTGGCTGTGGGGTCTCACCAGGCACAGAGGTCAGCCCTGGCTACTCATCTCCCTCTGGCCTGCAACTGGGCACTGCATCCCCAGGGCTGGAGCGGCATCCAGCGAGCCGGGGCCTCAGCAGTGCAACCCCCCGACTCCTCATCCACATACTGACTCCGGGGCCACAGCACGTCACCGTCAGGTCCACAGGGGCTATATGCAGCAGGCCGGGAGGGTCTAGTGTTTGCCTGCCCACTCCCGCCCTGGACGAGCCCCGGCAGGTTCAGGAGAGCCACGAGGGGCCCCAAGTGGGATGCAGGGGTCGTGCTGTGCAGGGCCCACACACAGCCCGAAGGCAAAGCCCAGTGCCGCCAGCAGGGCCAACTGGAGACACAGGCCACCTTCCACCATTCTCTGGTGGGGGCCATGCACAGCTGTGGGCTGCTGAGGCACTTTCTGCATTTCAGATATCTGCTCCCCCACTTCCACGTCATGGTGTCCACGGGAGAGGAGGCCAACTGCCCCACACGGCACAGGGTGACCAGCACATGAGCACCACCCCCAACCCCATCTGTCTGAGCGCCAGCTTCCTGCAGCACAGCGGAGTATGCCCACCGCTAGCCAGCATCCCCCGAGGCAAGTGGCCGACCAGGCACACGGCAAGGCTCCGTCCGAATGGCCAAGGGCACCTGGTTTCACCAGCAACCTGGGGAATCTCTCCCGGCCCCACAGGGTGCCAGACCTGGCCTGGCAGGAGCTCTGAGGCGGCTATGAGGCTGGGGCTCGCAGCCAGAGAGGCCTCCAAGAATGAGGCAAACAGAATCGAGTCACATTCTAAAGATCAGAGTTGAAGAAGTTACTTGGGGCCACTCATTTATACTAGGACAGCATTCTAACGTGACTTGGTTTCCAGAGCTGATAAGATCGAGAGCTCTGAGATTTTGAAGTCCAAACCCCTTGGCCACTGTAGCTCTTTCCAGGTTCTGCTTATCCCCGATTCACGCTGTATGGCTAATTAAGCTGAAGAAGTTGGGAATAAAGTTTGGAACAAGGTTAATAAAGTTCCTTGCCTACTAACAAAAAAGGGGGAGGGGTCAGGACAAGGCACACTCTAGGCCCTTGGGCAGCCTTGCGGGGGGGGGGGGGCAGGGCACCGGGGGAGGGGCGCTTCTCCGGGAGCAGGGACCCTGACCCCGGGGCCCCTCTCTGTCCATCCCCACTCTTGGGCTCTGTAACAAATGACCATAAACTGGGTGGCTTGAAACAACAGGAATTTATTCCTTCACTGTTCTGGAGGCCAGAAGTGAAATCAAGGAGCGGGCAGGGCTGGCTCCTTCTCGAGACTCTGATGGAGGATCTGTCCCAGGCCTCTCTCCTGGCCTCTGGGAGCTGCTGACAGTCTGTGGTATTCCTGGGCTTGGAGACGCACCCCTCCGATCTCCGCCTCCATCTCCACACGGCCTTCTCCCAGTGGGGCTCTATAGTGTCTTCTTGTGAGGACACCAGTCACTGGATTTAGGGCCCACCCTACTCCAAGATGACCTCATGGTGACTTGACATCTGCAAAGACTCTATTTCCAAATAAAGTCCTGTTAGCAGGTTCTGGTTGGACATGAATTTGGGGGGACGTTCTTCACCCCATCAGTCACTCAATCCTGTGTCAGCTGAGGTTTCACGCTAAGAACCGTCCCACGATGGCAACACCCCAAAGCTCAAGCCCCACCCCTACTGCTGCAGCCCTGGCCCCGGGCAGCGTTCTCCCCTCCCGAGCCTCCATTTCCTCTGCTGTCACCTAGGGGCTGAGGGGTGAGGCTGGGGCGGCACATGGACCCGCCCAGCACTCGTCAGCTGCAGCGGAAATGAGCAGGACCCTGAGAGGCAGGTGGCCAGCAGCGTCTACAGAGTCATTTGGCAGCGTCCATTGGGAGCCTGAACGACGTTCCTGCCCTCTGACCCGGTAATCCCACTTCTGGGAAGCTCTCCTGAGGGAGATCGTCCAAAACACAGATTTATGCGCAAAGATGTTCCTGAATCATGGGTCAGCAGAGCAAGGAGCTGGAACTTGGCTGCAGGACATAGCCTCAGCTCCAGAGAAGAGCGAGGACACGCGCCCGCCGGGCTGGAGGTGGATGGTGGGAAACCGACGATGGTCACGATTTCTAGACCGTCTCCACAATAGACCCGTACACGGATAGGAGGATCTGGGATGAGGCCAGGCCACCCCCTTCCCAAGGTCGTCCCTAAGTGGGACGGGGCGCTGGAACATGCAGGGGTTAGCAGAGAAGAGCAGGGAGCAGGGTGGCCAGCAGCCCAGAAATGCCCCACAGGGTGGGAGAGGAATTCTCCGGAACAAATGCAGGGCCAGCTAACCACAGAACAGGGGAGAGGATGCCACGCAGGTGGTGGTCAGGAAAAGGGAGGTCGGACAACTGGGCAACTGTGAGAGGGAAGGAATGAGACTCAAAGGGGACATGCGCACGGCAAAGGCCAGGAAGAGGGCAGAGGGTCACGCCAATCCCAAGGGACCTGAGCGGCCTGGTGGCCCCGTGAGCAGACAGCTCAGGCCCGGCACTCGCACCTTCTTCAACACTGACTGAGAGCCCTGGTGTGGGATGGCCAGCCCAGCCACTGCCCTCTCCTCGAGAAGGGTGACCAAGGCCACCTGGGCTCTGGGCCAGGACCAAACACCCGGGTTCATCCTCTCCAGGACAGAGACGGACACGAACCCAAAAAACAGGCCAATGAGATGATCTGACAGTGAAGGGTTCTGTGAGGATGGGGGGGGGGGCGCTTCCTGGAGGCCATGGGAATGGATGCCCAACTGGACAGAGCTGTGGAAGAAGCGGGGATTCAAGGTGCAGAGGTCAGAGAGGAGGGCCCCCAACTCAGGCCAAGGGGCCCAGGGAGCAGGATCTCACATACGGACAATAGGTCACAGACATGGAGATGTGGAGACGTACCCCAGCTCAGGGCGGGGCCCCCACCGAGAGGGGGCAGGGAGGGCGGGGAGGGTGCAGGGCAGGCGTGCTGAGGTGGTGTGGGTGGGGGCTGGGTGGGCAACAGGGTCGGAGGCCCCTGACAAGAGCAAGAAGGTGGTGACAGTGAGACCAAGACGGTGCGTTCCCCTGCCCCATGTGGGCGCCATCCAAGCAAACGAAGCTAATCAGCTCAGGACACACATTGGGTTCACAGTGTGTCCCTGAAAACTTATGTCCTCGTCCTCACCCCAGGAGCCTGTGACTGTGACCTTATTTGGAAAAAGAATCTTTACAGATGTAAATAAGGTAAGTAACCTGGGATGAAGAAATCTTCCTGCGTTATCTGGGTGGCCTCTAAATCCAGTGACAAGTGTCCTTATAAGGGACAGAAGAGGAAACAACATGGAGAAGGCCATGTGGAGAGGGAGGCAGAGACTGTGGTGATGGTTCCACAAACTGAGGAAGGCCAGAGCCGCCAGGAGCTGGAGGCCAGGAAGGCTCCTCCCCTAGACCACCAGAGGGAGCGCAGCCCTGCCCACACCTGGATTTCAGACTTCTGGCCTCCAGCATGTGAGAGAATAAACTCCCGTTGTTTCAGCCCCCGAGTCTGTGGTGCTTGATATAGCAGCCCCAGGACACTCACACCCGTGGGCCCCCAAGCCAGGACAGGGGCAGCCATCTCCCCTTCCCAGGGGAAGCTGAGGCCTGGTGGGTGGGCCCTGAACGCCAAGCTCATGAGAGAACCCCACAAAAACACACAGAAGGTGCACCATTACCTCTTTCTTTTAACAGGAAACTGAAACTGAATTCCAGCAAGCATGGAGAACAACACGCCGCGCATATGCCCACCCCCGCCCAAGACCTAAGAGCTGCTGCTGCTCCCTCATCATGGCCTCTCACTCCGCAAAGCGGCTGATGGGCCCCAAGGATGCCGCCACGGCGCTCGTGCTCATGTCGTGCTGCCCTGCAGGTGACGCCGGACGCCATCATCGTTGACACGCCAACCCACATCCTACCTTCTGGGGGCTCTGAGCGCACCAGCCTCTGAGGGGATGGCGGCCAGGTGGGGACCATCTCACTCCGTCCAGGCCCCGCACCTCTCCTGCTCACAGGCCCCTGTGACCATCCAGGGCTCACAGCTCTTTTAGGTCCCACATCCTTGTCCCCAAACAAAAGCTCCCGAGGCAGGAAACACAGAACGGATGTGCGCACGCCAGTCCTTGCAGAGTTCCCCGAGAGGCCCTCCATCCAGCAGACACCAAGCCCACTGCTGAGAATGTGGCCCTGAACCCACCACAGCCAGAAACTTGTGACACTTTAAACTGAGTGTGGTGGTGCCACACGTCCTGGGAGGGCAGACAGCCCCATGCTGGATCCCGCTCTGCACCCATCAGTCTCAGCAGGGGGGACACTCGCCCCTCCTGGGCCTGTTTCATCCTTCCTCGCCCACAGGCACCTCCTGAGCACTGGCTCCAGGGGCAGGGACGGAGGGAGGGAGGCGGAGGGAGATGGAAGGTCAGGTGCAAACAAATTTATAAACTGCAAATGGACCATCCACAACTGCCAAAAGGTGGAAACAACCAAACGGATGAAGGGATGAAGGATGAATCAAATGTGGTCCATTCACACAGTGCAGCATCAAAAGGAAACAGTGACACACACGCTACAACGTGGATGAACCTCGAAAGCATCATGCCGAGTGAAAGGAGCCAGACACAAAAGGCCACATAGTGTGTGACTCCACTTATATGAAATGTCCACAAACCAAGGAATACTGGAGCCCCCAAGAGCTAGAAGAAGCAAGGAAGGGTCCTCCCCTAGAGCCTTTGGAGGGAGCTCAGCCCTGTGACACCTTGATTTTGGACTTCTGACCTCCAGACTGTGAGAGAATGAATGTCTGTTGTTTAAGCCCCCCAGTCTATAGTCATTTGTTACAGTGGCCCCAGGACACTGAGAAAGGCCTGAGGCTCTGCACCTCCATGTGTGTTGTACACAGAGCGAGAGATCTCCAGAACTCATCGTTTCTCTGCCTGGACTCTGAACACACCCCTGGGTGCACACACAGCTTCTAGAATGTGTGAGCACACATCTCTATTTGTAGCCAAGGGAAAGGATCCCTTGCAGTTTAATTTTACATCTCATCACCAATTGGATGACACACACCACCAGCTGAATGCCGGCCACAGGAAATGGGGGCTGCCTCCCAGCAAGTGGCCCCTCGGCCTGGGCAGAGAGCCGGGCAAGGACAACGCCGCCATGGCGTGTCCTGCCCCTCCCTCGCCCTGCCTGGCCCACCTCGAAAATGTCAGGCCGAGTTTCCCACAGGTGCCTGACCTGCCTCGGGGAAGTAGGGTCCCAGACACGGCGGGAGGCCGGGCCTCTTCACACTGGGGGGAGCAGTGCCCACCGGCCTCAGGGATCCCAGGCGCCGCAGGGTGATCTGCCAGCAGCTGCCTCGGGCTGATGCCAAACAAATGATTTTTGAGAACGGCATCCACACGCTGCCGCACAGCCTTGCTGGGGTGCTGGAGTGGAACTGCCTCTCACGAGCAGCTCTTTCAACACTGTCTCCCCCCCACGGCAGGGGCCACAGGAAGACAAGACAAAAGCAAGATGCCCTCATTACCACGGGCCCAAAATAGCTTTTGTGCTCCATTTTTTAGACATAGCACAACTATGGAGTTACATAACGACACTAAAAGCCGTTCTGTGGCCTGGCAGGCAGGATCCTGGGCCTGCCTGGGCCCACCTTGTGCCCCTCAGGTGCCTTCACAGCTCTGCCCTGAGCACCCAAGACCCTCAGCCCCCAGCAGGGCCCTGGGCAGCACCTGTTCCAGGCATGGGGACGGGACAGGGTTGGCCTGGGGGCTGCCTCGCTGCCCTCAGACCACATTCACAGTCCACCAAGGCGGGCCCCACACAGAACCATGCGTGGTCCAGTGGACACTTCCCAGGACAGGCTTCGCTGTGGAGGAACTGTTACCAGACCAGGGCCGCACCCCCCCAGGGAAGAGGAAGCAAGAACAAGGGCCAGGAAAGGCGAAGGCCAATGGTGGCACAGGTGGCTGGGCAGGCAGACATGGCGGGGAGACTGCAAGGAGTTCAGGCCTAAGAGGAGGCCAGGATGGGCTGGAGGAGACCTGAGTGCAACCCGAGGTGCGGGGCCAGCAGGGGAGCACGGCAGAGTCTCTGCAGGGCCCCCTGTCCCTCTCTCTCTTGTGGCTTCTATGAGCAAGTCCCAGCAGCTCAACATCCAGGGCCTCCGGGGTCCCAGCCTGTGTCATCTCGCACCAGGACACCTGCACAACCTCCTCCCCATCCCCCTGCCCAAAGCCCACTTTGCACATCGCTGCCAGAAACTCAAGCCTGTTCCTTATTAATTAAGTTCAAATTGTGTCATGCTCCTGTTTTAAACACACCAGTTTTATTTAAAATAAAACGTGACCCCAGTTTGGTGGTTCCTGGACAAGTTAAACAGAGATACCACAGGACGCAGCAATTCCATTCCTCAGTATATACCCCAATAAATCAAAGACCTACATCCACACCAACACCTGCATACGCGTGTTCATGGCAGCCAAAAATGTGGAAACAACCCAGGTGTCCATCCATGGGTGAGTGGGTAAAAAAACACAGTCCATCCACACAATGGAATATTACTTAGACACAAAAAGGAATGAAGCACTGATTATGCTACAACGTGGCTGAATCTCAAAAACATCATGCTGAGCGAGAGAAGCCAGACACAAAGGGCCACATGTTGTATGATTCCATTTATATGAAGTGTCCAGAACAGGCAAATCCACAGAAACAGAAAGCAGATTAGCGGTTTCCAGGGGCAGGGGGAGGGGGTGGGGAGTGACTAGGTATGGGGGATGACATCTGCTTTTGGAGTTATGGAAATATTTTAGAACTAGATACAGGTGATGATTGCACAACACTGTGAATGTACTAGATGCCATTCGATCGTTCACTTTAAATGGTTCATTTTATGCTATGTGAAATTCAACTCAATTATCAACCAATGAATCGACGAAAATCAAACCAGACACATTACAGTGCTGGCCGCGCTGTGCTGTCTTTCCAGCTGCGCCCTGCCCCGCCACCCGGGTCTTCTTCCTGTTCCTCGAGAGGGCCGAGTCCCTCTCCTCTCAGAACCCCTGTCTGTGCCTGCTCCTCCTCCCACCCATGCTCCTCCAGCTCTGGGAACAGCTGTGCCCCGACCTGGGGGTTGCACACCAAGCCCCCTCCTCCAAGAAGCCCTGCCTCCCCCAATCTGCTCCCTGCCCAGCACTCAGCCCTGCCTCCTCCCCTGGGCCTGGGAGGGCAGAGCAGTGTCCGTAGGCCTCCAAGCTGCCCGGGGTCAAATGGGGGCTGCTGAGGAGGGGAAGGCCTGGACCCTCAGCTCTGCCCATGCGTGGTGGATCTGCCCGCGTGCAGCATGGGGTGGCAACCCTGATCCCCTTCACGGTCTACTGGAGCCAGGCTCCAGGGCTGCGCCTGACCCCGAGGGCCACCGCCCAGTGGCCATTAACACACCAGGGACAGAGGCCCCAGAGGAGACAGGCCTAGTCCTGAGCTCCACACACTCCAGCCCCCCACAAACCAGAGCACTCCCCTGCGAGAGTGCTAGAGGGAAGCCCTCCCCTCGGCTCCGGATGAAGCCCACTTGGACCCCACTCCCAAATCCAGCAGCCCTCTTCTCAGCGCCCGCCTCGAGCTCATCAGGATTCGCTCAAAGCCCCCGAAACTCATGCCTCCCTCCCAGCTCCTGCCATCCCCACAGGGAGGCTGCACAGAAAGCACAGGCTAGCGCACATACGCACCCTCACTCACGTGTGCGCACACAGGGGCACACATGCACACTCGGACACACACTCACACGAATGTGTTCACACACACCCAAGCACTCAATGCACACTCATCCCCACACGCATGTGGGCACACCCATTCACACACGTGTGCTCGCTCCCTCACGCACACTGACATGTGCACAAGCTCACGCCCTCCCCAGGGACTGCATCTCTCTCAGACCACTCCCATCTTGCTCCACATCTGCTCCAGCACCAGGCCCTCCCACTCCTCCCTCCACACCCGGGTCAAAGCCCCACCATTTCTTGCGGACGAATACGGGAGCCTCCTGCTTGGGTGCCCAAATCAACTCTGCAGCCCCAATCCTCTTTGCAAGTGGCAGCCAGAGTCGTGCCAAACTGCCCACCTGAGCAGGTAGGTCCTAGAGCATCTCTCCTTGCCAGGCCCTCCAGCCCTCGCCTCCCCCAGCAGCCTCTCCCAGCACACAGGCCCTGCTCCCACACACCTGCCCCTGCCCCTGACTCTGCAGGAGCCATGTCCCAGCACCACCTCCAACTGTGATTCTCAGACCGAGGTCCCCCTCCTGGGACTGCGGGACCCACGAGGGCGGAGCATGGCTATTGCGCTCACCGTGGAATGCCCAGAGCCAGGCACCAGGACGGGCAGCTAGGTGCCCCAAAGGCTTCTCCTCGCCTGCAGCGCAGCATGGGGCCTGGCCCTCAGCGTCGGCCCCCCTCAGTGACCCCGCAATCCCACAGCTGCACACGTGCTCCAAGCTATGGGTGCAAGAATGAAGTGGCAGCTCCAAACAGCAGCAAAGCAGAAGCGACAGTGGCAGGAATACCAAATGTGGCAAATAACTGTGGACATTGCAAACGACGTTGCAAACGACGTTGCAAACGACAATACGGTGCTGACCTCAGCAGGGCAGGCTCATCCCTCCGCGGAGACAAATCTCAAAACCCAGGGCAACTCAGCGAGACGCTGGCCTGGGGGGCCATCTGCACATGCGAACAGCACCATACTCTGGGATGTGAAGATACCGTGACGAACAACTCAACAACAAAAAAACAACCAACCTGATCAAAAAATGGGCAGAGGATGTGTACAGACATTTTTCCAAAGAAGATACATAGATGGCCAATAAGCACATGAAAAGATGTTCAACATCACTAACCATCAGGCAAATGCAAATCAAAACTACAATGAGATATCACCTTGCACCGTTAGAACGGCTATAATCACCAAGACAAACAACAACAAGTGTTGGAGAGGATGTGGAGAAATCCTCATACACTGCTGGTGGGAACGCAAACTGGCGCAGCCACTATGGAAAACACTATGGAGATTTCTCAAAAAATCAAAAATAGAAATACCATAGGACCCAGCTATCCCACTACTGGGTATTTACCCAAAGAACCTGAAATCAACAATTCAAAGAGACTTATGCACCCCTATGCTCGTTGCAGCACTATTCACCATAGCCAAGACATGGAAGCAACCCAAATGCCCATCAACTGATGAGTGGATAAAGAAGATGTGGTATCTATATACAATGGAATACTACTCCGCCATAAAAAAGACAAAATGGTGTCATTTGTGACAACATGGGTGGATCTTAAGGGTATTATGCTAAGTGAAATAAGCCAGAAAGAGAAAGACAAACACTGCATGATTTCACTCATATGTGGAAGACAAACAAACACATGGACAGAGAGAACAGATTAGTGGTTACCAGAGGGGAAGGGGGTTGGGGGTGGGCATAAGGGGTAAAAGGGCACATTTATATGTGACGGACAAATAATAATGTACACCTGAAATTTCACCATGTTACAAACTATTATGACCTCAATTAAAAAAAAAAAAACCTACCGTGATGCAAGCACAGGCGTGACGCGGCGCTGAGAGTTGCGCTGAGCGGAGGGCAGGCGCTGCACGAGGGCCGCGGGCGACTGAGGGCAAGTCCTGCCCCTGTGGCTGTAGGGCCTTCACTGCTGCTGACTTTTCCACCCCATCCACAGCACTTACCTTCTGTTGTGGGCTGAACTGGGTCCCCCAAAAAGAGATGTCCAAGTCATCACCTCTGCACCCAGAATGTGACTTTACTTAAAAACAGGCTCTTGGCAGCCGTGAGCAAGTTATGACGAGGTCGTAATGGAGTGGGGTGGACCCTAATCCAATGACGGTGCCCTTATTAGAAGAAGAGAGGACACAGACACAGAGGGGAAGGCAGAGACTGGGGTGATACAGCATGCCTGGAGCCCCCAGAAGCTAGAAGAGGCGAGGAAGGCTCTTCCCTAAGAATCCCCAGAAAGAACCAACCCTAGTGACACCCTGATTTCCAACTTCTGGCCTCCAGAATATAAGACAATCAATTCCTGTTGTTTTAAGCCAGGAGGTTTGTGGCCACATGTTGTGGCAGCCCCAGGACACTAATAAACACTCCTGGAGAGCCCCCAAGGCCGCCCTCAGGCTGTGTGAGGCAGCACCAGAGACCACTGTGAGCAGGAAGGGCCTTCAAAATGCACTGGGGGAGGTCACAGGAGGATGTAGCCAATGCGGCGAAGGTCCCCCTCATGGGAACAACTCGCCAATCCCTAACCTGCCATCCCGAAATACAAAAGCTCTGCAGAGACCTTTCTGGTGAGCATGGCACAAGCCCACCACAGGTGACACCTCACCAGTGCACAGGAGGCTGCCCGTCTGTTCTCAGAGCCATCAGTCTGGCTGCAAACATGTTACCAGGTCCATACTGTGAGGCTGCCCAGACCCCACTGGGGGTGCCACCTAACGTCTGCTTGCGCACAATCCCATCTTCCTAGAAATGGAGCCAATGTGATTTCTGGGGCACCCTTGACCCTCCGCTTCAGAGTCTTTCTGGGTGTGTGTGGCTTGCCAGGCATCACAGCACACGCTGGAGGCCAGTGGGGCATTGTGGGGGCCCCAGCAAGCACTCTCACCCACTGCCTCTGGGTGGGCCCAGGCTGCCCATGGGAGGCACATGGCTGCTATTTGCAGGGGGGTTTCCACACTCGCAGGCCCTCCGCTGGGACAGGAAGTGGACTGCATGGGCATGGGGCACACTAGGTGGGGGACTCGCTGGCAGCCACGGCACAGGTGTCCGGGGTACCTCCCTGGGTGTCCAGTGTGGTGTACACCCTGGGGCTCTGTGCCTGGGCCTTCACTTCTTCACACACGAATAGAATATTCCAGATGGACCAGGGCAGGAATCCCAGCCTGCATCAAGCACCCAGACACTGAGCTAAGACCAGCGGTGAGCCTTAACAGTTATAGGGCCACGTGCAAACACCACAAACCTTGACAATGTAAATTAAGAATGCCCAATAAAACCAGGAGTGAGCGGGGAGGGGAAGTGGAAGACCCACAAGTGAGCACAGAGCCCCAGCTCCCAGCTGGGGTGCAACAGTGAACATGGAAGGGGCGGTTTTCAAAACCCGTTGGCTCTTGGAAGATGGTCTCGCAGTTCCTCAAAAAGCGAACCAGAGAATTACCACATAGACCCAAAAGAACTGAACTCAGGTGTTCAAACAGAAACGTGTGCACCCATGTTCACAGCAGCGCCAGTCACAATCGCCAAAAGGTGGAAACAACTCAAACGTCCATCAACGGATGAGTGGAGAAACAAAACGTGGTCCACCCACACAATGGAATAGTACTCAGCCATAAACAGGAACGAAGCTCTGACACACGCTACAACGTGGAAGAACCTCAAAAACCTCACGCTGAGTGAGAGAAGCCAGACACAAAAGGCCAAATAGTGTATGATTCCGCTTATATGAAACATCCAGAACAGGCGAATCCACAGAGACGTAAAGCAGATTAGTGGGTGCCTGGGGCTGGGGGAGGGGTATGGGGAGTGACTGCTTATGGGGACAGGGTTTCCTTTTGGGGTGATGGGAATGTTCTGGAATTAGATAGAGGTGTTGGTTGCACAACACTGAGAATACACTAAATGCCACTGAATTGTGCGCTTATGTTACATGAATTTTACCACAATAAAAATATACAAAGAAATGATAAGCATTCCTGAGGTTCTGGCCAAGGGCAAAGTGTAGTGAGCCTGGAGGTGAGCAGCGGGCGAGGCCCAGAGCAACCTGTCTTGAGCCTCCTGCCTGCTGGACAACAGGGTGGGAGAAGGTCACCAAGGACAGCGTCCCTGCCTCAGAGCAGTGTGGTCTCACCAGGAAACCACCACAGCCCCACGCGTTCTAGAGGAACACGGACTGCTGGTCAGAGACTCCCGGCCACGTGGCTTCTCAGCCATCGCACATCCCTCTTGAGGCAGCCCAGGAATGGGCGGACCTGCCTGGCACCCACCCCAGGAGTGGCACAGCCGCCCATCTGCTGCAACCCACAGGGCGGTGGCGCCTCTGGGCCCACGTCAGAGCCTGCAACCTGGCAGGCGGGGGCGCAACAGTCACAGCTGTGGCCTTCCTGAGGTCTGAAGAGCATTTCAAAAAATGCAAACTGGTGGCCAACTTTCAAATTTTTTGAAACATCATTTGAAACTTAAACATCAGAATTGCTGGCTTCTCCTGACACACTAGAAGTGCCAACAACTTGGGGCCTGGATTCCTGGCTGGTGATTTTTTATCAGCCAGCACAGGGCCACAGCTCCCTCCGCCCCGCTGGCATGGAGGCGGCATGGGTCCCCTCACACCCCATGCCTGAGCCCGGACTCCGAGAGGGTCAGCGTGGCCTGAGGTCACCCAGCTGGCTGTAGACCCAGGGCCACCAAGCCCAGCTCAATCCTGCTACCCCTCGCTACAGCTCAGCAGCCGTGTGGCCTGACCCAAGGCCTGGGGGGAAGAAGCCCTCACTCCACCCCCAGAAGCAGGCCAACCAGCACGGGAAGGTATAGACCTAGGATGCTGCATGTGGGCCAAGCAAGGCCCAGGATGCACGTCTAATTCTGAGCCAAAACCCCAAAGAAATCTACTGCTGCCTGTCCAGTATTTAACCATTAGGGGCCCTGGCCAGGGTGGGCCCCCCAACGCCAAGAGGCCTGCAAAGCCCTGGGGAGGGGACAGTGGTGACGGCAGAGGGGTCAGCAGCTAGGCCGGGCACAGGCTGGCTCAAGAGACAGGGGTTCCAGGGCAGGGCAGCCCACACCACACCCCTACCCAGAGACCCCACCTTAAGGAAGAGCTCAACACAGCCCGGGAGCCGCTCACACTGGCTCCCGTCCTCACCCTCTAGCAGTCCCAGAAAACCCTGCATGTCTGTTCAGCTGGTGGGGCTGGTCCCCTCCAGGAAGGCACTGCCGGGGGCCAGCAGCACGGGAGGCCTGGGCAAGCCGCTGGAGACACAGGGAGTCCGTTGCCTGAGGGTGCTGGAAAGGAGGCCGCAGGAAAAGCCAGCAGGCCTGCGCTGGCTGGGGGCAAACTCTGCCGGCTTGCATGCTCGCCCACAGCATCAACAGGTCCCGGTGTGCCTCAGGCACCAGGTCGGGCAGAGAGGCTGGCAAACTAAGGAAGGAGGCCTAGGATTTCCGAGTGAGAGGGGCTGTGCAGGAAGCGGGGGGTGGGGGGAGGGCAAGTGGCCAAGGAGGTGACACTGGAGCTGGGAAGAACACTCCAGGTGGGGGGCCCAATGAGTGCAAAGGCCCTGGGGTCAGAGTAAGCGTGATGCGGGAGGACCAGCATGGAGGGGGACAAGGGGGCCAGGCCAGGCCACCTCCCAGTAAGCAGGGGGTGGGGGGAGGAGGGCTCAGCCTCACATGACCTCACTCTGAGTGTGATGAGAAGCCACTGGAAGTATTTAAAGCAGAGTGCCCTGAGCCACCTTCTCTTGCACAGAGTCCCCCATGCTGGAAGGAGCTGGACGGAGGGGCCAGACTGGGGCAGGGACCCCTGAACCCAGGGCATTCCAGGATGGGGCCCGATGCGACATCTAGACGGTTGAGTGGCTGTGCAGGCACAAGTAAGGGCTCCTGGGGCAGACGGGACCTGGAGCTTCACCTGTCCCAGGGACTGAGCGCTCTCAGGGCGCACTCGTGGGTGCACTTACAGCTTTCCAGCAGGTCCCAGGAGGTGTCAACAGGCACGCTAGCTCACCTCAATTCCCGTCCACGGCCTCACGTGGACACAGCCCCTGGCCAGCCCCCAGACTCTGTCTGTCCCTCTCTCGCCCCCATGCAGGCACTGAGGCACTGGCCGTCCTTCCTCCCGACATCTCCCTCCTTCCCATCCAGACCCCAACTCAGGCCACAGGGCCACTCCCTGGATGATTATGAAAGATGTGCAGCTGTCCCCTGCACCAGCAGCTGCTGCCCCCACTGCAGGCTTCCCACCACCGGCGTCGAGATCAAGTCCAATGCGTGTGCAGGAGCACAAGGCCAAGGTGGGGTGCTCCCAAGATCCTGTTCACTTGGGCTCCACCTTCCCACGCACATCCCCCCCACGCCAAGCCTCTGCAGCTGCTGTGCCCTCCACCAGGTGCGCCTCCTCCTGCCCCCCTGGGCAAACCTCCCTCGTGGCACCACTGGCTTCCATGCGGCTCCCCCTAAGCCCCACCTGGCAGCTGTAGCACCTGTGTCTCCAAGCACCATGCAGGCTCAGAGCAGGCGCTGGCCAGACGTCCGTCCACCAGGGGCACCTCTCCAGCCTGGCGCCCATAGCTGCCCTTGCGAGGGGACCCCCTCTCCCTTCACTCCACTCCTCCCCCGGCCTCCACCCTGTGGTCCCCTCCCACCTCCCTCAAACACGCTCTCCAAGGACTCAGGCCTCAGTGCTTCTCACAGGTCACCTCTTCTGGGGAGGCCCTGAATGCCAAGTCAGCCGGCAACTCCCGAGGGCCACCCGGCCTGCACTTGGAACGCTCTCTGCAAGGCTCCCAGGAACCTCCTCATCCCAGCAGCACCTCACCAGGCTCGTGTCCTCCTGAGTCCTCCACTCCACACCCCGGCACCTCCTGGCCCTGGCAGACTGCACCATGATCTTCCCCGTGTCACAACCAGAAACCCGGGGGTGGCCCGTTCCTCCCGCAGGCCTCCCAGCTGCGGTGGCCTATCAGTCGTCTCTCTGCCACAGCTCCTGAGCCCCCCAGGCCCCATGCCTCCCACACCAGGTCTCCTCCCTCCCCTGGCCAAGCTTTTCTCAAGCTTTTTCTAAAACTCAAAGCTAATGGTGGGTCTCCCCTTCCCTACCCCCACAGCCGGCTTCAGGATGGTATCCAAGCTCCCCGGTTTGGCTCTCGGGGTCTTTCCGGATCTGCCTCCCACCCACCCTCTCTCCTCTCTCGCCACGTGCCCCCCACCCAGATTTACCTCAAACCATAGTCATGCCCCAGACAATCCCCCTCCAGGCATCTGTGCCTCCATACATGCTGTTCCTCTTCCTCCCAAAGACCCTTCCCCTCCCCACCCCTCTCCTGTCCCACCACAGAGCTCTCCTCCTCCAGGCAACGCTGCCAGCATGGCCCACCGTTCTGTAGCCTCTTCTCTCTTGCAAGTCAGTAGCTCCTCAGGGCAATCAGCAGACACAACCCCCACCACAAGCACCAACTGTGTGCCAGTACAGTCCTGGGGTTGGTCACGCACTGACCCGGTTAACCCCTCCACAGAGCATCAGAGGAGTGGTGGCAATGGGGAAACTGAGGCAGGGGCCAGTTATGTGCTTGCCCAGGATCACACAGCTGGGAGGAGCAGAGCAGGACTTTACTTTGTTAAGATGACAATACAACCCAAAGCAATCTACAGAGTCAATGCAATCCCTATCAAAGTCCCAACAACGTTTTTTGCAGAAATACAAAAATCCACCATGAAGTCATATGGAATCTCAAGGGACCCCGAATAGCCAAGACAATCTTGAAAAAGAAGAACAAAGTTGGAGGACTCACATTTCCTGATTTCTAACCTTACTGCAAAGCGACAGTAATGGAGACAGTGTGGTCCTGGCATAAGGACAGACATACAGACCAACGGGACAGAACGGCGAGCCTGGAAACAAACCCTCCCGAATACGGTCAAATGAGTTTTGACAGGGGTGCCAGACCATTCCACAGGGAAAGCACAGTTTTTTCAGAAATGTCCTGGGAAAACCGGATCTCCACACACAGAATGACGAAGTTGGACCAACACCTTATACCATATACACAAATTAACTCAACATGGATCAAAGACCTCAAACTAAAACTATAACTATATAACCATAACTAAAACTGTAAAACTCAGAAGAAAACAGAAGAAAAGCTTCATAACATTAGATTTGGCAATGACTTCTTGGCTATGATACCAAAAGCACAGTCAACAAAAGAAAAAATATATAAATAGGACTTTATCAAAATTAAAAACATTTGTGTATCAAAAGACACAATCAACAAACTGAAAAGGTCCTGTTCCCATGAAACATGAGAAAATATTTGCAAATCATAAATCTGATAAGGGATTAATATCCAGAATATAAACAGAACTCCTAAAACTCAACAAGAAAAAACAAGCTGATTCAAAAATGGGCAAAGGACTTGAACCGACATTTCTCCAAAGAGATACAGAGGGCAGACAGGCACGGGAGAAGATGCTCCACATCACTAGTCACCAGGGCAATGCAGATCAACACACAAGGAGATGCCAGCTCACACCACTGGGAGGGCTATAACCAAAAAAACAGAGAATCACAAGTGCTGACGAGGACGTGGAGAAACTGGAGCCCTCGTGCACTAGCGGTGAGAATGTCAACTGGAGCAGCCACTGTAGAAATCAGTCTGGCAGTTTCTCAGAAAGTTAAACACAGAAGGACCACATGATGCAGCAGCTCCACTTCTGGGTGTATAGTCCGGAAAAACGGAAGCAGGGACTCAAACAGATATTTGTACATCCATGTTCATAGCAGCATTACTCACAACAGCCAAAAGGTGGACACAACCCAAGACCCAAGTGTCCACTGAAGGATAAATGGATAAACAAAATGTGGTATACACATGCAATGGAATATTATTCAGCCTTAAAAAGGAAGGAAATTCTGACACCTGCCACAACATGGATGAACCTTGAGCACATTATGCTCAGTGAAATAAGCCAGTCACAAAAGGGCAAATACTGTATGATTCCACTTATATGGGGTCCCTAGAAGAGTCAGATTCAGAGACAGAAAGTAGAATGGAGGGTGCCAGGGGCTGGGGGAGGGGGAGGAAGAGTTAGTGTTCAATGGGGACAGAGTTGCAGTTTCGGAAGATGAGAAAGTCCTGGAGGTGGATGATGGGGACGGTCGCACAACAATGTGAACGTACTTAATGCCCCTAAACCATACACTTAAAAATGGTTGGGATGATAAATTTTGTTATGTATATTTTACCACAATTTAAAAAAAGGCAAAATATAAAAAGAAAATTAGCACTTCACCTCTGTGGGATTCTTGCCAAAAACACACCACCTCAGCCCAATTGCAAGAAAACATCAGACAAGCCACCCCGAGGGCCATTCTATACAAAGACAAAGTGGTTCTCTTCAAGGCTTGAAGGTAGTGGATGATACGGAACCCTGACCATGGTCAGGGATCGAAGGGGACCAAGGAGACACGACGACTAAATGCAATGTGGGAGCCTGGATGGGATCCTGGGCCAGATAAAGTCACCGGGGGACATCTGAGGAAATGCCTAGAGTCTGGTTAATAGATCTGTGACTACTATAGATCTGGGACCACCCCAGCCTAGTCACCAGAGATGTTCACGGTGAGGGTCTCTGGGAACTCTCTGTGCTGTCTTTGCAACTTTTCCCTAAGTCTAAAACTATCTCAAAAGAAATGAATATCCCCACCACCCCCTGCAACCAAATGAAAATGAACAGACGATGCATAAGCCATGTCGTGGCATCCAGCACATGTCAAGCCACAGCACGTGGAGGCACAGGGTGAGACTCTGTCCCCATGGCTGCCCCACAGGGCACCCTGATGCCGGCCAGGCACAGGACTCAGTGCTTTGGGTGGGGCACGTTGTCTCACCTGTACAGCTCTACAGATGGGAAACTGAGGCACAAGAGGAGGAGTCATCTAGGGGAAGCCAGCAGAGCCAGGGCTTGAGCTGCAGTGAGGAGCCACTTGGCCTGGCGCTGGGAGGACCACAGAGAAGGCTCTTGGGCACAGGTGGCCCCCAGCAGGCTCCTGCTATAGACCCTCAGGGCTCCTCCTTCTGCATTTGCTGAGCCAGCAGTGAAGGAATTAGCGTCTCCTTGCCACCTGTGGGCAAAGACTGAGGCTGCTGGGCCCGTAAATCACTCCTGAGACTGTGTATTGACTCCGTGATGATTTAACGAGCTGCTCCCACACTAATTACAGCTATCACACCCCGCCCGCCTGGGAGGACAGAAGGGATCAAGGCAGCGCAATGCTCAGGGGTGCAAAAGGACCATGGAACAGGGCCTTGGGAGTCTGTCTCTTCAGTCACTTGAGAAACACTGAACTTGATCCCAACATGACAGGCTCATTAGCCGGGCCCGGCACGGACACAGCGTCCCTCCAAGGCTCCGGTGGGGCGGACAGCTCTTGGGTCTTCGCAGGGCACGCTTTGCCGCCTCATGTCCCCAGCCCGAGGACTGGCAGGCCCCGCAGAGCCAGCCCCGGGGACTCTGCCTGGCTGGGCCAACACTTCCCAGAGATTTCCAGGCATATGACCAGCTGGCATGCACCCAGCCCCCCTCCACACCCAGGTGAGCTGTGTCAGATGCACAGAGGAAATGGGAAGTGCTTTGGGTTTTCTATTTCTATTTTCATCGAAACTTTTAAACAGAAATGATTTCTTTATTTAAAAAAAAAATGTGCGGCAGAGCGCTTCCCCGCAGCCCCGACGGGACCCGGCGGGCAGGGAAGGGTAGCGGCACAAGCTCTCACAGGGCTCCTCCCGTGGATGGGGAGCCCCAGGCACTGGGCAGTGCGGGAGAGACCACCGAGCTCCGAGGCTGGACCGGGCAACGGGGTGCTCATACTCCCGACAGCCGACAAGGGAGAAGGTCTGTCTTTCGCTGCAGAAACTCGCCCCTCTGGACAGAACACCACGCCCCGGCTTTGGGGTGAAACCCCTGTGCCCAGTGGGTTATCAGGACGGGACCACAGAGAAGGGGAATTTCACATGAAATTAGGGCTCAAGATCTCCTCTCTGCTGCAGAAATGCCTTTCCTCAGTACAGGGCCACCAGAGCGTGAAGTCGGAGCTATTTAATACAAACCTCCCCCGGCACCCCCTCAGGAATCAGATTCCTGATTCTTGGGTGAAAGAACTGCTGCCAAGTCAGCAAGTCCTGGTCTCTAACGAGTCGGCGTTCACTCCCCCAGCGCCACCAGCTCTTGGGGGACGCCTGCCCGAGCCTCTCTCAGGTCCCTGCAGCCCCGACCCGCACTCCCCAGACCTGTCTCCATATGGCGGCTGGAGGGATCTTTGCTAAACCTACATCTCACGTCACTGCCCTGCTCATAACTTTTCTGGAACACCCCACCACCCCAGAACCAGACGTCGAGCCCTCACCGTGGCCCTGAGGCATCACCCACTGAGCTCAGCCAGGCCAGGATCTCCCCAACGACAGGCCTCGTGCTCCCCACCCCCATGGCTCACCCTTGTCTCCTGGGACTCACCCAAATGTCACCTCCCCCAAAGGGCCCCCCACCCCGACCCCACTGCACCCTCTCAGAGCTGTGACCTCAGGGCTAAGGAGACCAGCTGGCCGCTGGCGTGGTTTCTCCTGAGGGCAGGGGCTCCAGCTGACTTGTTCCGCAGGGTGTCCCCAGGGCCGGCACAAAGCAGGTTCTTTCAATCCAAACCCTGGCCACTGCAGGGAGATTGCATCTGGAGACCTCAGCGGGAGACCCAGGGCTTCACATTCTCCCCCAGGGCACTCGGAGGGCCGAGCAGGCACCACACTGCCCAGGCCCACTGGCCCGAGCCCCCGGGGCTCTGCCAGTCCACCCCTAACACACAGTGTGTGGTCAATACGAACTCCAAGTTTCTCCCTGAAGCTCTTCAGCAAAACTGGAGCTCCATGATTTTTCAAAAAATTAAAAACAGAAATACCATACGACCCAGCTATCCCACTACTGGGTATTTACCCAAAGAACCTGAAATCAACAATCCAAAGAGACTAACGCACCCCTATGTTCACTGCAGCATTATTCACGATAGCCAAGACGTGGAAGCAACCCAAGTGTCCCTCGACTGATGACCGGATGAAGAAGATGTGGTATCTATATACAATGGAATACTACTCAGCCATAAAAAAGACAAAATCATCCCATTTGCAACAATATGGATGGACCCTGGGGGTATTATGTTAAGCGAAATAAGCCAGACAGAGAAAGGCAAACACCACATGATTTCACTCATTTATGTGGAAAATAAACAAACACACGGACAAAGAGAACAGATTAGTGGTTACCAGAGAGGAAGGGGGTTGGGGGTGGGCATAAGGGGTAAAGGGGCACATTTATATGTGACGGACAAATAATAATGTACACCTGAATTTTCACAATGTTAGGGGCCAGCCCCGTGGCATAGCAGTTAAGTGCGTGCGCTCTGCTGCTGGCGGCCCAGGTTAGGATCCTGGGCACGCCCTGATGCACCGCTCGTCAGCCCGTGCTGTGGCAGCGTCCCACATAAAGTGGAGGAAAATGGGCACAGATGTTAGCCCAGGGCCGGTCTTCCTCAGCAAAAATAGGAGGATTGGCATGGATGTTAGCTCAGGGCTGATCTTCCTCACAAAAAAAAAAAAAGGAAAGAAATTTCACGATGTTATAAACTATTGTGACCTCAATCAAATCAAATCAAAACAAAACAAAACAAACTAGAGCTCCGGGAAGACCACCACTCTACCCATCTGGTTCCATGGCTCCTCAGCGGCTGGTGTACATCCCCAGCTAGAGACCAGGACCCCACACCATACTGCCACTACTTAAGGGGGGAAGCCTGACAGTGTGGTGGGAAACTGGCCCATCTAGAGGACACCTGCACCTCGGAGACACAGAATGAACTGGAGACAGGCCTGCC
Organism: Diceros bicornis minor; assembly: GCF_020826845.1. Lineage (NCBI taxonomy): Eukaryota > Metazoa > Chordata > Mammalia > Perissodactyla > Rhinocerotidae > Diceros > Diceros bicornis. The sequence continues at coordinate 6,277,630 of NC_080759.1, read as the reverse complement.
CTCAGGGAGGTCACAGCCCAGTGTCTGCTGAGTGCCTGCTGAGTGTCTGCTGAGTACACACTGCGTGCCTGCTGAATGCCTGCTGGGTGCCCATCAATGGTCGACAATGTGCCTGCTGCCAAGTGCCTGCTGAGTACACAATGTGTGCCTGCTGAGCATCTGCTGAGTGCCTACTGAATGCCTGCCGTACTCCCCCACAGTGGTGCCCACCAGGCGCCACCGTGTGTTCACTGTGCATGCGCCTACAGAACCTCGGCAGCAGCACACACGCAGTGAGCATCTGCACGCGGGGCGCCGTTCTGGACACATGACATGGGTTAACCTATCCGAGTCTCACCACAATCCGACCAGGCAGAGACCACTGTGACCCCCACTTCATGGAGAGGGGACTCCCGGCTCTAAACTCACCCAGGGTGAAGAGGGAGAAGCCCCGCAGTGTGGCCCGGGGCTGGGCACTAGGTGCTACGGAATCCTCCCGCGCTTTCTCCCCTTCGTGCCCATCTGAGCACCATGAGGAGGAGGCCCCAGATGCGCTCTGTTTCTATTTGGCAAACAATAAATATTGACTCTCTCCAAGTCCTTGGCCCAAGAGGCTTGCAGTAGCTTCCGTGTTTGTGCACCTGGACCCCCATCAGGATCAGCAGCACCACAGCCATGCCCAGCCAGGGCAGGGCACCCACCTCTGCCCTGGGGCTGGACGTGGTGGCAGGTGGGAGAGAGGGGAGGAGGTCAGAGACACCCCAGCCAGAAACAGGGGGCTGTTCCATCCTACAAGCTCCAAGGTGAGGTGAGACTCGCCCACCTCCGTCCCTTTGTCTCTGGTTCCTCCATAGCAGCCAGGGAGCCCCCGTCTTGCCCTCCTTCCTGTTCACCTCTCGATAAACCCCGTCATTATTACCCTCCTAACTGCACCAAATCGGCCCTTCCCCTGTCCTCGCCGTGGCTCACCCCAAGCTGCTGCACTTCTTCCCTGCTGCAGGGAGCACAGGGACAGACACACAGGTGGGGGGCCACGCCTGGGCACGTACACGCATGGGGATGAACACGATGAATGTGTGGTTTGCAAAAAACCATGGACGATGGGCCGGCCCCGTGGCTTAGCGGTTAAGTGCGCACGCTCCGCTGCTGGCGGCCCGGGGTTCGGATCCCAGGCGCGCACCGACGCACTGCTTCTCTGGCCATGCTGAGGCCGCGTCCCACATACAGCAACTAGAAGGATGTGCAACTATGACATACAACTATCTACTGGGGCTTTGGGGGAAAAAAATAAATAAATAAAATTATTAAAAAAAAAAAAAACATGGATGACCTCCATGGTCCTCAACAGATGGGTATGAACTCAGCATACAACAGGGCCTTCCATGCCCCGTTAAGAAAAACATGAGCCCTGGATTCAGACAAGGGCTCAAACCCAGCACCTCCGCGCACAGCAAACCACGTGACCTCTCACGCCTCAGTTTCTGATCTCTGCAACAGGGAAAGCAACAGGCTCTTTCTCGTGGGTTACTGCAACACCCACTGGGCACATGCACATGGCCTCTACCAAGTCTGGCTCCTGCCACTCCCCACAGCTTCATGTCACTCGTGTCACCATCCTGCTGGAAGCTTCCATGCCTCCCCATCGCCTGCATGCAGGGCCTGGCCCAGGGCCATCCCCCACCCGCCAGCCTTCCTCCCAGCCACTCTGCCCATGCGGCCTATGCTCCTTAAGTCATTTCCTCCGTGATCAGTGTTCTGTGACGCTCTGCCCCACCTTGACCAGGTGGCACAATCCCAGAGCAGCGGGAGACGGGAGAAAACGTACGGGTGACCAGGTCAGTTCCATCTGGGTCAAATCCCAGCTCTCCCACCTCGAAGGCTCTCCCAGCCTCAGTCTACTCCTCTGTGAACCAGAGAGGATGCCATCAGCTGCCCGGGGCTGTTGTCACATGTCCCCAGGCTCGAGGTCTGCGGCTCATGGAATTGGGGGCCTCCACTCACCACTTCCGCACCTGTACAACCCCGGCACACCAAAGGCAGGGCTTCTGGGCTCGGCTCTGCCGGGGCCAGCTTAGTCTCTGGGGAGAGACCGTCCTGGGCACGGCAGGGTGCTGAGTAGCATCCCTGGTCTCAGCCCACCAGATGCCAGAAGCACATCCCTCCCCCCGCCCCCCATCAGAGTCATAACAACCAAAACTGTCCCCAGACATTGCCAAATGCCCCCGCTGGCAGAACCGGCCCGGGGGAGTACCTGCACCACCCATGTTTGATGCTACCTTGGCACTGCGCTCAGGCCAGTCTCTCCCCGGCCAGACCTCACTCCTGACATCCACATGGCATTTTCCAGAGGGTCCCGTTTAAAGAGAAATTCCCAGCACCAAGGACTCTGAATCCCGAACCCTGAGGCCCTGTTGCCTCATCTCACGAACAGCATGAAACCAGAAAGCCCCCAGCGTGGAGAGCAGCAGAGAAGGGCCAACACACAGCCTTCCACAATGTCCGCAACGGCCAAGCTCTGACCCAGAGTAACCTAATTAATCCAGACCAGGGCCAGAAGGCCCACTGCACGAACAAGAGTCACCTGGCACTATGCCCCGGGGCCGGCCTTGGAGACAATGACAGCAGAACACCCTTCCTGGCTATACGGACCAAAAGAGACCACTGTGCCACTAACTGAGGGCCAGACAGCCCTCTCACCCCTAGACGGTGGCTGACCCTCTCCCTCCACCTGGCACAGCCCTGGTGACCCCGGTGTCCAGGCCTCCCACTAAGGCCTGCATGGCAGGGTCCTCAGACCCCCACTCAGAATTCAGGCCCCCACTCCAGACCTGCAGAGGCAGAATCTTGGGGGAATCCAGGAGTCTGCATCCTTTAGCTCCCAGACAGTTCAGAGGCCCCGGAAAGTGAGAGACCCACCGTCCACCAGCTTCTCAACCTCCCTTGTTGCTCTAGGTCAGCAGGCCTCAAGCTGCGGGCAAGATCCTTCGGCCTTGGGCCAGAAAAGTCCTTCTGCAAAGGGCCAGAGGGTAAATATTTCACCTTGCGAGCCATTCAATCTCTGTCGCAATGACTCGACTCTGCCAAAGACGAGGCGTAAACAAACGAGCATGGCCATGTTCTAATAAAACTTTATTTACAAAAACAGGCATAGCTTGCTGAGCCCAAATTAGCGGGTTCAGTGGGCCCCGACTGCCATTTTATATTAAACAGAACAGAACTGATTATATCAATTTTCCCTGCACGCAGGGAGGGCTGGACTTTCTGGAGAAAATTGTTTTGATTGTATGTTTGTTGGTGGGTGCTGGGATGACACAAAACACAAAGTTCTAACCGTGGGTCACAGTCAAGGAAGTGAGAAGGCAGCCTCAAGACCAAGCCCTCGGCTCCTACACCTGTCCCCCAGCCACTGACACCTTCCCTCACCCAGCCCTGGACACCCCTGGTTCCACACACACTGCACATCCAGGAAGTCCTCGTGGATTCCCCAGAGCAGGCGGGTCCCGCCACTGCACACCCTGACCACCTGCCACCACCTAGTGAATCAACACGCACGATGACTCTACTGCCGGGCATGTGCCCACAAGGTGAAAACAGGGGCTCGTGCAAACACCTGCACACACGTGTTCACAGCAGCACCATTCACAACCGTGAGCAAGTGGAAACAGCCCAAATACCCATCAACAGATGAAGGATAAACACAATGTGGTCCATCCACACAATGGAATATTACTCAGCCATAACAAGGAATGAAGCTCTGACACACGCTACAACATGGATATAACTCGAAAACCTCATGCTGAGTGAGAGAAGCCAGACACATAAGGCCACATATTCTACGATCCCATCTTTATGAAACGTTCAGAACAGGCGAATCCATAGAGACAGAAAGCAGATTAGTGTTGCCAGGGGCTGGGGGGAGAGGGGGATGGGGAGTCACTGCTCACGGGGATGGGGTTTCCTTTTGTGGGGGTGGAAATGTTCTAGAACTAGACAGAGGTGATGGTTGCACAACACTGTAAATGTACTAGATGCCACTGAATTGTACATTAAAATGGTTCATTTTATATGAATGTCACCTCAATTTTTAAAAAGTGAAAAAAAAGAAAAAGATCACTCTGCATGGCTCTAAGGCCCCGGGCTGGCTGTGAGCTTTGGGAGGGGTTCTCTGCACAGGACCCCAGGCTGGCAGGGGGCACTCAACAGTCACCTGTGGGATGTGTGCATGGAAAGACTCAGCAAGGGCTGGGGCTCCCAGGAAAAGCCTCCTTCCAAATGGCAGCTCGTTGGACTCAGGGAAAAGCTTGTCCCATGCAGGCTACAGAGAGTGCAGCATCCAGCCTGGTCTAGACCATGGCTTTCATGGGAAGAAGAGCCATGGGCCATGCACAAAGGGGAACCCATGGCCACTGCCTCTGTGACAACAACAGTTAACGGCAGGAAACTTGGATTCCCAGGCCTGAGTTGCAAGAGAAACATGAGCTTGACAGGAGAAACTGAGTCACATCTCAGAGAAACCAAGCCTAAGCAGGCAACAGAAGGTTCTAGTTTTTGTTTTTAATTCCTTGTTTCAGACACATCATGTGTGCTTGTCCCAGGGCTAAACACCAGCTCACCTCTTCCCAGCTACGACACTGCTCTGGGCCTCAGTTTCCCCATCTGCACAATGGGAAAGACAACACCTGCTCTCCGAGGGAGCGTGAGCAACACCAATTGGGGGTTGAGTGAAAGCCACACAGCGCCCAGCAGGGAGCAAGAAGCGAGAGTGCAAAGGGCAAACTTTACCTCCCCCACCTTAGGATAAAACCCAAAATTCTCACCCCGCGTCCCCTGTGCCCCTTGGCACTTGGGCCGCGTTCAGTCAGCTCCTGATGACGAGATGCCCCTTCCTGCCCTGCGGCCTTGCTCCCACTGCTGGCCCTCTGGCTTGTTCACCATCACTGCCAGGCCCAGTATGGAGTGAGGGTCCCCAGTTCCCGACGATGGCTGAATGAAGAGTCCACTCTGGACCTCAACAGTAAATGCCACAGGACCCGTGTGAACTGGCCAGAGGAAGACAGACGTGTGCATCTGCAGACAGCCCCCTGGCCCACCGTCCCAAGGTGGTTTCCACAAGGTACCTGGACTCTGCAGGCTCTGTCTCAGCCCAGGTGGAGAGTGTCCTGGGGCTTCTGTCACAAATGACCACAAACTAGGGAGTATAAAACAATAGGAATTTATTCTCTCATAGTTCTGGAGGCCAGATGTCCAAAATCACGGTGTCAGCAGGGCCACATCCCCTCCAGCGGCCCTAGGGGAGGAGCCTTCCTCACCTCTTCCAGCCTCTGGGGGCTCCAGGCATCGCTGGCTCATGGCTGCATCACCCCAATCTCCGCCTCTGTCTCCATATGCCTTCCCCCATGAGTGTCTGTGTCCTCTCCTCTTTTTATAAGGACTCCAGTCATTGGATTTAGGACCACCCTAAATCCAGGATGATCTCATCTCCAGACCCTTGCCCTAACTATATCTGCAGAGACCTCTTTCCAAATAAGGTCACAGTCACAGGCTCTGAAGGCCAGCATGTAGACAAACATCTTTAGGGGCCCCCATTCAACCCCCTACCGGGTGTGCAGCTCACAACCTGGAGAGCACTGAGACTGCTGAGGCTTTCTGGGGGCGGTGGATGGCTTACCCCATCCTCTCAAACAGAGCAGCCTGGGGAGTCCTGCGTGCGTGCGTGCATGTCGAGGCTGCAGATGGCACCACACACTTGAAGCAGCCGGCACAGAGGCAAACGGTGCCAAAGCCAGGACTGGGGCCAGGACCGGGGGCGGCTGCCACGCTCAGCTAACCAGAGCCACCACCGCGCTGTGCCTGCCGCCCAGGGCCCCATTTTCCTTCAGCTTGTGCAAAGCCCACCCCCCCCCCGCCTCAGGACAGGGCCGGGAGAACATCCTCCGTTGGCGCAGCCGGACCACCGCAGACAGCTTTGCGTGCGCTTCTTCTGGCCCAGGTGCAGCTCCCTGGGATGCTCGGTGATCAATCACACGCAGAGCCTCCTGTGTCCTGAGCCCCTGGCCAGCGGGTGGCACTTCCCACCCCTTCCCCTCACCCCTCACATCCTATCCACTTGCACATCCAGGCATCTCTACCGCCGAAAAATCACCAAAACCCATCGCTCCTGGTCACTACCACGGCCACCTCTCTGCTCAAGCCACCTCCCCTACTCCCCAAGCGGGACACTGCAGCAGGCCTCTCACTGTCTGCTGCTTCCCCCCTCACCCCATGCCCTTCAGCTCACGGCCATCTTTGGAAGACATGAAACATCTTCAAATGGCTAAACGGAAAGGAACTCTATGACCTGGCAACTCCCCTCCTTGGGATACACCAAAGGAAAGGAAGGCCTGTGTCCACACAAGCCCCTGAACACGAATGTCCATGGCAGCACTACTCACAACGGCCAAAAGGTGGCAACAACCCGAGTGTCCACCAACAGACGAATGGATACACAAAATGCAGTGTATCCACACAATGGAATATTATTCAGCCTTAAAAAGTAACAAAGAAATGGAAGGTGGTGATGGTTGCACAACATTGTGAATGTACTTAATGCCACTGAACTGTACACTTAAAAATGTCTAAGATGGTAAATTGTACATTATGTATATTTTACCACAATTTCAAAAAAAGGACTGAAGCACCAATACATGCTACGTGGATGAACCTCAAAAACCTCACACTGAGTGAGAGAAGCCAGACACAAAAGGCCACATAGTGTATGATTCCATGTATACGAAACGTCCAGAACAGGCAAACCCACAGAGAGAGAAAGCATATTGGTGGGTGCCAGGGATAGGGAAGGGGAATGGAGAGTGACTGCTCATGGGTATGGGGTTTCTTTTCTGGGGTATGGAAATGTTCTAAAGTGACCTGTGATGGCTGCACAACTCTGTGAATATGCTAAAAACCACTGAATGGTATGCTTTATTATTATTATTTCTGGTTTTTTTGCTGAGGAAGATTGTCCCTGAGCTAACATCTGTGCCAATCTTCCTCCATTTTGTATGTGGGTCACCGCCACAGCATGGCTTGATGAGTGGTGTGTAGGTCCGCGCCTGGGATCCGAACCCTGGGAACCCCAGCATGCAAACTTAACCACTACACCACTGGGCCAGTCCCATGAATGGTACACTTTAAATGGGTGGTTTGAATGTATTGGGAATTATACCTCAATAAAGCTGTTATAAAACAAGCAGAGGGTCAGGCCACTCACCATCTCAAACCCTCCCAGAGCCCCTCCTCAGGGGAACCCAGGGCTCATGAGGCCGCTCCAGCCTTGCCTCTCCTCTCCCTCTTTTGACATGACGGCCTCATTGTCCTCCCACCTGTCCTCCACCTCGACAAGCTCTTCCTACCTCAGGGCCTTTGCACCTGCCCGTCCCTCAGCTGGGGCACTCTTCCCCAGCGTGGGGGGTTCTATCTCTCTGTCCAGATGTCAGCCCCATGCCCTAGCCAGTCTCAGCACATCGCTCTGCTGCTTCTCTCCAATAGCGTCTGCTTTGTTCATTTGTAATGAGTCTCTCCTGTTCCCCCTAAAACCACACCGGCTCCCCAAGAGCATGGCCCTCACATGTCTCGTATGCTGCCCAGCACCCAACACAGTCCCTGGGATGGGATGGGCAATTAAAATGTCATTTTGTGCAATGAACAAGCTACCCCAACTTTCCAGGTGAGGATTCTGAGGCCCAGAGGGGTTAAGAAACCTGTCCCAAGTCACACAGCAGAGCGCCATGCACATTGGGCTGCCTCAAGGCTGAGAATGAGAAAGAAACACTCGTGCCCCCACTCCTCTAACCTGCGACTTGAGAGCAGTCTCCCTGACATCACGTCCTGTTCCCCAACCCAACCCAGCCCTTGGGGTCCCCGCCTCCAGGAGAGGTGACAGCATGGATTTACTCATCAGGCCCAATGTCTGCTGACTGGTCTTTCACGAGGGAAGGCACTGCGGGCACGCCCATCAGCACTAAGGATTGTGAGCAGACACACGAGTGGCCCTGCTCGCTCCAGTCCTGTGGAATTTACGACAGAACAGCAGGTACCGACTGGGGACAGGTACTGACTATCCCACCTATTCGCAGGTGCAGGTGAAACCCTGGTGTCTACCGCATGGGGAGGCAGCACAGGAAGGCTGCAGCCACGGGAGGAGGGCAGGAGGGGAGCCTGCATCAGGTGGGTTCACCCACCGGCACCAGACACTGCAGATCTTCCACTCGCCACGTGCAATGGCCGGACAGCTGGGAACTAGCTTGCCCATCCTGGTCCCAGGTGCGGGAAAAGCCATCAGCATGACCAAGGTGGCACAGCCATAGGGGTGGGGACAGAGCTTGAACTCTATCTGCCCAGTGAAAAGGTTGCACCCCTGCCCACTCAACGTTTCCTCCAACTGAAGGCTTCTTGGCCTCAGCACTGCTGACCCCCGGGGCCGGTGCGCTCTCTGTTACGGCGGCTGTCTATGCATCACAGGGGGTTAAGCAGCATCCTGCACTCTACCCACTAAATGCCAGTAGCACCCCCTCCCCTAGTCAAGACAACAAAAATGTCTCCAGTCATTGCTTAATGTCCACTGAGGGACAGAATCGCCCCCTGTAGAGAACACTGCTCTGTCTCTAAAAGTCCAGTGTGAGCTCACCTCTGCCCAGGGCCCATGTCCACCCACCTCCCCAACTCCTGAAGCCAACAGAGGGGGAGGAAGGAGACAGAAAGTGGTTTCCAGGACCAAAAGAACTGCTGTCTGCGTATCTCAAAAATCTTGTCTAAATCCCTCAATGGATGAACAGATAAACAAACGTAGTCCATTCAGACAATGGAATATTACTTGGCCATAAAAAGGAACGAAGCACTGCCATACGCTACATGAATGAACCTTGAAAATATAATGCTGAGTGAAAGAAGCCAGACACACGGGGACACATATGAAATGTCCAAAATAGGTAAATCCATAAAGATGTAGAAATCTAGAAAGATAGGTGGTTGCCAAAGGCTGGGAAGTGGGAAATGGGGAGTGACTGCTGGTGGGTACAAGGTTTCTTTTGGGGGCAATGAAAATGTTCTGGAATTAAGACAGTGGTGATGGTTGCACAACTCTAAAAACCACTAAATTGTATACTTTAAACAAGTGAATTATACGGTATGTGAACTATCTCTCAATAAAGCTGTTATTTTAAAGAAATCTTTTCAACAACAATAATCCATTTCCAACCCCAACGCAGAAACCGGACCTCCAGTCATGAAGACAGCCACGAACCTAGTGTGACCCCATTCTTCCTGTCACACTACATACATTTGACACCTACTGTATGTTAGCACTTGCTACATTCTGGAGACAAGATGAAGTGGACACTCCTGCCCTCAGAAGCCCTGACACATGGGGGACACTCAAGTTGCACACTTTCCTTCACTCATTCATTCACCGACCACGCCCTGCGCGAAAACGGGAGCTGCTGGAGCTGCTGGAGCAGGCAGAGGCAGCACCTGGCCGACAGTGAGCACCCAATCAATGTGTGCCAAATGAACGCACAGAAGTGAAGACACACCTTCTAATCTACAAGGTCACGATCTCGAGGAGAAACAAGCAGCTAATTAGAAAATAACGTGACCTGAAAAGTCCACTTGAAGAATCAGGCGTGTGACCTGAGGCTCACGTCACAGAGGTAGGTCCACCGAGGATGGTCTGATCAGAGACCCAACCCAGAAATCAGCGATGTGAGTGTCTGCAGCTCCCACCCAAACCCTCCCCGAGGCCCCAGGGTGCAGGACACCGCTCTTCCAGAACGCAACGGAGATTTACTGCCACCTGTGCAAAGCATGCTCACCTCCTTGACCCACAGGAAGGACTTGCCAGACACATTTGACAAAGGAGGACACCGAGGCCTGAGAAGCTCGGTACCTCACTGTGGTCACATGGCCAGGGAGCTGGGGCCCAGGAGAAAAGCCAGGCCTCTGACCCCAGCCCCAACCAAGGCCCTGCTCTGGGCTCACAGAGACTTGCCAGGAGGTCAGCAGGCAACGTGGCCTGCCCCTGCAGGCCAAACAGCCCAGCCACCTGAGGGAGAGCTGTCCCTCCACCCTGGTCCTCAGGGGCCAGGGGCCATCTGTGGCCAGCTGTCCTTTGTCCCAGTGGGAGGAACATCACCTTGTCCCCACCATAGGGGCTGCACGGAGAAGGGGCAGCTGTCTCCACTCCAAGCTCCAGGACTGAGCACAATCTGCCTTCCCAAAGCCCCTGGGGTACCCACAGGGGAGGACACCTGGCCTTTGCCCCAGGTGTCCAGAGCGGAGAGATACCTATCCCACCTCGGGTCTGCAAGTGGGGGCACCTATCCTTCCCCCAGCACCCAGGGAGTGAGGGCACAGGTGACAATGATGTAGAGACACCGGTCACTTCAGGTAGCAGTGATGGGGGGGAACTTGTCCCGCACCAGGTACCAACGATGTGGGAGCACCTATCCCCCCTACAAGGTAACAACGATGCTCACAAGCAGCATCCGGTTCATACACCTCAGTGTCATCCCGTCTCCCCCAGGTAGCAGTGATATGGGGGCACCTGCCCCCCTCAGGGAGCAAGGATGTAGGACACCTAGCCGCCCTCAGGTAACAACGGTGTAGTGGCACCTGTTCCCTCCAGGTAGTGAGGATATAGAGGCCCCTACCCCTCCAGGTAACAATGATGCAGTGACACCTGTCCCCCACTCCAGGTAGCAATGATGTGGGGGCACCTGTATCCCTTCAGGTATCGATGATGTGGGGGCACCTGTCCCGCCCACGACGCCCGGGGCGCGGGGACACCTGTCCCCTCCGGCTGCGCCAAGCCCCGCCCCCGCCGCGCCCCGCCCCCGCCGCGCACCCCTGGCCCCGTGCACGCGCCGGACACGCGCCCTCTCCCTCCCTCCCCGGCCCTGCGGGGTCAGCGCGGGCAACCCCCTTACCCGCGCGGCCCGCGTCAGGCTCAGGTCCTTCATGACCTCCTCGAAGGCCGCCGTCTCCTCCGCCTGCTTCTGGTTGTGCAGCGCGATCTTCTCGCTGAATTTCCGCGGATTGTTCGAAGTCGCCATCTTCTCGCCGCCGCCGCCGCCGCCTCCTCCGCCTCCGCCGCCTCCTCCACCTCCTCCTCCTCCTCCACCTCCTGGCCCCCCCACTCGCCGGTGCCACCGCGCAAGCGCCAGCCGAGCCCGCGGGCGGTGAGCAGTGCGCAGGCGCTTCGGCGGTCGTGAGCGCGGCGCAGGCGCACGGGAGCGGCGCGCGGCGCGGGGGCGACAGCGCATGCGCTCGCCCTGGCGGCGGGCTTGGGGCCGGCGGGGGAGGCGAGGGAGGGAAAGTGGGAATTTTGGCGCAGGCGCAGTGAGCCGCCTCCTGGCCCGCTGGACAGCGGCTGCTTGGCCCTTAGGCAAGGTCCGCGGACCGGCGGGGGGGGCGGCGCTGGAGCCCCCAAGAGGGAGACAGCTGGACTCAAACCCTTCCAGGTCACAAGGATGGGGCCAGCACCCCCGCAAGGACAGGTAGCACCCTGAGGCTAAGCCTAGGCTCCGACCAGTTCCTCTCTGAGGCCATTTCAGGGCGTTGCTCGTTCATGCATTCATTCATTCAACGAATATTTATTGAGGGCCCGTATGTGCCAGGCACACTGGGGGAAAGGAGTGAGCAAGCGGGCGTGGCCCTTGCCCTCATGGGGTGCACAGTCGGGGAGGGGACGGACATCACCCACCAACAAATGACCCAAGAACCTTTCAGATGAAGACACATGTATGTGGAAAATAAAACCAGGGATGGGCTGGCAGGAGAGTGACGTTAGCATGGGAGGCACCTACGGCCACCACCGTCAGGGTGGCGGGGGGACATCTGAGCTGAGACCTGAACCTTGTGAGCAGCCCCCAGCCCACAAAACCTGGGCGTCATCCTTACTACCTTCCTCTCACCTCACATTTGACCCTATTCTCTGATCCTTAAGCCCAAAGAGCTTCAGCCTCCTCTCTGAATTTCTCCAGCCCAATCTTACTCAGGGAGCCCAGCGTTGCCATGGGGTGCTAAAGGAAAGGTCCAGAAATCCACCCGGACCAGACCCAGCAGTGAAAGGGGTAGCAGAGTCTCCCTGGTGGCAGGGGGGTGACCCAGGGAAGAAAGAGGGGTTCTGACATCCAGCTGTGCCTCCTCAAGCAGAGGGACTGCACCCACCAGGGATTTGGGGCATGGATGGGGCGGAAGCCGGGAGGGGTGCCTGGGGGGCTGCGGGACACCTCTAAGTGCACAACAAGCATGCTTTTCACTAAGGCCAGGGATGGCTGGACGCTGGTAGAGATCATAGGGGGACACCAACATTTTCTGAACATGCTTTTATTTGCACTTTACAACAGTTTAATGAAATGTCCATATTAAGTATATATATGTATATATTAATTTGGAGTGTCCTAGGCACTGCCACTGCTCTGTTTTATCCTTCTTGTTCATATGGTTTTGAGCACTTCCATGGACTTCTAACCGTTTTGCATAACAAGCATCAGCTCCCCCTTTCGGGTGTCAACAACCAACTGCCCTTTGGGGAACACTCGTCACAACTTTCAGCCCATGATATGTGGATGGGGCTGGCTTCACTACTTTCTCTCCCCACAAACAACCCTTCCCAGGTTGGAAGGCTTGGCCAATCAGCAGAGCCCATTACTCTGCCATCACGATTGGTTCAGGGCAGTCATGTGACCCAGTTTGCACAATGAGATGCAATTCTGGAATTTTTGCTTGAACCATGGGAAAGAGAAGCACGCTCTTTGCTTGGGCGGCTGGTTTGAAGGATACCACAAGTCTGCAGTGCCAGAGGTCACCACTTGAAGAGAGATGGCCTGAAATAGTAAACCTACACAAAGGAAAATAAAGCCAAAGGTAAAGAGAGACACTGTCTGAGCTCCTGGATCCAGCCATGCCTGAAGCTAAACACCTCTGCCTTTTCAGTTATATGAGCCAATAATTTATTCTCTTTTTTGCTGAAGTCAACTTGAAGTCCATTTTCTTTCCCCAGCACTGACTGAGACAGCAGCTTCTGGGAGTCAAGTGTGGGGCTGGGCTTTCTACAGATGTGGCTTCTAGTGCCTGCCACCATCCTGTGAGATTGGAGAGGAAATAGAGACGAGAGCAGGAACAGCAGCTGCCCATAGCAAGTTAAGTGCCAGAGCCAGGACTAGAACTCAGGCCTGATGGCAGAGCTCAGTGTGTGGACCGCCGAGGTCTCTGCACAGGGTTTTGTAAGGTTTAAATGGGGTTAACTCATGTCAAGTGCCTGGCTCATAAGTGCTCAAAAAATGCTGGTTACCCTGATCACTGACATATGCCTGCACTAAGCCAGTCTCTGGGCACAAAAAGATAGGGGAGAAAAGATTTGGGGGGTAGCAGGGGTTATCAGGTCACAGAAAGGGGCCATGCCCGCAGGGCAGAGGTGAAGGGCCAGTGCTCGCCCTACTCACCCCTATTCACCTCACGCCCCGGCGGTAATTCCATCTGTCCTAAACCCTGGAGATGAGTCAGAGGAAGCCGCAAGCCTGCTTATTGTGCAATGGCCGGACGGTGACCCAGGCCCTCCTCCTGCTCCACTGACCCCCAGCCCCAAGGAGGGCAGGGGAGGCTGAGGCATCTGGAGACCCGGGCAACACCCAGCGCTGATGTTTTCACTTTCTTCCTTCATCAAAGGAAGCTGCTGCCACCCAGTGTAGCCAGGCAGGGCTCCTGGACCAGCTGCGGTCTGTGTAAGGCAGGGCGGATCTAGGGCAGATCTCAGGCTCCATATCGCCCTGAGGAAGAGTCCCCCCTCCTCCCAGGGTCCGCAAGGCCCTCGCCCCCCTGGCCCTTCACTCCAGCCACTCCAGCCTCCTTGCTGTTCCACCTCCAGATCTTTGCACGTGCTGTTGCCTCTGCCAAGACTGTTTCTCCCCCAGATCCTTTCACGGCTGGCACCTTCTCATCTTTCAGGCTCCTCTGAGAGACCCTCCCTGAGGGCCCTATCTGAAGTGCACTCCTGTGTGTGTGTCCTATGACCAGGGAACAGCCAACTCTCTGAAAGCAGCTATTTCCGGGGTCTGCTCCCCCATAGATTGAGCTGAGATCAGAAGCTAACAGTATGTTCACCCTTTCCAAACACAGGGAACGGGGGCTCAGGTTCCCTGTGTGAAGCGGGAAAGACAGACACACCCAATTCCCTACTCTTAAGGCTTGTTCTCTATCCCCTGATGGCTCTGAGCACTTTAGGCCTCATTTTATACTCATCTGTGTTCATTCTGTTTCTCTGGGTCCCCAGAGCTAACACAACACTAGGCAAAGAGGGGGAATTAGGCAGTGTTTGTTGAATGAATCACTTTCTGCCTGGGAGACTCCTATTCATCCCTCAAAACCCACCTCAAATGTCCCCTCCTCCCCAAAGCCCATCCTGATCCCAAAGGATTCCTCACTCTAGGTTCACCCAGCCCTGGGTCCTTCTCCAGCCAGCCTTGACCAAAGGGGCTCGGAATATCCAATTGTTGAATAGCTTCACTTTAGTTACAGAGCACATCCAAGTGTGAGCTAAGAGGCAAGTCCTTATAAGCCCCTTCCTGCTGCCTCCAGGATATAGTTTTCTCTCCTCTGTTCCGTAGCTCTGTTTGGCTCCATTTGTTCTCTGCCAGCTTCCCCAGCATCCTCTCCCACCCTTCCCTTTCTCACGTCCTCCACTGTAGCCTTGCTGCTTCCTGCCTCAGGGCCTTTGCACAGGCTGTCTCCCTGCCTAGAATGCCCTTTCCTCTGCATCCAGGCCATAGCACTCCTCAGCATCAAGCCTCTAAATAGAAGCCAAATGAAAACCTAAACTCCTGAGTATTTCTGCATGGCCCAGCCCTTGCCGACTCTCCAGCTGTGTGACAACAGAAAAGTGACTTCACCTCTCTGTGCCTCGCTGTCTTCCCGTGTTAAATGTGGGTAGTGGCTCCTCGTAGCAGGCTCTTGGGGAGATGAAATCGATATGCAAGTGAAGCACTCAGCGCCTGCTTCCTCACAAGCACTCAGCAACTGTTAGGGAAGCAAACTCTACCTCGAGATGCTGGTGTTCACGCCTCGGTTTTCTGCACTGCCTTATATGGAATCTCAGTCAATCCGGGATACCCACATCGTGTGGAGGTGAATTCGGGCCATCAGAGCGGGAAGGCAAAGAGGAAACCATCCAGGGCCTTTGACTTCCAACCCAGGCACAGTTTTGAACCCAGACTGAGTTTTGAAAGGCAAAGCAAGAGCCAGGTTAGATTATGAAGTGAAAGGGGAGAATTCAGTGGAAGCCAGAAACGCCAGACACGGCGCCCACTCCTTACAATTGAATAGGAAGAGGTTAGATGAGGACCCAGGCCCCTTGGCCCCCCCACCTGGGCTGAGTGTGGGGTGGAAGGTGGGACAGGGCAGGACTGCCAAAGAGGGTAGCAAGAGCCTAGAGCTGAGGGGCCAGGGACCCGGGGGGACGGCTTTAGGGGTCAACGAGACAGGGGCAGAGCCAACAATCCAGTTCCTCCCCTGGTAAACACTGTGCTGACAGGAGCTCTGGGGCGGGCCTCCCAGTGACACCACAATACCCTGGGACGTGGCTGAACTGCAGCTGAACGCCCCCATGCAGACCTCTTCCCTGACATCCAAAAGCCCAGGACACCTACAGCCCAATCTACTGGACGGAAAAAGGGGAGAGTTCCCCGACCTCCAGGGGGCAGTGGCTGCAGGAGAGGTAGAGCAGGCTTCTCGTTTTGGTGCCCAGCATCGGAGGAGTCCCCATCCAAGTCTGGGGAGTGCCCACAATAAGAAGTCAACCCTCGGGGCCAGCCCCATGGCTTAGCGGTTAAGTGCGTGCGCTCCGCTACTGGCGGCCCGGGTTCGGATCCCGGGCGCGCACCGACGCACCGCTTCTCCGGCCAGGCAGAGGCCATGTCCCACATACAGCAACTAGAAGGATGTGCAACTATGACATGCAACTATCTACTGGGGCTTTGGGGGAAAAAACGAGGAGGATTGGCGATAGATGTTAGCTCAGAGCTGGTCTTCCTCAGCAAAAAGAGGAGGAGTGGCATGGATGTTAGCTCAGGGCTGATCTTCCTCACAAAACAAAACAAAAAAAGTCAACCCTCTGCTGGCAACAGAAGCCCCAAAGCCAATGGTGTGACAGATCAAACTACAGGCCTTAGCCCCCGGGCTGTTCCCGCGTCCCACCCTCCACCACGAACCACATGGCTCTGCCTCCCTAAGGTGGAGCATATTCCCCAGCCCTGAATTGGGGCTTCCTCATGTCATTTGCTTTGGCCAAAGGCATATGGGCAGAAGTGACAGCTCAAGACTTCCAAATCCGGACCTTAGGAGGCCTCCTGTGACTTCACTCCTCCTCTGGCACCACTGGAGGAGGAGGACGTATGTTGGCTTGCTGCTGGTCGGAGGAGGATGTGAGACCAGTGGCTCTGAGCCTCCTGGCTGCTCCACGGCCTTGCTCCTGGAGGCAGAGCTGCACAGCTGAGGGCAGCCTAGAACAGGCGCACCCCAGCTCAGTCACAGACACAGCAAGAACATTTATTTTTGCATGCCATTGAGACTTGGGCTTGTTCATTACGCAGCAGCAGCTGACTAATGCACTGCCCTACTCACTTCCCCTGCTCCCCAGGCAGCCAGGGCATTGGCACAGGACACAGGCTGGGCAAACAGGATGTTTCCACTCAGGAACAAGTGGTGCAAAGAAACAGCATTGAGACAGCAGCATCTGGTTTCCAGGAGCAGCTCCAGCTAAGTGCCAAGGGCAGATGACAGTGCCAATTGAGGCATCTGCATTCTGTGGTGGTAGCAGAAGCATCCTCACCCACCAGTTCCCTGGCATGGGCACCCTGGCTGCCTCGCCCCCTTGATTCCTACTGCTTTGAGCCTGGTTTTCCAGCCTTCCTGCTACTTCTGTGAGCAACCAAATAGCCTTCCAGTGCACATTTTTGCTATTTAAATCAGCCGGAGTCAGTTTCTGTTGCTTGCAAACCCTGACTTACATAAGATGGGGAAATCCTAGCATCTGTTACATTTATATTATAATTTTGGAATTGTTTGGGTTACAAGTATCAGAATATCTGATCACTAGTCTCTTAAGTAGCACAGACATTGTGATTTCTCATAAAAAGGAATCTAGAAGTCAGAGGTTCCAGGGTGGGACTGATGGCCCCATGATTTCAGGGCTCTGGGAGGTGGCATCTCTGTGCCTCTCCTCATGGCCACAAGATGGCTGCAGAAGCTCCTGGCATTGTGTCCTCATAGAAAGCAGTTAGGGTGGGAAGGAGGCAATAAGGCCTTTCCCTTGTCCAGAAACCCCCACCCACGACCTCCCCTTAAATCTTGCTGGCCAGAGCTGGGAAATGCGCCCAGATCGAAAACAACCCCAGCAAGAGGCACTGCCAAGATTGGCTCAGACAAATCCTAAATTAACCCCTGAGGCTGGGCACGATGCTGCTGGCACCAAATCATTGCTCTATTGGTGAAGGAGAGAGAAGTGGCTGCTGGGATGGCAACAAGCAGGGTCAGCTACAAGCCCACAGGAGAGGGCCTCCATAGCTCTCCTGCCCTTGGGATCTGCAGGCAGACAGTGCCCAAGGATGCTGGAGTGGATGATGCTGCTCCCACCTCCCCACCCAAGAGCCTCTTGCTTGTGCAACAAATATTCGGGCTGTGCCCCCTGGGATACACGGCCAGGTGCCCCCTAATAAAACCGTGTGTGGAGGCTCCACCAAGAGAAGCAAAATCTCCAGGGCCTGTGAGAACAGAGGAGCTGGAGCTGTGTTCTCAGAGACAAAGCCAGGGGCAGTTTTCCAAGCTGGCCAGGTCCAGGGCAGATTCCCACCTCACACGGCTCTCTGGAGGCCCCCTTGGCCTTCGCTCACTGCGAGGCCCCAGAAGTCACACTGGCCTCCTTCTCGCAGGCCTGCATCTCACCGTCCTGGGAGACAGCGTTTTCCCACAGCCCAAGCCCAGGTGTGGAGGGAGGCTCCTGCTGGCCCATGCAGGGCTGCAGCAGGGAAGCAGGATATCTGGAAGCAGACGGGCTTCCCCTAGCTCAGCCCCTATGCAGTGGACAGCCATTCTCGGCCCAGCCACCCTGGGCAAGAGGTGAAGGGAGGTGACGAGGTAACGGGCTCCAGACCCCTCCAGTGTGCTGTGCAGAGAGGCCAGGCTGGTCCAGGGGTGTCAGTGTGAGCGGGGGTTTAACTGCGTGTGAGCGAGCACAGAGCGTGTTACAAAGCGTATGAGCAATGCCACGTGTGAGCGCGTGACTAGATGAACATGTGTGTCACAATGCACGAGTGCAGGTGTGCGTGTGAGCACATGCGTGCATGTGTGCAAATGTGTGTGTGCACTCATGTTCCGCCTTTCTCTGAAGGACACAAATGTTCACAAAGTGAAGATTCAAGCCAGTTTCTGCTAAATTAAAAACAGCTTTTTCATGTTTAAAGTTTACAATAAGAAAAATAATTTTCCTTTCTTCTCGGGGGGTGGTGGAGAGGGAGGGGCAGAGGGCCCCAAGAACATTCCATGAACCAACCCAGACGGTTATGCACAACCAACCCGGTTAGATACTGCAGCACCGCCCCCACCCCACCCCCAGCACCCCTGCCAGCTCATTGGGGACAAGATGTTGTGAGGTGTGAGCTGATCTGGGGGGACTTGCAGCTGGCAAAAGCTTCTCACTGCCCCCCTGAAGGGGCCATGCCTCCAGTGGGGAAGGGGGTCTCTTTGGGGGAGCTCAGGGCGGGGAGGGATGAGAAGGGTCTGGAATGTTCTGGTAAGTCCCCAAGGGCCACTGCTTTCACTTCGATGCCCTGGCTGCGTGGGCTTCTTCCTGGTTCCCAACCAAGTTCCTCTTTCAGCCTTGGCCCCCCACAGCCAGCAGCACCGGGCTATTGGCCGCTGCACAGGAGCACCAGGCCTGCAGGCACATTTTGAGAGTAATCCCGGAAGGCTCCCCTCATAAGGCTGTCTGGAATGGCATTCTCCACCAGCGTGCAGCCAGGTCACGGTGAGGCCTGCCACAGAAGTGGGGGCTGGGGGCAATTCGCGGAGCTCATGGGCCCACATGAAAGCGTGATGACTTCGTGCTTCCTGTAGGAGCAGCCATGCATCTCCATCATCACCGCCTCTGGGGACAGGGGCTCCCCAGTCGCCTCATCTCGGGCCCCAGGACTGAGCAGATGGAGACAGAACCTGCTGGGCTGGGGGCTGCCTCGTGCATGGAACAACGTGGAGAGAGTCTTGCCAAAGGCTGCCCGGCACAGGCCAGTTTTGCCCTCCGTCTTCCAGGGCCCGGTGGAGTCCTGGCCACATTTCCCACTGCTCCCACGCCCCTGAGCCAAAGGCCGGCCCCCTTCCAGCTCCTCTGCAAGGCTAGAAAAGGGCGAGGGGGGGAGAGCAGCCCCCAAGCACGTGGAGGACCGGAGGAATCTGTGACCCATCAGGCCCCACCAGCTCAGCACTGGGCCTGCTTCATCTCTTCACCATAATATTTTTATTAAATAAAAGGAAAGTATTAGGAGATGACGTCTGCTAAGGTATAAGGTTAATTCTTTACACGGCGAGTGGGTCACAGAGACACGATATCAATCGTCTATTAGCAGCAGAAGAGACACTTTAAGTTGTCCCGAGGGTACAAATCCCATTTATAAGACAGCGGTGCCGGCCGCTTTAAAAAAAAGCAAAACGGAACCAAAACAAATGTGGCTGCAGATGCCTCGAAGCCCTTGAAGGGAGAGGCCTCCTGGCCCACCTGACCTCCCACGTCGGGTGGGCCCTGGCCTGGTGGTTTGTTGACTTGAACTCAGGGTGAGGGGGAGCAGAGGGCTGCAAAGAGGGCGAGAAATAAAAGTCAAGGGCAGACCTGTACAGTGAAGACGCATTATGAGATTCTGAAGCTGGCATCCCCCTTCAACCACGGCACAGGGACAGGGACCAAGGCGTGGGCCCAGTCCTCAAGAAGGACCACGAGACGCCCAGTGCCAAACAGAACACCCAGTGCCTGTAAGCTGGGAGCTGACTGTGTTTTTCCTCCTGAAAGTGGCTGAGGGAACGCCCTGAAGGTGTGGGGACCGAGGACAGAAAAGCAGACGCGTACGGGACCTTCCTCCCCCAGCCCCTTCTACCCCCAGTAGCTTGGGTTTATTGGGCAGGTGGGTGCTTCCAAGCCCCCCTCCCACTCCTAGAGGTCTATATGTTACAGAGATTTGTGGTGCATTTATTTTAAAAAACACAGGCGCATAAACCTGGAGGGGGGTGAGTTGCATACCATGGATTTGGGATCACGTTAATCACGTTAATGAGCCCACATCTGAATGTCTGAGACGGCTGGGCTGTGGGAGGGGAGAGAAGCGGGGCAAAGCCACACAACACCACCCCAAAGAGCCCAGATTGCCACCCACGGACTAGGACAATGCACGACCAGGAAACCGCCTCGGGTGCAAGTTTGCTGCCATGACACGCCAGCCTTGTTGCTGGCAGGCAACCTCAGCCAGCGCTGAGCCCAGATCTGCTTCGGGAAGAAAGGAGGGACCTTATCAACAGGCAGACCCCGGGAGGCCAGCCCGGGAGAGGGGGGATCCGCGGTTCTCACTCAGACGTGGGCTCGCCAAGCCCCTCGTGGCGACAGTGGAGGCCATGCCAACCCCGGGGGCTACCTCCTGGTCCCGGCCCGGGGCAGCAGGACAGGGGCACAGGCGACGCCTGCAAAGGACTCTGGGAAGTGCAGGTCACGCTCCCACTCGTCTGTTTCGGTGTTGTACACCTGCACGATGCCTGTCACGTTGTTGAGACGCCAGTTGTAGCCCCCAACAATGTAGATCTTCCTGTCCAGCAGGCAGCAGCCGGCCTCCGACTGGCCGGCCCGCATGGGGCTCACGCTGGTCCACTGGTCCGTCTCAGGCACATAGTACTCTACGGCCAGCACGTCGAAGCAGCGGTCAACGTGGTCCATGCGACCCCCAAGGGCGTAGATACGGCCGCGGGCGCCCACCATGGCGTGGAGCACGCGGGGCTCGCTCATGGGCGCCTTGAACTCCCACTGGTCAGCTGCGGGGTCATAGCAGTGCAGCGCCTTCTTGTCCTCCACTGAGATGCCATAGCCGCCCGAGATGTAGAGGCGGCCCCCGGCCGTGGCGCCCGCGTGGCCCCACGTGCGGCGCTTCAGCGAGCAGGCATAGCCCCACTCGTTGCGCCGCGGGCAGTACCTCTCAACTGAGGCCAGGCTGCCAGCCCGATTGCGCCCACCCGTGGCATACACCATGCCACACAGCACGTTCAGCTGGAACTGGATGCGGCTCTCCTGCATGGCCTGCAGGCGCAGCCACCGGTTCAGGTGGGGGTCATAGCGGTAGCAGGCGTCCACTGCACCCTCGCCACTGCGGTACTGCAGGTGCTGGCCACCAGCCACGTACACGAAGTTGTCCAGTACGGCCACGCACGTGTGGCTGCAGCCCACTTCCATCTCTGTGAGCTCGCGGAAGTGGCGGGCGCCCGGCTCAGGCAGCTGGTACACCTTGCTGCTGACGGAGCGGTCGCTGTCGGTGTAGGGCGTGCCGCCAAAGGCAACTAGTGAGGGCACATCTGAGCGCACAACCGTGCGCGGAGACTGCATCTCATGCTGCCGGAAAGGCAGCACCTGGTAGTTGAAGGCCTCCAGCAGGTACTGGCGGCACAGCACATCCTCCACCATGATGTCCAGAGTCTGCACGCTATCCACCAGGTCCGACGACCGCATGAGCGGGAAGCGGATGTGGCAGAGCACATGGCTGGCGCGCAGCCGCCGGGCCGGGTCATGCTGCAGCCAGCGGATGGCAGCGCGGAACAGGTCGATCTCGGCGCAGCTCTGCAGCCGGTTGCTCTGCAGGAAGAAGATGAGGCGCTCCAGTGGCAGGTGCAGGAAGTCCTCCTCCTCGGCGATCTGCAGGAAGTGCCGGAAGGTGAAGGTGTCCACTGACTCCTTGAGCGAGGCCAGGCTGAAGGTGGTGGCCATGTGGCCGATGTTGAGGCAGGTCTCCACGCTCATGGCGGCCTTGAGGAACTCCTCGCACAGCTCCACCACAGGCAGCATCTGCAGGAACACAGCGGCACCCAGCACATCCTGCACGCAGTCCAGGTCCAGCGTCACCTCGGCACTGTAGGCAAAGTCAATGATGTGCCGCAGGCCGCGGGCCGACACACCCTTCAGCTCGATGACGTCCTGGCTCGCTTCCCTCATACCACCCGTGAACATGGCCCTGAAGGTGGGAGACATAGCATGTGGGCTCAGGGAGGCCAAGGGGCACTGTGGTTGGCCCAGACCAGCCTGGCCTCAGATACTGGGGTATGGGGTGAGGGGGGCCAGAGGGTCATTAAAGATGTTCAAAAAACAAAACAGAAAGATTTTGAATCCAGTCTAAACTATGCATCTTCCTACAAACAGCAGCTCCCCACT
This sequence comes from Diceros bicornis minor, assembly GCF_020826845.1. Classification (NCBI taxonomy): domain Eukaryota; kingdom Metazoa; phylum Chordata; class Mammalia; order Perissodactyla; family Rhinocerotidae; genus Diceros; species Diceros bicornis. The sequence continues at coordinate 6,255,174 of NC_080759.1, read as the reverse complement.
GTGCCCCTCCACAAGGGGCCCTGCCTAGCCTCACCCAGAAGCGTGCAGGCCTGGGGCCCAGCTGATTCGGAGGGTGGGAGCCGGGAGCCGCTCATGGCGGGGCGGGTGCAGCTGTGCAGAAGGAGACTACACCTTGGCTTTGGCTCCGGGGACAGCTCTCCAGCCATACCTTGGCACTTGGCCCTGGAAGACCACACCTGCAGAAAGCCGAGGAGATGAGGCCGAGACCCCGCAGGCACTAGCAGCACTGTCCACAGAGCCCAGCCCCTCAGCGGCACGCTCACCTGGGCAGGTGGCTCCACCTTCCCCAGCCTGGGTCTCAGCTGCTGTCACACAGGGATGGGGAGGGGGTGAGGGTCCCCAGGTGGGAGTGCCCATCAGGGGGCCCCACTGGGGTCATTGCCATCTCCAGAGAGAGGCCCAGGAGGTCAGGGAAGCCCCCCAAGAATGGCCCACAGGAGCCCCAGCCCACCATGAGACCCCCTGTGAGTGACTCAGCTGTCAGCTGTGCTGTCCTGCTCTGGCAAGTGGCACTAACGTGAGCACCAGTGGGAGACAAAGACCTGGGTCACAGCCCCCCCATGGCCTTCAGGGGCCCTCTACCGGGAAAAGGGGTGAGAACCCCAGCGCCCACTCAGAGCTTGTGGGAGGTTCTAGAAGATGGTGCAAGGCAGGCTCCTCTCACAGAGCAAGCTGGCATTTTATTATAACTGCGACTACTATCAGCATTCATCATGACGGCTGACCAAGGGGAGGGAACTTCGCTCATCCATTTGCCCAACAGATGCCCGCCCCCCAGCTGCACACCCACTGTGGGCTGGGCTCGGGCCCCTGAGCAGGAACAGCTGAGCTTGGTGCTGCTGCGGGGCCACCAGCTAACAACTACGCAACACTCCACGCCGCAGCGCCACAGAGCCTTCCAGAAGCAGCACTCTGCCATCCCCCCAGACACTGCCCCTTCTTGTCCCCACGAGTCCCATCAGCCCATCAAAGGCAGAGGCAGTCACAGCGACGGGAGGGAGCCTTGCCTTTTAAGGCCTTCCCGGCTGCAATGCCAGGGCAGAGGAGCCTTTAAAGGGCATTTCTGGCTGGGCTGGCCCGCCCGTCCCCAAATCCAGAATAAAAATAGAAGCGGCGCCCCAGATGGCTTGGCTGCTCCGACTCCCCAGAACGGCCTCGTTGAGCCCACAGAGTGGGCAGCCGGGGGGCGCACCAGGCAAGGCACCTGGGCTGGAGGAGCATGCAGCCCACGGTGCACACCTGGGCTGGGGTTCTGAGACGGCGGGCAGGGGCGCCTCTGCCACAGCTGGCGAAGCCAGGCTGGAGTACCACCGTCAGGGCGGGCCCCCAGCTCTCTGGTGGGGTCGCCACCTGGCAGGAGGAAGCTTGCCGGCTGGTCACCAAGGGAATGAGCGAGACCATCCCCAGCTCGTGACAGCCCCCAGCTGGCAAGGAGAATGGCTCCTGGCCCAGCACCCGGGGGCCCTCGTGCCCCCACCAAGCTGGGCACAGGGAAGGAACTTTTAGGAAAGGGCCTTGGTGGCAGACTGACCCGTATACCCAGCAAGCCTTCACCTGTCACATGGGTACTGGACTAGAGCATGCGCACATGGGGGCGCTGGCCTGTCCCTTGGCCTGAGTACAGGCGCTGTGAGGGCAGGGACCTGCGCCTGTCCTATCCCTGCTGGATCCCTGAGGCCTAGAACAGTGCCTGGCACACACTGGTATCAAATAAAGACTTAGAAGGAAAACCTGGAGGAGCCCCGCCACCACCCCCAGGGCGGAAGCTGCTAAATAGGAGCCCACTGGCCGCCTCTGACTCAATTCTCAGGCATATTCTGCTTGCTTGCACAATGTCCCCAAAAAGTTTGAATAAAGCTGCAAACCTGGAGAAACTTGCAGGTTTACTGGACATTTGGCCAACACCAGCTACTTTCACTCAGAGCCATCCCTGGCTGGCTGGTGCGGAGACGGCTGCCTCTTAGAAGGGCGGGCGCTTTCCAGCCTGCCCCTGGGGCCGCCCCACTCACCTGAAGTAGTCGCTGCAGGCGGCCAGGACCACCTTGTGTGCGTGGAAGGTCTCTCTGTTGATGGTGAGCATGACGTCCAGGAGCTGGCCCTGGGCGCGGAGGGTGGCCAGGCCCTGCAGGAGGCTGGTGCTGTGGCCAGGTGCCGAGAAGGTGCACTTGAGGGCTCCGTTCTTGTCGGCCAAGCTGCAAGACAGCAGAGGTGGGGGCGTGGCTCAGAGGCCTCAGGGCTGTCTGGTCTCCGCCCCAGACACTGGGCAGGCTCTGAAGGTGTCCCAGGCGTGGGCAAAATTGCCAGAACCAGCCCCAGAGAAGCAGAAACCAGACCTGAGTCCTGCTCACATCTGCCACCTGCCCACCAAGAGGCCTTGGCAGCAGACGCAGCCTCTCCACTTCCATTTGCCGCCTGTGAAACAGGAGGGGTTTCACATAGAACCGGAGGAGGTTACAATGACTCTTTTTTTGTTAAATTGAGGTGAGATTCACATAACATAAAATACACCATTTTAAAAAATCCAGTGGCATTTAGTACATTCACCATGTCGTGCAACCATCACCTCTATCTAGTTCCAGAACACTCCCATCACCCCAAAATCAAACTCCGTCCCCATGAGCAGTCAATCTCCATCCTCCCTCCCCCAGCCCCTGGCACCCATTGATCTGCTTTCTTTTTTTTTTTTCGTGAGGAAGATCAGCCCTGAGCTAACATCCATGCTAATCCTCCTCTTTTTGCTGAGGAAGACCAGCTGTGAGCTAACGTCTATTGCCAATCCTCCTCCTTTCCCCCTCCCCGCCAAAGCCCCAGTAGATAGTTGCATGTCATAGCTGCACATCCTTCTAGTTGCTGTATGTGGGATGCCACCTCAGCACGGCTGGACAAGCAGTGCATCGGTGCGCGCCCGGGATCCGAACCCGGGCCGCCAGTAGCGGAGCACGCGCACTTAACCACTAAGCCACGGAGCCGGCCCTGATATGCTTTCTGTCTCTGTGGATTCGCCTGTTCCAGACGTTTCATATAAATGGGATCACGCACTATGAGGCCTTTTGTGTCTGGCTTCTTTTACTCAGTATAATGTTTCTGAGGTTTATCCATGCTGTAACATGTGTCAGTGCTTCATTCCTTATTATGGCTGAGTAATATTCCACTGTGTGGATGGACCACAATTTCTTTTTCCCTTCATCCATCTGTGGACATTTGGGTTGCTTCCACTCCTCCCCTTTTTACAACTTTATTCCATTATTTTTCACTCTAAATGTGCCTTGTGAGCACTCATTTTGAGGTAGAGGACCCTCTGTGTCACATTGCTGTCCCCCATGCCCCAGCGAGCTGCCCCCACAGGTAAACCCATCTTCTCTCCCCTGCAAAGGGTGGAGCGGGATTAAGGGGCTGGCACAGAGCCCCAGTTCAGGTGTGAAGGAGGAACGACGACTTGCAGCTTCCCAGGCAGCACAGGCCCTGGGGATGGGGGTGTCACAAGCCAGCCGTCCACTGGGGAGCAGGGAGCACCACCTCCAGGAGGAGCCAGCCTTCAAGGCCCAGCCACACCAACACCTGCCCAGCCCACTTCTTGTGCCCAGCACCCCAGGGGAGGGCAGCCACACAACCACAAAGTCACTCTGGCCATTTTCAGAAGAATTTGGCTCTGGCCTGCAATCAGTGGCCATCCAGTCAAGGGGAAAGGCCTGTCCCACCTTCCATGGACAGGGAAACGGCAAGTGGCTTGTCCATAGCCCTGGAACTACAACAAGATGCAGCAGGATTTGAACCTGGGCCTGGGAAATAGCAGGCTACATGGGATCTTCCTGTTACCCTGTGGTCAATATGGGGCAAAGCATAGCAAATTGTGGGGAAGCCACAAAACCAAGAATATTTGCCCTAAGAAAATGAGTTTACCTGTGGCGGCAGCTTGCCAGGAAGAAGGGGACAAGTGAAGTAGAGAGCCCTGCACCTCAAAATGAGGATTCAGGAGGCAAAGGTCATTTTAGAATAAAAAATAAAGTTTTAGAAAGGAGAGAGGTGGAAACACCCAAATGACCATCAACGGATGAGTGGATAAACAAAATGTGCTGTATGCACACAATGGAATATTACTCAGTCATAAAAAAGGAATGACTCTGATTCGTGCTACAACGTGGAAGAACCTTTAAGACATTTTTATAAGTGAAAGAAGCTAGACACAAAAGGCCACATGTTTGCATGATGCACTTATACAAAACGTCCAGAACAGGCAAATCCAGAGACAGAAAGCAAATTGGTGGCTGCGAGGGGCTAGGGAGGGGGGATGGAGACTAACTGCTCAGGAAGACAGGGTTCCCTCTGGGGGGATGAAAATGTTCTGGAACTAGACAGAGGTAGTGGTTGCACAACACTGTAAAAGCACTAAATACCACTGAATTGTACACTTTAAAACGGTGAATTTTATGTTATGTGAATTTCACTTCAATAAAAAAACAAAACAAGGGCCAGCCCCGTGGCTTAGCGGTTAAGTGCGCGCGCTCCGCTGCTGGCAGTCCGGGTTCGGATCCCGGGCGCGCACCGACACACCGCTTCTCCGGCCATGCGGAGGCCGTGTCCCACATACAGCAACTAGAAGGATGTGCAGCTATGACATACAACTATCTACTGGGGCTTCAGGGAAAAAAAAAGTAGGAGGATTGGCAATAGATGTTAGCTCAGAGATGGTCTTCCTCAGCAAAAAGAGGAGGATTAGCACGGATGTTAGCTCAGGGCTGATCTTCCTCACAAAAAAAAAAAAAAACACGAAAAACAAAATGAAAGGACATCGAGCCTTCTCAGGTCCTGCATAAAACCCAGCCATGGCCGCCAGCACCTCACAGCATATGAGGCGCTCCGTGGTCCAGACCCTATGCCCCACTCATCCCCTCATCCCCTCCCCTCCAGCCCCTGTCCCCTTTGCTATTTCATCTCAGAAAACTTTCGTAGAGTGCCTCAATGAATGAATGGTTCAAAAGGCCCTAATACATCACTTCATCCTCCAAATACAACAGGAGGGGAACGTGCCAACAGCTCCAGGGTCAGGCCCCTGTGGGGTCAAGAAGCCCCCCAGGACTCTCCCGACCCACGCCCCACTCTGCCCTGGGCCAGGGCCACCCTCCCAAGCACTCTGCTCTCTCCCCACAGCCTCCAGCTCTCTAGAACTTGCTTTCCCATTCCTGGAACTGATGCCTGCCCGCAAATGAGGGCCAGGAATGTGGGCACCGGTCTTTCCAAGAAAGCAGAAGGAGAAAGGCTTCTCAGCCCCCACTGCCCACCAGCTCCCAAAGCACTCCCGGGAGTAAAAGAGCTGACACCAAGCACAGGCACACAGTCAGTGCTCAATCAACGCAGCCATTGCTAACAGGAGGTTCCCGAGCACACACAGGCCACCCACCTCAGTGGCCCTTCCAGAGAGCCTCAGGAAAGGGGGCTGAACCAATCAATGGGCAGAGGGGCTACAGGGCCCCAGGCGCTGACCACAGGCCTGCAAGGTGCTCAGGGTCCCAAAGGTGTGGGGACGTGGCATGGGGGGACACGGCCGGCACTTGGTAGAAAGGCTGCCTGTCCCTGGGAGGCAGGAACACACATGATTTGGAGCCCAGGGCCACAGTCATCTGGGCTGGCGATGCTAGGGTGCCTGGGGCTCTGGCAGCCAAACCCAGGGTTTGCCTGGAAGGTTGGGTGCACAGCCCTCCTAAAGGCCATGGAGCGAGGGAAGGAAAGGGGCCCAGGAGGACCCCAAGTCTCCAGCTCAGCCCCGTCGCCTCTCCCCACCAGGTGGAGGGGATGGCCACCTCATACAACCCCCTGCCTTCCCCGGCACGAGGCAGCCAGTGCCACTGCGTCCAGCCCATCCTGCCTGACCAGGCCACTGCTGTGACCCGAGTCTCTGCTCTTTCTGCTTGCCAAGACCCCACGATGGACCCAAGTTCTGAAGATCATTAAGAGAATGCCATTGGTTCCTGGACCCTGAGGATTCTAAGGGCCTCAAAGTGTGCCCACCTCAAAGGGCTGCCCTCCACTCTACAGCCCCTGCAGGGACGCCTCCAGGGACAGAGCCTCACTGTGTCCTCTCGTCAACACCCTACAACAGTCCTGCAGCTGCCTGCACCCTGCACAAGTCTCCAAGGACCCCACCCCCCACCCCACCTGCTTGCCTCATCGGCTTTGTCAGCCCCTCTTCCCTTTCTCGTGGGTGGGAGGACACAGCGTGAACGAGATGGAGTGGCCCTGCCCTCACCAGGCACACAGTCCAGGGAATGGGAACAAAAAGTGGTCAAATCGTCCAGAATCAGCCTCATGCTGCAGCTGTGAGCACCCCAGGGAGAGGGGACAGGAGCCGGGTGCAAAGGGGTACGGAGGCCAGAAAGTGAGGGTGTCCCCAACTTCTCCTCCCAGCCCTGCAGTTAGACAGCGACACCAGCCTTTCCCCTGGAGCAGAGGGCTTGGCTGCGTCCTGGGTGCTGGCCCCAAAGGCCTGGCTGCCACAACGGCCTGCCCTGGGAAGCCAACCCACTCCCTGCAGCCCTGCCTGGGGCCCCGCCTGCCTGACAGTGTGCAGAGCCACCTCCCCCACCACCACGGGCCCTCGTGCCTGGGGCTGCGTGCTCACCCTCTCTGTGCAGCACAGTGGCCTGGTGGTCAAGAACGGGGAGTGACCCCTCGGAGCCTCCCTCTCAGGGACGGGGGAGGGGAAGGCAGAGAAGAGATGAGTCTTGAACTTTACCATGCGGGTGAATTGCATGGCATTAAGACACAGACTTGGACTCAGCAGGTCCAAGCACTGGAGTGGACAGCACCAGCATGCCACTCTCAACACCAGGGTCCCCTAAGTCACCCAAACCCAGAGCCTGGCCCTGAGTGGAGTGTCTGGGGCTCAGGCCAGGACACAAAGGCTGGGAGATGCAGCTCAGTGAGACTCGCTCCTCCAGGAAGCCTGCCTGGGCTGCAGCACAGCCCTCGCCTCACAAGGCTCTGGCATCTGGTGCGATGAGCAGAGGGCAGGATTCCAACTCCTGCCCAGCCGTCGGCCAGCTGTGTGACTCAGGCACGTTCCCTTGTCTCTGGGTCTTCATTTTCTCAGCTGTCAAACGGGGCAGGCAGGAGCACAGATGTCACAGAGTTGTGGTGAGGCTCCCTGGCCCCAGTCACCTCTTGGGAAACGAGGGACCACAGACTGCCTACTTCCCTCAGCTTCCCTTTGGGCTAGGTAAGCAGCAAGGCCCGGTGGGGGGCTGCATCCCACCACCACCCCCCGTACGAGCCACTCATGTGCCCTCAAACCGGGCCAGGGGCTTGGAGACCTAAAGCTTGGAATCACCCAGTGTGCCAGCACATGGCAGATGCCAAGGGAGCCTGGCTAGCCTCTCCATGGACACCTCGCCTCACAGATTCTGTGCACAGGCCTGCCAGGCCTTTGCCATTTTGCTTTCAACTGGCCTCGTTTTTTCTTAGAAGTTCCTTGAATTGCGAGGCAAGAAGGGAGGACTTCCTGTGTTTCCTCTAAGCTCTGGGGACTGGCAGGCACGTGCACATTTTCACCAGAAGGAAGATTTCACACCAGGGGCAACTTCATCCTGGGACTGCTCAGTTCCTGCACATATATTTACTGTGGTCCCCCATATACAAAGAGCACCAAGAAATCAATACAAAGCCATCATGCTCACAGAAAGATGTACAAAGGATGTGGGCTGACGGTTCACAGGAAAGGAAGCACAGCTAGCTAGACAACCTAAGAGTCAGCCTCACTCACAATAAGAAAATTGCACTCACCAAGAAACTAGCCTCACCCCTCAGGTGGGCAGAGTCATCAGGCTGTCTGGCAGCAGACGCTCACGTCCGTTCCCAGTGGGAGTGTGAAGTAAGACAAACTCCAGGAAGGCAGTTTGGCAGACCTAGCAAAATTCTAAAGGCTCACATCCTCAAACCAGCAAGTCTACTTCTAGGATTTATCCGAGATATACTCACACATACAAGACGAGAGATGCAAAGGATATTCACCAAATACTGTTTCTAGGGGCCAAAGATGGGAAATGAGCTAAACGCCTTTCAAGGGGGTACACAGAATTATGGTACTTCCAACAAAGAGCTCCCTTCAGTTGAACGCAGAGGCCATACTCCTACGTGGGAGTTAGGATGCCCCGGCACAGGAATTCCAGCCAAGCCCACTGCGGGGCTGCTCACAGGCTGCAGGCTCAAGCTGCACTGGGCAGGGAGGAGGCAGCCCCTTTCTGTCCATGCCTCATCCTCCCCTAGGCCTCCTCCTCGTGCCCCCAGGAAGGCTCACAGCACCCCACAAGGCTGTTTCCTTCCTCTCATCTCACAGATGGGACAACCGGCCCTGAAACCCCCACCACTACCCTCACACACACCTTACACCCTCTGGGGAGCTCAGGGAGGAAGAGAAGCCAGCAGGGGCCAGAGTCCCCAGCCTGGATGGAGAGGCAGGCTTGGCTGGGCGGCGGTGGGCAGGAGGAGGAGGGAGGGCTGGGCCTGGGACCGATGACTAAGGGAAGGACCCATTACTCAGGCTGGCCCAGACAGGGGGCGGCCGGCGCGGTGGGGCCACGCGCCCCCAGGAAGGCGGCGGCGGCGGCAGCCCTGAGCCGGTCCGAGTCTCCAGACGGCCACCAGAGCCCTGGTCACCCGCACTGAGTCATCGGAGCCAATGCGTCAGCAGCCGGGTCAGGGCATCTCTGGAGGTCACTCTCTGCCGCCCCAGCTGCACCCTTGGCCTGGATCTGGCCTCTGAGGGGTCACATGTGGCCCCTGCAGGCCTGGCCTGGGCTTGGGACCATCCTGATCCCCTTCCCCCGCACCACGTCCCCCGAGCACTGTCATCGGGCACCCCTTTGCCAGGCCCAGGCCTGTGATGGACATGGGGACACGGCACTGCCTCCCTTGGGGTTTTCCCTGCATAGGGGCTGACATCCAGTAGGACTGGGTGGGATAAATGCCCCCAGGTGGCCCACTTGTAGCAGGATCCCCATCATCTCCTCGGGGTCCCCAGCCAGCTGAGCCCGTTACCCATGCTGTCAACGGCTCATCTCCCCTGCGTGGGCTCCTTCCCTCCCGCCTCTGGTCTTTCGTGGAGTCACCCTTCAAATACGCCATGGGCTGAAGTCCTCGCCTCAGGGTCTGCTTTGGAGGGGACCTAGCCCAAGGCAGGATGGCCAGGTGGGGGGAGGCCACAGACAGTGCAGAGCCACACCAAGTGCGGCCCTAGCACCTCTGTGACGGGGCCCTGTGGTGGAGGTGGGGGCTGCCTTGAGAGCAACACCCTGCGGGGTGGGCACTCCCCTCCTCCGCTCTCACCGGGCTGCTGGCCCTGGTCTCCACGGTCAGTTACCCAACCCTACAGGAGAGATCCGACGTCCCAGAACAGTTCTTTTCATTGGAATGTCCAAAAAAAAAAAGGAAAAAGCAAGAACAAGAAAGAATTTCATGGAAACATTTCTTTGGGGTTTTGTCAAGTCCTTTCCCACCCCCACATGGAGCCCAAAGCTCAGGCCAGAACAGAGTCTGACGGTATTGCCCCTTTAACATACTGTTCTGACATGCAAATTCCCTCACTTCCCCTTAAAACGGAGAGCACTTCCACTTTCAAAGCCAATTTTGGTTTTATTGTCCATGTGGCTCAACGGAGCACAGCAGCGCAGCACAGCTGGTTGGCTCGCGCCCCGGCTGATGCCGTACCAGGGAGCTCCAGGCCACTGGGCCCCAGGGTCCCGGGGTGCATCAGTGGGGAAAACGCTACCCTTTGGGAGACAGACCCAGAATGGAGGGGGGACAGAGACGTGGGGGGGGGGGACAGAGACCCAGAATGGAGGGAGAACAGAGACCCAGAGAGGGGGGACAGAGATGTGAGGGGGGGACAGAGACCCAGGGGGAGGGACAGAGACCCAGAATGGAGAGAGAACAGAGACGCAGAGGGGGAGACAGAGACCAGAGCGGGGGGACAGAGACCCAGAGAGAGGGGGACAGAGACCCAGAATGGAGGGAGAACAGAGACCCAGGGGGGAAGACAGAGTCCAGAGGGCAGGGACAGAGACCCGGGGTGGGGGGGGGGGGGACAGAGACGTGGGGGGGGACAGAGACCCAAGGGGAGGGACAGAGACCCAGAATGGAGGGAGGACTGAGACCCAGAATGGAGGGGGACAGAGACTCAGAGCAGGTGGGTGGGGAAGGGGGCTGAGGCCCCGGGAGGGAAGGACAGAGGCCCAGAGAGGGGGAACTCGGGCTCTAGAGCTACAGATGGAGTAGCTCTGGCAGCCCGCTGGTCCACCTCTCCGCCCTATTTCACATACTACCCTCCCCCTACCTCCTGTCCTCCAGCCAGACTGGAAACTTCTCTGCCTTCCCCCTCTCGCCCACCTCTGACCCTTCGCGAGGCAGGCCCACTGACGCAGCATGTGCCAGGCATGGCTCTTCACACGCAAGCTGATGAATCCCCCGCCAGGCTAGGAGGTCAGTGCAGCAAGTGTCCCCTTCATGATGGGGAAATCGAGGCCCAGCACAGCCCCTACGGCTGCGGGCAACTCCAGCGCTGGCTCCTACTTCTCACTATGCTGTAGTCTGCTGGCTCTGCCAAGGCCACAGTGCTGGCTCCTGGGCATGCAGCTCCATGGATAAAAGGTGCATCTGAGCCAGGGTCCCACAGGCCCCACAAAGGCAGACAACCCCGGAGCCACTGTTGCCATGGTTACCACAATATTTCACAGTTCCGGGTACTGTGCTCCCAGCCCAAAGGATAGAGTCACCATGTTCTGGCACCTCACACCGGCCCTCTAACGCTCCAGCGGACCAGCAGCCCCCACGCTCACGTCAGTGTGCTCTCTCTTGGGACTGCTCGCCTCCGAGGCCGGCCCCACCCTCCTCAACCCCAGGCGCAGCAGGCCCATTCCTGGGCCTACCCCTCCTGATAAGGGGCAGCTCCTGCCAAGATGCCTGCCTGCAGTTCTCTAACAAGGCTTGTTCCTGGGCTCCTGGGGAGGAACCAAAGATCAGGGCTTCTCGGTGGACAAGCGTGGAGCCCAGGAGCAGATGCAAGTCCCCATGGCAGTGTCCAGGCAGGCCTGGACACCAAACCACTGGCAGACCCAGGGGGAACAGAGACCCAGAGAGAGGGGGGCAGAGATAAAGACAGGGAAAAAGAGACACTGGGTGGGGGGGGGCACAGAGACCCAGAAAGAGGGAGGGACAGAGACCCAGGGAGGCGGGGGACAGAAGCCCAGAGAGAGAGAAGAAAACCTGGCCAAGGGCCCGGATCCCATGCCCCCCCGAGCCTGGTTTCTCTCCACAGGCATCAGCAGTTGTTTATTTCTCCCTCCTGATCATCATGCTTGTTATTCTCCTACATCTTCTGCAATAATTTAAAACAGGATGCCCAGCCTCAAGGCCAGCCTTTGCAGCCTGTGGACTGATCTGTGTGTGTCTCAGGAGGACAGGTGTCTCCTCCTTATCCCCTCCCTCCCATCCACTCTGCCTCCTCCAAGAGCCTTGGGCTGTAGACACGGCCAGGGCCCACTGCAGCCCACCCTGGGAGCACGCTGCCCGCAGAGACGCCCTCCCTGAGCTCTGTGAAGGAGCTCACGCTGCACTTGCCCGCCTCATCTTCCTCGTGGCATCACTATCAGGAGCCATCCCCCACGTGTACATCCTTGGCTCCTGTCTGTCTGTGCCTGCTGGACAGTGACAGGGCGACAGAAAAGAGAGGGTGTCAGGGAGTGCCTGGCAGGAGGTAACCATGCAACCTCGTGGCACCTGAGGCTGGCACCTCCTGAGAACCCCCATGTGACAGCCAGCCAGGCAGGCTGAGGGTCGAAAGGGCGGCAGGGCAGGCAGGTAGGTTCTGGAACCCGCATCACCTTGAAAGAACATCATCAATCCTGGCAAGGACCCAGTGAAGTGAGGCAAGCCGCTGCTCCTGTCCTGGAGAGGCAAACCCAGTGGGGTTGGGAGTACAGGCTGAGTCTACCTGGGCTGCATGTCACCAGCCCAACAATGAGACCCAGGCGAGCCCATCTCGAGGCCCGCCCGAGACCCCAGGGGCACAGGGCCTGGGGCGGGGTGGCCTCGCTCAGTGCCCACTACACACAAGGCAGGGCCAGCTCGGCGGTCCTGCTCTGCTGTGAAAGGGACAAACCGCACGGATCCCTGTGCTCCCCAAATACTGACTGGGTCACAGTGGTGCACTCTGCGGACACAGCCTGTCCTCACGCCAATGGAAGGCAACGTCAGACCCCGTCACTCCCTTGCTTAAGCACCCCCCACGGCTCTCCACTGTGAGCCTCTCCTCACTCTTCAGGGACCACTGCTGTGAGCCCAGTGCCCCTCAAGCCAGTCCGTGACCTCCTGCCTGGGCAGTGCACCCTCACTCTAGCCTCTGACCAATGCCCTTGACAGTCCAGGGTGCATGGGGGTCTGGCCATTGCTGATGGACAGGAGGACCCTGTGGACAGCGTGCACCCAATCCCAGACCTGCCCAACTCTAGCCACTTCTCAAGGCTGGAAGAAGGAAAGAGGACACCCAGACCTCACTTCCCTCGTCAGCAGCAAGCTCCGCCTCCATGATACCCCCGCCCCTCCCCATCCTGGTGAGTGAGCACCCACTCCATGCAGGGCTGTGGACTGGGCAGGTGCAGACCTGGCTCCCAGCTCACCTCTCAGTGGACAGCCTGGAAAGGGGGATACCACTATCACCACCAATTTACAGACGGGTACACTGAGGCACACAGGTTCAGGCACCCACCCAAGGCCACTCAGCACACAAGGGGCCTGGCCGGTGTCGGCCTCTTCATAGCCCCAGGTGGGTGGACCTCATGATCACCGTGATGCAGATGGGGAGACTAAGGCTGGGAGAGCTAAGATTGCTCACGAGGGGCACCAAGTTGGGAGGTGGACTTGGAGCTGGACAGCAGGAAGGGCAGGACGTGGTTCCTCAGCACAGGCCAGGGCAAGGGTGTGGACTGTCCCACTGACCCTCCAGTTGCTCCGAGTGAGGTAACCCCACCCTGCAGGGTCACACTAGGAGAGCCTTCCCAGGTTCCCATGCTTCTCTGACCCCCGACCTGGCTTTATTTTTCTTCCCTGCTTATCGCTCTGTCTAGCACACCATCTGTCTCTTCCCAGTCTGTCTCCCCAAGGCTGAAACGGTGATCCCAGCCTCACCGGGGCAGGGCTGGGTGGGTTCTGTCTCCTGCTGTTTCTGGCACCTGGCACCATGCCCAGCATGTGCTCAGAGCTCAGACATGCTTGTCAATTGGATAGTTGGATGGGTGGGTGCGTGAGTGGATGATGGATGGATAGAGGGATAATGGATAGATGAACAGATGGATGTTGAACGGATGAATGGATGGGTGGGTGGATGGATGGACGATAGATGGATGGATGCACAAATGGGTAGGTGGTGGGTGGACGGATGGGTGGATGGACGGATGGGTGGATGAGTGGGTAGATAGCTGGGTGGGTGGGTGAATGGATGGGTGGCAAGCGGATGGCTGCTAGGTGGCAACACTGGCTGGAGCCTGACTTATATCTCTGCTTGCTGCACATATCTGCTGCATGTATCTGCTCTGTTCACCCCCTCCATGTGACCTCCTGGTCCAAGTCCTGGGACTGAGTATGTTATCCTTTGACTGGGCTCAACCAGGAAGCCCTTGGCAGGATTCTATCTGGGATGTCTGACCTCTACACTTCGCTCATGCTGTTTCCCACATTGAAGGGCTGACTTCTCCTGCACCCCACTGACCCTCCTCCCTATGCCACACTCCCAGGTCCACCAGCTCCTCCATGCTCCTTTGCCACCTGCACCTCTGAGCCTTCTCGAAGTAGAAGGTCTCCCCCGTGGCCTCACTTGCCCTCAAGGCCCAGCCAGGGTTCCCCACAGGCTCCCTTGCCCCTCAAAGCCCAGCCGGGGCTCCCATGCCAGGAGTGGCAGGAGCAGACTAGATGGCAGGTCTCAGTCTGAGGCTTCACCTGTTTCATTCTCATCCACTGATGCGAGGCTGATCCCAATAAGAGCCCATCCCCCCACATTATCCCCGCTATACTGGGCTTGGAGATGGGGCCACTTGACTGAGAAAAACCCCTTCACTCTGCAGATCAGGCAAGTAGGTGCATGATCACACAGCCCTAGAGCACCACTCGAAAACGCAGTGAGATTCCAGCACTGCCAAATTCCAGTATCTGCGGGCCCAGCCTGGCTGTCTCCCCTGCTAGGGCAGGTGTTGAGGCCCCGAAAGGGACAGTTCTGATGAACAGCATGTGCTCACGCCCTGTGGTGCTAGGCCAGACGGAGGCAGATACAGACGTGGGGATGGCTCAGCTGGGCCCTTCCAACAGCAGCATAAAATAAGGTATCAGAAGGGGCCTGTCAAGAATATCTTCATTTTAGGAGGTACCAACATCCTTTCCTTCTTCTGATAAGGGCCCCGTTTTCCTCAGGGAACTTCCTATTCTTCACTCTCAGCCCCAGCGACAGGGATCAGGAGACTCCATCCCTGGGCTGGAAAGGGAGACTCATGACCTAGCCTGGCTAACCAGAGTCTCCCAGGCCCACAGCCATGCTGATTGGTCCCAGGATGGGAGTGTGACCCATCTTATCCAATCAGAGCCTTCCCTGGGACTTTTGCTGGAGCTCCCAGGACGGAGACTCGCCTTCCCTCTGGATGGTCACCTTGCCCAGCCAAGAGGAAAGGCAGAGCTGAGACGGGAGTCACAGATTGCAAGGGAATCATCTGAGCCCTGAATCCCAACGTACCTAAAACTCTCCCTGAACTTTTTTTTTAATGTGAATAATGAACCCTTATTTTTTAACTGAAGGCAGTAAGTTGAGTTTCTAGTTCTCATAACCAAAGGGGGCCTTCAATGTCAGAAGCCTCAGATCCAGGGCTCCCATCCACCACATTCCAGAGGAGCCTCTGGAAAAACCACAGTGGAGTTAATGCTTCTCCAGCTGCCACCTCTCCCTGCACTGCACACAGGCTTCCTACTCCGGGGGACAGGGGGGCGGGGGGCACAAGGAAGCCATGCTGGGAGATCTGCGGGGAGAGGGCAGTGGCTGTACTCAGCCTGAGCCCCGCCTGCCTGTGACAAGACAGTCAGCTCCCTGTGAAAGGTCAGCAAGCTACTCACACCCCCCACCTCGAAAGTTCAGCAACTCTAAATGCTAAAATGCTGGAAGCATGCCTAAGGCTCAAGCTGCAGGGCAGCCGATGCCATCAGCCTCAGCAAGGAAAACACCACCAATCGTTTATGCAAGTGACTCACGTGGAGCATAAACATTTGCGTGCTCCCAACCGCCCTGCCTTACGGGCACATGGGCAGGCTGCAATTACCTCCTCCCGTGACAGAAGGCGGGAGAAAAGAGAGCGAGCGAGAGCCCTCCTGGGATAGACCAGACTTCACCAAGGCAAGCACAGGGTCATGACTTTAACTACAGTCCTGCAAGTTTTCCATGTGGAGGCTGCCTTCAGGGTTCTCAGTGGGGCTCCCTTACATGCCTGTTACCTCTTGGGCACCTCACCACCCCCTAAACCCAGCCTCGGGAGAGTGCTCCACTCTCAGCTGGGGTTACAGAAGATTCCAGGTGATCACATCTCTCTGCTCCTGCTTCCTTCGGCAGACTGCTTCAAATTCTAACATCCCATTGAGAGGAGAGCTCTCCGGATATCCAGCCCAGCCCACTCCCGCCCGCCCCGATCACGTCTCTGACCCCTGTGGAATTTCGCAGTTGTGGCGTCAGAAAACATCTTCAGCCTGATCCTCGGGTGACCCCCCCCCCAGGCCTGTAAAAGCCCAAAGGTCCACTCTTCAAGATTTCCTCCAGGCCAAGCGTGTTCAATTCCGGAAGCTGCTTCCCTCACAGGAAAGGTCTGTGATTCCCCGAAGGTGCTGGTTACTTCCTCCCAAATCACAATATTTTCAGTGTGCGGCAAGGTAGTGCAGGGAAGAGATCAGCCACTCGGCTGCTTGGCAAGGGGTCTGAAATCACGCTGGATGCACCCCAAAACCCGCTCTGCAGAGGAGGAATGCTAGGGAAAGGTTCTCCCGCCCGTGGGGGGCGAGTTCTGTGAATCCTGAGGAACTCTCTCTGGAGAGAAATGGAAAGGGGCGGGGGAGGAGGAAGGGACTAGAGACGCAGGGTTAACAAGTGTTAAGAGCTCGCCTGCACAGCTACGGAGCGGCTACCACAGGAGGAGGGCGGGTCTGCCTCGGTGGGGACCCAGCGGTCCTGGCCCCCACTTCCCACTGCAGGCAGCTGGACAGGGAGAGCGGCAGGCCATTTCCCGTCTTCAACACACAGCCCTAAGATCCTGTTGGTTAACTAAATGATGCACACGCAAAGGGTACCGTTCACTGGCTTCTCTCTAACGGGGCTGATTCACTGACAACACGCCTGTGATTTTCTGTTTCTCCATCTGGCCCCCGTGATTAAGGAGGAGAAGGTTGACCCTTGCCCGGTAGGGCCGTGGAGGACTGTTCCAAAAGCCTCTAGGTCAGGCCAGTCCCCTCGCAAACCCATCACAGACCATGTCTGAGGTATTTGCTGGATCGAATCAGAGTCACCACGGTGAAGCCCTGCCCTCGGGGAGAGCACATTCTAGGGGACACAAGGCCTTGAGTACACAGAACGTACCATGAGCACAGGGCAGAGGGGCAGGAGAGGGGCTGCGGTGGACAGAGCAGCCAGGCCACAAGGAGGCAACGCTGGAGCCGTGCAAAGCACTGGGACAGGACATTCCAGCCAAGGGAGAGCCGGGTCACAGGCCCAGGAGGGGTGCTGTCACGCTGTTGGAGACCAGCCAGGCTGCAGAAGCACGGGGGGCCTCCTGGGGGGTCAGGGCCTCATTGTGGGGACTGGGAGGCTCATGTAGAGAAGTGGCTTTTATTCTGAGAATAAGGAAGCCCCTGACAGGTGTCAGGCGGGGGAGCGGCATGGTCTGATGCCTGCCTTGGGAGGTCCCACCAGCTGGAGGAGGGGGCCGGTGGCTGGGAGGGCAAGAGCTGATGGCAGCTCAGAGCCGGGATGAAGAGGAGGTGCAAGGGGCAGACAGAGATGCGGCTCAAAAGTGAAACCAACTCGACCTTCCAACAGACGAGAGGAGGAGAGAGAAAATAAGCCTGTGTGGTGTACGTGGGGAGCACTCTCAAGGCGAAGCTCAGAGTTGGTGGGTGGAATCAAACGGGGGAGACCTCAGGACCTAGGCCTTTTCTCAGGAGGAAGGACATTCCTGGGACCATTCCTGCATGCTGGAAGACCTGAGGCCCTTGAGCAAGGAGAGGCATGACAGCTTTCTGGAACAGAGGCAGGACTGCGAGCCCTCCAAGACAGATGACCACCTCTGCCCCCATCTCCACTAGATGCTCAAAGGCAGCTGCAGCCTCTCAGGCCAAGTGAGGCTTTGCCTCCCCTGCCCGTCCACCTGCTCACTGGGTCCTCCTGCAGCACTCACCCCTCAGTGCAGCAGAAACCTGAGAGCCAGTGACTCCCTGCCCAGCCCCACAAGCGGTCAGCATGTTGCACAAGTTCAACTTCAAATCTTCCCCAAACCCAAGCCTGCCTCACCATCTCCACGGCCCCTACCTTGGTCCAGGTCCCTCATTTCTCGCCAGAGGGATCCTTCCAAAACACAACGGAGGTGCCCATGCATTCAAACCCTGCACTGGCTCCCAGGCCTGCAGCCTTCCTGCCTCCTCCCTCCCACCCTCTCCGGCTCCTCTCTGCCCTACTGAGCCCTGAAAAGCCAGGCTCCTGCCTCTTGAGAACCTGCACACGCCCAGAAAATATTCTACTACTAGAGACCCCCTTCCCCCAGCCAATGACACTAACCTTCAGACTCACTCCACCTCATTCGAGAGGAGGCTCTCAGAACCTTCCGGAGAAGGCGAGAAGGCGGAAACCTCCACCTGGGCTTTGGGATCATTGCTGGCAACCATGGGGAAATGACTGCACGGCTGTCTCACTAACTCCCTGCCGGCGTGTCGGAGTCCCGCAGGCAGGGTCCGTCTGTCCTGGGTCCACACACACAGCACTAAGCGCAGCGGCAGGCACACAGGAGGCACAAGACAGCCACCAGGGGAAGAGAAAGGTGTCCAATGAGTCCCATCCACAGGAGAAAGGAGCTGGGATGCCAGGATGTCACCCACATCGGTGAATTGTTTCTCTCTGGGCCCTTCCTCCTCCTCCTCCCCTCCCTCCCCCTCCCCCAGGGCCTTCAACCACAAGTCTGAAATATCCCCTAAGACAAAAGGGTGGGAGTACAGAGACAGCCCCACTTTTAAAGTGTCTAGGGGGACACGCACGTAAACTTCCAGACCTGGCCTCACTCAGCTCTCCCGTGTGGATCGGCAATAAAAAATACCTGCCTAAGGAAAGTGGGATGACACATCGAGTGGGCTCCCTGGAGAAGGCACGATGATAGCGGAGGCTAATAAAACCTTTCTACCCCAGTAACTACGGGCAACTACAAGAAGGCCGTCCCCAGGGGTCGCAGCTACTGGGTGGAAACAATCCAGCTGTGAGACAATCACGCTGCACAATTCGGGGTGAAGTGTGCAGTTTTCAGAGTAATTTCACATCATGAGCTCGAGGGACCCCGCAGGCCAGTAGGTTAGGAAAGTAACGCCTCACTACCCCAGGAGGAGCTGAGCTGACAGCCTGGCCCCCGAGCACCTCCAGCCCAGCACTCCCTCCAGCTTGCTGCAGACTCAACTAGCCCCACTCCAACACTTGGCCAGCCGCACCCAGCTTACACTCTGCACTCTGTTCCCGGGCACCAGACTCACATGGCGACATCTGCCTTCTTGATAATACAGAAGTGGCTCAGACTTGACACGTTCCATACTCCCACTGCCCCTGCCACTTTCCCACTCACGGCCACCAAGTAATGCTGCCACTGTCCTCCCAACTACTCAGGCCAATTGCCATAGACTGAATGTCTGTGTACCCTCAAAACTCATATGTTGAAACTTAACCCCCAATGTGATGGTATTAGGAGGCGGGGCCTTTGGGACATGATTAGGTCATGAGGGCGGAGCCCTGATAATGGGATTAGTGCCCTTATAAAGGGCCTCCAGAAAGCTCCCTAGACCCTCCTATCCTGTGTGGACACAGCAAGAAGACACATGAACCAGGAAGTGGCCTCACCATACACCCAATCTGCCAGCACCTTGATCTTGGACTTCCAGACTCCAGAACTGTGAGAAATACATTTCTGTTATTTATAAGCCTCCCAGTCTATGGTATTCTGTTACAGCAGCCCAAATGGACTAAGACAGCAACTTCCTCTTTTCCCCACCTGCCACACTGACTCGTTGGCAAGACCTGCCAACACCCTATGATCCCCTCTAGGCCCACACAGGCACAGTGGACAGAACGATGACAGTGTCGGGACCACAGGGCAACGTCACCACGTCCACAGTAACACTAACACACACACATGTGAGGAGCTGGGCACCCTCTGAGCATGCCCTCACCCCAGCTCGCTTCTTCCCAGCTACCCTGCCCAGTGCGCTCGGGGTCCCACTTCCCAGATGAGAAATCTAACACACGGAGGGTTACAGACATGCCCAAGGTGTGCAATGAGGATGAGGGGCTGCCTGCTCACCAGAAGGAGGGACCACAGACACATGGGTCTGATGAGGCACCTGATGCTGCCCAATCTCCCGGAATTCCCGCCAGAAGGAGACAAGTCCCCATGTCTGATGGGTGAAATCCAGCCTCTCCTCCCGGCTGAAAAGAGGACAAGGCCAGAGGAACAAAAGCCTTCTCAGGAGGCCAAATCGTCCCCCAGTCTTTCACACAGAGGTTGGGGTTGAACTCGTCCAGAACCTCGGGGCTTAGTGAAGACAATCTCGGGTGCAGCCAGAGAGGGCTGGTTAAGAAAGTTTAAACAAACAAAGACCACCAAGCCAGGAGCAGACGCCTCGGCTGAACTGTGCCAAACCCACTCACGCTGCGTCCCGGCCATGACTTCGCACGGAAACACCTGTGGCCGGCGTGTCCCTCACTCAGATACCCCCACCCCACCCCCCAAGAGCAGTGTGAGTCAGTGAGCCTGGGCCCCATCCAGACACCTTTAGGGAAGATGGGCCGAGGAGCAAGGATGCCAAAGCCCCAACGTCTGAAGAGTCTCCATGGAAAGAAGGTTCCTCCGGAATTCGGCCGGCCGGGTACCTCACAGCGATGGAATTTTAGCTGGGGAGGTGCGACTCTCCGGAGAATTCCACCTCCCCCTCCCAACAACCCGCATGGCCGCAAACCTCCTTTCCCTCCAGAAGCCTGGACCCAGCGGAGGGCCCGAGGTGGAAGTGGGAGGGGGCTCGCTGGAAAACAAGTGTCTTTTGTGTGAGCCAGCCTGCAGCTAGGACCCCACCTCCCCTCCACAAGCCCCGGCCGGCCGCAGAGACGGCCACGCTCCATCCATCCCACCCCAGAGGTCCCATTCAGTCATTAACGACCATCTCTACTAGGCAACGGGTTTTTTGTTGATCCCTTGAGATAGGAAAGAAGGAGAATAAGCTTTTCTCTTTCTTTTTTCCACGTTGGTTGCAGAAAAGAGAAGTTGGAACAAACATGTTATGTAACGCTGGGGCCAGTTGGGGGGGTGGGGGAACACAGTTCCTCCTGAGGACAATTTCTTGAGTTGTGGGACTGCTGGAAGGGCCAAGGGGAAGACAGGAACCATCCCCACCCCTGGCCAAATGACAAACCCTAAGTGGGACAAAAAGGCAGATGCAGGCCCTGCCTGGCAGGCTGAAAAACCAGCCTCAGAGACAAGGTCAGCCTCCCCACAGCCTTCGACAGCCCCACAAGCCTCCCCAAGAAGGTAAGGGGCCGACCCAATCCCATACTAGGGACTTTCCACCCACCATATGGCAAGCCCTAGAGAGCTTTTCCACACCCCATCCATCCATCCCTTCCTTCCTCCCTCCCTCCCGGCCATATTTCTTGAACACTTACTTCCTCTATGTGGCCCGAGCTCCAGGCATATAAGATGACACAAGACAGACATGCTCTCTACCCTCAAGGCATTTCCACAAACAAACACACCAAGAAAGGCTGGGTGATGACAGCTCGATCAAGGACACACAATAGCCACGTGATCCAGCAATTCTGCTCCTGGTATAGACCCCAAAGAACTGAACACAGGTGTTCAGACAAAAACTTGTGCACACACGTTCACAGCAGCACTAATCACAATCACCAAAAGGTGGAACCAACCTAACTGTCCATCAGCTGGTGAATGGATAAACAAAATGTGGTGTGTCCACAAAATGGCATATTATGCAGTCATAAAAAGGAATGAAGTACTGATACACACTATAATGTGGATGAACCTCGGAAACATCATGTGAATGATGAAGCTCATTATGTGAGTGAAAGAAGCCTGACACAAAAGGTCACATATCGTATGATTCTATTTATCAAACAGATAAATTTATAGAGACAGAAAGTAGATAAGTGGTTGCTAGGGGCTAGGGGAGGGGAAATAGGGAGTGACCGCTCACGGCTACAGGATTTCCTTTTGGGGTGATGAAATGCTTTGGAACTAGATAGAGGTGATAGTTGCACAACTCTGTGAATGTACTAAATGCCACTGAATTGTACACTTTAAATGGGTGAATTTTATGTTATATAAGTTTCACTTCAAAAAAACAACAAGGTAACGAAAAAAAGTATTCTGGGGGCAAGTTGAGCTCGGGAGGCAGGAGGCTGTGAGAGACCATGACCTTGGCATGTGGAAGGATGAAGAGGAATGAGTCATAGGCAGGTTGCGTACCGGGTCTGGCTGGCCCGTTTGGAATAAACGACGGAACGAATAAATGAACAATGCTACAAAGGCCTCTACATCTGAAAAGGATCCTTGGGAGAATATTGTGTACCACAATCTGCATCAAAACCTGGTCCTCTTTCTGTTTGCTCCATTTTGCCATATTAGAGAAACTCAGCCCTCTTCCCACACTAGCACTACAGGAATAAGATGGCCCCATCAGTTGCTCCAGACAACAATGACTGTTCACTGGGATGGAGGGAAGGGGGCAAATGGGCATCTCAGGGATGGGGAAGATGTCTTTTAAGAAAGTGCCTCTGGGGGCTGGCCCCCTGGTGTAGCGGTTAAGTGCACGTGCTCCGCTGCTGGCAGCCCAGGTTCGGATCCCAGGCATGCACTGAGGCACCACTTGTCAGGCCATGCTGTGGTGGCATCCCCTATAAAGCAGAGGAAGATAGGCACAGATGTTAGCCTAGGGCCAGCCTTCCTCAGAAAAAAGAGGAGGATTGGCATGGATGTTAGCTTAGGGCCAATCTTCCTCAAAAAAAAAAATAAAGTGCCTCCATTTAGAAAAGATGTCTTAGATATGACACCAAAAGCATGATCCGTAAAAGAACATTGGACCTCGGGGCCAGCCCCGTGGCTTAGCGGTTAAGTGCACGCGCTCCGCTACCGACAGCCCGGGTTCGGATCCCGGGCGCGCACCAACACACCACTTCTCCGGCCATGCTGAGGCCGCATCCCACATACAGCAACTAGAAGGATGTGCAGCTATGACATACAACTATCTACTGGGGCTTTGGGGGAAAAAAAAAGGAAAGAGGACTGCCAATAAATGTTAGCTCAGAGCCGGTCTTCCTCAGCAAAAAGAGGAAGATTAGCACAGATGTTAGCTCAGGGCTGATCTTCCTCACACACACACACACACACACACACACACACACACACACACAAAAAAGAACATTGGACCTCATCAAAATGATACACCTCTGCCCTGTGAAAAGTATCATTAAGAAAATGAAAAGACAAGCCAGAGACTGGGAGAAAATATTTGCAAATCATATATCTGACAAAGGACTTGTTTCCAAAACATATAAAGAACTCTCAAAACTCAAGAAGAAGACAACTCAATTTAAAAATTTACCAAAGATATGAATAGCCAGGGAGACCATGAAAAAATGCCCAACATCACTAGTTATTAGGGAAATGCAAATTAAAACCCAAATAAGATAACAGCACATACTTAGAATGGCTAATATTAAAGACTGGCCATATCAAGTGTTGGCAAGAACAGGGAGCAACTGGAACTCTCGTACATTGCTGTTGGGAATGTAAAACGGCGCAACCACTCTGGAAAACAGCTTGGCGGTTTCTTAAAAAGTTAAACCTACGCCTACCATAGGACCCAGTCATTCCATCCTAGGTATGTACTCAGGAGGATGAAAGTATATGTCCACCTGAAGACGCATACCCAGATGTTCACAGCAACTTTATTTTTAATTGTCAAAACAGAAACAACCCAAGCACCCATCAACCACTAAATAGATAAACTGCATCCATCCATACAATGGCATACCACTCAGCAGTGAAAAAGCATGAACTTTTGATACTTGCGACGACATGGATGAACTTCAAAAACATTTTGTTAAAGGAAAGAAGCTGGACACAAGAAGCTACATATTGTATGATCCCCCTCATATAAAATTTCTAAAAAGTCATTAACTATAGAGAGAGAAGGCAGATCAGGGTGTGCCTGGGGCCAGAGGTGGGAGTGGGGTTGACCACAAAGGGGCTGGAGGGAACTCTTGGGGTGATGGACGCATTCTAAAAGACTGGATTGTGGTCACGGGTGCACAACTCCATAAATGTATTAAAACTCAATGCACTGTCCAGCTAAAATGAGTGAATTGTATGGTAAGTAATTAACTATACCTCACCCTTGCCCCAGGTTATCCCATCACAAGACAGGGACCTAGGGTTTGCTGCCCCTTCTTGCTTGTCCCTTACATGCCACTTCATGCCTGGTCACCAAGCCCTGCCCAGTCTACCCCTGAATGTCTCCCCAAACCCTCTGATCTCTCCTTGCTCCCCACTGCAGGCCTCCAAAGCCCAACTCACCCACCAGGGCCCTCAGGCTTTTCCTAGCAGCACCAGCCTGGGTTCCTACAACAAGGACTGACTCCACAGCACATGAGTATCAACCAATTTCATCATTTATCACACTGAGTGAAATCATTTGCTCCCGTAAGCTTACCAGCAAGGAAGAGCCCAAATTTCCTCCTTGGCCAGCCGAGGATGGCAGGCTGTCCTGGGGGGCTGAGAGGGGAGGGTCTGGGCCATGCCGGCCTCATACAATAGGAAGAGGGAGGGAGGGTGTGCTCCATAAGGCAGGTGTTCTTCCCCTCAGAGAACCCAGAACACCACATATAAAGACCTACAATTTTTATGCCAATCTGGGGTTTAAGCAACCAGTCTCAGGGCTCGGCCAAAGGGAAAAGGGGCCTCTCTCTGACCAAAGGGGGAGTGAATTCTGCCCCCTTGGTCTGAGGGCCAGACCTTGCTTCAAGTTCTTTAACCTGAGAAGCAGGAAGTTGAACCCAGAGATGGGAGGGAGAAGCCTGAGGGAGGGATCCTTCCCTTGTTTTCTTTAGACTTTCAGGGCTCTCTCACCATCCTCAGGCTCCTGAAGACCCACCCTAGCCTCTCAGGACCCCTGCAATCCCCCAGGTCCCCCAGACCCCTCTCTGCCGATCCGGACTCACTGGGACCCCCAGGACCCCTCAGCCTCCCCCTCTCAGGTTCTCCCAGGCCCTCAGGCCTCTTTCAGGCCTTCAGATTCATTTGAGCCCTCTACCCCCAGCCTCCCACGGTCCTCACTCCTCCCAGGTCCCCTCAGCATGCCTTCAGGACCAGGATCACCTTTAGACACCTTAGGGTCTTTCAGCACCCCCCCAGGAAGCCTTGTGCCTCAGCCCCTCCAAGCTCCCCTCAGTGCCCTCCTCAGAGCCCGCAGGAGAGCCTTAACAACCTCAAGACTGCCCATGGCCCCTGCTCAGGCCCTCTCTGCATCCCCGACCCCTAGGCATCCTCAGTTCCCCCATGGCCCCATCACAGGTAGCAGCCCCTGGTTTCCCTTCAGACCTACATGCCCCTCAACGCCCCCTCAGATCCCTAGGGGTGCATGCAGGCGCCTCAGTAGCCCTCGTCCCTCCAGTACTCCACGGCCCCCTAAAGCCCGCAGTCCCCCGGAAAGACCCTCGAACCGGCCCAGGCCGATCCCCAGCCCCTCAGAACCGCAGGACTCCCCACAGGTCACCCCGGCCCCAGGGCAGGAACGGGCCCACTCTGTTGGCCGGGTCTCACCTGCTCGGGCGCTCAGGGCCCGAGCCCGCGCCGAAGCCGCCGCCACCAGCGCCACCGCCGGCACCGGACTCCGCCATCTTCCCGCCGCCACCGCTGCGCGTTCGAGTGACGGGAGCCGCGCGCGCCGGCCCAGGAGACGGAGACGCGGGGCGAGAGGCGGGGGCCTGCTCGGCTGAGGGGCGGGACCCTGGGCGGTGGGCGGGGGCCGAGCCTGAGGGGCGGGGCCTGTTGTTGGGCGGGGCCGAGCGAAGGCAGGGGCCAGCTCTACTGACGGGAGGGGAGGGGCGGGGCCTGGGGGTGAGGGGAGGGGCCGATTCTGAGGGAGGGGAGGGTCCTGTCGGGGAGGGGGCGGAGTCTGTGAGTGGGTGGAGCCAGGCAGGGGCCCGTTCAGCTGAGAGGAGAGGGTGGGAAGGCCTGGAGCGAGTGGTGGAGTCTGGGACGAGGGGCAGGGTCGGGTCTGAGGAGGGGCAGGGGATTGGCGAGACAGGGCGGAGGGGAGGGGGCATGGTCTATGGAGGGGGCGGGGACTGGCCCAAGAAAGGGCGGGGCAAAGGCAGCGGGCGAGGTGGGGGCGTGGCCCGTGAAGGGGAGTGAGGAGAAGGTGGGACGGGGAAGAGTGGGAGGAGGGGGAAGCGGGGTTAGGAGTAGGGACAAGCAGGATAGTAAAGTGCGGCAGGTTTGGGGTGGGGTCTGGTCTGGGAAGAGGGAGGGAAGGGGCCGAGATGGGAGGAGGGGCAAGAGCTCTGAGAACCTCCCCTCCCCCTCCCAGGGTCACTCCTTCCCCAAGACCTCCCTTAGACATTGGAACTCACCCAGCGCCCAGGCCTCAGACTTCCAACCCTGCCCTGTCCTAGCCTCCACCTTCACACCCAAGACCCTCCACCTTCAGACCCCAATCATCTGCCATCAGATCCCCAAACCTCCTGCTTCCCCCACAATTCTGGTCCTCGCACCCCAAAGCCCCTGCCCTCAGATTACCTCCCCCATCATCTGCTCAAATTCCAACTCCCATTCCCCCAAATCCTTGCCGGCGGACCCTTCAAACCCATGTTTACACCCCCAAAGTCCGTTCCACCAGGCCCAACCCCCTTGGATCCCCAAGCTCCAGCCCCCCAAACACCCCAATTTTCAGTCACGGCTCAGAGTCCTGCATCTGTGTCCTTCTTTTTTTTCTTTGCTCTTCTTCCTTCCTTTCTTCCTCTCCCTTGTTGCCTCCCTCTCTGCTCTGGACCCCATGGAGCCCAGGGCCAACAAGGTCTCTGTAAAGCTTCCAGAGCCTTCAAGGTCACGCCCTACCCCTAACCCACTGAAAAACTAGAATCTCTGCCCTGGAAGTGTCCAAACTCCTGGGATCCTCTGTCCAGCCTTGAGCCCATTTATTCTTTCACCCTCTGAGTTGGAAAACTCTCCCTTGTGCAGCCTCGGGCAGGGTCCAAGCGTCCAGACAGGGCTCAGAGCCCTCCCTGCAGTCAGTGTTGGGAGAAGGGGATGGACATGGGTCTGGAGACCCCAGAGAAGGGAGCGAGGGGCCTGCCTGGGTGGGTTCCTGCGGATAGAACCAGACCCAACTGATCCATCTCCAGCAGAGGGCCAGGCGGACAGTAGGTGCTCAATCATTTGTGTAAAATGCTCAGGAGTTGACATTGTACAAGTTGATAGATAACAGGTGCTAAAGGGCGGCCCTCCTGACCTCTCTAGCGCACAATAAGCACTCAATAAATGTTGAATGCATGAGTGCCTGAGCAGCTCGAGTTCCA
Organism: Diceros bicornis minor; assembly: GCF_020826845.1. Lineage (NCBI taxonomy): Eukaryota > Metazoa > Chordata > Mammalia > Perissodactyla > Rhinocerotidae > Diceros > Diceros bicornis. Next base: position 6,228,254 of record NC_080759.1, on the reverse strand, counting down.
GCAAGCTCTGCATACACACCCTCACCCACCTGCAGTCGGCCCGCCGCTGGAGGCTTTGTTCCAGATGAACTACATGCAGGCATCAAACTCCGCTCAGCAGAGACGTACAGCTCACACGCCCGCCCCACATACTGCGGCAGTCAATGGCATCCACATGCACGCACACTTCATAAACACCCAGACTCGACCCACACGTCAAACACAGACACACAGCCAAAGAAAAGCAAGAAGAGGTTCACTGGGCCTCCGCTGTGTGCTCATGTATAGCACACTGCAGACACACGGTGCTGTGGACACACTAGGTGCTCCAAGATCACATGGCACAGGGCAACCAGTGCAAAGGCCCTGAGGCAGGCGAATGCCTGGAGTGTTGTCTGGCAGGGAAAAGTGAGGGAGAGGGGAGAAGAAGATGGGTGAGCTGCAACAAGGGGTCACCTAGGTCATGGAGGGCCTTGTGGACCACTGTGCGTGAAATGAGGAGAGAAAGGGGGCTTGTGAGCAGAGAGAACATTACCAACGTGAAGAACCAGGGGCAATATCTTGAATTAGGGACATTACCTAGGCAAATATTCCAGGCCAAATGATGGGGCTTGCCCCAGGGTGGTAGCCGGGGGGTGGGGTGGGGGGTGGGAGGTGGTCCTAGCTGGGATGCACTTTGCAGGTGGAGCCAACAGGAGACGTGGGGATGAGGCAGAGCAAGGCCAGGGACTGTCCCTAGGGTTCTTGGCCTGAGACGGAGCAGCTGTCATAACTGGGATGGGGCACGGGCAGGTGGAGGTCCTGGAGGGCCGTGACGGTTCCTGCACATCCTCATCCAATAATGATGACCCGCGATCCGGCGGAGCCTGCAGGCAGGGACACAGCAGGCAGTGTCCGCAGGCCTGGCCACCATCTGGCCCACAGCTGGCATGGCTCTCCCAGAGGCAGGGGCCTCGCCACCTGCTCCTCTGCTCTAGACCAGCTGTGGGACTCACAGCCCCAGGTCGGAGCTCAGAGGCCTCCTTGTAACCCTGAGGTGTTACAGAGGAAGATATTGAGGCCTGGGGACAAGGGGATGCATTGCTTTCCTGCGGCCTCATGCTGAGGCCGGCGTCCACCGTGTCTGCCCTTCACCACTGAGTGGCCTCAGAGCAAGCTGCTGGTGCTCCCAGGGGGCCTCCCTGTGCTTCTCTGTACATTAGATAGGCCAACATCTAATCAATGCTCACTATCTGTGCTATTCCCCTTAATCTGCATCCACCTCTTACGAGCTGCGAAGCCTCAAGCGGTTTGCTCTGGCTCTTGCTGCCTCAGTTTCCCCGTCTTTAAAATGTCCCTGAGGGACAGAGCAGAGGCCAGGATGAAATAAACAACATACAGCACTCATGACAGCTCAGGCAGGAGGCCCTAAGTCCATGCCAGCTGCTGGCATTACTATGTCCCCTCTCCCACACCCACTCTTCCCCAGCCTTGCTTGATTTTTCTCCCCATTTAACAAGCTCTGTATTTTCATTTTGTTTGTTTTAAATTGAGATATAATTTCCAGGGCCGGCCCCGTAGCTTAGCGGTTAAGTGCGCGCGCTCCGCTACTGGCGGCCTGGGTTCGGATCCCGGGCGCGCACCGACGCACCGCTTATCCCGCCATGCTGAGGCCGCGTCCCACATACAGCAACTAGAAGGATGTGCAGCTATGACATACAACTATCTACTGGGGCTTTGGGGGAAAAATAAAAAAAAAAAAAAAAAAAAAAAGATATAATTTCCATACTATAAAATTCACCATTTTTTAAAGAGTACAATTCAATGGCATTTAGTGCATTTACAATGTCATGCAACCATCACCTCTATCTAGTTCCAGAACATTTCCATCACCCCAAAAGGAAACCCTATACCCATTAGAAGTCACTCCCCACTCCCTTCCCCCAGCCCTTGGCAACCACTCATCTGCCTTCTGTCTCTATGGATTTGCCTATTCTGGATGTTTCATATAAATGGAAACATACAATATATGTCCCTCTCGGTCTGACTTATTTTACTTAGCCTGATGTTTTCGAGGTTCATCCACATTGTAGCATCTATCAGTGCTTCATTCCTTTTCATGACCTAATATTATCCACAGTAGGGATGGACCATGTTTCGTTTCTTCATTCATCCATTGGTGGACATCTGGGTTGCTGCCCTTCTGGCGATTGTGAACAGTGCTGCTGTGAACATGCGTGCACGAATATCTGTTTGCATCCCTGTTTTCACTTCTCTTGGGCACATACCTGGGAGTGGAAGTGCTGGGTCACAGGGTAGCTCTATGAGGAACTTTCTGAGGAACTGTCATGCGTTTCCTTTTCTTGCTTACCATTCCATCCACTTCCTAGAATGTCAACTCCCCAAGGAACGGGGACTCTGTTTTCCTCCTGGCTCCGCAGAGCCCCAGGCAGCACCTGACACGTTAGCTAGATACATGATGCATGAACGAATCATTGTGACTCTTGGCTGGGCAATAACTCTTAGGTTCTCTGGGTCTCAGTTTCCATGTCTGTGAAATGGGAATGAACTCAATCCTTCCCTTGGTAAGAATTAGTCCCCCTTCTTCCAAAAAGGCTCTGAGCCAGACTCAGATGCCCACAGTGTATGCACCGTGGGCCACTAATTGTCCCCAAGAAAAGAATCACCAATTCTGCATTCCTTACTCCCACTCCCGCCTCCACAGCTGCTAAGGGCCGAGACCTGGATAGCTGAGAAGGTCAAATGCAGAGAAGGTGAGGGGCTTCTGCAGTCACACAGGGAGGGCTTTGGGCTCCAGACCCTTAGGGAGCGGGCTGTGTGAGAGGCTGAGTCAGAGGCAGCTTTTGGGGACCCCCACCTCAGTTGGGCTGCTGGGAGCAGATGCCAGTCCACAGCCAGACAGGGCCAGGACTGCTGTCTAGAGGTGAGCCAACTTCAGGGAGACCTCATGCAGAGGTGGGAGGCAAAGCAGGCCCCGCTGATTGATACCCCTTGGGAGTGGGCTCTGGGCAAGAGGAGGAGTCCCAGCTTCCCCCATTATTATTATTAATAATGTAATAGCTGATACAGACCAAGTGCTCACAACAGGTCCTCCCGGGGCTTCTTCTTGTGAACCAGGGGTCCTGGTAGCTCCTCAGGCCCAAGGCCACATGTGAGTGTCCGGCAGAGCCCAACCTCAAACCAGATCCAAATCTCACCTCATTCCAGATTCACTCTCTTGACCACTGACTCACCCCCCTCCCAGCCTCAGCTTTCTCATCTGTAAGATTGGTGCATACCCAAGAGAAGAGAAGTCGGTGTTTAAACAAATATGTGTGTGCTCGTGTTCACAGCAGCACTAGTCACAATCGCCAAAAGGTGGAAACAACTCCAGTGTCCATCAGCTGATCAATGGATAAACACAGTGCGGTCCACCCATGCCGCGGAATAGTGCTCACCCATAAACAGGAATGAAGCTCTGATACACGCTACAACAGGAATGAACCTCAAAAATATTATACTGAGTGAAAGAAACCAGACACAAAAGGTCACCTTTTGTATGTTTCCGTTTACGTGAAATGTCCAGAACAGGCAAATCCACAGAGACAGAGAGCAGATTAGTGTTGCCAGGGGCTGGGAGAGAGGGGATAGGGAGTGACTGCTCATGGGGATGGGGTCTCCTTTTGGGGATGATGGGAATGTCCTGGAACTAGATAGAGGTGATGGTTGCACAACACTGTGAATGTGCTAAATGCCACTGAATTGTGCACTTTAAAATGGTGAGTTTTGGGGCCGGCTCCGTGGCTTAGCGGTTAAGTGCGCGCGCTCTGATGCTGGCGGCCCGGGTTCGGATCCCCGGCGCGCCCCAAGGCACCACTTCTCCGTCCAACCCGAGGCCGAGTCCCACGTACAGCAACTAGAAGGATGTGAACCTATGACATACAACTATCTACTGGGGCTTTGGGGGGGAAAAAAATGAATAAATAAAATCTTTAAAATGGTGAGTTTTACATTATGTGAGTCTCACCTCAATGAAAATAAAAGAAGGGACCTAGAGGCCACTCCTTCCAGGACGTGAGCAGGGCTCAGTGACAAATAAACACAGTTACCCTTGATCTTGCTCTCTGGCTGTCACCCCAGCCAGCAGCATCTCCAGCGCCCCCTTGAAGTCAGGTCTGCAGTGGGTCCACCATCTCTAACTTTACCTGTAGTCTAGAACATTACCAACCTGGGGCGCCCTCCCCAACCCTCCCCCCGGACCCCAGCTACACCTCCTAGGGTCCTACTGCATGCTCAGTGACACGCAGACTTTGCCCCTTGTCCTCACGACAACCTTGCAGAGTGGGGAAAGTGACGCTCAGAGAGCAGAAGCGGCTTGCCAAGGCTCAGGAGCCAGAAATGGGACCCCCATTCTCTCTGACCACTCTGACCCCGAGGCTCACACCCTCTCCAGTGCCCACACTGGCTCCCTTCTTCCTTTCTTTCATCCAGGCATTCAACAAGCACTCATGGACAGCCTCCTGGGCACCAGACCCTGTGGTGGGCACGGGGCACACGTGCCACACAAGACAAAGACAAGCCTGCCCCCGAGCACTGAACAAACATTCTCAGTGCCCTGGGTTCAATGGTGTCCCCCCAAAAGACATGTCCACCTGGAACCTCGAAATACGGCCTTTTTTGGAATAAGAGTCTTCGCAGATGTAACTAAGGTGATGATCTCAAGATGAGATCATCCTGGAGGGGGGGCCTAAATCCAATGACCGGTGGCCTTATAAGAAGAAGGAAATTCAAACAGTGAGAGAAAGTCATGTGACAAGAGAAGCAGGGGTTGGAGTGATGCTGCCAGGAGCCAAGGAACGCTTGGGATGCTGAGCTGGAAGAGGTGAGGAAGGAGCTTCCCCTGGAGCCTTCAGAGTAAGCGCCCTGCCAGCACTTTGATTTCAGACTTCTGGCCTGCAGGACAGTGAGAGAATGAATTTCTACTGTTTTAAGCCACTCAGTTTGAGGTCATTTGTTACGTTAGCCGCAGGAAACTCATACACTCAGGAATGGCAGAAGGAAGGTCAGAGTGGTCCCTGTGCATCCTCCCACATTCTTTGTACCCACTGCAGGTCCCCGCTTCCAGGAAGCCTTCCTGGCTGCCCAACAGAGCTCCCATTTCCCCTCTGCCCAGCCTGGCTGCCCACCTGTGTCCAGATGGGGGCTTTGCCAGGGTCCCAGCCTCCTACATCCAGCATCAACTGGCAGCAAATTTGTTGGTGAATGAATGAATGAATGAGGGTTTCCTGGGCTGACTCTGCTCTGGCTTGTCTTAGTCACCTCTAGCCCCATGGCCTCTCTTGGGCCTCCCAGTGTCCCCACCATCACCCCAGAACCCAGCTCCCACTAGCCCCAGGATGAGGCAAGGGTCCTCATCCTGAGTTCCCTGTGTGTGACTCATCCTGGGGACGAGCAGAAAGACCTAAGGTTGAAGACAGATGGAGCCGAGTTTGAATGTTGGCACGGAATGTTTTCAATGCCCAGAACTGTGCATTCCATTGTATTCTCTCCATACTCCTGAAGGAAAGGGAACGGTTCTTACGATCCCTATGTAGGGATGAACAAGCTGTGGCTCTCACACTCAGCTGGTGGCAGGGTCAACTGGTACAACCACATGGGACAGCCATTTGGCAATATTTGCTGAAGGAGCATGTTTATACACTCTGTGGCCTCGAGTTCCACCCTTGGGCATTGTGTTAGTGTCCTGGAGCTGCCGTAACAAATGACCACAAAGCGAGTGGCTTAAAACAACAGAAATTTATTCTCTCATAGTTCAGGAGGACAGAAGTCTGAAATTAAGACATTGGCAGGGTTGGTTCCTTCTGGAGGCTCTGCGGGAGAATCATGCCGCTCTCCCAGCTTCCGGTGTTGTCTGCAGTCTTGTGCCTGTGGCTGCGTCACTCCACTCGCTCCTTCCATCTTCACACGGCCTTCTTCTCCGTGTCTCTGTGTGTTCGTTTCTGTCTCTTACCTAGACACTCTCACTGGATTTGGGACCCACCCTAATCCACTTTGATCTCATCTGGATTCTTAAGTAAATTACACCTGCAAACCCTCTATTTCCAAGTACGGTCACATTCTGAGGTTCCAGGTAGACGTGAATTGAGGCGGGGTGAGGACACCGTTCAACCCACCACAGATATTTATCCAACAGAAAGGAGGACATGGTTTCACCAAAAATGCAAACACAAATGGTCATAACAGCCCCAAACTGGAAACAGCCCAAAGGTCCATCAACAGGTCGACGGATAAACAGTGACATATTCACACAATGGGATACTATGCAGCGAGGAAAAAGAATGACCCACTGCTCCCTGCACCCCACAGGTGAGCTCCCTGACACTGCGAGAGAGAAGCAGGCACAAAGAGGACACACATCATGATTCAACTGATGCGAAGTGTGCAAACAGGCCACACTAGTCTATGGTGATACAGGTTGGGCCAGGACCCACCTGGGGCAGATCATCAGGGAGGGAAGCCATTGACCACAAAGGGGCACTGGGACTTAGGGTGATGAAAATGTTCTATATCTTGATTATGGGGAAACAGAGGGGTTTCCATTTGTTAAAACTCATTGAACTGGGTGCAAAAAATGATTGCGTTACTGGATATCAATTATGCCTCATTAAAGCTGATTTATTAAAAAATAAACAAAAATAGGTCAGATAGAGCCAAGGTGGTAGAGGTCAGACATGGGGCTACCTCTGAGGAGTGACCAACTGGAAGGGGACACGAGGGAGCCCCTGGGAGCTGTGGGTGCTCTGCATCTGGGTCACATGAGTGTAAACCTTCATGGAGTTGTACAGTGAAAATGGGTGCACAATGCTATTTATAAAGTACACCTCAATTAAAAAGAAAGTCTGGGGCTCGGGGAGGTAAATAACTTGCCCGAGGTCCCAGGAGGAAAATGTCAAAGCTGTCTGACCCTGGAGTTCATCACCACGTCCTCTCTCATCACTGCCCCCTCCATTCAATCAACACGCACTTATTACACATCTGCTGTGCGCCAGGTGCCGGAGATTCGACTGTAAACACACCAGACAAGAGCCCTGCCCTCATGTTCCAGAATGTTCCAGAATGTATATTCGAGTGGGAAAGACAAACCTGAGACACATAAACCGATCAATGACTGAGGCCTTTCCAGATGGCGACAACTAAATGGCTAAGAGTGACCGGGGGGATGGACTGCTTTAGTCAGTTTAGTCTCCTAACAGGAGAGCCTCATTGAGGAGGTGATGTCCCAGCTTTAATAAAAGCACGAAACAGAATGTTCTAGGATGTTCCGGGACATTCCAGAACATTGTGGGAGGGCCCGGAATGTTCCAGAACATTCCGTGTGGCAGTAATGTGTAGGACTCAAGCCTGGTGCCAGAAAGAGCCTGAGGGACAGAGATGAGACCACATTGGCTGGGGTGACATGGGCAAGGCTTGGAGCAAGGAAGGAAAGTTTTGACAAAGATGTATTGAGAGCAGCCACCTCAGTGTGTGGGACACAGCTGTGACTGAGACTGCAAGTGCATCCCATCTGGCAGAGGGGATATTTATTAAACCAATCATCACACAAGCAAAGGAGCAATAACTTAATTGTCAACATGATAGAGGCTTGAGTTGGGGCATAGTGACTTAGGGGGGCTAGGCTGAGCCAGGAGGTCAGGGAGGGACATTCAGGCTGAAGAGGTGGCCAGGAAGAGAGCAGAGCCTTCCAGGTAGAGGGAACAGCCTGTGTGGGGACCCTGAGGAGGGAAAGTGCCAGGAGTCGTGTGGAGCCTGGCAGAACTGGGTGCGAAGGGGGTGGTGGGAAGCATCATGTGATGCTGGACCCCTGAAGGCCTCAGCTTCCCGTTGGGCTCACACCCGGCCCAAGCAGGCACCTGGGCAGCCTCCAGCTGGTGCCTGGCCTGAACTTCCCCCTGCAGAAGGGAAAAACATGAGTCCCCATCCTTCCCTCCAAGTCTTTACGCAGTGTTGCCAGGAACCTCTTGCTCCCTCCCTCCCTTCCTCAGCAGGTTACAGCCCCTGGGCCCAGAACTCAGGCCTATCACCAGGGAACCAGGACCTCTGGTTGCCGTGGCAACCCTGAGCTACCCAGACACCTGGGTGATCCTGCCTGTTGCCATGACGCCAGCCAGCCACCCACCCTCCATCAGGTCTTCCTCCGGTGCAGGAGGAAGCGGCGGAGGAGGCAGCTTCCCAGATGCCTCCCAGAGCTGAGGGGAGGTCAGAGAAGGAAACTGAGGCTTAGAGAGCTGTGTGAGGCAGGGATCCTCCAAAGGCCACATCTGCCGGCCCCGCCCCTAGGAGAATCCCCAGATGGAGGCCAAGCACCCTCTCTCTCCTGAGACTCCAGAAGGAGCCAAGAGTTACTGGGCAGAGGAGCCCAAAGGCCTTCGTTTGGCACTCGGAGCCCTTCCCCCCATGAAGCCCTCGGAAAGGCGAGTGATGTAAGTGGGCGTTGCATTTCTCTGAATGCACACCCACACCTCCAACATACACACTCGTGCGCCTAGGACACTGTCCCTTCTCCCCAGCTTCTGTCCATCCCTCAGGGCCCAGGTCAGCTGCCACCTCTTCCAGGCAGCCATCACTCACCACCTTCTTGGAGGGGACACCTCCCCTCTCCACACACCCACAGTGCTCATGGTTTCTACCTTCACCACCTGACAGTATTCGTTCCACATCTATGAGGCATCTATTCTGGGCCCAGCCCTGGGCTGGTCATCAGGGCTTCAAGAATTAATGCACTAGGGCTGGCACCGTAGCTTAGCGGTTAAGTGCGTGGGCTCTGCTACTGGCGGCCTGGGTTCGGATCCCAGGCGCGCACCGATGCATCGCTTCTCTGGCCATGCTGAGGCCATGTCCCACATACAGCAACTAGAAGGATGTGCAACTGTGACACACAACTATCTACTGAGGATTTGGGGGAAAAAAAGGAGGAGGATTGGCAATAGATGTCAGCTCAGAGCCGGTCTTCCTCAGCAAAAAAGAGGAGGATTAGCATGGATGTTAGCTCAGGGCTGATCTTCCTCACAAAAAAAAAAAAAAAGAATTAATGCACTAGACACACAGCAGCAGACAGACAGACAAACAAAACAGTCTGCCCTTGGGGTTTAGTCTTGAGAGAGGGGAGAAAGGACAAAGAAACAGAGATCAGCCCCAAGAAGCCCAAGGCAAACTGGCTTAAGCCAAAAATCAAGGGACAGTATGGACTTCAGGCACAGCTTGATCCAGCAATGGTATGAAGACACTGTCTCTCTCCATCCCTCTGGCTGGCTCTGTCGTTGTGGTGACAAATGGCCCTTGGGAGTTCCAGACTCACATCTTCTCAGCTCAACAACTTCAGTTAACAGGGCATGTCTGTCCCCCAGTCAATCCCACTAATATTTGAGGAGGCTTGGATCATGCTGCTCAACTTCCCCTGAGCCACATAGGTTTGATCAGACCAAATCACAGTCCTATTAGGAAGGAAGAACAGGGTGCTGGGTGCCAGGTAGATTCCTAGCAAGTACATGACAGCATTCTGAGCAGAAGGAGCAGCTGCAGCAAAGGCCCAGAGGCTGGACCATTGATGTTACTGCAGGAAACAATGAGGATGGAGCTCATTTTGTCTCCAGACCAAAAGGTGAGAGGGACGTAACAGGAGAGGTGGCTGCCAGCTTGGTGAGATTAAAAGCCCTTAAAAGGTAAGCAGAGGAAATTAGGTGGTGTCCGAGGGCAACAGGGAGTCATGGGGGGTCAGCAGGGGAGGGACAAGATCTGACCCCACATAGGGAATGGACTTGACCAGGTGAGGCTGCTTCTGGGGTCTGAGAGGGAAACCAGGAGACACCCAAGCAAAAATAATTACTGATCACCTGCTCCACGCCAGCTTGTATATGAGACCTGTGGGAGCTGCCTTCATGGAGCTTATAAAATTATGTTATGCCACCGTTGAAACAAATAATTATTAATCAACTATAAATGTGGTAAGTGCAGAGAAGATGGACAGAGAGATGAACATGGGTATAACAGGGGATGCTGGCCCAGTTGGGGGAGGCTGGGATGTCTTCTACTGAGGAGAAGCCCTTTTAGTCGAGAACTTGGGCAGAGCAGGGCTGCGAGGGTGTTCCTGGCAGAGGGAAATGTAAGTGCAAAGGCCCGGGGGCTGGAAGGAACAAAGTAGGCTTGAGGAATCCAGAGGGAACCTGTGTGGCTGGAGCATAGTAAGTGAGCAGCAGAGCCTCTGTAGAGGTGGTTGTAGATGTTAGTGGGGCCAGATCATGGGGGGCCTTGTTGCTACATGTGGATGTTTGGGCTCCTCATGGCAGCAGTAAATTCCGGAAGGGGGTGATGTGTGGGTTCAAATTTGCTTTATATGGACAGCTCCCCAGCTGCTGCATGGAGCTAAAGGGTGGCTGGAGGGGAAGCAGGGAGCCCCGAGAGGAGGCGAGCGCTGTCGTGGGAGGTGGTGGCAGCTTGGACCTCGGAGGTTGCCATGAAGATAAAGAGCAACATGTGGGCTGGAGGCCAAGGGGACAGGCCCTGCTGATGGGACACGGTGGAGCGAGGACAGGGGACAGTCCAGACACTGTGCAGGTGTCCAGAGCCGCTGAGGTGGGGAGGCTGGGGCAGGGTGGGGATGCAGGGAAAGGATGACCAGGGTCCTCTTCAGCTGGACTGAGCAGCTACGGTAGCCATTTGAATGGATAGTGGTGATGGTCACACCACACAGTGGATGGACCTAACGCCACTGAACTGTACACTTAAAAACTGGTTAAGATGGCAAATTTTATATGATACATATATTTTACCACCATAAAAACATTGAGGAAAACCCTAAAGGCCCACCAGCTCAAACCAAATAAAATGAGAAACGCAGTTCTTGGGTCACGCTAGCCACATGGCAAGGGCTCTGGAGTACCGTGTGGCTGGGGGTAGTGCACACAGTTTCTGTCATTGCAGAAAGTTCTACTGGGCAGCACTGGCCTGGCCTTGCTTCTTACTTCTGCCCAGGTCTCACTCCTGGCGACGTTCCTAGAAGCTACCCTGAAACCCCATGCGGGGTCCAGAACGACAGCCGGGGGCCCATGTTGCCTGTGCGTTAAACCCAGTTGCTCATGGTATCAGGCGGGGTCTGCTCAGAGCAGACGATCCAGGAGAGGTGCAATACCGAGGCTGTTGTCGAAGGTGCAGTCAGGTTTGGGGGCCTGACGGGTGCACGCAGGGTGCGCGACAGTGGGGGTGTTACCCGGTCCAGGCTGCAGGCTCACAGAGAGGGAGGGGCCGCCTGTGGCCTCGGGTTGGTGAATGCAGGGAGGGACACCAGGAGATAAACACCCCGACTTCTCCCGCTTCTTCCTCCCGCCTCCTGCCCGCGCTCGCCACCAAGCCCCCGCCCCTGGCTGACTCTGTCAGAAGGTGGAGGGCCCAAGTGGATCAACCTCCTGGGACACAGGGCGGGTGAAGGTGGAGGAGCTTATACACAGCCCCCCCGAGCTCCCTCTAACTTGCCTTCCCCCACCCACCCCCTGTCGCCCACAGGCCTCCATCAGCCCCTGGAAACCTCACCCTGTTGACCACCACACCCCTCATCCTGAACTCTCCCCAGGAGATGAGGCCCCCGCCAGCCAGGAACCTCTGGTTGCAGCAACAGAAACAACTCTCGACGACTGAACTACAAGGGGATTGATTGGGAGGCTCTCGAGGGATCTGCAGAGAGGACAGGGAGGACAGAGAGCCAGGGCAGGCTGCCCTGTGCTGCAAGACTCCTCTCCAGCGCCAACTGCACGGTGGGAATGCCAAGGCTGGACCCCTCGGCCAGAGAAGGGGAGAGGGCCCACGGTCAGTGCCCTGAAATTGCTCCCAATGGGGCGGAGCTCCATCGCCAAAAGAAAGGGGGATGGAAGCCAGACGGCCACAAAATTAACAACCATCCTCTTCAAGAGGCGAACTGTCCATTTCACAGGAAAGACACGGTGGGGGAGGGCAGGATGGGGCATTGACCCACCCGGCCAGGCAGGTGGCACAGGCCACTTTTCCAGGGACACCCCTGGTCAGGAGTGAGACGTGGGCTGGGCAGCAGAGGGGCTGTCCCTCCAGGTGGCAGCTGGTTTGCACCCCTTGAGCCACAGGGAGTTCCCGGGGCTTCCCCCATCTCCAAAAGGGCCTGGTGGGCCATGCTCAGGCCACTCCCTCAAGGGCAGACGGAAAGACAAACGGAAGCAGACTGGGTCCAGACGCCTTTTATATACACCGTTTATTCCTCCCAACCCCCCAGCTGCAGCCCCAGCCTCAGCGCTGCCCACCGCCTCCGCTCACGGGGACCTCCTCTCCTAGGCTGGGATCTCCAGAGGTGGGGTGGGGAAAAGCAGGGAGCCCTAGCACAAGGCGGCTTCCCTGAGGCCTCAGCCCCCCAAGAGAGGGGAGAGAGGAGGGAGGAGGAAAGTGGGGCTCAAATACTCAAGACGCTGCACAATAGAAGACAGAAAGAGCACGCTCTGAGGAGGGGGCAGGGAGGAACCAAGGCCAGATCCCCCCTAGCGACCCCAGGACCCAGGGGGGAGGGGCGGGCCTGCAGAGAGGAGGATTTGGGGGTAGGGGAGCCCAAGAGTGGTCGCCCCCTGGCCTGGACTCCTGAGTGCAGGGCAAGGGGGACCCGAGGAGCCCCCGCGCTTGGCAGTGCCCGGCAGCCGGAGGCCTACAGCTTGGTCAGGTCCAGCTTCAGCCTGTAGGGTGGGGGGCTGTCCCCAAAGGCGTGCGATGGGGGAGGGTACAGGGGCCAGTCTGGCACCACGATGAAGCCCTTGTGCTGCTCCAGGGTCAGGGGCTGCAGGGGGAGGGCACGCTCTGAGCCCCGACCCAGGCAAGGCTCCTTCCCACCCCTGGCCTCAGGGCACACCCCGACTCAGGGTGGACGTTGTTGCCCCCACTTCACAGGGCAGTGAAGAAACTTGTCCAGTGTCACACAGCAAATCAGGGCTCCCTGCCTCCATGGGAGAGAGGGCGGACCAGTCCAGGACTAAGGAGCCCCTCTCCTCCCACCCCTCCCCCCGGCCCCGCCCACCTGGAACTTGAGGTGCTGGCCAGGCGCAGTCACCAGGGTAGAGCAGCTCAGCCACAGCATCACCAGCACCGAGAGGAAGAGGCAGCAGGCCAGGATCCAGCGAGGAAGCCCCGAGCGCCTGCGCCGCCCCGCAGGCACACTCAGCGGCCCTAGTGGGGTCAGAGAGACCCTCCCCTCCAGCCCCAGCCCCATCCCACCCCCAGGGTCCTGCCACCCACCGGGACATGCAACTGAGGAAGTCATTGTCCTGCAGCTCAGCAGAATCCACCTTGGCCTTGCCGCTGGTCTTAACTCGGATCTTCGCCTTCCTCACCTTGTCCAAGGGACCTACAGGATCTGAGAGACAGGTCACCTCTCAGTGGCCTCCAGGCTTTCCCCAAGAGCCACAGCAGCCACGGACAGAAGAAAAGAGGCCAGGATCTGGGGCAATGGAGCATAGAGTCTTGGAATAGATCAGAACCCTGGAGACGGGCCGCGGAACCCTGGGAGGATGGCGGAACTCTGGGAGAAGGACCGTGGAACACTGGGAGATGGACCGCGGAACCCTGGGAGAAGGACCACAGAATCCTGGGAGATGGACCAAGGAACTCCAGGAGTTGAGAGAGAGAAATTCCAGTCCTAGAAGGTTCGTTTGCCAGGAGGACTCCTTATGGAAGTGGAGCCACCTGTAGAAGGAGCAGTGGTGTAGGCTCGGGCCTTACCCACATGCACCTCCAAGGCCTCAGGGTGAGATCCCCGCCAGGTCACCTCCACTCGCTGCAGATGGGCCCCCTCATGCCCCAGGCTCTCTACCACAGGCTGGGTCTGCGTCGGGAAGAAGACAGCACAGAGAAGCCCTTTAGAAAGGCACCACCTTGGCCCTGGGAAGCACTTCTCTGTGCCCCTTGCAGGCTCCATCATCCCATGCCCAGCTGGTACCTAGTTCCACTGGGGACAGGGCGAACACCCTCCTGTGGGGCTGTGGGCTGTGATGTCAGGGATGTTGTTCCCTGCTATTGTGGGCCCCTCGATTTGTCTTGATGATCCTCCAGCTCTTGAAGTAGGAACATGATCCAGGCCAAGCCGGTAGAATCACAGGTATTGGCTGAGAGGTGGTCATTTGACCCAGCCAGGGCAAATCAGTAAATCCCGACTTAGAGTTAAAACTCCAGAAAGGCTGTAATCTAGAGCCTTAGGCATCCACCCTGCTATCAGGAGGGAAGTGCTTGCCTGGGAATGAAGCTACCACAAAGGAAAGCAGAGTCAAGGGGTGAAGTGAGACACTGAACCCCTGGATCCAGCTGTGCCTGAAGCTTACCCACCTGTAGACTTTGCATCCCATCAGCCAAGAACCAGTGCTTCCCCCCTTCTTACCCTGACCACCCACCCACCATTCTTGTGTGGTCCCTGCCAAACTCCTCACCTGGAACACCACCACCTTCCCATTGTCAGTCTGCAGGTAGTATGTCCAAGTGGAGGAGACGAAGCCCTGGGCTGAGTTGACAAGGTCATTGCAGAGGGTGGACAACAAGTCCAGAAGCGAGAGGGCCCCGCTTGGAGCTTCCAGGACCTTTCTCTGCCAAGGCGAGGCCCAAGGCACAGAAATGTCACCAAGGTAGGGCATTACTCAATGGGAGGGGAGCCAGGAGAATTCACTGTGATCACAATTTGCTAAGTGATTTGGGGCAAGAGGGCTTCATACAGTGAACGCAGATCTCAGTGCTGCATTTGGCTGGCTGTGTGCCCTTGGGGAAGTGGATTGCCCTCTCTGAGCCCTAAAATGGGGATGAGTCTCTTTCCTCATGGAGTTGCTATGAGATTTCAACTAGACAATAGCACAGCACAAGTACCTAATATGTAGTAGCTGCTATTACTAAAAATGTCACCATCATTGTTATGATTTTGACAGTGTCAGGAGAGAACTTGGAATAAGAAGGAATGACAGTGCAGTGTGCTTCTATGAACAGCGAAAGCCTAGAGGAGGTGGAGGAAAACAGGTGAAGGAGGAAGGGCTTTCTGGGGAATCCCAGCCCATGGGTCTCGGGCTGGGAGCACGGGTCCTGCGGTTTCCCCTGATGCTGCATTGCCTAGATGCACCCATGGACTATGGCAGGCAAGCAGTTATTATTCCTCTCTGCCGGGGGAGGGGGGGCACTGTGTGTGTGTGCTTGGGAGGCGGCTCTGCCCTGAACCTCAGTTCTGAGCCCCCAGATGACAGTGGCCACCTGTTCATCACAAGGAAAGTACCTAGGCCAGCAGCACCTGGCATGCAGTAGGTGCTCAATAAAGTCAGCTCTGGGAACACTGAAGATGAGTGAGGTGAGGGGGGTCACAAGCCCTGGGGGCACTGGCTTTAAATACCACCTCTGCATAGCCCTACCTGTGTGACCTGGGGCAGTTGCTCCATGGGCATGAAATGGGAGTCCCAGGTGCCTCCGGGTGGCATGAGAAATTTGGGGCAGGCTGTGGTCAGGCCTGGACCAGGACAAATGCCTGATAAATGTGGTTGTTTCCTGCCATTTACTCCTTGCAAGGTGGCGGTGGAGGGGGGTGGCAGGGGGAGTACTTCACATGTCACAGAGATGACAGTTGAGGCCTGAAACGTGATATGGCTTGATGGAGGACACCCAGTAGACCTGAGACGGAACGGAGAGCCTAGGAGACTTTGGACATGAGTGTGGATTTGGAGAGGCACAGAGGGGTGGGGGATGGGCCCGGGGCCACAGGCGGGAGGGCGCCCACCTTCTGCTCGGGCTCGGGCTCGGGGCTCAGGCTCCAGCAGCCCTCACTGCAGGCCTGCTGCTCCATCTCCTTCACATAGGCCTCCACGCAGGCTGCGGGGGGCAGGAGGGGGTGATGAGGCGGCCCTTCCCAGGCCTCCTCTCCCTTCCCAACCCACCCAGCCAGCCCCCACCTGCTTCACACTCCGCCTGGGTGGCATTGGGCTTGGAGCTCCTGGCCACAAACCGGCAGATGGAGAAGAGGCGGCAGCCGCGCTCGCAAGCGCTGATCAGCACGGCCTTGTCATCCTCATTCGGGGACTCCGAGGGGTCCTCCTCCTCCTCCTCCTCCTCCTCCAGCTCGGCCTGGGAGTGGGGTACACAGGGCTTAGACCGGGAGGAGGGGTGTTGGGAGGTCAGCACTGGAAGCACTCAGGGGACGAGGTAGAAGATTTGGTTCCCCCTCCAAATCTAGGGAGATTGGGATGAGGTGTGGGGGCTAAGAATGTTAGTGGAGGCTCTTAACTCTGAGGAATGGGGGGGAGAGCGCTTGAGAAGCGCGACGATGCTGGAGGACATTGGGTTTGGGCAATGTTTGGAAAACTGGGAAGGATGGAGGGAAATGCCCCCACAAGGCTCCAGGGAGGAGGGGAGAGATTGAGGGGACTTCTCAGGACTGAGGAAGGAGGGGGAGCTCAGAGGAGGAGGTTTTGTCACCCCTGGGCCTGGCAAAATTGGAATCCCTCTCGGGGTGGGGGCCAGGCTACGAGTGGTCTGTTAGCTATGGGGGGAGGGTGTGGAGGAAGATGTGGAAGCCGCTTGGGTAGAGGAGGAGGAGGGGACTGTCAGGCCTGAGGAAGGGGAAGGTTGGGCACCCAGAGGGTCCTTGTGCAGCAGAGTGCAGCCAGATCCCGCGTGAGGTGACATCACGCCCCACCCTTGGGATCTCCCCCACCCCGCATTCACCGGAGGAACCCGCAACCACAAACCCTACCTCATCGGAGGGACTCCCAGCCCCTCCTCCGAGAGAGGAACACCCTCATCCCCATCGGAGGCACCCTCGACCGCTGCGGTCGCCCCCATCGAAGGGACCCCAGCCCTTCTCCCACAGGAGGGAGCCATCCCATGAAAGAAACCCCCCTCATTTCTGACCCCTTCCCCCTGCGTGGAACCCCTGTCTCCCGCTCCCAACGGAGGGGCCCATATCCCCCGCCCCTCCCCCATCGGCGAGATCACTGGTCCTCCGGCTGGCGCCGCATGCGCTTCACCTGCGAGGGCTGCGGACCAGGGTAGCGGTCGCGGCACCGCAGCTGGCAGCTCTGCGTGTCCCCGAGCTGCGGGGCGAAGGGGTCTCGGGCGGGCGGCGCGGGAGTGGCGGGTAGAGGCTGCAGCAGCAGCAGCAGGAGCGGCATCAACGCGACCAAAGCCATGGCCAGGCCGGGCGCGAGGGGCGCGGGGGACGCCGGCTCCTGGCGGGCGCAGAGGATGCGGCGGCGGCGGCGGGGACCGGGTCGCTGACGTCACCCGAGCGAGGCAGCCTGGGAACGGGGGGGCGGGAGATGCGGAGAACAGGCGGGGCAGCAGCGCTGCGGCACCGTCGAGGTGCGGGCGGGGCGGGGCAGGTGGATTGTGACCGCGGCCGTCTGTTCCATCTGAGCGGTGCCGTGGCACGTCTCTCTTATCCACGGGAGAAGGGATCTCAGCAAGAGCTAGGGGCCAAAAGGAAACAAATAGGGTGACGCGATGTCGGGGTCTATTCGCCAGGGGGACCAGGGAGGGCCTCTAGGAGGAGGTGATGTTTGAGCTGACCAAGCGGGGAGGGCAATCGAGGCAGAGGGAACAGCGAGGACTCTGAGGCGGAGAGGAACTTGTTGGAAGAGGAGGTAGGAGGGCGGTAGGGCTGGAGCCCAGCCAGAGAGTGGAGATGGAGGGTCGTGAGGGTCACAGGGCTGGGTCAGCAAAGGCCTTGGGAAGGTCTGTGGTATTATCTCCTTTGATACCCAAGTCAGAGGGGCGGTAACTTGTGCGCAGTTCGCTTCCTTCAGGAAGCCCTCCCGGCCTCTCCAGGGCTCCCCCAGCCTCATCTCCCTCTGGCCCAGCCGTGATCCACAGACCTGGGGGATCTGGCCCCTGCTCCCCAAGACTGGGGTCCCCTTGACCCGGGGCTGAGTGGGAGGGGACACAGAGGTGCAGATAGGGGCAAGGGGGGTGCTGCTAAAAAATTTCTCCTCGTGGGAAAACTTAGGCAACAGGGACACTTCTGGCTTCCAAAACTGCCGCACTCCAAGGTGACAGACTGTAGCCCCTTGAATCTCCAGTTAGGAAGTCCCCCTAGCCTCCTCTCCGTCAGGCATGGGAGTGGGGGCGCCCCTCTAAACCTGAGTTCCCTGCAAAGATGACTCCCCTCTCGCTGGCGTGCCTGGCGCAGGTGCCTGCCAAGGCGGCGCCGCGGCCCGCGCATCTTCCATCTACGCTCCGCCCCCGCAGATGGGGCGGCAGCCACGCGGGGTCGCCGGGTCAGAGGGCGCCGCAGGTTCCGGCCGAGGAGGAGGGGGCCCGGGGGGGGGCCTGGCGCACCCCCTTCCCGGGCCGGCTGCCGTGCTTTCATCTCCGCGGCCTCGGCCGGCCCCCACGTGGCTTAATCAGGCGCGGCTGTGCCTGGCGGACCCTGAACATCTGGATCCCGGCGCGGCCCCTCCCCCGCCCCTCCCCTCCCCTCCCCTCCCGGGCTAGGCGGTGGAGAGCCTGTGGCGAGGGTCTGCAGCCCGCCGTTTGCGAGAGTGCGAGGGAATCCCGCGTCTAACCCACCGCGCGCCAGGCCTGCGCCTTGAGAAACAGCCATTGGTTATGACCAGTACTGTCCCCCATTTCACAGGTGGGAAACTTAGGCCCCCTCGGCAGAGCCAGGATTCAAGCCCACGCATGTCAATTCCGGAGCCCCGCGCGCTTAAGCCTTCCACAATTACTGTCCTTCACTCATTCCAAACAAAACACTTCCCAGGTGTTTTCTTGCGACAGCCCTATAAGGAAGTACTGGTAGGGCTGTCCAATTTACAGGTGAGGAAACTGAGGCTCAGAGTGGCAAAGAGGGTCGGCCCGGGTGACAAGCGAGAGAAGCATAGAGAGGCGGGCAGACTCCTGCCAAGGCTGGAGGTGGGGGCGTCGGTCATAAGAGGAATCGCTTAAAGCGCAACAAGAAGGAAGGACACCCCACGCCCTTTTGCAGAAGGGGAAACTGAGGTTGGAGGGGTTGGGCCGCTGGCCTAGGTCGCTGGAGAGAAGGAGTGAGAGGGTTTCACTGCGGCCCACCCACCCCCCTTTCCGCTCCTCGAGGCCGCTAGGGGCGGGAGCGGAAGGAGGACTTGACCCCGGCCCCCCAGGTGAGCCCCCACGCCCCTCCTACAGTTCCCGAGGGAGCAGGTCCAGGTGAGGGGCGGGAGGGCCGGCGGGCGGCCGGGGTCGGGTTTCAGGAAATCCGCCGACATTCCTTCGGGGCTTAAGAGGGAAAGTTGACTCGGCGCCGCCCCTTGCCCCCCCTCCACTTCCTACCCCCCGGGGCGGCCCGGACTGGGGCGGCAGGCGGGGGGCGCTGCGGCCGGCCTGGGCGTGAATCAGCGGCGGGCCAGGCGTCCGGGAAGCGGCGGCCGAGGTCAGGGCGGGCATCGGACAAGCGCCCTTTGTCCCTTGCTGCCCTCACCACGCGACCCCAGTGACCCCCACCCCCCAGCCGAGTACATGCTGGGGAGGAGGCACAGCACCCTGGCGCCGGCGCTTGCTGACAGTGAGGGGGAGGGGAAAGGGGCACAGATGTCAACCCACCCCCCCAACACCCCACACACCCCGCAGCGGGCCCCTCCTGGGACCCAGACATTGGAGATTCCTTAGGGTGCAGAGGGGCAAGGGAACCCAGGTCTCCGTGGCCCAGTGCAACTGACCCTGACCTGGACCTAGGCAGCTCAGCACCCCTGAGGCCCACCTTCAATGCCTATGGGATCTGAATTTTTAAAGTACAGAATGCACAAAGCTTGGGACCCAGACATCCCAGCTCCCCAGGCTTAGCCTCCAGGGTGGAAAAGGTAAAGCCTCACCTTCTCCCCCACACAGGTCCTGAACCTGGATTCTGCTGCTTCAACCCCATGTACGGGGCCAGACCCTCGCTGGCCCTGATTTCTAGGAACACTGGCCTGGAGCACAACGCAGCTCATCCCACCCTGAGGGGCTGTGAGCTCAGGGTCTCAGCATGCTTAAGGCAGCTCTGTGCCCTCCTCACTCCCACTGACTCTGGGTCCCTATGGGCCCCTGAAGGTGCTGTTACCACTGCCTCCTCCGGTGCCCCCTCGGTGCCCTTGCATTACGCAGGGAGCTGGGGCTGGAGGGTCTCCCACCAACCTAGTCCTTAGGTGCAGAGGGAGAAAGACTAAGGAAGAGCCGCTCCCCGGCCCAGGTGGGCCCCCTCCATCTGCTCCTCAGTACATTCCCAGCCGCCTTTAAGGACTTGGGTCAATATTTGCCAGAAGTTCCGTCAACGCTGGTTCCCCTTCCTGCACAAAGAGGTGGTGCGACTGGGGAGGAAGGGGTTAAGCCACTGGGAGCACCAAGGGCAGGTAAGGGTGCACTTTGGGGTCAAATCTGTTTCTTTAAAGCCAAAGGTATGGGGTAAAGGTCACTGAGAGGGCAGAGGGCATGCTCTAGGGTGGGGCTGGGCAGGATTGGGAATCCAAAGGATCCGTACCCTTCTATGGATAAGGACCAGAGAGGGGTGGCTACTGGCTTGGGTCACACACTATGTCTGGGGAGTGTGCCTCGCTGGGACTCCAGGCAGCACAATTCGCTGGGACTGTTTTCTTGGAGGGACTGAGAATTCTCCATCCTTTCCTTTTGCAAATGTTCATTGAACTCTTCTCCTGCGGCCCTGACTGGGCCCAGTATGGGGTCCTAATGGCTCTCCGAGTGCTTGCAGTCTAAAGAAAATAAGTCGCAAGAGAAAGATGATGTTCGAGGAGCTGTGTTACAAAGACAATTTAAAAAGGTGAAGGGGATAGAGGGTGCATGGGAAGGGTGGGGGGCTCTCTGAGAAGGTGACAGTGACCTGTGACCTGATGGAAGAGAAAGTGCTAACTGGGGGAAGATTTGAGGGCACCGTGTACCTGCAGAGGGAACAGCAGATATGCAAAGACCCTGCGGTAGTAACCAGCCTGGTGTGTTTGGGGAAAGGGGGCTCACAGCTGGAGCAGAGTGAGAGAGAGGAGGGGGAGGAGGAGGGAAGAGGAGGGGAGAGGGTGGTGGAGCACACAAGACCTGCTTTGCTTCTTTTACAAGCTCCCTCTGCCCACTGTGTAGACGGGGCAGGAGTGCCGCCGGGGAACCCCGGGAGGAGGCTGGCAGCCTCCCAGAGGGAGGTGGTGGGGCCTGGACCCAGATGGGGCGGGGAGAAGGGGTCAAAATCTCCGAATGGGGATGTGTTTTGGAATCAGAGCCAACAGAATTTGCTGATGGATTGGACTTGGGGGATGAGCGAAGGAGAGAGTTGTCACGTGCACCTCCAGGTTGTGGGCCTGAGCACCTGGGTGGATGGGGGAGCCTTTTCCCGAGACTGGAGAATGACTCAGGGAGGAGCAGAGAATGGGGGGGAAATATCAAGATTTTGCTCCAGAAGCCTGAAGTCCTCCAGGATGGAGTCAGCCTTTACAAGGCAGGGGTGGTGGGGGAGGGGTGGCGCCTATCTTGGAAACACTTCTATCGAAGAACTGCCACCTCCACTTTACCCTCTGGACCACCTGGCAGGTGGGACTATGGCCCCATTTTTTCAGAGGTGACAAACTGAGGCCTGGGGACCACCTCTGCTCCCACGAACATAACCCCACTGCGTGGAGCTGTGCTAAGCGCTTAGATTGTGGAGGCTTCTGCTGCATTGCATCTTCCCACAGAAGCCCTCAGGCTGGCTCGGCTGTGCTGAGGAGGAAACTGAGGCGAGAGGCCTGGTCGGCCCCAGTGAAGGTGTGCAGGTGTGCAGCCGGGCCAGGGCTTCACTCTCCCCTCACAAAGCATCCCTAGTTCAGACGGGGGGAGGTGCGCAGAGCCCCCAGGATCCCATCCTCCAATCCTCTTTTCTGACAATCTGGGGCTGAGCTGGGGACCCAAGTAGCACGGGTGGAGGGCAGCCTTGAGCAAACAAGGTGGGGACTCCTGAGCCCCCCTCAGTCACTTTCCCCCTTTGGCTGGTTAGGGATACGGAGGGAGGGGCAGGTCTCTAAGGGAAGCCCTGGAAAGGGGAGTTAGAGCCCTTCCCCTCAAGGCACGCGGCTGGGGGCAGGGCTGCGACTCAGACTGCCGGGCAGAAGGCGCCCCGGCACTCTCATTCCAGGCCCCCTCCCCGCGGCCTTGGAGGCCAGGCGTCCTTTTCTCGTGGGCGCCCGAATCGGGTGGAGACCGAGAGGAGGGAGATGAAGCGCCCGGGCCGGGAGGGGTCCCGAAACCCAAGCAGTGGCCAAAAATAATAACACGGAGAAGGATCCCTGCGCAAGAAAAGGAAGATAAACTATGCGTCGCTCGCGGCAGCCGGCGTTACCTGGAGTCGGCGGGCGGCGGCCGCCGGAGCGATTACTCACTGCGTGGCGCACCCCACCCGCGGGCCGCTGAGCGGATTTTTCCGTGGGGGGGTGTCAATGAGTCCAGAGGAGGGGCCTCCTTACCGTTCTCCTCCTGAGAATCCCTCCTGCCCCGCGTACGGGACCCGCGCAGGCCCCCGTCCCCGCTCCCACGGGGGCTCATCTCTCTCAGTCGGCCCACGCGGGAGCTCCTTTCTGAGGCCCCCGGGAGCCCCCGAAGAACCTCAGCCCCGTCCCGCTTGAGGAGGACAGCTGAGGCAGGGCGAGGGCCGGGGGACTCCGTGCCTTCCAGCTTTTTCTCCGTCTTTCCCTCCAGCAAAGCCTAGGGCTGAGGCTGCGCGCGGAGGACCGAGGAGAGGCGGGATGAAGTGGGAGGGGGGAGCTGGACTGAGACCGGTGGGACCCGCGCTGCGAGGGCGCGGGGCGGGAGGGGGGCGACTTTCTGTCCCTGGGGAGAAAGGGGGGCTGGAGATGGGAGCAGGCGGGGCTCAGGGACCGTTCAGTGTGTGTGTGGGGCGGGGCCAGAGCTGGGGTGGGGGCCGAGACAGAGGATTTGGCGGGGAGGAGCGGGCCAGGGCTGGGGGCCGCAGGGAACACTGAAGGGGCACAGGGCGGAGAGCAGGGTGCAGGGAAGTGGGCGGGGGTAAGGACAAGGGATTGGGAGCGCCAGGTCCCAGATTGGGGGTGGGGAACCTGGAACTGGCGGGGTTAGAAAAAGAGGTCCCAGGTCGGTAGGCGTTGAGTGGGGGGTTCTGGGCCGCAGGACAGGGCTCGCGTGGTGCGCGGCGGGGCGGAGGCCGGACGGGTGGAGCCGCGGTGCCCGCGGGCGGGCGGGCGGTGGGGAGGCCGGTGCGGGGCCCGCTGTCCCCCCCCCCGCCGCCCCGGGCCGGGCCGGGCCGGGGGCGGGGCCGGGCGGGGCCAGCGGCGTATTAGCGCCTTGTCAATTCGGCTGCTCAGACTTGCTCCAGCCTCCGCGCCCGCGCCCAGCGACGTGCGGGCTGCCTGGCCCGCGCCCTCCCGCACCCGGCCCGCGCCCCGCGCCGCCGCCGCCGCCGCCCGCCGCGCGCCCCCGGCAGCGCCGGCCCCATGCCCGCCGGCCGCCCGGGCCCCGCCGCCCAGTCCGCGCGGCGGCCGCCGCCGCAGCTGCCCCTACTGCTGCTCTGCGTCCTCGGGGCGCCACGAGCCGGATCAGGAGCCGGTGAGTACCCAGCGCCCTGCTCCCCCCTTCCCGCCTGGGCTGAAAGCGTGCGCCCCAGGGGCAGCCGCGGGGGGAGGGGGCGCAGGCGCCACCTGGACGGCCTGGGAACAAAGGAAGGCGCCCCCGGCGCGGCCCTCGGGGAGCCCTCACCTGCGGGGCGCACGACGCCGCAGTCCCCCGGCCCGAGGGTCGGGCTTCCGATCCCGAGGCCTTCTTACCTGGGCCGCTGGGCCGAGGACGCCCGGCCTGGCCCCCGGGGCTCGGGGGGCCGCGGCCTGGGCCCCCCTGCACGCTGGGATGCGGCAGGCGCACGCGACAGCGTCCGAAGACTGGGAGCTACGGAGACCGCAGGGCACCGCTCCCGGGCGGGGGCGCACGCGGTAGGCGCGCTGGGTGCCGGCCCGAAGCAGCCCCCCCCCCCCCGGTGGTGGGATGAGCCCCGCGAGGAAGGCGGGGCGGGAGGGGGGCCGCTCTGGCCGCCTGGCGCGCGGCCCGGGGTCCCCGGGGACGCGCCTCTCCGCGGGCCGGCGCCGCCGCCCTCCCTTGGCGGGACCTCGCGAGCGGGGGTCTTCGGAGTCCCCGTCACCGGCGGCACTCAGAACCGTTCCCGGCCACGCTACGCCGGTCTGGAAGCCTCCAGAGAGACAAATCTTTGTGAGAGAGTGGATGAGAGGGAGAGGGAGAGGGAGCGGGAGCCAGCCAGTCCGGGCACCGCGGGGCCCAGCCATGGGTTGAGGGAGTCCACCGGGAACCCACAGCCCGGCAGGCCGAGACCCCTGCCCTGTCGGGAGCTCCTGGCCTCCGGCACTTTCCGTCCCCGCACCCGATGCACACCCCCGCCGGGACACGGTCTCCACATCCAGACCCGCTCTGGGACACACCCAGAGACACACAAAGACTCACACTGGCTTGTGGCCCGTCACCCTCGCCCTCAGACTCTCGCACACTGCATCCCAGATGCACATTCGCACACCATCGGGGCACACACACACATTCCATCCCTGACACACACACACATTCGTGGTCACACACTCATTCCGAGGAGGAAGCAACTGAGGGGCACACACGCAGGCACAGCCTGCCCTGAACGTTCACAATCCCTCCACACACCCGGTCCAGGCGCACAGGTCACCCAGGCAGGCACTCACTGTTCCCCAGGCCGACCTACACTGCGCAGAGCTGCTTGCAGGCTCCCTGCAGTGCTCCTCCAGAAGGGCAGGGTCCGGGCACCCCCTGGGGGCACTTGCTGAAAGCCCAGCATGCCTGACTCGCCCGGGCAGGTGAGGGTCTGTCCTGGGCCCTCCCAGAGTTCCCGACAGCTCTGCCAGGCAGTGGGCAGTGCGCGTGAGTGCCACCGTTAGTGGCAGGCTTTGTTTCCCAGCCTGGAGAGCATCAGGCAAAGGTAGTGTGTGTGTGGGGGGGATTGTTGTGCGTGTGTTTTTTCCTTTAAGGGGGAAGAAATTAAGATTCTCACACCTCCACAATATGTTTCTACTTACGGTGTGTCTTAACACCTGACCAGCAGGAGAGTGAGTCGTAAAGTGTCTGCAGGTACCAGCGGGACAGAAGATAGGGACCCCTGTGGGGACCCCGGGATGGAGGCCACCCTCCTGCCTTGCTTGCAGAGAATCTCACACTTTTCCCTTTTAAAACACATGGTGTTCCTTTTTAATAATGGCGGTGGCTCCAGATTGGGAAGAGGGGAGGAAAAAACTTTTAAAAGCCCCAGCTCTGTGGGAAAGGCAGGAGGCAGGGGGCGAGCCGCGGGGGGGGGGGGGGAGGCTGCTGTTCAAAAGCCTAACCCAGGGATCTGCTTCTAGGAGGCCCCCCAAACCAGGCCAAAGGTTCTCCAAACCTCAGTGGGCTGTTCCCAGCTCCTTTGCCTGGCCTGGAATATGTGCGCCCCGATTTCGAGTGCCTGGGCTCATTGTCTGGGGAGGCCTGGAGGGAGTGGGGAGCCAGCAGGGACCCCAGAGCTGGGAGGGGCTGTAGTCCGAAGCGTTCCTAGGTGCAGTGTGCTGGGCCCTTTGGCCGTCGTGATCTCATCTCACTCATGTTCCCCGCAGGCAAAAAGTACTTTTCTCCCTCTCTCTGGAGGAGGAAACAGAACAGGACAGGGGAAGCCACTTGTCCAGGTGCTCCAGCTGGGATTGGCACCCAGGTCCCAGGAGGAGAAGGCCTCCCTCTGACCTTTCCTGCCAGAGATCGGGAAGGGGAGACTGGCCTGTCCAGGCCCGCCTGGCCTTGCCCTCTCGCCCTGTCCCCCACCCAGCCCCGGGAGGGCAGCTGCAGCTGCTGGCAGGCAGGCCACACCAGCCCAGGCCAGGCGGGTGTGGCAGAGGGGCAGTGCCCCCCAGCCAGGACCCCCCAGAAAGCCCCTTCCTGGCCAGGCTGTAGCGGTGGGTAGGGGGACAGGAGGGGCGTGACTCACCCCTGGAGGGTTGAGTGGGCCTGGGGTCTGGGCAGGCCTGGCTGTGCCTCCCACCCTGCTGGGGGGGGCCCAGGGAGGAAGCGGTGGGTGGGCCGGGGCAGAGACGCTGGCACGCCCGAGTTCATGCTGAAGGAATTCCGAATTAGCGGGCGGCTGGCTGCCGGGGACCTCCGGGGCGGCCCCCTGGCCCCCCGCCCCCAGCCGCCCCCGCCTCCGCCTCCTCGGCTCTGGCCCGCTCATCAGGCTCCTTCGCACGGATGCTGAGACCTCCGGCGAGCCCTGGGCCAAGCCCCAACACAACTGCGATCCCAGGCTCCAGCAAGACATGGCCCTCAAGCCAAGTTTGCCCCAGAAAATCGTCAAGGCCGGCCCCGGGAACCGTGTCCACCCCACCTCGCCCATCTAGGGCAGTGAGGGCCAGTACAAGGCCGCTGCTGGCATTCAGGGGGCCGCCCAGGGGGCCAGGATCACCCTGTCCTTGGCAGCCATCTCAGGGAAGCCGGGCTGCTCTGGCCCCTGTGCCCCCCTGCAGTCCCTCTTTACAGCTGCCTGGGAATGCTTTTACAATGTAAATCTTTCCCCTGTTCAGAACTCTGGAATAACTCCTCCCTGCAGGGCGGGCCCCTGCTGACCTCCCAGACCTCATCTCATACCTGCCCCAGGACCTTTGCACTTGCTGTTCCCACTGCCTGGACACTCTATCCTAGATATTTTCATGGCTACTTCTTTCATTTTATTCAGGTCTCAGCTCAAATGCCACTTCCCCAGACAGGCATCCCAGGCCATTGAGCTGCCACCACTGACTCGTGCTTTCCTTTCTCCCTTGTTTATTCTCTTAGATATTTATGCCTTTTTTTCCTGCTGCTCCCTTGGATTCAAGGCCCACAGGGGCAGGAATCTGGGGTATCTTGGTCACCATTGTGCCCCCAGCTCCTGGCACACTGAAGGTGTGAATAAATGAGTGAACAAACGAGTGCATGAGTCCTCACCCCACTCTTGGTGGAGGGAGAGGCCCCTTCCCAGAGGCTCAGAGAAGTAAGGTGACTGGGCCAAGTTTCCACAGTGAGCTTGGGGCATTCAAACCAGGTCAGCCTGGCTCAGAGGTCCCACAGGGTTGTTCTTAAGGCAATATTTGCACTCCTTTCAAACAACTCCATGTGGCTGATACCGTGATGCCCATTTCCCAGATGGGAAGACTGAGACTCAGAGAGGGGCGTCAGGGGCTTGAACTGTGCATCCCCTCCCCCTTCTCTGGTCCTTGGTTTCCCCTTGGATAAGAAGAACAGGCTCCTCTTGGGTTCTGATCTCCAGAAGGGGAAGCTCTGGGCTGCCCCAGTGGCAGGCAGGAGCATCCTCGAGGCCCCCGTGCCCAGCACCCAACTCACACGACTCCGTTTAGGAAGACTCTCCCATTTGATCTTCACAATGGCCCTGGGGACCCTGACCTTTCCTGTTCCCGTCTTGCAGATTAGGAAAACTGAGTTGAGGGAAAGCTCGATGATGCCAAGTCCCTTTGGATGGGGGCTGGAGGCCTAGAGCTTGCCACAGCCACTGTCAGTTCCAGTCGCAGTGCAGAACAGAATTGTGGAGACCGACAAATCTGAGTTTCAAGTGTGTCCTTCCCTCATTCAGTTACCTTAGGACTTGATCTAGAGCCTCAGGTTTTTCATCCATAAAATGAGCAGGATTCTAGTAGGGATGAGGGCACCCCTTTTTAGAAGTGCCTCCCCCCACAGAGACACCTACTATGCGTGAGGTTCTGAGGGTGTCAGAGAAAGAGCTCACAATCTGTTATTTCTAATTGCAAGAAATAAAATGAAATGAAAAGTAAAGAAAAAAGCAGAGTGTAGTGGTTGTTAGAGCCATGTGCAAAGCAAGAGTGACTTGGATGTGAGCGGGCGTTCTATGCCCGAGGTTTGTAACCACTCAGAGAGCATTGAGCAAGTCCATGATGAAGTGGCTTGGAAGGACCTGAGTTGTGGAGTCAGACAGTCCTAGTGCTGAATCTCGGCTTCACCACCAACCTTGGGCTGATCCCTGACCTCATTGAGCCTCAGTTTCCTTATCTGTAAAATGGGAGGCAATGATAAGCAGCTCCTTTGCAGGACTGCCACAAGTCCTGGAGGTCCCAGCACTGTGGGGGGCTCAGGGAGGCTCCATCCCAAGTCTGACAGGCACTCCTCTCTGACCCCAGACACGGCTGTGATCAGTCCCCAGGACCCCACGCTCCTCATCGGCTCCTCCCTGCAGGCCACGTGCTCAGTGCACGGGGACCCGCCGGTGGCCACCGCCGAGGGCCTCTACTGGACTCTCAACGGGCGCCGTCTGCCCCCCGAGCTCTCCCGAGTGCTCAACGCCTCCACCCTGGCCCTCGCCCTGGCCAACCTCAACGGATCCAGGCAGCAGTCGGGGGACAACCTCGTGTGCCACGCCCGTGACGGCAGCATCCTGGCCGGCTCCTGCCTCTATGTTGGCTGTAAGTGGTCCCCTAGGATGCCCAGGGGTAGCTCTTGGGAGCAGAGGGGCATGAATCATGGGCCTACTGGCCTGGGGCTGAACAGTGGGCATGCCGGCTCAGGTTGAGAGGTACAGGCCGCTGTGCGGGAATGAGAGCCTGGAGCCCCCCCACCCTCCAGAGAGCCATGCAGGTGGTCCTGCCAACATCGGCTCTGTCCACCCTCCTTCCACTGTGGTGAGGGCCTGGCTGGTGGCCAACAACTCCTCCACCTGTCCACAGCCGGTCCAGACCCTCAGCCCCTTGCACCCCCCTTCCTCAGTGCCCCCAGAGAAACCCTTCAACATCAGCTGCTGGTCCAAGAACATGAAGGACCTGACGTGCCGCTGGACGCCAGGGGCGCATGGGGAAACCTTCCTCCACACCAACTACTCCCTCAAGTACAAGCTGAGGTTGGTGGTGGCCCTGGGGTGACATGTGTTGCAGCCTGGCTCTGTGGCCTCGGCCGAGTCAGCCCTCTCTGAGTCCCGGTGTCCAGTCTGCACTCTGGGGCTGCCATGGGAATGTCTGGTGCCCAAAGGGACCCTCACGTGTCCTCGCCCCCCATCTCACCCCTGCAGGTGGTACGGGCAGGACAACACGTGTGAGGAGTACCACACAGTGGGACCTCACTCCTGCCACATTCCCAAGGACCTGGCTCTCTTTACGCCATACGAGATCTGGGTGGAGGCCACCAACCGGCTGGGCTCGGCCCGCTCCGATGTGCTCACACTGGACATCCTGGATGTGGGTGAGGCCCGCCCCCCGGGGCCAGCCTGGCCCATCAGGGATCCTGACCCCTAGCCGAGCCGTGGTTGCAGCTCCGGGTCCAGCCTGGCTGGTTGGGACAGGGAGAAGCTAGGCAGCCACCCCTCTGTCCCCACTCCCCTGAAGCAGCCAGGATACCCCCACTCTGCGGAGAACACCTGGCCTGGCCGCCTCCCCCTCGGCAGCCCAGGTGTGTGGGAGGGGGCCCAGGGGAGCTGGGAGGGGGCGCCCAGGTCGAGAGGCGCCCCAGGAAGCAGCGGCCTGGAGCTGGGGGGGCGCAGGCGGGAGGCAGGAAATGGATGATCTGCGAGCAGAATTGGGCCTAATCTAATTAGGGTGTTTCTCAGCCCCAAGCAGGCCTGTGCCTTAACCCTTTCCGCCCCTCACCAAGGCCTCAGGGGGAGAGGCCAGCCCTCCCTGTGGCCCACAGGGCTCCTGGAAGATGCCCGCAAGGCTGGCAGTCACCCCCCCCAGCCTGCTGCCTGCTTCCCGTCTTTCAGTTCTGAGGCTGCAGTGGACCGTTCTGAGCCTCAGTGGTCCCTCTGCACCCGGCAAGGCTGTCCTATTGAGGACCTCTGGAAAGTAGGAAGGAGCTGGAGGTGGGCAGTGGGGGATCCAGGGGAGCTCCCCAGGGGTCTGGCAGCCTGACAGCCCCCTGGCCCCCCGGGGCATAGTAATCATAACACCCTCCCCCAGGCCAGGCCAGGCAGTGTCTGCTTTTACAGAGCCCCTGCAGATAGGATTATGTTTCTGCCGTCACAGATGATAATGGTGATAACAGCTTACATTAATTGAGTGCTTCTAGGTGCTGAGTGCTTCCCGAATATTATCGAATGTAATCCACCCGTCCTACGCGGGGAGGGGGAGGACGGAGGCAGGTGCCACCTAAGGCACCTACTCTGGGATTTGAACCCAGACAGGGGCCAGCCAGGTCCGAGGAGAGCCGGCTGACTAAGCCCCGCCCCGCCCCGCCCCGCAGTGACCACCGACCCCCCACCCGACGTGCACGTGAGCCGCGTCGGGGGCCTGGAGGACCAGCTGAGCGTGCGCTGGGTGTCGCCGCCCGCCCTCAAGGACTTCCTCTTCCAAGCCAAGTACCAGATCCGCTACCGGGTGGAGGACAGCGTGGATTGGAAGGTGCCCGCCCCCTCCGCCCGCCCCCGCCCGGACCCCGCCTTGGCGTCTGACCCTGCCCCTGCCGCCCAGGTGGTGGACGACGTGAGCAACCAGACCTCCTGCCGCCTGGCCGGCCTGAAGCCTGGCACGGTCTACTTCGTGCAAGTGCGCTGTAACCCCTTCGGCATCTACGGCTCCAAGAAGGCCGGGATCTGGAGCGAGTGGAGCCACCCCACGGCCGCCTCCACCCCCCGCAGTGGTGAGCACCCCCGCAGGGCTGGGT
Organism: Diceros bicornis minor; assembly: GCF_020826845.1. Lineage (NCBI taxonomy): Eukaryota > Metazoa > Chordata > Mammalia > Perissodactyla > Rhinocerotidae > Diceros > Diceros bicornis. The sequence goes on along the minus strand of NC_080759.1, from coordinate 6,197,621 downwards.
GCTGTGGGGCCCAGCCCCAAGCCAGCCTGCGCCTGCGTTTCCTTGTTTCCTCCGAGGGAGCAGAGGTCTCAAACTAGTGGCCCCAGGGGCTGAAAGTGGCCCCTGGATCTATTTTCTTTGGTTTGTCATTTGAAAAAAAAAGTTTGATCTACTTTAAAGACATTTAAAGACAGGAAGTTTTAACACAAATATCCTAGGTTCTCTACAAAAATTGTCTAGAAAACGTAATAGCACACAGCCAGCATTGGCCCCCATCAGCAAAAGCCACCCCTTAACTCAGGGCCCTCACTCTCTAGCTGCCTCACCCTCACCTGGCTCGTTTCACCCACCTGTACCCCTCCCCAGCCCCTAAGGGTGAGTTTGAGACCCCTACTTCTTTTTTTTTTAAATTTTTGTTTATTTATTTTTCCCCCAAAGCCCCAGTAGATAGTTGTATGTCATAGCTGCACATCCTTCTAGTTGCTGTATGTGGGACGCGGCCTCAGCATGGCCAGAGAAGCGGTGTGTCAGTGCGCGCCCGGGGTCGGAACCCGGGCCGCCATCGGCGGAGCGCGCACACCCAACTGCTAAGCCACGGGGCCAGCCCGAGACCCCTACTTCTGAGTCCAATTGGCTGCCCCCCTCCCTCTGCCTGGCCTCACTTTCCCCTTCTGATCAAGATAGGCAGATGGGGATGATCAGGGGCCTGGGTCTGATTCCCTTGCCATCTGGGGTTTCTCAAAGCCCATGGACCTCTGTTCTCTGCATTGCAAAATGGTGTGAAATCTGTTACTTGAAATGTCTGGCCTCAGCTTCCCGATCTGGAACGTGGGGGTGATAGTCACGCCTGCTCAGTCAGCTGTGAGGGTTAGATGAGAGAACCCACGGAAAGCGCCTTCATGGTGGTGCCACCTAAGTGTTCGCAGGTAGCAGTTACTGAGGCTCTCATCCCCTGCTCCCCCCATGGTTTCACCCCAAAGGAGGCCCCCTTTTCTCAGGTGAGGACACTGGGGCCCCAGGAGGTTCAGCCAGCCCCCAAGGTCACTCAGGGATCTGAACTCAGTTCACTGGAAGTCCAGGCCCACACTCGTGGGATGATGGGGAAACCGAGGCCCAAAGAAGGACCCAGAGCCAGGGAGGGGCAGAGCTGGGCTCCAGCCAGCTCCCCAGCCCCCAGCCCAGGCCCCTCCAGGTTTGGGGGTGGGCGGGAGCTAGCACAGCCAGGAGGGGCCTGAGCCTTGGCCCCTGTTCGTGCCCAGCACCTGCGATTCTTGCACGGGAGCCAGCAGGCGGCTGCGTCCGCTGGGGAGGCTGGGGAGGCCGGCAGGGGCGGTGGGGGCTGTGCCAGGGCCTGTCAGCGGGTCCCCGGCATTATTTATGACGTGAGGCCGATGTCCTTATCCGCCGGCCTGCTTGGGGCTGGCTGCGGCCGGCAGCTGTACCGACAGGCCGGCCTCCCACCTGGCCCTCCTGGCCCATTCCCCATCCCACCGGCTCTTGTTCTCAGGCCTGTCCTGGGGACTGTCCCCTTCCCTCAGGGTCTCCTCGCACTGTCCATTTCTCTTTATCTCTCTGTCACTCTCTTCGTGTGTCTCTCTGTCTTTGTTGGTTTTTGTGTCCCTACATCCCCAGGGTCTCTGGCTGCCCTGCTCCCACTCTCTCTCCATCTTGCCCTTTTTTCCATCTCTCGTCCCTTTGCATCTCCTTGGTTGTCCCCCATCGCTTCACCCTCCCTGCATCTCTCTGTCTCTCCTTGTTCCTATCCCTCAATCTCTGCCTCTCTCTCTCTCCAGCTCTCTCCTCAGTGTCTCTCTCCCTTTCTCTGCCCCCTGCTCTGTCTCTGCATCTCATCTCTCTGGCCCTGGCCTCTCTCCTTCTCCCCCCTCCCGTCCACTCACACCTGGAATCGGGTTCCTGGAGATGTGGAGGAGGAACCCCTTCCTTCCCCTGCGCCCCACCTCCCCGGGGGCGCAGCTGGGCTGCTGTGCTGGGCCGTGGGGAGGACCCGGTCCCAGAGAAACGGGGGTGCCGGGGGGGGGGGGGGGGGGGGGGGACGAGGTCCTGCCGCGCCAGGGAACCTCCCTCTCCTGCCCGCGCGCGCCCTCTGCCGGGCGTGCCCTGACGCTGCCGCTCCGCCCCCATCAGAGCGCCCGGGCCCGGGCGGCGGGGCGTGCGAGCCGCGGGGCAGCGAGCCGAGCTCGGGGCCAGTGCGGCGCGAGCTCAAGCAGTTCCTGGGCTGGCTCAAGAAGCACTCGTACTGCTCGAACCTCAGCTTCCGCCTCTACGACCAGTGGCGAGCCTGGATGCAGAAATCGCACAAGACTCGCAACCAGGTAGGAAGGAGGGACCGGCGGGCGAGGGCTGGAGGAGTGGGGGCAGGGAGGAAGGCGGGCTGGGGAGGGAGGTCCGCAGCCCCCGGACACTGCCTCCTTCCTTCCAAGCACAGGACGAGGGGATCCTGCCCTCGGGCAGACGGGGCGCGGCGAGAGGTAACGGGGCCCAGATGGGCGGGCGGCAGGGAGGGAGACCAGGGCCCCTCCTGGTGGCCACAGGCTGTGGTACCCCACCCTCAGTCTTAGAGTTGCTGAGATGGAATCCCTTCCTCCATCTCTTACTTATCAGCATTTACCCAACACCTACTGTGTGCCTGGCCCTGCGGCCTTCAGCCTAGTAAGACATCTGACCCTCTGAAAATGTCAAAAGTGGAGTGTCATCAGATGAATGAACATCCTCACCCGAGTTAGCATGTATGAGCGCCTACTGCATGCTGGCCCTGTGCCAAGCGCTTTACCTGCAGGACACCCCCTGGGATGGATAGGTATTCTTACTTCTCAGATGGAGAAACCAAGGCCCAAGGAGGGGCAGTACCCTACCCAAGGTCACCCAGCTGAAAGTGAGGGGCCAGGACCTGAACTGGAGCCTCCTCAATTGCTCTGTGGTGCTGGCCCCTCCCAGGCTCCCTGCTTAGCCTGGCTTCCCTTCTGCTTGCAGGTCCTGCCAGATAAGCTCTAGGGGCTGGGGCTGCCCTCCCTGCCTCATGGAGACTGGGGGTCACCTCTGCACCCTCACCTCAGGGCACCCGAGCACCTTTGGCAGCAGCTGGAGTGGGTGCTCTGAGCTCCGAGGGCCATGACAGTTCTGGCCTCCATGTGAGGCCACCCTTGGGTGCACCCCAGTGATGGTGGGCTTAGCTGCCCAGAACCCCTGCCAGGGCTGGGGGTGAAGGGGAGTCATTACTCCGCCCACCCAGGACCCCTCCAAAGAGTTTTTTTTGAATAAACGAGCTATTTAGGTGCCCTGATTGTGAAGGTGAGTTTGGGGCCGGAGCAGCTTAGGGTGGGGGCTGTGGGGTTTCAGGGAGGCAGGAGGAATCTTCATGACCCTTTGGGACTGGAATCTTTGCCTCCCAGAATTTCACTTTTTCTCTCCATGATATGAAATATCTGGTTCTAAGCCCCTCGAAGGGTGTGATTCAAAACACAAGAGTTTCTACAGTTCGTGGGGGGGGGGGGGGCGGGTGGAGTTGTCCACCTGCCATCCCTGGCCCTGTGGGGCCCCCTTCCCAGGCATACCCACCCTAGCACCCCAGGACACAGAGACAGTGGAATGGCTGCAGAGAAAGGGTCTTTATTGTGGGAGGCATGGTGAACTCAAGGAGGGTCAGTAGCCCAGCAGGGCACAACCCCAGCCAGCTGGCGGTCAGGGCTGGGCTGGGCGCCATCCGCACTGTTTCCCATCCTCCGTGCGTCCCTGGGAAGCTACCATCACTCAGCAGATTCTGCATCAAACTTAAGGTCCTGAAGAACCTCGCTGATCGCCTCTATGGTTTTAATTACCCTACAAGAGTGGATGGGAACTATAAATAAAACCCAGATGGGGTGAATTAGCCGCCGCTGCGCAGCTCCGAGGCGGCTGTGGCAAGCTCCAGGCCCTCCTGCCCCGCCACCAGTCCTCCAGGCAGCACTAGCGGCTGCGGGGAACAATTTGGGTGCCTAGGAGGAGAGGTGGTCCCGTAGGTCAGAGTGGGTGGAGAGAAAAGGCCATTTTGGGGGGTGCCATCAGGAGGGTGTGCAGTGTGACCGTGGCAGATGTCAAGTGGGTGTGCATGTGTGTGCGCTTGGGGAGCTGAGGGCAGGAATGTACAGGTGTGTGCCCCATGGGGCCTGGGAGGCCATGTCCAAGCTCAAGTCCAGCCATGTGAGTGGGATGGGCGTGTGTGAGGTGTGCATCTGTGTCCCGCAAATGCACAGTGAGTCTGGTGTGAAACTGCAGGGAGTGCGCACTGGGGGAATGTGTGCTATGTGTCTGGGAACCACCAGGTGAGACTCTGATGTGCACATCCTCAGGGCTGTGCCCAGGTCCAGAGGGTGGGCTGGGTCTAACCATGCCGGCCTGGGGCACAGCTGGCTGGGCATGGTGCCCGAGGGGGCATGTGCAAATGTAGCATGGCCAGCCCCTGGGAGGCTGCGCTCACTTCATCTTCAGGTGATGCATTTGTAGAGGGTTCTCCTGCCCCGTCAGCTCTGGCGCCCCCATCAGCTGCAGCAGGGCCACCTGATGGGCGATGGGCAGCAGGGAGGATGTCACCAAGGTCAGAAGTCCACCTCTGCCCTCCCACAGAGATCAGAAAGGAAGACACTGAAGCACTCAGAAAGGCAGCACAGGGGTGGAGCAAGGCGGGGAGTCGCGAGGGGCGGTGCTTTGCACAGGAGTCTGGGATCCAGTGCAGACGGGCTCGAGGAGAGAACGTGGGCGTGGACGCACGTGGGCGTGGCTGGGATTAACGGTGAAGTCTCAGCCAGGGTTTGTAGGCAAGGGCGGAGTAGGCGGGGCTTCAGTCTCAGGGAGAGGACCGGGCGTTATAATCCCAGGGTAGAAGTAGGGCAAAAACCTAGACTGGGATTGGGGTCTCGTAAAGCAGCGTGCCCTGGGAATTCCAGTGCAGAGCGCGGTGTGGGCGCGGTCTCACGTGGACTTGGCCTGGGAGTAGTAGTCTATCTCGGTCAGGATTGGCTGCAGGGACAGAGTAGGCGGGGCCTCGGAACCCTAGGGCAGGAGTAGGCCCAGAACCTAGGCTGGGATCTGGGGTGACCTGGGAGGGGACGTGGCCTGGAAGTCCCCGCCCCCCAACCTGCAGCGGGTTGAGCAAGAAGGGAAGAAGTATTGTAGGGGCGGGGTCTGGGCATCCTGGAATAGCGTTGAGGCTGGGGACAGGGTCCGGGATGAAGTGGGCATGTCCTGGGACTAAACAAAACTTGGATGAAAGTGGAGGGAACAGTAGGGTAGAGGCCGGAGAATCTCAAGTGAAACCTTAGTGGAGGACTCAGGTGGGCGCCGGTGGCGGGGGTTTAGGGGGCTGGAGTCTGGCCCCTCCCCAAAGGGGCGCACAGTGGCCCACAGCACGAGACACAAATCAAAGAGGAGGGGACACGCCGCCAGGGGGCAGGGCCTCACCGTGGCCAGGCGCGTCTCCTCCAGCTGCTGCAGGCTGCGCACGTGGCCCGCGAGCAGCGGCTGCGCTCGGGGCCCGGCCAGCTCGGCCTCTACCGCCAGCACCTCCCGTGAGGCGGCGGCGAAGGCCTGGGTCACCTCGTGCACTGTGCTCCGGTAGCGCGAGAAATCGTAGGGCGGGCCGCTGCGCAGATACTGGCGGTGGCCTCTGCAGCAGGTGAAGGTCCTGAGGCTACGCCCCCAGGCCCAGCACCCGCATCGGCCACCTGAAAGCCCCACAGGAAGTGTCCCTGTATCCCAGGGTGTGGAGGACACTAACTGTCGCAGGGGAACCCGACCCCCGCGCTTGAGGACGGAGATGACACACGGAGTGGGGCGTTGGGAAGTGGGGACGCGCCCTGGGTCCCTGCGAGCAAAAGCAAAGATCTGGTCCCCCCGCAAACCCCACCCTACCTCTGACAACGCAGCCGCGCGGGGACCCAGCTCCGCCCCTGGGCACGCCCATCCCCGGAGTGGGTTGGGGGCTGAACCCTGCGACCCCTGCCGGCCCCTGCGCCGGCACTCACTCCTCCAGCCGGCGGAAGGCCTGCGCGCGCTCAGCCTGCAGCTGGTGGATGCGCAGCACCAGCGCCCGGATGGGAGCATCTTTCTACGGGGCGGGGGGCATGGCTGGGGCATGAAACCAGCGTCCCCGGGCCTGCACCCCCGCCCCACGCCTATCCCGCTCGGGCCCGAGCTCACCCAGGGCCACGCCGGCTCCTCGCGCTCCGGGACTCCGGTGGTCGCCGCAGCCCCGGGCACCGCGGGGAGAGCGGACTTGGCCGCGGCCTCGGCGGTGATCATGACTGCGCAGCCCAGGCCCCTCCCGGGAGCAGGTTGCTCTGGTGCGCCGGGCGCCCCCTGCAGGCCCGGAGGTCTCCAGCCCCCAGCCTGTGGCCAACCAACCCGGAAACCTGGAGACCCCGGGTAAGAATAGGGAGCCAAGACTAGGGCCTTCTCAGGTCTGACACCCTCCTCCCACCCTACTCCTGTGCTTGTTCCCGTCTAGCGCCTGCCTCTCTAGCGTCGTTTTTGTCCTTGAACGTACAGTTGTCTATACAGCAAGGGTGTCCCTGGTCCGTAGGTTTTTCTGTACACCTATGGCAACGCCGGACTTCATTTTATCCTCACATCCTTTCCCCACTCAAATAAAAACGAAGCCTGAGAAGTGATATCTGTCATCTAGTGCCACAAGTGTGCGACAAGAACGGGTTTGAACCCAGGTTCTGACACTGCTGAACTTGAGTCGTGAGAACCCAGCCGACTTTGTTTAGTAGATTCCCCTGCAGGTTGTGTGTGAGCTGCTCCTCAGGTGGGAGGCGAAGAGGGCTGTGTAAAGGCCCTGAGGTAGGAGTCTGGGGCAAGGTGAAGGCAGCAGGACCTCACATTAAATGCAGAGGCCTCTGAGCTCTCTGCCTCAGATACACCACCTAGTTTGAGCTTCGGGAAATTTCCTCTTCCAGGGGTGGATGTGGGGAAGACCAGAAAGATGGTGGTGGCCTGGCCTGAAGAGGGCACAGTTGAGAGGAATAAAACCCAACTAGCTGAGGCATAGGGTGACCGAGTCTTTAGCTGGCACTTCAGATCTCAGCTGTTCTTGGCATCACTGTCTAGGCCTGGGTCATCACCTACACCAAGCTCCAAACACCTCAAGACAAAAGCATGCCCTTGCCAGGGTCAGTCCAGGCCATGACAGGCCTCACCTGATTTGCAGAAGCGTCACTCCAAGTTTCATCAACATGAAGGCTTGCCCCACCCAGACAGACGGCACTGGACTTGGGTGGGGCCCAGGTGTTCTAACAGTCAGTCCAAATTGAGAACAGGTGTTTTACACTAGATGAGGTACTCCCAACCTTCCACCCACCCAGTGGCCCACCCCTGGACATCTCCAGGGCCCAGGCACAAAGGTCATCAACGTCCCTGGGCTGGGGGTCTTCATTCCATGTTATAGATGACAGAACCCAGGTGGGGAGGCTCACAAGGCTATGTGGCAGGGGGCTGGGACTGAAACCTGCTCGTGCCATGGTTAGGACAAACCTTTTCAGACGTGGAGGGCAGGGCCCACAGCCCATTTTACAGATGAGACAACTGGAACCTGTAACAGTGGACCCCCAAGGGCTGTGCAGAATCCTTAAGAGAGATGCCAACACCTCAGCCACCTCCCATTAGACAAACCAGCCACAGGGACAGCAGTTACTGCTCCAGTCAATGAAAGGGAACTTTATTGAGGCCCCAGGGCCACAGGCTCAGGCAGGAAGCCGCTCTTCCAGTGAAGGGGGAGCCAGAGGGGCCTTATTTGACCTTCTTCTTGGGGCGCAGGTTGTTGGTGTGGCCGCACTTCTTCTTGCGGCAGTTGACAGCGCGGGGGTGCAGGCGAGCGTAACACCTGTGCAAGGACAGAAGTGACGGTGAGGGCACCCACGCCCCACCCGGGCCAGCCCCGCCCCCACCTCTGAGGGCACATACTTGCGGCAGATCATCTTGTCGCAGTTGTATTTCTGGGCAAGCTGGCGGAGGGAAGGTTCGATGATGCCACCCCGCAGGCGAAGCACCAAGTGGAGGGTGGACTCTAAAGGACCCGAAGGTGGGAGACAGACAGTGACTGAGCCTGGGCCCAGCACCTCGGTCCCACAGGTACAGGGCAGGGCCCTCCAGACCAGAGCTTCTCCAATGTGATGGGGACATGTCAGAATCCCTTGGGTGTTCTCCACGTAATGGACACACCAGCCCAGCCCACCACATAGAACCGCCATCTTGTCACTTCCCACCAGCCTTCGGGGAGTCTGATGCTAACATATCCCAACAGTGGTGTCCATCTGGGTTTCCCGACAGGCAAGGCAATTTCTAAGTGGTGCAAAGATGACCTTTTATTTTGCTAAGCAAGACAGTTACATCTTGTTGCTGCAAAAAGTGACACTGATTTCCTTTAGAGTATGTACCACATTTTTAAACAAAACTCAAGTCTTAAAAACAAAAGTGGACAAGAACATGGGAAACCACTGCCATTTGGAAACACAGATGGACATCATGGATGCTTTCCAGTGATGAAAACAGTCTCTTATGAAGCAAAACTCCCCAGCCCCATGTGATCCTTAAGAACCACCCCCGCCTCCTCTCCTGGTGCCAGTGAGGCTATCAGTGCCCCCAGCCCGGGTCCTAGGCCTTATGGGGCCCTGTCCAGCCAGCCCACCCCCATACCTTTCTGGATATTGTAGTCTGAGAGTGTGCGGCCATCCTCCAGCTGTTTGCCCGCAAATATCAGACGCTGCTGGTCAGGTGGGATGCCTGGGAGAGAGCGAGAGCAAGCAGCTCAGTTCCTGAGGCTCTGGCAAACACACTACTGGCAGCTCCCCTTCTCCCACAAGGTTGCCCCAGCATTACCCCCAATCTGTCAAAAAGGAGACTGAGGTAAAGAAGACAAGTCGCCTTTCGGAGATGACACAGGGGACGCACAGGCAAGGCTGCGGTCTGTCCAAACCCAGTTACCCATCCCACACAAGGACAGCAGCTCTCCTGGGATGAGGGGCTCCCGCCGGACAGGGCACCCAGCCCCAGCCCAACTCACCCTCCTTGTCTTGTATTTTAGCTTTGACATTCTCAATGGTGTCACTGGGCTCAACCTCGAGGGTGATGGTCTTGCCTGTCAGGGTCTTCACAAAGATCTGCATCTCTGCGTCTGCTGGGTGGGTGAGGGGATGGGGATGGAGAGAGTGGTGAGCTCTGGAGAGTGGTGAGCACTGCAGGTCTCTGCAACCCTGTGCCTGCACTGACCCAACTGTAGGCCTGTCCCACTGCCTGTTTCCGCCCACCCCTCCGAGCCTGTAGCTCAAACACATCCTGTAACCAAGGACCACACTTCCTCCACCTTACTCCTGGACCCGTGGCACGAATCTGCTTCACGAGAACAAGGACTGTGGTTATGCTCCTTGCGCCCGGCTGAGGACGGATTCCATCAACTTTGCAGATGGAATGAGAAGTACACAGCAAGGGCACCATCTTGCCAGGCATATTTTCCCCAAACCTGGTCTGGAGATCCCATCCTCCCTCCCTGCCCTCCCCCAGCCTCTGGCCTCATCTGCTCCCCAAGCTGCCTTTCCCGCAGCCTGGGTGGGAATCCCATCTTAGTAGTCATCCCCCCAACACATGCACTTTCCTCCCTGCAGTTCCTCTCCTCTCCAACTCCAAGCTAGGACTCCCAACACTCTGGCTTCCTTCTCGGTTACGCCCAAACTGCCAGACCACACTTCCTGCCTTTTCTCCGACCCATAAATAGTATCTACCAACCACGTGCCAGGTTACTTGTTTATATATAACATTTCATTTTCCAAATAAAGAAAAACAGAGCCTAGAAGATGGACGCTACTACCAGCCTCTCCTTACAGATGTGTTGCGGGAGGCAAGCAGATCCCAGCGCAGGGGGTTAACGTTTTTGAAAGGTTTGGCGCAGTCTGGCGGGGAGAAAAAGCTACTCGCTTAATACCCTCCTCCGCTACCTCGGATCCGCCCGGGAGGACTCATCCCCGCCCCAAGGACGCGTGCGATAGCTCGGGCCGACGGAGCCGCAGGCCCCTGTCTCCAAGGCCGGTTCGCCTCCCGGGGCCCAGGCCGGGCTCAGAACCCCGACCCCACGCGCCCTGTTCAGCCGATCTGGCCGCACCGCGGAGCCTGGCCCGCGCGGACGGGTCCGAAGCAGGCCCTTCCGCTGCCCGGGCCCCCGCGACTTCCTACAGCCTCCCGCCCGACCCTGGCCCGGCGCGAACCCGCAACGCCGCCGCCACCGACCCGCTCGGCCGCCTCGTTGAAGAGCAAGAGAGCGGCAGAACCGGAAACCGTCGATTCGTTACCGAGAGCGCCTGCGCACCGAGCACGCTGCGAGCCTGCGTCACAATCCGCTCCGCGCGTCGTGCCCCGCCCCTGGCCCCGCCCCGCCGCCATGTTGGCTGCTGGTGGAGGAAGCTGATGGGCCTGCGGGCGGGCGTCACCCAGCTGCTTCCCGGCCCGCCAGGTCACGTGAGAAGGCTACTGCAGCTTTCCATGTGTTTTTACTCGCCGTCTCCGGTTGGCTGAAGACTGCTGGCACGTCGCGGGCGCTCCGGGATGATTTGCTGAATAGAGAAAACTGTTTTGTGCTAAAGCCAAGGCACTAAGCGGAGGGACTGGGAGTCCCGGATGCAGGGGCCGGACCTGTGAGCCACCTGAGCCACCTAACACCCAGAGATGGTTATTAGAAAGCTCTCTGGGGGCCAGCGCGGTGGCGCAAGAGGTTAAGCGCGCGCCTCCACTACGGTGGCCCAGGGTTCGCTGGTTCGGATCCCCGGCGCTCAGGGATGCACCGCTTGTCAAGCCATGCTGTGGCGGTGACCCATATAAAGTGGAGGAAGATAGGCACGGATGTTAGCCCAGGGCCAGTCTTCCTCAGCAAAAAAAGAGGAGGATTGGCAGATGTTAGCTCAGGGCCCATCTTCCTCACCAAAAAAAAAAGAAAAAAAAAAAAAAGAAAAAAAGCTCTCTGGCCACTGTGCACAGATGGTTTTCAGGGCAGCCCGTACAGCAGCAAGGAGAGCAGGTGGGGCTGGTGCAGTCACCCAGGAAAATGGGAGTGGGACTCAGACTAAACATTTAGCATGCAGGCCCGAGACTCGTGAATGCCTAGAAAGTGCTGCCCACAGCAGAGAAGGTCGCTGTGGGTTTGGCAGCGCCCCCTATGGGCCAGGCAAAAGCAGACACTTTCGGGTCTTGGAAAGATGCCCTTAATAACACAATTTCCAAGTGCTTCAAAGGTGAGGGGACTCTGTGCGAGTGTCTAATAGGGAATGGGACCAGTCTAGCTCCCTGAGGAGCCTACTCTGGGACTGAGATCTGGAGAAGGAGTTATTCAAGGAAGTCAGGGAACACAGTTGTGAGGAGTGGGAACAGCACGTGTGAGGGCCTAGGTGGTGACAGGAACTTGGGTTATTATGACTGCCACCACCAGAGACTCCCACCAAGCGCAGGCACATGTCTTTCTGGTCCAGTGGTCCCTGGTTGTCTGCACCCCATCCTGTCCCACATATAGTCCTTGTCCCCTTTTTGGGCTGCTGGACCCAAGGATGAAAGGAATATACCGCTAGGTGCATCTTTCCCTTTTTAGTAACAGTGTCTTTTTATTGATAACTCCCCAACAGCATCCGTAAACATCGGGTACAAAAATATTCTGTTTAAACTCTCTGTTTTCCAAGGTGGCTTGGCTTGCTCCACAGAGACCCCAGGAGAGGCCTGCTGGGCTCTCAGGGTGCACACCTCTGGTCAGAGAAACAGGCCTTGTCAGGCTGGCTCGGCTGAGTAGGTGGCCAGCCTCTGTCTTGAGCCTTCTACAACTGTCTCAGAAACCGCCTTGAGATGCTTTCATCAATACTCTGATAGGAAGAAGGGGCAGGGAGACCAGAATTAGTAGGTGTGGGGGGGGGTAGGCTGGGGTGAACTCAGACAGGACAGTGCTTGTCCACCTTCAGGAGGTCCTGAGCAGGGTGCTGGGGCAGGGGACATCTGGCTCTGGTCTCTGGGAACCTTGGAGTGTTGATCAGAGCAGACCTCAGGCCTCATCTGGAAAAGCTCCTTTGTGCCCAGTCCAACAACTCCAGCTGTGGTGATGGCCCCCGGCCCAGCAGAGGGGTCTGCAGAGGAGAGGTGTTCTCGGTGAGGGAGGAGTGAGAAGAACAAACCCCCCAGGACTTTGACTACCCCGGAAAGGAGCTTGTCCCCCTGGAGCCCTGGATGACAGACTATCACGGCAAAGCTGACGATCTTGAGGCAGGGTTACCCGCTACCACCTCAGGCACCTGGGGGTGCTGCCACTGCCCTGAGACCCCTGGGAGCAGGGCTACTCGCCCAGCATCTCCTCGTCGTCCGTCTGGCTGCGGCCATTGATGGCAGGGGAGCCAGGCCGGACGTGGGACAGGTCCTCGAAGCCGGGGCTGAGGGAGGGCGAGACGGTGTCGGGGCTGGTGTCACATGAGCCCGTGCTTTGTTCTGAGGTGGCAATGGTTGTTGTGGTGCTAGGCGGGATGGGGTCTTCATCCTCGTCCTCCAGGAGGGACGCCTCTGGGATGTCTGGGGGAAGGAGGGCCAGGAGTTGGCTTAATTGTCGTGTCAGACACTGTGATGAGGGATTAACTGCGCCTGTGACCCCTGACAGCTCCCCCCACCCCATGGGGCATGATTGGGCCCATTTTACAGAGGAGGGGACTGAGGCTCAGGCAAGTGAGAGGCCTGCTTTGAAGGTGAGGTGAGGTAAGGATACTAGTTCTCTGGGGTCGGGCTGGGGTGGCCTGGGGGCAAGCTTGAGCCTGGCTCTGCCCTCCTGACTGTCACCTGGGCCAGGCCCCTCACCTGCCCTTGCCTCAGGTCTCTACTCTGTAACCCGGGGCTGACGACAGCATCGCCTTTGTGCCTCTGGTTGTCAGCAGCCCAGGGGTGGGGAGCTGTTGGCCCATTCAGTAGATGGGGTCAACCAAGGCTGAGCATGGGGGGATGATGCACTTCCTCTAAGGAGTCACTGCCCCACCGGGCTTCAGTTTCCCCGTGTAAAATGGAGATGCTCACAGCCCCACCTCATGGGTGGTTGTGGGTAACAGCCTGGCTTGTAGGGGTATGTGGTGCTCACTGAGACTAGGATTCTCATTGTTCCTATCCACGTTCCCCCGTGCAGCCTCCCCCAGGGGGGGGGACTCTGCTCCCAGCACCTGCTACACAGGTTGCCAAGATGACCAGGCCAACACCCCTGCCCCAGGTCTCTCTGGACCCACTGCCCTGGTGGGTCCTGGGCTCAGTGTCAGTCCCTGAGGTGACCTTCCAGAAGCCAGTCCCGGGCTGAGGGCACAGAGGCCACACGTGGGGTGCAGGGTGACACTTACGGCTGAAGGCCTCTGGGTGCTGCCTGGCCAGCTTCCCTTTCAGCGTCCTGTGGGGGAAGGGAAGGCACACAGGGCTGAAGCTGACCAGGAGGCAGGCTGGGCCTGATGCAGGCCAGGAACCCTTGCTGCCAGCTCCGGGCCAGTGGGCAGTGGGAGCCTCCCATCCCTGCTTGTCGCACTCTACTCCGGGCCAGAGGGAGGCCCAGCCGCTCAGCCCTGCAGACGGACCTCACACCCAGCTGTCACCCAGCTTCCGCGCATCCTTGGCACTGGGTCTGTGCACTGGCTGGGCCCTCCACCTGCAATGCTTTCCCTGCATCTAACCCTCCTCTACCAGGGCAACCTTCTAGGAAGCTCCCCGCCCAGCAGGTGCTCCTCTGGGCGATGTCCCCCAGCCCGTGTCTCCATCCGTGGGGTGAGGGGTCTGCATGGGGGCCAGGAGTACTGACTCATCCGCACGCCAACACCGAATGCTGGCTCCTGTGAAACTGAAGTTCACAGAGACGCGCTTGCTTCCCTTTCTTTAACGAGCCATTTTTCCTTTTTCCTCAAGTAATGCGGTACTGTTTACAAAGAATTACTAAGGGGTCTTCAGAACACGGTCTCTCATCCTTGACTGTGACCTGCCGGTTCCTCCCTGCTGGGGCCCTACCTGTGTGGACACACTTATCTCCTTCCTGGGTGATAGAGATAAACACGAAAGGTGTCACCCTTGGGGTTCCTTCCTCCTCACTGCCACGTCGCACCTGAGCAGCCAGCCTTGGGAGACGCCCCAGAGAAAGCGTGCTTTTATAAAGGACTTAACCAGCTGCCTCGTGATTGCTGCACAGAGCTCGCTCCAGGACACGTCTCCCTCAATCGTTGGCACCTGCTCCCTGAGTCTGTGAGCGGGTGCAGCTTCCCCAGGAATAGACGAAGCGGCACAGTCGGCCACAAATCCAGCTGCAGCACCAGCTCGCTCAGGCCAGGCGCGCCAGCTGCACGTGCTGACGGCGCAGTGATGACGCGAGCTCCAGGCGCCGTGTCAAGTGTTCTGTGTGCCCACGGACTCCAACATCGTCCTTCCCTGTCCTCAGGGAAGCCAGCCCGGAAGGACCCACAAAACCCGGCAATCTCCTTTGCCTCTTGAGAGAAGAGCCGGGGGGGCAAGGGGCCTGGAGGGCTGCCTTTCACTGTCTGTTCTTGCCTGCCTTTTGCCTTATGCGTCTGGTGCTGTGTTGCGTTTTTTGAAAAAGAAATAAAATTTAAATTCAGAAACATCAAGATTTTTATCCCAAAATTCAAACCTTCGTGGATACTAAGTGCATGATGAAGCTGCATACAACAAACGAGCTGAATCACCCGTTGCCCTCATCGAAGAGGGGAGGGAGGGGCCGAGCACCCACCTGATCCTGCGGAAGATGCTGTCCAGGTCCCGCTTCATCTCCACCAGGGTCCTCGTGTGGTGTAGGAAGCGCTCAGTCATCTGCTGCAGGCGGGCACTCGACAGGTTGTTGAAGTTTAGCAGCATCTCGTTGGTCTTCTCAAAGCGGTCCAGCCTGGTGGCAGAGAGAGGGCACCAACTCCCCTGCTCAGCCTCCAGGGCCCTGACAAGTGATCATGCTAAGCCCTTTCCTGTGCCATGAGCTTTGCACGTGCCATTCCCTTGTCCTACAGAGCTGTACCTGGTATTTGAGCCACCTAGAAAACTCCTCTTCAACCTTCAAAACCCTACTCACGTGTGCCCTTCTCATGTAGCCTTCAACCTCTCCCTCAAGCAGGCTCTTTGAGTCCCCTGACTCCCCAAGTTCCAGGTGGTTCTTCTGGCTCAGCCCTGACACCAGGAGGCCAGGAAGGTCTGTGTCTGGTTTTGTCTCCCCTCAGTCTGGGAGTTCCCCGGGCCAGGTCTGAATCAGACCTAAAGAACTAAGACAGAGATGGGTATTGCTGAGACCCAGACATACCTGGCATCCCATCACAGGGTGAGAGAAATGTAAGGGTATCAGGTCTGTTCTGTGCCATAAACGGAAGGAAGAGCCTTAAAGCTTAGAATAAAGACACAAAAATAAAGACCCCAGGAGGCTGTGCTTCCACCCGAAGGTTGCATCAGCCCTGCTTCCACACAGGGCAGGCCAGAATTAGGGCGAGGCTGCAAAGGCCACTCACAGCCCCTCCGAGAGCCCCGGGCACTCTGCACAAACAGCCTGGGCACCGAGAGACCAGGCTCCCAACAGAAAGTCAGCACACCAGCTCCCTCACACCCCCCTGCAGCCCCTCCTATCGCCCCACTCTCCCCATCCCAGGCATCGGGACAGGAGCTGCTGCGGCCCCCGCCAAGCCGTCCGCAGCTGCGAAACCGTCCCAAAGCCCTGCTTCCTGTGCCAAGGCCTCGCCTCCAAGCCAGCAAGGAATGTACTTTGGAGCCAGCTGCACATTTGCTCATTTCCTTCATTTTAACACCAGTGTGGGCCCAGGGTAGGAGCAAGCAGGACAAGAACGCTGGCCAGCAAGTGGATTCCTTCCCACTTCCCACACTGAGGCCACCACTCACATGTTCTTCTGGGCCAGGATGATGGCGTTGACATCGTCCACGTTCACCATGCTCAGGATGCGGCTGCAGAAGACCCTTGAGGCCGAGTCCGGGGTGTCCATCTCTTCCTCCTCCTCCGCTGCCTGAAACAGGCAAGAAGAAAGAGTCTTCAGTCTGCACCAGGCACCAGGAGTTGGGACAGAGAGGAGGGGCTGGGAACCGCAAAGGCTGTTTGAACATGAGTCGGTCACGCCACCTGAGCCTCAGCTTTGTCACCTGGGAATTCGGGGGTGTTCTGAGAACTACAGGAGACCATACTTATAACTTGCACCCCAGCACATGAGAACCCCTTAGTCCCTCCCACCTCCATGGCTCCCACTCTCCATGTGCCCGAGGCCAGGGGAAATTTCCACCTGCATAGATCTGCCAGCCACCTCCCACATCCCCCTGCCTTGGCCCACTCCCACCACAGGGCCTTTGCACCTGCTGTCCCCACCGGTAGCACATGCATGGCTGCCCCCTCAAATCATCAGCACCTCCAATGTCTTCTCTCCCGAGGTCTTTGATGATACCCCGAGGTCTTTGATGATACCCCAACTCTGGTCACTCTTATCACTCTGCCTTGTTTTAACTGCTTCACTGCCACACCTCTTCCTGAAATTATCTCAGTTGTCAGTTGATCTGTTTGCCTGTCATCCCCACAGCAGTGTCAGCTCCAAGAGAGCAGAGACTTGTCTCTCTCCCTTGCTGCTCTGCTCCAGAACGTGGCTCATAGCAAGGGATGGCCAGAACTTTGGCGGAGGCTGACAGAACCTTTCAAACTCAGCCCTGATGCTAGACTTTTATTAGCAAATTAAAGCCAAGAATTTCAGGCACTCAGAGCCAGGCTGCGGGCCCCAGGTCCCCGGCACCCAGGTGACCATTCTGGTGGGTGGGGGCTTCCTTGACCATGCCAGGGCAGGAGGGGCCACAGCTTCAGCACTGACCCTCCTGGTTGGGGGGAGGGTTCAGGAGAAACCCAGAATCCTGACATAGTTTGATTCTGGCGTCCACACATTTAATGGCTGACAGAAAGGCCCACTTGTGACTGGTGAGAATTCACACACAGGATTAGCAAGGTCTTTCAGAGCTCACTTGATCCACCCTCCTCTTTACAAGGCACTAACGTCATACACCAGGAACTGTTATCATCCTTGTTTATATATGAGAACACTGAGGCTCAGGGACTGAGGAACGGGGCCACTGTCACACAGCCAGAGAACCTGAGTCACAATTCACATGCCCATGCTCTGCAGGATCCACAGAGGTGTGAATCTGAACAGGTGTTCATTATCCACCCATGACGGGACAGCTGCTGCTCTAAGCAGCTGATTCCTGCCAGACTTCTGATTTTTTCCAGGCAAAAAACAGAAATACGGGTTTTTTTTCCTGTGAAATCGCCTCATTTACAAATGTCAGCAACCAATATTTTTTCCCCCCCAAACACCATGTAGTCAAGTGTTATCTATTTGAGCCCTGAATCTGGCTAGCGATTTGCAGCCCCTACATGCCTTCTAGAAATAAGCTGCCATACCTGGTGAAACTCTCCTCATCCAATTATCGCCATGTTTATTGAGCTCCCACTATGTGCCAGGTCTGGACACTCACAGTCTCCGATTTTTGAAGAAGCATGATCATGTATAAACAGGACACTTGCGCTCAAAGGGCAGTCATGTGGCAGGACCCACAGCCAGAGCCTGACAGGTTCAGGGTTCTGGACCAGTGGGAAACCATTCTGCTGCAAAGTACAGCTCTTTCTCATCTCCAGCTGCCAGATATGAGGGCTGAAGGATTCAGGGCACACTCCCCACTACCCTAGCTGTCTCCCTCAGGAAGCCTTCCCTGACTAACAGCTAGTCTGGCCCACACACAGGGTGGAAATGACCCAGCAAGGGCTCTGGCTCCTGCTCCAAATACCTTTATGAGGGAAACACACAGACAGGGAGGCTGTGTGACCTTGGAAGAATCACCTCACCTCCCTGAATCGGTTTTCTCACCCAGAAAATGGGAATAACAAAGAATCAGCACTTCACAGCGCTATCTGTGGGGACTGAAGCCAATTGTGATAAGGATCTGGGCTGTTTCTTCAAAGGGAGTGGGAAGAAGTCCTAGGGCGGGGCTCAGGAATCAGCTTTATTTTTGAGGAAGATCAGCCCTGAGCTAACATCTGCCAATCCTCCTCTTTTGGCTGAGGCAGACTGGCCCTGAGCTAACATCCCAGCTCATCTTCCTCCACTTTATATGGGACGCCAGCACAGCATGGCTTGACAAGCCCTGCGTTGGTGCTCGCCCGGGATCCGAACCGCGCGCACCCAACCGCCTGCGCCACCGGGCCAGCCCCAGGAATCAACATTTTAACAAGGGCTTCCCCGGTGCTTCCAAGAATATGAGCAAACACTTGAATAGCACTTCATTTAATCCCCAACCCTCCCTATGAGGCAGACACTATCATCTCCGAAGGCAGCTAAGGCTCACAGAGGTGGACTCAGCTGCCCAAGGTCACATGGCAAGGCGGAGAGGCGCCGCCATTCCACCCAAGTCCTTAACAGAATTTAACTTGGTGGCACAAGCTCAGCAAAACGAGCGCGGAGGGGCTCGCATATCCCCTCACGCCCCGCCCCTGCAAAGTGGGGAAACAGGCCCAAGCAGACCAACGCCCGGTTCCGGGTAACAACACAGCACAGCCTGAACACAAGCGGCCCAAACTCCCGTGCCCCGGATCCGGCCCGCGGCTCCGCCCGCGCGTCCACTGCGCAGACAGGGAAACCGAGACCTGTGCGCAGGAGGGGTGCCCAGATGTGGCCAGCGGCGCGCCCCACCCCACAACAGCCCGGGGACTACACCCGACCCGGCCCGGCCCGGCTCCCCAGCGGCCTCGGCGGCCCCAGCCCCACCCCGAACTCGGCACCAGCGTCGGTGGCAGCGGCACCTGCACATCTGGCGGCCTTGCTCGCGCTTCCGGGATGGCGCCCGAGCCTCCGCGACGTCACCACGCACCATGCGTGCGAGCGCGGGTGGCGGAGACGTACCCGGGGCCGACTGGCGTGCGTGGAGGCGCGGCAGGAAGGGGTGGGGCTTAGACGCAACTCCTGTTCCCGTGTGCGCCACAACAAATAGCCAATCGAGCAGTCCCTCTCGCGCCTGCGTAGTTTCCTAAGCCCGGGCTCCCTGGCAGTCCGGAAGTGGGTGGTGGAGGCTGGGAGACGTCCTGTTTTATACATGGTCAAACTGAGGTCCGAGAGCGGCAGGCGCTTCCGCAAGGTCATATAATGCTTCAGTGGCCTGCGGTCGACCCAGACCCAGGTGTCTTGCTTTCCAGGCTGGGAATCAGATTCATCTGGGTTCAAAAATCCCTGCGTCGCTTTTG
This sequence comes from Diceros bicornis minor, assembly GCF_020826845.1. Lineage (NCBI taxonomy): Eukaryota > Metazoa > Chordata > Mammalia > Perissodactyla > Rhinocerotidae > Diceros > Diceros bicornis. The sequence continues at coordinate 6,178,345 of NC_080759.1, read as the reverse complement.
GTGACCTTTTTCTAGTCCAGGATCCCATCCAGGATCCCACGTTGCATTTAGTCGTGTCTCCGTAGTCTCTTCCACTCTGTGACAGTTCCTCAGTCTTTCCTAAATTTTCATGACCTTAATGCTTTTGAAGAGTACTGGTTTTGTAGAATACTCATCAATATGGGTTTATCCAGTGTTTCCTCATGATTAGACTGAAGTTGAGCAGTTTGGGCAGGAATCCCACAGAAGCGATGTTGTGTCCTCCATGCATGGTATCAGGAAGCACGGGATGTTGATGTGTCTCGTTATTGGTGATGTTGACTTTGATTACTTGCTTAAGGCAGTGTCTGCCAGTTTCTCAACTGTCCAGTTACTATTTTCCCTTTTATAATTAATAGGTATCTTGTGGAGAGATACTTAAGAGCCCATACAAATACCCTAGTTTTGGGGGTTTTTTTAAACATATTTTTCACCCACTAGTTTTAGCATCCATCTGTGGCTCTTGCCAGCAACAATGATTACTATCGTGTTTGCATAATGGTGATTTTTTTTTTATAATTTTTTTTTAATTTATTTTTTCCCCCCAAAGCCCCAGTAGATAGTTGTATGTCACTGCTGCACATCCTTCTAGTTGCTGTATGTGGGACGCGGCCTCAGCATGGCCAGAGAAGCGGTCCGTCGGTGCGCGCCTGGGATCCAAACCCCGGGCTGCCAGCAGCGGAGCACGTGCACCCAACCGCTAAGCCACGGGGCCGGCCCTTTTTTAATTTTTTTTTTAATTTATTTTTTTCTGGTGATTTTCTGTTTATTAATTTAATTATTAATTGGAATTCTACTGTAAACAAGAGCTGTCCATTCTCCAATTATGGATTTATTCAAGTATTTGTATCACTATGAACTTATGAATATTTATTTTATTCTGTGGATTATAGTTAACTTCTTTTCTTTTTTCCTTTTTTTTTTTTTTTTTGCTGGTAACATCCACTGCCAATCTTCCTCTTTTTGTATGTGAGCCACTGCCACAGCACGGCCACTGACAGACGAGTGATGTAGGTCCACACCCAGGAACTGAACTTGGGCCACTGAAGCAGAGCCTGCCGAACTTCACCACTAGGCCACCAGGGCTGGCCCAATTTCTATATTATTTATTTTTCTGCCTCTTTAAGTTAGCCCCTATGTCATTTTAATATGTCTGCACCTTTCTCTGAGCACTTCCTTACTTTTGGCACCACAAGATGTTCCATGCTTGCTTTGGAATATCTCTGGAGTCAGCCATTTCTCCAAAGAGCCTGGTACCTTTTCTTGGAGAATAGGATTTAGAAACCAAGATCTCGGGCCAGCCCCGTGGCTTAGCGGTTAAGTGCACGCGCTCCGCTGCTGGCGGCCCGGGTTCGGATCCCGGGCGCGCACAGACGCACCGCTTCTCCGGCCATGCTGGGGCCGCGTCCCACATACAGCAACTAGAAGGCTGTGCAACTATGACATACAACTATCTACTGGGGCTTTGGGGGGAAAATAAATAAATAAAATCTTTAAAATAAATAAATAAATAAAAGAAACCAAGATCTGGGTGCTGGCCATGCTCACTGCCACTGGGCTATCATTGCTTAGAGACCCTCTCAGCAGTCAGAGTTAGCAAATACATGTATGCCTGCTAACCCATGCACACACATTTATATTTACTTCTATATCTGTCTCCTTGTATATAAACTGAAAACTGTGAGTTCATACTGATATGAGGATGCATTTTTAAGTGAAGTAATCCAAGTTAAATGCAAGAACAAAATGGGGCAAATAGTAATTGCTCAATAAATGTTAATTAATTACCATTAGTTATTGAGGTCTTTTTATTTATTTATTTATTTTTGTGTGAGGAGATCAGCCCTGAGCTAACATCTGCCAATCCTCTTCTTTTTTGCTGAGGAAGACTGGCCCTGGGCTAACATCCATGCCCATCTTCTTCTACTGTATATGGGACGCCGCCACAGCATGGCTTAACAAGCAGTGCGTTGGTGCGTGCCTGGGATCCAAACCGGCGAACCCTGGGCCGCCGCAGCGGAACGCGTGCACTTAACCGCTTGCGCCACCGGGCCGGCCCCAGTTGTTGAGGTCTTATGATGTGTATATGTTATATATTGTATGTCTAATTTTTCTGGGTCTCAGTTTGTTAACTGGGTGATCACAGCATCTGCCTTTTAAGGTCGTTGAGAGCTTGGGAGATATTGAGAGCTTGGGAGATGCACACATGCTCTTAGGCACATGGAAGACTCTTTAAGAGTCCTGGAATTGGACATATGTGAGTTCTGATTCCAGTTCTGTCACATCCTAGCTGGGTGGCCTTGGGCAAGTGGTTTAACCTTATGAAATCATGCAGGTTAATTCCTTACAACAAGTCTTGGCCCACTGTAAGCCCTCGGTAAACCGAGGGTAGACTGTATTATTACTGCCACACTCTGCTGCCTTCATTCATTGAAAAGTTAATGAAGACCAGGATTCTTATATAGTCAGTTCAACAAACAGTTTTAAAAATTGTTCAGTAAACTCTCTAGCCACCCTTTCTAGGAGTGGCCCATATTCTGGGCATCCAGAGAGTACTCAATTCATGCCTAGCCCTGGAGGATGGAGACAGAGTCTGACACAGACACTCCCATCCCTAGGGGAACAGTGCTGGGCTAGAGGGAGGAGAGACTCAAGACTGAAGGAACCTGAAGAATGGGGTATGAGGACTCGTTTTGGGGACAAGGAATCAGGTACATCTGGATGGTTTTTTTGTGTGTGTGTGAAGAAGACCAGCCCTGAGCTAACATCCGATGCCAATCCTCCTTTGTTTTGCTGAGGAAGACTGGCTTTGGACTAACATCCGTGCCCGTCTTCCTCTACTTTACATGGGACGCCGCCACAGCATGGCTTAACAAGCAGTGTGTTGGTGTGCGCCCGGGATCCGAACCGGTGAACCCGGGGCTGCCACAGCGGAGCACATGCACTTAACTGCTTGCGTCACCAGGCTGGCCCCTGGATGGGGTTTTGAGGTAGGATTAGGAGTTTTCTAGGTGCTGACAACCATTCAGGACTGAGGGAATCACAGGAGCAAAGACAGGATGGTGGGAAAGCACATATCATGGACTCTATCTTTGTAAAAATTGTGGAGCTCAGTAAGCCAGGCGGCAGCCACTGCTGAGCGAGGAGCCGGGGCGGAGGCTGCTGGGAAAAGTGGAACCACAGCTCTGTCTGCAGGCTGCAGCAGAAGAGGCCCAAGCTGGAGAAATCAAGCTTTTTGATGGGTCCCTTGGGCTCTGTTGGAGGCCAGGAAACATTTACAAGGGTCCTGGAAGGGGTGGGGGTTGCACATCGGGCCAAAAGGGACTTGGCTGGCCTCAGATGTTTTGTGCACAGTGGAGTGGAGACAAGAAAATATTTCCCTCCTTTGTGTGTTCAAGGGAGAGGGTTGGAAGTGATGGGAACACTCAGTCAGCTCAGTGATGGGGCCACTGGTCTGGGGAAGGCCTAAGTCTGGGGACTGGAAGCCTTTCTTTTCAATTTTTTTGCCACTTCTTTTTCCTACATAACACTCATCACAGCTGCAAATTAGATACTTAACTGCATCATTCTTTGTGCAATATCCAGCTCCTTGGCTGGAATAAAAGCTCGGTAATGGAAGATACCTAACCCATACTGCCCTTCATCACTGTGACCTTGAACAAGGTAATTACCTTCTCTGTGCCTCAGTTTCCCCATCTGCAATATAAGGATAACCTTACCAAAACACATGCACCCAGTCCTAAAGAAAGCAAGAAAGCAGAGAGAAGAGCATAGAGCAGGTAGGACAGAGAAAAAAACACACAAGATGGCATATTTTAAGTCCAAATAGGTCCATAATTACATTAAATGTAAAATACACCAAATGCACCAATTAAAAGACAAAGATGGGGGTCTGGCCCGGTGGCGTAGCGTTTAAGTTTGCGTGCCCCACTTTGGTGACCCAGGGTTTGCAGGTTCAGATCCTGGGCGCGGACCTGCACACTGCTCATCAAGCCATGCTGAGGCGGCGTCCCACATGGAGCAACTAGAAGGATGTACAACTACAACTATCTACTGGGGCTTTGGGGAGACAAAAGGAAAAACGGAGGAAGATTGGCAACATATGTTAGCTCAGGGCCAATGTTCCTAAAAAAAAAAAAAAAATTTCCTCCTTCGTTTAAAAAGAAAAAAGACAAAGATGGGCAGACTAGACCAAAGAGCAAAACTCAACTCGATGCTGCTTATAGGAGACACATGTACAACATGAGGATACAGAAAGGTGGAAGATAAAGGGTGGAGCATTTAAAACAGGAACCAGGGGCCAGCCCGGTGGCGCAAGCCGTTAAGTGCGTGCGCTCCGCTGCAGCAGCCCGGGGTTCGCCGGTTCGGATCCCGGGCGCGCACTGATGCACTGCTTGGCAAGCCATGCTGTGGCGGTGTCCCATATAAAGTGGAGGAAAATGGGCACAGATGTTAGTCCAGGGCCAGTCTTCCTCAGCAAAAAAAAAAAAAAAAAAAAAAAACAGGAGGATTGGCAGATGTTAGCACAGGGCTGATCTCCTCACACACAAAAAAAACAGGAACCAAAGGAAAGCAGGTGTGCGACCTTAACACCAGACAAAGTCCACTCTAAGGCAGGAAGCATGGAGATAAAAGGGACATGTCATAACAATATAAAGTTCAGTTCACCAGCAAGATATGATAATTGCAACTCTGTCTGCAGCCAATGACATGGCCTCCACATATCAGAGTATTTGTCTCATAAGACTGATGTAAGAATTAAATACATGTAAAGCATTTGCCTACACCTGTGATACCTAAGTGCCAGCTGTGATTATTAGTGTTTTAATTGTTGGTGTTCTTAGTTTGTATTAGTTTATTATAGTTGTTTATGTATTAGTATGGTTGTTGGTAAGTTTACTACGGTTCCTCCCACCCCAAACAGAGGTGGGACTGGATAGGCAAGTGATTCCACTGTGCAGATAAAACACAGAGGTTCAGAGGTGGACGGGGACTAGTCCAAGGCCCTCAGGATCAGGACTGGCCCAGGGTTTATTTGACGTTCCTTCTCAGGCAATTTCTCATGTATCTCTGCTGCCCTATCACCTCTTCTGGATGGCCAGCCTGCCTTCCTTCCTTCCACAATGATTTCCCCGTATCCCCCACCCACCATTGTCAGGCACTGTGTAAGCCTCAGGGCTAAAACAGTGAGAAACAACAGACCGTTCCCAGACTCTGGGGGTCTTCCAATCTAGTGGGCAAGGCAGAGGTAAGTCAAATGATGGCACAGATACAAGTAAATCAGTTATGATGTAGAGGTTCATCGTGCCAAGAGGGCAGCCAATCAGGGCAGCTGGCCTTGCCTTGAGGAGGTCAGGGAGAGCTTCCTGTAGGAGATGACCTTGGAGTTCCAATCTGACAAATCAGTTACCTCCAAAGCCAGTTACCTCCTCCACTGTTATCTACCTCCTAAAGCCACTGTCCCATTCATTCATTCATTCAATTATTCATTTATTTATTAAACTCCCATAGACGCTAGCCATTATTCAAGGAGGTGGTGGGGACAAAACAGGCAAAATTCTTTCCAGACTGGAGCAGAATGGGGGTAAGTGGGGGAAGCAAAAGAATGAACAAGGTCATTCTGGAAGGGGGTAAGTGCTGGGAAGGAAATAAAATAGAGCGAAGGAGAAGTAAGTGCCCCCTACTTTCAAAACGTGATAGATAAAAACCCTTCTAATCGTTGCTGCCACCTTCTCCGGGGCAGTGGGCACCTTGTCACTCTCCAGCAGAGGGTGTAGGGAGGAGGAACTCCCAGAGGCCCTGCTCAACTCAATCACTCACCTAGACCTTATTGAGCTCCTCCTGTATGCACTAGGTAACCTTCCAGGGATTAGACAAACCACGCAAGGGGCGGGGGTTCTGCGTGCCCTTGGGCACGTTGCTCTCCCTCGGGGCCACATCTATAACTAGGGCTTCAGGGTGGGTTATCCAGCAGTCCCAGAGCCGCCCTGTCAAGCCTGAGCTCCTTAAGAAAATATCATTTAGTGCTGTCCTCGCAGCAGCCCCCAGGGTGACAGTGCGTGGATACGGGTGTTTATCCCCATTTCGCAGATGAGCAGGATTAAGCTCAGATTACAGCGGTGAGTCGCGCCAGGCTGCGCGGCGCTGACTGGCAAATAGACTCTGGTCCGAAGCCCTCGCCTTCGCCCCCGCCCCCGCCCCCGGTGGCGCGGTGGCCTCTGCCCCTTTAAGAACGCCCAGCGAATACCTGCAGGAAGGGGGCGGTGCCAGCGCCCGAGACGGATGTGCGTGTGGGCCACTGAGCGCTACAGTCGCGGCGGCAACAACCAATGGGCGCGGTGGGGGCGGGGCCAGGCTCCCGAGCCTGGTTCCCGAGGCGCGGCGGCCGCGGCTGGGGGCGGGGAGGGGGGCGCAGGACCCCAGGCGGGGGTCCCGGAGCTGGAGGCACGTGTAGAGGGGCGCCGGAGGCGCCGGGCCGGCCGAGGGCGCTGCCTGGGTCTGGCCCGGTCCGGAGGCCGGCGCGGCGGGGGCTATGGCCGATGGGCGGGGCGAAAGGCCGCGGGGGAGGCGAACCGGGGGGCGCGGCTGGGCAGTGGCGGCCGGGGGTGGGGGCCACCGGTGGCAAGGAGAGCGGGTGGGGGCGCTGCCGGCAGAGACGTGGCGGGCAAGGGTCTCCTGAGGGGTGCGGGCAGTCGGGGGCCTCAGATTGGTGGCGTCAGACAGGCGTGGGGCGTTGGGGGCCTGGGTCGGAGGTTGACGGAGGGCCAGGCCTGGGCGGGGGGGGGGGGGGCGTCTGGAGGGCGTGGGGTGTTATGGGATCGGGAGGGAGGCGTCAGGAGACTTCGAGGTGTTTACGGGGCGACGGAGCGGCTGCGTGGGGAGCTGGCCCGGGCTGGGGGCAGTGGTTGGGGGAGGGAGGAGGGCGATTTATGTGGGCGCAGGGGATTGTGGGGGTGGGGGCTGGGAGGGTCTCAGAAAATGGGGCGGGAGGCCGGAAGGAGCAGGCAGGTGAGAGTTGAGAGGGGATTCTGTGGGTTAGAGTGACGGCTCCACCACCTCTGAGCTTGGGGCCTCGGGGAGGGAGACAGTTCTTGATGGCCCAGGGAAGAGGCTGTGAATGCAGTGGGGGGTCTCTACCACCCCTGTAGAGGAGGCTCCTCTGAGAGGGTGCCCTGGAGGCCTGAGGAGAGGTGAAAGAGCTTCCAGGGAAAGGTTTGGGCCAGGATCCCTGGTGTGTAGGGGTGGTACTAGGTTCAGGGTATGGAAGGAGAAGGTTTGGGGTTTCTGAGTGCCTCCCCTTAGGAGCCCTGGTAAAGATTCAATTCCCTTTCTGTTGGGCTCTAAAAATAGCCTGCTCAAGACCTCAGGGGCTAACCTCCTAAAAAACCTCAGCACCCCCTCTTGGCGTGTAATCAGATAAAGTGCCAGGTTCAAATCTTGCCCCATGCAGTTGGCTTGCTCTGTGACCTGGGGCAAACCACTCTGGGCCTCAATTTTCCTTTTCTGCAAAACATGAGGGGATGTTCCCTACTTCCTGTGGTGTTTATAAATATTAAATAATAATTAGGTCCTGTAATAGCTAACACTGTTTGAGCCTGATGTCCCCAAGGCTTGATGCTTGGTGGCTAAATCCTCTAGACAAGCCAGAGTTGTTGCTCTACCCACTGTGTAGATGAGGAGACTGAGGCCTGGAGCCCCTGAGGCACACGGCAAGGATCAGCAGTGTGGGGAATGGATGCAGAGAAGAATTTGAGGGGCTGGGTGGGATTCTTACCCCTGTCCATTCCCTTCGCTAGGGCCAATTCCCGTCCCCCCAGCAGCATGGCTTCCTGTGCTGAACCCTCTGCCGTGGGCCCTGAGCCCGCCACCCTGCCACCTGCTGGAGTCCCACCGCTTGAGGACTTCGAGGTGCTGGACGGGGTGGAAGACGCAGAGGGCGAGGAGGAGGAGGATGAGGACCTGAGTGAGCTGCCGCCACTTGAGGATGTGGTGCGGCCCCCACTGGACGAGGCTGAGCAGCCCGGGGCCCTGGCCCGAGAGTTCCTGGCAGCCATGGAGCCCGAGCCCGAGCCCGCCCCGGCCCCGGAAGAGTGGCTGGACATCCTGGGTAAGGAGCAGGGGTGGCTTGGGTGACCCACAGGGCCCAGAAGCTCAGGTTCAGGAGTGACCTTGGCCCAGGCCCTCTCCTCCCCTGAGCCTCATTTTCCTGTCTTTGCTGTGGAGTATGTTGGAAGTCAAACGTGGTAACCGTGATGATCGCCAGCCACAGGCAACTGCTTGAGGCGCTTCATGTTTGTGAACCCCTTTCATTGTCACACGCGCACTCACAATGTGCTACGTCCCTGTTTCCCAGAGCGGCTAACAGAAGCTCAGAGAGGCTGATTCACCCGCTCAGGACCACACAGCCAGCACACCAGGTGCCAGCAGGTCCCAACCCCCACTGGCTCTTTTCTCAGCATTTGTCTGGCAAGTGCCTGTCCCCTGAAAAATGTGTCTTAGGGTCAAATAGATCTGGGGAACATCCCCTTTTGTTCATCCCTCTGTCTGGTTCATAGTATCTATTATAGTTCTCATTGCTCAGAGAAGTCCTGCAAGAAAGAAACTAGGAGAACCCACACATGTGCCCCCCACATACCCCAAAAACTCTGGAAGCAACTCCCAAAGCTACAGAAATGTATTGCTGCTAGTGCTGATATCTAACATACTAAATAAGGCTACTGTCCACACAAATAGTAGAAAACAGAATTACTACTACCATTAATACTAATGATACTAAAGCCACAGTGTCAAATAATACTGACGCTAATGAAACAGGATTGTTACTAATATCACCTCCACTACTCCTGATAAAAAATGTTACTACTTCTAAGAATAACACCAGCTAATAATTACTGAGCACTGGTTCTGTGCCAGGCCTGTGCATTATCTTATTTTATTCTCACAACAACCCTGTGATATAATTCCTGCCGTATCCCCATTCTGCAGATGGGGAAACCAAGGCTCAGAGAGGTGAAGCTCTTCTCCTCTACTGATAGTAAGAGCTGCCCTGCTCTGCCTCTGAGCACAAGGCTGACTCTATTGTTTATATTTGAGCCAGCCACTTTCTGAGGTCAGAATTCTGGCTTGTAGACAAGTAAACTGAGGCCTTGAGAGGGGACGTGAGTTGCCCAGAGTCCATCCTGCTGAGAGGCAGTGCCGGGTTGTGACCCTGCCAGCACATCCACCATTAGTGCCCAGAAACCTCAGGACACAGGGGTCCCTCAGGATTCACTAGTTCAGTTGTTCTCAGACTAGATGCAGGGGCATGTACAAATTGGGAAGCAGTACAGAAACTTGAAACATTCTAGAATATTACAGAATATGCATAGATAACTCTGTGTCCCTAACCTTTAGATTAGGGTCCAATGGGATTTGTGGTATATTCCAGTCATCGCTGGGGGGGCTCTGTGAGTGGATTCCTGAGGGCACTGGGCTTTGTGCCTGGCACTCAGTAGGTGTTGGCTGTGGCCATTTGGCCATTCCTGCAATTGTGGGAATGAGGGAAGCACAGTGGTCTCCTCGGGGGCTGTGGGGGCATCGGGCTGCTTTTACTTATGGGCCCTTTGGCTCTGTTTAACTTTTAAATTCAGTGGTGTGATGCTTTAGTGGGGTCACACTCCCAGTGTCACAGGCATTCTGCAAACCAAGCAAACTGCTCACCAGGGTATTGCCGGGAGACCCCCTGATCACCCTCACTTCATGGCTGGGTAAATTGAGGCCCAAATGACACAGGACTGAGATTGGAACGGGGTGGGGGTGCTCCAGAGTCTCTTTTCTGGGTGTCCCTGCCACCCTGACTACTTTGGGCAAGACAGCTTTTCTCAGCTCTGCTTTTGCTGAACCAGATTTTCCTTTTTTTCTTTGTGAGGAAGATCAGCCCTGAGCTAACATCTGCCAATCCTCCTCTTTTTGCTGAGGAAGACTGGCCCTGGGCTAACATCCGTGCCCATCGTCCTCCACTTTATATGGGACGCCGCCACACCATGGCTTGCCAAGCGGTGCGTCGGTGCACGCCCAGGATCCGAACCGGCGAACCCCGGGCCACCACAGCGGAGCGCGTGCACCTAACCGCTTGTGCCACCGGGCCGGCCCCTGAACCAGATTTTCTTAAGATAATGATCAGACCAGGCAGTGTTCGCTGAGCCCGTCCTTGGGGCCAGCATCATTACCCCCTAGATCCATCCCTTCATGCCCAGTGTCCAGCCAGAGACACTGAGGCCCAGAGGCATGGGGTCACCTGCCTAGTACGTGGCAGAGTGACCATTTGAAGCTCAGCTTGTGCCCCAGTGCTGGGCTACCCCTGGGATGGATGGAACTTTGGGGGGGCTCAAGGAGTAGGTGCCCTCTGAGCTACCTGGTGACAGGCTGCTTGTCCCTGGTCCCTGGCAGGGAATGGGCTGTTGAGGAAGAAGACGCTGGTCCCAGGCCCACCCGGGTCAAGCCGCCCTACCAAGGGACAGGTGGTCACTGTGCAGTTGCAGATGTCACTGGAGAACGGCACACGGGTGCAGGAGGAGCCGGAGCTGGTGTTCACCCTGGGCGACTGCGATGTCATCCAGGTGGGGGTGGGGTGGGATGGAGGCGGGATGGGGGAGGAGGTGGCTGAGTGGGTTGGGAGGTGGGCCGGGGCTGCGCTGCACCTGGACCTCGCTGACCCTCATGCCCTGCACACCTAGGCCCTGGATCTCAGCGTCCCGCTCATGGATGTCGGGGAGACAGCCATGGTTACTGCTGACTCCAAGTACTGCTATGGCCCCCAGGGCAGGTGAGAACCTGCTGCCAGCAGGGCTCCCCAGCTTGGGCGGGGGAGGTGGGTGAGGCAGATGCCCCCTCATCTCGCCCCATCTGCCTGCACATTTTATAGAAAAGGAAACTGAGGCTTAGGGAAGGCAACTCACCAAGTCCTATAGCTCGTGGGTGGCAAGAGTTACCGCCCTGTGTTTTACCGAGGAGGGAATGATAGCGGGGCCAGCTCTGGGCCTTGAGCTCTTTCCCACCTGCTCCCGAGCCAACCCGGCGTGTCTGGGGTTCCATCATGGTGGCTGCTAGGCCTGAGTGCTCCCCTCGCCCCACCCCCTAGCAGGAGCCCCTACATCCCCCCGCACGCGGCCCTGTGCCTGGAAGTAATACTGAAGACGGCCGTGGACGGGCCTGACCTGGAGATGCTCACTGGGCAGGAGCGCGTGGCCCTGGCCAATCGGAAGCGGGAGTGTGGCAATGCCCACTACCAGCGGGCTGACTTCGTGCTAGCCGCCAACTCCTACGACCTCGCCATCAAGGCCATTACCTCCAGCACCAAAGGTGATTGACAGGTCCAATCCCTCCACCTCCCCTGCAAAGGCATCCACTAGTGCCAGAGACCTCAAGCCACAGAGGGCCTTAGACTCAGAATGTTCTAGAATATTCCAGGATGTGGATAAATGGTCAGCTGTCCCTAACCTTTAGGCTAGGGTCCACTCCAGACTTGTGTTATATCCCAGATCCATGGAGTGTTAGAGGACACAGGTGATGTTGGCGTGTGGGTGACTGTGACGACGTCAAGCCACGTGCCCCGTGGTTCAGCACTCACTTCGCTTAGGCTCCGTTTGTAGACTCCTTGGGAGTGCCCTGAGGACGGTGCTGTTAGAGATGGGGAAACTGAGGCTAGAGAGGCCCGAGGTCCCCTGAGGAACAGGTAGTGGAGGCCCCAGCACTGGGAGCTCGGAGCCCCCCCACTTCCCGTGACTGGGACGCTCAATTAGAGACCCCTCCCCTAGTATCCTCCACCACCAGGTGCAGAGAGGATGGTCTTGGCTTGGGTCCCATAGCGAGCTGGGCCCCTTTCCCTGAAGTAGAAGGTGGCCAGCTCCTCTGCAGATGGGCGCTTGTGGGGGGTCAGCGGCATGGTGACCGCTGCCTTGGTTGGCCGCCATCTGCCTACAGTGGACATGACGTTTGAGGAGGAAGAGCAGCTCCTGCAGCTGAAGGTGAAGTGTCTGAACAACCTGGCGGCCTCGCAGCTGAAGCTGGACCACTACCGCGCAGCACTGCGCTCCTGCAGCCTTGTGCTCGAGCACCAGCCAGACAACATCAAGGCGCTCTTTCGCAAGGGCAAGGTGGGCCTCAACCACAGGCAGACAGACTATGGGCCACGGGCAGATGGGCACAGGCCAGTGGCAGGCAGGCTGCAGGCCGGCTCCCCCAGCCCAGAGCAGTGGGACTGGTCCTGAACCTAGGATTTGAAAAGGGCGTGGGTGTCAGCCAGCTGAGTTCTCTGGGGTACAGGTGGGGAAACTGAGGCCCAGACAGTGCAGAGGTATAACTTGAGTCACAGCAATTCATTGAGGCTAGACTCGAACCTCAAGCCTTGGATTCCTTCCACTTCCCTACACTACCTTCTGGCCCAGTGGTGATTGCTCTTCACGTATAATCCTCCATGGCTCCCATCTCTCTCAGAAAAAAGCCAGGTCGCCATTGCAACCCTTGGGGCTCTGAGCCATCTGATCTGCTTCGTGCTATCGCCTTCCACCTCAGCTCTTGCTTCTCTCCATCGTGCTCAGCCTCCTCACTGCTTGCTGCCCAGGCCAGGTCTGCTCCCACCCCAGTGCCTTTGCATAGGTTGTGCACTCTGCCCAAGACATTCATACCCTATATGCCCCCATGGGTTCCTCCCTTACCTCCTTCAGGTCTTTGCTCTGATGTCACTTCCTCAGGAATCCCTCCCTGCCACCCCCATTCTGACCCCCTGTTCTATCTCCATGTTTACCATGTCGCTATCAGCACAGGCCAGTGTCATGCTTCTTGTCTGTCTCTCCCATCAAAAGGCAAAGATTTTGTCTGTCTCACTCACTGCTAGGTCTCTACCTTGCAAACAGGGCCAGGCACACAGTAGGTGCTCAGTAAGTGGTGGGGGAATGTAGGGGTGAATTTGGTCTGTGCAGACTTGATCTTAATTGCTTTTGCCCCATGTCTCTTCATCCTCACAGCAACCCTGGGGGTGGCTTTCAGCACCTTTTAGCAGAAAACTGAGGTGCAAGCAAATGCTGGGTCACCTAGAGTGTTTGTGAGCGACTTGAGCAGGGTCTCCCTCCAGCCAGCATTTTTTAAGCACTTGTTGTTTGTAGAATTCTCCATAAAAAATCCCTGTTTTTGAAGGATTTATAATCCTCTTGGGGGCAGTAGGACTGTCTGCTCGTGTTGCCTCACATGTTTGGATCTGCTGGTTGAAGGTGACAGAAACCTACTCAAACAGATTGCAGCAAAAGGAGGAATCGATGACTTGTGAAACTGCCAAGTCTGGGGTATCTGGCTTCAGGCATGGGATCCAGGCATTAGTGTTGTGGGGATGTTGTGTCTGTCTGCTGTGGGTTTCCCTCTGAGGCAGACTCCTCAGGGTGACCAAGATGCTCCCCACTGCCCCCACCAAAGCTCCAGGCTTCTATCTTTCTTATTTAGAAGCCGGCCTCCCAGTGGTACTAGTATAGCTCAGGCTTGTTCCCATTGACTGGCTTGAGTCACACACCTGGCTCTGAATCGTTCATTGTGGCCCAAGCTTTGGCAACATCCAGTTGGCTTCTTGAGCCAACAGCCAAGGTGGTGAGGGAGGAGGAGGTGAGGCCAGTTCCCCCAGTCTTCTGCACAGGCTGAGACAGAAACACAGAGGAAGGAGCAGGTTGGGGAGACAACACTGAGCCCAGTGGGGCGCTCCCAGAGTTTCAGGTCTCGGGAGAGCAGTGTAAGGGAGGCTGGACCCCAGGGTGGTTGCTGGAGATAGATTTAGGACTTGTCAGGGTGGCCAGGAGCCTAGCAGGCCTGGGTTTCTTGAAGGAAAGCGTGACCCAGTGTGGGTTCAGAGTGATGCCACCTACTTCTTCCCACAGGTGCTGGCCCAGCAGGGCGAGTACAGTGAGGCCATCCCCATCCTGAGGGCGGCCTTGAAGCTGGAACCTTCCAACAAGGTGAACGGAATGGGGCGCCCTGGGCACGTGCCCTGCTGGCCTGTCTAGGAAGTCTGTCCTGGGGTCTGCCCCTTGTTCTTGCTGTGACTCTCCCTGTGGTGTTCCTACCGGGGCAGTGGCAGGGAGTGGGTGGCTGAACGGCCCCAGCCAGCTTGCTGAGACCCTCATGACCCCTGCAGAGGTGGTCTGGGCTCACTGCCACCCCCAAGGGTCCCAGAGGCCGAGGCCACTGCCAACCTGGCCAGTGCTGATATCCTCAGCTTTCCTCCCAGAACCTTCTTCTCTCTTGGCCACCTTGTGCTCCATCCCATGTCCCAGTGGTCCCAGCTTCCAAGTGACCAAGGGCCCCGGAAAGGCAGAGTGCCAGCGATGAGTGTCAGGTTGGCTGCTGCCACCACATGTTCTTAACTGAGCTGACACCTGCCTCTCACAGACGATCCACGCAGAGCTCTCGAAGCTGGTGAAGAAGCACGCAGCCCAGCGGAGCACAGAGACCGCCCTGTACCGGAAAATGCTAGGCAACCCCAGCCGGCTGCCTGCCAAGTGTCCTGGCAAAGGTGCCTGGGTAAGCTGAGGCTGAAAGGCACAGGCAGCTCCCAGAGAAGGGGCAGGGGCTGTGGGCAGGGCACACCATGCAGAGGGAGTTTCTTTATTTTGCAAACATTGATGTCTTCATCAATCGGGCTATGCTGAACCATACTGGAGACACAGGCCCCAGCCGTGTGTGACCAGGGCCAGAGCAGGAGATGGAACACAATCTGGAGGACTCAGGGTGGGAATGATGGTTCTTCTAGAGGGGATGGGGAGGTGTCCTAGAGGAGGGGACATTTGGCTGGAGTTTTGATGCATGAGTAGGAGTTTGCCATGAGACAAGAAAGGCATTGTCAGGCAGTGGTTTGCTGGGAGGACTGTTTGTGCTGTGTTAGTAGCTGAGGCCTAAGACATTAGTCTTGACTGCTCTCCAGCCTCTTCCCTTTATCCACAGTCCATCCCGTGGAAGTGGCTGTTTGGGGCGACTGCTGTCGCCCTGGGGGGCGTGGCGCTCTCTGTGGTCATCGCTGCCAGAAACTGACTGCCCAGGTGGCTGCCACCTCCTCTGCACACCATGGACCCCACCCTGTGCTCCCGAACTTCCCCAGACTCCTTGTCCACTGCCCTATCTAGCCTATCCCCCTCCCCTGGGGGGGTGCAGCGAGGTTTGGGGGTCGTGTGGCCCAGCAAGCAGGAGGGACTGAGGCCCTATAGGAGGAAAGTGAGGCAGGGCCGGGGCCCCACGTCCAGCCCAGAGGGAGGGGGCCCTCATTCCTCCAGACCCAATTCCCACCCCGACTCCCACCCCCCTGAGTTAGGTCTCAACAGGGGCCGGCCTCAGTTTCCCCTTCCCAACAGGCCTGGGGGCAGCCCTTCTCCCACCCAAACCTTGTCCAAGTGCCATCCCCTCTTGCCCTGCCTGCTGCCCTCTGTCCAGGCTCCCCCCACCGTGAAATAAAGCCTCCCACCCCACAGTCTGCTGGCTCTGGAGCCTTCTTCCAGCGTCGCTCAGGGCCGGGCCAGAGATAGCCTGTGCCCCATGCAGGGTCATGCAGCACCCTGGTGTAGCTGAGCCAGGACTAGAGTGGGGTATCTCCTCTCAGGCCACAGCAGACCTGCTTTACAGAGGGGAAACAGGCCTGGAGAAGTGGGGCAGTGTGCTCAGGGTGCCCAGCTAGACTCCACAGGAGTTCACACCCAGCTATGCTCGTGACCCCACCTCTCTTGGCCTGTTGCCTCACCTGAAAATGGGGACTCCGACAGGACCTAATGGAGCTGCGCTGCAACTGACCCCTGGGGTCTGGCTGGGCAGGAGCAGAGCCAGTGTGGGGGCCCTGGAGCAGGATTGAGCCTGCCGTGTTCAAGGGGGGTGAGCAGCAGAGCTGGACCCTGCAGGTCCTCAGGGGCAACAGGAGGGGTTGGGGTTGATTCCCCACGGAGGAGCTCCTCGATGTCATTTGGTCCTCCCCTCAATGCTGTCCACCGTCACAGCCAGGACAGGCAGAGCTGGCGTTGGGGCCTGCGTCGGCTCAGCAGCCTAGGCCCTTCTCGCTGCTCCATCCTGCCTCCTGGGGAGGGACCTCCACAAACAGCCTGCTGTGGGCGTCTTGCCTGCACCCTCCTTTTGCAGCCCAGGCGGAGAGGCCGCCAGCCACAGCCTCCTAGCAGGAGTTGCGTGGTCAGGCCCTGACTCTGGGTCTTTGGCCTGATTGCTCCAGGGCCCTGCTCTCTGGGCCACCTGGCTGACTCTCAGGGCACAAATCTGGGGGTGGCTTGAACCTGCTCCTCATCGCCACCATTCAGTCCTCTTAGGCTTCTGCTTTGTCTTCAGACAGGGTGGGGGGTGCTGTGGGTTGGCCAGGCTCTCTGGGCCTGAATTCCAGACAGGAGACCCCCTCTCTCCTCAATCTCACCAACCTCAGGCTGCGAAGCTGGCCCGAGTGGTGGCCAGTGGGACCATAGGCTGCTGGGTGACTTCCGGTCCTGGGTGTGAGAGTCACACTGCTGTCCTTCCTGAGTGCCGATCGCGTGCGGTGTGGCCTTAGTCCACTGGGTACCCACGGTGGCCTCATTCTGTGCCCACTTTTCATATATTCTGGGCACAAGTCCTTTGTCAGGTATATTGTGAACATTTTTCCCACTGTGGCTCACTTTTCATTTTCTCGCTGGTATCTTTCAAAGAGGAGATGTTTTAATTTTTTTTTTTTCCCTTTTTCTCCCCAGAGCCCCAGTAGATAGTTGTATGTCATAGTTGCACATCCTTCTAGTTGCTGTATGTGGGACGCTGCCTCATCATGGCCGGACAGGCAGTGTGTCGGTGCACACCAGGGATCCGAACCCTGGGCCGCCAGTAGCGGAGCGTGCGCACTTAACCGCTAAGCCATGGGGCTGGCCCCAAGGTGTTTTAAATTTTGATGAAGTCCAATTTATGTTTTTTTCTTCCATTCTATGTACTTTTGTCAATATTTGCTGAGCTCAGTGTGTAGACATTGTCCAGGTTTTATTTTTATTTTTTATTATTTTTTTTGTGAGGAAGATCAGCCCTGAGCTAACATCCATTCCAATCCTCCTCTTTTTGCTGAGGAAGACTGGCCCTGAGCTAACATCTGTGCCCATCTTCCTCCACTTTATATGGGACGCCGCCACAGCGTGGCCTGACAAGCGGTGTGTCGGTGCACGCCCGGGATCTGAACCCGGGCCGCCAACAGCGGAGCACGCACACTTAACTGCTACGCCACGGCGCCAGCCCTAGGTTTTCTTTTAAATGTTTTATAGCTTTCACTTTTACATTGACGTCTATGATCCACTTTGAGTTAATGTTTGTATGTGGTATGAGGTTGGGGTTGAGGTTCGTTTTTTTACATATAGCCATCCAGTTGTTCCAGAAACATCTGTGGGGAAGACTTTCTTTTCCCTGGTGAGTTACTGTGGCTGCTTTGTCAAAAGTCAGCTGACCAGGGCCAGCCTGGTGGTGTAGTGATTAAGTTCGTGCACTCCACTTCGGCAGCCTGGGGTTCATGGGTACGGATCGCAGGTGTGGACCTACATGTGGCTTGTCAAGCCATGCTGTGGTGGCATCCCATATACAAAGTGGAGGAGGACTGGCATGGATGTTAGCTCAGGGCCAATCTTCCTCACCAAAAAAAAAAAAAAAAAGTCAGCTGACCACACATGTGTGAGTCTTCTTTGGATTCCGCTCCATGCTATGGGTTTCTGTGTCCCCTTGGCAGGTCTCACACTGTCCTGAAGACTGTAGCTTTTTAGTAACGCTGAAGTCAGGCTGTGTGTGCCTCCCAATGTCGCTCCTTTTCTCCAAGGTTGCTTTGGTTGTGCCCATTGTTAGCTGAGCAGACTGAGGCCCAGAGAGGAGATAGCTCCTGCCCAGGGTCCCACCACCTGGAAGCAACAGGCAGGATTAGGCCCTGGTCAGCCTGCCTCCAGAGCCCATGCTGTGCCCATTGGCCAGTTCTGCACCTCCCTGCAAATTACAGCCAGGAGACAAGAGAGGCCTTGAATGCCAGGGCCAGGAATGTGAACTTTATTGTGTTCATCCCCTTGGTCATTCCATCCTCAACAGTCTGAAAAGGCAGGGTGGGGAGCCAGGGCATCCAGGCTGGGGCTAGGGGTGGCATGGAAGTTGTCTTGAAGGCACACTGGGCTGTTAGCAGGTGGTAAAGGGCACTCCCGGTGTTGGCATGGCACGGGCAGAACTGTGCTGGCTGGATAGCACGTGGTTCGTTCAGAGGACAGCTAGGATGGATTTTTCTTTCACATCAAAACGTGCCAGTGCCTCCTGTGTACTGTGTCTTGGGCAGTGACAGCCTGGTCTTGCCCTCTAGGGACGTGGCTCAGAGCAGGCTGCAAATTAGAATGAGCTGTGTGTGTATGGGTGAGAGTTCACATCTCCTGAGCACATCAACAAGAGTTGCATGCAGGGCCGGCCCCGTGGCTTAGCGGTTGAGTGCGCGCGCTCTGCTACTGGCGGCCCAGGGTTCGGATCCTGGGTGCGCACCAACACACCGCTTCTCCCGCCATGCTGAGGCCGCGTCCCACATGCAGCAACTAGAAGGATGTGCAACTATGACATACAACTATGTACCGGGGCTTTGGGGGAAAAATAAATAAATAAAATTATTAAAAAACAAAAACGAAAAAACAAGAGTTGCATGCCTCCATCTCATGTCATCCTTAAAGGACAACCTCCTGGGGGTGAGGGCTGGCTGGGGTCACCCAACGTGGGACCATCAGTGCCCCTGAATGCCTGTCCTCTGGTTCTCCTCCTGTTGGAACTCACCTTTACTCCTTTCCATGCAGATGGGGCTGGTCCCCACCAGCCTTCAGGGGTGGCTATGCAACCCAGGCCTAACCAATCATAGCATTGCAGCCTCCTGGCCACAATGATTGGCTCCTGGACGGTCATGTGACTTACAATGAGCCAATCAAATACTTCCCTGATATTTTTGCTGGAGCTATGGGCCAGTAGGTGCCCTCCTTCTCCAGGAGCTGCTGAGCTGGTGGGATGACGGCCTGGCACGGCTGTGGTTATCTTTGCCTCCACGAAGAGAGGGCCTGACTAAGAGTGAAAGCCACCTGGAGAGCAGAGCTGAGAGAGAGACTGAGTCATGGTGACCTTATTCAGCTCCTGGAGCCAGCTGTGCCTGGAGCCTGTCATTTCTTCAATCTTTTGAGCCAACACATTATTGTTTTTGCTTGAGCCAGGCTGGATTTTCTGTGGCATGTGAGCATTTGGAGGAGGAGAGTCTGCCAGGTTATATCAGCTTCTTTCCATGGCCTGTCCTTGTCCTCCTGGGGGAGCTTCCCTGACTGGAAGAGGACATAAAGGAGTGATGATAAATGCTTATGGACTGGAAGTGTTTTAATTGACACTAGAAACTTCCCAGAAGGTGCAGCCACTGCACAGGCTACCTTTGAGGAAGGGTCCCCATGGGGGTCACTACAAGCCTTTCCCAGGTCATGCTAGGCCTTACCCTCTTTATTGCTCATGGCAAGGATGATGCAGCTGACTCATGAAGCAAGATGGTGGTTTAAGAGCACTTGGAGCCCCACCTGATGTAGAGCAGTAAAGAAATAACTCAGCAGGCCTGCGTTGTCCAAACCCTGCACATTCCCAAAAAAGGACTGGCCCTTGATCAACTCCTGAGAGGTCACCTCTATGCCCTTGGAATGTCCTGACTGGTAAGAGTGTCTTTGTTTATCTGTGACCTTGGGCCACACCACATAGTCTATGTTAACAATGTGATTTAGGGTGGGGGCCTTTGGCCACATGGTATGAGCTTGACCTCTGGAGGTGCTGGAGGCTGAGGTCAACCACATGGGTGGTCAGCCATGTCTGTAAGACTGATCCTTTCTCCTCAGTAAAAACCCTGGACCCCAAGGCTCGGGTGAGCTTCCCTGGTTGGCGATGCTCTGTGGTGTTATCACACATTGCTGCTGGGAGAATGAAGCGCCATCTGCAACTGGAAGCTTGCACCCGGTTTCTGCCTTATGTGCCCTTTTCCTTTGCTGATTTTATTTTATTTTAATTATTTTATTGAGGTTGTATTGGCTTATATCATTGTGTAAATTTCAGGTGTACATTATTATATTTCAGTTTCTGTATAGACTGCATTGTGCTCCCCACCAGTAGTCTAGTTTTTATCCATCACCATACATATGTGCCCCTTTACCCCTTTCACCCTCGTTCACCCCCTTCC
Source organism: Diceros bicornis minor (assembly GCF_020826845.1). Taxonomy (NCBI): domain Eukaryota; kingdom Metazoa; phylum Chordata; class Mammalia; order Perissodactyla; family Rhinocerotidae; genus Diceros; species Diceros bicornis. The sequence continues at coordinate 6,158,106 of NC_080759.1, read as the reverse complement.
CCTCTGGTAACCACTAATCTGTTCTCTTTATCCATGTGTTAGTTTATCTTCCACATATGAGTAAAATCACGCAGTGTTTGTCTTTGTCTGGCTTATTTCACTTAGCATAATACCCTTAAGGTCCATCCATGTTGTCGCAAATGGCACGATTTTGTCTTTTTTTTTTATGGCTGAGTAGTATTCCATTGTGTATATATATATACACCACATCTTCTTTATCCAATCATCAGTTGACGGGCACTTGAGTTGCTTCCATGTCTTGGCTATGGCGAGTAATGCTGCAATGAACATAGGGGTGCATAAATTCATTTGCTGATTTTAGACCATATCCTTTTGCTGTGAACAATCATAGCCACGAATATAACAGCTCTTCTGAGTTCCGTGAGTCCTTCTGTTGAATCATTAAACCTGAGGGTGGTCTTGAGGACCCCTGACAATAGATGTCTTTATTCCCCATCCTGAGAATGGCTGTGAGCTTCCCCATTGCACGGGTGAGGCCTGAGGCCCCAAAAGGTGGACTTGCTGGCTCTCAGGTGCCCATTAAGGGAGTAGTGGAACAGGCATGGGACCATGGGAGCCTGAGACTGCCTGCTGGCCACCCCACCATGCAGAGGGGCCGGCTCCAGACCGAGTGCTCCCAGGGATCCTCATGTTCCCTCTGCTGCAAAACAGTGTTTCCAAATCCCTAAGGCCCATTTGCTCTCACCAAGCAACTCGACTTGTAGGAAGTTGTGGGACAGATGTGCAGAGATGGTGCTCCAAGGGCTGTAGCCTGCAGAAATTTTAAGGTGTTCCTTAAATTTCTCATCCTACATCATCCCAGGACTGGGAATGGGATGGATCTTATTCCCGTGATGATGTTGTTATTGGGCACCGCTGACCTTAAGATGTGGAGGTAATCCAGGTGGGCCTGACCCCACTGGTTGCAGAAGAGGAAGTCAGAGAGATTCGAACTATGAGGGGGATTCACTGTGAGGGAGGCTTTCTATTACTGAGATGGAGGAGGCCTCGTGGCCAGGGCCTCAGAGTGGCCCCCAGCTGACAGCAAGGAAATGGGGACCTTGGACATGGATCCTTCTCCAGCTGAGCCTCTGGATGAGGACGCAGCCTGGCCAATACCTTGATTGCAGCCTCGTGAGACCCTGAGCAGAGGATCAGTTAAAACATGCCAGACTCTGACACACAGAAGTGGTGAGATAATAAATGTTTGTTGTTTTAGGCAACTAAATTTGAGGTACTTTGGGCCAGCCCAGTGGTGCAAGTGGTTAAGTGCGCACACTCTGCTGCAGCAGCCCAGGGTTCGCCAGTTTGGATCCTGGGTGCGCATCGACGCACCACTTGTCAGGCCATGCTGTGGCCATGTCCCATATAAAGTGGAGGAAGATGGGCACGGATGTTAGCCCAGGGCCAGTCTTCCTCAGCAAAAAGAGGAGGATTGGCAGATGTTAGCTCAGGGCTGATCTTCCTCACACAAAAAATAAATAAATAAAAAATAAATAAATTTGAGGTACTTTGTTACACAGCAGTAGCTAACTAATACATGTATAGCCATAGCCGACTAATGAATAGTGGGTGTTCATCCCACTGTGGTTTAAAAACCCATAAGCTGCAAACAACATAAATGTCTAACAGAAAGGGATCATGTAGATAAACTATTGTAAACCCATTAATAATAATAATGATTTCCATGATGATGCCATTTGCCATTGGTCCAGGGCCAGGCTCTTGGGTAAATGCTGTTATTATCCCTCTTTCAGGTATGAGAAAACTGAAGAACAGAGAGGGCAAGTCATGTCCAAGGCCACACAGGGGATAAGGGGCAGGCTAAGGTTACTGTTTCCATGATAAAGCCAGAGCTTCTGCAATGAGCTCACCAGATGGAGTATGTGTCAAGGGGCCACCCCGAGGTGATCAATTGGCCTCCAATTGGTGACTTAGTTCTTAGAGACTTTTGGAGAACATGCCAATGCCCGATGATTCATCCAACATTGTTCCTGGTGTCTCACTGGGAGCCACTGGGGCATTAAGTGTAAAGTTGGGAAATGCTTGATCACAAGCAGTGCAGCCCATGGTTGTGGTGTTCCTAATTCTCTCAACTTCTCCAAGCCTCAGTTTCCTCATCTGGCAGATGGGTCCAAACCACTGTATCTACCCCAAAAGGCAGTTGTGGGTGCCAAGCACTGAGCACAGAGCCTGGTGCGTTTTAAGCACTCACTGTAGGGTGACTGTTGTTACTGTTGTCTGTTTCTCATGAATCTACAGATGCTCAGAGAGGGGAAGTGCCTTTCCTACCATCACACAGCAAGTTGGTCAGCCCTTAAAGCCAGCTCCTCCCGTGTACTCCTCCATTCAGCAGTCCGGCTGTTTCTACCCTCTCCATCCTCTACTCCAGACCACCTGCTCCCTTGCTACCCTATTCCTGCCCTTCTGTGGCCCCTCTGGGCAGTGCAGCCCTGCCTAGTCCAATGTTCATCTGGCCTAGCTTCCCAAATAAACAGCTGGGCACAGACAGTGGGCAGACAGGTCAGTGTGTCTGAGAAAGTGACGGGATCTTCCCTGTAGGATCGACTGATCTCAAGTGAAGGGTGGAGGGTCCCAGAGCTTTGACCCTTGGCTCAGACAGGCTGGAGTTGGAATTGCTGCAGTAGCACATGAGACCTTGCTGTCTTTCTGGGCCTCATTCTCCTCATCCATGAAATGGTCTGATAGCTGTGTTTTGAGGATTAAATGAGATCATTTATTCATTCAACACATATTTCCTGAGCACCTACTCTGTGCTAGGCCCTGTGCTGGGGGTGTTCAATGGGGAAATATATAGGAAGGGACCTAGGTACCAGCGGCAGGGTGAAGGCTAATCAAGAGGGCTCTGGGTCAGAAAGATCCAAGTTCAAGTTCCAGCCAGCCTACTACTGGCAGGCTGAATGCCCCCACGTGCTGCCTCACCCCTCTAAGCCAAGTTTCTCCATTTGTAAATGGAGATATTAATGACAGGTACAGGAAAAGGTTGCCAGGAATCTAGCATTCCCTTTGGGGCCAGCAGTTCATAGTCAGGGGGTAAATGGATGGTAGTGCCAGCCTGGCAGCAGTGGGCAGAGCTAAGGAGATCGCCTGGTAGAGACATAAGACGGTCACTGAACTTCACCTTCCCGTCTCACCTCAAAATCTTCATCCTATGACCACGGTTTGTAATTAGAATAAAGCAAGAAAGAAAACAACTCAAGAGCTTTCTGCAGGTCAGGAGACCTAGGAGCCTAGGAGGAGCTTGCCTGGGCAAGCTAGCACTGACTGGTCTTCAGCCTCAGTTTCCCCACCTGTAAAATGAGAGAGTGATAAAATGGCACAGTTAGGGGGCAAGCCCCATGGCTTAGCGGTTAAGTGCGCGTGCTCCACTACTGGCAGCCTGGGTTCAGATCCTGGATGCGCAGTGACGCACCGCTTGTCCGGCCATGCTGAGGTGGCGTCCCACATACAGCAACTAGAAGGATGTGCAACTATGACATACAACTATCTACTGGGGCTTTGGGGAGAAAAAAGGAAAAAAAGGAGGAGGATTGACAATAGATGTTAGCTTAGGGCCGGTCTTCCTCAGCAAAAAGAGGAGGATTGGCATGGATGTTAGCTCAGGGCTGATCTTCCTCTCACACACACACACACACACACACACACACACACACACAAATGGCACAGTTCCTGTGAAAAACGGTCTGGCAGTTCCTTGAAAGGTTAAACATAGAGTTGCCATATGACCTAGCAATTTCACTCCTAGGTATACACTCAAGAGAAGGGAAACATCGTCCACACAAAAACTTGTATATAAATGTCCACAGCAGCACTGTTCATAATAGCGAAAAAGTGGAAACAACCCAAGTGTCCACCAATGGACAAATGGATAAACAAAATGGATAAACAAAAACAATTGTGTGGTCCATCCACACAATTGAATATTATTCAGCATAAAAAGGAATGAAGTCCTGCCGCATGCTGCAACGTGGATGATGAACCTTGAAAACATCAGCTGAGTGAAACAAGTGTTGACCTTCAAAAATAAAATAGCCAGTTATTTTACCAGCAAGTGAGTTTATTCTGGAATAGCAAAGGAATTGCAATTCGTGACATGTAAACTATGCGGAGCCACAGGCAAATCGGAGAACAAAGGAGAAGAGCATTCTTTTATAGAGAAAAAGAGGGGCATTGGGAGGGGCTGTTTGGAAGGAAACGCCATCAGAGCAGAGTGAGAATTTGAACTTCTCATTGGTTGAGCGTAGTGGTTTCTCATTGGCTGGGGTGTTGCTGGGTCAGGAGAAAATCTTCCTTCTTCCTGCCGGGGTAGTAAACTAACCTTCTTCCTTTGGGGGATGAAAGGTCCAGATGTACATTCCTGTTTAGAGCCTGCAGAGGGCAACGAGTGGTGTTTGAGAGCTCCCCTTTCAGGGCTTCTTAACTCCAATTTAAATGAGATTTCCTTTTATTTTCACAGAAGCCAGTCCAAAAGGTCACATATTGTATGATTTTGATATGAAATGTCCAGAAGAAGGAAATCTATAGACACAGAAAGTAGGTTAGTGGTTGCCAGGGGCTGGGGAGCGGGATGGGGAGTGACGGCTTAGGGGGTACCGAGTTTCCTTTCAGTGTGATGAAAATGTTCTGGAACTAGATAGAGGTGGTGCTTGCACAACATTGTGAATGTGCTAAATGCCACTGAATTGTACACTTTAAATAGATTAATTTTATGATATGTAAAATATATATTTTTTTTAAATGGGGGAAGCTGGGGATGTAGCGGTTAAGTGAGTGCACTCTACTTCAGTGGCTGAGGGTTCTCAGGGTGGATCCCGGTCTGCAACTACACACTGCTTGTCAGACTATGCTGTGGCTGTGTCCCATATAAAGTGGAGGAAGATGGGCACGGATGTTAGCTCAGGCCAGTCTTCCAAAGCAAAGAGGAGGATTGGCATAGATATTAACTCAGGGCTGATCTTCCTCACAAAAAAAAGAAAAAAAGTCTACTTTTGGGAGCAAAGATTACCCTAATCCCGCAACAACCCTGGCAGGAGTCCCATCCGCCCACCAGCCCAACCCAGCGTCCAACGCGCTCTCGGTTTGCATAGTCAAGCCCACTCACCCGCCAATCCTCTGGCCCCGCCCCCACACGTGTCTCACGCCGGCCCCGCCCCCCCACGCCCTCGCTGCGGCTCTCAACAGATGCCAAAGACGGAAGGCTTGGAGAGACTTCATAAATAATGCATCACGTCAGCGGCCGGTGGGGCGGGACTTCGACGTGCCTGCCTGAGTCAGAGTCATGAATAATACATATTGAGGAGGGGCCTGGAGGGGCGCGCGTGTCGGGGCGGAGTTCGGGTGGGACTTCCGTGCCCACCTCTAGGGCCTTGAGAGGCGGGGCCATCCACGCTTCGAGGAGAATATACCCCCACGCTGGACCCGGAGGGGGCGTGGCCAGCCGCGTCATGAATAATGAAGCACGTCGGCGGGCGGCGGGGCGGGGCGGCGCGTGGCCGGCGATCCAGCGCTGGAGCCGGGAAGGGGGGGGCGGGGGAGCGATGGTCGCAAGATGGCGGCGCTGAAGGAGGGACGGAGCTACGGGCTGTCGTGCGGGCGGGTGAGCGACGGCAGCAAGGTGTCCGTGTTTCACGTGAAGCTCACCGACAGTGCCCTGAGGGCCTTCGAGAGCTACCGCGCCAGCCAGGTGAGCGGCGCGGGCCCGGCGCGGCTGTCGTGAACGTCGGGGCGCAGGCCGGCCTCGCGCGCCCTTCGCCGCGGCGTCCTGGCCTGAGGGCGCGGGGTTCGGCGTCCGCGGTGCTGCTCTCGGGTTCCTGGCCGGCATGGATCGCGGGGAACCCCGTTCCTTTTCAGCGCGGGGAGGCGATACTGGCGGGCGGCCCAGGCGGCTGTGGGGCCCGAACTCGCGCGCCTGGTCGGGGGGGGGGGTGTCTGGGTCGGCACTTGGAGGCGTCCGGGGCCTTTCCTGGCTCACCCGGCACCAGGGCAGGAACTGATCTGTGCACTTGGCCGGGGGAGGGGGTGGCTGCGCTGTCCAGGCACGGGGGCTGGTGGGGCTTGGGCTTCTCCGTCTGGGTCCCTGGTAGAGTGGCTAGTGAGGTGATTGCCCTTCCGAGGAGTAGCTTTTTCGTCTGGGTCCCTGGCAGGGTGGGTCAGTGGGGCACCGCTGTCGGGGGCACTGTGGGGTCCTGTTCCGTTTGTGTGGGAAGGCTGTCTGCACTTGGGGGCCGTCTTTGACGCTACCCAGTGACGCCCCTGCAGTTGGGCTCACTCTTGGTTCTTGAGCAGGGCAGTTGGGGCAGAAACTAACAGCTTGTCCCACTGGACACCTTTGGAGAGTGGGAGTGTTTTTGGGGGAAGAAGCTGTGCATGTAGGGGTGGCTGGCATGGTGCCTTTCTCAGGCTGGGAGCCCGTGGTGGGCACCTGGTGGGGAGCTCTGGCCACTGCTCCTGGCCGCCGACTCTCAAACTTCTCCTGGGCGGATTTGGGCCCATCTTGGAGAAGTTCCAGGCGTTTCAGTTCTGCCACCTGGCCTGGGGTGCTGGGGGTGGGGGAAGGCCGCTGTGCATCTTCTTTCAGGTCTGATTTTGGGGCACGTCTGGGGCGGTGGTCAGAAACCTGCTTCTTCCCATTTCAGTTTGTATCATGGCACCCTCTGTCTGTGGTGGGACAGAAGTTGCAGGTGCCCAGTGGTCAGGTCCTGAGGGGAAATGGGTTGGGGGCCTTTCTCCGGAGTCCTTGCCTGGAAAGTGGAGGCTTCATAGTCAGAAGGTGTCTGGGGAGGGGTCTGGTGTCAGGCTCAGGGATGCCCCACTCCCTGCGTGTGTGTGTGTGTGTGTGTGTGTGTGTGTGTGTCTGTGTGTCTGTGCGCGCGCGTGTGTGCGTGTGTGTATTTGTATTTGTGTATACTGGGGATGGGGGGGGCTCAGGCGGGTGAGGAGAGAGACTAACTAGGAAGGAATGTGGCTTTCTTCCTGCCCCAGACTTGTTCAGCACCATTAGCTAAGCTGGGAATTTCTTCCTCTGTTTCGTTCCCACCACTTTCCTGGTGCCCACCCTTCCCGTGCTTCTTCCCCCTTTTTGGGGCAATTTCCTTCCCTGTTCTGGTGTCTCAGTTTCCCCTTCATAGAACGGGGACTTCATCTTTTTTGGAAGAGCGAGTTCTCACCTTGTCAGAAAGATTCCCCAAGGTGAGGCTAAGGCGCCCCTACAGGTGAGGAGGAGGAGGTGGGGCCAGGAGGTGGAGCCTCCCTTCCCTGTGGAATTCTAGCCCTGAGCCATCCTGACTTGTCCTGCAGGAAAGCAGGCTTTCCTAGAGACAGCTGAGGGAGAGCTCATGAGTCATGTAAATGAGGTGAACTTGGTACCTGGTCACTGCGGGTTAGGAGCCCCACCTTCCCTGCCATGCTGCCCTCGCTTGAGCCGGTCGTCCAGAAGGCCTGCCTGTGCGTCCACCTCATGCTGTCATGCTGCTATTTTTAATTTAGGGTGTTGGTTACATCCCCTAGCTAAGCTGGATCTTCCTCATGTAAGGGTGAAGGTATAAGGCAGATTCAAGCTCGTCCCCCGCGGAGCCCAGCTGTGTACGTCACTGTTAATCAGCCAGGAGGGGCTCCCTTGAAGAACTACTCCAAGCCATTCTGGGCGACTTGGCTGGCTGGGCTAAATTTTGGGGGTGACCCAAACTTGCGTTTTTCTCAGAAACTGACTGGTAATTTAAGTTCCTTGGCAGTTTTCATATTTAGTCTTACCTGTTGGGAAGTGTAGTGGACTGAGCTAAAATCGGGGCAGCTTGAGAGCTCTGGGTGCTTTTGGGTGGTGGGCCTGGGAAAAGGGACTTGAAGAACTCGTTTGTGTGACCAGAGAAGTGTATTGGTTGTTAACAGAACCTCACATGCGCAGCTGTCGAGAGCTTTCTACTCTTTAGCACGATGGTTGTATGGTTTGCCAATGGCAGCTTGTGGAGAGGGTTTTTATTTTTACTTTTTAATTGCAAAGGGGCATTTACAAATTCAGATGTGGCAGGGGACTGGAGAGGAACTTCCTGCGAAACTTTCTCTGTGGCTTCAGGGCGCGTGTAATATTAGCGCTGGAGTAGCCCCAGCAGAAGTCCCCCACGGTTTCTCCCTCCAGAGGGGTCTGAAGTCTGAACTGCCTTTGTGCAAACCTGGTAGCCAGCCTGGAATGTAGTGGAAGGTAAAGATGTAGTGATATATGCAGCTGCCACTGTCCAGACTTGAACTTTGTGCACTTTCTCCTTGAATATAAAAACTCAGGTGAGTCCCGAGGTAGCTACTCCTGTGGATCTCCCTGTGATGGGCTACTTCTGGGAGAGAAGAGAGAGGAAGTGTAGACACAACCCATCCTTCCAAGATAGTGTTATGCGCCTGCTCAGAGAGGCGTCCCCTGACCACTCTGAGGAAGTGGCCCTCCCTGGGGCACCTGCCTTGACCACCTGGGTATTTCATCATTGGATTTGGTGGGCTGTGTTGCTTTTCCACTCTTGGATTATAAGCTCCTCCGTGGAGAGGGACATATCGTTCAGGAAAAATTGAGGGCCCAGAGAGGGGGCCCAAGGAGCCTGGGGATTGGAGCCTATCTGGGTTTGAATCTGGCTTTGCCTTCATGAGGCCTTAGGCCAGTGCCTGACCCTACCCAGTCCGGATCCTTCTCCTCACAGCTACGAGGATCCCAGTGCCTGACCCTCTCTGAATTCCAGATCTTTCTTCTGTCAGGATTTGAGGGTCCCCGTGTCAGACCCTCTCTCAGCTCCAGATCCTCCTCTTCTCAGGGCTGTGGGGATCCGTGCCTGACCCTCTGAATTCCGGATCCTTCTTCTGTCGGGATTTGAGGGTCCTAGTGCTTGGCCTCTCTGAGCCCTGGATCCTTCTACTCTCAGCCCTCAGCACATCTCTGACCCCTCCCATGCTCTTAGCACTTGGTGCCTGGACCCAGAGCCGGTCTCCTTCTGGATGTTGGAGTGGAACCTGTGGAGACAGGGAGCCTGGGCTCCTGCATCTGCCTAAAGCTGATTGAGCACTTGGTCTGTGCAGGACCATTGCTCAGGGGCTGGACATTCACCAAGACAGGCCCCTGGTGTCACAAGCTGACATTCTAGGAGACAGATAATGACCAGGGTGGCACAGAACTCCATACGAAGAACTTGTCAGTGGTCAGTATCAGGAAGGAAATAAAATTGGGCAACATGAAAGGGCACTTCCAGGAGATGCTAGAGCTGAAGTCTGCCAGGTGGTGGTGGTGAGGGAGGGTTTCAGGCACGGCGCATGCACAAGCCTTGAGAAATAGGGGGCCTGGGAGGGCATTCCGGCAGGGATGAGGCCAGGTCCAGGTTTGGAGGCAGCTGCAGGGCTCTGTCCCCGGAAGGGTGGGTAGGGAGAGGAGGTGGAGCAGGCCTGTAGCGAATACTCCATGACTGTTCTGGAGCTGTGCTGGGGGTCGCTTGCTGGCTGCTAAGGGGGTGGCTGTGTGGATGTCAGTCTGGCACCGTGGCAGGAGGAGTCTTAATTTAACCTCTATTCCTCTGCCACTGTGAGGCCCTGGGAGGCAGGCTCATCTACTCTTTCTGGGGATGCCCCACTTGGCCTTAACCAGTAATAGCCAACTCTGCCCCTCCTGGCTGTAGACCAGGCCGCTGTAAGCCCTTTGTCCATGCATGTGTCATCTTGACAACCTTGGCGGAGAGGGTAGGTTATTGTTTCTACTGTGCATTGAGGTTAGTTGAGGCTCTGAGGGGCAGTGTCACCTGCCTGAGGTCACTCAGACTATCCTCACTGGCCCAGGCTGCCTCTCGAGTTGGGAGGGAGCCTGAGCCACTGGATACAGCTATGAAAGGGAGTCCCACCGCGGTCTCCATTTCTAGTTGAACGCCAGTGTTCCGGGCTGCAGCGAGCCTAGGTGAGATGAATGGCTGTGCAAATTCCTGAAGTTGCCGGCTGTGACTGTGCTATATCCCCTCCTCCAAGAAACCCTAAAGATGATGATAATTAACACCTGTGGATCGTGCCCCACATGCCAGCACTGGTCTGAGGTGCACATGTTCCTTCGTCTCATCCCCTGTCAGCCCGCCCTGTGGCAGGGAGCGGTTCCCATTTCTCAGGTGAGGAAATGGGCGGAGACTCTGGGAGGCTGAGTCACCAGAAGGAATCTCCCAGCTGGGACAGGGCATTGGGCTCCAGTGCTGTGTATGGCCTGGAGCTCTGCCGCCCCCGAAGGGCTGTGGCTGGGCTAGATGGGCTGAGTGGAGTGGGCTGGCCTGTTGGCGTCAGGACCATGGCCTCCTGTTCCCTGGGCATAGGGGTTCAGTTTGCTTGTGTGTTTCATAGTGGGCACTTGATGGTTCTGGGTGGGATGAGTCTCTCCCAGAAGGTGCTTGTCTCATAGTTGCTTCAAGAGGGTGAGCACCCCGGGGTGTAGGGTGAGTGCTGGTGGTTACAGTAGGAGGCCCTCGAGGCTGTATGTGAGTGGCTGAGCCCAACCTCAGCCACTGTGACCCTTGACTAGGCTTCCAGCTCCATGTTGTTGGACATGGTGATTGTGTGTAAACAGCAGGCTGCTCGCGGAAACCCACCCTCTGTTGACTCATAGGCAAGGCCAGAGTTCACCACCCTTGAAGCAATTTTGACATCATACCCGAATTGTGACATCTCTGGGGAGTCCTTGAAAAACAAGACTGCTTTTCCTGTTCTGCGCAGCTCTGGGCCTGGAGCAGACCCTGGTTTTGGGAAATCTGCTCCCGTGGCAGCAGCCCTGCTTGACACGGCCTGGCAGGGCCCAACCTGGCAATCTGTACTGTGCCTTTGGGGTTTGCCCTCCCCGGGTCCTTCATTTTTAGGGCCTCGCTCTCTCACTCTCTGCCTTTATGACTTTCTCCTTGGTCTGTTACTTGCACAGCCTGGAGTTGTCTGAGATCTCATCACCAGTCATATGTGGCGGCTCCACAGTCACCCAGAGCCCAAAGGGACACTTTTGAGAACAGTCCCCCCAAATGACCTGTGACCTGTAGATGTAGTGAGTGACACAGACAGCCACATCATCTGGTTGTTTTGTCACTTTACTTTTCAATAAAAAAGCTGGTATGCAAATTAACCATCCAGAGGGGAGACCTGTCCCCACACCAAGTGGCCACACTGGAGTCTGATGCTAATTATATCCTCTGGGCCAGGTCCCTCCCCAGCCACGTTGAGACTCGGCTCCCGGCTGAGTCACTGGGTCAGCGGGCGCATTTGTGACTTGCCACAGCCCCTCTGGAGGGGGGTGGGGGCTCGCATGTTTGGGAAGTTTCAGGGGTCACTAAACTCCTGTTTAAAAGAGACACATGTGAAGTTTATTTGTTTTTATTATAAAAGCAGTATAGTTCAGTGTAGAAAACTTGCAAAATACCTAAAAGTAGCAACTCCCATGTGTCAAGGTCGTCGCTGTTGTTGGCACGTCTGCACCTTCCTCTGTCTTGCGTCCGGGCACTGCATCATCACAGTGGTGTCCTCATGTAGTCTTAGGTCTCACTTTTTCCCTGACACTGTATTAGCTCTGTTTTTTGTTGTAATCATAAGCTTTACTTTTTAGTGGCTATGTCTTCTGTGCAGTGTGGACCCTGACAGGTCAGTATTCCTCCAGCACCTTGTGTTCCAGGCCTGTGCTGATCTGGGGATTCCCGGGTGCCTGGTCCTCTGTCCCGTGCTGGGGGCTGTGTAGAGGCACTGAACCGCGATGGGGGGGCGCCCCCAGTGTACCTGTGTGTCCTTGAGCGCAGTGGGTGGGTGCAGGTGCTGAGTGGTACAACTACTGTATGTTGAAATCCAGGCCCCGGAGGGATGTGGTCTGGCCTGTGGGGGTGGATGATCAAAGAGGGCAGGGCTGGAGGTGAGGAGGCTGGGATGGAGGCTCTGAAGGCCTGAGCTGGGGTGGCGCTGGGGGACGGGCAAGGGGACAGATGTGGGAAGTATTTGGGTTGCCACCTGTGCCTGGTTGGGGGAGGTGGACGTTTCCAACTTTTCCTGATTCTGGCCATGTGGCGGAAACGTCTTCACCCGCTCAGCATCACTGACATGCCTGAGCTGGGTTTGTGAAAGTTAGGTTATGCAGGGCTTGAAGAAACGCTGACAGTCGCCTCTGGTCTGGAGGAAAGGTGACTGCAGCCAATTAGAGAGCCACCTTCTGTCTGTGGTGGGTGCACATCATCATCCTCCTCACTGAGGTTGAGATAGAAGACGTTTGTGCACTGCGGCCATGGTGCCGGCTGCAGAGCCCACGTCTTTCTGGATTGCCGTCTTTGTCCTGGGGCATGAATGTCAGAGGTTCTTTCAGATGTCCTGACAAGTGCAATTTGAAGATGGTTTTGAATGGATGTGGTGGCTCTGGAAGCCAACAGCCTTTCTTTTTCCAGTTCTTGGATTGTGGTCTTTGCTCGGAGGCAGTTGGATGCCAGGTGTCCCTTATTGCGATGGTGTTGGCCATTTCTGAACAGTGGGTGCTCTGGACAGAGGGGCTGAACCCCAAGATGGTGTCTGGGGGTCAGCGTCACTCCGAGTCAGCCTCGTGGGCAGGCAGGTGATGCTGTCCAAGCACAGAGAACATCGGGTTGAGGGCCCTGTGCCTGCTCATCACTTCAGCGTTCCCAGACGTGCTCTGAAACAGGCAGCCCTGGAGTAGCTCAGCCCACCTTGGACCATGCTGCCTTTGAGAAATGAATGAGCCGCTGGCCATCGAGGGCCGTGCTTAATCCTCCCGCCACTTCGCTGTCGATGTTCTCCTCCACATTCTTAAGGTAGGGGGCCTGAGGCTCGGTGCAGGGACACCTTCCCCGAGTGTGTGCCCTCCCAGCTACCCCAGTACCTACCCTAGGCCTGGTGGAAGGCGTCAGCTCCTCGCTGTTCGCCTTGCTGCCACTGTGTCCGTCTTAGACACTCAGGGAGGGTGTCCTAACGAGGAGGCGCTTCCCTTGAAGGATGCCACACATTGGGGTCAGGTAGACTGGCTCCGGCCAGCTCCCACTGACAGCCTGGGGGCCTGGGCCTCTGACTCCTCCCCGAGCCTCAGTTTTCCTGGTTGACGCAGCCTATGATATCAGTGGTCCCCCAGGGTACGTGGAGGTCAGACTGGCGAGGCTTGTGGATGCTGGCCGCTCCTGCCCCTGTGCATGTGTCACTGTCCTGCAAATGGCCTGAAAAAGTGAAGCCCTTAAGAATTTACAATATCTACTCCTTTGCCTCTGCTGTCAAGGATTTTATTTATTTTTTATTTTTATTTTATTTTTTGTGAGGAAGATCGGCTCTGAGCTAACATCTGCCAATTCTCCTCTTTTTGCTGAGGAAGACTGGCCCTGGGCCAACATCCATGCCCATCTTCCTCCACTTTACATGGGACGCCGCCACAGCATGGCCTGACAAGCAGTGCGTTGGTGCGCGCCCAGGATCCAAACCGGCGAACCCTGGGCCGCCACAGCGGAGCGCGTGCACCTAACTGCTTGCGCCTCTGGGCCGGCCCCAAGGATTTTATTTTTAAAATAAAGAAATAGCTTTTCCCAGTTTCTTTAGCAGCTTTCTTGCTGGGAAGTCCCCAGCAGTGTGTTGAGGAAGCTGGGCCCTCTGTGCATTCACATTCTTGATCCCTTGAGCCTCAGCTAGCCATGCTGCTGGAATTGGGCAGCAAGCAGGAGCCAGGGGCCAGACAGAGCTGAAGAGGGAAAGAAAGTGCTGGCTGGAGAGACATCGGCCGGGCCTGGGGTGACATGTTGAGCCCACCGAGCTGGTAGCTACTGCCGGCAGAGCGTGAGGGGTCAGGCGTGGCGGCGCCGACTTTGCCCTCAGCTCAAGCTCGTGGGTGTTGGGGAGTCACGTGAGGGCAGCCTCAAGGGGCCAAACCCCCTCTCCACTTGAGAGTGCTGTTGCCCGTGGATGTGAGGTGGGGGTTCCGTGTCCTCCATCGTCCAGCCTGGGCGAGCAGGGCCCTGGCAAAGTTGTGTAAGGGCTGAGTAACTAGGGGCCACCCCTGTCTGCCTCTGCCCTTTCCTGTGCCCCTCAGCCTCTTTCTGGGCAGGAGCAGCAGGACTTGGGGACAAGAGGCCCAAGCAGTTCCTAGCCCACCTCTGCTCCTACCTGGACACTTGCATGTGGCCTCGATGTCCTGTTTATCAGACTGATTTGGCATTTGTTGGTGGGCTGAGGTGGGCCAAGAGCCATTCTGGCCATGGGGGCCCCCATGTCTTGGTGATAGGCAGGCTGGCCAGGCCTCGCCCTTGGGCCCCCATGTCCCCACTGGGGTGGCTGACTGAGGGCATGGTGGTGATGATCACGAGCAATGACCACCAGGAGGGAGAAACACAGCGGGTGATGGGTGGGAGGTGCCCTGGGGAAGTGGGACAGGTAAAACCATTTGGGAAGAGGCTAAGGTTGCTGACATCCGAGTTAGATCTGAGAAAGTGGTCTTGGGAGGGAGGGTGGGGTGACGGAGCAGCCGGAGGACGTGGGAGTGAGGGGTATCCGGGCAGGAAGTTGGGGTTAATGTTGTCATCCGCGGAAGCCCCGACTAAGCCGCTGTGGCTGCGCTGGCCTGCGTGGGTGTAGATGGCTCCAGCCCCTTCCTGGGCTCACTTTGGGGGGCTCGACCCTGCACTGATTTCACTCCACGCATGGATGAATGTTTTTCCTCGGGGGGCTTCGTCCTGTGACAGGCAGGACTGGGGCTGGGGCTGGAGTCGGGGGGGCCTTGGGAGCTGAGACCAGTCAGCTGGAATCTTTACCTAGGATCTCTTGGAGCCTTTTTCTTTTTTTTTAAATTTTTTATTTGTGGTGAAATACACATAACATAAAATGTCCCATGCTAACCATATGTAAGTGTCCAGTTCAGCGGCATTAAGCACATTCACATTGCCGTGCAGCCATCCCCACCATCCACCTCCGGAACTTGTTCATCGTCCCAAACTGAAACTCTGTGCTCGTTAAGGACTCGCTCCCCATCCCCCTCCCCCAGCCCTTGGAACCCTTCATCCTACTTTCTGTCTGTGCGAGTCTGACCCCTCTAGGGACCCCATATAAGTGGAATCACACAGTATTTGTCCTTTTGTGACTGGCTTATTTCACTGAGCATAGTGTGCTCAAGGTTCATCCATGTTGTCATATGTATCAGAATTTTCCTCCTTTTTAAGGCTACATAATGTTCTGTGATATTATATAGAGCATTTTGTTTATCCGTTCATCTGTTGATGGACACTCAGGTTGTTTCCACCTCTTGGTTGCTGTGAATAATGCTTTGAACGTAGGTGTACAAATACCTATTTGAGTCCTTGCTTTCAGTTCTTTTGGATATACACCCAGAAGTAGAGTTGCTGGATCATATGGTCATTGTATGTTTAACTTTTTGAGGAACTGCCAGACTGTTTTCCACAGTGGCTGCACCATTTTACATTCCCACTAGCAGTGCACAAGTGTTCCAGTTTCTCCACATCCTCACCAATACTTTTTCTTTTCTGCTTTTTTATTAGTAGCCATCCCGTTGAGTGGGAGGTGGTCTTGGAGCCTTTAAAATAGACTAAGGTACATATGACTCTCTGAGGAGAGTTAGAGTCTCCTTGGCCTTTGACACCTGCTGGACCATCAGTTGGCTCAGGAGTCCCCTGGTTGTGGGTGACAGAGAACCTGACCCCAGCAGAATGGGGGCATGTTGGCACCCACACTTGAGGTGGGCTTGGGCTCACCTCAGGCCCTGCCTGAGGGAAGATCTTGAACAAGGTCACCTGTGCACAGGAAGATGAGAGGAAGGGCAGGGATATCCAGTGTGGCCCCGCCCTGGATAAGAACTCCAGGCCCAGTGGAGATGACAGTGATGGTGCAGGAGCCCAGCCCAGTCAGGCCTTGGTTCTCTAAGCTGGGAGGGTTAGTAAGTACCATGGGTGGTCTAGAGAACCTGTGGGAGGGGCAGGCAGTGGGGGCTGAGGACCAGGGAAGTGGGGGTGACATGAGCTCTGCCCGGGTGGCTCAGCTTTCCATGACCCCTCACCGCCTCCTGGCCCTGCCAGCGGCAGGACTTTTGTGCCTTCTACTCTCCCTAAAACCAGAGGCCCTGAGGGTGACAGAGTGGGCTGGGCTCCGGCCTGCAGGCACCTGAGGCTGCTGAGCCCTTCCCTGGCCACGAGCTCCAATGGGGTGGAATATCTGCGATTCACACAAAGAGTTTAGCTCTTTGTGACCCATGTTGAACCACAAAGTGACTCTTGTGGAAAACGGGCTTGCTTCCAGGTGTGAAGTAGCCTAGAGGCCCCATGGTCAGGCACTGCCCTTTGGGGGGCTCTGTGTATGCAGGGCTGCACTGTTGTCCTCGCTCCCGCCCTTGTCCTGGCCACGGGGCCTGTGCAAAAGTGTGTGGGAGGGAGGAGGAGGGATGTTTTCTCCTGA
The DNA here is from genome assembly GCF_020826845.1 of Diceros bicornis minor. Classification (NCBI taxonomy): domain Eukaryota; kingdom Metazoa; phylum Chordata; class Mammalia; order Perissodactyla; family Rhinocerotidae; genus Diceros; species Diceros bicornis. The sequence goes on along the minus strand of NC_080759.1, from coordinate 6,141,678 downwards.
CCCCACGGGCAGATGCGGCCTACTTGCCTGGGGATGCCCCTTGCCCCATCCTGCTGCTGCCTCCCCTCCTTCTGCCCTTCCTGGTGGGAGTGGTGCTGCTGGGACCCAGGAGTCCAGGGTGGCCTCAGCTCTTCCCACTGGCCTGAGGAGGGTAAGTGGGTTGGGAGGTTCCTTTTTCCTTTTCCTCTTTCTTTAGACAGTGACTTTTTAGGGGAATTCAGCTTCCTGTTGTGGACCTTGTGGTTCTCCCCACATCTGGAGGGAGTGATTTAAGGGTCCCAGTGTAGCACTTACAACAAGGAGAATGCTCACTGAATTGCATCAGGATAGCCTGGCTCACAGGGGCTGAGAGCAGGGGCGAGCCCCTAGATGGTGGGAGCCTCAACCTGCGACCTCCCCGCCATGTTGTTCTTGAGGTCCTGACAGGCATCCTGTGCTTATCTCCCAGGCTGCTCCGTTTCTCCATGGCATTAGTGGTAAAGCTCACAGGTCCTTGTTTTTAGCGCCCAAGGAAACTGAGTTCTGTCCACTGTGCCCAGTGTCACTGCTGTAGCTGCCAGCCCCCAAACCAAGGCCTCCAGCATGTTTGCTGCTGTGTTAGGTGAACGGAATTGGATAAGGAAGCTGACAAAATGGACTGTTACAAGCACGTTCTCTTTTCAGTGTCAACCTTAGAATCTAAAACACCTTGGTAAACTACAGCCCCAGGGGCAAAGCTGGCCTGCCACCTGTGTTTGTAAATAAAAGTTTTATTGGGACACAGTGGCATCCTCTGTGGCTGCTTTTGTGATATATCGGCAGCCTAGTCTTTGTAACAGCGACTGTCTGGTCTTCAAAGTCTGAGATCTTGACTCTCTGGCCTTTTACAGAAAAAGCTTGCAGGCCGCTGGAGGTCTGGAGTGTTGGGATGTGTGTGTGACAAGAGGACTCCGTGTCTGAACGGAATGTGCCGTCCTGGGCGAAGCTCAGGCCTCAGATCCCTGTCCCCCGTGCTGTGGTGTGCGGCCCTGCAAGCCCGGGCAGATGGCTTGCTGTCGCATCTCAGGGCTGGACTAAGACCTTTCATTTTACCAATGGGATGCCTAGAGGATGGTGGCTGACCCACAATGACATGACATGGTCAGCATAGACGTATCGAGCCTCAAACCCGAGGGTGCCCACTCTGGGGGTGCCCACCACTGACTGCCCTCCTGATTTCATGCAGATTCAAAATGCTTCCCACCCTGCTGGCGAGTCCCTGGGTTTCCAGGAGCTTTTCTTAGGCAGTATCAAGCCTGGCATAGCTTACAGTGGGCCTGGCCTTTTTCTTTGTGACCTGCTGGTGAACTCTGGAAACAGTCACGCGAGGCCTGGGCGGGAAGGGCCAGTGTGCCTGGGCCTGGCGGAGCTGGGAGGGCGGGCATCTGCCTTTAGTTTAAGCTGGGCTCTGGCCACAGCCCCCCGGCCCCTTGGCCTCAGCTTTGTGGGCAGACAGTGCGGCTGGTGGTGTCTTCTCAGGGGAGATTGTGCCCAGTAGGGAGTTGGCTTTTTGCATGATGTCTCAAACATGCGCATCTGGCATGAGGAGCAATCAGATGATGGTGGCTTCAGACGGGTCTCTTCTGTGGAGACAGTGGGCAGCAGGTGTCTCCTCCCCAGGAGTGAGCTCTCCATGGGCCAGGGGGCCTTGGTGAAACTTCTGGAGCTTTCTCAGCTTGGGATGAGTACCATATGTAGATAGATTCTGACCATTGCCATCTGTCAATGATTCTGAGTTAGATACCAGCAGCCTGAACAACTAGGAGAGGGTTTCTCAGGCAGGCCTCTCTGCCCAGGGGCTGCGGTTTCTGAGATCTGTCAGCAGAAATGGCATGATTTTGCTGTTTTTATCTTTCAATGTTGTTTCTCCCTTTTCAGAGTTGGGTGGAACTGTTGAACCGCTGCAGGCTGGGCAGGGGGACCGTGCAGGGGGAACTCCAAGGGGGAATCACATGCAGGACATCCCAGGGCGGGGAGACTGTGGGGAGACGTCTGAGGCAGGGGCAGGTCACAGCGAGAAGAGCGTGTTCCTTCCTCCCCTGGTGACACTATTTTTGGTGTTGGACACTCACAGATGTCTGATTGTTCCAGCAAATATGCTCAGCTCACAGTGGATCTGGCAAGTGGGACAAGGACAGCCAGCGCCGGTCGTCTGTGTCCATCTTGTCTCCAGCCTGCTCTGTGACAAGGCCGACTTTACCTGGGCACAGGGTCCCACAGATCGAGGGCCTTGTGCATAGAGCCACGTGACCCAATGATCTGTACCAGCTCCTCTTGACAGGAAGTGAAGCTGTGTTAAGAAGGATTCTGGGGGCCAGCCCCATGGCTTAGCGGTTAAGTGCACGTGCACGTGCTCCGCTGCTGGTGGCCTGGATTTGGATCTCGGGCGCGCACCGACGCACCACTTCTCCAGCCATGCTGAGGCCGCATCCCACATACAGCAACTAGAAGGATGTGCAGCTATGACATACAACTATCTACTGGGGCTTTGGGGGAAAAAAATAAATAAATAAAATTTAAAAAAAAAAAGAAGGATTCTGAGGTGCTGTCTGGCCCAGAGTATAGGATTGATGATACGTGGCCCCTGGCCCTCCCTGCTCTTAGTCTTGCCATGTAGCATCTCTGTGGGAAGGGTCCCCTTTTGGCTCTGAGCAGAGGAGGTTAATGGCCCTCCAGGTGAGCCTGGCCTCTGAGAGTGGGGCCAGTGAACGCGGTCTTCCGGCCCCTGGGTGTGCAGGGTGAGGCTCACAGGCCATCAGTGGAAATTGAGCTGGTGCTGTGCTGCAAAGGCATGAGGCTTAGGGCCCCTCCTCCCCAGGGGTGAGGGGCGGCTTGTCAGGGTCTGTGCGCCAGAGCTGTGGCTCTGATTGCACTTCGTCCTGGGATCTTCACACGGCTCCTGCTGCTTGCTTCTCCTCTTCCTGGTCTTGGTCTGTCACGTGTGAATTCACTGAGGCCTGGACACTTTCAGGTGACAGGAATTGCCAAATGTGTGATCTGCTGGGCACAGCTCAGCCTTGGTGAGTGGCTGGTCTGAGTGGATGTGGCTCCCAACCTCCGTGCCCTCTTCTTGGGGCTCCTGGTGCTGTTCCTGGGGCTCAGTCGTTCAAGAGCAAGCACGCCACATGCTGTAGGTGTGGGCATCCCTCTGTTGCGTGGCTCAGGGGGCAGGTGAGCTTGGAGTTGTTGCAGGCAGGTCACTGGAAGATGCAGGACACAGGGACCATGACTAGGGCACTGCAGCAGGACATCTCGAGTTGGCTGAGCTGGGGCTGATTCTGAGCTAGCCTGCAGACCTGGGGAGGCTGCCCACTGCCCTGAGTTCATGTGGGTGCCCAGCAGGCCTAGGCACAGAGATTCCGGCTGTCTGAGGTACTGTCCTTTGGACAGCTGAGGGCCAGGGCCAGGGGCAGGTTGTATTGTTTCCAAACCCTCGCTGGTGTTGAGTGCACTGGGCTGGGCAGCTGCAAAGTGCAGACCAGGACACAAGCCTAGGGGGAGTCGGGGAGAGTGGGCTGGCTGTACAGTGGCGTCACCCTCTGGGCCTCATTTTCCCCCCTGCAGGGTAGGGGTCATCGTTATGTTGTGGGGTCTGTGCCTGCCTACAGACCCCAGGAGACTGTCCAGGAGAATAGTCAAGGCCTGCGGCGTCTCTGAAAGGCAGGAATTTGTTCCTCCTTTGCTCCTGGTCAGAGCCATGGGCCGAAGGTCTCCTGGGTGCAGGCATCACAGACCCCAGGCCAGCTTGCTCCTTGGGCGCTCAAGGCTGCAGGGTCTGTGTGGGCCCTCAAGGCCTGTCAGCTGGACAAGTTGGTGGCAGGACTTGGTGGTGGCTGTGGGGCGCGTCGCAGAGTGGGCAGGTTCTGACGTAAGTAGCATCTCTCATGATATCCTGCAGGGCGTGTTGGAGGTAGGGAGCGGGCACAGCTCACTCGCAGACACCGCGCAGACACTGCTTGGCCTTCGCCAGGATGCAGCCTGGAGAGCTCCTTTTGTCTCAAGTTGGGCCTCAGGATTTTCGTTGTTACTTATTAATCCATGGATTTACCCCTGTGGATGGTGCTAGGCTCACCTCAGGTCTGATGGGTGGGGTGAGGAGAACCAGAGGCTGAGCCTAGCAAGCTGACCAGTTCTGACGGACAGGCATCGCTGCTCTGAAAACTGGGCCTCCAGCCTGAGGGTACTGAAGCCTCTAGCAGCTTCCCCTTCTGCCCAGTAGCGGATGAACGTGACAGAAGTCAGATGTGCACAGCAGTTTCACATTGGAGTCCAGGAGAAATCCTGAAGTCTGCGGAAAATTTAGGGGAAACGTAGAAAAGCAAGCCCCATGTCATGGTTTTCACTCAAGATGTGCGTTGAGATTTTTGTAACCTGGAGACTCATAAGATTGCATTTAAGAAACAAAACAGGAGTGGCATCAGTCAGCAGTAGGCAGATCGCTCCACGGAGTGGCCAGCTTCCTGCCCCGCACCCGCCTGTGGGGCCAGCCCTCAGCCCTCTGTGCCGCCCCGGCCTGTCTGCACATCACCCAGGGCCTGAAATGGGATGTGTGTGCGTCCTCTGTGCACTGTGGCCACCTGGCGAGTCCTCCCCAAACTCTGAGGCCCAGAGCGCCTGTCCTTGATCTTGGCCAGGCTGCAGCCCGGCCTTGTGTGACAGCCAGGTAACCAAACACGCGTCCCAGCCCCGGAGCGCCTGGTACTGTGCTGGGCAGTGTGGGTCCCGAGTGAAAAGCGACGGTCCCATGGGCTCTGATCCAACCTACAGGCCAGGAGGGCTCCCCGGAGAAGCAACATTTGCTGGAACCCAAAGGAAAAGTGGAGTTCCTGGGCTCCCGGGCCAGTGGTGAGGAAGAGCCTACACCCTAGGAGGCCGTGTCAAGGGAGAAGCCTGGCCCTTTCCTGCGAATGTCAAGGTCAGGGTGACAGGTCAGAGTGTCAGGGAGGGTGGCCAGGGCGTGTGGCACCGCAGGGCAGTGAACTTCAGGAAACAGCGTGCTTTGCTTGCACCTTACTTTTCCTCCAGGTCTTCATGGGCCTCTCCCTTCCCCGTCCCTTCCCGTCTCTGCTCAGAAGGCTCTTCTTCCACGTGTCCCTAGCACTCAGCATGTCCCCTGAGGTGTGCGTGTTCCTGTCCCAGCGTCTGAGACCACATCGGCTCACTGGAGGAGTGTGGTGAACCGTTATCAGATGAACATATGGTGGGGGCCATGTCGAGGAGGGACACAGGTCCTGTGTGATTCTCTCGTCCACCTCACTCTGCATGGTCTGTTCTGTCGCCTCCAAGGGTGGCCATCCTGCTCCGGATCCAGATCCGAGCAGCTCAGCTCCCTCAGTAGAGCCCTTGCCTGGAGCTGTGACTCTCCTCTGTGTGTGTATGGGGGACTCTCCTCACTTGCTTGTGTCTGATTTGCTTCCTTCGCTGTTCTCCAGCTCTGCCAGATTCCTTTCCCAGAAAATAAAGCCCTGCCACCTCCTTTTCACCCACGTTGTCCCGGTTCCCACCCCACAGTGGTGGTGTTCCCTTCCAGAGCTCCACGAAGGCACTCTGGAGCTGTCCAGAGCAGTGGCCCGTCCCCCAGGGCGCACAGTGCAGCTGCATGCCCTCTAGAGCGGCTGCTCACGGCACCTTCCCGGTTGTGGGCCTGGGTCTGCCTGACTTGCTACACTGATTTGAACACTTTTATTTTTGAGATGGGTTCCCTTTTTACCAAGTAAAACCAGGTGTAAAGTGCCACTTTACAAAACAGGTGACAGGGGCAGCTCTGGTGGGGGCCAGGTGGGGCCCGGCTCTACCTGGAAGCTGGTGGCCCTTGGTGAGTTCTTGGCTTTGTGGGGTCCTGGGCAGTGCTCCCTGATAGGGCGCTCCCAGATTGTAGCCTCAGGGCCATATGCCTGGAGCCCTGGCCTGTGTCGTTACCAGTGACCAGGCTCATGCCCACGTGTTGGCTAACCTCACCAGCCTGCTGAGTGACTTCCCCAGGCAAGGGCTTTTGGATTCTGCATTTATAGGCACCAAACTTCTTCCTTAAGTTGGCTCAGAAGCAAAAAGACAACGTGTTTCCTTGCAGAACACTGACCATGCTGCACACCCCACATTCCCACTCCTCTGCCCTGGTGATCTGTGATGTGACAAGTGGCAGGTGTCATTGCCGCTGGGTGCTCTTCTCGTCTCCACGCCCCGCTGCCTCCTCGGCCTCTTCAGTTGTCTTCCTTTAAAATGGAGTTTTGGGAAGCCCCACGTTTGGGGTACTGAAACATCCTTGGTGGGGACATGTGACCTTTCAACTCTATAACACTTGCTCCTAATCTGGCTGGTTGCAGGATTTTCCTTGGGAGTGGTGGTGGTGGTCCCTGTTAGCAGAATTGACTCAGGCCAGCTCACTCTGGGTTCTGGCTGCCTGTCGGCAGCACCGCCATCACCTGCACATCATGGGGTGAGTGCCTGCTGCTCACTGGGGCCTCAGCGGGGCTACAGTCGGCACAGGCCTGCTCCCCTCACCTGGGATTCCCTCCATCCCCTCCTGACTCACTTTTGTCACACCCACGACTCACGGAAAGTGCTCTGTCAGCATAGACAGCTCTGTTTGTGGTCACAGCTCCCGGAAGCCTCTCTGCACCAACAGGCATGGGGCCTGCCCTGTGTTCTTGTGGCTTGTCACCCCAGGGTAGCTGTGTCTGTTCCCTGGGTCCCCTCCTGTCCTAGAGCCCTCATTCATCTCTGGCTGGCAGACTGATATCAAGCCCCAGCGATAGGGGCCACTCTCAGGGCCTTCCTGTCCCACAGAGCTCTGAGATATTTGGTGGCCTAACATGGGACTTCTTCCACCCGTTACAAACCTCTTGTCTCAGCCAGCCGGGTGGCGGTGCCACTTGGTGCTGCTAGAGGATGTTCGTGGGTGGCGATGCGCAATTCCTGATTCCTGTTCGTGCGTCTCCGGTGCTTAAACCACCCTCATAGAGCGCCTGAGACCCCACTGCCCAGGCCCCAGTGTTCTCTCCTCCTCCTCGACTGCCAAGGGCCTTTCTTTGGAAGTCTCCACTCCAGTGTCAGTGCCCTTGCTGCCTCCCCTCCCTCCTGCCCACCGAGGGGCATGCTCCCAGAGCCCAGGATGCTCCCCAAGGAAAGAGTATGTGTGGAAGGGCCGGCACACACCAGGCCTTCACTGCGAGCCCGTGGTTTTGATCAGGACTTCCTTTTGCTGGATCAGTGGTTTCTGACTTTGTTTTGTTTTGCGTGGCATGGCCAGCTCTTGGGCCCCAGCCAGGTGTGTCAGACAGGCCAGTGGGAAGCCAGGTGTGTGGAAGCCCAGCCTGGGAGGATCTCCTCCCTGTGCACATCCTGCTGAGGCCCGCCCCGTGACTCCTGTCCATCCTCACCTGCTCCACTGAGCAACTAGCTCCTGGCCCAAGATGCTCGCCCAGCCTGACCACACAGGCCCGAGGGAAGGCCTGACTTGGAGCTGCTGCCCTGTGTGTCGTACTTTGTTCCCGCACCCAAACACTGGCCGATCGTTCATGCGGCCTCTGCAGGCTCGTCCCAGTGTCTTTCCCACTTTCTCTCGCACACCAGATTATCTGATTCTTCCTAATTTTGTGGTAGTGCTGGGCAAAAATGGTATCTTGTTCTCATGTGTTTTCCTGGTGGCTTCTCATGTGTTTTAGCCACTTGCACTATCTTTTCAGTTTGCACCGTATCTGTCACCATTCCCTGTGGTTGGGTTGTCTTTTAATGGGGCTCCCTCCAGTGTAGGTTGACCCCAGTGGCTCTCTTGCTGGGAGCCAACTGAGTGCTGTCTGCTGGCTGCGCGGGTGATGGCATATCGGTGTGCTTGTTCCTTCTCCCAGGTGGGATCCACCGTACTCCTGATGGAACAAGGTTGCATCTCCTGCTGTGAGTTTTGGCCCGAATTGGCAGCTGGAAGTTGTCCTGGCAGTCCCCGTGGGTCCTGCCTCCTGTGAGTGCCGCTGACTCATAGGCTCTGCTCTGGGGAATTATTATTTATTTATTTATTTTTGTGAGGAAGATTAGCCCTGAGCTAATATCCGTTGCCTATCCTCCTCTTTTTGCTGAGGAAGATTGGCCTTGGGCTAACATCCGTGCCCATCTGCCTCTACTTTATATGGGACGCCGCCACAGCACGGCTCAACAAGCAGTGCGTCGGTCTGCACCTGGGATCTGAACCTGCAAACCCCGGGCCGCCGAAGCGGAGCGTGTGAACTTAACCACTACGCTACCAGGCCAGCCCCTGCTCTGGGGAATTAAATGTGTGACTTAGAAACACTCAGATCCTATTTTTAGGCTATTTTCCAGGGTCTTGGATTTGCTTCAGTTTATGTCAGGAACATATTAGTGAAAAAACTAAAGCCACACTAACACATGGGAAAATTCTAAATTCTGTATGGCCCCCGAAGGTTCCCAAAGTTGGTTCACATACATATCGCATTCGAGCCCACAGCCGCTGACTTTGGGAAGTAGGGGTGGTCTGTTAGGGCCGCTGCACTGGGCCCCATGAGGCGCTGCCTGGCCCTGGGCAGAAGGAGGGCTCGCTGAGTGGTCCGGGCCCCTGCACCATGCTGACCTCTTCAGGGATGAGGATGAGCCGTCTATCAGTCCCAACACATAGCTGCTTCCTCAGAGGAAGCCCTCGGTTTCTCCTCTGTCCCTCCATCCCTCCATCCTGCAAGGGCAGTTTCCGTTTCTACCTTTGTCAGAGTCAGTTCCTCGAGGAGGAAACTGCTGACAGTTCCTGCTTGGAGAAAACTGGATTCACTGTGTAGGATTTCAAATGTCGTGACCGGAGGGTTGATGGGGCAGCTGTTAAAGGAATCCCTGACAGACAGGCGTCTGCATGGTGAGCGCTTGGTGCCGTCTGAGGGGGTTCAGTCAAATGTTAAACCCGCATTGTGGTCCTTACGGCGATACCCACCACGTGCATGACAGATGTGGGAACACAAGCATGGCCAGTAGTCACGTTTTGCTTAAATGAGCACTTATTATTATTGGCTTGTTATCACTTTGCTAAACATTATTTGAGGTCGTTGAGACAGTTTTGGGAAAGGTTCCGTGGTTCTAATTGTTCCCTCAGTTTAGGGGGCAGGGGTGCTCCCTTTGTCAGGGCCTCTTCCATCATCAGCCATCCTTGGTGGGGCCTTCTGGTGTGCCCAGAGTCCCTGAGCGTTCTTTCTCCCAGCCCTTGTCCCCTGTGGCCTGTCTGATACACTGGTGGGAGAGTAGATGCAGGGAGGTTGCACGGCCGTGGTGACCCCTGCTGTGCCCTGTGGGGTTGGGGGTGTAACCTCACTGGGTCCTGACTGCAGCCCCTGAGAGGCAGGAATTGGGTGGTTCCCATTTTACAGATGAGAAACTGACCAGCGCAGGCATGAAATCCCTCATCACCCATGGCCACATGGCGGCTTAGGGTGGTCTCCCTGACCCTCGTGGCCTCCCATGCTTGTGTCACAGTTTGTTTTTGTTTTTTAAAGAATGTTGCAATGCTTTATTTTCCAGCATTCAGAAACTTAGAGGCAGGAGCTGGAGGTCACGTGTGTGGTAGAGCTCATTTGTGCTGTTCTGTATGTTGTTTCAGCAGCCTAGTGAGTTAGACCGCTACCCCACATGACCAAGCCAGAGAGGTCCAGTATCTTACTTAGGTGCCGCAGCTTTTAAATGGCAGATCTGAAGCGGAAGCGAATCTTCTGGTCTCAGCTCCTGGGCCCTGAGACAGAAGTTTTGCTTTCAATTCCCAGCAGCTGTGGGTGGCCCCAGCGTAGCGTTCCTGTTCTTAAGCCCGTGGTTCCCTGTTGCTGTTGGGGCCAGGTGATTGATGTGGAAGCCGGGCAGGTGCGCTGCTCCGATCTGCTGTAAGGAAAGGTCAGGACACCTTCAGGCGCTGCTCCAGCTTTCAAGCCAGGCCTGGCCCTTTCCTCCAGTTGGGGCTGGGCTTGAGTGGCCTGGGGTGGTATGGAGGAGGGGCCTGGACCTCCGGGGTTTCAGCGCCTTTCACTTTGTCATTCCTACACATGTCTGTTCTTAACCCAGGCCCTTGGCTGTGTGATGCCTGCTCGCCTGCCCGGGGCAGGGTGCTGGTGTTGTGAGGCTGGACCAGCTGAAGGCCGTGACGGCCCCAAAGTTAACCAGACCTCTTATCCTGGTTGATTCTGGGTCCCTAGCCTAGAAGTTCAGGAAGAGTTGGGATTGTACTGTGCGGTCTCACTGCCGATACACGCGACTGTCCAGCCCCAGCAAGGCAGTTCCGTTTTCCTGTCCTAAATAGACAGACCTTCTGGCTTTCCTCTGGCTGAGGCAGCCGCCGCCTGGAGTCCTGCCAGGGTCTGCTTCTGTGATGGCGCAGATCATAAGCTGCTCCTGAAATCTCGTTTCAGGCCTGAAATAAAATGGTTATAATGACCCGGGGTTGATGAGCAGGAAGCTGGGAGACTTGATCTTTCCTTCTAGGTGTTTTGTGTTGCTGAAGTGATGTTTGCTCACTTGGAAGACTTGCTGTCATGGCCACAGTGAGAGGCTGCTGTGTTGCCTGCTGCACCCCAGGCCTTGGCAGGGGCCTCCTCTTGTCACTGGGCGGGCCTCACTGTCCCTCCTAAAGGACTATGCCTTTCTAGTAATGTTTTCAAAAATTGCTTCTCACATCTGACCTGGTTTTATTTCTCCTCAAGCCCAGGAAGACGGGCTCTGTCACCCACAGGAAATAGAGGAAATGCTCTGGGCTTGGCACGTGACGTGGTCTTGTCAGGCCTGGCCCAACAAGCAGCTGGGTAGTTGTGCTCTCCCATGTCACCCCCCTGGGACATGCTGCTGGTTCCCGAGCTTGGCGGTTGCTCTTGCTCTGTTGTTCACCCAGATTAGAAATGCTCCAGGAGGCTCCTGGCTCATTCAGAGTCTCAGCCAGTGTTGCTGTAGAGTCAGCGCTTGCAGAGTAGTTTCGAGATGAAGCAGGGGCCCACCTGCCCCCGGGGGCTCAGTGTAGCTCCCCTTCCCTCAGACATGTACGTCACTCGCTTGAGCACGGTCCTCACAGCTCGTGGCCAGCACGTTCTGAACTTTGGCTTGGCAGTGCCAAAAGACTCCTGCTTGGGGACCCAGCAAGGCTGGCTTGGAGTACTTTTTCCCTTGTCATGGGGTGCAGGCATGGCCGAGCCTCAGTTTCCCCCTCTGTAAGGAGGAAGTGGTCACACCTGCCCAGGAAGTTGTGGGAGACTGAGGGGAGCATGTAGTCAGTGTAGGGGAAACTGAGGCACGCAGGGTCAGCCTGCCTACTCCCCACCCCAGTGCAGACTGCTCCAAACTGGCCATGCAGGGGTTTCTGCTGGCTCAACCCAGGGCTGGGAGCCCTCTTTTGCTCCCCAGTGGGGCAGCCACTACTGGCAGCCCAGTCGCTGCCTGTCACTCTGCATGTCGTGTCTCAGCAGCCGTGAGGCCAGCCTCTCTGTTTGGAGTCCCCCTGCCCTCCTCCCTCCGCTGCCTCTTGTTCTGCCCTGCATTGGCCCAGGACACTGATTGATGTGCATGTGGGGCCTAGCCCCTCCCCTTTGGACGCCCAGACCCTTCTCCCCCTAATCCCTCTTCCCAGGCCTGGTCTCCCCTGAGGTCTATGCCGCCTTCTGGTCTCATCTCAGTCCTCCCTTGGGGGTCCCCTCGTGTCACTCTGTTGTCCACTCTGAAACCGTGCCGAGGGGCCCCAGGCGGGTACGACCACATCTGTCCTGTTGACTGCTGGGTCCCTGCCTCCTGCCTGGGTCTTCCTGGCTTGCCATAGTGCTTCTGCTGTCGTCTTTTTCGACTCTTTAAGTCCTAGGTGTGGTGATTCTACTGAGTGGAGCCGTCCAGGCACTGCTGGCTCAGGGAGTGGAGGAGGGGGAGGATTCCAGCTCGGGCACGCGTGGGGCTGATCCAGCTCTGAAGGCTAAGAAGATGCTGGAAGATGCAGTGACCTGGACTGGCACCCAGAATGCTAGTGAATGAGCCCTGTAATTGGCATGGGGTGCAGGAGGGAGTCACACTGGGCACAGATAGGGAGTCAGAAACTTTCCTTTGTGGCCTTTAGTGCCAAGTGGCAGAGAGGAGGGACCAGGCCGCGGTAAGGTAGAAGGACCTGAGGGGTCTTCAGGAGGGCCTTTGGTCTTTATGGACCTACCTGCCGTGGGATGGATTTCTGGTATTGATTTTTGTTTCTGACTATCTGCTTGGGATGGGAGGCTGTGAAATCACTATACTGTGCCCTTGTAGGACAGGTCACCTCTCGGCGATCTCTGGGATTTTCCCCACTGGAGGGCATCTGTGTGCTGGGACCAGAGCAGACAAAAAGCTGTGAAGAGTGGTCTGTGACCCAGCAGGCTTTTACAGGCTGCAGGGTGAAGGAGGGCATTTCCCGGGGACCAGGTGGCCAGTGACCCCTCTCCCCATATCTGCCGTGGTCATCCTGCGTGCCCTGTCCGTTGGGTCACAGTGGTGGGTTAGAGATGGAAAAATATGTCACATTTATGTTGTTCCATCCTCTAGAGGGGTGTCTTGCTCCCGTTTAACTGTCTTCATTTTCCACCCAAGATGAAGCCCCATGCCCTGCATTTGGGGGAGGCCGGCCCTCTCTGCTCTGATCAGTAGCTTCGGCCTTGGAGGGGACAAAGGTGTCAATATGCTGCCTGGAGCCCAGGACGAGCTCTGCAGAGCCGCGGTACAGAAAGGGTCTTTTCTGGAAGGTGCTGGACAGAGCTTCCCAGCACGGCCTGGTGGGCAGCTCTGGTGACTGCAGCCTCTTCTCATCACCCTGGTCTCTGAGCCGCCTCTGACTGTCTCCTGCCTCTTTCCTTTTTAATTTCTCAGACAAATCCCTGGGTTTGTAGAAATTGCTTTCCTTAATTGGTTCAAGCCCTCCCTCTCTTTTTGGTTACCGTTGTGGTCTGGTCTCGATACGGAAGGTGAAGGTAGCCTGCACTCGCCGCTGCTTGTCCCTGTCAGCTTCAGATACCATGTGGGATGAGGAGCAGCAGCCTGGCGAGGTCAGCGTGTGGCCCGGCCTGCACTGTGAGGTACTCAGAACTGCTTTTCATTTTGGGGGTGGGAGGGGTTCTCAGGAGGAATCATGAGAGGAGGGAGGGCATGTACTTGTCCCAGCCTTTCCTGGTGTCATCTCAGCCTGGTCAATGGAGGCTGAGCCGAGGCCAGTGCACAGGTGCTCCCTGCCGGGGGATATGGGGAGATGGGGCAGGAGGGACGGCCACTCCAGGGAGCGCAGTGTATGCCAGCCTGGAACATGCAGGGGTTGGGGGAGGTGCCCGGGGTGAGAAAGGGAGGCTCAAGAGAAAGGCCGGGTGGGGGCCGGGCTGGGGCGTTCATGTCCAGTGTTCTCTCAGTCACGTGATGTCTTGTGGCGCCACCTGTACCTGTATTCGTGATAATAGTGACGTTATAAATACCTGGAACCGGATGCTGCAGAACGGCTGTGTGTTCCCTGCTTCATGGAGACCTCCCTGCCCCGTGGGCACCAGGAAGCACCGTGGGCACCAGTCCCCCAGCAGCACTGGTGTGGGGGTCAGGGTGCTGATGTTGCAGGCCTGAGCTAGCATTTTATGTGGCTTATCTGGTGAGTCCTCACCCCAACTTTTTGAGGCCAGGAGTAAATATTGGTTCAGAAACAGCGGATTAATCAGAGCTACCTTTTTTTTTTCTTAACTCCGCCATCTTTATCAGCACTTTCCCAGTCGGGCCATCCAGGTCCAAGCCCAGTTTGAGGTAGCTCCTGGTAAATCAGTGAGTCGTGGGTGGGGGCGTTGGCCCTTTCTGGGCATAGATCCCTCTCAGATGCCTGCACATGTAGAATTACCAAGGAAATGCACCACACAGAGAGTGAGTAAAGCATTAAAAAGAAACCTGTGACCTAGTAACAAATTTACTATGTTAATGTGTTAAGTGATGAGATGTAGCAGCAGATCTAATTGCTGTAGTTTTTAAGTACTGGCGAGCAAAACTGGCATTTGAAGACATCAGCACAATAGCATTCAATGCACTGAAGTGTATCAGAGTCGATGGTACTCATACAATGGTAGTTTGTTGCCTATGTTTGTAACTGAAGGAATCCTGGGCGGGGTCCTCTGTAAGCTGCTGTGACAAAAGAGGAAGCTTCTGGGTCTCACTCTTGGACTAGGGCTCCTCGGAGAGGTGGGCAACCCCATGGCTATGGCTGGAGCAGGCCAGGTGGAGCCTGGAGCCTTTTGTGGTGCCAGGATGTCAGAGAGGGCTCAGAGGAGGGCGGGGACAGGTCAGGAGCCAGCGCCAGGGGCCCCAGGGCCAGCCTGGTACAATTTGAGCATCAAGATAATTAAGGACTGTAATGTGTTTGAGACTTTTGCAAAAGGCAGTCCATGAGTCTGTCTGTTTTAGGGTTCTCCAGAGAAACAGAGCCACTGGGGGCATGGAGACTTATTTTAAGGAGTTGGCTCACGCAATCATGGGGGCTGGCAAATCAGAAGTCTGCAGGGCAGACTGGCAGGCTGGAGACCCAGGGAAGAGCTGATGTTGTATCTCTAGTCCAAAGACAGTTTGGAGGCAGAATTCCTTCTTCCTCCAGGAGACCTTGGTCTTTTTTCTCTTCAGGCCTTCAGCTGATTGGATGAGGCCCATCCACATTATGGAGGGTAATCTGCTTTACTCAGAGTCCACTAATTTAAATGTTAATCTCATCTAAAAAACTCTTTCACTGTAACATCTGGACTGGTATTTGACCAAACAGCTGGGTTCCATAGCCTAGGCAAGTTGACACATAAAATTTACCATCACACTGCCGAGGGTAAGCAAGTACAGTAGTCCCCCCCCATCTGCAGTTTCACTTTCCACAGTTTCAGTCATCTGTGGTCAACCGTGGTCTGGAAGCAGATGATCCTCCTTCTGACATATCATCAGAAGATCAGTAGTAGCCTAATGCTATGTCACAATGCCTGCGTCATTTCCCTGACTTCATCTCATCACGTAGGCATTGTATCATCTCACATCATCACAAGAAGAAGAAGGGTGAGTACAGCACAAAAGGATGTTATGAGAGAGAGAGAGAGACCACATTCACATAGTTTTCTTTTTGTGAGGATGATTAGCCCTGAGCTAACATCTGATGCCAATCCTCCTCTTTTTGCTGAGGAAGATTGGCCCTGGGCTAACATTCGTGCCCATCTTTCTCTACTTTATATGGGACGCTGCCACAGCATGGCCTGACAAGCAGTGCATCATTGCGTGCCTGGGATCCAAACCTGCGAACCCTGGACCGCTGAAGCGGAGTGCGTGCACTTAACCGCTATGCCACCGGACTAGCCCCTCACATAGTTTTTATTATGGTATATTGTTATAATTGTTCTATTTTATTATTAGTTGTTGTTACTCTCTTACTGTGTCTAACTTATAAATTAAACTTGATCATCGGTGTGTATATATAGGAAAAAACATAGTATATATAGGGTTTGGTACTCTCCATGGCTTCAGGCATCCACTGGGGGTCTTGGAATATATACCCTGTGGATAAGGAGGGGCTACTATAAGTAAATGAATGAGGAGAGGGAGGGCTCCTGCTTATGGTGGGATGCTGAGAACGGCAGAGACAGGACCTGCATTTTATAGTCCCCACTGTGAAGCTGTAGATGGCGGGGCTGAACCTGGGCTGCAGGTGGGGAATAGGCATCTGCTGTGAGCTGCCTGGGGAGAAGACAGACTGAACAGGACGGCCTTGCCTGGGTGATCAGAGTTAACAGCCCCATGAGGGCGGACAGACCCTGCGTTTCTTGGGGTGGGGTGCCATAGGGGGCCACAGTCACCTCAAGGCACAATGCTGGAACACACAGTGAGGTTCATCATGGATCGTACTAGGCAGACTCAAAATGCGGCATGCTCTAGTAAAGAAAGGGGGGGTTCTGTGTTATCCAAAAATGGCAATGCCCTAAATGTCATTGAACAGCCAAGAAACTTCCAGATTAAAGGTGGCTGACAAGACTAGATGGTGCTGTGTGCCATTCTCCGTGTGAGAGGGAGAGCGACGCAAGGACACCAGTGAGCCAAGTGGCAGCGTGGAAGGCGGACAGTGGTGCAAGCCGTGCCATCGATAATGAACATAGTGAGGCTGGTGTGTGGTTATGGAGAGAATACCTTTACTCCTTGGAAAGCCGCTGAACGTTTAGGGGTCAAGGGGGTGACGTGGGCAGCTCGCTCTCACGAGGTTCCTCACGTGGTTCAGGAAAGCATGTGTGTGCACCTAAATCTGTATATAATGGTGTGCGTTTGTGCGTAAGGGGAGAGAACCACGTGCTTATGGTCAGGTGGGGAAAACTTAAAGGCAGGGCCTGTGGGGTTTCAAGGTATTTGAGTGTTCTTCATGCTATTGTAGCTTTTCTGTGAGTTCAAGATTATTGCCAGATTGTGTCTAGGAGAGATAGCTCGGCAGGGGCGCTTACTCCCTGCTCTCGGAAGCAGCGTCTCTCCTGCTGCATGGTGTGGTCAGGGCTGGCCCCTGGCTCCACTCAGCAGGCGTCTGAGCCCCAACTCGGATGATTTGGTACCAGGCTGTCGGCCCTGAAGACCGGCAGAGAGAGGACAATACTCCCTGCTCCTGGGACTCACCTTCAGGTGGGGAGAGCCCAGCCCAGCACAGCGGTCAGGGAGACGCCCTCAGCTGGTGCCCTCAGGGGTCCCAGTGAGCACGCCTGGCAGGAAGCCTTTCTGAGGAGGCCTCGATGAGGTTGAGGATCCAGTCAGTGGATCTGGGGAGGAATGCCCTGGACGGTGGCACAGGGGTCACACAAGTGCTGGGGTTGAGTACTGTAAAGGGGGCTAGCGTGGGCCCCCGGGGCTGCAGGATGTGATCTGATGGATGCTGTACAAGATTGAGGCCCCTGCAGGGAGACTAGGAGGAGCTGGTGGAGCTGGCTGGGAAGGGCACAGGCCTCGATGTTGGTGGGCGGGCGAGAAGGTCCACGCTGGAGGGAGTGTGGTGGGAGTGAGCCACAGCTGATGTGACGGGGACGGGAGCAGCCGAGGTCTGCCCGGCCTGTGCTGCTCTCCTGAAATCTCTCCACAGCAAGGACATTGTTCGATTTTACAGAATTTGAGAAATATTCTTCTGAAACTCCTAGGATTGTTGGAGCTGGAGCTCATGGAGGGACTCCTGCTCGCTTATGTCTACACTCTTTTCTTACCTGGAGCCACAGTTTGCTCAGCAGAACTCCAGCTGCCTCCTGGTTTCTGGGGTGCATCAGCTTTTAGGCAGATACATGGTACTTATTTTGTCACTTGGAGCCGAGATCATTTGCTTTTGTGTTTAGACAGGTGACAAAATCTTCTGTAAAAAGATGGCTGGCGGTTTCAGACTTCTGGCTCACTTGTGCTTTCAGGGCAAGGCTCTCCTCCAGCGAGCTGGTTAAGGAAATTGGATCTGCAGGAAAGGGAGTGCCCTGTGCACCTCCAGCCGAGGACGCTGGTTGACCTGTCAGGGAGGGCGACAGGAGCGTTTGAAGCAGCGTGACCCCATTTATGTGGAAGGGAAGACAGTCAGGAGAAAAGACACATCCCAAAGTAGCAGAGGGCCAGCTGCCTCCTTGTTTGGGGATGGTCGTGGGTTCCAGTGTGTGCTTTGCCACTTACTGAGCCGGTGGCCTTGAGCAAAGTGCCTGGCTTCCCTGAGCCTCAGTTTCTTCATCTACTTGAAGCTGGTCCTGCAAACGTGGCCTTGTCCATAGGAGGTCCCCACAGTCAGGCTCTTGAGGGTCAGTGGGCTCTGAGCACCTGGCAGAATGCACGCTGCTCCTGCCCTGAGAGAGGCCAGCATTGCTGCCCTACCTGCTCTATGGGAAGAGCCCAATTTGGTGACTTCTCATTGGGCTCTTTGCTCTGAGGGATGATCATCTTTCTGGGGAACGGTCAGCCAGTGGATCTTGGTGGACCCTTTGCATGACCTAACCCAAGAACAGGGCTCATCCTTTGTGTGATGGAAGCCAGGTGGCCACCGATGTGTGTAGAGAGGCGACCTGGGACGAACCTTACTCACTCTCACCTGTCGGGGGCCCTTGGGCACGTTTCTCAGAACTCCGGGGTGGTGAGGGTGGTTGAGGATGCCCACCCTGCTGACTCGCTCTAGCTGGCCCGTCAGTGCTCAGAGGGGCCTGCTCACCACTGGGCGATGGCAGCAGGCAGAAGCCTCTTGAAGGGTAAGTCTGAAGCCGGCGGCTGGGATTACAGCTGGATAGGCAGCCAGGCTCTGCCACCCTGCACTCCGCGGCTGCTGAGTGTCCAGAGTTTGGAGGTCCAGGAAGGTCCATTCCAGGAAGGCTTGTTCTGTTTGTCTGGGTGATAGAGGACCCTGTTGTTCTGACGACTGACACCTGGGCCTGTCGGAGGCCAAGCGAGGATCCGAAGGGACCGCTCCGTTCTTGGTTTAGTTAGTGATGAAACCTGAGAGACTGGCAGCCGCACGGGTCCTCATTACGGAGATGCTCTTCGGGACGCAGGGTGGTGTTTGGTCCCGGGGCCTCCCTGTGGGTCCAGTGCAGCCCAGCCTCGGCCAGGTCAGATTTGTGTCTCAAAGAAAAGTTTAAAATGTGCTGATCTCATGCAGCCTGCTCTGTGTCAGACCCAATGTGGGTGAGGGCTTTCCTGAGACCCGCAACTAGTAACTAGGGGCCCATATTGGAGGCTGCTGGCTGCTCCAAGCCTGACCGCCAAATGGCAAGTGGCCCCCAAGCCCAGCTCCATGTGCAGTGCCTACCTGCTCCCGGAGGAGAAGGACAATGGTGGGTGGAACGCAGCTGCCCGGCATGCTCGCCTCACATGCTTCTGTCCCATTTGCTCTGCTCTCCTCTCTTCTCGCCCTGCATGTTCAAGGGCAGGCCAGCCGAGCTCTGGGCCCAGTCAGTGCCCACCCTCCAGTGTCAGCAAGAGCATGTTGTCAGTGACCAAGGGACCTAGAGCTGCCATGTGGGTGGGGCTCGAACCCCAGCAGTCTTTTCTCCCAGATTTTGATGCCCTTTTGAGATTTTTGGAATTTTATTCCTCAAAATATCAGAGCTGCCAGAACGAGAGCGGATGACCCAGCTCCTTGGGGAGGTTGGCTTATCCAGACGTTTCTCCAAGCTTCCAGGATGTCTCTGGAGCCCTCAGGAGGGGTATCCCAGGTGGACATCGCCCTGTGGTCCAAGGCTGCATCTCTGAACCGGCTTTGTGGTGGAGACGGCCTTCTCTGCCTGGCTGAATGAGAGCCAGCTCTGCACAGAGGCAGTCTGCCTTCCTGGGAGCCCGGCTGGCAAGTGGTGGGTGTGTGCGCCAGGGTCTCTGTTCCTGAGCAGTTAGGATTTACTCCAGGGCAGGGGTGGAAGCACTGGAGGCTGTTGAGCATGGCCTGGAGCTGATGCCCGAGGCTGGATGGAGGCTAGTTGGGTAGAGAGGCGCATGGATTCAGAGCGTGTGCCTGAGGTGACACAGTGGGACCAACACTGAGTGAGCTCCGAGGCTGGGAAAGGTGGGTCCCTGACCTGGCAGCTCCCAGGTTGCAGGTTGTACGTGTGTGAGAAGGGGTTGCAGGAGAGTGGCCCTGTGGTGGGTGCTGGCTGAAGGCCACAGCTCTGAGGGGGAGCCTCAGCCCTGAAGGGAAGAGAAGGCTGAGTTCTCAGGCATGGCTTTTATTTGTCTGTGATTTGTGCCCGCATCTCCTGGGACCGGTTTGTGGCGCTTTGCAGGGGGCAGATGATGAGACAGAAGAAATGTGAGCTGAGCCTCGTGCCAAGATGTGGCGCATCCAGGCGGCCAGCAACCCGGGCTGTGCACCGGAGGACCTAGGGTGGCCTAGGTCAGGCCCTCAGCTGCCTCCTCTGTAAGATGTGCTCTTTGTCACTGCTGTCTTGTGGCCCCCAGGCCAAAGGCAGAGGACAGGTTGAGGCAGAGTGAAGTTTGACACCAATTTCAGTGCCTGTTGTTGATGAGTTTTAGTGAACAATTAAAAAGAACAAAACAAGCCCACCCAACACTCAGGCTCCTGGTGAGGCCACATCAGAAGAGTGTTGGTGCAAAGTGCCCCCTGTGCTTGCTTGCCCATTTATCTGCATTTCCCGTGTGTTTCCATTGGCCTCCTCAAGGGCTCCCTGAGGTCTGCTCCTGCCAGGAGGGAGGGGCTGCAAACTCCCAGACATGGTTGGGGGGTGGGGTTCTGTGCATAGGCTTGCTCTGTCCCCGCAGGGGAGTGGTAACACACAGGGACAGGTGGCCGAGTCCAGTGTGTGGATGTGGCCCCTCTGCAGGTTGAGCTCAGCGCTGCAGGCTGTGTGCGCTGGAGGCATAAAGCAGGTACCAACGCAGGGTGGCTTCTTTTTTTTTTTTTTTCAAGAGAGTGAATTGTTCACTCTCTCTCTCTTTTTTTTTTAAGAAGCACTATTTTATTTATTTATTTATTTATTTATTTATTTATTTATTTATTTATTTATTTATTTATGTGTGAGGAAGATCAGCCCTGAGCTAACATCCATGCTAATCCTCCTCTTTTTGCTGAGGAAGACCGGCTCTGAGCTAACATCTATTGCCAATCTTCCTCCCTTTTTTTCCCCCAAAGCCCCAGTAGATAGTTGTATGTCATAGTTGCACATCCTTCTAGCTGCTGTATGTGGGACTTGGCCTCAGCATGGCCGGAGAAGCGGTGTGTTGGTGCGCGCCCGGGATCCGAACCAGGGCCGCCAGTAGCGGAGCGTGTGCACTTAACCACTAAGCCACGAGGACAGCCCGTGGCTTCTTAATTTTTCTATTTGAGGAAAGGCAGATGGGAAAGATGAAATAATAATGAGGCAAAGGTGTTGAAAAGAGGGCCTGGCACAGGCGTGGGTCGCACAGCTCAGAGAGGTGGCAGGGGCTGGTGGCTGGGATGTGCTGCCGGCAACCAGGGGCACTGCTCAGGGGGGAACATTCTCTGTCGATGGAACAGGGCTCAGTGGAATAGAAGAACTTTATCGTGAAGAATTGTAATCTTATCTCATTACCATGGGGTCATGAGCATTTCACAGAGTTTGGATAAATTGTGAAACTGGGGTAAGATCAAGTGGAATGGTGACCTTGTACAAACCGTGTGGGAACCCCAGCCCTGCCCCGTGATGCCAGCAGCCCTGTCCCCCCTCTGCACCTCATTTTCCTCAGTTGTAACACCAGGAACCCCGATATCTGAGTAGTTGAAGATGGGAGTGGATTTTGTGATGGAGGCTATCTGTCTGTAATACTACAAGTCATCGTATTCAGTTTGGCTGCAAGTTCTGTGGAGAGCCTGTGCCCAGCAAGTCCGTCCAGCCCACTCCGGTCAGGGCTCAGATGCTGTCCACCCACATCTGAGTGGAGCATGCGCCTGTGGGTCCTTGTGCACTCCCTGTGCACCAACATCCCCTGTGCTCTGACTTGCTTGGTGCCCTATCAGTAGTCTCCACTTTGGGCACCTGGAGTGGTTGTGAGTGTTGGCTGACACATGAGGCACAGGGGGGACCCGGCAGTGGAGTGGTCTCAGGCCCACGTGGCCCAGGCCCAACTTATGTGTCACATCGGTGTATGGGCTGCAGCTCAGGGTGAGGTGCAGGTGTTGGGGGAGGAGGCCACCACCTGCCCCACCTGGTTAGGCTGAAACCAAACGATGTCTGCACACCCTCCACCATCTGGGTGGTCAGATCCAGGGAGCATGCAGACATGGAAATCTGAGAGAGACCCATCCATGGAGACAGCGGGAGGGTGGGGGGTGCTGGACTCAGCAGTTCCCTGGAGCTTCTTCTTGGGGAGAGGAGAGGGAAATTGCTAAGAATTTAGAAAATTTTCATGAAGTACAACTATTTAAAAAAAGAAAGGGTATAGCCATGGCACCAAGCCCTGTAAAAGAAAAAATTAATAAATGCCACTTCATCAGAATTAAGAACTTCTGCTTTTTTGAAGGATGCCGCTAAGAGAATGAAAAGACAAGCCATGAACTGGGAGAGAATCTTTACAAAACTCATTTGATAAAGCTCTTGTATCCAGATTATATGAAGAACTCTCAGAATGCGATAATGAGAAAACGACCCAGTTTTTAAAAATGCGCTAGATATTTGTACAGCTTCACCAAAGAAGATACAAGAATGGCAAATTAGGGGCCGGCCCCGTGGCTTAGCAGTTGAGTGCACACGCTCCGCTGCTGGCGGCCCGGGTTCAGATCCGGGGCGTGCACCGACGCACTGCTTCTCTGGCCATGCTGAGGCCGCGTCCCACATACAGCAACTAGAAGGATGTGCAGCTATGACATACAACTGTCTACTGGGGATTTGAGGGGAAACAAGGAGGAGGATTGGCAATAGATGTTAGCTCAGAGCCGGTGTTCCTCAGCGAAAAGAGGAGGATTAGCATGGATGTTAGCTCAGGGCTGATCTTCCTCACAAAAAAAAAAAAGAAAAGCAAATTAGTCCCTGGAAAAGATTCTCCACATCATTAGTCATTAGGGAAATGCAAATTGAAACGACAGTGAGACACCACCTCACACCTATGAGAATGGCTCAAATAAAAAACCTGACAGCAGTAGATGCTGGCGTGGATGGGAAACAGCTGGGCCTCTCCTTCATCGCTGTGGGAATGCAGAAGGGTGCTGCCACTCTGGAGGACAGCTTGGCAGTTTCTCACGAAGTTAAACACACACTTAACATAGGATGCTGCAGTTGCGCTCCTGGGTGTTGACCAAGTGAAATGAAAGCTCACGTCTTCACAAAAACCTGTATGTGAATGTTTATAGCAGGTTTATTCATTAGTCCCCCAAACTGGAAATGACCCCAGTGTTGTCAGTCGGCAGATGGGTGGACAAGCTGTGGTATAATACAGTGGGATGATACTCAGCAGTAAAAAGAAATGGCCTTCGGTAACAACCACCTGGATGACTCGCACAGGCATTGTGCTAAGTGTGGTTTGCTGATATGGCCCCCAATAGACGTGCAGGTGTTAACTCCTGAAACCTGTGTATGTGACCTGATGTGGAAAACAGGACTTTGTCGATGGGATTAAGTTAAGGATCTTGAGATGGGGGGTTATCCTGGATGATCGGGTGGGGCCTAAATGTAGTCACAAGTGACCTTATAAGAGAGAGGCAGAGAGAGATTTGACACAGACAGAAGACGAGAAGGTGATGTGACCACAGAGGCAGAGATTGGAGTGATGCGTCCGCAAGCCAAGGGAGCCCTGGAGTCCCCAGAAGCTGGAAGAGGCAAGGAAGGATCCTCCCTAGAGCCTCCAGAGGGACACAGCCCTGCCAGCCACACCTTGATTTCAGCCCAAGGATACTGATTTCAGACTTCTGGCCTCTGGGACTGTGAGAGAATAAATTTCTGTTGTTTTAAGCCACCAAGTGTGTGGTCATTTGTTACAATAGCCACAGGAAACTAACATAGTATGATTCCATTTTTATGACCTTCTGGAAAAGGCACAGCCGTAGGGACAGAAAACAGATGGGAGATGGCCGCATGTGAGGGGAGGGTTGGAGTACAGGTGGGCACACGGGAATTCCAGCAGAAAGGAAGGTGGCCTCTGCAGCACACTGCCTGTGTTTATTTGCTGACCCACGAAGAGTGGACAATGCAGGGGAAGGTGTCACGGCCACAGTTTCAGGCGATTTGCATCTATTTTCTAGTCCTCAAGATTTCTTAAAAACTTTACCCTAAGCTTTCTGTGTACCTCCATGACTTTAGGTGGAAACATTTGCTGTGCTGGCCATTGTGTGGGTCCCGATTTACACCTGGCTCGTGGCTGCTTAGAATCCTTTCTCTTGCCTTTACCTGTCTGTCCACGTAATGATAAATGTGTTGCCATCCTGCTGGCCAAGAGGAGGAGCTGCCCACTGTGTGCTGGCCCCCCGCACCCCTGCTCTGCCGTGACCTCGTCAAGTAAGTGTAGAATGTCAGTGTGTCTGCCCGGGTTTCCCAGCTTGGCCCTGAGCTGGCCATGCCCACTGGACCAACCTTCTGGGGACATGGCCCAGATCTTTCTCCATGTATGTGATTCACAGAAACAGCCCCTCATGGTCACAGACACTGTCTAAACTCTCCACTGCCTCAGCATCCCGCTTGAAACCAGCCAGGAAGTCTCAGAGAGAATCCCTAAAAGGCGTTTCCCAGTCTGCACTTTACTGGAAAGTGGGGGACAGTTGCCAGGAGGTCAGCAGCCAGACCTTTCTCGGGACTTAACCTCCCCCTTTCCCCGCCACATGCTGCTCTAGAGAGGTTTGATCTCAGCCCTGCAGAATTGCTCGTGGGCTTCCTTTGTGCTTTGCAGAGTCAGATAGACAGCCTCTTTAAGGAGGAACAGACACCTTCCCTTCCATCATTTTCCACAGGCACCTTTGTGTTATGGGGGTATCAGGCTGTGTAGACCACAGGGAGTGCACTGCCCAGGAGGAATTGATACCACACCCAGTGGGCACTTCAGGACCGGGAGGGGCATTCTTCCCACACAAGACCAGTGACAGGCGTCCTGGGGCTGTGTCCAGATCAGGCTGCTCCTTGCTGATCCTTCTACCTCCGCTGGCCCCATCCCTCTCCCCAAGATGATGCACCATCTCCACCAGCGCCTCCCTCACTGTCCTCAGCCCTCATCTGTTCTGTGCACCAAGAGCCAGGAGTCTTATATGTGTGCACTTTTTATTTTAAACCTTTCACATGGGGATGTTGACTCGTAAACGGGACAGAGACAAGAATAACGATCGTCCCCGAGCCATCAGCCAGCCTCCCCCTCTGTCCCCATCCGACTGTCTCAAGTCTCAACTCTTCCCTGTGGCACTCCACCCCCTCTTCCCTGCTGGGCCCCTGTTTTTTGTTTGGTTTTGCTGGAGCATTTTAAAAATAATCCCAGATATCTTTTCATTTCACCCATGGCTTTTTCAATGACAGTGTTGCCTGTCAACAGAGACGGGCTAATTATTTTTAGGCACAGCCTCTATGCAGCTCCTTGAAAGCGAACACCCGAAGCCTGGGCCCTGGCACCCTCTGCTGTCTCCACAGGGTCTTCACGGTAGCAGGGTGGAGTCAGGTCCACACAGAGCCACATGGCCCATGCAACTCAAGTCGTGGTAATTTATAGCACTCTATTGTTCTTCCCCTCAAGCCATCATCTGTGGAAGGAACCAGGTCACTTGTCCCATGGGATTTCCTGTGCTCCACGCTGCCCATTGCTTTCCGTGTGACAGATCAGCTCAGGACTTCTCAGCCTCAGCACCACTGATGCCTGGGACTGGATCCCCGTCTGTCGGGGCCAACCTGTGCACTGTGGCGTGTTGGGACGTGTCCCTGGCCCCCCCACCCAGTGGATGCCAGGAGCACCCCCGCAACCAAGTCACCTACAACCAAAACTGTCTCCAGGCATCACCAGTCTGCCCTGGGACAGAATCACCCAGTTGAGAACCGCTAGTATAACTTGATGCCTTAACCACTGCACTTGCTTCCTGTAAACTGATCGCTAGA
Organism: Diceros bicornis minor; assembly: GCF_020826845.1. NCBI lineage: Eukaryota > Metazoa > Chordata > Mammalia > Perissodactyla > Rhinocerotidae > Diceros > Diceros bicornis. The sequence continues at coordinate 6,116,185 of NC_080759.1, read as the reverse complement.
CCTGGAGGTGGATTTTGTAAGCTACTTCCTGTTGCTTCACCAGAGAAGCGCTCATCTCCATGGGGAGAGGTAGGGGGATTCTGGCCATTGCGAGGTTCCTCCTCGCCGCCCTGGCTTAGGCTTCGCTGAGAGGGATCTCAGGCCAGCGTTCCCTGACCGTCACCGCCCTGCTCCCTCCCTGTTTTCTCCTGCTCAACAATCACCATCTTTATTTCACCCGTTTCTTCATCCGCGGTACGCCTCCTGGATGGGGAGCTGCCTGGGCGCCAAGTGACTGCAGGGTGCAGATGCCCCTGTCCCGCAGTGGTGAGGTCTCCTCACTGCCCACCCTGCCAGGCCTCCCCACTCACCACCCAGGTGCTCAGCCAAAGCCTGGCACCAGCAGTGACTCTTGTCCTGAAGAGCACCCAGTTTCATCCCTGTGGGCCACTACTGGGAGATGTCTTCTGCCACTCGGGTGCCTGACAGGGCTGGTGTGGGGGTCAGGCCTCTTGAGGGCCTGCTTGGTGCCTGCTGCTTGGGAGGCGCTTCACTGGGCGGCTCGGCCCAGGGGAGAGCGTGACCTCAGGGCCAGCAGTGAGAGTGACATGATCCCTCAGCGGGTCAGAGGAGACGAGGGGCATTGTGTGTAATGTTGCCAGGCTGAAGTGCAGGCCACACATGTACCATGGAGACGGGCAGTGTTGTGCCTGGGGGGTGTTTTGGGAAGTTATGTCACTCAGTGATTTGCTAATCACAGTCTGGGGGCCGACCCAAAAGCTGCTGAGGCATCAGGGAAACGGGCAGTGCCTGGGCTAGTCCATCAGATCTTCCTGGCCCTGGAACACTGCCTTCTGTCCTGCTGTGTAGACGAGGTAACAGGGCGGTAGCAAGTAGTGCATCCCTGACCCCAAGAGCTGTTGGCCCCTGCAGGGAGCATCCAGCCAGAAGGCAGTGATGGGCTGTGTGAACCCATGCACGGCCAGGGTGTCCAGACTGTCAGGGTCCAGGCCAGCCTGGGTGGGTCTGGAGGGTGATGTGGGTCCTCCTGTGAGGGCACCTCTGATTCAGGCTCTGGCTGCTCGCTCAAAAGACACCGTTGGTGCCACACCCACTGTCTGGGGAGCCCATGAGCCCCGGGGGAACCCCTGCACCCCTCACACCACCAGTGCCCTCCGTTCGCCCCACGCCTTCTCACCCAAGGGTCGCTGTCCCTGCCACCTGGCTCAGCGTCTCCACTTCAGCCCCCGCCCAGCCTGGCACAGGTCTGCTCCCTCGCCATGTGCACCGTGCCCCTGATCCGAGCCTTTCATGTGTAGTCACAGCCGTGTGGTGTTCTGTCTGTGTCCGGCTGTCCTGCTTTACATGCTGTGCTCTGTGAGGCAAGTCTGGGACCCTTGGGGCCTGGGAAGTGCCCCTTGAGTGCAGGGATGGACGAACAGTCTAACCAGGCCAGGGGTGCAGGTTCAGCGTGTCCAGCAGGCAAATGTGTGAGTCCAGCGGCTCCACGCCCCCAGGGCTCTGGCGCAGGGAAGTCAGGGTCAGCTTGGTGCTAGGAGACCGTGACCCTCCAGTTAACCTCGTGCCTCAGGTCGGACGATGTCAGGACCCCGGATGGTCTGCTTCCATCTCCCCTCCCAGTCCTCACGCCTCGTCGCCACCCATTTAGTGCTGCGCGTCTAAAATCCTGGACTTCATTATTGTTTAGATGCCTTAAACTGTCAATTGTCTTTTACAGAAATGTAACAACAAGGAAAAAGTCTTCATATTCACACATATGTTCACCGTGCCTGGTGCTGTTCACCCTCTGTGCAGATCCGTGTGTCCATCTAATGTCACTCTCCCTCCTCCTGAACAACTTCCAGAACCTTCTTTGCAGTGCAGATTTGCTGTGAACAGATTCTCTTGGCCTTTGTCTGTCTGAAGGCCGAGGAGATGTTTATTTCACCTTTTCTTCACTGGATATGGAACTGTAGTTTGGCGGTGTTCTTCCTTCAATATTTTAAGGATGTCCTTCTGTGGTCTCTGGGCTTATTTCTGACATTTGGCCTCAGGAGTCTTATCTCTGCTCCTTGGTTTGTGGCATGTCAATCAGTGGCCGCACTGATTTGCTTGTGGTGTGCGTCGACATGGTTCTTCTTTTTGCTGCTGGAGCTTCTTGGATCTGTGGATTTATAGTGTTCGTCACGTTTGGGGATTTGGGGCCATTACTTCTTTGGATACCACACCCCTGGGATTCTAGTTACATGTATGTTAGACCTCTTGGAACCGTCCCACAGTTCACCAAGGCTGTGTTCATTTTCCTGTAGACTTTTTTTCCTCTGTGTGATTTATTTTGGAAAGTTTCTGTTGCTTCGTTGTCAGGCTCACTAACCTTTTCTTTCACAGTGTCTAATGTTAATTCCTCCCAGTGAGTTTTGCTTTCCAGACAGTGCATTTCTAGGAGTTCCACGTGGCTCTCTTCTGATACCTCATATTCCTCTTCTCACCAGTTCAAGGTTCCCTTTAAGCCCCCAAGCATTTTTTTTTTTTTTTTTTTGGTGAGGAAGATCAGCCCTGAGCTAACATCCATGCCAATCCTCCTCTTTTTGCTGAGGAAGACCGGCCCTGAGCTAACATCTATTGCCAATCCTCCTTTTTTTTTCCCCTTTTTCTCCCCAAAGCCCCAGTAGATAGTTGTATGTCATAGTTGCACATCCTTCTGGTTGCTGTATGTGGGATGCTGCCTCAGCATGGCCCGACAAGCGGTGCGTCGGTGCGCGCCCGGGATCCGAACCTAGGCCGCCAGTAGTGGAGCGCGCGCACTTAACTGCTACGCCACGGGGCCGGCCCCCAGCCCCCCCAAGCGTTTTTTAATTGATAATAGCTGCTCTACAGTGAAGCTCTTGTCTGCTAATTCTGTCGTCTTTGCCTTCCTGGGTCTGTTTCCATTGACTGATTTTCCTCATGCGTCAGCGGTCATCCCGCAGCTCCAGCGTCTAAGGGTTGCATTTTGGGTCCTGAGTGTTGTGGATTTCACAGGGCTGTGTGCTGGGTTCCCTTGTCTGTCTGAAGCGCGTCGGTTCTGCTGCTGGCAGGCCGTGTGCTTAGTGGGGGATCAGCTGATCCTGCGGAAACTTGTCTTTGAGATTCTTTAGTAAAGGGCGTCGAGAGAAGCCTTTACTTGAGGGCTAGTTTAACTCCGACTGCAGAGTGGGTTGCAGCGAGGACGTCCCTGGGCTGGCCATGTACATCCGGTATCTCCCAGCTCATGTCCCCCTGCTTGGGGCCCCGCCTCAGGGGGTTTCCCCAGCCTCAGTGACCCCCTTCCTGAGCAGCAGCTTGGGCCCTGGGCAGGCTCCAGGAGTAGACCCTCTGCACTGCCCCTTCCTCTGTGGGCCTCTGTCTGGATGTCCCAGCCCCCTCGGCCTCCCCCAGGTCTGGTCTGTGGGCTGGAAGTTTCCTCCAGGGAGCAAGTTGGGCGGTCAGGGCCTCCCTTGGCCGTCCCCTTCGCTCCGGGATCTCCTGCCGGTGCTGCCCGCATCCACTCTCAGAAAAGCCTTGTTGGGCGTTTTGTCTGGTGCCTTAGTTGTTGCCAGACGGTCCATCCAGCCCTGATGTAGGCACCTGCTTGTGAAGGGGCCAAGAGGATTCAGTGACATGGCCTATATCTGTCCATTTGTCCTTCCATCCATATGGCAAATTTTTCCTGGACTCAGGTGGCCCACTGTGGCCTCCTGACGGGGGAAAGGCCAGCCCCCTCTGAGTGGAGTAGAGGGCGTGAATCACCGACCCGAACACCAGAATCCCTGGACAGAATGTCAGAGGTGGCTGCAGCAGACCCGGGCTGTGTCCTCCTGGTGTCAGCCTGCAAGCCCCCAACGGGCTCGGAAAAAAGGAGGCTGCAAACATGCGTACCACCTAGCAGGGAGAATGTGGGCCTTGGAGGTGGACACGCGGGGTTGAATCCTGGCCCCCCATGAGTTTGGGTGAGTCATTTGACCCCTCCTGGGACTCGAGGTTTGTGGTGGAGTTTAGCCATAATAAACCTAAAACACACTCTCAGTTGGTGGCCAACAGCACGTGTTTCAGGTGCCACATGGTACCCCTGGTCCATGGTACCCCTGTTGGGGTGCTGCTGGGTCCCAAGTCTTCCCCAGCCGTGGAGGCTGCTAAGTCAGGGGAAGTGTGTACATGCTGTTCTCAGGGGTCCTGGATCTTCTTCTTTCGATGTGCACTGCCTACAGGAGTTTGGAAGTTGTTGGCCTGGGGCCTCGAGGCTGCCCTGCCCCTGTTTCCCTGGAGCCTTCAGGTACAGCCAGCATCAGACCAGTGGGCCTCCCTGTGCTACATGGCGTATGGCGCTGCTGGTATGAGCAGGTTCGTGGCTGCTTCTGGTACCACCAGCCCCCTAGACCACTCCTTGGGGTCAGGTGCAGGCCTGTGCTGGAGTTTAAGTCTTGAATGCACCCAGTGGACAACCAGCGACCTCCAAGAGAGAGACCCCATTGGCGCCCACTGCAGCTTGCCAGTTGGAGGAGGAAAAAGCCCAGATGGTCCTGCCTCCCCCACAACTTGTTCGACAGTGGAGGGAGGAGGCTGGGGGCCATGTCTCCAGGTACTGAGAGCCACGTCCATCAATATGACCAACCCAGCAGGTGGGGTTTCCAGAGTGGCCCACGGCATTTGGGGTTCCCCTTGGCCTGCCCCTCCTCTGAACCTGACTGAGAATAAGGGCGAGAGCCGGTGAGTTACCACGTGGCAGGCTTCATTCCAATAGATTCTTAGAGGTGACAGGGCTGGATGTGCTTTGAGTCTTTGAAATAAGGTGTATCTGCTGCACAGTAAATACCTGTGAGCTTTTGTTTAGGCGAATAAAACCTTCACTTTGCTCTAAACTCAAATCCCCATTTCAAGTAGCACCCCACAACCAAACAACACGTGCTGACGGCCACTTTGGTGGATGTTGGAGACACAAAAGCCGTTTTAGTACATTTTAGAACTCTTTGGAAAATTCATTTTTTTTTTTTTTTTTTTTGGAGTAAGACTGGCCCTGAGCTAACATCTGTGCCAGTCATCCTCTATTTTGTATGTGGGACGCTGCTACAGTGTGGCTTGATGAGTGGTGTGGAAGTCCGTGCCTGGGATCTGAACCCACGAACCCAGGGCCACCCAAGTGAAACGTGCAACCTTAACCACTATACCACCGGGCCAGCCTGAAAATTTGCTTTCTTAAACCTTCTTGTAATGATTTTAATTTTATCATATTTTATTAAAATGCTGCTGCGCCTCCGAGCTGGGAGTTTGTGACAGGTAAGATGGTCATGTGACAGTGCACAGGACACCCCAAAAATCAGAGACTCCTGAGAGGCGGCCCGGCTGGAGCCTTTGTTTCCTCCTGGAAACCTGATGGGGAGCACAGTGGCCAGCGGGCAGCTTGCCCGCAGGTGCCCCACGTGGAAGAGTCTGTACAAAGGGTCAAGGCTGTTGGCCCCGGCGTGGAGGAATGGATGGGTGGGAGCCACAGCCGGCTCAGGCAGCAGATGTTAGCCCAGACCACTGAGGGTGGGCTCTCCGGTGCCAGCAGACGTGCTTTATGACTGCAGCTGATCATCAGCTGTTGGGCAGCGTGGGCCGAGTGCCATTAGAATACACCTCAGTCATTGAGTGGGTGTCAGGGCTCTGAGGGCTGCTCCTCGCTCTGTCCTAACGTCTTGCCAGGCGGGGCCCCTGTCCCCCCACCTGCACAGAGGCTGGCAGAACTTAGACAGTTCTTGTCTTGGTGCCTGTTTTTGTTAATGGCTGTAGACGGGTGGCCTGTGGGTAGTCACCCACATGTGTACAAGTGAATTGCTCTGTTGTTGACAAGAAGGACGTGGTCCTCCTGCTGGAGAGAAGAGACACCTTGAGAACCCAGGTGGCCGGAAGCCTGGTTCTATGATAACAGCCAGGCTGCGTGGGGACATGCACTGGAGGCCAGCTCTCCCGGCATTGTGTAGAAAAATCTGGGCTTTTAGCCTTTGGCCGACTTGTCCAGTGCGTAAAGTCTTGTTTTCAGTGCCCTTGGGGGGTGAGTGATGTTGCAAGAAAAGAGTCTTTCAAATAACTTCCTTGGTGGCTACCCAGCCAATTAAGTGCTTCACCAGGTGGCCCATAGGGAGCGTGTGGTCCAGGGGAGGGCGGCCTAGCACACTAGCGTCTGGGATGCTAACACACAGGTCGTCATCAGTCAGGCACCACGGGGCTGCCCTGATGTGGAATTTCTTCTGGGGAGGTGCACCCTCTCTGGTTCCTCTCCCTCATTACGTAAATCTGCTCTCACGTCCTCACCATCATCATGACCCCTGTCCCCCAAGACCCTGGAGGACACAGGCCTTGCCATGCGTGGACGGGAGACACACACGGTGCTAGAGTTAGCCCGGGCTGACCCCTGTGTGGAGGTCTGGGCCAAGAGACCTGGGGGCACAAGAGCCAAGCCCCCACACTCTCTCCTCTGCACTTTGAACCTACTCTTCCCTCTGCTGGGAGCACCCCGCCTTCCTTGTGTGAATGATCGAGTGATGTCAGTAGAGAGCTTGTAAATGACACCGGGCAGGGGCGCTTGGCCTTTGCTGTGCTGCCCTTGTGCCTGCTGCTATTTCCGTTCAACCCACTTAAGTCACTCTCGCATGGTTGACAGACAGGAACTTCTCCCCTGCTTGGTCAGGGATCCTCTGTGTGTTCAGGCAATATTGCTCAAAGCCAAGTCTTCAGAAAAGGTCCTCTGTGAGTCTGCGGGCAGGCCTCAGCGTTGTGGGTTTACAGCCTGTAGCGCTTAGCATTTTAGGGGTACAGTCAGGAGCGTTCGCACTCCACCCAAGAAGTTCTCTTGAGCTATCTACAGTCACTCCCTGCTCCCACCCCAGCCCCAGGCACACACTGGTCTGCTTTCTGGCTCTTTAGTTTTGCTTTTTCTGGGAACTTGTATAAATGGAAACACACAACGTGTGGTGTCACATGTTGTACTCCTCTCACTTAGCCAGCGACTTCAAGGTTCATCCATGTTGTGTCCATCAGGAGTTTGTTCCTTTTATTTTTTGTGAGGAAGATCAGCCCTGAGCTAACATCCATGCCAATCCTCCTCTTTTTGCTGAGGAAGACTGGCCCTGGGCTAACATCTGTGCCTATCTTCCTCCACTTTATGTGGGATGCCACCACAGCATAGCTTGACAAGCGGTGCATTGGTGCGCGCCCGGGATCCGAACCCAGGCCGCCAGCAGCGGAGCGCACGCACTTAACTGCTACACCACGGGGCCGGCCCCAGGAGTTTTTTCCTTTTTATTTCTGGTAGTATTTTGTTGTTTCTCTGTCCACCAGTTGATGGACATTTGGGTTGTTGCTGCTTTTTGGATACTAAGAGTAACTCTGCTGTGCACATTTGTGTATGAGTTCTTGCATAGATGTATATTTTCATTTCTCTTGGGTCTGTCCCTAACATCCGTGCTAATCCTCTTTTGGCTCAGGAAGACCGGCTCTCAGCTGACATCTATTGCCAATCCTCCTCCTTTTTTTTCCCCAAAGCCCCAGTAGATAGTTGTGTGTCGTAGTTGCACATCCTTCTAGTTGCTGTATGTGGGACGTGGCCTCAGCATGGCCGGAGAAGCGGTGCGTCGGTGCACGCCCGGGGTCCGAACCCGGGCCGCCAGTAGCGGAGCGCGTGCACTTAACTGCTAAGCCACGGGTCTGGCCCTGGATCCACGTTCTTTTTAAAATTCCGCCAGAAGGCTGATCTCTGAATAGCTGAAGCTTGAAGTATTTTGAGTTTTTTAGTATATTTTTTCTTGTGACATTTGGAAATTCCTCCGCCCCAAGCACAGTGACGAACTGCTCTGAAGGTGTGACGTGGGAGCTGGGCCGGCGCTGGACTCTGTCCTGCCAGTGTGTTGAGGTGGGGGTGGGGTTTCCTGGCTGGCAGTGTTCATCCATCCTGTTTCTGAGAGGGTGTCTGAGGTAGGACCGCCTGGGCTGATGTTGGCTTTGGGAGAACAGTGAGGGCTGTCCATTGCCTGTGTCTCCTCTCTTGGCTCTCAGGTGGCCCCGGCCTTGTGCCATCCAAGGAACTCCTGTTGATCCTTCAAAGCTCTGTTCCAGCTGATCTTTCCTGTAATTTTCAGACTTGTGTGTGTTTTCTCTCGCCCCTCCTGAGAACACTGTCCTTGTGAAAGAAGTGAGTCTTTGGATTTCTAGATATCTTTATTGACATTTTCCCATTTTGCTTTTTTCTAGGATTCTATTTCGCTGAGACCGTCAATTCGATTTCAGGGAAGTCAAGGGGTGAGTCTTTTTTACCTCAATCATATTTGGAATTGTGGAACCAGTGCACTCTCTGGCCTTCATGGCTTGCTCGGCACAGCAGCAGGCTGGGGCCAGTGTTTGGCCCCATCCACCTCTGTGACAGGCCAGGTCCTGTGCCAAGCTGAGGTCTACTTCTGGATGCCCCCAGGCTGGTCCCATGGCTGGGGCCACACCAACAGGCCATCTGTGGGCTGAAGGCAGCTCTCTTGTCCAGTGGCCCCTCAGAGTCCTGCAGAGTCACCACGTGTCTACGTCAGTTTTTACCTGACGGCTGGCTGACTCCTTACAGAAGGGGGGTTCTGTGGGTTTCACCCTAGCCAGGGTGCTCCGGAGAGACAGCCTCTAAGAGGTACTTGTGTCTGTGTGTGCAGATACAGACATACCAGGAGATGTGTTGCGGGGCATTGGCTCACGCGGTTGTGGGCTGGTGAGTCTGAAATCTGTGGGGCAGGCAGGAGCCAGCACCGCGGTCCACAGGCGAGCTTCTGCCTCCTCAGAGAGACCTCAGTTTCCCTCTTACGGCCTTCAGCTGATTGGATGAGGCCCACCTGGACCATTGAGGGTCTGTTTCTTCACTTAAAATCAGCTGGTTGTGAATGTCACAACGTCTGCAGAACACCTGCAATGCATACCTGGATAAGCGTTCGTGGTGTCACCGGGGGCTTTGGCCTGGCCAGAGGGACACCAAACCGACCATCACACCAATGCCTGTCAAAGTCAGTGAGATGCCCCCAAAAGGCCCTAGGCCCTCTGGCCCCGTTGTCTCCTCTGGGGTATCTGCACCTCCATCAGCCCCATTGGGGTCTTGTTTTCACCCTTTTGCTGTCTCCCCTTTATCTTCCCTGGGACATTTCTCCAGGGGTTGGAGGTCAGTGTTGGGGGTGGGGCTGGCCTGGGCTTGCTGCCAGACTAGCCTCATGGCGCCCTCTAGTGCCCACAGTCATGCCATGCCCTCAGCATCAGGAAGACAGGGAAGTCACTGCACAGAAAGGGCCACTATTATCAGTGTTTGCTTATGCAGTGAGCAACGCTTTCAAGACACCACACTGCCGCTAACAGAAGCCACAGAAGCACCATGAGCTTGTGGGCTGTTCCCTGTGTCGCCCGAATTCCTATGGAAAGCCCGAGAACCACGTCCATGTGAGAGTTAGGGGTCCCTCCACCTTAGTTTTAGAATCACACTTTGCCTGCTTTTCCTTCCTCCTGGGCTTTCTCATATGTAGCAGAGTTTCTAGAAGGTACCTACGGGACGGAGGCCCTGTGCTGCAGCTCCAGGTGAGCCAGGTCACAGTTCTTCACCAGGAGGCTATTCCCTATGTGAGCCTGTGTGAGGGCTGGAGGGGGCTGTGTGGTAAGGGGGGCGCTGTTCTTCCCCGGCTTGCTGTGTAGGGTTGGGTGCTAGGTCTGCCCCTGTGATCTCTGGACCTTGTCCTCCTCCTTCTGGGCATTGATGGGATGCGTCCCCTCCTCCCTGCCAGATGTGAAGGGCCTGGCCTGGTGTTGGGCATGCAGCAGACACTTTCCTGGCCAGGCCACATCTGCATGGTCAGTCAGACTGGCGGCAGGGAGGAGGCAGCGTGCTTCAGCTCTCCCTCCCACTTCCGGTCGCTCCGCTGCCTGCACACAGCCTGGCCTCGTGTTCCTGTGGCGGGGCTCTGCTCTGTGCACTCCACTTGGAAGGTTGGAGATGGAGCAGGAAGCCAGTGGGGTGGGGTGAAACAGGCTCATTAGGGGCACAGGCTGATTCCATGTTCAGGGCCCCATGTAAGATGACAGGGACCTGCACTCCAGAGGCCCATGAAGCTGACGGACTAAAGATTGAGACCCCATCTGTAGGCTCCTTTGCTTGGGGACCTCGGACAGTTCTCTCTCTCTCTCTCTCAGCCTCTTCGCCCATGAAATGGGGACTTGTCCCCTTCGGGGGTCGTGAACGCACTCTTAGCTCCTGGTGCACATCCCCCTCAGATGTGAGTGTAGTACAGCTGGCGTAGGATCACGGTGTCAGGCACCTCCTGGGTGGGGAGTCAGCCTATGCCGGGAGCCCCATGAGAGCCGAGCCTTGGTGGTGTGTGCCAGGCCCTGGTGTTACCTGGGTCCTTGGAGCGACTCTACAGCATTTGCCAGGTTCTCCAGAGAACCTGGCCCCACCTGTAGTGTGTTCAGCCTCTAGAGCACTGTCTGCCAGAGCAAATGCTCACCTTTGTTTCTTTTGCTGTGTACATGTTTCTGGTTGTGTTCTCGGTTGTCTCACGGACACTGAGCTGGCTGGCCTGGGCGTCTCTGCTGTCGGGGAGTCATTGCTAAGTTGTTAACCCCTGACAGTGGATGAAGCGTCAGCCTCCAGAGGGGAAAAGAAACCCCCAGCTGGCCAGCCCCACCCCGAAACTCTTTAGTTGATTGAAAATGAAAGAGAAGTAGGATTGGCATCTAGGTCTGTTCAGGATCTTGGCGTTACCCTGTGCTGCAGTGTGAGCCCGAAGTACAGTTTCTAGAACGAGGTTTGGCAGCACTGGTCAAAACCTTGTGACCAATGTCTGTGTGTTTAGGAACCGAGTCTGCAGGAGCAGTTAGGGGTGTGCGCAAGATAGAGCCACAAGGGTGCTTGTTGCTGTGTGGTTTGTAACAGGGACAATTTGGAAACCATCTAAAATGGGGATTGCGGAGTCCGGAGCCATCCGTGTGCCAAGGTTGAGCAGCCGGAGACCTCGGGAGGCTGTGCGCAGGCGGGTGGCGGGGGCTGAGCACTGGCTCTTCAGAGTGTCCATGGGGAGGAGAGCGAGTGTGGCTCTCGGAAGGGAAGTAGGTGCTTAGAAAGCGCCCTGCGTTTGGGGTTGAGGAAGTGAAGCTTCCCACCGGGCGGAAGAGGCTGCATTGCTCTTGGAAGTCACGTTCAGCCGCGCAGCAGTAACTCTCTACCCAGAATATATTTCATTCTGAGGGTTCCCTGGGAAGTGAAAATAATGAGGACAACATGCCCTGAAAACCCCTCTGGCCAGAGTCTGGTCAGTCAGTACTTGGGTTCCTGTGTGTGCCTGCTTCATCTTTTTACCTGATGGAATATCCAGGGCTTGCCCCAACCCCCTCTGGGAGCTTGGTGTGTCTCATCAGCGCTCCCACCTGCACCGCACACACACGAGGACCCGCAGATCTAGCGGAGGGCAGTGGGCCCCACTTGGGACAGATTTCAGAGGGAGGAGGTGAAAGGCCTCTGGCAGGGACCTGACCCGCCCACAGTGGAACCAGCGCCCCCTCGCAGGTGTCAGGCCTCAGAGGCGCTTGGGACCATCTGGGATGGATGGGACGAGCCTATTTACCTCTCTAGGCCGGTCTTTGCACACAGTTGCAGGCTTAGGTTTGTAGCAACTCCCCTGCCCCTTAAGCTGGTGTCAGGGCTGACATCAGATGCACCCAAACCTGCTGCACTCGGGCCAGCTGAGGGCCCTGTGGCGGCCCCTATGGGGCAGTTGAGACTGGGTCCAGAAGGCACATGTGCCAGCCGAGTGGCCACATCCCAAAACACCTGCCAAACTCTCCGCTGGAGCAGAGAAAGCCGTGAATTCCTGGGCCATTCATACCCAGCTGGCTGGTTTCACTCTTGCTTCCCAGAGACTGGTTAACCATTAACCAGCATCGCTAACCAGCAGTAAACCAGCCCATTAACCAGGGGATTCCATGGGCAGTGGAGGTGCCGTGAAGCTGGAGAGACACTGGGACTGCGAGAACCTACTGTGCCAGGCTCCGAGCAAACCTCTCCCCTTGCCCCCTCCCTCAAGTGTCTCCTTCCCCTGTCCCTTGGCTGTCCTAAAGGACCCTGGCCACAAGCATGGTCGCTGCTGCCCAGACAGGCTGAGGTAGGGCTGTCACTGTCCTGGCAGCATGGCTGAGTCAGCCTCGCTGTGTCAGGCCCACTGTGCCTCTGTGTGCTCTGCCCTGGTCTCACCACCAGCTCTCTGCTGGGCCGCAGGGCGCATCCTGGAGCAGTCACGGATGGGCCCCAGCACGCCTGCCCAAGGGCTTCCTGCACCTCTGTGTCCTCGGGCAGTTGTCCCCCTTGTCTTGAAGCGGGGGAGCGAGGGCCCCCAGCGTGTGCGAGGGCCTGTCATGGCTCTGGCCACATGGTTTCAGAGTTTGGTTTTGTGGCTGGAGCTGGGGTGGACCCACCCTCCCTGCCCGCCCAGGTGGGTCGAGTCTGCCTCAGACAGGGCTACGCAGGCTCAGGTGGGTGGTGCCCAGGGTCCATGAGCGCCTTGGGACTCAGGCCAGATCTGCCTCCCCTCCTCTCAGGGCTGACGGCCTAATGGGGACCGGTGCCCTCGAGGCCGCACTGCGCCCTGAGCTGATAGGGAAAGATGCGGCCAGGGGAGGCTGGGTCTCTGGCAGAGCCAGGATCAGGTGAGGGAGAGGATCAAGGATGGGACAGAGGAAGAGCCGCCCACGACAGAGTTCGGGTTCCATCAGAAGCTCCTTTTGATTTTGTTGACTTGGTGGTGCACGGGCTTCCTGCCGTGTTCTGGGCTGCTGTGTCCATGTGCACCTGGCTGTGGGTGTGTCCCCCGAGGCGACCCTCACAGGCTCAGCCTCGACATCTGGGTGGTGTGTTTCCAGCTGCTTCTATAATTGAAATCAAAAGTCACATCCAAGAAGGGACGAGTGGGCAGCACAGGGTGGCTATGAGTTCTGGACAAGGAGATGCCGCATGCAGGTGGGATGGGGCTCAGCTGCCCAGGGCCACCCACACGGCTCCGGCAGAGGCTGCAGATAGTGTGTGTGCACATGTGTGTACCTGTGTGTTTGTGCATATACACTTGTGTACATGTGTGTTTTCCTGCCCGAGGTGAGCCATCGGAGGCATTCTGGGGTTTATTTTCTAGATGCTGGGTCGCACAGTGTTTTGGGCCAACTTGTGCCCACTGCTTCCATTGTCGGTCTGCATACTACCCCGAAGGGCAGGGTGAAGGGGAGAAGTACCCCTGAGCCTCAAGCCGTCATGTTCTCGATCTCAGGGACAAGGCTCAGACAGGCCGAGCTGCCCATGTTCACGTGTGACAGCTGGGCTGGGGACAGGGGGATTCAGCCTCGGCCGTGTTCTATCTGGTGCTGACGAGGTATGTTGGTATCTTCACATCACTGGAGAGGAAGCAGGACTTGGTGTGCTGGGGTGGCACAGCAGCCCCCCCCACCCCCATTGTGCTGCCCCTCTTGATGATCACTTGTGTCCCCTGCCTAGCTGTGACAAGCTCCTGCACTCAAACACAGGGATTACTTTATGTGGCATCACCGTGGTGACAGAGGGTTCTGGAGGGCCTTCCTGTGCCCTGCACAGGGACTGGCAGCTGGAGTGTGGGGTCCTCCCGACCACCTTCCTCAGCAGCCCCCAGGCCTTCACCTGGCGTGGGCAGGGGCCAGAGGGTCAGCCTAGGATGCAGTGGCCTCTGGGCATGATGCTGTCCTTTCTGCACTGAGCCAGGCACCTTGGCTGGGACTAGTGCTATCTGTCTGTGTGCTGGCCAGGGTGTCCATCAGTTCTCCCGGGAGGGCTGTGGTTCCTGGCTGGGCTGCAGAGGCACTGTCTGAACATGCGTCCTATGCCTCGGTGTGTTGGGGGAGTGCTGCCCACCTGTGAGCCCTGCAGGGCCTCTGCCTGCCTTGTTCATGGCCAAGGGGTGGTGAACGGACACTCCAGTGGAGTCTGTGCCGGCATGGAGGAGGCGGAGAGGGCGTCACTAAGCCAGAGTGAGGGTCAGAGCATCTTGGCTGAGCGCAGTTCATCTTCCAGAGTGTCCCAGGCCAGATCTGCCCTGTTTGGTGGGGAGGGAAACCGAGTCATGGCCCAGATCATGGTTGGGTTCCTGCCTCCAGGCGTGTCCTGAGTGCTCTGTGTTCCTCAGATTGTGATGCCATTGCTGCTTAGAAGCTAGACTTGGGCTCGCTTCCTCTTGGGAACTGAGGACCCTGAGTTTAGTTAAGGGCAAGGATGGGGACAGGCCGGGCCACTGGTCCTGTCACTGCCAGGAAAACAAAGGGGTGTTTGAAAAGAGAGCGCTGGCACTTTCCCACTGGAAGGGTCATGCTGCGGGGATGGGCCAAGGTCCCCTCCGTAGCACCTCCTGGTGACGTCCCCCTCTCCACACAGCACATCTCCATCCCCCAGCCCGATTGCCCCGCGGAAGCGCGGACCTTCTCCTTCTACCTCTCCAACATCGGCCGCGACAGTCCCCAGGGCAGCTTTGACTGCATCCAGCAGTATGTGTCCAGGTAAGGTCCTGCCCCAGCTGCCCCAGGTGTCCTGATGGGCAGACCCTCCCCCCACAGCCCACTGTGCAGACGTTTGCCCACCGCCTCTGGCACCGGCAACCCGTTCTCTCCAGCAAGCCTCGCTGCCCCTTTCAGTGTGTCCAGGGCGAGAGCAGGTCCTAGTGCCCGCATTCCCTTGTTCTTCCGGGTCAGGATTGCCCTGTGGAAGCCAAGTTGCCCGACTCAGCACTGAGCCCTGTTTCCCAGCTGGGTGGGGGTGTGGGCCCTGAGACTGTCCCTGGCATCTGAGTTGTTCGTCCTGACTCCTGGCCCTTGTCTTGCAGCCATGGGGATGTCCACCTGGACTGCCTGGGCAGCATCCAGGACAAAGTCACAGTGTGTGCCACCGACGACTCCTACCAGAAAGCGCGACAGAGCATGGCGCAGGCCGAGGAGGAGACGCGGAGCCGCGGTGCCATTGTCATCAAGCCTGGAGGCCGCTACCTGGGTGAGTATGGGGCCTGGGGCTCCACCATGGGGGCTCGTGCCTGCCGGGCAGCTGTCGGGGGGGAGCAAGAGGGACTCGAGGCCGGGCCAGGCCGGGAGCAGGAGTGATGGGTTAACATAGGTATGGCCCCCAAGTAGGCCCAGCGGGATCAGTGTCAGGTGAAGGTGCTGCTGCACCAGCTGCATTGGCTGGAGACTGTGGCATCTGTTGCCTTCCGAACCCCGAAATGGACTAAGGGGCCCCAGAACTCCAGGAATTCTGAATCTGAGGGCCCCTCTCCCAGGGTGCTGCCTCGGGGACCTCTGCCCATCAGAGACGAATGTACTCCATGAAGGCAGGGCTGCCGTGTGTCCTCTGGCTGCCACCCCTGCCCTCATCTGGCTCCTCCCCGAGGCCAGTGTGGCCGGGGGCAAAGTGCAGACGGTGAGATGCACCCCACAGTGGGCAGCCTGTTGCTGTATCGCAACCGGGAAGGAAAGGTGTTGATTCTTTGCTTGATGGGAAGCCTCTGGCAGCTCAGCATCTGCTTGGAAACAGTTTTGGTGAAGTTGAGACACCGACAACATTAAAAGTGGAGAGAATAGTACTGTTTATTTAGAAAGCTCCATCATCCTACTGCAGTCTTCCCGCCTCCTGGACCCAGACGGAGTTCAAGAGTCTTCAGAATTCATTGCTGGGGAAGAAGTGCGTCAGGCCTGAGAGAGGTGTGAGATGGCTTCTAGCAAACCAGAACCTTAATGGCTCTCTGGGTTTTTTCTTTTTTAAGAAAAGGTGAGGGGATTTCAAACCCCCCCAAAGAAGCATGTGATTTCACTTGCTCGGCAGTGGCGTTGGCTCTGAACGAAACCCCAGATATCAGTGCAGCTGTCAGTCGTGCTAGTCAGTGCTGGGTCCCCATCAACCTGGCCAAGTGTGTCCAGGGAGCCCACGCCCTGGGCCGTGAACTGCCACCAGAATCCCGACATGCTTCACCTGCCTGCTCTCACCGCAAGATGCAAATGTGGATATTTGTACACATTGTAATAAATTTGTGGGTCCTTTGGCCAAACACTTGGTCAGAAGTTTGTCTCGTACTACTCTGGGTACAACGAGGGTTTTTGCAGCGGCTAACGTTCTTTTGGAAACACTCATCTCCTGGCCTCTGAAGCCGCAGCCGTGCATGTCTGGCTGTGTCGGGTCTCTCCCCTAATCTGTGTTGACCCACCAGCCAGGTCCTCTGGGGACGAAGTCCGGCTCTGAGGATTCTAAAAGCACTTCTTCCTGAGCTAATTTGACAACTCAGATATGAGGAATAAGAGCAAAAGGGCGTCGTCATGGAGAGAGCTGTTTGGCTGGAGGACTTGAGGCGAGCGCTGACTTGACTCCCGTTCCCAGGTGGCAGGGACGCCATCCCAGGCGGAGTTAATGACTCTGAGTGGAGGTGCCGTCCCTGGGGAGCAGTACTGGAGGCTCATGGAGGGGCAGCCGTTTGACCCCCTACATGTTGCTGTCTGTACCGGGAGGGTGGGGGAGCACCGCACTGTCCCTGGGGCTCTGGGCACAGCACCATCTGCCCAAGGAGCACCTGGGGCCACAGCAGGGGATCTGCTCGCACCCCGAGGTCTCCAGAGCAGCTGCCCAAGCAGCTCTGACGCCTTTATGCACACCTCCGTTTTCATCGAAGAGCGTGGCAGATCCCATGGGGCCGGTGTGGTACTGTGACGTGCAGGCTCTGGAGGTGCCTGTCTCTGGCAGTTCAGGGACCCTGCCTTTTTTTTTTTTTTTTTTTTTTTTGTGAGGAAGATCAGCCCTGAGCTAACATCCATGCTAATCCTCCTCTTTTTTGCTGAGGAAGACCAGCTCTGAGCTAACTTCTATTGCCCATCCTCCTCCTTTTTTTTCCCCAAAGCCCCAGTAGATAGTTGTATGTCATAGTTGCATGTTCTTCTAGTTGCTGTATGTGGCACACGGCCTCAGCATGGCCGGAGAAGTGGTGCATTGGTGCGCGCCCGGGATCTGAACCCGGGCCGCCAGTAGCGGAGTGCGCGCACTTAGCTGCTAAGCCACGGGGCCAGCCCCAGGGATCCTGCCTTTTTAACATCAGTCCCCTCTCCCCATAGTGGTCAGGCATTTTGGGTCCCCAGCATTTAGGCTGCCTGTGATGAAGTCAGTTGAGGCTGTAAGCACACTTCTACTTTCTGCAGCCCCCACTTCTGGGACTGGGGACCCTGCAGGTGCCTGGTGAACCATGTGTGCTCAGCAGGTGGTATGCTCGGCCAACCAGCGTTCCCACCAAGCAGGCTGTGCTGGACGCAGGTCAAACTGTCTTCCCCTTGGGCTTGGCGTGGGCGTGGGCTGTTAGCCGTCACTTTCATGTCTCAAGCCTGTGGGCGTCCATCTGTCTGCTTGCTTGGAAACTTGGTGTTGCCCAGGCAGTGGAATACCTCAGCCACCCCCTCACGCCCTCTAGTCTCTAACGCCCTGGCTCTCGTTTTGCAGGTAAGAAGGTTCAGTTTCGGAAACCAGCCCCAGGGGCGACAGATGCTGTGCCCTCTAGGAAGCGGGCGACCCCCATCAACCTGGCCAGCGCCATCAAGAAGAGCAGCGTTGGTGGTGTTAGTGGGGGCAGTGGGGTGTCTCAGAGGCCCTTCCGTGATCGGGTGCTACACCTCCTGGCACTGAGGCCTTACCGGAAGGCCGAGCTGCTGCTGCGGCTGCAGAAGGACGGCCTCACGCAGGCAGACAAGGACGCGCTGGATGGCCTCCTCCAGCAGGTGCGTGCTTTCCCAGGGCTTGGGAGTGGGGTCCAGTGGCCTACAAGTGGCATCGGTAGACGGTCTGGACGTGGGTGGGCTGGGAGCATGGCGCTCACTGTCTGGAAGCCCAGGGGTGGGCCCAAGACCCTCCTCCTTGTCGTCTGCTAACGCAGGCACAGCATGAGGATTTAAGATTTCAGCTGCACGAGGTTTTTAGAATCGAATGAAGCTGAGGGCACCCACACATGAGTTAGTGAGAGCTCAGCCTCCACCTCGGCAGTCAGGCAGGGCCCCTGCCACTCACCGGCTGTGGCTCCAGGAAAGGGCTTCATGTCTGGACCCTCCAGCTTCTGTCTGTGACTAGGGCATGACTGTAGTGCCTCTCTTGGGGACGAGGGCTAAATGGGAAGCAGAAAAGATGGAGCTGCACAGATGCAGATCTGGGCTGGGGCCCAGCCCCACCCATAGATCCTGGGGCTGTGGGCAGGTGCCGCCCCCACCCCCCTACTTAGGGAAACTCCTGTGTCCCGGGGACTGAGGTGCTTGCTGGCCCCCCACGTCGCTAGGACCTCAGGGGCTCCCATGTCCGCTCACCAGGTGCCTCCACATGGATTTGGTCTCTTGGGCTGCCATCCTCCCTCCATGTGGACGTCATGTAGGGGAGGACCGAGCATCGATGTTTCTCCCCGTGAGCTCAGGAGTTGGCTCAGGGCCTGTTAGAAGATAGATAAATGGCTTATTGGCGCAGAAATTTTCTTTGGCAAGAGGCTTGCTAAAGCATCCAGAAAGCTCCAGAACCAGGAACAACATTCCCAGGGGACTCATTTCCTTGGAAAGTCACATGTGTCAGCCTTGTTCTCAGGAATTCGAGGGAAGTACGTGGGAGGCCCTTCCCCTGGGCTCTGCAGCATGGGGAAACCGAGGCAGGGCTGAGGGGAGCTTGACGGAGTTGTTAGACGTGAGCCAGGACTGAAGACATGGGTGGGACCCACGCCCATCCCTGAATGTGCCTGCAGCCTGCCTGTGCTGCTGTCCAGCCAGGCCCTCAGCCCCTGGTGTGGCATTCTTAGAAAGGCCCTTGCTCCCGTCCCCCTCTCTTGCCCTGTTTGTACCCGGATTAAAGACGAAACAAGTGAATGAGCCCCTCAGACACAGAATGTGCAACTTACCTGACTGAGCACATGGTTACACCTGAGATTTACCCTGTGCCTAGCCTCAGATGCGTCAGGCACCCTGGCCACAGTTCCCTGGAGAGTGGGGTCCAGGGATGCTGACACAGTTCTGGCTGGGGTACCTGCTCCAATTTTAACCCCCCAGATGCTCTCGGCCCTTTCCCGGGACCAGAGAGGCACCGTGCTTGGCTCTGGCTTCTCTGGTCAGCTTGGGTTTGGAGCCTCCTAGAGGGCAGCCTAGCTGGTGGCTGTGGGCAGAGTGTCCTCCCTGTGCCTGCTCTGATTTCTCCCAAGCAGCCCCATCTGCGTCGTGCTTCTGTGTTTACTGTCCAACTTGTTCTCCCCAGTGATTGTGGGGAGTGGCAGGACCCCAACAGCTTGGGAAAGAGGAAGGTCTCAGGGGTTGTGCCTTCCCCAGGCTGGTCATTTCCAGCCTCCCTCAGTGACCAGGGACTCTGATGAAACTACACTCCTCAAAGGTGCCTTCTCTCTTCCTTGTGTTTTGAAAACATGTAAAGCCAGGATTTCAGACATCTGTCTCCAGGGCTGGCTGGGCCTCAGAGAAACCCACAGGCCTGTCCTCCATGGGTAGGAGTGTTGATGGGTGGGTGGCTCTCCTGGAGAGCATTTTAGCAAAACATATCAAGAGCCATAAAAATGTTCAGAGCCTTTGACCCACTAATCCTGCTTCTGGGAAGCTGGCCGAAGAAAACTATTGCCAGCGTGGAAAAACCTGCACACAGTGACATTTGTTTATGCTACAAAGAAACTGGAGATGGCAACAGTGTCTGACAAAGGAGAAACGTTTGAGTAAATCACAGCGCAGCCACTCGGTGGAATATTACTCAACCATTAAAAAATGCTCCCTGCGGAAACTGCTGTGACATGGAGTCCTCTTAGAACCCAGCGATGGGGCAAAACAGCGGCTGCATGCCAGCCACACAGCTGCATACGCATGTGCTGGACCAGGGCACTTGGCGAGGCAGTCACAGAAGTCCTGCTTCAGGGCAGGAGCTGAAACCTTCAAGCACCCTTAAGGCAGAGGTTTTACATCTATCTTTGCAAACCGTCTTGGAGACAAGCTCACCTTTGGTAACCAATGGGAGCAGCGCTGGCTGGTTGCAGGGAAGGTGGGCTCAGCCTGGTTCCTCTAGGCACCCCTCACCCAGCACCCGCAGCCTCAGCTAACTCTGCCATGGGAGCTGCAACTCTGAGAGAGGGTGTCTTAGTCCATTGGGCTGCTGTAACAGACTACCATAGACTGGGTGGCTTGTAAATGACAGATGTTTACTTATCACAGTGCCTGGAGCCTGGGAAGTCCAAGATCAAGGCGCTGCCAGATTGGGTGTCTGGTGAGCCATCCAGTCCTGGTTCATAGACGGCGGTTTCTCACTGTGTCACCACATGGCGGAAGGGGCGAGGGAGCTCTCTGGAGCCTCTTTTATGAGGGAACTAATCCCTCCCAAAGGCCCCGCCTCCTAACACTCTTACATTGGGGGTTAAGATGTAACATGAATTGTGGGAGGACAGAAACCTTCAGTCCATAGCAGGGGGAGGCTGTGATGGGGTCTCGGGAGTACAGGTGGTAGCCCCCCTTTTTGGAGCCAGCCTGGCCTCCAGCACCTGTAAGATGTGTGCGTCTAGACCTGCTGCCCTGACTCTTCCAAGGGTCACCGCCCTGGCTTGCAGGGGAGCCACGGGGTAGGGTGCTGTCCTCTTGCCCCTTCCACGTCTGTCTGTGTCCTTCTGTGTCTCTCCCCCCACCCCCTATCAAATGCTTTCAGGGATGCCTGCCTCTGCAGGGCTTCCTGCAAGGTGATGCTAGCTCTGCCTTGCAGGTGGCCAACGTGAACACCAGGGACGGCACATGCACGCTGAAGGACTGTGTGTACAAGGACGTGCAGAAGGACTGGCCCGGCTACTCGGAGGGGGACCAGCAGCTGCTGAAGCGGATGCTCATCCGGTAATGCGCCTCCCCATCTCCCATCTCTGGGCATGTCCCCTCCCCCAGGCCTGGGGCAGATCTCAACTCGAGGATGCTGGGGTGGGCTCACCTGGTCCCGAAGGCCTCGGGGCTCAAGAGCAGGCTGGAGGGGTCTATGCCGACAGGCCATCTTCCCCACTGCCTGGGTAGCCCACTAGGCTTCCCACTGGGAGTGGGTGGGATAGAGGGTGTGAGTCACCATCCTGAACACCAAAATGCTGGGACAGAAGGCCTCAGTCCCCCCAGACCCATCCCACTGCCCCCTCCCATGAAGCTTCTGCCCAAAACCTGCGCATCCCCACAGGCTTCTGCTGAAGGCCGCTCCCTTCTTAAAAAGAACCTCTCAAGAATGTGAAGCAGAGAGAAAGCAAGCAAAATAAAACTCCCCACAGACGTGATTAAGCAGCGTTAATTAAACGCATCCTCTCTCAGATTAATTTCGACCTGAGGTCGGGAGTGGTCACAGTGGCTCTGGGGAGAAGTGGTTAAGTAGGCACCCAGCTCAGGCAAGCAGTTAATGATGTCCCTCCCAGCTGATGCCTGGCTTGGGAGCGAGGGCTGTGAAGCACAGAGCAGGCTGATATGCTAATTAGTGCTTAAGTGATTTCTCAGGGACTTGGAGCTATTTTTGAGGTTTTTTTTTTTTTAAGTTCAGCTGTTTAAAGCAGTAATTGCATCTGGAAAGCAGAGCTGAGTTGGGGCCACTCAAGCTGAAACCCGAGTTCCTCCTCAGCCCTGTGAGCGCTCACCTGCTGGCCCTAGGTCACCGCTCTGGCTGTCTGGCGGTCTCTGGGTGCTCGGGGAGGCTGACAGGAGGTGGTCTCAGCAGAAAACTCCCATTCCCTGGTTTCCCCTCCCTGGGGGTCTTCTGTTGCCCCAGCTAAACATGTCTTAGGTGGGCACGGTCACCTCCTGCAGGTGTTTTCCTCCGTCACACATTTTTTTGGCAAAGGGTCCAGTGTTGAAATGATCAACTACACCCACCCGAGTGCTTTGAGGTGACGAGGGGCACTAGAGGGTCCCCGCGAGGCTGTTCCCAGCCGTCTTCCCTCAGAGCCTCTCACTTGGTGCCCGTTGATTTCAGACCCTGAGTGAGCAGCCCTTGTGTGTGTTTGCGTATGTGTGTGGGTGTGTGTGAGGGGAGTTAGCAAACAACACCTGGGCTGAATCTTGAGGGGTGTTGGGTGGAAGGTTCCTGGAGCCATGTGCTCTGGAGCCAGTGCAATTCCAGGCTCACGTTTCCTCCCTCCCCCTCCACTGAGTGAGCTGCTGGGGCTCTTGTGAGTCTGAGGGTACTGGCTTTCACTCTGGGCCAGTGCAGTGCTCTTCTCTCTCTCTGCCTGGCTGGAAACTGCTCAGGGCTCGGGCAGTACCTGCTGCCCTTGGAAGTGCGAACTGGTTGGTGTGCAGAGGTCAGAGTCCACATTCCTGATGCCCACAACCACACAGGTTACCCGGAGCGCAGTCTGCACAGCTTTTTTCTTGTTTTGTTGCTTCCTCCCTGAAGACAGCCCCACTTAGAGCAGTTCTTGAAGCCGCAGCCTCACAGCAAGAAGGAAAAACAGGGCCTTGGGGTGTTGCTGTTGTTATGGGGAGGCGCAGAGACCAGTGTCACCCCAGGAGCCATGTGCCTCCTTTCGCTCCTTTTAGTTCTAAGCTCGTCCCTGAGTGAAGCATGCCCGTGGTTCTAGGCTCTGCTGGGCCTGTGGCTTCGCTCTGAGCAGATGCCCATTCTAGCATCGGCTGTGTTTCTTTTGATACTTCCTCTGCACTTCTAGTCCCCGATGTGTAGCTGCTCAGGCCTGGCCTGTTCCAGGCAGCATCTGTGGGTGTCCCAGTGCAGGATGAGGCCTCGGCGACCCTGCCTGGCCCCATACTCAGTCCCCCCACCCTGCCCGCATCCTGGCCTCGCCTCCCGTGGGGTCCAGCCTGGACAGCCCGAGCGCAGTCTCCGTCCAGCTCACACCCAATCTTGCTTTCCCTGAAGTTGGTAATAACCCTCTTGGCTGCCTGCTTGCTCTCTCTGCTCAGTGTCCCTTGCCCTTCGTGGGCAACCCCAACCTCCCGCCGGTTGTCCTATGGCCTCTTGTCACTTGCAGTGGATGGGGGTCCTGCAGGTTCTGCAGGAGCTGCTTCCCTCTCAGGGCCTCCCGTTCCTGGGTCTGCAGTTCTGCCCTGGTGCTGATGGGATGCAGCTGAGGAACGGGCTTTGGGAGGTCCGCTGGCCGCATCTTGATGCTCGGGCAGCAGTCATGCTGAATCGGCAGTTGGCCAAGTCCAGACTTCCAGATTCAAAGGAACTTTCCCTCCACGTTGAAGGCCTGGCCCCGGGGAAGCCCTGGAGGCTCCCAACTGGCCTTGTGCCCCTCTGCACAGTGACAGGCCACTTGGTCACAGGCTGGCCTGGCGGTGCTCTGGGGTGGGCGCTATGGCCACAGTGTGAGAACTCGCCCTGTCCTTCTTCCCATCCCAGGCGGTCGTGAGAAGGCCTCACTGGCCTCCCTCGCGCTTCCTCTGATTCTGCCATTGGTGGGCTATGCTCCTGGACTGTTTGCCGTTGTTTTCCTGTTGTCACCTCTCTCTCTCTCTCTCTCTCTGTTTTGTACTTTTGGGAGATTTCTTCAGCTTCTCCCATTGTCTTTTTTTTGCCATTGTTTTCAGTTCCCAAGCGTCTTTCCTGTTGACTTTTTATAGCATGATGTCCTTACTCCATGGGAGTGATGCCATTTTTAATCTACTCTCTCTAAGGATACTTTTTTTAATTGATGTCATAATAGTTTATTACATTGTGAACTTTTAGTTGTACATTATTGTTTGTCAGTCACCATATAAATGCATCCCTTCACCCCTTGTGCCCACCCCCCAACCCCTTCCGCCTGGTAACCACCAAACTGTTCTCTCTGTCCCTGTGTTAGTTTATTTTCCACATATGAGTGAAATCATGCAGTGTTTGTCTTTCTCTGTCTGGCTTATTTTGCTTAACATGATACCCTCCAGGTCCATCCATGTTGTTGCAAATGGGACGATTTTTGTCTTTTTTTTTTTTTTTTTTTTTTGCGAGGAAGATCAGCCCTGAGCTAACATTCATGCCGATCCTCCTCTTTTTGCTGAGGAAGACTGGCCCTGAGCTAACATCTATTGCCAATCCTCCTCCTTTTTTTCCCCTTTTCTCCCCAAAGCCCCAGTAGATAGTTGTATGTCATAGTTGCACATCCTTCTAGTTGCTGTATGTGGGACACCGCCTCAGCGTGGCTGGACAAGCGGTGCGTCGGTGCACGCCTGGATATGAACCCCAGTAGTGGAGCGTGTGCACTTAACCACTAAGCCACAGGGCGGGCCCTGATTTTGTCTTTTTTTATGGCAGTGTAGTATTCCATTGTATATATACACCACATCACTTAACGTTGCTTCCACTTCTTGGCTATAGTGAATAATGCTGCAGTGAACAAAGGGGTGCATAAGCCTCTTTGGATTGTTGATTTCAGGTTTGTTGGGTAGATACCAAGTAGTGAGATAGCTGGATCATAAGGTATTTCTATTTAAAAATTTTTTTTTGAAGAAGAAGAGTAGCCCTGAGCTAACAACTGTTGCCAATCCTCTTTTTTGCTGAGGAAGATTGGCCCTGGGCTAACATCCGTGCCCATCTTCTTTTACTTTATATAGGATGCCGCCACAGCGTGGCTTGATAAGCGGTGCGTGGGTCCGCGCCTGGGATCCAACCTGTGAACCCCGGGCCGCCGAAGTGGAACTCGCGAACTTACGCCACTGGGCCGGCCCCTATTTTTAATTTTTTGAGGAATCTCCATACTATTTTCCGTAGAGGCTGCACCAGTTTGCATTCCCACCAGCAGTGAATGCGAGTTCCCTTTTCTCCACAACCTCTCTAAAATTTGTTATTTTTTGTCTTGGCGATTATAGCCATTCTAATAGGTGTAAGGTGATATCTTAGTGTTGTTGTGATTTGCATTTCCCTGATGATTAGTGATGTTGAACATCTTTTCATGTGCCTATTGGTCATCTGTATATCTTCCTTGGGAAAATGTCTGTTCATATTAAGGATACTTTTTAAAAATAACAGCTTTATTGAGCTCCAGTTTGCACACACAAGTCACTCACTTAAAGGGAGCAATTTAGTGGTATTTAGTACATTGACAGTGTGTGCAACCATCACCTCTATCTAGTTCCAGAAGATTCACCCAAAAATGAAACCCCACATTAGCAGTCAGTCCCCATCCCCCGTCCCTCCAGCTCCTGGCACCCACTAATCTGCTTTGGTCTCTTTGGATTTGCCTCTTCTGGATGTTTCACATAAATGGGATCAAACAGTATGTGGCCCTTTGTGTCTGGCTTCTCTCACTCAGCATGATGTTTTCAAGGTTCATCCATGTTGTAGCGTGTGTCGGGGCTTCATTCCTTTCTATGGCCGAGTACTGTTCTATGTGTGATGGACCACATTGTGTTTATTCATTTATCTGTCGATGGACACCAGGATCGTTTCCAAACCTTTTGGCCATTGTGAGCAGTGCTGCTATGAAGTCGCATGTATAAGGATTTGTGTGGATATAGATTTTCACTTCTTTCCCATATATACCAAGGTGTGGTGTTGCCGGGCCACATGGCAATCCTATGTTTAACTTTTTGAAGAACTGCCAGACTCTCCTCGGTGGCTGCACCATTTTACATTCCCACCAGCAGTGCACAAAGGTTCCAGTTTCTCCACGTCCTCACCAACACTTGGTATTTTCGTTTTTTTTTTAAATTCTAGCCCTCTTAGTGGGTGTGGGGTGGCGTCTCACTGTGGTTTTCATTTGTTTTTCCCTAATAACTAATGATGTTGAGCATCTTTTCAAGTGCTTATTGGCTTTTTGTATATCTTCTTTGGAGAAATGTCTATTCAAATCCTTTGTCTGTCTGAGGATATTAAGGCTGGAGTTTTGTTGTGTATTTAAAGTTTTCATTCCCTTATAGTCTCTCTCCTTTCAAATGCATTTTCCTGTCTGTCTCTTTTGGGGTCTGACATTGCTCGCCTGGAAGCCCAGCTGCAACCTCTTCCGGACTTTTCTCTGGGTAGCTCAGTTTCCTCAGGAGGGCTGCTGAGGTGTCTCTGAAGCCCCCATGGGCCGCTGTTTCCTCTTCTCTGGATGCCACACCTCTGTCCATCCCATCGTCCATGTGTGGCCCGAGCAGCTTCCCAGCTACCTGGAGAAGGCCTAGGCTCCTTCACTACTGAACACGCCTTGGGCTCCCTTCCCCACAGCCCCACAGCAGACCAGCACCCAGCACAGGGCTGCAGGGGGACAGCTTGGCAGGAGCCCTTCTCTGAGGTCCCTGGGCTCACCCACCCGGGCCCGTGGGGCTCTGCAGGCTGGAACTTGGTGCACGTAAACACCTGTCCTTGGTTTTCCATCTGTAACCGGAAGTGGTGGTTGCCTGCCCGTGGCTGGACAGCACACCTGCTCTGCCTTGGGGACTGTGTTGCTCTGGCAAGTGCCTGCATGTGGCAGGTACTTCTCCTGTGGCTCTCCTTGCCTTTGGGCCACCATGGAGAGGATAGCAGAAGTGCTCTGGAGTGTAGCCATTGATCAAGGAGGTGGCCTCTGCTCGTTCCTGGTTAGAGCAGTGGAGACATGGCCCTGGACCTCAGCCTTCCTGCAGGGCATTGGAGGGCCCTTGGGGCTATGCACAGCCCCGAGCCACCTGCCTGGGCTCCCATGACACTTGCAGCCTCTGGGAGTGTGAGAGGTGAATTGGAGAGGGATCCCAAGCCAGGGTCACTACCGGGGCCTCCATTTGTACAGGTGTTGGGGTGTCTCTTCCCTCATCCCTGACTGCATCGTTATACTCAGGTCCATGTGGGCCAGTGGCTGCCCCTGCCATCCTCAAGGAGGTGTGGTGTCCTGGGCTTCCAGGAAGGCAGGTGCTGAATCCTGGAGGCCTTTCTCACACAGACCGGGGCATCTTGGTCCTCTTCTGCGGTCTCTAAAGTTTCCGAAGGGAACGTTATTATTGGTATGAACAATTGTTTTTAAAAGGAGGGACCAGTACCCCAGTGTCTCCAGCTTGCGCGGGGAAACAGCACGGATCGTGTGAACTGGTCTGATCAGTGTCTGGTCAGTTTTATGTGGGTCCTTGCTCTCCGTGGTAATGGGAGTCTAGATGAGTGGGAGGTCAACTGACTCTTCTCTGGGCACAGAAGGATACCTAATGGGGCAGTCCTCTGAGCAGTGAGGCCAGGCCACAGTGCAGCTGTGGATGAACCTGGGGCAGGGTGTGCTCAGGCCACTCTCTGCCCACCAGGCCTTGATGCACTCATCACGCTCAGCCTTGCTTTGCTTCAGTGGGGCAGTGGGCCCTTCCCAAATCACTGGTTGTGGGTGGGAGAGTGTGGTGTCACTGCAGAGACCAGTGGGCCTGGGTGTGCCCCATGGAGCGCGTCTTCAGAGCCCTCCAACCTACCCTGCTTCTCCTTTGCAGGAAGCTGTGCCAGCCACAGAGCACAGGCGGCATCCCTGGAGACTCTGCTGCTGCCAGCCCTCTGGGCGAGCATGGGAGCTCAGCCTCGCCCCCCCAGGTGGGAGCTGCCAGCCCGGGTGTGACAGCACGGTGGCGGTGAGGGAGGGTGGGTGTCACCCGGAGCCGCAGGCCTGACCCGACCTTGGTGCTTGGAGAGCCTGTTGGGCCCTCAGCCCAGGGCTGGGAAGTTTTCTTCAACGAGTGAGCAGCTGGCTAGCTTCCCCCGGGCTGGGGGTCCTGGGCCTGGGACCTGGGTGCGCTTCCCTGGGACACCTATGGGTGGTGTGGCCGAGGAAGGGAAGGCTGCAGGACCGCCCTGACCTCGTTTCTTCACAGTGGGCTCCTGCCTGCCAGGGCTGTCATAAAATCAAGCGTGCTGGCTGAGGCCCAGGCGCCCAGTGGGCCCTGTGAGCTGTGGCTGCTGCCGTTGTAGTCAGTGGTCAGGAAGGGGTGCTCGGGGGAGCCTCGCTGCCAGGGCTGTGTGGCTCCCGCCTGGCTCTGGCTGGGGGGATTTGGCCAGGCCCCCCTCACCATTGCTTGAACTGTTTGGTGAAAGCTGTCCCCGCCCACCTGTGTGCTCTGACTCATGAGTCCCACCCACATCCCCAGACCCCCACTCGCTAGTCCCTCTTCCCTCCTCCTCCTCTGCCTTGGAGGCACCCTGCCCATGTCCACAGCCTTGAAGCCCCCTGTGCACACCCTGCTGTGGGGCCAACATGGGGGGCAAAGGGCCTCACATAACCCATATCCCCACCGCTGCCCTCTGGGCCTAGGCCACCTGGCCCAATCCTGGCTCCCCTCCTGTGGTCTGGCCTCGCCTCACAGGCCTCAGTCTTCTCATCTGTGAAAAGGGGATGAGGCCCACGCCATGTCACAGGGTTGCAGTGGGGATCCAAATAGTCAGGGGTCTGGGGATGATGGTCCCAGCTTGTGGGGCTGCCCTGTGTCCCTCAGACTGGGCTCTCTCACTGTTTCCATTGTCTGGGGAAGATGCTGAGTGCAGCGCTGTTTTAGAATAAACCCTAGAGCTGGCCCTTAAGGGCTGGGGCCAGGCCCGCTGATGACCTGACTGCCCTTCCTCTGTTCCTCACCTTCAGTCCCAGCTGAGCTCCAGGCGTTCTCTGCCTGGCTGCTGTCCAGGCACCACCATGTGGCCTGAGCGGGCCTTGCATGGGGTCACTGGGTTTCCTTAGGACCTGGGGCTGCTGGGCCTCGCTGAGCTCAGGGTTGACTTTTTGCTGCCCAGCTGCTGCCCAGCTGCTCCCCGGGGAACACCAGTAGCTCTAGGCACAGGCTTCTCTCTGAAATTGTCTCCCTTCCTTTGCAGAAACGGCCGCAGCCTCCTGATTTCATCGATCCCCTGGCCAACAAGAAACCCAGGATATCGCACTTCACCCAGAGAACTCAGCCTACAGTCAATGGGAAGCTGAGCACACCCCACAGCCGTGAGGCCCTGCTGCCCACCCCAGGCCCGCTGGCTAGCACAGACTCCCACCTGCCCCCGCGGCTGGAGCCCCCTCAGGCCCATGACCCCCTGGCCCATGTCAGCAACGACCTAGGCCACAGTGGCCGGGACTGTGAGCACGGGGATGCGGCCGCCTCAGCCCCCACTGCGCACCTCAGCCTGCCCCTGCTGACGGACTGTGCCCAGCCCAGCAGGCCCCACAGTGGTTCCTCGCGCGGCAAGTCCAAGAAGAAGTCCAAGAAGCACAAAGACAAGGAGAGGGCGGCTGAGGACAGGCCCCAGGCCCAGCTGCCAGACCATGTGCCTGGCTCCCTTGGAGCCCCGCCAGATGCCCCAGGTAGGTGCCGAGAGGCAGGCCTAGGGGCAGGAGGCTCTGCGGGAGGGTGCTGCTGGGAGCCTGAGTACCGGCCCCATGCCCACCCTGACTCTACAGGGTGCCGAGGGGGTTGCACTGCCCCACAAGCCCCTACTTTGGCTCACCCTGCACATTTGGGCCCTTTGCACCCTGTGTTCTTGCACCCGGTCATCTGTGAATGCCTTGGCTGTGTCGGCTCCAGAGCCTCCCACAGTCCTGCTATGTGCCAGGCCAGCGCTGGGGGCTGGGGGCTTGGGACCTGATGGAGCTGAGGCTTATGGGAGAGGACAGCACACGGGAAGGGGACTGAGTTCAGGCTGCAGCTCTGGCTGCAGGGTGGTCCCAGACCCTGAGAAGGGAGCAAGGTGGGTCCGGGGCCTGCTGAGGAGTGAACTTTTCAGCCAATGGAGAAAGGAGGAGGCCATGAGGAGGTGGGAGACTGTCCATAGGACAGTAGGCGGTAAGAGCTGCAACGAGGTCACGCAGCGAGTGGGGAAGCCGAAGGTCGAGAGAACTGGGATGGCAGCAGCAGTGAGGGGTGCCAGGCTGGCCAGGGCCGTGCACTGAGCAGGGAAACCTCTGCAGGGCACTGGGGAGGCATATGGACGGGCTGGGCTGATGGTGGGGACGGGCGTCAGCACCCCCAGAACCTAGGCCACCCTGTGTTTATAGCTCCGGGCACCTGAGCTGAGCGTCCCTTGTGGGTCTAGCTTAACCTAATCAGCCTGACAAGCAACAGAGGTGCAGCGTGCCTGCCATGTGGGGCCGAGGCTGCGACGGGTCATGGACAGCCTGGCTGGGTCACCTGTTGCAGCTTTCAGATTATTCCCCCAGGAGCCCAGGAGAATCCTGAGCTGGGGGGGGGGGGGGGGGCGGGGCGGCATTCCTGAATCAGGGTGGAGTGGCTCCTTAAGGCTTTTGGATGAATTGCTCAGCTGCCCACCAGAAAGGCTGTGCCGGCCCCTCCCTCTGGCTGAGGACAGGTCCTTGTGCACCATGGTCGCTCGGCTCAGTCCTCTAGGTTCCTCTCAGCCCTCTGCCCACTAGGCTTCCCAGTGTCTGGGGGTGGGCAGAAGGGGAGAAGGCGGCCTGGTTCCAAGTGCCGCATCTGATCTGGGTCCTGCCTGGGGACACAGGCCCTCAGCAGGCTCAGCCGGGTAGCACGTTCTGTCCCATAGGGTGGGAGTGAGACCTTGTGTCTCCCAGCAGGGCCCTGGGAAGGAAGAAGGCTGTTGGCGGAGGGGTGGGGGTAGGTTGGGGCCAGGAGGATACTGCCCAGGCCAGCCCCACGCCCCGGTGTGTGTCGGCCTTGGGCAGCTTGTCCCCAGGCCAAGGTGAGAAAGTGAGGTCTGGGATCAGGCACGCTAGAGAGGAGACGGCCCCAGGGAAAGAAAAAGGACAACTGAGGCACCAGCCGCTCCGCCTGGCACCACATGATCCGTCTTACCCAGCGTGTCTCAGGCAGCTCAAATGGTGATAATGGGTGGGTGCAAAGCCCCTGGTGCCTACCTAGAGGCCCCTGTCCTGCTGCTGCGCTCCTTCCTGGGTGACGAGTGCGCTCTGCCAGGCAAAGCTCAGGCCTGATGACCCCAGGCGCAGGCGCACAAGCGGGAACCCCTGCCTCCTTGTGACAGTACTATTCTCTGCACACCTCCGCTGGCTGCAGAAGGCTCCAGGTCAGCACGTGTCCTGGGGCAGAGGGACAGGCATCATTGTAACCTGCCGTTCTGCATGGCACTGTCCCCTAGTCTGGCCCTGTTGTTCCAGCCCTGCCCCATGATTGCCTCTGACCCCAACAGGTGCTGCAAAGTGATAAAATTGCTTCTCTGTTGGGGGAAGAGGCCATCTGGAAAAAGTCCTGGGGGATAATAACTAGACTGTAGTTTCGGCTGCCCACAGTCCAGGCAGGCCTGGGTCATCCTTGGAGCTCCACTGCCAGATGGCTGAGGTGTGGCCCTTGGCACCTCCAGCCTGGCTCTGTTCTGGGGCTCCCCTTGGAGCCTGCAGTCTGGCATCCAGGAGGAACAACGAGAGGATTGGTGGGGCTCAGACCAGGGACCAGAGCCCACAGGGCTCGCAGCGCCATCAGCAGTGACAGGTGTGAGCGGGATCAGGGCCCTTCCTTGGTGGCCGTCTGTCTTTGTCCTCTGAGGCTCTGGATGGGTCCAGCTCTGGACGAGTTGCCCACGCTTCAGCCCACAATTAACCTGTCCTTTCAGCTGCTTGCAGAAGACATACCCACGGCACCATCTGGGCTCCCTGTGCTCTGGGTGGCTGTGGTTCAGGAACACACACCCTCACACACTGTCTTGGCTCACCACCTCTCCCACAGGTGGCCCTGAAGTGGCCAGATGGCGCTCACCCTGTGCTCGCACCTTTGCTGTCTTGGGTCCTGCTGTATGGCCTCGGCCCCATCTCACACAGCCTCCCCCTCTGCCGTCCTTCCCTCCGTGTCCTTCAGACAACAGAGCATGAACCTGTTACGGATCTTGCTGTGGACGCAGGAGCTGTGGACTCAGGAGATCCACGTTTGCTCTTTGTAGGTTTAAACGGGGCCTGCAGCAGCTCCAGCGTCCCCACGTCGACCTCGGAGACGCCTGACTACCTGCTGTGAGTACTTCACTTGCCGGCGGGGGGTTCGCTGCTCCTGCCCTGCATGGCGGGTCAGCAGAGGCAGAACTGAGTCCCTGTCCGTGGGTGTGAGTGCCCAACTGCCCAGCCTGTTCAAGGTTGGAGCAGCTTCCTGGGCACTTCTGGCCTCTGCCACAGCGCCCTGAGCCCTGCCAGCCCCTCTCTGCCGTCTCCCCAGGAAATACGCCACCATCTCCTCCTCGGAGCAGCGTCAGAGCTACAAGAACGACTTCAATGCTGAGTACAGCGAGTACCGCGACCTGCATGCCCGCATCGAGCAGATCACGCGGCGCTTCACGCAGCTCGACGCCCAGCTCCGGCAGCTCTCCCAGGGCTCTGAGGAGTACGAGGTAGAGCACCTGCCTGCGGGGGGGCTCTGCCAGCTGCTGGTACCCACACGCATGCTCCGTTGTGTTCTGGGCTGAGGGCCCTGCCAAGCGCTCCTTCCCACCCTGGTTCAGCCCTGTCCTCAGGGCTCTGCCACGGGAGTCTGCCGGCTTGAGGCCTGGCTCAGCCTCCGCCGCCGTGAGGCCAGTTGTGACCAACTCCGCAGGTGGGAGACGACCTGTGGGGGTCAGGGAGCACAGGGCTGGGGCACAAGGGGCCCCACCTGTGAGAGTGCCTGGGGTCCTCTCTGCAGCCACATCACAGGGACACTTCAGTCCCCCACCAGGAGGGACAGGGCCAGGCTGCATCCCCCATCAGTGCCACCATAGCCACAGTGGGAGGTGGGAGGAGATGGAGGATCCCTGTGGTCCGCCCACCTGTACTAGGAGTCCCTCGTCCTTTGGCCTAGGGCACACAGGCTCCCCAAGCCATCCATGTGGGAGCTCACTGCGGGGGGAGGGCCTCCACCCTTGGTCACCAACTCTGGGACACCAGCCTCCCCCTTGTGGCACTTTTCAGAGCTGGTTACTTGATTAATCAGGGTATTAGGGTCTCTCTCCCTGGGCGGAGGCCATTTTGGTTTCCAGAGGAGACGGCTTATGGTTAGAGCAACGATGGGGGTTCTAGAGTCGGGGACAGACGAGCGCCCAGGGCATCCCTGTCCTCCCTCCTCCTCGCAGCCCCTCTGTGGTTGCTCCTCACATCCCACTGCACCCCAGGTAGCCACAGGGCTTCTGCGTGTGGCCTGGAACAGCGGACAGGCCAGTTGGGGGCCAGGGAAGGAGGTCGTCCTGCCTGTTCTTTGCCTCCTCCTGAAGCTCTAATTGGCCCCCTCCCACCATGCAGGCCTGAAGCTGGGCCTCTGCCCCTTGCTCCCCTGGCCCAGCTTCCTCCTCTGCCTCCTGCCTTGCTAATCTCCTCCAGCCTGCTCCTCCTCTGTACTTCGGTCAGCTTCTCCAGTCAGCTTCCCTCATGCCATCTTGAGGCCATTGTCCCCAAAGGCCATTGTCCCCAGGCAGGTGGTGGTTGTGCAGGTCACAGGTTATCAGGGAGAAGGGGCCATTCAGTCGAGGTTTCCTGCAGGCGAGGGCATTGTTTGCTTTCTCTTTTGTTTTTTCTCCAGACTACTCGTGGGCAGATTTTGCAGGAATATCGAAAAATCAAAAAGGTGAGTCTCTGTGCTTTTGTGGGGGATGGGGTGGGGTGAGAAGAAGCTGTTTCAAGGTGAGCAGTGCCCAAGTCTGGGCAGGGAAGGAGGAAGGGCCTCACAGGGCTGAGGTCTCAGGTCCTCAGAGCAGCCCCTGCCCCCCTGTTTACAGCTGAGGAGTTGAGCCTGTCCTGTGTGAGCTTTGGTGCACCCCCTAGCTGGGCACCCCTGCACCCCCTGACTCTCCCACTGCTTGGTGGGTGCAGCCCCCAGGCCCTTTCCAGCTCCCTCCAAGGTCCAGGGGAGGAGCTGAAGTTCCCTGCCCCAGCCTGGCCCCATCTTTCTTCAGCTGCTAGTCTGGCGGGAACACCCAGCCTCATGGGCTCAGGCCATCTCCTGGGGGGCACCGAGCCCCAGCTTCAGACTCCCTGAGGGTCTGCTATGAGGTGGTTCCACGATATCAGCTCTTGTTCCTGAAGGCCACTAGCTTTGGGTTTACCACGTGTGCCCCTGTGTGCCAGGGTGGTTCCCTGCCAGCGAGTCCCCAGCCCGGTGTGGAAGTTTCATAATGAACCTCACCTGTGACTCCATTTCCCAGGGCGGGGCCCAAGGGCGGGGCCGGGGTCCCTGTCATTGCGTGCCAGGCACAGGCCTGTAAGCAGGGGGAGCAGGAGCCGGGGCGGCCAGGCGGGCGGGTGCTGTGCACAGTGCTGGACTGCCACCCGGCACGGCGACACTCGGATGCTGCTCACACCGCCGCTCTCTCGCAGACCAACACCAACTACAGCCAGGAGAAGCACCGTTGCGAGTACCTGCACAGCAAGCTGGCCCACATCAAGAGGCTCATCGCCGAGTATGACCAGCGGCAGCTGCAGGCCTGGCCCTAGCCCGAGGCTGCGGGCCAGGAGGTCTACTCTGCTGGCCAGGCCAACACACCTCACCGGGCTGACCTTTCTGGATGGCGGGGAGCTGGGGTTGGGGGAGCTAAAGACGGGGGAAAAAGATTTATTTAAAAAAATAAACATGAGGAAGACATGTTCATCTGAGCCAGCAATGCCGGCTTTCAGGGGAGCCCCTGCAGACCTGGTGCCCACAGGTCACAGATCCCGGGAGGTGGGGTCCTGCCTCCCTCCCCCCACACCTCCTGAGCAGCCCCCACCCAGCACACGCTCCCGGGAAGCCCACCTCCTCGCAGGCCGAAGCCTGAGGGGCTTCAGCTTCCTCTCGCCGGAAGACTCGGAGGCTGGCCTGCCTGCCTTTTCTGGTTTTCTACAAAGACAGTCACTTTTAGCTACTGCTTACGAGACTGGAGTCTATTTTTGTACAAAAGAGAAAGCATCTTTTTTCTAAACCTGTGCCTCCCCTCCTTGGATGCCTGGGGTCTAGATGCCACCCTCTGTCCTTTCTGCAGTATTACAATTGCCATCGGAAAGTTTGGTGGCGTTGCTGCAACCTCCGAGGAGAGAACCCCTGTGTGGTGGGGGGGCTGGCCCGGGTCACGTCTCCCCTGCTGCTTTCCTGCTAGGCACCAGGCCAGGCCCTCCCTCCCAGCACCTGCCTCTCCTTCCCCTCCCTGGCTCCGGTGGGGTCTCTGCTCTAAGGGGTTGGGTGGGGCCCCTCCCAGGTCTATTTGGAGAACCCCAGCTGGCCCCCGAACAGCTGCTGCTGGGAGCCGGCTGGAGCAGAGCGGCTCTTGGTGCTCCCGGCCTGCCCTGCTATTTCAGACCCTCAGCTGTCGGGGGTCACTGGGGGTTTTCTGTGCTACGAGCTCGCACTCTGCAGCAACAGTGTTGAATTTTATTTTGTGATGTTCTCGATTTTCCCCTTTGCTGCTGCTTTTCATTTCGCACTGTTGAGACCGTGTGGTCTCCATGCTGTTGACCTCACTGTGTCCCTCAGTCCACTTGTGGGTCCTGGGGTTGTTTTAGCAGAGCCACCACGAGGTTTGCACTCAGGGAGGGGCTGGGGGTCTCTGGGGTCGGGGCCCCCCCCAAGAGCGAGCTCAGAAAAGGCACCCTGTCTGCCTGCTCCGGGGGTCGCAGGCTCCGTGGACACCCCAATTGCTGCTTATTTGCTGTGCCTAGTCTAGTGTCCCCCAAAGTGTCGGGGGGCCGTGCATGCGTGAGTGTGTGAGAGAGGGGCCCCCCCAGGGCGTGGTGGGGGCTGAGGTGTGTGTGCACATTCAGGGCCATGTCCAGTAAAGCCACCAGTGGGGGTGGGGGTGGCTGCAGCCTGCAGCCCTGGGGTCACAGGGGGGTGGCTGCTGCCAGCAGTAGTGAGGCAGCGAGAGTGGAAATGCTCACGTGGACACATCTGTTCTAAGCTGTGGGGGTCTCCTCATGGCTTCCCAAAGAGCGTCCTCGTGGAGGTGCCTGCACAGTGCCCCCCCCAGCCCGAAGTCTCTCCCTCTGCCAGCCCCCAGGGGTGCCTGGAGCACCGGGAAACGATCCTTCATGTTTCACTAGCTGTTGTCTTGTTTTTCATTTGGGAGAGGAGGGAAGGGCTGAGCAGACCCGGCAGCCCCCGAGCTGTGCCGACTGCCGTGCTGTGGATGTGGATATCTGGCCCAGCCGTGCAGGTGCCGGTGAGGGATCACCTAGGGAGGCTTTCTGCCTTGGGAACCAGTTCAGGGGACTCTCAGCTCATTTCCTTGTTGTTGTTGTTTTGTTTCTTGTTTTTTTCTCCTTTAAGGAATTATGAAGCTAAGAAAAGTTCTGTGCTTTAGAAGTTGATGGACAAAAGTTCTAGCTGATTAAATATGTTCTAACTTATTGATACTGTGTTTTTTCTTTCCTTTTAATATTGTACTGTGGAGAAAAACTATTTTGAGCCATGGAGTTGGTGTTTACAAGAACTTTTCACTTTTGCCAAAATGTTACAATTGAAAGGCATCCACGTCTTCAGTTTCTTAATATTTTCTTAAAAGACCTCGTGTCCTTTTTGTACACTAAACAGGTGAATGCTGATTTTTTCCAACCTATAATAAATGTCACTGAGCCGAACCTAGCAGCCCAGGCTGCCTGGGTGCGTGTGTGTCTGTCATAGCTGGGGAGTGGGCCAGGGTCAGGAGGTGACTTGGCACCAGGTGACCACGGTGAGTGGGGCAGGGGTGGGGTACGGGCTGGGATGGGGCAGAGAAGACGTCCTGGACAACCTGCTAGAGCCGCTGCGCAGGAAAAAGGCCGGCAGGCGGAGGCTGGCCTCGGGGTGGTGGGCCCTGTGGGTAACAGGGTAGGAGGCCAGACCACCTGGTCACAGGTAGGAAATGGAGAGACTGGGGAGGCGGAGGCAGTGGGGTGCCTTGGCAGTGTGTGAGCAGGGCAGTGCCCCAGTGTGGACAGGGTAGGCTGAGCAAGCAGGGGATCCCCGGGCCTCCTGCAGCACCAGAGCGCCCAGCAGTAGGGCACATGGGGCAAGAGGAGTGCCCTCGTTTGGGGACATGGGCTGTGACTGACAGATGAAAACGGTTGTAAGTAACCGCACTGTTATTGTTCATTCCAACTAGGCCAACAGGCTGGGACTGGGGTGTCCCCTGTGCCCATGATGGGGATATGAATGCTGAGGCCCGGTGCAGCCCCACAGGCCCATCAGCGGGCATGGCTGTCCTTGCCCTGTGTTCCAGGTGAGGAGCCAACGGCAGGGGGCAGGTCCTGCCCTCCAAGGACGCGGTGAGAGTGGGCGTTTATTTTAGCAAGAAAAAACAGACAAAGACAGGGATTGAAGGAGTCCAGGGGTCAGGGGCTGTGGGCCTTAGCCTCCCTGGTGGCCCTGCTGGCCGGCGGCCTTGGTCTGAAGCAGCTGAGGAATTTGGGGGCTGCGGGAGGTGAGTTCAGACAGTGTACCCTGTTCCTGGGATGGCCTGGCTGCGCTGTTTCCAGGGTATAACATCTCTGTCCCCACACCTCGGGGCCCAGGGCCGACACTTGCTACCTCGACCCTGTCATGCCTCAGCCTTGCCCTGCCTCCCCCTGCCCTCCACCAGACTTGCCTGCAGCCCTCCATGCTGCCTGGTAGCACCCTGGCCATAGCCACTTTAGTGCCCCTTGGATGCAGGTGGTTCCCTGACCATCCTTCCTGAGGGGAGGACGCCACGTGTCCAGCCCCCTGGGGGCCCAGAAGGGTCTTCCCACCCTCATGACCTGCACCGTAGCCGAGGGGCCTGGGGCTGCCCACCTGCTCCTGCCACGTGCTGGACAATGTCCCCGATTGTTGTTCTCCTGCCAGCACCTGGACCCCATAGCCCCTCCTGTGCAACGGGCTCCATCTGGGCACCGGCACTCAGCAGTGATTGAGACAGCCCTGCCCTCAGGAGCCTGTCATCTGGTGGCGATGGGGGGGGTCCCCAGGCAGCACACTCACTCCATGTCACACACCCAGGCCATCATCTCTGCAGTTGCTTACAGCGCCAACCAACTGCTAGGAATAGAAGCAGCCTGAGGCCAAGTCCCTCCCAGCTGCCCCCAGCACTGCCCCCAGGGAGCCCATCTGGGCCCACTCTCTCCCCACTACCCTCCTGCTGCCACCTCCCACGGGCTGCCTTGTGAATGCTTGGGTTTCCCAGGGCTGAGTCTTGGGGCCTTTCTCTTCTCTCTGCACACACTCCTGTGACATCACATGTGGCCTGACAGCACAAGCTTCCTCCAGGATCCTCTGACAACCAGCTGGACATCAGTTCCCGGGGCTGGCATCAGACCTCACAAGTTAAGACACCAGCCACAAGTCTCTGGCCACCCATACTTCTGACCAACTGGTCATATATGGAGGTTCCCACGACTCCTCGGTTTGGTAGTTTGCTGGAATGGCTCACAGAGCTCAGGAAAACACTTCAACGGCCAAATGGAGGAGGTGCAGAGGGCAGGGTGTGAGGAGCGGAGCGGGGCATCCATGCTTTCTCCAGGTGTGCCGCCCTCCCTGCGCCTCTATGTGCCCATCCCTCCCCTAGTGTTCCGCAGTGGTGACGGAGGTGCCA
Source organism: Diceros bicornis minor (assembly GCF_020826845.1). Classification (NCBI taxonomy): domain Eukaryota; kingdom Metazoa; phylum Chordata; class Mammalia; order Perissodactyla; family Rhinocerotidae; genus Diceros; species Diceros bicornis. The sequence goes on along the minus strand of NC_080759.1, from coordinate 6,077,793 downwards.
TTACGTAGGTGTGATTGAGTCTATCACAGGCTGTTGGTGACTGAACTCAATGTCCAGCCAGGAACTGGGGACAAACCCCAAATATTTATTATACCATATTCCCGAGGGTCTGCCCTGGTTCCCAAACAGCCTGCCTCCCCCACCTGTCCCCCTGCCTTTTCATCCGACCCTGAACCCACTCTTCCCGGTTTTTGCCTGGGCAGCTCTTCCTACTGTTGATAGAAGATGTCTTCATATCTCAAGACTCCCAGAAGCCACCTCCTCCAGGCAGCCTGCCCTGCCCGGCCCTGCCTCTGCATTCCCTCTGGCTGGGGGTGCCCCAGTCCACTTCCAACTCCCCCACACTGAAGTCCCTTCAGGGCAAAGCCTGGGGCTAGAGCCTCGGAGCCCCCACCTCCTAAGGCCAGGTCTTGACCATGTTTTCTATGAACGTTCTCAACTATCCACCTTTTGGGCTAGCTCCAGTGATGGAAACTTTCCAGCCGAGGAGGCCGCTTGTTTTGGAAAGTTCCTGGGGGAGCCGCCCCCGCCCGCCCGCCTAGTTCCCACGCTCCTTATCACTCGGCGCTAGGGGGGGCGCCGTGCTTTGCCGGCCTAGCTCCTCCCCAGCTAGCGGTCTCGGCCCTGTCTTTCCCCTCCTTCCCACCGAACAGTTTCCCCCTCCAGCCTGCCTGCCAAGCCCTCCTGTTACAGGTGGGGAAACGGAGGCCTCACAGGACCCTCTGTGTGAGCCTGTGGGGCTGGGAGAGCCCGGTGCTACTGCTCAGGAAGGGGGAGGGGGGCAGCCTGCGCTGGAGGCGTCTCTGCTTTGGGGTCCGAATCCCGGCTTAGTCCTCTATCTCAGTTTCCCCAGGGACCCCGGAGGCCCAGCCTCCCTACCCAGTTCCACCTCCTGCCTTGTGGCTGCAGCCGGGAGCTCACTTGCAACCTTAATGTCTTCTTTTGTAAGATGAGGATAAACGGGCTGAGGTGTGAAGTGAATCAAGGCGCGCCGCGCTCGGGCCGGGGTCTGCGACCCACGTGGTGGCCTGGCCGAGCCCGGCGAGGCGGGGACCCCATAGCCATGGCGGCTTGGGGCTGTGGGGCCTCGAACCCGAGTCCAAGGCTGGCGCGCCCTCCGCCCCGCGCGCCCCTCCCCCGGGCGCAGGCGGACGAGGGGCGGGGCGGGGCGGGGGCGGGGCGGCGGCTCTTTTCTCTGGAGTTCGCGCGGCCGGACCACTCGCCGTCCGCCGCCGTCCGAGCGCACTCCGCGCCGGTGAGTGCGGCCCCGGGCGGGATGCGAGGGCCTCGGGGACCGAAGTCGGCTCTGCCCGGCCGGCTCTCGTGTCCCCGCTGATCTGCCAACCCCATGCCCCCAGCTCGCCGCGATGAAGGCCGCAGCCGAGTTCGTGGTCGAGAGCCCCGACGTAGTCTACGGCCCCGAGGCCATCGAAGCGCAGTACGAGTACCGGACGACACGCGTCAGCCGCGACGGCGGCGTCCTCAAGGTGGGCGAGGGACGGGGGGTGGGGGGGGAGGCGTAGGAATGGGGGACCCGGAGAGCCGTGAGTGGTTGGGGATTGCCCCACGTCTGCGCCCCCGACCCTGCGGTGAGGGAGAAAGGGCCTGGGACCCCAAACACATTGCGCCGCCCGACCCCAGGTGCACCCCACGTCCACGCGCTTCACCTTTCGGACCGCCAGGCAGGTGCCCCGGCTCGGGGTCATGCTAGTCGGCTGGGGCGGAAACAACGGCTCCACGCTCACCGCCGCCGTGCTGGCCAACCGACTGCGCCTGTCCTGGCCCACGCGCACCGGACGCAAGGTGGGGGGTCGGGCGGGGTGCGGCGCGAGAGAGGGCTCCGCCAGAGTCCGTGCGGGAGGGGCAGGGGCCTCCAGGGGCGGGGTTCCACGGAGGAGGGGGTCCGCAGGGGACGGGCTCCGCGCGGGGCGGGGCCTGGCTGCCGGTGGACTCCTCGGGGGGTCCTGCGGGGGCGGAGCCTAAGGTGTCGGCAGGCTCCGGGGAGGGACCTCCGGCGGGGGAGCGGCTTCCGCCCGGGTTTCGAGCGCAGAACTGAGGCGCCCCAAAGTAGGGCGGAGCTCGAGGGTGCCGGGCGGGGCCCTGGCCGTCTGGTGGCCCGCGCCACGCCCACCCCTCACCTCGCCCTGCCTGCCGCCCCCCAGGAGGCCAACTACTACGGCTCGCTGACGCAAGCGAGCACCGTTAGCCTGGGCCTGGACGCCGAGGGCCAGGAGGTGTTCGTGCCCTTCAGCGCACTGCTGCCCATGGTGGCGCCCGACGAGCTCGTGTTCGACGGTGGGCGGGGTCCCGGGCCGGGGGTGGGGCGGGAGGCGGGGCCTGGAGCGGCCTAAGGTCTGAGCCCGGCCGAGCTTGCCAGTTCCTCGTAGGCTGGGACATATCGTCGCTGAACCTGGCCGAAGCGATGCGGCGTGCACAGGTACTGGATTGGGGGCTGCAGGAGCAACTGTGGCCGCACATGGAGGCCTTGCGCCCGCGGCCCTCTGTCTACATTCCTGAGTTCATCGCCGCTAACCAGAGCGTGCGCGCTGACAACCTCATCCCAGGCACGCGAGCGCAGCAGGTGCGGCCCCACCACAAGTCCCTTATCCCTTGCCACTTGTTCCCCTCTGCCACCTGTTTATTCCTGTTTGTGCTATCCTTCTTTTGTCCCCATGCTCCCATCCTGAGGGTCCGTGCCCCACTTTGCACTTGAGGAACTGAGTAGCCCAGGCCTCAAAGGGGTCCGGGGACCTGTACAACCTCAACCCCCTCCACCCCTCAGCTGGAGCAGATCCGCAGGGACATCTGCGACTTCCGGTCCAGCGCCGGGCTGGACAAAGTCATCGTGCTGTGGACAGCGAACACGGAGCGCTTCTGCGAAGTCGTCCCGGGCCTCAATGACACCGCTGAGAACCTGCTGCGCACCATTCAGGTGAGTGTGCCCAGGGGTGGCGCAGGGTCAGGGCCAGCCCTGAAGGACCTCTCCAGGCTGACTGCCCACCTGCACCTACAGCTGGGCCTGGAGGTGTCGCCCTCAACGCTCTTCGCCGTGGCCAGCATTTTGGAGGGCTGTGCCTTCCTCAACGGGTCACCACAGAACACACTAGTGCCTGGTGCCCTTGAGCTCGCGTGGCAGCACCGGGTCTTTGTGGGCGGAGACGATTTCAAGTCTGGCCAGACCAAGGTCAAGTCCGTGCTTGTGGACTTCCTTATCGGCTCTGGCCTCAAGGTGCGTGGGCCTGGGGAATTCATGATTCAACGGGGGTGCCACCAGGCTTATGCGATGCGGAGGCCCGCATTGCAAGTGGGGCTCCTCATTCCCACAGACCATGTCCATCGTGAGCTACAACCACCTGGGCAACAACGATGGGCAGAACCTGTCAGCACCGCCCCAGTTCCGTGCCAAGGAGGTGTCCAAGAGCAGCGTGGTGGACGACATGGTGCAGAGCAACCCAGTGCTCTACGCACCCGGCGAGGAGCCTGACCACTGCGTTCGTGGGGCATGGGCAGGGTGGGGGATGGGGGAGCTCCCAACAGAGGTGGGCTAGGACCCCGGTGACCTCGAGCTGCCTCCCAGGTGGTCATCAAGTACGTGCCGTATGTGGGTGACAGCAAGCGTGCACTGGATGAGTACACGTCGGAGCTGATGATGGGCGGCACCAACACTCTGGTGCTGCACAACACGTGCGAGGTGCGGGGCGCTCGGGGCGGAGTGGGGCTGCCTGCCAGCCCTGCCCCACTCTTGACCTGCCGGCCCCGCAGGACTCGCTCCTGGCCGCACCCATCATGCTGGACCTGGCGCTGCTGACAGAGCTGTGCCAGCGTGTGAGCTTCTGCACAGATGCCGACCCCGAGCTGCAGACTTTCCACCCAGTGCTGTCGCTGCTCAGCTTCCTCTTCAAGGCGCCTCTCGTGCCGCCGGGCAGCCCGGTGGTCAACGCGCTCTTCCGCCAGCGCAGCTGCATTGAGAACATCCTCAGGTGCGCCCCGGCCTTGGGGTCCCCACCAGTGGCCCATATGTGCACTCGAGGGGCTGTGCACAGGGCCTAGGGATTGGAGGCTGGGGGGCGCTGGCCTCGGGGTCTGGCTGTTGAGCCCTGACCGTCCCCCAGGGCCTGCGTGGGGCTCCCACCGCAGAACCACATGCTTCTAGAGCACAAGATGGAGCGCCCCTGCCTCAGGGGGGGCGAGCCTGTGGCTGCCTGCCCTGGGCCTTGCAAGAAAGGATCGGCCGCAACTGCCCCCAATGGCTGTATCGGTGACACCAAAGGGCACTCAAAGGCTGAGGCACCCCAGATGCTCACCACCTGAGCCCTGGCCATACAGCCCCCCCATGAGTCCTGCTTCCACTGCCCCTCAGGACCCGACCCTTCCAGCCCCCTCTCTCCGGCAACACAATAAAGCCAGTGCCACTGTCAGCCACACCTCTGGGTTCTTGGTGCCTGTGATCTAACACACACACCCCCAACTCCAGGCCTAGCTCTGCTTTTCACCTGGTCAGATTCCTACCTACCCTTCAAAACTGTTATCCCAACTTTTAAGGGACCTTCCCAAACTTCCGAGGCCTCTGCCTAACCCCAGCCCTTGAAGGTAGGGCTAAGACCGCAGGATGGAGGATGTGGCTACACGCAGAGATCAAGAAACCTAAGACCAGATACCAAATACCAAAACCCAGTTACATTTATTGATGGGGGCCCACCCCTTGCTGTCCAGGGGAAAGGCAGTCCCCCAAGGAGCCCCCCAGGCCAAAACAGAAATGGTGGAAGGGCCCACATAGGAAAGAATGTTTCTGAGGTCCTTGCGTTTTTTAATAAAATCAGAGTCCTGCGTGCGCGGCCTCCCAGCCGTCCAAGCCTTGACTGGGAGTCCAGCTGCCTGAGGTGTGACCTCAGACCCTCACCCTGCAGACCACCCGAGCCCCTGGACCTTGACCCTGGGCAGGGGTGCTCGGCAGAAGCCAAGGCCGGCAGTGGGCACGGGGCTGCTGCCCCATCACACGCTCATGGTCATCCCGGGCGAGTACTGCGGAGAGACGAGGAGATGGCGCACGGGGGCGGGCTCAGCTCCGGCCTAGACTGGGACCCGCCCCCCAGGGAGAATGCGGGACGGGGCAGATGTAGGGAGGGAAGGAGACAGGTGGCGAAAGGTGGGGAGGCCGCCCTGGGGTGCGGGTCCCAGAGCGGGGAAGGGACAGGGTGGTGAGACAGGAGCGGGGGAGGGAGAAAAGAGAGGAAGGATGCCGCGGCCGCCCCCCCACCTGGCCCGCCGCGGTCACGGTCTTGCTCTGGCCCCCCGGCCGCCCCGCCGGGGCCTGCCTGCCAGGCCCCTCCGGCCCGACGCCGCCGCGGGGGGGGAGTCGACGCAGTCGCTTACGCTTTCGCTCGGGAACGGGTGCAGGAAGGTCCCGGCGGCCGCCATCTCGCCGTCATCACGCGGGGTGCCCGGGGCGTTGCTCAGGCCGGCCACGGCGCCGGGGGAGCTCTGGGGGCGGCCGCGGTCAGCGCGGAACTCCCCGCCCCCGGGCCAGGCCCTGCCCGCCGCGCGGCCCACCTGGACGAGGCCTCTGCACTCGGGCCGCCCCCGCATCCCCGCCCCCGCGCGGGCCTCACGCCCCGTCCCCGCAGGAGCCCGGCCCCTCACCTTCGGCAACCCGTCCAAGTCGCCCGAGCCTGTGGACCGATAGACGGCGGACACGCGGCTCAGACGCGCCTGCGCCAGGCGCACCCCAGGGAGCCGGGGTCACCAACCCCTCCCGGAACTTCCCCCACGGCCACGCCCCCTCCCTCGGCCCAGCCCGCTGGGGGGCCCGGGCAGAGGACCCGGACGGGGGGTGGGGGTCAGTGCTGACGGTCCGGCGTCCCCACGGTTTAGCTACTGGACCCTTCCCTCAGCACAGCCCGGGTCGCCGGCCCACGGAGGTTCCGGGAGCGACCCCGACGCCCCGGCAGAGAACACAGGCCGCCAGGGGGCGCCCGAAGCTCGCGACGGAAGGTGGGATTGGGGGTGTCCCGGGCCGCGCGCTCACCCAGGGATCCGTTCACGTGGTGAGGCTCCATCGCACTCATGGCGGCCATGGGGCCCTCGGGGCCAAGGCCCAGGGGAAACTGTGGGCAGAGGGGCAGCGTGGGACTCGGGCCACCAGCCCTCCCAGCAGGTCACCGCCTGCCGCGGCCCCCACCGGCAACCCACTCACGTTAGCCCGGCCCGCGCTAGGCCCGATGGGATTCATGATGGTGTACATGTTCTCGCTGGAGTTGGTGGAGTCTGGGAGAGAGGGCGGCGCGTGAGGGGGTGGGGCGGGAGGGCTCCTCCCAAGCACACCCCTCCCCACACGCCGCCCAAGCCCTAGTACCTCCAGGGCTGGGCATGATGGGGGTTCCAGGGGGCCCACCTCCTCCTGGGGGTCCCTGCACACGGAGGGAGAGACAAGGTGAGAAAGGCCCCCATCTGCCACCCCACAACCCTTGCCCCCGGGTTGGGTGGCCCAGCCTCGGCCCCACTCACCGAGTAAGTGCCGGGGGAGGAGGAAGAGTAGGGAATCTGGGGAGAGGGGCAGCTGTGAGTAGGGCGCCCACCCTACCCCCCACATACCTCCGACCCCCCCTCTCCCTTCGGCCCCCAGCCTGAGACTCACCGAGTTGCCACTGGGGCTGGCCCACGGGCCTCGCACTCCGGGTCCCCTAGAAGAACCGGTGGGTGGATCCTGGGGCGAGGCCGGGTGACACACAACCACCCCCAGCCCCGCCCCACGTGCCCCCAGACAGGCTGGCAGACCAGGCATAGATGAGAAGTGGTAACCGTGCACGGGCTCCAGGCCAGCCTTCAGATCCCAACCCATCACCACTGGTTTTTGCGCCCAAGTTTCCCCACCCAACAGGGGAGTAAACAATATATTGGGGGCTGTTGTGCGGGTTCGGGGTCTGCCCCAGCATACCCGGCCCATGAAGCTGGGAGGGGGGCCCCCACGGGCACACTCCCAGCATCCTTGGGGACCTTACATGTTCACGGTGGGCAGGCCTGGGCCGGCGAGCGAGTTGGGCGGGGGCCGCATTCCACCTCCGTAGCTCTGTGAAGTCAAAGGGCCGTGAATGCAGGCCAGAGGAAGAGAGCCCCTGATGCCCCCCCACACTTGGACCCAGCCCTTACCTGGAGCCCAACGCTGGCCATGCCCCGTGGAGGCGTCACTCTCTGCACTGGGCCCATGCTCGGATGCCCTGCGGTGGCGGCAGAAGGAAGGGGACTCAGGCCAGGACCACTCCCCAGTGTGAACACACGCGGGGAGGGGGCGGGGGTCTGCACAATGAGGTACCAGGGCTGGGGTGCTTGGAGCTGGGGTCCTGATGGGTGGTGGGGATACAGCAGCTGGACTTCTCTACTCACCCTGAGCTCGTGGGGAGGGGTCCATGGCGCCAGGAAGGAGGGGCTGGGAGCCGGGGAGGCCCACGGGAGGCTGAGGAGGGGGCGTGGCAGCACTGAGTGTGGGTGCCCCCACTCTGACCCAACTCCTGCCCTCCCTCCCCTCATCCCTCTCTCACCTGACTCGGCATCCGCAGGGTGGGTCGGGGGCCCCCCGGGAACCGCGGTGACATGAAGGGCTAAAAGAGGTGGGCCGAGGATCAGCACCTCCCCCCACCCGCGCACGCCCCAAAGCTACCCTGTTCCTGCTGCACCCGGGCCCCCAGCCTGGACAGCCCCCTCCTCCAGGACCAGCCAGCAGACCTCAGCCAGCCGGTGCCCGGTGCGTGCGAGCGCTGTCGGGCGGGGGCTCGAGTGGCTGGGGTCGGGGCGTGCGTGTGCGAGGGGGCGGGGCGTCACAGGTCCTTACCTGAACGTGAGGCCCCATCGTGGGGGCGTTGGGGTTGTGGGGGGGCGGCTGGGAGTCGGGGGGGCCCTAGGAGGACATAACCAGGTGGGTTGGGAAAACCGAGATCACCCGAAACCCACTGTTTCCTGTGGCTCTGCTGAGCCTGTCGGGGAAGGGGAAGGGGACGCCATGGAGGTGGGAGAGCTGGCCAGCCCCTGCGCTCGCTCAACTGCAGGACGGGGTGGGGGTGAGGTTGCCCACGGGAAGGGTCACGGACAGGACCCGTGGCTCAGAGAGCGACACTCCGCGGCCCCAGGCATCCTGGCACGCATCCTCGAAGGCCAGGTGTGCAGAGACCACGCCCTCTCCTGCGATGGGGCCCAGGCCATATGCCCCTCTTCCCTGGCCCCACCAAGGCCGGCAAGAACATACCCACCGCACCAACAGCCCTCCCACCCCACTCCAGCCTGTGGGCCTCAGGGCCTCTCCCCACATGGGACCCCACCCCCGTCACTGCCCAAGCCTCTGTGACAGAGGCTCCCACCTAGGGTCAGGGGACAGGGGGCAACCAGCCCTGACTGTACCTGGAAGAAGCCGGGTGCCATGGGGCCTGCTGCCAATGCATCGTTGGGGGCCATGCTCCCCATCACAGGGCTGGGGGCGGCTGCAGCGCTCTGCAGGGCAGGGGAGATCGCAGGGCCAGGTCAGGCCACTTCCTGCCCTAGTGTCCCTTCCTCTCCCCAAGTAGCTGGCCCCACGGAATGGGGAACCCAGGCCATCTCCCCCTCTGTCCACGCGTGGGAGGATGCCTGTGGGTCTCTCTAGGTTATGGAAGAGCAGCTGCCCGACCTCCCACCCTGGCTTAACCCTGACGTGGCTCGGATACGTGGGTGACTCAGCAGGGGCTGCCCCCAAGATCCTGGAGGTGGCCAGGGAGCCGGGGATCCCAGCCCCCAGTGATTCCCAAGCCTGAGGATTCTGGGGGTCTGAAAATGCCAGCAACGTAGGACTCCAGTGTGCACCTCCTCTTTCTAGCACAGGCTTGTTCTTTCTGCCTGCGTGCAACCTCAGACCCAGGCGAGTGCAGTCCCCAACTCTGGGCCCATCCCAACTGCCCTGTGTCCTCCTGGCTGGCAAGGCAGCTTAGCTGGGTCCCCAGCTCTACCCAAGATACCCCAAATAAACAAAAACATCAACCGCGTCTTCGAGATGAACCTCCCTCCTGGAGGGCCCCTCCTTGGAGCCGCACAGAGATCAGGAGGGAGAGGAAGGAAGAGCAGGACTCTGGGGGGGGTCTCCAGGCCCCCAACCTCTCTTCAGATGGAGGAGGGGAGACTGGGTGCTAGAGAAGGGAGTTCCTCTGTCTGCCGAGGGCGGAGATGCTGGTGGCAGGCCCAGAGCTGGCAGGGGGACAGGCTGACAGGCCACTTCCTCTGGTCAGTTCCAAGTTCCAGGCAGGAGGGGTGGGAGAGCTGGGATGGAGCCTAGTCTCCCAGGGCACAGGGGACATGATCAAAGCACAGACAGGGAAGGGGCAGGACACTGCAGGCACAGAGTAGGGGGAAAGCACTTCTCTGGGGGCCCCCTGACTTGTGACTGTCTGCATCATCTGCCCTCTGCCTCCCCCCTGGGTCACTGCTGTCCCTGGGGCTGGCACAAGCCAGCACACAGGGGCGCTCAGGAATTTGTGGAACTGCAGCCACTTGAGCACAGAGGGGTTAACACTTCACCCCCAGCCACACAGCGCTTCCTGCCCTACAGGAGTGGGGAAAGGGGCCCCTTGGCTAGGTCAGAGTAGGGCCCCTGAGACAGGCCCCTCCCCCTTTGAGACTGCGGCCGGCCCCCTTCCTGCTCCTTCTCAAAGGTCAGCCTCTAAAGGACTCCGGCCCAGGCCCCAAGCTGGAGAGGTAGGAATCCTCCGCAGGCTTGACCGACAGCACTCCCAGGGCCCAGCACAAATCACCTGAAAGCCCGAGCAACCCGGGGGCGGGGGGAATGGGGGGGTGAGAGGGGGCAGCAAAGCTCTCAGCCCCGCTGCTGACTGCAAACACACAGCTTGATGGGCCTGGAGCAGCTACTCTCGCAGGTGTCCGCCTCAGCGGCTGGAGGGGATCAGCTCTGAGCCCTGGACCTGTCTACCCTCCACCGCCTACCCCATATGGAGAGCAGCCCCCCTTCCGAGCCACGGCAGGCGCCAAAGCATTTCCTGGTCGGGGAGAGCGGAGGTTGGGGTGGTTGCGCGCCGGGCTCCCAACCACGAGGTGTTGGGGGCGGAGATATATGGGGTACCCCTCGCCCCCTGCGGCTCCCCAACTCTAGGCCCTGAAGGGTTAATTCAGGGCCTGCCCACCCTCCCAGGCGGGTGGCGCGGGCTGGACCCCCCACGTCAATCATTCACCCAGAGGCGCCCGGGCCCCACCCGCGTTGCCATGACGACCGGCTGGGCGCGCTCGCGTTTCCTGGAGATGCAGAGGTCGGCCCGGGAGCGCGGAGGGGCGGGAGGAGGGCCCCGATCGACGCGGGCAGGGCCCCCCGCCCCAGTTAGAGCGGCTAGGCAGGACGTGCGCCCGGCTTCCGCCAGAGGCCGCAGGGACCCCGTCACCCCGGGGCCGGGCGCCCTCAGCCCGCTGTGCCGGCGCCGGCTCCCCGGACGCGCCCCGTTGCCATGGTAACCGGCGCGCCCCCGGGAAGCGCGCTCACGCCTACGGGGAGACCTCGCGCTCGGCCCTCCCCAGAGACGCCCACAGAGGCAGCTACACCCCGGCGGAGCAGGGGCAAAGGAGGAAGGGGGCCCAAGTGAGAGGCGCAGGGAGGGGGCTGGGGCTCGACTGCGGATAGAGAGCCCACGTGAAGTCACACACACATAGCTCCAGACACCCCTGGGACCCCAGTTCTGGCGGGACCGGGGCAGGGGGACGGCACACGAGCACTGGGACCCGATGGGAGCGAACAGCAGTGGCTCCGGCTCCCATGCACGCACCCAGCGCGTGTGGAGCATCTTCAGAGACACGGTGAACCCCCTACCTCTCGCGGGCTGCACCCCGACCGTGCAGAGGCCTCCTCTCCCATGCAGGGGGCAGAAGGGGGGGCTCTGCAGGGAGGCAGTGTAGTAGTGCATAGTGTACGACCCTGGCCAGCTACAGAGAGAGGTGGGGACCGCCACCTCCTGGGAGGCCCGAGGAGGCAAAGAAGGGCAGAGGCGCCAGCTGTATGAGAATGGGTACACAAGGGAGGAGGGGGGACTCGCCTGGAGCTGCCCCACCCCTAGAAGCCAGCTGAGCCATTGCTGCCCCCTCAAACCCACAGCCCCAAGCCCTCCCTGGCCTGCCCAAGATTTCTCTGAGGGGCCAGGTGGCCAAGCCCCACAGGCCAGGGCAAAGATAAAGGCAGGGGGCTGCTATCTGCTCCCCCAAAACAAGAGAATGCAGTCCCCCAGGCACATAACACTCCCCCACCGCTTCCGCCTGTTCCTCTTCAAACAGGCCTCTCACCCCCACTCAAAGCAGAGGGAAACAGGCCAAAGCAGTGGAGTCAGCAGCCCCAGCACCGACTAGCTCAGGAAAGGTGTGCAGTGCTCGCTTCTACTGCTGGGGCGCACTGGCCCTTTGCCACCCCTGCCACCCCCGCCCCAGCCCCACCTCAGAAGGCTCAGAAAAACTGGGGTGGGAGGAGACTGGCAGTGAGGGAGGCCTGAGCTGTGCCTCTGTCTACCCTGGCTCCACCCTGGGTTCACAAGAGGGAGGAGAAGGGGCTGGCCTTGGGAGGGTGTGGGTGGCTGTGGGGACCCTCAGTAGCTGGGTGCAGTGGAAGCAGCCTCTCCCACCTTGTAAGTGACCCTGGGCCGAGTGGAGGGCATAGGGACCACCCAGAAGTGGCCAAGATCCAAGATCAAACCCCGAGGCCTGGCCCCCTGCCCACACCCTGCCCACGCCCCAGCCCTGGACTCACGTAGTCCTGGAAGGCCTTGGCCTCACTTGAGTGCTCGCACGCCTCTCTGCGGTCGGGCGCTGCACAGTACAAGTCCCAGAACACGCTGTGGACGGCAGGTGGACGATGGTTTCCCGGTGCGCCCCCACCCGGCCCCCTCCATGGCCCGCCTGCGCCAGTCCCGCACGCACCACCACCAGGAATGCAGGAAGCCCGGGGGCTCCCCCAGCGTAATGTTCTTCTCCCATCGGATCTGCAGAGAGAGGGAAGGCAGGTGAGGGCCCTCCACCCGGCCCCACCTGAGGCAGCCCCCGCCCAGCACGGTGCCCAGGGAACACGGGGCAGGGGACCAGTGGGAGCAGGGTAACCGGGTGAGCGGAGGGGCAGAGGAGCGAGCGGCAGACCCTCAGATGGATGGACAGACATCTGGATACCAGCCTGTGGGCCCTGGCCTGCCCCAGCCCTCAGTTCTCAGGGCCGTCAGAGGGGCAACTCGACCCCTGACTGGAGCCCCAAAGGAAGGAGAGTAGGGAGGACCCTGGATGGGTGGCAAGGAAGGGCTGGGCCGGCTTACCTCGGACAGAAAGGTCTGGGCTGACTTCTGGGCACCAACGTGCAGCAGGTACTCGTACACGTACAGCGCCAACCTGTGGGCGGGTGGGCGGGCAGGGTGGGGGCTGGCCCTCAGGAGGCCTGGGGCCAGCCCTGAAGGCCGTCCCCTCCAGCGGGCAGGTGGAGAGGACAGGCAGGGGCCCATAGTGAGCCCCTCATCACGCCCACCCCAGCCTCACTCGCTGCCCCCCCTGCTGGTCCCCCAATGCCCCCCATTTCCCCCACCCCTCATGAAAGATGGTCTCTTCACCAGTTGCTCCACCAGGCCAACTCCCACACATCCAACAACACCCAGCCTGCAGGCCCCTCCTCTAGGCAGCCCTCCTAGCAGTCCTAGACCCTCCACTTCCAGGATGAATTCTGCTTAGTTCAACACCCCCTCGTGGACCAAGACCTGGCCCATCCTGCTGATGCCCAGATCCCAGAGCAGCCTTGACCCCAGGGAGGTCTTCTGCCCGGGAACAGGGCTCCTGGGCGTTGTGCCAGACTGTGCAGTGGGTGGGGTCTCCCCAAGGGCACCCTGGGCAGTGTGGCCAGGGCCCAGCACCTGAAGCACTCCCAGCCTTGCCTGCTGAGGAAGGAGAGAGGCCCCCGCCCTGAGCTCTTCCTCCTCCAGTGTCCCTGGATGCCAGCCTCTTCCTCGGGGTCAGTGCCCGTCCACCTAGTGGCCAGGACCTCTCCATACCAGCCCCCCAAGGGGAGTCTCGGGCAATGGGGGCAGGTGAGCTGAGGAAAGGCCAGCAGTGCCCCTCGGCTGCCATGGCACCGCCCTGCCTAGACACCCACTGTGCCTGGTACCCCTGGATATACCAACTTGGCCACTGCCCACCCCAAGAGCATGGACCACCCTCTGTCTGGCAGTGCCTTCCAAGGGCCACACAGGGAGGCTGGCCCATCCACACCACCTTCTAGGGCTCTCCATCCTTGGCCTCCACCACCCTCCAATTGGTCTTTCACATTGGTGGGCAGAGGGACAACTCCCCACCCACCTGGGTCACCCATTCCCCAGCCATCCGCTCCACTGGTACCAGCCCCTCCGGGTACCCTGGGGCCTCCTACTGCCCAGCCAGGCCCCAGGGCGGGGGAGGCGTCTAGATCCAAGCCTGGGGGCTCCCCAAGGACCAGCTTGAGGCTGTGCCTCCGGTGAAGGCTGGAGGCCCTTCCAGAGGCCTCCACGCTCAGCTGGCCGCCCTGCCCTGCCGCAGGCCCATCCTAAAATAACCTTACTTTGACTCGTGCTCCTGCCCTCCTCCACCTTCCCGGCCAGGCCACTCCATGTGCACGTCCCAGCCCCCATCAGACCAACCCCCGGCCCCTGGTTAGGCCTCACCAGGGCACGCCCCGCCCCACGGCTTCTGCCCTTGCCCTGGACCCTCTTCCTTCCTTCCTTCCTTCATCCATCCACCTTTTCACTCATTCGTTCCTTCAGCGTTCACCTAGTGCCTCCTTGTGCAGTGAACACAACACCTGTCCCCCTGGAGGCTACCTGCTCGCGGGGAGAGACACAAAGAAGGTAGGTTACAGGGTGGGTTAGAACGTAGTGCGTGCTACGGAAAGACAAGGGGGGACACTGGGGGGCCGGGGTAGGCAGCTATCTCAGGGCGAGCCGTGTCTACCTCTCACACCACCCCATTTGAGCTGTGACAGCCACCCGAGGGACAGGGACGGGGCACAGGGGGAGGACTGTGGGCGGTCACGCAGCTCTGAGTGTAGTTACCGCTAAGACTGGCCATGTTATCACCCCCTCTCAGTAGCACCTCCACCCACACCCCCTAGATTCTGACGTCGTACCACCCAGCAGTCTCCAATCTCCAGCATCTGCGCTTCTCCAATCCAGTCACCCTCCTGGCCCCCGGCCTCCAGGCTCACCTGTGCAACCCACTCCTGTGACCTCCTTCCTTTCTAGAGGCTTCCTGAGCCTTCACAAGTGGCCTGCGTCCCCCAGGCCCACATCCATCTGTGCAGGAATGAGTGTGAACAGCCAAGGGGCCAGAGCAGACCCGACCAGCCCAGGCCTGCCCACGGCCTCACCCTCTGGGCGAGGACAGAGGCTGAGAGGGGTCCAACTGGCCCCCTGCCCACTTTGGGGGTCAGGGCAGGGAGCAGGAAAGGCTGAGGGGGGGAAGTGAAACGCCCAGAGACAGAGCAAGATGGAGCGGAGCATTCAGGTAGGCTGCCTGAGGAAGGAAGGACACCGAGCTGGGGGAGGGCAGGAAGGCTGCAGTCCTGCCCTGCTGCATTCTGGCCACCGCCGCAGGGCGAAGCCTCTCCTCAGGGCTCAGGGAGCCTCCTGAAGAAGTGGCCCTTGGCTCCCACCACATCCACCAAGAGCTCTGCGCTGCCAGCACGCTGGGCTCTTCTCCATCTCCCTGTGCCCTTGACTGTTTAGCGGTGGCGTGTGACCCAGGACGCAGGTCCAGGAGCCAGCCTGCCCACGCTTCTCCCCGCTCCGCCTCAGGCCCTCCCCTCCCCTCTCGTCTCCCTGGGCGGCCTCCCCTCCCGCTTTGATGACATCCTCGTGCAGCTGCCCACGGAGTGCTCAGCCTGGCCTCCCAGAACTCGGGGTCCGCCATCCACCTGACCCCGAAAGGCCCAGCTCGACGTGCCCCCACCCCAGCTTCTTCCTCTCCAATCCCTCTGGCGCCCCCCATGTGGTCTGACCCGGGTGTCTAGCCTTGACTCACACAGGTGTGCGCAGACATGAAGATCCATCCTGCTGTCCCCGAGATCACCGTACTTACGGAATTTAGGGAAAACCTTAAGGAGAAAGCTCTCTCCTGATTTGGAGCCCTCTCCCTGCCTTCCCCATTGCATACCTGGTCCAGGCACCGTCACTTCTTGCCTGGATTTGGACAGGGCCCCTCCAGAGCTTCTCTCTTCCCAGCCCCTAGAGTCTACAGCCCCCTCCCCACAGCACTCCTAGCTCAGACCCTGCAGGGCGCCCCCACACTGGCCACCAGCCACCCCAGGGCCTTGGCACAGGCTGTTTCCCCTGCCTGGGGCACATCTGCCTAGAAACCTTCATGCCTCCGATGTCACCTGTCAGAGGCTTTGCTGCCACATCTAACCCTCATCCTGCTCCATCCCCCCATCTTATTTATCTCCATCTGACACACGTCTCTGCTCTCTGGCTGCAGCCCCCACTGGAATGTGGCTTTGGGAGGGTGGGGACTTGGTCTCTCTCCTTATAACAGAGCCCGGGCATCCTGTGCCCCAAGCTCCTACCCCTGGAGGAATGAACAACCAACACCACTCCCACCCTTGGATATCAGAGGATTAACTAAGGTGGTCTGGTGAGCACTGAGAAAGGTTAGTGTTAGCATTTCCAGGTGAAGGATTTGGGGGTTTCATCCAAAGAGCAAAGAGAAGCCAGAGAAAGTCTTCGGTTTGCTGATTTCTCTTACATGTTGATACTTTAATTTTTACCAGGATCGAGTCTGAGGGAAGAAGTGTTTTTGTTAATTTTCGGTGAAAAGCTGTGAAGCCTGGACGTTTGGCCAGGTGGTTTGGGGACCTGCGGGGCCCTCCCTCACGGGGGGGAATCCGGCTTGGGGTGTCATCGTCTAGGCCCTGGGCTCGGGATCTAAATCTTCTCCAAATTTCACCCCCCACCCGGTGATGACCTATGGAACAAAGAGCAAAGAGCCCACCCATCCCACCGGAGGGGCTCCCACCGCAGAAGGGTAGATGGGTGGAAGGGAGCTGGGGTAGCCTCAGGGAGGCCCTCCCTCCAGAAAGAATGTGTGACCTGGAGGATATGGGTGCCCGGATCTGGGGTGCTCCCAGGGAGAAGTGCACACGGGACTGTGCCAGGAAGTGGTGACATAATGAGACGTGAGAGCCTCTTGGACGGAAACATGGCACTACCACCTTCATTATCAAGAATCGCGGTGCAAAGCACTCCCTGCCCGGCGCCCTCCTCCCCCTTAAAGCCCAGTGTACACGCTGCTGGGGGCTGGGAGACGCCCTCTATCACCACCCCCCACCCCGGGCTAATCCATCACCAGGTCCCCCTGATGCCCCAAAGGAACTTCCAGCCCACACACTTGCTCCCTCCCCTCTGCCACCCTCCTCATCAGCCTCCTGCGACCCTTCTTCCACCCAGCAGCCAGAGTGATGACCCCCACTCTCAAATTCCACCCTGGCCTTCCCCCGCCTCCCTCCTCCTCCTGTCTCCTCCCCAGACGCAGCCTCTTCTCAAGCCCTTCCCCGAGGCTCCGCTGTGCCGGCCAGCTCTGCTCAGCCTCCAGGACTCAGCGTGCGGATGCCTTCTCAAGAACCTCTTTCCCGTGTGCCCCGGGAACAAGGATATCATGGCTACACCTGGGAGCCCGGCCAGGGCCGGGACGGACACACGGCGATGGCCTCGCCTGCTGGGCTTCACGAACAAACCACTCGTGCCCTCTCAGAACCAGTCCTGGGAACACAGAGGCGCTGTGACCCCGACCGTGGCCGTCATGTGTGGAACGCTTCCCTGCCCACTGGGCAGCACTCGTGGCGCTGCACGCTGTGCTGTATGAGGATGTCCACACAGAGTCAACGGTCAGACCTCTTCCCCAGTCCAGGACGGAAGCGTCCTGGGCTGAAGGGGGAGAGACATAAAGGGACAAAGGAGCCTTCAACTGTCCCAGTCACCTTTGTCCCCTTATTAAAAAAGACCGGAAACCAATGACCACACACAAGCGCTGGTCAGTTCTGGGCAGTAATGCTCCTGGGCTCCCCTGTAGGTTGGCAGTGTTTATCATTTACAGAAGGAGAGGCTATGTCTTCCCACACGCGGCCCACCCTGCCCCCCCATCATTGACTTCCCTGGGCTTTGCAGTCACTGGTTTGCCATGAGCCCCCAGGGGCAGGGACCCCCCTTCCGCACACCCAGCAGACGCTCGGTCCGTTTCTGGGACAGGCTGGCCCAGGCCTAATGTTGAGATCGGGAGCCAGAGGTGGCTCAGGACAGGAGCCCAAAGGAAGGGGAGGAAGGGCAGGAGGGTAGGAGGAAAACACAGTCCCGGAGAGTCGGGGACCTGAGCAGTGTAACCCCCTTCACCCCATTTCACGGAAGAGGAAACCAAGGCCCAGAGACAGGAAGTGGCTCAGTGGGTGGCTGCCTGTGCAGGCTCTGTGGGCAGCCTCTCTCCCAGTCCTTGGGAGAATCCTGCAAGGCCGCTTGTCCACATCGCTGGTGAGGAAACCAAGGCTCAGAGCACCCAGCCTGCCTCTCCAGTGTGTTGGCCCCCATGCTTCTGAGAGTTCTCCCGTGCACCAGAACCTGAGACCCTGGCATGGCACCTCCTCTCTGGGGCCCGGCCTCCCGATTGGTGAAATGGGGGATGCAACCATGTGGTGTTTTCCAAACTTTGTGTAGCAGCAGAACCCTACCTCCAAACTGACACTTATACAGGACCCTCCACGAGAAACGGATGAGCACAGGAAGGCTTCGGCCAAAAAACAGGACTGGAGAACAGGTGTGATATGATGGGAACTTCAGCCTCCACATGAGGCGTTTCTACACATCCAGCATTCTCTGAGAACCTCCGCTGATCAGGCTAGGGAAGGGGGGTTGATGGGGGAAGGAGGCCAGGAATTTGGATAACCCCCTCTTCCAGCCCTGGCCAAGAGTCAAGGGCAGGTTCAAAAAATCAAAATCCCTCCAAACTCAACTCCAGACCCCACCACCTCCAGCTCAAACCTATCATTCCCTCTCTTCTCTTATCTCCATGACCACCACCTAAGGTGCCATCATCAACCCTCTCCCCAGTAAATGTGCCCGCCTCTCCCAGGTCCCCTGGTCCTCTAGTCCCAACCCCTTGTAAGCCCTACTCCACACAGCAGCCAGAGTGCACTTTCCCTTCCCCCACCCGGGGCACCAGCCCCAGCGCCTTGGCCTGGCCTCAACCCAGGGCCTTTGCACTTGCTGTGCCCTCAGCTGTCTGCTCTTCTTCCAGGTCTCTGCACACCTAACATCCCCCCATACTTCACTATCACCCACTTTCCCACTTTGCTTTCTTCATAGCACATCTCAAGAGCACCCAATCAGCTTGCTGGGTAACTCAACGCCTGCCTCCCTACTGGATGTAGGCTTCTTATGGCCAGAGCCTGCCTAACCAGACCACTACACTCCAGGACCCAGCCCACCACGTCTGCTGAACAAGTGAATGATTCCCATTGGGGGGTGGTAGCCCCCAGACCCAGCAGCCAGAGTACAAAGATGGCGAGGACACGCCAGGATCCCCAGGGATGGGGTGGCCATGCCAGACACTCCCTGCTTCCAACCTGGACAGGAGTTAGGTGCCTGTTGTGAAACATCTTCCCGATTAACAGCGCTTGGAAATGGGGCCCAACCTCCCAACTGTGCAGACAGACAAAAGGGGCCTGGAAGAGGAATCATCTGCCCAGCATCTTCTGGCCTGAAGAATCATTTCTCCAAAATGACCCCAAGGCTGGGCAGAGAATGGACACTCAACCTTGTGGGGGGAGCAGGGGGTCCCAATGTCAGTCCACATCCAGGGCTCCTCTTCACTGCCCAGACCTTCAAGTCTTCACTCCTGTCCTAGCCTTCAAGGGGGGTCATCTGGGACATCTCCCTGATGACCCAGCCTCCTCTCTGCTCCAGCAACCGGTTTCCCGCCCCAGGCCACCCTGCGCGGCTGGACTCCTAGCATCCTGAGAATCGACCACTGCCATCAGCCATGGCAAGCCATCCCTCCTGCAGGCCCTTCTCCCTCAATACCAACAATACTGCAAACCGTTCAGTGCCCTTGCTGTGGGACGGTCACAGCTCCAAGCACCTTTGAAATGCTCCCCAAACCTAAGAGACGGCACTGTTGTTACGTCCGCTCTTCTCAGGAAAGGTAACCGAGCCTAGGAGAGGGTGCTCCCCCACTCAAGGCCACAGAGCAGGCGAGAGGCAGTGGCGGAAGACAAGTGCAGCAGCCCAATGTCAGGCTGCCTCCCCCCTAGACCGTGCTCCCAGCTCCGAGCGCCCCCAGCCCCGCCGCAGGGTCCGGGAATTAGGAACCTGTGCCCCCACCAGCCCGAGAGCATCTGCTGCCCCCCGCCGGCGTGACAGGTGGCCTCGCGAGGGTGGGGCTGGCGTCCCTCATGCCCTCCACTCCCCTCTCCAGCTCTTAAGGCCCGGGTAAACTTCCCTGGAGGCCACGGAAAACAACGCAGACAGCTACCATCCGGGAGGTCTCGTGCCCCTCGAGTCCAACTCGGATCCCGCGCGCCCCCTCAAATCTCGCGTCCTCGAGTCTCGCGCGCCCCCGCAAATCTCGCGCCCCTCTGCTCTCCCGCACCCCTTCAACTCGCACGACCTCTCCGGTCTCGCGCGCCCCTTTTACCCTCACGACTCTCTGCACCCCTCACGCCCCTTGACTCTCGCGCGCCCCCTTAAGCCCCTCATGCTCCTTGGTTCTAGCGCGCTCCCACATATCTCGCGACCCCTCGAGGCCCCTCGGGCTTCGCGCGCCCCCGCAAATCTCGCGACCCCTCGAGCGCGCTCAGGCACCGCACGTCCTGCACCCCGCACCCACGTGCCCCGCGCGGTGCCCGCCGGCGTTGGGACCCACGGAAGCGGCGGGGCCGCCGAGCCCCGCCCCCGGTCCCCCCGACTCACTTCTCGCGGGCCTGGCTGTCGGAGGGCACGGCCGAGCCCTTGCCCCCCTTGGCGTACATGCTGCTCCGCGCCGCCGCCGCTGCCGCCGCCGCCGCCGCCGGGGCCCACACCTGTCAAGCGGCGCCGCGGGCCGCGCTCGCGGTCGCCATAGCTACCCCGCGCCCCGGGCCTCACCGCCCCGAGTCCCGCGCGGGCACCGCGGGCATCGTCCGCGCGGGGGAGCTCCAGACGGCCGAGGCGGCGGCGGCGGCGGCAGCTCCAGCTTGGCCTCTGGCCGCGGGTTTTATTTTCTTCCTCTCTTCCCTCCGCGCGGGCTGTTCCGGGAAGCGCGCGCCCCCTCCTCCCGCCGCGCGCGCGCCCCCGCCCGCCGCCTCCCTGCCGCCCGCGGGCGCCGCTCTTAAAGGGGCGATGGCGGGCGCGCGAGTGGGTCCCGCTGCCGGGACCGTGGGCCGGGCGCGCACGCGCAGTGCTGCCGCGGTGGGGTTGGGGGGGACGCGTACATACACGTAGGGCACGAGTGGGGACGGCCACCGGGGACACACAGCAGGACTCAGCAGATCCCGGCCACACACACACTCCCCAGATAGGTCCGGCCACCCAAATTGTACACCCGGGAACACAGCTACGCACTTCGTTGCAGCTACACAGGACTGCACGCAGAAGTCCGCCCAGCTATTGGAACAACTATGACAGTTCCATTAAGCTACAGGCAGTCACACTGGGTGTATCACCCCACAGAGCTACCCACATACAGCACGGGTGGGAACCGCCACACACACAGCTGGCGCCGGGACACGTTGTCATACACAGCGGATACACAGCTCAAATAGTGGCTGTCACAGCAAAACCCACAGACCACCGCTCGCATAGGCACACAGCCGCGCAGAGACACGCACAGGCACAGCCATGCTACAGCTTCCAACAGCTGTGGAAAGAGCCCACGCAGCTATTCGCGGCCACCCTGCGCACACCGTCGCAGCATCCCAGGCCTCCACACGGACCTGGAGAGTCAGGGAGCCACAGATGACTCAGCGTCACACAGTCGCACGGCCTGTGGACACCAGCAGCCAAACACCACACAGCCACACAACTCAGACAAGAAGCTCCTGCGGTACTCAGGCCACACCCTGGGAGCCACCCTGCACTGCCCCACAGTCACACCCTGTGTCAATAGTTGGTGCTAGCGGCGACTGTTTGTTGACTGAATCACTCCCGCTCGCTCCGCTTCTCAGCCTCAGTGTTGCCAACTGTAATCGGGGTGCATTGAAGCCTTTAATTGCACCCTACAGGAATCCGGTGCAGGTAGTGGGTACCCCATTCCCCTTCCTGGGGCCCTTCTCCTGCCCCCAGGGGGTTTGCCCCCACCTATTCTGCATGACTGCGAGTGTGTGTGTAAACACGCGGTTCCCATGTGAGTGCACGTGTGCGTCGCTGTGCGGAGGGGGTTGGCAGGCACCCAGTGAACAGTCGCTGTCCAGGTAACTGTCCCTGGTTTTGCGGCGGTGGTGGTGTGTCCGTGGCGGTTCTGCAGGACCGAGTGACGCAGCGTCAGGGTGTGTGCACAATAGCGTGTGAATGTGCGTGTGTGTGCGTGTGCCTTCACGCGTGGGTGGATTGCTGGCTCCCTGGGACCTGTGTTGTGTGGTTGTTGGCTCAGGTTTCCTGTGTCGTTTGTGTGTCTTGATGTGAGCACCCCCTCCTGCAGTCGTCAGCCCCCCATTATGCCTCTGTCTTATAGGCCGCACCCCCCCACCCTGGACAAGGTCCCCCTTTCCCCAGGCCTTCCGGCTGGCGGGAAGTCGGGAGCCGCTGGGGTTCGAGACAGGCGAAGAGGAAGGGAAGGGCCGGGCTGGCCTCAGCCCCGCCTCCATCCCGAGGGGCCCCGGCCGGGGATGGGGGGGACGCCAGCCCTTCCCACTTCCTGTCCAGCCGGTCGTCCCCTCCCCCAGCTTCCTCTCCCGCAGGCCTCCTGAGCCCTGGGCTGGCGTGGAGGAGGGGCACGCGCTGCGCGCTAGTGGGGACGCGGCTGGCACGCTGGCGTCGGGCCTCGAGCAGGCGACTGTCTAGCGTCCCGGGGGCCACTGGGGGAGGTGGGCGTCAAGGACACCCTTATGGTAGTAGCTGCTCCCACCACTGCTCTCCAGTGCCCACTCCCATCGAGGCAGAGAGGGTGTAACTCAACCCAAGTCACACAGCGTATTGGTGACAGCTGTGACTCCTCGGCCCTGCAGACACTTCTCCCGCTACCCCAGGCGCCACCCATTTATCTCCCAATGCTCCCCAGGATTCTATGTGCCCTGGGCGGGTCCCTCGCCCTCTCTGAGCCGCGGTTCCTTGAGTTGATGTGAGTCTTCATCCTCCCCAGAAACACCGAGCGCCTGTTGTGTGCCCGGCTTTGGGGACCCAGTCGGGACACGTTGCTACTGCTTGTGGAGCAGAGGGTCTGATGGGGAACGAGGACAGTCAAAAGCCGGCGAATCAGTAGGATAATTTCAGGGAGTGCCACGTGCTGGGCAGAGGGAGGAGTCCCCGGTGGGGAGGACGGAGCGACAGCAGGGTCGGCCCGGCTCCCGGAGGAGGGCGGAGGTGGAGGGAGGGAGGAGGCAGAGACGCCCGCGGCCCCGCGAGCTTCGAAGGGGTAGGCGAAGCGGGCGGGAGCGACGAGCGCGGTTCTCATGGCAACCGGGACGGATCTCCAAACACAGCCGGCGCCGGCGGAAAAAGTCCGAGAAGAGCGAGCTCTGGGCCTCACGCGGCGTCCTGGAAGCCGAGCCGCGAGCACTTCCAACCAGAGCGCACGCCTTGCAAGAGCAGAACTCACAGAAAGAACCCCCCACCCATGTGAGGGAGAAACATGGGAGGAAAAGGAAAATTTTTTTAATAAGGGGAGGGGTGGATCCGAAAGATCTGGAAGCAGAATATTCAGACTGCAGTCACGCAAGTGCAAATGCCCTGAGGCGGCCACACGGTTAAGGTGTTGGAGGCAGAGTGAGGAGGGCAGTGTGGCAGGAGCAGGGAGATGATGGCCAGGGGGGCAGAGGAGCCGGACCACTCCCGGCGGGTACGGGCTGGGATTTGTTCTAACAGCCATACGAAGCCATGGGAAGGTGTGGAGCTGCGAGGGATGGGGTCTGTGTCAGGACTTTAAGAAGCTCCATGGGGCTGCCGGGTAGATCTGGTTGGCATGGAGGAGGCAGGAAGGTTGTCCCGGGAAGAGGCCCAGGGAGACAGGGGCCCTGGGCCAGGGCAGTCCTGGTAATTGATTTAGGGGCCCCGGGGGGAGCGGGGGGAGGGCAAGCCAAGAGGGCTAAGCCTGGATCCCAGATCTGCGACCCCTTCGCCGGCTTCTGGTCGCCCCCATGTGGCTGCGCGGGGACTACAGCTCTGAGCTGGGTCTTGGCCTCTTTGGGACTACCCGCGCCTCGCAAACCCTAGGCCCTTGGGGTCGGGACGGTGCCTGGGGGAGCGCGAAGCGAAGCAAGCTCGGCTTGTAGGGCAGGAGGGCTGCCTGGAGGAGGGGCCATCCTTCCCCTCACTCCCTCCTTTCCGGCCCTTTCATTCTTCAGACCCGCCCTTCACATGCTCACCTCCCGGCCTTTGCACTGGCTGTTCCTGCCGCCTGGAGCGCTCTTTCCCTGGCTCCAGGCCTGGCCTATTCTGGCTCCTCCTTCGGCCTTTGGCCCCAATAGTTCCTTCTGCTCCCCCCTCCTCTTCCTCCTCCTCCTCTCCCTCCCCCTCCCCCTCGCCTTCCCTGGCCATCTCCCCTAGATTATCGGCTCTGCGCTAGCCTTTGTTGGACTTGTCATTGTTAAGATAAAATAATGCATCAAGTTATCTGTTGGCAGCCTCCGCCTCCCGCTGGAGCGGCTCTCTGTGCGGACCCCGCGGTGGGGGCCCAGGAAAACGTTGCAGGGGTCACCGGAAGGCTAGTTTGGGTCTTGATGGTGGTTTTCCTCTCCACAGGAGGTGGAAGCAGTCCCTGCCTCCTCATCCAAGTGGGGGCTTTGGGAGCGGCTGGGGCCAGTGGCCCCTACAACCCCTCCGCAGCCGAGTGCGAGGCAGACCTGTACCATGAGACGGTTCCCCTCCGAAGCTGTAATTATGGGTAATTTTCTAACTGCAACACAGAAATTAAAACGCAAACAACACCGGGAGGGGAGAAGCCGCAGCAGCTGGCGAGCACTGGGGTAGGCTGGGGTGCAAGTGGGGCGCCAGCCCAGACTCGGTGGGCGCAGCCAGGCCCCCAGCCCCTGCGGGCGGAAGGTCCCTCGAACAGGCCTGCCTTCTGGGAGAGCCAGCAACCCCTTGGAGTCTCGGGTTTCTGACGTGGGAATTACATCCCCAAACCGATCACCTGGAGGCGGAAGTCCCCGAATGGAAGATCTGGGCCTGGGTTTGAACCCCAGCTGTGCCGGTCCGCTGTGAGGCCCTGAGCGGAGCCGACTGAACCTCAGCAGAGCTGCGAGGAGCTCCCGGCTTGAGCAGGGACCCAGGAGGACGGGGCGGAGGAGCCTCGGCTGAACCTGCAGCTTCCCACACCAGCCCCGTCTCCATCCTCCACAAAGCTCAAGCGACCCGAACCAAGCTGGTACCCTGCCCTGCTTCCAGCACCCGCGGGGCCCCCACTGCCCACCAATCAAGTCCCCGCCCTCCGCCCTGCACTTGAACTCCAAAGTCAAACCAGTCCTCAGGAACTGGTGCGCCAAGCTCCCAGCCCCCAGCCCCCAGCCCCATCATCCGATAAAATTCTCCCAGCAGCCTCGGGAGAGAGGCAGAACTTCCCCCCATGTTACAGAATGGGGAAACTGAGCCTCAGAGAGGCACCGAGGGAGTCACATGGGTGCCCCGGAGGCAGCACCCCCCCCCCCGGAGTACCCCCCCACCAGTGGGTCTGGGATACTCTCTCTGGGAACCTGGAGGCATTCTCTGGGAACCTCAGGCCTGGGGGGGTGGGTACAGGGAAGGGAGGAATGGGAGAGAAGGGTCTATAGCAGCTACAGAGAAGGTTCTGCGGATAAAACTGAGGCTCAGAGCAGAGAGGCACTTGGCCCAGGACACACAGCAGAGAATGGAGGCACCAGGTCCCACTTTGGGGTGCGCTGGCAAGGCCCCTCCCTCACCTCTTCTCTCCAGAGCTCTTCTGGTGGTGGAGGACAGAGTTTCCATGGCGCCCTGCGGTCCCACTTTGGGTGGTACGGGGTGGGGGGGCGGGGGTCTTTTCCTCCGCTCGGGCTAATAACAGCACTGGGGGTGGACGCCCGCTAAGCTCCGGAAGCTGGGCACTTCTTGTCCGTGATCCTGTGGCATGCACCCAGCGGCCCTTGCAAGGGCTATTCTCCCTGCCTGGGACACCCTTCCCCAGCCCTTCCCCGTGGCCAGCTCCTCCGTGTCCTTCAGGCCCCAGCTCCAGCAATGTCTTCTCAGAGAGGCCCTCCAAATTTCTGGGTTACATTGCCCTGTTGGATTCTCCCGAAAATCTTGTTTTTGAAGGATGATTGCCCCCGTCCCCAGTGATCCATGAGTTCCACGAGGGCAGGGAATTTGAATGTTTTGTTCAGTGCTATGTCCCTAGAGCTTAGAACAAGTCTTGGCATACAGTAGGTGATCAATAAATGTTTGTTGTTGAACAAATGAACTAAAAATTACCAATGTCCCCTCTGTGCTGGGGTCTGAGACCTCCCGTGTCCTTAGGGGTCTCAGCCTCAGGGCGACACAGACTGTCCTAAGCCCCCGTCCCCCCACCCCCGTGTGGCCGGGATGGGTTGTGGGGGTCAGAAGAATGGGACCAGTCTACTGCCTCTGCCAAGGCCACCAGGGCCTGCAACCCCGAGCATGGCCACACGAGGGCATCAGAGACTCGCAAGTCCAACTCCTGAGGGTCCCACCAGGCCCCGCCCTGGCGCGCCTTTTGGAGCCGCTCTTGAGACCCCAAGTTTCAGGCGTGGAATGTAATCTTTCTTTCTTGACCTTGCCCATGCCCCCAAGGCGGCTTCCAAATATATATTTACGTATTTGCGTATTGAATTATTTCGTGCCAAAAAAGAAGGAAAACAGAAAAAATCACCCAATTCTCCCACTCCCACCTCGCTTCAAAGAGTTCCCATTTTGAACTCTTACCTGCACATCTTTTTCTTCCATTTTTTGTCTTTTCTTTTTTTTTCTCGAGAGGCTTTCTTTGACTAAACCTTTTAAAAACTGCGAACCGCCCCGTCTGGCTCTGCAAATCCCAGTCATCCAGTAGGCAGTCAGTAAATATTTGTGGAACGAACAGAAATCTTACCAAAAATAAAATAAAATAAAGCGTTGCAAATAAAGCTAAACGCCCCCCTGAGCCGCCCCCGCAGGCAATCACTGCCATGGGGTCGAGCCCGAGTCGCGCATCTCGAGCAGGACGAGAGCCCTCGCGGGGCCCGGGGGCTCCGCACACCCTTCCCCGTGGACGCGGACACACGTGTCTTGGCCCCGAGCACAGTGTAGCCTAGCTGTCACCCCCACGGCTTCGGGGCTGACCTTCAGTCGCCGCGGAGCGTGCGGCGAGCTACTCAAACACAGCGTGCCTGTTACCCTTCTGTGAAGTGCGCGTGTGTGGGGGCGATAACAGGTCCCGTCTCAGGAAGCTGCGAAGATTACATCGCTTAATACTAATTCAATGGCCAGTGCCCGGCTGCTGCTATTTATAATTACTTAAAATGTTTAAAATCTAACTGCTGTCCAGTATTCCTTCCGGTCACTCTGCTTATCTTAATTTGGGGCTCCCAAGAAGCAGACCCTAAGGCCGGAATCCAGGAGCGTCATGATTTGGGAGGCCAGCCCGGGGCCCCGGGCGGATGAGCAGAGAGAGAAGGAGCCCTCAGGGGGCGCCAACGCGCAGCTCCTCGGGCCCTGCGGGAGGCAGCCCGGCGGGCGCCCTGGAGACGTCCCACCCGAGGGAGCGGAGCTGAGGCGTTGTAATCCATCTCCGTCCCTGGCGGCCCGCAACGTGGCCTCCCGTGGCCAGAGCAGCTCTCAGCAGAGACCTGCCAACCCGGCAGGTGGGACACTCTTGCTGACGGCGGCCCGCTCAACGACACGTGCTGTTTGCCCACCGCCCCCTTAAGGCCATTCAGTCCCTTCAAAAATTTTACTATAACCAACGTGGCTACGGGACCTCAAATGAGGTCTTTCCACATCAGAAAAAATCAAGCTTTATCTTCTGAATTCGATTTTTGTGCATCGAAGGATCATCATTTGCCTATCTCCCCCCTCCCCCATGGGATGCTCAGCCAGTGTATGGGTCACATAGGTCCCCAGCGCCAGGCAGGTGCTCACGTTCACGTCTGTCTCCCAGCCCTTCACCATCACCCTACGCGGTGGTTTCGACTGTCCTGGTTTTACAAAGAAGGAAGCTGCGGCACAGAGAGGTTAAGGTGCTGGCCCCGGGTCACACAGCAGTGAAGTGGCTGAGCAGACCTCAGCCACCACCTACTGAATTAATGCTCAGAGGTCTTCGGTCACCCATGTCTGCCCACTTTCCGGGTTTGCCCCTAGGTCGGCTTTGCTGCCCCAGCCTAGTCCTTTGCTGTCACACCTGTCTCCAGTCCTGATCTGGCGGCTCCAGAGCCTCACAGACCCTCAAGGTCCCCAGACCCCGAAAACGGCCTCTGCTGCTGGGCTGGGCTGCTGGCAGCTGCCCTCCGCCCTCCTGGGGTGAGACTGGACTCCCAGAGCAGCAGGAACCGAGAGTGGGTTTCGGAGGCTGTCTCTGGGGAACCGAGATGGCAGGAAGCCGGGAGGGCAGCTGGGCAGAGACTTTGGAGACTGGCTGGGGAGGCTCTGGGGTGGAGAGAGGGGCAGACCGGGGGTACGTGGACGGGAGGGGGTGGGAGGCCCTTGGCCCTGCTCCCCAGTCTAGGGGCTCCCGCAGGCAGGGCCCAGGCTGAGGCCTCTCCCAGCACAGGGTGGCTACAGGGGCTCAGAAGGTGTTGGGCGAATGTGGCTGAGTCGAGAGGACCACACATTGGTGGCCCTGGGGCTGGGTTGTCCCCCCTGCCTATCTGTCTTTGCCTTTGGGGGTCTCTGACAGTCTCTGGGTATCTCTGGGGTCTTAGAGATCTCTGAGTTTTTCTGCGTATCTGTGGGGGTTTCTGAATGTCTCCAGGTATCTCCGAGGGTCTCTGTGCTGACAGGCTGGCCCTGCCTGGTACTCAGGCCGGGACCTGCTCAGCATGTATCAGGCGGCAGGAGAGGGAGTAGAGAGATGTGCTGTCCGGAAGCTTCTGGATCCCTTCAGCCAGGGTGGGGCCCGAGGAGCCCAGAGCTGCCCCGCTTCCCACAGGCCGGGGCATGGCCGGCTGTGGCTGCAGCAGGAGGCCCAGACCCTGGGTCTCCCAGACCCCAGGACCCTCCAGATGCCAGGACTCCTAAACCTCCTGAACTCCAGGCCCTCCAGATGCCCCCCACCCTGGCCTCCCAGGTCCCCTAGCCCCACCTCCAGAGCCCACTATCCCAGACCCTCGCTTGCCTGCCCCCACCACCCCCCGCACCCCTGCAGCCCGGGCGTCGGGTGCTTCCTCATTTCCTCATTTCCTCCTATTCTAAGAGGCCCAGCGCTGTGGCGTGAGGGACGTCTACCAGCACCAGGCCCAAGGCCAGCTGGTGCCCCACTGTCCCTCTCGTCCTGAGAGCCTGAGCGTCTTGTGTGTGCCTGCTGGTTGATTTCAATGTCTTAGTTGAAGGTGTCGAATATGATTTGCATTCACACGGTGTGATAGGATCCTAAAATAAAAAATATTACAACGTACGTGGTGAGGTTTTCCCTCCCATCCGCCGGCCACTAAGAGGTAACCACAGGTATTTGTTTTTTCTGTTTCATCCAAAGTTTCTTTAGGCAAATAAAATCTAAAAATTTTTTTTTTGCTTGTTTCACTCAATATTTTCTCTTGGCGACATCTGCCTTCACCCAGGCCTGCTCCCACCTCAGGGCCTTTGCACAAGCTGTTCTATCCCCCAGATGCCCTTACCCCACCTCCTTAGTCTATAAGCCCTCTTATCCTTCTCAATAAGGGCTCCCCTGATCATCCCACTACAAAGTTGCCACCCTTCCTTCTCACTTCCCACCTTGATTTTTCTCTGCATCCTCCCCACCACCTGTTATGTATTTTCCTGATGTATCCTGCGTGTCACCTGTTCCCCTCACTGCTACAAGAACCCCGACAGGGCAGGGGCTTTTGTCTATTTTGTTCACAGCTGTATCCACAGCTCCTAGGCCAGTGCCTGGCACACAGTACGAGCTTATAAAGGTTTGTGGAGGAAATGAATGAATCTTTCCCTACCAGTTCGTGGAGATCTATAATTTCGTTTTCATGACTCCAAGCCGCCCCAGGATGGATGAACTGTTATTGATCTAGCCAATCTCTGAAATTGTTTCCGATTGTTTTTCATACAACAAACAATGCTGCAGTGAATTATCTCATACCCATGTCTTCTTTTTGCCTTCTATCTTTTTTTTATTGTGCAAAATGCACTTATAAAATTTACCATTTTAGCCATTTTAAAGTGAACAATTCACTGATTTTTAATACCTTCATGGTGTTGTGCGATCATCACCCCTCTCCAGTTCCAGAACATTCCATCACCTCAAACGGAAATGCTGTCCCCACGAGCAGCCACTCCCCATCCCCCCATTCCCAGGCCCTGGCAGCCAGTAATCCACTTTCTGTCTCTGTGGATTTGCCTGTTCTGGACGTTTCATATAAACGGGATCACACACCGTGTGGCCTTGTGAGTCTGGCTCTCTCACTCAGCATCATGTTTCCAAGGTTCATCCACACTGTAGCATGTGTCAGAGCTTCACTCCTTTTTAAGGCTGAACAATACTCAATTGTGTGGATGGACCACATTTTCTTTACCCACTCAGCAGTGCACACCCCTGACATTCTGCAAACATGCGACTCTTTGGGGGAGTCCCAGGAGCGGGGTGCCGGGTGAGTGGGCACACGTGTTTGCAATCCTAGTGCAGGGCACCTTCCATTGGACCGCACCATGGATGCTCCCCCAGCGATGCACCGGGTTGCCCGTTTCCCCACAGCCCAGCCAGCACAGGGGGCCATCACACTTTTGAATTTTTGCCAGTTTGCTAGGTGAAAACAAACGGTATCTCAGAGTTTTTGTGATTCGCAGTTTCCTGGTAGTAGGGGATGCCTCCGGGAGTGTTGAAGAACACTTGGCAGCCCTTTCTGCAAAGTCTCAGTCCAAAACCTTTCGCCATTCCTCTGAGCTTGGAGATGGAAAGGGGCAGGATCTGAAGAGAGGGGAAAGCGTGAGGGAGTGGACTCCAGCCTCCCAGAGTCCAGGAGAAGGCGGCAGGCTTTATCCCATTTGACAGATGTGGAAACTGAGGCACAGAGTGGTGAGTCAGGGCCTGGAATGGATTTGGGCCTGGGCGGCCTGATGCCAGGACCCCAGGGAGGCTGAGACCTTCTCCCAGCCCCCTGTATACTCCCTCCTCAGTCTCACTCTTGTCACAGCCCTGCAGGGCTGACTCAGGCCCCCAGCTCCTCTGAGACTCTGGCCTCCCCCCCAGGTTCCTCACGCCCGACGCCAGGCTCCCTCCAGAGGAATCTTTTGACACAGTGCCCATCCACTGCGCACATGTCTGCCTTGGCTCCCCATGGCCCTGGGAATGAAGCCCCACTCCCTCAGCCTGGCTTCCAAGGCCTGCGCCGCCATCCCCTGCCCACAGCACCAGCCCCTCCTCTTAGCCCCTCCACTCCAGCCACTCCACTCCTGACCACACTGTACCAGCCGGCCATGCTTCTCAAGCTTCAAGGTCTTTGCTCCTGCTGTGCCTTTCGCCTGAAATCTGCAATGCATTTGTTTCTGCCTGACACTGCAACTTACCCTGCAAGCCCCAGACTTAACCTCCACTCCCCCAGGGAGCCCTCCTCACACCCCTTTTAGCAGGGAGGCATCACTGTACATGAGCGAGGGCTCTGAGTCTGTGGGAGAAGGTAGGATCTTGAGAGTCAGAGGCAGGTTTTAGGAATCCTTGGCAAACTCCTACTCACACGTTGAAGCCCCAATTTTCATACCTTATCCTCCAGGAAGCCTTCCAGGATCCTCTCCCTTCCTGTGCCCTGCCTGACACCATGGGGCTGGAGGTGTCTGTGTCCTGCTCTGTCCTCTCCCAAGCCCGGGTGGGTGCTGCTGGAGAACCCCGCCAGGACTGAGGCCTCTTGGGGGCCCAGCACGAGTGATGTTTGTTGAACGAAGAAATGAACGCATGGGTTGGGAGTCAACTGAGCTGAGACTGGGAAGCGAGTTGATGAGGTAGTGGTCAGTTGGGGTGTTAATGGGGGACATGTAGTCATTGGGTTCCAGCAAGTGGGAAGCGGGCCGCCCCTCCCCCTCCCGTGAGAATTCTGGGCCTTGAGGTCTTTCCGGGGGGCGGGTCTCTGTGTCCTCTTCATTCTTCCCCTCTGCACTCCACCCGGACACCAGTTCCTCTTCCCGCTGAGTCGCTGGGTGGAGAGCCTGAGGAGCGGCAGGGACCACAGCGGATCCGAGCCGCGGAGGGTGCCCGCCGCTCCGGCCCCGCGTCCAGGTGAGCCGCCACGCAGCCCCCCGCGCGGGAGCCTTCCAGCACCGCCAAGGCAAAGGCGTGGCGGTGGGACCAGAAAAGTAGGTCGGAGGCGCTGGGCCTCGGGTCTGTGCAGGGGCCGCACATCAGAGCTGGGGGCCCCTTTCGGCAGCCCCCACCCCAGTCCGGCCCAGGACTCCCAGCGGCGCGCAGTTCTGGAGGAAACAATTGGCGGGGCCCGGCGCGGGGCCGTTTCCGGGGCAACCTCTCATTTGCATAGGGCCCCGTCTTGGCCAATGAGGGCCCCCGAACTTTTCGGAGGGGGGTGGGGGCGTGGGGGAAATGGGCAAAGCCCGAAGGGTCTCATCTGCGGAAGGGGAAGGGGGTCACCTGGCGGGGTCTCCTCCTCGCCTTCCCAGCCCGGGATTTGGGGTTATGTACCCATTCCCCGGAAGGAGAGACTGAGGCTGGGGGCCAGAGCCGACCAGCGAGGGGCTGCGTTTCAGCATATCAGAAGCTTCCTGAGCTGCTCCGAGCTATAAAAGAATAACAACAAGAAACACAGGTGGTGAGGGCGAGGGTGACCACAGGCTGAGGTCGGGGCTTGCATTCCGGTGTCTCTACCTAGGCTGCCTGAATGGGGGGCGCCCTGGCGTGGGTGCTGCTGTTGCTGCTGCCGCTGCAGGATCCAGGCAGCCAGGGACTGTCCTGCGACGTGTTCAACGTGTCCTCGGGAGTCGTGGACTGGACCAAGGAGTTCACAGCCACATGCCTGAACTTCAGTGGCCAAGGCCTGAGCCTGCCCCAGAACCAGTCTCTGCAGGCCCCCAGCCTGGGCATCCTCGACCTGTCGGGGAACCGCCTGCAAGAGCTCCCGCTGCTGTTCTTCGCCCACCTGGGGAAGCTGAGGGTCCTGGACGTAACGCGCAACCCTCTGGACCGTGTGGACAGGGCGCTGGCTGAACGCTGTGACCTTGACCTGAAGGCCGACTGCCTCTGCTTCCTAGCATCCTGGCGCGAGTTCCGGCAAGACAACTGCTCTGACCAGCCACCTCTGCAGTGCCTGCACGCAGACAGCGGCACCTGGCACAATGCCTCCGCCTTCCTGGAGGGCAGCTGCCCCCCTGGCCTGGCCCCAGTGACCATTGGGGCACTGGTGGCCAGTGGAAGCCTGCTTCTGGGGCTCGCCATTGCTGGCTCAGTGCTGGCCTGGAGACTCCGGAGACGCTGGACATCCAGTAGCCAGGGCCTGGGCAAAACACAGGCTGCTCAGGGTGGTCCCAGGCCCAGCTCCGGCCGGCAGCCGAGGTACAGTAGCCGAGGCCTCAGCCCCAAGCCCTCAGAGGGCACCCTGCCCAGGTCCTCCACGCCCGACTATGAGAATGTGTTCGTGGGCCAGCCGGATGCCGGGCACCAGTGGGCCGAATACAGGTGAGTGACCCACACACGTCTGCCTGCACAACCCTGGAGCCAAATGGCCGGGGTTCAAATCTCATCTCTGCCTCTTACAGGCTATGTGATCTTGGGCAAGTAGTTTGACTTCTCTGGGCCTCAGTCTCCTCATTTGTAAAATAGGATACTAACAGCCCCTGCCTCATGGAGTTGGGATAAGAATTGAGTCCCTGTATATGGGACAAGCTTCCTCCTTCATGACCTGCAAACCCAGTTTCTGCTGCCAAGGACGAGGAGAGAGGAGGCAGGTGCTCCAGGCAGAGGGGGGCTCTGCGGTAGCGGTCAGCGACCTGGGCTCGGATCTTGTGTGACTCAGGGCCGTCTCTGAACCTCTGTTTCCGTCTCCGTGAAATGGGGGCAGCCCCCCCACCCCTCCTTGTCACACAGGAGATGCTAAGAAGGCCATCCGAGTCCCTCTCTCTCCACGCAGCCCCAGCACCTCTGGATGACCTGGCCGGGTGTAGACAGATGGGTCCAGCTTTTCCAGGGCGGATGAGGGAGTAGAGGGCATTTCAGGGGGCAGCACTAGCAGGGCAGAGGCCTGGAGAGGGGAGAGAACAGAGGGTCTTCTGTGAGTGAGCTGTGTGAAGGCAAGATGTGAGAGGGGTCTTGGACCCTACTCAGAAGGGTCCAAGTAGGAAGGGGATAGGGTCATGGCTGGGTTCAACAGCGGAATCCACGAGGTGGGGACATCCGCGGGAGGCTGTTGGTGAGAAATGAGAGAAAATACAAAGCAGATGCAAATAGGGCTCAAAAGCAGAAGTGGTCTGCGGCAGGGAGTGGAAATCACTAGCCTCACTAAGGCAGCTTGTGCTCTGATGCTCCCTCTGCCTCACTGTCACCAAGCCCTCAGGGCTCAGTCTCCTCCAAAGACATTGTTTTGAATTTGATGTGTCAATCCATCCTACATTTTACAGTTGCAGAAACGGAGGCTCTGGGAGGAAGGGTGATGACTTGCCCAAGGTCACACAGTGAGTCAGAAGTAGAGGCAGGAAACAAACCCTGACTCCCAGTCCTGTCCATCCCTATACAACCATTTATATGTTCAGAGTAATTCATACTAAAGTATGAACGACTGATAGACACCACTTATCCAAAGTGGCCTTTGCTACCAGAGGAGCCAGGGGTGGGGTTAAGTTGTTCTGGAGGCAGGTAAGTTCTTCTCTGGGGTCTTGCCTACCATAGCTAGACCTTCCTAAGAAGCTACCTTCTCCTGACCAAGTCTATGGAT
The DNA here is from genome assembly GCF_020826845.1 of Diceros bicornis minor. Lineage (NCBI taxonomy): Eukaryota > Metazoa > Chordata > Mammalia > Perissodactyla > Rhinocerotidae > Diceros > Diceros bicornis. Next base: position 6,043,595 of record NC_080759.1, on the reverse strand, counting down.
GCAGAAACTGAGGCTCAAAGATTGATTTTTATATCCAGGCCACAAAGTCAGTTGTTTCAGGGGTCTGGCGAAGACACTTCCCATCTAAAGGGGCAGACACTCTTTGGCTCCAGCCACCTGTATCCATGTGGCTGCTGTGACTCAGAGCTTCTGATTTTTCAAGAGGAAACCAGGGCCAGCCCCATGGCTTAGCGGTTAAGTGCTCGCGCTCTGCTGCTGGTGGCCCGGGTTCGGATCCCGGGCGCACACCGACGCGCCGCTTCTCCAGCCATGCGGAGGCTGCGTCCCACATACAGCAGCTAGAAGGATGTGCAGCTATGACATACAACTATCTACTGGGGCTTTGGGGGGAAAATAAATAAATAAAATCTTTAAAAAAAAAAAAAAAGAGGAAACCAAGGTCTAGATTTTAATGTAAAAAAGGGGTAACTATCTCAGCTTTAAGGAAGAAGAAACCCTACAATGAGCGCAAGGTCATCGGATGCAGCATTACAGTGCTGAATCCACAGAATCTTCCCTGAATCACTGGCCCCTACTTCCTTTCCTCAGAGAAAGTTGGCCAGGCTGGGAGAACGCTGCTCCGTGCCTCAGTTTCCTCATATGTGAATGTTAGTAGTGGACGCAGCTGCCCTGAACTGTCTTTGCCTCTCACGGCTGACATGCCTGCCGCCTGAGTCCTCCCTCCCCTCTGGTGTGTCTGTTCCCACAGGGCTCACCCGTCAGAGGACAGCAGCTTCTACATGAACTACGAGGGCCTTGACCCTGCCTCCCAGCCTGTCTACTGCAACCTGCAGTCGCTGGGCCGGGCCCCGCTGGGCGAAGAGGAGTACGTGATCCCCGGGCGCTGAGCTGCCACATCCCCAATCCAGCCTGCCCCCTTCCAGCTCGTCCCTGGCCTCAGTTCTCCCGTCTGAGGAGTGGGGACAGGGAAGGACTGTTCTCGAGGCCCCAGGGAGGCTCTGCAGCCGCCTCCCCAGCCCTGACCCTGCCCCTCAGCCCCCTCGGCTGCCAGAAGGGGAGGAGGAGAGACCCCAACACAGGGACAGGAGGCTCGATGTGTGAACTCCGCCGTGTGCAGCCAGCGCTCAATAAAGGCTCAGGGCAAGTCGGTTCCTCGCGGTGGGGATTTCCTGAGCTCCCAAGACCATACCTCTTTCTGAGACTCCCGCATTGCTCCCCACCCCCCGTCCCTCCCTCTGTCCCTCTCAGGCCCGCTCGGCCCCCAAGGCAGCCCACGCCAGCCGCAGAGGGATCTTTGTAACTCATGAATGGGGCCGCGTCCCCCCACCACCACCCCACTCACGTACCCTACGTGGCTCCCCATTGCCCCCAGATCCTCGGCCTGGTGGCTGAGACCTGCGGGATCCAGCCCTGCTCGCCTCACTACCTGCTCCCCTCCCTCTGCCCTTCTGGTCTGGGCCTCCTCCCCACCAAGCCCACCTCCCTCCTGGAAAAAACCTTTCACTTTTCTGTACCATTTGCCCAGGCCATTCCTGTCCAGAACGCCACCCCCTTCCACTCTTTCTCACACTTAAACATCTCAATACAGATGCAGAACAGTGGCCTGGGCGTCAGGAGGCATGGGTCCAAGTCCTAATCCCGCCATTAGCTCTCTGGGCCTCAGCTCCCCAGTCTCTAAAACAGGAGGATTCCAATTGGTCTCTACGGCTGTGTCAGCTCTGATGCAGAGACATCTTAGCTGGCCCTTCAAGGCCCAGGTGCAGGGTCACTTCCTCTGAGAAGCCCTCCCTGGTTCCTCCTCAGGCAGAGTGAATTGATCCCGGAGCTCACTTTGTTCAAGGTCATGCCTCCACTGGGTTTCCTGTCAGCTGCTCCCAGCCTGGCTCCTGCCAAGCCCCCAGTCTAGGGGAGACAGCTGGACACAGACATCCCCAGTCCTGGAGAGTCAAGCCCGGGCTGGAGGGAGGGATGGGGCCAGGGTCCCCAGAGGGTGATGATTGAAGGAGTTTGAAAAATGCTGCGTGTAGGAGGGGAATCTGGAGTGGGGTTTGAAGGATGCATAGGAGTTTGAGAAGTGGAGAGAAAAAGGCATACTGGGCAGGGGGAAAAGCACGTGTGTCAGCCTGGGGGTGTGAAAAGGCACGTGGCCAGCACACTGGCCAGCAGAGGCAACAGCTGGCGTTTGGGGAGAGACTCGGTATGGCATCTGCTAGCTGTGGGTGACCCCGGTGTGGAGGTTAATTTTGAGGCCCCGTTGGCTCCCCAACACTTGAGAGTGACCTGAGGCAAGAGAGGGGGCCTGTGAGGGTCTTCTGCTTGCTTGCGCCTCTGTATCCCTCCCATGCTACACACTGCTCAAGCCCCCACTCCTGCCCCCAGTCCCTGTGCCCCTCCTGGCATAAATCAGATCCCCTTCCTCCCCAGCTTTCACACCCTTCACACCAACCCATTGTTCTTCCAACAGATCCACACACCCACCACCACCCAGGAGATCTGGTGAGTTTGGGCTCACCTCTCTGGCCACATTTTCAATAGTTTTGCTGCTGGACACTGAGATTGTTCCCACCTCAGGGCCTTTGCACCTGCTGTTCCTTCTGCCTCAAATGCCCATTCCCCCAGCTCTCCCTCGTAGTCCCATCCTTCCTCCACTTCTCAGTTCAGATGTCACCTCCTCAGGGAGGCCTCCTCCCCAGTCATCTAAATCCCCTCGGCCTCATTCACTAACGCGTTGCTTGGGGTGACTGCTCGGCACAATTCTTACTACAATTGGCCGCTTTTTAATGATTTATCTTTGTACTCATTTGTCTCCCTCACTCAACCAAGCTCGAGTGGGGTGGTTTCTGCCTGTCTTGTTATTTCTGTGTCCTCAGCGCACAGCCAGGCCTGGCACAAAGTGGGCACTCACTGGAAACATCTGGGGGCACCTACAGTCGTTCAGGTCTGCCTCTGGGTGGTGGCATTCACAGGCGACACACCTCACTCACTGCTGGAGGTGGATTCTCTGTCCCCCAGACCTCCATAACAGTTCCTCTCAGAGAGTCTCATGGTGGGCAGCAGGTGGGTGTGAGGAGGGGCTGGACTCAGCACATCTCAGCAACTCCAAAATCCTAAGTAGGAAGAATATATAACCAGGGAGATGTGGTGAACGTGAAAGTGTTCTTCACAACTTATTTATTTCTCCCTGCTTTTTTTATATGAAAGAGTAGAGACACCATTAACAGGGAGGGAGGTTCCACAAACAAGAGGGGTGATGGGACTCTTCTAGATCAGGGGCCGCATCACACACAACACGCTTGATGGCAGATGGACATGACTCTGGGCTGCCTGTGTTTAGAAAGTTAACTCCAGTGTGGAGAGAAAACCAGGGCCAGATCATTATAGAAACAGGAGTACTGAGACATGAGGAGAGATGGAGGGTTACTGAGCCCCAGAAGGGTCTCAAATGGAAACAGGAACAGGGAGATAGAGCAGCACCAAGACAGAGAGAGATGTCCTCGGCTGCCCTTCAGGCCCATTAGTGTCATGGGAGCCAGCCAATGCCCAGCATCCAACAACGCCCTGCCATCCATTCCCTGAACGGGTCCACTCACCCCTGTACCAGGTCCCCTGTGGAAACTGAGGCCAGGGAGGGGCGAGATCTTCCCTAGGTCACCACCACAGGGGTCAGGTCAGACAGCTTCATTTTTATTTCCTGAGTTTTAAATAAATGCACACCCGGTCGGACCAGCCCTCCAGTCCCCAGGCAGACTGCCCCAATAAATTAATAATAAATACAAACATAAATACAGAGGTCTGGGCAGGAGGGGCAGACAGCAGGGGTTAGGAACGAGATAGTCCAGGACCCGCAAGCCCATTCGGCAGGCCAGGACCACCGAGGTCACTTCCACGGCGCACGTGCCGCAAGTGGAGGAGTAGGCCGCTCACTGGCAGTGGCAGCCGCCGGCCACGAGGTCGTCGAAGGGCGTGAGCGTCACGCGGCCATCGCTGTCCTGGTGCAGGAGCACCACGGGCTCGTAGCTGGACGGCACGCAGCACGGCGCGGGCGCGGCGTCAGGACTCAGGCCGTGCAGCCGCGCCAGCACCTCCGCGTGCCTGCTCGCCGACCGGAAGTGGCTCGGGCACGCGCCGACGCACATGCGCACGTCCAGCTCGCGCGGCGCCACCACCCAGTCGGCCCAGCCGAGGTCTTCGAGCGACGCGCGCAGGCTCAGCAGGCGGCAGCAGCGCCCCGCCCCAAGCGGGCACTTGTCTTGGGGGTGCGCATGCGCTCCGCGGCGCCCCCTGGCGGCGGGGGACCGCCAGCGCAGCTCGAGCTGGGGCCGTGCAGAAGGCAGTGCCTCCAGTAACCCGTCCGACGGCGGCGGCAGGCGCAGGCGGAGTGCGGGAGCCCTGAAGGCTCCAAGGCTGAGCTGCCGCTGCAGCTGCTGCGTCACGTCCCACGAGCGTGGCGCCCTCGGGGACAGCCGGAGCAGGGCCTGGTGCAGACGGGAGCCTGCGGGGAGCCCCTCCGTCAGGTTGGCCCGGAGGATGCGCAGGCGCAGGTGGCCATCGGGCCCAAGTCTCACTGTGGGAGAGAGAGGGGAAGGACAGTCACCCACGGGCCTACTGTGTGCCGGGTGCGGGGTGCCCATTTCGTCCCACTCACCAAGCTGGATCCTACCTCGGGGCCTTTGCACAAGCTGCCTCCTCTACTGGGCACACTCCTCCCCTGAACCTCAGCCTGGCTGCCATCCTTCCAGCCTGCCTGACATCGGCACCGCCCTCCTTTACCTGGTTGTGTATCATTCGTCTCCCTACTAGAATCTCAGAGGGGATTTCTGTCGGCTTGTCACCAGCATACCTGGCACACAGTAGGCACTTAGTAAATACTTGCAGGAGGGAATGTATAGCCCACATTTAGAGGCTGAGATTCAAACGCTGGCTCCGCCTTCCCCTTCTGGCAGTCAGAAACGTGTTAATGAAGCCCTATATCTGAGGAATGAAGGGTACGGCTCCACAGGATTCTCAGACCCCGAGGCTGGTGCAGGTGTTGGGGATACGGGGGGACTGGGGTTTGAGGACCCTCGACCCAGTCGCTAGGCTCAGAGAGGGCAAGAGGTTTACCTGGAGTGTCACAGCACAAGTGCGATTGGGGCGGGATAAGAGCGCTCCCTTCTGGCCTGACACCGCCCCCAACCCCTCCCAGTTCCCAGCGCAGCCCAGCTCTTCTTCTGCCCTCCCCAACCCCCGGAGCCTCCGTGGAGGGCGCGAGAATACCCTCCTCCCTTCCTCCCTCAAGGCACCTGTCACGTGCGGCTTGAGTAGAGCCTCCTAGAGCGATTGCATCAGATTCGGAACCCGCCCGGGCAGGTTCTGCCCTTGCTGCGCACCGCTCGCTCCCTCCCCTTCTCCTCCCGTCCCGGCATCCTTCCTCCTGGATCCCCCCAACCCCCACCTCAACCCCAGCTACATCCAAGGACAGGGACCCCGTCCCCCGGCCCGACCTTGTCTCTGGGCTCTCCAGGCTCTGTGAGAGCTTCTCGAGGCCTCAGTCTCCCCATCTGCCATGCGAGGAGGTGTGGTAACATCTCACGTTGGCTAAGCCTCGCCTGATTCCCACGCAAACGGGTCCGCCAGCTCCCCCATCAGCCCCGAGGGGTTACGTTCTTGCCGGGTCCACAGATGGGAAAACTGAGGCTCCGCGGCAGGTTCTATGGCCCAATCACTGCTTATGATGATGGGAGCTGCCCGGGGGGGGGGGGGGGTTGTCTCTGAGATTTCACTCACGCTTTGGGGTGAGTATCCGGACTTGAGCAGCGGTGATGAGGTCGGGGTTCGAGTCTTCCCAGGTCTGGTTCAACAGCAGCCTGGTCTGCAGGTGCTCGTAGCGTGTCCGCAACTCGCGGACTCTGGACACGTCGGGACTGGAGTGCATGTCTGAGGGTCCCGGGAAGGCCGGGGAGTGCTCCCGGGCCGGAGGTAGGGCGCCTCCCGGGGGCGGCCACCAGAGCAGCAGCAGCAGCGGCAGCATCGGGGAGCCGCACGGGGGCGTCAGCGCTGGCCGGCGCACAGCGGTGCTGGTTCAGCTCTGAGCGGGGACTGACGGGACGGCGCGGGACTGGCCTTTATAAGTCCCCCGGACTTTGTCCGCCCCCGCCTGCCTGGTCCCGCCCGCCGTGGGTGCAAAGTAAACACTCCAGGGACCACAGTTGGGCGGGATCTTGGGCTGCTTTTCACGGGGAGGTGCTTGGGGAGGGGGGCTCCGGGAGAAGCTGGGCCATCCACCCCCGCCCACCGCCCCCTGGGAACCTCTCTGAGCCTCAGCATCCTCTTCCATGAAATGGAGACATCATCCCAGCTTGGTGTCCTGGAGGGTAGAATAGAATGATTTTGTCAAAAAAAGACTTATTACTATGTGCTAAATTTCATAGCAAGAGCTTAAGAGGGGGCCTTCTTCCCCCATGGGATGCCTTCTCTACCCTCTCTGGTTAGGATCAAAGGCTGAAGATGTTGGAAAACAAAGGAAGCAGACGCGAAAGGGCCAGAAAGAGCAACCTTGGACAAGTCATTCCTCTCCATCACACCTCTGTTTCTTCATCTGGAAAATGAGGGCTGAGACTTTCCCTGGAGAGAAGGTCAAATGAGGCGTCAAGGACAGGGCAAGGTACAGAGCAGCTGTGTGATAAACTGGGTGTTTCTGCAGTTACTCAACCTCATCTACGGAACTTCTACTCGTTCTTCAAAACCCTACTTGAAAAGCCCCTCCTCCAGGAAGCCTTCCCTGACATTACCTTTTCAGGCTCAGCTGGGTACCGCCAATTCCCATCCTTTCCCCCAGCCCAGCCTGACTCCACAGCATGGAAATGTCTGTGCTTGGCTCTAGCTGCCCCAGACTGGGGGCTCCTTGAAGGGTTGGGCAGGGATGAAGCTGCTCTGGGCCCCTGTCCTTCTCTGGGCTGGGCCCAGAGAGGAGGTGGCAGGGAGTTGGGGTGCTTGGGTTTAGGGCAGGCAGGGCTGGTGTCAGGTCCAGCCACCAGATGCTGGAGGGCCAGGAGATGCCCCAGGAACATCCTTCCCCCCCGGGGCACCCAGACCTCCCTCCACTGCTCAGCACTCCTGGCCCAGGCACCAACCGGCCCCTGTGCCTGCTTCCAGCTTCCGGCCGCAGAGAGGATGGGCAGCTGTGCGAGGGAGCTCGTGGGGGGCGTAAAGTGTGACGGGCACGTGTAGGCAAGAGGTGCAAGGACTCACAGGGTGACACGGCAAGGCCCCCACTGGAGGAACGGGCCCTAGGCCTCCCCCGCCCCCAGCGCACACCCACTGGCTGTGTGTGCCCAGCTGAGCCCCCCCCCCCCCCCCGTCCCCGCCGGCTCAGCCTCTGTGCGGTGGGATTATGGCCTGGCTGCGGGGCGTCCAGAGGCGCTCAAGAGCGCAGTAACACACCTGCTGCCGCCCCCATCCCTTCCAGCCTGACTGGGCTGCTCAGAGCTGGGCCTCTCGCCCCCCCCAGCTCAGGACACACAGTGAGGGTCAGTGAGGAGTGCGGCCGCCCCGCAGCCACACGCCCTGCCCTGGGGAGCCAGCCCCAGGACAGCCAGGTGGTTGAGTAATCCTCACATGGCCGGGCAGGGCAGCAAGGCCTCCGAGTCCCAGGCCTGACCCGGGGGTGGACGGACCCGGCTGCTCTCCGCGCTGGCGCTCCCACAAGATCGATGATGGGGAGCCGGCGCTCTCACTGATCTCCTGGCTGCGGCCCCTGTGGGACCACCTTCCGGGAGTGTGCACGGGAACCACCCCCAGGGGGCAAGTGGGTGAGGAGGGTTCTGGGGGCAACTCCACGACGGGGACCCATCACGCGGCCAGCCTTCGGCTGAGCCACCCGTCTCCCTGACATTTCTAGGTGTGTGAGGGGATTCTGAAGGTCCCTCAGTCTGTGACTGGTTTTTCCCAAATTTAAAAGCCTCATGAAGAGTTTGCCCTAATCCGTGTCCCAACAGCCTAGACAGCTGTCAGCTGCAGAGGAGCCGCCCTGGGTTCACAGTCTCGCCCCTCCTCTCCATGGCTGTGACATGTGGCACAAGGGGCTTCAACTGGCAGAGCCTCAGTTTCCCCAAAGCCTCAGTTTCTCACAGGGTCGTGTGAGGGGGAATTCTGCACACACTGGGGGTCAACACGATGATGATTCAATTCCCAGCGCCCACCCCCTTGCTGTGTGACCACAGGCAAGTTACTCAACCTCTCTGTGCATCAGAACAAAGGCAGTGGGCTGTGAGGAGGGAGCGCGCTCAGTGCGGAAATCCTCCCGTCCTTCTTCATTCGGCACACGCACGGCAGCCACCACAGACCAAGCCCAGGTCACACCGAGGATGGAGATCTCGGTCATTCGGGGCCCCTCTGCCTGCCGACGACCCCAGGCTGAGGATGACCCTGGTGGACGCCAACTTCTCACAAAGACACGCAAGAAACCCCATATTTGAACTGTTTTATTTGCTTTCTGGGGTGTCCAGTTTGGGGTCTCCCAGAGCCCAGCCCCCAGCAAAGCGCAGCAGACCCCGCTCCGGCCTGGGGCCCCAGGCACGGGGGCTGCAGACAAGGCACTCACGGGACTTCTGGGGCCCAGCAAGGAGCCACCTGAGGCTGCAGGGGCCGGGCCACCTCTGGGGACAGAAGCCACAGCCACCTCCGGCAGGAGAGGCTTTCCCTAGAGAGATTTAGGACCAGATAGAAACCTGAGCTGGTGGGGGAGCCCCGGAAACACGGCAGGGACCCCGGGGCAGGCAGAAAGCCATTCCGCTTCCCAGGCCCCAGACGGGGCCTCCTGGGGATGCGGGGACACCGCAGGCCTCGGGGGCAGAGAGCAATTCCACCCCGGCTCCTCTGGGATGTGCCCCAGAGAGTGTGCAGGACACAGGGGCCCTGGCCCCAGGCTCACCCCGAGAACGGCTCGGGTGAGCCAGGCCTGGGCAGTGGGACCAGGGCCACCTCCGGGAGCCGACACTGGCTTCTCTGCCCGTCCTGTCCCCTCTCTCTGGGCCCACGTGTCCTGGAGCGGCAGGCACTTCTGTGGGTCCCTGGGCAGCTGAAAGGAAGGCTCGGGTGAGCAGAGACGAGGAGAAACGATTTTTGTCGGGGGAGCAGCTCAGGGCTGGACAGGAGCCCCTCGAGACCTGGGAGACCCCGACACTCGGCTTGTGACAACTGAGCCTCAGTTTCCCCGTCTGTAAAAGGGTGTAAGGCACCCCCTCACATGGTTGTGGGGAGGACGCATAGGGAGGGAGGGAATCGGGGGACAGGTCTGTTGGAACGGGCGCTCAGCATCAGTTAGGAATTCAGTTTCACAACGTGGACCTTGGCAAACGCCCCCTCACCCTAAATGCTGCCATTCTGGCCTGTGGGCCTAGTGTCACCTCAGGCCCTCAAATGGCGTTGTTGTGTCAGCCCAGGGGCTGACAAGCACTCTGGCTGGACGGTGGGTTCCCTTCCTGGCTGATCCAGTCTTTCAGGGGCCAGGACATAACCTCCATGTTGTGGGCTTTGCACCATTAGGGTCAGCAGGAGCAGGGCATGGAAAAAGCAGGGTTTTTCACGGGCAAGCGGGACGCTAGGCTGGAGGTTCCCTGCGGGGAGGGAAAGAGAAGCCAGTCACCCTTGGACCTACTGTGTGCCGGGCACAGGGTGCCCATTTCCTCCCACACGCCAAGCTGGATGCCACCTTGGGGCCTTTGCACAAGCTGCCTCCTCTACCGGGCACACTCCATCCCTTAAACCTGAGCCTGGGCTGCCATCCTTCCAGCCTGCCTGACATCGGCACTGCCCTCCTTTACCTGGTTGTGTATCATTCGTCTCCCTACTAGAATCTCAGGAGAGATTTTTGTCTACTTGTCACCACCATGCCTGGCACACAGTAGGCGCTTAGTAAATACTTGCAGGAGGGAATGTATAGCCGGTATTTAGAGGCTGAGATTCGAATGCTGTCTCTGTCTCCTCCTGCTGGCAGTCAGAAACATTTTACTGAAGCCCTACTAAGTGCCCGGGGCTGGGGAGACAGCAAACAGCTACTGTGTTTGCAACTCTCCGGGTCTCAGTTTCCATATCTGAGAAACGAAATGTACCAGACGACACGGGTTGCCCAGTTTCCAGAATCCTGGGCCCCCAGGATTCTCAGACCCGTCACCCACCCAGAGTGGTCCAGGTCTTGGGGACAATGGAGGGGTGGGGCTGTGGTTTAGCGCCCACAGCCTAGTGGCTAGGCTCAGAGAGGACAGAGGTTTACTCAGTCACACAGCACAGTGAGATTAGGGAGGGACCAGAGCTCTCTCCCTGGCCTGACACCCCCCCACACACAACAAGTCCTCTCAGATCCTAGTGCAGCCCAGAGCTCCCCCACCCCTGAGCCTCCATGGAGCACAGGAGTTGGGGAAAATTCTCGAGGGTACCTGCTGCGAGCGACTTGAGCAGTGTTTGGCCGGAGACTGGGTCAAATCCGGAACCGCCTGGGCACTTCTGCCCGTCCTCCCCACCCCCACCCCACGTGCACCCCTAGACCCTCCTCCTGAATTCCCCCTCCCCCAGCCCAGGGCAGGAACCGGCTCTCCTGGCAACTACCTCTCTGGGTTCTCCAGGTGCTGTGCGCCTTCAGGAGAGTCGCTGGCCTCTCTGGGCCTCAGTTTCCCAATCTGCGATCTGGGAAGGGGTTATAACAATCCTGTGGGGCTGAGCACCACCCTGTCCAGCCACAAATGAGGCCGCTAGCTCCCCCATCAGCCCCGGCGGGGTCGGGATTCCCGCCAGGTTCACAGACGGGGAAACTGAGGTTCAGCAGCAGGCCTGGGCCGTTATGACACGGAACTACTGGTTAGATTGGGGGGCTGCCCGGGGGGTCTTGGTTCCCTCACACTTGAGGACGAGGTCGGTGTTCAAGTCTCTCGAGTCCTGGCTCGCCCGAGGCCTGGTTGGCGGGTCCCTGTGGCGTCTCTGCAGCTCCTGGCCTCCGGGACATCCAGACAGGACTGCAGGTCTGAGGGGCCCAGGCAGGCCGGGAGCGCCTCCGGGGCGGGTGGTAGGTGCACCCCGGGCGCATCCCCAAGAGCGTCAGCAGCATCAGCGAGCAGCGGCCGTGCGGCTCCAGCCGGGCATGGCTGGGCCAGCTGCGTTCCGAGCTGGAACTGACACCGCGGGACCGACCTTGATAGTCAGAACCCACGCACCCGGCCCGCCCAGGATCTCCTGCCCACCCATGTGCAAGGTCATAGCCAGGCCTGCTCCCTGGGACGTGCTCCTGACGAAGCTGGGGCACCACTTTGAGTCCCAGTATCCTCTCCCACAAAATGAGATCATCCCAGCCTGGTGGGTTTGTGGAGAGAAAAAGTCTTTTTCAAGAAAGACTTATTAGTCACCTACTATGTGCTAAATTCCATAGCAAGAGCTTAAGAGGGGGCCTTCTTCCCCCATGGGATGCCTTCTCTACCCTCTCTGGTTAGGATCAAAGGCTGAAGATGTTGGAAAACAAAGGAAGCAGACGCGAAAGGGCCAGAAAGAGCAACCTTGGACAAGTCATTCCTCTCCATCACACCTGTTTCTTCATCTGGAAAATGAGGGCTGAGACTTTCCCTGGAGAGAAGGTCAAATGAGGCGTCAAGGACAGGGCAAGGTACAGAGCAGCTGTGTGATAAACTGGGTGTTTCTGCAGTTACTCAACCTCATCTACAGAACTTCTATTCGTTCTTCAAAATCCTACTTGAAAAGTCCCTCCTCCAGGAAGCCTTCCCTGACATTACCTTTCCAGGCTCAGCTGGGTACCGCCAATTCCCATCCTTTCCCCCAGCCCAGCCTGACTCCACAGCATGGGAGTGTCTGTGCTTGGCTCTAGCTGCCCCAGACTGGGGGCTCCTTGAAGGGTTGGGCAGGGATGAAGCTGCTCTGGGCCCCTGTCCTTCTCTGGGCTGGGCCCAGAGAGGAGGTGGCAGGGAGTTGGGGTGCTTGGGTTTAGGGCAGGCAGGGCTGGTGTCAGGTCCAGCCACCAGATGCTGGAGGGCCAGGAGATGCCCCAGGAACATCCTTCCGCCCCGGGGCACCCAGACCTCCCTCCACTGCTCAGCACTCCCGGCCCAGGCACCAACCGGCCCCTGTGCCTGCTTCCAGCTTCCGGCCGCAGAGAGGATGGGCAGCTGTGCGAGGGAGCTCGTGGGGGGTGTAAAGTGTGACGGGCACGTGTAGGCAAGAGGTGCAAGGACTCACAGGGTGACACAGCAAGGCCCCCACTGGAGGAACGGGCCCTAGGCCTCCCCCGCCCCCAGCGCACACCCCCTGGCTGTGTGTGCCCAGCTGAGCCCCGCCCCGCCCCCCGCCGGCTCAGCCTCTGTGCGGTGGGATTATGGCCTGGCTTCGGGGCGTCCAGAGGCGCTCAAGAGCGCAGTAACACACCTGCTGCCGCCCCCATCCCTTCCAGCCTGACTGGGCTGCTCAGAGCTGGGCCAGCCTCTTTCCATTCGGCCCTGCTCCCTCTCCAGGGACAGGGAATCATAGCCCCAGTGGAGGCGTGAGGAGGTGAGCAGCGGCATAGGGGTGTCCGCCATGGGGTCCGCTCACGTCCTCGGCCCACAGGCCTCAAGTCGGAATGCCTGGGTTCTGGCAGTGCTGAGGCTGGAGGCCCGGGTAGTGTCTCCTGGGGGAGTGTCCCGGAAGCCATCGCCACTCACCCCTACCTCTCCTGGGAGGCTGTCACAGATGGCTTCGCATGCCTCCCAGTATGAGGCTCCACAAACAATTAACAGAAAATTCAATAGTTTAAAGTGAACAATTCAGTGGCATTTAGCACATTCACAATATTGTGCAACCATCACCTCTATCTAATTCCAGAATGTGCTTATCACCCCAAAAGGAGACTCGGTCCCCATGAGCAGTCACTCTGCATCCCCGTCCCCCAGCCCCTGGCACCCACTAATCTGCTTTCTGTCTCTGTGGATTTGCCTGTTCCGGACGTTTCATATCAAATTCTGCACCCAATTTCCAATGTGGCTGTGTGGATTTTTCCCCACACCAAGAATTCTCCGACACCAGCTGCGTGTCCTGCAATTCAGCTCCGTTCTGACACTATCTACCCTGAGGTCTCGTCAGATCCCACAAGGTGAGGGCTCAGTTCCACAGAGTGCCCCCCGCCTCAGACAACAATCCCAAGTCCAGGCCGTCACCTGTGCCTCTTACCGACCTGCTATAAATGAGAGGCCCATGGCCTCTCTGTGGGTTTGATGTCTGCAAGAGTGGCTCACAGAACTCAGGAAACCCGTTTACTCCCTAGATCACTGATTCGGTACAAAGGATATTAAAGGAAACATATCAACAGCCATCTGAGGAGATGCAGAGGGTGAGGTCGGGGAAAGGCGTGGAGCTTCCGTGCCTTCTCTGGGAGCACCACCCTCCCGGCACCTCCACGTGCTCACCAACCCAGCTCTCCACATCCTGTCCTTCTGGGTTTTCATGGAGGCTTCATGACACAGGCACAGTTGATGACATCACCGGCCATCAATGACTGAACTCCATCTCCTGCCCTCTCCTCTCCCCAGAGGGTGGGGGGTGGGGCTGAAAGCTCCAATCCTCTGATCACATGCTTCCCCTGGCAACCAGTCCCGTCCTCAGGTGCTCTCCAAAAGTCATGTCACTAATACAACGGAAGACACCCTATTGCTCTCATCACAGGAAATTCCAAGGGTTTTAGCAGCTCTGTGCCAGAAACCAGTTGAAGACCAAATATATATTTCTCATCATAAGTCATGATATCACACATAGAAATGGGATCATAGAACATGCGGCCATCTGTGTCTGGCTTCTCTCACTCAGCATGAGGCTTTCAAGGTTGTAGCGTGTGTCAGAGCTTCACTCCTGTTTACAGCCGAGTACTAGTCCACTGTATGGACGGACCACGTTTTGTTCATCTTCTCATCCGTTGATGGACACTGGGGTTGTTTCCACCTTCTGACAATTGTGACCAGTGCTGCTGTGAATATTCAGGTACAAAGATTTGAGGACCTGTCTTCAGTTTTTGTGGGCTATACCCAGAAGTGGAATCACCAGGTCACATGGTCATTCTATGTTTAACTTTCTGAGGAGTCACCAGAATGTCTTCCACAGCCTCTGCCTTTTTATTTTTAAACTTTTATCAACATATGACTTACATAAAGTAAAAAGGACTAATCTTAGGTGTTCAGTTCGATGACATCTCACAGACAGTATGCCCATGGGACTGCTTCCCAGATGAGGTTCCAGAACATTCCCATCCCCAGGAACACCCTGGGCCCCCTCCCATCACTCTCCCTACTCATGGATAACAGCTGTGCCCGCCTCTATTAATACGGATGAGTTTGCCTGTTTTCCAACTTGATGTAAACGGAACCAGCCAGCGTGTCTTCTCTGTCCGGTGTCTGTCACTGAACACCATGTCCAGGAGTCACCATGTTCTTTGTTATCTACTGGGTGGTCTGTTCTTTTTCTTTGCTGTACAGTATTCCACTGTGCATATCCAGGAAGGGAGCTGCTGGCTCATGAGTGGGCGCCTGTCACTTCACAAGCAGGACCAGTAATTTGTTCAGTTTTTTTTTTTGTGAGGAAGATCAGCCCTGAGCTAACATCCATGCTAATCCTCCTCTTTTTGCTGAGGAAGACTGGCTCTGAGCTGACATCTATTGCCAATCCTCCTCCTCTTTTTTCTCCCCAAAGCCCCAGTAGATAGTTGTATGTCATAGCTGCACATCCTTCTAGTTGCTGTATGTGGGACGCGGCCTCAGCATGGCCGGAGAAGCGGTGTGTCGGTGCGTGCCCGGGATCCGAACCCGGGCCGTCAGCAGCGGAGCGCGTGCACTTAACCACTAAGCCACGGGGCCGGCCCCGTTTGTTCAGTTTAATTGTGGATCTTCTCAAAGGGACACAGCACTAACGAGGGCCTCGGGGATCCCTGGGGACAGGAAAGGGGGACCTTAGGTCCATGGCGGTTTCCACTTCACCAAATTCTGGAATGCTGGCAGCCAGGCTGATCTGGTCCCGCTTTGAAATATCTTTAGCCGATGACCTCATGGCAAGCCCTGTGGCCAAGCCGGGAGGCGCGGTGGGGCAGGCAGCAGGCAGCTGGCCAGCAATGAACTCAGCGGACCGGGATCCTGCATTCCTCCCTGGCAGCGTCCACAGGTGCCCGAGGCTGATCCAGGGCAAAGGCAAACAGAACACGGAGACCAGGGGTCAGGCCGTTCCCTCCACCTGGCTCGGCCCCAAACCTCCCAGAATTTTCCCTCACCACCTGCTCTTGGGCACAGACACCCTTGTCAAATACACACAGCACACCAGAAAGCACGCAAACCCACTTTTATTGCTGTTTCTCATGCCATGAGGCCAACAAGGTCACGGCAGGAGATCTGGAAGAGGAGGAAAAGCAGATTATTTTCAAATCTCCTCCGAGTTCACAAGACAAAGAGAACAGCTGACCCATCATGTGAACGTCCCTCCGGGCCAGCACGTGCCCGAGTCACCAGACGGCTTCCACTGCCCGCCCTGGGTAGCAATCCTGGCTAAGCCCCTGAGATGCCCAGCAGATTTGGGAGCATGAATAATCTCTCCAAACCTCAGGATCTCAGTACCCCCCTTACAGGGCAGCACTGAGCAGACTTGATGAGAGCTACAATCCCAATATTCTAGAACTAATAACCATTATTATTATAGGGGGTTGGGCAATGAGGTCTCAGCTTCAGCCAGAGTTGGGTTCAGAGAGGCCTGGGTAAGTTTGCTTAGAAAGAACGGCCCCACTGGCAAACTCCTATTTATCTCTTAAACCCCAGCTTTCATGACCCATCTTCCACTCAGCCTTTCCTGTTCTCTCCCCATGTTCTCTGGCTGAGGGGCCTCCCTCTGGCCCCATCCTGATGACACAGGGCTGGAGCGTCTATGTCTGGGTTTGTGTGCCTGCAGACCAGGGTTGTCTCAAGGACCAAGCCACAGGGTCACTATACTAATTTCCTGGGGCTGCTGTAACAAATGACCACTAACTGGGGGGCTTAAAACAACAGAAATTCATTGTCTCACAGTCTGGAGCCCAGAAGTCCAAAACCAAGGTGTGGCAGGGCCGCGCTCCCTCCGGAGGCTCTAGGGGAGGAGGCTTCCGGGCCTCCCTCAGCTCTGGGGGCTCCAGGCGCCCTTGGCGTGTGGCTGCATCACTCCGGTCTCTGCCTCCGTCCTCACATGGCTTCTCCTCGTCTCTGTCTGTCTCCCTTCTCTCTCGAAGGACACCTGCCATTAGATTTAGGGCCCACCGTGAATCCAGAGCGATCTCATTCCAGGATCCTTAACTTAATTATACCTGCAAATAAATATATTTTTCCAAATAACACCATATTCACAGGGACTGACGTTAGGAGATCAGACTGTCACAGGAATTTGTGGTCCAGAGAAAGGCCATGGAACCCCCTGAAAGACATTCCCAGCGGTGAATGCGGGGATGCCTACTTCTACAGCTGAGTGTGGAGCAAAGACAGCCATGCCAGGAGAAGGAGTCTGAGGACCTACTGTGTGTCAGGCCTAAGACACGTTCTCCATAAAACCCAATGGGATGGACGCATGATCTCCATTTCACAGGTGACAGACTGAGGCTGGAGAGGCGGGCTGGCCAAGGCTGCACGGCCAGAAGCCAGGGGGCTAGGGTTGGAGCTCCATCTCCCTCGGAGCCTCTAAGAGGAGGGGGTATGGCCGCCCTGAGGGGTGAGTGTGAGACGTGTAGGGGGAACAATCCTCCCTCTGCCCTCCTGAATTCTTGGCTGAGACCCCCTGTAATAAAGGACAGGTTAAAAGAGAAAAACAAACAGAGGTTTAACATGCATACCTCAAGTACAGCCACGTGCCACACAACGACATTCAGGTCAACGAAGGGCCGCACAGACGATGGTGGTCCCATAAGACCAGCACCACACAGCCCAGGTGTGCAGGAGTTTGTGCCGTCCGGCTGCGGGAAAGCACACGCTATGATGTTCTCACAGCGACGAGGTCACCCAACACGCCCTTCTGGGCACGTGCGCCCGACTGTAAACACGGGAGATACCCAGAGCAGCCGAGCCAGGCTCCAGACGGCCGAGCCTCCACCTTAAGCACCAGCTTCAACTAAAGACAACAGAGAGATGCTGGGGGACGTGGAGGCTGGTTACGGGAGGAGACCAGGAGAAGCTCTGTGCACAAGGGTGTATGGAGATTTGAGTCTGCGCTTCGCCACCATAAGGCCCTCTTGTTGTTTACAGCCATCTTTCTCTTCCGTAGGGAGAGGGAGACACCCCTACAAATGGAGATTTTCTTTATAAATGTAAATTTCCCTTACAAAAGGGTAACTTCTACTCTGTTTTCAGAGCTTCTCCCGTGTCTCCAGTTTCTCAAAATAATTGATCCTTATGCCAAAGAGGCGCTTTCTGGAGTGGCATCTCCTGCCACTCTTCAGATGGGTATGATGCACATGCAATGTGGGGCATACGATGGGCTTTCAATACCTGTGCATCGTGGGAAGAACCCAGGCTCGGGGAAGGGAGACCCAGCTTCAAATCCTGGTCCTACCAATTCCTGGCTGTGTCACCTTGGGTGGGTGGCTTGGCCTCTGTGCCAGGCTCCTTCTTCGATGTCCTAAGCGCTTGACAGCAAGAGCTGTGAGGATCCACAGCTCTTTCTCCTTTTTGCTCACACGAAAGATGCTTTATAGGAATGCATCTATTCATTCATTCACCCTGTTAAGAAAAAAAGAAACAACAGGCCCAACATGGGGTCCCTTGTGCCAAGTCCCATGTCAGCAAACCAAGACCTAACTGCAGTTTCAGCCTCGCCCAGGAAGGTGACCTTTACCAGTTGGTCTGGAATTTCCTGGGCAGCACTAGTGAGGTCATTTGCCTGGCAGACTCCGCCTTCCACCAAAGGAAGGCGACCTTGCCTGAGACGATCTTCTTTCGTTTGTGACTTCCTTGTCCCACCCCCTCTCTGCCTTGAAAATCCGTCCAATCCGTCCATTCCATACAGCTCCTCGAGCTCCTTTCCATCTGCTAGATGGGATGCTGCCTGGTTCATGAATCATTGAATAAAGCCAGTTAGATCTTTAAATTTACTCGATTGAATTTTTTTAACTCATTCATTCATTTCAAATACTTCTTTAACATCTATTATGTGCCAGGCTTCCTTTCAAGTGGCAAAGGAAAAGAAGGTTCTAGGCATGGGAGGAGCAGTGGGAAGGGTGCTCCTGGCAGGGAACACAGTATGTTCAAAGGCCCTGAGGTCAGAAAGGCAACTCCAGGTGCCAGGCTGGCTGATGAACTTGGAAGCAGATGGGGTTCAAACCCTGGTTTGGCTTCTCCGAGGCTCTGTGGCCTGGGCAAGTGAGGGCCTCACATCCTGAATCTTTTCCTTGTCGAGGGCAGTCTTCCTCACCTGCAGAGGTTCATCTGGGCCTCTTCAGGGTCAAGGAGAGGTGAAAAAGTCTGTGAGCATGTAAACACACCGCAAAAAGTGCCCAGTCGATGGCCGGGGTTACTTCTTGAGCAAAGACAATTTCATTTATTTATTTTTAATTCTTTTACTGTGGTAAAACGCACATAAAATGTATAATTTTTAGCCATTTAAAAATGTGCAATTCCAGCAAAGGAAACTATCAACCAAATGAAAAGGCAACCTATTGAATGGGAGAAGATATTTTCAAATCATAAATCTGATAAGGAGTTAATATTCAAAAAATATAAAGGACTTGGGGCCGGCCCGGTGGCGCAAGCGGTTAGGTGCGCGCGCTCCACCGCGGTGGCCCGGGGTTCGCTGGTTCGGATCCCGGGCGCGCACCGACGCACCACTTGTCAAGCCATGTGTGGCGGCGTCCCACATAAAGTGGAGGAAGATGGGCACGGATGTTAGCCCAGGGCCGTCTTCCTCAGCAAAAAGAGGAGGATTGGCAAATGTTAGCACAGGGCTGACCTCCTCACAAAAAAAAAAAAAAAAAAAATATATATATATATGTATATATATATATATAAAGGACTTATACAACTTAATATCAAAAAAGCAAACAACCTGATTAAAAAATGGGCAGAGGACTTGAATAGACATTTTTCTAAAGAAGAGTACAGATGGCCAACAGGCTCATGAAAAGATGCTCAACATCACTCATCAATCAGAACCACGATGAGATACCATCTCACACCTGTCAGAATGGCTGTCATCAAAAAGACAAAAGAGAACTAGTGTTGGAGAGGATGGAGAAAGGCACACTTTGTGCACTGTTGGAGGGAAGGGGAATTGGTGTGGCCAGTATTTGTATTGTCGTTTGGCAATTGTGAACAGTGCTGCTATAAACCTGCGTGTACGTGTTTTTGTTTGCACACCTGTTTTCAGCTCCCTTGGGTCTATACTGAGGAGTGGATTGCTGAGTCATGTGGTAATTTTAGGTTTAAACTGGTGAGAAACTGTCAAACCTTCTCCTGTCATTTTATTTTCCATGATGAAATATTTCAGGCATATACAAAAGTATCAACAATAAAATAACAAACACTCACCCACCCAGAATCCCACCAAAGAAAGGAACATTCCCAGGAGAGGTAAAGCCCCTGTACAGCCAGCCCCTCCACCCACCATGCTCTTCTCCCCAGTCTCAGGGAAGCCTCTGTCCGAAACTGGGGTTTGACCATCCCTGTGCATATTTTATAACATGATATCTATATTTAGGAGATGGGCATATTTAAAATTTTATCAACAAAACGGTGGGGTAGGCAGCTCCAACCTCTCTTTCCCAACAGGAACATCAAACAAGCCAACACTCTCAGCACCAACTCTGTCAGGACTCTGGAGAACAGCCCAAGTTTTGCAGCAACTAAGCAAATGTTGAAGCAAGAAAACAGCAACTTGAAAATGGTAGCAAAGCCTTGTGGCATTTTTACTTGTCCCTGCCCCACTCCCTCCCTGGCTGGGCAGCCGTGTAGCAGAGGCAACCTGTGGTCCCAGTGCTGGACCCTGGTCCCTGGTTCTGGAGGGAGCAAAGCAGATCTTATCCACACATTACTGTGTAGGTCCGTTCTAACATGTCTGGGGACCTTCTGAGGGACTGACACGAGGTGCTCATCCCTGAATTGCCTAACTCTGAGCTCAGGCTGGAAAAGCAGTGGGCACTGCTCAAAAATACTGCAAGCTGATCCAACAACCTGTAGACTCCCTGGGGCAAAACATTATGTTCAACATATATTATCAACCTTGACCCTGGGAGGAAAAGCTGGGGGAGATTCTTTGGGAAATTAGGACATTTAAAAGCATCATGTATAGGGAGGAAATTCAGAAATCCATGTGCGTGCCCAGAGCAAGACTTTTGCTCAGAAAAGACCCGAGAAGACCCTAAGCTTTCACCTCAGCCTGACCCCTGGACTCAGCACAAGCCTGTCTTACCACTGAAGGAGGGCCCCGGCACAGAACCAATCTGAAAAGACCAGGAGAGGTGGATTTTTTTTGTTTGGTTTGTGGTTTTGGTTTTTCTTTTTTAGCTCCTGGCATTCAAGGAAATCTCTGTCATGATATTAGCTGAACCTGAGCTAAAGAAACAGAGACTTCAGTGACCACACATGAAAAGAAATACAGTCTCTACAAAAATAGTTTGGAAAAGTACCTCAACAAATGGAATACTACAGCCTTCAACAATTCAAAAACAAAAACAGCAAACCCTCAGGAAGTAGGAGAATCTGATTTTCAGAGTTAGCACATTATAATATTCAAATGCCTAGTTTTCAACAAAAAATCACAAGGCATAAAAAGAAACATGAAAGTATGGCCCACTCAAAGGAACAAAATAAATTGACAGAAATCATCCCTAAGGAAGCCCAAAGACTTCTAAACGACTGTCTTAAACATGCTCAAAGAGGTAAAGGAAAACATGGAAAAAAAACTAAAGGAAGCCAGGAAAATGATGTATGAACAAAACGAGATTATCAATAAGAGACAGAAATTATTTTGAAAAACCACACAGAAAGTCTGGATCTGAAGAGTACAACAACTGAAATGAAAAATTCACTAGACGGGTCCAACAGAGGATTTGAGCAGGCAGAAGAGAGAATCAGCAAACACGGAGAGAGGACAATTGAAATTATTCAGTCTGAAGAGCAGAAAGAAAAAAGACAGAAGAGAAGTGCACTGAGTGTAAAGGACCCATGGGACACCAACAAGAGCACCAACACACACGTCATGGGGTCCAGAAGGAGGAGAAGGAGAGGGGGTAGAAAGAATATTTGAAGAAATAATGGCCAAAAACTTCCCAAATTTGCGGAAAGGTATAAATCTACACATCTAAGCAGCTCAATGACCTCCAAGTAGAATGTACTTAATGAGACCCACACTGCGACACAATGTAACCAAACTGTTGAAAGCCAAAGAGAAAGAGGGGAACTTGAAAGCAGCAAGAGAAAGCTACTCATCCTGTACAAGCTGTCCTCACTCAGGTTAGCAGCCAGTCAGAAACCCTGGAAGACAGCAGGCAGTGGGATGACATAAAGCGCTGAGGGAAAAGAAACCGCTGGGACCAGCCCTGTGGCGTACTGGTTAAGTTTGCACACTCTGCTTTGACAGCCTGGGTTTGTGGGTTCGGATCCTGGGCATGGACCTACACCACTCGTCAGCCATGCTGTGGTGGCGTCCCACATACAAAATAGAGGAAGACTGGCACAGATGTTAGCTCAGGGCTGATCTTCCTCAAGCAAAAAAAACAAAGAGGAAGACTGGCAACAGTTATTAGCTCAGGGCGAATATTACTTGGCAGAAAGAAAGAAAAAGAAAGAAAGAAGGAAAGAAAGGAAGGGAAGGAAGGGAAGGGAGGGAGGGAGAGAGGGGGAGAGAGAGCAGGGAGAGGGGGGGAGAGAGGGGGGAGGTGGGGGGGGGAGAGAGGGGGGAGGGGGGAGAGAGGGGGGGAGGGGGAGAGAGAGGAGGAGGGAGGGGGGAGAGAGAGGGGGGGAGGGGGGAGAAGGGGAGGGGGAGGGGAGAGGGGGAGGGGAGAGGGGGAGGGGGGAGGGGGAGGGGGGGAGGGGGGAGAGAGAGAAAGAAAGAAAAAGGAAAAAAACTGTTGACCAAGAATTCTATATCCAGCAAAGCTGCTCTTCAAAAATGAGGGAGAAATCAAGACATTCTCAGACACACAAAAGCTGAGGGAGTTTGTTGCCATTATATCTTCCCTGCAAGAAATGCTAAAAGGAGTCCCACAGGCAGAACACCAGACAGTAACTCAAAACTGTATGTAAACATATATGCATCAAATAACAGAGCCCAGATCCAGTGGGCAAACACTGCAGAATTGAAGGGAGAAATAAATAGGTTTACAATAACAGTTAGAGACCTCAATACCCCACTCTTAATAATGGACAGAACATCCAGACAGAAGATTAAGTATATAAAGGATTTAAGTACATAAAGTATTATAAAGTACTATAAACCAACTAGACCTAACAGACATATAAAGAACACTCCATTCAACAACAGCAGAATACACATTTGTATCAAGTGCACATAGAACATCCTCCAGTGTAGACCATATGTTAGGCACAAAAACAAGTCTCAATAAATTTAAAAAGATTGAGATCATACAAAGTATCTTCAACTACAATGGAATGAAGCTAGAAATCAGTAACAGAAGGAAAACTGGAACGCTTACAAATATGTGGATATTAAACAACACACTCAAAGCATCAGTGCGTCAAAGTAGAAATCACAAAGGAAGTTGGAAAATACTCAGAGATGGATGAAAACAAAAACCCAACATACTAACAGTGATGGGATGTGGCAAAGGCAGTGTGCATGGGGAAACTGACCACTGTAAGTGGCTACTTTGAAAAAGAAAGATCTCAAATCAATAACCTAACTTTACACTTCAAGGAAGTAGAAGAAAAGAGTAAACTAAAATCACAGCTAGTAGAAGGAAGGAAAGAAAGATTAGAGCAAAGATAAATAAAATAGAGACTAGAGAAATAATAGAATCATTGGAATCAATGAAACCAAAAGTTGCTTCTTTGAAAAGATCAACAAATCAACAAACTTTTAGCTAGACTGACAAAGAAAAAAGAGAAGATACAAATAACTAATCAGAAATAAAAATGGGGACATTACTGCTGACTGTATAGAAATAAAAAAGATAATAAGAGAATACTATAACAAATTATACACCAAATTAGATAACCTAGAAGAAATGGACAAATGCCTAGAAACACACAAATTACCTAAATTTCCTCAGGAGAAAACAGAAAATCTCAATAGACCTATAACAAATAAAGGGATGGAATCAGTAATTAAAAACCTTCCAACAAAGAAAAGTCTAGGACCAGACAGCCGTAGCAGTGAATTCTACTAAACATTTATAGAATAATTAACACCAATTCCTACCTAACTTTTCCAAAGACCAGGACGAGGCACTTCTAAAGGCCAGGATTACCCTGGTGGCAGACAGACGGACAGAGGTGCCACAAGAAGAGACAGTCACAGACGGGGAGGGCATAGAAAATAGATGTTGGCTCTGCCCCAGTGCCCGGCACAGAGCTCCTGAAACCCGTAGAATTCCCCGTGATAAGAGCACCAGGAGCATCTTCTGTTCTAACATTTGGCCTTGGATCCCGATTCCTGGCAGAGCTCCTAAGGCCTGAAATTCCGTGGGTGATAGGAGTGTCTTTTGTTCTAATGGGGTGACTCCTGGATGGGGGCTGGTGTCCAGAAAGACCAAGCCATGGTGAGAAGTCCGGGATTTTCAGCCCTGCCCCCCATCCTCCAGAGAGGGGAGAGGGGCTGGAAATGGAGTTAATGACTGATCACGCCTACGTGAGCAGCTTCTGGGCTGGTGAACATGTGGGGGCGCTGGGATTGGGCACAGAAGCCTCCACCCCTTCCCACAGACCTTGCTCCACACACCTCTCCCATCTGGATCTTCATCCACATCCTCCATCAGACCCTTTTGTAATAAACAGGTAAACAGTAAATAAACTGTTGTCCTGAGTTCTGTGAGCCGCTCTAGCAAATTAATTGAACCCAAAGAGGGTGCCCTGGGACCTCCTGATTTACAGGTGATGGGTCAGAAGCACAGCTGACGACCTGAACTTGTCACTGGCATCTGAAGGGGGGGCAGTCTTGTAGGACTGAGCCCTTAATCCGGGGATCTGACGCTGTCTCCAGTTAGATCGTGTTAGAATTGAGTTAAGCTGCCAGACACCTAGCTGACGTCGCAGAGAACTGCTTGTTGCGGGGCAAACACAGTGCTGTTCTGTGCCAGCAGCGCTGTGAGTGCGGCAGTGCCATGAAAAAGGGATGCAGGAGGACGGAGGCTTTTCCTAAGACACAGATCAACACCCATATGAACACAGATGCGAAATTCCTGAGCTAACTGCTAGCAACTGAATCCAAAGCGTGGTAAAAGGATTACCAACCATAACCAAGTGGGACTGATCCCAGGAACGCAAGCGAGGTCAACGTAAGAAAACTAATCAACATAACACATCATAGTAATAGAAGGAAGACAAAAAAAACACACGAGCATCTCAGTTGATGCATTAACGGCATTTGACAAAATCCAATATTGTTTTATGATAAAAACTCTCATAAAACTAAGAATAGAAGGAACTTCTTACACCTGATAGAGGACGTGGATGAAATACTCACAACTAACTTCATACTCAATGGTGAGAGGCTGAAAGCTTGCCCTGGGCTCGGGGTTAGGAACAAGACAAGAATGCACACCTTCACCACTGCTATTCAGCATCACACTGGAAGTGCTGACCAAAGCAAGTAGACAAAAAAAAAAAAGGCATCTATTGGAAAGGAAGAAGTAAGACTATCTTTATTTGCAGATGACATGACCCTATGTATAGAAAACCCCATTCACAAGAAAGCTAGAAAATATTTGCAAATCATATATCTCATGAGGGTTTAATATCCAGACTATATAAAGAACTCTTACAACTCAACAACAAAAAGTCAAGCAACCCAATTCAAAAATGGGCAAAGGACTTGAACAGATGTTTCTCCAAGGAAGATAGGCATATGGCCAATAAGCACATGAAAAGAGGCTCAACATCACTGGTCATTAGAGAAAAGCAAATGAAAACTACAATGAGATACCACTTCACATCCATTAGCATGGCTGTTATCAAGATAGCAAGTGTTGGTGTGGAGAAATTGGAACCCTCTTGCACCCCCGGCGGGACTGTGAAATGGCGCAGCTGCTGTGGAAAACAGTTTGGTAGTTCCTCAAAAAGCTAAACGTAGAATGACCACATGATCCAGCAATTCCACTTCTGGTTACATATCTAAAAGAATTCAAAGCAGGGACTCGAGCTGAGCTTGTACACCAACAATTCACAGCAGCACTGTTCACAGTCGCCAAGAGGTGGAAAGAGCCCAAGTGTCCATCAGCAAATGAACGGATGAACACAATGTGGTCAATCCACACAGTGGAATATTACTCAGCCATAAATAGGAATGAAGCTCTGACACGCTACAATGTGGATGAACCTTGAAAACATCATGCTGAGAGAGAGAAGCCAGACACAGACAAACATTATATGATTCCACTTACATGAAATGCTTGAAAATGCAAATTCAGAGACAGAAAGTAGATTAGGGGTTGCCAGGGGCTGTTGGAGGAGGGAAAGGAATGAGGAATTTATTGCCCAATGGTTACAGAGTTTCTATTTGGGGGTGATGGAAAAGTTTTGGAAGTAGATAGTGGTAATGTATTGTGTGTGTGCTCAACACTGTGAATGTACTTAATGCCACTGAATGGTACACTTAAAAATGGTTAAAATGGCAAATTTTCTGGTGTATATATATATATTTCACCACAATACAAAAATTTAAATAAAAAAAATTATAAAAACATTATCACACTCTCTGTTCCCTTCTGCAACCTGCTTATTTTCACTCAATGTTCTGGTTTGGGGATTTTTGCCAGCAAGTCTGGCTCATCCCTTTTCACTGCTGTATAGTACTCCTTGGTACAACCATACCCTGACATTTCTCTGGGCTCCAGCTCCTCATTATTATGAACCATGCTATCAGGAAGACATGCACATTGGGTCTCTCTGGGGTTCAGACCAGGAGCAGAATGGCCAGGTGGGAGGGTCCAGCCATCCTCAACTGCACTCGCATGGCCAAATTGTTCTGCAACACGGTCAGACCAATTCCCACGTCCATCACCAGTGTGCTCACAGCCACCTCACTGCCCCAGCCCCTGCCTGCACACCTCCCTAGGGGTGAAGAGGGGTCTCAGAGTGATTTTCGTTCCTTGACAGCTCAGGTTGAGTTTGTATTTATTGGTTGTGCCAGGTTCGTCTTCTCTGAATTGCCTGTTCGTGCCCGTACGGCGTTGAATAGTGCGTTCCCAAATTCATGTCCACCCGGAACCTCAGATTTCGACCTTTAGGGTCTTTGCAGATGTAATTATTTACGTTAAGATGAGGTCACACTTGAGAGGGCCCTAAATCCAATGACTGGTGTCCTTATAAGAAGGCTGTGTGGAGACAGAAGCAGAGATTGGAGTGACGCAGCCACAAGTGGAGGACACCAGGGGTGACAAACTGCCAGAAGCCACCGGAAGCCGGCAGAGAGGGCTGGGACCAATTCTGCCTCACAGTGTCCAGCCCCGTTGACAACTTCACTGCGGACTTCTGGCCTCCAGAACCGTGAGAGAATACATTTCTGCTGTTTTAAGCCCCCTAGTTCACAGTTATTGCAACGGCAGCCCCAGAAAACCACGCCGTTTGTCCATTTTTCTGTCTGGTGTTTTTTCCTTCCGTCTATTGTGTCTGGGAGGCCTTCGTATGTTCTGGAAGCTATTCCTCGATCAATTAAACGCATTGCATATATCTTCCCTCAGTCCCTGGCTTGTCTTTTCCATTTTTTTATGGATTTAATGGTGTCCACAGTTTGCCATTGTTATTGAGTGTAACATACCAAAACCCCTCCAACTGTTCCAGTTTCCCTTGTCAATGATGCTTTTCCTTTGCCAGGCGGTGCAGGCTGCGGCACGCCCTCCTCCGGGGCGACCTCCCCGCGGTCTGGGCTCGGGGCTCCCCCATCGGCGCTCAGTGGCGGCGGGTGGGGGCGGCCCAGTGAGTCAGCAGGGCCGGCTGCGGGGGGCGGAAGCGGTCGGCTCAGCCCCTGGGACCGGCCGTGCGGGTTCCCGGCCGCGGGGGGGACGGCCACCCGACAGCCTGGCCGGGCAGGAAGTGGGTCAGCTGAGGCGTCAGGCTTCAGGGCCCCACGTGGTCGCTGCCCGGAAGGCGTCCGCCGGGTGACCGCCAGCCTCCCCCCGCCTCCGCACACCCCGCCCCAGCGCCCCGGCTGGCACGCGCGCTTCTGTAATGGTTCCACTGACCACAGCGCGCATTTATGAAGCGCATGCTGTGTGCCAGGCTCTGGCTGAGCATGGACACACCGCCCTGGCAGGTGGGTGCGGGGGTCAGCTCCCTGTCACAGGGGGAAACTGAGGCCCAGAGCGGGGCAGCCCTGTGCATGCGTCACACAGCCCGGAGCCCGGGTCACCTAACATCTCAAATCCTCACCCTGGACTGGCTGGGGGCCTCTCTGCCCCTCGGAGTCCTCACGCTAAACACGGGATCTTGGAAGAGAACACATCTAGAAAGTTTCCACTTTTTCTCACTTTGCCTGTCTGTCTGTCTCTCCCTTGCTCTCTGCATTCCTGCTTTTCAGTCTCCTGTCTCTGTCTGTCTCAGCTTCCCCACTCCCATCCCCATCAGCACGAGGGGGGGGGGGCAGCCTGAGCCAGCCCCTCCCCCCTTCCGGGGGACTCGGACAAGTCCGGGCAAGTCTCAGGCACTCCTTGCAGAAACTGCTTAATGTCTCGTGGCAAGCCGCCAGTGCAGGAAGGAGCGGGTAGGAAAGTTGAAGAGGGGGTGGGGGATGGACTCCTTTGGGATTTCCGGGACGGTACTTTGCCCCCCTTACCCCGACCCAGGCCTGCCACACTCAATGTGCCCCAAAATGACCTCAGCATCTTCCCCCCAACTTTGAGTTTTGAGGGATGCATAGGAGTTCTCCAAGCATAAAATGGGGGAGAGGGGCTTCCAGGCAGAGGAGACAGCCTGGGGTCAGTAGAGACAAGGGAACAGGGGTTCAAACGCCCAGCAGGGGAGTCTGGTTTTCTCCTGTGGGCAAAAGAGAGCCACTGAAGGTGTGAGAAGGGCGGAGTGGCCCAGGCAGATCACTGAAAGGGATGTGGACTGGAAGGGTGGAGACCCTCACCCCGAGTGGGGCTGAGAATGCCCAGGCTAGCGCTGAGGGAAACCGCTGAAGGGGGCCAAGCACGCCTCTCCAAGCCTTACCCTCGAATAAACCTCCTCGCATCTGCCTTGGAGCTTTCGGCCACCTGCGCGGCCCCCATCACAGCTGGCAGCTCTGCTCTCTACTCCCAGCCTGGGCGCTGCTGGGTCCCTGCTGTGTCCTCAGCCCCTAAACCCAGCACTCGTGAGGCACTTCATCCGCGCCTGGTGCAGCCACTGAGAGATGAGCCTCTAGGGGCGGGGAAGAGGCGCCGCGGGGGCCGCAGCTGCAGGCGGAGCGGGTCTTCCGCTCCGGGAGCCTCGGGCACCTCCCCGCGCCCCCTGCTGGCCTCAGGACGGAACACCCAGCACTCAGCACTTTCCTTCCTTCTGTAGTTTATTGCACGCCCATTATGCGCCCAGCGCTGCGCTGGGTGCAGGGGACGCAAGGGACCCCAGGCAGACCCGCTCGCCCTCCCCAGATCCCATGAAACCAGTTGGTTACTACCCAGAGTATGTGAGGGGGGGCTGCCCAGGCACCTGTGGGAACCAGAGGAGGGGCCTGGACAGCCAGGAGGGCTTCCTGGAGGAGGAAGTCATAATAATTGTATTTATTAAGCAACTTCTATGTGCCAGGCACCCAGTTAAGAGCTGTAAAAACAGAATCTCACTGAATTCTCACAAAAGTCCCATGAGTATGGGGAAACTGAGGCTCAAGGAAGCAAAGTGGGGCTCAGGGCGTCTCCCCCTCCCCACCCTGGCTTCTCATGGCCCTTAGAATAACACCCTGACCCCTCCTCAGGCCTCGAGGCCCTGCACCTCTCCCACACCCATCCACACCCCCCTCCACCTGGATCACCCACTCCCCTCCCCACACGGCCTCGCCTCCTGGCCTGCAACTTCCGGGGTGCAGCTGTGGTCAGAAGGCTTTCCTCTGGGCAGAGTAGCCAGAAGGAGGCAGGGGTTCCCTTCCAGTCAAGGGGGCGAGGGGAGGTTTCCAGGATTTGTGAAAAGGATTTCCATCTAAAAGGGACACAGAATGCCACCGCCCCTTCCAGCAGCCACAGGAGCATCTAGAAGGTCCACCTGGGACTGCGGCCCACACCCGGGGCCACAGAAAGAGCTGGCCTTGGGAGCAACGCCACGGAGCCATGGACACCTCCTCTGGGGGTGCCAGGACCCTGGATCCCTGGGACCTCGAGGAAGCACCTCCTCCCTGGGACCCACGTTCCCCAAGACATTTTCCTTCTTGCTGAAGCCCCTGTGGTTTCAAAGGTTTATTCTTTGAAAGCCACTGACCCTGGAGTGTCCTCATTCACACTGAGGACTGACACAGGGGAATGACTGAGTCCTGTGTCCAGTCTCCAGGCTGCTCAGCTGCAGAGGAGCCGCCCTGGGTTCACCGCCTCGCCCCTCCTCTCCATGGCTGTGACATGTGGCACAAGGGGCTTCAACTGGCAGAGCCTCAGTTTCCCCAAAGCCTCAGTTTCTCACAGGGTCGTGTGAGGGGGAATTCTGCACACACTGGGGGTCAACACGATGATGATTCAATTCCCAGCGCCCACCCCCTTGCTGTGTGACCACAGGCAAGTTACTCAACCTCTCTGTGCATCAGAACAAAGGCAGTGGGCTGTGAGGAGGGAGCGCGCTCAGTGCGGAAATCCTCCCGTCCTTCTTCATTCGGCACACGCACGGCAGCCACCACAGACCAAGCCCAGGTCACACCGAGGATGGAGATCTCGGTCATTCGGGGCCCCTCTGCCTGCCGACGACCCCAGGCTGAGGATGACCCTGGTGGACGCCAACTTCTCACAAAGACACGCAAGAAACCCCATATTTGAACTGTTTTATTTGCTTTCTGGGGTGTCCAGTTTGGGGTCTCCCAGAGCCCAGCCCCCAGCAAAGCGCAGCAGACCCCGCTCCGGCCTGGGGCCCCAGGCACGGGGGCTGCAGACAAGGCACTCACGGGACTTCTGGGGCCCAGCAAGGAGCCACCTGAGGCTGCAGGGGCCGGGCCACCTCTGGGGACAGAAGCCACAGCCACCTCCGGCAGGAGAGGCTTTCCCTAGAGAGATTTAGGACCAGATAGAAACCTGAGCTGGTGGGGGAGCCCCGGAAACACGGCAGGGACCCCGGGGCAGGCAGAAAGCCATTCCGCTTCCCAGGCCCCAGACGGGGCCTCCTGGGGATGCGGGGACACCGCAGGCCTCGGGGGCAGAGAGCAATTCCACCCCGGCTCCTCTGGGATGTGCCCCAGAGAGTGTGCAGGACACAGGGGCCCTGGCCCCAGGCTCACCCCGAGAACGGCTCGGGTGAGCCAGGCCTGGGCAGTGGGACCAGGGCCACCTCCGGGAGCCGACACTGGCTTCTCTGCCCGTCCTGTCCCCTCTCTCTGGGCCCACGTGTCCTGGAGCGGCAGGCACTTCTGTGGGTCCCTGGGCAGCTGAAAGGAAGGCTCGGGTGAGCAGAGACGAGGAGAAACGATTTTTGTCGGGGGAGCAGCTCAGGGCTGGACAGGAGCCCCTCGAGGCCTGGGAGACCCCGACACTCGGCTTGTGACAACTGCCTCCAAACCAGAGGACTGAGTTTCTGGGCCGGCATGTTCAGCGTCCATCCAGGAATTAACTTTCAAGATGTTGAGTCAGCAAATGCCCCCTCTTCCCAAATAGCCATTCTGCCCTGGGTCTGAAGGGGACCCCGTCCTCCAATGTGCCTCGTCACTGCAAAAAGAGA
The DNA here is from genome assembly GCF_020826845.1 of Diceros bicornis minor. Taxonomy (NCBI): domain Eukaryota; kingdom Metazoa; phylum Chordata; class Mammalia; order Perissodactyla; family Rhinocerotidae; genus Diceros; species Diceros bicornis. Next base: position 6,012,645 of record NC_080759.1, on the reverse strand, counting down.
AATGTGTTCCCTTCCGCCACAGCCCAGGCCCTTATGAGGCACCTGTGCCTGGAGAAAGGAAATTTAATCTAGGATATAAACACAAAGCCCTTTTTGGTGCCTCCAAGTCCGTGGATGCCGTGGGATTCATGACCAGGGGCACGACCTGGCATGAGGTGGCCTGCCTCTGCCTGTGCCCCTGCCACCAGTGCCCTACGCTGGCTGCAGGCTCCCGAGGGCTCCCCACAGTCTAGGGGTGGAGGCTGGGCCCTCAGAGAAGAATGGGGCTTTGTCCCACCATCCCTGATGGGGACTTCTGGGTTCAGACACTCCAAGGGGTGCAGAGGTCAAAGGTCAACAGTCTAGACAGCGGCAGCAAAAAAAGAGGCCAGTGTAGTGGGCAGATTTCCACGGGCAGCCGCCCTCCCCGCCTGGTCACCCGGGGGGCACAGGCGTGCACGTGTGCACACACACCAGCCGGCCTGGCTTCCTGGAAGAAACTTCTACGATGACAAAAAGGCATCTCGAATCTACTTTTCCAGCCATCCCCCTGAGCAGGCCCTTTCTGTTCTAGAAGTTTCCATGCCAGCAAAGAATAGAGCAGCTGAAAACTATTTTCCTGGCTGAAATGATTAAATTCTGACATCTTCCCAAAGACCTAGCACCGATTGGGAAGCCGTGATTCCTGCCCCCGCCTGGCCCTGTCTCCTGGTGGCTGTTCCTTGCTTGGGCCAGGCGGCACCAAGCCCCGTCCACCAACTCGAATTCCTGCTTCTTCCCACCTTTCTTTCTGTCCACTCTTATTTCTTTTTCAAGCCACATCCTCATGCACATACCACTGATCTGCTTTTTGGTGGGGAGGGGAGCCACGGGAGCTGGAGAAGAAGAAACACACAAGGTACAGAGGCTCCAGCATCTTAAAGGAGATGCCATCACCAGACACCTAGATCACTGTCCCTGCCCCTTATTCCCCATCCCAGCAGGGAGGGATCCCCCTCCTCTCTCCTACAAGACCCCTCCCACATCCCCTCTCATGTTCGCCCCTCCAGCCTTCCCATCACATCTCTCAGCCCATCTTTCCACCGTAACCACTCGCTGCCCCCACTTCTGGCATTGCTCTCCTCCACACCTGCCACGCCACACCCACTTCACAGACCCATCCCTTCTGCCCCATTCTGCGCTCGCTGCTCCGAGACTCTGAAAATGACAAGGGAGAAGGAATGGGACTTGGTCCCCCCTCCACACACAAGGACATTTTAGTCTGAGACCCAACAAATGCAGACAGACACGCCATGGAGTGAATGGATGAGTTCTCCCAAAAGAAAAAGATAAAAAAATTTAAAAGAGAAAAATACAAAGCTGGCAGGGAGCAAGTGAAATGTTTAATGGCTGTCTGATTAAATAAAAATGAGCTAAATGCTCTGCATTGTGGACAAAGACAGGATTCCAGCTGGACTCGATGAGGAAATCTGAAACCATTGCAGGAACACAAAAATGACACACACACACTCGACAATGGCCGGACAATAAGTTATATCTCTAAGTTGCTAACTCACATGGTGCTTTAAACAGAGAAGCGAGACGAGGACAAAAGAAAGATGAAATGTGGAATTTGAGGGTGGTGTGTCTGGGTTCCAGGGGCTGCCCGGCTGAGCTCAGACCTGGCTCACCTCCAGCCCTCTGCCCTTCATCTTGCCTCGACCCATTTTCTCCTCAGAGCCCTGCAGATCAGATCTTTGGGAAACAGAGCTACACTGGGCTTGATGTTGTGCTGAATAAGACCTCTGGGGGACCCCTGGCCTTGAGCTCCTCACATTCAAAAGAGTCACAACCTCTGCTCGCAGAAGCTGGCTGAGTGAGTGGACGCAAGGACGTCCCACACTCGGGATTTCTCTGGAGGCTGCAAGCCTGGACTGGAGACCTGGAGGGGCACCTCTGGCAGAGCGAGGGCTGGCCCGGAGAGGGGAGCAGAGTCCAGATCATTTCAACCTGCTGGCCACTGTCCACACCCACTGCCCAGTGCTGACCCCAAGCCACCCACCTGCACTCACTTTCCCTCCGGAGAAAGCCCAGGACTCAGAAACCGCGTTTAACTCAGAAACCCATCAACCCATGTCCCAAGTAACACAGCAGCTCAGTAGAGCCAGGACCACCCCGGCCAGCGGGACAGGAAGGGGAGGGTGGATGTTTGAGAAGACGAAAAGCTCAGCCGTTTTAGAAAGAACTGTGCGCTGGGAGGCACCGCCGCGGTCCCACACGGCCTCACACCCCAGCACACTCCACGATGGGACCGCACGCTCTCCAGAAAACATAGGACGGCTGCCAGAGCGCGCCTGCTCCTCGACCGCCTTCACGGTAACTGCAGCCGCCCGCTCCCTCGGACAGACGGGTGTCAAGGTCCAGCTGAACTGAGTCACCTCCTAGGGGATGTCATTCTCTGGCTAGTAAGTTCAAAGTCACCAGGGAGGGAAATAAAAATTTACCCCTGAGTCCTGGGCGCCTCTCCAAAAACCGTCTACACAAAAGCCCGCTGGCAGCCCCGCTGCCCTCCCGCCGGAACACGTCAGCACACACGGAGCCGGCAAACCCCACCCCCAGGCCCCATTTGGGGCCCCTGAAGGAGCAGAAGCAGCTGACCCCAGCTCAAGACTGCGACCGTCCAGGCCAGATGTGGGGCGGGCCTGCAGCCGCTACAAATTCTTCCACATTAAAAAACAAATCCATGTGCACGTTGCAGTGGCAGGGTCTGCTTTCCAGCTGGCGGCCGCTCCTGCAGCCCCCGGGCGCGGCTCGCGGCTCAGGTGCTGAGAGGGTCAGCCACCCTCTCCACCTACCGGGGCGGCAGGCACCCTCCCCGTGGCCGGGCCCTGCCCCGCCCAGCAAGGAGACCTCCAGGTCAGCCTCACGACAAAGATGTAGGTCCAGTTTTGGGGTCAGGAGGCAGAAGGGGCCGCATCCCACTTTTGAAAAATAAAAGACACTTTTGTTGTTGGCTCAAGTCCGCTTTTGAACCAAAGGAAATATAAATTACTCGGTGCCCAAACTAGCACTATTGTTTTAAAAAAGAGAATAAGAAAGAAAGAAAAAAAACCCCAGGCCATACGCCAAGGCTGCCCTTTCCGAGGCTGTCCAAGCTGTCTGGACACAGATCAGGGCAGAGGCTGTCTGAGAGGCTGTTAAATTCGGGAAAAACCCATCCCAGGTGGAGGGAGCTCGGGTATCCCTTCACAGAGACTTAGAAAAGTGCACAGGCGGCCCCCGCTGTGGGACCCCAGCAGGAGACGCACTCGACCAGGATTCTCTGCAGAAACCAGGACCCCCAGCCTCCCCGCCATCGTGGCCGTGTCCCCAGATGCAAAGGGAAATAGAGAAACAATCTGCAGCCGCCTCCATCACACCCACCAGCACTTGTGCAGAGAAAAAGGGAGAGCAGGTCTAAGTCAAGACATTTGATCCAAATCCGATCCCAGCTGATGAGCTTGTTCTTCCCAGCCAGGCCCCGAGCGCGGACGTCTCTCCCAGGGTCCCCGGTGGGACGAGGTCCGGGGAGGCCTGAGTGGCTCTCAGTGTTTGTGGCGACAGCTGATCTTGCCTTCCGACTGCTCCAGGACGTCCAGCATCTCCTCGATGATGGCCCTCAGCGCCCTGCCCAGCTGGTCTGCGTTGTACGGCTTGCCCAGGGGGGGCACGTGGACGAAGGCCGAGCGGCCGTGGCTCTGGTACAGGGAGGTGTAGTAGGTGAAGTCGCAGAGGTACCTAAGCCCAGGGCGTGGGGGCAGGGAGACCACAAAGGGGTCAGAGTCAGTCCACTGATCAACAGGACCCCTCCGTCTAAATCCACCGGAAGACCCCAACCTCACTAGAAATCCGAAAGAGGGAAGATGGCCCCTCTCCCGAGGCTGGTGGAAATGAAAACCCCGGTATCTCCCAGTGAGGTGTACACGTGGGGCGTCAGCAGTGCAAGGTAAGAACACAACAGGACAAACCCTAAGGCAGCGAGCCAAGGGTCTGCAGACGGACGGGAAATGCAGGGACCAGGAGGGCTCCAATTTAAGTCTCTGATTCAACAGAGGGATGAGGGGGAGGAGAGGGCAAAAGAATTTATCACAACAGGAATGTAAGAATATATTCCAGAATTATCTGTCTATCTTAAAATTAGTTTTAAAATGAGACTGATGGTAAATTCAGTCACTCCTTCATTCTTTCACTCAACTGAATTTGCCACCTGCTGCCTTTGGGCTGGAGAAGGGTATGAAGGGTTGAGAAATGGAGGCACCTGGTACTGAGAGGGCATAGAACCGAGAGGACGTAACTTGTCTGGGAGGCTGGGGAGGCCTCCCCAAGGAGGCAACGAGTTGGAGCTAAGACCTGGAAGAGGCATTATCAGAGGGGGGTGAATGCTGGGCAGGTGCCACAGCATGTGCAAAGGCCCTGAGGCTAGAGAGAGCTTGGTGTGTTTGAGGAACAGGAGAAGGCTGGTTTGTGTGTCTGGAATGCAGTGGGTGAGGGGAGAGTGGAGGCAGATGAGGGTGGAGAGGTGGGCAGGGGCCAGACCACACAGAACCTGTGGGTGGTGGGGAGAGGTTGGGATTTGATTCTTGGTGCAGTGGGAGCTGTAGGAGGGATTAAGCAAGGAAGGGATATCATCTGACTTGAATTTATAAAAGACCTCGTAATAGGCTGAATAGTTTCTCCTCAAAATTCTAGTTCACCTGGAACCTCAGAATGTGACTTTATTTGGATAGAGGGCTTCCGCAGATGTAATTAGTTAAGATGAGGTCATACTGGACTAGGGTGGGTGCTAAACCCAAAGACAGGTGTCCTTATGAGAAGGCCATGTGAAGACACACACAGAGAGAAGGCCACGTGGAGATGGAGGCAGAGATGGGAGGGATGCGTCTACAAGGCAAGGAGCAGCAAGGGTGCCAGCAGCCACCAGAAGCCAGGAGAGAGGCCTGGGACAGATCCTCCCTCAGAGTCTCTGCAACTGCGAGAGAATCAACTTCTGTCGTCCCAAGCCACCCATGTGGTAATCTGTCACAGCAGCCACAGGACACTAATATAGAAACCACTGCTTAGGGAGAAGGACTGGCAGGGCTGGGGAAGAGACGGCAGGAAGGACGCCACGGAGGTGGCTGGGCAGTGTCCAGGGGAGATGCCAGGGGCCTGGGTGGGGAGAAGTGGGCAGGCCCCACACAACGAGCTCCAGAAGCGGAATCAGTGGGGCCTGGTATGTATACATGCTTAGCTCTGTGCATCACGCATGGTGAGAATTCTATCATATGAAATGCTGTGTAAAGTTTTCTACACAAAAATATTATGGATAATACTATTAAAATATCCCATGCTTTAATCAGGTGGTAAATCAATGAAGTTTTAAAAAGTAAAAAAAAAAAAAAAAAAAAGTGAATGCTTGGCCCAAAGAGATCCAAGTCAACACACTCAGCTTGTTGTAGACCAGCGGGGGCAGCAGAAGAGGGAAGCCTGCCCACACCCACCCCAGATGGCCCCATGGTGGCCTACCTGCCAGCATCCTGTGAGATGGTCACCGACACATCCAGGCCCAGCGTAGTGACCCTCTTACACACAGCGTCCATGTCGATGATGGAGTCAATGCTTTCAGGCCCGTCCTCCACGCAGCACTGGGAGCCGGGGCAGAAGCGGCAGTTGTCCAGCCCCTTGTAGCCCTTGTTGTGCCCGCACTTCTCCAGCGTGACTGCCGTCGCCATCCCCGACACCCCAACATGCACCACCAGCTGTGGACAGATGGGCAGGGCTTAATGGGATCTGGCCATGAGACTGGCGGTACCCTCAGGCCAAGGGAAGGGCAGTATCCTGGCTGGGTTCTGCCTGGGGTTACATTGTTTCTGACCTCGTGCTGCTGGAATAGACCCTACAGTCACTCTTGCAGAAAGGTATGCCAAGTGAAACGTGCAAGAATGGTGAAACATGCAGAGATGTTCACTGCAGCTTTGTCATTACAATCAAATACTGGAAACAACCTAATTAGCCATTCATGGGGGCGGGGTGGTGGTGGGAGGCGTTGGCTAAATAAATTATGAACTACTATGTATGTAGCTGTTAAAATGCCCAAGGCAAGTTCTTCAAGACATACTGCCAAATGCAAAAGGCAAGGTACAACTTCCAGGAATACAGCTTAAAAACAACCCATGAGGTGGGGCCAGCCCCATGGCATAGTGGTTGGGTTTGGCACACTCCACTTCAGTGGCCGGGGTTCACAGGTTCGGATCCCAGGCGTGGTCCTACACCACTTGTCAGCCATGCTGAGGTGGTGACCCACATACAAACTAGAGGAAGATTGGCAACAGATGTTAGCTCAGGGAGACTCCTCCTTGCCAAAAAGAAATAATAATAATAATCCAAGAGGTAATAATCTGTCAACGATCACTTCCGTGTTACTCATAAATGTAAGAAAACATGTGGAAATGACTGGCATACCCAATAATAGGAAAATGGTTACATTAATTACTAAAAATTACCCAGCTACTAAAATGATGTTTAGACATCAGCATCACGGCAGAGTGAGTTGTCCCCTTTGTCTCTCCCCTCTAAGTTACAGCTAAACGGACATTCATTAACCAGCAGAGGATTCCCTGCACAGCACAACGATATGCCTGAGAGATCCACGCAGCCATATGTCTGAAGGTGGGGGGACTGGATTCCCGGGAGGCAGTGGAACTAGGTGAGTGGACCCCTCCGCCCCCCCACCCCTCCGGTGGCAGTGATCTAGGTCTTGGGTCCTCACATGGCGGCTGGGGCGACTGTAAGAGGAGGTGGGAGCAGCCTGGCCTGAGTGCGAGCGCTTTCAGAGTGGTAGCCTGGCCTGCAGGAGCACCCACTGTGCCGCGACAGCCCTGTCCATGGGTCCACTCCCCACTGAGTGCCGCAGCTCAGCCCCTGTGGTGGAGCCCCCACCAAGTGCAGTGGCTCAGCTGAACTGCCCATGAGTGCAGAGCTGGCCTGTGTGCACGAAAGAAAGCGCCCCTCCCCTCCCGCCTAGCACAACAGCTCTGCTGGTCCCCTGCCGAGTGCAGTGGTCCCATACCAGAATGACCTGCCAACGGAACACAGAGGACCCTAGCGCACATGCGTGTGTGACCCGCCAAGTGGCTGCAGCCAATGCACAACCATAGGGCAGCCCAACTGGCACAACTTCCAGCAGACGCGGCAGGATCAGAAAACACAGCTCCTGCTCCCCTCCAGTGGTGGCAGGTGGAATCTGCGACCTGATGCTACCACAAATGCACCAGCAAAGGATCAATTCATCAAACGCCATGAAGAACTACAGTAACACTTCGGAGCAGAAGGAAAACGACAAGTCTCCAGAAATCAATCCTGAAGTCACAGAAATTTACAATCTAAACGACAGAGAACTCAAAATAGCTGTCATAAAGAAACTCAATGAGTTACAAGAAAACAAAGACAGCTCAATGAGCTCAGGAACAAAATTAATAAGCAGAAGGAATTCTTCATCATAGAGACTGAAACTCCCCCCCCAAAAAAACCAAACAAATTCTGGATATCCAGAACACAACTGGGGCCGGCCCCGTGGCTTAGCAGTTAAGCGCATGCGCTCCGCTGCTGGCGGCCTGGGTTCAGATCCTGGGCGCGCACCAACACGCACCGCTTCTCCCGCCAGGCAGAGGCCGCGTCCCACATACAGCAACTAGAAGGATGTGCAGCTATGACACACAACTATCTACTGGGGCTTTGGGGGAAAAAGGAGGAGGATTGGCAATAGATGTTAGCTCAGAGCTGGTCTTCCTCACACAAAACAAACAAACAAACAAAAAACTGACAAACCCTTAGCCAGACTCACTAAGAAAAAAGAGAGGAGGCTCAAATAAATAAAATTAAAAATGAGAGAGGAGAAATTACAACAGACACCACAGCAATACAAAGGATTATGAGAGAGTACCATGGGGCCGGCCCAGCGGCACAGCGCTTAAGGGCTCACGCTCTGCTGTGGCGGCCCAGGGTTCATGGGTTTGGATCCTGGGCGCACACTGACGCACCGCTTGTCAGGCCACGCTGTGGCAGCATGCCATATAAAGTGGAGGAAGATGGGCACGGATGTCAGCCCAGGGCAATCTTCCTCAGCACAAAATAAATAAATAAACAAATAAATAAATAAATACAGGACTAAGAGAATACTACGAAAAACCATATGCCAACAAATTGGACAGCCTCTTAGAAGAAATGGATAAATTCTTAGACTCATGCAACCTCCCAAAACTAAATCAAGAAGAAACAGAGACAGCCAGCCTAGTGATTAAAGTTCGGCATGTTCTGCTTCGGCAGCCTGGGTTTGGTTCCCGAGTGCGGAACCACACCACTCGTCTGTCAGTAGCCATGCTGTGGTGGCAGCTCACATAGCAGAACTAGAAGGACTTACAGCTAGAATATATCCAACTACATACTGGGGCTTTGGGGAGGGAAAAAAAAAAAAGAGAGAGGAAGATTGGCAATAGATGTTAGCTCAGGGCGAATCTTTCCCAGCAAAAAAAGAAAAGAATTAGAAATAGAGAATCTGAATAGACCAATCACAAGTAAAGAGATTGAAACAGTAATCAAAACCTCCCCAAAAACAAAAGTCCAGGATCAGATGACTTCTCTGGAGAATTCTACCAAACATTCAAAGAAGATTTAATACCTATCCTTCTCAAACTATTCCAAAAAATTGAAGAATGTGCAAGACTTGCTAACTCATTCTATGAGGCCAACATCACCCTGATACCAAAACCAGACAAGGACAACACAAAGAAGGAAAATTACAGGAGAATATTGCTGATGAACATAGATGCAAAAACCGTCAACAAAATATTGGTAAACCGAATACAGCAATACATTAAAAGGATCATACACCGTGATCAGGTGGGATTTATACCAGGGACGCAGGGATGGTTCAACATCCACGAATCAATCAATGTGATACACCACATTAACAGAATGAGGAATAAAAACCATATGATCATCTCGGTAGATGCAGAGAAAGCATTTGACAAGATCCACCATCCATTTATGATAAAAACTCCCAATAAAACGGGTATAGAAGGAAAGTACCTCAAGAGAATAAAGCCCATATATGACAAACCCACAGCTAATATCATCCTCAATGGTGAAAAACTAAAAGCCATCCCTCTGAGAACAGGAACAAGACAAGGCTGCCCACTCTCACCACTCCTATTCAACATAGTACTGGAGCTTTTGGCCAGAGCAATTAGGCAAGAAAAGGAATAAAAGGAATCCAAATTGGAAAGGAAGACATAAAACTCTCACTCTTTTCAGACAACATGATTCTATATATAGAAAACCCTAAAGAATCCACCAGAAAACTATTAGAAACAATCAACAACTACAGCAAAGTTTCAGGGTACAAAATCAACCTACAAAAGTCAGTTGCATTTCTACACACTAATAACGAACTAGTAGAAAGAGAAGTCAAGAATAATCCCATTTATAACTGCAACAAAAAGAATAAAATATCTAGGCGTAAACTTAACCAAGGAGGTGAAATACCTATACACTGAAAACTATAAGACATTATTGAAAGAAATCGAAGACAACATAAAGAAATGGAAATATATTCCACACTTATGGATTGGAAGAATAAACACAGTTAAAATGTCCATATTACCTAAAGCAATCTACAGATTCAATGCAATCCCAACCAGAATCCTCCTGACTTCAAAATGTACTACAAAGCTATAGTAATCAAAACAGCATGGTACTGGCACAATAACAGACACACAGATCAATGGAACAGAACTCAAAGTCCAGAAATAAAACCACACACCTATGGACAAATAATCTTCGACAAATGAGGCAAGAACATAAAATTGAGAAAGGAAAGTTTCTTCAATAAATGGTGTTGGGAGAACTGGACAGCCACATGCAAAAGAATGAAGGTAGACCACTATCTTTCACCCTACACAAAAATTAACTTAAAACGGATTAAAGACTTGAATGTAAAACCTGAAACCATAAAACTCCTAGAAGAAAATATAGGCAATACACTCTTTGACATCAGTCTCAGAAGCATCTTTTCGAATACCATGTCTACTCAAGCAAGGGAAACAAAAGAAAAAATAAACAAATGGGACTACTTCAGACTAAAAAGCTTCTGCAAGGCAAAGGAAACCATGAACAAAATGAAAAGACAACCCAGCAACTGGGAGAAAATATTTGCAAATCATATGTCTGACAAGAGGTTAATTTCCAAAATATACAAAGAACTCATATAACTCAACAACAAAAAACCAAACAACCCGATTGAAAAATGGGCAGAGGATGTGAACAGACATTTTTCCAAAGAAGATACACAGATGGCCAACAGGCACATGAAAAGATGTTCAATATCACTAATCATCAGGGAAATGCAAATCAAAACTACAATAAGATATCACCTTGCACCGGTTAGAACAGCTATAATCACCAAGACAAAAAACAACAAACGTTGGAGAGGATGTAGAGAAACGGGAACCCTCATACGCTGCTGGTGGGAATGCAAACTGCTGCAGCCACTATGGAAAACAGTATGGAGATTCCTCAAAAAATTAAAAATAGACATACCATACGATCCAGCTATCCCACTACTGGGTATTATCCAAAGAACATGAAATCAACAATTCAAAGAGACTTATGCACCCCTGTGTTCACTGCAGCATTATTCACCATAGCCAAGATGTGGAAGCAACCCAAGGGCCCATCGACTGATGAATGGATAAAGAAGATGTGGTATCTATATACAATGGAATACTCAGCCATAAAAAAAGACAAAATCGTCCTATTTACAACAACATGGATGGACCTTCAGGGTATTATGCTAAGCGAAATAAGCCAGACAGAGAAAGACAAATACCACATGATTTCACTCATGTGTGGAAGATAAACACAGGGACAAAGAGAACAGATTAGTGGTTACCAGAGGGAGGGGGCTGGGGGGTGGGCAAAAGGGGCAAAGGGGCACATTTATATGGTGATGGATAAAAACTAGACTATTGGTGGTGAGCATGACACACTCTATACAAAAACTGATATATAATAATGTACACCTGAAATTATACAATGTTATAAACCAATACGACTTCAATGAAATTAAATAAATAAATAACTTAGGGAGAATTTCTTTTTCTTTTTTTTTTGTGAGGAAGATCAGCCCTGAGCTAACATCCATGCCAATCCTCCCCTTTTTGCTGAGGAAGACCGGCTCTGAGCTGACATCTATTGCCAATCCTCCTCCTTTTTCTCCCCCAAAGCCCCGGTAGACAGCTGTATGTCATAGCTGCACATCCTTCTAGTTGCTGTATGTGGGACGTGGCCTCAGCATGGCCGGAGGAGCGGTGCGTCGGTGCGTGCCTGGGATCCGAACCCGGGCTGCCAGTAGCGGAGCGCGCGCACTCAACCGCTAAGCCACGGGGCCAGCCGAGGGAGAATTTCTAATGACCTAAGTGATTAAATGCTCATGATAACATATTTATAAAAGGCAGAATGCCAAATTGAATACAGTTTAACTTCAACTACTACTGAGTTGTGTGCATGCTTGTACACAGGAGGAGCAATGTAAGAAGACACGTGAGCATTTCAAGCACAGGCTGATGAGCATGCTGGCCACATGGTGCCTCGGGCCCCACGTGCCTACTGAGCACTCGACACGTGGCTGGTACAAATCGAGATGTGTAGGGAGTGTAAAACACACACTGGATTTCGGAGCCTGGGCACAAAAAAGGAATGTAAAATGTCTCGTTAATAATTTTTTAATATTGATTACATGTTGAAATGATAATATTTTAGATATATGGAGTTATATTTAAGATATGATTAAAATTAATTTCGGCTATTTCTTTTTATGCTTTTTAAATGTGGCTGCTAAAAAGTTTCCACTGTCCCATGGAGCTGGCACGTTCCTCAAGAGCCTGACTCTCCGGGAGCAGCAGCTGGGCTGCTTTCTTCTCTGCGGGATGCCTGGCCTCTGGCACTGTGTTATCTGGTGCTCCACAAACTGAATACTGGTAACGCAAAAGTAAAACAGCAACTCCAGTACAGACGGTTGAATGGTGACCCCACCAACACGAAAAAAGATATATGTCCCTGTCCTAAGCCTGGAAACTGTGACTGAGACCTTACTGGGAAAAGGGTCTTTGCAGACGTCATTAAGGATCTCGAGGTCATCCTAGATTCTCTGAGTGGGCCTGAAATCCAGTGACAAATGTCCCTAAAAGAGACACACAGAGGAGAGATAGAGAGAGGAGGAGAAGGCCATGTGGAGACAGAGGCAGAGACTGGGGTGACGTGATGCGGCCACAAGCCGAGGAACACTGGGGCCCCCAGAGCTGGAAGAGACAAGGCAGAATCCTCCGCTAGAGCTGTCAGAGGGACACGGCCCTGTGACACCTGGATCTTGGACTTCTGGCCTCCAGACTGTAAGAGAATAAATTCCTGTTGTGTTGAGACATCCAGTTTGTGGTCATTTGGATGGCAGCCCCAGGACCTCATTCACGCAGTGCGCTACTTAAACAGCATGCGTGCACGGGCACGTCCACGCACACGTATGAGGCAGATGTGTGTGCATGAAGAATGTGTGAGTGATAACAAAACATTATTCGTGGTACCAGTTAACTGTTACTAAGAGCTTACTACTACAGACCAGGAGTTCTCAACCAGGGCCGCCTCGCTCCAGGGGATGTTGACGATGTCTGAAGACATTCTGGGAGGTCAACACCAGAGAAACAGTGCTCCTGGCATCTGGTGGGTGGAGGCCAGGGACGCTGCTTAACATCCTACAGTGCCCAGGGCAGTCCCCCCACAGAGGATGATCCGGCCCCAGTTGAGAAGGATGCTTGGCTGGGAATCTCTGGGGTAGGCTGAGAACTGTCGATCACCCTACTGGCCTCATCTCGCTCGTCCTCACCGTGGACTCAGGATGTGGGCTTCTGATACTCTGGTTTGTAATAAGAAACATGTGTTCTTAGTCCGCTGTTCCCGGCACAGAACTCCTAAAACCCTTGGAACTTCCTAAGTGATGAGAGCGATAAAAGTATCTTGTTAGGTTAGTGAGGTGACTTTTGGAAAGCCCCTATGGATGGGGGCTGGTTGCCAGGGGAACCAGCCACGTGGTCAGAGGGTTGGAACTTTCAGTCCTGCCCCCTGGCCTCCGAGGAGGGGAGGGGCTGGAGGTTGAGCTCAATAGCCAACCGCCGATGATTTAATCCAGCACGTTCGTGTCACGAAGCCTCCACAAAAACCCAAACCGCGGGGTCTGAGAGCTTCCAAGACGGTGAGCACGCGGAGGTGCTGGGAGGGTGGGCACCCGGAGAGGGCACGGGAGGTCCCGGCCCCCCCCACCCCGCGCCCTCTGCACCTCCTCCATCTGGCTGTTCCTGAGCTGCAGCCTCTCATCATAACCCCGGAAGCTGGTCAGCCAACGGGCTGCCCGAGTTCTGAGAGCCGCTCTAGCAGATTAATCGAACCCAAGGAGGGGCCAGGGGAGCCTCTCATTCACAGCACGTCGGTAAGAGGCACAGGTGACGGCCTGGACTTGGGGTTGTCGTCTGAGGCGGGGGGCACTCTGTGGGACTGAGCCCTCACCCTGTGGGATCTGACTCGATCTCAGGGTAGATAGCGTCAGAACGGAGCTGAATTGCAGGACACGCAGCTGGTGTCGGAGAATTGCTGGCGTGGGGACACCAACCCCCCCTACATACACACATACACACACACACACGAATTGGGTGGTAGACTCTTAGTACCATTAGTATTCCCACCTGTCACAGGAGGAAACTGAGGCACGGGAGCCCAGGGAGTTTGCCTGAGACCTCACAGCTCGTCAGCAGCAGCCTGACTCCAAAATCCTTTTTCTTTATCCCTTTCCATATGGTGTGAAATGTTTTTAAAAGATGTTCATGCATTAGGGTTCGTTGTTTTTTTTAAAAAAAAACTAGAATCAGGCAGGACTGCATAGCTGCAGCAGAAGAAAAAGTCCACTGGCAGAACCTTCAGCAACACCTCGCTAAGCCTCCAGGTCCTCATCTGTGAAAAGGGGCAAATTCCACTTGAGATGCGACAGGAGAGTTCGTTAGAAAGGAAGATTCCTCTGGCCAGCCCTGGAGAATCCAAAACAGAGGCTGGGGCGGGCAGCTGGGTGGGGCCCCCGCAGGGGACCAGGACCTCACCAGCAGAGCCGCCAGCCCAGGTAAGTTCCCCGGTGGCTCTCGCTCCTGACCCCTGAGCCACGGTCTTGGCCGGACCTCATGTACCTGTGGTGGGAGGGTGTGGTTCCTGCCTGCCCGGCCTCCGTTCCACCGAGTCTGGGAACAGCCGAAGCTCCCTCCCACACCTTTTTCCCTTGGTGGAAACGTCCACTCCCTGTTCTCATTCCACAAGGTCTGGAGAGAGGTGACACCACCCCATGGCCACTAGAGTGGGCATGTGACACAGGCCTCACAAATCAGAGCATTTCTTCTTCCCCACCAGCCACAGTGATCAGGTCAGGGACTGGCACGTGATCCAAGCTGGCCAGTGAGAGTCAGCCCTGGACTTTGGGGAACTATTTGGAGGAAAGATGTTCTCTTTCTGTTGAGGGGCTGAATTGGGAGGATATCAGCCAGCAGCCACCTACCTTTGCCAAAGCAAGAGCAAAACGCAAAGCAAAGCAGAGTAGCCATGAGAGGATGCTGACTAGGTGAGTGCCTGGATCAAGCTATGCCTGAAGCACACAAACGTTTGTGCTCAAGCTGGGTTGAGGTGTGTTTTGACTGTCACTTATAACCAAACATGTCGTAACTGATACAGAACTCCAGTGGAACAGAGCCAGGCTCTGTGAAGTTCCAGACATTTGCCTTCCTCCCTTACCTCTAAGGGTAACCAGGAAAGTGTGTCCCTTTGGGGGATAAGGCCATGGCATTAGCCATGTGACTGGAGCAGGAACAAAGCCAGACAAATCATCCACGTGTGGGCCGCCCACCTGCAGGTCCTGATGAGGAAGCACCTACTTCCGCCCCACTCACCTGTGGGCTGTGCTTCTCCCACAGGGCGGGGATGAGCCTCTGGACAGTCTTGTACTCAACTGGAATCTCATACACATGCAGGTCCACGCTGTCGCCAAGCCCCAGCTTCTCCAGCTCCTGGAAGCGAGAGGAGAGGGAGTGTCATGGCAGTAGGTGAGGGCTGCGGGGATAGTGTGCTCCCCGGGGATAAACTGACTCATCCTCAGAGAACAGGGAAGCTCTCGACTCCCCGAGCAGAGCCAGAAGGCATGTGTGCTGGCCTACCCCAGAGCTCCTCTGCGTCCCTTCCCCTCCCACTTGTCTCGAACTCTCTCTGCATCTCCATGGGCCATGGTGTGACGCTGTGGCCTCTGGAGCAAGGCTCCCGGGTTTGAGCCCTGCCCATGTGACCTTGGGCAAGTTACTTAACCTCTCTGAGCCTCAGTTTTCTCATCTGCAAAATGGGGATGAGAAAGTACTCACCTCACAAGATGGTTATAAGAATTAAATGAAAGAATTCACACTAAGCACTCCAAGCAATGCTCGGCACATTCTAAGTGCTCAAATCATGTTGGCTACGCCACTACTACTGCTGCTGTTGTTGGTTATTACCTTTTCCCCCTTGTCATACCTGAGAAGAACTGTTTATAGACTTGGTACATGGTACATGGCAGGGTCTCAGTATCCATTTACAGAGGGGCCCAGCTCCTTGAGGAGCCTCTAACCGTCTCGGGCACAAGAGGGTTTTAGGATATCATGAATTATGCACAAAAATGGACCGTGAACTTTTCTGGGGAAAAGTGTCTGCACTTTTCTGGGGAAATGTCAAGGCTTTCCCCGGATTCTCAGTGCGGTCCGCTAAGGACCCGCCTGTTAGCTCCTTGCAGGCAGAGCCCACAACCAGGCCTCCTTCCCCAGCCAGCCCAAGGCACAGCGCGCAGCAGGCCCAGAACCAACTCTGCTGGAAGAACAGTGCTCTCACCAATCCTGGCACCTGTCTGGGGACGAAGGTTTCGGCTCAACAGAAAACCTGAGCATTTTTCATAGTAAAATTAGTACTCGGAACAATGGTCACCGGCAGGGCTGTGCCACATTCTCAGCTCCCGAGCAGCGGCCTGAGGACGCCCCGCGCTGTTAGAGTTCCGGGGGCCAGGCGGGGATGTCGTCTCTGGCCTCGCTGAGCTTCCCTGGCGAGCGCTTGCATCTCTTGCAGCAGCTGCAGGATTTCTTTATCCGGTGGCCTTGACTTGGCTGTCCATGCTGTCCCCACTCTGCGCCCAGTCCACGCACTTCCTCTGGAGTATCCGACGCCTGGAAGGCAGGCCCCTCCTCACCAACAGATAACTCCAAAGTGCTCCCCAAAGAGGATGCGTCCAGGTCACCCGGAGACGAGAACCCCTGGGCGGTAGGTGGGGCCTGTGGGGGTGAGGGGTCTCCAACACCAACACTGAGAACCGGGGCCCTGTCCCTCTCGCCAAGCCCGGTGACACGTGCGATCAGGAAGGGCCCCTCGAGAAATCCCACGGCTGGACAGGGAAGGCAGAGTGCAAACCTGCTGCCCCGACACAGGCGAAACCGACTATGAAACATCTGAAATATGCTAAGGAGAAAACTCTGTAAACTATTTTATTTCTCCCACAATCATTTTTCTCGGTCATTCATGATCCCTTTTCAACTGAGCTTCAACTTCCCCGACTGTGCAGCGGGAGGGAGAGGACACTCTTCACAGGGCTTCAGGACCCGGAGATGCGGCAGGCAGAGAGCCGGACAGCGCACAGGCGATTCCCACTTGACTGCACTGCCCGCAGGCCGTCAAACTCCAAGAAGCGCTAGTGGCCTTCCCTCTGTGATCCCTGCTCCCACGCCGCCGATATCATACACGTGCGCCCGGCGTCTGCTCGCTGCGCTTCCGGCCCAGTTTCTTTGAACAACCACGCCAACACACACAGGCCACCGTTTGCTTGTGGTTTGCTGGATACACTGGAGTCTTGCTTGGCAAGTTCATTTTTTGGCATACCAGACCCGACCATCTCCCGCCCCACACTGCCCAGCCTCCTGCCTCCAAGGCAGAATCTAAAATCACATCACACCCTTTCCCTGCTCCCGCCCTGCTGTGGCTCCCTACATGCTCAGAATAAAACCCCACCTCCCACCACGGCCCACCAGGCCCTGCGGAGTCCGGACCCGCCGACCTCCTTGCCCTCCTCTCCTTTCATCCCCCTTTGCTTACTCCTCTCCAGTCATACGGCCTCCCACACATCAGGCTCACTCCTGCCTCGGGGCCTTTGCACTGGCTGTTCCCTCTGCTTGGAATGCTCTTCCTCTCGCTTTCTGGTCAGTCGACTCCTCCTCAGCCTTCATGTCTCAGCCTCCCAAGAAGACCCTCCGATGCCCAGCCCTCTTTACACACTCTCTCGGCCCCATGGGTTGATGTCCTTGCCACGGTGCAGGACGTGCACACAGCAGGAGCTTGTGAATGCCATCTGAGCAGCTCAAGCTTAGACTGAGAACGCACACCCACGTGACGCTGGGTGTGCACCAGACCCTCCCGCAGGCACCTCGACCTCCCTGACTGCAAATGGTGGTTTGGACTAGCTGCTGCCTGCGACCCCTCTTTCCTTTTCACCCTGTCCTCCAGTTAAAAGCAGCTCCTCATTATTCACAATAGCCAACAGGTAGAGACAGCCAAGTGTCCCTCAATGGATAAAAGGATAAATAAACAGAATGCGGTCCATCCACACAATGGAATATTATTCAGCCATAAAGAGGAATGAAGTGCTGCTACATGCTACCAGACACAGATGAAGTTAATCTTGTTAATTTGCTGTTTTCTTGTTTAACCTGAGGGGTGACTCAAGGGTCACAGGATTTATAAGCTTGTTTTGCAGAAGAAAAATAATGCCTTTAAGGAAGTTATGACCACCAGATAACCTCCCCAGCTGCCCAGAAGTCTGGTTGCCCAAGGGCTTATCTGGAGTGAAAGAAACTCAGGTTTCCCCTTGGTTTCTCTGAAACTCCTTCCCCCCAGCCCCTTAGCTCTAAAAAGACCCCCTGCTTCCTTCTTTCATTGAGGAGGATTTGAGAGAACCTATCCTCCCACCTTCTCATTTTGGCCAATTTGAATAAACCTTTCTCCATCTCCAAGCACGTGTCTCAGTGATTGGCTTATTGTGCACCAGGCACACAAATTTGAGATTAAGAGGTTCAGTATCACAAGATTCATGGATAAACCTTGAAAACATTATGCTGAGTGAAAGAAGCCAGACACAAAAGGCCTCATGCTGTATGATTCCCTTTATCTGAAATGTCCAGAACAGGCAAATCCATAGAGACAGACAGCAGACTGCTCCTTGCCAGAGGCTGGGGGAGGCAGGAATAGGGAGTGACTGCTAACGGGCACAACATTTCCTTTGGAGTGAGGAAAATGCTCTGGAACCAGACGGACATGGTTGCACAACACTGTGAATGTCATAAATGCCACTGAATTTAAAATAATTTTAGTTATGTAAGTTTCATCTTAAAGAGAGAGAGAGAAAAGAAAAAAATAGCTCTTAATTGCATGGATGGTGGAGGGTAGGAGTCAGGGGCATAGCCTCCAGAGCTGGTGAACAGGTTTGTTCCTTCCTCCCCACACTCACTGGCTGGGTGACCTTGGGCAAGTCACTCACTCTCTCTGTGCCTGAGTTCCCTCATCTGCAAGTGGGATTAACAGTAGTACCCAGGGGCTGGCCCGGTGGCGCAAGCGGTTAAATGCACGCGCTCCGCTGCGGCAGCCCAGGGTTCACCGGTTCTGATCCCAGGCGTGCCCCGACGCACTGCTTGGCAAGCCATGCTGTGGCGGCGTCCCATATAAAGTGGAGGAAGATGGGCACGGATGTTAGCCCAGGGCCAGTCTTCCTCAGCAAAAAGAGGAGGATTGGCAGATGTTAGCTCAGGGCCAATCTCCTCACAAAAAACAACAAGAACAACAAAAAAACCCCAATAGTACCCATGTCACAGGAAGGAAAAACGAAACAATACACATGAAAGGCATAGGGTCTAATAAGGGCTCAAAACATGTTAAACTATTTTAAAATATCAAAGTGCTTCCTTTAAAAGAAACCAAAGTGACTTCTGGCTAAAATGCAGCCACAGGAATCAGATTTACCCTCCTGTCTGGAACAATTAAAACAAAAGACAAAATATATAAAATAAGTTTTCAGACAATGAGTTGAGGAGTCAAAGCTGAGGTTCTGAAAACAGTAAGAAGGCTACAGTTTGGAGGGTGGAGTCCTGGAGAGCAGATGGGGAGGGGGAGGGGAGAGGGAAAGGGAAGGGAGGGAGGGCGAGAGAGAGATTAGGTAGGTAAGTAGGTAGGTAGGTGTGTAGGTAGATAGATAGATATTGATCCAGAGATCTTCAAGGGTCTGAGGACGGACAGGCACACATGCGTGCTGAGGCCAGGGGTAGAGCCACCTGACAGGAGCAGAGGGAACGCCCCTCAGAACTCACACAGGGCTGGGAATACTTGGTGTTCTCACCATCCAGAGTGGAAAACTTCATAAGGACATGGGGAAAAATCAGCCCAAGAATAAACACTGCACTAGTCCAGCCTAACGAAACTTAACAGCAAGCCTCAAAAGGATCAAACTGTTTCCAGTAACTTACCTGTATCCCAGAAGAAAGCTCAAGAACATTTAGAGGAAATACAAAAGTATCCAGCTTGCCACAAGGTAAAATTCAGGGGGCAACCAACTGAAACTTACTAGGCTTGCAAAGAAACAGAAAAATACCACCCACAATGAAGAGAAAATCAATCAATAGAAGCTGGCCCAGAAACAACACAGAGGGTAGAACTAGTACATAAGGACATTCAAACAGTTACTATATCCTTTTTTTTTTTTTGGTGAGGAAGATCAGCCGTGAGCTAACATCCGTGCTAATCCTCCTCTTTTTGCTGAGGAAGACCGGCTCTGAGCTAACATCTATTGCCAATCCTCCTCCTTTTTCCCCCGCAAAGCCCCAGTAGATAGTTGTATGTCATAGTTGCACATCCTTCTAGTTGCTGTACGACGGACACGGCCTCAGCATGGCCGGAGAAGCAGTGCATTGGTGCGCGCCCGGGATCCGAACCCGGGCCGCCAGTAGCGGAGCGCACGCACTTAACCGCTAAGCCACGGGGCCGGCCCCAGTTACTATATTCTTAAAAAGCCAGACGGATCAAGTTTGAAGCCTGCCCCGCTACCTGGAGTCTGGGTCCTATCCTCACTTTTCAGGGGGAACCACTGTTAACAGCACACACATCCCTGCAGACCTATTTCCATCTCTTATACACACCTTAGAAAACACACAGTGTTTATTTTTCCATCAATTTTATCCTTCTGCAACTGTGTTCTCTCCACTCAGCAGTTTGTTTCAGAGATCTAGCTACATTGTTACGTGTAGATCTTCTTCCTTCCCTTTTCCCTGATGCATAATATTCCACCTCAGAAACTGGCTGCCGCGGACTTAAACATTCCCCCATATTAGAACATTTAAGGGGTTTCCAATTTTCCTCAGTGATGAGCCACGCTGCACATTCTTGTGTGCATTCTCACACCCAGCTGTGAGGCATAAACGCTAAGAAGTGGCGTGCTCAGTGCCAGCTCAGCACACATTCACTAGAGAATAACACCGGCACACCAAAGCCTCCTTTTCTGACCTCAGACCGAGTACATCCTAGAGGCAGGGGAACAACTTTACGGTTTATAAATGAATCTTCCCCTAATCCCCAAGAGGAGACCCACTGAGCTCTTCCCTCTCTTAAAAACAAAATTCAATGACACCAAAAGCACAAGCAATAAAAATTGAGAAATTAGACTTCATCAAAATGAAAAACTTTTCTGCATCAAAGAACACAATCAACAGAGTGCAGACAGCCCACTGAATGGGAGAAAATGTTGCTAAATCATGAATCTGACAAAGGATTGACATCCAGAATACATAAACAACATGTACAACTCAATAACAAAACAACTAACCACCCAATTTTTAAAATGGGTAAAGGACTTGAATAGACATTTCTCCAAAGAAGATATGCAAATAGCCAATAAGCACATGAAAAGATGCTCAATATTATTAGTCATTAAGGAAATGCAAATCAATGCCACAATGTGATACCACTTCATACCCACTAGGGTAGCTATTATGAAAAAAAAACAAAACTGTTGCTGTGACTGTGGAGAAACTGGAGCCCTCGTGCACTAGTGGTGGGAATGTAAACTGGGGCAGCCACTGTGGAAAACAGTCTGGCAGTTTCTCAGCAAGTTAAACATAGAATGACCATATGATCCAGCAACTCTACTTTTGGGTCGAAAGAATTGAAAGCAAGGACTTGAACAGATATTTGCACACCCATGTTCACAGCAGCATCATTCAAACAGCCAAAAGGTGGAAGCAACACAAGTGTCCACCGATGGATGAAGGGATAAACACAACGTGGTCCATCTACCAATGGAACATTATTCAGCCTTAAAAAGGAAGGAAATTCTGACATCTGCTACAACATGGATGAACCTTGAGGACGTTATGTTCAGCGAAATAAGCCAGTCACAAAAGGACAAATACTGTATGATTCCAATTATATGAGGTCCCTAGAGGGGTCAGACTCACAGCGACAGAAAGAATGGTCGGGGCTGGGGGAGGGGGAGGGGAGTGAGTGTTTAATGGGGACAGGGTTTCAGTTTGGGAAGATGAAAAAGTTCTGGAGATGGATGTTGGAGATGGTTGCACAACAGTGTGAATGTATTTAATGCCATTGAACTGTACACTTAAACCTGGGTAAAAGGTTAAAATTTAAATTTATGTATATTTTATCAAAATTTTAATTAAAAATAGAAAAGCAGGAAGCTACGGTCTGTATTACTCGCCTGACCTTTGGAGGGCTTCCTGAGCACGGGCACTGAAGGCATCTGCTATTGTGCCAACCCCAGGAGCTCTCAGGAGCCTGCTAACAGGACACAGCCTGTTAGCACAGCGGCCCCGGCTTCTGCCCTGGGCCCAGAAGCTGAGCACGCTGCTCCCTGCGCCCGACTCCCCCTTGGAGCTTCAGTTTGACTCTTTGCCAGCTCTACTTCTGCATTTGTTGAAAGCTGGAACTATTCAGATTCCCATTTTAAATCCTCCAGAACTTTCTGGAATTCCTCTCCCTGCCATTTCTCCCCATCCCGATGGGAAATCTAAACTCTACAGAGTAAACACCCACTTCCATGCCCTCCACACACACACAATTTGCAGGAATTTCAAACTCACAACAGCCTGGCCAGGAGGAAGGGCCTGGATGTGTGAAGGCAGACAATCTGGGGTCCTCCTCTGCTCACTCCAATAATTAGTCCTGTCCCTTCATCAGGATTTTTTTGCGTGTGTGTGTGAGGAAGACCAGCCCTGAGCTAACATCCACGCCAATCTTCCTCTTTTTGCTGAGAAGACTGGCCCTGAGCCAACATCCATGCCCATCGTCCTCCACTTTATGTGGGAAACCACCACAGCGTGGCCTGACAAGCAGTGGGTCGGTGCGCGCCCGGGATCCAAACCTGGGCCGCCACAGCGGAGCGTGCGCACTTAACCGCTATGCCACATGGCCGGCCCCGCCTTCATCAGGATCTTGAACATGTGGGAAAATAGGGGAGCACAAACTTTTCTTTTTTTTTTCTTTTGCTGAGGAAGATTCGCCTGAGCTAACACCCGCTGCCAATCTTCCTCATTCTGTATGTGAGCCGCCACCACAGCATGGCCACTGACGGACAAGTGGTGTAGGTCTCATGCCCGGGAACCAAACCTGGGCTGCCAAAGCGGAGCATGCTGAACCTAACCACCAGGCCACTGGTGCTGGCCCCAAATTTTTCATTTTTAAGAAACATGAGTTTTCCAGAATGTCATGAGCTTGGAGGTGGAGAACAGCTTTCCCCAAGCCCCAGGCTGGAGGTCCTGGGGTGTCCATCTCCGTCTCCCCATTGGAGCTAACATTTACATAATATTTCCCTCAAACTCATTCACCTAATTGCTTCCCTTAAATAAATTAAGCCTCACCCTTAGTGACAATATCCATGAAGTTATATAGTTCATACTTATGTTTTGTCTAAAACCCATTATATTAAATACATAACCACCATAATTTTACAGTTTGTCCTATATAGTGTATATGTACATATATATTCTTTCCATATATGAAATATTTCAAAAATAATGTATAGCACTTCTCTTTTTCTCCAAAAATGTTTTTAAGTTATTCCTTTTCAAACTATCTCAAGTAACTTTTTCAAACACTGTGTTTGGACTCTTTGCCCTCAGACTAAAGACAAAAAGAGCTACAGCTCGTCCTCAACTTATGATGGAGTTCCGGGATAAAACCATTGTAAGTTGAAAATATCGTAAATCGAAAATGCATTTAATACACCTAACATACGGAACATCACAGCTTAGCCCAGCCGACCTTAAATGTGCTCCTAGGTATATGTATATCTAAGAGAAATGAACACCTACACCCACACAAAAACTTGTATGTGAATGTCCATAGCAACATTATTCATAATAACCAAAGGTGGAAACAACCCAAATGCCCATCAACTAATGAATGGATAATCAAAATGTGGTCCACCCATACAATGGAATATTATTCAGCCATCAAAAGTAATGTAACACTGACACACGATACCACATGGAGGGACCTCAAAACCATGATGCTCAGTGGAAGAACCCAGACACAAAAGGCCACACATGTAGGATTCCATTTCTATAAAATGTCCAGAATAGATAAATCCCTAGAGACTGAAGGTAAATTAATGGTTATCAGGGGCTGATAACCCTGATTACTGGTTATCAGGAAAAAGGAGAAATGAGGAGTGACAGTTAATGGGTATGGGGTTTCTTTTTGGGGTGATGAAAATTTTCTGGAATTAGATAGAGGCAATGGTTGTACAACTCTGTGAATATACTAAAAACCACTAAATTATACACTTAAAAAGAGTGAATATTATGGTATGTGATTATATCAATAAAATTATATCTCAATTAAAAACAAGGAATACAAAGCATCTGACATCCAACACTCAGGCAGACATCAGAAAAAAAAGATGCTAAGTGTAGTGATGGATCCTGGATGAGATCCTGGAACAGAAAAAGGACATTAATGGGAAAACTCGTGAAACCTGAATAAAGTCTGGAATTCAGTTAAGAGTAATGGACCAACGTGGGTTTCTTCATTTTGAGACATGTAGTTATGTAAGATGTTAACATCAGGGGAAACTGAGTGACGGGCATATGGGAACTCTTTGTATTACCTTTGCAATTTTTCTGTAAATCTAAAATTACTCTGAAATGAAAAGGTTACTTATAAAAAATGAACCTAGAACCATAAAGGATGTGCTCAAAGAATGATGGGGACATGGCAGAAGGACACAGGGGCCAGGCTGATGGGGTTGGCACTGGCCAAATTTGGGACAATTTGAACATCAAAATAAAGAAAGAGAGTAAGATTTTCGCCTAGTGAGAATAGTAAGTATCCATGAGTCCACAGGGATACAAATAGACTCCATAGAGAAGGTCGTAAAGTGTCAAAGGAAAGAAAGAATTAGAAAACCACCATTTGACAACCATCTGACTAAAATAATAACTGATTGAGGCGAGACTCACCAGGAGACGCTACCAGGAATGGGTGGGAGTCTGAGAAGTGTTTCTATGGTCACAAAGTATCTCTCTACAGGATACTTCTTAATTACAAGGGGCAAGACAGTAACTTTGCAGGGGAGACATTCACCAGACCTCACTCTTAGCAAGTGACCAAAGTCAACATACCAGCAGGAGACTCACCAACATCTGGTGCCTCCTGATAGGACGCACTGAGAACAACATCGCTTCTGTGGGATTCCCGCCCAAACACATTGCCTTGGTCTAATCATGAGGGAACAGGAGAAACCAAACTGAGGGACATTCTACAAAGGACTGAGCGGCTCTCAGCAAATGTGTCATGCTGAGAGACACAATGTAAGACTGAGGAACTTTCCAGGTTACAGAGGATTAAAGAGACGGGACAACTGAACTGAATGCATGATCCGGAATTTTCTTTTGCCATGAAGGATGGTAATAGGATGATTGACAAAATCTGAATAAGGGCTATAGATTACAAAATTTTATTAATGTTAAATAAGCCTGATTTTTAAGTGCTGAGGCTGTGTTTTAGGAAACACACAGTTACTTATTCAGGGGTGCAAGGGTATCATGTCTGCAACCGACTCTTAAATGACTCAGAGTATGACAGTTCCTCAAAATATTAAACAGAATTATCATATGATCCAGCAATTCCACTTCTGGGTGTACAGTCACAAGAATTGAAATCAAGGTCTTGAAGAGATATTTGCACACCCATGTTCATAGCAGCGTTATCCACAATAGCTGAAATGTAGAAGCAACCCAAGTGTCCATCAGCTGATGAATGGATAAGTAAAACGTGGTATATACATGCAACAGAATATTAAGAGGAAGGAAATTCTGACACATGCTACATGTATGAACCATGAGGACATGCTGAATGAAACAAGCCAGAAACAAAAGAACAAATACTGTATGATTCCATTTCTATGAGGTCCCTAGAGGAGTCAGATTCACAGAGACAGAAAGTAGGATGGTGGGTGCCAGGGGCTGGAGGAGGGGGAGGGGAGTTAGTGAATAAAGGGGACAGAGGGCCAGCCCCGTGGCTTAGTGGTTAAGTGCACGCGCTCTGCTACTGGCAGCCCAGGTTCGGATCCCGGGCGCGCACCGACGCACCGCTTCTCCGGTCATGCTGAGGCCGCATCCCACATACAGCAACTAGAAGGATGTACAGCTATGACATACAACTATCTACTGGGGCTTTGGGGAAAAAAAAAGGAGGAGGATTGGCAATAGATGTTAGCTCAGAGCCAGTCTTCCTCAGCAAAAAGAGGAGGATTGGCATGGACGTTAGCTCAGGGCTGATCTTCCTCACAGAAAGAAAAAGTGGGGGGACAGAGGTTCAGTTTGGGAAGATGAGAAAGTTCTGGAAATGGATAGTGGGGATGGTTCCACAACAATGTGAATGTACTTAACGCCATCGAACTGTACACTAAAAAATGGCTATAATGGAAAGTTTTATGTGATGTATATTTTACTACAATAAAAACATGACTTAGAAGTCAAGAAAAAAATTATTAAATTATATTTATCTACCTACCTACCTATTTATCTACAGAGAAAGAGCAATTGTTATATAATATTAACATTTGAGGAAAATGGAGAAAGGACTTGTTAGGACTATTCTCATAACTTGTCAAATTTTTAAAAAACTTGAATGGGGATAAAGATGGCTGCTTCCTCTCCCCCAGGGCCAGGAGGAGAGGTCTCCAGCAAAGGCCTCATCTCAGCATGAGGTGAATAATGGCATCCATCTTTACAGCCTACCAACCACCACCCCACTTTTTCTCACCCTCCTGTCCCCGGCTGCTTGAAATTTTCCTGCCCCTGGCATCTTTTTACCATGAACCCAGCAGCCCTTTCTGGCAACAGAAAATATGTTGAAAGGTCAGGAATTAAAAGCATCTGCCTCTCAGGCTGAGTGAGGACAAGCCCAGGCAAGTCAATTTGGTGGCATCACCTCCCTGGGCAGGGGCACCGAGGATGCTGCTAACCTGATTAGTAACCGACCCAAGGGACCCTCTATGGGGCACAGTAACCCTCCAGTGGCCACTATGACACAGGATGTGCCCAGCCTGGATGCCCGGTGCAGGCGGCAGACCCTCCCCGTGGGTCCTCTCCATTAGTGGGATGGCCACTCGCCCATGTTGACGCTTAGTGATAGGAAATGAGTTGGCGTCACCAGGGAGCCACAACGTGAGTCCCCTTCTTGACCCAACCTTTGCTCCTCTTGACCCAACTGGGGGAAAAATATAGACTAAGAAAACCAGCATCAGGGCCAGCCCCACGGCATAGCAGTTAAGTGCGCATGCTCTGCTGCTGGTGACCCAGGTTTGGATCCCGGGCGTGCACCGACGCACCACTTATCAGGCCATGCTGTGGCGGCGTCCCACATAAAGTAGAGGAAGATGGGCACGGATATTAGCTCAGAGCCAGTCTTCCTCAGCAAAAAGAGGAGGATTGGCATTGGATGTTAGCTCAGGGCTGATCTTCCTCAAAAAAAAAAAAAAAAGAAAAGAAAAGAAAACCAGCATCAAAGACACACACACACCCCATGGCCAGCATCCCCACAGCAAGGCGTCCAAGTATTCGCCAAAGACCCCGACAGGAGTGTCTCTGCTGCTTTATTCTCAGAGAGCAAACCCCAAAGCCTCCTGAATGCCAGTGTTAATGAGAGGAGGGCGTGAGTCAGGAAAAGAGCCAGTTGCCCCCAAACCAACACAAAAGAGCAAAAGCCACCAGCACGCGGAGGACACAGAGGCTGTGCCGTCCACTCATTCGCAGCTCGAGCCCAGGCAAAACTCACCTATGGTGCCTGAGCTCAGGACAGCAGCAGCTCCGGGCAGGACAGGGAGTGCTGGGGAAGGAGGCATGAGGGAACATCCTGGGTTGACGGAAACCTTATCTTGACCCAAGTATTGGTGACACGGGCATAAATACTTTTCACCGAAGTGATGGGGGCACTGAAAAAGTGTACGTGTCACTTTTTGCAAACTATTCCCCAACTCTGCAAAAGCGTAACAGAGGGAGGAGCGGCTATCAAGTTCATTTGGATTTACGAGAAGGGGGGGCCTGTAATCTAGCTCAATTCCTTGCCTCTGAACACTTGCTGTTCCAACAGGGCCAGCCTGTTTCCCTGGGGGGTGACAGTGCACCCCAAGTCCCATGACACTTTGCAGCGAGCGCAGCCACCAAGCACACACCGTGAAAGGAATGGGGCTCAGGCGCCCCAGACGGCGCATTGTCTACACCCCGTCTACCTGACAAGACCCCACCGCGAGGCCGCATCTGACTGATTCCCTTGACCCCACAACAAAGACCCCTTTTGTTCTCCGGTTAATATCCTTAGCAGGTCTGTCTAGACTCACTGTGGCAGTAATTGTCCCTTGGTGTCACCAGGACCTGTGACTCGGCTCCTCCTCACCCTGATAGGGCAGGGAATGCTCCGGATGGCCCTGAGCCAAGGGGGTCCCGCCCCTCGACATCCACCTGGGTCTTCTAGGAAGAGACCTGCAGCACCGCACACCCACCACCCAAGACCTGAGGGAGACGAGACATCATGAGACACGCAAAAAACAGTCCCTCCTGTGAGAGGTGCCGAGGAGCAGCGCTGTCCTGGGGAAATAGGAAGGGGTGGGGGTCGCCCCTCCATCCCAGAACTCCCACCTTCCAATTGTGGCCGGTGGGAACCAGTTCACTCTTCGCTGGGGCACAGGTTCACTCAGGGCATGATGGGTCAGATAAAAGAGAAGAGAGACACCTAGAGATGCAGAGAGAAAGATGGCAAAAGAAGGGAGATAGAAGGAGAGAGATGGGGAGAGCCCAAGAGACTTTCAGAGAGGCCAAGAGAAACAGCGAGAGAGACAGAGACAGAAGGGAGAGAGACAGAGGAAATGCAGAGATGGAGAGAGAGATGGAAAGAGGAGGAGAGAGAGAGACAGATTGCGAGAGACCCAGAGAAGCCAAGAGAAACTGAAAGAGAGAAACAGGCAGAAAAGAGACAAAGAGATGAAGACAGAAGGTAGCTGTCCTGGAGAGGAGGAGGGCTTCCTTCCACAGATGACAACTTCTGAAAAGTCAGTTGGGACAGGAAGTAACCACTACTCACTCTGCGGAACAAAACACTCATCTTCAGCCTGAGGTGACACACATCAACTCCTCCTGCCACCCGTCCCGGAGCACACCAGGAACGCTCCGAGGCTATTTTCTTGAGGGATGGATTCGATCCATCCAATGGCTACACCCTTTTCACGGGCAAATTGGTTTCATCCAGGGCAGCTAAAGAGCACCGAGCAACCGCGGCGGCCCCTGCAGACGGCACCCGCCCGAGCGCCACTCCTCGGACGCCAAGTTCTAGAACAGGTGAAACACCTATGGCAGCGATCGAGTTGGCAGAAAGGTTTACACCTGGGGGTGGGAGGCTTGGAAGGAGCACAAGGGGCTTCTGCAGCCAGGAACAACGGGGAAGGGCTAGGAATGTTCTAGATCGCGATCTGGACGCGGGTGATGCGAAGGTGCACATGCGCAAAATTCCTGAGCTCCGCGCAGGATGTACGTGCGCCTCCCGTTTTCTTAAAAACGGAAACAATCAGATCTGGGGAGGTTGGCGTCCTTAGCTGCAGAATGGTGGAGGATCCTCTCTTCTTGTTTCGTAACTTGAGGAAGAAGTTGAAGGTCTTCAGAGGTCTGGAGAGATGGGCGACTAAAATCTAAGAGACATCTCCCCTCCGGCAGCATGATGAAAAGCTGCTCTCCTCCGCTGACGCGTCCCAAAGCTCGCAGGGATTTCCAAAGATTGTTTAATTGATTTTTCTCCTATTTAGATGCAGATCATAGTGTCTGGGGCCCAGGAATTCAGACACACGGCTTTGTGTCCACTCAGCCCCGTGAAGGCTGCTGTCTGAAGCTCCCACAAAGCCAGACACACACGTCCTCAGAAACGCGCTGCTTCCTTTTTGTCTGGGGCTCTGGGGTGCGGGCACTGCAGCAGCGCCTCGGACACGCGCCCATCTGCAGGGTCCCGGGACCCGGCCCTCTGGCCCGCTTGCAAAGTGGGGTGAAAATTGGAAAAAAAAAAAAAAAAAAAAAGGAAAGCGGCGAAGACTTTGAGGTCTGGAGTAGAGGTGATAACAAGGAGGGGGCAAATATGGGTGACATGTTGAGGTGTCAACTTGGATTTTTCTCCAAATTCAGGGCTCTGCAGTGGAAAGCAGGGGATGCTTTAAATCAAGCGGCTAATGGGCTCAGATTAACGTGAGTTCGGCTCCGGTCTCTGCAGATCTGATTTACACAGGAGAAAACGTTTCTCTCCACCCATTGTTCCCAGTCTGTCCCTCCAAATGCCCCATCTGACAAAGAAACTGGAAGGCTTTGCAGGTGGACACCCTGCTCAGGACAGCGGTAAAGATCCTCCCCCTCCCCCCCAATATGCAGCCTTCTTCTCCCCCAGCCGCCAAAAGGCAGCAATGAGGGTCACTAAACCCCCTCTACAAGGTTAATACATCCCCCAGTATCCCTGCCTGGTCCCCCCAAACCTGGCTGGGGCATGGGACACTTCTGAGGCAATGCCACTTCTGTTTCCTGGCTGTGTGACCTCAGAACACTCTCTCCGTGCCTCAGTTTCCACATCCATAAAGTGGGCACAAGAATAACTGCTCCTAATCCTGCGAGGGTGGTTAGGCAAATTCAGAGCACAGAGCTGGCACTCAACAAACACTGGCTATGGTGGCTACACTCTGGGGAGATGCCGACATCAGACTTCAGTGCTTCACAGGAAGCTTCACAGGAGATGTCCTTGGAGATGCCTTCTTCTCTTTGGTGCCAAATATTTCCAGGGGAGCCCAGGCCGGAGCCGGATCCCTGCCCTCCTGATTCGAGTTACCTGGACTGCAATCCAGCTGGCGTTCACCGTGTGTTCCCCAAAAGGGCCAAACCCTGAGGAAACAGCAAGGGCAGCGTGTCACTCAGAGTGGCCCTTCCCAGCCTGCCCAGGGCCAGGCCGCGACCTCCACCCGAGGACGGAGCAGGGAGCTGAGGGAGCAGCTGCCACCCAGGACAACGTCAGTGCCTGGTCCCGAGTGCTGGGGCACACCCAGTGGCCCTTCAGAGCCCCCCAGCACACTTGTCTGCTCCTAACTGAAGCTGTGGGTCCGTGCTTGTCCTCACCTTCACCTGACCTTCCTGCCGGGCAAGGGGCCAGTGGCCTCCTTTTACCCCAGAAAAGGCTGGCCTGTTCCCTTCTCGATTCTTCCACTATCCTTGACCCAACCTACAATTATTTTATCACTGTCTGTGTGGGGCCTCTCCCAACTCTGGAAATGCGGGGCCGTAGGCATTCCGTGAATCACCACTGAATGAGGAATGACCTCGAGGGATGCATGTGGGTATCTCCGAGGCCAGGCTGTCCGGACACAATCCCACCACCCTCCTCTCCACTTGCTCAAACTCCAGGCCCCCTTACAAACAGAGACAGTTACCGGAGGATGTGCTAAGTGGTCTGCGTGCACGGTGGCATTCAGCCTCACTGCATTCCCTTTCAGGCAAGGGTGTTTCCTGGGTCCATTTCACAGAAGCAGGAACTGAGGCACAGAGAGGTGAAAGCCAGCTGCCCAAGGTCACACAGCAAGAAGATGGAACAGCAGGGATTCGAACTCAGACCTGGGAGAGTCCACAGCTTCCCTCTTCTAATCATCCTATCACCCTGCCTAAAACATAAACATCTCCCAGACAGGCTGCCATGGAAGCGTGGGCCACTCCTGCTGGGCTGAGGGTCCCAAGTGGTGTCAAGGCCCTGGGAGGGATGCTGTGCCCTGGAACAGCAAGAGGCCCCCAGTAGGGTCAGGACCTCTCCGCTTCCTCCTTCCTCCTGCATAGACTAAGTATGAGTCCCAGCTCAGCCACTTACAAACAGGGGGACCTCTATGAGCCTCAGTTTCCCCTTTTGCAAAATGGAAACAGTGAAGATGTAATGAGCTCATGCAAGGAAGATGCCCAGTCGGGTGGCTGTCCACATCCTCAGCACCAGAGTAATAAATAACCAGATACACAGGGGGGCTGCAGGGGGCAGGGATTCCCGCCCAATTACACACACCTGTTAGGCAGGTGAGCAGCTTCTTCCATCTTCCTGGGAATTCCAGGACCAGCCCCATCCTCCTGGGCCCACAAAACACCTGTGTGAACCTTAGCTGGAGTTCCCACTCTGACCCCTGCAGACAGAGTCAAAATGACCCCCCCCAAGCAGAGGCCGGCGGAAGTTGACACCCACGTGGCCCTGAGGCGGAGCCTCCGCGAGGAGGAACAGTTCGTTTCAGTTAGTTTCGGGGAGTTGGTGAAAGCGGGGCGGGTCACCAGCCCGGGCAGATAAGATCTTGACCGAGACAGTCCCTGGGAGAAGCGGGGGCGCGGCCGCACACCTCAGGTCCCCCGACCTCCGCCTGTCCTTGCCTGCGGGGAGCAGCCCCCATTAGCCAGGGCTCGCGGAGCAGTGGCTGGCATGATGTTCATTTGTCAGCGAGGCGCTTCCTGCCCGCAAATCGGCCTTTGTCCCCTGGGGCCGAGGGTGGGGACAGGCCCGACCTCGGGGGGCCAGGGAGGAGGAGTCCAGTCCAGCCCGCCGGTCGGGCAGCCAGAACAGACAGGTGCCCGGAGGGTCAATGTCCCCACCCGGGGAAGGAAGGACGCCAGAGGGGCCTGCTCCGCGCGGGCCACTTGCCCGGACCCCACGCCCCTGCCTGCCCCGACCCCTGACACTGGGGCCACAGGGGCGCCCCGTTCTCCACTCTCTCGGCGGCGCGGCCCGAGCTGGGCTCCCGCGGGCGGTGACATCGTCCAAACCTGGGACGACTTCTAGCGCTCGCCCCTCCCGGCCCGCCGCCTCCGGCCGCCCGCCCCGCCCCTGCCCGCGGCCGCCATCAGCGCGCCGCCCGCGTACCCGTCACCACCACCGCCTTCCTGGGCCGCTCCATGGCGCGCTCCGGCTGCGCCTCAGATCCGCGCTGCCGGCTCTGGAGCGTCCGCCGCCGCCTTCTGGCCGCCGGCCCCGCCCCGGCCCCGCCCCGGCCCCGCCCCGCCCCGGCCCCGGCCCCGCCCCGCCCCGGCCCCGCCCCGCCCCGGCCCCGCCCCGCCCCGCCCCGCCCCGGCCCCGCCCCGCCCCGCCCCGGCCGCTCGGCGTGCGCGCCCCCGGGCCCGGGACGCTGGGTGCGCGCCCCGAATGCGATGCTTGATCCAGGAGCGCCCGGCTCCCCGCCCTCCAGCCTCAGTTTCCCCACCTGTAAGATGGGGACAACTCGTCCTCTAGGGTGTGGCCGCTTGAACTCACTGAGTCGGGCGCTGGGGACGAGCCATTTATTCTGCAAGTGTTCACTGCGCGCCTGCTGTATGAGCACTGCTGTGAATTATCTGGGGGGGCACCTCCCTGTGAGCAAGGCTCCATTACTCACCCCGTTTTACAGATGAGGAAACTGAGGCTGAGGAGGGCGAGGTTCGGAAGGCCACTCAGCTGGAGCCTCCTGGGGTCGCAGAAGCAGCATTCAGGCCAGGAGGTTGAGGGGGAACCAAATAGGTGAAAAGCTGGCACCCACAGTTGGGAGGTGTCGAAGGTTCTCTGCGGGCTCCTATTTTGCCAAGGAGGCCGATGTGGCCCCAGAGACCTCAGCCTCCCGTCTCTCCATTTCCCCAACACTCACCCTGCTCCAACCCTGGCTGTCTTCCAAGGGCCTCACACAGTCCCACCTCAGGGCCTTTGCACTCGCTGTTCTCGCTGCCTGGAACATGCAAACCTAGCTGCTGCTCCTCTTGCAGGGCTCAGCTGGAAGCTCACCTCCTTCTAGGGGCCCTCCCTGACTGTCACCAGCTCTTGGGGCCCTCCTTGCCCCCCACCCCGGGCTGAAATCCACACTGTTCCCTGCCCCTACTCCCAGCAGATCCGTCTCATTTCCTTGTTTCATCCTCTAATAGCAGCAATCATGTTCAGAAATCGTTACTGTAGAAGCGCTGCTGTTCTGGTTTGTTTCCCATTTCCTCTGACATAGGGGTTAGGACTCCCAGGGCAGAGAGTGTGCTCCATTACAGTCATTTCCCTACACCCACTACGTGCCTGGCACACAATTGGTCCCCCACCAAAGTTAATCAGAGGCCGGAATTCCTCCAAAAACAGCCAGAAAAGTAGAGTTGAGTTTCTGGCCATATCCTCAGAAACAGGGCTGGACGTTGGACTTGGGTTAGTGACAACACGTTCCAGGCAGCCGTGGCCCCCAACTAGCCAGGGTGCTGAGGAAGAGTCATCTGCCTTGGGCGCAGGCCTCAGAACACCCAGGGCAGAGTTCTCGGGACTGGCCTGAGCCCTGTTTACAAGCTCAGAGCGGAGGTCACACACTCAGCCGCTATTTTGGTCTCTGGCAGCTTCAGGTAGAATTCAGAAAATCTGAGAGCCGGCCTGGGCCGGCCGTGGGCGCGAGACCCACGCCAAGTGGGAGAAGAGAACAGAACAAAAATCTTACCACGAATCAGGTTTTATAGCTCAAACGTGTAATAAGTGTCTGGTGCAAAGGGCGCGTGTTGCTGGAAGCTGGAGGCAGAGAAAGAGGGAAGCCACAGCCGGTTTCGTTTGTCCCTCTTTGCACTGGAAGAAAGGGGAGAAGCTGGTAATGCCCAGAGTCGGCAGTGATGGGAGAAACTGAGTCACACGCTTCTGCCGAGAGAGACTGGGAGTAAAGGCTCGAGTTCACTAGGAGCCCAAACCACATGCCGGCCCTGTTTAAGCCCATCACTGGGGTCCTCTTTCTTTTTTTCTCCTGAGGAAGACTGGCCCTGGGCTAACATCCGATGCTAATCTTCCTCTACTTTATACAGGACGCCGCCACAGCATGGCTTGACAAGCAGTGCGTCGGTGCGCGCCCCGGATCCGGGCCTGTGAACCCCGGGCTGCTGAAGCGGAGCGCGCGCACTTAACTGCCGTGCCACCGGGCTGGCCCCCTGGGGTCCTCTTTTTTAATGTCACAAAACCCTTGAGGGAGGAACTATTCTTATCCCATTTTGCAAGTGAGGAAACTGAGGCCCAGAGCGGCTAAGCCACATGTCCCAAGTCACACATGGGAGGGGCTAGGATTTGCAGCAGTACTGGGCACAAGCAGACTCAGAAAACGAGCTGCCAAGATGTGTGCTCCAGGAGGAGCAACAGTGTCATCAACAACGCAGCTTGCGGTGGCGGGGGGAGGGCTCTTAAAAAAAAAAAGCAAGATGGTTACACTGG
The DNA here is from genome assembly GCF_020826845.1 of Diceros bicornis minor. Lineage (NCBI taxonomy): Eukaryota > Metazoa > Chordata > Mammalia > Perissodactyla > Rhinocerotidae > Diceros > Diceros bicornis. The sequence goes on along the minus strand of NC_080759.1, from coordinate 5,977,749 downwards.
CAAGCCAAGTGCAATAAAGTGGTGCCCCTGCTGTGCAAAAGTTTGGCAGCTCCTCAAGAAGTTAAACCAAGTTACCATAGGCCCCAGAAACTCCACTCCTAGGTATAAACCCCAAATAATTGAAAGTAGGTGTTCAAACAAATACTTGCACGTGAATGTTCATGACAGCACTGTTCACAAACGCCAAAAGGTTGGAAAAAACAAATGTCCATCAATGGATGATATTGATGGATGAGTGGACAAACAAAATGCGGTCCATCCACACAATGGAATAGTACTCAGCCATAAACAGGAACGAAGCTCTGACACACGCTACAACGTGGATGAACCTCAAAACCTCACGCTGAGTGAGAGAAGCCAGACACAAAAGGACAAATAGTGTGTGATCCCATTTATATGAAACGTCCAGAACAGGCAAATCCTGTAGATTAATAGATTAGTGAAAGCAGATTAGTGGTTGCCAGGGGCTGGGGGTGGGGGGATGGGGAGTGATTGCTCATGGGGACAGGGTTTCCTTTTTGGGTAATGAAAATGTTCCGGAACTAGATAGAGGTGATGGTTGCACAACATGATGAATGTATTTAATGCCACTGAATTGTATACTTTAAAATGGCTTAAGTGGTAAGTTTTATGTTATGTGTATTTTATCACTAAAAAAAAAGTGTGGAAGCGTTTATGGAATGAAAAACAAATGTAAGCGAAAGAAAGACACACACAAATGTGTTTGCAAATGCAGAAAATATCTCAGGAAGGAAAAGCAAGAAATTGATAACACTGGGGCCTCCAGGGAGGAAACCCGCATGGGAGTGTGTGAAAGTGAGGATGGAGGGGAGACAACCCCAACACATCTTGTGCCATGTACATACATCAACAACTCAGAAATAAATATGATATGGACATTTTCCTTTTTCAAAGATGCCACTAGTGGGGACCAGCCCAGTGGCATAGTGGTTAAGTTCATGCACTCTGCTTTGGCGGCCCAGGGTTCAGAGGTTCAGATCCTGGGTGCAGACCTACACACCACTCATCAAGCCACGCTGTGGCGGCATCCCATATACAAAATAGAGGAAGACTGTCACAGATGTTAGCCCAGCGACAATCTTCCTCAAGCAAAAAGAGGGAGATTGGCAACAGATGTTAGCTCAGGGCCAATCTTCCTCACCAAAGAAAGGAAGGAAGGAAGGAAGGAAGGAAGGAAGGAAGGAAGGAAGGAAGGAAGGAGGAAAGAAGGAAAGAAGGAAAGAAGGAAGGAAAGAAGGAAAGAAGGAAGGAAAGAAGGAAAGAAAGAAAGAAAGAAAGAAGAAGGAAAGAAAGAAGGAAGGAAAGAAAGAAAGAAAAAGAAAGAAAGAAAGAAAGAAAAAGAAAAAAACCCCACGCCACTAGAGGGTTTTTCAATTGTGGCAAAATACACAACACAAAATTTACCATTTGTAAGTGTCCAGTTCAGTGGTGTTAAGGACATTCACCTTATTGTTCAACCATCACCACCATCCATCTCCAGATCTCTTTTCATGTCAAAAAACTGAAACTCTGTCCCTATTAAACAACAATTTGCCATCCCCCTCCCCCAGCCCCTGGCACCCTCCATTCTACTTTCTGTCCTTGAGAATCTGATGACTCTAGGCACCTCTTATAAGTGGAATCATGCAATATTTGTCCTTTTGTGACTGGCTTGTCTCTCTGAGCATAACATCCTCAAAGTTCATCCATGTCATATGTGTCAGAATTTCCTTCCTTTTTAAGGCTGAATAATATTCCACTGTATGGATGGACCACATTTTGTTTATCCATTTATCCACCAGTGGACGCTTGGGTTGCTTCCTCCTTTTGACTATTATGAATAGAGCTGCTATGAACGTGGGTGCACAAGTATCCCTTTGAAACCCTGCTTTCAATTCTTTTGGCCACTCGACTTTTATAACTTCTCATTTTGAAATAGTTTAATTAAGACTGACACAAAATTGCAAAAATAGTACAGAGTTTCCCTGGACCCTTAACTCAGCTTCCCCCAGTGAAATGGTCTATCTCACTAAACCACTGTCAAAACCAGTAGATCGACATTGGTACTATGTAATGGACCACACCTTATTTCCCAGAGTTGTAAAAAAATTCACTTGTAAAGAGTTGTTCCAGGGCTGGCCCTGCGGCCTAGTGGTTAAGTTTGGTGCGCTCCACTTCGGTGGCCCAGGCTCAGTCCCAGGCTCGGGCCTACACCACTCGTCAGCAGCCACGCTGTGGCGGCAACCCACACACAAAATAGAGGAGGATGGGCACAGATGTTAGCTCAAGGCGAATCTTCCTCAAGCAAAAAAAAAAAGAACTGTTCCTTTTAAAATTTTTATGCAATTTTCTTAGGGTGAGAATGGAGGACAGAAAACACGATGGTTGGAGCCAGCTAGCTGGGTTCAGGTTCTGCCTGGCTTTTCCTGTGCTGCTCTGACCCGCCCACAGATGAGTCACATTCCCATCCCAGCCTCAGCTTCCTCATCTGTGAAACGGGAGTCGGAGAGTGCTGGGGCCCCAGGGAGTCCTGGTGCGGAGGGTGAAGTCTAGAACGAAGAGTATGCTGGGGCTGGCCCCAGTGGCCCAGTGGGTAAGTTCAGTGCAGTCTCCGTCTGCGGCCCGGGTTCCGTTCCAGGCACAGACCTACACCCCTCTGTTAGCAGCCCTGCTGTGCTGGGAGCCCACATACTGAAAAATACAGGAAGATCAGCTTGGATGTTAGCTCAAGGTGAATCTTCCTCAGGAAAAAAAAAAGAGTATTTGCATAGAAAACAATGTGGTCACACAGAATGTCTTCATAGGGCATCTTTTCATTTTTCAACAGAATGGGCCCATGTGTTTGCACATGGAAAGATGAGCATGATGTATTGCTTAGTCAATCAACAAACACCCAGTGTATCCAGTCCCTTCCATGTGCCCTCCCTCAATGTCATCTCCAATCTCTCCTAACACGCCTCACTGCGGTAATTTCACGTGTATTCATGCAACCATGTAGCTGTCCACTGCCCTTCCCTCTGGACTGTGAGCCCTGGGAGGGCCAGGACCCCGTCTGACTAGGTCACTGCTCACACAGGGCCCAGCACACAGTCAGTGCTCAATAAATGTGCTGAGTAGAGCAAAACCAACCATGCTGGAGGTTGGCTTGGGGGTGGCGGGGAGCTGCATTTTTCTGTGGGCTCCCACCCCGACAGCACTGGGAGTTTGGGGGCCCGCCACCACGGCGAGCCGAGCACCGTGCGCCTCTTCAGGCGGGTCTCCAGGCTCTCTGAGTATCGCCAGCTGCCACTGAGGGGGCCTTGGGAGGGAGGCAGGGAGAATGGGAGCCCATGGGGACCACACGGCTCCCTCTCGGGGCTCCTTCCTTTTGGCTCTGTCAGGGTACACCGGGCCCCCCTGGGGGACTGGATGGGTCTTCTGGCCGAGTTAGGCAGAGGGACATCTGGGCAGACAGGCGCCTTTAAAAGGGTGAATGCCTCTTTTTCCTCCAGGTGGTCTCGAGATGTTCGAGTCCTTTAGGGAGCTGAGGCTAAAAGATGGAGGGGGCGATGGGGGCCAGCCCCGTGGCATAGCACTTAAGTGTGCATGCTCTGCTGCGGCAGCCCGGGGTTCGCCGGTTGGGATCCTGGGCGCGCACCGACGCACCACTTGTCGGGCCATGCTGTGGCGGCGTCCCATATAAAGTGGAGGAGGATGTGCACAGAAGTTAGCCCAGAGCCAGTCTTCCTCAGCAAAAAGAGGACTGGCAGATGTTAGCTCAGGGCTGATCTTCCTCACACAAAATTAAAAAAAAAGATGGAGGAGGCGCTTTTGGTGATCAGCCACTGCGGAGGGCTCCTGAGCACACATCCTGCCCCGGCCTTACAACTCCACTGCCTTGCCCTCCCCCCCTCACACGCACACACGTACACGCGCACACGCGCACACGCGCACACGCACACACACAGGCAGCAAGAACGTTGAGGCTGCACTTGGCTTCCATACAGTAGGTGCTCAATCCATGCGCTGGCAGTGGGGATGTGTGGGGGTGGGGACAGTGCTGGGTCAAGCAGGCCCTGTGTCCAGCTAAGGAACTTGCGCTGCAGAGCGCGGCGGACGATGGATGAGCTTCTCCACGCTCCTCCTGGGGAGTCTCTGCTGCTTCTGACTCTGGGAGATGAAAACAAAGTCGAGGCCCCAACCACCACCCCGTCCTCCGCTGAAACAACCATACTCTGTTCCTCGGCTCCTGCGCCCCAGGAGCGTGCTGGCCAAAGTACAAATGGTGTTTTGTTTCAGTCAGGCTGCCAGTGGCCAGGACAGGCCCACCGGGGCTCTCGGTCTCCTGGAGGGAAGAAGGACTCACTCGATGCCCCGAGCCTGAGGCTTTGACCCCTGAAGGTGTCTGGGTGTCTAGCTTCTCCGAAGAGACACAGACAGACACCTGGAAGTCCTTGGGAAAACCTCCCCAGTGGCCTCTGGGGCTCCGGCCTCAACAGAGTGTCCCCAAGGCTGGAGACATGTCGATCAGCAAGCCAGGCCCAGGATGGGGACAGAAAGGGAGGCTTGGCAAAGATGAGCAGTGACGGCACCCCTGAGGTGATCCAGCTGGCCACAGTCCTGAGGATTCTGTGGGGAGATGTCTAAGGCATTGAACCTGTTCCCCACAGCCGGGCAGGAAACTTTTGTTCTGAGTTTGTACCCTCGGCACCCTCCCTTTTCTTTTGCCTAAAAGACAACTCCCTGGACACGTTTTATTTACCCTTCTGTACACGGTCTTTCATGAGTGGGACCACTTATCTACTTGAGCTATTTTTTTTTTTTTTTTTTTGTGAGGAGATCAGCCCTGAGCTAACATCTGCCAATTCTCCTCTTTTTTTTTGCTGAGGAAGACGGCCCTGGGCTAACATCTGTGCCTATCTTCCTCCACTTTATATGGGACGCCGCCACAGCATGGCTTACCAAGCAGTGCGTCGGTGCGCGCCCGGGATCCGAACCAGCGAACCCCGGGCCGCCGCAGCGGAGCGCGCGCACTTAACCGCTTGCGCCACCGGGCCGGCCCCTACTTGAGCTATTTTTAACCAAAGCAAAAAAAAAGCTAAGTAATACAAAGCGTTAAAATACAGCATAAAGATACAAAAACGGACATACTAATTCTAGTTAGGAATGTCATTATGATGTTACTTGTTTCAGATCCAAAATTATATTTTACCATCCACAATATTCAACAAAGAACTTAGAGGGGCCGGCCCGGTGGCGCAAGCGTTTAAGCGCGCGTGCTCCACTGTGGTGGCCCGGGGTTCCCCGGTTCGGATCCCGGGCACGCACCGACGCACTGCTTGGCAAGCCATGCTGTTGCGGTGTCCCATATAAAGTGGAGGAAGATGGGCATGGATGTTAGCCCAGGGCCAGTCTTCCTCAGCAAAAAAAAAAAGAGGAGGGGGGCCGGCCCGGTGGCGCAAGTGGTTAAGTGCGCGCGCTCCGCTGCGGCGGCCCGGGGTTCGCTGGTTCGGATCCCGGGCGCGCACCGACGCACTGCTTGGTAAGCCATGCTGTGGCGGCGTCCCATATAAAGTGGAGGAAGATGGGCACCGATGTTAGCCCAGGGCCGTCTTCCTCAGCAAAAAAGGAGGAGGATTGGCGGATGTTAGCTCAGGGCTGATCTCCTCACAAAAAAAAAAATAAATAAATAAAAAAAATAAATAAATAAAAAAAAAAAAAAAAGAGGAGGATTGGCAGATGTTAGCACAGGGCTAATCTCACAAAAAAAAAAAAAAAAAGAACTTAGATTTCTATACCTTACAGGGAAAAAACATCGGTTTATGTTCCACAGGACGCAGGAGCGTACTTTGCTGGATTGAAAGGAGATACACAATTTTCTAGCAGTTTTCTTTGTTTCTTGCCTCCTTTTGCAGTTGGCTGCAGCAATCCTCAGGGGCTGTGGACATCGTTGAGGGGGGTTTCCACCTGCAGCTTAAAACAGCAGAAACCAAAATTTAGGAAGAGAAATCTTAACCTCCGAGTAGCCCAGCCCAGCCCCCCGTGTCTCCCCGGGTGGCATTTGTGCCGCCAGAGCATCTGACACCCAGAGTCTGGTACTAATGGGGATGCATGTGTGGTGCCTCAGTTTCCCCGCCTGTCACGTGGAGGAAAACCCTGGAAGCGTCTCACAGGTTAGATGTCGGAGTTCAAGGAGGAACTGAGCCCTCAGCCCACATAAACGGCTCCATCCCCATCCTCCTCTTCCTCCTCCTCACAATTATTTTGTACAATGCATCTCTAACATAACATCATAACATGTCTTACATGTAGCATGTACGTCATGTGATTTTTTTTTTTTTTTTTTTTTTTTTTGTGAGGAGATCAGCCCTGTGCTAACATCCGCCAATCCTCCCTTTTTTTCGCTGAGGAAGACGGCCCTGGGCTAACATCTGTGCCCATCTTCCTCCACTTTACATGGGACGCCGCCACAGCATGGCTTGCCAAGCAGGGCGTCGGTGCGCGCCCGGGATCCGAACCAGCGAACCCCTGGGCCGCCGCAGCGGAGCGCGCGCACTTAGCCGCTTGCGCCACCGGGCCGGCCCCCGTGTGATTTTTTAAAATAAGCTTTCTATATTAGAATAGTTCAGATCTACAGAAAAGTTGCAAAGACCATACAGAGAGTCTTCTAAGCTCCTCACCCAGCTTCCCTGAATGTGAACGTCTTACATTCTCAGGGCGCATCTGTCACAACTAAGAAACTGACATCGGTACACTGTTATTAATGACCTCCTGACATTATTCGAATGTCCCAGTGCTTCCACGTGTGTCCTCTCTCTGCTCGAGGACCCCGTCCTCACGGGGAACCCCACTGCGTTCAGCCGTCACGTCTCCCCAGTCTCCTCTGGTCTGGGACGGCTCCTCTGTCTTTCCTGCTGCTCGTGACCTTGGCGGTCTTGGGGAGGCCTGGCCGGGCGTCCTGCAGGATGCCCCCGACCTGGGTCTCTCTGATGGTCTTGTCATGATTAGAATGGGGTTATGGGTGTTTGGGGAAGACCACAAAGGTGAGATGCCCTTCTCTCCTCGCCGTATGGGGGATCTCTGACATCCACATGACTTATCACAGCGATGTAATCTGGATCACTTGGTCCAGCTGGTGTATGAGTTTCCTGGGACTGCCGTAACAAAAGACCACAAGCTTGGTGGCTTAAAACAACAGAAATTTATTCTCTCACAATTCTAGAGGCCAAAAGTCCAACATCAAGGTGTCAGCAAGGCCACATTTCCTGTGGAGGCTCTCGGGAGGGAGCCTTCCTTGTCTCTTCCAGCTTCTGGGGCTCCAAGTTTTCCTTGGCTTGTGGCCGCATCCCTCCAATCCCTGCCTCTGTCTTCTCTGTCTGTGTCTCAGATCTCCCTCTGCCTTTTTCTTTGGGCTTTGGCTCCATCCTAAATCGCAGACGATCTCATCTCAGGATCCTTAGCCTAATCACATCTGAAAAGACTCTTTTTCCAAATAAGGTCACGTCCACAGGTTCTGGGGTGAGGACGTGGACCTGTCTCTAGGGGCCACTGTTCCACCCACTATATGTGGCATCTACGTGCCTCCACTGTCAAGTTACTCTCTTCCCCTTTCTCTACTCTGTTCTTTAGAAACAAGTCACTAAGTCCAGCCCACCCCCAAATCCTTTTGGGGCAGACGGATTTACATGTAACTTTCAGTGAATGGAAAATATTCTGTCTAGTGGATAAACCACAGCTTACTCAACCAGTCCACTGCTGTTAGATCTTTAGGTGGTTTCTGCTATTTTAGAATTGGCAACATCGCTGCAAGGCCTTGGCATAGAGTGGTTCCCTTCATTTGCAAGACCTTCTTAGTATAAATTTTCAGAAATGGATTACTGAGTTGAAGGGCATAAACACATTTATGGATTTTGAGACATACTGCCAATTTTTTTTCCCACTTATAAGGAACTGTATGGGGCCAGCCCCGTGGCTTGGCGGTTGGGTGCGCGCGCTCCGCTGCTGGCGGCCTGGCTTCGGATCCCAGGCACACACCAACGCACCGCTCCTCCGGCCATGCTGAGGCCGCATCCCACATACAGCAACTAGAAGGATGTGCAACTATGACATGACTATCTACTGGGGCTTTGGGGGAAAAAAAAATAAATAAAATTATTAAAAAAAAAAAAAAGGAACTATATGTCTACTAGTTTCACCACAACCTTGCCAGCATTGGGTTTTACAATTTTCCCTACTTTTTTTTTTTTAGTGGAAGGTAGGGTATTTTTGTTAATTTGATAGATGCCTTGGTCCACACTCTTCAGGTTTTTGCCATCAGAAATACAATTTAAACTGGACTGAAAAAATAGGAGTATTGGTTCAAGGGATAAGGAAGGATGAGGATTTATGAAGCATCAGGTACAGCTGGATCCAGGATTAAACAGGGCCAAGCCTCTGAAGTGGAGAGATGGCCATGTCTATAGCTGACTCACGTTACTCCAGCTCTGCAATTCCAGAACTGTCCCAGGGAAGCCCTCTGATCAGTTGAGCCTGGTCATGTGTTCATGAGGGGGGAGGAGGAACTCTGCCGACAGCCTCAAACAGCGGCCCATGCAAAGTCTCATGTTTTTACTCCTACAGGTCAGAGTCGAGAAGGCTTAAGTGTGCAAATGAGCAATTACAATGTGGCACAAAGCAGGTAATGATGAAAATCAGTGCAAGGTACTGAAGTTCAAAGTATAAGAGAGGGTAGGGGCCGGCCCAGTGGTGCAAGGGGTTCTGTGGCGGCCTGGGATTCACCGGTTCGGATCCCGGGCGTGCACCGACACACCGCTTGTCGAGCCATGCTGTGGCGGCGTCCCATATAAAGTAGAGGAAGATGGGCACGGATGTTAGCTCAGGGCCAAGCTTCCTCAGCAAGAAGAGGAGGATTGGCATCAGATGTTAGCTCAGGGCTGATCCTCCTCACAAAAAAAAAAGTATAAGAGAGGGAATAATTAGATTGGGGGGGGCAGTCATTGAAGAGAACCTGCATTACTGCAGGTTCTGCGCTAATTAGCGCTGATTTCCAGGGACAGAGTCCAAACTCCAAGTGGATTAAGCAATAAAGGACAACTTCTTGGGCTTATATAAGTGGAAAGTCACACCTTACGGCTTCAGATATGGCTGGATCCAGGGGCTAAAACCCTGCCTCCCTTTCCACCAAGTAGCTCTTATGTATGCTAGATTCAACCTGCAGAAGATCAATCCTGATTTTCCAGAAGATCAATTCTGACAGCACTGGGCCGTCACTATCCCACTTTTAACAACCTCCATGGAAAGCGCTCTTCTCCCTCCTAGCCCTCAGTGTCCCTCTCAAGAGAGATTCTAATTGGTTTTGGTTGGTCACATGCTCATCCTTTAACCAATCACTATGGCAATGGAGAACTCGGATTGGCCACCCCTACGTTGAAAGGGCTGACAAAAACTGCAGTGACTGCAGTCCGCCACACGGGGTCAACCAAGCAGAGTTTTCAAGGACGGATAGGAGTTTGTCAGTTGGGCAAAAAGAGAAAGACTTTACACACAGAAAAGTCTAGAAAAGTCAGAAAGAGGTGAAGCAGCACGCATTCCCTTCCTACTTCCACCACCGTGTTGATGCTGGGACACTTCATGTTTCCCAATTTCTGTTGTTTACATCAAGTGGCCTTTACCCTTGGCAGACAAGACTTGGCTGGTCACCCTGATCCCTCCGACCGGGTTGGTAGATCACTGTTGGCCACTTGCCAGCATCCTGCACCGATCCCAGACCTCGCCAGCTCCCCTGGGAGCAGCCCTAAGCCAGTGATTGACACGACCTGGAGAATGAATGCCCCAGCTGCCCTGACCTTGGGAGGCACCACCAGGGGACACAGCTCTCACACCATCTCCCTGAGGTCCCCAGGTGGACTGACTCCCAGTTACCTGCTGCATAGCCCACTCCTGGGTGCCCCCTGCAGGAATCTTTCCCTCCCTGTCTCAGGTCTCACCCCCTAGTGGGGGCTTCCGGGGGTCACCCGCTGAGTACACTGTGTGCCCTCGAGTCCTTATCTCAGGGTCCGCTTGTGGGGGAGGGGGAACCCCAAACTAAGACATGAAGGACAACTGTTGGTCCAGGACTGCCGGACCAACCGGCTGCCTGGCCCCTTATGCCGGCTCCACGTGTGGTCAATCCACGCAGCAGCCCTGGTTGGTGGAGATCATTATTCCTGTTTCTATGGAGAAGGGAGAGGGAGGAACACGCCTGAGCTCTCAGCTCCTTCATAGCAAAGCTGGGCACCCAGGCCCTGCTCCCCTCACCAGCTCCTGGAGGGTGGGTTTTCGTGCTCACACCTGTTTGCTGGGAGGTGGCTGGGCCTGTGGGTCCATCCTTTTCCACCCAGGCCTCTGAGGCCCGATACAGGAGACTCTTATTGAGACGCTGAGCATCAAGGGTTCCCCAGCCGGCTCTGAGAGGCAGAGGGTCTTTTCAGCTGGAAGAAGCTGGCCCTGGGCTTGGTAAGAAAGGGTTTCAAGGCAACGCTGACACTCAGGAGGCCGGGAGAAGGGTAGTCACTGGAGGAGGGCACCTACTGCTCATTTACAGGCCCGAAGGTCAAGGCCGAAGAAGGAACCCTCATGGTCACCCAACTGGGCCTCTCCTGGGAATTTAGGCTGCCATTGTGCTCACAAGTGTGTGAAACTACATGCACGGTCGCCTAGGAGAAGTGAACTATTCAAACAAATGTCATCTATGTTGGAAGGAATCATAGCTAATGCTTGATGTAGTAGGCTGAGTAGTGTCCCCTAAAAACATACATCCTAAAAAGTCTTACATGAGGCTGGCCCGGTGGCACAGTGGTTAAGTGTGCGTGCTCCGCTTCGGCAGCCCAGGGTTCACAGGTTCGGATCCTAGGCGCCTACCGACGCACCGATTATCAGGCCATGCTGTGGCGGCATCCCATATAAAGTAGAGGAAGATGGGCATGGATGTTAGCAAAAAGAGGAGGACTGCCATCAGATGTTAGCTCAGGGCTGATCTTCCTCACACACACAAAAAAGTCTTAGATAAGTTCTAACATAACATAGGTAACATAGATAAGTTCTAACCTCTGTACCTGGGAATATGACCTTATTTGAAATAAAGTCTTCGCAGAGTAATTAAGGATCTCAAGAGGAGATGATCCTGGATTTAGGGTGGGCCTAATAAGAGAAAGGAGTGTCCTTATAAGAAAAAGAGAGGAAGATGCGAGACCGAGACACAGAGCAGAAAGCCATGTGAAGACAGAGGCAGTGAGCAAAAGTGATGTGTCCACAAGCCAAGGAACTACAAGGGTTGCTGACAACCCCAGAAGCCGGGAGAGAGGCCTGGGATGAACTGTCCCTGAGAGCCTCCACAAGGAACCAAGCCTGCTCAAACCTTGATTTCAGACTTCTGAATCAAGTTCTACTGTTTTAAGCCACCCAGTTTGTGGTATCCGTTATGGCAGCCCAAAGAAACCAACACATTTGCCTATTTCTTTTGTTTACCTCTGTCTCCTCAATGGGCCCCTGGGTGCCAGGAGGGCCAGGAGTCCTGTCAGGCTTGTTCACCTCTGTGTTTCCAAGAGCAGGCACCTAGTAGGTGTGCAATAAATACTGCTCCCCCGTGTATTAAGTGCTCAGTATGTGCCAGACGCTGTTCCAAGTGCTTTTACATGGCTTAACTTGTTTCCTCCTCACTTCAACCTTCTAGAGCAGACACTATTATTACACCCATTTTACAGGGGGGCAAACTGAGGCTCAGAGGGGCACAGTCGGAATTCCAACCTACCAAAAGACGTGCTTTGGATAAAGATCAACTACAATAGTGAGAAACAGAAGAGTAAGAGCCCGAAAGGAGACATCAGGCACATCCCAATAACCACGGAGCCTCGATTTCGCCACTTGCAAACTGGAAGCAATATCAAGCTTTGCCCAAAGCGTGGAGCCCAGATCAGCAAGGGATTCACTTGCGCATGCGCCCTTACTCACATGCCCTCACGCGCCGGAGCACGCTGCTCCGCCCCCTTTTGCAGCACTCACCGCGACACTTTACGGCCCTCTTCTCCTATTCCTCCAGCGAGAACACGCCCCGCCCCGCCCCTCGTGCCCAGCAGGCCCCGCCCTACTCCGCGTGGATTGGTTGTCCGTCTCTCGAGTCCCGTGCTGACTGGCTCGTGTCGCTGCCACTCCCATTTCAGCCTTGTGGCGCGCGGTCGGGTGGCTACCGGCGGGCGCGTGAGCGGCGGTGGCAGGGCGGCGGAAGTGGCCTGCGAGCCTGGTGCCCGCCGACACCATGGTGAGGGCAGGGTGACGGCGAGGACTCGCCGGGAGGCAGGGGACGTGGCCGCCGGGGGCCCTCGGGGCGGGCGCTGGGGCAGGGGCGACGTGGAGCGAGCGTGCATCTGGGCTTCGAGTCCTGCCCCCCGGCCCGAGCGAGGAAACTGAGGCCGGAGAGGGCAGAAGGGCTCTCCCAGGCCGCCTAGCACGTCAATCTCGGGGGACGTAGGGCTGGGGGAACGTGCAGTCATAGTATAGAGGCCTAGCCGCAGTCTTCCCATTTTGCAGATGGGTAAACTGAGGCCGGAAAAGGAGCGGACCCGCCGAAGTGCCGGGTGAATGCAGCAGAGTGAGTTTTTGGGCGAGGAAGTGCCTTTGAGTGCATCCGACCCAGTCTAACCGCATACGTTGGAAAGCTGGAGCTCCAGGAAGTAGGAGGCAGGTCTGAGTTCTCAAATTAAGCCGGGGCTTAATTTCAGGGCTTGCAAGGCCTTTAGAGTGTTAGTAGCATAATCTCCTATGCTTTTCATTTCCAGGCTGAAAAGCAGACCCAGAGAGGGAGTTTGCTTCTCTTAGATCACACAGCATGTCATTCCAGGGGGAGAGGGGGCATTTTGAGCCAGGGGTGGACTAACTGCCCCCTCCCCATTCACAGAAGGAAAAATTGAGGCTCTGACAGGAAGCCTCTCCAGGACTATGCTGCTCATTGGTTGTGGAAGTTCTGGATCTAGGCCAGAGAGTGCCTGTGTCCCCAGTGTATAGAAGGGAAACAGAGGCCCAGGCAGAGGACTTCAGAGCTGGGCCTTCTGGGAGAGTGCCTGGCCCGGCAGCACGGAGTCACTCTGGGACGGTTGCTGCCGGGTTCTCAGAGCCAAAAGTTAGTGAAGGTTCTCCATAAATCCTGCCAGCTGGTGTAGGAATTCAGAGAAGTGAGTGGGTCGCCTTCTGCTGAAAGGCAGGGTTGGCCTGAGGGAATGGGCAGAAGCAGAAGGATCCCTGTTTGTTAAGCTCCATGGAGGCAGGATCTTTGTCTTTATCTCTGGTGTATTCCCAGAGCCTAGAACAGTGCCTGTGCTAAGTACAGACTCATTTCTTCAGCCTGAAGAATGTCCAGGAGTGGACAAGAGAGGACACACTGCCAGTTCCTTGTGGTCAGGGCCGGGCCACAAGCAGGAGTCTGGGTGTGTGTGTGGCGGGGGGTGGGAGGGGGTGGTCCAAGACGGCTTCCTGAATTGGAAGCCTCAGGAAGCCATTGGGTCTGGATTGGTCTAGACCTGAGAACCAGACCCCAGACGCTCTGAGAAAGCCCAGAGAAAGGAATTCTCTGTCCTGAAGCTTTTCCCACCTCCAGATGTGCCCGTCTTCCCTTGAACTGGGTGTCTGACGTGTCCCGTCTCCCTTGGCACCTTGACACGTCTTCCTCTTTCCCATGGAGTTTTAAGTTCTCTGGGATCCTTCCCTTCCTCTCGCCTCTGCTTCCAGCCCAGTGTGGGGACGAGGATGTAGAAGAAGGCAAGACAAGGCCACTGTCCCAGGCCGGTGCAGCCTTGGAGGGCTGTCCCGATGCCACCCCTCCCCCTCGGAGCCTCTCCATTCCTTCTCTGTGTGCTGGGCAAGTATCCCACCCACCCCACGTGCCTCCCTGGCAGCACACGCATTTCCCTTGTGTATTTGTTCAGCAAATATTTACTGAGTCCCTCTCGCGTGCCTGGCCCTGAGCTTGGTGCTGGACGGAGTCCACACCCTCTGAGTTTTCCAGTCCAGCAGGAGGCTTGGTGTTCCAGTCTAGCCAGGGAGACATAATAAATAAACAAGATAATTAGAGACTGGCTATGGCCTATAATAGAAACGGCAGAGGGCGGCCCAGGTGGAAACCTTGTTCCCTGGATGGGGTTATTATGAAGGCCTGGCCAAGGGAGGTGACGTTTGAGCAGCCACCAGCCTAGGGGAGGGAACCGCAGGAGCAAAGGTCAGGCGGCAGGAACAGGCGTGGCGTGTGAGAGACAGGGTGGGCCATTGTGGCTGGAGCTATGTCAAGCCTGGCCTGGTGGCCTGCCTGGAGAGGGGGAGTGCAGGGAAGTCGGGAGGGTGGGGCAGGCGCTGGTCCTGTCTGTGTCTCACGTCTTCTCAGCTGCTCTGTGGCTGGGGCACTGCCGGCGACAGAGGAGGCTGTGGGTCCTCCAGGGCTGTGCCGCCAGTAGCTGGGACAAGGTGGTGGCCTGAGAGAGGCTGTCACCAGCCTAGAAGCTGTGTGTGGCTTAAAAGGACGCCTGCCGGTCCCCCGCTGACAGCCATCAGCCTACTTTCATGGCTTTACCAGGACCTTGCTGTGTGTCCCCGGGCAGGTCCCTCTGCCCTGGCTGCTGGGACCTCATCTAGAGGGCCTTGGCTGTACTGCTCCAACCCTCATCCACCTCTCAGCGCTGAGTCCGTCTTCATTCTCGCCTTCCACTGCTGACCTGGCCCTGTCCCCTCTCCAGTGATCTGGGCAGAGGATCTAAGCGTGTCATCACCCTGGTCCAGATTCCTGTTTCAGACACGAGAAAAGAGGCTTGCCTGGGATAGCCGGCAGTTTCTCTGTAGTACAGGCAACGTGGGCACGTGGCCCCTGCCTGTGAGTGTGGGCCTCCTGTTCCTCCTCCGTGGCTCGCTGCACCCAGGCCATGTCACATGGATGCATTCCAGATGAGGGCCGGAGCTGCCGGTGCCACGTCAGGCCCCAGCCTGCCTGCCCGCCCTCCTCAGAGCAGCGGCCCCTTCTTATCTCGGCCCTCCAGGAAGCCAGTGCAGGAAGTGGGCTTGGGCCTGGCTTCCTGCCGGCCTGGACCTCCCTGGTTGGCTCTTCTCAGGGAAGGGCCATGGGATGTGGGATTCCCCGCCAAGTGCTGCCATGGGGAGCCACCCTATGGAGTTGAGGGCCACTTCCAGCCTATCCATGGCGAGGCTTTCCAGTTCCCACCACCTGGTACCCAGCCATGAGGGCGGGCGGACTCCCCTGTAAAGAGCTTCTGGGCGGCAGGCCCGCTCAGAGTCGCCAGGGCAAGGGGTGGTGAAGCCGTGGTCCTCCTGGAGGCAGGTTCTCATCTTCGGGGCCCTCGGTCCTGATCCTTCATCAGGCAACACTGGATGGGCTGTCACTGGATCCCAGATCTCAGCACTGCCACCTGAGTCTCGCTCTGGAGACCCAGAGTATAGGTCGTTACTTGTGTTCCCGAAATGGAAAGAGCTGATTTTTTGCAGTTATTGTTGTTATGTAAGGAAATTCAGCAATGATGGAAAAAGAAATATCTCGAAAGCTCACCTTGTCTAGGTGAGTTTTAAAAGAGATCATACCTTATCTGCCATCACTTGTGGTAACCACAGGCTTTTTCTGGAATGTTTCTTCCCCCTCACCTGGTGAATTCTTCTCTCTGAAAATCCAGCTCAGATGTGGCCCCGGTTGGGGTGGACTCCCCATCATGCCTGGCTGAATCACTCTCGGTCCAGTCGGGGCTACCCTCTGAGGCGTGGGCTCAGCAGAGCTGGCTGTGGACAGATGGGGCCAAGCCAGGCTCTGTCTCCTGCTAGCTCTAGTGTTGGGCAAGTTCCTCAGTCTCTCGGCCTCAGTATCACCATCTGTAAAGTGGGCGTGTTAATAACCATATATGATGCTGAAAATGAAAGGCCTAGGGCTGCATGTATGCACACGGATGCCTCAGAGACGTCTGCTGAGCAAAGAGCAGAAGGACGTGTATGCTGAGATGCTATGGATAGGCCTGGAGGGCTGCACCCTGGCCTCTCAGGGGTGTGCCTATATGCAACACGAGTTAGAAAGCAGTGCCCGGAGTGGTCAGCGCCGGGACCAGGTGGGGGCCGCCTCTGGGATGGGGTGGGGGCTGTTTGAACACTTGCTTTCCTAAACTGGGAGGCAGGTGTCTGTCTGGGGCAGGCAGGGTTAGGAGAATGCATTTTCTGTTGGGACGAGGGATGTGCGCTCCCGCACCCCAGCGCTGAGGTGTCCCTCAGATCCCGGGGACTGGAGGCCCAGCCCTGCCTGGAGGCCGGGGCTCCCGCGCTGGTTGAACAGACAAGTCACGTGCCTATATTTGCCTTACAGCTGCCCTTGTCGCTGCTGAAGACAGCTCAGAATCACCCCATGGTGAGTGCCTGCAGTCTAGGACAGCGAGGGTCCGAGGGGCCAGCCGACCCTGCTCCCTGCCTGTCCACGAGGCAGCCTGTTCTCTCCTCCTTCTCACGTGTGTCAGGACCCGGGTCCTTTCTGCCGCTTATACAAGTAACCCAGGCTTGAGTTACACGGGAAGTGGAGCCCCTCTTCATTAATCCCAGCAGCTCACCCCGTTCTTTGATAGACGCATGTCCAGACTTGCAGCATGTATGTGAACATGAACGTGATTTTTTTAAACACAGATGGGGTCACTTGAAACACATTGTTCCCTCAAGTACCTTTGTCCTTAATGGCACACTGTGGTCTCTGTCCATATGTTCTGTTTTCTTGTTTTTATTATGTAATTCACATAACATACAATTCAACCTTTTTTTTTATTTTTGTGAGGAAGATCAGCCCTGAGCTGACATCCATGCCAATCCTCCTCTTTTTGCTGAGGAATACTCGCCCTGAGCTAACATTGCTGCCCATCTTCCTCCACTTTATATGGGATGCCACCACAGCATGGCCTGACAAGGGGTGCACCAGTGCGCACGCGGGATCCAAACCCAGGCTGCTAGCAGTGGAGCACGTGCACTTAACTGGTAGGCCATGGGGCCGGCCCCCAATTCAACCTTTTAAACTGAACAATTCAGTGGCATTTGTATATTCACAATGTTGTACAACCACCACCTCTATCTAGTTCCAGAACATTCCCATCACCCCAAAAGGAAACCCAATCCCCTTCCCCCAGCCCCTGGCACCCACTAACCTGCTTTCTGTCTCTCCGGATTTGCCTGTTCTGGACACTTCCTGTAAATGGGATCACACACTATGTGGCCTTTTCTGTCTGGCTTCTCTCTCAGCATGAGGTTTTTGAGGTTCATCCACGGTGCAGCGTGTGTCAGAGTTTCAGTCCTTGTGGACGAATGACATTCCATTGTCTGGGCAGACCACATTGTGTTTATCTGTCTGCTGATGATGGACGTTTGGGTTGTTCCAGCTTTCTGGTGATTGGTGACTATTTTGGGTGCTGTGAACGGTTGTGTACATATCTTTGCATAGATGTGTGCCTTTGTTTCTCTGGGGCAGATACCTGAGTTGACTCTTCTCTACACCTCAGCCTTTTTCTAGCAACAGCATATCTTCAGAATGGTGTGCTACTTATGTGTTTTCCCAAAACACATCAAAATAGACGAGCAACTATTGCAGTGAAAACCAGTGTTTGCAGACCACCACAGCTCACGCATGTGCCCTCAAAGGGTGCCTGCCCCTGGGCCAGCCCCGTGGCTTACTGGTTAGGTTTGTGCGCTCTGCTTCAGCAGCCCGGGGTTCTCGAGTTTGGATCCCAGGTGCGGACCTACACGCCGCTCATCGAGCCATGCTGTGGCAGTGTCCCATATATACAGTAGAGGAAGATAGGCATAGATGTTGGCTCAGCGACAATCTTCCTCAGCAAAAAGAAGAGGATTGGCAACAGATGTTAGCTCAGGGCCAATCTTCCTCACCAAATAAAAAAAAAAAAGGGCACCTGTGCCAGCCTGGCGCCTGGCCACCCTGAATCAGTGGCCACCCTGAATCAGTGGCCACTGTTACCCTAACCTCACTCATTCCTTTAAAGATTTGTGGTGTGATTGTTTGTTTTCTCTTTTTCTTTTTTGCACAAAAAAAATGGTTTCATTGTAGAAAGTCTAAAATCCCCAGCAAAGTGTACAGAGGAAGCAGAACATGTCACCTGTAAGACGGGCCACTGGGGTCTAGGTGCTGCAGGCTGTGGCCACCGGGTCCCGAGAGGAGCTGAGGATGGGTCCGAGTGAGGCCGAGATAGTGGTGGCCAGCTCTTAGGGGCAGGGCTGCACCTCTTGGGGCCCACAGCTGACTTGGGGCCCGTTCTCTCCAGTTGGTGGAGCTTAAAAACGGGGAGACATACAACGGGCACCTGGTGAGCTGTGACAACTGGATGAACATCAACCTGCGCGAGGTGATCTGCACATCTAGGGTGAGCGCCCCGTGCCCCGGGGTCTGTGCCCGCCGCCTGGGGGCCCTTGGGTGGGCTGGTCAGGCGGGCAGAGGGCGTGGGGGCAGCATGGCCGTGAGTGCGCCTGGACCTGGGGCATACTGAGCCTCAGCATCCTTGCTTCCTAGTGGGGTGGGGTTGTCCCTCAGCCTAGCACAAGTTGGCCTTCTAGGGGTGGGGCTTGTGGGAGGGGTGGGGTCCAAGTCCCCCTGTGTCCTGGACTTGTATCTGTGGGGACGCTGCCCAGGCGGGTGCTGAGCTGCTCGCTGGCCTCAGCTGCTGTGTGTCTGTGGGTGCCACCCCGACCAGGAAAGACTTAGGCCTGGGGGCACTCCCGGCTATGAATCCCTGCTGCAGGCCCACCCCTCCTCGCCAGCCTCTGCTACCTTCCGTCCCGGCTATGGACGGGCCCTGGGGGTGTGGCCGATGGGGTGTCCAGGCCACTAGGGGGCGAGGGCAGCCCCGTGGCCTGTGGACCAGGAGGCTTGTTTACCTCCTGAGGCCTGAAACCAGGAAGTGCAGGACCAGGAGCATCACTGGGCAGGCCAGGGCTGAGGGACAGTTCCCTGGGGTCACGGCCTTCCCCACTTGAGGATGACCCACAGAGCGATGAGGACGAGGACAGTCGTGAAGGCAGGGCTCCCTCCCGCTAACCTGTGCCAGGCTCTGCTAGAACTTTCCTTCCACCTTGATTCTAGTCTCTGTCTCCCTGCCAGCAACAGTCCCCCCATAGGGAGGAAGCAGCTGGGGGGCCCAGCCAGACCGGGGCTGCCTTGAGCCCGTGGGCAGCGTGCCCCCAGGACTCATCACACTAGAGTACAGCAGAGCCCGGGGCAGCCACCCTCGGCCCTGCTCTGTCCTGGACAGTTCACACCCCCACAGGTAGACAGGTGGGCCTGACTCCCTCCCCTCACCTGTGCGGTTCTGGGACCTGCTTCTTGTGACGGGACGTCATGGGGGGCCTGCCTTCCTCACCAGCCTGCTAGAAGCTTCCTCCTGGTTTTCATGCTGCACTCCCAGCAGTGAGTGTCTCGGTGGTTCCAGTGTGGCTGGAGCAGACAGTGCCACAGTGCATAGCCCAGCACATGTCCTTCTGCACCTGCCCAAAAGGTCTGTGTCTGCTTCTAGGACCTGTAAGTAAGCACCGGGTCTCAGGGTGAGGTCAGTCTGGCCTCTGTGACCAGCCGAGACTGGGCAGGCCCCCTCCCTGAGCTGGCGGTTGGGAGGACCGGCTGGTATGAGGTTCACATTCACTCAGGTGGTCCGGCCTCCTCATCTGTAAACAGGCGAGAGCAGCCTCTCCCTCCCTCGGGCAGTGGGCGGCAGGATGCAGGGACCCTGGGAGCAGAGAAACCGCGGAAGAGCTAGGGTTGGTTGGGAGGCACTTAGCTTAGCCTGTCGGCTGCCACTACAGAAAGCAGAGGAAGCCCTGGTTCCCATGGGGAGTGTGCTGAGCCCAGCCTGTCCTTGGCTGAGGGAGAGCCCAGCGCTGAGCGTCCAGCCCCAGCCCTGGGCTTCCGTGGAATCATTCTGTTTCTGTCTGGCTGTACTTTGCATCCCATGGACTTGGCCCCCTGCCTACCCTTTCTGGGAGAGGAATCCCCTGAGGCCTCGTGGGGTTCCTATGTGGGTTGGGGGCTCATGCGTGTTCCTGGGAAGAGTCAGCTCCTGAACATTCTGTTTGTCCCGCTGAGCGCCTCCGCTGGGCCGGACCAGACCGGCCCAGGCACTGCTGACGAGTGTCATGCAGGAAGACTAGGGGTTTCAAGGAGGTTGGCAGGCAAGGCCTGAGGAGGGCCAGAGTTATCTGGACAAGGAAAGGTGGGAACAGCGTGTACAAAATGCTGGGGGCAAAAAGCCCATGGTGTGTGTTCCAGAAGGTTCCATCTGGAAGGTGTGTTGAGGGCTGAGAGAGGGCAGCCAGGGTGGGGCTGGACTTTGGGCCCTCGGGAGCCGCACTGAGGAGTTTAGACTTCATCCTTGGCCAAGGGGGCCCTGATTGGGTTTTAAGCAGGGAGATGTCTTGGTCTGATTTCTAGGGCCGTAGGGGAGGAGAGGGCTGCCCAGGCCTCTGGCTCAGGGCATCGGGGGTGGGGCTGGGGAACTAATCTGATGGGCGAGGCCCTGAGCTCCTGCCCAAGTGAGGCCTGAGGGGGTATGGGGGGCGGGTGCTAGTCACAGGGTGTGTGGGGGGGGGGCGGAGGCAGCTGATGTCCTAGGAACGAGGGCTGGTGTTGCTTGGGAGTCTGCGACTTTGCAAGCCCCTTCGTTTCCCCAGCCTCCCTTAGCTCGCCTGAACACTGGCCTTGTTGGGAGCTGCCCCTGGTGGGCCGCAGACCCGCTTCTCCGACCCCGCCCAGCCCTCTTCACCTGCACACAGGGTCCGTATCCTATGTCCCACTCCCAGCTCAGACCTTGTCAAGAGATACTTCTTGGATGAATGAATGAGTCAGGGCACGTAGAGAGGGTTCCAGAAGGTGGATTCTGGAGGGCTGGTGGCAGGTGGGGGGTGGTGCTGGGCCTTGGCGGTGTCTGGTACATGGGGCAGCCCCACCCCTCTCTGGCTTCAGGCTGTGGGTAACCAACCCCATTCCCCACAGAGGACAGGCGAGGACGAGGAGGCCTCCTCCCACGTGGCACACGCTGGGCAGGGCCCCGGCTCCTGCCCTGCCTGCCCGTCCTCTTGTGTGAAGGGTTGTGAGGGTCTGGCGAGATGGCGCTGGCGGGTGGCCCGACCCCGTGTCGGGTCCCGACTAAGAACTTGGCAGCGTTCAGGGCCGACGCCTGTGCAGGGGGCCTGGGCTCTGGGTGGGAACGGGCATGAGGGGGTGGGTGCCGCCCTGGCTGTCTGCACCTACTCTGCAGGGCCCCCCAGGTCGAGCCCCCTCTGCCCCCGTAGGACGGGGACAAGTTCTGGCGGATGCCCGAGTGCTACATCCGGGGCAGCACCATCAAGTACCTGCGCATCCCGGACGAGATCATCGACATGGTCAAGGAGGAGGTGGTGGCCAAGGGCCGGGGGCCGCGGCGGCCTGCAGCAGCAGAAGCAGCAGAAGGGCCGAGGCATGGGGGGCGCCGGGCGAGGTAGGCCCTCCCTCCGTTCCCCGCTAGCAGGCAGGGCGGGGGGGGGGGGGCGTGTGTGTGGCTGCAGCACGTGGCTTCCGTCCCGGCTTAGTGTTGACATTCTCGTCTGGTGCCCTCACGGTGCCGTGGGCCCTGCCTCTGAACCCCCCTGCGTAGAGCTGGGGGGCATGACTCACAGGGCTCCTTTGCCAAGCAGCCGATGCTGCTGATTGCTGTCTGCCCCCACGCCTCAACCTCCCCCCCAGCTCCCCAGGGAGCCCCTTGAGCCCTGGTGGGCAGGGCTGACCCCCACCTGCCGGCCAGCAGCGGTCCTCACTGCCATAGTGGGGTAGTGTCGGCACCCATGCAGTGCCCATGTGGACCTGGGACTTGAGCCCTCATCTCAGTGCCTGCCTGTGTCTCCTGGTAGGTGCTCTGGGCACAGCACCTCCCTGAGCCTCAGTTTCCCCTCTGCAGAGAGGGTCTTGTGTCCACCTCACTGGGCTGCTCACACAGCACCCTTTCCCTGCTGTGGCCTCATTATACAAAACTGGGATCTTGTCTTTTTGATAGACTCCCTCCCCCACACCCGAGATTATAAATCTGGCATAAAATTCAATTTGTTGTGCAGGCAGCTGGGGCCTGAGCCCAGAGGCTGTCTGCCGGCCCCGCCCCTGCCCGCCTCGTGTGCTTGGAGGCCCTGGCTTTGTCTTCCCTCTCCGGGGCCTCCTGTGTGCCAGCTCAGGAGTGAGCCGAGGGAAGAGGGCGGGTGGGAGGGTTGTGAAGGCCTGGGCATAAGTGGGCTCAGGAGACTCAGGCCAGCTGAGGGCCAGGCTCTCAGCACTGGGGGCCCTGGTGCTGAGTGAGCCACCGGGAAGGGCAGGGAGGGCGGGGGAGCGGCTTGCTTGGCTCTCTGAAGAGAGGCCACGGGCCCTCAGCGGCAGGTGGAAATCCTGCAGAAGCCCCCACGTGCTGCAGCTCCACTTGGCAAAGCTGTTCTTGCCCTGTGCGAGGTGAGGTTGGGCAGCCCCTGCCACCATCGGCCTCCATCCTCAAGGGGCCTGCTGCATGTTGGTGACAGAAGGGGGCCTATGTGCACATTTCCGTGTCCCCGTGCCACCCCAGTCCTTCCAGGACCTCCCTGAGCAGGGGGCACACCCTGTCCCCCACTACGCCCTCCCTCCAGCAGCAGTGCCACGTGCTCCCACCTCGGGCCCCACATAAATGTCCTTTGGAAACATGGCCTCACTGCAGGCTGGCAGAGATTGGAGGGCAGGAGTCCCCTGTCCCCACCCCTGGGGCTGACACAGGAACCCCAACTGTTTCTCTCCTGGGCGAGCAGATGTGGGCGGTGCAGCCCCCAGCCTCGCCCTGCTGCCCAGGTCTCTGCATTATCCTGGGATGAGTCCTCCCCTGTCCTTGTTCACGCTCCCCCCTCCTCCTGGAAGGCCTTCTGGCTTTGTCCTTCCAATGACTGTCCCCTGCCCTGGGCCCTCTCTTCCAAGAAGCCTGCGCCAAGCCCCGATGTGACTTGGTGCCAACCTCTGTCCTCCTGGTCTTGTCCTTTGTCACACTGAGAACGTTCTGAAGCACCACCCATGCCTGGCCCTGGTCAGACGCTCCTTCCCAGGTTCTCAGCCCATCCTTCCCACCAGAGGTGTGACTACCGCCCCCACTTTACAGAGGGGGAAGGGTCCCCAGTCTGTGTCTATAGTGGGGCCTCCAGGCCCAGCTCCACTGCAGCCCCCACTCTGTCCCACAGGTGTGTTTGGCGGCCGGGGCCGAGGTGGGATCCCGGGCACAGGCAGAGGTCAGCCGGAAAAGAAGCCGGGCAGACAGGCGGGCAAACAGTGAGCCGCCTCTCCACACCCGAGAGACTGAGCCGCCAGCACCACCATCGCTGCCACTGGCATCTGCTCCCACCCCCAGGCCTTCTTTCTGCTCGCCAGGTCACCAGTCTGTCAGAACAACTCAACCAAGATAAGAGGCCACTGTTGGGGGGGCCCCCCCCGTGCATTTTGTGATCTTTTTTACGTAAAGTCCCTTTTTTTTTTAGCCAGCGTTTCTACAGCTGGAAATGTTACTCCGTGCTTCTGGTTTTGAAAAGTCACAGCTGACTTGATTCATGGAAGATCCTGTGTTTAATGCATCCTTAAAGCCGTCACTCTTGTTTTAAGGGCAGGTGTATTCCCAACAGGTTTGTTTTGCATTTTGTGCCGGATTCCCATGTGGCAAACAGACAAGAGGTTTTTATTTTAAGCTCTTTGCGCTGAGGTTGACAGCCTCCGGAGTTTCCTGAAATTGCCTTTTCAAAACAAATCCAGACAAACCGATGCCTCAGAAGCTGTTTCGGGGACATCACTGGGTCCTGCCGCTTCGCTCCCTCTCTCCCTGTTTGTGTTAGAAAAATAAAAACAAATACAACTACAAACTGCAAATCCCTAATTCCTTTTGAGTCCCCAGGCCCAGCTGGTGTGCAGTGTCCTCAGAAAGCACAGCCCAGCAAGAGAAGTTTCCTTTCGGGGGCTGTGGCCTGTCTCTGAGGGGAAGCATTTCGACAAGACATTGGTTCCATGTCCCTGGGCGTCCTCTTACTGGCATCTGGGCAGTGGGGGCCCTGCACCAGGTTTGCCTGTCACCCTCCCCTCTCTGTAGAGGGAGTTGATGCTGGGGGGGGGGGGGCGTGTCGGGCTGGAACCAGCGTGACACCCATGTGGCCTGGCCTTGCCACCAGCGTTCCCCCCTCTGTCCCCGTTTTGCAAGCACCCTTCACACCCCAGTTCACTGAGAGAGAAGCTGTGGCAGGTGACTGCCTGGAGGAATGCAGGAGGAAGCCTTTCAGGAGGCTCTGACCTCTCTGGGTCCTGCGCGTCTGTCGAGACCTCAGTGATTTGCCTGAGACGCTGAGCCAGCAGTTTTATAAAATGCTTCCGGTGACATGGTCTGCGGACCGATTTGACTTTTGTAAGTGAAGGGAACCGCAGGGACAGCCGGGTGCTGTGAGGGAGACAGCCGCTCCAGCCAGTTCCCACGGATTCTCCTAATTGTCACCGTGTCGAGACGTGCTTTGAGGGTGGTTGGAATAAAAGGCATTGTTGCCCCGAGAATCCCACTTGTTAGATCCATAAAGTGCTAGCCCAGTCGTCTCAAAGATCTCGGCTTTTACGATTTCTCTGCTGGTGCCCTGGACGCTGCCCGGGCTGCAGAATGTGGGCTCCCCGCCCCCCCAGACCCAGCGTCATCCGTGCTTCTTCCCCGACGCACCCCTCCTGGGGCCTGCTGCCACCTGAATCCTTGTCTAGTGACAAAGCAGCACTTGGGCACGGGTTGGGAACGGGGGCGTGGGGTCCGAGAGGAACTTGGGAGGTCTCGAAAGTCAAGGCCTTGAGAACCCACCCCCCTCGGCAGAGATGTGGGCGGTGGTCTCAGGCAGGGTGGACTGTGCGGGTCGGGTGGCCGCGCTGACGGGGGCGAGGGGAAGAAGGGAAGGACCAGTGGGGAGGGAAGGGGTCGTGTTCACAGCCCCCGCATCGCCCTGGACGCAGAGGCCATAAAGGCCTCTGGGGAGCTGCCTCCCTGCCGCAGGTCACCTCTGTCGGGTGTGGCTTTGCGGAGATCGGGGCCTCCGGGGTCAGGTGTCCTGCGCGGCGGCGAACTGGAAGCCTTTGGAGGCCCCGCCCCTTCCTGCTCGGCGCGGCGGGGCTTTCTCCTCCCCTCGGAGCTCTGGCCCGAGGGCGCGTTCCAAGACGTCGCAGCGCCCTGGCGCAGTCCGGGCCCTCGGTCGCCTGCGTAATCCCGGCTCCCCCGCCCCGCCGGACGCGCCCGGCCCCCTGCTCGCCCGCCGGTGACGTGAGCCGCCTCCCCCACCCCGGCCGCTTAGGTGCCCTGGGCTTCCGGAAGGTTCCATCCCCCTGAGCTGGGTGTCGGGACAGTCCCGTTTTGCACTCTTCCTGGTTGGTTTCAAGAAACCAGCCTCTGCTCTCTCGACAAGAAGAGAAACCAAAAGCGGCAGCCCGGTTCCTAAACGCGGGGCCTCGATCTTTCTGCCCCTGTGCTGGGGCGTCAGCTGACTGGTGCGTGACCCCGTGCTGCCTTAACCTGGGTGCTTCCCACAGGCCAGCCTCGATGGTCCCACCGCCTGGACCTGGGGCCAAGACTTCGGGGCCGGGGATGCAGCGGGCGGCGTGGGAGGCGGCTCCGTTCTTTCCCGCGTCATCGCCGCCTGCAAGCGCCTCGGCAGCATTCCTCCTTCCTCCCCGCCGCGGGCCTCCCCTGCCGCTCCCTGCGAGGGCAGCAACGCCCGAGGCCCTGCCTGGGCCCGCCGCCCCCCTCCTCGGGGCAGGCGCGATGGCGAGTGTCCTCCCCACCCCGCCAGCTGGACCCTGGGGCCCGCATGTCCTGACGTCAGCAGCGCCTGTCCCGGTGTCCTCTGCTGCCCCTCTGTCGACAAAGGGCTGCTTGGCCGGTGAGGGGTATGGAAGGGGGCCTGATGTCCACTCAGAGGACCTCAGTGGGAGAAGCCGCCTGCCACAACGGGAGCAGAGCACCATCCCAGGGTGGAGGGGACTGGGGCCACAACCCTGTCTCAGGAGCTCAGTGCACTGGGCAGAGTCCTGCCCTGCGGCACTTCCTTTCCACAGCACCAGCCAACAATCTGCCTGCATAAAATGTGGAGAAGAAAGCAAGAGTGGGGAAGGGAAGCTGTCAGGGAGGGCCAGAGTGACATTCGAAAAGGGCTTGAGGGAAGCCAGGGAGCCAGCCATCTGGGGATGAGTGTTCCAGGCCGGAGGCGGAGGAGAACAGCCCGTGCAAAGGCCCTGCGTGCAAAGAGTGGTGATGGGAGCAAAGTGAGGGGGCAGGAAATGGGGCAGGTGCAGGCCGTGAGCAAGATGAGAAGCCACAGAGTGTTTTGGAACAGATTGGGTAAGGGTGGAAGCTAGGAGACCAAGAGGAGGCGGTGCTGGGGGCTGAGCCCAGTGTGGAGGCCTTGGAGGTAGCAGGACAAGAGGCGCGAGGGCCCAGGCAGACGGGCTTTCAGTTCCCAAGAAAGCCCAGGGTGCTGGAGTGGGACCTTTCCACAGAGTGGAAAGGAGGCTTCACTGAGGGGGACATGGTGGAACCAGTCCTGAAGAACGAGAAGCCACTCAGGGAGGGCATAGACAGGTCAGGGGTCATCATACCCAGGTGCGTGATCCTAGCAATAGCTGAGCGTGTGCCAAGCAGCTCTCACATGCAGGCACAGAGAGGGTGAGCGACATGCCCCAGGTCACACAGTTCCAGAGCCTACTCAGAGCTCCTCCCTCTGCTGCCTCCTTGAACTTGGAGCATCCGTTACCTTCTGTGGCTCAGGTGTGTCAGGCGCAGACTCAGGAACCAGCAGGCAGTTGGGGTGGGGGTGGGGGAGGGAGCGGGCGAGGTGGGCTCCTGCTTTCAAGTTCACTCCCCTGACTGTAGCCTCAGCTGATGGACAGGGGCCAGGGCTCAGGCAAAGAAGGTGGCAAAGAAGGTAGTTTAACCCCACGGTGCCTCAGTTTCCTCACTGGTTATCAGAGATAATAGCAGACTCCCCTTCACAGGGGTTCTTGGGAGGATGCCTGGTATACAGCAAGTGCTCCATACATGCTTGAAAACATCTAAGAGTGGCGCTTCACCCAGCACCTGCAGAGTGTCTGGAACCTCACCCAGGACCTTCACCTCCAAAACCCACAGGGTCAGCATGATTGGTTCGTTGTCCCAGGGTGGCCTGGGTGGTGGTGCCACACCCTGGCCTGCGTGGTGGGCAGCGGCCAGGCCCCTGTCCTCTGTGCCCCGGAGGCCAGACTAGACGCCTGGCCCAGGCTGGTGAACGGTCACCTCGCAGGCCCCTGCTCCTGCCCTGCCTGAGGCAGCCCCTCCCAGCCTGGCCTGGCCACCCCGCAGTGACTCACCCCACCCGCCTCTGCTGGAACTGGGCACCGAAATCGTCACCCGGCTCGCGCCCGGGAGTGGCCGTGGAAATAGTTCAAGGCTGCATTCAGCGCCTAAAAACACTCGGGATGTCTTCTCCTCCCTCGTTCCCTTCTCGGTTCCTTGGAAACCGTCCCTGGAAGCACCCCCGAGGCCTGTCCCTCCACGCTGCGCCCCTCCCCTGGCAAGCTGGGCTGGGGGTGTCCCCAAGTGCCCAAGTGCGTGTTGAGGGCAGTGGGTGGCCTCCCTCCTCCCCATCGCCATGGAGAGACACAGACTCTGTTTCCCCAGAACCCTCTGGAAGGGCCCAGCCTTTTCCCCCACCCCCAGAAGTCTTGGTTCCTGGAGCGGGAGGCCGGGCGCAGCGACGCTGTGCAGGGACATCCTCATTACTCAGCAGTTTCCCTTAAGACTTAAATGGTTCTCGCCATTCCTGTTCCTGAGGCGGCTGGAAGCAGGCCCCCCCCCCCCCCCCCCCCCCCCCCCCCCCCCGCTGGACTGAATTCCATCGCTTCCCCCGCCCACTTCCTCCGGGACCCCACAGAGGTTGCAGGTCCTTCTCCCACCTCCAGGGGGGCAGACTGTCCCCGCCAAGGCACCCAAACGTCCTGCATGTCATCCCAGCCACTCAGTCTCCCAGTCACACTCCGTCCTAACCACCAAGCACCTCGACTTTTCTGGCGGAAAAAGGTGGAGGGAGCAAATGGAGACTGTGGGGTTGGCCTGCTGGGGTCAGATCCAATGTCTCTGTCACCTGAGACTAGAGGAATCAGCAGGTGCAAAGACTCCGGGGCAGGTGTGTGCTGGGCAGCTTGGAGATGCAGCCAGCTGGCGGTTATTAACTAAAGCCTATACTTTATTCAGCTTCTTTGTTTTTTTACCTAATATCCTTTAAAAAAACTGTTGAGGTAAGAGTCACTAACATAAAATTAACCATTTGAAGGGAACAATTCAGTGGCATTTAGTACCTTCACAATGTTGTGCAACCACCACCTCTACCTAGTTCCAGAACATTCGCATCACCCGAAAGAAACTCCATACCCATTCCCCCAGCCTCTGGCAACCACTAATCTACTTTCTGTCTCTATGGACTTGCCTGTTCTGGACATTTCATATCAATGGAGTCACAGACTATTTGTCCTTGTGTGTCTGGCTTCTCTCACTCAGCATGAGGTTTTCGAGGTTTATCCACATTGTAGCACGTGTCAGAGCTTCATTCTTTTTTTATGGCCGAGTAGTATTCCATTGTGTGGATGAACCACATTTTGTTTATCTTTCATCAGCTCATGAACATTGGACTATTTCTAAGGAAGTGTTTGTTGAGCGTTTACTCTGTGCCAGGCACAGTTCTAAGCGCTTAATCCCCCCACCCCGCACCATGAGGTGGTACTGTGACCACCATGCCCATTTGCCCATGTCGTTGGGGAAGTGACAGCACAGACAGGCAGACAGGCCACCAAAGGACCCACAGGCCCTCTCTTAGGTCTTCATACTCTACAGATGAGGATAGAGGCAGATAATAGGGAAACCAACAATTAAACAAGATAAATGCTAGGCGAAGACCCTAAAGGTCTTCCAGGCAGGGAGAACAGCACATGCAAAGCCCCTGAGGTGGGAATGAGCTGGTGTGTTGGAGGAAAAGCACGGGGACTGGTGTGGCTGGAGTGGAACAGGTTGAGAAAGACGGAAGGGGATGGTCGGCAGCAGCTGCAGGGCCTGGGCAGTTATGGGGAAGGGGCTGGACTGTACTCTGAGATGGAGAGACAAAGAGAGAGAGACTAAAAGAGAAGCAGGAAGAGAGAGGAGAGAGACTGGGAGCAGGAGGGAGAGAAGGGGCCTCAGCATCTCCAGGCCCGGGCCCAAGGGGCTGCAGAGGCTTCCTCCTCACCCATGTCCTCCCAGCTCAGACCCCTCTCTGATACCCTGACTGCACGGCAGGGGGCCACCGCCCTGTGTTGAGAACAACATGGGCACACAGTAGGTGTTCCATAAATGCTGAGTGGATGGATGGATGGAGGGATGGACAGATGGGTGGGGGGG
Organism: Diceros bicornis minor; assembly: GCF_020826845.1. NCBI lineage: Eukaryota > Metazoa > Chordata > Mammalia > Perissodactyla > Rhinocerotidae > Diceros > Diceros bicornis. The sequence continues at coordinate 5,948,284 of NC_080759.1, read as the reverse complement.
TGGATGGATGGGGTGAGTGGAAGGAAGACCTGGCACCAGGTCAGTACTATGAGAACATCGTCTCCCACCTTCCAGCAGGTGATCAGATGGGGGTCGGAGGAGGCATCTATCCAGCCACCCCGGGGCCACCCCAGAAGATGCCCTGGAGTGGAGGCTAGGAGTGGGGGTTGGGCAGAGTGCCTTGAGTGCAGGGGCGGGCGGCCGGGTACCAGATGTGCTACCTGCCTCTGCCTCTGAGTCACCATCACCATGGCAACGTGGGCCCTGCCGGATGCTCCTCCGGGCACATCTCTGTCACTGCAGCCAGCATCATGGCCACCTCCTCACAGGAGGCTGAGGCAGAGGGGGCGTCTGTTTTGACTCAGGCTGCAGGCAGCGCTCAAGGACCACAATGCCCGCCTCCCCCATGCCTCTCAGCGTCTGTCTCCTGAGCCATGCCTGTGGTGAGGGTCCAGAGAGGGTCCCAGGCTCTGTCTGGGAGGGGGCAGGGAACGTCCCATGGGGGGGCACTGCAGGTGTGCAAACATCATGGGCAAGGGTTGGGTGGCTGGATGGCAGGGGTGGGCAGATCTAGAGAGTGACAGGGAGATGGGCTGAAGCAGGGAGCCACAGAGGGTGTGGGGAGGCCAGGGTGGCATTTGCAGAGGGCAGAACACGGGTCCCTGTTACCCTGGGCAGCCCCTATGCCCCTTGAGCCTCCCCTGCCTCCTCTGGAACATTGGCACTGGTGGGGAAACTGAGGCAGGGAGTAGTCATAGGCTCCACCTGGGCTGGCAAGGACTCCAACTACTCCCACCCCAGCTGCTGATGACCTGGGTGCCCCTGTGATTCCCCCCCTGCCTTCCCCTTTTCTCCCCTATCCTCACCCCACTCCGAGGTTCCTCTTCGTTGCTCCTCCAACACACCATGCATTTCTACCTCAGGGCCTTTGCACATGTTATTCCAGCTTTCAGGAATACTATTCCCTGGTGCACCCTCACAGCGCCCACTTGGTCTGCAGGTGTCACGGACCCTCTGTACCCTCTAGGCCCCCCTCCTTGATGAGGTTTCTTCATAGCACTTGTCACGCCCCTCTCAGAGCCTCAGTTTACCCAACTGGACAATGGCCGTAGCCAGTGGCTGAAGGAAGGAGGATGCAGGCAGTGAAATGACAGTGTCTAGGTCCTCTCTCCCTGACCCAGAGCTGCAAGGACAAGGTGGGGACTTGGGGTGACCTACAGCTCCCTTGGCAGGCTTGACCCTCAGTTCAGGCCACAAGGCTCTGACAGGTCAGTGCTCAAGCCAGGCGGAGGCCAGGAGCCTGCCCTGGGTTGGGGCCTCCAGCTCCTGAGGTGGCCTGTGAGTCCCCTATCACCCCATACACTGATCACCCCCAGGGCCACTGTGTCCCCACCAGCCCCAGCTGTCCTGCCCTGGGACACAGTCACTCTGTCCTCATTGTAGAGATTTATAGGGTCACCTTCTCTTCATCCAAGGAGACTGAAGACTGGTTCCAGTCCCCAGCCCTAGGCTGTGGATCCCAGTGAATCCAGGGTCATGTCTCTCTACCCGTGTCTCCCTGTCTGTCTGTCCCCAGGTTGCCTCCTGCCCTCTCCATCTGGCCTCCTCTTGCCTCCTTTCTCTCTGGGTCTCTGGCTGTCTTGCCCCAGTGGACCTGGGTCCCTCCCTCTCCTGCTCTCTCTCCTTCCACCTCTACCTTTCACCCTCTCTTTATCCTGAAGTCACAATCTCTCTTTTTTCTCCCGCCCTCCTATGGGTAGGCCCTGATTAATCTGGCCTTGCCCACAACCTTGGCGCCGGCCCCTCGGCCTCGCTCTACCCATTCATCAAATGGGCTTGTCCTAGGGCCTAAAGTCCTGGGCGGCGGGGGCTTCGGCAGCAGACACTCCCTCCTCCGCTCGGGGCAGCCCTCCAGGGCCCGGCGGGGAAGGGGTTAACCGCGCCGCCCCCTCCCCCAGCCCTGCATTTAATTAGCGGCCCCGCGGGCCAGCCTAGCCGGGCAAGTGGGGGGAAGGGAGGGAGAGGGGAGAGGCCACGGGGGAAGAGAAGGGAGAAGTGGAGGGGAGGGGCGGAGGGAAGGGGGAGACGGGGGGCGGGGAGCAGCCGGGGATTCGAATCCCCCCTCGCTAGGGGTCCCAGCTCAAAACCTCCCGGCTCTCGGTTCTCGCGCCCGCCCCTCGGGGCGGGAACCCCCTCTCCCTGCCCCACCGCCACCCCCGGAGGCCGAGCCGAAGCAAATGTCAGCTCTCTCTCCATTGTTCGGTTGAGGAAACTGAGGCCCACGTAGGTGTGGGACTGGCCAGGACACAGCTCTGGCCGCCCGGCGCTCCTCCGGGCGGCGCTGTGGGATTCGTCTACGTACGGGACAACAACACAAAACAACCAGTTCGTCTCAGCCGGGCGACCCCGGGGGCTGTCGCGGCGCGGGCAAGAGCGAAGGGTGGGACGTGGGCGGGGCCCTGGAGCCCGGCGGCCCGGGTTCAGTCCCAGCTAGGCCACGCCCCTCCCCGTGCCTCAGTTTCCCCCCGTGTTTGCGCGGCGTCGGGGAAACTGGAGGGCAGAGCAGCCCACCCCGGCCCCCGCGCCTCCGCCACCCCCTCGCCGCGTTAACTCCTGCGCGGCCGCGCGAGCCCGCGAGCCCCTGCGTCTCCGCCTCCGCCCGAGGAGGGCCGGGCCGGGGACCGACGCGGACGCGCGCCCGGTCCTGGGCGGGCGCGGCCCCCGGCCCCCGCCCGCGCCGCTCCCTCCGCCGGGAACGCCCTCCCGCCGCCCTCCGAGTCCGCCCGGCGCTGACCCCTCGGGGCTGGGCGTGTCCTGTCCGGCCGGGCCCCCGCCCCCGGGGGGCTCCTGCGGCGCGGCGCGGGGCGGGACCTCTCGCCGAGCAACCGCCGTGGCCAGGTCGGGTCGCTTCCCCGTGTTTCGGAGGAGAACCGTGGAAGCCCAGCGAACCTAGAGCGGTGGCCCAGCGCGGCGGGCGCCCCTGGCCCGGCCCGGCCCGGCCCGGCTCCGGGGAGGCCCCGCCCCAGGGGAAGTGAGAGTGGCGGCCCTCCCCCGCGGCCGCACCCCTTCCTCCCGGGGAGGCGGCGGGGCGGGGAACGGGGCGGCCTCAGGAGCGGAGGGGGTCTCCCCGCCCCCACGCCCGAGGGGCCAGGGCGGCGTTTACCCGCCCCACGTGCTGGGGGCCCCCCAAGTCTGCTCTTTCCTTGGGGCTCCTTCCTAACCGACCCGGACTCGGCCTGCTGTCCCCAGCCCGGCGGCCCCGCCGGCTCCTCCCCGCCGCCTCCCTCGCTCCTCCTCCGTCTGCTCCTCCTTGGGCCCCGGGGCCTTCCCGCCGGCGGCGACCAGGGACCTGCGGCCCACAAGGCCCTGCAGGCCCGCCGGAGGCCCAGCTCCAGCTCTCCTCTGCCACCAGCCCGGGCCCCCGAGCCCTGGCTCCCCGTCGTACGGAGATGCATCTGGATTCCAATCTGCCCGCCGAAGGCTGGAGCCGGGCTCTGCTCAGAGCCTCAATTTGTCCATCTGAAAGATAGGGACAGGCGTACCTCCTTGCGGTGCTGCAGTGGGGATTCTAAGGAAAAATGTGGAGAGGAGGATTCCCATCTTGGCAGCATGGATGCATCTTCTCATTCATTAATTCACTCATCCACTACAGCATTCACTCATTCATTTAATTATTTATTCACATATTCATTGAGTCACACATTCCCCTGCTCCCCAATCCCTGGGCAGCCAGGGAAGGACGTCAGCGGCCCACAGGACCGTGGGTGGGGACAGCCCCAAGATCTGGAGGCGGAAGTGGGAGCTTCCACCTTACCAACCTGAAGCAGCCCCAGAGGCCCCATGGGGTCCCACCCCCACGAGGCTGCTGTCTGCCACCACAGCCTCCTTCTGTCCCCTGAAATGGGTCAGGACTTTGCAGAGCCTAGAGAGGAAACGGGCTGATGCTGGCAAACCCCACGCATAATACGTACTATCCTCGTGGAGGCTGGGCACACTGATGAAGCACATACCGTGTGCGGGGCCCTAGGGTACAGGAACACCCAGTGGGTCCCTGTGGCCCCTGCTGCACTCTTCTTGGCTCGTGGCATCCCGGCCTTTCATGCTTGCTGGACATTTGAACACTCGGGATCCAGGCCAGTGTGTCCCTGAGGAGGGAATGCCTAGGTTTTGCTCTTATTTCATCGTTTTTCTCTTTCCTTCTATTTATGGCAAGAGAAACTGGTTTTCTATTCCTGGTGGTAACATGAAGGTTCCCTTTTGAAATATATTTACTGAAGTAAAAACAGAAAAGGGGTCGACTTAAAGGAAAAAGAGTTACATGGCCCTAAGGCGTGCTTTTTTTTTTTTTTAAAGGGAGGCTCCCCATCTTTTTTTTTTTTTTTGGCTAACCTCTGTTGCCAATCTTCCTCATTTTTTCCTTTTTCTCCCCAAAGCTCCAGTGCATTGTTGTGTATCATAGTTGTAGAGTTGTAGCTCTTCTATATGGGATGCCGCCTTAGCATGGCTTGATGAGCGGTGCATAGGTCCAGGCCCGGGACCCAAACCCGGGTACCCCAGGCATCCGAAGCAGAGCCGGCGAACTTAACCACAACGCAACTGGGCTGGCCCCTAAGGCGTGCTTCTTCATTGTGATGGTTGTTTCCCGTCCCCGTGAGAGTACCAGCTCAGAAGGGATGAGGGATATCGGGAAACCCTCCCCCAGCACACAGGGCCAGGTGCAAAGCAGGTGATCAGTAGAGAGTGGGGGATGGATGAATGATGGTACTTGAGGTGGCCAAAAGCAAAGCAAAACCAAAACAAAACAATTTCTTTTTTTTTTTTTTTGTGAGGAAGATCAGCCCTGAGCTAACATCTGCCAATCCTCCTCTTTTTGCTGAGGAAGACTGGCCCTGGGCTGACATCCGTGCCCATCTTCCTCCACTTTATATGGGATGCTGCCACAGCATGGCTTGCCAAGTGGTGTGTTGTTGTGCACCCAGGATCCGAACCGGGGAACCCCCCGCTGCTGCAGGGGAGCACACACACTTAACCACTTGCGCCACGGGCCCGCCCAACAAATCAATTTCTAAAGTTGATCTAGTGAACTCGAACTCACCACCCTCTGATCCCCAAATCTTCTGGTTCTCCAACCCCCACCTCTGAAAAGGCCTAACTTGGGCCTGGGTATCCAGCAAGTGCACATTAAATGTACGCTGGATGAGCGCAGGGGTCCTGCCTGCCCTAAAGGGTGGGGGAGGGCCGTAGGAGAAGTTTTTTCCTTGCGCGGGAGCCCTTCCGAGCTCACTCTGTACGGTCAGTCAATCAACAAACACTGGACTGAGCGGCTCTTTCGGGCCTGCGGGAGACTGGGGACACCACAGCCTCGGAGCCGTCCACAGGCCACCGGTCCTAAAGCAGCCTCGGCCAGATGTCAGTCTGGCGCCATCAGTGCTGAAGGGGCTGACGGCGCGTCACTTTCCTCGTCTGTGAAATGGTCTGCTGAGCCTGGAAGGACCCGGTGCCGGCCCAGAGGGCAGAGCGCGGGGGCCCTCCGGGCGGCTGGAAGAACACCTGCGCGCGACGGGGGAAGTGACTGCGTTTCCCGCTCCAGGAGAGGGCGGAAGCCGGGCAGCAGGGGAGGGGCCGCCGCCTGCGCCCGAAACCTGATCCTCAGGAATGCGCCGGAGCCAGACGCGCCCCCCGCCGGAGGCCCGCGCCCCTCCCCCGGCCGCCCCGCGGTGTCCTGCCACAGGGGACGGTCCTCGCAAGCCCCGTCCCCGCCGCGCTGTGTAAACGCTGGGGACGTTCCCCACAAGCCCCCCAGCCCCGCGGGGTCCTGAGCGCCGGGCGACCATCCCCGCAAGCCTCACCGCGAGAGGCCCCCGCCGCTTCACCCCTTCTGTTTCCTGCTTAACTCCTTGATTCTTTCTTTGGGGCTTTCCCGTTTTATCAAGTAGATTGTAGGTCTCTGGATCTTCAAATAAAGACTCAACATAAAAGGAGTTGCAGGTTGTTTTAAACAAGAAAGCAATCTCCTTACGCTGAGGAGAGGCCCGAACAGCAGAGACTGGAACCCAGGTGGAGGGTGGGGAGTTGAGGGGGCTGAGTTCTTGCCAGGCATGGGCTGTGTGACCCCAGGCAGGTCACACACACTCTCTGGAAGCTGTTCTGGGAAGTGGGATAATGTCCCCCTGCTCATGGAGCTGTTGGGAGAATAAAGGTGAAAATGCAGTGTTCCGGGCTGACCCCTATTACAGCCTCCTCCCTCAATCCCACCTGCAATTCCACTGCCCTTGGGACCAATACCACCTGGGTTTCGGTGGAGGTCCTGCCACCTTTGCTTTCCTTCTCTCCCTCTGGCTTCCCCTGGCTCCCCCAATCCAGCCCCACCTGCCTCTCTGTCCTCCATCAATGTGGCCATCTGGTTTCTGCCCCAGGGCCTTTGCACTGGCTGTTCCCACTTTCTGGGACACTGCCCTCAAATTATGTCATGATTTCCTCCAACTTCTTCTTCGTTCAGCATAACCTCCTGGGGTGCACCTCCCAGATTACCCAACTCTAAAACATCCCCCACTTCACCCAGCATGGAGCGGGCACCATTTATTCTCCTGGAAGCTGTGCCTGTCAGGATCCTCCTTCAGATTGTGTGCTGGGAGGATGCGGTGCTTGTGTCATTCATGTGTGTCCGCATCACTCGGCTCACAGAGGGTGCTCAATCAATGTACATGGAAGGAATGGATGGATGGGAGTTATCCCTAGTTCATTGCACGGGAGTAGTTGATGGATTCAGAGCCCCCAGTCTCAGGGGACAAAGCAGGACACAGTGCCCCAGCTCTGTGGGGTCAGGGCTGGTTCAAAGGGAGGGGCAGGACTGGGGTGTCCCAGAGGGCTCCCTGGCTGGGAGGAAGGAGAGGGTGAGGAAGGGCATTGGGTCAGAGGGAACAGCAAGTGCACAGCAGAAGAGCCTGAGGGGCCAGGCCTTGGAAAGGAGCTGGTAGAGTCTGCCAAGCAATTCCCCACACTTAGAGGGCACTATAGGTCCTCCCCACCCAGCCCCAAGGACCTTGCCCTCCCTGGTCTGGGGCAGACAGAGCCAGGCACAGATGGTGGACAGGGCTCAGCCGGGTGGAAGGGGTCTAGGGGAGTCCCCCGGGGGCATGGTTAAGGAAGGCTTCTTGGAGGAAGGAACATTGGAAATGGGTTTTGAAGGATGAGTAGGAGTTTTCATGGAGCCTGAGGGAACTCCAGAGCAAAGAACTGCAGTTAAGTTTGGCCAAATAATGAAGTAAAACAACTCTAGAAAACATTTATTGACCTCTGACTATTTCTTCAAATCCAATAAAAATCACAATACTCTATGAATTAGATAGGATTATTTGCTCCATTTTCATGAGGAGGAAACTAAGACTCAGAGAGGTAACAGGCTTCGGCCTCCCTGTGCCTCTGTTTCCTGAGGGCTGTCTTCTAGTCAGTCTTTCAGCTCAGGCTGGCTCTCCCACAGTTCACCAGACCATTCACCCACCTCTCCAGGTCCAGGCCAAAGGTCAGGGTGGAGCCTCCCTAGGCAGCCCACTCACCTTCCTGTCTGGGGAGAGCATGGCCCCATCTCCTCCCATCTAAGCCCACTGCATAGGCCCAGACAGGGCTCCCAGGGCAGGGTTGGCTACAGGCTGGGGGCTGCATCCCTTCCCACCAGGGGCTCCTTTGCCCAAGCAAGACCCCGAGAGGACAGGCCTGGATGGCACAGAGCCCCATGTGCCTGGAGACACACAGACGGACTCATACACACACACGTGTGTATCCACATACATCCACACCAGCACACAGGCACACACCCACACCCTGGTCCTCTGCCTGCCAGGCCAGGCCTCTTGCTCATGTGACAGCCTCCCTCAAGGCCTTCTGGCTCCAAAGCCCAGCTAGGGGCTGGGCCACTTGAGGAAGGGAGGTAGAAGACGGGGTGCCCATGCCCATAGCCCAGTTAGATAAACTGAGGCCAGACTGCCACAGGAACCTGGCCAGGCAGCATTCTCCTCTAACACCGAGCATCCAATGAATGCTAGGCCTTGTGCAGGAAGCAGGGACCCAGCAGGCCCGGGATAGACAAGGTCCCTGCCCTCTGGGGACTTATGGGCCACCCTATCATTCTGGATGGTTCCAAGGACATAATGGGAATAAGGCGAGTGGGAGAGGCCAGAGGACACACATGTGCACTGGGGGAAGGGAGCACCGGACAGAGGGCATAGGCCCTGAGGCAACAATGAGCTGGGAAGCCAAGGCTCAGAGAGAGTGAAGGCAAAAGGCCAGAGGTCAGGGGAAGGAGGGTGTGGGGCCTCCACCACCTGGCTGAGTAGGCTCCATCCTGAGTGTGGTGCGAGCCATGGAGGGGTTGTATTTAGGGGCTGGCGGTCAGACACAGATGTCCCAAGGATCCCCTGGGACTGTTGGGGAGGTTGGTCCCTCCCTCCTCCCTCATATCCCATCCCCAGCCAGCCTTTAAGGCGACCCATTAAGCTCTGACAGTCATAATAGCAATAAGCAGGTAATAATTATCAGCTGGGATTCTTTCCTTGCCAACCCAGCCCGGGGGCTAAGGGGGCAACTGTGGGGGTCTAGAGTCAGCTCTCTCACTGGGAGACCCACAGCAGAACTTGGCAGACGCACAGTTAAAACACAGGCGGCTGTCCAGGGGCATGGACGCCTGGCTTTTACCGCGTGGATAAGAGCTCAGACCTGGTCACAGCCCTGGCCCCTGCGGGCAGGTCACTTCACTTCGACGAGCCTCAGTTTCCCGTCTGTAAAATCAGGAATTCCGACTCCGCGCTTTAGACCCCCTCCAGTTTAAAGTATCAGGATCAGAGCGCTTCCAGCAACTTCTGGAAGCCCTCCTCTCCTCTCTCGCGTCTTTCTGGGGGAAACATCACCGGGGATTGGGTGGGAGTGAGGTGGAGACAGACCCGGCCCACACCCCGGAGAACCACCGGGAAGAGCTCCCCCAGGCACTCGGCCCCCGGCGCGCAGGAGGCCTGGGCAGAGGCGATCAGGGAACCACTGTGGGCTCGTGGGGCGGGAGGCGCAGGGCAGGTATTTATCCATCCGGAGCCCCATCCCCCTCCGGTCCCCGGAGGCCGGCACCGCCGCCCGCCCGCCGGGGCCCCACGCGCGGACGCGGGGCGGGGCCTCGGCGCCGGCGGGCGCCTGGTGGCCGGGCCCATCACGCCACCCGGGACGTGCCTTGGCGGGAGGCGGCGCTGGGGGCATTGGTCGTACACAGCGCTCCCGGGGCGGGGGTGACCGGGTCTGGGTGCGCGGACCGCCCCCATGACGTCAACCCACAAGGCCACGCGCTGTTGTGCCGTTTACCGCGCGTCACCGGGGCAACGGCAGCCAGAGGGGGCGTCGGTGGCTTGGCCCCGCCCCTCCATGCAAATGAGCGACGTCACCCGCGCCCAATGGCGAGCGGGGGCAGTGAGCTCATCGCGCCTGGCCGAGGCTATAAGAGGGCGCGCGGGCTGTGCGCCGCAGGAGCCGCCGCCAGCGGAGGGCCGGGCGCAGTGGCTGCGGCCGGGGCGGGCGCAGGGCCGAGCAAGCGGGGGGGGGGCGCGGGCCCCCCGGGCGGCAGCGGCCACTCCTCCCCCCCCGGGCCGGCGCGGCGGGGGAGGCGGAGGATGGAAACACCCTTCTACGGCGATGAGGCGCTGAGCGGCCTGGGCGGCGGCGTCAGTGGCAGTGGCGGCGGTGGCAGCTTCGCGTCCCCGGGTCGCCTGTTCCCCGGGGCGCCCCCGACGGCGGCGGCCGGCAGCATGATGAAGAAGGACGCGCTGACGCTGACCCTGAGCGAGCAGGTGGCGGCGGCGCTCAAGCCAACGGCCGCGCCGCCCCCGGCCCCCCTGCGCACCGACGGCACCCCGGGCGCGGCGCCCCCCGACGGCCTGCTGGCCTCGCCCGACCTGGGACTCCTCAAGCTCGCCTCGCCAGAGCTTGAGCGCCTCATCATCCAGTCTAACGGGCTGGTCACCACCACGCCGACGAGCACGCAGTTCCTTTACCCCAAGGTGGCAGCCAGCGAGGAGCAGGAGTTCGCCGAGGGCTTCGTCAAGGCCCTGGAGGACTTGCACAAGCAGAACCAGCTGGGCGCGGGCGCGGCCTCCGCTGCCGCCGCCGCCGCTGGGGGACCCTCGGGCACGGCCGCGGGCGCCGCGCCTCCCGGCGAGCTGGCCCCGGCGGCGGCCACGCCCGAGGCGCCGGTCTACGCGAACCTGAGCAGCTACGCGGGCGGCACCGGGGGTGCGGGGGGCGCTGCGACAGTCGCCTTTGCCGCCGAGCCCGTGCCCTTCCCGCCACCACCTCCACCCCCAGGCGCGCTGGGGCCGCCGCGCCTGGCCACGCTCAAGGATGAGCCGCAGACGGTTCCCGATGTGCCGAGCTTCGGCGAGAGCCCGCCGCTGTCGCCCATCGACATGGACACGCAGGAGCGCATTAAGGCGGAGCGCAAGCGGCTGCGCAACCGTATCGCTGCCTCCAAGTGCAGAAAGCGCAAGTTGGAGCGCATCTCGCGCCTCGAGGAGAAAGTGAAGACGCTCAAGAGCCAGAACACGGAGCTGGCGTCCACGGCGAGCCTGCTGCGCGAGCAGGTGGCGCAGCTCAAGCAGAAGGTCCTCAGCCACGTCAACAGCGGCTGCCAGCTGCTGCCCCAGCACCAGGTGCCCGCGTACTGAGCCCGCGCGTGGGGCGCATGCGCGGCCCCCTCCCTGAGAGGCGGGTTCGCATGGGAGGGGGGCGTGGGCGCCCCGGACTCGGAGAGGGCGCGGCCCCGGGGACCCGGAGGGTGCCCATGACTCGGAGAGGGCGCCTCAGACTCGACAAGCTGGACCCCCTGCTCCTGGGGGGCGAGCGCATGACCCCACCGCCCTCGCGCTGCCTCTGTACCCCGCGCGGGGCCACCCGGTGTTGCACAAACCCGCGCGCCCCGGCCGCCCCTTTGTACACACCGCCGCCAAAGGGGGCTCCGAGGGGGCGCAGCCTCAAGCCCTGCATTTGCTTTTCTTTTACTTTTTTTTTTTTTGCCTTTGGAAGAGAGAAGAACAGAGTGTTCGATTCTGCCCTATTTATGTTTCTACTCGGGAACAAACGTTGGTTGTATGTGTGTGTGTGTGTGTTTTCTTGTGTTGGTTTTTTAAAGAAATGGGAAGAAGAAAAAAAACTCCCTCCTCCCCTTTCCTCGCTCTCTCGCCCCCGCTTCCGTCCTTCCGACACCCCTCCTCCCGCCCTTTTTGTTGTTTTGTTTTGTTTTGCTACGAGTCCACATTCCTGTTTGTAATCCTTCGTTCGCCCGGTTTTCTGTTTTCAGTAAAGTCTCGTTACGCCAGCTCGGCTCTCCGCCTCCTCCTTCCCCCGCCGGGGCCTGTGGGCTGGGCGGGGCCTGGCCCGCTCGCCTGCTTCCCCCCGCCACCCTCCGTCCCCGCTCCGGAGGAGGGAGCCGGCGGCCGGGAGGGGCCTACACATCTGGCGCGCAGCGAGCGCCATCTAGGCGCGCCTGCGCGCGGGGCCGACTGCTGTCCCGGTTGGCGAGGGACGTTGGGGTCTCCACGCAGCGTTTGGAACTATTGAGGCCGTGGGTGTCCCCTTTGCCTCCCCTTCGGGGAGCAGGGACTGCGGGATGCAAAGGAGACAGTCCCAGCCTGAGGCAGGGAGGAAAAGGTAGAAATTTAACTTGGGCCTCTGTTTCCCTGTCCGAAAAAGAGGCAGAACAACATAGTGGATTTACTCCATAAAGCCTCGGGGAGTGAGAGTTTGTTTACAGGGCAGTGCTTGGCTTACAGATGGTGCTCAATGTAAGCTCTTATTATTGGTTGGTGAATGGGAAAACCGAGTCTCAGGCCCAGAAGGAAGGTGGCACAGGTGGGATCTGAGCCCGGGAGTCTGCCTCCAGGACTGGAGGTGTGCTGACTGCTGTGGCAACTCCCTTTCAGGGCACTGACTTGGACTCCAGGATTTTCCAAGGACTCCCTGAAGTACCCTCCCCTAAACATCCTATTCTCTTGTATTGAGGAGACGAAGGTTCAGAGAGATTGAGTGATTGGCTTGAGGTCACACAGGCTTTTGAGGAGGTTCTGCAGGGGCATTTGGACCTCGGCTTCTCACTTCCAGAGCCTTGACTGCCAGGCTACCCTCTTCTCCTGTCTGCTCTGGCCTTTCCTATTGTGGGGGCAAAAGACCGTGGGCCTTGGGCTTCTGCCTCGCTTGGGGCCTGGAGGGACATGAGCATTGGTGGCCAAGGACACAGGGTAAGTCAAGCTGGCGGGCATGTATCGGGCACTGAAGGTGGGTGGTGAGGCATGCCTGTCTTCGAGATGAGGACGTGGAGGGGCACAGAAGGGAAGCCGTGTGCCCGCAGTCCCTCAGCCGTGGAGAGAACCAGGCTGCTGCACCTGCACATATCCTCTCGCTATCGGCCCGGCTCTGCCCATTTGTGGAGGCTTCAAGGGCTGCTTCGGGGTTTGTTTTTTTAACTGTGTGACCTCACCACGTGACGTCAGCCCAGTCCTCTCCCCACTCTGGCCTCCACCTCCTGTGCTGTGAAATCGGTGTGTTCATGTACAGGCGCCATCTCCAATCTGCCAGGTCAGAGGTTGGAAGTGCTTGGGGGACGAACAACAACGAGATGATACTCGAGGACGCCCCGGGCAGCCCCCAATCGACAGAGAAGTGGAGGCCCACGGAGGTGGCGAGGCCTGCCCAACACCCGCCTGCACTGTTTGTACTCACAGCGTTTCTGATGCCAGATGTGTGGGGTCTTTTTCCCACACCAACCAATTCTCCAACTTCCAGACAGCCACTGGGGTGTCCCACAATTCAGTTCTGACGCTGTCTACCCTGAGTTAGCACAGGCCCCAAAGGGTAAGGGCTCAGTCCCCCAAGACTGCCCCACTTCAGACGCCAGGAGCGAGTCCCGGGTGGCCACCTGTACTTCCCACCAACCAGCTATAAAGCGGGGTTTTACATAATCCCCTCCTCAGGTTTAGTAATTCGCCAGAACGGCTTACAGAGCCCAGGAAGGCACTTGACTTATTATCACTGGTTTATCATAAGGGATACAACTCAGGAACAGCCAGTGGAGGAGATGCAGAGGTCGAGGCGTGGGGAAGGGGCGTGGACCTTCCATGCCTTTTCTGGGTGCGCCACCCTCTGGCGCCTCCATGCGCCCACCCACCCGGGAGCTCTTTGAAGCCCGGAGGCTTCACTGCGCAGGCGTGACTGAGTCAATTGCTGGCCTTCAGTGACTAACTCCATCTTCAGCCCGTCTCCCCTCCCCACATGTTGGGGGAGGGTGGGGCTGAAATTTCCCACCCTCTAGTCATGCCTGGGTCTTTCTGGTGACCACCCCCCATCCTGGAGCTACCCAGGGGCTCTCCCAGCCACCAGTCATCCCGTTAGCATACAAAAGACACTCTTACACAGAGATTCTGTGAGTCTCAGGAATGGCAGAGCTGGCCTCCGGTGTGCGCCCAGCAGCCCTGGGGCTCAGCCGAGGCCTCTTTCACTAGCGTGTGACCTGAGGGGCTTTTTGAAAGCCACAGACCTGGTTCCTCCTTGAAACCTTTCTGGAAAAAAGTCCTTGACTGCACCTGACCCTGGAGGAGTAAGATGGTTCTCTCCGGGTACCTCCCCACCCAAACCCTCTGTTTCCTTTCCTTCCGGCCTCAGGGCCTTTGCAGCTGCCAGCCTGGTAAGCATCTTCCCTCAGCCACCCAGCTGAGTGCCACCTCTCAACCTCAGAGGCAGATGCCCTCCTCCTCCTCCTCCAACGCTGGTCGCCAGTGGCCCCCAGGCTGGCCAAGGCCTTGTTGGGCTCCCACAGTGCTCTGTGCTTCTGCCATCATTGCCCTGGCTGCTCTGGATTTGTGTCTTGCTCACTGAGGGCATGGATGGGGACTGTCCTGGTCACTGTGGAGACAGGACATATGTCCTGTCCAACTGCCACATCCCTGGATTTGCCCAAAGCTACACCCACAGTTTGGACAAGACTAGGGGATCTCTGTGCAGTGAGGCTGGGCGGCCCTGCTGGCCTCTTGCTCTGTTGCCCCCCAGGGGCTCCCCCAGGAGGCCAGGCAGAGGCCTTGGGGCCAGGCTGGGGGCCAGGCTGTGTGGCTTTCACTGGACCCTGCTGAGCTGAGGCCAAGGTGTGTGTCAGCCCAGGCCTGGCCAGCGGTGATTCACGCCAGGCCTCGACACAGCCCCAGGAGGTGGTCGGGGACAGTGGCTTCACTCTCTCCTCCAGGACTGTGGCTCATAGTCAATGCCCACTTTTGCCGGGCCATGTGGGGATCCCAAGGAGCCTTGGGCCCAGCCCTGCCCTAGGGAACCCCTGTCCTCAGAGCCAGACATAGAGCCCCAGCCTAGCCTTTCAGGACCCAAATCAGAGCCTATGCCCCCTTTGCTCCGAACCTTCTCATGGCTCCCCTGGCCTTCTCAATAAAACCCAAACTCTTGTGCTCCTCTCCGAGGCCCCCCGTTCAGCCCCTCCTCCCTCTCTTGTCACCCTGGCCTCCAGCCATATCAGCCTCCTCCACGGTCCCTCATCACGCCCAGCCTGTTCCCACCCCAAGCCTTTGCCCGTGCTGTGCCCTCTGCCTGCGATGCCCTCCCTCCCATGACTGTCTCTTCCCCTCCTGTGGGGCTCAGCCCATCCCACCCCTTCTTTGACTCCTTCCTATCAGTTTCACACCCCCTATTTTATTGGAGTTGTTTGTGTCCCCAGGCCCAGATCAGGTCCCAGTACAAAGTAGGCGCTCGGCAAACGCCCAAGGGATAAGAGATGGACGCTGCCTCCAGACACATGGGGGGAGATTTTGGGGTCCCGTCTGTGCTCAGAGCCCTAACTTTCTGTTCAGGATGGGCAGGCAATATGTAGCAACCACTACGACCCTAAACCCTGACCCAGTCCTGCCCCACCCCACTAAGTCTGCCTTCTAGAACCCCGCCCCCCAGGAACTGGAGGGGATTGGCTGGGTCTTGGCCGTGACTCACAAAGGCCCTGTGGCACCAGGGCCCCGAGGCTGGCCATTCGGGCTGGTGGGTTCAGCTTCAGGGGCAGGTGAGTGGGGCTGGTGGAGGGTGTGGCGGGGAGCTCATGGGGGCCCGGTCATTCTCCCCTGGCCCCCAGCACCCTCAGAGTCCCCCTGGGCCCTCTGGTCCACTCTGAGAGGTGGGTCAGCTCCTCAGCCCGCAGAGCAGGGGTGCCAGGGGCCCCCAAAGACCTCAAGGTGGGTTTGTCTGCTTTGAGGACCCAGCTGGGAGAGCCTATCACCTCTCCTTGGGAGCTTGGGAGAGTGGTCTAAGCTCATGTGACAGATAGGGAAACTGAGGGTCAGAGGGGTTTAGTCATAATTGCTGAGCCAGCCACGTGGCTTATGTGTCCGGGGACTCCTATTCCTTCTTCCCGTCCCCTGTAATCCCATTTCTCTCACTGTGTCATCTGTGCTCTCGTTTTGGTTGAATTTATCAAAAGGGCTGAACCATGTGGTTGATGAAACCCCAGACTCTGGGATGGACCCATTCAGGTCCTGAAGCTGCCATCTCCAAGTTCTGAATCTTGGGCTGCACTCATCCATCCAGCCATCCAACCATCCATCCAACCATCCATCCAACCATCCATCCAACCATCCAACCATCCAACCATCCATCCAACCATCCAACCATCCATCCAACCATCCATCCAACCATCCATCCAACCATCCAACCATCCATCCAACCATCCAACCATCCATCCAACCATCCATCCAACCATCCATCCAACCATCCAACCATCCATCCAACCATCCAACCATCCATCCAACCATCCATCCAACCATCCATCCAACCATCCAACCATCCAGCCATCCATCCAGCCATCCATCCAGCCATCCATCCATCCAGCCATCCATCCAGCCATCCATCCAGCCATCCATCCAGCCATCCAGCCATCCAGCCATCCATCCAGCCATCCATCCAGCCATCCATCCAACCATCCATCCAACCATCCAACCATCCAACCATCCATCCAGCCATCCATCCAACCATCCGGCCATCCATCCGGCCATCCATCCAACCATCCGGCCATCCATCCAGCCATCCGGCCATCCATCCAGCCATCCATCCAACCATCCGGCCATCCATCCAACCATCCATCCAACCATCCGGCCATCCATCCAACCATCCATCCAACCATCCGGCCATCCATCCAACCATCCAACCATCCATCCAACCATCCATCCAACCATCCAACCATCCATCCAACCATCCAACCATCCATCCAGCCATCCATCCAACCATCCAGCCATCCATCCAGCCATCCATCCAACCATCCAACCATCCATCCATAAGTTAACTATTGCTTTTTTTTCTTTTTTTTTGGCTGCTCAAGGAATTATAATATACATCCTTAACATAATCCTTAAGGCACAACTGACTTAGAGTTACTATTGTTCACTTCACCTAAAATGTAAAAACTTTTCAACTGTGTGTCCTTCACATCCCCACTCTTATCCTGTATGCTTCATTTGTCGTATGGATTACATCTACAACAGATTTTAAATGCCACAAGGCAATGTTTTAATTTCTGCTTATCCAGTCATATGTTTGTTTTGTGTGTGTGAGGAAGATCAGCCCTGAGCTAACATCCATGCTGATCCTCCTCTTTTTGCTGAGGAAGACTGGCCCTGGGCTAACATCCATGCCCATCTTCCTCCACTTTATATGAGACGCCACCACAGCATGGCTTGACAAGTGGTGCGTAGGTGCGCGCCCGGGTTCGCAACCCGGGCCGCCAGCAGCGGAGCACGCGCACTTAACCGCTACGCCACGGGGCCGTCCCCATATGTATTTTTTTTTTTACAAAAGAGGAAAAAGAGGTCTTTCCTATTGATGCAGATATTTACCATCTCTGATGTGCTCTTCATTTCTTTTCAGTGATCTGAGTTTCCTTCAGCTTGAAAGCTTTCTTAGTATTTCTTATAGTACAGGTGTACGTACAGGTGACAGATTTGCTGTTTTCTTTTATCCGAACATGTGTTTTTTTTTTTTTTTTTGTGAGCAAGATCAGCCCTGAGCAACAACATCCATGCTAATCCTCCTCTTTTTGCTGAGGAAGACCAGCTCTGAGCTAACATCCATTGCCAATCCTCCTTTTTTCCCCCAAAGCCCCAGTAGGGAGTTGTATGTCATAATTGCACATCCTTCTGGTTGCTGTGTGTGGGACGCCGCCTCAGCATGGCCGGAGAAGCGGTGTGTCAGTGCGCGCCCGGGATCCGAACCCGAGCTACCAGTAGCAGAGCGCGCACTTAACCGCTAAGCCACTGGGCTGGCCCTATCCGAACATGTTTTTATTTTAACTTTATTCTCAAAGGATATTTTCTGTGGATGTAGAATTATGGGTTGGTAGCGGGTTTTTCCTTCAGCAGAGTGTGTCAGTCCTCAATATATTGCCTCTGGGCTCCAGAAGCACCTCTCAATGTGTGCTCTGTGAAAGAGAGAGGCGTTCCCTTAATTGTCACCTTTCGAGTGAGTATGCTGTTAACCTGCCTCAGCAGAGGGTGCTGCTGAGACGCTGCAGGAGGAAGAGGCTCTCCAGCCAGAGGGGCCAGTGGTGGAGGTGTGAAGACCCCAGGGGAACCTGCCCCAGGTGTGTGTCCAGAATGTCGTTTCTCTGCAACTTTGCAGCCTTGACCTGGTGAAAATCTTCCTCTAGCCTTCTTGAGCCCAAAGCAAGAGCTGTCACAGTAGCCCGTGCACTCTGCAGGTCCCTGTGCCCACCAGCACCTGGCCTCGGGGTGTGTGCTCACGTTGCCAATGGCTGATCACCGGCTCTTGCACCTGCCCTTGGGGGCGGCCTTTTCTTGCCTGGGAACTCCAGACCTGCTCTTGCCTGACCAAATCAGCAAACGTCTCTGCCGTCTGGTGGGCCGAACCACGTCTTCTTCCAGGAGATCTGAACCTGTTCCAAATTTGCCTTCCTTGCAGACACCTCCTCAGCCTTCGGAAAACACATAGAGTTTCCTTTTATCTTATACTCTTTTAGTATCATTGATAATTCTTTATATTAAACTTCCTTGGTGTAGTCTTCTGTGTGGTTTCTGTCTCCCGACTGGGCTGAGTGCTTCATGGGGGTTCCACTGTCTTCCGGCTTCCGTCATTTCTGATGAGAAGCCAGCTGAATCGTTGCTCCACTGTGTGTTATGTGTTATTTTTCTCTGACTGATTTCCAGACCTGATCTTTGTTTTTCAGAACGTTGACTGTGTCAAACCCAGGTGTGTCTTTCTGTGTATTTATCTTACGTAGGATTTGCTGAGCTTTTAAAATCTGTAAAATCAATTTTCAATGCATTTTGGCCGTTATTTCTTCAAATATTTTTATGCCCTCCTCTTTTTTCTGGGATCGCAATTACACGTACGATAGATCTTTTGATATTGTCCCGCAGTTCCTAAGGCTTGCTTTATGGCTCACTTTTCTTTTCCCTCTGTGTTCTTCAGATTGGATAATTTCTATCTATTTATATTCAGGCTCACTGACTCTTCTGCACTCTGCTGTTTAGCCCATCCAGAGAATTTTTAGATTTCAGATATTATTTTCAATTTTAGAATTTCCACCTACTACTTTTCTTTTCTTTTTTCTGTGAGGAGAATCAGCCCTGAGCTAACACCCATGCCGATCCTCCTCTTTTTTTGTGAGGAAGATTGGCCCTTGGCTAACATCTGTGTGCATCTTCCTCTGCTTTATATGGGACACCGCCACAGCATGGCTTGACAAGCGGTGCGTCACTGTGCGCCCGGGATCTGAACCTGTGAACCCCAGGCCACTAAAGTGGAGTGCGCACACTTAACCTCTTGTGCCACCGGGCCAGCCCATACTGCTTTTCTAATATCTATTTTTTTCTATTTCTCTGGTGAGATTCCCCATCTCTTCACTCATTATGAGCATATTTTTCTATTTAGCATAATTATAATAGCTGCTCTAAAATTCTTGCCTGCTAATTCCAAGATTTGGGGCATCTTAGGGTCATACTCCATTGATAACTTTTTCTCAAGAGATAAGTTGCATTTTCCTGTTTATTCATATGTCCTGTTTATTCATATGTTGTTTTGGATTATTTCCTGTTTCTTCATATGTCAAGTCGTTTTGGATTATATCCTAGACATTGTGAATGTTATGTTGTGGAGGCTCTGGGTTCTGTTACAGTCTTCCAAAGAGTCTGGGTATTTTTATTTTAGCAGGCAATTAACTTGGACTCATTATCACACGCATTGCAAACATTTTCCCCAATCTTTTGTCTTTTGGCCTTATTTATGGCATCATTTGCCATACAATTTTTTTCTCTTTATGAAGTCAAACATATTTGTCTTTTTCAGAGCTTCTGCATTTCCTGTTTAGTTTTATAAGAGCTCCCTGATTCACAGGTTATATACACATTCTAATGAATATTCTCATATTTTTAATCCACCTGAAATTTTTTGATATATGACATGAGATAGAAGTCCAAGCTTATGTTCTTCCAGATGGATTACCTTGTACCATTTGTTTAAACACATGATTTTTCCCTCTTGAATTGAAATATGATGTGCCATTGGTACATTGGGATCAATTTCTGGTTTTGCTTTTCTGTCACCATGGTCTGCTGTATAGTCCTTGGAGGGTACTGTACTGTTTGGCCGTGACGGCTTTCAAGTGTGTTTGTGCCTCTGGTAAGTCGAGGTCCTCTTAATTACTCCTCTTGTTCGTGATCTTCTTGGCTGCTCTCATTCACTCTTCCATTTGAACATTGAAATCATTCCTTCCATCTTCAAAAAACTCTCCATTGAGATTCTAACTGGACATAAATTATGCCCTGTGAGTTGCGCCGTTGTATAATACTAAGTTATGTGAATTCTTTCTTCCTGACCTCCTGGTTCACCTTTCAGATGGCTTTTGTCTCCTTTCCTGGCCTTCATATGACTCTTTTGGCTTTTGTGTAAAGTTTGTTCCTATGAATTGTATAGTTTTTCACATTACTATGAGTGGTATTTTTTTCCCATTTCCATTTCCAGCTGGTTTTGCCTCCAGTCCAGAAAAGCTGTTGATTTTGTATGCAGCCACATAACTTAGGAAAGATGGGACACACATGTTTAAATACCCTTTAGGTCTTCTAGGTAGACAATCCCTGCACCAGCTTAGCTCTCCTTTTCAAATATTTGTGCTGATTATTCAAGTCCTTGTCCTCGTGCTTTTGTTGTGACCACCAGACACGACGACACGATGGTTGCTGCAGCGGGCGGCCAACCGCCCCTCTTGCTCCTTCCTTTCAGGGAGACAACTTCAGGGTCTCGTCATTCGAAACGACATTTGCTGTGGTTTTGTGGTTAGCCTTACAATTTTTAGGTATTATCCTATCTAATTTTATAAGTTTTTATTAGAAGTAGCTGTTGGGGGCTGGCCCAGTGGCTTAGCGGTTAAGTGCGCGCGCTCAGCTCCTGGAGGCCCGGGTTCGGATCCCGAGCGCACACCGACGCACCGCTTCTCTGGCCATGCTGAGCCCGTGTCCCACATACAGCAACTAGAAGGATGTGCAGCTATGACATACAACTATCTACTGGGGCTTTGGGGGGAAAAGGAGGAGGATTGGTGATAGATGTCAGCTCAGAGCCGGTCTTCCTCAGCAAAAAGAGGAGGATTAGCATGGATGTTAGCTCAGGGCTGATCTTCCTCACACACACACACACACACACACACACACACACACAAATTGTATGGCTGTCTTTTTAATTTCTAGATGTAATGAATGACTTTTGGGGATTTATACATGTCGAACCATTCTTACAGCCTTGGAATAAATACTACTTGGCTATAGTATTATTATTTTTGATAACTGGTCATGTTTTCTTTAGCATATTTGCATCTCATCCATGAGTGAGAGCTTGGTCGTGGTAACATTGTTGTTAAATATCTTATCCATCATTTCCAGGTTTGAGTGAAGGGGGTCTGGTTCCCACATCATGTCATTCTGCCACCTTGACTAAAAGGGCAAAATCCCTAATTTTTTTTTTTTGTTGTTGAGGAAGATTGGCCCTGAGCTAACATCTGTGACAGTCTTCCTCTGTTTTGTATATGGGATGCTGCCACAGCATGGCTGATGAGTGGTGTAAGTCCGCTCCCAGATCCGAACCCAAGAACCCGGGCCACCAAAGTGAAGCACGCTGAACTTAACCACTACGCCACAGGGCCAGCCCCCCCTAATTTTTTAATTGAAATTTTGTTCACTAAAGTCCCCCATGAGCCCACCCCTCACACAAACACATGCACACACATGCACATACAGACAGTCCCCAACTTACTATGGTTCCACTTACAATTTTTTGACTTTATGATGGTGCAAAAATGATACACATTCAGTAGAAATTGTACTTCAAATTTTGAGTTTTGATCTTTTCCCAGGCTAGTGATGTGCAGTATGATACTCTCTTGTGATGCTGGGTAGCAACAGCTCCCGGTCAGCCAGGCAATCACAAGGGTGAACAACTGATACACTTACAACCATTCTGTTTGTCACTTTCAGTACAGTGTTCAATAAATTACTTACGAATAAATTACATATGAATATCAATAAATAGATCAATAAATAGATATATCAATAAATAGAATATCAATAAATACATACTTTACTATAAAATAGGCTCTGTGCTGGATGATTTTGCCCTACTGTAGGCTAACGTAAGTGTTCTGAGCATGTTTAAGGTGTGTTAGGCTAAGCTATGATGTTCTATAGGTTAAGTGTATTAAATGCATTTTCAACTTACAATATTTTCACCTTACAATGAGTTTATCGGGATGTAATCCTATCGTAAGTCGACGAAGATCTATATAATCATTTGTCAAATTGATGTTTATGCTTCTAGATTTTCTATGCATATTCCAATGTGTGTGTGTGTTTGTACAGAATATTTTTAAAAAGCCATGTCAGGGCCAGCCCCGTGGCTTAGCGGTTAAGTGCGCGCACTCCACTGCTGGCGACCCGGGGTTCGGATCCCGGGCGCGCACCGACGCACCGCTTCTCTGGCAATGCTGAGGCCGCGTCCCACATACAGCAACTACAAGGATGTGCAGCTATGACATACAACTATCTACTGGGGCTTTGGGGGGAAAAATAAATAAATAAATAAAATCTTTAAAAAAAAAAGCCATGTCAGATAGTGCATATAGATTTACAACTTGCAGTTTTCATTTACGATTATGCTGTGACTATTTGCTCACATCATTACATATCCTCAATATCACTTAGAAGTATTTTGGCCTCTTTATGAAGGTCGTGCACAGAGGAAAGCACCCAGGTTGGATTTTCACACTCCGAGCAGACCCACATGACTGGCCCCTGAAGCCCTCTCATGCCCCCTCCCAGCCACCCACCACAAGGGCAGTCACTGTCCTGATTCCTAGCAGCAGAGCCTAATTTCTTCGGTTCCCTTTTAATTTCCTATAATTAGAATAACAAGTTTGTCCTCTTTTATGTCTTTCACTCAAAACAATGTGTATGAGATTCATCTATACAGCCAAGCACCGCATGACGATGTTCCGGTCAACGACAGACCGCGTAGACGACTGTGGTTGCATAAGATCGGTGTAGAGCCTGGGTGTGGAGCAGGCTGTGCCGTCTAGGTTTGGGTAAATACACTCTTTGATGTTCGCACAACGAAATCGCCTCATGGCACATTTCTCAGGACATGTCCCTGGCGTTAAACTACGCCTGACTGTGTAGCAGAGCTCATTCTCATCGCGGAGCTGCGTGGGGTTCGTTGCTTTATAAATTAGTATTTCTTTTTTTTTAATAATATTTATTTATTTATTTATTTATTTATTTATTTATTCCCCCCCAAAGCCCCAGTAGATAGTTGTATGTCATAGCTGCACATCCTTCTAGTTGCTGTATGTGGGACGCGGCCTCAGCGTGGCCGGAGAAGCGGTGTGTTGGTGCGCGCCCGGGATCCGAACCCGGGCCACCAGTAGTGGAGCGCGCACGCTTAACCGCTAAGCCACGGGGCCGGCCCTATAAATTAGTATTTCTATTGACATTTATTTATAGTGATATATTAATATACAGTTGATTTTTCCATTCTCCTGTTGATGGGCATTTGGATGGTTTCTGCTTCGGGTGAGTATAGACATCTGGACCCTGTGAGTGTATTCGTCAGGGTGGAATTGATGACTCGCCTTCAAGATGCTGACGGATTCCCCAAGTGGTCATGATGCATCCATCTTTTTAATTTTAGCTGCTGTTGTGGATGTGGACACCATTTCTCATGGCTGGATAGCATACTCCTGCGTGAATGTTCAGTTGATTAATTTAAGCCAACTCCCGTTGATAAGCATTTGGGTTGTTTTCAGTTTTGACTTTTCTAAACAATACAGTGACGCACATCTTGAACACCCTTCTTTATGCACTTGGAACTGATCCTGAGCAATCATCTTTTTGGTTATTTCCAGTTTTATTTTTACGTACAAAATGACACTGGAATAAATATCTTTGTACATTCATCTTTGTGAACTTAAAAGTTTTTTGTTTTGAGACTTTAGGGTTTTTTTCGCTTTTAACGCCTCTTTTCATGTTGGTCTTGAGGACAGAGCCAGCCCAGGGCAGTGTTGCTGCACATTGCATGGGATGAAGAGCTGAAAGCTGCTTCCTCTTGCAAGCTGGCTTCTGAGATTGCACCTTCTTCTCCTGCTCCTCTTTCAACTCTATGACCCTCCAAGGTATGAAGATATCTGGGCAAGGGGTCGGACTGGCCCAGCCGGAAGGGGGGGACTTCTGCCAAACAAGCGTGTTATGCTCCAGATTATGCATCAGGGCTGCTTGACAGCCCCCCAACTCTCTCTGCACCAAGGTACTTCTGAAAGCCACAGTCACCCCTCCTTCCTCCTTCCCATCCCTCCACCTGCCATTGATCTATCCATCACCTATCGGTCATCCACCACCTGTTCACTAACCCATTCAGCCTTTCATCAGTCCACCTCCTATTCATTGATCTCTTCACCTGTTCCTTCAGCTCTCTTCATTCACACACCCATGTATCTACTCAGATTTCATCCATCCGCTGTCCACCCACCCACTCATCTATCCATCCATCCGTTCCTCCCTCCCTCCATCTATCCACTTATCCCTCCACCCACCCATCCATCCAATCCTCCTTGTCTTCCTCCCTCCCACCCTCCTTCCATCCATCTATTCATCCATTCACTCATCTACCCACCAATTTACCCACTCATCTATCTATCCATCCATCCATCCATTCTTCTATCCATCAATCTATTTATTTATTTATTTTGAGGAAGATGGGCCCTGAGCTAACATCTGCCAATCCTCCTCTTTTTTTGCTGAGGAAGACTGGCCCTGGGCCAACATCCATGCCCATCTTCCTCTACTTTATATGGGATGCCACCACAGCATGGCCTGACAAGTGGTGCGTTGGTGCGCGCCTGGGATCCGAACTGGCGAACCTGGGCCACCGCAGCAGAGCGCACGCACTCAACCGCTTGCGCCACCGGGCCGGCCCATCAATCTGTTTATTTATCCCTCCACCCTACCCATCCCCCCATCTATTCATTCATCTATTTACCCACTCATCCATCCATCCATCCATGTGTCCATTTCCTTATTGATCTGTTCATCAATTCATTCATTAATTTCACTCATCCATTCTTCCACCCAACCAACCCTTCATCTGTCTCTCCAACCCATCCACCATTCATTCATCCACTGATTTATCCATTCAGTATCTAGTCATGCATCCATTTATCCATCCAATTTACAATCCACTCACCCACTCCTTTATTAGTCAAGGTAGCTGCTCACCCAACACCCACCCATTCACAGCTAGGCCCTATGACTGAGACGGGGACACAGAAATGACTCAGACCTGGTTCCTGCCCTCTAGGAATTCACAATCAACGGGGAGAGGCAAATAACAACACACACACATACAGACAAAGAGGAAATTCCCAAAGCAGTGCAACCAGTGCTGTACTCTCAGTGTGTCCCAGGTGCAGAGGAAGCGTGAGATGAGGTAGGTGGTCAGGCACTCAGGTGAGATGTGCACTGAAGTCGCCACAGGATGAGGAGGGAGATATAGGTCTCAGAAGCCACCTGGGCAGGTGGCTGGGAGAGAGAGGGCCTGCAAAGGAGAGGAGGAAGATTGCGAAGAGCCAGGAACAAGAAGATGTAGGTTCCGACGTGAGTGCCGCCCCAGCCAGACACCTCTCGTCTGCATGACCACGCTCCCTGAGCCCCTCCCTGCCGCCCCCACAGGCAAAGCTGACCTGCCCGGGAACCAAGACAATGCCGCAAGCAGCACAGCTACAGTCGCCACCCAATGGGCAGAGTTCCTGCCAGCTCCAGCTCGTCCCCGATCTCCCAGACAAAGCGGGGACATTGTATCCACAGCCCCAGCATGAGCTGCCTGCATCCAGAGAGACCCTTCTGCCACAGCCGGACAAGGACAAGACGGTGCCTCGCCGCATCCCACGCCTCCGGGCCGTGGTGGAGAGCCAGGCCTTCAAGAACGTCCTGGTGGACGAGATGGACATGATGCTGTCCCGCGCAGCCACCCTCATCCAAGCCAACTGGAGGGGCTACCGGCTCCGGCAGAAGCTGGTCTCCCAGATGACGGCCGCGAAGGCCATCCAGGAGGCCTGGCGGCGCTTCAGCACCAGGCGCCTCCTCCGCTCGGGCAAGGCAGTGGAGAGAAAAGTGAACGTGAAGGAGGGGGACATCCCTTACCACCCCCCGCAGCAGGTGCGCTTCCAGCACCCGGAGGAGGGCAGGTGCCTTCTGACCCAGCCCGTCATGGTGAGCAGGGAGACCCAGTTCCCCTCCTCCGACAGCCTGGCTGCCTGCGCCCCCCAGCTGGTCCTGTCACAGCCCCAGGGTGCTCCACAGCCCAGCACACAAGCTCCTTGTGCCGTTGGTGGCCCGGGCGTCACCTTCCTGCCACACCAAACTATCACCATCAGACTGCCGTGTCCAGTGAGTCTAGACGCGAAGCGCCAGCCATGCCTGGTGATGAGAGCTGCCAGAAGTGCCTGCCTTGTCCACCATGTAGAAGGGGATGTGATGAAGACCAAGCAAGTAACTTCCAGAGCCAGTAAGGCAGGAGCCTCAGGGCCACCACCATCTGGAAGGTATGCCCAGGCAGTTCACGGACCGCTCAAGACCCAGACCCAGACCCACATGGAAACAGAGGTCCTCAAAGCCCCACCCCAGGCAGGCCCACCACCTGTGATAACCAAGACCCCACCCCCGACATCTCCAGCAGCCACGATGACCAAGACCCCACCCCCGACATCTCCAGCAGCCACGATGACCAAGACCCCACCCCCGACATCTCCAGCAGCCACGATGACCAAGACCCCACCCCCGACATCTCCAGCAGCCACGATGACCAAGACCCCACCCCCGACATCTCCAGCAGCCACGATGACCAAGACCCCACCTCCGACATCTCCAGCAGCCACGATGACCAAGACCCCACCCCCGACATCTCCAGCAGCCACGATGACCAAGATCCCACCCCAGCCGTGCCCAGTGCCCATGGTAACAATAACCAAGACCCCACCCCAGATGTACCTGGCAGCCCCGATGACCAAGACTCCGCCGCAGACGAGCCCAGCAGCCACGATGACCAAGACGCCACTCCAGTCGTGCCTAGCGGCCACGATTAACAAGACTCTACTCCAGATGTACCCAGCAGCCATGATGACCAAGACCTCACCCCAGCCGTGCCCAGTGCCCACAGTAACAATAACCAAGACCCCAACCCAGGCGTATCCGGTGACCCCAATGACCAAGACCCCTCCCCAGACATACCCACCAGCCATGATGACCAAGATCCCACCCCAGCCTTGCCCAGCTGCTCCGATGACCAAGACTCCAGTCCAGATGAGACCAACAGCCTCGATGACCAACACTTCACCCCAGACACGCCTGGTGGCCATGATGACCAAGACCCAGCCCCAGATGTGCCCCATGGCCACGATGACCAAGACCCGACTGCAGACATGTCCAGTGGCCACGATGGCCAAGACCCCACCCCAGATGTGCCCATTGGCCTCGATGATCAAGCCCCCAACCCAGACACAACCGGCGGCCATGATGACCAAGACCCCACCCCAGATGTGCCCCATGGCCACGGTGACCAAGACCCCACTGCAGATGTGTCCAGCGATGGCCAAGACCCCATCTCACACGCTCCCGGGAGCCTCAGTGACCAAGACCCCTCCCCAGACGCGCCTGACAGCCATGATAACCAAGACCCCAGCCCAGTTACGCTCGGTGGCCGCCATCCTCAGGACCCTGTGCCTGCCCCCTCCAGCAGCCGGCAATCTGAAGGCTCCACCTCCTGCAGCGGTGACAGCTGCGATTCCCAACACCTCGTCACACACGTCTTTAAATGCACCAAAGGCCAAGGCTGTGGTGGATGCAAGGCAGGCAGCGGGGATGGTCAAGTTCTCGTCCCACTCGTACTTGACTGAGGGAAAGGTGAAGTACTTCCCCCTGCCACACCTGGGGGCCGGCGCTCCTGAGGCTTCTGCCAGGCCTCCTCTGGAAGGTGAGCTGATTAAGCCCTTCCCCCAGAAACAAGCGAAAATGGAAACAGTATCTAACACATGTGTGACCGTGGAAATGCCCAGGGCTTCCTCCTGGGCAAAAGTGGCTGAGGATGGGAGCACGGCACACCTGAGGATGGATGTCAGGAAGGTCCAGTCCCAGGTGTATGGGCCTGTAGAAACGGCGGCGGACCTGCCCCCGCCACAGCTGGGCACACGTCCAGCCAAGGCCCTGGCCCAGCCACAGCTGGCCACACGTTCAACCACAACCTCACGTCAGGCATATCTGCCTGCCAAGCTGACCAAGACCCAGTCCTTGGCACACCTGGACGCACATCTAACCAAGGCGCAGTCCCAGGCACATCTGGCCGCAGGAGCAATAAAGGTCCAGTCCCAAGGGCATCTGCCCACCGGGCTGACCAAGGCCCAGTACCAGGCCCAGCTGGTCTCGGAAACAGCCAAATGCCTCTACACAGCCCACCAGGCTGCTGAGCTCAGCAGCAAGACCCAGTCCCAGCCATTCCTGGCCGGGTTCAAGGCCTCCTCCCAGCCCTGCCAGCATGTTGGCACCCTTGGCACTCGGCCCCGAGCCAAGCGGGAGGACAGACTAGCCCAGTTCCCGCCCCACAGCCACGCACAGGGCAAGGCCACCCAGGGCCCACACCAGGGCGCCTCCGCGACCCAGAGCTTGCCGGTGCCTCTGCTGGTGTCCGCCGGACACTGTACGTGCAACGTTGAATCCTGGGGTGACGGCGGGGCCGCCGGGGCCCGGCCGTCAGCAGCCAGCCCGGCTGTGCCCTGCCAGGAGGAGCTGCCAGCTGCCCAGCTTGCCTCGCTGGGTGCTGAGCTGGAGGCCCTGCTGGGGTCCCGGGAAGACCTCCGTGCCCTGCTGGCAAAAGCCCTCTCCCAGGGGGAAGCGAGGGCAGCCCTGAGTCAGGCCCTGTCCAGCGAAGTCCTGGGCACCACGATGGCCAAGGCCCTGTCCCCAGGCATGCTGGGCACGGCACTGGTGAAGGTGCTGTCCTGGGGCAAGTTGGACATCGCCCTGTCCCGCACCCTGTCTTGGGGCGAACTGCAGGCAAAACTCGCTAAGGCCACGCAGGGCAAACTGGCGGATGCGCTCAGCAAGGCCCTGACGGAGGAGGAGCAAGCCACCCTGAGCCAAGCCCTGTGTCAGGGTGAGCTGGGCGCCGTCCTGAGCCAGTCTGTGTCTCAGGCGGCCCCGAGGACTGGAGTCATCCTCCCCAAGGCCACCACAAAAACGGCGAGAAGCGGGCTGGCTGTGATGCCCACTCCGGCGGAGGTGGACCAGATGGGGAGCCCGGCAGCCACGTGTGGGCCCACCTTGGGCCCCAGGAGACCACAGCCCAACAAGGTCAGGGTTCCCCAGGCTGGGGCCTGGGAGGGCTTCGTCACAGGCGGGCCTGCCAGGCTCTTGGAGGGGATGGGGGATGGGGCCGTGACTGGGGGGTCACCCTGCTCCTCGGTGGTCCCTGTGGGAGCCTCCTTGACCTGTAGGGTGATCACCACCATTCATCTCTATCTCCTGATTGCGGCCCTGGACCCCTGTCTACCGTGGGAGAGGGGGCCCAGCAGGGAATTCTCCTTAAACCTGTATCTGAGCTCTGAGATCAGTGAAGAAAGTGTTTGCCCACACCCAAGGGTCTGTGAATTGGCATCAGACCTCAACCCTGTGGTGAGTGACATGGGCCCCAGTTTGCCCAAGTCGCCCTACCTGCAGCCTCCCCCTAGTCTGTGGCAGCCGCTCATTGCCAATGGCGTGGGCCCAAGCACCAGCCGGCCATCAGTGGCCAGTGGCACGGCCATGAGCTCCCACAATCCACACATGGTCAGCAGGGTGGCCTCACATCCGTGGGCATCGTCCGGGCAGGGCAGGGTGGCCCCAGGCAAGTTGCCCAGCACTGTGGGCGGTGGGAGGGCTGCCCACTCCCACCAGCGTGCTGCCGCCTATGGGGGGCCCGTCTGTGGGTGTCAGACCTCCAGGGTCAGCAGGGTGCCCCCCAGTGTGTATCGACCCTTAGTGGCCAAAGGTCCACAACAGCCACCTGTGGTCCCTGAGGAGGCCATGCAGAAGAGCCAGTCCCTAGATCATGAAGGGACCTCCACAGGCACTAGGGAGATGATCAACAAGGTGACCTCAAGTCCACTGCGGGCTGCCATGGGCAAAGTGCCCCCAACCCGACCACGGACCCCCTGTGACATAATCCCGCTTCTCCTGCCTGGCTCCGTGGCTCCTGCTCATCGCTGGGCACCCAAGACTCAGGTAGATCCCAGCCTGTCCCCAGCCTCCACAGGCCGTAGGTTGGCACCCACCCTCCTCCGTACAGCCACCCCTGGGCGGGAGAGGAATCAACTGCAGGGTACCATTTCTGGCGCGCACTGCCCACAGGAGCTGCTGACAGGCCACACACTCAGGGAACTGGTGGCCAGTTTGCCACAGGATCTAGAAGATGACCTGGCCAGAAGCTTCTCTCAGGGCTCCACGGACTACAGCCCAAATGTGAGCAATTCCCAGAGCTCGCTGCATACCTGCAGCTCGCACAGCCTTTCCACCAGTTCCGTGGCCAGCATGACTGCTGTCCACCTGGTAGAAGAGGCCAGCTTGGATGGGGACCTCCTTCTAGATGCCTTCCTCTCTGGGGAGGCCATGGAAAGGTCCCTGGGGCTTGGGGATGTGGAAGAGACTGAGATAGTGGGCCATACGCACACGATCCCAAACCTCCACCAACAGCCCTCTGCAGCCTCAAAGGTGATCCCCATTCTGCACCACAGCTCAGCGTCCAGTCACATGACTTTGAGTGTCCAGTGGGGCTCAGATGGTCAAGCAGACAGGGATATGTCCTCAGGCCAAAGATCCGTGAGTCCCAAGGAGAGCTTGTCCCAGAAACCCCACAGGACAGGGCTCACAAGAAGTCTGTCTTCTGGTAACGTGGTCCCTACTGTATCTCAGCAGCCATCTGTGGCTTGTAGGTTGACCCCAAGCCTATTGCAGCCATCAGTAGCCAGCAAGGTGGCCCCAAACCCAGGCCAGGCTTCGATGGCCAGTGGGGTCACCTTCAGCCTATCTAAGCCAGCTATGGCCAGGAGGGTGGCCCCCAGCCTAGGCCAGCCATCTAGGGCCAGTGGGGTGGCCCCTAGCCTAGGCCAGCCATCTAGAGCCAGTGGGGTGGCCCCTAGCCTAGGCCAGCCATCTAGGGCCAGTGGGGTGGCCCCCAGCCTAGGCCAGCCATCTAGGGTCAGTGGGGTGGCCCCTAGCCTAGGCCAGCCATCTAGGGCCAGTGGGATGCCCGCCAACCTAGACTGGCCATCAATGGCCGGTGGGGTGACACCCAGCCAAGCCCAGCCATCTATGACCAATGGAGTGGCCCTCGGCCAAGCCCAGCCATCTGTGACAGGTGGGGTGGCCCCCAGTCTAAGCCAGGCATCAATGGCCAGTGGGGTGGCCCTCGGCCTAGGCCAGCCATCAGTGGCCAGTGGGGTGGCCCCCAGCCTGGGCCAGCCATTTATGACCAGTAGGGTAGCCCCCAGACTAGCCCAGTCATCTATGACCAGTAGGGTAGCCCCCAGACTAAACCAATCATCTATGACCAGTAGGGTAGCCCCCAGACTAGCCCAATCATCTATGACCAGTAGGGTAGCCCCCAGACTAGCCCAGTCATCTATGACCAGTAGGGTAGCCCCCAGACTAGTCCAGTCATCTATGACCAGTAGGGTAGCCCCCAGACTAGCCCAATCGTCTATGACCAGTAGAGTAGCCCCCAGACTAGTCCAGGCATCTATGACCGGTGGGGTGGCCCCCAGCCTGGCCCAGCCATCGGTGGCCACTATATTGGCCTCCAGCCGACCCCAGCCCTCTGTGATCAGTGGTAAGGGTCGTGCACTCAGTCAGCCAAGCTGCGCCCCTGGGGTGGGTTCAAATCCACCGTCATCAGGAGTGAACGCAGCGGCCCCTAGCCTGTGTCACCCATCCTTTATGACTGAAGTCCCCTTGAGTGCACCAAACCCCTGTGTGACTGGCAGCATGGACCAGGGTCTGGGCCAGCCCTCTGAGGCCCCTGGGCTGCGCCCGTGTCGAGATCCTCTGACGATGAGTGAGGAAGCCCCACACCCCCAGGCCCCTGAGCTCCACGAGGTGTCTCTGGGCTTCCATGAGCCCCTTGGTGTTGGCGGGAGGTGCCCGGGAGTAACTGAACATTCTGCTGTCACTCCTTCCGCCCCACTTCCCTACCAAGCGTGTGTGGTCCATGGAGAGGACTTGTGTCTGGGCCGGGCAAGCAGTGTGTCTCAGGGGGTTCTGTTCAGGGATGTGGCTACCTGCATGCCTCAGGGCGCCATGGCTGCGGGCATGTTCCTAAGCATGTCTCAGGGACCTATGTCTCCTGGCCTGACAGGGAGTATGTGCCAGAGAAGTGTGACCACTGGAATGGGCCCAAATCAATCTCCAGTGGCCGGTGGCATGGCTCCCATTGCAGCCCTGGCCTCTGTGGCAGATGCCCCTTTGGGTCATGAACAAGCCCCAGAGGTAGGCGCTGGCTTCTCTTGGGCTTCAGTGCCCCCTGGACTGGGTATGAATCCACCCACGTCCCTGGCCAGTGTGGGCCCCAGCATGTCTCAGGTCTGTGTTGATCTTCCAACATCTTTGGACCTCCAGCGTCTTCCTGTTTCCGCAGTCGCTGCATCTGGTTACCAACAAGCCAGTGCTTTCAGATGGGAGCCTGTGATGGGCACGGCCACTGGTCTGGTGCCATGTTCTATAGCTGGTAGGATGACCACAGCTGTGGCCCTAGGAACTGTGGCCAGTGGTGTGGCCCCCAGCGTTCCACCAGCTTATACGGTCAATGGTGTGGCTCAGACCCTTCCTCCAGAGTCCATGATCAGTGGTGTGGGCCAGGGCCTTCCTCCAGGGTCTATGGCCCGTGGCATGGTCAGGACCCTGCCTCTGGGTTCTCTGGCGGGGGGGCTCTCCCCTAGTCTCATTGCAGCACCTGGGGCTGGTGAGCAGAGGCGAAGTCTCCCCATAAGACCCTCAGCCAGTCTAACTCCTCCAAGCCTGCCCCTAGGTTGTGAGGCAAGTGGGGTGGGCCCAAGTGTCTCTTCTGGTTCTGTGGCCTCCAGTGTGGTCCCAGCACCCATGGCAGGGGGACTGAATAAGGGCCTGGCTCTGGGGTCCGCGGCTAGCACAGCTGGTCTGCCCTCCACTGTTGGAAGCGTAGCCCAAAGCCATCTCCAGGGCTCCATGCTCGTGGGGATCACCCCCCGGCCATACCACGGGGCCCTGGCTGGGGAGGGCACAGGCCCCTTCCAGGCACCCCGCACCGCCGGCTGGGCTCCAGTTCATCCCCAGGCCTCGGAGGCGGGTGGTACAGCCAAGGGAAGGCACCGGGTGCCCATGGTCCTGCGAAGAGCCTCACAGTTGAGCCAGGCTCCAGGGATGGTGCCGTCTGAGACCACAGCCAGCCAGGCCATGATGAAGCCAGAGGACCTGCACAAAGCTCTGTCCCAGGTGTCCGTGCCCAGTGAGGAGTCCGTGGTCCTTGAGGACACCCCGTGGATGTACCATAGTCCCCTGGCAACTGACATCGACTATGGCCATGAATTTCTGGTAGAGGATGGGACTCTTCCCAAAGGCCAAAGGCTGCTGTTGGAGGAGGTGGCCCCCAGCAAAGCCGAGTCTATGACCAGTGGCACAGCCCCTGTCCCTCCCCAGCCCTCGAGTTTTGCCAAGCACTCCATAGCTGGCAGTGTCACCCCGACTCTGCAGCAGGGGTCAGCAATCAGCCGGGGGGCCCCCAGTTGCCATTCTGTCGCTGCTGGCAGGGTGCCCAGTGTGCAGACGGGGTCTGTCAAGGGTGCCGGGGCCCCCTGGGCTCATCGGCAGGCCTCAGTGGCTCATGTTGTGCCCTGGAGCCATTCCCACTGGATGGGGGCTTCCCCCACAGTCTCAGGGTCACCCAAGCTGGCCTGTGGCACTTCCGTGGCATCCAGTTTGCACCCACGGTCTGTGGCCAGGATGGGGACCCCGAGCACTCCCAGGAGGTCAAGGGCCTTCGGCATGGCCCCAGGTGTGCTGCCATATCCGTCCATGGCTAGCGGGGCGGCATCTGGCGGGCTCCAGATGGAAGCCGTCCCCAGCACACTCCAGAAGCCAGTGTCTGGGGACCTGGCTCAGAGCAGCCACCACAAGTCCCTTGGCCCAAGAAAATCCTACAGGTCTGTGCATGGTAGCCTCGTCTCAGAAATGCTGGACGACTCTTTGGCCAAGATTGTGCCTTTCCCCCAGGTGCGGGAGCACGCCCGCAGGTCCTCACAGGAAGGGCCCGAACGGTGCCCGGGTGCTCCGCTGGCCCTAACGCCGATCCTCCGCACCGGCGAGGCGGCACATGACATGGCCATCCCTCGGCCGCCCCCGGGGGTTCGGAGGGTGTCTCTGGGCTACGAGTCTTCCCCGAGTGGCTCCTGGCGGCCCCTTTTTAACCAGGAGGGGCTTCCAGGGGCTCGGGATTTCCTCAGCGCCGTGGCCCCTGGAGACAGTCACAGGGCGTCCCTGACTCCCCCTGTACTCCAGGGCCCCACGGACGCTGGCGTGGCTGGTGGCCAAGCATGGAACTCTGCTGTCCCCAGTGTAGCAGTCGGGCCCACAAACAGCACCACGGCCCCTGGTGGCGCATGGGAGCTGGCCAGGGCCGCCGTACCGTGGGACGCCACGGGCGGCCGGGTGGCAGCGGACCCCAGACGGTCGGGGGAGCTGGTGGTGTCGATCCAGGACGTGGAGAAGATAATCATCCAGGCCGTGGTCACGATCCAGGCGTGTGTGCGCGGCTACCTGGTGCGCCGTACCGTCAAGGTGTGGCACCAGTGGGCCATCATCATCCAGGCCGCCTGGCGTGGCTACCGTGTGCGGCGTGAGCTGGCCCGGATCTCCAGAGCGGCCACCGTCATCCAGGCCATGTGGCGAGGCTTCTGCACCCGCCGGAGCCGCGCCCAGCCAACGCTGCAACCGGGTACGTGGGCCGAGATGGGCAGTGGGGCCAGGACCATGTCTGACCACCGCTGCTTCCAGTCCTGCCAGCCTCACGTCTGTGCCCTCTGCCAGTCACTGAGCCCGGGACTGGGGAGCCCACCCAGCGTGGTGATGCTCGTGGGTTCCAGCCCCCGCACCTGTCACATGTGCGGCCAAACCTTGCCCACACGGGTGGTGCACGGCACGGGCCAGGGCTCCTCAGGCCAGGCACGCGTGCCGTGGGGCTGTGGCGCGCAGCTGACCTCCCAGAGCCTCCAGCGGTCCCACCTCCAGAACAAGGCGGCCACGACAATCCAGTCCGCCTGGAGGGGCTTCCTTATCCGCCGCCGGCTGAGGCAGCAGCAGGGAGCAGCGAAGATGCTTCAAGCCACCTGGCGCGGCCACCACGCCCGGTCTTCCCTCACCACAGACGCACTCCTGGGGCCAGCGGCCTGGGATGACCCGCAGCACATGCAGTGGCCAGGCGTCTAGGACCGTGGCTGCCCGGTGCGGGGACCTCCGGGAGGGGCCGTGTGGCTCTCTGGATCTAATGAATAAAGCCCTGCGCAGCCTGGGTCTTGGTCCACCTGTGCTCATGGGGGCGTCATGGGCATGGGGGGGCGGTATTGGGAGTATCTGGAACGTCCTGGATGGGAGGGGCCTCCCAAAGCCTCCAACCACACAGTTGGTACCCCGGGTCTGTGACGGGGACACCAAGACCTTCCCAGAGGTCAGGGGCCACCAGCGTGGCCTCACGTGTGCCACCATATCCATCCACGGCTAGCAGGATGGCGTCCCATGGCTTCCAGAAGCCAGCGTCTGGCGACCTGGCCCAGAATGGCCTCCATGAGTCCCTTGGCCCTAGCAAATCCTACAGGTGCATGCACGGGTGCCTCATTCAGGAAATGCTAGGGGGCTCCAGCCACGTCTCGATTGGGGGGGAAGCTTGGGTCCACCCCCAAGGAGCCCCAGTGTGGGTGAGAGAGGGCCAGACACAGACATCCCCAGCCCGTGGGGTCAGGGACAGGGCAGTGAAGGAGAGAGGAGGCTGGGGGCACCCAGGGGGGCAGCCTGGCCAGAGGAGCGACAGAGGGGGTGATGGCATGGGTGTGGGGCAGCTACAGAGCGGCCAGGAGCAGTGGGGGCTGCAGGGAGGACGGGGCACTGGAAGGGGCAGGGGTGTCCTGAGGGGAGGGGCAGAGTTTGAGGGCTTCAGGGTCGTGGTCCAGGCGGGGTTTTTAGGAGAGATGGGGGTTTAGGTGGAGAGGGGGTCGGAATGGCACCTCTGGCGAACAGTAGCGCCCCCAGAGGCCCCTGCCCTGAGGCCTCGCCTCCATCTCGCCCCTGCGCAGCCCCGCGCCGCCAGCAGGGGGCGTGCGCGCAGGTGTAAACAGCTGGCGCCTGGCCACACACCTGTGCAGAGCCAGCCCTTCGCCCTCCGCGGCCGGCGCAGGAATGGCCAGTCCTCAGCTGCCGCCGCCGCTTCTTCTGCTGGGTCAGGTGCTGCTGCTGAAACCTGCTGGAAGTTTCTGTGCCTCCCTGCCATCTCCAGGTGGAGCAGGTAAGCAGGAGGCTTCTTGGCAGCCGGCGGGGCCTCACTTGGCACCTGGAGCCCCCACCACGCTGGTCTCCGCACCCCCCCCCCCCCAGCGCTGCGGCTTGTCCCAGAAGCCAGGTAGGGAGGCCGGGAGGACAGCCGGAGCACCCCAGCCCAGCCCCAGGGCTGCCGGCTCTGTGGCCCGAGTGCCCTGAGAGTCAGAGGCTAGTGGCTGCCCCGTACCCAGCTGGAGGGTCCGTTTTGAACCTCAGTTTCTCTTAGCCAGCCCACGAAGGGAGAAGGGTGAGGACCCCAGCACCACAGGGTGGGGCGAGAGCGCCCTGCCTGGTCACTGAGCATCTGTGGCTCCCGGGAGGAGTTCTTGGCCCCTGATGTAATTTCCTTCTGCTGCCTGCAAGACGGTTCCTAGGGTGAAGAGTCAAACTTCTTGCATCCTCTCCCCCTCCTGCCAAGGCATCGCTCTCTCTGACCCGTGTCCCAGCCCCAGACCTGTAATATCAGAGCTGAGGCCACCACGCATGAGACACTTATTGCAGGGAAGGGC
The DNA here is from genome assembly GCF_020826845.1 of Diceros bicornis minor. NCBI lineage: Eukaryota > Metazoa > Chordata > Mammalia > Perissodactyla > Rhinocerotidae > Diceros > Diceros bicornis. The sequence continues at coordinate 5,911,578 of NC_080759.1, read as the reverse complement.
TTCACTCAGAATGCACCACATTTATCCCCATTTCGTAGCTCAGGAAACTGAGGCTTAGGCGAGCCAAGGCTCCCAGCCTGTGCCAGGCCCGGATTAGAACCAGTTGAGTTGGCTCATGCCAGCCTCCTGGTCTAAGAGTCACTGGGCAGAGCAAACTCCTGGCACAGTGCATTAGAAACAGCCCCACTTTACCTTCTGGTCAACTCTTCAGCAGCTCATGAGCGCCTGCCCACTGTGCCAAGCACTCGGCAGAGCTTGTGTCCTCCGCCACCTCCTCCTTCAAGACCCACTAGTTTTCCTCAGTTCACTTTAAAAGTTCAGCTCCTGAGAATTCTGGCTTGGCTTGGGGTGCAGTGTGGCGCCTGAGTCATCTTCATTTCAGCAGAAACTTCTTATCATCTGGATTCCTCCTCAAATGATGGTGGGAAGCAGTTCAAGGACGCCAGCCTCTTAGTCCTTGACTCCTTAGAGGTTCTTGAGGGGCCCTCTTCCCACCTTCCCAGTCACCTTGGGCTAGACTCTACCATTCTGAGCCTCAGTTCCCCATCTGTAAAATGGGGATGAAGTCAGGCCCACGCACCATGCCCCTTCTAGACTCATCTGTCATTGCTCCAGGGCATGGGAGACTGGACAGAGAAATGGGGGTCTGTGTGTGGACCCAGTCCCCTCCTGGGGCCAGTGCTGGTGTTACTTCTGCATTTCTGCTGCCTGGGGTGAGGCGAGGGAGGAAGCACAAAGGTCTGCCCGGGGCAGAGTGGATGTGGTGGGACCGGGAGCAGTTGATGAATGAACTTGCAGGCAGCTGAGGTGCCCAGTGGCCTGGAACTGAGAAGGAAGTAATTGTGGGAGGTGGCCCACGAAATATTTACCCGCCCTCAGCCTGGCCCCTGGGCTTGGTGCCAGGGAGCGGCTGGAACGAGGCAGGGCGGGTTTCCAGAGGCTCAATCCTCTGACTGTTCCCAGAGCTTGGGCCTCCGGGCCTCCCGTTAAAACTGAGTTTCACCGTGGGGCCCTCCCAGGTACCTGGGGGAGCTCCTTGCTGGGAGCTCCTTGCTGGGGGCGCAGAGGCGGGTCTGTGCGCGGAGCATCGCTGAACACTGCTGTGGGCCAGGCCTGTGAGCTCTCACTGCTGCTGATATCCAGTGGACAGGCAAAGAAACTGAGTCCCAGAAGGTTTAAAAGAGTTGTGAAGCTGCTGCCTGGGTTGCAGCTATTCCCAACCCAGAGGGCTTCTAGATCCCCGAAGCAAGAGTGGGGGCTGGGAGGGGCTGACTGGCCTGGACCCCTGGCTGTGGGACTTTCGACAAGGAGTCGAGGGTGACAACGGAGTTTCCCCACGAGCGCTCGTGGGGTGCTAAATCCTCCCAGTCTCCCTAAGGGGCAGGCTTTTACTATCTGGGGTCACAGGGAGAGGCATCCAGAGAGTGGCTGGGGCTGCACACCCTTGTTCCTAGTCATCTGCTCCCTGGACCCTCAGTGATGTTTTCTTTCCAGATGTTACAGGTTTTTCGACAGCCTCGAAGAGCGAGACGGAGAGCCCAACTTCCAAACCGCTGACTTCTTCCTCCAGCCACAGCTCCCTGAGTTCAGAGCTGGGCTCCAGCCTCCCCCCCAGCGCCGCTAGTTCAGAGCTGGGCTCCAGCCTCCTCCCCAGCACCGCCGGCTCAGAGCAGGGCTCCACGACCCCCCACAGCCCCTCAAATTCAGGGACAACCCCCACCATCCAGCCCAGCCCCAGCTCCACACAACCAGAGATAACCACCCACCCCAGCTCTGGCTCCCCCACCTCCCACTCCAGCCCCCTGATTTCCACTTCCTTGACCCTGCATTGGAGGCCCACTTCCTCCAGCCTCGGAATGGAGCCGTCCTTCAGGCCCTCAGCCACCACTGACAGGACCCCTGTGGCCTCTGGCCTCCGTGAGTATTGGACGGTTTGGGGCTGGGGGATGGTTGGGGGTACCAGGCTGCAATTCTGGGATTGGCCACGAGGGAGAGACACAGACCTGAGAATATGCTGGGAAGGACCTCTCCCCAATCCCTCAACCTCAGTGTCATATAAAGCTATTCAGATGCTATTTTGTGCACATTTATTATTAAGTGCCTACTGTGTGTCAGGTCCTGCGAGACCAAGCTATGTTGGGAGACAGGTTATAAGTAAATTATATATTTGTTTATAAAAGAACAAAATACAAACTACAGCAGGATAAGGGGTTGGAGTGTGAGTGCAAATGGTTTGAAATTTTTAAAGAGTGGTCAGCAAAGGTCTCATTTTGAAAGAGGTGAAGGAGGGAGCCATGATGGTAGCTAGGGGGAAAGCAGCCTAGGCAGCGGGCACAGCCTGTGCAAAGACCCTGAGGTGGTACTGTGCCTGGTGCATTTGAGGAAGAGTGAGGTGGCTGGAACGGGGTAAGTGGGGTACTAGTGGGGGGCAGTGAGGGTGGGGAGGTGCAGGGTGTGACACACAGGGCCCCAGGGATTCAATAGAGGCCAAGCATTTTTAGGGGATCTAGAAAAATCTTTTATTCAAAATAACATGTTGTCTCCAAAATGTTCAAAGAAGAGTGCAAACACAAACATTTTGCTTAAAGCCACAGGCTATAACTCATCTTCACAAAGTGTCACATTTTGCATGCATCCTCAGAAAGTTGCTGCATCTGGGAACAGAGTTCTCGATTAGATTTTTCTCACTTTGCAAGAACTCCCAAAAGTAGCCAACAAGGGTGGTGAAAACACAGCAAACTGAATGAATTCCTTGTAGACAAATACATTCAAAAGCAGAAGGATAAAAATGTGCTTTGAAAAGGTTACAACAGCCGCTGGAGAGGGACGTAAGCGTGGCTTCCTGGGAAGGGACTGGAAAGGCTCTGGGCCCTGGTGGGTGTCTCAGCCTTGGGAAGGGTGGGGTCCAGGGCTGACTTGGGGCCCTTCCCTCAGCTCCAGGTGACACTGGGGCCCCCGAGTTGCACAGGAACCCGGGCATGGTGGTGGCCGTGTGTCTGCTGGTGTCCGTTTTGCTCATCGGGTCTGTGGTAATGGCTGTGAGGCGCTGCCACCAGGGCGTGTCTGAGTTCCAGAAACTGCACGAGGTGTCCCTGGTGAGATAGAGGTAGGCTGGGGAGGCTGCCCACCAAGCGGGGCAGGACCCTGCTGCAAAGCCACCTGGTGCCTGAACGTCCCCTTGTGTGTTCCTCCTGCAGGGCACCGTGAGCCGCAGGTCGTCGTTTGCCCATCCCCGACCGGAGTGACCCTCGCGGGGCTGGGGGGCCTTGGAGGGGGCCGGGCGCCTGGGGAAGGCCAAGGCTTGTGGGAATAAAGCCTCACTGCTCCTCTGAGGCCTCCTGAGTCATGGATTCGTGTGACAAACTTGTCTGAGCACCTACTACGTGCTGGGGTCGCAGTGGGACCATTTCTCCCCCCTCATGGGGCCGAGAGTCTCAAGGGTGGGGATCCCATGACATCATTTCAGATGGTGCTGAGGGCCCCTGACTCACAGACTGGGGCTGTGGCCGGCCCCCAGGGGCCCATGTGTCTGGGTTTGCTGGGGGGCAGAGAGGTCCCTCTGGGGAGGTGATATTTGAGCCGCCACCTGAAGGGTGGGCAGGAGCTGTGGAGGGGGGGTGGGGGGTACCGGGGAGGGCGTCCCAGGGGGCAGGCACAGCCGGGGTGGGAAGAGCTTGGGGTGAGCAGGGTCAGGGTGGGGGGTGAGGGCTGTGGGAAGGAGCGTGGGTTTCAGCTGGGACACTGGGGGCGTTTCCAGCTAGCACTTGCCAGAATCTGGTTGATCTTCCTTCAGGTCTTTAGGAGGCAGACCAGCGGGGAGAGAGGATTTCCAGGAGGCAGGGACAGTTTGTGCAAAGGCTTGGAGGCTGGAAAGGGCCGAAAGCATGCAGAGAACGGGGAGTCAGGACAGCGCCCTCGCCATCGTCTCAATGCTGTTTTCCAGGCTCCGAGCCCAGGCCCCTACTCTCTCCTCGCCCATTGTACAGGAGCGACAGCCGAGTCCAGGGAGGGGCAGGCCTGGGACTCGGGACCCTCTTCCTGTGCCCAGCTCCCCTGCCAGGGCCTCCCAGGCGTCCCTAGCAGAGTGGGACACGAAGGCTCCAGGCAGGGTCTTGGCCATGTCTTAGGCCTGCAGCTGCCCCCGCGGGGCTGGGTTTCCCCTGCTGTGAAAGGAGTGGTCAGAGAGGCTGGGGTCAAGGTCCCCGAGCATGTTGGGGTGAAGCCTGCCTGAGGGGGAGTCGTGCTCTAATGATTCCTGGGGGCCTAGGGGATGGCGGGACCGACCAGATGGCGGGCCTCTTGGGAAACAGGAGCTCTCAGCAGCTCAGGAGGCAGCAGTACCACTCAAGCCCCAATTTCCTGGCCATAGGGCTCCCCCCCACAGCCCCCTGGAGGCCCCGGGTTCCTGCTGCAGCTTCAGGCCCTGCTGTTTATGGAGGGGGTGTTGACCAGAGAGGGTCCTCAATCTGCCTGGGGCACACAGCGTGATGGGCAACTTTCTTGGAGCCTCCAGGAACCCCCAAGGGCCACCCCCAAACTCCTGTGGCCGCATCTGTGGGCTCTCCTGTGAGGCATGTGTCCCAGATCCCAAGCTGGTAAAATTCTTCCATTCTTACCCCAAAGCTGCACCTCTCTCTGTCTCTATCTCTCCATTTCTCTCTGTCTCTCTCTCTGTCTCCATCTCTCTCTGTCTTTCTTTTCTCTCTCTCTCTCTCACTCTCTCTCTGGCTCTCATCTCTCTCCCTCTCTCATAATCAAACAATTCACACCCGCCCACCCTGGGCGCCGACACACACACACTTGGTCGCGCTCCTGGGCACTGTCTGTCTCACACCTGTTTGGTGACACAGTCACGCCCTGCTGGGTCCCAAGGGTGGTACATGGGTGTGTCCTCCAGGCCTGGCACTCAAAGAGTTAAGGGGCTCTGCTGGGGGGGACCCTGGGCCACTCCCTGGGAGGTCACTGCACTCGGGCAGGACTCAGCGGTGGCTGTGAGCGCCAGGCCCACCTGGGCCTCACGGAGCTCATGTGAGTTTGGGGGTTCTCAGGCGGTGGCCTGGGGTCCCTGAGCCCACCAGGGCTGCGCTGGGAGCTGAATGGATCCCCTGGAGCCAGGGGACTTGTTCCGGAGGGACCTGAGGCTCCCAGGCTGTTGACCCTGGCAGGGAGTGGGGAGGGGCTCGGGGGGAGTGGCGTTGGCACTGGGGTCCCCGGAGAGGTCTGGGTGGGTGTCCCACACCGGTGCCTGTGGTGTGGCCCAGGCCAACTTGACTGAGTGTCTCCTGCTCCTCCAGGAGAAGGTGCAGTGTGTAGAGCGAGTCCCCATCTGGGGGGATCTCACAGGGGCAAAGCTGGGCTCCTGGGTCGTGGGGGTCCCACGTCTGTCTCCCCAGGTTCAGAGACGCCTGCAGCATGAGGTGCAGCAGAACAGAGCGGCGCTCTCCTTCCTGCTGAGTCAAGTGAGTGGTGGGGGTGCACTTGCCTCGGCCCAGGCCGTGGGGGAGGGGTCCTGGCACCCCCTACTTGGAAACGCCCTGAGCTGCCTGGGGACTGGCTTACAGGTGGGGAAACGGAGGCCCAGAGAGGCCACTAGGAGTCTGGGAGTTGATCCACTGTCCAGCCCAGGGCTGCAGCCAGTGATTTTGGGAGCAGGGGACCAGCAGGGGCAGGGCGGCACCAGGGACCCCTCAGGCCTGGCCACAAGGTTTTGATTGCCGAAGGAAAGGGGGCGTGGGGCAGGGAGGGCCTGAGGCCACACCTTCGGGGCAGGGCCAATGGCCCCATTCTGGGAAACTGAGGCAGGAGAAAAAGACAGTAGTGAGCAGGGAAGCTGGCAGGAGCTGGATTTGACTCCTAGGTGGGTCACTGATGCCTGAGTGGCAGGTAACCTCTCTGGGACACTGCTTGTGTAAAAAAGTGGGCTCAAACTGTGTGGACTGAGAGAAGTCAGGGTGAGCTGGTCCTGCCACAGGCAGGTCTCACAGGCGTCAGTGTCTTAGCTCGTTTGTCCACACCCCAGCCATCTGCAGGGGGGGAGGAGGAGGCTGGCCTCAGCTGATAGATGAGGAAACTGAGGCACAGAGAGGCTGGCACTCCCTCAAGGTGAGTGGCCAAGCGCGGTGTGAACCTGGGCCCTTGGGGCCCTTGTCTGGGCTCCGAAGCCCTGCGGTGGGCTGAGCCCCGCTGCTGCCGCTGCCCAGGCCCCCCAGGCGCTCCTGCCTAGCACGGGTGTGGGAAGGCACTGGCTAGGCAGCCCCAGGAACATGGGCAGCTGGCTCCCTCCCTGAGCTGCACCTTCCTCCTCTGTAAAGTGGGGGCCCCTGGTGCTCCCCCAAACACTCAGTTCACAAGCACCTACCACAGTCAGTGGGGCCCGCGCTGGGCTCGAGCACACCGAGATGAAACAACAGGCCCCGCCTGCCTAGGCTCACAGGGTGGGGAGATAGACATTAAACCAAGAAGGATCAAATGTGGGCATGAGTGAGTGTGAGTGCAGCTGTCCAGGCTGGGCAGGAAGGGCTTCTCTGAGGAGGTGACATCCGAGCAGATGAAAACAAGCAGCCAGCCATGGGGAGAGCTGGGGGAGGGTGTTCCCGGCCGAGGGCACAGCTCATGCAAAGACCCTGAGGCAGGTTTAAGGAGCAGCGAGGACGAGGCCAGTGGGGCCGGGGCAGGTGAGCGAGGGAGGATGGAGAGAGGTGAGAGGCTGCAGCAGGCAGGGCCCTGGGCACGTGGGGCCTCAGGGGCTGCGGTGAGGGGTGTGGGTTTTATTCTAGGGGTGCTGGGAGCCACGGGAGGGTTAGGAGCAGGCAGTGGACAGATTTAGGGTTTGTCTTAGAGGTGGGACTTGGAGTCGCAGCCAGGGACAGGAAAGACAGACAAATCAAAAGAGAGCTTCTGAGCTCCCTCCAAGCCCGTCCCCACCCAGGGCCCCGCCAGCCCTCTGTCCCCGCCCCAGCCTCTCACTGAGGAAAGCAATTAGTGTGGAGTAGCAGGCTGATTAACGCTGCAGGGGAGAGGCCACTCCTCTCCCCGCCTGCAGCTGTGGAGCCCCCATCCTTACCCCACGCCCCTTCCAGAGGGGGCATGGCAGCCGGGCTGGGGTCTGGGGACGGGGTTTGCCGAAGCCCCCCTTGTGCAACCCCTTGCGGGAGCTGTTGACTGCTCCCCACAGGGCCTGTCTTGTCTGTTTCACCCCCAAACTAGCCAGGCCCCCCCAAGCCCAGACCCAAACATCGGGCTGCCTCCCCGGGTACCCCCAGGGTCACATGATGCTCAGTCCAAATCCGAATTTGCCCAGATTTTGGTGCTTCCCCCCAAAATCTTCCCCATCTGGGTAGTGGTGGCTCCATCCACCCAGGTAACCGTGTGACTACTAGTTATCTGGGAAATGACTAGTCACCCACAATAATCACTACTTACCCTTGAATCCCCTGGAATACCCTACAGCTATGGCCCATCTCTCAGCCTCCAAAACGTGTCCCCAGTTCACCCATGGGCCCCCCGGTCCCTGTCCTATCCAGCCACTGCCCCAGCCTTTGCCCTACTCCCAACAGTCCCTGCTCCCCAAGGCAGGCACAGGAGCCTTCTTAAAATCATAAAGCAAATCATGTCCCTTGAAAGCTCTCAATCCACTCCTGGAATCAACTCCCAACTCCTCCTTTCACCCCTGAGGCCCCGCATTAACTCTTCACCAACTCACCTCCTTGCACTCCGCTCTAGCCTCCCCGCTGTTCCTCAAACCCACCAGCTTGTTCCCACCTCAAGGCCTTTGCACATGCTGTCCTCTCTGTCTGACATGCTGTTTCCCTAGCTCTCTGCTGGCCGCCTCCTCATAAGGGTCCCTAACTACCCTCAGCAACATTATTGCTCCCCACATAACTCTCCAGGCTCTCACACAGTTGGTTTCATTTTCTTTCTGGCACTATATGAACTATCTTTTCCTATTTGTTGAATGAATAAATGAGTGAATATGAACGTGGACAAATGGTTTTCCCACCTGGAGCTCAGTTTCCCCACGCAGAAAAGGGCAGGTGACATCTCAGTGGACCTTCTGCTCTGGGAGGGGTACTGTCTCCACATGCCCTACTCTCTGCCTTCCCTGCCCATCCTCCCGCTGCCGGGAGCCCTCCCGTGGGGTGCCTAGTGGAGAGCATTTAGATTTCTGCACTAGAATTCAGCTGCCCCTGGGAGAGATTGGGAACGGCCCTGCTCAAACGGGGAGGACAGTCAGGTATCCTGGGTCCTATAAAGATCAGATCTGTGCAAAGAGCTGAGAGGGGGGCAGCTGAGTGATCCCTAGCTGTGTGACCACCCGCAGGTGATTTCCATTCCAAGCTTTAACATCCTCCTCATGACACGGGAATAAGAGGACCCACCTCATAAGGAAGGAAACGAGCTATGCAGCGTGCCCTGCACTTAGTAGGGGCTCAACTGATGTGCATTCTTCTCACCACCCCAGTCCCCATCTCTGGCCCCGATTAGCCTTGTGGTCTTGGACCTCAGTCCCCGCCCCCCGAATATTTAGTCTGATGGTGGACATAGACTCATTTGTGAGGCTCAGGGCCAGAGCAGGAGAAGAGTGGGCCGCCCCTCCGAGCCCCGCTTCTCCCACCTCCCCATTTGCTCCTTTGCCCCCCGTCCCCCAGGCTGTGTGTTCCACTTTTGGGGCCAAGTTCTGGGGTCAGCACCGCGGACAGCACCCAGCCTGGGCCTGGTGCAGTGGGCCCCTCCTTTTTTATCAACAACCCTAAGGAATTGGTACCGTTTTCACGCCTCACCTTCACAGATGGGGAAACTGAGGCTTGCTTGCCCTAGACCACACAGCGTGGCTTGAACCCAGATCAGCTGGGCTGCGGAGCTCACACTCCCGACTCATCAAGTCATCCCGATTCTCTTTGATCTTTAAATGTCCCAAGTGTCTGCTCAGAGCAGGCTTGCAAACACCATCTCATTTAATTTCTCCTCTTCTGGCCTTCTTTCAAGAAATGAGCACTGGGGCGGGCCCGGTGGCACAAGCGGTTAAGTGCGCGCACTCCGCTGCGGTGGCCCGGGGTTCGCCAGTTCAGATCCCGGGTGTGCACCGACGCACCGCTTGGCAAGCCATGCTGTGGCGGCGTCCCATATAAAGTGGGGGAAGATGGGCACGGATGTTAGCCCAGGGCCAGTCTTCCTCAGCAAAAAAATAGGAGGACTGGCAGATGTTAGCACAGGGCTGATCTTCCTCACAAAAAAAAAAAAAAAGAAAGAAAAAACAGAAATGAGCACTGAAGTTCAGAATCCAGAATCCCAGCCCCACCATTTACTTACCAACTGCAACCTTGGGCAAGTTACTTAATCTCTGAGCCTCAATTTCCTTGTTTGTAAAATGAGGATAATGGTATAAAATGGCCTCACTGTGCCCTTGTGAGCTAATCCATGAGAGATGCTTAGAACAGCACTTACGTGGAGGGAGTGTGAGAAAGGTCAGCTATTGGTACTGCCCTTATTATTCACTTCTTTATTTGCTGCACGTTTTATTTTTATATTTTAATAAATAATATGATAGAATACCATTCCAGTGCATATTATTATAACAAACATCAGTGTTTATTATATAATATGTTATAATGAATATACCATGTATTAATGGATTAATAAATATTTCTGCAGTACCTACCGTGGACCAGGCACTATTCGTATCCTGCAAGATGACATCCACATCCTCATTTCATAGATGAGGAAATTGAGGCTCAGAGAGGTAAATTTTCTCAAGGAGAAAGTAGGACTGAGACACAGCTCTCCGGGCCGGTCCAGGTATCTGGTGAGAGCGTCTCAGAGCCTCATGGTCCCCAGGGCCCCAGAGAGGCCTCATGCCTGGGAACTCACTCTTGTCTTGCTGTTGTCTCCCCAGCAGGTCTGGGAGCTGGTGGACTCTGGCTTGGCCCCCTTCAACCCCCTTGGCAGTGGTGTCATCAGGGGATGCTTCTCAGGGACTCCTCTGCTGCCACTGCTGTCCGGCCGCCTTGGGAACCCTGGAGAGGTTGAGCCCAGCACCTGTGCGGTGTTCACCATCAAGGCTCGAGGGACAAAGCAAAGCCATGGCCTGGCTCCAGGCAGGTGAGGAGGCAGACGGGATCGAGGGGGCTGGTCCCAGGAGAGGGAGAGCACCTCCTCTAGCTGAAACTTTCTTTAACTTGTTCATAAAGCATTTATTAAACATCTACTGTGTGCCAGGCCCTGTACTGGGGACACAGCCACGGGCAAGCAGGTGCTCACAGGCCGATGGTGGACACAGACTCATATCAGCTGGAGACACCACAGAGTGATCTGTGCTGTGATGGGGAGAGATCAGGGTGCCGTGGGAACCCAGTGGAGGCTTTAGGGGGTAGGGGGTGAAGAAAGACTGCTTGGAAGAAGTGGCATCTAAACTTAGCCTGAAAGATGAAGAGAAGTCAGCCAGGAAAAGCACAGGGAAGGGTATGCCAATTAGAAGGAACAGAATATGCAAAGCCTCAGACTCAAGAGAATTGGATGTATGAGAAGCTGAACACAGATCAATGATCAATGTGGGTGGAGGGTGAGAGGGGAACCTGGGGAGGTGACCAGGGGCTGGGCCACACAAGACTCATGGGAGTGCAATGGGGAGCCATGGGTGGGTTTCCAAGAGAGTGAGTTGATCAGATTGGCATTTAAAAAAATTCCCTTTGGCTGCTGTGGGGAGAACTGTCACGGGCAGGGGTGGAAGCAGCAGGAGCCAGTGAGGAGGCTTGGGCAGTTCTGGGGAGGAGCCATGGGCCAGGGAGAAGTAAGCAGATTCAGAAGTTATTTGTGAAGTAGACACACCAGGCATTGGTGGACACCAGCAGGGGGTGAGAGAGAGGGAGGACTGGTGTGGACAGCTCCTGGTCTTCAACCCTTCACATGTGACATCCCTTTTCATCCTTGCAATGATGCCAAGAGGTGAGGGCACCATCATTATCCCCACTTTCAAGAACAGAGAGCAGGCTTGCAGAGGGGAAATGACAGCCGGCCAGTGGCGGAGCCCACACCCCCACCACTGGGCCAACTGTCCTCAACTCTCTTCAGCTTGTAGTCAGCTGTCAGTTTTGGAGGGCAGGGGGCTGAGAGGGAGGGCAGGGACTGAGCCATCAGAGTAAAGGACAGAGAGGAGTCATTTGTTTTGCATCATCCAGCAAGACGTGGCAGTAGTGGGGCTCGAGCTCAGTCTGTCTGACTCCATGGCCCAAACATTGTCCATTTCTCCAGCCTGGGGACACAACTTGGGTAGAAGGTAGACAGTCTCCATGATAAATATCCTTCTGAGCCCTCTGAAAAGATCAGAGCTTCTGCCGCCCCCAAATCTGCTGCACCAAGTGGCCCCAAATGCCTCCCTGCCCCAGCCTGGAGCCCACACCCACCCGCCCAGCCCTGCTCTTGTCTATGTCTACTGCTGTTAACCATGATAGAAAATGTTTGCACCCTCCCTTTGCCACTTTCCAGGAAATGACCCTTGAGATTAGGATGCCTGGTGGGCAGGGCCTTGAGTTTCTAGAACTGAGGAAGGGAGGGGCAGGCCTGGGATTTGAGGGCAGAAGTCGTGGCTGTGAGGTAGGGCCCAGGACTTCATGGGGTGAATGATAACCCACCATTTCCGCAGAGGGTCTAGGCATTGGCGTGGCTATAAAAGAGTGCCCCTCTCTACCCACCCCCAGTTTTGGCAGCCCCGACGAGAGGCAGCTTCTGTGTGCCCACCCCAGGCATGGGAGAACCCTGCCACAGCCCTCCCCATTTCTCTGTCCTTCCTGGATCCCTGCCATGCGTGGGTGGGGGTTTTAGGACTCCAGAGAGACCCCATCTGGGGCTGAACTGCTAAGCCTACCTTCCTGAGGTTGGAGGAGAGACCGCCATCCATGCCTACCTCTGAAGACCAGAGCCCTTGGCTCTGCTTCCAGACTCCTTGCTACAGTCACTGGGGAAGGTTGGGGACCCGCCGCTGCTCAGCTCTCAGCACCCCCTGGGCGGACGGCTCCCTGGTCTGGTGGTCCTTCGGGCCCCGTCTCGTTGCTCTGCCTTCAGCACTGCCAGGTCACGAACAGCTCCTCGCTGTCTCATCCACCCGGAGCCCTTGGATCTACTACCTTCTTCCCTTTCAGCACTAGGAGAAGACAGCGCCTTGGCGCTGGGGGTCTCCCTGAGCCCGTCTCCCTGCTCTCCATTCGGCAGCAACTGGGAGGACAATTTCTATCTTCTCCACCCCAGCCCATGTCTTGATCCTCTTTCGTTCAGCACTAGACAGGACGGCAGATCATTCTCGGCGCTGGGGGTCTCCCCAGAGCCTTTCTCCAACCCCCACCTCCAAGTTCTTCGTCCCCTGCTCTCCTTCAGCACCTCGGGCGCGGACAGCTCCTCGGTGTCAGCCCCACCTTGAGCCCGTTTCTACCCTCTCCCGCCTCAGCACCTCGGGCGCGGACAGCTCCTCGCTGTCGCCTCCACCCGCGGCCCTTGCCCGACCGGTGCAGACACTCCTTGCTCCCGGGGACGGCTCCCGCCTCTGCTCTCCCTGCTCCCCTCTTCAGGCGCATGGAGACCCCGGGGGTCCAAGAAAGAGCGGGGGCATGCAGCGAGCTGAGCCGCGCTCACAGCCGCCAAGGCATAGCCAGACCCCCAGAACACCTGTGGCGGCAACCCCGGCGCCCCATCCGCGTCCAACAGCGCTTCCACTCAGACCCGGACAAGTCCACGGGCCGCAAGCCGGACCGGAGCCCGCGGCCCGGGCTAGAGAAGACGCAGCGCTCCTGGCCTACCTCCTTCCCTGGGCGGTAGGTGGGCGGGGGTAGGGCCCGCCCGCGTCGTGGGGGAGGGGCGCGCGCGGGGCCTGGCGGGAGTGGGGGAGGGTCCTTGCTTCTCCAGGGGGCGGGGGTACCTGCTGTTTGGCCGAGGCTGGCGCTTTGGAGGAAGAAGCTGTTTTTCCGTGGGGTGGAGCTGGAGGGTGGGGGTGTCGTGACTGCTTATGGGTCTGTGTGACCGGGTGTGCACAGGTGTGGTTGCGTCCGAGTGTGTGTGTGAGTCAGTAGTTGCAACCCAGTGTGCTCTGACCTGTTGTGTGAGTGTCCACAGCCGGCTGTGTCTCTGTGAGTGACCGGATGTGTTTGGGTGTGTGTACACCAGTTGTATACCTGCCTGTGAGTTTCTCCTTGTGGTGCCCGTGGGTGTGTGGCGGGGCATGACTGTCCTTGCTGTGACCCAGTTGAGTGTCCGAGGGTCTTCCAGCCCTTGGAGTATCCTCAGGTGTTTGTGGGGTTTGTGGCCACGGCAAGCGTCTGAGGGGACTGTGGGGTGGGTGTATGAGAGGGCCAGGGAGGGCTGTCCCCAGCGCTGGGGGAGGAGCCTCCTTTACAGCCTGTCCTGCCTTTACACCACCACCGCCCTGCCCTGCCCCCTGCCCCTGCCAGAGGAGGGGAAGCCTCTGGGGAGCCAGAGCATAGGGTGTTCCTTCCACATGAGAAAGGGTGGGGTGGGGAAGAGGGGAGGAGCTGCTTATCTTGTTTCACATAAACGGCGGGGGTGGGGGGTGGGTGGGTGATGAGACAGAGAAACAGGGGCCTGAGGTGGCAGTCTCCAAAAGTGGGCCAGGAGGAGCGGGGCCAGGAGCCCCAGGCCCTCCTTGGATGGGAGGAGGAGCCACAGCATCCAGACCTAGAGTCCTGGGTGTGAAGCCAGGCTGGACAACCTCGGTGAGTCGCTTTCCTCTCTGGATCTCGATTTTCTCCCACCTTAGTCCAAGGACCTCCTGCGGCCACTGGCTTCTTACTTGATCAACAAGCCTGGCCTAATGCCTCCAGCCTGGCCCTCCAGCCCTGGGAGGTGTCTGGGGCATATGGGCCCACGGCCCGGAGGGGTTGGAGCTGTTCCCAGGTGACCCAGCAGGCTCCTTGACCCCCCAGCCCTCAGCTCCTCCTGCCCCCTCTCCCGGTGACTCATGATTTTCCATCGTCAAGAAAGAACAGAGACTTGGTTTGGGCCCATCTGGGGGGAGACCCCACGTGGCTCTGGAAGGCAGGAGTGATGGACTGAGTTCCTGTGAGCACAGGTGTGTGTGCACGTGTGCTGTCCATATATGCTGACACAGGGGAAGGGGTCAGCCCTCAGGGAAGCTGGGTTCAAGGCCGATCTGCCTGCCGTGTGCTTCGGGCAAGCTGCAGTGCTTCCCTGAGCCCCAGAGTCAACAGTGAGATGCAAACAGATCTGTACTTGTGGCACTTTGTCATAAGCTTGTGCTGGAGCACAACCCCCAGCCACGGCTCTCCTCCTCACCACCCCGGGCAGATCACATGGGTCTGGGAGGGTCCTAGCATCTTGTTCAGCAAGCATGTATTAAGCACCCACTGTGTGCCAGACCCCGTACCGGGGACACAGCCATGGGCAAGCAGGTGCTCACAGGCTGATGGCGGAGACACTTATCCCAGGTGGACACAGCACAGAGTGTTGTGTGGGGAGAGATCAGGGCACTGTGGGAGCCCAGAGGAGGCTTCTGACCCAGCAGGGAGGGGTAGCGAGTGAGAAAACACTGCTTAGAAGAGGTAGCATCTAAGGATGAACCTGAAGGATGAAGAGAAGTTAGCCAGGGGAAGTGCAGGGAAGGGTATGCCAAGCAGAAGGAACAGAATGTGCAAAGCTTCAGACTCAAGGGGATCAGGTGTACGAGGAGCTGAACACAGATCAGTGTGGCTGGAAGGTGGCAGCGGAGGTTCTCTATTCATCTCACCAGCATTTATTGACCACCTACTGAGTGCCAGGCACTAAGGGCACAGCTGGGAGCAAGGTCTTGCCCTTAAGGGGCTGGTGAGCAAGGCAGATGGAGATCAAATAATTCTGACAGTAAATGTGAAATTGTACCAGTGAGAGGAGAGTGCTCTGAAAACATTTACCTGGCTGGTCAGGGAGGGCTTCCTGGAGGGGGTGATGCTCCAGCTGTGACCTAAAAGATGAAGAGTCAGCAGGGGAAGGGCATTACCTGGGATGAGCCTTCAAGTAACAGCAAGGAGGGGGCATGAGGCTGGAGCAGAGTGATCCAAGAAGAGGTGGGGGGGAGGTTGGCAGGGGTCAGGCCACACGGGATCTCTGGGGAGGTGTGGATTCAGATGTGAGGGCAATGGGGAGCCACGGGAGGGTCTGGAGCAGAGGAAGGTAACATCTGACCCCTGTGAGCATCTACACACATGACTCAGCCCCACCCTCCTCTCTCTGTCTAGACTCTCCACAGGGACTTGGGCAAGTCCTCTCCAGACCTCTGTTTACCCATCTGTAAAATGGGCATAACAGCACCGACCTCCTGTCTTGCTGGGGCCACCTAGTGGCAGAGGAGAAAAGTGCCTTCCTGGGGAGGGGATACTCAAAGGAGGGAAATCGAGGCAGTGATGTGCTAAGGGCACTAGGGATTCCTGGGCACCTCCTCAGGTCACACAGTGTGCAGGGACAAAGTCAGGATGGAGGCCTCGTGTCCACCCCCTCTTCCACCTCACCCCCTCACCCGGTGGGGTGTGGGGCGTCCCGGGGTCGGGCAGGCCAGGCTTCAAATGCTGAGTCTCAGCTCTGTGGCTCAGTTTCTCCATCCAGAAAGCTATTAGTAACACTTTACTGTTAGAACTGTTAATAAAATATTTAAAGTTGAATCTATTAATGAAACATCAATGGCAGAGTAGCCTCTGGGACTGCAGAGGGAGAGCGCCAGTTAAGCACTAGGGGAGCACAGGCTGGGGAGGCCGTGGCTGAGGTTGAGTGACCCCGGCACTACCACTTGTGGCTCTGTGACCTTGGGCAAAAGAACATACTTCTCTGTGCCTCAGTTTTCCCATCCGTGAAATGAGTGTAGTAGTCTCGGCTTTATAAAGTTGCTCCGAAAATCAAATGACTTTTCCATGCTGCCTTGGCTCAGTGCCCTGCGAGTCAGAAGCCCTCAGTTTGTGTCGATGTGTTTAGTCTTAACCTTCCACTTCATGTCTGGGCCTTCACTTCCTGAATCTCTGTGCCTCAGTTCCTCCTCGGGGACGTGAGACCGTTACAAGCCCCTCCCACGCGACTGTGGTAGCGTCCAGGCTCCTGGGACCCTGGCCCCAGCGTCTCTGCCAGGCCGCGCCTGGCGGCCTCTATGCCCTGGGGACTGGCTATAATTAGGTCCAGCCACAGCAGCTACAGATGGTATTTTCGTCTTAGGGACAGCGAGTCTGGTTCCCACCAGGCGTCCGGTTGCAGGGCCACGGGGGCAGGAGGGGGTTCCCAGCAAGATCCCTGAGCCTCTCCATCCTTCTGGGACCCCTCTCTGTGCCCCATTTTCTCATCTGTACAGTGGAGACAATCGTGTGGTCAGGAGGCCAAGAGAGAGGCAGGGTCTCCTCCCCCACTAGGGCTCCCCCATTGAAGCCTGACGGCCTGGAACTGCATGTTCCCCCAGGAGTGCCAGAAATGTGAGTGTCATTTGTCTGGGGACCCCAGAACTTGTGCTTTGTCTGGGGACCCCAGAACTTGTGCAGTCCCCCGAGCAAGGCCCAGGCAGGGGGATGTCCTCTCCCAGCAAGGGCACAAGCAGCCTCCCTGGGCCTTGTTGCCTCCGCCTGTGACTGGGTGTTCTGGGTTGACACGCTCTGAGACTTGGCTTCCTTTTCAGTAGAACGAGGCAGGGCCGCCCTGACCCCAGCATTCCGAGGGTAGAGCACTTGGTACAGACCCCTGAAACCCCGCAGACACCAGAGGTGGCCCTGCAGGGTCCTAACTGGGGCAGGGGGAGGCAGCTGAGGCTCCACAGAGCGGAAAGCCTGGCGGGAGTGGAGTGCGGATGTTTGTCTGATGGAGACAGCAGGAGAGGGGAAAGGATCCAGAAATGGGGCCTGGGGAGTGTCAGAGCCAGTGGGGCCATGCGGGGACTTGAGCAGGGGGATTGGGAGAGGGGAGCTGGGTTCGAGCCCCGCTGCCCTGCAATGAAGCCTTTGCCTGTTCCCGCCTCTCTCCAGGCCTCAGTTTCCCCACCTGGCAAAGGATGAAGGGTGTGTAGTTTCTGGGCAGCCCCTTCGTGGCTCCAGGCCTCAGTTTCTCCATCTAGAAAATGGGCAGAGGGAGACTGGAAACACTGTGTGGGATCCGGGCAGGCTATCCGGGCACTCTCCGAGCTCGGTGACACCCTCATCGTAGAGGGCACTTCCCTTTCTGACTTCCGCATCTCACTCTTCAGCCAAGTTAACAGCCCAGCAAGCTGCCCTAATGCAGGGCATGTTGGCAGAGGGAAGTGTGTTAAGATCCGGGTTCTGGGCCCCATGGGGCCGCCCCCAAAGAGAGGGAGCAGAGAGTCGCGTCCAGCTCCGTGCCTCGGTTTCCCCTTTTGTCCCGCTGGGGGCGTCCCGGAGCGGTCCAGCCGCTGGGCGGGGCGGCTGCGCCCTCTGCCCCCTCCCCGCCGGGCCCCGCCCCCGCGGCTGTCCAGAAAAGGTCCCGCGCAGCCCGCGCTCGGTCCAGCCTCCATCCGGTCTTGGCGATGCAGGGGCCCCCGGCGCCCGCCCCAGCCCCTGGGCCCAGCTCCCCCCGGGGCTCCCCGCGCGGCTCCCCCGGGCTCTTCAGGAAGCTCCTGGTGAACCAGAGCATCCGCCTGCAGCGGCGCTTCACCGTGGCCCATCCGCTGTGGTGAGGCGAGACGGAGGGCCTGGCGGGGGGCCCCGGGACCGCCGGGCTGGAGGTGGGAAGGGCAGAATCGGGGACAGCGGGCCGGGCCGGGCCGGGGTCACGGCATGGGCGCTCTGCTTCTCCCTCACTCACTCTGTATCTCTCTCCCCCTGCCCCATCTCTGTCTCTCGGAGTTGGTGACTCTGTCTCTCTCTTTCTCCATCTATCTGTCTCCCTCCGTCCGCTGCCTGGACACGTGCCTAGGGGACCAGCCGTCTGTCCCTCTCCGGGACAGGCTGAGGCTCACGTCTCCTCCTGACCCCGGCCGGCCAGGTCAGGCGGGCCGAGCGTCCCGGCGGAGAGGGGAGGCGGGAGGCTCTCTCCTCCCCCTGGTCTCTCCCTGCATCTGTCCGGGCGCCCGCAACGAGACGGCGCGGGGCCTCACGCTGAGGCCTCGTGTCCACGGAGGGAGACCTGCGTTGATAGGTCCTTCGGGGCAGGGTGTTCGCAGTGTAAAGGGCGAGTTGCGTGTGCCGGGCTGAGAGCGGACCCGCGCTGACCGCGCCCCGGCTCTGCGCGGCCCCACTCGGTTGCGTCCTCCAGGGACTCAGGCCAGCGCTGTGGGCTCGAATCCCGGCCCTTCAGGAGGCGGGGACCTCGTGCCGCGCGGGCGAGGCTGGGGTCGGAGGCGGGGCGCGCTTGGTTCGTGCCGCATTCGCACCCGCTTGATGATTTGGCACCTGGCAGCTCAGACTGGAGGTTCCCTTCTCCAAGGTCACAGGGCCAGTGACAGCTGGCGGGGTGTAGGGAGGGGGAGAGCAGTCGTGAACGTGGTCCCTGAGGGAGCCCAGGAGGAGGGCGGGTCCCTCCGAGGCCCGCGTGCCTCAACCTATGGACAGACGGGCGGTTCCACAGTCCGGGCGACCTCGCCCCGCGCCGCCCGCGTCATGGAACCGCGGCCTGACCCCGCCGCTCCCGGCTAAGTTCAGAGCAAGAAGAAAAACAGCTTCCCCCGCGGCGAGAAAACCCCAGCCCAGCCCTGAATCCTCTGCACTCGATCCTTGGATTCGAACCCAGCACCCTGTGGCCTCTCCCGGCCTCAGTTTTCTTGTTTATCCACAGGTGTGCCTCCCAGAACCTCTGGCGAGAGGCGAGGGAGGGTTGGGGGTCGCCACGCCCGGGCCTCCCCCTCGGAGGGCAGGTTTGGGGTATCGCTGCCGCTAGCGCGCCCCTAAGAGCCTCTCTCTGTCAGCCACCGCGCCCACACCCGGGCAGGGAAGGGTTAAGAAGCTCCGCCCCTTGGGGTGACGTCACGAAGCGGGAGCTGGGACGCAAGGGTGGCAGGGAGCTTCTGGAGCCGCCGAACCCGAACATAGCCGAACACGTCCGAATGCACCCGAGTGAGGCCGGAGTAAGCCGAATATGCCCGACTCGGCCCGAGCGCCAGTCGGACTTTTGAAAAACCTAGCGCAGACGGACATAGCCGAACACACCCGAATACATCCGAACCTGTCCGAGCGCGATCTGACGTAGCCGAACCATACCAAACTCACCCGAACGAACTCTTCTGGACCAGGCCCAACCCTGTGTGATCGGACCGAACTTAGTCAAACCCGGCCGTACCTGACCCAGCCGGACCGAATCCTGCCGAATCCCCCACCCCCAGCCCGGTCTGGGCCGAATGCCCTGCTCGGAGTCTTCCGGCAGGCGCCGATCCTGGCCGGTGGACTGGGATGGGGTGACCTGGCGCGGGACCAGGTGGACACTGGCGCTTGGCCAGGAGCCCCGAGTCCTGGGCGGCCCCCAATGTCTCCCTGTCTCCGCCTCTCCTGCCTGCCTTTTTCTCAAAAGCCCGTGACCCACAGGTAGCCCCCCTCCCTGTTGCCAGCTCCCCCTCCTGCCCCTCTGTTCTTGCCCCACGCCCCCTCCCACTATTTCTCTGACCTCTGACTCCAAGAGGAGGGGTGTAGATGCCCCTTTCCCAGTCAGGGTGGCCGGAGGGAGAGACAGGGCTGAGAGCGGGGATTGGGGATTGCCCGGAACGGGGGCGTTGTGTGGATGACGGTGCTCCGGGCAGAGGGCACAGCCTGTGCAAGGCTCGGAGGCGGAAGACAACAGGCAGAGCTGTCAGGCCGAAAATGAAGCAAGGGAGTGGGCAACTGTGGGCGGGGCCGGGCGAGTGGGGGGCGTGGTCTACAAGGTTGGGGCGGAGCCCGGTGAGCTGAGGGTGGGGCCAGATGATCCAGGCCGTGGCCGAAGCTGGCTGGGGGCGGGGCCTCCCCGGGTGAAAGGAACCCTGGAGTGTACCCGACCGAGGCGGGACCCAGGCCCCCTCCAGAGAGGAGGGCCCAGGAAGTCGTTTCCAGTCCCCGTGATCTTACCATGCAACCTGGACCCGTTCCCTCCCTTGTACATGGGAGCGCAGTCGCGTCCTCAGGGGCTGGGCTAACACCTAAAAGCGCCCTCGGGGAAGGAGTGTACCACTCCCATGTCAGAGACAGCGTGGTTGGTGTCCAGAGCAGGGCTGAGACCTGCCCATGGTCACACAGCCACTTGGGGACAGGTCTGAAACTCACATCCTGGAGTCCGGATTAGTCCCAGAAGCGGAGACAGAGACGTGAGGGGCACGGGGTCCCCGAGTAGGGGTGTGACTGCGGGGCAGGTGGACAAACTGTAGGCTACTGCTGCCCAGCCCCCCACGCCCTCCCCAAGGAGGACGTGACAGATTAGGTGCCGGCCACCACCCTCGGCTCTGACCACGCCTCCTCTGCCTTCAGCTTTGACCTGGAAAATGGGCTCTCGTGCGGAAGAAGCGCCCTGGACCCTCAGGCCGGGCCTGGCCTTGGCCGGGTCGTCCAGGTCCCAGCCCAGCACAGCCAGAGGCGGGAATCCTTCCTGTACCGCTCAGACAGTGACTACGAACTCTCGCCCAAGGCCACGTCCTGGAACTCCTCCGTGGCTAGCGACCTGTGAGCCTGAGGCTGGTGGGATGACACCTCCTTATCACTTCCTCCTTCCATTATTCCTCCATTTAGCACACCTCCTTCAAGTGGCCATTTGTGCTGGGCTTTGAAGTTTAAGTAGGAGTTTGCCATACAGCTCACATATTCAGTCGAGCATGCCAAGAATGATATCTGGTGATCGTCTGTGCTTGGCTTTGGGCTGGGATTGGGTGGCAATCCAGAAACATTAACAATTAGCAGCAACTGAACAAACACCTTGATTTGAGCTTCCTGGTAGCCATAATAAAAAGGGAAATACAGTAAGTTCCGCCCTGCCTCTACTAAGACCCCTGCTGCCCCTGGGATTCAGGTTGCCCATTTGTAAGATGCGATAAAGTGAGCAATTGGTCAGAGGAGCTGTGGAGGCTTTCAGAGGAGGGTCGGGTGAGGCGAGCCCAGGGACGAGGAGGAGGTCATGAGGGGAGGAGGCGCTGAGCTGAGGGCATGGTGTGGGGGAAAGCTGGAAGAAGGGAAGGCGCGGGAGGGATCCTCCTGGCCGCCCTTCCTGATGTCCCGTCTCCCCGCAGACACGGAGAAGACATGATTGTGACGCCCTTTGCCCAGGTAGGTGCCCATTCCCTCCCCCCTCCTCCCGTAAGCCAAGCAGGCGGAGCCGACCCTTCCTTTCCAACGCTGCCGACCCCCTTCCCGACAGGTCCTCGCCAGTCTGCGTACGGTTCGAAACAACGTTGCGGCCCTTGCCCACCTGCAAGGCCGCTCAGTCGCCAAGTACGCAGAGGGCGGGGCGGGGGCGGGGCCCGGCGGAGAGAGGCGGGGCCGACGAGTGCCGGCGCCGGGGCGGGGCCTGGGGAAGAGAAGCGCGGGGCCGGGTGGAGGGGGCGGGGCCGCAAACTGGGCGTGGGGGCGGGGCGGGGCCCGGCCAGAAAGGGTGCGGCTGCAACGCGGCAGGCTAGATGGGGGCGGGGCCATATGCGCGAGGCAGGCCACCTCTGAGCCGGCGGTACCGCAGGCAGACATCCGTCGGGAACCCGCCGTCTGGCAGTCAGCACCCCCCACCTACAGGTAATGCGCCTGCTCCTACCCCCTGACCCCCTGCGGGACAGCTGTGAACTTCTTCTCCATGGTGACCTCTCCGGCCCATGAGTCCTTAGGCTGTGCTAATTGTAACCTCCCAAAACACCCTCGAGGATGGAGTCTGCCAAGCCCATATTACAGATGGGGAGGCTGAGGCCCAGAGAGGGGCAGAGACCTGTCCATGGTCACACAGCCACTTGGGGACAGATCAGCTCAGATCCTGGGGTCCCCAGTGGCCCTACTGGGAAGGGCTCCAGGGTCCAGATGCAGAGATGGAGGCATGAGGAATGCAGGATCCCTGAGTGGGGGTGGGGCAGGCCCCTGACCAGCTCGGCCCCCAGAGGACACTGGGCAGAAGCTGGCTTTGGAAACCCTGGATGAGCTGGACTGGTGTCTGGATCAGCTGGAGACACTGCAGACGCGGCACTCGGTGGGGGAGATGGCCTCCAACAAGGTGAGGAGGGCCAGAGCGCCGAGAGCACTTGCCTCTGCCCGCAGGGCCCCACGTCACTGTCCTCGCCTTCCCCTGCAGTTCAAGCGGATGCTGTGCAGAGAGCTGACCCACTTGTCGGAAACCAGCCGCTCTGGGAACCAGGTGTCCCAGTACATATCCCAAACCTTCCTGGGTGAGCTGTGGGGGCTCACTGCTTGGGCTGCATTATAGAGGTAGGGAGAAAGAAGATTAAGGAAGACTTCTATTCCAGACCTCAATCTGAGGAAGACAGAACCAGACAGGGACACTCCCAACCCTATGGGTCAGGGCTAGACCAGAGGGAGGAACAGGAGGAACTTTCAGGAGGAGGGAGACATTAAAGCTAGGGTTTTGAAGTAGGAGTAGAAGTTTGCCAAGGAGGAGACGGTGGGAACCAGACAGCTAGGTCTCCAGCTTGGGAGATGGAAAGGACATTTGGCTGTTTGGGGGTAAATACTGAGACTCAGTTGCCGAAGGGCGATGTCCAGCAGAAGGGGTCACTGAGATCAGCCATGAACAGAGGAGAGGGGTAGCTATAGGCCAGAGAGGGACTTGGAGACAACTACTTCAAACTTACTTTGATCCGGGTAAAAAAGAAATATGTAGATTGATCCTGAGGCTTGGCAGGGTCCGGGACCTGAGGCCAGGCAGGATGACCCCAGCCAGTGAATCGGCCTCTCTGAGCCCTGTTCTGCCCCACCTACAGACCAGCAGACTGAGGTGGAGTTGCCCAGGGTGACCCCCACGGATCCCCCGAGGCCCATGTCCCAGATCAGTGGCCTGCGTGGGCTCCCCCATAGTGCCAGCCTTTCTGCAGCCACCATCCCACGCTTTGGGGTCCAGACTGACCAGGAGGGGCAGCTGGCCAAGGTGGGTCCCCAGCTGGACTGCCGAGACCCGGGTTGGACGCCTGGGTCTGTTTGGGGGCCCTGTCTTGGGCCTCGCTTTGCCCATTTGAATACTGGGCAGGTGGGGCTCAATGTAGGACCTGGGGCCTGGTCGGGGGGTCGAGGGTCCGGAGTCTTGGGGGGCTGGACTGGAGTTAAGCTCTGGTTCTTCACGTTTTAGGAACTGGAAGGCACCAACAAGTGGGGGCTTGATGTGTTCAAGGTGGCAGAGCTAAGCGGAAACCGGCCCCTCACAGCCATTATATTCAGCATCTTTCAGGTACATCCCCTGGCCTTGGCTTCCAATACCCCTGGGGTTTCCTTCACATCTTCCTAGTCCAAGACCTCAGGGGACACTCATTCTTCAAATCCTCCCTGACACTCCTAAATGGGATAATTTGAGCAGGGTATTGGAGGATGAATAGGAGTTCACTAGGTTGAGAAGTTCATTTTCAACAAGCCTCAGCCCTGGGCCTGGCCCTGAAGAGACCCAGTCTTGGAGGACACAGCTGGACAAAGACACCTCCAGCTCTGTGGGATCAGGGATGGACCAGACAGGAAGGATAGAGCCCAAGGGAGTTCAGAGGGAGAGCAGAGGAGGGCGTCTTTGAAAAGTGGGCATTTGAGGGATGGATAGGAGTTCAGAAGGAGAGAAGGCCCGGGAGCAGTGTGTACTGCTGCCCAGAGGTCAAGGCCCTGACTGGGCCTGCGATGGCCCAGGAACGGGACCTGCTCAAGACATTTCAGATCCCAGCGGACATGCTCGTCACCTACCTGCTGACGCTGGAGGGCCACTACCACGCCGACGTGGCCTACCACAACAGTCTCCACGCCGCTGACGTGGCCCAGTCCACACACGTGCTGCTGGCCACACCCGCCCTTGAGGTACTGCCCTGCGACCTTGGACAGCTAGGGGGGATGCAGGGAGCACAGAGCCCCCGCCCCCCATCTCTCATGCCCTCCGCCCGCTCAGGCCGTTTTCACAGACCTGGAAGTCCTGGCTGCCATCTTCGCGAGCGCCATCCATGACGTGGACCATCCCGGGGTCTCCAACCAGTTTCTCATTAACACCAGTGAGTCGAGGGGGCCCTGCCTCCACCTGTCAATCATGTGATCTCCGGCCGCCCGTTCCTGCCCTGAGCCTGGCTTCCCACTTTGTGAAATGGCTGAGACAACACTTCCCTAGGTGCTCAGAGCAGGTTCAGGTACACAGTAGGTGCTCAGTAAATGAGAGAATAACATGTGGCAGAGCTAATCTGGGCCTATCAAGATTTTAAAGTTCAGGGTCCTTTGAGGAGTCTGAGAAACTCAGTCAACAAGCAATTATTGGGCACCTCGTATTCCATCCCTGAAGAGCTGAGGATGAGAGTGGAGCCCTCTCACTCGAGGATCCCAGAGTCTAAGACGACGAACTCAGTCGTTCATTCAACCAGCCTTCAGTATGCACTGTCTCCTGCCATGCCAAGTCCCCAAGGAGCCCCTAGTCTCAAGGAGGCAGAGCTGAGCACAGATGCTCCCAGCCCTGCAGAGTCAGGGCAGGGCCAGGGAGGGAGACAGGGTCCTAGAGGGTTTTGTGGAGGAGGGGGCATTCGCACTGGGGCTTCAGTGCATGAGTAGGAGTTTGCCAGGAACCCACAAAACCTGCCTTTGGGTGTAGTGGGTTGGGCGGGCATGTCTTGAGGCCATCCGCCTCCTACACAGACTCAGAGCTGGCGCTCATGTACAACGACGCCTCCGTGCTGGAGAACCACCACCTGGCCGTGGGCTTCAAGCTGCTGCAGGCAGAGAACTGTGACATCTTCCAGAACCTCAGCGCCAAACAGCGGCTGAGTCTGCGCAGGATGGTCATCGATATGGTGAGGCCACGACGATGGATGTGGCAGGCGATCTTGGCCTGGCTGGGGGTTCAGTCCAAATCAGACGTGTGCCCACTCCGAGCCTGAGCCTCCTGGTCTGTAAAGTGGGGCCTGGGTGGGGTGCTCGGGTCTGGCTGCCGTTTCCAGGCAGATGGTGGGGCCGCCGAGGGTCTGGGCTTCAGCCCCAGGGCCTTTGCACAGGCTCACCGCTGCCCGCAGGCACATCTCCCCTCAGCCCCCAGGCTCAGCCTCCCTCCCCATGCCCTGTCCCCAATGTGGGTGCATGGCCAAGCCCAGCCCCCGAGGGGAAGGAACTGTTGGCTCAGCCGCTCTTGGGAGCTGGGTTTGCACCGAGTCTCACTGCATCCCCCATTTCACAGGGGACACTGGGGCTGGAGGGCAGGCTGAGCGATCTCGTGGGTGTGGCATCTGGGCAGGGAGTGTGGGGCGGGGTGGGGCAGGCCCCGTCCTCACCGGCACCCACCCTCGCCTGCCCCCAGGTGCTGGCCACTGACATGTCCAAACACATGAGCCTCTTGGCCGACCTCAAGACCATGGTGGAGACCAAGAAGGTGACAAGCCTCGGGGTCCTGCTGCTCGACAACTACTCCGACCGCATCCAGGTGTGCAGCCAGGCAGGCTGGCCTCGGTTTCTCTGGCTCTCATTTAGCTGCATTTATGAGGCACCGACTGTGTGCCAAACTTGAAGAAACGGAGGCACCGGGAGTCACAGGCCTGTGTCTCAGCCATTCCTTCTGCTCCCGGGCCTCGGTTTCCCCACTCATATGATGACTGTGTCCGCTGCGCCAGCCTCGGGGGGGCACCGGGCCGAGGGGTGGCCCGGCCTGCACCCTCCCGAGCCCGGTCTCCCCAGGTCCTGCAGAACCTGGTGCACTGTGCCGACCTCAGCAACCCCACCAAGCCGCTGCCCCTGTACCGCCGGTGGACGGAGCGCGTCATGGCCGAGTTCTTCCAGCAGGGCGACCGCGAGCGCCAGTCGGGCCTGGACGTCAGCCCCATGTGCGACAAGCACACGGCCTCGGTCGAGAAGTCCCAGGTCCGAGAGCGCCGGCCCAGCGGGTGGGCAGGGGGTGGGGCGGGACAGGAGTGGCCGGCTGGGCCGGGGCGGGGTGCGGCCCAAGGGTGCAGTCTGCGCTGGGCTGCGCCGGGTCAGGCCTGGGCCGCCTTCTCCCTGGGCTGCAGGAGAGGGATCTGTCCTCTCGGGGTTTGGAAATGTCCATTCTGGGGGCGGGGGAGGACACATCCGTCCAGCCCTGAGGAGTCAGGACTGGGCTGGAGGGAGAGACCCAGGGGTTGAGTGAGCCCCAAAGGGTCTGGGGAAGCTTCCTAGAGGAGAGGTTGTTTGAAGAGGGTTTTGAAGGATGAGGAGGAGCTAGGAAATGGCATTCCAGGCAGAGGGAACAACTGCGGTGGGACTGGGTCTAGGTTCCCTGGTGACTCACAGCACAGCCACGTCTCCCACACCCGCACTTCCCCACAGGTGGGCTTCATTGACTACATTGCCCACCCGCTATGGGAGACATGGGCCGACCTGGTGCACCCAGATGCCCAGGACCTGCTGGACACACTGGAGGACAACCGCGAGTGGTACCAGAGCAAGGTCCCCCGAAGCCCCGTGGACCCTGCCAGCCCCGAGCCAGCTGGCCCCAACAGATTCCAGTTTGAGCTGCCTCTGGAGGAGGCAGGAGAGGTAGAGGAGGAGGCCTCGGAGTCACCTGACACTGAGTCCCTGTCCCCTGAGGCCAGCCTGGACCCTGGGGCCCTGCTCCTGGACAACCAGGGGTCCGTGGGCAAGCCCTGTGTGGAACGTGAGGGCAACGTGATGGCTGAGCCATGTGGCACCTAATGGCTCCTGGTGGGTGGGTGAACTTTCCAGGAAGAGGTCCCAGATGGCCCCTGCCTTGCCTTCCCCACCCACTGAGAGTGACAACCAAACTTTTAGTTATAGGCACATCTCAAGGTCGAATTGGAGGCACCTGGCTGGGGTCCACTCTTCCCCCAAAGCTCTGCTGAGAAAGCTCTCCAAGGGGCTGGGCTAGGGGTAGCCTCTTCCAGAGCCCTTGGGCTCTCCCTCCTGAACTTCCACCCCTGGTGTGGAAAGGGGGTGTCTGCCAGGCCCTCTGCCCACCTTCTCCAGTGCTCACTCTTGAGCCACATCCATCACTTTATTCTTTCATTCTTTCATTCTCTGTCAGGTATTTATTGGGTCTGATATGTGCCAGGCCTGTGCCTGCTGCTTGCCTCGGGGGTAGCCCTGCCCAGGGGTGGAGAGTCAGCCTCAAGGAGATGCCCCACAGGCGCCTCCCTCCGTCAGCCAGGCGGCTCGCTCCGAGAGAGCGGGGCCTTGAGTGGGGGAATTTTCAGCACCAAAGCTCCGTCCAGACCCAGCCGCTCCCTAGGGCGGGGGTGGGCCCGGCAGAGAGGACTGTCAGGACGTCTCTGAAGGCTGATGTAGCCTGTCACTGTTTGCACCACCTGTGGCTTTAAGTTGTTGTTGTTTCTTCTTTGGTGGGGTTTCCAGGTGCACATGCTCCCTGTTCTCTCTAGCCTCAGAACCCCCTGTGGGGTCCCCCACCTTCTCTTTCTTGTAGAACAGCAACAAAAGCACAGAATACCACTGCACACCCCTCCCCGCCCCCGCAGGTCTCTGCCTTCCTCATTCTGAGACTGCCCCGGACTCTCCCTAGGGGAAAGGAGGCCTCTGACCCTTCTTGCCAGTCATCGCCCGTTATGGGCCTCAGTTGCCCGTCTATGGCCTATCCTAGTCCTTGGGTAAACTTTGGTTGAGGGGTGGTGTCTGTGACCTCCCTGAAATACCTTAGAAAGTTGGGGCATTGAACATTTTCTGGGGTTAAATGAACCTTATTACACAAAATTATTACCGTGTCCATTTCGCGGATGGGGAAACTGAGGCGCAGAGCAATTCTATTGCCCGCTCTAGGCCCACAGCTGGGCGCTGGACGTGCGCCAGCGGCAGCCCCACTGCGCCTGGTTTGGTCGAGCTCTTCCTGGGGCAGGGGCGGCCTCTCGGCGAGCAGATGAGGCGGCTCGGTGCTCAAGTCTCGGGTTCGATTCCGGCCTCTGCAAGCCTCAGTATCCCCCCCGCGCCTCCCTCCCCGAGTGTGAAAATATATACATGCCACAGGCTTTGCAGCGGCTCCCGGCTTCCTCCCTCAATAATTCCACCGACAATTCCAGTCACCATCACAGCTAACGGGCAGATGCCACAGAGGGGGAATTAAAGGTCATCTGGGTCGGGAACTTGGTACCTTTCCTTCCAGACTTTTAAAAGGCAGAGATTTAGGGGATTTTTATTTATAATTTTTTCTCCCTCCCCCTTTACTTACAAGTAATACTTGTTCACTGTAGAGAATTTGGAAATAATGGAAATATATACAGAAAAAAATTAAATTATGCTATAACTTTACCCATAGATCATCTGCCTTCAGTATTTCATCTGATTTCCCTCTAGTTCTTTCTCCACCCGTTCATGAGAACATTCATACCTTCCCCTTCAATTTGGGCCACAGGCCATCCCTCCCTCTCCCCAGTACTGAGCACACTCCACCCACAATGGCTTTCCACACCCCAAGCACGGCCCTGCCCCAGGGCCTTTGCACATGCTGTGCCCATCACCTGGACTACTTCTCCCCCTCATCCTCACCCTTTGGGCCTCATCCCAGTGTCTCTTCCTCCAGGAAGCCCTCCCTGGCCCCTCCACCGTGATCCCCAGAGGCCTGGGCCAGGTCCACCATGCCATCTTCAGTGTCCCCCAGAGATGGACTTCGACAGCTTCAGCAAGTTGCTTCACCTCCCTGAGGCTTTGTCCTTTCCCCGGGTGAAATGGGCTCTTCGTGAGGACCACATAATTGCAGAGGGTGACATTTGAGGAGAGTGTGTCCTGAGCCAGGCACTGAGCCACCTGCTCAAAGTCAGATCAACTCTGCCTCTTTCTTCTCCCATTTCACAGATGTGGAAATCGAGGCCCATGCTCCAGGTCCCCAATTTTCTTCTGCTTGGGGCCCTTCCCAAGGGGCACAGTCCTTGCCTTTGTGGCCCATCCTAGACCCAAAGAGGAGGGTGGGAGAAGGTCTTCAGGGCCCCTAGAACTTTCAGCCCTGGTGAACTCCTAGCGTGACTCTCAGGACCTTGGTTTGCCTTCTGTTAAAGGAGAAAATGTTGCCTGTCCTACCTCCCTCCCAGAACTGGAGAGGGGCTGTCCTTCAAGCTTCTTTAGTGAGTTCCGGCCTCAGGACCTTTGCACGTGCTGCTCTGTCTGGAATGTTGTTCCCCTACCTCTCCCTGTGGCCAGCTCCTTCTCCTCCTCCCTCAGGTTTCTGCTTAAATGTCGCGTCTTCGGAGAGGTCCTCCCTAATCTCCCTGGCCAAAGTCACCCTCCCTCCAATCATTCATTCATTCATGTCATGCCATCACAGGGCACTGACTGTGTCCACAGGTCTAGGTGCTGGGGACACAATCCCTGCCTCTCAGAGCTCACAGATGCCTAATGGATAAATAAGTCAACATGATCACTTCTCATGGGGATGTGACAGGAGGTGACAGGGCAAAACTGGAATCTCTGGAAGGAGGTGGGTGTTGATCAGAGACCTCAAGGGGATGAGAGAACCAGACATGGGGTGGGCTGAGGGAACAGTGCTCCAGGCAGAGGAAACAGCAGGTGCCAAGGCCCTGAGGCAGGATTGCACCTAGAGCCAGAGGAGGGCGTGTCTGACTGGAGGAGAAAGATAAGACGTGGAGGTAGCTGGTGGGACCTGGGATTCCAGGAGGAGTCTGGACTTTACTCAGAGTGGGGTGAGATTTGGGAGAGTTTGAGGCCCTTCTCCCACTGGCTCTTTCCCCTGCCACGCAGGAGACCCACCCCCACAAATCCACAGTCCTGTCTCCCCCACCCCCACCCTGGCGCTCAACCATCCCTAATTCCAGAGCCGAATGCTGATTCTTAACAACATAGGCCTTCCGTTATTTTTGTTTTAAAATACAAAGTCGTCTGTGCAGAAGCTGGTGCATGTTGTTGTGGGCTTTCTCCCCACGAGAAAAAACGAGTAGGGACTTCCGAGCGCCATCCACGTACAAAGCCCGAGGAAACCTGCGTTAGGGCGGTCGGGGAGCTGAGCGGCCTCGCACGACCTCACCGCCAAGGGGCCGCGGCCGGGGCGGACCAGCCGCGCTTGGGGCCCCACCCAGAGCGGGGACTCCACTGCCGGTCTCTGCGTGGGGGGAGACTGTGGTGGATTTACTTTCATCTATTTTTTATGTCATTTTCCCAATTCTTTGCGGTGGGTTCGTGGTACTTCGATAGTCCAAGTGGGGGAGAGGGACAACGTTAGCCTTAGAAAAAATAGATTTCCCAAATGCAAGCGGAGCGGGAGCGACGTCCCTGCGCTTCCAGGGCGCTGGGGGCGGGGGCGGCCTCGAGGCGAGAAGCTATTCTGGTCTCCCGGCGCCTCCGCAGCTGGAGAGCCTTCTATAACCAGGACGAGCCCCGCCCCCGCCCCCCGCTCCATCCCTGCCTGCTGGGGAGGAATGGGGGGGGGTCAGCATTCTCCTGGGGCCGCACCCCCCCCCGCCGGGTCTGGGGACAGGAGTCGGGGGGCAGGGACCTAGGATGGGGGCCCGGGTCTCACTCTCCCGAGCCCCCCTCAATTCTAACTTTACCCCTTTAAGACTTGGGGGAATAAACGATGGAGCAACTCAGTCCCCAAAATCTCCATCTCTGAGTCTTGTTTCCCCAGGATGGAGGAGGGGTCTCTCCGTCCTCGCCTTTGGACTCAGGATCTGGGGTGGGTACAGCACGTCCCATCCCGCGTCTTTATTGTTGGGTCTTTGAACCTCGCTCGGACACTTCCTGTAACCGCAGGCTCTGGGGCTTTAGGGGACAGACCCTTTTCTGCCCTCCTTCCGCCTTTTCTTTGAATTTTTCTCTGGAAAATGGGGTGCACGGAGGGGAGGGGTTCCCGGAGCGCCCGCCAGCCCCTTCCTTTTTTCTGGGAACTGATGAGGAGGGGTGGCTCTCTGGACTCCTATTTCCTCTTTCTCCTTTTTTGTCTGAGAAACAGGGTGGAGCAGCTACCAGCCGGGCTCTCTTTGCGGGATTTACATCTCAGAAATTGGACGGGTCTCTCTTGACCCCTATTTACTCTTTTTGTTCTTTCGTACTTATTTGAACCCCATAATAGCGGACATGGAGCATCTGTCGGACCTCTGTTCCTCTCTTTTGAAATTGGAAGTAGGGGGCTTTTAACGAGAAGTCACAGCACCTAAGCCCGGACGGCGGCCGCTGCAGTCCCTGACCGGAGGTGGGCGGGGGCGGGGAAGTGGAACGTCCCCTGAAGACCCACGCTCGGCCAAGGCCTCAACCTCTCGGCTCTTCAACCACTCAGAAGCCACCATTGGACAGGGGAAGAGAGTGACGACCTCTATTGGCTATTCAGTCCGTCGCTCAAGCACTTAAGCCAGTGAGAAGGCGCCGCACAGCCACGCCTCCGTAACACGAAAGAGAGGCGGAGCCGGCAGGCGATCCTCCCCGCCTGCACCGCCCCCGCCCGCTACTGGGTGCGCACGCTGGGCCCCGCCCCATTTGCATGTCCATCTGCGCGGGAGCCCCGCCCCCCGGATCTGAGCGCGTCAGTGGGCCACATCGCTATGCGCGGCTCCGCCTCAGGATGGCGTCACGGCAACATCTGCATGTGAGGCCCCGCCCCGCTCTTTGCAGGACGTCACCGCGGACTGCAGGGGCCTGAGCCGCCGCCGCCGCCGCCGCGCAGCCCCACATCAGAGCACGGGGCCCCGTCACCGCCGCTAACAAAAAGTCGCCGCCGCTGGGGTCGCCACTGCATCGGTGCAGGGCAAGGTGAGCTCCCGGGCGGCCCGGTTCGCTTCGCTTCGAGCACCTACATAACCTTCATTTGACTGATGGGCTGGCGGGGGTGGGGGAAGAGGTTGGCGAGGGTTAAATGGCGGGGAAGGATGCGGCGGTCGCGGGTCTGGGAGAGGTAGGGCCCCGGCTTCCCCTACCTGCCGGATCCTCACCACTCCCACCCCCCCACCCCCGGCTCTGCGGCGGAGGGGGAGGGGAGGCGAATGCCTTGCGGGAAGCTGTGCGCGCGGGAGGCTCTGTGCGTGCGCGTGCGCGTGGTGTGCACACGCGTGTGCGCGTCCGCCTGTGCCGGCGGGTCTGTGTGTACCCTTGTTTGTGTGCCAGGGCATGCTCGTGTGACCCCGTGGGGGTCCGACCCAAGTGTGTGCGTGCTGCACGCGTGTGGAGGGAGACGCGTGGACTGTGCGTGTGCGTGCACGGCCGGGTGCCTACGTGCACGAGGATGCGTGCCCGTGTGGGTAACGTCTACACGCCTGCATGGGTGGAGGGCGCCGTGCGCACGGTGGGTTTGCACATTTGTGTATGCATTTAGGTATGCAGACAGGTGCCTGCGTCTCTGTCCTGTGCACCGAGTGTGTCCGACGCTCATATGTGCACTCGCATGTACGGGTGAGTGTGTGCCCTGACGTGTGCACACCCCGCCCCTATCACGTGATGCAGCCTCTTCAGCCGGAGCTCTCCCAGCCTGGGAGTCTGGGGGAAGGAGGGCTGCTGACGCGCGTCCCCGCGGGACTGTACACGAGTGTGCACGTGTGCCCGCGTGGCTGTGTTCTGAGGAACATGTATGATTGATGGGGGGCGGGGCCGGCCGCAGTCACCCGTCTCTGCGCGGTAGGGTTTAGGGTTACAGCCCGACCTGGGCTCAGGTCTGCTGGAGGGGGCTGCAGGGGTGTCCCCATCCCCGTCGCTCTGAGCTCCTCCCCTGAAACCTCTCGCCTTTCAAGGTCACTGCACGCCCGCCCTCTGCGGTGGGTCCCACCGTAGGTCCTGGGGCTCCTGATGGGCTCTCTGGAGCTCTGGGGTTCTCTCCGTCCTGTGCCTGGGCCTGGGCGGTTGGGGATGGAGGGAGACCCCTCACGCCCGCCTACGCCCCCGCACCCCCAGATGGCGTCCGCCACAGACTCGCGCTACGGGCAGAAGGAGTCCTCGGACCAGAACTTCGACTACATGTTCAAGATCCTCATCATCGGCAACAGCAGCGTGGGCAAGACGTCTTTCCTCTTCCGCTACGCGGACGACTCCTTCACCCCCGCCTTCGTCAGCACAGTGGGCATCGACTTCAAGGTCAAGACCATCTACCGCAACGACAAGAGGATCAAGCTGCAAATCTGGGTGGGTCCGGCCGGGGGTTCCTGGCTCCGTCAGTCTGGCTCCCCGGAAAAGCGGCCCCAGCTTGACTTATCTCTTTCCTGTCTGCATTCATCCATCCACGTGCTAGGCATTTATTAGGCACTTACTGTGTACCACGGGCTAGAGACATAGAAGAGAGTGCATCTGTTCTCCCATCGGCGCCTAATTGGTGCTCTCCAGGGGTAGGGCAGGAGCAAATCCTTCGTCCTTTCCTACCCTTCCTTGGGAGCATCACTTGGCCTGGTGCCTCAGTTTCCCCATCTTCAAGTTCTTTCATGTGAGCCTGTGTGAAGTTTTACTGAAGCTTGGCTCCCAGCCTCATCCCCAGGGTCCC
The DNA here is from genome assembly GCF_020826845.1 of Diceros bicornis minor. NCBI lineage: Eukaryota > Metazoa > Chordata > Mammalia > Perissodactyla > Rhinocerotidae > Diceros > Diceros bicornis. The sequence continues at coordinate 5,878,095 of NC_080759.1, read as the reverse complement.
CTGGCCTGAGGGAGCCCATTAAATCCCGTCAGAACCATCCCTTCTCTGCCCGCAGCCCTCCCCTGGCCCAGCAGGCCCGCCTGGGCTGTCCCTGCCCCTCCCCCATCTGCTCCCTGCCTCTCCTCAGCTCCTCACCGTCCCTCAAACATGCTGGCACAGCCCAGCTTCAGGGCCTGTGACAGGCCGTGCCCTCCACCTGGACAGTCTTCCCCCAGGCCCACACAGCCCTTCCTTACTTCCGCCGGGATTTTCAGCCGTGCCCCAGCCCACACTGCCCATCCTCGCTCAGCTCTATCTTCCTCCGCAGCCCTTACCACTCTCCAAAGATGGATCTGTTTTCTTCCTTTGCACGTGTTTGCTGTCTTTCCTGCACTGGGATGTCGGTTCCACAAGGGCAGGGATTTCCGTCCATTTTGTTATCAGCTGTGTCCTCAGTGCCCAGTGCCGAGTGTGGCACTGGTCAGCGCCCAGTGTATGTGCGTTGAATGAATGTGGGAACGATTCTGCAGGTAACAGACTCTGTAGGATGATGGAGCACCACGTTCTTGGCGCAAGGGCTGCTCACCTTCCCTGACCCACTGTGCCTCTGGGCGAGCCCCTGCTCCTCTCTGGCCCTCTCGGGGGCTGGACTGGACGATCTCAGAGCTCATTTCTACTCTGAGGAGCTTACATGTGGGTCCTCTCTGACCTCCTGCTCTTCTTCCCCAGGACACAGCAGGGCAAGAGCGGTACCGGACCATCACCACAGCGTACTACCGGGGCGCCATGGGCTTCATCCTCATGTACGACATCACCAACGAGGAGTCTTTCAATGCCGTGCAGGACTGGTGAGCACACCCCCATCCCCGCTCAGACCATCTTCTTCTTCTTTTTTTTTTTTTGTGAGGAAGATCAGCCCTGAGCTAACATCTGCCAATCCTCCTCCTTTTTGGCTGAGGAAGACTGGCCCTGGGCTAGCATGACCATCTTCCTCCACTTTTTATGGGACGCTGCCACAGCATGGCTTGCCAAGCGGTGCGTCGGTACACGCCCGGGATCCAAACCGGCGAACCCCGGGCCGCTGCAGTGGAGCGCGCACTTAACTGCTTGCGCCACCGGGCGGACCCCGCAGACCATCTTCTAAGCCAGGCTTGGTGCACAGCCCGGGGCACAGGCCAAGATGAGGGAGCCCCAGCCCCCCTGGCAGGAATGTAAATGACAATATTGGGTGTCCCAGCCCTGCTGTCAATCTATACTTATTAAAACAGGGTGGCACCAGCTCAAAATAATGAGAAGAAAGGATTTCAGGTAGAAAATGAAACTGTAAACATATAGGAAAAAAAATATGGGGGGTGGACAGAAAACATAAGGATGGTTTGCACAGGCCAGAGGATATAAACAGTTATATTTGTTGTCCAGCAGTAATGGTAAATTTTAGGAAAATTTGTGAATTTGCGGAGGAGGGAAAAATTCCTCTCTCCGGGGGGCAGGGGTCTGGGAAGGGTGGGAGAGGCTGTTAAAGAGGGATTTCCGCAACCAGGGGCCCGCTCGAGCAGACACCAGGAGAGAGCAGAGTGCTCCGGCCAAAGGCTGCAAGGAGGCGCGGCGCCAGCCACGGTCGGGGTCGCGGGGAGGTGGGGCTGGAGGGCTGAGCGAGGGGCAGATGAGGCAGGAGGGTGGAGCTGGGACCCTCCAAGGCCTAACCCTCACGTCACCCCAGGTCAACCCAGATCAAGACCTACTCGTGGGACAATGCCCAGGTGCTGCTGGTGGGGAACAAGTGTGACATGGAGGACGAGCGGGTGGTGTCATCAGAACGCGGCCGGCAGCTGGCTGACCACCTGGGTGAGTGCCCAGCAGGGCTGGACACCTACAGGCTAGAAAAGGGAGACAGGCCCTGCAGGGAGGGGACACCCCCCGCCCCACAGCAAAGCCAGGACAGGGCCTGGGTTCGAATCTAGACAATTCACTTCCTGCAAACTGGCCTTGATCCAGGAGCCATCTGAGGTAGATCTGGGTGGCTTTGTAGGAGTTCACTATGCAGAAGTTACTGATTCATTCTGACACCTTCACGGCCTAGCCTCGTGCTGGGAGTTGCTGGGCCCCCGAGAGGCCTCCAGTCTTGTGGGGTAGAGGGAGGGACTTGGGCTGGGAGAGCCAGGCTCTGCCTGCTGTAGATATGACTTCCTGGGGCAGGTGGGGCACTGCATCTGGTGCTTGAAGAAAGGGTGGTCTTTCAGGCAGAGGAAACAGCTTAGGCAAAGGCCAGAGGTAGGAAACATCCTGTGTGTTTTGGCAAATAATTTTACACGGCTGGAATGCGAGGGATCACTTGGAGGAAATGTGGCCTGAACCACGTGCTGAGGGCAATAGGGAACCATGGAGTGTGTGTGAGCAAGGGAGGGCACGGCTGGATGTGAGTGTAGGTGCTGCCAGGGCCAATGCATGGGGCTAGGATGGAGGGTGGGAGCAGGGAAGTGGGTCTTGCCAGAGCCCTGAAGACAATGAAAAGGGCACAGTTTTAGGTAGAGAAAGAAGTGCAGGAAATACAGGGCTGACCCAGTCCAATGTTGCTTCCTCATGGGACTTGTCAGTGCCTTCATCGTGCAGTCGGCACTGGGAATCTCCGGTTGTTCCCTGGCCTCAGAGCTCTCTGCGAGTGGGAGTACCAGGGCCCTCACCCTTCCTGTCCGTGACCGCAGGGTTCGAGTTCTTTGAGGCAAGTGCCAAGGACAACATTAATGTCAAGCAGACCTTTGAGCGCCTGGTGGACGTCATCTGCGAGAAGATGTCCGAGTCGTTGGACACGGCCGACCCCGCGGTCACCGGCACCAAGCAGGGCCCCCAGCTCACGGACCAGCAGGCACCCCCACACCAGGACTGCGCCTGCTGAGACCTGCCCTGCGCCCCACCCTCCCGGGGTCTGACCCGGCCCCCACCGACGGCGGTTTGAGACCCCTGCCCCAGCGTGGCCCGTCACCTTATTTATTATCGTAGCTATTTATTTATTTATTGGAGATGTCCCCCAGGGGCTCGGGCGCCCCACCCACCCATGCCCCACCCTGTACATACACCCCTGTCCCCACTCTGCCGTGGTGTGTCGTGGCCCTGTGAACTCACCGCTCACTCTCCTCTCGAGACCCCACGTTTTTTTTAATTCACCCCCATCAAGAGTTATAGGTTTTGAAGAGGGGGGCAGATGACACCCCAGGGCAGGCTGATTGGGTGATGGGAGGTGGCCAGGCCTGCCAGCCCCTTGGCTGTGACCCAGTAGGCGGAGGCCGCTGTGGGCATCTCATCGTGGACCGCGGGTGGGTCAAAGCTAGGCAACCGCCTGCCTGGCTCCTGGTCCCCAGTCTCACCTTTTTTTGGAGGGGGCGCTGCTGTGTGGGTACTCACCACCCTGGGACCCCCCCACCAGACCTCTTCTGATGTCATGAGTGTCAAATGTGACCCCCTGCCCCCCCAGGAGATGTCATGACAACACTACACACACCCAATAAAGCGAATGGACGACGCCGTGTCTCTATGAGCGCCGGCCCAGCGCTGGCTTTGGTCACCCACAAGGTTTTCAGTTACAGAGAGAATTTAATAGAATCTCCACAGTCCGTGACAGAGGAGGAGACTGGAGGCTGCCTGGCCCTGCCTATGGCCCCAGAGCCTGCGAGCGACTCCAGGCAGGCTCTGCTGAGAGGGGACAGGTCATTTCCCCACCTGGGACCCAGGGCGTGGGGGAGCCCATAGCAGTATTGAGGGGTTGGGGCTTGGGACTGGCTGGGGCCCCATGCTGAGCATGGGACATCTCCGTCACTGGTCGCTGAGGCTCCTGGTGAGAAGGGTGGAGATGACTCCATCTTCATGGTTGTGTTCCAGATGGGGAAACTGAGGCCGGGTAGTGGGCAACCCAGCCAGGGGCCCAGGGATTGGGGTGAGGCTGGACTCAGCCCAGGACCCTGACTTGGCCTGCTGTGGGGCCCGGTCCCCTTCCTGCCCAGGCGGATGGTCAGCTGGGGGTCAGTCTTGCCCTGTCTGGCATCCGGTCGGGGAGTGGGGCAGCTCAGCCTGCATGGTGCCCAGGGCCCCGCAGCCTGGGGGCGCCCGGGGGCCCGGGGTCTGTCTGCACAAGAGGGTGTGGTCAAACACCCCATTAGGCCCCTCCTCACCCAGCCCTCCTCCATCTGTCCCGGGGCTGGCGTCAGCCTCCCTGGACAGAGGTGACAGGGACCCAAGGTCACATCACAGCAGAGCTAGGCTCAGTCTGAACCCTCTTGGCCGTCAGCTCCCTGTCTGCCCACCGTGGGGTGCGGGTGTCATGGGCACAGGAGGCCCTCACCCTGGAGGATGGTTGTACTGCCCTCTGCGGCTCACACGTGTGGCCCCTGAGGAGTCCCCTGGGGGCCTGGGCCGCCCACCGCGCTCACCCGGTACTTCAGGTAGGAGAGGTATGTGTCCCAGCCCAGCGTCAGGCCGTTGATGTAGGTGACTCGGAACGGGGCGGGCACGAAGAGGAAGTTCACCAGCTGCGCAGCGGGCCACACGCACCAGTCGGCCTGCGGGGCGGGGCGGAGTGCGGTGAGGGGCGGGGGCCTGGAGGGACCTGGGCGTGGCCAGTGGTTGCGGGGGGCGGGGCTAGCGCGCGGGTGTGGCCTGCGGGCACGCCCACCTTGTAGAATTCCCAGAACTTGTCCCGCAGCTCCTGGCAGCTCTCATCCAGGGTCTGGCCCTCCAGGCAGCCAAGGCCTGGGAAGGAAACCAAGAAATGAGGATGTCAGAGGCTGCGGAGTCCCGATGACGGCGCGGCGGGACAGGACCTCTGAAGGACGGAGTGTCCCAGGCCGAGGAACCAGGATGCTCAGAAGCCTTGATGGGGGAAAGGCGGCCCAGCAGGGTGGCCGGTGTGGGGACACAACACAGAACAAGTGGTCCCAGTAAGGGAGAGAGGTTCTAAACAGGTGCTCCAAAGGAAGGCGACACCCTTCCCGAGGCTAGGCTGCTTCACTACCTGCCCTTCATCCATGCAGAACCGAGCCTGGGGGTGGGGAACGAGCCAAGCGCCGGGCTCACTGCGCCCCATCAAACCCAGCAATCGTCCTGGCCCCAGCAACTCTTCCTTCAGCCTTAGGGCCTTTCCATGGGCTGTTCCTCCCGCCTGCTGGCTCCTTCTTCAAGTCTCGGCTGAGTGTCCTCTTCTTTGGGAAGCCCTCCCAACCACTGCCCAAGACAGCCACATGAGACACTGTCCTCGCCCCTTCTACACTTTCCACCATTGTCTGTGATTCTGCCACTCACGCCCGCCCCCACCGGGTCTATCCGGTCACCACTGTGACCTGGCGCCCAGTCCAGGGCCACCCACACAGGAGACACATCTGAAGTGCACCTCAACACTCTTAACACAAAGCTGGCTCTGCCCCTCCTGACCTACGAGGGGCCAAGCCCAAGCGCACAGGGCTCCTTACCCAAGAAGTACCAGACGCCCAGCAGGGGAGAGGCCACCAGCTGGTCCACGAGGACCTTCCTGAGGACGTTGGAGAGGCCGCGGAGGCCGGACGCGGGGAGCAGGCGGTCCAGCCAGAGGTACCAGTAGTGCAGGAAGGGGCCCATGCTGCAGCCCACCGCAAACATGCTCGCTGAGGGCGCCCGAAGAGTCAGGGGCGTCAGGCGGGCAAACTCCCAATCCACTCCCTCCCTGGCTCAGACCTGGGTAAGCCTGACCCCGCCAGGGGCTCCTCTCAGATCTTCTTACCTCCTTCCCTCACCACCCTGCGGGGGGGGGTTCTACCATGACCCCTACCCAAAGGAGGAAACTGAGGCACAGCGGGTAGGGAAGTGTGAGGCAAGCACGCGACCCCAGGCTGGCCGGTCCAGGGCGCTGTCCAGGGCGCTGCGCCCTTGACAACCGGGAAGCCAGGGGAGCGGACGAGGGGGCCCAGGGAAGCGGACCCGGGGGGTGGTTGGGTGGGATGGAGACCCCCGAGTGGGGGTGGAAGAGGGTGGAATGGGAGGGTTGGAGACCCCTGAGCGGAGGGGACCGAGACAGAGTGAGGTGGGGTGGGATGGAGACCCCTGAGCGGGAGGGGACCGAGACGGGGTGGGAGGTAGGGGTGGGATGGAGACACCCGACTGGGAGGGGACTGAGACCCGGGGAGGGGCTACCACGCTCTAGGGTGCACGTGGAGGTCAAGGGTCCTGCCGGGAACTGAGGCCACGGGTCAGGGGTCACGGTTGGCGGGCCCGGCTGAGGTCTCCGAATCTGAGGTCAGGGTTAAGGGTTCTCTGGCGTCAAAGGCCAGCAGCGCCGGTCTCCTCACCTGAGCGCCGGGGGTCGAACTTCTGGCCGGGCCGGGCGCGGATCTCCCAGGACTGGCGCGCGCCGTCCCCGGCTGCCATGAGAGCGCCGCAGCCCAGCGTGTTGGTGACGAGCAGCGCACGGCCTTGGAACAGGGGCTGCCCCGCGGCCCAAAGGCCACGCAGCCAGCGCCAGCCGCCGGCCGCCATCGCCCGCCGGGGCGCAGGAACCAGGGCGCCGGCCGCCCCGCCCATGCCGGCCAATCGCACGCTGTCTTCGCGGTCTGCATGCCCGCCGCCAGCCGCGCCGGCCAATCGCTGACCGCTCGGCGTTCCACTTGGCCCGCCCCGAGCGGAATTCGCCAATAAAAGACCGGCATCCCATCCCCGGGCCCGTCGCCGAACGAGGCCGCACGCCGCGCCTTACGCGCCGCCCGTCGACGCGCAGCCCTGGGGGCCCCGCCCTCTCCACGCCGGCCTACGGGCAACCGTCCGCTTTCTTAGCCGCCAATCCCGGACGGCGCTGGCCAATCGCAGACCACGTTCCGCCGGCAAATCACTGGCTCTCGTCCGCCCCGTGTTGAGATGGCCAGTCTCGACAGTTACCGCGCTCTCTCGAGCTGGCCTCCAGATTTCCAGATCCTCCCGGAATTGTCTGTCTGGCCTGTAGCCATGACAGCTGCCCGAGCGGAAGTCCGGTCCGGCGAAGACTTACGAGGGTGGGGGCGGGGCTCCAGTTCTGCTGCGCGCGCAGCCCACTTGGAGGGTGGTTTCGACGTTGACCTTGGTCCTGACTTTAGCTGGGTGTGAGACCTCAGTTCCAGAATAATAATAATTATTAAAACGTTAGACACTGTTCCGGGCACATTATGTGCATTAAGTCATTTCACAGCAACTTTGTGCTGCTGCAGGAACAATTATATCTTCATTTTACCTCCTGAGTTCCTGGAGGAGAAAATGTGAATTTCAACGGAAATCTGTGCATTACCTACAGGAGCACGGTATCGCAAACTATGGCCCGTGGCCCAAATCCTGTCACTGCCTGTTTTTGTGAGTCTCATGACCTAAGCATGTTTCTTACATATTTTAAAAGGTCGGGGGGCGGGGTGGTGGTGGTGGAAATAAGAATAATATTCTGTGACGTGAAAATTGTGTGAAATTCAAATATCAGTAGGCATAAATAAACCTTTGCTGGAACACAGCCATGCCCATTTGTTTCCGTGTTGTCTACTCCCTCACTGCAATGAGTAGCTGCAACAAAGACTGTATGACCTGCAAAAACTAAACTATTTACTATATAGTCCTTTACAAAAAAAAAATTGCCCTGTATTACTAATTTAGAGTTTTAGGGTTTTCTAATTCTGATTCTATGGGATATGTTTTATAAACTCTCTAGTTACAACTGATAACAAAAAATAATTTTTGGCTGTAGACATGCAAGTGAATTCTGCCAGAGGGAGGGACACCCCCCCCCCCCCCGATTATTTTTGCCTTAATTTGCACATTCTTTTTTTTGAGGAAGAGTGGCTCTGAGCTAACACCTGTTGCCAATCCTCCTCTTTTTGCTTGAGGAGGATTGGCCCTGAGCTAATCTTCCTCTATTTGGTATGTGGGATGCCGCCACACCATGGCTTGATGAGTGGCGCAGGTCTGTGCCCAGCATGCAAACCTGCGAAGCCCTGGCCACTGAAGCGGAGCACGTGGACTTAACCACTACTCCCCCTGGCTGGCCCTCTGTACGTTCATTTTAGCATTCCTGATTTGTCTGCTGTTTGGGTCTCCTTTGAAATGGTTTTAACACCTGGCCAGTTCTCCTCGTGAAAGAGTTAACGATGATCTTTAACGCTTGCTCATGTTTACATGTGTATGAGGGTTATGATTGGACCTTTGTTTGGAAAATTATCCTTCCGCATTTCCTATTGCTGTCCAGCACCTCAGCCTGGGGTTCCAGGCTCCAGACTCTGCTTCATCTGGGTGGAAAAGCTTCAAAATGGTTAAAAGGGGAGCAAGTTAAATTATAATTCACGAGACAGAGTCAGGTAAACTTTGTCAACAGACAAGTGCATTTCATGGTGGCCAAAGCCCTGGCAACTCCAAAGGGGTAAGAGAATTTTACTGGTTCTCTGTTTTTCTCATTTTTGTTTTCTCTCTGTAAACTTGTGCCTTGTTTTTGATGCTTTTGTTACTGCACAAAGGGCAAGATCTACTCACGGCAAGACAAAAGCAAATCGTCAAGAGGCAAGATGGTGGCAGGGAAAGGCATTTTATTAAGTGATAAGCTAGCAAATTGGAAGATGGGAGGAGTAGTGTCCTAAAGAACATCTTAAGGGGGCACAGAATCTTGAAGCAGTTATATAGGCCAGTGGGTTACCGGGGAGGGGGTTAGGAATGTTGAGCCTCCGGTGTTACAGACTGGGAGTGGCCACACCAGATAGACTCTCTTTCTGGGGGTCATCACATTCCTAAGGAACTCAAAAGAACAAAGTTATCATCTTATCACAGCTGGAAGGTACATGCACAAGCAGGGGTCATAAAATCCACAGAGCAGTTAGATCTCCTGGAGGGTGCAGATCCAGCTGGGTTAGTGTGTCAGAGGTCATTCAAACTTACAATAGGGCTTGTTTTCTACGACATGGCTTCCCTCATGTCAACCTTGTGTTGAGCTGGTATCAATTTTATGATGGATAATGTCACCAGCATTGGTGGCATCAGGGATTGGGCATTTGGCTTTATAGTCGGACCATTTGGCAATCTCTGTTGATGGGTTACTGGTTGCTGGCTCAGAGACAATGAAGGATCAATTAAGAATTTAGTGCCCACCTGGGGGTAGGGGGATGGGTGAAATAGGTGAAGGGGATTAAGAGGTACAAAATTCCAGTTATAAAACAAATAAGTCACAGGGATGTAATGTACAGCATAGAGAATATAGTCAATAATATTGTAATAGCTTTGCATACTGACAGATGGTAACTAGACTTTCCATGATGATTATTTCGTAATGTAAATAATGTTGAATCACTATGTTGTACACCTGAAACTAATATAATATTGAATGTCAACTGTACTTCAATAAGAAATTAAAAAAAAGAATTTATTGACCACCAGGAAGAACAGCTTTTGATATCCGGACCTGTGATTTTGTGCATTTCTGTTGAAGGAGTTTAAGACGTGCCACCCCAAAATATGCCGCTGTGAAAATTAATAAAAGAAACCTTAACTAAATCGGAGGCCAGAAGGCTTGCTTGTTTGGGGAGGTCTCACACCCTATCACACACAGCCAATTACACCAAACAGGAAGAGATGGACCTTTGTATTCCTGACAGGAAGTAAAGCTGCTTTACTACTGAAGGAAGATTTCTGTCCCCACCTGGCAACAGCCCAGCCAATGAGAAATGCTGCAGCTCAGCCAATGAGAAGCATCACAGCTCAGCCAATGAGAAACGCTGCAGCTCTGAACTGCTACTTCCCCCCAATGGATTTTCATTTAGAACAGCCCCGCCCTACTCCCGTGTTTCTCTATAAAAGCAGCTCCCCTTCTTTCTTTTCGGAGTTTGCCTATGGTTTGCCATAGTGGGAGAGTCCAGCATTGCGTTTCTCTTAGCTGTTCCTGAATAAACTCATTTTGAGAGGAAATAACAGGCAAATTTGCTTTTAAGTTGACACTGCTCTGGCAGGTTGATTTTGAGGTCAAGGCACTTGAAAAACAGCAAGATGCAAAGGAGCACGCTGACCTTCCGTTTTCTTCCTGAAAGTGGGAGATAAAATTCGCATGGGAAAGATGCCCTCCCTGCACCAGGAGGGAGAAATACTCTTAGCACCAAAGATGAGGAGTCGAGGCGGAGAGAAATCTGTACAGACCTCCCTAGAATAACCCTTATCTTACTTCGGTCTCCCCATATATTTTAATTACTTTTCCACAGTTAGCACTCTTTGTTCAACCTAGTAAATAAGCACTTAGGCCTAATCACTAATTTGGGTCTCCATTTTTCTTGTGGGAGCTCTCCTGTACATGTAAATAGAGTTTGTATGCTTTTCTCCTGTCAGCCTGCCTTGTGTGAATCTCATCTGGAGACCCTAGGAAGGTGGAGGAACCTTTCACCTCCCCCTGTTTCTGGTGACGAGGGTGGGCTCGCACTGGCTGAAACACTGCTGGCTGCGGCGTCTGGAGCTGAGAGACCCCGGGACCTGACTACGCCGGCAGAAGGTAAAAACTCCTGCCTTGTCAGGCTCCCAGATCTCTGTCTGCATTGCCCAGTTGAGAGAGGATGGTAAAAATTTCTCCTTTTCATTTTCTTTCTGGGTTCAGATTGGCAAGAGAAAAGCATTTGTAAGGATTAGTTCTTTGGATTGTAGCTCCTGTGAGTCTGGTCTTAGGTACCCATTGTGGATCCTTCCGTCCCAGCGACCGCTCCTGCTTTCCTGTTTGTCTCCTTTTGTGTGCTGAGTGCTTGGCTTGGCTTTCTGTCTGCTGGGGCGCACAGACGCGCAGGTGACCACCTGTCAGGTTAGGAGCCCCGAGAATATGTAGATGGCCAGACGGAAATGTGGGCTGCACCCCATTTATGGCCGGGGGCCTATTGACTACTGTTGGCAGCTCTTGGGGGCATCGTCTGAGTCTTTCCTTCTTTTGGCTTTCTTTGGGCGTGGCTCCGGGTCCTGAGAGGGCTGCGTCTTTTCACTCTCTTTGAGGACACCTCTTGCATCCATGTTAAGTCATAAAAGGCTGAATTGGTTTTGGTTTTGAATCACTCGGAATAGATATACTTTCGGTTAAAAAAAGAAAAGAAAGGAGTTCAATACTGCCAGGAAAATCAACTGTTTGTCCACGCTGAAACCTGACAATAAGATATTTGAAACGATTTTTTTGTTTTAAAAGGAACTCTATGGTCAGAAATTGGCCTAACTGAAGGCTGATAGTCAGAGCCTGGACCTTCAGGAACTATTTTCAAGGCCTTCTCTCCTAAGCTAAAATGGAACTATGTACTCAGAGGGCTATTTGGAAACAAACTGGCAAGTGAAAAATCCTAAAAGTCTTCTTTGCAAATATTAGTAACTTGTTCCATCTGTCAGATGGATCCGACTATTTTTTTTCTTAACTAATGAGTGTTGTATTCTTATACCTGCATTATGGCTAAAATTTAAAAATAAAACCTTTAAGATCTCTGTTGGCACACACTCGCTGTGGAGTAGAGATGCCAGCACAGCACCAGAACCGCGGACTGGTCCCTGCATGGTGGTCCTCAGGTCACAAAGTGACTATATCTGATCATCACATTGCACACCTTCAATATGTGCAGTTTCGTCAATTACACCTCAATAAAGCTGGCGGACCCCCCAACATCTTTCTTTTGTCTTTTGCTGAAGATGGTGTTTAAGGTGGTGGCTTAGGCCATTTTGGGGCATTTTACTCAGTTTTCCTGGGTATCTCACATGTATACAGGAGGTACATGTTCTTAAACTCTGTTTTTCTCGTTAATCTGTCTTGCATTACAGGGGTATCGACACAAATAATCCATAATCAATCTATAAATCAAAATTGAGGTGACTTTATTATGGCCAGATCTGAGGACTGAAGGAAGTAGAGGGAACCCAAGAAGTGGGGTGTACAGGGTGGTTACTTACCGTCTCAGAACAAAGAGCATGTGTCACATATGATAGGAATGTCCCTTTACTGCTGTCACGAGATGCTTAGCAGGCACAGCGGGCTGGCGGTCAGCAGGTCAGTGGTCACAAGGGGAGCCCAGCAGGTCAGTGACTGGTCCTTAGTTCCCAGGAGGACATGCTGATCCTTAAGGAAATGCCAATATGGGGGAAGCCACATCCCTATCCTTAAGGACATCCGTCTTGTCTTTGGGACACAGTAAATGCCTAAAGCAGATGTGCAACGCATGCTCCGCAGGCCACGTCAGGCCCTTTCAGAAAAACAAGGTCAGGCCGAATTAGTTTTCAGCCGAATGGCTTCCTCACACACTCCAATGTATCCGATTGCTTGTCATTTACCCGTCAGGGGGTCTCAGCCACAGAGCCTAGCAGGGTAGACGGAAAATAACTTTTCCTCTCCTCCAACTGTCGTCAGTAACCCTTGTGACTGCTGAGCACTTGGACGTGGTTCATCTGAGCTGAGACGTGCTGTCGCGTCAAGTACACACCAGTGAAGACTTAGTGTGCAAAAAGAACATACACGGTCTCACTGAGATTTCTCATATCAATCACATGTTGAAATGATAATGTACCAGATATATAGCAGGTTAAATAAAATCTATTATTAAACTTCAAAAAAAAATAAAGCTGGGGGTAAAAAAAGGAACAACTGCACCCGCTTTTGTGAGAAAGTCAGTTGTGCCTCTATTTGCATGATCATTTCAATATTCCTGATCTACAAATCTGCCTGATCTTTGGATTCTCCTCTGAACATCTGACCAGTTTCCCTCACTAATCATGAATTAAATACAATCGTTAACACATATTCATTTCACATCAGTGTGAGAATCATATGAGTTTTCCTCCTTGAAAATTATCCTATAACACACCCTGTTGTTCTCAGATGCCTCAGCCTGGCATTCTAGCTCCAGATTTTGCTCCTGGCTGGCCTTTGCACACTCTGTTCCCCTTTCCCGGAACACCACAATTCCCCCCCCCCCCCCCCACTGAACACATTCTTCAAAACTCCCCAGACAAGGTCTCTGCCCCATCCTCTGGTCTTGCCTGGCCCCAGTTCCCATCCTCTGGCTCAGCCCATTTTCACCCAGTGTGTGGTTAGCAAAAGGGGGTGGCAAGGGATGTTTGCTGAATTATTGAATGTAGTTCCTGCCTAACGAACTCCTAGTCACCCTTCAAAACCTCAGCCCCAATGCCCTTCTTCCCTATGCAGAGCCTTCACTCCCACTCTGGGCTCCTCCAGACGTGGTCTCTCCCTCTGGCCCATCGCTGACACCACAGGACTAGAGATGTCTGCCTGGCTCTGCATCTCTGAACAGGGGGCTCTCACGGGTCCCAGCATTTGCGCAGGTCCAGAAGAGAGAAATTTGCTGACTTATCAAATGAATCACAACATCCAGAAGTGTTTATTAAGCTAGTTTCAACGTAGCACCATTCCCAGCGGGGCAAGATTCTTGCTCTTGGGGTGGAACTTGACTCTGGGCTTCACGGAATGTGTAGGTGTCAGCTGGATGCTGAGCAGTGGCTGGTGAGAGTCGAGTACCAGAGAGGTGAGGGGAGGCAGGACCGAGCTCCCCCTCCGTCGGCTCCCCCCGTGAGGCGTCACTTGAAGCAGACCTCCCTGTGGGAGCTGGCCTTGAGCCTGCAGACGGCTGGCTTCTCGCCCTGGAGGAGACGGTGGTGAGCTGGGCCCGGGAGGAGACTGCCCCGCCAGCAGCACCCCAACCCCCGTCCCACTCACCTGGTACAACTGGCAGACGAGGTACAGGAGCTGGCTCTCATCTTTCACGGGTTTCTGCACAAAGCAAGATGGGAGGTCACACAGCCCCACCTGCCAACCCAACACTCGCCCAGCCGGCAGGGGCGGCCAGCAGCCCCTAGTCTGGTCCTGCCGCCCTCCTCCACATGGGCATCCGTCACCCGGTCCCGGCCCGGGGTGGCCATAGGAGAGTTCTTACCCCGTTGACGACGACCCAGGGCACGTACTCGTGGGGCGGCTGCAGGGCGTCTGTGAGCTGCGCGTTGATGTGCAGGAGCTGCGAGCCACGGTCCCCCATCGCGCACTCCATGATGGCGTCTGGGGACACCTTCGGGGCATAGATCTGCAGGCACTGGGTGGGGGGCGGTGAGCGGGGCTGTTGCCCCAGCTTCCTCCCTCTTATCTCCCCAACGGTCCCCCCCATACCCCCACGCCAAGCTTCCGCTTCCTCACCCGTGGCAGGGGACAGTTGGGTCTAGGTCAGCACGACAACGCCCAAAGATAGCAGTGTCTAACTTGATACATGCGGCCCGGGAAGCGGGGCTCAGGCTGCTCTTTCCTCCCGTAAGAGCTCACCTGCAGCCCCTGACCTACACACTGGCTCACTGTCCTCAGAGCTTCTGTACACGCTGTTCCCTCTGCCAGAAAAACCCTTCCTCCTCCTTCCCCAGCATCTCCCGAATGCTTCCTCCTCCTCAGCACTCCTCCAGCACCACTGTGACTGCAGGTCTGGGGGGGCTCAGGGCGGCTCAGGTCTCTTGGGCGGCCCAGATGTTTGATAAATGAGTAAACAATCAGGGCACGAGTCAGTCCTCTGCAAGCTCATTTTCCTACTCCTCCAGGGAAGTAGGCGGGCCTGTCCCCTCATCCCCACACCTCAGAGGAGGCTCAGCATGTGTCCCTGCACATTCCTGTTCATCGAAGACCAGCCCAGAGGCACCTCCTCCAGGAAGCCCTGTCTGATCTACCCACGCCCCCATAAGATCTTTGTTCCCTCAATTCAGAGACGGAGGCTTCCAGAGAGGAGGCCGTCTTCCTGAGGCTACACAGAAAGTGGCAGTTGGGGCCTGGACTTAACGGGGTGTGTCCGGGTGCAGGAAAGGCCAGGGTCCCCCAACCCAGGGCAAATGAGGGGTACCGCTCACCGGCTTCAGATTTGCCTGCATGTCATCCATTTCCTCGATGCAGACAATGGTCAGGAAAGCCGCATCCCTCTCCAGCTGGTCCCACAAGCAGGCCTGGGGGGGTCAGGGGTGGGAAGGATGTGAGGGGGCTTAGCGCACCCCAAGATCACTCTGGGAAACTCCCAGGCGTCCCCTAAGGAAGTGGTGAAGCACCTGTGATGAAATGGAGGTGCGGGCAGCACGCAGCCTTCCCCGGGGTCTCCCGCCTGGGGCCCTGGGCGCTCACCTCCACCTTGTTCAGCTTGCACTCCTCCGGGCCATGCTGGCACGTGAACTCCCACTTGCCGCTGACGTTTCGTTCCTGCAAGGCTGCGGGTGAGCGCTGGCATCCCCGGCGCCCTCCTGGTCATGCCCCTGGCTCCCCCAGGCCCACACACCTGGGCGTTTCCATACGGCACCAGCGTGACGTTGAGGATCTCCAGGACCATCAGCCACGTCGGGAAGAGCTCTCGGATCAGGAAGGCCCGGCAGCCGGGGCACAGCGCCTCGTAGTAGAGACTCACGTTGACAGGCGGCGCGGCGGCCCTCCTAAGGGGCGTCTGCAGGCACAGGCCACCAGCCTGTGCGGGAGGAAGGCGCGTGAAGGAAGTGCAGCCCTGCGTGGGCTCTGCAAAAAGGGAGCCGCAAACAGTAGCTGCTTCATCTTGCACTCTTTCCAGACCTTGCCAAGTGGATCCTGACTCTAAGGCTTTATTGTGTCCCTAAATCTTCTTAAATCTCAGTTTGTCTGCAAAAGGACGTGACAAGATTTGCAAACAGTAGGCACTTAATGTATGCACAGCTCTTGCTTTCCTCCAGCTTAGGTGAAATTCCTCACCTAGGGGCACTGCATGCAGTAAGGACTCAAGGCATGTACATCTCTGGGCGCGGCCCTCAATCCTGCCTTCTCAGAAGTGCATACCACAGGCGACTAATGCATGCTCAGTTGTTGCCACTTCATCCCCAGAGCCTTGGCCCTGAGCTGAGCAAGGCCCTACACCCGCGCTGCCGCCTTAGTTATTCTTGCTCTCACCGGCCGGCGGGAACCCGTCCCGAGCCTACTGCAGAGGCGGCGCCTAATACGTGCTGACTTCCGGCTTCAGCTGAGGAAGGGCGGGCGGCCGAGTCTGCGGGGCCCGAGCAAGTGGCCCAGCCTCCCGGGCATCTGCGCTCCGCACAGACGCACGCGAGCCCCCCGGCCGGAAGCCACCCAGTGAGCAGCGCCTGACCAACGCCGGGGCTGTGGGCAAGCTGATCTGGGCCCCCCGGCCCACAGGAGGAGCCCCCGACTCCCGCCCCCGATGTACACAGAAGGTGCTCAATGCACCCTCGGGCGGGACGGGCTGGGCTAGGGTGGGGGACAGCTGACCGTCTCAACGCGAGATGGGGGAGCGAAAACACTCTGCGAGGCCCCGGCGCCCGGCGGCGGAGAGGGGCTTTCGGCACCGGGCGGGCGGCGTCCGCTGCGGACCCGGTCCCGCTCGCTAAGTCCGGGGGTCGGGGAGCCGGCCCGGCCCCGCCGGCCCTACCTTGCAGGCGGCCGCCCCCTCGGGGAGCGCTTCCCGCGGGGACGCCCGCGCCGCCCCGGGGACTTCCAGCAGCAGCAGCAGCAGCGGTAGGAGCGACAGGAGCGGCGACAAGGCCATCTCGGCGGGGACGAAGGTTCGGCGGCGAGAGCAGCGCTCGGGGAAGGAGCTGCCTTTAACCGGGCGGTGGCCCAGCCCCCAGGCGGGACCCGCCCCCCCCCCCCCGTGCCCACGCCCCTCGGGCCGGGGCTGCGTCTCTAGGTGTTTCCACCTCTGTCTCTGGTCTCCCCCCGCCCCCCCCCCCCCCGCCAGGTGCTGGGCCCCCAATCTCCAGGCCCCACCCCGCCCGCAGACGGCCACGTTTGGCCATGTGCCGCTGGGGCGAGAGCACCCCGAGTAGAGGTGAGGTGGGGGCTTCAGAGACACAGGGCAGAGAGATGGGAGGGTCTCCAGGCGCCCACGGATCCCTCTGGGGGTGGCCAGGGTGACCCAGCCCCCTCCCTAGCCGGGGGACCCTGCCTCCCCACCTTGCGCTCTAATGGGGGATCCCCTGCCTGGGAGCAGGGCAGGGGCTGGGCAGCGCCCCGCCCCGCCCCGCCCCTGCAGCCTGGGATCCCCCCTCACTCCCAACTCCCCTCTTAGGCCCCCAGCCCCGATGCCGCAGACCCACCAGGGCGTCCCACCCGGCTGACTCAGGCTTGGCTGCAGCTGGGCCGGAAAGCAGAAGCCAGCGCAGGGACGGGAGCCTCACTTCTCCAGGCTCCCCCACCCCACCCGCCGCTGCAGGGCCAGGAGAGCTGGCCTTCCTTGTTTCCACTGTGCCAGGCTTTGTGGGGGGCATCCCGGCCCTCAGTGAGCTCTGCAGGGGAGAGGAGCCAGGGGTAGAGCAGTAGTGACCTGAAGCCTGTATGATGTACATCGGGGGATGGCCGCCCGGGGCCCACACCGGGGGGGAGTCAGCGCGGCCTGAGTCGCTTTGCCCAGGACTGTGCCGGGCACCTCGGGTGACGGAGCTTCAGCTCCCCTAGGACGGGGGAATGGGGAGGTTTGGGGAATAAAGCCACCGTGGAGGGCTCAGGGGCAGAGGGAGAGCTGCCCCAGGCTGGGTTGGGCCACAGCTGGGCCTGGGCGCTTGGGAAGGTGTTGACGCGGACAGCAGTGGAGGCCGCCCAGAGGGGAGCCTGGAGGGAGGCCTGGGTGTTGGGGATAACCCAGCACTGACTTTGCAGGGCCTCAGATGCGGGGCGCGACACGGGACAGCAGCCTGCAGGAGGAAACGCCCACACCAGCCTGGAACACAGCCGAGCCCCAGCTCTGCAGCCGTACCCCCAGCTCTGGGGGAGCCCCAGTCTGCATGTGCACATTGACAGCAGCAGGTTGGGGAGCCGGGCTTTCCCTGAGTCCCGTGGCTGGATGATCCCCCCATCTTGCCCCTTTGGACCCTTCACAAAACCCATTTCCTTCGTGAAGCCTCGGTGAGACCACACAACATGGCTCTAGGGAGTCAAGTGTGCTTGCCCTGTGCTGGGCAGGCCAGAAGGAACACCAACAAATGTAATTGCTCCAACTTCTCCAGTGGTTCCGAAGCACCAGCCCCACTGGACGTATTCGTAACCGCAACCCCGCCCATTTGATCAGGGAACCCTCAGACACATCCAGTTGGGGTACTGACCCCACTTGGTAAGAGGAAACTGAGGATCAGAGAAAGGAGGCAGCGTTCCCAAGGAAACACAGCTGGTGGTTGGTGCAGGCACTGGCCAGATGCTGTGTGGGCTATCTTCTGTCCCCAGTCTCAGCCTGGCTGGGGTCCTGGGACCAAGAAGGAGTCCTTTATCCTATGACTGCCCAGGCAGTGGGTGACGACTACAGGAGGCACATCTGGGCTGGAATTATTTATGGGATGCCCCCTGATTGGGCACCCAGTGGGGCCCCGCTCCCAGTGCCTGGGAAGGCTTGGGGACTCTGAGGCCAAGGGAGGGTCAGAAATGGGTCAGATGGCCGCTTCGCTAGGTCATTCACCCTGGGTGGCCCCAGGCATGGAGGGCCCTGACAGGTGCTGTGGGGGGGAGGGGTGAGGACAGAAGGTTCCCAGCCCTGGGGGAGGGCCAAGGGACAGGGACCTTTGTGGGGGGATGGTGAATAGGAATCCAGGTCAAAGATTCCGTGAGGACCCAGCGCAGTGTCCCCTGGGACCTAGTGGTGAGTGTCAGGGCCAGGTGTGGAGAGAGGGCATCAGCGGAGGGGCAGCGGGGGGGGGGCTGGCACTGAGGGCATCAAGGACACGGGAGACCCCTCTGGGTAGCATGGGAGGGGCTCTTGACTATTGACTCCACGTGGCAACAAGGAAACTGCACATCATAAGGGGGATGGCTTTCCTGAGGGCCTGGCTGGTGGCTGAGAGCCGGGACTCAGACCTGGGGAGGCCAGCCTGGAGCAGCGAGGAGCTGGGCCGGGGCCTGGGTCCCCCCAGCAGGCCACTGTATAGGGCACAGCTCAGGGCTGAGCCTCTCTGCTGTGTGACCCGGGGCCGGTCTCTCAACTGCTCTGGACATGAGCAGCTAAGCTGGAGCGGGGTGTCAGCCCTCATAGGCGCCCAGCACGTCGTGACTCGGGAAATAGGACCCCGGTGCACAGCGGCTGCGGAAAAGCCCCACTGCTGACAAGAGAACCACGCCTCGTGTTCAAGGTTTTATGTTGGGATCAGTATCAACGTACCATACAAAACCCGCCACCGCCCAGCCGGGCAGGCAGGCGGGGGCCGCGGGCTGTGTAGAAAACCAGGGCTCTCGTCCCAAAAGAGGAGAGAAAAGGGGGCTTTACAGTCAGGGACAAGTAAAATCAGAACCAACATGATCAGGAGGCCTCGCCTCAGCAGGCAGTGCTGCGCCCAGCACCCCAGGGTGCCGGCAGCCGAGCCCGGAGGGCCTGGGGCCCCATGGGGCTGGCTCACAGGTTTATTTTTAATTATTTTCTTTTGGGGGGGGGACTTCTTGGCAGCAGCCCCATTGTGGGGATAACCCGGGGGCAGGTTTCACTTCAGGGTCTGGAGGGGAAGTTGGGGTCTGTGGGGCGGGTCCCGCCCAGCCCCAAATGTCACAGCCGGGGTTCTGGGAAGCGGCCGAGCGAAGTTCCTTCCTGCCCTGACCCCAGGTCTATGGCTTAAAAATCGGGGTGCCCAGGCTGGGGCCGTGCAGCCCAGGGGCTTCTGTAAACATGGCAGGTGCAGCGAGGTGGGGCTTCAGGGGCTTCCAGGACCCCGGGGTCGGGAGTGGCCAGAACCCCGGGGAGGGCAGTGTCCGTGGGGGAGGGGGTCTGAGGCGGGGGAGGGGGTCTGAGGTGGGGGAGGCAGGAACAGAGACCGAGAGAGACAGGGAGAAAAAAGGAGACAGAAGGACAGAGAGACGGGGACAGAAAGAGTGACGGGGAGAGACAGGGAGACTCGGTGAGAGGGATGGAGAGACAGGCAGCCGCGGAGACAGGCGGAGGGTGCAGACGAGGGCGGAGAGGCCGGCCGGCCGGGCGTCTCCGCTCAGCGGCCGGCGGGCGCGGGCGCGGGCGCGGGGCGCGCGCACGGGGTGGGCGAGCGTGACGGCCAGCGCGTCGTTGTGCTGCAGCAGCGACGTGTGCTGGTAGTGCAGCACCAGCTCCCGCAGAGAGCCGTACAGGTTGTAGGGCTCCGCGAAGCCGAAGCCCGTGGCCGTGCGGTAGATGACGCAGTGCTTGGTGTCGCCGTCCACCCTGCGGGCGCGGGCCAGCGGCCGGTTAGGTGGCCCCGCTGGGAGAGCCCAGCGGCTCCCTCCGTCAGGTACCCGTTGCGCGCTCACGCTCGGGAGTCGCCTTTCTCCATTTCCTGAATTCTGACCCGGTCCAGACCCCACCGCCTCCGGCCTGCACACTGTCCTGGCTTCCTCCCCTGCCCCTGACAACCCCTTGGCCCCGTGGCAGCCGTAGGGGTCTTCTTCCCAAGGCCTAGCACACAGTAGGCGCTCAGTGAGAGCTCTCGGAAGGAACAGCGAACCCCTCAGCCCTCCAGTGCCCCCACCACCCAGGCACTCACACCACAGAGCAGGCGTAGCAGCCCCGCTGGCTGCTCTCTCGGATGAGGAAAGTACCATCCCGCTTGCCACTCAGCATTTCTTCAGCCTGCGTGCGGTTGATCTTGCCCACATACCACGTGCGTTCCTCGTGGTGGGGGAGGTCATCCTCGTCGTCCATGAGTGCATACTGGCTGTGGGGGAGGCAGGAAGGGGCCCTAGTCACTGACTTGCCAGCCTCCGAGGCTCCCCTGCCTGGACAGCGCTCCCTCCCTGGTGAACTCCTACTCATTCTGCAAAACCCACCAAAAATGGCTCCTCCTCTGGGAAGCCCTCCCTGCCCCCTCCAGGTGGTCACTCACTCCTCAGTCTCATTTTTGATCCCCAACCACTCGTTGATTTTCTTCTGCCGGGCACCTTTCTGGGTGAGCCACCTGCAGGGAGAGGAAAGGTGGGCTCGTGCCACCCCACTGATCGGGGATGGGAGGCTGCAGCACAGGCAGGGCCAGCCGGAGCCCGAACCCACCGTCAGCCAGTGCAGCCTGGCTGGAGGCCGGGGCTGACGTAGGAATGCAGGCTCGGGGTGCGACACCCCCAGTTGCCACAAGGGGTCAGGCTCTGCCAGGGAACCCCGTTTATTCTGTTCAGTAACACTGACTGAGCCCGGGAAAGCGCCCTCCACGCAAGGCCTTACCGCGTTTCCCCGAGTAACGGGGGGAACCTCACAGGGCCTCCGGGAGAACAGCGCGAGCTACCGCGTGCCGCGCTCGGCACAGCGCCGGCCACGGGAGGGCCCGGGTGGGTCCGCAGGGTCAGCGCGCGGGGGCTGCAGTCGGCATTCGTGGGGGGACCCGGCCCCGCGGGAGCCCTTCCGAGGAGCCAGGAGGGGCCTGCCCCAAAGGGGCAGGTGCCCTCCTCAAGGGCGGCCGAGGGGCTCAGGGCTGGAGACGGGCCGCGAGCGAGCGCAGAGCCGGACACTCACACGAGGTACTGGTCTCGGATCTTGCGCAGCTGCATGAGGTCTGGCTTGAGGCTGTTCATGCGTTTGTCGATCTCCCGGTTGTCTGCGGCCTGTGCCCGCAGCTCCTGCTCCAGCTTCGTGCGGCTCTCGTGGATCTCAGCGATGCGGGACTTGAGCCGCTCTGAGTTCAGCAGGATCCTGTGGGAGGAGCAGCTCAGAGGCCTCAGATGGCTCTCAAACTCTAGGCCCTTGCACATGCTGTTTCCCTGAGTTCTTTCTGGTAAACTCCTATTCATCCTTCAAAGCCCATTTCAACTGACCCTTCCTCTGCCTGGAACCCAGGCTGCCCCCTCTGTTTCCTTTTTTCCCATTTGTACTGTGCCAGGTCCAGGTAGGGCAGCACAGAGGAGCCAGACTCACCTTTGCATCTCTTTCTCATTGCCCTCACGCCGGAAGCGCTCCAGATACTCCTTGCTGCACTTCTCTTGCGTCTGGCCCTGCTCTTCAAAGATCTTAATGGTCTCATTGAAAGCTTCAATTGCTGTGCGCTTCATCTGCAATTCCTGGAGGAGGGGGTGAATCTTAGCACATCCTGGGATTCCCCACTAGTCTCTCATGAGGGGTGAAGGCAGATCCCAACTCTGATATGGAGACTTTGCTCAACTCAAGCTGTTCCCTCCACCAGCTTGAGGAAGCTCCTGCTGCACCAAATGAACTCCTATTCAGCCCTCAAAGCCCCACTGCCCAAACCCACTCTTCCTTTAGATCCTCCTTTGGGCACCTTACAAACACCTGAATCTGTTAGCACTGCTGAGAATTTACGATAAATCTAGTTGCTACAGTTCATGGGGCTCCTTCTCAGGGCAGATGCACTGAGCACTTTCCATGCATCATCTCACAGACCCTACCAATAGCCTCCTACAAAGTCAGAACTATTAATGGGGAAACTGAAGCTCAGGGGCCTAAGTCATTTCCAAGGTCACAATGTTCCTAACTGACCCCAGACAGGCGTCTTGTCCATTCACAGCCCGGGCTGACCCATCAGTAAAGGGGGGAGACTGAGAAATCCCCTGCCCGAGGCAGGACGTTCCATCTGAATAAGTTGCACCTCAACTTGCAAAAGAAACTTATTAACCCCCGTCCTTGAGTGGTAACACCTCCCCCTTCCCTGTTTCCAGCAGGCTACTCTTTCCCACGCTCCCAGGACCCTCTGCCCCTGCCGATCCTCCGTCGGGTGATCATCACTTTGAGTAACACCCAGGCTGAAAGGGGTAAACAGGTAATTAAGACCCATGGTTCCAGTTTACAGATGGGGAAACTGAGGCACAGAGAGACGCAGAGGCTTCACTGAGCCACCTCCCACAGCCCAGCCTGATGGCTCCTGGGAGGGCGTGGGCGCCCTCTGCGCGGTTGTCTCTACACCCCGCGCGTCTCCCGCTCTGTGTCGAGGGCGGAGCCCGGGTCTCGCGGTACCTGGGAGGTGCGCGTGTACTCCTCGTAGAGCTGGTCGTACTCGCGGCTCTTGTCCTGGTACTGCTGGTGGTAGACCCTGAGCTGGGCGCCCACCGCCTCCACGCTGTCCTCCTTGACAACCTGGTCCTGGGGACACACC
The DNA here is from genome assembly GCF_020826845.1 of Diceros bicornis minor. Taxonomy (NCBI): domain Eukaryota; kingdom Metazoa; phylum Chordata; class Mammalia; order Perissodactyla; family Rhinocerotidae; genus Diceros; species Diceros bicornis. The sequence continues at coordinate 5,855,118 of NC_080759.1, read as the reverse complement.
GGTGCCGTCAGAGGGCTGCCTGGGAGTCCGAGGCCCGGGCCGGCCAGGCGCTGCCCTCCCCGGCTGCCCCCGGAGCGGACCTGCTGGTATTTGGACACGGGGTAGAGCAGCCGCGTGTCCAGCTTGGCGTTGTACTGGGCCAGCGACTCGTGGCGGTAGTGGGTGATGAGGTCCACCACGGAGCAGAAGGTCAGCGGCTCCGAGAAGCCGTAGTGCCCGTCGCGGTGGAAGACTTTGATCAGCTTGTTGTTCCCGCCCTTCCTAGGGGCGGCGGAGGGGGGGGGGCGGTCAGTGCCCGGATGGCGCACGCGGCCCTCCGACCTCGGGACCCTCCCCGCAGTCAGCCCTGGAGGGACAGCCCCACCTGAGGGTCAGCGTGTACTCCCCCTGGATCTTGCTGGAGGCGTCTCGGACCAAAAAGGTGCCGTCAGGCGTGTCCCGGAGTTTCTCGTTCACCTCCTCCCTGTGGGGACACCCAGGATTGGGGCCACCCACCCTGAGACCGTCCTTCAGGCACTGCCTACCACGCGGCCCCACCCCACAGCCCTACCTGGAGATGTCGCCCCAGTACCACTCAGCGTCCTGCAGGGAGGGCGGGCTCCCCCCATTGGCCAGGCCTGTAGGGGCCGGCTTTGCCTTGGGGGGTTTAGGCGGCAGTGCTGGGGGACAGGAAAACAGACGCGCATTGAGCACCGACTGTATACTGTGACCAGCTCCCACTGCAACCGAGCCTGCTGATACGGGCATTCATGGCCCCCAACAGTAAGAAATAATACAAGGGGGGGTCACCTGGGGGTGCTACCTCCTGCTCCTCCAGATGTTCCTGAAGTAATTTCTCCACCAGCAGCCCTGGGAAGTCCGGGCCAGCCTCAGTCCTAGGGGGCAGGTGAGTGTGTGAGCACTGAGTAGGGCCTGGTATGCCCGCAGTTGTGCACGTGCTGGCACGCCTGGCGGGGCAGGCAAACGTGAAAGCAAGTGCAGGGAAGAAGAGCAGATGTCGCAGGCAGCCGTGGGAGGCCAACTCTTATTTGTGTGTATGCAGTAAGCGCTCAATAAATGCTCATACAACAAACGAAGAGGAGTACAGCATCTAGAGTGGGGGAAGCAGAAGCCAAGGAGCAGACACCACCCACGGGCCTCCCCTCTGGTCTGGGGCCCCTCACCCAGCGTCCCAAGCCCTACTGGGGTCTTCCTGGAGCCCGGGTCCCCGGCCAGTTGTCTTTGCCGCCCTGTCCACAGTCCTCCGCCCGGTCCCCAGCCCGCCCTGGCCCAGCCTGCGGCCCGTCCTCCACCTAAGCCACGCCCCCACCCCTCGGCCGAGGCCCCGCCCCCGCGCGGCCGGCTCACCCGTCGGGCGCGCCCCCTGGCGGCGAGGGCGGCGGCGCGCGCAGCAGCAGCGGCCCGAAGGCGGCGCCCAGGGCGCGCACGGCGGGGCCGGGGTAGGGGGCGCGCCGGGCCAGGCGGCCCAGGTGCTGGAGCAGGAAGCGCAGCGTGAGCGCGCGGTGCAGCGGCAGCGTCGGCGGCTCCAGCGCCGGCCCCACGGGCCCCGCAGCCTCTGCGGACACACGGCCGGGCGGGGTGAGCCGGCACCCCGTCCGCCCGCCCCGCCCCGCCCCAGCCGGGACCCCCGCGCCGCTCACCCCGCAGGGCCCGGTGCGCCTCGGCCGCCGCCTCGGGCGTCACGAGGGGCGCGGGCAGCGCCAGCAGGAAGCCCTTGACGCCGTCTGACAGGGCGGCCGCGTCCCACTGCTCCACGTCGCTCAGGGACCAGTCTGCGGTGCGGGGGACACGCGCGTGAGCCGGCCGGCGCCGCCTGCCCCCCGCCCGGGAAGCTCCCCTCACCTGCGCGCGGGGCGGGCGGCTCCGGCCTGTAGAGGGACTCGCCGTCTAGCCCTGGGGAAGGGAAGGGTGGCGAGACCGGCTCTCAAATGCTGCGCCGACCGCGTGGGGGCCTGGGGTGATGAGATTCTCATCTCTCAGCCTCCCAGAGACGAGAGCAGAGGGCACGGCGCATGCAGTGGTGGGGTCGGGGTCCACATTCCCAGCCCCCTGGGGGTCACTCCTTCCCCCACTTCAACGTGGAGGCCCAGGGCATGCAGGCTCGGCCTCCTCCCGGGCAGAGTGAGCCCCGCAGCCCTGTGCCGGGAGGAGTCGCCCATCACCGGAGGTAAGCAAGCAGAATCCAGAGGCTGCAGCCAGGCCGAGACTCACCTGTCTGCTCAATGGCTTCCACGAGCTTCACCAGGATGGGGGGCGCCGCATCAGGCGGCGAGAACTGCTCGGGCAGGTCGGGGAGTGTGAGGCCTGGCAAGAGGGGACAGCATGTTGGTGGGCCCCTGGGTGGAAACCAGCCCCTCTCTCTGCCTGCTGCATCTCAGCTCCGGAGGCTCCGGGCAGGGCCCGGCTCAGGCAAGTGCCTGGCACGTGGACCAGCACCCTGGGGAAGCCAGAGGTCCTGCTGGTGGGGCTGGGACGGCTGAGCTGGTGGGAAACAACTTTCTGGGTTAAGATACCAGTTCACAAAGCTTCAGAGACCAGATACAGTAATGTCCCTCCAAATAATATGTCCACATTCTAATCCCTGGTACCTGTGAGAGTAACCTTATTTAGAAATGGGGTCCTTGCAGCTATAAATTAGGTAAGGATTTTGAGATGAGATCATGGATTCAGGGCCGCCAGTCCGCCAACTGGTGTCTCGATAAGAGAAGGCCATGCGAAAACAGAGGCAGGGACTGGGGTGACGCGGCCACAAGCCAAGGAACACCTGGGGCCCCAGACACTGGAAGAAGCCAGGCAGGCTCCTCCCTCGAGCCTCGGGAGCACGAGAGCAGCAGCTCCTGTCTTGTGAAGCGCCGGTTTGTGGGGGTTCTCACAGCAGCCCCGGGACACCACACGGCAGGTTTCCGGCTCCGCCACTGCTCGCATGCAACCTCGGGCACAGGACTCGCCCTCTTGATGCCTCAGTTTCCTTATCTGAGAAAATGGCTGATGGTGTCATTTCTCCCCTCTTAGTGGGAACAACCAAGTGGTTCAAAGAACAAATAGAAAATATCCCTGTCTGGGTCAGAACACCTTATTCCAAGGTCCTTTCTCCATTTTCTAAGTCATTTTGCTTTTAAAAAATTATTTTCCCAGGCCGGCCCAGTGGCTTAGCGGTTAAGTGCGCGCACTCCGCTACTGGCAGCCCGGGTTCGGATCACAGGCGCGCACCGACGCACCGCTTCTCCGGCCATGCTGAGGCCGCGTCCCACATACAGCAACTAGAAGGATGTGCAACTATGACATACAACTATCTACTGGGGCTTTGGGGGAAAAAAAGGAGGAGGATTGGCAATAGATGTTAGCTCAGAGCTGGTCTTCCTCAGCAAAAAAAAAAAGAGGATTAGCATGGATGTAAGCTCAGGGCTGATCTTCCTCACACACACAAAAAATTATTTTCCGCGTTTTTAAAAAGCAGAAACTGCTCCCGGCGGGCGCCAGGACCTCCGGGGGCCCAGCCCCTGGCCCTTTGTCTCCCTCCACAGGCCCTTTGTGTTCAGGCTCTGCCGGTGTGGCCACCATCTGATGCGCTCTGGCCCTCGGCAGGGACGCCCTGGCACATGGCAGGGGCAAGCCGGGGCCTGCGGGGCCTCCCTGAGTGATGGGCCAGGTGGCACGGTAAGCTGGAAAAAGGCCCAGCTGCGTCGAAAACGCCAAAAAAAGAAGTCAAAGAACAAGGGGAGAGGAGGTGGGTGAAGGCCTGGCGGGGTGGGGGGGGCGGTGGCCGTGGTTCTGGAACTCAACTCTGAGATTGCCTGTGACCAGTTTGCAAAACAGGGAGGGCGGTCGCATCAGAACAGGCGGCCCCCGTTTTACAGACGAGGAACTAAAGCTCAGAGAGGGGGCGACCGCCCCCAGGGTGCACAGCCACGAGGAGGCCCGGGCCACACTGCGTCTGCACCAGCTCCCTGCGAGGGGCTGAATGGAGGCGTCGCGGGCAGCCCAGCGTGTCCGGTGGTCTCAGCGTCCCAGAGGGGCCGGGCCTGAAGGCGCAAGACCTGTCCTCCCCGTTTCCAGATGAGGAAACTGAGGCCTGGAGACGGCCGGCCCCAACCGACGGCACAGAGCTCTGGAAGATTTGGAGAGCAGGGCCGGGCGGCTGCCCTGAGTGGGGACGTGTGGTGGCTGGACCCAGGCCAGGCAGAGGAGGGAGGCGGCTGTTACCAGGGGGAGAGGCAGATTCTGGCTGGGAGCCCGGATGGGGCCTCCTCCAGGCCGAGGCAGGACGCAGGCCGGGCCCTGGAGACGCCAGATGCTGCAAGGAAGGCCCAAGCCAGTGCCACGCCGCCTCAGCACCCCCGTCCACCCCAGGCCGTGGGACTCGGGCCTGACCCTTGGGCATCAGTGTCCCTCTAGCACAAAACCAGGCAGGCCATCGGTCGTGGCCACGGTGCCTCCAGGTCCTTGGCCTTAATGGGTGAGTGACCCACGTGAGTGGCACTGTGCACTGTGGCCTCCCGTCTGTACATGGGGCCTCACGGGCTGCTGGGGGGCTGGAGCAGACCACACAGGGTGCTCAGCACTCAGCAGCCCCTCCCCACACCCTGCGCCTCGGTTTCCCTGCCCAGCGGCTTCAGCACGTGCTTGGTGTCCTCCGTTCTCCACTCCCTGCACACCCCGGCAGTGGGGCTGGCCGAGCATCTGTGGGGCGGGATGTGGGGTCCTCACCCCCCACTGTGCTGCGTGGCCTCGACTGAGCATCCCACCCTCTTTCGGCCTTGTGGCTCCCTTCAGTTTGGAAACCGGGTAAAATCGGGGCAACAAAGGGGGTTCCTCAAGGGACCCTGTCGGCAAACCACAGGATGAAGCTAAATTGAGCCTCTGAATCCTACCAGGGAGGAGTATTGTCTTCAAAGCGACTCGCATGAAGTCTCTGAGGCTCCGTCCCTGTTGGCAGCCCCTTCTTGCTCGCTCTGCCTGCTGGCTGTTCCTGGACCCTGCCATGACATTCCCACCTCCTGGCCTTTGCCCTTGCTGTGCCCGCTGCCTGGAGCCCTTCACTTCCAGCTCTCCCCACGAGAGGCTTCTTCCTCACAGCATTTGTTGTCACCTAGTCACATTCTTGTCACTTCTTGACCCAGAAACCCCATGAGGGCAGGGCCAGGCTTTGTGTCCACTGCTGTGTTCCCAGTGTCCCTGTGACCTGTGCCCAGCCCTTGACAGCAGTGCAGTCAACACTTGTCGACCGACCAAATGTCGTTATTCCTCTTCCCCTGGAAGAGGCACCACTGCCTCACTGGAAAGAAGAGGAAATTGAGGGTCCGAGGGGACCCCTCCACCCGCACCCCCACCAGGGCCCCTACCTCCTGCTCACCTGGCTCAGGGGGCCAATCTCGGGGCCTGGCGGGCAGTGGCCGGGGGCCTCGGGGGCGAGGGCCAGGTCGGGCCAGGGCCACGGGTCCCAGGAACTCGACGTAGGTGCCGGGGAAGTCACCACGCTGCCGCGTGCGCTCGTTGAGGCCAGGCATCCAGCCCACACTCTGCGGGCAGCGCTCGCTGCCCTCAGCCACGCCCAGTGCCTGCAAGGCTGCCCGGCTCACCACCAGGACGTCGCCCGGCAGCAGCTCTAGGTCCTCCGGCCGCTCCCGGCGGAACCGGTAGAGTGCACGGTATTGGAAGCCTTCAGCGCCAGCCATGGCTGGGCAGGGTGTGGTGGGGATGGTCAGGCGGCTGCTCAGGGCCCCAGTGGCCCCATCAGCAGGGCAGGGGCCGGGAGGGTCCACTGGGCTGGCTTGGGGTGCTCAGACCTCTATTTCCACCAAGAAGTTAACAGGTGACCATGGGGGACACTCACGCCTTGCTTCCCACCATTATTCCACGACCCTGACAAGGGTCACTCGTTGCTCCGCCCACCATTCGTCAACTGGTGGGAGGGGGTCGGCAGCGCGGTCTCAGGTCACTCAGCTGCTGCGTCCCCCCTCAGTCTGTAGGGCCGGGCCAGGCTGCTCACTCCCTCCCATGAGGGGCCATCGGCTCCCGAGGCTGGCGGCTCTTCCGGCTGCGCCAGACGAGGGGGCCGAGGACACAGGCTGTCACCATGCTCTGCCGGGACGCCGACCTAGGGGAGACCAAAGGGCAGCCTCAGCAAGGTTGGGCTCCTCCCACCCCCAACTCAGAGATGGGCCCAACCCCGGGCGGGCATCCCCTGACTCACCGGGTAACCTCGGCCAGTCCCTGCCCCTCTCTGGCCTCCCCCCAACTGCCAAGGGGTTCGAAAAGAGCCCTCGCTCAGGGTGTGGGGGCAGAGCTGCTCACTGCCCGCGTCAGCCATGGGGAGACTGAGGCTCCGAGCAGGGAGGTCTTTGTTGGACCACTCAGTGGGCTAGGAAGCCAGGCCTCAAAAACCCAGATCCTAACCTCAGGGCCCAGGACGGATGAGAGGAGGCAGCGGCCACATGGCCAGAGAGTCATACCCAGAGCGGGCAGGCGCGACAGGGACACTCAGGGTGCTGTGGGAGCGCCGATGAGGGCGCGCCAGCAGAGCACAGGAGGAGGCAGCAGGGGCACAAAGGAGGTCCAGCAGTGGTTCCTGCACAGCCAAACGCCCAGAGGCCCGTCCAAGCAAACGGCTCTCTGGTCTCTGCAGGGGAGGAGTGGACAGGGGGTCACGGCCGGCTCAGCGCAGGGCCCACAGTAGGTGTTCAAAACATGAGGGGGTCGGTGGGAGGCCGAGGAGGCCTTAGCTCCAGGGTAGACACGGAGCCAGGAGAGGGTGGATGGGAGGAGGGCACTTCGGCTGCCAAGGGGGCGGCCGCTGGATGCGGGGCAACGATCACTCTCAGGGAGCCCCCAGCTGGGGAGACGGAGCCCGCACGGACGCGTTCCCAGCCTGGGCCCTGCAGGCTCAGCTCTCCTGAGAGGTCGGGGGTGGGGGAGGTGCTTTCCCAGAGGGCGGGTCCTCACAGGGGACAGGAGGGGGCACTGGCCAGAGGTAACCGCACACGCAAAGGCTTGACAGCGGAAGGCTGCTTGCAAGAGCTCAGGGTGGCTTTAAAAAAGCCGGCCTCGAGTGCCAGGGAGAGGGTCGGGGCTATCCCCCGACCGCAGGGAGCCCCGAGTAGGGAGCAAAGGCTCCACATTCCGGGGCGCCCCAACTTACCCGCTCCCTGGCCCCCGTACCCCATTCTACAGGTGGGGAAACGGAGGCCCAGAGAGGGGACGTCCAGGAAAACGCCCGGATCCGCTTGCCTGCCCGCCTCCGCGCCCCGGCATCTGCACACGTTTGCACATGCCCTGGTGTGCGCGCCGGGGCACCAGCGCTCGCCGAATCCAAGAGGCGGGCGGAGGGGCCAGGCCTGGCTGGGGGCTCGGCGCGGGGACGCAGGGCCTGCGCGCTCACGCGTGCTGGGACTCGCACGCAGGCCTGCGTGGACCCGGCAGCCCGGCCCGGGGCCCGGAAGTGGAGTCGACCCCCGACCCTCCTGCACCCCACTCTCCTCCACACAATGCCTGGGCGCCCCTCAGTGCTTGACACCCCGCTCCCGGCAGGGCCTCCCTCCACTCGGGGCCGCGGCTCCAGCCCCCCATCTCTGCCCGGGGCCCCCGATCCGCGCCCACCGTCCGGGGCAGGCTGCACCGCTGCAGGTCGAGCCAGAGGCCTCCCGCTCCCGCGGCCCCAGTCCCCGCGGGCCCCCTACCGCCCCGCGCTCGCGTTCTGGCTTCCACCCGGGCCCCACTCTGCCCGGGCGCCCCCCGCTGGAGCACACCCCAGCCCCGCCGGCCACCCTGGCCGGCCTGGACTCACCTGGTCGCGGCCGCTACCGCCGCCGCGGCCGCCGTCACGCCGAGCGGAGCACGACCCGTGGCTCCACCGCGGCCGCCGTCGCCGCAGCCGCGGGATCCCCGCCTCCGCCGCCGCCGCCGCCGCGGTTCCGAACGGCCGGGCCCGCCCCCGGCGGAAAAGGTCGAGCGTATTCGGGCCGCGCGGGGAAGCGAGGCAGAGGCGGAGCCTGGGGGACGCCCGACTGATTCCGGAAAGAGCCGAACGTACTCCCGCGGGACTGGAGGGTAGAGGGTGCCCCGAGATAGCCGATGATTTCCGGAAATAGCCGAGCGCAATCGGGTCAGACGAGCGATCCGAGGCTGGGCTCGGCTGGTCTAGGAGACACCGGAGTGATTTCTGAAATGGCCGAGCGTGCTCCGGCAGGACTGGCAGAACAGAGGCTGAGCCCCGAGACCGCGAAGGGCTTCTGGAAAGAACCGAGTGTGCTCGATCTCAAATGAGGCCCTGGGAATTTAGACCCAGAGGTAACCACCAGCTTCGGGAAATTGCCGAAGCATGGACAGGTCCAGAGGGTGGGTGAGGCGACCCCGAGCTTAGGGAACAGGAGGCGGCGGAGTGGGGAAAGGGCTCGCCACAGAAAGCTGAGCTTTTCAGGGAACAGCCGAATAAGCTGAAGTCCGAGAACGAGCTTGGGGTTGACAGCGTTTCCATGGCAGCCCAGAGCGTCCGGAAACAGCTGAACGAACACGAGAAAACACCCCAAACGGGAGCCCAGATGCAGGCGATTAGTTCCGGAAATAGCCGGAGACACTCGGAAGCCGGGGGGCATGGCCAAAGCTTTGTGACACTGCCGAGAGCTCCGGACGTTACCGAACGCGCTCGGGCTGGGCTGGGTTCTGGTGGGATCGAGTGGAGGGCGTTTCAGGGCACAGCCCAAGCAAAGACCAGTATAGAAGCGACACAAAGATGGTTTATTTATGTTATTAACACAGCTCAGGGCCCCAGGCGGGTGTCTGGATGAGGCTTTGATGGCAGAGTCCGTGACGGGTACTCACAGGGAGAGGGCAGCAGGAAGAATAACGATGGTGAACTCCTATGCAGCCTTCAAAACCCACCTCAAAAGACTTTGAGCCAAGTGTCTGTTGTCACCCTGCCCCCACCACACTCTTCCTTTATCCCTCTCTTAGCCCTTCACAAATCCAGACATGCACCTCCTCTTTGTAAATGTGGGCTTTTATTCACTGTCAGCTCTAGGGTGGAAGGAGGGAGCAAGTCATGCACAGCCTTGGTCTAGCTCCAACACCGGGCAGTGCTGGGCACGGGTCTCCAGGAGGTCTGCAGTGCCTGGAAGGTGCCCTCCCACGTGGGGCACGGCGATCTTGCCAGCCACCTCCAAATGGAGAGGTGGAGGCTCTGAGATGCCCAGTGGCCACCCAGCATCACGGGGAGATAGCTGGGGCTGGAGTCAGCTCCGCCTGACAGCAGACTCTCCATCCCGCTCCCCTGACGACAATGCCCATGACGGGCCTGGCTGCACGACTCTTGCCAGGTGACCGTGGGACATGTCTCTGCCCTTGCCAGGCCTCTGTTGTCTGTCTGTAGGCGGGGATGGAGACAGCTCCTGCTGTCTCCAGGCTGGTGGGGCAGCAGCCGTGAGCAGAAGCGCTTGGCACACAGGAGCTCTTCACAAGCACTCACTGGGATTAGTTCTGGAAACACAAGGAAACTGAGGCACAAAGTGGGGACGCTATTTCCCCAGAGCCACACAGTGAAGCCAGGATTCAAGCTCGGGCCCCCCTGCCCCCAGCTGGGTTTTCTTACTCGAATTTCATCCCAGGGAGGCTCCAAAACGACGGAAACTCCTGGGGGCGTTTCGGACACATCATGGTCAAGGGCTCACCTGGGTGTGCATCGGACACACGAAATCTTGTCCAAGGTGCACCTTCTTCCCCGGCCCTGCTAGTGTCCTTCAAGGCCTGTGCCTCCTGGGGCATCAGTGTTCCCCTGTGGAGTGGGTGACCCCTCTGCCTACATCTGGTGAACTCCTACTCATCCATCAAAGCCCTAGTTCCCACACCGCCTCCTCCAGGCTGAAGCCTGCAGGACTTGAGGCAGACTCTAGCAAGACTGGCCTAGGGATGGAGGCTATGACGGTGGGAAGTAGCCTTCAGAATCCAGCCCATCATCGGGATTACTATTTTACGGTGGAGGGGAACTGTTTACAGATGCTCCAAGTCATATCCAAACTGAGCCAGGACAAGTGAGCTGGGCTACATCCACTCAAATCAGTGGGTCTTGGGTCAGGGATGGGATCAAGTAACACAAACAACTGTAAAAAGTACAGAAAAACCAGAACACACGAATACACATGACTTGTTCAAAGTGCTTCCTTCTCAGCCCAGGGGGCAGGGTCTGCACACGGGGTCCCAGGTGCAGGGGCAGGACCCAGGCGGCCGCCTTCACGCAGCAGCTCTGTCTGGCTCTCGCTTATAAAAAGTAATAAATTAGTCGCAGGGATTTGCTGCTATTTACAAGGACAACCCCGTCCCCCACTCCTTCACCAACCGCCCGGTTGGCACCAGAACAAAGGGAGGCGCTGTCCCCTCCAGTGGGGACAGAGATGGCCTCTCACCGGCCAGGTGTCAGAGGCTGGTGGCTCAACCTGGTGTCACTTTACAGAAAAGACATTGCACAAAAAACGCACGACTGCCAGGCTGGGGGGGGGGCCAGGTGGGAGGGCTTAGTCCTCCCCGGTGGGTCCAAGGGCTCCCAGCACGGCCTCGGCGCCCTCTACAGCGATCTGCGGCACCGAGGCGGCTGGCCCAGCGGTCTCCTCTGGTGGCTCGTCGAAGCTCACCTCCTGCACGGCCTCTTGCTTCTTGAAGGAGTCTCGGCGCTCGGACAGGTGCAGCCGCCGCATGACCACCAGCTCCGAGTCCGGCCCGCGGCTGCGGCGCCCTGGCTCCCCTTCCAGCCGCTCGCCCGCACTCAGCTTGTCAGCAGACTGGCCGCGGCGCAACCGTGGAGACCGGGTGGGCGCAGAAGGGTGACCCGGCAGTGGCGAGGGTGAGCGGGGCGGGGGCGCGGGTCCAGGTGGGCAGGCCAGCGGGGAGGGTGGGATACTGCTGGTGGACTTGCGGCGGCCAGTCTTGGGGCGGGGTGGCCCGAGCTTGGCGGCCAGGCCATGCAGGGAGCTGGGGCGGGTGTGGCCAGTGGCAGCCGGAGAGGCAGGGCTGCTGGAGCTTGGGGATGCACTGGGCGGGGAGGCGGTGTCTGTGGGTGACAGACAGGTGAGGGTCAGGGCCACTGGCCTCAACATGCCCTGACTAGAGATAGGCGCTGGGACCGAGCCCACCTGCCAAAGCCTGCGTTGTTCCCTGCGGCCACCCACCGTGCCTGGTTCTTCTGCATCCGCTGTTTGCACAGGGTATTGCCTTGGCTTAGATCTGGTGAACTCCTACTCATCCATCAAGGTCCTAGCTTCCATTCACCCACTTCTCACCTGATGACCCACCACTCACTGGGCCAAAGACACCTGTCCACGGTCCGTCCATCCAATGAGCAGTCCACCCACTGGTCCTAGGAGCTGTCCAACAAGGGTCCTGCCTCCTTGCCTGTGCCTACCTCCCCACCCCTAGGCCTCAGCCCCAGAGGATACCTGGTCCGAGGAAGGCAAAGATGGCACAGATACCCCAGCCCCATGAGGTCAGAGTGGGCCAGAGGGAGCTAGGAGTCCCCAGGGGCAGAGTGGGCTTCCTGGAGGAGTGGCTCTGCGGCCCTTCTCCAGGAGGCCTTCCCGGCCTCCCCTCTGGATTGCCCCAGCCTGTCCCTCCCTCTAGCCTGACGCTAATTCAGTAGGGCTGGGGCTATCTGTCTGGCTGTGTCTCAGACTGGAAGCCCTCGGGGCTGGGCCAAGTCACCATCCTCTCCTGCTCCAGAGAGTCCTTCCTTGCTCTGCTCACATATCCTCCATGGCTCCCCACTGCCCCCAACTTAAGCCCAGCTCTTCAGCCTGACCCATTGCCCAAGGCCCCGGCCCCAGCCCTCCCCGCTGCTTCCACACTCCTCCTGTCTAGACTCCTTAGCTCATGATGTTCCCTCCACCGGGCACACCTTTCCCTACCTCCACACCTGGCACTGCAGGCCACCTCTTAGACTCCAGGTGTCCTATCTCATGTCATTCCATCATCTACACTCTGCTCGCTGGCTCACAGAACCACCATGTCCCCGAGGGCCCTTCCTCCCAGGGTGGCCCCTGGTGCACCCACCTGCCGGGGGCTCGGGAGCTGGGCTGCGGCAGGGTGTGGTCGGGCTGGGGGAGAGGCTGTGGGTGGGCGAGCCCGGGAGGCTCTCGCTGGACGACAGGGAGTGGTGGAGACCGGAGGAGAAGCTGCGGCTGGTGTGCAGCACAGACGACTGTTTTGAGATCTTCTTGAAGAGCGACTTCCGCCTGGCGGCGAGAAACCCGGATGCCTCAGAACCGGCTGCAGCGCCTGGGCACTGGGGCGTGCTGCGGACCCCCTCAGAGCCCCCGTGCCGCTCGCGGCTCACCGGTCCTGGGTCTCCCGCCGGCGGCTCCGCTTGCTCCTGCGCGCCATGCGGGCCTTGGCCACGCCCTTCCGGGCGGGGCCCACCTGGATGGAGGTGTCCTCCAGGGCCGTGGTGCGGAGGGAGACCTTGTGGCTGCTCTGCAGGAGGGAGGGCGAGGGGCTGCCTGTGGGCCTCCCATCCACTGAGACCCCGCCCACCCGCCCGTCAGCGCCCAGACCCCATCTGCCCACTTGTCCCCTAAGGGTCCGTCACTCACTGGGCCAAAGACACACATCCACCGGCTGTCCGTCCAGCCAGCGAGCCACCCGCCCACCCTCCCACCCACCAGTCCCCGGAGCTGCCCAACCAGGGCCTCCTCCCGGCCTGTGCCCACTGTCCCATCCCCAGGCCTCAGCCCTCAAGCACCCCAGGTCTGAAGGAGGCACAGATGGCTCAGATACCCCGAGCCCACAGGGTCGGAGGCAGGGGGAGGACAGGAGTGGGGGTCCCCAGTGGGCAGGGAAGGCTTCCTGGAGGAGGGGCTCTGAGAATGGTGTAGGGGCTGAAGAAGGATGCACGCCCTCCGCAGGAGCCCCGAGGATGGACGGTGGGGGCCCCGGGGTCTGACCTTCAGTAGCAGCTCGACAACGTCCATGTGCACCAGCCCCAGGACCGACTCCCCGTTGATGTGGGTGATGAGGTCTCCAGCTCGCAGGCCTGCCTCCTGGGCCGGGCTGCCCTCCTCCACGCTCTGGGGGGGTGGGGGGGGTCAGCGGTGGGCTCCCAGCCAGCTGCTGCCTCCCACGCTGCCTCAGTTTCCCTGACCTTGGGGGCTATTCAGAGACTGACCAGTGGGGAGGGGACGGTCCCTGGGCAGGGGAGAGGAGGCAACACAGCCACCGTGTGCCCACCAGGGTCCCTGTCCCTCTCGCCCCACCCCCTCCTATAACTGACAGGGATGCAAAGACCCAAGGGCACCGGCGCCCCCCGGGCCCCAAAGCCTCACGCGCGGGAGCGCGCACTCGCCTCCCAAGACCAGGAAATTCGGCTCCAGAAGAGAAGCCAGCGCCCTGCCAAGGCGGAGCCGGCCTCACACCAGTTCTGGCGGTGCCAACCACCCCGAGGCCACTCACCCAGACGACGTGGTGCACCGTGTAGACGTCGCTGTCGCCCATGTAGACGCGGATGGCCCGCAGGCTGAAGCCGTACTTCTTGCCCGAGCTGTGGATGACGACGGGGGGCCGCAGGCTGCCACACACGGGGGACGGGTCTCGGCTTGGAGAGGAGTCTCGGGACGAGGGGTTCGAGGAGAGCGAGCGTGGGGACAGGGGGCTCCTGAGGGGGCCGCCGCTGCCGTCATCTGCAGGGACGAGGATCGGGGAGCAGTCAGGGCGCCTTCCCACCCGCCACACTGACGCTCTGGCCGCTGCGCTCCGACGCCCCAAGCCCGCACCCCCGCCGGCCTTTGCACACACAGTGCCCTCTACCCGGGATGCCAGCCACAGCCCGGCCTGTGTCCAGCTCCTTCCCCTCTCCAGGGCTCAGCCCGACATCACCCGGAAGGAGCCCCTCCAGCCCCCCCGCCCCGGTTAAAGGGACGTGGAAGACCAGCAAAGACCAGGCTGGGCCGGGGCGCTACCTGCCGTGATGATGAGCGACAGGGCAGACACCGAGGCCGACTTGGGCACGCGGCCCCCACCGGGGGCAGCCCTGCTCTTCTCTGGGGCTGGGTCTCTCGGGCCCCCCAGGCGGCGGCCCCGGGCGGCATCCAGGGCCCGCGGTGTGGAGTGCCGGGCGCCAGTGCTGTTGCTTCGTAGGCGCGCGTGGCTGAGGGCAGCTGTGTCAGCTGGGGGGGGGTGAGGGACCCCTCACAGGTTAGGGGCCAGCCTGCCCCCCATCGCATCACGGGGCTCCTCTGCCCTCAGGGGGCAAAGCCCCCTCCTCCCTGATCGGCAGGCACACAGTCCAGCCTCCTGGCCATCGCTCAGGCAGTTTCCCCTTCCTGCACACCCTTCCTGACTGCTTGCCCTGGAAAGCTCCACTCTTCAAGGCCCCTCCCCCAGGAAGCCTTCCCCCCACCCTACTCAGACCCCTAGCTCCCTCTCCTGGAGCTCCCCAGCCCATCTCTCTCTCCAGTCCCATCCCAACCCAATGAAGCTGGTGGTATCACCCCTAGACTGACAGCTCCTTGGGGACCAACCTAAGGCCTGAAGCCTCACTGGAGCCCTGGCCTCTCCTATCTTAAAGCCTTTGTTAGACAAGTGAGTGTTCTCTCTGGAGAACTCCTGCTCATCCTTCAAAACCCATCTCAAATAGTCCCTCCCCTAGGAAACTTTCCACAACACTAGCCCTCCCACCCTGGACCCCACCTACCAGAAAGGCTTGAGGGCTTGGGTGTCACCGGGGTGGCTGCCAGGGGCGGGTCAGGCTCCCCCAGAACGAAGATGGGCTTCTTGGGGCCCACAGAGGCTGGGCCGGCCCCCTCATCCTCTGACGAGAAGGCAAACTTGGGCATAGTGTCCAGGCTGATGGTGCTCAGGAGAGACGGGCTGGGGCCCCGCTCATGCTGGGACAGGGATGAGTGGCAGGAGGACCCGGAGGACGTCCAGGACCTCAGCCTGCAGCAGGGAAGAGGAGGAGTCACACCTCCCAGGCGCCCTCACCCCAGGATACCCAGTCACTCCTAGTGGCCACGTCTTCACTCTCAGCCTACAGTCAGAGGCAATTTGTGAATACAGGGTGAGTTCTCCCTGCCTGCTCCGTCCTCTGCGTCTGCCTGGAGAACTATTCATCTTTTAAAACCTAGTTTCCAATGCCCATCCTCTAGCAGACATTGATTATTTCTGTTCGGTCTGGACTTTGAAGGATAAACAGGAGTTTGTTAGCAAAGGGTATTCTGGGCATTGGGAACAGTGCATGCAAAAGCCTAGCAGTGAGACGGTGCACAGCTGCTTTACATTCGGCATGCTTAAGAACGCAAAGTCAAAGCGAGTGATGATAGGGCCAGGCTGGCAGGGGTCTGACAAGCTGGCCAATATGTTTGACCCTTTTCCACTGGGCCACTGGGAAGCTCCTTCCAATGTCAGATTTTGTGGCTCCATCTCCCAGCAGGCTTGGAAGCTGGATCTGCTTATACTCTCCAGCCCACCTACCGGACATCGGTGCTTAGCCGGCGGCCGTACTCCCCCTCACTGCTGCGCTCCCAGCCTTCCTCCCGGTCCTCACTGAAGCTCCGTTCGGTGAAGGTTGGGGTGGGCTGGGCGGCTAGGAACTCAGAACTGCTGTAGACCTGGGAAGCAGTACAAAATAACAGTAACAACAACGGAGCAGGCAGCCATGCTCATGGGGAGGAGCCGGCTTAGCTAAGCGATTCCTTCGTGCCTGATGCTTCCCTGGGAGATGCTTCCTCACATCTCTGCTCAGCACAGCCCGAAAGACGGCAGACGGTGAGCCCACCGCGCAGAGGAAGACACTGAGGCTCAGAGGGGCCCGGCCACCAAGAGGGCCACAGCCAACGACCAGGACATCCTGCCTGGGGCCCAGGCCCACAAGCAGTGCCGCAGGGTTTTAATCAAATTATAAACAAAGGAAGAAACTTAAATTAAGCCTATGAGGCTATGGAATGACACCCAGCACAGCAGCACTGGCCACACCCACCCACAAGTGGACACAGCCCAGACGCCCGTCAACTGATGAAGGATAAACACAACGTGGTCCAGCCACACGACAGAATAGCATTCGGCCATAGAAAGGGAGGAAGCTCTCACGCCACAACGTGGACGAACCTCGGAAACATTGTGCTGAGCGAGAGAAGCCAGGCACAAAGGGCCACACGGTGTGTGATCCCACTTATATGAAATGCCCAAAACAGGCAAACCCAGATACAGGGAGCAGATGAATGTCGTCAGGGGCTGGGGGAGGGGGAGGGGAAGTGACTGCTCATGGGGCTGGGGTCTCCTTTTGGGGTGATGGAATGTTCCAGAACTAGATGGAGGTAACGGTTGCACATTGTGAATGTGCTACATGCCACTGAATCACACATTTTAAAATGGCCAAAACCCAAACACCTCGCAGTGTTTCCTGAGCGCTAGCCACGTCTAGGGCCAGGCCCACCTTGCTGAACCGGTGGGAGCAGGACGAGAACTGAGGGATCTCTGCAGACGACTCCTCGTCGTTGGTCTCGTCGTCCTCCGAGCCCAGGTGGCAGTAACGCTCCGAGCGCGCTGTGGGAGGGAAGGGCGTGTACAGCCCACCTGATGCCAGGAGGTAGCCACGAGGGCTGTGGGGTGACGTGGGGAGGGCGTCCCAGGCGGGGAGACACTGTCAGGGCAAAGGCATTGAGGTGAAACCATGCCTGGTGTGTTTAGGGACCACAGGAGGCTTGGATAGCAGAGTATCGGCAAACAAATCCAAGCTGTGTCCCCAAAAGCTGTGGCACCATGGGTGGGAATTCTCATCTCTGAGCCTCAGCTTCCTTACCCTTGAGATAGGTCACTCAGAATTAGGTAAAACTGTGCACCTCGAATATAAAGTTTGTTTCTCAATTTACAGAAGAGGAAACAGATGCTCAGAGAGGACCTCTGACATGCCCAAGATCATATAACAAATTCTGGAGGTGGTGCTGGAAACCAAAGGCATTTATTCTATGTTTGGCTGGAGCCCCAAAATGGGAGAGGGAGACTTGTCTGAGCCCACCCACAGTGCCAGGCCCCTTGTCCTGTGTGACAGACAGGGCTCCATGCCTGGTCGGGGACAGACACTCAGAAGGCTGCAGCTGCCGGGGGACCCCAGGCAAGGGCCTGCCACACTCAGTGCCTTGGTTTTCCCCTTGGATAACCCAAGGGAGTGCTGTGGCCTCATGAACCCAGACACACGGGAAATCCCGACAGGCCTGAGGGGGCTGCCGCAGACACGCCCCAGGTGCGCAGGAAGCTCGGGCAGGCGGAAGCTCCAGGCCCAGGCGCGGCGCAAGGCTTGGCAGGAGGCGCCGGCAGAGCCCCTCCCCGCCCCAGGGCGCTGTGAGACAGCAGAGCCCGCCCTGGACCCCCACGCACTGTCAAAGTAGCTGGTGTCGTCCTCGGCTTCGAGCTGCGGCACGAACTCGGCCTTGTGTCGCAGAAGCCCCGCCCAGTCGAGCGTCCAGAAGAAGGGGTGCTGCTTCACCTCGTGGGTGCCACCTGCGGACATGCCCGCTGAGCACATGGCCCCCCTGCTGCCCCTGTCCCCCCCCCGGCCAATGTGAGCCAACACCCGGCCAATGCCCTTTAGGGGCCTGGAGAGGAGCTGCGCTGGGGCTCGACCCCGGCCCTGCTCTGCCCCTGCTGGATCCTGCGGCCCCACCACCCCGAGAAAACCAGAGCCTCGGGAGGGCTTCCTTCCCGTCTTTCCCACGTGTCTCGACTCCAGGGAGCAGAGGCGACAGTGTGAGGGGGTCCTGGTCCCCAACCTCAGCCTGCACAGTCCCCTCCTGTGGTGAAGCTTCATTATGAACAAGACCCACAGTGGCTGAATGACAGGTGGCTGTGTGAGTTTCAAACGGTCCCTTAACCACTCTCTAGGTGGCTAGGAAAACTGGGACAGTAGGATCTACTGGGTTGGGCCTTTGAGGATGTTAGGACACAGCCCCTACTATCCTTGCAGGCTCATATACTCACTCAGCCTCAGTGGCCCCTGTCTGTACCAGACTCAGCTACCTGCTATGTCTTCAAGATCTTGTGCTAGTTCCTGGTGAACTCCTATGCATCCTTCAAAACCCCAGCTCCAAGTCCCCCTCCTCCAAGCAGCCTCCCAGGTAGAACTTTAGTTTACCTCAGCCCCCATCCCCCCAACCTGGGCCCCACCCACACCTACACCTACATACCAGTGCCCAGACGGTCCAGTGGGCTCTGTCGGAGCAGCCTGGTGATAAGGTCCTGGGCATCAGCTGGAAGGGCCTCATCCCCCTCTGGCCACATGATCTCATCTAAAACAAGGGGAGGGAGTGACGGGTTGGGGACAGCCCTTCATAGCACCTCCCGCCACCTCCGCTCACTCACTGTGCTCCAAGCCATCAACACACCAGGCCTGGTCCTACCTCACAGCCTTCGCTCTGCCCGGAGCACCTTCCCCTCTTCTATCTCCATGGCTCCCTCTCGCTCCCTCAGGTCTTTGGTCACACGTGGCTTCAGCGAGGCCTCCGTGACTCACTGTTCAATACACCCCTGCCCGGCCCCTGCCCACTTCCTGCTCCTGTTCCTCCCTGGCATTTCTGGCCTCTGATTCTTCTATAATTTGCTTACTTATGTTCCCTGCTGTCTGTCCTGCCCTTGCCCGTGTCCCTGGTGCCCAGCCGGGGCCCGGCACATCGCAGGTGCCCAATCCACACAGATAGGGGGATGGCTGCCCAGAGCCCAGTGGGGTCGAGACTCGGACCTGGGGCTAGGAGGGGGAACGCACCACTGGCCACCTGGCCAAAGAGTTCCTCGGGGGTATCTCCGAAGAAAGGCACGCAGCCCACCAGGAACTCGTAGAGGACGACGCCCATGGCCCACCAGTCCACCGGCTTCCCGTAGCCCTGGCGGAAGATTACCTCGGGGGCGATGTACTCAGGCGTCCCGCACACCTGGGCAGGTGGAAGAGGGAAACTGAGGCCAGCTCCCAGCCAGGACGAGGGGCGCGAGCGGCGGGGGCAGTCCATCCTCCCCCTCTGCTGCAGTCTCCCCGTGTCCCGGGGCTCGGGCTGCAGACAGAGGGGGGCGGCCCGCACCCCGCCCGTCCACACACCTGCTTGTCCACAAACTCCCGAGTGTCCTTCTCGATGTGGCCCTCGTAAAGGTTGGTGGCCATGCTCATGAGCCCGATCTTGGACAAGCCGAAGTCAGTCAGCTTGATGTGGCCGAGCGAGGTAATGAGCAGGCTGCGGGCAGGCGGGTGGTGCGCTCAGCGCCGGCCCGCAGCGCCGGCCACTCCCACCGCCCCAGAGCCTGGCTCCACCCGAGGCCGCAGGCCCCGCCAGGGCGGACGCCAAGCGCATCAGAGAGCGCCTCCTGTGCACAGCCGCGTCCCAGAAACGACCAGCCGGTCTTGGGCAGTACTGCGAATTTGGCAAACATCTCGGTGCGCCTACTGGGTGCGTCTGGTGTTGCTAGTGAGCACCTATTGTATACTCCGCTGTGCAAAAATAAATTTCCTGGAATCACAGCATCTCCCTATTGTGTGTTAAAACATCTCCTGAACACCTGCTGGGGGATCTACAGTAGATTTTTACACACACGTCCATTGTTTTGACAAACTAAACACTTTGCAAACACCTACTGTTTACCTCCCTTGTTGAAAAATAAACATGTCTCGAACACCTGCTGTGTACAGAAATAGTCCTATGCCCCTCAGGAGTGCGCCGTTTTTAAACTTGCACGCCCACCATGGACGCCGCTGTTCCGTCTCCCACGAGCTCCAGCATATAAACGTCTTGTTAAGCGACAGAATCATCCACACCGTCTTTATCAAGTCACGTTTTCAGGCACCTGATGGATGGGTACATCTGCCACTGAAAAATAAAGTTCTAGAGAACTCACTGTGTACATCCAAGTTGTCTGACGAGCCATTTATTTGGCACCTACTGTGTACCTCGACTCTATAAAGAAATAATTCTGTGCACCTGTTATGTGCATTTACTGTTTTTTAAAAATAAGGGGTATTTCTTCAACAACCGCTGTGTACACCAGCTGCAGACAGAAACCTTCGGTGCAGCTCCCAGATGCGGCCAGAACCTTGAACATCTGGGCTCTGCGGCAGGCCTGGGGCCTCGGATGTCAAGACAGCCAAGGGTTTTGAGTTCCTACGGCATGCCCCCACATAAAAAACGGTCATTTCTTGAACAATGACTATATCTGCTATCCAAAAATGTTTTCCTTCTTACAAATGAAATGATACAATGCCTGGGATTTACTTCAAATCATCAATTTGGGGTGGGGGGGGACCAAGGGGACACGGAGGAAACAGGACTGGCCGAGCTGTGGCTCAGCCACATTGGCGGCTGTGGAATCCGAGCATGGGCGTGGGGCACTGCACTCTTCTGTTCAGGGCTGAACTGTGTACCCCAAATTCACACGCTGTAGTCCTAAACCCCAGGAACTACGAATGTGACCTTACTGGAGACAGGGTCACTGCCCGTGTAATTAGCTGAGGTCAGACGGGGTGGGGGCCCTGAGCCAACGTGGCTGGTGTCCTCATAGAAAGGGGAGATCTGGACACAGATGTGCACAGGGGGAAGGCCGTGCAAGGATCAGATGACACGGCCACAGCCAAGGAACGACCAGAAGCCACGAGGGGCCTGGAGGAGGCCCTTCCCGGGCACCCTGAGGGAGCGCAGCCCTGCTGACACCTTGACCTTGGCCCTCTGGCCTCCAGAGCCATATAAGCCACCTGGTCTACGGTACTGGGTTATGCTGCCCTAGCAAACTAACGCACCTTCTCTCAACTTCTGGTGTATTTGAAATTTTCCAAAGTGAAAAGGAAAAACTACTTTTCTCGAGCACCTACTGTGTGCGCCTCTCCCTCCCTCACCTTCGGGGCTGGCCAGCTTCCTGCCCCGTCTTGCAGATGAGGGTCCTGAGCTTGGGAGAGGCAGGTCTTGCCTTGGGGTTTGACCCAAGACACTGGGAGGACCCACCCCACCCCAGGATGATCCCACAGAGGCTTGATGGGCACAATCCTTAGAGTGTCAAGCACAGGCCCAGGTATACAGCAGGCACCAAATACACACTTGCTTGTTTTCTAAACCCCTTGCAAACTACAAGGTGCTCTGGAAACCTGCAGGGCTATCAATGCTCATGTTTATACCTCCACATGGCAAGTATCTCCATCTGAGGAAGGGGGGAGATACCTGCCCTGCACCTGGCACACAGTAGGAGCTCAGTGCATGCTGACCTCAAAATAAAAACTTTATCAAAAGACTGCTGATGTGTTCTGGGTCTGGCACACAGTCATTGCCTCGTAACTGTTGCTCTGATCACCTTATACACAGCTGGTGCCTAATAAATACATGCCAGCTAAAAAATATGCTTTCTAAACCCCAGAGAATCATCAGTGTGCCAAGAGTTAGTCATAATCTCATGTGGGCTCCTCAGAGTGCCAGCACAGGCTCAGGTATACAGCAGGTGCCAAATACACATTTGCTTTGTTTTTTTAAGCTACTCCCAAACTACAAGATGCCCTGAAAACATGCAGAGCTCTTAATGCCTATGTTTACACTTCCACACTGCAAGTATCTGAGAAACGTGTGGTTCTTGCCTCGTATCCAGGGGACACTCAATATACGGGCAGCCCTTTCCTCTGTACACAGCAGGGTGCTCAATAAATGCAGGATACAGTGCTTTGACTATTATGTAGGGGTTACAAACCATTAAGAAATTATTCACAGTTACACTTGTGTCTCCCAGTCACCCACAGAGGATTTGGCATGCAGTAGGTGCTTACCAGATGCTAGAATAAAATAAACATCCCAAGGCTTTCAATAAACACGTTCTCTCTCTTTCTTGCCCACACTAATACACAGCAGATGTTCAAGACATGCAATCCCTTTCTTCACATACAAGGTCCCGCATACAGCTGGGGCCTCAGAAGAGCATGCTCTCTGCCCTCGGGTGGCAGCAGCTCTGTGAGGGTGCAGTCCCCTTCCCCGAGCAGTTTGTGCATCGTAAGCGCACATTCTTTCTCTTTGCCTGGCACCACCTTCAGAAGTGCACTGTCCTTCCCCTGCACACAGGAGATGCGTATTAAGTACCCACACTCCTCTGTACACACCAAGTGCTCAACACGCGCATGTTCCCTGCCTTCCTGCCAGCAGCGGCCCCACCCACGTCAGCTGAATGCAGACAGGCGGGGCTCCTGCGCAGCCCGGCCCCGCCCCCACCCCTGGGCCCGCCCCTGCGCTGTCCAAGCCCCGCCCCTGCAGCACCCTGGCCCCACCTCCCCTCTAGGCCCACCCCCCACCTCCCCGCGGAAGCCTCACGCGGGCTCACTTATCAGGCTTGAGGTCCCGGTGCACGATGCCATAGTTGTGCAGGTACTCGAGCGCCAGCACTGTCTCGGCGAAGTACATGCGGGCCATGTCCACGGGCAGCGGGCCCATGTTCTTCAGGAGCGTGGCACAGTCGCCGCCTGCAGAGGCGAAGACGCTCAGAGAGGCCGCGGGCGCGCTCTGCAGCCGTGCCCAATGCCTTCGCACCCTCCCCCACCTGCTGCAAAGTGTCCCCAGTCTGTCCTGAGTTGGGGTGGGGAACCGGGCAAGGCAGCAGCTCTGTAAATGCAGCCCTTCCCCTGTACACAGCTGGTGCATTCTAAGTGCACGCTCCCTCTCCTTGCCTGGCAGCACCTCTGTAACGGCACCTCTCTGCCCTGACCCGAAGGCTGGGCTCTCTCCTGAGCTGCAAACCCCATCCTGTGACTCCTTACCGGGCCACCAACCACCCTGGCCTCCCCGGCCCAATCTCCCTCCCGTCCCTGCTCTGACTTCCAGCTTCCAGCCTCTGCCCACCAGTCCCCCTATCTAGGATGGCCACCCTTCCCCTACCCCCCAGGGTACCACCCTTACCCTCCTCTTTGGGCTCCCCAAGCCCCAACCTCCCAAGGCTGGGCCCCCCACCACAGACTGTGGGTCCCCCACGGCAAGCTGGGGCCCCATGGAGGACAGAGCAGTCCCCAGCTTGGTCAAAGGAGGGACTTTCTCCCCAGTCGGGGGTGAGCTCCCGTCGCTGGAGGCACGTGAGCCCCCGTGACCGCACCTTCCACATACTCCATGACCATGCACAGGTGGCGCCGGGTCTCGAAGGAGCAGAACATGCTGACCACAAAGGGGTTCTCAGCGAAGGTGAGGATGTCGCGCTCCACGAAGACCTGCTGGATCTGGTTGCGCAGCATCAGGTTTTGCTTGTTGATCTTCTTGATGGCGAAGCGCTGCCGGGTCTCCCGGTGCCGCACCAGGTAGACAGCCCTGGGGGGCCGGGTTTGCTGAGGCCTGAGATCCAGGCCCCAGCAGGCACTGGGACCTAACCTGGGCCCAGAACCCGCCCCGCCTGGTCTTTGCCTGTGCTGCACCCCACACCTGGGACACCTTCTCCCAAAGCAGCCCGCCACGGGTTTAAGCCGCCCTCCCTGGTGTCAATCAAATGAGCCAAAGATGGCCCCTAAGTTGTTTAGTTCCTCACTGCAGACTGGGACCAGTTAGCTCAAAGCCCACTGGCACCAAACTCAAATTGCTTTAAAGACAGCCCAAATAAGCAGATTCTCAGCCCTTTGGAGCCTGCCGCCTCTGCACAGCCGGTGAGACTGCGCCGAACATCTCCCAGCCATAGACAAGGTAAGTCCTGGGCCCCAGACCCCCTGACCCACAGCCTCGCCCCCGCCGCTGAGTGCCTGGAACTCATGAGCCCCCTCTCCAGGCCCCTCTGGCTGGTCTTATGCCCTGAGGGACTCCTCTCTCCCACCCCCACGCAAACCTGTCAAAGTGGAGCTCAAATACTGCTCGCTGCCCACTACTGCCACCGTGTGGTCATCTTCAGCCTACACATCCCGAGAGCCCCCTCTGCCTGCAGCAGGTAAGGGCCTGGATCCCAGAGAAGCCCACTTCCCTCTGCAGGCCTCATTTTCCCTGTCTGCACACTCAGGGGCTGCCGGGGACTCAGCCATCCCCATGGGCACCTGAGAAATGGGTCTGTGGGGACCCCAGGACTCACCCATAGGCCCCGTTGCTAATGAGTTTGATGGTCTCGAAGTCGCTCTCGCACGGCTTCCTCCGTGAGGCGCCGACCAGGGCACGGCTCTGCACGGCAAGGAGGCTCGGGAGCCTGCGCCACCAAGAGCGGGTCCGGCTCCTCCTGACCCCTAGTCCCAACCACTGCTCCTGGCGCCCGATGCTTCTTCCTCCCTCTAAACTTCTCAAACTCATCTTCTGAGTTTCTGAGTTTTTGCGCAAGCTGCATCTTCCTTCCACAAAACTCCTACACATCCTCCAAAACTCCCCTTTCCAGCGCCCCCTCCAGCCCTGCCCTGCCCAACCTCCACAGCAGGGCAGTCTCACTTGCCCCCACCTTCTCCCCAAAGTCACAGGCATTTGTTAAGCACCTACTATATGCAAAACCTCAGCAAACCCAGCCCCTCCCATGGCCACCTGGTCTACACTGAAAAGAACAAGACAGGTGGAGGCACCAAAGCTCGGCGACTTACCTCCGGGCACTCGGGGGCTGGTGGCTGTCCTCCATCATCGAGGTGACTCAGAGGCACCATTTCTGCAAGATGTGGGAGGAGCCTTGAATGGAACCTCCATGCCCTGCCCCGCCATCACCCAGAGATTTCCAGAGGCCTCCAGGGCCCATCCTGGGCTGGGGACGCAGTGCTCCCTTGACCAGCTCCCATGACACTGTCATTGAGTCCCTATTGTGTCCAGGTCTCTGCCAAACCCAGGAGGCTGGACCGAGCAACAACTGAGGAACATTCTAGTAGGGCTAGTGGGAAGCCCAGGCTCCAGAATGCTCAGCCGTCATCCTGGCTCTGAGCCCTGGGCCTGTGAACATGGGCTGTGACGCAGGCCCTCTGGGTCTCGGCTCCTAACATCCTCCTCAGCTCAGGGCACAGCCCGGAGAAGCCCCCTTATTTTCCGGCCCCAGAGCTTGACAGAGGGGTGGCCCCAAGTGAGTGGCCAGTGAACATAAGCCGTGATGGTGGCAATGAAGACAGTGTCTTGTGGTCACAGAGCAGGGCTGGAGTGGAGGGGTGGAGTCTCAGGACTGAGGGTCCCCTCCACCCTCAGTGGCCCCCAGGGTGCCAGGCAGAGGGTCTGCCCCCACGGTCTCAGCTGCCACCTGTCTGGCCACCTCCCGCCTCCACTAATACCCGGGCCACCCACAGTGCCACCTGCACTATCTTCACTGAACAGACAGGAGGATGGTGGCGGCCACATGGCTAGTCCACAAGTGGTCCGGTCTCAGCATGGCTGGGTCTGAACCCTGCTCAACCTCATCCACCCAGAGCCTCAGTCCCTCCAGCTTTAAATGGGGGCAGCTGCAGCCCGGTCCCCGGGTCAACACAGCAATGACGCCCGACGGACACTGGCAGCGTGGCTGGGCCCTGGAGCCCTCCCTGCCAGCTCTAGCCACACCCCCGCCTGCGGCCTTGCCTCAGGCCTCTGCTGTCCCCGTCCCCCAGATCTGCACCTTGTCCCCCCATCCTCCAGGCCCCAGTGTGCACACCACCTCCTCCCAGAGCTTCCCCGGACCGGCCCAGTGCCCTCAAGCTCCAGCTCAGTGCCCCTGTCCCGGCTGTGTGGCAAGCTCCTGACCAGACTGGCCGCGCCCACGGGCTGCCCTGGCCCACTCCGAGTCCCCCCTGGGCCACGGTCACGTGAAATGGGGACAGTGCTCTGCGAACGTGCAGGACCACATGGAGGCCAGTGCTAACGGCGGGCCCTTGGTGTCCTGGCCCACCTCGACTTGGTATTTGAGGACACGAGGCTCCAAGGCCCTGGCAGGTCAGGGCGTCTGACTCACGGCCACCTGACCCCAGAATCCCTGGCACTCGCCCCACAGCGGGCCCCCAGGTGGCTGAGAGCAGGGCCGCAGAGAAACGAAGGACAGTATGGTGGCTCTGGAGTGGCATGGGCCTGGGTTGGGATCCCGGCTCCACCCCAGCCCCTCTTCGGTTTCCTCTTTTCACCTCCCGCCCTACCCCAGCTTACCCTCGAGGGGGTCCTTTGCCAGGCCCAGCTGCCCAATGATGTACCGCGGCAGGTCGGTCTTGATGCCCTGGTCCTCGCGGGCCTGGCCTTCAGCAGCCTCCAGCAGGTGGTAAAACTCCTCAGGATCAAACTCCTGGGGTTGCAGAGGGGTTGGTCAGTCAGGCCTTGGTCCCACCTCAGGGCCTTTGCACATGCCATTCCCTCTGCCTGGAGCACCCTCACCAGGGGCTTCAACTTGTCCCCTAGGTCTCAGCTCTTGGCCCCCTCTCCAGAAAGCCCACCCCAGCCTGGCGACACGCCGTGTCCCTCTCAAAATCCTACGCAATGGGAACTGTCTCTTCTATCCCAGGAGGACCATCTGGGACCCAACCTCAGCTCTGCCAGGACCCTGCACCCGGCCACACGTGAAAACACGCACCAGGCACTCCAGGAGCCTGGCTGGCCGCGAGATGATGATCAGCAGCTTCCGGACCAGCTGGACGATGAAGCCGACCTCCTCGCTGTCCGAGCGCTCGTGGGCCTGGGGGCAGGTGGGTGGCGTGTCACCCGCAGGCCTGTGGTCCTGCCCGGTCCCGCCCGGGGCCCCGCCCGAGTACCCACGCACATCCTGCAGCAGCCTCTCCAGCTTCTCCTGCATCTCCAGGAAGTAGCGAGAGGTGACAAGCGCCTCGCCTGACTTGGCCAGGCAGTCGCGGGCCAGCTCGATGATCTGGTGGTGGATGAAGCCCAGGACGCCGTCAGCCAGTGCCAGCCGGGCGCCGGGCGAGAAGGCAGCAAGGAAGTCCCGCAGGCGGCCCTCCATCTGCGCCGTGGCCTGGGCGGGGTGAGAGAGGATGCGACGACCTGGTCACTGGACAGGGCTGGGGAGCGACATGCGCAGAGGAGGACGGGAGAGACAGCTGGGGAGGGAGAGGGGAGATGATGATGGGGCCCGTGGGGTTGGACAATCCGGGGGGAGAGCAACATGCGCAGACCAGGGGGCTTGAGACAGAGACAGACAGAAGTGGACAGAACGACGGAGGAGGGACACAGCCAAGAGGACAGAGAGCGACAGCAACGTGGAGGGGAGTTGGGCCAGCCCAGCGCCGGGCGCCGCCCACCTTGGGGAATCTCTCCCGGTACACGTGATTCATCATGACGATCTCGTTGTCGAAGGTCCCCGTCGTGCGTCCCGGGCTGGGGGTGGGGGTGGTCATCTTGTGACATGGGACCTGAAACCCAGCCCAGCGGAGGGGGCTGGGCCAGGGCTGAGGACCAAGGGCCAGAGGCCAGCCTCGGGCCGGGTCAGGGACAGAGGTGGAGGTCCCAAAGACAACCCAGGGAGGGGCTGGGGCTGGGGCCAGAAGTCGAGGCCCACCTGAGGCTGCGGGAGCGGGGGCGAAGGCGGGGTGAGCGGTGGCCGCCCTCCTCGTCAGCCATGCTCTCTGAGCTGCGGAAATGCTTGGACAGGAAACACAGTTCGTCTGGTGTCGGTTGGAAAGGAAGCTGGTGGAGGCGTTCCCGGGAGGATGAGCTCGACTAGCAGGAGGGTATCAGGGCCATGGTCAGCGCCATAGCCAGGACTCCAGCATTACCCTTCAAGGCCCAGGCTGCCTGCTGGTCATCAGACAGTAGCACTCTCCTGCCTGGCTCCTATGCAGCCCTCAAAACCCCAGCTCTGATGCCCCCTCCTCCAGGAAGCCCTCCCTGCCTGCTCCCTTGGCAGACCCCCTCTCGTCAGGCCCTGATCCCACAGGCTGGAGATATCTGTATACCCCAGACTAGGGGCTCCTTGGGGACTAGGCTAGGTCCTCTCAGGGACCCCACATTGCCCAGAATGGGGATGTTTGTTAACTGGACGACTATCAGACACCTTGAAAAAAACCAGACACCCCCCCCCACCACCTCGCACCCGCCTTTCTGCCCGCCAACTTGGGACTGTGGGTACCGAGACGGTGGAGCTGGGCGTGTTGGTTCCATAGCCAGAAGACGGGAGGGATGCGAGGGACCATCTTCTGCCGTCAGCCCTAGAGAGAAGAACCAGAAGGGTTGGAAAGAAGGCATAGCCCCTGCGGTGTGTGAGGACCGAGGGTGGACACTGGGGTGGGCTGATTGTGGCCCCGTTGGACGAAAGACCTTCTATAAAGCCAAGGACAGGGATTCTGGGTGAGCAAGTCCACTACATGTTTTCTCCTCATCCTTCAGACGCCTCCTCCGGGAAGTCCTCCCTGAGTCCAGCTGCAGGGCATCCCCCATCAAAGCTGTGATCTCTCTGAGCTGCAGCTGCTAAAGTACATGCTGGCTGCCCCCACCAGAGAGGACTCCCTGAGGGCCAAAGTCCAGCCTCCCATTCCTAGGCCCCCAGCATAGGGCACGGCACACAGCAAGCGCTCAAAAGATGTTGTTGAATGAATAAGTGACATTTAAATGCCTGGCACACAACAGGTCCTCCACCAGCTCTTAAGTGAATTAATGATTTTTAGTGAATTAAAGATTCTTGGACCAGCCGCGCCGCCCTCCTCCTCCCAGGGACTCGTAGAAATTACCTGTCCGTGTGCGGGACGTGGCTGCGGAAGGCCATGCGTGTGCCAGAGGCGGAAGCCAGAGGGAGAGACCACCGCAGGGCAGGGGCCGGGGAGGGGAGAAGGCGAATGAGGAGGCAGGTCCAGCCACCAAGCACATGCCTGGCCCCTCACCAGTGCTGCCGATGCCATCTCCCACAGCCAGGGCCCACTCACCTCCGGGCAAAGGGGAAGCTGACGGCAGACGCAGCTGAGAAGGTCCGGGGACTATCCAGGGGGCTGCTGCCTGCTGAGGAAGAGGCAGGGAAGCCGGGTCAGCGGGAGTGGAGACAGGACGCCGTGCCCACCCGCCTGCCTTGGCGCTCACCAGTGGGGACCGACAGAGGTGACAGGGGCCGGGAAAGGGTCGGTGAAGGCGTTCCCACCACCAGGCTCTTGCGGTTCCCGCTGCGGCAGCTGTGGGCGAGGGGGGGACAAGGTCAGGCGCCGGCCCAGGCCCCGGGCGCAGAGGACCGCGTGCCCAGGCCGCAGCACATGCACGGCTTTGGGGCAGACGGGCGGTGGGCTACGACTCCTCCCACTCTGCTCCCCACTGGACTCCCCCACAGCCCTCAGCCCAGGCTTCAAGGCCCAGCGGGGTGTCAAATTTGACAAATGTTATCTATCATTAAGACTACTGCTCTCGTTGTGACCATCAGTGGTGGCACGAAGTGCTTCGGCCTCCTGGTGGACACTGCACTCAGCCAGCAGCCCCCGCCCACCTTCTCAGGCTGCTGTGTTCTCCGTTCCACCCTCACACCTCTGCCCACTCAGGGCCGCTGCCCGGAGCACTGGCAAGTGATGCAGAGGATGGAGAGGACCCTCGAGCCCACTGCGGGGGTGGGGCAGGCCCCCACTCCATTCCATGCCCTCTCTCCCAGGGCCACTGACCGAATCTCTCGGCAACCTACCTCCCCAAGATCCCCCTAAAATGCCAGTCTCACCCTTAAAAGCTCTAAAGTCAACATCCTTCACAGTTGAGTCCTGTCCTTCCTGTTCCAAACTCCTGCCCACACATTTTCCTCCCTCCATCCCAGCTCTTCTGGCTGCCAGACCCCCGGCCCAGGCCACTCCCACCCTTGCCCAGCCTCTCCCACCCGCACCCTAGCCCCAGCCCCTGCCCTGGCAGAGGAAGTCAGGAGCGACACAATCCCCCCTCCACCCGCCCCCCCAGCAGTCGCCCAGCAACCGCTCTGTGTGCTCGACAAGTGCAGCAGCCCACATGCCCCAGCCACCAACGCAGCTCAGCCGCGGGCGAGCTGCCTGCACAGGGCATGCGGGATGACACCTCGGGCCTCGAAGGGCCAGGAACAGTGTCCCAGGCAGAAGGCACAGTGCAGGCCACGGCAGGGGAGAGCACAGTCAGCAAATGACCAGGGCAACAAGGAAGGCGGGCAGGGAGGACCTGTCCATGGTTCCATGCGTGGCTGCCTCTCCAACAGTCTGGCTGTTGCAAAGTGCTGGGAAGAACCGATGAAGCCCACACACAGTGCTCAGCCTCAGGCCTGGGCGATTACCGCAGGTACAGATATCATCATTTTTCTCCCAACCACGCTCACGGGCCCTGGCGTGCACGGCGGGAGCGCAGGCAGTGCCTCCTCAGAGAATTAAACCACCACCATTTGCCCATCCCAACAAGCCAGGAGGTAGGAGACCAGCTGCACCCACTTCCCAGCCTGGGAAACTGAGGCCACAGATGTCACCAGCCACAGGCACTGTCCTCTAGTCTGAGGCGCAGAAGCAAAAGTGAAACCCACAGGTTCCTGCAAAACTTCCTGCCAACTCCACCCCCCACCCCCACCCACCAGTCCTCAGTCCTACATCCTCTCCCAGCCCTCACCTGGCTCCTCTCGCCCAGGCCGCACCCACTACATCAGTTTTCACTTCCAACCGAATCTGGGAAAAACATTTGGCCACCTCTCTCCTGCTTTCAGGAGGGGCTTTCTTGAAAACAGCCAAATCTGCGGTCTGAAATGAGACTGGGCATCATCTGTTCACTTCCTAAGTATCTCATGAGCGCTGACTATTTGCTCAGCCCTCCCTGGAGAAGGCCCAGGATCCTGAGAAGCTGCCTACCCATTCAATAACCACCAGTGTGGTACAACAGAGAATGAGAATATGACACAAAACAGAGTCCTGAGGCCAGCTGCCTGCACCCAATCCCTGAGGTGCCCATAAGGCCTCTGTGGCTCCCCAGGATCTGGGAGAAGAGTCTAAGCCCTGGACTTGGCATTCAAGGTTCTTCCGCGGCTGGTCCCACGACCAGCCTTTGCCTGTGCTCCCCTCTCAGAATGCGCCAGTCCAGCACGGATGAGATACCCAAGCACAGAGAGGTTAAGGAACTGCCTGAGGTGACACAGCCGGGCAGTGGCTGAGCTAGAATCTGAACCCAGGTCCAGTAGAGCCCACAGCCCTCACTTAGCCTCTCTGCTTTTCAAAAGGGGAAACTGAGACTCCAAGAGTCTTTGCTCCGGGACTGGGAAACACCATGATGTGCACTCCTGACACCCCACCTGCAACAGCCTCCTGCAGCAAATATTTGCTTCTGAACCAACGTTTCCGCTGACTGGGCCCTAGGGACAGAACAGCCTCAGTTTTTCCACGAAGCTCCTCCCCAGGTCTGTCTAGCCCCAGAGACCCGGGTTCGAATCCTGACTCAGTCCCAACTCCCCCTGCCTCTGTCACCACCGCAGCTGCGACCCCGGCGGACAGACACCCCAGTCCGGGTAAGGAGAGGCAAAAGGAGGGTGCCTGAGACCCCAGGGGATCCCCCGATCCCCAAAGCGTGCTCCCCCTTCCTCCTACGCCGCACACAGTAGCCCTTGCCACGCCGCCGGGACGCACTTCTGGCAACTCGTGTCTGCTCGGCCGGGCGCCGCGCCTTTGCCCGCGCGGGCCCCCTACCTCTTGGAGCGCTGCAGCAGCGCGCCCTTGGCCAGGCGGCTCCGGTGGCCGGGCGCCGCCACCGCCGTCCAGTAGCTGGGGTCGGACATGCTGCTTCTCTTTGTGCCACCGCCGCCGCCCGAGGCCCGGGAAGCGCGGGGAACCTGCGCGGCGGAGCGGGCCGGGGGGCGCGCCGCGGGGCCGGGGTGGGGGGCCAGGAAGAAGCGCGCGCCCCGGAGCGCAGCCGGGAACCCCGCCCAGGCGAGCACGGGGGCGGGGCCTGGCGGGGGCGGGGCCTGGCGAGCAACGCGGAAGCGAGGCCGCCTACCCGCGTGGCGGCCAGTGGGCGGGGCGTCGTCAGGGCCGCGGGCGGAGGGGCGGGGCGTCGTCAGGGCCGCGGCGGAGGGGCGGGGCGTCGGCGGCACCAGGATGTCGGGACTTGGGTCCCATCCCTCCAAATGTAAATCCGATGACGCCCCTCTCTCCCCGGGGCTGACCCCTCCTGAGTGCGGCACTCGAGACCCACGCAGCGGCCCGGCCTGGCTCCCGCTACCGCACCCACGCTGGCTCCACTCCTTAGAATGCCCTTCCTGCCTGGCAAAATCCAGCGTCCCCTCCTCCAGGAAGCTCTCTCTAGTGTCTGTCCGGTTCTGTCTTCCCTCGGCTGGGGGTCCTCGGGGTCCCAGCATCTCCCAGCACTGGACTGGCACGCCTGTCTGTGTGATGGAGAAGGCCATCAGCCTGGCTACAGTCAGGAAGCAGACGCCTGATTTCACTTCTCAAGCCTCAGTCTTCTTAACTGTAAATGGGAAGAGAACGGGGCTGACCGGCGCCTCCAACAGTGCCTGTAAACGGTGAGTGAGTGTTCGCATCAGGCTGAACTCCGGGCCTCTGTTTCTCTACGTACACGTGACCCTTCATGAAAATGGAATAGAACAGAGGCACAGAAAGCACCTGGGACAGGGCTGGGGCACGGTAGTGTTCACTGCGAAGGAGCAAAGTCTCACACGGTGGGCAGTGAATTAATGCTTCCTCGTCTCACGACAGCCCCAGCCCCTTCACAAGCCCCGTGACACTTTGGGAACAGGCCCAGGACTGATGCTGGACCCCGGCCCCGCATCTGAGAAGAGGCGACTGAGGCACCGAGTGGGTGCTGCTGCCCACTGTGTAGCCCTGCCCCTGCCCCCGTCCCTCTTGCCACCGATTTTGCTTCTTAAGCCTCTCTCAGATTCCCCACCCTGTCCCCTCCATGCCCAGTGTCACTCTCAGGTGCCACGCCCTGTGGCCCAGACACCTACTGGGTATCTCCCCAGGAATGCTCTCCAGGTCCCCCAGACCGGGGCTCAAACACCCACATCTGGCCATTCATTCACTCAATAAATGCTGATTGAGCCCCTACTGTGTGCCTGCCCTTGTGCTGAACCCTGGGGACACAGCGGGAACCAGGTCACCAATAATCCCTGCCCTCAGGGCCCCCGGTATGGTGGGGGAGGCAGAGAGTAAACAGAAAACAAGTAAATGAACAAGTTAATTTCAAACACTGAAGTTGAGGGAGGAAAAGAACACGGTAACACTGGCAGAGGACAACTTCAGCCCAGAGGCCTCTCTGAGGAGGTGACACTGCAGCCAGCCAAGACACTGAGAAGGAAAAGGAGCCAGCCACGGAGGAGTGTCCCAGGCATAGCTCGTGCAAAGGCCCTGAGGCAGGACTGAAGGGCAGATGCCAGGAGGGCTACGCATGCAGGCCCCGTGGGTTGCGGGAGAAGTGCAGTGTTCCTGTAGGAGCAATGGGGAGCCATGGAGGACATGGGAGCAGGGGAGGGGTGTGACCTGGTCTGTGTGACCTATGTCTGTAAACCACCCCCATGTCTGCCATGGGGAACAAGAGCTGTCAGGGGCAGGAGTGGAGGTGGCGGGAGGCTAGTGAGAGGCTGTAACAGGGTCTGGGAGGGAGACACTGAGGCCTGGACCAGGGTGTGGCTGTGGAGAAAAGTGGGTGGATTCTGGACCTGTTTTGAGGCCAAGGGACAGGCCCTGCTGGGGGGTCAGATGTGGACATGAGGATGGGAATGGTCACCTACCACCCTCAGGTGTTCAGCCTGAGCCACATGCAGGGGACAGAGCCTACTGTGGAGGAGGGGAATTCGAGGTCCTACAGGTCTGGGGACCCAAGTGGGGATGACACCACATCTTGTGTCACCATTTGCTTGCAGGCTGTGCCCACGAGCCCCCCTCCAGGTGTGCGGGGGACACTCCTTCACACAGTTGGCAAAGGAGCTGCCCCGCATCCCACCGTGGCTGCCCCTGCACCGCCCACACGCCCCCCACTACGCCCGCTGTGCTGGCACGCCCAGCGGCAGCTTCTCCCACGCCCCGCTGGCTTCAGCTCCTCCTCTGCACAACAGGGCCGCAGCTGACAATCCAGAGGGCCTGTGGCCACAGCAAAGGCCTCCCGGGACAGGCCAGCTGAGCCCAGCCCCCTGCCCACCAGGCCACGCCCCTCCCCTGCTCGCACCCTCCACGGTTCCTCACCGCTTTCACAGCAAAGCCGCAGTGCCGGGTGACCCCTTGCCCAGATTCGGGTCCTCACGCTGTCTGTGACTCGGACTTTGCCTCGCTCTGCTTGTGCTGGTGACTGCGTCAACAGCGGAGCCCCAAGGGGGCATACAGACCCCCACCCCCGACCCCGTCTTTGACCACCCTGGCCCTTCCCACCTGCCCAAGCGCTGCCCATGCCCCTCCCAGCCCCATACCCTGTATGGCTCCCAGTGCCCTCGGCAGAAAATCCAAATCCTTCCTATCCCTGGCGTGCAAGGCCCCAGAGGCAACACTCCTCCGACAATGCTGTTCCCACCAGGAACAGCCTCTTGGTCGCTCCCCTGTCCACGGGGGCCCAGCTCAGGGCCTTCTTCAACTCCCACCACCACTGGCGGAGCCCTCCCAGCTGCTGCCCATTTCTCCATGCCACAAGCATTAACTGGGCACCTGCTGCACACCAGGCCCCACATGCGGATACAGGATGACTGGGACAGATCCAGGTCTGGCCATCAAGGGGTGAGAAACCTCTGGGCGAGAAAAACAACCCAATAATCACACAAGAAAACATGGAACTCACACCCTGGACAGGGTCCAGATGAGGGAACTGGACGGGTGTAATGGATGTCACTGGGGTCTGGGGCGTGGTGGTCAGGGAAGGCTGCCCATCTGAGGGCTTGATGGAGACTTGACAAACGAAGAAAGGAGGCAGTGGAGCTCCGGGCAGAGGGGACAGCAAGTGCAAAGGCCCTGAGGCTGGATCAGCTTGCATTCCGGCAGCCCAGGAAGAACATGGCTAGAACAAGGTGAGCAATAGGGACACGGATGGGGAGGAGGTAGGGGGGTTTCAAGGGCCGGACCCAGGGGGCCAGACCCATGGGGCTTTGGAGGCTGGGGGACAAATGTAGGCTTATTCCTCGGGGGCTTGGACCAGAGGAGGCAGGGGCCCCTTTCCTTGCCTGGCCCAAGGTGATGTGGATCTGCTGCCCCCTGGTGGCAAGTGAGGCAGCCCACTGGCCTCTGCTAGAGCCCTGAACACTCGGCCTCCATTTCTTACTGGTAGAACTGGCTCAGCTGCTCTCCACAGGTCCCTCCCCTCAGCCTGTTCTCTCTTGGGGTTGAAGCCAAGGACCTAGAATCAGATCTGGCCTGACACTCTTTCCCAGGTGCCCCTAGACAACACACTGTGGTCTTAAGCCTCAGTTTCCTCCTCTGCTAAATGGGGGCAACAGCAGGCCCTGCCTCCTATTGGACACCACAACCTGGTCCAGGACCCACCATCTCCTACCCCGATGTCGCCCTACTCATCTTCCTGCCTCTGCCACCTCCACTCCTGTCCCCTGTCCCTAGAAGACCTTTCTTCCCCCAAGGCAGCCACAGAGACTTTAAAAATCTCAGTCCTGCCTCAGGACCTTTGCACATGCAGTTCCCACTGCCCGGTGCCTCTTCCCCTAGCTCTGCCCAGGCCTTGGCTCAAACATCACCTCCCCAAAGAGATCCCTGTTGAATGTTCCTCGTTTGTCCACTCACCGGTTCATTGCCCACTTCCCGAGAGCTGACTGAGAGCCCATGTTCATCTTGTTATTGCTATGCCCCTAGCACCTGGCACATAGTAGGTGCCTACCTGATGAAGGTAACTGCCTGTTGCCCAGCACCCAGTGTGGGCTTCAAATTGTTCTCTCTTTTCCCCATTAAAGGCCTGTGGGAAGAGTCTGAGCAGCTCATTCATACTAAGGTGTAAATGACTGATGGGCCATCAAATTCTAGACATCACTGACACGTGCATCTGTCTCCTCCCTGAACTTTTGCTCAAGCTGTGCAAGGAGCCCAGAATATTCCCTCCAGTGACCTGCCAGTCACAGAGGGTGGCTCAAACCCTCAACAGACTCTGGCGGCCAAGCTGGCCCTGATGCTTGGCCTCCAGACGTACTGAACCACAAAGGGCATCTCCTCTCTGAGCCTTAGTTTCCTCAGCTGGGAACTGGGGTCAGGGAGTGCACCCCCTCCAGTGTTTCAGAGGGAAGAGAAGGCACTGGGTACACAGCTGGCACTCAGTCTAGCTGGGTCTTTTCTCCCTGCAGTGTGCCTGGTCATGGGGCTCCCAGGGCAGACTCAGCCTTGTGTGGGGGGGTGCTGAGTCAGAGGGAGGAGCCTTCCGGCTAGCTGAGCTGGGTGTAGGGAGGGCAGGCCATCAGCAGGGGAGCCCTGAGCAGGCTGGGAACCCAGCACCTGGCTCGGGAAGTCCTTGGGCTACCGCTCAAGTTCTGGCCCCGCCTTGGCGAGCCATCAGATGGGTGATCTGCTGTTATGGCTGAAAGTGGAATTTTCCTATTATGGCCCTACTGTGGATAGCAGCGCCATTTTACGGAGGGGTAAACTGAGGCACGGAGAGGCAACCTCACCAGTCCACACAGTACCTTGGGGAGGGAGCTGGGTCTGCGCGGCCTCCCGAAGCTCTGGGGTGCCAGGGCGCTGTCACTCACCTCCAAGGGTGCAGGCCCAGCGAGGGGCTGCCGGGGCTGCCGGGGCTGCTGGGGCTCAGCAAGGACGGGCTCTGGCTGCTCGGGGACAGACTGCAAAGAAAGAGGCGGAGGACGGTGAACCCGGCAGCGGCCCCTGCGCGTGGCCGAGTCCGGAGACCCAACCAGGGCTGCGGCTCCCTCAGGAAGAAGGCCCAGGGCCCAGGATTCTGGGTCTCGCGCACGCATCGAGGGCGGGGCCTGATCGACGACCCGAGAAGGCTCCCTGGAGGCGGCGGTGCGACTCTGGGCGGCTGCAACAGAGACGCGGGAGTAGGGTGGCAGTGGGCCTGCCCCTCTTCCTCCCCACGCCCCCATCCGTGGCCAAGCACTCACTCGAGGGTCAGCGCCGGGATGTGCAGCTTGTCCCTGCGGGACTTCATGCCGCGGCCGGGGCCGCGTCTATGCGGCCGAGTACTGACGCCTCCTCTCAGGCCCCCAAGCCCCGATCGTGGCGCGATCGGGCCGACGCACAAACGCCGACACGGGCCAGCACGCCTGGCGGGCGCGGCGCGGGGTCTCGGCCGCCGGGGGCGCGGGGGGCGGGCTCTCTCCGCCTCGGGGCGGGGCTCAGAGCCCCGCACCTGCGCGCAGGCCCAGCCCGCAGGAGGGGTCGGGTGGCCGGAGGCGGGAGATGGGGTGCCATCCCCCCGCGGGGAGGGACGCCCACGCTCCTGGGTCGCTGGGTCGCGAGCCCCACGCTGCGCCGCGGAAAGGAAGGGCGGACCCTGTCCCCCGGCCAGCCAGAGTCCTTGCGCCATGGCCCGGCCCCGCCCCGGGGGGGTCTCTGGGACCCCGGATCCGAGCGCGCCCCGCCCCATCACCGCCCGCGGCGGGTCGCGGCACCCCGGGCCTTGGTACCCCGGCCACGCCTCCAGGCCTTTGCTGCACCGGCTCCTCTGCCAGGAAGGCCGCCCCTCCCTCCCAGCCGCTCAGCCCCCCCAGCGCCTCCTCCACGATGCCGTTCCTGCGCCTCGACCCGGGGCGTCCCGAGCCCCGCCCCCCACAAGGCCCGGGGCTGCCTGTGTCTGGCGATGGCTTCCTTGAAACCCTGGGTGGACCCAGGCAGGCACACCGCAGGGGACAGTAAGCAGACAACCCTCAGGGAGTGTTTGTCTCCTTCCCGCCTGGGACTTTGCCCTCCCCGGTTGGACTGATTTGATTCTCCGTCCACCACCCCGCCCCAGCCTGGGCAAAGGCCGCAGACAGCGCCGGCCCTCTAGGCAGTGTCCGAGCCCCCCGCCCCTACCGGGGCCCTCAGGCTTCTGCCCACCAGCTGCACTATCCCCAGTCCAACTAGAGCCGATGGTCTGGGCTTGGGGGCCACTCTGACCCACCCCCACCATCGGATTTCAAACTCGCATCCAACCCCCAGGACCTCCCCCTTCTCTCCCTCCACTCCCCTGTGCTCGTTTCACTCCAGTTACCCGTCTCCATGCTGTTCTTCCAAGGCCAAGCAGGTTTGCACCTCAAGACCTTTGCCCATGCTGTTCCCTCTGCCTAAAATGCCGTATGTCGTGTTGTGTCGTCCCGTGCCCCCCCCCCCCCCACCCCGCGCCGCGCGCTTTCCCCTGGCCTCTTCCTCCTCTTCCAGATCTCAAATGTCACCTCCTCCATGAGGCCCCACATCTCCAGGGCTAAAAACGCCTCCTAGCCCCCTCTGTCTGTCTTTCTAACTTCTCCCCTGCAGAGCATCACTTCACCATCACTGCCCCCAAGAGAGCGGTGAGCTCCATGGGCAAGGGCCTGCACTGACAGGCTTTTCTCCATGTCCTCTGTGCCAGGAAGAGAGCCTGGCACACAGTAGGCGCTCAAAAAAAAAGTGAGTGAGCGATTTCACTGAGGGACAAGAGAATTCCCACCCCAACTCAGGCAACCACAGCCCCCAAAGAGGGGGTGTCAGCACTCACATGCCTCCAGACTGCCAGCGAGAGCTGAACCCTCCCCTCTGGGGCTTTGCTTGCCCCATCTGTAAGTGATGAAGGCTTTGAACAAAATGTTCTTTGAGCTTTTGGGATACAAAAATGTCAACCTACAGGAATGCTAATGTGACACTGAAGGATATGATTTTCTACCCACGGTCCCTGAAAGAGAGTGAGCTCCCCATCATGGGAGGCATGCAAGCTGGTTCCAGGACACTTGGCTGGAATTCTAGAGTCTGGACTCTGGGTTCCAGACAAGTGCCCCTTCCGGGCTGGGTGCCCTGTGATGCAACTGCTCGGCACCTCAACATCCTTATTTGCAAGCTGGCACGGGCCGCCCAGCCTGCAGTGAGGGCCAAGGGAGGCACCTGGGAAACGCTTTGCAAAGGCCAGGGGCAGCATCGAGGTGAGAAGCTTTGTTGTAATTCTTAAATGAATCACAATTAGGAGGCTGCTGCTGGAACACCTATCACCAGGACCACTGGGCCCCACCACGCCCACCAGCCCCAGGTGAACTCACCCACGTCCCCGGCGTGGCAGGCTCAGCTCCTTCTGAAATGAGAGGAAAACAGAGGTCATTCCCAAGGAGACAAGCCCTTCACATCCCTAGCCCTCCACCCACCTGCCCTGCCCCCTAGTGGGCCTCTTGCTCACCCTGTTCCAAGTCCATGCCTCCTTTCTGCTTGCCCCACACACTGGGCTCAGCCCTGCCTCAGGGCCTTTGCACCAGCTGTGTCCTCTGCCAGGACCACCTTCCCTCATCTCTAGTGCTAGTTAATTGCAGCTCATCCCTCCAGTCTCAGCTCAAGCATCCCTTCCTCCTGGAAGTTCCCCTGGACTCCCAAGCTATCTCCCTGCCCAGCTCATACTCGAATTGCATTAAAAATAACTTCATTATTTAAAATAACAAATTAGTTATATTTGTGAAGAAGTGTCAATGGGGTTAAATACTAATAATCTGTTGAGGAAAGGGAGATTCCTGAGTCATCCTTACCCTGCTCCCTCCCAGATCTGAAAACCATTCCCCTCTCACCCTCTGCAGAACCCATGCAAGTCTGCATCCTGGGCACAGGTGGGGTATGGGGGCCCTGACTGGCAACTCCCTATTGAAGGCTCTTCTAGAACTCAGCAAGCTGCTGCACGAACTCTGGGTGCCTCACTATAAACAGGGCAGAAAGCCCTGTGCTTGGGGTCCACTGTGACCCCAGAGTCCACTCTCAAATGTGGCTTGCTCAAGAGGGTTTCTAAATTCTCAAAAGGCTGTGTAGCACAAGTTTAGAATCTGGGGACACTCAGACCCCAGTCCAGATCTATTATCTGTCCCTTCCTGGCCGTGGAAACTTGAGCAAGTGACTGGGACTCCCTGTGCCTCGGTTTCCCCATCCGTAACTTGGAGATAACATAAGGAGGGTTCCGGGGTAATAACGAGCAGCCGTTAATATTGTTATTGTTGTGTGTTGTTTTTGTATTACTGTTGAACTCAGCAAGCGCCTACACAGACGATCATAATACCTGGTAAATTTTATTCACGTTTACTGAGCCGTCTACTACGCACCGGGAGCAGGGGCCGGTTTACAGGCGGGGAAACTGAGGGAGGCCCACATCTTTTGGCGGAGGTAGGGCCAGGAATCCCGGTCTCTGCCCCGCCCCCCACACACACGCACTCACGCACCGAGGCGGTCGCGTCTAGGACACACGACTATTTTTACCTCGGTGGGCTCCGTGCTGCCCACATCCAAAGCTGGGCGTTCGCTATGGCAACCAGTGACGCCATCGGCCCACGCAGCCAAGTGGAGCCAATTGGAAGCTGCTGGGCGCAGGACGACGCGGCTGGAAGAGGTTGGCAGGGTCTCCCAGTAGGGGAAGAGGAGGGTGTGCGGGGGTAGCGCGTCGCCCCGAGGCCTGACCCCAGATACCCTGAGCTCAGAAAACCGAGCCATTCAAGGTGGGAGAAGGCTGACCTGCCACCCTGAGATCTCCCTGTCTGCTTGAATACCGCTGGGGACGGAGAGCTCACTACCATTCAGAGCAAGTGGTCATAGACCGCTTAGAAGGGTCTCCTGCCTCCTGCAATTGTTATGAGGCCTTATGCCAGCTTCCCCCACCCCCACTACCCGTGAAACAGTGAGGAGCCGCGGTCTGAGCCCAGGGTGCCAGCTGCACACACCCCTCTTCCCCCAGCCCGGCCATTCTCTTCCACAGCCCCGACAGCCCTGGGTTCCCGGAGCGGCTCCCTCCCATCTGGGCTGGGTGAACCCCGCCAAGCGACTTCATCCCTCTGTGCCTCAGTCTCCTCATTTGGAAAACAGCCCAGTTACATAGCGTCCTGGAGGGAATCAAGCACCGAGCTCACGGCCTGGCGCTGCGGGAGGCTGCGGTAAACCGCAGCCACGAGAACGCCTTGTGAAGTTAGTAAGAACCGCCCATTTAACCGCAGCTGTGAATTCACTTCCAAAATCCAAGAAGATATGAAGCGGCGTGAGGGCTGAGGGAAGGCCGGCAGCCCCGGCCAAGACTCCGCGGAACTCGCCCGGTGCCGCCCCCGGACGCTCCGGGCCCTGCGCCATCTGCTGCCGCCCTCAGGCCCCCTCCGCCGGCTGCTCCCCAGGAAGGAGCTCCGCGCTCGACGAAGGCAGGTGCGGGCCCCGAGCCCCTGGAGCCGCCCTTTAAAGATAATATTTACGCCATCCTCCTGTGTGCTGGGCTGGCTGGGCGACGCTGCCCCCCGGCCAGAAGCCTCAGCTCCACCAGAGGAACCCCCAGTCTGGAAGAGACAGAGCAGGACGATGGACACCCCCATACCGGAGACATTAGGGGTGACCCAAAGGGAGAGTAGGGGCTGGAGTGGGTGGGAGCCAAGAGGCTTCCTGGAGAGGGGCGTCAGGCTGGGCCAGCAGGCTCATGGGAAACAGTAGGTTGGAGGTGGGACTCGCCCCGTTGGGCACTAAGCCCCATGGGAAGTTGGCCCCTGGAGCGAAGGGAGAGAGAAGTCAGCAGGGTCCACCTCACGCCAGCCGGAGGGCTTCCTGGAGGAGGAGAATAAATGGAACTGGGCCACGAGGATGCGGAATGGACCTTCCAGGGAGCTTCCAGAGCAGCAGTGGAGGCAAAGTCCAGACACAGGCTCTGGCCACCTTCTCTGCCTCCGGATGCTCTGTTTGGGATCCGGTGTTTTAAAATTCTGTCGTTTGTGGGAATGATGAAAGTGGGAGATGATGAAAATAATGATAAAATAATAATAATAGTAGCCATAGTAATAACTGCTCACATTAAGTGGCGCCTGCAAATACTACACAGAAGACTGAGCTTAACCCAAACCAGGAAGGACCAGCCACCTCCTCCTCTCCTGACCTACAGCCAGCACAAACTGGTGGCCCGTGGGCCAGGCCAGGTCCTGTGTACGACCTCCCAGCACGCAGCCAGTGCCAGGCCCAACATTGCCACGATCAGATTGGCCAGGATACCCCCGCTTTTGTCTGGACTGGCCAATGAGCACCTGACTTGAGTCCCCTAGCTTCTTCAAGCTATTATGAATTGACTCTTTGCCTCTTGGGAAGGATCAGCCTCCAGGATATCTGATTGGCTCTGCCCAGCAGGCTGCCACCTGATTGGCTCAGCGCGCTCCAGGCCCATCAACCTGGCTCCAGTTAAGGGAGTGTGCGGCTGATGCCCCAAACCGAGGCCCTCAACATCTCGGCGACCTCAGGCGCCAGACTGGTTAGAATTCCAGCTCTCTGACTTCCTGGCTGTTACCTTCCCTCTCTGAGCCTCAATTTCCCCCTCTGAAAAATGAGGCTAATAAATGCCCTGACCTCTCGAGCTGTTAGAATTAAATGCATGTACAGTGCTTATATTTGTAGGTGTCCGTTACTGTGAGCCATTATTTATACGTCTATGGTTATTTATTTTTTATCATTCTCATTATCTCCTACTTGGTCCTTTACTCCAGGTGCCTCCTGGCTTCTGGCCTCCCTTTCTGAGCCCCCTCCCCTTTGGCTCTCGAGGAGTCTTTCAAAGCCCTCAGATCTGGGCATGTCCTCCCCTGCTCCCACACCTTCCATAGCTCCCAGTTATCCTAGGGAGAAAATCTAACCTCTTCAAAATCAGCGCTGGAAGCTCTGGAAGCAGATGGTCCCCTCTCACACCCCCGGCTCTAGCGCTAAGAAGTGGCTTCTAGTTTCCCCATGCAGCACATATGGTTGCACGCCTCTGGGCCTCTGCGCGTGCTGCGCCCTCCGCCCAGAATGCCCTCACCCATCTGAGCGATCCCTCCTCGTCCGTCAGCCTTCCTGGATGGAGGCCTGCTAGTGCAGGGTTGGTCTGGAGGGGGAGCCGGATCTGCCTGGGTTCAAATACCTACTCTGTCACCTACATGCTGTGAACACCTGGACAGTGGCTACACTTCTCTGAGCCTCAGTTTCCCCCTTTGTAACGTGGGACCTCTCATCAGGGAATGGGCGCCTCCTGCCCATGGAACAGGCCCCCACTTACTGACGTCAGCAGCGCCCCCATTTACCTACCCGAAGGCGGTTTCTCTATTTTAAGAGGCCGCGGGCGGGGCTCGAGGCTAACTGGGGCTCGAGGCGGGGCCTGTCCCCCACAACACCCCTCTGCTCACCAGTCCTGCCCCACCCCCTCCTCTACGCCCAGCACCCCCGCCTCTGGCCTCATTCCCTCCCCTTCTGCTCTGCAACGCTGCCCGCACCTTTCCCGACCCCCCCCCCCCACGGAACTCCCCATCCCCTTCGGTGAGTTCGCAGTACCGCAACCCCGGTTCAAGGCGCGCCCTCCCACTCCCTCGCCAGTCCCAGCGCCGCCCCCCACCGCTTGCCCGTCCCTTCTAGGTTTTAGCTTCCCTCAGCTTCTTTCATTTCCCCATACCCACCCCCTGCATCGCCACCCGCGGCTGCCTCCTCTGCCCTAAGGCCACCCAGCAACGCCTGGTTCTGGCGCCCTCTCCAGGTGCGCCCTCTCCAGCTGTGCCCTCTTTGGGTGTGCCCGAGCGTCCCTCATCGCAGCCGACCACTCCGCAGGATCACGGCTGCTCAGGCGTCGTCTCCCCCAGCAGGCTGGTAGATCCAGGAGGACGGCTCCAGAGGGTGAACCCCCGCTGCCTCTCCAGAGCAAGGCACACAGCAGGAACTCAGTAAATGTTTGTTGGGTAAATGATGAATCCCAGGTTCCCCACTTGCAACCTGCTGGCTTCTTAGGAGTGTGGTCTAAGCCCCAGAGGGAACGCTAGATCTTGTGAATTCCCATTTTACAGATGGGGAAACTGAGGCCCAGAGAGGTCAAAGGAGGTGACAGGGCCTCCGCGTGGGTTCGAACGTCGTCCTCTGCTAGCCCTGACACCCATGTTCTCACCTCCTGGTGACGCAGCCTCCCGAACACAAACCCAGGTCATGGCACATGGGGAAACTGAGGTCCAGAGAAGCAAGTGTGCCTCCCGTTGCCCCCCGCGCCCAGGCCACACAGCCCCTTGGCACTGGCTTGTGCGCCAGAGAGCTGGTTAAGGGCGCCAGATCGAATCCCTGTGGGGCGATCTCGGGTTTGTGACTTTCCCAGCCTGGAGCCTCAGTTTCCTTATCTGACAAATGGACGCCTGGACAGCCCCGACCTCCCCCGCTCGCCTTCGGGGGGAACTGATGCAGGGGCGCGTGGCTCAGCGAAGGCATGCGGCAGGTATTAACACAATAATATCAATCTACCACTAGTAATAGGATTAACACAACGAGGAACATATGGTGAGCGCTCAAAGGTTGCCGTTGCTCATATTATTATTAGAGCAGCCGGTGGGGAACGGCGAAACCCCCAGCCCCTTCCTCCCGTGCTAGCGCTTGAAGCCTCAGTTTCCCCGTGTGTCGAATAGGGCATACGCCGTTCCCACCAGGCAAAAAGCACTTTGAGAAGCGGGTGGACAGAGGGAGCAGCCAGGGCGCGCCCCGCCCCCGGCCTCAGTTTCCCCCCGCCCGCCGAAGCCCCGGCCCCGGCCCGGGCCCAGCCGGCCATGCCCTTCGCACGCCCCCACAGGGGCCTCACCTGAAGCCCGCGGCGCCGCAGGAGGCTCGGCTCGTCCATGGCCCGTTGGTCCGTGCCGCCGGCCCGCCCCAGGCCCCGCCCCAGCCTGCCAGGCTCCGCCCCCCATGCCATTGGCTAATCCGGTCAGCTGACGCGGCCTGACCCCGCCCCTCATGGGGAGCCGGCTG
Organism: Diceros bicornis minor; assembly: GCF_020826845.1. NCBI lineage: Eukaryota > Metazoa > Chordata > Mammalia > Perissodactyla > Rhinocerotidae > Diceros > Diceros bicornis. The sequence continues at coordinate 5,810,510 of NC_080759.1, read as the reverse complement.
GGAAGAGCCCGCCCCCATCGGGAGAGCCAGCCCCGCCCTTCCAGGCCCCGCCCTCCAGCCTAGAAGTAAACAATTTTCAAGGAATCCTCCTAGAAGGAAGGGAGTATTATCATCCCCATTTTGCAGATGAGGAAACTGAGGCTCAGAGGAGTTAATCAACGTGCCCAGGGCACACAACAGGGCACTCACTTCGGAGCAAAATTTAAGAGGGCCCACAAAAAAATCAGTGATCAAGATATACAATATTTTAATACAATAGTTTAAAAAATCAAAAATAATGCAAAAATGCATGATGAACTAGACATCAAAATTTTAAATAAAGACAAGCTCAGACTCTGCTGTTGCATGACCCTGCCTCACCCTAATCCTGGCCCTAGTCCCAATAAAGCTTTATTTACAAGAATAGGTGGCCACTGTAGTTGCCAGTTTCGGTTTTGAGGATGGCTGCCTTTGCTGAGTGCCAACTGGGTGCCTGGCTAAGTGCCTCATCAGGACCACCTTTCACAGCGATCTGATGATAATTGTTCAGCCCCACTTTGCAGAAGGGAAACTGAGGCTGGGAAAAGCCCAAAGTCCCAAGATGGCACCCATGTTCTCTCTTTCCCTGGGCCTCCCACTGTCTCTGCAGCTGCAGGGTCCCTCTGCTACTCCACTGTTCGACCTGGGCATTAGAGTATGTCATTAGGCTGGAGGGGCCCCTCGGGAGGGTCGCTGGCCGGTTGCCTGTGAGGTGCTGTAGGATCCCATCAGGTGACAGTGGCCAGACTGAGCCCATAAAAATACAGAACTCCCCAGCAAAGCTTGTTTTCCTCATACACGTTTTTAAATTGACATATAATTCACATACCATAAAATTCACCTTTTTAAAGTGTACAGTTCAGTGGGTTTTAAGCATATTCACAGAGTTGTGCAATCATCACCACTATCTAATTCCAGAACACTTTTTTTTTTTTTTTTGCTGGGAAAGATTCACCCTGAGCTAACATCTGTTGCCAATCTTCTTCTCTTTTTTTTTCTTCCCAAAGCCCCAGTCCATAGTTCTATGTTTTTTAGTTGTAAGTCCTTCTAGTTCTTCTATGTGAGCCGCTGCCACAGCGTGGCTACTGACAGACGAGTGGTGTGGTTCCGAGACAGGGAACGGGACCTGGGCCACCGAAGCGGAGCACGCCGAACTTGAACCACTAGGCCATCAAGGCTGGCTCCAGGACATTTTCATCACCTCCAAAAGAAACCCTGTACCGATGAGCAGTCACTTTTCATTCTCCCTCCCTGGGCCCCTGGCAACCTCCAGTGTGCTTTCTGTCTCTGTGGGTCTGCCTGTTCTGGACGTTTCACATAGATGGAATCATACAGCATGTGGCCCTTTGTGTCTGGCTTCTCTCACTCAGCATGAGGTTTTCAAGGTTCGTTCTTGTGGTAGCGTGTGTCAGAGCTTCCTTTTTACGGCTGACTAATATGCCATTGCATGGATAGACCACGTTTTGTTTTCTCATTCATCTGTAGATGGACATTTGAGTTTTCCGTTTTTTGGCTATTGTGAGTAGTGCTGCTGTGAACATTCGTGTGTAAGTTTTTGCACGGACACACGCTTTCACTTCTCTTGGGTACATGCCTAGGAGTGGAATTCCTTGGTCTTATGGTAACTTTGTGTTTTAACTTTTTCAAAAACGATCAGACTGTTTTTCAAAGCAGCCGCTGTTATGGGCTGAATTGTGTTCTCCCAAAATTCATATGTGGAAATCCTCACCCCCAGTACCTCAGAATGGGACTGTATTTGGAGATAGGGCCTTAAAGAAGTAAAGTAAAATGAGGCCATATGGGTGGATCCTAATCCAGTCGGACTGGTGTCTTTCCAGGAAGAGGTGATTAGGACACAGACATGCACAAGAGAAGACCCGGTGAAGACAGAGGGAAGATGCCAGCCACGAGCCAAGGAGAGAGACCCCAGAAGAACCCAAACCTGCTGACTCCTTGATCTTGGACTTCTGGCTTCCAGAACTGTAAGGAAGAGATTTCTGTTGTTGAAGCCACTTAGTCTACCCTACTTAATTAAGACAGCCCTACCAAACTAAGACAGCGATCCAGTTAAATTTAATTTCAGATGAACAATGAATAATTTTTTTAGAATATGTCCCACATAATACTTGGGACATAATTGTGCTAAAAAGTTATATGTTGTTTATCTGGGATTCTAATTTAACTGGACATCCTGTGTTTTGTCTGGCAACCCTACATGAAATGGACTTCAGGTTGTAGCTTGCATACCCCAGGTGATGGGAAGCTCATGCCCTATAATGGCCAACTGTTCTGTCTCTGGCTAGTTCTGCCTAAAAGTTCTCCTGTAGTTCAGGCTGGGATGGACGTGTGACCTAGACTCTTTCCTCCACCTCAGCCACTGTGATTGGTTCAAGGTGGACTCAAGCTCAACTAATCAGTGTCTTCCCTGGGACTTTGTCTGGAATCCTGGGGAAAGAGCGGTTCCCTGTACCAGAGGGGGTTGGGCTGGGCAAACGGGGAGCTGCTGCAGGGGAGCCACAGAGAGGTCTAAATGTCTGTGCTCCATTTGGGGAACTCCTGCACAGAACTCCTTCCCAAATGTCCTCTTCAATAGGCAACAGGGAGCAATTATTGACTAACTGACTGACAGACTGAATGAATGCAATTTTTCCATGGTGAACACCTGTCCTTCAAAATCCACTTCAAATTCTCTTTGAGAGGCATCGGAGAACATTTATTGAATGAACAAATAGTTTTTTTCTTGTGAACTCCTATACATTCATCAAAACCCTCCTCCAATGTCTCAGTGAGGGGCATCAGGGAGTGTGATGGTTGAATGCAGGAATGAGTTTTTTTCTTGGTAACCCACATATCCTTTAAAACAGCCTCAGATGACCCTCTGAGGTATCAGAAAGTCCTGCTTGAGTTAATAAAAAATGTTCTTATTGGTGAATGATGCCTATAATGTGTTCATTAAATGAACCAATAGATTTGCATTGTTTCTTTTTCTTTCTTTTTTTTTTTTTTTTGTGAGGATGATGGGCCCTGAGCTAACATCTGTTGCCAATCTTCCTCTTTTTGCTGAGGAAGATTGTCACTGAGCTGACATCTGTGCCCATCTTCCTCTACTTTGTATGTGGGATGCTGCCACAGCATGGCTTGATGAGCAGTGTGTAGGTCCTCACCCAGGATCCAAACCTGCGAACCCCGGGCTGCCGAAGCAGAACATACGAACTTAACCACTACGCCCCCGGCTGGCCCCCTTGCAAACTCCTATTCATCCTTCAATATCCTCCTTAGATGCCCCTCAGGGGCATCGGGTCTCTTGACCACATGGAGGGAAGTTCAGCCCTCCTTGGGCTGAAGGTCACTCTCCCCCCCGACCCCAAAAAGGCAGAAGCCAAGGGGGTGAGGAAGTTATGTGGTTCCCCTTGTGGTTCCCAATCCTTCCTGCTTCCCCCTCCCTCCAGGTTTTGGGGCGGCTGAAAGTGGGGCAGCCCCGGGGGCATCTCCCAGCTGTGCTTCTGGGGCAGCTGGGAGGGGCCAATAAGGGCCCCTAGGGCTTCGTGGAGTAGGCAGCAGGCAGGCCAAGAAAGGTGGGTGTTCGAGGACTCAGCACGGGGAAGGTGGGCTGTGGTGAACCTTGGTGTGAGCCTTAGACCGTGACCTCAATAAGGGTAGCAACGCCACCTCGCGTGTGGCTGGGGTCCTGCTCCTACCACCGCCCTGGCTGCCCCTACAGCCCAGCACTCGAGGCCCCGGCTGCCTCAGCACGGTCCTCTCTCCCATGGAGCCCCAGACTCGCCATGCTTCTCTCGGTGTCCCTAAAGCGTGTCCGGCGAACTTTTGCCTCCACTGTGCCCTCTGCCAGGAACACCCTTGAAATCTATAAACCCGGCTCGAGAGCCCCCTTCTCTGGCCAGCCCCCTGCTCCCCCTCAGAACAGCCCCTGCATCTGCCCCTCCCTACACCCAGCCCCGACCCTGAGGTGCTGGGGGCATCTGTGTCACCTTACCTCCCTCCCTCCCTCGATGTTTCTCCAGTGGCTGGTCTGGTGCTGGCAGGATGGGAAAGAGGTGTGACAAGAGCAGAAGCCACTGGGGGTCCCAGAAACAAGAGCTAATCCTAGGAGCCCTCCTTTATCCTCGCCACAGCCCATTTTGCGGATGGGGTAGCCGAGGCCGGGAGGGCCAACCTTGGTGGGGATTGGAGGTTGGAGGCAGCCCTGGGGCACGGGCCCCACTCCCCAGAGTGCAGAGCTCAGCCCTGCTGGGGGCTCTGTCTCAGGGTTTGAATCTACCTCTTCGCCTTCAGCCGGGGCCTTGAGTGGTCTGGGCGCCTCTGGGCTCAGTTTCTCCGTCTGTGAAATGGGGCACGTGATGGTGTCTCCTGGGGTAGGGGGTCTCAAGATTGTGGAGTGGGGCCATGAGTTTGCCCAACTAGCTCTTCCGTCCTTCTTTATGTTTCACTCAATCTCTGTCTCTGCCCCTCCCCCAGGCCTCACCCATCAGTCCCGAAACTCACTCCACCCCCTGGCCTGGGCCTTGGCGCCGGTGAAGGCTGTTCTGTGTGGGGTCACGGGGGCCCTGTCTCCACTGTGCCAGGCCTGGGACACTGCCTCTTTGTTCCCGTGGCTCTGACCTCATGGCCTGCTGTGCGCCTGACACTGGCCAGCCAGCTGCCCCTCGGAACCAGGGTCCTCGGAGGAGGGGCCTCCTCCCTGCGCCCCTGGGCCTCAGTTTACCCAGATGCTCTCCCCTGACCTTCATCCTGCTCCTCAGTTCCCCTGGGCTCCGTGAACATTTTTTTAGGTAAACATCACATAACGTAAAATCAACCATTTTAATGTACAATTCAGTGGCATCTAGCACATTCATAATGTTGTGCAACCACCACCTCTAAATAGTTCCAGAACATTCCCATCACCCCAAAAGGAGACCCTGTCCCCATGAGTGGTCACTCCTCACCCCCTCCCTCAGCCCCTGGGGACCACTAATCTCCTTTCTGTCTCCGTGGATTTGCCTCTTGTGGCCATTTCACATACATTGATTCACACAACACGTGGGCTCCTGTGTCTGGCTTCTCTCGCTCAGCGTGAGGTTTTGAGGTGCGTCCACTTTGTAGCGTGAGTCAGCTCCCCTCCATGGACACTTGGGGCCTTTGTTGACGGCGGGGAGATAGGGTCAGACATGAGAGTCCCCGGGGCCGCGAAGCAGACACAGGGAAGAGACTCGGCTGAGTCCACAGGAGGTGAGGAGACTTCATGAGCCGAGACCCAGGGTGTCCTGAGGCTGGAGTGTGGGAACCGGGGAGGCAGGCACTTTGAGGGCCCAGCGTACAAGAGCGCCGCAGAACGACGTGTCGGGAGAGAGAACACAGCCGTCCAAGGGCACGGGCGACCACTCAGCTCCTGAGGCTCAGAAGTCGGCCAGACGGGGCCGACGTCCGGCCCAGGGCACAGAGCCACAGGCCACCCATGGGGCTGGCACCCGGTGGCCAGCTGGGGTCTGAGGCCAGCAGAGCAGACCTCCAGACCTGGGGCCCAGGTCCGACTTACCCCGTGGGTGAGTTTGCGGCCAGGATGAGGCCACCACCGAGCTGACTTCCTGGGTTTCTCTTTCACTTTGACTTGGGCTGGGAGGGGCCATGACACCTAACTTTTTTCTTTTTTTGATCTTTTTAGTCTTCTTTCTTGCTCAGCTTTAACGTGTTCCGGGGTGAGGACAGGGCGGCTGGGGCCTCAGTGGCGGCGCAGAAGCTCATCCGTGGCCGCCGGCCTTCGAGTGGACCCAATGGGCCGGCCAGTGGCCAGGCTGGTCCCCCTCCTCCTCCTTCTGCTCCCCGGGCAAGGCGGTGAGTCCCCCACCCTGGTGCTCGGCTCTTCTTGCTGGGGACGTGTGTGTGGAGGGCCGTGGACCCCTGTCCCGGCACTGGTTCTGCATCTCTGTGCCTCAGTCTTTCCCTCTGTCAAATGGAAGATCTCTGATGAAGGCTTCTGGGGTCAGACTTGGGCATCTCCTCTCCGGTCTTGATTTGTCTTCTGTGGAATGCGCTGGATCTTTGACTCCTTCCCAGCTCCCAGAGTTCAATGAGAAATAGCTAAGGAAGGGATAAAGAGCAAGTATATATATAATCGATATATATATAAAACAGTATATTATGTATATAGTATATATAATATATATCTATATACTCTCTCTCCATCTGTGGAATCAGATGGGAAGGGGCTCAGCCCCCTGGGATGGCTGGGTTTGACTCTAATCTCAGGTTTGCTGTTGCTGCTGTGTGACCTCAGGCAACTTCTTTGTCTCTCTGTGCTTCAGTTTCCCTCTCTGTAAACTGGGGATGAGCAGGGTGCTGACTCTTCAGATAGCTTGATGCCCTGAATGCAGGAAGAGGGCTCAGAGCAGGCTGGCCACACTGTAAGGCTTCACTGGATCAGGCAGGGCTGGAGACCAGTGACAGAGGGGGCAGGGGACCCCGGATTGCTTTGGAGGAGTAGCCTGAGAGGTAGATAAGGGTGGATGAATGGATGGGATGGTAGGTGGGTGGATGGGTGATAGATGGATGGATGGATGGATGGAATGATGGGTAGTGAATGAATGGTGGGTGGGTAGGTAGATGAGTGGATAGTTGGATGGATAGTTAGACGGATGATGGATGGAGAGGTGGTAGGCAGGTGGGTGGGTGGATGGATGGATGGATGAATGGGTGGATGGATGGTTGGATGGGTGGGTGAGTGGATGGGTGGATGGGTGGATGGATAGATGAGAAAGTGGGTGGGCAGGTGGGTGGTCACTTGGCCAGCCCCCAGGCCGAGTCTCTCCTCCACGCAGGGAGGGCCCAGAATGTCACTCTCTCCTTGTTGTCTTTGCAGCTGGAGCCTGCAGTAGCAGTGGGTGCTGTTTCCAGGACCCGCCATATCCGGATGCAGACTCAGGTCTGGGGCGTTCCTCATGGTGGGGGGGGGGTTGTGTTGGGCTCTGACTGCTCATCCCTAGCAGCCCCTCCCTCAGCCCCACCTGGGGTCTTGAGAGCCCTGACCCGACCCGACAGCCTGGCGGCCTGAGCAGCCTGTCCTCACCGAGCTGGGGTGGCCTGGAGCAGTCCCCACCTCTCTGTGCCTGTCTCCTCCCTAGCGGGGTCGCAGGGCTGGTGTCCACGGCTGCTCAGATTGGTCAGCATGAGGGCTAAGCAGCTGTTAAAGATTCTGAAGCTCTCCTGAGGCAAGTGTTGCCGGAACATTTACGCTGTCGTGCACCCCACTGAGGGTCTGCCCTGAGCAGGTGCCTCATCTACTCCTCTGCTCGATAAGTAATTGCTGAGCACCTACTATATGCAGGCAGTTCTGGGCATGAAGGAGTCATCTGTGAGCCCAGCTGTCCTCCTGGGGTCACAGCGTAGACCAACAGGTAGACAAGAGAAAACAAGTGCATATACCGCCTATGGTGACTGTGAGGAACCAGAGCAGGGCGGGAGCCAGAGACGGAGGGGCTGCTTCAGGTTGGCTGGTGGTAGAGGAGGTCACGCTGAAGGAGAAACTGGGATGTCAAGATCTGGGGGAAGTGCATTCCAGGCAGAGGGCACAGCACGTGCAAAGGTCCTGAGGTTGGAGTGAGCCAGGTTTGAGGACTGGTGAGGAGGCTGGTGTGGCGGGAGCAGGGCGAGCAGGGGAGATGGCAGGAGATGGGTGGGGAGGGCACAGTGGGGCCTGGGAGCCACGGCAGATTTAGGCTGAGGTGACACCGGATTACATAGGTGGCACAAAGATTCATCCTGGGGGGGGGGGGGCTTCAGCATGGAGACTCCCACACACTGGTCTGTTCTCAAACCTCTGGGATCTCCTCCAGGCTCGGCTTCGGGCCCCAGAGCCCTGAACTGCTACCGGATATCCAGCGCCGGTTACGAATGCTCCTGGCAGTATGAGGGCCCCGCGGCCGGGGTCAGCCACTTCCTGAGGTGCTGGTGAGGACCCCGCCCCAGGCCCAGGCCCGCAGCCGCCTTGTCACCCTGCTCCTGACCCTGCGCCTGTGCTCAGATGTGGGACCTTGGCAGCGTCCTTGCTCCTTCCTGGGCCTCAGTTTCTAGTGTGGGAAGGGAGGGTTGGGGCTCTGTGTTGGAGGGGGCAGTGTGAGTGGGCATCCAGATAGGCAGCGATTAGGGTCCCTCTAGTCCTCTCTCCACCCTCCCCCTCTCACTCACTCATCCATCTGTGCATCCATTCATCCAGCCATTCATTTCTTCCTTCCCTCTGTGGCACCCCATATTGGGAGATTCTGGGCTCCTCCAAACCCCACAGTCCCAGGCTGATCCCCAAGGAACTCCCAGGCTGGGGAGGGGGAATAAAAGGGGCAGAAAAGAATGCTGAGATGTGATGTGTGTTGTCGGCTGTGGCCACTGAGACACTCTGGGGTCCACTAGGACCCTAGACTCAGCACCAACACCATCCTGCCTGCAGCCTCAGGCCTGGGCGCTGCTGCTACTTCGCCACTGGCTCAGCCACCAAGCTGCAGTTCTCCGAGCAGGATGGCATATCTGTGCTCTACGCTGTCACACTCTGGGTGGAATCCCGGGTCGCGAACCGGACGGAGAAGTCGCCTGAGGTTACCCTGAAGCTTTACAGTTCAGGTCAGCACCCTGCCCTCCTCCTCCTCCCTGCTGTCCCTTCCTCACCCAAGAGGCCTCTGGTCCTCAAGCCTAGACCTGGGGGGAGTCTGGGCCCTGGCAAGGGGCTTGGTAATGCCAGCCGTTTTCACACCAAACACTGTTGTGTGACTTGGCAGTCTTTCAGGATCCCCTTACAAATCCCCAACTGCTGGACACATAGGTTGCTTCTGGTTTCTCCCAAGGCCATAATGCTGCAGGGATCCTGTTGGGTCTTTAATATATTTTTTCATGACTCGAAACATTCATCTAGCATATGGTTGTTGAGCGGCTACTGTGTGCCATGTTGAGTCACAGGGGACGTGGCGAGGCCAATGGAGGTTGCAGCCCAGGGCTGGGACTAGGGTGAGGTGAGCGAGGCACTCACTTGAGCATAAAATTTTAAGGGGCTGCTAGAAACTCAGGAGTCAATATAAACAATACTGTAATGGAATATTTTGAAAAATCAAAATTAATGCAAAGAATACTCCATGAGAAACAAAAGATCAACATTTTAAAGACAGACAAGATCCCACCCTGGATTTGTATAGCCTTGACTCACTCACCTCAGCCTGACACCTGCCCTGTCCCCGCCTTCACGGAGCCCAGACTCAGTGGGGTGACGGATGGGGTGCGATGGTTACACAGAGTGAGATCCTGCGGGGGGGCCAAGGTGGCCCCCAGCTCAACACGAGCCCTGAAGGATGAGAAGGATCCAGCAGGGAGAAAGGTGGGATGGTGTCCCGGGCAGAGAGCACAGCAAGCGCAAAGGCCCTGAGGTAGAACCTCCCTTCCCTCTGCGGCGTGAAATGCCCAAGATGCAGAGAGAGAGAGCTGTCTCTTCTTGGGTCAGGCTCCTTGAAGCGGGTCGAAAAATTAGTGAGATTTTCCTAAAAGTCCTCCAGAAAAATAGAATCAATTAATTACCCTCTCGTCAGCAATTGTCAAAAGTGCCTGTCTTACCCCGACCTCGCCAGCAGCGGGTATTAATATTTTAAAGATATCTTCGCTAAGAGGATCCTGTGTATAAATGTTGACTCTTTGACCCATAGAATCCCGGGCTTAAATGGGACCTGCAAGGGTGTCCCTGATTCACATTTGGGGTACTCAGTTGGTTACCCTGGGCTGGGCGGGGGGTGGGGGGTGGATTTTCTGGAATTTTCGGGACTAACAATTCATACACATGCCAGCTTCCCTCTCCAACCCCACCTCTGCTTCCAGTTAAATACGACCCTCCGCCAGGAGACATCAGGGTGTCTGGGGCAGCCGGCTGGCTGCGCATGGAGTGGGAGACCCCAGCCCGCCAGGAGGGGGCCCAGGTGCAGTTCCGGCGGCGGGCGCCTGGCAGCCCGTGGAAGCTGGTGAGTCCGCGCCCGGCCAGGGGCGCACAGGCCTCTCCCTGGGCGTCTGCACACCCAGCGCCCCCTCCCCATCTCTGCATCTGCCACCCCCACCCGGCCTCCACTCTCGCCCATGTGCAACCTTGGGGGTCTCCGACACTCAGATCTGACCACGTGACCGCGCTGGCCCACACGCCCGCCACGGCTCCCCATCACCCTCGGGAGGGCAGCCTCATCCTCAGCTGGCCCCAGACCCCATCACCTGCCTCGTGATGCCTCTGCCCCTCCTGAACGGCCGCCCTCCTCTGCCATGCCCTGGATTTCCAGCCTCCCTGCCTTTGCACACGCAGTGACCACCACCTGCGCGCCCCCCTCTCCCTCTGGGCACATGCCAGTCTGGCTCACCTTCAGGGTCCAGCTCAAGGGCCACCTCTTCCAGGACGCTGTCCTTCCCCCCGCTCCTTCCTTTCTTCCTGCAGCCCTTCCTTCTGTTTGTTGAGGTATAACTGACATATAACATTATGTTAGTTTCAAGTGGACAACATAGGGATGTGATATTTGTGTAGATTGTGACATGCGCACCACAGTAAGTCTAGTTAACATCTGCCACCACACACAGTTACAGATTTTTTTTTCTTGTGATGGGAACTTTTAAGGTCTACTCTCTCAGCAACTGTCAAATATGCAATACAGTGTTATTAACCGTAGTCACCGTGCTGTACCTCACATTCCCACGACTTATTTGTAAGTGGAAGTTTGTACCTTTTGACCCCCTTCACCCATCCCCCACCCCCACCCTCCGCCTCAGGCGACCAACAGTCTATTCTCTGTATCTACGAGTTCAATTTTGTTTTGTTTTTGAGATTCCACCTAAAAGTGAGATCATCCAGTATACCTCTCTGTCTGGCTTATTTCACACAGCCCTCCAGGTCCATCCATGGTGCTGCAGATGGCAAGATCCCCCTCTTTTTAATAGCCAGAGAATGTCGCATTGTATCTCTCTCTCACATTTCTTTCCACGTACTTATGTCAGTGGACAGAGGCTGTGTCCGCGTCTTGGGTATTATGACTAATGCTGCAGTGAACGTGGGGCTGCAGATGTCTTTTGGAGTTAGTGTTTTCATTTCCTTCAGATAAATACCCAGAAGTAGAATTGCTGGATCATATGGGTGTTCTATTTTTAATTTTTTGAGGAAACTCCATACTGCTCTCCATAGGGCTGCACCAATTTCCATTCCCGCCAACAGTGCACACGTGTCCCTCTTCTCCACGTCCTCACCAACACCTGTTCTCTCTTGTCTTTTTGATGACAGCCAGCCCGACAGGTGTGAGGTGGTGCCTCATCGTGGTTGTGAGTTGCATTCCCCTGATGAGGAGGGATGCTGAGCACCTTTTCATGACCTGCTGGCCATCTGTGTGTCTTCTTTGTACCTTCATTCATTCTTCAGCTCTCTCTGTCCCCCTACTGTTCCCGCAGGCAGGGCAATCCGGGGCCTGCAAGAAACCTCGGCCCGACCTAGTCCTCAGGAAGCCCCCGTCTGAGGGAGCCGGAGGCCCCCAGCCTCTGAATTGTGGCTAGTCTCCTCCTCCCCAGACTGGGGAGGGCAGGGAGCTGCCCCGTCTTCCCTGCAAGCGTGCTCCTCCCTGAGCCGGTTTCCCCATCAGGTGAATGGGTGCAGATGAGTAAGAGGCAGGTGCCTGGGGCCCGTGACGGAAAGGGCATCTACGTTTTATTCCAGCCCCCTAAGCACCCTCTGCAGCAGACCCTCTCAGCCCCCTTCTCAGATGAGGAAACTGAGGCTTGGGGTGTCGGAGGACCTCTCAGGGTCGCCCGGGAGCCTGGGGCAGGCTGGGTCCCGGCTCTCTTGACCTGAACACAACAGACAGGTTTTGCCCCCTAAAATAATTTTTTAGGAAATTATAAAATAATAATTTTGCTTCCAAAAATAATTTTTAAATAAGCATTTAATTTTGGAATAATCTTAGATTTTCAGGAAAGTTACAAAGAAGTACAGAGAACTCCCGTAGAAGCTTCCCTCCTGTTCACGCCTTACCAGCCCCCGTGTGATTGTCACGGCTGAGGTGAACATGGGGACACTGCTATGAACTGAACCCCAGAGGTTATGTGGCTGCCACCAGTTTTTCAAGAATGTCCTCTTTCTGTTCCTGGATCTCATCTGAGGTCCCACATTGCATTTGGTAGAATCATTATTTAAAATTTCAAAAGAGCTAAGATTTTTCAACACCAAAATGTAAACAATATATAAATGTGGTCTCATCCTAGGGCGACTGCGGACTTCAGGATGATGCTGGCTTCGGTGAGAATAAGAATAGTAACAACAGCTGCAGCAAGTTAGCATTAATTGAGCACCTACTGTGTGCCAGGCCCAGTACTAAATTCTTTGTATGTTTGTGGCTCCGCCCTGTAGTTCGGTATTGGATTATGCCCATTTCACAGGTGAGGAAACAAAGGCTTGGGGGTGAGAAGCCGTTGGCCAAGGTCACATCCCAAGAGGTGGCCTTGCTGGGACTTGAACCCTTGACAGGTGAAGAAGTGGGTGATCCTCAGGGCCCCAAGAGGACAAGGCCTGGCCTGTTCCTGCTGTGTCCCCAGGGCCCGGCACACAGTTGGCTCTCAATAAGTGCACGTACACAGCTGGCACTCAATAAATGCATGTATACAGTTGGCACTCAATAAGTACATAGTGGCTAAGTGACCAGTGCCAAGCCCTGGGCACCCCCGGGTGTGGGACAGCCCCTCAGCCTCATGTTTGACCTGTTTCTCCCCAGAATCGTGCCTCTGCCCCCTGGAGAAAGATGCAGCCCAGGAGTTCCAGCTTCGGCGGCGGCGCCTCGGGCCAGAGGCCCCGGGAAGTCCCTGGAGCAGCTGGAGCAGCCCTGTGTGTGTTCCCCCTGGTGAGAGCAACTGGAGCCACAGAAACAGGGGCCAGCATTAGCAATATGGCAGTGGGTATAGAAATCAGGTGGCGAGTGTTACAAATAAGGCAGTGGAAGACATTAGGGAAAATTAGTGAAAGGTGGCAGGGCAGTGCGTGAGTTTCAGTTTGTAAAATGTGGCCAATCCGTAATCTAAAGAGAAAACATGTCTCAGTCTCTCTGTCTCCTTCCAGCTTTCGTGGTTGGCTTTGTTCTCTTAGAGCTGCACCAGGTGTCGACAGGTGGAAGTGGCCGTGTCATGCAGACGTATTTCCCAAATGACCCAGGGGCTGGAGCCTGGGCAGCTCCAGAGTGCAGACGTGGCCCCGCAGGAAGGGAGGGAGGGACAGGCGACTGGCTCCCTTCCCAAGTGCATATTTGCCGGGAAACAACTCCAAGAGATGTTTTTAGATTTTTTTTAATTGTGGCAAAAAAACACATAACATACTATGTACCATTTTAACCATTTTTAAGTGTCCAGGTCAATAGCATCAAGTATATTCACATCATTGAGGAGAGGATCTCCAAGTTTTCAGATTTTGAAAACTATGTAACAACCCAGGGTAATGCTGTGTCTCCTGGGAGAGAAGGGAAGGGCCCAGCCAGGTCCCCGTCGGGCCCTGCAGGAGCTTGTGAGGCCGGGCACCACCCCCAGCGTCACTGTCTTGATGTCTCATTGCAGAAACCACTCCCCAGCCTGAGGTGAGGTTCTCGGTGAAGAGGCTTGGCCGTGATGGGAGGAGGCAGGTGACCCTGGAGGGGCAGGTAATGGGGTGTCACAGGGCTGTGGGGTGGCCTGAGTACAGGCAGAAGGAGACAAGAGGCTGGAGGGGGATGTGCAAATGGGAAACTGAGGGAGATGAGATGTGGAGGTGGCAAGGACTGGGCGGACTGTAACTCTGAAGGTAATGGGGAGCCATGGAGGGTGTGTGAGCAGAGGAGGGATATGGTTGGACTCAGGCGTTCACAGGCTCCCTCTGGCCGCTTTCCGGGAAGAGATGGTGGGGAGATCAGGTGGAAGCTGGGAGGCCAGGAAGGAGGCAACAGTGTTGGTCTAGATGGGAGATGATTTCTTTGAAGTCCCCAAACAACCAATTCAGTGCTGTCTAACCCCCATTTTACAGAGAAGGAAACTGAGGCACAGTGGGAAAAGCCTCTTGCCTGAGTCAGGGGCAAAACCACCACATATTTCCCCCACTGGCTTCACCGTCCTTGGCTCAGCCAGGCCCCCAGTGGGCTGGCACAGCAGGCTCCAGGGACACTCCTCCGCTTCCTGGCCTTCCTCTCGTTTGAATTCCTTTTCTTTTTTTTTTTTGTGAGGAAGATCAGCCCTGAGCTAACATCCGTGCTAATCCTCCTCTCTTTGCTGAGGAAGACCAGCTCTGAGCTGACATCTATTGCCAATCCTCCTCCTTTTTTACCCCAAAGCCCCAGTAGATAGTTGTATGTCATAGTTGCACATCCTTCTAGTTGCTGTATGTGGGACGCGGGCTCAGCACCCCGGAGAAGCGGTGCGTCAGTGCGCGCCCGGGATCCGAACACGGGCCGCCAGCAGCGGAGCGCGCACCCAACCGCTAAGCCAGGGGCCGGCCCTGAATTCCTTTTCTTAGGAAAAGTTTCCAGGCTTCGAGTGACTGGGTGCAAAGGTGAAAACCTTTTTTTCCCTGGCTCTCACTGGGTTTTGCCAAACGCTTCCTTCCTCACACCAAGGTGCCCTGGCTGTGCACGCTGGCTTCCCAGCAGCCTCGCCGGCCTGAGGTCTATGGTCGCCGTCGACTTCCGGCGGGCGGGGCGGCGGCGCGTGCTCGCGGGCGCGCTCAGGTCCCCACGCGCCGCCCCTCGCTCCCGCAGCCGCCCCCGCTCGCGCTCCCGGAGGGCTGCGGCCGGCCGGGCGCCGGCGCGGACGTGAGCTACCGCGTGCGCCTGCGCATGCTGTCCTGCCCCTGCAAGGCCGAGGCCGCGAGGACCCTCCGCCTGCGCGACACCCTCGTGCTCTCGGGCGCCGCCTACGACCTGGCTGTCGTCTCCCGGAACCGCTTCGGCCCCGGCCCCAACCAGACGTGGCACATCCCCGCCGACGCCCGCACAGGTGCCTGCGCGTCCCCCCTCCCCTGGCCGCAGCCGGACCCGCAGCGAGGGCGCGTCTAGGTTAGGGGTGTGGCCGAGCGGTGACCGAGACGCAAACGTTATAACGCCACCTTGTAACAAATTCTAACTGGCAAACTGTAGCCCAGAAGCGCCTGTTTTTGTAAATAAAGTTTTATTGGGACCAGGGCCGGGATCAGGGTGTGGCGAGCGAGGTAGTGTCGTGCAAGTAGAGGCTTGATCCTGTCTTCATTTAAAACCTTGAAGTGCCTTCTTAGCGCAGTAGACAGTGCGTCAGTCTCATCAAACCTTGATATTTTGTTCATTATATGTACATATTCATATATTAAATATATACATTTTTTATATATAATGGAAAAATCAAGATTTATATTTATGTATATATGTATGTATATATACGTATGTATATATTTTATTGAAGTGAAATTCACATAGTAAAATTAACCATTTTAAAATGTACAATTCAAAGGCATTTAGTGCATTCACAATGTTGTGCAACCATCACCTCTGTCTAGTTCCAGAACATTCCATCACCCTAAAAGGAGACCGCCTCTCCGTGAGCAGTCACTCCCCATCCCCACTCCCCCAGCACTCAACAACCACTAATCCACTTTCTGTCTCTGTGGATTTGCCTGTTCTGGACGTTTCATATACATGGACTCACACACTATTTGTCCTGTGTCTGGCTTCTCTCTCTCAGCGTGAGGTCTCCGAGGTCCATCCGTGTTGTAGCGTGTCAGGGCTTCAGTCCTTGCTGTGACTGAGTAATAGTCCACTGTGTGGAGGGACCACATTGTGTTTATCTCTTTATCCGTTGATGGACACTTGGGCTGTTTCCGCCTTTTGGTGATTGTACATAGTGCTCATCATATATTTTTGCATTCATTTTGATTTTTTTAAAATATTGCCTTGAAACAGTGTTTATCTTGATGACCGAGTTCTTTGGAGCCTCCTTAAACTTCATGCCTAACGAGGGCCTCGCTCGCCTCACCCTGGTCCCAGCCCTGCTGAGCACCCAGCATCCTTGTGAGGGCAGGGCTGCTACGATGATGCCCATTTCAGAGATGAGACAAGCAAGGCTCAGACAGGTGAAGCCACTTGCCAGGGTGGCAGAGCAGCGAGTCTGCCAGCCCCTGGTCTGGTCTGGGCCATGGCCTCGCTGTGTGACCTTGGGGCAGTGACGCTCCCTCTCTCAGCCTCAGTTTCTGTATCATTGGGGTGATCATAGCAAAGTGGCGCCTGCCAAGCACTTGGCACTGGCCTGGCGCATACAGTCGGTGCTCAATAAATGGTAGTGGTTGTCCCCAGAACTGGAAGCAGTACCCACCCCTCTGAGGTTATTGCAGGTGCCCTCGCTGTAGGGAGTGGGCGAGAGGAGCCCAGGCGGCTGAGTGGGTGTGTTTTGAGGTCTCTGAGCTCTGGTCAGGCCGGGGCCGCCTGCACCCGCTGCTGGGTGGGGAGGGGGGGTACCTCCTGGAGCAGGAGCCGCCCACCAGGCTGGCGGGAGCAGTAGTGGCTGTGCGAGGAGCACTGATGGTGGGCGTCCTGGCAGGGGACCTGCAGCCAGGCTGAGGAGGACTCAGCTCATTCCTACAGCCTCTGCTGTCCCCTCTGCGGTGGCTCCCAACCCGGCAGCCCCCCAACATGTCAGGAGACAGGGCCAGACGCTGACACTCCCGCCCCGTGCGGTTAGAGCCTGGCGGGAGGGCAGGACAGGGGCCTCACGCGCCTCTCCGTCTCCTCCCAGAACCAGGGGCCCTGAGCATCAGCGCCGGAGCCAATGGGACCACCATGCACTGGCCAGCGCGGGCCCAGGGCACGACCTACTGCATCGAGTGGCAGCCCCAGGGCCAGGACGGGAGCCTCGCCACCTGCACCCTGACTGGACCCCAGGACCGGGACCCTGCTGGCATGGGTACTGTCATGTCGCTTGCCCCACCTCTGCCTTTTCGTCCTCCGTTAGAGCTCCTGGTCGGTTCAGACCTGCAGGGACCACACACCTGGGGTATCTGAGGCCCAGAGAGGGCTTGCCACTTGTTCGAGGTCACACAGAAGTGGAGACAGGCCAAGACTCGGGCCCTCCCACCCACACGGGCCTAGAGCCTCCTGCCGGGATCCTAGGGCATCAGGGCTCAGCCCTG
The DNA here is from genome assembly GCF_020826845.1 of Diceros bicornis minor. Lineage (NCBI taxonomy): Eukaryota > Metazoa > Chordata > Mammalia > Perissodactyla > Rhinocerotidae > Diceros > Diceros bicornis. The sequence goes on along the minus strand of NC_080759.1, from coordinate 5,793,346 downwards.
GGCAGGTTGCGCCCCGGCAGGTTATGAGTCTCACGTTCCAGGGTGTGTGTTAAACACTCTCCCACACCCGAGAAGGTGGCAGCTAGAAGATGCTGGTGGCAAATTAATGAGGCCTCTGGAGGGAAGGGGGGCATATGGCCCAGGGAGCCTCGCACTCCCCCAGTCCCTACGCTGAGCCCCGCTGGGGCCCCAGTAAGCCTCACGTCATCTTGGCCCTCGAGGAGCTCCCAGCCCAGGAAGACAGAACTGGATACAGACGTCCCTGGCCCCATGGAGTGAGGGCTGGGCTGGAGGGGATGGGGACGGGTTGGAGGGAGGCATAGGGAAGGGATCCTGGAGGAGGGGACATGGGTGCAAGGGCTTTGAAGCATGAGTAGGAGTGCTCTAAGAGTTCCTGGCAGATAGCACAGCCACTGCAAAGGTGGGAACACAATCAATTTATGACCTTGATAATCCTTCCAGCAACCCACAGCTGGAGCCGAGCATCTGGGGCGATGGGGCAGAAGGTGTGTTACCGCATCACCATCTTTGCCTCTGTGCGCCCGGAGAAGCCCACCTCGTGGTCCACGGTCTTGTCCACCTACCACTTTGGGGGCAATGGTGAGCGGCCCACACCCGCAGGGTGGTCTCCCCAGAGGACTGGGCAGTTGCCTTGGGGGTCAGGAGGAGGGAAAGAGCATTTAGAGGCACCCACTGTGCATCAGGCCCTGGTCAGAGAGTGGACATGCGCATGTCAGCTCAGCGGGCTCCTGAGACGCCGCGGGCGGCACTGCCCCACTTTATAGATGAGAGACTGAGGCTCCGAGAGGGGCAGTGAGGGCGCCGGAGCGGAGCAGCTGAGCTCCCTGGGCCCCGGGCGGCACGGGCTGGGCGAGCAGGAAGTGACCGAGGCCGCGCTGTGGTTGCAGCCTCAGGCGCCGGGAGCCCGCAGCACGTGTCGGTGACGCAGCTCAGCCGGGACTCGGTGGCTGTGGCCTGGACGCCGTCGCTGCTGAGCAGCTGCCCAGGCGTCCTGAAGGAGTACGTTGTGCGCTGCCGCGGCGAGGACGGCACCCGGCTCTCCGGTAGGTGGGGCGCGCGGGCCCCTGGGGAGGGAGGGCTCCAGGCCTGCGGGCCACCATGCTGCGTGAGCCTGGGCACCTCACTGCCCTCTCGGGGCCTTGGGTTTCCCACCCATAAGACAAGAGAGTTGGACTCAAGGGTCTTGACTGTTCCTTCCAGACTCCCAACGAGGGCCTGGTGGGCATCGGCCTGGGCTCCCGATGTGCCGGGCGCATGGATGGCAGCCCCTCAGGCGAACCAACAACTAGACCCCCGTGGAGTGGGGACTACGGTCTCTATTCCAAGATGGGGAAACTGAGGCCTGGAGAGAGAGTCACTTGCCCAAAGGTTGGGCGAGCCTGGGTCTGAGCTCAGACTGTGCCCCCTTCTGCCCCCGGGAGGAAGAGGCGAGAATGGACTGGGTGGGTCTCGCCAGGGCTGGAGCCCGCTGCCATTCCACACCCGGGCTTCACTGCTGCGGTCAGCGGCCTTGCAGCTGCCAGCCAGGCGGGGAGACCCCGGCGCCTCGCACAAGCCTGCGTGGATGCCCAGCGGGGTCGCTGCCTCGTCCGCGGAGGCAGAGCTGCAAGCAGCCCATTTGCCAAAAGTCAAATTGCTGAAGAGTAAAGCACCAAATGACCATTCAGCCAAATTTATCAGTTTCCCCCAAATTTCTTTCAAGGAATATTCCTCTTGAATAGAGACGAAGAGTATGGGTTTAGGGTTCTAGGAATTTTTTCTTTTTGATGACAGCCAACAACTGTATTCTTATCTGAGAGGATTTTTATGGAGGGCTTTATTGTGAAAGTTACCCAGTTCCACACACACTCACTGAGGTCTTCCTGTGTGCTGAGGATCCCGGGGAGCAACACAGACACAGTTCACACTGACTTGAACCCTGAAGACGGGAGGAGGCAAGGGAGGAAACCCTGCGGGGATCTGGGGAAGGGGTGAACCAAGCCGGGGGGGGGGGGGACCAGCAGTGCAAAGGCCCTGAGGTGGCACTGAGCCTGGCGCCTGGAGTGAGCACAGAGAAGAGAAGGCAGAAGTGGCTGGACGGGAGGAGGAGGGGTCAGAACTGAGAAAACGAGCACCATTCACTGAATGTGGTGATGAAGAATATTCCCCCAAATAAGCCGGAGGAGAGCTGCTGCATTGAGGGAAGAGCCTTCAGCAAAATGTCCGAGCTCCGCCCCACCCCCGGGCGGCCAGCACGGCCTGCGGGGAATAAGAGGGTCCCGGGACCCACGCTGCCTCCCTCCGCAGAGCTGCCCGTGAAGCCCACGGAGACCCAGGCCACCGTCGGCGGCCTGCGAGCTGGTGCAGCCTACACCGTGCAGGTGCGGGCGGACACCGGGACGCTGCGCGGGGCCTGGAGCGCACCCCAGCACTTCAGCATGGGTGAGTGGGGCAGAAGGTAGTTACCCAGCATGCACTGCCCCATCCATGTGCATCTGCGAGCAGCCCCGTCCTGCCCTTGTTCCTTCCTTCGTGGCTCCCCATCATAGCCATTGAGAAAGTCCTAGCCCGACCTGCTCCCACCTCCTTCACCAGCCTCGTCTCCTGCAGCTTTCCTTCATGAACCTTCTCTCACACTCCCGAGGCCTTGCCCATGCAGGCCCCATGCCTGTACTGTTTCTTCTCCCCTTTGTCAAACTCCTGTTCATCCTTCAAAACTCGGCTCAGAAGCCTCCTCCTCCAGGAAGCCTCGTGTGCTTTCCTCTGGGCACTACCCCTCACCCCAGTTTTGACTGACTTGCCTCCCAAGCCTGACGCCTTGGGAGTGGGTGGGGATGTCTGTCCCGCTCTGCCTCCCCCAGCCCCCCTCCTGCAGAGGGGGAAGGAGCAGGAAGACTGTTTGAGTGAATGAATGAACGAATGTGTCTCCCATCACAAAGGTGAGGATGCAGGCCCTGTTGTCTTGAGATGTGTAGCTGTGAGAGATTTGAAGACCAACTGACCCTTGTCCCTGTCAACGTCCCTGCCTGTCGTCCTTGCAGTGAAGTCTGATCCCAAGAGAACTAATGGGTCAGCCCTGGCCGGGGTGGGAGAGGAACAAGCCCAGGGCCAACACGCAGGTGCCTGAGCTGCAGTGTCTCGAGCACTCCTGGCGCCAGGCCTTTGTCCCACAGCCACTGGGCAGGGGGGTCCCAGGTCTCCCACTTCACAGACGAGGAAATGGAGACACAGAGGGGCCCAGGGTCAGCAGCGAGCTGACGGAGGGCCTGGCCCCCAGCTCCCCCTCCAGCGAGAGGCAGGTGCCCCTCCCCCAACCCAAGCTTCTCTCCCCCACAGAAGTTCAGGTTTCTGAGCTGGCTGATCTGTCTGTCCTCCTGGCGTCTCTGGGGAGCTTCGTGAGCATCCTCCTCCTGGGTGTCCTGGGGTACCTCGGCCTGAACAGGTAACTCCCACCGCTCACCAACGGGACCCATGATACCGATCGCAGTAACCGCTCACGCCAATTAGATGTTCGTGCCCACTTCACAGACGGTAAAACTGTGCCCAGGTGGTCAGGCTCAGGGCATCCAGCGGTGGGGCAGAGCTGGCAGTTGAACTCGGGTCTGTCAAATTTCTGCACCCCCTTCCCCCAATTTGTATCCTCGCTCCCTTTATAACCTAATAGAGATGAAAATATAAGTCAGAACAATTGAAAAGTAAGAACACACAGAAGCACTGCCCCTCTGACCAGCCTCCCTCTTCCCCAGGGCCGTACGGCACCTGTGCCCACCCCTGCCCACACCTGGTGCCAGCACTGCTGTTGAGTTCCCTGGCAGCCAGGGGAAGCAGGTAAGGGCTCCTTTTCTAATTCCAGGTTCTGTTTATTGGGTCCATACTCTGGGCCAGGGCTTTGCTGGGTAATGGCCATGCATTAGCTCATTTTATTCTCCCCTAGCCCACTGAGGCAGGGACTCCATACACCTGTCCTATTTTACAGATGGGCAAGCAGAGGCCCCAAGAGGAACTCCTATGGGTCATTTCCTGGCAGTGAAAACAGAATTCAAAGTGCCTTCAACAAAAAGGGAACCTGATTAAAAAAAAAAAAAATCCCAGGGTGGTGGGCTTCACGCATGGCTGGATCCAGGGACTAGGGATCCATCTCTGTGCTGCTGTCCTCCCTGCAGGCTTCTCTCCAGGCAGTTTCAGCCTTCCCCCAGTGGAAGCAGGGTGTCCATTTTCCCGATTAACTGGAGCAAAAGTCTCAAGGATATCACTGATGGGCCCCGCTTGGGTCACATGCCCATCCCTAAGCCTGTCCCTGGAACCAGGGGGCTGGAGTGCTCTGATTGGCGGGGCCAGGATCACATTCCCATCCTAGAGCTGGGATGGGGCTAGTGCCCTGCCCATTCACATCAACTATGAGAAGATGAGGGGCAATTTCCCAAAGACAAATGGGGGACCCTTCCAATTGATCCTCGAATTGTTCTCAGGACTTAAGAGAATTTAGCCAGCAAGGACCTGGCCCACCCCATCCTGTGTGGATGGGAACTGGGGCCCTGCTCACAGCCTCGGCCCCGTTCTCCTTTTCCAGGCCTGGCAGTGGATCAGCCTGGCAGACTTTCCGGAGGAAGAGTCCCCGAAAGAGGTCCTGGTGGTGAACGTGTCGTGGGACAAAGGTGAGGGGACTGACCTGGACATACCCGAGCCCCTCGAGAAGATGACGCTGCCTCGGAGTGTTCCTGAGCCGGCCCTGGACACAGCGCTGCCCTCGGAGGACAGCAGACAGGCGCCAGAACACCTGGAGGCCAGGGCCCTGGGGCCTGGAGGGGAGGACGGCCTGGAGGGCAGCCCTGCCCTGGCGGCTGGACTCCCGCTGCTCCTGGGGGATCTGATGCAGAGCCCCAGGTTCCGTGACCCTGGGCACGGGGGCCTGGAGGCCTGAGGGAGGAACGGGAACTTCCACCTCAGCTTACGGACAGGAAGACCTCTGACTGCAATCCAGACGGCTGGTTATTGAGTGCTTATTGGATACCCAGCTGTTCCATCCAGACACTCGCATGACATCCTGAGTCCCCACAACCACTTTGAGAGGTCACAGCTGTTCTGTCTTACAGATGTGACCACGGAGGCTCAGAGAGGGCAAGTGGCTAGCCTGTAGCCACACAGCATGGACAGGAGTCAAACCCGGGCCAAGGGACCTGGACCCCATTTTCACCCCCAGGCTCTGGTGCCACTGCCCCTCCTCCCCCCACCTATTCTGTCCTGCACCTATAGTGACATGTCGTGTGGTGGGAACTCTAGAAACCGCCATGAAACGGAAGCTGCTACACCCGGGCCCAGGCCCAGGCCTAACATCCATGGGGCAAGGACAAGCGCTGTCATTGGCCTGTTTGGGGGTGGAATAGACTAGAGGGGGCCCAAAGGGGGCTCAGGCTGACCCTAGGGCCCTGGACTGGAGCTCCGGGCCCAGGAGCACTGTGGGGGGAGTCTGGGCGCCGAGCTGCAGGCTGCACCGCAGGGTCTAGGCCCGGATCTAGGCCGGGAAAGGAGAGGGTGCTCTGAGCACTTGGGGGGAGGCTTCTCCCCTGTAAAGGGGGGGTGTGATAAAGTTGACCTCGCCGAGCTGTTGGGGGTCTAAGGCTTACTAAGCGAGCCTCCCGTGGGGGCCTTCCCCTGGCCGGAGCCTGAGCGGCCATTCCTTCATTGCACGCATTGATCCGTCTCGCCTCGGGGCGCCGCCAGGAGCAGCGGTGCGAGGGACAGAACGGGTGGGCCCCTCGGGGCTGCGGAGGCGAGACTGGGCAGCGGCGCTGGCCCGACGGCGGGGGCGGTCCCGGGGTCGCTGCGCCCCCAGTCCTCCGCCTGGCGCTGCGCAGCCGGACCCGTGCCCCGCGTGCGCGCCGAGTCCGCTCCCCCCCTGCCCGCGGCGCGTCGCCGGCCCGCCCGTGGCCGCCAGGTGGCGGCGGCGCCTCCCCCTCCCACCGAGTTTGCCCCGCAGACGTTTCCGGTTCTAGGCGCGGGCGGCGCAGGCGAGGCCCCGGGCGCGAGCGGCCCGCCCCGGCCTCGGGGCTCGGCTTCCCTGCGTGCGTCTGGAGGGCCGAGTGCGCCGCTGCTCTCGTGTGCTCACGCCTCGCCGCCACCAGACCTGCCCTCCCTTGGAGACGGGTCACCTCGTTCCTTCCGGCCGGGCTCCAGCCTGGGGAGGAGGCCTGGACGACGGCAGGGCCAGGGGGACAGACAGGAGGGGGTGCTGGGCCAGCGGCCTCACGGGAAAGACCAGAATGACCAGACCCGCTGGGGCTCAGAGCTACCCGCCTCAATTCCAGATTCTGCCCCCACCGTCACAGTGGAGCCTCCACGGAGCGAAATGCTTGCAGGCAGGCTGTCTTGGGCCCACCCAGAAGCACAGGACTCAGTCTGGTGACCCCTGGAGTTGGCCGAAAACTCACCCCCAGGCACAGCCATCTGGATCAAGTAAGAGTTAGACCTTCCCTGAGCTCCGCCTGGAGCTCCTGCTGAAGTGAATGGGGAAAATGGACACCCTGCTTCCACTCGCGGAAGACTGAGCCTGCCTGGGGAGAAGCCTGCAGGGAGGACAGCAGCACAGAGAAATGGATCCCTAGTCCCTGGATCCAGCCATGCCTGAAGCCCACCACCCTGGGGATTTTTATTTATTTATTTAAAAATCAGGTTCCGTTTTTGTTGAAGCCCCTATGAGTTCTGTTTCTGCTGCTAGGAAACGACCCAGAGGGGTTCCTCTCAGGGCCTTTGCTAGCCCATCTGTAAAATAGAAAGGAGTTCAGAGCACTGGTGTGGGGTCCCTACCTCAGTGGATTGAGCAACCTGCTTAGCAGAGCCCTGGTCCAGTGATATTGAGCACCTGCTGTGTACTCACTATGCTGGGGCTCCTCTGAGTGTAGCTCCCTCAGCTCCTCCCAGCAGCTCCAGGAGTCAGGACTGTGGTAGACTCCATTTCATAGCTTTGTTCATTTTGTTGATTTGGAAAGTCAGTGTTGAGCGCCTACTGTATACCAAGCCCTGTCCCACACAGGTCAGGATCAGTCCCATCATAAGGGGCACCTGGTCGGGTGGGGACGGCAGACGCTAATCTAACCGTCACACGGAGAGTTATAATAAACCTGGGAGAGTGACAGGTGAAAGTGTGAAGAACTGGGTGAGGGAGGGCTTCAAGAGGTGGTGCTGGGGCCAAGACTGAAGAGAGGCGAGAACCGCAGAGCAAAGGCCCTGAGGCAGGTGTGGTTGGTGGGGAGTGGGTGAGGGGGGTAGAGTCAAGCCTGGGGATCTGGGGGCCTCTGGGTTTTGTTCTTAGTCTGCGGGGAGGGGGGTGTCCTGGAGCAGGAGAGTGGAGACCTGACCTATGAGTTGTTTGCTCCTCCTTCCTGCTTTGGCTCAGCCCTGCTGGCGTTCGGGTTCCGGTCTGTAAAATGGGTACGGTGGCCTCTCCTGGTCTGACCCCTCTTCACCATGGCTCCTGCAAGAGTCGGGAAGCATCTCTCCGTCAGGTAGAGAGGCTGCCTCAGTTTACCTCCCCAGATACCTCCCCCTCTGTCCAGTGGCCTCTGGGTTTGGTCAGAAAAAGATGTTATCTCTGCCTCTGCCCTTGAGCCAGGATGGGGCTGGGGTATCAGGGGCCTCCCGGGACGTGGGCTGCAGGAAAGACGCAGAGCAGCCCTGGCCTGGCTTCTCCACGCCCTGCGGACGCCCAGCCCTGGCAGGGAGGCCCTTCCCACCTGTGCGCCTTTGTCCCTCCTCCTCTTCTTTTTGTTTTTGATATATTCACATACCACACAATTCACCTTTTTAAAGTGCACAATTCAGTGGCCTTTAGCACATCCACAATGTTGTGCAACCACCACCTCTATCTAGTTCTGGAACATTTCCGTCATCCCCGGCCCCCCGCCTCCCCCAGCCCCTGGCACCCGCTAATCTGCTTCTGTCTCTGTGGATTTGCCTCTTCTGGACGGGTCATATAAATGGGATCATACACTCTTTGGCCTTTTGTGTCTGTTCTTTTGTGAGGGAAACTCAGGATAACATTTTCGAGGTTCGTCCACGTTGTGGCGTGTACCAGAGCTTCATTCCTGTTCAGAGCTGAGTGCTGTCTGCTGTGTGGATGCATTCCTATTTGTGTATCCTTCATCCACTGATGTACATGTGGGTTGTTTCCGCCTTTTGGCCGCTGTGAACAGTGCTGCTGTGGACATTGTGTTCAAGCTGTGGTGTCAACGCCTGTTTTCAAATCTCCAGTCTCCCCCAGGAGTGGCGTTGCTGGTCACGGGGTCATTCTTTGTTTACCTTCCTGAGGAGCCGCCGGACTGTTTCCACGGCGGCTGCGCTGTGCGCGCCGTCGGCCCGGGGCGAGGGTGCCCGTCTCCCCCTCCCCGAGCCCCCTGTCCCGGGCTGAGAGGGGGTCTGCCTGCGCGCCGACGGGCGTCTCCCTGATGACTGATGCCGCCGCGGAGCACCTTTGCAGGGGCGTGTCGGCCATGTGTGTATCTTCCTTGGAGAACTGTCCATCCGGCCCTTTGCTCATTTCTCATTGGGTTATTTATCTTTTCATTATAGGGTTGTAAGAGTTCTTTATCTGTGCTGCCTGTGAGTCCCTTGTCAGATACAGGATTTGCAAATATTTTCTCCCATTCTGTGGGCTGTCTTTTCAGTTGTGTGTCCTTTGTGGAAGAAGTTTTAAATTTGATGGAGTCCTGTTTCTGTATTTTCTTTTGGTTGCTGTGCATTATGTCAGGTCTTAGAATTCTCCTCGTCTTGGGGGCCCCCTCTGCAGCCCCGCTCCGCATCCTCCCGCCCCCCAGCCTCTCCCTCTGGCCCCCCGGACCCCCGCCCCCGCTTGGGGGTGGGGCCTGTGCAGCCCGCTCTGCCCCACCGGAGGCCCCGGGCCGAGCGCACCGAGTTGCCGGCCCCCCGGCCGCACAGGCGGGGTGACCGAGACTCGGGGGCGCGTCCCGGACCCGCCTGGTCCCCGTGTTGGGGCCACGGCGGAGGTCGCGCCCGGCCTCTCCCCGCCCGGCCTGGAGCGCCTCCTGGCTCGCGTCCCGCCCGCCCGGGCCGACCCTGCCCGGCCGCCACCGCCTGCTCTCCGTGCCGGTTTCTGCCAGACCCTGCGCCCCGGAGAAGGGAAGAAAAACACCCTCGGGGCCGGCTGGGGGGAGGGGCAGGTCTCCAAGGTGCTTTCGGGCTGGGGGGTTGGGGAGGTCACTCGGTTTCGGGTTGGGGGCCGTGGGTCACACAGTCGGTGGACAAGCGTCTCACAGACCCGGGCCAAGTCCTGGCTCTGTCTCCAGGTAGCCGTGCAGTTTCCTAGCCTCGACCTCCCTGCCGGTGAAATGGGGGTAGTTAACCCTCCTCGCGGTTGTGGCAGGTGGAGGGAGGGGGCTGGGGAGGAGCCGCTGCTGACAGCGTCCTCCACGAGGATGAGTCACGGTTTGCTCAAGAATACAGAGATCTCTTCTGGGGGGTGGCGGGAAGGGCTCGTGCCCAGCTGACTGGGGGCTGGTCTTGCACCCCAGCATCCCACGATGTGCTAGGTGGGGGACTGTGTCTGCCCCCACTGCCCTCCTCCCTCTCTCTCTGTCTCTGTCTCTGGCTGTCCCTGTCTCTCCCTCAACTCCGCTCCGGACCTCCCAGACCTGCCCTGCACCAGCCCGATCAGCCCAGGTGTGGCCAGTGTCTCTGTCAGGGCCTCCCACAAGCCCCCCATCTAATCTCCCCCCACCGCCCCCGCTGTGGCCTCAGCGGGCTCCAGGCTGCCCCGGGCCCTCACCTGCTGCCTGAAGAGCAGACCCCCTAAGAAGCCCTCTCTGACCCTGAAGCCCAGCAGCTCAGCGCCCACACTCTAGAGACTCCAGGCCCCCCCACTCTGCCTGTTTTAGGTGGGGAGACCGAGGCCTGTATCGTGAAGAGGCTCGTCCACAGCCTTCAGCCACAGTGGCTTCACTGGTCACCCTGGTCCAGCCACGGGGGCTCTGGGGCCCTCAGGCTTCCCTCCAGTCTGGGCCTGGGCCTGCCCCATAAACAGCCAGCACAGCCCGTTCCACCCAGACGGGCTGGGTGGTGACACTCCCACCTCCTGGAGCTGGTTTCCCCGTGGCCCGTCTGGCGGGTGGCCTGGCCCGTGTCCTAGCGGCATCGGCAGCTGTCTGGAGCCAGCCAGGAATGGGGACCGGAGGATGGGGTCTGAGGCGGGGTCAGGAAGCCCCCAGCGTCTCCATCCTCTCTGGCCTGCATCGTGGGTAGGGGCAGGGAGGGAGCCACTGGCCTTCTCAGGCTGAGGGTCCCTTCCTCAGGAAGCCCCCCACCTCCCAGACGCCTGGGGACCCCCAGCTCTGGGCGCCTCCCTCTGGCGCGGCCGCACCACTACAGAACTGGGCGTATCTGTTGGGCCTGGACCCTCCCAAGCTGGGGCCGAGGCACAGCTCCGCCTGACGGTGGCCGGGAATGAGCGAGCAGATGCGTGAGACGCGTCCCAGAACCGCAGAAACGAAAGCCCGAAAATCCAAACCCAAACTAGCACAGCCAGGGCTCCCGCCACAGCCCCGTCTGAAGCCGGGAACCGAATAATCCATCCAGGGTGGGACGTCTCGTGACACGCGTCCCCCGGCAGAGTGCGGTCTCCGGAACAGGGTCTGGAGCCTGACGTCCTGGGTCGAATCCCACCTCTGCCCCTCATCGACCTGAACGGCTGCTTGCCCTCTCTGAGCCTCAGTTCCCCTGTGTGTAAAACAGGGCTGGTGCCGCGTCTCAGGTTGCTGGGGAGGAGGTGACTGTGTGCAGCGGCTCAGGCCGCCGTCGGCTGTGAGTGATGAGTGTCTGCCCAGCTCGGACAAGCACTGGAGTTGTAGAGAGAAAGTCAAAGAGGGCGACAGAGGATGGGGGGCGCGTCAGGAGGAAGCCCACCGCCCTGGCCACCTCTTAACTTCCCTCCCATCCCTTTCAGCCTCTCCTTTATGCAGATCTCTCTGCCCCCAGAGCCTCAGTTTCTCCCCCTGTGATATGGGATCAAAGGCATCCTTGACTGTCTTCATCCATCCCCTGCCACGTCCACCAGCGAAATTGCTCCCGAATCCGCCCCCTTCTCACCAACTGGTCCAGCCCCGTCCTCGATCCCTGGGACCAGCACAGGCCCTGCCTTCCTGGTCTCCTCGCTTCTGCTCTCATCTCCTGTAGACTCTTCCCTCCCTCTCTCCAGAACCCTCTATGGCTCCCATTTCCCTCAGGGTAAAAGTCCAAGTCCTCCTCTGGCCACAAGGCCCTGCTGGTCTTGCTGCTCCCAATTCCTTCCCCGCATTACTCTGTTCAGGCCACAACAGCCTCCTCAGAGCTTCTCCAAGTCAGGCATTCTCCTGCCTCAGGGCCTTTGCACAGGCTGTGCCTCCGTCTCGGACTGTCTTCCCCTCACACATGCCACTTCTTCCTCTCCTGCCATCGGAGTCTGTATTTTGTTCTCAGCAGTGTCGAATCAGTGTGCTCACAGATAATCACAGTCATAGTCAGAGTCACTCACCAGGCGCCTGCTATGTGCCAGGCCCTGGGCTGGGGTTGGGGACAGTTGAGACATATCCTTGCTCTTGTGGGACTCGTGGTCTAGGGGCGGGGGGGAGGTGGACAGTATGAATAAAGTGGGACACAGGGCCAGTCGTGGCAGAGGGAGGGTCTTTCCAGATCAGGCAGCCATGGAGGGCATCCTGGAGGAGGTGGCTGGGGCTGAGGCCCTGAGCTGGGGATGGGCTTGTTTGTTTGCGAGGAGGCGGTGTGGGGAGATGATGTGGGGTGGGCAGCAGAGCTGGGCCTCCTGGCGCCTTCGGGGCCCCAGAGAGAGGGGCGCTGGTTTTCACTTAAGAGCGACGGGGCATCCTGGGAGGGTCTCAAGGCGGGTGTTAGGATGTGATTCATGTCTCTCAAAGGAGAGATGGGACCCCATCACTGGTTCACAGATGGAGAAACTGAGGCTCAGAGAGGTGAAGTCACTCACCCAGCAGCCCGGAACCCAATCTCTGCAGCGGGGACCCTGCAGTTGCCTCCCCCACCAGGTGCAGATGTGGAAACTGAGGCACAGAGAGGTGCTCTCACTCCCCCAGGTCCCCTGGGAATGGCGTCAGTGTCCTCCAGGCCCCCTGCGCTCCCCCCTGGGGCCTCCCTGGGGACTCGTTCACTGGGAGGAAACAGCGGCTGGTTTCTCAAGCGGGTGGCCAAAGCCACAGGCCAGGGTTTCTGTTTGCAAATAGCGTCCGGCTCCAGCCGCCTGCTGCAGCCCCGGTTTGCTCGCTGCCGCCTTGGGGACGGGTATCCGTGCGTAAGAGGAAACAGATGACCTGCCAGCATGGAGGAGGGGGCGCCCGGGCCCGAGGGTGGCCAAGGTCCTGGGGAGGGGCTGCACCGAGCCTTCATCCCACTTAGTTGTCATCACTCATTCAATCAACTCCACGCTTTGCTGGATTAGCATATTTTATTTTCCCCGTGAGCATATATGGAGTGCTTACTGTGTACCAGGCTGTGTACCAGCTCATTACTCATCCCAACAGTCCTATAAGGCAATGTGTGAGTGTCACAGGGCTGCTGTAACAAATGACCACAGACCTCGTGCTTAAAACAGTGCAAATTTCTTCTCTCCCAGTTCAGGGGGCAGAAGTCGGAAATCAAAGTGGTGACAGCTTGGCTCCTTCCGGAGGCTCTGAGGGAGGATCCAGCCCAGGCTTCTCTCCCGGCGTCTGGGGGCTGCCAGAAGGCTGCTAGCCTGTTGATGCTGTCACTTGGCTGGTGACAGCATCACCCTGGGCTCTGCCTCTGTCGTCACACAGCCGTCTTCTGCTTTCTGTCTCTCGTAAGAACGCCTGTTGTTGGGTTTGGGGTTTCCCTCACCCACGATGATCTTCTCAAGATGGTAACTAATTACATCTGCAGTCACCCCTTAAGGTCACATTCTAAGGTTCTGGGTTGACATATCTTTTGGGGGCCAGGATTCAGCTCCCCCAGGCAGGTATTATCAGCGCTGCTTTACAGGCCAGGAAACAGGGGCAGAGAGATCTGTCTGGAGCCCATTTTTCACGCCTCACTGTCTGCCGGTGGGCCAGGTCCTCGCCAGGAGCTGGGGACACGGGGGATCAGGAATTGCAGCATCAGGGATGTGGCCTTGACTCTCGGGCTGACGGCTGTTCCGTGTGTCAGGCCTTATGATCTCAGGACCGAGGGTCTCCTGAGGTGGGCTAAACAGTGTCCTCCAGACAGCGTGTCCACTCGGAGCCTGTGACTTCGGCCTTATTTAGAAATAGGGTCTTTTTTTACCCCAAAGCCCCAGTGCATAGTTGTGTATCCTAGTTGTAGGTCTTTCTAGCTCTTCTATGTGGGATGCCGCCTCAGCGTGGCTTGATGAGCGGTGCGTAGGTCCGCGCCCCAGATCCAAACCGTCAAACCCCGGGCTGCCCAAGTGGAGCGCTCGAACTTAACCGCTGTGCCACGGGGCTGGCCCCAGGAAATAGGGTCTTTGCAGATGTAATTAAGGTCAGGCTCTCGAGATGAGATCCTCCTGGATTAGGATGGGCCCTGAATCCAATGATGGCGTCCTTATAAGAGGAGAGAAAGGAGAAGAAGATCTGAGACAGAGGAGAAGACCGTGTGACCATGGAAGCAGAGGCTGGAGGGATGCTGCTGTAAGTCAAGGAATGCTAAGGGGTGCCGGCGTCCCGCAGAAGCTGGGAGAGGCCTGGGGCGGGTTCCTCCTCAGAGCCTCCAGAGGAGCCAGCCCCGCCCACCCCTGATCTCAGACTCCTGGCCTCCTGACTGTGAGAGAAGTTTCTGTTGTTTTAAGTGCCCTGGTTCACAGCAGCCCCAGGACACTCCTCCTCTTCCTCGTATCCCAGATCGTGACCCCCCCCCCAAAGGTACCCCAGCTCTGAGGGGGCAACGCCCACACCCGGGCCCTGTGGCCTGGAGTCGGGAGCATGCCTTTCTCTTCTGGGCGTTTCAGGGAGATGTGGACTCTGACTTGCTCAGAAATTCCAGATGTTTTTCCAAAGTGTTGGAACCATTCACCCTCCCCAGCCATGTGTGAGTCTCTCATGAATCTTCCATTGGGAAACCCTTGGTCTTGTTGGACTATGTAGCTTTGGCCAATCAAATGGCACCTCGTTGGTGTTTTGATCTGCAGCTTCCTGATCTCCGATTGATGCTGAACGTCTGCGGCCCTCACATCGCCTCCCCTGAGTTCCTCCTGCCCTCGGTGAGGAGCTGGAGCTCTCTGTGTGTGTGCGGTACTAGTCCTGCCGTGGAGCGCACCGCAGACACCTCCGCAGCCCGTGGCTTGTGCATTCGCTTTCTTCACGGTGCCTGCTGATGAATGCCGTGTCCTAACCCTCATGTGTGCAGACTGATGGATCTTTTCTTACGTGGACTTGCCTGCTAGCTCTTGTTCCAGAAGTCTCTCCTTACCCCAGGTCTCCTACAGCTTCTGCTAAGGCTTGCAGGCATTATTTTATTTCTGCACACACCTCCTTCACCCACATGTGGTTGAGTTTTGTGTATGGTGTGGTGTAGGGATCCAGTTAATTGTTTTCAACATGGCCTCTCACTTCCCAGATCCTTTATTGAATAGTCTCTCTTTCTCGTTCCTGGGACAGACTCTCTCCATCTTGGAGCAAAATTCCTGAGCTGCATCAGGTGTCTGTGGGCATTTAATTCCAATCTATTGGTCAACCTGTCTCTCCCTGTGTCCGTCTGCCTCTGACTCAATCACAGGCTCGTAACGGGCCTCTCTGGGGGACGGGAAGCACCGCCCTGCTCTCCTGCAGAAGATCCTGGCTATTTGCAACCCTCTGCTCCTCCAGGTAAAACTTTAACTATCGTCTCAAGTGCCGGGGAACAAAAACTCTGTGGTGACTTTGATTGGGATTGTGCTAAAACCTCAGAGGGGAGCATCAGTGTCTTTTGAGCCTCAGCCTCTCTGTCCATGAATATAGTACATCCACCGTCCCCACTGCTTCCTTAGTATCTCTTCACAAGCCGTGTCTGTTTCCCTGAAGGTTGAGAGCACCGTCTGCTTCATTCAGTCCTCTCTCCCAGTGCGGCTGATCTGCCGTGTCACCAGGCCGTTCCTTCCCCGCTGCCTTCCTGATTCCACTACACGGTTGTTTGCTGAGGATTTTGGATATCCCTGCTTGTTCTGGGACGTGGGGCAAGTGTACTGTAAGCTCCTAGTCCGTCTGTCCTCCTGTTCCCACTCCTGGTGGAGGCCACCCTTCAGAGATTTCTCCTGGTGCAATGATGGGTTTCTCCAGATCTGGTCATTTGGATTCCAGCCATTTGCACAGGGATATCAGTAATAAGGCCAGCCCCAGAGCCCCAGTCTCAGGGACTGGGATGAGCCCAAGTCTCCTAAAACCTCAGGCCGTCACCTCTCACTCCCCCTCACTTTCCCCAGCATCTCCACAGGGGGGCCCTCGGTGTATTGCCAGTGCCCCCCGGGGGTCACTGCCCGTCATTCTGGCCTCGGTGCCGGCAGGTGTGGGGTGTGCCCTCGTGTGCCCGCAAATGCAGGGGGATGCCAAGAGCAGAATTCCCAGCCACCCCTCGAGACCGCTGGCGCCTGTGTCTCAGGCCAGGGGCCTTCTCCGGAGTTTTTGGGCCACCCCCACCCTGGCGCTTCCGGCATCTCCAGAAAGAGCTGAGATTTCCCTCCATCAGGACATCAGGCCTGGGACCGGCCGGAGCCCAGAGGTCATTTTAAGAGGCTTTGTGTCATGGAAAATTTCAAACATGCCCTGCAGTCAAGAACCCACCGTGTCCCACAGGCTGCCCCAGATTCACACGACCCAGGCGGCCCTGACTCCGTTCCCACCACACCCACCCCCCTCGACCTTGCTAGGATCCTGCTGACCCCAGGGTCACGGGATTCTCACAGGACAAGCCCAGTGCCAAAGCCAGAATTGCCCCTGAAACCCATGGGGAACTAGGGTCCCTTTCATTCCTCACCCCCAGGCTTCGGGGTCGTCCCTGCACCTCCCCAGCCTCAGGGCCTTGGCAACTCTGGGCCTCAGTTTCCCCATGTGTATGTAGGAGGGGCACCCATCTGTTCGAGGGCCACGGGCCAGACCTGGGGGGTAAGATTAGCGGCCCAGGAGCTCTCTCTGTCTCCTCCTGTCTCTCGTCCTGTCTCTCTCTCTGTCTCTTTCCCTCTCTGTGTCTGTCTCTCTGTCTCTCCCTGTGTCTCTGTATCTCCCTGTGTCCCTCCCTGTCTCTCCCCCCTCTTTCTCCTGTCTCTCTCTGTCTCCTGCCATCTGTCTGAGCCTCTCACGGGTGGATTGGTCCCCTGTGCGACCCCTGCATCTACCCCAGGGCCTCCAGTCTGAGGAGGATGAGCTGTTGAACCTCCAGTGAATGGTTGACAGGCTGGACTTTTAGATGAGGCCGAAGTTGCAGACGCTGGGCCCTGCCTTGATCCGGTGAACCTCCTCTCCCAGGGCCACATTGCTGAGTCCCCAAAGCGGCCCCCCAGGCATCCTTCTGAGGCCACGAGCTCCCCCACTGGTCACCCTGAGTCCAACTTCCCTGTGACTCCAGGATCTCAAGACACTGGCCTGGGCTCTTCACCACCCCCCAGATGGTTCTAGAATAGAAGCAGCCCCACGACTAGACCTTGTCAAGGGGCAGCCGTGCGCTGGGGTGTGGCCAGAATGGTGCTGCCACCTCGTTGGGGTGGCCCCGGCCATGCAGGGACGCCTCCCGGCCTGGAGGTCAGCAACCTGAGGGCATTCAGACCATGGCGAGATGTGCCATCCGTCCTGTCCAGCGACTTCCATCAGCCAAACAGGTAATGGCGGCTGGGAGACAAAAGATATGCAGTCCACCCCAGGATTTGCTTATCCCACCCGGTGACACCTTCTGCACCACCCCCACCCACCCGTCTCCACTGCACAGATGGGGAAACTGAGGCAGCATCTCAGCATGCATCGCCGCGACAGCTGTGGCGGCTCCATTTCTAAATTGACTGCCTTTTCCCCTTTTTTCTGTGTTTGTATAATGGTGTGCTCACCTATATTTCACGAACACTTCGTATTTAGTGTGTTAACATTGACACCCGTTTACGATACAGATGTGTTAACGTTTTAAAGTGAGAACGAGAATGTTCCCAGGCTTGTCTGGACAGCTAGACTCTGTAGTAAGGTACGGGTCACTTCCCGTCCTTCCGGAACGGCCACTAGTTGCAGGAGTTTCCCGAACAGAAGACTTTGTATAAAACGTTTGGGTTTTTCTCTTACGTTGCCTTTTTTCAAGTCTTGAAATAAAACATCTGGTGACTGTTTTAAAGGTTGAGCTGGTGAAGGTACGGCTCGCAGACGACAGAGTGCAGTTGGAAGAGTTTGACAAATGCGTAGAGTTCTGGAACCATCCATCTGGAGATACTATTTCCATCACCCAAAAAGGCCCATGGGGCCCTTTGAGCCAGTCCCTCCCCACCCCAGGTAAACAGTAGGAGTGAAGACTGGAGGAGCACGCCTGTCTTTGCCGACTGCATACGGTGAGTTAGAGAGTCACAGACTCAGCCCGTGCCGCCACAGTCTTTTGGGGTCTGCCCACGGCCGCTGCAGTGGCCACAGTCCCATTTCACAGCCGGTGCCACTGAGACCAGGGACGAACGGCCCCGCAGGTCCACTGGCCCGGGTTCTGGCCCTGGGCGCTGGCCTCCATCCTCTCACCTCAGAAGTGAGGATGGGTATCGCAATACTAAATGCTTGTGTCCTCCCAAAATTCGTAAATGGGAAGCCCTGAGCCCCGGTGTGCGGTGTTAGGCGGCGGGCCTTTGGGAGGCGATGAGGTCGTGAGGGTGGAGCCCCATGGGGGGTCGGTGCCCTGACAAGAAGAGACGCTGAGAGCTGGCATCAGCTCTGCTCTCCGCCCGAGGAGAGAGCGGGAGGGCGGCCGTCTGCAGAGCAGGCGGGGGCCCCTCATGGGACGCGGGTCCGTCGGCGCCGTGATCTCGGCCGGCAGCCCCCAGGACTGTGGGAAACACACGTCCGATGTTGAAGCCGCCCAGTCTGTGGCATTTTGTTGCAGCAGCCCGGGGTGACCACAACCCGCCGCATCCCGGGCTCAGCACAAGTTCTCAGCCGGCAGCTTCGTCCTCCTGAGCCTCAGTTTCCCTCTCTGTAAGATGGGGATACCTGTGGAAGCGGCTGGTGAGGCTCTGTGGCTGTGAAAGGGTCTCTCCCGGCAAGGCCCGGCTGGGCCCGCGTAGGCACCAGCGGCGTTTGTTACTGTGGTTGCTGTTGCCCCCAGCCCAGCCCTGGTTCTCAGTCCCGGGAGTTCCCCGCTGGGCGTCCTGAAGCTCTTCTCGCTGCCTCCCGACCCCACACAGCAGCCTGTGGCCCTGTCCTTCTCCTCCCGCTTGGGGTCCCTTGAGGTGGCCACGGCCACGTGGGGGACGAGGGTGCACCCAGCAGGCAGGCAGCTGGGGAAGTTCCCGGGCGGAGGCGGCCGGGTGCTGTTCGTCTTGCCCCGCCCGATGAGGCTGTGTCGGGGCTTTCATCCTTCCCCGTGGGCAGTCGAGGACACAGCATCCTGCCAGAATTGCCAGGCACCCCGGCCATCCCAAACTTAGCCTTCTCAGCTACCTGCTGGAGCCTGCAAATGGTCAAGGGGAGCTGGGGTGGCACGAAGACAGCACCTGAAATCATCACATTCCCTCCCACCCCAGGACCTTTGCATATGCTGTGCCCCCTACCTGGAACTCTCTGTTCCCTGTTTGTACATACAAATCTCCTCCTCCAAGTCTCCATCAGGTGTCACTTCCTTCAGAAAGCCCTCCTGGACCCACGCTGGGGGTCCTAGCACTTGGAGTCTCCCTTTAGAAACCCTTTCCAAGGTGTAATTTTGCATTTATGGTGATGACTGGATTAACCTCCATCTCCCTTGTTGATGGGGAGGGGAGCCCTGCGCAGGCAGGGACTGTGGTGCCTGGCATACAGTGAATATTCAATCAAGAGCGGTGGAATCAATCGTTGAATCCAGTAACTGTTTATCGAATCCCATCTTTCATTCATTCAACATCTCTTTGCTGAGCTCTGCGGGTGCTGGGAACATGCTGTGAATGGTGAAGCCCGGACCCTGCCCTCCTGTGGGACCCCTGCACCCCAGAGCCTCTTGCTGATGACGTTCTAGTGAAGCTCGTGAATAATGCCTCCCTTCTTGTCCCCAGGCCTGTTCTCCAGAGACAGATGAGGCGTTTGTGAGCCAGTCGGCAGGCTACCTCAGACCATCCTGTGGGCTCCTGGGAGACAGGGACTGACGGTCAGGGCTGGCCCCATCAGGCCCTTCTCTGTGCCTGGCCCAGGGTCCCCCTCAGGCTCTGCACAGCCTCGTGTGAGGGGCAGAGGCTTCATCACAGGGGTGCCAGAATTAGCAAATAAACATCTAGGCACCCAGTTAACTGTAAACAAGCAATAAACGTTGTTTCCTTGTAAGTATATCCCCAGTGTTGCATGGGATATGCTTATGCTACAGCCGCAGTCATTGCTAATTTGAAATTCAAAGTTAATGGAGTATCCTGTATTTTGTCTGGCAGCCCTGATCCGTCATTGGGCACATTTTACGGATAAAGGAGCAGAGGCTCAGAAGGGTTAAGTGATGTGTACAAGGTGGCACAGCCGGGGTTGGGCAGAGGGAGAATCCAAGCTGGACCAGGGGACCCACCGCCTTCAGCACTCAATTCCTGCCTCCAGGGAGCCTTGGGAGGGGAGTCCTGAGTGAGCCAGAGCCCAGCTCCGCCCGGTGCGGGAACCCTTTCCCCGCTCCCACCCCCGGTGCTGGAGGCCACGCGGGAGAGGGGTCCCACGACCGGGCCCCTGCAGACACCTGCAGAGGAGCCCGTCCCACCAGCAACTTGGGCTCAGGCATCCGGTTCCCAGTAAACAGCCAGACTCCTGTCACTGTAAACAGTGTCTAGAGTTGTCACAGCGCCCAAGTGGCAGCGTGACTGCCCTGTGACTAGATACCCCGCCGCCTGTCACTCGACACCTGGTAAACAGTGCTCTGAGGCCCAGCCTCAGCACCCCGCGGGTCGGTGTGGGCCGGGCAGGGGCCCGTCCCTGAGACCCGGTCCTGACAGCCCGGAGCCGTCAGTGCTGGCTGTCTTCTGACCCTTTGTGAACAGCGAGTCCTGGGACCCGCGATTTATCAATGGGAGACACGGTCGTCATCAGCCAGCTGCGTATTCCTCTGCTGGCGGCCTGGACTCTTCACCCGGGGTTCTGACACTTTGTAAACAAGGAGTCCTCTTACCAGCCAGGGCCTCATCCAGGACGGCTGGCCACGGCTCTGGTCACCACCCAGATGTGGCTTGCACACTCTTAAATGACTGAAACACACCAAGAGGAGAATATTTGGTGACTTGAAAACTACATGAAATTCCAATTTCAGTGTCCACAAATCAAGTTTCACGGGGACCCAGCCACGGCCACTCATCTGTGTGGCGTTTGCGGCTGCTTTCAAGTGCGCTGAGCAGTTGCAACTGTGTGGCCCACGAAGCCTCGAGTATTATCTTCTGGCCCTTTAGAGAAACGGTCTGTCCATTCCTGATCTAAGCTCTCAGGCAGTCCTGTTCCCTAGACTGCACGTAGTCTCCTGTTAGCAGGCAGTGGTTGCTGGTGTGCACACACTGTGCAGACACGGAGCCTGGTGGTCCCCAGTGTGCAAACACTGTGCACTGAGCATGGTGGTCCCCGGTGTGCATACACTCTGCCAACACTGAGCCCCGTGGTCCCTCGTGAGCACACACTGTGCAGACACTGAGCCCCGTGGTCCCCGGTGTGTACAGCCTGTGCAGACACTGTGTCACCTTACTTTGCAAGAGTCACATTTGGCCTGATGTGCTGAAGTGCTCGTTGTGGCTAATATTTGGTCTCTAACAACAGTTTTTGTGTCCTGAGACCGTGTCAACAGTTAATACTGGGAACCGCAACCAAGATGAGACCGAAGAGGGACTGAGAATTAGGCAAAGTGGACAGGAAGGATCTTGCCACACGTGGGCAGGACCTGGAACACTGAGCTAAGGAGCCGGCCTCTCTCCTGCGGGTGCCAGGGAGCGTGGCCAGTGTGTGCGCAGAGGAGGGCATGCTCAGCCTGGATGTGGGCACGGAGCCTCTCCTGACCCTGGATTTCCCATGCGTGCTGGGCACTGAGGTGGCCCAGATAAGGACCTTTCTTGGCCCGGCGCCTGGAGGGAAAAGGTGCTGTGGCTCACGAGGAGGGTTTCGTGGGAGTGGCCAGGGCATGAATAACTGGGCAGGGCCTTCTACTCCCACCAACACCCAGCCGGCTCTGGGGAGGAGTCAGCGGGGGTCTGGGGGCTGAGGTGAGGCTGGGAGACCCTACCTCGGGGGGCACGCTCTGGATCCCTGTGCTCTGGACACTCACCACGTTTCAGCTATGCCCTCCTGGAGCTCCCATCACAGGGGACGTGGAGGACGCCGTGAAGGCGCCGATACCTCGTCGTAATGACGACTTGTCAGGAACACAGGGAGGGGCTGAGAGAGAAGGGGCGGCTGTGGTCAGGGAGGCTCCGGGTCATGTGGAAGTGTCTTGCCTGTCCTTCTAAACTGCAGAGCTTGGCAGGTCCTGAGGGTGAGACAGCAGCAGAGGCATCTCCTGGGGGTCAGGCGTGGCAGCAGCACCTGGGCCAGCTCCAGAAAGTCAGCGTGTGGAAAAATGGCCTCGTGTTCCTCACTGGGTGATGCAGGCTCCTGAGAGACCTCAGCTCTGGCCTGTGTGAAGGGGACAGACATGGCCAGACACGAATGCCCCCAGTCCATGGGGTCAGGACTGAGTTGGAGAAAAGGGGTATGGGAGGTGGGGTTTTGAAGGATGAGTAGAAGTTTGCCAGCAACAGAAAGGCATCCCAGGAACACAACATGTAGGCAGCCCCATTTGGCCCCTGTGGCTGAGTGACCCCAGACTGGCCACAGCCCTCAGTTTTTTCTCCCACTTGATGTGGGCAATGACAAAGGCTCTGGGATCAGGCCAGCCCGGGTTCGAATCCAGATTTTTCCACTTTCTGGGTGACCCTGGGCAAGTGAGGCCATTCCAAGATTGGCCCCAGTTTACAGGAGGATAAACTGAGGCTTAAAGAGGAGGCCACCCATCCTGGGATGCAGAGGGATGTGGTCACATTGGGAGCTGGAGCATGGTCAGGACTCGGGGGAGAGGGGCAGCGGACAGTTGAGGAGAGCGGGAGGGGGTGACTCCCCCAAGGCCAGTATCCTGAAGCCTGAGAGATGGAGAGGTGTGGAGGGAAGAGTGGGGATGGCAGTGCAAAGGCCCTGAGGCAGGAACGTCTGGCAGCCTCCAGAACAGCAAGGAGGGAGGTGGGCCAGAAGCTGATGAGTGAAGGGCCATGGAGGGAGAGGAGGGCGGGGCGGTCCCGGGACCAGGCAGGACTCTGGGCCAGCAAGAGCCACAGGGGTTTGGAGCCGGAATTGGTGGAAGGTGGAGTGACCCGCAGCAGCTGACTCAGGGCTGGGGATCCAGGGCCCCGGGGCCGCCACACAGGATCCCATCTGGCAGACCGCGTCGGCACATGCCAGGACACCCCGGGGACACGCCGGCACCCCCTGCTGATGGCCACCGCGCCCAGCACCCAGACCCAGACGCGTAAACACACCAAGCGGCCCCCGTCGGCTTCTCGTAACGGCCGAGACTGTGACCCACCTCCCCACACCTAGAGGCCATGTGCACTCGCCTCTGGGCAACTGCACAGACACAGCCGGCACGCACACGTGCACCCCGGCAGCTCCGCCTCTCCCGGGCCGCCTGTGAACACACATGTGTGCGTGCCCCCCAGCACGCAGCACGTAGCACGCAGCGGCTCAGGAAGCGCTGCTGGGGCTCCCTCAAGAGCCGGCTTCCTGTTTTCAAAGAGGCTGGGAACTGCTGACAGAATGTTCTGGACGGACGGCCCTGGCTCTCCCCCACTGCCTCAGAGCTCCCCATGCAGCCCCGCAGACCCTGCACCCGCTCTGTCCCACAGTGAGGTCGGAGGAGGAAACAGGCTCAGAGAGGTGCTGCCAGCAGCCCAGGGTCACACAGGAAGGAAGCGGGGTGGGGGGAGTCCAGACCCCCAGCCCTGAGCTGCCTCCCCTGGAGCAGCGGCCTCGGCTGAGCCTTCACACCGGGACTCTCCCGCTTCTGCCCAGACGGCGGCCAGGCCCCTCCTGGCTCCCAGGCCTCTGGGGCCACTCCCTTGCAGCCCCAGGCTCCCGCCCAGGAATCCAATCCCCTGTTCACCACCCACCACGCCCATCCCACGCGTCCATGTCCCCAAAGGAAGGGCCACCTGCGTCACAAACATTAATGGGGCGTGGCCGCGTGGACACGTCCGGGCACACCCTGGCGTGGGGTCAGGTCCCGCGTCTGACCCACCTGCAGGCCGGAGGCCATGACTGCTCCCATTAATGGAGCAGACCCCGCCTCACCCTTAGGGGCTGGTGGCGGGGGGCACCCAGACAGGAGCAAATCAACAAGCACGTCTGCTCCAGACCAGCCATGGGGATGGCTGAGCACACGCCTGGCTCTGTCCTGCCTGCTGTGGTTGCACAGCTGTTCCCTCTGCCTGCAATGCTCTTCCGTAGCTCCCTGGTGGACTCCTCTTCAGCCATCAAAGCCCACCTCCGGTGTCCTCTCCTCCTGGAAGCCCTCCTGGGACCCTCCAGCTCCCATCCTTTCCTCTGGCTCCGGCCTGACTCCTTGGGGCTGGGGCTCTGTGGACCCCACCACAGTGTCCTCAGGACTCTGTTCCGCTGTCCTCTTTGTGGTGGCAAAGAGGGCCCCTATCATCACCTCCAGGGAGCCCCCAAACTCCCACAGTGATGGCCCAGCCAGAGTCACATGCCCATCCCTGGACCAGTCCCTGCATCTGTGGTGACAAAAGGCTCTGATGGGCCCCACCTCGTCATATGTCCACATCTGGAGCCAGGAAGTGGCCCTGGCTCCTTCTGCCCACCAAGAGGTGGCCAGGGAGACTCGATGCCCCTAAGACCCTTTTATCAAGGACTTCGGGGTCTCTGACGGCTGCATCCTGGCTGGAGGGCCTGGGCAAGTCAGTCAGCTGTTCTCTGCGCCTCAGTTTCCCCACCTCTGAGCTGGGCTCCGCAGGGCTGGAGTGTGGAGCACAGAGAGCCCAGCCAGGCGTGCCCCGCGCCCACCCTGCTGGGGCCCTGCTTGTCCCGTATGCCCCCCGTTTATTGTTCTCTGTGACCCCCTGGGACAAGTCTGCCGGGCGTGGCAGGCCCTGGTGGCCCCGACTGAGTCACCGCTTCCTCCCTGGCCCATGCCTGGCCGGTGCTTTCTGGGGACTTTCCTGGCTTCCCCGGACGTGAGCACGAGGTGAGGGCCGGCTCCGGGGAGGAGGCCGCGTGGACACGTCCGGGCACACCCTGGCGTGGGGTCAGGTCCCGCGTCTGACCCACCTGCAGGCCGGAGGCCATGACTGCTTCCCCCAGAGTCAGGGGACTCCCACGTGAGCACCTTGAGACCCTCAGCCAGGGCGGTCACCACTGTCACACTTGTGGGGACAGGTGTCAGCTACTTCACGCTGTGCACGAGGGGCTGCGTCAGCCGAGTCTCGGCCGCGTGTGCCTGAGGTCACTGGCCGGTTCCTGTGTGTGTGCACTCGCGTGCGTGTGCGTGTGCGTGTGTCCATCACGGCGGCCCCGTGTGTGGAGCCCAAGGGCAACCCAGCCCGCGCTGGAAAGGGTGCCCCCGGCAGAGAGAACTCCCCCGGCTGAGGCAGGAAGTCTGGGAGACTGCTGTGGGGTGCAGGGAACAGCAGGGGGCATGCGGAACAACAGGGAGGGGGGCACAGGGAACAGCAGGCAGTGCAGGGAACAGCAGGGGTCTCGGGGAACAGCAGGGGGCATGGGGAACAGCAGGGAGGGGGGCACAGGGAACAGCAGGCAGTGCAGGGAACAGCAGGGGGCTTGGGGAACAGCAGGGGGGGGCGTGGGGAACAGCGGGGGACGCAGGGGCAGGATGCCGTGGGGTCAGGGTAGGGCAGGCAGGCTGAGGGGCCGGGGTGCCGAGTGAGCCTGGGCAGCTCTGACAGAGCTGAGCTTTGACATCAATTCTAAAATATTCATCCATTGAGCCCCTGCTCTGTGTGCCTGGAGCAAGGGTAACAGCCACCCCCCATCCACAACCAAATAAATATATAATCTGGGGAGGGGCGAAGATCAGGAAGCAAATGTGTCAGGGCAGGGGTGGGAGAGCTGAGGGCACTCCAGCCTCGGGACAGGGAGAGCCTCCTGAGAAGGTGATGTGTGATCTGAGGCCTGCAGGGGGAGGTCCTGGGAGATCTGGGGAGAGGAGCTCCAGGTGGAAAGCACAGCAGGTGCAAAGGCCCTGAGGTGTGGATGAGCTGACAGAGGGGCCCCATTCAGGAAGATCTAAGCCCAGAGTTGGGAGGGGAGGCTTCAGGGGGCAGCGCTGGTGGGGAGCAGGGCCACAAGGACAGGCTGTCCTGTAACTGGAGCCCAGCAGGAATGCACCCCCTCCCACCCGCCCCCAGCGCTCCCTGCTCAGGACAGAATGTGCCGGGAGACGAGGCTGGCGGCTGCTGTGCCTGGTGGCTGGAGTGGGGTGGCCAGAGGATTCCTGAACAGCAGCCCAGCCAGGCTCCCTGCCAGCGAGGGCGGAAAACAAGCCGAGGGTGGCCTGCCTGCCTGTCACCCTGTGCCCCCACCTGGCCGGGCCAGGGCAGGAGACAGAGACGGTGAAAGACTCAGAGACTGAGAGAGACACAGAGCTGGTGACCAAGAGAGACGGTGAGCAAGAGACAGAGACAGAGAGATAGTGAGAGAGACGGAGACGCAGAGATGGTGAACCCGAGACAGAGACAGGGGAGCCAGAGACAATGAGAGCCAGTGACAGAGAAACAGTGAGCAAAGGAGACAGTGCGAAAGCAGCACGGAGGGGCAGAGCTAGGGAGACAAAGATGGTGCAAGTCAGAGACTGGGAGAGACAGAGACAGTATCGAGAGTCAGAGACCTGGTGTTTGCCTCCCTGAACGGGTGACAGGTCTGATTCTAGGGGGTACAAATGCCAGGTGGCGACACTCCCACCCCATCAGAATCTCCGTCCACACCAGAGTAGCAGGGAAATCCTCTCCAGTCATTCAGTCAGTCAACAACCCCCCTCATGCCCGAGATGCGCTAAGGCCAGGGACACAGCCCTGACCCAGCCCCGCCCTCAAAGGCTCAGACAAACAAGTGAATATCTAAATAAGAATTTCAGAGGGTGATGAGGGCTATGAAGACAACAGGACAGGGGGATGGGAGAGGGAGTCATAGGGGGTGGCGACTCCAGCCAGGAGGTTGGGGTGTCCTTGAAAAGCTGAGGCTAGGGGATAAAGAGGAGCTGGTCATAGGGAAGAGCCTTCAGCAGAGGGAACCACATGTGCAAAGTCACTGAGGTGGGAACGAGCTTAGGGTGTCTGAGCAGCAGCCAGAGACGGAGGGGGAGCTGGCAGCGGACGGGGTGGGACGTCGTAGGGGCCCGGGGAGGGGTGGGATTTTATTTGAGGAGAATATTTGGCTCCCCTCCTCTGGGCCCTACGTGCCCCGCTGTGCTCAGGGAGTTCCCTGAGTTCTGGACTGCCGAGCCACGCCGTCCTGGCTGTCATTTCTCTGGGCCAGAAACTCAGCCGCTTTTTGGGATCAGGTTCCCTGTAGTTGCAGACGCAGGAGTCCTGGGGACACGGGTGGCCTGTCCCCCAAGCTCGCCAGGGAGAAACTTTGTGAACTTTCCCCACATCTGCTGTTGCAATACACATCTTAGACTCTTCCCAGTTTGGAAACGCAGATCTTACATCTCGAACACCCAGGGTCACAGGGAACTCACCCCCTCCTGAGGCTGCCAATTTGGGGTCTAGGTGACTGTGCCATGGGAACCTCTCCCCTTGCCCGGCCCCAGAGATCTCCACGTCTGGTGGGCTTCAAGCCTGAGGCCAGGTGAGCTGCCCAGAGCAGACACTGCTGGTCAGGGGGCACTGAGTGGACCCCAGGACCGGGAGCAGCTGAAAATCAGGGCCTAAACTCAGGCCAGGGAGGGGCGTGATTGAGCCTGTGGAGGGGAGGTGTCCCAGAGTCTCAAATGAGGAAACTGAGGCTCAGAAGCAAGTGATCCGCCCAGAGTCACACAGAGAGCAAAGCCTGAACTCAGATCTCCCAGTGTCCAGCCCCTGGGTCCCCCTGCCCCCATCCCTGCCCCTCGGCCCTGCCAATGTCCAGCCCGACTGTCAGCTAACCTTTACCGCCTTGGGCCGCCAGGCGGGCAGGCTGGGCCTTCAGACAAGGGGCCTAACTGGGCCCCGCCCCATGTGGGCGGGGCCTCGTGGTCTGGGGCAGAGCCTGAGCACGTGTCACGTGGCGGGGGGGGGGGGGCGTAGACACTAGAGGCCCAGGGGCGGTTCTGAGTGGCATTTCCGGACTGGGATCCTGGGCGAGCCACCTGCGGCTTCAGACGGGTGACAGCCCCACCCCCCGAGGGCTGCCTGAGAGCCCAGTGAGTATGCACACGAAGGGTCGGCACATGTCCACAGCTGCCCTCGGCACGATCGCGGGACGAGGAAGTGCCCCGGATGGCGGTCTGCACCGGACTGATGAACAGAGCGTGGTCCGGCCACACGGTGGAATATTACTGAGCCATAAACAGGATTGAAGCGGTGATTTGTGCCACGATGTGGATGAACCTGGAAAACCTCTTGCTGAGCCAGAGAAGCCAGACACAGATGGCCACACAGGGTGTGATCTTTTCATATGAAACGTCCAGAACAGGGAAATCCACAGAGACAGAAAGTGGATTAGCTGGAGGGGGATGCCTAGGAAGTCTCCTTTGGGGTGACAGAATGTTCTGGAACTAGACAGAGGTGATGGTTGCACAACACTGTGAATGTGCTAAACGCTACTGAATTGTATACTTGAGAATGGTGTGTTTTATGGTATATGAATTGTATCTCAATAAAAACAGCCTAGACTCAGATGGGCAGGATCCTCCTGCACTGGGACCCCTGCCCAGCCAAGCCCCCTCCTCTCTTTGCCGAGGGACAGGGTCTGTCTGCCCTCCACCTCCGTGCCCCAGCCTCTGACGCTGCACGGGAGGCGGGGGTGTGTAGGCCCTGGCTCCCACTGGAGCTGGGTCTCCCCTTCTGGACAACAGGCCCCTCAGCCCTCCACTGCCTGAACTTAATCCCCCGAGACCCTGACCTGGGACAGCGGTCAAGGCCGCCCCAGCTTCCTTGGCAGTTGAGAGGAAAGAAACAAACAGGCTCCTCGTCTTCTTCCACGTTTTTATTTTTAAAAAGTAATTGTACAAAAGAGATGGATTTAAGGCTCATCAGAAATGCCGAGTCCCAGGTGGGGCCCCGCCCCAGCCAGGCTGAGACTCTGCACTAGGGGCTTGCCCAGCGGCCCCTCACGCTGTCCCTCCAGGACACACTGGGTCTCGGGAGCACACGGGCCCTGCTGTCCCCTGCCGTGGGGGCTGTCCTCTAGTCCCTGGGGCCTACCCTAATGCTCTGCTGTCAGTCTTCAAATTCTTAATCATTCTTGAACAAGGGGCCCTGCGTTTCCATTTTGGAAGTTATGTAGCCGGGTCTGGCGTGTCCCACTCTGAACTTGGGTTTCCCGGGCCCTGACAATACCCAGGCGGCTCTCAGGTCCTGGGGCCCTCGGAGGCGACCCAGGCAGCCCCAGCCTGCGCCAGGAATCTGCTTGCAAATGCTGATGCCACTGCCCCTGCCACTCAGAGGCCCCACAGTCGTTCCCATGACCTGCTTCCCTGGATGCCTCATTCCTGGGCCCTCTCGCCTTCTGAACTTTGCAGCGGTGGCCTCAGCTGAGGCACTTGCCCTCTGAGCCCCAGTTCTAAAACAAAGGGGCCAGTTTCCAAACATCACTCAGCTCTGACCTTCTCCGACTTCTCCTCTCTCTTGCTTGCCTGCCTGCTGAGCTCTTATTCATATGCCAAAGCCTCAGCTAAAATGCCCTTTCCTCCAGGAAGCCTTCTCTACTCCCCCTTTGGACTCTTCCAGCTCCGGGAACCTCCCTCTGGTCCCACAAGACTGGAACTACTTATGTCTGGCTGTGTGTCTCCCAGACTGGAGGTTCCTGGGGGACCCCAGCCCTCTCCACAGGCTGGCACAGACAGGTAGTACAGTGTCTCGAATCCTGCACAAGGCATTTGATGCCTTATGAGGACCAGTGCAGGTAAGTTCCAGATTGGCTCTTCCTCTGTCCCATGTGACGTCAGTACAGCCCTGCTGGTTCTGAGACTCGGTTTCCCCAACTTCAGTGCAGTCATGCCGGTCTGCCCTTTTTCTAGTGACTCCCACATCCACGGCGGCCGGACGCACACGTGAACCTCACCCCTCGATGGATCTACCTGCCTATCAGCAGGTCACGCAGCGTGGCCTCATGGCCTGTGAGGGTGGGTTTGGATCCTCCTGAAGAGAAGAGTCCCATCAGTTCTCAGGGGGCCCGGTGGCTCAGAGCCTCCCACCCCGCCCCGCTCGTCCGAGACTCCCACGTTCAGCCCCAGAGGAAACACTCGACGCAGACGGGGTGCAGGGCGGCTGAGGGCCCTGAACGAATGGGCACGAATTCTGTTGACATTTAAAACTCCTCTGTGTCTCCTACCCCCGCTTGGCTCCAGGGCCTGGAAGGCATGGGGGCTCCTTGGACCCCCAGCTCACCTCAGAGTACAAGGGCGGCGGGCGGTACCGGAACTCCTGGAGATAGGCAAAGAACGGGCCTTCGAGGCTCGTGTCAGGGGCCTGCAGTTGTGGGACGGGGCTCTGCCCCACAGCTGCCACCTCCTCGTCTGCCACCACCTCCGAGTACTCGGGAGGGGCTGGAAGCGAGACAGGGTGGGTGAGGCTGGTGGAAGGAGGGCATCCCGGAATTGGGGGCAGTGGCCGGGAGGTGGCTTGTGCCCGTCCTGGGGCTGCTGGCGGGCTGTGTGCCCCCAGGCTGGGATTCTGGGAGCTCCGGGGCGAACGTGACCGTTATTGTGCACTTTTACGGAAGGGGGCATCGAGGCTGGCAGATGGAGAGTCAGCCCGGCACCACCTCTCTGCCCGCCCACCCTCTGCGGCCGGACCCGACGGGCAGCTCACCCTCAGGCCGCTCTGGCAGCGGCCCCAGCCCCCAGTCCAGCAGGAAGCTAGCGTAGCTGCCCACGCTGGACGAGCGGCTGCCGAAGGGGTGCAAGGGGATGGTGCCGATGACCAGCGGCAGCTCCAGGAGCAGCTTGGACGTGCCCGGGATGTCCACGTAGACCTGGGGGAACGAGCCATAAGGGAGGGGCCCGGGCAGCCTCGGCCACAGCCTCCTTCCGTAGAGGGGCCCTTCCCGTGTGGGGGACCGAGCAGACGCAGCCCCCGTGCGCAAGACGCCCCACCTTGAGACTGTAGTCCACGTGGAGCACGCGGCAGTGCAGGATGGAGGGGCCCACCGGGGGAATCCGCAGGGCCCGGCCCTGCCACAGCGCCCGCCGCCCGGGGCCCACGGGCTCGCCCGAGAGGCTGGCCACCACGGCCCGCTTCTGCTTGCGGGCGCCTCGGGCCACGAAGGTCTGTGTCTGCACCACGGCCGCCCGAGGCAGCACCGGGCGCGTGGAGCCATTGTCGATCTCCGCGAAGACGGCGATCACCTCGCCTGCGGGGCAGGGCAGCAGGCCTCAGTGCCCCGCCTGCAGCCCGGCACCGGCCAGGCCCCATCCAGCCCCTCCCGCCTGCTACCTGGGGTGTAGCCTTTTCTGTCGATCTTGGCCGAGAGGGAGACGAGGCCTCGGTTACTGTACCAGGATCGGGCCACCTTCTCCCGGGCACCTGCCTGAGGGGCCTGGTGGGGACACAAACACGTCACTCCGTGCAAACCATAGACCCTGCGGAGCTCCCGAGCCACCCCCCGCCGAGGGAGGACTCGGGGCAGGGACTAATTTCCTGGTTTCTTGGTAACAACCTAGGAACTATCTATAAAATGGATCCAGAATTACGACCCATCTCATTACACTGTAAATAAACAACCAGACACTTAGTGTGTAATTAGTGCTCAGTAAGCCATTATTATTGCAAGTCCTGGTTGTGCCCTATTTCACAGACAAGGCATCTAAGGCTCAGAAAGGGTGAGAAACTTGGCCAGAGCCACACAGCAAATTGGTGCAGCTGGGATTTGCACCTGGCTCCACTGGACTTCATAGGCATTCCCATGCCTGCCTCCCTCCCTGCCAGGGCCCAGCTGTGGCCCCCACTGTGTGAAGGGGTGAGCAGTGGTCCGGGTCACCCAGCAGCCAGACCCCTGCCTGCACTGCCCCATCCCACCTCCGGGGGCGGGGCACAGGCACTCACCAGCAGCGCAGGCGTGTTGATGTCCACAGGCTCGATAACAGTAAAGACCTTCCTTGCCCGGCGGGCAGGGACCCAGGGCCGGTGCAGGGTGGCCTTAATGCAATACCTGACACTGCCGTGTCTGCCCTCGAACGACGTGACCAGGGTCCTGGGGTGGAGGAATGGGTTTCAGGAGCGAGATACACAGCCGGGGGGGGGGGGGATGCCCATAGACTCGGGGGGATGAGACACACACAGACACTGTCCAGCCGGAGAGACAGTCTTGGGGCTCAGAGGTCCCCAGATCCCGAGCAGCGGAGTCCCAAACCTGGAAGGGGCTGCAGGTTTAGGGAGCGCCCACAACCCTGCACCCTAGCTACTTACGGGGGCAGCTGGAAGCTGAATGGGAACTCGTGGCGCCCAGGAGGCAGCGTCGTGGTCTCTCCGGTGTCTGCGGGTAGGAGCAAGAGGGGGCGGCTCAGTGGCTGCGCGGAGTTCCCGGAGCGCGCAGCACGTGCGCCTCGCGGGCGTCCTCAGCCCCTACCTGGCGCCAGCAGCGTGGCATGGTGGCTCACGACCTCCACGCGCTCACTGTAGCTCTGCGTGTACGCGGTGCTCGAGCCCGCGCTGCGCGACTCGGTCCAGTGCACGTGGGCGCGGCCCCGCGCGCGCAACTTCAGGGCGCCCACGCGCGCGGGGCCCACCAGCTCCAGCAGCACTCGGCCGGCCACGGACTGGCCGCCGCTGAAGACCGGCTCGGCGCCCGCGCTCGCGCCGTCCAGCTGCACCGCAAAAGCCTTCACTTTGTCGAACAGCATCCCGCCCAGAGGCGAACCTACGACGCGCAAACCTGGCCTCGAACCCGCGACGCGGCGGCGCGATGGGCGTACGCAACAGCCTCTGGACGCTAACCCTTCGTCGTGCGCAAGCGCATTCGCTGACCGGGCCTGAGACTCCTTGCGGCCCGCGCCGGCGCCGCCTTTATACGGCACGGCGGGGCGGGGCGAAACTCTGGCCACGCCCCCGGAAAGGAATACACCAATGGTGCGGCGAGGGGCGTGGCTCCGCCCAGGCGTGGAGCAAAACAACAAACTCGCGGGCTGGGAGTTGGCTGCCCTCAGCCGTCGTGGACCCTGGGGTGAAACAGGGCCAGAGCCGGTCTCCCGGGGATAAACAAGGGAAACTGGAGCCCGGCGGCAGGGCCAGGGCCTGAAGTCACCCAGCAAGACCATTCTGCCCCTCGGCTTAATCACCAACGAGCCGCCACTTGCAGGCGTGACTCGAGGCATGTTCAGCTCGAGCTGCAGGGGAACGGCCTGGCCTCAATCGGGGCCCTCAGAGCCTAGGACTACCCCTCTGTGCCTCAGTTTCCCCCTCTGTGCAATGGGCGAGAGAGGAGGAAGTGAGGGGGCCTCCCTCCACTAGGGCGCCTGCTGCCCCCCTCCTCTGATTCGGACCCCGCTCAGCTGGGTGACCCGGGGCTAGCGACAATCTCCTGGAGCCTAGGTCCACGTCTGTAGAGCCGGGAGATCAGGCCCGACCCCAGAGGGTTGTGCATGAATCACGGTGTAGCCCCAACTCAACCCCGCCCAGAGCCTCGCTCTGGCGTCTTCAATCCGCTCCCGACACGCTGCCCCTAGGTCGCGCCCCGGCGCTTTTGCCTAAGCTGTTCCTGCCACCCGACGTTCCCTTCCCTACTTCAGCTCTCTGGCAAGTTCTTAGTAGCCCCCTAGGCCTGGCCTTGTGCCCGCTCTGGGCACCCGCAGCCCCGGTCCCCTCATAGAGCCGACTGCAGGGAACACGCCAGGCACCCCCGGGGCCAGGGCTGCGGTGGGCCCTCGGGGCGGTACTGACCCCTCTCTGGGCCTCAGTTTCCCCAGAGAAGACCCGCACGGAAGGGTTTCTAGGGCTGGAGTTGCCTCCTCGCCGTCTGCGGGGCGCTGGCGCCCTCTGGTGGCAGCGGGATGCACTGCTGCTCGAACCCACCCTCTTCGCGGGCGGTCCCCTTTGAGTCTGGCTCAGGCGATGCTGGGACCCCGCTGAGGCCTTGGCACCCCGAGTGGGGGACGGCCACAACCTGACACCGTTACCTGCAGCCCGTGATAGGGGTCAGAGCAGGACCGAATGGAGGGGCAGAGACTATCGACTAACTGATCAGCCTGGGGGGGCTGACTGGAAGAGGTGGCTCTGGGACTGAAATAAGGGGCTGGGACCTTCTCCCAGGGCCAAGTAGAGCCTAGAGGGAGGGAAGGAGGCCATAAACCCAGGAAGAGATGGGGGATGAGGTGACCCTGGGGGATCAGCGCCTCCCTCAGTCCATTTCACAGATGGGTCCCCAGAGGTCTAGGGAGGTCACACGCCCGAGGTCACACAGCAGCTCTGCAAGCTTCTCGGGTCCAGTGTCTTAAGGAAGCCGCCTGTGGCTAGGACCAGGGGACTGCAGGGGGAGACCAGCCCCAGTTTCCCTTGAGCCGCAGGGGAAGGGAAGTGCCTCCGGGGCCCCTTCCTGCCCCGCCCTTCGCCGGCCCCGGCTCGGTTTCCACAGCGGTCAGGCAAGAGTCCCCGCACCTGGGGCGGTCGGGACCAGGCTGCCAGGCCGTAGGCAGAGCAACCGCTGTGTGCAGGCTGGAAAGGAGGGGGGCTGCAGGAGGCTGCGGGCGAGGGCGGGGTCTGAGCTGCCTTCTGCCTCTGCCCACTTTGCAGACGGGTAGAGCGGGGTCTGGCTCACCCGGGAAGAGGCAGCCAGGGCAGCCCAGAGAGGCTGACATCCTCTTCCGCCACACAGCAAGGTTTCTGTGGCCCCTGGTCTAATCCTGACTGGCCGCGTGGCCTGAGGGTGGGGGACCGAGGTCCGGAGCAGGTAGGGACACGACCAAGACCTAAGACTCCCAGCCTGACGTGCCCCATCCCACCTGCTCCGCCGGGAGGCATTCCGACCCTTCACCCGCAGACCCCGCCAGAACCCCTACCCCGGGGGAGAACTGGTTCTGCCAACACTGTGGGCTAACCGAGGGAGGGGCACTGGCGGAACGTGAGACGGGGGTTTCTGTGGGAATCTGGGTCTTCTGGGTCCCCAGGCCTGGGGCTAAAGGGGGATGGTGTGGTCCAAAGAAGAGGATCTCCCGGCTCCACCCAGGGATTCCCCGAGACTCCGGATAGGGGGTCCCCACAGCAGAGCTTCTAGGTCGAGGGCATCCCGACTCTGGAAGGGGTTCCCGGGAAAGAGAGCTTTGGAGGGGGATAGGTGGGAGGATGTGTGTTCCGGTGGGAGGGTCCAGACCCTGAAGAGGAGGTCCCCCCCTTCTTGAGAAGGATCACCAACCTCCCAGCCTCTAAGTAGAAAGGCTCCCGGCTCTGGAGAGGGGCGCCCAGACCTGGGGAGAGGGTCCCGGGGGATCCCGGTTGGGGAGTGAGGGGTGAGCGGCTCACCTCGGAGCAGCAGCTGCCGCCGCCGCAGGTACGTCTCGGCGGCCGCGAAGTCGCAGGACACCGCGTTGACACCCACGCTTCGGCCCTCGAGCCAGTGCGTTGCCGCCCCGCCGCGAGCCGCCACCTCGAGCGCTCGCACCCGCAGCGGCGCCGCCGCCTCCAGCAGCACCCGGCCGCACAGCCGCTCCCCGCCGCGGTACGCGCCGCCCGGGCCCCGCGCCAGCTCCAGCGCGAAGCTGCGCACGCCCCCCGGGCGCATGGCGCGGGCCTGCGCGCACGGCGGGAGGGCGCGCTCGCGGGGCGCACAGACCTCCCGGCTCTCAGCCCTCGTGCTCGAGCCCCGGGCGCCTCCGAGCTTGTCCCGGTCTCTGTGGACTCGTGCAGGCGCCGCCCGCCCCCGGCAGGCGCTAGTCGGCGAACTTCCTGGTCCTCCGCGCCCGCCCCGGTGACGCGCACCGGCCGCCGGGGAAGTCCCGCCCGCGTGCCCGCGCTGTTGACTTCACCACCCCCCAGCGCGGGGCCCGCCCTGTTTGGTAGGGTTGGCGCTGTTGAGTCAGAGGCGGGCGGGGGCGGATGTGGCCGACTCGCAGCGGAGGCGGCCACCAGGCTCTGTCTTGCCGTCGATCGTCCTCCACCCTGCACCTTTGGCCCCGGCGCCGCCCCAGCCTCCCCACTGGTCTCCCTGCCACCTCCTGGCACACACTGAGCTCAGGTCTTGCCTCTTGGCCCTTGCACTGGCTGTTCTGCTACTACAAACGCCCTTCCCCGGATTCGCTCTCCCACCCCATCCCACGCCCAAATGTCACCTCAGCATCGCCCAGTCATGCTCTGGCCTTGTTTCTGCATGGCCCTGGTGGCTGTGTTTGTGTCTGCCACGTTTACCGGGCCTCCTCCATCAGACTGAGTGCTCCCGAGCGTGGACACTGTGCTCTATTCTCCTCACCAGATCTTACAGATGAGGAAACTGAGGCCCCCAGAGGGGCAGCCACTGCCCAGAGGCCACGGGCAGTGGCGGAGTCAGGACTTGAACCCAGGTCTGACTGCAGCCCACCAGCAGCTCCCCAGACCCTTGTCTCTCGCGCCCAACCGATCACCCTAAGCCAGGTGGCCGTGGCCTTATCAGAGGCCACCAGGGCCTGGGTTCTCCGCTGGGCCCAGACTAACCTCCCCTGGAGCCAGGGCTCCCCTCCCCACCTGGGGCACGCACTGGCCAAGTGCCCGCTGCCCCTGCTTGACCCCAGCACCCCGAGCCAAAGGGCTGGAGGGACCGTCCCCTCCAGCCCACCCCAGGGGGGCCTCTCTAACCCCAGGATCACACCACACCCTCCCCTACTCATGACCCCCCCATGGGGAGCCCTCCACCAAGTCCTATGGGCCCCGGAGTTTGAATCCTGGCTCACTCCTCTAGCTCTGCAGCCCCAGACAGGTGGCTTCACTTCTCTGAGTCTCAGTTTCCTCATTCAGCCTGGCCAGGTTCTGGTGAAAAGTCAGTAATTTACATTACATTCCCTGTATACAGCAGGTGCTCAATACATGCCCAACAAAGACTGAATGGCCCTCCTCACTCACGTCACAGACTGCGACCATGGCCCCCCTGGAGCCGGGCTCACAGTGGCTGCTCCAGCAAAGGTAACCGGCCAGAGGGCAGGACGTCCTGATTATCCGCTGCCTCCTGTGGGCCAGGGCTGGGGCTCGTGCCCTGAAGGCTCCCTCTATTGGGGCCAGGTGGCACTGGCACAGATGTCCTCAGGGAGGTGTCTCGGACTGAGCTCAGGCGGGGAGACGGCCAGGCTAGGATGGTGATGGGGACGGGCTCTCCTTGACCCCCACATCCCTCGAGTGTCCACCTCCACGTGGTGACCATGAGTGTCCTCCAGCCACGCACAACAGGCAGCAACTGGGTGGGTCCTGCTTTATTCAGCACTGACAAGGACCCCCCTCTCGGCTGCTCCATGCCCACTGGGGGCCTGGAGAGAGTCGGGGGGCCCGGGGACCAGAGGAGGCTCCGGGCTCCCCAGCCCCATCTGAGGAAGTGGCCAGCGGCCAGCCCTGCCCTCGCCTGGACAGTCCCGGTGGGCCGCGCCCGGGGCCACTCAGCCCAACTCAGCTGCGGCTCCTTGAACTTCAGGAGGCGCCGCTCCACAGGGCTCCCTGGACGGCACGGAGGCAGCGGCCACACGATGGCCAAGATTGAGGGGTCTGCTGGCGGGCAGGGCTGTCACCCACAGTCCCAGGGGGCCACGGGAGGCCCCCTGCGTGGGGGGCTCTGGGCTGCCTGGCCTGGGGGGCCGGGCCCGGGGGGCAGGGGAGGTGGAGGCGGGCGTACGGCTCGGGCGACGAGGCCCGGCAGGGCCTGCAGGGAGGCGCTCAGAGCGTCCAGGCGGCTCTCGAGGGCAGCCAGGCGGGCCTCAAGCTCCTCGTGCTGGGCGTGCAGCTCGGACATGAGGTCGCACATGACGTTCTGCGTCTGCCGGAGACAGAGGGTGGGAGAGAGGAGAGTGAGAGAGGGAGGGACCGAGACGGGTGCCACGGGGACCAAGTGAGGGGTGACTGAGGACACGAGCCCTGCAGTTCTCTCGCCGGACTCCCAGGAAGAGTGGGCACAGGTGAGGGAGAGAGGGTCTTTAACACCGGGCTCAGGGCCAGCAGCCCAGGGGAGGCTGAGGGACGTCCCGGGTGGGGGGACGTGGCCGGAGCTGCCCCAGGGGGATGGACTGGCCACGTGGGACATGAAGCAAAAGGTGGTCTTGGGTGCTGCCTTCCCCGGGAAAACCAAGGCCCGGGGACTTGGAAGAGGTTCCAGCCGGTGGTGCTCCAGGCTGGGGGTGTGGCTGGGGGGAGGAGGCTCAGGTGTGAACTGCCCCCTGCACCCCACATTAGACTGGGGAGGGGACATGGATCTGGGGAGAGGTGACCACCCAAGGATCTGAGCCAGTCACAGACTGGGGAACACGACAGCCACAACAATTCCTGCTACAGCAGGCAGCGGGCTGTCCCCACCACCTCAGCTGCACCCCACAACCCAGAAAGCAGGGCCGGTTCTGCTACAGGCCAGGTGGGACCCGGCGGCGAAAGGGGAGGCCGGCCACAGGGACAGACCCCGGTGCAGACGCCACTCTCGCCACCAGGCGGTGCTAGAACACCGTCCCGCGTCTCTCACCCCAGCGGCGGGGGGGTGGGGGGGGCAGCCACTCGGCGGATCGCAGCCCACCTCCCTCCTCGAACCGGAGGATGGACGGAGCAGCTCGGGGCTGAGGTGCGGGCAGACCCCCACCCCTCGCTCCGCCGAAGGAGACAGGATGAGGCGCCTGCCACAGCTCCTCCCTGCTGCGCCCCACGCGCAGGCTCTCCTTCCAGCCTCCGCGCCTTTGCCTCCGCCCTGCCCCCGCCCGGGCCTCCGTTACTGGCAGGCCGACCCCGCCCCTCAGGGTGGGCAAACACCTCGGGGCCCCTCCTAGGGCCACTGACCCTGATCCCACCTGCCTATGGGGCCACCGTCCTCAGGGCCACATCTGGAGGCATTCAGCCCTCTGATGGTTCTTTTTGGCCTTCTCTGAAGTTTAAAAACTTTTTTATTAGAATGTATATTTTATTTTTGTTAGAGAAAATTAAATCAGCAACCTTGGAAAGGAAAGCATTAAAATTTAACATTGGAAAATGTTTTAACTTTGTTAAATTTTAAAAATTAGAAACCCATATAATGCAATCCAATTACAGACTTACTTCAAGAAGCCTTTAAGTGTATTTTGAGAGTATACCACCGTGGTTACGAGGTTTAAATAACTTTTAAAAATTCAAAAAATTCCATTAGGAGGGAAGTGTGATATGGGTAACCGAAATTAGAATACCTAGGATCCGAGTTTTTCAAAGGCGTTTTATATGTACTCATAGCTATCATCTCCTATGACCGTGAATTCGTTGGCCACGGATTCCTATGTGCGCTTTCCCCTGCCAGCTGAAGGCTTTTCAGGGTGTTGAGTGGTTTTTTCTTCTGTAATGCTCCCTTCCAAATTACATTTATGTAGTTCATATTAAATTATACTGCATTCTCTTGATAATGATGAAGAGGGTAAGTCCAGAATGCCCGGGGCATAAGCAGTAGACCAGAGCAGGACCTAACATTTCCCAAAGATGATATTCAACAAGCCCAGCCTGATGAACCAACCAGGGGGTGGGCCCGCAAGACGAGCGCGCAGGAGCTGGGTCTGATGCGGCCGGGCGCACGGGGCAGGAGGGAGCTCGGAAGAGTGTGACAGACATTCTGAGAGCCTGCCCAAGTCAGGTCTGCCAGCACGTCTTCTAACGGAGGGATAAACAGCGGAAAGAGGGGAGGACCTGATAGCAAAGACAACAAGTAGACCTATTTATAACAAACTGACCCTACAGAACTTTTTTTTGTGTGTGAGGAAGATCAGCTGTGAGCTAACATCTGCCAATCCTCCTCTTTTTGCTGAGGAAGACTGGCCCTGGGCTAACATCCATGCCCATCTTCCTCCACTTTATATGGGACGCCGCCACAGCACGGCTTAGCCAAGCGGTGCGTCGGTGCGCACTGGGATCCGAACCCGGGCCGCCAGCAGCGGAGCGTGCGTGCTTAACCGCTACGCCACGGGGCCGGGCCCCTACAGAACTCTTGAAATCGACTTTCATGTCCTGAAAGATGTTTAATTGCCATATAAATAAGCTTTCTGCTGATGCTATAATTTGAATTTATATCCATAGCAAAAGAATTTTGTTTTTCTCTTAAATTTCAGAGCTTGTGTGTAGATATATCTAAATACAAAAGTACCACTTCACTAACTTAGCCCACTAATTATAGATTCTCATTAAAGCTATTTAATTAGGTACTAATTTTTTAAAAAATAAAATAGCTGCCAACGTTACAGTAGATTTCACACACAGATGTGGATCCCCAGTGTTTCTCTCCCAATCAGAGCCTCTGGTCACAGTGGACCCCTGCAGGTGTCCCCTGGTGGCTCACCCCTGCCTGCCCTGCACCCCCTGCCTGTCACCCACCTGCCCTGTGGGCACAGTGCTATCCCTCCCCTGGTGGAAGCTGGGCCCTGTCCTTTGCTGAACGTCCCCCATCCTCCTCCAGGGGCCTGACCAGCCCCTGCCAGCCCGGGGAGCCACCACCCTTGCCCCGCCCCGCCCTGCTCACCTTGGCCAGGTCGGCGAGCGTGTTGGCCTGGTTGTTCAGCTTCCCTTGTTCAATCTTCACACTCCGGAGCCTGGGGGACGGGGGGCGGGCGGGGTTGGCTGGAGGTTGCAGGAGGGGGTCCTCTATGCACCCACCCCCTGGGGTTGCTCTGTGGACATGCAGCTGGGGATGAGGCGGGAGCTGGGTGGGGTCCTTGCAGCCCATTCCCTCCCGGCGCATGGGGGCAGCGAGACCACCACCCCCAGTGCCCACCAGCCGGCCGTGTCCACACGGCATGACTCAGGATGTCCCAGGACCGGAGCCTCCAGGCCCAGGTGAGGTCTCTGCCAACCCCCTGGGCACAGACACGCCCTGGCCGCCTCCTGGGCTGGGGTGGGGCTCCTTGAGCTGCGCGGGTGTGCCCCTGCCCCAGGACCACCATGCACCCTGACCCCCAGGAAGAGACTTACTTCTGAGCTCTGGCAGGACCCAGCGGAGCAGAGAGAAACCACAAGGCAACTGTCATCTCAGCACAGCCGCGCGGGCTGGCCCTGCCGCCTCCCACGTGCGCCACCCCGGAGCCAGGCAGGCAGGCCGGCCGGGGGGCTGCTGCCCTTGCCCCGGGAAGGGGCCCAGCCTCCGAGGGGGTGGTGCCGGCTCCTCCCTCCAGCAGCGCCCGCCCGGCAAAGGCAGCTGCCCTTGCCCTGCAGTCCCGCTCCACGTGAGCCGGCCGGCCCGGCCCCAGACGCGGCCCTCACTCTGGAAAACTCTGCCCGCGCCGGTTCCCGAGGGCGAGGCCAAGGCCGAGGCGCAAAGCCGCTGCCTAGAACCCTGCGGCAGATTTGAACCGCACCAGCCCCTCAGCCTCCGAGGCCTCGGGCCCCCAGACAGCTGCCCACAGAGGGGGTGGGGGTTGGCTAGTGTGTCCCCCACTCCTCTCCATCCCTCCCGGAGCTACACCAGCCCAGGGAGGCCGTCTCCGCAGGACTCGCCTCACTCGCCCAAACCCCAAGACGCTGCCCGGCCCGAGAGGGCCAGCCCGCGTCGGCAGGGACACGGGTACGGACGGCCCAGCCTGGGAGGCCTGGGGTGCCCTGGAGAGGAAGCAGGGGTGTGCCGAGCGGCCCTGCATGCCTTCTCCTGGGGAAGTCGCTCTTGGCTGCTCTGGAACTGCCCTGTTACGGGTGGCATGGTGTTCCCCAAAAAGATACGTCCAAGCCCTAACTCTGGTACCTCACAATGCGGCCTTATTTGGAAATAGGGTCTTTGCAGATCTAACCAGGCGAAGACGAGGTCAGTGGGGGCTCTAATCCACTGACGGGCGTCCTTATGAGAAGGCGGGAACGTGGACAGCCGCACACAGGGGGAGGACGATGTGCAGCCGTGGAGAGGAGGCCGTGTGAAGATGGGGGACTGAAGCGAGGCGTCTACGGGCCGGAACGCCTGAGCCGCCGGAAGCCAGGCAGAGGCCTGGGCAGAACCCCGGCCCCGAGCACCTTCCGAGGGACAAGGACACTGCTGACAGCTTGGGTTTGGACTTCCGCCTCTAGCACTGTGAGACAGATTCTGTTGTTTTAAACCACGTAGTTTGTGGTCCTTTGCTAGAGCAACCCTAGGAAATGCAGACACTCCCCCAACCCATGCTGTGCTCCTGGATCCGTTCTCTCTGCCACCATTTCTTCCTTTTCACTGGTGTTCATAGGATGCTCCCATCATGGGGACTCTCTCCAGCTCAAGACCGTGCCATGGCTCCCTCGTGCCTGCAGTCTCCCTGGCACGATGCGCATTCCCGCCTCCCCACCTTTGCCCAGGCTGTGGACACTCCTTGGTATGCCTGCCCACTCAGCTTCCTACCCAAATCCTATCCACCCTTCAGGCCCTAGTTCAAACTTGCCTGATTTCAGCAGAGTCACTTTTTTGAGGGTGGTAGTGCAGGGGAACCTAAGGGTGAGGGAGACAGTCCTGCTCCAGAACAAAGGGACGGGTAACTCACAGAGCAGGTGCATTCTCCCCAGACCTGGCTCTCCTTCAGTTCTCACCCCCCCACTTCCCCCAAAGAACCTTCTGGAACATCCCTTGGAGCAAGGTCCAGGGCAGGGCCATGTCTGTGTCCCCCATGCCTGGGACACCAGCTGGTGCAAGAAATGCTTGTGGAATGACCGAATGAATATGTTGAGGGTGGTGACAGCAACCAGGGCAGTTCCTGGTTTTAGAAAATACTGTGTGACAGGCAGGCACAAGCGAGTCATCTGGTCACTCAGTCGTGTTTGCCCCACGTCCTCCTCCTACAGAAGATGCATTACCGTCACCCCCACTTTACAGATGAGACAATGAAGCTTAGACCAGCACAGTCACTTGCCCACTTAGGTGGCAGAGATCAACCTGGGACCCAGTGTTCAGCTAACAACTGCGGAAGGGTCAAAAGGAGGGTTCCTCAAGGGCCTTGGGGTCTCATGAGGACGAGGACTAACACCTGGGCACAGAGAAGTCGAGTGAGTGGGGCACCAGCCCCTCTCCCTGCTTGTTAAGTGACAGTGAAGCAGAGGCAGGGAGCAGGGGTTGGGGGGTCCCTGCGATACCAAGCCCCTGCTCTGTGCAGGGACTGTGCCGGGCATTTCTGCACATCATCCCACTTGGGCCTCCCCACAGTCCTGTGAAGTAGGGACTGTTAGCGTTAGAAATCAGCCCAATTCTAACAGTTAACACAGTAAACATAAATGGACTAAACTGCCTAGTTAGAAGACAAGGATGGTACAGTAAACACAATAAATGTAAATGGACTAAACTTTAGCTAAAAGACAAGGATGTAAGGGGCACAAGGAAACTTTTGGGGTGATGAATCTGTTCATTATCTTAACTGTGGTGATAGTTTCATGGGTGTGTCCATATCTGATCAATTTGTACACTTTAAATAGGTGCAGTTGACTGTATGTCAATAAAGCTTTTTCTCAAAGAGGCAAAAATGATTAAACAAGATTAAAAAATTAAAGTCCAGTTGGTTGAGCTTCCTGTCCCATGGCCTGGTCTCTCCATGGTCACACTCATTTACCCTCTGGTGCCCCAGGCGCCAGGGTTCCCCAGACACATGCTGGGGTCTCCTGCCAGCCCACCGCCCTGCTCCACTGCTCACACTGGGGTTCTCTGTGCTGCCTCCACCTCTGTTCCCACGGCTGACACAGCTGCCTTCCTGCTAGTCAGACCCTAACACCATTTGCCTCGCTCTCTGACTCATCGGCCCCTGAGTCTGGCCTGGGGGTTCTTGGGGCAGGGATCCATCTGACTCGTGTAGGGCGCCCAGTTGTGAATGGGGTTGCCCAGGATGTGAGAGTTGGGAAGCTATGGGCTCATTCTGAAAAGTGCCTTAAAACATGTTTTTACTATTTTAAATTGGGTACCACGCGACTCAACTGTAATTTATATTTGAGTGCCCCACTCCAGAGAATTTGGAGCTATTTAAATTCTAGGCAGGGTGCTGCCCATATGGCTGCCGAGCATTTGAAATGTGGCTAGTCTGCGTAAAACAGGCTAGACGTGTGACATAGACAGTGAACTTTGAGGATTGAGTACAAAACCTTTCTAAAATATCTCATTGATGATGTTTACATTACTCACATAAATGATGATTACTACCCACGTAAAATGATGATATTTGGGATATATTAGATTAAATATATTAAAATTTATTTCACTTGTTTCTTTTCACTTTTTTTAAATGTGGCTACTAGAAAATTTAAAATCATATATGTGGCTCACATGGTATTTCCAGTGGACAGCAATGGACATATCATGGTCTACAGGCCAAAGCTGGACAGCGGCCTGTGTTGGAAAATAAAGTCTCACTGGAGCACAGTCACACCCATTCATCTTTGCTGCCTTCCCACTACAACAGTAGGGTTGAATGGTTGTGACAGAGACCTTCTGGCCCACAAAACCTAAAATATTTAATATCTGGCTGTTTATAGAAAAAGTTTGCCAACTCTGGCTGCACACTGGACTCACCTGAGGAACTTAAACCTGAGTTTAGCTGCATCTCAGACTCTACTGTAACTGGTGTTGGGTGTGGCCTGTGGGATTTTTAAAAGCCCCCTAGGTGAATCCAATGAGTAGCCAAGGATGAGAACCACTTGATTAAATAATTCTCAGAACAATGGGACAACAGAGGAAATTAAGTAATTTCTAATTACCCCACATGATCACATGATCGGGCCTTAAATTTAATTCTGAGCTTCCTGGCAGCCAAAGCAAAAAGGGGAAATTGCTTCCAAGTCCAAGGGGTAAAGTCATTTTGGCTATTCCAGAGAATAAAATATGCTTCCTGCCACTTACGTTGGCTGGTTTGCATGACTTATCAGAGGTCCTGAATGAGTGCTGTGCCCATCACCTGCCTCCCTCTGACCATCCCACCATCCCACCCTGCACAGAAGCTGTAGGCCCCAAGTGACCACCTAGCATGGGAGTGGCAATGACAAGGCCACGCTGAGATGCCTGGCCGGGCCTACGGCCTCCTCCTGGGGGCCATGGCTGCCTTTGTGCCAGG
The DNA here is from genome assembly GCF_020826845.1 of Diceros bicornis minor. Lineage (NCBI taxonomy): Eukaryota > Metazoa > Chordata > Mammalia > Perissodactyla > Rhinocerotidae > Diceros > Diceros bicornis. Next base: position 5,748,862 of record NC_080759.1, on the reverse strand, counting down.
GGGACACAGCAACTTGAGTGGGAAAGGTGCTGGACTTACTGATGGATGGCTTGGAGGAACTTACGCTGGTGTTTACGAACCCGGGCGTGGTCTGGCTTCTTCACTAGCCTGGTGTGTTTGTAGATAAGCCACGTCTCCCTGAGAACGTTAGCAGCAGCATTTTTTACCTGGGGCCAGAGAAAGAACAGTTTCTCAGGATAGGTGCAAAACTACGGAAGGCTCTGGAAACCTCTAGAAACTCCTGGAAACGCCCATCTGGGGTCCCGAGACTCTAAGGCAGGACCATGTTTGCACATCCACATCTGTGCCGTGTGTGTTCATGTGTGTGTGCGTGGATGAGTGCCTAACACACTTACATCACTCACCGTTGGCCAGGCCCCTTCTACATACTTTGCAAATGTTAACTCAGTGAACCTACATATCCCAGTATCTTCCTCATTTTATACATGGGGAAACTGAGGCACAGAGAGGTCAACCTGCCAGGGTCAGACAGCTTGTAAGTTGCACCTGGCTGCCAGGCCACAGAACCTCTGCCTCACGCTGCGTGGCCCACAGCTGGGCTGTGGCTGGGCAGAGATGGACACCTGTGGCCATCACCATGTCCCTGTGCATGGCTCACGGATGGCTGCGTGGGCAGCAGAGCCCAGCAGTCTTGGCACGCACAGGGCAGTGCAGTGACCTGTGGGGAAGGGGGGAGGGTCTGCCCTTGCCGACCAGGAGGGTAGGTGGCCATGGTGGGGCCGGCATCCTTACCCGCTTGGTGAGCTGAGTGTCCATCATGAAGTTGTGCACGTGCTTCTCCGCCTTGGTGAGCTCCAGCTTCCGGGCCACCACGGCCACCACGAGCGCCGTGCAGCCGGCCCCCTGTGTGGGGCGGAGGGGGCACGTCAGCATCCCACCTAACGGAGGTCCCAGGCCGTGGGCAGGACACCCTCCCTCCTCCAGAAAGCCTGCCCTGATTCCACCCTTGCCCTTGCCCTCCAAGTCTGCAGTGTTGGCACACACCACCCCTCCGGGTTCACTGGCTCCTGAGCCCATCGAACATCTGGGGAGCACGTCCCACAGATTAGTCCATTCAATCCCCAACAACCCTGGAAGGTAGGACAACTCTTATCTCCATTGGGCAGAGGGGGAAACTGAGGCTTGGAGATAAAAAAGGTACAAGACACGGGCAGGATCTGCAGGCACAGGCGGGGCTGACGACCATGGAGGTGGGAGAGTTTGAAAACACTCCCATCGAGGCTTCAGCGACTAGGTGTTGGGGACAAAGACTCAGCCGACGTGTGGCCGAGCAGTAACAGGCGTCAGCAGGCAGGGTCAGAGAGAGGCGAGAGCAGCGCGGGGCACTACAGGAGGGAGGAGGCAAAGTGTGGGTGCCAGGAGGTGGGGAGCGTGGGGGGCTCCCCATGGAGGCTCCCCGCTAGATGCACCGCCCTCCCCAGGATGCTGCACATGCAGCCAGACCCTGGCCAGGGAAGGTCACAGAGGACTTGTTTGTCCCCTTGGTTGCTGCTGCGAGACAGAGAGGGCAAGAGGAGGACTCGAGGGGAGCGGAGGGCTGAGAAGTGGGGTGGGAGGCAGCGAAAGCAACACAGGAGGAGGAAGGGAAGAGAGAAGTTTTGCCGCCAAGAAGCGGGGGCCAGGGAGCCTAGGACACCAGGAGGCGTCACCAGCCCCAGGAGGGGTGGGAACCAGGGGCAGGGGCAGGTGAGGGGTGGTGGAGATGGCTCCCCGCATGCGCTGGAGGCTCACCCCGGCCCTCACCCGCCAGCTGCTGCCCTCTCCCACGGCTGCTGTGCACAGGATGGAAGGAGCCAGAGGCCCAGGCTCGGCCCCTGCGGGTGGGGCGCCTGAGCAGCAGTTCCATTTTTCTCAAGGACAGAAGGAAACATTTATGGGGAGGGCTGGGCAAGGGCTGGGGACTCCACCAGACTGCTCTGGGTGGGTCTGGATGCCAACATGCCAAGCCTGGGTGGGGTGCGCACAAAGTCGCTCCCCAAGGAAACCCTGTCACAGGTTCCCAGGCAGGACAAGGGTCTTGGGGGGTCCTGGGAGCCCCTTCTCAGGATAAGCCCTATCAACCAGGACAAGGAAACGTGGGAAAACTCCACGTGGAATACTACACAGCAAGGAAAAAGAACAGCTGCCGGCTCCACACAACAGCACGGATGCCGTGTTGAGCAAAACACACTGGGCTTGAAGGAGACCACGCTGGGATGCCCTGAAGTTCAAAAACGGGTAAGCGCGTGGCTGGTGAAACACACTGGCGGGGGGGGGTGGTGTGTCCATGGGGTAGTGACCAAGAGGGTACACACTTGGGAAGGATGGAGGAGGAAAGCTAACAGAAGAGCTAGACATGGACCCCGGCGTGAACACGGGTGTGTGTGCTGGAGCCGAGGGCAGGGAGTGAGCTGCAGGCTAGACATGGAAGAATTTTCCGGAAGGAGCCAAGTCCCAGAGGAGGGAACACGGCTTTTCTGTTTCCTTGTGGGTTTTCTGGGTTTGACTTCGTCTTACCTGCAGGCTTCTCTTGGTTCGTTTGTAAAGTTCCTCTGCTGGGGGCAGGGGTGTTGGGGGGTTTGCCCAATCTTTAGTTTCTTCCCTTCCTCTCTCTTGTGCATTCACATAAGTAAATATGCGTGATGCCATTTATCTAAGAGAGGGGCCCTGTCTGTTTGGACCTGAGAAGGGAGCCCCGGGGGAGCCAGAGGACATGGACCCCCAGCTTGCGTCCAAACAGGAGCAGACTAGAGGTGAAGAAGGGACAGAGCCGCGGCTTCAGGAGACAGTGACAACCAGGGACAGTCTACATGCAGCCAAGGGGGCAGGGCTGAGCCACCGCGAGATGCCCCCGCACTCTGCAGGAGGAAGGAATCGGTGGGAAGGTGTCATATTTTTCAAAAACAAATGCTTCCCTTTGTGCTGAGGAGAGGCCACCCTCCAGGGAGCGGCCTGGCCTGGGCCCTGGGGAGGGAGCAGGCTGGATCCTTTCGCCCGTCGGTGTTCACTGATTTTTCACAAATATGCGTGTTATTAATTGGGGGGTGGGGAGAGTTCCCACCATGCATCGAACTCATAATCCAAAACACGGAAAAGCATTTGTGGAGGAGATGAAAGAAGCCTGGAGAGAAAGAAGGTTCTGGAAGGTGGGGATGGGCAGGGAACTTGATGATCCAATCAGGCAAAAGAGAAGGCACCAGATGTCAAAGGTCGCCCACACCCACAGACGGACTCAAGAAGTCTTTGGGGGAGCTGGGGGACTGCCTGAGCCCACCAAGTCACATCATAGGGGCTCAGCAGGGTCCCAGGACACCCCGACAGTCAGGCCAGGGTGGGGAATCGTGTTGCGAAGGCACGGCTCAAAGGAGGCTGACGGGGTGTCCGGGGCATTCACGGTTCTGGGCATTTCACAGAAATGAATGGACTCAGTCCTTACAACAAGCAGAGGAAGCAGGCCGTGGTTGCCGCCGGGGAAACAGGCACAGAAGCTCCAAGCCCTCACTTTGGACCCAAGGGCTGCGAATTAAGTGGACCGAGAATAGAGGGGTGACAGCGACACTCTGTTCAGAGTGGACCACAGCATCTGCCCTGGCAGGCACAGCAGGTGCTGCACATCTGGGCTGAAAAAGCTGAGAGGAGACAGCCCCAGATGCCTGCGGGTGCGGATTCCACAACACATGGGAGAAGGAGCAGGGCGATGGAGGGGCGGGCTGACACAAGGAGGAAGCCTGACCTGGTACAGCTTGCCATGGGGTGAGCTCCCCATCGCGGGAGGTGTGCGAGGGCCCTCACCCTTACCATGATGCCGGTGAGCAGGCACACGCCCTTCCCACAGTAGGTGTGGGGCACCATGTCACCGTAGCCGATGGAGAGGAAGGTGATGGAGATGAGCCACATGGCCCCCAGGAAGTTGCTGGTCACTTCCTGTCTGTCGTGGTACCTGGGGAAGCGAGAGGGCCCGGTCAGTCCACGCTGCTCCCTCTGCCTTCATCACACCCCCTGGGGCAGCGCCAGGACACCAGGGCCCCGGGTCCACCCAGCTGCGTGGGGGCCTCGACCTCGGGGAGCTGATCCCTCTGAGGGGTCACAGTGACAGAGGCGCCACTGCGGGGAGGGAGGGGATCAGGGCCCAGGCAGCCCCGTATGCTCCTAAGGGCACCACAGGACAGGAGCACCCGCACCCTCCTCCCCAGCATCCCTTCCAGCCCTCTCCCTTCACCGAACCCCCAAGCAGCTGCCCATGACACCTGGCCTCCCCGGCCCCGGTTACAGGGCAGAGAGAGACCCAGGTGAGGGTGCAGCCACTGTGTCCACTTGTTGCACACAGTCCCCCTCCCCAAAACAGACACATAGACAGACGCCAACACGGGTGGACATGGGCGCCAGAAGCGGCAGGGAGTGGAGGTGAGGATTTAGGTCAGACATCAGGAAGAACTTCCCCCGCTAGCAGGCCCAGAGGAGGGAGGAGGACTATGCGGGGAGGCAGGAAGCTGGAGAGTCATGCCCCAGGACTCAGGAAAAGAAGGAAAGGCAAAGGACAGAGGGTAGCCCCCGTCCCCCCAACTCTGGGCCTGAGGGTCTTCTGGGTCTGGAGGGAGGGGCAGCTCGCTTGGCCCCGGGGAAAGGCCTGGGGCTCAACTTCTGGTATCCAGGGGGACAGACCCCAAGGCCTCACAAAGGACATGATTTTGTCCTGGTCACACACGACACAAATGAGCGGCCTCCGCCTGTGGTCAGCCCCGCCGGGGCGGAGGGCCGGCTCTCCGGGTCTGGGCCCCGAGGCTCTGCTCCAGCCCTCTCCCACCTGCTCGGCCCCTGTAGCCCGGAGGGGCCGGAGCCCTTTCCCACTGGCTCCCTCCATCCCAGGCCTCAGGCCACCTGATCTCCATGGGTGGAAACCTCCCCGGGTGGGGGTGCAAGGTTAGAGATCAACTGAGGTGGCACAGTGGGGGGGGTCCCCCGGCCGGGGCAGGGCTGTTCCAGGCAGATGGGGCTGGAGTCAGAGGCTCGAGAGGGGACGGAGACGGAGACACCAAAAGACAGCGGGAGAGATGCAGGCCTCCCCAGCAGGTCTGACGTTTGGGGTCCCCGCCCACAGCGGGTCGGACACCGTCCCAGGCCCCTCCAGCCTGCTTGCTGAGGAGCACAGGGACTGAACCCCCTCTTTCACCCAGGCACCTGAGTCCCACATTGCCCAGGCCTCCACCTCTTGGGAGACCAGCACCCCACTCCCAGGAGGCAGGAAGACGGGCCTCTAGCAGCTGGCGGGGAGCCCCAGGCCCGGCGGGAGCTCTGGAGGGTGTGGGAGGACCACCCAGGACCTGGGAGTGGGGGCATGCAGGAGGCGGGGCGGGGGGGAGCGAGGCAGGCGAGGGGGCATCAAGCAGAGGCCGGGGCTCGGAATTTAGGATTGGCTGCCCCCTGGCCCTGCCCCGTCCCCCCTCACCAGGACCCCTGCAATGACTCAGGGATGCCTGACGAGGGCACCTCTCTCCCACTCCCTAGACCCCATCCTGACCTGCCCGACGGGGTGGGGAGGGGCTGTGGGAACTGGTGTGGGGTGTATCAGGGGTCCAAGGAGACCCCGTGTGACCCCAGGACGGTAAGCCTTATGACAGGAAGAGCTGGGCCCTCACCCACCCCCCATGAGCCTCACGTCAGGCCGAGGCAAGGGCCGTGGACGTGGGGCTTGAAGGGGTGAGGCCTAGGGTCTGGGGGGTGCAGGTCCAGCCCAGGGAACCCCCCAGGACACCCAGTCCCAGCACCAGCCACCACAGACCCCTCCAGGGCCTTCCCCAGCTAGGCACAAGGCAGGGGAGGTGCCCCAGGACAAGGCACCCGGCGCCCCAAGAGGCCCAGTGGGGCCACTCCCTCTCTAGGAACCCCCTGGGGTCTCTGAAGCCGAGCAGGAGTCGGACCCTTGGGAAAACCCCTTTGCCCCTAGAGCCTCAGTTTCCTCATCTGTAAGCTGGGCTGACAGCCCGCCACCTTCCAGGGCACTTCAGGGCAAACCCCGTGCTGGGTGCCCACAGCTGGGTCAGTTGTCACTCAGCCTAGACCCACTGGACTCTCGGAGGAGACGCCCAAGCTGAGCCCTTTGTCCCCCGACCTGGGAGACAAGGACCCCGAGGCTGCAGCCCTGGGCCTGACCCCCGCAGCCTGGCGGCCCCTCCCCCTCGCAGCAGCTAATCTTAAATTCCTGGCGGTGGTGGCGGGCGGGCAGGACGGCAGCTCTGCGCACACAGCACATAGCTCGGCCGGCCGAGGGGAGGACTCACATGTTTTCCCTACAGTCCGTCGGGGTGGGCAGAGGGGAGAAGGAGAGCAGGTTAAATTGTGGGGGAGACAGGCAGGTGGGGGGGCCCTGTTCCTGCTGCCTCCACCACCCTGGGCCGGAGGTCAGAGGTGGAGGTCAGGGGTCAGCTGCCTGCAGTAGGGGCGGGGGGAGAAGCCTAAGACCCCCTGGGGCAGGGGGAGGGGAAAGGGCTGGTCCCTCAGAGGGGTGTGGGTCGGGGTGGGCTGGGGACACAAAGCTGGAGCCCCAGGATGAAGGGGCTGCATGTGAGGGACCGTCCCTGAGGCCAGGAACAGAGGGAGGGGGTTATCGCAGGGGCTGGGGGTCAGGGGATGGAAGCGATGGCCGGGGGAGCCTGGGTCACTGAAGTTGTGGGTGGGCATGGGGTCACTGGGGTCGGGGGTCAGGTGACGGGGCCTGGGTTTGGGGCTCCCGGTGGGGGTGGGGGGCGCACCTCTCACAGACCCGCACGGTCCAGGCGGCGATGATCCAGGAGGAGATGCTGAAGACGAGCAGCACAGTGCCCGGGCAGATGGTCATGAGCGTCTTCATGACGAAGCGCGTGTTGAAGGTGATCTTGTTGAGGGCGCCGATGCTGCGGCTGGAGGCGTCCGTGAAGATCTTGCTGTGCAGCAGCATGACGCGGCCCAGCAGGTAGAGGCGCAGGAACATGGGCACGGACAGCAGCACGTCCACGTCGGCCTCGGCCGCCGACGGCGCGTACGTGAAGGCCAGGCGCGTGGTCCACGTGAAGCGGTAGTGGCCGGGCACCGGGTGGATGGCGCACACAGCCAGCTCCAGCGAGATGAGGAGGACGCGCTCACACGTCATGGCGATGCGCCAGTCGTCTGCCCCGTTGTCCACCATGAACAGCTGCGGAGGATGGCCGTGGGTCTCGGACACATGCCCAGGCCCCCTCGAGACCCCGGCCGACCCGTGGGCTCGGCCTCCAGGACAAACATGGCCTGTAGGGGACGCTCCCTAGCTCTCGGGGCTGGCCACGACTCAAACCAAACGTGTGACGGGCACTCCCCAAAACTTAGAGTTACCAACAACGCTGCCACCCTGCTCCCGGGCGTGTAGGTAAGAGAAATAAACATGGGAGTCGGAACAAACCCTCGTGCACGACAGTCACAGCAGCACTGCTCACAATCGCCAAAGTGGAAGCCACCCAGCTGTCCCTCAGCGGACGAAGGACCAACAGTGCGGCCAGCACACCGGGCTGGTACTCCGCCCTGACCTGTGCTACAACGGGCACGGACCTCGAAAACGCCATACTAGTGAAGGAGGCAGCACAAAAGGCCACCACCCAGGGCCCAGAAGGGGAGCCCCGAGCCAAAGAGGGCCCTCCTCGAGCCTTCCAATCCAACAGAATGTGCCCTGCCAGCTCTGAGACTCGCTGAGGACCCGCGCCTCCCTCCTTCCTGCGGAGCTCTCCCTTCTGGAATGGGAATGTCCATCCCAGGCCTGTCCCATCACTGTCTTTTGGAGGAACACGACCCATCTGGTTCACAGGTGGAGAGGAGTTTGCCTCCGGCTCACCCAAATCTGCCTTACATGACACCGAAACGAGACTCTGGACTTGAGTGGAGGCAGGATGGGGACGGCTTTGGGGCTGTCAGCATGAGGTGACTGCATCTTGCATGGGAGAAGGACATGAACGTGGGGACGGGCCAGAGGGTGCAGTGTCACGGACTCAACTGTGACCCTCAAAATCCCCGTGTGGAAGCCCTAACCCCCCAATGAGGCTGTATTTGGAGGCAGGGCCTTTAAAGAGGTGACTAAGGTTAAATGAGGTTGTAAGGGGGGCCCCTGATCCAAGAGGACTGGCGTCCTCATAAGCAGAGGAAGAGACACAAGGCACGCGCAGGCACGGAGGAAAGGCCACGTGAGGGCTCCGCGCAACAGCGTGTCTGCGCCGCAAGCCACTCAGTTGGGGCGCTTCGTCAAGGCAGCCCCACCAGAGCTTCAGTCTTCGCTCCTCTCTGGCTGAACAACAGTCCACCGTGTGGACAGACCACACTGCACTGATTCGACAGCAGTTCACGGACACCTTGGCTGTCGCGCCTCTTGGTGGTTGTGACCAGTGCTGCTACGAACACCCGTGTACCAGCCTCTGCGTGGACGTGGGCGCCGTCTCTTGGGTCTCTCCCTAGGAGTGAGTTGCTGCGTCACGTGGTAACTCCGTGTTTAACCATTTGAGGAGCCACCACACTGTTGTCCCCCGTGCCTGTAACTTCACAACTGCCTCCTTCCAGCCCAGGAGTCACCGACTCCCTCTCTGCTGCCCCCACCACATCCAGGGTCCCCCTGAGCACCAGACCCTGGGTGTCCCCACAAATGTCTGCACACAGTGCGAGCCAGGCAGGATTTTCCTACACCCATCTCCCACCAGACCATGGCTCCTTGAGGTCAGGAGTCAGAGGCCAAAGGTCAGAAGCCAGATCTGTCGACCTCCGGCATCCCTGGGTCTTGGTGCCAGCCCCGGCCAGTGACGTCAGCCCTCCATGGGCACACCCGCCCCACACGCCCTGAGCTGGCTCTCCCTCAGTCCAACCTGCTTTTGATTAATCCTCGAAACAAGAGAACAAACTCCTTGGTATGTAATAAATCTTTCCAAATTCGGCATTCAATCAAAGAGGAAAAGGGGCCTGGCGCTACACACACTGCTTCCCATGGCAAAACCTCCGAGGACCCCAGAGCTGCGGAAACGGCCCAGCAGACCAGCCCCACTCACCACCACTCCCGCACCAGCCGCTTGCTCTCTCAAACGTCAGTGAAAATTAAAACACGCGTTCCAAGGAAATCTCGAGTGACCTAGACAGGGTCTTCACGGAGGTCTTTTTTTTCTATAAGGAGTCTACTTGTCCTTTTATGTTTTAGGGGGTTGGGGTCCCTGGTGGCTGGTGTGGAGAGCTCTGGGGCCCAGGACGGGGCTGCCCGGCCCAGCTGGGCACTGACCTGGATCTCCCGGGCGTGGTAGAGGACGACCAGGCCCAGCAGGATGACCGTAGAGAGGCTGATGAGGCATTTGAGAGCAAACGAGCACAGGGACTCCTGGGCAAAGAGAGCAGACGGTGGGAGGAGGGGGGCCAGGCAGCCCTCCTGACCCCACCTAGGCGCTCTGCTCAAGAAGCAACGCTCCTGTCCTTACTCCTTGGGCCTGGGTTGACAGCAAGGCAGGCTCTGCACTTTACAGTTTATAAAGCCTGGCCTCAAAGGGCCACAGCACCTTACAGTTTATAAGGCCTGGCCTCAGGCAGACATAGCACTTCACAGTTTATAAGGCCTGGCCTCAGGCAAGCACAACACCTCAGAGTTTATAAAGCCTGGCCTCCTGTGGTCCCAGCATTTACAGTTTATAAGGCCTGGCCTCATCCAGCCTTGGCACTTCACAGTTTAGAGGTTAACATGGCCCTGCCCTGTCTCCGTCCTCACACACACTCGGGGACCCCTGGCCAGGCTCACAACCGGGCCATGACCACTGTTGAAGGGGGAAAGCTGTTTCTCCACTCTCTGGCCCAGGCCTGTCCTGGGGGCAGCCCCCTCCCCACCTTAAGCCAGGGTGTGGCCCCGTGGTACAGGGCAGAAGGAATGGGCTGGAACCTTCTGCCCCCATCTGCAGCCTGCCTGCTACCCCCAGGAGTGGGCACAGTGAGAGGCCCGGCAGCCCCCTGCACCGCTCCCCACCTCCAGAGCCTCCCCAGCATCCTCCACCATCCTCTCCTGGGGCGGATGTGGTCCCCAACCCCACGCCCAAGGGGCCCCCTAGGCCTCCCTGGGTGCCTACCTTGGTGTAGACGCCCCAAGACAATTCCGTCTCGGTCACCATGACGACAATACCGAACATGCCGAAGATAAGGGCGTAGTCGCTGAGGCGCTTCCGCTTCTCGAAGAGCACCCGCCGGTGGCCCAGGCGGTGGCCCACACTCACAGGCTTCCCCGAGCCCCTGCGCCGGCCCGCCTCATCCTCTTCCTCGTCTTCCTCCTCCTCCTGCTCCTGGGGCTGCCCCCGGGGGCTGCCGGGAGAGGGCCGGGCCGGCTCGCTCTTGGCCACCACCACCTGGAGGCCCGGGCCATGCGGGGGTTGCGGGGGGCGGCCAGCCTCGGGGTCCAGAGGGTCCCGGCCCAGGGCACCCAGCCCACTGCCCGGTGGCCGCCCCCCGCAGCCGCTGTGGCTGTGGCTGTTCATGACTATGTGGGTGCAGGGGTCGGGCTTGCTGCAGGCCGCCCGGGGCCCGGCATGGCTCAGAGGCTGGGCTCCTGTGCTGACCTGCAGGGGCACAGGGGACACAGTGACGTCAGGGCCCCGCCAACCGGCCAGGGACCATTGCCACCACCCCAGAACATTCTGAGGCTCAGGAGGTCATGAATCCAGAGTGGCTGACACGTGGGTTGGCCATCCCAGATACACCCAAGTCAGCCTATGTCCCTCCCCTGCTCAAAACCCTCCCATGGCTCCCCAGCGCCGCTGCATAAAAACCAAACTCCTCACCATGGCCACAAGGTGCTCTGTGGTCTGGCTCCCACCCACCTCATCCTTCTCACTCTCCCCAGAGTCACTCTTCCAGCCACACTGACCTCCCCATTACCAATCCCAACAAGCTTGGTCCTGCCTCAGGGCCTTTGCACCTGCTGTGCCCTCTGCCTGGAACACCCTCCTACTGGACCTTTGCCCACTGACTTTCAGTGTCTCCAAGTACCTAGAACAATGCCTGGCAGAGAGCTGACTGTCAGTAAACACTTCTGAATGCCTCGAGATGGCGATGGAATCTGCCAGCAGGGTTTGCCTGGGAGGACTAGAAGCCATGTACATGTGCAGCAGGCGGGAGGCGGTTCCAATCCAGGTTTGTCTCCTTCTGAGCTCCAGGCCCCTGGACAAGTGAACCTCACCGTACTGAGCCTCTGGGTGCTCCACGAGAGTTGTCCAAAGGCCTAAGCACACTTATGCAGACGCAGGGTATGGCTGCAGGGGACACTGGGGACCAAGGCTGTGGCTACAAGACCCTCAGCTCCCTCCTGCCTTGGGTGGAGGGGGCCGTGATCTCTGAACAGATTCCAGAACCAACGTGGCAATCCAGGATTTAACTCTTGGGTCCCAGAACTAATTCTGCAGGGCCTCGTGAGACACGCTCGGCGCAGCCCTGTGACCTCGGGCCAGCCTCAGTTTCCCTGCCAGGCTCCAAGGAGCAGACTGACTGATCACCCTGACATCCCTGGATTCTGCCCCTGCACAGGGCAGTGTCATGTGGCGTCACGTGCAAGAGCAGGGACCTCGATGACAGTGACATGGCCATGATGAGGCTGCCTGGGGTCCAGTCTCCCGCGTCCTGAGTTGCCAGACCCTCCCCTGCCCAGCTTGGCGTCCCCCGCCCCAGCCCACCGTCTCAGCCTCACATGCACCCCGCTGCCTCCCCGGCCGACACCGACTGAACATCCCACTTCGTTCCAGGGCTCCGTCCTTCACACAGAGCTTCTCCTTAGTCCTCACACTACCCCAAAGAAGGAGGTCCTGGGATCTGGCCAGTTTTACAGGTGGGGAAACCGAGGCACCATGCTGTGAAGGGACCACTTCCTCACAGGGCAGATTCTGGTCCGGGCTGCCTCCTGGGCTTCTCCCAACAAACCAGGCAGGGCCAGCCAGCGGGCCAAGTGTCATCCTCTTTGAAAGGGCCAGGCCAGCATGCACGGGGGGCCCATGTGCCAGACGTGGGAGGGTGATGTGTGCACAGACAGGACACCTCCTGGCCCTGAACCCGCGCTCCGGGGGGTGACAGACACGGAGAGTGTCGCGCCAGGACACGCCGAGATGAGCGGTGCTACCGGGCAAGACACAGCCCCCCTTGGCCAGGGCGTCTGCCCCACGCACTGCAGGACCACCTGTGCCCTTGTCTGGGCCCCCAGACAGTCTCCGTCCCACTCACTACATGGCTCCAGACGCTGGTGCCAGCCCACAGCAGGAGCACCAGAAACACTGCTTCCACAGCTGAGGGACCTCCTGAGTCTGAGGACCGTCCCCTCCCTCACCACTCCCACCCATCACATCATCCAGGCCATGGCCACCTGTGGCCTGACACTTCATAGTTCACAAGGCCAGGCCTCCCGCAGGCTCAGCACTTCACAGTTTATAACACCGACCTTGGCTCTGATCTCTCTCTCCATCCTTGGGTACCACTCTACCCCTGGGCTCAGCCTCTGCCTGCCACCAGGGACACTCGCAGCAGCCCAGCCCCTGCAGGCACCCCTCCCACCATCCCTCCTGAAGGTGCAGAAGGTCCCAGCCCAGGGCTCGGGGGGCACAGGCGGGAGAGGCGGGTGGCCTGGCAGCCAGGACTGGGAGGGGGTGGGGGGCACTGCAAACGACCTTCCGAAATGCACTGATGGAGATGCAATTTGGGGATGTGACTCAGCCACCCGACCACACAGGCCAAATTCAGCCGAGTGTCTGCCATGCTCCTCCTGGCCTGGCAGCTGCGTCCTAAGGTGCCCTGGGCAGGAAGGAGGTGGGGGGTGGGGACAGGCAGCAGGTGACTTCTGGGAGGGCAGAGGAGTGGAGGGCCTTCCCAGTGCCCATCACGTTAACGTGTACCTGCACTGACTGGGGGCTGAGCTCTTCATCAGAATCATCGAATTTAATTCCTATTGTCACTCAGCGAGGCAGGTGACGTTCCTGCTCTCATTTTACAGACGGGACACAAGGCTCAGAGAGGTTCAGCACCTTGTCCAAGGTCACACAGCCAGGAAGGGCAGAGAACAAGTTAGCGCTGTCTGGGGCAGTGGGTGGCAGATCTGCCCAGCCTCAACGAGCTGCCATCTGGAAAGGGAGCCAGCCTGGCCCTGCCCTTGAGGGGCCACAGAGCTCAGGGTACAGGTGTGATGAGTGCCTGACCCCTCCCACGACTGTAGAGGAAATGAAAAGACTGACTGGCCTGCCTGAGATCCCAGAGGAAAAAGGGGCAGACTGTTCCTACAGGCTGAGTGGGACCAGAGGGCCCTGGGGACGAGACCCCAGCCCTTCCCAGGGCCACCTTCTCCTCCCCCGCTGCAACGTGGGCCTAATGCTGGGGTCCCTGGGACCCTCAGGGATTCCCAAAGAACCAGGAGCCCCTCTGAAACCCCAGCCAAGGTCTGGCTGTCCACGAAAGAGTGTGTTTTTCTGGGTGAAGGCCCTTGGGTTCACCAAGGAGTTCCCCTAGAAGGTTAGGAACACCTAGGGGCTGCATTTGGTTCTGAGGGTTTCTGGAATTCCCAAAACTCTCTGTGTGTCTGGGGGCACGAGACCTCCGTTCCCTGAAGGCTGAGGCAGGGGTATGAGCAGAGTCTCCCCTTTCACTCCATGCCAGGAGACATTGTGGGGGAACCTTGTAGGCCAAGCAGAGCAGAGAGGACCCAGGAGGACTCCTGAGGAGCGGAGGAGGGTGGGCAGGCGACGTGGAGCAGGGTGGCTGGCTCCTCTGACCTTTCCCACCCAACAGGAAGTGAGAGAATCCACCAGGCCCCACAGGCCCTTTCACAAACAACGGGCTGGATGCAGTGGCTGCCTGGGAGGGACCCTGGGGCATCCCAGCCAGGATGAAGTCTTTGCCCCTCCTCAGCTGCCTCTTCAATAAAGGGGCATCTTGGTGCCCACCCAGTAGGGCTGGTGGCCAGAATGGAATGAAGTCTCACAGGGAAAATGCTTAGCACCTGGCCACCAGTACGCTGCTGCCTGATGCCACGCTCCGTCCTTCAGAGCTGGACCAGGAGAAGGTGCCCCCTGCCCATCAGTCTCCAAGGCAGAGCCCCCGTGGGGTGAAATGCCCACCCTGCCGCTCCCAGGAACCACGAGCAGAGCAGCACATTGCAGAACCTTCCAGGATGTGTGGGCAAGAAGTGGGTCATGTGTCCCTGAGGAGGGTGGGGAAGGACCCCAACATACCCCTCCCCCCAGCACTCTCTGGGCCCTACCTCTGCAGGGGGACCAGGATCCCATGGGCTGCCCTGGAGGGGTGCAGCAAGGCGCTGGCTGACTGCCCGATCCCCTCAGGCGTACCACCCAACAGGAACTTGCCAGCAGCCAGCAGGGTGCGATTAGCCTGCTCTGCCCTTCTCACAGGGGCCTCCACAGCCCCTCCACTCCCATCCATCTTCATCAGCATCTCCGGCTCGGCCCCCAGCCTCCAGCACTCACATCTGCGGCCCCGCCCTCCAGAACAGCGGGTGCAGTGCCCTGCGCTGGGTACCCCGACCTCTGTCCAAGGAGGGCTGAGGGCCCGGCTCCTCGACCCCTGCCCGGGCGCCCCTAACTGCTGGATCTAGGGACCAGTAGTGAGGGTCTGGTCCCTCCCATTCCCAAGTCAGCCCTGGGTCACTGCCTCCACCCTGAGAGCTCCCCTCTCTGGAGAGTGCCCTCCGCCGCGCCGCCGTATCTATGGAGTCTAGGGACTCACTGCTCTGCCCACCCCCAAATCAAACCCAGGGGAGTTCGTGAGTCTTCACTCACTCAGGCAGTGCACAGACACACATCCCCCCCTCCCCACGTCGCCTGGGTTCCAGACCCCACGGAAACCTTCCCTCCTGACCCCGGCCCCAAACCGCGTCTCCCTCCGGGACGTGCCTCCCTCCCCGGGTGCCCCTGCCTATGCCACCTCGTACCTGCGGGGCTCGGCTCGGGCGGGCGGACGACGCTGGAGTGCAGAGGGTCCCGCGCGACCGCGGCCCCCTGGGCGGGAGCCGGGGCCCGGGCCGCGGCCGGGCCAGGCAGCAGCGGGCGGGCGCGGGGCCCGGGGGCGGCGGGGCCGGGCGCATTCCCCGCCGCCCTGTGCACGGGCCCGGCTGGGGGGCGAGTGCCCGCCCGGGCCGGGAGAGGAGGGGGCGGCACGACGCGGGCGGCGCCGCCGATTGGCCGAGCCTGGGTTGGCACCGCCCCTGGCGACCCCACAAGCCCCGCCCACCTTTAAAGATGCCTCGCTCCCGGGTGCGCGGTTCGCCCCCTCAGCGCAAGGCTGGTCCTCAAACTCGCTCTCCTGCCCCGCGCGATGGAGGGGACCTTAGCGAAGCGGCAACTCCCGTCCCGCGACAGCCCTCGGGACCTCCTAGCCACCCCTTTCCCAAAATTGGGTCCCCAACTCCAGCCACCCCTCAATCTTTGCGCGCCTGGGGGCTGATGGTTCCACGCGCACTTGCTGAGGGGACAACTTTGCAAAACGACTGGACACTTCCCTCCTGAAATGACCTCCTCAGACGTTTCCTCCGTATGGGGGAGCCTTGGGGTGGGGAAGCAGGATGTTGCCAAGTAGGGGGTGCCTAGAAGCCAGGGGTGGGGGCTTCTAGGGGTTCAGTGGTGCCTGCTGGGGAGATGGGTTCAAGGCCACCTTCCTTGGGACTCAGCCTCCCCCAGTCCTAACCCCCCAAACCAACTGCAGGATGGCAGGACAGCGGGAGCTATTTTAGGGGTCTCCAAAATGGGGACTGTGTGCCCTTTTCCCCTAGCACTGAGGGTGGCCTTGGGTGACATTCATTCAACGTTAATGGCGGCTGCAAGGAGCCTTGGGGACTGGGCAGTGGGGAGTCCTTTCTTCCTCCTTCCCCAGGCAGCCTCACTAGCTCGGCGTCACCCTGTGGTCCCCCACACCCCCACCCGCCTGGGGGTGACTGCGTCTGGCTCTGTGGGCCCCAGCCTGGGGGCTCCCCGGGGGCAGCAGCTCCCCTCATCTGTCTCCCAGCCCCCCATCTGTTTTCTTCCTAGCTCTGAGCTTTGGACTGGTCAGGAACATCTGATTGCTCGTCACTGCCTGAGGGCAGCTGATGTTTTGTTTCCTCTGCAGCATCCAGAATATAGCTGGACAGGAGTGAGTGAGTGAGCAGGGGTGGTCCTGTGAGCCAGTGGCAGTGGTGAGGCTAAGCAGGGCCAGGTGACGGCCCAGGGTTGGCAGATGGGGCTACAGTTCTGTCCTCTCAAGAGCCTGTTCTTCATCCCAGCCTGCTGGGGACACCCTGAGGAAGGCCTGGCCACAGTGACAGTGCCCAGGGC
This sequence comes from Diceros bicornis minor, assembly GCF_020826845.1. Taxonomy (NCBI): domain Eukaryota; kingdom Metazoa; phylum Chordata; class Mammalia; order Perissodactyla; family Rhinocerotidae; genus Diceros; species Diceros bicornis. Next base: position 5,732,555 of record NC_080759.1, on the reverse strand, counting down.
TGTGGCGGTTGGCAAGTGAAGGCCTGGGGACCATCCACGCCCCGCTGCATCCACAGGGGCACCAGGAATTGGGCTGTGGTGACCCTGAAGGGATGCGTTCCCAGGCACGCAGGAGCAGCTGCCATCCCTCCTGCACCCGCATCCACTCGCCGGCCCCCACCAGGCCTCCCCAGGCTCCCTGCAGCCCGTTCACCCTCCAGGTGTTGCACTTGCTGTTCCCCTGCCTGGGCTGCTGGGGGCTCTATCTAAAGCACAATGTGATGGAGCCACCCACGTCTCCCTTGGGATCTGGCATACATCCCCGCACCGCATTCACTGCCCCAGCCCCTGATGGCCGGAGCCTGCACAACCCGCCCCCATCCCTGGCCCCACATCCAGGTCCCTGCCCCACGAGAAGCATTCACATTGTGCCCATGGGCTGACCCCAGCCTGCACAGGCTGCTGTGGGGTTCCTGCAGCATCTGATGCTTTCTGAATTCAAGCCCAACATGTAAATGTCCCGAAATTCACAAAAGCATTGGCCACAGCCCCCAGAGACCCCTCCAGGCTTCCTGCCCTGCCCAGGCTCTGCACCCACCTTCTCTCTCTGGAAAGATCCCTCTTTCCCCTTTGGGTTCCCCCGCACTGAGGGATCAGGGACCCCCTCCAAGGGGTTTAACTTAGGATGGTCGACCTGGTGAGCAACCCCCTCCTGCCCAAGTCTGCCCCGTGGCCTGCCTGAACCTCACCCCTCTGAGACACAGCTGGCAGTGTCGATGGGGGTCAGGCGTGGACAGAGGTGGGCTCCAGGTGGGGGCTGCCAGAGTCTCCATTCCAGACAGAGTCTCTCTCAGCTCACGGTAGGGTGGAGGGGACCAGAGGAGCCTGCAAATGAGCTTGTGGGTTGGGAAGCCCCCAGGACTCGCACCTCAGACATGTCTTGCAGACTGGGCAGGGGAGCGGTGGCCGCTCTCCTCCAAAAGTTTGAGGGCTAGGCTGCAAGTCAGGGCAGCTGCAGGCGACCTGGGAGAACCTCACGGGAGCTGTAGGAGCCAGAGGCAGAGGCCTGAGGGGAAACGGCCTGGCCCCCTTCCCCCAGCCTCCAGCTGTGCATCCACAGAAATCTCAGACCCATCCTGGGTCTCACTGACAGCTGCCTGGAAGGAGGCTGGTCTGTGAGTCTCCTGTGACTGTGGGGACGGCAGGGCGGGGAAGGTGTTCACTCACTCATTCACCCATTCATTGGTTCATTCATTCACATACCCACCGAGCCCTTCTCTGAGTCTGGTGCTGCGACGCAGAGTCTGGGACAGATACAAACCTGGCCCTCTTGAAGCTGAACTTCTAGAAGAGGGAACTGACCCTCTCCAATAAGGGACCAGTAAGAATCCCAGACACACAAATGCATTGGAAACAGATCCAATGAAGCTGAGAAAGACAGGAACGGGGATGAGGAGGGTTTCACTAGTGTGGTCAGGGGAGGCCTCTCAGAAGAGGCGACGCTGGAAAGGGGCCAGGGAGCCGGCCCTGGAGGAGGTGGGGAAAGGGTGCACCTGGCAGAGGGCACAGCAAGGGCAGCGAGGGGGGACCGAGGGGGCACTTTTGAGGAAGAGAAGGGAGACCGGTGGCTAGAGTGAACAGGCCAACAGTGGGGCGGGTCACAGAGGTAGGCAGGGTCTCCCCACAGGGCTGTGTGTGCGGGAGAACCGAGCAGAGGGAATTCATGGAGGGTAAGCCCCTAGGGTGGGTGAACAGGCTGGGGCAGGAAGGAAGAGGAGGCCAGGGGAGCTGGGGCAGGCATCTCAGGGGGCTTGTTCCTGGGCCCTCCAGGATTCAGGGACTCGGAGAAGCATCCTTCATTCTCAGCATTTACTGAGCATCTGTATGCAATGCTTGTACCCTGAGGTGGGGATACTGTGATGACGAAGACACACAAAATTCCCCAAAGTCATGTTTCACGACAGCGAGCAAGATCAGATGTTGAGTCAGTAAATAAGTATACCCGGCCCTTGCAGACAGCCCACGGAGGAGACAGGCCGGGGAGGGGTGGGGAGGGCTGCACCTGGCACCCCTGGTCCTCGCCATGGGCAGCCACCGAGCCCTCTGTCCCTGCTCTGGAGGAGGGGGAAGCCTGGGGGTGACAAGCAGCCAGGGAATTGACTGTCATAAGCACGGAGTCCCCACAGTGCAGCGGGGGTCCTGGAGCTGCTGCCAAACCCACAGGGGACCCACCTGGGGCTGTCCTGTCCTTTCTGCTGGCAGTGGCCTCCCTGCCCCAGACACCAGCGTCCCCTCCCTCCTCATGTTCAGGCTGGAAGGCTCCAGACTAACTCTTCCTTGCCGGTGAGCCCCACATCCTGGACCCCAGGCCTGCCCATCCTTGGCCCTGGATTCCCTCCAGGCTGCCCCTCCCTCCCCACCCCTGCAGCCCTTGCCTCTACACAGGCCCTGGGGGCAGAAGCTTCACTCTGAAGCGCAGCATGGCGATGCTGGTTTGAACAGCATCCCTCCAGAACTCATGTCCACTCAGGACCTCAGAATGCGACTTTATCTGGAAACAGGGTCTTTGCAGATGTAGTTGTATTAAAAAAGGTCATGTTGGATCAGGGTGGGCCCTAACCCGATGACAGGCGTCCTCATAAGAAGGCCAGCTGAGGACACAGACACACACAGGCCATGGGAAGGCAGGGGCAGAGACTGGAGTGATGCAGCCACAAGCTAAGGGACACCAGGAGCCCCCAGCGATTGAAGAGGCAGGAAGGGCTCTCCCCTGGGGCCTCCGGAGGGAGCGTGGCCCGGCCCGCATCCAGATTTAGCCTGCTGGCCTCCAGAGCTGCGAGAGAATACAGTCCCCTGGTTTAAGTCCCCCAGGCTGTGGTCATTTGTGACCACAGCCCCAGGACACTCCTACAGTGGCCATGGACAAGGGGCTGTCCGTCTCTGAGCATCATCTCCTCAGCAGGGCAGTGAGGGCCCCTGAGGGCAGGGGGAAGGGCCAGGGAGCTAATCTCCCTCAAATGTGCCAGGCACACAGCAAGCGCTCACTGGATGCTCCGAGTGGCTGCTGTTCTGACCACGGCCTGGACAAATTCAGAAGCGCCTTCCGGCCTCTCTGACTCCACTCCAGTTTCTGCCAGGCTCCCTGGAGGGATCTTTCCTTGCTTAAATCTGATCATGTTGCTCCTAAGTCCAAGTGCTCAGTGGCTCCCCGTGGCCCTCATGGCATGGTACAGTTAGATCCCAGGTACAGCTCCAGCTGGCCACCAGCGAACTCCTACGTGCCCTTCCAGACCCAGCTCAAAGAGCAAGAACACCTCCTCCAGGATGCCTTCCCAGATTTCCCCTGGCACAATGACTCCTTCCTTTGTCAGCATCAGGCAGAAACCGGGCCACACACAGTCCATCCTCCATGCCCAGCTCAATTCCAGAATCTGCCCACTTCTCTCCATCCCCGAGGCCCCCACTCTGGTCCTGGCCCAGCTGACTCTACCCAGATGCTTCCTCAGCCTCCCTTGTGGCCTTCTGCCACTTCTATTCCTGCCCTGACAAGCCCAGCTCTCCACGGCAGCCAGAGGAGCTTGTGAAAATCATAAATCAGACCGTGTTTCTCCCCTGCTCATATACCCTCCATGGCTCCTCATTGCTCTGCAGTCTACTCCGTCACCTCAGCCCCTGCCTGCAGACCTCCCTGCCTTCATCTTGCTCCTCTCTCCACCTTGCTCATTCTGTTCCAGCCACACCAGCCTCTTCACTGTTCCTCAAACGTGCCAATCTCCTTTCTGCCTCAGGACCTTTGCACATGCTGTTCCCTCTGCCTGGTATGCTATTCTCCCAACTCTTGCTTGGCCAGCTCCTCCTCCTCCTTCAGGTCTCAGCTCATGGTCACCTCCCTGGAGAGGCCCCTCTGCCCACCTATGGAAGCCTCCCCCTTGCCCCCACCCCGGTTATTCTCTAATACGTCACCATGTTTTCTTGTCCTCCCCCACATATCACAAGAGCTGACCTGGGCCCACCTCAGCACCCACTGCGTCCCCAGTGCCCAGCTCAGGGCCTGGCACACAGTAACTGCTTGGTGTTTGTCGATGGACTAAATGACCCCACATGTCTGGGACTGGCGCCTCTGTCCTCTCCACACTTTCATCGGCAGCTCCTGCCGACCCCAGAATGTCAGTCAATGTTCACAGGAGAAGACGGAGCAAAGGAGCTAGTCCCTAAGGGCTGCTCCTGACTGGGTGGAGCAGGGAACTGGGTGGTGGAAACTGGGGGGGTCAGGGCCCTTCCACTTGGTTCAACTGCCCCCTTCTGGCTGTGTGACACGGGGAGGGTCACGCAGCCTCTCTGAGCAGGTTCCCCACCACCGGTGACGAGAGAAAGTGGACAGTGACTCTGAGGGGGCTCTAGAAAGCAGAGTCGTTATTATTATTATTACTATATTGTTAGCGTTATTTCAAACGTTGGCACTTTTTTAAGTCACCAATCTTTCTATCCAACCCCTGGGCCACCCACACCCCCAAGGGTGACGCGAGTCTGAGATTCACTCACCCTGGGATGCAAGGGTCTCCCAGATGAGTCTCCACCAAAGAGCCTGTCCCTCAGTCCTGCTGGGTCACCACGTGGCCGGCGGGGGCTGCGGCCACCTTTGTTTCCCCCTCCACCTGTAAGGACCAGACGTGGGGTGTGGGGTGGAGGCAGGGCCCTGGCGGGGGGATGCGGACAGCCCACAGACTGCAATGGTCTGCAGAGCAGATCTGTGCTCCCACGAGCTGGGTAACCTTGCGAGTTTTAAGGAAACGTAAGATGAGTGGCACTGTCTGCCCAGTGGGCCCTGTTTTCTCCCTCAGGGCCCTCGGTGAGCCCCGGCTGACATCTTCTCCCATGCCAGGCCCCTTCCCTGGAGGCCCACCTCCTTCCACCAGACACTGCACACTAAAGGCTCTGTCTGCCTTTCCCCATGCTGTTCCCTGTCCTCCTCCCCCATGTCCCCACCAATTCCCTCACCATGGGGAGACCTGGGCGGTGAGGGGGGGAGCTGGCGTGAGGACCCCTGGAATCCCTGGCTGCACCAGCTATCTTCTTGGCCACCCCCAAATCCTCCCTCTCTGCAGCTGCCCTGGGGTCTGAGGTCCCTCACGGCATTCACTCTGGCTACACAGGCTCTTTCCAGAATCCCCCTACAAGCACACAGTACCCAGGGGCTGCCCTGGAGGAGGGGGCAGAAGGAAGCAGAGCGTAGCCCCATGGTGGGGAGGGCTAGAAAGAGAAACACTGCCAGCTGGGAACCTCCCAGCTGCCCTTTCTTTCCACAGGGGTCTGGGGTGGGGCCAATGGCCACCTGTTCCAGCCAGGGGGACCTCGGAGTTGACTATGGCCCTGGGAGGGCAGGGCAATTGTCCAAGGTCACCCAGCATGCCAGTGCGTCAGAGTGCAGATTATTCTGGAAGTCCTCCCCCTATTTCCTTCGAGGTCTTGGGCAGCCTGAGGAGGCTGTGGGAGGGGGCACTAGGGGAAGCGGAGGGCCCTGGGAGCCCAGAGGAGGGACCCAGGCAGGGGCTTCTCCATTCAGTCATGCCTCGGCCTCCAGCAGGGTGGAGAGACTTGGAGAGAGTAAGGAACCCCCGTCCCCCGTTGCGGGGCCCCCAGACAAGCCCCTCACACCCCACCCTCACCGGTAAACCCAGGCCTGACACCACCAGCTGGATTCTGGGGTTAGCGAGTCCACGACAAACCCAGTTCTGCCCTGCCCTGCTGGGTGACCTTGGCTAAGTTCTAACCCTCTCTGGGCCTCGGCCCATCTCCCCGGCCCATCTCCCCGTCACTGGGGGGTTGGCGGTGGGGGAGAAGCTTAGGGAACAGAGCAGAGCATGAGCTTCAACGCACAGTAGGCTGGCAGGTGGGGGGTTCCCTTCCACTCTGCAGCGGGGCCAGCCCGGGAATCCCCGCCACACATAGAGAGAGACAGGCGGGGGAGAAGGGGAGGGGGCAACGGGGCCAGTCCCCCCCCCCACACTGAGGATGGCGCGGGAGTGTTTCCAAGTCCCCACCTTCACCTCGGTTGGGGGATGTCTGCACATCCCAAATTTCGGGAGCGCGAGAGCCTTCCGGGGGGGAGGCGGTTCTGGAGCTGACCCGGGGCTTGGCGTTGGGGGGAGAAATGGAGGGGGTTTCCCTCCCTTCCGCAGCTCCCCCTTTGAATCCCCCGAGACCGGCACACCCTGCCCGACATACGCCCACCAAGGGGAAGGGGAGCCCCGCGGGGTCCTGCGCCCCGCGACCCACCCCCCTGCCCACTCACCGGCCCGAGACGGCCGCAGCGGCGGGGCCCGCGCCGGCCCGAGCGCCAAGCCAAGCGCACCGCCGGGCCGGGGCGTGCGAGCCGGGCCGGAGGGGGTGCACGCCGCCGCGGCGCTGCCCCCCGCCCGCGCCCTGGGCCCCGCCCCGCGGCCGCGCCGCCGCGCCCCCCGCCCCGCGCCGCCGCTCGCCGAGGTTGGAGGGAATCCCCCTCCGGGTCTCGCGCAAGCCCCTCCCCCAGGGGCGCGCCTGCAAATTTCCGGGAAAGCTCAAAAGGCTCGGAGGCCCCTCTGCCGCCGCCGGCCCCCGGCTCTCATTTCACAGATGGGGAAACTGAGACCCAGAGGGGGAGCCCCTGGCCGGGGCCCAGCGCCCGTGACTCTGGGGGCCTCGCTCCGGTGTTCGGGGAAGGAGCGGAGCCGGGGAGAGAGAGGAAGGCAATTAAGCCCCCGCGCCCCTGAGCGTGCTCTGGGGCCTGGGGGGTCCAGGAGGAACCCGGAGGCTTCGGGCAGCTGGTGACGTTGCCCAGGCTGGAAGGTCCCAGTGAGGGAGGGGGACCCCGGGGTGGCCAGAAAACAAACCACAGAAAACTCCTCTATGTCATGGTTGGGCTGTGACGTCCCCCGTCTTCCTGCACGACTTGGGGACCCCGCTGAACGTGAATGGCAGAGGCCTGGGCGGCGGGACTGGGAAGGTCATTGTACCAAATCAGAACAATGCTGCTCCCGGGGGCTGGGTCTCCAGGTGATGAGGAGGGGGAAGCCCGCGGCTCGGCCCCTCCCGTGACCTTGGCCCTGCCCAGGCCGCCTTCTGAGCCTCGGTTTCCCTCCAGCGACTGCACAGCGCCCACCCCTGGGGGTCCCTGCGGTTTTCGGGAGCCTGTGGGGCTGCCGGCTGCATTTTGCTGTTCTGCTCCCGCTCCACTGCGGGAAGCGTGGCGCCTTCCCAGACCACCGTGTTCTCCCTCGCCGCCCCTGCCTCCGCCGCCCCGCCCGCCCCGTCTCTGAACCCCCACCCACCTTCTGCCTTGGCCGGGGGTGAGGGGGGTGTCCTCTTGGGAGCCAGAAGGCTTCTACGAGCCTCCATCCTCTTTTGTTGTTGTCTTTTTCCCCTCTTTTCTTCCATCCATTCTAAAAATAGCCCTCCCCCTACAAATCCCCCCCACTCCCCGCCGAGAGCATCTCGTGAAAGGTATGCGCTCCCCGGGCGGGGTCCCGAGGCCGGAATTCCGCGGCGCGGGCAGGGCTGGGGGACGCGGACCGCGGGGGCGGGGTGGGGGACCACTGGGAGCGCATCCCCCTCCTTGTGTGTGCGAGACGCGCTCAGAGAGAGCCGCCAGCGTGACCGTGACCGTGCGTGGAGGAAAAGAACAAAGGGGCGGGGGGCCTCCGGGGTCTGTGTTATGGAGGCTGAGAGCTGACAGCAGGAGGGCTGCGGGAACCGCGGGGACCCGACAGAGGGGCGCCACCCAGCACCTCCATGGGGTTGACTCCCCGCCCGTGGGGGAAGGCTGAGGCCCGTGCCTAGGTCGGACACAGGGAGGGAGAGTCGGGAGCCAGCGGTGACAAGGTGGCGCATGGTGGGGGCGGTTCCTTGCCCTTGAACCCCACAACTGCCCTATCGAACCCCAGAACACCCCTGCCAGTCCCACAGCTCGTCTTGTCCCCATTGTCTCCGCACAGTCTCTTCCTGATGCAGCCACAGAATTCCATCCTCACTCATATGACTGGTCACATCCCTGCCCCGCATAACCAGCACCCTCCTCCTTGCACCAACAGGAGGACCCTGACTCCCTCCCCCCGACCCCCCAAAGTCCCGCGCCATCTGACTTCCACTCCAGCGTTGTCCCAGCCCTTCCACTGTCTCCCTAGACTGCGCACCACACTCTGGCCACCCCCAGCGTCTGCCCTAAGCGGTCCAACCTCATAGCCTTTGCATCTGCTGTTCCTTCTGCCAGGATCACCCTTCCCTGGGTCTCCTCACCCCCTACTGTCTTTCAGAGCTTGGTCCAATGTCACCTCTTGCCTAGAGTCGTCCCTTCTCTGGGCATGTCACTCTAGTTTACTATCCTTGCTGCCCTCAGTCCCTGGTGTGGTCTGTTCACTTGTTCACCTTCTGCCTCCCCCAGGGGAATGTGGGGCCCGTGCAACCCCGGCCTGCCTGATGAGAGGCCAGCTCTGACCCAGCACCACCCCAGGAGTTAGCCAGCTCCAAATAACGGGACAGCACCACCCTCTGCCCAGCTAGCGCCCTGGAAAGCACCCCTAGGACATGGCACAAAAGATCCAGGACCTGCTTCTGCAGGGGCATTACCGAGGAGATCGGAACTAAACACAAGGTGCACCCACATGCCCCCCCGCCCCCGCCCCGGGGGACCGCATAGCCATTTCCAGAATAACATGCCGCTGGGGAAAATGATCGCTGGGCCCGAGTTCCTGGCCTGTTAAGCAGACGCCAGGCCCAAGGCCTGACTGTTGGAGTGTTCAGATGGCAAAAAAGTATGAAATGCAAAGACGAGAAGTGAAGAGAGAGAAAGGCCCTGGAGGCTGATCTTCCTCTGTTATTAGCTTTTCCATAATATTTTATTATCTTACACGTTTTGAAACCAAAGGAGAAGATAAAAGGAAAATCGCTCTGTTGGAGGGTACGAAGGCCTAGAGAGGGTATGTGCCCCCATGGGAGGGAAAACGCAGCTCTCATGCTGAGAAATCAAACCCTCCCCAATGCTTGCGTCCACAAAATCCCCCTCCGAGGTTTCGTCGAGCACCTACTATATGCTCACGTGCCCAGAGATTGAGGGGGAGCCAGGCGGGTGGGGGTTCCCCGGGTAGCAGGCTTAGAGAGAGCCCTGAAGGAGGCGATGGCGCCTGGGACAGGCAGGGACATGTCACCTCAGCAGGGCCATGCCCATGGTGGAGAGTTTGGGTGGGGTGGGAGGGTTATGGGAGAGAGAAGGCCCCTGGAGGCGTAAGCGGGTGCCGCGCTTTTGCGCACTTCACTGCCTGGCCAGGACTCGCCCTCAGGCTGGTGTTCAAGGCCAGGGGGAGGGGAGATGGCATAGGAGGCACGCGGCGCGCAAGGCTGTGGGCACCAGGGAGGTGGGAGACAAAGGCATCATCCGGCGAGGTCCCCACGGCTTTCAGAAAGGCTCAAGGGACAGGCGGTGTGGGGGTAGGCGACCAAGATGAGGACTGCCAGACAAAAGGCAGGGCACGGAATGGGACATACTTCTAAAAATTACTCCTTGTTTATCTGAAAGTCCACTTCAACTCGGTGTCTTTTTTCTTTTCTAAATCCGGAAACTCTAGCCCGCGATCTTCTGGGGCAGCAAACTCCCTTCCTCCCCAGCCCAAACTGCGGAAGGAGGGGTCCTGAAGGTGCCTGCCCTCTTCCCAGCCTCCCCTCCCGTCACCCCCACACCCGCAGTGTCCCCTTCATGGGCTTCTTTGTCCCCGTCACACTGTCCGTGTCCCTTGGCTGCTCCCCAAGTTTCCCCTCTCTTCCTTTGTTGTCCCCCTCTCCCTATCATCCCGACCCTTCGCGTTTCCCCCACCTTCTCCGGCACCCACCCCTCCTCCTCTTCTCTCCCCATTCTCCCCTCCCCCACAGCCCTCTCCCCGTGCTTGGAGGCTCCCTCGGCGCCGACCCTCTCCTCGCCTCTCCACACCCTCCCCAGCCGATCCCCGGGGCCCTCGAGGGGGAACCCCGGCCGCAGGCGCGGAGCCCCACGCAAGGTGCACAGCGGCCCGGCTTCCCCGAGGCCCGCGCCACCCCCGCACTGCGGCCCGCGCGCTGGGTTGCCAAGGCGATGGCGAGGGCGGGAGCGGGAAGCTCGAAAAGACCCGGCTCTCGCTCCCACCCCCGCCACCTCCTCAGCGAACCCCACCCGGGTTTGAGCCGGTTTCCCCGCTCCGCCCCCAGTGCGCCCTGCGGCGGGTGAGGATTCCCCGGCCCACAGGGCGGGAGTCCACGCACGCGCGCTGAGCGCGGCGTTCTCTGCCTGGCTCGCGCGCGACGGGACAGCCTTGGCGCGGGAAGAGAGCACCCCGGCGCAGGCGCAGGCGCAGTGCGCGCTCGGGGGGGGGTCCCCCGCGGTCCCGCGAGGTCGTCTTGGCAACGCGCGCGTGGAGGACTGGGAGCGCAAGGAACTCCCGTCTCACGCCCCCTCCCGCGCGCTGCTTCGGAGCTGGGGATTCCCTGCCGCCTGCGCGCAAGCGCGAGCCCAGGATTCCGCGGGGGCGGGGCCGGAGAGAGAAGGGGCTTTTCTGTGGAAGGGAACAAACGTTACTACCAACGTCTTTGTGTCTCAGGACTGAAGGCGGTGCTCTCAACCCGTCCTCTTCACTCTGATCCACCAGCCATCCCTCTACAGGTTCCCGGCAGAGCTTGCCACGCGCAGCTGTGATACCCTTCCTATGACGCTCACACACCAGCCCTGGCTCCCCATTGCCCTGGGATGAAGCCCCATTCCTCGGCCTGGCGTCCTCAGCCCAGATGGCTTCTTCCCTCGAGTTCATCACCATTGGTCCCCGACCTTCCCTAATCCCCCTCCTCTCCCGGCCACAAAGACCCCAACGTGGCCTTGCAGGAGGCTCCTTTGCCAAGCCCCCCTTTTTTTTTTTTGAGGAAGATCAGCCCTGAGCTAACATCCATGCCAATCCTCCTCTTTTTGCTGAGGAAGACCAGCCCTGAGCTGACATCTATTGCCAATCCTTTTTTTTTTTTTTTCCCTTTTTCTCCCCAAAGCCCCAGTAGACAGTTGCATGTCATAGTTGCACATCCTTCTAGTTGCTGTATGTGGGACGCTGCGCCACCATGGCCAGACAAGCGGTGCGTCGGTGCGCACCCGGGATCCGGAACCGGGCTGCCAGTAGCTGAGCACGCGCACTTATCCGCTAAGCCACGGGCTGGCGGCACAAAGCCCTTCTTCAGGATACGCCCTTCCCAGGCACCATCTCCGTTGATTCCTGAGATAGCATAGGGTTAGATACTGGTTTTGGTCCCATTTTATATAAAACAAAACTGAGGCTCAGACCCATTAAAGCCCTGGCCGAAGGCCCCAGAGGTAAGAGGCCGAGGCCTCCGTTTGGGAGGAGCCATCTGGGCTCCTGCTCCTGTTATTTGGCTGACACCTTCGGCCCTGATTCTGGGCCCTACCACTGCCCCTGCTGGCTTCCCCCGAGCTCTGGGCGCTTGCTAGCTGTGTGCCCCAGGCAGGTGGCTCCGTTTCCCCATCTGTAAAGGGAAGCAGTATGTCACAGGGCTGCCCCAGGGCTCAGTGAAATGATAGTACCATGTGCCAGGCCAGCACTCAGTATCCAGCAGACGCTTCTCACAGCTCCCATCCCCCACTCCTTGGCAGGGACTCTGCGGGGCTCCTTTCCTCCATCTCACTTCCCTAACCCCCATGGAGCCCTTCCTGCATGCCTCACATGGCCTCTGGTCCTTGTCTCAGCGTGGGCTCCTGGGGGAATCCCCACACTAAGCCAGCACTCAGGACATGCTGGTTAGTTTTATGCCACCTACCACTGTTTCAGGCCCCTCCATACTGCACTTCAGCTGTACGCAATTATTAATGGCACCCCTTCCTTGAACAGGAGAGTTGTGACCTCCAGGCCTTTGCACGTGTGGTTCCTTTGGTCTCTTCTGTCCCTTGTGTCTGCAGGGAGAATTCCTATGCATCCTTCAAGGCCTCCCTCCACGATTCCTTCTACCTTCCTCCCTTGGGGCAGAGCCTGGCCCCACACAGCTGAGGCCATCTGAGAAGGTCTGCATCTGAGACCTGAGATCAGGGAGAACAGTGTTCTTGGCAGGAGGAACCAAGAGGGTGTAGGCCCCGAGGGGGAACAAGCCTACTGTATTGGAGAAGCTGAGAGGGGAGTGGAGAGTGGGGAGAATGGGGGCCAAGGGCCGGAGAGACAACCTCGTGGGCACAGGGAAGGTGTCACTTGAGTGGCAGCCACAGCAGTGACCTGGTAAATGCCTGGACCCCACCCACACATGTGGGCCCACCCCCAGAGGCGGCCCTCTCTGCCCACTCTGTGAGGCTGACCAAGCTCTAGGAAGCTGGCACCCAGTTCAGATGGCACCCCACCCTCCCCAGACACTTGGCCTCTGATGGGACGCTCATTCCTACCCGGACCCACCTGCCTGCTCCAGCCCCAGGCCCTTGCCTGCCCCGTGCCCTGCCTCTGTGATGGAATCTGACTCATCGCCCACAAAGACCCACTCTGAAGAACTCTTCCACCAGGAAGCCTGCCAAGACTCCCCCAGATGCCTCCTGGTTGGAATAACAGCAGAGCAGCCAGCATTTCCTGACCCCAAGCAGTATGTGACCTGGCCCTGACTCTGAACCAGAATGTCAGGATGCCAACAACTCGCCTCCAGCTCTCCTCTAGTTCTGTCCCTGAAATGCTGTGTGAGCTGGAGCCAGTGCCTCAACCTCTCTGAGTTGCCTACTTGCAACAACCCAGCAAGGCTTCAGTGGATAGTGGGACAGGCCCCTCACTGGACAAAGGGCCAGCGCCCCCAAAGGAGGGGGCGCCATGGGAGCCAGCCACGGCTCTCAGCTAGCTTGCTGCGCCAGGAGGGACCCTGGGGGCCCGTGACTTCTCTGGCTGTGCCAGGGCACTCCCTCACTCCAGCTCTCCTCTCCCCACCCCCCGCCTGCGCACGTGGATTTCAAGCGCACACGCTGCCTCACCGACAGCCTTTATTGGGCACTCAGCCCAGGGCTCTGCGCGCGTGAGAAGGGAGGTGTCACTCGGAGCAGGGACCCTTGAGCAGGAGTGGCCGATGATGCCACATCGCCGCCAGGACACGCACCGGGGCCCTGAACCTCTCTGTCACCCTCGGAGATGCCCCAGCGGGAGGGCATGTGGGGTCACGACGCTGACCGCCCGCGGGGCGGCTCCCTCAGTTCCGGGGTCACTTGGGGGCGTTGAAGGGCACGGCCCGCTGGTTCATGGGGTTGTCGGGCGAGCGCAGCCACTCCTTCTTGAGCAGCTGCTTCAGTTGCGACAGCCGCATGTTGGGGTTCTCCTGCTTGAGCCGCGGCAGCTGCGCCTCTTCGAAGGCGGTGAAGGCCGCCCGCATGCGCCGCTCGGGGTGCCGGTCGCCCGCCTCCTCCGCCACGCTGGGGCAGGACACCTGCGTCAGGGGTCTGGGGGGCGGCTCCGCCCCCGCCCCCAGAGGACTAGCTCCGCCCCCTGGAGGCCCGGCCCCACCTCCGGGGGGCTAGCCCCGCCCAGGTCCAAAGCCCCGCCCCGCCCTATTACCTGAGCACGGCGATGGCATCCTCAATGGTGCGCGCCTCCACGCTGCCCTCCTCCAGCACCCGACGGTTCACGTTCTCCTCCAGCGGCACCTCCAAGTGGCTCTTGGCTTTCTCGGCTGGGGGCGGGCGGGTGACAGAATCATACACAGAGACAGAGAGAGATACGCAGATATGCAGAGTTCCAGGGAGATGATAGAGACACGGTGAGGGAAGAAGCGAGGGGAGGGAGGGAAGCGGGCAGGCAAAGAATGATGCCGGGAGGAGAGAAACGCCCCTTGAGTTGGGAAGCTCTCCCACGACAGCCCTACTGGGTGGCCGGTGCTGCCCTCCTAATTTCCCTGCAGCGGAGCACACAAGAGGCGCCCCCGACGTGGCTGCTGTCTCCTCAGCCTAGGGGCACCCCATTAATGCCCTGGCGACCCCGGGGGGCACAAGCTGGGGTCGGGTGCAGAGCAGGTGAGTACATGCGTGTGTACACCCGTGTTGCCCGTGCTCAGAGCCAGGCTTGCCAGGACGCCGCCCACCCACCCTGCCCCATGCAGAGCCCAGGCAGCTTCTCTGGGGGCGAGGGTGGGGCCCACCGCCTATCCTTTAGCGGGTAAAAGGGCAGCTCCAGAGTGCGCCGCGGCCCCACCTGGGTCCGGGGCTTCCTTGTGCTGGTGGTCCCGGCGGAGCGTCTCCTCAATCTGGGCGCGGGTGACCTTGCTGGGAGCAGCCCCCCGGGGGGCCTTGCCGCCCTTGAGCTTAGAGTCCTCCTCCTCCAGCAGGCGCTGCGTCTCCTTCTTGCGCTCCAGCTGCTCCAGGCGCCGCTTCTCCTTCTCCTCCTGGGGGACGGGGTGGTCAGGTTCGGACCCCTCCCTGCCGCCTCGGCATCCAGGTTTCACCTCAGCCAACGTAGACTGAAGCCCTGCTGTGTGCTGGACCCCGTGCTGGGTGCACCACGGGCCTCCCATCCCACATGACTGTGGGAACAACAAGGAACCTGGGCCAGGGCAGGTGGGCGGAAAAGTGCCGCCTGGGCTGCAGGAGGAGCCAGCCAGCGGGAGAGCTGGGCACGGGAGAGCCCTTAGTGGTGGCAGTGGTGACTGCAAAGGCACGACAGAGAAGCAGCACAGAGGCTGGTGTGGCTGGAGTGGGGAGAGGGAGCAGGGAGGGAGAAGAGGCGGTGTGGGCGAAGGCCAGGCCACAGGGGGCCTCAAGGCCCCGGGGAGGGTCTCTGTTGGATTCCAAAGGCCACAGGGGCCACAGGAGGCTCTGGACCAGCTGGGGCAGGGGTTTTGCCCTGATTGCCAGGAGACTTTGGGGGAGGCACGGTCGGAGTCCCCAGCCATGTGTCACAGGGGCTGGGCCTGACTCCACCCTGGCTCCCCAGGGAGGCCCTGATGCCAGCGGGACAAGGAGACATCTCGCCTGCAGGACTTGTCCTTGGCCACTGCCCCTCCACCACTCCGGGGGACAGAGCGAGGTGCTGGTTCCCTTATGGCAGTTCGGCTGTGGGCTTGGAAGGTCCTGGCGCCTCCCACCCAGTGCTCCCACGGGCCCTCCACCACAGGTACCCTTGCCTACCCTCCCACTGCCCGAAACTCTGCCCTCTGCCTCCCAGGCCTCGGGGACGGCCCCTGTGCCTGCAGTGCCCCCTGTGACACTGTCACAGCAGGTCTAAGTGTCCCAGAAGAGAGGTGGATGTTGTGCTTGAGGGCACCCACTGGGCCTCTTACCTCCTCTTCACCTGCAAGGCAAGAAAGTGGGGGGTGGTTAAAGGTCAAAGGTGTGCGAGGACAGCTGCGAGGCTCCCACTTCTGTACTCAGGAACCTTGGACAGTCCTGTTGCCCCGTCGGTCAGAGGGAACATGCTCCCAAGGCTCCCCGAGCCTCCGTGGTGCAGCACACCTCGTGCTCACTCTGCCCCCACATGGCCCTGCCTCAGGGCCTTTGCACTAGCTCTTCTTGCCTCCTGGAGTGCCCTTGCCGGCCTCCTCCCCTGGTTAACTCTGGCTCATCCTGAGCTCCTGGCTCCCCATCCACCCTCTCCACCACACAGCTCTTTCTTGTGTTTTGAAAATCCCCATTTTCTGGTCTTCCCATTATCTGGTTCCTCCCGAAGGCAGGAGGCAGGCCCTGGCTGGGGTTGTGAACAGCTGCCTTCCAGCTCAGCACACAGCAGGTGCTTGGTGAAAGTGTGTGGAATGAATGAATGAGTTCCAGAAGCCTCCAGTAACTCAGGAAGGACATGCAGCATGCAGCCATGAGTCTCTAGGGACATGGGACTGAGGAGGGAGCACAGGCATTTATGCTGTGACATTCAGCAACATTTTTTAAAAAAGTCACTTGCAGGGGCCGGCCCCGTGGCTTAGTGGTTAAGTGCACGCGCTCCGCTGCTGGCGGCCCAGGTTCGGATCCCAGGCACGCACCGACACACTGCTTCTCGGGCCATGCTGAGGCCGCGTCCCACATACAGCAACTAGAAGGATGTGCAGCTGTGACACACAACTATCTACTGGGGCTTTGGGGGGAAAAATAAATAAAAAGTTACTTGCAGTTTTTAAAAAAGGGCAATTAGCGACTGGCAGCCTCTGGTGATGGGTGAAGGATGAGTCCATTTGGTGGAATATTCTGGAGCCATCAAAAATGAGCCTCATAAAAAATGGAGATGGAATCCAGAGAGTCAGGTGCTCATCGCTGCACTGCTTAATATGGAACAAGTGAGACGAAATGCCAACCTTGGGGCCGGGCGCTGAATTATGGCCCAGCCTGTGGCTGCTGCCCGTCGGCTGGGGGAAATATGGCTGTGGGACCCCACTTAATGGAGGGCACAGGCTTCAGGCATCGGGTGAGAAAGGCCTTTGGTGTTACAGGGGGGAGGTGTATTGTTTTTTAGTGTTTTGGAGCAAGCATGGAGTTGCTTTTTTAATAGAAGCAATATCCTTTTTTTTTTTTTTGTGGGGAAGATCAGCCCTGTGCTAACATCTGCCAATCCTCGTCTTTTTTTTGGCTGAGGAAGACTGGCCCTGGGCTAACATCCATGCCCATCTTCCTCCACTTTATTTGGGACACCTCCACAACATGGCTTGCCAAGCGCTGCGTCGGTGTGCGCCCAGGATCCGATCCGGCGAACCCCGGGCCGCTGCAGTGGAGCGCACGCACTTAACCACTTGTGCCACCGGGTCGGCCCAGTAATATCTTTCTAAAGCAGCTCTCATGTAAGAAAAGAAAGGGGGACCAGGTGTACGGCGTAGACTGCGGGCCCCGCGTGCCTGTCAGCAGGAGAGAGAGACAAACCCCAGGAAACCACTAACGGTGACGAAGAACCATCAGCTGCTGCATGCAAAACAGTCAAGAGGGCCTGCCTGGGAGGGCGCAGGGGCCGGGAGTGTTCTAGAGAGCAGAGGCTGGCCAACTCTGGCCCTCCACCTGCTTTGGCCATTTAGCCCGTCTGTGAATGGTGGCTCTGGGCTACTGTGCAGGCCAGGTAGCGCTGTGAGCCGGCTGCCCCTGCTGCGCACCAGCCTCTGCTCGCTGTAGCGCACAGGTGCTCTCTGAGCCCCAGCCTGGGGCCTGGCCGCCCTCAAAGCTCACAAGCCCGGAGCAGAGCCAGGGCTCAGGCCAGTGCCGCCCTCCCCCAGCCCTGTGACCCGGCTTCCTGCCTTCTCTCGGTTTCCTCACCTGGAGGAGGGGGACGACCCCAGGGTCCCAGGCCTGGGCTGGGCTTCTGCCTCTAGGACTGTCAAAAGCTCTCTGGCTTTTCTGTCTGGGTAATGGATCTTTGGTGGACATTGTTTTTCCTTTTGGGTTTTCAACTTTCCCATATTGTCAAAATGTTGACCGTCATAAAGACAATTTAAAGACCCCCATGGACTGGGGGGGGCGGGGTGCACAGTGACGTGTCCAATAAGAACAAGGCAGGATCCAGCACAGAAAGACAGTGGGAAAACCTCGCATGCAGACGCACCCAGGTGCCCCATAACTGGGCGGGCAGGGACGGGGCATCGCCACCAAGATTTTCCGCATCCTTTGTCAGTTTCCCAATGGAGAAACCGATTTTTTCTGTCATGTCCTGGGTCAGGGAGCAGCCCCTGGGCTCCAGGCAGCGGTGTGTGACTCACCCAGGGAACCAGGAATGTGGGCTAAGACGAGTCTCTGGTGTCACCTACTGGGCCCAGCTGTTCAGCATCAGCCCTGAACTACTCCCCAGACACCAATTATGCCCCCACTGTGTGCCTGGCACTGGGGCCCATCAGGGGACAGCCAGCCATCCTTGCCCACTTCTGGAAGCGCCTGGAAGCCCCAGGTTAGAAGCTCGAATCAGCATCTCCCAACCTCGGCACTGCTGCCGTCTGGGGCCCACTCAGTCTGTGCTGGGGGCCATCCTGCACACTCTAGGGAGTTGAGCAGCACCCCTGGCCTCCACTCACCAGATGCCAGTAGCACCCTCCACCTGCCGGTTGTGACAACCAAACTGTCTCCAGACTTTGCCAAGTGTCCCCTGGGTGCAGAGTGACTCCAGGGTGAGAACTGCCAGTCTCGCCCAACCCTGGTATTACACAAAGGAGAGAAACAAGCCCATGGAGGGCGGTGGCTGCCTCACTATCCCCTCAACATGCCAAGTCCTGGCTACCCCAGGGCCTTTGCACGAGCCATTGCCTCTGCTTCTGCCCCCCCTTCCTGCCCTTGCTCCATGTCTGAGGCCCTTCCGGCCAAAGCCTTAGGATCCCCCGGCCCCCTTCCACCCTGTTTCCATGTTGACTGCCTGCCTCGCCCAGAGGCATGGGAGCCCAGGGCTCACCCACCTTGCGTTGCTCCTTCCTCATGACGTGTTTGTCCTCGTCCTTCCAGTAGGCATCCTCCAGCTCCTTCTGCTTCCTGGCATCAGCTGCCGCCTTGGCCTCAGCCCTCCGTGCCCGGGCCGCTGCCGACTTGGTGTTCTCGCCCTGGAACTTCTTGGGCATCCCTCAGCAGGCTGCAGGAGGAGGGCGGGGACCAGTGAGCGGGGGCATCCACCATGAGCACCCCCAGACTCACACCTGCACAGCCAAGACTCCCTTGACGCCTCAATGGCCGTGTCTGTAAAATGAGGGCTTCGGACTTGGTGTTCTCTCTTTTTAAAAAAATTTATTGAGAGGCCGGCCCACTGGCTTAGTGGTTAAGTTTGCGTGCTCTGCTTCAGCGGCCCAGGATTCACGGGTTCAGATCCCGGGCATGGACCCAGGCACCGCTTATCAAGCCATGCTGTGGCAGGTGTCCCTACATATAAAGTAGAGGAAGAGCAGGCACAGATGTTAGCCCAGGGCCAACCTTCCTCAGCAAAAAGGAGGATTGGCAACGGCTGTTGGCTCAGGGCTGATCTTCCTCACACACACACACACACACACAAATTTATTGAGGCAAAATTCACATAACACAAAACGAACCATTTTAAAGTGCACAATTCAGTGGCATTTAGCACATTCACAATGTTGTGCAACCATCACCTCTGTCTAGTTCCAGAACATTCCCATCACCCCAAAGGGAAACCCCATCCCCATGAGCAGTCACTCCCCATCCCCTCCCCCAGCCCCTGGCACCCACTAATCCGCTTTCTGTCTCTGTGGATTTGCCTGTTCTGGACGTTTCATAGACATGGAATCACACACTGTGTGGCCTTTTGTGTCTGGCTTCTCTCACTCAGCGTGAGGTTTTCAAGGTTCGTTCATGTTGTAGCATGTGTCGGGGCTTCAGTCCTCTCTGTGCCTGAGCACTATTCCACTATGTGGAGGGACCACATTGTGTTCATCCATCTGTCCACTGATGGACACCCGGGTGGTCTCCACTTTTCGGCTCCTACGAGTCACGCTGCTGTGGACCCCTGCGGGCCAGTCTGGGTGGGGCCCCTCCCACTCTGCCACCCATGAGACCTTAGTCCCAGGTCCGCCAGCCCTGAGGCCAAGTCCCCTCCTCCTGGGTAAACAGCTGCCGTGAACCGCTCCCAGTGACCCGGCCCAGGGCCACGTGGCGGGGAGATGCTCTAACAATCGCCATGCTGCTGTCCCGCAGGCAGGTGGCCTGTGCAAGGCCCATGCTGGGTGCCGGGGGCAATGACGACACACACAGACGGCAGGTGCCCCCTCCCCACGCCAGGCCCTCCACTAAATGCTTTCTATGGGCCAACTCAATCGAATGCCCCCCAAGTCTTAAGCAGGCGGACGGTCCTTATTCCCGTACTGAGGTGCAGAAGCCAAGGGACCCGGCCGGGAGGCAGGGGCTGAGCCTGGAGTCTCACTTGGAAAGCCTGCCTTTCCGGAGCGGAAGGGAAGGCTGTGCGGCGGAGAAATTGAGAGCACCCTTCAGAATGCTGACTGAGGACGCACGCGCCGTGCGCTCCAGGGCACGGGCCTTCAGCTCTCCGAGCCTCAGTTGTCCTCACCTGGGAAACGGGCTGGTGTCCCTCAGTCTTGGGCCGTTCTCTCCCACCCGGCACATCTCCAACTCAGCCCCCTTGCTGAACCTTAGAGAAACCAGGCGAGCATCCAAGAATGAAGGGGAGAGAGTGTGGGGGCCATCCTGACTCAGGTCCACCAGGCAACCTCCCACTCCAGCCTCTTAGCTGTGTGACTCGTGGGGCAGGGGCTCGCATTGTGGAGCCCCTGGAAAGTCTCACACCGTCTCCCGGGTGCAGCAGCTGCATGCACTGGGCCAAGAGCTTTACCCAGAGCGTGCTGGTGACGACTCACACCCAGGGAGGCGGCAGCTGAGCTGAGACCTGAAGGATGGGTCCTGGCAGCCCTGTGAGGACGCACAGGTGAGATTTCTGGGCAGAGGGCATAGGAGGTGCAAAGGCCCCGGGGCAGGCAGGAGGCCATGCGCTATAGGAAGTATGGAGGCCACTGAGGCTGGAGTAGGTAAGTGAGGAGGAGATGGAGGGGGAAGAGGGTGGGAGGGCACGGGGCTGACAGGGCATGGTCTTACAGGATGAGGAAGAGCAAGGGTTTTATTCTGTGGGCACCAGGGAGCTGTTAGGCAGCTTCGAGCAGGGCACAACCACACTCTGATTTAGGCTGCTCCAAAGCCGCCTCTGGCTGTCACGTGGGCTGAGGGTGGGAGCCAGACACTGGGAATTACGAAGGTGCACTGGGCAGAGCCGAGGAGGTCTGGCGTGGGATGGAGCCATGCGATGATAATAACCAACGCACACTGCCCTCCACGCCACGGGCATCCTGACCGCTGCATCCCTGGCAGGGGTGGGGCTCTCAGCCCCAGTTTACAGATAGGAGCCTGAGGCTTTGAGAGGGTAAGCGACATGCTCAGGGCCACAGAGGGGGTTAGTGGAGGGGCCTGGATTCCCACACAGGCCCAGCCCCTCAGTCCTGACTCTGTGCTCCTAACCATTGCCCACCCCAGGGTCCCGGCGGGCCCCTCAGTGACATCAGTGCAGATCAGAACTCTGAGGCCTCCGGGGCCCTGCACTCCACAAGGAGGGGCACCCCTTCCAGGCAGAGCCTCGGGGGTGAGTCCTGGCTCTGCAGTTGTAGCTGAAGTGCTCCCCTCAAGCCTGTGTCCTCATCTGGGATGTAGGGCTGATTTCAGTCATGGATGCTGGGGCTGTTGTGGGGTCGGCTCTGCCAGCCTGATCCCACGCTCCTCCCAGCTGCTCCATGGCCCCCAAATCAAGCATTCACTACTGAGCGTCTACAACGTACCCCAAGGGAAACCCCTCCTGGATTCTCCAGGGGAGTGCCAAGAAGTGGGGGTCACTGTCCAAGTTACAGATGAGGAAACTCCCCACCCTCCTCTCCCCTGTCCCCCACACTCACTCAGCAGCAGCCACACTAGCCTCCTTGCCATTTTTCAAACATAACAAGCAGGTTCCCACCCCGGGGCCTTTGCACTTGCTGTGCCCTCCACCTGACTGCTCTTCACTCCTCTTTTTACCCAGTTAACTCCTATTTAAACTTCAGGGCTCAGCTCAGGTGTTGCCGCCTCCAGGAAGGCTTCCCTGAGACACCCCCTGACTCTGACCACAAACTTCTCTCTGAGGCACTCGCCTGAGTTGCGATCTTATGTTCATTTATATGATGATTCACCAAATGTCCATCTTCCCCACAAGGCTGGGAGCTCCGTGAGAGGAGGGCCGGGACTGCCTTGGCCACCACTGTGCCCCAGTGCCCTGCACAGTAGGGGTTCAATCATTGTTTTGAGCAAATGAATGAACAGTGTTTATTTCCAGGGTTCCCTCAGTGTTTACCTCACGCACTGTCCAAACTCAGCTTCTCACCCTTCTTCCCACCAACCTCCCTCTCCCACCCCAGGGCCTTCGCTCTTGCTGTGCCTCTGCCTGACCCACCCTCCCGTCCCCTCCTGTGACCTGGCCCACTCACCGGGGCTCTCCCCAGAACCCCTTCTCCCACGCCCACTGTTCATGACCCCCAACTCCACCCCAAAGCCTGATAGGGTTTCTCTGACCCCTTCTTGAGGCCAGGACTGAATGTTTATGTCCCTCTAAAATTCCCACACGGAAGCCCTAACTCTCAATATGAGTGTATTTGGAGACAGGGCCAGTGAGGAGGTGATAAAGGTTAAATGGGATCATAGGGTGGGCCCCTAGAAGAAGGGCAGGAGACGTCAGAGCTTCCTCTCTCCACCACGTGAGGACACAGTGAGCAGGTGCTGTCTGCAAGTCAGGGAGAGCCCACACCAGGAAGCATATTGGCTATCGCCTTGATCTTGGACTTCCTGCCTCCAGAACTGTGAGAAATACATTTCTGCTGTTTAAGCCGCCCAGGCTGCGGTATTCTGTTATGGCCGTCCAAGCTGACTAAGACAGACAGCCTTTCTTTTCCGTGTGGCAAACACTCACACACAGTCACTCACACGCCCCGAGCACCAAGCCTGTGTGGGACTCTGGGGAAAAGGAGGCACCACTGGGCCTTCTGCCCACATGGGACTCCCAGGCTGGCTGGGAGATAGACAATGAGAGTGACAACCCGTGATCAGAGCTGTCATGGGGACACGCAGGGCCCTGGGGAAGCCTGGAGGGGACTTCTGACCCAGCCTGTGTGTGTGTGGGGGGGCGGGTTCAAAGGGTTTCCTGGAGGAGGCATCTAAGAAAAGGCCTAAAGGAGTGGGGAGGCCCGAGCCCCCAGGAGTGTGGGGGAGGCAGGCTGGGAAGAGGGGATTTGTATTCCAGGGTGATGGGAAGGTGCGGAGGGCGTTAGAGCCAGGGGGCGATCTGCAGGTCAGAGCCCCCTGGGGTTGGTGAGGAGGTGAACTCGAGGTGAGAGACAGAAGCAGGGAGCTCAGGCAGGGGTGCGGGGAGTGGCTCTGGCTGGGCAAAGAGTACATTTAAGGGGGAATCGGGACGCAAGTGGTTGACTGGATGTGAAAGTAAAAAACAGATGACGTTCAACGCCGCCTCCACCAAGAAGCCCTCCCGCTATCCCTTCTGGGCTCCCCCAGCCCGCCGTCCATCTCCCCAACCCTGATCCCACTACAAGAGGCGGGGGGCGTCCATATCCATCTCTGTCACCCCCAAGCCTGGACGCTGCTCAGGGGCAGGGCCGGAGCTGGGTGACCTCGAACATGACGCTCCCTCTGGGTCTCAGTCACCCGCACGGGTAAATGGGCACAACCCCAGAGGGAGCCGGCGAGACTAGGCGCCGGGAGTGCCTCCGTCTCCGAGCACCCCACCTCCAGCTCTCCTGCGGGGGTCGTCCGACGCCGAGCCTCCACGCCGGGCCCACCCAGCCGCGCCGCCGTCCCCCGGCTCCGCCCGCGCCGCGGCCGCTCCTACCTCCTGCCTTCAGCGCCGGCCCGGTCGCGCCTCCGTGACGTCACCGCGGAGCTTGCGCGGCGCGCTCCCGGCGGCGCCCGCTGATGACGTCCGGCGCCGGCGCCATCTTGGTAAAGGAAACGCTGCGCTGGCCTGCAACCCGGGCTAGGGTCGTGAGCCGTTTCATTTCCTCTTCAGGAAGCGGAAAATTTATCAAGCCTCCTCCGCTGCGCCTGCTTCAGATATTGGCGAGCCAGGAGGGGCGGGTAGAAACTACAATCTAGAGCCTTGCCTTTACCAAGACGGCCGCTGCCCGGAGGCAGGCTGGCGGCCTCGGCCTCACCGGTGCTCCGGCGGCGTCGGCCAGCGGGCGCCGCAGCCCGCGCTCCGCGCTGTGCGGGCGCTCTCCTCGTCCACGTTCTGTGCCTCCCTCCTGCGAGGCTGGGGAGAGGGGGGACAGGGAAGGGGGCAGAGAAAGGAAGGCACTCCCCGCCGTCCACGTGGGGAGACAGGCTCAGGCAGACCACGAGTTGAATTTGGCTAAAATGTAACCTTGAGTGGCTCGAATACCTCGCCGATCCCTCCTCCTGGATTGCTTCCCTCAACACACACAGCTCGCAATATTCTGCACTTTATTATTTTGTTCAACAGTTAGGTTTGGGGGGCCAATTTGTCCTGGCACCACGCTTTAGATTTTCTGCATTTACTAAGCCTCAGTGTCCTCATATGAAAACATGGCAGTACTAGGGGCCAGAGGATGGTCACGCTGGGCCTGGCTGTGGGGAGAGAACAGGGTATGGATTTGGGGGCAGTTCAGGCAGGACGAGTTGACCACAGTCTGTCCTCTGAAAGGCAACCTCGGAGACACTGCTGGGACCTCAGTCGGACCGTGTACCTGCCCTGCTCTAGGGACTAGCGTGGGTCCCCATTGCCCTGCAGACTCCCCCCACCTCCTCATCTCCCCTCCCCTCTTCCCCATTCTCCCTCAGCCCCAGCCACGCCAGACTCCTGTCTCCAAATTGCCAGGGAAGCTCCTGCCTCAGGGGTGTCACCCGTGCTGTTCCCTTTGCCCGTGCTGTTCCCTCTGCCCTCAGCTGTTCCCTTGGTCAGCTCTTCACCTCCTTTAGGCCGTGGCCCCAATGGCCCTTCCTGAGAAAGACCTCCGGCCTCCGCGGGTGCTTGGTGCTCCAGCCCGCCCTCTGTTTAATTTCCATCCACTGACATCGTCTGTTTATTGGCCTGTTTTCTGTCTCTGCCGTGGCTGTGAGGCCTGGAGGATGGAGCCTGAGCGCCTGGAAAGGTGTTTGTCACCAGGAAGAAGGGGATCACATAAACATTTATTGCTGTTGAGTATCCGGGTGCGGGGGGCGAGGAGATGACAAAGGCAACACCTAGTTGACCTTCCAGTGGTCAGGAGCCAGGTGTAAACAAAGACAATAAAAAAGAGAGCCAGGCTTGTCACACCTTCCTGGGGGAGGGAGCCTCTGCCTCGTATTGACGTAACTGAGGGTGCAGGTCAAGTGAATCGTTCCGGAACAAGCCAGGTCTGCAGGCTGACTTCTGCCGCGTCCCAGGCACCCCCGCCGCAGCCCGGCTCCCTGTCCTGAGGACTCTTGGCTTCTGTCTTCCCGATGTTCTACAGCCCTTAGATGCCCACACTCTCAAGTAGGTATGAGGGACCCACTGCACGCCTGTGCTGGGAACACAGCGGCAAATGAGACAGACTCGGTCCCTGGTCTCCCGGCCTCAAAGTCAGGAAGTCCCACGAAAAATTATGATCTTAACTGTGGCCAGAAGATATGCCTCGATTGAGAGTGGGTTATGGAAGCCGGCCTGATCAGAGAGGCCTTCTCGGGGGAGGTGGCACTTAAGAAGAGGTGGGTGAAGAAAGGGAGAGATGGGCGTTCTGGTAGAGGGAACAGCATGTGCAAAGGCTGGGTGGTGAGTGTAAAGCGAGAAAGAACAAAGCAGGCCCTGACTGTGGTCGGCTGGGAGTTGGCCTGGTGTCCACAGCTGAGCCGTGTGCCCTCCTGTGGAACATCACCTCACGGGACATCAGTATCCAGTCTGGCCAGGATGGAGTGAGACGAAAACAACCCTCCGTCTGTGTGACCACAGACAAAAACAGGGCTTTGTTCAAGCCACAAAAACGGCCAAACCTCAAGCCAGCCCTGATGGTTAAAGTTTGGCTCTCCCCCCACTTCGATGGCCCAGCTCGGTTCCCGGGTGCAGAACCACACCACCCGTATGTCAGTTGCTGTGCTGCGGGGGCTCACATAGAAGAACTGGGAGGACTTCCAACTAGAATATACGACCACGCACTGGGGCTTTGGGGAGGGAAACACGGCCAACCCTCCCTGCGTGTCTCTGGCTGGCGTGAGTGCAGTGTTCGCCCACTCGGCTCCTCGCCCCTCCCAGGTGAGGGTGTTAGCACACAGAGACGCCCCTGCCTGCAGTGTGTGCCCAGTCCAGAGCGCACTCCACTTCCTTGAGCCCTCCCCCAACACCCTCTTCTGGAGGCGCTCCATGGAGCCCTGGCGACGGGCCGGTGCGCCCACCTCTGTGTGACCACAGGTGTGCTCCATGTGGCATTTGGCTGGATGGTGGCGACAGAAATGGAGGTCCTGTGAGATTCCCACAAGACCCTTGCTTCCGCCAGCTGGGACCTGCGAGGGATCTCAGGGTGCAGCCCTCCTAGCCTCTGCCACTGCGGACCCCACCATTCCGCAGCCTGTGGCCACATCACTGCAGTCCCTGCCGCCCTCTTCACATGGCTCCTCTTCTTGTGTCTTCTCCTCTCCTGTCTCTTACAAAGATGCTTGTCCTTGGATTCAGGGCCCACCCTAAATCCAGGATGACCGCATCTTGAGGTCCTGACCTTAATGACATCTGCAAGGACCCCATTTCCAAATAAGATCCCAGTCGCAGGGTCCAGGGGTCAGGATGTGGACGTCAGTTTTGGGGACCACTGTTCACCTTGTTACAAGTGCCTTGAGCATTGTGTGTCCATAGGGGAAATGCCTATACGGAGAGGACAGGCCTAGATCCAGTGAGTCACCCTCGAGTCAGAGCTGGTGGCCGGGGGGCCGACCTGTGGCGTGGTGGTTAAGTGCGCCCGCTCCGCTGCTGGCAGCCTGGGTTCAGATCCCGGGCACGCACCGACGCACCGCTTATCAAGCCATGCTGTGGCAGCGTCCCATATAAAGTAGAGGAAGATGGGCACGGATGTTAGCCCAGGGCCAGTCTTCCTCAGCAAAAAGAGGAGAATTGGCATGGATGTTAGCTGGTGACCGAAGTGTTCTGAGGGTCTCCTCAGACCAGCATCCTTTGGACAGACTCATCACCATTTTGAAATCTGAAAAGGAAAAGAGAGAAGAGAAAACCCTATAAGGGCATTTCCTCCGATCCTATCTTTGTGTCTGAGACCTGCGAGGTTGCACGGGTACCATTGCCGTGTTCTCATGGGGGCTTCTCCATGTGAGGCTGAGCCTCATCTGGGCCCAGCCCCCGCTTCTCTCACGTTGCCATCAGGCTGACTCACACATGGCTCTGTGGGCACCATCCCACTGGGACAATCTGGAATGCAGTTGGAACATCACAGTGGCCGCTGTGGGGCCTTTCGTTGGCCAGTGGTCTTAGAGCAGAAAGAGAACAGCGGTCACAAGGCCGTGATCTGTTGTGTCCGTCTAAATGGAGAGACCATTTGGTCAACACAGAAGACCCCCCTTCCTTTGTCTCAGGCTTTGGGGTGTCCACAAGAGGTGCTGGCTCTGCATCTTATGGCTTGATGAGATCATCAAGGGCCCAAGTCGACGCTGAAACCAGGTGTCCTGACTCTGTTTTGCGTGTGTGCGGCTGCCAGATGGGTTTTCCTGCACCGAAACGCCTCCCCTGTCCCAGCAGAAGGATCACAGCGATCCTTCAATGGTGGAAATGTCACGTCTGAAGCCCCCTCCCCTCACATCTTTTTCTGTCCCTTTCTCTCCCTTTTCTCCTCACTTGGGAAACTTTAAAGATGGTTTAAAGGAGAAATCATTGTCTTTCTGTGTGTATTCTCGGAGTGTTTACTCCAGCTCATGGGACAAAGATAACAACAACAACAAAGAAAGAGAGCCAAGACACGGACACAACCTTGGTGTCCATCAATAAATGAATGCATAAAGAAAATGTGCTGTGTGTATATACAAAATGAAATATTATTCAACCATAAAAGAAGGAAATTCTGCCATTTGTGACAACAGATGTGATACCTGCTCAAGACAAGGTTGACATGAGGGAAGCCATGTTGTAGAAAAGAAGCCCTATTGTAACTTTGAATGACCTCTGACACACTAACCCAGCTGGCTATGCACCCTCCAGGAGATCTAACTGGTCTGTGGATTTTACGACCTCTGCTTGTGCACGTACCTCCCAGCTGCGATAAGATAACTTTGTTCTTTTGAGTTCCTTAGGAATGTGATGACCCCTGAACAGAGAGTCTATGCTAATAGCCATCATCAGTGAAAACTGAAAGATCTCGTGTGGCACTCCCTGTCTGTAACACCTGAGGGTCAACATTTCTAACCCCCTCCCCTATAACCCACCGGCCTATATAACTGCTGTAAGATTTCATGCCCCTTAAGATGGTTCTTTTGGACATGAGTCAGCCATCTTCCCCTTGCTGGCAAGCTCTAATAAAAAGCCCTTTCTCTCCTACCTCCTTGCTTCTTGACTACTGGCATGTCTTGTGGCGGGCAGACGAACCCCTTTTTTGGGCAGTAACCAATGGACCTTGAGGGCATTATGCTAGTACAATAAGTCAGACAGAGACAAATACTGTATGAATATGGTGAATCTAAAAAAAAAGTAATTGTTTTTTGAAAAGATCCTTTACTTTTGAAAAACGTTAAGTTCCTCATAACATTGTTGTTTATTGCTGTGTAAATATTGCTTGTCTTTATGACTGAAATCATCTCTCTAACAACCTGTTGTATATTTCTCTTTCCCATATTCAGGCTCCAAATTCAGAATGACACAGCCCTGAAGATGTCTTTATGCCTCCACTCCTGTGGGTGTCCTGGAATGCCCTTAGGTATCGCAGACATTGGCTCCTTCACCTACAGAAGCAGGGACAATAGGAATGATCGGGTTTGTTTAGAATTCTCCAAATTTTCATTAATTGCACACTGTTATGAGAGCTTTTTCATTTACCAAATTTAGGATTAAAAAAAAACAAACTCCGACACATCAAAAAGAGAGCCCAGGGGCCAGCCTGGTGGTGCAATGGTTAAGCGCGCGCGCTCCGCTGTGGCGGCCCGGGGTTCACAGGTTTGGATCCTGGGCGGAGACCGAGGCACCACTCATCAAGCTATGCTGTGGCGGCGTCCCGCATAAAGTAGAGGAAGATGGGCATGGATGTTAGCCCAGGGCCAGTCTTCCTCAGCAAAAAGAGGAGGATTGGCAATGGATGTTGGCTCAGAGCCAGGCTTCCTCATCCACCCCCCCCCCCCAAAAAAAGAGAGAGAGAGCCCATATTTCTAGGTTGGTTGTATTTAAGTAAAATATGCTAATATAAATATCTTTCAGTGACTGTATATTTTTCAAATTAAAAGAAGCACAGTCATACTGAAGCGCAAAGGCTGCTACAAAAAGCAGCTATAGAAGTATTTGTTTCCTGGATTCTAGATCCACAAATTCTTTTCCTTTTTGTTGAATGACAAGGCTGCAGAGGCCCTGGGGCTATTGACTTCGTTACACAGGGATCGTCCAGCACCGTTGTGTATTTCAGGCTTTCATTGGGTTCAGTAAGGAAGACCCGCCGCCTTTTGCAGAACCTGTGGGAGCTTCCGTGATTGAGTTCTGGGGTCTCCGCTCAACGTATTGGAGCCCATGCTCGCAGACTGCGCTTCTGACGGAAGACACTCAGTGCTTCTCGGCTCCAGGGACACATTCCTGCTTTCCCTTCACTTGTCATTCTCCATCCCACAACACTCCAAACCCAGCCACCCTCTTTCCCTCCCCAAAGAAGGAAAGCCTACAGTTGCGTCCCTCTGTTCAAGAATTATTATTATTATTTGTGTGTGTGTGTGTGTGTGTGTGTGAGGGAGATCAGCCCTGAGCTAACATCCGTGCTAATCCTCCTCTTTTTGCTGAGGAAGACCGGCTCTGAGCTAACATCTATTGCCAATCCTCCCCTTTTTTTTCCCCCAAAAGTCCTTGTAGATAGTTGTATGTCATAGTTGCACATCCTTCTAGTTGCTGTATGTGGGACGTGGCCTCAGCATGGCCGGAGAAGCGGTGCATTGGTGTGCGCCCGGGATCCAAACCCGGGCCGCCAGTAACGGAGCGCGCGCACTTAACTGCTAAGCCACGGGGACAGCCCATGTTCAAGAATTATTCAGAGTCAGGAAGCCCTCCAGAACTGCGCTCTCCAATAGAAATATAACATGAACAGCAGATGCAATTTAAAATTTCCTAGGAGCCGCATTAAAAAAGTAAAAAGCGGTAGAATTCATTTCATAGTAAATCTCTCTTAGCCCAAAAGATCTGGAATATTATCACGTCAACAACTGACTTAATTCTCAAATGAAACTTAAGGCCGGCCCCGTGGCGTAGTGGTTAAGTGCGTGCGCTCCGCTGCTAGCGGCCCGGGGTCGGATCCCGGGTGCGCCCCGACGCACCGCCTGTCAGGCCATGCTGAGGCGGCGTCCCATATAAAGGAGGAAGATGGGCACGGGATGTTAGCCCAGGGCCAATCTTCCTCAGCAAAAAGAGGAGGATTGGCATGGATGTTAGCTCAGGGCTGATCTTCCTCACTAAATAAAATAAATAAATAAATAAATAAAACGAAACCTAGCAAAGATCTCATAAACCCTCCATCATCCAAAGTTTAAACTGTTGCCAATAAGATCAAACCCCTTTTGGATCCACAGACTATGGCATTATGAGTTAATACAGGCTGCTCGTGCAATTGACGGCGTCACTCCCAGTCCTATGGTCTACCCGAGCACAGGCTAATGTGGCCAAATGTTGCAAGAGACTCACATGACGCCTGTGCTTTATCACTGACACGTGCATGCTGCTTTTCCACAACGTCCCCATAAGTGGTCCCTGCATCGTCTGAAATCTCAGAAGACGGTGTCCTTGAAAAAGATTTCTGGAGAAACTCGCCCTTGAGTCTTGACGGAGAGAGCTTCCTCAGGCTCTGTGACTAACAAGATGAAAGTAAGACTCTAGAGTGCTGATGGCAGGATCTGTGTTTCCCAATTAAAAGTGCATACAGCATCTTCTCCTGATCATTGGATGTCCATTCCATCAGGAGACTTGAATTGAGGATTCTTGGAATTGCCAACTTAAAAAGCAAATTTGCCTATTATTCCATCTCAAACTAGTTTATTCTGAGTTTTTTTGGGATGAGCCAAAAGAATTGCTTTCCAGGATGTGCATGCTGTGGCAAACCATAGGCAAATCCAGAAAAGAAAAGAGGGAGCTGACTTTATAGAGAAAAATGGGGAGTAGGGCGGGGCTGTTCTAAAGGAAAGTCCATTGCGGGAAAGTTGCAGTTCAGGGCAGCAACGGCTTCTCATTGGCTGAGCTGCGGCATTTCTCATTGGCTGAGCTGTGGCATTTCTGATTGGCTGAGCTGCGGCATTTCTCATTGGCTGAGCTGTGGCATTTCTCATTGGCTGAGCTGTTATGTTTCCCATTGGCTGGGCTGTTGCTGGGTGGGGAGAGAAATCTTCCCTCAGTAGTGAAGTCGTTTTGCTTCCTGTTCAAGATGCAAGCGAACTCTCTTCCTGTTTGGTGTAATTGATGGTGTGATGGGGGTGAGAGCGCCCCCTACAGGCCTTCTGGGCTCCAATTTAGTTAACGTTTCTTTTATTAATTTCCACAGAATACTCTAGAAACAGACAGCAGCAGGAGGCACACAAGCCACCCCCACAACTCCCCAGACCATGGGATCCAGCTGATGACCCAAGAAGACAGATAAGATTAATTTTCTGATTCCGAGTCCTGTTTTCTCTTCCTTCTGCTACTCACCTTGGCTATTACTGTGTTGACACCCTCTATTAAATGGCTAAAAGCTTCCTCCCTACACCCTTCCTTATCTTTTTTCCTCCTGTGATTTTCTTCTGCCCCTTAAATGGAAGAAACTCCCTTGAGCAGATTTCACAGACCGCAGCTGCTGTTCCGGATGACAGCTGATTGCTGCGTCTTCCTTCCCCACCTGGTCCTGCTGACAAATGTAATAGCTACTCCTTTAAACAATGCAGAAGGCAGATGCTGAGGGTTGCTTTGTGCCTGCCCAAACGATCTGTTCAAGTCCTCGCCCCTGGCATCTCTGAATGCGACCTTATTTGGAAATAGGCTCTTTGCAGATTTCGTGGAGTTACAACGAGGTCGTACTCGATTAAGGTGGGTCCTGATGCAATGACAGGTGTCCTTATGAGCAGAGGGAAGTTTGAACACAGACACACAGCGAGAGAAGAAGGTCGTGTGAGGATGGAGGCAGACACTGGAGTGATGCTGCTGTAAGCCAAGGAATGCCAAGGATTGCCGACAGGCACCGGAAGCCAGGAGAGAGGCACGGAACAGTTCCTCTCTGAGTCTCCAGCAGGATCCAACCTGTCGACACCTTGATTTCCAATTGAGGGAATCAAATAAATATCTGTTGTTTTAAGCCAGGCGGTTTGTGAAACTATGTTACAGCCCTCTCAGGAAACTAGTATAGTTGATTTCCTTCTAGAGGCCCCTCCTACTATGGACATTTCCCTCACCTACTTAATCTCAAACTTCATCTTGTAAAAATCAGATCTCCATCTTATGTCAACAAATTGCTTCTGCTGAGGTCGTTAGCACACTATCAGCAAGCCCAGCCCGTCAAGAGTGGAAAGAAAGTACTGGGGTTATCCTTGCTCTGATAATCCCTGTGTTCACCTGAGGGACACCCAGCCTACTTTGCAGGAACTTTTTAACTCTGCTGGGAAAATCTCTCCCCTTGAGGGACCATCGTTTGGCTCACTCTTGCTGTGGTGAACAATACTTGTGTCCCCATTTGACTCCGTACCTTTCTGTGTTACTGGTTCCTGTGAAGACATAGGTTCTGCTCCGGAAGTCCCACAAACCCGTTTAAATTCATTGGCCACTGTTGGTTTCCTCGTAGCCAGCCTCGGGGGCGTCTGTGCCACGGCAGACACTTCCCGCTGCGCCGTGTAACGCTGCAGCTCAGGTAGAACTGTCTGTGACCAGAAGAAAAAGAGAAA
This sequence comes from Diceros bicornis minor, assembly GCF_020826845.1. Lineage (NCBI taxonomy): Eukaryota > Metazoa > Chordata > Mammalia > Perissodactyla > Rhinocerotidae > Diceros > Diceros bicornis. Next base: position 5,700,028 of record NC_080759.1, on the reverse strand, counting down.
GCCCCCAGGTCTCTAGAACAGACCCCCCGCTGGATTAGGGGCATGCTGTCTTTGTCTGGATTTGGTCCTGTAGACTCCTGCCTTTGGGGCCTGTGAGGGGAAGCCTTTAAGATGGTCCCCAGTGCCTCCTCCCCCACCACCTCGGGATATTCACATCTTTGTGTAATCTCTTCCCCTTGAACGTGGGCCGGACTTACCCACTCACTTTTAGTGAATATCACACAACAGACGCAATGAGATGGCACTTCCAAGGTTAGGTTTAAAAGACGATGGTTTCTATTTCCCAACTTCCTTGCTTCCTTTGCAAGTAGAGGTGTCCATGTCTGGAAGTATGCTGTGGGGATTTCTAGGAAAGCTTTTTCTATCCTGATAAAAGGGAGGTGCAGCTGGCTTCCTCCTTCCCCATTCTTTCTGCCTTGAATGTGGATGTGATGTCGGGAGATGTGGCAGTCATTTTGCAACTAGAAGGCAACAAGCATGAGAATAAGAACACACGCAAGATGGTGGAGCCAAAAAGAAGAAAGTCTGTGGCATTGTGGAGCAGGCGAAGGGACACCAGTAGCTGCCTAGTTCTGGACTTCTTGTTACATAAGAAAAATACATCCATGTGTTTACACCAAAAAAAAAAAAAAAAAAGACTGTGGCTTCTGTCGTGGGTATTCTTCTCTCTTGGATCACTTGAACTGGTGGAAGTCAGCTGCCGTGTCACGAGGCAACCCTGTGGCATGAGTGGGCATGGAAGAATATCTTTTGGCCCCAGTCAAGCCTTGAGCTGACCACTGCCTCCGCCAACACCTTGACTGCAGCCTCTTGAGAGACCTTAAGCCACCAGTGCCCAGCTAAGCCACTCCCAGATTCCTGGCCCACGGAAACTACGAGATCAATGTGTGTTGTTTCAGCCGCTAAGTTCTGGGGTCATTTGCCTCCTCACCCAGAGAGGATGCCATGGACAACTGGTCCTGCCTGCTGTGTCAGAGCCCGGAGTGTGGTCAGAGGGACATAGAGTGAGGTTTCTGCCCCAAATCCTCAAAGTCCATGAATCTGAGCTTTGAAGGCTCTAGATCCTTTTTTCTTAAAATTACAAATATAACCATTTGTAAGTGTCCAGTTCAGCGGCATTAAGCACATTCACATTGCCGTGCAGCCATCCCCACCATCCACCTCTGGAACTTGTTCATCGTCCCAAACTGAAACTCTGTGCTCGTTAAGCACTCGCTCCCCATCCCCCTCCCCCAGCCCCTAGCACCCTCCGTCCTACTTTCTGTCTCTGTGAGTCTGACCCTTCTAGGGACCCCATATAAGGGGAAGCACAGAGTATTTGTCCTTTCGTGACTGACTTCTTTCACTTGGCATAATATTGTTGAGGTCTATCCATGTTGTAGCATGTGTCAGAATGTCCTTCCTTTTTAAGGCTGAATAATATGCCACTGTACAGATGGACCCACATTGTGTTTATCCATTCATCCATCAGTGGACACTTGGGTTGCTTCCTCCTTTTGGCTGTTCTGTATAATGCTGCTGTGAACATGGGTGTGCAAAAATCTGTTCCATATTTGCCTTCAATTCTTTTGGGTCGGCATTGCTGGATCATATGGTCATTCTATGTTTAACTTTTTGAAGAACTCCCATACTGTTTTCCACAGTGGCTGTGATTCTTTTTTTATTAAATTATTTAATTTATTCATTATTGTTTATTGAGGTGAAATTCACATGACATCAAATTAACCAATTAAACTGTACAATTCACTGGCATTTAATACATTCACAATGTTGTACAACCATCACCTCTATCTAATTCCATAACATTCCATCACCCCAAAAGGAAACCTGTCCCCACCAGCAGTCACTCCTCATCCCCTCCTCCAGCCCCTGGCAACACTAATCTGCTTTCTGTCTCTGTGGGTTTTCCTGTTCTGGACGTTTCATGTAAATGAAGATCATACACTGTGTGGCCTTTTGTGTCTGGCTTCTCTCACTCAGCGTGAGGTTTTCAAGGTTCATCCACGTTGTGGGGTGCATCAGTACTTCATTCCTTTCTATGGTGAAGGCTGGAGATTCTGAGTCCACAGCCCATGTGTGACCAGTGTGCATTCTCCCCGCAGGACTCCTGGCCCCGAGTCTCCAGCTTGGAGACAAGCCCTGGGGTCCCACCATGTGTAGCCTGGCCTTGTGCCTCTCTCGCCCTCCACCCCAGCTGTGGGCTCTGATCCTGGCTAAAGGGCACGGGGCCTCTGCAGGCGTCTTGTCTTGGAAACAAATGTTTGAGCAAGGATTGAATTCAGCAAACACTCTGCACCCTCGTGTAGACGGCGGCGGCCGAGTGGGCTGGGGCCAGGAACAGGCCCCTCGGGGACACAAAGCAGTTATTTGCTTTCTGGGGTTGACCCTTCTCCCCAGTAGATTGCAATCTGTGTGCTCCTGCAGCCCTCCCACACCTCGGGTGTGTTTTCACTTTGCCCCACTAGCGGCCAATCTGGCGCCTCTTTCCCTACATCAAACATGGGCCTCCACCAGCAATCCCGGGGCTGGGTCCCCTCGGAGCCTGTGATTGCCCTGGCGATGCCTCCAGTCAAGGGCAGTGCCTTTACAGCACCCAGAATCGTCCACTCCCTCGGAACACACACCCATTTTCATGGATCGGGAAACCGAAGCTCCAAGGGACTGAGCTGCCCAGGTTTAGCAGGTGAACAGCAAAGGCAGGATTTGAACCCTGTTCCACCTGGCTCTAAGTCCAGAGTCCTTGCCGTCTCATTGGGAGTGGGTGTGAGGAGGGCAGGGAGACATAGGGGTAGGGAATCAGAGTTGGCTTCATGTCACCAGATGGATTTTGTTCTGGGGGCAATAGGGAGCTATGGAAGGTGTGTGAGCTGAGGAGGGAGGCTGGTTGTTAGATCTTTCAGGAGTAGGGGGCATAGCGCTGGGAGGGGAGACAGAGGGGCTGATTCAGAGTCTGAGTGAACAAGATCTGGGGACCAATGGGTGCTGGGAGTGGGTGAGAGGAAGGTTCATATTTCTCCTCTGATGGTGTTGATGTTTTTCATGATTTCATCAAACATGGAAGCTGTGGGGGCTGCAGATTTTCATAACAAGCCTTCCAAAACAATCTGGCTCTTTAAACTTAATACTGTGTGATAAAAGGTAATAAGAAAAGTCAAATTTAAAAAAATCAAAAGGTGAATTAGATTTATAATTACAGCCCAGGAAACATTTCTATGATTTACTCTTGAAGTAAAAAAGTAAATTTCAGAGCAATGTGAATAATGTGATCTGGTATTCAGTTTTTAAAAAAGGAAAAGAGAAGAAAATCTTTTCCTGTCTACGTCTTTTTTCTTTTTCCATGATCTGGGGGCTTGGCATTGCTAGGGCAGCTGTGAATTTGACCTGCTCTTTGAGTGGTCCATTGACAGGTCAGGATTTCGAGAAAGCGATGTGATGACCCAGAGAGAGGCAGCAGCTGGCTGCAGGTTGCACAGCAATTTCATTGGGATTCTATACTGGTGGATAGAGTGGTGTGAGGTGAGCTGCCTCCTGAGGAGCTGCTGATTTAGGGAGATCCTAGGTTCCAGCCCCATCTGAGACCTGGCCCCCGAGGACAGGATAGAGGGCGGATCCTTCATCCTTGCACTGCTGTGCCCCAGGTGCGCCTGGAGCTGGCTGAGCCTGAAGTCGACACATTTCATGGACCTGGGAGAAGGGAGGTGGGGCCGTATCAGTGGAAAGTTACCTGCTTCCTGCGAGGTTCTGTCTTCTGCTCAGTCTGGCTTATTGACAACTCTCGCTTGCCCCAGACCAGAACAAACAAGAATTTGGGGCCTCTGTCATGGCCTCAGCTGCGGATGCCAAGATCAGCAGGGGACGCTGACACAAGCCTGCGGCCCTGGGGTGTGGAGAGGGGTGGGGAGCCCTGTGCCCCATTTAGGAGAACAAGTCAACAGGACTGGGGGATGGGGTGTAGAGGATGGGCAGGAGCGGAAGGCGAGGACACTTCCCAGGGTGCCGGGGGGCAGCAGGTCGCCTGGAGCAGGAACAGCTCTGTGGGGGGCCTGGGGAGCCGCTGAGGTGAAGTCACCTGGTTGAGCTCATGCACATGTTCTGAGCAGACCCTCCCTGTGCCCTGCGGGAATCAGCTCAGCTGCAGGGGAAGGAGATGCCTGGAAGGGGTCAGGAGCCTGTGTGCACACAAAAATGCTAAATAAAATATCAGCAAATTGAGTTCAGCTGCACTTTAAAGGACAACATACCAGGGGCATGCAGGGTTTTATTCCAAGGAGGCAAAGAAAGTTCAGCATCAGAAAGCCTCATTTACTCAATGAAGGGGTGAAAGGAAGAAAATACCAAATGATCATCTCACCATGCTGGAAAACATCGGATAACATTCAGCAACCACTTCTGACTTTTTAAAAAGTCCTTAGTAAATGGGAGATAGGAAGAAATTAATCTGATCAAAGATCGCGATTAGAAAGGAACCGTCTGGGACCAGCCCCGTGGCTTAGCCGTTAAGTGCACGCGCTCTGCTGCTGGCGGCCCGGGTTCAGATCCCGGGCGTGCACTGACGCACCGCTTCTCCGGCCATGCTGAGGCCGCGTCCCACATACAGCAACTAGAAGGATGTGCAACTATGACATACAGCTATCTACTGGGGCTTTGGGGAAAATAAATAAATAAATAAAATTATAGAAAGGAACCGTCTGCATTGTGTTGGATGGTGAAAGAGAGGAAGTAACATATTCCAGGATGAGGCAAGGATGCCCACAATCATGGCTAACAATCAATGCTGATGCAGAGGTGCTGCCAATGCAATAAGATAAGAAAAAGAATTGAGACCAGGTGATTCTATTATAGATAGAAAATCAAAAAGAATAAACAAACAAACAGAATGGATAGAACTAATGAAGAGGCTGAAGGGAAGACCAATATGAATGGCACACAAGGGACTTTTATGGTAGGAAAACTATTCTGTATGATACTGTAATGGTGGAGACATGACATTGTGCATTTGTCCAAGCCCATGGAATGTATAACATGAAGAGTGAACTCTAACGTAAACTATGGACTTTGGTTAAAAATAATGTATCAATATTCACTCATCAATTATAACAAATATATTACACTGATGAAAGATGTTAATAATAGGGGTAACTGGGGGAGCGGGGTGGCAGAAGAGGTGGGTCTATGGGAGCTCTCTGAACTTTCTGCTCAATTTTTCTGTAACTCTGAAACTGCTCTAACAAATAGTCTATTAATTTAAAAAATAAATCAATAAAATAATTACCAAAAAAAGTATTTGCTACTGAACCAGTGCTCAATAAGCATCAACACTTCTAACATGAGTAAACTGCTTGGCACGTAGTATATGCTCAACGTCAACCATTTCAAAAATGCCTTCTCTTTTGCTTATGAAGATAAATCACTTTAAAAATTAAATATAGGGGCCGGCCGCCATGGCTTAGCAGTTAAGTGTGCGCGCTCTGCTGCTGGCGGCCCGGGTTTAGATCCTGGGTGCGCACTGACACACCGCTTCTCTGGCCACGCTGAGGCTGCGTCCCTGTCTTGACATGAGTACAGCCATGTTTGGTCGCTCCATTGACCTATAGCCACCAGCACAAACAGAAATACCAAGCTGCTTTCTGTGTGGTGGGAACTGGCCCTTCCCCCACAGAGAGAGTTGCAAGTTGTAACATTTCAAGGCTCTTGGAGCGGTGTAGCACGGGATGGACTGACCGTCTGTGCCGGGCTGGGACGATAACCAAAGAGAACAATGCACGTACACAACTACTGGGCTGGGACGTTAGCCAGGGGGCTCAGTGCACGTACGCCACTGATAACCATTTTGTGCATGGAAACACTAAATGCTTGCTCTGCAAACTCTGTAATTGCTTACTCTGAAAATTACTGATGGTATAAAAACTGCTGGAAACTGAGCCCTAGTGAGAGTTCCACCTGTGGAAGGGACACCTTGCCCAGGACGTGTTATCCTTGCCCAGCCGCGTTGATTGACAGGGCTCTCCCGGCAGTGGGGCGTGGATGTTGTAAGTAATTGATTTGATATGAAGTAATTGATTTGATATGAAGTAATTGATTTGATGTGTTCTCTTTTCGGTTAACCTGGTGTTTCTCCTTCTGGTTGATTTGTGTCATTTCTCTTCAGCCGATGTGGGTGTTTTCCCTTTCCAGTTGGGCTGATGTTTTTTCCCTCTTAATATTTGACCTATTTGGATCTGTTTGCAGACTATCGCCTTTACTCTCCTCTATATAATAAAATATACCTTCAGTCCATTTGTTTGGAGTGGAAAGTGTCTTTTACGTCTCCGATCGAATCCCCGAACCTCTCATAACAGTCCCACATACAGCAACTAGAAGGATGTGCAGCTATGACATACAACTATCTACTGGGGCTTTGGGGGAAAAATAAATAAAATAAATAAAATTAAAAAAAAATAAAGTAATACTATCTAAAAAAAAATTAAATATAAACTATGGAAAACGAAACCCTACGTATATCCTCTTGACTCTTTTGGAGAATAGAATAGTGGTGCCCAATGGAGATGGTTCTGCCCCCCGCTCCCCGGGGCACTGGCAACATCTGGAGACACCTTTGGTTGTCACAGTGGGGACCACTGGCGTCTGGTGGGTAGAGGTGGGGATGGCACTCAGCACCCTATGTTGCACAGGATGGCCCCACAATAGAAGGTTATTCAGCCCGAAATGTCAGCACTGCCAAGGCTGAGAGACTCTGGCACTGACTCGCTCTTGTTTAATTTTTTTAGTCTAAGTGAGCCCTGACTACAGCTACTGCAGGGCGATTGTGTTTTTCTCCTGTCACCTGGAGTCCTGGGCAGCCCTACCCTGATCTTTTCATCACCAGCCTGGCTTTCCGTCTTCTGAAAGCACCATGTCCTGTATTCCAGGCTCTCAAGATGGACACCTGGATTGTCCTTTTTTTCACCTCCAGCCCTTGACTCTTGTGAACCCCATGTGTTTCCTGTACACACTGGCCCCTTTCCTTGGGCCAGAGTCAGGCAGCAGCATTCAAAGGCTCAGAGTCCCTGGTCTCCACTGACGCTGAGAGGTCTCACTATAAAGCTGTGGTAACCAAGACAGGGTGGCAATGGCATAGGCAGACACCAGTGATTCTCACCCAGGGGCGGTTTTGCCCCCAGGGGACACAGGGCAGTGCCTGGAGACATTTTGGTTGTCACGATTGGGGGAGGTGCTACTGGCATCTAGTGAGTTGAGGCCAGGGATGCTGCTGCATATCCTTCAACATGCAGGATGGCCCCTGCCACTAGGAGTGAAGCACCCCCAGTGTCAGCAATGCCGAGGAGGAGAAACCCTGGGACAGAGAAAGAGACCAGTGGACTGAAATGGAGTCCAGAATAGCCCCATGTGTGGACTGGCCACTTGATTTTTGACAGAGGTGCAAAGGTAATTTACTTGGAATTGGGAAGAGAAAGTGTTTCATACAAAAAGTTTAACTCTTAAAACAATATAGCTTCTAGAAGGAAACAAAGGAGAATGTCTTAGTGATTGTAGGTTAAGCAAAGATTTGTTAGATTGGCACAAAAAGCATCACCCTTAAAAGAAAAATTTGCATTACCCTGATACCAAAGCCAGACAAAGACACTACAGGAAAAGAAAACTACAGACCAATATCCCATACGAACATTGATACAAAAATCCTCAACAGGGGGCCGGCCCGGTGGTGCAAGTGGTTAAGTGCGCGTGCTCTGCTGCGGTAGCCCAGGATTTGCCGGTTCAGATCCCGGGTGTGCACCAACGCACCGCTTGTCAAGCCATGCTGTGGCGGCGTCCCATATAAAGTAGAGGAAGAAGGGCACGGATGTTAGCCCAGGGCCAATCTTCCTCAGCAAAAAGAGGAGGATTGGCAGATTGTTAGCTCGGGGCTGATCTTCCTCACATACAGAAAAAAAATCCTCAACAAAATACTAGCAAACATAGTAAAAAGATTAAACGCCGTAACCAAATGGGATTTATTCCTGGAATGCAAGGATGGTTCAACATATGAAAATATCGATGTAATATACCATATTAACAGAATGAAGGGAAAAAAACAACATGATTATCTAAATTGATGCAGAAAAAAAGCATTTGAAAGAATTCAACTCCCTTTCATGATAAAAACACTCCACAAACTAGGAACAGAAGGAAAGTACCTCAACATGATAAAGGCCGTATATGAAGAACCCACAGCTCACATCATACTCACTGGGGGAAGACCAAGAGCTTTTCCTTTAAAATATGAAATAAAACAAGGATGTCTGCTTTTCCATTTCTATCAGTATAATATTGGAACTTCTAGCCAAAGCAATTAGGCATGAAAAAGAAATAAAAGGCATCCAAATTAGAAATGAAGAAATAAAATTATCTCTGTTGTCAGATGACATGATCTTATACGTAGAAAACCCTGAAGATTCCATAAAAAACTATTAGAACTAATAAATCAGTTCAGCAAAGTTGCAGGATAAAACTTGTAGGATACAAATAAACAATTCAGTTGCATTTCTATATGCTAATAGTGAACAATCTGAAAAAGAATTTAAGAAAACAATTTCATTTACAATAACATCAAAAAGAATAAAATACTTAGGAATAAACTTAGCCAAGGAGGCAAAAGACTTGTGTGCTGAAAACTACAGAATGTTGTTGAAAAGAATTAAAAATGACAAATAAATAGAAAGACATCCCATGTTCAAGCATTGGGAGACTTAATATTGTTAAGATATCAACACTACCCAAAGCAATCTACAGAGTCAGTACAATCCCTATCAAATTCCAGTGATGTTTTCTGCCGAAATAAAAAATCAATCATTAAATTCATATGGAATCTCAAGGGACCCCAAATAACCAAAACAATATAATAGACATTGTGGTATTGTGATTCATAAGAAATATATATCTGGTCATTCAGATGACCAGATATATATTTCTCACATATATTTTGTCTTTGTCCGTAGTTCCTGGCTCACAGCTCCCAAAGCCTTGGAATTTCCTGAGCATAAGAGCCATGGGAGCATCTTTTGTCATAATATTGGGCTCTTGTCCTCAGTTCCTGAAAACCCTTCAGAACCATTAAGGTGAAATGAGTGTCTTGTTATTTGTAACAAGCCCCCTTCCACCCCAACTTGGTTTCTGTTCATGAGGTGACTTTTGGAAAGCACCTGAGGATGGGGCTGGTTGCCAGGGGAACCAACCATGAATAGAGGGTTGGAACTTTTAGTTCCACCTCCAGATTTCTGGGGAGGGGAAAGGGGCTGGAGGTTGAATCAATCACCAGTGGCCAATAATTTAATCAACCAGGCATACGTAATGAAGGCTCCATAAATACCCAAAAGGAGAGGGTACACAGAGCTTCTGGGTTGGTGACCATGTGGAGATTCCGGGAGAGTGGTGCCCAGAGAGAGCAAGGAAGCTCTGCGCCCTTTCCCCAAACTTTGCCCTGTGCATCATTTCCATCTGGCTGTTCCTAAGTTATATTCTTTTATAATAAACCAGTAATCTAGTGAGTAAATGGGTTTCCTGAGTTCTGTGAGCCATTCTAGCAAATTAATTGAACCCGTGGAGGGGCTCGTGGGAACCACTGATTTACAGACAGTCCCAGAGGCACAGGTGATCACCTGGACTTGCAGGGGTGTCTGAAGTGGTGGAGGGGCAGTCGTGGGACTGAGCCCTTAACTTGTGGAATCTGGTGCTATCTCAGATAGATAGTGTCAGAATTGAGTTGAATTGTAGGATACTCACCTGGTGTTCCGAGAATTGCTTGGTGGTGTGGGGAAAACCCCCTCCCACACATTGGAATTGGGTCCAGAACCCAAATAGACATATAGACCAATGGAATAGAATGAAGCACCTAGAAATAAACCCTCGAATATATGGCCAAATGATTTTTGACAAGGGTGCTAAAATCATTCAGTGGAGGGGAGAAAGACAGTGTTTTCAATGAATTGTGCTGGGAAAACTGGATCTCCACAAGCAAAAGAATAAGGTTGGACTGTTACTTTACACTATACACAAAAATTAACTCAATATGAGTCAAAAACCTAAACTTAAGAGATAAAACTCTTTTAAGAAAACATAAAGGAAGGGGCAAGCCCCGTGGCTTAGCGGTTAAGTGCATGTGCTCCGATACTGGTGGCCCAGATTCCGATCCCGGGTGCGCACCGACGCACTGCTTCTCCGGCCATGCTGAGGCCACGTCCCACATACAGCAACTAGAAGGATGTGCAACTATGACATAAAACTATCTACCGGGGCTTTAGGGGAAAAAAGGAGGAGGATTGGTAATGGATGTTAGCTCAGAGCCAATCTTCCTCAGCAAAAAGAGGAGGATTAGCGTGGATGTTAGCTCAGGGCTGATCTTCCTCACACACACACAATAAAAGAAACAAAAAGCAAAAAAAAAAAAAAAAAAAAAATTAAAAAAAAAACATAAAGGAAAAGTTGTGTGTGTGTGTGTGTGAGGAAGATCAGCCCTGAGCTAACATCCGTTGCCAATCCTCCTCTTTTTGCTGAGGAAGATTAGCTCTGAGCTAACATCTGTTCTCATCTTCCTCTATTTTTTGTATATGGGACGCCACCACAGCATGGCTTGATGAGTGGTGCATCAGTCCACGCCCAGGATTTGAACCTGCAAACTCTGGGCCACCAAAGTGGTGCATGCGAACTTAACCACTGGACCACCGGGCCGGCCAAAGGAAAAGTTTTTTGACGTTGGATTGAGCAATGGTCTCTTACGTATGACACCAAAAGTACAGGTGACAAAAGAAAAAACTAAATTGGACTTCATGAAAAATAAAAACTGTTGTGGGTCTAAGGACACTATCAACAGTGAAAAGGTCACCCACAGAACAGGAGAAAATATTTGCAAATCATATATCAGATAAGGGATTAATATCCAGAATATGTTAAAAACGCCTACAACTCAACAAAAACAACAAAAACCAATTTTAATACTAGGCAAAGGACTTAGACATTCCTCAAAGAAGACATGCAAATAGCCAGGAAGCAAACATGAAAAGACGCTCAATATTGCTAATCATTAGGGAAATGCAAATCAAAACCACAATGAGATGTCATTTCACACCCGTTAGTATAAAAAAATCAGAAAATAAGTTTTGGTGAGGGTGTGGAGAAACTGGAACCCTTTCGCCCTGCTAGTCGGGATATAAAATGGTGCAGCTGCTGCAGAAAGCAGTCTGGGGGCTTCTAAATAAATTAAGCATAGAAGGACCATACAATCCAGCAACCCCACTTCTTGGTATATACCCCAAACAGTCGAAAGCAAATAATGAACAGACATTTTTATATCACTGTTCACGGTATTGTTATTTACAGTAGCCTAAAGGAGGAAACAGTCCAAATGTCTACTGATAGGTGAATCGATAAACAAAATGTGTTACACACGCAATGGAATATCCTTCAGCCTTTAAAAGAAAAGAAATGCTTGCAGCGGTTAAATGCGCTCGCTCTGCTTTGGCGGCCCGGGGTTCACAGTTTTGGATCCCGGGTGTGGACCGATGCACCGTTCATCAAGCCATGCTGTGTCGGCATCCTACATACAAAATAGAAGAAGATGGACACATGGGGCCGGCCTCGTGGCTTAGCGGTCAAGTGCCGGCGCTCCGCTGCTGGCGGCCCGGGTTCAGATCCCGGGCGTGCACTGATGCACCGCTTCTCCGGCCATGCTGAGGCTGCGTCCCACATACAGCAACTACAGGGATGTGCAGCTATGACATACAACTATCTACTGGGGCTTTAGGGGAAGAAAATAAATAAATAAATAAATTAAAAAAAAAAAAACAAGAAGACGGACACAGATGGTAGCTCAGGGCCAGTCTTCCTCACACACACACACAAGAAAAACAAAGAAAAGAAACTCTGACACATGCTACAGCATGGGTGAACCTTAAAGACATGTGCTAAATGAAATAACCCAATCACAAAAGGAAAAACAACGTATGATTCCACTTATATGAGGTCCCTAGAGTAGTCAAACTCATAGGCAAAGAAGATAGACTGGTGGTTACCAGGGGCCAGGGGAGGGGGGTTCTGGAGTGAGTATATTTATGAGCACAGAGTTTCCATTTCAGATGATTAAAAAGTCCTGGAGATGGGGGCCGGCCCGGCCCGGTGGCGCAAGCGGTTAAGTGCGCGCGCTCCGCTGCGGCGGCCTGGGGTTCGCTGGTTCGGATCCCGGGCGCGCACCGAAGTACTGCTTGGTAAGCCATGCTGTGGCGGCGTCCCATATAAAGTGGAGGAAGATGGGCACCGATGTTAGCCCAGGGCCGTCTTCCTCAGCAAAAAAAGAGGAGGATTGGCGGATGTTAGCTCAGGGCTGATCTCCTCACAAAAAAAAAAAAAAAAAAAAAAAGTCCTGGAGATGGATGGTGGTGATGGTTGCACAAAAATGTGAATGTACCTAATGCCACTGAACTATACACTTAAAAATGGTTAAAATGGTAAATTTTACGTTGTGTACATTTTGCCACAAAAAAGAAGAGAAAAAATTTGATAATTTTTGATAAATCAAAACTACAAATTCTGCTCTTCCAAAAGCAGTCTCTTTTTTTTCATTTGAGAACCATTTTATTTACTTATTTATTTTTATTATGGTAACATTGGTTTATAACATTATATAAGTTTTAGGTGTGTAACCATCATAGACCAATTCATACCTGCCCTATTGTGTCCTATTGTATCAATAACAAAATGTCAATCAAAGTTGTCCTGCAGGGGCGATGAGCAAAAATTGCAAGTCACACAGCTGGAACGTGCGGAGAAGATAGAAACTCTGTCCTCAGACAGCCCCGAACTGCTCAGGAACCAAAAGTTCCCTCACTACGGAACTCAATGTGAAGAAAAAGTGGAATGGGGAACCTAACGAGAAGCAAGGGGCCCACGATTTGTAGCACACCGGCCTTATAAAACTGTTACACTCCACCCTCCAGATCCCCCCAAGGTAGCATTTTGAATAACCACTCCCACTCCCAACTCCTTTTGAGTCTGGCCCCACCTCAATTCAGGCAGTCAGACTAGAGCTTCGCTTCCTGTGTCCTTGCTGGTGGGCCATGCAATAAAGCTCTTTCTTCTCTCAAAAGCCAATCCTGTAGTCTTGGCATCTGTGCACATCGAGCAGTGTGCCCTTGCTCTGTGGCAGGTGCACATCACCATGTTTCCATTTCTGTGTAGACCACACCGTGTTTACCACCCAAAGACCAATTACCACCCATCACCACACACATGTGCTCCTTCACCCCTTTTGCCCTCCTCCCTTCCCCCTTCGCCTCTGGTAACCACCAATCTGTTCTCTGTGTCTATGTATTTGTTTTTTTATCTTCCACATACGAGTGAAATCTTAGGGTATCTGTCTTGCTCTGTCTGACTTATTTCACTTAACATAATGCCTTCAAGGTCTATCCATGTGGTCGCAAAAAGAAAGATGCCTGAGTAGTATTCCATTGTGTGTGTGTATATATATATCACATTTTCTTTATGCATTCATCTGTCAATGGGCACTTAGGTTGCTTCCAAGTCTTGGCTATTGTGAATAACGATACAATGAACACAGGGGTGCAAATATCTTTTCAAATAGTGTTTTCATGTTCTTTGGATAAATACCCAGCAGTGGAATAGCTGGATCATATGGTAGTTCTATTCTTAACTTTTTGAGGAATCTCCATACTGTTTTCCACAGTGGCTGCATCAGTTTGCACTCCCACCAGCAGTGTATGAGAGTTCCCTTCTCTCCACATCCTCTCCAACACATGTTGTTTCCTGTCTTGTTAATTATAGCCATTCTGATGGGCATGAGGTGGTATCTCATTGTTGTTTTGATTTGCATTTCCTTGATAATTAGTGATGTTGAGCATCTTTTCATGTGCCTGTTGGCCATCTGTATATCTTCTTTGGGAAAAATATCTGTTCAGATCTTTTTCCCATTTTTTAATTGGGTCCAAATGTAATCTTAAGCAACTGAAGAAGCAAGACACAAGCTGCGAGAAAACACTGGCAATACGTATAGCCAACAAAAAACTCGTATCCAGAATATAAAAAGAATTCTTACAATAATACGAGAATAAATAACCCAATTAAAAAATGGGCAAAAGGTTTGAACAGACACTTGATCTAAAATACATGGATGGGTTGGGCCGGCCCCGTGGCTTAGCGGTTAAGTGTGCGCGCTCTGCTGCTGGCGGCCCGGGTTCGGATCCTGTGCGCGCACCGACACACTGCTTCTCCAGCCATGCTGAGGCCGCGTCCCACATACAGCAACTAGAAGGATGTGCAACTATGACATACAACTGTCTACTGGGGCTTTGGGGGAAAAAAAAAACCTTTGTTATAAAATATATGGATGGGCAACAAGCACATGAAAGGATGCTCAACATCACTGGTCATCAGAGACCACAGTGAGATACCACCACACACCCACTAGAATGGCCAAATTAAAAGGACAGATTATACTAAGTGCTGGCGAGGATGTGGACCAGTTGGAACTTACACATTGTTGGTGACAATGTAAAATGAGACAACCACTTTGGAAAACAGTTTGGCAGTTTCTTAAATAATTAAACATACATCTACCGTAGATCTAGCCATTTCACTCCTAGGTATTTACCTGAGAGAAATGAAAGCACATGTCCACACAAAGATGTGTACATGAATGTTCATAGTGACTTTATTTGCAATAGCCAAAAAGATGGACACAACCCAAATGCCCATTAACCGGTGAACGGATGAACAAACTGTGGTCCATGCACACAGTGGAATCCTCTTCAGCAACAGAAAAGAACGGACAATTGATACATGCGACAATGTGGCTGGATCTTTACAACAGCAGCCAGGCCAGCTGTTCCACCCGGGGAGAGGCTTTGCCCCACCCTTTCCCACCCCCATGTTGGGCTCTGCTCTGAGCAATGACCATTGACCAGTGGAAAGTCTGTTTCCCATGCTACTCAGTCATCGATTTAAAATTTGTCATGGTCCCTTTTAAGTTTAAATCTAAAGGTCTCCACAAAACAACTTGCACAGAGGACCAGGTCTCTGAGAGGTGGAGAGAGGCCAGATTGGGAGGGGTGTATTGGTTTCCTGAGGCTGCCATCGCTTAAAGCAATAGACATTTCTTCTCTCACAGTTCTGGAGGCCAGAAGTCTGAAATCAAGGGGTTGGCAGGGCCGTGCCACTTCTGACGGCTCTGAGGGAGAAGCCCTCCCAGGCCTCTCTCCCGACTCTGGCAGCTCCAATGATCCTCGGGGTCCCTTGTGGATGTATCACTCCAGCCTCCGCTTGTGTCCTCATGGCTTTCTCCCTGTGCGTCTGTGTCTCTTCTCTTCTTCTTTTTTGCAGGGAAAGATTTGCCCTGAGCTAACATCTGTTGCCAATCTTCCTCTTTTTCTTCTTCCTCCCCAAAGCCCCAGTACATGGTTGTATATCCCAGTTGTAAGTCATTCTAGTTCTTCTATGTGAGCTGCCACCATGGCATGCTAACTGACAGACAGGTGGTGTGGTTCAGTGACCAGGAAATGAACCCGGGCCACCGAAGCAGTGAGTGTGCTGAACTTTAACCACTAGACCATCAGGGCTGGCTCCCTTCTCCTCTTCTTATAAGGACACGGTCATTGGATTCCAGGCCCACCCTAATGCAGTATGACCTTATCTTAATTTAAATAAGTGCGCCTGCCAAGACCCTATTTTCAAATAAGTCACATTCTATGGTTCCAGGTGGACAGGAATTTTGGGAGGACCCTGTTGAACCCAGTACAGGGGCCGCGACTGTCAGGTGAGCAGGGGACACTCCCCTGGGGGCAATGGGAGCCACGGCAGGTGTGTGGGCAGAGGCAGGCACAGCCAGTTCTCAGGGTCACAGAGACCCCAGGGGCTGGTGAGGGACAGCGTGAAGGCCTGCAGGGTCCAGGCGCAAAGGGCAGTGAGGAGAGGATGCTTCAGGGGCATCCGGAGGGGAGACGCTGTGTCCGGGAGGGCAGCACCATGCTCCCCAACGTGGCAGTGCTCGCCTCGCTCTCATACTTTACACCCTCAGGTTTATTCACTCACAGACTTGGGGCGAGAGACACAGATTCGCACTCGGATCTGACCGAGGAGATCTGAGGCAACGGCCAGAATGATCTTTCAGAGAGCACAGAACATCAAGCCTCAGAATCCGTTTATTTCCAGCCAAGGGATAAAGTCTCCAGCCAAGGGTCAGCGGGTCCCAGGGACGCGAGCCCACTGGCCCATCTTACCCTGCATGCTAGTGACGTAAGGCAATGGAGCCTCAGCGTCACGCAGCACCCAGGCCGGTCCCCGCCCAGACCGGACCAGCCGTGTGACCTTGGGCAACCTCGCTGACCCTCGGTTTCTTCCTCTGTGAAGTGGGTTCACAGTCCTTACTGGATGAGATGGGGAAAGTGTCCAGGCCCAGGAGGAAGACTGAAAGCATTAATTCCGCCCCCCCTCCACTTCTGCTCCCAAGGTCTCAGGCCACGACGTGTGCCCACCACAAGGAGGAAAGCAGGAAGGGGGTTAGGAGGGAGAGCTAGTGTCCAACTTTCCACGGGTCTCTGGTTTGCTCTGTGACCTTGGCCAAGTCGCTGCTCCTCTCTTGGCCTTAGTTTCCCCGCCTGTGATATGGGGTGCAGGGGGTCACGCCTGAGGACCTCCAAAATGTTTGCTAAGGTTCCGACACCTCCCGGGGAAGAGCTGGGTCTTTCTCAGACCCTCACACTGTGCTTGGGGGTTTCTCATGTTGTCCAGAGGAGACTCCAACATCTTTCCATTGTAGGTAAAGAAAATCCGGCCTTGTTTTGGGGGAGCGGGCAGGGGAGCAGCATCTAAGACTAGGCAGGCTGGAAGCTGAGGGCCGGATAAACGCCCTCCTGGAGGTGGGGTCTGCCTCTCCCCACGAGGCGGACATGCAGTCCCCAGCTCATGTGCACACGTCACAGTCCAGCCAATCGGAGCCGAGCCTGCTGGCCCGTGGCCCGGGATTGGGCCACCCTGAGGCTCCATCCCAGGCAGCCAGTCTCCGGCTGGCTCAGAGGTCTGTCTCTCGCAGGTCACAACCCCTGTCATGTCCACTGCCGGGGGTCCAGGAGCCAGCTCCATCCACCTCTTTCTGCCCTAGGAAGAGCAGATGGTCCTCGTCGGTGGGCAGGAAGTCTGGAGGCCTCTTGGCTCCAGGGGGCAGTTCCTCAGCACCCTGGGGGGAGGAGAGAAGAATGACCTCATTAGAGACCTCATTTCTGCCCTGTGTCAGTCCACCTCCCAGATGGGGACACTTGAGGGCCTGTGAGGATGGGACCTAGTCAAGATTGTACAATATCCCCTTGTCCAGTGCATCGGCCGGTCCTGTCCCTTCTGCCTCCAAAACCTTCATCCACTTCTCTCTGCCATGCCCATGTCAGCTTCAGTTCAGGCCATCGATGCTGACTGCCTCCCTCCTCTCTCTGATTCTCTGCCTGTTTCCCCCAGCAGCTTTAAAACACTTCAGCAAAACCCCTTCCCTCACCAGCCCTCCCCTTGTCAGGCCTGTTCTGGCCCCAGGGCCTTTGCACCTGCTGTGCCCTCCACAAGAATGTCCTTCCTCTATATGTCCATACGGCTGGTTCCTTCTCCTCATTCTGGGCTCTGTCAACGTCACCTCTTCCAAGAGGCCACCCGCATCACAGGAACCAGTTTTATTGTTTTCCTAATACTCATCACCTGCTGAGGTCCTACTCATTTCTCAGGTTAGCTTTCATCTGCTCCTGTGAGATGGTGGGCTCAGACCCCAGCCCAGAGCAGGGTGGGGTACACAGCAAGTGCTTAATAAATGAGGAAATGAAACAGGGAATCCAAAGCAGGGGCAGGCCTGGATCAGGCTCCCCAGGGACAATGTTTCCCAAACTCAGGGCATTCACATAGCAACCACACAGCTTTGGCCAAAGTCCGTCTACCCCCTGTCGTGTTTCTTATGTAAGATCTTCTCTAAGTTGACTCACTTTTGAATTAAGTAATTTTATTTTCAGAAGAGACTTTATATCAGTAACCTAAAGGCAAACGAGTTTCACTCGCCATAGGTTGGAAGTAATTGTAAAAACAGATACAATGAAAATGCACAGTATGAAATTCTGCTCACTCCTTGTTGAGGGAGATAATAAAACGTGTTGAAGATGCATCAGCCCCCACCTGAGCCTTTCCACTGGCGGTAATGAGGTTGAGAAAGATGGTGACTCACATGTCACACCATGCCCAGAGCACTGAAGTCACTTCACTGACCAACCCCGCCCTGCCCTGCTCTGGGAGCCCCGCCCTGAGACTGACCTTCACTAGGCTGTCATCCAGGGTGGCTACTTCTTCCTTGGGGGCCACCAACGCCGTCTGCCATGCGAGGTCCCACCACAGCAGCCCGGGAGCCAGGGCACTGCGCTTGCTGGGGCCTGAGGGGCAGAGGGAAACGGACCCATGGTGAGGCGTGGCGGAAGCGGAGACCCTGGGGAGGGGAAGCAGAGCTCTGACGGTTCCAATCCCCGACCCGATAGTGACCCCCGGGGGACCCTGCCAAGCCTTTGCCCTCTCCGGGCTTCATTTTGCTCGTCTACACAGTGGGGGGTTGTAATACAAGATCAGTGGGTGGCCAGAGGGTCCAGCGTGTGGTTCCGCTCACTGCCATGGGCCCAGCGTCTAGAATAGAGCCTGGCACAGAGAAGGACTCAGTAAAGGCCTAGTGAGTGTGAAGTCTGAGACCCAGGAAGCAGCAACAGGTACTGTTATGGTGATTGTTTTCTCTTGGTCTCTTTCCACTGCTCTGCGGGGTTCAGAATTCCCGGAGGGGCAGGGAGTCACCGAGGCCCTCAGGAGAAGTGTTTCAGCACCAGGGACAGCGTCTCGCAGCCCCACCCCACATCCTCCAGCCATGGCTCCATCTTGGGGGTGGAGGAGGGACTAGAGAGGCGGGCAGGGGGCTGCCTGAGTTTCTGCCTTTGCAAAATAGGACAAGCCGTGCGAGGTGACGAAGCATAAAGGGTGTAGATGCGTCCACCATGCAGTGGCCTCTCAGCCAACGGGAGCCTTCCTCCTCTCCCTGCCCAGTGGTTCCTGGAGGCAGAGGGATGGACAGAGTGACCTCTGTCTGAAGGGGCCATACGCCCTGCTTACCCGTCAGGCAGCTGACGAGGGCTCCACATAGCACGGTGCTCAGTGTGCCCAGGGCGCCATAATAAAGATAGGAAATGGCGTAGAAACTGTCAGCTAAGGCGGGTCGATCAGGTTCCATTCCGAGGCTGGCGGTGGGAGAGGTGAGCATGAGTCCAAAAGCCTGTCCCACTCCGTTCACTTCCCCCCACTCCCCGTCTCCACTGCCACAGCCTAGCCCAGTCCTCTGTGGGTGCTCACCCGGACGTGTGCAGTAGCCAATTTCCTTTCCCTCCTGCTATCCCCTCCCCACCCCCAGCCACTCTCTACCCACAGCCAGGGGGAGCGTTACTAAAATGTAACTCAGATCACCTCCAGCCACTGCTCATCACCCGCCGTGGCTCCCTATTGCCCTCAGAATCAAACCAAATTAAACTCTTAGGAGAAAACACAGGTGTGAATCTTTATGACCTTGGATTTGGCAACAGTTTCTTAGATGTGACACCAAAAGCACAAGCAACCAAAGAAAACATAGATAAACTGGACTTCATCAAAATTAAAAATTTTTGTGTATCAAAGGACACTGTCAAAAGAATGAAAAGATAACCCACAGAATGGGAGAAAATCTTTGCAAATCTTTCATCTGATAAGGATCTAATATCCAGAATATATAAAGATATAAATAATACATAAATTACATAAAGTACTTAAATAAATAAAAAGACAAACGGCTCAATTTAAAAATGGGCAAAAGATCTGAACAGACATTTCTCCAAAGAAGATATATAAATGGCCAATAAGTCCATGAAAAGACGGTCACCATCATTAGTCATCAGGGAAATGCAAATCAAAACCACAACCAGATACCACCTCACACCCACTAGGATGGCTCAAATGAAAAAAAAAGAAAATAACAAGTGCTGGCGGGGATGTGGAGGAATTGGAACCCTCATACATTGCTGGCGAGAATGTAAAATGTGGAAAAACAGTGTGGTGGGTCCTCAAAAAGTTACACATAGAATTATATGACCCAGCAATTCTGCTTCTAAGGATAAACCCAAGAAAAATGAAAACATATGTCCATAGCAAAACTTGTACACACATGTTCACAGCAGCACTGTCAACAATCGACAAAAAGGGTAAACCACCCAAATGTCCACCAACTGAGGACGGATGAAGAAAATGTGGTCCATCTCACAATGGAATATTACTCAGCCATAAACAGGAATGAAGCTCTGACATGCTACAATGTGGATGAAGCTGGGAAACCTCATGCTGAGTGAGAAAAGCCAGACACAAAAGGCCACACAGTGTGTGATCCCATTTATATGAAACGTCCAGAACAGGCAAATCCATAGAGACAGAAAGTGGATTAGTGGGTGCCTGGGCAGGGGGAGGGGGTGGGGAGTGACTGCTAATGGGTATGGGCCTTGTTTTTAAGGTGATGAAACGTTCTTGAGTTAGAAAGTGGTGACTGTTGTATAACCTTGTGAATACACTAAAAACCACTTTTAGGTGGTTAATTTTATGGTCTGTGAATTATATCTCACTTAACAAAAAGAGAATCAGACCACATTCCTCTGGCTGGACCTCATGTCCTATCCTTTCTCCTCCCATTAAATCCATTCCAACCTCACCACAGTTGGAATAGGCACTAAAGTGAACCCGGCCTCGGGGCCTTTGCACTTTCCCTTCGCTCCGCCGGGAATGCCCTTTCCTCACCGCTTCCCAAGCCACTCTCTTCCTTCTCCTGCGGGATTCAGTTGGAGGGCCTCTTCCCTGATCACACCCTCTCAGGCCACGCCCGCCCTCAGAAGAGCCCGCTCACCTGGGGGCCTCGCCTGAGGCGTTGGCGGCGAGGAGCGGGCCGGGGAGGCCGGAGGCGTTGGCCGAGGGCTGGGCGCAGCCGGCGGCCGACGACGTCAGGACCCCCATGGACTGCGCGCTGGGCGGGTACAGAGCGGCGCCCACGGCCACCCACAGCGAGAACGCCAGGCCGGCGGCCAGCCCGCAAAGGACGCCCTGGGGCGGAGCCGGCGTCAGGGGACGAGCGTCCAGCCGCGCCCCGCGCCCCGCGCCCCGCGCCCCGCGCCCCGCGCCCCGCGCCCCGCGCTCACCCGCGTGCTGCAGGCGGGGAGGAACATGCCCAGGATGAAGGTGCCCAGGAGGGGGCCGCTGATGACTCCCATGACGGTGAAGGAGCCCTGGGGTGGGGGGCGGTGAGGGCGGAGCCGTCCCGCCCTCCGGCCTCCTCTACCCGCTGGGAAGGCAGGACCTGAGGTCCCACTGTGGGCCTCGAGACGCCTCCGTGCCTCGGTTTCCCTAAAGGGGAGGGGACTCCCGATTCCCGCCTCTCCCTCTCCCCCTAAGTGGGAGGCCAAGATGCGGTTCTCTGTCCTGACAAATGCTGTCCCACCTCCAAGCCAGGGCGGGCCCTTCCTGCCCCCAGGCCCCCACCTCCCCGCCCTCCTCCAGCCAGGTGGCGGCGGGAAGGACCTGCCGCCCGGTGGCATCAGACAGACGCAGCTCTGCCGTCGACAGGAGAGCCCCCTCTGATCCTCAGCCCGCTGCGGACGACGCCGGCCCCTCGGGGGACGGGCGGGGGCGGGGCGGGGCGGGGCTCACCTGCAGGACGCCGCCCCCCAGCAGCGAGGACAGGGCCGCCACGGTGAGGCAGGCGGAGCCGTAGATGAGCGCTGTAGCGGATGCGGCGGCGCGGTCAACAGGGAGCGGCGCCCCTGGCCCCCACCCGGGTCCCCCCAACTCACAGAGCCCCTTGGAGATGACTACGAGTCTCCGGGGCGCCAGGCTCGGCAGTCGAGGTTTGATGAGGTCCTCCACAGTGACGGCAGCCATGGCGTTGATGCTGGTGGATGCGGTGCTGGGGAGCACGAGGCGGGGCGGGGGTCGTCAGGCCACACCAAGGGACTGGCCACACCCCCTCTGGGGCCCACCTGCTGGGGGAGGCCCGCAGCTGCCCATACTATCTGACCTGCCAGGACCCCACCCAGCCCAGGGGCAGAGGCGTGGGTGACTGAGTCCCGCAAGGGTGGAGATGTCTACCCCCCACCGCACAGCCCCCCATGAAGCAGGGCAAGAATGACACAAGTTTAAGTTACAGAGCAATAACAGGGCACAGAGAACCGCCACATGGGACCCTGGTCACAGCAGGGGCAGGGGTGTGGCAGGAGTCAGGGAGGACTTGACACCCCCGAGCGTGAGGCCTTGAGGGCTGGAGTGGGGGACCACTGGGTATGGCTGTGCCCCAGAGTTAGAACAGCTGTACCTTCCACACAGTAGCTGGTCACTAAACATTTGTTTGGGGGAGGAAGGAACGGGGTGTCGGGTGTGGCCCTTCCCGGGGATAAGAGGTGAAGACCCCTTGGCTGGGGTCCTTATGCCCAGGGTGTGCCTTCGGCTGGAGTTCACCTGAGCTGCCCGCTGGGGGCCGAGCAGGGGCTGTAGATGAGGGACGTGCCCAGAACATTCTCTCCTGCAGAGGGGTGGCTGGTGGGGACACAGAGGCCCTGAGGGGTTCAGCCGTGGCTGGGCGGGCGGGGGGGCCGCTCACCTGAGGGTGCCGCTATAGGCACAGGCCAGAAAGAGGCCTGGGACTCCGGGCAGGTCCTCAAAGATGTCCAGCACCAGCAGGGGCATGTACTGGGGAAGCAGGGCGGCCTTCAGGACAGCGGCCCCCGGGAAGGGGCTTCGGTCTGTCCTCACGGTGTGCGTCCCCGGAGCCCAGTGCAGCCTGGCTCACAGTGGGCACGGAGGGTGTGTTTGTTGATTGACTGTGTGCCCCTGAGGACTGTCACGGCGCCACCGTGTACAGAGCCCTGGGGTCCCCGTGAGGCAGAGTCCCATGTCATCCTGTCTTTACTGACGAGGACAGAAAAGCTGAGACATGCAGTCTGTCCTGAGGTTGCACAGTCAGGCAGCCCAGGACCCGACCCCAGGGGAGGACAGTGATGGGGTGGCCGCACAGCCTCTGCCAACTCTGAACCCCATGGCTAGAGCTCCGCCACGCTGTGACCTGGGCATGGGTCCTGGCCCTGGCAACACCCCTGACTTGCCTGCGGACCTCAGGCAGTTGCTTCCCATGCCCTCCAGCCTCAGTTTCCTCATCTGTAAAGTGGGGGCCATGACAACGTTGGCCTCAGCGTATGCTGAAGGATTTGATGAGATACCTCTTGTGAAGGGGACCGCATGAGGCAGAGTAGGTCCTTGGGACGTGGGAGCTGGTCGTTCTTACTAATATCAACACTATCGTTTCATGCTGGACCATGGTCACATCTCCTCCTTATACCCCTCAGGGAGTCTTTGACTCTGGATCTGGATGTGCCCCTCCCCTGCTCACACCCCCGCGGCTCCCCATCACCTCCCGGCCTCATCTTGGCCACTCCTGTTGGATCCTCCTCTGAGTCAAGCTCTTTGCTGCCTCTGGGCCTTTGCACAGGCTGTTCCCCCTGCTAGGAACGCTCTTCCACCCTCACCCCCAGAATTCACCCACACAGAGGTTCAGAGCGGGGTGGGGTGGGAGTGGCCAGGAGCTGGGCCGGACTCACCTGGTCCGGGGCGGAGATCCGCCCTGTGAGCAGAGGGTCGCAGTCGAGGTAGAAGGTGAACATGACGATACCACAGCCAGCGGCGCTGGACACGATCAGGAACAGGCCCAGCTGGTTGATGAGCAGAGCCCTGGGGGAGGGGCAGCCTCAGGCTGGGGAGGGGCAGCACATCCCAGGGGCCCCCCGACCCTCCTAGACACTCACAGCTTGGCCTGCTTCTCTGTGCGGCAGGCCACATAGCGCTGCACCTGTGCCTGGTTCACACCATACATCGAGAGCCACACCAATGTGCCGCCCACCACAAAAGTCCAGAATGTGTAACGACTCCGAGGGTCCAGGTCAAAGCTAGATGAGGGCAGAGCATGTCAGGCATGTGGGGATGCCACACTGACTTCACCCTCCCCAGGACCCAGATGGCCATTCTGGACCTCATGGGCCTTAAGGGGACATTTGGGGTGGGTTTTGAAGTGTGAGTAGGAGTTTGCCAGATTGAAAATTCATTTATTTGTTTACTGAGTCTTCCATGTATGCATTCCAAAACCATTTTTTCTGTGACCAGCTGGAACCTCAGAGAGCCTTCAGTCCCCAGTCTGGGCTGGGGGATGGGGTGGTGCGGAGGTCTGGGCCCGATGGAGGAATGGGGCCTAGGGAAGTACAGAGAGGGGGAGCCAGGGTTCTCTCTGTGGGGAGTCTGGGGAGGGGAGCAGCAGGAGACATCAGCTGGCTTCTCCCAGGGCAGAGGGATGCCAGCCCTGTCATTTTGCAGTATCCTCCTCTACATTTCCACTCACTCCATCAGATTGATCCGGGAGTGGTTCTGGGCCAGCCTGAGCATGTGCCTAGGCCCGCCCACGAGCATGGTCCCCTGGGCCAGGACAACCCAGAAGCCAGCCAGCATCACCACGACCTGGAACACGTCGGTCCAGATGACAGCCTTCATGCCGCCCTGCAAGATGTGACAGAGAGAGGGAGGGGGTCACACGGGGACCTGGCTGGTCAGATGCCCCTGTCTGCCTGTTTCCTCCTCTGTAAAATGGGGTTAATAATGGTACTCCCTATGGGTGTTGTTGTGAGAAAAAGCCTTGGCACAGCACCTGGCACACACACATGTTCAGTGAGGGAGTGAGTGCTGGCTGCCACTACTGTTGTTATTAGCTATTGTTTTTACCCTCCAGCCTCCATGGCAGCCCCTGGATTTTCCTTTGGAGAAGCTCCCCCCCCCCCCCGTAGGCCATTCAGGTGAGGCCAGCTCCGCTCCCAGATCCAGGAATAGCCAGCCAGAACTTCCCAGCCCCCCAAACTTCTGTGAATGGCTCATCCTGCACACAAGACCAGAGCCAGTCAAACAGCCTTCCTGGGACATTAGCCAGCCTGAAATAGGAACTCACTTTCTGCTGGAAGGAAGCCCAAAGGGGTGGAAGCCTGGAGCTGATGGGGCCCCTAGAGATGGCAAAGGGACCCAGAGGATGCTGTTGTAGCCCCTGGATCCAGCCATGCCTGAAACTAGCTTAACCCTGGACTCTCAGCAGTAAACCTTTCACATCCCCTTCCATTATAAACATGAGGAAACAGGCCAGCTGGGACACAGGCTTCCTGGGGAGGAAGGGAAGGTGGACAGAGCAGTGCAGGGTCTCCCCCTCTCGGTGAGCATGGAGCCCCCACGTCGGGTGGGGGGACTCACCACAGTCGTGTAGAAGGTGCAGATGGCTCCGGTGGAAAGGAGCGACGCCCAGATGTCCAGCCCGGTCACTGGGCAAGGAGACCCCCTATTAGGCTGCTGGGCGGGTGTAAGCTTGGCCCCCAGTGTCCTGGGCCCTCCTCGCTCCAGGAGGGTTCTTCCTTCCCAACTCTCCGGGGGCGGCTCCTCCCCACTCCTCGGTCCGGTCTCTAGCCTTTGCCCCTCCCGGTCACCTCCCCGGGTCTCCCAGAGTCAACCTTGGTTCAGGATGAGCGCGGGGGCGTAGATCACGATGCCAGTGTACAGCATCTGCAGGTAGACGGCGGGGCAGTGAGGCAGGGCGGGGGAGGGTAGTGGCGGTGGTGGTGTCGGCGAGAAGGGGCTCGGGAGATGGGGCTGGAGGGTGGTTGGGGTAGAGGAGGGAGAGGATGGGCGGGGCCAGGCTGCGTGGGGGCGGGGCCAGGTCGGGCGAATAGGAGAGGCCTGGGGGGCAAACCCATAGACAGGGCCGCAGGGGGCGTGGCCAGCGGCGTGGGCGGGGCCATGGGGCGGGGCCGTCGAAGGCGGGACCCTGCTGGCGAGGGCACTCACTGTGGCCACCAGGTACTGCAGGGTCCCGCAGAGCCGCACGGCGCGGCTGAAGCGCAGCTCCAGGTACTGCAAAGAGGAGCCGAGGGCTCGTGGTCACCGGGACAGGTTCTACCCAGGGGCTCGAGGCCTCTGGGGTCCTTCACCCGCCCTCTTCGCTTCTGCCCTCCCTCCAGCGGCCACCTGCGCTCTCCGCATTCTTGCCCGTGGGGGCCCGGCCGAGCGCCCACTCCGACCTGTCCGCACACACCCATGCACACGCGCCATCCCCGCGCCTGTGCACACGGCGTGTGCCCGGGAGGACCGATCCATCGAGTGTGCACATGTCGCCCCCTCCCCGCACTCGGGGGCTGATCGGCCCCCGTGGCGGCCGGCGGTCTAAGTACTCGGACTGTCCACGTGGGCACGATGCAGACAGTGCCTGTGGCCAGCTGTTACTGGGCGCCTACTGTATCACAACACACAATACACTGGTCAAAATTTTAATCCCTTTACTCACTGCCCTGGAGGGAGGTCTGTAACTAGCCGGGTCTGACATTTGGGAAACCCGAGCAGAGAGGCACGCCCCTTGCCGAAAGTAGGAGGAATCGGGGAAGCGGGTTTCGAGCTCCGAGCCGGCCGTCCGCGGAGCACTGGCGCGTGCGCACGCCCAGGCACGTGGGGGGCAGGCGTGTGCCCGTCCGCCCGTGAGGGCCCCGCCCCCCGGGGCTTCCACCCAAGACAGCCAGGACGCCGGCTCCTCTTCCTCCTTCCTGCCCCTCGCCCCAACGCCCGCGGCTTCTTCCCGGAACCCGCCCCACCTGCCCGCCTGCGGCCCCGAGGAGAGCACCGAGGAGCCCGCCTGCGGCCGCTGCACAGCGCGGCCGGCCCCGGGCGACCCCGCGGCTACCCTGCGTTCGCAGCCGGGCAGGGCCTCTGCCCGGTACCTGGTAGGTGCTGGTGAGGCCCAGGCGGTAGAAGACGGGCAGGAAGAAGGCGGCGGTGAGCAGGGAGTTGAGCAGCTGGCCCAGGCACATCCAGAGGAACTTGAGGCCGTAGCGGTAGGCCTCGGCCGGCACGCCCAGCACCTGCACGGCCGACATGAAGCTGGCGGACAGCGAGAGGCCGACGGGCAGCGCCGCCAGGCGCCGGCCCCCCGTGAAGAAGTCCTCGGCGCTGCGCTGCCCGCCCCGCGCCAGCCCCACCCACAGCCCGATGCCCGTGGACACCAGCAGCATGAGGGCGAAGACCCCGTAGTCCCAGGCTCCGAACGTGGCCCGCGCCCCTGCCTCGGTGGCGCCCATGGGGGTGGGTGCGGGCGCCAAGCGCGTCCCCGGCCCTTCCAGCCGCCCCGCGTGCCCAGCTGAGGGAGGCTGGCAGCAGCCCAGGAGGCACAGCTGCGGGGAGGTGGGAGGATGCTCGGCCCCCGCAGCGAGGCCCACGCTGTCCGCTTCGGTCCCCTGCGGGAGGCAGCGAGAGGGCTCGGGCCGGGGCTCCCGCGCGAGGAATCTGCGGGTCCTTGCAGCGGTCGTCCGCCCACTGTCCCTCCTCTTCGTCTACGCGTCTGCCTCTCCGGCTGTCTGTCTCCCACTCAGTCCGGCGGCCCCGTGCGCCCTGTGTCCCCCGCCCGGCCGGCCGTCTGTCCGTCCCCCGCGAGCTGTGCTCAGCGCCGACAGCTGGAGGTCTCGGTGGGGCTCAGTGGGGCCGTTCGCGGCGGCGGGCTGCGGATTTATTGCGCTCCCGGGTCAGCGAAGCCCCGCCTCCAGACTTGGAGCGGGCGGGACCCGCACCCTTTCTGCCCGGGACTGGGTCAGGCAGGCCGGGACAGGCCACGTGGGTGGCTGCTGGGGTGGGGGCGGGGAGGCTCCAAATGCCCCCTTGCTTCCTGGGACACTTTCCCCTGACCACGGGCCGTTAGTGTCTCCCATTGACAGGTGGAGAAACTGAGGTTCAGAGATGGCATGTCACTCACCCGAGGCCACACAGCTGGGAGCAGTGACTTAAGCATTCAAATCCTGCTTTTGTACCTTGAGCTACAGAGAGCTCCCTCTCCCACAGGACTGGGGGCACTTTCAGGAGTTCGTGGTCCCATGAGGAAAACGAGCTCTGCGTGAACCCCTCCCCCGACTGGCACCGGGACCCACCTTTTCTCTAGAGCCTGTCGTGAGGGCATCGCCGCCCTCAGGCCAAGCTGAGTGGGAACCATCGGGGTTAAGCCCTGAGTGTGAACATACTTGAGGAAGTCTTTGCTTTTCTCTGGGCCTCAGTTTTCCCATCTGTACATAGGGACAAAACAGCCACTGCCTCAGGGGATACACTGAGCCTGCATAACAGAAGCCCGGCACAGAGTTGGCACCGCGTTCATTTGTCGGTTCCTTCCTCAAACACGCGCTGAGTTCCAGCCCTGTGCCAGCAATCCGTGTATAATGGCGGTCAGGGAGGGGCTGTCAGTGGCCACACACCCGAATAAATGGAGACCCGTGACCACCTGGGGGTGGTGTCTGCATGTCCCTATCGCACAAATGAGGAGACTGAGGGCCAGGGAGGGGAAGTCCTTTGCCTGAGGTCATGCCATCAAGTGACCCAGACACTGTCATCTTGGGGCTCTCCCTTAGTGAACCCAGAGGGACCACGGCCTCTAGAGCTCTGACTTCTGGCTTGGAGTCCTGGCTCAGCCTTCAAAAGCCAGGCTCCTTCCTCCACAAGGGGGGAGATCTAAGAATCCGCCAGGTTACATGGGAGGAGACTGGAGTCCTCCCCAGACTCTGCCACCCCCTGGCGGCGTCCTCTGGCCTACACGAGCCTCTCCAGCCGGGCCCAGCGTCCCCCATGCATCCGCAGGTGTCCCCCGGGACTGTCTTCTCTCTCCCTCTCCCCGCGTTGTGTGGGGCGGGCCTGCCCCTCCCCTGGGGCTGCAACACCGCGGCTGCCACACGGGCATCTGCTGCCTGCTGGCACGCACCCTCCGCCCGCCCCAGAGGGTGGGGAGGACACCTGCCGCTCTGTGTACCCCTGGAAAACATGGTGGGAAAGGGGAAACCCCGGCCAGGATCCCTTCCCGCAAAGCCGTGCAAATATATGCGAATTGTGCAAACCCACAAACCAGCCCTGTCTCACCGGGGCAGGTTCTGGGAGGCGGTACCATCCCCTGCCAGCTCCCCTTTCCCCACCATGGGGGAGGGGGGTCCAGGCTGCAGACTGACGCCTGGGCTGAGGCCAGTTCATCTAGTGCCTACTGCGTGCAGGGCCCTGGGCCACGTGCTGGGGACACAGCAGAGTCCAGGTGGACCCACCTCTCGCACAGGCTCACGGGGGCTCACCGCACTGACCAAGCCAGCAGATGAATGAAGCCAATGGATGACAAGAGTGAAGCAAGGTCAGAGATGGAGACAGCCTGGGGACCGCTTTTATGGGGGACCTCTGAAAGGGGACCTCTGAGGAGGTGAGTGGAGACCTGCAGGCAGAGAATGAGCTGGGCCTGGAGAGAGCTGGGGAAGGGTGCTTCAGGCAGGGGAACCACTAGTGCAAAGGCCCTGGGGTGGGAAGGAGCAGAAGGGCGAAAGGGTAAGTGAGGACAGGAAGGGCCACAAGGGCCCTTGAGCCTTGGGGAGGGGTGTAGATTTTATTCTGAGGGTGCTGCGGGGCCACTGGAGAGTTTGGACCAAATGAGGGACCTAATGAGATTTCTAGGTTGTGAAAAGCCTGCCATGCCCAAGGGGGGGCTGTGGGGTGGGGAGAAACGGGTGGATTTGGAACATGTTCTGGAAAACCAGAACACAAGAGGAGACCCAGAACTAGGAGCCCTGCAGGGGCTGAGGAGGAGGAAGCGTGGAGGGGGCAGGGGGCAGGGGGCAGGGTGGGGGAGCAGCAGTCACACCTTCCCTGAGTGTACAATGCCCATCCCGGAACGGGGAGGGGGCAGGCAGGACCCCAGGATATGAGTTGGAAAGACCCCCATCTATCGTCATCGGCGGGGAGAGGAGCAGAGCCCCCCCTGAAGGCCTGGCAGCAGTGTGAGCAGAAGGGGCAGGGATGTCCAGGGCTGCGTGGGTATCTGCTGCTCTGACCCCTGCCCGCGGGCTGGGCACCCCAGTGCCCCTGGGTCTCCCTGGAGACAGGCAAGGGCAGGGGTGAGAGGCTGTGAGGTCCTGTGGCCCCAGCACGACCTGCTGGGTGTCTGGCCTTGAACTTCTACCCCGCATTTAAGAGACACCCACCTCGACCACTCCAGGTGCAGTTGATGCTGCGACTGGGGCGCTCGGTCTGTTCCAGGAGCCAGATCTGGTCTCGGCACCCGCCCTCGCCCCCACGGTCCTGACTCAGGCGCAGTGCGGGCAGCAGCGGCTCCCCGCCCCGCCACGGCACGACACCTGGCACCTGGGCAAGCCCAGGGACGGGACCTGGGGGTGCCCCGCACCCGAGGAGGTGGGAGAGGTCTGCCAGGGACATGCGACTTCCCCATTCCTGCCCTCGTCACCCTCGGGCTGGCTGGGTGAGCCGGCACAGGACCTGTCCCTCTCCCGGAGAGGAGTCAGCGGTCTACACAGCCGGCCGCCTCACAGCCCCACTTGAAGCGCCCGTTTCGTCCTGGCTCTGGGCCTTTGCCAGTGTGGGTCCTGGCGCCTCAGCTTCCTCTGGAGCGGGAGGACTCAGCTCAGTGGTCCTCACCCCAGCCCCCTCCTGACGCCCCTCTGCGCAGGGTCTGTGGGGAACTGCCCGGTGGGTGGTTACACAGCAGAGGGGCTGCAGGGAACCCAAGAGGATGAGGAGCCAGCAGGACAGGGGGCAACAGTTGGTTAGGGAGCTGGGGGCTCGCTCTTCCTTGGTTCAAGGCCCCCTAAACAAGACGGCTGACCCCACCCCTCAGCTGGTTGGGGCGGAGCCCCCCAACTGGTTCCCAGGCTGTAATGAGGACCTGGTGGAGCCTGAGGTGGGGACGGGAGTCCATGCTGTGCCTTTGTGGGGCCCCGGCCTCCCACGTTCCTGGTGAAGCAACCTCCCACGTGAGCCGCCTGGACTCGCAACCACTCCCGCATCTGAAGCCCCCACCCCCACTTTACACAGGAAGAGACTAAGGCTCTAAGTGGCCCTGACTTGCCCCAGGCACAGCCATCAGGGCCCACCTCCAGGCCATCAGGAGTTCCAGATCATAGCCTAAGCAGGCCTGGGGTCTCCTTCACCCTCAAGTTCTACAGATACAGGTCAGGTACCCGAGCTCCTTGCACCTTGTTGCTCAGTGTGTGGCTTCTCTATGGCCAAAGCTGGCTGCCTGAGCACTGGCCATTACGCCTATGTTCCAGCCGGATGGGCATCTGCTGGAAATGGCACAAGTGACTATCACATGGCCGCCCCTAACCAAAAGGGCGACTGGGAAACTTTCTTTTTTGGGTGGCATCTAGATATGGAGATCCTTTTACTGAGGAGGGAAAAAGAGTATTTGAGGGCAATTAGGAGTTTCTGCCAAAAATCACAGAAGATTAATGAAACTGAGTAAGCAAAAATTTTAGCATGGCCCCCGTCAAATATACCTTAAACATCAAAAAGGGCCCTGGAAAAAAAGAACTTGCAACATACAAGGGGATTTTCAGGCTTTAGCCCAACTAAAGAGCTTTTACAAAACAAAAATGACCAGCAACCAGTGAGAAATGAGCCAAGTTCTTACACGATTCTTTTTTTTTTTTTTCCCCCAAAGCCCCAGTAGATAGTTGTATGTCACAGCTGCACATCCTTCTAGTTGCTGTATGTGGGACGCGGCCTCAGCATGGCCAGAGAAGCGGTGTGTTGGTGCGCGCCTGGATCTGAACCCGGGCCGCCAATAGTGGAGCGCCTGCACTTAACCGCTAAGCCCCGGGGCCGGCCCACAAATGATTTTTAAACCAGGGAAGTGCCTCCATCAGAAAGAAAAGCAAATTAAAACACTAAAGTGGGATTTTTTCAGGTGTCAGCGTTTGGTAACCCAGTGTCATCACGGCTGGAGGAAAACAAGCCCCTGATTCAAGGCTGCTGGGAGAGTCAAGTCGTTCCATGTCCAGAGGGCATCCGGGGAACATCAAAATCACAGCCTTGGTCCAGGAGTCTGCATCATCAACCCGCCGCAGCAGACTCTGAGAGGGATCTGCACTGGCCATCACCACCCTTTTCTCGGCTCCAGACTCCCTGAACCTCTCCTGGAGACAGTGAGGGTCGTGTATAGTCCAGCCCTCTCAGACTCAGTCTGGTGGGGGACAGAAAACCAATCAAGTCACATGAATAGAGTTATGCTTTACAAACTTGAGTGAAGCCAACCCAGTGACCTGTGGAGAGCAGTCCAGGAAGCCCGCTCAGCAGGTGCAAAGGCCCGGGGGTGGGAAGGGGCGGCTGTTTAACAGCAGGCACAGCAGCCAGCAAGGCCCAGGCAGCCAGCCTGTCCTCAGGCCTGTCCTTCCTGAGACAAACACTGGCCCTGCCCGAGCCCTGCCCCAGGCATCTGGCACCTCTCCAAGCACAGGTGGGGTCTGAAGTGACTTGGTTTTCTGGAAACCACTCAGGCTGATCATGCTGACTCAGCCCCCACAGGTGGGAGAAGGGAGGCTGTGCCTTTGCCTGGGACACTCCAGACCTGGCTGTGTCCCCGACCGACCCCCAGCCCACAGTGCCTTTTTGTGCCTCAGCTTCTTCCCAAGCCCAAGCTGGCTCTCTGGAACACAAGGCAGGTCCTGAGTGACCGGTGCTCCCAGCACCTGCATGCTGGGGACTCCTCAAGTAGTCAACTGAGTCAGCGTGGTTGGAGCCCTGACCTTCTCACAAGGACACCCAGGCTCAGAGGGTCAGGGCTGCCCACGGCGACATGCCAAGGACAAGCACTGCCAAGGTCTCAGCTCCCGGCTGGGCCTCGGCCGGTCACCCCCCGGGATGGGATTAGCTTCATGCCTGGAATTCCCCAGGGCTTAAGTGGTTCCCTGGAGGAGGCCACCCCCTAGAGCCCTGGATCTCTCCAGCAGGATTAGGGCCATGCCATTCAAGGGGCCTCCTTCCAGCCCAGCAGGCCCGGGCCCTCCTGGGTGCCTGTGGCTCTGAGGCTCTAGGAACCAAGAACGTGGGTTCCAGGGGGGAGCCCCAAGTGGAACAACCCAACCCCATCACCCTGATGCCCCAGGGTCTGCCTGCCTCATCGCCCCACCAGCAGCAATGCACCAAGCTGAGGCCTGGGTCTAACAAGGCAAGCAGGACAGATCTGGGGGCCAAACCTGTGGCCTGCAGCACACCCCAAAGCTCACAGCAGTGGGCTGCCTGATGGCTCTGAAAACTGAGCCTTCTGGCTCCAAGCCCTGCCCATGAAAGCCTCACCGCACGGAGCCCCAGGAGCTGAGCGGGCTGGAGAGCGCTCAGGGCTGGGGCCCTCGCCACTGCCGGGGGGGGGGGGGGGGGGGGGCCGTGGAGAGGGAGGAGTCCAGGTCCCAGCCCAGGAGAGGACCCCTCCCTGAGCCAAGAACTCACAGCTCAGCTGTGCCCTGTGGAATTCTGTAGAACATGTAAAAAAAAAAAAACAGGTGTGTCTGAACACCCCGGTTTTCCCAAAAAGTTTATTTGGGCAGACCTGGGGGTCGGGGAGGGCTCCCCCCTCTAGAAGAAGGTGTTGGGCCTCTTGGTTGTGAAGCGTGGCTTGTGCTGGCGACGCAGGACCCGGTGGGGCAGCGGGAACTTGATCCTGGAGTCCTATAAGAGGGAGCAGAGTGCGGGGAAGGAAACCTCTCACCTTGTCCTCCGGGGCTCACCGAGGCGCGGCCTCCCCTCCCCGCCCAGGCTCCTGCGTCAGACCTGCTGCCTCTGTGTCTCCCAAGGCTTGGGGGGCAGCCAGGCCAGCTTAGCGTTCCGGGGGAGCCCCCTCAGCCCAGACCCCCAGCACGGCCCCCAGGGCACTCACGTGGAACTGCTTGACTGCCGGTCGGCGGCACTTGCTGGCCGCAATCTCCTCCACCTTCATGATCTGGATCGAGTGGGCCCGGGCGCGGTGCCGGGCGCCCATGTCTCGGTCTGCAGGCAGAGGGAGGGGGTGGCATGACCGTGTACTCTGGGGTCTGGGCATTCCCCAAAATTCCCATCACGTGCCCGAGGGGCCCCAACTTGGGGACTGGATGGCCACAGCCTCTGGCCACCAGGGGTGTAGAACCTCCAAATTCACTTTGAGGGGCACGGCCACAGCCCCCCAAAGGCGACGAGATCCGCTTGCTGTTAGCACCTCTGTTTAAACCACTGCTACAAGCAACAGCAGTTCTTGGGTTTAGGTGCTTGGGTTTCGGCTCGGGCAGGCGCCCCGCTCTGGGAGCACCCAGGGCTATCAGCACCAGACAGCGGCCGGACGAGGGTCTGGGTGGGTGCTGTACTACCTGCAGGGCTGACCCGGAGAGGGAGGTTCCAGAATTGGGTGTGGTGGGTGAGTGAGCCTGCTCGGGAAGGACTCGAGACCCCCACCCTCCAATCCCCAAGGTCCACCTGCTGCTGCCAGGTTCCAGACAAAGGCGTTGAGTGCCTGCAGCCTCCTCTCTGCTGCCCCTGCCCTCTAAGCAAACACCCCTCCTGAGCCCCATGTCACCACCCCCGGAAGCCTCCTGCATTTGTCCCGCCTCAGTCTGTGGCGTGTGTGTCACACCAGGCCGAAGATGCCTGCGACGCAAGTCTACTCAAGGGAGCGGGCCAGGGGCAGTGGCTTACAGCACTGGGTGACAGCGCCCGCGGTGGTCAGGTCCCGGTACTCCCGGTACATGTTGTGAGTGCCGCTGCGGGAGTCGTAGCGCAGCCAGATGCCGAAGTTCTTCACCCGCAGCGGGGATTTCTCAAACACCTGCCAGAGAAAGGAGAGCGGCTGCGGCGAGAGCAGCAAGCGGACTTCCACCGGCCCCTACCCCCGGCGCTCTGAGGCCAGGCCAGCCCAGGCCCAGGCCTCTCTCGTGCCGGGTTCCCAGTCTCCGAACCTCAGGCATCCGGAAGAACCTGCTGTCTGAGAGAAATCCACAGTGACAGCAAAGGACGCAGACAGCCCGGCCCCGACCCAGCTCCAGACCCTCCCAGAACGACTCCTGGTGCAGAGCCCAGGGCCCATCAAAGCAGATGTGGCCAGGTAACAGCACCCCTCCCCACTTTACTGGGGAAGCCCAGGAGGGGTGCCGGCTGCCCGGGGCCTAAACAGCACCAGGAGCCGTTAAGTCTGGAACTCCATGGGGTGAGGGATGCCCCACGGGAAGGTGTAAATCCACGCCGGACCCCACCTCATCTCAGACATCCTGTACCTGCCCGCAGTAGACAATCTCCCCCGAAGACTTCTTCATCTTCTTCAGCTGAGACACAAAATACCAGAAGCGAGACTTGGCGACGACATGGTTAGGCGCGAAGATGCGCATGCGGTAGAGCGGCGGCGTGCGGCACTTGGGGGTGGGCAGGCAGCGCCCCACCACCTTGTACTCTCGCAGCTGAAACAGAAACAGAGGTGAGGTGGGGCCAGCACCCCGGGGCTGGTGACAAGTGCATCAGGGCGTTGAGAAGGGAGGGTCCCATCTCAGGAACTCCGTGTGCAATCTGGGTGACTGTGGGTCATGCCCCTGCCTGGGCCTTCTCCATGAAAGGGAGTGAGGACAGGAAGGACTAACAGAAATGCCCGGGCACCCTTTGCCCAGCTCAGGAAAGCTGGGCGGGGCTGTCAACCCCACCGTCCTTCCCTTTCTCTTTTTACTCGTGAGAAAAGCTGCCGCCTAGACCTGCAGCCTCAAGCCCTGAAGAGTCAGGCAGCCTCCCTCCTCCACGACATCTGCCGCTCACGACCTTTTGCCAACATCCTCTTTCACTCTAGGGTCTGGAGACAGTGACCAGCCCAAGATCTCACAGCCCACCCCAGGCAAAACCAGGACAAGAATCCAGTTCCCTCCCCAGCCCTGGTCTCCCTGGACTGCTGCCATGCGACTTGAGCTGCCTCAGTGTTCCCAGGGGCAGTCCAAGGGGTCTGCACTCCCAAGCGCAAGCTCCCGTTTACACAGACGCAAAAGTGAGCACATCTGCCCGGTCCAAGCCCTGAGACAGTAGCAAGGAGTCACCTCCGTCGACGACTCGCCACCCTCCAACTAACTTCTGTAGAAAACAGCCTCCAATACCGCAAACTTGTGTCCTGCCTCCACCTCTCCACCTGACTCATCGGCCTCTTTCCCAGGTGGAAAGAGGCTGGCGAGCTGCACAGGACCCACTCTCCCTGCTTCTCTCCAGGGCCTGCTCTCCCATCTGTGCGCCATAACGCCCTCTGGTTTTGCCCAGCGCTTGCCAAAAACAAGGCTCGCATTCCCCGTGTCGGCTCGGGTTTATACTTTTTCTACTTCTCACAACCATACGGAGAGAAAAGGAATACTACTGCCGCCCCCACCCCGGTCCGCTTTGCAAACGGGGAAACAGGCTCGGATGCTCGACAAGGTCTCGTGGCGCGAGCCTCCACGCCGCGCAATGCGTCCCTCGCCCTGGAAAGGAGGCCCGGCCTCCTCGGCCCCCGCGATCCCCGCGGCGGCAGGGCCACGCGCCCGCCTTCCCACGCGGCGCCCGCAGTGGCCGCCATGTTGGCTACACCTGGGGCGGCGGCGCCCGGCCGCGCGGGACCCAGCTGGAAGCGCAACCCTCCGACGCGGCCCGCGCCAACCTCCCGGGGCCTCCCATTGGGTCTGCACCGCGTCTCCCGGTCCCCGGCCCCGCCGCGCCGGCCATACCGTGCCGGACGCCTTCATGTCGCTCTCTCCACACTCGCCGCCACCCACAAAAGGAAGTGGCCGCCCTCGCGCAGCCGCTCAGCAAGACTTCTCTGCCGGAAGTCCCCCTCCCGAAGCCGCGCGCCCATTGGCTTCTCGACCCCACGCTCAACAAGATCTGCTTCTTCATTGGCTCCGGATCCACCAACCTCTCACAACCTTCGCGGCGGGACTACTACTCCCAAGAGGCAGCGCGGCTAGGCCCGCCTGTTCCGCCGCGGCCTTAAAGGAGCGTCGGCGCGCGGGGCACGCCGGGAGTCGTAGGCACTCAAGGGGATCTCGGTGGCAGGTTCGAACGTTCTTCTTCTGCCAGATGTTTTTGCATAGAACCGGACTTCGGGTGGCCGCGGTGTTTGTGATGCGCTGGCGGCACTTCTACCCTCTCGAGGCCTCTTCTGCCCTGGAGGTGTGTTACAGAGGTCTCGGGCCACACACCTGAGAGTTATCTGTAGAATGAGAATAATACTAGTGTTTTCCCCTAGAAATGTTACGATAATGAGATGAGATGACCGATATAAAACGCCAGGCGCAGAGCAATCAACAATCAACAAGCGCTCAGGGGCCGGCCCCGAGGCGCAGCGCTTACGGTCGCGGGCTCCGCTTCGGCGCCGCGGCCCGGGGTTCGCTGGTTCGGGATCGGGGCGCTGACCTACTCTCCGCTGGTCCAGCCATGCTGCGGAGGCGTCCCACAAAGAAGAGCTACAGCTCTTCAACTATGGCACACAACTATGTACTGGGGCTTTGGGGAGAAAAAGGAAAAAAGAGGAAGATTGGCAACAGATATTAGCGCAGGGCCAATCTTCCTCAAAAAACAAAAACAAAAACAAAAAACAACAACAAGCGCTAACATTCATGAGGCGCTGGAATGCTGCTTATGATTATCCTGGGGGTCTGATTTGTGGTTCGTAGTAGCAGAGATCCAAGCCCCATCCGCTGGCCTCCAGTACAGATCCTGGAGCAGCATGGGGTCGGAGTGGGCCGCTGGAACTGATCAAGGTGCGGTCCCCACGTTTGAGGGGCCTCGGGCTTAGCAATTTCCTCAGGAAAAAAGAGGTGATCTTGGAGGGGAGACTGGCGGTGGAAAAGGAAAGAACCAGAAACACCTCACGATGTCAGGCTGTGAAGAAAAACAAAGAGGAAAGAGGATAAATCGGAGGGTTTATTTTAGCAGGGAGGGCTCTTGGATGAGGTGACATCTGAGTCCAAGTAGCATTTTTCTTTTTTTGATTAAAAAATTGATAACGGCTTCATTGAGATCGAGTTCGCACACTATACAATTCACCCACTTAAATTGTAGAATTCAATCGTTTTACCACGTTCACAGACACATGTACATATGTATTTAGTATATGCACAATTGTGCAACCATCGACATAAAATTTAGAACATTTCCATCATCCCCAAAAGAAGCCCCTTACCGTTAGCAGTCACTTCCCATTCCCTCCCCCTCCCCCAGCCCTAGGCAACTGGGAATCTACTTTCTGCCTCTATAGATTTGCTTGTTCTAGACTTTTCAGGTAACTGGAACCATACAAAATGAGGTCTTTTGTGATTGGCTACTTTCACTTAGCGTAATGTTTTAAAAGTTCATTCACATTGTATCATGGGTCAGTACTTCATTTCTTCCTACTGCTAAATAATGTGCCATTGTATGGGCATATGTGGCCATTCATCAGTGATGGACATTTGTGTTGTTTCCACTTTTTGGCTATTGTGAATAACGAGATAATGACATCTGCATGCAAATCTTTGTGTCAATGTATGTTTTCACATCTCTTGGGTATATAGCTAAGAGTGGAATTGCTGGGCCATATGGTAATTCTATGTTTAATCTTTTGAGGAACTGCCAGACTGTTTTTTAAAAAGCCTGCATCATTTTACATTCCCATTAGCAATGTATGAGGGTTCCAATTTCTCCACATCCTCATCAACACGTTTTATTACAACCATCCTAGTGGTGTGAAGTGGATCTCATTGTGGTTTTGATTTGCTTTTCCCTGATGGCTAGTGGTGTTGGGCATCTTTTCAAGTGTTTATTGGCCATTTGTTATCTTCTTTGGAGAAACGTCTATTCAAATTCTTTGCCCATTTTTTTTTTATTTTTATTTTATTTTATTTTTTTTTTTGTGAGGAGATCAGCCCTGAGCTAACATCCGCCAATCCTCCTCTTTTTTTTTTTGCTGAGGAAGACGGCCCTGGGCTAACATCTGTGCCTATCTTCCTCCACTTTATATGGGACGCCGCCACAGCATGGCTTACCAAGCAGTGCGTCGGTGCGCGCCCGGGGTTCCGAACCAGCAAACCCCGGGCCGCCGCAGCGGAGCGCGCGCACCCAACCGCTTGCGCCACCGGGCCGGCCCGCCCATTTTTTAATTGAGGCATTTTTAAAATATCATTGAGTTGTTTATTCCATAGATGTATAGTTCCTTATCAGATATATGATTTGCAAATTTTTTTCATTCTGTGTGTTGTCTTTTCACTTTCTTTTTTTTTTTTGTGAGGAAGATTAGCCCAACCACTATGCCCTGGGCCGGCGCCTCCACTTCATTCTTTCGAATGTGGAGATCCAGTTGTTCCAGCGCCATTTGTTGAAAAAACTATTCTTTCCCCTTTGAATTGTCTTATCGAAAATGAATGGTTTATTTCTGGATTCTTAATTCTGTTCCATTGATCTGTGTATCTGTCTTTATGCCAGTACCACACTGTTTTGATTACTGTAGCTTTGTAGTAAGTTTTGAATTGGGAAGTATGAATTCTCCAATTTTGATCTTTTTCAAAATCAAAAAGGCTATTCTGGGTTCCTTGAATATTCATATGAATTTTAGGATCAGCTTGTCAATTTCTGCAAAGAAGCCAGCTGGAGTTTTGGTAGGGATCGCACTGAATCTGTAGATAATTTGGGGAGTATTGTCATCTTAACGTTATACCTGCCATTTTATTTTTGGTTTTGTATATGTTTCCTGTCTTTTTTTTGTTGTTGTTGTCTCCTATTCTTCCTTTACTGCTTCCGGTTGCATGAAGTGGCTATTTTCTGGTGTAACATTTTAATTCCTTTAGTGATTTTTTCACTATATTTTTGAGTTATTTCCTTTGTAGTTCCTCTAGGGCTGAATATATACCTCTTGATTTAGAATCTGCCTCAGATTTATGCTGCCTTAATTTTCATGAGATAGAGAAATGGTACTCCTATATAGCTCATTTCCTCTTCCCCTTTTTGTCCTATCGTCATCATCATTGTGCTATTATCGTTACACATATTACAGCTACGTATGTTACAAACCCAACAACACATTGTTATAATTATTACTCCATACAATGGTATGTCTGGTAAAGAATCCGAGAACATAAAGGAGCAAGTGTATCCTTACAGAGGTTGTTGTATTAATTTTCTCCTTTCCCGCTTCTGCTTCTCTTCCTGTGTGTTTGGGGGTTAGAATTGTCACCTGGTGTCGTCTCCTTACTCCAAGACGGCTTTGCTCCCCCACCTTCTTTGTGCTGTTATTGTCAAATATATTACAATCTTAGATCCGGTGACACAGAGAGAGGAGAAATATGCATTCATGCTGTCTGTCAAAATTACAGAATTACCTTTATCTGTGGTCTTTGGTTTTCCGTGTGGGTTCAAATTATCGTCTCGGTTCTTTTTGCACTAAAGTTGTGAGCCCACATGGGCAGGAGGAGATCAGTTAGCCAGTGCCTTCCTAGGGACACTTAAGTTGTGAATTCGGAAAATTGGCGGGAGAGGGGCATGTTGGAGGGGGCGGTCAGAGGACCAGGCCTGCCGCCTTCTGGCTCTGGCCCCCTCCCTGGGCCGGAGGCCAGGCGAGAGGCGGGCGACTCCATCCGAACGGCGCTGCCGTGAGTGTCCACTAGGTGGCAGCAGAGCCCTCGCCTGGCTCTGCCCGGCCGAGGCCAATAGCCGGGGCACTGGTGCAGGGGGATGGGGACGGGGGGATGACACAGGTTCGATTCCCACCGATAGTTCCCTGGCGCATCGCCGCTCTGGCCTCAGTTTCCGGATCCGTAAGATGAGGCTAATAATAATAGTCCCAAGCTCGTAGGATTGTTGTGAGATTTAATGGTGTATAATTGTTTGGACTGGGGAGGCAGGGGCCCTGCGTAGACTCACTGCCCTGGGCGTCAGTTTCCCCAGGCTGCGGGGAGGGGAAGGGCGGGTGGAAAGAGGTCCCGGAAAACGCAGGGCGGTGCCTGGGGCACCAATCGAGTCCTGGGAGGGCCGGAGAAGGACGGGAGGGGAGGCAGAGGAGAGGGAGGGTCCGGGCGCAGCCTCGCCTTGGGGCCCGGCGCGTTTATCTCCAAGGCGGAGGTCGGGGTGACCCCGCGGCTGGAGAGGGGGACGCGGGGGCGGGGTGCTGCCTAATGTTTGTTACAAAGCTATCACGTTTGAAACTTCGGCCCCGCCCCGCCCGGGGTCCGAGCCGGTCCCGGACCGCCGACCGCCAGCGCCGGCCCTGCGCGCGTGACCGCCGCTCAGCCAGGCCCGGCCGCGTTCCTGGTGCGCGAGGCCGCGCCTGGGGTCCCTGTCCTCCCTGTCTGCCTTCTTCGGCGAGACCTTGAAGGCGCCAGGTTGTTAATCCGGGCTCCCTGGCCGCGCCCGGCTGGCGTCACCGAAAGAGCCGGCCGAGCCGCCCCTTCTGCCTGTCGCGGCTGTCACCCTCGGAGCTTTGCCCATCCTGTCACTCCCTTCCCCATCTCGGCTGCTGTCACCTCCACCCCTCCAGGGCTCTGCTGAAGACCCGGGAGTCGCCGGAGATTCTGCTCCTGTCCCTTTGTACCCAAGATGCCCCAAGCCACCCACTCCCCTGAACCCAGGTGCCACGCCTCCCAGGCCCTGGCCTCCCACCGCCTCCTCTCCTGTCCCCAACTGTGCCTGCTCCCAACCCTCCCAAGGCTCCTTCTCCGAATTCATTCATTCATTCATTCATGTGTACCTACTGTGTGCCAGGCACTGGGAACACAGCTGTGACCAGGACAACCAAATACTCCAGCCCTGGGGGAGGTGACATACTAGGCAGGGAAATGGACAAAAACAAGATGGATAAGAAAAATATGTGCCACGGCAAAGCATGATGTGTGCCGGGGAGAAAGCTAAAGTGGGGAAGGGGTGTCTGCTGGCCCCATGCCGCCAGGGCCCCCACCCTCGGTCAGAAACCAGACCCTCGTCTCCGTTTTCTCTGCCTAATGGGGGTAGGTCCTCGGGCGCCGGGAGAAGAGGAAGCGGAGCCTCTTCCTTCCCGTCACTTGACCTCCCGGGGCCTTGGTTTCCCCCTCTGTACGTGGCGATCACAGTCCACACCTCTGAGATTGTTTCCAGGGTTAAATAAGCTGCCACCTGTGAAAAGCCTTGCTGGGCACCTGGTACACTGGCGAGCGCTTGATACGTGTTTGCTGTTCTCGTCATCAGTGCCACTGCTGTGGTTCATGGTCAACCTCGAACAGCAGCTCTGGTAACTCCATCTCCTTTCCCATCCCGTGCGGTTAAACATCCTTTTTTGATCAAACACTTACCTTTTAAATACTATTAACAAATACAAAATTCAACAGGCATGATATGGTAAATGACATAAACTGTTTCCCTGTTTCACCCACCATGGCTCCCAGTTCCCCACCCCAGTGGCCACCCTGGGAACAAGTTATTTATGTTTCCCTGTAGAGAGTCTACACAGATACGAAGAAATCCTCATCATCTCTTCTCTTCCTACACAGACCGAAGCTTCCTGCCCAGGAGGGTTTGCACCTTGCTTTTTCCTTCACAAAGTATCTGGGAAGCCCTCTCCCATTGTCAGCTGCCTTATTCTTTTGCACAGCTGCATAATATTCCATGCTGAGCGTGAGCATAGTTTATTCAGCGAATCCCCTGTGGCTGGGCTTTCCTGTTGTTTCCTGCTGATTGCTGTTGCAAAGAGTGCTACCACGAATAAACAACCCTGTCCAGGTATCATTCCTGGAGAGCTCATTTGTTAGAAGGAGCCTTGCTGGGTCCCAGGGCAATTTCTTCAGCTTCCGCCAGATCCTCTCCATAGGCCATTTCCACTTCTAACAGCAACAGATGAGAATTTGTTCCCACAGGCCCTCGAGAATACACTGAGTTCTCACACTTTCCATCTGTATCAGTCTCATAGGTGGGAAGTGAGCCCTTGTTTTCCTCTCTGCCCCACCTCCGCCATCTTTTCAACTTTGTTGAAGTGCAATTGCAGTGCACTAAACTGCACATATTTTAAATGCACGCTTTTTGCAGCTTTGACAAGCGTGTCAGTCTATGAAACCCGACTACAATGAAAATAATAACACATCTGTCACCCCCGAGGCATGCTGCGCCCCGCACTGGGCCTCCTCTCCGCCTTCATTCCCAGGCACCCCTGCTCTGCATCCGCTCACTAAGATTAGTTTGCATGTTCCGTAATTTGATATGTGAGCTTTGCGCTTGGCTTCTTTCACTCAGCGTGACGATTTGGGGATGTTCGTGTTGTTCTGTGTATCGTAGTTCATTCTCTGTTCTTGCCGAGTCGAGTTCCACTGTGTGGCTGGACCACAGGTTGTTCATCTATTCACCGGCTGATTAAGATGTGGGTTGTTTTCAGTTTAAAACTACTACAAACAAAGCTGCTATGAATGTTGATCTACAAGTGCTTGTATGGACATCCACTTTAATTTCTCTAAATACCTAGGAGTGGAATGGCTGGGTCACACGGTAACTCTATGTTTCACTTTCAGACACTGTCAAGCTGTTTCCCGCAGTGGCTGCACCATTTTGCATTCCCACCAGCAGTGCATTGCTAACACTTGTTATTGTCTGTCTTTGTAATTTTGCCCATTCGAGTGAGTGTAAAGCGACATCCCAGTGTGGTGTGGATTGGCATTTCCCTGATGGCTAATGATGTTGAGCATCTTTTCATGCGTTGGCCATTCATATATCCTCTTTGGTGAAGTGTCAATTCAAATCTGTTTCCCCTTTTCGTACTGAGTTGTTTGTCTCTTATGATTGAGTTGTAACATTTATTTATTCTAGATAGAAGTGTTTTGTTTAATATATGCATTGCAAATATTTTCTCCTGATCCATGTCTTGCTGCTCTGTTTTCTCAGTGGTGTCTTTTGAAGAGAAAAATGATGAAATCTAATTTATCAATTTTTTCTAGCTAAGAAAACTTTGCCTGTCCCAAGTTTACAAAGATTTTCTCCTATGTTTTTTTTCTAGAATTCTTATAGTTTTAGGTTTTACACTCAGGTCTATGACCCATTTCGAGTTAATTTCGTGGGTGGTGTGAGGTAAGGGTTGGTTTTAATTGTTTTCCATACGACATCTAGTGTTCCAACACCATTTGTTGAAAAGATGTTCCTTAGCTCCATTTAATTGCCTCAGTATCTGTGTCAGAAATCAACTGGCTGTATTTATATGGGTCTCTTACTCTCTATTCTGTTTTATTGACCTACATGTCTATCTTTTCACTAATACCAAATTGTCTTGATTACTGCAGCTCTATAATAAGTCTGGAAATCAGGTGGAATAAGTCCTCTGCTCTTATCTTCTTTTTCAAAATCACTTTGGTTATTCTAGGTCCTTTGCAATTCCATATGAATTTTCAAGACAGTGCCAGTTTCTTTATTTTTTATTTTATTTTTTCAGGAAGATTGGACCTGAGCTAACATCTGTTGCTAATCTTCCTCTTTTTTTCCTCCCCAAAGCCCCAGTATGTAGCTGTATATCCTAGTTGTAGGTCTTTCTAGCTCTTCTATGTGGGACGCCGCCTCAGCATGGCTCGATGAGTGGTGAGTAGGTCCATGCCCAGGATCCAAACCAGCAAACCCCGGGCCATCGACGCAGAATGCATGAACTTAACCACTGTGCCACTGTGCCAACCCTGCCAGTTTCTTAAAAGAAAAAATCCTGCTGAATTTAGATCGGAATTGCATTGACTCTGTAGATCAGTTTGGGGAGGACTGACATCTTAACAATATTGAGTTTTCTAA
Source organism: Diceros bicornis minor (assembly GCF_020826845.1). Classification (NCBI taxonomy): domain Eukaryota; kingdom Metazoa; phylum Chordata; class Mammalia; order Perissodactyla; family Rhinocerotidae; genus Diceros; species Diceros bicornis. The sequence continues at coordinate 5,655,343 of NC_080759.1, read as the reverse complement.
TCCATGAACATGGTACATCTTTCCGTTTATTTAGGTCTTTATCCATTTCCCTCAGCAGTGTCTGTAGTTCTTAGTGTAGCAGTCCTAGACTTCTTTTGTTAGATTTATCCCCAGGTATTCTATCTTTTTTGGTACTGCTGCAAATGAGATTTAAAAAATTTTTTAAATTTTCCAATTCTTTGCTGCTAGTATATAAGAATATAGAGTACATAAGAATTCAGTTGGATTTTGTATATTAACTTTTTAACCTGTGAACTTGCTAAGTTCATTTCTTAGTTCTAGTAGTTGCCACAATCCCCTTGGATTTCTTTTTTTTTTTTTTGGTGGGTGGGGGGAGGAGATCAGCCCTGTGCTAACATCTGCCAATCCTGGAAGATTGGCCCTGGGCTAACATCCATGCCCATATTCCTCCACTTTATATGGGACGCCGCCACAGCGTGGCTTGCCAAGCAGTGTGTCGGTGCACGCCTGGGATCTGAACCGGCGAACCGCGGGCTGCCACAGCGGAGCGTGCGCGCTGAACCGCTTGTGCCACCGGGCCGGCCCCGTCCCCCTGGATTATTTACACAAACAATCGTATCATCTGCAAAGAGGCAGTTTTACTTCCTCCTTTCCAATCTTTATGCCTTGTATTCATTTTTCTTGCCGTATTGCAATGGCTCTGACCTCCAGATCCATGCTGAATAAAAGTGGTCAGAACAGACAACCTTATCTTGTTCCCAATCTCAGGAGGAAACAATTCAGTCTTCCACATTAAGTATACTATTACCTGTAGATTTTTTGTTGTAGATGCTCATTATCAGTTTGAGGAAGTTCCTGTTTACACCTAGTTTGTTAAGAGTTTTTCTTTTTTTTTTTTTTATCATGAATAGCTGTCGAATATTGTCAGATCTTTCCTGTCCACTGAAATGATCATATGGTTTCACTGTACTTTAAATTTGCATTTCTCCTACTATGAGTGAGGCTGAGCATCTTTTTCTGGGTTTAAGAGCCATTCGTACTTCAATTTCTGTGATTACTGGGTTCACCTCCTGCTAAGTTATTGGCATTTTCTTATTGTTTTCTAGGAGTTGCTTATATAATGGAGATATTTTATCCATGATATGAATTCACCTTCGTTTCCAGTTTCATTTGTTTATTCTTTGACCGTATGTATGGGCTTTTTGCCAGTACACATGTGGGGACGTCTGCACCACTGAGTCTCCGGTTTCTTCTTGGCAGGTTCTGCGCTCTGCCCCGGGGCCTCCTTATGGTGCCTTTGTGTACCCCTCTCTGGGGCTGAGGGTCCACCTTTGTCCTGACCCTGTTCCTCTTCCGCTCATTCTCAAAATACCATGGTGATCATCACACTGGGGCTCTCAGGGGCCTGGAAGCTCACTGTCCTCCCTGGAGGGCAGGAGCCTCTGTCTCAGGGCCAGGGACGGGAGTGCACGTTTGCATTCCTCTCTGCTGAAGCCACCCAGGAAGGAAAGAAAAATATTATGGCCAAGCCTCCACGCAGCACTTTGTACCACAAGCCTGCTGCGGCTCCCGCCGTGCTGAGGACACAACCTGTGCCCCTTCCCCCAACCCACAAAGCCCCACTGATGCTCCCAAACGAGGCTCAGCTCGCCAGGTCCCTGCTCCCCTGCCCCTCAGGAACATTCGGACCCTATCCAGCCTCCCAGCCTCGGCCTGGGCTGCACCCCGTGCTGGAACTCCCCACACCTCCAGAGCACTATCTGGCTAATCCCACTTGTCCTGGGATTTCAGTACCAAAGTCACTTCCTCCAGGAAGCCCTCTCGGACATGGGTGTCTCTGCTAGCAGCCTGGCCCCAAATGCCACGGAAACAGTGAATGGGCAATAGTTTGTTTATCCTCATGTCCCCCACTAGACTGTCAGCTCCACCAGGCAGAGACCGGCTCTGCTCTGTCCCTTGCTGTGCCCCCAATGCCCCGCACACAGGAGGTGCCCAATAAGTGTCTGTGGGTGATTGAATTAAAGTCAACAAAATACCGAAGCCATTTTTGTGCCAGGACTTGTGATGGATTACAGGGAAGATAGAGTCCTCTAAAATCTATCCCCAGAACTCTGGGGTCCGTATCCCACTAAGGACACTGTCCCAGGTATCACCTGGACGCTGCCCCAGCCTCCTGCCTACTCCACTCATGACAGCCTCAGGGGCGTTAAAAAAACCATCAGCCAGACCTTGCCCCTCTGACCGCCCTGCGTGCCCTCCCTCTCCACCTCTTCCGCCGTGCCGGCCCCTCTCCGCTCTTCCAACTGCTCAGCTCACTCCCGTTTAGGGCCTTTGCCCTGGTGGCGCCTCCACCAGGAACGCTCCTTTCTGGCCCTGCTTCACATCCCAGCTCCACGCCCAGCCCCAGCCTGTCTGTCACTCTGGTTTTCTTCATTATCCGTAAGGGTTAATTGCCTCCCTGCCAGACCAGTGAGGCGAGCGAGAGGGCAGGCCCGGTCTGCCTGCTTTGCGCTGGGTTCCTAGCCGGGCGCGGGGCACGGGGCACGGGGCACCGGAGGGGCCATTATCCCTCCTGACAGGAGGGTCTCATGGGAGGAACACCTCGAAGGAGAACATTACCTTTGTCTCTGGCAACTTCCTCCCCTCTTTCCTGGGCAGATCCAACCCAGTTCCCTCCCCTGGGTGCAAAATTAGTTCTGCTGGATGCCCAACCCAGACATGCCACAGACAGGTAAACTGAGGCTCGAGGAATGGGGGCGTTGCCAGGACCCCACAGAGAGTGAGCCGGAGACTGCCAAGACCCCCTAGGTGACACCGGCCCTTCTCTGTGCTGTCATCGTCCCCCTCACTCTCTGAGGTCTAGGGTCTCCAGCAGCCTGTCTTAGCAGGGCCGCCGCTGCAGAGGCTTCCGGAACTTTCTTCGTCTCGCCTCCCCGCCCCCGTCCCCCACAAGGCCACGACTTTCGGTAAGCGACAGCAGTTCAGGAAGCCGAGGGGCCCACACAGGAAGGAGCCGAGTGGGACTTTCCTCCCGCTGCCACCGGGCTCTGCCCTCCCCTCCTGGGCCAGGCGCCCACCGGCCAGGTAAGAGCTGGTGGTGCCGGCTCCGGCCAGGCACGGGGCGGGGTGCGGGCCTCGGGGAAGGTCTTGGCCGGGGGCGAGGGAGGGTTCACCTTCCAGGCCTCCGAGGAAAGCCGCCAGGCAGAGTGAGCTGGGCGGGCTGGCTGTGTGGCCTCTGGCAAAGCACTCCCCTCTCTGGGCTCCTGCTTTGTGCTGCGTGAACCTAGGCCTCGGATTCCAGCTCTCAGGCGCCGAATGAGCCACTGCGCATGTGCGCCCCCCGCCCCCCCCCCCCGCGCGCCGCCCCCCTCCCCCCCCCCCCCCCCCCGCCCCCGGCTCCCGGCCCGGCGTAGGGCGACCTGAGGCGCCGGGATGCGGGGCTTCTGGTGTTAAAACACCAGCATTTGTCTGGGCCCTGAACGCCGCCTCTGACTTTCTTTTTTTAGTTTCGTTATTTAAAAAGTCATGTTTCTTTAAGATTTATTTTGAACAGAAGACACGCTATGTGATTCCGGTTGTGTAAAGTGCCAAGACGGGCAACTTCAGGTTGGCCGTTAGAAATAGGACAGTGGTCACCTCTGTGGGGAGTGACAGGGGCCCCAGGGCCGGGGAGGTTTCCATTCCTGGTCTGGGAGCTGGCGACACCGGGGTGTCCCTCGGAGAGAGTTCTCTGCCACACGCTCTCCCTCCCTTATGGCAGCAGCCACACCACCGTGCCAGGGGAGCTTCCTGTCTGGCTTAGCCGGCACGTCGCCAAGGATTGTGCCCGTTTCTGCGGATTAAACGCACTGACAACCAGCACACCACCTCGAGGAGACAGGAAGAGAGTCAGCCCATTTCACAGCTGAGAAGGTGGAGTCCTAGCCCCTGGAGCCCTGCCAGGGTTCCATGGCCAGAATATAGGGGGCTGGCATTTGAACACAGAGCCTGGGGTCTTCACCTACCCCCAACCAAGATTTATAATCTGCGTGTGTTAAAACCTCATTAATGCTGTCCCCCACCCCCTACTATTATTTTGGAACATAGTTTTTCACCCAGCATTCTTTGTATCTTTTTCATCCAGGTCAGTTTAAGTGGATCTTGTCCATCTCCCGCCTTTGGGGTTCAACCAAAACCCAACCCCTCCTTCTGCATAGCCAGGGGTCCTGAGACCCACGGTCCCCCAGGGTGAGAAAGAGCTGGACGTTGGCAGGTGTCAAATGCCTGGGAGTAAAGGGGGCAGTCTCCTCCTGGGCTCGTCCCAGGGAGGGCTTCCTGCTATGGGGGCCTAAATGGCAGGAGTAATGAAAGGGACAGAGATGGGGGGGGGCAGACACAGAGACCCCTGTCAACTGAGTTATCAGACTGGATCTGCCCCCTGGGCACACATCACAGTGGGTGCAGAGAAGCTTCCAGACCCAGCCTCAGAAGTGCTCTAGTCCCACAGACCCACAGGGAGTGACATCCACCCCTAACCCCTTAAACTGCCATGTGCACAAGCCAGTACCCTTCTGCTTCCTGGTTGGCAAATCTATACACCTGTGATTGATTGCTAATGCCTGCCTGGGGCAGGGGCTGGAAGCTGGATAGATGTGGAGGCTGCAGATTGACTGGAGATGTCTGCCCTGGGCACAGACAAGATTGTGGGGTGTGAGTTCACAGAGATTTGGGTGCAGAATATCTTCCAGTCCCCAGCATAGCCCTCACCTGGGGTTTATGGTTCCTCACCCACCGTGCATACTCAGCTTCCTCTCTCTCTGTCTCTCTCCATCTCTGCCTTTCTCTTTCTCTCTACACATCTCTGTCCCTCTCTGCCCCCTCTTTTCCTGGCTGCATCCCCACCTCACCCAGCATCAGCTCTGCCTGCCCCTCTAGAAGCTTTGTAGCCTTGACCCCCTGGCAGAACTGAGGGCTGCCTCTCTCTGTGTGCAGGCAGGCTGCTCTCATGGAGCCTCCGAGCGAGGAGACGCCTTTGATATCTCAGCGCTCCTGCAGCCTCTCGTCTTCGGAGGCTGGTGCCCTGCACGTGCTGCTGCCCCCTCGGGGCCCTGGACCCCCACAGCGCCTATCTTTCTCCTTTGGTGACCACTCAGCTGAAGAGCTGTGTGTTTGCGCTGCTAAGGCCAGTGGTGAGTAGATCCCTAGAAGGCTGGCCAGAGGGAGGGGCCCAGATTGGGAACGGGAAAATCTGCCAAGCGAAGTCAGCTTTGGAGCTGGGGATTTGAGGGATGAGTAGGAGTTCGGTAAGGGAGGAGAGTGCACATATGCCAAGACTCAGAGGTGTGATGGCATATTAGGGAAACAGCCGGTCATTCCTCAGGGTAAAGTGTACAGTGGAAAGGGATGCTCTGGGGAGACAGGCAGGGAACGCTGAGAAGTAGGCTGAGGGCATGGCTTCTCTTCTAAGGGCAATGGGGAGCCCCGGAGTGTATGTGAGCAGGGGTGGGACACAGTGTCAGAGCTGAAGGTGAGAAAGAGCCTATGGGGGTAGCCACGGCAGACCTGCAGGAGACAGATGGGGCAACCAGACAGGGAGCTGATGGGGCCTTCCCTCAGCCATCCTGCCTGTGTACCACTCCCTCTTTGCTCTGGCCACGGAGGACCTGTCCTGCTGGTTCCCCCCAAGCCACATCTTCTCCGTGGAGGACGCAGGCACCCAGGTCCTCGTCTACAGACTCCGGTAGGAAACGCGCCCCCTCCTGCCCTGCCCGGCGCCACAGGTTTGGGTTAAATGATACCAAGATGGGATGCCTTTTGCTGAGGGCTTAGGAAATGGGAGTTTAAAACAGCAGCCCTACAATCTTATCATCTCCCTGCACATCCCGGTGGGTGCCCCAGGGAAGGCGTCGTCACCACCCATTTCACAGATGAGAAACTGAGGCCAGAGACAATGGGTTGCTTGCCAAGGTCACACAGCAAGTCAAGGGCACAACCTGGACTCAGTGAGGTCTTGGCACAGTCCTCTACCCCACTGCCCCCCACTCCAGACTTCTCCCCTCCCCCCTACAGCTTTTACTTTCCCAACTGGTTTGGACTAGAGAAATGCCACCGCTTTGGGCTACGAAAGGACTTGGCCAGTGCCATCCTTGACCTGCCAGTCCTGGAGCACCTCTTTGCCCAGGTAGGGATCTGCGTGGGGCTTGGCCCAGGAGTTGGGGTCTGCAGGGCAACATCAGGGCTCACATCTGGGCGGCCTTGGCTGACCCTCCCTGTGGCAGCCCGGGCGGTGGGGGTCCACACAGTGACATCAGGGCTCATGTTGGGCTGTGACTGGCCCCCAGCACCGTGACGACCTGCTGAGTGGCCGCCTCCCGGTGGGCCTTGGCCTCAAGGAGCAGGGCGAGTGTCTCAGCCTGGCTGTGCTGGACCTGGCCCGGATGGCCCGTGAGCAGGCCCAGCGGCCCGAGGAGCTGCTGAAGACCATCAGGTGAGGGCTTCCAGGCTGTGGCGCCCAGCCCCTACCTGGAAGTGAGCCAGCACGGCTCTGCCAGGCATGGCCAGAGCCCAGGCCCCCCAGGTAGGGATTACCACCTACAAGCCTGCAGTGCGTCCCCATGACCCAGCCCCACCCTCACTGAGGTTCCAGTGCCCTGCCTCCTGCAGCTACAAGGCCTGTGTGTGTCCCTGTCCGTCCTGTGGACCCCAGTGGCCCTCTCCGCCCTGAGGCCCTTCCCCTACGTGTGCCCCTCAGTGTGTCTCCATGTCGCCTCTTGCCCCCACACTGAGGCCGCACTCCAGCGCCTCAACTAAAGCCTGGGTTTGCGTGTTCGTCCACGTGCCTGTTGGTCCCTGAAGAGACCCCTCCCCACACTGAGGGCCCGCTCCCCCCACTCGCAGCTACAAGGTCTGCCTGCCCCCCCGCCTGCGCGACCTGATCCAGGGCCTGAGCTTCGTGACGCGGAGGCGTATCCGGAGGACGGTGCGCCGGGCCCTGCTCCGCGTGGCCGCCTGCCAGGCTGACAGGCACTCGCTCATGGCCAAGTACATCATGGACCTGGAGCGGCTGGACCCGGCCAGGGCCGCCGAGACCTTCCTCGTGGGCCTCCCCGGGGCTGCCAGTGGTCAGGATGCTCCCGGGCTGCTCCGCGTGGCTGGTGACAGCGGCATAGCCTGGAGTCCAGGAGGACTCGAGGTGCGGGCGGCTGATGGGCGGGGCCAAGGAGGGAGGGGCTCGAGTGTGGTCGTGGCTGTGGGGCGGGGCCGGGGGCCGGGGAGGCGGGGCCTGAGGCAGGGGCGGGGCCAAGGAGGGAGGGGCAGGAGAGTGGGCGGGCCTGTGGGGGCGGGGGCCGAAGGAGCGGAGACGCTGTGCTAGGGCTCCGGGAGGGGCCGGCTGGGTGAGGGGTGGGGCTGAGCGAGGGGAGGGACTTAAGGGGAGGGGACAGGTAGGGAGGGCGGGGCTAACTGAAGGTCGAGGGAGGAGGCAGGAGTGGGAGGGAGTAATTTGGGGATGGTCAGGGGACGGGTTGAGACCGGTGGGATTGTAAGGAGGGGCGCGGCTTGGCAAGGGCTATGCGGGAAACGGATGGGGCTGGGCGAGGCTGAGAGGGGCGGGGCTCATGGTTGTGTGTTGGTGGGGTGTAGGCTTCCAAGAAGGATTGGGGGCTCAGAGGGGGCGGGGGCTCAGAGGGGGCGGGACCCCCAGCCTCAGCCCTCGACCTCCTCCTCAGGTCCTCCAGCCCTTCTGCGACTTTCCAGAAATTGTGGACATCAGCGTCAAGCAGGCCCCACGCGTTGGCCCGGCCGGGGAGCACCGTCTGGTCACCGTCACCAGGACAGACAACCAGATCCTGGTGGGTGCTGGACCCCTCCCCTCCCGCCTGACCCCGAGGGCAGGGACAAGGGACACGGGCCTAGCACCCTCGGGCCGCAGCGGGGGCTGACGCGGGTCCCCGCAGGAGGCCGAGTTCCCGGGGCTGCCCGCCGCCCTGTCCTTCGTGGCGCTCGTGGACGGCTACTTCCGGCTGACCGCCGACTCCCGGCACTTCTTCTGCAAGGAGGTGGCGCCGCCGCGGCTGCTAGAGGAGGTGGCCGAGCAGTGTCACGGCCCCATTACGTAAGGACCTGCCCCATGCCCACCCTCTGCGGCCAGACCCAGCGGTCGGAATCCCGGTCACTCTTCTTGTGGCGCCTCCGTGTCCTCGCCTCCGTGGACAAGGGGTCAAGTGCTTGACCAGTGCCTGGTGCAGAGCCGGCGCTCAGTGAGCCCTCCTGCTGTCCAGGGCGGTGCTTCTCTCTCTCCCACCTCTCGGGCCCCAGGGCCATTTCCTGGAGTGGATGGAGGGTTACTGGCCTCACCTGCAGCCTCTAGTTTCGACACCCCCCCCCCCCACACACACCCAAGGCAGAAGCCCCAACTTTTGGCTCATTTCATAAATGGAGAGGAGGGAGGGAACGGTGTCTGGGAGGGTTCCGGGCTTCAGAGAGACCGGGATTAGACTCAGGCCCAGCCTGGTTGCTCTGCCTCCATCTCTGTCTCTCCCTGTCTCTGACTCCTTCTGCTCACCTTCCCTGCAGCCTGGATTTTGCAATTAACAAGCTCAAGACTGGAGGCTCACTTCCTGGCTCCTACGTTCTCCGCCGCAGCCCCCAGGATTTTGACAGCTTCCTCCTCACTGTCTGTGTCCAGGTCGGTCCACCACTACAGGTCAGGAGGGCGTGGAGGGCTTCCTGGAGGAGGTGATGTTTGAGCTGAGACCTGAAAGATGTCAGCATTTGCTTCATGAAGAAGGGGAGGGAAAAGGCATTCCCGGTGGAGGGAACAGCATGTGCAAAGCTTGGAGATCGGAAGGAGCCTGTGGTGCTTGAGGAAGAGGGAGTGAGGTAGAGGGTGCTGCCCACTCCCACTCAGGGACCACTCCTCCTTGCAGACCCCCCTGGGCCCCGATTACAAGGGCTGCCTCATCCGCAGTGACCCCACAGGAACCTTCTCCCTGGCTGGCCTTGGCCGTCCCCACAGCAGTCTTCGAGAACTCCTGGCAGCCTGCTGGGATGGGGGGCTGCATGTGGATGGGGTTGCACTGAACCTCACCTCCTGCTGCACCCCTAGACCCAAAGGTGAGCCACCCTCTCCCTTAACCTGAGTGATCAATCTGGGGCCCTGCCTTTCTGTGTCTCTGTGTCTGTCACAGCTCTTGTGTAGCAAGTGGCGGACACTGCAGATCAAGGTGGTTTAGGGAAGAAAAGGTCATTTATTGGCTCATCAAATAGAATCTGCCTTCTGGCATGGCTAGAGCCAGGCACAGCTGGATCCAAGTGATGTCACTAGTAGTTAGTCTCTCCATCTCTTGCCTCTTCCTCTGGGTGAATTTCACTCTCAGACAAACCCCTCGGACGGGACAACTTGGAGGTTGAGTTCTCCGGAGTCTCCAGAATCCCTAGCAGGACTGACACCAGGTTGCCCACAGCATCGTCCACTCCTTGGTGCCCCCTGCAGGGTTCCTGCCCTCTCTGTCTCACTCCCCCTTACCCCCACCAGGGCTGCCTGGAGTCTTCTGCCAAATACTCCATGAGCCCCGGAGTCCTCATCTCAGGGTTGGCTTCTGGGGGAGACCTAGGCCAGCGAGTGAGCAAACCTTTGAGAACCTGTCACCTCTGACCTCTGGCCTTCTCCCTCCACTCCCTCTCCGTAGAAAAGTCCAACCTGATTGTGGTCCGGAGAGGGTGCAGCCCTCCCGCGTCGTCCGCGGCTCAGCCGCCGGCCAGCTGCCAGCTGAGCCAGATGACGTTCCACAAGATCCCCGCCGACAGCCTGCAGTGGGTGAGGAGCCTGGGAAGCGGGGGGCGCCTCAGTTGGGGTCCAGAGACCCGGTCCACATCCACCTCTGCTATGGATGTGACCTCAGGCATGTGACGTGTTCTTCTGTTTCCCCTTCTGTAAGACGAGGCCGGGATCCACGGGAGCCCCCTCACTGGCCTCTCCTGTTGCCCCCTCACCTGCAGCACGAGAACCTGGGTCACGGGTCCTTCACCAAGATTTACCGGGGCCGTCGCCATGAGGCCGTGGACGGGGAGGCCCGGGAGACGGAGGTGCTGCTCAAAGTGATGGACGCCAAGCACAGGAACTGCATGGAGGTGACCGGCCCGCCTCGCGCCCCGCTGCTGGGGAGGGGTCGTAGGGTCACAGAAATTTACAAACACACAAGGTCTTAAAACGACAGAAATGCAGCCACAGCATCTCCAAACCATGAAATTAGGAAGGGTCAGGGAATTTAGATGCAAACAGAAGGAGCACCCCAGACAGAAGGAACAGACAGTGCAAAGGTCTTGAGGCAGGGCTGAGGCTGGCGTGTTTAAGGAACAGCGAGGAGGCCAGTGGGCCAGAGAGGAGGGAGCAAAGGAGAAGAGGGGAGTGATGTGGATGGAGGCATCAGCAGGGGCCGGGCCACACAGGGAAGTCTTGACCCCTCTCAAACCCCAAATCTCCCACTCAGTGTGAGAGACTCAAGGTAGACTCCAGTGGGGACTTCCAGCCCCATCAGAAAATCATGATACGGAGGGCTGCGTGCACTAGTGGTGAACTCCAGGGCCAGAGGGGGTTGTGGTCTCCTCCTCAGGAAGGCTTGTGAGCAGCAGGCCAGGGCCCTTGGTCTCACCCTGGAGTGGGAGGAGCCCACACATCTCCCCACCCTTCTCCCCTCCACAGTCATTCCTGGAAGCGGCGAGCTTGATGAGCCAAGTGTCGTACCAGCACCTCGTGTTGCTGCATGGCGTGTGCATGGCTGGAGACAGTGAGAGTCGCCCCCGCCCTGCCCCCGCGCCTCTCCGCAGCAGCGGTAGCAATTCTTATCTGGAGCCGCCCTGGCTGGGCCCGTGTCCACCGGGCTCCAGCACCCTGCACCCACGCCCCTCAGTCGCCACTCCTCGGGCAGCAGCTCCAGGCTCCCCCTGACACCCAGCCCTCCAGAATTGTCCCAAGTCAGACAGACATAGGTTCCAGTCTCACGTTGCTGCATCCCCCTGCACCGGGGCAAGGGCCGCATTACTCGCCAAGCCTCGGTCCCATCAGTTCAGCTCAGGAGCCCGGCGTCGACCACGCAGGCCGGGCAGGGTGATAAGTGACCGTGTGTGAGGGGGCAGCACAGGGCACCGGCGGTGGTCAGAGGCCGCTAACCCGGCGTGGAGGTCGGGCAATGATTCTGGGGAGGCAGGGACAAGTAGGAATTAGGGAAGAGAAGGAAGGGGGAGGTTCTAGCAGAAGACACAGAACATGCAAAGGGCGGGAAGTGGGATATGGAGAGGGCTTGGCGCCTCCCAAGCATTTCGGGCAAATAGTTCTGAGATGAGAAGTGGGGGCAGGAGAGGTGGGTAGGAGGGTTCCAGGGACCCTGAGGGTGGGGTGAGGGTGGAGCCTGATGAACACAAGTGCAGTCTTGCCTCCTGCCCCTGCCCCTGCCTGCTGCCACCAGGCATCATGGTGCAGGAATTTGTCCACCTGGGAGCGCTGGACACATATCTGCGCAAGTGTGGCCACCTGGTGCCCGCCAGCTGGAAGCTGCAGGTGATCAAACAGCTGGCCTATGCCCTCAACTATCTGGTGAGTCTCCTCTGCCTGCTCCACCCCCATTCACAGAGTGGAGGGGGAAATGGCTGCGGGCTCTGTAGTTTGGATAGGAGTTTGGCAAGGGTGCAAGGGGAGGGCATTTTAGACTGAGGCAACAGCATATGTACAGGCTCAGAGGGGTAAGAGCAGAAGAAGGGAACAGCTGGTCATCCATGGATATCAGGGGGAGTTGTGAGCAATGAGGCCGGGCAGCGGGGAAGGCTTCCCAGAAGAGGAACATTGGAGCTGGGGCCTTAATGGTTGAGTAGGAGTTCATCAAGAGGAGAAAGAAAGGAGGGCATGTCAGGCTGAGGGAAGAGCCTGGGCCAGGGTCTGCAGCTTCAAAGGTGTGTTGTGTGTCCTGGGGCACATCAGGTCGTTCAGTTGGCAGGAAACCAGGGTGAGGATGTGGAAGAGAGAAGCTCGTGGGAAGAGTGAGCAAGGGCTGGATCTCAAAGGGCCTTGAATGCCAGGTCGAGGAGCTTTGACTTTATCCTGAAGGCAATGGGGAGGCACAGCGTCAGAGAGCAGTGTTTGAGAAGGGGAGGGACATGGTCAGGTTAGCATAGGGGGTGGACTAGAGGAGGCAAGACAGGCTGCTGGTAGTCTAGGGAAGGTGCTGGAGCATGGTCTGAGCAGTACCAGGGGGACTTTGAAGGATGTGTAGGAGTTCACCAGCAAGAACATTCATTCATCAAACCTTCCCTGGCATTTCCCTATGCCTGGCTTACTCAGGAGGACAAAGGCCTTCCCCATGGCAATGTCTCAGCCCGGAAGGTGCTTCTGGCTCGGGAGGGGGCTGATGGGAGCCCGCCCTTCATCAAGCTGAGCGACCCTGGGGTCAGCCCTGCTGTGCTGAGCCTGGAGAGTAAGTGCTGAGGGGTGGAGGAGGGAGGGGCCTGGCGGGGCAAGGAAGCCGATCCCTGACCCCATACCCCCACAGTGCTCACTGACAGGATCCCTTGGGTGGCCCCGGAGTGTCTCCAGGAGGCGCGGACACTTGGCTTGGAAGCTGACAAGTGGGGCTTCGGTGCCACAGTCTGGGAGGTGCTCAGTGGTGTCCCAGTGCCCATCAGCAGGCTGGACCCCGGCAAGGTCAGGGTGCCAGCATTGCCTCTAGAGCCCCCGTCTGACAGAGGGGCGGACTGAAGTCCAGCTTGGGGAGGATGGGCGGGTCTGGGGGCCTTCTGAGGGTGCCGGCCCCTCCTCCTGCCCTCAGAAGCTGCAGTTTTACGCCGAGCGGCAGCAGCTGCCTGCCCCCAAGTGGACGGAGCTGGCCCTGCTGATCCAACATTGCATGGCCTACGAGCCTGGCTGCAGGCCCTCCTTCCGCGGCGTCATCCGTGACCTGAACAGCCTCATCAGCTCAGGTGCCCGGGGGCCAGCAGGGGGCAGGGTGGGCCCGTCATGCGGGGCCCAGGGGCAGAAGAGCGAGCACACACGCAGCCTGCCCTGTGCGCCTGGTGAGGTCGGGGGTGGATACGGCGACCATCAGCAGGGGCTTTGACAGCTGCTGTGAGAAACAGGCCCTCAGCTCAAGGTAACCTGAGCCGATGCATGTTTACTTCCCAGTCGGTGAGGATGTCCAGGGCAACGGGCACCTCTCCCTTTGTGGCTCCTCCCACCCCATGGCCTCAGGTTCCTGCTGGATCCTCTGCAGACAGGAGAGAGAGTAGGGGGCCCATGCTAGGTTTCCATGGGCCAGGCCTGAAGGGCACCCAGCAGGTCCTCCCCATCAGCCTGAGCTCAGTCACGTGACCACATCTCACAGCAGTGGAGTCTGGGAAATGCCCTTCCGTCTCCATAGCCATGTGTAGTTGCACAGGGTGTGCACTGCATAAGGGGGCTGCCTTCGCCCTAGGGGCACCATTTTCCAGCCCCCACAAAGTACCCTTTGGCTTGCAGTGGCCCTGCAATGCACAGAGAGGGTAAGCATGTGGATCGAGGTCACACAGCAAGTCAGCCTAGAAGCAGGGCCCAGAGCCCAATGTGCTGCCCACTCACTGCCTGTGCCCCCCAGATTACGAACTCCTCTCGGACCCCACTCCTGGTGCCCTGGCTCCCCGTGACGGGCTGTGGAATGGTGCCCAGCTCTACGCCTGCCAGGACCCCACCATCTTTGAGGAGAGACACCTCAAGTACATCTCGCAGCTGGGCAAGGTGAGGTGGGCTGGGCTGGGCTGTGCTGGGCTGGGCGGAGCAGCACCCATGCACGTGGACACCAGCCCCACCGTCCCCCAGGGCAACTTTGGCAGCGTGGAACTGTGCCGCTATGACCCGCTGGGCGACAACACAGGCGCCCTGGTGGCCGTGAAGCAGCTGCAGCACAGCGGGCCAGACCAGCAGAGGGACTTCCAGCGGGAGATCCAGATCCTCAAAGCCCTCCACAGCGACTTCATCGTCAAGTACCGCGGCGTGAGCTATGGCCCAGGTGAGCCACCCCCCAAGAGGGCGCCTCACACGCCTGGCCTCATCCTGCTGCAGTGCCATTTGAGGGGGGCTGGGAACACCAGCAGGGTGGCTACGGGTGCTCTGGTCTATCCAGATTCAGACGAGCCATGGGTTCAAATTCCAGCTCTATCCCTTAGCAGCTGGGTGACCTTGGGCAGGCAATTTAACCTCTCTGAGCGTCCATTTCCCCACCTGAAAAATGAGTCATTAGGAGGTCAAGAGACATTAACGATAAGTGGCACTGTTACCGTTCCCATTTCATAGACAGCAATACCGAGGTCGAGCGGGAGCCAAGGTCCCACTCTGAACGGAGAGGAAGAATGGGGAGGCGGAGGAGACAGAGTGGGGCCCCGTGGTGACGCTCCCCTCCTCCCCTGCCCCCCAGGCCGCCAGAGCCTGCGGCTGGTCATGGAGTACCTGCCCAGCGGCTGCCTGCGCGACTTCCTGCAGCGGCACCGCGCGCGCCTCGACGCCGGCCGCCTGCTCCTCTACGCCTCGCAGATCTGCAAGGTGCGAGGCGGCCGTGAGGGCAGGGCGCCCCGAGACCTGCGGGGCCGAGCTGGTCTGCATGGAGCCGCGGGGAAGGCTGGGGGTTGAGGTCTGGGGTCCGGGTTGGGTTGCAGGTGGGGCTGAGTTAGGGCTAAGGTCAGGACTGGGGTGCAGGATGGGTCAGGGCTAGGGTAGGCTTAGGCTTCTGGTCTGGGTTGGGTTGGGGGTAGATTCCAGGTCAGGCTTGGGCCCCTGCCGGGTCATCCTGGGGTCCGTACCCCGCGCCCGCCCGCAGGGCATGGAGTACCTGGGCTCCCGCCGCTGCGTGCACCGCGACCTGGCAGCTCGGAACATCCTGGTAGAGAGCGAGACGCACGTCAAGATCGCCGACTTCGGCCTCGCCAAGCTGCTGCCGCTGGACAAAGACTACTACGTGGTCCGCGAGCCGGGCCAGAGCCCCATCTTCTGGTGGGGACCCCGCCCCGGCCCCGCCCTTCCCCCCACTGCCCTGGCCCCGCCCCGCCTCCCGGTGCACTGGCCCCGCCCTCCGCACAGCCCGGTGCCTCTCAGGCCCCGCCCCTCAACACTGGTCCCGCCCCCGCAGCCTCGGCTCCGCCCCGACCCGCCGCAGTGTTGGAGAATCCCTTCACCCACAGCCGGGGAAGCAGACCCGGGAGCTGGGCCTGACCCTCTCGCAGTCCCCTTACGCTGACAGCTCCCCCAGCCCGAGGCTGCCCGCTTTCCCTGCATCCCAAGACCTCCCTGCCCCGCTCCAGGTACGCCCCGGAGTCCCTCTCCGACAACATCTTCTCGCGCCAGTCGGACGTCTGGAGCTTCGGGGTGGTCCTGTACGAGCTCTTCACCTACGGCGACAAGAGCTGCAGCCCCTCTGCCGTGAGTCGGCACCCCTGGATCCCCAGCACCCTCCCCACCAACTCCCCGCCCTGTCTGTGCCCGCGGCCCTCTTTTGCTCAGTCACCTGGTCCCAGCATCATAGGCCCTGAACAGGGGAGGATTTCCCTTCGCTATGGCTGACCCTCCCCCACGGGCGGCCCCTCCCCAACACGGGCGCCCCCCCCCACGGGCGGCCCCCCCCCTCACGGCGCTCCCTCTCGGCCCCAGGAGTTCCTGCGGATGATGGGATGTGAGCGAGACGTCCCGGCCCTCTGCCGCCTCCTGGAGCTGCTGGCCGAGGGCCAGAGGCTGCCCGCGCCTCCTGCCTGCCCTGCCGAGGTGAGTGCTGCACAGTCGGCCTCAGTCTCCCACTCTGTAGCTTCGCCTGGGGTCTCCGGCAGGCCAGCTGGCCCCTCTGGGTCTTTTGATGGAGAGCAGAGCACTGGCTGGGGCCTGAGGCCAGAGGGGTTGTGGCCTCTACTTTGTGCTCTTTCATTGTATGGCAAGTTACACACACTTTCAGAGCCTCCGTTTACCTATCTTTAAAAATGGGAATAACAGTGCCTTACAGGGTAGGGGAGGATCAGAAGAGTTAACGCCTCTCCAGTGCTCATCTCAGAGCCCTGCACACAGTCAGCACCCAGTAAATGGTGGTGACTCTTCTGGTTTATCATCACAGCTTTGTGGAAGTGTCTAACGTGAGGTTGGTCATTCATAAACTAGTTCGCTCGGGCCACAAACATTTATTGAGCACCAGCTGTGTGCTGGGCTCTGAGGGGACAAAACAGACACTACCCTGCCCTCCTCATAATCAACAGAAGCTAACAAGGACATTCTGGTGGTGATCAGTGTCTGGAAAGATGAAGAGAGGAAAACGATGGGGGTGGGTTAGAGAGGGCCTCTCAGAGGGGTTGATGACTGAAGGAGGAGGAGCCCACCACTGAGGAAAGCTGGGAGAGGGCATTTTCAGTGGAGGACACAGCAGGTGCAAAGGCCCTGAGGTGGGAATGAGCTTGGGGCACTTTAATGAGATGGGAGCAGATGTGGCTGCCTGGAACAGGCAGGAGGTGATGGAGGGAGATGATGGAGGGAGGGAGGCAGAGGAGGGGATGAGGTTTTGTTCTAAGAGAGCCACGGGAGGCTTTGGAGCAGGGGAGGGATGGAGTCTAATTTATATCTGAAAGCTGAACAGGTGTCATGTGCTTCCCACTGCTGACATGCGACCCTGTTGTCTCCTCCCTCGCCCTCAGGTTCATGAGCTCATGAAGCTGTGCTGGGCCCCAAGCCCGCAAGACCGGCCACCATTCAGCGCCCTGGGCCCCCAGCTGGATGCGCTGTGGAGTGGGAGCCGGGGGTAGTGTCCAGAGCCCTGAGACCGCGCTTCCCTGCTTGTCCGGAGGACACCCCCTCACTGTCATTTTATATCTCCTGCACACAGATCTCTGGGTTCTGGCTTCCAGGGACTGGCTGTGTGACCTTGGGCAGGGACCCACCCCTCTCTGGGCCTCCTGCTTCACGGAGACCCCCATGGGGCAAAGGACATTGCGTTTGGGGGGCACCCCTGGCTTGCGGAGCAACAGCAGCCTCGTGGCCTTTGGAGCTTGTAAAGAGTCAAGACAGATGCACGGGTGGGGCCTGCCGAGCCCCGCCCCCATCCCAGGAGGGAGTTTAAGCCCCTCCCATCCTCGCCTCCTCCTGGGGCCTGGCCCTGAGCGTCCTGTCTCATTTCCAGTGGGGATGCTATGTAGCTTTAAATATCTGATCTCAGGCTTCCGTGCCCCCTGCCTTTCGCTGGAGCAAGCTGAGGACGAGAGCAGCTGCCCTCGCTGGAAATTCGCTTTTGGGGGAGACTGTGACTGGGGACCGTGTAAGCGGCCAGGAGAGGCCGGGGTCCCAGTCCTAACTGTACCTGAGTGTCCTGGGACTTCAGTTTCCCCGCCTGTACACCGGGGCCCTTTCTGTCCTGACCAGAGAGTCATGCAGTTGATGACACTAGAGCCTAACAGGAGCTTTTCAGCAGTTGAGGGAAGGAAAGGTATTCTTGGCAGAGGGAACAGCATGGCAAGAGTGAGGAGGCTCAGAGTACAGAGGTCAAAAGCCCAGATGTTGGAGCCCATGGGTCTGCCACTTATTTGCTGTGTGACAGTGGGCAAGTTGCTTCCCCTTTTGGGTCTCAGTTCCATCCCGTGTACAATGGGCAGAGCAACAGTGCCGTGCAGAGTCAACTTTTGGAGGCTTGTGAGAAGGTATCTTGTGCAGGCTAAGCCCCTTCACTCCTCGTCTGCCTGCAAGGCTTTTCTGCCACTTTTGCTTTCCTGGAAAACTCTTATTTATCTCTTAAAACCCCAGCTTTCATCTCCCTGCAGCCCACCCTGGCGTGCTCCCACCTCTCCCCACCACCCCTGTGCTTCCCTCTGACGCTAGGGCTGGGGTGGTGTCTGTCTGACCTGGAGGCTCCTTGGGGGCTGGGCTCGGGTAGGCACAGAGGGCACTTGGAGTGTTTGATGAATGAATAAAGGAGTTCAGGGGAAAGAAAGGTTTGTGTTGGACTTGGATGTTGGGGAGCCTTTGGGGGATGTGAGCTGGGGAGGGGTGCAGTTAGGGCTGGAGGATAGAGACCACTGGGGGCCACAATGGGGGCCTGAGGGCAGGCCGGGGGAGGAGGGACAGCAGGGCGGGCGCTGGCCTGGGCCCTGGAGGACAGAGCCTTTCCCCCGAGCCCCAGCTGCTGGCCTTGGCTCTGTCCTGGGGAGCTGATTATGGGCTCTGGGTGGGTGGAGGGAACAGGCTGCTCTGGGGGGGTCAGAGGGCAAGGCTGGGCTGGGAGGGCTAGGCTGTGGGGAGGGGTCCAACATTGGGGGTGCCGCACAAGTCCCCCATGTGCACCTCAGGACTGGTGGAGAGAGACAGAGGTAGAGAGAGACGCAGGGAGAGAGAGACAGATCTCTGTGCCTGACTTCTTAGGAAAAGCCGCCTGCCTTGTGGCGAAGGGAGGGGGCGGCACTGGGCTCAGCAAGATGGGGCTTCAGCTCAGGCTGTCCCCCGCCGTGGGTCGAGTGTCTTCTCTCTCTGCCTTAGCTCCCCTGCTTGGTGAGACAGGGTCATGAGGCCTCCTGGGCGCTGGGCTGGCACCAAGTAGACACTGAGCGCTCGCAGCCAGCTTTGCTCTTGGTCCTCTAGCCATGGCCCAGCCCACGGAGACGCTGCGGGGGAGAGGCGGGGGAGAGGCAGAGGCGGCCAGCACCGCCAGCCCCAGCGCCCAGCAGCCTGCGACCTTGGGCAGGCGTGGGGAGCCCTCTCTGAGCCTCAGTCTCCTTCTTTGTACAGTAATAAGGAAAACAAGATTCAGAATGTCTCTGGTCTCAGTTGCTGGATGCCCAGTCCGCCCCATGGAATGATTCTTTCTCAGTTTATCTATTTCACCTCTTTAAAATGGTTTTAAAAAAATAGACTCAACCAGTGCTCCCCCTGGGGGAGGTACATCCAAGGCCCTGGCCCAGGGACACAGACTCTTGCTGTTCTGTGCCGGTCTCAGCCAATCAGTAACCAGTGCTGTGGTTGGACCGGCCCTTGTGGTTCTTATGACGGTAAGACGCCCTTCAGCCATAACCATCAGAAAACTTTGAAAAAATAAAGGTTTATTACTCACAGGAGCTGGGAATTACACCGCACACCTGGGGCCACACAGCACACCTGGGAATTACACGGCACGCCTGGGGCCACACGGCACGCCTGGGAATTACACGGCACGCCTGGGAATTACACGGCACGCCTGGGGCCACACGGCACGCCTGGGAATTACACGGCACGCCTGGGGCCACACGGCACGCCTGGGAATTACACGGCACGCCTGGGAATTACACGGCACGCCTGGGGCCACACGGCACGCCTGGGAATTACACGGCACGCCTGGGAATTACACGGCACGCCTGGGGCCACACGGCACGCCTGGGAATTACACGGCACGCCTGGGAATTACACGGCACGCCTGGGGCCACACGGCACGCCTGGGAATTACACGGCACGCCTGGGGCCACACGGCACGCCTGGGAATTACACGGCACGCCTGGGAATTACACGGCACGCCTGGGGCCACACGGCACGCCTGGGAATTACACGGCACGCCTGGGAATTACACGGCACGCCTGGGAATTACACGGCACGCCTGGGGCCACACGGCACGCCTGGGAATTACACGGCACGCCTGGGAATTACACGGCACGCCTGGGGCTGCACAGTGAGGTCAAGGGGAGAGAGAGAGTGGGCACATGGGCCTCAGGCTCTGCTTTTGTTGGGGTCGAGGTCACCCTTTATTGCGAGCAGGAATGAGCTGGAATATCAAGTGAGGGGAAGAGAAGAAACAAGCTGCCGGAATGGTCATAACTGAGATCTAGCAAGGTCTCTAACGGAGAGGTGCCTGGGTGGGCCAGCCGCCCCAGGTACCCAGCGGTGTGCTGGCGACGTGTGTGAGGCGGCTGCCACCCTTGAAGCGGTGTCGGGGGGATCCAAGCTTCAGTCAGGCACCTGCGTTGCACGAGAAACCCACTCGTCAGGGCTTTACACTGCACTCGCCCTGACCCGGCCCTTGACCTTCTCCCTGGACCATCCCGCGGAACGCTCTGTTCCCCTCCAAGGCCCCCAGCTGGCCCGGGCTGGGCGCCTATAAGGGGGGTCCCAGCTGGGGCCGGGCGCCTCCCGCCGCCATGGACCCCCGCCGGCGCGCCTGGGCGCTGCTGCTGCTGGGCCCGGTCCTGGCGCTCGCGCTGGGGGGCGCGCCCGCCCCGGAGGCGCCCGAGAAGCTGTGCGGCCACCACTTCGTGCGCGCGCTGGTGCGGGTGTGCGGGGGCCCGCGCTGGTCCCCCGGGGACGGGCGGCCCGTGGCTGGCGGCGACCGTGAGTGCAGGCGGGCGAGGACCGCGCCCGGGGTCTCTAGGGGGGCAAGTGCGCGTCCCGGGCCGGCGGGCGGCTATGCCCGCACGTCCAGGGTCTACCTGCCGCTGCGCGGGTGTGCGCGCATCCGCGGAGGACGCGGCCCCTGCCCGGCGGGAATCAGGCAGAGCGAGGCAGTCTTGCAAGTGCAGGGTCAGACCCTGCCTTTATTTACAACTTCAGTATTTTGATCCTCATGAATTTTTATTAATTTTGGTTTTTAGAAACATTGCATTAAAATATGATTGATCCTGGGGCCGGCCCAGTGGCGCAAGCGGTTAAGTGCGCGCGCTCCGCTGCGGCGGCCTGGGGTTCGCTGGTTCGCATCCCGGGGGTGCACCGACGCACCGCTTGTCAAGCCATGCTGTGGCGGCGTCCCACGTAAAGTGGAGGAAGATGGGCATGGATATTAGCCCAGGGCCAGTCTTCCTCAGCAAAAAGAGGAGGATTGGCAGATGTTAGCACAGGGCTGATCTCCTCACACACACACACACAAATATGATTGATCTTGATTGTTGGGTTTTTGGCGCCCCTTTAAATTGTGCACCAAAGCCAGCACCTCGCTCTCACCCGAGTCCCAGCCCTGGTGCAGAGGGTATGAAACAGGTTTGTGTGCACGTGTGTCACATGTGTGTCCTGCGTGCATGGTCTGTGTGACACAGGTGCAGATGGGTGTGCAGAGGCGTGTATGGGGATGGGGACTGGGATGGGGTATTGAGGGTGTACCTGTGTGTGCCCACTGCCTGCATACACGTGCACATGTATGTGTCACGTCACCACTGCTGTCTTCTGCTCACATGGGAGTGTGCACAGCTGGGGACTTGAGTGTGAGTATGGGTTGGGAATGTGTGCGCCTGGATGAGGGATTAAATCTGTGCTCAGCATACAGCAGGCACTCAGTAAGTGCTTTAATAAGTACATGATGAGTGTTTGGCGGGTCACTCAGCCGGACGTGAGCGTGCAGGTGCACACAGCATGGGGGTTCTCTGGGTCCCCATCCGTGACTCTGCTCTGTCCCCAGGTGAGCTGCTGCAGTGGCTGGAGGGACGACATCTGCTCCACGGGCTGCCGGCTGACGGGGACCCCTCGCTGGCACTCGCCCCACCGCCCCCATCTCAGGCCTCTCGCCACCGCCACCACCGCCGGGCAGCTGCCACCAACCCTGCCCACCACTGCTGCCTCAGCGGCTGCACCCGGCAGGACCTGCTGACCCTCTGTCCCCACTGAGCCCTCCTGGGGCGTGGCCTCGGGGGAGCCCAGGGCCCAGAGGGGTCTAGTCTGGCGAGCTCCTGAAGCCACGCGGCACCGTAAAGCCCCATGTCCCGGGGGACACTGTTGATTATCTTCTAGAACAGGGAGCTCACCACCTCTCCCAGGCCACTTGTCCTCTGTGGGGCCAACTGAGGACAAAAGCCACAACCCACCCCTGGTGGGGGCACCCTCAGTTTTATGGCGATGCCAGACACTGAGGGCCAGATGTCCTCCCGTCCGAGGGCCTGGCGCCGCCCTCCCTGCATTTGTGGCGCACCTTTGTGCTGTCTCCCAGTAGAGAATAAATAAGGCGCTGCAGAATCCTGAGCAGTTTTTTGCATTTTCTCAAGAAAAAGGGACACGCTTGGGTCAGCCTTCCCGTGGGATTGTCCCCTGGCAGCTGTGACCCTGCCCACACTTCCAGGGACTCGATAACAATTCGAGCGTCAGCACGATATAAAGTGGGGAAACGGAAGCCTAGGGAGATGGCCGCTTGCCAATACCAGCCAGGGAGGGGATGGCCACGTGCAGGTGTGAACCCAGGGCTCTGTTGAGGCCACAGGAGGCCTGGACCTCCCCTCACCTCCGCTCACGGTGGACACGCACACGAGTGTCTGAATGAGTCACCAGGGACATTTATGGATCCAACCCTGACCATTCTTCTCACTTATACCCTCCCTTCATCCTGGGATGGGGATTGTATGATATGACCCCCTCATAAAAATGATAAGCATTTGACTATGTGATCTGTTCACATGTGTATTCGATTGCTAAGGCTGCCGCAACAAATGACCACAAACTGAGTGGCTTAAGATAGTAGAAATTCATTCCCCCACAGTGCTAGAGGCCAGAAGTCAGAGTCAAGGGTCGGCAGGGTGGTTCTCTTTGAGAGGCACTGAGGAAAAATCTGTCCCCTGCCCCCTCCACATTTTGGTGGCTGCCGGCAATCCTTGGCATTTTTTGGCTTATAAATGCATCACTCCAACCGCTCCTCCCTCTTCACACGGCGTTCTCTGTGTCTAATCTCCTGTCTCTTACAAGGACACTCTCTTTGGATTTGGGGCACACCCTAACCCAGGAGGATCCCATCCCCATCCCTACCTTAATGACATCTGTGAAGACTACTGCCAAACGAGGCCACGTTCTGTGATTCCAGGCGGATGTGCACTTTTGGGGGCCACTATTCGGGCCAGCACAGCAGGGGAGCAGCACTCTCTCCAGAGGGTGAGAGGGAGCCACAGAAGGCATGTGAGAGGGGCAGGACAGGTCAGATCTACCTGGTAGAAACCCCTGCAGCCCCACCCCACCCAGGCCTGCCTTCTCTTGCTGGGATGCTGCCTCGGCCTCCAGCTCCCTTCCAACAGTCCCCACGGCAGCCACAGGGCTTCTTAAAACTTAGAAATCAATCAGCTCATTTCCTTGCTCCAAAGGTGCCACCACCCTTAAAACATTATCCCCTCACCCCAGTCCACAAGCTCCCGTGTAGCTAGCCCCCAGGACCCCATATCCCTCTTCCTCCATATCCTCTGTACTCACCCAGCTCCAGCCACGGCCTCTTCACTGCAACTCAAGTGCTCCCAGATCACCCACCTCAGGGCCTTTGCACATGCTGTGACCTCTGCCTGGAACACCCTTCTCCCGGTTCTCCCCAAGGCCATGTCCTCCTCCCTCAGGCCCCTGCTCCAATGTCACCTCTGCAGTCCCAGCCCCCTGACTGCCTGGTGAATACTCATCCTCATCGCTGTGTCCAGTTGCCTCATTTCAATTCTCTTCAAAGCTCTGACCACTTCTGGAAACTTCCTACGTGATCATTCACAGGTTGGTTTCCTTGCTCTAAGGTGGGTCAGTAGCCCCTGACCTTCCCGTGGGGCTGGGAGCAGGAGTCCAGGACGGGCACAGAGCACACAGTAAATGCACAAGAAATACTGGAAGGGCGAGAAGGAGGGAGCAAGAGGACAGCAGAACTGTGGTCCCAGTGGGAGGAGGGGAGCCAGCGGAGAGAGCGGAGGGTAGGTGGATGCGGAAGGAGTGGCCCTGTGCCTCCCTCCTGAGGCTGCTGTCACGCCAGCAGTGAGAATCAGTCTTGGGGGATATGAGCTAAGGGCAATAGGGAGCCATAGAGGGTGTGTGAGCAGGAGCAGGAGCAGGATGAGGTCAGATACTCCTGCAGCCCCCACTCATCCACGCTGTTTTTACCGGTGTATATTTCCTACTGGAAACGAAACTTTTACAGATGGATGTAGACTGGTCTGAGTTAAAACCTATAAATCACTTAAAAAAAAACAGACTCCAGGTCTTCACAAAACATTTTATTCCCTGAGGACCCACTCCCCAGTCCTGACTTCGCCGTCAGAGGGCCCCTGCCCCTGCCCCCATGCCTATGAAGCCCAAGTGCAGACACCTGTCTGAGCCCAGCAGGGCTGGGGGTCACCCATCTGCTTGGATCTCCTCAACCTGAAAGACACACTGGAGGGCTGTCCTGGGTCCCGAGCGCGCAGAGCCACCCAAGGCCCTGAGTCTCCCCTTCCCTGGGCACCGGGTGAGTGAGTGTGCTGGCCTCGGGTGTGTGAAGACCCCTCTGGCCCCAGGCTGATCCCTGAATTCTTGGGGAGCGCAGGTGTCGGGGCTGGGCTCTGCCAGGGATCCTGAGCTCCCAGAGCCTGAGACTGCTGGCGGCCCCCTCCTCCGCCCGACGTGCCCACCATCAGGGCACCTGACACCACAAGCAGGGAGGGGTCCAGACCCGGGGAGGGGTCGAGGACAGAACCCCTCTTTCCTCGGCTGAAAAATGCTTCTCGCTTCAGCTGCATGTGGACCCAGGAGTTCCC
Organism: Diceros bicornis minor; assembly: GCF_020826845.1. NCBI lineage: Eukaryota > Metazoa > Chordata > Mammalia > Perissodactyla > Rhinocerotidae > Diceros > Diceros bicornis. The sequence continues at coordinate 5,630,962 of NC_080759.1, read as the reverse complement.
AAAGGGCCTTGACCCGTGGCCGGAACTCACCTACCATCCAACCACTGCAGGTCCACGACCGAGGAGAGGCCAGACACTGTGCAGAGCCCAGCCCACGATCCAGGTCAGAGCTGGGAAGTGGGACCTTGATTCAAACGGGATGGACGTACCAGGAGCAGCTGGACCCTAGCAGAAGTGCTTCTGCCATTAGCTGCCATGGAATGAGAGGGTCCCTCCAGCTGAGTCTGGGGAGGACAATGGAACAGGGTCTAAGCAGTACCATGTGGATTTTGAAGGATGTGTAGGAGTTCACCAGCCAGACTATTCAGTCATCAAACTCTCCCTGGCACTGCCCTATGCCTGGGCCACTTAGGAGGACAAAGGTCTCAGCTTCCTGGGGGGAGACACTACCGCCTCCTCCCGGGGCGGAGACAGGAGCCTAGAGGCTGGGGCCCCGACACCCCCTCAGTAGACCTGTGTCCGCTTGCCGCAGGCGAGATTGGGCCGGCTCAGCGCGTCCCACATCAGCAGCATCTCGTAGGGCAAGAAGCGGTGCACCAGCAGCAGCTCGCGGTAGAAACAGGGGTCAAAGGACGACGAGCGAGCCGAGGGGGCGCCGACGCCGGCCGTGCGGACGCCACTGTGCGAGGCGGGCGCCAGCCCCTCCTGCCGCAGGCACATGCCCAGGAAGACGTCGTCGATGGGGAAGAGCTCCCGGCGGCGCGCGGCCCGGCGCAGGGCGGCCGCCGTGAAGCGCGACAGGAGGAAGCCGCCGCCCCCGCAGTAGGGCGGGTAGCGCTCCTCCGGCGTCACCACCTCGGGCACGTAGTACTTGCTCCAGGGGTCACGGATGGGGCCCACGTCGCGGATCAGGTGCCCCACGAAGAGGTGGCGGTCAGGGCTGTGGTCCCGCAGGTAGGAGACCATGTTGTCTGTGTGGGCAAAGACGTCATCGTCCCCGTTGAGCAGGAAGCTGGCGTTGGGGCACCGAGTCTCCTGCCAGCGCAGGAAGAGCACCTGCGGGCGAGGGGCACAGGCGGTCGGCCGCGGGGCCCCGTCGGCCGCCCCGGCGCAGCGAGCCCCGGCGAGGGCGCGCCCCGGCCAGGCGGCCTGGGCTCGAGGCCCCGCACGGCGCGGGGCCCTCAGCAGACAGCCGCCCCTCTCCACGCCCGTCCCCGCCTTCCAGACCGCCTCCTGAGCGCGGGGACCCGCGAGACGATATCCCGCAAGGCGCGACAGGCGCTGGGGACGCGCGCTACGCTGACCGCCAGCCCTCCCGACTCGGCCGGCCGAGCGCTGCCGCCGCACAGCCACGTCCGCGACCGCTGCCTCACGCCGGCCCCCGCCTCCGGGCCCCCGGGCGGGGCCGCGTCTGCCCCTGCCGCCCCCCGGCACCCGGCACCCGGCGGGGGCCCACGCTTCGTAGGTGCCGGGTTCACGCTCGTCGGGTTGGCGGTTGTCCTCTGCTTGCGCGTCCCGCCTGAGGAACACGGCGTGCCGAGCGGCTCTGGCCCTCGCCCTGCCTCCGCTCCGGCGCCACCATCAGCGCGTCTGCCCTGCCGGGCACGGGGTCCCGTGTGCGCCTCGCCTCCGACCCCTAACGCCACCCGGGAGGCAGGCGCGCTGTTCCACCCGGGTACAGGGGAGAAAAGAGAGGCTCTCCAGAGCGAGGTCACAGAGAAGCCTGTCTGTGCCTGCGACCAGGGGGACCCTGCACTGGGCGCCCCCAGCTCAGGTCCACACCCCGCTGCTCCAGCCCCGACCTGAGCGGCTCCCCGGAGCCTCCAGTTCCTCGTCTGCGCACGGGCAGGATGCTCTCCACCTCTCGCGGTTCTTGTCCATCAGAAAGGTCTTTCCTGAGCCCCTACCACCCAGACCCAGGCCTCACGGAGAGACAGAACCAGAGCGAATAAACAGGACATGTGCTGTGCCTCCACCCTCTCCCGACTGCGAAGGTTATTTGGGCACGAGACGCTGCTCCAGGTGCCCATAAACACCATCCCCTGCAACCCTCACCGCAGCCCTCAGGGGCGAGTGGGTCCAACTCATGTCCCATTTCCCTGATGAGGAAACTGAGGCACAGAGAGGGGAGGATCAGCGAAGGCAAACGGCAAGCAGGAAGCGGAGCCTGGATTCCACCCAGGCTTGTCGCCTCAGGCCTCCCCAGGGGAAGAAGGCGGCAGAGCAGGTGGGGACAGTGGTGGGGGGGGGCCCGGCCGGCCCACCTGCTTGAGCGTGAGGTTGAAGAAGGAGTCGTGGAAGTCCCACTGCAGGATGTCGCCGTGCGCGCGCGCCTCCATGGCCAGCAGCCGGTTGACCTTGTGGGCCTCCAGCGGGTCGGGCGCGGTCCCCACCAGGAAGAGGCGGCGCAGCGCGGCGCCCCTCACCTGGCGCTCGCGGCCCCAGGTGCGGCGCAGCAGGTCGCGGCGCTCATAGTTGCGCGGCGAGGACTTGATGACCAGCAGCAGGAAGACGGGCGGCGCGCACTTGTCGCGCGGCGCGTCCTGCAGCAGCGGGAAGTCGCGGCAGTGCTTGTACAGCAGGAAGTCGCGCACGTGCCGCGGCTGCCCCCCGAAGGCCGGCAGCGCGGCCACCGAGGCGTTGGCCCGGCAGGGCGCGGGCGGCGGCCGCGGCGGCAGGGAGGGCCAGGCCGCAGGCGCGGGAGTGCCCGGGGGCCGCTGCGGGCTGCGGCAGGGGGCCGGCGACCCGCGCAGACCGCAGACGACGAGGAGGGCGAGGCTGCCCAGGCCCGCCGCCAGGGCCACCTCTGTCCGCGGGGGCCGCGGAAACCTCATCCTGCTTGGCACGGGCTTGGGACGGACCGGAGAGACCCCTGGGCGGCTCCTGCGGAGAAGCACACTCCCTGAAGACCCCCGCCCGGCCGAGCGCGTCCCCGGCTCCCGGGGGCCCCGCAACCGGCCGCAGCCGTGCAGTCGCCGAGGTTGGTAGAGTACTGAAAGTCACCCCCACTCCCCGCCCCCTCCCCCCACCGTGGTGGCTCCCACAGTTGCCCAGGCCCTGCTGGGGATTAAACAGTTACAGAGAAAACAGCGCGAGATGCCCAGACTCCGAGTGTGCCCAGACCCCACCCCCACATCCAACCTGGTCCTCCTCATGTCCCTGCCTCAGGGACGGCCCGGGAGCCTCCCTGAGGGAGGCAGAGAACTCCTTTTCCATCAGCTGAGAGCTGCTGGGATTCACCCTGCTTCCCTTTTCACCTGCACCTCCAGGAAGCTCTGAGCTGGGATTCTGGTGCAACCATCACCTATTCTTCTTAACTATTTTTAATGGTCCTGTGACCAGAGCATGGCACCCGGCTTCTCACAGACCCCTGAGGCCCAGCATGTCTCCAACAAAGCTACCTTCCTTCGTCCTTTAAAACCCATCTCAAATGGTCTGTTCTCTGGGAAGTCCCCTGACTCCTCGGGAAGAGTCCTGGTTCTCTGTTTCTCACCTCTAGCCGTATCCCCCCTTCTGGCCCAGTCCTGATCCTATGGGGGTGTCTATGTCTGGCTTTGTCTTCCCAAGACTGGGGCTTCTTGGAGGTCCTGGCATCACCCAGCGTGAGGCAGATGTATGGGGGAAGCCGGGAGTATTTGAATGAATAAATTTATGAATAAAAGTAAACTCATTAAGTTTCTCTCTGGCAAATTCTTATTCATCCTTCAAAACCCCAGCTCTAATGTCCCCTCCTCCTGGAATCTCCCCCTCCTCCCCAGATCTAGGCAGAGCCCTTAGACTTCTGTCCACGTCCCTTTCCCAGGCTTCCCTGGACTCCTTCAATGTCCTTTTATCTGGAAAGGTGGCATCTGTTCTGTTTTCCAGCCCTAAATTTGAGGATCTATTTTCTAGTGCAGTATCAAAGAGCTGGATTAGACTCAAAGCAGGACTTACGCATTCAGCACACACTTATTGGCTCACCCCAGAGAGCTGCAGACTCTGGAGCCCAACTCCAGGCTTTAAATCCGAATTCCACCACTTCCTGGCTGTGTGCCCTCCATACCTGGGCCTCAGAGTCCTCAGCTATAAAAGAGGTGGCTGAGCAATCCTCAACTCACAGGGCTGTGCAGGCAGGAAGGGAGCTCCCAGCCCCTGGCACCTATGTGGGCACTCAATGAGTGTTTGTTGAATGAATATTCTGCACTTACCTCAGGCCCCCTCAGGGTGTCTGTGCTGGTCTGGGCTCTCCTTGGTCTCCCCAGTGGCACCTGGAACAGTGTGTGGCAGTCAGTGGGTTCTGGGAGGGCCCCCCAGCCCAGAGAGACCCCACCCAGCTACTGCCTGGGAGCAAGGAAGAGAATGGCTTCCCGTCTCCACCTAGAGCCGCCAACAGGTGTGGGAGCCGGGTACAGGGCCTCCCTCCCTGATCCACGAGGCCATCTCCCCAACGTGCCCGACCCTGTCTCTGCGCACTGCCTGGCCAAGGCCTCTCCAGCCAGATGTCTCCCCAAAATGGGGCTCAGATCCCACCCCACAGGTTCTGCTGTGTGACCTTGGGAAAGATGCTTGAGCTCTCTGAGCCTCAATGTAAAATGGAGGGAATTAACCCTATGTAAGAATGTTGTTTGGGGGATTTTAGCCTCAAGCATGCTGGGCATGGTCCTGCCTCAGGACCTTTGCACAGGCTGTTCCCTCTGCCTGATTCCCCACATTTCCACAAAGGTCCCTCCCTCACCCCTCTCATGTCCTTGCTCTTTAAACGTCGCCTTCTCAGGGAGGTCTCCTCAGGACACCTGCCCCGCTGGCAGCTTTGACTGCCCATTGTGTTCTATTTTTTCTTGCTTCCACAGCATTTTTCACTACCTCAAATACACAACAGAACTTTTAAAATGTATTATTTCTCGCCCCTCCCCCACGCGCTCCACGCAGCCCGTCTTAGTCATCATTTTATCCCAGCCCCGGGCCTGCACTGGGCGCACGGCAGGTCTTCAGGAAGTGCGTGCTGAATTAATCATGAATGATGGATGCTGGACCGCACCTGAACACATTCTGACTCTCAGAATGAATTCATACATTTATACTGTGCTTCTCCCGTGCGCCAGGCACCCCCTGGGAGCGGGGGACACGATGGTGACCAGCTGCAGGGTCCCAAACGTCCCTGCCACTATGGAACTCAGACTCTCGAAGGGGAACACACACTGAAGAGAAGCCTCATGAAATGGTACGAGGCGATGAAGGCCACAGGAGGAGATGGGGTCTGGATGACAGTCAGGCTGGGATGTGAACACACGGAGGAGCGGGCACGGCTGAGGTCTGGGGGAAAGGTCGGAGAGGAGGGAACAGCAGGTGCAAAGGCCCTGAGGCGGGAATGAGCTGGCTGGCGGAGCCCCAGCAGCTGCTGCGGGACCTGCCTGTGGCAGGGGCTGGTGTGGGGGGGTGGGGTGGGTAGGCAGAGCCTGTGTTGTTGCTGTGGCAGCCTGGGAGGGGCTGCCGGCCTGGGGTGCTGGAGGGCAGGTCTGGGAGACTCAAAAAGGCAACTCATCTTGGGATGAGACTGTGAGCTGACAAATATGGCGCAAGGAGGCACTGACTCTTAGAAGGACATCTTCCTGAGCTGCAGACGCCCGAGTCCAGGGTGGACGACAAGAAAGGAGCGTTCCGGGCCAACCTGGCAGATCCGGAGCTCCAAGGATGGGAAAAAACGTGTGAGCTGCAGGAGAAGAAGCAAGTCCTCAAAAAGAAAGTCAGACTGAAGGAGGCCGCAGCCCTCTCCTGGGCCACACTGGCAGCCGGAAGTCCACGGACAGACGCTGGAGGACAGGGGTGCGCTTGGGAACCCAGCCCGGGGCAAGGGACACCTGCGTTCAGGACCTGTGAGAACCGAGAGGGTCATTCACCCAGGCCCCAGATGCAGTTTTGAGTCTAAATGAGGATTTTCAAACGGAGGCGGTTCTGCCCCCAGGCGACACGCGCTGGTCTGCAGACATTTCTGGTGTCACCACCCGCCAGGGTGGAGACGCGAGACTGCTAATAGCATTAAGAGGGCGGAGGCCACAAACTAACATCCTGCAGGGTGCAGGAAAGGCCCCGCCAGAGAAGATAATCAGCCCAAATGTCACTAGCGTCAAGGTTGAGAAATCCTGGTCCACACGGCCCGGACCCTGGACTGGAGAACTCAGGAGCAGCTCCCAGAGGGCAGTCAGGGACGAACAAGGAACCTAGACACGGGTGGGGGCGCAGAAGTGGCCACCCCAAAGTGTGTTTCTTTGGTTTGATTGTTTTTAGGGACAAAAGACCCTGAAAGAGACTTTGACCTTCCCCCTAACTGCCTAAAACAGCTTCAGAGGGAAGACGTTCCAGGCGGGGCCGCCCGCAGGGACCGAGGGTAACGAGTGCCGTGGACGGGAGGGCCCAGCCCTCGCTCTGATCCGAGTTCTGGCTCTCAGGGGCGCCAGCCGCAGAGGGCCCAGCAAACATCTGTCTTCCAAACGTTGGCTTTTCCGTCTCCACGGGAATTGCCTTCCCCCACTTTGAAGTCCCAAACCACAACCCTCTACATTCTCCTTGTCTTTAGCTGAAGACAGTGTTTCAAGTGGCGGCCTTGGCCATTTTGGCAAGTGACTCAAGTTTCCTGGTTTTCTCCCAGGTATACATGTTATTAAACTTTGATTTTCTCCTGTTATTCTGTCTCATGTCAATTTAACTCTTAGACCAGCCAGAAGGACCTAGAGGGCAGAGGAATTGTCCTTCCTCCCCTATCTAACTTCATCATATGGAGTATTTATGAGATTTATATTTATATATTCCATTATAATATATATTCCCTTTATTAAATGGAAAGTCAAACCTAAATGGCCAAGGATCAGTTCACTGAGAATGTGTTTTGTAAGTTCCAAACAAGGGATCGAAAGGAAAGGAAGATCCTTCAGCAAATACGAACATTTACAACTCAGCCAAACGTGGGCCTGGGGGCGGGGAAGGCGTGAGAAGTGGTAAAACAATACATGGCTCATATTACCGGGATCAGGGTGTCAGGACAAAACGCAACCTCTTGGGGTGGCCATTTGGTTTTAATCAGTTCCATTAATGCCTATCTTTTCCATTGCATTTTTCTTTCTCGTTTATTTATCAGAACTCTTTGCACATGAAACACCCTTTGTTGGCTACCTGCATTCCCAACTTTTTCCCCCAGGTCTGTGGTTTCTCTAAATGGAAGGATCCCACAGCTATTTCACTCTCCCAGCCCCTAGGAGGCTCCTGATTGGGGTCTGAGAGCTCAAGTTGGGGGCAGGGGAGGGAGGCTTGCTTTCCCTCCTCCTATGTTAGACCTCTACTAATGCACCCAACATTCCTTCCCTTTTCCACCCACCAAGGCCCCCGTTGTTAACTCATGGCCCCTTAAAACCTCAAGCAGGAAATGTTGCCATCCTCACAACATCCCACATCCGGGCTAGTCTGAGGAGGCACCTCCAGGCCTCCCTTTCAGCGAGCTTGAGAGGGCCGAGGACGCACTGGCCCAGCAAATCTTGCCGGGCACCCCCATGGACTCTGCCACAGGTAGTCATCATCCTGTCCTGAGGGGTCTTACTGTCCGAAGGGGCTGGAACCCCACACTTGCTGTGGGAGATGCTGGAGGAGCTCGGCTTTGCCAGGGAGGGGACACCTCTTGGTGTCTTGGGCTTCCTCCAAGAGACTGAGCAGCAAGTCCGGGGGCCATCGACTTTGCTGGTCGATGAGACGCCCCTCTCAGGCCTGTGTCCGATTCCCTGGCCCCTACCCAAGACCCTGCTGTCCACCCTACAGGTTTCACTGTAAGACAGAATGCCGGGACTTTCTGAGGCATTCGGGGGCCTGAATAACTCAGGGGAATCACCACCCCCATTTTATAGAGGGGGAAGCAGAGCTCAGGGAGGTGGCCCAAGGTGGCCCAGAGGGCGCCACTCGTTACCGCAGCAACAACCCACTTTGTCTCCTGGTCTCCAACCCTGAGAAGGGTCTCAGCAGCTCTTAATCCAAAACACACCTATGAAAACCGTTCAGTCATTCAACACAGGTTATAGGGAACCTGAGAAGCCTCAGCTGTGGGCCTGGCCCATCAGAAGCCCCGATCTGGGGGAGACAGAGCCAGACATCTGTGGGATCAGGGCTGGGCCAAAAGAAGGAACAAGGATATTGAAGCTGAGGCTTTGAAGGATGCATAAGAGTTTACCAAGGGGAGGTCAGATGGAGGAAGAGCAAATGCAAAAGCATGGAGGGGAAGGAAAACAAGGCCCATTCAAGGAACTGCATCGTAGTTTATCTTGCTGAAAAGTGGAATTTGGAGAGATGGTGCTTTCTGAGGCTAGAGGGTGGGGCCAGACCCCGTAAAGACCTTGAACACCAGGCTGAGAGGCGGGGCTGTCCCCTGGGGGCCGTGGAGGGTGTGCAGCAGGAGCAGAGAGAGCAGATTCCTTTGCTCTGAGTGGACCCTGGTGAGTCGCTTCCTCTCTGGAAGGAAGACTTGCTGTTTGGAGCCTGTTTCCTTTTAGGCCAAGGGAGGACTGAGGCCCTGCACACCTGCACACCATGGGGTCCCCTGCGATTGTGCCTCAAAGGGCTGGGCACACTCTGGCTGTGTGGTGACACCTCGGTGGCCTTGGCTCACTGTCGAGGCTCCTTCGGTGTCCCAAGATTCCCTGCTTCCAGATGGGGCCCCGAGGCTCAGCGTGAAGCAGGGCTGGAGCCCAGAGCGCCGGCAGGTGGGGTCACCAGGGGCTTCCCCGCCCAGACCTCGGAGCCTTCCGGAATCCGTCACAAGGAACCACACGCCAGATACGTGACAGAGCAGAGACCTGGGGCCCTGGTGGGCCAGTGTCCACAGCCGGGCCACCCCAGGTGCAGGCGGGAAGTGGGCCCACGCCAGGCACGAGGCCAATCCTTCCACCCGCTGCACTGACCCGCGGCCGCAGGGTGTCTACTGAGCACCTACTGTATGCAGGGCATTGGGGATGCAGCCATGGCCACGCCAGCCCCTCTCTTACCATATTAACATGTGAAGAAGTGATTAGCTTAGTGGCAACTGTGACAAATGCTGTTTTAGGAGGAAGGGTCAGGGGCCGGCCTGGTGGCGTAGTGGTTAAGCTCGCACACTCCGCTTTGGCAGCCCGGGGTTCGCTGGTTCGGATCTTGGGGGCAGACCTACTCACTGCTCATCAAGCTGTGCTGAGGCGGTGTCCCACACAGAACCAGAAGGACCTACAACTAGGAAATACAACTATGGGGGCCGGCCCGGTGGCGCAGCAGTTAAGTGTGCACTCCACTTTGGAGGCCCGGGCTTCGCAGGTTCAGATCCCGGGCGTGCACCGACACACCCCTCGTCAGGCCATGCTGTGGCGGCGCCCCATATAAAGTGGAGGAAGATGGGCACGGATGTTAGCCCAGGGCGAGTCTTCCTCAGCAAAAGGAGGAGGATTGGCATCAGATGTTAGCTCAGGGCTGATCTTCCTCACACACAAAAAAGGATATACAACTATGTACCGGGGCTTTGGGGAGAAAAAAGAAAAAAGGAGATTGGCAACAGATGTTAGCTCAGGTCCAATCTTCCTCAAAAAACAAACAAAGAAAACAAAAGCATTTGCTATAAGAAGGGAGGGTCCATGGGGGGACTGGACCCGCCCGGGGACATCCTGAAGGATGATGGGAAATCACCTGGGCAGAGCCCTGGAGGGAAGGGCATTCTCGGCAGAGGGCACAGCAAGAGCAAAGGGCCTGAGATGGACACAAGTTTAGGGAGCTGAAGGCAGAGAGAGGAGGCCAGAGTGGCTGGAGCAGAGGGAGAGGAGGCAGACGCTGGCAGGGTTGTCAGACATGCCGGGGGGCCAGGAACGACAGGGGGCAGACCATGAAGAACCTCTTATGCTGCATGTGAGGAGCAATGGGGAGCCATGGAGGGTGTGTGAGCAGGGGAGGGCCAAGATTGGCTTATATTTTTAACAAGTCCCCTGTGGCCACTGAGGAAGAAGGGACAATAAAGGCAGGAGCAGAGGCCAGGCGGCAACCAGGTGGAAGAATGTGGGGGTCTGGACAAGGGCCGGCGGGTAGAGTGTAGGCAAGTGAGTGGGTTCAGAAAAATATGATGAAGGGAGTTGTCAGTGTTTAGAGCCTGGGTGTGGGGAATGGACAAGGAAGGACTGGGGGAACAGAATGTGAGAAGCCCCTGAGCCTTTCACATGGGGACGTTATGGGGCAGCGGGTGACCCAGGTGTGGTGTCTGGGCCAGAGCCCTTGTTTATAATGGCAGGTGAACCAGGAAGGCCTGCCAGACATCGGATGGATCAGCATATCCGTCTAGTGCTTGCACGTGGCAGCACCTCCTCTGCGCTCCACCCTACAGACCGGACACAGTGTCACCGTGGACAGTCACAGCAGTGCCGTGTGGGCTGACTCTCGGGACCCTCCCTAGCTCCCCTGCAGATTCTGCTCAGGGCTGCCTGCCTTCCCTGCCCAGGTGCCATTTTGCCATCACTCAGAGCCCACTTCCTCCACCGCACACAGAGTCACCTGTTCTTGTCAGCCAAGACCCAAGAGCCTCGTCGTGGGGTGTGGTACCAGATGTGGTACCTCTCGGCCCCGGTCCTGCCCCCCCATCTCTGCCCTGCTGGTCCGTTCCGGCCACCCCAGCCTTTCCACGGCTCCTAACACAAGGCTTGGCCATGCCACCCCCTTGTCCCTGCCACTCCCTCTGCCTGGGACTCCTGTTCCTCCCCGGCTCTCCCTGATCTTTACATGCAGCCCAACGTCCCCTCCCGAGAGAGGCCCCAACCCCCAGCCGAAACGCCCACTTGACCCGCTTCTCTGCGCAGCTCTCGCCACCCGCGTGCACCGGGATCCCGCACGTCTCTCCTGGCTGCTCCCCAACCAGCCTGGGGCCCCAGAGGTGGGGCCGGGCCTCTTGTCCCCAACAGCTATGTCCCCACGTGACACTCACTGGTGTTTGTTGCGTGAGGGGGAGATACTAACGATGACCCACAAATCGGCCATTTCCTCCTGCCTCCTTTCAGCCCAACCCCTCGGGAGGCAACAGCTGCCGGTCACCGGGCCGGGCAGCCCTTGGAGGACGCGGGCGATGCGGTCAGCAGGCACCTGCGTGGAGCTGAGGGGCAGGACTGAGAGGCACTGAATACCCAAATACTCCTGATGTGCTGAAGAGCCAAATATCCACAGCACAGGAACATTCGTGATGATTTAATGAGCCAGGAGCATCGACCATTAGCGAGGTTACTGAATATTAATGAGTCACTGGATATGCAGGGGGTGCCCAGGATTTATAACCCACGAAGTAGTCAATCGTCATAAGGTAGCAATCAACGGCTGCAAGGTACATTCGTGGTGCATGAATGAATAGTAACATCATCACAACGAATATGAACAAAGCTCTAAACGGTCCGGAGGCACCACGATACAGATCACTGAATATTCATGACTCATATATACATGGTGATAAATATTAATAACATGCTGAATATTAATGAGACACTAGATGTACAGAAAAGGCTGACCACTCAGCAGAATCAATCTGTGACCCCCGTTGGGAACAGAATTCCGGCCCCACACCCTCTGCCTACACCCCCAGCTGACAGCCAAGGCCTGGCAGGGGCCCAGGCTCGTGTGGCTGCAGGCACCTCTGTCTCAAGTTGTTCTTGTCATCGGCCCTCGGGAGGCCAGGGAGGCAGCAAGGCTGAGACACACGGGGGCCTGAGGATGTCACACGACCCAGGCGGCCTCTCAGGGCCTGGACGTGCCCCCCGCCCTCCACCCTGTGCTCTTTCCAGACCAGAGGGGCCTGCCTGACACTGCCCTGGAAGCCCCCTCACATCAACGTTCCCACTTTCCAGATGAGGAAGCCAAGGCGCAGAGACAGCGAGTCCGGGACCCTCTCCAGGCCCCTCCCCACCAGCCCTGGGGACCCTCAGCCTGGGCACCCCAACCCACCCGCTGCTGGGTCTGTCTCCAAACCAGGGAAACCAGGGCTCGCCCTCCCCTCGCCCGCAGGACTGCGAAAGCCAGTGCTCTGGAGGCGGCCGTGGCGGCCCCTGAGGAGGCACGTCCTGACCCAGCCACTGCGCATCCGCGAAGCCGGCGCAAGGAGCTGGGCACCCGGCCTCGGCATCCTCGTGAACATCAGCATCAACCACATGGTCACCGCTCCCGCCCTTCCCACCAACCCTTGGCTGGCATTCGACGGGGGCGTGGAACATTCTGGGGCTGCCATAAGGCAAGGTGAGAGGGGGTGACGGGAGAACACTATTCGTGTGCGTAACGCCCTGCGTCCTGAGAAAGGCTGGAGGGCCAGCAGTGGCCTTGCCGGCAGTCACACATTCACCCAGCGCCACAGTGAGATCATCAAGGCGCCAGCTGCCAGGTCTCTCGCACGCTTGACTGCTCTGAGCAAGGGCCTAGGCTCTGGGCACACAGCCAAGACGACGGGGAGAAATGCCCTGCTCGAGGGGCTGACGCGCTAACGGGGGACAGAGAGACAGTGAACCAGACAATTTTCTGGAGTAGAGTAAGTTCCAGGGTTATGCAGACTCAAGCCCGGGAGTTGGGGGACCTGCAGAAGAGGGTATGAGCCCCCGGCCTGAGGATGAGCCCTGCGATTTTCACTGAGCCTCCCGGGGGGCCCCCTGGCTCCAGTTCCCAGGTGGGCGAGCTGGGCACAGAGAGGGCACCCATGTACCAGAGGTCACACAGCCAACCAAGGCAGAGGAGCGTTGGTGGGACTTGAACCCCGACCTGCTGGACCTCACTGGTTCGTACCAGCTTGGCCTCCCAGTAACAAGAGGCTAGTCCCGTTTTACAAGACGCACAAGGTGCTTCTGTAAATAGAAACAAAGAAGGAAAAGCCCAGTCAAGATAATTCTTCAGGAAGGCTCATTAGGGCCATACCCTGCTGTAGGAAAACCATGTGTGCGGGTGGATTTCATGCAGACCTAAGCCCGGCACTCATACCGGGAGCGCCTGGGCGTGGAAGCGGGCTGGGCAGAGGCAGAGTAACACTTCCCCTTCAGTCCTCTGCTTGCAGGTCCCAGGGCTGTCACAATGACTCATTGAAGAGCTGGCCCTCCCCCACCAAATAAACTGCCCGGGCTTCCTGGTACCGGTCCCGGAAGGGACCTGTGGCTGGACGGAGGCCCCCGGTTAAATGCCAGCCCTGCCCCAGCTGAGTGTCAAAGGGCATCCCTGGGCCCATTTCCTAGACGGGGAAACTGAGGCTGGGGGAGGCAGGCCGTGCATTCCAGTCCGCCCTCCAACTCTTCCCAAGATCCAGGGCTGATGGGGGAACTGAGGCCTCCTGAAGGACCCCCCACCTTCAGGCTGGCCAAGGCCCTCCTCCAGGCCTGGTATTTAGAGACCCACAATCTTGACCACATGATTTGTCTCATGCAAAGATGACTGTCATGAGTGAGAACACAACGAGCTGCATAGTCGGGATGAGAGTTTACCTGCCAGGTCCTGCCTGCGGCCTTTCCATCCTCTGCTCATCTACACTCCACACCTGCACTTTTACGGCTAGGGAAACTGAGGCACAGAGAGGTCAAGGAACTCATTCAAGGAAGGTCAACTGGGAGCCCAGTCTCTTCCTTTAACCACCACCTGGTGGGGCTTCCTTTAGTTTGCTATGTTGGTAGTGAGACCACCATCATGGGGGGGCAATCAAGCTGAGCAAGACTCTCATCAGGAGGAGAGCCCACAACGAGCCTTCTCCCTGGCTCATGGGGGTTGGGGGTACAAGTCGTTGCCCCATTCTGGGTCTTAGAGGCAGGTGGCAGGAAGAGAAGTCCGGCTGGTGACACCTTACCTCCTCCTCCTGGGCTGAGTCCCTGGGCCAAGCAGGCTTGTCTGGATTCCCTGAGCTCTGGCCTGGAGCAGAGAAGCTCTGAGGCACCCTCTTGTTTCCTCCACACCCAGAGTACCTGTCAGGAATTGCTGCACCCTGGGGGTGAGGGAGAGGGGAAAGGAGGGGTCCGGGCCGGGCTGCGCAAACATGAGCTGCCCCGCTCCGCCAGCGGGGCCCCGCTGCCAGCCGCAGGGGCCACACCTCTTCCTCCGGGCTCCTCAGCCCGCCTGGCGCGGCAGCAGCCTTGGGAAGTGACAGGGCGGTGGCAGGGATGGTTGGCTGCAGGGCTGGCCCCAAATCCAGCCAGCTCCCCCTGGGCCCTGAATCCCAGATCTGGACTACAGGAGACCCAAGCGGGGGAGCCTCGGTTTCCCCATCTGAAAAGTAAGCGGCCATGAAAAAAATCTGACCCAGAGAGAAAGTTGGTCCAGAACCTGGAAAAGCTCTGAGGACAGAACTGTGAGGAGGAGGATGATTCCTATTAACACAGTTACCGGAGGCCGACGTCCCGGCAGCGCTGAGAGGCCGCGCTGCTCGACTATTTCACCTTCACCACAGTCCCGCCCAGGAGTCCCAGCCCACAGACAGAAACAGGCTCAGAGGTCTAACGTCACTCGCTGGAGGGCCCGCAGTGGCCAGAACCCCCATCATAACACCCCCTCACGGAAGCCGGGTGCCGTCCTGTCTCATGGAGGGGAAACAGGTGCTCAGAGACCAGGAGCAACCTGCCCCAGCCACACAGCCACGAGCTGGAGGGCAGGGACCTGACCCCCCCGGGGGAAGCCGGGAGCTGCGTCCTTAGGCGGACAGCTGGCGCGGCGCTTCGCAGAGCAACGGGGAGAGGCGGGGAGTCAGCGGTGGTTCCCTCAAGAAACGATAATAAAACCAACCTGGGAACCCGAGTGCTGTTCCTGCCCAGACTCTCCCAATCAGAGCGCTAACAATCTCAACAATAACGACGACAGTAATAGTAATGGCCAGAGCGCGCTTCATTCCTCGGTTCCGATCCCGCCCTGTCCTGGGAGGAGGCCAGGGGTCCAGGGTCACCTCACTGTGCGCATTGCTGTGCCAGGACGGACCCCCAGGTGGCCTTGGTCACCGCCCACCCTCCAGGCGTGTGGGGGGCTTTCCTCCGCCGGCCCTCGCCGGCCTCGGAGACGCTGGCTGCTACTATTTCCGACGGGGGAGGGCAACGCGGTTACTGAGACCGGGGGCGCCAGGACCTCCGGCGTCTCCAGGGTGAACGCCGTGGAGACCGACCCCAGGGACTTGCAGGCGCTTCCCCGGAGCCCCGACTCCCCCCACCACTACGGGGGCCGCCAGACCCTCAGGGGCCCCCGACACTCACCCGCAGACAAGGGCCCGGCCCTCTCGCCCGGCAGCAGAGGAAGGCTCACCCGCGCGCGAGCCCCGCCCGGCCCCTCGCCCAGCCCGCAGCGTTTCTAGGTGGCCCGAAGCTCCCCCGCCGGCCCCTCCCTTCCTCCCTCCCCGGCCCCGCCTCTTCCCCTCTCCGGGCCGCGCCGGCCGCCCCCGCCTGGGTCCGGGCCCCCGCCAGAGAGTGAGCTCCCCGCGGCCGGAGATGTGCAAGCAGCGCCTTCCCAGCGCCGGCACAGGGCGTTGCGCAGCGCCGGTCCCACGTGTGTTCGACCAAGAAATGATTGAAGGGGGCAGGGAGGCAGGTGGAACCCAGTAGCTCTTCGGGTCTCTGTAGGGCGTTCGAAGATTCCAGAACCCGAAAACCTGTCCTGAGCCCACTGACGTCGGATGTCGCGGGCTGGCATTCGGAAACGTTCTGGAAGTTGCGGGGCAGATTTGAAGATTCTTGGGGTTGGTGAAGATTCGAATCCTGCCCTGTGCTGCGTCTGACTGTCTAGAAGTTTCCAGCCTTGACGCACTGGGATCGGGAGCCTGGGGTGGAGGAGATCCGGGTCCACAGGGGTGAGCCAGGCGGTGGTTTGAGCCACCCCTTCCTCTTCCATCCCTGTTTCTTCCCGAGGAGGAAAAGGAGGCCGGTCCTGGTGGTGCCTCAGTTTCCTCATCTGTCAAATGGAGGCGCTCAGCCCCGTCTCCTCCGGCTAGGAGAGGTCAGCGCAGAAGGAGTGCAGGATGGACACTGTGGGTGTGGAGGGCCATTGCAGGAGATGTCGCTGCATCGATTGGGGACACTTGAGGCCGCGGTGGCGAGCGCACCTGCTGCCGCACACACTCAGACTTCGGAGCCTGTTGAGGCCGATTCTCCCCTTGCGAGTGTCAGCGCCTCGGCTGAAGTTCAAGACCCTTGAGTGCTCCGTGGGGCCCCCAGAGTTTCCTGAGTTCACGGGCACGTGAAGGAGCCAGAATGAGACGCCGCTCCAATGGCTGGGGCCCGCCCATCCCTCACGCCAGGCCTGGGCCCCCTCCTGTGTCCTCATTGGGGCCCGCCCATCCCTCACACCAGGCCTGGGCCCCTTCCTGTGTCCTCATTGGGGCCCGCCCATCCCTCATGCCAGGCCTGGGCCCCTTCCTGTGTCCTCGCCCAGAAACTGGAACCTTGCGGCAGCCTCATCCGGAGCTCAGAGCACTGGGAGGGGACTGCTCAGTGGAGGAAGTGAGCTCGAGACACCCCGAGCCTGCTGCTGGGGGAAACTGAGGCTTGCCAGGTCAGAAGTCGGAGGTGCAGAGACCACCGGAGTGGCTCCTAAAGCTTCCAGGGTGGGTTCTGGCGCCAGGCCCGGGCTCAGATCTGGACTAGAATTATCATCTGACCCAGCAATTCCGTTCCTGTCTACCTGAAAGAATTGAAAATAGGTGCTCAAGCAAATCCTTGTACACAGGGTTCAGCAGCATGATTCACGGTGGCCCAAAGCAGGGAACAGCTGAAGCGTCCATCAACGGATGATGGATGAACAGAATGTGGTCCATCCACACAGTGGAATAGCACTCAGCCATAAAGAGGACCGAAGCCCTGACTCATGCTACAGTGTGGACGAACCTCAAAACCTTATGCTGCGAGAGAGAAGCCAGATGCAAAAGGCCACACAGTGTGTGATCCCATTTACAGGAAATGTCCAGAACAAGCAAATCCAGAGAGACAGAAAGCAGGCTAGTGGGTGCCAGGGCCTGGGGCTGGGGGAGGAGGGGGATGGAGAGTGACTGCTCATGGGGATGGGGTCTCCTTTTGGGGTGATGGGAATGTTCCGGAACTAGATAGAGGTGATGGTTGCACAACACTGTGAATGTGCTAGATGCCACTGAATTGTGCGCTTTAAATGATTAATCTTCTGTTATGTGAATTTTACCTCAATTAAAAAAAAATCCCAATTAGGTCACTCACCAGCTGGGGGTGGCCTCTGGCCCGTGATCTAATGGCTTTGTGCCCCAAAGTGAGGTTTTGGGGCCTCCCAGGTGCAGGAGACCAGGGCATCGTAAGCCGCTGAATGACAGCCCCGCCAGCCAAACGGGTGCTGCCCTCCCCCAGGGCTCAGCCTCCCCAGGTGGGCACATGGGGCACCAGCTCTGGAAGGCCAAGGCGGGCCGTCAGAGGCCATGCTGGGAGGGCCTCACTCGTGACAGGCAGACAGCAATGAGAGCCCGAGGGAGGTCCTGTTTCCTGCCAAGAACCAAACCCATGTGACGCCTGGAGCCGAGGTGGGGCAGCAGACACACCCGGCCCTCGGCCTGGAGGTGGCACTCCAGCCACTCAGCCATGTGTGACCAGCAGGGGACCATCTTAGAGGACCAAAGCCACTGAGCATGCACTCACGCACACGTGTGTGCAAAGACTTGGGATGGAGGGGACACTCCACAGGGCGGGACATTTGATTCCTGCTCCTTTACAGGGCCCTTGAGCCCAGGGAACCACAGGGCCCCACGGGGGTGGCTGTGAACTTGCAGGGAGGAGCTGAGGCCCCGTGAGGCAGGGACCCCTCCACGGGCTCCGGGTCCTAGCGCGGCTCCTGCATGAGGTGGGAGCTGCGTGTGCTGGAGCCACCACTGCCTGAGTGCCCCCGTTTGACACCGCAACGCGTGTGCCAAGCTGAGGACGCTTCTAGACCTCTCCCAACTAGAGGATCCCCTGTGTCCCAGACAGGAACCTGAGGCACAGCCAGCCCCCTCTCTGGAGGACAGGGTGGGAGGATCAGAGATGGCAGGCCCAACCCTGCTCCTGCTTCCCACGCCCCATCCGGCCCCGGCCTGTCCCTGGGATCTGCACAGCCTCAGGACCAGGCACCCAGGGTCCCCACATGTCCCCCGGGACCCAGAACTGTCCATCGAGCTCAGACCTCCTCCTCACCACAGTCTGCTGTCACACCTGTCCTGGGTCCCCCTCAGGCCATCCCTTGCCCACCTGCACTGGGGCCCACCCTCCACCCCACTCCAACACACTGAAAAGGCCAGTACTGCTGAACCAGGCTCGCTGTGAAGCATGCGACCTCCCCACAGCCACCCAGTGAGTGGGGTTACAGATGAGGAAACTGAGCCCCAAGAGGTCAAGTTACTTGCTCAAAATCACATAGCCACTGGTCGCCAAGCAGGCTCTAACTTCAGCCTTTTGACTTCATAGTCTAATGGCTTTCAAGAGCTTTTTCCTGCTAACAGTGATGTCCCTACTGCCTGGAACACAGTACATGCTCAGTCAATGTCTGTGAGTTGACTAATTGCTTTCTCATGGAACCCACAACTCACCATCTCTTTGCCTGGGATGCCCAGCCCCATCTTACAAACTCCTACTCACACCTCAAAGCTCCATTTATAATGCCCCCTCCTTAGGAAGTCTTCTGACACCCCCCTCTGGGTTCCTCTAGTCTTCATCCCTTCCACCAGCCCAGCTCTGAGCCCACAGGACTAGAGGTGTCCATGGGGCTGGGGGTGTCCAGGTCTGGCTTTTTCTCCCCCAATATCGCCCTGCACAGGCTAGGGGTCGGCAAGGGTATGGGGAACATTACAGATATTAGCTCTCCCCCACCCATCCGTCTACTCTTCCTCCCCTCTCTGGCGATGTGAAGGACACTTCCTGGAACAGGAAAAGGCTTGTTATTTATTTTATTAGAAAATAAAGTGTTTATTCAAAGAACATTAAAAGTCCAAGGACCTGTGTGGGATGTGGCATGAGCAGGAGTGAATCTCAGGCTCGGCCAGGCTGGGCGTGGGGCTCCTCTCCTTGGGGTTGGGGCCTTAGGGGAGGCCGGGCTGGGGGTCCCCAGGGTCCGGGGGACGGCAGGGCGCCGCGGGCGAGCACCAGGGCGCAGTGCAGAGCAGGGGCCGGGCAGGCGGCCCCTGCAGCCTCAGCAGCTCACCAGGTACATGCCTGTGGGGTGGGGCTGTGAGGGGGAGGGAGCCCTTGCCCCACCCCACCCCCAGATCTCCCAACCGTCCTCACAGCACCCCTGTAGCTCACTGTTGCCACAGCCCCATGGGCCCCAGAGGCACCTTGGGGGGGCAGGAGAATGGGGTGGGGGTGGGACTTCTTGTCCCCTCCACGGCACAGCCCCTCCTGACCCTGCCGGTGGGGCCCTGACCACCCCTCCCCACCTGTGCCCGGACACCCACATGGCCCCCCTCCCACACACACCCCAGCAGAAGCAAAGGGTGGAGTTCAGGCCCGGCGTGGTCCTGGCTCTGGCGCGAGGCAGCAGCGGGGGCAGTACCTGTGGCGAACCTCCTCTTTACCAGCGACAGGCGGTAGCCGCTGCCCACCAGCTCCAGGTCCACGCCCGACAGAGTGGCCCCCTCGCTGGTGAACTGAGCAGCCACGGGGCTGGGCATGCTGGGCCCCGAGCACGGCTCCCAGCTGGCAGACAGGTGGCCAGAGCCTGGGGAGGCCTGAGATCAGCTGGGCCCCATCCCCAGTCCCGGTCCCGCTGTGACCTGGGCTCCTCCTCCGCCCTACACCCAAGCCCTTCTATCTGTGGCCTCTGCACCCCTGCACTCTTTTCCTTTGGTCCCACAGGGGTGTGTGTGGTTTGCAAGGAAGTCCTGCCTCAAGCCTTTGCACCTACTGTGCCCGCCCCCAGCATGCCCTCTTCTCCAATTCTCCCTCAGTTTATATAAGCTCTCATGCACAACTGTAACTCACCCCCTGCCTCGGACACATCTGGAAGTTTCCATAGGAGCCGCTTCTCCTCCAGGTTCCTGGCATCAAGAGAAGCTTGGTCAAGTCTCCCCCAGAGAGGACATGGGGAGCCCAGGGTCCCAGCTCGGTCGCCTCTCCGCTATATGATCTGAGCAAGCCAGGTCCCCTCCCTTGCTTCAGTTTCCCTGTCTGCGATACCGGAGTGGGGTAAGGCGCAGCTGGCCCCTGAGGGCCGGCAGCCTCACAGCATCTTTAGGTGATGCCTTCAGTCCCGTAAGTCTGGCTTCACGGCAGGTCCCACCTTTTGTACAAACAACACAACGCGGTGTGGTGATGGGAAGCCCGGGCCTCCAGCGGATGGCGGGGTCCAGTCCAGAGAGGTCAGACCAGCACTCTACCCTAGCCTCCCCACCCTCAATCCCTCAGTAGGGACCGCTAGGAGCTCGCAGCCAGTCAGGGAGAGCAGAGCACGGGCGTCACGCCGGGCCCCCAGGGAGCTCTGGGTGTGGGACGTGGTCATTATCAGTAACGTCACCGTTGGCTGTGGGCAGGGCGGCCTCGGGGACCGGGCCGGCCTGGGGCAGACTGCAGCTGCCGCACCAAGAGGCGTGCGTGGGGCTCTGGCGGCACCACCGAGCCTCCCCTGGCCTCCCGCACGCCCTCACCAGGTGGCGGCCGGCTGCAGGCGGACGTTGGTCACCGGCTCCCCGACGGGCAGCAGAATCTGGACGTTGGTGAGCGGTGTGGGCACGGCCGTGGCCCCGGGCCGGTAGCTGTACTCCACCGAGACCTGTGTGAGGGCCGCCCCGCACTGCCAGTGTGCGCTCAGCTGCAGGGGCACGGCCTGCGGCCCCGGACGCGAGAACTGGGGGAGCGGGAGGGGACGCGGCTAGGGTCATCCTGTCCCGCCGCGCATCTTTCAACCCCGCGACCCTGCCTCCCACTCTCCAGCCACCTGACTCAGCCCTGCACACACTGCCCCGGGCTCTGCAGATCAGAGCCTGTATCCCCTCGAGGGCCCCACAGAGAGCAGGAGGGGCCGCCCTCTGACAGAGGCCTGAGGCCCGGCGCCAGCCAGGGCCTCCGCGAGTTTGGACAACCGCGTCATCTGCCCACCTCCCTACCTCGCCCGCCTGCCGCCCCCTCCGCCCGCGCCCTGGCCCCGCCCACTCCGCCCCGCCCCGCCCCCTCCACCCCGCTCCACGCCCTCCACCCAGCCGGTCCCTCCGGCCCCTCGCCCCGCCCCCTGCGCCCCGCCCCACCCCACGCCCTCCGCCCCCTCGCCCCGCCCTTCCACCACGCCGCACGCCTGCCCCCTCCGCCCCGCCCGCCCCTCCGCCCCCCCGCCCTCTCGCCACGCGGCTCCGCCACGCCCCACGACCGACCCTCCGCCCCGCCCAGCCTCCTCCGCCCCGCCCCCTGCACCCGCCCTCTGCCCGCCCTGCCCCGCCCCTCCGTCCCTCGCCCCGCCCCACGACCGACCCTCCGCCCCGCCCCTCGCCAGCCCCGCCCCCTTACCCGCGCCCTCCGCCCTCCGCTCTCCGCCCCTCCGGCGGCCCCACCTGGTACCGCAGCAGCACCACGTTGTAGTAGGACGCAGTCGGGTTCTGCTCGGCCTGGCGCTGCAAGGCCTCGGTCAGAGCCGCCATGTTGAGCCAGAAGTCTTTGGTCTCGGGGTCGCTCTGGGAGGGGTCACTGCGGAGACCGGGAATCATCACCCCAACCCTCGACCCTCGGGAGAAGCCCCCAGCATCCGGCTACCCCAGGGGCTTCCTAAAGATGCGGATTCCCCGGCTCACCTTGGGCCCAGCAAAGCATGACCCGCGGGGGAGGTCGGGGGCGGGGGCGGGCAGCAAAGGAAGAAAGGAAAGCGAGGTTCAGAGAGGGAAAGCGACTTGCCAACGGCCACATAGCAAATCCCAAAAGACAGAGCAGGAATTCAGAGCTGGGGAGCTCCTGGCGCCCACCAGCTTCTGGGCCCCTCCGCCCCGCCCCTCTTCCTCCCGCTGTACCTGAAGAGCAGCTCAGTATTGGGCTGGAAGTGCTCAATGGGGGTCGCGTGCACGAGGCGGAAGCTGAGGACTGGCGGGGGTGGGGGCCCGCTGAACACACGCACGACGCCGGCAGGGAAGGTCATGGTCAGCTCCCCAGTTACTCGAGCCAGGCAGCTGGAGTGTGGGTGAGGGGACCACGAATTGGCTCAGGGCTCTGCCTGGCACCTCACCCTCCCCTCTGTCCCGGCTCCACTGCAGCCTGTGGCTCTCCAGCCTCTCAGAAGCAGCAAGGCCACGACCATGCCCACATCCTTATCCCCAACGTCTTCTCCTTGATCCCTGGCTGGACAGCAAACCTGACACCAGGAAGAATCCACACTGGCTGAAGGAGGCAGGAACACCCCCTTCTCTAGTTCTCTTATTCCCCTAGGCCACCAAGAAGCTCAAAGCAAAACATTTAATCTTGTAACTGTCCTCAGCATGGGTTTCTGGTCTAATACTCTCCTCCTCTTTGTGGTTTGATTTTAAGGTCTTTCCTGCTGGGTGCCACCCCCAGATTATCCCTGGCCCTCAATTCACCCCTAATCTGCCCCCTCCAGGGGCGTGGCCTCTAGTCTCGCTCCCTTCAGTTCAGTGCCCACAGCAACGTCAGAGTAGTTCCTCTAAACTGTGACTACAACAACGCCTAGCCCTGCTCACATGCCCTCCATGGCTCCCACTGCCCTTGGGACAGGGGCGTGGTTGCTCGGCTCAGTGTTCAAGGCCCTTCCATGGGAAAGCAGGTCATGAAGCACACAGGAAGGCTGTTCCTGCTGGAACCCAGACACACAGCCCCAGGGAGCCCTGTTCGCCTGGTCGCTGTCTGCACTGTCCTCCGTCACCACGTACCTGGAGCTGTGGCCACGGAAGTAGGCGTGGACATACTCCGTAAAGGCAGTGGCCACGGGCAGGGCATCCTGAGAGCCCAGGACCACAGGGCTCGGGCCCCGGGAGACTCCTGGGGTGGTGGGGAGGGAATGGGGACAGACGGACTGAGCACAGGGCTTGGGCTGCAGAACCTGCCCTCTGCCAACAGGGCCTCCGTCGTACCACCCAGCCACCCCCAGAGCAGAGAGGGGAAACCGAGGCTCAGAGAGCCCCACGCACCGTGTGCTGTCTGAGAGGAGAAGCTGGGCCGCTCTGGGACCATGCTGGGGGCCGAAGAGCCCAGCGGGGACGGGCTCAGGGAACGAGACTGGAAGGGAGGGAGACAGGCTGGGCTGTGAACACCCCTGGAGCAGCGCTCTGATGCTGACCCCGGAGGCCACCCTAGCCCGGCTCCTGCCACGCCCCCTCACCCACCAGATCCCCGCTGCTGCCGGTGAGGGGGCAGGACACCTTCCTGGAGCGGCCTCTCCGGGCTGGGGCGGCCAGGCCCTCGCCGGCGGTACGGTCGGCAGGTACAGGCATCGGGGCTGGGGAACGAGCATGAGAACAGACGTGTGAGATGCGGCCCTGCACCTCTCAGGCCTCCTCAGGGGAGGAACTCAGGCCAAAACTGGGAGTCAGGCTTATGTGGGGAGACGTCCTGATGGTCTGCAGCCCTGGGTCTGCAGACGCCATCCACAACCCTGAGCCTCCCAGACACCAGACTGGTGGCCCAATAAGGGGTGATCCCCCCGTCCCTGGGGGCATGAAGCAAGGGCTGGATGCTTAGGAGGCAGGCCTACTACAGGGGGGATTTGGCAGAGGGCTTTTATCCAATATTGGGCAATTCTGTGATCAGTCCTCTCTGAGAGGATGAGGGTGGCCTACCCTGGCCCACGTCCCAGTCAGTCTCTAAGTTAACTAATCACAATGTAACACCCAAGCTCCCCTCCCTCTCTGCTTCCCCAGGTCCGCCGCTCCGCTCCGGCTACACACTTGTGCTCACCTGCCTCCGTCCCACCTACGCCAGGCTGTGCTCCTCTCTGCCCCAGGGCTTCCTGACAGCACAGCCGACACTTGGGGCCCGATCACTGTCTGTGGGGGGCTGCCCTGCGCATCCCATCCAAGAGCGCTGAGCAGCACCCCTGGCCTCCACCCACCAGATGCCAGGAGTACCCATCCCCCTGCCTCCAGCACTGATGACAATCAAGCATCAGTGGTGACACTGCCAAGTGTCCCCTGCGGGGCAGAATCAGCCCGGCCAGTTGAGAATCCCTGTTCTACAGTGAAGCTCAGACAACTTGACTTGTCTACACTCATGGTCTACACTCACTCCCCCGGAACCTCCCTTGAACCGGCTCCAACCAGAGTTTTCTCTAACTATGGATAGTGCCAAGCACTCGTCACCACTGCTGGAGATCTTGTGGTCAGAGCCCACATTCCCTCCGCCTCTGGCCCCCAGGAGCCCACTGACCAGCAGTCCCCTCCCACTCCGCCCTCTGGCTGGGCCCCAGCTCCGCCTTGGGCCCCCCCATCCCCTCTCCCTGGGCGGCCTCCCCTCCCGCTTTGATGACATCCTCGTGCAGCTGCCCACAGAGTGCTCAGCCTGGCCTCCTGGAACTCGGGGTCCGCCATCCACCTGACCCTGAGAGGCCCCACTCGATGTGCCCCCACCCCAGTTCCTCCTCCCCATCTTCCCTGACCCTTCCCCGCACCTCACTCCTCTGCGCTCCCACCCCAGTCGGTCTTTCCCGACCAGGAGCCCATCCCCACTTACCTGGACTCACCTCCCTGCTCCCCAGTCCCTGCCCTCACCCCCAAGCGGTCAGAAGGCGCCTGCAGTCTGAGCCAGGTCCCTCCTCTGCTCACAGCCCTCCCTACCATGGCTCCCACCTTGGTAAGACTCACATCTCTCCCAGGGATGACCAGGCCGTGTCCACATCTCCCCCCTCCACTCTCTCCTTCTCCCTCTCAGCACTCTGTTCCAGCCACACAGGTCTCGTCGCGGTTCCTCAAGCCTGCTCCCACCCCAGGGTCTTTGCACGGGCTGTGCCCTCTCCTGGGAACGTCCTCATCTCCATCAAATCTCAGTTCAGATGGCCCCTCCTCAGGGAGGCCCCACCTCTCTGAGCCCTCACCCAGCACCTGCCACCTCCTGCCTCATTAAATATCCCTCTCATTGTCCCTGTGACAGTCGGGGTTTCTGCCGGCCTCTGTCACTGCTGAGTCCCCAGCACCCTGAGCAGCGCTGGTCACAGCAGGCGCTCTCCCCCCAGGGCTCAGGCAAGTGGGCCACTGGACTCACCTCCTCCAGCCACAGCCTCCAGCCCCCAGGGGCACGGGGACGGCGCGAGGGGCTGTGGCGAGTCCGACGGCTGCAGGGGCCGTGTCCCCCTCGACTCGGGGGGCGGCGCCCTACAGCCAGGTGGGCTCTGTGGGGTGCCCGGGCGGGGGACCCAGGAATCCGGGGAGGGGCCAGGCGCCGCGTGCGACGGCGAGTCCAGGCCAGAGTCCTCCACGTTCTCGGGCGACGAGGAGGAGAAAGGAGAGGGGCTGGAGGTGAAGCCGAGGCTGCTGGAGCCTGGGGAGGAGGGGAGGCAGCTCCAGACCCCGCCCACATGGAGTCCCCAACCACCCCCTGCAGGCCACGCCCACCCGAGGAAGGGTCCGCCCCCACTGAAAGCCCTGGCCCGCCCACCCAGGCCACGCCCTCTGGTCACTTCCATCTCCACCGATGCCGCCCATCAACCTACAGCCACCACCACTCCCACAAAGGCCCCGCCTTCTCGCCGGCCCCGCCCACTCGCCCTGCGGCCCCGCCCACCCTCACACTGATGCGTCTATCTTCCCGTTCACCCACATAGGACCCCCATCCTCCCTCCAGCCTGGCCCACCCTCTGGCCTCCCCAAGCTGCCTACCCTTGCAAGGCCCCACCCATTCTCCCGTTGGCCACGCCCACGCCCAAGCCCCTACCTCCTTCACCTGTAAAATCTTCGTGGTCAAAGGCAGCTTCCAGGGGCGGCCCAAAGAGGTGCTTGGAGACCTGCTCATCCGACTGCAGCTTCTCCGCACAGCTGGGGCCCGAGGGGACAAGGAGGGTGGGTTCCTTGTTTCCATGCCTCCTCCACCTCAGGGCCTTTGCACACCCTACTCTCTGTCTGGAGCCCCGCCCCCTCAGCTCTCCCTTTGGCCACCACCCACTCCTCTGCAAATCCCCACCCAGAGAGGCCCTCTACCACCACCCCGACTAAGGTCACCACTGCTGTCTTCCCTCACATTACCTGCTTTAGTTTCTTCGTAGCATTTAGAATTATTGAATATTTGCTTTTCTTAAAATCTGAGCTACTAGAATGTGACTCTGAGAAGGGGTCTTGGTCATATAGCCCCAGAGCCCAGAAGAGCATGAGTACACAGCAGGCGCTAACTAATGCTCACCGAATGAATGACTAAGTGCTCCCTCAAAAACAGCATGACCTCAGTTCCCTCCCTGGGTGAGGGAAGAGGAGGCAGAGACCCGGGGGGGCAGCAGGGGAGGAGGAGAGAAGGGGCAGGGACAGCCCCCACCCGCCCATTCGTGTGTGCCCAATGTCCCTCCGCTGTGGAACCCACCTGCTGGCCCTCGGGGCAGATCGAGGCCTCTGTGGTTTCCCAGCAGCATCTCCTATGAGAGACAGACCTCCTGAGCCTTCCTGCCGCCCTGCCTGCAGGCCTCCCCACTCCACAGACCAGGAGACCAAGGCTTGGACCGTCCAGCCAGCTGCTCAAAGTGACCAAATCAGGCGGAGAGGGATTCAAACCTGAGCCGACCTGTCTTTCCCGGCCCTGACTACCCACTTCAGCTGTCATTTAATTTTCCTACTGACCCCATTTTATAGAAGAGACTGAGGGTCAGAGTGGGTAAGCAGCCTGCCTCAAGTCACAGATCAGAGCCACAGCCACACTCCAGGCCCAGCCTCCCCTCCATGTGCTCCTCCAAACTGAAGACCCCTGAACAGGCTACTCACGTGAAGAATGGCGTTTCATGGTGCCCTGTGGACAAAGAAGGTGGCATCAAGTCGGGTGCAACCAGCCAGCCCCAGCAGCCCAACGGGAGCACCCCTTGCCTGCCTCACCCCTGGGCCGGGAGGAAGGATCAGGCTGCCGGCCGTGGCTCTGAGCTGTGCCGCGGCTGCCTCGGGGCTGCAGGCCGGGGCCCGGGCCGGGGCCGGCTTGATGTGTACGTGGAACTTGCGGGGCTCCTCATCGTCAAAGTCAGAGTCGCTGGACGAGAAGTGGGAGGGCTCAGCTGTGCGTGCGCTGCATCAAGGAGCCAAACAGATCCCAGCACGGGGCTCCGTCCAGGCAGCCCTCAAATGGACCAGACCTTCCCGCTCAGACCCTTTGAGGCCCTGCACAATTCCATCTCTCACCACTGGCCACCCTCAGCTCTGACAGCATGTTTTTGCACCCCACCCCTGTCCAAGCCTTTGCACAAGCATGCCCTGCCCTAACTAGCAAATTCTTATTCAGCTGCTAAACCCTAACATTGGTGCCCTCCTCTCTGGGAAGCCCTCTTGGCTCCCACTCTGGGGCACCCCAACCCCTCTCTCTCCCTCTTTCCCAGCCCAGACCCCACGGGGTAGGTGTCTGCATTTGGATCTGCTTTGTCCACCCTGGAGCCTCCTCCAGGGTGGACGAAGAGCTGCTAATGGTAGAGGGATCACTGTGGACAGAGCTTTGTCCTTGCTGTGCCAACAACTGCCCCCAGGGGGCGCCAGGAGGATATTGTTCTGGGTCACATCAGGCCGGACAGTGAAGCCTTCTTCATCCACCTCTGGACACGTCTGGGGGACAAGGGGTGAGTCAGGCTCCCGTCTACGGAGCCTCCATGCCACACTGCCATGTCCCCCCACCCCGGGCCCTGCCTCAGACTGGAAACAAACCCACCAGCAGCAACTCCCTTCCCCCGGGGTGGAGAGCATCCTGGGGCACAGGCCGTGCCCCTGCCGGTCCTGAGGGCGGGACTGAGGCTAAGTGGGGACACCAGCCCCTCCCCACGGTCCACAGGGGGTTACAGCCGAGATGGGATTTGAACCAGGCCCTGGCCACCCTGGAGTTCGGGCCTTTGGCCTTCAGGCCTGGGGGCTGGGGCTGGGAATGACCCCTCCCGCTCGCAGCCCAGCCTGCCCCCCACGGCACTCACCCCTGAACCAGGCTCCAGGGAGTCTCTGGGGATGGAGAGAGAGATGTCAGTGCTGGCCTCTCCACCTTATCTGGCCCATCCCTTGACCCCCAACACTGGACGTGGCGCCTGGGGCAGCCCCTGAGCTAGCCCCACAGGCAATGGGACCCTGGGGCTCGCTTGGGGTGGGGGTCGGGGGGCGGTGAATCTGGAGTTAGCTGAGCAGGGGGTATTCCCAAACAGCTTGGAAGAGGGGGAACCCTGGAGCTAGTCCGAAGGGCTGGCCTGAGAAGGTGGGGAATGCAGGGGCTAGCCTTGGCAGGGAAATACGGGGCTAGCCTCGGCAAAGAGAAGAATCCTGGGCTAGCCTGGGCCAGGGCAGGCGGGGGCTTCCTCACACAGCTGCCGGCAGCTCCCGCTCCCGCCGGCTCAGTCCTGGGAGGCGGAAGGCCTTGGCTCCCCGCAGCCGCTTCATTGCTGAGGACAGAGGGGGGCGGCTGAGCCCTGGGTGTGCGCCCGTCCCGATCAGACCCGCCTGCCGTCCCCATGGTCCAGCCTGGGCATCCAGGCCCAGACGTACTTGCCTTCCTGCAGGGCCGCCGCGCTGTACGCTTCAAAGTCCAGAGGGCCTGAGGCGGAAGAGATGGAGAAGCTCAGCCAGGCGGGCAGGCTGGGTCGGGAAGGGCAGCAGTAGACCCCTGGCCACTGGACGGGCCCTGGATCGCAGCTCCCAGCGTCCGGGGCACGAGCCTAGATGCCAGCCCAGCCCAGAGATGGGCGTGAGTGCCACAGGCCAAGGGTTCTGGCCCCAGCTGGGTGGCGCCGCCGTGGGGTGAGCTGAGGGAGCGACGCCTGGGTTACTTCCAGGTGTCCCAGTGTTTCAGGGTGGAACCTGGGAGGGCCAGCGGACGGGCCATGAGTCTGTGTATCGGGCTGGGCCTCAAGTGCCAGGAGGAGGAGCTGGGACTCTCTCCTAAGGGCAAGGGGGAGCGTGGAAGGTGTGTGAGCAGGAGCAGGGCATGAAAGGTCTGGGGCCAGTGACGGGCAAGAGTGGAGGCCCACACGAGGAGAGGCGGCCTGAGCCGGGCTGAGCTATAGAGACAGGAGTGAGAAAGGACAGACCATAGTGGTTGACTAGACTTGGACATGTAAACCGTGTACTAGCATTTAATGAACACCTACTGTGTGCCAGGCACACACTTTGCCCTTTACCTGCATCAAATGATTGGACTTTCACAACACCATTAGGTGGGGATTATTTTCATCCCCACTTTACAGATGAGGATGCTGGGGCTCAGAGAAGTCAAGACAGAGGTCCAAGGTCACACAGCAAGTGACAAAGAAAACACAAACCCAGATCTGACCCCAAAACTTGTTCTCAACTCTTCCCTGACCCAGCACGTAGGCATTTTCATATTGCCCTTTTGCTCAACAACCCTCGATGGCTCCCTTGGGCCCTCAGGGTAAAGTCTGAACAGCTGAGCTTGGCATTCAAGGCCCTTCTGGTATCTGGTTGCGAGAGAGTCACACAAGATCAGGCATCAAATCCTCTTCCTATTGGGCTGTGGAGTTAGATTTGTCATCAGCCCATTATTCTGATGAGGAAACCGAGGCACAGAGAGGTTCAGGCTCCTGCCTTTTGAGTCCTGTTCTCCCTGGCAGCTGTGGCCCCACAGCCTGACCCCCACAGGCCCCCCGACTCACCAGGCTTCTCCCGGCCCGTGCCCTTGCTCTCCGCAAACTTGCGCAGCAGCATCTCCACGGTGACGTTCTCTATGTTCTGCTTAAACTCCTCGTGCACCTGGGCCAGGTGGGTGGCATGTGTAACCAGCCAAGGCGGGGCCCTCTTGCCCCGCACCCCAGCCTCCACTCCCCGCCCACTCACCTGCCCAATCTGCACGTGGGTGTCCTCCACCGAGTGGGCGTAGGAGCCCAGCAGCGCCTTCATGTGCCGCAGATGCGTCTCCTCCATGGCTTGGAAGCGCTGAGGCAGGAGGGGAGGGGCAGATGGGAAGGTGGAGGCCACAAGGAGTGGCCATGTGACCCAGCCTGACCAATCAGAACATTCCAACCCCCTGGAATCAGTGATTGGTTTGCAGAAAAGCCAATGAGAGTCTGCCCTGGGACTTTGGGGGGAGTGATGGGAAAAGAGACACTTTCATACCCTGAGTCAATGAGCTGGTGGGATGCATGTGGGGGCCACTGGTGGCCACTTTGCTGCGCACACCCAGGAGGGCATGTCTGCTTGGGAGTGAAGCCCCCAGGGAGGAAAACAGACTTGAAAAGCATAGAGGCACAACTTCCTGCCAACATCATTCGAGCACCTAGATCCAGCCATGCCTGAAGCCCTCCCTCCAACTCTTCAGTTCCCTGAGCCTATAACTCTTCCTTGTCAGTTGGAATGAAGGTTTTTATCACTTGCAAAATCAGAAAAAAAAAAAAACTGATTCCTAATCCTGAGATACCAGTCTGCTTTTCATACTTTGAGGTGGATGGAGACCCAGAGAGGTGCAGTGCCTTGCAAAAGGTTACACAGCGGGTGAGGAATGGAGGTTGGGCCAGAATCCAGGCCTGTTAGCCACCAGGAAATGTTGGGAGACTCTTAGCTTCTCAGTCCTACCCTGTCTTGTTCAAAAACTTCATCAATAATAATAGAAATAATAACAATAATACCTTAGAGAGTGGTTTCTCTGCACCTGGTACTACTAGTCTGAAAACTTCCCATATAGTGACTCATTAAATCTTCACAGCAACTCTATGAGGCAGGTACTGTTACTGTCCTCATTTTACAGATAGGGAAACTGAGGCAAAAAAAGTTTTGGCTTTTGAAATAATGATAACGTCAACAACAGTAACAATAGTTAACGGGCTCTAGAATTCTATCGATTTAAGCCCGTGATTCCAAGGCTTTTGGGAGTCGACGGTTTGGAAGTTCTGGACTTCCGAGGCCCACAGCATCCTGGGCCGGGAATACGTAGGGCTCCGAGGTACAGGCGCCAGTTCTCACCAGAGCCGAGTCCAGCATCTTCTGCTCAAAGTCGGCACGGGCTGAATTGTACTTCTCCACCGAGCGCCGCAGGCTCTCCGCCGCCTTCTTGGTCTTGGTCTCTGCCTACGAGGCGCAGGGAGGGGACGGAGTTGGGAGGGGACACTCAGGGCACTTCCCCATGGCGCCACCACCCGGCAGGCAGGCTCCCGGGGCGCGCAGCGTGTGGTGAACACGCGCAGGTTCAATGATCATCGCTCTGTGACGCGTTGTCCCTCTCCCACCAGGCAGCCCCTCATGGGCCGAGGGCGGCTGGGGACCCGCCGCCACGCGCCCACCTTGTCCATCTCCTTCTGGTTGGTGCTCTCCCTCCGCAGCCGCTCCTGGTCCATGCAACGGTTCAGGTAATTCTCGCGGGACTTGGGCAGGAGCTGGCTGACACCCGCGAGGACCTGCACGGCGTCCAGGGTGCCCACCGCCTCCTCCTTGCACTACAGGGGCGGGGAAGGGGGGCGTGGTGCCACCTGAAGGCCCCGCCCGGGCCCTGAACCTGAGCGGACCCCAGGGGGACCCCGTGAAATTCCCAGCTTCCCAAACACTCTGGGATTCCGGGTCCTAAGAGTACTTTTTCTGAGTGTTCTATTACGTTTTTAAATATCCACTTTTTATATTTACACATAATTCATATTTCAGAAAGTTTTAAGGGGTGAACTCAGAAAAAAACCTCCCACACCCTGTTCCCCAGCCTCCCCCCCATTATTACTTGGAAACTTCCCCAGAAATAATCAGTACATGGACAATCAAATGTGCTTGTTCTGGCCCATTTTTTATGACAAACGGTGGCAGTCCATTCTGTTTAACTCGCTGCTTTTTCCACTTAATAATCCATTTCCAAGATTGTTCCCTATCAGCCCATAGAAAACTTTCTTGTCCCCCAATTTTTAAAAAAAAATTGTGGCTAAATACACATAACATAAAATGTACCATCTTAACCATTTTTAAGTGTATGGTTCAGTGGTATTAAGTACTACCAACTCCCTTTCTTAACAGGGGATAAAAATTGCACTCTTGGGCTCTGTAAATGCAAAGCATCTATGAGTTTAGAATTATTAGCTTCAAATATTTTGGGATCCTGAGCGTCGAAGGCTTGCATCTTCCAAGATTCTAGGTTGTTAATAGTCTAGAAATATCAAATAACAAGATCTGGGGCTTCTAATGCTCAAGATCAGGGGTCAGGAAACTTTTTCTGTAAAGGGACAGATAGCAAATGTGTGTGGCTTGTCACAAACACTCAACCTGGCCCTTGCAGCTCGAAAACAGCCACAGACAATATGGTCACAAATGGATGTGTCTATGAACTGTGGAAACTAATAAAAGAAACCTCAACTAAACTGGCTCCGGAGGGCCTGTAGGGGGCGCTCTCACCCCCATCACACCATCAATTACACCAAACAGGAAGAGAGGACACTTGCATCTTGGACAGGAAGTAAAACTACTTCACTACTGAAGGAAGATTTCTCTCCCCACCCAGCAACAGCCCAGCCAATGGGAAACATCACAGCTCAGCCAATGAGAAACACCACAGCTCAGCCAATGAGAAATGCCGCAGCTCAGCCAATGAGAACTACCACAGCTCAGCCAATGAGAAACGCTGCAGCCCAGCCAATGAGAAATGCCACAGCTC
The DNA here is from genome assembly GCF_020826845.1 of Diceros bicornis minor. Taxonomy (NCBI): domain Eukaryota; kingdom Metazoa; phylum Chordata; class Mammalia; order Perissodactyla; family Rhinocerotidae; genus Diceros; species Diceros bicornis. Next base: position 5,598,383 of record NC_080759.1, on the reverse strand, counting down.
AGCCAACGAGAAGCCATTGCCGCCCTGAACTGTCACTTTCCCCCAATGGACTTTCCTTTAGAACAGCCCCGCCCTACTCCCCCTTTTTCTCTATAAACGCAACTCCCTCCTTTCTGTCAGGATTTGCCTATGGTTCGCCATAGCATGCACGCCCTGAATTGCAATTCTTTTGGCTATTCTCGAATAAACTCATTTTGCGATAAAATAACAGGTGAATTTGCTTTCTAAATTGATAGAGCCAATAAAACTTTATTTACTGGCACTGAAATCTGAGTGTCACATAATTTTCCCGTGTCACGAAATCTTTTGATATTTTCTCCAACCATTTAATAACGTAAAAACCATTCTTCACTTTTGGGCTATACAAAAACAGGCGGCAGGCTGGATGTGGCCCAGGCCATAGTTTGCAGACCCCTGGTCTAGAATTTTGAGAGTCTGAAATTCAGCACTGCTTAGGTCTGTGAGATTCCGGGTTCGATGCTGCGGAATTAAAGAATTCTCAGGGGCACACGCCAGGGGCTGAAGTTCCAAGGCCCCAGAAGGCCTGGGATCCCGCGAGCTGCGCGGGCCGCATGGGCGCGGCCGAGGCACACACCTTCTTGTGAGCCTTGAGCTGCTCCTCCCCGTAGCGGAGCACATCCTTGATCAGGTCCTGCAGCTTCCGCGTCAGCTCCAGGTGGCAGAGCGCCAGCTTGTCCGAGGAGACGCGGAAGACCTCCCAGAGCGGCGCGAAGGTCCTGGAAACAGGGGGGTTATACCCAAGGTCCAGCAGGCCCAACCCCTCTGGGCCCCTCAGACAGCACAGCCGGCACTGGCTCAGGTACATACTGTGCACCGGGCCCTGTTAAGCATGAACACTTATTCATTCATTTAATCCCCATTGCAACCACACGAGGTGGGCCTGTGACAGATGGGGAAACTGAGGCATAGAGGCTCCATCACTCACCAAAGGCCCCTCAGCAAATGAACATCAGAGCTGGAATTTAAATCCAGGCCCTGAGGCCCTGGAGCCCTCGCTAGACTACAGGACCCACTTGCTACTCAAGGGCAGCTAAGCCTCAGCCTGCCCAAACCAAGCTTGGGGGGCCTCCCCACCTCAGCAGGAGAGGGCCTACCCCTGCCTTCCCTCCCTGTGGCCTCCATTTTTGCCCGGACAGAACCTTTGCCCCACAGCAGCCACAGGGAACTGTGCAAATGCCAACGGAACCACATCACATCCTTGTTTGAAAGTCACCTGTGTGTTGGGCCCCTGTGGCCCCGTCCCCCTGCATCTGCTCCCACCTCATCTCCACCTTGTCCAGGCCCTGCAGCTGTGCCAGCCTCTTCATTCGTCTTTGAATGTGCCAAGTGCATTGCTGCCTCAGGGCCTTTGCACTGGCTGAGCCACCTGCGTGGGTCTCTGTCCCTCAGACACCCCCCACGGCCAACTCCTTGTCATTATTAAGGTCTCAGCTCACCGAGCTGGGCCTACCACAGAGAAAGCCTGGCCTCTCCCGCTCCTCTTCCCTTCCTGGTGCGTGCACCCAGGTAAGGACTTTGTGTGTGGTCAACATCTGTCTTGCCACAGACCCCAGGTGTACACACCATGAAGGTGACCCGGGCCTGTATCTGTCATAATTGACGCTGGGTCCCCAGCACCCAGAATGGTGCCTGGCCCACGGCGCGTTCTCAGTAAATATTCGTTCAATGAATGAACGACAGAATGAGCGAGTGAGTGAACGGATGAGAACCATTCCTCTGTCCAGTTAGCCCTGTAAGCAGGGGACAAATCCCTGTTCTACACGTCACCTGTGTGAAGAGACGTCCACCCAAGGGCTGGCTGCCGACACCCCAGGGCCCTGCAGCCTTGGCGACCCCTGCCCCACCCATGGCCCACTCACCCCATGGGGGTCCCATTGCTGGCCAGCTTGGAAAGTTTCGCCATCGCCTTCGAGTAGGTCTCCTCGATGGTGGCTCTGGGTAGGAGGACAGGAAAAGATGGGCAAGGTTCTTGCACCCTTGGGAGAGGCCCCGCCCCCGGGCCCCAGTTTCCCCATCTCAAATATCTGAACAGTGGCTCTCAAGGAGGAGGGGAGGTCCCCAGCCCGGGGGAGGCGTTTTAGAAATTCCTCAGAGAGGAACACATTCCCTACCGGCGGCAGCAGCAGCAGGCGGGACACTTCTGAGCACATACCATTAATGCTTTATATGCTCTGTCCCACTGAGCTCCAGCAGACAAACCCTGTTTCCTTTCTCCTCCTGGACAGACACTGCTAAATGCTTACAATACCCGCTCACATTTTCGTCCTAACAGAACTTCGATTTTGTTTGGGACAGCAATGTGCCCAGTCACAGCCAGTCACCCCTGGGGCATTCTTTGATAGAGGCACCCATGGGGTACCACAGGTGACAGCGGACGGATCCAGGTGCTGAAGACCCACGAAATAAAGGGTGGCCCCTGTCCTGCAGGGCTTGGACGGGTCCTGCCTGACGGCCACAAAGAGAAAACCCTGGTGATGATCCTTCTGACTCTGCCTGGATTTAACGGTCTTCAGCTACCGGGCGGCCGGGAGCAGACGCTGCCTTGCAATTTGAGTTGATTATGCTTTCCGGGGTACGGACATCGGAGTATTTACATGCTGAAATGTAGATTATTTCATCACACATGTGTTTTCTTTAATCATACTCGGGGCACGAGACTGAGTTTTCAAAATTCCCCTTGTAAGTGGGTCAAACTATGGTCTCTTTAGGAGGAGGCGTTAGAAACTCGGACAGTGTAGTTTACAGGCGCCTGGGCTGAGAACCGCTGGCTTTGAGGCTCTGAAAGCCCATTTGCTTCCTCGAGCCCCCAGGATCTGGCCCCGACTGGGCAGGGCGTGGCCGTGAGGTGGGCGTGGCTGCATGGGCTGCGGAGCGGGGGCCATGGGGTGGGTGGGGCACAGGGACCTCACCTCTCCCGGATGAAGTCCGCCAGCTCCTTGGTGGAGTTGGGCCCCTGCTTCACGCTGTGGTACAAGACCTCAAAGCCTTGGTTTTTCTCGCCCTGCAGAGGATGGGGGTGGAGATTGAGACAGGGGATGGAGAGGGCATCAGAGCTGCCTAGCAACAGGGGCGTGGACCGAGGAACCAACCAGCAGAAGCCCGTCCCCTTGGCTTTAGCGATTGGTTCAGGCCTGAGCCAATCAACCTGTTGCTTTTCCCCTTGGTCACAAGGATTGGTTCACGAGCTATAAGTTGGTCCAATCAGAAAGAAGTTTGGAATTTTTGTCCCATAATTGAGGGAGAGACGTTCTCTTTCCTTGGTAATGTGTGTGGCTCAATCTTTCTGTCTTTGTGTCTCCATCTTTCTCTCTGTTTTTCTCCACCTCTGCTTTTTTTCTGTCTCAATAAGTCTCTTCCCCTCTGTTTCTCTGTCTGCATCTTTCCATAAAAGAGGAATTATGTGGGCACGGGAGATATTGGAAGCCAAGTGGAAACCATGGACTTTGGAAAGAAGCTGAACCCAAGAGAGTCTGAATAAAAAAAGGGTATTGAGTTGAGTGGCTGGATCAAACCAACCCTGAAAGAGTCATTATCCCACAACTTTTCACTTTTGTGAGTCGATATAACCTCAGTTGTTTAAGTCACTGTAGTTGTGTTTTCTGTTCTCTTCAACATGGAAACTCCCTCTCTGAGACCCCCAGAGCAGCGTCCCGGTCTGACGCCTCTCTCAGGACCAGCAATGTCCAGGGCAGGGTAGGGCAGAGAAAGGACATTTGCGTTTGTTCCCTAAGTGAACAAATGGGTTCTTCTGCTGTTACCTGGTTCTGGTAGGAACAGAGCCTCTAGCCCCTGCCTGCTGATGTCTCACAAACCCTCTTTCCTCCCAGTTCTGGGGCCACCACTGTGGGGGAGGCCAGGGCTGTGCAGTGTGATCCAGGCAAGTCACTGCCCCTCTCTGAACCTCTAGTGGCTCCTCGTTAAGATGGGGGCAGGGAGTCATCTACCTCTCCCATGGGGATGAAGTAAACACCACGATGATCGACGTCAGGGTCCCCCGAACCCCAAAGGCAACTCTAATCTTTAGTAATTCATGGTGTTAGTTAACATTTTGCTTTAAATTCACTCATGTTTCCTCTCTAAATGGATTGATTTAAAAGGGCCAGTTTTACCACTATTCTCAGTGGGAAACCCGGACCCCTTGACATCACGAAGGAACAGGAAAACATAAGGTTAACAGCAGTGTTGTGACGCCGGCCAGATCCTGTCGCCTGCGAAGCGCGTCATGTCTGGACGCTGAGCTGTGCGTTAGAAAGGAAGATGGGCCGGGGTCCGAGGGAACTGGAGACCTCTGAGCACCAAGTGGGCCCTACAGTTGGCGCTGACGGGGGAGGCTCCCGGCGCGGACCACCGGGGCGGCCCCTGGGCAGCGCCCGGCGGCTCCCCCGCCTCCCCCACGCTGCGGGCTCCCCCTCGGGGCTAGCGGGGTCTTGAAGGCTACAGCCAGGGGCCCCGCCAGAGACAGGTGCTCCCCGCCGTCCGAGCGTTTCCCTTACGCCGCTTCGCTTTGACGAAAGGCCTACATTCGTACCTGTGCTTGCTATCGGAAACATCCGAGGAGGATTTTCGCTTTTACGAAAAAGGGCTGAAAGCGACAACAGCGTTCAGCGCTTCGCCCGGAGCCCGGACGGAGGGGCGCGCGCCCCGCGCAGCCGCCGCCGCTCGGCAGCGCGGCCCTGAGCGCCGGGGCTTGATCGCGGTTTACGTAGGTCGGTGGTTTTTTGGGTCTGAGAAGGCTCCACATTTTTTTCCCATATAAATTTATGGTAATTGCTTCTTCATTTTACCCCATTTTGGCTTCCGGAAGGTTTCATAGGAACGCTCGCCTTTCAGATAGCGCGGAGACCTGTTTCCACGGAGCCCGGTAATCCCGCTTGTCGTGCAAATGGAGAACCTGAAGCCGAGCCGGGGAGACCCAGGACAGCCTCAAGCCCCAGTTCCCCAGCAGTCGCTCCTCATGCTAGAGCCGTCAGTGGCTCCCTATTGCCCACCAGCTGCTGAAATCCGAAATCCTTCTCCTGGAACTGCCTTTCCAGCCTCATCTCCCAGCGCCCTCTTGGCCCCGCCAGCCAGACGGCAAACTGCCGAGACTGGGCCACCCCCCCCCCCACCGCCCGCCCCCAGCTGCATCTCTGTCCACCTATCCAAATCCTTCCAGCTCTCAAGGATCACCGCCAGGCCCACCTCCTTCAGGAACCTTCTTAGACCCTCCTCAGACTCCCACTTCCCTGAAGGTTCCCTGTCGATCCCTCCAGCTGCCCAGGAACATATATTCTCTCTCCTCACGTCTAGAGTTGTACTCTCAAGGTTCCAGCATCAAATCCTCCGTTTATGCATTGGGTCACCAGTGACTTCACCTTTGGGCCTCAGTTACCTCATCTGGCAAATGGGGACAATGACAGCACCCAATTCCCAAGGGTCTTGGTGAGACGAGGCTGCGACAGTGCTGGACACAGGGCCTCCTGTGCAGCAGACAGCTCCGGCAGCCCCCGCCCACCCTGCCCAGGGGATCCTCGGGGGAGGCCGCACCAGGCACCGCCGCCCAGGCCAGCATCTGGGGCTGACTCGGAGCCAAACGCTGGCCCGTTTCCCAGACCTGGCATAGCCCCCAGCAGTGTCTGCCTCCCTCGGGCTGGGCTGGCAGGCAAGGGTCCTGGGAGGGGCTGTCTCAGGCCGGTGTCTCCTATCAGAACCTCTGGACTCCGTCTTGCCCCAATGCCAGCCCCGAGGGATCATTCTAACACAGCCTGATCATGTCTCTCTCCTGCTCACACTTCCCCCATGGCTCCCCAGTGCCCTCTCTATGCCTCCAGCCCTGCCTTGACCCAATGGGACTGAGACAGCCCTGTCTGGCTTGATCTCCCCTGACTGGAGCCTCCTTCAGGCCAGCCAGGGCCCCAGTGTCACCCAGCAAAGAGCCACCAATACAAACAATAGATTACAAGAAACATTGATTAAAAGAAACAGATGTTCCTGGGGCACTCCCTGAGTCCCAGGGAGGCAGGAATTTCACCCCCCTTCCCAGATGAGGAAACTGAGGCTTCGAGATGCACAGTCACCTGCCCAAGAGCTCCTAGCAGAGCTCAATTCAAACCCCAAAACTCGAAGCTCCGATCCACTGTGCACCAGGCCTTCTTTGGGTGGGGGCGGAGGTGGCTTCTATTTTCTCTTTGCTGATCTAAATTTTCTGCATCGAGCTTGCATGCCTCATGCAATTAAAAAGAATTTAAAATAAATGTAGGTGTCTCATGCCAGTAAAAGAAATTTAAAATAAATATAGGTGCTGCTGTCACGGTTCCAAAATGTGGGCAATGAATGATCCTCAAATGGTCAACCGTCTTGCACAGAGGCGCCACCTGGGGCTCAGAGCGGGGCAGCCCCTGCTGGGGTCACACAGCGATTCAGGGGCAAATCCTGGGACTCTGACCTTTGGGGAGGAGGTGGAAATCAGGCCTCCCCCAACCCCTGGAAGTTGGGAAAGGGTGCGGCCCCTTTAAGAAAGCTAGCGCCAGAAAGAGGAGCCCCAGCTGGGGAGGGAGAAGGACAGGGAGCGGGCCTGTTGCCAGGGGCAACCAGTTGCCCAGCAACGAGCTTCCTCTCTGCAAGCTCAGTGTCTGCAACTGGGGAAGGGGCTTTCTGCCCTGGTCCTTCCCTGCCCCTCCTGTTCACATGTCCTCTGTGGCCACATCAGCCTGGCCCTGAAGGAGGAGTCCCTGTTCCCTCAACTGGCCACCCAGGGTCACACCTCTGGGGTTTGGCCCGGGCTGTTCCCCTGCCTGGAATGCCTTTCTGACATCTCAGCCTTCAAAGCCCACGGCAAACATGGCTCTGCGTCCGGGCTCCCCCTTTGGGTGCCCCCAGGGCTGGGCTCAGCCCTGACCCTGAAGGCCTGAGGGTGTCTGGCTTGCTCTGTGCCCCCCGGACTGGGGGCTCCTTGGGGTCAGGGCCGGGATGGACCCTCTCGGCGGCCCCGGCATCTCCTGGCTGGGGTGGGGTGGTGGTGGCAGGGAGGGAGGGAGTGGATGAATGAATGAAAACAAGTCCATCTCCCTCCGTCCCCTTGGGTCACAGTCTGTGGTCCCCCACCTGGAGGGCAGAAGGGTAAGGGGGCCCCTAGAGATCAAGTCAAGAAAAGCCCCCAACTCTCCGGGATGGGGAGGACATGGAAATTCCCTGGCTGGAATGACCCCGGATCCTGGAAGTTGAGCCTGGCCCCAGGTCGCGCTGACTCTGCACTTTCTCACTGGGCAACTTCAGGTAAGACATTCTGACTGGGCCTCAGTCTCCCTGTTGTTCAAGGTGTGACTTGCCTAAGGTCACAAGGCCCATGAGGTCTGGGGGTGTAGATTCAAACCCAGCCTGACTCTTCCCCCTTTAACTTCTACCCCCTGGAGACCCTCCACCTGCCCCAGACTGCCCCCAAGCCACCAGGTCCCCCCATCTCCATAAAAGCTTCCACAGCCCTGCCAGGAACCCCCATCAAAATAAGAGTGGGTCTTACTTACCCAAAAATGCTCCCCAAAATACGACATCCCGATGGCCTCTGTGGAGACCCCTGTAGGTTTCTATCTAGTGCCTGCTGCCTGTCTGGAGAGAGAGGCAAGTTTGAGCTGCAGAGTCACGGCCAGCTCAGGGCCTGAGGAGGGGAAATTCCAACTGTCCTCCCTGTGGAGGAGGGAGAGAGAGGATGGAGGAAGAACCAAAAGCCCCAATTGTAGAAGCATGCCAGGGCCCCTGAGATGATTCACCCTCAGGCCTGGCCTCCAAGGTGCCCCCAGTCTAGGGGAACAGAGCTGGATACAGATGCCCCCAGTACCATGGGGTCAAAGCTGGACTAGATGGAGGGAGAGGGGCTGGGGGAGCCCAGACTAGAGGAAGGGGCATGGGAGTTGGGGTTTTTAAGCATGAATAGGAGTTCATTTGGGGGGTAACTGGAGGAGCCCTTGTCTGGGCATAAAAGCTCTGGGCCATTTCATAGATGAGCCCCACCCCCCAGAGGGGAAGCCATTTGCCAAGGTCACACAGCCAGGAAGTGACTTGCACCCTCGCCCAGCTGAGTCTAGACCTGAGCACTCAGCTCCACACTGGGCAGCTCCTGTGGGGAAACAGAGGTGAGAGATGGACACTGGGATTGTGGTCGGCCCGGGGGCCGGGTTCCCTCAGGGTCTCCTGAACCCCTCCACAACAGCTCCCCCCCCATGCACACTCCTGGGATGGAGAGCTCACCCCTCCCCAGGTGACCCGGCAGGCACCAGTGCCCCGTGAGTCCCACCCTGCTCCCCAGAAGCCAGTGTGCACCTGGGGTCTGAGTCACCGTCCAGCTCTGTGCCCCAGTTTCCCCATCTGCAAAACAAAAGGGAACGCCTCGAAAGGTCTTGCTGGGGACCCCAGGCCTCCATACAGAAGGGGCGGGGCCAAACCACACCCGTGGCACGTTCTGGAGGCTAGTGCGTCACTGGAGCCCCAGGCCTCATCCATAATTCATGATCTGGCAGGCAGCGCAGTGGCAGGTGGGAGCCCAGGCAGACCATGACCGCAGGATGGGAGAGCTCCCTGGGCCTCATCAGGAAAGGACCGAGCAAGCACCTTGGACAAGGCTGCCCCTCGCTGAGCCTCAGTTTACCTAATCTTGAAAGTAAGTTGAATTTGGTCCATTGTCCTCTAGCCCCCAGTCCCTTGACTTCTGTGGGTCACCCAGCACCCACCATGTGCTCACCCTGGCCAGGACAATGCCAGGCTCTGTGAGATGATTCAGCCCTGGGCTTGGTCCCTGAGGAGCCCCCAGTTTAGGGGAACAGCACTGGACACAGACACCACATAGTCCTGCAGGGTCAGTGCTGGGCCAAATGGAGAAACAAGGACTGGGGGAGCCTGGACTGAAGTAGGGGATATGGGAGTTGGGGTTTTAAAGTATGAATAGGAGTTCACCAGGCAAAATATTTTTTGACTCAGTAAACCTTCCCAACCATCACCCTGCGCTGGGTCATGCTGGGGCCCCTGAGAAACTGCAGCCCCTAAGGAAACCGAGTCTGGCTGGAAGTATGCTGGGCTGACATCCCACGGGGGAAAAGCCCTAAATTCTCATCTCATTTCTTAGTTCTGGGCCATGACCTGGACCCTGAGCATCTCTACATCCTGTAGAGCTGCACTGACCTGTAAGGGAAACAACAGCCCCACACGGCAACTTAGACTAAGTAGGATCAAACACAATCAACGCCCAGCTCTTCAGCTGCACCAGCCTTGCTTCCGGGGCCCAGCGGCCACGCGGGGCTGGCGGCCATCGTACAGGACAGCACAGGTGGAGGAAGTTCTGCTGGACAGCGCTGCCCTGCAGGACCCTTGGGGCCCCGGGCCCAAGTTCCCCAGAAACCAAGAGTCTCACTACTGTCCCAGCAGCTGCCATCAGACCGCCCCTCCCCCATGTCCTCCGGGCCCCGGGGCGTGTGCGGGCTGCGCCCCTCTTCACAGGTGCAGCGCCTTCCACCCCCACAACCACCGGGGGCTCAGCCCCCACTTTACAGACAAGGAAACTGAGGCACAGAGAGGCCACTCACTGTCCCCGGGTCACCATCATTTTGTCCCTGGCCTGTCTGCCAAAGAAGCCCTGTTTGGAACCACCACATGTGTCTCTGGGTCTCCACGTCCCCTCTACGGCCCCGCGACCTGCCCCACCACCCAGATCCGTCCTGGAGGCAGAGCCAGGGCCAGGGCTGGCCCAGGATGTGACACGTGCTGTTTCTCCCGGAGCCTGGGCCAGGCCGAGGCCTCCCCTCTGTCCCTGAGGGGCGAGGAGGGGAGAGGGGGCCTCCAGTGGGGCTGGAACTCACCGGACGGGGCAGCGAGCGGGCCCCCGTCAGACGGGGCGGACACCAGGAGAGCGCCACGCGGGCCCTGCCACTTCCGTCAGCACCGAGCGAGGCCCCTGTGCGTGGGGGACAGGAAGCTCGCCCGGCCCCGCCCACAGCCCAACTGCCACCTCACCTCCCCTAGACTGGCACCCCTGGGACCTCCCTGGAGCAGTGCAGGCCACGGATGGGCAAACTGAGGCCCCTGAACCTGGGGCTCCCGGCCTGGGGCTATTAGTACCGAACAGATGATAATCATGTCAACAATTGTGAAAGCATAGCACCCACAAAGTGAGCGCAACCCTGCCGAGCTTTCCACATCTCGTCATCCCCAGGTGGCAGCGATGCCTGCTTCCCAGGGAAACCGAGACTCAGAGAGGGGCGTCCGTAAGCCCGAGGTCGCACAGCCCATGACTGGCAGCACTGAGTCTCGAACCCAGGGCCAGTAGGACTTTCATGGACCCGAGGCACTTTTGCCTCGGGCCCCTTCCTCCATTAAAAAAAGAAATTTAAACTATATTTACAAGTGTATTGGCATAAAGATGAGTATGTTAATATCATACATTAAAATGTTTTCTTTGACCCTAAAGCTCATTTTTTTCTTCTGATTTTAAAAGAAGTTACAATATCTTCATGGACCCCTAAAAGTATTGTACCCAACACACTGTGGTCACTGCATCTGATGGAGAAGTCAGCCCTGCTCCGGCCCAGGTCTCCTGGCCTCTGCAGCGCCAGGGCAAAGCCCAGAGATGGAGAGGGCTTTGCCTAAGGTCACACAGCAGGTTGTCGGGTGACCTGGATGCCCCATCCTCAGGCTCCGGACGCAGGGAACAGAGTCCTCCCGCGGCTGTCGACAGGAGCCCGGGCGCAGCCTGGACAGCCTGCCTCCCCAGCACCAACCCCCAGGAGCCCAAGGCTCTGCGCCGGGTTGAGCGTTTGAGCAGGTCCAGGAGCAGATAAAACAGCACAGGAACCACACAGGAAGGCAGAGCTGGCACTCTGGGCTGGGTGTCCAGAGCCCTTGACCTTCTGCTGGGTGACCTTGGGCCACCCCTGACCTCTCTGGGCCTCCAGGGTCCTGTGAAACACGATCTGACATTTTGCTCCCCCCTGGACTCCAGTTTGCGCACAGTAGGGCCACTTTGGGGCGTTTTCTCTGTCTTTACAGTGACCGGCCGCCTGGCCCGTGCGGGCGCCGCGCTGTTTCAGGGACCAGCTCTGTTGCGCGTTCCCTCCTCTACAGGCCCGACACCAGGCCTGTGATCATTTGCACAGTCTGGCCTGATTCTCATCACAGCACTTCAAAGCAGTGTCTCATCCCAGCCATCGCCCCAGTACGGAAACTGAGGCACCAGCTCCAGGTTACACTGCAACAAGGCAGTCAAGTGGGCATCCGAGCCCACGCTCAGGAATTCTTCAGTCTTCCCCACTGGTCCTCTCCCTTGTCATCACTTCATTTGGCAAACACCTATTGAGCACCGACTGTGTACCTGACTGCCTGGCTCTGGAGACACAGCAGGCAACACCCTTGCAGACTCCTCTCCCCCACCCGGGACAGCTGTGACCCCATTTACGATCACAAATACTGTCATTAGTATTATAATGATCATGTCTGTGTTTACGGCACTCCCGTCCTCCCACAGTCAGCTCTGATCTGCCAAGGGAGATTCAGCCCATTTCATAGAAGAACATGCCAAGGCCGGGGGGCAAAGTCACGCACAGGAGAGCCGGATTTGAACCCAGGGGCATCTGATTCCCAGCCCTGTGCTCACCACAGTGACGAGCTCTCCGGGACAGGGGATGGGCTGGCTGGCGCCTCCCACCTCCTCCTGCCCAGGACCCTACCCAGGAACAGGCTCGCCCCTGGTGTGGGTGACGGTATGTGGGTCAGGTTGTGCCCTGGGCGGTCCTGCTGGTGAATCCAGGGTGGCGGAGCCCCTGTCCCGACAATTGCAGCTTGGCAGCATGTTTTACTGTCCAGCAGAGCAGCCCTTCCAGCAATGCCCGAGTGTGACCGACCACCAACACATTCTGCAGTGCAGGAAACAGGCTCAGAGGCCAGCCAGGCATATGGGGGGGGGCTCCAAACCCATTGCTCTCTCACCCCCAAACCACTGACATCTCAAGCAAAAGGGTGGAGTCACAAACTGTCAAAAGACGGGGTGGGTGGGTTTCAGAATCTGTTAGAATACAGGCTCTCAGCCCCTAACCCCACTTTCAAACGAGAAAACCAAGGCTCAGGGAGGTGCTGTGTGTCACCTGTCCAAGGTCACCAGTGAGGCAGGCCCATTCGAAGCCACCTCCTGGTCCCCAATGCGGCTGGGGCAGGCAACTCTCAGGATCCGAGGCAGATGGGGGGGCCGCCCACCCTCCAAGCCTCCTCCACACCCCACTGGCAGTCAGCCTCATAAGATCCTAATTTACCTTGATTTATTTTAATCCCTGGGAACAGATGTTGGCTGCCCACCCCCCACTGAGGCAGGGACCACCCCCAAGTCCATGCTCCAGGCCATTCCAGGTCTGGTCTGGCCAGTCCCTGCCAGGCAAGGGACCCACACTGACCACCTCCTCAGAATTCCAACCTCAGGGTCCCTGCAGAGGATGCCAGTGAAGCGCACCCCCCATCCTTGTGGTAGGGGGCTGGGATAGGACAGTCTAGAGGAGGGGCCAGGGGACCCCCAGCTCTTCCCGTAGGCCTAGATGGGGGTTCACAGTGGAGGAAAAGGGAAGGGGGTTCCTCATCTCAGTCCCTGGCCAGAGGGGGAAGAGGGAAATTGGGAGTGGTCTCCACTGCGGCTGTCCTGGGTCCCAGGCTGGAGAGGGAGCGGCGCCCCGTCTTTGCAGCCCCGAAACTAGACCCAGATCCAGGCTTAGCATAAAGGGATTTGGGGAGGGGTCTCCCGTCACAGCCGCCCCCTTCACGCTCCGGTTCTAGGCCAGGAGACGGGGGAAATGGGGAGGGCTCCCTGTCTCGCTCCGCGGACCCCCGATGATCACCGGGGAGGCGGCCGGGGCGCCCACCGCACAGCCCCCCACCCTATTCCCCATCCCTCATCCCCGCCGCGCCTTTGCCGCCCGAGGCTGCCGGGCGCGCTGCGCAGTGGGGCTGCGCGGGCCGGGGGGTTTCGGGCGAGTCCCGGGGACAGCACTCACCTCCCGAGCTCGGGCCGAGCCCCGCGCCCGCCGCCACCTGCGACCCAGCCGCTGACACCCGAGCCCGCCCCGCCCCTCGCTCCCTCCCTCCGTGGCTCCAGCGCGGCCGCCGGCTGGCTCCGCCCCCGGGCGTGGCCTAGAGAGTCCCCGCCCCCGAGACGGCTGCGGAAGGCAGGGGCGGGCTCTGAGTCCGCGCAGCCCGCCATTGGGCCACTTAGGCGGCCGGCTCCGCCAGCCCAGCGCGCTGATTGGCTGAGCCGGAGAAGAGGCTCTCTTTTTATCTCCCTCCTTCCACCACCCGCAGTTCATTTACGTAATTTAAAGCGAGAGGCGCCGCTCCTTTCACCTGAGACTAGGAGGCAGAAGAGGTGACCACAGTTTATCACCACACCTTGCGTGCCACGCACTGAGCAGGACTCATCTGATGCCGGCACACAAGCCTGTGAGCGGGACATCATTGATCTTAATTTTACAGATGGGGAAACTGAGGCTCAGAGAAGGCAAGGACTTGACTTGCCTGGAGGCCACACAGCAAGTCTGCAACGTTATGAGGGCAGTTTTGGCATCTGGCCCCAGGGCTGGGGAGAACCATCCCCAAGAATGTTGTCATGTCACAAATCTGAAAGCCTCCCGCTCGCCCCCCTCACCTGGGCCCTCATAAAAGGAGACTTAGCGCTTGCTGGTCCCCCATTCAAGCCTCCACTGAACACCTAGCTGATCTCCCTGCCCCCAGGCCTGCTCCTCCACCAGCCTCCCCAGCTCAGTAAGGGCAGCCCAGGAGTGTGGGCCAGAGGCCTGGGCGCCCCTGAGAGTCTTCCCTTCCCTTCAGCTGCACACTGATCCTGCCGGCACCAGGTCTCTGAAACACCTACAATTTGCCCATTTTTCTGACCCTGCGCCCGTCATCTCCAATCTGGATGCTTCCTCCCTTGGCTTCCTACTTGGGCCTCTTGTTGCCTCCATTCCTGCCCAGACAATCCCTTTTCCCATGGCAACTACAGCTTTTTTTTTTTTTAATAACCTTTTAATTTTAGAGCAGTTTTCGATGTACAGAACCATTGTGAAGATAGTACAGAGTTCCCGAGTCCCCCACACCCAGTTTCCTCTACTATTAACATCTTACATTAGTATGGTACTTTTGTCACAATTAGTGAAGCAGTATTGAGACATTTTATTAACTAAAGCCCCTACATTATTCAGATCTCCTCAGTTTCCCCTAGTGTCCTTTTTCTGTTCCAGGATCCCACGCGACATTTAGTTACCGCGTCTCCGTAGGCTCCTCTGGGCTGAGACGGTTTCTTGGACGTTCTTGTTTTTGATGAGCTTGACAGTTTTGAGCAGAGCTGCGCAGGTGTTTTGTAGGATGCCCCCAGTTGGGATCTGTCTGGTGTTTTCCCTGTGGTTGGACTGGGGGGGCGGGTTTGGGGAGGAGGAGCACAGAGGGGAAGTGCCCTTCTCGTCACACCGTGTCCAGGGCACGTGCCATCCACGCGACTTCACTGAGATGTTGGCCCTGATCACCTGGCTGAGGTGGCGTCTGTCGGGTGTCTCCACTGTAAAGTGACTCTTGTCCCCCCTTCCGTGCTGTACCCTTTGGAAAGAAGTCACTATTTACAGCCAACACCTAAGGGGTGGGGGCCACAATCCCCCTCCTCAAGGGCGGAGCATCTGCACAAATTATCTGAAATTCCTCTGCACAGGAAATATGTCTCTTCTCCCCCATTTATTATCTATTCAATCATTCATATCAGTATGGGCTCATGGATATTTATTTTACACTTTGGGTTACAATCAATACTACTTTATTGATTTTCTCTCTCAAATTGTTCCAGCTTTGGCCCCCGGAAGCTCGTTCAGTTGGCTCTCGTGTCCCTCTGACTCGCCCCGTCGCATCCTTGCTCTTTTTCTTTGAGTACTTCCTTGTCACTTGGAAACCTTCCATGCTCATCTCATATATTTCCTGCCCCAGTCCTGGAATCAGCCTTTTCTCCAGGCAGCAGCCCTGGTGCCTTTCATTGGAGATACTGTTAGAAACCAGGGTCTGGGCAGCAGGTGTGCTGGTTGCTTCTCGGCCCTCTCAGCTGACAGAGCGAGGACATATATGTGTGTACACACACCTGTGCGTATGCACAGACCTATAAATACTGCCACACGTAACTGTCTGTGTCTATACTAAGTCAATCACGAGTTCACGCAGATGTCTCCACATCTAACCCATCACCAAATGGATCCTTCCAGCTCCTCCCCTTGCCTGTCTGTAACCTCCCACTCCAACACTGAGAAACCTAGTTCTCACCATCCACCCTCCATTTGCTTAATTGTTCCAATCCAAGGTGCACCTATGACAGGTTTCAGGATGTTAACCCGCCCCCAGGGAGGGTGCAGGGGCGTTCAAAGAGAAACCCATCACCTGCTTCTCCAGCTCCAAACCCTCCACTGAGTGCCCAGCACCCTCAGAAAAGACCCACCCCCTCCTCTGCAGCCCCTCAGTGCAGTCTCAACAAAATCAGGCCAACCCCAGGGCCTTTGCCCATGCTGTTCCTTCCCTGGAGCACTCTCCTCCCAGCTCATCTGACTGGTAATGCAATTCCTACCTGGAAGCCTAGTCCTTCCAGCCCAGCACTGACCCCCTAGGCTGAGCACTGTGTTGGCCTGGCCTCCTCCCCCTACAGGCCAGGAGCTCTGGGGTGGCCCAGGCACCACCCACAAGGTCCAGGTGGGGTCTGAAGTGCATTCACACTTCCCATACTGCCTCCCCAAGCCTGGGCCAGGGGCAAGGTGGGGAAGGGGCATGATTCTTCTTTTATAGGCAGGGGCCCAAGGCTCACAGGCAAGAGGCTACTCCCTGACTTGACCCAGGTGCGCGGCCCTTGAATCCCAAAAGATGCTGTGGGGATGGGGAGGAGAGGATGCAGAACAGGCCTGTCTGGGGCGGGGAAGGAAACTCCGGGGTCCCGGCGCTGCCAGTACAGCCCGAGGCCACCTGGAGGTTCAGGCCAATTTTCTTATTTCTGAGACTACGGGGAAGGGAGGCCCAGAGAGGTTAAGTAACATTCCCAAGGTCACCCAGCAGTGCTGCCCAGCTGGGACAGCCAGCATTTCCTGAGCACCCACTCTGTGCCAGGTGGGTAAAGGCACATAGTGTGTGTAGGCAGGTGCCAACTGTGTCCTGTTCCAGCCGCAGCCCAGGCTGCAGACTAGAAGGAAACACGGGGGGTGACTTGCAGGTGGACAGGTGGCATTTTAAAGGGAGTGAGTCAGGAAGAGCCACAGGAGGGCTGGGGCCCAGAGGGAGACCAGGGAGGGCTTCTTGGAGGAGGGGCCCTGGCAAGCAGGGCTGGAAAGATGAGAGGTTATTGGGCTGCTCTTCCCAGGAGAGGCTATCCCTCCCTCCCCCATCACCACTTCCCAAGAGCCCACATCTTTCCAGAAAAGTGTCCCCGCCCCACCCCGCTCCCCTTCGTGGAGCTCTGCCAGCCCCATGTGCCAAACCTGGCCTGCCCCCGGCCAGCTGGCAGCTCCCGGGCCCCCACCCCGTGCTCCTGGAAGAGGAAGTCCCCACGCTCAGTGAGGTGTCCGGCAGCTGCAGGCCCGCCCCCGCCCCGCAACCTCGCCTCGTTCTGGGAGCTTCAACGTTCCCAGTCTCTTCTCGGTTCCCCTAGAAGACCACGCCTCTGCCTCTGCGTCCGGCGGCCAGCGTGCTCTCCCCCTTCCCCTAAGACGGCTTAACGCTTCGCATCCTCACGCAGCTTTCCCCAGTCCCCAGGCCGCGCCCAGTGCCGCCCCCACACC
The DNA here is from genome assembly GCF_020826845.1 of Diceros bicornis minor. NCBI lineage: Eukaryota > Metazoa > Chordata > Mammalia > Perissodactyla > Rhinocerotidae > Diceros > Diceros bicornis. Next base: position 5,581,575 of record NC_080759.1, on the reverse strand, counting down.
CGACCCTGTGGGTTGTCGCCTCCTGTGCCTGGCTCCCTCATCTGACACTATCTGCTGACTGGCGAATGGCTGGATGGTGGCCCTCCACGGGGAGGACACCGGTGCGAAGGCCTGGAGGCGGGATCTGGGTGTTGAAGCAACACCGAGAAAACCGGGCGGCGGCGCAGGCTCAGCGTATCGGGGAGGGGCTGCCGGCCACGGTCGCACATCAGCCTCCGCCAGGCGCCCCGGGGCCCAGGTGCCTCGGCAGCCGAGGTCTTTTTAGCCCGCTCGCAGAGGCTGGGCCAGACAGCTGTCAGGAGGGGCTGGAGGAGAGGGAGGAAGAGAGACAGAGGGGACAGAGGGAGAAAAGGGAAGTGAGGCGGAGGGCCCAGGCCCCAGACTGTTCTGGCGTGTAGATGGGAGAGTCAGAGCCACGGCCTAGACAGGAGCCCACGGGCCCCTTGGTGTAAATCAAGTTTTATCGGACACAGCCACTTCCATTTGTTCAGCTAGGCCGGCAGCCTTGAGTGGTCTGGACAGGGGCCCTATGGCTCATAACACCAGAACAATTTACTGTCTGGTTCTTTAGGGGAAAAAGTTTGCCAACCCCACCCCCACTTCCTGGACAAGACAAAACACTCTCTTTGGGGGGTCAGTGGTCAGTAGGTGATTTTCACCACTATTTCCACGTCTCCCCCTTCCAGGTCCATGGGAGGCGTGACCTCTGAGCTCCTGAATTAGGCAGACTCATGGGACCCGCTTTGTTCAATGAAACGAGAGCAGAAGTAGCATGTCACTTCCTGGTGGGAGCCCTGAGGAGCTGGTGCCTGATCTGCCTGGTCCCCTTCCCCTGGTGGCCACCTGATGTTCCAAGAGGTGGGAGTTTGTTCCTGCGGGGCTGCTGTGTGAGGCTGCCGAGACACAGCAACATCGGAAATCTGAAGTGCAGGGCAAGATGCACCAGATTGAGGGCGAGAGCCCAGAACCAGCGCCCCCCCAGCTGATTAAAATAAAAATACAATCAACATGCAGTTCCTTCTAGGAATGTAAGGCTGTATCAATGTTATAAGAACTATTAATAGGTTAAAAAAAGATAAACTTATCATCTCCTCCAGTGGTTCTTACCTTTGTTTCCAGGCTCTGTTACTAGATGCATACAAATTTGGAGCTGTTACATCTCCTTGGTGAATTAAAAGCTCTGATTTGATATTATTTATTTCTACTGCTATACCAAAAATATAACTTTATTAATATGGGTATATCGGCTTTTCTTCTTCAGTAGTTTCCAGGTTTATTTTTTCTCATCCTTCACTTTCAAATTTTCAACATCCTTATGTTGAGATGTTTCTTGTAAATAGCATAACACTTGAATTAAAATATAGCCTAACAGTCTTTTGTCTTCCAACTAGCGTTTTTCGTCCATTTACATTTACTGTACTTACTGCAAATATGCGTTTCCCTCATCTTATTCTGGGCTTCCTATTTGTACCTCCTTCCCTATGGAAGGATTATTTTGGATTATTTCTTTTTTATTCTAATTTCCCCCTTCTACTAGTTTGGAAGTTATAGACTATTCTAGTCTAGTATTTACTGTAAGCATTAATATTCCTACTCTTCTCAACCAAGTAATATGTCACCCTCCCCTCGAACAATACTAAGATTTTAAAACCTTACTCCACTCAGCTCTTATTTGCCATTCTTGTCTAAATTTAGTTTTTAATCCTACACACTGGACATCATAATTCTTGTTGATGAAGGTGATGTTTCTTTAGCTGCACTCACATATTTCCCACTTTTTTGCTGTTTGCTCCTGCATGTCAGCCCTTCTTCCTGGATCATTTTGTTTCTGCCTGAACAACTCCCTTGGAATTTTGTTCAGTGAGGGCCTTTACTTCTCCCTCCTCCTCCGGAGGCGTCTGCTGGGGGAGCATTTCTGTTGCTGTGTTCTCTCAGCCCCTTGCAGGTGGCACCTCCGTGTCCTGGGTGCCGTGCTGTGGGACCTTGGAGCAGCTCTCGGGCTGTCACCCTCGCCCCGCTTGTTGACTTGGGTTTTCTGCACCTTCACTTGTGTCTCGTTGTGTAACTTGCTTGGGATTTGGCTTTTTGAACACTGGTGAATTGATGTCTTTCACCAGATCTGGGAAACTCCTCGCCATCATCGCCTTCGGAGTTGGCCTCTGCCCTCTCTCCTCTGTCTCTTAACCTCCCTTTTCTCTTCCCATGTTTGGGAGATTTACTCAGCTCCATCTTGCAGTTCACTAGTTTTCTCTTCTGCTGTCTCAAATCCACTGTTAACCCCATCCAGTGTTTGAAATCTCAATTATTAGCTTTTTAATTTCTCTTAGTTCTATTGGGCTCGTCTACAAATATTACTGTCTCTTGCTTTCTGTTCACACTTCAGGACTAAACACACCAATTCTGGGCCCAGTGATGCCAACACTGGAGGTCTTCACTGCTGGCTCCCCCTCGCACAGACAGGCTGTGAGTTCTGACCCCGGCTCATACTTCCCGGGATGTGACTGGGGGCATCCACTAAGGCTGGAGTTGCAGGTTCTCCCAGTAGACCCAGGTCAGCGCCACGCTGGACTGCGTTAAACCACGTTGTCCACTGGGCGCCTTCAGACACCCAGATAGCGTTGGAGTCGCAAACTCATGAGAAGTCACGTCACTGGACTAGATTCTCCTCCTCCTGCTCCTGATGGCAAGGTCGGAGATGTCCAAGGTTCCTTTCCAATCCTGGGAAGATCTTTTGATTTCCAGTTCACCCTTTGAGGTCTTGACTTATCAGACCCACCATCCTGAAAGTCCATGAAAACTGAGGACCAGACCTGCCTCATCCGACAGGAAAGCTGCTTCCTTCCCAGTAGTCCTGCCTGTGCTGACGTTCTGGCCTCTGCTCCTTATTTTCTGGTTGCTTGCTGATACATTAATCATGGTTTAACCCATTTTTACCAGCAATTTTAGTTGTTTTTACTGTGGGATCAGCTTGGGAATCTAGTCCACCACCTGATCAGAAGCGGAAGTTCCCAAAGTTTCCTATGCACAGTCCAGGCCTCCTCTGTGGAGATTCTAGAACTCTAAGAGGAATGAGCATGTGAGAAATGACTGGGAATTTATGAAGGAAACAAATCAAATTAAGAACAAAGAAGCTGCCTGATGCGCTACTAAAACACCAAGTTACACCAGTGAAAATAGCAAGGAGATGGCCGAGGTTGGCAATGGAATTAGAGCAGATCCAGAAACAGATGCCAACACACATGGATAATTCAGGGAGGAGGGAGTGTTTCAAATCTGTCCCCAGCATGGGACAGTCAGGCCGTCTGGGGTGGAGCAATCTCTATATCTCTCCCCATCCCAAAATAAGTCCTAGATGGATAAAAATAAAAGTTGAAATTATAAACAAAGAAAAATCCATGGGAGAATTTGTGCCAACTGTGGCAAAAGCCTCTCAAAGCACAAAAGACATTTAAAGATTATGGTTTGAAAACCATAAAAATAAAACATTTACAGCAAAACTGTTCATAAACAAAACTGAAAGATAAATTTGGGAAAAACCATAAAAACTTATTAATGTTTATGAGAATAAATTTTATGTCTCCTAGCACAATTAATTTTTTAAAGAATTATGATGTATAAATGAGAAAAAGACAAATATCTAATAAAAAAATCAAACCAACTAAAAATAAATAAATATTAGAAAACCTCCCTGGTAATGAAAGCAATGACTGAGAACAGGAGACAGCACCCATCATTAGACAATTGGGCCAAAATGAAAAATGGGGGCACGTGGCCTTGTGTGAACAGCGACCATCCTGAGACCCTGGACAGGAAGTTCATCTCTGCCCGGCAACAACAGGGCAAGGGGGCAGCGGGCCACAGCCTGCGTGCTCGGCGGCAGGGCAGCCAGTGCTAGCTTCGCCTGGGCACCGTGCCGGCGGTGCGTGAGCCCAGACTGCCGTCCTCGGAACTTCCTGTCAGCGTAGGCTGGAGCGCGTGGCAGCGGAAGGTGAGCGCAGGGCTGCTTAGCCAGGTCCCAGGTGCTGCTGCCCCACCTCCCCGAGGCCAGGTGTGCGCTGCGCTGGGTGGCTGAGGCACTGGTTTCCGCAGCAGCGCCCACGGCGCCCTCGTGGTTCCTGTCCTGGGCTCCAGTGCAGCTCACCTGACGTCCACCTGCCCTTCCCGACCACCTGCCCTTGGAGTCCAGCCCCGACACCACACATGAGGACAGCTGGGGGACCTTCAGGTGCTCCCACACGAGGTACTCAGGTCCCCAAAACCCATCCTCTGGAGAGCTCTCCACAGCTGCTGCTGGCCCCGTGATTCCGGCCTCTGGCTGTTGCAGACTGGACTGCGTCCTCCACCCAATTCCCACGGTGAAGCCCTGACCCCCAACGTGATGGTGTGGGGGCGTGGACCTTTGGGAGGCCACCAGGGTTAGATGAGGTCATGAGCGTGGGGCCCCCACAATGGGGCTAGTGCTCTTACGGGAAAGGGACTCCAGAGAACTTGCTCCCTCTCCCAGCAGGACGACACGGCCAGAAGGCGGCTGTCTGCAGGAAGTAAGCCCCCCAGAACCCAACCACGCCAGCCCTGGTCTCACACTTCCGGCCACCAGAGCTGTGAGAAGTGTCTGTTGGTGAAGCTGCCTGGTCTGCGGTGTTCGGTCACGGCAGCCTGAGCTCACCGAGATGTCGTCTGGGACAGCCAGAGGGAGGAGCTACCCCGCAAAGCCCTGCAACGCCACACAGTGATTCCGGCCACTATCTCCAGGGAAGAGAGCAGGCTGCCGACCAGCCAAGGACATACGCTGGTGTGGGAGGGTCCTGGGGCTGCCGTCACAAAGTGCCACAAACTAGGGGCTTAAAACAACAGGAGTTTACTCTCTCACATTCCGGAGGCCGGTAGTCTGGGATCCAGGTGTGGGCAGGGCTGGCTCCCTCAGGAGGTCCCAGGGGAGGACCCTTCCTCGCCTCTCCCAGCTGTGGGGGCTCTGGTGTCCTTGGCTTGTGGCCGCATCACTCCAATCCCTGCCTCTGTCTCCACATGGCCCTCCCCTCTGTGTCTCCTCTTCTGTCTCTCGTAAGAACACTTGTCATCGGATTTAGAGCCCATCCAGATAATCTCAAAATCCTTCATTTAATTGCATCTGCAAAACCCCCTTTGCCACACTCAGTCACAGTCACAGGTGCCGGGGTCAGGACTGGGACACACGTGCTCTGGGGTTGCCATTCCGCCCAGTGCGGCTGGCGTCTCACCTAACATCACACGTGGGTGTCTCTGTCCATGCAGAGATCAGGAACAGGGTTCTTCAGGAAACTGGGGCTCCGGAACTGTGGGTTTCAGGGTCCTCTCTAAGAACTTTCTGTAGTGTCTCTCCTGCCACGAGCGCCGATTGTCTCCAGGAAGAAGGGGGCTCTGGAGCACAGAGCCTGGGGTTCCCATCTCCCCTTGGCCCCTGACTGGTTGGGTGGTGGGGGTCTGGCAGCTGTCCTCTGGGCGCCAGTGTCCCCATCTGTAAAACCACCCCTCGAGGTCGCAGTGCTAGGCTGCAGGGCTGCTATTAGTGGTTATCGCCGAGAAGCACCGCCTCCCCTGGGCCTGGGTTTTCCCAGCTGTGACATGGAGGCCAGAGCATGCCTGACCTGGGGGTTGCTGGGGATTCCATGGCCACTGGGACTGGGGGCCCACACGGTGGTAAGGACTGTCCCGGGTACCATCAAGCCCCCCACTGGCAGAGGAACAGGGGCCACAGGCAAGCAGAGCGTCTAGTTTATTTCTGACTTGGGGGAGTCTCAAGACGCGGCAGACCCGGCCCGGCGGTGTCAGGCGGGGCTAGAACTCCACCTTGCAGGCGGGGAAGGCCTCGTCCTGCATGGACACGGTGCTGTTGCTGCCCAGCACGGTGACGCCCAGCTCCTGGTGCCGTGCATGCGTCTCCTCGTACCACCGGTGCATCGCGCCCGAATCGAAGGTGGGGATCAGGGTCACCTGTGGGTGGGACAGAGGGACCAATGGTGAGGGGGCGCCCTCCTGGCCCAGCCCCACGGCACCCGAGGCCCCTCTCTGACCACGTTTGCTCCGCCTGTTAGCTCTCACCTGGACGTCTGAGCCGGCGGCCAGCCTACCCTGCAGCCCCTTCCCTTCCCTCAGCACCCAAAGAGCCCTCTCACAAGCCAAAGACCGGGCAGCTCTTCTGTGAACCCCTCTCCGTGCTTCCCACCAGCCTCCCCGCTGCCATCCCCCTCTTCGCCGGCCCAGGCCTCCCTCTGACACCTTGAACACGCCAAGCCTGCTCCCATCTCCAGGCCTCTCCCTCCCAGCGGCTCCACAAGTTGTGTGCGAGCAGCGGCCACAGGCCCCGGGCAAGGCTGGGGTCGGCCGCGCACACGCTGCATGGGCGGCTGGGTACCTGGAAGATCCTCCCTCTACCCAAACTCGCCTCACCCTCCAAGGCTCCATTTCAGTCTCAGGCTTCAAGTGATCCCAGCCCTCAGGTCACTTCTCAACTCTCTCAGCTGCACGGACACCGCACTCCCCGCCCAGTCCACCCTGACCATTCTATGGGGGCGACGGAGGTGATGGAGCCAGCCCCGCCCTGCATCCTCGCCCAGGGCAGCTGCAGACCGAGGAGGACGTGGACATGACAGGAACAGGGGCCTCCTGCGTTTGCCTTCATCCCCGTGTGGCCCTGGGGACGTGCCTCTTCTCTGAGCCCCACGCCCTCCGCCACGCGGGGAGGACGGCGCCCTCGACCCACGGGACCGTGTGGGTTCAACAGGAAGACTCTAGGAGGCACTGACCCCGCCCTGCGCCAAGACTGCCCGAGGCCCCAGAGGTCATGCACCTGGAGGTCACGGTCCCACTGCTGCTTGCCGGCCAGCAGCGCGTCCAGGACAGCCCGCATGCCCTCCTCCTTGCGCTGGTCCTGGCCGCTGATGACGTAGCAGAGTGCCCGCACCCGCCGGAAGAACTCCTCGTCCACCAGGCGGGCACTGCCCCCGCTGGGCAGGTAGGCCAGGTCTAGGTAGACGGGGGAGCCGGGTGGAGCTGCTGACCCACCTGGCCGGCTGCCGGGTGACCCTGTGAGCAAGGGAGGAGGAGTCAGTGTGGACTCCCAGGGCCGGGAAAGGGCCGAGACCCAGAGGCCAGAACGAGGCTCCCAGCTCCACCAGCACCTCTCTGAACAGCTCCCTCCTTGGCAGGAGTCCTAATCTCCCTGTTTTACGGCTGACAGGGGCAGATACTCGACGAACTCGGCAGACACCCTGACCGCCTCCTCAGTGCCTGGACCCTCCCTCGCCAGTCCCTGGAGACAGATATCCCCAAGACCAAAGGAGGGGACAATCAGAGAGGGCTTCCTGGAAGAGGGGGTTTTGGAGCTTGAGCCCTGGAAGCAGCCGGTGTCTGTAACACTCTGCTGCTTCTGCAGCATCCATCCATTCAATTACTCAAGGGATGTCTATCAAGCCATCCAGGGCACCAGGTCCTGGGGACATGGTAGTGACCAAGACAGACAAAAAACCCCCACCCCAAGGGTGACAGAGAGCCAGAGCTGGTGTGAGAGGGACAGAGTTACCAGAGGGAGACCTAGGATGGGGCGGCCTGGCCGCAGATGGGGCAGCTGCTCTCAGGGCCTCGTCCATGGCCCTGAACCCAGAGCTTGTGCAAGAGGGACGAAGCCGCCATCTGACCAGCTGACTGAGGACACTGCTGGGTCTGGACGCAGGAAGCCTGCCAGACGCTCAGCATCTGACAACCATAAACACTGCCCCGCTCAGGATGTGGGCCCCGCTCAGAGAGCGGCTGGGGCGTTTGCAGAAAGAACGCAAGCCCAGCTTTGGGCGAGTGGCACCCCACACTCAAAACCGGGGAGCATGGCGGCGAGGGTCCTGAGTGGAGCATCAGGGAGAGAAAGCCATGTTGGCCCCAGCAGGCGTGAGGGCGGCCGGAGCGGCAGAGGTGGAAGGGCAGAGAGAAGATATGGGGGCCGTGGGCAGGAGGACGGGGGCAGAGGAGGGCCGGTGAGCTACGGCGCACAGGCCACACTCGGCGAGCGCCTGCTTTGTAAGCACAGGTCGGCTGGCGCGGCCGTGCGCTCAGCAAGCCACCACTGGGCTACGACGGCAGGGCTGGGGACGGCACAGAGACCAGCCGGCCCGCAGAGCTGACACGTCTACCCCCAGCCCTTTGAGACAGGCTGCTGATGCCAGCACGGAGGGTCGGTTTATCTGAGGCACTGCGAGCAGCAGACCCCAAGTGGCCGAGACGGCGGCCTCTGGAAAGAGGCCAAATGCCCCAGCAGGCGGAGCCTCGGACGACCCCCAGCCTCCGGGTGCCAGCCCTGCCCGGGGGGCCACCCTCTCCCTGCCACTGTGCTGGGAACCCCTGACCTGCCAGAGGTCATGGCGGCCCATCAGCTGCCGCCCTTAGGACCCGCCCAAGGAAGACAAGAGGTGGCAGCTCAGATGGGCACTGAGGCCAGGAGAGGATCAAGAGGCCAGGGCAGCCAGGCCCCGAGGGGAGACACGCCAGAGATGGCCATCAGCTCCTGGAGGGCAGGACCACCCTGGGCACCGGGACAGGGCCCAGCCCAGGGTGAGCGCTCAGCAGACAGGAGCTCAAGTTACTGCTGTCATCACTCTCACTGCTCTCTCGCCAGCCCTCCCCCAGTAACCCTAGGCCTGCGCTGACCAACGCAGTGGGCAGTGAGCACCGCAACGTGGCACATGTGGCCGAAACGGCTCTGAGTGCGCTCCAGGCTCCCAAGACGTGCTGCAGAGAAGAGAAAGGGAACTATCTAGTCACTTCTTCTCTTGATCACACGTTGAAATACCATTTTCAGGTAGTATGCAGGAAAGAATTAACACAGCACGAAGATTCTGGGCGCGGGCACAGGAAGAGGCACCAGGCATCTGCCCCCATGCAGACAACAGCTGTGGGGCAGCCCCTCCCTGTGAGGGTGAAGTGAGTCACCTGGGATTTCAAGGATCGTGCATTTTTTTATCCTTCTTACACCCCCTCTTCATTTATTTCTTCTTCCCTGTTTGGGAGGCAGACATTTAGAGATTAGGACACTCACAAGCAGCTGCACACACAGGGGAGTTTAGAAAGCCACCACACGTGCCCCGGGCAAGCTGCAGGCTCAGAAAGACCAGAGAATGCCTCACATTTACACCGCAGACTGGTGGCCAGCACAGAGACAGCCCACTGTAATTCAACAAAAAAGCCACAGCAAACTCTGGGGAAAAGGGAAATTTGGATCTCCAGAGTTACCACGTTCTTAAATTCAAACATCCAGTTTTCAACAACTATAACAAAATCACAGGGCACCCAAAGAAACCAAGTATGTATGGCTCATTCAAAGGAAAAAAACTAAATCAACAGAAACCATCCCTGACAAGGACCAGATGGCACACTTACTAGACAAAGACTTTAAAAATGACTATCTGAAAGACACTCAAAAGAAGTAAAGGAAGACGTGGAGAAAGGCGAGAAAAGGATGCATGAACAAAATAAAAATATCAATAAGGAGACAGAAAACAAAAAAATAAATGAAAAATTTTGCAGCCAAAAAGTACAACAACTGAAATGAAAAATTCACTAGAGGGACTCAATTCAAGATTTGAACAGGCAGAAGAATCAGCAATCTTGATGGCAGGACAACGGAAACAGAGTCTGAGGAACAGGGAGAAAAACGATGGGAGCAAGTGAACAGAGTCTGCGGGGCCCATGGGACAGCACCGCAGGACCAATGCACACACCAGGGCAGTCTCAGGAGAGACGGCAGAAAGGTCATCTGAAGAGATAAAGGCCCAAAACTTCCCGCACTTGATGAACGACACGAATATAAACAACCAAGACGCTCGGCAAACTCCAAGTAGGATGAACGCAGAGACCACAGTGAAGGAGACACATTATATCAAATGCATTATAATCAAACTGTCGAAAAAGACAAAGAGAACTTTTTGAGAGAAAGTAGTGATAAAGGGGAAGTTTACAGCTATAAATGCTTATATGAAAAAGAATCTCTCAAAACAACAACCTAACATTATACCTTAAGCAAACAGAAGAAGAAGAACAAAAGTCAATTTAAAGCTAGCAGAAGAAAGGAAATAATAAAGATTAGAGCAGAAATTTTAAGAACAGAGAATAGAAAAACACAGAAGAAAATCATCAAAATCAAAAGTTGGTTCTTTGAAAAGATTAACAAAATTGACAAATCCTTAGCTAGACGGACTAAGAAACAAGAGAAGACAAACGAGGAAGATCAGAAATGAAAGTGGGACGTTACCACTGCTTCTACAGAAACAAGCAGTGTCATGAGAGCGCAATGAACAGCACACAAACAAACTGCATAACCTAGAAGAAATGTAAAGATTCCTAGAAACACAAAACCTACCAAGACTGAATCACAAAAAAATAGAAAATCTGAATAGATGTATAACTAGGTAAGGAGACTGGATCAGCAATTGAAAACCTTCTGGGCTTCAAGCAAACATTTAAAGAAGAACTAACATCAATCCTTCTCAAACTTTTCCAAAAAACTGAAGAGCAGGAAACACTCCCTAACTCATCTATGAGGCCAGCCTAACCCTAATACCAAGACCAGGCAAAGACACCACAAAACAAGAAAACTGAAGACCAATACCCGTTAGGAACACTGACGCAAAAATCCTCAACAAAATACTGGCAAACACACCGCGACCAAGCGGGATTTATTCCTGGGATGCAGGAATGGTTCAACACGTGAAAATCATCGTAACGCTCCACATTAACAGAACGAAGGAAAAAACCCCACATGATCATCTCAATCCACACAGAAAAGCACTTGACAAAACTCAACACTCTCTCATGACAAACCCACTCAACAAACGAGAAACAGAAGGAAACTACCTTAACATAATATGAACCACATATGAACAACCCACAGTGAACACCACACTCAGCGGTGAAAGACTGAAAGCTGCTCCTCTAAGAGCAGGAACAAGCCCAGGAGGCCTGCTCTCACCACTTCTACTCAACACAGCACCAGAAGTCCTAGCCAGAGCAATTAGGCAAGAAAAAGAAAGAAAAGGCATCCACACTGGAAAGGAAGAAGTAAAGTTATCTCTGTTCACAGGTGACACTTATATGTCTTATATGTAGAAAACCCTAAAGATTCCACACACAAAAAAGAAACCTGTTAAAACCAATAGATGAATTCAGCAAAGTAGCTGGATACAAAATCAACACACAAAAATCAGCTGCGTTTCTATACACCACAATGAACAATTCAAAAGAGAAATTAAGAAAACAATCCCATTTACAATAGCATTAAAAAGAATAAAATATTTAAGAATTAACAAAGGAGGTAAAATATTTGTATGTGAAAACTACAAAACATTGCTGAAAGAAATTAAAGATGACACAAATTAATGGCGAGACACCCCACATTCGTGCATTTAGACTGCATACTGTCATGTCAACACCATACAAAGCGAGCTACAGATCAAATGCAATCCCTGTCAAAAGCCCAATCATGTTTTTTTGCAGACATAGAAAAATACATTTCAAAATTCATATGGAATCTCAAGGGACCCCGAATAGCCAAGACAATCTTGAAAAAGAAGAACAAAGTTGGAGGACTCACATTTCCTGATTTCTAAGCTTACTGCAAAGCGACAGTAATCGAGACAGTGTGGTCCTGGCATAAGGACAGACATACAGACCAACGGGACAGAACGGCGAGCCTGGAAACAAACCCTCCTGAATACGGTCAAATAAGTTTTGACAGGGGTGCCAGACCATTCCATGGGGAAAGCACAGTCTTTTCAGCAAATGTGCTGGGAAAACCGGATCTCCACACACAGAATGACGAAGTTGGACCAACACCTTATACCATATACACAAATTAACTCAACATGGATCAAAGACCTCAAGCTAAAACTATAACTATATAACCATAACTAAAACTGTACAACTCAGAAGAAAACAGAGGAAAAGCTTCATAACATTAGATTTGGCAATGACTTCTTGGCTATGATACCAAAAGCACAGTCAACAAAAGAAAAAATATATAAATAGGACTTTGTCAAAATTAAAAACATTTGTGTATCAGACACAATCAACAAACTGAAAAGGTCCTGTTCCCATGAAACATGAGAAAATATTTGCAAATCATAAATCTGATAAGGGATTAATATCCAGAATATAAACAGAACTCCTAAAACTCAACAAGAAAAAACAAGCTGATTCAAAAATGGGCAAAGGACTTGAACCGACATTTCTCCAAAGAGATACAGAGGGCAGACAGGCACGGGAGAAGACGCTCCACATCACTAGTCACCAGGGCAATGCAGATCAACACACAAGGAGATGCCAGCTCACACCACTGGGAGGGCTATAACCAAAAAAAACAGAGAATAACAAGTGCTGACGAGGACGTGGAGAAACTGGAGCCCTCGTGCACTAGCGGTGAGAATGTCAACTGGGGCAGCCACTGTAGAAATCAGTCTGGCAGTTTCCCAGAAAGTTAAACACAGAAGGACCACATGATGCAGCAGCTCCACTTCTGGGTGTATAGTCCGGAAAAACGGAAGCAGGGACTCAAAAGAGGTGCTTGTACCTGGCACGCGCACAATCACCAAAAGACGGAAGCAACGCAAGTGCCCGTCAACGGATGATGGATAAACAGAGTGTGGCCCATACACACGACAGAAAATCACTCAGCCTTAGAAAGGAAGGGAATTCTGACACCTGCTACAACGTGGATGAACCATGAGCACATTATACTGCGTGAAAGAAACCAGTCACAAAAGGACGGATACTGTGTGATCCCACTTACACAAGGGCCCTAGAGGGGTCCGATCCACAGACAGAAAGTAGAATGGGGGCGCCAGGGGCTGGGGGAGGGGGAGGGCAGTTAGTGTTAATGGGACAGAGTTTCAATGAAAGGAGTCCTAGAGATGGACGGTGGTGATGGCTGCACGACAACGTGAATGTACTTAATGACACTGAAACATGCGCTTAAAAATGGCTAAGGTGAGAGGCCGGCCCCATGGCTTAGCGGTTAAGTGCACGTGCTCCGATGCTGGTGGCCTGGGTTCGGATCCCGGGTGTGCACCGACGCACCGCTTCTCCGGCCATGCTGAGGCCGCCTCCCACACACAGCAACTACAAGGACGTGCAGCTATGACATACAACTATCTACTGGGGCTTTGGGGGAAAAAAAATTATAAAAAAAAATAGCTAAGGTGGTAAATTTTATGTTACATATATTTTATCACAATTTTTAAAAACTGGAAAAAAATAGCACGCAGGTCTGACACTGCTACCCTTAGAAAGCTGACACTTGGGCCCTTGGCTGGCGTCTGGGAACTCAGATTTCAGAAGGGTTCCCACCATCCCGGAAATGATTGGGGTGGCTCACAGTGCCTACACTGTTCCTACAGCAGCGCAGCATATGTTGAACACCTGCTCTCCGCTCCAGGGAGTCTAGAAATCTGGGACATGCCAGGCACCCACATGACCAGCCCCGACCAACACCCTGGGCACTGAGCCTCTAAGGAGCTTCACTGGCAGACACTTCACACGTGTCCTCACAGCTTGTTGATCAGGGAATATGCACGTGGTGTGTGACTCCACTGGGAGAAGACTCTAGAAGCTTGTGCCTGGTCTCCCTGGCACATCCCCTGTGTCCTCTCATTCTAATACATCTCAGCCACGAGCAAACTAGAGCCTGAGTTCTCCTCACCAACCGTGAACCTAGGGGTGGGTCTTGGGAACCTCAACACAAACAGGTTAAATAAAATGTACTGTTAAAATTTATTTCACCTACTTTTGTTTAACGTGGCTACTAGAAAATTCACAATCACGCATGTGTCCATGTTATGTTTCCATTGACAGCACTGCTAGAGCACCTCAGAATTGGAACTGCTCAAACAGTGAAGCCAGACCCTTAGTTTTACAGGAGAAACTGAGGTCCAGAGGGGGTGGCAGGTGTGGCTGAGGCCACAGAGCAAGTAGAGAACAGGAGGACTTAGGCTGGTAACCCAATGCAGGACTCCAGCCCCCAGGTACTTACCAGATGGGCCCCGAGTGGTGGTCTTGGGGACTGAGGACTTTCTGGACAGGGGTCCCCGACCTCCCTTGTCACCGGGCTCGCTCCGGGCACTGAGTGGCCGACTGGCCCGGTCCCCAGTGGCCAGCCCCCTGGTTTTGGCAGTGATCAGTGGAGTGGCTTTCGGGGTGGCAATGCCAGGGGTGGGGCGGGCCAGGGACTTCGGGGTACGGCCGAGGCCTGGCGGCAGCACCTCAGGATCCACCATGCAGATGCTGGGCGGGGTGGGCAGCGGTGGGGGGAATTGAAGGGGGTCGGGCAACGGGTCACGGCGAGGGCCCCCAAAGCCCTCCGTGTCCTCGTCAGAGACGGCAGTGCCGGGGGTGGCAGGTAGGGGGTCCGAGTCCGACAGGGTGGGCAGGGACTCGCTGACGGACGTGGGAGGCGTCTCCTCGGCCCCCGGAGCGCCGGCCCGCTCCTGGGACCGGGTGCTGCTGCCATCGGAGCTGCCGGGGGACGCGGGTGCCGGCACCACGGGCACGGCCTTGCGGTGCTCAAACTCGCAGGGCGACACCAGGCACAGGTCCACGTCGTGCGGGGAGGCCGAGCGCCGCGCCCGCGGGCCTCGAAGTGGGAGGCTCAGCCCGGCCTCGCCCGCGGCGGCGGCGGCCGGCGGGGGCAGCACCTGCTCGAAGGAGACGGACAGGGACTCATCCACCTCCGTGGAGTGCGGGGAGCCCAGCTCGGCGGGCAGCGAGGGCGTGGTCAACGTGGGCGAGGCGTCCGGTCCCGCCTCCCCGGCCCTCAGCGGGCTCAGGGACAGCCGCCCGCCGCCCTCGGTGGGGCCCTGGGGGACTCCGGGGGGCGAGGGCGTGCCCCGCCCGGGCGTGCTGGCGGCCAGCAGCAGCTCCAGCGTCTTCCCCACGCTGCCACCGTCCTCCCCAGCCAGGCGCAGCCGCAGCTCCAGGCTGCTCTCCGGGCTGGGCGGGGCGGCGGGGGAGCTGCAGGCTTCTGTCGGGGGGCTCGCCTCTCCGCCCCGGAAGCTGGGGGGGCTGCCAGGCCCGTTCTCCGCTAGTGGGACTCCCGGGTGGGGGGTGCTGGGTGCTCTGCGGGACTTGGGGGCCACCTGAGCACCTGCCTTCTTGACACCGACCACGGCAGAGGCTGCCCGGCGGACCTCCCGGGACTGGGTCCGCGGGGTACTCAGCCTGGGGTCCTTCTTCAACTCCCGGGGGGGCCTAGCTTCCTTTTCAGCCCTGCAAGCAGCCTCAGCCCGTGGCGGCTCCTTCCGGGCCACCCCGGGGCGCTCCTGGGCAGGCCTGGCGGGCGTCGTCGTCCGGCCCTCTCTTCTCAAGCTGTCCCGGGAGCCCACGCTCTCCTTGCTCTCGGCTCGCCGAGGCCCCGCCAGGTCCTGGGGGGTCACCACCGGCTCCCGCAAGAAGCCCAAGTGCTGCAGGCGGACCAGGCCGTCCAGGAGGCGGGCGGGCGGCGTGCAGCCAGGGAACAGCACGCGCACCACCTTCTCCGCGGGACCCGCAGGATGCCACACCAGCAGAGCGCACACGGAGGCCAGCGTGTGGTCGGCCCCAGCCGAGGGCGGGTGCAGCACGTACATGTCCAGCCGGCCTACGCCCATCTTCTGGAAGAGCACGGTGGGCTCAGCTGGCAGCGGCCCGCGGCTCAGGGGCAGGGGCGTGATGCCCAGCCGGGCGAGGAGGCTCAGGGCCAGCTCCGCCTCATCCTCTCCGCGCACCAGACGCGAGGCAGCCGCCCGGGCGTTGAGGAAGACGACCCCTAGATTGGGAGAGATGAGCCTGCGCAGCCTATCATCCCCGGAGCCTCCTCCGGCCGCCACCTCCTCACGCTCCGCCAGCTTGCGCCGCAGCAGACTGTTGAAGCCGGGGAGGCTGTCAGCGCCTGCGTGGGTCACCAGCACGGCGTCCACCCGGTCCAGGTGCCGCACCAGCTTCCAAAAGCTCGACTTGGGGTTCGAGCCGCCATTGACCAGCACGGTGAAGCCGTTGACGGCAAAGAAGGCGGCATCCCCAAGGCCTCCGGGGAAGATGTAGCAGCAGGGCCGGGCGAGCCTGAGGAAGCCCACAGAGGCCGGCGGCTCCAGCAGCTCAAAGGGGGATGGCGGCTCCAGCACCTCGGCCACGTACTCGAGAAACTCGCGCAGGCCCTCAGAAGCCGGCCGCCGTGCCGGGGGGTTCAGCTGCAGCTGGAGCAGGCCCTGGAGGCCAGGCACATCGGGGGCCAGCTGTGCCCAGTCGCCAAAGGTCGGGCAGGCGATGGTGAGCCTGGGCAGGGCTGCGGGGGGTGCTGCAGAGGCCAGGAGATCCAGGATCTGCAGAGGTGGGGACGGTGGACGGGCCACCTGGAGTCAGGCAGCACCCAGCCTCTTGGGAGAATGGTGAGGGTGCCCCGTCTTGCCTCGTGGGGCTGGGAGGGTCCCTCACTCGCCCTTGTCACCCTCAGCACAAAGGGTCCCTCAGCCCGCCCTCCCCATAGCCCACAAGGGCCGACGGTCCTGCCTCATCACCTGTCCCTCTTCCTACCATCGTTACGTCACTCACTACAATGTGAAAACGTGCTCTGCCAGATTTCTCCTCATTTGCCCCACCCAGACTAAGGGCACTCCAGAAGGGACCCCGTCCAGCTCCGGCCCAGTTGGGACCTGGAATCTGGGGTGCCACCTGAGGCCTCTGAGACATCTGCTGCTCCACAGGCCCAGCCTGGAACTACACACTGTAGAGGGCGAGGGGATGGGGCCCTGACAGCACCACCACTCCACAGGGAAGGAGGGGAGGGGCCCAGGGGGATGGCAGGTCGCCAGGGCCACACAGCCTGACGGGGATGACCAGGATGGAGACGTGGCGGCTTACTTCTTTGTCCCCCAGGACCTGGAGGAAGTGGCAGGCCGAGAAGCCCCCTGTCTGGAGCAGCAGCTCCCCTGTCCCCTCCAGACAGGGCCCAGCCAGCACCAGCAGCTTATGCGGGGCAGGGTCCAGCAGAAGGTCCCGGAGCTGAGGGAGGAGAGAATGTTGAAGGCCCTATTCTGTGCAGTGACATAGCCACCATCCCTCTGGGATGGCCCCCAGCCCCAAATCTACGTCTAACCACCCCACTCCTGTCCCCAGCCCATCGCCGGGCCAGAGAAGCTGGGAGGGTACCCTCTGGGCCCTGCTCCCCCCACCCGCCCCATCCCCCCTGCCAAACTCCTGCTTATCCTACAAAGCCCGGCTCCAGTGCCCCCTCCTCCTGGAAGCCCTCTTTTCTGGGCTCCCTCAAGCCCTCCTCTCCCTCTGGCCCAGCCCCAATGCCATGGGGAAGATGTTATCTGTCTGGCTCTGTCTCCCTCAGAGCCCCTTGAGGGAGCAAAAAGGAGCATTTTTGATCAGAGGAATCAACCTCCACAAGGGTCTCTAGAGGGGTACCCCAAGGCTCTAGCTTGTTCATCTTTCTCAGTGGCAACTGGGAGAAGGGTACAGAGGTCCACAAGCTGGAAGGATTATGAAGTCAATTCAGACAAGTACTGGGGCCCAGCCAGAGGAAAGGCACTCGATGCAAACATCGGTCAGTCCTGCCTTCCCCCTCCAGACCTTCCCTAGCCCATTCCTTCCTCCCAAACTCCAGCCTTTCCCGAGCCCATCCACTCTCATCATCACTCCTGAGGAGGGAATAAGTGGAGACTTCCTGAGGGAGAAGGTGCTGCTGCTGGGTGTTGAGAAGAGGATTTTAGGCAGCACAAAGTCAGGGACACAGGCGGTGACGACGGGGGCTGCCCCTTCCCTACCTCGTCACACAGCGACTTGTCTGACGGGTTCAGGAGGACCAGGGTCTCCAGGGCGTCTCCACGGTGGTGCAGGCTCCGCTGGCCTTGGGGGGGAATCCGGCCCTGTGAGCTTGGGGTCAGGCTATCTCGGGTCAAACCCTGCCTCCTTGAGTGACCCCAGGCAGCCACAAGCCCCTCCAAGGCTCCATTTCCCGGGGAACCCCGGCCAGGGGGTTATCTGGGGATCAACAGGCACATGGCAGAGCTACAGGCCAGGATGAGGCAAGAACAGGAAACCCGCCTTGGCAGGCCACACGCTGGACACAGCAGTGACACCAAGGCCTCCACTGCTTGCAGCTATCAGCCCCGTGGGGGAGGCCATCGCCACCCCCATTTTATAGGCGAGGAGCCTGGGCCCAAGCAGGGCCAATGAGGGCACACCAGGAAGAGAGCACAGCCCTGAGGCAGGCCGGAGCCCAGCGTGTCTGAGGATGAGGAGGTGGCGGTGGGGGTGGAACGGGGGCGGCATGAGGGAGCCGAGCGCGGAGAGGCCTCACGGACCCCGGAGAGGCGAGTGGGGTTGATTCTGGGACCCGAACCCTGGGCTGGCCCCAGAGCCCAGACGTGTTTCACATACGGAGCAGCAGGCCCTGGGGCTAGAGGCAAGGACCTCCCGGGCTGACAGCCTTCATCAGTTTATACACACATCTCGTCACAGGCAGACACTGCCCCTCACAGGTGGGGAAACCAAAACATGGAGGGGGCAGTGACCGCCAAGGTGACACGGAGCAAATGGGATTTCCAGCCCCCCATCCTGTGAGGGCTCAGGAAGCCACCCAGAACCACTGGGACAATGAGGTGACGGACACTTCCTTCCCCTCCTGCAGCAGCAGGGAGGTGACTCAACAGGCTGGCCAAGGCAGGAGGTGGGGGCTGCAGCCGACACGGGGCTCTCTTCACCCGGCTCACCCCAGAATCCCTAGGGAGCCATGGGCCACGTGCAGCTGGCCCAGGCACCCTCAACCCTCCTCGACCTTGCTCCTTTCTCAGCTTCCCATCTATTCGAGCACCTACTGTGCACTGGCCCTGTGCAGGGGTCACAGCCACGAACCAGACATGGTCCCTGCCACACGGGGCACACACCCCACCCCCAGGCCCCTCAGCAGCCTCTCACTTTCCAAATGTCCTGTTCCTGTGTCTGAGCCCTCCCTCCACCCGCTGCATCAGCCCCAGCTGCTTCTCATCCAAAAAGCCCCCCTCCTCAGTGGTCTCCCTGACCCCCAAACCTCATCTGCCTCATCTGTAAAATGGGGACAAAACCACAAGCTCCTGCGCTTGTGGGCTGTTGTGGACTGAGGAGGTGGGCGCTGGGTCAGGGCCCGCCCCTGCTCCGCATTCGGCAGAGCTCAGCTGTACGATTCCCGCTGTTGTTTACAGCCGTGGCCAACCCCCGGCCCGGCACAGGCAGAACACCTGCTCAGTGATGAGTGTAAGTGGAGCAGCAGGGGCACGCGGGGTGCCCAGCCTCACCTTTCACGATGCTGGAGAAGGTAGCAGAGTGCCGGGACACGAAGACCTTGAGCTGCTCCTCAAGGCTGCAGACGCCAGGGTCAACGTCCCAGGACCGGATGCCTGGAGGAGCGGGGCAGGAAATCAGCTGGGCTCCCCAGCTCCCAGAATGTTTCAATGACTGGCACCTGGCAGGTGGGGTCCACCCCAGCCCGAGACAGCCTGGAGACTCAGAACTGCCCAAGTGCTGGTGATCTCACTGTTGTCTGCATGCAGGAACCCGAAGCGTACGCCGGCGCTTTACAGAGAAGACTCAGGACGGCAGCAAGAAAGCCCCGGCTCCTGACGGTCAGCTTGTCCCCTCCACCCCACCACTGGCCTCACTGCTCCTCCAGCCCCCTCCGTTCCTTTGCACCAGCTGTTCCCACCGCCAGGAGGCCCTTCCCCCAGACCCCCTTCAGGTGCCGAGACCGGCCTCCACTCAGTCCGTTGCATCCTTCCGCGCATTCCTGCACCACGCGAGCTTAAAACTTGTGGCATCTCCTCACTCGCGCTGGGTCCACCGCCCGCCTGGGTCCCCACCCTAGCCCTATGCCCTGCGGGGCAACATCCCCCAAGCAGGTGAACCGAAGGTGTGCTGCCACCAGGTGATTTTACAGGCGCTGGACCGCAGGCCCCGCCCATCTGCGACGGGGGACGAAGGCTCTCCGCCCGCGGTGCGCGTGCCCCACGCCCGCCAGGCCCACCGCGCCTGGCCGCTGCAGGTGGACCTCGCAAGTGCACCTGTGACTCACCACCTCGGGCGCCAGATCCCCGGGCAGGCCGCGCCCGCCCACACCCGATTAGCCGCTCCTCCAGAGGAACGGAAAGTGGGCCCCGGGGCTGCAGGCCGGCCTCCCCAGCCCTGCTCCTCCCTCCCGCAGGTCCAGGCTGCCAGAACCCGAGGATTTCGAGGCGACCCCCGCCTTCCCGCGGCGGGCCCGGCGGGCGGGAAGCGGAGGCGTCGCCCGTGTTGCCCTAGCGCGCGGGTCCCAAAGCCGGGCCCGGGGCCCTCCCCGGCCGGCCGCCAGTGGAGCCGAGCAGCCCGCCCGAGCCCCCCCCCGGCCCCGGCCCCGGCCGGCCCGACCTCGCTCGAGCTCCTCCAGCACGTAGGCCAGCAGCCCCGGGCACCCGCACTCGCCGCCCACCACCAGCAGCAGCGAGCTCGGGGGCCCCGCCACCCCGCGACCCACAGCCGCCGCCATCTTCGCGCGCCGAGCACCGCCCGCGGGCCCCGCCCCTTAAAGGGCCGGACCGGAAGGGCTGAGGACCCCGCCCGGAAGCCCCTCCTCGCCCTCCTCTGCCCCCTGCCGGCTCCTGTGAGCTCTTGGGAACTGGGGACGCGGGCGCCGAAGCGATTGGGGGACTGTTGAGTCTCTGCTTTGGGCCCCTCTTCCAAATGACCATTCATTCCTTCAACAAGCTTGACCGCACGCCTACCACGAGCCAATCACAATCCCTGCCCACATCCATCACAGTGGGGCAATCAGAGCCAGGCCCAGGTGCTCCCAGCCCCCTAGGTCAGGGCTTGAACAGAGAAAAGAAAGGTATCTTGCAGCTAGGGGTTTGAGGGATGTGTAGGAGTTTGCCAGGTGTGGGTGGTGGGGCAAGAGTGTGTGAGGCAGAAGTTAGAGCACGTGCAAAATTTTACAGATAGGAAAGTACATGTGTGTTTGGGACACATCCTGGAGCACTCTGGGCCTAGAGCAAGGCAACACACTTATTGTGCACCTACTGTGTGCCAGGCATTTTACTCCATTAGCTCATTGAATACATGCACAAACCTATGAAGTAGGCACTGTTATTACAGTCATTTCAAAGGAATGGAGATGAAACTAAGGTTTGATGAGATGAAGTCACCAGGCCCACAAGTGGTAGAGCAGAGATTCAAACCCATGAAACTGAGAACAAAGTAGTTAAAAAATCTTCCCTGGGCTAGAAGAAAAGAAAAAAAATTTGAGATAAGCTTTGCTAACTACAGCTGTGCATACTCAGCATAATCAACTGTTGTTCAAAACCATCCAGGTCTTTCTGTGCCTCCTTAGTATCTGAGTGAGCTGTCTTTCCCAGACAAAGTCCAGAGTCAAGAAGAAAATGGAGGTTTAGCCTCGCAAGGCCCAACGCAGGCCAAGGATGAACAGTAGCCGGAGAAGTCCAGATGGTCAAGGAAAAAAGAGACTCAGTCTTCAAGAACAAACCCAGTCTGAAGATGCCAGCCAGCAAGGCATACACTCCCTCCCTCCCTAAAACCCCAGCACGTGCTCCTTCTCCCCCACCTACAACCCCAGATACAAACTCCTACCTTTTTCCCTTTGAGGAGGTGAACTTGAGTTTTAACTCCCATCTCCTCTCCTATCTCCTCATCTGGCTGCCTTTTGATAATAAAATTCTTTCCCTGCCACAAGCCTGATGTTTGGGTTAATTGGCCTTCCTGTACATCAGGTAACGAACCTGTGTTTGTAGTCAACAACACCCAGGTGGGTCTGATTTCAGATCCAGCCTGTGGCAGGGACTGACTGCCTGGCCCACATGGGTACCCTTCCCTCCGCAAACAATCTCATCCAGCCCTTTTACCCATGGCACCCACTACTTGAAAAATCATGTTGCATCAAACTTTTTGACAGTTGCCCATGCCCAAGAAGGACTGGGCTGTCTCCCATGAGAGTGAGCTCCCCGTCTCTGGAGGTATACAAAGGAAATCAAGACAGAAATGAAAAGGTCTGAAGAAAGATCAGCCTCCCCTACTCTTCATTATCTGGTTTGTTCAAGCCCAGCTTCCTCCCTGGTCACTGTGTAACAGTCGCTGGCCACGTGCTGTCTAAGGCTCCGGCTCTCCACTTCCGCTCTTTCTTTGGCACTGGCATCCTTCCTCTACCCTGGCCCCTCCCCCTTGGCTCCCTTCCCTGTGTCCTGGCTGCCTATGATCTCATCTATCCCTGCTCTGAGCAGTAATGACAGGGGCTCATTCTCCCCCACCAGGATGGGAGCTTGTTGAAGGCCAGACCCAGCTGAGGCCTCTCTGGGGCCCTGGCCTTTTGCAGGACAAGGCTGGGCATCTGGGAAGTGCATGATAAAGACTCCTAGAATGGGGGTGGAAAGCTCATTTGTCCACTATTCATTCATTCATTTATTCCTTCATGTGTATTTAATGATTGGGTTGGGACTTGAACCCAGGACCTTCCGAATGAAGTCCATGATCTTCCTCTGCCCAAAGCTGTGAGTTATGATTGTTGGTATTCATTCCAGTTGGTCTTATAGGGCCCTGGGGTGTCAAGATGTGTCTCCACCAGGAGGTCCGATTGGGGAGAAGGGTCCCTACTTAGGCTTCTGGGGGCCAATGTTCTGAGCGTTCTGGAGGCCTGAGGCTTTCCTGTCCCATAGTGTCCCCCAGGCTGGGGTCCCTGGTGTGGGGAGTGTGGAGAGCATCTCCCCAGAGATGAAGAAGATCTAGAGACCATTTCTGAAATCCCAGGCACCAGACTCAGGTCGCTGCCCTCCGGCCTTTGTCCACACCCAACTCCATGCCTGTTTCAAGGGTGACAGTCCCCAGAGGGGTCAGGCAATGGCATTTGTGGAGAAAATGGAACCCTCGGCCTTCAGGACTGCCAAATGCTCTCATCGTCTTTCCCTGGTAATTATTTTCTCTTTTCAATGTTTTTGTTGAGGTTTGACATGGGCATGGTCAAGTTCACAAACGTCAGGTGTGAAGGTTGATGAGGGTGATGACCCTCGGGTCAGGATCTAGGACATTCCTAGCCCCTCGCAGTTCTTGGACCCTCCAGTTGAGTCTCCCCTCCCGCAAGGCAACCACCACCCTGACCTCTGTCACTACAGGCGAGTTTTTGTCTGGTTTTGAACTTCATATAAATGGGATCACACAGGTGTCCACTCCCACATCTCGCTTCTCTTGCTTCTCGTGTTGTGGTCAAGGGCAGACGTTTGCTCCTCTTCATGGCTGTGTAGTATTCCTGGGTACCACTTCTTCTTTTTATATTGTGGTAAAATACGTATAATATGTAACATCATTTTAACCATTTCAAAGTGTATGTCAGTGACATTTAGTACATTCACAACGCCGTGCAGCCCCCTCACTAATATCTAGTTCCAGAACACTTCCATCCCCTTAAAAGGAGACCCCATGCCCATGAGCAGTCACTCCCCATCCTCCCTCCCTCCAGCCCCTGGCAGCCACTAATCTATTTTCTGTCCCTGTGGATTTGCCTGTTCCAGACATTCCATACACTATGTGGCCATTTCTGTCTGGCTTCCTCCACTCAGCATAACGTGTTCCAGGCTCGTCCACGTTGTCAGATATGGGCACTTCTTTCCTTTGTGTGCGTGGAGCACATCGTGTTCGGCCGGTCGTCCGTCAGCAGACGTCTGGGCTGTTTCCCGCTCGTCGCTGCTGTGAACATCAATGCACAAGTTTTGTTGGGTGCTAGCTTTCAGGTGTCTTGGGTCTCTACAGAGGAGTGGAGTTGCCGGGTGGTGTGGTAACTCTATGTTTAGCTTCTTGAGGAACTGCCAGACTCTGTTCCACAGCAGCTGCACCATCTTACATTGCCGCTGGCAGTGAGTGAGGGTTCCAATATCCCACATCCTTGCAAACTTTTTGGCTTTTTTTCTTATTATAACCACTGGGTACCAATTTTTCTTTATTTGTTCATTTCACCTGTTGGCATATACGTGGGTTGTTCCTGTTTTCGGCTCTCCTGGATAAAGCTGTTTGGAGCCTTTCTGTACATGTCTTTTGATCAATACACCCCTTTCTCCCCCAGTAAATGCCTAGGGGTGGAATGGCTGCGTCATGGGCTAAGGCTGTTTTCCCAGCGGCTTCAGAGAGAGGCCGTGCCACCCCATGTCCTCAGCAACACTTAAGTTTCAGCCGTTTTATTTATTTATATTTTTAATAATTTTATTTATTTATTTTTCCCCCCAAAGCCCCAGCAGATAGTTGTATGTCATAGTTGCACATCCTTCTAGTTGCTGTACGTGGGACGCCGCCTCAGCATGGCCGGAGAAGCGGTGTGTCGGTGCGCACCCGGGATCCGAACCCAGGCCGCTAGTAGCGGAGCGTGTGCACTTAACCGCTAAGCCATGGAGCTGGCCCTCAGCCATTTTAGTATTTGCCTTTTGGGGGCCGGCCCCATGGCCTAATGCTCTCCGCTTCAGCGGCCTGGGTTCAGATCCCTGGCACAGACCTACACCACTCATTGCAAGCCATGCTGTGGTGGTGACCCACATACAAAATAGAGGAAGACTGGCACAGACGTTAGCTCAGGACTAATCTTCCTCAGCAAAAGAAAGAAAATATTTGCCTTTTCTCCCTCCTTCTCCCGCCCAGCTCACCAACCCTGTTCATCAATATCCCTGAAGCACGTGTGTTAACAGCACTCTTGCTCTGGGTGCTGGGAAGGGAGCAAGGCTGCTGGTGCTGGGTTTGAATCACTCCCCGTCTGGGATGGGACGGAGCCTGAGGTCCCCGAGGGCCATATGCTTTATGTGGTAGTTCCTTTCATCCTTGCAACCTCTTGGGGGCACAGGCTCTGAGTAAAGACATTTAATAAATGGGAAAGTGAGGTTCGGAGAGGTCAAGGGACAGATTCAGTGTCCGGTACCCGTGGGCATCTGACTCCAGGCCCTGCCACAGGTGCTCCTTCCTTCAGTCCTTTGTCCATTCGTCCATCCAGTAAACACTTCCTGACAACTTTCTCGTGCTGGGCGCTGCTGAGATCCTGAGACGTCTCAGTCCTGGTCCCCAAGGAGACCCCAGTCTAGAGGAGGAAGAGCTGGCCACAGATGTCCCCCAGCCCTGTGGACTCAGGGCTGGACTAGAGGGTGAGACCTGGACCTGTCTTGGGAGTGAGGGCTCTGTCTTGGGACACAGGAAAGGTGTCCTGGAAAAAGGGACATTGGAGCTGGGCTTTTGAAGAGTGCACAGGAGCTCATTAGGCAGATGACACATTCATTAACTCGACAAATACCCCCCAGCCAAATCCTCTGTGCCAACCTCACCCGAACCTGGTCCCAAGGAGTCCCCAGGCTGGGGGAGACAGAACCAGACACGGATTCCCCAAGGGGTCATGGATGGGCTGGAAGGAGACGTGGGCGCCAGAGGCACCCCAGCGGGAGGAACATGGGGGGTCTTCAGGGGGGCAGGCAGGGGTCTCGTGGGAGGAGGCTGTGGCTCCAATTCGCTCCACCAGAGCAGGAGGTGGTGCTGAATGTTTTTGCTTTGAAATATATTGTTTGGGTTAAATGAGGCCTCAAAGAGATGCTTGGACCTGCTCCGAGCCACCTCCCAGCAGACGAGCCTGTTTCCCTAGGTGAGATATATGGGAGAAAGAACACACAGCCCCTTCCCCATAGGCCTGGTGGTGTGGTAGTGACAGAGGAGGACTTCAGTCTGTGGCCTGTGGATGGAGGTCCATGCATTTGAGACAAGCAGGGACCTGTGAATGGAACAGGGGTGTCCCAACCAGATCTGGAGGGATCTAGGAGGACTTCCCAGGGGAAGCAGCACTTGAGTCAGGACTTGAGGGAGGAGGAGGAATTGAGCACAAGGGTAGGACAGCAAGAGGAGGAGGACGTGAAGGAGGAGCATCTCTGGTGGGGAGCAGGGACAGCATGCGGAAAGGCCCTGGGGCCCCAACAGGCTGCATGTGTTCAAAGACTACAAGAAGACCACAGAGTGGCTGGATGGTGTGTCAGCAAGAGGCAGGGAGATGAGGCCAGGGGGCTTGCGGGGGTTTGGGCCATGCAGAGCCTTCTGGGCACGGGAAGAGATGTGGGTTTCACTCTGAGGGCCGAGTGGAGCAGAGGGGACATGGAAAGTGAACTGTAAAAACGACAGTGAGCTGGTTCCAAGCATTTCACAAGATTAACACGTCACTATCCATCCTATTGTGCAGGTGGGGAAACTGAGGACTAGAGAGGGTAAGTCGCGTGCCCGGGATCACACAGACAGCACTTGGCAAACCCAGAATTTGAACCCAGATGCCCTCAGTTTTAGGGCCTGGGCTCTTAAACGCCATGGTATGGGGCAAGAAGGAGGGAGGGGGATGGGAGTAGCCTGGCCAGGGTGGGCGCCCGCTTGCAGTCAGTTCATTCTATAAACTCTCTAGGAGTCGGTGCCGGGGGTGAGGGGAGGGAGGCTGTATTTCGATTGTTTATAGTCCAGTCCTCTCCGGAGGCCCTCAGCCCCTCCCGCAATCCCCCAGTTAGTGCAAAGACGCCCCCAGAAATGGCGATTCCCTCCTCTCTCCCCCCACCAGCTCAGGGTCCGGCCAAGCTCCACCCCACGGGGGATTGGATGAGACAGTGCCACGGAGACCCAACAGAGGCCTGGGACACGAGTTCCCGCCCCTTCCTCTCCCTCTCCCCGGCTCCCCAACCCCGCCTCAGGGCAGGCCCTGGATAGAGATTTCCTGCCCTCAGTAACTGCTAGCTCGGTGCTCTCAGGAGGGCCGAGGGCTCCCAAATCTTTGATACCAGATTCATTCATTTAATTTGTCCATCGACATCCATTTCTTGATCACCTACTGTACACCAGGTAATGGGGAGACAATGTTTTCTGAGGCCCTGTCCTCGCTTCTAAGGAGCTTGCTGCCTGATTGGGAGACAGACAAAACTGGTATGATGAGAGGGACACGGGGTGCCAAGGGCCCAAAGTGGGGTCTCCACCCGGGCTTGGGGGTCAGAGAAGGGGACATTTGAGCTGAGAGCCGGAGAGAAAGCAGCTTATCCAGGAGAAGAGAGAGGAAAGGGTGTTCCTGGCGGTGGGAACAGCGCGTGCAAAGGCCAGCAGGCGAGGTGTGTCGGAGGAATTAGAGACATCCCCGGAGACCCAGTGTGGAGGAGGATTCGAGAGGCGACGGGGAGGCTGGAGGGCCAATCGCGGCGCAAGAAGGGCCTTGTGGGCGGAGCTTCCGAGGTGCGCCCTCTCATTGGCCGCCACTGTTCTTTGAAAGGCTGGCGTAGCGGTCACACCCGCCCTGATCCAATCAGCGGCGGTCACAGGGGCGTGGCCAGGGGCGGAGCTGCATCCTGTCTTGGGCATCCAGGTTCAGAGGCGGAGGCGACCTGCATGGGTGGCTCGCAGTTCTAGGGGCGAGGGGAGGGCGGAGAGGGGGAAGTTATGGATCCCGACCTGGTTTTCCACGCCGGTCCAGGTGTGGACTCCCAGGCAGCGCCGTGTTCCGACAACCAGATCCAAATCAAGTCAAACGGTCACTATTGTACCCGCATCTCCCATCCCACTAGGGTCCCGGCCGTGAAACATAATGTTGAGGACAACACAGGGGTCAAGGGCGCAGATCCCAAGCCCAGTGGGGTTCAAATCCCAGCTGTGTCCCTCCCAAGGTGTGCGACCTCGTCGTGCCTCAGTTTCCCCATCGCTTGAACCCGTGCAGTAACAGCCTCCACCTAGTAGGATCACTGTGGGAATTAAACGAGTTAAAACACTCGGAACAAGATGCAGCCCCGGCGCCTGCTAAACGCTTACCCGGTTATTCTTGTAATTTATCATTTTGCTTTGGAAATCGACCGGCCTCAGGTAGCTCTCTTGAGTAGACAGCTGACCGCGTTTTGGCTGGGTCTTCCCAAAAAGAGCATATCTAGCCCCAGGCCTGTTTTCAGATGCACCGACTTTAAGCCCAGTAAAGCTGCCTCCTGCTCTTGAGCATAATGAAACACCAGTTCACAGGGACTGTGCGTTCACCTTTTGCATTCTGGAGCCAAAGTGTGTATGTATCTGGGTCTCAGACATTTCACAGGACCCTGGAGTGCTTGGGACCCCAGGACCCGAGGGGCTGAGGCAGCCCTGCATGACATGCCTTAGTGGTAGTCCTAGAGGCATGAGAGGCTGAAGCCCTGGGTTCAAGCCCAGCTGTGCCTCGCACTGCCTGCGCAGTTTGGGCAAATGCCTTGGCGTCTCTGATCTGCCGTTTTCTCGCCTGTCAAAGGTGACAGCATTGGCGTCCGGCTTGGAGTGTTCCCAGCCCGGGACTCCCCCTAGTCTGGTGAGGTCCAGGGGTCTTCAGCCAGTCTGGAGTGGGGAAGCAGAACTCGGAGGGGTGGCATGAATGAAGGGGCAGCCCTGAGCTGGGGCGCTTTGAGGGGCTTGGCTAGGGGCAGTGGTGGCAGCAGTGGCCTGGAGGCTGGAGAGGGCAGAGTCTTGGGGTTCCCGCTGGCCCCTCCCCTGAGCTGGACCCAGGCCCAACGGTGGACGAGTCTCACACGCTCCTGGAATTCTCATGTCAGATGTAGCACCACTCTGGCTCCCAGCGCCACTCCTTTGTGCCTCAGTTTCCTCAGCTGTAAAATGGAAATGACGATACACACCTGGGGAGATGGTGCATAAGTAAGGTTCACAAGAAGAGCTCAATAATATTGAGAGAGAGCTCTTGCTTTTTTGTTTTTTAAAACTACCATTTTAGGGGATTTGGGAGAATGAGAGCCAGTAGAGTATAGTGGTTAAGAGCCACCGCTGAGCTACCTGGGTTCGAATCCCAGCTCTGATACTTGCCTGCTGTGTGACCCTGGGTGCCTGACTTAATGTTTTCATTCTCAGCTTCCCTATCTGTAAAAGCCATTAGGGGGATTAAAGAAGCTCACATTTGTCAAGTTCTGCGCAGCGCCTGGAACGCTGCATGCCCTTGTTAAATAAATGAACTTCCCTCCAGAGAGTCCCTGGCTCCAGGCTGCCCCCAAGCCCTGGGATCGCCCATTGGCCTGGTGCTACCCCTGCTGGTCACTCTGGGGACTTTGGGCTGAGTCCCCGCCTCTGTCCCAGAGCCCCGCCCCCCACTTTGTCTGGACCTATCCCATTCCCTTTGCCCCCTTGTATGTCCCGCCTCACCTCATCCTCTTGACCAATTGCTCTCTTTCATTATCCGCCCTCCCCAGGCTAATCCAATCCGATCGCTTTCTCCAATTAGTTCTGCTTTACAGCCTGCGGGTGAGGACCCGGAACTTGCAAGGGGTCAGCACTGCCTTGGTACCATTAGTTCTCTAGGAAACAATTATGTTTTTATCCCCATTTTGTAGGTGCTAAACCAAGATTGCCCTCATCGATCTCTCTTTGTCACCGCTGGCATGAGGACCATAATTTGGTCCATGAGGAGGTTCAGCCTCAGAGCGTTTGCACTCATCATGCCCTCTGCCAGTGTAAGTGAACATAAGGGAGGCCATGTTGTAAGTGAACATAAGGGAGGCCATCTTGTTACACTAAATGACCCTTTCTTAGTTGAAACCTTTCCAGCATGTGGTCATTATAATTGCTGCACGCTCTCGTGGCTCCTTGACCCTGTGCACCTGCTCCTGCTGGGGTACTCCGGTAGCTTTGTTCTTAACAGTTTTAATGAATTTCCCAGAGAATAAGGAGGCCTCCAGAAAGAACACTGTAGAATATTCATCGTCGTGGACAGAAGAAAAGAACAGTGACGGATCCTAGAGTCCGTCACGTACATTTCTGAACCCCTTCCTCACTGCCCATCTTCCCTATAGAACTGCCTCAAGATTCTGTAATCCTTGAAGATGGGTTCTTGAGAGATTAGTCACTCGTCTTCCGATTTGCAGGCTAATCTAATCTGATTAAACCTCCTTTCTCACTCCCTAATTCATTGTGCTCAATTGGTTCAGATGGCGGTTAGCAGAGCGAGCCCATTGCTCGGGTATCACCAGGAATGCCCTTGCTCCACTTCCCATAGTGCTTAATGAGCCCTCCTCGCTCTCCAGCTTCCCCTCAACATCCCAGTCAGAGCATCCTTCCCCCCAAGTCCCTCTCCCTTCCTTTGTCCCAGCCCTGACTTTAGAGATGGGGTTCTGTTGCCCCACACCTGCCTCCTAGACTCCAAGTAGGACCCCCAACCTTGGGCATGGCATGGGCATGGGTATGGATCCAGGCTGTGTTCATTGAATGAATGAATGATTACAGGAACACCTGTGTTGCAGAAACGGCCTATTCTGAGAATTGGGCCAACCTCACTTCACATCCCAGCCCTGCCCCTCCAAACTCTCAGGAACTCAGTCTTCCCATCTACAAAGTGAGCACAATATCATGCCCTCCTTGGGTTTCAAAGGATTAAGGGAAATAGTGTATGTCTGGCACCCAGCACATTGCCAAGCACACAGTAGGCCTTCAGGAACCGCGTGAGCACTCTTCCCCTCTCCAATTCTAATAACCTTGATCACAGGACTCATATCCTACTTCTCCTTCAGTACTCCCCCCCGACCCTGCCCCAGTACCTGGGGCAAGGCCACTGACAACAGAACTGCAGGGGGAAGAGATGCGAGTGTATGGCAGACCCAGGGGCTCTGAAGTCCATGTTCCCTGCACTGACCATCGCCTGCTGCCCTGATAACAGGGCCTGGACTTGGAGATGGACAAACATGTGGAGGGTGGACCCCTGGGTTTGAAGTCTTAGTTTTGATCCTGGAAGCCAGGTGGCCCTTTACCCTCTGTGTACACTCTGTCCCAAGTGGCCACACCCCATCTCTTATTGATGTCTAACCCATTCGTATTATCAGCCCAACCCCTCCCCAGAGCTTCAGACCCAAATATCCAGCAGCACTGAGTATTCCCACTGGGGGCCTTGTAGGCATCTCAGATTCGGCAAATCCAAAACACGGTTTCTTGCCCTGAGACCTGCCGCTTCTCCAGTGGGCATGGTGGGTGGCTCCCCATCGCCCAGCCGCCCAGGCCCCAGACCCTGGACTCATTCTGGTTTCTTCTCTTTTCTTACCTGTATATCCAGTCCTTCAGCAGGTCCTTTAGGCTCAGGCTCCAGAATGAACCTAAACTCTCCCTGCACCCCCGTGGGCCCCACCATTTCCTGCCTGGATGCTGCCTGGGCCTCCTGCGACCTACACTCCTGCCCTGACCCTCTCTGCTCCCCTGCAGCCTCAGAAGGACTCTTAAAGTCATAAGTCAGATCGTGTCCCTCCTCTGCTCAAAACCCTCCCATGGCTCCCCATCACCCTTCGAGTAAATCCCACACTCCTCCCTGTGGCCAGGAGACCCCACCTGGTCTATACCCCTGCCAACTTGCCCCCCTCCTCCCCCTCCCTCCATCCATCTCTCGCTCCATCGTGTACTGACTCATTCACATTTTTGAAGCACCTACTGTGTGCTGATACACAGGGCACAGGGCAGTCACCCCGCACCAGTGTAGTTGGAGCATCAGAGAGGGGTCTGGGGGTTGGGGGCCATGAATGAGGGCAAGGCCTTAGAGGCCACAAGATGCCCATGGAGCCTCAGGTCCTGCTGGGCCCAGGTCCTGCTCTGAAGGGCTCAGGCCCCATCTTTCCGTCTCGCTCATAGTCTCCCTTTCTCAGTCTCTCTCTCTCTCTCTCTCTCTCTCTCTCTCATACCCCCTAGGCCCCTCGCAGCTCCTGCCCATCTGCCCCCTCTCACTCTGTACCAGCCACACTAGCCTCCTCAGTCTTCCTCCAACACACCAGGCACGGTCCCACTCAGGGCCTTTGTACCTGCTTTGCTGTCTGTGTTGAATGCCTCTCCCCATCTCTCCCCCGCCTGGCTCCCTCTCCTCCTTTTGGTCTCAGCTCATGTCCTGCTTCCTGCAGGAGGCAGTTACCCACTCCTCCACCATTCCTCTCCCTTGTGGGACCCTCCCGGTTTTCCTCCTCATTTTCCTTGATTTCCTCTGTGCATGCTTATTTGTTTGTTTCTAACTTTTGTGCTAGAGACCATGTCACTCGATTTAACCTGGTGACAAGAGTAGTTGCCAACATTCAGATGGTGCCAGCAAATGTTTGCTGAACAGATTGGTTGACATCGGAGTCGTATCTGTCCCCTCCACGGAGCCTCACACAGTGCCAGAGACATCCGATGTACCCACTAAGAATTAGGAATTTACTTGAAGACCAAGCTGAGTGGCCCTGGGTTGAAGCTTCTAGAAGAAGCTCTGCTCATTCCCCATTAAAAAGCTGAGCTCAGCTGATGCTATGGCGGGATAACTTTCTCGTTCAAGCCCAGATGTCTCCATAGCTGCTCTTGACGTGGGGGAAGGGCAAGTGTTGATAAGAGCAGGGTCCCTGCGGATGGTTAGGAGCTCAGACGGCTGGCCGGGAAGGGCATGTGTGCGTTTGGTGGGGGCTCTCCTCGTGTGTGTGGGGGGAGGGTTGTACTTTTCATCAGTTGTGCACCATCTCCCATCATTTCTCTGTCGATGATTTCTCTGTGGATTTCATAGGATGGTGAAGAGAGAGCGAGACGTCAGAAGCCAAGAGAGAAGAGAGATGGAAAGACAGAGAGAGAGAGAGACTGAGAGAGTTTGCAAAAGACACAAATGTAGATGCATAATGAGGAGAACCAGGAGAAGAGGGAGCTGCCGAGAGGAGAGGGCAGGAGAAAGATGGAGGCAGCATAGCATAATTAAATGGAGAGATGAGATGGCTCAAATAAATAGCTTTGGAATGAGCAGAGCTATCGGTGGGAGCAAAATGGGGCACCGGGGCTTAAACACTAACTGGATCTAAGCGATCAGTTTATCAAGGGCTTTGGTGGAAGAAGACAGAGAGGTGTGGGTCTCTGTCTCTGAGAGAGATGAGGTGTGGGTCTCTGTCTCTGAGAGAGAGAGGTGTGGGTGTCTGTCTCTGAGAGAGATGAGGTGTGGGTGTCTGTCTCTTAGAGAGAGAGGTGTGGGTCTCTGTCTCTTAGAGACAGAGAATAGGAGAGACCAATGCACATCAAACATATTGAGAGAATGTAACTCACATGAACAGATCAAAGATGAAAAGTTATATAGGCTTCCCACTGGTGCAGGAAATGCATTTGCTAAAATTCACCACCCATGTGTGATAAAAGATAAAAGATCCTAGCAAACTGGAAATGAAAGCAGACCTGTTTAACTTGATTTTCTATTAAAAACCTGAAGCAGGGCCGGCCCCGTGGTTTAGTGGTTTAGTGCGTGTGCTCTGCTGCTGGCGGCCCGGGGTTCGGATCCCGGGCGCGCACCGACGCACTGCTTCTCCAGCCATGCTGAGGCCACGTCCCACATACAGCAACTAGAAGGATGTGCAGCTATGACATGCAGTTATCTACTGGGGCTTTGGGGGAAAAAAAAAGGAGGAGGATTGGCAATAGATGTCAGCTCAGAGCCAGTCTTCCTCAGCAAAAAAGAGGAGGATTCAGCAGGATGTTAGCTCAGGGCTGATCTTCCTCCCAAAAAAAAAAAAAAAACAAACCTAAAGCAGATATCATATTTAATGGTGAATATTGAAATGTTCTCTTTAAGATGGTGAACAAGGCAAGGATGCCTGTTATTATGGTGTCTGAGACTGTATTGAAGGCCCTGGCCTGTGCAGTAAGGCAGGAAAAAGAAATGAAAGGTCCAAGGACTGGAAAGGAAGAAAGTGTCTTTATTTGCAGATGACATCATTGTATACAATGAAAACCCCAAAGAATCTGCAGATATAATTACTGGATTTACAAATGGTCAAGAAAACTCGTTAGATGCTAGAGCCAATTACATTCTATGCTCCTGCAACTAACAGGTAAAATAAATGTAATCTTAAAACAGGCCATTTATCTGTAGCATCAAATGTACAAAGCACCTATAAATAAATGTAAAACAGAAAGATGTGCAAGGTTTTTATGGAGAAAGTTGTGAGCTTTATTGAAAGATAAGTAAATGGGAAGAGGCATTGTATTTGACCTTTGGAAGAGTCAATGTCACAGAAGATGCTGATTCTCCCTATTTGGTTTATAAATTCAATGAAATTCCAATCAAAGTCCCAACCAGTTTTCTCCATGCAACCCAACAAGCTGAGAAAAATGCAAAGAATAACCCAGATGCTCCTGAAGAAGGAGAACAAGATGGGGTGACTGGCATTATTGGCAGACATCGAAGGTAAAGCTCCATCACGGGGATAAATGTCCCCGGCACGGGAAAGAGCCAGAGCAGACCCTGGGGGCAGACACCCTGCAGCATCGTGTACATTCTGGTTGATCTGAGCCCGTTATTAAGTCCACACAGGTACGAAAACCTGCTTTGTGACAGTTTCATTAAAGGGTATTGGAATAATTGATTGTCCACATGGAAAATATGCAATTGGCCCTTATCTCACTCCACACTCCCAAATCAGTTCCAAGAGGGGCCAAGATTTGACTGTAAATGACAAAAATATAAAACTGTAGCAGATGCTATGAGCATGTCTTTATGATGCTGGCGCAGGGAAGAATTCCTTACACAAGACACAGTGTGTGTCCATCACAAGAAAAAAAATTGTGTAACTATGTATGATGATGGATGTCAACTAGACTTATGTGGTGATCATTACACAATATATACAAATATTGAATCATTATGTTGTACATGTGAAACTAATATAATGCTGTATGTCAATTATATCTCAATTTAAAAAAAGACACTGTACATACTGCAAAGGAAAAGATTGACCAAGTTGAAGAATTTTAAATTAAATCCCCAGTGGCAGAAAGTAGATTAGTGGTGGCCAGGGGCTGGGGGAGGGGGATAGGGAGTGACTGTTAATGGGTGCTAGGTCTCCTTTTGGGGTGATGGAATGTTCTGGAACTACATAGAGGTGGTGGTTGCACAACATTGTGAATGTACTAAGTGCCACTGAATTGTTCACTTTAAATGGTTAAAATGGTATATTTTGTTATGTGTATTATATGGCAGTAAAAAAAGGAATTTAAAATTAAGAGCTTCCTAGGGGCTGGCCCAGTGGCGTAGCAGTTTGGTTGGCGTGCTCCGCTTTGGTGGCCGGGCGTTCACAGGTTCAGATCCCGGGCGCAGACCAACGCACCGCTTGTCAAGCCATGCTGTGGTGGCGTCCCACATAAAGTAGAGGAAGATGGGCACAGATGTTAGCCCAGGGCCAATCTTCCTCAGCAAAAAGAGGAGGATTGGCAACAGATGTTAGCTCAGGGCTGATATTCCTCACAAAAAAAAAAAAAAAGAGAGCTTCCTAAATACTCTGCTCCAGGAAGTGGAGCATAATTCCCTCCCCTTGACGGTGGGCTGGACTTAGTGATTTGCTGACAAAGAACAGAGTAGGGAAAGGGAAAAATAATAACTTGACAGTGGATAAACTTGGTAGACAGCACCTTACCCAGGTGATCAAAGTTAACGCCCCCTGTGATGTCATGTGGGCAACAGGGACCTCTGATGTGATATGACCGGAAGGGAACCCCATCTCTGTGATATTCCCCCCAAACCCCAGAACCCCAGTCTAATAATGAGAAAACAATTAGCTGAACCAGAATCAAGGGACTGTCTACAAATACCTGACCAGTACTCTTGAAAAGCATCAAGGTCATGACAAACAGGAAAGGCCTTACTCACAGATAGGAAGCGACCAAGGAGATAAGATGGCTAACTGCGATGTGGGATCCTGAGCTAGATCCTGGAAGGGGGAGAACATTGGTGGAAAGGCTAGTGAGATATGCAGTCTGCAATTCCGTTACTAAGGTGTCAGTGTCTGGGTTTTCATTTTGACATGTAACCACACACAAGATGTTAACATTAGGGAAGCTGGGTGAGGGGTATAGAGGAACTCTCTGTCCCTGTCACAGCTCTGTACCTCTGCAACTTTTCTGTATGTCGAAAATTTTCCCCAAATAAAAAGTTTATTTAAAAAAATAAGAGCCTCCATTCAGAAAAGGACACCATAAATAGAATCAAAACAAGCCACAAAACTGGAGATTTTTACAACACACGAAACCAACAAAGGATTCATATCTAACATGGATGAAGAACTACGAATCCATTAGGAAAAGACAGTCAAATTTTAAAAAATGAATAAAAGACTTGAACAGGCATTTCACCCTATGAAGAAATCAATAATCACATAAAAAGTTCCACCTCATGAACAATCAGAGAGCAAATCAAAACCAAAATGTGGCACTGTTTCACCCCTCCACTTTGGCACAAATCAAAAACCTGGACAATTCAAAGTGTTGGCAAGGCTGTGGAACAAAGGAGCTCTTATGTGGTGCTGGACACTGTGAACTGCTGGAACCACACGGAAACTATACATATATGTGTATATTTACACATATATGGAGGAGGACTGGCTCAATGAGCAGTGTAGGTCCAAGCCCAGGATCCGAACCTGCAAACCCCCGGTCGCTGAAGTGGAGCACTCTGAACTTAACCACTGTGCCACCGGGATGGCCCCGAAAAACAATTTGGTGTTATCTTGTGTGGCTGAGCAGGTGGCTGCCCTATGATCCAGCCATCCTTACCTGTGTGCACCAGCCTGCACTTCTGAGAATGGTCATAAAAGCTTCATTTGTGATAAACTCAAAGTGTAAACAATCTTAAGGTCCACCAACTGGAGAACAGATAAATAATCACTGGTGTACTCATTCAGAGGAATACTATACAGCAGTGAAAAATGCATATATTACAGCTGCCCACAGAAACTCAGATGAATATCAGCAGAATCATGTTGAGCAAACAAAA
This sequence comes from Diceros bicornis minor, assembly GCF_020826845.1. NCBI lineage: Eukaryota > Metazoa > Chordata > Mammalia > Perissodactyla > Rhinocerotidae > Diceros > Diceros bicornis. The sequence goes on along the minus strand of NC_080759.1, from coordinate 5,544,779 downwards.
CAGGTCAGTAAAGAATGTGAACATTTTATTTTACTCACATAAAGTTCAAAAACACAAAAAACCAAACCATGTATTGTTTGCTGATAAATAATATGGGGTAAAACTCTAAGGAAAATTAAGGGATTAAAAAACACAATCTGGGGTAGCTCTTCTTTCTGAGGGGAGGGACAAAGAGATAGGGGAGAGGCCCACGGGTTTCTGCTGCAACGGTGATGTTCTTTATTCAAGCCTGTCATTGCTGCTCCTTAGTCCTTACCTATAGCTAGTCGATAAGCAAGAAACACAAAATCAGTGAGAGTTACAACAATGGTTAACATTATTCATTACTATTCCAAGCAATTTCAGGTGTCAACTTACATAATCTCTCCTGTAACTCTGTAAGGCAAGTCCTGTTATCGTCCTCATTCTACAGAGAGGGAAACTGAGGCACAGTGGTCACATGACTTGTCCAAGGTCATGCTGGTGACTAGAAGCAGAACTGGGTTTTGAACACAGGCCTCACTTGCAACTACTCCCTGTACATTCCGTGTTTATGCACCTCCTTCCTGTGTGCTGGGGGCGGCAGCTCTGCAGGGCTCAGCCTCTGGCGCTGCTCTAGGCACTGGAGATACACCGTCCACAGGTTTGCAGGGCGCTGTCCCACATGGCACTGCCCAGCTGGATACGTGGAGAAGGCTCGGAGCAGAGCTGTGTCGGGGGGAGTCGGGGCCAGACCAGAGGAAGGGCTGGGGCCTGGGGGAATCCAGAAGGTAGAGTAAAGGCTCAGTGTGAGAGAGTCAGGGAAGGCTTCCTGGAGCAGGGAATGTTCAAACTGGGCATTGATGGATGAATAGGACTTTGCCAGTTACATAAGGGAGCGAAGGATGGGACCCAGTCTGAGTGTGTGCAAAGATTCACAGGCTGAATGGCTTGGAGAGAGTGAAACAGAGACACAGAGACCTAGAAAGGACGTGGCAGAGACACAGAGAGACTGGACAGAGAGAGGCTCAGAGGGAGACACATGACTGAGAGACCGGGAGACAAAGAGTCAGAGGAACAGAGAGACCCAGGGAGAGAAAGAGACAGAGGAACAGAGGCAAAGAGACAGACGCAGACATAGAGACAGAGGAATAGAGATATCAGGGAGAGCAGAGAGGCAGCAAAGGACTCGAGAGCCGGAGGGCCCGCAGAGCGACTCGAGGAGAGACGAGAACACGCAGAACCAGAAGGGAACGTGCGTGGAGGCTGCTTTCCGTCCCTCCGGGCGGGGAGCGCCCCCCCAGCCTGCGGCGCCCCCGCCCCATCAGGCGTCCCTGGGCTCCGCCCGCCGGCCCCACAGCAGCGCCACGTCAGGAGCTGTCCGCGCCCCGGTGCTGAACCAAGATGGCCGGCGGCGGAGGCCGGGCCCCGGCGTGAGCCGAGCGCGGGCTGCAGCCCCGGCCATGACCCAGCCCAGCGCCCGCTGAGCCCGACCTGACAGAGCCGGCCCGCCGGCGACTCCGGAAACATGTCTCTGCTTTGCGTTGGAGGTAGGAGGCAAGGCTGCGGGGCGGGGTACCGAGGGAATCCGAATTGGGCTCGCGGTCCGTGTGGATGCGGCTGGGCTCCTGAGGGGGTGACCCGAGTACACTCGGCTGGACATTTGAGGCGGTAGCCCTGGTAGACGAGTCAGGGCGCCTGAGGGGGTGATCCGTGTAGACGCAGCTGGGCTCTCAGGGGGTCCTGGTGGCTGCTGCCGGGGGTCGTGTGGGCATGGCTAAACGCGGAGGCCCGTGTGGACGCCAGAAGGGATCTGGGGCTCGATCTGGAAACCGTCTAGACTGGGGCATTTGTGTAGACCAGGTTATTAGCAGGTCTCTGAGGAAGGGGCTGGGCTGGGCTGGGTAGTTCGAATGAATCCTGCAAGGTACTCGGAAGGAGTCCTGTGCTGTGGGTCCTCATGGACGCGGACGGGGCTTGGAATTCAAAGAGGAGTGCCGGGGGAGGGGTCTCCAAGCCGCAAGCGTATACGATTTGGGTAAGGGGGCTTGGCCATCTGGGCAAACGCGAGCTCTAGGAATCCCCCAGCCCTGGGTGTGGAGAGGACTGGCAAGGGGCTGAGGAGACCCCTCCCTACGTCCTGAGAGGGCGGTGATTGGCGGTCTGGGGGCGATTTTCCGGTTAGCTCTTTGACTTCCCGAGTGGGGGCTGGGGGACCCGCCCGAGGCCTACCCTCCCCGCCCCCTCTAGCACGCCGCACCGCGTATCCGGCCTTCTCCGCAGGGAGCCGACCGCTTGGCGGCGCAGTGCCCCCTGCACCCCTCCCGGCCCATCCTCACCTCACCCACTTTGCGCCGAAGGGAGGGGGGAGAGGTGGGGTGGAGCTATTTTGGGGCCAGAACGCCATCTGCACCGAGGCCCACGCCCAGGCCCACGCTCTGCGTTGGGGTGGGGGGAGGGAGAGAGACTCTGGAGGGGCATGACCATGGGGGTGGGCATCACCCCCACCTCTGAGGCTGGGCTGGGGGAGAAGCCAGCCCACCAGGACCCAGGCGTCCCGGGCCCTCCTGCCGAAACGCAGGCTCTGGGAGACCTTGGGCGGCAGGGTGGTGGCGAACAGATAGTTAAGGCTTGTAGCGATCTCAACCTTGGGTTTTAAGGACTAAGGTCCGCCCCTCTCACTCCTACTCCCTTCAAGAAGGCTGGGAGTGGGGGGGTGGGAGGGGAAGAGGTGTGCCCGCCAAGCCTGAGATTTCAAGCTTCGGGAGACCTCAGGCAGCGGGAGTGTGCTGTGTGTGTGTGAGCGACAAAGCTGAACCCCGGGCTCCGCCTGGACCAGGGTGGGCACGCCCCGGAGCCGGGCACCGCCCCCGCCGCCCCTCCCCCTCCTTCCCCTCCCCCTCCGCCTCTCCATTCACAAACCCAGCCCCGCCCGCCCGCTCCTCGCCGCCGCAGCTTTCCGGGTGCAGATCGCGCCGCGCTGGGCCGGCGTGGACGCGGGTGTTCTTAAAGGGATAGGGGCCTCCTTTCCCTGAGCTCATTCCCGACGGGCGGGGCTGGTGGTGGGAGAAGGGCCGGAAAGATCAAATGTCAATTCTTCCAGCCCCTGGCCTATGGAGTTAGGGGAGGAGGGAGGTGGAGGGTTAGACTAGGCCTAAGGGGAGGGGAGGGGAACGTCCAAGCCCCCTATTGGCCTCTCTTTCTCCTCTAAGTTGCCCAGCGCTTGGGGGGTAGCATGGAAGAGGGGGCCAGTGTGGTTGTTCCTGGCTGATTCCTCCACCCCCTGGAAGGTTTGCTCAGTGAGGAGGGGGAATCTCACCCTTAACTCTGACGCAAACAGGAGGCTGGGCTTCGGGGGTGTTGTGAAGGGGGGTGGTAAGAAGGGCAAGGCTTCCAGAAACAGAGGCCTGAGGGAAGAATTGTATTGGATGCCTCTGTGGAACTTGCAGGGAAGGAGTCCCCAGCAGAGTGGAGGGGGTTCCTGAGAGGGAGAGGCTGGAGCTGAGGTGGGGAGTAAAGCCCTGAGGTGTGAGGGGAGCAGTACAATGCTGGCAGAGGCTGAGGGGGAAGCACTGGGAGGGGTGGGGGTGATGCCCAGAGGGGGAGAATGGGAGGGGAGAGGGGAGGGGCAGCAGTGGAGCTAGGCTGGAGGGGGCTTTCCATGGATCTGAGCTCATCCTTGGGGTTGAGGAAATACCTGGCCCCCGAAGCAGGGGCCCACCCACTTTGCCTGTCCCTGCACACACGTGGGCTGGCACATTCATACCCAGACTCGCCCTGTGCAGACAGAAATGCTTAGGATCCACCAAGGCTCCATGAAGACCACGTGCCTGTGACTACACATGCCTGTGGGAACACACACATACACGTATACAGGACGCAGTCTGCCACCACAGATGTGGCTTCTGCAATGCAAGCGTGTGTGTCTGCACGTGCACACACAAGGATGTAACACATGTGTTTGATGTGTTCACGATATCCACGTCACATAAAGATCTGCTCATGCAGGGGCCGGCCCGGTGGCGCAAGCGGTTAAGTGTGCGCCCTCCGCGGCGGCCTGGGGTTCACCGGTTTGGATCCCGGGCACGCACCGATGCACTGCTTGTCAAGCCATGCTGTGGCGGCGTCCCATATAAAGTGGAGGAAGATGGGCACGGATGTTAGCCCAGGGCCAGTCTTCCTCAGGAAAAAAAAAAAAGAGGAGGATTGGCAGATGTTAGCACAGGGCTGATCTCCTCACCAAAAAAAAAAAAAAAAAAAAAAAAAAGATCTGCTCATGCCCTAACTTGCAGGCATGTACCCATGTATACCTGTTAGGGCTCCAAATGCAGAAACACGCATGTGCACAGAAACCCCTGCTGAGGCACGTGTGTGTACACACAACAACACTTGCCTGGACATTTGGAGCAGCCCCTTGGAGCAGGCAAATGGTGATGCACACAGACACATGCTAATGTACATAGTCTCACATGAGCATGTACATGTATGCAAGTAAACAAATACACATGCCATACAACTGCATAGCACACACATATACATACCCCAAAGTGTGTTTCTGCCTAACACATCACCCGCAAGCCCACACATACCATGCCAGCGTGTCCCACACACAGTCACACCCCACTCCCCCGCGCACGTGTGCAGAGCCTTGCCTGCTCTCAGATGGTGCTCATGAGCACATGTCCCTCCACACAGGCACACCCCCATGTCCACACACATGCCTGCCCTGGTAAGAGGAGCAAATACACATGTGAGTGCACACAAAAGCAGGCTCTTGCGTGCGTGCCCTGCAACAACACATGGAAGCCCACCATGTACAGGCCTTCTCTCTTCCCCCACTTGTTTCTTTATCTCGGTGGAGTTCCATTGCTGACCGGCCCCCATCCACTCGCTAGGTCTTGGCAGAGTTCTGAGGCTGCAAATGCCAAGCACCACCTGGTTCCTTCATGAGTTCATTTGTATATTTACTCAGTAAGCATTAGTTGAGCACCTACTATGTGCCAGGCACTGTACCTGACTCTGGGAAGCCTGACCACTCCTGGGCTTATGCTGGTGGGTCAGAGTGGGAGGGGCAAGGAAGGGCTGGGGAGCCAGGGAGGGGCCGTACAGAGCCTTCCCTGTTCCGCACCACCACCACCATTTGCCTGGGTCTCAGAAGATGAGGGGGAGCTAAGCAGAAAGGAGATGGTTGTCTAGGTGGAGGGAAATGTGTGAAAAATCGTGGTGGTGGAGATTCAGTTCTAGACATTTCTATGTGCCTCACAGCATTTTGCCAGGTCACTCAATGTTTTAAAGGCCCCAGAAATATTTGATAAATGGATATTGCATGCAAATTAGTGATTGCATGTGAGAGTGAGTTTGCCCCACAACTAATAATAATATCAACAACAACCCCCACTTATCCTTCATTCTACAGGCACAGTGTTGAGGGCTTTTAGGCTCATTGCTCTCTTTAATTCTCACAGCAACCCATTTTACAGGTGAAAAAAACTGAGGCTCAGAGAGATTCAACAACTTGCCTGGTGCCACAGAGCCAGAGGTGTATCTGCCTGGCTTCACAACCTACTGGGAGTGGGGAGTGAAAGTGGAGCGTCCTCTCACCCCCAGGACCTGGGAGACACCCAAGTCCCTTCCGGGGGCTGAGAATCTGTCCTGGGATCACCTTACTTCATCCACTCAGTAAACAAACATGTCATGATCTCCCCACTCATCATGGCTGTTCCCCTGCTCCTCTCCCCCTTCACAAATCCCTCTGTCCTGACTGCCCCGCTTCTGATACCACTCAGTCAGTGGGGTGTGCATCTGGGTCTTTGGTCTCACCATCCTCATAGGATGCCCTGCAGGGTTGGCTCTGATTCATCTTCAGGGCAGCAATCTTAGCTGCTTCCATAACATGAACCCCACTTTCCTCCCACATACAGTGGACTTCCTCTGTGAGGTTGCAACCACGACATCCTCAGTCCAGCAGGTCCGGATTTGAATCCCTAAATCCACCACTTCCTGGCAAGTCCCATACCCTCTTCATTCCTCAGTGTGTCCATCTCTAGAATGGGCACATGCATAGCACCTACTGCCTAGGTTTGCTGGAACTGTCCAGTGAGATGAGGCACGCAGAGCCGTTGGCACGATGCCTGCTCTGTGGAAAAGTTCAATAAGTGTGAGCCAAAGACAGGAAAAATCAATGATGATGTTTTTATTAATGGGGACTAAAAGCTTTCTGGAAGGAGATCCGTGGGTGTAGAACATTTCCTGGGAGCTCACTGTGTTCTCAAGCCTGAGGAGGGCTCAGTAGTACACAGGGGGCGGAGGGGGGGCGCACAAAAGAGGTGCCAAGTTCACTGGAGGAACACGGGCAGGGACGGAGAGTTCAGCACCGCGGACAGCGCAGGGAAGGCGATTACAGGACCGCGGACAGCGCCTGCGCCTCGGGGTCTGGGTCTCAGGGCAGGGCTGCTGCAGGAGGACATGACGCCATTCCGTCAGTGAACGCTATTTGTGAGCACCTACTATGTGCCAAGCCTAGTTCTAAGTGGTGCTTGGTAGACAACAGAGACAGACACCCCTGTCGAGGAGCTTGGCGTGTTTGTTTCTCACACAGAGGCTTCATGTGGGCTGTGGCTCATTTTGCCCATGGACCGTGAGATGCATCTCCCTCAGACGCAAAGCCCGGGGCCAATGTCTTTATCACAAAGGCATGCCCGCCATCGACATCACATAGGAAACTACCAAGCGTCCTAGAATCTGTGTCTGAATTCTCTATGCTTCCCCCCCTCCCCCTTGTAGTGTCTTCTGACACTCAGTGAGCGTGTCCTGCAGGGGGCTTTCGGACTGCTTCCCTTGATGGCGGGATCCTCTACTCCCCCACCCCCACCCCGGCCTGGCAGGCCACCGGCCAGGTGCTCCCGGATTGGAGCCCACCTCAGTTAGAGTCCAGGGCAGGCCAGGCTAGGGGCGCACTGAGAAACCAACCAAATAATAAAAACGATAGTGACACTAGTCATGTTAAGGGTAATAATAATCGTAGTAATGATAGTGTAATAACGAAGATGCCAATAATGAGAAGATGAAAGGGGAGAGGGAGAAAGAGAAAGGAAGAAGAGGGGAGGCGGAAGGGGAGGAGAGGGAAGTGAAACCGATGAGCCCTACCTCGCCCCATTTCCCGGATGCAGAAACTGAGACCCAGAGCGTGGCGGAGCCTGAGTCCCTGCTCCCGCCTCCACCGGTTCTGCCCTTGCCAGCATCTGCATCTGCCTGTGCAACCATGTTAATCACGCAGCGCTGACGGGGGCCCGGGAACGGCGGAGGCCGCGCAGGCTGCTGACCGGGCGTGACGTGGCGTCTCCTGGCGCCCGTCAGAGAGCCGGCGGTGGGTGCCTCCCCCAGCCGCACTCCCCGCCGTCGCATCGGCCACGCCCTCCGCGCCCACGTTATAAAGAGTCTCGTTATAAATAGCTTCCTGCGTGTGACCAGGAGCTCGCCGGGAGGGGTGGCGCTTCCGCCCCGGTGACCCCGATACTGCAACCCGCCGTGAGCGGGGGAAGGTGGCAGGGCGGGGATGTGATGACGAAGGTGGTGAAGGCGACAGTGACAGGGTTCTGCTTACTGACGGGGAAGAGAGAGGAAGAGAGACTAGGTCCTTTCTCTGAGCCCCATGGGCCCCTCCCTGAGCCCCCTCCTTCCTCCAAGCTCTCTCCTCCCTGGACCCCTCCCCTGAGACCACCTGCCCCTCTGTGCCCTCTCCCTTGTTGCGTCCGCTCCCCCACCCTGAGCCTACTCCGCCCTCAGAGCTCCCTTCTCTTAGTCCCGCCCCTCCTCCCCCATCCCCCATCCCCCATACCCCACGGTGAGCTCCCTACCCCCCTGAGATCTCCTCCCCACTCTGAGCCCCCTTCCCTGATTCCCCACACCTCTCTGGACCCCCTCTCTCACCCTGTGTCTCCCCCTCCTCCCTGTGAGTCCTCGATGATGAACATACCTTGGTCTCCTTACCCTGGACTCCCTGAAGTGTCCTGAGGACCTGAGCCTGGCCTCAGCTGTTAGAGCTAGGGCCCTCCAGCAACCCCCACTGCCGGTGGACCCCAACAAGCCCATTACCCTCTGGCTCACGGAGGCTTAGGGAGGAGGAAAGGGGGTAGACGGAGGGAGTGGGGACCAGAGAGACAGAGATAGAGGGAGAAGGGAAGGAGAGACAGAAAGACAATGACAGAGTGGAGAGAAACAACTGGAAGGAGGGAGACAGGGAGACCCTCCCTCCAGAGGAGAGGATGGAGGACAGTCCTTGGTGGACTGGCTGTCCCTCTCAGCCCTGTCTCTGGTCTGTAAAAAGGGAACGCAGAGCAGGAGCTGCAGGGTGGGGCCCACTCCTCGGATCCCCCCAGGGCCTGGCACCTACCGCCCTCAGGGTCCCCCTTCAACTTTTCTCTCCTACTTCTGCCTCTCGTGTCCGCAGTGTCTCCCCTGCCTGGAAATCTGTGTTTCTCTCTCTTCTGTCTCTCTGTGTCTCTGACTCTCATGTCTTGTTATCCCCTATCCCCCTACTTCTTCCTCCCTCCTTTTCACTTCTCTCCCCATGTTGGTCCCTCTGTGTGTGTGCCTTTCAGCCTCTGTCTGTGTCTCTCCCTCCTGCTGGGCACAGTCCTAAGTGCTCCAGGGGTGAGGGGCTGGGGGGTGAGCTCCCTGTGTGCTGGGTGGGGCTGAGGGTATGAGAAAGGGTCAGTGGGACAGAGGCTGAGCATATGTCCAGAGAGGGGCCTTTGCACAAGTAGTCATGTACCTTGAGTGGGAAAGTGAGGAAGACAGGACATGGTGACAGATTTTGGGTGTGGGGGAAAGAAACAGAGGGGAGAGAGAGAGACAGAGAGACAGAGAGAGAGAGAGAGAGAGAGAGAGAGAGAGAAGGCCAGACCTAGAAAAACAGGGAGAGATAGAGACAGAGATGGAATAAGGCAGAGATGGAAGCCCAGAGAGGGAGGTTCACTTGCCCGCAGTCACACAGCACCATAAGTGGAACTCAGCTCCACCTGACCGCACGCTGAACCCGTGCCCACCTCTCCAGTGCCCAGCCAGGGCTCCATCTGCGTCCCACTTCCCGAATCCAGACCCAAGTGTGAAGGGCGTGATGCCCAGTCCATTTGCATTTACGGGTCTTTTCGGGGGAGGTTGGTGTTGGCATCGTAAGGTGCTTGTTCCCTCTCCTGCTCTGAAACTTTGGGGAGCTCACTCAGTGCTTCTGGGCATCAACCCCACTCACTCCCACACGTGCACATGCACACTGCCTGTCTGTGCTGGGAACAAACAGTATTTACTGACAAGTGTTTAGAGTCCGCCCCCCGCCGCTTCCCCGATGTGATGGGAATTCTCTCATCGTGGGCTCCATTCAGGTGCTTTTTCGAGACAGAAAGTCAAGTGATGGAGGCCGAGATGCCAGCTGGAGATGGGAGGCCGAAGCATTTGCCCAGAAAAAGACCAAACTTGACTCTCAAAAGAGAAAAAAGAACAGAAACACAGTTCTGTTTCTAGGAATTTATCTTTCAACTCACTTGCACACACTCTTCAAGACATACTGAGAAACAAAGCTTCTCAGAGGGCACAGGAGGCTGTCCTTTGTGCAGGAAATGGAATCCCGTGCCTGTGCGCGTGACTGCCGAGGCCCGGGCTGTCTCCCCAGGTCCACAGGGGCTGGTCGTGTGGCCGCGAGGGAGGGTGGGCGCTGGCGTGGAATGAGCCTTATTATTGTATCATCTTTGCCTGCTTTGGATTTTATAAAATGTGCATGTATTGCCTATGCAAATGAAAATATTCATTTGAAAAGGGAAAAGGGAAAGAAATTCGGAGAGCTGGAGAAGAGGGTTCTGTTGGGAGCACGCTTTGGTTGGGGGTTGAGAGGGAATGGTGGAGAGAGACGTTGGGTGCAGCTGCAGGGTGCCAGAGATGTTGACAGTGAAAGTTTAATATCCTGGGAGAAAAGCCAGAGGAGAATTTCTTTGAATCACCCGGGGCTGTGGGGTTATGTGAAACCTGAGAAACTGGACCGCAGGGGCCCTGAAATCTACTCGGGTTACGCTTTTCACAGGCGCGTTGGGCTAGACAAGCTCTAACCACCTCCCAGCCAGTTCTGGGATGTCTCTACGTGCACGATGGAGCCAGCTCTCTGGGCTGTTCTGTTCCACCTCGCCAGTCGCCTTTGAGCACTGGACCCCAAACCCTGGGAGCATTTGGTATGACAGAATGAGCTGGACAATTAGAGGAGAAGTCTCTCTAGCTTGACAGGGGAGTGGGGCCGTTGGAGCTTGTCCTTCTCTTCTCTGCTCCCCTCTCCTCTTCCCCAACTCCCCTCCTCCCTCTGTGCAATCCTGGAGGGCTTCCTGTGGGAGGCCTCTCCTGCCACCTGCACAGCTCCTTCTTTTGAATCTTGTTCAATTGTGGGTAAAGGCACAGCTCAGGGTGGTGGGGGGAGCTTAGGGAGTGGGGAGTCTGATGGGGAGGCGGAGGGGCAGGGACTGCTCCCAGGGTCCAAATCCCCTTCCGCCCCTAGATCTGCCTGTGCGCACCCGTCTGACTCTTCTCTCTCCCCCTCTCATCCCTGCCTCCTTCCTCTCCTTGTTGTTCCTCCTCTCCTGGTCTCTTTTCTCTGTCTCTGATTTCACCTCTGTCTTTATCTTGGTTTTTTTTTCCATTTGGTCTCTCTGTCTCTTTTGCTCTCTATCTTTGCCTTGCTCTTATCTCTGTCTCTTTCTTTCTGTGTCTCTCTCCTCCTGCCTCTCTCTCCCCACCCCCTGTCTCCCTTCCCTGTCTCTGTCTCTCTCCACAGTCAAAAAAGCCAAGTTTGATGGCGCCCAAGGTAAGTGGTGTCTATTCCTGCCCTGTCCTATGTTGTCTGTCTGTCTGTCTGTCTGACCATCTCTTGGAGAGACCGGGGAGGGGGGCTGAGCCAGTGAAGTGTCTCTACGTCTGCTGACCATCGCGGGGCGTATCAGACTTGGCCTGGGGTCCAGCAGTCTCCCTTGGCCCCCTCGGAGACCCCAGGGGGTGGGGCTCACCCTGAGCCAGTGGCCCTTCCCAGGACCCTAAGAAACAAGGTGGGGACTTTTTGATCAGGCTACATGTGGGAAAACTGAGGCTCAGAGAGGTGAGGGGAGTTTCTTATACTCAATTTTGTTCCCTTCTCTGGGGCCTCAGTCTTCCCAGCTGAAAACTAAGGCTATTGAACGTGGTCATTTTTAAGCAGCAGGATTAGGCATCGCCAAGTTCCATGCACCGAGTCCCTGCACCGAGGCCCCTCCCTGGTGCTCAGACGCTGGCAGGGGCACTGGGGGCTGGCCTTGGGGGCAGGCACAGAAGCGGAGCAGTATGTTGGACCTGGGGCGGCGCCAAGCACACGCAGCCCCTGGGGGATCACAGTGGGTCTGGAGCTTGGGACGGTGTCTGGGGGGTGCGCAACCCTTGCCCTGACCTCTGTTCTCACCACCGCAGAGAAATTCCACACGTACGTGAGCCTGAAGGTGCAGAATGTCAAGAGCACGACCGTCGCCGTGCGGGGAAGCCAGCCCAGCTGGGAGCAGGACTTCATGTTGTGAGTCCCCGGGCCAGCCCCAGCCGCACAGCCCACCCCGGCTCAGTCTGGCCCCTCGCTGGTCCGTGGGGCGGAGCCGCACAGCCAGCTGTCGTCTGAGACTCCCCTCCCTCCCCCTCGGCCCAGCGTCCAGCCGTCAGCTTTGCCTCCAAAGCTCTTCCCTTTATCTCGAGGCCCCCAGCCAAGTCCCCGCTGCCTGCCAGCCTCCACCCTGGCCTCCTGCTGACATCTGCCTCCCGCAATCTGTGCTCCTTCAGGCAGCCAGGGGCATATTTTTAAAACTGCAAATCACATCCTGTCACTCTCCAAACTTGCCCACGGCTCGTGGCTTGTCAACCTTAGAATAAAACCCACACGCCTCCCCCCAGCCACCCCTCCCAGACCCCGCCCCTGGCACCTCCTAACAGTGTCTCCCTCCATCTCTCCCAGTTCACCTGCCCCAGCCACGCCCACCTCTGCACCATTCCTCCAATAAGTCCAGCTTGTTCCTGCCCCGGGGCCTTTGCACTTGCTCCTCTCTCTCCTTCCTTCCCCCCCCCCCAACTGGCTCTTTTTTGATCTTCAGGTCTCAGCTGTGTCACCTCCTCAGGGAAGCTCTCCCTGACGGCCACCCCAAGCTGCAATTGAAGAGTAATTTCAGACCTTGCCACCAATTGTCATTTTAGTCATTTGTGTCATTTTTTGACACATTTCTGGCCCTACCCCCAGAGTGTGAGCTCCAGGAGGGTAGGGCCCAGTTGGTCTCTGTCCCCACTGTGACCTCCATGCCAAGCACATGGCCTGGCCCACAGTAGGTGCGCAATAAATATTGGCATAATAACTGAATGAATTCATGACCTGGACCCTCCCTTCAACCTGGAGCCCCCGGGGCCTCATATGACGTCCCATCTACTCTGATGATGGTCCAAAGCTTGCTCCGTGCCCTCTTCTGAGGTTGTGATTACGTCTTTTTGCCCACGACCCCAGGAGGAAGGGTGCTATTGTAATCCTCATTTTACAGATAAAGAAACAGGGCCAGAGAGGCAAAGCCGCCTGGTCAGTGTCCCACAGCCTGTATCTGGCAGAGCTGGGATTTGGCCCTGCGCAGAGCCCGGCTGGGGACAGTCGGTAGTGGAGGCCACGAGAGAACCGAGAGCTGGGGTCCTGGAGCAGAGGGGCTTCTGGAGAAGAAGGGAGGAGCTGGCCCTGCAATTCTAGGGAAGATTGAGGGGGGAGGTACAGGGTGGTCCCCAACTCTCCAAAAGCCAGTTACTGGATGACCAGGTCAGTCAACAGATACATTCAGGGATAACATTCCTTAAGATAAATCTTTGGTAACTTCAGTGAGTGGACGTTCACTAAGGTTTTCCCCCAAATCTGCAAATTTGCAGGGTGGGGCCTTCAGGGCCGGTGCTTAGAGGGGAGATCATCTCATGCTCAGGAGGATCCCCATTTGACCGGATAGAGATGACATGGGGAGGGATGGAGGCCCTGAGTGCCCTTATGCTGGGGTACTGGGGAGCCATGGAGGGTGTGTGAACCTCTTCCTTGCTTAGCCAGCGTTCTCAGGGTCTGAGGGCTTGAGGAAGGCCAGGCGAGTTGGGGGGCAGGAGATATGTGAGATCTGTCCCCACTCCTTCCCTACCAGCCTGGAACCCTGGTTCTGCTGTGATACCCTGAGCATGCCACTTAGTCCTCTGGCCTCAGTTTCCCCTCTGTGAAACAAGAGCCACTGTGTTACCCTCCAGTCTAGGATTCACGGGCCTGGGTTTGAACTCCAGTTGTCCGTGTATCCTAATGTGAGGGAACCGGCTGTCTGTGTCTCACCCCTCACTCTTGCCCCTCCTGCCCCTCCCCCTCCACAGCGAGATTAACCGCCTGGATTTGGGACTGACGGTGGAGGTGTGGAACAAGGGTCTCATCTGGGACACCATGGTGGGCACCGTGTGGATCCCCTTGCGGACCATCCGCCAGTCCAATGAAGTGAGTGGTGGACTGAAGGCTGGGGAGGAGTCCCTGGGAGGGGCCCAGAGGCCAGTGGCGTAAACAAGATGGATATTTATCTCCATACCCTGGGAATGTTTGGGTGGATATCTGCGGCTGTGGTGGCGGCTCCAAAGTCACCAGGGTCTAAACTCCTTCCATCTTGTTGCTCTGCCTTTCTCCCCTTGTGGCTTCTACCTCATGGCCCAGGATGGCTGCTGGGGGATCACCATTATATCTGCATTCCCATTAGGGGAGGGAAAGGTGGCAAGGGAGGAAGTTGCCCTCCTCGTTAAGGGCCCATCCTGGAAGCTGCTCATGGTACTTCATTCATATCCCATTGGCCAGAACTTAGTCAATTGGCCCCACCTAGCCACAAGGGAGTCTGGGAAATGTAGTCTTCAGCTGCATAGCCCTGGGCCCAGCTAAAAACGTATTCCTATAAAAGAGAGGAGAAGGGTCATTGTGGGCAATTAGCACTTTTTGCAGAGAGCAGGCTCCACCCGCCCTGAAGACCCAAGAAGGGAACCTCTGCCTCCTCTCTGGCCTCCACTCTGCCTCGCTATGCTGAGCCCAGCAGGGTCTTCCTACCCGGGGACCCTTTCCTGCCCTCCCCACTCATCTCCCTTGGCACCCGCCCATGTTGCCAGCCGTATCTCCCCCCACACCCACACCCCAACCCACATGCCTTACAGGCCCGAAGATGGCCTCTGACCCTTCGCATATGCTGTTCTCTGGGCTTTGAGTGTCCCTTCCATCACCATCTTAGCCCGGTTCCCATGCCCTCCCCTCCAGGAAGCCCTCCCTAACTTCCCTCTGGATTCCTCAGCCCCTTTCCCTCCCTCTGGCCTCGCCCTGGTCTCAGGGCTGGGGGCATCTGCGTTAGGCTTTGTCTCCTGTGACTGACGTTCCTCAGAGGCCTCCTGGGGTCCTGACACAGTCCCGCACGGACCAGACAGAGAGGAGGCGCCAGAGTGAATGGATGAATGGAGAGGGAGGAAATGGGGGCCATAGTCCAAGCAAGTGAATCCAAAAGGAAGCGTTGAGGACGACCCACAATTTTCTCAGTGACCCCTCCAAGTGGGAGGGAGGCTTGGTCACCTGGGGCAGCAGTGACCCGTGGAGCGGACCCTGGACTACCACTCTCACCCCTGCCAGTCTCTCTCTGGGACTGCAGAAAGCAGATTCTGCAGGTCATCATTCTCTTTTGAGAGAAGAAGAAACTGAGGTTCAGCGTGAACCCCACCTACTCAAGGGCTCATGTCCCTGAATCAAGGGGGACTGGTTCTTTCACTTGGGGGGGTTTCCTCCCTGGATGGTGGGAAAATCAGGGCTTCGATCTGAAGCTGGGGCCACCTAACCCCTCATCAGAGATGAGAAGTGGCTGTGTAAGGCTGTGACCGCCCCTGCCTGACCCCGCAGGACCCACTCTCTGGGTCCTTTCCTCTGGGTTCCCCATGTTGCCCTGGACTGGGGCCTTCCCTCTGAGTCTCAGTTTCCTCTTCTGTAAAGTGGCGCTGTGACCCTTGCTCTCGGGGTCGGGGTGAGGTGGGGAGGGGAGACACCTCGCGTGGGAGCAGGGGGCCTGCTGGCTGGCGTGCAGCAGATGTCTGATCCAGCCCCCTCAAGCGGGACCTGCCCCTGCCCCCCAGGAGGGCCCTGGAGAGTGGCTGACACTGGACTCACAGGTGGTCATGGCGGACAGTGAGATCTGCGGCACCAAGGACCCCACCTTCCACCGCATCCTCCTTGACACCCGCTTCGAACTACCGTTGGGTAAGGGGGGGACGCTCTCCAAGTCCCAGGAGAACTGCCAGGCCTGAGTGGTCCAGACGACCCTTCATGCCAAGGATGAGGTGTCCTCTCCGCAGAGGACTTTCCTGGGTGGCAGCGAGTCAGCAGAGACACGTGCCTGCCACGTGCAGAGCACGCCCAGCTCCTGCAGGCCACCAACGGGCAGCAGATGCTTCTTGACCCACAGGGCTCAGGTCTGAGCTGCCCTGGCTGGTCCTTGGTGAGGGCTTAGGCTGCAGGGGTGAGCGGGGAACGGGAGGAGAGACAGAGACAGAGGAGCAGAGAGAGACATAGAGATGTAGAGATAAACAGAGGCAGAGGCACAGAGAGGCCTCCCCTCCTTTCCTGGAAGCAGCTCGCTCCTGTCCACATCACCCTTCCAAGAACTCGCAGCTTCCCTGCACGTGGAATGCTGGGGTGCGTGTCCTCGCCCATCCTCCACTGCTCCCAAGGCTGCTGTGGAGGGGGAGACTCGGGGTGTTGCCTGTCCTCTCTTCCTCTCCCCCCGCCCACCCGAGACCGGCCCGCAGGCCTGCGGGGTGCACTGATGGAGGCTGAGGGGCAGGGAGGGGCTTCCAGGCCCACAGCCGGGGCTCTGCTTGCAGACATCCCTGAGGAGGAGGCGCGCTACTGGGCCAAGAAGCTGGAGCAGCTGAACGCCCTGCGGGGCCAGGACGAGGTGGGCGTTGGGGTGGGGCTCTCCTCTTCCCGTGTCTGGCTCTCTTTGTCTCCCCACGTCCTCTGTTCTCTCTCTCTGCTTGTCTCTCCCTGTGTCTGTGTCTCTATCTCTTTGTAACCCGACTAAATCAGCGACCCGTGTGGTCCAGTGTCAAAGCTGTGATGTCACCAAGGAGCATACAGGCCGCCGCCGACATAGTGATTTCAGTCACCTTAAGTTCTGCATTTGCCAGATACCCTCAAGGGGATGCAGGGGCCCTACAGCAGTTCTGACGCCCCTCTCCGCCCTACACACCTCAACTCCTCAAGTCACACTTGCAGCTTTCCTAAAAGCTCCCCTCCTCCACCAGCCCTGGCCCCTTACCTCTGTTCCCCCATGCCACCCCTTCTGCCGGGGTCTGCATCGTCACAGTGCAAGGACCCCGTGTGGCTCTGCAGACAGTCTCTGGAAGGCGAGACCAGGACACTCTTAGTGGAAGGTGGGGTGGGGCAGCACACGTGGTGGTAACTTCTGTCCAACCTCCTCTCTCTTCTCTCTTCAGCTGCCTGCCCTCAGTTCTCTCTTCCCTCTCTGTTTCTGTCCCTCATCTGCGTCTCTTTTTCTTTTTTCTGTCTCTGCTTCTCGCCATCTGTGTGTGTCTCTCCCTCTTTCTCTCTCTCTCTGTGGATTCCTGCGTCCTTCTCTTCCAGAGGCAGAGGACTGGGAGGCAGGGGGAGTCAGGATGAACAGGACAGAGGACCGTCCTGGTGCCCTGGCATCTGGCCTCCCCTGAGAGGAACCCTCTCTCCTTCCCTCCTTCTCAGTATTCGTTCCAAGATGAGCAGGACAGGCCTCTCCCCGTCCCCAGCAACCAGTGTTGTAAGTACCTCTCCATCCCTCCCTGGGCATCGGCTGACCCCTCGTCCCCTCCCCACAACCTTCCTGTCTGCGGTTCGCTGCCCTCCAGAAGTACGGGTCCTCAGCGGCACAGTGCCTGCTCACAGTGTAGTGGAGAGGAGAGACATCTGGGCCTTGGGGTTGAGTCCTGCCTTGCTGTGCGGCCTCAGGCATGCCAGCGTCCCTGTCTTCGAAACGGGGCATCTTACAGCCCCCTTACTCTGAGGGGACCCAGGACGTCTGGAGGCTTGGAAAACACTTTGCAGACTCTTCAGTTCCATTTATCAGATCCTGTCTGAGGGCCTGTAACTTTCATGGGGCCAACACAGACCCCCAAGCAGCCCACAGCCACATGTGCAGACAGACACTGCCAGGCAGTCCTGCCAACACACACACAGTAGGCTCATGTGCGGCGGACGAAGGCTCAAAAAGTCATCCATTCTCGTAGAGGAAGAGACTGAGGCCCAGGAGGAGAAGCGACTGGCCCAGGCCACATGCCGGGCGGGAGGCAGAGCCTGGGCTTGAACCCAGGTCTGAGGGGCTCCCAGCTGGTTTCTCTTGCCCTTGCACTACGTCTGTTCATGATGATGATGCCCACGGTCCTCCACCTACCGCCCTCCCTCAGGGCTGGAGTTTTCAGAACGTTTATTCTCCCTGGCCCTCTGGACACTCAGATGCACCCAGACCAGGTCTTCTTGGGCCAAGGAGCTGTCCCTCCCGAAAGCACCCTCCGAGCCCTCCAGAGTGGGGAGGAAGCAACATACCACAGTCTCAGGGCAGAACCCCTCATGACACTGCCCCCACCCACCCGCCGCCCTCCTTCTGCTTCTGCCTCTGCTTCCCTGCCCTCCTTTCCTGCCCTCTCACAGTCTCCCCTGTGCCCGTTGTCCCCCCACATGCCCAGGATGGTGACGATGGAGCCTGGTGGGGGCGGGGCTGGGGGACTGCAGGTGGGGACCCAGTTCCTGCACGAACTTGGGGTGTGATATCGAGAAAGTCCCCGACTGGAACTGCCGCCCCCTCCGCAGTGAATGGGGTCATTGGAGGTTGTGGTGGGGGCAGGAGCAGAAGAGAAGGGGCACCGGAGCAGGTGGGCTGAAGGAGGGCTGGGTTTGGTTCGGGAATGGAGATCCATATCCAGCATTTACCTCTGCGTCCTCTGGGGGCACTGCCTCATCCCCTTTTCAAGGAGAAGGCGGCCACGGGTCAGAGGGCTCAGGATTCTGGCCCAAGATGCCAGGTGCTGGGAATGAGGGGCGAAGATGTGGTTCTCTCCCTGGCCCTGAGGCTCAGACGCTGTGTGACTTTAGGTTGCTCACTCCACCTCTCTGAGCCCTGTTTCTTCACCTGTAAAATGAGCAGAATGATAAAAACCCACCCAACAGGGATTTCAAAATTTAGGATGTCCAGTTTGGTTGTTCTTTTCTTATCCACGAGATGGGGGAGGGAAGGCGTGGATAACGCTGACCCCAAATTTCAGAGTTGTAAAATCCTGGCCTAAATGCCCCCTTTGTTACTTCCTGGCTGAGCTGTGGCCTTGTGCAAAAACACAGGGATATCCCACCTTCCTCCCAAGGTGGTGAGTGAAGGCAACAGTGATGCTCGAGGAGGATGCTTCTGGAGTGGGAGGAGGAGATGGGGAGAATGAGGAGGATGGGGGAGCCCCCCTTCCAGTGTCCCCACCGCCTGCTCCCTTTTATTATCTCTGCCCTTTCTCTTTGTAGGCAACTGGAATTATTTTGGCTGGGGTGAGCAGCAGAGTAAGTACCTGCTTGGTGTTCTGGGAGGCCGCGGGGAGGTGGGTGCCTCGGGGATCCTGAGGCCCCGCCCCACCATGCAGGGGAGCAGGGAGCCTGCGGCTGGCACACTGGCGCCAGAGGACTGGCAAGACCCCTCTCGTGCCCTCCTGCCCTGGCTACTGATGTCTGCTCTGGGGTCCTGCCCTGTCTGGTGGGGAGTGGGCACTGCCACTGGGGTGGGGGATTCCCCTGAAAGGAGCGGGCACTTAGATGGCGCTGGGAGCCCCCCCTACTCCCCATGTGTAACCTGTCTCCTCCTGTGGCTCCCTTCTCTTCTGTCTTCCCACCTTCCTCCTCCCCTGGAAACGGGCCCCAGTGTCACGCAGCGGTGACGGGTAGGGAGGGGAGAGGGTCTCAGAGCAGCTGGGGAGGGACCCCAGGCAGATGTCACTCCCGAGACCTCAGCTCCCAAGGCCCCCCGCCACACACACACCCCTTCCTCCAATTTGCCCCCAGGGAAGAACACAAGCCACCCCCCAAATTGGATGCCCATTTTTCTATCTAAGGAATAGCTCCCTTTCCCCCACATCTTGCCCCTGCGGAGAAACCCAGTCGCCTAGTCTGAGCAGGAGCCGGCCTCCTCCCCTCTCCTCCGCAAGCTGGGGGTCCTCCACCCCACCCCACGTCCCATGGAGCAGCTGCACCGGCCCCTCCAGCACCCAGGACACTGCTGACACATACTTTGATCCCAAACCATTTGTCAGAAACAAGTCAGACAGAAGCCAGTTGAGCCTGGATGGGCATTTGGCAGACAAGAAGACTTGGTAACAACTGGTTTGCCACAAACAAACAATACGGTCAAAACAAAGACACTTTTGGTTGAAACCAGTTTGGCAAAAGCTGATAATTGAGTTGAGAAGAGCAAAGGCGAGCCGGCCCGGAGCAGGCCGTTCCGCCACCGCAAACGTGGCCGCAAACGACTTACTGGAAGCAGCAATTCGGTCAAAACCTATTTGGTAAAAAGCAGAGTCTGGACAAAAGCAAAAAGATCCAATAGAAAGCAGTTTGCCCCCAAACTGACAACGTGTCAGAAAAGAGTGAATTTGGGGAATGCGCACACAGCCTTGCGCCATTTGGTTGGAAACATCGGAGCCCAGTTGAGGGCAACTTGGTAGAAAGAATGTCGATTTGGCTGAAGACTACAGACCCAGATTACTGGGTAGAAAGCAAGTTGGTCACAGGGGCAATTTGGTGACATTGACAAAGTGTCCCGGCTTTCGTGGGAGAAGAGCCCCCACGTCAGGCCTTCCCAGCATCACAGTCCCGCCCGATCTTGAGGCTCCGACTCGAGGAAATCCACATCGCCCGTGACGCAGCGCGTCAGGCGGTGGTGATGTAGGGCCGGGACAGGATGAAAAGCTGTGGGTCACAGTGGCCCGAGTCCAGTGGGAAGCCTGGAACCAGAACCACCTGGGGGAGGCCGGTGCTGCTGGCTGAAAATGAACTGAACGCTCTCCCAAAGGCAAATTACTTAGGAAATGAATCAAATAGCTTTCCACGTGAAATATGAAATTAATTTTTTAACAGTTTGCTACATTAAAAAAATTTGGACCTATTTTTGGAATATAAAGAAACAGACTCTATTAGCTGAAAAAGGAGAAAGTTAAAACAATAAAGCAAAAAGAATATGCAAACATCTGAGAAATGAGCAAAAATGCTCCAAGGCACTACAAGGTACAAGCCACCCCCTTGATGTTTGAGATCGCCAGTAAGTTAAGACCACCACTGAGCTGCCACGGCCGCCCAATCCAGGTTTAGTCGGTTTGTTTCTGCAGCGCTGTGTTTTCAACCCCAAGTGTCGCTTCCTAGACAAATCGAGTCTCCCTTCTCCCACCACATCTAACATCCCTCAACGATGTTTTCTTTTTATGAAGAAAGAAAACTTGTTTTCTATTTGCTAAGGAAAACAAACCAAACTAAAATATCCTCTAATTCTTATTAAACATTTGAAATTTGGCAACCCCACCCTGTTCCATTTTAGCAATAGATTCTGGGTGTGTGGTAGTCTTGCCAACCTAAGAATCTAATCCTTTTTGAGGGAGATAGCCCCTTGTCACAGCCCCTTCTTCATTCCTGCACGTGTGAGTTCAGGTCTGGGGTCCCCATCATCATATATAAGAAATCTCTAAGGGTCAAATGGCGTTTATACTCCAAGTTGTCCTCCTAATCTCCCTCCAACTTCCCGGAGTGTTTGCATGACTCCTGTTATGGGAAGCTCACTGCCTGATGGAAAAACCCATCTTGTTTTCAGAGAGCCTGAAATTTAGCAAAGTCCTTTCTCACATTTGAGATTAAGGACACCCTCCAATTTGTCCCTGTCCTCCTCACATTGTAGGCTTACCCTGGACCCCAGACTCTAGGTCCAGTATGACCCACATGAGGCAAAGCAAGATTTTCACCTCCCCTATTCTAAAGCCTTTACCTCTATTAACATGACCCAAGATCCTTCATTCATTCTGGTAAAGATTCCTCTTCTTAGGTTAGCAGCTGGTGAATACCCCCTAAGTCTGAGAGACTGCCTTGGCCTCCATCGTGTGCTCTCGCTCTCTCCCTTCTCTCCTCACTCTCTCCCCTGACTTCCTCTCTCTTCCAGACGATGACCCTGACAGTGCAGTGGATGATCGGGACAGTGACTACCGCAGCGAGACAAGCAACAGCATCCCGCCACCCTATTACACGACATCCCAGCCCAATGCCTCAGTCCACCAGTATTCTGTCCGCCCGCCACCCCTGGGTTCCCGGGAATCCTACAGTGACTCCATGCACAGTTATGAGGAGTTCTCTGAGCCACGGGCCCTCAGGTAGGGGATGTGTGTGTGTGTGTGTGTGTGTGTGTGTCTCCTGCTCTGTCTCCTGGGGTGGAGCGAGGAGTAGGGGCTGGAGGGAGCAGGGTGTGGGGGTAAGTGGGTCTAGGAAAGCAGCATCTACACTTTCTTGTAGACAACAGAGCCCTTTCTTTATCCGAAATCTTGCAAGAAAACTCCACAAGCTTGATACAAGGGGATCCGCTTTGGCTGAAGAAAGAGAGGGAGCCAGGAGGCCCCTGAGAGGTTCCCCTGAAATACGGGGGCTCCTTGCACCCCCTGTAAGAGCCGCTGGTCCCTGGGACTCTCAAACTGGAGGGGGGGGGGATCAGCACAGGGGGGTGGGGGAACAACGGCCGCCTGGTGGCCCTGGGCCTGTTCCTGACAGCAGAGCTGGGCACAGGGACTCAGGCACTGCCCCGCCCGCCCCGCCTCCATCACCACTCCTCTGGAAGTGGGCTGTCCCTAGACCTGCCCGGGAGGTGGCCCGGCCGGCATGGCAGGTGCGGGGCACTTGTCCTTGAGTCTGCGAGGCTGGAACCAGCCCCTGCCGCCCTCCTCGCTGCCCCGACACCCCGGTCCTGGGCTCCAAACAGAACTGTGAGAAACAAGGCACTGAGCAGGGGGAGCATTCGTACAGCACTTAGGGTGGTGACTGTCACGTAAAGAGCGTAAATAACAGTATTCTGAGCCGACCGTGTGCCCAGTGCTGGCCCAGCACCTTCCCTTCATCGTCTCCTTTCATTCTCTGCGGGAGAGGATTGTTGGTCCCATTTGACGGGGGAGTCAAGGCACAGAGAGGCCAAGTCACTTGCCTGATGTCACCCAACGGTAAAGCATCGTAAAGGCTAGTGTTTGTGGTGAACCTACTGGGCACCAATGAGTGGCTTGGTGTGATTTTGTCGTGGGTCTTCTTTCAAAATGTTTGCTTCCCAAAGAATACATTTCCTCCATTGAACAGTGAGCAGGAAGAAAATTTTGAGAACTGTGTTCCCTTGGTGTTGAACCTATGCTCCTATTAATAGACCCAAAGAATCTCTTTAAGATATTAGGCTCAGTTCACACACACACCAGGGCCTCCTGCTACTGTGAGACCCTGACAAATGGGAGCTGGAAGTTAGCCCTACACCATAGCTCCAGGACTGGGGGAGGCGAGCGACGTACACTCGAAGTTGCCTCAAGTGTAAAACTTAAGGGGATGCCAAAAAACTCAGTCATTAAGATAAAAAATATTTTAAAAAATCAAAATGAATGCAAAAAAAATCCATGAAAAAAATTCACCAAATTGCACCATTATAAGAGTAAATTTTGTTGTATATGTTATACTTCAATGAAATTTTTAAAACTCCACAATGAATAAAATATCCAAACTTTAAGTACAGACGGGCTCCGACTCTGCATTTGCAGGGGTCAGCTTCACCCGCCTGCCCCTGCTGTGTCTAGTCTTTAAGCAAGAGGAGTAGTGAGAGTTAACTGAGCACTTACTATGTGCCAGGCGTTCTAATGGGTCCCAGCTAATTCACTTATTCCTTATACCAATCTCGCAAGGTGAGGATTCATCTCCTCATCTCCCCACGTAGATAAGGAAAGCAAGGCACAGAGAGGTCGTGACTTGCCCAAGGTGACACAGCTAGTACGTGGCTGAGCCAGGATTTGAACCCTGTCAAGCAGGCTTCTGAGTCCACGTCCACAGCCACAAAGCCACACCGCCTCTCAGCTCTGAGAAAGGCACCTCGGAGCCTGCAGAGTTAGCCTCCCAGGGCCCCACAGCTGGACAAAGACAAGGTTCCCTCTGCATGGCGCAGCAGCGACATCAGCCGAGGAGAGGGCCCCGGTCTCTGTGCTCTGGCAGTGTCTCCAGAAGCGGGTCCCTCAGAACCACCCCGTGTTACTCCAGGTCCAAAAGCTCAGGGCAACGCCCAGTTATGAAACATAGTCACGTAGGCTCCTCCTTGACAACGAAGTTAATGATGCAAACAAGTGTTTGCCTCGCGGCTGAGAGGTGGAGAAGCCCTCAGGGTCGTTTTCTTTCCAGGGCAGTGGGAAAACAAATCCTCGGTTGTCCATCTCTGTGCCACGGGGCACACTGAGCTTTCAGAGCTGTGCTGCCCAACGCGGTAGCTGCAGGTGGCTTGTTGAAGTTATATTTAAATTAATTAAAATAAAGAAAACAAAATTTCAGTCCTTCCATCCTTCTAGACACCTTTGGAGTGGCCAGGGCCATGCGCCTGTGCCCGGTGGCGGCCATGTTGGGCAGGGCAGAGAGAAAGCGCTTCCATCTCTGCTCAGAGCTCCGCTGGGAAAACTGAATCTGAAGCCACTTGAAGAAAACCTTCATAAGCTTCCTAGTCAATCTTTAGCATCAACCAATAGGCTTTTTCCTTTTTTTGTAGGTATCTGAACAATTTTTACTTTGAATTTCCCTTTATTTTGTATATGCTACAGAGAGCTTGGATAGTTTATAGAGGGAATATTTTAGAAGGAACTTTTAAAAAAGATTGAGCGTCTGGTCTAGCCTCTTTATGTTTGAGGCTTAGGCCCGAGGAAATGCAGTGACGTATGCAGGGTGTCACAGTCAGTGGCAGAGGCGGGTGTGGAGTCACCCTTGTCTGGATCTAGCGTTCGTCACTCAGAGCCTTTGTGCTCGAGCCGCCCGATGCTCGGAGGCGAAAACGGAGAACGAGATCTCCTTCTCCTGTGTTTGACTTCCTTACTCACGGTGCCTTCAGAGGACTCCTGTCCCCTGACAGCTGCCGACCATTCGCACAACTGCTCCAACTTTTAAGCATCATTCTCTTGCACACACACGCTGGCTCAGAACATCGTTCATTCACACACACACGCTGACTCAGAACATCATTTCTCTTGCACACACGCTGGCTCAGAAGCATCATTCATTTGCACGCATGCGCTGGCTCAGACGTAGGCGATTATTGGAACAAAGTTTCAACTCATTGGAAACAGCTGAAAGGAGAATAAGATATCAAATAGTAACAAAATATTAACTCTTTTAGAAGAAGGAAAAGTCTTCTTTTGGAGAAAAAGAGGAGAGTGTTCTCCTTACAGATAGGGAGACTGAGGCTCAAAAGGCGGGAACGAGGCTCAGAGTTCAGAGTAGGGTGTGCGCCGAGCTGGTCCCCACTGGGCTCCCATCGTGTGTGTGTGGCTGCTTCTTGTCCTTGTCCGGCCTCGGTTTGTCCGTCTGTCCGTGGGGAAGTCTGTCTGTCATAAGAGTCCCGGGGACGGAATGGGGGAACAGAGAGGAGGAGGCCTCCCCTCTCGCCGTGGACAGCCACGTGGTGGGGAGGGGAGACCTTCCAGAAGAGGAAAGGGATGCAGAGGCAGCAATGGCTTGAGTTCGCCCCAGAGTGACTCACCGGCCGCCCTGCCTGGTGCTGGATGGCACTGGGAGACAGAGCTGGACACAGACATGCTGTCCCGCAGGTCAGGGCGTGGCTGGAGGGGACGTGGCTGGACACCCGGTGGTGGGGGAGGTGTGAAAGGCTTCCTGGAGGAAGGTGCCAGGGGGCTGGACCTTGAAGGACTAATGAGGTGTCCGAGGAGGGGAATTTCAGGCAGAGAAAACAGCTCAGCTAACGGCTGGAGAGGTGGACGGGGCCAAGGGTAGGCCCTTGGTGGCCAGCTCGAGGGTTTGGGGGCCGGGGGGCATCTGAGTGGGGTCAGAGCTGTGTTGGGGCCCCGAATGTCAGAGCCTGGGTGGGAGGAGCCTCATGACCACCAGGTCCCACCCCTCACAGCCCGGGGCAATTGACATGGTACCTCAGGTCACAGGTGGACGTGTCCAGGCATGTGTGAGGTCCCAGTCCTAGGCTGCCCCCATCTCCAGGGACCCCATAATGTGCTGGGGTGACTTTGGGGGTATTCACGAGCAAAAGGAGCATGGAGTCCTTTACAGCCAAGTCATACCTGCTGATGCCCGCCCCTGCTGTCTGCAAGGAGGGGTCCTAGAAAGCAAGCAGCCATACACATGAACTAGCAAGCAAGGACTAGAGGCAGAAACCCCCATTTTGATTCCCATAGCATCCCTGGGGCCGGCTGTGGAGGAGGGTTGGATGGTCTAAGATAAGGAATGCTGTTTGTTGACTGACAGAACGATTAGAAGGAGGTGAGTGGTGGCCCATGAGTCATGCTGCCTGCCCTCCTCTCCTCGAGGGCATTTGGCAAACACAGAACTTGAGTTGAATGAAGTCTTTACATCGTCGGTGGATGTATGCTCCTTGATGCCATCATGGCTTCCAGACTGGACCACATGGGTCGCTGATTTAGTCGGGTTACAAAGAGTTAGAGACACAGAGGGAAAGGTGAGCAGAAAGGGAAACAGAGACAGATATTGCTTCCTGTCATGTCGAGTGTGATCCAGGGTGCATATAAGGAGCATGTAACAGGGGGTGGGGGGGGCTTGACCTGGCGGGATGGTGGAGGAGAGTCACTCAAAGAAGTGACATTTCAATAGGCACCAAAGGGTTTTGCCAGATAAAGCAGGTGAGGAAGGGTGTTCCTGGCAGAGGGCACAGCAAGTGCAAAGGCCCAGAGGTGGGCACTAATGTAGCATATTGGAAAAACAGCAAAGAGGCCCATGTGACTGGAGCAGGGGACAGAAGGGAGAAGGGGGGATGAGGGTGGGGAGGTTGGAGGGGCAGGCCACACGGGGAGCAGGGCATGGCACAGGTTTGATTCCAAGGGCTCTAGGGAGCCGTGGAAGGGTTTGAAACCAGGGAGGTATGTGATGGGGTTTCTGGCTCAGAGAAGGCCCTCTGTGGCTTCCACAGGAAACAGGGGCTGTCGGGGACAGGAGTGGACGTTGGGACGGCGTCCACTGGAGAGGGAAGAGCCTGGGCCAAGGTGGGGCCCAGGGTGCAAGGAAGTGATGCATTTTGCATGTGTTTGCGAGGTGGAGCTGAGGGGACCCGCCGCAGGATCGGCTGTGGAGGGAGGTCGAGGCAAGGAGTGGAGGCGGGCCCGAGTCCCTGGTGGAGGGAGGGATTCCACAGCGGGAGGGCCAGGTTGAGGTGGGGGATCATGGAGAGCCAGGCGTAGCTGTGTTCAAGTGTCAGGAGCACTAGGTCTCCAAGGGGCCATGGCAAGGACACCGATTCGGGGTCCCCAGCACACAGCAGAGCCTCCACAGCGCATGGACAGCAGCAGTGCACAGTAGGTCTTCAGTGATCACTAACGTCATCAATATACTTTTATTTCCTGTCCCCCAAGTTGGTGGTAAACACCATGTGAGTGAGGATTTTTGTCTTTTTTGTTCACGGCTGTTTCCCTGGCACCTAGAGCAGGGCCTGGCACACAGTAGGTGCTCAGCCAATGCTGAGTGAATGGCTGGGTGAGGGAACTTGTGTGACCGGGGCCAAGGTGGGCAGTGGCTCTGAAGCCTGGCCCCTGAGCCCTGCCCTGTCCCCGCAGCCCCACAGGCAGCAGCCGCTACGCCTCCTCGGGGGAGCTGAGCCAGGGCAGCTCGCAGCTGAGCGAGGACTTGGGGCCAGACGAGCAGAGCCTGCAGGGCTCCGAGCTGGAGGACGAGCGGGACCGCGACTCCTACCACTCCTGCCACAGCTCGGTCAGCTACCAGGACTCGCCACGCTGGGACCAGGATGAGGAGGAGCTGGAGGAGGACCTAGAGGAGGACCTGGAGGACTTCCTGGAGGAGGAGCTGCCTGAGAATGAGGAGGAGCTGGAGGAGGAGGAGGAGGAGGTGCCTGATGACATCGGCAGCTACGCTGAGCGCAAGGAGGTGGCTGTGGCAGAGCCCAAGGACTTCAAGCGTGTCAGCTTCCCCCCAGCTGCCCCCAAGAAGGAGGACAAGGCCCCTGCTGTTCCTGCTGAGGCCCCTGATGTGACCAAGGCAGCCCCCGAGCCGGCTGTGCCCAAGGAGGGGCCCAGAGCTGAGCGGGTGCCAGAGCCTGAGCCCCCCAAGGCTGAGGAGAGGTAACGGGAGGGGCTGAGGGGTGGTCACAAGGTCACCGAGTCAGTGGGGCCGTGATGGGGTCAGCGTGGACCTGAGGGGGGAGGTTGTCACAGGGTCATGGGTTTATGGACAGGATCAGAGGTGATGGGATGGGTGGGAGGTCAAAAGCGGTTCAGTGGAGTCAAAGGGGATCAAGTGGGGTCATGAAGGGATCTTAGGGGTTATGAGGGGCCGGAGGGCTTGCTGGGGTTGGAGAGGTCACAAAGGCAACGGAAAGACTCTGGACAAATAGGATTATAAAGAGTCACAGGGGCCAGGAGGGTGGAAAGGGGAG
The DNA here is from genome assembly GCF_020826845.1 of Diceros bicornis minor. Lineage (NCBI taxonomy): Eukaryota > Metazoa > Chordata > Mammalia > Perissodactyla > Rhinocerotidae > Diceros > Diceros bicornis. Next base: position 5,517,069 of record NC_080759.1, on the reverse strand, counting down.
CCAGGGACCCAAAGGTGTCAGAGAGGTGATGGGCACATGGGAAAGGGAGAGGGGCACTGAGGCCGTCAGAGGAGGCACAGGTGAGTCATCGTGTCTCTGAAGGGCCAGGGAGGCCATGGAGGACCTGGCATCACTCGGAGGGTGGAGGGTCGAGGGAGAGCTGGTGCTGGAGCCCCTCGAACCCCCTTGCCTCAGTTTCAGGCCACGAGAGGATGAGGAAGGCCAAGAAGGTCAGGACTCTATGTCCAGGGCCAAGGCCAACTGGCTGCGAGCCTTCAACAAAGTGCGGCTGCAGCTACAGGAGGTGAGTGAAAGCAGCAGCCAGCTCACGCTCAGCCAGGTGGTGCCCAACGCCCCACCCACGCCCATGGCGGGCTGGCCACGCCCACCTCCCGTTCCTCCCCTGCCCCACCCACTCTGGCCTGTCATTAGCCCCGCCCATGCCAGCCCATGGCAGCCTGGCCACGCCAACGCCCCCACCCCACCCATCATGCCTATGCCACCGTACATCCTGGTCCTTCCGTGGCTCTGCCCACGCCAAGCTGGCCCCACCCATGCCCAGCCTGGCCTTTCCTTAGCCCCACCATTCCTGGCCCAGCCCCTGACTGTCTGCGGCCTCCCTGGCCCCACCCCTCCCCAGAGAGGCCCTTCCTTGGCCTCACTTGTGCCTGCCTGCTCTATGCCCCAACTACTGGCCCCACCAAGGCTCAGCCCAGCCCCCCACCCAGCCTGAGATTTCTGTGGGGAAGGAGGAGAGGTGCACTGGAACCTGGAGCCAAAATCAAGCTGAGGGCATGGCTATAGCCGTGTCAGGGGTCACATTCACGAACAGACATAGAGGTTAGAGATAACAGGTCAGGGTTAGGGCAGCAGTCAGAGATCAGACATCAGGGTTAAAATTGGTGTTAGGGGAAGAGTCAGTGTTTGGGGTCACATTGGGGTCAGTGTCGAGGTTGGGAAAGGTCTGAGATCTGGTCAGTATCTGAGAAGGAATTAGATGAAAGAGAGAATTAGCATCAGGGTCAGGGTGACTGTCCAGACGGTGGTAGGAATGAGGCCATTCATTTATTCCTTCATTCATTCAACCTGCTCTGGGCTGGGGACAAAGCAGTATTACCATCTAGGGTGACCTTCCAAACTGGGGTGAGGCTGGCAGGAGGAGATCCTAACCAGACTCCCAAAGTCTTAGGCCATCAAATATCAGAGCCACAGAAGTTTCAAATGGAATTTCTTATCAGTTGTAAAATAGAATTTTTGGACTAAGCAATACATTCTCATGGTTCTAAATTCGAAAGGTAGAAAAAAGTGTACAGCAATAAATCTATTGAATAACTCTCACTAAGTCAGTAAATTAAATGAAAAAAACAGCAGCTACCCTTGTAATGCAACCAGTGATATGACAAGAAAAATAAACATGGGCAGGATCTCTGGGTTTCATAGAAGGGGCATAAAACTATTTCAAAGCAATCAGGAGAACTTCCCAGAGGAGGTGACACTTAAGGAGAGGTGATATCCAAACTACTTCAACAATATTTCAGAAGGGAGTCCTGGACCCTCCCCACCCCACTCCCACCCTTTAGCTGCACAGGAGGTGGGGAGTGTTGACCCTGGGTCTATACTGAGACCTGAATGATAAGTGGAGGCTGGTCGGGTGCAGAAGGTCAGAGGGCATACAAACAGGTGGCATAGCTAGGGCAAAGGCCCTGGGGCACAAGATCAGATGAGCAAGGGAGGCTGAGGGGCGTTTGGAGAACGACAGAATCCTATGAGTGTTTGAACCAGCCCCCGAGAATCCTAGAATTGTAGAGCATGAGCTCCTGTTGGAGATGATGCTAAAAAACCCCCAGGTGTGACAGACGAGGAGACCAAGGCCCACTGAGGTTGGTGGCAGAGAGCATCTCCTCTCTCCCCATTTTACAGATGGGCAAACGGAGGCCCAGAGAAAGCCAGTGAGCCCCCTAAAGACACACAGTGAGGACTCGGACCTGGGCCTTCTGACTTCCAGCCAAAGGGGAGACAGAGTGGGTATGGAGCCTGCCTGCCCTGGGAGGGTGGGGCACGGCCATGCTAACCGTGTCTGTGTCCTTCCCGCAGGCCCAGGGAGAAGGAGAGACGTCCAAGTCCCTGTGGTTCAAGGGTGGGTGAGTAACGGAGCTTCAGGGCGGGAGGAAGCCTCGAACCCAGAGCGCGAGGCTGGTCTGCAGCAGAGGCTCAGCCCAGCGCGGGCAGGGAGAGGTTCTCCGCAGACAGGGATGGGTAGCCGTGGTGAAATAATGGAGCCACTGTCACAGGGGCTCAGGACGGGCGGGAGCCAAAGATAGTAACACGCAGAGTCCTCAAAACAGACACACGGGGCCCCACAACCCCTATTGTACAGGTGGGGAAACTGAATCCAGAGCACTACGTGCCTTGTCCAAGCCACTCACGTCATTCAAAACCACTTCCCCTAGAAAGAAGTGCAGGATAGAGGAGACACCCGCTTCCTGCACCACGCGTCGGTCATCCTGGGCTGAACTTTTTGCCTCAGTTCTGCTTTTAAATGGCTCAGATGATTGCTGCAGTGCTGGCTCTTTCATTTACAATAGGTGTTTGGTCTTAAATTGAGCATGTTGTCGTGTCTAACTTCTTCCCCGTGCGAGGGCTTAAGGAGGAAGCACTGTCAGGGGAACCGTGTGAGGCAGGCGGGGAGGCTGTGAGCGGAGGCGGAGCTCAGGAGCGCCACACCTCTGCCCAGTCCTGCGGGGAGCACTGGAGCGGGAATAGCGCCCCAGGGCTTCTCCAGCCTCACTGGCTGCTGGGCATCGCTCTCTCGTTGGCCAGTGAGAACCTTCTGGAGAGAAGCCACACCTGAAGACTCAGGGACGAGCACAGCTCTCAGTAAAGGGGATTTGGACAGGCCCCCTGGGGCATCAGCCACTGCGCTCATTTTCCGATTGGCCAGTTATGGCAAAGCCGCCAAGAGGCGACAGCACAAACAATTTCCGGTTCCCTCCTTCCCATCGGCTCTGAAATCACTCCTTCCAGGATAGATTTTAAACACACACACCTATTTCCAGTTTTTTTTTTTTTTTTTTTTTTTGCAAGGAGGACTAGCCCTGAGCTAACATCCGATGCCAGTCCTCTCCTTTTTTCTTGAGGAAGACTGGCCCTGGGCTAACATCCGTGCCCATCTTCCTCCACTTTATATGGGACGCCGCCACAGCATGGCTTAGCAAGCGGTGTGTCGGTGCGCGCCCGGGATCCGAACCTGCGAACCCTGGGCCGCCGCAGTGGAGCACACGCACTTAACCGCTGCGCCACCGGGCCGGCCCCTATTTCCAGTTTTGAGCATAAAGAAAGGTTTCGTGATGGATATTTTAGGGTATTATTTAGATTTGCCTTACCTCAAATTTTCATTAAACGTGAGCAACTGCATTGTCTCCCATTTCCCAGATGAGGAAGTTGAGGCCCAGGGTCTTCGTTTCCTAGGGCTGCTGGAACAAAGTGCCACAAACGGTGGGCTTCAAACCACAGACACTTATTCTCTCACTGTTCTGGAGGCCAGAAGTCCAAAATCAGGTGTGGGCAGGGCGGCGCCCCTCTGACATGTGCCTTTCTAGCTTCTGGTAGCTGCCTACGATCCTTGGCGTTCCTTGGTTTGTAAACGTTTCCCCTCCAGTCTCTGCCTGTGTTGTCACAAGGCTGTCTTTCTTCTCTAACGGCACCAGTCCTGTTGGATTTGGGCCCACCCTTCTATGACCTTGTCTTAAATGATTGCATCTGCAACCACCCTATTTTCAAATAAGGTCTCATTCTGTGGTCTTGGGGGTTAGGACTTCAGTGTATCTTTTTGGAGGACACAACTCAACTCTTAACACCCTGGGAGATCAGTTGTCCTGCCCAGGCCTCAGGTGGTGTCTGCTGGGGGAAGGGGAACTCCCTGGGCCCTTGACGTCCCTGTGTGTGTCTTACAGCCCTGGCGGTGGTCTCATCATCATCGACAGCATGCCAGACATCCGCAAGAGGAAGCCTATCCCCCTCGTGAGCGACCTGGTGAGCGCCTGCACCCTCCCCTCCCCCAGCAGAGCAGGCCTGCCACAAGCAGTTCTCAACCTGTACAACTGCCCGTGGCAGACCTGGGGCTGGGGGCTGGCAAGGTGTTCCCTGGGACTAACGTAATCTCATTTCCACCCTGCACGCTGCGTGGACACCTCAGGCCATGGTGAGTGATGGTGACCTGGGCCCCCGAGTCTCCTCCCCAGACTCCTGCACTGAGACCTTCCAACTAGCCCCCAACCCATGGGTTCTCTGGAGTGGACCTTGCCATGTCCCCCAGATCATGGGTGGGGACGAGAGCAGGTGACTCCCCACCTTGGTTTAGGGTGTGACTGGTGGTTTTGCTCTGTGGCTGGTGACCATAGCCAAGCGTGGCTCCAGAGTCTGGTCTGAGGTGGTGGGGGATGGGTGAGTCAGGGGTGTGGGGCTGCTCGCACCTTCCAGGGTCCCTTCTAACTGGGAGTCTCTGTCACTTCCCAATTCTTTGCTGGTTCTGCTGCCGCTGCTGTGACCTGTTTCCTATCCGTGGCTGTTCTTTGGTTCTGTGGCTGGTGGCCACAAACCCTGGCTGTGGATTCTGCTCTTGGTGACAACCCCATGGGTGTCAATTGACTCTCATGACTCCCATGCCCCAGTCCTTGGTCCAGTCCAGAAAAGCGGGCATCACCTCGGCCTTGGCCTCCAGCACTTTGAACAACGAGGAGCTGGTGCGCGGGGCCCCTCGCCTCCCCCAGTTGGGGGGTGGGCTGGGCTGGGGGCGCCTGGAGGAAGAGGAGGAAGGTATGGCAGAGACAGGCGGTCCTCGCTCTCCAGAATTGGATGACGCAGCGTCCAGCGAGCACAGTCTGCTCGCAGAAACCAGGGATTCCGACAGACAGCGTGGGGCGGGGCAGGGACTGGGACTTGACGATACTCAGCACCGGGGTGAGGGCGGGGCAGGACAGTGCCCCCAGGTTCGGGCCCGCGCCCCATGCAGCACGCCCTCCCTCGCCGCAGAAAAACCACGTTTACAAGAAGACCCTGCAAGCCTTAATCTACCCCATCTCGTGCACGACGCCGCACAACTTCGAGGTGTGGACGGCCACCACGCCCACCTACTGCTACGAGTGTGAGGGGCTGCTGTGGGGCATCGCGCGGCAGGGCATGCGCTGCACCGAGTGCGGCGTCAAGTGCCACGAGAAGTGCCAGGACCTGCTCAACGCAGACTGCTTGCAGCGTGAGGGAGGGCGGGGCCGGGGCTGGGGCGGGACTGGGGGTGGGTAGGGGCGGGGCTCCGAGGAGGCGGGGTGGAGGGCGGGACCGCCAGCTGGGCGGGGCTACGCGGGGCGGGGCCGGTGGGTGGACAGGGCTGCGGGCAGGGACGGAAGGGGCAAGGACAGGGGCGAGGCTACGGGGCGGGACCCCGTGGGGCGAGGATTAGGGGGCCAGAGGAGGGGAAAGGAGAAATAAGGTCAGAGAGGGGTGGGGCGGGGCTCAGGGACGAGCTAAACTGTGCAAGGGGCGGGCTTAATGAGAGGCAGCAAAATGGGTTTGGGTTAGCCCAGAGGAGGCAGGGGCCTTAGGGTGGGAGATGGCTCAGAGTGGGGGAGACGTGTCAGAGAAGGGAAGAGGTCTTGGGGGTGGAGAGGAGGTTCAGAGGGGGAGGGGACTCACGCGGACTGGAGGACTGGGAAGGAGGGGCTCAGGGTTAGGGTTATGATCAAGGTCAGGGTTAGGGTTAGGGTTAGGTGGGGATTGAAGGGTGAAAGGCCTGGTGGGAGCGGAATTCAGAGAGCAAGTAGGAAGCTCTAGCAGCTGTAGCTTTTGGGGGTGATGCATGGAGCCCGTGGCCGCAGCCGAGGAAGCTCTGGAGTGGGAGTGGGGGTTCGCGCACTGGTGAGGGAGCGCGCTCTGGACGGTGGCGCTGTCTGCATCCGCAGGCGCGGCGGAGAAGAGCTCCAAGCACGGGGCGGAGGACCGGACTCAGAACATCATCATGGTGCTCAAGGACCGCATGAAGATCCGGGAGCGCAACAAGCCCGAGATCTTCGAGCTCATCCAGGAGATCTTCGCCGTGACCAAGACTGCGCACACGCAGCAAATGAAGGCGGTCAAGCAGAGCGTGCTGGACGGCACGTCCAAGTGGTCGGCCAAGATCAGCATCACCGGTGAGGCCGCGGGGGGTGGAGTGGGGCACGCGGCCCCGGGGCCCCTTCTCCTCAGCCCCCCGTGCTCCCTCCCACGCCCTTTCCTCCCCTTTGCTGCGTGTACCCGAGCGTGTCTGCGTCCTCCCGGTGTCTGTGTGTGTGTGCATTTGTGTTCACAGGGTGGGCAAGTATGTCTCCAAACATGTGCATGACACTCTCTGGGTGCATCTTGGTTGGTGCCCCCCAGAACCAGACCTCAAGAAGAGGACTTGAGGGCAACATGGTTTATCAGGGAGGTGGTCCCAGGAAGCTCGGGGTAGAGGGGGTGGGAGGGTCGGGGAGTTGGCATGTGGAGACGAGGCTGGGAGCAGGGAGAGAAGGAGCCCTGCAGGGGGACGCCAATGAGCGGGTGACACTTTGGGCCGCTGGGGCTCAATCCTGCTGGAGGCCTTAGGGGAGCAGTGTGGAGCACACACTTGAGAATGTCCTACCCAGGGGTGACCTTGGGGGACCTTCCCATCCTTCGTTGGCTGAGGGTTCCCTGAAAGTTAACTCTCCAGCAAGCCCAGCATGCCCAGTGGGTGTGCCCAGCGGCTCCTGCGGCCAGAACCAAGCCCTCCATCCCTCATAGGCGTCCCCGGCAGCAGCCTGGAGCCTGTGGCAGTGGCTGTTCTTGGCATGGCTTGCTCCTTGAGCCCACATTGTTTCTGTCCTGTGTGTCTCCCAGTGGTCTGTGCCCAGGGCTTGCAGGCAAAGGACAAGACGGGATCCAGTGACCCATATGTCACCGTCCAGGTCGGGAAGACCAAGAAACGGACAAAGACCATCTATGGGAACCTGAACCCCGTGTGGGAGGAGAACTTCCACTTGTGAGTGCCCGACAGGGCCCCCCGCCCTCCAAGCGGAGCTCCCTGCTGTGGTGGCTGAAGGGGGCTCCTAGACCAGCCCGTGCCAGCCGCCTGACCCCTGCCCCGCCCCCCCCTCCCCCTGCAGTGAATGTCACAACTCCTCGGACCGAATCAAGGTGCGCGTTTGGGATGAGGACGATGACATCAAATCCCGCGTGAAGCAGCGGTTCAAGAGGGAATCCGACGACTTCTTGGGGCAGACAATCATCGAGGTGCGGACACTCAGCGGCGAGATGGACGTGTGGTACAACCTGGGTGAGTGAGGGTGGGGTTCTGCAGGGCGGTGGGGAGGGGCCCCAGGGAGCCAGCCAAAGTGGGGAACGAGGCTGGAGAGGAGAGACACAGTGTCAGGAGGAGTTAGTCAAGAAGCCCAATCTGATGGAGGAGGCAGGGTTTTGGGGCTTGATCTGATGGGGACAGGAAGCATGCAGCCTGAGAGAGTGAGCAGAACCCAGGAACCTCTTAGTTCAGTTTGGTAGGGTAAGGGAGGGGCAGAATCTCCATATCCCAGTCTTATGGCAGAGACAGAAAGCAAGACCTGGGGATCCTAGTCTGAGGAGAGAGGCACAGACCCCGGAATCCAATCTAAGAAGGAAGATTGAACTTGGAGAATCCAGTCAAAGGGAGGAAGTATAGTTTGGGAATCCTGATCTGAGAGGGGAGCTACAGACCCAAGAACCCTCTCTAAGAAGCTGAGTAGCATCTGTGAGCCCAATCTGATGGGGGAGGCAGGGTCTGTAAGCCCATTCTGGAGGCATAGAAAGAACCCAGTCTGAGAGGGGTGAGCAGAACCCAAGAACTTCTTAATTTGGTTGGAGGAGATCTAGATATCCCATTCTGATGGGGGAGGCAGGAAGCAAGATGGGGCTCCTAGTCTGAGGATAGAGGCACAGACCCAGGAGCCCTAAGAAGGTGAGTAGACTCTGAGGAGCTTGATCTGATGGCGGAGGCAGAGCCTGGAGAAGCAGGGCCCAGGGCTCCTAGTCTAAAGGGGGAGTTGCAGACGTAGGAATATAGTCTGAAGTAAGGTCTGGGACCCTAGTGTGCAGGGAGCGACAGGGCCTGAGGAATTCTAGTCTAATGGGAGAGACAGAAGCCTAGGGAGTCAATTGGAAGAGACACCCGGGCCCTAGTTTCAGGGAGTCCAGGATGGCTGCAGTCACGCATACCTTAAAACAGCTCGCCGCTGTATTGAGAAGCTCTGACACAGCCATCCCTTTCTGCCCTGCAGACAAGCGGACTGACAAATCCGCTGTGTCGGGTGCCATCCGGCTACACATCAGTGTGGAGATCAAAGGCGAGGAGAAGGTGGCCCCCTACCATGTCCAGTACACCTGTCTGCATGAGGTGAGGCCCCTGCTCTGCCCTGCCTTCAGAGCTCACTGGGACCTCCCACGTTGCCTCCACTCTCCATTCCTGCCTGGCCCAGCTTCACCTTCCCCTTTCCAGCCACACCATCCGCACTCCCCTGGACCCCTGAGGCCGTCCCACATGCCATTCTCTCTGCCTGGAAAACTCCCCATCCACCAAGGTCCAGCTTCAGGCCCCCTCCTCTGGAAAGCCTTCCCTGACCTCCAGGCAGACTCACTACCCAGCTCTAGGTCCTTCCATCTGTCCCAGCTCTGAACCCTCAGGGTTGGGCTGTTTGGGTCTGGGTCTGTCTCTTCCAGCTGCCTGGGGGCTCCTGGAGAGAATTCAGCTTGTTGAATGAATAAATGACCGAATGGATGAATGAGTGATGAATGGAAAGACAAACAGATGGGCAGATGGATGTGTGGTTGACCTGAAAGTATAGAAGAGTGGATGGGTGAATTTTGGATAGTTGAATAGACTGATGGATGAGTAGATGGGTGGAAAAACGGATGATGGATGGATAGGTAGATGGATGATGGATGGTTGCTTGGGTAGATGGATGAATTGTTGGATGGACAGTTTAGGTTGTGGGTAGATGCATGGGATAGATGGATGTGTGGTTGACTTATTAGACAGAAGGACGAGTAGATTTTGGAGTAGTTAGATGGGTGGGTGGGTAGGTGGATGGATTTATGGATGGATGGACAGATGGGCAGGCAGGCAGATGGACAGATGGATAGATGAATGAATGGATGGATGGGTGGATGGCTAGAAGGAAGGGTGGGTGGATGGACGTGTGGTTGAGCTATTGGAAGTCTAGAGGTGTGCATGGGTGAATTTTGTAGTAGCCAGGTAGATGGGTGGGTGAATTGTTGGGTGGACAGATTAGGTTGTAGGTAAATGGATAGGACGGCTGGATGTGTGGTTGGATTACTAGGAGGGAGGATTAGTGGATGGGTGAATTTTTGGATAGTTGAGTGGATGGGTGGGTGGGTGGATATATGGACAGGCAGACGGATGGATGGATGCGTGGGTGGATGAATAGATGGATGGACGGATGGACGGACAGATGGATGGATGGACTGTGGTTGAATCATCAGAAGGATGAATGAGTGGATAGGTGAAATTTCAGGTAGTCGAATGGATGGGTGGGAGGCGGATGGATGAAAGAGTAGATGGATGAATTATTGCACAAACAGATGGATAGATGATGTAAGCTGTGCCAGACCTGGAATCTCTGATCCTTCATGCCCTCTTGCACTCTCCATGACACCTTTTTCCTTGTTGTGGCAGAACCTGTTCCACTTTGTGACAGACGTGCAGAACAATGGGGTCGTGAAGATCCCAGACGCCAAGGGTGATGACGCCTGGAAGGTTTACTACGATGAAACGGCTCAGGAGATTGTGGACGAGTTTGCCATGCGCTATGGCGTCGAGTCCATCTACCAAGCCATGACGTGAGGCTGCGGGTGGGGTGGACATGAGGGCGAGGTGCGGGAAACTGGGGTGGGTGGGTCGCCAAGTGGACACTGGCAGATCTGGGGTGGACGGGGTTCTTGGGAGAAGGAGCCAGAGAGGAAGGAGGTGTGGTGAGGGTTATGTAATTCCCCTGGAGGTTAGGAAAGTGCCATTGCTGGGGGCTGGGATGACATGGACGAGAGCCAGAGTTAGAGGCAGAGACAGGAGCCAGAGAGGAGACAGATAAACTGGGAGGGCAGAATCAGGTAGAGGGAAGGGACAGTTCGGGGCTCGGGGGAGCCACTCATGGATGCTGTCTTGGAGGCATTCTGGGGGACGTGGCCCATCCTGGCTGGACACCTGGCCCAGTGCCTCCTGCTCCCTCCTACCAGCCACTTTGCCTGCCTCTCCTCCAAGTACATGTGCCCTGGGGTGCCTGCTGTCATGAGCACCCTGCTCGCCAACATCAACGCCTACTATGCGCACACCACCGCCTCCACCAACGTGTCTGCCTCAGACCGCTTCGCTGCCTCCAACTTCGGGGTCAGTCCTGGGGGCCAGGGCTAGGGGATGAGGGAGAGCCCGACCCTGTGCTGGTCAGACTCTGTGACTCCCTGGTTCCCAATCTGGATCTGACTTGCCGTGTGACTTTGCACCAGTCACTTGCCCTCTCTGAGCCTCAATTTACTCCTCTGTAGAATGGAAATGAGTGTTTTGAGGGTTCAGTTCAGTAGTGGGTGGGGTACACTTAGTGTATAGTGTGTGCTCAGCCAATATGGCAGCCACCTGTAGCTGCTACATATGACCCCCAAGTCCCCGCTTCCATCCATCCTACTCTTCCTCTGCCTCCTCAGAAAGAGCGCTTTGTCAAGCTCCTGGACCAGCTGCATAATTCCCTGCGGATCGACCTTTCCATGTACCGGGTGAGAAGAGCGTGCATGATGACTTGCCCGCCCCCATGCACACGTGTGTCCAGAGGGGACAGTTCCAACAGTCGTGCACGTAGGAAAAGCCATCTTAACGTGTGGAATGTGTTCCTTTGACACGTGTACACATATGCGGGCAGCAGCTGCCCAATGTGCTGGTGCATTCGAGCAGACCCCCCAGTTGCTTCAAAGTGTTCTCATTGACCCACCCCACCTCCTGAAACTTGAGGACTCTGGTGTCTTCCCTCAAACACCGTCTCCCAACCTTCTTCCATAACCCGCCTCTCTTCTCCCTTCCAACAGAATAACTTCCCAGCCAGCAGCCCAGAGAGACTCCAGGACCTCAAATCCACTGTGGATCTTCTCACCAGCATCACCTTCTTTCGGATGAAGGTAGGAAAGAGGACCTAGTCCCGTTAGCTCTCCAAGGAGGATTCTCCAGGACTCTCAGCTCCTAGACAAGGAACATTTCTCCTGGAGAGCAGTGCCCTCTCTCGGTGACCCTCTGCTTTCCTACTGCTACAGCAGAACCCAGAACCCCTTGTAGCCACTTCCTGGGCACCTCCTGTCCTAGCTGTGCCCACCCGTGCCTATCTCCCTCCCTCCAGGTGCAAGAACTCCAGAGCCCTCCCCGAGCCAGCCAGGTGGTGAAGGATTGTGTGAAAGCCTGCCTCAACTCCACTTACGAGTACATCTTCAACAACTGCCACGAGCTGTACAGTCGGGAGTACCAGGCAGACCCAGTGAGGACCCCAGAGGAGCAGGAGGGAGTGGGAATGCCAGCCAGAGCCTAGCCCAAATCCCAGATCTGCCACCTTCCCAAGCGATTGAACTGTTCTGAGCCTCAGTATCTCCCTCTGTGAAATGGGGTCATAAACCCACGTCTCAGGATTGAAGAGAAGATTTAATGAGATACAAGCTTTAGATAAACTGTAGTTAAGTGCTTAGCACCTGATACACAGTAGGTGCTCCATAAATTCGGTTTTAGTTAAACTTAGTTGAGTTTGGCATAATACAGTGGGCCTGGAATAGAATCACTGTTCAATAAATGTTGAGTTAAATTGAAGGTTTTGAGTAGAGTTCAGTTTTGGTAATTTCAACTTAGTTTATTTGAGATCTTTCAACACGTTTATCTACACATATAATGTCCCAAGGTTGTCAAAAAGGTTTCAAGGAGCTTAGACTCTATTAGGAAAGAAAGATGTATAAATCGGAAATTTACGATCCAGGGTGATTAGCTGGGAGGGAGGAATCGCGGGGGCTGTGGGAGCTGAGGCGGCCCCTGTCTCAGCTCAGGCTTCTGACTGGAGAAAACATGTCAGCTGAACTCAGTTTGACCTTATTTCATCCTGTTCACTTGCATTCAGTTGACTTGAGTTGAAATCCAGTTGCTTTTAATTGAATTGGGTTGAGGTGAAGTGGATTAAATTGGGTTGAGTTTAGTTCAACTAGAATCAGTTTAGTTCCATTTATTTCTATTTGGTTGACTTAAGTTAAAATTGCTCTTGGCTACTTAGTGAGCTGAGCTGAGTTGGACTGAGTTGAGTTTAACTGAGTAAGAAATCATTCATTTCCATTCAATCGACTTGAGTTGAAGTTGTTCCTCACTGGGTTGAGTTGGCTTGAGTCAGGATGAGATGAGTCACTGGTTTAGGTACACTTGAGTTCAGTTGAGTTGAGTTGGACTCATTTCCATTGCATTTAGGCACGTTCATTTCCGTTGACTGACTAAAGTTGGGTAGAGTTGGCCTGAGTGTGTTAGGTTGAGTTGAGTAGGTAGGGTTGGATTGGGTTGACTTGGGTTGAATGGAATTAGATTAAGCTGGGTTGGGTTGAGTTCAAGTCAGTTTATTTCCATTATTTTGAATTAGGTTGCTGTTGGTCTTGGACAAGTTGATTAGGTTCAATCCAATTGAGTTTATTTGAATTCATTTTGATCCAGTTAAATTTAATTCCACTCCATTCAGTGTAATTGGCGCAAGTTCAGTTCCACTGAATTAACTCTGAGAATTGCCATCTGTTAAGCTAAGTGGGCCTGGCTTGCATTTATTTCAGTTCCATTTGGTTTAGTGGTCTGAGTTTGTTCAACTAAACTCAGTTCCATTCAGTTTTGTGAGTTGAGTCTAATTAAACGTCTTGGAGCTGCATGGACATGAGCTCTATTTGGGCTAGTTTACATGAGTTCAGTTCCTTTCCACGCAGACCTCCCACCTGAACCACACATGTTAATGGGGCCCCTTCCTCACCAACCTCCTGCCCCTCAGGAATGAATTAACTGAGGCCCCAGCCCTGGACCCCTTGTGGCCAACATGTCCACTGTCCCTTCCAGGCCAAGAAAGGGGAAGTTCCCCCGGAGGAACAGGGCCCCAGCATCAAGAACCTCGACTTCTGGTCCAAGCTCATCACTCTCATAGTGTCCATCATCGAGGAAGACAAGAATTCCTACACTCCCTGCCTCAACCAGTGAGTTGTGTGTCTGTGTAGTTGATTATCTGGAGGTCATCGTGTATGCATGTGCACAAGCTTATGTCTTATGTGTAAAGGCGATCATGTCTAATTACACATAAAATGTTGCATATGTGGGGGCAGTTGTGGGTGTGGTTGCACCTGGATGAGATACGACGTAATTTGCAAACAGAAGCATAAAATTTTGTGTATGTACACAATCCTGGTGCAATTAGATGTGTATTTTGTACATGTTGATTTGTGTGAATAACAGTGTGTACATAGGTATATAATTCTGTATGTGAGTATAGGTTCATAAATAATAATAGACAGTGTTCGAGTATTTACTAGGTGCTAGATACCCTGCTAAATGTTTTACATTCTTAAATCACATTATATCTTACATGTGTGGATTTAATTTTGTGTACAGTTGTGGTCTATGGGTTTAATTGTTTATATGTGTTCAATTGTGGAATGCACTTCAATATACAATATTGTGTATCATGTAATTGTGTGTGAATGTGTACCAGTTTTGTTTTGTGGATTTATACGTCTGTGGAAGTTTCATCTTTGTTAGCTGAATGAGCTATTGTGTTTTATTTCTCCCTGAGGTGAGCACTAAAGGCACCCCTAACTCTGGGGTGCCAACATCTTTTGGTTACTTAGGTATGGAGTTAAGATAGGGATTTTGGATGGATGGACCAAAGGGAGGATGGGTGGATGGACAGATGGATGGATGGATGGAGATGGATGGATGGATGGATGGATGGATGGATGGATGGATGGATGAACAGGTGGGTGGATGGATGAACAGGTGGATGGATGAGTGGGTGGATAAAGGGATGGGTGGATGGATGGGTGGATAGATGGATGGATAGGTGAGTGGATTAATAGTTGGATGGATGATTAGATTGGTGGGAGGATGTATGGGTAGATAAAGGAATGAATGGATGGATGGACAGAGGAGTGGGTGAATGAATGGGTAGATAGATGGATGAGTGTGTGAATGAATGGATGAAAGGATGGAAGGATGGGTGGGTGGAGGCTCAGGGAGAAGCAGGGCCTCAGTGTAGTCACTCAGCAATTCAGTGGTGATGAGGGAGCTTGAATCCAGATCCCTTGCCTGTCCCACACTACCCTCTGGGCTGGGAAGGCCAAAGCAGCCTGAGCCGTCTGGCTTCCATCTGCCAAGGTTTCGTGCTTCTATGACCTTTGCCAGGTTTCCCCAGGAGCTGAACGTGGGTAAAATCAGTGCTGAAGTGATGTGGAACCTGTTTGCCCAGGACATGAAGTATGCCATGGAAGGTGAGTCTCCCTACCTCCATGTCTCCCAGCCTGCCTACAGTGAGTAGCTGTGCCTCAGTGTTCCCTCCAAGGCTGTGAGTGCCCTGGACCCTCATGCCTGAGGTCCAACACCAGTGATGGCCAGAGCAGGCACTGCTGAGACAGAGGGTGGCAGACCCTCCTGGCTGAGCCCCCCCCCCGCTCCCCCCAGAGCATGACAAGCATCGTCTATGCAAGAGCGCCGACTACATGAACCTCCACTTCAAGGTCAAGTGGCTCTACAACGAGTATGTGGCGGAGCTCCCTGCCTTCAAGGACCGCGTGCCCGAGTACCCCGCGTGAGTCCCCTGCCCCGGCCCAAACCGAAACCATAGTGCTGACCGCTGGACTGAGATTCAGAGAGGAGGGCTGACCTACTCAGGGTTCCCTGGGCCTCAGGGACACGGGTGGGGCTCACACTCAGTGTTCTCCATTCTCAGCCATTGGACTGAGGGTTCCTCTATCAGCCCAGACAATTAATAATCATGAGTGTCAGGAACCGTGCGGAGCAGCCCCACCTGCCTTTTCTCATTTAATCCTTTGACAATTCTATGAGACGGGAGCATTGTAATTCCCACTCTGTGGATGAGGAAATGGAGGGGTACATGCCCCAGGTGACATCCAATAAGTGACGGGGCTGTCTGACTCATGGGCTGTGTTGAAGAGGGGGAGGTGGCCATCAAGCACCAAGGACCTCCTGTGTGCTGTGTCGCCCACGCTCATGGCAGCGCTGTGGGAGAGCTGCTCCTCCCTGTTCTGTACAGGAACAGAACCCCAGAGGGTCAGTCCACTTGCCTGGGCAGTTTATCTGAACCAGGATTTCCCAAGTGTGGGCTGTGCTCTCACAGTGGTCACTTGGTCCGTTTCAGGGACAAAGTAACTGAGGCCTGGTGGGGAGGGGAGCAGAGGGGTGACCGCTCAAGGCCACAGGGTGAGTTCAGGGCAGAGCAGGACCTGCCCCAGCACCATCCAGCACCTGGTCAGAACCAAGTGGAGCAGGGAGTCGAGGACAAGAGGTGGCGCGACTCCACTCGGGCTCTCCTTCCAGGTGGTTTGAGCCCTTCGTCATCCAGTGGCTGGATGAGAACGAGGAGGTGTCCCGGGATTTCCTGCACGGGGCCCTGGAGCGGGACAAGAAGGACGGGGTGAGCGGTCTGCCCGTAGGGGCCTTACTTCCTCCGGGGTTCACTGGGATCCGATTTGCGGGCAAAAAGTGCCCTAGGGTTGAGGCCAGTCTGAAAGGTGGCCACCATCTTTGTCTTGTTCACAGTGTTGAAAGTCTTTTGTTCATTCAACAAATGAATGCGAGTTCATCAAGTCTGACCCTCCACCCGCCCCGTGGCCTCTGCGTCCACCCATAAGTCTTGGCTCTAAGTCAGCCTCGCACACTATCCATCTCACCCCGGGGCACTTGGTCTCTGGCTCTCCCCATGGACAGCAGGAGGGTTGGGCTCTGGGCACTGTCTGGCTCTGACCCCTCTCCTCCCCCCGGCCTCCTTCCTCTGCAGTTCCAGCAGACCTCAGAACACGCCCTGTTCTCCTGCTCTGTGGTGGACGTCTTCTCCCAGCTCAACCAGAGCTTTGAGATCATCAAGAAACTCGAGTGCCCCGACCCCCAGATTGTGGGGCACTACATGAGGCGGTTTGCCAAGGTGCAGGAGTGTGGGTGGGGGTCAGGGATGGGTCCAGGCGGGGGATGGGGGTGGGAACGGGTCAAGGTTGGGGTTAGAGTTGAGTTTGGGATTGGGGTCAAGGTCAGGATTGGTGTTGAGGTCAGGGTTGGGATTAAAGTTGGAGTTGAATTTGGAGCTGGGGTCCAAATGGGGATGGGGATGGGGTTGGGGATGGAGTTGAAGTTGGTTTTAGGGTTACTATTCAGATTGGAATTGTATTTGGTGTTGAGGTTGGAGTGTTGGGATTTATGTAGAATTTGAGTGGGCATTGGAGTGAGTTTGGAGGTTGGGACCATTGACCGGGGTTGAGGTTCAGTTGACTTGGCTTTAGACTGAGTTGAGGTTGAGGATTGCAAGTAGGAATTGAGATTCCATTTGCGATCGAGTCATACTTGTGGTTGGGACTGGGCTGATATAATGGTTGGTTGCTCTGAAAAAGAGCTGGGTCTATGTAAAATAATCATCTTTGTGTGGTAGTGTCTCCCCTTGGTTGTGATGGTCATCCTGGGTAGAGAATTCACCCAGCCCAGGGGTCCATCTCAGGTGCTAATAGGAGTTCGGGTTCATCCCTAGTCTCACTAGTGGCTCTTGATGGGACCTGGTGACTGGGGGCCCGTCCCGCCCCAGCCCCTCCTCTCACCCACCCTCTGCGTCCTCCCCAGACCATCAGTAACGTGCTCCTCCAGTATGCAGACATCATCTCCAAGGACTTCGCCTCCTACTGCTCCAAGGAGAAGGAGAAAGTGGTGACCTGCGGGGGCCCCTATCCTGTCCCCTCCCAGCCCCATTCTCCACCCCCAGGGCTCCATCTTTCCCTGGGCTCTGATACCTGTGTCTGTGAGTGTGTCCAACTATGTGTGTCCGTGTGTCTGACTGTGTGTGTCTGAGGGGATCTGGACATGAGGGGACATGCCTTCAGTGTGCCATTGTCTATTGTTGTGAATGAGGACTTCAGGGTGTGTGTATGTGAGTGTGCAAGGCTTTGAGAATAAAAGGAGAATGTAGGAGAATAAAGGTGTGTGACAAGAAGTCCCCTTCCTGCTACTCCCAGAGACCCAACCCCTCTCCTGGACCTACCAGGCCTGCCCACCCAGGTGGGAAATCTGGATGGTCCCCAGAGACCCCCCTCTCCAACACTCCTAGGAATCTGATCCCAAATACTGTCTTCCATTCTCAGAGGACCCTATGGGACCTCAGCTTCCTCCAGACCCAGACCCTGAAACAGTCCCAGGGTCCTTGGCGTTGAGTGGGGGAGGCTCTGGGGAGGGGTCCTGAGCCCTGACTCCCTGCTCTGTTCCCATCCCCAGCCCTGCATCCTCATGAACAACACTCAGCAGCTGCGAGTTCAGCTAGAGAAGATGTTCGAAGCCATGGGAGGGAAGGAGGTAAGGGGGGGCCCAGGTGGGGTTACCACCATCCCCATGTCCCTGCAGGCCCCAGAGCTCCTACCAAAGAATTCCAGCTCAGCCACTCCCTTAACCCAAGCAAGCAGCTTCACCATCTGTGCCTCAGTTTCCTCTCTAGCCCCTTGGTGTCCCTTTCCCTGTGTTGGATGGGAAAATGCCATGTGGATGCCCTGTAAACCTGACCTGATGTCCCTTCTCCCTCCTCAGCTGGATGCCGAGGCCAGTGACATCTTGAAGGAGCTCCAGGTGAAGCTCAACAACGTCTTGGATGAGCTCAGCCGAGTGTTTGCTACCAGGTGGGGGCACCTCCAGGGCTGGGAGCAGAAGGGAGGGGACAGCCCCCGGACCTCTGCACCTGAGGCATCCAGAGATTCAGCAGATGTAATGGCAAAAACCACAGGCTAGGAGTTAGACGAAGCTGAGTTCAATCTTGGCTTCACCGCTTACTAGCTGTGTGGCCTTGGGTGAGTCGTTTAACCTCTCTGAGCCTTAGTTTATTCATCTGTAAAGTGGGGATGCTGATAACAATAGTACCCGAGTAGGACTGTGCAATGAAATGAACAACACAGGTAAATGTGTTAGCCTGGGGGCCGATGCTGCCGTTACACTCCACCCTTGCTCAGTTGTGTTCCGTGGCTCCCTGATGCTGGTGAGAAAAGGTCAAGGTCCACAGATCAGCATTTGTGGCCTCATCCAGTCCTTCCTCAGAGGCCCGGAGACTCTGGCCCGAGCTTCTCCCCTCTGCGTCCCCAGCTTCCAGCCGCACATCGAGGAATGTGTCAAGCAGATGGGCGACATCCTTAGCCAGGTGAAGGGCACGGGCAACGTGCCAGCCAGTGCCTGCAGCAGCGTGGCCCAGGATGCCGACAATGTGCTGCAGCCCATCATGGACCTGCTGGACAGCAAGTGAGCCAGGCCGGGTGGACTGGGCCAGCCGGGGGGCGGGGCTGGGGCCTCAGAGACCCAGGGTCTGGCCTGGAGAGGACACTTGGGGCGCGTTTGCTGGGTGATAGTGGAAGGGTTTGGATGCATGGGTGGGTGGAGGCATGAAGGGGTGGAAAGATGGGTGGGCAAATGATTGGCAGGATTGGTGAGTAAATACATATATGGATGAATGGATGGTGGTTGGATGGATAGATGACACGAGGGGTGGGCAGGTAGATAGATGAGTAGATTAAAAGATAAATGCTTAGGAAGCTAGGTGGATAAAAGGATGGATGGACAGATGGGTAGACAGTTGGGTAAGTATTTGGATGGATGAATAACTGGATGGAGGGATGGATGGAAGGAAGGAAGGAAATAAGGATAAATGGCTGAAAGTATAGATGTGAGGATGGATGGAAGGCAGAGAAGAAGGGAGATAGGAAGATTGATGAATGAATGGGATGATGGAAGGAAAGAAGGAAAGAAAAAGAAAGGAAGGGAGAGAGGATGAATGGTGGATGGTTGGATGGGATGATGGAAAGAAAGAGAGCAGGGAGAGAGAGAGGGAGGAAGGAAGGAAAAAGAGATGGATGGAGCATTAAAGAAAGTTTGGTGATTGCGTGGGTCAGGTGCTGGATGGATCATGGTGGATTGCCCTCTCTCCTTCAACCCCCATACATCCAACCATGAGTTCTTTGTTGTTTTCCCTCTCACGTCTGCCGTCTTCCTACCATTCCCTTCCCCTCCTTCCTGAGCACGGCCCCAGCCCCATCATAGTCCCTGGTCTCCAGCCTTCCTATTCCAGTTTATCCCCCTAGTCCATTCTTTCGAAAGGACGCCTGGCTGTGTCTCTCTCTTTTTTTAGATTATTTTCCCCGAAGCCCCAGTGCATAGTTGTGTATCCTAGTTGTAGGTGTTTCTAGCTCTTCTTTGTGGGATGCTGCCTCAGCATGGCCTAATGAGCGGTGCATAGGTCCGTGCCTAGGATCCGAACTGGTGAATCCCGGGCGGCTGAAGCAGAATGCGGGCCAGCCCCTGTGTCTCTCTCTTGAACACTCCATGGCTCCCCACTGCCCTCACGCTAAGGCCCAGGCCCTCCTCCTGGACGTTGAGGCCCCTTCCAGTCTGGCCCCTGCTGACATGTCCAGCCACCATTCACTCTTCTCCACATGCCTCCTGCATCACAGCCCCGTCAGACCATCCAGAGGTTCCTGCACAGACAGCCTCTGTGCCCTCTTGTGTGTCCATGGAATGCCTTCCCACCTCACCCGTGTGTTGAGAGGAAGGGCTCTGCGGGTTAGGGTCAGCTGGGCCCTGTCTCAGACCTGCCCCTCGCCCACAGCCTGACTCTCTTTGCCAAAATCTGCGAGAAGACGGTGCTGAAGCGGGTGCTGAAGGAGTTATGGAAGCTGGTCATGAACACCATGGAGAAGACCATTGTCCTGCCTCCCCTCACTGATCAGACGGTGAGGCCCACAGGGGGCCAGAGGGAACACCTGGGCCACCTCCCCTGCGGGAGCCCAGAAAACTTGGTGCCAAAGGCACTGGGGCTCTGGTCATCCAGGCACAAGGGCCATCCGAGGGTCATAGAAGCCACTAGAGATCAGTGGGGCCATTCAAAGATCAGAGAGGTCACACATGGGTCAAAAGTCATCAAAGGGTCAAAGAGGTCATTCAGGAGTCAGTTATTCAAAGGTCAAAGAGGCCAAGTAGAGTCAGGCGACATCCAAGGGACATAAAGGTCACATGTAGGTCAAGAGGTCATTCAGAGGTCATAGGTCACCCAGAAAACAAGAGGTCAGCTTGGGGATCAAGGCCACCCATGGGTCACAGAGGTCATAGGGGTCAGCGGGTTCATCAGAGGGCTTGGGGGGGTCAATCAAGAGACAAGGAGGGGAAACACCACAGATTTCAAAGATCAAAGACTGATAGACCAGAGGGCTCCTGGAGGTCAGCCAGAGGTCACAGAGAGCATCCAAGGTCAGAGAGGTCAAGCAGAGGTCAGCAGTCATCCAGAGACCAGGACCGTGCCTCTGGGACCCTTCTGGGAACCAGAACAGAGACAGTGATGCCCAGGGATCAGGCTGCCAGGTGGGAGTGGAGGGACGGGTGACATCTGCAGAGGGTGTGGCTGATGGTGGGTCCCTCCCAGGAGGCGTTGGGGGCCTGAAGACAGTGATGGCACAGGGGTTGACAGCACAGCACAGAGTGGGAGGGCGATCCTGGGTGGATGGGAGAGGCTTGGGGACTGTGGTCCCGGGGCCGCCAAGAGGCAACGATGGTGGTGGGCGGCTCAGGGCACCTCCAGGCTGGGCTGGAGCACAGGGTTTGCCCCTCGGTGCCGTCTCTGCCCCCTCCCAGGCCTTCCCGGGAGACTCATGGTGACTTATTCCCCCCTCCCCCACCGCCCCGCCCCCTCACGGCTGACAGATGATCGTAAGTAGAGGCCCGTCTGTCGTCTGTCTGTCCGTCCGCTCTGTGTCTGGACTCGGCCCACCGTGTGGCTGCACCCCCTACCCAGCGCCCCTCCTCACCCACCGGCCCTCACCCGCTGTCCCACCTCCCGCCTAGATGTGCCTGTGTCTGTCTGGGGCGGGGCACAGGGAGGGGGCGGGGCCTGGAGGGAGGGAGGCCACGCCCACTCACCCGGCCCCGTTATAAGTACGGAGGGGGCGCCTCCTGCTCCCAAATCCCTGGCCCAGTGCCTTCCTACCTGCCCTTGTCCTTTAGTTGGGATTCACCTGCCCTCCCATGCTCAGACGCCGCCAGGATAGCTGGGTCTCTTCCTGGAGCCAGAAGGAGGTTCAAAGTCAACACAGCCCCTCTGACTTCCCCTTTGGGCTCTGAACTGTTAGCAGCCCCTGCAAAACACAGGCGATCACGGCCGGGGTCCCTACTCAGCTGCTCAGTGCAGGCCCCCAAGGCCCCAGGCTCTGTCCGTCACCGCCCCCCCGGGCCTTATCTACCCCTCCTGCTGCACATGCACACACACGAATGCCGGACACACAACCAGGCACCCACGTGGGAGATGGCATTGACTTTGGTGTTGGGCAGACTTGGGGTCAAATCCCAGCCCAACCACTCTCTGCTCTGTGACCTTGGTAAGTCGCTTCACCTCCCAATCTCCATTTCCTTGTCTGGAAAAAGGGGTTAATTGTAGCAACTCACTGAGGGTTGTGAGAAGCAAGTGGAAAGATGCGTTCACATGCTCATCTCAGTGACTAGCTGAGGCAGTAAGTTGGAGCTAACGTTATGGTTGTTGTTGGTGGCGATAGTATGTAGACATACAAGGGCAGAGATCACTAAAACCACTTCAAAGTCCCCCTTTGTGGGCAAGACAAGCTGTTACAAGATTTCACTTTGTCAAAAGTTTACAAGTGCTCATCTTACTTATTGGTGGCTGAAGTCTGGGTCTTTGGCTGTAAACACCTAGTGGCAGCATACCTAACCACAGATAATGCATTTGTGGACAGGAAGCTAAGGGAATTCACATTTATTGATGATTCCCTGTATGCCACACCTTCTCTTAGCTGCTGTTTCAGCTCACATTCATGACCACCCTTTGAATGAGGTGGGTATTATTATTCCCATTTTGCAGATGAGGAAAGCTGAGGCTCAGAGAGGAGGAGTCATTTGCTCAAGACAACATAGTAAATATGTGCCAGAGTCAGGATTCAAATTCAGGTCTGTCTGAATGTGGAGCCCCTTTGCTTTCCTATTGACCCGAGAACCAAGAGCCTCATATATACAATAAATGTAAATGAGTATATTTTGGCAGTGACTTCTCTCCTTTCTCTCTGGACCTGTATTTCTATTTCACCTTCTCTCTCTTTCCCGTCTCACTGACTCTCTCGCACCTTTTAAGAGTCAGTCATTAAGCACACACATTCCCCCATGCAGCCCCGTCACCAGCCCCTGTGCAGTGCAGGCGCCCTTTCCTCCTGTCCCCGTGAATTCATGCGTGATCGCCCCGGGTGCCCACCCACGTGGCTTGCCAGGTTGATCACCCTGTAACATTGTCTCTGCAGGGCACCCTCTTGAGAAAACATGGCAAGGGATTAGAAAAGGTAATGAGGGCCTGGTCTGTGCTGAGATCCCGAGCTCTGGTGTCTGGGCATGTGTGCATGTATGTGTCCATGGGCATGGGCAGGAAGGTCAGCTGGGGCTCACGGGTAGGAGGTGCGTGGTCTAACAAAGTCCCACAAAACCAGAAGTCAGAAACAAGGTGATTCCCCAGGGACATGGCTTGGAGTGTGTGTGCATGTGTGAGCAAATGTGTGTGCAAATGGCTGCCACCCTCTCACAATATCCAAAGGGTTTACCCCATCCCTGGGCTCAGCTGAAATTCTGTGGCTTTGAGAAGGGCCCAGACACTGGACCGCTGCCTTGGACTGAGATGTGTTGTTTTGTTTGTAGATTTTTTTTTGTTCTAATGGGTGTTTATTGCAAGGAGATGGGTGCTATGGCAACACATGAGCAGTTGCCCTTGCTGTGCACTCGTGCAGGCGAGTGCACACAAGTAGGGTCTCTGCTTCACGAACGGGGGTTGTAGGGCTTCCCTGCTCCCTCACTCAGCCCTTCAGGGGGCACACTCAGTGTGCCAGGCGCCATACACGTGTGTGCATCCATGGAGGGGCGAGTGTGCGGGGTTGTGTGTGTGCACACGCGTGTAGACGTTTTGGAGTGCACATGTGTGTTTTAATGTGTGAGTTCTTCTGCATGTGTGTGTATGTGGATGCAGGTGTGTGCACACATAAACTCTCTGCACATGCACGGATGTGCCTGGTGTGCGTCTCTGTGCTGAGTGAACTTGTGACACCTGTTAGGACGGTTATTTCAGCGTTAGACCTGGGGGATAAGGTCTTGGGAGCTGGGGAGGAGAGACCCCGAGCCCTCCCTCCTCTCTCCCCCTCCCCAAGGTGCCCCATCCTGGGGCAGGCTGGCTGTGGGATTGGGCACCTGTCCCCCGGTCATAGACTGGTTCTGGCCTCCTGGTAGTCCGGAGTCTGGCCCCAAGCCCCCTGGAGGACAAGGGAAGTTGCCTAGCTGGGGAGGGGGCCCAGCATTAGACCCAGGACTTGGGAGGGGGCTCACGTGCTGGGGAGTGGGACTGTGCTTTGAGGGGGCAAGGAAGTCCCACTGAGTATCCTCCCAGCAGCCTCCCAAACTCTGACCTCCACCTGATTCTCTCCACAGGGCAGGGTGAAATTGCCAAGCCACTCAGATGTAAGACCGGCCTCTCACTGTCTGTCCGCCTCCCCACCCCACCCCACCCCACCCGTGCCTCTGTCCACCTCTGTGGTCCATGCCATCGGGGGGCGTACTGTGAACGCGTCTGTCGGTCTCTTCTTCCTTTGTCTGTCTAGCTTGCTCGTGAGGGCTGGAGGGTGGGGGGAGGCAGGTGGGGAGGAGGGTGTGGAAGGGGAAACTGAGGCCCAGACAGCTGGCTCCTGAGTAACTGTGCCTCGTGGAAGCACAGAGAAGGAATACAAAGAGTAGTGACAGCTGGTAGACCGTTAGCATGATTCCAAACCTCCCCCCTGTAAACGGCCCCCTCCCTGCCCAGGATCCCCACACCACCCCAGGCCTGATAATGCCGTAATGCGGGTGACCTCGCTGATACTCAGCCCCACCCTAGCCCCCAGGCTAGTGTTGCTGCCTCTGTTAGGTAGGGGAGGAACCTGAGGCCCAGAAAGGGCCGGGGAAGTGCCTCAGGTCACCCAGCACAGTGATGGAGGGGGCAGGACATGTGGCTTTCAGTCTAGCCCCCATCTCCCAGCAGCACTGCCCGTGACCTTGAGACCAAGTGATAAGCAGTGAACACTGAATAAAGACACATTTAGTCCCTGCTAAACCACAAAGTAGATATGATTTCCCACATCTAGATGGCAAAACTGAGGCTCAGAGAGGTTAAGTGACTTGCCCGGGGCCACACAGCAGAGCTGAGATTTGAACCCAGGCCCACCTGGCTTGATGGGGCCATAACTAGAATGCCACCTTGCTGGTGTCTGTCTGGGGAGGAGCAGGGGATGGGTACTGAGGTGTGTGGTGGGGGGCGATTCTTCCTTTAAAAGGTCAGACTAACAGCCCCCAGATTACTGGGGAAATCCTCCCACAGAGGGAGTGGGCCCGTGGGGGTTGGGGGGTGTCACCCAAGCCCATCTCAGCGTTTTCTCAAGACTCCCTGACTTGGAGCTGGCTAGCCCACCCATGCTGACCATGCGGGGCTCCCCCACCCACGGCCTCTCACAGCTGCTCTCTGTCTGTTTCTCTTCTCTGTCCCACAAACCTGGAGTTGTAGTGAAGGTGGGAGGGGGGTAGCGTCCCCATGGCACTGGGATTTCCGGGGATAAGGTCACCACCTCCTCCCCAGCACTTCCTGGGGGGCTTCAGACCTCTGTCCCCAGACACAACCATTGTCCTGCCCAGAGCCTTTGGACGAGAACCAAGAAGGCATCCAGGGCTGGGTTGTCACAGGGGCTTGGGGACTGGGCTGGAGGACCCCCACCCTCATCCCAGCTCTGTCTGTTGTTACCTGCAGGGAACCCAGATGATCTTCAATGCAGCCAAGGAGCTGGGTCAGCTGTCTAAACTCAAGGTGAAGCCTGGGGGTGGGCAGGAGATTGAGGTGGAGAGGTCCCAGAATGGTGACGTGTCTTGTGAGCTCAAGGGACAGAAACCCTACTCAGACTGGCTTAAGCACAATTTATTTGCTCCAGTGTGTTGGAAAGATGTGCATGGTCCAGCTTCAGATACAGCTTGATCAAGGGTACAAATCATTTATTCCACAAATATTTATTGAGCACCTGTTGTGTGCCAGTCACATGCTGGGCGCCAGGGACACAATGATGAAAAGACAGACCTGCTCTCCAGCTCCTCAGAGTTTTACAGGGATGAGACCCACAGATAAGCAGATCCCCAAGGCAGGGCCTGCGCTGCCCACCTGGCCCCCTCTCTCCATCCATCCAGGACCACATGGTACGAGAAGAAGCTAAGAGCTTGACCCCAAAGCAGTGTGCAGTCGTTGAGCTGGCCCTAGACACCATCAAGGTGAGAGGCCCCACCCCTACCCCATCCCAAGTGGGGCAGGCAGAGGGGTGGCTAGTGGGACATGGACCTAGGCTCCAACCCACCTTCATTCATTCAATTTATAAACACTCCCTGATGGCCCTTCTGTGCCAGTGCCAGGCTGGCTGATGGCAGGGCCCTGAGGAGCCCCAGTCTTGGGGGGACAGCTGGATACAGACATGCACAGCCCTGTCGGGTTAGGGTGGGGTAGAGGGAAGGATGGAAGCTGGGGGAGCCCAGGGAGGGAGCAGCAAGGGCTTCCTGGAAAAAGGCGTGTGGGAGGTGGGTTTTGAGGAATGCATAGGAGTTCACAAGGCAAAGCAGACAGAGCATTCTAGGCAGGGCCCAGCCCGTGCAAGAACAAGGAGGCACGAAAGGGGCTGTGATCTCCGTGAAGTGAAAAGCATGACAGCTACCCTGAAGGGAATGTTTTGCTGAGATGGAGAATTACAGTGAAATAGGGTTGGCATCATAGTAAGCAGGGGTGGTCACAGGGAGCTTGCAGAGGAGGACGAGGAGCCAGCCATGTCAGAAGGAGAGGGAGGGCCTTCCTATCAGTGAACTTAGTGCATGCAGAGGCCCTGTGACAGGAATGTTCTAGGGAAGACAGTTGGGAGGTTGCAGGGTGGAAGCCGCAAAGGGCCTAGGGAGGGGCTCGAGGCATGGGTGGGGAGTAGCAGTAGCTGACTTGAGTGTTTTGAAGAGCCCCGGTCATCGGGCGAACCACCGCGGAGGGCAGCGGGGGAGAGGAGGGGCGACGTAGCCCAAAGAGCAGGCAGGGGTTCCTCCAGCTCCTCCTCTCCCCACCCTGCCCTCACAGCAATACTTCCACGCGGGCGGCGTGGGCCTCAAGAAGACCTTCCTGGAGAAGAGCCCAGACCTGCAGTCCCTGCGCTACGCCTTGTCCCTCTACACGCAGGCCACCGACCTGCTCATCAAGACCTTCGTGCAGACGCAGGCGGCCCAGGGTAAGGGCGGCCGGTGAGCGCGCCGCACACCCCCGCCCACAGGGGCAGCCCCGCCCCGCCCTGCGCCGGGACTGCGGCCATGGGCTCACCTCCCTGGTGACTTCACGGGCAGGGGCGAATTGACAGCTCCAGAGCGCTTGGGAGCTCCATGATTTCACGGGGCCAATGAGTGATCGACAGTTGATGGGGGCGGGGCCTCTGGCGTCATCGGGCCAGGAGGTGATTGTCATCTCCTGGGAAAATCTACGACGGCATGGGGCCGGGTGGTGATTGAAAGCTCTGGGGCGAGACCTCTTTGACTGCGAGGACCAAAGAATGATTGGCAGCTCCAGAGGAGGGGCCTCTGGAGGACAGGTTGAAGGCCCCTGGGGTAGGGACCTTTGAAACGTCTGGGGCCAAGGAATGATTGACAGCCCCAGGGATGGGAGGGACCCCGACCTCGAGGCGGGGGGGCGGGGGGGGCGTTGGACGGAGAGGGAGTTCCCCTTGCTCAAAGTCTCTCTCTCTCTCTTCTCATGCCTGTCTCCTGTCCCTCTTTGAGCTCACACAGCAGCTGGAGCTGGGGGGCAGGACTCCAGGGTCCTAGTTCTGCTCTCTGGGGACCCCACTTTTCAAAACTGGCCCTAAGAGTGCAGACGGGGGAGAGAAGTTTGGCCGCCGACCCAGACTTAGTTCCGGCAGTGGAGGGGCAGGGGTGCGGGGAGCAAAGCCCCAGGGCCACCAGCGGCCCGTCCCCGCTAGTCAGCCCAGGGCCGAGGACCCGCCCTGGGCGTCGGGCCTCCGCGCTCAGCTTCGTGCCCAGTCCACGCTGCCGTTTTTAGTGTCCCTCGTGTCCCCCGGAGCGGGAGGCCGTCTGTCCGTCCGCCTGCAGCTGACGTTTGTCTCTCTCTTGTTTCTCCTCCCTCTCACTCGCCGCCCCTCTCCGCGCCCCCCTGCTCCCCGCCACGCACACTCGCCTTCCATCCTCGCCTCTCGCTCGCTCGTCTCTCCCTCCACCCTCCCTGCCTCCCTTCTCCACCTCCCCCGGTGATTAGTCCATGGTGGAAAAGGGACTAGGTTTACCCTTAGTGAAGACATTTATCCTGAGAAGGGTACGTGCCTCCGCCGCCGCCCGCCCGCGCCCGGTGCCCGGTGCCTGCGCCCCTCCCCGCCCGGCTAGTAAAAGGCCGTCCTTCCGCCTCCCCGCCTGCGGGGCCCCGCCCAGGCCCGACCGGTTGCGGGGACCTAGGAGGACGAGGGGGAAGGACGGCTTGCTGGTTCCACACGGGGAAGGAGGAGAGCGACTCAGCAGGAATCCGTGTCTCCCGAGGGGCATCTCTTAAGCCAGGTCCCGGGTCCCGGGTCCCGGACAGGCGCCTGCGCCGTCGAGAGTGGGCTCAGACCCCAGCTCCGCTGCTCGGCCCTGGGGGCCTCCGGCAAGCGCCCGCCTCCCTGAGCCTCGGTTTTCTCATCTGTGAAATGGGAACAGTCAAGAACCCTAATTCATAGAATTATTTTTAGGATTAGATGAATTACATTTAGAGCAGTTCCCGACGTGTAATCTCTCGCAGCTATTTAGTTATTATTGTGGCTACTATTATTATTCTTGATGCCACTTTTCCCAGCGTAGAAAACCAGCATTTTTCACGCTCTAACTCTGAGCCAGACCTTGTGCCAAGCATTTCTTGAGGATTCTGGCAAAGATTCCTTCCAGTTGCCCCACAAGGTGGTCCATCATTCCATAGGTGAGGAGGCTGAGTCTCGAAGGAGATTAAGCCGAAGGAGATTAAGCCGCTTGCCCCAGGAATCGTCCCCTGCAGGGGACCCGGGATTTGGGGAAGGCGGGGTGGGGAGGGGGCAAGCACAGAGGCCGGGAAAGACCCTTCCCCTTGGAGCCAGCAAACCACGGGATGGGGGCGCCCAGCACTTCCCCCCTCCCCCTTCTTACTAGCTTTGGCCATGGTCTGACCCCTCACCCCCACCCGCACTCCCCCGGCACCCTCACTCTGGCCCGGATTGAGCTTGCTGTGAAGCATCAGCCTGGGGGGTGATGAGGCTGAGCATGTGACTGGTTGGGGAGTGGGGGGGCCGAGATAACAAGGAAGGTGGCCTGGGGTGGGCAGCAAAGAGGGGGTGTGCGCGCCCCAGTACTGGGGTGATGGAGGTCTCCAGGCCTCTCTGCCCCGTACTGGGGTGATGGAGGTCTCCAGGCCCCTCTGCCCCAGGAGCCTCAGTCACTTCCCATCCAGCACTGGGTAACCTGTATCAATCCTGGGCTGACCCGTTCTCCTTCCCTCCCCCACGCCCGACTTTCTCCCTGTGCCTCCTCCCATGCATGGGGTGCTCCAGGTGTGGGGAGCTTCCTGAGGGGTGGGGAAGGGGCCTGGTGGGGGTGCTGGTGGTCACAGGTCTCCAGACCCCACAGGATGCCCTTCCCAGAGTCACAGAGGGAGAAACAGGGACAGAAGCTTTTAAGCTGCCCCTCCAATGATCCCCATCAGAACCACACAATCAGGGCACTTGTGGTGGCCAGAAACAGAAGGGCACGTCACCCTGACCCAAGCAGACAAGGGAATTTGTTGGCTCTGGAACTTGAAAGATTAAGGGTTGTGTTGGCATCAGGAAAAGCTGGATCCAGGGTCTCCAGCAATGCCATTGGTCTCTGTTGAGACCTCTGTGGGGTGGGCTCTCCCCTCATTGGGCAGAGACAGCCTTGCCAGCTTAGTGCCAGAGAGACACTCTTTCCTAACAGTTACAGCCAAAGTCCCAGGGCCAACTCCTATTGGCCCAGCTCAAGTCACATGACCATCTTTGAGCCACTCACAGCAACCAAGGGCAGAAAACGCTCTGATTGGGCAGCCGTGGTTCATTTAGCCATACCTGAAGTGTGGGCAGAGCCACTAGGCCTGAGGTGAGGGTTGGGGGCCTTTCTCTCTGGAAACTGGAGATTGTCTATTGAAAGATGAGTGGTGTGGGGGCAGGGAAGATAAAAGATGTCCCTAGAAGCTGTCACTTCCAGAGAAGCGAGGACTCTGGGTCAGGTTATCAAGTGTGTGACTGGAGCAGAGTCCTCAAGGGTGAGAGTGGATGGAGATGAGGCAGGAGAAGTGATGGTGAGGCCGCATCAGGACTGAGCCTGCAGGTCACGAACAGGACTGACGATTTCAGAGGGAGATGGGAACCCTGGGCGGGCTGTGAGCAGAGCGGGGACGCAGTCTGACTTCCTGGGGTTTCTCTGGCTGGTGCATTGAGAGAAGCTGGGAGGAGGAGGCAGGGAGACCCGGAGGAGGCCACTGCCGTAGTCCCGGTGGCCAGTGATGGGGCGGGGCCAGGATGGAGGGCAAAGAGGGGGTCCAATTCTGGATGCACTTTGAAGGTAGAGCAGCAGGATTCTCCAGGGTCCAGTACTTGGGGAGGGAGTGGAGACAAAGAAGAGGGTCAAGGGTGCGGCGTGGGCTGCCCCAACAGTTTGAGGATCGACAGAGGAGAAGGAAGCAACAAAAAGAGGGTGAGGAGCGGTTAGTGTGCAGGATGAGAACCTGGAGAGTGTGGCATTGTTTCAATCAAGAAGAGAAACTGAGGCACAGGAAGCCAGGGTGTCAGATGCTGCCAAGATGGTGTGTAAGATGAAGACCGAGTTTTGACAACATGGCAATCAGTGGAATGATAAAAACAGGGGGCAGATGCATTAGGCTCAGAGAAGTTAAGAGATCTGCCCAAGATCACACAGCAGGGCAGTGAAAGGCCAGAGCCCAGATTCTTGGCCTCAACCAAAAGCACCTACCATCTCAGCCCTGCCTCAGTGCCACCCTGTCAGGACTGATGACCTGATGCCACCAGCACATGGTGGGTGGGAGGGGTCCAGGTCCCTTCTGGTGGGTGGGAAAGAATGAAACTCACACCAAGCATCCTCCCCTGCCCTGCCCAGGCTCAGGTGTGGAAGACCCTGTGGGTGAGGTCTCCGTCCACGTTGAGCTCTTCACTCATCCAGGAACTGGGGAACACAAGGTCACAGTGAAAGGTGAGCAGCCTGAGCTGGGAGGGGGAGTGCCTCATCAGGATGCACTAGGTTCTAAGAGAGAGAGCAAACTCAAACCCGCTAAAGCAAGACAAACTTTTTTCATTAAAAAAGGTTTTTTTTCCATAAAACTGAAAATTCCAGAAGTATACCACCTTCAGGCATGGCTGGACCTAGGGGTGCAAACAGTGTTATAGGACTCAATCCCCCTTTCTCCATCTCTCTGCTCTGCTGTCCTTTGTTGGCTTTTATTTTGTTAATTAGAATACAGGTTGGGCTGTTTTAGCCAAGGCCGAAGATAGTGGCTTAAACAAGATAGAATGAATTTTTCTCTAAGGTAACTCTAAGCGCAGTCAGGCCAGAGCTGATATGGAGGCCTCACAGTGTTGGGGATCCTAGATCCTGCCATCTTTTGTTGCAATTTCATGCCCAATGTGTTTTCCGCCTCTATAGGGTCCCAAAGAACTCAGCCTCCACCAGCATTCCAGCCTGCAGCCAGGGGAAGGAGGTAGTTTAGGGCACTTTCCCTGCCTTTTAAGTCACAGCTGGGAGGTTGTATCCATCGCTTCCTCTCACATCTCATTGGCTGGAACTTAGTCACATGGCCACACAGCTACAGGAGCATGCTGGGAACTGTAGTCTTTCAGACATGCTTTGAAAACCACAAACACATACCGGGGAAGCCTGACCTTCTACCTCTACTAGCCTACCCTCCACTTCCCCCAACAGTGGTGGCTGCCAATGACCTCAAGTGGCAGACTTCCGGCATTTTCCGGCCATTCATCGAGGTCAACATCATTGGGCCCCAGCTCAGTGACAAGAAACGCAAGTTTGCGACCAAATCCAAGAACAACAGCTGGGCCCCCAAGTACAACGAGAGCTTCCAGTTGTAAGTCGGGGTGTTGGGGAGCACGGGCGGCGTCTGCTGGCTGGAGCTCTGCCACAAGGCAGAAGCAATGTCTGGTGGACCAGTGGCACCTGGGTGTGGGAATGGGGGCCGCCCTGGGAAGGGCGCACCTTAGTGCACCAGCGATGTCAGTGGGGGCCACGGGGGTGGAGGTGACCGCCTCGAGGGACAGGCAGGTCCCAGGGGAGGCGGCGAATGTGATGTAACGTCATGATGAGGGCTCGTGAAGGGCGAGTCTGGGCAGAAGGGGCTGGAGACTCTGGTCTGGTCAAGGTGCTCATGCTGGGGCAGGAGGCTTGCGGGTGAGGGGCTGAGGGGCGTGGCACAGGGACTCCTGGAGGCGGGGCGAGCCTTGTCAGGGCTGTGGGGCAGGTCATCTGGTGGAGTCTGCTCTGAGGGACAGAGTGGGGTGTGGCTTAGTCCAGAGCATGGGGGTGGGGGTGGGATCACATCCAGATGGGGCTTCCTGGTGAGCAGGAGTGAGCCTAGTCAGGGGCATTAGTGGTCTAGAAGGGCAGGCAACCTGGGGGGGCATAAATAAGTCTGATCAGGGTGTACAGAGGGGTTCCTCGGGGTGGGCGGGGGTGGGCAGATCTTGGGATCAGGTGTGAAGCTGACTGGGGCAGTAGCATATACCTCGCTGGGGGATATTCTTGGGGGACAGAAGTGCAGAGGGCTCTGTAAGAGGGCATCAGAGCTGGGGGGAGGTGTGAGTCCTTGAGGGACAAGAACGGGGCCAGTCGTGTCAGGAGAGGGCTCTTGGGCAGAGGACACTGGAGTGGCAGGTCTGCTGACACATGCTTGGGAGCTGTAGCAGGGCCTGGTGGGGGCAGCTGTCTCCTGGGGTGGGCAGGAGTGCAGCCTGGGAGGGGGATGCAAGGGAGCCATGTGGATGTGGCCCCAAAACAGGGCGCTTTTGATCAGCCAGCGTCAAGGCAGGTCACCTGGGTGCAGGAACCCAGTGTCACTGGGGTCCAAGCATAGGGGGAGGGGGAGGCATGGTGAAAGGGGGGGTCAGGGCAGGGTTGTGTACAGAGGGCATCTTGGGGGTACGAGGGGTAGGCTAGGGGGCATGGGGGAGAAACTGCGTCCAAGGGAAAACTGGGGCTCAGGTGGGAGCCTGGTCAGGGTGCTTCTGGGAGGGATATCTGGGGCAGGGTGGTGGGGGCAGCAGCCCAGCCAGCCAAGGGCGTGGGCGCAGGTATCTCAGAGTGCGAGCATGGCCTAGCCAGGGGGGCCTGGGGGGAGAGTTACTTGGGGTGGGGATGTGGTTTGGCGGGGGGCTGGGCATAGGCTGGTGGGGGCGTCGTTGGGTGGGAGAGAGGAAAGACATGGCAGGGGCATTACTTGGGGTGGAGGTGGGATATCAGCTGGTGTGGGTGTGGCCCAGCGCAGGGTTGTGGGGCGGGTCACCTGGAGCAGGGGCGGGGCCCGACCTGTAGTGGGAGGTTATGCCAACGGGAGGATCACCCAGTGTGGTCGTGGCCCCTGTGGAGGCGGAGTCGCCGGCCGGGGCGGGGCTGGCCTGTGGGCGGGGCCTGCCCTCACGCCCCGCCCTTCCGCAGCACGCTGAGCGCCGACGCGGGCCCCGAGTGCTACGAGCTGCAGGTGTGCGTCAAGGACTACTGCTTCGCGCGCGAGGACCGCACGGTGGGGCTGGCCGTACTGCAGCTGCGCGAGCTGGCCCAGCGCGGGAGCGCCGCCTGCTGGCTGCCGCTCGGCCGCCGCATCCACATGGACGACACCGGCCTCACGGTGCTGCGTATCCTGTCGCAGCGCAGCAATGACGAGGTGGCCAAAGAGTTCGTCAAGCTCAAGTCCGACACGCGCTCCGCCGAGGAGGGCGGTGCTGCGCCTGCGCCCTAGCGCGGGGTGCGCGGGCGGGCAGCACTGCGCCTGCGCGGGGCGCGCGGGCGGGGCAGCGCCTGCGCGCTGGCACCTCCCGGATGTGGAGCATCCGAGCTCTGTGCCGAGGGCGGGTTGCGCCTGCGCCCTTGACTTAGCCCCACTCCCTCCGGGGAATTGTGAACGGACGACGCCCCGCCCCTCGGGTGGCCACGCCCTAGGACGCGAGGAAGGAAGAAGCCGCGTCCCCTACTTGAGGCCACGCCCGCACCGCCTAGGGGGCCTTTGGAGCTGGGATGGGAGGGAACCCCGACCCATATGGAGGAGGCCAGGTCCCAGGGCTTTGGTACCGGGAGGCCCCGCCTCCTGTCCCCTGGGAAAGCCATAAGACGGGTCCCCAACCCCTGGGGCCCAAGACCAATTGCCAAGTATGGAACTCTCAGCTCTCTCGAGGAGCGGGCCGTGGGTCAGGGGCTGGGCTTCCTGGGGCACCCCCTGGGGTGGCCTGGAGTCTGGAGTGACTGGGATGCTGGTTGGAGGGCCTTGGGTGGACCAGAGCCCCTTTTGATGTTTGTGCAAAAAATAAACGAGGAAAGGGGGGAGGATGAGATTTTAAAAGCACATGCGCCTTCGGGCGCCCAAAAGCTGGGGGCCGAGGGGACGGCTCTTGGGCACCCGGCGCTGCCCCCTTCCCTGTGGGGGTTTGCCTCCCGTTTTCCGCCCGCATACCCAGTTCTCATATCATAGAATTCAACCCACCCATTTGACAGAGGGCAAAACTGAGGCCCAGAGAGCTGCTTGAGACTCAGGGGAGGGTTCCAGCGCCACGGCCAGTCCCCACTCCCTTTGGCCTGTGGGCTTGTGTGCCACATAGAGGGGTGGGCTGCGACTGGATGACCAGACACAGCTCCCCATTGCTGCTAACCTCCCTCCAGGAGACCTCCCCAATCCTTATAAGGGATGGGGGTCCTGGGCCAAGGCCCCCACTGCCCCCTCCCACCTCTGGCTGCCACGCAAAACTCCTGCCCCCAGCCCTTTCCCCCGGGGAGGGACCCCGGGGAGATACCCTAAGAACTGTTGACCTCACGCCAAAAAAGAGAGGATTTGGGATTCTCTGGATCCAGGCTCCCCCAACCCCTTCTTCCTCTCCCAGAATTCTGCAGGCGGGAAAGAACAGAAAGAGAGAGACCAGAAATTCTAAGGATGTGTGGGTGTGGGTGTGTGCACACACGTAATATGCTTAGAGCTTAGTCTCCAAGATCTCATTGGTTCGTTCAGACTTCCAGGCCCCAGGCTGCCTCCAGGCGGGGCCTCCACCTGCCTGGAGCTCTTCCTCAGCACGCTGCAGGCAATTTGGCCAGCGCCCAGCTTCCCCATTTTAGTGCACGCAGGCAGAACCTTTGGGAAAGTTTGGCATGGCTTGTCTTTGCCCAGGATCTGCTTTTCCACGTTGGACCATCGCACGTGTGCCATGGATTTTCCTGCCAGACCGCTAAATACAGGATCGTGCTATGCTAGGGAGAAATTAAAACAGAGGGATGAGATGAGTAGCTGGGCTCCTGGAGTGGTGAGGGCTGCATCAGATGGGAAAGGTGAGGGAGGGCTTTCTGAGGAGGTGAAAAATGAGAAGGAACCACCCATTGAAGAGAAAAGAGCTCCAGGCAGGGGGAACAGCAGGTGCAAAGGCCAGGAGGTGGGCAGACTTGAAGCACGGCAAGAAGGTCGATGTGGCTGGAGCTGAGCTAGTGAGGGGGAGAGCTGCAGAGGTATCCGACCAGACAGGACCTCCTACACTGCCGTAAGGAGTTCCAATGTTACCCTAAGAGGCATGGGGACCCCAGGACATTTTAAAGCTGTGGAGGATTTCAGGTTTCAAAAGCTCCCTCTAGCTACCTCATGGAGAATGGCCCAGTGCAGTGTGGGGGGGAGGACAGAGTGCTCTCAGGACACTGAAATTAATTTTTGGAGGCTATATTAAAAAGGAAAAACAAACTCTGCCCTTAGATGAGCCTGAGGGCCTCTGGGTACGGTTGTCCCAGTTGTGCACTGCACAAGGGTTTGGTGTCTCTACAGAGGCCACGTGCAAATCCCAGGCATTGAGAGTTGTATGTTTATGGTGATGGTTTCCTGGCACAGGGACACCAAGGTTCTGGAAGAAGTGGCATTGTTTTCTCATTTACCTGGAGGTGCCAGCTGTCCCCTAAATTCAGGCAGGTTCAGGTGACTGAAGGTTCTGAACCAGAGATTAGGACACGGATTCTCACTCTGGACAGCGGGAGAGGGGGGCTTCAGCCAGGGGCAAGGGGCAAGCTGGGCGGTGGCGAGCGGGGAGCTTGGAGTCTCTGTCACCAAGGGGACTGAGGGGCAGACTTGAAATTCAGACCATTCAAGAGGTGGGGGGTAGGGGAAGTGGCTGACTCGGAGTCAGGAACACCAGGAACGCCCGAGAGGAGGTGGTCTGTGATCTGAGGTGGGCCCAGAAAGACTTCAGTGACTGGCAGGACGTAGAGGGAGCCTCAGGGAGTGCTTGTTGAATGACTCTTTCTGACTCCCAGGCTAGAATTGTTTTGGAAATTTTCTTCCTCTGCTATCCCCAGAAAACTCCTACTCATCCACAAATATCCTTCATGTAGAAAACTCTCTCTGCTCCCCCTCAGGACTTCCCCAGCCTCTGTCCCGCCTTCTGTCCCTGATGCCGTGGGGCTGGTGGTGTCTGTGATAGGCTGTCTCTCCCCAGATGGAAGTCTGAGGCCTCTCGAGAGCCCCAAGTTCACCCAGCACAGGCTGGGCACAGGGGGATGGCAGGGAGGGTATGCCTCCTTGAATTATGTCTTGGGTGGGGGTCTCTGTGTGTCCACGCATTCATGTGTGTGTCTGTCCCTGTCTGTCCGTACCATCCTTCCCTTCCCACACAGAGCGGGACACACAGGAGGTGTTCAAGCCAGACTGTGGCTGAGCCACGGAGACAGAGTAAGAGAGGCTGAGAGGGGATGAGGAGGAGCCAAGAGAGGAATCCAGGGGCTGGAAGCATCTGAAATCAGGAAGTTCCTGTATTGGAACAGAGCCCAGAGAGGAGCAGGGCTTTCTCCCAGGCCACCCAGCAAGTGGACACCTCGGATGACACCTCTGGGCTTTCGCCACCTCACCTGCGGTGCCCGGGGTCCTGAGTCCTGGTGGGGTCTTGGGGTTGCATACCAGGAACCAGCCCCAGATTTCCATGGATCAGGGAAAGGAGAAGGTAGCGTTAGCCCCTGATAAGGTAGAGGGGTGTGACATTAGGGACGTCTTGGGCGGTGCCAGTCCTCCCTCCAAGAGGGACAGAGACACAGAGCAAGGACACAGAGAGAGAAGGTAAGAAATCGAAAGGATGAGATCACATCCCGAGGGGGCAGAGAGAGACTCAGACGGAAGATGCAGACAGAGAGCGGAGAAAAAGCACAATAGAGGATCAAGAGGGAGAGGGACCTCCCGCCTCAAAGGATTTATGTAAAAAATAAATCCAGCCGGCTGCGTCCCCCAATCCCTCTGAGCATCAGGTCCCAGAGCCTGAGACCTCCTCATGCCCCCATCAGAGATGCAAAAAACTTCACACCCAGCCAGAAATCCTTGGGCCCTCTCGGCCGGGACCCCAGAGACCTCTCTGTGCCCCACCCCTGTGCTGTCCATTTTGCAGATGGGGACACTGAGGGGCGGAGCAGAGTGGGGACAGCCCAGAGTCACCTTGAACTCTGTTGCCCAGGTGGAGAGGGAGAGAGCTCCCCGGGGGCTCCGTCTGCATCAGGACCCCATCTGCCCCCTGAACATCCTTTCCTAGGAATTGTCAAGGACCAAAGTCGTCTTCGCTGACACGTGTTGCTTTTCTCTTTGCCTTTTTTTTTTAAAGAGAGAAATCAAGTTGACGGTGTCAAGACACCCCATCTCCCGCCCCCGCCCTGCCGCAGTGGCTCCCTCGAGGCACGGGTCATGGGCGGAGGGTCCCCCGTGCGTCCCTGGCCACACCACCAGGGTGACTTGGACCCCACCCCTGGCCCTGGCGGCCCTAAGGCCCCAACCCCAGCCACAGTCCAGGGAGGCTCTTCCTCCACACGCCTTCTCTTTGCATGTGATTGCAGCTGTGAAATGCAGCACTGTTTGTTTTCATTCCATCCCGTCGGTCCGGCGTCTGCACAGATGCCCCTGTTTCTCTGTAAACATGTGACTTGGAACAAATGTTTAAAGCCAACAAGAAGTGGTCATGAATGCATGTGTTGAGATGTTTTGCACTATTCTGACTTTTTGGTCTCTGTAAAAGTATTTTATTAACAGCAGACATTAAAAAAAGAAAAGCACACAGCCTCGGACATTGGCAGTGGCCTCCTTGCACGCCCAAGTTGGCAAAGAACTCACATGGCATCTGCTAGTGCAGACACTGTTGAACACTCCTCTGCCCACAGACTCACCCACAACTAGCACCGCCCTATTTCACAGAGCGGGGAAACTGAGGCCCACAAGCCAAGATCTTGTGCAAGGGCAGAGCCAGGATTGGAACCCAGACCCTGGGCAGCTGCTGCTCTTAGCTCAAGTACGTTAGGACACATGCCAGGGCACACCCCCGAACTGAACCTGCACTCCCGTTTTTGCCGGGTTTTTCTGATGTAGCAGGTGAGAATCTCATTTCAGAAACTCAGATGTGCAAAGAATGAAACTTCGTTTTTCTACAGCTGACTGTACTTTCTGTTCGAGCCCCATCCCACCGGGGAGCAGACACGGAGTCGGACTCAGCCCGGGGTTCCTCCGGAAACTCGGGGACTGCCCTGCTGAATCTGGGCTTGTTCCTATAGTTCTGGGGCCGGGGCAGGGCCGTGACATCCACCCTGGGAGTGGGGTCGATGAGTGTTTTTGGCTGCAAGTAACAGCCCAAAGGGCTAAAAGTGGAGCAAAAAGTGGCTGAGCCACAAAAGTACCCCATAGTTCAGCAATTCCCCCCTCCAGAGACTTGCACGTGGGCAAAAAGGCTGGGGGCAGCCTCAGTGTGTGGTATCTTCACACCAGGAAACAGTATACAGCTGTGAAAAGGAAGGAACCCCAACTGTTTGCGTGACGGCAGGAGAGGCAGCCTGCAGGGGTCCCGAGTGTCCCTGCGCTCCCTTGCCGACTGTGCCAGACCGGACCTGCTTTCTCCTGAGGCCGAGATGTTCCCACAGCCAGGGACACACGCTACCCAGCATGACTTCCGTGTAACAGCTCGCTGCGACGGAGGGGAGCTGGACTGTTTGCCCCCCGCCACGAAAGGTGCCCAGCCCTTGGCCCTGTGTGCCTGAGCATGTGTGGTACATCGTGTCACTCTGGGGCTTGGGGACCGAGGCTCATGCTGCCTGCTGTGCTGCGAGAAATAAACCATCCTGCCCTGATCCGCTGAGTCTCACAGTCAACTCGGGCATCTGTGGACTAGGGACAGGCTTACCTCGCCATCCTGTGGGAAGTGGGGTGCTTCTCTGACAGACGATGGGAAGGAATCTCAGGAGTGTGATGGTGCGTGAAAACAAACAAGCCAGAAGGCTCCCAAAAGCATGACACCGTGTCGACGAAGCTCAAAACCGGCTGTTTATATCTACACACAGGAGGCACCCACAAGAGGTAGTGTGGAGACACGTGAATGTGATTACTAAAAAATAATAAGCATGAAACTAAGCATTAAAAAATTGAGGATTCCAGGGAGAGTGACGTCAGCATCATGGCAGAGTGAGCTTTCCCGTGAATTCTTCCCCCACAAGATACAATAAAAGCAACAGCCACAGACCAACAACGGAATCCCAGACAGTGAAAAGCTAGAGCAGAGGGATCCACACTGCCACACATCTGAGAGCGGAATGTGCTGGGCCCCCGGAGGAAGTGGTGAGAGGTAAGGAGAACTCCGCTCCCTCCCCATCAGATCAGCGATCCGGTCCGCGCGGCTCCCAGAGAGGGGGGAGGGGCGGCCCTCGGCGGGAAACTGTAGCTCTTCGGGCTCTCTCAGCCAGAGGGAAACTCCCGCACAGAGGGCTCAGAGGAGCCACAGGGCTACCATCAACATCTTAGCACCCCAGAGAGCAGATAAAGAGGGGCAAACGAGAAGCCTCCCACGTCAGGGACCCAGAGGGCAAAAGAGAGAGCTCCCCCCTCCCCGCAACCCGGAGTCTGCAGCTCGACCAGATCTAGCGATCCGAGGCAGACCTGAACAAACTGGACTGGACCCGTGGATCGCAGTGGGGAAAAAAAACAAAACAAAACAAAACAAAACTGCGGATCGCAGCAGAAAAACTGGGGCAGAGCGCAGGGGTCTTAGACTACACAGCCCTTTACCACCAGACAGTGGCGGCAGGTGGAAATTGCAACCAGAGACTTCCAGGATGAGGAAAATCAAAACCAACACAGGAACCACAATGCAATAATATATGAAATCACCAGACCAGAAACAAAATGACAAGCACCCAGAAATCAACCCCGAAGACACAGAAATCCATAAACTAAATGACAGAGATTTCAAAATAGCTATCATAAAAACACTCAACGAAATACGAGACAACACAGACAAACAATTAAATGAGATTAGGAGTTTCTTCACAAAAGAGATTGAAATCATAAAGAAAAACCTATCAGGGCTGATGGAGATGAAGAACACAATGGAGGAGATAAAGGAGAATCTGGAATCTTTAAAGAACAGAGCTGACAATATGGAGGAAAGAATTAGTACTTTAGAGGATAGGAATACAGATATACTCCAGATGGAAGAAGAGAGAGAACTAAGACTAAAAAGAAATGAAGAAAGACTCCGAGAAATATCGGACTCTATTAGAAAATGTAACATAAGAATTATAGGTATTCCTGAGGGAGAGGAGAGGGAAAGAGGAACAGAGAGCCTATTCAAGGAAATAATAGCTGAAAATTTCCCAAATCTGGGGAAGGAGCAGGAAATACCAGTAAGCGAAGCCAACAGGACGCCTATATATATTAACAGACAAAGGCCTTCACCACGACACCTAGTGGTAAGGCTAGCCAGGGTCAACGACAAAGAAACAATATTAAGGGCAGCTAGACAAAAACAAAAAATAACGTACAAAGGAACTCCCATCAGGCTCTCAGCGGATTTCTCAACAGAAACTTTTCAGGCTAGAAGAGACTGGAATGATATATTCAAAATACTAAAAGACAAAAACTTTCAGCCAAGAATACTCTATCCAGCAAAAATATCCTTCAAATATGATGGAGAAATAGTAACTCTCCCAGATAAACAAAAGCTAAGGGAGTTCATGGCCATGAGACCCCCACTACAAGAAATACTCAAGAGGGCCCTCAGGCCTGAAAACAAGAAGAGAAAGGGAACACAAAGCTTGGAGTAAGGAGAAAAGTAGGTAGACAAAATCAGAGAAATAGTAGATCTTTACCGGAATAGGTTAGCAACCACTTAAATACTAAACTCAAAGATCAAAGGAAGAAATTCACCAAAAATAAATTTAACCTCATCACTGTAAACACACAGCCACAACACAAGATAGAATAAGGTATAACAAGAGCAACTTAGAAGGGGAAGAGGAAAGTGACTGAATTGACTTAGTATAAGGAAATAGGAGGCTATCAGATAATGGACTATCTCATACAGAAGATTTTTTGCCCAAACCTCAAGGTAACCACTAAACAAATAATCAAATTAAAACCACATATGATAAACAAAGAGAAAACTAGAAGAATCATAAGACAGAACAACCAAACTGAATTGGCAGTCCAAAACAAATGGGACAAGAAACAAAGGAAATGCAAAAGAACCAGAAAATAAGTGACAAAACAGCAAAATTCAGCCCTCATATTTCAATAATTACCCTAAATGTAAATGGATTGAACTCTCCAATCAAAAGATACAGAGTGGCAGGATGGATTAAAAAGCAAGACCCAACAATATGCTGCCTTCAGGAAACACATCTTAGCACTAAAGACAAGCACAGGCTCAGAGTGAAAGGATGGAAGACAATACTCCAAGCTAATGGCAAACAAAAGAAAGCAGGTGTTGCCATACTCATATCAGACAAAGTAGACTTCAAGATAAAACAGGTTAAGAAAGACAAAGAAGGGAAATATATAATGATAAAAGGGACACTCCATCAAGAAGACATATCACTTATAAATATATATGCCCCCAACATAGGAGCACCAATGTACATAAAACAACTGTTAACAAACCTAAAAGGAGAAATCAACAACAACACAATAATAGTAGGGGAT
This sequence comes from Diceros bicornis minor, assembly GCF_020826845.1. NCBI lineage: Eukaryota > Metazoa > Chordata > Mammalia > Perissodactyla > Rhinocerotidae > Diceros > Diceros bicornis. The sequence goes on along the minus strand of NC_080759.1, from coordinate 5,475,472 downwards.
CTTAACACCCCACTTACAGCAATGGATAGATCATCCAGACAAAAAGTTAACAAAGAAATATTAGACTTAAATGAAAAACTGGACAAGATGGACCTAGTAGACATATACAGAGCACTCCACCCAAAAACAGCTGACTACACATTCTTCTCAAGCGCGCATGGAACATTCTCTAGGATAGACCATATGTTGGGAAACAAAGCAAGCCTCAATAAATTTAAGAAGATTGAAATCATAACAAGCATCTTTTCAGACCATAAGGCTATGAAACTGGAAATGAACCAGGAAAAAAAAACTGGGAAAGTGACAAAAATGTGGAGATTAAACAACATGCTACTGAACAACCAATGGATCATTGATGAAATTAAAGGAGAAATCAAAAACTATCTGGAAACAAACGAAAATGATAACATGCCATATCAAACCATATGGGATGCAGCAAAAGCGGTCCTGAGAGGGAAACTCATAGCGATACAAGCCCACCTTAACAAACAAGAAAAAGCCCTAATAGGCAACCTTAAATTACACCTAACAGAACTAGAAAAAGAAGAACAAACAAAGCCCAAAGCCAGCAGAAGGAGAGAAATAATAAAAATCAGCAGAAATAAATGATATTGAGACCAAAAAAACAGTAGAAAGGATTAATGAAACAAAGAGTTGGTTCTTCGAGAAGATAAACAAAATAGACAAACCCTTAGCCAGGCTAACTAAGAAAAAAAGAGAAAAGGCTCAAGTAAATAAAATTAGAAATGAAAGAGGAGAAATTACAACGGATACCATGGAAATACAGAGGATTATAAGAGAATACTATGAGAAATTATATGCCAACAAATTGGACAATCTAGAAGAAATGGCTAAATTCTTAGACTTATACAACCTCCCAAAATTGAACCAAGAAGAAATGGAGAATCTGAATAGACCAATCACAAGTAAAGAGATTGAAATAGTAATCAAAAACCTCCCAAAAAATAAAAGTCCAGGACCAGATGGCTTCTCCAGTGAATTTTACCAAACATTCAAAGAAGATTTAATACCCATCCTCCTCAAACTATTCCAAAAAATAGAGGAAGATGGAACACTTCCTGAATCATTCTATGAGGCCAACATCACCCTGATACCAAAACCAGACAAAGACAATACAAAGAAAGAAAATTACAGGCCAATATCGCTGATGAACATTGATGCAAAAATCCTCAACAAAATATTGGCAAACCAAATACAACAATATATTAAAAAGATCATACACCATGATCAAGTGGGATTTATACCAGAGACGCAGGGATGGTTCAACATCCGCAAATCAATCAACGTGATACATCACATCAACAAAACAAAGAATAAAAACCACATGATCGTCTCAATAGACGCAGAGAAGGCATTTGACAAGATACAACATCCATTTATGATAAAAACTCTCAATAAAATGGGAATAGAAGGAAAGTACCTCAACATAATAAAGGCCATATATGACAAACCCACAGCTAACATCATACTCAACGGGGAAAGACTGAAAGCCATTCCTCTGAGAACAGGAACGAGGCAGGGCTGCCCACTCTCACCACTCCTGTTCAACATAGTACTGGAGGTTTTGGCCAGAGCAATTAGGCAAGAAAAAGGAATAAAAGGAATCCAAATAGGTAACGAAGAAGTGAAACTCTCACTATTTGCAGATGACATGATTGTATATATAGAAAACCCTAAAGAATCTGTTGGAAAACTGTTAGAAACAATCAACAACTACAGCAAAGTTGCAGGGTACAAAATCAATCTACAAAAATCAGTTGCATTTCTATATGCTAATAATGAACTAACAGAAAGAGAGCTCAAAAAGATAATACCATTTACAATTGCATCAAAAAGAATAAAATACCTAGGAATAAATCTTACCAAGGAGGTGAAGGACCTATACAATGAGAACTACAAGACATTATTGAGGGAAATCCACGATGACATAAAGAAATGGAAAGATATCCCATGCACGTGGATTGGAAGAATAAACATAGTTAAAATGTCTATATTACCTAAAGCAATCTACAGATTCAATGCAATCCCAATCAGAATCCCAATGACATTCTTCACAGAAATAGAAAAAAGAATACTAAAATTTATATGGGGCAACAAAAGACCCCGAATAGCTCAAGAAATCCTAAAGAAAAAGAACAAAGCAGGAGGCATCACAATTCCTGACTTCAAAACATACTACAAAGCAATAGTAATCAAAACAGCATGGTACTGGTACAAAAACAGACACACAGATCAATGGAACAGAATTGAAAGCCCAGAAATAAAACCACACATATACGGACAGCTAATTTTCGACAAAGGTGCTAAGAACATGCAATGGAGAAAGGAAAGTCTCTTCAATAAATGGTGTTGGGAAAACTGGACAGCCACATGCAAAAGAATGAAAGTGGACCATGTGCTATCGCCATTCACAAAAATTAACTCAAAATGGATCAAAGACCTGAAGGTGAGACCTGAAACTATAAAACTCATAGAAGAAAATATAGGCAACACACTATTTGACATTGGTTTTAAAGGAATCTTTTCGGATGACATGCCTACCCAGACTAGGGAAACTAAAGAAAAAATAAACAAGTGGGACTTTATCAGACTAAAGAGCTTTTATAAGACAAATGAAACCAGAATCAAGATGAACAAACAACCAACCAGCTGGGAGAGAATATTTGCAAAACATACATCTGACAAGGGGTTGATCTCCATAATATATAAAGAACTCACACAACTGAACAACAAAAAAACAAACAACCCGATCAAAAAATGGGCAGAGGAAATGAACAGACACTTCTCCAAGGAAGATATACAGATGGCCAATAGGCACATGAAAAGATGCTCAACATCACTAATCATCAGGGAAATGCAAATCAAAACAACACTAAGATACCACCTCACGCCCGTTAGAATGGCTATAATCACCAAGACAAAAAACAACAAATGTTGGAGAGGATGTGGAGAAACAGGAACCCTCATACACAGCTGGTGGGAATGCAAATTGGTGCAGCCTCTGTGGAAAATGGTATGGAGATTCCTCAAAGAATTAAAAATAGAGATGCCCTATGATCCAGCCATCCCACTACTGGGAATCTATCCAACGCACCTGAAATCAACAATCCAAAGAGGCTTATGCACCCCTATGTTCATTGCAGCATTATTCACCATAGCCAAGAAGTGGAAGCAACCTAAGTGTCCCTCGACTGACGATTGGATTAAGAAAATGTGGTATATATATACAATGGAATACTACTCAGCCATAAAAAAAGACAAAATCGTCCCATTTGCAACAACATGGATGGGCCTGGAGCGTATTATGTTAAGTGAAATAAGCCAGAAAGAGAAAGACAAACACTGTATGATCTCACTCATATGTGGAATATAAACCAACACATGGACAGAGAAAACTGGACTGTGGTTACCCGGGCAGTGGGGGTGGGGGGTGGGCACAAGGGGTGAAGGGAGTCATATATGGGGTGATGGACAAACAAAAATGTACAACCCAAAATTTCACAATGTTAGAAACCATTAAAATATCAATAAAAAAAAATTGAGGATTCCACCTCACACCCACCAGGATGACTATTATTTAAAAAAAAAAAACAACAAAATAAAAAGTATTGGTGAAGATGTGAAAAAATTAGAACCCTTGTGCACTGTTGGTGGGAATGTGAAATGGTGCAGCTGCTGTGAAAAACAGAATGGAGGTTCCTCAAAAAATTAAACATAGAATGACCATATGACCCAGCAATCCCACTTTTGGGATTTTCAAAAGAATTGAAAGCAGGGACTCAAAGAGATATTTGTACGTCTGTGTTCACAGCAGCATTCCTCACAACAGCTGAAACATGGAAGCAAACCAAGTGTCCATCGACAGATAAATGGATAAACACAATGCGGTCCATCCATAGAATGGAATATTATTCAGCCTTAAAAAGGAAGGAATTCTGACACCTGCTGCAACATGGATGAACCTTGAGCACACTATGCTCAGTGAAATAAGCCAGTCACAAAAGGACAAATACTGTGTGATTCTGCTTTTATGAGGTCCCTAGAAGAGTCAGACTCACAAAGACAGAAAGTAGGATGGAGGGTGCCAGGGGCTGGGGGAGGGGGAGGGGGAGTGAGTGTTTAATGGGACAGAGTTTCAGTTTGGGATGATGAACAAGTTCTGGAGGTGGATGGTGGGGATGGCTGCACATCAGTGTGAATGTGCTTAATGCCGCTGAACTGGACACTTACAAACGGTCAAGAAAACATAAATTTTATGTTATGTGTAGTTTAACACAATAAAAAAATCAAGGATTAAAAAAATGAGAAACACAAAACCAAAGGCAGTGGTTGCCTGGGGGGGTGGAGAGGCAGGGATGTGAGAGAAGGCAGCAGGGAAGTGTGTGTGATGACATGATGAAGGTCTACTGCTTCAGTGGGCAATGGCTTTGCAGGAGTTTATTTTATAATTTACAACATACCTTCTTGTGGTGGAGGAAGCTGGTTGCCACACTCATCACCCCCCTACCCCAACACTTTTTCTTCCCTTCTTTAATATAATAATAGAAGCTTCATCTGTGGGCATAGCTGGCCAACACAATACTACATTTCCCAGCTTCCTTTGCAGCTACCTGTAGTCATGTGATTAGTTCTGGCCAATGGGATGTGAGAAGAAGACACATGGGCAATACCAGGCCATACCCTTAAAGGGAGGGCTGGGCAGGTCCAAGGTTGGACAGAGCTTGCTCTCTTTTTTCTGACTCTACTGGCATTTTTCTGAATCCCAGGATGGCTGTCAAAGCTCCAAAACTCATCCACACACATGTTTTTTAATCAGGGAGTTGAAGTGTTCCACAAGTTCCCTTATGCACCATTGGCCAGAGCTGGGTCACATGCCCACTCCTAAACCAATCGCTGACAAGGGGAGATGGGTCACCGTGGTCAGCATAGACCAATCAGGGCTGGCCCTCAGGGCTTGTGCTTTCTCCTACCAGGCTGCCCAGCCCGTGAAGCAAATGGTGGCTCCTGGGTAAACAGCCCCGAGGTCCAGCCATGTTCCTCATCCTTGCTCCACACTCTGATGGCCACTGTATTAGTTATCTATCGGTTATCTATCACATGTAACAAATTGTCCCCAACCACAGTAACATATAACAACAAATATTTATCATCTCACATTTTCTCTGAGTCAGGAATCTGCCTCTGCCTCAAGGCCTCACACAGGCTGCAAACAAGATGTTGGCCAGAGCTGTGATCTCATGTGAAGGCTCGACTGTGGGAGGAGCACTTCCCAGCTCGCTCAGGTGGCTGCTGGCAGGGTTCAGCTCCTTGCTGGCCATGAGCAGGAGGCTGCTCAGTTCCGTGTCATGTGGGCCTCTCCATAGGACAGCTCACAACATGGCAGCTGGCTTCATCAGAGTGAGAGAGAGAGAGAGACGTCCTTTGCAACCTAACCTTGAAAGTGACATCCCATTACTTTTCTCATATTCTATTGGTTAGAAGCAAGCGAGTCACCATGTCCAGCCCACATCCAGGGGAGGAGAATACACAAGGGCGCGAACACCAGGCGGAGAGGACTGGGGGCAGACCTGGGGGCTCCCTAACCATGGTGACATTCTCTTTGGTTTCAGATTGCTGCCCTAACTCTGAGGCATACAGGACTTTGGTTTGTGAGCCTGTGGCATTTTTGTCTGGTTTTTCCACTGCAACAAATGCATTGGAACTGAGTGACAACAAAGCACAATTCGACATCAGAAATAGGATGAAGGGATGATCCAGCTACAGGTTTACAGGGGCTGCACCGGTGATTTTCATCAAAAAGAAATGTCAAAAATTAAAAGTCAAGCATTTGAGAAACCCTGCCCTACCCAACATGAAACTATACACAAAACCCAATTCTGAGTGTCTTAAAGATTTGAATGGGAAAAGCAAAACTATGAAGATTTTAGAAGTTAATGTAGAAGAATACCTTCATGACCTTGGCACCAGGAAAAATTCTAAACAAGACACAAAAAACATAAACGGCACCTATAGGAAAAGATGATCAACTGCATTAAAATGAAGAGTTTCAGTTCATTGACAGATGCTGTAAAGAGGGTGAGATGATGAGCCGAGCATTGGGAGAAGGGGTCTGCAGTGCACACAGCCAAGGAAGAGTGTCTACAGAGAACTCCGCAGCAGTCGGAGAGAAAGCGCACCCTGTACAAAACTGGACTAAATACCTGAATAGACATTTCCTGAATGGAAAACTTGATGGCTGACAAACATATGAAAAGATGCTCAGCCCTCTTGGTAATCAGAGAATTGAAAATGAGAGCCACGGTGAGTCAGCACTCCCGGGAGCTGACGTGGCCGTGGGGGGCCCGGTCTCCCCACCTTGCTTCTTCTACCTCAGGGTCCACGGCTGCTCCAGCTGGCGGTAAGGGGAAGAGGCCAGAGGAGGGCAAATCTCTGCCCTTCAGGCAAGACCGAGAGGCTGCGACCATCACTTGCACCAGGAGACCTTGGACCAGAACCGAGTTACTGCAGGTGCCTAGCTGCAAAGGGTACTGGGAAATGTACTCTTCCTTCTGGGTGGCCATTTTCCCAACTACAGTTCTAGTTCCTATAGAAGGAGGGGAGCATGGTTATTGGAGCTAGACTAGAGGTTTCTGCAACCCAACCTGTCTCCCAAACCCATCCACCCAGTGGTCAATGAACTTTTTATGTAAAGAGCCAAATAGTAAATATCTTAGGCTTTGCAGGCCAAACAGTTTCTAACACAATTATTCAACTCTGCCACTGTAGCACAAACACAGCCACACATCAGTGAGTGGCAGGGCTGTGTGCCAACAGAACTTTACTCGGAAAACCAAGCAGGTATAGTCAAACAAATCCTTGTGTCCCAATGCTCACAGCAGCACTAGTCACAATAGCTGAGGGTTGAAAACACCCAAGTGTCCATCAACGGATGATGAATAAACACAATGTGGTCCATCCATACCATAGAATGTTATTCAGCCTTAAAAAGGAATGAAGCCCTGACACACGCTACAACATGGGCGAACCTCGAAAACCTCATGCTGAGTGACAGAAGCCAGAAACAAAAGGCCGCATAGCGTATGATTCCATTTATATAAGATGTCCACAGTAGGAGACAGAAAGCAGATCAGTGGTTGCCAGTGCCTGGGGGAGGGGGATGGTGAGTGACTACTCATGGGGACGGAGTTTCCTTTTGGGGTGATGGAATGTTCTGGAACTAGATAGATGTGATAATTGCACAACATGTTAATGTATTAAATGCCACTGAATTGTATAATTTAATTGGTTAATTTGATGTCATGTGAATTTCACCTCAATAAACAATAATAAATTAAAAAATTAGTTGAAAAAGAATCACAGCCACTGTGAAAAACAGTATGGCAGTTCCTCAAAAACTTAAATATAGAATGACCATATGATCCAGCAATGCATTTCTGGGTATAGACCCAAAAAAATTGAAAACAAATATAGAACAGATTTTTGCACACCAGTGTTCACAGCAGAATTATACAGAATGGCCAAAAGGTGGACACAACCCAAGTGTCCACTGACAGATGAATGGATAAACACAATGTGGTCCATCCATACAGTGGAATATTATTCAGCCTTAAAAAGGAAGGACATTCTGACACGTGACAACATGGACGAACCTTGAGGACACTATGCTGAGTGAAATAAGCCAGTCACAAAAGGACAAATACTATATGATTCCACTTATATGGGGTCCCTAGAGGAGTCACAGTCACAGAGACAGAAAGTGGAATGGGGGCACGAGGGGTTGGGGGAGGGGGTGAGGAGTTCATGTTTAATGGGGCCAGAGTTTCAGTGTGGGACGATGCACAAGTCCTTGAGGTGGATGGTGGGGATGACTGCACAACATTGTGAATGTACTTAATGCCTCAGGATTGCACAGTTTAATATGGCTAATTTTGTGTTACCTGAATTTCACCTCAATAAAAAAATGTATATTTTTTTAAAACTAATTTTATTTATTTATTTTATTATTTTTTTTGTGAGGAAGATCAGCCCTGAGCTAACATCCATGCTAATCCTCCTCTTTTTGCTGAGGAAGACCGGCTGTGAGCTAACATCTATTGCCAATCCTCCTCCTTTTTCTTCCCCAAAGCCCCAGTAGATAGTTGTATGTCATAGCTGCACATCCTTCCAGTTGCTGTATGTGGGACGCGGCCTCAGCATGGCCGGAGAAGCGGTGCGTCGGTGCGCGCCGGGATCTGAACCCGGGTCGCCAGCAGCAGAGCACGAGCACTTAACCGCTAAGCCACGGGGCCGGCCCCCCAAAAAAATATTTAAGAAAACAAACCAGGTGGCTGCTCAGATTTGGCCCGTGGGCCGCTGGTTGCCACCTCTGACCCAATCCATGCTTCTTCAGCCTCCCCTCCTGAGGCTCCTTGCTTCTCTCAACTGTAGGCTAAACTCTAGCACCCCACCCTCCTCTCTTGCCCCCACCCCCACAATCAACCCTATCCCACCCCTGTTTACTGCTCATCACGCCACCTGCCAACGTGGCAGGATCACTCAGGGACGTCACCAAGGTGCACACTCAGTTTCCTGGAGGGTGTAACACAATTATGTGATTCACCATCTGTGTGAGATTACATTTCATTACATAACCTACTATGTTGCATTATAATTACTCTGCTCCTTATCCTGCAATTACATACAATGGTTTCCAGGATTATGCATGCTACAGTTACACAATCATTCTTACCGTCACCATAACGTACAGTGATAAATGAGGGGAAGTGGTGGGTTGACATCAACACCCCCCCTAATCCAACCCCTTCCAGGCAGAGGCTGCGAAGCTGCAGCCGCGCTCGCAGCCTTCCCTGCAGTTGGGCGTCCGGGTCCACCGGCACAGGCGCCTGCAGCAGTCTGGAAGGCAGAAGGGACCAGAGCTGTCTTGGTCCAGGCGTGGAAACACCTAGTGTTTTGGAATTCACATTCCTGCGTCCAGTGACAAGCTTGGCAGGCAATGAAAAGCAGTTGTGGAGGCGAAGGCAGCATCTGATCCCTGGATCACAGACACAGGGTGTGTGCCCTGAGTTAGAAGCTGCAAGGACCTCCTGGCTCCCCGCCTTCCTCCACTGTGAGAGCTTCGGTTCCCCTGGTGAGGTGGTTCAGGGTCCTGCTCCTCTGCACCAGGAGCTGGCAAACTATAGCCCCTGGGCCAAATCCGGCCCACTGCCTGTTTTTGTAAATAAAGTTTTATTGGCACACAGCCACGCCCATTCTTTCATTCAACTCAGTCTGTGGCTGCTTGCACGCTACAACAGCAGAGTTGAGTTGTTGTGAATTTCCTGTATTAAACCCCTTTCTGCTAAAAGGCTTCATGTGGTTTCTGTTTCCTGCCTTAATCCTGATTGATACACTATGTTATGATACATAATAAATTATGATACATCCATAGATCCAGACACAACTGCAGCCATGCTAAAGGACAAATGTGGTAGACTCAATAATGTCCCCCACCAAAGATACTCACCTCCTATTGCCCAGAACCTGTGAATGTTACTTTAAATGGCAAAAGGAATGTTGCAGATGTGATTAAGGATCTTGAGATGACGGGGAGATTATTCTGGATTATTCTAGTGGGCTCTTAATGTAATCAATGACAAGGGTCCTCATAAGAGGGATGAAAAAGCTCAGATGAAGAAGCAGGAGCTGTGACGATGGAAGCAAGAGGCTGGAGTGGTGGAGGAGGGGCCGTGAGCCAAGGAATGCGAGCAGCCTCCAGAGGCTGGGCGAGGCGAGGACGCGGATCCTCCCCTAGATCCTCCAGAAGGACCAAGCCCTGCCAACACCTTGACTGCAGCCCAGGGAAACTGATTTCAGACTCCGGCCTCCAGAAGCACACGACAATAAATTTGTGTTGTTGAAGCCTCTAAGCTTGTGGACATTTGTTACTGCAGCCGCAGAGGACTAAGCCAATGAGCCAATGGACCAGCTCAAGGGTTTCCCATCAACATGAAACACTTTTCAACCAAAAATAACAGATTAATAAAACCAAGGCAAGAAAAATACACACTATATACATGGAATGTTCCAGAAAGAAGGATGTGGTTCTCCTGGAGGTTCGGAGAGCAGAGGAAAGATCAGAGTTAGATAACTGGATCGGGGCATTCAAAATAAAATTTAGATTCCCTGGCACCACCTCCAAGCTTGTGACTTCTTCACCTGGAGGCAGAACCTGAGAATCAAGGCTCTAATCAGAGGTATCTCACAGCAAAGTAGACTTCATTCCATGAAGACGACCCTTCTAGAGACTCATGTCTTCAAGAGGCTGAATGGAACTGGGGGTAGGGAGCCTCGACCACGGTGCTGCGGACTCCTGGGGCTGGCTCAGTCCTTGTCACGGGGCGGCTCTGCCACAGTGGGGCATTGAGCAGCGTCCTGGCTTCTGTCCACTCAATGCCAAGAGCACCCACCCCCAGTCGTGACAACCAGAAACGTCTCCAAACACCGCCCAATGTCCCGAGGGACAAATCACCCCTGGTGAGATCCACCAGGTTAAAGTAAGATTCGGAAACCGCCTGTAGCACATGAGGAACGCCGCCAGTGTTCCAGTGGAGAGGACTGGTTAATAACCTCAGATCACCCACCCTGGTCCACACGGCATGAAGAGGCTTTCGCAAGAGTGAATATGGCGGCCTCTGCTGAACGCCGCGTGCACGTGCCTGTGAGCCCAGCCAGTACCCTGGGACCAGCTTGCTGACTGCAGCACAAAGTCCCCAGGAAGGACGCGCTGTGTCCACTACTCGTGGCCAGGCCGCTGCTCGCAGTCAGAGGGTCAAGTACGACGGCCCCTCCCGGAGTGCTGTGTGCGGCAATCCAGAAAGAACCGGGGACGTCTGCGCTGATCGGCACGCCCACGATACCTTGTTAAGTTTAAAAAGAAAATTGCTGAAGAAATGCCTACAGTTGCATCTCATGTTCATGAAACAGAAATGTGTCGTGTGGGGAAAAGGAAGGTTTCAGCAGTTTATATAACACAACCCTCCTTTTAAAAATGTCCTGTGGTGCAAGCAGTTAAGTGCGCACACTCCGCTGTGGTGGCCCGGGGTTCGCAGGTTCGCATCCTGGGTGCGCATCAACGCACTGCTTGGCAAGCCATGCTGTGGCGGCGTCCCATGTAAAGTGGAGGAAGATGGGCATGGATGTTAGCCCAGGGCCAGTCCTCCTCAGCAAAAAGAGAGGATTGGCAGATGTTAGCACAGGGTTGATCTCCTCACACACACACAAAAAATGTGTATATGTTCCCACCATGCAAATGGGTAAGACTGGAAGAGTTTTTGCCAAAATATTAGGAGTTGTCTCTAAGGACGTGTGATTTAATTTTGCTTTTTCAGTTTCTGGGCTGTGTTCTAATTCTTCCACGAGGAGCACACACCCTCTGTTCTTTTATCAAAGCCTCACATATGCCCAAGCATGCGAAGGGCTGAAGAATCTTGAGAACCCTCAAGTGCTGGACCCAGAAAATCCAACTGCCGCCGGGTGTGACCAACACCCCACCTGGCTGGCCGCAGGGGTGGGGCCCCTCTGAGGCGCATGCTCCCTGCTGTGCCCAGCCCCCACCCACCACACAGTTGGTTGTTGGTGCCCCCTGCAGGAACCCTTCCATCTCCTGTCCACCCCCCCCCGGGGGGCTTCCTGGGGCCGCCTCCTGGATACCCCACGTGCCCTCAAATCCTCATCTTGGGGTGTTTTCTGGGGACTCCAAACCCTGACAGGCCCCCTCCTCATCCTGTCATCTGAGACTCCACCACAGCGGCCCCACAGGGTGGAGGAAGACCGGCCCTCTGCCCTGGGCTATTTCAGGGAAGACTGACAGGGCGGCTGGCACACGGGGGCTCTCATTGAAGGCCGCCCCAGGCTCACTCCCCGGCCAGCTTCTCTCTGGCCCCTGCTTTCCTCCCACATCTCAGCCAGCAGCAGGGGTGGGGGTGAGAGGCCTGTGGCGGGGAGCAGAGCATTGGACCAAGAAAACAACGCAGACTCACGTGAAAACCAACCACGAATATTTAATAAAAAAATAAGCAAATCATCCAAGACCCGAGCCGGCGAGCAGTGGCCCCTAAGAGCGAAGCACCACTGGCTGGCTCTGACATTCGTTTCCGGCTGAAGGCACAGCAAGTCCTCTGGCTCGTGCTGGGGAACACATGCCCAGGCCACGGTCAGCTCCCCAGTGCAGCTGAGCCCATGCAGAGCCCCACACACGTGACCCCACCAATGGACAGAGGAGCCCCACTGAGCAGGCCGAGACCACACCTGAGATGCAGGCCAGGGAAGTCAAGCAAACAGGATCAGGAGCAGGCACGGGAGACCCAGCCCCCATCTTCACCCCCCACCCCCTCCAAGGGGACTGGTCCAGGGGGGCTTGCCAGTGTCCATGTGGCCACTGAGACCCATAGCTGCCCCTGGTGGGGGAAGAGTCACCCTCCCTTCTGGGGTGGTGGGGGGATGTTGTCTGCACAGAGCTCAGGTGACAGGGGACGAGGAGGAACCAGACTCAGTCAACCATTCTCCAACCGCACTGGGGGTCCATCAGGTCTGGTACACAGTAGGCATTCAATAAATGCCTGCTGCATGAAGACAGGAAAGGACTCATTTGTTCATCTCTGTGGCCCAGCACATGTGTGTGATCAGATGCTGAATGAACAACCGTCATGCTGCTTTGTATCACTAGTGCCTGGTGCACGCTCGGCACTTTTCAGACGTGTGGGGGAGAAACCAATTAAAGAGTAAAAAGCACCTTGTTTATTTCCATCCCCAGCACCGAGCTCAGCTCCCAGAACACAGCAGGCACTCAATAAATGCACTGAGCCAATAAGAATTGTCTTTGTATCATAAGTACCAGGCACATAGCAGGTGCTCAATATGTTTGAATAAATGAATGAAAGTGTCTTGTTTATATTCCCAGAGCCTGGAATGGTGCTCAATATACAGTCAGCACTCAATAAATACTCAAATTAATTTAAAAAATGAATGTGTATACTAGTGCCTGATTCTTGGGGGGGAATCAATAAATGCTTGATGACTGACTCAATCACTGATTGAGGGGATAATTACGCGTCCTTCACTGCCATAACACAGGAACCCAGTACACAGTAAATGCTTAAAAAGTGTTGGGCACACAGAGAGATGAATGCTGGCTTGTTCCCACCCAATCCCCTGGTGCCAAGCCCTGTTCCTGGCATACAGTAGGCACCCCATTAATGCTGCCTGCGTGCATGTGATTGCTGAGCAAACCCTGGATGAACACCGCCCTGCGTGGAGAGCCCCCTGGCCTGCCAGGGACCCACAGGGGCCCAGCTGACCCTGGCGAGCACGTGGAGGCCGGGCCTGTGATGGCTGCTTTGGTGTTGTGGCTGCTGCCCCTCAGAGCTCGTCACGGGCAGCACTGTCTAGTGGGGACTGCAGCACATCTGAGTTCTTGGCCTCGCGGCTCAGCGCCTGCTGCTCCCGCATCTTCTGGGATTTGGCGCGGTCCCAGTCGGTCTTGACGTGCTCATTGTTCCACACAACCGAGGTCTCTGTGTCGCTCACGTACCCGTCGTCCCCTGTGTAGTGCGTGGGGTAGACAAGCAGGGGCTCCACAGAGAAGGCGCGCAGGTTGCGGGGGGAGAAGTGGGTCTTGTACTCAGACCTGGGGGGAGGAGGGGAGTGAGGGGTGGCAGTGGGTCAGGGGAAGAGACAGATCGAGGGAGGAAGTGGTGGAGGAAAAGACACCTCCCTGGGGTCTGTGAGGCCCCCGCCCCCCAGGACAGCCACACACTGAGACCCCCGCCCACCCGCAGCAGCCCCTCTTACACTGGGTGCTTGTCGAACATGACGGGCAGGAACTCATCAACAGGCAGCATCTTGGACAGCGGCCGGGCAGCCAGCAGCTTGCGGGCGCCTTGCAGGGAGATCACATAAGCCAGCGTCCAGTAGGAGTAATCGGCCTCCACCAGGTTCCTCACGCGGGGCACAGCCTTCTCGGGGTGCTCCACTTGCATCCGCTTCCGGCCCACATAGCTGGGGTGCAGAATTGGCACCCCGTCACCCTTCTCCTGCTCGCCAGAGAACGCTAACCCAGAAAGCCAGGGGTCTGGTGAGCCCATCCCTAGGGTGGGAGCGGGCACGGCATGTTTGGAGAGCAACGCGGAGGCTGGCGTGGCTGGACTGGGCAGGACCACTGGGGTCTGGGGCCCACAGGAAGGAGGGTGGGTTTTTTCCAAGGGCACTAGGGAGCCATGAGAGGATTTGGAGCTGGGATGTCTTTGACATTCTCTGAGGCTGTGCCATGACAAAGGAGAGTGGGCCTGAGAGGGATGCTCTGGGTTCAGAGGGCTGTTGGGCAGTAGGGCAAGGAGGATAGTCAAGAATGAATGGGCACAGTTACTATTCACGTTAATAGCACGGTCCAGAGTCTGGGGCCTAGACCTGGATCACAGTCCTGCACAGGGGATGGGGAGAGAGAGAGAGAGGGAGGGAGCGAGGGAGGGAAGGATGGACAGAGAGAGAAGGAGAGAGTACGAGCCAACCCCCCTATAATCAGATTCCAAAAGACTGTTCCAGAAATATGCTGGCCACACCTCACCTAGTGCTAGTCTAAGACCCAAGCTCCTTGGCCACCCCCACACTCAGCCATGCCCCCAGCTTCTGGCCATGCTCCTGAGCCCTGACCACACCCATCCCAGGCTCCTCAGCCATGCCCACAGGCTTTCCTGTCAAATCCTAGCCACACTCCACCCACTACAGAACTCAAGTCTCTAAGCCCTGATGAGCCACCCTCCCCACAGCCAAGTCCTTAAACTTCCAGGCCATCCTCCCAAGACCCTACCCCATACGCCTTAGGTCAAGCCCCAAGCCCTGACTGCTCTCAGGCCCAGGACCACGGAGCCCATCACACAAGCCACACCCCAGTCTCCTTCTGCCATACTCCTGAGAGTTGGCCCCACCTATTAACCTGCAAACGCCCTCAGACCTACAGGGTCTAGGCCACACCACAGACCCCACACTCACATGAGGTCCCAGTCCAGACCCTCCTGGTCCACATCCCGCATGAGGTTCATCAGGCGCCTCTTGAAGAAGATCTCGAAGCGCAGGTCATCCTCAAACACGAGCGATTTCTGCAGCCCCCGGTCCACAACCTGAGGGAGGACACCCCGCCCAGGTCACGGGGAGATCAAAGCTGAGCCCGACCCTGAAACCAGCTCTGCCTAAAGGCTCTGGGGCAGCAGCACAGAAGTAAACGCACCCCCCTCCCCACCACTGTCTGGATCCACCTCCCTCCTGGCCACCAGCTCCTCACACACTTGGCAACAGATGCCCCAGCCTGGCCTCCCTGCTCCTTCCCACTCTGGGGTCTGGGCCTGGGCTGTGCCCTTGACATAGAGCACCCTCCTCCAAGCAGCAGCAGGCAGGATCCTTCTCACCCTTTAGGCCTCAGCTCAAATGTCATCCACCCAGGAAATCCTCCCTGACCACCATCCAAAGTTGCCAGCTGAGGACAATTCATAGCCCTGGGCCTCTCCTGTAAACACATCTCACTCGTTTTATTGTAGTTTATGTCTTTGTGGTTTATCATCAGTCTCCCCACCTCCTGGGGCTGTGAGCCCCCTGTGGGGGGGGAGGGTCTGTCTTGGTGGCTGTCGTGTCCCCAGCAGCTGCTTGGCAAACATTCCCTGAATCTTCACGACTGCCCTGAGATGGTGACTCTATCATGTGGGGAAACTGAGGCTCAGACTGGGAAGTGCTTTCCTTGCTCACAGAGCTCACCCCTCTAAAAGGCAGGGCTGGACTTGAAGCAGGGTCCCCCCAGCTCCAGGGCCACCTGGACTCCTCACCCTCTGCCCCATGCTATCCATGATTAATCTCAGGAAAGGAGGGCAACCTGGGTGAGCTCCTCCCCACACGTCCTCCCACCCTGCAGACAGACGTGGCATCTGGCCTCACACCTGATGGCCCCAGGTTCAAACCCCAGGCTGGTAACTTCACTCATCACAGTCTCTCCCTCCAAGGGTGGCTGACGAGCCCCCAGGCTAACGGGGTACCAACGTGTGGGGTCCGTGGTGGTTAATGTCACCACAGCTATTACTTCTATCAGTAAGCGATGAACATAGAGTTCAGGCTCCACAGACATCTGACAGAAGCTGGGCATGAAAAGCCCTCGCCAAAAGGTCCCAGGCCTCAGATACCCTGTTCCAGGACCCAGGATCCCCCCCAGGCGGCTTCCACAAGTGCACAAAGGAGCTACGCCACCAGGGTTCAGGTGACGCGTCAGGAGAGGCCTCCACTGAAGAGGCCTTGTGTCCTGCTGTGGTTCTGGAAGCCTGCGTGGAGTGCAGGCGATTCCCTCCCTTGAGCCGGCAGGAGGCTGAGGAGGGCCCCCGGCCAGCGGAACCCACCTCCTTCCAGATGTTATAGTGGCTGAGGAAGCAGCCCAGCTCCCCCTTGGTGAGAGGCCGCCCGTGGTACGGGTCCCGGTAGCCAGGCAGCATCTGGATGCCCAGCGCCTCCACCTGGCTGGTGTTCATGGCTCTGAAAGTGGAAAGAAGGGGTCGGTGGAAGCCCCCTCTGTGAGTCCACCATCAGTGCTCCCCTCCTGGACCTGACGTGCCCAGGCGCGCCAGGGCAGTGTCCACGCTGAGTGCCATCTGCCAGCCCCTCTCTAGGCCAGACTCCCCTCCCCTCCACGGCCCCCACACCAGGGTCTAACCCACGTGCGGACCACCCTCCCCTCCCAGGCCAGACTCCCCTCCCCTCCACGGTCCCCACACCAGGGTCTAACCCATGTGCAGACCACCTTCCCCTCTGAAACCAGACTCCCCTCCCCTCCACGGCCCCCACACCCCGGTCTAACCCACGTGCGGACCACCCTCCCCTCCCAGGCCGGACTCCCCGCCCCTCCATGGCCCCCACACCACAGTCTAACCCACGTGCGGACCACCCTCCCGCCCAGCCGGACTCACTTGCCGTCCACAGCCTCCACCAGCCGGCACGCAATCTCCTGTGCCCTCAGAGCCTGCAGCATGCGTGTCCGCCGGTCCTGCCGCCGCTTCAGGTTGATCATGAAGACCTGTGGCCCAGAGCCTCCGTCGCACCCTCTGGCTGGCCCCCGGTCCCGCCCCCACTCCAGGGAAGGCCTGGCCCACCTCATCAAAGCCCATCTTGTCAGGCATCTTGGTGGGCACTGAGACGAACCGGGAGGGCTCCGCCGGTGGGTGCTTCACTGCAGGGCAGAGAGAAGCCCAGGGGTCACTGCAGTCATGGCAGGGCTCCAGCCCCTTTCCAGTGCCCCCTCCACGGATCCATAGCACCCCAAGCACCTCAGCCTGGTGTTGGAGACCCTGCCTGACCAGGCGCCACCCACGACACGGGTGCTAGTCTCTCTCCCCCACCCCTACTCACTCTGGCTTTTGGCACCCCAAACTCACCCATTCTGACCTCAAGACATTTGCACATGCTGGGCCTCTACCAAGAACACCCTTCCTTTCTCCCTCCCCTCCTCCCCCGAGTTCCCAGCTAAGATGGCCTCTTGGTGAGGGAGGAGCATCTCCTGACCTCCTCAGGCTGAGCCGTACAGATACCTCCTCCTGGCCCCACAGTGCCTGGGCTTCTACTGTCAAACCCCCACCCTGCTGTCCGAACTCCCTGGCTCCCTGTCTGTCTCCTCTGAGCCTCCCAGGACAGATCCCAGGTCTGTCCACTCACACTGGGTCCCCAGGGCCCAGCACACAGCAGGTGCTTAATAATTACTCTGAATGAACAAAGGAATGATGGCAAGCTGTGTGACCTGGCCTTGGCTTTCCTCATCTATAAAATGGGCTAATAAATCTCTCAGAGGTTTCATGAAAAGATGCCACGAAATCACAGGCTGTGGGTTGAACTGTGCCCTGTATAAAGATACATCAGTATCCTAACCCCCAAGACCTCAGAATGTGACCTTATTTGGAAATAGGGTCTTTACAAAGGTGATCAAGGTAAAACGAGGTCATTAGGGTGGGCACTAATCCAACAGGCCTAGGGTCCTTATAAAAATGGGAAATTTGGATGCGGAGACACACGCAGAGGGAAGACGGTGTGAAGACACCAGGGGAAGATGGCTGTGTCTACAAGCCAAGGGGCGTGCAGGATTTCAGAGTGCTCACATTGTCCCCTTGCAGCTGCCATGAGCAGTGCTCAGACCACATCCTGGGCCCTGTCTTGGCGCATCCCAGGTTCCTAAGAAGGGCTGGATCCACAGGTGGACGCGAGCCTGGCGAGGTCCCTGCCCGCCCACCAGGCTGGCCCCGAGGAGCCCAGCACAACAGTGAGTCTGGCAGCCGCAGGGCCAAGAACAAAGGCCCCAGGTGAGCTCCAGGGACAGACTCTGGCCCTCTGTCTGGGTGAGGCCCGGAGCCTACCCGCAGCTCCCACTTCGCAGCCCAGAGCTCCCCCAGGTACACCATGCCCGGGGGTTTCCTCCGACCCAGGGCCCTCCCAGCTCCTGGTCGCCCCCGTCCTCCTTGGAGGAGCCGGAGACCCCAGGGTGAGCCTTTGGGATCCAAAGACTGGGTTCAAATCCCAGCTGCCCTTTCCCTTCTCTCTTTGAGTCTCTGCCCCTCCAGTAGGGGTGTGGATGGCAACAGACCTGGCTGTGGGGTGGGGATCTCTTCACCCTTTGTTGTGGGGTGGGGGTCTCTTCACTCTCTGTTGTCAGTTCTGGGAAAACAGAGCACTTTGGGCATCCCGAAGGAGCAGAGCAATGCTGTCTTCCCAGAGGCCACGTCACAGTGATTACAACAACGTAAAACCCTCGGACCCATTATGGGGTGAAAAGCCAAACTTGCCCAAAGAGGAGTGGCCTTTGCCCCTGGCTCCTGGGAGGTGGGAGCCCTTGGAAGGTCCTGCTTGATAAGAGTGTCTTTGCTTGAAACACACACACAGATACAGAGAACAGATTAGTGGTTACCAGAGGGGAAAGGGGTGGGAGAGGGCGAAGGGAAAAGGGGCACATTTGTATGGTGATGGGTAAATACTAGACTTCTGGTGGCGAGCATGATGCAGTCTACATACAAGTCAAAATACAATGACGTACACCTAAAATTTACAGAATGTATAAACCCATGTGACCTTGATATTTTAATACAGAGTCTTTGTTGGCCTGGGACCACACTGGGTGGTGTGCGTCAACAGTGTGATTTAGGGTGGGGGTCTTGGGCCATGTGGTATCAGTTCCCCTCTGCAGGGGCTGGAGATGGAGGTCAGCCACGTGGGTAGTCAGCCGGGTCTGCATGTATGAGCCCCAATAAAAACTCTGGACACTGAGGCTCAAGGAGCCTCCCTGGATGGCAGTACACCATGTGCGTTGTCACACATTGGTGCTGGGAGAAGTGCTGTCCCCATGACTCCATGATGAGGGGACAACCAGAAGTTCCGTGCATGGAACTCTCCTGGACGTCACCCCATGCACCCCGTCCCTTGGCTGACTGTGTCCTTTCCCTCGTAATAAACTACAACCGTGAGTATAACAGCTTCTGTGAGTTCTGAGTCCCTTTAGCGAATTATCAAACCTGAGCATGGTCTTGCAACTGGTGTGAGAAGTGAGGGCGATCTTGTGGAATTTCCTAACTCACACCCACTGGTGCATGTCTGGAACTCTCTCGCATGCCCTCCACATCCCTCAGGAGAATGGTAAAGTGACGTGACACAGCCCAGAGTGGACAATCCTGTGGCTGAACGCCTTCATGGAACACTATGCAGCAAGGCGTGGGAGCAAGCCACAGCCAAACACAGCAGCTGTGACGGCACAGACGGGATGCTGAGCGAAGACACCGCACACCGGAGTGGCACACGGTGCGATTCCACTTATGTGAAGCACCAAACGGGCAAAACCTATCAGCTGATGAAGTCAGGACAGGGGAGCCTGGCCCGCAGCTGACGATGAGGGTGTGAGCAGCCACGCTGCTGTCACCCTTCCCGCCGTGTGCCGGGACTCAGCACAGAGGAGTCACACTGAGCGGGGTTACGGGGCCGCTGGGGAAGATGCCCTGGGGCCACGAGCAGGTGAGGAGGGACGCGAGCTGCGGGGTGCCCGGACAGGGGGCAGCACTCGTAGCTTCTCTGCAGGGCCGATGCTTCATCACAAGAAAGATTTTCGAACTCATGAAAAATCATGCACAGCCTGGTCCGGGGACCCACACATGGGTGGGAGAGAACAGGCAGTTTTCATGCGGACCACGAGGAAGGACCTGCACAAACGTCAGAAACGTCCAGACCCTCCCCCCGTCTGCTCTGTGTGCTCTGCTCTGGCCCTCGAGAAACAGAAAATTCACGCCCCTGTCATGTCTGAGTTTATAACAGCAGCATGAACGGTTTCCTGACTGGAAATAACAATAGAAACGTGAAAATTTAAACTAGGACAGTAAACCAGGAAAACTATGGCAGCCACAGTGATGCTTCTCAGGGTCCAGCCCCTGAAGGGTGCTGGTGACAGGCAGGGACCCACCTCTTAGGACTGCGGCCCAGGAGGGTTGCGGGCTGGGTCCAGGCATCTACGTGTAACAGACACGTAGGGACTGGGGGGGCCTCCACCCTAGTGACCCTGCAGCTTCCAGGCGTCACCTCAAAAGACCCAAAAGTCTCCCCAAACCAGAGGGCAGGGTGCTATTCCATCTTCAGCCACCAGGGGGAGACACACAGAGAACCTTCTAGAAGCAGGTCAGAGTGGGAAACTGAGCCCCAGGCAGAGGCCTGGCCCTCCCAGCCCCTCTCCCTCGGTGCAGTGGGAGGAAAGGCCTTCGCAGGGACGCACATGGCTGTGCAAGCAAGGCCCACAGGGGAGCAGACAGAGACCCTGGCTGGGAGGAGCCCCTCCTCAAACAACCCCGAGGGCAGCTCAGCCCTCTGCACTCCTCCCACCTCAGGGGCCCACCAGAGGGATGGCTGCTAGTCTCACAGCTTATGGATTTACTTACATAGTATTAGAAGAACATAAGCTAGCAACTGCAGTAAAAACATGTAGTTTCCTTTCTTAAATAAATGTATTCAAGTAAAAAAAAAAAAAAGATGTCTGCTTAAGATAAATATTAAATAAACAGTGGGTCTGAGGTGTGGAAAAAGCCCGAAATGGCTGTGTCCCAGACACTGCCCGCACCTGAAGGTTCCTCAGCGAACACCTCTGCCTCCCTGCTCCCACACCCTCTATGGCCCCCAACTGCCCCTGGGGAAAAGGCCTGCTCCTCGGCCTGGTGTCTGAGGCCCCTGCCCTGGCCCTGCCTGCCGGCCTTGCCCAACTCACTAGCCCCATTCTGCCCTGCCAACCTTGCCTGTTCCCTGAGCTCACGTCCCCTCCAGCCTCCCAGCCTTTGCATGCGCTGCTCCCTCCGGCTGCAATTCTCTTTCTGCTAACTCCTACTCACCCTGCACCTTAATGCCACTTCCTCCAGGAAGCCTATCCTGACTGTCCCAAGCACACCACACATAGTTGCTTGCAAGTCAGCACTCCACGAGAGCAGGACAACCATCCACCTTATTCCCACCAGGTCCCCAGGGCCCAGCCAAGGGACCGGCCCCCAGCAGGCGCTGGATCAGTGTCCGAAGGAGGCCTGTGAGAGGGCCCAGAGAGGGGCAGACTCACCCATGACCTCCAGCTGCACGTGCAGGAAGCTCTCGGCCTCGTCCTGGAGGGTGCTGTGTGCCCGCAGCGGCACAGGCAGGAAGCCGTACACCTCCCTGTTGCACACGTACATCTGCACCTCTGGGCCAGGAGACAGCGGTCAACACCGGGGGCAGAGCAAGGCAGCCACCCTCCACCTGTGCAGGGAGCGCCAACGGCCTGCTATCCCCAGCTGCCCGCGGAGGCCCCTCAGCGCTCCCCTGGGACGCAGAGCTGGGACGGAGCCTCCGCAGGCAGGCAGCCTACACCCTGCGTGCTCCCAGGCCGCACAGAGCTGGGCAGTCAGAGATGTCCAGACGTCGCTGGGCAGGATGGAAGACTCTGGAACCGTTAAGCGCACTGCACCACGCTGCCCTGGTCCCTACAGGACTCCGCGACATAGCAAACGGCAGATAGTGAGAACAGCAAAGGCATGGTTACGCACAGAGAGGGGACACAGCCCAACAGGAGGGCAGTAACGCCACCTCCTCCCGCACCTGCCCTGTCCCAGATGGCTCACATTTTTATAATGAGGACATATCAGTTTTTAACGTGAAAATGATTTCCATTTTAATTGGCTAACTTTCCCGTAAAGGGCCAGATGGTGCACATCTTCAGCTTGCGGCGCCTGGCTCTGCTACCGGACACGAGAGCACCCTGACAAGGCTCCCATGAAGGGGCGCGGCTGTGTGCCAACGAAACTTCACCTATGGGCACTGAAATTTGAATTTCAGCTAATTTTCAGATGTCACAAAATACTGTTCTTCATTTTTTTTCCAACCATTTAAAAACGTAAAAACCATTCTGAGCTTGTGGTCGTACAAAAACAGATGGTAGGCTGGATTTGGCCTAAGGGCCACAGTGTGCCGGCCTCTGGTTTAAAATAAATGACAAGTCAGCACATGGCTGTGTTCTCTTTCTCTTTTAAACGTTTTTTTCCCTAATTATCCAATTAATATACGCTCAACTACAGAAAACTGGGAGAGTATAGAAAAATGTTGAGATGGAAATAACCTTCAATAAATAGGTCTTAAAAAGCTGAGGAGCAAAGCAACCCGCAAAGCCAGGGCTGGAGAGAAACTGGGTCCTGGGGACGTCATCTGAACCCCCGGATAGAGCCACACCTGAAGCCATCCCTGCACCCTGCAGTTTTGGTTCTGTGAACCTTCTGTGGGCTCTGTTTGAACCTGCTCAGCACAGATCCCAAAGAACCAGCCAGATGACGCCCCATGATGGCAACCTCCTGTGGGCTCACCTGCCTGCTTGCAGGAGAAGGCGAAAACAATGATGTCGTCGAAGGCCCAGGTGTAGTCCGGGTGGGGAGGGTAGAACGCCAAGTTCCTGGAGGCCGCCTTCCGCAGGTCGATCAGGAAGGTCGAGTGCACCATGGGAACCGCGAAGCAGCCCCGGCGGTCCCGTTTGCGGATGGGGATGTAGGCGGGCGTGCGCTTGTAGTAGCCCTGTGGGGGGTGGGCAGTCTTGCATGGGCCCTAACGGTGAGGCTGGAGGCCCGCAAGACGGGGGCCGGGAACCCTGGAGAGCAGGACCAGGCGCCAGCCCCTGTCTGCCCTGGCATTTCCCGAGCCCCGGCCTCGGGCACAGTCTCCCCCAGGGCCTCGGTGACGGGCAATGGCAGGTAAACAAAGGGGGACAGTCGCTCACTAGCAGACCCAGCCCAGCCCCTCAGCCCAGAAAGGCAGCGTCTGAGGGAGAAATTAAACAGCCGGAAAAGGGATCAGACATTTGAGATCCTTTGATTTACACAGAAGTTGAACGTCAGAAGCGTGACTTCAAGGAAGTGGGGAGGAATCTTTTAGAAGAGTTTTAAAAGCTTCTGGAATAATCTAGAGTTGGCCTCTCTTCCTCGTTCCCTTTAGAAATTGGAATTGTTAGCGTATAACACTTAAATTTATGGAACATATTTTAAAAAATAGAAACCACTGAATTTTAAAATGGTGAATTTTATGCTATGTGACTCGAACATCAATTCAAAACAAAAAGACGAGGAGACAGGATGGGACAGAGTACTGGCTCCAACACCCACCCCTTCACTCCCCCTGGCTTTGCCTGCAACCCCACCCTCAACCCTGGAGTGGGACTTGTGGCCCAGGCCTGGCCAATCACAGCCTGGTATGTTCCTGGCTGCAGTAACTGGTTCAGGGGTAAGAGGAGAGACTGGACAAGGCCAAATTAGAGAGGATTCTGGCTGGAGGCTGCTGGGATCATTCCCCAGGAGTCTGAACATGAAGCCACCCAAGGGATGGAGGAAGACAGGGCTGTTGTTTGAACACCTGGATCAAGCTGTGCCTGAAGTCCCATCCTGGCACCACTTCCGAGCTGTGTGAGCTTAGACAAGTCACTTCCCCTCTCTGTGTTTCTGTCCCTGCCTCAGTAGTGAGGGTTGGGGGGTAGAGAACACAATCGTGGACCCTCTCTCAGGGAGCTGTTTAAGGATCATCACGATGGTGCTGTAAGTATGATGAGAAGTTAGACTCCAGCCACAGCCCCCGGGCCCCGCCCTCCCTGACAGCCGCTGACCTGGGACGTCATGCCACACCAGAAGTTGGAGTACGCGGCCCGGGAGTCCAGCATGGGGGCCACCACCGTCTTGTTCTCGGCGATGAGCAGGGTCAGAGTGTCCGGGTTGAAGAGCAGGTTGTCCGCATCCACAAACTGTGAAACACCCGACACAGCGTCAGTGCGGGCTGCAGGAGCCACCTGGCCGAGGCCGGAGCGACTGGGGCGCGGCTGGGGCCGGGGCCGGAGTGACTGGGACGCGGCTGGGGCCAAGGCCGGAGTTCTGGGCTCGGACGGCGGGGCAGTGCCCGCGGCCCTGGAAGCCGCCTGGCTCCTCCACCGACAGCTCTGCCCTCAGTACCGAGCCAACCGCCGTTCACGCAACACGAGCGGGTCCCAGACGCGGCACTGGCGAGACACTGGCCGTGGCAGTGGGCGCCGCGTGGCTGCATGTATGGAAACCTGACAACAGCAGTGCGGTCGATGAGGAGGCCGGGCGGGGCGGGCCCCCTGGGGGAGCGGCTGGGGGAACACACCTTTTTCTCTGTGAGTTAGAGGCCAATTACAAGTTCATAAAAATAGGATCTTTACATAACCCTCTTTTATTTTTTTCTTTAACACCTTGAATGTTGGGGTAAAAAGATGATAACCTGTTTGTTGCAGCCTGGAGGGAAATTCACCAACCCAGGAACAGTGTCACCGCAGGGGGGGGTGCCTGCTGGTCCCCCCAAAACAGTGTCACCAATCCCTTCCAGAAAGGACAACCAGGATGTTCTCTCGGCCATGTTGCTTATCCCACAAACTTGGGACCGAGCCAGAAGTCTGGCAGAGGCAAGTCAGCTAAAGAAATTCTGGCCCCGCCTGCTGCAGACTGAGGTACCCACTGCACAACCCACCTATCGGAGATGTCCAGCACAGGCAACTGAAAACCACGGCACAAAGAGATGGCTAGGTCAGGCCGTTCCCGTCAACCGGCCTGGGAACACGCAGGTCACAGCCTATTACAGAACTATTAGGACGTGGGGTTTTTTTATTGCATCTGGTCCACAGATATGTTTTCTGTTACCCATGCGGCACTTTTGGAACATCTGAATCACTGGTCGTAAACAACAACAAAAACTAGAATTCCAGCCTTCTCCGGCAACATGGGACGGCTTTCCAGCGCAGCAACCCTCAGCTGGAGACGGGAGGCGGCTGCCCCCTGGGACGAGCCGTGCGGTGTGTTATGCTCCCTCTCCCTGCCCAGCCTCTGCGGACGTTTGCATTTGCGACTTTTGAATACACATGCAGTGCAAACAGCCAGAACAGTCTGGCGATTCCTCAAAAAGTTAAACAGAGTTACCATAGGACCCAGCAATTCCACTCCTACATAGAGACAAGAGAACCAGCAACAGGGACTCAAACGGACCTCTGTGCAGCACGTTCACAGCAGCACTTTCCACAGGAGCCACACGGCGGAAACGAGCCAAGTGTCCACCGACAGACGACGGACGAGCAGAATGCAGTCCATCCACACAGTGGAATATCACTCAGCCATAGCAAGGAATGAAGCTCTCACACACCCGAGCATGGGCATGAACCTCGAAAACCTCATGCTGAGTGAGAGAAGCCAGACACAAAGGCGTCATGCGGTAAGACTGCATCTATGTGAAACGTCCAGAACAGGCAGACCCAGAGAGACAGAAGCAGATCAGCATGGCCACAGGCTGGGGAGGGGGACGGGGAGCGACTGCTCAGGGGGCCGGGGTTTCCTTTGGGGTGATGAAAACTAGCTCTGGAACTAGATAGAGGCTGTGGTTGCACAACATAATGAACACACTAAATGCACTGAATTGCGCACTTTAAAACGGTTAATTTTATGTTCCGTAAACTGCACCTCAAGTAAAACACAAAAGGCAGCCAGAAAGCAAGAATGTCTGGGAGGCAGGATTACAAGGTTTGCAGTTTGTTTTCCTTGCCTAAGCTCCTTATTTTTTCTTGTATATTTTCTTACAAGTGACACGCACAGTGTTTATAAAAAGAGGCCCTTTTAATAACCATTTAAAAACACTAGACGAACGACTTCACGTCCGCGTGGACTCTCGGAGCCCCCGTTACACCACCACGTGGTTCGCCAAAGCTGTTCAGAGTTTTGAACCAGCACCTGGAGTTCCACCCACGTTTGCTGAGGGAAAAATGTGAAAACCAGCCGACCTCAACCGAAAGCAAAGCCCAGGGGGGCAGGCCGGCACTCCTGTGCCCCTCTCTGCCTCCCTGGTTCCCAGACCCCCGCCCTCCCAAAGTCTCCACCTTCCCATCTGTACAATGGTCAGAGGAGGCACCAACCACAGGCTCCCGGGAAGAACCTGCTCCGTCCTCCCCGCCGGCTCACGCAGGGACGTGGAGCCCTCCCGGCACCCTCACATCCAGTCCCCAAGCAGGGCCTGTCCCCTCGGCCTCAGAACACTTCCTGAACCCGCCTGCCTTTCTCCACAGCCCCCGCCCCATACAGGCCTCCACCCTGGCTTCCTGCTGCCCTAACTCCTGCCCCGACGGGCCCTGCTCCCCACGGCAGCCACGGGGGCTTCTGAAAATCATAAATCAGAACACAAGCTCCTTGGCTCACACACCCACCATGACTCCCCACTACCCTCACAGTAAGAGCCAAATCTCTCCCCCAGCCTATGCAGTCCGGCCCACACCCACCACTTCAGCATCATTCCCTCCGTCGCCCCCTCCGTCACTCCAGTCCAGCCACGCCGGCCTCCTTGCCGGGCCTTAACTGCCCCACGCTTTCTCCCTGTGTGTCCCCTCTGCCCTAGACGCTGCACCTCAGCTCCCCAAGGCTGGCTCCTCTGCTCCTTCATGTCTCCGCCAGGACCCCTCCTCAAGGTAGGCACCCAGACTCTGCTCGCTCGTCACCCCGCCCTGGTTATGCCGGCTGCTTTGGGTTGAATGGTGGCCCCCAAAAAAGATACGTTGAAGTTCTAACCCACAGCCTGTGACTGTGACCTTATCTGGAAACAGAGTCTTTGCAGATATCATGAAGATGTGAGTTAAGACGGTCACGCTGGATTAGGGTGGGCCCCGAATCCAATGTCTGGTGACCTCATGAGAAGAGAAGAGACACAGAGAGAAGCCATGTGACCAGAGGCAGAGACTGGAGTGATGTGGCCACACGCCAAGGACGCGTGGAGCCCCAGAAGCTGGAAGAGGCCAAGAAGGACCCTCCCTGGAGCCTTCAGAGGGAGCTCGGCCCCGTGACACCGGGATTTCAGACGTCCAGCCTCTAAAACCAAGACAATGAGCTGCACGCCCCCCGCCGTGGTACAGAGGCCCCAGAACACTGATACGCCATCCATGGCCTTTCTGCCGTTTCCTCCCGGCACCGGCTGCCTGCCTTCCGCTGCTTCCTCACTCAGCTCTGCTTGCTCTCTCGTCAGGCCCCTTTCCCAGACACTCGGAGGAGGGGCTCAGCCTGCGCCCGTCCCCACTGTGTCCCCAGGGTCTGGTGGGAGGAGGGCCCCAGGAGGGGCCTGCAGATGTATGTCGACTGATGAATAAAGGAGGTCCAGTCCCCAGCTGGGCCTGGCAGTGCCAGGCAGGCGTTATTGCGTCCAACCTCCAGAGCAGCCAGCCTGGCGGCGCCGCCCTCCCCGCCCGCACCAGAGAGGGGCCCCTAGGTCAGGGGGCAGGCTGAGGAGCTCGCAGAAGGCCTGCGGGCACGTGTCCCAACATTACTGCGTTCAGCCTCAACGTCCCCTTCCTCCCAGAGGCCACGCAGGCCCAGGCGGAGGAAGCGAAAGTCAGGCCTCAGCGGTCCCAACCCCCCTCCTGCTTCTCTCGGAATGACCCAGAGGGCATCACCATGGGGCGTGCAGAGCCGGCAACAAAGGCGGAGATGACCCAAGTGTTCAACTACAGGGGATGGCTGGGGACCAGCCTGACGACCAGAACCTCCTCCACCAACCAGCTGTGTCACCTCCAACAACACACTCCCCTCCCAGAGCCTCAGTTCCCCCCCTGTAAAACAGGGTTAAGGATGGTCCCCGCATCCTGCCGCCCCGCCTTCCCTCGGACGCCCCAGGCCTCTGGCCGCAAGCCGGGGCTGGCCGGTGGGAACTCACCAGGATGTAGTCAGCCCACATGTCCCGGGCCGACTTCAGAGCCGCCTGGCGCAACTTCATGACGTGCTCGTAGCGGGAGTCGGACCAGTGTTTGAGGCCCTCCTCATCTGGGTAGGACCTGTGGAAAGGCAGCCGTGATGGGCGAAGCGCGGGGCACTGGCCCAGCACCGGCTGTGGGGGTGGTCAGAGAGGGCTTCCTGGAGGAGGGGGTGTATAAGCTGGATCTGAAGGCAGAGAAGAAGAGGAGAAAATAGGAGGGAGATGTGTCCCTGAGAGGCAGGGGCACAGAAGGTCCAGGGGTCCCCACTACTTTTTGCCCAGAAGGAAGAAAGCCCAAGGCAATCTGTAGGATAGAAAGCTCAGAGCACCCGAGAGGGAGGAAGGGGCCGCTTATGCCACGCGAGGACGACCCTGAGGGTGAGGGGGATCCCCACTGGGAGAGGAGAAGGAAATCTGGAGCCTGTCCTCCCAGACTCAGAATCTGGTCTGGGCAGCGGGTGGGACAGAAATAAACCCTGACAGGGTGAAAGGAGCCGGGGTACCGCGCTGCCCAGGGCCCCCGGGGCAGCTGAGGAGCAGAGCTGGTGCTGGGGCGAGAGTGAGAGGGCACAGCGGCGGGCATCCGCCAGGAAGATGGGGAGGGAAGGAACTCCAGGCGGAGGGAAGGGCAGGGGCAAAGTCCAGAGGGGGATCATGGCCGCTGGGGAAGCTGAGGGCCGCTCAGAGGAGCCGGAGCCGTCGATTAGGGCTGGAGAGTCAGGGGCTGGGGGCTGGGGTTCCATGCCAGGACCACGGGGAGTCACGAGGGGTGTAAGCACGGGTGCAGACGAGTCCCGCCGCGGGGCTCCAGGCAGAGCCTGGCGCTCACCTGGGCTCCTCTGCCGGCCGCCACTCCACCGAGTGGTACAGACTCTTCACGGCCACCAGCCATTCCCGCAGCACGGCCGACGTGTTGTCTGAGTTGTGGTCTGTGGCCACCCTGCCGGGGGAGGGGGACAGTCAGCGAGGTTGGGGAGACTGAGGCAGGACCAGGCAGCAGCAACGCAACCTGGGCTCCACACCCTGCTTGGCCGCCATCAGCTACACAGCCTGGGGCAAGATGCTTCCCTCTCTGGGCCTGTTCCCTCATCTGTACCTCAGAGTGAGGGCAGGACCCATTTCACTCTGCAGTCACGGGCAGAGGGGATTAAACAAGCTAATTGTGGAAAATCACTTTAGACACTATTAGTACTACTGAGCATTTAGGATCTTATAACCACATTAGAACTAAATAAGCGAGAATTAATAAACATACACATATGTCATACACTCCCCCCTTCCTCGATTCTCTCCTATGAGCAACACCACCTTTTGGCGGGCTTTGATCACCCTCTCATGCAACAAACATTTCTTAAGCACCAAGCCTATGTTGGATTATCTGGGCTGGGGAATCTGGGGTGGAGGGAAGAAGGACATTCGGGAGTGGAGTTTGAGGAGGGAGCTGAGGGCTGTTCTCCAGGTGAATTGTTAAGCAGACAAGGAGAGCAGGGATGACAGTAACCACCACCACGGGTTCGGTCACTGGGCGTCAAGCCCGCGATGCCAGACACCAGGGCTTCACGCCCATTAACTGTGTTATCTTCACAGACAAACCAACCCGAGTTATATTAATACCCCGGTTTTCCAGATGAGGAAACTGAGGCAGCAGCGGGGAGGTCATCAGTCAGGCTTGTTCGCGGCTCTGCCCCGTCCCCCTTCCAGGAAGGATCCGCTTCCCCCCTCGGCCATCTGGTCCCCACCCCATCGGCCCACTCCGATCAGAAGGCAGGGAACCAAGGCAACAGCGAGAGCAGGAAGACTCCCCGTTAGCGGAAGTGCAAAGCGGGCCGTGGCGAGGCCCAGCGGGCTCTCCAGGCGCCCCTTCTTTGGAGCTGTGTGTGCTCCCAAGGGGGTAGGGGTTAGTCCCGGGCAGGGAGGCCCCGCCCTGGCTGGCACGCGTGGTCCCGGATCTGCCCTAACGGGGGGCCAGCCGGCAGGGCAGGGGCCCGACACACCCTAAAGGGGCCCGCAGGCAGAGCGCCTGTCCGGGCCGCCCTAACGGGGCAGGGGGACAGGGGGCAGGCAGAGGGCCCGCCCGGCGGGGGCCGCAGGCCGGCGGCGGGCCGCGCGCGCTCACCACAGCGCCGTGCGCTCCCGCGGGTGCCGCAGCCGCTCCAGGGCGCCCAGCGTGGCGGGCAGAGCGTGGGCCGCGTTGCGCGCCAGCAGCGCGATGAGCACGCGCGGCGCCTGCAGCGGCGACTCAGGGCTCCAGCGCTCCTCGGGGAAGTAGGCGGCGGCGCCCGGCGGGCCCCCCGGAGGCGGCAGCGCCAGCAGCAGCAGCAGCAGCAGCAGCGAGGCCGGGAGCGGCCGCCCGCGCCGCCGGCACGCGCGTGGGGCCGCCGCCATCGCGCCACGCGTCGCCTTTAAGCCGCTTTTCTGCCGGCAGACGCCGACCGCGCCTTAAAGAGGCCGTCGGGGCCCCGCCCCTGCCGCGCGCCTTAAAGGGGAGGAGCGCGCCCGGCGGGAATCAGACGTCAGGGCCCGCCTCCCAGGTCCCGCCTCCGGACGGCCTTAAAGGCACAGAACGCACGGAAGCCTCCAATCGGACGTGGCTCCATGCCTTAAAGGTATCTGGGCTCAGAAGCTGCCGTGCCTCCGGGCGACTGCTCCCGCCGAGACCCCCACCCGATCCGCTGTCCAACTTCCATGCCTACAGGACCCGAGTTGTGTCACCAGGCGGACCCGGATACTTAGGACCTGGTCTGGGACTGGAAAGATCTGAGCCTCAGTTTCCTCGGCGGCAACCTGGGTTTTACCATCCTGGTTCCTACCTCGCTGAGGTGCCCTCGGGGTTGTTGTGTATTAAGCACACGGGCCCCGGCGTCCCCAGACCTGGCTTCAAATCCAGCCCCCCTGGGCTCGTTGTGTGAGCCTCAGTTCGTCCACCTGTAAAATGCGGTCACGACCGACCCCGCAGGGTTGGTGTGCAGATGGAGCCGATGACGCTTGAACGTGCTGGGCACGCGCCCCAGAGACGGGGTGGGCGTCCCCATAGAAATGCTACCAGGGGGGTTGTTTTCCAACAGTTTCATGTAGTTTCTGATTGATCGTTTTTGTGTCATTCTTAAAACTTAGGTTTTAAGAATGATGCTCAGATGTATATTTATGAACGTGAGTGGTGTAGGGAGGCTCAATATTGTTGAGTAAAATTCAGGGCACAGGTAGCGTGTCCTCAGGGTGTGCAGGGGCAGTAGGGCGAACGTCAGGAAAGGTGAGGAAAATCTCATTCTCCTGGGGGACGCTGAGATACCCAGGGCAGAATGGGAGGAAACCGTCTCCGTGGAGCGTGCATGTCCTCCTCTGAAACCTGAACTGAGAAGAACATTGGGGAAATCCCTCCGGAACCTGCTCCGGAAGCAGCTGCAAGGCTTGTGATGTGGAGAAGCTGCCAACCCCAAGTGGACAGATGATTCTTCTGGCAAGCAGAGGGAAGTCAGTAAAAGCTCTACTTTCAGCTGGGAAACTTGATACCAAGTTAAGATTTGGAGCAAGTAAACAAACCCCAAAGGCCCACAGCAAGCTGAGAAAAAATATCTGCAGCCTGTATAACAAAGCATTAATATCCTTAATATACAAAGAGTTCTTAGAGATCAATAAGAAAATGATAAAATCTCCTGAAGACAAAAGTAGGTAAAAGCTATGAACAGGCAATTCACTAACAAAACAAAGCAAAACCCACAAACATATAAATGGCCAATAAACATATTTTAGGTTCAATTTATTCATCAAAGAAATTAAAAATAAAATAATGAAATTTGTGTGTGTGTCTATCAAATTGACAATTTTTTCTTTTATGAAAATTCCCAGCGTTTGAAAAGGATATGGAGAATACGCACAAAGCATGCTGGTGGGAGTGGGGAAAAGCACAGCATTTCTGGAGAGGAGGTGGTGGAAGCATGGGGGTTAAAAGGCCTTGAGATGGTGCATATGCTTTGACTTAGAAACTCCGCTAGTAGATTTGCCTCCATTGGGAACAAGGATGAATGTGGGCGAGGATTCAGCTCGGGAATGTCCTTGGAGGAGGCGGGGGGCAGAGTGGCTGGACCTCAGCACCGGGGCCTGGTCGCCTGGAGCAAGTCCCTCTCTGGGCCTCAGTTTCCTCATCTGTAAAATGGAAAGTGTCATAAGGAGGTCAAAACATTGGACACGTCAGGTGCCTAGCCCATAACAAATGCTCAGAAAATGGAAGCTTAGTAATAAAAACTTCATAGAAATTTGTAAGCACCTAGAAGATCAGTGGGCCAAGGAGAGGAAGAGAGGTTCACAGAGAAGCTTCCAAACACATGGAAGACTCCCGCCCTCATCCCCACGAGGACACGCTCATTACAGTGAAGCCAGGACACTGTTTTCACCCAGAAGATCTGAGAAATCCCGAGTCAGCTGGCAGCCCTGGCAGCCTGTGGGGAAATGGGCCACCCACACAGAGGTGAGGGGCACCAGGCAGGACCCCAGCAGAGAGTGCTCTGGAGACCGCGATTGAAATGACAAACACACACCATCTACCCTGAGGTTTCACATTGGGGATTCACCCGCCGAGACCTGCGCTTCCACGGAAAGCATGTACAAGTTCATATACTGTGGCGTTAGCTGTTAGTGCGACAGACGAGAAGCAAAGCGCCCATCATCAGTTAGATTCGGTGAAATAGATTAAGGGGCCCATCTACCATCCCCCATCCCCGACTGCAAATCCCCAAGTATTCTGACACCCAGAAGTCTTTCTAAGACTGTTAAATCTTCATTAATCCCAGTGAGTGTGAATAGTCATCAGTTTATCTGCAGCAATCAACTATGAGATGCTGCCCCAGATCAGCTGGGGAGTGTATTGGTTAGCTACTGCTGCCTAACAAATAATCCCAAAGCTAGCCGCTGAAAACAGCACACGTTTATTATCTCAGACTTTCTGTGAGTGAAGAATGTGGGAGCCGCTTAGCTGGGTGGATTCACAAGGCTCTCACAGCAGCAATACCCACGGGGGCTGAGCTGGGAGCTGCTCCAGGATCCCTGCATCTGCCCTGGGTGCTGAGCATCCAGACAACAGACATCCTGCCCAGAGGACCAGTTGTCTTCTGCCCCAGCTCAGAGAGGTCCCCATGGAACATTCCCATCTCAGGGCTGGAGGGGAGGGTCCCTGCACCACCAGCAGTGTCAGCCTGGGCCCTACACGCAGGTACCGTTCCAACAAGGAGCTTGCCACGGGGGCCTGTAGTAGGAGGCCCGGCTGCCCTTGCTCACAGGGAACCCAAGGCACCCATCACCACAGCCTCCCCTAAAGTGCTGGGAACCAGCAACTGCTGGCAGAGGCCCCACTGAGTCCTGGCAAGAGGAGAGGGGACACAAATTCATGTGCGTGTCAGAGGGTCCCTTGATGGCTCTGACACACTCCATGGCTCCCATCACCCTTGCTCACTGTGAGCGTGGCCAACCCAGCCACGCCATGGGACAAGGTGCATGCTGTTCCATCCAGGAACCTACACTCTCGACCATCCCGTATACCCTGCACAGGCCGCCACCCCCCAGCAGTTCACTGACATAGTCCAAGAACCTGTGAGGGCCTCACCCGCTCCCACCTGGTCCCACGGAGCCACCAAGCAGCGACCCAGAGCACAGCACACGTCGCCGGCATCAAGGGCCTTCTTCAATTCTAAAACAAGAGATAAAGCCTGGTACCCACTTGGAGAAGGCTGGCATCCCACGGCTTCCATACATTCTCCCCGAGAGGCCACAGGAGGGCAAAGGCGGGAGGAAATGCCTCAGCCAGGAGCCCTCAACAAGTGGTTCACACAAGCCTCTCCCCATGTCCGTGACCGTGGCAGACATTGCTAGCCAATCCCCACAGCTTCACTGAGCCTGGACACTGCCGGCCCTCCCTCCCCACACAGCGCTCCAGGCAGACATCACACATCAATTGAAGATGGAACCCCCTAAGGACGTGTACAACCTCCAGGAATGGGTGCTGTCTGAGGTTACCTGTTTTCGGATTTTTCTTTTCCAATCAGAGAACAGCCTTTTTCCATTTAATATGTCCCCTTTTCTAAGGGAACTCGGTTCTTTTTATTTTGACGCCCACAAACCAAGGACACGTCCTCATCCTTACTTCCTGGCTCCCAGAGCCCTGGGGTCTCCGGGTCTCCCCCACCTCTCCAGCCACTCCTTGTACAGCCCTGCCTCCTCTTTGTGTCCTTCAAACACAGGCTCTTTGGGGTGCCTCTCCTATCTCTACACACCATGCCTGGCTGGGCCCCTCCTGTGCACGCAGTGACCTCCCAGGTCAACAACTCTGGCACTCTGGCTCCTGCCTCGTCCTCAGCCGGCTCTATCCTCCTGGTGGCCCCAGGACGATCCCCTCAGCCTCCTCTTTCGCTCCCAGTCTGGCCACCGTTGACCTCTGCTCACACACCTTCCGTGGCTCCCTACTGCCTGCCCAAAAGAGGCTCAGCTCCTCTGCCTGTCACCCACAGCCCTGCGTGTCTGCCCCGGCGGCCTCCAGCCTCCTTTCCTGCCGTTCCCCTTCACGCCCTCTGCGTAGGCCACATGGATGCCGCGACATCCCGAGTCGCCATCTCACACTGCTCATCCCATTAGTGCACAGGTCTCAGCAGTCACAGGCATCGGGTCACGAGTGAACTGACGAGGTGGGAGGGAGAAGAGATGGTTCTGGAGCCGCTTCCCAGCCCCAGAGATCCTGAGAGGCCTACCCCAAGTCCAAGAACTCTCAAGACCTCAGTGCCGGCTCAGAGAAAAACAGGGAGTGGTTGTTGAATTGATAAATGTGAATGTCTATCCTCAGTTTTTGAATTTTGCCTCCTTCCTCTCATCCTGAGAACTCCTACACACCCCTCACAGCCTTGCTGCAATGCCCTCTCCTTCAGGGAGCTTCCATCACTGCCCCTCAGTTTCCCTCTGTCCCCGTCGTGACCCTCAGGCTGAGGGCCAGTGTTCACAGGAGGTGAGCGGTGCCAGGCCCTGGGAGGCTCAGTGTACAAGCAGGGTCACCAGGCCTCCTTGAGCCCTGGGGGCTGGGCTCACCCCAGTCGATCCTCTGCAGCAGGAGCCCCCGGATGACGTCCTCATAGACGCCCTCGATGGTCAGGGCCGGGCTGCCCGCGGCCAGGACGTCCGCTTCCAGTGCAGGCAGCTCCTGCCACAAGGGAGTAGAGGCTGGGCTGGAGGCCTGGGCTGGGACGCGGGCTCACGCCCCAGCCCTGACCTGATTAGCTGAGAGGCCCTGGGCCTCAGTTTCCTTGTCTTTCAAATGGACTCCTTGACCCAAATTCCCCGTGGTGGTTGCGAGGGTGGTGGAGACAAGGCACCGCCCTCGCCAGCGGGAGCAGTGCAGGGTCTCCCGGGCCCCCACGGCTGCCTCCTCCACAGGGTCTTGAGCACCTGGGCAGACCCCTGCCCAGGGCCCCTAGGCCCCGTGTCGCCAGGCCCTGGGACCTCTCCCATGTCCTTCCCGCCCCTCGCTCCCTAGCTCAGCCACGCTCGCCTCCTCACCGTGCCGCCAGCTCACGCCCGCCGGCCTCAGGGAGCATGCTGCGGCCTCTGCCCCGAGCGCCCCTCCCCGGACGGCTCCCGCCGCCAGCGTGCTGCCTCTCAAGGCTCATCTTCTCAGGGAGAGCCTCCCTGACCACCTGGCACCCCCGACACACACACACACGCACGCACACACGCGCTCACACGCACACTCCCCCTCTGCCTCCTCCTGTCTCTGACGCCGGTGTCCTCTGCTGACACGTGACGCACGGGACCGCCCGGCTCCCAGGCGGCCAGCACTGAGCGCAGTCGTGGGAGAGGCAGAGGGCGCTGGGGGAGCCCAGGGGGCCGCCTGGCCCAGCCCCAGGGCCCGGGCAGCACAAGCCCCTGACTGCCCCAGTCGCTCTGTGAGGGAGAGCCCCCTGCCGCCTCGCAGGGAGACGCGGACGCGCCGCGGCGGCTCACCGCCCCGCAGCTCTGCTCCAGCTGGCTCAGCACGAAGGGCAAGAAGACGCGCAGCAGCCGCCCGCGGACGCGCCTCCTCCGCGCCCAGCCGCCGTCCGACAGGAACTTCCGCAGGACACACCCAGCGGCCGTCCAGCGGCCGTCCAGCATGCGGCCCGCCGCCACGCCCTCCCGCGCCTCACCTTCAGCACGCGCTCCCTGACTTTCTCCAGCTGCTGCGCAGCCTGGCCGCAGTCCAAGGCCGTGGTCAGACACTGGTCAGCCAGCTGCAGGAAGGTGGCCACAGCGTCGGCCATGAGCTGCGGGAGCAGGAGTTGGGACAGCCCTGGTATCCACGCTCTGGCCTTCTGGCCCTGCGCCTGTCTGCTGATCCCTTCTCAGCATCCAGCCTGTCCCCAACTTGCCACTTCCCCCAACCTCCCCCTGGTCTCAAGAAACAGCACCCCTCGCCTCTCAGGATCTGGGGGCCATCCAGTCAGTGAGGACCTATATGCAAACAGGCAACAAGTGCCCTCCCTTCTGGAGGATGGTGCCAGGGTGCCCAGCCTGGGAAGTAGAAAGCTGGCCAGAGTTTAGCCTCCTTGGCTGAGTACTCTTGTGCAGTGTACAAACTGAACAACTGAGCCAAGCAGCACTGGGTCATCCCAATCTCTGTCTCCTTCACTCACCATGTCCATCAGCAGGTCCCATCTCCTTGGCCTTCAAAACACAACCCGCTTCTCTCCACTAAAAGCACCCTTCCTGGTTCAGGCCTCCTCCCTGCCTCCCCCACTGCTGCCCTGACAGCCCTGCTCCCCACAGCCGGCGGGGCTTCCCAAACCTTGAGTCTGGTCTCGCTTCTCCCCTGCTCACACACCTGCTGTGGTTCCCCACTGCCCTCGGGACAGAGCCCGTCCCTTAGCCCCATACTCAAGGCCCTGACCCATCTGCCCACCCACCTCACGGGCACATCTCCCACCTTTCTGCCCTCCCTCAAAACCTACAACCCAATATCTCCAAATTGCTTCATTTTCCCCAAATGCAGACAAGCTCTTTCACCTCCCAGTGCTTATCCACACTCTTCCTTCCACCCAGGACATGCCCCACCACCCAGTCCTCCCACTGCTGCCCCAGCTTGGAAGTCCCCTCCTCCTGGAAGGTTTTCCAACCCTGCAGATGGGTCAGCGCCTCCTCGGGGCTCCCCCAGCACCTTGTGCGTCCCCACCACGGCCCTGTCCACCCCGTGCGGTCACCGTCCG
Organism: Diceros bicornis minor; assembly: GCF_020826845.1. Classification (NCBI taxonomy): domain Eukaryota; kingdom Metazoa; phylum Chordata; class Mammalia; order Perissodactyla; family Rhinocerotidae; genus Diceros; species Diceros bicornis. The sequence continues at coordinate 5,437,934 of NC_080759.1, read as the reverse complement.
GTCATGGGCTTGTGTCAGCACGACACTGGGAGCCTGGCAAGGCGGGGCCCAGTCATCTGTGTCATCGTGGTCCTCCCACACACACTTGGCACCTGCTAAGTGCAGGCTGCTGCTCTGGCCCCGTCCCTTACACCCCCCTGTTCCCCTTCTCCCTCCCAGCCCCCCACTGCCCCTCACCTGCTGTGCGAGATCCTGGGCCCCAAACACCAGGCTTCGAGTCCCCCAGAAGCCAAATGGCACCACTAGTCGCCTCAGGCGCCCCTGGCTGCGTTCAGCCTCGTGGTAGCAGATCTGCATCAGCTCTGGGTCCCACGGCATCTCCCCAAATGCGTAAACCTGGGCTCCAATGGCAGTCAGGTGAGAAAAGCACCATCAGCCAATGGAAACGCAGGGCCAAGAACCCCACAGCCAATTAATCAAAGGAGGAGCACCAATGGAAACACATCCCACCTCAGTTGTCACCAAAAAAATGCATATAAAGTAACAGTGAGGTACAATCTGATGGACATAAAACAGTAAGACCTTAAAAAAATGATAACATGGGGTGCTGGTAGGACGGAGGGGAAATGGGTACACTTAGCCCTTGTCGCACCTACACCCACCGCCTGATGCCCTCTCTGTACTGGGCCCCGGGGCTGCAGAAATGGAGTAATCCAGCCCTTGGGGAGCTCACGGAAAAGTTGGAGGAGATAGACTGTAGACAAACAACCACAATGGTGTGTAAACGCTTCTGCGAGGAGGGAAGCATAGGTGGCTGTGGATGCAGAAAGGGACCAGGGAAAGTTCCTGGAGGAGGCAATTATGAAATGGAGGCTTAGTCAGTTGAAAGTTTCCTGGCACACAGTAGGTGCTCATTTAACATCAGAAGAACTGAGCTGACCTGCATGGAGTAGAATTCTCTGGCTCAGGGGATGAGGGTGGGCTGTGGCCAAACAGAGGAAGGGGAGGAGGAGGGGTTTGGGGGAAGTTGACTCCAGACTGATGTTGCTAAAATGCCACTCTTGTTATCTTACTCCTTTCCCCCCACGTTTTAAACTGTGCCCCAATGACGATATAGCATGGTGGTCCACAATAAGTAAAAAGCAGCCTAGAACAAAGTTCAGAGAACATTTTCAAAAAAGGTTTTCAAACAAGGAAGATGTAAGGTTCACGAAACCCTCCTGTAAAGTTAATACATTGGCCATGGACCGATGCCTCCCCCCCCAGCCACTGGAGCTCACCTCCTCACGCAGCCGCAGGCCCGAGGGGCACCCACGCAGGTGGCGAGAGAGGCGGTCCATACCCTGGGCTAGGAGGGTCTGCACTGCCGCCAGTGCGGCCTCCACGGTGCTCACCAGCATCTGCGTGACCCGGGGCAGCTGCGTGGCCACCTTCCCGCGCAGGCACGACTCCAGGGGGCCCTGGACCGAGGCTGGGAGTGGAAGACACTGGCCTGGGTCTCCTCTGCGAGGTGCTCCACACACAGAGGGGAGGCGACCCTGGGCTCAGCAGCGTGAGGTGGACGGGAGCACAGACTCTGAGCACCTTCTTCTACCCACTTTACACAAGAGGAAACTGAGGCTTGGAGCGTGGTGGGTACCTACTCAAAGGCACAGGCCAGAGAGGCAAAGGCCGGATTCCAATCCGGTTCTCTCTGTTACTGAGCAGAGTGGGAGCCACCTCTGCCATCTGACCCGGACAACTCGGACAACCCAGGTCACACGTGCCACTGCCAGTGCCTCTGCCCCTCTCTCGCTGGGGCCTCATCTGCTCCGTCCCGGGCCCGCCCCTTCTCACCGCCGTGCCCTTCCTCTTCACCCTGCCCTGGTGTCGCCCCCTGGAGCCCCAGCCTGCAGATCACGCCCATTCTCGCACCTGGGCTCCGCCCTCCATGCCCCAGACTCTTGGCCCCGCCCCTTACACTCCCTGTTCCCCGCCTCCCTCTCAGGCTCCCGGCCCCGCCCCTTCCCGCCCATGGCCCGCCCCTTACACCCCTGTTCCCCTCCTCCCTCTTAGGCTCCAGGCCCCGCCCCTTACACCCGGTTCCCCTTCTCCCTCCCAGGCTCCCGGCCCCGCCCCTCTGCCCAGGCCCCGCCCTCCCCGCCTAGGCCCCGCCCCTGTCTGGGCCCCTCCCACCCTTCTAGGCCCCGCCCTCCCCGCCTAGGCCCCGCCCCGGGGCTCACCCCGCAGCCTCCCCGCCACGCGCTCCCGCAGCCGCAGCATCTGGTCCACGTCGGGGCGGATCGTCCTCTCCAGGGCCGCAAGCAGCTCGTCCTTTTCTGGCTGGAAGGCGCGGAGGCCCGCGGAGGCCCCGGCCAGGACAGCGGCGTGGACAGCGTCCAGGAGCTGCCCGGACCCGTCGAGCGGACCCCACACGGGCCAGGGGGCGGGGGTGGGGGGACAGAGAGAGAGAGAGACAGAGACGCAGAGAGACGGGGAGAGAGTTCAGGCGACAGTCGTGGGGAGGGGGAACCTGGGCGCCTGGATCCGGCCCCCATGCCCCGCGACCCCCGCGTGTCCCTGTCCCCCTCCGCGACCCCGCGCATACCTCGGTCCAGGCCCAGGCCCGGGTTCGGCCGGCCCCCCGCAGGCCGGGCAGGGTCTGGGCTCGCAGCGCAGGCAGCAGCTCCCGCATCAGCACCGCGGTCAGCACCTGCGGGAGAGGGGGCTTGGGCGCCGCGGCCGGCGACAGGGGTCTTGGGGGTCCGGGGTGCGGCCTCGGGCGGCACTGACCTCGGCGTCCGAGCCCAGGGTCACGTCGTCGTCGCCAAAGTGGCCTTGGTGCTGCCGATAGAGCCGAACGGCCTCCAGGAAGGCTCGGGCGGCTGGGGCCTGGCTTCTCTGCAGGACTGAGTGGCGACTCCTCAGTGCCCGGCCACACCTGCCCCATTCCACGTCTGCCTAACTCCCCATCGCCTGAGGGGGAAGCCCTCCGCCTCCTCCCCAGGCCCCACAACACCCAAGTCTCACCCACCTCCAGACCTTTGCACAGGCAGTGCCCTCTGCAGGGAACACGCCCCCCCAAGACCATCCATAGCCCATAAGGTGCTTATACGATTTAGGAAAAGGCATCCCCTGAGGGCAGTCACAGCCCAGGCAGCACTGCAGTCCCCAGCTGCCCCTCTTGTTAGGTACATTTGTGCAGTCAACAACCTACTCAACTGTATGTGTCAGTCCTGTTCCCCTTCTTTAGCTGGCTGGCCCCTTATCTTTTTCAGACCCCAGCTATGACATCCCTTCCTCTGAGAAGCCCTCCCTGATCCCCAAGGCTAAGCTTCCACAGGGCCCATGTGTCCCCATCACAGCCCTGGCCACTCATGACTGCCTGTTGTCCCCTTTATCTCCCCCAATGATCCATTTTATAGATAAAGAAACTGAGGCTTGGAAAGGGTCCCACAGCCAGCAGGGGCAGAGCCATCCGACGGCAGACCCGGAGCCACTCCTGCCCAGCCGTTCCTGGGACCCACCTGTTCCGCGAAGCCGGATGCCACCCTGCAGGGCTAGCCTCCAGGCACGCTGTGCCTCCCCGGTGGCTGCAGAGAAACAGAGGTGCCGGCGGAAAGGGTGCTGCAGGAACAGGGGGAAGCTAACGGGCATTTCCAGGAGGGGGGCAGGCTCTTCCTGTACGTGGTCTCCTGAAAGCAGACAGAGGAGGTTGCATCTTCGCTCATTCACGCACTCTAGACTCACCCACTCACCAGCAGAAAATAAACGACGCGCTCAGAGGAGCCCCTGGCAAGGACGTTGCTCCGTAAGCGTAAGCGCCAGCCAGCTGCTTCAGTCGCCTTGTCCTTCTTCCAGCTCAGCCCCAGGGAGAGGTGCCCCAGGGCAGACGTCGGCACTCCGTCCCAGCATTGCTCCCAGCCTCAGCACGCTCCTTGACGCAGCAGCCTGGGCCACCACCAGCAATCCATCCCAGCCGGCATGCGACCTGAGCCCTGCTTGCCACGGGGCGCTGCGGTCAGCCAGGCCCAGGCTGGAACCCGGCCACACCATTTTCCAGCTCTGCGCAGGGCCCAGTTTCCGTCTCTCTGAACCGGTTTTCCTACCTGTAACATGGGCTCAAAAGTGATACCAATGATCTAGAACTGCTGGGAGGACAGAGGAGGGACTTTACCTTGGGTTAGTCTCTTTGGGGTCTCCTGAATCCTCAGTGTGCTGTCCTGATTCCCGAGTGGCACATACAGACTGCAGGAAGACGCGTAATCGGGCAGTTGCCGCTCACTCGGCCCTTCCCCCGCAGCCCCAGAGATGACAACAGCTGCTGGCGTTTGGAGGGACATCGCTCCAGGTTTGTAAACCTGCACAGAGCTGCGTGGCGTGTGTTTTTGTAACGAGGTGGCGTTTCCCGGCCTATAACTGGCCCTCGCTCTTGGCATAGGGCTGGGCCACGTTCAGCGGCTGCGCTTTCCTGTCTGAGGACCCGGCTGTAACTTAGTGATCGACCCCAGAGGACGGGTGTTTGGGCAGTCCCGACATCGTCAGCGTCACCGCTTCTGCAGACGGTCCACGCTGCTGCATCTCTGTGTCACTTGGCATCGGGATGGCTCCACACTGAAGCAGAGGCTGCAGTTCTGGCTGCTGCCCCGTACTGTGTGACAATGCTCAGCCTCAGTGTCCTCGCGGTGGATGGGGTAGTTAGTGGTGGGGCTGCCTCCTGCGGACTCAGGAGACAACGCGGGGCCCGAGCTGCTCCTGACCCTATTCCTGGGCGGCGTGAGAGTGAAGGGTGGACAGAGGGAGAACCCTCCTGGAAACGCCGGGCCGGACAGCACACCCCGCAGCAAATCCGCACGATTTTCCTGGCTCCAGGGCCCGCCTCCGCACACACTTGCTGACACAGGTTTGACTGTGTTTGCTCTTGGTTACTTGGATTCTGGTCCGGTGACCTGACTCTCTCGTTCTGAGGAGAGTGGGTGTCTCCCTTTCTAGAGCTGGGGTGCTCACCCAGAGGCTGTGCTACCCTCCACGGGACACTTGACCGTGTCTGGAGATATTTTTGGTTGTCATACTTGGGGTGGGGGCGCTACTGACACCAAGTGGGTGGAGGCTAGGGATACTGTTCAACACCCCGGAATGCACAGGGGCCCCCCCAGCACAGAATGGTCCAGCCCCACTTCCAGCAGTGCTCAAGTCGAGGAACCCGCTCCTGGGGTCCCCAGGAGCCTTACCTGAGGAGTCTGGGCAGAGAGCATCCAACAGGCAGAGATATTCACGCTGAGAAGTCAGGAATGTGTACTCCGTCAGGGCCGTGGAGCCCAGGGGATGGCCCCCATTTTCATATTCCTACAAAAGGCATTGAGAGAAGTGGTTGGGACAGGTCTAAATTATAGCTTCCATGTCCCAACTGTGGGACCAGGGTAAGGTCTTGGGTTAGCTGAGGAAGTCCCCCACCCACCCCTGCATCGAACCCTCCACTCCCCCGCCCCCTCCTGCTCTCCCTCCCACACAGTGGCACCGCCAGCACCCACTGCGTGTGGGGCCAGCCCCAAGTGCTGTATGAGGACTGTCATCGAATCCTCAAGCCCATGTCGTGTGGACAATCATCCCCTCAATTCACAGGGGTGGAAACTGAGTCCCAGGGAGACAGTGACCTGCAGGAGTTCCCCAGCCTGGAAGCAGGGCCCAGATGTGACTCACAAAGGCCTCACATGGTTTCAACCTCAACTCCGCTGCTGACTGCGAGTGAGTCCCTACTCCCGGCCTGGGCCTCAGTTTACCCACCCAGCACAGCAGGAGATGGTCACCTAGCCCCGGGCCAAGCACACAGGGGACCTCGATTCATCCTAGATGATTGAAGAGCGGAGGGGTCTATGCTGGGAGCTGGACCCCAAACCCCAGATGGGGAGTGCAGGATGGAGAGGCTGGAGGCCAAAGGGACACAGGCCACTCACTCACCTCCCTGTGGCTGAACCACTCCAGGCGGCCGTCCCCACGCAGGACACAGAAGATCGGCTGCCACTGGGGTGGGTGGCCCCACAGCTGGGTCAGGGGCCCTCGGTGCTCTCGGACTCGAGGCAGCTTCTGCAGGAGGAGGGGCTGGCAGATGTCGGGGGCACGGGCCAAGGTCCCCCTGTCTGGACCACCCACCATGTCCTGGGCATCACCGAGTACAGGGCACTCAGGCACTGCTGAAGTGGGGCTGCTATTCCGTGTCAAGCCTGCTCAGGGCGTGCTCTCGTCTGTGGCACTTCCAAACATGAGCTGATGTGATCCTCCCACAGCCCCGGGAGGCAGACACTCTTGCCATCCTCGCTCCACTTGGAAGCAGACCTGTCCCCGCTCGAGCCTCAGATGAGCCCCCAGCCCTACCCCACGTTTTGTTTGCAGCCTGTGAGGGACACTGACAGAAAGGACTCGGGGCAGCCGCAGCCGACTCCTGACCCGGGCGACTCGCAGGTGTGTTCTTGAGGCCCGGATGGCGTGGCGCCCGTTGCGCAGCACAGCTAGCTGATGCGAGGGGCTCCAGGGGACACGGAGCAGGTGCGGTTTAGCTCTCTGAGGAACGGCCCAGCCTCCGTCCACAGAGCCCTCCCTCAGGCAGGCTGGGACGTCACCTTGTTTCCACTTTGTCACTCTTCTCACCACCCGGCCACCTGAATTGTGTGCTTTTTGTTTTGCCACTGGGCCCAGAGCAGGGCCCGGGGCACAGATGGGGCAAGACCAATACTTGATGAATAAATCAACTGCATTTGTGACGTTTTGATTCTTCGGCAGGGTGGCGGGAACCCGGGTGTTTGTTACATGTTTCCGGGCCTTTTCTTCCATCTCAGACTTTTCATAATCATATTGTTCAAACGTTACTATAGAAATCACGCACATAATGAGTGTATAAACTGCGTATTAAAGAGAATGTTCAGACTGAAGCAAGGGGAACCCTCTCCACACCACAGAGCCCCAGCATCGGCCAGCCCCAGCCCAGCGGCTGGAACCAGCAGGTGGCAAAAGCTGCAGGTGGGGTGACGCCCGGGGCCATGACGCCCCGAGTGGGTCGGCGAGGGTCCCAGCGGGAGGGGCTGCGTCCACAGCAGACAGCCCTGGGCGTGGTGTGAATGCTTGTCCAGAGGCTGAAGTTCTAACGAGGAGCCCAGGTCTTGGCTCTAGCGCGGGCAAGGCATGAGGTGGCTCCCGAACACGCGCCCCCCCCAGCCCCACCCCTCGGCCCCTTCCTCCCTCAGCGGCACCCACTTTGCTGCGCAGCAGCTGGCATCCGGCTGGCTCCTGGGGGCCGAGCTCACGGGAGACCTGCTGCGGGACGGAGGCGGCCAGCTGCCCGCGGTAGCAGGGCAGGAAGTTCCTCAGCAGGGCGTCCACCTGGCCTGGAGGGACAAGGGGACAGCGAGGCAGCAGAATCAGGCCCCAAGGACCTGCCGGGGGAGGGCAGCGCCGGTAGGGAAGCCACCTGTGGGCTCCTACCCTGACCCGAGAGCTGCCCAACAACACATGCTCCGAATTCCATTCACCTGTAACCCCCGACTGCCGGTTTCCACCCACATGGTGAGGGGAGCTAAGCGACTCAGGCTTAACCGATAACTGACCTACAGTAAACTTTAATTGCATAAAGTATACAATTTGATGAGCCTTGACACATGTACATATCTGTGAAACCATCACCACGATCAAGTTAATGAACAGATCCATCCCACCCGAAAGTTTCCTCTTGCCCTTTACCTGGGAAGGTTTTTGAAAATCTTTTAAAAGCCCCACCCTGGCACAAGGGAACTTTCTGAGGTGATGGAAGTGTTCTGCACCCTGATCTAGGAGGTGATCACACAGGTGTTAAAGTTCCTCAAGCTGTTCTCCTAAGATGTTTGCACTTGACTGCATGTAAAATATATGTCCCTCCTGCTGCCTAGAATGTGGACCCAATAACTGGAGCTTCAGCAGCCATTTTGCACCATGAGGTGACCTCAGACACACAAGCCACACACGGTAGAAACATGAGATGGAGGAAGTTCGGGTGTCTAACTTTTATCAACCTGCCTGACTGCGTACCCCTCTATAGGGGAGAGAGATAAATCTTTATCTTGTTTAAGCCACTACAGAAAAAAATCCCGACACTCTGTAGAGTAACTTGTTGAATCCATTTGTGTAATGATAACTTGACCTTCTTTCCTGGTCTAGATCATGAGCCCACAAGGGTGGGGCCCTTCCCAACCCCACTGTGTCCCCAGTGCCCAACACACAGTAGGTTCTCAACCATGTGTATGGAGGATGGAAGGCACCAGCCCTTCTTAGTCTGAAATCGGAGACTGACTCGGTCCCTGGGGTCCACACAGAGGGGCCTGCTGATCCCTGCAGGGAGAGGATCATCTGTGAGATCTGGCTGGGCCTGGGGCACCTCCCACCTGGGCCCATGACCCTCCACCCAAAACCCATGCCTTGAATAAGGCTACCAGATTTACCAAATAAAAATACAGGACACTAGTTACATTTAAATTTCAGGTAAATAAGGAATAATTTTTAGCATGTGTATACCATCATGCAACATTTGGGACTTATTATACTAAACAAACTACTCACTGCTTATCCGGACCTCACATCAACACGACATCCCCTGCACCTCACAACCGCAGCCCCGACCCACCCCCGCCCCTCTCACCCCTCATGTGCTGCTGCTGCCGCTTGTCTAGGGGGCTTGAGGGCTGCCCGCCCATCCTGCTGCTGTCTCCTGGGCTCCCCTGGGACAAAGCAGACACCTCTCCCCTCCGCACGGCGCCCAGGTTCCTGGGTTCAGGGGCGCTCCGGGAGCAGGGCGGCCTGTGAGGGGCCTGGATGCTGTGGAGACCGGCCGCCGGGGGTGAGAAGACAGAGCGTGGTCCGGTGTGTCTGTGTGTGTGTGGGGGGTGGGGGTGCCCACCCCCGCCCCGCCCCGCTCTGCCCTCTGCCGCGCCCCACCCTGCACCTGCGTCCTCCGGTTCCCAGGGCTGAGGCCCCCACAGCTGGTGGTTTCTGTAGGGCCCAGGGGCAGTCCTGGGGCAGGGGAGGAGGGTGGGTAGGGATGCAGGTCTATATCTTGGTGCCCAGCCCTGCTGTGCCTACCCCATGCTGGGCAATGCTGGGTCCCCAGAGGATCCAGCCTTGGCCCAGCCCCCAGGAGCCCCAAGGCTGGGGAGACAGAGCTGGACAGACACCCCCAGTCCCTGGGGGCAGTGCTGGGGCAGAGACAGTGGGTGGGGAGCAGTTGCTGTGCCCTGGACTGGCGAGGCGTGTCCCTTGTGTTCCTACTTTGCCAGCCCGTCATCCATCGGTGCATATAGCACTGGATTGGGTCGGGTTTGTTGGGTCTCCCCACCCCTTCACCTTTTTTTCCAGTGCCTGGAACAGAGCAGCCCTCAGTGGTTGTGACGGAAGAAAGGCAGGGGGGAAGGGAGGGAGGGAGGAAGGGTCTGCACTCCAAGCTGAATTGTGATCTAAAGGGGGTCTCACAGGCCTTCAGATGAGAGGAGTGTCAACTTCCAGTGGCTGGAACATGGGACATGATGGCTGGAGCACAAGCAGTCACCTTGGGCCATGAGGTGAAACCCAGATGATGACAACAGCAAAACTATGGTGTAGTTTCGGGAAGTGGGGTCCCCAAAGAGTTCATGACATTGCTGCACCAGCCCTGGATAGCCTCTCTTCAGAGAAAGAGCTAAACCTCCATTTTGTTTAAGCCACTGGGAACATCTACCTGTAATCCTCACCAATGCCCCAGGATTCATTTGTTCTTTCAACAAACATCACTGCATGCCAGCCCCTGAGCTGAGTGCTGGGGATGCAGAAATGAGCAAAACAGACCGTGATCCACCCCCACAGACCATTGGTGGGCACGCTCACAAAACTGTCAGATGATGATAAGGGTAAGGGAGAAAAATGGAACAGGAGCGGGTAGAAAATGCTAGGGCCAGGGAGAGGTCAGGGAGGTGGTGTTGCACTAAGACCTGGAGGCAGCGAGGGCCCAAGTCCTGCAAAAGGCTGGAGGCCAGGGCACGGGCAGCAGGCGCAGCACAGGCAAAGGCCCCGAGGTGGGGCAGTGCCTGGCGGGTTCTGGGAACAGCAAAAGGTGGGCGGGCTGGAGGGGGGAGTGAGGGCCAGATGTTAGGGGAGGAGAGTGGGGGGTCGCAGGGGCCACACGGGGGCTCGTGGACCAGTAAGAAGGGGGGGCTTCGCTCTGCAGGCAAAGGGGAGCCCCAGGCAGGTCTGGAGTGGAGATGGCTGCTGCTACGGGGACAGGGGCACAGGAGAGGTGACACGGCCCAGGCAGGGCCCCCATGCAGGTCTCTGTGCTCGTCTCCTCACTTTCCCTTGGCTTCTCGGCAGCTGCGGGGGTCACGGCCACCTGCTGTCGCTGAGCCGCACCCTACCCCACCCCGGGCTGCTTTCCCCCCAGCTCTCTCCGCTGCCTTCTCCACTGTTTCCGCTCGGCCCGTCGCACTTGCTCCTCTCACACGAGTGACCGCCCACACCAGACCTGAAGGAAACGTCACTTTCTGTGGTTTCGGCTTCGAGGTTTCAGTTCCCACGTCCCCTCAGGTGCCTCTGTGGGACACCCCCCGCCCCCGAACCTGGCAAAGCTCGAGCATGGCTGAGTGGCCTGAGCGGCCACCAGCTCCCCCACTGCAGCCCCTGGAGCGGGGGCCACCGCCGGGTGGGCCGCCAGCAGGCGCTCTCCAGGAAAACGCTGCAGCCCTGGCACAGTGGAGGCTAGAGGCGCCTCGGCACATTCAAGGCTCTGAGCAGGCCTGCAGCGGGGCTGCTAGCAGAGCTCGCTACCAGCCCTGTGTGTGCAGGGGGCTTGGCCAAGCGGGTAGTGGGTTGAATTGTGTCCCCCAAAAGGATATGTCACAGGCTACTATCAAAAAAACAGAAAACAACACGTGTTGGCGAGTATGTAGAGAAATCGGAACCCTTGTGCACTGTTGGTGGGAATGAGAAATGGTGCAGCCGCTATGGAAAATGGTATGGCAGTTCCTCAGAAAGTTAAAACACAGAATTATAAGATCTAGCAATCCCACTTCTGACCCAAAAGAATTGAAAGCAAGGTCTCAAAGAGATATTTGTACACAATGTTCACAGCAGCATTACTCACAGTAGACAAAACATGGCAGCAACCCCAGTGTCCACAGGTGGATGAATGGATAGACAAAATGTAGTGTACACGTAAAGTGGAATATTATTCAGCCTTAAAAAGGACATTCTGACACCTGCTACAACATGGATGAACCTTGAGCACGCTACACTCCATGAAATAAGCCAGACACAAAACGGCAAATACTGTGTGATTCCATTTATATGGGGTCCTTAGAGGAGTCAGATTCACAGGGACAGAAGGTAGGATGGAGGGCGCCAGGGGCTGGGGGAGGGGGAGAGGAGCTAGTGTTTAATGGGACAGAGTTTCAGTTTGGGACGATGAAGAGTCCTGGAGACGGATGGTGGGAGGGCTGCACGACCATGTGAATGTGCGTAGCACTACTGAGCTGGACACTTACAAATGGTCAAGATGGTAAATTTTATGTTATGTGTATTTTAACACAATTAAAAAAAAAAGATGTGTCTACATCCTAACCCCTGGACCCTTAGGATGGAAGCTTGTTTGGAAGAAAGGTCTCTGCAGATATAGTTAAGGACCTTGAGATGCGTTCCTCCTGGATTTAAGGCGGCACTAAATCCAATGGCAGGTGTCCTTATCAGAAGAGGAGAGGACACAGAGACACAGACGGGAGAAGGCCACGTGAGCATGCAGGCAGAGACTGGGGCGACGTGTCTCAAGCCAAGGAACCTCAAGGGGTGCCAGTAGCCACCAGGAGCCCGGAGAGGCCCAGGACAGAGTTCCCCTCAGAGCCTCCAGAGGAGCCAGCCCCGCCCGCCCCTGATCTCAGACTCCCAGCCCCCAAAACTGTGTGAGAAGCAGCTCCTGTTGTTTAAGGCCCCTGGACGGTGGTACTTCGCTGGGGCAGCCCTAGGACACTCATCTGGGGTGCCCGTTCCTGCTCTCTGCTGGCCGGGACGAGGCCTGCAGATCAGGTGCTCAGCCTGGGCACCCCGGCTCTGCTGCCCACCAAGGACCACGAGACACTAGAGACTTCAAACAAACGCCCCTTTAATGACTGAGTCGCCCAAAGCCCCGACCCGTGGGCTGAGCCCCAGGCAGGGCTGGAAGCCGGACCCATCGGCTTACAGTGGCACCACGCTGCTTTCGGGAAAGGAAGCCGGGAGCGTGGTGGCGGCGGGGCCCAGCTCCCGAAGGTCCCGCCGCTCGGGCCTCTCATGGTCCCAGCCGCCGTGTCCCTCGGGGCCAGCTACAAAGTGGAATGCTTCTCGAAGGGCACAGTCAGGAGTCGGGCGGCTGCCTCGTCCAGGAACCAGCAGAGTTTCCCGGTGTGGGGCTGGACCAGGGCGGCGGGCAGCGGGTTCTCCTCCTTGGCCTCCAAAATGCGCTGTGCAGGGAGGGCAGGGGCATGAGGCCTCGCACCTGGGCCCCCCACAGACAAGACTCTGCTGCTCTCGAGACCTGATGCCACCCTTCCAGCTGCCCCTGCTTCACACGACCAGCAGAGACAGGCCCCTTCCCTTCTGTCATCTGCGACTGTTTGATACTGGGGTTGGCACACCTTTCCTGCAAAGACCGGAGAGCCCCCCTCACGGCTCTGCAGTCACACCTCGTCTGTCACAGCCACTCGGCTCTGTGGTTACGGAGCAGCAATGGCGGCAGGTGATGCAGCGACAAACGGGCACAGCCAGGTTCTAGTACTGCTGTATTTACGGACACTGAAGTCTGAATTCTGTGGAATTTTCACACGTCAAGGAATATTATTCTTTCTCGACTTTTTCCCCAACCGCTTAGAAACGTAAAACCTCTTTTTAGGGGTTTTAGGCGGGACTTGACCCCGCTGGCTGTGGTGTGCTGGCCCCTAACATGACCTCATGATTAGCTGGAATTAGAAATACTGCTTCCTGCAGGCCAGCCTGCCCCAAGCTCCCTGCATCCGTCAGCTCACTCACTTCTGACTACAGCCCTGGGAGGTCACCTCTTCTCACCCTCACTTTACAGCCAGGGTGGCCTCAGGTGAGTGGACTCTGAGCTGGAACCAACTCAACCAACCCTCAGGGGGTCCTCCCAACCCACTTCGCAGATGGAAAAGTTGAGGTGTTGGGGGTTAAGTGGACGCCCAAGGCCAGGCTGGGCATCTCTGGCAAGGACACTGTCCACTGGACTCTTTAGGGTCTGCCTCCCAAACCCCAACTCTAAGCATCTCTGTGAAGACATCTGGGCCCAAGGTTTTGGGGGAGAGAATTATTATTTATTTACCTTTAAAAATATTTCCAGTTTCTTCCATAGTTGTTGGTCTTTTCAATGATGGCAATTAATTTTTTTATTTTCTTTACTTTTAATGTCTTATTTTATATTTTCCTAAAATATTATTCATAACTATACTTTTTTCCTATTCCTACTTTTTTACTTATTCCTACTACATATGATTGTTTTTCCCTCTTGATTAGCTTTGCCAGGGGTCTATCTTTTGGATCTGTTTACCACTAACCCATTAAGTATATTAACCAAGTCATTAATTTCTGATTTTTTTTATGTGTGTGTGTGAGGAAGATCAGCCCTGAGCTCACATCTGTTGCCAATCCTCCTCTTTTTGCTGAGGAAGACTGGCCCTGGGCTAACATCACTGCCTATCTTCCTCCACTTTATATGGGACACCGCCAGAGCGTGGCATGACAAGCAGCGCGTCGGTACGCGCCCGGGATCCGAACCCGGGCCGCCAGCAGTGGAGCGCGAGCACTTAACCGCTACGCCGGGGGCCGGCACCCTCAACTATTTTCTATTTAATGTATTATTATTTTTTTATTTATTTATTTTTTTTGGTGAGGAAGATTGGTCCTGGGCTAACATCTGTGCCCATCTTCCTCTACTTTATATGTGGGACACCACCATGGCTTGACAAGCAGTGTGTTGGTCTGCACCTGGGATCTGAACCTGCGAACCCCGGGCTGCTGAAGCAGAGTGCGCAAACTTAATTGCTACGCCACCAGGCTGGCCCCTATTTAATGTATTTTTAAATGCATTTAATGCTGTGAATTTACCTCTGAGTGCAGCTTTGGCCTCATCTCACCAATTTCATTTCATAATCGCTCATTCCTAACCAGCCTGTAATCACAGTTTCCATCTTCCCTTCAACCCAAGAATTACTGAAGCATCTTGGGATCTGGTGCTTCTAGCACAAGAGCAGGTGGGGTCACATTCTCCCCTGGGCCCACATGCCCATGACCTGCCTGGGAATGGGGCCCCCAGCCGTTACCTTCAGAACAGCCGCCTTGCCTTCTCCGGTCGCCACAAAGATGACAGTTCGGGCTGCGTTCAGCACGGGCAGTGTGAGGGTCACACGCTGTGGTGGTGGCTTCGGGGAGTCGCTGATGGGGGCCACAATCTTCTCCCGCTCCTGGAGGAGGGAGCCCCAGGGCGGAGAAAGGAGAACAACATCATTCCAACTTCTTGAGTACTGGTGCACACACGCCCAGCACGGCCCCTCCGTCACCCCACCCCGCCATGGAACTTGACTTAAGGCCCCTGTTTTAAGACGCGTAAGCTGAGGCTCAGAAGGGTGCAGCCTCGCCCGTGAAGCCCCAGACAGCAGAGGCCAGGGTGCGGGGAAGGCAGGGCCTGCATGGGCGTGCTCACCTGCAGGAGCGGGTGGTCTGGGAAAAGCGAGCAGGTGTGGCCATCGGGGCCCACCCCCAGGATTAGCAGGTCGAAAACTGGGATGGAGTCCCCTTGGAAGGCCTGGGTGGAGGAAGAAGACCATCCAGAGGGGTTGTCAGGGAGAGGCTCGAAAGACACAAAGAGAGAGTGGTCAGAAAAAGAATCCCCGGGCTGTGACACGGGGAGTGATGCTCAGCCTCACCTGCGAAAAGAGGGACTCTAATCTACGAGGCTCTACGTTCCACCTCTCCCACCACACAAGAGTCTGGGGACACAACCGTCCCCAAGATGTGAGGACCCAGGCCCACTACCAGAGCATCAGAGGCACCCTTGAGGGGGGATCCTCAAAGGGCTCTGCCCAGGGCGGGTTGGGTCTGCCCATTGCCCCCAAGGGAGTTTCTGGTGACTATCAGGCAGTGTCACCTGCAGGGCTGTGGCCTCGCCCTGGGAACAGCCGTTAGGGGACAAGGCCTCCCTGCAGCTGCCCCAAAGGACTCACCTGTCGCAGCTTCTTGGCATAGTCCTCGGCCGCCTCCTCCACGGGCAGCTGGGGGTCAATGGTGATCACCTGGCTGTCGGGGATGGGCAGCCTGGAGAGCAGATGGGTCTGCGGCAGACAGAGGGACAGCGTCACCAACGGTAATGCACAGCTCTCGCTAGAGCAGGGCTTCCAAATGTGACACCCGTGTCCTCCAGGTGAGGATGCGACTGTCATTACACCCACTTCCTGTGTGAGTTGGGGTCCCTGTGGATCCCAGTGGCATTCTGCCAGAGGTCTTTCAAGTCCATTGTGATTGGGGGCCTCCCGGCCCCCGCCTGCACCCGTCTGGCCACACCATGGCCCTGTCTCAAAGCCCCCAGGGTTCCTTGGCCCTCAGGATAAAACCCAGCCCCTCTCTGCCCTCCACCAGGCCCTTCCCACCCTAGCCTGTTATATAAGCTGCGGCCCCTGTCTGGGAAACTCCTATACATCCCTCAGGCCATCTCCTCCAAGCAGCCACCCCTGTCTGCACCTCCCTCTCACTGCTGCTTGGGGGCACTGCATGTAACTGTGATAAGCACTGATTTCTCTTCTGGGTTGCCACTACAGGGTTCCCATGCCCAGCACACAGCAGGTGCCCCAGCCTCAGATCAGTGGCTTTAACGCAAAAGCTCTTGGAGTCAGGCCTCCCGCGAGGTGGAGGGCTCCAGGTCCCTCCCACTGAGACGAGCCCCAGGGCCTGATCTGCCCTGGGACAGATGCTGGCGACCCCCACGCCGAGCCTCCCTTCAGGCAGGGACTAGCTCAGCCGGGGCAATGCCAAGCTGAGCCACAAAGGAAAAACACGGAAGCAGCAAAAATATAGCCTGTCTGGAGCAGAGGGGGAAGGTGGCAGTCACGTGGGGTAAACCCACTACATCTCACAGGGCTGACCACCTGAATGCTGGCCTGAGGAGTGTGGGCTCTATACTGAAGGCAATGGGGAGCCAAGGAGGGCGTGTGAGCTGTGGAGGGACACCATCAGATCCCTTGTTGGAGACTTCTCTGCTTTGCCCAACGCCCTCATCTTCACACTACCGCGGGGATGGCACTGAGCAAAGCCAGGAGGGAGCACGGTGCCGCTTTTCTGTCACCTGAGTCCCCCCCTTAGCTGCCCTCTCCCTACAGGTTCAGAGCGGATCCCTCCTTCTCTGGCTGGGCCTCCAGGGAGCCCAAGGCCGGGGCGTCGGTTGGGCAGTTTCCAGGAAGTGGAACTGCTGGCTGATGGGGCCCGTTCTCTTAAACTTGGAGGCGCTGGGGAACCTCCCCAGTGGACAAAGCCCTGGCTTCGGCAGCAGCAGGCCACGGCACAGGGTGTGTGGGACAACATTCACGCTGAGAGCCCCAAGGGGCCGGGAGTCTGTCCTCCAGGAGGGGTGCCTCTGCATCCCTCTAACGGGCTGACTAGTGGCCCCCCAAACTCACGTCCACCTGGAACATCAGAACGTGACCTTATTTGGAAAAAGGCTCTTTGCAGACGTAATTAGGATGAGGTCATAGTGGATTGGGGGGGCCCTAAATCCAATGTCTGATGTCCCTATAAGAAGAGGACACAGAGAAAATCAGAGAAGGCTGTGTGAAGATGGAGGCAGAGATTGGGGTGATGTGGCCACAAGCCAAGGAACACTGGAGCCCCAGAAACTAGAAGGGGCCAGGAAGGCTCCTCCCCTAGAGCCTCCGGAGGGAGCGTGGCCCTGCCACACCTGGATTTTGGACCTCTGACCTCCAGAATTGTGAGAGAAGAAACTCCCATTGTTTTAAGCCCCCCAGTCTGTAGAATTCTGTCAGGGCAGTTCCAGGGAACTAACGTGATTCCCATCACAGGGGAACCAGCAGAAGGAGCAAATCCTCACCCCACCTTCGTTCCCACCCCACAGCCTCTGCCTCTGCCTCTGCTGTACCCGCTACTCCAGCTCTGCCCGTGGCCAGGTCCTCACACCCCCCAGGGCTCAGCTTAAATGTCACCTCCTCAGAGCGCCCACCCCTCAACGTCCTGGCTGAAGGGTGCTCACTCCCTCTTCCCAGGCACTTTCCCTTGTCTCACACTATTGTCTTTGGTCCACACTGCATCACATTAATGCTCTGAGGGGACCTCCCTCCTTACCACCGTGCGTGTCAGTGCCCGGTGCCCCACTGAGCCCCATGAGAGAACTGCCCAGCTCCCCACCGTGTCCCCAGCGCTGGGCACAGGCACATGCAATGAACATCTATGCAACTTTCTTTTACTGTTTTGTTAGAATTTTGTTACTTGAGTAGTATAGTTTTTCTAATTTAAAAAAATTAAAAGTTTTTCAAAGTCACACAAAGTGAGAAAAAGCCCACTTTTTGCTTATTTTGTGTGTGTGTGAGGAGGATCAGCCCTGAGCTAACATGCGTTGCCAATCCTCTTCTTTTTGCTGAGGAAGACTGGCCCTGAGCTAACATCTGTGCCCATCTTCCTCTACTTTATATGGGACGCCGCCACAGCATGGCCTGACAAGCAGTGCGTTGGTGCACGCCCGGGATCCGAACCTGTGACCCCGGGGCCGCTGCAGCAGAGCATGCGCACTTAACCACTATGCCACTGGGCTGGCCCCCCAAAAGCCCACTTTTTAATTAAGCTCTTGGGGAAGATACACAGGAAGGTGGATGCTAAGAGTGGCCCCTGCCCCTGAGATGTGTCTCAGGTGCCATCTGAGGGGTCTGGAGGTCTAGGTTCAAACCCGGGCTCCCCCACTGGTCACTAGGTGACTCGGGCAGGCAGGTAGTAAGGTCTCTTCCGGCCTCAGTTTCTCCATCTATGAAATGGAGTACTAACAGCCCCCGCCTCCTAGGCTGTTGTGGGGTTTCCTGAGATGAGGTGAATGAAGCACTTGGCAATGGTAAACCTTCCTTCTTATTACAGAAAACAACGACCAGCAGCTCAGGCGGGTGCACAAAGAGAACACCACACCAGGACTGAGGACAGAGCTCCCACGGAGGCCACCCTCCCACATGCCCCTGGCCGGGTTTCCTCCTGCAGAGCAGGGTGGGTTGACTCAGATGTAGTGGAGGGGGGTGGGGACCAACCCAGGGTCGACCAAGGCTCCTCCAAGCCTGTTTCTCTGCTTGTAAAACGGGGCGCGTCCCCCGATTCTAGAGGAGCCCAGGGCCCAGGCCCAAAATAATGAGCCCGGAGGCCACGGGAGGCCATCAGCGCTGCAAGCCGCGTGGAGACCATGGAGCACCCGTCGCGGTTACAGGCGGGGAAACTGAGGCCCAGGCTCTACACCAGCTCCCTCCTGCCTGGCTCTTCCCTAACTGCCCTTGCAGGCCACGAGGCTGCGGCGCCTGAACTGCTCCAGGTCCCTGGTATGGGCCGCTCCGCTTCACCTCCACGCCTCTGTCCACGCCGTTCCCTCTACCAGGCCACCGGATAAAGCACGACGAGGGACTCACGGCCCCCACCGGCCCACCCGGGCGGCAGTGGAGGCGTGGCCCAGGTGGGAGCTCGGGGCGCCCAGCCGACCACTCCCGGCTCCCGTCCAGATAGAGGCAGACAGCACGGTATGACCCTGCGTGACCCCCGTGGTGGGCTGCAGGCGATGGGCGTGCCTTCTCGAAATGACCCCCGGCGGCCCCCGTAGCTCTCACCCGGTAGAGGCCGTACGTGCTCTCGGCGTGCTCGAAGGGCACGAGGCGCTCGTCGCAGAAGCCCAGCGTCCAACGCGCGAGGCTGGCGGGCCCGGCGGCGGCGGCGGCGGCGGGCAGCTCGCGGGCCAGCATCGAGACGAGGCTGCCGCCCGACAGGCCGAGCGCGAAGCGGGCGCGGGCCCCCGCCAGGCAGCACGCCGCCCGCTGCGCCACCAATTGCGCTAGCGACGCGCCCAGCTCCTGCGGGCTCGAGAAGACCGAGATGACGCCCGCGGCCGGCGCGGCCATGGTGGCGGGGAGGCGGCAGCGCTCCCACGGCCGCCAGCGCGCCTGTGCGAAGGCCGCCCGGCAGCCGCTCCCAGTGCCTTTGGGTGGCCGCCTCTGGCACATGCGCAGTCCCACGAGTGAAGCGCCCGCAGGGCCTGGCGGTGGGTGGGGCCGCGCTCATTGATTCTCGGCACGCCGCGCGGATCTCTTTCCTGGGCTGCGGCGGGCGAGCTGGCGCAAGTGCTCTCAACCGCCTGGTGTCAGGGCGGGGCCGGAGAGAGGAACCTGGAGCCGGAGAGAGGAACCTGGAGCCGGGGGACCCCAAGAAGGGGACGAGGGGTGTGTGGGATGGAGGGAGGAGACGCGAGATTTCCTGGAAGAGGGCGCATTTTGGTGGTCTTGGAAGTTCCTGAACCGTCTAACGTATTTATCTTGTTGCTCTTTGTTGTCTCTGTCTTTCATTAAAATAATAAGCTCCATAAGAGCGGGTTTATTTTGTTCACTGATAGCTCCACAGCGCCCTGGGCTGTGCCTGGCGCAGAGTAGGGGCTGAAAACATATTTGTGGAATTCCTTCTGCAAATGCTTGGTGGGGTTCTCTGTGTCTCTCTGAGGACCCGGAGAATCCTCCATCTGGTCCCTTGCCTGGAGAAGCTCCCAGACTGAGGCAAGTGGGCCTTGGCTGATAAGAGAGAAGATTCAGGGAATAGCATGGGCAGAGAGGGCTGGCAGCGGGGGAAGGCCTGGTGGACTTAGGTGGCTGGACCACTTCTCCGGACCAGACAGTTCAGTAGAGTAGTAAGTGCAACAAAACTTGCATAAATAATGCATCTTTAAAATCGGTAGCTGGGGGGCCAGCCTGGTGGTGTAGTGGTTAAGTCCGTGCGCTCTGCTTCAGCACCAGGGGTTTGCAGGTTCAGATCCTGGCCGTGGACCAATGCACTGCTTGTCAAGCCATGCTGTGGAGGTGTCCCATATACAAAATAGAGAAGTCGGGCACAGATGTTAGCTCAGGGCTAATCATCCTCAGCAAAAAGAGGAAGATTGGCAACAGATGTTAGCTCAGGGCCAAGCTTCCTCACACCCACACACAAAAAAATCAGCAAATTAAGAAAATTCCATTTACGATAGCATCAAAGAGAATAAAATACTCAGGAATAAATATAACAAAAGAAGTGCAAGACTTGTACACTGAAAACTATAAAACTTTGCTGAAAAAATTTACAGATGATACAAGTAAGTGGAAGGACATCCCATGTTCACGGATTGGAAGATTTAATATTGTTAAGATGGCAGTACTCCCCAAATTGGCCTACAGGTTCAACACCATCCCTGTCAAGATTCCCACTGCCATTTTTGTAGAAATTGACAAGCTGATCCTAAAACTCATATGGAATTGCAAGGGGCCCCAAATAGCCAAAACAAATCTTGAAAACAAACAAAATTGGAGGACTTACACTTCCTGATTTCAAACTTACTACAAAGCTACAGTAATCAAGACACCTTGATTTTAGCCAAGTGAGATCTGCTTCTGACTCCTGACCTTCAGAACTGTAAGATAAATTGGTGTTATTTTAAGCCAGTAAATTTGTGGTAATTTGTTACATATAAAACTAATACAGATCCCCACCTTACACCATATACAAAAATTAAAAATTAAAATTAGGATCAAAGACCTAAAGGTAAGAGCTAAAACCAAAAAGCTCTTAGAAAACAGAGGTGTGAATCTATGAGCTCGGTGAGACAATGACACCAAAAGCACAAGGAACAAAAGACAGATCAGCTGGACTTCATCAAAACAAAAAACTTATATGTTTCAAAAGATACTATCAAGAAAGTGAAAAGACGCCCCACAGAATAGGAGAAATTTGCAAATCATATGTTTTGTAAGGGTCTAGAATACGGAATATATTAAGAACACTTTAAACTCAGTAAAAAGACAACCCAATTTTTGTGTGTGTGTGTGAGGAAGATCAGCCCTAAGCTAACATCCATGCTAATCCTCCTCTTTTTGCTGAGGAAGACCGGCTCTGAACTAACATCTATTGCCAATCCTCCTACTTTTTTTTCCCCCAAAGCCCCAGTAGATAGTTGTATGTCATAGCTGCACATCCTTCTAGTTGCTGTATGTGGGGCGTGGCCTCAGCATGGCCAGAGAAGCGGTGCGTCGGTGCGCGCCCGGGATCCGAACCCAGGGCGCCAGTAGCGGAGCGCGTGCACTTAACCGCTAAGCCAGGGGCAGGCCCAACAACCCAATTTTTAAATGGGCAACAGTTCTGAATAGACATTTCCCCAAAGAAGATATACAAATGGCTAATAAGCACATGAAAAGATGCCCTGCAGGGGCCAGCCCAGTGGCACAAGTGGTTAAGTGCACACGCTGCGCTTCAGCGGCCCAGGGTTCGCAGGTTCAGATCCCAGGCACGCACCGACACACCGCTTGTCAGGCCATGCTGTGGTGGCGTCCCATATACAATAGAGGAAGATGCACGTGGATGTTAGCCCAGGGCCAACTTTCCCCAGCACAAAAAAAAAGAGAGAGAGGAGGATTGGCATTGGATGTTAGCTCAGGGCTATCTTGCTCACCAAAAATTAAAAAAAAAAAATTTGTCCTGCCCATTAGCCATCAGGGAAGTGCAAATCCAAACTATAATGAGATACTACTGCACCCACGAGAACAACTATAATGAGACAATAAGAGGTGCTGGCAGGGACAGGAAGTTCAAACTCTCATACACTGCTGCTGGTGGGAAGGTAAAATGGTGCAGTCACTCTGGAAAACAGTCTGGCAGTTCCTCAAAAGATTAAACATACAGTTACCATATGACCCAGCATTTCCAAGCCTAGGTTTATACCCAAGAGAATTAAAAGCATATGTTCCCACAAAGACTTGTACATGAATATTCACAGCAGTATAGTCACAATAGCCACAAAGTGGAAATAACTCAATGCCATCAGGTGGTGAATGGTTAAACAAAATGTGGTATATCCATACAATGGAATATTATTTGGCCATAAAAAGGAATGAACTACAACCTGAATGAATCTTAAAAACATCATGCTGAGTGAAAGAAGCCCGATACAAAAGGCCACACAGTGTATGATCCCATGTATTTGAAACGTCCAGAACAGGCAAATCCATAGGTACAGAAGCAGATTAGTGGTTGTCAGAGCTAAGGAGGAAGAATGGGGAGCAACTTCTAATGGGTATCAAGTTTCCTTTTGGGGTGATGAAAATGTTCAGAACCAGACAGAGGTGACAGTTGCACAACTTAAAAGCCACTAAATTGTACAATCTAAAAGGGAGAATTTTATGGTATGTGAATGATACCTTAATTAAGAAATATACCAGTAGAAGTTGGCCAGGTACAGAGGGTAAAACAGTGGTTCAGGCACAAGAGACAGCAGGGGCAAAGGCAAGGAAGCCAGACACAGGCTGGAAATGACCATGTGTGGGAGAAGGAAAAGAGCCTGCAGGACGGCAGTGCTGGCCAGAGCGTGGCCTCTCCCCTGGAGTGATGGCGACCCTCAAAGGGTGTGGGGCAGGAACTCAGCCTGCAGTCGCCTCTCCTGGGAAGGCTCTGGTCGCCCCAAGTCTCGCTCCTTCTCACGCCCTCTCTGGCAGCTGCTGCTTCTCCCTCAACCCTCAGGTACTGCTCAGCCCTGCCTCTCAGGGCCCACGTGTCGCTGCCAGGCTGGGGTGAGTTTCTCTTCCCACATCCCAGGAACACATCCCCTCTGTGTACATCCTTCCAGCCCCCTCCATAAAGGAAAGGCTCGGGGCAGAGTGCCCTCGATCCCAGCTTTCCCCCTGCCTTACCGAGGGCCCCTGGGGACAAGTCCCAGAGCTTCTCACCTGGAATAAAAAACACGGAGCTCCCAAGCCCCCAAAAGACGTGGAGGAACCTTAACTGCATCTCACTAAGTGAAAAAAGCCAGTCTGAAAACGCTACACATTGTGTGATTCCAAGTGTATGATATTCCGGAAAAGGCAAAACTATGGGGACAGTAAACAGAGCAGGGGTGGCCAGGGGCTGGGGGGCAGGGATGAAGTAATGGAGCACAGGGGATTTTTAGGGCAGTGAAACTATTCTGTATGATAACATACCGGCGGATACAGGTCATTATGCGTTTGTTGAAACCCACAGAATGTACACCACCAAGAGTGAACCCTAAAGGAGACTGCGGCTTGAGTTAATCATAATGTATCCACATCGGCTCATCAATTGTAACAAATGCAGCACACCGATGCAAGATGTTAATAAGAGGGGAAAGAGTGGTGCCTGCGGGGTGGGAGAGCAGACGGGAGCTCTCTGTACTTTCCACTCATCTTTCTGTAAACCTAAAACTGCTCTAAAAAATAAAGTCTATTGGGCCGGCTCCGTGGCTTAGTGGTTAAGTGCGCGCTCCGCTACTGGCGGCCCGGGTTCGGATCCCGGGCGCACACCAACACACCGCTTCTCCGGCCATGCTGAGGCCACGCCCCACATACAGCAACTGGAAGGATGTGCAGCTATGACACAACTATCTACTGGGGCTTTGGGGAAAAAAAAAAAGGAGGAGGATTGGCAATAGAGGTTAGCTCAGAGCCGGTCTTCCTCAGCAAAAAGAGGAGGATTAGCACAGATGTTAGCTCAGGGCTGATCTTCCTCACACACAAAAAAAATAATAAAGTCTATTAATCAATCTAAAAAACAAATACAGAGCCTGATCGAGCCTGATCGAGCCTGATCCTTAGAGTCAGCAGGATTATTTTCTCACCAGCCCAGAGATAACTTCTTAGGCTGCTGCAGCCAGAGTTGCAGGCTTTGGAACAGAAGGGTCCCCGTTGGGCCACTGTCTTGCCAGAAGCCCCCGGCGTGACTTCATTCCCCCTCCTTGTGCCTCAGTTTCCTCATCTGTACAACGGGGACCACGATGACACCTTCAAAGGTGGTTGTGACGTCTGAAGGGATGTCATCCAGGATGCACTTCCTTTGTCAGCACACCAGGGGGCTCCATCCCCACTGGCAGATCCTTGCCCCGCCCTGAGGCATCTCTAGTATTCCAACCTGCATCCATCTCCTTGCAGACTGGGGGATCCAAGGACCAGCCCCACACCTGGATGGTTCGTCCATCCTTGAGCTGGCCAAGGCCTCGTCCACCCCCACGCATCCCCAAGGTTGCTCCCTCAGTGCCCCTCCAGCAAAGGTTCTGTCATCACAAGCCTTTCTTCCTGTCTCCTGAAGTGGAGACCAGAGGAGACAGACATTTTAATTCAGGCGGGGACAGCACAAGGTGGGAGTTGAGAGTACAGATTCCAGAGCTTGATGTCCTGGGTTCGAATCCCAGCTCAGACAGTCACCCTCGCGGGCCCAGAGGCTTTCACCCAGAGTTATGGCCACACCTGCTGGCCCCGTACGCAGAGGGGCACCCTTCCTGGGGCAGCCAGACGTTCCAGGGCACCTCTGGGCCATCCTGAGCACCTGCCGGAAACACAGGCAGGCCGGCCGGCCCTCTTCTGGGACCACGGAGGCTGGCACAGGGCTTTGGGAGGCCCCAGAGGCTACAGGGAGGCAGCAGGAACCGGCATGCCCTGGCCCCCAGGCCTTGCAGGCGGGGGAGCAGGCAACAGGGGGCAGCAAGAGAAGGCCGAGTGTGTCTTGCTTGTGTCAGGCGAGCATGTGTTCTCAGCCTTCTGCAACTCAGAAAGGGTTCCGTGCCACACGGGGACAGACAACGACGCACTGCAGCTTTTTTCTTTTTGTTTTCAAAGATTTTATTTATTTATTTTTTTCCCCCAAAGCCCCAGTAGATAGTTGTATGTCATGGCTGCACATCCTTCTAGTTGCTGTATGTGGGACGCGGCCTCAGCATGGCCGGAGAAGCGGTGCGTCGGGGCGCGCCCGGGATCCGAGCCCGGGCCGCCAGCAGCGGAGCACGCGCACTTAACCGCTAAGCCACGGGCCGGCCCTGCAGCTTTATTTCTTAACCTCAAGTCGGAAACGAAACCTCGATGCTTGGAAAGGCCCATGTGCAACAGCACAGGGGCACTCGCTACTGGCCCCGCTCGTCCAGTGCCGGGCGGAAGGGCGGACTGGGTGGCCCGCCCTAACCATGGGTGTCTGGGATGAGCCACCAACAAAGCCGGTGGGGATGTCCGAGCCATCCTGACAGGGCTGAGATGTCACCACCAACACAGGGTCTGAGCTGTCACTAGCAAGGCCAGTGGGGACATTCAACAGGCTGGCACCCCCAAGGCCGCAGAGGCCATCCCAGACCCCACTCCAGGCAGGAGACCTCCCCCACCCCACTTCTGCCACTCCCATGGGTCCGCCAGCAGCCATGCCGATGGGGACACCCAAGAGTCCTGTGCGGGGCTGAGCATCTGAGCAGTGGGCCCAGCAGCCATCCAACACAGTCTTCTGGGGCCCTCCAGCAGGAGCTCCGTGGAGAAACCTGAACGTGGACACCCAGGCAAGGGTGACATCCAAATGGTCCCAGTCAATTCTGGAAGCTTCTGGGGCATCAGAAAAGGCAAGCAGAGCAGGGGAGACCCACCAGGGATGGGAAGTGCAAAAGGCAATTGGCCCAGCCTGGGAGAGATTTCCAGCTGACCTGGAGGTCCCCTGCCAATGGCCCCCTGCAGCCAGGAGGGCCGGGCAGACCACCCCCGGCTCCTCCGTTCAGCAGGGAAGGCAGAGGGCCTGCCTGGAGTTCACACAGACAAGGCTACAATGTCCTGGAGACAGCAGCCTGGGCCAGGTGGGGCTCGCTAAGGCACAGCTGAGAGGGAGGCAGGGAGACCCCACTCTGGGTCTAGGGCCCAGCGGGGATGACTCACGGAGGCCGGAGGGCAGCTTGGCCCTGTACAGGCCACAACCCCAGGAAATGTCCACTCTGTCCTTGCAGGAGAGAACAGGGCGGGAGGAGGAGAGACGGAGGGAGCAGAAGGAGGTGAGGGCCGGCGGGACTGAGGGAGGCCGAGAAGCAGGGAGGAGAGACTGGCACAGACGCGGAGCGGGAGGAGGGCAGCGCGGGCACCGGGGAGAGGAGGGTGAAGGTGGGAGCGAGATGCCACTCCTCCGAAGTCCAGGCTCCAGTTTCTCGGCCCCAGGACGGCCCCACCTGGTACAGCTCGGCCGCCCCCGGGCAGGGCTGTCTGCCTCAAGCCGCCTCGCTCTCCGGGCCTCGCTGGGGGTCTCCGGCTGGTAAAAGAGAAGAATCAGAGGGCGAAGGCGCCGGAGCAGATGCGGGTGTAGACACCCTGGTCCAGGGGCAGGTAGTGGCCCTGCTTTAGGTCCAGAAAGAAGAGGCGGTCCGCAGTCTGGCGTGGGTCGAAGCCCTCGTGCTGCAGCCTCGTCTTCTGGATCTTGAAGGTGCCTGTAGGGGTGGATGTGAGGGGGTGGGTGGGGACCCTCAACTCACCATCCTCTGCTGCACCTCCAGGCCTCTGCACAGGCCATCCCCTCGGCCAGGAACATTCCTCCCAATTTTGCCTGCCCGATCCCCCTTGTCCTTCAGATCTTGGCTTCATGCCCCCTCCTTCAGGGAGGTCTCCCTGACCACTCCCATCACAGCCTGAAACTCTTGTCCACCCCCAAGGAGACCAGGGCTGGGTCTGTCGCACAGTAGGTCAAGGGTCAGCAACATGTGGCCTGAGGACCAAATCTGGCCCACTACCTGTTTTTGTAACTAAAGTTTCATTGGCACAGAGCCACACCCATTCATTTACACACTGTCTATGGCTACTTTTGTACTATAATGGCAGAGCTGAGTTGTTGCAAGACAGACTGTATGGCCTGCAAAACTGAAAATATTTACTCTCTGAGTCTTTAAGAAAAAGTTTGCACTACCTGCAGGACACAATTAAAGAAGAGTTTTATGAAAGATAAGGCTAAGGGTTAGGGTTAGCAGAAAAAATCGAGGGAGGATACCTGGGTGCTCTAGAGCTGGGAAGGTTTTATTTTGTTTTGTTTTAATTTTTTTTATTTTTTCTTTCTTTCTTTTTCTTTTTTTTTTTTTGGTGAGGAAGATCAGCCCTGAGCTAACATCCATGCTAAGACTCCTCTTTTTGCTGAGGAAGACCGGCTCTGAGCTAACATCTATTGCCAATCCTCCTCCTTCCCCCCCGCCCCGAAAGACCCGGTAGATAGTTGTATGTCATAGCTGCACATCCTTCTAGTTGCTGCATGTGGGATGCGGCCTCAGCATGGCCGGAGAAGTGGTGCATAGGTGCGCGCCCGGGATCCGAACCCGGGCCGCCAGTAGTGGAGCGCGCGCCCTTAACCACTAAGCCACAGGGCCGGCCCAGGGAAGGTTTTTTTAAAAAAACAAAACTTCAGGGGCCAGCCCGGTGGCGTAGTGGTTAAGTTCACACTCTCTGCTTTGGTGGCCCTGAGTTTGAAGGTTTGGATCCCACGTGTGGACTTATGCACCGCTTATCAAGCCATGCTGTGGGGGCACCCCACATAAAGTAGAGGAAGATGGGCACGGATGTTACCCCAGGGCCAATCTTCCTCAGCAAAAAGAAGAAGATTGGCATCAGATGTTAGTTCAGAGGTAATCTTCCTCACAAAAAAAATAAATAAAAAAACAAAACTTCAAAAGTACAAACCATAAAATTTTTTTAAAAAGGATAAATTTGCATCAAAATTAAAGGTTTCTTTTAGATGAAGGCTGCCACGGACAAAGCTAAGTTAGACTGCAAAATAGGAAAAGAGACTTCCAATGTCTGAAACCACTAAGGAATTAATACCTAGACTATTACAAACTTCTGTAAATCAAAAAGTGAGGCAATGCAAAGACGGGCGAAAGATACGAACAGGTGATTTACAGAAGAGGAAACCTCAGAGGTGCCAGATGAGTTGCTCAAACTACCCAGTCATCAGAAAAATACAGAAAATGAAGAAACACACCACACATTTCAGGATGCCTAGTGGGGGTGGGAGGGAGGAATGGAAATAAATAACTGCATGAATAAAACAAGAGAAGGGCCCTGCATGAGCCCACAGTGCCCGCTGGCCATAAACCAAGTGTTAGACTTGGCACAGGAGCCTGAAGCAGGACAAATAAGTAAATGGTTGCTGAACCAACAGACGGATGGACGGACAAACAGACGGGCAGGGGGCCGCACCCGTGGTGTCCACTTGGGGCAGGAGGCGGAGGAAGATGGGCCGGGCGTAGGGCGCCAGCACCTTCTGTAGCTCCTGGTACAGCGCATCGGGGCTCAGCTGACCGTGGGGGTCCGCAATGGCTGCCATGCCTGCTCTGCCCTCTACTCCTGGAGACAGAGGCTCGGCTGAGAACACCCACCACTCACCCCACTGTGGGAACAGACACACCCTCAAATAGTGGCCCCTGGCCTCTGACCTCCAGTCCCTCCACCTGGGATAACACTTGCCGAAGCAGCAAGCATTTTATTGAGCTCCTGCTGCACTCCCTGCAACCCTGAGACAGAGTCGCTTTTGCTTTTTTGTGTGTGTGAGGAAGACCAGCCCCGAGCAACATCTGTTGCCAACCCTCCGCTCTTTTTTTTTTTGCTGAGGAAGACCAGCCCCGAGCTAACATCTGTACCCATCTTCCTCTACTTTATATGGGACGCTGCCACAGCATGGCTTGACAAGCGGGGTGTCGGTGCGCACCCGGGATCTGAACCTGTGAACCCCCGGGCCGCCACAATGGAGCACGCGCCCTTAACCGCTACACCACCAGGCTGACCCCTCAGAGTCACTTTTGTAATCTCATTTTCTGGATGAGGAAACCGAGGCTCAACATCACCCATGAGGGGTGACTCCGGATCCAGTGTTCCCACCCAAGCTGTCGTGTACAGCTGTCCAGGTTGTGCACTGCCCAAGGGCACCTGTACCTCCAAGCTCCTCCTGGCTGGGCTCCTCTGGGGCTGCCATACCCTAAGACCACCCCCACAGCCCCAGCTTGCCTGGCACGGCCACCCCATACACGGCCACATCTGTTTGGCCCAGCAGACGGCTCAGCACACCCTCCACCTCGGTGGTGGAGACGTTCTCCCCACGCCAGCGGAAGGTGTCCCCACTGCGGTCCCGGAAGTACATGTAGCCCAGCTCATCCATCACCAACACGTCACCTAGCAGAGAAGGGGAGAGCAGGAGGTGAGACGGCAGCCTGCCATCCCTACAGCCAGCCCCCAGGGTCTGCACACCTGAGAGGTAGGCGCTGTCGCCCTTTTGGAAGACGCTGTGGGCGATCTTCTTGCTGGTGGCGCTCTCGCTGATGTAGCCATCGAATCGACGCAGTGGGTCCTGCTGGTTGATCTGGCCCACAAGGAGGCCGGGCTCCCCTGGGGAGGAAGCTGCACTCAGCTTGCGCTGGGCAGGCAGGGGATAGAGGCCCAGCGCCCTGGGGGCCTGGGTGGGCCCCGACTCACCAGCCTGACACGGAATGCAGAGGCCCTGGGCATCCCGCAGGAGTTCCATGGTGTCCTCATTGACCTTCACCAGCCGGATGGGGTACACATGGGGCAGGATGCGGCTGCTGAAGCCACAGGAGCCGACCTGGGATGGGGGTGGACTGAGTCAGCAAAGAGCCCATGGCAGCCCAGCGTCCTCCCCCACCCCCGACACCTTGCCTTTCCTGCCCCAGGGCCTGGAATGAGCACCCTGAATGTCACCCCAACTCTGTGATCTTGAGGGATCTGAAAAAGGGGGGTATCAAGTGCAAGTTGCCCCACCAGGCCTCATGCCCAGCCTCCCACCTTCCCAGCCGCCCACCACTTCCTGGTCCATAAAACTCTCTGCGGCAGGTAGTGGGGACTCTGGCAGAGCTTCTGCCCATTGCCTCTGCGCGCCCCGCTGCCTGGCTCAGCCTCAGGAGCAGAAATGCCTGACTACTGGGCGAGTGCTGCCGTCTGGGGTTGGCACACCGCTGCGGCGCAGCCTGTTAGCACGGCCCGAGTGTCCTCTGGGCTGTCCGGTCAACTGACACACACAGTTGGAGCCATCGTGTTCTCAGGTGCTGAGGACCCAGCAGCCTGCCAGACAGAAAGAATCCCGGCCCCCAGCGCTTGCTCTGTTATTATTGTCCTTATCCCTCCCGGGCGGGGTGGTGGGGCGCCAGGGGCTTGATGAGGAGGCAGGAGGAAGAGGCAGAATGGAGATGCTAACAACTGCTAATCATGAAAGCATCTGTCTGCCGAAAGCCTGCCAAGGTGGGGCCCTGTGCTGACCTCATGATGTCGGGTGAGTAGAACAAACCCAATGAGCTGTTACCCGCTTCTATAAATGAGGAAACTCAGGCCCAAGGAGCCTGCCTGGCTCGCTCAGTAGGAAGTGATGAGCACCCCAATCTCGTCCTGGGGTCCCGCAGAGCCCTGCTCTCCCTTGCAACCTCTGAAGATGGAAACTGAGGCTCAGAAAGGCCGAGGCACTTGCCTGGGGCACACAGCGCTACCGCGGACTGGAACTCAAGGGTGACAGTCACATGACAAACTGCATACTGGAGGAGGGTCCCCGCGCGCCCGGGGTGCCGGGCGCACCCCTCGCCTGCCCCAGGCGCCCTCCAGCCCGAGACCTGCCCGGGCCGGCCGGCGCCCCCACCTTCCCGTCCACGTTGGCGATGCTGCAGTTGCACTCAGTGGCGCCGTAGAACTCGCCGATGTGGCGCACGCCGAAGCGCTCCGCGAACTCCTCCCAGATGGCCGGCCGCAGCCCGTTGCCCACGGCCAGGCGCACACGGTGCCGCCCCTCCGCTTCGCGCACCGGCTGCCTCAGCAGGTAGCGGCAGATCTCCCCGATGTACTGCACCACCTGCGGGGGGAGCGGGCGCTGGGCGGCCGCCGGCGTGGGGGCTGCCCGACCCCGGGTCGCCCCCGAACTGGGCGCTAGGAACCAAACGGCCTTACGGATGATGATGGCAGCGGAACAGCCAGGCCCTTTACTCCTCTCCGCTCGCTCAGTCCTGGCGAGGGGCCTGGAAGTGCCTTTCCTCGAGCGCACGCATCGGACCCCCCACGCCCCTCCGCGGTCCCTCGATCCCCCCACGCCGCTCCCTGGGGACATCGCGGGCGCCGCACGCAGGGCAGGAAGGCGACCCTCAGCCCAGAGCCTGGGCCACCCAGCCCAGGCCGCCCACCGCGCCGCCCCGGGGCGGGCACCGCTCTCAGGAGCGTGCTCTAGGGCGCCTCCCCGAGGTCCGCAGAGGGACTGAGCCCAGTGGCCCACAGAGTCACCTGTTCAGTGGCGCCTCCTGCAGGGCTCCTTCCCTCCCGGTCTCACGGCGCCAACGCCCTGGGGTCATCTCCAGGACACCTCAGGTGCCCTTGAGTCCTCCTCACTGGGCTGGCTTCTGAATGACTACCCTCCCCATTTTACAGATGGGAAAACTGAGGCTCACAGACAGTAAGTAAACTGGACCTGGGCTGATAAGTGGTAGAATTCCATCCGAATCTGGGCATCCTGGCCCCAGAGCCGGAGTGAAGCAGTTACATGCTCAGAATTAACTGACATGTTGATCATCACAGCTTCAGAGTGCCCCCAGCTCCCCTCACTCACAGGAGGAAGGACACATCTCTGCCTGGGGCCAACTCCATCTGGCCCCTGCCCTCACTGCCTCTCCCTCCATCTCTCACGCTCACTCAGCTCTGCCACACCCAGCTCCTCCTCAGGGCCTTTGCACATGCTGTGCCCTCTGCCTAGAACATTCTTCCCCTGGATGTAGCTGGGCCCTCAGGTCTCACTGAGAAGTGTTCTCTGAGCAGGCACTTGCTCAGTATCTGATGAATAAACAAACGTACAAACTCCCACCCCTACCCCCACCAAGCACAGAACTCATCTGTTGAATCCTCCCAACTCTGCATGTTGACTCATCTGTTGAATCCTCCCAACACTGCATGTTGGAGATGGAGGCCCTGAGACCCAGAGACAGGAAGCAGCCTACCCAGATCACTGTCTACTGACGAGGAGGTAAGCCCAGGGTGGGGCAAGATCAGAACTGGGTGGTGGTAAGTTCTCTCCCTCTGCCTCCAGGACCCCCACCCCCACCCCAGATGCCTTGGGTGTGGTCCAGCCCATCTTATCTCCAAGACAGAACACGTGACAGAACCTGGCCAATAAACCCAGTCCATTCCCAGCCACTCATCCTTCGTTCAAGGATGAGCATGTGACTAGAGCTAGGCCAATGAGAATCAGCCCTGGGACTTTTGATGGACTAGTAGGAAGAGAGACTCTTTCTCTACTAGAGCTGCTGGAAACCTTCCTAGAGAGGCAGAGGTAGGGAGGAAGCTGCCCACTGAGAAAGGAAGAAAACAAGAAATAAAAGAGAGCTTGAGGCCCACTTGGATCAAGCTATGCCTGAAGCTGTCACTGTGTGGCCTCCTCAGTTTCATGAGCTAATAAATCCCTTTCTTTAGGAAAGTCAGGGTTTAGGTTGGGGTTGGGGTTTTGGTTCCTTTCAACTGACAAAGTCCTGCTTAAATACAGAGCCACTTTCCAGGCTGCCACCAGGTAGTCTCAGCCATGCTCTGAATAGCTCTCACTGTCCTCTTCAGAAATCAGACTGGGAGAGGGACAACCTACCTGTGACCAAGGCAGCTGATGGTGACAATGGTGCTGCCGTGGCCACGTCCACACACTGAGAGCAAACAGCTGAACTTTACCTCTGGCCTGGACCCTCAGACAGACCCAGGGCTGAGGGGAAGACAACTTGGGTCAGCTGAGACAGGCAGACACCGGGTGCCCCGTGCCATGACATCCAGTCTGCAGGGCCACACCTGGACAGGAGCTGGGAGCAGATCAGCGACCGGGATGCCCACTACGACTCCCCTGTCAGGGTGACCTCACGCCCCGAGCGCACACACTCGAGTGGGTGTGGGAAGACAAAGGCGCCCACGGACGAGGATGGGCTGAGTCGCCAGTTGTGTGCCCATCTGCCACCTCCCGGGAGGATGGCTAGACTGCGGGTCAGGGCCTGCGGCTGCTGCAAAAGAAACAGCAGCCCAGCAGTCTCCCCATCCCACGGCCGTGAGGCGGGAATCGGAACCAAGTGCATCTCGTGTGTTCTCGGCATCCTTGTTAAACTCGACCTTGGAGGAGCCGGTCCTCCATTCCTTAAACAGCATCTCATTGTTTACTGCGTGCCTTCTCTTGGACACAGAAATTCTGCTTCTAGGAAACAGAATGAATCATCAGGAGCCCGGAGACAGGGAACAGCACCCAAGGCAAAGTGGTGTGTCAAGGACAGAGAGAGAGGGACTGCCAGACACCACGGGACTCCCAGTGGGAGCACACAGCACAGCCCACAAAGAATCCTTGCCAAAAAAGTTGAATTTGAAGCTGATCAAATATCTAGACTAGGAGTTCTCAACCACGGTGGTTCTGTCCCCCAGGAACACTTGGCAATGTCTGGACGCATTTCAGCTGTCCGAGTTGGAAGGTGGGGTGATAGCGGCATCTGGTGGTTTGAGGCTACGCACGCTGCTCAACACCCTGTGGTGCCCAGGTCGGCCCCCACGGCGAGTGATCCGGCCCCAGGTGTCCTCAGCGCCGTGGCTGAGAAACGCTGTGCTGGACCCGGCTCCCCACGTACAGAAGACCCCAGAGACGGAGGAGCGCGTGAAGGGGTGCTCTGCAATACCCAACCCGGGAAAGCACTGCAGGACACACAACACCATCTCCTCCACAACAAATCAAGAGAGAGGAGAGACAGAGACACAAGGGGCGCCTGCAGACGAAAGGATGCTGATAAGGCACATCCACCAGCCACAATGTGTGGGTCTTATCTCTCTATTGGTTTTTTAGATTATAGAAGCAAAGGAAAAAACACATTTTTGACATGGTGCTACACGGGACTGGGTCACTGCCCAGGTTCTTGATGACGCCGAGCAATCGCTGTCACTTTTGGGCTGTGAGGGTGGTACTAGGGTTATGGTTTTGTTGTTTCTTTTTTTTATTATGTTAAAATACATATAACATACAATTTACCATATTAACCATTTGTAAGTGCACAGTTCAGGGGCATTAAGCACATTCACACTGGTGTGCGGCCATCTGCACCATCCACCTCCAGAACTTGTTCTTCCCAAACTGAAACTCTGTCCCATTAAACACTCACTCCCCCTTCCCCAGCCCCTGGCACCCTCCATCCTACTTTCTGTCTCTGTGAGTCTGACCCCTCTAGGGACCTATATAAGTGGAATCACACAGTATCTGTCCTTTGGTGACTGGCCTATTTCACTGAGCATAGTGTGCTCAAGGTTCATCCATGTTGTCACACGTGTCAGAAGTTCCTTCCTTTTTAAGGCTGAATGATATTCCACAGTATGGATGGACCCCGTTGTGTTTATCCATTCATCCATCGATGGACACTTGGGTTGCTTCCACGTTTTAGCTACTGTAAATAATGCTGCAACGAACATGGGTGTGCAAATATCAATTTGAGACTCTGCTTTGAATTCTTTTATTTTAAAACCAGTCCTCACAGACAGACACAAAAAGTCACATATTCTATGTATATGAAATGTCCAGAACAGGCAAATCCAGAGATAGAAAGCAGATTAGTGGGTGCCAGGGGCTGGGGGTGGGGGATGGGGAGTGACTGCTCATGGGGATGGGGCTTCCCTCTGGGGTGTTGAAATGTTCTGGAACTAGATAGAGGTGGTGGTTGCACAACATTGTGAATGCACTAGATGCCACTGAACTGTTCACTTTAAAATGGCTAATCTTACGTTACATGAATTTTATCTCAATTAAAAGAAAAAAACCAGTCCTCATCTTTCAGTTTTCCTGAAACACCTATGCAGGAAACACTGCTGTCTGGGGGCTGCCTCACCACGATGCAGAAGGAAGGATGCGGGGGGCAGGACTGGGTGTCTGATGGCTCCTGGGGCCAGTGACGGGTGCTCGGCGACCCCTACACTTTCTGTCCACGTTTATGTACGTTTGCAACTCTCAATAATTAAGTTAAAAAAGCCAGACTGTTTTGCATTTCAAGATTCAAATTAGCGATTTTCCCCAAGACCCCTCCCAGCAAAACAGAAATCCACAAAAGTGGAGCAGAGCACAGTCTTCACCCCAAGAGGCGCCCTAGGATGCCCAGGGCCCGGCCCGCGTGGCTGTGTGACCCGGGCAAGCAGCTGGACTTCTCTGGCCCCACCCGCCCACATGCCAGTCCCTGGACACAGCCCGTTCTCTGCCCTCCGCAGCCCTGCTTTTCTGCAGGAAGGCGCTAGCACTGTGTTCCCAGCCTTCCCCGGCCTGCTCTCCAGGACAGTGGATGGGCTCCACTCCGTGCATCCGTTCCCCACCCGGAAGCCCTAGGGGCGCCTTGTGGGCTTAACCCGCCCCGGTGCCGGCCACACCCACTCCTCTGCGTCCCTGCAGCCACCAGCAGAGAAACCCTCGGGGCACAGGACTTCGGGGGCTCGGGCCGCCTGTGCACAATCCCAGCTGCACCCCAAGCCCCAGTGTCCCCACCCGCAAAATGGATGTGCCGCCTCTGCTCCCTCCCAAGCAGGTAACAGGATCCAATGAGTGCACACGTGGAAGGTCTGTCCCCACCCACAGCAGCCACTGTGGGGCGGGGGGGGGGGGGCCGGGGGGGAGGCTGACCGTGCAGTTGTGCTGGACGCAGTCGTCCCAGAAGCGGCTGGCCGAGAACTTCTTGCGGAGGACGACGGTGAGCCCATAGACGAGGCACTGGCCCACACCGATGATGTTGCCTGCAGAGGGCGGCTCGGTGAGGGGTCCTGGGGACTCCAGGCCCCCCACCCCACCCCCTCGCCGGAGCGCCCACCCACCTGCCGAGTGGTAAAGCGGCAGACAGTCGTAGAGCACGTCCGCCGGCCGCATGCTGTAGGCGTGATGGCTGAATGCCACCATGCGGTAGAACCTGCGGGAGCAGGGGTACAGGGCTGGCACCTACATCGCCGAGGGCATGGGGGGGAGCGTGCTGGGACCTGGGGACACAGCAGGGACCCAGGCAACGCCAGCTGCGGGTGGGAGAGGAGCGTGCAGCGGATAGCGAAAATAACTGTCAATGGTACTAGGTGCCATGAGGACTATAACAGGGAGAAGGGACAGAGGGGCTGAAAGTGACACAGCCAGGGAGGTTAGGGTATCTGGTCTGGGGAGGTGACACATGAGCTGAGACATGGTGAGAAGGAGCTGTGGGGGCGAGCTAGGGAAGGGCGCCCAGCAGAGGGCACAGCACATGCAAAGGCCCTGAGGCCAGAAGGAACCTGGCAGGTTTGAGGAAGGAGGAGGGGTGGAGAGGAGGAAAACAGCACCAGAGACGTGGCAGGGGCCGCACAACGAGAGTGTGGGTTTTATTCTGAGGGCTAAGGTGGGCACAGGACGGTTTGGGCACAGGTGAGGTGGGATTTAAGATTTTAAACCTTCTGTAGCCCCTGAGGGGAGCAAGGCCGTTGGGGGCAGGAGTGGGGGCAGCAGGAGGCCAAGGATGGGCACAGGGCAGCACTGTGTCCTGAGATGGGCTGGGGTTTTACCAGACTGGGATCGAGAGGCCCACAAGACCCCAACAGGAGCTGTGGGAAGGGGTCAGGCTGTAGAGACCACGTGGAGTCACTCTCCAGGGCTGGGGGCAATGCCCATGGGCCCCTCACCTGCTGTGCACGACGATGGCAGCCTTGGGCAGCCCCGTGGTCCCTGACGTGTAGATGTAGAAGAGTCGGTCTGCAGGAGACGCGAGGGTTGGGGACTGGGGGCTGGACGGGTGGGACTGGTGAGGGCGGGGGGCGGGCCACCCTGGACTCACCGTCCATGCCCTTGCAGGGGGGCTGTGCCAGAGGGGCTGTGGAGGCCTCCTTCAGCAGTGGGTCCAGGAGCTGGGTGTCTGGCAAGACACCCTCGGGCCCCAAGTCTCCAGAGCAGAACTTGAGCAGGCTCTTCCCCAGCTGTCCACTGACCTCGGCCACCGCTGCGGCCCGAAGCATAGCGCATGGTCACGGACAGGCAGCCCCCCAGGCCTAGGATCACCACCTCCCTGCCCCCGGCAGCCCCAGGCCCCCCCGAGACGATGCCCGCACCCCACCTCACCCGCCGTCAGCTCCCCTCCGAAGACCAGGGCCTTGGCACCCGAGGCGCCCAGGCAGAAGGCCAGGGGCTCGCGCCGCAGGTTAACGTTGAGCAGCGCGGCCTCCACGCCCGCCTTGGCCAGGCCCAGCCACAGCCCCACAAACTCAGGCCTGCCCTCCAGGAAGATGGCCACCACGTCACCCGGCACAAAGCCCAGCTGGTGGAAGAGGTTGGCCACGGCGTTGGAGTAGGCGTCCAGCTGCGCGAAGGTCCAGCTCGCCCCACTGGCCGCATCCACCAGGGCCAGGCGCTCGGGCTGCCGCCTTGCCACCACCTGGAAGATCCGCGGGATGGTGTGGCAGGCACGCTGGTGCCGCCGCAGTTCCAGGCGCACGCGGATCAGCACAGAGAGGCCGCTGAGGAGGGGATGGAGGGGACGGTGTCACCGGGCGCCCTGCCCGGCCTCCTGGAGACCGCCCCAAGCCTCGGCATCCCCATCTGGAGAAGGCGGAGGAAAAGGTCCCTGCGCCCCCCGGGCGGCGAGGGTTCCAGGAGGACCTTTTGGTTGCTGGGTCTCTCGGGGCACTAAGGGCAAAGGGCCATTTACCAACCGGCCAGGCTACACACTGTAAAGCAGTCACCCTGTCCTCCACCCCAGCTTGCTCGGCGACTCTGAGGGAGCCAGGGCCCTGTCCTATCCTTGTTTCTCTCTCCTGGGATGTCCTGACCGCTCTACCCTGACCCCCTACCGCCTCCAGCCCGGATGCCTCGTGCTCTGCCTGCCCCGACAGGCCCCAGGGTCCGGCCCTGAGCTGCGCGGCTGCCCCACCCCCAGGTCACTGGATGGCACTAGGCACAGATGGCTGAACCGTCCAGCACATGCGCCCCCCGGCCCAGGGGAGGGGCTGCCTCTGCCCCAGGGGGGACCAGGAGACCTGCTGGCGAGAGGCCCTGGTGGCAGGTGTCTCACTCCCCTGCCCCACCTGCCAGTGGATGCAAGGGCATCGGAGGCCGCAGGGGGCAGCAGAACTCTGTGGAAGGAGCCAGGTCCCTGAATGACTGTACAGGTGAGCAGCCACCACTGACACCAGGCTGT
Organism: Diceros bicornis minor; assembly: GCF_020826845.1. NCBI lineage: Eukaryota > Metazoa > Chordata > Mammalia > Perissodactyla > Rhinocerotidae > Diceros > Diceros bicornis. Next base: position 5,399,788 of record NC_080759.1, on the reverse strand, counting down.
TAGATGAGTGAGACAAGAACTTTTCTTGCTGTTTGAAGCCAACAAAAATTGCTTGAGATCACAGAACCAAGAAATCCAGGGTATCTCGGTGCAGGAGCTCAAGCACTGCGAAGTCTCCCTGCTCATCTGGCTCCCTGCCCTGCATGCCAGCCCCTGGCTCTGAGAGGTAACCTAGTGCTGGGGGAAGCACTGACAAGCGGGGGCCTGTTTGTCACAGCAGCTGGCTCTGCCCTGACCTCTCCAGGGCATGGTCTCAACTCTGCCCCACTTCGGCCTCAGCTGGCCACCGTGTCCCAACAGTTTCAGTGACCACTTGTTATCAAACCCATCCTTTGCCCACCCCCACCCCCCACTCGCTGCTGCCTCCCCTGTGCCTCCTTGATTTCCTGCAGTGGCTTCCTCACAGCCCTGGACTCGACAGTCCCCAGCAGACCTCAGCACTGACATTCACTCGTTCCCTCCCTCCTTCATGCATGCAGACAGCCAGTGTGGACCAGCACCTACTATGTGTTGGGTCTTGGCTCAAAGATGACCAGATCCACCACCCAGGGGCTCACAGTCCTCCCAGGAGAGAGACCCCCTCCATGTACATGAACGAGCGTGAGGGAGGTACTGAATGGTGACAAGGCCCTGATGGGCAATGCAGTCACAGTGACATGGGCCGGGGCGGGGGCAGGGAAGGCTCTCCAGAGAGGCAGGCAGGTCAAGTCTGAGCAGGGCCTCAGAAAGCAAAACGGAGTGGCCGTGGGTGTGAAGCCAGGGGCACAGCCAGTGCAAACGCCCTGGGGTGGGGATGGGCCTGGGGAACAGGGAGCATTTAAGAAGCAGAGCAGAGGCAGTGTGGTGGGGATCGGACAAGAGGGTGGCGAGGTCCTGGGTGGGCAGGCAGGGTCTGTCAGAGGAGAGGATGGACGGGGTCCACACAGCTGCCTATACCTACAGGTTTTAAAAACAAGGGGTCAGGGTTCTGATGAGGTTTATGAGACTTCCTGCTTGGGTCAAGCCGCTTACCCTGGGGGCCCTGGGAAGGCCCTCCAGCTGCCCCCAGGAAGGGACCAGGGCTCTGTGGCCCTTTGGACCCCGCTCAACTTTAGCACGCTCACACATGCCACCTGCCAGCACACTGAGCTATGTGTAGCCCCCCATGCCTGGGCATTCCCTGGGGTCCTCCCAGCCTCCTCACCACCTCCTCCAGGAAGCCTTCCAGGGATCAGCAGGCTGTACCGTGCTCACTGCTCCCCCATTACAGCAGAGATTCCCACAAATGGGTCTGGGCTCAGGGAATGTTCCCTTGTCCACCCCGGGAGCCCTCCCTGCCTGCCTATACTCCCCCATCAAAGATCCTGTGCAAAGCCACCCAGTCATGGGTCCGCTCCCCCCTGGGCTGTGAGCGCCTGGGGAAGTGACATCTGTGTCGGTCGAGGAGCCTGGCATGTAGTGGGCGCTCGGTACACAGAGAGCAGGTGACTGTGTCCACGCCCCTGAACCTGCAGCCCCATGTGCCTTCCCTCCCAAGCAGCCAGCACATAGGCACAGACTCTTCCATTCATCCCCCAAACGGTGAGCACCTACTGTGTGCCAGGCCCACGCTAGGTGAGACCCAGCGGTGACCAGGACAGACCCTCCACCCCCTTCATCTTCCCCCCAATCCATCTCCCTCTCCATCCTCCCCCTCACTCCCTCACTCTAGCCACGTGGGCCTCCTCACTGTTCCCTGAACACATCCAGCATGCTCCCACCTCAGGGCCTTTGCACAGGCTGTGCCCTCTGCCTAGACCACTCTTCCCCCCACATCCACATGGCTCCTCTCCCACCTCCGTCAGGTCTTGCCCCAACTGCAGCCCTCTCAGGTGGCCATTCCTGGACCCAAGTCTGCTCCTGCACCACCCCCTGCCCTCCCCTCTTTGGTCCCTGCTTTGTTTTTCTCACCTCGGCACTCGTGGCCTTCAAACACCATATGCAGTTTACTCAGTTACTGTATCGCCCCTGGGCTCTCTCCCTGCTCTGGGTGGAAGGGGACTCACGTCTGTCTCATTCTAGGCCCTGGAGGGACAGCAGTGGAGGACGTGCAGTGAACCCCATGGACAGTCTTGGAGGGAGAGAGAGCTGTCTGGGGCTCCCGGACCAGACCTGACCCCTGCAGCCCGAGGGAGCACTGCCCAGGCCTGCCCGGATGCTTGCCGAGAGCGGGGGCAGCCACACATGGGCAGGGTCTCGGGGCAAGGCCGCCCTGCGGAGGGGCCAGGCACAGGGACAGACGTGAGGAGCGAGGACAAGGAGTCCTGGCGGCCTCACCCACGAGGCCCCTCCGGGTGCCACCCTGTTACTCGGGGTGGCTGACGAGCTCCACGTAAACGACCGCTTCCAATCAGAGAGGTCAGAGCCTCCGTGTGCAGCGGCCAGGGGAGAGCGCCTGGGAGAGGCAACGTCCTCCGCATCTGACCAGGAGCCCAGCACGTGGTGGGCGCTTGGTACACAGAGGCCGGAGGCCTGTGTCCACGCCCCTGGCCCAGAGCCCGGCACAGAGGCACACTCTTCCATTCATCCCCCCAAGGGCGAGCACCCACTGTGTACAGGTGACTCTGATCCGGGTGAGAAGTCCGATCACAGGGGCAAGGGCGGCATGCTGACAGCAAACGGGCAGGAGGGGTCTTCTGGGGAGACGGGAAGGTTCTGTATCTTGATGGTGGTGGTCACCTCGGTGTGGATGTTTGTCAGAAGCCCAACTGTACACTTAGATCGGGTGCATTTTATTCTATGTAAATTACACCTCAAAAACAACCCCTGAAGACAGAGCCGATTGGTGGGTGCCAGGGGCTGGGGGAGGGGGATGGGGAGTGACCGCTCATGGGGACGGAGTTTCCTTTTGGGGTGACGGAATGTTCTGGACCTAGAGGGAGGAGATGGTTGCATAACATTGTGAATGTACTCAATGCCACTAATGATAAATTTTATATTACGTGTATTTTACTACAGTAAAAATGAGTGAATGAACGAAACCCATGAAGACTGTATTACAGCAAGGTTGAAAAGGGGAGTCCTTGGCTCCCAGAAATACACTCTGGAAAACTAACAGATGAAGGGATGTGCCATGGGGTCAGACAGAGGAGGGAGTGGGTGGACACGAGGAGACATGCGTGCGCTCATGGAGGCTGGGAGATGGGCACATGGGCTCGTTACGTTCTCTCTGCTTCTGTAGGCTTAGAAATTGCCATAATAAAATGTTTTTCAAAAAATAATGTTTTCGTTTTTGTTTTTTGGTGAGGCAGATTGGCCCTGAGCTAACATCTGCCAATCCTCCTCTTTTTTGCTGAGGAAGACTGGTCCTGGGCTAACATCCATGCCCATCTTCCTCTGCTTTATATGGGACGCCGCCACAGCATGGCCTGACAAGCAGTGCGTTAGTGCGCGCCCAGAATCCGAACTGGCGAACCCTGGGCCGCCGCAGCAGAGCGCGCGCACTTAACCGCTTGCACCACCGGGACGGCCCCCCAAAAATAATGTTTTAACCCTCTGAAGGTTCCCACTGTTTCCCATCTCTGTGGCCCGTGAGGCCCTGCACGGCCTGGCCCCATCATCTGTCTGCCTCCTCACCCTCCATTCCCCTAGCTTGCTCTCACCTCCTTCCCACATCTTCAGCACAGCAAAGGTTCCTGCCCCAGGGCCTTTGCCCACGAAGTTCCACTGCCCCAGGCCCCTCATGGCCTCCTTCTTATCCTTCACCTCTCAGCTCCACTGTCGCCTGCTCAGAGAGGCCCTCCCAGCTCCGCCCAGTTTGGATCACTGGGACTGTTTTAAAATACGCCTGCAAACTCTCTGACGGTCCTCCCTTCAAAGTGGGTTCGATTCCCCCCTTGAGTGTGGGCAGACTCGGGGACTCGCTTCTAAGGAAGAGAAAGTGGCAGGAGTGACGCTGTGTGACCTCGGGGACTGGAGCACGAAGAGGTTACACCCCTCCCTGGCACGCAGGCCTGCTCGTGCTCTCCAGACACTGGCCCTGGAACCCAGCGCCGGCCTGTAAGGAGGCCCAGACCACGTGGAGAGGCCACATACGACTGTTCTGGCAACACGTCGAGGGAACGAGACTTCAGGTGATTCTCGTCCCAGATTTTGAGTCTTGCAGCTGACGCCCCAGACGTGGCAGAGCAGAGACAAGGTGGCGACATCTGAACTCCTGACCCTCAGAAGCCACTGGAGATGACAGTGACCATTGTTTTGCGCCCCCAGGTTCTGTGCAGCTTGTTCGCAGCCGTGGGTAACTGATGCCCTCCCGGCCCATTTCATCCCTTCAGAGCGAGCCTCACAATCCAAACGGCGGTCTTCCTTCAGTGTTTCCTGGACTTGCTGTCTGTGTCCAGGGGAGCAGGCTCCCCATCTGTCTGTCTGTCGTGTCCAGGGCTGCAGTTCCGGCACCAAGCACAGGGCCTGGAAAGTGAGGACGACGCTGGTGTCTCACAGGCTGGCTCAGTCGCAGCCCAGCCCCCTCTGCCTGCGTGACTGCAGCTGTTGAAGAGTGTCCCCAAAAACTCATGTTCCCCCGGAACCACAGACTGGGACCTTATTTGGAAACAGGGTCTCTGCAGATGTAATTAAGGTAAGTAGGCGATGAGGTCATCCTGATTCCCCGGGTGGGCCCTCAGTCCACCAACAGTGACTTTGTGAGAAGAGGAGAGACAGAGACATAGAGGGGAAGGCCACGTGGAGACGGAGGCAGAGACTGGGGATGCAGCCACAAGCCAAGGAACGCCTGGAGCCCCCAGAAACTGGAAGAGGCCAAGAAGGATCCTCCCCCAGAACCTCCAGAGGGAGCACGCCCTACCAACACGTTGATTTCGGGCTTCTGGTCTCCAGAACCGTGAGACAACAAATGCCCCTTATTTTAAGCCATCAAGTTTATGATAATTTGTTGTGGCAGCCCCAGGACACTCACACGGCAGCTGTGGGCAGGTACTTCCCTCTCTGGGCCTCACGGAAAATGGGGACAATAAAATCCTGCACCTCCTAGGTCACTGTAGAGACAAAAGAGGTGGACGCAGATTTTGGAGGATGGGGCCTGGCACGTCCTAGGTTCTCAGTAAACTCTGTTGCTATCCTCTCCCCACAGAGGCACGCAGTCAGTAAGAAATCTGAAGTGAATTAGCATTATATCTGCCCAGCAACCTGATTCATACCCACCCTGCAAGGAAGAGAGAGGAACAAGCAAGTCCCGAGAGCAGGGGTCAGCCCAGGAAGTCCCGGGGAAGGTCCAGGGGAGGGGGCAGGGCGTCATCTGAGGGCCTCATGCAAACGCCGACTGCTCGAGTGCCCCCCCGGCAGGAGCAGGGAGCCCCGACACAGCCCAGGGGAAGGGAAAGTGGCCTGGAGTTCAAATTCCACTCCACCGCCTACCAGCTGTGGGGCTTGGGCAGACCCGGCCCTCTCTGGGCCTCCTTACCTGGAACACCAGGAGGCTGAGCCTACTGACCCCAAGGTGTCTCCAGGTACACGAGGCATCGGTACCGCCCCTGCGCTACTCACGAACAGGAAGCGGGGCCCAGAGCAGCGACCCGTCTGTCAATGGGGGATCGGTGCCATTCTCAGCGTGACAGCGCCCAAGTGTATCAAGTGCCTGGCCGAGAAGAAGGCTTGAATAAGAAGGATCCATCGGTACTCTGCCCAGCAGGGGCCTGCCTCTGCTTTGCACCTGCTGTTCCCTCTGCCTGGACACTCTTCCTTCCCCCAGGTCTTCACAAGGTTGGCTCCTTCTTGTCTGACCACTTGTGCAGAGTGCCCTGCTGGGACCACTCTGGCTGAAGTAGCCACCCACTGTCCCCGCCCCTCCCCCCACGCTCTTCTTCTTGTCACTTTCTGATGCTTTATTATTTCCTCATTTCCTTCTCAGCTGTCCTTCTCCCTCACTAGGCTGTGGGTTCCACAGGACAGGAAAAGCATCTGACATGTTCACAGCATGTCATGGTGACCATGCTGTCCTCCAAGCCCAGATGGGGTGTGGCGCCCAGGAGGTCCTCAGGGATGGGTTGAACAAGCGACTTTCTCCAGTGCAGACTATCTGGAATCTGACCATCTCAGCAGCCCAGCCTGGCCCCCACCGCACACAACTGGACCAGTGCAGTCACCTCCTCCCACTCTCCCGGCTCTGCCCTGGGCCAGGCCCCACTCCCCGCGTAGTGGGGTGGACAGTGGCCCCCAGAAGATGTGTCTGAGTCCTGACCCCAGAACCTATGACTGCGACCAGACGTGGAAAAAGGGTCCTTGCAGATGTCATTAAGCTCAGGGTCTTGAGAAGAGATCATCCTGGACTAGGGGGGGCTCTAAATCCAATGACAAACGTCCCTATAAAAGACAGAGGAGGAGGCCCGGACACGGAGAGGAAGGCCATGTAAAGATGGAGGCAGAGATGGGAGCAACGCCACCGCCAACCAAGGGTCTGCCAAGGACCACCGGCAGCCTCCAGAAGCTGGGGGCGAGGCCTGGGACAGAGTCCCCCTCGGAGCCTCCAGAAGGAGCCAGCCCTGCCTACCTTGATCTCAGACTCCTGGTGTCTACACCTGTGGCAGAATAAATGTCTGTTGTCTTAAGTCACCCTGTTTGTGCCCTTTTGTTATGACAGCCACATGAAACGCAGACACCGCGCTTCACCTCCAACATTGGTCTGTCTTGCTTACTGCTCTCAGCCCAGTGCCCCCCACAGGGGAACGATGTCTCCATTCCCACTGTCAGGGCACAAGTGCCTGCCTGGTTGCCTCAAACCCTCCTCATGGAGCCACCCTCCTCCTCCTCAGTGCAGGCCAGCCTAGCTGTGCTGCTGTCCTGCTCAGAACCCTTCCCCTGGGCACAGGACACTCCTCCTCTCAGCATTCAAAGCCCTGGAAATTTAGCTCTGCCTACTCACCCCCTTGGCTCCCTCAACTCTAAAACTGCCCAGGGCCGGCCCCGTGGCTTAGCGGTTAGGTGCGTGCGCTCCACTACTGGCGGCCCGGGTTCGGATCCTGGGCGCGCACCGACGCACCGCTTCTCCGGCCATGCTGAGGCCGCGTCCCACATACAGCAACTAGAAGGATGCGCAACTATGACACACAACTATCTACTGGGGCTGTGGGGAAAAAAAGGAGGATTGGCAATAGATGTTAGCTCAGAGCCAGTCTTCCTCAGCAAAAAGAGGAGGATTAGCACGGATGTTAGCTCAGGGCTGATCTTCCTCACCAAAAAATAAATAAATAAAATAAAACTGCCCAACTCATACACATCCCCCCAACACATCAGCCCCTTTCAAAACCCCTGCAACATGGGACATGGCAGTGCCATGTTCCCTTTCTTTTGCCCAGGGAAGCTGTCATCAGCACGTGATGGCTGGAGCCACAGCAGCCAATATGAGACCGTGAGGGTACCCAGCCAGAGATGCCGAGCCTTCGCAGTGAGGATAGCAGAGCAGAAAAACAGATGGAACCTGGGTCAATGACAACACACTGAGCCATGAGTTGAGCAAACTGAAGCCACCTCATGCCCCAACTCCATGTTTACACATAGCTATAAATGTTCCTTACCATCAATGCCACTTCTGGTTAGGATTTCCACTACTAACAGCCAAAAGCCTTCTCACAGAGAACCCCTCCCAGGAGAGGCTGATCCACTCATGCAGTGCACCCCCACTGAGCACCACCACACACTGGACATCATGACAGGAACGGGACACACAAGTGACGAAGGCAGGCATGATCCCTGTTCCTGTGGGGTTTACAGTCTAGGGAGGGGGAGACAGTTAATAACCAAAGAAAAAGCAAACAAAAACAATGAGAGTTTTATGATAAGTCTCCTAAGAAGGAAACAACAGGAAGATGTGATCAGATAAAGCCAGGACAGACTTTATCCCTGGGGGCAGGGGAGCCCTCTCAGAGGAAGCGACCTTCACACTGAGTCTGAAAGGATGAGAAGGAGCCAGCCATGGGTAAAGCTGGGAGAAATCATTCCAGGTGGAGGACACCGCCAGTGCAAAGGCCCAGAGGCAGGAAGGAGACTGGCATGTTTAAAAGAGAGCAGGCTGGAGAGGAGGGAGTGAAGCAGAGTGTGAGGAGACAGCACAGTGTTGGGAATCTCTCTCCACGGCTGCAGATCATTCCACTAATTGGAGTATTGATTTGGGCACATTAAAGTCGCATGGGGGAAATGACAGTGTTATTCATTTGTAGCTTCCAATGGGCAGAAGATGGAAAGAACCAAATGTCCTTCAGTAGGGGAGGGGTAGATGAACAGCGACTCATCCTTACAATGGAAGACCGCTCAGCCTTCACAAGAACGGTGCCCCCACTGCACCTGGAGAAGGAAGGAGCCTCGAGGTAAGTGGGAAAGTCCGGGGTGATCTTGTGGCAGAGACGGCAGATCGCACACCCAGACGGTGACTGATCACTAGGCCTCACCGCCTCCCCCAAAACAGCCAGTAAAGGGAGGTTTTTCTAAAGTGTGAACTCACAAAGACTGGAAAAATGGGAGCGGAGACCAAATCACCCCATTTTTGGAAGCTGGGGAGCAGCAGATACGAGGCGGTGCCCCCCAGGGGGCGGGAGAAAGCAGAATCCTGGGCTGCAGTAAGGGGCTGGTGGAAATCTGTTTAAGAAGCAACCCCTCTATAAAATAAAGTCCTGGGGTGTAACGTACAGCATGTGACTACAGTTAGTAACACTGTATTACACATGGGAAAGTTGCTACGAGAGTAGATCTTAGTTTTCATAACAAGGAAGAAAATTTTGTATCTACGCATGGTGACAGATGTTAACTAGACTTATGTGGTGATCACTTCACAATGTATACAAATATCGGAGCATTCTGTCGTCCACCTGAAACTAATGTAACATTATATGTCAATTACACCTCCATAAGTTTAAAAAAGAAGCAGCGACCCCCTTGCCACCCTGGATAACCCCGCGAGAGGACTGGCGGTACCGCCATGGGGAGAGGGCCAGCAGGAGGCCGGGGACCACAGGAAGCAGCCCCTGTAAGGGGCTCCCCGTCCACAGGCGACAGGAGAAACAGGAAGCGCGGCTGCAGCTGGCCATGCTTGGGCAGCGTGAGCATCGCGGGCCCAGCCCTCACGGCCGGCCCGGCCTGCTCGCGCCCGCGGCCTCTCTGCAGCACACCCACACCAGCAGGCAGTGGGCTCCAGTGCTCGGCTCCAGCCACATGCCTGAGCCACCCCGCTGCAGCAGCCAAAGCCACCCCCACCCTGGGACAAAGAGGCCACTGTTTGCCTCTTGGCCCTTCCCGAGTCCTCTTCTCATCCCTCTGCTCCTCTGCCCCTCCTGTTTTCACCCCGAGCTCCAGGGCGCAGGGACAGGAAAAAACCAAGGCCGAACATGATCAGATTTCATGCCGCAATACAGGATGAGTTGGGAGAACTGGGGCAGGGTGCTTAAATATTTTCTGAACCCGGGGTCTAAATGTGGTCCCCACCACCCCCTCAGCACAGCACAGTGGCTAAGAACACAGACTCCAGAGCCCTGCCCCTCCCTGCCTGTGTGCTCCTGGGCAAGTGACCTCACCTCTCTGTGCCTCGGTTCACCAACCTGTAAAATGGGATTAGTCCTTCTTTATAGGACTGTGAGAGCATCAGAACAGGCTGCAATAGTCAGCTATTGCTGCCTAACAAACTGCCCCAAAATTACCAGCTGGAAACAACATTTATTATCTCCTGGTTTCTGTGGTCAGGAATCCGGGAGCAGCTTAGTTGGCTGGTTCTGGCTCAGGGTCTCTGCGAGGCTTCAGTCAAGGTGTCAGCTGGGGCTGCAGTCACCTCAGAGCCTCACGGGGAGAGAATCCACTTCCGAGTTCATGCACGTGGCCTCTCCAGAGGGCCGCTGCACCTCCTGGCAGCCGCTTCCCCGGAGGGAGAGATCCAAGCGAGCACTCCAGACGGGCCACCGTCCTCTCAGGACTGCACCTCAGAAGGAACGGCCCTCTACTGTTGCTGGGTCCTATTTATTAGAAGTGGGTCACTAGGTCCGGCCCACACTCCAAGGGAGATCAGACGAGGGTGTGAAGACCAGAAGGTGGGGCCATCTTCAAGGCTGCTCCTACAGAAAAGTGGGTCAGGCCCTGTGTCAGGGACTTGGAGTGGACCCAGCTCCTGCCCTGTCTCAGGGGAGACAGAGCCGGGCAGAGGGCCCCGGCCGCACGGCGCAGAGCCCAATGAGGTAGGCAAGGCCTGCCCACCAACACAGGTATCCTGTGCTCCTCGGTGTGCCATCCTGAGCGGAGGCCAGGCCCTCAGGGGCACAAAGACCAAGGTCTCCATCTGGGACCCACAGAGCCACAGTCTAAGGGGGGAAAGAAACCCAAGAATTAAAAGGCAGGAAAGCAGATACATAAGATAATTACGAACAATGGCTGCTGCTAGTGGTGACAAGCCAAGCTCTGGAGCCACACTGCCTGGGTTCAAATCCTGCCCCCACTACTTGCCACCTCTCTGACCTTGGGCAAGTGACAAAACCATGCTGTGCCTCAGTTTGCTCATCTATAGGGTGGGGACAAGAGAGCACCCACCTCACGGGGTTGTTGGGAGGGCTTGAAGAAGTCATGCTTTGCACGGTACCTGGCGCAGAGGCAGCCCTCTAAATGTTGGCCATTGTGCCAAAGAGCAACAAGGTGGGAGGGTCTACAGAGATGCAGTGGCAGAGAGGGCTCTCTGAGAAGGTGACATGTGAGCCATGGCATGACAAAAATGAAGAGCAGAGGAAAAGTGATCCAGACAGAGGGAACAGCAAGTGCAAAGGCCCTGGGGCTGGAACAAGGCTAAGCTTGCTTAGAAACAGCAAGGAGGCCAGTGTAGCTGGAAGAGTGAGAAAGGAAAGGAGAGGAGGTTGGGGACATGACCAGGAACCTCCTATGGTCTAGATTCTAAGGGCAACAAGGAGCCACAGGAGGGAGCTGAGCAGGAAACTCAGGAAAGGGTGCCCTGAGGGAGGCAACATCATGAAGTGTCAGCAGGCAAAAGGAAGCCCAGTGTGTTCCAGGCAGAGGGAGCAGCCTGAGCCTGACAAGGTGAGTCGATCTGGGGGCCAGGTGAACATGGAGGTGGGAGTGGCAAGTGGGCAGGGGAGAGGTCAGCAGCTGAAGGCTGAGTCCTTCTGCTGCAGAGGATGGGGACGGTGCAGTCAGATCCGCACGTCAGAAGGAACGAGGGCAGGGGAGGAGGAAGGGATGGGTTCTAGAAGGTTCGGAACCAGTCAATTTGCAGGAACTTTTCTCAGCTCCACACCATCCCCGCCGCTCACGGAAACTCAGTTCCTCACCCTCACCGTGGATCCCGAAAGGAGGGAGTGCCCGCAAAGGCACTGCGCCTGGAAGACCCACAGCAGGCGCTCACATGCTCCCTCCTGGGGGGCTCTTACTGATATTGCTCCCGTGGAAATCTCCGGCAACACCTATTTCACCCCTGTAGGACCCCCAATAGCTTCTCTGAGCAAGCCCCTCAGAGACACCCCAGACCTTCCAAGGATGCCTGCACACCACACCAGAATCCCTCCCCAGAGATCCCAGGCTCCAGAGAACCCCAACAAGTCTTGTGCTATACAGCAACCTCTCCACGGACCCTGAACAACCCCCAGTCCCGCACAGACCCCAAACTCTCAAAGAGCGCCCCACACACAGAGAAACCTGTAAATGACCCTGAGGAGACACACCCTTCAAAGACCCTAAAAGTCCTTTAAGACACCCCAAGAAGCCCCTTCACCCCCCCAAAAAAAGCTCTAAAAAGACTCAAAGTGTCTTGGTAGTCCCCAGAAACCACTGGGTCTCTCCTGTGAACCCCTAGGGACCTACCAGAGTCCCTGAAGAGCCCCCAGAGGCCTCTCAGTCACCAAGGCCCCACAGAGACCCCCAAATCCCCAGGACCTCCGGATCAGTCCCAGCTCTCTGGAACTCCTACCAGCTGCCTTTGGAATTAGTAAGAGAAACCTCAACTAAACTGGAGTCAGGAAGGCCTACAGGGCACGCTCTCACCCCCTAACATGCATCATCAATTACTCCAAACACGAAGAGCTGGACACCTGTGCCCGGGACAGGACGGTGTTTTCTAGTTTACTACCCAGCAGGAGGGAGGAAGATTTCTCTCCCCACCTGGCAACAGCCCAGCCAATGAGAGATTGCAGCACCCAACCAATGAGAAGCCCGGGCTCCTCCAATGGACTCTTTGTCTATTACAACCCACCCCCCAACTCCCCCTTTTCCTCTATAAAAGAAAGCCCCTTCCTTTGTTTCTCTGGATTTTCCTATGGTCACCACAGCCTGCATATCCTGAATTGCAATTCTTTTGATTATTCCCTAATAAACTCATTTTGCAGGTAAAACAACTGGCCAATTTACTTGGAATCCAAAGGAGGCAACCCCCAAGAGACGATGACCCCGGAATCCAGCGAGGTACCCGGCCGAGCGCCTTGTGCTTCTTACTTCCAGGAGCCGTTGCCTATTTGGTGAGTCTCCTCTCAGATTCCAAGCCCCGCTCCCTTCGTGCTCTGAGCTCTCGGCTTTATTCGGGATTGGGAAAGGCTTTGTCTTTTCCAGGGAAGGACTTCGTCCTTGGGTTCAAGGCTTCATCCTTGGTGAGTACTGTTATTTTCTGAAGCACACAGTGGGGATCGGGCTAGCTGGGAATCCAGGAATCTTCTTTTGTTTTCAGGTTCTTTCTGAAATCAGGGATGGCAATCCAGCAGCTTTCTTTTGTTTTTAACATCCTTCTAGAATCAGGGCTAGGACTCTAGCAACTTTCTTGAGTTTTCAGAAGAATTTAAGAAGTGAGATCCCAGTCATCTAAATGTTTTGAGGGCAGCCCTCCTTCAGGGCCCCAGTCGGGTTTATGTGGATGGGCATCCACATGTGCACTTTAAGTCAGCGGGCCCAACAAACCAAGGGAGTCCAGAATTACAATGGCCGTCATGGGGAACTTTTGATCTCCCCAAACTTGTTTTTCTTAAAACCAAATTGGAAGCCTCTTTTTCCCCTCCCACTTCTTCTTTGTCTCCAGACATATGCTGTCCATCCTGTGCTCAAGCCTCAGCCCAGCACCGCCTTGTTTGTCCCCCAGCTCCTCTGTCTCAGGCTCTACCCCGACAGCGTCTTCCTCTTTCTCTTCTGCATCTCCACTTCTATTCATTTACTAGGCCACGATTTCTTAGAAAAATACCATGCTGGAATTTCTTTTTCTCAAAAGGGGGAAATAATTCTAGAATTTGACGTGCGAAGACATGCGAATAAGAATCTTTAGTAAAAAAATATAAATAAATTAAAAAAAAAACCCTCTTTGGCCAGGTGAGCAGGCAACCTTAACTAGGTCTATCTGCCAGAAATACAATTTGGATCCAACTCTTTCTTTGAGTTTTGTACCTGAGACATAGCTAAAATTTTTTAAATAAAAGCTGTAAGATCTCTGTATGTTACGTATGTCTATGTATGTGTGTTGTAGAGATGTGATATTTCTTTTTTTACCTCTGGACAGTATTACTAAAATTCATTTCTAAAAGAGCTCTATCTAATTGGCTTGAAATTAACTCCTTATAAATTAAGTATTCATAAATCTCAGAAATATAAGAGAAACTAACCCAAATGCTTTCCAAGTTTACGTGATCTAGGATTAATCTTTAGTAAATAAAAGCTAGTTTAAGGTTGTTGGTCTAATTAAAACAGGCATGTCTTGAAACCAGAACCAAGATGAACAGACAACCCACCAGCTGGGAGAGAATATTTGCAAAACATACATCTGACAAGGAGTTGATCTCCATAATATATAAAGAACTCACACAACTGAACAACAAAAAAACAAACAACCCGATCAAAAAACGGGCAGAGGAAATGAACAGACACTTCTCCAAAGAAGATATACAGATGGCCAACAGGCACATGAAAAGATGCTCAACATCACTAGTCATCAGGGAAATGCAAATCAAAACAACACTAAGATATCACCTCACGCCCGTTAGAAGGGCTATAATCACCAAGACAGAAAACAACAAATGTTGGAGGGGACGTGGAGAAACAGGAACCCTCATACACAGCTGGTGGGAATGCAAACTGGTGGAGCCTTTATGGAAAATGGTATGGAGATTCCTCAAAGAATTAAAAATAGAGATGCCCTATGATCTATAGGGCTATCCCACTACTGGGAATCTATACAGCGAACCTGAAATCAACAATCCAAAGAGGCTTATGCAGCCCTATGTTCATTGCAGCATTATTCACCATAGCCAAGAAGTGGAAGCAACCTAAGTGTCCCTCGACTGACGACTGGATCAAGAAAATGTGGTGTATATATACAATGGAATACTACTCAGCCATAAAAAAAAGACAAAATCGTCCCATTTGCAACAACATGGATGGGCCTGGAGCGTATTATGTTAAGTGAAATAAGCCAGAAAGAGAAAGACAAACACTGTATGATCTCACTCATATGTGGAATATAAACCGACACATGGACAGAGAAAACTGTATTGTGGTTACCAGGGGCAGTGGGGGTGGGGGTGGGGGTGGGGGGTGGGCACAAGGGGTGAAGGGAGTCATATATATGGTGATGGACAAACAAAAATGTACAACCCAAAATTTCACAATGTTAAAAACCATTAAAACATCAATTAAAAAAAAAAAAACAGGCATGTCTTTAGTTACCAATGGTGAATGTGATGCAGAGACACAAATTTCAACCTACCTGGGTTTATTAAGTTCATGTTATCTCTGTTATAAAATATGTCAGCAAAAAAAATAAAATAATAACAATAACTTAAGATGATGACTAACTGCTTTAATGCCACATGAAGTTTTGTGAGTAATCTAAACATAATTGCTGGGAACAAACGATTTAGGTAGATGAAAATTGGTTAAGAGTTTTTGGGTGCAATAATTATGTTTTATGGTATGTATACTTGAAAAATAGCTTCCAAAATCTTTTTGGCAACTTGAAACTTTAGAGTTTTGCTAAGCTAAATTAAATGATGGAATTTCATTGAATATCTGGATCATTTTCCAAACAAGATAAAATACTAAAACATTAATTACGGAACATAGGTTTACCTACTTTTGGCATTTTATTGCAAAGAAACTAAAGATAAATTTGGATCTGTTAATAACCATGTCTTGTGCCACATTGAAAGATTATAAATTTGCCAGTCCACAATTGCTTACTTCTTAGTTTTCACTAGGAGTTAAGGATTCTACGCGTTAAGAATTCTAATATATGTAACTAAAGCTACTAAAAACAAAAAGGGAAATATTTCTGGATGCAAGGAAAGTAGGATGTGTGTTTCAGTAGAAGAAGGTATGAGGAATAGAGATGTACTTTTGTTGAGGGAAAAGAGAATAATTTTGTCCTAAAGTGAAGCTGATGGTTTCAGAATAGGAAAGAGGAAAAACCCAACAAAGTCTGAATATAAAAAAAAAAGTGAAGGGCCGGCCCCATGGCTTAGTGGTTAAGTGCGCGCGCTCCGCTACTGGCGGCCCGGGTTAGGATCCCGGGCGCGCACCGACGCACCGTTTCTCCGGCCATGCTGAGGCCGCATCCCACATACAGCAACTAGAAGGATGTGCAACCTAGACGTACAACTATCTACTGGGGGGCTTTGGGGGAAAAAAAGGAGGAGGATTGGCAATAGTTGTTAGCTCAGAGCCGGTCATCCTCAGCAAAAAGAGGAGGATTAGCACAGATGTTAGCTCAGGGCTGATCTTCCTCACCAAAAAAAAAAAAGTGAAAAGGTTGATGAAAAAGAATCTCTAGAAAAAAAATTTAATATGTAGTCAAGCTGGCTAAGATTGGAACAATTTAATTGAGTGAATGAGTTTTAATAGCAAAAGTAAGCTGATGCAAAATTAAAATTTGGCTTTCTTTTCTGTTAAAAGGACAAGGTTTTCTTGGACTGTTAATCTGCTTTTGATAACAGATTGTGAAAGCTTCTTTACCTTTTAAGTAATATGCCTAGAAAACAGAGATTTTGTGTTTTATCAAAATAATTTCCTGTGTTGTTCTTATCAGGTCTTTACTTACTTAGGAAAACTGAGTCTTCTTAATATTAAAGTTTTGCTTACAACTATGTAACCTTTTGTATTCGCACTTGAAATCTTTTATTGTTACTTTGGTCAAATAGATATGTTATCACTTTCAATTCTAGTTACTATCTAAAAATGTATGTCACAAAAAATACCCAATTTCCTTGTCAATTGCATTATAATGAACCTTCATCTGATCCTTACCCATTGCTCTTTTTTTTTAAGTCTTCTGTCAGTTACAGACAGTTATTGTTTTACTCCAATGTTTTTACAAATGTTTCATCTTCAAAGAGATTCATGGAAAAGACTTTGACAAGTACTCTGCAATACAGGTTTTTGATAATTTTAAGATCATAACACTGAGCTGGGTAAGAATTTCTAAAACTCGCATGGAAAACTGATTGCTTTAATGTTTTCTTTTCCAGATGTGAAGCACCCCTTTTCTCCTCTCCTTTAAGCTATCCATAACTTACAGCAATTGGGGAAAGTGTATCTTTGCAACAAAGGTTGAAGCATTTATCTTTTTCTCCCTACCTGATCCCTCCAGAATTTGGAAACTCTTATGTATTCTTTTCATGACAATATAAAAATCTGCATAAACTCAATGAGTCTGTTCTCCTTATAGCAGGACACAATTGGAAATACTGGACACATTACCAAGGCTTTGACTAGAATGTCATATTTGAGAGAGATATATGTAGACTCAGATACGACAAGACAGCTTTAAGCAACCGCTTGGAAAAAATCAGCCTAGTACCTTGCTTACAAGTTTCCAGCAAAGCAATCTTAAAAAGAGCTTATACGGTCAGTCACTATTCTTGCTGCATTTATGTAAATAATCAGGCCAAGTTTCATACAAACAAATTAGTTTTACTGTGATAAAAATGGGGGTAACCATGGAGAGAGAAATAATGTTTGCACCTTTGTCGATATTAGCTTCTAGTCCTACTAATTGTCTTTAAGGTTTTGTTACACCCGCAAGCTGGACTGAATACCAAATTCTTCTAGTTCCTCAAATATCTCGCTATGATTCTCCAAATTAACGTTTCCAATTTTTAATGCCCTTACATCTCCTTGGAAGGGACTAGACCAGGTCCTCCTCACTAGCCAGATGGCTGCCAAACTTCAGAGACTCGAGGCTGGGGTACACATCTCACAGCTAAAGAAGGCTCCACCTGACCTCTGGTCCTGTACAAACGCGGGGACCTCTGAATCAAGTGGATGAGGAAGAGAAGTGGCCAACACCTGACACCTGAGGCAGACAGCTTTCCCAAGAGGACCAGACCAGGCCTGTACACCCTTTTCTCACTGTTGCCTCTCGCTTTATTTTCTCCTTCTCTTTCTTGGAAGGACAATACCCTTGTCGGCATTTCCCAATCTATTGTGAAAGGGAGAAACCTCTCCAACTGTTGGATTTGTCATCAGAAACCTTCATCTGTCCAAGATAGCAATGATTCCTTAGTTCGCCCTATAAGTAATTTTGCTGAAATTCCAAATGCCACTGTATGCCTAAATTGTTCTACAGGTCCCTTCTATAAAGTTAGGATACTAAGCCCACCCAACCTTGTTTCTTGCTTCAGTCTAATCCAACCCTGAGATGGGAAAATGAGAGCTCTCGAATATCTATATAAGAAACTCTGTGGAGCCATCAATGTAAACTGGGCCATTTGCAAACTTGTTGACATACCCATATATTTAGGCAACCTCTTGGTATGTAACAACACAATGTCTGAGCCTCGGTTAAATGTTGCTAACGCCTCCATGCCAGTGAGTGGGTCCACAGATACTGTCACTTATGTAGGAGCCTTACGTACACCTCCTGGCTACATCTTTGTACGTGGAGGTTTCGGTAATGTCCTTTATGCTTGAACAATTAATTGCCTTAACGGCTGGAGAAGACAAGCACAGTGTACCTCTGCTGTGTCCACTGTCCTACTCTATCTGCATAACCAAACAGAGGCCTCTCATTAGTCTGTCGCATTAATCCTCTATAACTGCCTTAAACGAGAACTTCCAGAAGGCATGCATGATTCTGGGTTTGCCTCCACGGAGAAAGCTTTCTTTCCGTGGATCAGAGTGAGTGCCAGTGAATACATAAAAATCTCTTCCTGACACTAGAAGAGTTGGCCAACTCCACAGCCAAAGCAGTTTCAGCTCAGCAATGATCACTTAGCTCATTGGCCAAGGTAGTCTTGGATAATCGTATAGCTCTTGATTACCTACTTGCTGAGCAAGGAGGTGTCTGTGCAGCGGTGAACACCTCCTGTTGCACGTGGATAAATGCCTCTGGGGAAGTAGAAACCCAATTACACAAGATTAGAGAGCAAGGACATTGGCTACAACCAATTTCACCTGACAATCCCCTATCTTTTGATTTGTTGAGCTGGGTACCTTCAGGTCTGGGCTCCTGGTTTAGAACCATCCTGCAAACCGGGCTTATAGTAATGCTCTTAATCTTACTCTGCACACTTATTGTAAAGTTCTGTACTTATTGCCTATCAAACCTTTGTAAAGATAACATACCGAATAACGTGATGCTAACCAAGCATGATTTCCAACGCTTACAACCTCGGAAAACTATAGACTTTAGGTAAGAAATGCCTGAGAGTTCTCCCTCCTAGCCCTCCTTATTACCCAAATGTAGCCTAAATGGTTTCCAGTCCATGCACTTTCCCTCCGAGGCAGGACCTGACAACCAGGAAAGGTCCTTCCTGGCACTGAGGGACAAAGGCTACCAGACTTAGAAGACCTGACTGTTTTTTGGGTTTTTTTGCTTTTGGTGAGGAAGATCAGCGTTGAGCTAACATCCATGCCAATCCTCCTCTTTTTGCTGAGGAAGACTGGCCCTGGGCTAACATGCGTGCCCATCTTCCTCTATTTTATATGGGAGGCCACCACAGCATGGCTTGACAAGCGGTGCGGCGGTCTGTGCCCAGGATCCAAACCTGCAAACCCTGGGCCGCCAAAGCAGAGCGCATGAACTTGTGCCACATCACTGGGCAGGCCCCAGAAGACCTGACTCTTGATCAGCTATGCTTTTGGAGAAAGATCTTCATCCAAAGGGAAAAACGTGAAACTAATAAGAGAAACCTCAACTAAATTGGAGTAGGGAAGGCCTGTTAGGGAGCTCTCACACCGTAACACACATTATCAATCACCGGAAACAGAAGAGCTGGACGCCTGCATCTCAGACAGGAAGGTGTTTCCCGCTTTCCTACCCGGCAGGAGCAAGGAAGATTTCTCTCCCCACCCAGCAACAGCCCAGCCAATGAGAGACTGTAGCAACCAACCAATGAGAAGACTTTACACTTTGGACTCCCAGGTTTCTCCAATGGACTCTTTGTTTATTACAGCCCCTCCCAACTCCCCCTTTTCCTCTATAATAGCAAGCCCCTTCTTTCATTTCTCTGGATTTGCCTCTAGTCTACCATGGCCTACATATCCCAGATTGCAGTTCTTTTGATTGTTCCTGAAGAAACTCATTTTGCAAGTAAAACAACTGGCCAAGAATATCTGCACACAACACCGGAATCCCCTCCCAGAGATACCCCAAGAGGACCCCCAACAGCTTCTTTGAGCAAGCCCCTCAGAGACACCCCAGACCTTCCAAGGATGCCTGCACACCACACCAGAATCCCTCCCCAGAGATCCCAGGCTCCAGAGAACCCCAACAAGTCTTGTGCTATACAGCAACCTCTCCACGGACCCTGAACAACCCCCAGTCCCGCACAGACCCCAAACTCTCAAAGAGCGCCCCACACACAGAGAAACCTGTAAATGACCCTGAGAAGACACACACCCTTCAAAGACCCTAAGTCCTTTACAGACACCCCAAGAAGCCCCTTCACCCCCCCCAAAAAAAAGCTCTAAAAAGACTCAAAGTGTCTTGGTAGTCCCCAGAAACCACTGGGTCTCTCCTGTGAACCCCTAGGGACCTACCAGAGTCCCTGAAGAGCCCCCAGAGGCCTCCCAGTTACCAAGGCCCCACAGAGACCCCCTAATCCCCACGACCTCCCGATTAGTCCCAGCTCTCTGGAACTCCTACCAGCTGCCCAAAGACCCCCAAGTTGTGCTCCAGTCCCCTGAGGTCTCCCAAGCAGTCTCAAGAACCTTGAAACCTACTCAGCTAATCTACCTCTAGAGACCCTCAAGCTGTCCCCAGCAGGTCCCCTCAGAGCCCCCCAACCCGCCAGTCTTTCAGGCCCCAGCCCCGCCCTCACCCAAGCCCCGCCCCATCTCTAAAACCTCTCCCCCAAGCCCTCAGAGTCCCCGACACCGCCCCTGCAGCCCCATTCTGTTCGCCCCCAGGGCGCGCAGTCCGCCCCCGGCCGGGCCGCGACCCAGGACAAGGCCCGGGCTGCACTCACAAGAGGTCCCGCCGCGCGGTCTTGCAGACAATGCGCAGGAAACGCCAGCCGCCGCCGCCGACGTACACGCCGAGCGCCGCCGCTGCGCTCCACGTCCACGGCAGCCCCAGCAGCCATAGCAGCACCAGCGAGGCCACGGAGACGGAGCCCGCACCCGGAGCCCGCATCCTGGGGAGACAGAGCGCTGAGGCCGCGGGCCGCTCGGCCCCGCCCCTCGGCGAGCTCCGCCCCCAGGCCCCGGCTCCGCCCCCTGGGCGAGCCCAGGCCGCCCGCTTCGAGCCAGACCCCGCCCCATGCCCGGGATTGGCCACGTTCTGGCCAGACTCCGCCTCGTCCCACGTTGGGCGCAGGCCTCCTTGCCCCTAGCCCGGCCCAGGCTTCTCTGCCAATCATTAATACAGGCCGCGCCCACGAAGTTCTTCCACCCCCGTCAGTCACTGTCACGCCCTGCCCAGTGCCTTGAACTAACTGCGAGATTCTGGACCCAAATTCCACCCTCAAGTCTTGGCTCCCAAGCCTTGTCCCCACCGCATACCTAGGCCCTTCGCAACCACTCGATCAGGCCCCGCCCCCATGCCACGACCTAGCCGCTGTCCTTGGTCCCAGTACCCACCCCCACTTCTGTCCCCAATCGTGTCCAGCCACAGTCCTGGGCTTTCGTCCAGGTCCCGCCTCTCCCCAATCCCCACCACACATTGGGCCCCGCCCATAAGCACACGCCCCGCCCCTCCAGCTCAAGCCCCGCCCCCAGTTCCGGGCCTAGCCTACATTCCCAGGCCCGGGTTCCACCCCTGGCCACCGGCCGCGCCCTCAGGCTTTGGCCCACTGTCCACCCCCGGGCCTCACTCCGGCCCACCTAGCGCCCTAGGCCCCGCCTCACCTGCCCTCCCAGGCCCGCCCCAAGGCTCTCTTCCGACCTCCCTGGCTCACAGCCCCTCAGGCGCGTAGCCGAAGCCTCCCTCCTTCGGAAGCCACGACCATAGAGAGGGCGCTCCGGCCAGAGAGGGAACGGCCAACGAGACCGGGGGCTAGAACGGCCCGGCGCAGCCAGCAGCTGTCTCCCTGGCAACCAAGCTCCTCCCCTCCACCGACCTCCAGCCGTGAGTTTAGGGAACGCGTGCGTCACGCAGCTCCTCGGAGTGGCTCCCGGGCGCTCCCAGCCCGAGCCCTAGATGGCATCCAGGATCCGTAGCCCGGGGAACCGGAAAATCTCAGTTCACACTCAGGGCCTGCCTGTACTGGATTTTTGCCCCAGCCCCAGCTTGTCCTAAATGCAAGCCCCAAAGCCTCTTCGGTCTTAAACACACATTGCAGGGACCCGGGGCGTCCTAAACTCACAGCTTAGGGGCCCCAGAAGGTTCTAATTCAAACCCCACCTCAATCTTAGAGACCTATTTAAAGGACCCAGCTAATTCCAAATCCATATCCCCAAATCTTGTCAGTTAAGTCTCAGTGTAACACCCAGGAGCCCAAAGAGGACAAAATCCACGCACCAGGTTCCCACCTTCCCATAGGAGGCTCCACGAGTCCTTTATTTGCACCCCAAAGTCCTAAATGCTCACTCAGAGGCCCGAAAGCCCTCCTCCAGATCAGGCGCGGGCCACTGCTGGCCTGGCTGCCCACCGCCCTGTTCCCTGGCTGACCTGGAGCCGCTCAGAGACCCTCAGTCTTGGCCGTTCCCTCGCGGGCTCCCAGAAGTTCAGGCAGGAGGCGGGCGAGGACAATGAGGACAAGACAGAGGACCCAAACCCAGCACGGCAGGTGGGCCTCGGGCACATCTGTTTCTCAGACTCCTGGGCCCTGCTCTGCCTGCGCTGTGCCCATGTGGACCTCTGCCTCGGATCCCTCCCTCCAAGCTCCCCCTCTTCTACCGCTACCCACCCCACCCGGCTGGGTAGCTGCCCTGCCTGGCCGACCTTGCCAGTACTCTCCTTGGGAGGCGGCCAGGGCCTGCCCCCAGCGCCGTTTGGAGGACAGGGTGGAGAAGGCGCTCACCCCTCCACGCTCCCATTGGTCCCTGTGGGCTGCCCAGGGTGGGTAGAATGGGAGCGAGGAGGCAGATCTGGAGGACAGGCCCCGAGCCAGCACTGGTCTGCTACTTTGTTGGCCAGGGGTCAGTGGACTCAGCAATGACCAGTAAGTACAGCGGCGTTCTTTTCCTGCCAGGTAGCACTATTGTGACCACCCCATTTTACAGGTACAGAAACCCGAGGGCTGGAGCTGTCACACTGGCTGGGGTTGAGATTCATTCACTCACAAACGTGGGCTAAGTGCTTGCTCTCCCTACCCCCTCCCCTTCTTCCCTCAATTTCTCCTCCCCCTCCTCCTTTTTACCTTGATTCCCTTCTTCCCTAGCCTTCCTCCCTCTCTCCTCATCCCATCCCCTTCCCCTTTTCATGTTTCTCCCACCCCTCCCCCTTTCAACCCCCACCCACTCTGTCCCCTCCTCCCCTCCCTGCACCGTCTGTCTTCCCCACCCCTCCACTCCCCTCACCTGCCCTCCCCCTGCCCTCCTCCTCCCCTCTTCCTCTTTCCTCCTCTCCTCCCCGTCTCCCTGTCTCCTCCTCCTTCCTTCTCCTCCCCTCCATCTTACCAAGTCTGCTGACCCCTGACTAAGCAGCGCCTGTGACAATCTTCTACCTCTCCCCACAGTCAGTCCACAGTCCTGCCATCCAAAAGGCTCTGGAAACCCAACTTTT
This sequence comes from Diceros bicornis minor, assembly GCF_020826845.1. Classification (NCBI taxonomy): domain Eukaryota; kingdom Metazoa; phylum Chordata; class Mammalia; order Perissodactyla; family Rhinocerotidae; genus Diceros; species Diceros bicornis. Next base: position 5,376,705 of record NC_080759.1, on the reverse strand, counting down.
TCTTAAGATGGTGCCAGAACTCCAGTAGAGGGATGCCCTCCCCCTGCGCTGACCCAGGCTGTTCTCAGTGCTCAATTGTCCCTTGTATGTCTATTTATCCCTCATTTTTCCCTTTGCTTCTGCCCTCAGTTACCTTCCCAAGATACAAAAAATTCCCAATTCCAAAACACAACTGCCCAGGGATTCCAGATGAGCGATTAAGGAACAGTTCTATCCCCATTTCACAGAAGGGGAAACTGAGGCCTGGACAGGGGGGCAAAACAGGCTCTGCCCCTCTCCAGCTGATGGCCTTGCACCTGTCACCTCTCCCCTCTTCACCTTGGGGAACCTGCCTCCCTAAGCACTGTGCCTCAAATATTTGTTGATTGCTCACTGCACGGGCTTCTCATATGGAGAATGAATTGGCCAGGCACATAGTAGGTGTTGGGGCACAGCCTGATGTGACCACAAGGACCTGCAGGCCACAGCAAAGGGAGTTGTTGGAACTTTCCAGAAGGAGAGAAATGAAACATACATTAAAAATAAAATACCAAAAGATTGTATGGTGGGGATTTCACTAAAGTAGAATATGAACAGTAGAATGAGTAGAATATATTCACTAAAGTAGAATATAGAATATGAACAGTTTCTCTCTGCCAAATTCAAGTGCCCGCCCCAATAAAGATACTAGTTTCTTGTGGCTGCACTAACAAAATACCACTGTAGTGTAAGCCCCAACAGTTGTTATTGTTTTCTTTTTTGTAATGCAAGTGCCAACTGCAGCTTTGATCGCGGAGGCATGCACTTCCAAGAGGCCTCGCTTCAAGGACGGGCTATCTTGAACAAGCACACTGCCAGCCCCGCGACAAGATAAAGAGCTGGGCCACCTCCCCACGGAAGCGCCTTTGTTTTAGAGGTCTTGGTTGATTTCAATAGTAACCATTTGGGCCACTGGGTTTTTTGTTTTTGTTTTTTTCTTTTTTCTCTTTCCGCACTTTAAATTCCCACTCTTATGTTTTACTTAAGTTTTAAATTCCCCAATAAAGAGTGAGCCTGTGAAACCCTAGGCCCCCACCCCCATCCCAATAAAAGCAGAACCCCAGGACATGTGCATGCCCTCTCCACCTTACCCCCGCCTCTGCCCCTAGACCTCACTGTGTGGCCCTGATACCAGCTCAAGACAAGGTTGACATGAGGGAAGCCATATTGTGGAAAAGAAACCCTATTGTAACTTTCAATGACCTCTGACTAACTAACCAGACATGCTCTGTGGATTTTGTGGCCCTTCCCAGCTACTATAAGTCGATAACTTTGTTCTCTTGAGTTCCTTAGGAATGTGATAACCCCTGGGCAGAGAGCCTATGCTGACAGCCATCATCAATGATGTCAATGCAAATAATCCATAACCAATCTATAAATCAAAATTGGGGAGAGTTTATTATCAGCCAAATTTGAGGACCATATAGCCCAGGGCCTTCCTTCCCCAAGGAAGGAAGGGCACCAAAGAAGTGGGGTGTACAGAGTGGTTATATACCGTCAAAGAGCATGTATCACTTATGATTGGAATGTCCCTTTTACAACAGTCACGAGATTGTCTAGCCTGCCTAGCCGGCACAGTGACTCACACAATCGCTGTGGTGAACACAGCAGGTAGCAGGTCTGTGGTCTCCAGCTGGGTGGTCACAGCAGGTCAGCAATCAATCCCTAGCCTAGAGAGAGAGATGCTTATCCTTAAGGAAATGCTGTTGTGGGGGAAGTTACTTTATCTTAAGGGCATTTGTTCTTGTCTTTGTGACATAGTAAATGCTTAAAGCAGATGTACAACGCATGCTCAAAGGCCACATCTGGCCCTTTTGGAAAAACAAGGTCAGGCTGAATTAGTTTTACACCAAATGGCTTCCTCATATGCTCCAATATATCCTATTGCTCGCCATTTATTTATCAATGACGACTGAGAGGTCAGGGTAGAGGGCGCTGCTCCAGTCTCTGATGCGTAGCCACTAAAACAAAAGACTGCCCGGAACTGAGACCAGATGTCTGCCTCCACCAAGAGACCAGATGGGTGCCCCCACCAGGAGACCAGCCCCCAATATAACTGGCCTGTAGTGTTTGTCCTGTAAGATGGTTCTTTTGGACATGAGTTGGCCATCTTCCCCTTGCTAGCAAGCTGTAATAAAGCCCTTTCTCTCCTACCTCCTTGCCTCTGGACTATTGGCATGTCTTGCAGTGGGCAGAACACCCCCCACCTGCGCTTGGGCAGTAACAGCCCCATGGGTGCTGTGTAATTTCCAGATCTTGTGAGTAATAAACCTTTATTTTTTCAAAGTTTCCTAATTTATTGCTGAAGGGTGTCTTGCAATCATAATAACCCTAAGGGCCATCCAACCATCACATTGGTTATTGATAGGCTGAGACCAGCATAAAACAACCGCAAACCAGGTGGCTTAAAACTACAGAAATTTGGGGCCGGCCTGGTGGCGCAAGCGGTTAAGTGTGCACGCGCGCTCCGCTGTGGTGGCCCAGGGTTCGCCAGTTCGGATCCCGGGTGCACACCGACGCACTGTTTGGCAGTCCATGCTGTGGCGGCGTCTCATATAAAGTGGAGGACGAAGGGCATGGATGTTAGCCCAGGGCCAGTCTTCCTCAACAAAAAGAGGAGGATTGGCAGATGTTAGCTCAGGGCTGATCTCCTCACAAAAAAAAAAAAAAAAACTACAGAAATTTCTTCTCTCACCGTTCTGGAGGCCGGAAATCCAAAATCAAGGTGTCAGCAGCCGCACCCCCTCTGGAGGCTCTAGGGGAGGAGCCTTCCTGGCCGCCTCCAGGTTCTGGGGGCTCTGTCGCCTGTGGCTGCATGACTCCAATCTCTGCCTTCCTCTTCACACGGCTTTCTTCTGCGTGTCTGTCTCTTCTTCTCTTCTGTCTCTCATAACACCACGTCATTGGATTTAGGACCTACCTAGATAATCCAGGATGATCTTGTCTTGAGAACGTTAACTTAATTATATCTGCCAAGACCCTTTTTCCAAATAAGGTCACAGTCACAGGTTCTGAGGGTTAGGACTTGGACATATCTCGTTTCGGGCCACCATTCAACCCACTACAACAGGATACAGGATTAAAGCAGTGGTTCTCAACTGCCCCCTGGGGACACTTGGCAATGTCAACTTAAGAAGCAAATTTGCAGGGCTGGCCCTGTGGCACAGTGGTTAAGTTCAGCATGCTGCTCTTCAGCTGCCCAGGTTGGCAGGTTTGGATCCCAGGCACACACCTACACCACTTGTCAGCCATGCTGTGGCAGAGACCCACATATAAAATAGAGGATGACTAGCACAGATGTTAGCTCAGAGTGAATTTTCCTCAGGAAAAAAAAAAAGCAAATTTGCCTGTTGTTTTATTTCAAAACGAGTCTATTTAGGAACAGCTGAAAGAATTACAATTCAGGATGTGCATGCTATGGGAAAACCATACACAATCTGGAAAGACAGGAGGGAGCTGCCTTTATAGAGGAAAAGGGGGAGTAGGGCGGGGCTGTTCTAAAGGAAAATCCATTGGGGGAAAGTGACAGTTCAGGGTGGCAATGGCTTCTCCTTGGCTGAGCTGTGGTGTTTCTCATTGGCTGAGCTGTGGCATTTCTCATTGGCTGAGCTGTGGTGTTTCTCATTGGCTGAGATGTGGCATTTCTCATTGGCTGAGCTGTGGTATTTCTCATTGGCTGAGCTGTGGCATTTCTCATTGGCTGAGCTGTGGCATTTCTCATTGGCTGAGCTGCGGCATTTCTCATTGGCTGAGCTGTGATGTTTCCCATTGGCTGGGCTGTTGCTGAGTGGGGAGAGAAATCTTCCTACAGTGGTAAAGTAGTTTTACTTCCTGCTCAAGATGGAAGCTTTCTCTCTTCCTGTTTGGTGTAATTGATGGTGTGTGATGGTGGTGACAGCGCCCCCTACAGGCCTTCCCGGCTCCAATTTAATTAAGATTTCTTCTACTAATTTCCAGAGCAACATCTGGAGACATTTTTAATCGTCACAACTGGGGGAAGGGGAGGTGCTACCGGCATCTAGTGGGTCAAGGCCAGGGATGTGGCTAAACATCCTCCAATGCACAGAACAAACAATGATCTGGGCCCTAACAGCAGAGGTTCTGCAGTTTTGGAATGCTGGGATAAATGAAAGCCCCAGTCAAGTTAGAATTGGCTCTGCAGTCCAACACACGTCATTCGCTGGGTGACTCCGCCACAAAATCAACTTCTCCAAGGTTCTGTGTTTCACCTGTAAAATGGAATAAATTGCACAGACCTTGTAGAGCTGTTCTGAAAACAGGAGCTCAGCACCTCATAAACATCATAGAAGAATTTTCCATTGTTAAGACTGTGGAAATTAATAAAAGAACCTTAAGTAAACTGGGTCAGGACAGCCTGTAGGGGGCACTCTCACCCCCATCACACATCATCAATCACAAACAGGAAGAGATGGATGTCTGCATCTCCCACAGGAAGTAAAACTACTTTACTACTGAAGAAAGATTTCTCTCCCCACCTGGTGACAGCCCAGCCAATGAGAAATGCCACAGCTCAGCCAATGAGAAACGCTGCAGCTCAGCCAATGAGAAATGCCGCAGCCCAGCCAATGAGAAATGCCACAGCTCAGCCAATGAGAAACACTGCAGCCCAGCCAATGAGCAGCCATTGCTGGCCTGAACTGTCACTTTCTCCCAATGGACTTTCCTTTAGAACAGCCCCGCCCTACTCCCCCTTTTTCCCTATAAACGCAACTCCCTCCTTTCTTTCAGAATTTGCCTATGGTTTGCTATAGCATGTGTATCCCGTGTTGCAATTCTTTTGACTATCCCAAAATAAACATGTTTTGAGGTTTTCCAAGTTAACAAGATCATTTTGCTCTCAGTAGTTTCCTGAATTTTCAGCACGCCGGGACTTCCCAGCATTGTGGCAGACTGAGGAAAACCAGACCAGGAAATTATTTCTAAATGGAGTGAAAAAGGGACGTACCAAGACAGGGCACATTCACAAAGCCCTGACAATCTGAATTAAACTCTTGAGAATGAGGATTTTGTGGTTTCCTTTTTTATTCTTTAAAGCCAGTACTAAGTCTATTTCAGAGTCTCTCATGTTTTCCTAGGCCCAGAAGCATCCTCTAGACCTGGTGTTCTGATTGGGTGTTGCTGCATAGCAGATCACCCACACTGAGTGGCTTCAGACGACAGGGATTGATGGCTTCTCAGGACCCCATGGGTCGCCTGGGCAGTCCCTCTGTTGGTCTCACCTGGCTCGGTCACTCTGCTGCATTCTGCTGGTGGCTGGGCTGACCCTCACACATGTGGCAGTTGATGCTGGCTGGTGGCTGGGCCTCTAGTTCTCCTCCATGTGGCCTCTCACCCAAGCTGGCAGGCCAAACCCAGCTCACCACGAACTAAGAATGGTTTTTACATTTTTGAATGGTTGAAAAAAATTGAAAGACTAACATTTGGTGATGCAAAAATTCTATGAAATTCACATTTTAGCGTCTGTAAGTAGAGTTTTATGGAACCCAGATGCATAAATTCATTTACATATTGTCTAGAGCTGCTTTTGCAAGATAGTGGCAGAGTTCGAAGTTGCAACAGAGACTGTATAGCCCACAAAGCCAAAAATATTGACTCCCTGGTCCTTTATGGAAAAGGTTTGCCAAGCCCTGCCTAGATTGGCTTCCTTACATGGGGCATCTGCTGGTGGCATTCCAAGAAAGAGCGAGTGGGAGGTGGGAGATAAGGCTTATCTTCGAAACTCACACCTTCTGCCACAGTCTCTTGGTCAGAGCACGTCCGGAAGCCAGCCTGGATTCAATGACAGGGGAGCTAGTTTCCACCTCCTGTTGTGAGGCAGCTGCAAAATACTGTGGGCATGATTTTCAACCCTGCACACCAGGGGATCTTAAGGTGGGCTGTCCAGACAGAATGCAGGAACGTGCAGAATAAAAATACATGTTTACTTTCATTAACTTCTAACCAAAATTTAGCATGTTTTCTCACGTCCTGTCAAAGCAGGTATAGGCTGGCCCTGTGACTTTGTCACCTGCTGAAATCAAAGATAATTTCGTCTCACATCCTCGTCATTGCAGGCAGACCACTCGAAATATTATTCCTCCTCATCTCAACTTAGAAATCACGGTAATTACTAGAGCCCACGTGAATCAGGATGACTTAACGCACTCATGAAGAAGCACGTAGAGTTTCACGTCACAATTTAATAAAATACTTTCACACCTATATGTCAGTATGACTGGTTTCCTTTGCAATCCTGTGTGTTTTTTCAAGTTTTTGATTTTGTTTTCTTTTTAAAGCTTCAGTGCAAGGTTGTGTGTCCTAGTTGTTAGTTTTGGTTCTCTGTGTGAGCCACCGCCACAGAATGACAACTGAAAGACAGGTGTGTGGTTCCACAACCTGGAAGCGAACCGGGCCAGGCAGTGAGAGTGCCAGATCTTAACCACTAGGCCACCAGGGCTGGCTCCTGTGCATTTTTTAAAATGCAATTGTTCGCAGCTCTCTCCTGAGAAGGAGGGCTGTCCTGCCCTCGGAGGCAGCGCAGAATCAGGTCACGGTTTAGGCAGATTAGTGAGGTCCTAACTGGCCTCCTAAGAGTCCTAATCCCGGGACAGCAGCCAACAGCAGCCCAGGGCCACACAAGGACCCCCCACCCTGTCCCTAGCCCCAGCCAGGGCTGCCATGGCCTCCCTGTTCTCTGGCCGCGTGCTGATTCGCAACAACGGCGCCCAGGATGAGCTAGACACAGAGGTTGAGCTCAGCCGCTGGCTGGAGAACCGGCTGGTGCTGCTGTTCTTTGGCGCCGGCTCGTGCCCACGGTGCCAGGCCTTCGCACCGGTCCTCAGGGACTTCTTCGTGCGGCTCACGGATGAGTTCTACGTGCTACAGGCGGCCCAGCTGGCCCTGGTGTACGTGTCCCAGGACCCCACGGAGGAGCAGCAGGACCTGTTCCTCAGGGACATGCCCAAGAAGTGGCTCTTCCTGCCCTTCAAGGATGACCTGAGGAGGTGAGGTGAGGTGGGAGGGGAGGTCAGGGAGGGCTTCCTGGAAGAGAGGCTGTTTCTGCTGAAAGTGAAGTGTTTGCTTATTGATGCATCTGTTCCATCTGGAGTTGATAAGCATCCCCTGTGTGCCAGCCACATGCTGAGAACTAGGGGGCACAGGGTGGGGGGGGGGCACATGCCCGTTTCCATCCAGCCCCCAGGGAGCTTACAATTTAGCAGGGGAGACAGACAGGAAACAAAGACTCAAGAAATATCTAATAACAAACTGCAGTAGTGTTCAGGAGGACAGATGGAGGGCACCTCATGGAAATAGAATGGGGAGACCTTGCTGAGATTTGGGGGCCAGGGGATGCTTCTCTGAGAAAGTGGCTTTAAAGAGAGACCCCCAAGGACAAGGAGGATAGGAGGGTGAAGAGTGAGGAAAGGGAAAGGTGTCCAGGCGGAGGGCGCAGCTCAGACACAGGCTCGGAGGCCGTCAGAGAAAGAACAGCCAATCAAGGGGACTGTAAGTGACCCCAGTGTGAGAGCTCAGCGGGCACCACAGGAGCCACGCCCCAGATGCCACCTCACTGGTGGACGTGGCCTCAGAGCAGCTAGGGCCACGGAGGGCCCTGGAGCTGAGGGCCAGGCGGCTGGAGCCAAGCTTTCCTAGGTGCTGCCCAACAAAGTGTCCTAGATTGTGGCTATTTTAGAACTTCCTCTTGTCCATAGTAAGGATTTCATTCCTTTTTTTTTTTGTTTGTTCTTTGTGAGGAAGATCAGCCCTGAGCTAACATCCATGCCAATCCTCCTCTTTTTGCTGAGGAAGACCGGCTCTGAGCTAACATCTATTGCCAATCCTCCTCCTTTTTTTTCCCCAAAGCTCCAGTAGATAGTTGTATGTCATAGCTGCACATCCTTCTAGTTGCTGTATGTGGGACATGGCCTCAGCATGGCCGGAGAAGCGGTGCGTCGTTGCGCGCCCAGGATCTGAACCCGGGCCGCCAGCAGCGGAGTGCGCGCACTTAACCGCTACGCCACGCGCCAGCCGACTTTCATTCCTCTTAAACCCGAACTTTTTATTATGAAAAATTTCACAGATACCAAAACGTTGGAGAAAGCATACAGTGAAACCGACGGCAGGTATTAACATCTTGCCATGTCGGCTTCATCTACACACGGGGGGAGTTTGCACTGACCATTTGCAAGTGAGTTGCAGGGGCTGGCCCCGTGGTTTAGCAGTTAAGTGAGCGTGCTCCACTGCTGGCGGCCCGGGTTCGGATCCCTGGGGCGCACAACGATGCACTGCTTGTCCGGGCATGCTGAGACCGCGTCCCACATACAGCAACTAGAAGGATGTGCAGCTATGACATACAACTATCTACTGGGGCTTTGGGGAAAAAAGGAAGAGGATTGGCAATAGATGTTAGCTCAGAGCTGGTCTTCCTCAGCAAAAAGAGGAGGATTAGCACGGATGTTAGCTCAGGGCTGATCTTCCTCACAAAAAAAAAAGAAAGAAAGAAAGAAAAGAAAGTGAGTTGCAGCCTTCATGACGTTTTACCAATTTCATTAAATTTTGCTACACGACGAGGTGGGAGTCTCTGGCCTGGAGACCTTCCTCCTCACCCAGCATCATCGAGTCTGGGTGCACGCTTGCCCCCACGGCTCGGCACTCTCAGCTGACGGTCTCCCCCCAGACTGGCGACATTGCCCTCCCTGGGGAGAAGCGCAAGCGCGGGGATGTCGCAGCCCAATGCTGCCTTGGTCTGAGGCAGGGTCATCCCGACAGAACATTCTCCCAGGCTGGCATCTGCACAGACAGGGAGCGAGTCCCGCCCACACACGGCGCTGCCGGAGAAGACACAGAAGGCCCAGCTACACCGGTGTCACAGCAGCAGCGAGTCGTTTTCTAGTATAAGTGTGTCCCCGCAGTGCACGTATGTCCTGTATTTCCATTTGCTCAGTCTGGCCACCTACTCTCGTGGGATTTTGCAAGTACCGTGTGTTCTGTGTGTGGAGGCCCGGAGAAGGGGCCCCAAGAACCCAGTGGGTGGAAATGACCAACTCTGGGCGATGTGGCCAGTCTGACTGCCCCCTTTACTCCACGATGACTGAGCAGGTTCCGGCCTAGATGCGAGGTTTGGTCTGAGGTCTCCTGGGGCTGTGGATGGCTTCTCACTGGCTTCCCCTCACACTGAGGACAAAATCCCAGCTCCTCACCATGACCCTGCAAGGCCTGTGGATTGAGATTCCCTCCCGCCTCCAGGCCTCGGCACGGGCTGTGCCCTCTTCCTGGGCCACCCTTCCCCCAGTTTTCCCCTCCTCATCCTGCAGATCTCAGCTCAAAGGTCGCCCCCTCAGGGAGGCGCCTCCCTGCCCATGAGTCCCTCACCCAGCTTAATGTTTCTTTTTTGTGTGTGTGTGAAGACGACCAGCCCTGAGCTATCATCTGCTGCCAATGCTCCTCTTTTTGCTGAGGAAGATTGGCCCTGGGCTAACATTAGTGCTCATCTTCCTCTACCTTATATGGGACGCCCCACAGCATGGCCTGATAAGCCGTGCGTCAGTCCGCGCCTGGATCCCAGCCGAGCCTGAGAACCTGTGAATCCCCGGCTGGCGAGAGGGAGCATGCGCTCTTGACCACTATGCGACCGAGCCGGCCCCCTTAATGTTTCTTCATGGCATTTCTCAGGAGTCACTCATTCATCCCACACACGTCCCCTGAGCACCTACTGTGTGCCCGCACTGTTGCAGGCACTGGGGACACCAATGAACAGAGAGAGAAATCCGTGCCTAGTGGGGCTACATTCTACTGTGGGAGAGGACGATAAACAGGAGACATAAATAAACTATGCAGTGTGTTTGATGCTGAGAGGAGCTGCAAGCAGAGGGAAGGCGAGGCGTTGCCATTTGAGGTTGGGTGTTTGCAGCATACAGGGGCTTAACCCGCAGATGTCTGGGGAGAGTGCTCCAGGCGGAGGGCACGGCCAGTGCAAAGGCCCTGAGGTGGGAGCGTGGCCGGGATGTCAGAGGCACAGCGCGGAGGCCAGTGGGGCCGGCCTGTCCTGGTCCCCGGGCGTCCCCAGCGCTCAGTCAGTCCCGGGAGGAGGGATGTGGGGCTCCCCGGCTCGGGGTCACGGGTCCGGCGGTCCGGCCGGACTGACGCGCCCGCCCCGCAGGGACCTCGGGCGCCGGTTCTCCGTGGAGCGACTGCCGGCGGTCGTGGTGCTCACGCCGGGCGGGGACGTGCTGACGCGCGACGCGGCCGAGGAGATCGGGCGCCGGGGCCCCGCCTGCTTCGCCAGCTGGCGGGAGGCGGCCGACGTGCTGGACCGCAGCTTCCTGCAGCCCGAGGGCCTGGACGACCCCGCGCCGCGCAGCCTCACCGAGCCGCTGCGCCGCCGCAAGTACCGCGTGGACCGGGCGGCGCGGGGCGCACGCGGCCGCGGGGGAGGCGGCGGGGCGGGGGCGCCGTTCTGACCCCCGGGGGCCCCCAGGAGGAGGACGGGGCCGGGGCGCGGAGGCTGCTCTGACCTCCTGGTGGGAGAGGACAGACGGACGGAGGGCGTGTCTATGGTGACCTGCGCACTCAACGCTCAGTGGTGGGCGGGCCCGGGGGCTGCTCTGAGCCCCGCGAGCTGGAAGGCTGGCGGGCAGGGGGGAACCCCTGACGAGCCATACGCTGGGGGGGGCGGGGGGGCGAGGGGAGGGGGCAGTTCTGAGTTGGGGCCAGAAGGAGGGGAGGACCCAGCGCAAGGCCGGAGCGCGGGGCAGGGGCTGCCTCTGCTCTGAGCCCACTACCAGGAGCAGGTGCGGCGGAGGCGCCGTCCTGAGCCCCCCGGATGGGGAGCAACGGCCGAGAGGTGGGGAGAGGGACGGTCTTTCTGAGGCCCACCCCCCAGGAGGGGCCGGGGTCCGTGATGAGATCCCAGAGAGAAGCAGGGCGGGACCTGGGGGACCTGTTCTGAGCCCCGCAGGTGGACGGTGGGCCTAGGGCGAGGCGGCTGGCGGAGGCCCCCGCATGAGACCTCCCCAGGAGGGCACGGGTCTGGGCCCCGTCCTGGTCCTCCAGTCGCGCGTCCGAGCCTTCCGGGCGGGGCGGTGAAGTTAGGGAGAGCTTTTCGAGGGTCTCTAGAAATATTTTGAAGACCTGGGGGAGGTGGGGTGGTTAATAGCTCCAAAATGGGAAAATGCAGACTAAAATCAAATAATCATGCTGAGGACGCTCAGCCCATCGTACATGAAATGAGTTGCCCGCATATTTCATACGCAAAATTACAACAATCCTGTAACAGCAGATTTACAGTTTACACGGGATGCATTTCAATCTTCGGTGCCATGTGTGCTGGGGTCCCGGACCGCCAGCGAGGCCCAAGGTCTCCCTGTCCCTGGTGAACCCCGAATATTCCCGGGGGACACAGCAAACTATAGAAATCAAAAACTTCATTCCAGAGCCACTTCCCAGCTGTGTGACAGTAGGACAGTCACCTCCCCTGTCTAAGCCTCCCGTCTTTCCTCTGGAAAATGACAATAAAGGCCAGGTCCTACGGGGCAGGTCCGCCAAGAAGCAGAGCTGGAGGTCGCTCCGCGCGCCAACTTCTTCGCGTTGCCTCTGGCGCCCCCTGGCGGCGGTATGGGGAGGCGCGTCCTGGGGTGGGGCCAAGCATGCAAATGAGATGTAAACCACTCCTCCTGCACACAAGTCTCCGGAAAGGCGTTCTAGGAGGCGGTGAGTCTCCGGCCTGGGATGCTGTAGAGGCCGGAGGACTGGACAAGCGCCTCGTTTCATGCTCACCCCTACCCTCGATCGGCAGGTGAAGAAATTGAGGCTCAGGTGGGTGATGCCACCTGCTTCAGGTTCCAGGCACAGCTTTCTCTTTGTGAACCTCAGTGAGGCCCATCTGTGAAATGGGTGCGTCCGACTCTGCCATAACGGCTCTTTGCTCTTCCCACCGCACCGGGAAGAGCAAAGCCTAGCAGCGAGGGACGGGGTGCCCGCGGGGCGGCGGTCCAGGAGGGCCTGGCGGAGGAGGCGGCGTTTCTGCAAAGCTTTGAGAGAAGCTGGGCGACGGGGAAGCACAGCCGATTGCAAGGTCCGCAGGTAGAGACCAAATATCAAAATGAATTGTTTAAAAATTCGTTCTTCTTCTTTTTTTAAGCAATCAAACAGGTGCTTAGGGCAGCGGGCGGGAGTGGAGGCACGTTAATGAGTCTAGGGACCTGGGGGCCCGCGGGGTGCCCGGAGAGAGGAGGAAAGACCTTGTTCCCAGCGTTCGCGGAGCTTCCTCGTCCCTGCCGCGACCGGCAGCCCGAGCCCCCTGTGGCCCCCTGCCTTTCAGACACCCGCACGGCCCCGCCCCCTTCGGGACCCCGGATGCCCCCCGAACCTCCGACTCCTGGACTGGCCCGGGCCGCAGCCCCAGCATGGCGCGATCGCCCGGCGGCCGCGTGCTGGCCGCGCTGGTCCTGCTGGGCGCGCAGCTGCTGTTCCCCGCAGGCGGGACGCGCGCCCACGGGCCGGGCGCTCGCCACGCTCGCCCTGCTGCTGGGCCTCGCCTGCCTGCTGCTCGCCGCGCTCTGCGGCCACCTGGGCGCCGAGCTGGCGCGGGGGCCCGGCCCCGGCAGGTGGGAGGACCGGCCGCCGCCGGCTGGGGCCGGGCGAGACTGGGCGACCCGCTGCCCCGCTCGGGCTGCAGGCCGGGGGAGACCTTCCTTACCTCCCTCCGGGCATGTTTCCCTCCCTCTCTTCCTCCTTCCCTCCGTTCATCCGTCGCTCCCTCTGTCTTCTCTCTGTCCGCCCTATATTTGTTGAAATTTTACAGCAGGTACGACTACTGCTTCGACCCCATTTTACAGATGTGGAAACTGAGGCTCAGAGAGGGCCGAGCCAGCTAGCCCCGGTGTTGAGAGGCTCGTCATTTACGGAACCCTGAGTCCTACGTGCCTCGCGCTCTGCGCGGATGAGCTGAGTGAAGGCCGGCAGCCCCAGGCGGCCGTGCTGCTGTCTCCCTTCCTAACTGCGTCTCAGGCGGAGGAGGCTGCTCTCTTCAGGCTACCTGGCTTGGAAGGGGGTGGGCCGGATTTGAACTTGAATCCAGTAGAGCAGACCCTGTACGCAGGCTCAGGGTGGGGTTCCTTCATGAGACACTGGAGCTCGGGGACGTGGGTGCCACAGAGGCATCTATCGGGGCAGTGAATGTGGAGTGAGAAACCTTCCTTGAGCCAAGGACTCGGCTGGCCCACGTCCCAGTGTTTCCTTCCAGGATGCTGGGGGAGGGGAGCCAGGATCCTGGTCCAAGATTTCATTGATTTGAGCAAATAGGACCTTCCACCATTGTGCACCCTCCACCCCATAGTTCGAGGTGTGCTGAAATGCCTGGACATTGGAAGACACAGCAAGAACCAGGCAGACCTAGACCCGCCCTCTTGGGGTCACAGACAATAAAGAAACAAAACAGATCAATGTCATCAAATGGTGACGAATGCTGGGAAGGAAAGAAAATGGGCTGATGTGGTGGAGGAGGACAGGGTATAGGGGTGAGATGGAGCCATCAGGGGAGCCTGAGCTGAGACTTGAAGGAGGGAAGGAGGCAAAAGATCTGGGGGACTATCTGGCAGAGGGAACAGCATGTGCAAAGGCCATGGGACAGGAATGAGCTTAGAGTGTTAGAGGCAGACAGAGGTGATTGGTGTGGCTGGAGGAGGAGATAAGGGCAGGAAGGGGGAGGAACTGGACGATGTAGGGCTTCCTGTGCCGTGGGGAAGACTTGGGCTTTTACTCTGCCTAAGAGAGCTGTGAGCAGAAGGGCTGTGATCTGACAGGTTTGGAATAACTCCCTCTGGCCACTGTGCAGAAAAGGGGCCAGGAGGGGAGGTGGCAGGGAGACCAGGAGGAAGGCCACTTCCATTGTGCTGGTGGGAGGTGAGTGAGGATGGAAGCTCTCAGCCTCTGTGCCTGATCTCACGAGACTGGAGGAGGGAGGGAGTGCACACAGCTGAGGCACATAGCATGATGCCAGGTCAAAACCAAGTCCTCTGTCGGTGTCAGCCCCCGGGAATCTCTGTTTCTGTCATCACTGGTAGCAAGTTAGTCTCAGCTTCCTCATCTCCCAAATAAGCTTATGGTCTGTAAAATAATGGAAGTCATGTGTCTAGCAAGTGTCCATACATAACAGCTGCTTCGTGAGTGCTGGATGTTTGAATGGACTGATGTATATGGATGGGTTGTGAGGGAGGGGGATAGATGGTGGATGGATGGGATGGGTGGTGACTGAGGGATGGATTGATGGACAGATGAATGGTTGGTTGGATCTTCTGGGAGATGGATGATGGATGGATGGGTGGGTGGGGAACGGATGGAGGCATGGATAGTTGGATTGTTGAATGGTGAATGGGAGATAGATGACGGATGGTTGGGTGGGTAGAGAACGGATGGATGGATAGATGGATGGGTGGATGGATGATGACTGGCAAATGGATGGATGGATAGATGAATGGATAGATGGTGGCTGTTGAAATAAATGGATGGATGGATTAATAAGGCATGGTTAAATGGATGGATGGCTCTGTGGTTGAAAAGTTGATGGGGATGGATGGGTGGTAAATCGTGGTGGACATTTACCTGGAAAGATGGATGAGTGGGTGGATGCGTGAAGAGGTGGATGGATGGATGGATGGTTGGGTCCTCACATAGATCTCAGATGCCCCAAAGCTGGGCCTCCCTCCCTCCCTTTCCTCCCTGGCCTTCCCCCACCAGCTTCACCTGCTGAGCGCTTTTTCCTTCCTGGCCCCGCCCACACCCAGGTCTGACTGGTTTCTCTATGACTGCTGCCTCCTCAGACACAAGGCCCTTGGCCTCTTCTGCTGTGGGGTCTCCGTCCACTTAGCAGGTGTGTGCTGGGGGATAGAACGTGGGGTGTAGGGCCCTGGGTTTGGGTGAGGGATAATGGCCCCATAACAGGAGTTATGACTCCCTAACAGGAGTCAGCCTGCCTGTGTTCAACTCTCAGCTCTGGCGCTCCTTGCTGTGGGGCCTTGTGCACATTCCCTCGGTGCCTCAGTTTCTTCATCGGTACAGTGGGGGTGATAACTGTCCTGCCTCGGAGAAGTCCTGAGGGGTTCTGAGTTAATCCCCGTCAAGGCCCATGGATGGCATCTGACCCCATGGGGGCTTCCACAGATGGTGGTTGTCTTCAAAACACTTCCGGTTCATCAGCTTTCTACATTTGGCTTGAACAAAAGTCTCCATGTCCTTGGTGGTTTCTGGAGATAGTGTTGGCCTTAGCAAAACTGTTTTGGTTACAAATAGCAGAACCTCCAGTAATAGCTTCTCTTAGATTGATGTTCTCTTACCTTCATGTGCTGGTAAAGAAATCAAATCATCAAGTTTCTTTAAAGAGACTCCTGACTTCTTATATTGTGTTCTAATCCTGAAAAACGTGTTGATGGTTGTGCAAACTCAGTGCTGAATCAGACATAGATCCCTGGCAGCGCTATAAACAACCTGTGTCACTGGAAGAAAAAAATATTCAGCTGAATGAAAAAAAAGAGATTTGCTGTTACTGTTTTTTTTCTTAGTCCCACAATAGAGAAATAGAAGTTTAGAAGATATGTTTAAAATTATTGATGAGATGTGAGCTTGGGTTCATTGTGGGAATTTTTATATAAAGTGGAGGGAGTTCTGCATAACTTTTGTTGTTTGACTTAATAAAATACTCCATAGGTGGGTTTTTTAAAAAGGAGAGTGGATGGGGTGGTGTATATCTAAAAAGATCAGGGGTTGTTGGCCTCAGGTATGGCTGGATCCAGGTGCTCAAATGAGGTCATCAGAAGTGCCTCTCACTGGGGCCAGCCTGGTATACCACCAGTGGTTAAGTTCATGCGCTCTGCTTTGGTGGCCTGGGATTCGTGGGTTCAGATCATGGGCACAGACCTACACAACGCTCATCAAGCCAAACTGTGGCAGTGTCCCACAACCAAAATAGAGGGAGATTGGCACAGATGTTAGCTCAGGGACAATCTTCCTCACCAAGAAAAAAAAAAATTCTCTCGCTTCCCCTCTTCGCCTGCTGTCCCCTGAGAAAGACGCCTGTACCTGTAAGTGCTTTTGACACAATGCTTACGACCTTGAGCCTTTTCACAGGCCAACAGAAATGTTGGAGACTTGGAGAATAAAATATCCTCATTCCTAAAGACAAGAAAACTCACAAAGGGCAAAAAAAGGTCACTACGTCAGCCTCATTAAGCGTTAAATTAAGAATTGGTTTAGCTCCCCTTTAGATTCTTTTTGAGGTTAGGTGACCTCACTCAGCAAGAATTCTCGAGCCCGTCCAGCCAATCATCCATTTGTTGCTAACCAGAGCCGAAAGAATCATTATAAAGACCTTTTCAAAAGTGTTCAGAGCAAAAAAAGTCCTTGGCCTCACTTTAATATGTCAGACATGATGCAGTGTGCCATCTTCAAAAGCAAGAGTGCAGAGCCAGGGCCGGCCCCGTGGCTTAGCAGTTAAGTGCGCGCGCTCCGCTGCTGGCGGCCCGGGTTCGGATCCCGGGCGCGCACCGACGCACCGCTTCTCCGGCCATGCTGAGGCCGCGTCCCACATGCAGCAACTAGAGGGATGCGCAGCTATGACATACAGCTATCTACTGGGGCTTTGAGGGAATAAATAAATGAATAAATAAATGAGTGCAGAGCCAGAGAAAGCATAAAAACAGCCCACAAAGTGCCAAGAAGTCCTCCATCAGCTCTGCGCTTCAGTCCTACCGGTGCACCAGCTGCTGCAGTAAGAAAATTCCTCCATCCCCGTAGCCCAGGCAGAAGTCCCAGGGCTGACTCTGATTGGCTGAGCTTGGGTCATGTGATAGCCCTGCTCCAATCACTACAACCAGGGGAAGCCGTGCTCTGATTGGCCAGGCCTAGCACCATACACCTCACTGATGCCAAAGGGCTGGGGGAGTGCTCCCAGACCCGCAGCCAGGGTAGGGGCAGGGACTGGACAGGCCGTTCTCAGTGGGGGCCGATTCTGCCCCTAGGGGACACCTGTCAATATCTGGAGACATGTTTGATTGTCACGACAGAGTGGGGGAAGGGTTATGCTACTGGTATGTGGTGGGTAGAAGCTGCTAAATGTCCTACAGGACAGTCTCCACTGAAAAGAATAGTGCCAACCGGACGCTGAGTAGAGCAACAGAGAGCCAGTACAGGTCCCCAAGATCAGGTCACCAACTGTCTCGTTCCCATCAGCAAACTGACAAAGAGGGGCTGTGAGTCACTCCAGGTCAGTCACAGGGATTCAGACAGCCTGAGATCTGGGTTTTAATTGTGGTAAAGTATACATAACAGAATTTACCATTTTATGGTAAAATGGACATGCCGATCTATCTGTGGGGTGCGAGAGGATTAGATGAGTTGATCTATGTGCCTGTCATGTTGTATGGTTTTCTATGATTGCTCCCCTGTTTGGGGGAGCTCTCTCAAGGCTTGGGGAGCAAACATTTGTTGACTGAATAAATTGGAACCATTTGTTTCCCCAGCACTGTCCATCTATTCCCTGCTGCTCTTTGAGATCGAGACAGGTGCAGCGGCCGCCTCCATCCTCGGCGCAGGTGCCCTGGTCCTGGTGGCTGTGCTGACCCACACTCTGCTCCGAGCTGTCCCGGGCCACCCGCCATGGCCTCCATGAGCTGTCCCCACCGCACTTTGAAGATGACGCCATCCACGCTGCTGAAGTCTCCAAGACCAGCGCCGGGGCTCAGCCCCAGCAGGGTACCCACCGCTGGACCCCCTACTCATTCTGCCCAGAACCTGGGGACTCCCTCAGACCCACAGTTACTGCCACAGCACCTGCAGACCTGGGGGGAGGCCGAGAGAGCAGCCTGCCTGCACCTCTCATGCGCCGGACACTGTCAGCCAGTGGGGTGCACTGGGAAGGGGTCACCCATGAGATGCACAGCTGTTGGGCCACAGGCCTGGGGGCTCAGGGAAGGACTCCACACTGGTGTGAGCCCAGAGATCCAGAATAGAGACCTGGTGTCAGACAGCGGGAAGAGGACCCTGTAGAGATAAGTCCAGGCTCAGCCACAGTAGCAGTATGATTTGATTTCCCAGTTCACAGCATCCCTGGCTTTTGTCCTCAATGTTGCCTCTTGGCACAAGATGGCTGCCAGGGCTCCAGCCTTCACCTCCTAACTCAGAGGGAAAGGCAGAGGCCAGGGCTGGCTCAGGATCTTTTGGAAGTCTTCTAGGAGGTCTTGGGACCCTTCTGCTTATACCTCACTGGCCAGAATAGAGTCACATGGCCACACCTTCCTGCAGGGAAGGCTGGGAAATGTGGCTGACCAGATAAATGAGGTTCTGTTATAGGCAGGAGGGAAGGGTGAGGCTGAGGCAGTGGTTCTCTAAACGTCTCTATCCATTTTACAGATGAGGAAACTGAGGCCCAGAGAGGGCAGTGACTCCCCAGGGGTCCCATGGCCAGTACTGAGCATCAGAGCCAGAATTCGAACCCGGGTCCTGTAACCCCCATGCTGCTGACAGTGCAAGTCTCAGACTCTGCGACTCCTTCTTGGCTGTGAGCATTTGAAACCTGTGTGTGCTGAACTCAGAGCAGCCCAGGGCCACGGGTGCACCTGGAGGGCCGGACGCAGACTCCTGGCTGTGGGTCCATGCTGAGAGCTTCACTGCTCTGTGTCTCAGTTTCCTCATCTGTAAAGTGGTGGGGGGCAGTCCCTCTCCTGGGGATCCCGTGAGACTCGGTGTCAGCCGTTCTGGGGGCCTGTGCACAGTGGGTCCTCAATGCAGCCCTATGCCGCTGTCGATTAGGGTGCCTGGGGACAGGGAAAGGCCAGTGGATGGCCAGTTTCGGGGGTCGCGGAACTGACAGGGCTGGGAGTGGATAATGGAGCCCCAGGGTCTCCAGAGGCCCTGGCCCCCTCCCGTCCTGCACCACTTGCAAATAAACTCCGACTCACTATCTCCGTGTCACTTGAGCCACATCCAGACGTGCTGTGTGGCCAAGCCCAGGCCTGGAGTGAGGGGTGGGGTGACAGGAGTGGGGTGTGAGGGCAAGAGTGGGGGCAGGGGTATGCCTTTGTAGACCCCAGTCTGGGACCCATGTCCCACAAATCTTCACGCATGTAAATTTCACTGAGGGTGGGGATGGCCTGGCCCCCACCCCCACCCCAAAACAGACAGGTGTCCCCAGAAGTCTCCCAACCAGTCCCTTCCTGGGCCACACGGGGACTCCGGGGCCCAGGGAGTGGAGGAGGCTCAGCCACACAGTGGCACGAAGCCCCCCTGGGACCCTTCCCAATGGGCAGAGAGGTGACAGTGCCCAGCAGGGACCCAGCTGATCAGATCACACAGACCTGGGTGCCCTGCTGGCCTCAGCCACCTCCCCCCTGGGCCCCAGGAAGCTGCACAGACCTCCTCCTGGCTGGTGGAGTGGGCGAAGAGATAACGCAAGCGAGCGCCCCGCCTGGCACCTGGTACGTGGTGCGCCCAGTAAGCATGGGCTCTTGGCAAGCATGATAAATATCAACGAAGAGGATAAAATAAGAATCTGTGTCACATCTTTATCACACACCTGGTGCTGCTGGAAGGTGCCAGGTGCTTTCTTGGCCTCAGTCACTCCTCACAAAAACCCCACTTACAGATGGGGAAACTGAGGCCCAAGAAGTGAGGCCACTTCTGTGAGAACACATGGCAGTGGTGAGGGCTCCCGTCACATAGGGGTCCTGGACATAGCAGGGATCTGGGACACACTGGAGACTCCATTTCTGAGAACTCTCTGGAATGGGGCAGGCCCCAGGGGGCTCTGAGGGTGGGGGAGAGAGAAGTGCCAGGAGGAAGGACCCCAGCTGGCTGTGGGCACGGAATGCCTCATCCCCTGGACTGGTAAGGGGAACCAGAAGCTGGACGCCTCAACTCATCCCCAAGGCCAGAAACTAGAGTGGGGGTGCAAAATTTAAGGAAGCCCAGAAGAACTGAAGACAGGTCTTCAAACAAATCCTTGTACACACGTGTTCACAGCAGCACTAGTCACAATCACTAAAAGGTGGAAACAACCCAAATGTCCATCAACAGGTGAAGGATACACAAAATGTGGTCCATCCACACACTGGAATATTACTCAGCCATAAAAAAGAAGGAAGCATTGACACACACTACAACGTGGATGAACCTCAAAAACATCATGCTGGGTGAGAGAAGACAGACACATTTACATGAAACGTCCAGAACAGGCAAATCCATAAAGACAGAAAGCAGACTAGTGGTTGCCAGGGGCTGGGGAGGGGGGAGTAACTGCTCATGGGCACAGGGTCTTCTTTTGGGGTGATGGAATGTTCTGGAATTAGATAGAGGTGATGGTTGCACAACATAATCAATGCACTAAATGCCACTAAATTGTACACTTTAAATTTTTTTTTATTTAATTTTTTCCCCCCAAAGCCCCAGTAGATAGTTGTACGTCAAAGCTGCACATCCTTCTAGTTGCTGTATGTGGGACACGGCCTCAGCATGGCCAGAGAAGCGGTGCGTGGGTGCGCGCCCGGGATCCGAACCCAGGCTGCCAGCAGCGTAGCATGCACTTAACCGATAAGCCACGGGGCCGGCCCATAAACTGTACACTTTAAAATGATGAATTCTCTGTTGTGTGAATTTCTTTTTTCTTTTTTTCCTCTTTTTTTTCTTTGTGAGGAAGACTAGCCCTGAGCTAACATCTGATGCCAATCTTCCTCTTTTTGCTGAGGAAGACTGGCCCTGGGCTAACATCTGTGCCCATCTTCCTCTACTTTATATGGGACAGTGCCACAGCATGGCTGACAAGCTGTGCGTTGATCCCTGCTGGGGACCCAAACCTGTGAGCTCTGGGCCGCGGAAGTGGAGTGGGTGCACTTAATCGCTGCGCCACCAGGCCGCCCCTGTGTGACTTTCACTTCAACTGAGAAAACATCAGCAGGCGCTCACCCGCAGGCTCCTGCAGGCGCAGGCGGGCCTCTGAGTGTGAAACGAGCGCCCCTTAGGCGTTGTGCCCTGTGCATCCGCTCACCTCACCCCAGTCTGAGCCCTGCTCATCCTCCTGGGACCCAGAACTGGAGCCCTGGAATCTCTGCAAGGTTCCAACTTGGGAGGCTGGCTGGGAGCCCACAGTCCCGACTGAAGCCTGCCCCCCTCATGGGCACTGCCCTAGACGGGCGCCCAGCATCTTCGTATCTTGGCCAGAGTCAGGGGAGGAGGGATGAGGCTGGCCCTGGGGCTGCAGGCAAATGCTCAGGTCTCTCCATGTCCCGGGTATCTGATGAGGGTTTGGCACTCCAGGAGCTGGGACAGCCCTGGCTCAGGGAACAATCGTGTGACCTGCTACCTCTGTTTCCTTCTTCATAAAATGAGATAACCTCCCCCACCCACCAAACACAGCTACAAGGACCAAATTGGAAAAGGCATCAACATTTCCAGTAATTACACAGGCCTCGCAGAGCAAGCAGCTGTCGGCATCCTGGGGTTTTTGGGGTGTGGACGACATCTGTCAAAGATGCCGCCTTGATTTGGGGTCATTAGACCCGGAGATGATTTCCGGGATGTTATTCATTTGTCTGGGAGGTGACTTCAGGGGGCCCT
Source organism: Diceros bicornis minor (assembly GCF_020826845.1). NCBI lineage: Eukaryota > Metazoa > Chordata > Mammalia > Perissodactyla > Rhinocerotidae > Diceros > Diceros bicornis. Next base: position 5,355,087 of record NC_080759.1, on the reverse strand, counting down.
GGAGCCCTGCAGGGGGCACCAATGAGCAGACAACACTGTGGGCAACCAGGTCTCGTCCAGCTGGGGTCCCAGGTCCCACCCCAGGGGCTCAGGGGCTGGGGTGTTTATCCTCTGACCTCCATCAGGCACTGGCTGAGAGCTGCTTCTGGAGGAATTAACCCCTCACACTTCTGGCCTTCCCTGGGCACCAGCTCTGCACACTCCTGATGTGTGCAGTGATCTTCATCATGGAGAGAGGAATGTGGAGGCGATGATGGGGAGGGAGGCACAGGTAGCATCTACTCCAGCTGTGTTGCATTTTTGCAACAGCAGGCATGAGTGGATATTGGAGGCACTTAACTGCACTATTTGTGGTCGAGAAGAGCTAAGATTTTTGGATGACCATCGTGTGCCAAACACCCTGCCTATCACACAGGTATCACCACTGTTGACCCCTCAATACAACAACTGGTCTCTCTCCTTTACTTCTGCACATAAAATCTTCAGAAAGTGGCAGAATGGAGTTGGGGTCCTCCGTGCTGATGACATTTAGAATGGAAGGCCAGATGCCACCTTGAAGGAGATTGCTGAACACAACGAACACTTTATTAACACCTTTTAAGATATTTTGGGTGAAAAAAGTATTTTGAAAAGACTTCATGAGCCCTCCGTCTTCAGGATGGTTCTAAGTACAATGCAAATTGAACTTAGTCTCAGAAGACCACCTGAGAGGCAAAACTGAGTTTATTAGGATAAATAGAGCATCATATGAATGCTACCTGAAAACCCAGCACATTTTCTCTCCCTGAGAATATCCTTGAATATCCTTTTCACTTGTATCAGTTAGCTCTTGCTGAGTAACAAATTACTCCACAAGGTAGCAGCTCAAAACAGCACACGTTTATCATCTGAAAGCTTCTGTGGGTCAGGAATCTGGGCTCAGCTTGGAGGGGTCCTCCTCCTCAGACTGCAGTCAGGGTTCAACGGGTGTGGGATCTGCTCCAAGCTCACTGTGACTGTGGGCAGGATTCGGGTCCTCGACAGCTGTCGACTGGGGGCCTCGGTTCCTTGCTGGCTGTTGGCCAGAGGCCACCCTCAGTTCTGTGACGTGAGCCTCTTTATAGGGCAGGGTGCTTCATCAAGGCCAGCAAGAGGGAGTCTGCAAGGAGCTGGAAGTCACTGTCTTTTATAACCCAATCACAGAAGTGACACCCCATGCCCCTGGCTGTATTCCATTGGTTGGAAGTGAGTCACTAGGTCCGGCCCACACTCCAGTGGAGGGGGCCACACTGGCCTGAACGCCAGGATGCCATGATCTTTGGGGACCATCCCAAAAGCTACCTAATGTCTTGTAAATTCTCTGCATACTCTCCCCAAAGACAAAAAGTGCGGGTGAATGAGCAAGAGGGGAAAGGGGTGTTTTCTACCCAGCAGGAAATCAGCTGTTTCCAGTTTGCATTTCTAGGCTGGCCAGAGTGAACAGGATTGCTAAGAAATTCAAACTCTGGTGAGAAGAGTAGGCAAAATCAACAAAATTGGCAATGCCAAGTGTTGCCGAAGACATGGAGCCACTGGAACTCTCACTCGTTGCAGGTGGGCGGCTTAACTGCTACAACAGCTTTGGAACCTTGCTTGGCCATATCTGCTAATGCTGACCATAGGCCTCCCCTACCACGCAGAATTTCCACTCAAGGTACCTACCCAACGAGAATGAGTGTGTATTCATCAAAAGACACGTACAAGAGTGCACAGAGCAGTTTTACTCAGGGGTCAAGAACTGAGGACAACACAGCTGTCCATCAACAGGTGAATGCATGAACAGACTGTGGCACATCCATACAGTGGAATACTACTCAGCAACAAAAACAGGGAGTTACTGATACAGGCAACACCCCGATGAATGTAATAGACATAACATTGAACAGAATTAGCCAGACTCAGAAGAGGACTCACTGGGGCATTGCATTTATATCAAGTTCAAGAACAGACAAAACAAATGATGGGGTAGAAGACAGTAGCTTTGGGGGTTTGGCTAGGAGGGGGCCCAAAGGGACGTCAAGGCTGACACAGGTCGGTGCTCTGATCTGGGGGTGGAGAGGGCAGGAGGGGCCGAAGCTGGGCTCTGTGACATATGAATACAGGAAGTGTGGGGTTTGCCACTAGCAGAAGCCACCAGGAGTTGCAGTCTCCATCCACCCTGCTTGAACTTCAGGCTTCCAGCTGAGAAGGCCTGTCAGAGCCAGGAAGGGTCTTTGCAACCATCAGCAGGGGCAGCGGAGAGACACAGCCCCACACGCGTTCTCCCTCAGAACTATCCAATGAAGTGAGGAACGTTGAGACTCCCACTGTAAAGATGGAGAAACTGAGGTATAGAGAGGTCAGGCCACTGCTCAGCGTCACCAGCTAGTGAGCAGTGGAGCTGGGACCACGTCTCTCCAGAAGTTCCCTCTCGGTCCCCAGGCCCCAGTGACGCCTGGCTCTCAGCGCCCGGGAGCGAGCCAAATGCAGGGAGGACGAGCTTCGGCTCCCTCCTCCGTAGCCTGAGATGACGTAAGCTCAGCTGGAGCTGTCAGCGCTGACGTGACCCATGAGGAGTGGTGCAGGGGCTCCACGGGGCCTCCCTGGCCCCTTCATGAGGCTGGCCCTGGCCCGGCAGGGCTCAGGGGCTTGGGATTTTGCAGGGTCAGTGGCTCGGCGATGATGGCCCGTCCAGTCAAACCCGAGGCCAGCCTAGGTCATCCAGCAGCCCCCGGTCACATGCCGACACCCTGGAAAGTGATCCGGCGCTGGCCTTGGGATGGCTGAGAAGGCGGCCAGGGAGAACAAACAGCCTTTGCTTCCCGGCCGGATCAGATTCTGTGGCAGGTGCCAGAGCAGTCTGGGCGGGACCTGGCAGGTGCTGGCTGTGCCCGGAGGGGGAGATGCGGGGAGATGTCTCAGCATCAGAGACCTAGTTTTTCCAGGGCAGCCCAAGTGCGTGGGACAGGCGGCACATTTTGCCTGACCTCCCCTCCAGGACAGCTCACTGTTTTCCCCCTCAGACCCCAGCGCGGGGCTGTGCCTTCCATCAGATCCCCAGGGGAATGTTAGACACAAGTGCCTGGGTGGGTGGTACATCCCTTCTGGCCAGAGACCTGTTCCGGCCAATGAGCTGTGAGCAGAACTTTGACAGGCGCTTCCTGGCCAGAGCACTTAACTCACAGTGGAGACTTTTCTGAGTCCATTCCCACTGTCTGGCGACAGGGTGGCCACTCCTTCAGGCATGTTTCCTCGAGCACGACCAGCAGTCTGTTGCCCCCCTGCCACAGGCACGTGGTGTGGGTGAGAAACAAGCCTTAGCCTTTCTCAGCCACGGAGATCTGGGGCTAGCCTGACTGCCGCAGAACCTGGGCACCCTGGCACTACGGAGACCTTGGCAGAGGGGGCAGGAGAGGAAGCAGCAGACTCGGGAGTGTGTGAGCCTGGGCCAGCGTACTTAACAGACAGTCCACTTGCACCATTTGCAGATTCTGTATTTGGAAATTCTCCTACGGGCTAAAATGTACCTGTAACCTCAAAATCAACACTCAGTGGTGCTTTCGTGGTCCCGGGAGGACACGCACAGAGCAGGGGACAATCTGAGTTGGAGAAGGTGACGCTCTGCCTTCTGGTTCCAGCTCTCAGACTGTATGTAGATAAGTGCCCTTTCCCAGGTCTATTGAGTGCCACGATTTTTGCATTTTTGTGCTTTTCGTTGGTGATTTCGCTGTTTAAAAAGGCCCCAAGCACAGTGCAGAGTGCTGTCTGGTGTCCCTGCGTGTGAGGAGGCCGCCTGGGCCCTGTGGAGACAGGGCTGGATCTGCTTTGTTCAGGCTCGAGTCACAGCGCTGCTGGCCGTGAGGTCACTGCTGCAGATCAACAACATACAACAGGGCACCCTTCCACAGGGGCACGCAGACCAAGGCTGTGAACTGACCCCTGAGGAACGTGGCCAGAGGCTCACGGGAACCTAACTCAGTATTTCTCCAGGAATCCAGTATTCCCTAATTCCTAACTCAGTTTTCCCGATTCTACAGAATTTTGCCGTGAATAATGAGAATCGACTGCATGTATCCACCACACAGCGGAGGAAAAGGGACGCGTTCAACAGCGTGCGGGTTAAGAGCGCAGGCTCTGGGTTTGAATCCTGGCTGTGACCTTAGCCTGCCTCAGTTTCCCTATCTGTAAACTGGCGACAAAACCGGGGCCTCCCACTGGCTGTGGGAAGACCGAATGAGACAGCGGCTCGGGGACGGGGATGCGGTCCAGGTGAGGTAAACGGCGGCCGTTACTGTTATCACTGTTCTATGCAATGATGGACAGGCGGGCGGGCCCAGGTCCTTTCTGTGACCTAGAATCCGGGCTCAGGCACCCGTTGAGCCTCAGTTTCCCCTCTGTGAACGGAGCCGCAGCAGTGCTGCCTCCATGCCACGATTTCACCTGCTTGCTCAGTGTGCGTGGTGAGGACTGCCAGCCGCAGAAGCCATGGCCAGGATCAGGACCAGAGAGCCAGGACAGGGCCGTGTTTATTGCCAGGAGGACGCCCGCGTGGCCTCCAGGCACAGGAGAGTTTTGACACGAATGACTAGAAGGCACTGGTTTCGTCCAGCCCCCACCCCTGCCCTGCAGGGCCCAGGGGCAGAAACCCCATCACCAAGCAGACAGGTCGGTCCCCTCCTCCAGGGCTGCAGCTCTGCCAGGTGGCTGAGGGTCCGGAATGCCCTGCACCACCAAGGTTCCCAAAATGGGGTGGCGCGGGCAGCTGCCCGGCCGGAGGTGGCAGGCAGGGGGCTCTTCCCTGGGGCTGGCGAAGGGCTACGAGACACTGGGGGGCAGGCGGGCAGCCGCTGTCTTCTCCACCACAAAGCCGTAGTTGTACTGGGGGAGGGGAGAGCACAGAGTGAGAGAGCGGCCACAGGGGTGCCGGAGGATGGTGAGGGGGTGGGGATTGCGGACTGAGTGGGAGGTGCTGTGTGGCTGGGGCAGACTCAGTGGCCTGGTGGAAGTCCTGGCACCCCTGGTACCCCATCCTGGGCCCTGTACCCACCTCCTCCTCAATGTCCGCCAGTGATTTGATGGTCAGATCGGCAAATGCAGAGAAGGCCTGGCGGGTAGGGGCAAGTCAGTTTTGAGCAGAGACCCCAACCTGGAACCCTCATTTCCTCATCTTCAAGGAGGGTCCCCCTCAATATTTGCCTGAACATCCCCTCCCCCTTCCTGCCACAGCCTCTAGCCACCAGCATCCAGCTGTCCCTCCTGACTCCCATGTTCCAGGACCGAGACCCTCCAGCCCCCACCTTGGCCTTCAGCCTCCCCCAACCCAGGAACAGGGGCCTCCACGGTGGGCCACTGGATGCACGGGTGACGCTCCCCACATCCTGGAGCCTAGAAAGGCGATGGGCAGGGCAGACTCAGGCTCCCCAGGGCCCAGACTCACCAGGGGCCCGCAGCTCTTGCCCTCAAACCGGGGGTGCAGCGTGAAGGGAACCCCATCCATGGCTGAGAAAAACAGGGGGGAAGGAGCTGAGGCCTGCCTGCTGCCCAACCCAACACGAGACGCCCACCCTGAAGGCCCTGGTTTGCCCCAGTCTTCACAGAATGGGGAGCCCAGGCCCCGCCCCTTCCTGGCCCCACGACCTTGGGCCAGTGGCGCCAACCGTCTAGCACCTCCGTTTGCCGCCCAGCGCTTACCTGAGATGCCATACAGGCTGGAGGCCTCGTAGATGGAGTCGCTCCTCCGCAGCGTGGAAGCTCGAGAGCCCAGCCTCGACAGCGTCCGCTCCGGGAAGCTGCCCCTGCTGGTGGAGGTGGGACAGCCCGGGTCAGGCCTGACCCCCTCCGTGGCCGACCCCATCCCCGAGCCCGAGGACTCACCTGGGCTGGCCGGGCAGGTCCAGGGAAAGGCCCCTCATGTCCCGGCTGAGAGCCCGGGGCTTGGGCACCGGCCGAGGGGCCTTTGCCTTCTTGCACCAGATGGCAAAGCCGCCCATGTCCCTAGATGGGGGGAGGGGAGGGGTTCTGGCTCAGTGTGCAGCCAGGGCTGAGACCAACTGCCCGGGCAGGAGGGCGGGACCTGGGCCTCTGGGGGAGCCCGCCTTTGGGGATTTTCATTTCAGTATCTCAGCCCACACCCTAAGCAACATACTAACTCATACTGCTGGGTCTGATCTCCATACTATACACTTCAGACACATCAACACATTTACTCCTCACGATGACCCTACGAGGTTGGGACAACTGTCCCCATTTTAATGTGTGGAAACTGAGGCACAGAGAGGTGGCAGAAAGGACAAGAGGACTCAAAGGCGTCCCTGAGGGTCAGAGGGCACACATGGGAGTTGGGAGGGCAGGCGGGAGGCAGGGCAGCCCACCCTGCTCGCAGGTATCCGGGCACCGTCTTGGTCTTCCCACTCAGCCGCACATCAAACACAGCCGTGTCCGCGGTCCCCAAGGGCACCAGCTTCACACACATGCGTTTCTTCTTGGACACGGAGGCCTCTGCGAGTGGGGGGAAGGGGAGTGAGAAGAGGGAAAAGTAGGGAAGGGGCCCAAAGATGCTCCAAGATGATGCTCGCCAGGGCGCTGTTTAAGACAGCCACCTGGATGGCGTTAGGGCGGTGGTTGAATCACGAATGGAATAGCCATAGGAGGGGACTCCATGGAGTCTTTAGGAGCCATTGGGGCACGCTCATCTTTGGTGGCTTGGAGGAGCATTCATGGGGTGGGCGTGGGCACCTCAGCGAGGGGGGGGTAGCTGTGGAATCAGACAGAACTGGGAGCCCATCCTGGCCCCCCAAACCTCATTTTTCCTCAGTCCTCTAATTCCGAGGTCGGCAAACTATAGCCCAGGAGCCAAATCCCACCCGAGCTCTGTTTTTGTAAGGCTCAAGAGCTAAGAATGGTTTTTACATTTTTAAAGGGTTGTAAAAAAATTAATTTGCAACAGACATCATCTGGCCTGCAAAGCTTAAAATATTTACTATCCGGCCCTTTACAGTAAACGTTTGCCAAGTCGAGTATCAATAGATATACCCTGAGAATCAAATATAAGTGACAAGACACGGCGGGAGGCAGGGAGAGGCAGGTGGTTAGAAAGCAGAGAGGTCAGGGCTGGAGGGCAGCACCACGCTCCGGAAGCCGGAAGAGGAGAGGCGGGGAGGACGAAGTATCAGCTAACCCGACGGGTAGGGAGAGGATGTTCCAGGCAGAGGACACGGCGTGTGCAAAAGCCTGGAAATGAAAAAGAACTGCGCGGGGTTCAGCTTGGCTACACGTAAGGAGAAGATGTAGCAATGACAGTAATAAAACGGCTCGCGCAGACGGAATTCTTACTCTAGTACAGGCTGTGCCAATCGCATTTTTACGCAGGGCAGGGCAGGGCACGTCGCCCCGCCCTGGAACAGGGCTCCAAGTCTTCAGCCAACCCGTCATCACCCAGTGCATCGAGGGGGCGGCAGAGGCTCAGAGATCGCGCGCCTGTCGTCCCTCCATTCCCTCCTGGTCCTCCCCGCAGGGACGCAAACGCGCCCCGCCACGGCAACCCCCCACCCCGCCTCCGACGCGGGCCTCACTGGAGTCCAGGGGGTCGCACACCGGGGAGAAGCCGGGCGGGAGGGGGCTCTTGTCCACCAGAACCTGGATCTCGGCCACCACGTTCTCCTGCGGATTCTGGGGAGGTGGGGGGTGGGGGGCACGACAGCGAGAGTCACCCAGCAGCGGGGACGGCGCGCCTGGCACAGGGCCCCGCGAATGGACGGGGGAGTAGGCGGACCCCGGGGATCCCGAAGGTGGGCGCCCCTTACCTCGAGACTGCCCAAGGGACTGACGCACAGGAAGTAGCCAGATTTCTGCGCGAAGCTCTTGCCGAAGCTGGCGGGCGCGCCCTCCACGGTGCAGGATATCTAGGGGGACACGGATCAGCGCCCGGCTCCCACCCGGCTGCGGCCGCCTCGGCCCCCATTCAACCCCCGCCTCCCGACGGAGCTCACCGCGCTGAATCCCCGCGGCGGGGGCGCCGAGGCCGACGACCAGGCCAGGCCACTCAGCGGCGCTGCGTCGGGCCCGGGCCCGGGATCCATCCTCCGAGCCAAGCGCCGAAGGCGGGGGACTGCCTCGGACCTCCGAGTCGCCGCCCGACGGCCTAGTTCGGGCAAGAATCCGAACTACAACTCCCAGACGGCCTTGCGAAGGCGGGCGCCGAAGAGCGTATGCGCGTGCCTGGAAAGCCGCCAGCCAATCGCGTGGCGACCTGAAGCCACGTACCTCATGGCCCGCCCAGGGGCCCCCTTGAGAGGCGTTTGCGGAAAACTATCTCGCTTCCTTCTCACGCACAGCAACTTCCGCCGGAAATGTCCCTGCACAGCGCCGGTTGACTCGCTCACTGCAGAGAAGATCTGCGTTCCCCCCAGAGTTGGTTGCAGCCGAAATGGCTCGCGGAAATTTGTGTTTCTGGGGAATTTGGGCGAGATATATGAAGAACTGGAAATTCCAGTTCTAGGAAGTCAGGTCAAAGGAAACTTTCATGGGTTATGCAGCAGTTAATTTATTTTTTTATTTTTCTATTGTGGTAACGTTGGTTTATATCATTGTATAAATTTCAGGTGTAGATCATTATATTTTCATTTCTGTGTAGGTTACATCATGTTCGCCACCCAAAGACTAATTACAGCCCATCACCACACACATGTGCCTAATCACCCCTTTCACTCTCCTTCCTCCCCCCTTGCCCTCTGGTAACCCCCAATCCAATCTCTGTCTCTAGGTGTTTGTTGTTGTTTTTGTCTTCTATTCCTGAGATCATACAGTATTTGACCTTGTCCCTCTGACTTAACCTCGCTTAGCATAATATCTTCAAGGTCCATCCATGTTGTCAGAAATTGCCAGATTTCATTGTTTCTTATGGCTGAGTAGTATTCCATTGTGTATATATACCACATCTTCTTTATCCATTCGTCCCTTGATGGGCACCTAGGTTGCTTCCAAGTCTTGGCTATTGTGAATAACGCTGTAATGAACACAGGGGTGCACGTATCTTTATGCATTGGTGTTTTCAACTTCTTTGGATAAATGCCCAGCAGTGGAATAGCTGGATCATATGGTAGTTCTATCCTTGATTTTTTGAGGAATCTCCATACTGTTTTCCATAGTGGCTGCACCGGTTTGCACTCCCACCAGCAGTGTATGAGAGTTCCCTTCTCTCCACATCCTCTCCAACACATGTTGTTTCCTGTCTTGTTAATTATAGCCATTCTGACGGGCGTGAGGTGATATCTCATTGTAGTTTTGATTTGCATTTCCCTGATAATTAATGATGCTGAACATCTTTTCATGTGCCTGTTGGCCATCTGTATATCTTCTTTGGAGAGATGTCTGTTCAGATCTTTTGCCCATTTTTTAATTGGGTTCTTAGTGTTTTTGTTGTTGAGATGTATGAGTTCCTTATATATTTTGGATATTAACCCCTTATCAGATATACGGTTTGCAAATATCTTCTCCCAATTGTTAGGTTGTCTTTTCGTTTTGTTGATGGTTCCTTTTGCTGTCCAGAAGCTTTTTAGTTTGATGTAGTCCCATTTGTTTGTTTTTTCTGTCAGCAGTTAGTTCAAATAACGAAAAATATGGACCACCATGAGCCGTGAAATCTTCGGTATAACTTGAGGACTTGTTCACAGATACAATTAGTTTTTAAAAATGAGACACGAAAGTATTTAGTATGGTGACATGCTTTTACACTCCTCAGGGAGGAAATATGGAAAACTAGGGAACAGAATATTATCTACTCTTGAATATTTTCAGATTTTCTACAATATCATGGGTTGGCCCACTTCCTGTTTTCTGTATGACCTATGAGCTAAGAATGGTTTTTATATTTGGAAATGATTGGCGGGGGGAGGGGGATCAAAAGAAGAATAATATTTAGTGACATGAAAATTAAATGAAATGCAAATGTCAATGCCCGTTAGACACAAAAGTCCTGGAAAAGATGCCCCAATAATGAGATACAGAAATGAACAAACTGTGGGTTCCCCTTGAAGCACCCTTTATTCCTATTGCTTAAGAAGAATGTTGGTTCACAACCTCACGAGTTTCCTAGGTGAAATTCAAAACTGGCTGCTGTAACATGGAGGGGAGGAAGAGATCAAAGAAACAGGCAGACCATTCCAGATTGGTAGGTGGCAGTTTTCATAAGCAAAGGAACTTATATACGAGGCTTGTCTTGGGTGGCCACAAGATGAGTAGATCTCCATACCCACCTGCCAGAATCTTAAGAGTTTATAGAGAGGCCTTAATGCGGCTCAGTCAAATGTACAGTCCTGATGGTCTCAACCACACGGTCTCTCAAGGCTGTGAACTTGAAGTGCTCCTAGTGTGAGAACAGTGGGCAGAAGGTACATTCCAAGGACAGGGGAGGTAGGTAATGAGTCTCCGATTGGCTGAGTGCAGCTCGAGGGTCAGCCTACAGTCACATCCTTTCCAGGACCTTCTCCAACACTCCACCTCACGTGACCAGCTCTTGCAATCTCACATGCCCGCCCCCCTTCTGCAGTGTGCCCAGAGCCTGAGATGTTAATGTGCCTGCAGCTTTAGGAACTTGACCTGGTTGTGCATACCATACATGTTGGCAGAGGGAGGCATGAGGAGATGGCCTGGGGGTGGGATATGCCAGCCCAGGACCCCTCACCTCCTCCCTTCTTTCGATGTGTGTGTTCAATTTCAGGTATAGTGTGTTTCCACAGGTCGGGCTTGCAGCAGGACAATGGGATCCCAGTGGAGAATGAGTATTTCTCCCTCACCCAGGCGTGCAAAGTAACTCACCCATCCCAGTGAGACGTCCCATTGCAAACTCCAGTGGAGGACGCCTTTCCCAGGAGTGACAGGCTTGGTATTCTCAGCAGCACGGCAGGTTGATCCACAGTCAGAGTCAGGGCAACGGCTGTCTCCCGTGACTTCCATGTCTTTACGGTGTTGGCTGTCTCGGCAGGGGTCCCCAGTCTGGCACATGGGGCAACAGGCCCTGTGGTTGATCATTCCAATCTATTAAAGCCTGTGATAGTACTTTAGTCCACCTGGCCACAGTGGTTTTACCTGTTAGTAATTTAATCTGCTGCTTTAATGTTCCATACCAACCCTGCTGCTTGTGGGTTTGATCTCCATTTGATCTCATCTTCTTTTGCCAAACCTTGCACATCATGACCCTTAAAATGTGACCCCTTCCCCCCGATCACTGTCTAGTCAATGAAGTCGAACTCAGATTCTCTAATCCCCTAATGGTGGCAGCCTGGCTTGCATGGTGACAGGGAAAGTTTGGGTTAAGACAGACACGATGTCCACACAAACCAGGCATATTTAGAACCCTCGCTCAGAGGGAAGTGGCCAATATAATCAATTTGCCCATCCTCACCAGTTGGGAACCCCGGTGGACGGCCCCAGACTGGGGGCCTGGAGCATTGATTAGCACACAGGACGTGCTGTGACTGCATTAACCAAGTCACTGTATTTCAAGGGCAATCAGCATCCTTGGTAATACGCCATCTGCCTGCCCTCTGCCCCTGCCCTGCTCGGCACTGCAATGGTTGCTCTTCCTATGCACACAGTCTGCGGTGTCTACTGAAGGGGCAGTTTCTAGGGCTTTTACCGGAGCTAGGGCATCAGCCTCCTGATTGCGGGGGGTGTCAGCACCTTATGAGTGGGGACATGGAGAACAGTGAGGGCCACCTCAGGCTCTGGCAAGTGGACCGAAATGTCTTTCCACATATCCTGACCCCACAAAGGCTTATTCATGATCACCCCCCCCCCCGGCTTCCCATTGTCCAAGCCAAAGGGTTAATCCCTTTACAGCAGCCCAACTGTCAGTGCCAAGGGTGAACAGCCAGGGCTCTTGAGTGATCACCAACCAGACCACTCTGAGTTCAGCCCGCTGGTTGCAGTGGGTCATTCCCGTTTCCATCCAGATGGTGTCAGTGTTGGGCTGAATAGCAACTGCTGTTCCCGTGGACGGGTTGCCCCTACTACACCCATCTGTACACCAGGCATCAGCGGGAATCTCCCCCGCTCCTTCTCTACAGGCTGCAGAGGCCACCACAGGGTTAGAGGCAGAGGCATTTAGAGGCTCCACACAAGCTACAGGGCCTAGGAGCACCCACATTGCTAGAGACAGTGGGGGACAGGGTGCTCCTCTGCTGCAGACAGGCACGCCACTTAGTCAACGTGGGGGCGTGCGCCAGGGCAGAGGTGGGGCACGGGAACACATTCTCACCCGCTTTGACAGGAAGGGAATTTCTTACCGCGCTATGCTGTTACTCGGCGAGAGGCTCCACCGCGAGGAGTGCTGCAGACACTGCTGCGAGCTGTTGCTCTATGGAGTCCATCAGGTTTCCGCGCCCTTCCAGAGAGGGGACCAAAATCCTAGGGGGACTTTCTCCTTCTGTTGTCTCTACCACAGCGCCCACCCACACCTTCCGAGTCGCAGAGACATCTAACTCAAATGACGGCCTGCTTGGGGGATGCCCAGGGCTTTCATCTGCTCCCCTAGGATTTCTGCCTCTCAAAGGCGGCTGGCTGCTCTGATCCCCAGCCCCAGACGTGCCCTTCCTTCACAGGCGGTACAAGGGATGGAGGCGCTGTGCCAGGCGGGGAGTAAAATTTCTCCAAACCCCCCATCCTACAAAAGCTTGCCCCTCTTCCACGTCCTCAGGGATGGACAGGCTTGCACCTTGTCAATCACAGCTTCTGGGTCACACACGTCTTAGCGATCAAACGACTCCCAACACCTTTGCATTGGTACTTGGGCCTTGAATTTTCTTCAGGTTCACTGCCCGTCCTCTCCCTCGCAGATGTTCCAGCAAAGTCTGCAGAGTGCCCTGCGGCAGAGGCAAGTCTTCACATGTCAACCTTGTATTGTCAATGTGATGGGCGCATTTCACTGACGTGGGAAGGAGAACAGGGACAGGTCTCGGGCTGCCATCCCATGATGTGTGGCGGGGCTGTGCCTGTGGCCTCAGGGAAGCACTTGAAAGGTCCACTGTTGTCTCTCCCACGTGAAGGCAAATTGATCTTGTGACTCAGTGGCCAGGGGACACTGAAGAAAGCGTTGCTAAGTCCAGTACAGCACGGTGTACTTCTAGGACTGTGGGCAAGGAACCCAAGATGCAGTGTGGGGCACAGCCACCTTGTTCAATTTTCCATTGTCCACGGTCCTTGCCATGAGCCATCTGGCTCTGTTACCGGCCCTCCCGGGCTGTTGAAGGCACTACCGGCAGGGCGTATGATACCCACTCGGTGCAGTTGGTGCACGGTCTCTCCTATTTCCTGATGCCCCCCCGCCCCAGGCAATTTATACTTTTTGCAGTTTACCACTTTTTGTTGGCAGGATGGTAGACTTACTGGTTCCCAGTCGGCATTTCCCCCTTAGCACTGGTTTGATTATTCTAACCCGGAGGTGGGATTCGCCAATACAGTTTTGCGGAGTTTGACCTTGTAGGATGGCAGTGCCACGTGTGTTCTCTGGTACCAGAGAGATAAAAGCCTCGTGTTCTCGTGAGGAAGAACGGCCAGTTTGCAGTGTCAAAGGGACCTTTCTGGCATAACCCTTTGCCCTCCGTGCCCATCGATGGCACAGAGGGGAAGAAAAGCTCTGAGAGTGACCATGTGTTAGAGGACATTTGGCTCCAGTGTCAGCCAGAGCCATCACTTTGTGTCATTTCTGGGGACCAGTGAGGAGTAAGCTCACATGGGGCCTCCGGTCGCCCACAGCGCCCTCACCTGGAGGCCATCTGGGCCTGCACCCTGTCCCTGGGCATGGGAGGCGCCCACCCCAAATAGGACTGTCTCCCTGAGGCCTCAGCTGCAGCAGGCGGGGCATCAGGATGGCAGGGGCCGACCAACACAGCATGGGCTTGCGGGTCTGTCTGCTCAGGGGGATTCCGGCAGCAATGAGGTCAAACCACATTTGCTCCCGGGTTACCTTTACCGGGCACTTTACAGACTACTGGGATGGTTTTTTGGCTTCTTGCGCTCCCTCCCTGTCCCGGGTCTTTCCCACAGCCGGTATCTGTTCCCCAGGTTTGTCAGTTTCCTCTGGATCAGCAAAGGACTACCCAACATCATAAATGTCCTGTCCCATGGCCCGGCTCAGCACGGACATCAGAGACCCACCAGGTGCCGGGGCAGACTGGAGGATCCTGGCTTCCATTCCTGCAATGAATGTGGCCCGCTCAGGGCCCTCAAAGACGGGGCAAAGATGGTTATTCTCACTCCCAACTCCCTAAGGACGCGTTGTACTTCCTCTATGGACTGCCAGGGTCCCACGTGCCCGGGGCGGTCCCCCTCATTGGGCCACACCTCCCTGCAGACTAGCATAGTCCAGTCCTCAAGGAATGAGTACCGTGAACCCCTGAGTGCCGTGCAGGGCCCAGAGGGCCCTCACCCGCCGGAGGGCAGGGTGTGTGGTGAGGGTTCTCCTTTTCCCTGCCTCCTGCCCGGTCACAGAAATGCCATCGCCCCCCGTATCCCACAGCCGCACTAACCACACCTGGGTACTCTCCCCGGCCTTCTGCTGGTGTGACCAGAAACCAGGCCAGGAAAGGGTTACTGAAAATCTGATCCGTAACTAAACATAGTTTGTCAAATGTTTTCCTGACAAGGAGAAAACCGAATGTGCTGTTTCCAGAAGTCGATGCCCTTGTTTCTGCAGATGGTGCCGTCCTGCAGTGAGACGGACAGGGCTGCAGCAGGCCCCCTGCAAACTGCTCTGGCTCTAGGTGTCCAGAAGTCACCTTAGACCTGGTAGGTACTGGCATGTTGCATTGAGCTCGGTACGTGATGTCGGGCACGTGCCCCCTGACCGGGCCCCGCTGTCACACAGCTGTGACACATCCTCCGCACTCACCAGTATAGAGTCTCCACCGGCACTAAGCTGGGGCGGGGTGGGCACTTCTTTGGGAGCTATCCTCGATGTTCTCCACTGCTTGTGCAAGCAATACATCTTTTTTCTTCACTCACTTCAGCCTTGGTTGTGCTTTTTGGCTCCACACTCGCCGAGAGACAGACCCGGTGATTTCGGTTACACTGGAACTCGGCGGCTGTGTCAGTAAGCTCAATGGGAGCACGTTCTCTCATCCCCTGCACTGGGGCAGCCCCGCTGGTTGGGGTTGCTGTGGCTGTGGTCTGTCTTTCTTTGTATTCGGGGCTGGACAACGCGGGGCGCTTCCTCCACTCGCCGTCAAGTCAATCACCACCACATCCTCCTCTTCACTCTCCTCACTTTCCCAGGGGTTCCACCTCGTAGTGTCCCAATCAGGTTTTGTCACAAGTGCTCGGACCTTAATCTGAGGCAGCTCGTGCCTTCCTAGCTTCGCAAAATGGCCCGCTGAGGCCCGCTGACCCCCCTGCTCTCCAGTCTGCCAGCCCGAAGGTAGCAGAGCAGGGGGCACCACACAGCCTTCTCTGACCTCAGCTCTTCTTCCAACTTCTTAACTCGAGCTTCAGCCTCTAGCTGGGCATCGGGGGCCAGCCGGGCTGCCCAGAGTCGAGACCAGCCCACCGCGGCAGCCATGCGTTTCCTTTCTTCGCAGCAGTGCGCGATGCGCAGTTCCTTAAACGAGCGCATTACACCAGCCAGTGTTTGCGGGGTGTCCCTGCACTCAGGTGATGGTCCACAAGTGTTACCAAATTGACCTCACTCCGGTGGGGCTCACATTCGGAGGAGCTCTGAGGAGGGACCCACAGGTGGGCCTCGTACCCACAGTCCATCCCCTCCCCAGAGAGTTCTTTTCTGTTCAGAGTCGCAGATTTGAAATGAAACCAAAGCTGAGCAGTCAACGGCACAAGCTTTAATTCAATGGCCAAAGAATGGAGAAGGGGGCACTAGGTTCACAAATCAACTTCTCAGCTCGTGGGGCATGTAAGCAGCTGTTATAAGGGGTCCAGGTAATGAAGGGGAGGAAAATTCATAGTTTTCAGAGACATGGGCAGGCTTTTCTGGGGATCAAGGGTGCCACCTCTTTTCTTTCCTTATCTGGCTATATCCTGCCGTTGCCGTGGCAATTGTTAACTGTCATCGGGCTGGTGGGTGTGTTGTATAGCGTGGTAACGCATTACAATGAGCGTGTAATGAGCTGCGGGGTCCAGGTCAGGGCAAGTCAGGCTGCCACCTTGCCTTCACCCAGTGTTGACGGGTTTGGACTGTATGTCTCAGCATCTCCTCCTTCCTCTCGCTGTGGTTTCCTGTAAGCTGAAGAGAACGTGTCAGGCTTGTTCTGAGCAGGACTGCAGTTGCTGGCTTACGGGGTCGGTGGGCCAGGTAACACAAGCATCTAACACATGGCCAGCCCTCCCCACACAGAGGTAGATGGCCAACCCGGGAGTTCCCCTGCGGATATGCCTCTTTCCCAAGACCACCTCTTCAGCCTCCTGGCTGGCCCGCTAGTTGTTGCTTCACAACCTCAGAATTCCCCAGGAGGAAATCTGAAACTGGCCCTGTACGTGGAGGGAAGGGAGGACCCGAAGGAAGAGGCAGCCAATCCAGATCGCTAGGTGGCAGGTTTAATAAGCAGGGGAACTTACTTACGAGGCTTGTCCTGGCCGCCACAAGACGAGTAGATCTCACACCCGCCCGCCAGAATCTTAGGAGTTTATATAGAGGCCTTAACAGGGCTCAGTCACATCTACATGCAGATGGTCTCAACGACACACAGCTCTCTCACGGTTGTGCCTTTTCGTGGCTCCTAGTGGAGGAACAGTGGGCGGACGTATATTCCATGAGCAGGGGAGGGGGTGAGGAGCCTCGGGTGGTCCTCTCGACGACCTCCTCCAACAAGGAACATGCTCTGAACGCCCACACTCAGCCTGGGCTGGGTGAGAGGCCGGGACGGAGAAGGTGGTGCTGACTGAACCGTGGCCCCAGGGACATGTCCGCAGTGGGTGGAGGACACCCTGGAGCCGGTGTGTCTTACAGCAGATGGAGGAGTGTACTGCCTAAGAACAGGTGCTGCTGGGACGGGGTCCGGGAAGGAGCTGGAAGGAAAACAAGAACTGTGACACGCTTGGAGAGACGAGCATCCACTCACCACAGGGGCGGGCATCAGACTAAATTCTGGATTCCTCTTTAGGAAAAGAGAAAGCCAGGGAGACACAGGGCCATGGGACCCAATAACTGCATTTCAGGGAATTCAGTCTGAGGAGAGCACTCCATCAAATCCAAAACTTGTCAGATGCTAACAAGGATGAGCTCTCACAGGTTCGTTAGACGGCACCAGCATTGAGCCAAGCACTTTTCATATGCTGATGGACTTCAACCCCCTCATAACCTGGGGGGGCCCACTGTCACACGCAGCACAGGCCCAGCGAAGCCGAGAAGCGGGTCCCAGCCAGAGGGGAATCTGAGGTCAGGTCTGACTCTGGACCTGCACTAAGGCCCCCCAGGGAGGGCCTCTCACCTCGGCACTGTCGAGGCCAATTGTTGTCTGCTGTGCCGGGGCCATCCTACAAACAGCTGACCGGCTCTCCTCAAAAATGAGAAAGTCTGAGAAACTGTCACAGCCCAGAAGACATGATGACTAAATGTGACGTGGGCTCCTGGGACAGAAAACCTTAGATCTGAATCCTGCATGGGCTTGAGTTAATAACAATGTATCTGCATTGGCTCATTAATTGTAACGAATGTGCCAGACTGATGTAAGATGGTAAAAAATAGGGTAAGCCAGGTGTGGGATATATGGAACGATTTTGTACTGTCTTCATTATTTTTCTGCAAATCTAAAACTATTCTAACATAAAACGATTCTCAAAAAAAAAATAACGCAGCTAAAATCAGAAGAATGGTGGTATTACTTTCCATTTGGAATTTTAGAGGAAAAACCACAAACTTTCTGTTTGCAGGGCGGGGACTAGAGTGAGGTGAGTAAGGTGGTTGCCTTGCGGTGCAAAGTTTAGAGGGGCCCCAAAAGGTTCTATTGTTATTATCCCCATTTTACCGCTATGGAAACTGAGGCTGAGGGGAAATAGCTTGTGCTGGGCCCCACAGGGAGGCAGAGCTGTTCACACACAACCTCGGGCTCTGACCTAAAATCGGGGTCCCAAGCCGACCCCAAAGTTTGAAGGCCAGCACCGTGCGGCTCAGATTTGCCAAGGGTCGTGTCTCCGCTCCTGGGTCCCGGCCAGGGAGGCCCCGCTCGTGGGACACACAGGCCCCCCTGGGCCTCTTCAGCAGGGTCGCCCTCATGTCTTGTCATCTGCCTGCTGAGTGGCTTCAATGGGGGCTTCGAGCTGAGGGGTGTCCGCTGGGGCCTGGGCTGCTTCTCCAGGCCTGCTGGGCGGCCACAGCCAGGGGCCTGCCGTCTGCCCCAGCTGACCACGGACACTGGAAATGGCCCACCCAAGGGAATCCGGCTGGAATCTGGCTTGTGGTCAGGCCACGGCTGCAGAAGCCACAGGAAGCGCACACAGCCGCCCGCGGGCTGTCAGAGCCGGCGGCCGGAAGCTTGTAATCAGGCTGATTTCCAGCAGGAAGCTCTGGCTCCCTTGACCACAGGGGGGAGGGCAGCGTGGCCTGAGTCTCCTTGGGCCTCGCTCAAGGGTCCAGCCGCCTTTTGGGGCCTCTCCCCGGATGCCCCCCAGAACCTTCTAGTTCCGTGTGTCCCAAATGGACCCGACTGCCTTTCCTCAAAATGTGCTCCTTGCTCCGCTGCCTTGTTTCCGGGTTATCCGCCTCTCCTCCTGCCCTGAGCCACAGGCGCAGCCCAAGCATTCACTGAGCGCCGACTGCACACTGAGACACTTTCGGGCAGCTCCTCCCCGGCCCCTCCTGATGAGGCTGCTCTTGTTATTGTCCCACTTTACAGAGGAGGAAACGGAGGTTCCGAGGGTTTATTTGGCATCCTGTAGGCAGGGGCAGATTCTGGAACCCACGCGGGGCCAGCCCCAGCCTCTCCCCCCATCGTCAGGCTCCAGTCCCTCCTCTGACACCCTCCATGGCTCCCTGTGGTGCCCTCTATGCTAAGTGAAGCCCTGCTGGGTCACCACGGAGACCCCTGAACACAAAACCCAGCCTCTTGGGTCAGACCCAGGCCCTGCCCCTAGTCCACCACTTGCCTCTCAGCCTGTTTCCCCACTGTGAACTGGACCCACTGAACTGAGGACTGGACCAACGCCGGCCTCTGCCTCTTCAGGTCGTGGTACAGATGAACACAATGCACTGGGCACTCAGTAATGCAACTGTCACCCTCAATAGCACTCCAAAGGGCAGGGACTTGAGATGGGGTGTCCCAGGCAACCCCAACTCCCTTCCCACAGGATCTCATGGCTGGCACCCAGCCCAGAAGAGCCTGAGGCCATAATTTGGCAGAAAAAACCCACCTCTCTTCTGGGAAACCGAAACTGAAAGTCAGCAGTCCTCTGCCTGCAGATGCCCCATTAAGAGCCTCCAGGTCAGGAAACTGTCTGGAACTTGTCATTGGTCAGGACAGCTCCTATGCTAATAAGGGGGCAGCCCCTAACTCCTGCCCAAGCTCTCTACATCCAGGGGCAGATCTGGGTGGCACCCACTGTTTATGACTATTGTCCTGTGCCCATGGATGAGCACCTGAGGAAGCCGGCCCTGGGGGACCACCAGCTGCTGAGGCGGCTGGGGATCACGCTGCTCCTGGTGGTGGCGGGGGGTGTGCTTGTGGCCATGATCATCTTCGCTGTCAGGGCCAACACTGAGGCCTGCAGGGACGGTCTCCAAGCAGTGCAGGAGTGTCGCAACGTCACCCACGTTCTGGACCACCAGCTAAGCCGGGCCCAGGAAGTCTTACGGGGTGCCGAGGCCCAGGCCGCCACCTGCAATCAGACTGTGGTAAGCCACTGCAACTCCTAGAGAGGGCCCTGTGCTCGGGGGCCCCAGGGTCTAGGTGGAGATCGACATAGCCCTTGAAACTGCCCCCAGGCCCCCATATCAGGGGCCTGAATTTCCCCACCAAGGTTTGGGGAACTCTAAACTCTCCCTGGGGCTGGTGTGGGCAGGGCCTTAAAACTCCCCAGGCCACCCAAATCAGGGGCCTCAGTATCCCCACTAGGATGTGGGAGAATCTTCAAATTCCAGGGCACTGGCATGGGGGAGCCAGAAACTCCCCAGGGCACCAGGCTTGGGGGAGCAGAAATCTCTCTCGGGGTTGGGAGGGGCCCTCACCAGGCCCTGAAGAAGGAATGGGCTTGTGATACTTCCCCTGCATCCCCGAGCGACTTTGAAACTTTCACATGGGTCTTGATATGGGGAACCTTGAAACTCCCACTGGACATCTAACTTGGGCTCAGAAATCTCCCTGTGTTCTGTGTTTGGGGGTCAGGGAGGCCTCAAAATCTTCTTGGGCAATAGCCCAGGGGATCTGGAAATTTGTCCTAGGGTTTGGGCATGGGGAGCCTCTGAACTCCCATGTGAGGGGCCTTAAAACTCCCATTTTGAGGATCACACCCTTCTCGGTGGGCCTGGGAGGGTGGGAGGTTGTGGCCATTCTTCAAGGTGGGAGTCTGAGGTGCAGAAAGGGAAATCTGAAAGGGGTTTAGACCTGAGCTCCTGGGATCTCAGGGCCTGGGGAGGCGGTCCAGGGCCCAGGGACAGCAGCCGACCCCCAGGAACAGAACTTCAGTGTCCGACCGTCCGTCCGTACGTCCCGTCCCGCCCGTGTCCCACCCCCCACCCCCCCACCCCCCCACCCCCCCACCCTCCCCATCCCCCCCATCCCCCCCATCCCCGTCTCAGGTGACCCTGAGGGCTTCCCTGGAGATGGAGAAGGCTCACAGCCGGGAGCAGCTGGCGCGAGCGCTGCAGCTTGAGGGTGAGAACCCAAGGACAGATTTCCATGGTGGGGGTGGGGGTGGCCCCAGGGTTGGGGTCGCGAGAGACGGACGGGGCCAGAATCCAGAGGAGGGTGGGAAGGAGCACACCAGGTTTCCAAGGGGAGGCTGGGTAGGGGTGGGGCTGGGGTGGGGGCAGGTGGGGCGTGGCCACCACATAGACACGCCCCCTGGTTCTGTCTCTAGAGGAGATGTCGGCTCTGAGACAGCAGCTGCAGAACGCCCTGGCGGAGGCGGAGCGACTACGGTCCGAGACCACCCCCCCCCCGGGCACGCCCCTTTCACCCTACCCGAGCCAGGACCCCCTGTGTTCCGAAAACCCCCATCGCTCAGGGGGCGAAGTTTGAGTCCAAGCCTTGTCCCTTGTGCACACAGCCGTGGGTGGCCACTGTCACTCTCCTCCCCAGTGACTCGGGGGGGCTGGGGGGGAGATCCCGAGGGGGTGGCGGACCCAGAGCTGGGGGAGCCAGGCCCGCCAGCCGCCTGAGTCGTCCCCTCTCTACCCTAGAAAATGGAATGATGATGCCTCAGGCGGGAACAACGACTCCGCCAGCTCCCTGAACGGCCTCAGCCCCTTGGTGGTCGCTGTGCTGCTGCTCCTAGGCCTCCAGGCTCTGCTGCGCTGAGATCCCAGGAAGCGGCCCTAAGCAGAGGGCGGCCTGGGGAGAAGAAAGCTGAGGAGGGGAGGGAGGGCGTCGGGGAGGGCCAGGGTCTGGAGAGGTGGCCTGCCTGCAGGGTGGAGGGCTAGGTGCAGGGGAGAGGGTCTTGGGAAGGATGAGAGAGCTCAGTGGGGAGGGAGGGGGCCCTGGGGCAGGGCGCCTGTGTTCTGTCTGCCCCGAGTCTGCCCTAAGTCCCTCTTATGATGTCTCTGAGGTCACAATCTGGATTGGTCCGGTTCCCTCTCTGCCTCCACCTTGGAGGCTTCCCTGACCTGGCAGTTCTGAGGGGCCACGCTGCAGCACTGTTGAGGGGGAGGGAGGGGGGACCCAAGTAGCAGTGGGGGTCTATGGTGCATCGCTAGGGGGACCATGGGGCAACCTTGGGGGGTGAGGAAGCAGCAGAATTGGCCCAGGGCTGCCTCCCCCACCCCCCAGAGCTGGGCAGGGCATAGTGTGGGGGCACCTGCCTCTTGTTGTCACGGTTTCTGGAAGGTCACTTTGTTCTGAGGTCTTTGGGCTCCAAAAAAGTAAACACCCCTTTTGGGGGGAAAGACTCTACTCTGAAGTTCCTGGAGTGTCATTATGTCACCCTCAAGCATCTGGGGCCTGCCCTTCAGGCAAGGGTGGATATCGTTGATGTCCATACCCAGCCTTCCCTGTTCCAGAATGTTCCCAGCACCCAGCACCCCTCCCACCCGACTGCCTCCCAGGCCTTCTCCACTGGGATCATCTTAACAGACTCCATACCCTCATCAGCACTCCCTGCGGGCAGAGCGTTCTCCTCTCATCTCCTCGCTGGCCTTCTCTTGACGCCCGTGGTTCCAGTGAGGAAACAGGCTGTGCCAAGGGACACGGAGGGACACCTTGTCCTGGCTCCCAAACTCCTCCCACAGAAAGTGCGGGGCTAGGATTCAAACCTGGATCTGCAGACACACACAGACCAGGCCTTTGTCACAATGTCCCTCCCTCCTCCATCCTGCAAACTCTTATTCATCCTGCAGTACCCAGCTCCGGGAAGCCCTCCTCCAGAGAATCTCTCTGCTTCTCCAGAATTGAGGGCTACCATCCCGATAGACCCTTCACCCACTTTCTTGGGTCCTCCCATGCCCCATAATCCCTTCCTCCTCTGTTATCTTCCTGCCTTCAGCTTTCCTGGAATCCCAACTATTATTCAGGCAACTTCCTGTCCAGGGCACTAGGATTCCCAGAATTGTGCACTGCCCTCAGGTTCCACAGTCCCCAGTCCAGATGTGCAGGAGACCCCCCCCGTCCTTGGCTCCCACTGTCCTCCCAGGGTCCCCCACACACCATCCCTGCCACAGGCCCCTCTGGCTCTGGTCCCCTCACTTCCCCTGTTCACGCCGCTCTACCCTCCCTGACCATTTCTCTGCTCCCTGACCTTGTCAAGTTCCTTCCGGCCTCACAGCCCCGTGACCTGCTCCTCAGCCCACAGTTCTCGAGCAGGCTTTCCCAGCCTCAGCTCCCTTGCCCTTTGGGCTGGATTGTCCTCTGTGTGTGTATGGGGGGGGGGTGCCCTGGGCACTGCAGGGGGTTGAACAGCATCCCTGGTCTCCACCCACCAGCTGCCAGTAGCACCCTCCACCCCAGGTTGTCACACCCAAAAATGCCTTCAGACCTGGCCAAGTGTCCCCAGGGGGCAGCATCGCTTCCGGTGAGGAACTCTGCTCTAGAGGGTGAGGTGTGGGCCCCCTCGTGTCAGAGTCCCCAGCTTGCTCAGTAGGAGCTCGTGGAGTCCTGTATAATGACCGCATCATTTCACCCCCCAACAGCCCCATCTAACTGCCGACACAAATAATCAATAATTATTCTATAGTAGAGAAGAGAGGAGAGTTTTATTCAAGCCAAACTGAGAACTGTGGCCTGGCAGGGAATCGCAGCCTTTGCGCGGGAAGAAAACGCTCCGGAGAAGAGTGGTTTTCAGCAGTTATATACCATTTCCAAACCAAGAGCCAGGCACCAAACATGACAGGGGTGCGTTCTTTCAAGGGTTAAGGAGCTGTTTTGGTTACAGATTACATGGACACATCGGGTCAACATGACCCTGGTGTCACGGGAAGAGACACTTATCTTCAAAGATTACTGGCGTCACAAGAAGCGAGCCATCAATTCTTATCTTCAAAGTGTCCGGTCTTTACTGTCGGGTGATGATCAAAGCCGATGGACAAAGTGGGTTTGACAGGCCACAAGTCAGGCTTCTTTGGCTCAAATAAAATTCAGGCCAAATCAAGTTCAAACCAGAATGGCTTCTCCATAGACTTCAGTATATAGAACTGCCTCATATTGTAACAGACGAGGAACTGAGGCCCAGGGAAGTGCCCGGGCTTGCTCAGGGTTCCTCAGCTGCTCAGGCAATTGAACCCTCTGCTTCCAGCAGGTTCCCTCGATTCCCAGGAAGCAAGCCTTCCCACCTGACAGCGGTGCCCCAACACGCCTTCACCATCCTCCACTCCCCACCCCAGTCTGGGCCACTGGGATGTCCCGAAACAGTGCTGCCCTCCACCCCAGCGCCGGGGTTGTGTTTTGCCGATGGAGGGGGGCATGTTTGCCCAATATTATGGATTCGACCTGTTCAATTTCTTCCCCCAAACCCCCACACGATGGCCCAGGTATAAACTTCTTCCTAAAAAATTCCCCTCTTCCTTCGCTGGCTGTGACCCGGCCAGGGGTTGAGTAGTCAGGACTGAAGGGTCCAGCAGGCCTGAGAAGGCTCCAGCCCCAGCAGGAATCTGGCAGTGACCAGCGGCTGCTGTGTGTCCCTGGCCTGAGACTTGGCCTCTCTGGGTTCTAGTTTCTTCATGTGGCTTGGGGAGGACACTGAGATTGTAGTTCACAGTGTTCGCCCAGCTCACGTTTACTGCACGACTACCGTGTGCCAGGCCCATGCATTGGCAGTGGGAACAAGGCAGATGCGGGCTTTGCTTTCCAGAGGCTCACCCAGTCTGATGGCAGAGGCAGCCTAGAATCAGTCAAACACATAAAATGTAAAGTTACAGCAGAGCTGAGAGAGCTGATCCAAAGGGGCCTGGGTTAGTGGGGAAGAGGGAGGGTTCTGGAGGTGGAGACACACCGGTGGGCTGGTGGAAAGAGCTGCTAAGGAACAGCTAGCTGGGCAAAGAGGGAGGAGAGGGCACTCAGGCAGAGGGAACGCCCATGCAAAGGCCCTGGGGTGAGAATGCACTTGCCAGAAGAGAACTGAGGAGGGCTGGGGGGAGGCAACAAGGAGGAAATGAGGCAAAGACATGATGGGGGGGCCTTGGGAGGGAAGGGGGAAGGGTGAGGAAGGGGGGCAAGGGTGGAGGGTGAGATAGAGGGGTAGGGATGAAAGGGGGGAAGTAGGGAGGAGGAAGAAGAGGAGGAAGGGGAAATGGACATGGAGGAGGGCGGGAGGAGATGAAGGGGGAGGAAGAGGAAGGGGGGTAAAGGAGGAGGAGAGTTCATTCTGAGAGGGAAGAGAAGTCAGGGGCACAGCGTAGACTGGCCTGGATCTGATTCACGTTGTAAGATCGCCCCCTGGCGGCCTAGTGGAGACCGGGCAGGGAGATGGGGTTGGTCCACCCTCAAGTCTACCCTCTGGCCCTCATAGCCAGTCACAGAAAGTGTGGCAGCCTGAGCCAGGCCAACTTCAGTAGGTCGAGTAGCCTCCCGTCTTTTAGCCCCAGTTTCTGCATGAACAGAACGGGGACCATATGCCTCTGGAGCCTGGCGGAGCGCCCCTGTGCAGATGAGGGCTTTGCGCGGATGTGTTGATGTGATTCCCAGTAAGCCCTAAGCGGCAGGAGGTACAGCCATCCTCACTTCCCAGAGGGAGAAACTGAGGAAACTGAGGCTCAGAGGACAGCACGTGACATGCAGAGGCAGGACGGGCACCGAGGACCCCCGGACCTGTCTCGGCTCGGGTAGCCTGGGCCGGCCCTGGCGGGGGTCCAGCCCCTCCCAACGGACTCAGGAAGCCACGGCCGGGAGGGGCGGAACTGTGGGTGTCCCTGGCGCCCCAAGGTGCCAATTAAATGCTCGTGGCCGTCTGGGGCCAGAGCTGCGGAGGGCGGCATGGCCGAGCCGGGCCCGGAGCCGGGGCGCGCATGGCGGGCGCTCGCCCTGTGCGGGGCCGCCGTGTTCCTGGCGGCGGCGGCGGCCGGCTCGGCCCTGCTGGCCTGGAATCTGGCCGCCTCGGCCTCCCGGGGGCCTCGCTGCCCGGAGCCGGGGGCCAACGCCACGGCGCCGCCCGGGACCCCGGCGCCCGAGGTCGAGGAGCTGCGGCGCCGGCTGGCAGAGGCTGCCCAGCGCGAGGAGGCCCTGGCCGGGCAGCTGGACCAGGCCGAGGGCGTCCGTCTGGAGCTGGAGGAAGCGCTGAGGGCCTGTGAGGGTCGCCAGGTAGGTAGGTGGGGTGGGGGCTGGGGCATCCAGAATGTGGGGGAGAGGGCCCGCACCCACATCCCCACCGTTACCCCTGTGCCTCGGCTTACCGAATTCTTCAATCGAGGGAGATGAATAAGAATAGCACCATAATCCCTTCCCACTCCTACAACGTCAGTTCACCCTTGAGTCTACCTTCTGACCAAGAAGGCCCCACTGTCCTCTGCTATTTGCCGGATAGATGGTGGTGGCTAGGGAGGCCCCAGACCCCTGAGCCCACCTGGGGAGGCCCTGTGCTAACCCTCCCCCAAGGTGCCCATTCACACCACCACCACCACCACCCCCCCCAGCCTGTTCCAGCAGCCCTATTTCCAGAGAGGGACATTCATGTCACCTGTAATTAGGAGGCTAAAGTTGGCCTCTTGGGGAGGTACCGGTCAGATCTTCCCTTTTCCTCTGGCCACCCCCTTCAAACTCTTTCTTAACCCTTCCCAGCCCTGAACCTAGCAGAAGAACCATCCTCCAAGTCCCAACCATTCACGTTTATTGAGGAACTACTGTGTACCGGGCCCAGCAGAGGTTGGGCAGTGTGTGAATTTTAAAAATCAAAACAGATCCCTCCCTCTTTCCTGCCTGCCTAAGGGAAGGGCCTGGAGCAGCCGAGGCTAAGAGCAGCTTGCCCTGGGTTCAAATTCTGGCTCCGCCCCTCACCGGAAGATGCTCTGAGGAGGCCAGGCCAGTTGCTCTGTAGAATGTCTCACCTAGGTGACAAAGCATACCCCAAAAACCCAATCATTGTCAACCACCAAATTAGTTTGCGTTGGTTTGAAAGCCTGGTTAGCGCGTCTAGATTTAGCCGGGACTGGAGCCGGAGTGGGACCGCAGCCCGAAACCATTAACACGTCCCGGTGGTTTGGGGTTGGGGACGTGGAGAGACCTCCTACTACGCAGGCAGCTGTCACCACTCGGTACCCCAGACTTCAGCGGCCACTTCTGTGTTTCACAACTACAGGACCTCAAAGGACATTCTAAGTAAAGCCCAGGGGACCCCAGGGTCGTCTCAATCTCCCCTAGAAAGGGCGGGGCCAATTTACTCCTTCTCCCCTCCCCTGTTCCCTGCACTCCGTAGAGCCTGCTTCAGACCCAACTGATGACACTGAAGACTGAGATGGACGAGGCCAAGGCACAGGGGACCCAGATGGGTGTCGAGAACGGGGAGCTCACAGGTGTGTTGGGGCGCAAGGGGGTGGGCAGGGCTTGAGGTGGGAGGAACCTAGAAGGTTCCTAGCTACTCAAATGACACGCACAGGTGCAAACATAATGCAGATGACATGCAGATAAACGCGAAAACTTATGAAAGAAAAGCACATAACATGCAAAGGCCATGCAAACATCACAAAAACAATACAAACGCAACAAATATGCAAACGCCACGTAAACGACTCGGAAAAGCAACGCAAACCTATGAACAGCTATGCAAATAACCCACAAAAGTTATGCAAATATTATGCGCGGGGCGCGCTCCGGGTGTCCCGCCTGACCCCGCCTCCTGCGCCCGCAGAAGCCCTGGTGCGCTGGGAAGCGGCGGCCACGGAGTCTGCGCGGCGGCTGGACGAGGCGCAGCGGCGCGCACGCGCAGCCGAGGCCCAGGGCGAAGCCTGCGCGGCCCGAGAGGCGGCGCTACGCGAGCGCGTGTGAGTGAGGGGCGGGCCCGAGGGGGGGAACGGGCGGGGGTGTGCGGCCAATGGCTGCGCAAGGCTTCATTCTTTCCGCCAATCATCACTTGGGGATGGCAGCGAGAGGTGGGAAGGGTCGCTGGGGAGGGAGGAGGGGGCGAGGCCGTGTGGGCGGGGCCTTGGGGAGAGGAGTGAGGGGAGGGTCGGAGTGATGGTCCTGGAGTTGGAAGCTAGAGGTGGCGAGGGGGGTGGGCTATCTGGGGGAGAGAATCCCCAGGTTGGGGTCGGCACTCTGGAGGCATGGGTCCCTGGGATCGGGCGCATGTGGGGGGTCCAGGGGAGGGGCGGGGAGCGGAAGAGAAGGGTGCAAGGAAAAGAGAGTACGACGGAGGGGCGGGGTGAGGTCTGGAGGCAGAGCTTCTGGGGAAGAGGCTGGGAGACCCTGGGAAGGGGTCTCGGGAATGGCTGGAGTTGGAGAAGGGATGGGGGATCCTGGAGGATGGAGATCTCTGGGGAGTAGGGTTCCTAGGAAGGGCGGAATAGTGCTGGGGGATCCCTGGGGACGGGGGTTCAGGTGCTGACGGGCCCCTCCCCCCTTCCCGGCAGTAAAGCCCTGGAAGCCGAAACGGGGCCCCAGCGCAGAGTGCTACACCCCCGGCCCCGCTCGGGGTCCCGACCCCGGCCCAGCCCCCGCTCGCGCTCTCGCCCCGGATCCTCGGGGGGCTGCCGGCGGCCCGCGCGGCGCGCACGAGGGTGAATCAGCTCCCAGCAAGATGGGGGCTCGAGGCCAGGAGGACAGACACTGTAGAGGCCCAGCGGGGACACGTATAGAGGTGCCCACGCTGGATGAGATGTCCAGTCGACACCCATCAACGCTCATCTTTAGACCCAGGAGCCGCTCTGAACGAAAACTGTGCAGAAAGGAGACTCGACCCTCTCTCCCCGACCACCTAGTGCCTATTCTACAGATGGGAAAACCGAGGTCTGTTTGGTCACACAGTGTGATAGTGCTGATCTGGGACTTAAGTCCCCTCTAAGGACAGTGTTGCTCTCATCTCGCAGACATGAGGACTTAGGGTCCAACCTAAGGAAACACTGATGTTTCCTCCAGTGACCTGGAAGGGTCACTTCTCTTCTCCGGACCTCAGGTTACCTTGGGTGTAAAATGAATGATTGGAATCATGTTTAGAGAGCTGGCCTATCCTTGACACCAAAAACTGACAAAGATGGCACAATGGGAAAACTACAGACCCCTCTTCCTGTGAGGAGGGTAGGAAACTCCCAAATGGAATTTTAGCAAAGAAAACCAAGTAACACATTTTTTAAATACACCGCAACAAAGGGGACTTATGCCTGAGATGTCAGGATGGTTCCATATTTGGAAGTCTGTTAATAAAATTCACCATACTAATGGGTTAAATGAGAAAAGTTCTGGAAAAAAACATCAAAATCAGGGCCAAGGTGAGGATGACCACTGTCAAGTGTTTAATATTGTTCTGGAGGTAGTAGCCAATGCAATTAGACAAGAAGAAGAAATAAAAGCTATGAATATTAGAAAAGAAGAAGGGGATTTATAGGTTGACTCATATGAAAACACTCTTTATATAGGTCAAAAATAATTGAAATATAGACTATTTCATATGGCTCAATTTCACATTATTTTTGTCTTTTACCTTTGTATTTGACACAACTTCAGACTTACAGAAAAATTGGAAGATTAGTACAAAGAATTCCTGGATACCCTTCACCTAGATTCCACAAATGTTAACTTTTACTACCTTTGCTTTATCCATCTCTCTCTCTCTCTGTCTCTAAACCACTATGAAAATCTTGCAGAAGTGATATCTCTTTACCCATAAATACTTGGGTATGCATTTCCATAGAACAAGAACATTCTCTTACATAATTGTGGTACAATTATGAAAATCAGGAAATGGACATTGATAAAGCACTGTTATCTAATCTACAGACCTCAGTCAGATTTTGCCAATTGTTCTGACAATGTCCTTTATAACAAGAGAATCTCTGGGCTCACACATTTTATTTGTCAAGTCTCTTTCATCTCCTTTAATCTGGAACATCTCTCAATCTGTCTTTGCCTTTTATGACATTGGCATTTTTTAAAAGCCCGGACCAGTTATTTTGTGGAGTCAGAGTTTAGGTTTGCATGATGTTTCCTCATGATTAATTTCAGGTTGGCATTTGGGGCAGGAATGCCTCAGAAGTGATTCAGTCTAATAATATTATCTTCTGGTGGTATGATTTTATACATATAAAACCCAGGAGAATTAACTGAAACTTTCCTGTACATAAACAACCAGCTAGAAAATCCTTTGGAAGAAAAGAAAGATCCTATTTCAGATAGTTATTTATTCTTGGGAATAAACTAATTTCCTTATTATGTAAGAAGCTCTTATAAATTAATTTTCTAAAAACAATTCAATAGAAGAATGAGCAAAGAACATCGATAGCCAGTTCATAGAAACATACAAAAAAAGGTGCCCAGTCTCACTCCTGGAAAAGAAATGCAAAATGAAACAACAACGGGGTATCACTTTCTACCCAATCATTTGGCAAAGATAAAAACAAAAACAAGGGCTGGCCCCGTGGCTTAGTGGTTAAGTGCACGCGCTCCGCTGCTGGGGGCCCGGGTTCAGATCCCGGGCGTGCACCGACGCACCACTTGTCCTGCCATGCTGAGGCCACGTCCCACATACAGCAACTAGAAGGATGTGCAGCTATGACATACAACTATCTACTGGGGCTTTGGGGGGGAAAATAAATAAATAAAATCTTAAAAAAAAAAAAAAGTTAAAAGTTTGTGCATACACTGGGTCAGCACTGCTGTGGGGAAATAAGCAATCCCACGTGGTGCTGGGGGTACTGCTCATTGGTACGCCCGCTGGAGAGGTCAATTTTCTAGAATCTCTCAAAATTAAAAAGACACATACTGTTTGGCCCATCAATTCCTCTTCCAACAATTCTTCTACAGCCGTATTTACATGCATACAAAATGATGGACTAAATGAACTGCAAAATACCCGGATGCAGCCTGGAACAGGAAAACACTTAGTGGGGAAATCCAATCACGTCTAGAATTTAGTTAGTAGTAATGTACTAAGGTTAATTTCTTAGTGCTGACAGATGAACCATGGTATATGAGATGCTAACTACGGAAGAAGCTGGGTGAGGGCGGATCAGCGACTATCTGTAAATCTAAACTTATTTCTGCAACTTTTCTGTAAATCTAAAATTATTCCAAAATAAAAAGTTTACTTTTAAAAAGGAGACAGAGTGGGGGGCGGGGAGGAATGAGGAAATTATTACCACATTCTGGATAACTGCAAAAAATTGGAAACAACCTCAGTGTCCACTAACTGGAGACTGTTTAAATTAGTATCTGTCTATCCACACTATGGAATACTATACAACTGTTTAAAAGGCCAAAGCAGACCTTCTCCAAGACACATTAATATAAAAAGCAGGAAAGTGATAATTTGTGTACATATCTTAAAATGCGGGATGAGGGGAGACTTTATCCAAATCTCTTTGAAGGAAACCCTGGTCACAGCTGTGGCCTCTGGGGTGGGAATCAGGGGGCTGGGGGTTGGAAGGGAGGCAGTCTTGTGTTCCTTTGTATCCTTTTTTGTAAAGTTTGCATTTTAAAAATGATGCACATGTATTACCATTAAAATAAATTAAAAGTTGTTTTGAAAAATCCCTAAGAGGCTGGTGTAGGGAGGGGAGTAGGAGCCCTTGGAACTCTGATCCCCCCTCAGCCAGTCCTACTCATTATCCTCCCACCAACTGGGGCTTGGAAGTGCCTGATCAGAGCCTTTACCTGGAAGGGGGCCCACCTGGAGGGGGAACTGAAGGCCCCCTCCTCCCCCAAAGGAGGAAGTGAGGCTGAGGGGAGGGATCCGGCCACCAGGAGTCGCCCCTGCCTGCAGACCTGGTTGTTGCCAGCTGACGGCTGAGAGCTTGGGAGGGTGGGACCGTGGGTCTGAGACCCCCCAACCCTGGCATAAATCCAGAAGTGAGCAGCAAATGGCTTCTCCTTCTGGAATCATCTAGAGCTTGAGACCAAGAGAGAGCCTCGCCTTGTCTGGGGCCCCAGAGAC
The DNA here is from genome assembly GCF_020826845.1 of Diceros bicornis minor. Classification (NCBI taxonomy): domain Eukaryota; kingdom Metazoa; phylum Chordata; class Mammalia; order Perissodactyla; family Rhinocerotidae; genus Diceros; species Diceros bicornis. The sequence continues at coordinate 5,323,428 of NC_080759.1, read as the reverse complement.
TTAAGACCCCTCATGGTGCAGCTATGGGGTCCAAGGGCTGATCCACATAGAGGGCTGGGCTTAGGGCTGTAAATGGGACCTAAAACATGATCATTGTTATTCACTCATTCTGCTGTCTCCATCTTGGCCATACCTGCCAGACTGTGAATTTCAACTCCAGGGATGGAGGGAAATGGGGAGCCATGGCAGGTGTGTGAACAGGAAGGGCACAGTCAGATCTGGTGTCAGAGAGGGAGGGCAGAGGCTGGGGGCTTTGAACCCCTGGGAGGCCACAGGACAGGGAGTAGGTAAGGACTGGGAGCTACTTGTGGAGAATAGGCCCAGGCCCCAGGCTGCCTTGAGGTTCCCCTGGCTGCCCAGGGGAGCAAACAGCACTCCCCAGTGGGACCTGCCTCCCGGGCCCCACTTGCATCCTACGCCACAGGACCAGCCTCCAGCATGCCCTTCTGTTCTGCCTTCCTCTCTCCACCTGTCTAATTATCACTCAGGGTCTCTGTCTATCTCTCTGTCTCTCTCTATCTCTATGTCTCCACCTCTGTCCCCAGCACACTCTGGCAGGTCCCTGCACTGGCCTCCCCTATTCATGGTCACCCAGGAGCCCCCCTCCCGTGGCTGCAGTGACAGGAGTAGGGGACAGAAATGGGAAGCCCCAGTGCAGCTGTGGGTGAGGGGCACCTGGGACAGCAGCATTCTGACCTCGCGGGATCCCCAGTTCCAGGTAAGAAAGTCGGCCACCTTATATCACCAGGCCCACGAAGCCTCAGTGAGGACAGTCTGTCCCTCTTCAAAGGGCTCTCTTTGCCTTCTCTGGCACCTCCAAAAGCACAAAAATTAATTTCACTTGAATTTAACCAAAAACCAAACACATTGACATAAAAGTGAAGGGTTTTCTGAACTTTGCTGAAATTTTTCTTCACCAGAAATATCACTTGCTCAAGGACCTACCTGAAGTTCTGTGAGAGGTTTTAAAAACCTCGTGTCTCCTTGAGAACTTCAGTCTCAGTTTTCAGAGAGTGACACAGAGTTGGCTTCCTAATGACAGCTTTCCCTTCTCTGCCCAAACAAACAAATAAAACCAAATTGAAAAAGTTTAAAATCAAGGGCTGATTTTGTGATGACCCACCAGGGGAATTCAGAGGGATTCATGCACAAAATTTCCTGTGAACATGATAAATTGTTTTCAGGAAAAAACTGAACGCTCATATCAGGGCTGATGCATTTGACCTCATGTGAATCCAAGGACCAGTCAGCCGCTCGCCTCCTCCCTCTGGAATTTTCTGGCCAGGGATGTAGGCAGACTGTGTTCAGAAAGTCTGTTTTTAGAGATTTTAGACACTGCTGGCTGGGGGGTCAATGGAAACAACCTCTTTGGAGGACAAATTGGTGACCACTTTAGACAGCAGAAACCGAGGCTCAGAGAGAGGAAGTCACTTGTCCAGGGTCACACAGCGGTAGGTGGCACGGCTGGAACTTACCTCCAGGGCCCTCAACTGTAAGCATGTGCTCGCTCTGCCTACGTGGCCCCATTAAAGAAGATGGAAGATGTCCTCCTCCCACGCTGCTCCTGGGACTCTGAGTGGGCCTGGCCAACCCAGCGAAATCGCTGGTTGGGCACCACTTGCAGCCCCCAACCCACCTCCCCCCACTAGCCACTGGGAAGGGTCCGGAATCAGGAATCACCGGGTAGTTGCAAAGGCCAAAGTTCAGACAGGGGTTTCCTGCCCACCCCTGGGAACTTCCTCCTTCCCGGCCCAACCCCCGCCTCCTTGATGAACACCACCCTGGAGGACCCCTCCCCGCGGTCACTGCCCCCCACTCCATTACCCTGGCCGATGGGGGGATGGGTCCCCTGCTGCAGCCTTCACCCTGCTGTGCCCCGCGTAGTCAGTGGGCGGCAATTGTGTCATTGTCACTCATCCAGGGTCCAGCCTCCTTTCAAGCTCCCTGCCCCTTTCCCCTGGGCCCCATCCCTCCCTCCTGCCAACCTTGACCCTGTGGGGCTAAGGGCTGGGTCCTGCTCTGTCTCTGAGGACCGAGCCGGGCCGACACTTCCTGTGGGGCTTGGGCGTCACCCGGCATGGAGGGCTTCCCTGGAGCTCCTGGCTCTGGGCGGATGGGCAGGAGGGCACACCCAGAATCCTTTGCTTCTTGGTCCCCAAATCCCCTCCATGCCCACCTAGGGGTGACCCACAGTGAGACTCAACCCCCACCTATCCGGCATTTCCCATTCAGCATCTCACAGAGCCCCCAGATAAAGCTGTGAGCAGGAAGTGATAGTAATAATAACAGCAAGTCCTTTCTCAAAGCCCCTCCCTGGCCCTGCGACCTAGACACCACGCATACCCATCCCACAGAGGGGGAAACTGAGGCACAGACAGGAGAAGCCCTTCACTAGAGCTCACACGGGCCGAGCCGGCTCTCCCCGGCTCCAAGGCCATTGCTGCTGGTGATGCTGCTCCCAGAGCACTTATTAAGCACATACGTGAGTGGGGCATTGAGTAGGATGACAGCTTGGGGATCCTGCACCCCTGCCACCCACAGATCAGCCCTCCGGGAAGCCCTCACAGCGTGCCCCGCCCTAGGCCACCTGCTTAGCATGGCTTGGCTCATGTAACCAGCACTGCCTGGGAGCGGGCACACATCTGTAGCCAGCCCGCCAGGAGGTGAGTCCAGCTTTGTGAACTAACAGCGTGAGACCCAGGGGCCGTCCCTTCTCTTTGGGCCTGTTTCCTCCTCCACACGACGGGACGAGGACGTGAGATAATATACAGCAAGTACTGAGAACAGCACCTGGCACAGAGCAAGGGCAGGGGAGAAACTGAGGCTCAGAGAGGCCAAGGAAGCCGACTCACCCCGCAGGCACCCCACCCAGTGTTAATCAGAGGCCTGGCTGTGCCTCGTGCCCCCATCCTTCACAGCCCGGGTGGGAGTGTTGTGATAACCCACAGCCCCCGTTTCCTCCCGGCCAGGAAGGAGCCAGGCAGAGGAAGTATTAAGAGGAGTAATATAAACACCCCCGGCGGGGGCCAGGCGGGGCAGACGAGCCACTGAGCAGCGCGGGCACCCGGCCGCAGGCTCCGGGAGCAGATGGGGCTGGCGATGGAGCGTGGGGGGCCCTACTCGCGGGCAAGGGGCAGCCCAAGAGGCTGCTGGTACTACCTGCGCTACTTTTTCCTCTTCGTCTCGCTCATCCAGGCCCTCATCATCCTGGGCCTCGTCCTCTTCATGGTCTATGGCAACGCGCATGTGAGCACCGAGTCCAACCTCCAGGCCACCGAGCGCCGGGCCGAGAGCCTGTACAGCCAGGTCGTGGGGCTCACGGCCACCCAGGCCAACCTGTCCAAGGAGCTCAACATCACCACCAGCGCCAGGGACACCCTGATGCAGAGGCTGATGACCGGCCGTCGCGACCTGGACCGAATCAACGCCAGCTTCCGCCAGTGCCAGGCCGACCTGGTAAGGCCTCGGGCCGGACCCTCACCTGGGGCCCCGGGCAGGGCACAGCACCTCTCTGAGCTTCAGCTCCCTCATCCCTGAGATGGGGACGGCCCAGACCCTACGTTTGCCATGAGGAGTCCCTGTAGATAAGCAATGCATGTTTTGTAGAGTAAGTATATCTCATGCAATATTTGGGATATACTGATCCTAAAAAAAACTATTCATTGTCTATCTGGAATTCAAGTTTAACTGGGCATCCTGTCTGTTAACAGACCTGGGCCCTGACTTCACATGTATCAGGCGTCCAGAATGTCCCAGCACGTACTAGCTGCCAGTAAGAACTGGCTAAATAAAAACTCAGAGCATTTGGTTCTTACTCAGTAATAATAAGTATGAACGGCTCATATTTGCCGTACGCTGGGCATCTGCTTCAGAAACATTATCTCATCATTGACTCCCAGGGGGCAGGGAGAAGCTGTAAACATTTTGCACACAGGGACATGGGGGCCTGAGAGAGGAGGCAGCTTTCTCAACGGGATAGACACAGGCAGCCCCGCGTCTTGCGGAGACGGGCACCCCTCACACCCCCAGCTCCCGCCAAGTCACTCAACAGTCGCCTGTGTTCTCACACACGCGGTTCCTCTGGGGGGTCCTGCTGCCAAGAGACACTGAGGAGAGGGGCTCTCCTCAGGCCTCGGCTGGGATGGGGTGAGAGATGGGGGGCAGGAGGAGAGGAGGCTGGGCGGGGGCAGCCTCGGTTTCTCCCAGAGGAGGTGACCTGGCTGGGTGGGGCAGGGGGCAGTGGGAAGGAAAGGCCTCTTCCGGGCTTCAGACCACCCGGCCCCACGCCACTGGGCGGGAAGGATGTGCACGCCCCCTCAGACCTGCCCAGGGAAGGGCTGTGTCGCCCCTCTCAGACTCTCAGGGCAGAGCAGGGCCCTGCAGGCCCCCAGGACAGGGTGGGTCTCCCTTATGCCCCCAAAATTGGGTGAGTCCCCTCTCAGACCAGGACAGGGCAGGGCAGGTCCCCCTCAGATCCCCAAAGAGGGCCACGTACCCCTAAGGCCTCCCCCCGGCCAGAGTGAGCCCTCAGGGTTCTCAGTCCTGGGAATTGGCCCATCAGGATCTTCCAGGACACGCAAGGCCATCCGGCCCAGGAGCCATTAGGAATTCCAGGATCATAAAGTTTAGACACACACACACATGCATCCCAGAATCCTGTACTCCCCCTTCACAGAATATTAGAAATCTAAGAATCTGGATCTTTATAACTTTAAAATTTGAAAACCATAGCTTTTTTTCCCCTTCGAGTTCACAAATTCCTCTGGGCTAGAGCCTCTCAGGGTTTTCTCCATGGACCCTGGGGCTCCTCAGGTTCCGGGCTGCACACCGCCCCCCCGGAGGGGCACTGATGCTGGGGAGTAACCCTGTGTGTCTGAGGGTAGCAGGTGAATCTTGGTCTTTGCCCAGTTCTGGCGGTGCTAAGAAACACGATTTTTCTTAACTTCTCTGCAATAGTAACTATATTTCTGGCCTTGAGACCCAGGAAGAGAAAGGAGAGTTTAACTCAGTGATTGTTTTGGGGGTCTGCCCCAACCTACCTGTGTCAGGGTGGCAGAAGCAGCCTCCTGGGGCCCCCTTTGGTCACTTCCTCCAACTAGAAGGACACCTCTTCCGCATCATGTTGGGATCCAACTCACTTTGTCTACATCTGCAGATCTTCCTCTTCTGTGGCTGAGACTTTTGAAAGCAGAAGTCACTGGAACTTCCAGAGCTGTTTCTGGCCTCCCCCAACCCCAGGGCATTAGCACAGACAGGGCCAGCTTCCAAAGGAGGAAGGATGAGGAGCGGCAGAAAGGCAGACCCTTTGCTCTCTTCATATCTGTGGTTGTTCTATTTCTGCGGAGGGTTCTGTTCCAAAGTTTGGAAGGCACAGCCTTTGTTGTATTGTAAAAACTGTACAGCTTCGATGAGATATAATTCATGTGCCATAGAACTAACCCATTTAAAGTGCACAGTTCAATAATTTTTACTACTTTCACAGAGTTGTGCAACCATCATCACAATTAATTTTAGAACATTTCTATCACCCTAAAAAGAAACCCCTTGCCAATTAGCAGTCACTACCCATCTCCCCGTCCTCAGCCCTTGGCAACCACTAATCTGCTTTCTGTTTCTGTGCGTTTGCTTCTTCTAGATATTTCATCTAAATAGAATCATAAACAATGTGGTCTTCTGTGTCTGTCTGGCTTCTCTCACTCAGCGTGATATTTTCAAGATTCATCCACGTTGTAGCGTGTGTCAGAGCTTCGTTCCTGTTTATGGCCGAATAATATTCCAGTGTGCGGATGGACTGCATTTTGTCCATTCATCTAGTTGATGGACACTTGAATTGTTTTCGCATTTTGATGACTGTGATTAGTGCTGCTATGAACATTTGTGTGCAAGTTTTCGAGTGGACATATGCTTCCATTTCTCTTGGGTCTATCCCTGGGAACAGAATTGCTGGGTCATATTGTTATTCTATGTGTAACTTGTTGAGGAACCGACAGACTGTTCTCCACAGCGGCTGACCCACGTTTGCTCTCTCACCAGCACTATCTGAGAATTCTGTTTCTCCACATCCTCGCCGACACTCGTCGCTCTCCGTTCTCGTTCTGTCTTACTTGTAGCCACACTCATGGTTGTGAGGTGGTGTCTCACTGTGACTTGCACTTCCTGGTGACCAGTGGCAGTGAACATATTTGCGTATGCTTGTTGGCCATTTGTATGTCTTCTTTGGAGAAATGTCTATTCAGATGCTCTGCCCATTTTGCAATTGGGTTGTCTTTTTACTATTGATTTGTGAGAATTTACTTTCATATAGTCTGGATACTAGTCCCATCATCAGATATATGATTTGCAAATATTTTTTTCCATCTATGGGTTGTCTTTTCCCTTTCTTTTCTTTTTTTTTTTTTTTTTTGTGAGGAAGATCAGCCCTGTGCTAACATCTGCCAATCCTCCTCTTTTTGCCGAGGAAGACTGGCCCTGGGCTAACATCCATGCCCATCTTCCTCCACTTTATATGGGATGCCACCACAGCATGGCCTGACAAGTGGTGCATTGGTGCGCACCCGGGATCCGAACCTGCGAACCCCGGGGTGCCGCAGCGGAGCGCACGCAGTTAACTGCTTGCACCACCGGGCTGGCCCCTGTCTTTTCCCTTTCTTGATGGTGTCCTTTGAAGCACAAAAGTTTTTAATTTTGATGAAATCCGATTTCTCTCTTTTTCTTTGGTTGCTTGTACTTTTGATGTCGTATCCAAGAAACCAATCCACAGTCATGCAGAGCTAACACCGAAGTTTTCTTCTAAAGAGTTACAGTTTTAGCTCTTATATTTAGGTCTTTGATACATTTTGAGCTAATGTTTGTATATGGTGTGAGGTAGGGGTCATTCCTTAGCATGTGGAGATCCACCTGTGCCAGCACCATTTGCTGAAAAGACTCTTATTTCCCCATGGGATGATCTTGGCACTGTGTTAGTTTGCTAGGGCTGCTTTAACAAAGTACCACAAATCAGGTGGCTTAAACAACATAAATTTATTTTCGCACACACACAAGATCACGTTGTTGTCAGGGTTGGTTCCTTCTAGGGTCATGAAGGAAGGATCTGTTTCAGCCCTCTCTCCTTGGCTTGTAGCTGGCAGTCTTCTCTCTTTGTCTTCACGTTGTCTTCCCTCTATGCAGGTCCGTGTCCAAATTTCCTCTTAAAACGAGTCATATTGTATCAGGGCCCATCCATATGATCTCATTTTACCTTAATCACCTCTTTTAAAGTCTGTCTCCAAATACAGTCACATTTGGAGGGCTTAGGACTTCAACATATGAATTTGAGGGGGGACACAATTCAGCTCATAACAGCATCCTTGTCAAAAATTAGTTGACCATAAATGTGAATTAACGTTTCCAAGGTTCATCCAAGTTATAGCATGTATCAGTGCTCCTTTCCTTTTTGTTGCCAAAAAGTATTAACTGTAACAACTTCTGAAAATCAGACCAGCACCCCCTATAAAGGAGCCGCGCCCTCGTGACTAGGCCAACCCAGGCCACGGGGTGGAGGATCTGGGGCCCCAGCTGGGAGGGTCTGGGCAGCCCGGGGGGCAGGGGGACCCACAGGGGCCAGCCTTTGAGCTCTGTCCCGCGTCCCATCCGAACAGATGATCTACATGAGCAACCAGCGGTACATGGCCGCCATCATCGTGAGTGAGAAGCAATGTCAGGAACAACTCAAGGAAACTAACAAGAGCTGTGATGGTGAGTGGCACGGGCAGTGCAGAGTGGGGGGTGGACTCCCTGCCCAGTCTCCTGGTAGTCCCCAACCTTCCTGAGTCTCATTGTCTTGTACCTGTAGCCTTGTTTCTCACGCTGAACCAGAAGATCAAGACGCTGGAGGTGGAGCTGGCAAAGGAGAAGGTGGTGTGCACCAAGGACAAGGAGGCGCTGACGCTGAGCAAGCGGACGGCGGAGGAGCAGCTGGTCGAGTGCGGCAGGGCCCAGGAGCAGCAGCAGCAGGAGCGGCAGCTGGCCGAGGATCGGCTGCAGAAGGTGCAGGCCCTCTGCCTCCCACTGGACAAGGACAAGCTTGAAACGGAACTGCGCAACCTCTGGAGAGACTCCATCATCCCGCGCACCCTTGACAACCTGGGCTACAGCCTGTACCATCCCATCAGCTCGGAGGTGGCCTCCATCCGGCGGAGCTGCGACCACATGCCCACCCTCATGAGCGCCAAGGTGGAGGAGCTGGCCCGGAGCCTGCGGGCCGGCATCGACCGCGTGGCCCGCGAGAACTCGGACCTCCAGCGCCAGAAGCTGGAGGCTGAGCGGGGCCTGCGGGCCAGCCAGGAGGCCAAGGAGAAGGCGGAGAGGGAGGCTCAGGCCCGGGAGGCCAAGCTCCAGGCCGAGTGCGCCCGGCAGACCCAGCTCGTGCTGGAGGAGAAGGCGGTGCTGCGGAAGGAGCGGGACAGCCTGGCCAAGCTCCTGGAGGAGAAGAAGTGGGAGGTGGAGCAGCTCAAGATGCAGCTGGCCGGCAGCAACTCGGCCCTGGACACCTGCATCAAGGCCAAGGTGGGCGGGGGCCTCGCACTCGGGCCATCTCGGGCCCGGGGCCAGAGACCAAGTCAGCGGCGAGGCTGACCTTGGGTTGAACCTGGGTTTGAGATCAGCCTCCCCGTCTAGGGTGGGTTAGTGAGGGCTCACTCACGAGTTTCACTGCCGTTAGGATTGGGGCGGCCTTGGAAGGGGGAACAGCGTTGAGAAAGGGTGTAGAGTTAAGACGGGAGTCTGAGGTGGGTGGCGGTGGGGTCCAGGGTTGAGTGAGGAGCAATCTAGAGTTTCAGTTGCTTTAGGCTCAGGCTGAGTTGAAGCGTTGAGGGTGGATTTAGCATTGAGGCGGGGATCACACGTAGGTGGCTATCGAGTCCAGAGCTGCTTTTGGATTGTGGTTAGATATCAACGCAGGACTTGATCGGCATTAGGGTTGGTGAAGTTTGAGTGGGGAATGACATTGAGAAAGGGTTAAGGATTGGGGTTGAGTTTAGGGCAGCTGGAGGGCCTCAGAAATGGTTTAGGGTTAGGATTAGGGACTCACCGCAGGTTGGTGTCAGGGTTAGGATGTGTTTGAGCTCCGCTGAAGGAGCAGGGGCAATGGTTAGGATAGGGAGTGGCAGTGGGCTAAGGCAGGTCTTGAGGAAGCTTGAGGTAAACGTAGAACTTGTGCTTCTGGCTGGGTCAAGGTGAGTTCTCGGGGACTGCTGTGTTTAGAGCGGGTCTGGATTAAGGGTAGGGCTCCATCTACGATGTCATTAGTCAGAGTTGGGGTTGAGTTTGGCGTTTGGATTGTGAGAAAAGGTTAAAAGTTGGGCCAGGAGTCACATGCAGGGTGGTGGTTGGGCACAGGGCTGGGTGTCGGTGGCTCTGGGATTGGGTTGAGTTGAAGCATTGAAACTGGAGTTGAAGCTTAGGTGGGTACAGATGGCTGGTGGGTCTACAGATGATTGGAAGTTTGGGGCCAAGAGTGGATTTAGGATTTCACAAGCATTAGGATTGGGATTGGCCTTGGCCACAGGTTAGGAGCTGAGGTTGGTTGGCTTTAGGGTGGCTTGTTGGGGTTGAGTTGGGCTGGTGTTGGGATATATTTGAGGTGAAGGATTAGGTGACCCTGGGTTAGGGTGGGGTATATTGGGGTTGGGGTGAGGGTCAAGGCTGGGTCTAGAGTAGAAGCTGTGTGGATATTGATCTCAGGGTGGGGCTGGGTTGGCATTCCATTTCAGGTAGAGGCTGGGGTCTGAGGTTGAGTTGAGGTTGCACATGGCATTGGGAAGGTGTTTGTGGGTGGCCGTGGTGGAGCCCAGGGCTGGGGCTGGGTTATGGGGTTGGGGGGTGGAGTTTTCATGGCAGCCAGGTATAGAGAACGGCTTGGGGCCAAAGATCTAAAGTTGTGGTCAGATCAGGTTTGCCATTGGGATTGGGTTTAGATCAGGGTTTGATTCCCAGGAACGTTCTGTTTCCACGTCGGGATCAGATTTTAGGTGACAGAGATTAGAACTGGCTTTGAATTTCAGGTTTGGGGGGATTAGCTCAGGGGTGTCTGACGGATGGCATTGAGGATCGAGGCTCACAGAGCGGGGCGGCTTCAGTCTGGAGGGGGCTGGGCTGGTTGGATGGACTCAGTGGGGGTCATGGCTTGGGGTCAGGTAGCACTGAGGCTATAATGGAGACCGAGGCAGGCCAGCCTTGCAGAGTAGGGTCTCTGGGGGGCTGCCAAGGGAAGCAGTCCCTGGAGTCCCCATCATTTGAGAGCAGATGGGTGCAGGTGATCGCACATCATCATCAGGTGTGCCCTTCTCCACGGGGATCTGTTTTTCTGCCCTGGAAGGACCTCAGACCCAGGGCTCCAGGGGCACGGAGGGGCAGAAGGCTCGCTGGCACTCTGGTTCAGGGGTCCTGGCTTCTGCCAACCTGTCTCTACCGTTCTTCCCACAGTCGCAGCCAATACCCGTGCCGAGACCTGTGGGCCCTGCCCCCAACCCCCAGCCCATCGGTGAGTGTCAGAGGGCAGAGCCAGGCGGTGGGGAGGTCCCTCTACCTGTAGCCCATCCCAGCCCCGTCGCCCACCCCGTCTGCCCCCCCCTCAGTAGGGGGGGGCTACTGAGGCAGTTTGTCGGGCCTGACCCCTCCCTCTCTCGGCAGACCCAGCTGGCCTGGAGGAATTCAAGAGGAGGATCCTGGAGTCCCAGCGGCCCTCTATAGGCAGCGCTGCAGCCAGGTGAGGCACTGGGCAGGCTGCGACGTTCAGTCTCAGGGCTTTGGACAAGGCTGGGGAGAAGATTAGGGGTGGAGGAAGACTCATCTCACACTTGCTGCTTCCTTAATTAAGCGCCTGCTGTATACCAGGTCCTATGCCGGGCCCTGGGGACACAGCAGTGACCAAGACACACACAGTTCTATTCATGAAACTCCCTGAGTAGTGGGCAAGAGAGACAATGAAGGAGCCATGATAAGAAGAGTGACCAAGGGCCTACAATTATTAGGCACTTACTGTGAGCTCAACACCATTCTAAGCTCTCTGCTCTATTAACTCATTTAATCCTCACAACTCTAATCAGTGGGTAAGCTGCTGTTATCCCCGCTTGCCAGATGAGGAAAGCGAGGCACAGAGAGGGTGTGCATCCCGCCCCAGGTAACCCAGCCAGGGAGTGGCAGAGCTGGGACAGGAACCCAGGCAATTGGATTCCAGACAGGCAAGGGAGGGCCTCAGTGAAGAGGGGAACTTTAAGCTGGAAAATGGGCAGGAGACGGCCTGGGGGAGGGCAGCAGGAACAGGGGTTCAAGCAGCAAAGAACAGCCAGGGCAAAGGCCCAGAGGCCGGACTAGGGTGGGGGAGGGTGGCTGGAGTGGAGGAGGGGAAGGAGGGAGAGCAGCGTCGCAGAGTGACCCTGGGCCTCTCACTCCACCCTCTGAGCCTCACTTTCTACCTCTACAAAAACAAGGGGCCTCTGAAACCAAGGGCATGGAGATGCTGTGCCCGCTGTGAAGTGCTGTCCACGCATGGCCGGAGCACGGGGCAGGGGCCTCAGCGGGAGCATCAGAGGTGCCTGGCACACACTCTGGTCATGGCTTGATGCCTGTGCCCCCCTCACCACCCCTGGGGCCCAGTCATCCGTTGGACCCTGTGCGTCACAGGGAAGGTGACCTCATGGCCCCGAGAACACCCTGTGCTCCCTCCAGGGTTGCGGCCACGCTCGCCTGCAGGACCACGCCGCTGACCTAGGAGTCTGGGACAGGCATTCCCGTTGTCATTTAGGACCTGCGGCTCAGGGAGGCACCCAGGATTTTAAGTCAGATCCCTCTGACCCCAAAGCCTGTGCCTTCAACGGCTTTGCCAGCAAACTATTGTCAGCCTGGCTCCATTTCATCCTTAGGGTGCTAAGCGCATGCCTTGGGGCCAGAGTCCCAGAGGTCTGTCGCCAGCTTCCCAGGGCCCTCCACACCAGCCCCGTGTGCGCTGCGCCTCCTCTTACATAGCCCTCTGGAGGGGGCTCACCTCCTTGCAGAGCTGGTCCCCTCGCTCTGGATGGCTCTGCCTGGGGGGAATCCCTCAGCTCCTGCGGCCTGCGGAGAGGGAAGCGGGAGGGCGGAGAGACGACCCTGGTCTGAGCAAACAGTTTTCCTTTCTCCATCTTGGCCTGAAGCCATCATGGCAAGGAAGGAGGTTCTATTATTATCCCCCTTCTCAGAGAAGGAAACTGAGGCCCCAGGGAAGTGATCAGCCGGGTAGTGCGTCAGCGAGTCAGAGCCGGAGCCAGGCTCCCGGCCCAGGTCTGTCTGGGCCCAGCTGAGAACGGGGAAGCTCTAGACATTGTTTACCCCGAATGACGTCCCTGTGAGAGAACAATGCTGCACTTGGGCCTGGCCCTCCCACCTCTCGGCAGGCTCTCAGGAGGGCCCTGCTGGGCCCACTGGGCTCCGGCCTTGATTTGCTTTCCCCCCGAGAGAGGGCCAGGGACAAGCAGCCCCAGGCATCAGCTCTGGGCTCGAGTCCCGGCTCGGCAGCCCTCACTGGGCAACCCTGGGTCTTAGAATCCTAACATCTGCGTTTTGGATGCGCCCAGGAGGGGCCAGATCCGAGGTCGGCATCAAATCACTTAGCCCGTGATCGGGAGATGGACTCCTTCTCCTCTTACTCCTTCTGGGCCTCGAGGAAGGCCGCGCTGCTGCAGACTCACCCTGCCGCCCCCGGACTCCGAAGCTCCTGTGCTCACAAAGCTTGGGCAGACCCAGGGCCAGGATCAGCCGGGCTCCAGCCCAGGGTCTTGCTTTTTTTTTATTCTGCTGAGGAAGATTGGCCCTGAGCTAATATCCGTGCCCATCTTCCTCTATTTTGTATATGGGATGCTGCCACAGCATGGCTTGATTAGCAGTGTGTAGGTCCGTGCCCAGGATCCAAACTTGCGAACCCTGGGCTGCCGAAGCAGAGCATGCGCACTTAACCACCATGCCACCATGCCGGCTCTGGGTCTTGCTTTTTAATTGAACATTTTTAAGTCATTTTCTCTTGGCAGCGCACCAGCTTTCCTTTACTGGGTAAGACTGCGTGTTCTTTGGCAATCAATTTAAGTTAAAAAAAAACACACAGTTGATGTGAAGACAAATGTTAAGTGAATACTGGTTTGGGGCCGTGTGACTAGAGGTGGCAAAAGTCACAACTCAGAGGCTGAAGGCGGGAGTCCAGGCCTGGCTCTGAGCTGGCTCACAGAGTGCCGCTCAGCTGAGTGCCATCCCGCTTACGGTTCGTGTGTTCATTCAATCCGTATTTATGGAGCAGCTGCCAGGTGCTGAGGACATGGAGGAATGGGGCACAGAAACCTGCACCCTCGTGGGGCTCAGTCTAGTGGGGGAGACGATGATGGACCAGATGAAAGAGCTGTTATTTGGCCCCTTGCTGATAGGAGAGACAGAAAAGGGATGAGGGAGTGTAAAGAGGTTGGAATTTTCCACCAGGGGCCAGGGCAGGCTTCCCTGCCCCAAGGGAGGGGGATATTTGAGCAGAAACCTAAAGGAGGTGAAGGAGGAGCCATGGGGCGGATCCCGGGAAGGGTGCACCAGGCAGAGAGCACAGCCTGTGCAAAGGCCCTGAGGCAGGCCCACTCAGTGAGTTTGAGTGAGAAGGCTGGTGTGGCTGGAGCAGAGTAATCTAGGGGGAGAGTTCGAGGAGATGAGGTCAGGGAGGCAACAGGGGCAGATCAGCCAGGGCCTTGTGGCTATGAGCAGAGGAGGACACGGCCTGACTCCTATTTACAGGTGCCCTCTGGTCGCTACTGGGGGTGAAGGTGGGAGATAGGGACCACGGTGAAGGCAACTGCACTGGTCAGGGCAGGCCATGCTGGGGCCTTAGGAGCTACCATCTCTGAACACTGCCCAGGGCCGACCCTCCCTGCAGGCGGGTGGGCAATGGGAGTGAATGGGAGTGAAGAATGCATGTCAGGGCTGGCCCAGAGCCAGGGGAAGCCTGCCCCAGGACAGAGGCGGGGGGGGGGGGGGGGGGGGGGGGGGGGGGGGGCGCGGCCAGGAACGTGAGCTGGCTCAGGCCCCAGGGAAGAGGCAGGGAAGGAAGGGAGGGGCCAGCGGAGGTGGGACTTGCCAGAGGCCCCCCCACCTCCCCCACCAGGAAGCAGCCTCCGTGCCAACCGCTGACCCCTCACAAGAACCTTTGCCAGGCCAAAGAGGGGGAAGGGCATTCCAGACAGCGGGGTGCCTCCTGCAAAGGGGGGCATGGGGAGAGGCAAAGGATGGTTCTCGGAATTTCCAAGGACTTTGGCAGGGTTTGAGTCCCTGAGGGGAGGTCCGGTGGGGGCAGACTGGGTGGAGCCTTGAACGCCAGATAGAAAGGTTCTGGCTTGGTCCTCGGGGCACTGGGGAGCCACGGAGAGCATGTGAGTAGGGGCAGGCTCATTAGAAAAGCACTCCTGGGAATGAGTGAGGGGCCAGCCCTAGGTCAGTTCTGTGTAAACAAAAGAGGGAGACTGAGGCCCTGCCTGGGGCTGGGGGGTCCAGGGGCTTTGGGGCAAACTCCCAGGATCTCCAGGGCCTTAGGGAGCAAAGGAGAGTCAGACAGACTGCAGCAGAGGTCTGGAGCACAGGAGGTGGCCTCTCTGAACCTCAGTCTCTTCATCTGTATAATGAGGGGGTACCATCTCAGTCCACCTTCCCAGAGAGGCTCGACAAGGAGAAGTCTAAGGGGAGGTTGAACCCTGAAGGAGCCTTAGGGTTCTAGCGGGCAAGAAGGGGCCCGGGGTAGGAGGAGGCCTGGGCGACGTTTGTCCTTCCGTCTGTCTGGCTGACTATTGTATTCCTGTCTCCTTCCTGCCCTAGTGGCTGAGGAGGCCCCAGGCCTCGAGGACCGCGGGGTGGCCCGACTCGCCTGTGCGCAGACGCGGTGCAGCGAGAGCGACGCGCCAAGGCCCCCGCAGCCGACCTCTCGCACACCCACCACAGCGGGCGCCCTCGGCCCGCGCCCCGCGCTCGTCCTCCCTGCAGCCCCCATACTCGCCCGCAGTCCCTCCCCCAGGCCCGGACGACGTCCCGGACGACGTCCCAGACGGCGCAGTGACTGGCGCAGTGACGTCACACACACTTTCTGCCCGACCCTCCCCAACGTCGCACCTCCACGCACCGGCCGCGCACCCCCGGCCTTCCACCCTTGGTCTGCACAGCCCTGAGCCCCGCCGCCCCTCTCTGCTTCCTATCTCCCGCCCCGATGCTTCCTCAACCCTGCACCGGGCCGGGGAAGTGAGAGCAGGAAGACGGCCACCTCCGCCCCCTGAGAGTTTCCAGGCCCCCCAGCCAGGGAGCGTCTGGTCCAAGGGCTCCCTCATAGCCCGGAGGGCAGCGGCCCCTTCACTGCCTTCCAGCCCGGCCTGTGGCCCGTATAAATGTTAGTGGCACTAAATAAACGTTATCGAACCCCTTCGAAGGCTCCAGCGTCGTGATTTCTGCTTTGAAAAGGCACGACATGGCCGTGAGCAAGAAAAGACTAGAAAGAAGATGAAAGCCAGGGAACCCTCTCCCAGCATCCCAGGCCAGAAGACCCTTCAACCTGAAACAAACGCTGGGGGACACCAGTTTCCCCCCTTATGTGAAGGGCAATGGAAAAATAATTGATAAGCAGATATTAAAAAAGCAGTTTCTGAAAAAGCAGCTCACCCATCTGTAGCTTTGGTTTGTCTAGGTTTGCAAAGATCCCTCCAGGAACTGCCAGCAGTCGCCAAGGTACCGCTGCCCCCACGAACTGCAGGAACTCCTCCTTGCCAAAATGATTCCAGGAACAAGATGGCAAAAGCCTCAGGACGTTTGTTCTGTTTTGTGTTTGTGGCAACATGGGCTGTGAGAAAGGGCTCCACTTTGGGAGCACTTCAACTCGCCTAGCACTAAGTGAGCAGGTAGCCAGGGAAAAACACATTAGAGGAACGTGGAGAAATCACATTGCACCCAGCAGGTGGGGGAAAAAAGTTAAAAAACCATAATACCTACTGCTGGTGAAGATCTAGAGAAAAGGACACTTTCCTACAGGACTGGTAGACATGCAAATCTCATCGTGGCCCTTCTGGAAATTGGTTTGGTGATATTTAAGAAAAGTAAAGATGCACAGACCCTGTGACTCAGCAACCCCATTCCTGGGACTTTATTCTTGAAAAGAAAAACTCCGGGAAACAAAGCAAATTGCCATCGGTGGAAAAATGGCCAAATAATTGTCTAGAATCTCAGCTTGTCCCCTCCACCTTGATTCCCTCCCAGCCGCTCCCCCGGGACCCGGGACGGAGAGGGAGTGAGTCACGAGGAGCAAGGGCTGGCTACACCACGCTCAGGGCCGGCTACTCAGGAGGGACAAAGGAGCGATATTTCCTGGATACAGAAATTCAGGCAAGAGACCGCCGCTGCAGGAAACACTCGGCTGGGGGGTCAGCCAGGCCAGGCCACCCAGACAGGCCGGTCTGGAGGCCCCAAGGAAGCAGGGATGTCCCTGACCCTGAGCCTACTGCCTGGGCAGCCCAGAGTCCTGGGAGGACAGTGACACCGGCCAGGCCCAGCAACCACAGGAGGCCTGATGTTGGGTTCTGGAGGCAGACGTCCCCGGCTTCAAATATTGGCTCAGTCGATCTCAGACTCCATTTTCTCATCCGAGAAATGGGTGTCTTAATAATCATTCTAAACTTCCTAGACACACGGGCACAGGTCTCTGACCCTGGGTCCCTCTCTCCCACCCAGAGCATCCCAGGATATCACCCTTCCAACCGGCCCCCATGCCCGGTCCTGGCTCAGCCCTGCAACACCTGGACCTCAGCCTCTACCTCCAGTATGGCCCCTGTGCTGGTCCAGAGGGATCTTCCCATCACGGGATCTGACCACATCCCTCTCCTGCTCACACACCCTCTGTGGCTCCCCATTACCCTGGGAACAAAGTCTAGTTCCTCAGCTCTCTTGTGCCCACTCCTCCCGTGCACAGTACAGCCCCTGCCTCCAGCCATCCGGGAGGTCGAACTCTCTGACTGAAGACTCACTGACTCTTCATCTGTGCTGTGCCCTTAGACTAGAATGCCTTTTTCTTGCTTGACAAACTCTTCTTCCTCCAAGGCCCAGCCCCAGAGATCCCTCCACCAGGCAGCCCTCCTGGATGCCCCAGCTCCCTCCCCCGGAGGGCCCCCCAGCTCCATCTCTCCCTCTTTCCAGCCCTGGCCCTGTAGCTCTGGCTTCCCCAGGCTGGTGGCTCCCCCTGGGGGCCAGGCAGGGACGGAGCACCAGTCAGGGAGCAATGGCAGACCACTCCTTGACTCTGTGGTCCAGCCACCTGGTGAGGTTCTGACTCTGAGGATTTCTTGTTACCTCTATAAATAACCCCCATGGCTGCTTCCCACAAACCACCTCACCCTTCTTGGGAAAAGGGACTGTAGCCAAGGACCTCCGTCCAGCTGTGTGCCAGGGCCTGCCACCACTGGGGAGGTGGGCGGGGCCCAGCATCCCGGACACCCCAAGAGCATCTCCCTCCCCACCCAGACCCTGCTCACCCCTCTTGGGAGCCCTCTGGACCCGCCACCACACCCACGTTATTGTTTTTCCTCTCAGGGCATCAGTTTGTTCTCCTGCAAAATGGAGTAATGGTGACATCCCTGGACTCTGCTCACAGGGTGATCCTTTCCCTCCAGGAGGCCCCCCATTCAGGGACGACCCCAGCTGTTGAACAAGCAAACAAATCAACAAACAGTGACATGTTGCAACGAAGTCCGTGAAGAAACGGGGCGGGCATGGGGCCCTAGACACCTCCCAGCCTGGGACCTGAGGGCTTGGGCCTTCAGCCCCTGGACGTGCAGACCTTTTCCTGATTCTGGAAAAGATCCTGACCCTAACGGGAGACTCAGTTTCCGCCTCTGGCAAGGGGAGTTAACCCTGCATGTGCCGCCAGGGGGGTGCGGAAGGTGGACGGCTGGGAGCCCGGGGAGCCCAGCCTGGACTCGCTGCCAGCAGCTCCTGCGCTAGAACATGGCGCCCTCTGCTGGTTCATCGCTCTCACATTGCACACACCCCCACCCCCCACCCCCCCAAGTCTCAGAACCCGGCTCTCCAGCCCTTCCCCTCCTCCTCCACCCCATCTCCCTCCTCTTCCCTCACTTTCTCTGCTCTAGCCCCGCGGCCCCTCGCTGCTCCTTGAGCACACCGTGATGCTTCCTCCTCAGGGCCTTTGCAAGTGCTGTGTCTTCCACCTGGGACGCTCTCGCCAGCCTCCTCCACCTGGTTTCTGTCTTCTCACCAGTCCCACGTCAGCACCAACGCCACCTCTGCAGGGCAGCCTGCCCTCACGTCCCTGACCAGGTCAGGTCTCCTCATCATAAGTTGGCGCAACAGCCACCAGACTCGGCATAAGGAGCTGTGTCTCTTCTTGAAGGAGGGCAGGAGTGATGGCTGCTTGTCCCCCTCTGTTCCCAGCACCCACACACAAGGCCCACAGGGAACTCAAATCAGAGCCGAACAGACCTGTGCAAATCCCAAACCTGGGGACCTCCAAACTGTAACAAAACACCCACAGCACTGTGCATGGTGTGCACCATTCTAGAAGGGGCCTGATAAACACTCGCTGAGTGAGTGAGTGCATGAATGACTAAGCTTGGGGAGAAAGCAGGGCCCTGGGATTTTGTGAGTCACCTTCTTCCTTTTCTGTTTGGTGAGGAAGATTGGCCCTGACCTAGCATCTGTGCTCACCTTCCTCTGTTTTTTTCGTTTGTGGGACGCTGCCTCAGCATGGCTTGATGAGTGGTGCGTAGGTCCACGTCTGGGATCTGAACCTGTGAACCCTGGGCCATGGAAGTGGAGCACACGAACTTAACCGCTATGCCACTGGGCCGGCCCTGAGAGTCACTTTTCAGATACAAGAGGCAAAGTTTCCAGATTAATACTTAAAAAGGAATGACAATTTGTAGAGTAATAAACACACAATTTATGTATAAAATACAAGACAAAAACATATATTTTATAGGCACATCCACAAGAATGCACACATGCAGAGAAAGTTCTGGAAGAACACAAGTTAAGCTGTGACCCCCGAGGAGGGGGTGCTTAAACGTTTCCGGATCACCTGAGTTTTTCACTTTCCTTTGGCATTTGCAAAATAAATTAAACACTATGAAACAAAGACCCCTGAGACCCTCCTCTGACCTCTGTCCCACCCCTCCACTTCCCCAGCATCAGGCGCCCAAAGGGACTTCCGTTCAGCCCCACTCCAGGACCTGAAGGCCCAACAAGGCCCCAAGAGGGCATCTGGCCAGCTGTAGCTTGGTCACCGCCAGCGACAGGGGCCTCACCGTTTGGAGGTCAAGTTCTTCCCGGGCTGGGGGTGAGGGGTGACCCACCTGGCCTAAGCTGTTCCCAGATGCCTCAAGGCTTCCGGGCGTTCACCAGCCTGGGTCCTAGCTTCACCAGCCCCTTACTTCCCCACACAAAAGTCCCGGAAGATCATGTCCAGAATCTCCTCGGTGCCCCCTCCACCGGTGAGACGAGCCAGGTGGCCCCGGGCGACCCGCAACGCCTCGGCCGCCAGCGCTAGATCTGTTGCCTGCTTGTAGTGGCCGAGGGCGTCCAGGCAGCCCTGGAGGTGATGCTGGTGCCTCGTGCGCGTCAGCAGCGGTGGGCCTGTGGATGGGTCCCCACATCTGGAAGGGACAAAGAACGGTCTCTCTCAACCTTTGCAACCACTACTGGAAAGGGCAGGGATGTGCCCAAAGCTGGGGCTCAGCAGCCCCCTGCACTTGGGTTGAGGGAGGCTCTGAGCCAGGGGAGAAGGGTGCTCACACTTCAGCCAGCTCCTTCCTCAGCGCCTCCAGGAGGCCGTCCAGCCCCTCCCCGCTCAGGCAGGACAGCAGCAAGTAGGGGGGCAGGTCAGGACTCGGGTCTGGGCCCCCAGGGGGCAGCAGGTCGGACTTGTTCAGCACCAGCAGGAGGCGCTGGCTGCTGCCATTGGGGCTGTGGGCTCCCGCAGGGCCGACAACCGTGTCCAGGAAGTTGCAGCTGGATGGAGAGGCCAGGTCAGAGGCGTCCAACACAGCCAGAATGAGGTCAGCCTGCTCCAGCCTGGGGAGGCAGGGAGAGCCAACTAAGCAGTGACCCCAAGGCTGGGCAATTAAGGGCACTGGGTGGGGCGGGGCTCGAGGGGCGGGGCGGAGGCCGAACTCAAAGGGCTATCCTCCTCAAATCACCGAGTCCCCAAGGCTAAGGGAGCTTAGTAGCCTTTCCTCATTCGGGAAGAAAGAAAAATAAATGCAAGCGGGAGAAGCAGCAGAGGAAGGGCCCCGTCTCCCCGTCCGCCCACCTCTGGCGGGCGCGCCGCACGCCCTCCTGCTCCACTGGCCCCACGCCCTCGCGCAAGCCCGCCGTGTCGCTCAGCAGTGCCGGGAACCCGGCCAGGTCCACAGGGGCCTCCAGCACGTCGCGGGTGGTCCCTGGCTCCGGGGACACAATGGACACAGGTTTCCGGCCTGGGGTGAGGGGGGTCAGAGGGTGAAGGTGGAGTGGAGGCGAGAGAGCCCCTCCCCCCAGCTCCACGCCCTGACGGCACTGAGCTCGCATCCTCCCTGGCCTCTTCCCTACACCTGAACCACAGTTCCCCAGCTCTCGGCCGCGCCCCTGCCCACCTCCCACGCACTGAGCAAGTTCACCAGGCTGCTCTTGCCGGCGTTGGGGGGTCCCGCGACCACTACGTGCGCCCCTGAGCGGAGCCTCTGCCCGCGCCTGGCATCTCGAAGGTGTGCGCCCAGTGCCACCTCCAGCTCCCGCACTTCGCTGTCAGCTGTCGGTGGAGGAAAGCAGGAGGGAGTGAGGGGGCTTCTGGGGACTGAGATGTCCCTACCCTGCACTCCCAGGCGGACCCACCTCGCTCCAGGACGCCCTCCTCCAGGTTGTCATCCTCACCAAAGTCAATGTAGGCCTCCACATGGGCCAGAGCCTGGGGGAAGGGAGGTAGGTGGTGTAATCACCTAGGAACCCACCCCCCGCCCCGCAATTTGCCCAGGTCCAGCCCGACCTAAGGGGCCAGACTGGCGGCTCACAGACAAGAAGCTCTCACGCAGCGGATGGACAGGTGGGTGGGGTCTCTGAGGCAAAGAACGGGCAAATGGAAGACTTGCCTTAGTGAGGGTCTCGGCCCAGCCGCGGCAGAGGTGGCCCAGCTCCCCGTCCAGCTGCCTCAGGGCCTGCCGCCGCTGCGCCTCGGTTTCCGCGTGGATCAGATCCGCTAGCCCTTCCACCTCGGTCAGACTCAGTTTCCCGTGGGCGAACGCCCGCCTGGTGAACTCGCCCGCCTCCGCCGGCCGCAGCCCTGGCACCCTGCCTGCGGGAGGGTCCCGGGCACTGAGCTGCCTCCACCCAGGCCTCTGGCAGCGCCAGACCGCAAACCCAGGGCTGTAGACTCACCCAGGGCCTGCAGGACGCCACTCACCACGGCCGGGCCTCCATGCACATGGAACTCTGCGCAGTCCTCACCCGTGAAACTTCGGGGGCCTCGTGCGGCAAGGAGATGAGAGTCAGGAGGAGGGCACAGCCTGGGCAAACGCCTGGAGGGGGGAAACTGGGTCCTGGGGGCTACAGGAGGTTCGGGATCCGGAGTTCCTCACCTGGGAACCAGAGCACCAGCGCGCGGTCCAACCGCTCCCCGGAGCGAGGGTCGCTGAGCAGGCGCAGGCAGGCGCTGCGGGACGGGGGCAAGTCCCGGGGCGCCGTGAGGCTCCGGAGGGCGTGGCCGCTGGCAGGGCCGCTGGTCCGGATCACGGCGACGCCACAGCGGCCTTGGCCGGAGCTCAGAGCAAAGATGGTGGCCCCGGAGCCGGGGGCCGGGGCGCCGCTGCCCTGACGCGTGCCAGATCTGGGACTGGAGAGGAGGAGAGTCAGTACTCCTGGGATGACATGCCCACCTGCAGTGGCAGGTGGATCGAAGCCTCGACGGTCGGGAGATGCCCCAAGTGGAGGCTCTGCGGCTGGGACATGGACAGATTGGAGGGTCTGAGGCCCCAGGGTGCCTGGACTGAGGTCTCTGAAAGCAGAAGTTGACCCAGATGTGGGCTCTGCGGCAGGGGGATGGACAGATTGGGAATTGGAAGAAAACGAAAGGCGGCTCTGCCGCAGGAAAGTGGGCCCCCAGGCCCCAGGAAGGGTTTGGGGCCCAAGCAGCGCCCCACGCTGTCACATCCCTTTCCCCGGGTCGTCCCACCTGCGAGGCCCACGTGCCGCCCGGGCTACCAGGGTCCACCGCCTCCGCCACATGGATTCGCAACCAGCGACTCGCCTGCCCGCCCTGCCTGGGAGGCTTCAAGGCCGGGCAGGAGGCCCCGCCCACTCTGCGGCGTGACTGGTGAAGTGCTCAATGATTCTCGACTACCATTGGGCCCCTTAGAAGACGTACCGCCCACCCACTGAAGAGCTTCGTTTTTATTGGCTGATGCAGGAAAAGACGCAGGTGCTGAACGCGGGGGTGGGGGGCGTGCAACGAAATGGCTTTCCCTCGGCAACATTAGACCGAATTTTTAGGATCCTAGAGCGGCGGGGATCCGAGACACTGGAAACGACGGGTGGAAGGACAGTACTTGGCACAGGGCCGTGGGAATGACAGCGCGGCAAGGGTTCGAGTCCCGTAATTTCCATGTGGCCACTCCGTAGCCTTAGGCGAAGCAAGAGCATCTCAGGGGCCGGGAGGGATGAGTTCCGGGGGACCCACGCACTGGCCCTGGGAAAATCTTGTCCAAACTTCTGGGATTTCTACTCGTTTTCCCGGAACTCTCCAGCTTCTCTTCCCTCCCTACCTTTCCCTCTGGCCGTTCCCTCGGCAGCGGATACTCTTGATTTGACAAACTCATCCTCAGGGCCTAGCTGCAAGGTCCCCTCCACTAGGAAGCCTTCCTGGAACTCCAGCACAGCCCTCTCTCCCTTCTGGGTGTCCATGGCCCAGGCCTGCCCGTGCAGAGCTGAGTGTCCGGTCTGTCTCTGGCTTCCCGAAAACCAGAAAGGGGAGTCTCGGAGATTACTTTCGGGTTAACCCAGGACAGCGCAGGATCGCGGAACAATATGCTGATGGTGGAATTCCAGGCACTGGCTGGGCGGGGTCTCAGGGGGCGCTTTAGCACCGCGAATTCTCTGGTTCTCGGACGGAGCGGGCGGGCGGCGCACCTACAGTTTGGGAAGAATCGATCGGACAGGCTAGAGTTTTAATTCTTCTAGGCCCCGTCCTGCTCAATTTTTTCATCTGTAAAGGGGACGATGACATTAGGCATCTCCGAGGTGTTCCATCTGTCACAGGTACACATCAAACGCCTACTGTGTGCTCCTTCCTCGCTGGACTCTCAGTCTAACGGAGGAGGCTACTCAGGATGGTCAGGGGTCTGCGTGCCAAACAAAATACAGGACGCCTAGTTCAATGTGAATTTCACATAAACAACGAATCACGTTTTAGTGTATCTGTGTCCCATGTACTATTTGGGAAGTACTAAAAATTTATTCATTTATCTGAAATTCACATTTAACTGGGAGGACTGTATTTTTATTTGCTAAACTTGGCGACTCTATCAGGTCCTCTCTGAGGTCACCCTGAAGGGTGCAGGGGTTAAATGGAGGAAGAGGCGTTGAAGAGTGTCCTAGGCAGCTGAACTGTGTGTGCTAAGGTCCTGGGGCGGGACCTGCTATAGTTATCTATGCGCATCCCTGCTGTGGTGGTTGAAGTTATTGCTCCCCGGAATCTCGCCCAACCAGGCCCGCCCTCTCCCACGTCCTGCCGAAGTGAAATCACGCCCATCTCAGATTCCAAACTGCGCCTTTGTTAGATGGGGAAACTAAGGCGTAGAATCCAGGCCCGGGACGGGTGGGGACAAGGAGGACAATGCACCTTCGGTGCGGGCGGGGACTAGCACCAGAGAGCGAGGTGGGCGGGCGAGAACGAAACTCAGAAAACGACACGGGCGGAGTCGAGAACCCAAAAGCGACGTACGCGGGCCAAGAAGGGGAATCGAGGTTCGGTGCGGGCGGGGACGAGAAGCAGCGCTCGGGCACGCGGGGACGGCGGCCGGCGCGGGCGGGCGCGGCCTTTGTCTCCTCCTCCGGCGCGCGCCTTGGCTGCACCGGCCCCATGAGCCCGCGGCCCCCCGGCGCCCGGGCCGCTCACAGCCCCTGACCTGATTTGCCCTCGCCATGGCCGAAGCCGCCTCCGGTGCCGTTGGCACGTCCCTGGAGGGCGAGCGCGGCAAGAGGCCCCCGCCGGAGGGCGAGCCTGCAGCCCCGGCGTCCGGAGTTCTGGGTATGTGCAGCGGCTGGATCCTACAGGGTTGCAGGTGCCTGGGGTGCGCGCGGCGGCCGGACGGGGAGGGGGCTGGGGGTCAGCTGTCCCAGGCTTGGAGTCCAGTCCAGGAGCCGGATCCTCCAGGCACTGCGGCTGCGGCCAGGCGGGCGCGGCTGGGACGGTGCAGCGGGCCGGGGTCCCAGCGCAGACACACAGACACGCCCCTCCGAGAGCCCCGGCCCGGGGCTCAGCCCCGTCACCCCTGGGCTACGGGATCTCGGCCGGGCGGGAATGCGCTTGAGAGCCTCTCCGCAGAGGATATAGAATCGTATGGTCTTGGGTTCGAATCCCAGCTCGGCTGTGTGACCTTGGGCATGTGTCTTAAACGCTCTGGGCCTCAGTTTCCTCACCTGTGAAATGGGGTAAGAACCGCACCCAGTTGTGAGGACGTGCTGACATAATGTGGTGAAGAGCTCAGGGCTGCTAGTGGGTGCCCTATCGATTGTGGTTTTGGGGTCACAGCTGGGCCTCAAGAATGAGTAAGATTTGTAAGGGAGGACCTGGGGGAAGGGCCTGGCTGGTGCAAGGACCAGGAGGGAAGGAAACAAGCCAGGCCAGAGATAGCAGGGCTTGAACGCCAGGGCGAGTGCCGAGGAGCTCTGGCGAGTGGGTGAGCAGGGAGGAGGGCTGGAAAGACCCAGACTGGAGGCTGGGCTTCTGGTCCAGGAGTGGCCTGACCCCGGCCTGTCTCGCCTGTCCCACAGATAAGCTTTTTGGGAAGCGGCTCCTGCAAGCGGGTCGATACCTGGTGTCCCACAAGGCATGGATGAAGACAGTGCCCACGGAGAACTGCGATGTGTTGATGACCTTCCCAGGTACCCGTGCCTGTCTGCCCAGTGCCCAGACTGGGCTCCCCTGTGTGGGAGTCTGTAGGCGGCCTCAGAGCACTTGTGGCAAGATCCACTGGTCCCTGTGCCCCTTGGCAGACACGACCGATGACCACACACTGCTATGGCTGCTGAACCACATCCGCGTGGGCATCCCCGAGCTCATCGTGCAAGTCCGCCACCACCGCCACACGCGTGCCTACGCCTTCTTCGTCACCGCCACGTATGAGAGGTGAGTTCCTGTCCCTGGTTTCTCGCTTACCCTGCCACCCAGCTCCCCGCCCTTCCAAACGCCTACTGCAAGGTCCGGCCGCCCTGCGTTTGTCCCAGGTGGCCACCAGGTGCACTATCCCCAGCTCCAGGATGGTGAGCCAGGGCCTCCCTGTTGATCCCACCTCCCTTGTCCTTCCCACAGCCTACTCCGAGGGGCCGATGAGCTGGGTCTGCGCAAGGCAGTGAAGGCCGAGTTTGGTGGGGGGACCCGCAGCTTCTCCTGCGAGGAGGACTTCATCTACGAGAATGTGGAGAGTGAGATGCGCTTCTTCACCTCCCAGGTGCGGCAGGCTCTGGCCCTCAGCGCGCATCCGTAGCCCATGCACTGCTGCTCCCTGTGCTCACGCCCTGTCCCCTGCAGGAGCGCCAGAGCATCATCCGCTTCTGGCTGCAGAACCTGCGAGCCAAGCAGGGCGAGGCACTGCACAATGTGCGCTTCCTGGAGGACCAGCCAATCAGTGAGTGAGGCGGGGCCCACCCTCCAATCACATGCGGGGAGTTGGGTGGGGCTCTTAGAGGATAGCCTATCAAGGCAGGAGGGCGGGGCCGTATCAATTTATCAGGGGCTAATGAAGGGTTGGGCGGGGCCTGGAGATAGATTAACCAATGAGCTGGGGGGGTGTGGCCCAAGCGAGGGGGTGGTGCTTATCCCCTGGGAGGCAGAGCCAAGAGAAATCCTTTTCTGGGTCTAGGAAAAGGTAGGGGCAGGATCATGGACAGCACTCCATGTACTGTGTAGTGCGGCCCTGGGCCTCAGTTTCTCCTCCAGGAAACCAGCCGCTACAATCTCACTTTCTGATGCCAACTTTGCACCATTCCTCAGAAGTGTGGAACAATGAACTGAAGCCAAATGGCTTTATTTAAAAAACATGGTTCCCCAGGGCCGGCCCAGTGGCTCAGTGGTTAAGTCCGTGTGCTCTGCTGCAGCAGCCCGGGGTTCGAAGGTTTGGATCCCGGGCGCGCACCGACGCACCGCTTACTAAGCCATGCTGTGGCGGCATCCCATATAAAGTAGAGAAGCATGGGCACGGATGTTAGCCCAGGGCCACTCTTCCTCAAGAAAAAAGGGGAGGATTGGCAGATGTTAGCTCAGGGCTAGTCCTCCTGGCAAAAAGAGAAAAAGGTTCCCCACTGGGACCCCACCCTCCTAGGTTCCCTGCACCTTTCCCCGCCTGCCCTTGCACCTCCCAAATCCTGAAGAACCAGATATTGCATCCACCCAGAACTCCTCCCCTGGGAAGAGCCTCTGTGGGTTTAAGAGCAGGTGAAGAGCTGTGACTTGGGTTTCAGCCAAGGGGACTGGGAAGGCCAGGTACAATCAGAGGGGCGAGGGTCACCCATTCTTCTTCCCCAACAGTCCCTGAGCTGGTGGCCCGCGGGATCATCCAGCAGGTGTTCCCGGTCCATGAGCAGCGCATCCTGAACCGCCTCATGAAGTCATGGGTGCAGGCTGTGTGTGAAAACCAGCCTCTAGGTGTGGCCCAGGCTGGGGGGAGAGTGTGGGGTGGGTGGGAATCCCAGGAAGCAGGCAGGGCTGACTGGGACCCTCTGTCCCCCCCGCAGACGAGATCTGTGACTACTTTGGCGTGAAGATTGCCATGTACTTCGCCTGGCTGGGCTTCTACACGTCGGCAATGGTGTACCCAGCCGTCTTTGGCTCTGTCCTGTACACATTCACGGAGGCTGATCAGGTGCTGGGCATGGGCCAGGCAGGGGTGCGGTGCCCAAGACACCCTCCTCCATGGGCCAGCCTGGCCAACAGCTCAGCCCTCCTCTGCCACCTCCAGAAAAGCCGGGATGTATCCTGTGTGGTCTTTGCCCTCTTCAATGTGGTCTGGTCAACACTGTTCTTGGAGGAGTGGAAACGGAGGGGGGCGGAGCTGGCCTATAAGTGGGGAACGCTGGACTCACCCGGGGAAGCTGTGGAGGAGCCACGACCCCAGTTCAGGGTCAGTCCGGAGGGGTCTGAATCCAAGGACTCCAAAAATAGGGTAAAGGAGAGAACACACTGGGCCGGGGGCACTGCAGGAGCCAAGACAGGGAGGCGTGAATTAGGGCTGCAGCATCAAAAAGGGTATGTCAAGTGGGGGCCTGTGTGCTCGGAGGGGGAGTGGGAAAACGGGATTGGAGAGACTGGGAAAGGGCACTAGGTGGGGTACCGAGAGCAGAGGCGTGGCGGAGGGAAGTCGAGTTCGGAGGACTGAGCAGGCTGTGTGGGGCAGGGGCGGCCCGCTGGGTCTCACGCTGGGCCCGGCCCTGCCCTCTGCCAGGGCGTGCGCCGCATCAGCCCCGTGACGCGGGCCGAGGAGTTCTACTACCCACCCTGGAAGCGGCTGCTGTTCCAGCTGCTCGTGAGCCTCCCGGTGTGCCTCACCTGCCTGGCCTGCGTGTTCCTGCTCATGCTCGGCTGCTTCCAGCTGCAGGTGACCGCCGGCCCCAGCCCCGGCCTTGGCCCTGACCTGGCGACCACCTGCCCAGGGCTGCACCGAGCAGAGCCCAGCTGCTGGGGTGCCCATGAACCCCCTGCCCCCGCAGGAGCTGGTGTTGAGTGTGAAAGGGCTGCCCCGCCTCGCCCGCTTCCTGCCCAAGGTCGTGCTGGCTGTGCTGGTCAGCGTGAGTGCTGAGGGCTACAAGAAGCTCGCCGTCTGGCTCAACGACATGGGTATGCCCTGCAGGGGAGGGCCCGCTGCCTGCCTGCTGCGCCCTGGGAGGAAGGTCCCCACTGCCCTGTGGGGTCCCCGCCGCCCACAGGGATCTGGGCCGCCCCCTCACTAGCCCCCTCGGCCTCCAGAGAATTACCGGCTGGAGAGCGCCTACGAGAAGCACCTCATCATCAAGGTCGTCCTGGTGAGTGGGGGCCAGCAGGTGGGCAGGGGGTCTGCCCGAGGCGCAGCAGAGGCTCCTGGGGGCGGGGGCGGCAGGGTGACCGCACACCTGCCTCTGCAGTTCCAATTCGTCAACTCGTACCTGAGCCTCTTCTACATCGGCTTCTACCTCAAGGACATGGAGCGCCTGAAGGAGGTGAGAGCCCGGCCCGGCAGTGCCCTCATGGCGGCCGGCGGGGGGCCACACCTGGCCAAAGGGGTCCATGGGCTCTCAGCCCCTCCCCCCCCATCCTGCTCTCCTCTCTGCCCGTGTGTCCATCCTCTCTCTGCCTGTCACCCCCGTCTGTCTGTCCACCTGTCCATCGGTCCCTCTACAGCTCCTGCTCGTCCTGTCCCTGTCCCAGAGCCTTGAGCGGCAGCTTCAGGCGGTACTGGTCCCGCTCATGGCCCTGCGGTTCCGCCTGCTCCTCCTCTCCCTCCAGGGCCTCCTGCTCGTGGCCCAGGCCAAAGTATGGGTGTGGGGCTGTGCTGGGGGCCTCACGCCGAGCTTAGGGTGCATGCGCCGAGGGGATGGGGCTCTGCTGACAGGGTGCAGGTGGCGGGCACCCCTCAAGGCCCCAGGCACCGGCTAAGCCCACAGGTGGGGCTGCAAGCAGGGCCGCCTGGAGCCCGCGGCGGGGTGGAGATGCACAAGGCCTGCCTGGGAGGTTGGCCAGGAGCGCTGTGGCCTACCGGGCTGTGGTTCTGTGGCAGATGAACAGCGGCAGAGGCTGAGTCCTGAGGCCTCCGTGTCCCAGGACATCCACAGGAGCAGAGTTAGGAAGCAGGTTCAGGGTGTGTGTCTGGAAACCTGCTCTGGGAGGGCAGGTGCCCAGTCCCAGCAGCCTGTCCCAGAGCCCAGGGCCCCACCTGCCCCCAATGCGGCCTCTCTCCACCCCCTTCCTGCCCCCAGATGCTGGCCACTCTGCTGATCACCCGCCAGTTCCTCCAGAATGTGCGCGAGGTCCTGCAGCCGCACCTGTACCGGCGGCTGGGCCGTGGCGAGCTCGGCCTGAGGGCCGCCTGGGAGCTGGCCCACGCCCTGCTTGGCCTGCTGAGCCTCCGGCGCCCTGCGCCCCGCCGCCTCGAACCCCAGGCCGAAGAGGGTGGCGGCAGCGGTGGAGGGGGGCGCAGGTGTCTCAGTGGGGGCTGCGGGGCACCCGAGGAGGAGGAGGAGGCCCCAGTGCAGCGGCGGCCAGTGGGGGAAGGCGGGGAGGTGGGGGATGGGCCGAGGGGGGACGAGGAGGAGGAGGAGGAAGACGACGAGGAGGAGGAAGATGAAGAGGAGGGTGAGGAGGGCAGCCTCCTGGACTGCGGGCTCCGGCTGAAGAAGGTCAGCTTTGCTGAGCGGGGGGCTGGGCGGCACCGGCCCATTCCAAGCCCGGAGGCCCTCCTGGAGGAGGGGAGCCCCACTATGGTGGAGAAGGGGCTGGAGCCAGGTGTGTTCACACTGGCCGAGGAGGATGATGAGGCCGAGGGGGCTCCCGGCAGCCCTGAGCGGGAGCCCCCAGCCATCCTGCTCCGCCGGGCCGGGGGCGAGGGCCGTGACCAGGGGCCGGACGGGGGCCCAGACCCTGAGCCAGGCTCAGGTGACTCAGCCCGGAGGCAGCGGCGGCAGAATCGGTCATCTTGGATCGACCCACCCGAGGAGGAATACTCACCCCAGCTCACCCAGGCCGAGCTGGAGAGCTGTATGAAGAAGTACGAGGTGAAGAGGGTGCCTGAGGGTGGAGGTGGTGGGCGACGGGGGTGATGGGGGGCCTGTGGTGCGGTTGGGAAGCTCCTGGAGGGGGAGGCTCTGCGTCCTGCAAGATAATCAGAGAGGTGGGCTTGACGAGAGGAAGGTGGTCTAAGGAGGAGACATCCTGGTCTGAGGGAGGGCCCGAGGCCACCCCCAGGTGCCCGCCTGCAGGACACGTTCCAGGACTACCAGGAGATGTTCGTGCAGTTCGGCTACGTTGTGCTGTTCTCGTCCGCCTTCCCCCTGGCCGCGCTGTGCGCTCTGGTCAACAACCTCATCGAGATCCGCAGCGACGCACTCAAGCTGTGCACGGGGCTGCAGCGGCCCTTTGGGCAGCGAGTGGAGAGCATCGGCCAGTGGCAGGTATGGGGAGGGCTGAGGGCTCTGAGCCGAGGCCCAGAGGGAAACGGGTGCACTGGGCAGGAGCCGGAGCCCGCCTGACCCCCCGTGTCCCTCTGCAGAAGGTGATGGAGGCCATGGGCGTCCTGGCAATCGTGGTCAACTGCTATCTCATTGGCCAGTGTGGGCAGCTACAGCGCCTGCTGCCCTGGCTCAGCCCTGAGGCAGCCATCGTTTCCGTGGTGGTGCTCGAGGTGGGGCTGCGGCCGGGCGGGGGAGCCGGGCGGCGGGCAGGCATGCCCGAGCCTGCAGCCTCCTCCTCTGTCGCCTCAGCACTTCGCTCTGCTCCTCAAGTACCTCATCCACGTGGCCGTCCCCGACATCCCCGGGTGGGTCGCTGAGGAGATGGCCAAGCTCGAGTACCAGCGTCGGGAGGCCTTCAAGGTACACGGGCGGAGCCGGGCTCCGCCACTCAGCGGGGCTTCTCCACCTTGCCTGGCTGCAGCCCAGCCCTTAACAGGAGGGTGGGTGCACAGAGCCCGGTGGAACAATTAGTGCTCCAAATGGGTCCAGGCCCTTCCAGAATCCTGGTGGCATCCAGCACCAGGCTGGCGCTCGTGAACATTCGGTCACCTGCCAGCTTTCCTGGCAGTGTTCCGTTCAGGGCCAGGGACAAGGGTGCTTCCTAGAAGCCCAGCATCAGCCACTCCTCAGAAGCTGCAGAGCAGGCCAGGGACTTGGCAGCGCCGGCCAGCCGGGGGTGCTCTCCACGCTGACAGAAATGCTCTCTGTTTGCTGTCCATGGAGCCCTCACATGGAGCACTTCAAATGGTGCTGGTGCAGCTGAGAAATGGAATTTTTATTCTATTTTATTTGAATTATTTGAATTAACATTGATGAAGCCACGTGTGGCTACTGGCTATCGGACCGGCCAGTGTGGATTCGTCTGTGCCAGTCACGGCTCTGTCTCTCACAGGTTCTCCAGAAAGCAGGAGACCATTAAGGCCCAATATTTGTTTCCCCTCTCCCAGCTCCTAAGACAGTGTCTGGCATGTGGCCAGGGACAGAGTTGGTGGCCAGTAAACGTCCTCTTCTCAATTCTCAGCAGTGGTGTGGGTCCAGGGATGCAGTTGGCACCCAAAAGGGTTTAGATCTCTCCACCTCCGCAGAGGGCTCCCACTTGGGCCCGGGCTGCGGCTGGTGTCTACTCACACACCCTCCCTTCCCAGTCCCCGTAACCTCTCCACTCTCCACAGAGACACGAGCGCCAGGCCCAGCACCGCTACCAGCAGCAGCAGCGCCGGCGGCGGGAGGAGGAGGAACGCCAGCGCCACGCGGAGCATCACACCCGGCGGGAACACGACGCCAGCGGCCGGGACGAGGCACGGGCCGAGGACTCCGGGCTGGACCCCAGCGCCCCCGAGAAGGCCTCAGCCAAGGCCAAGGGCAGCGGGGCAGGCGGCCACGGACCGGAGCGGCCCAAGCGCCCGGGGTCCCTGCTGGCGCCCAACAACGTCATGAAGCTGAAGCAGATCATCCCGCTGCAGGGCAAGTTCCTGTCGTCGGGGGCCGCGTCCTCGCTGGCCGGTGCCGGATCCGGCCCCACCACCCGGCCGCCCCCTGCCCAGTCGCCCACGGGCAGTGACACCCGCCTGCCGGCCTTCCTCAGCTTCAAGTTCCTCAAGTCCCCTGAGACCCGGCGAGACCCCGAGCGCAGCCACTCGCCACCCAAGGCCTTCCACACCGGCAAGCTCTTCCCCTTCGGCGGCGCCCGGGCTGAGGCCGGGTCCAACGGGGTAGGCGGGCAGGCCCGGCCAGATGGGACCCCTGGCGGTGGCAGTGGCAGGGCCCAGCGGAGTGGGCCAGCGGACGAGGCCGCGGCTGAGGAGCCAGATGCCCCCCGGCCCGAAGAGGAAGGCTCAGGTCACAAGCCTTAACTCGGGGGTGGGGACTCCGGGCTGGGCTTTGGGGTAGGGGTGGGTGGCCAGGCCTGGGGAGAGGGGCTGAAGGAGACAGGAGGCCCGGCCTCTGGTGTCGCTGGGGACCTGGGGACCTGGTACATGGAGCCTCTCAGTCAAAGCCTGCTCAGTCTCCCTGGGACCCTGGAGAGCCTGACGCCCTGTGCCTGACGCTCCTCACCCCAGGGAGGGATTCCAAAGTGCCCCTCCCCAGGCACCTCACCCGCCATGCTCTGGTGCCAGGAAAGAAGAGGGAAGCCCTTGACCGTCTGGCCTAGCCTCTCCTGCCCCCACAAGATCCCACACCCAGCTCACTCTGGGGGGCTGGAACCCCCAGGCCTCTATGCAAGTCCTCACCCCAGAGCCCGGCTCCTCCAGGAGGCGTTCCTCTGGGGCAGGGGCTGGGGCTGCTCAGCCACAGGCTGCACCCACATTAGTGCTGAGCAGAGGCGCAGGCCTCACCCCGGCCCCTCCCACCTTGCCAGGGCTCAGCAGCCCATCCCCAGGGAGCCCAAGAGGTGGCAGCTGCAGCAGCAGGGACATAGGTCAGAAGTCAGAGGGACTTCCTCAGATTGTCCCCTCCCCATGAGGGGGAGGGGCCCAGTGCCCAGAGGCAGGGCATGCACCCCAACACGCCCACCCTGTGTCCCTGATCAGAAGCAATAAGGCCCTCCATGTGCCTGGAAGCCCGGGAGGGAGTGCGGGCAGCGTCCCGAGTGGGTGCAGCGGCGGGGGCGGCACCCCCGGAACGGCCCCTCTCACCTCCGCAGGGACCGCGCTGGCCCCCGTGGGCGCCCCCGCCCTCCGCACCCGCCGCAGCCGGAGCCCCGCGCAGCTGCCGCCGCCGCCAACGCCGCTGCCCCGGCCCCCGACGCCGCCCGCCGGCTGCTGGCAGTGGGACGGGCCGTGGGGCTGCGGGGGCGAGGGCGCTGCCCCCCGCCAGGTCTCCGCCGACTGCCCGCCCTGCGCCCTGGCCGGGCCCGCGCCCGGCCCCCAGTCCCTGCCGGGCGACGCCAGCTTCTACAGCCTCCCGCTCCCGCCGCCGCCCCCCTCCGAGCCCCCTGAGCCCCCGGCGCCCTCGCCCAGCCCCAGCCCCCAGGCGGTGTGCTGGCCCAGCGGCTGGCACTAGCTCGGCCGCCCTGCCCTCCTCTTCGCGGATGCAACATCAGCCCCGGGCGGGGCGGCGCCGCCCGCCACCGCGCTTCAGCCCCACGGCCCCAGGATTGGCTGTCTCTCCTGAGGCAGGGCCGGGGGTCCGGCCCCCCCATCTGCCGTTTTCCTTTCCACTAGGATGGGGGACACGAAAGGTAACCCTGACAACCAACAGAAAACACAGAATAGGCGATTATTTATTTGTTTTTAATTTATTTTGTCATATTTTTGTAAAACGGCAGAAATGCAATAAAAAGTATATTTCAACAGTGCCGGAGGATGGAGCAGTGGAAGGAGGTCCGGGGGGGCCCAGTGACTAGGTTGGCGCAGGCTCTTTTGGGGCCTGGGGGCTGAGGGTGGGTGCCCCTCCCATCTTCTAAACCATGGGAGCCTCCCACTAAGAAGTGGGTCTCCAGGTCACAGATGGAAAATTCCAGACTGTGCCGCCTCTAAGACAACCCAGATTTGGGGGCCGACTCCAGGCCCAGGGCCCCTGGGAAGAGCTGCAGAGCCTCAGGCCCTGGCTTCAGCCTCCTAGACAAAGTAAGAAATCTCAAAATGCTGAAAGGAGTCAACAGTTTGGGCACGGGGCCTGGGTCCTGAGTGGGCCTTGGCCCTGCAGGGTGGTGGGGGTGGCACAGTCCTCGAGGCCACACTTTCTGGCACACCCGCCTCCCCAGCCAATCAGAGGTGCTGGGGCCGGGGGAAGAACCTGGGTGTGAAAATCAGAAGGCACCTGGTGCCCTTGCCTCCGTGTTGAGGGATGTGCATTCGGGGGTGGCAGCAGGGAGCGACCAGGGCATCCCACCGTGGGACAGCTGTCAGAGTTGCTGGGACTCTTCACTGTGTGATCAGGGATGGACGTGGCCTCTCCCAACTTCGAGCATGTCCACATCCAAAGGCTCAGAGCCTGCCGGGCCCCGCCCCAGGGCTGGGGGAACCCAGAAGGAGCCAGGGTGAGGAAAAGGCACCTTGGGGGGCTGTGAGAGAGAAGTCAGGATTCACTGGAGGCAGGAGAGCAGCCTGTGCAAAGGCACAGAGGTGTGGGAAGGCAGAGTTTGGTGTGTGGGGGAGCAGAGGAGTGAGGGGGACCCAAAGGCAGGAGTAGTAGGTGGAGGCTGGCCACGGGGCCTGCCCTGGGGAGACCATAGGGAGGCCCGGGTGGGCCATGGACAGGATTGGCAGGAGACAGAACCCAGCCCCTCAAAGGAGGAACTGGGGCAGGGGAGGCCCGGGCGAGCCTCGGGGAAGGACAGGGTGCAGCCTGCTCCCGCTCTGCCCCATGGCCTCTGGAGCTGAAGTCCCTCCATCTTCTCAGTCACTAACCAGCGGTGATACCTCACACCTGCCCAGGGTCAGACCACCTCTGGGACTGGGGATCCCAAGCCAGTCTGAGAGCATCCGGGGACTCAGCCCACCCTGGCAGGACTACAGTCCAGCTTGGAGGTCCCGAGCACCTGCCTTGTGACACAGGGACTGAAGGCGGATGTAGACACTGCCCAGAGCTGGGAGGTGAAGCCCCTTGGCCCCACGGCACAGCTGAGCAGCCAATCCTGGAACCTTCCACCCTGGGAGGTGCTAGGCAGCCCAGGCCCAAGCAGCCTGACTCAGGCTGGTCCCTCCACGGTGATAACCTGGGGCAGGCGCCCCGTCCATGGCCTGGCCTCTCCTCTAGCCCCACGGCCCGACCCCTCACCAGCCCCAGTGGCCCAGCACTCAGCTTCCACACTGCGGCCCTGCTGGGGGTGGGCGGGGGAGAAGTGGTATGCCCCCCCCGCCCCAAGCTCAGTGGTCAGGGCCTCAAACCTTCTGCCTGGAGCCCAAATGCCCCCTGCGTTCCCCAGCTTAGCCCCAAAGCCAGCCCAGCTGGTGGCCCGAGTGGCTGTGGAACTCGCCAACTGACGGCGCCTAGGCTGGGCATTCCACAGCGCTCTGTGTGCGTGCTCCCTGAGCCAGGGGCGCGTGAGGCCAGGCCACCAGGCTGTCTCCACAGTGGCTGGTGGGCATGCCACCCTGTTCGCCAGTGTCCTGGGAGTGGAGTCAACCACAGTTCCGTCCCTGGTGACATGGACTGTCTCTCAGGGGTGTCCTGGTCCTTCGGGACACCTTGACAGGTAAGGCAAAGGGGCAGGTCCAGGCAGGCCTTGGAGCTGAGTGAGGCGGCCGCAGCAGGCCCACAACAGAATCCAGCCGGTCCCAGGGCCCCAGCAGGTGGGTCCCCCTCTCCGCTCCTCTTGGTGACGATGCGATGACTCTCAGTGGCTCCGTCCTCTGGGGCGGAGGCACACGGAGCGAAGACGCAAGGTCGAGTAGGAAAGATCCTTTTATTGGGGTGGACACGGAGCACGCACAAGTCCATGATAAAATGACTTGAGAGAAAGATCCGGAAGGGCCGACTTCTCCCCTGGTGCACGCTCAGAGCAAGGTCTGGGCACGGAATAGGTCCCGATGGAATGTGAGACAAGGCCAAGTCTTTAAGGCCCGGACCGGCAGGGGGAGCAGGGAGAAGGCCCCCACCCCTGCCGCCCAGCTGCAGGGCCCCAGCTCTAGACCCTCGCAGACCCACTCTGGTTCTCCAGAGGAGGACTGTGGGGCGGGAGGAGAGGCAACTGGGGGCGGGGGAGGTGGTAAATAACAATGTTGTTTTCAAAAAGCATCTACCAACACCACACTACTGGGTCTGACGTCCCCTTTAACCATCACTTGGTACATTTTACAGCATAAATAAAAACTCAAGGAAAATAAATACATCGGCTCCTATGAGGTTGGAAGTGGTATGGATGGCGGGGCGTGGGCGGGCCGGCGGGGGCAGGCAGGGCGCTTACACACGGCGGGTGGGCAGGCGAGGAATAGACAAGACAGGAGGCGCTTGTGGGGGAGCATGAGTCTTAAGTGTCCTCGTGCATGTCCGGGCTGTCGGTCCGTGCGACCTTGCGGGGTGGGGCCGAGCTCTCTCCCTCCAGGTCCACTTGTTCCTGGTCTCTCTTCTTGGCAGCGTTCTGGGGGGCAGGGGGCAGGAGAGGGGCTGTGAATCTTCACTTGAGTGAGCTCCTGAAATTTTGATGCCGGCCTGGGCCCTGGGGCTCCAAGGGCATCACATGTCCTGGCCGGGCAGCCCCTCCCGCTCCCAGACCTGCCCAGCTAAGCCACAGTCCCCTGGGGCGGCCTGCCTGCCCCAGGCACTGTGAGGAGTCACCACAGCTCACAACGACCCACACATGGCCCGAAACGCTCAGAGGAGTGAGCCACCTGGGGAAGCCCTTGCGTTGCCACAGAAGAGAAAAGCTGGCCAGCTGGGGAAACTCTCCTTTCCCCGCTGGTGGGGAATCAAGGCCTGTGGGGCTGGGGAGGGCCAGGCGCTTCATCATGGGCCCCTCCCACCTCACCCTGAGCAGGCCCCCGTCCCATGTTCAGTGTTCAAAGAAAAACAAACCGACTGCATTGAAGGACAAAAGGTCCAGATTTCCATTAAAGAAGAAGAAAAAATGTCCTGCATGTTCAGGAGGCGGCCTCTGGGAGAGAGGGAGGGACAACTTCTCACTGCAGCCACATCCTCTTGTATTACCTGGATTTTTCATCATGTGTACGTTTTGCCAAGAAACAAAGATTCCAGGTAGTAACACTCAAGTCTACCTGCCCCCCGGGACCTGCTCGCTGTGGGTGGCGCTCACACCTCCGTGCGGCTCGCCCATCCCTGAACACCAGAGCCCTGTGGCCTCTGCACAGCCATCCCCTCCTCTGGAAGGCTCTTCCCTCTCCTGGAACGCTCTTCCCTCTTCTGGAACGCTCTTCCCTCTCCTGGAACGCTCTTTCCTCTCCTGGATCACCTGGTGAACTCCTATTCAGCCCTCAAGGCCCCACTCAAACACCTGGTCTCCCAGCCACCCATGTCCTTCCCCTACTTAGAGGCCTCTGCTAGGCACCATGTACCCGAGTCCCAGCAACTGAGCCCCACGTGCTTTACCTTTTTGTCCCATTGCTGATGTAGGTAGCGCAAAAGGATGTTTGTTTTTTCTGTCACAATGACTGAGGAAGAAAGACAGACAAAGTCACAGGAAGAGGCTGCAGGCGGCAAGCCTCCATCCCCACCTGCACCTCCCAGGATGAGTGGGTGGTCACCCTCCCTGACCTCAGGACCATTTGTCCTGGGGGACCTTCTGGGACTCAAGTCAGCACCCCCAACCCGGGAAGAGATTTCTGGAAGCTCAGCGTTTCCATCCTGGGCACACGGCCACTACCAAGGGGACCAAGCCCGCTGCTCCGCCAGGGCCCCTGCCCCTTGGCCTTGTGCAGGATTCCACTGTTGGGCAGGGAACGACGAGCCCCAGCACGCAGGCTCCCTCATGTTCTTTCCCAGCTCTGAGCCCAGATCTACACAGCTGTGCCCTGGTGACCACAGAACCCACCCAGCAGGGTCCAGGGGGATTCTTTTTTTTTTTTTTTTTTTTTTGGTG
Organism: Diceros bicornis minor; assembly: GCF_020826845.1. NCBI lineage: Eukaryota > Metazoa > Chordata > Mammalia > Perissodactyla > Rhinocerotidae > Diceros > Diceros bicornis. The sequence continues at coordinate 5,285,480 of NC_080759.1, read as the reverse complement.
AGGAAGATTAGCCCTGAGCTAACATCTGTGCCCATCTTCTTCCATTTTGTACATGGGATGCTGCCATAGCATGGCTTGACAAGCGGTGTGTAGGTCTGCGCCCAGGATGCGAACCTGCGAACCCCCAGGCCGCCAAAGTGGAGCATGTGCACTTAACCACTACACCAGTGGGCCGGCCCTCCTGGGGGATTCTTTATCACGGTTAAAATAAAACATCACGACCATGATAAACAACCTCAGGGTCCCGCTGCTCTGTGGCTCTGGGCCTCTCTCTGCAGGGCCCTCTGCCTGGATGCCCCTCCCTGAGCTGCTGCCCTGGAGCTGTGCTGTGGAGCCGGCAGGGGGCGCCTGACTTGCTGGGAGGTAGGGGGAGAGCACCCCTGCGGGGCTGGACGCCGACGGCAGCATGCAGAGGTCAGGAGGGTCCTGGAGCTGCTCCCAAGGGCTGGGAGATGACCGGCCTCCCCGTGTGCAGGCCCAGCGTGGAACAGACTGAGAGAGGCCACTTACTCTGTTCGGACGGGTACTCCCGCGTAGGCAGGTAGACCGAGGGCCGTCGGTTCTGCAGGAGGGATGGGAAGGTGTGGGTTAGGAGAGCGGACACACCTGGGGTCCCCTCAACCCTCAACCTGGCACCCCCTCCACCGCAGATCGGAACACATGCGAGGATCTCGGGGGGCCTCTGCTCCAGCAAGACCCATTCCTGCAGTGCCCGGCACACACTCACCGATGCTTTGCACACGGAGTCGGCGTGAAATCGACTAAAATTGCTCTTGTTGTACACAGGCAGTCCTTTCAAAAAATCTGCCTAGAAGACAGGGGGACGGTGCGTGAGAAATGGGGCGGCAGGCGCGTCTCCCCTGGAGCCCCTGGGGGGCTGGGCTTCCGCGACGGCCGGGGGCTTCCTTATGTTCTTCTGTTGGTCAGCTTTTCCGGGACGCACCCTTGAGCTGGCTACCTGACTGTACGCTGTCCTGACCAGAGAAAAGGAACTGGCCCAGGGGAGGCACACGTTCTCCCACGGTATCCTCATAACAGCCCCGGCACCGGGCGAGAGGTGGGGAAACTGAGGCTCAAAAAGGACAAGCCACCTGTTTAAGTCACCGAGTGAGCCAGCAGCAGGGCGGGGGGCCGGACCCGGGCCTCTGTGCTTGCTGACACACTGACCTCCCCATCTCGTCTCTGTTTCTCCACCTGTGACAGAGACCCAGGAGGGAGTGAGGCTCGTCCCTCCTAAGAAACCCTGTGGGCCGGAGTGACAATACTCAGGGGCTGGGGAGCAGGGGCCTGGGTGAAGGGGAGTGGGCAGGTCAGCCACAGGGGCTGCCGCCATACAGGACCTGCCAGGAGCCCAGTGCCGACTGAGCCGCCGAGTTCTGAGGAGACTCAGAATCCCAGTCTTAACGGGTCATGGCCAGGCTTTCATCAGTGGCCCAGCTTTTATAAAATGCAGTGTGGAGTGGGGTCAGCTCAGCGGCCGCTCCTGGAGCCCGCACACTGGCAGGCTCCGCTGGGAGAGGAGAAGGCCTCCCAGGGAGAGGCCCAGAGGCCGAGCGGGAGCAGGCAGAGGCGCACTGGTGCAGGGAGCCAGCAATGGGACTCAATCCCAGTGTCGCCTCCTCCAGAGTCCTTTCTCCGCCACTCTGGCATCACTGGGCAAGGCCGGGCGAGGGCTCTGGACGGGAAGACCCTGGCTCAGCCACAAGATGGAGGCAGTAAAAGCCAATAGGAGCCGTGTCCACCTCAAGAAACTGAGGCACGAGAGCCTAGGGGCGCACGGGGACGGGTGAAGGCCAAGAGCTTGGGCAGGGAGTGACCTCCCAGCAGAGCAGGAGGGCAATGCTGTCGTCAGGCCTGGGGTGGGACAGCTGGGGAGGGCTGCAGCCCGTGTGGGGTTCCCCACGTGTCCCGCCCTGGGCCAGGGGCTTCCTGAGCTGGTGTCACTCGGTCAAAAAGACATGGAAACTAAGGCAGAAAGGTCGCATGGCACTCATCTAAGTAAGCCAACTTAAATCCTGGTTTGCCCACCCTCAGAGGCCAAGCTGCTTCTGTCACGTGACATGCCATGCCTCAGTTTCCCCACCTGAAAATCCAGAGCTCAGAGCCCCCATAGGCTACATTAATCCCCCTCTGGTGGTCCACCCCATGCCACTGTTCAGGTGATTGCCCACCTGGGGCAGGCGGGAGGGAGCAGGTGTCCTCCCCTCTGTGGGGTCCAGTGAGACCTCGGCAGGACAGGCCAGCCAGGTGGCCGGGACTCCGCTCCCACCCAGGAGGCCGCCCTCACATCCGGGTGACCCAGTGCCCCGGGGCTGGCTCAACGCCCCTCAAACCTGCCTCCCCTGTCCCAGGACCCCTGCCCCAGCTCCGCCCTAGACCATAGGGCCAGCTTCATCCATCCGCAAGGTTGGCAGGCCCCACGCCAGGCACCAGGGCACTGGGGGGAAACACGGCAGACCTGCTCTTGGCCCCAGGGAGCATCCAGTGCACTGACACACGGGTGTGGGTCAAAGAGCTGTGCAGCGAATGCACAGAGGCCATGAGGACAGGGTGCCGCAGGGCCCAGGACACGGGAGGAAAGATCTGGCTAGCCTGGGGGATCAGGGAGGGCTGCCCAGAGGCAGTGACGCAGGTGCTGAGACTTGAAGGGTAAGGGGGTCCCTGTCCTTGCTCAAACCCCTCCACAGCCCTGGTGGGCTTGGTCCCTGCTGGCCTCCTGACAAGCGTGCCCTCAGCCCGTGCTGTGCCACCCTCCAGGAACGCCTCTCCTTTCTCCACGTGGGAAACACCCGCCAACCCCTCCACCCAGCTCAAACTCCTCGCCTCTTCCCTCTCCGCACCCCCGCTGGAGCCTCTGCCAGGCCACACGCACACACGCCGAGGTCGTCTACGTACACGTCCGCTTCCCTGGCTGGACCGGCACCTCCCTGAGGGCAGATGGCAGGGCTCATATGGGGCCAGAGCCCCAGGCCTGCACTCAATCCCGGCTGTGTGACCTGGCGAGTGACCGCCCAGCCTGGCCGTCTCCCCTGGGAATCAGGGGTTACAACGGGGGCCCTCCCAGGGTTGTTCTGAGTCTCAACAAGACAACACAGGGAAAGAGCTCCTTCGAGAGTAGCTGTTAGCATCAACGTGTTTGAGCTGAAAAAACTTCATGATGAAGACAGGGTATGGCCAGTCCTTCCTATCGGCTAAGCAGGAGCACAAGGTCTCAGACACAGGGGAGAAACTCACTCCAGCCACACACAGCCTGCGACGGCGGGGCCCAGAAGCCATCCACTGCCTCAGCAAGCAAGCACTGAACATCTGCATGCCAGTCCCCATGCAGGCAGCCCACCAGGGATCCAACCAAAGTGAGATGAGAAAAAGAAATGGTGGCCAAGAGAGGAGCAATGTGGGGGCCTCCCGCAGTCAGGAAGGAGCCCTCTGAGGAGGGGATGTTCGCAGGAGGAAGAGCATCCCAGGCAGAAGCAGCAGGTGCAAGGGCCCTGGGGTGGCAGGGACTTGGCGTGTGAGATTGAGAGAACAAAGCCAGTGTGGCTGGACCTCGCAAAGACAGGGGTGAAAAGGGTGGAGATGAGGTCACAGAGGTGGGCAGGGGCCTTGGGGGGCGAGGGGGGAGCTGGGGTTTCATAGGGGTTACAACAGGAAGCCCCTGGAGTGTTTTATAAGCCAGAAAGGCGTATAATCTGATTTCCATCTCTTAAAGTTCCCTCTGGCTTCAGGCAGATGATAGATTGCCAACGGGGCTGGCCGGAGGCGAAGGGGCTGGAGCAGGGATCCAAGTGGCCTGGGCCAGGACAGGGAGCTGTGGACAGACTCAGGATGCGTCCTGAAGGCAGAGCCAGCAGAACCCTCTTACGGACTGGGTGTGGGCGACGTGGACGCAGCAAGGAAACAAAGACAACGCCCAGGCTTGGGGTCCGCATGCTGGGAACCCCACTTCTTGTCTCCTTCCCGACAAGAAACCTTCTTTTGCCCCGCCCCACATCTGCAGGACTGCAGGTGGTGGGCTGGGACCCCAGGTCCAGGGACATTAGGTTCTGACTTGCCCTGACAAAGGTTTCCATTCCCCTGCCAGCCCTGGGGATGCCAAAGAGTAGTGCTGGGAGGGGGGCTTCAGCCCAGCTCTGAGGCGGGGTCCCACTGTACAGGCAGGGGGATGGAACCCCAGAGAACCACCAGACCCAGATCCCCACATGAGCTAGTTCCCCAGAGGAGATTTTACCCTCCCAACTAGCAGGTGGCATCAGCCCCACTTCAAGATGAGGAGACAGCTGGGAGAGGGGGTCACCCGCCCGTCACCCAGCTCATCTAGTGAGCGCTCGCTGTCACAAGCCCTTTGCAACGTCAGTTCCCTAAAGTGTCACGACCCCAGGAGATCTGGACTACTGCTACCCCCATTTAGCAGGGAGGGAGCCTGGGATCGGAGAGATGAGGGTGCTCCCTTTTAGGAGCAGGTCAGGGCCTGGAATGGCACGGGTGGGGTCAGGGCTCCGGGGGACCGGGGCAGTCTGCGATGTCGCACTTTCTTTGGCGACAAAGCCCTGCATGTCACGATGTCAAGCCCCCTCCCCCGTCCCCAAGCCCAGGCCAGCCTCCCAACCCCTCCAGAAACGGAGAAGCCCAGGACCGGGCCGCCGAGAACGAAGTCTGAGCTGGGGGTCTCAGGGGACCCCATCCCCACCCAGGCGATTTCCGGGGGAGCCGCGACCCGGAAATGAATGAGTTGTCAGGGCCTGGAAGTCTAGATGGGGTCAGGGGTCGGAGAAGAAGCCAGGGTGGGGTCAGCAGGAAGCTCACAGCGGGGTCCCGAGATCGAAGGTCACAGGTCAGAGCGAGGGGCGGAGCCGGGGCTAAGGGGGCCCAGCAGTGAGATGACGGGCCTCGGAGATTACAGGAGGTGGGTGGCCCGCGGCGCCATTTTGTGGAGCGGAGGGGGAGTACGGGCCCTGCGGCCACCCTCACCATCTTCTGTTTCCTCCGTCGCTGCCTCAGCCACCGCCTCAGCCGCCGCCGCCGCCGCCACAGCCGCCCTCTTACCGCCGCCGCACAGTAACTTCCAGCCACGGCACAGCCCACACTGATGGCGCCGTCGCCCTCCCGTCATTGGTCCGCTCTCTAGCTCCGCCCCCAGGATGTGCAGCCTCTGCGCGCTCCCATTGGCCAGATCTGGCTAAATCACACTCCCATTGGTCTCCATGCCTTCTCCTTCGTGGGCAAGTTCGGTTGAGAGAGTAAAACCCCGCCCGGGACTTAGAAGCGATGGGCAGCAAAAGCCGAAGTGGGCGGGGGCCGCGCCCCGAAGCCTCCTGGGATTTGTAGGCCACAACTCCGGAGGTTCCGCAAGTCCCGTCTCCTTCTAGTACTTGCTACGCTTTTTCTTGTGGTGTCCCATAGCAGTCCTAGAAGACCGGGACCCGCCGTAACACCCCCAGCCTCCTCCCCGGAGTCCCAGCCTTCCTTAGGTTTCGGCGTATCTAAACCGCTCTCGCACCAGCTGCTTAAGTATCTGTAAACTGACAGCTCAGACTCTCTTGTTCACACACTTCCCGTGGCTCCCCAGTGCCCCAAGGATCCAGTCCCACCTCCTTGGCCCCAAATTTTGGGCTCCTCTCGCCTCCCTGGTCCTTTTGTTTTGTTTTGGTTTGGTTTTTTTTTTGTGAGGATGATCAGCCTTGAGCTAACATCCGACGCCAATCCTCCTCTTTTTGCTGAGGAAGATTGGCCCTGGGCTAACATCCGTGCCCATCTGCCTCTACTTTATATGAGATGGCGCCACAGCATGGCTTGACAAGCGGTGCGTCGTTGCGCGCCCAGGATCCGAAACTGTGAACCCCGGGCCACGAAAGCCGAGCGCACACACTTAACCACTGGGCCGGTCCCTCCCTTGTCCATTTTTTATCCTGACCCCTGTCTAAGCCCTACTCCCTTTGGGCCCACCCAGACCCTGCCACCTCCTCCAGGAAGCTTTCCCTGCATTCTTGTCAAGGCCAAGTCAGGGGCCTCTTCTGGGCTCCCGCAGCCCTCACACTCCTCCTCCCAGCCCTGACTCCGCTGTGTCCAAACTGCTTGGGTACAAATCACGTCCCCCCACCACTACCAGACTGACAGCCTGGCAAGGACAAAGACCAGGCACCCAGCACATAGGAAGTACTGAAGAAGTCACTAAATGGAAGCTACTAAATATTATTACCCCAACGACAACACAGCAAAGGAGAAATGAGCACCTCATCTTACAGGAGCCAAATGAGCCTCAGGGCTGAGACCTTGCTCAAAGTCAGACAGCCCATCCCGAGGGGCTGGTGAAGGATTCAAACCTCTCCCACCTCCTCGCAAGCCTTCCCAACCTGTATAAGTTATGACATACATGATAAGTGGACATTTGAACATTTATTCGATATTAAAGACATTTAAAGATATTAAGGAATTGACGACTACTTTTTTAGGCGTGAAAAGTTTTGTGATTATGTTTTAAAGAGCCCTTATCTTGGAGAGTTACATTCTGAAATGTTTACGGAAGAAATAACCCAATGCCTGAACTTTGCTTCAAATGACACAGGAAGGGGCGGCTGGGTTGCTAGTAATTGGTGGTTAGAGCTGTGTGCTGGGCACACGGGGATTCACTGTACTGTTCCGCGAACCGCAGGCGTATGTTCGAAATTCTTCCTAATTCAAATGCGTAAAAAGGGACTTGGCAAGGTCTGCCTTCCCACACCCCCTTTCAGTCCAACCCCAGACTTCTCCCCCTGGGCCAACCCCACAATTTGAGAAGCACTCATGTCTGAGTCGTCCCTGCTCCCCACAAAAACAGCGGCAGGAGAGGTCCGAGGCGAGGGAAATGCTTTCACTGGAGTCCCGCCGGCAGCGTCGCGCTCCTCAGTGGCTCAGCGACTTGCGGCCCTTGTGCATGCGGCGAAGGATGACCTGGACGCCGGACGGCGTGCTCAAGCGCCGGATCCAGCCATGCTTGTGCTTGCGTTTGATGTTGCTCGGCTGATACTCGTTCCCGCGCGCCTTGCCCCGGGTCTGCTGCGTGGCGGGGAGCCCCCAGGCGTCGGGGAGCCCCAGCCAGACCCGGGGCTGGAGCCACCTGCGGGAGCAGAGAGATGGCGACTAAGGTCAGCGGAGGCGCTCTGTGACTTCGGCGTGGCGCTCAACCTCTCTGAGCTTGGGCTTCCCGATCTGTACCGGGACCGAGCCTGCATGCAAAAGGCGCTCCAGAAGTGAGCAAGGCATTGGCAGATCATGTGGTCGGTAAACAGCTGGCGCCAGCTCCCGACACCGCCCTTACCCCCAGATTTGGGGAAGGGTGCCCCTGAGGACTCACCTGGCACCCAGTAGCGCCGCCGACCTACTGACGGGGCCCCACAGGCGACCCAGGGATCGGGCCAAGAAAGCCATGTCCAGCCGCGGATCACGCCGTGCCCGCGGCGGGTATTCCGAAGCTCGTAAGCTCCGCAGTTGCGGAACGAAGACTTCTGGGAAATGTATTTTCTCCTACCGCGCAGCCGCTGTTGCCGCGGAGGCCTCCTGCGCACCGTACGCGGGAGCGTCCTTACCCACAGGGGAGTGTAGTTCTTAAGGTGGACCAGCAGGTGGCAGGCGAACGGCGCCTCGTCGGCATGCGCGTACAAAACATTATGTTCCGAGGTCTGCTAGGAGTTGTAGTTCCTGCTCTTGTCGACCGGCAGAGGGTGCCCCGGGGGCGGGGGCGCAGCTGGTGGCAGTCGCAGGAAATGGCTGGTTGATTCTCCCACCCACAGCGGGAGCCGGGCAGATGGCACACAGCTGGCTGGCAGCTTTTCTCTGGCCCCAGCCAAGTTTCCGCCCCTTGGCGGGGAGCCCAGGAAGTCTGAGTTCGAGTTGGCGGGATGTCCTTGGGGTGGTCCGTGCTCCTCTCTGGGGTTCATTTCTCAATCTGGAAAACTCCTGGGCTGCAAGCTTGCCCTTGGCAGTGCCCCCATTCGAGCCCTAGGAAAATTTTTCTAATACTCCAATCCGAGCCCCTCCCCTTCTCACACACCGTCTAAGGCTCCCCATTGCCCCAGGGAAAATATCCAACCCCTCTGTCAGGCATGCGAAGCCCTCGAGACACACGCACACACACCCTAAATTTCAGCCACACCTTCCTCTGCCTGGCCCCTAGTCATCTTTTTAAAGTCGTCCTCAGATGCCCTCCTGTCCCCTAGCCCAGTCCCTTCCTTTGGCCCAACGCTGCCCCAACGGGTCTTTCCCCAGATGCTCCCCAAAGCGCAGGGCTTGGGGCTGAGTCCCTGTAAGCGCCCCCAGCATCTCCTAGCATGGGGAGGGCCCAGAGAGGAGAGGAGAGAAGAGCATGCTGCATGAATAAACTGTAGTCTCCCAGGAGGGCCCTGAGTGGGCAAGAGTGAGTGGCTGGACCTAATCCAGCTCTGGCAGCAAATTCCAGGGGATGGAAGTAGGCAAGGAATGGTTAACCCCTTGTTCTCTGAAGCACATCCTACCTGCACCATCATTTAGCAAACCACTACAGTACTACACCAGTTCAATAATAATGCCAACAATGTATCGAGCACTTTCCGTGCTGTTTTACCTGCATAGCAAACTCAGGAGGGAATGAATTTCAGAGAAATAAATGAAGTCTCAGGGAAGCGACTTGCCCAAGGTCACAGATCAGCAAATGGCGGAGGCTGGATTTGACCCCTGGGCTCTCGGACTCCAGCAGGGACCAGAGCCACTGATTAAATCGGCCAACAGTTAAATTCGGCCGATCTGTGAAACTCCAATTCTCTAATTACCCATAGCTCCAAGAGGTCTGTTTAAAGATTTAACAAATAACAATTTCCAGACTTGGAAACATAGAGCCGTGGTTCCAAGTCCCAACTCTGATTCCGCCGTCCCTTGTAACCTTGTGCCCTTTACGAACTTCACTTTCGCCACCTGAAATTGGAAAGATCTGGGAGTCTCTAGAACGGAAAGGTCAGCACAGAGAGGGACATGGGGGCTCCCTCTGGAGGGGACAGGGCAGTTCGGAGGCAGGGGCTGGCCGAGGAGATTCTATTTGCAGCGAGGAGGCTTTGGCTGCGGCCCCCCAGGAGCCCGGCAGATCCCAAGCTACGACCCCTTCTCGGCCTTGAGCCAGGCCCAATTCCTCCCTCCACTTCGGTAAACCCCTAACGGCGGCGGGGCTGTTGCGTCCAGAGCCCGCCCCATCCCGGAGCTGCAGCCTCTGATTGGCAGTCTAACTAGGCCAGGTCAGTCCGCAGCTGCGATTGGTGGAGGTGCCCGTCCGTTTGCGTGCGGCCCCGCCCCCCTGGGAGAGACTTAAAGGGCCGGCTGGCTCGGAGGCCGCGGGATGCCCCTGCACTGACCGCCCCGGGCCGGCGCCTGCCCGCATAGACGCGCCCGGCCCGATCCAGCGCCACCATGTAAACGGCGCCCGCAGGTGGACGCTGGCTTCTCCGCCCGGGACCCCTCCGGCCTGCCCCGGGCCCCAGGGCCCTCGATGAGGTGAGCGGCGAGCGAGCCCTAGGAGGGGGACATCGAGGCCCCGGGTTTCCCCTTCGGAGGGGGTTGTCCACAAAGCCCGCGCACGGGCTCTTAGGAAGCCGCGGAGCCCCAGTGTCCTCGACCCCGCCACAGGGCTGACCGGCAGCCGGGAGGCGGGGGCCTGGCTCTGGGGAGGAGGACTGGCGTGGCGCATCTGCGCCCCCCTCTGCAATACCGGGTTAGGACCCCGGCAGAGGTGGGGGCGCGGCCTGCTCCCCCTCCAGCAGCAAGTACGGGCCACCGCAGGCCGGGCCTTTGGGTGCCTTATCCCCGCAGCGCCCTGGATGGGGACGGAGGAGGGGTTGGCCCCATCTCCAGGCCCCAGACAATGCGGGTGCGCTGCGCGGGTATCCCCCTCGAGTTATGTAACTGCCTACGGTTGCCATGGACACTGGGTAGGGGGAAAGGCAGGGAGCAGGATGGAGGCCTGGAGGCCCCCAGCCGGGGCTTTGCCTTTTCCATCCTCATCTCCACCATTAGGGGTTGTGTGTCAGACCACCAGAACCCAGGGTACTGACCAGGGGAGACAGAGTGTCTGGACCTCACTTGTCCGTCTGTGAAACAGTTCTGTGATCCTGCAGAACTGGGCAAGGCCTTCTGTAGCTCAGGCCCGAACCCCCTCCCCCAAGGCCTCACCTCTCAGGAGCCAGGTTCAGGGGCCTGGGATGGGGGCTCACTGGGATTTGCACCTTTTTAGATGCCTTCAGAGACCCTCAGGATAAGCTAGTTTAGCAAAAGTGAGTTAATGAAAGAGTGCATGCATGAATGAATGAATGGATGAATGAATGAATGGATTTCAGAAGGCATAATTGATATACTATAAAGTCAAGCTGGGGGCTCCTCAGGGCTGGGCCACATTTGCTGCAATATCCCCTCCTCCAGGAATCACCCCCTGACTTCACCACCTTCCCTGTGGATGCCTCTTGGGGTCAGCCATAGCCAGGTCCTTCTCTCTAAGATGGACCAGGCTGGCCCAGGAGGGCAGCTCACCACCACACAGGCACCACCCAGACAAAACATCTCTGTGCTTGGCTGGCTTTGGCCCTCTGCAAACTGGAGCCTAGAAGGGGCCTCCCAGCGCGGCTTCCCTGACCCATTTGTGGGGGTGGAGGGCTCCTCGTTTAGACAGCCTCTGAGCTGGCTGTCACCCCCACTCCCAGGACACACCATGCTGACCGGGGTGACTGACGGGATCTTCTGCTGCCTGCTGGGTGCACCACCCAACGCTGTGGGGCCACTGGAGAGCATCGAGTCCAGTGATGGCTACACCTTTGTGGAGGTCAAGCCTGGCCGCGTGCTGCGGGTGAAGCATGCTGGACCTGCTCCGGCCCCCGACCCACCCCCACCTCTGCCACATACTGCCCAGGAGGACCAGTCCGGCTTGGTCCGCTGCCAGCGCAGAATCACAGTGTACCGCAATGGGCGGTTACTGGTGGAGAACCTGGGCCCGGCACCACGAGCTGACCTCCTGCATGGGCAGAATGGCTCTGGGGAGCCACCGGCCACCTTAGAGGTGGAGTTGGCAGACCCGGCGGGCAGTGATGGCCGCTCAGGCCCGGGCAGTGCTGGGAGTGGCAGTGGCGGGCGACGGCGGCGAGCCCGGCGCCCCAAGCGGACCATCCACATTGACTGTGAGAAGCGCATCACCAGCTGCAAAGGCACGCAGGCTGATGTGGTGCTCTTCTTCATCCACGGTGTCGGCGGCTCCTTGGCCATCTGGAAGGAGCAGCTGGACTTCTTTGTGCGCCTAGGCTATGAGGTGGTGGCACCCGACTTGGCCGGCCATGGGGCCAGCTCGGCACCCCAGGTGGCCGCAGCCTACACCTTCTATGCACTGGCAGAGGACATGCGTGCCATCTTCAAGCGTTATGCCAAGAAGCGAAACGTGCTCATTGGGCATTCATACGGGTGAGCCAATGCTGGGGTGGGGGTGAGGGGGAGGGTGGGGGCCAGCAGGGACTTGACACCCACTCACGAAATGCCGATTTCCCTCCTTGAAAGTCCCATTAACATCTGCAACAAGACAGGGATTCCTGCCACCAATGCTATTGTTTCACATTGTTTTAAAACAGTGTTTCTCAATGCCTACCCTATGACATTTGGGGTCAGGTAGTTCTTTTCCGTGAGGCACTTTTGTGTGCACTGTAGGATGTTTAGCAGCATCCCTGACCTCTGCTCACTAGATGCCGCTAGCACAATGGTCTAGTGATGATCCTGACAATCCAAAACGTTGCCAAAGGTCCCCTGGTGGGCACAGTCACCCCTGGCTGAGAGCCACTGTCTTCGACTAAGTTCAAAAATTGGCTCTGGGGGCCGGCCTGGTGGCATAGTGGTTGGGTTGTGCTCCACTTTGGCAGCCCGGGGTTCTCGGGTTCGTATCCTGGGCATGGACCAATGCACCACTTGTCAGGCCGTGCTGTGGCAGCATCCCGTATAAAGTAGAGGAAGATGGGTACAGATGTTAGCCCAGGGCCAATCTTCCTCAGCAAAAAGAGGAGGATTGGCAACAGATGTTAGCTCAGGGCTGATCTTCCTCACAAAAAAAAAAAAAAGAAAGAAAGAAAACTGGCTCTGGAGATCCTAAGGGCTCCAAGGAAGGAGGCTACTTGGAATCCTATAAATTCTGTTTACAAAGGCACAGGTTCTGTAATTCACTCCCCCTTAAAGGGGTGATAATGCCATCTAGCATTTAGATGAGATCTCGCTCCATGGAAGGCTCTGGGCAAGGTGCCTGACCACTACCAAGTGGCACCACTCTCTGCTTTCCCCAGGAGGTCAGGCAGGATCCCATCAGTCAGCCAGCTTGAGAACCACTGTTTTAGTGGTTGTAGCCCATGCAATTAGACAAGAAAAAGAAATGTTACATAAGTTTCCAAAAGAAAGGAAGCCAGGCTGGGAGGTAACATAGCTCTTACTTGTTTATGATAATATCCCCCCAAAAGTGGATACTTATGATAAATGATTCCTCCAATTAAATGAGTACCCATCTGTGATAGTTACTGTGACCCTATAATAATGCACAAGGTCAGCACAGTTACTATTTCAGATGTGGAGAGAGAAGCTCAGAGAGGTTAAGCAGTCTCCCCAAGAGCACACAGTGAGTCACTGGCACAGAAAGGCCCACCTGACTCCTGCCTGTATCCCATTGCCACATTTTACAGCAAGGGTTGGCACACTTTTTCTTCAAGGGCCAGATAGTAAATATTTTAGGTTTGCAGGCCATACAGTCAGGCCATTGGAACTGTTGTAACAGGAGTGCAGCCATAATTGTAAACAAACGTGGCTGTTTGTAAACAAAGCATGGCTGTGTCCCAATAAAACTTTATTTACAAAATATTTTACAAATTTGCAAAATTGCAAACTTAATTTACAAAAACAAGTGGTTGGGCCGGCCCCGTGGCTTAGCAGTTAAGTGCGCACGCTCTGCTGCTGGCGGCCCAGGTTCGGATCCCGGGTGCACACCGACGCACTGCTTCTCCCGCCATGCTGAGGCCGCGTCCCACATACAGCAACTAGAAGGATGTGCAGCTATGACATACAACTATCTACTGGAGCTTTGGGGGGAAAAAAAATGGAGGAGGATTGGCAATAGATGTTAGCTCAGAGCCGGTCTTCCTCAGCAAAAAGAGGAGGATTAGCATGGATGTTAGCTCAGGGCTGATCTTCCTCACCAAAAAAAAAACAAAAAACAAGTGGCTAGCCCACAGGCCATATGAACCCTGCCTTAGAGGGAATGAGGAGCTGGACTGTGGGGGCTCCTCCAGCTGTGCCTTTCCACCTTGCATGAGGCAGGCAGATGGGCCATGCCCAGAGGCCAGGGAGAGAAGACCCTTAAAGGGAAGGGATGCACAAGAAACAGTGACCTCTGGGCAGCCGAAGGCTTTGTTTAATCAGATTGCTTTCCTAACACTTGGCAATAAGTAATTCTTATCCCTTTGGGGGTCATGGTGACGTTGAGAATCTGATGCAAGTTCTAGATTTGGATCCTTTCTCCAAAAAAAAAAAAAAAAATGCACCCTCAATACACACACAGTCTCACAATTTCAGGGCATTCAAGATGCCCCATCCATCCCTTACCCCCATCCGGGGCCCACGGACCCCAAGGACCTGCCTCTGGGGTGAGGGGAGGCATTAGCCCCCTCACTGCCTGTATCCTGCTCACCCCCACCTTCAACCCCACCTACCCCCCCATCCTCCGGGCAGGGTCTCCTTCTGCACGTTCCTGGCGCACGAGTACCCGGACCTGGTGCACAAGGTGATCATGATCAACGGCGGGGGCCCCACAGCGCTGGAGCCCAGTTTCTGCTCCATCTTCAACATGCCTACGTGTGTCCTGCACTGCCTGTCGCCCTGCCTGGCTTGGAGCTTTCTCAAGTGAGTGACCCTGGCCCTGGCGGCCCCTGGGGCGTCCCTGAGTCAGGTGGGAGGAGAGGCTGTGGGGCCCGAGCTGGCACAGGGCTCCAGTGCTGCCTCCCCACCACCAGGGCTGGCTTCGCTCGCCAAGGGGCCAAGGAGAAACAGCTGCTAAAGGAGGGCAACGCTTTCAACGTGTCATCCTTCGTGCTGCGGGCCATGATGAGCGGCCAGTACTGGCCCGAGGGTGATGAGGTCTACCACGCCGAGCTCACTGTGCCTGTCCTGCTCGTCCATGGCATGCATGACAAGTTTGTGCCAGTGGAGGAAGACCAGCGCATGGCAGAGGTAGGGGCGTGGCACCCCAGCCATCACACCCCCAACCGTCCCCCCCTCACAGGGCAGCTTCGGGGACTATGCCTTGTGCTCCAGCCCCAGGGAAGTGGGAGCTTAGATTAAGAGTCAAAGGTGGGGGCTGGCCCTGTGGCTCAGTGGTTAAGTGCGCGCGCTCCACTACTGGCGGCCAGGGTTCGGATCCCGGGCGCGCACCAACGCACCGCTTCTCCAGCCATGCTGAGGCCACGTCCCACATACAGCAACTAGAAGGATGTGCAACTATGACATACAACTATCTACCGGGTCTTTGGGGAACAAAAAAAGGAGGAGGATTGGCAATAGATGTTAGCTCAGAGCCGGTCTTCCTCAGCAAAAAGAGGAGGATTAGCACGGATGTTAGCTCAGGGCTGATCTTCCTCACAAAAAAAAAAAAAAAAAAGAGTCAAATGTGGAATCCAGAAAGTGGGTCTCTCTGGACAAGTGTCAGGATTAGGCCCTGTCTCTGATGCACATTAAAAAGTGCTCTTCACGGCTGGATTTGTCATGTGCTATGTAACTGTGGGAGGGGCAGGCCAGGGGGTCTTTAGATCAGAGATCCCCAAGAAAGGGGCTTGGGGTCCTTAGCACGTGGAATAGCTCTGGGCTCTTAACTGGTGAAGATTCTGCCCCCAGGGGACGCTTGGAAATGTCCACAGACTCTTTTGGTTGTCATGATGGGGTGGGGGGGGCGGGGGCGCAGCTGCTGGCATCCAGTGGGTGGAGGCCAGGGATGCTGCTCAACACCGTACAATGAACAGAACAGCCCCACAGCAAACAATGATCTGGCCCTAAGTGTCAGTAGTGCCAGAGGTGAAAAATCCTGCCTGCACATATTGTAGACAGGTAATAAATGCAGAACGAATGCGTACCGAGTCCAGCAGGGCCACAGCCATCCCCCAGTTCCCCTTGGGTGGAAGTGGAGGGATGACGGGTTGACCGCAGGAGGGACTTCCTGACGCTGCAGGCCCGGCGTGGATGGCAGGGAGTCCCAGGGCAGCCTGGCCCCTGGCGCCACCATGCTGCCTCCGCCCACCCTGAGACTGCATCCTCCGCAGATCCTGCTCCTGGCCTTCCTGAAGCTCATCGACGAAGGCAGCCACATGGTGATGCTGGAGTGCCCGGAGACAGTCAACACGCTGCTCCATGAGTTCCTGCTCTGGGAGCCCGAGCCCTCGCCCGCGCCCCTGCCCGCGCCCCCGGAGGAGAAGTAGCCGCTGGGCGGGCTGGCATCGCTTGGTGTGCGGAGGAGCGGGAGGCCGGAGCCGGCGCCGGCGCCAGGTCCTCAGCGTGGGCCACCTGGGCGGGCCGTCAGCTCCGGTGGGCGGGGCCGGGTCGGGAGACGCCCCGAGGCCGACTGGGCAGGGCGGGGCATTTGTGGGAGCCCAGCGCACGGGCGGCTCTCAGCTTCCGTCCTGCGGTGGCCATCGGTGTTTCGGGCCGCAGCTGGGATCCCCGCGGAGGATGACCTTGTACAGAAGTCCCCTACCCCCAACGCCATGGCCGACGCAGGCCCCCCACCCCGCTCTCTGTCTTCCGTGTCAGCTGTGCTTGATCCTGGGACTCACGAGGCCCGCAGGGACCTCGGGCCTCCGCCCCCTTGCCCGAGACCCCGACCCCCATTCGTCGGTGCTGGGAGCTGTGGTTGCCCAAGAGGGTTGGGAGGGGAGTGGGGGGCTGGCGCCACTGAGCCTGCACATCCCAACCTGTAACTCAATAAAAAGAAGTGACAATCCGAGTCTCCGGAACTGTGCTGCGTGACCGCAGGCGGGGGGCCTCACCACCGTCTATGCTTGCTTCCCTTAGTACCCCTCCCTCCTCAGAGCGCAGAGGCTGCTTGGGCAGTATTCCCAGATTCAGGCGTGAGCTCCCGGCCCCTGGAGGGGAGGACGTCCAGCTGAGGCCAGTGTGGAGGCTGAAGCCATCCGTGGACTCGGCATGCGATCAGAGCAGCCAGCTGTGTAGGAGGCCCTGTGCCGAGGGTCCCACACGCGTCAGTTCAGGAAGCCCTTTCACCCCTCCCAGCCGGCCAGTTACTCCTCTTATTCCTACTTATCTTTCAAGTTGATTTAGGGTCGCTTTTGTCACGAAGATGATTTTTATTTTGAAGCCACCGCACTCTTTTTATGTCTGGAGGAAGGATTTCTCTGCCCCACAGCCGTGCTCGTTTCCATTTTATTCTAACGTATGCATACCTCGGTCTTCCTGTGGTTTGTGTGGACTGCGGGAGAACGACTGCGTCTTCCGTCCTTTCCCCCCTGGTTGGTGAGCCCACCTTTAGTTTAGATCAGGGGTCTCACCAGGGGTACTGTTGTCCCTTGGCAAATTCGGAAGCCATTTTTGATCACCCCCACTGGGGAGGATGCTACTGGCTTCCAGTGGGTGGAGCCCAAGGTCGCTGCCCGCGACACCCTACGGTGCACCGGACACCCCCACCGCAAGGAAAAACTTATCAAGTGTCAGTAGGGCCAAGCCTGGGAAGCCCTGTGTTAGGCAGACCCCATCTCTGTGGGGTCTTTTGAGTCTCGATTCTTTCCCAGTGACCTGTTGTGAATTCCTGGGCCCATGGCAAGCTGTTCTAATTACTATGGCTTTATCAAGAGACTTAGTATCCAGGAGGCCTCCCTGTCTGACACACGAGGAAACCGAAGCTCGGAGAAAGGCTTCCTCAGTTCGGTTGCAGTGTTAGAGCCCAGGCCTACCCCGGAGGCCAGGCCCCCACTCACCATACCGGCCATTCCCCAGAGAAGCCTGGGCTCCACGGCGGAGGCCGGGAGGTAGAACCACTGCCAAGTTACAGCTGGCCCTGCAGGACCTGGTTCGCTGAGCCACCACGACCGGGAGGTGGTGAACCCAGTCAGGCGGTGGATCTCCCCACGTCCCTAAACCCAGTGGCCGCTTTATTTATTTATTTATTTTTAATTTTATTTATTTATTTTCCCCCCAAAGCCCCAGTAGATAGTTGTATGTCACAGCTGCACATCCTTCTAGTTGCTGTATGTGGGACGCAGCCTCAGCATGGCCGGAGAAGCGGTGCATCGGTGCGCGCCCGGGGTCCGAACCCGGGCCGCCAGCAGCGGAGCGCGCGCACCCAACCGCTATGCCACGGGGCCGGCCCCCAGTGGCCGCTTTAAAGAAGCAACTTCTGGTAAACTTAAATGATCCCACCAGCACCTCCCCAGTATGGCGGCCTGGCATGTACGGAAGATTTCAGCCTACGTGAATAGTCTGAAATCGCAGAGCGTCACCCGGAAGTCAGGGCGATTGACCCCATTTTACTGTGGAAGTGGGTGCCTCACCTGCGACCCCCAGCCCTGCCCACACGTCTCCACACACAGTCGGCACCTGGGCTGGTGGGCCACCTCTGGCTTGGGGCAAAGCTCCCCACAATGACCCCCTGAGGTAGGACTTCTCACTGTCCCCACTGCACAGCTGAGGAAACTGAGGCTCAGAGAGACAAATTGCTGGTCTGAAGTCCCACAGGTGGGAAGCAGCAAAACCTGGCTCTTGACCCGGACAGATTCCCCCAGCCCACCCCACATTGTGCGTCCCCGGTGTCAGGAGATAAAAGTAGACTCTGTCCTCACAGACAGGACCAAACTGCCAAAGCACCAGCATATTCTGAAGGACTGGAATGTTCCAAAGAACCTCTGGTCCCCATTTGTTCTCCTCTCATGATGGAGAGCTCATTAGCTCTCCAGCAGTTCCATCTGTAACAAACTCCTCCCTCAGCCTGATGGGGAGATTTGCCTTGCTGCCCCCCACCAGCCTTCTGGAGCTGGAGACAGAGGGCTGCTCTCAGCACAGGGCAGCTGGAACATTCAGCCACCCTGATCTCTACCCAGGCTGGATGGTGAATTCACCAGTGCTCAGCCACGGGCTTGGATGTCCTGGGGCCGTAGCTCTCGTTCACCCTCAGCCAAGAAGACAAGGAGAGCGCGGTGCAGCAGATGCACCCCCAAGCGGCGGCGCCGGGCGGGTGGCCAGCCAGCCACCACTCCATAACAGTGTCCTTGTTTCTGGTTGGTCAGCATCTGGATCCCTGAAGAGATGGGGGGGTGAGGTCACAGGGGCAGCCTCTGCAAACCCCTGGCAGAAATACATGACAATGAACCCACTATGTATTGCCCTCAAGCAGGAATAAACCAAAAGAGCAAAATATGTGCACATGCAGGTACATAGTTGGTGCTCAATTGCTCGTTAAACAAATGAACAACCCTGAGAGGAAAGGGGTGAGGGAATCGGTAGATCATGTGTCCCTCATGTGACCCCACCCCCATCGCACAAGCCACACACCCACCTAGAGCATCCACAAGACACGCCTCTCGAGTGTAAGCCTCCACAGCCACCACATGCTGGAAGCAGTGCAGGGAGACAACGCCACGACCACTGGCCCAAATGTCCAAGATCTGACGCACCTTAGGGCAGGCCTAGGGGGCCAGGGCAGGATCAGAGGCCTGCCCTTCAATTCCTTCCTTCCTCTACCTGCCTGCAGCCTGGCTGCCCCTGCCCTGACCCTGGCCCTTATCCTCACACCTGTTTTCCTGGGCGCCCACGCTGGCCGAGGGCCTCCCAGAGGTGGACATCCGGCCGGGCCCGTGTCCCCTTGCCCACATAGAAGATGGCATGGACGAAAGTCCTAAGGCATTCAGCTGGGGTCAGTGAGAAGGCTCGGGCTGGCAGGTCCTGAGTTTTTCTGGGTGAATAGGGTGGCTCAGAGAGGGAAGTGATGAGAGTTGCCCCAGAGACAGCCTCTAAGGTCACAGAGCAAACTGAAGCCACATCCAGTGACTCCCGTGTTACAGAGCAGAGAGGAGTGGCTGCCCCCAAAGGCACACAGCAGCTTGAATCGGATCAAGCCACCTTTTATAGATAAATAAGCTGATGACAAGAGAGGGCCAGTCCCCTTCCTAAGAACACACGGCAAATAAGAACCAATCCCAGAATTTTCCAGTTCCCAGTTCTGGGTCATTCCTGCCACAAGTACCTGGGATCCAGCAGCAAATACGTGAAGCTGGACTTCACGACCCCCTCCCGCCACCTTCTGGTGGGATCCGGCTGTTCAAACTGCTGGGCAAGCTCATCCTCGTCTGCCTGGGCATCCGGGATATGGCCTGTGTGCAGGGCCTTGGCCAGCTCTGGGCTGTGCCCTGAAAAGTCTGGGCCTGGGAGGGGAAACTGAGTCAAGGGAGACAGAGGAAAGGGTGGTTCCCAGAGACGAAGAGTGAAGTAGGGACAGAGAGTGGGGGCCTCCCGGGACTCTGGAGGCCCAGAGGGACTAACCAGGAGCAGCCTGGGCCTCTTCCAGCCGTGGCAGGTAGTATGGCCGGGTGAAGGGAGTGATGGGGCCACGGCTCTTGCCAAGTGCTTGGAGCCCTCGCAGCAGCTCCCAGTCAGACATGGCGGGGACTGGTGGGCACCGGCAAGAGGGGACAGGGTCCCTGCCACTTGTGAAGCTCGCCTCATCCTCCGTCAGCCAGAAGGCGGCCACATCACTATCGAGGGACAACTGGTCATCTGTCAGGAAGTGGAAGCTGGGGGGTCCAGACAGTGGTTCCCAAGGGGCCCTGCCGGCTCCGGGCCCTTCCGGGAGGGATGTGGGGGCCGGGGAGGCATCCGGAGAGATCAGAGTCAGGGCCTGCAGACGGGCACTCAGTTCTGCCTCCCTGCCTGCCAGGGCGGCTTGCTGTGCCAGCTGTGGGGTACCCAGAGGTCTTGGTACTCTCCACGAGGGTCGGACACCAGGCAGGAGCGCCTGCCCGGTCTGGGGCAGTGACCCAGCCCCAGGGGCGGTGTTGGGGGCTGGGTCTTCGGCTCCAGAGGCCTCGAGCGCGGTGACGAAGGAAGCATCTGTGCCGCAGTCCCAGCGCCCTGGAGCAGACTCCAAGCCGCCACCCGTGTCCGCGGCCTCAGGGCCGATGTCTCTGGTGTTACCTCTGCCCAGTGCTGTGGAGTCCAGCGTCACACCAGGAGCCCCAGCAGGGCTGGCGTGCAGCCCTTTCCCCGGGGGGCTTGGGCCTGAAGCAGAGGATGAGAGCCGGCGTCAGAGAGGAGTGGAGGAGGGGGCCAGAGACAGAGATAGGAGTCGGATCAGCCAGCAAGAGGCGGCTGAAGCCGCGGGAAGGAGGGGAGAGTGGGAGGTAGGCACAACCGACGGCAGACCCAGGACAGGAGGCAGGCGGAAGCCGCGGCAGAGAGAGGACGGCAGAGGCAGACACGCGCAGCTAGGTCAGGGGCTAAGACCCCCAGGCCGCGAGGCCCCACGCACCGTCGGGCTCGGGCTCCTGGGTCTCCGACCAGGTCCGGGCCAGGGTCCTGGTCCTGGTCTCGAGCTCCCGCAGGACGCGCACGCAGTCCTGGTGCCCCTGCTGCTTGGCCAGGTCCAGCGGCCGGAGTCCGTCCTGCGGCGGCGCGGTCAGCAGGGGGCGCCCGAGGCCCTCTCCGCACCCTTCTGCCCTCCCCCCCTCTCCCTCTGGGTCTGCCCCGCCACTGCCGGCGCTGGGCCGCCCACCTGGTCGCGCAGCGCGGGGTCCGCTCCCTGGCTCAGCAGCAGTTCCAGGCCGCGGCGACAGCCCCAGGCGGCGGCCACGTGCAGCGGCGTCAGCGCCTCGGCCGAGCTGGGGCAGGAGCGGAGGAGGGAACTCGATGTCCGGCCCCCGCGGCCCCCCCATCTCCACCCTCCAGCCTGAGACGCCACCCTCGGAACCCAGATCCTGCGGGACCCAAACCTCTGCTCCCTGACCCTACAGCTTCTACCGCCAGATTCGAACCTTCGATCCCCAGTTTGGCCCCAGCGCAACCCCATACCCCACCGTCGGTCTGGGAGCCTAGCCCCCGCCCTTAGACCCTCAGGATACCTCCCCAGGTTCCCCAAGCTCCGCCCTCGGGCACTGAGTCCCCACCCCTGGACTGTAGGACCCCCCTCTCCCGGACTCCCAGGCCTCGCCCTGGGACTAGGAAGACCCCTTCTCTGCGCGGAAGACCCCGCCCCGGGCCCAGGCCCCGCCTCACCGAGCATTGGGGTCCCCGCCACGGCGCAGCAGAGCCTCGAGACAATGCAGACCGCGCCGGTGCCGGGCTCCGGCTGCCAGGTGCATGGCCGCCGCGCCATCCGCGAGCACCAAGTTGGGGTCGGCGCCGCGGCGCAGGAGCTCCTCCACGGCCCTACGAACAAGGGGTCAGAGTGGACCGCGACACTCGCCCTCCGAGCCCGCCCCGGACCCCGCCCTCACCGCGGCTCCTCCTGCCGCAGCGCCTCCCGCAGCCGCCGCGCCAGGCCGGCCGCCGCGCCCATGCCCGCGCGGCCCCCCAGCCCCACGGCCCGGCCCGCCGGTTTCCAACTTCCCGCGACGCCCGTGTGCGCACGCGCCGCCGCGCCCCGCGGCTCCGGGCTCCGCGCCCCCGCGCAGCGCAGGGTCCCCAACCAGGCTGACCCTCGCAGCATCGGCGTCCGGGAGCTTTGGTGCTCGTCCGGGCTCGCGCCCCCGATTGGCGCTCAGGCAGGGCCTGGGGCGGCCGATAAGGGCCCGGGCGGAGGCCGCCTGGTGTGCCATTATCTCGTCTCAAAACGGGGAAACGCGGACGCACCCTGCCGGAGGGGTGGAGCTAGGAGCTGGGGACCTGGAGGTGCCCCCGGGTATTCAGTCTCCTGGAACTCTCTGCCGAGGCGGCCTCCAGCAGCGCGCGCAGCCCCGACACCACTTAAGGCTTCGATTAAGCGCTCCCGCCTCCGGGAGCTCTGCGTCGCCGCTTTTCAGTCCCGCGGGGCCGGGAGGCCATTCCGCTGGAGCGGTGGGCCTCTGAGGGCCTTAGTTTCGCCATCTGCAAAATGGGAGAATAATCCCTTTCGGGCTAGTGATAAATTGAACGAGGGGCCTGGAACATAGGTGCCCAATAAATGCGCATGGGGAGGAAAGGCAGTTGCTCGACAGAACTCTCTCATTTTATGCGGAACTGAGCAAGTCCCGCTGGTACCCTTCTCGCACAACCGCTCCTTCTCCAGGGAGACAGTCGAAGGGCGGACTGTCCTGCCTGTCTCTGCCTCCCTTCCTCTGGGGAGCACCACAGTAGTTCCCGATGGAGCTGTAATCCTCCCTTCCAGAGGAGAGGCTTGATCCAGGCCTGGCCAATCAGAGCGTCCCAGAGCTCTGGCCCATGACTGGCTCAATGCAAGGTCTCATGACCCAGGCAAGGCCAGTCACATGGAGGTGCTGGGAGAGCCGGCACTTCTCCTGGGTTGGGGTTTGGGGAGTGGTCACATCCATCTCACCCCTTTCCACAGGTTGACAGGCGGGCAGGGCACACGGAACACCAAGCATGCAGTGTATTCCAGCCCTCCCCAATGGCAATGTTGCCCAAGCACCTGGATACAGCTGAGCCTGAGGCTGCACCTTGGCTTCTTATCCACAACCACCAAGCCACTCCCCTTTTCACTCAGTGGGTGGGTTTTCTGTCACTTGCAACCAAAAGGATCCCAATTAACACAAGAATCCACAGGATTCTCAGATTTTTATTTTGTTGACAAAACACAGGGAACAACAAAAATTACAACTGACAAACTGGCAGTGTGACATGGGCTGGGAAATATGGGTGATGGGTGCCCAGAGTCCCAGGGATGCTTCCTGGGTGCCTCCTGGAACCCCTGCGCCAGCGGTCTCCCGGAGTCCAGCAGAGAACCAGCACTCTATGCCAAGGGCTTCATGGTATGAGAAGGTTGGCCCTGCAGGGATGCTTCAGACAGTGGCCTCGACCTCGGTGGCGTCGTCGTCCTCCTCCAGCAGGCTGTAGGAGGCGTGGCTCTGGCAGGGCCGCTGCAGCGGGTGAGCCAACAGCTTGGCCATGCAGTTGTGTAGCTCCAGGGCTGGCCCAGCCAGCGCCACCTCATACTTGTAGCTGGTACCCTTGGTATCCAGGCTGCCCATGAAGGCAAACATGTCCTGTGGGGCCAGGGAGGAGCTGTTCAGGCAGGGGTTCCCCTGACAGGCCCTCCCTGTCCTGGGAGGAGCTCCCAGAGGAAGAGGCATCAGGGGTGGGTTCTGAAGGGTGAAGAGGAGTTTGCCAGGCAGAAAACATTCCTACATTCAGCAAACATTCCCTGCCACCCACCTAGTCTTAGGGACCCCGAGAGGTCTCAGTACCAGAGCCCCCAGTCTAGAGACAGAATGGGATGCAGACAATCCCTCAGCCCCCACACTGATCTTCCTTGAGGAGCAGGGAAGGCTTCCTAGAGTAGGGACTTTTGGTTTGGGTATTGAGGTATGAGTCGGAGCTGGTCTCAACTCCCCTGTTCACAGTTGGGTAAACTGAGGCTTAGAGAGGTAAGTGGGATGCTTGAGGTCGCACACTAGTTCAGGGCTGAGATGTGAAAGACCAGCAGAGCCTGGGGAGGCAGGGAGGGAAGGGTGTTCCAAGCAGAGGGCAAGGCAGGAAGCGAGTGCAGCAGATGTCAGGGATGAGGTGGGCAGGACCCTACATGCTCCCAGGGCCACTGTCCCAGCAGCCCCCACTAGCTCACAGTAGACACGTGAAGATGGCTGTTGAATGACTGAATGACCAAGATCCAGCAGGGCTCCAGGGCTGCAAAATGGAGGTGGGGTCTCCCAGGCCCAGGGCAGGTGGGTTCTGAGAAGCCCATGTACACCCACCTGCCACCCGCACACCTGCCTTGGCCGCTCACCTTCCAGCTCATCTCCTCCTCCTTCTCATCAGTGCCGTTGTGGATATAAACAATGTCGAAGAAGAAATACGGGCACTGGAACATTTTCTGCGGGGGAAGAACGCCAGCCTTTGGGACTCGGGTCACCCCCTGTCCCCATAATGTTGCCCAGCTTCTGCCTCAGACTCTGGAAACCTGCCTGCAGGTGCCTGAGCTCCTGTGGTCAGGAAGTCCCTCCTGGTGTCTACCCACCACCCTGCTGGCTGTAGGCATCCCTCCCTCCCTCTCCCAGGCCTCACTCACCTTCATGGGCTCCGTCGGGGAGAACTGGGGCTGGCAGGGCAGACGGCTGTACACAAGGATGGTGCGGACCACGTACGGGGGCGGGATTGTCTGCACATTCTCCGTGACTGGCAGCTCCGTCTTCTGCTGGCTGCACAGTGGGGAGGGGCCAGGTCAGAGCATGCTCCGGGGGTTCACCTCTCATCACCCTCAGAGAGCCCAGCTCCTCACTGGGCCTGCAAGCCCCACCCGGCCCCTCCTGAGTCCACTGCTGCCTCTGAGCCTTCCTACGTTGCTGTTCCCTCTGCCCTCAGCCCCTCCCCACCTTGCTCTTCTGCCTGACCTCTCCTGCTCCATCAGGGAGGCTCTGCTGACCCTGAAGCTGGAGACTGCTCTGGGCACCCTTGGTGCCCTGAGCGTCCCTCGTCACTGCCCTGAGCTGGACCTGCCACACCAGGCCAGGAGACTCTTAGGTGGGGACCAGACCTTATATTCTAA
Source organism: Diceros bicornis minor (assembly GCF_020826845.1). Taxonomy (NCBI): domain Eukaryota; kingdom Metazoa; phylum Chordata; class Mammalia; order Perissodactyla; family Rhinocerotidae; genus Diceros; species Diceros bicornis. Next base: position 5,260,789 of record NC_080759.1, on the reverse strand, counting down.
GTCAGTACCCAGTTTCCACTCAGCCACAGCTGGATCTCACATTGGGCAGAAGGCAGACAGAGGGCTATGTCCTTCATATGTAAAAAGCAAATCTGATCATCAACAAGAAAAAAGCCAACATCCCCCTACAATAAGAGGTAAAGGGGACAAATAGACAAATTACTGAAGAAATAGTGAATGGCTTAAAAAATAAATGAAAACAAAAGCAGAGCAAAGCAACATGGGGGCTCTTCCCACCTATCGTTCAGCAGCGTGATCAACCCCTGCGCTGGGGGTGGGAAACAGGGTTCATGTCCCGGGAAAGCGCTTTGGCAAAGTCTAGCAAAATTAAAAACACACCCCTCCTTGACCCAGCACGTCCTCCACTGGGAACTGATCTAGTAGATTCACTTGCAAAATCTGCCTAGATGGCTGTACCAAGTTAATCATGATGGAAAAAGCAAAATGGGTCCTATGCCCACCATCGGGGGCTGGAAAACCAGGGGCTGAATACTAGGGCCCATAAGCTACGACTGGTTTTCACATTTTAAAATGGTGGGGAGAAAAGCAAATCAAGTCTTTTGCGACACGCGGCAACGATGTGGAACCCCAGTTTCAGGGTCCAGGCGAAGAGGTTCCGGCGCCAGCCACACCCCCTCGGGCACTATGGCCTGCGGCTGCTTTCAGACTGTGACAGCACGGTCCAGGTGCTACTACGGAGACCTGCTGGCCTACAGAGCTGGGAATCTCTCCCATGCAGCCCTACAGCACAAGCGTGCCACCGCTAGCGCTGACACAACCCAGTGGAGGAGCAGGCCCATCCCAGGATCACGTGGAGGGCAGATTCAGGGAGGAAGCTCTTTTGCAAAAACAGCTTCCAGAGAGGTGAGTGCGCAGCTGTTCTGGGGAGAAAGGCTGCGAGAGGCTGACCTCAGCCTCCCTTAAGGACTATTTCTGGGCTGTTTGAAGCTTTTACACAAAAAAGGTTCTTCTCTTCCAAGATGAACACTAACTTCCCCACAGGGGACTTACATGAGGCTGAAGAGACCTTCCAGATCTGGTGCAGATGCTAAGGAGAAGGCCAGTGGCAGAGCACGGGTGGGCAGGGCGGCTGGCTCCCCTCATCCTGATGCCAGGAGAGCCCGGGTCCCGCTGTACTGGAGACGTGCTGTGTGACCTTGGCCCAGCTGCTTGCCCTCTCGGAGCCTCGGCTTTCCCTCAGTACAGATCACGAAGTGGGGGCTGGCACTGGAGGCCCTGAAGACCCTTGGTGACTCAAAGCCCCCTTCCCTCAGGGCCAGGGCTGCTCTCCTCACAATGAAGGCACCGTGGGTGTCCCTGCTCCTCCTCCCGACACTGGCCATTGTGTTCTTCTCTAACTCACGGGGATCATATTCTATTTATGTTTTGGGCTGCACTTAAGCCTTTAATGTCCAAGTTAGCACAAAATGTGCCGCACCCAGGGTGAAGGGGCTATAGTGGTGACTGCAACTTTTCAGTCACATACTGCCATTTATTGAGCACCGACTGTATACGTGGCCCTGTGTGGAGTGCTCTCCATGTGGGTGCAGTTTGGACATCCAGAGTCCAAATCAGCTGTTTTTGCTTCCACATCATGCCTTCATCCTCACAGGGGCCCCATGGGGCGGGGGCTGTGCCCACACTTCACAGATGAGGGAACGGGCTCAGAGAGGTGACTCGCCCACGCCTGCAGTGGCAGAGCTGCGGTCTGGACCTGAGCCAGTCTGAGCCAACCCCCCACAGCTCAGGCCTCCTGGGATCCGGGGACGCAGGACGGGCCAGGCCCCGCACCGGGCACCCCGCCTGGAAGGATACTGAAGGTGGAGCAGGAGGCCGTCTCCAAGTCATAGAGGCAGCTGCAGAGCTCGCGGGGGTCAGAGGTCAGGCCAGACAGCTGCGGAGAAGCACAGGCCTGAGCAAGCTGCTCCCTGGCCCCCGGGGGACCCCGAGGCACCCCAGCCCCGCCCTGTCTCACCCAGGCAATATCGTCATTCACTACCACCAGTGCAAATTCATGGCTTTTGTCAATCTTGTGTTTTGTCCGCACAAACATCTCGATCATCTTCTGGGAGACGTTGAGGGCGTTGGTTTTGGAGCTGCAGAGGGACAGAGAGTGAGGGGATGGTTAAGGCGAGGCCTCCTGGCCTAGGGGCATCGCCTCACCTGCTCATCCTGGGGAACCCTCCACCAGCACCGCCATGAGGCCCTGGAGGCCCGGGTCATGCAGCAGGGGGACAGTGGAGCCCAGCTGACCCTCTCCAGCTCCTGCCCTCTCCAAGTGGATCCCTCTGGCTAGCCTGGGTCTCACACCTGATCCACTAGAGGCCCCCCAGACCTTTGCTCAGCCACGGGTGGTCAGGGGTGCCAGCAAGGGGAAGGTGGGCCTGTCTCCAGCATCTCCCAGAGCTCCTCAGGCCCCATCCAGGCCCTGCCACCCAACCCCACAGAGACTCAGTTGCTCAGGGCAAGGGCTTCAGGGTCAGCCAGGCCTGGGTCTGAATCCTGGCTCTGCCCATTTGCTGTGAGGCCTTGGGCAACTTTGCTTCTCAAAGTTTCCAAGTCACTGCTGTCACACTGGTGGCTTGTGACAGCTCACATGCACTTGGAACAGAGCCCCGATGGCTGCAGCTGCACCATTATCAGTTATCCCCGCTACTCTCCAACACCACCAGGCCCCGGGCCGGGCCACACCGGCGGGAATCTCTGCGAGAGAGCCCTGTGTTTCCTGGGCTGGGCCCCTGCCTGCCGTGGCTGCACATTCAAGGCCTCAAATGTGCCCCTCACCCGTTGAATGACTCCAATTTTGGCAGGGACATTTCCTCCGACAGGTCCAGACAGATGATCTGCAATGAAGGCGGAGGGTGGGAGGACGCTGTGCCCGGAGGCAGCTGGACATGAAATGAACGCCGGCCCCACACCATGCTGGGGCCCTCCCCAAGCATAGCCAGCGGTATGTTGCCCCCCACTTCCTAGCCAAAATCTCCACTTTGGAAGGCGGGGGCTCGAGGGAAAGACCCCTGGACTAGGAGGCCAGATTGATGAGTGAATAAATGAGTCAGAGAACATTTGACACAGAAACAAGGATAGAGTGGGTTGAATTGTGGCCCCAAAAGATATGCCCTCATACAACCTCAAAATGTGACTTTATTTAGAACTAGAGTCTTTACCGATGTAATTAAGGTAAAGATCTTGAGCTAAGATTGTCCTGATCCAATGACAAGTGTCCTTATGAGAGACAGAAGAGAAGACACAGAGATACAGAGGGGAAGCCATATGGAGACAGAGGCAGAGACCGGAGTGAGGCAGCCACAAGCCGAGAATCGCCAGAACCCCCAGAAGCTGGGAGAGGCAAGGAAGCGTCCTCCCCTCGAGGCTCCAGAGGTAATGTGGCCCTGCTGATGCCTTGATTTTGGACTTCTGGGCTCCGGAACTGTGAGAGAATAAGTTTCTGTTGTTTTAAGCCCCCTCGTTTGTGGTAATTTGTTGGGGCAGCCCTAGGAAACTCATACAAAAGGACCGTTCAGAGTGAATCCCAAAAGGCAAGAATGTTTAACCCAAGGTTCCCCAATGCCTCGGAGCCACAGGCCAAGACCCTCACTTACCACCTTCTCTGGACAGTTGACCCTTGGCGTCCGCACCTGGATCTCAGGGGCCGGCAGAGGCACCTGCCAGGGCTTGGGGCCAGCTCCTGGAGGGTTGGAGGTCCCGTCATCAGCACTGGCCGCCTCACCCTCACCCTCGCTGCGGCTGCCCACGCTGGCCTGGGCCCCCAGTGCCCGGTCCTCGGCCCCCTCCGGGTTGGAGCGCGTGCGGGGCCTGGGCTCCGAGGACTGCTCCTCTTCCTCCTCCTCCTCGTCCTCGGTGGGGCTGCTGGGCTCCACCACCTCCATGGCTCCTGAGTTGCTGGATGGAGCAGCCATGGGGGAAGCCAGGATCCTTCCCTTAGGAGTTTTAAAACATGTGATGACAAGGGAGGAGGAAGGGGCATGAGCCACTTACCGACTATAAGGGTCACGCCCCTCAGGGCCTGTTTCCTCATCTGTGGAATAGGCGCCTTTCACACTCGTCAGCCTGGCATCCACTGTGCCTTAAGGTAACAGTCTCCTTTTATTCTGTAGGGCTAACCCCTCCCCCTTCCTTGGCCACTGAGCACATATGGCCACTGTGAATGACTGAGAAATGTGGTCATGACCCCCATACGGGGTCCAGTAGTGCTATTAGAGAAGAGCGGCTCTCTAGAGCTGCAGAGCTGGGAGGAGAGAAGTGAAGAACAGCCAGGAGCCTCTTTTGCCACGAAGAGGGGAAACAGAACCTGCCTGAAGTGATGCTCACCCAGAAAACCGGCAGGCAGACTTCTGAGCACCTGGATCCAGCTACGTCTGGAACCAGTTCTACAAGCCACTAACTTCCCTCTCTTTCTTAAGCCAGACTGAATTGGGCTTTCTGTTACCTGAAACTGAAAATGTCTTGGTGAATAAAGGAATAACCTCTAGGATTCTCCCCAGTGGGCGCTGGGCTGCCTGGGGAATATCTGCACAGGGGAGGGGCACGGATCGGGGTGTTACAGGTCTCTGTGAGCAAAGATAGGATGCCAATGGAACAGTCTGCCTATCTGGGCAATGGGTGCGGGCTGCCCGGGATGGCGGCCCCCACAACCTCTAAGGAAAACAAAGCTTCAGCTGAAGCAAGAGGCGTAGCAGCTAGACAGGAGAAGAAACCGGAGCTGAAGGCGACAGCTGGACCTCTGGGGTAAGGGAGCTGAGCCTCCGGGTACGGGTCCCGCAGCTTTCACCACCCACTTCTCTGCTCACCGTAGCCTGAGTCTCCCTCCACCCCAGCCGACGACTCGCTAGGAGACCGCCATCTTTCGCCGCCGGAAGTGGGGCGGCGCAGTCGCACCGCCTCCTGGGGAATGTCCTTCCTCAGGCCGCAGGCGAGCAGAGCGACGAACCAGACGCCGCTGGAGAGCCGTGGAAGCTGATAGGCTGGGACCGTGCCGGGGGTGGGGTTTGGGACGTGATAGACGGGAGTGGGGCCTGAGTGGCGCGGGACTGGGAATGTGATTGGCTAAAGCGAGATTAGGCGGAGCTTTTACGTTTCTGGCCGAATCAAACCGCACTGGTCAGCGCTCCTTCCGGCATGGGCGAGACCGGGCCGAGCGGAGCGGCGTCCTAGGCGGAGAAGGCCGAGCTTGCGGTGTGATAAACTGAGCGGGACTGAGTTGGGCGGGATTTAGGAGGAGAGGCGGGGCTGATTGGTGCCTAGTGGAACTGACCTGGACCTCGTGCGGGGCGGGTCTTTGCGGACTGAGGTGGGCGTGGCTCAGGCCCCAAGGCCCCTCCCAGTTATTTGATTCTGCTCCTTGTTTTACGTATATTTGCAAAAATCAAAAATGTGTACTAAGCCAAAACTATTTCAAATTGCCCTTTCTTCTTCCTGCACACTTCTCCCCTTGGCCGCATAACCGTTTAAAAACCACTCAGCCTCAGGGCCGGCCCCAGGCGCGCACCGACGCACGGCTCCTTGAGGCGGCGTCCCACATACAGCAACTAGAAGGATGTGCAGGTGTGACATACAACTATCTACTGGGGCTTTGGGGGAAAATAAATAAATAAAATTATAAAAACCACTCAGCCTCAGTTTATTTCAAAAGGGTCAGTGAAGCCTGCCCACATCTGCCAGGCTCTGGTTCACTGACAGCCAGAAGGCACTGCGTTAGCTGAGCCTTGAAAGATGGAGAAATTGCCAGATATGGGGCCCACCCCGTGGTGTACTGGTTAAGTTCTCGCGCTCCTCTTCAGCGGCTTGGGGTTCGCAGGTTCGGAACCCCGGGCGTGGACCTACACGCTGCTTATCAGGCCATGCTGTGGTAGCATCCCATATAAAGTAGAGGAAGATGGACACAGATGTTAGCCCAGGGCCAGTCTTCCTTAGCAAAAAGAGGAGGATTAGCATCGGATGTTAGCTCAGGGCTGATCTTCTTCACAAAAAAAAAAAAAAGAAAAGAAAAGAAAGAAAAAAGAAATTGCCAGACAAACAAGAGGAGGAAAGGCATTCCAGGCAGAAGGAACTGCCTGGGCAAAGGTCTGAAGGCTTGGAAGAGCCTTGGCTTGGTAGAGCCTTTAGCAGGTTAATATGGCCAGAGCAGAGCTAAGAGTGCGAGTTTCAATGCCCCTGGGTACTCCCAAGTCAGACAATTACAACTTCTCTTCCTTTGCGGACACAGAAGCAGGAAGATTCAGCCTTCTAGGGTCTGACAGTGGTACCAGGAAGATTCAGGCTACTCCAGTCTCTGCACCGTTTAATCCAAGTGCAGAAGGAAAGAAAGGGTATTTCAGGCAGAAGTTACAGCATGGCCAAAGGCCCTGGGGGTGTGAGAGAATTGAGAACCTTCAACTATTCACAGATGGGCCATCGTGGCTAGAGCAGAGAGGGTACATGGGTGCAAGCAGCAGGCATAATTTTTAAGGGCCTTGAATGCTAGGCTGAAGAGCTTGAAATGTTTCCCATGGGCAATGGGGAGCTATGGAGGGTGTGTGAGCAGCGGAAGGGAACAGTAAGATCTCTGTCTCCAGGGCCTGGGTGGGGAAGGGAGTGGAGGAAAGGAGGGAAGGGCTGGGGAGCCCAGGGAGGGAGCTGGGCTGGCAGCCACGTGGGAGGGGAGAGGCTTGGGCTGTGGCTCTGGATGGAGACAGGAGGTCCTTTAGAGATGGATGCAGAAAAAATGGGCAGGATGCAGGGCCCATCTGGGCTCTAAGGAACCCAGCTTTTATGCAGGAGAAACAGCAGCTGGCAGAGGAAGCAGAGATGAGATGGCCAGAGAGGTAGTAGGGAATAAGGAGAGCGTGTTACGATTCAGTTCCCTGGTGCCCCACCGGCCACGTGCAAAATGCCTGTTAAAACTCCCATGGCGCTGTGGGAAAATGCTGTAATTATCCCCGCTTTACAGATAAGGACACTGAGGCTCAGAGGTTGGAGGAGCCATGTGCTTAGAGGCCGAGGTGAGGAGGGACTGGCATCTCAGGAGCTGGACACGTGTCCTCTGCTGGGGCTGGAGGAAGCCGCTGTCCTTGAGGAGGAAACCGCACAATAACAAGTCACATGACCAGGGGAGGGGGCTTCCTGTTTCCCGGCCCCTCCCAGGCCAGCCTTGGCTAGCCTAGGCCTGAGCGGGCAGTGGCCAGAGTGACCCCAAGAGTGTGCAGGGCCTCAAGCCTCTGACTAAGGTTCTCCCAGAGGAACAGAGCAGTAGAAGTAGAGCGGGCTGAGGGGACCAGCCTCAGGACTGGGGCCTCTGGTTCAGAAGCACCCTGGCGAGGAGAGGGGATTCTCGAAGTCCTCGTCCTAGGGAAGGGAGCACAGAATTAGGGAAAGATAAAGGAGACGGAGGAGAAGGGGGAGGTGTGGGCAACCTTGGTAGATAGTGAGCTGCCTGTCAAGGGAGGCATTCAAATGTGCCAAGTCAACATAATTCAAGATCCCTTCCAGAGGGGAAAATGAATGCCTGTTTCAGAGAAGGCGACATTGAGGCTGTCATTTGCTCAGGAAACCAAAAGCTAGAGCTGAGATCAGTCTGTGGTTTTAGAGGGTGAGGGAGGAGGAGGATTCAGAGGAGACTGATTTCTGGACAGCAATGAGTGCCCGGGCCACACGACCCCGAAGCCGACGAGGGAGGCACGCTCCACCCGTAAGTGTCCCTCTTCCTGCCACACCCAGCTCCTTGGGACCCCAGGGCCCAGCCCTGCCTAGCTCAAAGCTCAGCCCCGGGGTCATTTGCAGGGTGAGCTGGACCCTGTGGCAGAAAGTTCAGAGGAGGCTGAGGCGGCCCGTGGGAGTTCTGAGCTGGGCCCTGCGCACTCTCAGGAGAGCTGCAAGCTGGAGCCGCTGGGCCCTGAGGTGGAGGCCAGAGGGCAGGGCATGGGGAGCAGGTAAGGCCCCTTGGTCTGTGCTCCCCACTTCAGCCCTGGTGCAGCTCCGCCACCCACAGATCTGCCTGTGTCCCTCCCCTGCTCACACCCATGCGAGGGCTCCCCATTGCACTCCTCAGGCTGACTTTCAAGGCCCTGTATAATGCAGCCCCAGCCTCGACACACAGCCCCTGTGTGCCAGCCACCCCAGATGACCCCATTTCCAGAACCTTCCATCTCTTGCTGCTTCACAGGACCAACAAAGAAGCTGATGGGGCCTCTAGCAGGGGGCTGGCTCCAGCACCCGAGGGACCCCATGATCCTGCAGAGGAAGCCCACCATGCCCCAGAGGCAGCCCCATGGGATGGGGAGACTGTCCCCCCCAGGCCTGGAGCCCCCGATGTATTTCAGACCCTACAGCATGCTCTGAGCTCACTGGAGGCAGCCGCTGCGGCCTGGCGCCGCAGGCCCCCGAGCTGTGCCGGGCCAGTGGAGGAGGAGGGCAGAAGCGAGGGGAGAACAAGGCCCTGCTTGGAGCAGGACGGGGCAGGGGGCTGCCAGCGGGAGGCGGCCCGCCTGTGGGAGAGGAATGCCTGGCTGCGTTTGGCCCTGGGCAGCCGTGAAGATGAGCTGATCCGTACGCAGGCCTCCCTACAGGCCATCCAGGCTGAGAAGGACACGCTGCAGAGAGAGGTGAGTGGAGCGGTCCTGCCTCCCAGGGCTCCCTGCCCGAGGGAGGAAGCATGCCTGGCGTGGGCGACGTCCAGTCATTTGTTCATTCAAAAAACTTTTATGGAGCACTGACTGTGAAGCCACAAAGAGACAAAGGTCCCTTCCAATGTTAGTTAAAGCAATCATGGAGGCCCACTGAGGAGGTGACACTTGGATAAAGACCACAAGAAGGTGGGAGAGGAGTCATGCAAGGATCTGGAGGAAGAACATGCCAGGCAGAAAGGGAACAGCAGGGGCTGGCCCCGTGGCTTAGTGGTTAAGTGCACGTGCTCCGCTACTGGCGGCCCGGGTTCAGGTCCCGGGCGCACACCAACGCACCGCTTGTCCAGCCACGCTGAGGCAGCGTCCCACATACAGCAACTAGAAGGATGTGCAACTATGACATACAACTATCTACTGGGGCTTTGGGGGAAAAAAAGGAGGAGGATTGGCAATAGATGTTAGCTCAGAGCCGGTCTTCCTCAGCAAAAAAAAGAGGAGGATTGGCATGGATGTTAGCTCAGGGCTGATCTTCCTCACAAAAAAAAAGGGAACAGCATATGCAAAGGCCCTGAGGTGGGCAAAGTAATTGGCATGTTCAAGTGAGGAGGCCAGTGTGGGGGCGAGTGGGAGAAGACAAGGGCACAGGGGTGACAGGGGCACATCCTGCAGGGCTTTGTGGGATGCGGGGAGGATTTGAGCTTTTGCTCTAAGGTGGGAGCCACAGAGGGTTCTGAGCAGGGGAGGGTCCGGACTGATGCAGGCGTTCACAGGCGCCCTCTGGCGGCCGTGGGAAGAACAGCCTGTGGGTCACAAGGGTGGAATCCTAGAGATTCCCGGGGTGCAGACACCGGATACTGGAAGTTGTGGAGGTGGCGAGAAGTGGGCAGATTCTGGGTGATGTTGAGGTGGAGCTGGCAGGTGGGGTGTGAAAGCTAGAGAGGGTTGGGGACAAGCCCTGGTTTGGGGGCTGAGGGACTGGAAGCAACAGATGGGGAGGCTGCGGGAGGGGCAGGTTTGGTGGGAGGAGACCAGAAGCTGCCTGGGTCCTGATGAGCTCAAGATGCCCATGAGCCACCCACACAGGCATCAGAGGGACAGTTGTACGTCCGAGTCCAGAGCTCGAGGGAGAGGTCGGGGGAAGGACACGTTTGGGCATCCTTGTATGTGGGTGGCATCTGAAGCCGTGTGCTGGAGGATACTGTGGGGAGCAGGCCTCACCTCCCATGGGACCAGGTGGCGAGACTGCGGGAGCCCAGCACAAGGGAGAGCCTTTCCCTCTCGAGTGGGGCCCTCTTCCAGGCTGAGAAAGAGAAGTCTTTTTTTTTTTCTCTCTCTCTCACCCCCTACCCCCCACCTCTGGCAACCATGAATCTGTTCTCTGTATCTGTGAGTTCAATTTTTTTGTTTTGTGGATTTTTTTTTTAGATTCCACATGTAAGTGAGATCATATAGTATTTGTCTCTCTCTGTCTGGCTTATTTCACTTAGCATAATGCCCTCAAGGTCCATCCATGTTGTCATAAATGGCAAGATTTCTTTCTTTTTCACGACTGAGTAGTATTCCATTGTCTATATATACCACCTCTTCTTTATCCACTCATCAGCTGTTGGGCACTTGGGTTGCTTCTACGTGTTGGGTATCGTGACTAATGCTGCAGTGAACGTGGGGCTGCAGATGTCTTTTGGAGTTAGTGTTTTCATTTCCTTCAGATAAATACCCAGAAGTAGAATTGCTGGATCATATGGGTGTTCTATTTTTTTTTTTATAATTTTATTTATTTATTTTTTCCCCCAAAGCCCCAGTAGATAGTTGTATGTCATAGCTGCACATCCTTCCAGTCGCTGTATGTGGGACATGGCCGGAGAAGCGGTGCGTCGGTGCACGCCCGGGATCCGAACCCGGGCTGCCAGCAGCACAGCGTGTGCACTTAACCGCTAAGCCACGGGGCCGGCCCTGGGTGTTCTATTTTTAATTTTTTTGAGGAACCTCCATACTGCTCTCCATAGGGCTGCACCAATTTCCATTCCTGCCAACAGTGCACACGTGTCCCTCTTCTCCACGTCCTTGCCAACACCTGTTCTCTCTTCTCTTTGATGACAGCCTTTCTGACAGATGTGAGGTGGTGTTTCACTGTGGTTTTGATTTGCATTCCCCTGATGATCAGTGATGCTGAGCATCTTTTCATGAGCCTGCTGGCCATCTGTATGTCTAAGGAAAGAAAAGTCTTTTTTTTTTTTTTGTGAGGAAGATCAGCCCTGAGCTAACATCCATGCCAATCCTCCTCTTTTTGCTGAGGAAGACCAGCTCTGAGCTAACATCTATTGCCAATCCTCCTCCTTTTTTCCCTTTTTCTCCCCAAAGCCCCAGTAGATAGTTGTATGTCATAGCTGCACATCCTTCTAGTTGCTGTATGTGGGATGCGGCCTCAGCATGGCCGGAGAAGCGGTGCGTCAGTGTGCGCCCAGGATCCGAACCTGGGCTGCCAGTAGGGGAGCATGTGCACTTAACCGCCAAGCCACGGGGCCAGCCCCCATGGAAAGAGAAGTCTTGAGTGACTGAGTGACTTGCCCAAGGTTGTATAGTGAGGGATTTGATGGGGTGAGTAGCTGGGGTTCCTGCTTTCCATCTGGGGCTCTTGCCACTGCCCCAGGAACAGGTCTTAGAGAGGGCTGGCAGGTGGTTGGAGCCCCCAGGCCTAACATCCCCTATACCCCGTCTCCCTCCCCCCAGGTCCAGGAGCTGCAGGATTCCCTGCTGAGGCTGGAGCCCTTCCCACCTCCCTCCCGTGGCCAAGCGGGGGGCTTGGGCAGTGGTTCCAGCAGCTCTGGGGCAGATGAGGAGCCCTGGGGGACTCATGTGAGTGTGGGAAGCTCAAAACCATGATCTTGAGATCCTTAGGGTTTGAGGTGGTGAGACTCAAATCCTGGTCCTGCAATCTGATAGCTTCTGGGGTTGGAAAAGGCCTAAACCCATGATGCTGGGCTTTCAATGACAAATGGGTGAATCAAGTCACATATTGCGGGCAGGACCCCTTCTCCCTGGCTCACCCCCTGCTCCGGCGCCTCCAGAGTGATTCCAGCACCCAGATGCTTGGGCCTCTCCCCACCCAGCCCCTCGCCCCTGAGATGCACATCATGGAAGCCCAGATGGAGCAGCTCCGGGGGTAAGAGACACAAATGCTGAGCTCGTAAGGGCACAGGCACCTCCCCAGCTGGGATATAAAGCCAGGCGTCTGGAGCTGGAGCAGGGACAGGGAGGAGGGGGGTGGAAACCAACCAGGTCCTCACTGCCCTGCCAGGCCTCTCACTTTCCCTCTTCTCCACCATCGGGGGCAGGAGCATCGAGAAGCTCAAATGCTTCAACCGCCTGCTGTCTGCTGTGCTCCAGGAGTACAAGGGCCGGTGTGAGGGCCTCAGCATGCAGCTGGGCCAGCGGGAGGCCGAGGCCACTGCACTGCGCCTGGCCTTGCAGTACAGGTCCGTGCACCCCGCCCATGGTGTCACTAGCTGGGAAGAGAGTGGGTGTGCTCAGAAGATGGCCCCAGGGGGCTGGCCCGGTGGCGTAGTGGTTAAGTTCACACGCTCCACTTCAGCGGCCCAGGGTTCACGGGTTCGGATCCCCAGTGCAGACCTACGCACTGCTCATCAAGCCATACTGTGGCGGCGTCCCACATAAAAAATAGAGGAAGACTGGCACAGATGTTAGCTCAGGGCCAATCTTCCTGAACAAAAAAAAAGAAGAAGATGGCTCCAATCCACAGAGGGAGGCAGGGTCCTTGCAGGAAAGCACCTTCCCCCACCACGAAAATTAATTTAAGGCAATTTTAGTCAAAGGGTGCTGAAGGAGTTTGCAAGCTCCTGGAAGTGAGGGTGTGAAGTGAGGGATCCAGGAGCAAGTGGGGACATCCCCTACACAGCAAGATGGGGCTGGGTGTCCTGGAGTTCTCAGACCCAGTGTCCCACAGTGAGCACTGTGAGGAGGCGTATGGGGCCCTGCTCACTCTGGGGGGAGCGGGCTCAAGAGCAGCAGAGGAAGCCCTCACGAGTGACCTGGAGGTGGCGGAGAAGGAAGCTCAGAGGCTGCTGGCACAAGAGGAGGCTCCCATGGATGGAGGGACCCTGAGGGATCCACAACCAAGGTATCCCTGAGAACCCTGGGAACTGGGCAGGCCAGTGAGTGGGGTCCTAATGGAGAATGGGGCTCCCAGAGCTGGCCCTGTGTTGGAGGTTGGCCTGGCTCACCATGGTTGGCATGAGCCCTAACTGGAGTTGGCTGGTGGCTACTCAACAAAGTTGGCCTGGTGGTTGACAGCCATTGGGGTTGGTATAGGACATACCAGGGTTGGCGTGAAGATGGATGATGGTGCCCACTAATTAGAACTAGCATGATGGGGCCGGCCTGGTGGTGCAAGTGGTTAAGTGCACACGCTCTGCTGCAGCGGCCTGGGGTTTGCCGGTTCGGATCCCAGGCGCACACCGATGCACTGCTTGGCAAGCCACGCTGTGGTGGCGTCCCCTATAAAGTGGAGGACGATGGGCACAGATGTTAGCCCGGGGCCAGTCTTCCTCGGCAAAAAAAAAAGAGGAGGATTGGCAGATGTTAGCACAGGGCTGATCTCCTCACAAAAAAAAAAAAAAAAAAAGAACTAGCATGATGGTGCTTAAAGGGCTTGGGCTGATGTTGGTACCCACTGGGGTTGGCATGATGCTGCCTAACAGAGTTGGCAAGCTGAGTGATGGCATCCACCGTGATGGCATGAGTGACAGTGCCCATCGGGTTGATGTGATGGTGTCTACCATGTTGGCATGAGCAACAGTGCCCACTGGCATGATGGTGTTCACTATGTTATCTTGATGGATGAGGTGGCCCATTGGGGTTTACATTATGGTGCCCACCAAGTTGGTGTGACAGCACCCATCACAGATGCCTGAGATCCATTATATTCAGTAAGATAGAAGATGATGGAGCCCACTAGTGTTGGCATGAAGTTAGCAAAACCATGTCTGCCAGTGTTGACATAGGCCCCTCTTCTGTTTCCCGTAGCCCCGATGGCAGCAGTGTGGATAGGCCCACACCACAGGAGGTGGCTACCCAGCTCCGGGGCTATGTCCAGCGTCTCCAGGAGCGCCGTGCTCTGGTGAAGATTCCCCCAGAGCCTGGCCCCACCTTGGCACCCATGCCCACTGTGCCCCATGCAGAAGCCATGGTGCAGGCCATTCTGGGGACCCAGCTTGGCCCAGCTCTGCCCCGGCTGGAGAAGATGCAGATCCAGCAAGACTTGGCAGCCACACGGGTACACATGGGCTGTGGTCACTGTGTAGGACAAAACCTTTTGCTGAGGCTGAGAGGGATGTGATTGGGGACGAAGTAGCAAAGGAGAGTTCTGCTGGCTGGGGGCAGGCTTCCTGGAGGGAGGAGAATTTGGAGCTGGGGTTTTGAGGGATGAATAGGAGTTTGTCCTCTGGAATCCAGTTTCTTATAAGACTCTGAATCTTATAAGACTCTGAATCTGGCATTCCAAAATGCCCTTCCTATGGAAAAGAGATGGGGGTAGGAGACATAAGCTGGGGTTTGTAGCCTGGCATGAAGACCTACATCCACTGAGCTGCTACTTGACCTTGTCTAAGATACTCGCCTTCTCTGAACTGCCATTTCCACGGCTGTAGTTTCTATGGGAGGACATTTCCCACCACACAAGATCATGGTGAGGGTTGGAGGGCTTGCCTAACCGGCCCTTGGTGGGTGTCTCCTGGGGCCTAAGTTTTTCCAGCAGTTGACCCTAGAGGCCCAAATTCTTTGCCCTCTCCTTGGTCTCTCAGGAGGCCCTGGCGGACCTAATGCTGCGGCTACAGCTAGTTCGGCGGGAGAAGCGGGGTCTGGAGCTGCGGGAGGCTGCCCTCCGAGCCCAGGGCCCGGCCCACGTGCTCCTGCTGGAGCAGCTGCAGTGGGAGCAGGCACAGCTCCGGACTGGGGGTGCCGACAGCAGCGGTGGAGACAGCAGTGGCGGCCGGAGCAGCGGAGACGACGAGCGCTCTCAGGTGAGCGGGCCCGGCCTGGGCATGGCAGGGCTGACAGCACACGACTGGCCAGGTGGCCCTGGGCAGTCACAGCCCTCTCTGGGCCTCGGTCCCCACTGCCGCACCAAGGACGGAGCTGAACGATTAAGCTGTATGTCCGAGTCTGTATCTGTCCTCTCGGGTTTCTTTCTCTGCGAGTACTGAGCCCAACAAGCTCCAGGGGGTTTGGTGTCTCCCACTCAGCCCTGTAGCTCCTCCCTCTTGCCCTAGACTTACTTATACCCCCTCCACTCCAACGGGCCAGTCCATGTGTTGTCTCTTCCTAAATTTTGGCTCCAGCTTCCTCCCTGAGGCCTCCTTGTTTGCCCCTTCCTGTCTAATCATGTCTGTCCTCTGCTTAAAGCCTTCAGCAGCTTCTGGAACCCTCCTTTGAATCATCTATCCCATCTCCAAACCTTTGTACATGCTGTGCCCCTGCCAGGGAACACCGGTCACTTCCCTCTTTGTCTAATTAAGTCCTCCTTCTCCTGCAGGTCTGAGCTCAGACATCACCTCCTCCAGGAAGTCCTCCTGGACTGCCTTAAGATGAGCTCTCCTGTTATTTATTTCCCTTGTTAGGAAGTAATTTTACCCTTCTTGCTGTATCTCACCAGACTGGGAACTCTATGAGGGGAGGGGCTGTGGCCACCACAGTCTGGGAGACTTCAACATCTAGCTTGGGCTGAGCACACACTCAGTTTAGGCCAATATTACTACCCTCGCTTCTGCCTCCCACAGGGCCCTCCTGCTGTCCCTGGTGGCAGCAGGGACATCAATGGCGGCCAGGTGGGCAAAATGCAGGCCTCAGAGGAGCTGGCCCAGGAACTGGCGGCGTCACTCACCCGGTGTGTGCCTGGGTCCTGGGCTGGGGATGTGTGGCCTGGGGGGCATATGGGAGAGCCCATGGGGGTGTTGTGTGCAGCGGAGGGGGGGGTGTACCCCTGCGGACAGCTATGTCCACGTGGAAACACCGTGGGCAGGGAGGCGGGAGGAGGGAAGGAAGACTGGATTGGTATGCTGATAGCCCCTCTCTCCCCACCCCTGCACCAGGGCCCTGGGCCTGAAGGAGCAGCTGCAGTCTCTGTGGGAGGAGCTGGAACAGATGGCTCAGAAGGGGCGAGCCAGACGTGCTCAGAGTGCTGAGCTGAACAGTGATTTATGCAAGGCTCACAGGTGGGTCCCCCTCCCCTGAAGCCCTCAGAAGAGGCCCTGGCTCTCTCTGAGCCTTGGCTTCCCCCTAGAAGGTGGGCGACCAGTTCAATCCACCCCACACCTCCCCAGTGCCTGAGGTGTGTCAGCCCCTGCTGAGTGGTGCCAGGGCCCAGGACGACCCCACCTCAAAGAGTCCCGTCTGCAGCTGGGAGCAGACAGCCCCTGTCGGGGGGTGGGGGGCTGTTGCCTGGCTCAGCCTCCCCCTCCAGCGCCCTGGTCCTGGCCTTCCTCGATGCCCACCGGAAGCAGGGGCAGCGGCAACGGCAACTGGAGCAGCAGGTGGCGCTGATGGAGGCCCGACAGGCGGAGGAGCTGGCGCTGCTGGAGGCCACAGCGAGGGCCTCGGGGAAGCCCCGGCCGGGGGAGACCTTTCTGTAGGCCCGGCCCTGGCCGCGTCTGGACATGCTGGACAGCTGTGGCGGGCCCTGTCACAAGCTGTCTGGAGTGACGTTATGTCACGTGGCGTGACTTTGCTTGTTGAGGCACGTTGGGCAGGATGGGGGCCGATGCGCCTGGGTGTCCGGGGCCTGAGGGGGGCGGACGGTCATTTGAGACAGACTCGGTGTCTCTAGCCTGGCACCATGTGAATGGGACACGTTAGCGGGGTCCTGCCAGAAGCAGCCGGGGCTGTGGAGTCAGGGCTCAGGGAGGTGACACAGCCGGAGCTGAGATTCTGATGCTCATCTGTCTCCAGAAGCCCCGGCAGGGGTCCCGGGCACAGGGCACACCTTCCCCTGCCTGCCCCTTCCCAAGGAGCTGCCGGGCTTGACCTGGCAGATGCTCGCAAGACGAAGAGGCCCACGTCCCAGAAGGAAGACTGAGGCCGGAAGGGTCCAGGGCGTGGAATGTCGGGGAGAAGACGGCTGGCTCCCGGGGAGAGGGAGGGGAGGGAGGACGGGACACGGGGACAGGACACTCAGAGTCGGCGCTGAGGTAAAGGGCCTCTGGGGTGGGGCACGTAGAAGGTCCAAGCCTGCAAGTGAACTCAGGGGGTTTGTCCCGAGGGCTGAGGAACTCGGGTGCGTGCGTGCTAACGGTGGGCAGCCAGGCACGCGGGGGCCCTGGAGGGCCCCGGCCCAGGCGAAGTTCCAGCCCCACCTGCAGGCCCTGATTGGTGGCAGTGTCCGCGTCAGGGCCACAGCAGGCGGCTGATCAGCACATCATTTGCGGAGGCCACACCTCCCCACCCGTCCGCCTGGGTCTGCCCGGGTGGCACAGGGGGGCTGGGCGCGACCCGGCTGGCCCGGATTAGTGGCCAGCTGTCTCCTCCAGGGCGGTAGCTGAAACCCAAGACAGGGATTAGAAAGGGTTTCCACCCAGCCTGGTGGTGGGGGTGCGGTTCCCAGGCCGCACCTGTGCAGGTGTGTGCGGGCGGCTGCCTCTGCAGGGCAGGGCAAGGGCCGAGGTCAGCCAGCCACCTGGCCTCAGTCTGGTCCTCCTGACCTGCGGACTCCTCGGGTGAGCCCTGGGGCTGATGACCTTCGGACCCCGAGCACTCTCTCTGGACTGAGGCCAGCTTTGAAGAAAGCACTCAGGCCGCCAAGGTCGCCCGCGACAGGGCAGAGGAACGACCTTACCCCGTCTTGTCCCTCTCCCTCCCCAACAGTCCAAGAGTGACCTTAGCCCCCAGACTCACAAGGTTGCCACTGCCAGGGGGAGGGGGAGGCGGGGGTGGGTGATAGGGAAGGGGGCAAAAGGAGACAGTCACCTGTTGGAGGGCGGGGAAGGAGTTGGAGCTGGAGGAGGGGCGGGGGCAGGTTCCCAGGCTGCCAGCTGGGTCCAGCCGTTCCCACGGGTTCCCCCGTGCAGATGGGCCCGGGCCTCTTTGTCCCAGGGCCGCGGCCACTGCAAGGTCAAATGTCACCGCGGGGCAGCGGGCAGGGTTCAGGGTGGTGGGGTCAGACCTCATCCCCCCACCCCACCCCCAAGGGCTGCGGGGGTGGGACGGCCACCAAGGGATTGCACCAGCTGGAGGGTCTAGGGTCTGCGGTGGATCTTCTTCCCCTAATCTGCAACGTGGCCCCAGACTGTCACTTGTGAACCGCCCCCCAGACTTGTGTCCCTCAAATCCAGTTCCCTGCGCCCCCATCTCCTCCCTGATCCCCCAGCCCCTCCCTGACTCCCTTCCCTGGGCCTTCTGTGCCTTCCAAGTCTTCCTTTCTTATCCTTTCTCTGAGACCCCCACCCCAGTCCCCTCGACCAAGGATCTTAGAAAGTCCAGACTAGGACCCTAGGACCCATGTCCTCACCCCAAACACTAACCAGCCAGCACCCCCACACGGCCAGGCAGCCCCAGAACCAAACGGTCCTCCCTAACCATCCAGGCCCCCCTTCCCCAGTGGGGCTTACGGGGCAGAGAAGGCCACTCTAGTCAGGCCCAGGGAAAGTCCTTGCTCATGGCTAAGTCTAGTCCTTCTTGCTTTCTGTACTTGCTAAAACCCTCCCACTTCATGTCCAGCTAGACCCTCCCTGGGCGCCCAGAGACCGAGGGCTGGCAGTGCTGTGCCTGGCTTTTCCAGAACCTTGGTGTCCTTTTAAGTGCTGTAATGTCTCTGAGCATCTCCACCGCCACCCCTCCAACCACTACGGAGAGTGCCCCCTCAGATGCCATCTTGAAAGAGACATGCCTCTTCCCAAGGCCCCTTCCTGAGAGAGGAGGGCATAGATCGCCGGCGGGGGCAGAGGGTACTGCTCTCCTGCACGCAGCCCTCCGAGGCCCAGCCATGGGCCCTGGTGTCTAGCTCTGGGCCCAGGGCAGAGCGGAGGCGACAGGACCTGCGGGACACCAAGGTGAAAGGTCATCGCAGCAAGGGCATTTCCAGCTGGTTAAACATTAACAGGCCTAGAGCCAGAGGCTCAGGCTTCCCCAGCCTGGGGCTGCGGAGGGAATACAAAGGGTGCTTAATAAATGCTGGTGGGCCCCAGGCCGGCGTCTGGGTGAGGGTGGGGGTTGGAGGCGGGGCGGCAGCTGGGAGGCTCCGGGGAGCCTGGAAGAGACATCTGCAGTCCAGCCGGCCGCCCGGACAAACCCTTTCTGTAAAGCTCAGAAAGAAAAGGAAATTAAGGAGGAAAAGGGGCAGGCCCCGGCAGCGGTAGTGGGCATTCCTGCCGCCTCCATCCTGGCGGGCCGGCTGGGCGGGTGGGCGCCCTGCCCCCAGAGGCCTGAGATTCTGCCGAGGGGCCCCCTGACCTCGCGCCCCCGCCGGCCGCAGACCGCAACATCCCTTCCCCCTGGAGATTCCGAGCACCAGGTGTTAGCCAAGCAGAGAAGGGGTGGGGTGGGGGTCGGACGCGGCGACTTTCTGGAAGAGGAAGCAAACACAATCCATCATGCAACTGTGCAAAGAAATGCCCCAGGCTCTGTGTGTGTGTGTGTGCGCGCTCGTGTGTGTATTGCGCAGAGGCGTGCCCCCAGGGTGCAACTGGCCCCCATTATTGCTTCTGCCGGGAATGCGGGGGTGGGGGTTCCGAGGGGCGCCTCGAGGGCGGTGGAGCGACGCAACGTCCAAAGCCGGAGGTGGAGGGGAGGGCCGTGGAGAGAGACATCTTGGCGAGGCTGCGGAAGGGCAGAGGGCAGCGGCGGCCCAGTCTCCCGCCGCGGCCCGGCAGGGGTTAAGGCTGGAGCAGGGCGAGGGCGGGGGTGGACGAGGCGGGCAGGGGGAGGCAGGGGGAGGAGGTAGGGTCAGGCCGGGCGGCCCCGAGCTCCACCTCCGCCCCTCCCGCCGGCCCGGGCGCCGGGCGCCGCGCACGGCCACCCATGCCCTTATAAGGGCGGCCGTCGCCGGGGCAACGAGCGCCCGCCCCCAGCCCGCGGCGCGCGCCCCTGCCCCCGCCCCCCGGCCGCCCGGCGGATGGAACGTTGTGTGTCAAACCGGCCGCAGCGCGAGGCCCGGCGCGAGGGGTCGGTGGCGCCGGCGAGAACGAGGTTCGGGCTCAGGCGCAGGCCCAGGCCGGGCGGGCGCGGCCGCAGCGGGGGCGGCAGCTAGGGAAGCGCCAGCCGCGGCCCTGCAGGCCCCGCGCGGCCGCCGGGGGGGCCCGGGGACCCCAGGGGGCGCGGCGACCGGCCCCGGCGCGCGGCCGCCGCCCCTCCCCCGTGCCGCGGGCGGCCGTGCAACTTGCGGCCAAACTTTCTCCCCGGCCTCCCGCGCGCGGATGGCGGCCCGCTAAGTTGCCTGCAGCCCCCGGCCGAGCGGCGGCCAGGCCAGAGGGCGCCCCCTGCGCAGCCCGGGCCGGGCCATGGCCCGCGCGCCCCTGCCGGGGCCCCAGGGCGGCGGAGCGCGAGTCCCCGGGGCCCCCGGCCCGCGCCTCTAGCGTGCACCCCCCCCGGCCCCGGGCCCTGCCCCGCGCACGCGTGGGAAAGTTGGCCTGGAACCGGCCCGACCAGTTCCGCCTGGGCGCGCGGACCGGCCGCAGGAAGTTGCTGCAAAACTTTTTTGGGGGGTGCAGTCGGTGCCCCCCGCGCGCCTGGGCCGGATGCGCGCCGGATAGGGTCCCTCGGGCCGAGAGGGGTGCGCGGAGGGGGCGCCCCGGCCCCGCTGCTCTGGGGCTATGGCCATGGTGACCGGTGGCTGGGGCGGCCCTGGCGGCGGCGGCGACACGAACGGCGTGGACAAGGCGGGCGGCTACCCGCGCGCGGCCGAGGAGGACTCGGCCTCACCCCCTGGCGCCGCCAGCGACGCGGAGCCGGGCGATGAGGAACGGCCGGGGCTGCAGGTGGACTGCGTGGTGTGCGGGGACAAGTCGAGCGGCAAGCACTACGGCGTCTTCACCTGCGAGGGCTGCAAGAGCTTTTTCAAGCGGAGCATCCGCCGCAACCTCAGCTACACCTGCCGGTGAGCCCTTGTCCGTGCGCCGCCGCCGCGCCCCGGCCCTGGCCTGGACCGGGCCTGTGACCTGCTCGGTCACCTTGGGCCTGGCGCTGACTTTCCCTGGGCCTCCACTCCCTCTCTGAGGTAGGGTCACAGAGGTCTCTTTCCTTCTGCATTCCATTCCTGGGATTGTGTATACAGTCGGTGCTGTTTCCATGCAGGTCCCCCATCAGGTGGTCCCTTGCGGCTTCCGCCCCAGTTACACGCACCTCCTTCCTCTCTCTTTTTCGGGAGAGGGGTCATCTCCGCGCGGGGAGGGGTTGGGGGTGCTGTCAGGAGTGGCAACCTAACCCCAGGGCATCGCTTCTCTTGGGGATCGCAGCGCGCGGGGGCCCCCGCGGGGATCGAACGTGGAACTTGGACTGTGGAGCTCGAAGCGTCCAGGGGCCATTGTCTGCGGCCGCGAGGATCGATACGGCGCGCCCTTGGGGTCAAATATCACTTCCAAAGTCGCCCTGGCCACCGAGGCGGCGGCGGGAGCGACGCTGGGCTGGCACAGGGCGGCCTCCTTCCCCTCGGCCTCCTTCGCATGGGGGTCCCTGCTGTGGGGTGGAGCTGGGTCTGCCCATCGAGGGGGAACCCCCCTGGGCTAACCCTGGGCCTTGGGTCACCGGAAGCTGCCGCTGGGAGGACTGGGAGGGCGGCTGGACCTGACTGCACCTGGGCTGCTCCTCAACCCCGGGTCAGAGTGGAGGCAGACCTGAGGCTCCTGGAAATCCCTGGAACTTCGGCACCTTTAAGACAGGGTGGGCGTGAGTGCTCCCAAGAAGGAGCCCTGGGCTGTCCTGGGTTGCAGTCCCTGCTGACAGGGCGTGGCCTTGCCAGCCTCTCTGATTGGTTCTGGGGCATTAGATGCCCTGGAAAAGGTGCTGGGGTTGAGTGTCCACCCCTGGCGTCGCTCTCCCACCCCTTTTTGGTGAGCGTCAGTCTGCTGCATTGATAAGGCCCTGCTCTGTTCCCCATGAACATGTATGGCTCTGCAGAGCCAATATGGGGAGTTCCATTTTCCAGATGGGCAGAACTGAGGCTTGGAGAGGTCCTGGCACCGGCCCTAGGGCAGGAGGAGGAGAGCCTGTGCCCCAGCTGGGGCTTAGCAGGGGGAACAGTGGGGCTGGGAAGAGGAACGTCCCCAGGGAGAGCTGCTGATGGAGGGCTTGTTGGCAAGGCCACCAGGCGGGGCAGCTGTGGCTGGAGTTTGGCCACAGGTCCAGGGTCAGGGCCTGTCTGGGGTGGCCATGTGTGGTGTATGTGGGGGCGGGGGGCTGGGGAGCTCTCTCCTCCAGCGCTAACTGGGCCAGCAAACTTTGGCCTCATTCTTGCTGCTGGAATAGCTGCCTGTTCCTTGGCTGGGTCTTTAGGGAGGGCAAGGGGAGCGCTCAGGCGGTTTCGGGGTCCCAGGGGCTCCCTGAGGGCGGGGGCAGGGAGCACCAGGGCGGGGAAGGTGGTGGCATTGTTTGGGGCTGGCAGATTCTTCAGAAGCACTGCACTGTGTGACCTGGTGAAGTCACTGTCTCTCTCTGAGTCTCAGATTCATTCAGCAGAGTCTCGTCAGGGCTCAGCCTGGGGTGGTTCCCCAGAGAGACCCCAGCTCCAAGTGCACCCTCTTCCAGTCTGGAGGAGACACAGTGACACGCAGAGGCCCCCCGCCTGTGGTCTGGGCTGGGCCAGAGAAAGGGAGGAGTCTGGGGTTCCAAGAGGGAGCAAGGGGCTCTGCCTGAGGATCAGGGAAGGCTGCTTGGAGGGGGCCACAGAGGTGGCCTTGAAGCCTGAGGGGTTTGGCAGGTCGAGGGAGGTGATGAGTTCTCCTGCAGAGAGCGTGGCCCAGCACACGCTTAGTGGCAGGTCCGGGGAGCGGTGTTGTAGAATATGGGCGTGGGAGAAGTTAGAGCCCGGGGGGCCTGAAATGCTGGACTGAGGATGACAGGGAGCCATGGAGAGTGTGCGAGCAACGGAGGGTTGTGATCAAATTGGACTGGAGGCCAGGAGTCCGGGGAGGAGGCTGAGTTGAGCCACAGAGTTGGGCAAAGCATGTGCTCTTTAGGTGAGATCACAGGCAGAACTTCCCATCTGGAAGGACAGGAGATCTCTCCTGACTCCACAGCTGGGGAAGTAGAGGCAGAAGATTCAGGGCCTCCTGTGAGGTCAGAGGGCCTTGAGCCAGGTCCCTGGCTGCCCACCTGACCTCCCACCCCAGGCTTGGCCATTTCTGCCGGGCTGCCCAGGACCCTCCCTCCGCCTGCTTGCTGGGCTTTGTTCCGGCTCTGCCTGAGCATCCTCTGCCCTAGCAGGGCCTCTTCTTGGGTACTCGGGCCGGGCAGGGAGCAGAGGCTTGGTCTCAGAGGCTGGTGCTGCGGCCCTGGGCCCTTAGAGGCCCCCCGGAGCCTCGGCTCTCCTAAACCTGCCATTGGGATCCCCCGCTAGGGTCTGGGTCCTGACGAGGTCCCCCAGCTGCCACCACCCCACCCCACCCCACCTCACCCCCTGGATTCCCTGGCCCGGGGCATGCCAGATATGAGTTGGCATCTCGCCTCACATTTCCAGACGGGGAACTGGTGGCGCCTGGGGAGAAGTGGCCACGTGAGGGTTGGGGCAGGGTCTGCAGCTGAGCTCTGTCTGGGTTTTCACTTGGTTGGGGGTTTCTCTCTGACTGTCTTTGGCACCCTCTGGTGCCCTGCTGGCATCCCAGGGGGGTCTGCCCCAGGCTGGGGTGTGGAGAGCTCCGAGGTGGGGGTGGAGAGAGAGACGGAGGGAGCACAGGGCCAGGGGCCAAGGGGAAAAGGTGCTGGGGACATGTGAAGAACACAGGCCTGAACCTTCCTGCTTGGGGCTGACCCTGGACGGGGAGCTCACTGCCTTGCAGGGTGGGGCCAGCTGGGAGAGGCAATAATGATCCCCCAAGGGCCACCCAGAGGAAGCTTCTCAGGCTTAGTTAGGAGTTGGAAAGGTCCTCCCAGAGGAGGGGATGTGGGTGTGGGGTCTTAAAGGGGGTGACGGGCATTCATTCATTCATTCATTCGTTCATTCATTCATTTGTTGGTGGTGGCATTGTGCTGGGCAGTAATGCCGGGCCCCACAGTGCTGTGACCCTGTAGAGGACGCTGGCCTGGCCCCTAGCCTCTCAGTCAACTCGCAGAGCCCTGCTTCCTGACTATGCTCCTTCTCTGCTCTCATATTGCTCTTGGGACAGAGACCCCGCCCCGTAGCCTGAAAGTGACCAAGTTAAATGAAACTGTTTAGGTCTCCATGTTTTCAAATTTCCAACTTTTTGCTCTCTCCGATCATCTGGGGAACTTCTGTTCATCCTTCAAAACCCAGTTCCAACACACCCTCCCTGGTGTGCTAATCTGCTTTGCCGCACACTCCTGTGCATCCGTCACCACCCACCCTGATTGTTCTTTCCTCTCTGCAAATCTGTAGACTTAGCCCCTGTGCCCCTTTGAGGTCACCTCCCCAGCCCAGGGGTGCCCCCAGTGGTGTTTCTCAGGTGCCTCCTTCATAGTGGCTCTGGGAGCAGGACGTGGGTGTCAAGGTGACCCCCACGGTGACCTCTGAGTGCCCGCAGGTCCAACCGTGACTGCCAGATCGACCAGCATCACCGGAACCAGTGCCAGTACTGCCGCCTCAAGAAGTGCTTCCGGGTGGGCATGAGGAAGGAGGGTGAGTTCCCGCCGGGGGCCTGGGAGCTGGGGAGGGCGGGCTTTGGCGCCCGCCAACCTCGTTACCCGCGGTCTGAGGTCCGGCCTTGCTGTGGCCTGGGCTGCAGGATCCAATTAGCCCCGGTGCCTGGTGGCTGCGGTGGGCGGGCGGGGACACGAGGGCGCCCAGCCACCCAAGTCGGGACTGCTCTCCCGCCCCCGGCCCCTCCTCCCCGGCCCCAGAGGCAGGCTCCCTGGCCCTGACACCTTGGTGACCCCCGTGCCTGGCTACTGCTTTCTGAACAAGGATCTATTTTTTATTTGATTTGCTTTTCTCCCCTACCCACCCCCCCCAGCTTCGTGTTTGCCCAGGGCAAGAGCTCACCCGATCAAGGCAAAGGGCAGCTTCCCTCTGCCTGACCCGGCACCACGGGAGCCAGAGGGAGGCCAGCCCCCTGTTCCTGCCCAGGACGTAGGTGGACACATACTGGGCAGCTGGGCCTAGAATTCAACCAGACACCCTTAGAATTCAAGTGGAGCCCAGAGACTTCCACAAGGAACCCCGGGGGCTCCGGGGCAGCATCCCCCTGCTGGGCTTCATGTCCCTGCCTGGACTCTCACTGCCAGGCTGGCAGTTCTTCCCCAGGTGTAACCTGAGTCTCTCCTGCTCTAAAGTTGGTTTCTTCTCTGCTGAGTCTCTGGGGAAGAAGCTGGGAATGGCTGCTCAGCGTCTTCCTCTTAAAACCATCTGATCACTGCCTTTGATCCTTTTAAGTTTGGGGCAACTCTCCTGCCCCCACCCCACCCCCTACAACCTGGATTTTGCTTCCATTTGTCCATTTGACCTAAAATCCTGCTGTACTTAAATCAGAGCTTCAGATCGCCAAAGTCTCAGGGGTGGAAACGATCATAATCTCAGCTCATGCCCCAAAGCACAGTTCTACCTCAGGGCCTTTGCATGGGCTGATTCCTCTGCCTGGAGCCTTCTTCCCCCAGATATCTTCAAGTCTTCCTCCCTCACCTCCTTTACAGTGTGCTCCAACACCGTCTCCTCAGAGAAGCCCTCCGGATTACCCTTCACCGTTTCCCTTTATTTCACACCATCTACCTTGCTCTCTGACTTACTTGCTCCCCCACCAGAATGTGCGCTCCCTGAGGCCAAGGGCTCCTGTCTGTCTTGTTTTCTGACATATCCCTGGTGCCCATACCAGGACCTGGGACACAGAACGTGCTCGATAAATGTCTGTGGGCTTGAATGACTATCTGTTTAGGCCTTACTACATACCAAGCAAGTTAGTAGAGTCGCGCCTAATTCAGCGGTTGGTGTCAGCATCGCTATTATCATTGTCATCATTGGCATTTTACTGATGGGGAACTGCGCAGAGAGGGGAGGCCGTTTGCAGGGTCAGAGAGCAGTAGAGTTGTGGTTGGGACTTGAACGTGCACAGTCTGGGCTGAACTAGGAGGAGGAGGAAGCGCTGGTGCTCAGAGTGGGAACAGCAGGTGCAAAGGCCCTGAGGTGGGACCGTGACTGGGGGATGGAGGGATGGTGAGGTGGGGTTTAGAACCCCGTGAGCAGAGGGGGAAGGAGAAGCTCCCCCCATCCATGAGAGCCAGGGGTCAAACTGGGATTCACTGTGGCCTCATCCAGCCATTCCCATTTGACAGCTGACTCTGAGACTTAGAAGTCACACAGAGCAGGCTCAGCCCAAGGCCTTGCTTCCCCTCTGAGCTCTGCCAGCCCATGGCTCCCACCCACATCCCTTTCCCCATCTACTCTGTGGTGGGTTGACCAGAAGTTCATGGGCTGATGAGCCAGGGCATGCCAGCTCATTCGAGTTCATTCATTAGTCTGCCTGGCACTGGGCCCACCCTGGCACAGGCTGGATGGGCATGCAGCCACTCCTCCTCTGTGCCTCAGTTTCCCTCTGCCTATTCACTGGGTCACCGGGGACACTGGCCAAGGCCAGCAGTGGGTCCTCCTCCCCTCACAGCAAGGCTTGAGGCCGCTAATGTTTACTGAGCACCTACTGTGGGCCAGGACTCTGCACCCAGCACTGGGGTAGTGGGAGGGACCCAGATGTGAGACCTGCTTCTGAGGGCCGGCGGGGTGGGGCTGCGGGGTAGAGAAATGACCCCACCTCCACAGGTGAGGTCAGTGTCACGCTGGTATTGATCACTTGTTTTAGGGATAGGCTGGCCTGGGGTCCCACGTCCTAGGAAGGTGCCCCCTCCCCAGCCTCAGTCTCACTTCTGGCCCCCCCATGATTGACAGATGGGGACATGATTGACAGGTCAGCCTCCATGGCTGCTGAGCAGAACTCACACAGTCCAGTGGGAGGGGCCAGGTGTGAATTAAATTAGTCCTCCCCCATTGGTCCAGGTTCCACCCGCCATGCTCCTTCTCTACCCCCAGATGGGGGTGGGGGTTGTGGCTGGCCCGGGCTCAGGCTGGAGGCCCTGGTCTCCCAGCAAGCTTGCGTCCATGGGCTGGGGTGGCGGGTCCAGGGAAAGGCTGGGCCTGGGGGCCTTGGAGGGGAGGGGCTGAGTGGCCCTCTAATGACTGTCTCCCCCCTTTATTCCTCCCTCCCCCCCCCCCGATTCCGGGTGCCCACTTTCCCCTTATTCCTTCCCTGCCCCTCTCTCTTCCTGACACCCCGCCCTCTCCTCTGGTCCTCCCCTGGCCCTCATTCCCTCTCCTGTGGCCATTTCCGCCGCTCCCCTCCCCCATCTCCTGCCCCCCCATCCCCTCTCCTCTCCCCCATCTCCTGTCCTTTCCCCATTTCCTGCGTGGGGGGGTGCGCTCTTCCCTCCCCTCCGTGCTCTCCTCTCCCTCCCTTCCCTTCCCTTCCCGTGCCCCTCTCTCCCCTCGCAGCGGTGCAGCGCGGCCGCATCCCGCACTCGCTGCCGGGCGCCGTGGCCGCCGCCTCCGGCAGCCCCCCGGGCTCGGCGCTGGCGGCGGCGGCGGCGGCGGGCGGAGACCTCTTCCCGGGGCAGCCGGTGTCGGAGCTGATCGCGCAGCTGCTGCGCGCCGAGCCCTACCCTGCGGCGGCCGGGCGCTTCGGCGCGGGGCCCGGCGCGGCGGGCGCGGTGCTGGGCATCGACAACGTGTGCGAGCTGGCGGCGCGGCTGCTCTTCAGCACGGTGGAGTGGGCGCGCCACGCGCCCTTCTTCCCCGAGCTGCCGGTGGCCGACCAGGTGGCGCTGCTGCGCCTCAGCTGGAGCGAGCTCTTCGTGCTGAACGCGGCGCAGGCGGCGCTGCCCCTGCACACGGCGCCGCTGCTGGCCGCCGCCGGCCTCCACGCCGCGCCCATGGCCGCCGAGCGCGCCGTGGCCTTCATGGACCAGGTGCGCGCCTTCCAGGAGCAGGTGGACAAGCTGGGCCGCCTGCAGGTCGACTCGGCCGAGTACGGCTGCCTCAAGGCCATCGCGCTCTTCACGCCCGGTGAGAGGCAGGCGCGCGAATGGGGGCGCCCTAGACCCTGCCCCGGCCCCCACGCCCGACCCTCAGCCGGCCACACCTGCGCCCTGAGCACGCTGAGGGGTGGCAGTGGAGGGAGGAGGTGACGGCGGTGATGCAGGACCCCAGGGTCCCTAAGAACTCGGGGCCCGGCCCCCCAGAGCTAAGGCTGGCTCTGGACCCGTGAGTCAGGTCCCCACAGCCTCTCCCCCTGATTCCCAGGCTCCCCGAGACCCCCAGCTGCCGCCCCTCATCAAGGTGCTGTTCTTGCTCAGTGAGCACTGACAGCAGAGTGAGGAGTGAGGGAAGGGGGGTTCCTGACACTTGGTTCTGGCCTCCACTCCTTGATCTCTGCCCTTCGTAAATCCTCTGACCCTCATGCGCCGAATTAGAGTTCTCTTCCTGCTCTCACGGAGGGGTGCCAGGCAGAGGCGGCCCCACTCCGATTCCCGGGCCCCCAGACCTCGGACCAGGGCCCCCAACCTGCCTCCAGGGTGGCGTCCTGGCAGCTAGGGCTGTGCTAGGTGGGGGCGTGGCCTGGAGGCCCCTCCCATCGAGGAGCGGGGCTCTCCTAATACCTCCCTTGCCTGTAGCGACTGGTCGGCGGCCAAAGCCCTACCTGGTTCCAGGGACTGGTGGCCGGCTGGCTCTGCGCTCCGGAAGGCGCCAGACCCCACGAGGCGTCTCCTTGGGGCCCGGGATGCAGGAACCAGACCCAGGCCTCTGGGAGGTGGCTTCCATCTGAGGAATACGTCTTTGCCCCTCCTCATTTCCCAGAAGCTTCTCTTTGCCCCCCAGCTTCACTGGGCCCCATTCAGAGCTGTGCCGTTCACTCACAGCCAGGCCCCTCTGGGGTGTCTGAACACCCACTCTGGGCTTTGCCTTCCCCCAGCCCCCGCTTCCCCTTGAGCTTGGGTAGAACTTGTCTTCCTGCCGCGGCCTCAGTCGGGGCCCTGTCCACCCTTGAGACATCACTGCCTGCACCCGTGTCGTTGTCCTCCGATCAGGCCCCCCCTCAGTATCTGTAGGACCGATACTGCCTTAGACCTTCCCATTCGTGCCCCAGCTCCATATCCCACCTCCTGAGTGCCCCCTCCTTCCGTACCTACACTGAGTGGTGCCCCCAGGCACCCCTGGGGCCCTGCATCCTCCCACCACCTCCCACCCTTGTCTCACTTTACCCTTGTCCCTCCAGATGCCTGTGGCCTCTCGGACCCAGCACACGTGGAGAGCCTGCAGGAGAAGGCGCAGGTGGCCCTCACCGAGTACGTGAGGGCCCAGTACCCGTCCCAGCCCCAGCGCTTCGGGCGCCTGCTGCTGCGGCTGCCCGCCCTGCGTGCCGTGCCCGCCTCCCTCATCTCCCAGCTGTTCTTCATGCGCCTGGTGGGCAAGACGCCCATCGAGACACTGATCCGAGACATGCTGCTGTCGGGAAGCACCTTCAGCTGGCCCTACGGCTCGGGCCAGTGACCAGCCAGGGCCTGGGCGCCGCGGCCTGGTCTGGTGACCTCAAGGGATACGGAAGCCTGGGCCTCGAGGGGGCCCCCAGGCGGAGCACCCCAGCTTCTCTCCTCAGACTCTTGTTTTTTAAAGACTGTGAAATGTTTTTTCTGTTTTTCAAACGATCACAAAGCCAAAAAGAAACTGATCGTCTAGACTCCAGCTTTGTCCCCCCCGGAACCCCTGGCCAAGATGCGGGGTGGGACTGAGGGTCCAGTCCTGGGGAACTTGTGGGGACGGCCTCCCTGGTGTGGTGGACAGAAGCCTGGCATCTGGCCTGGAGGGGCGGCCGTAGCCAGGCCAGCGTGGGGTGCACAGGCAGAGCCTCTGGACACGTCATCCCCGGACACTGCCTGATGAATGAATGGAGGCCGACAATAAAGACATTTCCTACCCGCACGCCCCGTCATCCTTGGGAGGGGAGGGTGGGTGGAGGGCGCCCCATGGGGAGTACCCACTCCCAGCCGTCCGGAACGCCCACAGCCTGACAAGAGCCCTCCTTGTTGTTTGTGTTAAGCAGTTTTTGTGGGGAAACTGAGGTTGGGGGCAGGGTGTGGGGCTTGAGGTCAGGGGGTGAGTCCACAGGAGTTCAGCCCAGCAGATGACTAAGGTTCAAATTCAGGCTCTGGCCTAGGAGAGTGAGCCTCATAGACTGACATATGCCCTGGACCAAACACCTTATTGTTTTCTTTGGTTAGCCCTTAATCATGGTGTCTGGGCTCCAGTGTCCTCGGAGAAACATCTGGGGCTAGTTCTGTTGCATGCTCTCAGCCCAGACAGAGCCCTCCATTCCTCTGGCCACAGTGCTTCGTTCATGGAGGCCCAGAGGTGGCCAGTGACAGACAGTGGCAGGATTTGGAACTAGGAGGATATAACCAAAGCAAAGCAGAGGCAAAAGATGCCTTTGGAGCCCCTGGATCAAGCCATACCTGGAACTCTCAGATGTT
This sequence comes from Diceros bicornis minor, assembly GCF_020826845.1. Taxonomy (NCBI): domain Eukaryota; kingdom Metazoa; phylum Chordata; class Mammalia; order Perissodactyla; family Rhinocerotidae; genus Diceros; species Diceros bicornis. Next base: position 5,230,490 of record NC_080759.1, on the reverse strand, counting down.
TCAGTTCCATGAGCCCAGACTTCCCCTTTTGTGCTTGAGCCAGTTTGATTTCTTCTCCCATGTAACTAAAAAACTCCTGACGGTTTCTGAGATTGGCATTTGGAAGGCAAGGACCTCTAAGGATAGACTTTGAAACATGGATTTAATGGAGTTGATATGGGGTGGTGCAGGTCACCAAGAACCCTGCCATCCTGGCCTCGGAAGTTGGTGCCCCAGCTCTGCAGTGGGAAGGGCACCTATGGGAGTCATGGCCAGGACTGTGGCTCCCAGAGGTGGGTAAAAAAGGCTGGGATAGGGGCTGGCCCGGTGGCGTAGTGGTTAAGTTCACACAATTTGCTTCAGCAGCCAAGGGTTTGCAGGTTCTGATCCCAGCCTATGCACCGCTAATCAAGCTACCATGAGGTGGCATCCCACATACAAAAAAAAAAAAAAAAAAAATAGAGGAAGAGGGGCACAGATGTTAGTTCAGGGCCAGTCTTCCTCAGCAAAAAAAAAAAAAAAAACACGCTAGGATAGTGGTGGTGGGGTGGCACCTCTTGGTCCTGACTGAGGTCTTGCCAGGCAGAGACAAGTTGTCCATCAAAGATGCCCTTTTGAAGCAGAGAGAAGAACTTGGGTGTCACCCTGCAGTCAGGGCTGGCACTCAGCCCTGAAGGCAGTCCCAGGCCTCAAAATGCTCTCCCCATTAGCACTCCCAGCCTCCCACGTGTCCATCTCGGAGGAGGCCTGGGAAGAGGGGGCGGTGGGGAGGGTTGGGGGGTGAGGCTGCTTCCCGTGGAATGAAGGAGGGTCTCGTGGGTGCGCCCTGCACCCAGAAGGGGACTGGGTGCGAGTGGGATGGAGAGGCCGCAGGGCTCCTATTGGAGGCTGGACTGCTTTCTGCCCTGGGTCAGCATCTTCCAAGATGTCCTGTGGGTAAGTGAATATATGTCCACTCCAGTTGGGCTGGACAGCAATGCTCCCTTTCTCAGATTCACAGGACATCTGAGGACTAGCAAGAACGTTCCAGCCCCCAGGCCGGAGTCTGGGCTGTCTGTCCCGGCCTGACTGCCGACCTGCTTCTCCTACAAACTCTACCTGTACTGCCCCTGCAAGGAGACCTCTTGAGCCTCCTGGTTGTTAGACCCTGCGGTCCAGCCCTCTGTTATTGCTCTACCGCACCTGGCCCAGGGCTGTCTTTCCCGAGGACAGGGACTCCACGAGGACGGATCCTGGACCGAGGCCTCTCTGTGACCCAGTGGCTGGCACTGCCTTCCCCGCCTGCAGTCTGCCTCCCTGTGGCTCCCCTGGGAGGCCAAGCCTCAAGGAGGGCAGCTGCTGCCCTCCCATCACGCGGCCCCACCCACCCAGGGCCTGGCACTGGGTGGATACCAAAGGCCCCTCCCCCAGGCCGAGGCATGTGAACTGTGCTCCCATAGCGCCGGCATCAATCACGGGTCAGCCTGCAGCGCGGGGGAGAAGTGGAGGCTGGCGCAGGGCCTCCTGCAGGCTCCTGGGCTGAGCCCACCACCTCAGGCGGTCCCCAGCGTCGTGCCACATGAATTCTCCACAACGTGGCCGCACAAGACTCTAGGGCCCTCTGCCCGTCTCGCCCCATTACTAGACCTGCAGAAACTCCTGGCCCCGGGGCTCCCCCACCCGACACCCGGCCGAGGACGGGATGCTGGAGGTTGGCCCCTTAGCTTCCCACCAGAAAGCCACTTGACGCTCTTGGGGGAGAGGGAGCCCCCCTGGACAGACACGGGTTCACACCCCGCCCAGAGACCCTGGACAAGTCCCTTTCTCGGAAACTTGATTTTTTCTCTCTAGAAAATGGAAGAACAGATTTTTGGTGACAATGGAGTGAAATCATGAGTAGGTATTTAATAAATGTTTACTCCACTGGGATGGAAAGTTGGCCCTGCTTCCAGAGGACTGACTGAGACCTGGGGGCGCCATGGGGTCAGGGCTGGGGTTCCTGAAAAAGGTCCTGGGAGGGCTTCCTGGAGGAGGGGCCATCAGAGCTGAACCTCAAAGGCTGAGGCGTTTGCAATCAGGCAGGGGGCACAGCAAGGCTAAGGCCTGGAGCGGGGAGGAAAAGCCAGGCAGAGTGGGACCTCCACCCTGCTGTGCCCCTCTGCTTGCGTGCAGGACGCTCAGAAGTACACAGACCCCTTACTGTCTCCTTGGTCGTCGAATTTCTGGATCTGCATCTTGAGGTGCCTGAGTTTGCCCTTCAGGTAGCGGCAGCGAGCCTGCTTGTCCAGGAAGCTGGGGTCCTGGGCAGGGAGAGACCAGGGACGTCCTTGTGGCAGTCTGGCCTACAGCCCTCAAGTTATTCGATCTTTTGCCTTTTCCTCTCTGAGCTTATTTTCTTTCCTTGACACTGGGCACAAGTGTCCCCGTCTCACAGGAGGCTCAGGAGGGCAAAGGCCAGGCTGTGGGACTCAGGACGTGGGACTCACCGTCTCCTTCTTCTCAAATTCCCTCCAGACGCGGGCAGCGACACAGGCTTCCTTCTGCAAGCGGAGAAGGAAGAGGGGGGGTCCAGGAAGGATGATACCCAAGAAGGGATGGGGAAACTGAGGCTCAGCTAGACAAAGTGACTCATACAGGAGGACCTCAAGGACTGACCTTGGCCCATGTGCCACGGTGCCCGCCCAGCCCGGAGGAGGAAGAGGCCTGGAGATCTGGACCCAGGGGGTGTCCCGGAGGCCAGGGTCCGGCCACCCGGAAGGGCTGTGGGGCAGGCGTTTCCAGCTGGTTGCTGACCTGGCTTCGGGGCGGGGGCAGTGAGTTCAGCAGGGCCTCCAGCTGCTGGAGCTTGGCCTGTGCAGAGCCCACCTCCTGCTGGAGCTCCAAGAACTCTGTGTACTGGTCCTGGAACACCGCTGCATAGCGGCTCCGCTCCCTCTCACTGCTCACTGGTGGATACTTACTTTGGGATTGAAATGGGGTCAGAGTGTGAGTATAAAGAGCCCCTGCCTGTCCCCCTATCAGTGTAATTTGTTTTTCTTTGCCCATGCTGGTCTCCCTGCCCAAAATGCCCTTTTTCTGTTTTTACTAGTTGGTAAACTCTTATTCACTTGTTAAAACCCCAGCCTCAGTGCCCCTTCCCTGTTCCCAAGCATCAGGAACCACATAGGGGACACTCACAGCTCATAGTCGGGCACTGGGTGGGGCCTGGGCATATGCCTCTCAGGGATCGTTCCAGTAGACTTCTTGGGGCCCAGAAGGGCCCAGGAGGGCAGCTCATCCTCAAATACAATCTTCCTGGGCCTTGCCCTGTGGGCCCCTGGCTGGGGCTGGCACAGAGGGCGGCGAGCGCTGGTTTCGAGTCGCTGCAGACGCCGTAGGAATCATGGTTTGGAGTTAACGAGAGAATCGGGAAGCCGGGATCCCTCAAACTGGGGGAAAATGAAGCCTCGGCCTAGGCTCGGCCTGGGGACCTACCTTCCTCTCGTTCAGACTCACCGGGGGCCCAGGGCCGGGCGGGAGGGTCTGCAGGGCCCTCGGGGAGCCGGGGGTCTCCGGGGGCTTCCGGGCGGGCATCGGTCTCGGGGGGCAGCCGCTCGGGCGTCCCCGGGGCGGCGGACGGCTGCTGCGCGGGGCGTGGTGGCCCGCGCGTGGCGGGCGTGGTCGGCGGGCGGCCTGCGGACACGGAGGACCACGCGCCTGGAGGCGGGCCCGGAGCCGCCAACCCTTCTCCAGAAGCCGCCCGCGCCTTCTCCAGCTCCGCCTCTATTTGCATAGACGCACGCGATTGGCCCTCAGGGCGCCCCGCCCCTGGCTGCGTAACCCGGAAGGGCGCTATGCAAAAGAGCCGCGACGTGCCGGACTGGCTCACGTTAACCCCTGCGCTGCCGCAGCCTCGCCCGCTGGGGCGCGCGGAGCCCTCGGACACCGCCCCGAGAAACCCCCCCGGGACCTCCGTCCCGGCTGCGGGCCGCACGGACCGCTCCCGCCCGGGGTCACCTGTCCCAGCGTCCGAGGCTCCGAGCCTGGGTCCGCTCCCGGAGAGGCGCCGGAGTCCGGGCTGTGCATTAACTGCAAGATTGGACCCAACTGGCGGGGTCGGGCGCAAGGCGGGGGCGGGGCCTGGGGGGATGGGGCGTGGTTGGCGGAGCGGGGGCGGGGCCTGGCCACAGCGAAAGCGGACCCACGCCCTTGAAGCCAGGTTCGCGTGGGGCGGAGACTGAGACCTGCTGTGTGTTTGGTGCCGGCGACTCAACGTCTCTGACTCTAAATTTGTCTGAAAAGCCGCTGGTTTTGGCGAACTTGCACTTATCTGTTTGCTCAGCAATTATATATATGGTTTTTTCCTGAAAAAAAATTTTTTTTGAGGAAGATTGGCCCTGCGCTGTTGCCAATCTTCCTTTTTTTTTTTTCTTTTTTCTCCCCAAAGCCCCAGTACATAGTTGTAGTATTATAGCTCTTCTGTGGGGCACGCTGCCTCAGCTTGGCTCCATGAATGCTGTAAGTCCGCGTCTGGGATCTGAACTGGCGAACCCCAGGCCGTGGAAGTGGAGCGTGTGAACTTAACCACTATGCCACTGGGCCGGCCCCAGCAATTATATTTTTAAAATATTTGATTAATCACCTGAGCCTTGTTTAGAGAATTCAAACACTAGAAATGACGCGTAGGGCAAAAGTGAATTTCTCACCCACTCCTGGCCCCAGAGGCAGCAGCTAATTGTGTCTCCTTCTGGAAAGATCTTAATTAAATGACAAGCAAATATAAATATTTTCCTCACTACAGACAACTCTGCAAAAAGTATTCACATGCAAATTTCTTTGGCCACTTGTGGGAGAATTATGTCAGATAAATCCCTAGAAGTGTAATTCCCTGGGCAAAGGAAACTGCATTTTAATTTGGAAAGGTACTGTCAAGTTGTTCTTCAGTGAGGTCATGCCATTGATGTTCTGACCAGCAGAGAGAAATGCTGGTTTCCCCACAACCTTTGCAACCCCGATGTTATCAGTTCCCCACAAGCGTATTTTCAAAGTTTTACATCTTGCCTAATCTGGTGAGTGAAAAAGTTTAGAAACCATTTATATTTCTTTTCTTGCTTATTTCCTGCAACTCTTTCTTGTTGATTTTTAGGAGATCTTCATATATTGAGGAAGTTAGTTTACTCAGATAGTATGTCTTTTTGGCTGTTATTATAAATTAGATCTTCCAATATATTTTGCAGTGCTTTTTTTTTGCCTATAGGAAACTAATTTAAATATTCATTAAGTTCCTTGCCAGTTTACTGATTCTCCTACTGGAATAGCTTTTCAATTGGTTTACTTGGGTCTTTCATATAGACAGTTGTATCATCTGCAAATAATTTTGCCTCTTTTCTCACTTTCCAATCTCATTTCTTTTTGTCCAGTTGCATCGACTAGCACCTCTAGACTGTGGAATCACTGGGAAGGTGGGTGGACCGTGGGCACCCCTCCCCCTTCCTCACTTTGACGGCAGAACTTCCAGTATTTGCCCATTAAACTCAAGGCTGTCTTTAGCTTGAGATTTTTCAGTTAAATGAGGAAAATATCCATCTATTCCTTATTGTTTATTAAGAGATGTTGAGTAACAGATGCTGAACAGTACAAAGTCCCATTTCACCCTCTAGACCCTGCCTACGATTTTGTTTTCTGATGCCTTAATGTAGCTATTGACAGGCTTCCTAAAACTGAAGCATCTCGGCATCTCAGATGTCAGCCTTCTTCTGATCTGTTTTTTAAAAGTTGCCACTAGAGCTTACAGAAAGCTCTATCTGGTGGTTTTGCACCTGAGCTGATGGGGTCCCACAGTGCCCGCTCACCCTCCGAGCCTGTGACAGACACCCCCATGCACCTGTCCCCTGCCCACCCTCCCTCACTGCGCTCCCTCAGTCACCCATCATGGGCTTTGCCACACTGTCTGGAGTGGGGTGAGCCCAGGAGCAGCGGCTCTCCTGGGACTCCCACTCCACTTGCAGGGTCCCAACTCCAGTGCCCACCCAGTTCTCATCTGAAATGATCAGACTATGACCTGGGCAGGGTAGGGCCTCCACAGACCCTCAGGTGTTTGGCGAATGACTGGGTGAAGCCTCTGTGGTTTCCTGAGAGCTGTGGCGGGGCTAAGACCTGTCTCTGAATTATCACCTTTAATCCCAAGGAAGGCCCAGCACCAATACGTCCTCCTCCAGGCTGACCTCCAGGCATGGCCCCACTCTGACCCCACAGGGCTGAAGGCATTGAGTTTGGCTTCCACTATACCAGACTGGGGGCTCCTGGGGCTTCTTGGGGCCCGGCCTTGTCCATTGTGGGGTGGTAACAGGGGGAAATGGGGGAGGGGGATGCTGAGTCACTACCCTCCTCCCAGCCTGACCTTCTTCCTCCCCTGCTCATGCAGTCTCTGTGCCTCTTGAGAACCTCCAAAGACCCTCCCATCTTGTTGCCCACCCCAAAGGGCAACCCTGGACAGGGTGGAGGGCAGACAGAGGACAGATGGACAAGGGGGGCTGGGCCAGGTCTTTATTTGAGTTTGGGCATGATCCGGATGAAGAGGATCATGCTGATGAAGATGAAGCAGACTATAATAAGCATGGCCCAGAGCAGCCAGTTGACCGACTTCTGTGTGTGCTGCTCCAGCCGCTCTGATTCTGTCTTCAGCTTCTCCAGGTTCTGGTCAGCCATCTTGAGTGAGTGCGACAGGGTCTGCAGGTGAGGTGGGGAGAGCATCAACAGGACTGGGGCCAAGTGTGGCCTCTCCCTACCACCCTGCAGCAAGTCTGCACCTCTCGGCCCTTGTTGGTGCTGTTTCCTCTGCTGAGAATGCCATTCTTGCTTTCTACCAAACTCCAGCCAGCCAAGCCCCAGCCACAATGCCCCTCTGCTGGGAAACCTTCTCTGATGCCCCAGGACAGAGGCTGCAAAGCTCCCACACTCCTCACACCTGGTTGTCCTTCTTGATGACACTCTGGGCGGCCAGTGTGTTGGTCTTGAGGCTCCGGGCCAGGCCTAGCATCTCCTCTGCCAGCTTCTCCTGGAGGTCCTGGTGTCGCTGCAGGATGAGGTCTAACTCGGCCGCCGACTGCTTTTCATTTCCTGGCCTGGGCCCTGCCACCCCACTGACCCCACACATGGGTGGGCAGGTGGGCACGAGGTGGGGTGGGGGAGGGGAAGAGACCAACACGTTCCCAGGGAGCCCAGAGGCTATAGCTCCGGCCACTGCCCTGCTTGGGGCTCAGTTACCCCTTCTTTGCTCTGGCTTCTGGGAACAGCACCCCCAGAAGTGGCTTCTGATGGGCGGTTTAGATGCTCATGGTGGCGCCTCAGGGGCCCAAGGCTCGTCCAGCCCCCCGGCCCCCAGTGCTGCCCAAGGGCAGAGGACACTCACCTTCTCTTCCGCACGTCCAGCTCGGGCTCTGCAGGGAAACAGGCCCGGCAGAAACGAGAGCGGGTTGGTTTCCTGTTGACCAGCCTCCTGGCCACTGCCCGTCACAGGCCTGCCACTCACAATGCCCTTTCCAGTCCTGTCTGCTGCCTGCTGGGCTCCTGACCATGCCTCAAAGCTCGAGCTCAAACGCGCTCTCTTCTAGGGGGTTCTCCTCACCCCCAGCTGGGCTCCCCCGGCCCCAGGTCCCTCCCTGCAGCCTAACTTTGGCCCGTGGGCTGGGAGTTTCCAGCTTTGCTTCCTCTGGGGGCCACCTCCTCTGTCCTAGCCCCCCCTCTAGGCATAACTCAGTAACACCCCCAGGGACACTCTGCCTGGGCTGTGGGAGTGAGGCCAGGCACCAGGGATGGGGGCAGCAAGGACACATGTCTGGTCCCAGGCAGCTGGGCCTCAAGTCCTGTTCTGCTCAGGCCGACTCACCTCCAGAAGAGTCCTGTGGCAAAAAGGGAGAGCGTGAAGTCACCCACTTTGTCATGCCCCTAAACCTGTCCTTTCTGCTCTCAGACACTCCCCACCCATAGTCAGAGCCCTGGGGAAGTCTCATGACCTCTGAGCCTGTTTTTTAGTCTATAAATCGGTAACAACAGCTCCTGTTGTATAATTTTATTTATTTATTTATTTTGTCCCCCAAAGCCCCAGTAGATAGTTGTATGTCATAGTTGCACATCCTCCTAGTTGCTGTATGTGGGACGCGGCCTCAGCATGGCAGGAGAAGCGGTACGTTGGTGTGCGCCCGGGATCCGAACCCGGGCTGCCAGTAGCAGAGCGCGAGCACTTAACCGCTAAGCCACCGGGCTGGTCCAACAGCTCCTGTTGTGAAGGGTTTACCTGATCCACGTAAAGTGCTCAGAAAGACACTTATCCTGTTTTACAGATGAAAACACTCGTCGTAACCGGACACGTCATTTTTGCCTTGTACCCGACTCCTGTTCATTTATCAAGCCCTGATGGCCCAGGGCGGAGGCTATTGGGCTCCTTAGGGTCCCTGCACCTGACAGTATTTGTTGTTCTGGCCAGCCCCAGGCCCTGAACTCCTGTCGCTGACCAAAGGGCCCTCAGGGACCAGGAGAGTGTCCTACCGCACCCAGCAGCTCATCCCGCATCTCGCTGGTGTACCGGGCCCGTGACTGCAGATGCACTGTCTTCGTGGCAGGTATCCGCTCCCGGGCTGTGGTGGGCACGCGGCCAGGAGCCAGGAACTGGTTGGCTAGTGCCTTGTCGGAGGAGGAGGTCTGAAGAAGAGGGATGAGGGGTCACCAGAGGGGCAGGTCCTGGGGGTGAGGAGGGCTGAGGAGGCGGCCGTCCCCGCTCACCAGCTTCTCTGCCTGCAGCATCCCCTTCAGAAAATCCACCTTGCGGGCATACTCATTGATCACCTCGGAGACCGGTTTGCTAGAAGGCGAGAAGAGGACAAAGAAAACCTGCCCACGGTCCCAGTTCAGGGAAGGGTCCAGCAGGAACCGGAGCCCAGGGCTCTACCCCGACCCCGGATTTGAAACCCCAGTGGCCGCCGGCACTCACCTCGCCTGGGCTTTCAAGGCCTGCAGCATGTCCTCGAGGGCTCCCACGTACTGGGGAGAGACAGCGCAGCGTCAGCCCGGTCCCACACCCCCACTTCTTCCCATCCTGCTCAAAGGGGCCAGAGCCAGCAAGGGGCGGGGCTCGGAAGTGGGAGGGGCCAAGCGTCAAGGAGGCGCGGCCAGCGGAACCCCAGAGACGGGAGCTGCAGGTGGACGTAGCGGCGCCGACCGGAAGGGGCGTGGCCAGGGTGGCTGTTGGGGCAGGGGAGTCGGAACCGGTGGCCGCCAGCTCCGGGCCCACTGTCCCGGAGTCAGGCTCTACGCTGCCCCGCGGGCTTCTCCCACCTTCTCCAGACGCCACTCGTCCGGGTCCCTCTTCTCCGCTGCCATCGCCTCGCAGCGGCACAGCAGCCGCACCAAGTTGAGCTCCAGCCTCGACGCTGCCATCACCCCCACGGTGCTACCTCGCCCCTTCCGCCGGCGCCATCTTAAGAGATGGCGGAAGTGCCTTCATTTGGCTTCCTTCCGGTTGGATGAGCTCAGCTCGCTCGCCGTTCCATCTTTCTTTGGGGTGGCAATAATATTTTATTTCAAGGAGAGGCGCCATCCTCGTCCATAGTTACTCAGGGCTGAATCGCCTGCTTTTCCTCCAGAGCATCTTAACCCTCAGGAATGGTTGAAAGGACCAGGTCCTGCGGTTTCAGGCCCACGTACAACGTGTCCTTTGCTCATTCCTTTCCCCCTGCTCAAAGTGCCTCCCCCACATCCACTGCTGCCTGGATTCTTCCCACACTGAGGTTTTGCGCATCCGGCCAGCCTTCCCCGACTTCTTCCGGGGGAGAGGCCCTGGGCTGGCTTAGGGGCCCATCCAATCTTCTGCGGTTGTGAGCTTCCGGGCGCCAGACTCCGTCCCCCGCTGTTTCTGGGCCTGTTTCCTCCCTTGGGGAATGGGGAGTGGGACAGTGCCTGTCTCAAGGGGCACACGAACTAGCCCTGCGAGCAGGAGGCGGGGCCGGGTCACCCCTAACGTTCAGACCCCCGTGAAGAGAAGCCAGTTCCAGCCCACCCAGGTGCCCAGGAAGCCGAGGCCAGTCCCACGAGCCCCGCTCCTGGAGTGGACGCGGTGAGGATGGAGGCTTCACGGGATCGGAGCCTGGCATGCAGCCCTCAGGTCACCGGTGTCCTGGTCACACTGGTGTGCCTAATGTCCTCGCAAAGTACCACGGAGGAGGCCAAACCCAGGATGGATAAAGGGGGCTCCAGAGGCAGATGGGCAGGGTCTGAACCCCAGCCCCACCCCACCGCACCTGTGTGGTCTTGGACAAGCCCCCAACCCTCTGGCATGTGCCGTCTGGACTCAAGTTCTTCACGGTCCCCTGACCCCACCCTCACAGGCCCCACCCGCGAGCCACGTCCCCCACCTGCCCATCTGATCGCAGCCTGGGAGCTCATCTGCGGCTGATGTGTGGGGGCCTCTGGCTCTGCCGGCCCACCAGGAACAGACTCCCCCCCTGGCCCATGGCCCTGCACCTGACGCTTACGCCCCAGCTGAGGAGAGGCTGGTGCTGAAACAGGGCGACAGGAGGCAGCCCCCAGGACAGCAGGCTCCCCTCACTGAATGCCACTCTGCAGGAGCTGCCCTCTCCCCAGATGTCCAGGTCAAGCACCTCCACAAGCCCACCTGCCCAGGTGAGGAGCACGTGGGAGATCCCAACAGCAGCATTTGCTGAGGATCAAGGCAGGTTCTTCCAGACAAGGGGCACAACCCCCTGCCCTGCACCCCTCTTGGCAGAGGCTGCAGGGTGCCCCCACCGAAGCCCCACTCCTCCAACCAGGAGTGTTTTGAGCAGGAGCCACACACAAATCTCTCAGGCGCTTTGTCTTTATTTCACACGGCTCTGGGTGCCTCTTGTCCCAGACCTGTGGTCATGTGTCCAGGGGATACATGTGTCCTGGGGAGTGGGCCAAACCTGAGGGCATCCCTCTGGAGATCCCCAGGCTGCCACTGTTGACCTGAGGGGGACAACACAGGCCTTGCCCTCCCCGCCGGTGAGCGGTCCTGAGTCGCTGGCTCCTGTTCTGCCACACGGTGGAGGTGGGGGGGGTGGGGGCAGTGCCAAGGGTGCCCTCCTCCAGCCTCTGGAGTCCAGGATGGGCAGAGGATGACGGCCACATTGGAGCCTCCCTGGGACGTGAGGTCTGTGGTGCCCCGGGTGGAGGCTGCTCCCCCCCGCTTTGTGTCCTGGCTCAGCCAACAGCCTTGATCCCCACGGAGGGCTCTGGCGCTCCCTCAAATGCACCCCGGCCAGAGGACGAGTCCAAGAGAGAGAAAGGCGGTCATGCGGCCCGAGTGTCTAAACCCCTCGTGCAGGGTCCTGGCCCTGGACCGCCCAGAGCGCTCCCAGCGCAGGGCTGAGCCTCTGAAGCGTGGCGGCTGCGTGGGCTTAGCTTTGAAGACTGATGTCCAGGTTATAAAGGAGATGCAGCGCGTTAATATAAAAGGTCGTACAGACACATATAAAAAACAATTTGGTCTTCCGTTAAGGCTGTTACAGTTTAAAGTTATGTAAACCACGCACAAAAAAACAGTTACTGTAAAAAATTACAAAATGGGAGGTGGGAGATGCTAGGTGGCCCGCCGTGATTCCGTGCTCTGGGTGGGCGCGATTGCGCAGCGTGGAGGCTCAGCGAGGGCGGCCCAGCCTCAGCTGGCCTCTCCCGGCCTCGACCCTGCACTGGGAGCCGTTGCTCCCCCCCACATCGCTCTTGCAGCTTTTCATTCCGGATCCTTCTCGGCGAGCTGAATGCTGGCTCTGGGCTGTCCTCGGACATGTGGACAGACGGCTGTGGGCCCTCAGCCGTTGGCCTGGCCCGAGGTGGGGGGCAGGCAGTAGGTGGGAGGGTCCGAGTACCTTCGCTTGGCCCCAGGTGGCCGGTCGTCCTTGTCCACGGGCTCCTGAGCACCCCTCGCGGGCAGGTGAGCGCAGGGCGTGATATACACAGAGTGTACCTGGTCCGGGCGGCGGGCGGGTGGCTCTCGGCGTCTCACCGGGGCAGCAGCCTCCTGGGGCCCCGGCGCCCGGCTGGGAAGGTGGGAGGGCAGGCCAGGTGGGAGCTTGATGTTCGCCGTGGGCATGATGGGGGTCCGCCGGGGCGTCTTCACTCTGACCGTCATGAAGGACGACGGCCTTCGTCGCGGAGGGGCGGCCGCCGTGGGGAGGGGGCTCGGGGTGGGTACACTGGGGCAGGGGAGAGCAGGCGCAGGGGGCCCTTTTGAGAGACAGATGGCAGGGTTACTGCAGCTTCAGGGCCGCCACATGGTCCCTCGCCCCGGGGCCGGCGGTGGTGGACACGGGAAGGAAAAAAGCAGACGCTACCTTAATACTGACCTTCCGAGGCCCCCCGCCCAGCCCGCTCCTCCAACAGGCTCTCGGTGCTGGCCGACGTCTCCGAGTCCAGGTTCTCCTCATCGGAGCCCCGCGGGTCCAGCTCCGGCAGCCGGTAGGTGATGTCCTCCCTGGGGAGGAGGTCACAGTGTCCGAGGCTGTTCCCATGGCGAAAGACCACCCCACGGAAAGTGCCAGGCTGGTAGGGTACAGAGCAGGCCGTCCTGGTCCTGGATGGTACTCCCTGCCCCCAGCACCCCACTTCCACCCCCAAAGCACACCTGGCCCAAATCACCCCGGCCCTGTGAAGCTGACGGGAAGAAGGTGTCCGGCTGCTGAGGGAAGCCAGGCACCTGGGCCAGGACTGAGCTGGTGAGGAGCTTCTGCCTCAGGACCTTTGCACGTGTTTCCCTCCACCTGCATTGCCCTCCCCTGTTCCTAAGACTAGGGTGACGGGGCGGCCTGGGTCACTCCTATTCTCTTGGCAGCATTTTTAATAACACCCCCCTTCACATCTTGACTGGACAACAAATTAGTCACCCTAACTAAGGCCAACTTCTGGACAAAGTCTGGGCATCACCCCTCTGTCGCCTCAGCTCTCCCACGGTGTGGGTCACCGTGGTTCCCTGTGGTCAAGCATGGGGTTTCAGGACAGCGGCACCCGTTGAAGTGGGTCCTGGACGATGCGAGGAGCCTAGCCTGGCAGCCTCTAAGGGCCAGGCTCCCTGTGGTGGAGGGCGCTGGAAGGGGATGGAGGAACACTTGCTTCTCTTCCTTGATGGACTGGATCCGCTCCATGAGCATCTCCTTCTCGCGGTCCTCGTCGCCACCGGCCACCTCCTCCTCTGGCAGCACGTCCAGCTCCTCCAGGCCGCCGCTGCTACTCACCCGGGCCTTGGGGCTCTTGTTCTGCAACAGAGAAGCAGCAGGTCTGGCCGGCCCCCTGGGCTGGCAGAGAGGGCGGTGTGAGCGGCCTGGGAGATTAGTTCTGACGTGGACAGTGGGCTTAGTGAGGCTTCTCCAGGGTCACGCGGGGAGGGGGTGGCCGGCGCTCTGCTGGTTAGTCGTCCTTCTCACACAGGTGGTCAGCAGGCACAGGCCTCCCCCAGCATGCACTTCGGAAAGGTCAGGACACACTAGGTCTATCCTACAAGGGCCCTGGGCCAAGGGGAACCCCAGCATGCACCGCTGGGGGAGACATGCAGGGCGGCTGCTAAGCGTGTACATACCAGCATCGCCTCATAGGGAGACGAAAACCCCAGTTTGAGAGGCCATGGCTGGGGGAGAGATGAACAGAGGGTGACCACTGGGGGCCACTGACCCTGACAAAGGTGTGCGTCAAGGACACCGGGCCACATCTGACCGCAGGGACAAAGATAAGGGTCCTCCCACAGTAGCCCAGGACCCGCCCCCACCCGCTCCCCCACCCCCCACTCCCTAGTGTGGAGCCACTTCTGCTGTGGGAACGTTTCCTTGTGGGCGGGGGCCCAGGTCAGCAAGGGATGGAGCTGAAGAATGACCCGAACCACTGCCAAGAGAGTGACAGGTCGCCCGCTGCCCTCTGAGAGGGGCGTTTGCCTGAGGCTGGGAATGGGCCTCTAACCCTGCTGCCTTGAGGCCCCTGGCCAGGCTGCCTGTGGCCAAGGGTGTGGGGAGTCTGAGGGGTGGAGACCGCGCCCAACCCCCGAGTCCCGCCCACATGCTCACAGTGTTCTGTCGCAGGAGTGAGAGTCTCCGGATCGCCATGCTCTCTGCTGCCTCCAGCTGGTTGATCTCCTCCATCTTCACCTTGTACTTCCTCATCTGCTCCTTGATCAGCATCTCCACACACCTGTGGAGAAGGCAACTCAGTTACCCTCCCAGGGATAGTGGGTGTAGGGGCCCCTGCATCCAGGGAGGCGCTAGCTGGAGACTGGGGAGCAGTGGCTGAGCAGAGACCCATCTAGAGACCAGGCAGGGCCAAGGACACGGCTGTGGCTCCCGTCTCGGCCCCTCTCACTCATTGTGTGACCTCAGGCAGCTCACTCCACCTCTGAGCTTGAGTCCCTACCTCAACAAGCCTCTTGTTTGAAAGAGGAGGTTCAGTACAACAGGTCAGAATGAACAGACCCCTCCTAGTCCCCCTGCAGGGTGGGATGATCCTGCCTCACACAGAAGTATGAGGCGCAGGGAGGTGGGGTGCCTAGTCCCAGGGGCTGCAGGCAGCCAGCCCCAAGGGCTCCCAAACATGCGCTCTGCCCACCGCACATCTGCTTGGTGGGCAGTACCAGGGGAGACTCAGCCCAGAGTGGTCAGTACTGGGGGGGACTCAGCCCAGAGTGGTCAGTACCAGGGGGACTCAGCCCAGAGTGGTCAGTACCGGGGGGACTCAGCCTGGATGGAGAGGCAGTCATGACTCAATTTCCCACCATCACAACCACATAAGAAAAGACCAAAGAATGAGCTGAAGAGGCCGGAAGTAAATCTGTGCAGGACACCATCCCACCGCCTGGGGGTGTCAGGGCCACACAGGGCTCCTTTCCTCACTGCCTGTTCCTGTTCCTTAACTGCTGGGGGACATATTGTCAGGCCTTCTCTGTGTGTTTGCCTCAGAAAACTTCCTAGGGTGACAGGTTCTTGTTTTTACAACTCGCAGCCTAAACAACGTCCTCTTAGCGACTGAGATCTGACGACCTCCTGAGTTCTTTTGAGGAACTTTCTGTGAACTTTTACAGATGGCTCTGGGGAAAGAAGAAACACCATGACTTCCATTTGCTGCCGCCGCTCACAGCTACCGGAGGCCGGGATGTTGGTGGTCACCGTCTGCTCCTCGCCTTGAGATGAGGGGTAAGGGATTTCTCCTCTTTTTTGGTTCTGCAGCCTCAAAAGAACTTGGAAGTGATGCCCTTGCTGCCTGAGGAGAGACGCTGCCACGTCTCCGCCCAGGTCTGGGTGTGCGTGAGCCCCGTGATGTGGGGGCTGCTTCTTGTCCCTTACGTGAGAGGGGAGCCCCGCTCCCCACTCACAGCAGCCAGCGCCCCACCTCCAGACTTTGTTAGAAGTTGGTTTTAGTACAGACGTCACGTGTGCTCATCAGAGCACACTGGAAAAAAAGATGGATAAAAAGGCCAAAAGAAGTCCACCACCATCCCAGGGCTCAGGGACACTGCCTGGCCATCTCAATCCAGGCGTTGTCTTCTGGACTTTTCTCTGCATGCACATCTACATACAGAGGGACTGAGCCGGCACAGGGTTTCAGATCGGGCTCTCCCGCTGTCATGGGGTCCCTGGCTGGACTGCCCTGGGCGCGGGCTGGGGGTGGGGCTGGCGTCGACTGGGCCTGGCACTCACGTGGTGATCTTGAGAACGTCCTTCATGCTGGTCAGCGGGTCCGAGTTGTCTGGGCAGCGCAGGAGGCAGGGCGCGAAGATGATGGCCAGCGCGCTGGGCGACATGCGGTTCACATCCTCGAGCAGGGCCACCCTGCATGGCGAGTGGCAGTTAGGGGCAGCCAGGAAGCCCCGAGGCGGGAGTTCAGAGCCCTAGGGTGGCTGCAGGAAGGTGCCGCTGCAGCTGGGAGGTGGGAAATGCTCGCCTCCGCGGTGCAGAGAGGCGCCACCATGGAGCCGGGGCCCCTGCAGACTGCCAACACTGGCCCACGGCCAGGCTCAGAACCAGCAGAGAGTGCTGGCCCGGGAACGCTGTGGCAGGTTCCAGGCGGGGACCCCACCCCTCAGAGAGCGGGCGGGCGGGCACTTGCTTGACAAGGTGGAAGACGAGCCGCTCCAGGGAGTTGTGGTTGGCTTCGGGCAGGTGCTCCAGGACGGCGTAGATGGCGGCCAGCTGCTCCTGCTTCTCCGGCAGTTCTAGGAGGGCCTGGGCATGAGCTCCCGGTGGGACCCACCCAGACACGCCCTGGGGCACAGGGGAGCCTCCCACCGTGGGGGGGCCTGGGATGGATGTGTGGCAAGAATGCAGGGCCACAGAAGGGTCCCAGGCCCACCCCAGGCCTCGGTTTCCCAGCTGTGATGGGGTGGACCCCCACTCCGGCTGTCCATGGCGAGTGCTGGCGGCTCCTACCTCCAACTTTGGCCACCTGCCTGCCCTCACCGCCTCCAGGGGACTCACCGACGGCTCGGAGGAAGTCGCCGTACTGGGCAAAGGTCATGAGGGGCTCGGGCAGTTCCCGCAGCCACTGCTTGAGCACTCCGGTGATGGCATGGATGGGGAAGTCCTCCAGCTTGACTGCTGCAGGGTCTGCAGGGAGGGGGCATGGCCGGTGAGCGCAGCGCAGGCAGGAGGGGGCACCCCCCCCACACCTGCCAGCCTGCAGCCCCGCCTCCCACAGCACCCACCTGTCTGCAGCGCCTGCCGGAGCTCCCGTGTGCGGTTGGCGGCACCCGACTTGCGGTAGAGACCCTCGGTGTACAGGCCATGCATCTCCACATGTTCCAGAAGCTTCTCCAGCACAATGGGCACCGAGGCCTTGTCGCTGGTCAGACTGTCCACACACACGCCGAAGTGGCCTGGCTCGGTGCCCGGCTCGCTCTGCAACACCGGGGTGGCAGTTAGTCCACCGGGGTGGCCATCTGTCCTCCCTGGCTGCCCCTCATGTCTCCTCTGGGGGCTCCGACCCTCCTTGTCCCTCGCCCCCCGTTGCAGGCTGCTGGGGGTGCCAGGCTGCAGAGGTCAGCTCGATGGCCACTGGGCAGGGCCCCCTATGTGGAGCACCCACGGCTCCTGCAGCCCCAGCACCCGGGACCCTGCCTCCATCCTGTGCAGAACACCTGGAGGAGGGAGGAGCAGGGCCAGGGGTCTGAGATGCACACACAAGCTGGCCCCTGCCTCAGGGGACCTCGAGGGACTCTGACAGGATCGGGTGTGCTCTGCTACAGGAGAGCCCCCCACGTCAGCGCCTTGCTCCCACCTGACGCCCTCCCTTGGCCTCAGGCCAAGCACACCCTCTCCTCCGCACCTCTCAGGATGGCCTCCCCCAGGCACCCAACTCTGGACTGACAGTCGTTCTGGAAAGTTCCTGGCCACGGCGGGCTCACCTTCCTCCCGCATGTATAAGAGCAGTAGGTCTGAATCTTGTGCACGCACTTCTTGTGGCAGGTCATCTTGCACACTAGGAGATCATGGGGGCATCACAGATGGTGTGTCAGGGACCCCAGGTCCCAGTGGCCGGAGGTGTACCGACCAGCTTCTAAACTTGCACCATACAAATCTCCGCCCTGGCTCCCAAGTGAGGAAGCCGTTTGGGCAGGTGTTCACAACTGGCGACCATCAGTGGCCTCAGAGCCAGCCCGGCCAGCAGGACAGGACCAGGGCTTTGGAGGGCCTCGGTCCTGCCGGGAGGCGGCCCTGGGGACTCAGCCATTATGGCACAAGTGATGTCGCTGTTGTTTCTCCCGACACCAAGCCCTCAGACTATCTAGCTGACACGACGCACGGAGAGGAGAAATCAGCTATGACAGAAAGGAGGGGCGTCTGGGTGTCCTTGTCTCAGGATAGTGACAAGTGCCCAGGTAAGTACGGTGCATGTGGGGTGGCGGACTGCTCCTCACACAGGCCAAGGGGAGAGGAGGCCCTGGGCTGAGAAGAGAGCCAGGCCTGCTGGTCTTGGTAGGAAAGTGCCACCGCCAGAGGCCACCTGACCCCACAGCTCCGCTGCTGGCCTGGCCTCTCCTGGTCCCCTGACTGGGGGCTGCTGGGCCATCCTGAGCTGGGCCTGGTCTCTCAGGGTCCCCATGGGGAATGACTGGATTCGCTGTGGACTCAGGGAGCAGTGTGTACGAAGGCCCAGAGGCCTGCCCAGGTAAGCGTGTGGAGGGGAGGCTGCGGAGCTGGGGGCTCAGGGCCAGCAAGGAACCAGGCTCCGCCTCAGGGTGATGATGGGAGTGTCAGTGGGTGAAATGTGGCTGGGGCAGTGTTCCAGAAAGATCCCTGGTGCATAGCAGGGGTCGGGAGGTTTGGGGAGGGTGGTGGTGTGGTGAAGGGGGCGTGGGGGTCGGGACACTCACCGCTGCAGAGCAGGGCCTTGTCCATGAGCCAGATGTAGGAGAGGCACTGCTCGCATGACTGCGGGATGCTCACCTGGTAGCTCACGAACACGTGCCCGTTGTGCTGCTGGACCTGGGGGCCGCGGAGGAGATGCTGAGCAGCCAGGGCGGACCCCGAGGGGGTCGCCGCCTGCGGCAGCTCATGGGGACTGCTCATTCACGACTAGGGTTCCTTAGGGCTAGGCGGGAAGACGTCCCTGCATGCACTCACACATACCTACGCTCAGATACGTGCACACTCGCATGTGCATGTGCACACACATACTCACAGCGCGTTCCTGCTTCCGCTTCTTCTTCTGGGCTTTGCTCTGCTGTAAGGAGCACAAAGGTGAGGTCCATGCAGGCCCCTGCAGGCCCCTGCCGATGCCCCTGGGGACGCCCCCGCCCCTGCCCTCACTCAAGCGGCACTACCCACCTTGGGCAGCTCGAAGTCGTTCTTGGTGTACCCGCGTGTGAACTCGTCGAGCAGCGACTGGAAGAGGTTGAGAACCAGGTTGGGGTCCTTCTCGCCACGCTCGGCCGCTAGGTTGCTCACAACAATCTGGTAGTTCTCCATCAGGTCCTTGTAGCCGACATGGATCTTCCCATTCTGCAGGGATGCGAAGTGTGACCCCCCGGGATAGACAGACGGGGCGCCCGGGGGGTTGCCGTGGCCCTCCCTGGGCTGGGGCTCCACGTACGGGGACGGAGTACATGGTTTTGAGATTGCTCCTGAACTTCTCGGTGGCCTCGATGAATAAGCTCTCGATGGGAGTCTTCTGGGAACGCAGATCATTTATCTGGAGAGGGAGAGAGGGAGGGACGCGCTGACCCACCACTCTGCCCTGTCCTAAGTCCTTCCCTGGCTGCCCTGGGCTTGAAGAATATCCGGGCCCTCTGGCCAACCCTGGTCCCTCTGATCTCGTGAGCCCAGGTTAAAGCTCTCAGCACTTGTGGTTCCACTGCTCACTGTGGGGTGCCGAGCAGCATCCCTGCCCTCCCCCAACCAGACGGCGGTAGCACTGCCCGGTCGTGAGGACCGAGTGTCCCCTGGGGGCACACTTGCCTCGTTGAGAACTGCTGGTTTAGCGGGCGCCCTTCCTGCCGCCCCACACAGGTGCTCAGCGCCCAGCCACACCCCACAGCCAGGGCTGCCTCAAATGGCCGGGTCATCTCATGACGCCTCCGCCTTTCACTGGGTCTTCGGCCCCTTCGGTGTCCCAGTCAGCCCACTGCCCCTCTGCAAAGCTCCCAGATACCCCTCTGTCTGCCGGGGGATTGCCCGCAGCTGGGCCGTGAACACCCCAGGCACAGGCCATGGCTTTATTCACCTCTGCTGTACACAGTAAGTGCTCAATCAGTGTCTGCCTCGGACCAAATGCATTTTGTAAAAGTGTGTTCTAAATAAAATATGGTCATGCGCTGCATAACGACGTTTCGGTCAGCGACAAACCGCACAGATTACGGTGGTTGCATAAGATCAGTGGCATAGAGCCTAGGTGTGTAGTGGGCTAGACCATCTAGGTTTGTGTAAGGACACTCTGAGATGTCTGTATGACGAAATCACCTAATGACTTGTTTCTCAGAACGTGTCCCCAGGGTTAAGTGACATGACTGTAGGAAGCTTGCAGCAGGATAAGGGAAGGCCGCAGGACCCAGGGACAGCCTGGTGGGACACGGTGTGTCCAGCGCCCTGCACAGAAGGTACTCTGGATGCTGGTGTTCCTATTTTCCTGGTGTGTGTGAGAAAGTGGTGCAGCCGCCCCCAAGGGCACTGTGAGAACACATGAGGTGTCTTCACCACAGATTTCGGACTGCCAGGGCAGGGACCATAGGACAAAATGCAGCTGACGGAGGCCCGACCCACGCGTGCGTGCACACACACGCCTGCTCTAGATGACTCCAGCACAGGCCACCGCACCTCACCGGAGCCCCTCGGGACCAGCATATTCTAGAATCAGAGGCTTCGGGTGTAACGCTATTTCACACATGCTGTGTAGCCCCCATAGTAAGACGCCCTGACATTCTGCATGAAATGGAAATGTCCACGTTGAGTGAGATGAATGTAGGCTACAAATGGTCTCACGTGAGCCCAGGCTGGGTTTTGCAGAAAAACAAGCTGATGCCAAACTCAGGAATAAGTGTCTGATTTCTGGAACTTTCTATGTGTTGAAACTGTGCACCTGGACTTTCTGTTCCTGGCCCATTAAGGGCTGTGCTGTGGCAGCTTGAAAAACTCTGCCAGGAGGTGAAGGCCCTTCTGGGGAGGCCTGGTCTGACCCTGCGAGTGCGTACCCCTCCCCGCCACCCCCGCCAGCCCACCTTGTTGAGCAGGAACTCATCTAAGAACTTGAGCTCGTTGGCGTTGGTGATCTTGCGGAACACCGACTCCCGCCACTTCTCCGACACGGTGATTTTGCCAATCTTGAGGTTTCTGTTCTTCTTCCCTTTGCCTCCTGGCTCCTTGGTGTGCTTCTCACCTGCAGCGTGGTGGTGCTGGTGGCCAGAGGAGGCTGGAGGGGAAGGGTGAATGGTGAGGGCGGGTTCCAGGGGAGGACATGGGTTGGCCCTTTGAGGCATGGTCATTAACGCACAGAGCCAGGACCCCGCCCCACTGCGCACCAGGGTCCACCACCAGACAGCGCCCTCGGGGCCCAGGACCAACCTTGAAGCCCTGTGCCCAAGGCCCCACCTGGGGACCGTCCATGACCCTGGGAGACCTGGTGCTGAGGCTGTGGGTGACCAACCTTCCAGATTCTTCTTCACGGTGGTGGCTTCCAGCACGATGTGGCCGGGTACCAAGTTCTCGATCTCCTCCATGCCCTCCAGGCTATATTTTTTATCTTTGTTCTTGTGCAGGAAAAGTCTCTTAAACGTGGATCTGTAGGAGAAATTAAGGGGTTCCACTTAAGCCTGAGGAAATGAAAACAGATGTGAGGCAGGGAAAAAAGATCATCTTACTGTAGAGAAAAATGGCCTTCTTCTTGGTTATCAATGGAACAGGATGGTACTAACAACAAGGTCAATTTGCGTGAACTGACAGGAGTCAGGTGCAAGTGCACGACGCTGAACAGAAGTCACAGCGTGACCCCATTTTCGTATTAAAAAAGAAATAAAACTAGCCCTGCCCCTCATGTGTTTTCATGGGCACAGGATAGGAAAAACAATCAGGCAGAACAAACGCAAACCGTGCCCCGCGGCTGCTGGCTGTGCTGAGCTGAAAGGTGGCCCTGAAGAGAAGCGTCTGTGCGCTAACCCCCAGGGCCTGTGAGCGCAACCTTATTTGGGAAAAGGTCTTTGCAGATGTGACTGAATGCTATGGACTGAATGTCTGGGTCCCCCTAAATTCGTATGCTGAAGCCTAACCCCCAAAGAGATGGTGTTAGGAGGGGGGCCTTTGGGAGGTGATGAGGTCATGAGGATGGAGCCCCCAGGATGGGATTAGCGCCCTTATAAAGGGACCTCAGAGAGCTCCCTGGCCCCTTCTGCCCCGTGAGGACACAATGAGCAGACGCCGTCTGTGAAGCAGGAAGTGGCCCCACTGGATACTGAATCTGCTGGCGCCTTGACCCTGGGCTTCCAGCCTCCAGGACTGTGAGAAGTACATACGTGTTTAAGCCACACGGTCTGTGGGGTTTTGTTATAGGAGCCCAACAGACTAAGACACCAAGTGAAGGATCTGCAGACGGGATCACCTGGATTACCCAGATGGGCCCTCAATCCCATAACAGTGTCCTTATAAGACAGAAAAAGAAGATGCAGGGGAGAGAAGAACGTCGTGCAAAGATGGAGGCAGAGATTGGAGTGATGCGGCCACAAGCCAAGGGGCCCCTGGGGCCCCCAGAAGCTGGGAGAGGCAGGAAGGACCCTCTCTGAGAGCCTCCAGAGGGAGCAGGGCCCTGCCATACCTTGATGTCGGACTTCTGGCCTCCAGAGCTGTGAGAGAATAAACTCCTGTTTGAAGCCACCTGGTTAGCGGTGCTTTGTTCTGGTAGGGGTGTCGCTGCAGTGGGGGGCTCTCTGCCTCCTACCACGGGCCCATTCTACACCTGCCTCAGCCTCCGGTCCCTGCGTTCAGATCAAAGCTCCCCTGTCCCAAGGCCGGTCCTCTCTGCTCTGTGCTGGAACCATCCAGAGCACTCTGGCTTTCTGGGGACGGAGCCTTGGCCCAGTTTGTTCTACCCAAGGACCCAGGAGGCATTCCTGGAGGTAGAGATGGGGGAGCCGGAAGCTGGTTCTGATTCCATAAAAAGTCAACCGTTAGCTCTCTGTGGACCCAGAGGAGGTGACCCAGATTGGCTCTAAGCTTCAGCAGGTATCGTTTCACCCGGACCCGGCCATAATCAACCTGGGCTCCATGCGGGTCTCTCCTCGTGGAGCTGCTGCAGAGCACATGCCTGCCCAACGTGTGCATCGTAAATGCCATCGCTTTAGAAGACCAGACCGCTCCGAGGCCGGAGGCCTTGGCAAGGGACCCTGTGTGTCCTCTGGTGGCCCGAGCCCACTCCCAAACCCCACGCTTACTTAGAGTCGGTCTGGGAGCCTGGAGACAGCCCCAAATCTGCGCCAGAAGACGCATCCCCCGACTTTTTCTTCTGGACGGCCGGCTTCTTCACGCTCGGCTCCCCGTCCACGGTTTCCATAGAAGGCTGCAGGAGAGCAGGCTGTTAGGTAAGCAAAGGCAGGCAGGCCCTGAGGGATGGAAGGCAGGGGTCCCCGCGTCATGGGGACTTCCCTCCCCTCTTCAGCTGTCCTCTGGGTGGAGCTGGGGCTGCCAGGGCAGCAGCAGGCTTGGACCCGAGAGGTGAGAACTACAGCCTGGAGCTTTACCTGAGTCTTGGCCAGGGATGGGGACGGGGACGGGAGGAGCTTGGAGACGTCGCTGGCAGATAAGGAAATGCGCCTCTCCCTGTGAGATCACAGAAATGTGGCTTATATTGACAAAAGCGAGTTAGGAGACATTTTTGGTTGTCATGGCCTGAGGGGGTGCTGCTCTGCACCTCACAGCACACGGACAGCCCTACCCCAGAGAATGAGCCACCCCACATGTCCGCAGTGCTGAGGCTGAGAAAGCTCGCCCTAGCAGAAGGCCTGCATCTTCCTCCAACTCCTCTTTCCTTTGGCCAAGCAGGCCTCTGAGACAGGGGCTGGAGATTCAGAGTCACTCACATTTCCTGAGTGTCAGGCAGTGTCGAGAGCTTCTCCTCCGACCCCTGGGTGAGTGCGACCACTCCCATACTCCCATTCGTTCAGGGACTGAGGCCCAGGAGGACTGGGGAGTGGGGACCTCGACCTGAGGGGCTGCCTCCCCCAGGGCTGGAGGCTTTCCGTGTGAACACAGCTCTTTTCGGCTCAGGGTCCCGGCCAGGTCCCAGTTGGGTGGCCTGCGCAGGTGCCTCATCTTCACTTTTGCCCACACCCCTCCTGCCTTCCTTGGGGCTCCCACACACCGGGGGTCAGCTTTTGGGCATGGAGCTGCGTACTGTTTTTGGGATGCGTGGCGCTGCCCTGGTCCTGCTGCCAGGCCTTTGGCTGAGCACCTCCCGCCCTGCCCATCTACCCAGCCTGGTGCCCATGGTGCTTGGACAAATGAGGGTGTGGGGCTTACTCTGTGGGCGTGAGAGGGGCCCCCACAGCCCGGTGCCTCTCGCTGAGGTCCAGGGACTGGCTCAGCATGGCGCTGGAGCCGGCAGCCAACAGCTTCTTGCCCCGCCACAGCTCCACGGCACTGGCCAGCCGCTCGGAGTCCGAGTCCCGGTACCGCTGGATCTGGGTGGAGCCTCCGGGGCTCTCAGGCTGGTCCTGTGTCCTTAGGCCGCCACCTGGCTTACTCTTGTCCTTGGGGGTCTCAGGGGTGGTGCTGTCCAGGGCCAGGCTGGTTGGCCGTTCCATGTGGCTGAGCCTCGGGCTCCCACCCTGGGGCGCCTTTGCAGTTTCTCCGTGGACCTGGGTGGCTGGCACGGCCTGCAGTGGCTCTTCAGGCTGCTTTTTAGGAGAAGCGTTCTCCATCTCCATCTCTGTGTCTGGAGGCATTTCATCTTCTCTGCTCTCCTTTCTGTTTTCAGGGATGCTCTCCTCTTGCTCTGAGACAGCCCTTCCAGAAGGTTCTCTGAGGGCGTCCTCTTCCTTACAGGACTGGATGTGTCTGTTCTGGAACTTCACATGCTCCAGCCCTCTCTGCCGCCGCGACTCGCGCTTCTCTCGGCTGCTAGGCACTTTCTCAGGAGTCTCAACCGCATTTTTCTGGGGTAGGAGAGGCTTCTCTGGGCTTGGGACCTTCTTCTCAGGGCGCGAGCTCTCCGCGGGGGGCCCGTCGCTTGGACACACCTCGGGCTCCAATGCCGAATGCTCATTCTCCGACGGTTCCTGGCCCTGCTTGGTGCCCAGCTCCTGCCTGGATGCCTGGCCTGGCTCGCCCGCTGAGATCTCTTCCCTTGTGGCTCGCTGGGCTTCCCTCTCCTTCTCCTTGGCCTTCTGCTGCTCCGCGACCATCTGGCGGAAGCTGGTGTGAGGAGGGTAAACGGAGCAGGTTCAGGAACTGACGTGAACACGGCCTCCAGAATCTACCCTGGCCCTGGGGGGCCTCTGGGCTGCCTTCCGGTGGGACTCCTGTGCTGCCCGCAGGCTGGGCTCTGCCTCTACTGAGTGGTGTGACCCTGGCCCTCAGAGATGATTCTAGAAAAGCAGAACCTCCTCAACCAGGAAAGTGGGGTACAGGGGATAGCCCCTTGTTGTCATGGCTACCTTTGTCTTGGGTCAGCCTGGCTGATTCGGGGGGACGTTCGTTAGGTCCATTGTGAGAGGAATCTGTTAAGAACCCCTGAATTCCTTTGGGGTCCCTGGCCCAGAGGACACGTGAGTTCTGTGTGTGAGCGTGGGGAGAGGGGAGCCCACTGGGGACTGATCCCAGCGGCCTGAACCCTCCACCTCTGAATCCAGCTGCTCCACTCACCAGCCTGGAGTGGCTAGGTGCAGTGGGAGGGCCCTGGTGGAGACCAAGTGCAGCCAGTGGCAACATGTGGCTTTGCCAGTAAGTGCCTCCCACTAGCCCTGGAACATCTCTCCGTGGCCCCATGTGGCCAGACGACTGGATTTCCACCAGCCTCCCTCCAGCCACCCTGCATCTAGAATGACATCCTGACAATTCTGCTGGCTGGAAGGTATCTCAGGCAGCTACTGGGTGAGTGAACTTCCTGGTTTCTGGAATGTTCCAGGGGGCCAGGCAGGGGCCCTGCTCTGCTCACCTCTTGCGCTGAAGGTGCCCCCGGCAGAGGCTCTGTAGGCGGATGATGCTCTGTCTCCGGCGCCGGTAAGCCATCCGCTGCTGGTAGCCCCTCCACACGGCCTGGAGGTACACAGCCGCCTGTGTTCTCTCCAGCGCCTGCCGGACGCGGTATGACCGCCAGCAGGCCTGAGGGTGAAGCAGGTGTTCAGGGGCCAGGTGTGCATAATCCCGGCCACCCTCCCCCCAGCCCTGTGGGGCCCGCTTGGGACCTGGATGGTGATGGCCGCCTGCCTCATGTGCAGGAAGTGCCGGCGTTCCAGCACCATCCGGAACCAGCTCTGCAGGAGCAGGATCTTCCGCACAACCTCGCGGTGCAGCGTCTCCTGCAGGGCCTGCCGCTCCGTCTCCTTCAGGAAAACCTGGTGGGTGCAGGCACAAGAAGGGTCAGCACAGCCCCCGGGTTGTGCCTGGGAGGTCTGCACAGTACCCCCCGGGAGTGAGTGAGACCAAGCTGGTATGCTGACTGACCTGACCAAGCGGAGTTTTTTTTTAAGTGTATCAAGACAGAATTCATAGAACATGAAATTCACCATTTAAAGTGAATAATTCAGTGGGTTTTAGCACATTCACAATGTTGTGCAAACCATCACCTCTTCCTAGTTCCAGAACATTCCATCACCCCAAAGAAAGCCCTGTCCCCAGGAGCAGTCACTCCCCCTCCCCCAGCCCCTGGCAACCAGTGATCTGCTTTCTGTCTCTATGGATTTGCCTGTTCTGGATGTTTCATATAGGTGGAATAATACAAGATGTGGCCTTTTGTGTCTGGCTTTTTTCACTCAGCATAAAGTTTTTGAGGTCCGTTATATTATACTGTGTCAGCACTTCACTCCTTTTTATGGCTGAGTAATATTCCATTATATGGACAGACCACATTCTGTTCATCCATTCATCAGCTGATGGACACTTGGGCTGTTTCTACCTTTGGGCTACTGTGAACAGCACTGCTATGCACTTGTGTGTACAAGGGTTAGTTTGCACACCTGTTTTCAATTCTTTTGGGTTGATACCTAGGAGTGGAATTGCTGGGTCACCTGGTAACTCTATGATTAACTTGTTGGGGAACTGTGAGGGGACTTTTCACATCAGGCGAAGCCCTAATGGGGAGCTGCCCTTGGCACTTGTTCGAGAAGGACAGTCGGGTGGCGCCCCAACAAGAAGAAACCAACACACACCCGGAGGTGAGAGGTGATTTCTGAAGGGAAGATGAGTGAAAGAGACCTGCTCCCAGACCGGTCCCTGAACACTGTGGGGTGGTGTGACCGTCCCTAGCCTACCCGTGAGGAAACAGGACAGCCTGGGGACGCCCAAGCCCTGCCCTTAGGTGCGCCCTCTGCCTTCCAGGAAGAATAGCGTGCTGGGCCCCAAGAAGCGTGCTTCCTCAGCAGAGCCCTTATGTTTCGTCGTGCGGCCCTGGAGGCCCCTGTGCACGGCAGAGGGCGGGGCACGGTCTGCAGCCGCCCTGAGGACAGGCATGCGGACCTTGGTCTTCCCGATCTGGTAGCTCCTCCTGTCCACGTCCATCCTCTCCAGCAGGGCGCAGATGACCTCCCTGCATGGCTGGGCGTTCCTGGGCAGCAGCACCTGGAACTGCTCGATAAAATCCTGGGTGATTCGGGCCGAGAAAGGAGAGCAGCAGTGAGCGTTTCTACCACCCACAAGGAGACGGGGCTCTAGCAATTCCCGAGTCAAGCCGAGTTTCCAAAGCCGAAACTTGGCTCGACGTGAACGGTATCGACAAATCTAAAATCTTGGACTTTCTGCAACAGCCTGAAGCTTAAGAGAGACCCTGGCAGACACAGAGGGCCAGGTCTCGAGTCGGCGGCAGTGGCTGTCGAGCGCCTGTGGGTGCTGGCGCTGTCAGGGCGGCCAGGAGACAGGGCTACCCTCAGGGGCTCACGGCCTACAGCTCAATGGAGGGCTGGGTCACAGTGGAGGCACGTGCCTCGTCAGTAAACAATTATTTCAAATTTTAAGAGCCAAGGATTAGTCAAACACATCAGCATTTTCTCCTTTTTCTGTAATTTTGCCTTTCCTATTTAATAAAGGGTCAGAAAGCCCTTCTTTTCAGTCTGTGGACAAAGGGAGGCACGCCCAGATGAAGCCAAGTCCCCAGGCCACATGGATAAAGCTTGAATGGGGACTAGGTGCCACCTCTGGCTTCAGGCCCAGTGCTCACTCAGGCAGCACATGGGTGGTGCCAGCTCATGGCATGAGCCAGGAGTCCTCAACCCAGGCGAGGCAGACCCCTGAGGAGGTTCGGCCATGTCTGGAGACATTTTGGTTGTCACCACTCAGGGGTGGAGCGTGCTACTGGCATTGAGTGGGTGGAGGCCAGGGATGCTGCTCAACACCCCCCCCCAGTGCCCAGGATGGCCCTCCACAGAGGGTGACCCACCCCAAGCGTCAGTGGTACTGTAGTTGAGAAACTGCTCTAGCAATTTGGTCTTCACTGATTTGGCCTTCACCTCCCTGGGCCTTAGTTTCCATTTGGGGGAAAAAGAAACCAGGCCCTCTTGCTGCTGGTTGCCAGAATAAAAGAGCTGAATATAAGTGTCTATCACTTTATTAAGATGCTCAACAGAGGGTAGAGCTGTGGGGACCTGCTTGTGTAACTCCCTCTTCCTGACCTGGCTTAACACCTCTGTATCCTTCAAGGCTTGGCTGGGCCCAGCCACCTCTCCGAGGAAACTTGCCCCCCACAAGAGAGAATGATCCGGCAAATGCCAACAGGGCCTGGGGTGGGTGGGTGGGCGGGGAACCCTCGGGTAAGGTAACCTGCTGGATTTGTGTCGCAGAGAAGGGCTCTGAGAGAGGGGCAGCCACATGTGTGCACGCAGGCGCCTGCAGTACCTGAAACGTGTACTTGGCACTGTAGCCGGACCTCCGGATGCGCACGGTCTCCAGCATGCCCGTGTAGCGCAGCTGTTGCAGCACCAGCTCGTCGTCAAAGCACAGCTCTTTCTGAAACGGGATGTGAGTGATCAGGGCAGGCGCCCCGGCCAGACGGCGACCAGGGACAGGGAGCTGTGGGACGAGGTGCCAATTCCCACTGCACTGCCACACCGAGGGATTCCAGACACAGACACCACCAAGGTGTGGCTGGCCTGGGAATGTCCCCAGCACAGCAGCCGTGGGCACCTGCGGATCTGTCTGTCGTTCCTTGCTCCAGACAGTCTTTTTGGAATAAAGAGAAATAATGAGATGAGCCGCTCAGCAGCAGTGCTCAGGGAATTCATCTCTTCTGGAAAACCTGGCATCTGATCTGCTCTGTTTCCTGGTGCCTGGGAGACAGATGCCCCTCCTCACTGCCTAATTTAAGATAATTTGCTGCAAAGAGTTATTTCCTAAAGGCCCCAACCCGAACCTGTGCTGAGCTCACGCTCTGTGCCAGGCACCTGGGCAAGCGCAGGATTCGGCAGAGAGAGGACACGGCCTGGGGCAGGAGGCAGATGCATGCGAGCACAGGGCGGACGCTGCCCGGGCCTCTGTGGGAGGCGTCCTGGGAGAGGGGACGTTGGGCTGAGTGCTGAGGGCTGGGGAGGGAATGGGCAGAGTGAGGAGGGCGGAGAGCAGCTGGTGAAGGCCCAGAGGAGGAGGAGGAAGCCGAAGGGCTGACATGGATGCAGGGAGATGCTCACTGCTGGGGGGGCTGGAAACGAGGCTGCCTCAGTGGGCTTCAAGCCGGGAGCTCAGGGACCTGGCCTCCACACTGGTGGATGTTAAGTGGATGGAGGGGAGGGAAAGGCATGAAGGGAGGGTTGTCATGACTGGGCGAGGGGTGCTTCTGGCATCTGGTGGGCTCTTGGAGACCAGGATGCTGCTCAACACCCCACAGTGCATAGGACAGCCCCCCACGGCAAAAAACCATCTACTGGCATGCACCCTGCCCAGAGCACGTGTTGATGGGTGTTGATGGAGCATTTCCCAAGTTGCCCAAAACTGAAGTAAGAATCCCAACAGAACTCAGAACCTCTGAGACACCGACGGGGGACCAGGAACGGGAGAGATGGCGCGACTCTGGGTCCTTGCCTGGGAGGATGGAAGCTGCAGCGCCAGCAGGGAGAGGCCAGGCTCTAGACGCTAGTGGAGCCTCCCAGGAGCAGGGGGGAGCCAGGGGAATGGGAAGAGCAGAGACTAGGGGACAGGTGGGTGAACAGAGTCGCCAGGAGGCTCCCGCCCAGGTGTCTCATCACCCCCAGGAGGGAGCCCAGACCCTGAGCAGCCCCTGGGCAAAGTCCCTGAGGGGACGGAATGGCCACTGGACCCCTGGGGCGAAGGAAGCCCAGCGGTGAGGGCCCCACTAGTGCTCCAAGAGTCTTTTCCAGAAACTTCCAGATGGGCAGCGGGCTCTGTGTCCCTGCTGTGTCACCTCTGCCCCTCTCTTCCGGTACATTCTCTGCACCGGCCACTTTGGGATGTATCTGAGAAGCACCTCTGACCCCCCCCTCTTTGAGCAAACCTTCTCTGGGCCTCTCCACGTTCCAGACGATGTCCCTGCTCTTAGCTGGCCACTGGGCCACCTCTGCTGCTTCCTGCTGACCCCCTCCACCCCTGGCCAGCTATGGCATGCCGTTCAGGGTTCCTGGAACCCGTGTGAACACTCGGTTCTTTGAGGCCTTTCCTGGACCACCCTGAGGCCAAGGCATGCAGGAACACCCCCAGCTGAGCCACCAGACCACGGTCTTCACCTCGCAGAGACGCGGGAGCCCTCACCTTCTCAGCATTGGAGCGGATGCAGCGGATGAAGAAGGGCTCCGCCTTCCCCAGCGCCTCCAGGAGCTTGTTGAGGGACGTCTGGGGAAAGAGGGGGAGGGTGCTGAGCTGGGACCCCCAGGGGCCCGTTGCTCAGGGGGAGGGACCCAGGTCATCTGCTGCTGTCAGCGAGGGGCATCTGTGCGGGACACAGGAGGCTGCAGCTGCATGTTCTGACCGAAGGGTGCACTACCCCTGGGAGCCCCCGAGGGAGCTGTGGGTTCCCATGGCTAAGAGCCACCTTCTTCCCAGGGCCACCCAGCTCTTGTCTTTGTCTCAGGTGGAAGGCAGGAGGGGGTGGGACTAAATGAACTCTTTCTGGGGATTTAAAACGTGTCAGCCTCAGAAGGAACCACGGATACAGGGATTTTGGTCTCTGGCCTGCTGTTTCCATAAAACATTTGTGGGAGCTCCCACTTTAGGCAATAACAAAAAACCACTGAGGTGTGAACAGAAGACTCAGATCGAGGAAAGAGGGAAGGAACAAACAAAGCTAATGGTGAGGGTCAGCACCCACTGGACCCCCTAAAAAAAAGGTATTCCTGAGCTTCCTGGCAGCCAGAGAAAAAAGGGAAACATGATCTAAGGACACAGCTTAGCAGTCACATTAACTAACACGTTAACCCGTGACCCTTTTAACTCAGTGGTTCTAAACCATGGTTCTGGCCCCTCTAGGGGCATTTGACAATGTCTGGAGACATTTTTGGTTGTCATGACTGGAGAATGCTACTGGCATCTGGTGGGTGGAGGCCAGGGATGCTGTTCAGTGTCCCAAAATGCACAGGACGGCCCCATCCCAGAGAATGATCCAGCCCCAGTGTCAAGTAGTGTCAAGGTTGGGAACTCCTAAGATAATGACGAGCCGCCTGTGTTGGGTTTGTTTTGGCCAAGCCACGCGAGCCCCAGGCTGAGTGCAGCACTGCCCCTGCTGCCCCGGGCTGCCTACCTGGAACTGGGCACTGATGCTTGGTGGCTTCTTCTTCTTGTGCAGGTGCAGCAGGGACTTCGTGGTGCGGTCGTGCAGGGTCATGCTGATGATGAGCTTCAGGGACTTGGAGTCCAGCAGGTTCTAGGACAGACACACAGGGTCTGGCCTGCCCTCCCCGGCCCCAACAGGCACTGGAAGCACTGCAGATGTCCCCAGAGGCAGAACTACGCCCCCTCACAAGTGCCAGGTGCGCCTGGTGGGCAGCAGGGTGACCCTGGGTCTGAGCCAGGCTCTAGGAGGACTAATTACAGCCTCTTCTGCCTGGAAGCCGAGAGCTATGGTGCACCGCCTTCCTCTGCACAGCTCAGGGGGCGCCAAGCCCTGCGTGCTTCTGTGCGAGTTCACCCAGGGTGTCCTCCTGCACGTGCCAACCCTCCCTGTCGGCTGGTGAGAGGGACCAGCACTGTCCTATCTGCTGACCACACCAAGAGGCTGCTCTTATCCCTCTGCAAACCTCACACTCCGTCCGCACACTGTGCGTGAAGACTAGATAGGGCGCCTGGCCAGACTCCACCCCAGGCCAGTGGTGGGGTCTTGCCTGCCAGGGACACCCAGCTGCCCCTTCCTGGTAGGACCGCCCTGGCTGAAGGGCATCCTTCCCCTTGATGGCCAGGAGGTGCTGCATCCCATCCTGCCCCGTGGAGGTGGCCCACAGCTAACGACTCTGATGTGGGGGTCTGACAGGAGGGTCTCTTTGCCTCTGGGCAGGATGACCTCTGCAGAGCGGTTCATGATCCCGGGCTCCCTGTGGGATTAGGTGGCGCCCACCTCCTCACTCGGTCCTCCCTGCCCAGCCTGCTTCCCCACCCGCTCTCCTCCTCCTGGGAGGCCCCCCCAAACCACCTGTGCACATCCTCCATCTCAGGCCCTGCTTCTAGGAAACCGAAACAAAGACAGCTCCAAATCATTGCAACAGAAGACACTGTTTTTTGGAGGGGAAGGAGGAGAAGAGGAAAGAACTGAAGAAGCCAGAGAAGTTAAAAGCGCTCCCCCCGCCCCCCACCCGTTTTCTGGAAAATGCCTTGAGCTAGGCGCTCTCAAGACAGGCAAAGCAAGGTGGTGTTAGATGGTATTGTGTGCGTTTACCTTTGGGATGATCTGTTTTTGTTTGATACCTTTACTTTTCCTGTCAAAATATTAAAAATGGTTTTGTGAGCAGAAGGCACAGCGTCTGGACCTGGGTTAGTTCAGCAAGCCACGCCTGGCGGGTTAGATGGAGCGAGAGCGGAGGACGCGGAAAGTCCAGAAGCACAAGTGCAACGAGCCGCCGCCTCTCCCAGGACTGTCTGCGCACACCGGCTTCAGTGAGGTGACAGGAGCATCTGGTCAGGGAACCCTGGGGGTCTGGAGTGCAGGAGAGGCTGGGCTGGTAACCTACTGTAGGGCAGAATGTGCACCTGCGAGGGCCAGCCACGGGGTGGCTGACGGATCCCACGAAATGACAGGGGGATGCCCTGCGTGGAGCTTCCAGGGACTCTGCGTGGTTCCGATGCCAACTAGGTGTCCCCGCTCTATTCTGCTACACGTTGGCAAACACCAAGCAGGCCCAAGGAGCCCCTTCCGGACCCTGCAGCGGGCAGGCAGGGGCTGCCCTGCCCAGAACTGAAATGAGGCCTGGGTCGAGCGCCTTGTGGATTTGCAAGGGAGGGAAAGTTCCAGACGAAAGCAGATCTTTTGGCTGAGGGAGGGGGGTGGCCCCCACATTCTCAGACTCTTTATGGAGTC
Organism: Diceros bicornis minor; assembly: GCF_020826845.1. Lineage (NCBI taxonomy): Eukaryota > Metazoa > Chordata > Mammalia > Perissodactyla > Rhinocerotidae > Diceros > Diceros bicornis. The sequence goes on along the minus strand of NC_080759.1, from coordinate 5,197,409 downwards.
TTGCAGACAAGAGAAAATTTTTAAAAAATTGCAGCTTGGCTTGTTTTTAGGACCAGCTGAGGAAAGGGTGCCCCACAGATCTGCAAGTGTGTCAGGTTTCAGCTTAATCCCCGTGGGGTGGAATAAGGCACAACAGAAAGAAATTTCAAGACTGGCCCCCTTGTGGGCACGAGTTTTGCCCTCGGCCAGCTGAGCTGCGAGGCGGCCGCCAACGGTGCTGTGGGTGTGAAGCTCCCCACCCCTGCACTCAGGCCACACGGCAAGTTAGCGGGAGGGAGCCCGGTCCAAACCCAGTCTGTGTGGCTTCTGGGCCCTTCCTACCACATCACGCCGCCGTCCACGGAAACCAGGGTCACGACTTGCGTGGAGGTGTGCGAAACCGCCCGCCCACCTGCCGCCGGTTCCTTCCTAAGCTCGCAGCGGCCAAGAGGTGGGGGAAGCAAGCCTCGCTCTGCACGCCTGGGGCAGGAGAGCAGATGCTCTGCGGGAGGCGCGTCCCTGCGAAGCGGCGCGGGGCACTGGGAGCTGGCGAGGGCAGGGCCGTGGCGCGGGGCCGGGGTGGGAGTATTACGAGGGCCACTCAGCGATGGCCGGTGCGAGACGGGAACCCCAGGACAGCGCAGCGCCTGTAGCGGCCGACACGGCGTTACGGGGAGCCCGTGTGGCGGGGCCCGGGAGCGCGGAGGGCGTCGTTGCACTTGTGGGGGCGCCTGCAGCCTCGGGGAACTCACAGGATGAAGGTGCGGGGTTTCTGGAGCCGACTGAGGGACTGGAGAAGCCTACGGGGGTCCTCACCCTGCCAGGGCAATCCTTTGATGGTCTTGATGATTTGGTCATGCAAATCGCTGAGGGGTGGTGGGGGGAACGCAGTGAGAGAGAAGACCGAGTTAGAGCAGCGGGCCCACCACCTTGGGGTCCCCAGCACGGTCGGGTCCGTCCCCAGGCCACTGGAGCCGAAACATGCAGCGGGGGGAGCCTGCACGTCGCTGCCTCTCCCTTCTGCACTAAGGGGGTTTGGCCAAGAGTGGCCGCCCACCCCAAGGAGGACCCCCTCCTCTGGGGCGCGGGGGTCACTTCAGGCCAAATGGATTTTGCAACATGGTATCTCGGATCACTGAGAAAGGTCTCATGTTGAAGAGCCTTGCAGCATCTGTAAAGGCATCAAGGGGCTACTGAAAAGAGAAGACCAGAGGGTCTCTGTGGGAAGCAGCAGGTTAGTTTCTCTTGATGATTCTATGGCCACATGTCAACCTCCTTGTCGGCTTCAAGAAAGGCCTTGGGAGGAATGAACTGGAATTCACACAGTGGTTCTCAACCCCGGCGAGGCTGCCCCCCAGGGGACGTCTGGCGATGTCTGGAGACATTTTTGCTTGTCACAGCTGAGGGGTGGGTGCTCCTGGCATCTGGCGGGTGGAGGCCAGGATGCCGCGCAGCCCCTACAGCGCGCGGGACGGCCCCCTCGAGAGTGACCGGCAGAGCCAGCAGGGAGAAACTCCAGTTACAGGAGGCCTTCACCCCATAGGATTCAATCTTATTAGCGTTGTTTTGTTCAACTGCTGTGGGTTCAGGCCTGAGTGTATGTTCGAGGCCCAAACTTGGACACCAGTGCACGAGAATGAGAATGGCTTAGAGACAAAAATCAAAACCTCTGAAAATGGATACCCATGAAGCATGGCCAGATGACAAACGTCTTTGACAGGACTTCTGGAAATGAGGTAGCAATGACTGTAGGATGAGTTGGGAGGTTCTGATTTTTTAAAAATTCCTCATTGCAGTTATTCCAAATACATGTTTAAGCTCTGGGCAGTTGGCCTGGAAAGACCCCGATCGGCAGCCCCTTGTCTGTGTTCCATGCACTATGCCCAGGGCCAGGACGGCCACACTTACCTCTGCTCCCTCACCCTCCAGGGAGGCACAGAGCAAAAACAACAGAGGGCCACATGTCACCTCCACACCCTGAGTGGTCAGTGCAGTGGCCAGAGCCCTGCCCGAGGCTCACAGCTTTGGCCCACACCCCCTGACCCAGCCAAAGGCTCGATGGGCCCTCTCTCCTGGCCCTGGACACCGCGCTGAGCACCTCGGGGAAACGGCTCTCTCCGTGTGCCTCCCTGGTCTCGGGTTCGAAGGCCTCGCTTCTACTTACTTCTTGCTTTCATAGAAAGCAATGATGTCCTCAAAAGCGCTAACATCGAACTCCTCAGAGCCGTCAAATGAGAAATCTAGCATTGAACAGCTGAAAGGGAGAATCTGTATAAACCACACGCACTCCCAGAGTGAGACCCACAGCCTGGGGGCCAGGCCCTGGGGAGACTCACATCATTTCAGCAACTGCGGCTCAGGGGCCACTTTTAGTCTTAGCGGAAAAAAAACCCCACAAGCAAATAGGGGGACGCATTTTTTTCTCTTGCTCCTTTTGGGGTGAAAAAGCTGACTTAAAAATGCACCTTGTTAAAGCAGAAAAAGAACACCCTGTGCTTTCAGACAGATGACATATGGTCACTTACCCAGGTGCTAGCTTTACCTCCACACACACACTTGTATGAAGCTCTTGAAGTTTTCATTACAAAGGACTCAAAAATAAAATGACTTTTTCATGTTTGAAAATTTAGTGACTTGCTCCTTGGGAATTTGTGAGTCTTGAGAAAGAAGTTGGGGACTTGGCTGCCCCAGGGCCTTTGCACATGCTGCCCCTGCTGCTGGCACACCCTGCCTGCCTTGTCTGGCTCAACCAGTCCCTTCTCAATGCAGCCTGCCTGCTCTCTCAGGCTGCCAGAAGCGTCCCTCCTCTGGCTTTGTCACGGCCTTGCATGTCTGTCCAGCGTGGCCTTTTTCACCCCACCTTCCTGGGAGCACATGCCTGCTCGCTTTCAGACTCAATACAAACTGGGGTATGTGGAGGGCCCTCGGCTGTTCCTAGGTGGCCAGGAAACACCCCACGCCCTCTCACGTGCAGCGAGGCATCCACGTGTCTGACTGCAAGGGAAGTAACTCAGCAGATCTGCCTTGGGACACCCCGGCCAGGCTGCGGAGGAAGCGCTCTTAAATCAAGCCCATCACTGCATGGCCAGCAGCCCCTCAGCCCCACCCGCCAATAGCCACGACTGGCCGTGAACAGGATCCTTTGTAAACTGAGCTGCCCACATCCCTTACAGCAGAGGACGCCCCGAGGCCTGCCCTTCTGTGAGCAGAAAAGTGGCCAGATGCCATTCGCCTCTGGTCTTCCTGGTTCAGGCAGCTGCTGGCCTCCTGATTCGGGTCAGCCTTGACCTGGGTTCAGGGTGTAGGGTCTCTGGCACTGTTTTGAAAAATGCTGCTGTCTACTGGCTTGGGCTGGGACAAAGCAAGCTCTCGCTCACCGGTACAGTTTTTCCGACGGGGTGCCGGCTCCTCTCTGCAGCTCTCCTGGGTGACTGTGGGCGCCAGGGCTGCCTGTACCTGCCAAGGACACAGAGCAGAGGGAGTGGGGAGCCGGAGCCCGACGGCCCTCGTCTTCTCCATGGAGGCTGCCATCCTGACTTGAACCTATCTTAAAGAAGCAGCCTGATACTCAAACTGGGGCAGAGCAGGGGTCTGTGAAGCGTCTGAACCCACAAAACAGCACCATTTATTCCTACTTCTGGTAAGGCTTTATCCTTTTGGTTCTTTTAGCTGACGCCCATGGTAAAAAGGAACCCTGTGGCTGCTATCTGGAGCCACACCACCCTTGGGGAGCCGCTCAGCTGTTCTGAGCCTCAGTTGTCCTCACAGAGAAACGGAGACACGCCTGCCTGCCTGTGAGGATGACAAGGTTAAGCTATATACTTCGTGATGGCGCTTCTGTTTGGGATGATGACAGAGTCCTGGAACTAGATAGAAGTGATGGTTGCATAACATTGTGAATGTACTACATGCCAATGAGTTGTGCACTTTAAAATGGACTCTGAGTGTCCCCTTCTCGACAGTGACAGGCCCCTCCTACCTGCAGCCTTCTCAGCCCTCTCAGCCCGCAGGCGCCCGGCCTCCCGGAGCACAGCCATGGCCCGGATGGCGGCCCGGAGCACGGCCCAGCGGAACACGGCCACAGGGTCCATGCCGATGAGCTCGCGCACGTAGGAGCTGTCACTGCCCCGGAGAAGGGCCACGATGTCTGGCCGCATGTAGTCCATGTTCTTCTCCCGGAAGTCCTGGCGAGGGATAGAGGCGGGGTCACTTGCTGGTGCCGCTGTGGCCCTGGAGGCCAGCACGGGAAGGGCTAGCGGCAGAGGGGCGGGCCATGCCAACAACAGAGAGCGCCCCCCCCCCCCCATGGAGTCGGGGATTCGGGGTGGGTCCCAGCTCCCTGGAAGCTCACCCAGCACAACTGATAAAGGAGATGAGCGAGCCAGCGCCGGAGGGAAGGGGCCTCCAGGGCACCCACGTGGTCCCCTTCTTGCCTCCCAGGCAGAGCTCAACTTGAGTGACAATGGACACACAGACAGACGTGTACCTTGATCTGATATTTCACTTTCCCTGCGAAGTGCTGAATGATGAAGGCTGGCTCCATGACGGGGGTGCCCAGGAAGTACCTGTTGTCCTCGTGCTGCTGTTTGAACTTGGCCAGCAGGGTCTGGCTTGTGGCGTGGGGAAAGCTGGGAAGAGGATTCAAAACCTTTAGTTGCAGGAGCAGAGGCTGCTACCCACCCTGCACGTCAGGTCGCAGGCCCTCCGCCGACAGGCAAGCCGGGTGGCTGCTCGGGCTGCTCTGAGCTGTGAAGCGGAACACACGGCCCTCGGGCCAGGAGGGAACCTGCCCTCTGTTACGAAGAGGCCCGGGGCGAAGTGAGGCCCTCAGCTGCGGAGTGGACTCAGAGTGGGGCAGTGTGGCGCAATGCCAGGGCCCTGGTGCCCACGTGAACATTTGGCTCAGGTGAGACGGGGACCTGGGCCCACCATGGGCAGCTCCTGGGAATAATGCCAGCACCCACTGGGTGACTTCTGGTCTCGGATCTGTCTGTACATGGATGCCGTGGCTCAGAGGGAGTCTTGTCCATGCTCTCATTAGAGGGAGGGGCCGAGAGACAGGGGCAGAATAAGGGACCCATTGTACCTGGCTAGCTCTGCCTCCCAAGAAGGAAATGCCGCAGTCAGCTTTGGCCCGCCGCCCCCCCCCCCACCCCCCGTGCCCAGCCTCATGGCCAACACAGGCAGCGCACAGTGCGCCCACATCGCTAACGCCAGGCTCCCCGGCTTAACGGGGGCGGGGGGAGAGTCCGCAGCTACAAAGCACATCATTTCCAGGGCCGGGGAAATGATGCGGACAGTGAGGGACCTGCTCACCCAGTTGTAGGGACAAAAAACACTTTAATGCGTTATTTTAGAAAATTCAAATCTATGCAAAAAAAAAAAAAATCCATGATGGACAAAAATAGCAAATTTTAAACAAAGACAGATCTGCCCTGGCTCAGCCTGGCCCTGCCTCACATTCCTCCCCCAGATCCAGCTCTGGGAGCTTCCTGGGAGTAACGACTCAGCCTTCCTCACACCCCGCCCCTTCTCTTATCTGAACATCCTTTCCCGGACACTGGCTGTGAGTGATCGTGTCTGTCCCCATCCCAGAAGGGAACTTGGCCTCAGGCAGGAGGTGAGCCTGATCCACCCCAGCCCACAGGGACTTCAGCAGCCAACAAGGGGCCGATAAAGATGTGTCTCCGTTCTGATCCCCGGAACCAGTGACTGTGACCTTATTTGGAAACAGGGTCTTTACAGATGTAATTAGTTAAGATGAGGTCACTGGGGCGGGCACTAATCCAACAGGACTGGAGTCTGTATAAGAAGAGGATACAGTGATGCGATCACAGAGGCAGAGATTAGAGTGATGCGGCCACAAGCCGAGGAACACCTGGGGCCCCCAGAAGCTGGAAGAGGCCAGGAAGGACCCTCCCCTAGAGCCTTTGGAGGGAGCGAGGCCCTGCCACTCCTTGGTTTCAGCCCACTGGTACCAACTTTGCACTTGTGACCTCCAGAACTGTGAGAGAGAACATGTCTGTTGTTGGAAGCTGCCTGTTTCGTGATTTATTACAGCAGCCATAGGGATCTAATTTAGTCAGTGGATTTCAGTGACCACAGTGGGGCAACCAAGCATGGGGCACCGCACAAGAGCCCTCCTGCTGGCACCGTGTCCTGGGGACGAGGGGCGCCAGGCTGCGCAGTGAGACTAGCCTCTGGGCCCCCAATTCCACACACTGCCCTTTGCAAAAATGCACCAACCCCATGCCCAGCTTCTAGACTCAGGTCCCGTGATCTTTCCTGAGAACTCTGGGCATGTGTGTTTCAGAGTTCACAGTTATCACAGATGTTAATATTTCTGTGGTGAATGGTACATGCGTTTCGCAAATGTGAGGTCAGGAATTGTGGCCAAATGAGTCTGAGAAACTCAGAAGTTCTCAGGATGGTTTGGATTTGGGGGTAAGGCCCTGGGGGCTGTGGAACAAGACCGAGTGCCCAAGTTTGTAGACGCACTGGGCTGTGGATACTCACTTGCTCTCTTCGTCCAGCAGATAGAAGAGGCCAGTGGGCTTCTTACTGATGAGGTGGATGCAGCCGACATTGTCCGAGTAGTCAATGTTGTGCCACGAGATCCCTTCACTCTGGTACTCTTCCTGCAGGGTTCGGGGGTTTCCAATAATTTCACTATGTCACGGCTATGTTAATGTTCACACAGCACAGGTTGTAATAAACATATTTGTGTATGCATGTATACATTTATATATAAATGTGTAAATAACATACAATACATATTAACACATCAACAGAAATACAATAATACATGAAATTATTAGATAAATTAACAACAACAGGAAAGAGGAATGCACATCTTCAAACATCTACCACACAAGGTGCATAAACCACACTTAAATTACCCAGGGGTCAGCAAACTTTCTCTGTAAAGGCCTAGATTGGTAAATATGTTAGGCTTTACGAGCCAGATGGTGTCTGTGACAATTTTCAGCTCTGCCATTGTATCCTGAGAGCAGCCACAGACGATATGTAAATGGCCCTGTGCCAATAAAGCTTTATTTATACAAACAGGTTATGGGGCCGGATTTGACCCATGGGCTGCCATTTGCCAGTCCCTGTTCTGGACCAATAGTCATATAATGTGAGTAATCTATATAACTTCAGATTTTCTAACAGTCACGTATAAAAACGTAAAAACAAATGGATGAAGTTAACTTTCTTCGAAATCCGCTGTGTATTCTGCTCTTTCAGCACAACTCAATTTGGATCAACCAACAGCCAGAGGGCGTCATAGTAAAATCAACTGAATATTTATATAAACTCATCGGTTTTTACTCTCATCAGAATCATCAACATGCAGGACAACACGTAGGTAAAGATGGCTGAGGAGTAGTGAAAATACACATGCAACAGATTATCATTATCGCTGACCAAAGCAAAGCCCTACAAGGTAACTCTATGTCTTTCCCATTGAAAGGACTTTCACATTTGAGCAGAGAGAAGGTGCCAAATTGACCTGTGCCTGAAAACATCCATCCTCGGCCGGGCGGGATTTTCCCAGACTTTCCCTTTTGCAGAGAAAAATTCTGCGGCAGATCACCAACAAACAGGAAGCCAAGGGCAATCCTGGCTCTAGCTCATTCCGCCCCCTTGGGCTGGACGGGCAGCAGGATGGTGCTGCCGTACCTGCTCTAGCGTGAAAATGTGCTGGTTGAAGTAGTACTGCAGCTGCTCGTTGGCATAGTTGATGCAGAACTGCTCAAAACTGTTCCTCTCGAAGTCTTCAAAGCCGAAGATGTCGAGGACCCCGATAGACAAGCACTGGGGAGACAGAGAAAGCGGTGATTACTGGTGCGTCCTCCCACGGGAGTGACCTGTTGGGTCATGAAGGCCTGTTGTCGCTGCCTGGACCCTGCAGTATTTGAGCACAGAGCCCTGTGTTTTCATTTTGTGCTGGGACCCGAGAATTGCAAACCCTCTTGTTCCCTGGGCCTGCCCCTGGGGGGAATTTGCCCCTCGCCCAGCACTGACTGCAGCCACCTTGCTCCTGATATCACAGGCCATCTGCTTAAGTGTACGGCCCCGAGGGCACAGGGTCCGCAGGCCCAGCTTGGTGGGGCGGCGGGGTGGGGGTGGGTCACTCACCAAGACGGACTCTTCCACGTCCCTCTTATTGAGCAGGGCGTGGTTGATCCGCAGCACAATCCAGTCGAACAGGGCACTGTACAGTGACTTGGCCATGGAGTCGCGGGCGGTGATGGCCTGTGGGCACAGCGGGCATCACATTTGGCAAGGCAGGCCCCATGCTGCATCACCCCGATGTCTGCACACATGGGGATCAACTCATCTTCACACCCCTGCTCACTCTGCACGCCATCCTGTCACCTTGGACACCCTTGCACACCAAAGCACAAAGCATGAAGCCTGGACCCAGTGGCTTGTGGTTCAGTCAAGTCTTGCTCGCTCGCTTGCTTCTCAGAGCAACATGGGGACTGCTGAGGGTGGAAGGCAGGCTCCGGCAGGGCACCGGGCCTGCCCCTGTGGGAGAACCAGCCAGGACGCTGAGCTGGATTCAAAGTCAGGCCCCTTGCAGTTCTGGGAGGAACATGGGGCTGCCATTGTGTGAGCAAAAGCAGCAATGGCTTTAAAAAAATTTTTTAACAGCGTATTGAAGTCTAGTTTACATATATGAAATTCCTTCGTTTTCCTGAGATCTAAGTTGTGACGGATGTACTTGGCGGCAATTAACATCTAGAACACATCCCTCTGGTTTTGCCTTTCCCAGAAAGTTGTGGAAATGGAGCTGCGCGGGACGCAGCCCCGCACCTGGCGTCCTTCACTCAGCAGGGCCCCTCTGGGGGCAGCTGTGCTGCTGGGGCCTCAGACGTCCTGCAGCAACTTTCCTATACCATAGCACCTCGTGCCTCTGCCCGTGGGGCTCAGACTGTCCACGGTGCATGCTTAAGATGCCCAAGCAGCTTCCACCATCAGCTAAAAATCCCCCCAATGGCTAGGTACTTTCCTGCTGCTATCTAAGCTGCAAGCTGCAAGTCACATTGCTCTTGAGACGTAGAAACGCAAGAGAAACACACCACAAAGAAAACATCCAGGCTGGGGCAGAGGCCAGAGAGAGGCATCTTATCAAGCTTTAGGGACCCACATAAGGATTGTAAAGGTCATGTTCCAGTCCTGGGGTTGGCAAACTTTTTCTGGAAAGGGCCAGAGAGTCAATATTCTCAGCTTTGCAGGCCAGACAGTCTCTGTTGCAACTACTCAGCTCTGCCACTGTAGCAGGAAAGCAACACAGAAACAAATAGGCGTGGCTGTCTGCCAATAAAACTTTATTTACAAAAGCAAGTGGTGGGCCAGATTTGGCCTTTGGGCCGCAGGTAGCCATCCTCTGCCGGTGAGAACTAGCATGCCTACTGAGCAGCTGGAAACACTGAGATGAACACACATTGCTCAAGTTCTGGCCCTTGGGCCGCAGTTTGTGTATAAGCTGGTTTGTGCCGTGCCTGAGCTCACATGAAAACCAGAGGCACTGCCAGGGCTCCCCTCTGCCACTTTAGGGACAGGAAAAAGACCACCTAGGTCAGCTGTTTCTGAAGGACCCCCTGCACTCATATTTTGGGGCCTGGCGTCCCGCAAGAGCCCAGGGCAGCGCTCACCTCGCTGAGACTGTAGGGCAGGATGAGTTTGTCGTTGGCGGTCACCGTTTTTCTTTTGGTCAGAACCTCCACCAAGATTTCTCGCTTCACCTGTTTCAAGGTCAAGGAGGGAGAGAAGGGGTAGGGGATGGAGACCTTGTCAGGTGGGTCCTCAGGTCACTGAGGCCAGGCCCGAAGCCTTTGAGGGCAAAGGACTCCCAGGAGCTATGCCGGGAAGTGGGCTCAAAGCCCACTTCAGGGGCTGCTGACCTGTGCCGTGCTACGCTTGGCGGGTTAAAGAATGATCACACCCACAGGCTCACCCACGACCACGGTCAATGGCCCTGGGAGTGTGGCTGCAGAGGCCTGGGTGTCACTGCAGGCCACAGACCCACGCGCTGTCTGGCAACCTGCATTTATGGCTGCTGGAGCGGGTTCCTGGCTTCTGTGCGGGGTCTGGGTGAGGGGCTCGTCCGCCGCCGACCACCGAGCCCCCTCCACAAGCCAGCGGCAGTCAGGAGCAGGGGCAGGAGAAGCTGGCTGATTTCCTGGCAGGCGTGCAAACTCATCCCCGTGAACACAAGAGAAGAGGGGCTCCCACCCGCAGGCACCCCTTCTTCAAGCAGAGCCACAGACGGAATACAGCTTAGAGAACAGACAGACAAGCACAGGACTCCTCAGCCTCGGCACCACTGACATGGGGCCTGGATCATTCTTCGCTGTGGGAGGCAGTCCTGTGCACTGTGGGGTGCTAAGCAGCATCCCTGGCCTCCACCCACTAGCTGCCAGTAGCACCCCCCAGGTTGTGACAACCAAAAATGCCTCCTGACAGTGCCCGGTGCCTCGGGGTTTGAGAACCAGTGGACAAGGGGATCGCAGGTCCAATGAGAAAACGACCTCACTGATCAAATTATGGTTTTAAAGAGACTTTTGTGTGAGGGGCTGAGGTGGGAGGAGCTGCCCAGGAGGGAGTCCTTCAGAAATGAGGAAGGGACACTGCAGAGACGCAGGAGGAAGCAGGCAGGCAGGCTTCCGTTTACAGACGCTCGGCCCATGCAGGACATTCTAGGTCCTTGGCCGCCGCAGGCGTGAGGGCAGGGAGCACTACCTTCAGGAGCTGCGACAGCGTGTCCAGCACCTCGGGGGGCCCGACCTCCAGGCCTTCGTCTCGGCCCGTGGCTCTCTTCTTGTAAGTGACATTGCCCAGGTACAGGATGGCTGATAGGACCGAAAAAATTCTGGGAGAGAATAAAAGCCGAGGTTGGGCAGTTTCCACAATCCTAAGATGACAGAAGCTTCCAGGGAACTGAGCGGAATTCATAAAACCAGCAAATTCTAGTCAGAACACATGAAGTTTAAAAACCTTTGCTTTCTCCTGGGGACTGTCTCTGGAATGTGGCTCTATAGACAGACATCTCAACAAGTCTTCTTTTAAGATGCAGAGGGCGTAAAATTTGTTTTTTTTTTTTTTTTGAGGAAGATTGGCCCTGAGCTAACCTCTGTTGCCAATCTTCCTCTTTGTCTTTTTTCTCCCCAAAGCCCCAGTACGTGGGTGTGTATCCTAGTTGTAGGCCCTTCTAGTTCTATGTGGGACGCCACCTCAGCATGGCTTGATGAGCAGTGCGTAGGTCCACACCCAGGATCTGAACCCGTGAAACGTGGGCTGCCGAAGCCGAGCATGCAAACTTAACTGCTACGCCATGGGCCTGGCCCCCAATTTTTTTTTTATGGAAGCTTAACATGCACATAAGAAAAAGCACACAATTCCCAAGTGTAGAGCTTGATGTATTGTCACAAAATGTACAGATCTCTGTAACGACCACTCAGACCAAGGACTAGAACACTCTAGGCACCAGAAACCGCTGTCCTGATGTCTAACTCTGACCGTGAACTTGACGTCAATGAAATCCTCCATAGTTGTGTCTGGGCTGTCACTCAAAGACTGTGCTGTGGAGGTGCGACGCCTGTACTGCAGTCTCAGTCTGCTCACTCTCAATGTGGCAGCCTCGGCCCTGCTGACACTGGGGGCTGCTCTTCTTTGCTGGGGGTGGGGGAGGGCACTGTTCTGTGCACTGTGGGATGTTGAGCAGCATCCCTGGCCACCACCCACTAGATGCCAGTAGCAGTGTCCTCCCCGACCCCCACGTAGTATGACAACTGAAAATGTCTTCAGACAAGACCAAGTGTCCCCCAGGAGCAGAATCGGCCCCAGATGAGAACCACTGCTGTGCGTGTAGCAGTCCAGGAGTCAGCCAGTTTTTGTTGGGCCCCTGAGCCAAGAATGGTTCTTAAGTTTTTAAAGGGTCATTAAAAAACAAAACAAAAAATGCAGAGAAGAATATGCAGCAGAGACCGTCCGGCCTGCGAAGCTGAAAATATTTACTATCTGGCCCCCTCCAGAAAGTCTGCCAACCCTTGCACAGATATATCGTAATCTGTTTATTTAATCCCATTGGTGGACATACGGGGGCGTGTCCAGGTTTTGGCGCTGTTAGAAACGAGGCTGCTGCATGCATTAGTGTGCGTTCCTTTGGGTGAGCAAATGGATGCGTTTTGTTGTTGTATATACATCTGTAGCAAAAACCGCCAAATGGTTTTCCAAAGTGGTTGGCCCGATTTGCACCCTCCAGCAGCGTGTGGGCGGTTCCCTCCGGGTATACTGGCCGCCCAGGCAGGTGTGAAGAGTACCCCGTGTGGTTTTTAAAAATTAAAGGAAATTTTTAACTGTGGTAAAATACACATCATACAAAATTTGCCATCTTAACCATTTTTAAGCGTACAGTTTCATAGTGTTCAGTATATTCACATTGTTGGGCAAAAGCCCCTGTGGTTTTAATTGGCCTCCCCCACTGACTAACAATGAGAGTCCCTTCCATGTGCTCACTGCCACTGGGCTGGTCTCCTCAGTGTGGCTCCCACGGGGCTGTCGTCAGACCTTAGAGTGACTGGTAAGACTAGGGGCACCCGTGCGGGAGATGGCAGGGCAGCTGGCCTGCCCACTTACTGCTTCTTGGTGGCGGGGAGGAAGCCCACCATCTCCATGGCCTGCTTGAGTCTTTCAAAGTCGTGCTTCAGGTCTTCTCCATCTTCAATCTTCAAGTTATGCTGAAAAGCAAGGTTGGAGACACTCTGGGTATTTCTGGGCCGGTGAGGGTGGCGTGTGAGAATGATTTTGGCTGGAACCAAGGGGGCAGGGCCCTGGACACAGGAAATGAATGGACTCCTTTATGCCGCCTCCTCTCGGGCTCCTTGGAGCCAGTTTGGGGGCCGGAGAGGGCCAAGGCAGCCGGCCTCTGGCCTCCCTGTGGTGCGTAAACAGCCCGTGGGGAACAGAGGTGGTATTTGTGGCCAGGGCTCGGGCTGTTTACCTGGTTGAGGTAGAAATAATCTTCAGGCTGCTTGAGCTGAAATTCTTGACGCTCTTCCTCGCTGACGCCAAGTAACAAATAATAAAACACGTGGTAGTTCCTGTGGGTCAGAATTAGGAGAAAAAGGTCGTTTTTGGAGGCCAACCACCAGCTACTCTTCAAACTACTACTAATATTGCTGTGGAGGCCATGCCAAAGAGGAAAAAGCACCTCAAATACGTATAAATTTGAGACAATATGTCGATTCTTATTATGTCTTAAAAAACCCCCAAAAAACAAAACCACTACACCCTAAGCTTCTCCAGTGAGGAGATTTGGGAGGAGGGAGCGCACGTCTTGCTCACTGGTGCATCAGAGACGCTTCTAACGTCACCACATTTTGGCAGACATCTGAGCACCAACTCTGGGTAAAAGCCCCAGAGAGGCACAAAAATAAGTACTAAAAGATAGCTTAGGAGGCATGAGTGCAAAGTATGGCCACAGCACAGGCCCGGCTCCTGGGAGAGTGGCCTCGGCCCCTGCTCTCCCCACCTCTGCTTTTCCCTTTCGCAGGGAAGGAGGCAGTGGTGGGGGTCTGAGGAGACCCCTCCTACCTCTCATCCTTCTCCCGGGAGACCAAGCGAGACTTCTCAAGCAGGTATTTTTCAACAACAGCTCTGTTATTAGAAGGAATAGAAGGTTACATTTTAATATTGTTTCCTTGAAGAACTAGAGTAATTTGTTTCCACGGTGAAGCCAGCTACGGATTAACTTCCTTCGACACAAGGTAAATACAGGCCCCTAAATATACTCACCTTAAGCATTGTAAATACAATCAATCACCCAACTGTCGCAAATATAACCACCCTAAATGTCGCCTAGCCCTACGACTATCATCTGTAAAAACAAGGAACCTAGGCTGGCCACTTCTGCTCCCCAGACCGGATCTGGGCTGACCACTGCACGAAGCTGATGTGGCCTCACGTAGGGACCACCACCCCCCAGCAGTGGGAACCGGAGGGATTGTGCCACGTGCTCAGGAACAATACCGGCAGGTCGCCCCCCCTCCATTTCCCCAGCAATTAAATGTTTCTCCAATAGAAAATCTGAATATAAGACGACGGGTTCATTTTTCTATGTTGTAACAGCTTTACTGACTACTGATATACATAACTGTACATACTTCAAGTGTGCAATGTGATGAGTTCTGACTGGGTCCTTTCATAATTCACACAACTTTTAAAAACATCTTTATTAGGTGTAACTGATGCACAATAAACTTAAAATGTGTGATTTGAGAGTTCTGACACATGCAAACACCCGTGAGCCCACGACCACGATCAAAATATGAACACGTCCATCCTCTGGAAAAGCCTCCCTGGTCCTCTGCCATTCCTCCCCACCCCTAACTCCAACAGCCACTAAGCAATCCCACTATAGAGTAGCCTGGGTTTCCCAGAATTATAAAGAACTAGAATCATTCAGTATGTATACTGTGTCTGTCTTCTTCCACTCAGCCCAAAGATTCTGAGATTTAGCCACGTTGTAGCATGGATCAGAATTTCATTTCTTTTTATGATGGAATAATATTCCACATATGTGGACACACTATGTTTCGTTTATCCGTTCATCAGCTGATAGACATTTGATGGACATGGGTCCATGAGGCTTTGTGGGCCCTGGGGCAGGGACCAGGCACCTCTGCAGCCCCACTCTCAACACCAGTAGTAGCAACGTCGAACGTTCCTTGAGGATCTATTATGTTCTAGGCACTGTTTTGCAAGGATTTAATGCCCTGGATCCTCCCACTCTCCAGGCTGGACACTGTGGCTCCCACTGATGGACAAGGTGCTAAAAATTGCAGAAGCTGCCCGGGACCCCACAGGAGTGAGGGGGCCCGGCGGGGACCTCATGGGATTGACTATCACCAAGTGTGTGAGCTGGGCGGGTCTGCAGGCCACCCCCATCTGAGCCCATCCCGTTTTACAGGAGATGCAGCTGGCGTGTGGCTAGGGCTTGCTGCACGCTGCCTGCCTGTCTCTCCAGGACAGCAGTCCTCTATCTGCAGCCTCGCTCTGGACGCACGCTGCCCACACAACATGCACGGGCGGGAGGGTTTCCAAGGGCTCAGCCTGCGTCCTCTCTTCTTTCAAACCCGCCTTTTCTTCCATTCTTCCTCTGGCCAATAACTATCTAGTTATCGGCAGTTTGTTTTCCTGGGGAGAGAGGCTGCATCTGGTTCTAGAATCAGATGCGTGTTTGAAGCTCAACCTGTGGCCGATTCCCTGTGTGTGTCAGCGTCTGGGGAGGACGGCGACCCCTCACTAGCACTGAGCGGTCGTCTGACTGACGATAGGCCCTTCCCTCTCCTGATCATTTTGGGGGCCCAGGACCCTACAGGGGTCTTGCAGGGAGCCAGGGATCCCCCAGCACCAAGCCCTTGAACCCACAGGAAGACGAGGCCTTGCAAATTGGGGAACTGGGGAAAGGCTTGGACTGCCCCGACCCTTGGCCTCAGTGGGAAACGGCACTGAGAAGCGAATGTCACTTGCCCAAAAGCAGAAGCGGGTCTGAGCCTGCTCCTTGTGTGCTGGCTGCAGCCGCTCCCTGGACAGGAAGTGCACCTCCTTCCTCAGAGCGTGGGCAGGCCATGGTCATGGGCCAAGGTGGGACTTCCTTTCCTGAATCCACAGATACCACTCTCAAGAGCTGGTCTATGAGATCTGGCCACTGAAGGCCACTGGCACTGTGCTTGATGGGAGCCTGAGGTGGGTGGGGCAGGCTGGACCAGCCCTTGCCGGTGTACCGGGTGGAATGGTGGACCCCAGAAGATAAGTCCACCTGAAACCTGTGACTGTGACCTTATCTGGAAAAAGGGTCTTTGCAAACGTAATTAAGTGAAGGATCTGGAGATGCAATCATCCTCCACGATCCAGGTGGACCCTAAACCCAAGGACAAGTGTCCTAAAAGATAGAAGAGAACAGAGAGACACAGAGAAGGAAGCCATGTGACAACGGAGGCAGAGACTGGAGTGAGGCAGCCACAAGCCGACAAACGCCTGGAGCTCCCAGAAGCTGGAAGAGGCCAGGAAGGACCCTGCCCTAGAGCCTCCAGAGGAGGCATGGCCCTGCCCACATCTGATTTTGGGTTTCTGGCCTCCAGAACTGTGAGAGAAGAAATTCTTGTTGTTTTAAGCTACCTGGTTTGTGGAACTTTGTTACAGCAGCCCCAGGACATCACAGAGACCACATGGAGGAGACAGCTGCAGGAGGAGGAGGGGGATGCTGGAGCAAAGGCTCTGGCATCTGGCCCATGGCCTGCAGAGCCAGCCCAGGACCTGGGAAAACGTGAGGCAGCCTCTTAGCATCTCTGTGTCCCCAAGGGAGCCCCTGGAACTGTATAAACAGTATAATTCTGTGTCATCTGCCCAAAAAGACACTGTGGGCATGTCTTGCTGGCCAGAGGCTCTGCCATGCAGCAGATACAGCTGTGCAAAATATGGATCCATGGGAGAAAAATTTGTTTGCTAAGGAAGATTCGCTCTGAGCTAACATCCGCGGCCAGTCTTTCTCTTTTTGTATGTGAGCCGCTGCCACAGCATGGCCACTGACGCATGAGTGGTGTAGGTCTGCGCCCAGGAACTGAACCCAGGCCACTGAAGTGGAGTGCACTGAACTTAACCAGTAGGACACCGGGGCTGGCCCAAGAAAAAAAGTTTTAAAATAAGAGGTGAGGGGGCCGGCCTAGTGGCGTAGTGGTTAAGTTCACGCACTCTGCTTCGGCGGCCCAGGGTTTGCAGGTTCGGATCCCAGGCATGGACCTAGGCCACTTATCAAGCCATGCTGTGGCAGGCGTCCCACATATAAAATAGAGGAAGATGGGCACGAATGTTAGCTCAGGGACCATCTTCCTCAGCAAAGAGGAGGACTGGCAACAGATGTTGCCAGGGCTAATCTTCCTCACCAAAAGAAAAAAAAATAGAGGTGAGGGTCTTTGCGGAGAAAAGGCAAGTGGGGACAGGAGGCTTGCTGCAGGTATCTCTGGTTAATCAGGGCATACCCTGTGGTAGGTGGTGGTGCCCACCAGGTAGGTGCCGAGCTGGGGCCCAGCAGTGCTCGGAGACGGGAGACATCCTGCAGGGGCTGAGGGCAGGGGAGAATCACCTGCGTCCCAGTGCCCCTGAGGGCTGAGGGGCTGGAGAAGACCAGGCATTTATCAAGCCTCTCACCCATACCACTGCCCACTGGAGCCTGCGGGGAAACAAGGAAAGAAGCCAGAGGCTGAAGGATTTGGGAAAATAAACGTTCCTGTTCACGTCTTGAATGTGAACCGTTGGGTGACACGATCATCAGTCAGGTTCAGACGGACAGAAGACCCTAGAGACTTGGCAATCAATCCCCTGTCCCCATCACCCCCGAGGACTCCTCCCTTCCCGAAATGCTGGTGCCTTCTCTCAGCCTCCAGGGGCCTGTTGCTCAGGTCTCCCTACGTCTAACATTCAGGGCTTCTCACCTCACTGCTCAGAGCATCACGTGGAACCTCTACCAATCCCACTGTCACCGCAGACCCTCACACCAGGATGGGGAGCAGCAGAGCATTCCTGCGAGTAACCAGGCAATGGACCATGCCAAAACACCTTTTTTTTTAACTTTGAAATAGTTTTATCAGCTCATAAGACCTTTGCATATTTAAAAAAATCCAAAACACTATATAGTATCAAATCATAATTACTTTTTTTTTTACCAATTGAAACTACCCAGCATATACAGTTATTAAAGAAAAAAAAAATCCTGAATTCTGAAATGACATTATGACTTAAATACTATAACATTAACTCATTGCACAAAGCTGCCAGATATTCTTCATAAGCACAACCACTGCATAGGGCGCAAATGAACAGAATGTCAATGGTACACACTCAGTTGAAGTAACTGTGGCTTCACCTAAAGAATTCATATTTATGGCACAAAATGCTGGTCTGTTTTTACTTCCACAGGCAACCACCTTCACAGTCCAGTTACCACCCATCCACTACCCACTCACATACCCATGAATCCATCAGCCCCCCACCATCCACCCATGAAACTACCCATCTACCAACAAATCCATCCGTGAATCTATCCATCCACTCAGGAATCTACCTGTCCACTCATGAATACATACATCTACCCACCCACCCATCCATCAAGCCAACCATCAATCTATCCACCCTCCTCCTCCTTCCCATCCATCCACCCACCCACCCTTCATTACCTCCCTGGACAACCACCTCACTCTGCTACCCAGCATCATGTCTCCTTCTGGCTAAAGGGGTACATGTTTGGCAAATGCCAGAGTCCACATCAACTCTGCCTGTGGCCTCTCCAGACCTACTGAATTAGAAACCTCATCAAACCAGGAAATAAGTTGGTCTGTCCCTGCCTGATTTTAGCAAATCCCATCATGCTAGCACCTCAAGCTCACTGTACCTATTCCGTGGGCACCTGGGCCCACGCTTGAAGCCCCTGGTGATGGCAGGGTCAGTTATGCAGGCGCAGCCCCTCCCCTACGTACACTTCTCACCTCGACCCACCACTCAGACCTTCACATCAACAACTTAAAATCACACTCACGTCCCTGTTCCATTCACAAATGTCTGCATCGCCACGATTTCAGCACTGAGCTCCTGGGGCCGGCTCCCCCTGCAGGGACGCCCAAGATCCCAGACCAGGGCTAGAGCGCACAGCGCAGGTGGCTGCCGACTCACCCTCTCACAATGCCGCTCTCCAGGTAGTTGACCTGAATGAATTTCCCGAATCGGCTGGAATTGTTGTTGTGGGCTGTTTTGGCATTCCCGAAAGCCTGCAAGGAAAACAGAGGCGGGTTTCAGATCATGAGGATGATACGTCCACTGGCCTCAGCCAGGAGCCTCAGAGCTCCCTCGGGGTGTGGCGGACACTTGGTCACTGGAAGTCCCACAATGGCCCAGATGAGATGGAGAAAACACGCAGGCACGTAGCCCTGCACGCTCCACAGTACTTATGCTTTCTCTCTGTGTCTGGGCTGTGGGATGGCTCAAGTGTTATGTTTTTCACGTTAAAAATGCCAATCATCAGAATTCTCTTTTAGTTATAATCGTTCATGTAGTAAACTCTGGCCTGTGGGCCAAGAGAGGTTTTTATATTTGTAAATGGTTAAAAAAAAAACCCAAAGAAGAGTAGTATTTCCTGACGTGTGAAAATGCTATTCACATGTCAGTATCTATAAATGAAGTTTTATTGGCACACAGCCAGGCCTGTTCATTTACGGATCATCCGCAGCTGTTTTTGTGCTGCAATGGCAGAGTCGCTGTGACAGAGACCGTATGGCCTACAAAGCTGAAAACATTTACTATCTGGCCCTTTCCAGAAGGAGTTTGCTGGGTCCTGGGTTGACACAGGCTCCAGGCCAGGCACACCAAGCTGGCTGTGACAGAGCAGATGTGGGGACAGGTCCCACTCTGGAGGGGTCTTGCAATTCCATGGGACAACAAGTGGGTTCACAGCAATTTTTGTTTTTAATTGGGGTAAAATTAGCATAACATAAAACTAACCATTTTAAAGTGAATAATTCAGTGGCATTTAGCACATTCACAATGTTGTACAACCACCACGTCTATCTAGTTTTAGAATATTTCCATCACCCCAAAAAAGAGACTCCATCCCCATCAGTAGTCACTCCCCATCCCCCCTCTCCAGCCCTGGCAGCCACTAATCTGCTTTCTGTCTCTATGGATTTACCTGTAATTGATATTTCATATAAATGGGATCATACAATGTGGCCTTTTGTGTCTGGCTTCTTTCACTGTGTGCCAGGGCTGCATTCCCAATACATAGAGGAAAATATGCCCTGGGGCTTCCCACATGACCACCAACCAGATTATGACGTAGAACACCCCCGTCCCCTGCCAAGGTTCCAAGAGTGCCCCCTTCCCACGTGGCACCAACCCCCACAAGGGAGGGACTGACTGGGAGAGGGTGTGATGGAGCCTTGGGGGAACGCGGGGCAGGGCAGGAGCCCCGGGGGGTGGGTTCCCTGTTTCAAAGAGAGAGAGGCCTGTGCAGGTGGGGGCGGCACGGCTGGAGAGACGAGGTGAGAGAGGCAGAGCTGGTCACGGAGCCTGGTGCTCAGCCACTCAAGTCTTCGTGGCCTCAGCGGCTGGGGAAGGGGTGACGGGGAGAAACGCCTCAGAGTAGTCACACACAGAAAAGCAAGCTTGGCGGCAGCAAGAAGGGTGTCAGGCTGATGACGCTCCTGTTTGGAGAGGCAGAGCCCTGCAAAGAGGCTGGGAGGGAGTGAGGCTGCAGCAGGGAGCAGGTGGCAAGGCCACTGCCAAGGTCCACTGCAGGGGGAGGTTTGAGGGTCTGGTGGGCAGGGGGACGAGGGCAGGGCAGGGAGAGGCAGCCAAGCTTGCAGGGGAGTCAGGAACAGGGAGACACAGAGAGAAGATGGAATTTTCTTGAAGACCTCATCCTGCAGGAGGATGGATGCAGGTCGACCACTGATCAGAGCTTCCGGTGTGGCAGCCTGAAGGCAGAAGCCCCATAAAAAAGCGTCTGCTGAAAGGCTCGGCATACTTCCTTAGAAAACAGCTCCATTCAGCAGAGCTCTCCATCAGGATAGCGGCCCCGGCTGGGCCCATGTGCCAGTCACGCTCCTGGCTGAGCAGGTCACGGGAGGAGTGACTTCCTGCCCCGCTGCCCCAGGGGCTTCAGACCCCAGGAATGGGCCTTGCTGTAAAACCTGAGCCAACCACCACGTGCCAAGCAGGAGAGTGACAACAAAGGAGCGGCTAGACAGGCAACCTGGCCCTGGGAAGGGGGGTCCTTTCAGGATGGGGGCGGTCTGCTGGGCACTTTGGGGGGTCTTAACATGGCCTTGTGGAGGCAGAACCCAGCTCGAGGAGGCGCTTGCCCAAGTCAGTGGCCACAGAGCCCACCTCCTCCTCTTCTTCTTAAATGCTTCCTCAGGACCCACTGACCTGCTGGGTTTCGCAAAGGTCTTCCGAGGGCTGGAGTAAACACGGGGCTCATCACCAGGTCCTGATGATGTGACTGAGCTACTGGCCAGCGGCCGTGCACCAGCCACTGGGGGCCAGGCCTGGGTCCGCCCTGCTCTCCTGAGTGTCTACAGAACCTAGTGCAGGGTTTCCAGCCTCGGCACTGCTGACACTTGGGGCCGGATCACTCTCTGTGGGGGGCCGTCCTGGGCACTGTTGGGTGCTAAACAGCATCCCTGGCCTCCACCCACCAGATGCCGGTAGCACCTGGGACAACCAAAAACATCCCCAGAGATGGCTGACTCACCCAGGTTTAGAAGCACTGCTATATACCGATGGAGGTAAAAGGGGTCTGCAGGTCTGGGCTCCTCCTCCCATTACGAGGGCCCCACGTGTACTGCAGGCGCTGAGGGGCCGCTGCACGAGAAAACTGTCTTTCTAGATTTAGTCTCCAGCCTCCCCTAAGTTCAGCCTCAGAGCCGTGTTTTTTGTTTGGAGCCAAGTCTGCAGACTCTGGAGGCACTGCTCTGGGACAAGCAGACAGCAGATCCGTCTCCTCCTCCTTTCGCTCCACACTCAGCAGACCCTGCAGGGTGGCGTCTGAGCTGAGAATAGCCTTGCTCTGTGCTCAAACGAACTCCTGGGAGCGAGCATGCAAAGTCTTAACTACAAGCAGAAGGTGAAGCGATGCCCGACCCCATGTGGGCTCCCTCCCGGGGCAACAGGCCTCTCTCTGCGCTGGGTCCCCACAGTGCTTCGGATCAGGGCCTGCTGCAGAGACACCCCAGAAATGAGCATTTGCATCCAGAAGAGCCACAGCGGTCCCTTTTGAACTTAGGACAAGTCTCCATGGCAATTTCTAAGGCTTCTAAGGAAACAGCCAGGCCTGGCATCCTGGGGACAAGAGGGAATGTCTGCGGGATGTAAGGGCTCACCAGCTTTCTGGCTCTGCGATTACCAGTGCGGGGCCCGGTGACCTCACGTGTCTGGTATGCGGTCTCAGCACACTGCAACGTCTCAAAGCTGATCTAAAAATATCCGGTTGGTGCTCTTATACATCCAAAGAGGAGGAAATGCTGGCCTGGCACGCACAGCGAGGGGAGCTATCGTGTGGCTGCTCCCAGGGCTGGCCAGGGGCACGCACGCACCCAAGCACAAGGGTGCTGGTGTGCCCAGTGGATCATGTGGGGCCAGAGGCGGACAGGAGGGAGGGAGCTGGACCCTGGCGCCAGCAATGATGCGATATAACCCGGCATATCGCATATACCTGGGGCTGAGGAGGCTACAAGCTTATGCTGTCTTCCCACCAGGCCGGAATCCACAGCTCTGGCAAAATGCTATGCAAGGAAGGCCTCTACTTTCTTGGAAACACTTTTTTTCCCTTTCATAATATAAAAAACATGTTTCTAATGTAATTTGCAAACTTTGAAAAAAATACAAAGAACCACGCTAAAAGTTTACCCAACAACAACAAAAACATAACAGACGACCCTATAATTCAACTGCCCCCCAGTCATGGTTTCTAGGTAAAACTAACAAAGCAGCAGCAACCCCCTTCTTCCGACAGGGGCAGACCAGGCCTGGGCCCAGGGGGTGCTGTGTGCCCACCAGGAGCCCCCTAACCCTGCCAGCGATGCCGAGAGCCCAAGAATGTCTGGCCATCTTCCAAATGCCCTTGTCTTTGAGGTTCTTCTTTTGAGAGATTCAAAAAAGTTTCTTAAATTGGAGACATCAGGGTTGAGCATCCTACTTAGCCAGAAGTTTCTAGAAGGTACATTTTCTATGCAAATGGGATGGCTCTCTTCTCAGGTGGAACGCACGGTAATCACGTGAGGAAGAATGGTGATAATGAGATCACAGAAGGGCCCACGGCGAGCACCAGTCCCACACTGGGCACGACGTGGGCTTTAGACTCTTCCCTTTGCTGGCACTCCTCTAAGAGACGGACGTGCCAACCCCATTTCAGATGAGGAAACTGAGGCGCAGACAGGTCAGCTGACCTCCCTGAAGTCCGAGAGAAGGCAGGAGACTGACGTGGCCCTGGGTTGGAACCCAACGCTCCTACTCCCAGCCCACACCCCACTGTTGGCCCCTCAGTCCTGAAGCCTGGGCTCCTTCCTCACACCTGTTCTCAGTGCCTGGAGGCAGACTAGTGTGCCCAGGACCTTTCGGGGTACCTGCCAGTCCCAGCCCGAGGCCGCTCTCCCAGGGCCTGGCAGCTGGATTCCCAAGTCATCTGAGTTCACACCTGGCCTCTCGTGCATCCACATGAAAACTGAACAAGCCTTGAGACGGATCGCACTAGCAAACAGCATTTTGCTTTCAGATTTCAAAACCCAGGGGCTGGCCCGGTGGTGTAGTGGTTAAGTTTGCACGCTCTGCTTTGGGGGACCGGGGTTCGCCAGTCTGGATCCTGGATGCATACGTACACCATTCATCAAGCCATACTGTGGTGGTGACCCACGTACAAAAAAAAAAATAGAGGGAGATCGGCAATGGATGTTAGCTCAGGTCCAATGTTCCTCACCGAAAAAAAAAAAAAAACCCACAAAAAACAAAAACCCTAAAGCCCCGTGGAGCAAGCTCACAAAGGTGAATATGCTTGCCCGCCCCTGTGTCACCAGGTGAGCCGCGAGTCAGGGTTCCCCTGGAGAGAAGTCCCCCAACCTCACAGTGCGGGCCACTCGAGGCAGCCAGACCTGAGATAACTCCCTCACCCCCCCCCCCCCCCGATTTCCTGCAGCCGTCCTTTCTCAGAGGCAAGTTCCAGGTGGTTCTAGTGAGTTCGTCTTGGTTACGGGGTTGGCCTTGACCTTCTAGCCACAGTGGCCTCACTCCCAAGTGTTTTTGGTGCTTTTGCACATGCAGTCTCATTCATTCGCTCATTCACTGGACAATTTATTGATGGGCTGCTGGGTACCTGGCACCATTCTAGCCTCAGAGAGCCCCCTCCCTGGTAGGGCTCCATGGGGAGGCCCTGCAGTCCATCTTGGCCATGGCTCAGGTGTCACCTCCTCTGGGAGCACCCCCAAACTGCCCGGGCAGGGTGGGCCACTTGCTGCCTCCCGTGGCCTTGATGCTGCCCCTCCCTCTGCGATGCCACCTCTGGGTGCAGCCTCTGTCCCCCTCTCAGACCACAAGCCACACAGGACTTGCGGGTCTCTTGCTCTGGGTCAAGACTGGGCATTGAGATGGAGGAGTGGCTGGTGTTGTCAAGAAAGGCTATGATTGGATTCTTTTGCTAAAACAGCGTTAGCAAATAGTAGGCTATGATGAAGCCTAAAGATGAGGCTGAAAGAGAGAGACTGTCCTCCATTTCCTGGCCTGCAGGAGCCCTCCGGTTCCAGCTATGGATAGGGTGGAGAACATGACACCTGAGAGGACTGGGAGCCAGAGCTGGCACGTGGCCCCACCACTTAGAACCAGAGTTACTTTTCTCCTAAGTGTTCTCCATGTTCCGGGTATACCTTTCTACGTGAAAGCCCACGCCCACCGACAGGTCATGCCCATCTGGGGACACGGACGATGGTCAGACCCTCCAGGAGGACGCCTGAGAAGTGTCCCATGGTCGTGCTGGGCCAGCGTGGAGCATGGGAGCTCCGTGGGCAGTGCCCTGGCCCAGGCGGCCCGTGGACCGAGGAGCCCAGAGCGTCTGCTCTGCTGTGTCTGCTGAGCAGTCAGGGCTGGGACTTTCCTGCGTGGAAATGCCAGGAAAATAACCCCTGGGCCTGCGTGGGGTCTCAGGCCTTTTCTGGCGAGGAGCCCAGGAGAACAGCTCTGTGTCTGTAGGGGATTCTGGCAGGTCCCGGCGGCCCAGGGGAGGGCTGGAGGCCCAGTGTTACCGTCAGCTGTGCCAACTGGGGCAAATCAGATCACTGCTCTTGGGTTTCAGATTCCTCTCCTGTAAAATGAGGGAAACCCCTGCCCTCCCAGTCTGTTTGAGGATGAATGAGACTGTCTGTGTGACCCTAGGGCCGGCACCCTTGTTCCGTGAAGGGCCAGGGAATCGAGACTATGGGCTGTGTGGGCTATGCTGCAACGACTCAACGCTGCCGTCAGAGCGTGAAAGTGGCCACAGACCATCTGTACATGAATGGCCGTGGCCGTGTGGAGGACACCTTCCTGATGCCGGGGTGGGGGCTCAGCAGGCTTGGACACTGACCTCTACCAGAGTCACTAAATGATGGCAGCTACCTGTTTCTGTACGGCCCATAAGCTAAGAACAGTTTTGACATTTTTAAATGCTTGGAAAAAAAAAATCAAAAGAAGAATATTTCCCAACATGTGAAACTGATATGAAATTCAGCTTTCAGTGTCCATGAATAAGGTTTAGTTGGTGCACAGTCTGTTTATGTATGGTCTGTGTCTGCTTTGGCACTACAATGGCAGAGGTGAGTCGCTGGGTGGAGACCGGCCTGGCAGACCTGAAAATACTGACCCTCAGACCCCTTATAGGAAAAGCGTGCTGGCCACTGGACTAGGGGCTCTCAGTAAAACATCCCCTTCACCCCAAGGGGGTCAGGGCAGTGCTGAGGCCGGGAGAAGGCTCCCACACTCAGACACGTGATGAGTGAGCAGGAGAGGGGGTGAGTGTCGCCCAGGCTGACTGGCCTCCCCTGGGGCACAGTGGAGACATGGAGAAGCAGGACCAGGAAGCACAGAGGCTGGGATGGGTAAGCGGGGTCACAGGCCCAGGGGGCTGAGTGAGAAGAGACAGACAGAGAAGCCTGCTCTCTGGGAGCTGGAGGGGGCGGGAGGCAGGAGGGAGAAGCACAGCCCATGCGTTTTCCACAGAGCTGCTGTGCAAGGAACGGGCAGAGGGAGCGTCAAGGTTAGGAGCGGGTGGCCAGTTCCAGGGAGGGAAGATGCCAGGTGAGGACAAGGATGACAACAGGAAGGGGGTGGCAGTAATGGCGGTGAGAAGAGGCAGCTGGGGGGCGGGACATGGGACCCCAGCCCCCTGCCCACCCACGCAGGTGGCAGCTGCAGGCTCACTGCATCTGTGGGTGCAGGGCAGGAAGTGGAGAAGTCCCCCCAACCTCATGGCTCCCTGACTCACAGATGAGGAAGCGGAGGCTCTCTGGGGGCCATCGACACCCTGCCTCCACCTTGGTTCAGCTCTCTTCCTGTTGCCCACAGAGCTTGGGGCCCCCAGCACGTTCTCGACAGCCAGTCACTGGATGGATGGACAGATGGATGGCAGGCATGTGCAGAGAGCTGAGTGACAGTGGGACACAAAGCTCACCCCACATCTGTGCCCTCAGTTGGCAACAGGCTCTGTCACTTTCACCCGGAACAGCACCGACTGTCAGCCACAGACGCAGAAACACTGGAAACACAGCAAGGACTCCGGGGCCAGGATGAGGCCCTTTAAGAAGGGCGGATTCATCACAGGGATGTGATGTACAGCACGGCGACTACAGTTAATAATACTGTATTGCATATTTGAAAGTTGCTAGGAGAGTAGATTTAAAAGTTTTCATCACAACAAAAGAAAAAGTTTTTTTGTAACTATGTAAGGTGACAGACGGTAACTAGATTTACTGCTAACTAGATTTACTGCGGTGATCATTTTACAATGTATACAAATGTCAAATCATTATGTTGTATACCTGAAACTAATATAATGTTATATGTCAATTATACCCCTATCAAAAAAGAAAAAAAAAGGGCAGATTCCTACCAAGAGCCAAAGTTTCACACCAAACCGTGCGGGGGCAGGGGTGGTGGGAGGTGGGGTGGGAGAATCGTAAAAAAAAAAGAATGACGAACAGATCGAGCTTTGATGGGGAAGAGTCTTGCTTAGTTCTTACTGCATGAAAAATATTTGAGGAATTCATCAAGATCCCTGAGGGCTCATCTTATCCATCTGACACCCAAATAATTCTCTTTGGGGTCTACTTGGTTCTTTTTCTCAGGTTTTTGAGTTGGGAAATTAATTCACTTTTATTTGTTCATATTTATGAATAAAAAGTATTTATGGATATAAAGTGGCTAAGAATCGTCCTCTCATTGCTGCTTTAAATACATCCTGTGATTTCTGATCATATACAGTTTTTGTCACTGATTTTTAGAAAGTCTGTAATTTTGGTTTATGGATCCCCCTTCATCTGAGAGTTGTTTAACAGAAGTTCACTTTTTCTTTTTAAAATAATTTCCATGTGGAAGGGCCTTTAAAAAATTAATTTCTAGTTTTATTGCATTGTGAAGAGTGTTGCTTGTAATATGTTTACTTTTGGAAATTCTAGATGCTTTCTCTGTGATCTGATATAGGAATGAATTTTATGAAGGTTCTGTGAATATTTAAGAAGGTTTATTCTCATATCAAAGTGAAGGGTTTGTGATACGGCCACAAGATCTGCCTTAAGTATGTGGTTTGGGTGTCTTTCATCCTTGCTGTCCACTCAACCAACCTTGTGCTATGTGTTTATGTCTGTTTCTCTCGGTATCTTTCATCATTTCCACTTTGTAAAGGCAGCGACTGTGTTGTTTGGTGCATAGACGTTGACAACTATTACACCTTGAGTGTAAACTGAGGCTCTGGCATTATGACAAAACTTCTTCATCACAGGTAATGTTCAGAGGCCTGAGTTCTCCTCCACATTGGAACGCAGCTCTGTTCTTGTCTGTTTCTATCTGGCTGCTATAACTGTGCCTGTCCCTTTTATTTTTAGCTTCCTGAACCACTTTGATTTAGGTGAGTCTTGTTCACAAAGCATGGAGTTGAACTTTGTTTTGTGAGCCAACTTGAAAATCCTCTCCTTTTAATAGGTGGATTGCACTCACAGAAATTTGGCAGCCTGGTGGACACGTTCCCTCCTGAGGCTCAGGCCATCATCAGCTCTATTCCCCATCTGCTGCTTGTGGGTGTGGCTGAGTGACTAGAGGCCAGAGGAATTCTCCAGGTCACTTTTGATGACTCCTTGAAATCCTGTATCTTTTGCAAGATTTTTCAGCCTCACTTTGCAACTGACTTGCATTGCATTTGAGTGGTGGGAGGCATCTGGGAGGGTGCGCCCACCTGACCTGGTGAATGGGAAGGAGCCGTGCCTAGGCTGAGCTGAGAGAGGAGTGTCAGTGAAGGCTCGTTCTGTGAGTGGGCAGCGCATCACGGAAGGTTTCATCTTGGATGACGTTTGCTTCCCACACATTCCCAAACTGCACAGACTCTGGTTCTGATGACAGAACAGCAAGGACTTCTAGTGCTTCCTATGCAGCAAAACCAAGCATTTGCATGGATGAGGAAAGGCGAGCTCCCTGGGGTGGGCTGGAGCGAGACTCTATGGCCTCAGAGCACCCCTCCCCCCTCCCTGCCAGGGCCACATCCTTTCTCCACACCCTCGTGGAGGGAACACCCAGGCTCCCCTTGGGACCACCCTCCATATCTGGGGTGGGCAAACCTATCATGCTGGGGCTCCCCTGCTTACAGAAGTGGGGAAGAGGAGTCAGAATTGCCAAGATTGCAGTCCCCACTCCCCCCAGCAAGTTGCCACTACTGTGCTGTTCTGGTGGATTGGGGTGAGGGAGAGAAAAGATTGAGAATCCAGGTATGGGCTATGGGGGCTTTGTTCAAGATACAGAGTCTTGGGCCCCATGTCAGACCTGCAAAATTTCTGGAAAGACTGAGGAATCTAACTTCCTAAGCCAGAGCATAAAGGGGTTCTTCTGATTCCTGGAAGGGTGAGAACTACTGCTCTAGGGTTTATTATGAGGGGGGCAAATAAAGCAAGAAGACATCTACATATACCCCTCCCTCTTTTGTGAACATCTGGAGTAGGGGTCTCCATGGTCAGGGGCAGGACGGAGCCAAGAGCTTTGTGCTTAGTATACTTAATCAGACTGCTTTCCTAATGTTTAGCCCCAAGAGATGGAAAACTTCCATACTCCAAGGCTTCACACAGATCGGCCACTCCCCACCTACAGTCCAGCCCCAGGTGGGTCCAATCCCCATCCCGTCTGCCACTCCAAGGCCTTGTCCGCCAGGCACAGTAAGGTGGAGAGGTGAGGGAGGAGAAACCAGGTCCCGATGATGACACCAGAGCAGGCACAGGAGAGGAACCATTGTCGAGGTCGCCTCCCAGTATGGAATCCTCACAGCCCTGAGAAGCGAGGGCTTGTCTGGGAAACTGAGCTCGGCAGCTTCGCCCAAGTCCTGGTAAGAGGCTGTGTGTGCCCCATCGCAGGCCCAGCCAGGAAGCCAGTGCTCTGGACACCACCCTGGTTGCTGGACGCTGTCACCTGCACACACCGGTGGGGCCACTGTGGCTAGGGCCTGGGCAGTGGTGGGAAACATTTCAGAAGAAGAAACAACAGGATATGGTGACAGTGAGCATGCAGAACAGAGGAAAGCACCAAAGACCGCTGGTGACAGCACTGCCCACTGAAATGGGGAAGTGGGAGAGGGCAGCGGTGCTGAGGTCAAAGTTCAGTTTGCCAGGACCTCACGTGTCTGAGATTTGCTTTGCACACCTCACCGAGGTGGCAGGAGCTTGTCTAAGTGTGGGGGGGTTCCATAAACTATACCCCATGGGCCAAATCTGGCTTGATGCCTTTTTTTATATATAAACTTTTAATTTCAGAATCATTTTTGATTTATAGGAAAGTTGTAAGACTACTACAAAGAATTCCTGTGTATCCCACACTCAGTTTCTCCTATGGTTAACATTATGGTGGTACGTTTGTCACAACCAATGATCTAATACTGACTGATACGTTATTATTAACTTAAGTTCACACTTCATTCGGATGTCCTCAGTTTTTCCCTAATGTCCCTTTTTTGTCCCAGGATCCCATGCTACACTCAGTTGTTGCATCTCCTTGAAGTCTCCATGTCAAGTTTCTCAGACTTTCCTTGTTTTTGAGATCGTGGCAGTTTTAAGGAGGACAGTTGGGTATATTGTAGATCCTTCAATTTGGGTCTGTCTGACGCTTCTCTCCCACTACTTGTCTTTGTAAATAAAGTTTTATTGGCACATGGCCCCACCCATTCATTTACTATTGTCTGCGGCTGCTTTTTGCACTACAACACAGAGCTGAGTAGTTGCGACAGACTGCATGGCCTTAAAATCCAGAAATGCTAATTATGTGGCTCTGTAGAGAAACTGTTTGCAGATCCCCAGTCTAAGCTCCTTTATCAGGGTTTAAGCTTCAGCTGCTTAATTCAGGACACACTCCCTTGGGAGCAGCCACAGCAAACCTGCACTAGCCAACTGTATCCTCACTCGACATAAGGAGTTTCACCAATCAGCATGATGAACCTTCGAAGTGGACTTTCCTGGATGGAAACGGCGTTGTTCAAGACAAGTGGGTAGGATAAAACATCTTTGAGACACTTTCCACACCTGTTTGAGAAATCCCACCTAAGGGTCCTGTGGCCTACTCCTTAGGGACAGGGCTCAGGTGTGACTCCAAACCAGTTCCATGTCCTGCTGCTGGATCCGGGCTCAGGTGCGCCTGGGCCCACAGAGGCCAGAGCCGACCGACAGCACCAGCTCTGGGTCGGCGGGGCTCCTGTCTGCTTATAAATCTCAACATCTATGGGAAAGAATCTGAGGTGGATGTGGCAGGTCCCAACAGGGAGTGTCCCAGACGCATAAAGCCTGCTCTGCATTTCCATTTTCGTTGTGCTAAAGTTCATATAACATAAAATTAACCATTTTAACCATTGTAATGTACAGTTCGGTGGCATTCGGTATGTTTGCTATGTCGTGCAATTGTCACCTCTACCTAGTTCCAGAACATTTCATCACCCCAATAGGAGACCCCATCCCCATGAGCAGTCACTCCCCATCCCCCTCCCCCAGCCCCTGGCACCCACTAATCTACTTTTTTCTCTATGGACTTGCCTCTTCTGGACATTTCATATAGATGGGATCATAGAATATGTGGCCTTTTGTGTCTGGCTTCTCTCTCTCAGCACGATGTTTTCGAGGTTCATCCACGCTGTAGTGTGTGTCTGGGCTTCACTCCTTGTTATAGCTGAGTCATCTCCACTGTATCCACTCCGCTGTGAACAGGGGCAGTAGGGGCAACAGCTGGGCCTGCCTTGGGGGGTCACTCCATCTTCCTTAGGTCTGGAGGAGCCATGGCTGGTGCTGACAAGAGTCCAGGAGGACCCCTGACTCCAAAGACCCTCTGACACCCCCAGTGGCCAGGGATAAGTGCCTCCAGCCACCTCTTTTCAGGTGGATGTGATCCTCCCTTTGACTTCCCATCACAGGCTTGCTTTCAGCCTTCAGTTCTCTCGTGGGGCCCCCTCCCTGGTGTCTCCCATCTTCTTTTTTTTTTTTAAAAACAGTTTCATTTATTTATTTATTTACTTATTTTGTGAGGAAGATCAGCCCTGAGCTAACATCCGTGCTAATTCTCCTCTTTTTGCTGAGGAAGACCAGCTCTGAGCTAACATCTATTGCCAATCCTCCTCCTTTTTTTTTTTTCCCCCAAAGCTCCTGTAGATAGTTGTATGTCCTAGTTGCACATCCTTCTAGTTGCTGTATGTGGGACGCAGCCTCAGCGTGGCCGGAGAAGCGGTGCGTCGGTGCGCGTCTGGGATCCGAACCCGGGCTGACAGTAGCGGAGCGCGCACACTTAACTGCTAAGCCACGGGGCCGGCCCGTCTCCCATCTTCTTTATGGGGCAGCTCTGGAACGGGGTGGGAAGCCCACCCATGCACAGGAGGGCTGCCCCGGGCTCCTCATGAGGTGTCCCCCCAACCTTGGCATCACTGTGACCTCATCTCAGCACTTGTTCACTCCATGCTCTTCCATAGCTGACACCCAGGGCTCTGAGCTGGACTAGCTTGCTTTAGAATCAAAA
This sequence comes from Diceros bicornis minor, assembly GCF_020826845.1. Taxonomy (NCBI): domain Eukaryota; kingdom Metazoa; phylum Chordata; class Mammalia; order Perissodactyla; family Rhinocerotidae; genus Diceros; species Diceros bicornis. The sequence continues at coordinate 5,165,606 of NC_080759.1, read as the reverse complement.
GGACCCCAGGGCCGCCCTGGTGGCATAGCGGTTAAGTTTGTGCGCTCCACTTCAGTGGCCCGGAGTTCACATGTTCGGATCGTGGATGCAGACCTACACACTGCTTATCAAGCCATGCTGTGGCAGTGTCCCATATAAAGTAGAGGAAGATGGGCACAGATGTTAGCCCAGGGCCAATCTTCCTCAGCAAAAAAGAGGAGGATTGGCATGGATGTTAGCTCAGGGCTACTCTTCCTCATTAAAAAAAAAAAAAAAAAAAAAAGGCCCCTGAACACCACATGGCCCCTCAGAGCCTCAGCGTGGGTGGCTCCGCGCCATGGCTCTGCTGGTCACATGACATTCAGAATCTCTCCTCTGACTCTCCCAGCAGGCCTCGGGGCAGACTTAGCTAGATGATGGCGGCAAGAGCATTCCAGACTGAGGGTGAGCATGTGCAAAGGCCCTAGGGCAGGAGAGATCAGGAGGCAGAGCAGAGAGGTCTACTTGCTGCAGGTCATGCAGCACGTGAGCAGCTGAGTTGGGCTGCCTGGTCCTACTCTGGGCTTCCTGGCTTCCTGGCAGGGGACGGCTCTCAGCCCTGAGGTCCTGCAGGTGGTAAATTCCGGTGGGAGGGGCGCAGTCACATGCTGAGGGGTGAGAACCAGTCCAGGCACTCTGGCAGAACTGGAGACATTCCCTCAGGAGCTGCATGTCCTTGTCATCTTCTCTCTACCCCTCCCCACAATCTCACCAACGTTCATACCTCCAAGGAGCAGCTCTGCCCAAGTGGTGGCTCCCTGCAGACTCTGTCCAGAGCCTCAGGCTGCATTTTCGACTGCACGTCCTAAACGCCCCTAAACTAGAGCAGGGTTTTTGGCCTTGACACTGATGGCATTTGGGGCTGGATCCTTCTTTGCAGAGGGGGCTGTCCTGTGAACTGTAGGATGTTGAGCAGCATCCCGGGCCTCCACCCACTTGATGTCAGTCTCCAGACACTGCCAAATGTCCCTTGAGGATAGAACTGCCCCTGGCTAAGAACCAAGCTTTAGGCTCAATTAAAAAATCCCTGCGCAGTGAGGAAGGACTAAGTGGGACTCCGTAAATTGTCACAGGACACTGTGATCCACTCTGCCTTAAAGAGGGATGACACCATCCAGCATTTCCTGAGAGTCCACCCCATGGAAGGCTCTGCGCCTGGGCATCTCCCCTCCGCCCAGGAGGAGCCAGTCAGCAGTCATGAGCTGGGGTCCCAGGGCTGGTCAGTGGCTGCGCAGGTTACCTCGAGCCTCAGGCTTGACCCCTCAGCCTTCCCGGAGACAGGCCACCTCCAGGGGCCTCAGGTAACCAGGTTCTCGACGGGCCAGGCCTTGGGAGCTGGCTGTGGCTGGGGGGCAGCTGACTGACACAAAAGGAAACCTCAGAGGACAGCTTCCCAGTGACGCTGGGGACAGGCACTGGAGCCGCTCCATCCTGGATAATTGCTAGGCAACCAATCCACCACCAGGTCTTGTGGTCATTCAACGCCCGGCATTCCTCCCGCCCCAAACAGTGAGGCAGATGTAGTCGATGGGTGGACAGACACCCCCACCTCTCCGCCCTGCCCTGGTGCAGCAGAGCATCCAGAACATTCGGAAAGGGCGGCGGCTGTGGCAGGGGTATCCCGGGCCTGAGTTACGCTTCGTCTTGTAATCAACTCATTCTTCAAATTCCAAGGAGGCCTTTCTAGGTGCTTAAAATATACCCCATAATTTCACTCCTCTTAGACACAGCGTTCCCAAAAATATAACTTCCCCCTTTGTCTAAAATAGCCTTAGATCACTGCAAGGCGTCAGTGCTCTGCACTTTTACGCAGCAGGCCAGAAACGCAGCCTCGCAGATCTGCAGGGCACCGGAGCGACAGAGAGCGCTGGTGGGTTCCGCCTTCCAGGTGGCTGCCCCTTCCCTGTGCTCCCAGGGAACGTCGGGCATCCCAATCCTTTCCCGTACCCTGCATGGACACCTTTTCATCCTTCTGCACCCCTACCCCTCTGGTGTGGCCCCACTTTTCAGCTGGGCAGAGTCTCCTGGCTGGCTGTCACCCTGTCTCTGTTTTCTGCATCTTGTCAGTCCTCGTGGTGAGCGGGGAACACCTGCTACTTTGTATTAGGTCCCGGGACTGGTAACACCACCGCCCTCCACGCCAGGTCACAAAAAGCTAGCCCTCATGCTCCTCTCTCTGGCTGAATTATCTTCCAGCCGTGAGCTCCAGCGCATCCTCCTGGGCACGCATCCCACGCCCCAGATATGTGCTTCCTCCAGGGGCACCTGGGCCCTGGCTGCGCACTTCTGGTTTGGCCCCGTCAGCCCCAACACGTTCAGCTGCCCCTCCCAGCCACTCATGGAGGATCCAGGGGTTGGTGGTGAGGGGGGGTCTGGGAAGTGCTGGGGTCTCGCTGGGTGTTGTCATCCTGCTGTGCCCCAGAGGCAGGATGCAGGTGGCCTTAGGGACCAAGGTGTGGCTGGAAACCCTCCAAGGGCCCTCGGTGAAAGTACAAGACAGGAAGGGGGCCCCACCACCCTCAGCCAAAGCTCAAACACTCTGGCTGTAAAAACACTCCCAGGGGTCTGTGGGACACACGGGGAGGGAGCAGGAGAACAAGAAAGCCCCGCACGGAGCCTGAAGGTGGAGCCGGCCTTGCCGAGCTTTACGGGAAGTCCAGAATCCCAGTCCTCCCTTCCCCACCACACCAAACTGCTTTAAGACCCTACGATTCTGACACCAATTCCGATGTGTGGGTTTTTCCCAACACCAAGGAATTTTCCAACACGAGCTGTGTGTTGTACAATTCAATTCAATTCTGACACTAGCTACCTGGAGGTAGCATCAGATCCCACAGGTTAAGGCCTCAGTCCTACAAGTCTCCACACACACCTTCCTATAAATCAGAGGCTCCCACAACCCCCTCTCTGGCTTTGATTAATCTGCTAGAGTGGCTCATAGAACTCAGGAAACCCATTTACTCACTAGATTTCTGGTTTATTGTAAAAAAATACAACTCAGGAACAGCCAGATGGAAGAGATGTGAAGGGCAAGGCATGGGGGAAGGGGTGCAGAGCTTCCGTGCCCTCTCCAGGTACACTACCCTCCCAGCACCTCCCTGTGTCCACCGACCTAGAAGCTCTCTGGACTGCCTCTTTTTGGGTTTTTATGGAGGCTTCTTTACACAGGCACGATTGATTAAATCACGGGCCATGGGTGACTATCAACCTCCAGCCCCTCCCCTCCCCAGAGGCCAGGGGCCGGGACTGAAAGTTTCAACCCTCTAATCACATGGTTGGTTCCCCTGGCAACCAGCCTCCATCCATAGGGGCTTTCCAAAAGTCACCTCACTAACATAAAAAGATACCCTTATCATGGTCATCACTTAGGAAATTCTAACGGTTTTAGGAGCTCTGAGCCAGGAACGGGAGAAAGACTAAATATATATTTCTTATAACAAATCATAGATCCCCTGTGGGTAGACGTAAGTTTTTGAATATATGTATCTACTTGGCATGGTTACAAATGCAGAAAGATTTGAGTTGGAGATAGGAGTGGTCTGGAACAAGGGTGGGAACCTGGTTTCCTTATATTTGGGTAGGGGGAGCTAAGCAGAAGGTGCGAAGAGGGCATGGAGGAAGTTAACTGTGGAAAGTTCTGGAATGTTCTACATGTGTGCATGTGGAAGTATGAAGGGTCAGCAAACCTTCCCTGTAAAGGGCCAGGCGGTAAATATTTTTGGCTTTGCGGGCCATATGGTGTCTGTGTGGCAACTGCTCCACTCTGCCGTTGTGGAGCAGATGATATTCAAATGAGGGGGCGTGTTTGTGTGTCAATAAAACTTTATTTATGGAAACAGGCCCTGGCAGATTTAATATGCGGGCTGTAGTCTGCCAATCCTTGTTATATACAAGAAAAAATTATACCCTAAGTAAGGAAAAACATGCTAAAAAAATGAAGAATTATATGAAAAAAAGCAAAGCAAAGCACATGGGTGGAACTGAAAGCAACAATATAAAATGTGTCACCATTTTGCCAAAGTGGGGCCGATAACCACGCGTGCAGCCCGGCAGCAGGAACCACCACAGTGGCCGGGGTTGTTTCCTATTGGGGAGACGCTTATAGGGGAAGAGTTGAACCACAGCCGACAGTTGGCATTAGGTTCAGAAAGTCACCCCCGGAGGACGAGGTGGATGGGTGACAAAACCCCAGGGCACAGGAACCAGCACCAACTGCAGCAGAAAATCGAGAAAGCTCTTTTCCTTACCCTGGTCTTCGGGGAGTGCAAATCTGCGGGGAGCCTGTGACTCCTCTGCTGGGGGTCCTCCAACAGCCCACTGCATTTTTTGGCATTGAGGAACAGCTCTTAAAGTAACACGACGACAACGTCACTCAAAGTCTGCCAGGAAGTCCAAACTCGGATGGAAACCTGACCCTGCGCCCAAGCCAGCCTCGTTGCAGGTGACGAAGACACGAGGAGATTTCTGGTCGAGGCGGGGGAGTGCCTGTTCTCTGGTCTGGCTGGCCGTAGGGAGGGAAGCAGTACCAGCCACCAATTCCCAGGAATGAAGGAGAACACCAGCTGGAGACTGCATTCCTGCCCCCAGCCACCCTGAGATGCGACGGTGCTGAATACAGCTGGGTTGACATGTAACTACAACAGCATAATGTTACCAAAAACCCCTGAAACTATTTAGGCACAGAACATCTGAAATCTCTCTTTGCATGCAGCTGGCCTAAAGCTTATTCTCAACTGTGACGATTCTGCCACCAGGGGACCCTTTGTGATATCTGGGGACATTTTTGGTTGTCACAGCTGCGCAGGAGGTGCTACTGGCATCTGGTGGGTGAGGCCAGGGATGCTGCTGAACATTCTACAATGCACAGGACGGCCCCACAACAGAGAAGGATCTGGCCGCAGACGTCGGCGGCGCAGAAGCACGGCCTTCACCCCCCTGTGTTTCTGTCTTCGAGGCCTGAAGTCAACGCCACACGAGGCCTTATTCATCCTCTTGTCCCCTGTGCTATCTGCCCCGCCTCTGTCTCCCTCTTGCCCTGGGATCCGGCCTCAGCTCCTACCCTCCTTTGGGCTGCTCCGCCGACCTGGGGCCTCCCAAACTACTTCCCCAAACACCCTGGGGAGGCCACACCAGGAACAGAAGCAGCCAGAGATTTGATTCCTCACTCCCTGCAGCTGCCTGGGTGGGGCGCACCTTCACCGGCTCTCAGCCGCTCATACTCCAGGACACTCGGCACCTTCTCCTCCCATCCCTGCACCACGGTATCTCCCTATAATGTCCATTCTCCCAGGATCCCACACCTGGCTCTCATTTTCCCTCCCCTATGATTCGTGACCCTGATGTTTGCATCGCTGACCTTCCAGCCACCCAGCCTTGAGGATGGCCCAGGCCAATCAGAGCCTAGACCACTGGCCAGAGGGTAGGGGACGACTTCTGAGAGCTATAATCTTCTCCCTTCCTCCTCCCAGCTCTGTGACCACCCCAGCTCGCCAGGCAAAAGCTCCAACCCAGCCAGGCCCCCAGACCCGGTCCTGGACTCGTCTGGCCAGCACACCTCTCCCTGGGGCGCCCCATGCCCTGCTCCAGACTCCGGAGCCCAAGCCCCCTCCCCACCCAGCTGACTGCTGACATCCGACCTTCCCCTCAACAGGCCCAAGGACCAAGCACTCTTAGGGACTCTGACCCCAGAACACCTCTGTGTCCAGGTAAAGCAGACCTTTGAGGTCCTCGGACCCGGGAGACAGACAGGCATCAGAGAAAGGCTCTTGGCCCAGACACTCCTCTTGCGGCAAATGCCCTGGCCCCCTTATGCCAGTGGAGGACACCAGTGAATTCCCTCCCTCTGTCCTGATCCTGAGCTCCCTCCCTGCAATGGTCCATGCCCTGAAGTGGGACCCCGGAGGCCTGTCCATGGCCACATGCCCCTTTCTCAACACTCACTCTTGGCACACTCACCTCCTCCTGGAGCTAACACTCGAGGGTCCGGGGTGAGCGGCTGGCCGGGAGGCGCCCCAGCTTGCCGCCTATCCCTGGCCCCTCCTGGCACATACAGTCTGCTGGGTCGTGTGACTGGACAACCTCTAAGGCCTGACAAGCATTGGGGTCAGGGGGGGCCTTTGTGCTGCCAGCACTCAGTTCTCCTTCGGACAAAGCACTCCAGACCTCAGTCCTCATCAGCGCCCCAGGGGCAGCTCCAGGCAGTGCTGTGCAGCCATCTCTGATGTGCTCCCTGCTCCCCTCGGACTCTGCTACTTCTACTCAGGGAGCCCGGATGGCCCGTGTAAAAGCTCCCGTCTGCTTCCCGAGGCCCCGGGAGGCCTGCCTGGTGTGTTTACTACCCACTGCTCCTGAACGCCAGCTTCCCTCTGGCCGCCGGCCTCTCAGCAGGTGTGGCAGGGCACACGCAGATGGGTGACGCTGACAGAGAGATGGACCTAGGTGTGTCTACCTGCCCCCAGCCAGTCCTCGGTACGCCCAGGAGGGCCTGCACATCCAGACCAGGCTGTTGGCCATGGCTTTGCCGTCCCACCAGGCTTGGCTCAGTCAACCCCAAGAGTACCCGGTGGGATCATTTCCACATGCGCCCAGCACCCTCCACCCTCCCATCATTGATCTGGGGTAGGCCACTGATAGGGGAGCACTGACCTGGCTGAGGCCCAGGAGAAAACCCAACTGCAGACTCAGCCATACAGAGTACAGAAGCTATGAGACAACTGGTGAAAGATAGACAGAACATAATCTTATCCACAGGATGGAATATTACTCAGCCATAAGAAGGAATGAAGCTCTTTTTTTTTTTTTTGTGAGGAGATCAGCCCTGTGCTAACATCTGCCAATCCTCCTCTTTTTTTGCTGAGGAAGACTGGCCCTGGGCTAACATCCATGCCCTTCGTCCTCCACTTTATACAGGACTCCGCCACAGCATGGCTTGCCAAGCAGTGCGTCGGTGCACGCCCAGGATCCGAACCGGCGAACCCCGGGCCGCCGCAGCAGAGCGTGCACACTTAACCGCTTGTGTCACCGGGCCGGCCCCGGAATGAAGCTCTGATACACACTACAATGGGGATGAACCTTGAAAACACCACGCTGAGTCAAAGAAGCCAGATGCAAAAGGCCACGTCTTGTATGATTCCATGTCTATGAAGTGTCCAGAACAGGCAAATCCATAGAGACAGAAAGCAGATTAGTGGCTGCCAGGGGCTGGGGGAGGGGGATGGGGAGTCACTGCTAATAGGGTCGGGGTTTCCTTTTGGGGTCACAGAATTGTTTTGGAACTAGATAGAGGTGATGGGTGCACAACATTGTGAATGTGCTAAAAAACACTGAATTGTTGACTTGAAATGGGAGAATTGTATCTCAGTAAAGATCTTAAACAGAATCTCTAACTGCAGAGGCACATCTCTGGTTCTGGAAACTTCCATCTCTGTCACCCTGGCTGAGCAGCTTCGCCTATGTACCCCCAGTGCCGGGCAGAGGTTGGCCCATTAGTGCCCTGTGGGAGAGAAGGATATGTCCTGGGCAAAGTGAAGGGGGATGACTACATGCGGTTCCGGGTGACCTGCCCAAGCAGACAGGCCAGTGCTGATGGAGGGTAGAGGGACAGACCTAGCAGCTCAGCGGGTGGAGGGGGGCTGGGGGCAGTCTGGAGTCACATGAGACTGAGTCTGCGGGGCCCTAAGGGGGGCTGGTGCTCAGGACTGAGGTTGGCACAGACCCCAGTCCCAGGATAGGCTCCTTTGGGACCCTCAGAGGCAGGTCGGTGACAGCAGTGAGCTCCAGGACTCCCTCTGTCCCACATCTTGCTGTCCCGGGTCACCAGCCTCTTGTGGGTGTGCCAGGCAGCTCAGGGCATCATCATCTCTCAGCCTCCTCTCTCTGCGTGGGCCAGGCCACGGTGGCCACACGAAAGCCCCCAAACTCCAGCACACAGCAGCCTCTGGCTGCTTGGGAAAACGGCCCAGACAATAAGGATCCTTCTTTCATTTCTGCTTTTGAAATTAAGACCTCGTATGCATCAGCAATGCCGGGGACATCTGCTACAGTTCAGGAAAGACAAAAAGAATCCTGGTCTCAGCCCCCCGCCCTTAGCCCTGATGCTGAGGTCTGCGGGCCACGGGAGAGGAGCACGTTCCAGGAGCACTTTGCGGCCCGTGGGCTGCTGCATGTAGAATCACCAGGTTCTCCGAGGGTGCCTGGGATGGGCAACGGACCTCCGCGTGAAGACAGGAAGACCCCCAGCTGCTCACTGCCCTGGTGAGCCTGCCTTCTGCACCTTCAGTGCTCCTGAGCTAACACAACAGCCCTACACAAATGTCGTGTTTCTGGGGGCGGTTCAGAGGGCAGGCTGCAGCGCGGCTGAGCACGGTGGAGCGAGACCGTGTGAAAACGGTGACAGTAACAGTTAACTGCTGCGGGCGGGCGGATCAGCTGATTGGAACCGGCTTTCCACAGTGCCTCCTTCCTGTTTTCTGGTCAGAATTGCACAGCGAGGCTGCAACTTACGCCTGGGGTGGGGGGGCACCCAGTGACACCCAAACCTCAAAACAACTCAACTTCTCCTTTTGGGGAGCTGAGAAAAAGTCCCAAACACTGCAAGTGCTGTGCTGAACCAAGTTGAGAGAGGAAATCTTCCACGGAGATGCAGAGAGGCACCGGGAACTCAGGCTCATGCTCAGGCTGCGTCCAACCCTGGTCCAGCCGTGGCTGCCCGGGGAACCCAGACTGGTGCTGATTTGTGTCTCCCAAAAGATATGTCCAGATCCTGATCCCCAGAACCTGTGAATGGGATCTTATTTGGAAATAGGGTCTTTGCAGATATAATTAAGGTAAGGATCTCGAGGTGAGACCCTCCTGGATTTAGGGTGGGCCCTGAATCCAATGACAGTGTCCTTATAAAAGACAGGAGATTAGAGACACAGAAACAGACAGGGAGAAGGCCGTGTAGCAACAGAGGCAAAGATGGGAGTGATGTGGCCGCAAGCAAGAGAACACTAAAGGGTTGCCGGCAGCCACTAGAAGCTGGAAGAGAGGCCTGGGGTGGATTCTCTCTGAGCCTCCAGAAGGTGCCAACCTTGCTCACACTTTGATTTCGGACTTCTGGCCTCCAGAACTGAGAGAGAAGAAACTGCTGTTGTTTTAAGGCCCCCTGGTTGGTGGTACTTTGTGACGGCAGCCAGGACACTTGCACACTTAGTGCACTTCTCTGGGGCTCTGTTTCCTACGCAGAGCTCTTGTGAGGGCTCAGAGAGATGACGGAGTAAAACCGAGTCCCCTGAAGCCTGACACCCAGTGGGCCCAAAGGCATGATAACTAATTATTCCTGTTATTAGGAAGGGACTCGCGGCTTAGCTCGGAATGTCTGGGACTGACTTGTAGACAATTTCTAATGCGTCAGCACCTGAAAGAAACGGTGACTGGGTCTCATGGGATCACAAGCTGTGACTCCAAGGCAGCTGTTCTCACCCAGGGGAGATTCTGCCCCCAGGAGACACTTGGTGATGTCTGGGGACATTTTCGGTTGCCACAGCTGGGGGGAGGGGGTGCTGTTGGCATCTGGTGGGTGGGGGCCAGGCGTGCTGCTGAATACCCTACAGTGCACAGGACGGCACCCCCAGAAATGACCGGGCCCCAGATGTTGGCAGTACTCTGGCACAGAAGCCAAGCTCCAAACTAAAACTATCTTTTCCCTTTCCAAACAGCCGCCCCAGGAAGCACGTTTATGGCTGTGCCGCGGATCTGGCTCAAGCCTGTTCTGGAAGTTGGCGTGGGCACCGCCCTCCTAACTGCTGGGGAAACTCAGCCTTGCTGGCTCCTGCTGCCGAGGAGGCTCAAGGGCAGCAGCTGGGCGAGGTCAGAGGCATCTGACTCACGGGGTGCAGACACCCACCTCAGAGGGTGACTAACAGCCATAGAAGAATGTGGTAGAATCCCTTGGGGCAACTGCAGGGGAGGAGCACAGGGGCTGGCAGGAGGAATTATGGGCCCCCGGGACGGCTGCTGAGCTGGGGGAGCCGTCGGGGAAGAAGGCAGCAGATACCGCCAGCTGTCACTCGGTAGGGGCTCCTATGGGCTCGCTTGTGTCTCCCCAAAAGACACGCCCACATCCTGAGCCCTAGAACCTGTGGATGGGGCCTTATGTGGAAATGGGGTCTTTGCTGACGTGGTTAGTTAGGATGAGGTCATCCTGGATTAGAGTGGGCCCTAAATCCAAAGACTGGTGTCTTTGTAAGAAGAGAAGGCCATGTGATGCCAGAGGCAGGGACTGGGTGATGGGGCCAGATCCCCAGGAAGACCTGGAGCCCCTAGAAGCCAGAAAACGCCACGAAGGATCCTTCCCAAGAACCTCCGGAGGGAATGTGGCCTCCAGAACTGGGAAAGAATAAATTTCCGCTGTTTTAAGGCCCCTAGTTTGTGATAATTTGTTACGGCCACCCCAGGAACCTCATCCAGGAGCCCTGGATGGTCTTCAGCTAGAAAAGGAAACCACGCTGTGTTGTGAGACTCCAAGGCTCAAAATCCTCACCAAGCCCTGGCATACCCACCCACCTGCCAGGGTCCTTGGGGGGTGAACGGCCCACGTGGCAAAACTCGTCACTCGGTAAACGCCAGGTCTGCCCTCTCATTCGCATAATTTCTAACATCATCGGCCGCCTGCAACGTTTTCTCCGGGACTGTGGTGCTGGGCATGAACACTTTGGTCTAGACTGCCTGTCATGGCCCCTGGCCGTTACTGGGATGACAGTGGGGTCATTGGTGGCTTCACAGTGGCTGTGTTCCAGAGCTGGGATAGAGCCATGTCAAACCTGGGACACCCTCCATAGCTCCCATGTCACACAGGGCCCTCCTGGTGTCCCAAGGTCCTGAATGATCTGCCTGTCACCTCCCTGTCCCCCCACTGCCTCCCGCTGTGCCCCTCACTCACTCGCTCCAGCCCCTTCCCATGCCCTCCAGGGCCCCTGCCTTCCCTCCAACAAGCCAGGCACCATCCAGCCTTGTGGCCTTTGCACTGGCCACGCCCTCTGTCCAGCCGCTGCATGGCTCACCCCACCTCCTTCCAGGCCCAGCTAAGCATCATCTTTTTGTCTCCTGCTCCCTCCCCCTTTCTCCTCCAGCCTGCCTGCTGTTCTCATAGGCTCTCAGCTTGCACACAAGGCCTGTTGTTTATTTTGCTGCCTGCCTCCTTGTCACTGGCGGACAGCTCCTCGTGGGCAGGCCTTTGTGTTGATTTTGGCCACTGCATAAACCAGCGCCTAGAATGGCGCCTGGCACACATAAGATGTGCTCGTGGAATATTTACAGAACAGACGGGTGATCAGAATAGAAGGGAACACGTAGGATACACAACATTAAAAAGAAAAATGCACACTCTGTGGCCGGATTACTCAGTAGTTTTTTAAAACGTCTGCACAACAAATGACGATTGATCTTTGTATTAGGTATACAGAAGACAGAAATAGGCTACACGTGTTGGCACAGGGCCAGGCTGTACAGCCCAATTAATTTCTTGCTGATGATATCAGAGAAGAAGAGGAACTGAAACGCATTCAGCAGGCGCAGCCTAGATGTGATTTCTGTGAATTCGCATGGCAGCCCTCCAAGGCAGCTGCATTAGGCCCTTAGCTTGGAGTGATCAGCAAGAAGCCCAAGGTCAATGCCTGAGGGTGGGCAGGACCCCTGCTCCCCCACAACTCTGTGGAGGGAGGGTCTGGGGTCCTGTGGACGGACAGACTGCGGCACATCCAGACGGTGGGGTGCTACTCAGCAATGTGAAGAAATGAGCTCTCAGCCCACGAAAAGACACGGAAGAACCTGAAATGCATACTGCTGAGTGCAAGAAGCCTGTCTGAAAAGGCTGGAGACAGGACGATTCCAGCTATAGGACATCCTAGAAAAGGCAGAGCTATGGAGACAGTGGAGAGACAGGGGTTGCCATGAGTGAAGGGAGGGAGGGAGGATGACACGGAGCACAGGGGAGCTTTAGGGCGGGGTGATGCTGTAATGGTGCCTACGGGATACTGAGCATCCATCCAGACCCACAGAAGCACAACACCCAGAGTGGAACCCCACGGAAATGGTGGACTTGAGTTAATCATGACGTGTCAACACTGTCTTGTCAATGTAACAACTGTAGCACGCCAAGGCAGGATGCTAAAAAGGGGGAAAACTGGGCGTGTGTGGGGGGGAGGGAGTGTATGGGAACTCCCTGTACCACCTGTTCAATATTTCTGTAAACTAAAACTACTCTAAGAAATATAATAATTTATATTATTAATGAAAGAATATTTAATTATTTAAGATTATTAAACTAAAATTTATCGTTTAAAATTATTTAATTACAGTAGTCCCCTCTTAACTGAAGTTTCGATTTCTGTGGTTTCAGTTACCCACAGTCTGAAAATAACACTATGTCACAGTGCCCATGTCATCTGCCTCCCCACACCTCATCACACAGGCACCGCGTCACCTCACATCAGCTGTCACAGTGCCCACGTCATCCGCCTCCCCCCACCTCATCACACAGGCACCACCTCACATCAGCTGTCACAGTGCCCACGTCATCCATCTCCCCCCACCTCATCACACAGGCACCGCGTCACCTCACATCAGCTGTCACAGTGCCCACGTCATCCGCCTCCCCCCACCTCATCACACAGGCACCGCGTCACCTCACATCAGCTGTCACAGTGCCCACGTCATCCGCCTCCCCCCACCTCATCACACAGGCACCGCGTCACCTCACATCAGCTGTCACAGTGCCCACGTCATCCGCCTCCCCCCACCTCATCACACAGGCACCACCTCACATCAGCTGTCACAGCGCCCACGTCATCCATCTCCCCCCACCTCATCACACAGGCACCGCATCACCTCACATCAGCACAAGGGGAAGGAGGAGGACAGCACAACAGGATATTTTGAGAGAGAGACCACATTCACACCGCTTTTATTATGGTATATTGTTCTAATTGCTATTTTATTAATAGTTATTGTTGTTACTCTTACTGTGCCTAATTTATGAACTAAACTTTATCATAGGTGTGTATGTATAGGAAAAAGCAGTCTATATAGCGTTCAGTACTATCCGTGGTTTCAAGCATCCACTGGGGGTCTTGGAACATATCCCCCACGGATGAGTGCATAATATACTGCATTATAACATCTTATTAAATTAAGAAAAAAAGAAAAGAAAGCAGAGTCCTAGACCCCAACCCCGGAGGTGCAGACCCCTGAGCCCATGTGCTGCCCCAGCCCTCACCAGATGACACCGGTTATGCTATGTTCTGAGACATGGATGTGTCTTGTCCTAAAACCCCGAGAGCAAGCGATGCTGCATGGTTACTTCCGCTGGCCCTGCTTCCAGAAGGCTCAACCACGGTGATCCATCGATGGCTTCTGTGGGTTATGGCCAACGGGGACACTGGATGGAGGGCGTTACCACCCCCGCTGCCCCCACGGCAGTGCCAGGTGGCCCCCTCCGAACGACGACCACCTTGGGGCCCCTCCCCTTGCCTCACTGTCCCCTGGCCCAGTGCTGCACTACACCTTGCTGGCTTCCTTCCACCCTGCCAGCCCCCAAAAACACCCTACCATGAACTGTTCAGTTTGATCACACCATCCTTTTTTTTCTGTGACCTGGAGTAGACATCAAGAGTGTATTAATCAGGTTTTTTTATTTTCTATATTCTAGGGCTTTGACACTGGAGCCTGGCTGACCCTGGAGGCACTGCTCCTCCCAGTGCTAGCCAATTCCTCCAGAGGGCAAGGGACTCTCCTACGTGCATGCCTGCCACGTGTAAACCAATCCCTCCAGATCCCAACCCCCACCACCTGTTATGGGGCTTTCACTCAGGGCCACTACCCTCCTGCCCTGATCACTCCAGGGCCAAGAACCAGAAAACCAGGGTAGCCCCCATGCCCCAGAGCTCTGAAATTATTCAAACTAGTCAGTCCTCAGCCTGTTTGCCCTGCCTCGCCCGATCCTTAAAACCATAACAGACCCCCATCCAAGTTTTCCCCTGCTCCCACTGCCTCCCGACCAACCCTGGTGCCTCCCCGTGTGGCCCTGCATGGCTCACAGAGCCTCCTGTTTCTGGAAAACCATGCATGTAACAAACTATCTTCTCGACGGCAGTCCCCCCCGCTGGACCTGAACAATAAAACTCATGCAGAGGGCCCCTCCCCTGCCCTGCCCCGCTCACCTCCAGCACAGGGCCGGCGCCCAGGATGGTCCTCTCAACGCCGCTGGCGTAGCCCTTCTGGCTCAGTGCAGTGAGGCAGTGAATCAGGAAGTTGGTGCTCTGCGTCTTCCCAGACCCACTCTCACCAGAGATCACGATGCACTGATTGACGTGCTTCCGGAGCATGGCATAGTAGGCCACGTCGGCCAGCGCAAACACGTGTGGCTCCAGCTTGCCCAGCTGCTGGTTCTCATACATCTTCACGTACTTGGGGTTGTAGATGGGGAGGAACTTGAAGGGGTTGACGGCCACGAGGATGCTCCCCGCGTACGTGTAGATCTTCTGCTGCAGGAAGCGGTGCTTGAGGTTCTTCAGGAGGTTGGCCTCCGTCAGCTCGGGGAGGTTGCACAGGTCATCAAAGTCCGCCTGCTGCCGGGGCAGGAGGCCGCGCTCCACCAGGCGCCGGGTGGCTGTGGCCTGGGCCACCAGCTGCATGTGCACGTACTTGATGGTCCCGTCCGCATCGCGCTCCTGCAGCAGGAAGTAGTAGCCGTCCTCCTGTGGGTGCTCGTCCTGCGCCCTCCGTGGCCACAGCAGCACGCGGTGCACGGGTGAGTCGTTGGCGTCCAGCACCCACTCCTCCCCGCCTGTCTCCTTGACCTCCACCAGCACGTAGCGCTTGGAGCTGTCCAGCCGCAGGCTGGCAACGGCATCCTGGATGACGTCGGATGTGGTGCTGTCCTTGGTGGCGGTCACGCGGCAGGAGGCCTGGCTCTCGCTGGTGGCCAGCTGCGGGTAGATGTGCAGGTGGTAGGCCGCCTGCCCCCGGCAGCCAGAGCTGCCCGCCTCGTTCACACTCATCCTGCCAGCCACCCGGCCTCAGCATGCCTCCCGGGCTCGGGGTGCACGTCCTGGACCTGGAAGGGAGGTGGTGGCACAGTTGGGGGGAGTGGTGGTGGGACACACCAACGCCTGATGGGGTTCTCCTGAAAAGCCAGAGGGGCGGAAGAGCCTCTGTCTGGCCTTAAACATGACCTTTGGACCCAAGGACTGTGGCTCTAGCAGAGTGACATCACCAGAACCCCCAAGATCAAACCCTTCCCCTGGAGTTCACTCCACCCCAGCCTGTCCCCCACCCAGAGTCAGCGTCTCAATCCTCAAGGCCAATGGCCACGACCATGTCTCAGCTAAGTCTTTCCCAGCCCGTGTCCTTCCCGGCCTCTCCTCTTGAACAAAATCTCCCCTGGCAGCTCCCCAAGGAATGAAGCCCCACGAGCCTTGGTTATGCCCCTCCTCCCACACACAAGGGGCAGTGTGAGGTGTATGGGGACAAGCAAGACCAAACCTGCTGCTAAACCTAAGGTCCCTGAAACCCCACAGAGAAGGATGAAGTCAGGCAGAGCCCTCAAAGACTCGCTCGAGGGAAGTGCTCAGAGTACCTTTGTTTCTAAAACCCCAAACCCTATTCTAATCATGACAAGACCATCAGAGAGACCCAGGTCGGGGGCATCCTGCAGGACGCCCGGCCAGGCCTCCCCAAGACCGCCAAGGTCACGAGCAGCAGGAAAGACAGAGGAGCCGTCCCAGACCAGAGGAGACTGGGGAGACGTGACGGCTGAACGCAGTGGGGTTCCCCGTGAGGACGGGGTCCTCGAGCAGAGAGAGGACACACGTGGAAGCACTGGGACATTCGAATAATGTCAGGAGGTCATTAATAACAGTGTACCGATGTCAGTTTCTTAGTTGTGACAGATGCGCCCTGAGAATGTAAGACGTTCACATTCAGGGAAGCTGGGTGAGGAGCTTAGAAGACTCTCTGTATGGTCTTTGCAACTTTTCTGTAAATCTAAAATGACTCCAACAGAAAATGTTTTTATTTAAAAAAATGGCAATTACTACCGAAGACGTTGCGGGAAAAAGAGAAAACGCAGCCAATGCGGGCAACAACTCATTTTGTGTCTTGGAGCAAGAGGCATAAATGCAGTGTGGGCCACATGCCGGCTCACTACGTACTACCCAAGAGTGGCCAAGGATACACAGATGAAACACACCTTGGCTCGAAGCCTGGCAGGAGAAGCTGATATGCAAACAAACGTGAGAGTGCATCACCGTGCATGAGAAAATATTATCCCCAAGAGCCAGAGAAGGCTTTAGGGGAGCAGCAACATCTAAGAGGGGTTCTGAAAGATGAAGAAGAGTTTGTTCAACAGGAAGGCAAAGGAAGGATGAGGGTGTGGCAGGCCCACCCGTTGTTTTTGTAAATAACATCTTGTTCATTTACAAAATTGTCTGTTCATTTACATATTGTCTATGGCTGCTTTGTTATAACAGCAGAACTGAATAGTTGTGAGGGAGATAGTAACCTGAAGGCCTGGAAAGCTGAACATATTTATTTTCCAGCCCTTTACAGAAAAGGTTTGCCAACCTCTGCCCTAGACAGAAGCATGACTCAGCACTATGAGCGTTAGGGGCCACAGAGGCAGAGATGATTTGGGCTCTGGGAAACAGAGTCCCACAGCAGTGTTAGGAGGGTGGTGTGTGTGTGTGTGCGTGGCAGGACACAACTATACAGTATGAAGCCCCTACAATGGTTCACACAGCAGTATGCAGTAGCAACAGGTAGGGAGGTTGAGGGGATGGGAATATTTAATTTCTTAAACTTTCCCCCAAATTATTAAGTAATTTCGTTTATTTCCTTCCAGTTTAATAGATGTTATATATATTTTAATAAAAGTTGGATTGTTCTTTACGGGATATACTGGTCTACATGAATGTTTCTCTGTGTTATGAAATACACTTTGAAACCTGATTTTTAATGGCTTCCTGGGACGCCACTGTACACAGAGAAATCATGAGGTATATGATCCTTCTGCTACCACTGGGCATTTGGTTTCCAATTTCTTGGACACACATCGTCGTGTGCAACCCTGAACATTTCCTGGATTGATTTGCTTACGTGGCATCAGCAGACGAATGGATATGAACAGTACTAAGTGCCTTCATTCAGGCGGGCACAGTGCCCTGCAGAAACGCTGTGTGAAGGTGTGTGGCTCCTCCACTTTAGAGACACTTCGGCAATTTCTTTAGAAGTTAACTATGTGCCTAGCATGTGACCCAGCAGGTCCACTCTTGGCATTACTCAAGAGAAATGAAGCAGGCGTCCGTACTGAGACTGTACATGAACGTCATTTGCAGCACTGTTTCTAAGAGACCCAAACTGGAAACAACCCAAATGTGCATCAACTGGTGGTGCACAAATGAACAAACTGGCCGCGCAAAGGAACACTACACAGCCACAAGAAGGGACCAACCTCTGATCCTCAGAACAGCACGGAACAACTCAAAACAATCTCAGAACATATGTGCTGAGTGAAGAAGCCAGATGAAAAAGAGGACAAACAGACCCAGCAATTCTGCTCCTAGGTATCGAACCAAAAGAACCGAAAACAAACAATCCTTGTACACGCATGTTCACAGCAGCACTAGTCACAATTGCCAAAAGGTGAAAATAACCCAAGTAGCATCCATCAGCTGATGAATGGATAAACAGAATGTGGTCTATGCACACAGCGGAATATTATTCAGCCATGAAAAGGAATGAAGCTCAGACACATGCCACAACGTGCATGAACCTTGGAAACATCATGCTGAGTGAGAGAAGTCAGACACAAAAGGCCACACAGTGTGTGATCCCACGTATATGAAATGTCCAGAACAGGCAAATTCATAGGGACAGAAAGCAGATTAGTGGGTGCCAGGGTCTGGGGCAGGGCGATGGGGAGCGACAGCTCACGGGGACAGGGTTTCCTTTGGGGAGATGGAAATGTTCTGGAACTAGATAGAGGTGACAATTGCATAACGTTGTGAATGTACTAAATGCCACTAACTGTTCACTTTAAAGTGGTGAATTTTATGTTATGTGAATTTCACCTCAATAAAGTTTTAAAAATAGTACATACTGCATGATTCCACGTACATATAATTCTAGAAAATGCAAACCATTCTATAGAGACAGAAAGCTGATTAGTGGCTGTCTGAGGAAGGGGGACAGGGTGGGATGACAAAGGAGCCTGGGGAGACCTTTCAGGCGATAAATGGGTTCACCATCTTGGTGGTGGTGGTGGTCTCACAGAAAATAACTACAATGTAGAGAGCACCAATTACACCTAATAAAGCTGTTTTAAAAAATCATGTGGAATATGAAAGGACCCAGTGCCCCAGGAGTGCATCTTTTTAAAACTTCTCGCTCTCTTTTCAAAATGTCCAAGCCTTAAGCCTAGTCACTGAATTTCTTAGATGCCACAGCAAGGAAACAGTGGGGAAGCTGTGAGCATAACAGGTGTTCAGAGGTACCATGTGGTGCTGCCTGCCTGGCCACCCCCCGACAAGACAAAAGCTAATCACAGAATATTTACGGGTAGCACCATAAGGCCGCGGAAGGTGGATAGTCCATGTGTTTCCAAGCCCCGTGAGAGAGGCAGGAGCCCAAACCGTAGATACGCGCCTTCATCACAGCCACACACATGCACGCTCACAAGCACACACCACACATGGATGTGTGAGCACACACCATGTGCAGGCACGAACACACATGCATGAATACACACTCATATGAACACACTCATGCGCACACACATGCATGCTCAGGTGCACACAGAAAAAGCATACACACAAACATGGACACGTGCATGAACATAGCTTCATAGGAATACAACCACATAAAACACACATGCACACACACAGAGAATAGATGCTCACACACATGCCACACACATGAAAGTACACACAAACCTGGACACATGAGCACACACAGCACCTTCATATGAACACACATATGTACATACACACGCACATCCACAGAGCCAGGGCTTCTGGCAGAGCTGGCCCCTTCTGTGACCTGCACTCGTGGAGCCATGGTGGATGTGCACCATGACTTCCAGAGGCACCATCCAGCTCAAGGCCGAGGGCTCTGGACTGGCTCATGCCCAAGCTGCCAGGATGGGGGCGCTGGAAAGGTCACACGGGATGCGCCTGCATTCTCCTCCCAGCAGACACCGACCTAGAGAGACGTCATCAGAGCCCAACGATGAGATCTTGCTCCTGCTCCCAAGGCCTCTGCCACCTGCCCTGATGAGGGTCAGCTGACGCTCGGATGGACTGCAGGTCACATAGCCAGCGGCACACTGTGCCACCCCATGCCCTCCAGGCCCAGCCGATCATCAGGCGCCCTTGGAGCCCCAGGGGGGATGTTTGCAGCTCTAGGCCCCTTGGTGGGGGGAGCAGGAGACCCCACGATCAGAGACTGGGGGGCCATGGGGGCAGTCATAGGACCAGTGATGCACGCCCCATCCCTAGGCCAGGAGGAAGTAGATAAGGCTTGCTCAAGGCCACTGCTGACTGCCAGGGCTTCGGGGAGGGGGATGGCCAAAGAGAAGGGGCGGGGCAGGGTAGAAACCTGCTGGGGCCACTTGCAGGAGTCCCCACAGGGCCCACCAGCCCTGCCCTGCAGCAGCTGCCCCTCCAGCCTTCGCAGCCCATACAGGCCCACCACCCTGCATCCTGGGAAATTCCTTTGCCCTGACCTGTCTGTGAGGCCTCCCTGCCCGGCCAGCCTCACCTGGCCCTTCTCCCCAGGTAGTCCACACTTGCCTCCCAGAACAGCTCTTTCCCCTCTTCCTTTCTGGTTCGTCTGGGGAAGTACCCTCCCACTGAAACAGCTGCGTGCCTTAAAATCAGAGACACTAACAGATCCTCTCCAGCCCAGGGGAGAGCTGGGTCCCCTCCTCGCTTCCAGCCTGGAGCCAGCCTTGCCTGCACCCACCTGCTCCTCAGTCCACTGTCCCCCTACGCAGTAGAAACCACTCTCCACCCCCCAAAGATGCTGCCAAGCTCCCGCCAGTCACATGTGCTGGCCAGCGGCCTCTCTTAGTCCTGCTCACTTGCTCTGCAGCCCTGGGGATAGCGGCATCACCTGGACCTGCTCCTGTGCAGGGATCCCTCCTGCCCTGCTCCCCAGGCCCCGCCCCTGGGGCCCGTCCACTCTGCTGCACCCCCTCAGGGGCCTCCAGGGACACCAGCCCCACCTCCAGCCCAGCAGGGCCACCTCTCCCTGCCCTGCCCCCAAACACCCAGGGGGCTTGTTCTCTGCTCCTCCCACTGACCACATCCTGTCTGCAGTCACTGTGTCCCCAGAACCACCCTTGCTTCTCACCAGCCAGTCAGGAGGGCCCCCTGTGGACCCCCTGCCTCCATCCTCTGAGCTGCTGCAAGGGAGCCCCTAGAAGCATCGGTCCAGGTGTGGGTATCCCAGCACAAAGACCCTTGGGGGCACCCCATGGCCAGCCTTCAGAGGCCTGGCCATCAGGCCCGATACAGCACAGCCAGCCCTCGTGCCCCATACGAGCTCCCTGGACACCCTCTGGTCACTCCCTACCCAGCCAGGCCCAGGCTCGCAGACCAGACCTCGCATCAGGAAGAAGCGGTGCAAAGCCCCCGGGCCACAGTAGGGCATCTGGTTCCCTCAGCCTGGGCTGCCTCCCTGTGAGCCACTGACCAGGCCTTCAACACTAACCTTGCAGCTGGCCATCCACCCACGCAGCCTCAGGTACCCTGCCCTCCCCTTTCTCATCCGTATCTCAGACTGGGGCCCGCCCACCCTGCTGCCTCCTCCTGGGGCTGTCCTTGCCCTCGACCTCTCTGCCAGCTCCCAGGCAGCTCTGCTCCCGATGCAAAATCTCAGGGTGCACCCTCTCAGATGCAGTGTCCCCTCATTCCACAGGTGGCATCACTTCACCTACAACACTGGGCTGATTGGATTCCCTCTGCCTGGGCCAAAACCATCCTTGCTGCAAGAGACCCCAATCCATTCCGAAGAAGCCCACTCAAGTGAGAGGTCTGCCTGGAGCAGAATGAGAGTGCCTACCTCACAGCATCCTCACCGGCACCGGGTATTAATATTTTTCTCAATCCATGACCATCAGTGGGCACAAAAGAACATCTTATCACTTACATTTCTTAGACTGTCAGGCTGGGTTTTTAAAAAATTATGCATATTACTTGCCCTGCAAACTCAGAAGAGTCTCTAATTAAAATAAACCAGAAACTAGAACAAATTAAAAGAAAAAACTTATGCATATTGAGGAACTATGTTTCTGTAAGTTGTTCATGTCTGTTGCCCATTTTTTCCTATTAAACCATGACTATTCAGCTTATTGTTTTGGAGGAGCTCTTTATATAGGAATGGTATCAATGCTTTGTCAGGTTTGTTGAAACTAATTCATACAAATTTACTTTTGTGTACAGTGTTTTTTGATACAAATATTACCTTTTCCAGGCAATCAGACCTGTGGGTCATTTCTTTTATGATGTCTAACCACCCATTCATCTCCCAGATCTGATTAACATGAAACTACACTTTCTGTTTGCATTCCTCTCCCTCCCCAGATTTATTCTTTACATTTAAGCCCTTATCTATCTGGAAATTATTTTGGAGGCTGTATGAGTTTCCTAAGGCTGCTGTAGCAAACGAGGTAGCTTAAAACAACAGAAATTTATTGCCACACAGTTCCAGAGAAGTCCAAAATCAAGGTGTGGGCAGGGCTGGTTCCTCTGGAGGCTCTGAGAGAGAATCTGTCCCCGGCCTCTCCTGGCTTCTGGCGGCTGCCAGCACCCCTTGGCCTTCCTTGGCTTGTGGCTGCATCACTCCATCTCTGCCTCCATCATCACATAGGGTCCTTCTCTGTCTCTGTGTCCTCTCCTCTTCTTATAAAGACATCAGTTATTGGATCCAGGATGAGCTCATCTTGAGATCTTTAATTCATCTGCAAAGACCTTATTTCCAATCAAGGGCACGTTCTGAGGTTCTGGGTGGATGTGAATTAGGGGACATTAGTCAACTCAGAACGACGGGAGGTGCGGTGAGGACCCGGATGGTCTCTGGAGTGAGGGAACTGTTTCAACACCTTTTATTCAAGAGTCCTTCTCTCCCCTCCCCGGGAGCCTCCTTTGTTTGTTAAATGTCCAATATTAAGTTATTTTACACATGCAGGTCTGCCTCTGGGCTGTTGATGCCTGAATTGTGCCATGCTGTTTTGACTGTCACAGCTTCAGGGGACGTTCTTAAACAGTGACATCTCTCTTGGAGGGGCTAGGCTGTTTCCTCTGGCTTCCAAGCACAGCTTCCTCATTGAGTCTTAACAGAGCCCAAGAGCTGGAAGTCAGCCACTCTGTGGCTTAAGGTCCTGGTAACAAATGGATGTGAAACCTGTGCCCCAAGAAGCCCTGGACTGTGTCTGGATGCAAGGAAGCAGGTCCGGGGCTGAAGAACTGGGGGCAGCAGGTCTCCTGTGGGGACAGCTCAGCCAAGTGGCAGCTGCAGGCTGCAGCCGTGTGCTGCAGGCAGCAGGTCCTGAAAACCTGCGTGTCTGTCCTTGACCCAAACTGTTTCTCCAAGTATCCTGAAGTTAACATGCCCATTCTGCCCTCCAACTGAGGCTTTCTGAAGTGCACGCCCTGTGAACAGAAAGCAACGCCCCTCCCCAAATGGACAGGCTCTGTCTACCCAGAACTCATGGGAGCACTATGCCCTCAGCAACAAACGGACATCAAACTGGCAGAATACAAAATTCCCCGTGGAAAGAGCCAAAAGGTGGAAATGAAATGTCCATCGATGGATGAAGGATAAACAAATGTGGTCCATCCATATAGTAAAATATTATTCAGCCATAAAAAGGAATGAAGCCCTGACACACGCTACAACACAGATGAGCCAAGAAAACATCAGGCTGAGTGAAAGAAGCCAGACACAAAAGCCCACATACTGTATGATTTCACGTATATGAAATGTCCAGAACAGGCAAATCCATAGAGACAGAAAGCAGATTAGTGGGTGCCCAGGGCTGGGGGAGGGGGATGGGAGTGACTGGGAGTGATGGGGTTTCCTTCTGGGGTGATGGGAATGTTCCAGAACTAGATAGAGGTGACGGCTGCACAACACTGTGAATCTACGCAACGTTAATGGCAAACCTTATGTGCATGATAAAAAGAATTCCCGCTGAAAAACCTGAACCGTGAAAACTTAAAAGGTTTTGCAAAGGCCACACTGGCACAAGCTCTGCATGCTGAGAAGACCTGCACCTCAATTTGGGGCCTTTCTCTCGTGCTCTTGGAGAAAGGAGGTGCAGGGAAGACGGGGTGGCAACCAAAAATTAGGCCCTAGGAGTGAGTGGACAAATGTGAAGGAGCTGCTCTCAAGGCCTGGCCAAGGCCCATGCACGAAAAGCAAGGTTCTGCCTATCAGCTCAGCGAACGATTCGGAATTCACTGGAAAATAAGGCGCATGGCGCCTCCAGAAAGTGTAGCTTAACCACTTGGTTTATATAAGGCTCTAATTTGAAGCCACATGTTTATGGGATGAAATCATTCTTGAGCTGCAAGAAGGCTGGCATCACAGCAGGACCATTCAGGAAGCGCTGTTTAGAACTCAGCGCGCTTCCAATTTCCACGCACGTTTCCTGGAGCCCTTAGAAAGTGGAGGAAATGATCACATGAAGTTATCGGCAAGATGGACAGGCTGAGAAACAGCTACAAAAGACGTGCATTTCTCAGCCTTGGCAGCTCAGAGCTGGAGGGCAACTGAGGGTTTAGATTGGGATGAGGCAGCCACAAGCCATGGAAAGCCTGGCACCCCAGAAGCTGGAAGAGGCCAAGGATCCCTCCCATCCTTGAGCCTTTACGGGGAGCCAAGACCCTGCGGATGTCTTGATTTTAGACTTCTGGCCTCCAGAACTGTGAGAGAATAAATTTCTGTTGTTCAAGCCACTCAGGTTGTGGTACCAGTTTATAGCAGCCCCAGGACACGAGTTCAGGTGTGCAGTGCAGAAAATGCTGGATGCTCTGAGCGAGGCCGTGATCAGCAAGGGCTACCGCCTTTCTTCTGCTTTATTTGAACACCCCGGAGAAGCCCATCCCAAATACCCTCTCATGGCTGTCCCCTTCTTCCCTAAGCCGGCCCCCCAGGCCTTCCAGTCTGGCCCAACAGGTCTGAGCCCTGAAGAAAGCCCCTCCTCCAGGCATGTGCTGGGGCCTCACGTTCCATTCATCTGCCCTCCAGGCCAATCCCTCTCCCTGAGATCTGCGGCTTTGTACTCTGTCCCCTCTGTACTCTGTCCCCCCTGAGGCTGCCTTCTTTCAACAACCTCCCAGTCAACAAACGTTTCTCCAGTGCCCACCCTGAGTAGAGCCGGTGCCAGGCACAGGAGATTGGGAACATGGAGGCGTCTGACCTTCAGGGAACTCGATGACAACCCAGCCCACGAACAGAGAGGTGTTTGCGACAGCGACAGTGCTTTGGAAAGGAAAAGTCCAGGCTGTGTGTGAGAGCAGTGGTTCTTACCCAGGGGCATTCTGCCTCACCCCGGGGACACTTGGCCATGGCTGGAGACATTTTTGGTCCAGCCATTTTTGGTCGTCACTACTGGGGGAATGGGGAAGTACTACTGGCATCTGGCGGGTGGAGGCCAGGGATGCTGCTCAACATCCCACAGTGCACAGAGAATGATCCAGCCCTAGACATCAGTGGTGCCTTGGTGGGGAAGCTGGGGACGGCAACTGACCAGGGCAGCACAGTCATTTTGGACCAACTGAGGGGAGGGAAGCACTCAGAGGGGAACAGTTGCTGAAGCCTGTGCAGCGGGAGGGAGGGGGCAGACGGGTCGAGTGCTTGGCGATGGCAGACCAGGCGAGGCCAGTGAGCGCCAAGGGCAGGGGCAGCCAGGGCTGACCTCTGAACAAGGGGACCAGTGTGGTTGGCAGGGCTGAGGCTGGAGGGGGAAGGGCTGAGGTCAGGAAGGCCAGATCCCACAGGGCCTTGAGGATGTGGGATGGAGTTCAGATTTTCATGCAAGTCCAATGGAGCGTCCTGGCTGGTTGGAGGCAGGGAGCACTGGGACATCAGTGACATCAGGAAGGGGTCAGCCAGGGCAAGTGTGGGAAGTGGACTACAAGGGGCCATTCAGCGGCTCTTGCAGGTGCCTGGGGCAGGGGGACTGATGGTGGCTCAGGTCAGGCCTATGGGATGCAGGTGGGTTCTGGTTACAGGGGAGGGTAGATCTGCAAGGCCCTGTGGGGGGCTGGGCTCTGGGTCTTTCCTGGGTGACCAGTGGGCTCCTACAGACACAACAGGCTGCCAGGTGGGAGGACAACCCTTCAGAACTCCTCTCCAAAGCACAAAGTCCACCTGTCACAAGCCACCTTGAGAAGATCCTATGGGCAGAGCCACAGCGACAACACACAAAAGCCCCGCTTGAGACCACAGCCAAATGGCCCCCAGAGAACACGGGAGCCCCCTCTGCTTTTAAAGGCAGTCTGGATCCTCGCAGACTCCGACTGGGGCTCTGAGGAGGTCTCTGGGCCAGCCTGCTCATGGGGGACAGAATGGGGCTGCTCCTTGGCTGGAGCACTCAGTGTGGGTGAGCTGCTCTGGTCCACAGGAACCCCCCCGACCCTGGGAACATGTCCCTGTGGACCCCCGTAACAGGCCCTCAAACACTTCGCCTGGGAGTGGATTCTGCTTCACCAGGTGCAATGCGGGAGTTAGCCTCCAACACCCGCCAAGCTTTTAGTCTCCTGCCTGGAACCTGGAACAAAGCAGCTGCTCAATAAACACTGACCATTTCTCACCTATTATCACCTCACAATCCACTGGTCGCCTCCCACCAAGAGCCCTCCATTCCAGTTCCTTCCATAATGTGCTCTTTGACTTGTCCCTCCAAGTGGCCCATCAGCCTGCTGGTTCTAACTTCAAAATGGCACTGGTTTGTTCTGACAAGACTTGCTCTTTTAATCCATTTACTAAGGTAGAATTCACATACCATACAATTCACCTGTTAGCATGGTCATGAAAACGTGCAATTGTTACCATAGTCCATTTTAGAACATTTCCATCACCTCAAAAAGAGACCCTGGACCCTTGAGCCATAACCCTGCGCCCCCAACAAGACCCCTCGGTCCATCTTGTTTTCATTCCTGTGGACCTGCCTTTGTTGCCAGTCCCGACCCTGTCTCTCCAATGCTTCTGGCTGCAGCGTGGGTCCTTTCTGACCCCAGGGTCGCCCCCTCCCGTCCGCCTGTGACACTGGGCCTCACGGCCTTCATACGGGCAAGGGCTCCTTTTCCTAGCCATGAAGCCCACTCTCTGCCCAGTTCCTATGAAAGACCACGAGGATCTGGTTCCACTTTCAGACCCAATGAGATCTCCCATCACCCACGTGGCCGACTGCCCAGGGTTCTGCCCTGTCAACTTTTTGGTGACGGTCACCAAACGGCTCCCCTCCCAGTCTATCCATGCACAGTCACAGAGGTAGAGGGTATAAAGGTGTCCCTGTGGCCAGCCACAGGCCTGACACACCACGTTTCCTGCCCTAGAGCTTGGCGTTCTCTCACACAGCGGCTCTCACCCGGGCCAACTCTGGCCCCAGGGGGCATCTGGCAAGGACTGCAGACAGTTTTGGTTGTCCCAACTAGGGGAGGGGATGCTCTTGGCATCTGGTGGGTGGAGACCAGGGATGCTTCTCAGCACCCTACAGTGCACAGGATGGCCCCCATAACAGAGAATGATTCCGCCCAGATGTCAGCAGTGCTGAGGTGAAGAAATGCTGTGTTCATTATTTTGAAAAAAGACTGATTTAGTTCCTAGCTTAAACTACACACCAGAATAAACTCCCAATGGGGTTAGATGGTATAAACCAGGGTGACGTACCCCAGGGTCTGACTGAGTCACCCCCTCTCTCCCTCCCGCTCAGTGTGTGTGTTTAAATGTGGGCAGCATCCTAGGCCCTCAGTAGGTCAGATCCTTGTGGGATGACTGCCCCAGCTGCTGGGGCCTAGAGACACCTGCCCCTGTTCTGGACACTTTCTCCACCCCAGGACACCCCGTCCCTTAGCTTACCCATCTTTATCTTCTCCCGTCCCTGCTAAACCAGGGGCAGACTCCCTCGGGACCACCAAGGGTCTATGGGTCAGCTCACCTCTTGCACTTTCTTTGTGTCACTCAACCCGCCCCTGATAAACAGCATCTCCACATGACAGCAGAGGACCCTGGTGATCTTCCCAAGCAGTGCCCAGGAATCCCGGCACGCCTGCCAGGAAATGAAAGCCCCGGGTGCATCCCAGAGACCTGGGAAGCAAAATCTCGAACGTCACCCCTCGGCTCCTCTGGTTCCACCTGGCCCAGAACGGGACAGAGACGCTCTGAGAGATGAGTGGGAAAACCATAGCAAAGCCCCAGGCAGTTCTGTTGATGACATGCTGCACTGACTTCACTTGAGAGGAAGTAGCAGACTTGGAGGAGATAACCCATGTCAGGGCTCTCGGGCCTTCCTCTTCCTCCATCAGCAAGCTCAACCCACGCCCAGGCTCCTGTCATAAGCTCGCCCGGTGCCGGGCACTTCACAGCTCTCACCAGGCTGGTAATCTGACTTCCGTATGTGTGACTCCTGGCTGGACATCTGCGCTCCGGGCAAAGAGACGAGGGCTATTTCTGCTCCCTCAGTATCCCTGAGAGCTAACTCTGTACCTGGCTCGTTAATACTTTGGGCTGAACGATTTTCAGATCTTCTAGAAACTTCTTTTGTCCAATCACCTGTGGTAGCAGCCAGTTTGAAGTCACTCCATTAACGGAGTTGCTTTTGGATCCCCCTGCCCTGACCATGGCAATACCGAGAACAGAGACCCTGGATTATCGAACTTGGCCAGTCCTCCGCTCAGTGGGCACACCTGGCCTCCCAGGCCTGGCCCTAAATACACCCCTTGTAAAGTCCCATGAGATCTGTTTCTCCCGAGCTGGGTCCGTGCCTATCTACCGTCACCCCGAGTATAAGGACATGTGCGAGATCTGGAAAATTCCCTAACAGGGTGCATCCACAGTTCATGTGGCCAACCTGCCCATCCCTCCCAAAATGTTTATTTAAATGAGGGAGACAAAACAAAATGAACTTACTCTCTATTGGTATGACTATTCAACCAAAATTCCTTTACAAAATAAAAATAAAATTTGTCCCTTACCCAGTGTTATGGGCTGAATTGTACCCCCCGCCCCATTCACATGTTGAAGTCCTAACCCCTGCGCCTTCGGAATGTGACTGTATTCGAAGACAGGGCCTTTCAGGAGCTGATTTAGTTAAAATGAGGTGGTCAGGGTGGGCCCTGATCCAGTAGGACTGGTGTCCTTACAAGAGGAAACTCGGACACGGACCTGCACAGAGGGAAGACGACGTGAAGACACAGGGAGAAGACGGCCAGCTACGAGCCAAGGAGAGAGGCCTGAACTGATGCTTCCGTCGTGGCCCTCGGGCGGAACCAGCCCTGCCCACACCTTGACCTTGGACCTCTGGCCTGTAGATCCACGAGACAATACACTTCTGTTGCTTACGCTGCCCAGTCTGTGGTACTTGGTAAGGGCAGCCCCGGGAACCTCGTTCACCTGGCGGTGACAGTAAGGAAACGCCTGTAGCTGGGCTCCCTCTTGCACGCACGAGCCCGTGAAGTAGGGCAGAGCTGGGATGTAAACGGATGAGTCAGACCCGGACAGCTTATTCATTGCTCCCACGAACCCACAGGCCGAACCCCTGAATCACTACGTTATTTATCATCAGGCTCAGAAAGTCTCGATGAGGAAATGAGTAGAACCTAAACTCATCAGCTGCGTTTCTGAGACATGCCTAATTTCCGAGGCCCTTTCTGGGCCAAACTGAGAACTGAAGAGGTGAAGAGCCGGGCAGCCAGCTGGCTCATCGGGGGCCCGCAGCGCTCAGACAGAGCCCTTTGTTCTGCCACTCCGTCTGTCCACGACAAGGGCAGAGAGAAGGGCCTGTCTTGCTCTGCGGGGAGGCCGAGCAGGGGCTGCCTGGCACAGTTGGTTGGGGATGCTGGGGCACAAAGGGCTGGTGGACAGGGACCAGGGGAGGGCAGCAACCATAGGGGGTTGGAGGGCCCCAGAACGTGTTCTTTCCTCCCATGGAGTTAAAGCAGCAATGTCACGGTTAGGGGACAAGCAGAGAAGGATGCGCAAAGAGCAGAAGTGAGACAGTCTGGGCTTGAGGATGGCCAGGCATCTGGAGCCAAGAGGGCAAACAGGAGAAGATAATGCAGCTTCAAAAGCCACGATGATCCGGGGCCACCTCCGAAGTAGCTCTTGAGACGAGAATCTAACACCGCTAATCTTGGAAGAAAAGCAACAATTCGTTCCTGCAGAAATCCAGGTCAGTCGTAAGACAAAGAAGAGAAAGACAATGGCATCCTCTGTCCCTGCGAGTGAGGACGGCCGGCTCGCCTCCTGCTCCTCCTCTGCTGTCCCTTCTCGGGTGCGCTGCCTAACTCCCCCTCGGTCTGTTCCCAGTGGCGCCTCCTTTTTATCGGGACTTCTGATTAAGAACCGACCAGATGGCGGAATTCAGTTGCTGGCCTCTTTCTCCACGCCTGCCCTTGGCAGTTCTCCAGGAGCTCAGCAAACACTACCGACTACTGAGGCAATGGTGGGCCCAGGACAGAAACCAGATTTTACTAGAGTGGCGGTTCTTGCTGGCGGTAACTCTGCCCCCAGGGGACACACAGCCACATCTGGAACATTTTTGGTTGTCACAACTTGGGGTGAGTGTGTACTACTGGCATTAAGTGGATGGAGGCCAGAGATGCTGTTTAACATCCTATAATGCACAGGATGGCCCCCCCAGCAAAGAATGACCTGGCCCGAATGTCAATGGTGCTGCGGTTGAGAAACTGCTCTAGCAATTTGGTCCTCACCAACTTGAGGTTACCAATGATCCTTCGTGTTTCTAGCAAGCCCAAAGAGCCATCTCTGAAGTCCACCTCCTTGGGCCTTAGTTTCTGTTTGGGGGAAAAAGAAACTAGGCCCCCTTGCTCCTGATTGCCAGAATAAAAGAGCTGGGTATAAAAGTGTCTATCACTTTATTAAGCTGCTCAGTAAGTGGCAGAGCTGCAGGGATCTGCTTGTGCAACTCCCTCTTCCCGGCTTGGCTTAACACCTCTGTATCCTTCAAGGCTTGGCTTGGGCCCAGCCACCTCTTCTGAAGAAACTTGCTGGAATCTCCCGTGCCCCCAAGCTGGCACTAGTCGTCCCTGATTCTGTCCCCATGACTTCTTGCACCACCTCTGTTGCTGCACTGACCACCCACTCTGAACCCCGTTATTCCCATGAAGGGGGCACTAGAATGTCCCTTCTCCAGGCACAAGGGGTCATCTCTGTCCCAGGGACCCAACCCACAGTGCCTGGCACAATCAGCCCTTGCTTCACTGAACTCTGGGCCCACCCAAGACACACGGTTTCCCAGAGATGAGAAAGGGAGGCAGTACGTTAATAAGCCCCTTTTGGGGACAGAAAACGGACCCTACAGCCTAACAGAAAGGGGAGATTCCCAAGTCCCCACCTGCTTCCCCGAGTCACAGACCTGGACCTGAGGGAGAGTCTTGCCCAGGGACCTCCAACCAGCAGGATGTAGCTGAAGCTTTGGGAACAGGTGCAACGTGCAAAAGCACATTCGGCACAACAGATTTCTATGTGGAAGATAAGAGAGCAGTAAAAAAACCATTTTTAGATATAAACTGTAGAATGGAAAGCTGAAGAAAAGTAGGATCACTGCAATGGAGACTCACCAGTTGGGGGCTGCATAAAATCTATATGCCTCTGAGGAGGCTGTATGCTGGAAACACCAAGATTATCAAGAGGGGTTGGGTTTCAAAGTTGAGAAACTCTGACTGAGGCCAATCTCTTCATTTTCAGGTGAAGAAACAGACAAAGAGATTTGACAGAGGTCAGGACCTCCAACACAAGACCCTCTGTGAGAGGCTGCCTGGCTATGCTCCTGGTGCAGGCAAGAGACAACAGCCAAGGCCATGCAACTGGAAGATTCCAGACCTGTTCGTGGACAGGTGTCCAGGCCAGGGCAAGCCCACACTCAATGTCTGCAGGAGGTACGACTTTGGGCTCTAATCCTGTGTCCTGGGGCAAGCGAGGCAGACAGCCATCTTCCAGAAGGGCCAGAACATTCTGGAAGTGAAGGAGGTGGTTATCGCTGTGGCCCTCTTTCCATTCAAGCTATCCAGATTCATCTCTTGAACGAGCTATAAACTCAGGCTCCCCAGCCCTTCTGGCAGATCCCATACAAGGATCCCCACAGTCAGGAAGGAAGAGAAATTAAATTAAGAGGAAAAAACCACCAGGTACAAGGTCCTTGCCAGAGCTGGGCCCATTGGATGGTGAAACAACTTTCCAGATGACCATGTCACCTCCCACTGCTCCTCGATGCCTTAAGAGGGGACCCCAAGACTAGAACACACCTTAGGAAGGTAGAAGCTGGGACCCAACTGCAAGGCACAATGTCCCCATCAGACCCCACTTCAGATGGAGGTGCCGGAGAGGCTTTTCCTTAAAGATCCCTGGCACGCAGGGCGCCCGGGAGAGAAGGGAAGGCATGCTGGCTGGCTGCTCTGCCTCTCCCAGGCTGAGCTCACAGCCGCCCGCGGGGGACAGATTTCCTGTATGTCGTCGTTTTTACCCATTTAAGTGCAAGGATGAAACCCAGAGGAGGTGGTGACAGCCTAGCACACTCGGGTGCACGCACACGCACTCCTTCCCTTCTGAAACCCAGTTCCGGCCCCACTGGGGGCCCAGAGGCTCCTACCTTGCTCCCTGGAACCCCAGGGGGCTCCAGCCAGCCCTGTCTTAGGAGAGTGGAGCGGTTTTCAAGTCCCAAATACTGGCCCTGAGGGTGCTGGGACTCGCCCCGGGCCAGCAGTTGGGGGTGAAGTCAGGAAGATGATGAATCAAGAGGGGAAGGGGGGCCCCCAAATCTCCATGAGCTATACCCCAAGGTCGGTACAGGGCTACTCTAGACCTCTCCTCCTCCCCAGGCCCACCCTGGACTGGCTCTCAGTTCTTGCAACTGCTTCTACACCCTTTCCCCCCCTCCTATCCCTCATTTCCCCCCTTCTCAATGGGGCCGGCCACCACACCAGCGGCTTCGGAACCTCTCGCATTTACTGAGCACCCACTGAGTCCCTGGCGCCGCCCTCCCTCAGGCACCATTCCTCCTCCCCTTCACCCGTCGGCAGAGGCCCCCAGGCCGTCCCCTTCCCCCTAATCGCTCCCCAACTGCCCCCCCCCTCGGCCTTACCCCTCTCCCCTAGCCTGGGCCTCTCACCTCCCCTCCTTGTCTCTCCCCCTCCCAGCCCCGTTTCGTGCGATCCCTCAACTACCACTTAAGCCACGTCCTCTTCAGAGAAGCTGCTCAAAGCCACAAGACCTGCCCCCCACCCGCCCGCAACTCCCTCACCAGGTCATCCCATCAACTTTCCCCTTCGCCCCGCTCTCACCGCGGCTCCGACATTCCCCGCACGACCCCCACGCTCGTTCCCGCCCTCTCGCCCCTGCCCTCGCCCCCCCCATTACCCCTCAGCTCCGTTCCCCTACGAGGCAGCCCGCCGATGCGAGCTTCGAGATCGAGCCCCCAAAGCGCGGCCGCACGACACTCACCTGGGCCTCGGCCGCCGCGCGCCGCGGGTCCCGGGCCGGGTCGCCGCCCGGCCGACAGCCCGCCGCTCGTCCAACCGCCCCGCCCCGCCCCGCCGCGCCCGCCGCGCCCGCCGCTCCCCCGCGCGCTCCCGCTTCCGGGTTCCGGAGGGGCGGGGCCGGGGCGTGACGCAAGCGCGCCATTGGGGCGGAGCGCTACGAAGCCCCTCCCCTCCCCGTCGAGCTGCACTGGCCGCCGCTTTCTGCCGCTGGTGGGCGAAACCAAGTGTGAGGGGAGGACAGAGAGGCGCGCACGCAGGGGTTGCCCGCTCCGCCCGCACCCACGCTCCCCGTAGCCTGCGGTCACCCCTCTGCAGCGCCGCAATATAGCCCGGCCCGGGGAGAGGGGGCGGTGACCGGACTTGAAAGGCCGGCCTTCGAGTTGAAGGCGGGAAAATGGCGGATTCCTCGGGGCGCGGTGCCGGGTGAGTTGAGGCGCCGCAGGTCTGGATTCGTGGGTGCCGGCCAGAAGGCCATAACCGAGGGCTGGGAGTAGAGGGGCAGCAGAGTTGGGGAAGAGGGGTCTTTGGTGAGTCGGATCTCACCTCACTAGGAACCACGGAGGATGCGTAGGCCCTGAGGCCCCTGGGGGGTTGCGGCCTCTGCGCATGCTCGGAGCGCGGCCGCTTGACCAGGCCGCGAGTTCGAGTCCTTCCGCCGCTTCGATCCGGGGCCATCTCTGGCAAGTGGCTTAACTTGTCTGGACCTTGCTTTCCTCTGCTGCGAAACGGGGCTGATGACGCCGCTGCTCAACCCTGTACGCCTTGTGTGAGACTTAAAAGCTGTTAGTACAGTGTCTGGCCCCTAAATGTAATCTGTCGCTATTAAAATTGTCATTTTGGAGTGGACAAGTGCTGGACCACTAAAGTATCTCGTTTAATACTCCCACCCGCTTTTTTCCTATGCTCCCCATTTACAGATGAGATCATGGGGGCTCAGGGAGGGAAGGTCATTTGCCCAGGGTCACACAGCAAGAACAAGAAAGACAGATCTCGAACACTTACCTGATGCCAGGCATGATTCCAGATCTGTTTGTCTTATTTGTTCGTTCGACCGATGTTTGTTGTGCCAGTGCGAATTAACATTTAACAGGCCAGGTAAAATCACTTGCGTTTCCTCCACAGCCCCATGCTCTAACTGTGAGATTGACATTAGTCTCTCCCACGTACAGGGGAAGTAGCTAAGGCTGGCATAGGTGCGGTGAGCCCCCTTCGCCCACTCCAAGGTCCCTGCAGCCCTGAGCCCATTTAGTTTGACTCCAGAGCCCTGGCTCACACCCCTGAGGAAATCCTTGCTCTGTCTCTTTCCAGCTCTGAGACTTACCATGGTGACCTGTTTAAGCCTCAGATCATGTTTAGAAAATGAGGAAAAGCAGGCCAGCAGTTAGGGATTTGTAGGGTTGGGAGGATTCTGTGAAGGAGCAGAGCTGCTGGTGCCCAGTGATCATTTGTTAAGTTGCCTCTCCCCACTGTGGCCTGGAGGTGTCCCCCAGTACGGCCTAGGTCTCACCTTGGGGTCCTCAGGGCCCGCTGCATAGGAGGTGGCTGCAGTGAGCTAGGCCTGGCCGCTCAACCTGCTCCCCCCGCGTTGCTGGTCTCTTCCTCACATCCTCCTTTTCCTGCTCACCCAGGCTAGAAACCTGGGAGGCATCCCGACCCGCCTGCACCCTCCAGGTGATTAGAATTTCTAATTAGAATTTCTAAAGTGGTTTCTACCTCGTGCTTTTTTCTTTCCTATTAAGCCAGGCTTCATTCTTTCTTTACCTAAATTGAGGTGAAATGCACATAACATCAAATTAACCATTTTAAAGTGGGTGCTTCAATGGCATTAAGATATTCACAGCATTGTGCAACCACCATCTCTATCTAGTTCTAGAACATTTTCGTCAGCTGAGAAAGACACCCTGTATCTATCTGCATTCACTCCCCATTCTTCCTGCACCCAGTCTGCTCCTGGCAACCATACATCTGCTGTCTATCTCTGTGGATGTGCCTGTTCTGCACATTTCATACAACATGTGGCCTTTTGTGTCTGGCTTCTTTTCGCTCAAGATAATACTTTTGAGATTCATCCATTTTAGAATGCATCAGTACTTCATTCCTTTTTAGGGCTGAATAATATTTCTGGTTTGTTATTTCTTGACATGAGTCTTACAGCAGCCTTCTAAGTTCTGTCTTCAGAGCCATGCTCCCGATCACCCATTCACCATGCTAGGGGCTCTCAGCCTTGACAGTGCTGACATCTGGGGCCGGATTATCTCTGTGGTGGGGGCTGTCCTGTGCACTGTAGGGTGATGAGCAGTGTCCCTGGCCTCCACCCACTATGCCAATAGCAACCCCCTCTGTTCTGACAGTCACAGATGTCTTCAGACATTGCCAAATGTCTCTTGGGGATCAAAATTGCCCTCGAATGAGCACCCCTGAGTTATTTGTATGACAAATATTTATCAAGTGCTTCCTGTCTGCCAGGCTGTTTCAAGACTGGATGTTTATGTGTCCGTGTCCCATCCCTCCCACCTCGTCCCCGAATTCATATGTTGAAGCTGTAACCCCCTCTGTGGCTGTATTTGGAGATGTGGCCTCTAAGAAGTAATTAAGGTTAAACGAGGTCATAAGAGTGAGGCTGTGATCTGACAGGACTGGTGTCCTTATAAGAAGAGATGCCAGAAGGCTGGCTGGCTTGCTCTTGCCGGCACTCTGCCTCTGTGCATGCACACGAAGGTGGCCACCTACTTGCCTGCACCTTGACCGTGGACGTCCAGCCTCCAGAACTGCGAGAGATAAGTGTCTGTTGTTTAAGCTGCCCAGTCTGGTCGTATTTTGTGATGGCAGCCTGAGCTGACTAATACGCAGGCACTGAGGAACACTGAAGAACAACAGCAGACCTGGTCCCTGTCCTTCTAGAACCTTGGAGCCTGTCTTCCTTCCAGCCGCCTGTGGTCTGATGGTGTCCGTCTCCTGCCACCTGTAGGAGGGCTCTGCAATTAGGGTCTGCGGGTGAAAGCCACAGCGCCTCCTTTTTTGTACGGCCAGCAAGCTAAAAGGTTTGCACATTTTTAAATGGTTGTAAAAAAAATCAAAAGAAGAATAATATTTTTTGACACGTGAAAATTGTATGAAATTCAAATGTCAACGTGTGTAAATAAAGTTTTATTGGAACAAAGCAGTGCCTCTTCTTTCTGCATCATCCGTGGCTGCTTCGTGCTACAATGGCAAGGCTGGGTAGTTGTGACTGTGAGTATATGGCCCACAGAGCTGAAAATATTTGCTGTTGGCCCTTTACAGAGAAAGGATGCCGACACCTGGGCTCTAGGAACAGGTCCGAGCCCTTAAGGTGGGAATTCAGAGTCTCCAGCCCGGCCTCTCCTTCTGGTCCTGTATCTCTGTCTGTCTTCTCCAGCTAAGCCACAGGGTTGGTCATTCCTGTTTCCACACCATTTTCCTCTGCCATGTGCCCCTGGCTTTGTTGGTCCCCGTCTCAGAAGGTCCTTCCCTATGCACTTTGTCGCTCACCTGTCCCCACCCCTTTGCCTGTCTGGGGGCTCGCTCTTCATGCTTGCCTGACGTGAAAATGCTGCTCTTCCTCACAGGAAAGGAGCTCCGTCTCCTGGTCGCTGCGCATCCCCAGTGGCATCCCGTAGGCACAGAGATGCCTGATGAGTTAACGCACCCATGGTTTAAGTTGGGATCTTTGAGGCTCGGCAAAAGTACTCTGTCTTCTTACTCTGGACCCTTCTCAGCTCAGGTGTTGGGCTATGGCCATGTTGTCCCAGGTGACTGAGGCTGGGGCTCTGTGTCCCTCTTCCTGTTGAGGGGCCCCGCCTGGCAGAGATGGGCGCTGGGGTGGAGGATGCTGGGACTGGGCTGTCTGGAGAGAGCCAGGGCTCCTCGCTGGCTTCCCTGAGCTTATTCAACGACATTGACAATAACCCCGTCTCCCTCTCTTAGGAAGCCTTCCTCAGGGGGTCCCGGTACTCCTAGTGGCACCAGGACAAAAGGAAGAAGAGCACAAGGTGAGTAGAATTGGAATCTACCTCATGATCCAGTGAAATAAAAACTGATTTTTTTTTTTTTTGGTAAATGCTTTTGGGGAAGAAAAAACCAGGCCAGAGCAAGAGACTGGGGACTTTATTTCCTTCTAGTCACACCTTTGGAGACTCCGAGTTTGGTCACCCAGCTCTGCAGCCAAGGGTGCGAGAAGACCTGGTGGGGGTCATCTAGGGCAGTGGGCCCTTCTAGCCAGGGGGGGGTCGCGTTCTGTGCCCAGGAGTGTCATTTGGCAGCGTGGGTGAGGAGAGCGTAAGCTGAATTCATTATTGAACATCGAAATTTCATTTCTTCTCTGTAAGCGTGTCAGCCCCTCAGGGTGCCCACATGGCTGATGTCCACCTGTGGGCCTGGGTCATGGTTAACAGTCCCCTTTGACTCTTGGCAGTGCCCAGTGTGGGCGGTAGACTCGAGGATCTCCCTCACTGAGCTCAAGCATCTGACACGATGAAGTATTGTCTTCTTTTTTTTGTGTGTGTGTGAGGAAGATCAGCCCTCTGCTAACATCTGCCAATCCTCTTTTTTTTTTTTTTTTGGCTGAGGAAGACTGGCCCTGGGCCAACATCCATGCCCATCTTCCTCTACTTTATATGGGACGCCGCCATAGCATGGCTTGCCAAGCAGTGCGTCGGTGCACGCCTGGGATCCGAACCAGGGAACCCTGGGCCGCTGCAGCGGAGCATGCGCACTTAACTGCTTGCGTCACCAGGCCGGCCCCTGAAGTATTTTCTTAAAGTGTGTTGTGTGCCAGTGCACGTCTCAAAACCTAGAGCAGAATTCTAGTTCCAAGTGACCGAAGGTTTATATGTGACAGCGTTGCTTGATGACTTTGTCTGTAGCATCTATTACATGTACACACGGTCTGGTTCTCGAACACAGATTATATCCTCCATTGTAACATTGCTTCTCTGGGAAATCCACCCCTGTTTAAAACAAACAGGTGCCTTCTAGTTTTCCAGAAACTTGAAACAACTTTTCAACTGTCTGAGGAACCCACTGCCTCAGATTCTTCCGAGATGAGCAAAACCCTTTGCTGATGGGATTAGAAAGACCCAATGCAGGGTGGTGTCCCCTGCTTGGAACTGGGGGTGTCCTTTACCCAGATCTCTCGCTCGACATCCAGTGGCAGACCCTTGGTGTGGCTTGATTCTCTCCCCCGGAGCCATCCTAGTGCTGGTCTTGACCCTTAGGTGCCTCCTGCCCTGTTGTCCGAGCCTGCTCTCCCTGCAGACATGGCTCTTCTCTGCTGGGGCATGCGCCGGCCACCACCGCTCTGTGTCCAGCTCCAGGCCTCCCGTTGACTGTGGGTGCACCTCCTCCTCTCAGGGTTGCAGCTACAACCCAAATCCCCAAAGGAAGACGCAGATCCTGGCGTGAAGATTGGGCTGAAATCACAGTCTCACTCTGCTGAACTGTCGAGGTGTGTGATGTGGACCACATCACTGTTCCTGGGTCTCTTCAGTAAAAAGGGAGATCCCTGAGCTCTAGAGGCATCTAGGAAACGTCCAGGATCATGCAGTGGATGCGTCATCGCTGAGCACCTACTTCCTGCGGGTGGTGGAATGTAGCAGCAAGCAAAACAGACAAATTTCCTGCCCTCAGGGAGCTTGTCTGGGACACAGGCAGCACATCCCATGGAGAAGTCAGGAGACACCAGGTGTGATGGATAAAACAGCAGGATGGGCGTAGCTTCCGGGTCTGAGGGAGGTGCTGGGCTGAGCAGAGCCATGAAGGAGGGCAGCTGCGGGAGCGAGGCTGCTGGTGGGAGGAACAGAGGGGTCATGGTGGCGGAAACGGGCTGAGTGAGGGCGCTCGGAGCAGCAAGGTCAGAGGGATGCTCCACTGGTGGAGCAGGACCTGCAGGGTGCCCGGAGGTGCTCAGGCTTCCCCAGCTAATGGCTCCAAAAGGCAGCCTGCTCTCAGCTGCCAGAGGGGCAGCCATCCCAGAGGACACAGGATGTTTCCAGGAGGAGGGAGCGGTGAGCCCTGTGCCCAGCACTGCTAATGGCTCAGAACGAGGGCTGAGAATGTGCAGGTGGGCTTCAGAGCGGGGAGGTCTTGGTGGGCTTCCTGGAAGGAGTTTCTTTGGTGAGTGGTGATTGTGAGAGCCAGACTAGTGGGGGGATTCCAAGACAGGAGGGAGGAGAGGAAGAGGAATGGACCTTGTAAAGGGGAGCCAGAGGGGGTGGGTGGGAAGAGAATTAACAGTGTGCCTGGTGGAGAGAGGAACTGGGGTGGGGAGGGGAAGGAGGGTTGCCAGGGCAGTTTCCTTATCGGGGGAGGGCTGGGCTCTAGACCCAGAGTAGGGGGTTTGCCTTGCCCTGAAGCACAGAGGTTCCTCCACATGACGGGGCCAGGAAATGGTCCTGAGGTTGGGAGGTAGTTAGAGGCCGAGGTGAGAGGGTCTCCTGGGGCTGCTTCTGTCTCCCCAGTGAAGTAGGAAACAGGTCACCAGCTGACCAGAGGAATGGGCCTGGTGTAGCTGGTGGGAGGAGAAGGTATGAGGGAGGGTCCGGGAGAGAGGGTTGGGAAACAGAACAAGACTGTGGGTGATCACTGGGCCTGTAGCAAGAGCCCCCGGAGGTTGGGGGACGGGTGGGTTTCCTCCATCCACCTTCAGCGCCATAGGGGCAGGCATGGAAGGGGGCCCAGGACTGGACTGTCACCAAGGGATATGGCTATGTCTGAGAAGGGCCTCGGTGCTGAGTGCATCTCAGGGGAGTGGTGCTATGATTGGTGAGGGGGTGAGGGGCTGTGAAAGGCAGTAGCATGAGTGGATCATAGACAGACCCAGGTGGGGAAGGAGCGGTGGGGGTCCCGACCAGTGGGAGTGAGTTGGGGAGGGAGGAGGAGGCAAAGAGGTGGCCCTCTGTGGAAGATCTTTCTTTCTTTCCCTCCCCTGCCCGAGTCCACTTTCTGCTTCATCCTTTGCCACGTATTCCTTGATCTTCCTTTGTCATAGCTCCTGTAGATCTCTGTGGCTCCACCCCTAGCCCAGGGACTTGTGTACAGTAGGTGTCCCATACGTGTTCTTGCATGCAGTAGGTATCCCAGACATGCTCAAAGATGCTGAAGGACAAGATCTGAGAGGAGCAGGGAGCAGCTCCCCTGTTCCTGCTGTTGAGCAGGGAGGGCCGAAGAGCCCAGCTCTCGGGTGGGGGATCTTGGGACCGTGGGGATCCTCATGCTCCGCTCTCATAGTTCTGTTATAAACCAGCAGCATGTCCCCGCAGGTGGAAGAGTGGTCGAGTCCCGGTACCTGCAGTATGAGAAGAAACCCACCAAAAAGGTAACGTGGAGTGCACACGTGAGACGGCTCTGGACGGGGCTGTGACAGACTTGAATTCTGAGACAGTGTGAGAGGAGCCCGGCCTGGCAGCGTTGGAGACTTTGCCCAGTTGCCTTTGAGGTTGTGGTGCCCTTCATGCCGAGTCGAGTGTCTCTGTCGTGAGCAGCCGATCGCTTTGAGAATCCCTTTTGCAAAGTCGTGATCTCTGTTGAAATTTGAAATTGTTCTCGCCTTTCAACTCGGGAATTCCTTTCTGGATTCTGTCCTGAGCAGTTCTGTTGAGTGCCCAGCACACGGTCCCTGGCCTTGGCTGGTATTTCAAAAACACTTGCAGGCTTTTAGAGAAAGACTGTGGGAAAGTAGGACGTGCCTGAATCACCAGTGCTAGGGAAGAGCTTAGTGAACTACCTGCAGTCACACCATGAAGATTGTGACACCACTGAATGTGATGGCCTGAAGTACTTAGCACCATGAGCACGGGCTTTGTGTGAGGTTTATTGAAAACAGATTACCCAATTACGTATTTTATTTCAGTGTGTAGGCACTGAGAACATGGTGAGGTGAAGGTTGTGTTACTCCTTCTGTTTTCCGAATCTTTGTTTATGGTAAAGTTAAGGTAGATATTAATGTCTTCTACCTGTCTCTTACTCTGGTAGGGTGAATGTCAGGTTCTTGATAATGTGACTTAAGATCTGGCTTGAAGAAAAAGGATACCTTTGAGCAAACCAATACAGTTTTTGGAGTGATTTTTTTTTAATGGACTTAGTTTTTTAGAGCAGTTTTAGGTTCACAGCAAAATTGAGCAGAGGTACAGAGATTTCCCATATATCCCCCTGCCCGCTACACATGCACAGCTGCCCCCATTATCAGCATCCCCCCCAAGTGGTGCATGTTTACAGTGGATGGACCTACATTAACACATCATCACTGGAGTCCATGGTTTACGGTAGTGAAGTGATTTTCAACAAAGGATCACAGTCCACGCTTCGTAATTTTAACATTGCCTTGCAGACTTGGTTACAGCACCCCCGTGTGTCTGCATGCTGTAGTATTTTAGATTTTTGAGAACTTCTCTGATTTCTTTATTTCATCTTTTAAATTAAAGGATAATTTACATAGAGTAAGCGTCATTCTTTTCAGTGTGCAGTTCTGTGAAATTTTTTTTAAATTATTTATTTATTTATTTTTTTCCCCCAAAGCCCCAGTAGATAGTTGTATGTCATAGTGCACATCCTTCTAGTTGCTGTATGTGGGACGTGGCCTCAGCATGGCCGGAGAAGCGGTGCGTCGGTGCGCGCCCAGGATCCGAACCTGGGCCGCCAGCTGCGGAGCACAAGCACTTAACCTCTAAGCCACGGGGCCGGCCCTAGTTCTGTGAATTTTGGCAAACACATCCAGTCACGGACCCACCACAATCAAGATACAGAACAGTCCATCACCCCCAAAATCCCCATGTACCCCAATGGAGCCGCCCCCTCCCCACTCCAGGCAACCTTGATCTGCCTTGTGTCCCTGTAGCTTTGCCTTTTACAGAAAGCCATTTAAAAAGTGTCACACGGGATGCAGCCTCTTGCATCTGGCTTCTTTCATGTAAAGAGCACATTAGAGGTCCCTCCCTGTCGTTGCCTGTCACAGTTAATCTCAGTTCCTTTTGATCGCTGAAGAATATTCCACTGTATGGATGGACCACAGAGTGCTCAGCCATTCACTAGTGAAGGACATTTGATTGGTTGCCCGTTTCTGGCGGTTATGAACGAAGCCACCTCAGAGGTTCCCGTGCAGGATTGCGTATGGCTGGGTTCTCATTTCTCCCAGCTGGGGGATTCCTGGGTTGCAGGGTGAGTGTGTGTCTCACTCTGAGAAGCCGCCCCGCTGGCATCCAGAGTAGCTGCAGCATCTTCCCATCAGCCACAGAGGAGAGCTCTGGTGAGAACTTTGAGATTGAAGCCGTTCTAGGGGGTGCGAAGTGGCATCTGATTGTGGTTTTCATTAGCATTTCCGTAACATCTTTTCATGTGTTTATGGGCCATTCTTATATCTTTGGTGATGTATCCAAATCTTTTGCCCATTTTTTGTTGGGTTACTTGTTTTTATTATTGAATTTTGAGTGCTCTTTCTATATCTTGAATACCAACCCTTTATGGTGATTTGCAAATATTTTCTCCCAGGCTGTAGCTCGTCTTTTCAGTCTCTTAAGGGTCTTGTGAGAAGTGGAAGTTGTCGATTTTGATGAAGTCCAGTTTATCAATTTCTGCTTTTATGGATTGTGCTTTTGGTGTCTCATCTAAGAAATCTTTGCGTAATCCAAGATCACAAAAGATTTTTTCCCATGTTTTCTTCTATTAGTTTTATAGTTTTAGGTTTTACGTTTAGGTCTGTGGTTTATTTTGAATTAATTTTTGTATCTGGTGTGACGATGGAATCGAAGTTCATTTTTAAGCCTATGGATCTCCTCTTGTTCCAACACCATTTGCTGAAATGACTTTCCTTTCCCCATCGTATTTTCTCATCACCTCTGTCGAAACCCAATTGACCATATACGCGCACATCACTTCTGGACTCTTTCTCTTCCATTGTTCTGTGTGTCTATCCTTAGGTTAGTTCCACACTGCTGAGATTACTGTAGCTTTGTAGCAAGTCTTGAATTCAGGTAGTGTGAATTCTCGCACTGTGTTCTTTGCCAAAACTCTTTGGCTTTCTAGTTTCTTTGACTTTCCATATAAATTTCAGACTTAGCTTACTGTTTTCTACCAAAACTCCTGCTAGGATTTTGATTGATTGAGTCTATGCATCAGATTGTGGAGAGTGACATCTTGAAAACACAGAGCCTTTCAATCCATGAACATACTGTACCTCTCCATTTATTTAGGTCTTGGATTTCTTTCAACAGTGTTTTGTAGTTTGCAGTGTACAGACCTTCCCATGTTTTGTTAGGTTTATACCTAAGTATTTGGTGTTTTTTAGTGCTGTTATACTTGATACTGTCTTTTAATTTCCAAAATTGTTCATTGCTTGAAATATGATTGGTTTTTTTATATTGACCCTGTATCTTGTAATCTTGCTAAACTTACTAGTTTTAATAGCATTTTTTAATACATTTTGGGGTTTTCTACGTGAGGAATTGTATCCACAAGAAGAGGTTTTTTGTTTTGTTTTTTT
Organism: Diceros bicornis minor; assembly: GCF_020826845.1. Classification (NCBI taxonomy): domain Eukaryota; kingdom Metazoa; phylum Chordata; class Mammalia; order Perissodactyla; family Rhinocerotidae; genus Diceros; species Diceros bicornis. The sequence goes on along the minus strand of NC_080759.1, from coordinate 5,122,334 downwards.
AAATACTGATTTTGCCAGTTTTTGCCAGTTTTTTAGTTGCTTTTATTGAGGGATAGGCTTTTGAAGTTTCCTCCTCTGTCTCTTTTTGTTATATCATCTCTCTACATGCATACATTTTTTTTTTTGCTGAGGAATATTCGCCCTGAGCTAACATCTGTGCCAATCTTCCTGTATTTGTATGTGAGTCACTACCACAGCATGGCTGACAAGTGATGTAGGTCCACGCCTGGGAACTAAACCTGGGCCGCCAAAGCAGAGCATGCCGAACTTAACCACTATGCTACGGGGCTGGTCCCAAGAAGAGTTTTATTTCTTCCTTTCCTATCTGTGTGCCTTTTATTTCTTATTCTAGGGCCCCCAGTACAAGGTTGAATAGGAGTGGTGTCCATGCACTGAAACAGTCTCGCTCTTTACAAGGTTTCTTTTTGCTTTTATATTATTATAACAGCTTGCTAGCTCCATGTTTGCTTTCTTCTAAATTTTGAAGATTAATACCTGTACAAAAACTTCGTTTTTCCTGACTACCAAAGTAACATGTTCTCCCTAGAAAACTGGCAAATAACTAAAAACTATACAGAAAAATCAGTCACCTGTAATCTGCTGTGTCAAACATAATCACCAGCAAACATTTTGGTAGTTTCCTGTAGTCTATGCGTGTGGGGGCATCCTTTTTGACAAGATTAGTTCGTTCTGTTTATATGCAATTAAATGTCAGAACTCCTTAAGCCTCAAAGTAGGAGCAAATGCAATCTGCACAGACCACGAAGGGGCCCCTTCTCATGAAGAGGAGGTGTCTTGTCCCCTAAATGTTACATGTTCCCCTAACAGGCTTCTGCAGCAGATGCATTAAAGACCAGTGGGAAGATGCCTGAAGGTGGAAGGAAACCCCACCCACTCCATAAGAGCAAAGGTACGTAATGATGGAGGAACGGGGCGAAACGGCTCTGAAGCTCAGGAAGTGATGAGCGTGGTGGTGACTTTTGTTTTCAAGTAAGCTAAGTTAAGACTCGCTCTTTCCTTTCTGGGAGAAGGGGAAGGAGCAAGGCAGAGAGTTTCAGTATAAGGACAGATTTGGGGCGTGTGGGTGCTGAAGGGGGATGACGAGGGAGTTGGGGGGAGGTCTCTTCCTTCCTGTGTGGCCCCAGAAAGAGCCACGTTGCCATCCTGACACTTCCTTGTGGCACCAGTTTCTTTCAGGTGACTGTTTTCTTGCCAGCACTCCGACAGCAGGGCTCTCAGAGAGCGCGTGAGGACTTGTCCTCCTGCCTGTCACTGCCGTGGGTTGGGTCTTCCTCTTAATGGCCTCCCCAGACGCCTCCTTCTAGAAGCTGTCACCAAAGTGATATGAAAAACTTTCAGTTTTTCTGATTCTGGACGTGACAAGTGTTCATTATTAAAAAATGGAAAATGTAAACCAGGAGGGCAGAAGCTCCCTCATGGTCCCTGTTGGCATATTTGGTGTTCAGTTCTAGTCAATGTGCTCATTCTAGAAGTCCAGGAAGACCTCTCCCTAGCATAGCACTTTGTCCACCTCCTCTCATGCCCGCCTCTCCAGCAAGAGTGGGCAGCTCTTTTGCATGAGAGCAATTCACAAGAAGCAAAACTGTTTCTCGGCCCACACCCCCTCGTTCAAAATGGTGACAGCTTTGAGTCACATAGGAAAAAAATAAGCATGTTCTTTTACAACTTAGATTTCCTAATTTATTGTTCAGATTAAGGGTCAGCAGACCTTTTCTGGGCCAGATGGTAAATGTTTTGGGCTTTGCAGGCCAGATGGTCTCTGTCACAAAGACTTAACTCTGCAGTTTACAGTGGAAAGCAGCCACAGAGCATATGTACACAAATGGACGTGGCTGTGTGCCAATAAAACTTTATTTACAAACATAGGAAGCGGCCCAGATTTGGCCTGCGAACTATAATCTGCTGATCCTGGTTTTGATGTTTGTCGGAATTTGCACTGTTCCTTGACCCAGGCATAATTGAGAAACAGGCACATGGAGCCAGCCTTCTATTTTTTTCTCACGCAGTTGGGTTGAGAGCCACGCGTGAAGCTGGGAAAGCTGGCATGACTAGAGGGGTCACAAAATGGGTCTGCCATATCTTAAAATTAGACTTCTCAACTGAGGGTGATTCAGACTTGGCAATGTTGGGAGACATATTTGGTGGTTATGACTGAAGGAGGAGGTGTGCTCCTGGCATCTGGTGGGTAGAGGCCAGGGAAGCTGCTCAACACCCCACAGTGCCCAAAACGGCCCCACGACAAAGGATTATCCGGCCCCAGATGTCAAGGCTGAGAAACCATAATTCAAACCTAACCATGATAATTTAGAGGAACTGCTTGTTGGAGTTCCACTGTATGGCTTTATAGGAAATTACTTTTCTTAATGGAAATGCTGTGCACACAGATGACAAAACATTTAACCACGGGAAAAGCAACAGCAACAGTGTCACCATCTCCCACCTCTGGTTCCCAGCTCCTCACCCGGGAGGCAACTGCTCTCAATAGGTTTTTTTAATCTAGATAGAGTTTTTAAAAAACTCTGACACGAATGGCCCCATACCCTACACGTTATTGTGATTTTGCTCTTTGTATTCCACATGTCCAAATTCTCAGCTGCACAGTTGTTCATTAAATAGTTTTCTGTTTAGTTCCTAACACGGCAGAGTGTATTTTATATCCCATCTGTTCATTTGCTGTCCTCTGGAGCCCTTCCTTAATTGAAGGCTGAAGCACACCAGTGCCCATTTTAGAGGGTGGGAGGCATCGTCTCACCTTTTTAAATAGAGGCTAAAAGATGTAGGGAACTCCCAGGGAAGATGAACAGTCTTCATCTGCCAGAAAAAGAAGGAGAAGAGGGGCTGGCATGGTGGCATAGTGGTTAAGTTCACGTGCTCTGCTTTGGTGGCCTGGGGTTCGTGGGTTTGGATCCTGGGTGCAGACCTACACATCACTCATCAAGCCATGCTGTGGTGGCATCCCACATACAAAATAGAAGATTGGCACAGATGTTAGCTCAGGGCCAGTCTTCCTCACCAAAAAAAAGGAAGGAAAAAGAGCAGAGGGCAGAACAAGTCTGTGGCATGTGTCAGACTCATGTCCTGAACACAGCGTCTTTCATTAAACCAAGCAGAAAGACTTATTTGCATCTTTTGGTTATAAAGAATGCCTCTCTTTTCTAGTTCTGCTTTAAAATATGTTCAAGTTGATGACTGGGAATTTCCAAATGTTTTTCAGCCTTCTCGGCTACATTCATGTGCCACATAATGATGTTTTGGTCACCAGTGGACCATGTACATGACAGTGGTTGCATAAGATCAGCACCATGGAGCCTAGGTGTGTAGTGGGCTAGACCATCTAGGTTTGTGTAAGGACACTGTGATGTTCGCACAACGATGAAATTGCCTAATGACGCATTTCTCAGAACGTGTCCCCATCGTTAAGCAACACATGACTGTACTACCTTGCCAGAAGCTGAGGTTTGGGGCCAGCCCCGTGGCATAGTGGTTAAGTTCGGTGCGCTCCACTTTGGTGGCCCGGTTTCGCAGGTTCAGATCCCAGACGCGGACCTATACTGCTTGTCGGCCATGCTGTGGCAGTGACCCACATACAAAATAGAGGAAGATTGGCAACAGATGTTAGCTGAGGGCGAATGTCCCTCTAGCAAAGAAAAAAAAAATAGAAGCTGAGGTTTGGGAAGCAAGTGGTATTGTGCAAAGAAGTTGCCTGCTTCTTGGCTCTGGGAGAGAGTGTCTCGCTGACTGTGCTGAGTTCTGGGGACTCTTGTTGGGCCCACAGATGGCTGTAGACTTGGCAAAGGTGACCTGCAGTCCACGTTGCTAGAAGGGCACGGCACAGCCCCGCCTGATCTGGATCTCTCGGCCATCAACGGTAACTCGTTCACCTCACCTTTTCCTGGCTGGGGGTTGCAGTGTGTCTCCGCGGGCTTCCAGAGCACGTGCTCCTCACCTTAAAAATGCTTTTCTTGATTTTAGACAAAACTATGATGAGAAAGACTCCACAGTTAGAAAAAACAGTGTCCAAGAAAACTGAGTCGACGTCATTTTCTGCCTCGAGGAAAAAGAGCCCCGTAAGTGTCCAGACTGGAAGGGAAGCTCTAACAGGTTGTATAAATCTGATGAACTCCTGCCTTGTGCCAGGTACCAGGTGAGGCCTGGGCTCCAGGAGTGAACAAACTAGTCTGCCTTTTAGGACACGAAGCAAGACCACACGTGTTCTTAGAGTGTTGGTGGAATTTGAGTTTCTCCTAGTACACATACAGGAGGACAGGGAAATGCAGGAGCATGTGACCTATGAGACTGGGGCCTTGTCTTTTGGTGCTGTGCTAGGACTGGCCCTGTCCTCTGGCAGGAGGATGGCCAGGCTGTGGTCTCCCCCGGGTGGGAGGCCCAAGTCCTGGTTCTGATGAGGCGCCAAGTTGCTGGGTGCCTTCACACTGGCCCTTGACTGCCCAGCCACCAAGAGGGGACCAGAACACCTTCATCCTTTTTGCAGAGTGCCCGAAAAGACTAGCCAAGGAAATGGAAACAACAGGTCGATATACAGGAGAGAGTTATCAAATTACTGAATTAAATAAAGTACATGCAGGTTAGGGTTCTGCCTTCCCCGGGAGGTAGAGAGCTAGATTTACAGCAGTTCGTTGTCAACCAGAAGTGTCTTTTCCTTCTCCTTAAGGATCTGTCTGAAGCGATGGAGATGATGGAATCCCAAACCTTACTCCTGACTCTCCTGACTGTAAAGGTGAGAAGAGAACCTCAGTCACACGTGATGTGAGTGGAAGGTGGCTTCTGTCAGCCACAGAGGTGAAGTCCCCTCTGGCTGAGCTCTCGTTTTGCACTTAGCAGATGGAGAACAGTCTCGCTCTGTTCGAAGAGAAGGCAGAAAGGAATTTATTAGTAATGTGCGAAGAGAAGGAGAAGCTACAGAGAAAGGCCCACGAGCTGAAGCGCAAACGTCTCCTCTGTCAGAGGAAGCGGGAGCTGGAAGGCATCCTTGACGCTCAGGTCAGCTGTGACCACAGTCTCCGAGCCACATGTCCCATTGGGGTCATCCCGTTAGAAAAGTTTATGGAGGGTGTCACTGCTTGCCTGGCTCTGAGTCTGTGCCTGGCTTCTGACACCACCACTGTGGGTCTGTGACAGTTTATGAGAGGACAAGACTAATGTCGACTGCCAGCCAGCAAGACAGACTGTCCCTTCAACACACGTGCACGTGTTCTTCAGGCACCTGTGACTTGTGCCCAGTGACAGGAAGCCTCACTCCTCCAGGCCTCTCCTGGGGGCCAGGGTGCTGGTGGGAGACGTGGTCTTGGTGCCGTGTGGTCAGTGTGTGGATGAGGGAACGGGGTTCCTTACCCAGGGTCTGTGTGTCTGGGCTGCTATCACAGAGTACCACAACCCCGGTGGCTCCGACCACTGGCGCTCCTTCTCTCTCAGTTCCGGAAGCCAGAAGTCCGAGATCAAGGGGTTGGCAGGGTTGGTTCCTTCTGGGGGCCATGAGGGAAGGATGTGCCCCAGGCCTCTGTCTTTGGCCTGTAGATGGCCGTCTTCTCCTGGTGTCTCTTCTGTTGTCATTCTCCCTGCACACAGGTCTGTCTCTAAATTTCCTCCTTTTATAAAGTCACTGGTCATAATTGAACAGGGCCCACCCTGATGACCTCACCGTAACTCATTTACCTCTGTGAAGACCCTGTCTCCAAGTCAAGTCACATTCTGAGGTGCTGGGGATTGGGATGTCAACAGAGGAATTATGGGAGGGGGGCACAATTCAGCCCGTAGGGCCCAGTGTGTGCACGTGAGTGCACCCTGCGCCAGGCTCTGGGCTGAGAACGGGGTCCCTGTCCACATGGAGTGGAAGGAAAAGATGACAAATAAATCATTACAAACACCTATGAGGATCTGGGCAGCGTGTACAAAGGAAAAGGGGGTTGCTGGGGCAGCCTTGTGGCAGGCAAGCGTTTCACCTCAATGCTCCGAAGCAGGAGGGCCCAGCTTTTTTGGGTTCACTGTGATCCCAGTCGAGGGCCTGGCCCTGGGATGTGCTGGAAGGCAGACGCATGTCCCTAGTGAGGAGGCCTGGGCCACCTTGCTATTGGCTGGGCCGTCAGTGGGTGGCTGGGAGTGAGGGCAGAGCCCACTGCACCCCTGGAAGCTTCCCGGAGTATTCCCTAGGAGATCCTGAAGAACAATGCTGTATCTTAACCTCGCTGAGCACATAACTGCAGGCTCTTGTCTCACGGGCCCCTTTCTCTCCTGCCTGCAGATGGAGATGCTCAGCCCCTACCAGGCCGTAGCTGAACGCTTTAAGGAGCAGTACAAGACATTTGCAACGGCTCTGGACGCCACAAGGCATGAGCTGTCCGTGCGATCGGTCCACATGGACGGAGACGGGCAGCGGTTCTTAGGTAGGAAATAGGGTGTCTGCTGGGCGAGAAGCAGGACAAACCACCAGTGCGTGTTGGTGCTTCCTGCGAGCCAGGTGCCTTTATCCCTTCGTGTCATATCACAAGCTTCCTCTCGGGTCGATGGCACGCTCTCCCATCAAATGGCAGAGGACGCAGGGGGCTGAAGGGACTGTGGTTTTCCAGGGTGTGCCCCCAAGTAGGGACCATGCTGGGATTGGAAGCCAGGTCTGTGGGCCTCCCCGGTGATTTCCTCCCTGCTGAAAGGCGTTTCTGGGGGGCAGCCTGCTATCCCCCAGCCTTGGAGTGAGCTCTACAAAGTTGCCTTGGCGGCTGGGGAGCGACAGGGCCCCCACCTTGTCCTGCTTTCTAAGCAGAGCTGTGGCATCCCTTTCCTGCACGGAATTCCACCTGACGCTTCACTTGAGGACACGGGCAAGTGTGAGAAGTGCCGGGCTCGACTTTAAGATTCCCTTTAGGGCAGGTGTCTCCCGAGGCAGGTGTTCCGCTGCCCTGGAGTGCAGTTGTTTCCAAGCAGGTCTCTATGAGCCATCTGACTGCGTTTTGCTTGAGGCTGATGTGGTAAAACATTGCCACCTAAAATCGGTTGGACTTTCTCTCCAGAACTTGCCACAAATGCAGTTCAGGATCACAAAGGGTGTTGTGTATTGGCAGTCTCAGACAGAGACGATTTTTAATAAAATCAGGCCTTTTCCAATGTGAAATAGTGTATGTGTGACATGGAATCTTGAAAAATGAGCCTTGTTGAATGATTTTCCGTGTCCAAGTTTCCAATTTTATAGTCACGTGCCGCATAACGACGTTTCAGTCAATGACAGACCGTATAGATGGCGATGGTCCTGTAAGATCAGCGCCACATGGCCTAAGTGTGGAGGAAGCTAGGCTGTCTTCTAGGTGTATGTGAGTACACTCAGTGACGTTTGCACGACGACGGAATCACCCAGTGGTGCATTTCTCGGAACGCGTCCCTGTCGCTAAGCGACACATGTCTGTAACTCTTGGACTGTCTGTGATGAGTTCCTTAGGTAGTTGCCAGGAGCTGGGACTGGGGAGTGTCTGAGTTTCTTGTGGTTGCTGTGACAAATCACAAACCGGATGGCTTAAAACAACAGAAATTTATTCCCTCCCAGTTCAGGTAGTCAGAAGTCTGAAATCAAGGCGTTGGCTGGGAAATACTTTCCAGAGGCTCTGAGGGCGAGTCCGTCCAGGCCTCTCTCCCGGCTTCTGGTATTGCTGACTGTTCTTGGCCTTCGTGGCTTGTGATAGCCTTGCTCCCATCTCTGCCTCCGTCTTCATGCAGCCTTGTCCCTGAGCACCTCTGATTCTAAATTTCCCTCTTTTTGGAAGGACACCAGTTATTCGATTAGGCTCCACCCTAATGACTTCATTCTAACTCAGTTATGTCTACAGAGACCCGTTTCCACTTAGGTGACATTCTCAGGTACTTGAGATTAGGGACCGAACATTTCTTTTGGGGAAGACACAATTCAGTCCACAATAGGGGGAGTAGGAGGGTGTGTGTGTGAGGTCCTCATAAGGTGCCCAGAATGTTACCATAACATGCAGTTGTGATGGGCGTAGATGTGCAGAGGCGACGTGTACCAGGAGCAGAGAGATGCTGATTTTCTTAGAGCAGGTGGGACACACAGCACGGTTGCAAGCGGCTCTCTGCTGGGGTTGGGGTGCAGAGATGCTGGGAATGGGGAGTGGGAACTACAGGTTTGTTTTTAAATTACTCACAACACAGGCTTTCTCAACCTCTTAACGTTGGTTTCTGGATGCCAAGTGGCGTTCCAGGTCTGTTCTGATGACCACCTGGGTGGTGGACACGCCTGACCCACGATCTCAGGCCACCATGATCCCAGGCCAAGGGGCACAGAGGCGGTACCAGTGCACAGATGCCTTCCTTCGTGACCCTTCTGCTGCTCAGCTCTTCACAATTCCAGCACAACATGAGGGCGTTCCAGTGAAACAAGAAAAATCCAATCAGCCACCCAGCTCTTGCATCCGTTGCTTGGGGCACCTTGAAACCCAGGGCTGACGACCGCTTGTCCCTTCCAGATGATTTGCAGCGGGAATTGACGACCACCCACCATCTGCTGGGAGAACTTGGCATCAGCAGTTCAGAAGAAAATGGGAAAGTGCTTGACCTGCTGAGTGAACTCAAGGAATTGACACGAAAGAAGGATCTGGAGCTCCGAAGGTATTTCAGAAAATAGTTTAAGAAAAAGATAGGCCCTCTCCTGGCAGAGCTGGGCAGTTGGTGGCTGCACCGTGGAGCAGTGCGCTGAGCTCTGGAGAGCAGGCAGTGCTGGTGTCCGCAAGGGAACCAGGGTGCACGGGTCCAGCAAGGCGGGAGAGGGGAATGTGCAGAAGCCTTCAGCTCTCCTAGGGCCCAATGTGAGTGTGCAGCAGCAGAATAGGCAGGGGATGATGGTCTCAGCTCTCGTTCACTTCCTCAGAGCAACATAGCAATCCACTGCTCTGGGAGCTTGTTCATGTTTTAAATGTCTTCCAGGATCAGAGCTGGGGCGTCTTCTTGGGACTTCTTAGTGAAGTATAAACACATACAGAAAAGGCGCAGATCTTAACAGCACAGCTTGATGGGTTTCACAAACGTGCCACTGTGGAACCAGTCCCAGGCCAAGCACAGCCCACGCCCAGCCCCCCACACCACCCTGGCCCCCTTCCCTCGCTGTTGATGCCTCCCCGGGAGCTTTCTAACCGTGAGGCTTTCCCCACATCTTCCAGAGAAGAATCTTGTTTCCCTCTCCTTTACAATGCTAAATATGCTTCCCAGGATGCCTGGAATCTTTGAAACCTCCTGTGGCGTTTCTTTTGTTGATATGTGCCCTGGATGATGATATCAGGATGCACCAAAGGGTTCTGGATTGCCAGGGTCACGGGTTCCAGTGGTTAAACGCGTTCATTTAGTACCTACTTCCCTGCCGCCACTTATGTTGAATGAGGGCTGAGACGTTATCCCATTCCGGTTCTGTCTCCCGTTCTCTGGACGGTTCCTGAGGCAGCACTGGTATACTCCCTAAATATTTGTCGAACACACACAAATGACTCTTTTCTTGCATGCCTGCCTGGTCCCGTTATTGGGGGCCACCCTGTTTGAGTTCTGTGCCGGCAAATCTTGTTTACTGCCCTTTGCCACAAGCACAAGGAGGGTTGGCGTGAATCCACCTCCCCTGCACGGCAGCCTCGCAGGTGAAGAGTCTTCATCCATCCTGTCATTTCCACAGGAGCTTTGCCCAGGTGCTGGAACTTTCCGCCGAGGTGAGTAAAGAGGCAGCCTTAACCAACCAGGAGGTCTGGGAAGAGGTCCAGGGCCCCACAGCCCCCACCCAGTGGTATTTCAATCAAGAAGGCGCCTGCGGGGAGACTCAGGACGAGGGCAGGGGCCCCCTCCTCTACAGCAACGATGAGCCACGTGCGCAGTGAATCCACGCACAGCCCGTGCCCCCAACCCAAGTGGGGCCTTCCTGCAAACCGTCGGGAAGAAAGCACGTCCTGTGCCGCTGTTCAGGGCACATGTGTGCCAGAGTGGCACATACGTGATATTCTGGAAACCTGAGCACTTTATACACTTAATTTAGCAATATGGCTATTTTTGTTTGATAATCTCATTTGATTTTTTTTTTTGTGAAGAAGACTAGCCCTGAGCTAACATCCGATGCCAATCCTCCCCTTTTTTCTTGAGGAAGAGTAGCCCTGAGCTAACATCGCTGCCCATCTTCCTCTACTTTATATGGGACACCGCCACAGGATGGCTTACCAAGCGGTGCGTCAGTGCGCACCTGGGATCCAAACCTGCGAACCCTGGGCTGCCGAAGCGGAGTGCACGCACTTAACTGCTTGCGCCACTGGGCCGGCCCATCGTTTGATATTTAAAAAATAAAAGTTTTGCAATTGAGCCTTTTTTTCCATGTAAGGGGGCAGTAGAAGTCACGTGTTGTCTCAGGTTCTTCCAAATGGCTGGTCCTGAGTCTCGGGCCCTCTTGGGACATCATGAGCAATTTCACTTTCCAGATGATTTCCTGTCCTTCAGTCACAGGGCAATTCTGTTTAATCCCCGACAGTGTTAGGAGTTGGCCCTCAGGTAGAAATTCCCCATCTGGTCCAAAGTCCCAGTAGCCATCTATGGGAGGCATCTGCTGGTTTTTGCCATAAGCTGCAATCTACGCTGCACACTGGGCTGTGGCACGGCGAATTTGCGCACCCAGCTCTCAAGGTCCTGTCTACACTGTGTGGGCTCCAGCAGTCTTGCTGGTTCTCATTCACATGCCTTCTGTGTTTCGACACCGCGGAGGGGAGAAGCAATATCCTCCACCACCATGCAGTCGGTGGGCAGAGACGCAGCCGCTTACCTAAAGCCCGTTCCAGCCAGGGTGCTTTTGTCCAACTTGCCCTCCAGTTGCATCACCCGTTACGCTCCTACCCAGGGCCGCCTCAGCAGGCTGCAGCTTGGGGAAGCATCCCCTAGGGAGACAGAATAGTGTTCCCATAAAACATGCGGGTGCAGGAGACAGCCTCGTCCCCTCACGACTATTGAAACGTCCTGGTCTCCATGCACGCTTCGCCTGCGTCCTGTCAGCCCTCACCCTCCCATTTCTCCACGTCCACTGGAAGCTTCCCATGGAGGTCCTTTGTCAGAGTTCCAGAAACTTCTCCATCCCATGACCGGTTTTTTTCTCCATTCGTGTGCAGAAATCTTTAGGTCCACGAGCCCAGGAACCCTGGCCCTTTTCTCAGTCTCTGTCTTCACTAATGAGCCAGGTTATTGCCCCAGTCGGTTCCAAATCAGCCTTCTCAATGTCATCTCTGCCTGCTACATTTTTAAATTTCCCCAAACTGGGGTAAAAACGGGACTTGTTTGGGCCCTTGCATGGTCAGGGAGCAGCAGGGGCTCCTGGACCCACCCACCGTTCCATGGTGCTGTATGCAGACCTTCCCTTCAGCTCCGTCAGGGCTGTTTCATTCATCCCATTTCTTGATAAGCGTCTGAAGATGTCCACCCTCTCCCTCTCTTGTTACTGAATCCTGTTTTTGTTAGTATCTGTAAGCCCCTGAGGGCAAGAGGAGATGCAAATCCATCAGCCTTCTGGGCTGTGGGTCGATTTTGCAGCAGTAAGGCTCATGGGGTGGCCATGTAGAAGGGCCCCCCTAACCCTCACTAGTTACCATGATGTGGGTAAGGGGCGTATTCAGTGGGTGAATATCTCGGTCCTCATAAAGCCAGCCCCATGTGGCTTGCCTACGAAGCGTATCAGCTGCTTCACCTGGGGTGCCCCACTCAGCATTTATGGGGGAGTTGGACAGTCCCCTTGCCCAGGGTAAACAGACCTTACAGTGGCTTTTATCCAGTCCACTGGCTGGCTGCTCCCTCAGGACTAACCTGTGTGTCAGCCTCACGTACAGCTGTCTGTGACGGTTCCATAGTGAGCAGCGGTCTTGTATCCACCCAGACATGCTCTCCCTCTCTCCAGCGTGCAAACTGAGGATCCTGCCGCCCATGTCGCTCCCCCTCACAGTCCATTTTCGTAAGGGTTCTGCAGGGAGCTGACGACACTGACGCACAGAATACAGCAGCTCTTTGCTGCTGTGCCCCCACTGTCAGTGGTTACTTGTTTGCCCTCCCCCATGTCATGTGGACAGCCTCATTAGCGATGAGGGGCCTAAGAGGGACTCTGTTGTCCCCACATAACCTTTCCCTTCGTGGACAGCTCTGAGGCTGGCGGCCAAAGCTCAGGCCTACAGCAGTCTGGCCTTGGCCTGGCATGAAGGTAGGCCTCAACAGTCTCCTGTACTGCATTCTAGCTATTCCTCCTAGCAGTGACCAGAGATGGGTGTTAAAAAACAAGCTTCAACGAAGTAAGTTTTAAACATATTCACTTTATTCAATGATTCAGGAATTGGGCAGCATCCAATCTATCAGAGAGAAAGGAGCTCCGAGGAGCTGTACAAAATGAAGGACTTTTCTAGGCAGAAGGGAGCAGGAACAAGAAAGTTATGCTAGGCAAAAATGTGGGTTGGTTACTGCCCTTTAGGGGACAGCAGGGGTCTGTCAGGCAGACGACGTCCTAGTGTGATTCCCGATTGACTGGTTTGAGAGCCCATTTCTGGGAGAAGCAAGAGTGTAATCAAGTTAAGACTCAGTTTGGTGATGTAGGGCTTAGCATAAGTGACTCCATATCAGGCTTGGTGTCTTGTTTTTAACATTGGAGACTTCACTTTTTTCTTATTAGTTTGCATTTCTCTATGCACCAGTGGAATTGGATCCAGCTGTCAATTCCGTTGGTAGATTTTTACCTCTAGTAAGTAACTGACGGCTGCCGTTCACCCAGCAATCGAAGGTTCCTCATCCCCATTCTTTCGTCTTTTCTCTCCCTAACCCACAAGTTTCCATGAGCCAGGGCCGTTCCAGGGAATTCCACATTCCCTGACCCCAGTTGTATGCTTTCTGACACCACACGTGTGGTTTCTTCCAACACCAACCAATTGTCAGACACCAAACAGATGTCCAACAGTTCACTTTGATTCTGACGCTAACTACCCAGAATGAGCACAGACCCCTCAGGTCAAGGGCTCAGTCCCACAGGACAGTCCCTACTTAAGAGACCAGCCACAAATGGGGTGCCCAGGCTACCCACACTTCTGCCCAGTTGACTACAAATTTGGGGGTTACCATGACCTCCTCCTCCAGGTTTGATAGTTTGCTAGAATGATTCACAGAACTCTGAAAAGTGCTCTACCAATGGTGACAGCTTTACTAAAGAGAAAAACTCATGGGAGGGATGCATAGGACAAGGGATCAGGGATCAGCCATCCCAGAGCTTCAATGCCCCCTCAGGTATGCCACGCTTCCTGGTTTTCAATGTGGTCACCAACCCAGATGCTCTCCACCTCGTTACTGAAAAGTAGCAGAACTTAATCTCCGGCTTCCTTGCTTCCCCGATGTCAAGGAGTGGGGCGGGAAGTTCCCACCCTCTATTCCTGTTTCATGTTTTTGGTGACTGGCCTCCATCCTGAAGATACCGAGGGGGCCCCGTCCCTAATCACCTCTTTAGCATAAACTCAGGCGTGGTCGAAAGGGGTTCGTTATGAATAACAGAACACACTTCCGTCAGTCAGGAAATTTTAAGGGTTTTAGGAGCTCTGTGCCAGGAACTGGCGATGAAGACCAAATGTATTTTTTTGTGTGTGTGAGGAAGGTCAGCCCTGTGCTAACATCTGCCAATCCTCCTTTTTTGCTGAGGAAGACTGGCCCTGGGCTAACATCCATGCCCATTGTCCTCCACTTTATATGGGACGCCACCACAGCATGGCTTGCCAAGCTGTGTGTTGGTGTGCGCCCAGGATCCAAACCAGCGAACCCGGGGCCGCCACAGCGGAGTGCGCGCACTTAACCACTTGTGCCACTGGGCCGACCCCCTGTATTTTTTACTATACCACAGGTCACCCCCTGGTTTTTGACCATTGATCCCTTTTGACAAAAGGATCGTAACCATTCAGAGAGATGGCCCAGTACTGGAGCCCCATCGAGTCACCAGCCAGTAATCCAGTCCATCATGTTGACTGTGGGAGAACGTCTGCCTAGGCAAGGCCACTCCGTCTTGCAGGCTTCCATTCCATCTCGTCAGGTTCCAAAAGCCGAAGTGGTCTTGGCCCCGGATGGCCTCATCCTTTCAGGCGTCTGGTGCAGTTGAGCTAAGAGATCATTTCTTCTCTTGCGCTGAGCGTCCGCAGGTGTTCCCAACATTGATATCCCTCACTGCGTAATCTGTCTCACGATTCCTTTACCGTCATATGCTATTCCTCCTCCTCTCCATGTTTACCCAAACCCTTCCACCTTTGGAAAGACGTTAGGTGTGGCCCCTGTGAGGGTCCAGATTGCAGGCAGCACTAGTAGTCTAGCGAGTGCCTCTCCCTGGCCATTCCCACTCGTGTAGGGTATGGCCACGTACCTACAGAACTAGCAGGCCAGCTCGACCCCTAAGCAATACAGGGACATTCCCTGATGGGGCGCCGACACCACCCGCCCCATAGGCCCTTAGGAATGCTGACTAAGGTTTAACAACAGAGTCGCCATTTCTTGTTTTGGAATCATCCCTGTTGACGGCACTTGTCATCACAGAGCTGGTCCTGCTCCCAGAGCATCAGGTAAGAGAAAGAAATTGGAGGTCATGGGAGGAAGAAAGAAAAATTATAGGCGTCACACTAGCGGCCCCTCCCTTTGGGAAGAGATCCACTGGAAAAACAGCGATTCTATCTGTTGGGGTCACTTCCTCAGCCCCCTCGTGTGGAGTGTGGGCATGCGCTTGTGAAGGGGTGTAAGCCAGCCCTGCAGGCCTTCCTCTCCCCTTGTTTCCAACAGTGTTTCCATGGCCTGTTCCAATTCTCGCTCAAACCGTTACTCTGAAGAGGGTCTCTCTCTGCCCACTGGTGGACACTCTGGGATATATGTGTGTTCCTTGGTCTGAAGAAAGGTGACTCGGCGATGCAGACTGTCGCAGTGTCTTCTGTCCCGGTTCTTTTAGAGTATCTGAGCATCTGTAGCTCCTGCCGGGTGAGCAAAGCCCTGCTTATGGTCGGGATCTCTTCCCAGCAGGACTAATTTGTCGCCCCCAAGGGCTACCAGAGACAGCCTCACCTGCCAGCTATTATCAGGGCCTTCCCCCCCGGGAATCTGCCACATGGCCACCTGCAGTCTCTGTCTCTTTTGTTGGCAGACAGAACAGTTCTTGTTGGCATCTTGTGCCTCAGTGGGTGCAAGAGGACTACTATGTTGAGATTCAGCCCGATTCTGCATTGCTGCAGACCCCCTCGTCCACTCATACTGTGCACCGAGGAGGCCACCCCGAGTGCAGACTCACCGATCCCAATCACCTTCCAAACCTGGAAGGCATTTCTTCGATGGCAGTGATATGTCCTATTCTAATGCACCCCTCACGTTTCCCCCAGTGGTTTCCACAGGGCCATGCCCCATACGAGCATCCGTTAGTAGCCCAGTTTTCCACTGCCCTTCTCCTGATCAAGCAGCAAGGCCATTGGCCACTGTCCACAAGTCACTAAAAACCCAGATGTAGAGGCTTTTGTCATTGTTCAGTTCTTCCATCCCTGCTGGAAAAGAGCACGCAATTCAGCCCACTGAGCTGATCTTTCACCTTCTTCCATCAGGGGGGTGGCGTCCCAAAGAGGGCTGTTCCTTCGCATTGGCACTGCTGTCTGTAAACCAAGCAGCTCTTTGTCAGTCAAGAGCTCTTTATAGGGCGCTCTCCAAGTGACGAGAGAGTCCCGCAGTTCCTGCCACAGTTTCAAAGTCAGGCCTGAGGGAGGAAAAGAGGCTCCCTGCCTGTGTGTGTCTCCGTGCATTCCCCTGGTTGCATTGTCGTGCATAAACCATTTCCATTTTATTAGGGAACTCGCTGAGCATTGCTGTCACTAGTGGTATTTCTCCAACATAGTCCAAAACATTACAGGTGTCGCAGGTTTCAAGGGTATTTTATGTCCTTTAGCCATAGGGCAGCCTTAATTAACCAGGAGGTCTGGGAAGAGAGTCAGGAGGTCCATTGGTATTTCAAGAGATAGGACACTGCTGCGAAATCCCAGGAAGAGCTCAGCAGCACGCTCCTCTCGGGTGACAAGGAACCGCGTGCATCGTGAATCTGCACGCAGGCCACGTTCGCCAACCCAAGTGAAGACCTTCCTGCAAGCAGCCAGGAAGAACACAGCCTACGCCACTTGTTCGGGGATGGATTTTCAGCGAGAGATATGTGATAGTCACTAAACTTGATCACTTTATCCACTTATAGCTGTTTTTGTATGATCATTTTGTTTGATATTTAAAAAATAAAGCTATTTTGTGATTGAAGTCTTGGTTTTCTGTGTACAAGGACAGCTGAAAGCCATGTTGTGACACTGTGATTTATAATAAGAAATATATATTTAGTCTTTGGCCAGTGTCTGGCGCAGAGCTCCTAAAACCCTTGGAATTTTCTAAGTGATGAGAGTCATAAGGGTGTCTTCCATTGTGTTAGTGACATGACTTTTGGAAAGCACCTTAGGATAGGGGCTGGTTGCCAGGAGAACCATGTGATTATGGGAGGTCCATAGAACTTTCAGTCCTGCCCCCAGTCTCCTGGGAGGGGAGAGGGATGGGAGATGGAGTTCAATTGCCAGTGGGTCAGTGATTTAATCAATCGTGCCTATGTCATGAAGCCTCCATAAAAACCTAAAAGGATGGGTTTTGAAGAGCTTCTGGGTTGGTGAACACATAGAGGTGCTGGGAGAGTGGTGCACTCAGAGAGGGTATGGAAGGTCTGTGCCCCTTACCCATGTCTTGCTCCATGCATCTCTTCCATCTGGCTGTTCCTGAGTTATATTGTTTTTTTGTTTTTTTTGGTGAGGAAGATTAGCCCTGAGCTAACATCTGTGCCAATCTTCCTCTATTTTTTGTATGTGGGACGCCACCACAGCATGGCTTGATGAGCAGTGTGTAGGTCTGTGCTCAGGATCCGAACCTGTGAACCCCAGCCACTGAAGCAGAGAGCGTGAACTTAACCACTGTGCCATCAGGCTGGCCCCTATCCTTTTATAATAAACTGGAAATCTAGTAAGTAAACTGTTTTCCTGAGTTCTATGAGCTGCTCTAGCAAATTGATGGAACTCGAGGAGGGAGTCATGGGAACCTCCGATTTATAGCCAGTTGGTCAGAAGCACAGGTGACAGCCTGGACTTGTGATTGGCATCTGAAGAGAAGGGCAATATTTTAGGGCTGAACTCTTAACCTGTGTGGTCTGACACTATCTCCAGGTAGATAGTGTCAGAATTGAGTTGAATGGTAGGACGTGTAGCTGGTGTCTGAGAATTTCTTGGTGGTGGAGGAAAAACCTACATGTTGTAATTGGTATCAGAATGAGACATGCGTCATCTGATGTTCTTCTGTACAGCTGGTCCCGAGCCTTGGATGTGGGGCTCACTGTGTAGCCTCTGTGCACCATGGGAAGTTTGTGCTCAGAGAAGCTTTATGTCAGAGGAGGATGAAGGAGTAGATGGTGTTCCATGAACCAGCTGACTGAACTCATCTTTTCTTCTTTCTCTCTTCAAACACCATTAGGCTGAGGATAAAGACAAAAAGAGTTTATTCAAACAGGATGAAGGAAAATAAAACCACATGATCATATAAATTCATACAGAAAAAGCATTTGACAAAACTCAAATACCCTTTCATGATAAAAATACTCAACAAACTGACTGAGAGAAACTACCTCAATATCATAAAGGTCATGAAGAACCCACAGCTCACATCATACTCACTGGGGAAAGACTGGAAGCTGTTCCTTTAAGATTAGAAACAACACAGGGGTATCCACTTTCACCACTACTATTTAATATAGTACTATGGAAGTCTTAGCCACAGCAATTAGGTAAGAAAAAGAAATAAAAGGCATCCAAACTGGCATTGAGGAATTAAAATCATTTCTGTTCTAGATGGCGTGATGTTATACATAGAAAATCCTCAAGGTTCCACCAAAAAACTGTTAGAACTAGTAAACGAATTCAGCAAAGTTGCAAGATACAAAATCAACACTCAAAATTTAATTGCGTTTCTATACACTAATAATAAACAATCCAAAAAGGAAACTAAGAAACAATTCCATTTGCAATAGCATCATGAAGAATAAAATACTTAGGAATAAACTTAACTAAGAAGGCAAAACACTTGTGAACTGAAAAGTACAAAACATTACTGAAAGAAATTAAAGAAGACACAAATAAACGGAAAGACATCTCATGTTCATAGACTAGAAATCTTCATGTTGTTGAGATGTCAACACTACCCAAAGTGATCTATGGATTCAATGCAATCCCTATCAAAATCCCAACAGCATTTTTTAGAGAAATAGTAAAATCTATCCTAAAATTCTTATGGGAACCCCATGTAGCTAAAAAAAATCTTGAAAAAGAAAAACAAATTTGGAGGCCTCACATTTTCTGATTTCAAAACTTATACAAAGCTAAAATAATCAAAACAGTATGATACTGGCATAAAGACAGACATACAGACCAGTGGAATTGGAGACCCCAGAGATAAACTCTCACATAGATTGTCAAATGATTTTCAACAAGGGAGCCAAACCATTCGATGGGGAAAAGACAGTCTCTTCAACTAATGTGCTGGGAAAACTGGATCTCCACATGCAGAATAATGAAGTGGAACACATTTAGCACCATCTTCAAAAATTAACTCAAAATGATCAAAGACCTACACATGAGACCTAAAACAATGGGGGAGGGTAATTATTGACACTCCAGGAAGAGGATAGGAGAGAAAACAATAGCAGAAGAAACTCTTAAAGATGTATGTGTGGTGAAGAACTAACCTTGCCTAGGAGAGGTCAGGCCTTTGCTCTCGGCTCTTAGAAGGTGACCTCTAACCCCCTGGAATGTTCTGCCCTATAGGAGTGTCTGTGTGCCTGAGGGCTTTGGCCCATCGGGCTTGAGTACTGCCTCTGGAAGAGACTGGAGAATAAAGGGCAGCCATGCAGGCCGTATATGACCAGCCCCCAACAAAAACTCTGAGCACAGAGGCTTAAGCGAGATTCCCAGGTTGGCCGCGTTGGTGTGTATTGTCACACAGTGTGGCTGGGAGAAGGAATCGTCATCTGTGACTCCCCCGGGAGAGGGCAACTGGGGGCTCCACGTTTGGACCACCCCCCCACCCCCCCGCACCCTGCTGTGTGCATCTCTTTCCTGGCCTGGCTTTTTTTTTTTTTTTAATAATTTTATTTATTTATTTTTTCCCCAAAGCCCCAGTAGATAGTTGTATGTCATAGCTGCACATCCTTCTAGTTGCTGTATGTGGGACGCAGCCTCAGCATGGCCGGAGAAGCGGTGCGTCAGTGTGCGCCCGGGATCCGAACCCAGGCCGCCAGTAGCGGAGCGCGCACACTTAACCGCTAAGCCGTGGGGCCGGCCCGTTTCCTGGCCTGGCTTTAATCTGTATCCTTTCACTGTAGTAAACTGTAACCATGAGTATAACAGCTTCCAGTGAGTTCTGTGAGTTCTTCTAGTGAATTGTTGAACCTGGGGATGGTTTTGGGAACCCTTCAACTCACAACAGGTGTCAGAAGCAAGGGCAATGGTGCTGCCTCTGTGGAAAACAGTGTGGCAGTTCCTCAAAAAGTTAAACATAGAATTACCACGTGATTAGCCATTTCACCCCAAAGAATTGAAAACAGAAACTCAAAGAAATACTTGTACATGCATGTTCATAGCAGCACTATTCACAATAGCCAAAATGTGGAAACAACCCACAGGTCCATCAATGGGTGAATGGGTGAAAAGAACATGATGTGTCCATACAATGTAATGTTACTCAGCTGTAAAAAGGAATGAAGCTCTGACACAGGCTACAACGTGGATGAATCTGGAAAACATTACGCTGAGTAACAGAAGCCAGACATAAAAGGCCACACAGTGTATGATTCTGTTTACGTGAAACATCCAGAACAGGCGAATCCATAGACACAGAAAGCAGATTAGTAGTTGCCAGGGGCTGGGGAGGGGGATGGGGAGTGACTGCTAACGGGGACAGAATTTCCTTTGGGGTGATGAAATATTCTGGAACTAGATAGAGGTGATGGTCGTGCAACTCTCTGTACTAAAAACCACTTGTAGTGGGGTCAAATGGTGGTCCCCAAAAGATTCATCCATCTGGAATCTCAGAATGAGACCTAATTTGGAATAAGGGTCTTTGCAAATGTAATCATCATAAGGATCTCACACTGAGATCATCTTGGATTGGCAGTGGGCTGTGAATCCAATAACAGGTGATCTTATAAGAAAAGACAAGGGGAAACAGACACAAGACACAGAGAAAAGAAGACCATGTGATGACAAAGGCAGAGATTGGTGTGATGTAGCTACCAGCTGAGGAGCCCCAAGGGTTGCCGAGAGCCACCAGAAGCCGGGAGAGGCCTGGGACGGATTCTCTTCAGAGCCTCTAGAAGGAGCCAGCCCTGCCCACACCTTGATTTCAGTTTTCAGGCCTCCAGAATGGTAAGAATAAATTTAGGTTGTTTTAAGTTTCCCTCTTTGTGTTAATTTGTTATGACAACCCTAGGAAACAGTACACCACTGAGTGGCACAGTTGCCAGTGGCAGGCACACGCACACAGCCTGCTCCTCCTGCAGCCTCCCCGTCTCCAGCAAGGGCAGTCCCAGCTTCCAGCACTCAGGCCCAACCCTGCGGGTGCCCTCTAGTCAGGGTGTCAGAGTCTGATATTCTGCCATATACTAATTCTTCCCTTTGCTCTTTTTCCTTCTTTCTCTGGCAGATTTTGGGCTATTCTTCTTCCCTGTCTTTCCCTCCATCTTTTAGCCTCTACTTACAGTTGTGAGATGATGCCTCCCACTGTCTAAAATGGGCACTGGTGTGCTGCAGGCTTCAATTAAGCAAGGGCTACAGGACTGCAAAGGAACAGACGGTATGTAAAATACACTCTGCCCTGTTGGGAACTAAACTTAAAACCATTTGAGAAACAACTCTGCCTTGTGAAAATGAATCATGTGGAAAGATCACCATTTTCATTTAAAAATGAAAACAGAGAGGTCAAAATACGTGTAGGGTACAGAATGATTTGTGTTAACATTTCTAAAAACTTGGAAAGATAAACAAAAATGTGTTGAGAGAAGCTGTCTCCGGGGTGGGGGCTGGGGACCCTGAGGTGGGAGGGATGCTTGCTTGTTAGTGTTCTAGTTGCATTTTGCATTCCTTTAACATTTTGGTCAATATTTTCTCATCTGCATGGATCACATTTCCACTAAGAAATCCATGTAACAGAGCTCAAGCAAGCAGGCTTTCTACATTGTCGTGGTGATGTTTAAGTTATGCTTTCTCCATCTCAGTGCTGTTGATGTTTGGAGCCAGATCCTCTCTGCTGTGGGGCCATCCTGCACACTGAGGGGTGGTGAGCAGCATCCCTGGCCGCCACCCACCAGATGCCAGCAGCACCCCTCCCACCAACCAAAAATGTGTCTGGACATTGCCCAGTGACCCCAGAGCTTAGAATTGCTCTGTGTGAGAACCCTAGGATGCGGCAGGCCCATACTCTGGCTGCCCCTCAGTCACACCATCTCTCTCAGCTTCATTTATTGACCTCAACCCAATTGCAGAAGAAAAGACTAAAAGGCAGCTCTGTGTGGCTGCTTCTCAACCATGACTGGGCTGAGAATTAGCACAAATTCTACAAAAATCTAAACCAGGGTTGGCAAACTATAGACTTGAAGCCAAATCCAGATTTCCTCCTATGCTTGCACAGAAAGTTTTATTGGCACACATCCACATCCATTTGTTTACACATGGTCGGTGGCTGTTTTCACACTATCGAAGGCAGAGTTGAGTCATCGTGACAGAGACTGTCTAGCCTGTAAAGCCTAAAATACTTGCCATCTGCCTCAGAAAAGGTTTGCTGACCCTTGGTCTGAATAATAAAGTAGGAAATCTAAGTTGTAAAAGAACATACTTATTTTTTTCCTATGAGACTCAAAACGGTTGCCATTTTGAACGAGGGGGTGTGGGCCGAGAAACAATTTTGCTTCTTGTGAATTGGTCTCATGCAAAAGAAGAGCTGCCCACTCTTGCTGGAGAGGCGGGCATAAGAGGAGGTCGACGAAGGTCTATGCTAGGGAGGGGTCTTCCCAGACTTCTAGAATGAGCACATTGACTAGAACTGAACACCAAATATGCCAACAGAGATCATGAGGGAGCCTCTGTACTCCTGGTTTACATTTTCCATTTTTTATAATGAACACTTGTCACGTCCACAGTCAGAAAAACTAAGGTTTTCAAATCAGTTTGGTGACAGCTTCTAGAAGGAGGGATTGGGGAGACCATCACAGCAGATGGGAGACAAGAAGACACAACCCAAAGCAGTGCTCAGATCCTCTCTGAGTATCCCGCTGTCAGGGTGCCAGTGGGGAAATAGTCACAAAATAAAGAACTGATACCAAAGGCAGTGCCGTCATGGTGACTTGGCTCTTCTTGGGGGCACGCAGGGAAGGAAGTGACCGACTCTGTGTGGGGAGGTGTTATAACCCCACTTCCCCACCATCCTCCATCACCCCCAACACACCCCAAATCTGCTATCACACCAAAACTCTTTGCCAGCTCCTTCTGGCTCTTTTCAGTAAGGAGAGAGGGAGTTTGTTTTGTGCGTGTGAGGAGGATCAGCCCTGAGCTAACATCCATGCTGAGTAAGACTGGCCCTGGGCTAACATCCGTGCCCATCTTCCTCCACTCTATATGGGATGCCGCCACAGCATGGCCTGACAAGTAGTGCGTTGGTGCGCGCCCAGGATCCAAACCCAGGCCACCAGCAGCGGAGTGCGCGCACTTAACCGCTTTGCCACAGGGCCGGCCCAGGCGAGAGGGAGTTTTAACTTCACATCCCTGAAACAAGTTGCCACCACGTTCATCACTTCCTGAAGATCAGAGCTGTTTCATACCCTCCCTCTGTCATTACACACCTTTGCAATTCCTCTCCTAGGCATATACCCAAAAGAGTTGAAAACAGATTGTCTCAGTCCATTTGGGCTGCTATAACCGAATACCATAGACTGAGTGGCTTATAAACAACAGAAACATTTCTCACAGTCTGGAGACTGGAAGTCCAAGATCAAGGTGCTGACAGATTCGGTGTCTGGTGAGGGTCCACTTCCTAGTTCAAAGATGGCATCTTCTTGCTGTGTCCTTATATGGCGGAAGGAGTCCCTTTTATTTTTTATTTATTTATTTATTTTGAATTACTTTTTTTTGTAATCTTTTTATAATTTTTATTTATTTATTTTTCCCCCCAAAGCCCCAGTAGATAGTTGTATGTCATAGCTGCACATCCTTCTAGTTGCTGTATGTGGGATGCGGCCTCAGCATGGCCGGAGAAGTGGTGGTGCGTCGTGCGCGCCCGGACCTGAACCCGGGCCGCCAGCAGCGGAGCACGCACACTTAACCGCTAAGCCATGGGGCCAGCCCAGGAGTCCCTTTTATAAGGACACTAATCCCATTCATGCTGGCTCTGCCCTCATGACCCAATCACGTCCCAAAGGGCCTACCTCCCAATACCATCACCTTGGGGATTAGAATTTCAACATATGGGTTTTGGAGGACACAAACATTCAGTCTGTAGCACAGGGACTCAAACAAAGACTTGCACGTGAATGTTCACAGCAGCACTATTCACAACTGCCAGAAAGTGGAAAGGACCCACATGCCCACCAGCAGAAGAATGGATAAATAAAATGTGGTCTATCCACACAATGGAATATTACTCAGCCATAAACAGGGATGAAGCCCCGACACACGCTACAACGTGGATGAATCTTGAAAACATCATGCTGAGTGAGAGAAGCCAGACACAAACCAACAAGTATTGTACAATTCCGCTTACATGAGATCCCTAGAACGGGCAAATTCCCGAAGACAGAAAGTAGCATAGAGGTTGCCAGGGGCTGGGGGAGGGAGGGTGGGGAGTTATTGCTTAATGGGTACAGAGTTTCTGTTTGGGGTGATGAAAGTGTTTGGAACTAGATAGTGGTGATGGTTGCACAACATCACAACTGTAATAAATGTCACTGAACTGTACGCTTGAGAAAGGTTAAAATGACAAATGTCACGTATGTTTTACCGCCATAAACAAATTATTAAGAAAGAAGGAGCGAGGGTGGTCCTCTCACTATGACGGGAAGAGAAGATGGGAGGAGTCTGGTTGCTGAGGATGCATGGCCAGCAGTTAGTGGGGAACCCAGAGCAGCCTCAGCACGGAGGGCTCTTCGTGCAGGGACATGTTGGAAGGGCCGAGAAGTGCAGGGTGAAGGAGCAGTGAGTGGAGATGCCCCAGGTCAGAGCCCACAGGCCCACTCTTCTGCTGCCACCACCACCGCCGTGCCCAGGAACCTGCCGCCCTGCTTTAGAAAGCACCCACGGGGCTCAAACGTCACCAGAGCCTGTGTTTGTCTACTGTTGCTGGGCCCACTGGCAGAAGCAGAAAAAAGCGTGGCTTCTCCCTCCCTCCTGTGCCTCCCAAGATCCCGCTGGAGTGGGGAAGGGGTTAGAGCTTCAAGGCCCCCACAGCTGGAGGAGGCCAAAGAGGAACAGACAAGGAATGAATGTCTGTACAGAGGAGAGGAGCCCCAGGCCTCCGCCCCTGCACTGTGCTCTCAGATGCCCAGCTCTCCTCTTCCCTATGAGAAACACAGCTCGCTGTCCAGAGAAACTTAGCACAGACATCAAAAGTGGATGCCCGGGGCTGAGGTCAGGGGTTCTGTTAGAGTCCACAGCACACCGTGCAGCCTGTAAGCCCCCATCCCCGCTGCTTCCAGGACGCCAGCAGTCAGCTTTCTGTCCCAATCCTGGGCTTAAGAGTGGAGCGTTTTTCCCTTGAGAAACTGGCCCCAGAGCAAAGGCTTCCACCTCCTGTCACATGGGGGTTCTCAATGAAAATACCCATGCGCTCCCTCGTGCCAAGCAGCCACCCCCACTTCCTGCCTGTGCACGCACACATAAAGCTTCTCCTCAGCGTTTTCGTGTCTCATTCTCAAATACAGACCAGTCACCTCAGATCTTTGGGTACTGGAAAAGTCCCACAACAGTCAAATAGGAAGTGGGAATGACACCATTCTCAGAGATGTGGAAGTATGTCTTGCATTTGTAAACTAGGAACAGGATATTATGAAAAATATACAAGCCGTGGAAATTGGAAAAAAGACCAAAATAAAAAATTCAATAATAGAGTTGGAAGATAAAATAGAAATCTCCCAGAAAGTAGCATAAAAAGGGCAGAAATGGAAAACAAATTTTTAAAAAAATTAAGATTCTATCCAAGAGGTTCCATATCCAACCAGTGGGAGTTCTCTGGACAGAGGAAACAGGAAGGAAGTGTAAAAGAAATAATACCAGAAAACTTCTAAGATTGAAAGGTCCCACTGAGGGCACAGCCCACTAAGAAAAGGCCCATACCAGATGTATTAGCTACTTATTACTATGTAACAAATTACCCCCAAATGTAGCAGATCAAAACAATACATGTTTATTGCCTTACAGATTCTCTGAGTCAAGAATCTGGGTGCGAGTCACGTGGGTCCTCTTTAGGGTCTCACAAGGCTGCAATCAACGCGCATGCCTGGGCGGGGTCTTATCCAAAGGCTCACCTGGGGAATGAGCTGTTTCCAAGCTCATTTAACTTTTTTTTTTTTTAAGCTAGTATCTTTTTTTTTTAAATTTTATTTTTTCCCCCAAAGCCCCGGTAGATAGTTGTATGTCATAGCTGCACATCCTTCTTAGTTGCTGTATGTGGGACGTGGCCTCAGCATGGCCGGAGAAGCGGTGCGTCGGTGCGTGCCTGGGATCTGAACCTGGGCCGCCAGCAGTGGAGCGCGTGCACTTAACCACTAAGCCACAGGGCCGGCCCGAAGCTCATCTAACTTGTTGGTGGGATTCAGTTCCTTGTTGAGGGCTGTTCCACTGAGGCCCTCAGTCCCCTTGTTGCCTGGAGGTTGTCCTCGGCTCCTTGCCACATGGTCCTCTCCAACATGGACGCTTATTTAATCAAAGTCAGCAGGAGACAGAGTTGGATAGCAAGATGGAGTGAGTCTTTTGGACCCTGATCACAGAAGTGACATCCCCTCAAAGTGGGTGTATTCTATCGCTTAGAGGCAAGGTACTCCAGGAGAGAGAATAGCACAAGGCCATGAGGACCAAGAGGCGGAATCAGTGGGGGCTGTGTGAGAAGCTGCCTGTCCTGGACAAGTCCACATACATTTCAGAACACTAGAGATTAAAGATTTTCAAACTTGCAGAGAGAAAAAACAGGAATGAAAGTCAGTGGTGTCCAAATTCTCAATAGCAACATTGGTTGCTGGAAGACAGTGGAACCAGGCCTTATGTGGTGACACTCAGTTTTTTCAAAACTAAAAAAGATTGTGAGGGCTCCATAGACAGGTGGTGGAACTGATGAAAAACAGGACAACGGGCTGGCCCTGTGGCGTAGTGGTTAAGTTCGGCGCATCCTGCTTCAGTGGCCAGGTTCGTGGATTCAGATCCCAGGCGCAGACCAATACCACTCATCAGCCAAGCTGTGGTGGTGACCCACATACAAAATAGAGGAAGATTGGCACAGATGTTAGCTCAGGGCTGATCTTCCTCAGCAAAAAACAAACAAACAAAAAAACAGGATAACAATTGCCACCTGCAAAGTTATGGGTACTTTCGAAAGAAAGTTACAGTTAGGAAGCAGCTGATTCCTTAACTTGGGCGGTGAGTACCTAATAGTGGATCTATTATTGCTTTTGTTTTGGAGAGGAAGATGGGCCCTGAGCTAACATCCGTTGCCAATCTTCCTCTTTTTGCTTGAGGAAGATTGTCGCTGAGCCAACATCTGTGCCCATCTTCCTCTGTTTTGTATATGGGAGGCCACCACAGCATGGCTTGATGAGCGGTGTGTAGGTCCATATCCAGGATCCGAACCTGCACACCCGGGGCTGCCAAAGAAGAGCATGCTGAACCTAATTACTGTGCCACTGGGCCAGCCCCTATTATTTCTTTTTGACTTTTACCTACATGATTTCTTTTTATAAATTTATTGAGATATAATCCACATACCATATAATTCACCCATTTGAAGTGTATAATTCAATGATTTTTAGTATATCTACAGAGTTGTGCAACCAACACCATAATCGATTTTAGAGCATTTTCTTTCTTTCTTTCTTTCTTTCTTTCTTTTTTTTTTTGTGAGGAAGATTGGCCCTGTAACATCTGTTGCCAATCCTCCTCTTTTTGCTGAGGAAGATTGGCTCTGAGCTAACATCTGTGCCCATCTTCCTCTATTTTGTACATGGGACGCCGCCACAGCGTGGCTTGATGAGTGGTGCATTGGTCGCGCCCAGGATTTGAACCTGTGAACCCCAGGCCGCCGAAGCAGAGTGTGCGAACTTAACCACTGTGCTACCAGGCTGGCCACAATTTTAGAGCATTTTCATCACCCCCTAAAGAATCACCATGTCCCTTAACAGTCAGCCACATTCCTCCCCCCCGCCCCCACACACAACCCCAGGCCTAGGTGAGCAATAATCTATGTTCTATAGGTGTAGATTTGCCTATTCTGGACATTTCATATGAATAGACTCATACACTATGTGGCCTTTTGTGTCTGGCTTCTTTCACTTACCATAAAGTTTTTGAGGTTCATCCACTTTGTAGTGTGAATCAGAGCCGCCTTGCTTTTTATGGCTGAGTACTATTCCACTGTGTGGATGGCCCACCTTTGTTTACCCATTCATCTACTGATGGACACTTGGGTTGTTTCCACCTTTTGGTTTATTACAAAAAAGTTCCAATGCACATTCGAGAATAAATTTTTGTGGGCATATATTTTCATTTCATAGGGTATATGTATTTAGGAGTGGAGTTGCTGGGTCATATAGTATCTCTACATTGAACTTTTTCAGGAACTGCCAAACTGTGTTCCAAAGTGGCTGCACCATTTTACATTCCCACTAACAATTAAGAGGGTTCCAATTTTTATTCATCCTTGCCAAAATTTGTTATTTTCTGGCTTTTTGATTATAGCCATTCTAGTGGGTGCCAGTGGTATCTTACTGTAGGTTCGATTTGCATTTCCTTAATGACTAGTGATGTTGAGCATCTTTTCAAGTGCTTGTCAACCATTTGAGCGGTCTTTGGAAAAATGCTGGCTTAGTTTGGGCTTCTATAACAAATACACCATACACTGGGTGGCTTAAACAACAAACGTTTGTTTCTCACATTTCTGGAGGCTGGGGAGTCTGAGATCATGGTCAGATTCTTGGTGAAGGCCCTCTTCTGATTTACAGAAGGCCATCTTCTGGTTGTATCCTCACGTGGCAGAAAGGAGAGAGAGAGAGATCATCTGTTGGGTGTCTTTTCTTATAGGGGCACTAATCCCATTCATGAGGGCTCCATCCCCATGACCTAATTACTTCCCGAGGCTCCACCTCCTGCTACCGTCACATTGGGGATTTAAATTTCAGCCCATGAATTTTGGGGGGACACAAACACATTCAGTCCATAGCAAATATCAATCTTTGTCCATTTTTTTTTATTATTTTTGGATTCCACATATAAGTGAGATCATATGGTGTTTGTCTTTGTCTGGCTCCAGCTTGGGGCTCCGAACCGCTGAGGCAAAGCAAAGGCTACCTCTTATGCTGGAGGCTGATGGTGTTTCGGGGGTGCAGGGCACTCGGGGTGGCAGTGCTCTGCTCTGTGCACCACCCCTGATCATTTAGAGCTGTGGTTCTCAAACAGGGCAGTTGTGCCCCCCCGGGGAGACATAGGCAATGTACAGGGCATTTTGGGTTGTCACAGCTCTGGGGTGGGGGATACTACTGGCACCTAGTGGGTCAGCCCAGGGATGCTGCCCAATATCCCACAATACACAGGACAGCCCTCGTCCGCTGCCAGCAAAGAATGATCCTGGCCCCAGACGTCCATGGTGGCCAGCTTGAGAATGGCTGATTGAAGGTAATTCCAACTGACTGAAGCTGGAATTCTCCCTTGCAGGCCCAATAAGTGGGAGACACAATGAAGGCTATGTTGGAACCTCTAGTCAGCACAGAGTAGACTGTGCTGACAGAGGAGACCAAAAGGAAGAGGTCACAGAGATGCAGGCCTGAGGTCACTTGTGCCTCAAATGATCTTTGAGGTGCCACCCCAGGCCAGGTGCCTGGACTGGGAGGTGAGGTGGAGCCCCCGCTCTCTGCAAAGTCCTTCTCAGCTGGGTGGCAGTATTCGAGGGGATGGCTCTCGGGTCAATGGAGAGATGCTCACCAGGTGGAGCCGGGGCCCTTGTGGACGGCGCCCCTTCTTGTGGCCGGGGGCAGGGGAGGAAAGCGCAGCTGAGGGGCCACCGCTGGGCCAGGTCTCCGAGGAGGAAGGAAGCTTACGGAAACCAGGGCTCTGTACAGAGGGGTCTCACACGGCCTTTCTTTCTTTCTTTTTTTTTTTTTAATTTTATTTATTTATTTTTCCCCCAAAGCCCCAGTAGATAGTTGTATGTCATAGCTGCACATCCTTCTAGTTGCTGTCTGTGGGATGCGGCCTCAGCATGGCCGGAGAAGCGGTGCGTCGGTGCACGCCTGGGATCCGAACCCTGGCCGCCAGCAGCAGAGCACGCGCACTTAACCGCTAAGCCACCAGGCTGGCTCTCACACGGCCTTTCTGTCTGGCTTCAACGAACCTTCCATCTTCTGATCTCCGTGCTGGAGATTCTCCCAAAGGACTGTAGGGGGCAGCAAGTCCCCGGCTCTCGAGGGTCCACAGTTATCAATCCTCTGGCCAATTCCATCCTGCTTGGCCATCACCCATCAATTGAGATGAAATTGATCATGTCTTTGCATACTTAAAAAAATAATAAAATATCGACGCTCACAGATTATATTAATGTTTTAGTATTTCTTATATCAGCGGACTTCTTTTGACAGGTTGACTGTAGAAAATTGAGATAATCGAGAGGAGAGTTATAAATCCTCCAGAACTGTCACCAGTAAGAGATCAGCAAGATGCACATCTGGGACCACATAATTCCAATCGAATTTCAGACAAAAATGAAGCGGAACTGTGCATGTGGAAGTTGCCTCTCTTTTGTCTGCAATATGACAGGCGTCTTTCTGTGTCCATACCCTAGAATACCATGGCTTTCTATGGCATGCCACATGTAGGTCCACATCTCAGTGCTGTACTGGCACCGTGCGGGGTGGAGTGTGAGCCCCACCCTCTTCTGAGCCTCTCAGCTCAGCCCTCGCGACCGTCGCCTGGCCTGTGGGGCCTGTTGAACTGCATAATGTGGACATTCGAGCACTGGTCATCTGTGGGGGAGGTTTCAATTCTGGGGTTGTTGGTCTTCATAGAGAATTTTACATCACGAGAAGGTTGGGTCTGTTTGGGACAACTACCTGGAAGGGAGATGAACAAGATTTGCCAAAGAACTGGTAAGGCTCAGGCAGACTCCTGGTCTTCACAGAGAATGTGCTTGGGGGCTGTAGTCGGGTGAATGGTGGCCCCCCAAAGTTGTATCCACATCCTGACCCCCGGAACCTGTGACTGTGTCCTTATTTGGAAGAGAGTCTTGGTTAATGTAATTAAGTGAAGGATCTTCACTTCACCCAGGAGAGGAGATCATCGTGGGTCATCTGGGTGGGCCCTAATTCCGATAACTAGTGTCCTTATAAGAGAGAGGCCGACGGAAATTTGAGGCAGAGAAGAGAATGCCATGTGAAGACAGAGGCAGAGATTGGAGTGATGCAGCCACAAGCCACGAAACACCAGGAGCCCTCAAACTGGAAGAGGCCAGGAAGGATCCTCCCCTAGAGCCTCCAGAGGGAGCGCAGCCCTGCCCACACCTGGATTTCAGACTTCAGGCCTCCGGAACTGGAGAGAATAAATTTTTGTTGTTTTAAGCCACCGAGTCTGTGGCTATTTGTTGCAGTAGCCCTAGGAACTAATACAGGGTCCAATCAGAGACACACAGGGCCTTCCATAGGAAAAAGAAGGTGCCCTGGCTGAAGCCACAGCCTGACCAACAGGGGTCGGTCAGCTCGAGGGACTGCCACTGTCCCCTGGGCTGAGCCCCTCACTGCACAGATGCAGGTGGTCCTCTGGCCTAAGATTGTTTAGTGAGTTTGGACAAGAAGCAGCTTTCAAACTCCTCCCTGGGCTGCCTTGATTTCAGGACAGGAGCTGTGGCCACCACATGCAGGCACTGGGACAAAGCAGTCAATATGGGGAAGAGACACCCGCTACCTTTGGGGACGCCTGGACGTGACCAGTTAGAGCTGGATGGGGCCGTTATCAGCACAAGGGAGAATGATGGCTCTTGGTCTGATTTGGACCGTCTCCCCTCCCATCACCCAGGTTGAGACACTCCTTCCAGAGTACCTGCCACGGCTAGGGGGCTGGGGTGGGTCCTCGCAGGCGAGTTGCAGACTCCACTTGACCCTGAGGGGTGGCAGTGAACAAGGGTGGTGGTGAAGGACCGTGGGGCGGAGGCTGTGCTGGAGCCGCCCCACGGCGCTCCAGGGGACTGTGGGGTGGACGGCGCCACCTCCCCGGACCGCACACCCACCCCTACAAACAGGGACGGTGACAGCCACTTCCAAGGAAGCTGGCTTCTGCACACAAGCGCCCAGTTTGTTCTTTGTTTTCTGTTCCTTTATTGGTCGCAGCGTGATAGACCCTGCCCGTGATGTGGTACTGACCCTTGGTAGCCGTGCTAAGTGTGCAGTTAGGTGGCACAGAATGCATTCACGATGCTGCGCACCATATCCACTATCTATACCGATTTTTTCGTCCTCCCCAACAGAGACTCCCTGCTCGTTACACACTCCTCCCCATCCCCACCCCAGCCCCTAGTGACCTCATCGTGCTTTCTGGCTCTGTGGATTTGCCTAGTCTAGGGGCCTTGTGTAAGTGGAATCATGCCGTCTGCCCTTCTCTGTCTGGCTTGCTGAAATGTAGCTTTTTAATGATGGAGTTAACTATAAAGGGTGGTGTTGCTCGAGCCCATGGCCTGCAGCCCCCACTGACCATGAGGCCTGGGTTCCCTCCCGTCCTCCTCTGGATGCGGCCGATGACTGTGTCCTGTTTCCTTGAGGCAGCACTGGGGCCGGGCCTCCTCTCCTGTGGAGAAGCCCTTCCACCCTGCTCTGTCCTCAACCCACATTCCTGCCCTTTTGGCTAATTGGAACTGATTGGGTTCCAGGGAGTTCCGGAAGCCCCCTCAGCGGCCACAGAGACCTGTGATGTCCCAAGGATTAGCTCAGTGAACTGCTGACCTGGAACAATTAAGAGAAGTTTGCAGCCCTGTGAGCATGGCTGTGGGCCCAGAACTCAGGCCTGGGTGCCCTGGCTGGGGTCCCAAAGCAGATTCAGCTTGTGGGCAGTGAATCCAGCCTCCAGCTCCTCCCCATCACAAGGGGCCCAGGCTGCTGTTCCCCTTCTTCCTCCTTTGTGGTTCTCCTTCCTCCTCCTGTGCTGAGTTGCAAGGTTCTGGTTCCCAGCTGTGGGAAAGATTCCTTTTTTTTTGTTTTTGGTGAGGAAGATCAGCCCTGAGCTAACATCCATTGCCAATCCTCCTCTTTTTGCTGGGGAAGATTGTCCCTGAACTAACATCCGTGCCCATCTTCCTCTACTTTATATGTGAGACGCCTGCCACAGCACAGCTTGATGAGCGGTGTGTAGGTCTGTGCCCAGGATCTGAACCTGTGAACCCTGGGCTGCCGAAGCTGAGCGTGTGAACTTAACCACTATGCCACCGGGCCGGCCCCACAAAGATTCTTTAGTTTTCCTCTCACTGTTAACGTTTTAGTAAAACAAGACTCCTAGAGAGGGCCATGTCTTCCTCCCCTGTTGTCTCCCTGTAGCCATTACAGGCGCCCTTCTGATGAGTGTGCGGCAGGCGTGATCCGGGAAACAGTTTACTCACAACGGCAGCCGGTGCTGTCTCCTGAATCCAGCAGGTTAGCCGCCCTGGCCAGAGGCTGCTGAGGGGGAGAGAGGAGAGGTGAGCATTCCTGGCATCCTGTGCAGGATGGGAGTCCATGTGGTGGCCGGCAAACCCAGCCCTCAGCCACCCTGACACACAGATGGATGTGTTTCATCTCTTGCTGCTCTTTGAGGAGGGCACAGCCTCTGCTACGGGTTGAGTTGTGTACCCCCAAACGAGACATGTTGGAGTTCTAAGCCCCAGTGCTTCACAATGTGGCCTCATTTGGAAATAGAGTCTTTGCAGATTTAACCAGGTTAAGATGGGGTCATTGAGGGGCCTAATCCAACATGACCAGTGTCCTTATAAAAAGGGGAGATTTGGACACAGAACCGCGTAGAGGGAGGACAGCATGAAGAGACAGAGAAAGAAGGCCGTGTGGAGATGGAGGCAGAGGGTGAGGCGATGCGGCCACAAGCCAGGGGTGCCTGAGGCCCCCAGGAGCTGAGAGCGGCAAGGAAGGACCCTCCCGTAGAGCCTCCTGAGGGAGCAGGGCCCCGCCCACCTTGATTTCCAGAAGACTAGAAATTCCCATTGTTTTACGCCCCCCAGTTTGTGGTGGTTTGTGACAGCAGCCAGGACACCACACAGTAGGTAAAAGCTGAGTGCACCTCACACGGCCAACCTTTGAGGTCCCTCTTGTGTGGACCCCGCCCCAACCCTGACTCTAGATGGCTCCCCCAGCCCAAGGCCTGCCCCAGACAAGGGAGGGGGCTCAGACACGCCCGTTCCTTACACTTCTGATGCTGAGCTCTGCCCGTGTGGTTAGTCAGGGCGTTTTAACACGTGGCTCCATCACCGCGTGAACTCTAACACCAAAAACAGAGGCCCTGGCTGGTTTGTCCATTTCTCACATTCCCAGAAATCCTGTCTTTTCCTAACTAAAATGTACATCCAAATTAAGCGTCTCTTCCTGATATACGTTTTCTATTGGTTCCAGGCTCTTATAAAATATGTTATGCCTTTGGGAAGCATTCCTGCTTTTTAATTTATATTAGAACAGAAAACATGCTTGTTGCAAAAAGGATGTGAGATAAAAAGAGAGAGTCTCTCCCTAGTGTCTCTCCAACAGTTTGGTGTGGATCCTTCCCAACGTGTGTGTGTGTGTGTGTGTGTGTATTTTTACACATGCTCGTGTGTGTACACACACATCCACACACAGAGCTGTCACTCCTTCAGCCAAGAGGTACTCATCGATGCCTCCTGTGTGTAGAGAGGGATCATCTGAAGGTCCCTGCCCTGGTGGGGTTTACCCTGTAGTGAGAGGAGACAGACTATTCATGGTAAACACAACAAATAAGTTATGTGGCGTATTAGATGGTAATAAGTACTTGAAAAAGGAAGAAAACTGAGAAGGCCAGGAGGGTGAGGAAATCGAGGTGTCAGAGCAGCAATTGTACGTGTTACTGAGAAGATGTAAGGGTCTCCAGCCCAAGTGTGTTCCAGGCAGAGGGAACAGCCAGTGCAAAAGCCCTGAGGCAGGAGTGTCTGGGCTGCATGGAGCCTTCAGGGGGTTTGGAGCAGAGGAGTGAGTGTTCTGCCTTTGACTTGTCAGGACAGGGGCTGGGACACCTGTGGGGGCCATGTCATCCAGGCAGGCCATGGGGGGGCTCCCCTGGCCAGGGCAGCAGAGGTGAGGAGAAATGGTCACATTCTAGAAACTCTCCAAAGCTAGAGGCAGCACAACCACCTCAGACGCAGCAGGGAGCCGCAGCTGCAGTGTAGCCCCAGGACTTTTGTCCAATTCTTTAGTTTCCATGCAAAAATGTAATTGGCATCTTCCAATGGTGCAGTATGACCAGGAGTTGGCAAACTACGCCCCTAGGCCAAATCCAGCCTGCACCCTGTTTTTGTAAATAAAGTTTTATCGGTACAGGGCCACCCTCATCCGTTTACATGTGTGTATGTAAAGCAGTCCCTGGCTGCTTTCATTCTCCCATGGCAGAGGTGAGTCACGAGTTTCTTGTATTAAACCCCTCTCTGTTAAAAGATCTCAAGTGGCTTCTGTTTCCTACTTTGATCCCTGACTGATACACTACGTTATGATACATAATAAATTATGATACGTCCATAGAGCCAGACACAATTTCAGCCACCCTCAAGGCGGAATAATGTCCCCCCAGCCAAGATATCCGTGTCCTAATCCTCGAACCTGCAAATGTTATGTTTATGGCAAAAGGGACTTTGCAGATGGGATTACATTGGGGATCTTGAGATGATGGGGAGATTATCCTGGATTTGCAGGTGGGTCCTAAATGTAATCATGAGAGTCTTTATGAGAGGGAAGCAGAGGGCAGTTTCACACAGAAATAGGAGGTGTGGCGACAGAAGCAAGAGGTCGGGGTGACGCAGGACAGGGCCACGTGCCCGGAACTCAGGCAGCTTCAGATGCTGGGAGAGGCGAGGACACGGATTCTCCCCTGGAGCCTCCAGAAGGAACCAGCCCTGCTGACACCTTGACTTCAGCCCAGTGACACTGGCTTCAGACTTCTGGCCTCTAGAACGTGAGAGAATACGTATGTGTTGTTTAAGCCACCAGGCTGGTGGAATTGGTTACAGCAGCAGTAGGAAAAGGATTGTTCTGCAGCCTGTTCTTTCATACACCAATCTATCATGTATCTTTCCATGTCGGCATATATAGCTCTCCTTTGCTCTTTTTATCAGCTACCTGAGATCGCATCATGGTGCGGGAACCTTATTTACTTAGCCATTCTCCTTCCTGATGGACATTTAAGTTGTCTCCAAGCTTTCCTGTTGCCCCATCAGACTTCTAAAAGTGTTTCATCTCAGCGTGCAATGCCAGTGTTCATTAACCACGTTTGGTCTCTTTCCCTCTGTGTGATTGATTAAAGATGACTCATGTGTTTTCCTGGTGAAAAGGGCCCTAGAGATTATCCCCCCACCCCCCGCCCACCCTGGCCCACTTCCTCCACGACCTCAGCCTGGACCTGTTCCCAAACAGCTCACTCAGCAGATGTTTCATGATTTCAGAAAGCGAAAGGGTCTCAAGTCCCGTCCACCGGCTCTCTGCGGAGCCTCGCAGGACGGTGCCCGCAGAGCTGCCTAGAGAAGCCGAGCCGGGAGCAGTGCAGCATCTTGAGCACACGGGGCTCCATTTTATTGCCCCTTTAGTCACCTCCGCGGGGGGCTAGCTCAACTTACAAACCAAACACATATTTTCCTGTAGGCGCTACACTTTGCCCCAGAGAGCTAGAAGCTTTGGCCCCTGGGTCCAGAGCTGACCTGGCTGTGGGCCAGCAATGCGTGCAGTCACACTGCGGCTTCCGTGCCAGCCTCCCAGTGCTGCCTCGAGAGGCTGGGGGACGTGAGCCATCAGGACCAGGGTGCACCGATTTGGCATCAGGGATGAACAGGGTGGGGAGCAGATATGTGGAGTTTCTAGGGGGACCCGGGCAGTGGCTGAGCCAAAGCGCTTTGCAATTATTCTGCAATTACGAAGCAGGGTAAGACATTTCTTAAAAAAAGTTCCGAAGACATTTGACACAAAACGACTTGTGAAATAACGTGGTGTCCCTCACACAGAGAGACAAACCCTTATGTGCTGTCTCTTCTGAATGCCTGCAATCTGCTGGCTGGAGGGAAGGGCTGCGGGGGAGAAGTCATTCAGGGTGCGCCCGGGCGTCATGCTGAGCTCTTGCCTGTGACCCCTCTTCACCCCCGCGCGGTGGCTTCGATTCTGGCGGCTCCTGCGTCTCGTGTGACAGCGAGGCACCCAGGGGATACGAGACCCCTGAAGACTAAGGATCCTATTTCCAAATAAGGTCATATTCATAGGTTCCGGGGAGGGATTAGGACAAAATTTTGGACATAATTTTGGAGAGGGACAATTTTTTTCCCTCAATTTTAACAGTACTTAATTTTTTACTGACAAAATTTTTGTAACAGCAAATCAAACAATCGCAATATTATAAAACAGATCATTTGTGGATTATTAACAGTAAATAAAAGATTTTTTCCTAGAGATTTGATTCTTAATGGAAGTATTGTAGATTTGAAGTGGGAGCTCAGTTATACTATCCTAGTAGCTTAAACGATCAGCGGATGACGTAAATGGTGATGTGAAACTCAAAATTGAGTCCTGCACTAATACCAATGGAGGATTTAAAAAAATTTCAAGGTGCTCTCAGGTGAGTACATCAGACTGAGAAACAGCTCCTTGTTTACCTTTTTTTTGGTGAGAACATTTAAGTTGGGGCCAAGTTCTTTGTCTGGTGCCCAGCCCCAAGGCTGCCATCCCAGGGAACCCTCACAGGTGCAGGGGGCTGCCAGCTGTCCCCCTGCCAGGAGGAAACCAGCTACACAAAGGCTGCTGGAAACAGCCCTCCCGGCTGAGAGTGCAGAGCCAGGGGAAGAAGGGTCAGCGTGGCTGGAGGGTGTGGGCGAGAGAGGGTGGGGGACGGTGAGATCCTGGCTCCGTCACTGGGTGTCATGCAGTGTCTCTGGGACACAGCCTCCTTGCCTGAGGACTGGGGACAATAGTCGTCCTTCCTCAAGATGGTAATGAGAAAAAAAATGACATGATTCATAGCCGGTACAAGGTGTTCACGTCATAAAGGCCAACGTTATTACTATTGATGCTGTTACTGTCACTGTTAGTCTTTTTCACATCAGGGACTTTGGGGCCCTTTCCTTTCCTCAGCAAAACCATCCACAAAGTCTGATGAGCTGTGAAGAGTGCCTCAGGAACGAACCTCGAGAACCCCACGCTGAGGGAAAAACACTGGTGCTAAAGGTCACGGGGCGCGTGGTCCTCTGTATAGGAAGTGTCCGAAACAGGCAAATCCACAGAGGCAGAAAGCAGATGAGTGCTGCCAGGGGCTGAGGAGGGGGAGGGGAGTGACTGCTCGTGGGGACGGGGTCTCCTTTTGGGAGTGATGAAAATGTTCTAGAATTAGGTTATGGTGATGGTTGCACGACTCTTTAAATATACTAAAAACTATTGAATTGTACATTTTAAATGAGTGACCTTTATGAGAAGTAAATTATGTTTCAATAAACTGTGAAAAAAGAAAAAAAGAGTTCTTTGGGAGAGGTAGTGGGGTGAGGCCTGGGGTTGGCTGGGAGCTGAAGCTCACTGGAGGCGGGCGGTGAGAAGGGGTGGGCTGGGGGGTGGGAATGAGCCCAGCTGGCTCCCAGGGCAGTGGGAGGCTGAGGGCTTGGGGTGGGACGGGGGTCTGGGGGTCCAGGATGGCGAGGGAGCCTCGGAAGCAGCAGCAGCGACGAAGCATCTCCTCCTGCAGAGCAGCCCCGAGGAGCGGGCCCTCCCCATCCCGGCCGCCTGCAGGGCCCCTGCCTGCGCTGTGAGAAGAGGTGCCCTACACGGACCATGGACCATGCCCTGGGCTCGGGGCTGGCTTTACATCCCGGGTGCTGGTCCCCACGGGTGCCGGGGAGGGAGTCCTGCTGTCAAGGTTTGGAAACTCGCCTATTATAACCCCTCTTCCTCGATACTGTGACCAGTGAGGGCTCCCGCCTGGTCCATCTTTTTTTTTTTTTTTTATAATTTTATTTATTTATTTATTTTTCCCCCAAAGCCCCAGTAGATAGTTGTATGTCATAGCTGCACATCCTTCTAGTTGCTGTATGTGGGACGCAGCCCCAGCATGGCTGGAGAAGCGGTGCGTCGGTGCGCGCCTGGGATCTGAACCCGGGCTGCCAGTAGCGGAGCGCACGCACTCAACCACCAAGCCACGGGGCCGGCCCCTGTCCGGTCCATCTTTGAGTGCCAGGTTCTCTGGCCTGGTGACCAGCATCCATAGACACTTGATGAGAGAAGGAGAGAAGGGGAGGAAGCAGTCACCTCGCCTGGGTGCTGTCTGCACCTGCCCACCTCACCCGGGGCTGTCTGCACCTGTCCACCTCAACTGGGGGCTGTCTACATCTGTCCACCTCGCCTAGGGGCTGTCTATACCTGCCCACCTCACTTGAGGACTGTCTACACCTGTCCACCTCACCCAGGGGCTGTCTAGACCTGCCCACCTCACCTGAGGGCTGTCTACATCTGTCGGCCTCACCTGGGGGACGTGTCCCTGTCCACCTCACCTGAGTTGGACATGCCATTGGCCAGGCGGCTCTGCCCCTCTGCAGACCCGGTCTCCTCCAGTGCCAGGTGAGTCCACCCACGGGGAGCAGAGGGTGGGAGTCCTTCCCAAGGCCCTCCCCGGCCCCTAGTGTGTTTGGAGCTGCTAGCAACCTGGTGCCTCTTCAGTCCTTCCTGGCCCAGGGCGGCTGGAACATTTCTGGCGCTGGGCTGGTGTCTTCCCTAGGACAGAGCGGCCGGCAGAACTGAGATGGGCCTGGGCGTTCACTGTGCTGCTTTTATTTCCAGCCCATTTGCCCAGAAGGCAGAACCCACGAGGATGCCACAGTCGGGGCTGAATTGTGTGGCCCTCAGTTTTCTCATCCGTCAAACCTCAGAGCTAGCCCCGTTTGAGGCTGGTCCTTGCTCTCATCTCACGGGAGCTTCCAAGAATGAGTGGTTGGGCCCAGGTTGCAGCCTGAGGGATAGGCAGAGGTGCTGCCTGGCCAGATGCCAGTGCCTGGAGATGTCTGACTCTGAGCCCCCGTCGAGGGCTCTGGTGCTGGTAGGAGGGCTGCACATGGCGCCGTCAGCTCCTCCTAGGACAGGTGCACATGCCCCTGCACTGAACTCTTCCTGAAGGTGCACGGCCACAGGTGAGGTGGGCAGGTGTGGACAGCACCCAGGTGAGGTAGACAGGTGCAGACAGCTCCCAGGTAGGGTGGGCAGGTATAGATAGCACAGGTTACAGGGACTCATTTGGAACACAGTCACCCAGCTGAGGGAGCCCCCCAGGAGGGGCTTCACAATGACCAGCCCCTGGAGGATGAGAACGAGCTGCATGGGTGCAGCGGGCGGATCTGTGAATGGCCTCCCAACGGTGGCCTGCAGGGGGACGCCTGGGGTCCGCCTCAGCCATGATGGGGCTTTCTCAGGGCCTGGTGGGAGACGGACTAGGGCCCGAAGATCATACGATGTAGCTTTTGCCCTTGAGGTGAAAGCCTGGAAATTGGAGTCTTAGGGAAGTGATTCTGGGGCCATCCAACCAGACGTTTCTGCTGTGAATTCTGGAGCAGTGAGGCTGGTGCATGTTCTCAGAAGTTCAGGCAGGGCAGCTGCAGGCCCCCACGGCCACCCTGACGTTGCCCCAGGGACCCAGAGCTGAGCTGGGAGCTGAGCGCTGGCCATGCCCGGCTGGGACCGCCCGCCCATCGCTGCCCTCGCCAGGGCCGCGTGCCGTCCCAGCCCCGAGCACACGGAGTGGGGCTCCATGTGCTCGGGGCAAGGAGAGCAGCCTGGCTTGACCTCTGGGTTCTCTACCCCAAGAGGGCCCGCAGCAGCTGGCCTCAACCCTCCCCAGTTCCCACGCTATTTGGAGCAGGCCGTGAGCTCCTTCCCCTCTGCAGGGTGGTGTGTGATGCTGCTGTGCTCGGAGTGGCACCTGGGG
Source organism: Diceros bicornis minor (assembly GCF_020826845.1). Classification (NCBI taxonomy): domain Eukaryota; kingdom Metazoa; phylum Chordata; class Mammalia; order Perissodactyla; family Rhinocerotidae; genus Diceros; species Diceros bicornis. The sequence continues at coordinate 5,081,823 of NC_080759.1, read as the reverse complement.
ACTGCTGGCTTCTCCCCAGCCCAGAGCAGCAGAGTCTGCGAGTGCAGTTCAGGCCCATAGCCCACATGGCCGAGTTCTCAGAAGCCTCTCCCTCCTCAGGAAGTCCTGGCCCTGTGTCCCATTCTCCTGCCATGTCCCTTGAATTTTAAAGAAATTTATGTTTCTCTTTGTATAAACAGATTAATTGAGGTATGGCTGACATACAATAAACTGCAGATATTTGTAAAGTGTTCGATTAGTGAAGTTTTGATGTAGGTACTCGCCCATGAAACCATCACCACAATCGCGACAGTGAACACGGCTAACACCCCAAAAAGTTCCTCAGAACCTAAAACTTCTGTTTCCTGTACTTTACTCAGGCTTCTGACACCAAATATGTGGGTTTCCACAGTGAGCATTTCCAACACTGTCTACCTGGAGTTGGCACAGACCCCACAGGGGAAGGGCTCAGCCCAACAAGGCTGCCCCCACTTCAGAAGCCAGGCGCAAGTCCAGGCCTCCAGTGCTTCTGACAGATGGGCTATAAACCAGGGGTTCCTACAGCCCCCTCCTCGGATTCCATAATTTGCTAGAACGGCTCACAGAACTCAGGAAAGTGCTTTACTTACTGTCACCAGTTTATGATAAAAGATATAACTCGGTAAGAGTCAGATGGAGGAGATGCAGAGGGCAAGGCGTGGGGGAAGGGGTGCAGAGCTTCCGTGCCCTCTCCAGGAGTGCCACCCTCCCAGCACCTCCCTGTGGTCACCAACCCAGAAGCTCTCTGAACCGTGTCCTATTGGGTTTTTATGGAGGCTTCACGACATAGGCACGATTGGTGAAATCATTGGCCATCAGAGATTGAGTATCAATCTCCAGCCCCTCTCTCCTCCTTGGAGGTCAGGAGTTGGGGCTGCAAATTCCAACCCTCTAATCACATGGTTGGGTCCACTGGCAACCAGTCCTCGTCCTTAGGGGCTTTCCAAAAGTCACCTCATTAACAAAACTCAGGTGTGATTGAAAGGGGCTTGTTATGAGTAACGAAAGATGCGGGGGCGAAAACCAAATGCTAGAACAAGAGATGCTTCTGTGGCTCATCACTCAGGAAATGACAAGGGTTTTAGAAGCTCTGTGCCAGGAACCGGGCCGCAGACCAAATACAGATTTCTTTGTATATCTCAATGACAAGAACAGTAACAGGACCTTTTCTAATCTCTCCTGTCTGCCCGTCTCCCTCTTTCTCAAGCAGCCACTGATCAGCTTTGGGCCAGTCTAGATTAGTTTGCATTTTCTAGAATTTTCTATAAGTGGAACTGCACAGTATGTACTATTTTTTTGTTTGGCTTCTTTCGCTCAGGATCATTATTTTGAGATCTATATTGTTGCACACATCAGTATTTCTTTCCTTTTGATTCCTTCAGGGTGGCGTTCCATTGGACGAATGTAATTCTTTTCTATCGACTGCTTTCTATATGGCAGGCACTGTCCCACTGAGTATTAGTCTCCAAATTGATCTGCGAGGAAGTGTTGTGATCTCCACTTTACAGCAGAGGCAATCAAAAGGCTCAGAGAAGTAGAGCAACTTCCTGCAGGTCACACAGCTCGTAAATGCAAGAGTCAGAATTTGAAATGACATCTGGCTCTCAAATCCTCTTGCTCCTCTGGACTCTGCTGCCCTGTGCAGCGGTGCCTTGGAGATCCTGGCCGCTCTGGGTGTTCCAGGCTCCTCAGTAGCAAGATGCATTTTCCCTTCCCTCCTTCCTTCTTTCTTTTCTTTTTATTGAGGTGAGATTCACATACCATTAACTACTTTAAAGGGAACAATTCAGTGGCATTTAGTACATTCAAGATGTTGTGCAAGGATCACCTCTGTCTAGTTCTAGAACATTTTATCACCCCCAAAAGAAACCCCATACCCATCAGCAGTCACTCCTCATTCCTCTTTGAATATGAAAGTAGCCAGCAGTCAGATTTCCAATATGACCCCCCAGATCCGTCGCTGTTGCAAAGGCCCAGGGGCAGTGTGCTCCGAGGTGGGATTGGAAGAAGGTGACCAGGCTCTGTGTGTGGAGGTCTCCCAACCCCTGCCCCACACATGACCCGAGCTAGAGAGGAAATCCCAGCTCCTACTTGAGGTTTTTACTTCCTAGTGGTCCCCTGTGTCTGCAGGGCCGTACTGGCCCGGGGCCAGCTCTGCCACCAGCTCTGGCCACCATCCCCTGTGGCCTGTCCAGACTCATATGATACCAAACATCTCAACATATTTCCCCACTGAGCCAAGCAGAGCCTGTCACTCCTGAAGCAATGCCGCAGAAAGAACCCTTGGCATTGGAGGGGGGCGGGCGAGGCCCCAGAGGGAGCTGCTCCACGCGCAGGACCTGGAGCCAGGGCGGGCTCGCTAGGTCCACGTCTCCAAAGCAGCCTCAACAGCTTGCCCTTGGGCTGCAGGTCGCTGCCCAGAGGCACGTAGGGCCTGGGTGTGGCCAGCGGTGCCAGATGCTCTCCGCCAGCGGGGCTCCTGCTAAAGGGCCGTGCCTGGGGCTTCTTTTTCTTGAAAAACAGTTTTATTGAGAAAAAATTCACATACCATACAATTCACCCATTTAAAGTGTCCAATTCAATGGTTTTTAACATATTCACAGAGTTTTGCAACTTTACCATGGTCCATTTTAGAACATTCCATCACCCCAAAAGGAAACCCTGTCCCCATGAGCAGTCACTCCCCATCCCCACTCTCTAGCCCTGGCAGCCACTCATCTGCTTTCTGTCTCTATGGATTTATCTGTTCTTGATATTTCAAATAAATGGGATCATACGACATGTGGCCTTTCGTGTCTTCCTTCATTCACTCAGCATGAGGTTTTCAAGGTTCATCTACATTGTAACATGTCAGAGCTTCATTCCTGTTTATGGCTGAGTAATATTCCATTGTGTGGATGGACCGCATTTTGTGTATCCTTCATCTATTGATGGACATTTGGGTTGTTTCCACCTTTTGGCTGCTGTGAACAGTGCTGCATGACCACACGTGTGCAAGTACCTGTCTGCCACCCCATTTCCAAATCTCCAGGTCTCTCCCCAGGAGTGGAGTTGCTGGGTCACATGGTCATTCTCTGTTCAACTTACTGAGGGAGCCGTCAGACTCTCCCACAGCAGATGCACATTGTGCATCCCCCCCAGCAGTGTGTGAGGGTTCCGATTCCTCCACACCCTTGCCAGCACTGCTGGTTCCTGTTTTTCTGGTAGGAGCCGTCCTGACGGGTGTGAGCTATATCTCACGGTGGTTCTGACTTGCATTTCCCTGATGACCAGTGACGCTGAGCAACTTCTCATGTGCTTGGTGGCTGTTTGAATATCTTCTTTGGAGAGACGTCTATTCAAGTCCTTTCCCCATTTTTAAACTGGGTTGTCTTTTTCTTGTTGAGTTGTAGGAGTTCTTTATATATTCTGGATATTAATCCCTTATCAGCTGTATGGTTTGCAAATATTTTCTCCCATTCTGTGAGTTGTCTTTTCACTTTCTTGATAATCTTTTGACGCACAAAAGTTTTATTTATTTATTTATTTTAAAGATTTTATTTATTTATTTTTCCCCCAAAGCCCCAGTAGATAGTTGTATGTCATAGCTGCACATCCTTCTAGTTGCTGTATATGGGACGCGGCCTCAGCATGGCCGGAGAAGCAGTGTGTCGGTGTGCGCCCGGGATCCGAACCCGGGCCGCCAGCAGCGGAGCGCGCGCTCTTAACCGCTAAGCCACCGGGCCGGCCCGCACAAAAGTTTTAAATGTTGATAGAGTCCAATTAATCTATTTTTATTTTATTGCTTGTGCTTTTAGTGTCATATCTAAAATAAAACAGATGGACAGCAAATCAGCGAAGTGGGGCTCTGGATCGAGGGCTCGGGAGGAGGATGGGGCAGGGGCTCCTTGCCCAGGTCAGATTCTGGAATCCACACAACTGGTGGGCAGTGTGGACCAGGTCAGACCTCCCTGCTCCATCGCTGCCTAGCTGATCTTTGATGGTGGGCAGGAGAGGAAGATGGCTGAGCAAAGGGGAGAGAGGGAAAGACCAGGAGAGTGACCTTCATTTCCTCCCTCCTTCCTTCCTTCTTTCCCTGCTTCCCTCCTTCCTTCCTTACTTCCCACCTTCCTTTCTTCCCTCCTTCCTTCCCACCTTCCTTCCTTCCCTCCTTCCTTCCCCCTTTCCTTCCTTCCCCCCTTCCTTCCTTCTTCCCTCCTTCCTTCCCACCTTCCTTCCCTCCTTCCTTCCTTCCCAGCTTCCTTCCCTCCTTCCTTCCTTACCTCCTTCCTTCCCCCCTTCCTTCCTTCTCCCCTTCCTTCCTTCCCACCTTCCTTCCCTGCTTCCTTCCTTCCCATCTTCCTTCCCTCCTTCCTTCCTTACCTCCTTCCTTCCCTCCTTCCTTCCTTCCCACCTTCCTTCCTTCCCATCTTCCTTCTTTCCTTCTCACATTCCTTCCTTCCCTCCTTCCTTCCTTCCCTCTTTCCTTCCTTCCCTCCTTCCTTCCTTCCTTTCTTCTTTTCTTTATTCTCCCTCTCTCCCTCTCTCTCTCTGTTTTTCTTTCTTATAATTTTAAAATAATATACCATTCTGTATGATCATATAATTGTGGATACATGACATTTGTCATGTACATTTGTCAAAACCCATAGAATGTACAACACAGAGTGAACCCTAATGGAAACTGTGGACTTGAGTTAGTTATAATGTATCAATATTCGTTCATCGATTGTAACAAATGTACAATGGCAGTGCAAGATGTTAATAATGGGGAAACTGGCAAGGGGAACCCTGTACTTTCCACTCTATTTTTCTGTAAACCTAAAGCTGCTCAAAAATAGTATTAATTAAAAAAAATAAAAATAAAAAATGTAATGTAATGATTACATTACAATGACCGCAAATATATGTGAAATATGAAAGTGGGAAAAAGGGATATTAATATATTTAATAAATATATGATAATTTTAAAAATCCTTTTTAGGGGCCGGCCCGGTGGCACAAGTGGTTAAGTGCACATGCTCCGCTGCAGCGGCCCGGGATTTGCAGGTTCGGATCCCGGGTGTGCACCGATGCACCGCTTGCTGAGCCGTGCTGTGGCGGCGTCCCATATAAAATGGAGGAAGATGGGCACAGATGTTAGCTCAGGGCCAATCTTCCTTAGCAAAAAGAGGAGGATTGGCATCAGATGTTAGCTCAAGGCTGATCTTACTCACACAAAAAAAATAAAAATAATAAAAAATGCTTTTTAATAATTAAAGAAAAATAAAATTTTAAGATGATTTTTAAAAATTTCAATAATTTAAAATAATTAAATAAGAATTTAAAATCATTTTTATAATTGCTTTTGAAACAGTTTCAAACTTACAGAAAAATGGCAAGAACAGTCCCAAGAACGCCCCTTCACCTGGATTCCCTGAAGGGGAACATTGGAGCACTTTCGCCCTCTGCCCCTCACTCTCTCGAGCACTCATCACGTGAGTCTTTTTCTGAACCCAGAGCAATAGGACATGCTGCCCCATCACCCCTGCACAGTCCCCCAAACAAGGATGCTTTCCTACAAAACCAGCTCGCTGCCGCACGGATCAATCTCACCACTAGGGCGGCGCCACCAGGCGTCTGCGGGCTCCGCTCCACTCAACCAGCTGCCCCTTCGGTCCACAGCATTCCTCAGTCTTTCCCTGGCCCTCACGGCCCTGTCCGTTTTGAAGACTAGAGGCCTAGTAGAGACAGAGGCAGATTAGTAGTTGCTTAGGGCTGGAGGAGCATGGAGGGTTGGGATGACAGGTAAAGGGTACAGAGTTTCTTTTTGAGGGGATGATAATGTTCCATAATTGACTGTGACAGTGGTCGTACATCCATGTGTGCATACTAAAAACACCGTTGAATGGGACACTTTAAGTGGGCGAATTGTGTGGTATGTGAATTATATCTCAATAAAGCTGTTGGGAAGAAAAGAATACAGACCTTTCATTCTGTAGATGACCCTCCACCTGGAGCCACTGGTACATCCTCTGCTGTACTGGGGTCAAACTCTGCATTCTCAGCAGAACCACAGAATCAATGCTGTGTTCCCCTCAGGACGCCACATCAGGAAGCCCCCCATGCCAGCTGGTTCCACCTCCGGGTTATCATGTGTGTAGTAAAGAATTTAACCTGATCCAAGGAGAGTCTGGCCTTTGCTGTTGGCCCCTGGGAGGGGCCCTCTAAGCCCCCAGGATGTCCTGCCTGAGAAGAGTGCCTTTGTTTACCTGGGGCCTCTGGCCATGCCAAATAGTCTAACATGTGATTTCTGATGGGGGCCTGGGGCCCCATGTGGCCTCAGCTTGACCTCCAGAAGGGTTGGAGACTAAAGGTCAGCCACACAGGCAGTCGACCATGGACCCCCAATAAAAACCGTGGGCAGTGAGTCTCGAGTGAGCTTCCCTAGTTGGCAGTACACTATGTGTGTTGTCACACATCATTGCCAGGAAAGTAAGTCTAACCTGATTGCACTGGAAGGAGACTTCTGGAAACTCATGCCTGGAATTCTCCTGGATGCTGCCCCATGCACCTCTTCTCTTGGCTGATTTCAATCTGTATTTTTTCACTGTAATAAACAGTAACCATGAGTGTAACAACTTTCAGTGAGTTCTGTGAGTCCTTCTAGACAATTATTGAACCTGAGCATGGTTTTAGGACCCCCAAACTTACAGTTGGCCTCAGAAGTGAGGGTGGTCTTGTACCCCCTAATTTCACACCTTGACATCCACGGTCTCCGTTTTCCCGTTTGTCACTGGTAGGTATTTTGCAAACAGATCCTTTGTGACTACACCAATCACCTGTTCCTTCTGCCCCACCCACCACTAGTCTTAGCATCCATTATGATCCTGCCTGAGCCAGCCACCTCTGTGGTGGTCGACAAACAGCACTTCTCTATTCCCCTCACTCGTCTATGTTTATGAGTAGATATTCTGTGCTGTTAGCCCTCCTGGTGACCGCTGATAAAAATGGGTCGTGAATCATTACTTGATAGAACTCAATAGTGTGATGGCATCTTTCCAAACATGGCTTTCTTTGGGGGTGGGGGGGGCGGGGTTGTGTGCAAATACCAAGGATTAGATTTGCAAAGTGAGAAGATTGGGATCACCTAAGCCAGTGCTTCTCATCTGGTGATTTTATTGGTATCTAGTGGGTCTGCTTAGCATCCTACAAAGCACAGACAGCCCTCCACAGCAGAGTGATCTGGCCCCGAATGTCAGCAGTGTCGAAGCTGAGAAGCCCTAGAAAAATGTAGAGCTGCTGGCTTCCTGCGAGCAGATCTGCTCTCTTGTGAGTCCGAGTGGGAGCTCTGAAGGGCCTGTTGCCCCGCGCTGAGACGCTGGTCCTGGACAGCTGTTCTCCTCAGGAGCCAGCTCCCGATCCTCTGCTGGCTATGAAGGAGCAGGTGGCTCGCAACCAAAGCCATCTTCTGACGATTGGTTACCTGTGCTGTGCTGGGCTGAGGGGCTGCAGGGGATGCAAGGAGGGCACAGTGGGGATGCGCATGAGTTTCCCACCAACTGTGGGCCAGATGCTGTCACCTTCTGGTGTCTCGTCAAATCCCCTCGACAAACACTGTGAGGTCAGGCCTGGAATCTGCCCTCTAGGGTGGTCCATGACCTTGCCGCTCTGATCACCCTGCTGGTGAGTGGCAGGCATTCCAGGCTGGACAGGCTTGTCCTTCTCCCTGGCCGCCTTCAAGTCCCACCGAAGCCCGGCCAGACCCCAGATGTGTTTGGAGAGATGCAAAACGCCGCAGAGCCCCATGTTGACCTCTCTGCTCTCTCTTCATTCTCTACGATCCTTTCTCTTCTCAGAGCCAGGGGAGTCTCTTAAAAACACAACCAGATGGTCACACCTCCTCTTGCCACTCTTTTTTTTTTGTGTGTGTGTGAGGAAGATCAGCCCTGAGCTAACATCCATGCCAATCCTCCTCTTTTTGCTGAGGAAGACTGGCCCTGAGCTAACATCTGTGCCCATCTGCCTCCACTTTATGTTGGACGCCGCCACAGCATGGCCTGACAAGCAGTGCGTCAGTGTGCACCCGGGATCCGAACCCGGGCCGCCAGCAGTGGAGCATGTGCACTTAACCGCTACGCCACGGGGCCAGCCCCGGCTTGCCACTCTTTCCTTTTGCTTTCTCACTGCTCTTTAGATGAAATCAACGTCCTCCACATGAGAAGATGCTCGACATCGTTAGTCATCATGGAAGTGCAAATCAAAACCGCAGTGAGACGCCACCTCACCCGCTAGGATGGCTGGACTCCAAAAATTAGACTTGAACATGTGTTGGTGAGGATGTGGAGAAGTGGAACCTTTGTGCATCACTGGTGGGAATGTTAAAGTGGTGCAGCTTCTCTGGAAAACAGTTTTGTGGTTCCTCAAGAAGTGAAACATAAGATTACCACATGGTCCAGCAATTCGACTCCTAGGTATAGACCCCAAAGAATTGAAAACAAGTGTGTAAAAAAAAAAGAAATCGCACATGAATGTTCATAGCCAAATGCCCATTAACTGGTGAATGGATAAACAAAATGTGGCACATCGTATAATGGAATATTACTCAGCCATAAGAAGGAATTCAGCTCTGACACACACTACAATGTGGATGAACCTCGAAAACATACTGAGTGAAAGAATCCAGACACAAAAGTCCACATAGTGTATGATTCCATTTGTATGAAATGTGCAGAACAGGCAAATCTATAGAGACAGAAAGCAGATTAGTGGTTGCCAGGAGTTGGGGGAGGGGGATGGGGACTGACTGCTTAATGCTCCCAGATCTCTTTTTGGAGTGATAGAATGTTCTGGAACTAGGTAGAGATGGTGGTTGCACAAAATTGTGAATGTACCAAATGCCACCTTAAAAATGGATAAAATAGTGAACTTTATGTCTCTGGATATTGCCAAATATCTCCTGGGGTCAGAGTCCACCTGGTTGAGAATGCCTAGGATAGAACATGACTGAGGGGTCCCTCCAGGTGGGGTGGTCCCTTTGGAAGGGACGATGGTTAAGCTGAGACCTAGGGAGGAGGAGGAGCTGGCCACGCAGAGACCTGGGAGAAGGACCCCTCAGACAGAGAGCACAGCCTGGACAAAGGTTAGGAGGTGGGACCATGCCTGGTGTGTGGGAGGGAGGCCAGACCTGCAAGGGCTGACCTCCGTCTTGGCCTTGGTCCTGGGGGCGGGGGCTTTACCACATTCTTGTTAAGTGCGAGGCTCTGGAGTCCCACTGCCTGGGCAGTCCTGCTGCTCTGCGCTCCCCCTCACTGGATCCCAGGCTGCTCGTATGTGAAACAGGGGAACTTAGCATCCAGGGGTATGGGGATTAAAATGCTTAAGGCACATAGGGTAAGGCGAGGACCCCAGGAACTTTGGAAGGGGGCAGGGAGAGGCTATAGGGACAGAGAATGGTCCTAGCTATGCTTGCCAGGGTGCCATGGGGAGTACACAGTGCAGACAAAACCCACGTCCAGTTCACATGGACTCTAGAACCTTCCAGGGGAGCACAGGGTGACCCGGGGAACCAAGGTGGCAGGGGGGAAAGCCATCTCAGACCACAAGGTTCACCGGGAGCCCCTCCTCTGCAGGAATTACTGATTGAACCCCAGCGCCCCTCTTGGGTGCAGCCTATGACTGCCCCACAGTATTAGCCGTCAGCCGTGGGAACCCAGAATGGGGGCTGCTGCTGGCAGAGGAGGCCCACATTTACCAGATTCTGGATTTCAGAAGGAGAGCCTGGGAAGAGCATGCATGGAGGAAAGGAGCTCATAACCAGCTCTGGTTTCCTGGATGCCGTCCCTGGGCCAGGCACTGAGCAGAGCTCTCTGCATGCACCCATTGCTGTGTTTAGTCCTAGCAGCATCCAGGATGGCGGGGTTGATACTGTCCGCATGTGATGGATGAGGAAAGTGAAGCCCCAGATTGCTCAGCGCTGCCCCAGATGCAGAGCTGGGATGGGACTCCAAGACCTGGCTCCAAGCTCCACCCCGCCCAGCCTTTTGCTTGCTGTGATCTGTACTCCAGGGTTACCAGATGACAAAATGGAGCAAACCGAGCTTAGTCCAGCAGGCAAAGGGCTGGGCTTAGGAAATGACTGAATCTGGATTTATGCACAGACTTTGACTTACACAGATATAACTCCCTCCTGGGCAGGGCCTAAGAAATCACTTAAGATTATTTGCTGGAAGCTCCCTGTACTGGGGTAAATAGGGTCCCCCCAAAATTCATGTCCACGCAGAACCTCAGAATGCAGCCCTGTTGGAATAAGGGTCTTTGCAGATGTAATTAGTTAAGTTAAAATGAGGCATATTCAATTAAGGTGGGCTCTAAATCCAACAAGACTGGTGTCCTTATGAGAAGAGGGAAATTTGGGGACACACACACACACACACACACACACACACGCACACACAAGAGGGAGAAAGCCATGTGCTGATGGAGGCAGAGATCGGAGTGATGCATGTACAAGCCAAGGTATGCCAAAGATTGCCGGCAGCCACTAAAAGCTGGAGAGGGGCATGGAATGAACTCTCCCTCACAGACCTCAGAAGGAACCAACTCTGCTGACACCTTGATTTTGGATTTCTGCCCCTAGAACTGTGAGAGAATAAATTCTGTGGTTTTAAGCCACCCAGTCTGTGGTTATACGTTACAGCAGCTACAGGAAACTCATACAGATCCCCAGAAATGGTTGTTGCATTTGCAAACAGCATTCCCTCTGCCATGGATTGGAATCACAAATAACAAGAAAACCCTCTGGCCACCTGCGTCTGGCTTCTACACTGCTGCAAAGTCGCGTGGATGTTTTCATGAGGTGAAGAACAGGACACACTATGCACAAAGACAGCAGTGAGTGGGGCTGGCTCTGAGGAACCTGCACGTCAGAGACCACATCTTTAGCATTTGCCTTGACCTCGGTGGAGCCCTGGGCCAGGCACCTTGGGGTGACATGTGCAAAATCCACCTTTCTCCTTATTGAGCGAGAAATCAATCAGCAAAGTGGGATTGGGCTGTTCAGTTTCCATGAGATGCTGGAAATACAGAGCCAGAGAGGGAGGAAGAAAAGGAAAGGAGGATCTTTGCCAGTGTGGGCATCTTAAAGCACATTGTTTGCTTGTTCAAAAATATATATGCAAACAAGTATATTTGCATACATTTGCATATGCCCTTGTTGCTCTATCCAGGTATCATCAAATTTATATTTATCTGAGATTCAAATTTAACTGTATTTTTATTTCTAATTCTCATAACCCTACACCCAATTCACACCTTTTCTCTGCCGGAAATATTGTTATTTAGACCAATGCTTATTTACAATCTCTTCGTCTTTTGAGTATATACCCAAAAGTGTGTGGAAATATAAAAGAAATCTTAACTAAACCAGAGGCTGGAAGGCCTGTAGGGGGAGCTCTCACCCCCTGTCACACATCATCAATTACACCAAACAGGAAGAGAGGACCTTTGCATCTTGGACAGGAATAAAACTTCTTTACACTGAAGGAAGATTTCTCTCCCTACCCAGCAACAGCCCAGCCAATGGGAAACGTCACAGCTCGGCCAATGAGAAATGCCACAGCCCAGCCAATGGGAAACACCACTGCTCAGCCAATGAGAAATGCCACAGCCCAGCGAATGAGAAGCCGTTGCCGCCCTGAACTGTCACTTCCCCCAATGGACTTTCCTTTAGAACAGCCCCTCCTTACTCCCACTTTTTCTCTATAAAATCATCTCCTCTTCTTTCTTTGCTGCATTTGCCTATGGCTTGCCATAGCATGCACATCCTGAGTTGCAATTCTTTTGGCTATTCCCCAATAAACTCGTTTTGAGGATAAAATAACAGGCATATTGGCTTTTTAAGTTGACAAGTGGAATTGCTGGATCATATGGTAATTCTATGTTTAACTTTTTGAGGAACTGCCAGACCGTTTCCACAGCAGCTGTACCATTTTACATTCCCATGAGCAATGCACAAGGGTTCCAGTTTCTCCACATCCTCAACAACACTTGTTATTGTTTGTTTTTTTAAACCACTGTAATAAGTGTGAAGTGGTATCTCATTATGGTTTTGATTTGCATTTCCCTAATGATTAGTGATGTTGAGCATCTTTTCACATATTTGTTGGCCATTTGTGTATTTTCTTTGGAGAAATGTCTATACAGATTCTTTGCCCATTGTTGAATTGGGTGGTTTGCTTTTTGTTGTTGTTGATTTGTAGGCACTCTTTATATATTCTTGATATTATTCTGTCCTTGGATGTATGATTTGCAAATATTTTCTCCCATCCTGTGGGTTGTCTAAAGTCTTGTTGTTTAAGCCACCCAGTTACAGTAATTTGTTATGGCAGCCACAAGAAACTCATACAGTGCTCTTCCTCCCATGCACCTGCCAGACTGGGAACCCGTATATGATGTGTACATGCACACACACATTTTGGTTGTTGCAGAGAGCAAATGTGTGCTCCTCTCCACATGCAGCAGGGAGAGTGTGGGCAGCTCCAGTCTGGATTTTTCTCCATCTGTAAAGGTGCCCTGGAAGGCCCTTTCCTGCTCCAATGAGATTCTCAGTCACCTTTCCACTTTGCTCCCGAGTAGCCTCTCCTGCCCACTCTCCTTGGGTGTCACTCTTTTCTGGACACCTGGGAGTCCTTGAGAAGATATTGAGGCTGGCTTCCTGGGCCCCCTGGGTTTGGGGGAAACCAAGAAGCCCCCTTGCCCATACCTGAGGCCAGCTGAGGAGCCTCCCTCTCAGCCCACCCTGGGTCCCTGGCCCTGGGAGTGGGCCCGCACTGGCTGTGTGGAGAGGCCTCTGTTTCTCCATGGAGGTAGCACTCCTGGTCCTCACATGCTGGGAGCACAAGAGACACAGGACGAAAGAGATCACACACGCACAGGAAGAGCATGTCTCAAGCCTCTCCGTGGCTGCTGTTTTCCCTATACCCCATTTCCCCTGTTTGGGGATCACATGTGGCACCTCCTTCCTTCATCTGTTTGTCCCTTATCCCATGGATGGACACTCAGGCTGCTTCTGGTTATTCACTGCCCCTAATGTGCTGCTGTAAAAGCTCTTGGCTGGGTCACCTTGGATGCATCCACATCCTTCCAGCAGGGTCAGAGGTCACATGCAGTTTCAGCTTCGTTAGTATCAACTTGAGAAGCAAATTCGCCTATTTTATTCTCAAAACAAGTTTATTCGAGAACAGCCAAAAAAATTGCAATTTGGGACGTGCATGCTATGGCAAACCATAGGCAAATGCAGCGAGCAAAGAAGAGGAGCTGCTTTTATAGAGAAAAAGGGGGAGTAGGGAGGGGCTGTTCTAAAGGCAAGTCCATTGGGGGAAAGTGACAGTTCAGGGCAGCAACAGCTTTTCATTGGCTGAGCTGCAGCATTTCTCATTGGCTGAGCTGCAGCATTTCTCATTGGCTGGGCTGTGGCATTTCTCATTGGCTGGGCTGCGGCATTTCTCATTGGCTGGGCTGCAGCAGTTCTCATTGGCTGAGCTGCGGCATTTCTCATTGGCTGGGCTGCAGCATTTCTCATTGGCTGAGTTGCAGCATTTCCCATTGGCTGGGCTGTTGCTGGGTGGAGAGAGAAATCTTCCTTCAGTGGTAAAGTAGTTTTACTTCCTGTCCAAGATGCTAGGTCCTCTCTTCCTCTTTGGTGTAATTGATGGTGTGTGATGGGGGTGAGAGCTCCCCCTACAGGCCTTCCCCTCCCAGTTTAGCTAAGGTTTCTTTTATTAATTTCCACATTTTCATTAGTATCACTGGCTGCTCCCCAAGGGATGACCTGGCTGTGCCCTCCTGGGCAGTGAGCGTTACACCCCACAGCTGCTGCTGCACACAGGCACCCCTGGTTCCCCCTCTGACTTTGGGGTCCCTGCCATGCTGTGCTGAGACCCCATCCCCTGCAGGGGGTGGGGTTGCACATCTGTCTTGCCCCGCCACATCCAGACTGCTGGGCACTCGGCAGGCCCAGAAGCCAACTGATTCCGTGGGAGAACAAAACAGTAGGACTGTCTACCTCATCCTCCCACCCAGACCCAGACCTCTATGCTGCTCATCACCAGCGTACTAGGAGATGTTTAACAATCTCTCCCCGTGGAGCAGACACAGCCAGCTCTGCCTTGATGTGACATTCCTAAAAATGCTGGCGCTCTGCAAATTAGCACCAGCCACAGGGCTTATGGGAAAACGGGGTCAGAGCACATTAAAAAAAGATGGCACCTACTAAAAGTAGTGTCGTTGTACACAGGTTAAATGGCTAAGAATGATGTGAATCCTACAGCACACCTGGCACTTGGCCTTGGAAAAGACCTGAGGTTCACGTGCGCACATGGGTGTGGGAGGGTTGCGGCCTGTGCGTCACTGAGAGGTGCTCAGAGGACCAGGACTTTGTCACCCCAGATGGGTGGGCAGGTGGGCAGCTCCTAACACCTGAGAGAGCGCATAGATGTTGAGGGCTGTGTGTGCAGGGGGCTGTGTATTTCCACGTGGCCCAGGTCAGTCAGGTGCAGTTTTCCACTTTCACCCAGTGTTTCTTGCAGACCAAATCCTGCATAAGCAACACCACGTTTGATCTCATGCTCAAATCCTTCCCTAATGTATCCATCACGTCGGAACAAATTTCTGTTTTCAAAACAGGCTTTAGAGCAGAATTGACTATACTCCTTCCACAGCCAGCTTCAAGCTACCAGCAGGAAGTCACTACATGTGATGTGGGAAGAGATGTGTGTCATTATAGAGTCTTTTCACCATCGGATACAAAAGTCAGGGATAACCTCAAGGCACAGAGAATAGTAAGATGTAGTGAAATAATAAGGAAATATACTGTTTTGAGTACTTATTGCTTTTGTTTTTAACATCATATATTTCATTGCAAGTTTGTATAACAATTTTCATCAACGCCCTGTTAACCACTGGCTCGCTCACACAGCTGCTGGAAATGTATCAGCTGACTCTTCCGCAGTGCTCCTCTCTGCAGCTCAGGGGGCCAATGAGCATGTCTACATGTGGGTACTGAGTACTCACTGGAGCCAGGGGCCCGGGAGTCCACCAGTCAACGGGGCTCACGCCCCAGGGAAGACAGCAGGTGTGCCTGGGATGATAAGATCATGGCCCTGAGGGGCTGGCCCCGTGGCTTAGCAGTTAAGTGCGTGCGCTCCGCTACTGGCAGCCCAGGTTCAGGTCCCAGGTGTGCACCGACGCACTGCTTCTCCGGCCATGCTGAGGCGGTGTCCCACATACAGCAACTATGACATACAACTATCTAATGGGGCTTTGGGGGAAAAAAAGGGGGAGGATTGGCAGTAGATGTTAGCTCAGAGCTGGTCTTCCTCAGCAAAAAAAAAAGGAGACTTGGCATGGATGTTAGCTCAGGGCTGATCTTCCTCACACACACACACAAAAAAGATCATGGCCCTGGTATTGGGCATCATGGAGAGAGTCAAACTGAGTGATGAGGGCATGGTGGTGTTCTGTTCGCCTCCTATCCACCCCATTAGTGAAGGAGGGATCCCCCACTCTAAATAGTACGAGATGGCCAAACACACGACACCCGACACTGGTCAGGTGAGATGGACATGAGTTCATTAGTCACATATACTCACAGCCCTGGGGAGGAGGACGCAGCTCACCACGCAGGGCCACATGGAGGTTGCCCTGGGGAGTGAAGAGCCTGGGGCTGTGGGAGGCAGGCTTTGTAGTAAAAAGAGGGTGAGGTGCCGCCTGGTTTGAGGATGTGATTGACTGTTTGAATAATAAGGAGGTGAGATCTGTTAGGCTGAGGACTGGCTGGGCTGCAGCTGGTCTGGCTGATGGTGAAACTAGGCAGGTGGGGAACAGCCTCTTCTGCTGGGTGGGTGCTATCTGGTGAGAGCAGGGAACTCACAGTTAGGCTTTTGGGGACCTGTAAAGGCAGCACTTGAGCTCTGAGGCCTTATTATACAGGCAGTCAGGGAAAGGGGGGCAGTGGAGCTCCCCCTGAAGTGGAGAGGGCCAGCCTTGTGATGCCAGGAGGAAGAGCATCCCAGGCAGAGGTGACAGCTGGCACCTCAACTGGAGGGGTGGTGGTGGTGGGTGGGGTCCATGGAACCATGGAGGCCAGAGTGGCCAGAGCCCAGTGGACGAGGGAGCAGGCAGAGCAGCAGGAGGCTGGTTCATGGCTGGAAAGTGGAGCCCGATTTGTGGATAAGCAGCGGGAGGGGCTGGTCAGGGCTGGTGTGCATGAGGAGGGTTATACTAGGTGCTCCTGCTTGGTGCCCCTGTGGACTGGCATTGGAGGCTGGCAACTCCTCCTGGTCTCTCAGCATGGCTGCTGCCCCTGCTGACCCCCAATCCACTCTGGCTCCTGCACAGTCCCCTCCCTCATCTGCAATGGCACCTGGTGCTCACTGGGTGGCCAGGGCTTGGCCCAAAGCCTGTGGAAGGGGCTGGTGGGGGAGGCCGCCTGAAGAACTCACTGAGTCTGGGAGCAGGGAGAGTGCGAGGGAAGCTTCCAGAAGAAACGGGGTTGGAGAGGCAAAGGAGGAGGGCAGAGGGGCAGAGTCTGAGCAAAGGCAGGCAGCAGGCTTGGTATAGGGTGTCCAAGGAACTAGGGGGAGGCGCAGTACGCAGGGCAGCCCAAAGTTTGGACCTGGTGCCAATAATCGGGGAGTCCCGTGGATTGGGGCAGGAGGGTGGTGTGGTCAGCACCAGAGTTTTAAAGAAGGGCCCTGGTAGCTGGAGGGTCCTCACTAGAGGGGCCAATGGAGCCAGTTGTGGGGGATGCTGGAGGGAGGGGGGACAGGACTTGGACATGACATAGAAAGGAGGTGCCCCCACCAGAGGACCCACAACAGCCAGGCCATCGCTGAGTTAGGGACAGTGGGAGGGGCAGGAGGGGGCACCCTGCCCTGGGAGAGGAAGGGGTGTCTGCCCACCTCTGCCACATGTGAGAAGGGAAGGGAAGCCCAGCGAGGGAGGGCCCAGGGACCTGGGGGCAGCTGCGGGCCTGGAAAGTTCACCCCCGGGCCAGCCTCAGTTTTCCCAAAGGGCTCGCTCCTCAGGCCACGTGCACTGTACAGGTCGCCAGGTCCAGGCTGGGGCGGCAAAGGGGTGGTCATAGTACGCCCTGCGGGCTGCGGGTGATGGCCGTGCGCTCGCAGCACCCCGGGGAGGGGCGGGTCCAGGGAGGGGGCCGCTAGCGAGGCGGGCAGGGCGGATGGGGGGACAGTCCAGGGAAGGGTGGTTCAGGTGAGGATGCGGGGCCGGGGTTGGCGGAAGGGGGGCGCAGATCGGGTTGAAGAGGGAGAAGGGGCTGGGCGGGGTCTGAGGGTGCATGCGGGCAGGCGGCGGGGGCGGGGTCCCGGGAGGGAGTGGGGAGAGTCTGTGGAGGCAGGAATCCCGGAAAGGGAGCGGGGGCGGGGCGGGGCGGGGCGGGCGGCGGGGAGGGCGGGTCCGGGGAGGGGGCTGGCCCCGGGCTGCCCCAGCCTGGCCCGGCGCGGAGCGGGGCGCTTGGCGCCGGGCGCCGGGCGCAAGGCGCAGGGGCTGCGAACACAGGGTCCCCGGCGGCGCCGCGGGGACGGCCGCGCTCGGACCCCGACCCTGCCCCGGCCCCGGCCCGGCCCGGCCCCCTCCCCGGGCGCGGTGTCCCCGCGGAGCCGGAAAATGTGGGGCGCCCTGCTCGGGCCGCTGCTGCGGCTCCTGCTGCTGTCGCCGCAGGAAGGGGTGCGCGCCGCGCAGCCGCAGGCCCCGTGAGTAGTCCCGGGAGAGAGAGGAGGCCGGCCGCCTTCTCGGGGTGGGGGTCACGGGCACTGGCTCAGAGACATGCAGCGACCTGTTCAAGGCCACACAGCCTCCGCGCTGGGCAGGACCTTGAGTCTTGCCCCCGACCCCCACGGGTCCGACTGGGAAGGGGGCACCCTGAAGCTTCAGAAGTGGCCCCTTGGGGGTATAGGGACTCCCCAGAGCTAAGGCTACTAGGCCACCTCTACCCCACCTCGCCCCCGTGGGGTGATCGGGGCTGTCGGCTTGGGTGGCGATTTCGAGTTGTCCGTGGCATGAAGGTAAGAGGTGCGTGTCTTGGCTGAGAAGCGGGAGGAGAGACCTAGCATTCCGTTTTCCTTGGCAGGGCGTCGTGGGGTGTGGGGGGGAGGAAATGATTGTTTTGTTTCCACATTTTTCTTGAAGGTTGCTTACAGAGCTTCTGACAGGTTGTCACCGTGATGGGGTGAATTAACTAGCTGCTTAGGAGAATTTCCCATGAGGTGGCTTCATGGGGAATATTTCCAGACCTGCCAAGTTCGGGGGAACCCTGCAGAGCTGTGGTTCGGGGGCGGCCTCCAGCTGCTCAGGCTCAGCGCTCTAGTCCAGCTGGCCTTTAGGAGCCTTGTTCAAGAAACCCTGGTTTAGGAGTTCCCAGAAAACAGGTCCACAGTGGGCTGAGGTGGGTGGCGTCGCTGCTCCTTTTGGATCACAGTTTAAAAAGTAAGACTATCCTGTGCTTCGAGCAGTGTGTTTACCTCCCCTGGGCCTTGTGAAATTAGAACCCGATGATAAACTTTTGTCCTGATGCTTTCAAAGCTGGCATTCCTTAGAGTCTGGGTTCTCAGCCAGGGGATGATTTTTCTCTCCCTGGGGTCACTCAGCAATTCGGGAGATGTTTTGGGTCGTCACATCTAAGGAGAGGCAGTGCTTCTGGAATCTACCGGGTGGAGGCCAAGGATGCTGCTAAACATCCTGCCGGGCACAGGTCAGCCCCATCTGAAAGCCTGACCTGGCCCTCGGGGAGAGACCTCGCCTTATAAGGACCAAGTCCAGAGTCCCTGTGTTGCAGAGTGTTGAACGTTCTCAGGCAGGTTTGCCTGTGACGAAAATCATCTTGGGATCTTACCCACTGTTGAGTGGAATGGAATCCCCATGCTGGGAGACACACATTGCCAGCCTGGGGTTCCAGATTAGCCGGCCTCTAGGCAGAGCTGTGGTCCAGCAGCCCAAAGGAGCCCGTTTTAGGAATAGCGCTGGGTACCCACCTCTGGGACTTGTGTGGTTTCCGTGTGAGGGATCCCTGAGACCAGAAAGCAGTGTGGATTTGCGCACTGTTGTAAGACCAGTACTGTCTACACTTGACCAACACTGCCTTCCTCTGGTTGGGACCTTCCAAGACAAAGGATGAGAAGCCAGTGTCAGCCCAGATGTCGGGGTGCATGGGGTTGACAGTGATTGGCTGGCATGCACGCCAACAGCTGCCGCTCCGGAATGGCAGGGAAGGCGAATTTGGTTCCGTCTGGTTCTCTGGGCCTTTGGGTGAAGATGCCAACTCCGATCTGGATAGGGTTTTACAAGGTGACCAAGGAAAATGAACACGTGGATTGTGTGTTTCCCCAGAAGCTCTAACACACTCAGCACGTGCTATGTGGGAGGCCCTGGGGGTCAGCGGGAAGCCATATGGAAAGATTCTGTCCTAAAGGAGGTCCTGCTCCCACGCTGCAGAGGGACAGGCCACGTGGGAGCCCAGAGGCGTTGTGTACTCAGGTCGGTGTTGGGGTTAGGACACAGCCCGAACCTGGGGTGATTGTGTGCTCCAGATAGTACGATTACGTACTCAGGATTGTTGCACGCTCTGTGCACTGCTGGGGCCAGACACTGCACAAGGCCCCCCAGGGTCACTGCACCCTCTGGTCGGTGCTGGAGCCGGACACCGCCATCACGTAGGGAGCAAGAGTCTGCCCGTGCTCTAGACGGTACACGCCCATCCCAGCGTCGCTGTTCGCTCCGTTTGCTGTTGGAGTCGGACAGAGCGCTTAGGACGCTGGGTCGGTAATGTTCTGGTCAGTGCTGGATCCAGACAGAACATCCGTGAGACCCGGGGTCACTGCCTGCTCCAGATGGAGCAGTGACATACCCGGGCATGGGTGCGCGCCCTGTGCGTGGCTGAGGCCAGACACCGCACTAGGAACCGGTCATTGCAGGCACTTGTGCTGGTGTCCGACAGGAGATAGGGCCTCAGGGTCGTTCCTAGTGCCGCTCGTTGCTGGATCTGGCCAATGCAGCTACGAAACGAGGGTCTCCGCACGCTTTCCTCAGTGCTTGAGGCGCGAGTCAGTGGTCTATCCCCGGTGTCCTTGAGGCTCTGGTCAGTCCTGGGGTTGGACAGTCTCCGTGGGAAGGCGGCGTCCGTGAACGCTGGTCATTGTTCAAGCCGGACAGAGCACGGCGGGCTCCTAGGGTCAGTGCTGCGGCTGGGCGATGCCCAGGAACCCGTTGTGTCTTTTGAAACACCAGATTGTTCCTGAAGTTGTAATGAAGTTCAGTTTACCAATGATTTCTGCGATGGATCATGCTTTTAGTATCTTATCCATGAAATCTTGGCCTAACCTATGATTATGTTTCCCTCTGTCCTTTTATAGTTTCACATTTGGATCTCTGACCGTCTTAGAGTTCGTCTTAGCATATGGTGTGCAGTAAAGGTATAAATTCCTCCCTTTGCGTGTGGACATGGGGTTGTCCCAGAGAGGATCTGAGAGGTGGAAGTCTCTCCTATCCTATCTCAGTGTCTAGCCGAGGTTTCTCCTCTTGCCTGTTTCCTTTGGTGCCTGTGGTTCTGCACGGTTGGAACGGGGGTGCCTTTGCACTGGACGTTGCATTGTGAGTGGGTTGAGTGGTTATGGATGAGCCCTTGTGACTTTCCACGGGAGGCTGCGGAATATGGGGGGCCGCAGCTCGGAGGGGAGGACCTAGGCCTTCGGGTCAGGTGCCCTGCGGGCGCCCTGGGCCCTCTCCTGCCTGGCTGTGTGACCTGGCGCATGTTCCTTCTCCTTCTGCAAGGTCAGCTATCCCGTCTGGAAAGCGGGATAATGACACTTCTCTTCCAGAAGTGTCTTCACAGTCACACTGACGATTTTCAGAGAGGGCTGTTGTGATTCCATTGTTCACCCAGCTTTTCCTGTTTCGGGCCGTTTTGTTTGTTTTCGGGATTTTGTTCTTAAAATTAATGCTGCAGGAAGCTCCTCGCTTCTTGCCACTGGGTTCTGGAGTCTGGCCGAATCCTGGTCTCTCACTGACTTGGGCCCATGACCTGGCTTTTCCAGGGCTTCCCTTCTGACTCTGTAGGTGGGGGACATTAGCACTTCTCGCAGGTGGCCGTGAGGCTGCAGTGGGATCCTGCCGGTTCCTCAGCCTGCAGGGGACAGTGTTTTAGACTATGGGTGCGGCATGTACACAGGTGGCAGAAGGAGCCGAGGAAAAGGGCCAGAGACCAGAATGCAGAGATCTCAGGGGGTGTGGTGCTGGGCGGATCCAGAGAGGCTGGATTCTTATCTAATTGGGGGCTTCAGGGGGGAAGAAGCCCATCTGTGGTCTCCAGGGGCTCCCAGGTCTGCGAGGGACACAGAGGCATAAAGTGACAATGCCATTAGGGTGTGGCGGGTGGCAATGAGGCCGGTGGGTCCGACAGGCCCGGCCTTCCCCGCGCTGTCCTCTCTTGCAGGGACTGTCTGATCGCCGCACCCTCGGTCTTCTGCTCTGGAGTGGAGGAAGTCATCAGCGTGACCGTCTTTAATGCCCCAAGAGAAGTCACGGTCCAGGCTCAGCTGGTGGCCCGGGGTGAGGCAGTGGCATGGAACCAGGGAGCCGTCCTGGGTAGGTCCCTGGGTGCCTGATCAGGGCGTCCTCTCCCTTTGCAAAGTGGCCCTCAGGGCTTGGCAGTCTGGGCACGTCTTGGCTTCCCTCCCACCCCGCCTCTCCAGAACCCCCGCAGGGAAGGGGGGCAGGCCGCGTTCTCTCTGTTTTACAGATGGAGAGAGTAAGGCCCAGGAGGGGCAGCCACTGCCCCGCCTGGGAAATCCTCGGCAGCCCAGGTTCTGTGGGTGCAGGTCTGGATGGAGTCAGATACCCTGCCATGTCAGCTTTGGCTGAGGTGGCACTGGGCCCAGAGGGAATCTCATGACCATTTCAGACCTTTCCTTGAGCTTCTGTCACCCCTGTGGTGTTGACCCTGACCTGGGCTCAGGGCCGGCCTGTCACTGAGTGAGCTCAGGCCTAGCCAGCCTCTCCCCTGCTCTCCTTGGTCAACTGCAGATCACAACAGTGCTGGCCTCCGGGACACAGGTGGCGAGAGCAGGGCCCTGCCTCGGGGCCTGTACTCTGCGGGGCAGGTAACTCAGTCCTCACGCAGAGTGTGATGCGGCCGCAGGAGACAGAGAGATGATGGCGGGGCGTCAAGGCCAGCGAGGCAGCACCTGTCCCCTGGGAGACAGGGAGAGGCTGGCCCAGAGTGGGCACTAGGAGAGGAGCTCAGGTGGGCAGGAGGAGTGCAGGGGTCCCGAAACCCACATCAGGTTGGCTTCCACAGCAGAGAGTTTATGGGCTCTCGTTACTAGAAAAGTCCGCTGGCATCACTGACCCATCTCCCAGCCCCATGTCTGCATGGGCCTGTGTCTCCCCAAACCTCAGAGGGAGTGCCAGGTTCCCAAGATCTCTGGGAAAAGTCCCAGGATTCCCTCTGATTGGCCCCACGTGCTCAACCCTGAACCAATCACTGTGACCAGGGGAAGGCCTTTGTAGATTTGCCCAGAGCCCCAAGAGAGATGGGCAAAGCCCCACCAAACCTCATGAACTGTGAACTGGGCAGGTGGCTCCCCCAAGGAAATTGGGGTTCTGCTGGCAGGAGATGGGGGAATGGACACTGGGAGGCAAAAACAGTAGATCCTAATCAAGTCTTGGAGGCCAGAGAGCCTGGACAGGTGTCAGAATGGCAAATGATTCAGTTTGGGTAGAAGAGAGAGGGGATGGGAGACTAGTTATATCCACTGAAGTGAGGTCCACTGGGGACCTCAGTCTCTTCTTCTTTCTCTCCACCCTTCCCCTTGTTCCTTTCCCCTCGAGTTTTCTCTTTGCTCCCCTCACAGCTTACCTTGGTCAGGGGCTGGGGATGAAGTGAATTAAGTATGCAGGCCAGCCAACTTTCCCCTGAATAGCTCAGCTTTGTCCATCCTCTCCGGCCTTCAGCTCTTGCCAGCTCGGAGGAAACCTCTCACTTCTGCCAATCCCGGCCCAGCCCAGATCGGACCAGCGTGACCCAGGATGTGTGTTTGGCTACAGAAAATCCCTCTGGGTTGAGAAAGCCCCTGTTTGTAAGGCTGTAGCTCAGGGAGGCAGGAAGGCACAGCTCCAAATTTAACTGTTTTCATTTTTTTTCATGTTTTAGATAAAGGGACACTCAAACTCAAGGTAAGCTATGAATTTTTAGAGTCATAAACCCTACCTTGGAAATAAAGAATTGAACTGGAATGGAACAAGAGAAGTTGCATGTATTTCGAGAAAAATCATTAGCAGTGACATAAAAAAATGAATGATGAAGAAAAGTTTACAAAAGGAAAAAACTCATCCATAATCCCACACTTTTCACTTTTTCTTCTTTCCTGTAAATCCTTGTCCACATAAAGACATTTTCTTTCATAGTTGCGATTAAAGGGTGTTTCCTGCTATTTCCTCTTAACACGTTGATGGACTCACTTCCATGTCTCTGTCTCTGTAACTGTAATTTGCATCCTGTTGAAAACAGCATCCTATCACACATCTTTTGTACACTAATTTATTAACCCTCCCACCTCGTAGGTGGTTGGATTTTTTCAAGATTGTTTTCAGGGTTTTGATAATGTAATCTGAAAGCTGTGGGCGTCTGTGGGCATGAAGCTGTCCTCGCGTTCTGGATGCCTGCTGTAGGCTGAACACCCCGAGAGAGGAGTTATGGGGTCAGGACCCAGGCCTCTCGCTGGGCCCTGCTTTGTCTTAGCAGACACTGCAGTGCGCACGCACAGCACCCCCGTGGTACGTTAGAGACCTCACTTCCCCGAATCCTTGCTGGCATCGGATATTGTGATTTTAAAATTATTTTACGTACCAAACTACACTGTAGGTGATTCTCTGACGTGGGTTTTTAAGTTGGAGCCTTTGGATTTCAAGAGGTTTGCAAGGCGTGAAATTGTAGGCGTTTCTGGGTTAGCTGTTCCTTAACTTTTACTGGGTGCTCAAGGGAGTCCCTGAGTGAAGGGACTAAATGGAGAATCGTTCTAAACCCTCCTGCGCCTTCCCCAGGATCCGAGTGAAGTCTGCGGGGCTCCTCCTCCGAGGGGTGGGTCATTAGTGCCTACATGCTGTGGGACAGAGGTCTTCCTGCTCTCTTGTCAGTGGTGGGACCCTTTCTCTAAGGTGGCAGTTCCTACTTGGGAGGGACGTGTCGTGTCCCCCCGGCCCAGGATGTTTGGCAACGTCTGGAGACATTTGTGGTTGTCACGACTGGGGTGGGGGTGCTTCTGGTGTCTGGTGGGTGGAGGCCGGGGTGCTGCTCGGCACGCCGCAGTGAGGGGACGCCCCCACAGAATGAGCGGTCCTGAATGTCAGTGACGCTGGGGTTGAGGACGCTGCTCTGTGGAGCTGTGGTGTGGGCGTCAGACAAGAGCGTAGCTGCTCCTGGGGCGCAGGAACCCCCACTCCCCCACACCCACTCCCTGGCCCTGCCCGACCTGAGAGCTTCGGGTACACGTTTTGGAAGCCAGTGCTATGGGGACCCAACGTTGGCATTGGCTGCCGTGTGTGGGCCCTGTGCAGTCTGAGCCTCATCCTTTTCATGTGTGCAGCAAGGATGCTGATTAGAGGCCCTTGGTGGATCTTTCTAGAAAGCATACCTAAAACCTCACGATGGCTTGTTTTATTCTGATTTTTCAGACTTACCAGTGCATCTGTGTAACAAATGTCTCTTAAGCGTCTCTTAAGTTCTGAGCACGAAGTTGGATATGCTCCCTGCTCTCTCAGCCACCAGCCTTGTTGGTAGTGGGTGAGGGGTACGTCAGGCAGGAAAACCCCAATTACATAAATGTGGCCACCTCAGAGAGTAGTAAGTATTCTACTTTATTTTAAAATTTGTCAGAGAAAGGGAAAGAGCGTTGAGGGGGCCACATTTTATATGGCAGGGAGGGCCCCTCTGAGCTGAGACCAGAAGGAACCAACATGCAGGCATCTGGGGGAAAGGCATTCCAGACAGAGGGAACAGCCAGTGCAAAGGCCCTGGGACAAGGAGGAGGACGAGAGAGGCAGCCAGTGGCCTGGAGAGGAGCCAGCCAGGAGCTCCTGGAAACAGTGGCAGGGAGACTTCCAAGCCGTGGCATCAGCCCTCACCTGAACTCCTCTGCCTGGCATAGCTTCCATCTGGGAAGGCATCCTGACACCTCTTGCCACCACCCGTGGGTGACTGCTGTGTGTCCCATGCCCCTCGTACTGTACTCATGACCACTTATGAGCACGACAGCGCATCCCTGTGTTACAGAAGAGCACATGGAGCCTCTGAGGGTCCAGCACATCTGATTGCTTCTCTCTCGGCACACTCGGTGGATGCCCACAGAACCCCGAAGTCTGGGACCCATGCCCAAAGCTGAGGGACCTCCCTGGCCTGGCGGGGCAGGGCACTGGCATTATCCGGGGTGGGGGACAGGCCCGTAGTAGAACTGGCACCTCCAGACAGCCTTCCCTGGAGGAGGGGGCCCAGGGAGCCTCTTCCTGTAGTTGGGCCGCAGGCCCCCCGCCTTCGCTCTTGGTCTCCGGGGACACCGACTTTTCCTGGCCGCCTCCCTGATGAGCCTGTCATGTCTCCCTTGCTTGGATCTCGGCGCCTGAGTCCTTGGCTGTCACTGATGTTAAAGGAGCAAATGTGGGTCCTTGAGGTGGGGCTGGGGATCAGCTCAGTCTAGAACCTTCCGGAAAGACCTCGGAGGGCCGGCAGGTGCAGGACCAGGTAGGACTGCCGCTCTGTGCTGAGGAGACTTGGTTGGAAATGGCAACTCTGCAGCCTTGGTGACCTAGGGTGAGTCACTTCATGTCCCCAAAGGCCACGACTGGGGACTCAGCACCTCCCAGCACCTGGTGCTGGGGACCCCCCAGGAGGAGGGGACCAGCCACGCTGACCTCCAGCCTCTAATCCTCCGCTGCCTCCCCGAGAGTGGGCCCTGTTCTCCCCAGCCCGGACACTGTGAACAGAGGGAGGCAGAGGGAGCCCAGCGCGGGTTCGTGGTTGGTTTTTCCTAGTCTTCACTCCCTGTGGGAGGCAACGCCTTCCTTGGAAAGGGGTGAAGGTCTTCTGGGGGCTGCAATTTGGGGCCTCCTTTCTGTTCTCAGGGGCGGCCCCTTGTCTCCCAGCACCTCTGGCCCCAGCACACGGTCCTCCACCGCCCCTACCAGCTCCCTCCTACCTGTCCAGGCCCCTTCTCCTGGCGGCCTGGAATCTTTTCCTCCTTGAACAAAGGTCTCTGGCCCATGCTAAGAGGTTTCCAGAAACAGGGGCAGGTAAGGATTTTTGGATTGGAGTAGGGGTGAGGTTTAGCCTCAGATTGGTCCTGAGGATAAATTGCACTCAGGAGCGACCCACAGGCCTGAGAAGCCCCACCCTGAGGGTGGTGGGCAGGCAGGGCCCCTCTGATGCTGTTCAGAGCAGACAGGAGGAGGCGGCTGGAGGGAGGGAGGGTCCTGACACACCCCCACCTCATCTGTGAAATGGGTATGGTGGCCTGATAATTCAACAAAACTTAGCGTGGTTGTTTGCTGTGATGTGACGAGGGTCTTTTCACGTCTCGGGGGACCACATGGGTGGATGCTGACAAATGAGCCCCCGGGAGAGGAACACCCCACATTTGGATGGTCTTCAGGACGGGTGGTATGTGTAGCTCCCCGTGTGAACTGCTGATCGTGTAATGTGTACCCGCCAGGCGCACAGGGGTGGTCACGAGTGTTGCTGTCCTGGCACAGGGTCACGTCCGGGGAGGTGTGACTTGTTGGCGTTCATCATGAAAGGAGCCTCTGTAGTTATGACCCACATGCGTGGGTGTTCTGCTTCTCGCTCTCGAAAAACCGGAGGGAATTATATAGGATAGGTTCCATTCCCTGAATGTTGGAAATTTTGCCCTAAAAAAGCTTGAACTCCAGGGTGGATCCTTAAGACTCTGCAGTAGCTTTTGTTTTTTCCATCTATGTGGCAAAAAATAATTTTTTGTTTACTACTTTAACCATTTTAAAGTGGACAATTCAATGGCATTTAGCACATTCACAATGTTGTGCAACGATTACTTCTATCTAGTTCCAGAGCATTTTCATCACCCCAAAAGGAGACCCCGTTCCCAAGAGCAGTCACTCCCCATCCCCCTCCCCCAACCCCTGACAACCACCAATCTGCTTCTGTCTCTATGGATTTGCCTGTTCTGGACGGTTCACATAGATGGATCATACAATATATATGTGCAGTGTTTACAAAGCATAGAGGCACATAGATCATATGTGTATCCTATGTGTGTATATATGGCATATATACATATACATATATGCGCTGTCAGCCCTGGAGGTCTAGTGGTTAAGATTCGGCATTCTCATGGCTGAGGTCCGGGTTTGTGTCCCGGTCAGGGAACCACACTGCCCGTCCGTTGGTTGTCATACTGTGGCGGCTGCGTGTTGCTGGGATGCTGAAAGCTCTGCCACCGGTATTTCACATACCAGCAGGGTCCCCCGTGGTGGACAGGTTTCAGCGGAGCTTCCAGACTAGACAGACTAGGAAGAAGGACCTGGCCACCCACTTAACGAAGAAATTGGCCATGAAAACCCTATGAATAGCAATGGAGTGTTGTCTGGTAGAGCGCTGGAAGGTGAGAGGGTGGTGTAAAAAGACCAGGCAGGGTTCCGCTCTGCTGTCCGCAGGGCGCTAGGAGTCGGAATCGACGGGACAGCCTGACAACGACATGTACGTGCATATATGTGTATATGTGTGTGTATATATGCATAAACGTGTATATCTATATGAAGGGGCTGGGGTCTCCATCCTTTGCTCACTGGCTTTTTTTTGTGTGTGTGTGAGGAAGATCAGCCCTGAGCTAACATCCCTGCTAATCCTCCTCTTTTTGCTGAGGAAGACCAGCTCTGAGCTAACATCTATTGCCAATCCTCCTCCTTTGTTTTTTTTTTTTTTTTTTTCTTTTTCCCAAAGCCCGAGTAGATAGTTGTATGTCATAGCTGCACATCCTTCTAGTTGCTGTATGTGGGATGCGGCCTCAGCATGGCCGGAGAAGCGGTGCGTCGGTGCGCGCCCGGGATCTGAACCCGGGCTGCCAGTAGCAGAGCACGCGCACTTAACCGCTAAGCCACGGGGCCGGCCCCTCTGCTCACTGGCTTTGACTGCTTTTGGGCAAGATGAGAGACAATTCTTGTGACTCTACAGGGGTGAGGATAGCTTTGCAACTGCAGTCAGGAGGAGAAGTTCTGTGAGGTCAGGCTAGACCAGCGTTTCTCAGTCCCTGCACTTGTTGACATTTGCGGTGGGGCCTCCAGGGCACTGCAGGGTGTTGAATAGCATCCCTGGCCTCCACCCACCAGAGGCCAGGAGCACTCCCTTCCTCCTAGCTGTGACACCCAAAAACGTGTACCAGAAATTGTCAGATGTTTCTTGGTGTGTACACCAGTTGCCCCCAGGTGAGAAGCCCGACCTAGACCTCCACACTGCTTTCCTAACACCTGGGTCCCTTCCAGGGTGACACCCACTCCCAAAGCTCTGTGCTCTGCCTGCAGGTGCCCACGGGCCTCCGGGGCCAGGCCCTCCTGAAGGTGTGGGGCCGTGGCCGGCGGGTGGAGGAGGGTCCCCTCTTCCACAACCAGACCTTGGTGACCGTGGACGGCCAGGGCGCCTCGGTGTTCATCCAGACGGACAAGCCGGTGTATCGGCCCCAGCACCAAGGTGGGCGGCCGGTGTGGGCCAGGGGAGGGCCGGCCATGGCCTGGAGCTGCCACACGCCTCTCTCCTTTCTTCCAGCGCTCATCGGTGTCTTCGCAGTCACCCCGGGCCTGAGGCTTGTCAGCGAGAAGGTGAGATCGGCTTCTAAAACTCTGCCTGGAGCACACCCACTTGAGACCAGCTGGCCAGGGCCACTGTCAGCCACCGATCTTTCTCTTCAGCTCCTTCCAATCTCTACTTCCGTCTCGATTTCTTCCTGGGGCTCCATGTCCTCTGGGGGACCCAGGGGGAGGTCTGTGTGACAAAGGGCTGCAGAGCACTGGTGGGCGCACTGCTCTGTGATGAGGAGGCACCAGTGGCCCTGCAGTGCCCAGGGCCCCTCTGTGCAGGCTCCCGGCTGTGGACCATCGTTTGAAATCCTAATAACCTGCATTTATTTAGCATTTATTAGAAAGAAAATATAACTGCCACATCAAACCCATCAATTGTCCTTCCAAATAAACATTTTTACATAAAAAGAGCATTGGTTTTCTTTTAATGTTTTATTTGGAAATAACTTCAAACATACAGAAAAGTCAGAAGAACAGCACAGAGAGATCTCGTGCACCCTTCACGTGGCCCAGTCGGCAAACTTCCTGTAAAGGGCCAGGGAGTAAATCTGTGTGCATCCTCAGGCCATGTGGGTTCTGTCGCAACTACTCAGATCTGCTGTTGTCCCACAGACTCAGCCGTAGACAATGCTTGAATGCATGGGTGTGGCTGGTGCCAATAAAGCTTTATTTACACAAACAGGCAGAGGGCCAGATTTGGCCCAAAGGCCGTAGTTGGCCAAGCCCTGAGTGCAGCAGTGGTTCTCAAACTTTGGTGTACAGCTGAATTACCTGGTGGGCTTGTTCACACACAGATTACTGGGCCCTCCCCAGAGTTTTTGCTTCAGGAGTTTCTGGGGAGAGGCCCAAAGATCTGTGTTTATAACAAGTTCCCAGTTGCTGCTGCTACTGCTGCTCTGGGGAACACACTTTGAGAACCATAGATCTGGATTCATCAATTACAAACATTTTGCTACATTTATGTGCTTTCTCTTTGTCTGTGTGTACATATATGTAGATATGTACATATATGTAGATATGTATATATAATATACACTTATAAAATTATTTTAGTGATGTCATTTTAAAATAATTTGCAGATCTCACACCTCTTTACCCAGAACACCTCCGCCTGTATCCTTTAAGAAGAACGTTCTCTTATACAACCAAAATACAATCATCACATTTAGGAACTCTGACATTGATACAACAATATTATCTGATATAAACCCATGTTGTTCCGATAATGTCCTCCGGAGCATGTTTCTTTGCTGGTCCAGCGTCTCATCCCGGACCGCGTGTTGCACTTAATTGGCGTGTCTCTTGGCGTCCTGTAATCTGAATCAGTTCCTTGGCCTTTCTGCTTCTTTCACGGCATTGCCCTTTTTGGAGAGTCCAGGCGGTTGTTTCCAGGAACGCCCCCCAGCAGGCTGGCCTGTTGGTTCCTCGTGACTGGGGTCAGGTTGTGTGTCCTGGTGCGGGGTCGGCAGGAGCCGTGCTGGTCCTCCCGGCGCGTCGTATGGGAGGCCCTGACATTATTTTGTCCCATTGCTGGTGATGTAACTGCAGCCAGTGGTTCCCGTAGCGTCGGCGTGGCTTCTCCCACACGAAGTCCCTGTTTCCCCTTTACAATCAACACATAATCTGTGGGGGACGCTTGAGGCTCTTTGGACGCTCTGTCACCCACTAGACGCTCGCCCGCTAGTTCTAGCATCCACAGGTGATTCCAAAGTTATGTGAATCAAAACTTGCTGCGATGATTACAACGTGGTGATGTTTCCAATTCTGCTGTTTCTTCTACATTTGCTTGTTGGCATTCTGCTGGAGAAGGAGCTTTCAGAAAGGCACTGATTGTAAAGAAAAGGATTTAAGTCAACTGTACATGTACGCAGCAAAGATGTGAATGTGGTCTGCGGGCACTTCGGTGGAGGGAACCCCGAGGGGACACGTGTACAGGGCTTACTACCTGCGGGCGGTTCTAGCGCTGGGGAACATCACTGAGCAGGGCAGACACGGACGCCCCCGCAGCAGGGCTCCTGTTCTAGAAAATAACCCTGCAGAGTTCCCCGGTGGGCGGCCAGCCTGGAAGCTCAGTTCTGGGGGTACATGCAGCTTTTTCTTAACTCTCATCATCCCAACTTTCTGTGCTGCTCTTTCATTGGATATTTTTAAGTTGCCCATGTTTTGGTGCAGCCTTGTAGACTCACCTTGGTGCCTGAGTTTCTTCTGCCAGAGCAAAGCTTCGTACTTAACCACCGCTCCTGGCAGACATTTGCTTGTTTCCAAGTTTCAGCTGTTGTCAGAAGTGCGTCCGGGGTTGTCTTTATGTTTGAACCTTCTTTTCCACTGGGTTGTCCTTCCTCAGGCCCAGGAGTGGGATTCTGGGGTCCACAGCCGGGGTGGTGTTGAAGGCCCTGGGGGTGTGTTTTGCTTTCTGGGTGGACAGTGCTGAGTCCCTGTGCCCAGATGTCGGGGGGCTGTGCGCCCTCAGCCTTCCCCGAGGAGGGAGATGGCTCCGTCATTGACACTGGCTCCTGCCTCCTGTGCCATTGTTGCCCGCAAGGGCTTGATGCACCTGACAGAAGGACAAAGCCTGGGATTTGTGCGGTGGCCCATTTTCCTCTCGAGGTTGGCTGAGGGCCTGTGCTGGGTGAGGCCCAAGAAGGAGAAGATCATAAGAAATTGAGTCCAAAGGGCAAGGCTTCCAAGTGCTTCCGGGCTCAACGTGGACACCCCTGGATGCACAGGCAGCCCTGAGCAGAGGGGGACGGATCCACGTGCACAGGGTCAGCCACAGGTGGGGACCAAGGCGGGCCACGCTGTGGGGTTCAGGAGGCACAGTCGTAGACCTCCACCCAGAGCTCTGTGCTCCGAGTCAGCAGTGACTATCCAGTTGGGCATTGATGGCCCCTGCTAGATGCCAGGCTTCAGGTTTGTGCTGGGGGGTCAGGGGTGAAAACACCCGTTCCCGGCCTTCGAGAAACCTGGCATGGGCTGCCTGAGAAAAGACTCTAATGGCAGCCTGGGAGGACTGCCTGGAGGAGCCGTCCCTGGTTGGGGTGGAAGGGAGTCTGGAAGGGGGAGCAGGGCCATGACTGGGAGCAGGGAGCACAGAGGCCCTGAGACAGGGCTGGGCCACCCTCGTTGCCAATGGTAACTGTATGAATTTGCTGGGTGACTTAACAGAAATTTATTCTCTCCCAGTTCGGGAGGCCAGAGGTCCGAGGCCAGAGGTCCAAGGTCAGGGTGTGGGCAGGGCTGGTTCCGTCCGAGGGCCATGACGGAAGCCTCCATTCAGGCCTCTCTCCTTGGCTCATAGCTGGCCGTCTTCTCCCTTTGTCTTCACGTCGTCTTCCCTCTGTGCGTCTCTGTGACTGAACTGCCCCTTCTTACAAGGACCCCAGTCCCCTTGGATTAGGATCTGCCCTAATGATCTCACTGTAACTGGATTACCTCTGTGAAGACCCATCTCGAAATACAGTCGCATTCTGAGGCCTGGGGCGTAGGACGGGACAGACGAATCTTGGGATGAGGAGACACAGTTCAACCCATCAGAGCACCGGTGCCTGTCCCGGAGGAACAGGCCATGCACCGACAAAGACCCAGGGCGCGGAGGGCGGGCTGGGCTCGCGGGGGTTTGCTCACTGCTCTGTCTGTCTTCCTTGCAGCTGGAAGCCTACATCCTGGTGAGTGGCCTGCCCTCCTCGGCTCTGACTTGGGAACACTAGCCTGCCCTCTGCAAGACCCGGTCTCTGTTCACTCACCGGCCTTCCCTGCCCTCTGGGTGGTCTGCCCCTGCCCCAGCATCTCACAAGACTGGGACCCGGTCCCTCCCGGTTCCCGGGTCCACCCTGGGCCAGGCCAAGCATGCGTCTGTCTGTCTCTGTAGATTTGCACACAGGTCCCTAATGCTGAGGCCCCTTCCTCCCGTGTCCTCAGACACATCCCTTTGATGCCCTGAGCTTCTGTTTGCCCCCGTGTGAATGGCTAATCTTGGGGATTAGCCCTCCATGCTCACCCTGCCCTAGAGCGAGGGTTCGGAAGGTCGGCGCCTGCCTGGCACACACTCACTGCCCCGGTTTACCGTGCGCATCCGTCCCCTGCAGGACTCCCAGGGCTCGCGGGTGATGGAGTGGAGACACTTGCAGCCCTTCAGCTGTGGTGAGTCTCCTCCTGTCCTCTCCCCTCTCCCTTCTGCGGTTGGGGGCTGCACCTTCGCGTGGCAGATGCGATAGACCTTCCAGGAAAGTAGAATGTGCTCTGTCTGGGGACCCGCCGCCCCTGCTCTGCAGCGTTGGACCCTCTGCCCACGTTTCTCTGTGCCTAGGATCCAGCTGGGCACCTGCCTGCAACTTGAGACCTTTCTAGAATATCAGGGTCTTGTCTGTCGGGTCTCCCCTTCCTCCCACTGCAGGTCTTCCACCTCATCATCCCCTTGGGTGCTCTGGACCCCCTGTGCCTCTGTGAGCTGGATGCAGAGTTTGAGGTCTCCAGCAGGCCCGTGGACCGTGGCCTTTGTGCAGTGTCACACCTCTGGGTCCCCTGCCTGGCCTTGACCCCTCCCCGTGTCTACTCCCCTCCTCCTGATTCTGAGATGCCTGGGGACGGCTGGCAACTAGGGACAGGGCTTGTCCAGCTCTCCTACCTTAAGTGCTGAGCTGGGGGCTGCACGCGGGGCTGTTGGGGAGTAGGGTGATGGTGGAGCCAGGGGTGGGGCTCACGGCGATCTCTTGGTGACCCGCCTTCCTCTGCCTCCTCGCCTGGCCCTCAGCCTCCTTTCTTCCGCTTCCTCCTCCCTTCCTGCCCGCCTCCCTCCCTCCCCCTCACTAGCATTCTCTCTTCCTACCAGCAGATATTTGATGGGCACCAGAGTAGATGCTGACATGGGGTGAGCTTTAAGCCCATGGGGGAAACAGACATTAACTAAACCACAAGGATAACATCAGCCATGATGAGTGCTAGGAAGGAGAAGTAGAAACTCAGAGAGGGCAAAACAGGGTTTTCACCCAGCCTGGGGCAGCAGAGGCAATCCTGGAAGGCTGCCTGGAGGAAGAGCCTTTCTAGCAATGAAGTGGAGATGGCACAGAAGTTAGCCAGGCAAAGCGAGGTGTTCCAGGCAGGGGCCCAGCATGTGGGCAGCCCTAGGGATGTCAAGGAGACTGCGGGCAGGAGGGAGGCTCCAGGTGTGGGGAGTGAGAGGAGCAGCAAGACCCCTAGGGCCCTGTAGTCCACAGGGAAGTGTAGGGACTTGATCCCAACAGCACAGAGGAGGCAAAGGCCAGCCTCCTGTTTGAAAAAACCACTTGGGATATGTATAGACCGGGAGTTCTCAACGGGGCAATTTCGTCCCCCTCCCAGGGGACCCTGGTGATACTGGCTGCAGGCTTATGAAGCCCCGTGGAAACTGTATGCTGGCCACATACGCCCCAAAAGTCCTCTAACTGTCAAAGGCTCAGCTTCTCAGACTATCTGAGGCAACACGCGTTTTAGCCCTCACATCTTCCCATTCCGGCGCGGCAGGTGGAAGCAGTGGGCCCGCTGTAGGCTCCGGGATCTATTGGGAGCCCGGGGCGCTGCCCTCACGATAGAACCACTCAGGAGCAGAGATCCCCCAGCTCTGCCCGAGGCAGTGCCTCGCTGAGCTGCTTCCTTGGAGGCCAGTGTGAAATCCTGCCCTGACGCTCCCTCCTCCCGCAGAGAGCAGCTCCCGCCGGGCTCCAGGCGCCGACCTAAACCACAGACTGCGCCCTGTGCAGAGGCTGGTGGTGTTTCTGGGGGGTGTTGGTGGGGGGCCCTGCTCTGCTCTGAAGCGGGCAGAGCCCATGTGCACTCAGGGAAGCCGTTACCACCCGGGGGACTCTGCCCGCAGGGGACATTGGCAATGTCTGAGCACATTTTGGGTTGTCACAACCTGGGGGGGAGGATGTTACTGGTATCTAGTGGGTGGAGGCCAGGGATACTGCTCAACACCCCACGATTCACAGAGCAGCCCCCCAGCCCTGAATGTCGGCCGTGTGAGGTTGGGAGTGCCTTGAGTGAGGAGCAGAGTGGATGAGTGGGCAGCCTGTCTCCCTGCCTGGTCCAGCTCGTTGTCTGACCTCGCCTTGGCCGCAGGGCTCCCCCAGGAACCCGAGGTGCAGCCTCTCCCTATGTTCTCTCTTTAGCCTGGCGGGCTGCTCGTTCTGCATGGACCCACCAGCATCCGCATCGGCTCCAGCTTTCCTGAGGGGCTGCCTGGGGCAGGGGGAGGTGTAGGGTCCCCGGGGCGCCTCTGCACGTGCACTTGCCCCAGGGTGAGGGCCCATCTCTCTTCACACAGGCATCATCAACGTGACCTTCCCCTTGTTGGACCAGCCGGTGCTGGGAGAGTGGTTCATTTTTGTTGAAATGCGAGGCCCCGTGTACAATACAGCCTTTGAAGTTCAGAAGTATGGTAAGTCAGAGAATCTTAGGATCCTAGGAGTTGAGATCTGGGAGAAACTGCAGACTCAGTGATGACACAGATGATGAGGTGGAGGACAGGGGTGCCATTCACTGAGGGCTCAGTACAGCCAGGCAGGGTGTGGAGGGCTTGTCATTTCCTTTTTTAAAAAAATTGTCATAAAATATACATAATGAAATTTACCGTCTCAGCCATTAAGCGCACAGTTCAGGGGCTTTAAGTACATTGGGATTATTGTGCAACCCTCCCCACCATCCATCCCCAGATCTTGTTCATCTTCCCAAACTGAAACTCTGTCCCATTAAACACTAACTCCCCCTCCCCTCCCCCAGCCCCTGGCGCCCACTGTTCTACTTTCTGTCTCTGTGAATCTGACTCCTCTAGGGCCCTCGTATAAGTGGAATCACACAGTATGTGTCCTTTGGTGACTGACTTCTTTCACTGAGCGTAATGTGCTCAAGGTTCATCCATGTTGTAGCAGGTGTCAGGATTTCCTTCCTTTTTTTTTTTTTGGTGATGAAAAGCAGCCCTGAGCTAACATCCACACCAATCCTCCTTTTTTTTTTGTTTTTTTTTTGCCGAGGAAGACTGGCCCTGAGCTAACATCCATGCCCATCTTCCTCCACTTTACGTGGGACACTGCCATAGCATGGCCTGACAAGCGGTGCGTCGGTGCGTGCCCAGGATCTGGACCCGGGCCGCCAGCAGCAGAGCACGCGCACCTAACCGCTAAGCCACGGGGCCGGCCCCAAGATTTCCCTTCCTTTTTAAGGCTATCATTTCCTTCTGTTCCTTCACCCTTGTCCTGATCCTATGAGGCATTTCCATTTTACAGATGGGGAAACTGAGGCTGAGAGAGCCCTGAGGGAAATTGCTCAAGTAACAAGAGCTGGGGAGTGAACCTGGGCCAGAGCCACTTCCCGTGTGCTAAAGGTCTCCCTCATGGGGTGGTCAAGGGCCTCTCCTCTCGGGGGGAAGGCCCTGGAAGGAAGAGCTGTAGAGGTCAGGGCTGTGGGTTTCGAGCAGCAGAAGCTCAGGCAAACTCAGGAAGCCCAAGAAAAGGGATTTACGGCTCGTGTAAGAAGGCTCTCGGGACCAGGTTCTTCAGCATCCCTCCCTCCTCCTCAGGCTGCGAGTTGTGCAGGGTGACAAATGGCTGAATGCTCCCAGGACAGCAAAGAGCCACCAGCTTCAGCCACCAGCACCCTTGGGACGCCCCAGTGGGTCCAGGAGCCTGGCCACTTGTGCCCCCTGGGGCGGGCTGGAATTGGCTGCATTCAAAGCATGTGGCCTAAAACTGATGAGATGGGGCACCTCGAGAAAAATGGGGTCCTGGCCTCCAAAGATGGGAAATAGATGCCGACAGTCAAAATCCCCAGAGAGTTGCCAAGGCTGGTGTGGATTTGGATGGTGCCTGGGCTGTGGCTCTGCTGTCGTAGCTCTAGCACCTTCTGCTCTTCTGAGGCCCCCCAGTGGTGGAGGCCCCCTGCCCCCTCCTCTTTGCTCTCTCCCTTTAGTGTCGCCACGTTTGAACTCCTCATTCGCCTGCCCCGCTACATCTGCGACCTGGACGCCTGCGAGACCGGCACAGTGCAGGCCAGGTGAGGCAGAGGGGCGCCTCCCCACTTCCCCCGAGGCCATGCCCCTCCTCCGCGGACCCCCATTTCCTGGCAGGTGTGCGGCCCGCCCCGCCGCCGCAGCGAGTGAGTGGGCTCACCCGAGAGGGTTCCAGAGAAGGTTCCTGTCACGATAAGACTCTTGACCAGGCCTGGAGTGAGGGTCGACCAGAGGACGGCAGAGGCACCGTCTTCCTGCCCCCGGCCACCGCAGTCCTCCGAGGCCCCGGACCACCCCCGCTCTGCTCCCTGCTGGAGGTTGTGGCTGAAGCGACTCTTCCCGCCTGCGTCTCCTCCAGCCATGTGTGTTTTAAAATCCAAGGATTTGTTGGATGCACACACGTTTTGGGGTCTAGAAAATCCTACTGAAATGCCCGGCGTTGTTTCTTTATTCACAGCAGCCTCCCGTTTTGCTCCTGTGAGCAGGCGGGACATCTGTACATTTAAGTTTCACCAACATCCCTGAGACAATAGTTTTATTCCCATTCTCTGGTTGAGGCTCGGAGAATTCAGATTGCTGGTTGGAAGTTGAACTCATTAGGGCACTTAGGCCCAGGCCTGTCTGGTGCCCACGGCTGCTCCATCCTCTGTGTTGCTCTGCTCCAATGTGTGGCCAACCCCAGTGGTTGTTTCACACACCCTGCTGCCCTTGGGTCCAGAGTTCCTTTCGGACCCTCGGTCTCTTTTTCTGTCAAACATGAGGCTTGGTACAGAGGCTCACAGTGCCCTGACATTATCTGTTCTGACTCAGGGCCACAGGGAGGGCTGCAAGGGTGGAATGTAGGATGGGGAAGTGTCCCTATATCAGCCACTGTACTAATGACCACACTGCCGGGGTCCTGGCCTTCCTGAGACTGACCCTTCCCCCGCTGCCCCATGGGGGAGGTCTCTTGCTTGTGAAATTAACTACCTTTAGTTCTTTTGTTCCAGATATACCTTTGGGAAACCCGTCTCGGGGACCTTAACGATCAATATGACTGTAAATGGTGTGGGGTACTACAGCCAAGAGGTGGGGCACCCTGTCCTCAGAACCAGGAAGGTAAGGACAAGGTCCCTGTGCTGCTCACCCAGGGGGTCCCTTCCTGCGGGGCCTGACCTGGGCTTCAGCTCCGTGATCATCCGTTTAATTTTACTTTTTAAACAGTTTATATGATGGGGAGTTTCCCATTGATAACATTCCTGCAGGCTGAACGTAGAGACCTTAGAAATTTTTTTTTAATTGTTGTCTTAATAGTTTATAACTGTGAAATTTTGGGTTGTACATTTTTGTTTGTCCATCACCATATATATGACTCCCTTCACCCCTTGTGCCCACCCCCCACCCCACCCCCACCCCCCTTGCCCCTGGTAACCACAATACAGTTTTCTCTGTCCATGTGTTGGTTTATACTCCACATATGAGTGAGATCATACAGTGTTTGTCTTTCTCCTTCTGGCTTATTTCACTTAATATAATACGCTCCAGGTCCATCCACGTTGTTGCAAATGGGACAATTTTGTCTTTTTTTATGGCTGAGTAGTATTCCATTGTATATATACACCACATTTTCTTAATCCACTCGTCAGTTGAGGGACACTTGGGTTGCTTCCACTTCTTGGCTATAGTGAATAATGCTGCAATGAACATAGAGGTGCATAAGCCTCTTTGGATTGTTGATTTCAGGTTTGTTGGATAGATTCCCAGTAGTGGGATAGCTGGATCATATGGTATTTCTATTTTTAATTCTTTGAGGAATCTCCATACTGTTTTCCATAGAGGCTGCACCAGTGTGCATTCCCACCAGCTGTGTATGAGGGTTCCTGTTTCTCCACATCCTCTCCAACACTTGTTGTTTTTTGTCTTGGTGATTGTAGCCATTCTAACGGGCGTGAGGTGATATCTTAGAGTAGTTTTGATTTGCATTTCCCCGATGATTAGTGATGTTGAACATCTTTTCATGTGCCTGTTGGCCATCTGTATATCTTCTTTGGAGAAGTGTCTGTTCATTTCCTCTGCCCATTTTTTGACTGGGTTGTTTGTTTTTTTGTTGTTCAGTTGTGTGAGTTCTTTATATATTACAGAGCTTAACCCCTTGTCAGATGTATGTTTTGCAAATATTCTCTCCCATCTGGTGGGTTGTCTATTCATTTTGATCCTGGTTTCATTTGTCTTGTAGAAGCTCTTTAATCTGATAAAGTCCCACTTGCTTATTTTTTCTTTAGTTTCCCTAGTCTGGGTAGGCATGTCATCCAAAACTCCCTTATGACCAATGTCAAATAGTGTGTTGCCTATATTTTCTTCTATGAGTTTTATGGTTTCAGGTCTCACCTTCAGGTCTTTGATCCATTTTGAGTTAATTTGTATGAATGGCGATAGCAGATGGTCCACTTTCTTTTTTTTATTTGTTTGTTTGTTTTGTTTTCTTTTGTTTTGTTTTTGTGAGGAAGATCAGCCCTGAGCTAACATCCATGCTAATCCTCCTCTTTTTGCTGAGGAAGACCAGCTCTGAGCTAACATCTATTGCCAATCCTCCTCCTTTTTTCCCCCCAAAGCCCCAGTAGATAGTTGTATGTCATAGTTGCACATCCTTCTAGTTGCTGTATGTGGGACGCGGCCTCAGCATGGCCGGAGAAGTGGTGCATCGGTGCGCGCCTGGGATCCGAACCCGGGCCGCCAGTAGCGGAGCA
This sequence comes from Diceros bicornis minor, assembly GCF_020826845.1. Lineage (NCBI taxonomy): Eukaryota > Metazoa > Chordata > Mammalia > Perissodactyla > Rhinocerotidae > Diceros > Diceros bicornis. Next base: position 5,042,250 of record NC_080759.1, on the reverse strand, counting down.
CACGCACTTAACCGCTAAGCCACGGGGATGGCCCCTGATTTCTCCTTTAATTTCGTCAATGATCCATTGGTTGTTCAGTAGCATGTTGTTTAATCTCCACATCTTTGTCACTTTCCAAGTTTTTTCTTGTAGTTGATATCCAGTTTCATAGCATTATGGTCTGAAAAGATGCTTGTTATGATTTCAATCTTCTTAAATTTATTGAGGCTTGCCTTGTTTCCCATCATATGGTCTCTCCTAGAGAATGTTCCATGCATGCTTGAGAAGAATGTGTAGTCAGCTGTTTTTGATGGAGTGCTCTGTATATGTCTACTAGGTCCATCTCGTCCAGTTTTTCATTTAAGTCCACTGTTTCTTTGTTGACTTTTTGTCTGGATGATCTATCCATTGATGTAAGTGGGGTATTAAGATCCTCTACTATTATTGTGTTGTTGTTAGTGTCTCCTTTTAGGTTTGTTAATAGTTGCTTTATGTACCTTGGTGCTCCTATGTTGGGTGCATATATATTTATAATTGATATGTCTTCTTGATGGAGTGTCCCTTTTATCATTATATATTGCCCCTCTTTGTCTCTCTTAATCTGTTTTATCTTGAAGTCTACTTTGTCTGATATGAGTATGGCAACACCTGCTTTCTTTTGTTTGCCATTAGCTGGGAGTATTGTCTTCCATCCTTGCACTCTGAGCCTGTGCTTGTCTTTAGTGCTGAGATGTGTTTCCTGGAGGCAGCATATTGTTGGGTCTTGCTTTTTAATCCATTCTGTCACTCTGTGTCTTTTGATTGGAGGGTTCAATCCATTTACAAATAGAGTAATTATTGATATATGAGGGCTTAATGTTGCTGTTTTATCGCTTATTTTCTGGTTCTTTTGTATTTCCTTTGTTTCTTGTCTCGTGTGTTTCGGACTGCCAATTCTCAGTTTGTTTTCTCTTTATTTTTATGACTCTTTTAGTTTTCTCTTTATTTATCATATGTGATTTTTGTTCTGATTATTTGTTTAGTGGTTACCTTGAGGTTTGTATAAAAAATCTTGTGTATGGGGGCAGGCCCGGTGGCGCAAGCGGTTAAGTGCGTGTGCTCCGCTGCGGCGGCCCGGGGTTCGCTGGTTCGGATCCCGGGCGCGCACCGACGCACTGCTTGGTAAGCCATGCTGTGGCGGCGTCCCATATAAAGTGGAGGAAGATGGGCACCGATGTTAGCCCAGGGCCGTCTTCCTCAGCAAAAAAAAAAAAGGAGGAGGATTGGCGGATGTTAGCTCAGGGCTGATCTCCTCACAAAAAAAAAAAAAAAAAAAAAAAAAAATCTTGTGTATGAGCTAGTCCTTTTCTGATGACCTCTTATTTCCTTATACTAAGTCAATTCAATCTCTTTCCTCTTCCCCTTCTAAGTTATTCTTGTCACAACTTATTCTGTCTTGTGTTGTGGGTGTGTGTTTAAAGTGATGAGGTTATATTTATTTTTGGTGTTTTGCTTCCTTTGATCTTTGATTTTGGTATTTAAGTGGTTGCTAACCTATTCAGGTAAAGATCTACTATTTTTCTGATTTTGTCTACCTAGTTTTCTCCTTGCTCCAAGCATTGTATTCCCTTTCTCTTCTTTTTTTCAGGCCTGAGGGCCGCCTTGAGCATTTGTTGTAGTGGGGGGGTCTCATGGCCGTGAACTCCCTTAGCTTTTGTTTATCTGGGAAACTTATTATTTCCCCATCATATTTGAAGGATATTTTCACTGGATAGAGTATTCTTGGCTGAAAGTTTTTGTCTTTCAGTATTTTGAATGTATCATTCCAGTCTCTCCTAGCCTGTAAAGTTTCTGTTGAGAAATCCACTGAGAGCCTGATGAGAGTTCTTTTGTATGTTATTTTTTGGTTTTTGTCTAGCTGCCCTTAATATTGTTTCTTTGTCATTGACTTTTGCCAGCTTTACTACTATATGCCGTGGAGTGGGCCTTTGCCTGTTGACATATTTAGGGGACGTGTTGGCTTCACTTACTGGTATTTCCTGCTCCTTTGCCAGATTTGGGAAATTCTCAGCTATTATTTCCTTGAATAGGCTCTCTGTTCCTCTTTCCCTCTCTTCTCCCTCAGGAATACCTATAATTCTTATGTTACATTTTCTAATAGAGTCAGATATTTCTCGGAGACTTTCTTCATTTCTTATTAGTCTTAGTTGTCTCTCCTCTTCCATCTGGAGTATATCTGTATTCCTATCCTCTAAAGTGCTAATTCTTTCCTCCATATTGTCAGCTCTGTTCTTTAAAGATTCCAGATTCTCCTTTATCTACTCCATTGTGTTCTTCATCTCCATCAGCACTGATTGGTTTTTCTTTATGATTTCAATCTCTTTTGTGAAGAAACTCCTTATCCCTTTGAATTGTTTATCTGTGTTTTTTTTTGTATTTTGTTGAGCTTTTTTATGATAGCTATTTTGAATTCTCTCTCATTTAGGTTATGGATTTCTGTGCCCTCAGGATTGATTTCTGGGTGCTTGTCATTTTCCTTCTGGTCTGGCAATTTAATGTACTTTTGCATCATGGTTGCTGTATTCGCTTTGTTTTTTCCTCATCCTGGAAATATCTGGTTGTGGTTTCCACCTGCCGCCACTGTGTGGGGGTCAAGGGCTGTGTAATCTGAGCCCCCTGCGCTCCGTGGTGGCTGCTTGTGCTCTGTGGTGGCTGCCTGCGCTCTGCCCCGGCTGCTGTGACTGGTCGGCTGAGCTGCAGTGTCGGGCATGTGGGGGGGAGGGGCTCTCTCTTTTGCCTGCCGGGTCCCTGGTTGGGGGGCTTCTAGCTCGCCCCTCGTTATCCGCTCTCCTGGGGTGCTCAAATGTTGATGGCACCCCTGCAGCAGTTCTGAGTCCTCTGTGTGGGAGTTTCCCACTGGCTGAGAGAGCCTGAAGAGCTAGGGTTTCCCCACAAAGGGCCGCCTCTCCCCCTCTCTGGGAGCTGCGGGGACCAAATTGCCGATCTGATGGGGAGGGAGAGGATTTCTCCTTACCTCTCCCCACTTCCTCTGGGGACCCCAGCACGTCCACTCTTAGATGTGTGGCAGTGTGGCTCTTTCCAATGTCCCTTTGTGCTGTGTGAGAGTCCCTTGTTGGTCTATGAATGTCCCTTTTGTTGTATCTTATCGGGGGAAGAGTTTACGGGAAAGCTCACTCTGCTGTGATGCTGACGTCACTTAGAAAATTTTTTAAAAGGAAGAAAATAAAGATGTCGTGTCCTCCAACGGGCAAACACAACCACTATTGATATTGTGGTGTGTTTCCTCCCAAGATATTTTATGTAAAGTTTTTTTAAAAAATAATTTTATTGAGATATAGTTTACATACCACACAATTTAAATACCCATATAGAGTGTAGAATTCAGTAGTTTTTAGTATATTGACAGAGTTGTGCAACCATCACCGCTACTCAGTTTTAGAATATTTCCACCATCCCCCAAATCTATCCTGTCGTTTTGCAGTTAATCCTTGTTTCCATCCCCAGTGCCTGGCAGCCACTTACGTACTTTCTGTCTCTATGGATTTGCCTATTCTGGACATTTCATCTAAATGGATCACACACCATGTGGCCTTTTGTGTCTGGCTTCTTTCACTCAGCATAAAATTTTCAAGATTCATCCACTTTTTAGCGTGTGTCATAGCTTCATTCCTTTTTATGGCTAGTACTATTCCATTGTATGGCTATGCCACATTTTGTTTATATATAAATCCAGTGATGGACATTTGGGTTGTTTCCACTGTTTGGCGATTAGAAGCAGTGCTGCTCTGAACATACGTGTACAAGTTTTGGTGTGGATGCATGTTTTCATTTCTCATGAGTGTGGAATTCCTGGGTCATATGGTGTGGAATTAAATGAAGACCATCCAAATAAGGAGGAGCAAAGCCTGTCTATTCAGAGATGGCTATGGCAAGGGAGTCAGCCACCATCACTTGCATTTGGCAGAGACTCAAAGGCAGGCGGAGAAGTGGGAAAGCTTTACAGTGAAGAAAAAGTGTCAACATAAAAAGCAAATTTTCCTGTTATTCTATCTCAAAATGAGTTTATTTGGGAACAGCCAGAAGAATTGCAAGTTGGGATGTGCATGCTATGGCAAACCACAGGCAAATCCAGAAAGAAAGGAGGGAGCTGCATTTATAGAGAAAAAGAGGGAGTAGGGAGGGGCTGTTCTGAAGGAAAGTCCATTGGGGGAAAGGAGCAGTTCTGGGTGGCAATGGCTTCTCATTGGCTGAGCTGCGGCATTTCTCATTGGCTGAGCTGTGGTGTTTCTCATTGGCTGAGCTGTGGTGTTTCTCATTGGCTGAGCTGTAGTGTTTCTCATTGGCTGGGGTGCAGTGTTTCTCATTGGCTGAGCTGTGGCATTTCTCATGGGCTGGGCTGCAACATTTCTCATTGGCTGAGCTGTGGTGTTTCTCATTGGCTGAGCTGTGGCATTTCTCATGGGCTGGGCTGCAGCATTTCTCATTGGCTGAGCTGTGGTGTTTCTCATTGGCTGGGCTGTAGTGTTTCTCATTGGCTGGGCTGTGGCATTGCTCGTTGGCTGAGCAACAGCATTTCTCGTTGGCTGAGCTGTGGCATTTCTCATTGGCTGGGCTGCGGCATTTCTTGTTGGCTAAGCTGCGACATTTCTCATTGGCTGGGCTGTGGCATTTCTCATTGGCTGAGCTGTGATGTTTCCCATTGGCTGGGCTGTCACCAGGTGGGGAGAGAAATCATCCTTCAGTAGTGAAGTAGTTTTACTTTGTGCTCAAGATGCAAGTGTCCTCTCTTCCTGTTTGGTGTAATTGATGGTGTGTGATGGGAGTGAGAGTCCCCCCAACAGGCCCTCCGGAGCCAGTTTAGTTGAGGTTTCTTCTATTAATTTCCACAAAGGGAAGGCAGCTTCAGGTGTGCCCTGACTGGAGGTTGTTGACTTGGGGAAGCTGGAGGCGTCTAACTAGAAGCAGGGCATCCTACGTGATTGGTTAGGGGAGCATACTTGGTTTTCTCCAGTTGGTCCTAAGTTGGAAGTGGGGGGAAAGATCAGGGAAATTTTCAGTTATTAATCAAGTCCTGCCCATCTGGGGCCATTGTTCTGCATGGTTGTTAGAGATAGGGGTCTCACTTCCTAGAAGTCTGAGTTGTAGGTAATGGGTTGGCTTCCTGGGCTGGTGACTGTAGGTCGTGGGTCAGAGTCCTTTTTTGCTGTAGGGTCTGGCATTGGTCCGTTTGTACACTCGGTCTCTCAGTGTAACTCCGTGTTTAGCTGTTTGAGAAACTCCCGCACTGTTTTCCAAAGCAGCTGCATGACTTCACTTTTCTGTGTATGTGAAGTTTTATAACCTGGATTTGGGTTTCTTCTGCAAGTTAACGTTACATTTTGAGTGTGCTGCAGTGTCATGTGCACACCCCTCCTGGAAAGTCTGTGCCTCTGTGGGGGCCTCCAACACTGAACCCTGTCAGTGCCTGCCCGGCCCCACCTCCACTCAAAGCTACTTCTCACCCCTTCCCTTCTCCCTGGGGGCGGGGCTGCCCATTGGTGGTGGCCCTTGTCTTAATTCTCTCGTTTACTGAGTGATTCACTCCACAGCTGTTTCTGGATGTGGGTGGGTCCTGAGATAGGGGTCGAATGTGGGGAGATCTGTGCCCCGGGATGGGGAGGGGAGTGAGTGCTCCGGAGTGGGACCAACCGGGTTTAAATCCCCAGTCTGCTGTCTGGCCCAAAGGGGATTGTCGTACCTTCTGCCCAAGGAAGTCAACGCCCCTCCTCCCCGGGACATAGTGCATATCCAGCAAGGGATCTGTTCCCCCGTGGTGACCCTGACCTAGGTTGGGTGTGTCATTGAGTGTCCGCCTAGCCCTCTAAGAGGCCAGAGAGTCCTCAACTATGGGTGTGTGTCTGAAAGTCATCCCTTGAAGCCGCTCCAACTCCAAGTGAAAACAGCCCACGTGTTTGCTGCCTCCAGATCCACAGCTCCCAGGACTTCGACATCTGCGTGAAGGACATGATCCTGGCCGATGTCCCCAAGCACTTCCAGGGCACTGTCAGCATCTGGGCCACAGTGACCAGCATGGACGGGAGCCAGCAGGCGGGCTTCGACAACTCCACCCCCGTCCAGAGGCAGCTGGTGGGTGTCCGGTACTCTAAGGACACCAGGAAGCAGTTTAAGCTGGGTCTGTCCTATGTGGGGAAGGTGAGTGTGGGGGAGGCGCCGAGCAGGGCCCATCCAAGGTTGCAGGCTCTGCACTGCCTCCCATCCCAGCTCCCATCCGAAGACCACTGTGAAACCACTGCAGTGGGTGCCACGGGCCCTGCAATGGTGACTTGGCTGAAAACAGTGTCCTTTGGTTGCATTGGCATAGACTTTGCTCTCTTGGGACCAAGCGGCTGCTTTGCTGAGCATGGTGAGAGCTGGTGCTCCAGGGTGAGGGGGACTGGACATTTTGCTCCACCTAAAAGTGTGGTCTACTTTATGCCACACAGATAGACGTTCCGGTACCTACAGCAATAGACCAAGGCACTGTGCATCCATTTATAAGATCAGTTCCTGTGAGGCATGCCTTTCTTACTCGAGTTGACGTTATCTCTGGATGACCTAACATCTGAGTCCCCAAAAGGCAGATCCTTGTCCCTGACACAGACTGATTCAGACCCCTGGGGAAAGCAGCATTTTGGATGAGCCTCGGCCTCCTTCCCACCCACCACGCCATCTTATACACAGTCAAGTCTGAGGTGACCAAAAATCTGAGATCCTTCTCCTAATTGCTGAACTGGGGCATCCCAATTGCAACTGAGGGAGCAAGGCCAGTGGAACCAGTGTCACACCAGGGGGAAGCCAGTCTCGCCTCCAGACCCCTGCTTCTGCCCAGCACCCACACCCTTGGCCCCTCTTGCCTCCCACGGGTCACCCACAGGATCCTGGTAGTCCGTGCTCACTCTGTCCACCTCTTGCTCCACTCTGGGACTTGCCTTCTCTCCTTCTTGCTAGGACCTGAGCCAACACTGCCCCACACGTAGAGACACAGCTGCTGTGCCCCTGGGTTGTAGAGTCTCAGTTTGACAGTCAGAACTTGTCTGAAGGAGGAGCATGGGGCTGTCGGTTCAGTGAAAGGGGAACGTTTCACACACAGCAGAGAAATTATCCACTGTCTGCATTAAAGAACAGAGCTGGTAATGAGGATCATGCCGGCTGAAGCCCCCATCACCCCTTCGACGAATACCTGCACAGTTGATGGACTGCTCCAGGGTCTGTCAGGGGCCACTGGCCATAGTTCTTCCACAACACCCGTCTCTTCTGAGCCTTCCTTCTGACCGCCTTTTCTCCCGTCTGAAGGAGCGGAGTCTGGGTCACGCGGGACTGGCCACAGCATCGCTCGCTCTGCTCCTGCACCGGGGCAGCAGCAGGCTCATGGCCAGCACATGGTGACTTGTTCGTGGAGACCAACGGAGTAGAAACGAGAGTCCAGAAATAAGTGCAACGGTGGATGGACGTGGAGTCTCTGTGTGACCCTAGCCAACTGCATTGCATGCCCTGCTTCTAGTCAGCTGCCTACAGCTTCCCCATGCCTCCCATCGGGGTGCACCTGAAGCTGCCTTCCCTTTTCTTCACTGTAAAGCTTTCCTACTTCTCTGCCTGCCTTTGAGTCTCTCCCAAATGCAAGTGGTGGTGGCTGACTCCGTTGCTACAGCTGGCTCTGAGCAAATAGCCTTTGCTCGTCCTTATTTGGGTGGTCTTCATTTAATTCCACACCATGCAACCCAGGAATTCCATATTACCACATGGCACCAGGCTGAGGACTGGCACACGGTGACTTGTACCTTGTGACTTCTTTGCCAAGTCCAAGGTCATGAAGATTTCTCCCTACATTTTTTCCTAAGAGTTTTATAGTTTTAGCTCTTACATTCAGGTCTGTGATCCGTTTTGAGTTAATTTTTGCATATGGTGTGAGGTAGGGGTCCAGCTTCACTCTTTTGAGTTAATTTTTGCATATGGTGTGAGGTAGGGGTCCAGCTTCACTCTTTTGAGTTAATTTTTTGCATATGGTGTAAGGTAGGGGTCCAGCTTCGCTCTTTTGCACGTGGAGATCCAGTTGTCCCAGCACCATCTGTTGAAGAGACTGTTCTGTCCCCAGTGAATGGTCTTGGCTGCATTGTGGAAAATCAGTCGGCCCTGGATGGGTGAGTTTCTATCGGGACTCTCAGTTCCATCCATTGATCCATGTGGCTCTCCCTGTGCCAGCACCACACTGCCTTGATGACTGTAGCTTTGTAGTGACTTCTGAAATTGGGGTGTGTGAGCTCTTCTTTGTTCGAAGTTCTTCTTCAGGATTGCTTTGGCTATTTGGGGCCCCTTGCAATTCCCTGTGAATTTTAGCATCAGCTTGTCAGTTTCTGCACAGAAGCCAGCTGGGCTTCTGGTGGGTGTTGGGTGGGGTCGTTAGATCAGTTTCAGGGGTGTTGCTGTCCTAACCACGTCGAATCTTTGGTGACTCCTTCCAGGTAGAGCTGTCCTACCTGGATGGCAGCCCGGCTGACGGGGTGACGGTCCAGATCAGAGCAGAGCTGACGCCGAAGGATAGCATCTACACCACGGAATCTGTGTCCCGGGGAGGGCTGGTGGGGTTTGAAATCCCTTCCATCCCCACGTCAGCCCAGCACATGTGGCTGGAGGTGGGTGAGTCACCTGGACCCTTGTCATCCAGCCAGCAGGCATGAACTCAGTGGGCCTGGGGCCATCCCTGCCCGGAGGGAGTTCACGGTCCAGTGGGGTGCCTGACAGGAACGGGTAACCCAACCATCCCAGGGTGAGGTGGAAGGCCGAGAAGAGGTGAGGGTGCCTGGCTGCCCCAAGGAAAATATCCGAAAGCTCAGAGCTGGTGTGTTAAGAATATGCAGATTATGACCTGAGGAATGAGAAGGCACAAAGCCACCCACAGGGGCTGGCGGGTAGCACCACTGGCATCCGAGCTCCTGCTTTGGGGAAGTGAAAACCCCGGGGCTGTTTGATTGAAGGTGCAGTTTCAATACACTCACACAAAGGAAGTAAAGTCACAAGGTGTTTACTCACAGGTCCCAAAATGGGGGTGCAGTGAGCCGGGGGAGGGACAATCCTCCATCCCAGGTCACGGGCGAACCGGAGAGAGAGCAGGGCAGCAAGTGCCTGGCACTTGAAAGGTGGTTGGGGCAGTGGTTACCGATTTTCCTGGCCTCACTCCTAGTGGTTGTTCTAAAGGAGCCCCGGGACAGCACGGCAGGGGCTTGTGGTGGGCCTCCAGAGCCCAGGCCCTCGTCCGTGTGTCCAGACTCGGGCTGAGCAGGGTTGTAAACTGCTTACATGTAAAATGATGTCAGATGCTTAGGCAGCGACTCAAAACGGCTGTTTGCTCATCATGGGGGTCTCCCCGGGTGCACTCCCGACTGTGGGGAAGGCCAGCCGGGCTGCGTCTGGGGGTTGCAAGAGTGAGTGCAGGAGCCTGGAGGCCACAGTGTAACCGGGCCCTGCAGGTGCTCGTATTGCGGAGGACGTGGCTGCCGCCCCTCCTGGGGCACTTGGGGTGTACCTGGAAGGCCGCGCCTGGGACAGAGTCATCTGGTTTTAAGACCCGGTGGTCACTCCGGAGCCCATGATAGGAGGTGGTTGGGAAGGCCACAGGTGGGCAGGCAGGAGGCGGTGGTGGAGGGGGCACCGAGCCTGCAGCTATTGAGGTAGAATTGGCAGGACTTGGTGTCAGATTGGCAGGGGAGGGAGGCCCAAGAGTGATACACAGGGTGTCCCAGCTCCTGGCTCTGTGACCGGGTGGTGGGCATGGCGGCCCCACAGACACTGGGGTGGCAGGGACAAGGGGGCAGCTGAGAATAAATGTGTAGGTGGGAGCCAAGGACACTTGTGGTCACTGTGCCCCCTGTGGGTGACACGTCCCTAAAGATTTTTAAGCACCAAAGCTAAAATCTGAGGAGTCCCTAGGCCACCCCCGCATTTTACCAACTGGCTACAAATTCAAGGGTTTCTGCTACCCCACACCTCACAATTACAGTTTTTTTAAATGATTGAAAGACTCGCTTTTATTTTCATTAGTCCTTTAGCAATTAAGTAGCAGCAAAGTCCGCAAATGACTACAAAGGCCAGAATCAGCTGAATAAGTTTGTCTCCCATATATATATGTCCCCAAATTAGCTTTCCCCAAAAATGTCACTTATTGAAAAGATATTCTATTTCTATTCCCAAATACTTCTTAGGAAAAGGTCTGTGATTTTTTTTAAGGAGAATCAATTTTAAACATTTTTTAAATTGAGATATAATTGACATATAATGTTATATTAGTTTTGATTTGATATTTGTGTAGATTGTGAAATGCGCACCACAGTAAGTCTAGTTAACATCTGTCACCACACACAGTTACAGATTTTTTTTCTTATGATGGGACCTTTTAAGGTCTACTCTCTCAGCAGCTTCAAATATGCAATACAGTGTTCTTAACTGTAGTCACCGTGCTGGATGTTGCATCCCCAGGACTTATTTTGTAACTGAGAGTTTGTATCTTTTGCAATGACAATTTTATTATAGTAAAACCATACAAATTAGGACCAACCAAAGAGGGAGGCCTGTGGGCGAGAGCTGAGAGAGTCCCAAATGCGAAGCTTTGTGTGCCGTCCCGGTGGAGCTGGTACACATCACCCTCCGCTCCTCAGTGTGTGACAGTACACACAGAGACCTGCCAGTGAGGAGCTCACGCACACTTCTGTGTCCACAGTTTCTGTTGGGGTTTCATAATTTCCTAATTGGCCTGGTTGATTGAGTCATTGGCCGCTCGACTGAACACAGTCTGCAGCCGCCTCCTCTCCTCAGAGGTCCGCTGATACCATGTGGCTACAAGCCCCAACCCTCTAATCACTCAGGTAGTCTTTTCCAATGTGGCTGCCCCCGTGACCCGCCACAAATAATGAAGACACTCTCGTCACTTGGGGAAATTCCCGGACTTTGGAGGCCACTTCCCAGGAACTGGGACAAAGGCGGCCGACTTCTTTATTCTTTGTCACACAGAGGTCCTAGACGCCCCCTTCTGGTGTCTCCCTTGTGTTAGCTGCACTCTCTGAGCAGCAAGAGAAGGTGACAGGATCAACCCCCCAAAGGAGCACACACACTGTCACGGCCCAGGCCGGGTCGGGGGGCAGGGGGAGGGCCGGAGCTCCAGGCGGAGCTGGTCTAGCACAGCCGCCCCCTCCTGCCCGCTGTCTCCTCTGTGTTCACTTCCCGGGCGGCTTATCCCCTCCTGCTGGAACCTGGGCACCTGCCCCTGCCTGAGCCAACGCCTGACACCCTGTGGCCAGTGCCGGGCGCCTGCCTCCCACAGAGCTGAGGAGCAGGCTAGTCACACTGGGCCTCATTCTCTGGGCGTTGGGGGAGGGGTCCCCAAAGGGGAATTGGAGCCTAGGAGGGCCTGGCAGAAGCATCCCCAAGGCCCTCTGCCGACGCCAGGCACCCAGCCCTGACCAAGTACCCCCATTCTTCAGACCAAGGTGACGCCAATCAACAGGAAGCCTGTGGAGCCCGGTACCTGCCCAGCTACCTCTGTCTCAGCAGCTGGTGCTCCCCAAGCCAGTGTCACCTGAAGCTGCAGCTGCAGCCGCCGTCCCGGCCCCTGCAGGTACGGCTCTCAGCTGCTGCTCCTCCCAGGCAGGACAGGGCCCAGGAAGTGGCGTGCTCGTGCCTCCCGGGGACCTGCGCGTGCCCCAGCAGGGCTGATGCTGCCGCCGGTGCCAGAGCCCCATTCGTCCAGCAAAGGGAGCCATTCTGCAGAGTAAATGCCCTGTAAGTTATTTACAATGGACGTTTAGGCTGTGGCCCACGTTTTACTGTGATAAACATGATTCCTGCCCTCAGGGTGCCACCGGGCCCAGGCCTGAGACCAGACCCCCTCACTGTTGGCCCGGGTTCCCCGCTGTCTGGAGCCTTTCACTTCTTGTTCGAAGGCACCGAGAGTTGCCCCACTCAGACGCTACCAGACCCTTCGAGTCAAAGATGAGACTGACTTAGAGCTGGGTCTCCTGTTAATTCTTCCTGAGTTTGTTGTTTCACAATCCTAGTTAAGTAAGATACATGGAGACGTGTGTGGAGATACGGATCTGTAAAAACTGAGCAGAGGCGTGGAGAGTTCCCACGCACCCTGTCCCTGCACAGTTTCCCCATCTTGCATTAGTTGTGACACGTTTGTCACAGTTGATGAGCCAGTGTCGATGCCGTATTATTAACTCAAGCCCGCAGTGCACACTAGGGCTCCCTCTCCTGGGCACGTTTTATGACCTAGGACGACGTCACGCATCCCTCAGGACAGTGTCATACAGAGCGCTCTCACTGTCTCAGAAATCCCTGTGCTCCATCTAACCCCTGGCAACCGCTGCTCTTTTCCCTGTCTCTCTACTTTTGTGTTTTCCAGCATGTCCTGTGGTTGGAATCACACAGCCTTTTCAAATTGGCTTCTTTACTTAGCAATTTGCATTGAAGGTTCCTCTGTGTCTTTTCAGGACCTGAGAGCTGCTTTGATGTAAGTGAGAATAGCACTCTTGTATGTACGGAAGAACTGTAGCATCCCTATTGAACAACACACATGCATGTGCTCAGTGAACAACACACATGCATGTGCTCAGTGAAGCACTCCGTTCACTCCCTTGACCGAGAGCGCCGAGGGCTGAGCCTGGCTGCCGTGGGTGGTGGCAGGCTCGCCAGCATCGCTCCTAATGGAAACCACTTGCCGTCCTGGCTCCCAGGCCCAACCGGCCCCGTAAACCTCTGGCACTCTTTTCCGAGAGCTGCTGCCCAGACCCAAGGCCACGAGTAGCCCCCGGGATGCAGCTCAGAGGACCCGCGGCGCTGGGCTGCTGATTCCCTGGGCCCAGCAGGCCTGTGCAGGGGTTACGAGAACAAGAACCACGGAGGAGATGGTGCCCAGGTTGGATGAACACGCTGTTCTTGTTACAGTGCTGTTCACCCAGTGTCGCAGTGTGGGGAGGTCGGAGTTGGCTGCCTTCCCACGGGGCAGGAAGAGCCCTGTGTCCCAACTGCTGGTACCGCTGTTCCCAGTAGGTGAGGACTTGTCTGGGCCACTCAGACTTTCCTCTCTGAGGGGCATCTCCATCCTCCCTGAGTCGGTCAGCAGCTCCAGCTTCCCCTGCCAGACCGTCGTTGAGGGGCCCTGGGCGAGACCTCAGGGCACTGAGGCAAGGTGGCTGTGGTTGGTCCAGCCGGCGCTCTATGTCAGGGCCCTTCCCCTTCCCCTGGCACCAAGGCACATGCAGGGAGGAGCTAGTCTGTAAACAGGGGCTGTCACCACAATCTTTTAGGGTTGCTTTGATGACGTGGGGTTAGTGCATGAGAAGAGGAGAATGCTGTGTGTTCTATCCTTCTTTTTATCCAACATCTCAAACAGAAGGAGACTTTTGTTTGGGGTCTTTTTATAAGGGAGTCTTTTCACAAATTTAGAGAGAAATGGAAAAAAAGTAGTATAATAAACAACCATATGCCTTTCACCTAGATTTATGAATCAACATTTTGCCTCTACCCACCCATCCACTCGTTCATCCATCCATCCATCCATCAGCCCACCCATCCATCCACCTATCCATCTATCTATTTCTCTGCACCTTTTTTGGCTGCGACATTTGCAAGTAAGTTACAGATATCATGATGTTTGACTCTTAAATACTTGAGCATAATATGTCCTAAAAATAACATTGTTCAACTTGACCTCAAGACCATTGTGACATCTCAGAAAATTACCTTAACTCAATCCTATTATTTAACTCACAGACAATATTCAGATTTTCGAAGGTGTCCTCAAGATGTAACTTATATCTAACGTGTGCACACGCCCATGCATGTCTTCACAATTGTGTGCACTTGTCTGGGTGTGCATGTGAATGCATATGCACATGTGTGAGTGTGTGCATTCTATTCCTCTATTCAGGATCAGTTGATGTGTTGCATTTGGCCCTTCTGGTCTGTGGTTGCTCTTGATCTGGAACGGTGCCCCGCCTTTTCATCACCATGACTTTTGTGCAGAATCCGGGCCTACGGTCTTGTAGATTATCCTACAATCTGAATGGGATTCAGGTGAAAACATTGTCTGGGCAAAATTACCACATCTGTACTGTCCTCATCACATTCCATCCAGAGGCACTGATTCGCGCTGCCCCACCCTTGCTGAAGCTGATCTCATCTTTGGTCCCGTCTGGTTCCTACCAGCTCTTTCCCTCTGCACGTGAGACTAATAAATAATCTTAGGTGACACTCTGAGACCCCTGCCACAGTGTCCTGTCTCCCAGCCGCCTTCCACCCAATGCCTTTAGCATTGTTGATGATGCTGTAATCAGTTATCCCACTGGGGCTGCATGATGGTGAATTATGAATTCTGTCATTCCTTCTACATTTATTAGCTGGCATTCTCTGTAAAAAAGTAATAATAATAGTAACTTTCCCTCTCTCTTTGCCATCATTATTTTTGTTGTTGTTTTGAGTATGACTATGGAATTCAGGACTTTTAAAAAAATTATCCAATATGTTATAATCTGTTACCATCATGCTTCTTCTTTTTGATTTTTACTTTTGGAATGATTTTAGATTCACAAAAGGTTTGCTCAGACAGTGCAGAGAGCTCCTGTATATCCTTCATCCAGCTTCGCCTAGTGTTTGTAATTTTTAAAAAGTTATTTGTCTTTTTGTTGTTGAGTTGTAAGGGTTCTTTATATATTCTGGACACTAGAATGGGTTAGTGGGTTGTCTTTTCACTTTCCTGACAGTTTCCTTTGATGCAACAAAAGTTTTGAATTTTGGTGAGATCCAATTGATCTCTTTTTGTTGTTGTTGCTTGTGCTTTTGGTGCCATGTCTAAAAGAAACCATTGCCAAATCCTAGGTCAGAAAGATTTACCCCACATTTTTTTTAAAGAGTTTTATAGTTTTAGCTCTTACATTCAGGTCTGTGATCCGTTTTGAGTTAATTTTTGCACATGGTGTGAGGTAGGGATCCAGCTTCACACTTTTGAGTTAATTTTTGCATATGGTGTGAGGTAGGGGTCCAGCTTCACTCTTTTGCATGTGGAGATCCAGTTGTCCCAGCACCGTCTGTTGAAGAGTGTTCTGTCCCCATTGAATGGTCTTGGCCCCATTGTGAAAAATCAGTCAGCCCTGGATGGGTGGGTTGCTGTCTGGACTCTCAGTTCCATCCATTGATCCATACGTCTACCCTTATGCGAGCACCACACTGCCTTGATGACTATAGCTTTGTAGTAGGTTTTGAAATCAGCAAGTGTGAGTCCTCCAACTTTGTTCTTTTTCAAGATTGTTTTGGTTGTCCTGGATCCTTTGCATTTCCATGTGAATTTTAGGATCTGCCTTTCTCTTTTGGCAAAAAAGGCTATTGGCATTTTGATAGGCTTCCCCCCAGTGTTACAAAACTGTGGTACATTTGTCAAAACTAAGAAATCAACACCAGACGTTGCTATTAACTAAACTCCACACTTTATTTAAATTTCACCAGTTTTTCCACTCTTGCTCTTTTTCTGGTCCAGGATCCCAATCAGGATCCCACACTGCATTTCTTCTCCTCCAATCTGATGGTTTCTTGGTCTTTCATGACTTTGACACTCTTGAAGAGTTCACTCTTCTTTCTGTGATTCAAATTTCCCAAATTTGACTCTGGGAGTGCCTTCGGGCCAGCTCCTTAAATAGATGGGTTCTTGTCTTCAGGAGGAGATAGATGACATTTATTAACCACCCACAGTGAACAGGGATGTGGTGTCGAACATGGCGCATTCGTCATCTCATTGGATCCTCAGGACCGTCTGTCCAAGAGATATGACCTTCTTTTACAGAAGGGGAAACTGAGGCTCAGAGAGATGAAATGACTTGCCCAAGGGCCCACCACAAGAATGAGGCTCACCAGAGTCCACTCCAGATTTCCTTCCTCTGGGTGTTTAGGGCAGTCCAGATGTTTGGGAAGAGTCATGGACTGCAAAACATGGGGCATAGGAAGGAACATCTAGTGTAAGGACCCAGAGGATGACTCCCTTGCAGCCTGCGGCCTCAGTGTTGGACCTGGTTAGACCCCAAGCCACCAGGGAGGTCACAGGACCTGAGAGGCCTCAGCTGGAACACAGAGAATGAGGGCAGCTTGGAGGTTAAGCATGGGGCTCTGACATCAGCCCTCCTGGGTTTGAATCCTGCTCCTGCCACTCACTGACATGGGGACGAGACTGAGCCTCATTTTCCTCCTCTGGAAACTTGGGGATTATGAGAGGACCCAACTCATCGAGTGCACATCTGATGAGAAGGCCCAGCCCATTGCCAGCACTGGCACCTGCAAAGTTAGGGAATAGTCTCCAAGACCATACTCCTTCCTGACACCAATTTCAGAGTTTGGGAGTCCCCAAACCACCCTCAGTTTCTTTAATCTCTAGGAGGACTCACAGAATCACTGAAAACTGTTATGCTATAGTTACCATTTATTACAGTGACAGATACAGATTAAAATCAGCCCAGGAAGGAGATGCAGGGGGCAGGGTCCAGGAGACCTCTGAGCGTGAGCTTGCAGATGTCCTCTCCCCGCAGAATCGTGGGCAGTGTCACTTTCCAAGCAATGATGTGTGACCACATGCATGGTGTACTGCCAACCAGGCATGCTCACCTGAGCCTCAGTGTCCACAGATTTTATAAGGGGTCAGTCACATAGACATCACTGATCACTGCGTGGCTGACCTCAGTCCCAGCCCCTCCAAAGGCCAAGTTGAGATAGCATGGCTCAAGGCCCCACCATAGATCATATTGTCAGTATCTGGTATGGCCCAAGACCCCAGGCAAACAAGGACTTATCAGGCAGGACATTTCAACGGCTTAGAGATCACCTCTCAGGAGCTGGGGGCAGAGGCCAGACTTTTCTTCAGGCCAGGTTCAATTCTTTTCTACACGACACCTCACTGAGAGCTTGCACACCGTTATCACATTGCATCTGCACCACACTCCCACTTATAGAGTGGCAGCTGAGGCTGCCAAGGGGACGTGGCTACAGCCAGGACAGGATGCGGGGCAGTCTTCCCTGAGGCCAGCACTCCTCCTTCAGCTGTCCCAGCCTCCCTATGCCCCCAGTGTGCCCCAAGGCAGCAGTGTTCCCAGGCAGAGCCCCCCATGCTGTATATCTCCTACAGGTCGGGGGGGAAGCCCATTTTCCTGTGAAGTCCACGTGTCCCTGCAATTTCAATCTGTACTACGAGGTGGCTGCAAGGGGCAACATTGTGTTCTCGGGCCAGCAGCCTGCCCACATCACCCAGCAGAGAAGCAAGCCGGCGAGCCTGGAGAAACCCATTTGCTTAATACACCTTTCCGAGACAGGTGAGCCAGGCAAGACAGGCCCCAGTCTCCTTCTAAACCACTGAGACTGGGACGGGCGCCCTAGCAAGGAAGGGTAAGCAGGATGCAGCCAAGAGGGCGTTCGCCTCAGGGCTGAGGGCGTGTGTCCTAGGTGAGACGGGGCTGGGGCCAGGAGAGTGGGCAGTGACCAGCTACTGGGGGCAGCTCCTCTCAAGGCCATCCTCACTGCCTGTCTGCAGGGGACAAGGGGGCGGCCAGCCAAGGGCTGGGCCCCCGTGCTGGCCCACACTGTGTGATGGTGCCAGCTGCCAGCGCCCCTCTCTGCCTTTGCCCAGGCTGCTCCCCACCTAGGAGTCCTTCTCCTCCCTCTCCTTGACTCCACGTGCTCCTCACGAGACCCGGCTCCTCCCCTGGGCCTTCCGCAGCTCCCTGCTCTTCACAACCCTTCTGCCTAAAGCAGGGTCCCCAAGGAGGAGACTGGAGACATCTGAGGGGCAAGTCATCCTCTGTGGTGGGCCGTCCTGTGCACTGTAGGGTGTGGAGCAGCATCCCTGGGCTCCACCCACCAGATGCCAGTAGCCCCCCACTTACACACAATATGACAACCTGAAGTCTCCAGATATCGCCTATGTCCCTAGAGGGAAAAGTCACCTCATGGTGAGAATCACTGAGAGAGAGAGAGAGATTCCTAGATAGAGAGATAGATTCATAGAGAGACAGAGATTCATAGAGAGATAGATAGATTCATAGAGAGAGAGAGATTCATAGAGAGAGAGAGATTCATAGATAGATAGAGAGATTCATAGAGAGAGAGACAGACAGACAGACAGGAAGACAGGGTCTCTCTGATGCTAAGTCGCTTTCTCCCCCCCAGCACCACTGACACCTGGGAAGGATCACTCTCTGGAGGCTCTCCTGTGCACTGTAGGATGTTGAGCAGGATCCCTAGCCCCCACCCACTAGATGCCAGTAGCAACTCCAAGTCATAACAATGAAAAATGTCCCCAGACGTTGCCAAATGTCCCCTGGGGGGCAGCACCGCCCCCGTTGAGAACCGCTGGCCTGGATGGTGCTCTGGGCAGCGTGCACCTGCATCCTCTCGGGTTTCCCTTCCGGGTGAAATGACTGGAGATGTGAGTATCCGTGGAGCACTTGCCCGGGGCCAGCCCTGGGCTGGGACCTCCTCATGCTGTGCCCCGTGTCGTCCCCACGGCAGCCTGGGGTCCCACTGTGGGATGCTCAGTTCTCAAGACTCTTCCCACCTTTGGCTTGTCTTAGAGCCCCCTCCAGCTCCGGCAGCTGAGGTCAGTGTGTGCATGACCTCTCTCCGGCTGGCAGTGACCCCCAGCATGGTCCCCCTTGGCCACCTGCTGGTCTTCTATGTCAGGGAGAACGGAGAAGGGGTCGCCGACAGCCTCCAGTTCGCTGTTGAGACCATCTTTGAAAACCAGGTGGGGCATTTGGGGAGGGAGGGGGGACGGGCAAGTGCCATCATCAGGGGCAGGGAGCTCCAAGGTGGGCTGTGCACAGCTGCCACTCGGACTCCACGTGGTGTCACAGGCAGGACTTGTAAGGGCTGCCCTATCTTCAGGAGTAATTGGAACGTAAATGGCGTCTTTACCGGAGCCCCTCCAAAAGTCCCCCAGGTGGGAGTGCACTCCTCCCACGCAGGGACAGCGGCCAGCTGTTCTCTGTCCCCACTGGCCTCCAGACTGAAGGGACACCACTCGTGTCCCCAACAGCAGGCTCAGCCTCTGCCCCCTCCCTGCACACTTCGAGACTCGGCAACATGCCCTCGGCCGGCGCCCGTCTCCACCCCCCCATTCTCTGCACCAGCCTAGTTCCTGTCACTATGCCCCCTGCCCTTGTCCTCCTCCCCGGCGGCAGGGCCAGGGGCCCGGCTGAGCTGGTGGAGCCCGAGTCTCTGGTGGGTGAGGCGGGAGCGTTTGGCCCAGCTCCTGATTTCTCTGCTGGTTTGGTCCCAGGTTTCATTGACATATTCAGCGAATGAGACCCGACCCGGGGAGCTTGTTGACCTGCGGGTGAGGGCTGCGAGGGGCAGCAGCGTGTGTGTGACCGTGGCTGATAAGAGCGTCTACCTGCTCGGCTCTGGGTTTCGGCTGACTCCTGCCCAGGTGAGCGAGGCCTTTGGGCGCTGGGCTCTAGCACCTCTGCGAGGGGCTCTCCCTTCCTCGCTCCCTTTCCAATAAGTGAAGAGCCGCTGTGAATCCGATCCTCTGTATTCATTGGGTTCATTTCTCAGTGAGCCCAGCCCTTGTCACTGCTTTGGTGCAGTTGAAAGATCTTGGAGTCAAATTCATCAGACCCTTGCTACCTGATGATGTCCTGGTCCCACCTCTCCGACCCATCTGCCCATCTTTACAATGGGCTAATGCCACCAGTGCCTGTGTCCTAAGATTGTCTCCAAGTGATACACTTGAAAGGAGGCTGAGATGGGAGCACGCCCGACCCACGAGAGCCAGTTTGGGTTGAAAAGAGACCCTCAGCTGCCTGGTGTCCACTCCCCTTTGCCTGTAGATTTTCCGGGAATTGGAAGATTACGATGTTTCTGACACCTTTGGGGTGTCCAGAGAGGATGGACCCTTCTGGTGGGCCAGGCTGACGGCCCGACGACGCCAGCGCTCCTCCATCTTCCCGTGGCCCTGGGGCGTCACCAAGGACTCCGGGTTCCCCTTCGCCATAAGGAGAGGTGGTCTTGGACCCCACCGCCCCTTTCTGAGCTCCTCTCACAGTGAAGCAAAGGGTCTCAGGGATAGAGAGATGGGTCAGGGCGGAAGTTTCCAGACTGTTATTGCTGCAGGACTCACGTTCATTTCTCCCAGTGAGAGCCTGTGAGCAGGCCCTCCCACGTGGCAGAGCTGAGGGGCGCAGACTGTCAGGGGTGTCAGTGGAGGCCTTGGATTGTCAGGGAGCCATGCCCGGGGGTATGCTGGAAGGACAACCTTCACGCTGGGCGCAGGGGGCTGTGTCCTCAGGCGGCAGGGTCCCCCTCGCTGACATTCGTAGCCCACATCGTCCCTCTTCTTCCCGGCTGTGGGGCTGGAGGTGCAGCATGCACAAGCCTCGCTCTAGGTCACGCCGGAAGCCCATGTGAGCATGCTGGTAGTCTCCACTCAAATGCACGTCCCATCTGAGGGTGCTTTTCATCCCAGTGTTAAAATCATTTAAAAGGCATCCTTTTCCTCCCTTTTTTATTATGGAAAATTTTCAAACATACAGAAAAGTTGAACCAAATTAGTGAACCCGTGTAGATCCACCACCTGGATCCCACAATTAACATTTTCCTGTATCTGAATATATATATATATATATATATATATATATATATATTCTTGAACAAATGACGTTTCAATGACACGGTTGTTGATGCCTGGCGATTTGAACCCCTGGGCCCTGCCTGCTTTTGGAATTAAGAGGTGACGCTGTGAGTCAAAGTAACTAGGTTGAAATTCCTTATTTACAGAGAGGTTGGCCCGTCCAGGATGGGGCTTGTCCTCCATCCAGTTGTTCCCGACAGCGAGCACAGTGATGGAGATGACCATGGCATAACAATGGCGGCCCACCATCCCCGGCCCTTGGTCTGGATCAGGCACTTCACCAATTGATTTTTTTTGATTGAGGCGAAGTTCACATAACATAAAATTCACTATTCTAAGGTGGACGATTCAGTGGCATTTAGCACACTCACAATGTTGTGCAACTGTCACCTCTATCTAGTTCCAGGACATTCCATCACCCCAAAAGGAGGACCCGTCCCCATGGGCAGTCACTCCCCATCCCCGTCCCCTAGCCCCTGGTGACCACTAATCTGCTTTCTGTCTCTATGGATTTTCCTGTTCTGGACGTTTCATATAAATAGAATCATACACTATGTGGCGTTTTGTGCCTGGGCCACAAATGTGCTGGCCTTCCCTCTGCTCTGCCCTGCCTGGTCACTGGGTCCCATGACCTCCTTAGTCTGTGTCACAAGCCCGGAGCAGAGGACTGACTTCCCCAGGGCCATGGCGTAGCAGAGATGTTGGACCAGTGACCTCAGGGTGATGGGACCGTTATTCATTCCCATTTGCCTCTGGGACCATCACATCGACTTCCCCACATGGGTCTGGACGTTGTCTGTTGCCTAGGAGACGGGACTGGTGGTGGTGACAGACCTGGTGAGCCTGAACCACCGACGGGACAGCGGCCTGTACACTGATGATGCTGTCCCTGCCTTCCAGCCCCACACAGGGAGCCTGATGGCAGCAGCGTCCTCCAGACGGCCTCCCAGGTAACTGCTGCTGCCTCGAGCAGGGTTGTCTAACCTCATGCTGTTGACGTTCAGGGCTGGATCATTCTCTGTGGTGGGGCCATCCAGTGCACTATAGGGTGTTGAGCAGCATCTCTGGCCTCCACCCACCAGATGCTAGTAACACCCCTCCCCCCAGTTGTGACAACCAAAAATGTCTTCAGACATCGCCCAGTGTCCCCTTCGGGGCAAAGTCACCACTGGCCTGGTGGGCTCGGGCACTGAGCACTTCGGCACCATCCCTCCAAGTTCTTGGCCCCGTCCCAGTGCATGAGGTTGAGGGTGCAGAGAGAGAAAGGTGCATCAGGGGAGCAAAACTGCCTGGGGAACAGAGGGATTGGGGCAGGTGGGAAGCTGGGTCTCTACTTAGAAAATTCTTTCTAGTACCCTTTCTCCCTCCTCCTGCCATTCCCTCCCTCTTCCTTCTCTTCCTCTCTCTTCCCCCTTCCCCTCCAACTCTCTGCCTTCTCAAGTTGGACACCAAGTAGTTACTTTTCAGTCTTTCTTATTTTAACTCCAAACATTTAAGCCTTTTGAAGGTTATGAATTTCCCCTGGAGTGCTGCTTTGGCTGCACCTGAGTTGTGCTGTGAAGTGTTTCCATTGTTACTCGGTTCCAGATAGATTCTGATTTGTGGAATGATTCCCTTTTTGAGCTGTGACTTGTGCAGAAGTGTTTTAAATTTTCAAGGGATATTTTAAATGATTATTTTTTTTTTGGGTGAGGAGGATTAGCCCTGAGCTAACATCTGTTGCCAATCCTCCTCTTTTTGCTGAGGAAGATTGGCCCTGGGTTAACATCTGTGCCCATCTTCCTCTACTGTATATGGGACACCTGCCACAGCATGGCTTGACAAGCGATGCATCAGTGTACACCCGGGATCCAAACCTGTGGACCCCGGGCTGCTGAAGTGGAGCACATGCACTTAACTGCTGTGCCACCAGGCCGGACCCTAAATGATTATTTTTTATATTTTGCATATTTGTGTTGAATGTGCATCATGGCCAGCAAACATGGTCTGTATGATATCCACCATCTGGTTTTTATTTTGGAGACTGGCTGTATGGTCAGTTTTTGTAAATGTTCACGTCTACTTGAAAAGAATGGGTGCAGGGCTCTCTATGCGTACTTTCAATCAAGCGTGTTGATAGTGGTGCCCGAGTCCTCCACATCTTTGCTCATTTGTTGTTTGTTTGTTTGCTAGCATCAATTACTGAGGGAGAGGAGTTCATGTCTCCCCTGGGATTTGTGGCTTTGTCCCTGGAGTCCTGGAGACCTTCGTTTCAAAGGAGGTGATGTTTTCTGCTCTCTCTTATCTCCCCCTTTCTCCTCTCCCTTCTGCTTCCCTTCCACCCCTCTGTCTTCTCTCTCACCCCCTTCATTCCTCTGCCTCTCCCTCTGGCTCCTCAGCCCCACATCTCAGCCAGCCAGCATGGGAAGGGGAAGGGTGTTTGAAGACCCTTTGAAGTCGCCTCCCCCCTCTCTCTGGGATTAGGGCTGTGTCGGCCAAGGCAGGCAAGCCTTCAATGCCTGTCTCCCGCCCACTCATCTGAGAGGAGGCACAGGACCAAGGGGAGCCAGGAATGGGGTCCGTGTGGTCAGCAGTACCTCAGTATCTGAGTCTCTCCAGCAACCTTGAGGGTGTGTCCCAGACTCCTTAGCCCTTGTTCTGAGCCAGAAGTGGCCTCGAGGACCTCCCATGCCTGGCAGGGCTGTCCATGAAAGCCCTCTCCATCTTTCAAGCCCTCTCTGCCCAGATCTGGATCCCGGGTACCTCAGTCCCCTGGGTTCTTTCTGCCTGGGCCACACATTTAGCAGGAGTGTCATAGGCCCACAAAGTTCCTAGTTTTCAAACTCCAAATCAGGATGTGGGCAGACCAGGCTCCCCCCTACGATACTTTGGATGCACACGGAAGCGTTTCCAGGATGTGGTTGGATGAGGGAGGAGGAATACTGGCCCCTGGGCTTCCACCAGCCAGATGCCATCCCAGGGGCCCTGACTCCTCCCCTGTGCAGGCCTCCTGAGAGCTTGGAGTGGGTATGGAAGCAGCCTTCTGAAACCCAAAACTATGAAGGCAATTGTAAATTCCAATGCAGAAAGGTGTGAGAAATGCCTTAAAAAGCAAGTGTCTGTGCCTTTTTGTAATTGGATAATGCATCCTTATTCTGAACACAAGATATACTTCTTAACCATATGTGAGTGGCTAAAAGGTTTTCAAACAGTATGAAAGGGTATATAATGAAATGGAAGTCCCCCTCCCACCCCCAGACCCTCCATTCCTTTCTTAGAGGCAACCATGATCAGTAACTCTTAGATGTCCTTCTAGAAATTTTTTGTGCATATACAAGAATTTAAAAAAACACACAAGTGGGAGAATACCATAATACGGTTCTGTACCTTCATTTATTTTGTCAACAATAAGTTTTGGAGACCATTCCATGTCAGTACATTGACACTTACCTCCCTCTTTTTCACTGACATGTAGTATTCCACTGTTTGAGTGTACTATCGTTTGATTAACCAGGTGCCCTATTGATGGAGGTATCGGCTGTTTGCTAATTCTAACAGTGCTGCCATGAACCACTCCATCTGTCAGTCTTTGCACACGTTTCTATGGATATTTCTAGGGTGCATTACTACGAGAAATATTGCAGGTTGAAAGTATGTGAGCATTTTTAATTTTGAGAGGTTTTGCCAAATTTCTAGTAGGGCTTAGTTACATGTAACACAAAATCTACCATCTTAACCATTTTCAAATGTACGGTTCAGTGGTATTAAGTGTATTCACATTGTTGTGCAACCATCATCACCATTCATCCACAGAACTCTTCATCTTCCCAAACTCAAACTCTGTCCCCACTAAACACTAACTCCCCATCCCCCTCTGTTATGAGAGGTTCGGGGATTCGATCGGAGATGTAAAAGACACTTTCCACTCCAAACAAATGGACTGAAGGTATATTTTATTATACAGAGGATAGTAAAGGTGACAGTCTGCAAACAGATCCAAATAGGTCAAATATTAAGAGGGAAAAAACATCAGCCCGACTGGAAAGGGAAAACACCCACATCGGCTGAAGAGAAATGACACAAATCAACGGGAAAGAGAAACACCAGGTTGACCGAAAAGAGAACACATCAAATCAATTACTTCATATCAAATCAATTACTTCACATCAAATCAATTACTCACAACATCCATGCCCCACTGCCAGGAGAGCCCTGTCAATCGACGCGGCTGGGCAAGGATCACACGTCCTGGGCAAGGCGTGCCTTCCACAGGTGGAACTCTCACTAGGGCTCAGTTTCTAGCAGTTTTTATACCATCAGTAATTTTCAGAGTAAGCAATTACGGAGTTTGCAGAGCAAGCATTTAGTGTTTCCATGCACAAAATGGTTATCAGTGGCGTACGTGCACTGAGCCCCCTGGCTAACGTCGCAGCCCAGTAGTTGTGTACGTGCATTGTTCTCTTTGGTTATCGTCTCAGCCCGGCACAGATGGCCAGTCCATCCCGTGCTACGGCGCTCCAAGAGCCTTGAAATGTTACAACTTGCAACTCTCTCCGTGGGAGAAAGACCAGTTCCCGGGAAAAGGCCAGTTCCCACCACGCAGAAAGCAGCTTTTATATTTCTTTTTGTGCTGGTGGCTGTAGATCAATGGAGCGGCCAAACATGGCTGTACTCATGTCGAGACACCCTCCCCCAGCCCCTGGCACTCTCCATGCTACATTCTGTCTCTATGAATCTGACTCCTCTAGGGCCCTCGTATAAGTGGAATCACACAGTATTTGTCCTTTTGTGTCTGGCTTATTTCACTCAGTATAATGCCCTCAAGGTACATCCATGTTGTAGCAGGTGTCAGAATGTCCTTCCTCTTTAAGGCTGAATAGTCCATTGCATGGAGGGACCACATTTGTTTATCCATTTGTCCTTCAGTGGACACTTGAGTTGCTTCCACCTTTTGGCTGTTATGAATGGTCCTGCTATGAACATAGGCATGCACATATCTCTTTGAGATTCTGCTTTTAATTCTCTTGGGTATATACCCAGAAGTGGAATTGCTGGGTCATGTGGTGATTCTGTTTCATTTTTTGAGGAATCACCATGCTGTTTTCCACAGCAGCTGCACCATTTTACTTTCCCACCAACAGTGCACAAGGGCTCCTCTTTAAATCTTTGATAGAATTCACCAGTAAAGCCATCAGGTCCAGAACTTTTCTTCTTTGATTACTGAATCAATCTCCTTACTAGTCATAGATATATTCAGATTTTCTATTTCTTTGTGATTTAGTCTTGGTAGGTTTTGTGTTTTAGGAATTTGTGCATTTCATCTCAGTTATCCAAGTTGTTGGCATACAGCTGTTCATTGTTCTCTTTTATAATCCTTTTTATTTCTGTAGAATTGTTAGTAATATCCCCACGTTTATTTCTGATGTTAGTAATGAGTCTTCTCTCTTTTTTTTCTTAGTCCATATAGCTAAAAGTTTATGAATTTTAATGATCTTTTCAAACAACCAACTTTCGGTTTTGTTGATTTTCTCTATCATTTTTCTATTTTTTATTTCATTTGTCTCTGCTGTGATCTCTATTATTTTCTTCCCTCTGCTTTCTTAACTTCCTTCTGTTATTCTTAAGTTCTTTAAGTTGTAAAGTTAGGTTGTTTATTTGAGATCTTTCTTCTTTTTTAATGTAAGCATTTATAGCTATAAATTTCCACCTGAGCACTGCTTTTGCTGCATCCTGTGAGTGTTGATGTGTTATGTTTTTGTTTTCATTCATCTCTAGGTATTTTTAAATTTCCCCTTTGATCTCCTCTTTGGTCCTCTTGTTGTTTAAGAATATGTTGTTTAATCTTCACAAGTGTGTGAATTTTTCAGTTTTTTTTTTCTCCTATTGATTTCTGACTTCATCCTATTGTGGTAGGAGAAGATACTTTCTATGATATGTATCTTTTCAAATCTATTGAGACTTTATCTGTAGCTTAACATGTGGTATATCCTGGAAAAGTCCCATGTGCATTTGAGAAGACTGTGTATTCTATTGTTAGATGGAGTGTTCCGTGTGTGTCTGTTGATCTAGTTGGTTTATGTTGTTTAAGTCCTCTGTTTCCTTGTCTTTTGCCTGATTGTTCTAGCTGTTACCGAGGGTGGAGTATTGAAGTCTCTGTTATTGTAGCTATTAGTTTCTCACTTCAGTTATGTCCATTTTTGCTTTATGTATTTTGATGGTTAGTTATCAGGTGTGTACATATTTATTATTGTTATATATTTTGCTGTACTGAATCTTTTATTAGTACATAATGTCCTTCTTTGTCTCTTGTAGGCTTTTTGATTTAAAGTCCATCTTGTCTGATACTAGTATGGCCATCCCAGCTCTCTCTTGGCTATTATTTGCATGGAATAGCTTTTTCCATTCTTTCACTTTTAATACATTGTGTCTTTGGATCTAAAGTGAGTTTCTTGTAGACAGCAAATAGTTGGATTATGTTTTTTTATACACTCTGCCAATCTCTGTCTTTTGATTGGAGAGTTTAATCCATTTACTTTTAACGTAATTGCCGGTAAGGAGGGACTTACTTCTGTCGTTGTGCTATTTGTTTTCTCTATGCCTTATAGCATTTTTGAGATGTCGGCACAGGGCAAGGACCTTGCTCGGGGCACACAGCAGGGATTGGGGACAGCATCCTGGCTCTAGTGCCCAGGAGGCTCTGTCCTGGACTACACTGCCCACTGCCCCTCTGTGGGTCCTTGGGGTAGTCATAGTGCCTTGCACAGCTCCTGGCCCACAGCAAGAGGCCGGCCAGGCTGGTAGGGCAACAGCTGCCCCTCTTGTGGTTATTTCCGGCAGAGGGCGCAGCCTGAGCCAGCAGCAGAGCTGGGCCTGTTGTGAGCGTGAAAGCTGCACGTGGCCTCAGCAGCTGAGTGAGGTTTAAGGGCCGAGATGCACGGACATGCGATAGTTTGGAGCTGTCAGGAGAGAGCTGCTCAGCTTCCAGCTGAGCTGGAGAGAGAGAGGGAACTGGGCTGTCAGGTGTCAGAGTGGCTGATTAAAGCAACAACAGGAAGCCACAGTGAAAGTAATGGTGAAGCCTTTCATCACTTACTGTGACGTATAAGCAAGAGGCTAAACCAGTGCAAGCCCAACTCCCCCGTTCTGTTTCCCCGTGGAACAGCCCACCTGGCAGTTGTATCAGCACAGACATGGGGGTCATACTATCGAGCCAGCCCTGAACAAAACGCTCCAGTAGTTTTGTGGACCCTGAGGTTAGGGGGACAGAAGGGGAGAGGACTTGGAGTGGGAAAGTCCTGGGTGCTGAGCAAAATTAGGGAGAAATGTCTTGATAAGGAGACCTGGGGATGGAGGCGGTCGGGGGGGGGGCGGAGCTAGGAGTGCAAATGTGCAAAGAGCCTGCTGGCCAGGGGCCCTGAGTCCTTGACTGCAACTCTCTTCAGAGACTGCAGTGTACAGGCTGTGCCCTAGTCCGGTGTGGGGGGCCGCAGCTTCGCCCGTGAGGCCTGCCGGCTGAAGCCTTGGTAGTTGTGATCAGGCCTGAAAAATACCACCTAGGTTCTTAACAGGGAGCCAGGCTCCTCAGGAGTCAGTGGGCCAAGGATGCCAAGCCAGGAAGTGTGGATGTCCCCCTGGGGGTTGAGCGGGTGACACCTGATGTGCACAAAACAGCTGTGACCCTAGAAAGCTGGTGAAAATTCTGCCAAATGGGAAGAAGCTGAGTTTGAGTTGTCACAGGGGTGACAGCATGTGGCCCTCGTGGAGGCGACGGTAGATGCTGCAGGTCGTGCAGGGCCCGACGGGGCCAGCTCCTGGGAAGTGGGGTCACCGCATGCTGCAGCCTAGGTGTCTGGCCGGGCGGGTTGAGGCCCGATGGGGTCAGGCTCCTGGGAAGTGGACAGAGGCCGGCAGGTGGGTGAGGAACAGCCAGGCACCCTGCCAGGCCAGGGGTGATCTGGGCTTCATGTCTGGGGCTTCTCAGGTTGTAGGTTTTATTCTCCAACAACGACACTTGCACCAAATCCTAAGACAAATCTCAAAAGGACGTCCTGGAAATACAAGAGAGACCACAGAGTTTGTCCCCCAGAGCCAGCCTGGAGTGACAGTTGTGTCATTGGCTGGAGGCAGGGGGAGCCTTGCGTGCATCTTGCGCTGCGCTGTCCAATAGAAACATACCGTGAGCCGCGTACGTGATTTCAGATTTCCCAGTGCCACGCTGTAAAGGATAACAAGAAACAGGTGAAGTTCCTTTAAATCATATATTTTATTTAACCCAATATATATTCAAAATGTTGTTGTTTCAACATGTAATCAACGTAAAAAATTATTGATGAGACATTTTATATTCTTTTCTTTTTGGTACTGTCTGAGTGTCCTGTGGCTGCTGTAACAAATGACCACAAATGGGGGGCCTGAAACAATAGACATTTATTCTCTCACGGTTCTGGAGGCCAGAAGTCTGAGATCAAGGTGTGGGCAAGGCTGCGCTCCCTCCAAAGGCTCTAGGGGAGGAGGCTTTCTCACTTCTTCCAGTTTCCAGGGGCTCCAGGCCTCCTCGGCTTGTGGCCACATGGCTCCCATCTCTGCCTCTGTCTTCACACGGCCGTCTTCCCTCTGTGTCTGAATATCCCTCTTCTTGTTAGGACACCCGTCATTGGACTACAGCACACCCCACTCCAGTGTGATCTCATCTTAACTAATTACATCTGCAAAGGCCTTGTTTCCAATTAAGGTCACTTTCATAGGTACCGGGGGTGAGGACTTGGACATACCTTTCTGGGAGACATGAACATGCCCTAAGTGACCGGTCACTTCTCAATTCAGCGTCTCTCTCCCCTAAACTGGGTGGAACGCGCACTGCCACAGTTTGCATCTCTGAACCCATGTTTTTTGTTGTCCTCCTGTGTCCGCAGTCCTGAGAGCCGGTCATGTTTCTGGTTACGGCCAGTCAGGGCCGATGGATGGCTTTGTCCTGTCACACATTCTGTGATGCCTTAAATGCTTATTTCCAAGCTGTGGGGGCACCTCCCCGGGCCCCAAGACCATGCGACCAGAGTCCTCCGTTCCTCCTTGGCCCCGCAGCATGGTCCCGGAGAAGGGCCCACGGGTTGTCTGTCTCTCCGCAGTGACCCGTCTGGTGAGGAGACACTCAGCATGCAGGTCCCCAACTCCATCACCAGCTGGGTGGGTGAGGCTGTGGGTCTGTCTGCTGCGTGGGGCCTGGGTGTCGCCGAGCCTGCGCTGCTGAAGACCTTCAAGCCCTTCTTCGTAGACTTCACACTGCCCTCCCACGTGGTCCGCGGGGAGCGGGCCCAGATCCCGCTCAGCGTCTACAGCTACATGGGCACCTGCGCCAAAGGTCCTGCCCCCCGCCAGCCTTCCCTAAGCCGGGGTGGGGCCAGCATCCATGGCTTCAGGAGGCAGGGGCAGGATGGGGTCATCCTGGGGGGGTGTGGGGGGCAGCATCTGTGACAGTGGGGAGGCAGGGGCAGGATGGGGTCATCCTGGGGGGGTGTGGGGTGCAGCATCTGTGACAGTGGGGAGGCAGAGGTGGGATAGGGTCATCCTGGGGGGGTGTGGGGGGCAGCATCTGTGACACTGGGGAGGCAGAGGTGGGATGGGGTCATCCTGGGCGGGTGTGGGGGGGCAGCATCTGTGACACTGGGGAGGCAGAGGTGGGATGGGGTCATCCTGGGGGGGGCAGTGGGGGGCAGCATCTGTGATACCGGGGAGGCAGAGGTGGGATGGGGTCATCCTGGAGGAGCAGCATCTGTGACACTGGGGAGGCAGAGGTGGGATGGGGTCATCCTGGAGGAGCAGCATCTGTGACACTGGGGAGGCAGAGGTGGGATGGGGTCATCCTGGGGGGGTGTGGGGGGCAGCATCTGTGACAGTGGGGAGGCAGAGGTGGGATAGGGTCATCCTGGGGGGGTGTGGGGGGCAGCATCTGTGACAGTGGGGAGGCAGAGGTGGGATAGGGTCATCCTGGGGGGGTGTGGGGGGCAGCATCTGTGACACTGGGGAGGCAGAGGTGGGATGGGGTCATCCTGGGCGGGTGTGGGGGGGCAGCATCTGTGACACTGGGGAGGCAGAGGTGGGATGGGGTCATCCTGGGGGGGGCAGTGGGGGGCAGCATCTGTGATACCGGGGAGGCAGAGGTGGGATGGGGTCATCCTGGAGGAGCAGCATCTGTGACACTGGGGAGGCAGAGGTGGGATGGGGTCATCCTGGAGGAGCAGCATCTGTGACACTGGGGAGGCAGAGGTGGGATGGGGTCATCCTGGGGGGGTGTGGGGGGCAGCATCTGTGACAGTGGGGAGGCAGAGGTGGGATAGGGTCATCCTGGGGGGGTGTGGGGGGCAGCATCTGTGACACTGGGGAGGCAGAGGTGGGATGGGGTCATCCTGGGCGGGTGTGGGGGGGCAGCATCTGTGACACTGGGGAGGCAGAGGTGGGATGGGGTCATCCTGGGGGGGGCAGTGGGGGGCAGCATCTGTGATACCGGGGAGGCAGAGGTGGGATGGGGTCATCCTGGAGGAGCAGCATCTGTGACACTGGGGAGGCAGAGGTGGGATGGGGTCATCCTGGGGGGGGCAGTGGGGGGCAGCATCTGTGACACCGGGGAGGCAGAGGTGGGATGGGGTCAGCTTTAATTCACCAGCCATCTAAGCTGGGGCTGGGCAGGGATGTGGGCACGGGGTGAGGAGGAGTCGGGGTGACAGACATGATGGAGGCCCCATCTCTGACTCCTGGCCTGCACAGCGTGGGGGATGTGTATTATACGTAATGGCATGGAGCAGGGGTCAGCAAACTTTCTCTGTAAGTGGCCAGATAGTAATATTCAGTCTTTGCCGGCTGGACGGTCTCCATCGGAGCTAGTCAGTTGGGCCGCTGTAGCGGGAAGGCAGCTGTAGACGATATACACGTGAATGGGCGTGGCTGGGTGCCCATGAATCTTCATTTCTGGACACCGAAAGTTGAATTTCATATAATTTTCATGTGTCACAGAATATCATTCTTCTTTTGATTTTTATTTCCCCCCAATCATTTAGAAAATGTGGAAACCATTCTTAGCTCCCTGGTCTTACACAAACGGGCGGTGGGTCAGGGCCGGCTCAGGTTGTGCGGACCCGAGCACAGAGGCAGGAAATGCTGGAAGTGAAGAGTGTGGGGCTCCGCATCGCGGTTTCTACTTATGAGCTCGCCGACCTTGGCTGGGCTGTTCCTCCTGACGGCATGTCCGTTTCCACAGACGCCAGAGAGGGGGCCCCCAGCGTTTAGTATTAATGCGCTAGCGCGCGTCAGGGCTCAGAACAGTGACCACGGCCATCCTGCGGAGCTGGCTGATGCTGCCGTGGGGGTTCCTGCACCTGCAGGGGCCGTGCGGGGGCCACGGTTCCCTCTGGGAGGAGGGGGAAAATGCTACTGCCTCAGTTTCTTGTGGCTGCTGTAACAAAGTAGCACAAACCAGGTGGCTTAAAACAATAGACGTTTCTTCCCTCCCAGTTCCAGAGGCCAGAGTCCAAGGCCAGGGTGTGGGCAGGGCTGGCTCCCTCTGGAGGCTGAGGGGGAGTCTGTCTCAGGCCTCTCTCCTGGCGGCTGCTGGCAATCCCTGGTGTTCCTTGGCTTGTGGCTGCTTTGCTCCCATCTCTGCCTCCGTCTCCACACAGTCTTCTTCCCTCTGTGTGTCTTCACATCGTCTTCCCTCTGTGAATATCTCTGTGTCCAAATTTCCTCTTATAAGGACCCCAGCCATATTGAATTAGGGTCCACGCTAATGACCTCCTCGTAACTTGATGACGTCTATAGAGACCCTATTTCCAGGTAAGGTCACATTTATAGGTACCAGGGGTTAGGACTTCAACGTGTCTTTTGGGGGGATGCAATTTAACCCACAACAGCTACCCCGGGGAGGTGGGATTGGGGCTGACCTTGGAGTCTGGGGAGATTTCAGACCCTGGTGATGAGGAGGGATGGCAGGCAAGGTGGAGGGACCCTTGAGGCCCCAGATCAGGTCGGGGCACAATGGGGATTGGGTGTCTGGGGGGACCTGTGCATTGGTGCAGCTTGGGGAGGCCAGGGGCCCCTGTCCTCCCCCACCTTTGTAATCTTTAAGCACCATCTCAGCCTGGATATCAGCTGGCGGGTGGAGGAAGGGAGGGGAGGACGGCGCTCCGTGGTTAGGGGCAGCCATCAGGGGTGGGGGTTGGGAGCCGAGGCTGCGGGCAGATTGATGAGCGGGGTGTGGGGTCAGGAGGCCGACTGGAGCACGCCCACTCTCTGCAGGTCGGACCAGGGGTCTGACTGCAGGTCTTAGCCTCACCCTGGTGAGCCGAGCACTGCAGACATGGCTGACGTCCTCCTGGCCCTGCCTGTGTGCGTGGGGACCCCCAAGGCCACGGCTCATTCCACACCGAGGACAGAAGATGTGAGCTGCAGCTCCAGACCAAAGACACCATGGAAACCAAGAGATTTCACCCCCAAAAAACAGATTTCCTGCTTTTCTTGAAAAATGAGGACATCTGGCCAGAGAGTGGATGGAAGGGCACCAAGGCTGCTGGGGGGTGGGGGTCCTGGGTGGAGGTGGCGCAGCCCCCACGACACAGCTGTAAGCCCAGCACATCTGCTCCTTGCTGCCCTCAGAAGACCCTCTGGGCTTTAGCTTGGCGATTTTGCCTCAGTTTCCCTATCTGTAAACTGGGCATGAGAGCTCAGCCTGGCCCACTCACCCTTGCAGGCTAATCTGGGGCAGGAGGGAGAGAGCAGATTCCAGGCCCCTCGTGAGTCTTGAAGGGACGGCAGCTGTGGGCTGGGATCATTTCCAAGCCTGGCCCGGAGCTGGGGACAGCAGCACGCTGAGTCCCAGCTCAGAGGGGACCTTACAGCAAACGCTTTACTCCTTTTCTCCTTTGCAAATTCTATACCGCCACTGAAGAGTGTGTCTGCCCAAGAAGCTGTTGCGGGTAATGCCGGTGACAGTCTCGGGGCCAGTAAAGGCCCTCCTGCTTGGCTGTCCGCCTGGCACAGCACAAGTTTCATGCTGGTCTCTGCGTCTGACTTCCCGATGCTTGTTGGACTGTATACAAGAGCCACATGTAGTGGACTGTCACAGATGACCTTCTTGTTCCTTGGGTCTTTAACTAAAGGAAAATGTCAACTGGAAAAAAAAACCGGTTACTGTAGGTTCCAGAATAGAAACGAAACACCCAGAGGCCACAGAAGGGAATTCCTGGGTGTAAAATGTTGGTGATCCTAATTCACTGTCACTCAAAAGCAGTCCCCCGAGTCCCTGCTGTGTGCCAGGCCTTGTGCAGGCATCAGGGGAGCCTGGTGCCCAGGACGTGCGGTCCCCCCGTGCCCAGCCTCGGAGCTCTGACACCCCTGACTTGGCTTTCTTGGGCTTGCACCTCTGCAGCTGGCGCTGGGCTGACGGTTTACCTGCGTCAAGCGCCCGCGTGAGCTGTGGAAGGAGAGGCTGTGATGGAATCGCTCCTGGATGGGAAGCTCAGAGATGCATTGTCACATGTCCGTGGTCCCCCAGGAAGTGGGTGGCAGAGCTGTGTTAGAACTGGGTGTCGGCAGAGAGCCAGGGAAGCCCCAAGAAGGGGCAACTCCCCTGAATGTGGGAGTCTTCGGGCGATGTTTGAGCCGGCACCAGGGCCTGGAAGGGCATTCCTGGATGAGGGAACAGCATGCACAAGTGACAGAGGTGGGAGGCAGCCTGGCCTGTCCCAGGACTCCCATGACGCAGTCTGGCTGGCCTTTAGCGGGTGGTGGAGAGAGGTGGGAAAGCTGAAGAGAAGGGGGAGATCAGAGGCTCGTGCTCTCGTCTGAGGGAGAGCTGCTACGGCGGGCACCAAGGCAGTAGCCATGGGGCGGCCTGGAGGGGGCCAAGCAGGACAAGTGCAACAGGTCCAGAGTGGTCATCTAGGAGCAGTGCCCCAAAGCCCAGTACCTTTGTGATCCGTCTTTTGCTATTCCTTTGTATAGTTTATGGCTGGGAGGATAGGACCACAGTTTCAAAGAGCCGGAATAAGTGCAGACTGTCCCTGATCTGTAGGGTGCCCCCAAGGGAGGCTCCCCCCACATCTGCAGCCAGGACCCCAGGTGCTGTTTCAGCTCCAAGCACGTACTGGCCACTGGCTTGTCGGGCTGGAAGAAGGAAGCCCTGGTGGACAGTGTGTGTGTTCAGGGATGGCCACACTCCAATTTTAGGAGCACCCCTGCCCTGCGCCTGTCCCCGAGGCGCCAGGAAAACAGGCCCACCTGGCCCCTCAGCACAGACAGCTGGTTCTTCCACCCAGGACCCGGAAAACGTGTCTCACTGACACTTGGCTCTTGAGTTTCTTCTTGCCTCCCTGGAAGAACGCCATCTTGAGAGTGATGTGGGAGCCCCTGAAGCACCCTTCACCAGCCGTTTGCACTTAGGTGTGGCCAGGCCTGTCCTGGGGCCGGATTCAGATGCTCTGTCACACTTGCCACTGTAGATTTTCCTCATGTCCCTCCTTCCGCCTCACACCTGAGTACATGTGTGACCCCTGCATGCGACACTCTGAGGCCCAGTGCTCGCACGTGTCTTGTTCGGCTCTTTTCCTTTAGCTCCAGGCAGGGCGCCTGCACCTACCACGTGCTTCATATGTGCTGGTTGGACATACAGATGTGGAGTGAAGAGCCTGTTCTAGATGGGCTCATGTGCACCCACGTGCATGCACACATGCATACAGAGACACGAGTGTGCACACATACACATGTGTACGCAGCCATGCTTGCACACATGGGCGCAGACACTAGGCTTCATATGCATGCACTCACACATTGTGCGCATGTACCTGAATGCACATGTGTGTGCATGTGCCATGCTTGCACATATGCACACGTGTGCGCACACAGAGCTCTTTTATGATGCTGTGGCTCTCTGGTGGGAGAGAGGTCAGAGGAGGTGCTCTGCAGGGCCTGCAGGGGGAGTGGGTCCTCCCGTCCAACACCCAGGGTGGACGTGGCAGGAGAGACTGCCCTCGAACTGACCTTGGTCCCGAGGGGGAGCTGGACCTGTGGGGATGTGGGAGGCCGAGGGAAGGAGGGCTCCCCACAGGACAATGGTGAGGAGTTCTTGTGATCAGAAATGGAAAGGGGACTTTCCAAGGAGACCGTGGCTTTCAGAGAGGGCTGACAAGGAGGGTGGTGTTCGTGGGTGGTGGGGATTGCTAGTAAGGGGCACAGATTCCAGGCACCATGGGCGCCTGCCACTCTCTGCAGGTGTACGTGAAGATCTCGGTTCCTAACGGCATCCAATTTATTGGACATCCTGGCAGACGCCATCTGACCAAGAAGACATGCATGGTCCCTGGGGAGGCCGAGTCTACCTGGGTGGTTCTGTCCTTCAGCGACCTGGGGATCAGCAACATCACAGGTGAGGGCCCCATGCTTCTTCTGGCATCCTCCACCTCTAGGCCACCAAGGGGTCCAGGTGCTGACCCCAAGTGTGGGCAAGGGGTGGGTAGGGCAGAAAGTGAGGTCAGGACTGTCATGAAGGACAGGATGGCAGCCCGGGGATGCAGGCCGGAGGGAATGGTCAGGAGGTGGGGGGAGGTGGTCCTGGGGGGTGGGGTCTGGGGCCTCACCTTGCAGAGAGTTGGGCTTCTAAGGTGCCAAACGAACGTAGCAC
Source organism: Diceros bicornis minor (assembly GCF_020826845.1). Classification (NCBI taxonomy): domain Eukaryota; kingdom Metazoa; phylum Chordata; class Mammalia; order Perissodactyla; family Rhinocerotidae; genus Diceros; species Diceros bicornis. Next base: position 5,005,933 of record NC_080759.1, on the reverse strand, counting down.
ACACATGTGTGCATACTCGGACACACAAACGCGTACACAAACATGCACACACAAGTGCATGCACGAAACACACATGCATATGTATGCATGCACACAACACACACAGAAACATGCAGCACAGGTATGGACACACGCACAAGCATATGCACAGACATGCATGCTCACACACGTGCACGTCTGCACCCCTGTGACATGGTAGCGGGGGCAGCTTCCACCGTGGGCGGGGACCTGTTCTGAGAGCAAGCACCGAGCACTTGGATCCCCGCAACCAAAGCCCTGGCTTATGGAGGAACGAGCTGCTGCCGGGATGGGAGGCCTGTCAGACACCAGGAGGAGAATCACGCCGACAGGAGTGTCCCCGTCAGGAGGAATCACATCAGCCGCAGCGTGATGGCTGAGGTAAGCTGCGTCCTCACTGGCGGCACTTGGCCAGGGCCTGATTCTCTCGTCCGTGAGGTGGGGGTCCAGCTGGAGTGTGTGGTCCCTGCCCGAGCCAAGGCCAGGGCAGCCCCCACGGGTCCCTCCAGGGCTTAGGGCAGGCGAGGGGGCTTCCCTGCTGGAGGGCCGCGGCATCTCCACCGTGCAAAGTGGGCTTTGGTGAAGCGGCCTGGGATGGTCGACGGCTGCAGAGAAGTGGCCCGCTGGCCCCCGGTTGACCGTCTCAGAAGGCAGCATGCCTCTGTCTCCTGACTCTGTTTGTCAGGCAATTGTAGGGACTGTGACCCAGCATTTGGAGGTTGTCCTTGGAATGCACATGCAGGAAGGACACAGCCTGCAGCAGAGGGGCTCAGGCGTCCGGGTCTCGTAGACCCCCCGGCTGTGAATCCAGGATATGCCACTTACGTGTGGGGCTGGGTGAGTGTCTTGGTGTTTCCACCCTGTTCCGTAAGACAGGGTGCTCATGCTCACCCCACAACGTGCAGAGGGCCGGAGAGAATGCACATACCTCATGATGCTGGGCGCGTGATAGCGATGATGCCCGTCTTTTTGGGGCTGCTCAGAGCATCAGAGCCCAGAACGCTGGCGAGACGTTGTCTGGTGCTGCACCCAGAGCGCTCAGCAGCCCCAGTGAGGGTCCTCACAGCAGCCCCAAGTGTCTGCCCCTCTCCAGCAGCCCAGCTGCAAACAGCTGTCGCCCCTGCTGGCTGTGGTCCTGGCAATGCTGACCACTGACGGTTTCCATCAGCGCCTGGAGCCGCACACGCCCTGGGCAGAACGCCCGGAGGTGGACGGGTCCTCACTGCGGCGCTGTTGACGTGACATGATGGATTCCTCTGGGACAAGCGGGATGAGGACTGCGGTCTCCAGGAGCCAGCGGGATGGGATGGCCACAGGAAGTGCAGGGACCCCCGGCGACCCTCGGCTCGGCTGAGCACGCTCCCTGGGCCGCCGCCTGCCCCCGCCACGGCCTGAGGAGGCAGCAAGCCCTACAGAGCGGCCAGGCCGACCTGGAGGCCCGGAGCTCTTGCCTCCTTCGTCTGCAGGAGGAATTCCTAAATGCACAGAGGGGGCTCTCCAGGCCTGCTGTCCTGAGCCTCTCCTCCCGGCCGCACTGTCCAGCAGTCTCCTGCGTCCGCAGCCTCTGCCGTCCAGCTTCATGCAGACAGCGCTGGGAGGCAGAGGTATGGTTTAGGCAGCAGAAACCTTGAAATGTCCATACGAAAAGTGAAGCATGAATTAGAAAGTGGGTTTATGAAATGCGGCGCCGGGCTTGTGGCTTGATAAAGGAGCAGAACCCTCTCCCGCCTCGTCCGGGTGGAGCGCTCCGGGGGCGTGGTTCGCTTGCTCCATTGGTTATTCGGTGAACCCTCACGAGACGCTACGTGCCTCCTGCCAGGAGGAGCTGCACAGAACAGAATTCCTTTCCTCAGAGGCACGTGGTCTGGGAGCAGCTGATGGCCGGTCACGGGCACCGTACCCAGCAGAGGAGGGGCCAACGCCATCCTGCCTGGCTCCCCAGCCCACCCAGGGGGCTGCAACCCTCTGCACTTCTGCTGGAAGGCCGAGAGCCTTCCATCACCCAACATGCGTCAGGAAGTTCACAGGAGAGGAGGAGGCCGACGAATGCAGACCCACGGGGAGAGCCCAGAGGGCCATGAGTGTGATGGGAGTCCTGGCTCCCCGGCCAGGAGCGGGCTCTGGAGGGAGAGCCCTGGGTTCAAACGAGAGTCGCTGGATGGTTAAATGAGGGTGTGCTGGACAGCATCTCCAGGGGCCCGGCCCGTGTGAGCCGTTGTCATGCAGGCATTTATAATGGTCAACAGGGATATGCTTTCCGTTTTAGGAAATGTCCAGCAGCTGACGAATGGATAAATGAATGTGGTACAGTGGGATACAGTTCCCCAATACGATGGAGTGTTACTCAGCCATGATGAGGACTGAAGCTCTGACACTTGCTGCACCGTGGATGAACCTCAGAGACCTCATGCTGAGTGAGAGAAGCCAAACACAGACAGCCATACAGTGTGTGATCCCATTTACAGAAGTGTCCAGAACAGGCAAATCCATAGAACAGACAGGAATGGAGCACTGATATATGCTGCAAGGTTGCAGAAAAGTCCCGCTGGAGGTAGTAATAGTGACGTCTTGGAGGGACCAGTTCTGGAACCTGCCAGGAGCCAGCATGAACACAGAGGTGAAGGAGATTGGGACCCAGGAGCAGCGGAAAGCCAGGGCATTGTGGAGGAGAAGAGCGCTGAAGAGAGGCTGGCACCAGGGTCCCTGGGAGCAGAGCTGGCAGAGGAGACGGGCCAGCAGCCGTGAGCAGCCCCATTGGCTGCTTCTTAGGCTATGCAGGGGGAAGAGGGGGGTGTCCAGGAGGCCCTGGATGGTCAGCCAGAACCAGAGGGGCGTGCTCACGATCAGCAGAAGGGCTCAGGGTCTGTCTCTATGGATTTGCCTGTTCTGGACATTTCATACAAGTGAACCACTGTGTGGTCTTTCGTGTCTGGCTTCTCTCAGCGTAATGTTTTTGAGGTCTATCCACATTGTAGCATGTGTCAGAGCTTCATTCCTTTTTTATGGCTGTATAACATTCCATTGTATAGATACACTACATTTTGTTTATCCATTCATTTGTTGATGGACTTCTGGGTTATGAGTCACTTTTACGATTGTGCAGCTGTCAAAAGCCACCATGGGCTTACAATGGCCAGGCACCGTCCGGTGACCCCAACCCTTTTCCCACCAAGGGGCCAAGCTGGTAGATCGGGGCAGTACTGAGGCCCAAGCAAAACTTCAGCAGCTCAGCATCTTCCAGAAAGGTGTCCTTGGCCTCTTGGTGCCGACTTTGGGCAGTTTTGCTAAAGGATTGCCAGCAAGGTGCTCAGGGTGGGCATCAGGGTGTGGCTGTGGGTGAGGCACCACACTGGTGCAGACCGCCGGGCAGGATCCTGGGTTGATAGCAGGAAGTGGACATGGTCCAGACAGGTGCCTCCTGGGCTCATCAGTACTGACACAGGATGGATGAGGCCCCTCTTTGCAGCCTCAATGGAGGGCCTGGGGGTGGGGCGGGAGGAGAGGGATGAGAAGATGTGACAGGAGCTGACTGCTCCGTGGCACTGAGAAGACACAGGCCCTCTCTGAAGGACACCCAACCGCACATTGCAGCGAGGTCCGTGCCTTCATCACCCTCATCTAGAGATGACAAAACGGAGGCCCGGAGTGGTTAAGTGAGGGACCCTGGGTCACCCAGCAAAGAGTGGGTATAATTAGTCAGAGGTTCTCTAGAGAAACAAAACCGAGAGGATATATGTATCTCTCTAGGAAGAAATTTATTATAAGGAATTGGCTCACGTGACTAAGGAGGCTGAGAAGTCCCACAGTCTGCCGTCTGCAAGCTGGAGACCCAGGAGAGCCAGGGGTGTAGTTCAAAGGCCTGAGCACCAGGAGCGCTGAGGGCCAAGAAGATCAACGTTCCAGCTCAGGCAGTGGATGGAGAGAATTCCCCTCCTCCACCGTCTGTCCTGTTCAGGCCCTCGGTGGACCGGAGGAGGCCCACCTGTCTGCTTTACTCAGTCCACCCACTCGAATGCTGGCCTCCTCCGGAAACGCCCTCACAGGCGCCCCCAGAAAGAAGGGTTAATCAGGGGCTGGGCATCCTGTGGCTCCCTCAAGTTGACAAAAAGTGGACCCTCACAGCGGGGCAGTGGGGACCCCAGGAAGCCACCTGGCTGCAGCGACCAGGCATTAACCCTTTGAGGTCTGATCTAAAGACAGGTGACCCCAGCTTACCAGTGTGGGGGGCTGCTAAAAAAAGTCTGGAAAAGCAAACGCCCCACAGAGGCCGTTCTGGTCAGACAAAACCACCCAAGGTATATTGGGTTAAATTCTGGGCTCCCTCTTTTAGGAGGACAAGCCGCTGTCTTCTGTTATTTGGGGGACGTTGTAGAAGGGGCAGAGGCAGGCGCAGGGGCAGAAGAGACAGGAGACGAGGGATGTGTCGGACAGTGGGACAGAGACCCCGTCCTTGGCAGACTCGGGCGCCCCCTTCTCAGTGCTCACGGCCGTCAGATGGGGCCTCAGATCCTGGCAGCCTTCAGGTCATAGTGTTCCCTGCCCAGAGAGAGAAGCCGGCTGGGAGCCGGGAGGAAGGGGCCGCCGGGAGGGCAGGGTGGGGCTGTGGGAAGCATGAGGAGTCTGGGAGCGGTTGGTGAGTTCCTTTGACTAGAGCCTGGGGGAGGGGGAGTGAGCCTCAGTTTCCCCATCTGGGCCTGGGAGGTAGGTGGCCCGGTCCTTCACTGTGCGCCTGTGGTGTTGGCATCACCCTGCAGAGTCCAGACTCGGAAACGCTGCCCTGCACCGACTGCCCCCTCAGGACGCAATTCTCCGCTTCTCTGTTTCAGCCCGAAGGAGCCCCCATGCGTACACCTACAGCGCTTTCTTCTGTCCCAATGGTGAGTCCCTGCGCCCATCCAGCCAGGAGGGGCCACCTGGCCGGGCCAGGACTTCAGCCCTTATCCCCGCACTGTTTCAGCTCTTCCTCTGCTAAATGGACACCCACCCTCCTTGGGGGCTGAGGACACAACACTGGAGAACTGAGATGCCCTGGCTGGGGACACTCATAAGCCAGAGTGACGGCCAGGCATCGGCCGTGTAGGAAGAGAACGCACACGATTGCGGGCTGCAGGCGCTAATGAGTAAAGTGGCCGCTGTCAGCAGTAGGCTGTCCTGGCGCCCTGTGGTGAGGAGCCCAAGGCTTGGGGAATGGAGGTCTTAGAGTCACGTCAGCAGAAGGCTGTGGGGATGAGGGCGACCCCGCACCCTGGCACAGAGGAGGATGTGGGAATTAAGGTGGGTTCCGGAAGGTGTGGGATCTGGGGTCTGCCTCCATCCCCTGAAATCGACATTATACCTGCACATGATCTGTGAACAGGAAATCGGTACAGAAAGAGAGTGCCCAGTGGGCGCAGAGGCCAGAGAAGGGCCGGTCCACGCCTCTGCCTTGGTGAAGTCTGGGAAATGCTGGGCAGAACGTGAGCCTGGGCTGCCTGTGGAAGGTCTGCCGCTTCCCCGTCCAGCCCCTCCCCGAGGAGCTGTCCAGCTCAGGGCTTGGGCTGGGCCTGGCACTGGGCCTTCACCCCGTGGGCTTTGCCAAGAGGTGGAGCTGGGGATCTGAGCTGGAGGCCCTGGGTGCTACTGACTCCCTAGGAGAAGCATCTCCCCGTTGTTAGGGTGTTCAGCATGACGGGTACCTGGATCCACAGCACACTCCGGACACAGGCTTCTTCCTGACATTTTTTCCTCCTTTTTTTCATTAAATAGCAGTACATCACATATACACTTAAATGATTTTTGATAAAGGTGCAAAAGCAATTCAGTGGAGGAAGGAGAGCCTCTTCAACAAATGGTGCTAGAGCAATTAGACATCCACTGGCATGAACATGAACGTCCACCTGAAAATCACACCTTATACAAGAATGAACTCAAAATGGATCATGCACCTACACATAAAACTGTAAAACTTTTGGAAGAAAACATGGGAGAAAATCTTTGGAATCTAGGGCTAGCTAAAGAGTCCTTAGACGTGACACCAAAAACTATGATTCATAAAAGGGAACATTAGTAAACAGACTTCATCAAACTGAAAAACTTTTGCTCTGCAAAATATGCTATTGAGAGGAGGAAATATTTCCAAACCCACATCCAACAAAAGACTAGTATCTAGAATACAGACGACCCCTGACTCACCATGGTTCCACTTATGATTTTTCGACTTTACGATGGTGCAAAAGTGATACACAGTCAGTAGAAACCATACTTCGAATTTTGAGTTTTGTTTTTTTCCCAGCTAGCGACATGCGGTACGATCATCTCTTATGACGCTGGGCGGCGCAGCAAGCGCAGCTCCCATCAGCCCCGTGATCACAAGGGTGAACTACAGACACACGTACAACCATCCTGTACCCACAACCATTCTGTTTGTCATTTTCAGTACAGTGTTCACTAAATTGCATGAAACATTTAACAGTTCGTTATAAAATAGGCTTTGTGTTACATGAGTTTGCCCAACTGTAGGCTAATGTAAGTGCTCTGAGCATGGTTAAGGTGTATTAAGTGCATTTTCGACTTATGATATTTTCAACTTACAATGGGTTTATCTGATGTAACTCCATCGTTAAGTTAAGGAAGATCTGTATATAAAGAGCTCTCAAAATTCAACCATAAATAAAACAAACAATTCAATTAGAAAATGGGCAAAAAGAAACAGTTCATCAAAGAAGATATACAGATGGCAAATAAGCACATGGAAAGATGCTCGACATCATCAATGATTAGAGAAATGCAAATTGAAACTCAGTGAGTTATGAATACACGCCCATCAGAATGACTAAAATAAAAAATAGTGACAACACCAAAAGGTGACGAGGATGTGGAGAAACTGGATCTCTCACACGTTGCTGGTGGGGACGTAAAATGGTGCAGCCACTGCTGGCGGTATCTCGAAACAGTTTGATGGTTTCTTAAGAAACTAAATACGCCACAAACATATCACCCAGCAATTGCTCTCCTAGGCATTTATCCCGAAAAATGAAGACTTACGTTCACACAGAAACCTGTGCACACATGTTCATATCAGCTTTGTTTATAATAGCCCCAAATTGGAAAGAGCCTAGATGTTCTTCAGTGGGTGAATAGTTAAACAAATTGTGGCACATCCATACCTTGGAATAAGTACTTGGAATAGTTTTATTGATACACACAGCAACTTGGATGAAGGGGATTGAGTGAAAAAAGTCAGTCCTAAAAGGGTACATAAATTATTCCATTTATATGACATTTTCGAAATGACAAAATTTTAGAAATGGAGGTCTTATGAGTGGTTGCTGGGGGTGGGGGCAAGGCAGGGTGTGTGTGTGGTGATAAAAGGGACACAGGAGGGACCCCGTACAAATAAAAGTGGAGAAATCTGAATGAGACCAGTGGATTGTATCAATGTCAATATCAATGTTGTGATACTGTACTAGAATTTTGCAAGATGTTACTATTGGGGGAAACTGAGTCAAGAGTACACAGATCTCTCTATATTGTTTCTTACAGTCACATGTGAATCCACAATTATCTCAGTAAAGTTTAAGTTAAAAACATTTTTAAAAAGTAGTACATGTGTACAAATATTGTATGATTCCACTTACATGAAGTACTTAGAGTAATCAAAATCATGGAGACAGAAAGTAGAATGGTGGCTGCCAGGGGCTTGGGGAGGGGGAAACAGGGATTTATTGTTTAATGGGTTTTAGTTTAGCAAGATGAAAAGGGTTCTGGAGATGGATGGTGGTGATGTTGGCACAATGTGAATGTATTTGATACCACTGAACTGTACGCTTAAAAATGGTTAAGATGGCAAATTTTATGTTATGTTTATTTTACCACAATAAGAAAATTGGGGGGGCCGGCCCAGGGGCATAGTGGTTAAGTGCACGCGCTCAGCTGCCACAGCCTGGGGTTCGCAGGTTCAGATCCCGGGCGTGAACTGACGTATCGCTTATCAAGCCATGCTGTGGCGGCGTCCCGTATAAAGTGGATGAAGATGGGCACCAATGTTAGCCCAGGCCAGCAAAAAGAGGAGGATTGGCGTCGGATGTTAGCACAGGGCTAATCTTCCTCACCAAAAAAAAATTGGGAAAAGAAAAAGCACTACCGTGTATCAGAGGAAATTTAGAAATTGATAACAAGAAGGAAAAATACATCCTCTGATTCACATCCAAAGATGAATCCTTTTGTAGTATTTGCTTTCACATGATTGCTGTCATTCATGAGCTGTATGATTTTATATCCTACCTTTTTCACTTAAGACCACCCTGAGCACTTTTCGTCGTTGGTTGTAAAGCCTTTATAAACAGTATTTCAAAAGAGCTTCAGTATGTTCCGTCAAATGAGTACCCCATAATTTGACCACTATAGAACATTTGGAAACATTGTTGGACATTTGTATACTGTTTCTATTTTGTACATCATAATTAATACTAGGATGAGTGGGCTGGCCCCGTGGCTTAGCGGTTAAGTGCGCGCGCTCCGCTACTGACGGCCCGGGTTCGGATCCCGGGCGCACACTGACGCACCACTTCTCCGGCCATGCTGAGGCTGCGTCCCACATACAGCAACTAGAAGGATGTGCAGCTGTGACATACAACTATCTACTGGGGCTTTGGGGAAAAAAAAAAAAAAAAGGAGGAGAATTGGCAATAGATGTTAGCTCAGAGCCGGTCTTCCTCAGCAAAAAGAGGAGGATTAGCATGGATGTTAGCTCAGGGATGATCTTCCTCACAAAACAAAAACAAAAAAACACTAGGACGAGTATATTTGTATTCAAAGTGGTCGATAACATTTTAATGTGTTTATTGAGGTGTAATTGACATACAATAAATCACGCGTATTTTAAGTGTGCAGTTTGCTGTTGTCACATGTGTGTACATCCGTGATACCATCTCCACCATTAAGATAATGAAGATTTCCATTAACTCAAAAGCCACTTGCCTTTGGAGTCCCTCACCTCTGTCCACCTGTGCCGCTGGGGAACCTCTGATCTGCTTTCTCTCTATATAGATACTTTACACTTTCTAGAGTTTTGTATGAAGGTACTCATACAGAATGTACTCTTATTGTCTTGTTTCTTTCAGCATAATAATTTCGAGATTCATCCGTGTTGTGTGTATCAATACCTCAGTCATGTTAAGTCTGAGTAGGCTTCCACTGAATGGAGGCCTCACACTCTGTTTATCCGCTCACCTGGGGGTGGACATCTGAGTTATTTCCAGTTGGGGGCTATTTCAAATGAAGCGTCTATTAACATTCGTGTACAAGTGTTTGTGTGGGTGATGTGTTTTCTTTCTCTTGCATCAATGCCTAGGAATAGACTGGCTAAATCATATGGTAGGTGTATGTTTAACTTTTTAAGAAGCTGTCAAACTGTTTTCCAAAGGGTTAGTACCATTGTGCATTCCCACCAGCAGTGGACGAGAGTCAGTTCACCCCATACTCACCAACACTTGGTACACCGTCAGTCTGTTTAACTTTAGCCATTCTAATAAATGTCTAGTGGTATCTCATTGTGCTTTTAATTTGCATCTCCATCATGACTAATGACGTTATGCATCTTTTCATGTACTTATTTACTATTATATCTTTTTTGGTGAAGTATCTGTTCAGCTCTTTTAACCTTTTTTAATTGAGTTGTTTATTTTTTATTTTTTTAAAGATTTTATTTATTTATTTTTCCCCCCAAAGCCCCAGTAGATAGTTGTATGTCATAGCTGCACATCCTTCTAGTTGCTGTATGTGGGACGCGGCCTCAGCATGGCCGGAGAAGCAGCGCGTCGGTGCGAGCCCGGGATCCGAACCCGGGTCGCCAGCAGTGGAGCGCGCTCACTTAACCACTAAGCCACGGGGCCGGCCCGAGTTGTTTATTTTTATTGAGTTTTTAAAATATATTCTGGATACAAGTCCTTTATCAGATAAATGCTTTGCAAAGATATTTCTCACAGTCTGTGGCTTGTCTTTTCCTTCTCTTAATAGTGCCTTTCAAAGAGCGGAAGTTTTTAATTTTGATGAGGTCCAATTTATCAATTTTTCCTTTCACGGATTATGCTTTTGTTGTTGTATCTGAGAAATCTTTGGCAAACCCTACGTTTTCTTCTCAAAGTTTTCTAGTTAGGGTTTACATTTATCAAATGGCTGTGATCCATTCTGAGTTAATTTGGTGACCAGGCTAGCTATGGATCACAGATCATTTTTCTGCATCTGGACAGTGTTTCCAGCACCATTTATGGAAAAGACTTTCCTTTCTCTATTGAATTGCCTTCGAACCTTTGTTGGAAATCAGCTGTTTAGATGCGTGTGGGTCTTTTCTGTATTCCCACTGTTCCACTGAGCATTGTCTACATCAGCCCAGTGCTGCCCGGCTGTGATTGCTGTAGCTTAGAGCAAGTCTCGCCATCAGACGGTGTGAGTCCTCCAGCTGGCTCTTCTTTATCAAAGTTGTTTTGGCTCTTCTAGGTACTTCGCATTTCCACATAAATTCTGAAATCAGCTTTGCGATTTCCTCAGAGGAGCCTGCTGGGGTTTTGATTGAGAATCCATCTACTCTGTAGATCAGTTTGGCGAATAATTAACGTCTTCTCAATCTTGCCTTCTGACCCAGGAGCGCGGTCTAGCTCTCCGTTGATCTGGCTCGTCTTTAGTTTCTCCGGCGTTTTGCAGTTTCCAGCTATAGGTCTTGCACAACTTTTGTAGGATTTATCCCTGCGAACATTTCATCTTTTGTGTGCTCTTGGCAAGGCTGTCGTGAAGCCAGCTCTGTTCTGGCCGTGCCTCCTGGAGCTGCGGGCGGAGCCACAGTGAGATTGACCCCTGACAGTCCTGATGCTCGGCTCTGGGCAGAGGCTGGAGGATGCCTCTGGGTGCCCCCTTAAAGCCCCTCTCCTTCTTCCACTCAGAGAGAGTCCACATCTCCACACCCAACAAATACGAGTTCCAGTACGTGCAGCAGCCCCTGCGCCTCACCTGTTTTGACGTGGCCGTGCGAACCCACAATGACGCCCATGTGGCCTTGTCCCCTGGGCCTCAGGACACCGCGGGCATGATCGAGATTGTCCTGGGGGGGCACCAGAACACCAGATCCTGGATCTCCACCAGCAAGATGGGTGAGCCCGTGGCCAGCACACACACGGCTAAGATCCTCTCCTGAGATGAATTTAGAGCATTCTGGGTCAGCTGGCATGGTGGGCTCAGCCAGGCACGACTGGGCTGGCCAGGGTGGGCACAGGAGCCTCATGCTCCTCTGGCATCTGCTGCTTCCTGCTCTGTGTCTGGCTCTGTTGGGGGCGGGGAGGAGGGGGTGAGCACAGGGCACCGCCTCAAGGTGCTCACAGTATGCCTGGAGTTGCTTACAAAAGACAACGTGAGGGCTGTGGTGGAGGAAGTGCCTGGGGTTCTGGGAGAAAGGTCAGGATGGGTGGTCAGGGAGAAAGAAAGTGGATGTGAGCAGGTGAAATAGGGGCTGCGGGGGGCTGTCTCTGGGCCAAGCAAAGGGGACATAGAAAAGGAACAGCTAACACAGCTTTCTAGAAGAGGGACATAACGAAGCTGGATTTTGAAGTATGAATAGGAGTTCACCAGGCAAAACAAGGAGTGAAGGATATTCCAGGCAGGGGGAACAGCATGTGCAAAGGCCCAGAGGTTCCAGGGAGCCCGGTGACTTTGGAACTTGTAGATGCCATGCTTGTTGGCCATGTAATGGATGGGGTGACCTCTAGTTTCTCTGTCTGTAGCAAGTGTCACTGCTGCTTGGGCACCACCGTATGCTTCCTGCCATTGTCCAGCAGCCTTGGCCTCTGTTTCCAGTTTGGCCACGGTCCAGAGCCATCCAATGAGTCTGTCATCATGGCCTGGACCCTCCCCAGGTCACCAGAGGTCCAGTTCCTCGGTTTCTTCACTGGCTGGGGCTCCATGGGTGAGTTCCGCATCTGGAGGAAGGTGGAGGCAGATGAGAGCTACAACGAGGCCTTCACCCTAGGGGTCCCACACAGCACCATCCCTGGCTCTGAGCAGATGGCTGCCTCCATCATAGGTGTGTCTGCCCTGCAACCTGGCTCAGCTTTGCTGGGAGCCTGTGCCCCTGAGGCCTCCAGCCACACACGCACTCACCTGATGAGCACCTTCTAGTGATGGGTGTTTCTTTATGATGGGCACTGGGAGCAGACCCAGAGGTGACACCGACCCTACCCTTGAGGGGCTCCTAGTCTGGCCAAGAAGGTGGGTCCAGACCCACCCAGTCCAAGCTCTATGTGAGGTGACCCCAAGGGGCAGCTGGTGAACTCTGTGAGGGCAGTGGGTCTGGGGCGAGGTCCAAGAAGTCCAAAAGGCCAAGTGACATCAGCCAGGCATGGGGGAGGGGTGGGGGTCCTAGGGGTCCTGGTGAGAGGGGCAGAAGTCCAGAGCATTTGCTGAACAGGGGTAAGAGGCTTTGACTTGAGGTCTCCAGGGCTGTGGGTTGTCTCCTGTAGCCTGGGCACAGGAGTGGAAAGTGGGGACGGTATGATCAATCCAGCATTGGGAGTTGGAAGGGTAGAGAGTGGGTGAGAGGCCAGGGGGCAGACAGACCTGAATGAGGGGGTCTTGGGTCGCTCTGACATCAAAGGGATGGAAGCCCTAGGGCCTGTGAAGGTTGGTGGTTGTGGCCAGATCAGAAGATGTTGGAGTTTATGATTTCTGAGGCAGAAGGTCAAGTCAGAGGTGGCTGTGGAGGTGGGTGGCCCAGATGGAAGTGAGGAGTGTAGGGGAGGAGGCAGATAGCCAAGGATGGAGAAGAGATGAAGGCTAGGACCTGTGTGCCAGTGCCTTCAGCACAGTGGGATGGAAGGGTGGAGGTGAAGCTGGGAAACCCAGAGGAAGGTGATGAGAAAGTAGCCAGGCAGGCCTTGCCACAGGAAGAGGATTCAGGAGCAGTGGCAGCCCCATTGGGGCAGGAGGAAACGCTGAAGAAGGAAGGGAGGTGTAATCAAGGGACAGCGGGTGTTCTGGGGGGCTCATCTGCAACGTTTGGGGCAGAGAGGCCAAGGAGAGGAAGAGAGAGTACCAAAGGAGTGAGAGCACAGGAGACTATGAATAAAAGAAAAAAAGAACTTAAAACTGCACCAACAATACCATACATGTATGAAAACTTTTTTAAAAATCTAATTACTGGGGCCAGCCCCGTGGCCTAGCGGTTAAGTTTGGCATGCTCCACTTTGGTGGCCCAGGTTCAGTTCCCTGGCATGGACCTACACCACTCGTAGGTGGCCATGCTGTGGCAGCAACCCACATACAAAATAGAGGAAGATCGGCACAAATGTTAGCTCAGGGCAAATCTTCCTAAGCAAAAAAAAATCGAATTATTCATGGTTAAAGAGAAAATCACATTTCATAGTGGAAGTTAGAAAAAGTATTTGGAATGGAACCACAATGGCTGGATTGATGTATCAATATTTGTGAGATGCAGCCAAAGTTGTACTTAGAGGGAAATGCATAGCCTTAAATGCACTTGTTTAAAAAGCCAGAAAGCAAAAAGCATTCAACATAATGCAAAAGTAGAGAAAGAACACTGAATAAAAACTAAAGAACACTGAAGGAGGTGTGTAGGAGAGGCCCAACAGGTGGCCACCAAAGCTGGAGGGCCTGGGTGGGCTGAGTGGGCAGGGGGTGCAGTCCAGTCCCAAGGGGCAGCACTGGCAGTCAGGGGGTGGGTGGCTGATGTTAGGCCACAGGCAGGCTCTGGGGAAAGCTGTCTCTAGGACAGCCAGGGCACCAGGCAAGTCCAGTCCTCAGCCCAGTCCTCTTCTCCTTCTGGCCAGGAGACGTCATGGGACCAACCCTGAACCACCTCAACAGCCTCCTGCGGCTGCCCTTTGGCTGCGGAGAGCAAAACGTGATCCACTTTGCACCCAACGTCTTTGTCCTGAAGTATCTTCAGAAAACCCAGCAGCTCAGCCCCGAGGTGGAGAAGGAGACCACTGATTACCTGGTACTAGGTACTGAGGGGAGACTACCTGGGTGGAGGGTGTGGGGAGGGAGGCAGCCTTGACTGCGAGGCGGGCAGTGGATAGGAGGAAGGGAAGGAAGTGGGCCAGAGAGGCCACTCTGGGTGGCCTGATCTGGTCACTGTCAGCGGGAGCCTGGTGTCCGCACTTGCTAGGATAAGGCCCTGAATGCTGGTAATCACCCACAGGAAGAGGAACGGCATCTTTTAAAAATGTAGCTTTTGGAGGCTGGCCCCATTGCCTAATGGTTAAGTTCACACACTCCACTTCAGTGGCCCAGGTTCGGTTCCTGGGTATGGACCTACACCTCTCGTAGGCGGCCATGCTGTGGTGGTATCCCACATACAAAATAGAGGAAGACTGGCACAGATGTTAGCTCAGGGTGAATCTTGCTCAGAAAAAAAAAAAAAGTAGATTTTCTTCTTTTTTTTAATAAGTGCAATGTAACACCATTATAAAAAACATTTAGAAAAGAAAAGAAAGTCCCCTATAACCCCGTCAGTGCTGGCTCTGGGTTTGCTCTCCTGCCCTCCAGCAGCACAGACGAGCTTTGACATTCCTGGTGCCTCCTGATACGGCTCCTCCAGCGTGTCCCCACCGCTAGGGGGAGGTTCGTCCAGCGGGCTGTGGGGCCTGTGGCCCATCCACCTCTATTGCTGTGTAGAGGGACCATGGTCGGTGTGTCTGCTGATGGGCACTGGAGAGTTTCCGGTTCAGGGCTTTCGGATGGTGCTGCTGTGAGTCATTGTGCTCGCGTGCTTGGTGAACACACGTCTGGATTTCTAGGGGGGCCATTGCTGGAGTGGCATCACTGGGTCTCAGGATGGGTTCAGTTTGTGATCACTCTCGAGGCTACACTATTTGCCCCTCACATGCATCTGTGGAGCTCAATGTACTGAACTCTCCTCTTTTACACGTTGGGGCTATTTCCAGTTTTTTTTCGCCTAAATAATGTAGCACTGAACATCTTCAGAAATAAGCAGCACTGAGCGACTTCAGAGATAAGTAAGCCAGCACTGAATACCTTCCATCACCGTGAGTCAGGCCCTGGGGTCAGGGAACAGCCCCTCCTGTGCGGCTGGCTCTTCTCGGTGCCTCGGTTTCCTCTGTCACAAGGGTGTTATCTCAGTTGATCCCAAGGTCCTGGGGTGCCCTGGGGTTTGCTTCTAGCCTTGGCTGGAGCTGGAGTGGAAGGGAAGCGTGGAGGGGCCTGACCCGGCTATGAAGCTGGCATCCACAGCGTGCCGCACGTGTGCGTCAACTCCCCGCCCCTGGTTTTCCACCAAACCAGCTGGTGTTCGTGCGCTGTGGCTGCCGTAACAAAGGACCACAAATTGGGCGGCTTAGAACAGCAGGAATTCCTTCCTCATGGCTGGAGGCCTGAGCTCTGAGATCAGGTGTCAGCAGGGCTGGTTCCGGGAGGAGGCTCTGAGGGGACTCTGTCCTGGGCCCCTCTCTTGGCAGGGTTTTGGGGGCTCCAGCGTCCTTGGCTTGTAGACACGTCAGCACGCTCTCCTCTGTCCTCGCAGGCCTCTGTGTCTAAGTGTCTCCCCTTCTTTCTCCTCATGAGGACAGCAGTCATTGGATTTAGGGCCCACCCTAACCCAGGAGACCTCCTCAGGAGATCCTCAGCATAGTTACATCTGCAAAGACCCTTATCCCAGTGAGGTCCCATTCGAGTTTCCGAGTGGGCATGAATTTGGGGAGACACTGTCCACCCAGTTCAGAGGTCCTTCTGCCTCTTCCCCTCCTCTGTGGACACAGCTCTGTCCTTCCAGTAGGTCAGGCCCCAAACCTTGGTGCGCTCCAGATCCTTCTTTCTTTCCTTCACACCTTGTCCAGCTGAACCACTCTGCCTACTGAAGAACCCCTCCCTGCCTGTCACCGCCACCTGATTGGAGCCCAGCATCCTGCTCAGCTGGATGGTCCCTGCCCCCCGAGTCTCCCCACTTCCTCTCCAGACCCTACAATCCGCCCATGACATATGTGCCCCACACCCTGCCCCTGCTCACCCTGCCTGTGCCCCCTGCTGCTCTCACAAGGAAACTGAACGCCCAGCCCTGGAGGCCCCAGGGCCGGCCTGACCTCCCTGCCTCCCGCTCCGCCTCGCTCCCCTGCTCTGGCCACTCCGGTGCCTTCTGTTCTCTGAGCACACTGAGCTCTGGCTCCAGCGGGTGGGAGAGGGCACCACCTTGAGATGGTACATTTCACTGACCACCAGGCATGACTGAGGGCCCAGGTGTGACCAGGAATCAGGAAACAAAAGAGGAATAAAGTAGAGGTTTCAGCAACCCCAGATGTGATGGGGCAGTTTCAAGGACTCCAGAAGCGAGTGAGGGGCAGTTTCAGGGTCCCCAGATGTGGGTGTGGGTCAGTTTCAGGAACCCTGGATGTGGGTGTGGCATTGTTTGGGAGTCCCAGGTAGGACATAATCAGGCCCAGGCCCAGCCATTCACCAAGAGGCTGTCCCTCTGCTCGCCCTGCAGGCTACCAGCGACAGCTGACCTACAGGCACCAGGATGGCTCCTACAGCGCTTTCGGGGAGCGGGATGCATCAGGGAGCATGTAGTGAGTCCCCACCCCCAGGGCACAAGCCACAGCCTCCCGTCCAGCACAGTGTGGCCAGAATGCTCGGGGTCTGATCCCCAGGGTGACGGGGTGTGGGCAGCGCTGCCTAGTCCTGCGCTCGGAGGGGGTTTGAGGAGTGGTGGCGACAGTTACTGTTACTCTTTCTGCTGTTGTTGCCACAGTGCCTGGGAACTGAGCCCCTGCTCTCCGGCCCCTTGGGAGCAGGTCCTGGGTGCTCTGGGCCTCTTCAAAGCCCACTGGACCCAGGAATGGGGGTGACTCCGAGAAGGAAGGGATGGGCTGGGAGAGGCCAGACCACCGTCTCGAGGCTGCGGTGGGGGATGTGCAGGAGGAGCAGCCTGGGGTCCAGATTCCTTTGTGACCGGCTCCCTCTGGCTTTCGGGCAGCCAGCGCAGGGAGGGTCAGAGAGGGCTGGGGGCACCTGGGTCCTGTTCCCTGGGACCCTTGGACCACAGCAGTTCCTGGCATCATCGGGGATTTGCCTCGTCCACTTTGGTGCTTACTGAGAAAGTGGGGCACCCCCAACTCTTGTCCCCAGGGGGCTCCCTCAAAGTGCCATCCTGACAGCGCCTGCAGTAGCTGTGGGCATGGAAACTGCCCTGTCCTTAGGCTGCTGTCCACTGCACAGTGGTGGGCCAGGGGCGGGGAGCGGGGATGCGCCTGGCTGAGCCTGCACCGCGGAGCGCGGCGTCGCTCGCTTGGCTCCAGGGGCCCCAGGCTGTGACCTGCCCAGCCCCCCAGCCCCCGCAGCCTGTCCGCTGTCCCAGTTCTTGTCCCAGGGCCCGGCCTTGCTGAAAACCCGTGGAACAAGGCCGCAGTCACAGCCTGGCAAACAGAGGCCCCTGCCCGCCCCAGGGGACGCCCAGAGCCACTGAGTCACCCTCCAAAAGCTGGCTGAGCCCCAGCAGCCCTGAGAAATAGCGAGCGGTGACCCACTGTACACCCTGCCCCATGCACACGCAGGCACAGCTCGAGTGGGACCAGTTCTACCACGGTCATGGAAATGTGACACACAGCAGCCCCCTTCCCCCTCACCCTGTGAAACGGGCCTGTTGGTCTCTGAACATGGACATCTCCCTGAGGACCCTGGAGGACAAGGCTGCAGGAAGCAGCATCCACCTGGGCTCTGTCTCGCGTGAGCTGTGTGGCCTTAGACCAGCTGCTCAACCTCTCTGAGCCTGTTTCCATGCCGCACATCCCTCTCAGGACCGGAAGGCAGGAGACAATGGAATAAAGGTGTGGGCATGCTCATTGAAGTGCTGGGGGTACCCATCAGGATGGATGCCCTCTTTCTGCCTCTCCCTAAATACTTGGACACTTCCATCCAGCATGGAAGGCTTACAACTCAGGATGTGTTATAGACAGGTTCCTGTGTGTGCAGTGTACATTCGTTCACTTGTTCGTTCATTCAGTGAGTGCCTACTATGGACCAGACCCTGATCTCAGTCCCAGGAGAACAAGAAAGAAATGGTCCCTGGTTCCAGGAGCTCACTGCCCCAGGGAGAGAGGTACTAAACGTAGTAGTTATCTACTGCTGGGAACAAGTCATCCCACAATGTAGCCACTTAAAACAGCAGACATCTCTTCCCTCTGTTTCTGTGGGTCGGGAACTCAGGAGCTGCTCAGCTGGGTGTTTCTGGCTCAGCGTCTCTCCCGAGGTTGCAGCCACGGTGTTGGCTGGGGGCTGCAGTCATCTGAAGGCTTGACTGGGGCTGGAGCGTTTGTTTCCAAGTTGGCTCTCTCCCGTGGCTATTGGCAGGAGGCCTCAGTTCTCACCAAGGACCATTCCATTGGGCTGCTTGAGCGTCCCTCCAATATGGCAGCTGGCTTCCCCCAGAGCGAACAATCCAAGAGAGGACACAAGGAGTATGCCACAGATGCCTTTTATCATCTGATCTCCCAAGTCACACTGTCATTTCCACCACATTCTATTCTTTAGAAGCAGGTCACTAAGTACAGCCTATACTCAAGGAGGGGGAAATTCAATTCCACCTCTTAAAAGGAGAAGTAGCAAACATTTGTGGAGATATTTTGAAACTACTACACCAGGCATATAATTTCTGGTACCTATAAAACAAACAAAGCAAGGTAAGAGGATAGAGCAATGGGGGATACATTTATGTGAGGTGGTCAGGAAAGGTTTCCCTGAGGAGGTGACCTGAAAGAGGTGAGGGAGGAGCTGTGTAAAAATCCAAGGAGAGAAGATTCCAGGCAGAAGGAACAGCCTGTGCAATGGCCCTGAGGCAGGACTGAGCTTGTCAAGTTTGAGCCACAGAAGGGAGGCCAGTGTGGCTGGGACAGCACAGGCAAGGAAGAGAGGGTGATTGGGACAGCCTGGGCAGCGTGAGGGGTTTGGATTTTATTCTGGAAGGAACAAGACACAGTTGGATGGCTCAGAGCAGAGTGTGGCCAAGATCTGAGTCACAGAGGGCTGTGGGTGTGTTTAATTAATAGACTATTTTTCAGAACAGTTTTAGGTTTATAGAAAAATTAAGCAGACAGAATTCCCATATACTCCCTCTCCCCCTCCACAGTTTCCTCTATTACTAACATCTTGCGTTAGTGTGATACATTTGTAACAATTGATGGACCAACATTGCTACATCATCAAGGGCCACACTTTCCATCAGGGATCACGCTTGGTGTTGCATATTCCACAGGTTTTGATGAATGCACAATGTCATGTCTCCACCATTACAGTATCATACAGAGTAGTTTCACTGCCCTAAAACTCCCCTGTGCTCTGCCTCTTCATCGTTCCCTCTCCCTCACCCCTGGCAACCACTGATCTTTTTACTGTCTCCATAGTGTTGTCTTTTCCAGAATATCATAGAGTTGGAATCATGCAGTATGTAGCCTTTTCAGACTGGCTTCTTTCACTTAGCAGTATGCACTAAAGGTTCCTCCATGTCTTTTTGTGACTTGAAAGCTTCTTTTTTTCTTTTTTTTAAGGAAGATTGGCCCTGAGCTAATTGCCCTGCGGTGAGGGCTCTGCTGGCGGATCTTGGCCCCTGGAGTAGGGACCCCTCCATTCCTAACCTCTGTGTCAATTCTAAATCCTCTGATGATGAATCGAAAGTTGTGGCATTTCTCAGAATTCTTGGCCTCACAATCCAGGTTTAACTGCTGTACTTGAGGTTTGCTGTGACCTAAGACCCTCCACGCCCCATGCACTTTGCCCAGGGGGCCCCTTGCCCTGTGTTAAAAGGCTAAGTTGTGTCTCCCTCAGAATTCGTGTCCTGAGATCCCCACCCCTGTCTTAGTCAGCTCAGGCTGACACAACAAAATACCATGGTCTGGAGGGCGTAAACAGCAGGCATTTATTTCTCGTGGCTCTAGAGACTGGGACGTCCAAGATCAGGGTTCTGGTCATTCAGTTCTTGGTGAGGGCTCTCTTCCTGGCTTGTGGCCAGCCACCTTCTCTCTGTGTCCTCACATGGCCTCTCCTTGGTGCCTGCCCTTGGAGGGAGAGAGAAGGCAAGCAAGCTCTGGTGTCTCTCCCCCTTCTTATAGGGACCCTAACCCGTTATGGGTGCTCCACCGTCTTGACCTCATCTAAACCTAATCACCTCCAAAGGTTCCCCTCCTGATACCATCACATTGGGGGTTAGGGCTTCAACACGTGAATTTGGGGGGACACAGACATTCAGTGCATAACCACCATGGGACCTCAGAATGTGACAGTATTCGGGGACAGGGCCTTTAAAGAGATGGTTAAGTTAAAATGAGGCTGTTAGGGTGGGTCCTGATCCAGTAGGACTGGCGTCCTTGTGAAAAGGGGAAATTAGGACCCAGGGCCGTGCACAGAGGGAGACGATGTGAAGACGCAGGGAGAAGGAGAGAGGCCTGGACGGAGCCCCCTGCAGCCCTCAGAAGGAACTAACCTGGCGCACACCTGGATCTTGGATTTGTGGCCTCCAGATCTACGAGACATAACTTGCTATTTTGTGTGTGTGTGTGTGAGGAAGATCAGCCCTGAGCTAACATCTGCCAATCCTCCTCTTTTTGCTGAGGAAGACTGGCCCTGGGCTAACATCCGTGCCCATCTTCCTCCACTTTATATGGGACGCCGCCACAGCATGGCCTGACAAGCAGTGCGTCGGTGCGCGCCCAGGATCTGAACTGGCGAACCCCGGGCCACCACAGCGGAGCACACACACTTAACCGCTTGCGCCACCGGGCCGGCCCCAACTTTCTATTTTTTAAGCCACCCAGTTTGTGGTACTTTGTTATGCAGGCCTAGCAAACCATACAGCTGCCTCTAGGATGACTAACTGTCCCGACTGGCCCAGGACTGAGGGATTCCCAGGACGCTGTCTAGTTGGGCACCTCCTGCCCATCTGCACCTCTGCGACTGAGGATCCCAGGCCCCTCGGTGTTCCCCAGGTGGGCCACCTCCATCCACTGGTTCTGATTTTTGTTTTGGATAAATTGACATTGAGGTCAGTCTGACCTTACCATATTTTTTAGAGCTGAGCCCTGTGTTTCTTCATTCACTTGAGAGTTTGAAGGCCCCTGTGCCCTGGGCTGAATAGTGGCCCCTGGATTAGTGTCCTGGGGCTGTTGTAACAAAGTACCACAAAATGAATGGCTTCAAACAACGGGAATTTATTCTCTCGCAGCTCTGGAGGCCAGAATTCTGAAGTCAAGGTGTGGGCAGGGCCGTGTCCCTCTGGAGGCTCTAGGGGAGGGTCATTCCTGCCTCTTCCAGCTTCTGGGGCTCCAGGTATCCCTTGGCTCATGACTCATGTGGGCCAGGCCTGGGGCTCAGTGAATCTGCTCTGTCACCCTGGCACGTGCCCCAGGAGGGAGATGGTACATCTTGACGTCACAGCTTTGGGGCAGTTCTCATTGCTTTGTCCTGATCGAAAGACGGAAAACTTTGGGAGAATATTCTTTCTGCAATCTTAACAATCACTAAAGCAGAGTTGTCTTAACTCCATGGTTCCACCTGTGCCTACAGGAGCACCATTTGCTAAATTCATTAATGCTTCGAATCACTCATTTTTCCATTTAACCAGTATTATTGGGCAGCTTCTCTGAACCAAGCCCATCACTGGACAGTGGACTCTGTTTCTATGCTCCAGCAGCTTGCTTTGGGGGGTGGGAACATGATCAGGGTTGGTGGGCTTCCCGGAGGAAACAACAATTGAGGCAAGGCCCGGAGGATGACGTGAGCATGGGCTGGGGTCTTGGAAGCCAGAGCCAGGGCTCTGCCTACTTCCCCCAGAGCTTCTCTGGGGTGATCTGCTGCACTTGGGCATCGTGGCCAGACTTCTTTTGGAAAAAATTGGCACCAACTTAAAATAAACGGGATGAGGTTTGCTAGCCAAGGCTGCAGTTGATGGGAGCCCCAGAAGGATGCAAAGCGAGGGGCTGTGAACCGACTAGCACTCTCCCCAAGGGCACCCTGGGGACCTGCGGGTGGGTGGTGGCTGGAGTGGGGGCAGAGCAGCCTCCCAGGGCTCCCCTTCCCGCCCCACCCCGCAGGAGGAGAGGGGCGCCATCGCCAGGGCGAGGCACTTTCTGGAGTCTGGCGCGGCCCTGGTGGTGGACCCCTACAGCAGTGCCCTGACCGCCTACGTGCTGACCCTGCTCCACAGCCCCACAGCCCCTGCAGCCCTGCGGAGGCTCCGTAGCCTGGCCATCACCCGGGGTAGGTGTCGCCTGCCTGCCGTCACAGAGGCCCTGCTGAGGGGCCAGCCCACAGGGCGCCCCAGTAGACAGCACACGAACACGTGTGGAACTGCGAGGCCTCCTTTGCTCACTATCTCGCTTGTTATATTACTCATTCATTATTGCATCAACCAGTGGCTTTGTGATGAAGCGGCTTGAGCCTGCGCGTCGTTTTCCTCCCCTGTGAAATAGGAGATACCACCCCCCACCCCCGGCCAGGGAGGGTAGTGCCCAGGGACCCCAGTAGAGAATCTCCCAGGCTGTCTGGGAACCAGCCCCCAACAGGGCACGGGGAGGCGGGGGAGGCTGCGGCTGGCCCCCACCCTGCCCCACTTCGCTGCCTAAGCCTTGGGAAGCCTTTTCCATCTTCGGGGTGTCAGTCTCCCCATCTACAAAATGACTACCCTTTGTGCCTGCTGTGTTCGTGGAGCCCCAGTGGCCGAGCTGTGGCTTCTCGGAATGCCTCAAAACTGAGTCCCCTCCCCGCCAACTCCTTGCCCTGGTACCCCCCGCACCCTGTCTTCCCAGGCAGCTGTCTGATTAAGATGCCACCTGAAGAACTGCTTTCACTGCTTAAGAAGAAAAAAAAGTTAAAAAGCAAAATTCTGAAACCACTCAATTGGGTGACAGAGTCTATTTAGGACTAAATGCTCAAGATTGGGAGTGGGGAGGGCTGATTTTTCTATGGTTTAAGGGCCTCGTACACCTCACATGAGCTCAGAATCCTTGCAAGTGGGGAGTGGCTTCCTGGGCTGAGTGGGGACGTCTGTGGCCTGCATCTCCCAGGAGGGAGACCATTGATTAGTGATGTCTGCCAGGGGTGCAGGAGGGGCTGGGTTTGTCACTAGTTGCAGGTCTGAGACAGCCCCAAGGCCCTTCCTGTCTCAGCCATCTCCCCCAGCACCCTCCTCACACTGGGGTCCAGTCCCCCATGTCTCTTCTTGAGACCATATGCACTGAAGCCCACCATGGGATGCCAGGCTGGGCACTGAGTGGGGCTGTGGCCCCTGGCCTGTCCTGGCCTCACAGATGGAGTCACCCACTGGAGCCTGATGGGTTCCCGGGATGTGGACGAGGACGTGTTCCTGAGCTTCAGTGACGGGGTCTCTCAGTCAGGTACTGCTCACCCCACCCTCGGTGCCTCCTTTGGGCTCTGGGTCCTGTGTCCCGGCATTGACAGGGCCCAGCCGGCCTCTTCCTTTGCAGTGGTCTCGGCTAAGGTGGAAATGACAGCCTACGCCTTGCTGACCTACACCTTGTTGGGAGACATGGCCACTGCCCTGCTGGTGGTGAAGTGGCTATCCCAGCAGCGGAATGCGCTTGGGGGCTTCCCCTCCACTCAGGCAAGCCAGGCGGGGCCCGAGGAGGGGCTTGGGTCTGCGCAAAGGCACTGTGGTCCTGGCTCGGGGCTCAGAGCCAGCCAGGAAGCCACTGGGGGCTTCAAGTTCCAGGACGGCTCCTTGCTGTCCGAGAGAAGGCAGGGGGTGGGACCCGAGGGACAGATGCACCTGGCTCTGGGACAGGGACCCAGTCCCTGCCTCCGTGGAGATGCCCACTTGCTGTCTGGGGCCCCCAGCTGGGGCCCCCAGGATGTCTGCTCCAATTTGCTCTCCATTCCAGCTGCGTTGGTCCCTGGCCTCCAGAGAGGGTCGTGCTGCCCTCAATGTGGGCTGGACCTCCCGGGACGCGGGCAGAGGGACCGCTGGCTGCCCCGTTCCTGGGGCTGACAGCCTCCCGCTCTGTCCCCAGGACACCTGTGTGGCTCTGCAGGCCTTGGCAGAGTATGCCATCTTGTCCTATGCTGGTGGCATCAACCTCACTGTCTCCCTGGCCTCCACCAACCTGGACTACCAGGAGACCCTCGAGCTGCACAGGGCCAACCAGAAGGTCCTGCAGACAGCGGCGGTGCATGTTCCCGGGACGAGGGTGGGGAGTGGCGACGGCGGCCCTTCCCGCCGCCTGCCACCATGCATGTCTGCGGAGGGGATCACGGTGTCTTCTCTTTCCAGATCCCCAGCCTCCCCACGGGGCTGTTCGTGAGTGTCAGGGGTGAAGGCTGCTGCCTGATGCAGGTGAGGGTGCAGAGAGAGCGCGTGCTCACAGCAGCATCCGGACCTCGGGGACCCCCAGAGGGGCAGGCAGGGGCTCTGAGCCCAGCATCAGGCCAGGCTGTGTGGGTGGAATGTGTGTGCCTGAGAGAGACCCCAGGGCAGTCTGTCAGCTCCCCAAAATGCAGCCCACCCTGCCCAAGTCAGGGCCCGGGGGAGGGGAGCACCTGTCCCCTTGGGTGTGGGGTCCTCCCCAGGAAAACCTGTTTGACCTTCAACTTGGTGGTCTCTGACCATAAGCAGGCCTCCTCTTGCCCCCCGACATGGGATTTGCCCAGTGGCTCAAGTTTATTCTCCATTCCTCCGCCTGAATGGGACGTTCCAGCCTGGCCTCAGCCTGGCCTCCCTGCAGCCCCAGTCTCCAGGTTCTGGGATTTAGCTGCGCTCTGGGCGGGGGCAGGCTGTCCTCAAGGGCTCTGGCAGGCAGTCAGAGGGTGAGTCTGCCTAGAGACCCTCGTGGCCTCAGCTCCCCTATCTCTAAATCGGGAGCCCAGACAACACAGTGGGTGGGAGGGGGAACCCTGGAGGCAGACACACCCGGGCTCCAGATGCGTAAAAATGGGATGATGGTCGTCTCTACACCCTCTTCCGCTGTTTCAAGCCTAAGTGGAATAACAGTAGTCCCCGGAACGGTTGCTCATGTCACTGTCATCATTCTTGCGGTCCCCCACGGTCCCCTGTCCCGCCCGCCTCTCCCCTCCCCCCCCCCACCAGGGCCCCTAAGCCTCAGTCTACCCACACCTTCCAGATTGACGTCACCTACAACGTGCGGGACCCAGTGGCCAAGCCGGCCTTCCAGCTCCTCGTGAGCCTCCAGGAGCCAGAGGCCGAGCTGCACCAGCCCCCCAGGCCTGCCTCCTCCGCAGACGATGACGACCCGGAGGCTGACCAGCATCATCAGGAGTACCAGGTGACCCTGGAGGTGTGCACCAGGTAAAGCCAACTGCCCCGTGCTCAGGATTGGTGTTTTGTGTGGATCTCAGCCTATGGATAGTGATTTTCTCAGCTAGCAATGCCTGGGGCACTCACCTGGGGCACTCACCTGGGCCCCACAGACGTTTCCCGGGCTGCAGCCAATGTTGTGGCTGGACCAGCCCTTGTGGTTCTTAATTATGATTGTGGGACCCACTTCAGCAAAAGCCATCGGGGAACTTTGAGGAGCAAGATTTATCACTCACAGGTCCTGGAGGGGACACGGCACGCCGGAGGGCCACACAGTGAAGTCGAGGGTAGAGAGAGAGGGAGAAAGCACGGACCTGGGACTCTGACTTTGTTGGGCTCCAAAGGTGGGGTGCTTAGTGTTTTGTGAGTTCACTCTTTATTGGCAAATTTAAAACATAAGAGCAGGATTTAGGGTGCAGGAGGGGAGAAGTGGGGTCACTCAAGTGGTCAATTATCTAGGTCACCCAGGGCTTTCTAGAGGGGACCTTCATGGGTGGGACAGGCTGGCTCCTTGGCTAGTTTATCTAGTACCTGTGTCATCCAGCTGACAAGATGTTTATTCAAGATGGATGTCGTTGAAATGGATGCCTTTGCGGTCAAAAGCTTAATGTCCGGCATTTATGCTACAGATGGCTTTTGAAATGAGTGGAAGAAATGGAAGCACTTCTGAATGGACACAGCAGACCCCAGTGACAAACAAGGCAGGGAGGCTGGCTGGCGACGGCCATTTGTGGCCACTGTATGACCTACCAATCCAGGCCTCTCGGTTTCCCAAAAATGACTCCAGGACCAGGCCATGGGGGGTCCTCAGGGGGGGCCACATGCAGCTGCCCTCAGAGGATGCTTGTTACCATGGTGACAGTTTGGGAGCCCAAAAGTGGGTGGTTGCTATGGTACCCGAAGCCCATTGGAGCTACCCAGTCACCCTCCTCGACCTTGACACTCAGCACGCTGTTGAATGGGGCAGGGGATCAGGAAGCAGCCAGACTGGCCCCAACTGTCTGGCCCCATCGGGCCTGCTGGGGATGATTTTGTTCCTCCCTCAGATGTTAGAAAGCACCCACTGTGTGCCACCTGCATGTGGGCTCCCTCAGGCCTCGCTCCCGCAGGAAGCCGCCCCCGCCGACCTGGGGCAGTGGCTACCCCATCCCCTCGGGCACACAGTCCGCAGGTTCCTCTCCGAACGTCAGCCTCCCTCCCTGTCACCAGCACCCGGCGTTGGGAGGGCCTGGCATGTAGCAGGCCCCAGAGGCCAATTACCCACACCCCATGTCACAGAGGGAGAAACTGAGGGCTGGCACCGGGGAGTGGCTGGGTGTCCCTAGTCGCCTAGGCTCGCTTAGCCCCAGCAGGGCACAGCGTGGGGCTCGGGACAAAACAGGGCCCAGAGCTGATAGACCTGGTCAGGCCCAGACCCTTGGGCAAGGCCCTCTCCTTATGGTCTCCGTGTCTCAGCTGTGAACTGGGCCAGCTCACGGTGTTTGTACAGATGGCCTGCCAGCTGGGCCCAGGGCAGGCTCCCCCAGGAGCCGTGGGTGTTGTGGGGGCGGAGGGGCCATGAATTCCACCTGAGGCTTGAGTTCACGGCCTCTCTCCCTCTCGTCGGAAGGTGGCTGCACGCAGGGTCCTCCAACATGGCTGTCCTGGAGGTGCCCCTGCTCTCGGGCTTCCGGGCAGATGGCGAGAGCCTGGAGCAGGTGAGGGGGTGCTGGTGGGCAGTGGCCAAGGGGGTTTCCAAATTCCCAGCCCTTCATAAAATGGGGTAGGTTTTTTTTGTCTTTCTGGGCAAAGTCGGTGCCACCTGCTGAGGGGCTGGTGGGGAGGGGTGGGGGCTGTCCCAATAGGTGAGGCTCCTGCCAGGCCACCTGTGCTGTTCTTCATGTGGCAGAGGGCTTAAGCAGTTGTGCATGCGCTTTGGGGATGACGTGGGGTGCCCTCAGCCCAGATTCTCCAGAGACCTGCCACCACTCTCACAGCCTCAAGAGAGACCAGTCCCATGTCCCCTTTTGTTGGGGGGAGAGGGGCACAAAGGGAGGGGGCTGCCTTGCCTGGGCCGGAGGATGTCTGCAGTGGGGAGGGTTGAGCAGGAAAGCCAGGCCTGTCCTGGAGGTGGAGGTGATGGGGGGCTAGGGGGGCCATCACAGGAGAGGGAACAGCCAGTGAAGAGGCTCTGGGTGGGAGTAGGTTTTTGTGTCAACAACTGAAAAGTAGTCCCAGGCTGGTGGTGCAGGTGAGGTGGAAGCAGGTGGCAGGGGGGCCACAGGGAGGCCTGGCCTGGCCTGGGACTGGATCGGGGGAGAGTGCAGTGGGGGGCGGGGGGGCACTCAGAGCAGAGGTAACCAGCCTTGGATGCTCTCTCCCCAGTGCTGGGGGGCCAGCAGGGCCTGGGAAGCACTGACTGCCATCCCCTCGCCCCGGCCCGTGGGGACTTGCTGGATGCGCTTGGCTTCTTCCCAGCCCGCCACCCAGTGTGGGCCTCGCAGAGAATGGGGACGAAGCAAGCACTGAGGGCAGAGGGGCCTGGCGGACCCTGACTTCTGGCTTCCTTGCCAGCTGCTCCTTGACAAACACATGGCACTGAAGAGGTACAAGGTGGCCAGACGCAAAGTGCTCCTCTACTTTGATGAGGTACTGCTGGTGGGGCGGGGCAATGGCCTCCACAGCGCACTGACGGCACAGTGGCCACGGCCAGGTGGCTCCTGCTGCTGTCTCACACCATGAAAAAGAAACCGGGAGACTGGATGCAGGCAGAGCAGCGCGGCTGGCGGCTCTGGGCCCCAGGCAGCTGGCTCTGGTGGGAAAAGCTGGGAGGGGGATGGAATAGTCCTCAGGCCTAACAAGGACTGAAGCCCTGACACACGCTACAACATGCATGAACCTCAAAACCTCATGCTGAGTGAGAGAAGCCAGACACAAAAGTCTGGGTAGTGCATGATCTCATGTATATGAAATGTCCAGAACAGGTAAATCTACAGAGGCAGAAAGCAGATTAGTCGGTGCCAGGGGCTGGGGGAGGGGGATGGGGAGTGACAGCCCATGGGGACGGGTTTCCTTTTGGGTGATGGGAATGTTCTGGATCAACAGGGGTTGCACAGCATATTAATACTTACACACACACACAGTGAGGGAGAGTAGAGGTGAAACACCAGCGGAGGCGCCTTCCCAGGTGGAATGGAAGAACCCACAGAATTGAAATGGGACCAGGTTTCTGTGTTTCACACCTCTGGGGCCCCCCGAAATCAGCCAATTCTGGACCTACGCTTTGGGGCGTCACAGAGCATGGAGGCGGGAGCTCAGTGCGCAGTGGCCCCAGCCAGACCTGAGCCCGCGCTGCCCCTGCAGATCCCCGGTCGGTGCCTGATATGCGTGTGGTTCCGGGCGCTCCGCGAGCACGTCGTGGGCAGGACGTCCGCGCTGCCGGTCTCCGTGTACGACTACTACGAGCCTGGTAGGCCCGTGCCCGCCCGCCCGCCCGCCCGCGCCCCCAGCTCGGTCTCGCAGCCTGTCACCGCATCACTTGCTCACCCATCCGCCCTCGTCCCGCAGCCTTCGAGGCCACGCGCTTCTACAGCGTCAGCGCGCTCAGCCCGCTCGCCCGAGAGCTGTGCGCGGGGCCCGCGTGGAACGAGGTGGCGCGCGCCCCGGCCCAGGGCCCCGCTGAGCGCGGCGCTGCACCCCGGCCGCCGCCGGCGCCGCGGAGGGCTGTCCTCTTGGAGCTGAGATCGGAGCGGGGAAGGGGGTCGCCGGGAAGCAGAGGGGGCCGCGTGGTAGCGGCAGGAGGACGCGGCACGGTGGACGGCGCGCCTTCTGTGCGGAGAGGACCCGCCGAGCAGAGTGAGGGTGGGCTGTGGGTGGGGGCAGAGCCGAACGGGGTGGGGCGGGCCGCGAGGGGGCGGGGACAGCGGGGTGGGAGGGCGGCCGCGTAGAGACCGGCGCCGAGAGAGCCCTTGCTTCCCCTCGCCCACAAGCCAGGTTGTGTCCAGGCACAGGGGCCCACGTCGTGAGCGCGGAGTGGCCGCGAAGGGTGGGGCTGGGCTGGGGGCCTCTTTCAGGGCCCTTTTCTTTATTTTCCAAACTTCCTGAAATGGGTTTACATTACGGGTTTACATTGCTCCTAGTTTAAAAGTGTTTTTTTAGGCAAATCCTTGCATGAAATTCCACCCGGTCAGGGCTCAGGGCCTCCCAGTAACTGTCTCCACCTTTTAGGGGGTGGTTCCGGGCCCCCCGGGACTTCTCTCCCACTCCAGGCCTATGGTGAGGTGCGGGCCAGGTAGGGGTAAGGTCCCCCGGGCCCTGCTGACTTTGCTTCGGCCCCCAGGCTGGTCCCCCGGCGAGCGGGGTCCCGCAGCCCTCCCGGAGGAGGGGCCAGTATCCCGCACTGCGGCTGCGCCCGTGACTGTGACACCCGCGGGGACCCGGTGTGCGGCTCCGACGGCGTCGTCTACGCCAGCACCTGCCACCTGCAGGAGGCCGCCTGCCGCCGATGCGCACGGTTAGAGCCCGCGGCCCCCCAGCCGCTGCGCACCTGGTGAGGACGCGCCCCCGCCCGGCGTCGGGGACCCCGCTTGGCCCCGGACTGCATCATAGGATCTTCTCCATCACACT
Source organism: Diceros bicornis minor (assembly GCF_020826845.1). Taxonomy (NCBI): domain Eukaryota; kingdom Metazoa; phylum Chordata; class Mammalia; order Perissodactyla; family Rhinocerotidae; genus Diceros; species Diceros bicornis. The sequence goes on along the minus strand of NC_080759.1, from coordinate 4,975,998 downwards.
CTCTTCTCTCCAACGCCTCCTCTCTCCCCATCACCTTCCCGTCCTCCCCATCGCCTCCTCCCTCTTCCCCTTCGCCTCCCCCCCCCCCCCGCTCCCCATCACCTCCTCCTCCTCCCCATCGCCTCGCCCATCCCCCCACCGCCTCCTCCTCCTCCCCATCGCCTGCTCATCCTCCCCATCGCCTCCTCCCTCCTCCCCATCGCCTCGCCCATCCCCCCATCGCCTCCTCCTCCTCCCCATCGCCTCGCCCATCCCCCCACCGCCTCCTCCTCCTCCTCCCCATCGCCTCGCCCATCCCCCCATCGCCTCCTCCTCCTCCCCATCGCCTGCTCATCCTCCCCATCGCCTCCTCCCTCGTGTCTTAGCATTGCCCTCTCCTCTCCCCTCCCCTCCCCTCCCCGATTCTGGCCACTATGCTGCCCGGCTTAGCAGCTCCTAACTCCCATGTCTGCTGGCGAGGGGCTCTCTTCCCCCACGCTCCTGGTTCTCGCCTGTCTGCATCTCCCCCACATCTCCCCCTCCCACTTATTCTGTGCTCCCCACAGCGCCCCTCCCTGACTCTCAGTCCCTCACTTCCTGTCCCTCCCTGCAGGTCTGTGTGTCTCCTCCACCGGCAGCCTCTCCCCGCCCCTCCAGCCTTCCGCTCTGCTGAGGCTTCTCGCACCTCCTCCCCAGGCTCCGTCTCTTTGGACTCCAGACATCACCCTTGGTCCCTGCGGCTTTCTGTCCTCCCCCATCTCTGTTTCTTTGCATCTGGGTCTCTCTTTGCATCTCCTTCTCAGTCTTTCTGTGTCTCTCCCCACCCCCACCCCAACTTTGTGCCTTTCTATATCTCCCCATCTCTGATCTCTCTATCTCTTCTCCCTCATCTGTGACCTCTCACCTCCTGTCTGTTGCTCTGGGCCGTAAATCTCCTCCCTTCCCTCTCTCTTGTCATCCAGCTCCTCCCCTTCTAGCACTCTTCCAACCAGTCCGCTTCCTTCCGGAGCAGACAACGACAGCCTCTGTGTTGTACACCTACGACTATGACCCGGCACCCCTGGACGCCGAGCACCTTGTGGCTGGCCATAACTTGGAGGGGGAGGTGGAGGACAGGTGAGAGCTGGGCCAGCCCCCAACCTCCCTCCGCTTGCCCTGAACCCCGGCAGGGAGTGGGAGTGACTAATGGAGGGGTCAGCCTGTGGGTTTCAGCAGACGAGATGGGGGATCCATTCTCTTCCCACCCCTCCTCTCTACCCCCTCCGCCTTCACTTGCGCTCCCACCACCACCCAACACACATCGGAGAACAGCCCCGTATGCCCGTGTGTGCAGGGTGAGGCTGAGCCCTCCTGAGGCCTCCACTCCAGGAGAGACCCATCCCTGAGAGCCCCTGGGCTCCGGACCCCTGTTGAAGAAAAAATTATTCATGACACTCGTTAAAGACGGCAAGGAAGCCTTTATTCAAGGGGGGGCTATTGAGATAGCTAGAGGGACCACTGCACCAGGGTCTTGCAGGGGAGAGAGAGATTGGACCCCCCCTCTGAATACTACAAGAAAAAGTGGGGGTTTATAGCCAAGGAGCGGGGTGGGGGCAGTGGATGGAAGATTACCAAGAGGAAAGGTCAGGGGTGAAGGGGGATTCCGGCCAAACTGACCTCACAGGATTCTTGCTGAAGGTAATTCAGGGTGATCAGACCCCCCCCCCCCCGGGGGGGTTGGTGGGAGACGAGGAACCATGTTAGGTATTGAGGGTGGTCAGATATGGATGATGGGTGATTCTGCTTTAAACTGACTTAGCAGGATGCTTGCTATAATTGGACAGTGCCGAGATGGACACTGAGGCCCAGGACTTGAGACCGAGTTGAAGAAGAGCTCAGAGGATCCTTGAGTGGAGATTGGTCAGGGAGAGAGTCTTTGTCCCTCCCCCGGGAAGGGAGGAGACCTGAGACCCATGTTGGGTGAGGCTGGAAGGGGGCTGCTGGGCAGACTTCCTGGAGGAGGCGAATCTTTTGGGTGTAAGTTACAGGAAACTCAAGAGGTTTAAGCAACAGGTTGATTTATCAGCTCACGAATGTGCCAGGTCATGGGGGCTGGCTGCACTGTGATGCCTCATGCTCTGTCTTCTGAGCCCTGCCTTCCTGAGGGAAGCTCTCTCCACCCCATGTCATCAGTGACAAAGGCTGGTTTCATCCCCACTCAGCAAACCCAGCAGGAATGCTTTTCCACCAGCACCCCCAAAGTCCCAGAGGTTCAGGGATGCATCATCCTGCACCATGCACTAGGTTCAGCCCATGGGCATTTAATGCAATTATTAATTATATTAATATAATATGTTAATATATTATTATAATCATTAATAATATAATTCATATAATGGGAGGAGGTGATGGAGAGGAGAAAAAAGGTGATGGGGAGGAGGGAGGAGGTGATGGGGGGAGGTGATGGGGAGGAGGGAGGTGGCGATGGGGGAGGTGATGGGGAGGAGGGAGGAGGTGATGGAGTGTGGGGAAGGTGATAGGGAGGAGGGAGGAGGTGATGGAGTGTGGGGGAGGTGATGGGGAGGAGGGGGAGGTGATGGGGAGGAGGGAGGAGGTGATGGAGGGGGGAGGTGATGGGGAGGAGGGGGGAGGTGATGGGGAGGAGGGAGGAGGTGATGGAGAGGGGGGAGGTGATGGGGAGGAGGGAGGAGGTGATGGAGAGGAGGGGAAGGTGATGGGGAGGAGGGAGGAGATGATGGAGAGGGGAGGGTGATGGGGAGGAGGGAGGAGGTGACGGAGAGGTGATGGGGAGGAGGGAGGAGGTGATGGGGGGAGGTGATGGGGAGGAGGGAGGAGGTGATGGAGAGTGGGGGAGGTGATGGGGAGGAGGGAGGAGTGATGGAGAGGAGGCGGAGGCAATGGGGAGGAGGGAGGAGGTGAGAGGAGGAGGAAGGAAACGGAGAGGAGGGAGGAGGTGATGCAGAGGAGGGGGAGGTGATGAGGAGGAGGGAGGAGGTGATGGGGAAGAGGAGGAGGTGATGGGTTTAGGGCTACTGTTTCAATATTTGTTTCATTTGGTCCCTTCTATTCCTCCTTCCTGCCCCCTTTTGGATTAAGTCAGTTTTTAGAAGTCCATTTTAATTCAGCTCTTGGGATGCCGATACACATCCTTAAACTTTTCAGTCTACTTGGCATGAATAGTGTACCCATTCACCAAAAATGTAGCAACTTTGGAGTCATACATGTCCATTTGTGGTCCTTACCCATCCCTGTACAGCTTTAAACAAGTGTTGCCCACCCCTCCAGTATCTGCCAGCCATCTCCAGTGCCTTCCAAGAGATCTGCTTTTGTTTTCGTTTTGGAGGGGGAGATTTTCGTTAAACTTCTAAATTTGAGGTTCACATGCAGTTGTAAGAAATAACACAGAGAGATCTTAAGTGCCCCTCAGCCAGTTCCCCCAGTGGTAACATCTTATAGACTTGGAATACAGTGTCACACGAGGAAATTGACTGCTACAATCCACCTCATATTTCTCCACTTTCACATGGCCTCATTTGCAATTGAGTCTGCCATTTTCCTCCTCATGTAAATTTGTGTAACACAACCATAGTCAAGATACAGAACAGCCTGTCACTCAAGGATCCCTCAAGGTGCCGTTTTATACACCCACATCGCTCCCCCACCTCCCTGCCCTGGGCCACTGCTCATCTGCTCTCCCTCTCTATAACTTTGTCGTTTCAGGAATGCTAAGTAAATGGAATCGTATAGTATGTGAGCTCTTCAGATTGGCTTTTTTCACTCAGTTGAGTTCTCTTTCAATCCATCTGTGTGGTTGCGTGTGTCGATAGTTCTGTCAACTTAAAAAGCAAATTTGCCTGTTATTTTATCTCAAAATGAGTTTATTCGGGAATAGCCAAAAGAATTACAATTCAGGATGTGTGTGCTGTGGCAAATCATAGGCAAGTCTGGAATAACAAATGAGGGGAGCTGCTTTTATAGAGAAAAAAGGAGTAGGGAGGGGCTATTCTAAAGGAAAGTCCATTGGGGGAAAGTAACAGTTCAGGATGGCAATGACTGCTCATTGGCTGTGCTGCAGCCTTTCTCACTGGCTGTGCTGTGGCATTTCTCATTGGCTGAGCTGTGGCATTTCTCATTGGCTGTGCTGTGGCATTTCTCATTGACTGAGCTGTGGTATTTCTCATTGGCTGAGCTGCGGCATTTCTCATTGGCTGAGCTGTGATGTTTCCCATTGGCTGGGCTGTTGCTGGGTGGGGAGAGAAATCTTCCTTCAGTAGTTAAGTAGTTTTACTTCCTGCTCAAGATGGAAGCGTTCTCTCTTCCTGTTTGGTGTAATTGATGGTGTGATGGGGGTGAGAGCGCCCCCTACAGGCCCTCTCGACCCAATTTCATTAAGGTTTCTTTTATTAATTTTCACAGATCCTTCTTTTTTACAGCTGGGTTGAGGCTCACAGATAGGTTTTCCATTTGGTTGGAGGCCCCACGCAAGCTGCTCCTTTCTTACCAGAAGTGAACACCCCGTCCTGTCTCTGTGGCCTTGCTGGGGTGGGTAGGGTCCTGAGGGGCAGGGCAGGGTTGTGTCCCCCCCTCCCCACCCCTGGGTGGGGCTCTGCTGTCTCCATGGGAGGAGGCAGGCAGGCTGAGCCACCTGGAGGTGATTCAGGGAAGGGCACACAGGCCCCCCCAAAGGCCGGGCAGCCCACAGGCACCTTTCTTCTCTCCCCATCAGTCAGAGCGGCTTCTCTTCCTAACGCTCTGAGCAGGAGGACATGATCTGGCTGCGTCCTGTCCCTGTCTACCTGGCCGGAAGGGGGCCACTGATGGGAGAGCTCCCTAGACTGCCTGCTGGACTAGCAGACCCCCCGCAGGTGACCCCTGCCTCCAAATGAGCCCAATAAACAGAAAGGCAGAGCCCTGCCTGGACAGATGATGGGCCTCCTGGGGAGACAGCGGGCATGGGGGTGGCTGGGGGCCCCTCACCTCCTCCCACCTCCCCAGCTGCAGCTGGGGCTCCAGGCACCCCACCCCCAGCCCTGGGCCGGGCGATCCCTCCTCGGGCCAGAGCAACCCCCACAGCCTGACATTCTGCTCCCCGGAAAAGGGACATTTCTGGGAAGGCCTCTTGTTGAGTGGACACAACGTCTGGCCGAATAAGGACATAGCATCCATCGCCTTGTCAACAACTTCCAAATCACACAGGCCACCTTCGTCCAAATACAGAGCCCTGGCCTCCCTTTAGGCACGTGGGCCACTGAGCCCCCGAACTGGACCCCGAATTGTCCCAGGACTGTTACAGTCCCTGCACCCCTGTCTCGCCCCAGGCATCCCTGAACATTTGGTCCTGATGGCCCAGGCCCTGCGGGGAAGCCCTGGGCTCCGGGCACACGAGTCTTCAGCTTCCTGCCTTGCGATCTGGGCTGACCCCCGGGCCTCACCCCCTAGACCCCTGAGCTCCTGGCGCCCCACCCGGAGGACCGTCCTCCTCCCAGCAGCCTGGGAGGGCGCCCCAGCTCCAGGACCCAGCAGAGGTGCCGCCTCAGACCTGCCTGCTGAGGACCCTCCCAGCTGTCCTCCGATTCCTTTTTGTAAGCCTCGGAGAACACCTGTTTCCGTTCCCTCTCCTGCTCTTGCCTGTCGTCTCCCTCCAAGGTGGTATTGATTTCAGCCAGCGCTGCTCATCTCTGACCTCCGCTGAGGACAGCACAGAGACCCTGAGGGGGCTGCCCGGCCTGCGGGTCCTCAGCGTGCAGCTCTAGCCACTTCCCGCACCCTGACTGCGCCAGCCCACGGGGTACAGTTCCCTCTGCCGAGGCCTGCTGCCCGCTCACCGCCCTAGCGGCCGCTGGTGTAATAAAACAATAAAAGCTTGTTTCCAAGCGTCAAGGAAGGGCTTTGGCTTCCTGTGGGCAGGGAGCCCAAGGTCAGCGCGGAGGGCTGGAGCCCCAGCTCTCATCTGGCGCCCGTACCACCGTTCCTTCATCTACAGCCCAGCCTTTCAGAGCAGAGCGGGGAGGAGCATCCTGGGATAATCATAGATGCCCGTGCTTTTGTAAGAAATCATACTCATACAGAGAGGCCCCAGTACCCTTCACCCGGCCTCCCCGTGGGGTAGCATCTTGGAGAAATTCGAGTACATCATCACACCAGGCTGTTGACATCGACACACTCCACTGATCTTATTCACACTCTCCAGGGTCACGTGCACGTGTGTGTGTCTGTGTCTGTCCCGGGGCTGCCCACTCGCTCTTCCCCAGACCAGAGACACGAACTCAGTGGGGAGCTCAGGAATGTCCCCCACTCTCCTCTGCCTCTGGGGGGCTGGCTCCCTCCACAGGGGATGCCTCGGCGGCTCCCTACACCGCCGCCCTCCCTGCTGGCCAGGGTGGGGAGCAGCAGGGCTGTTGAGCTGGGGGCTGCAGCTGCCCTTCCCCATGTGGTGCCGCCTGACTCGTTCAGAGCAGGCTGCAGGCGGCTGGGGCTGGGGGTCGCAAGGCTGCACCCCCGACCCTGGGTGCACCATCCAGCCTCTTGTTGCCCACCCTCCTGGTCCGCGGGGATGTTAACTCAAGTGAGAAAAGGAGTCAGACCACAGGTTTGGGGGCGGAGGTGATGTCTTGCAGCCAGGGGGACAGTAGGAGGCTGAGCCCCGTGGCTCCCAGCAATGGGTTGCAGCAGGCACTGGAGCGCAGAGTGGGGGTCTCCACTGTGGCTGCTCAGGAGATGTCCCGAACCCTGGAGCCCAGTCCAAAGCTGGCATCTGGACTTCTGGGAGCGAGGACCACGAACCAGGCCCCAGGCTGTCTGGGCCACATGGAACCAGCATCAGGCGCTTGGGGGTGGGGGCCGGAGCATCCCCCTGGGGGAATCCTGTGGCGGGTCTAGGGCAGTATCAGCCTCACCTTGTCCCCTCTTGGACATGAGGGAGCTGGTCAACTGCAGCGTCACGGGCTCCGGCCCAAGGCGGGGCTGGGGGAACCTCCGTCCGCCTGCCTCCAGTTGGCCGGGCCTGGGAATCTGCTTGTTTAACCCTTGTCTTCGTCTGCTGGGGCTGCCGTAACCAAGTACCACATACAGGGGCTTAACACAACAGAAATTTATTGTCTCACAGTTCTGGAGGCCAGAAATCCAGATCAAGTTGTGGGCAGGGTTGGCTCCTTCTGAAGGCCCTGAGGGGGAGTCCGTCCAGGCCTCGCTCCTGGCTCCTGGGGGCTGTTGCCGGTCTGTGGGGTTCCTTGGCTTGTGGTATCTGACTTGATCTCTGTCTTCATGTGTGTGTCTCGGTGTCCTCTTCTTATAAGGACACCAGTCATAGCGGATTTAGGGCCCACCCTCCTCCAGTGTAACCTCGTCTTAACTAATAGTACCTGCAAAGACCGTATTTCCAAGCAAGCTCACATTCGGAGGTCCCCGGTGGACATGAATTGGGAGGGGACCCTATCCAACCCAGCACGATTCCCTCCCCGTTTGCCCCCCCTTCTAAGGGGCCATCACACGAGCGAGGAGGACCGGGTGCCCGTCCCCGGGCCGCCCCTCTCCTTGGAGGCTGTCATGGGCCCTGGCGCTCGGCGGAGCAGCCCCTGCCGCACCTTGTCCCTGAACTCTGCCGACACGTAGTAGTAGACGAAGGGGTCCACGCAGCTGTTGAGGGTGCTGAGAGCCAGGCTGGGCATGTAGGCGGCATACAGGTCCCCCCAGGCCTCGGGGCCCGGGTCCGAGTAGTGCAGCAGCAGCAGCACGTTGCTGGGCGCGAAGAAGGCCACGGCCGAGGCCAGCACCAGCACGGTCAGCCTCAGTGCGTGGCCGTAGCGCCGGCCCCCGGTGGCCAGCGTGTGCAGGGTGGCCCCGTAGCTCAGCAGCATGGCCGTCAGGGGCAGGAAGCAGCCGAGCACCGCTAGGCAGATGAAGGCGGGCCGCCAGTAGGAGGCCTGGGCGCCGACGGGCAGCGCGTCGTGGCAGAGCACGTGGCCCGAGTGCAACAGCCGGAAGGTCTGCTGCTGCAGTGCCAGGGGCAGTGCCAGGCTGGCCGCCACCAGCCAGGCTGCCGCGCAGAGCCCGGTGGCCAGGCCCCGGCCTCGCAGGGCGCGGGCCCGCAGCGGGTGCACGACGGCCAGGTAGCGATCCAGGCTGACGGCAGCCAGCAGCAGCACGGAGCCGTACATGTGGCCGTAGAGCGCTGCCGTGGCTAGGCGGCAGGCGGCCTCGCCGAAGGGCCAGTGCTGGCCGCGCAGGTAGTAGGCGACACGAGGCGGCAGCACTAGTCCCAGCAGCAGGTCAGCAGTCGCCAGGTTCATCAGCAGCACGGTGGAGGGCAGCCGAGGCACCCGGGTGGCCAGCACCCACAGCGCCAGCCCGTTGGCCGGCAGCCCCACTGCCAGGGCCAGCCCGTAGAGTGTGGGCACCAGTCGTGTGGGCACCCAGCCCAGCAGCAGCGCCCGAGAGCTGTCCGGGAGTTCCAGAGTGTCGCTGTCGTTGGCGCAGGGCTGGCCGGGGAAGCTGCGAGGGTGGGGCAGGTGAGGGGTCGCCGCCTGGGGCCTCATCCAGGGCCCCACTGTGCCATCTGGGGGATGGAGGGGGTGGAAGTGCTCAGAGCCCAGGAGTACCCACCGCCCTCAGCCGGTCCCTCCAGGTGGGTGGTGGCGCCCCTGAGGGGCTGCAGTCCCGCCCCAGCTGTCAGGAGCCCCCCCCCCAGTTGGTGGGGCAGAGCTGGACATGGATGCCCCCAGCTCCGTGGGCTCAGGTCTGGGCTGGAGGGCCCCTCAGTTCCCTGTCTCACCCTCACCAGCTCTGGGCACCCCCACCCCGTCCCAAGGCAGGGCCTGAGGTCACTCACCATCACTTTCCCCCACACTCCCGCCCTCATCGTAGATATTGGGGGTCTGGGTGTCATTGTCCAGGCTGAGCCCCAACGCCAGGGGCCATAGCAGCAGGAGCGCCCACATGCCGCCGGGGCTGGGCGCCAGCTGCTCTAGGCTGCGGCCGGCTGACCTCGGGCTTCCTGCCTGGTTGGACCCCCCCCCACCCCCAGCTTCCTGAGTGCCGGTGGAGGAGTGGACAGGGCCTGGTGAGATAAACCAGCTGCTGTCCCCAGCGAGCCTATGGGAGGCCTGGCGGCTGGGATCCCTCAGGCTGGCAGAGTGCCTCATGGGTCCAAGCGCTGGGCCAGCCAGACCAGGTATGAGGTCCCAGGCTGCAGCCCCTTCCACCAGCCCCTGTCCAGTCCAGGAAGCCTCTGTGGGCCGAGTGGTCGCTTCCCACTGGCCAGTCACATCTGCAGCCCCCGTTCTCATGACAGCCTGGCCTCCAGGTCCCGCCCCTCCGGGGCTCTCAGCCCCTCCTGAAGCCTCTGCCCATCTCCTGTCTCTGGCGGGCAGGACGAGAACCCTGCCACCCCAGGTCAGAGGTCAGAGTAGGTGAGTGACCCCTCCCACGGCGACCCAAGCACCCTGGGCCCTCTGGGGGCTGCCCCGCCTTGTTGCTGCCTCACCCATGTCCCAGCATGGTCCCCCAGGCAGGCGCAAAATGAGGAGCCGAGAGGGGAAGGTAACTTTCCAGTCTGCTGAGGGTATCTGAGGGGTCTCAGTCCTCAGCCAGAGCCCCCAGTGCTGGCCTCGTGCTGCCTTAGGGGTCTGAGGGGAGCCTGGCTGCAGCTCCCTCTGGGAGGTGCCCATCCCCAGCTCTTGAAGCCTCTTCTACTCCTGTCCTGGCCCCACCCTCAATTTGGGGCCCCAGGTGTGACCAGGGAGGGAGGTCACAGACACAATTGAGCCCGAGGGAGGTGGCCAGGCCAGCCCAGGCCAGAGGGCTCCCTGAGCCACCCTCCTGGGGGGTCCTCCCTCCTCTGGCCCCTCCATGTCCCTGCTCCCAGGCGCCCCGTGGGGATGCCACATACACTCAGATGGGGGGCCTACTGTGCGGATGAAGAAACTGAGGCTCAGAGGGGAGAGTGTCCCTTCTGTCTCCTGCACACAGTCCCCACCCTCGCGTGCCCCTCTGGGCCTCAGAGAGGCCTCGAGCCCTCCTGTCCTGGGGGAGCCCTGCACTGGAGGTTCTAGATGGTTAGGGAGCTCCTGTGTGGTCAGGCCTGGGCCACAGTGGCAGGAGGTCTGGGAGCAGAAGGACCCCAAGAGGGTGGTAGGAGAGCAGATCTCAAGCAGCCGCGTCCTGGAGTGGCGAGCCCTAATCTAGTCACACAGCTGGGGACAAGGGGACCAGCCAGGAAGTGACTGAGCAGTCCTGGACAGAGTCAGTGCAGCTGGAGGCTGCGGTGCCGAGGCCCCTGCCCCAGCCCTGGGTGGAGGGTGCCAAGGCCAAGGGAGCTCCGGCTGGGGCAGGGCCTCTGCCAGGAGCCTCCCCTATATTCTGAGCCGTTTCCACTGGCACCAGTGACAGATTCAGCCCCGCACCTGCATCTCTTGCCAACGTGTGACCGATGACGTCATAGGAAAACCGGGAATAGGACCCCTGCTGCCCTCCAGGGGCAGAGCAGGAAACCCGGCAGGGGAGGCTGGAGGCCTGTGGAGGGCGGTTTGACTCAGGCGTTGCGTGTCTAGGAATTCACAGACACACACGTGCAGGAAAGTGTCTGTACAGGGCTATTCTCGGCAGCACAGAGAGCGGGTGTGCATCAACAGCCTCCCCCACGGAAACGACCCTGTGCCAACGGGAGGGGGCCCCAGACATGGCAGGTGGAGGTGCAGGGCTGCCGTCCCCGTCAGGTGACAAGCCGTGTGAGGCACCTCCTAGGGGACGCTGGGGGCGGCTGTTTTTGAGGAGAGGGACTCGGCGCCTGCTTTTCTTTAGTGATTTTTTTGTACTATTGGAATTTTCTGTGTATGTCACTTGCCATAAAAACTCACGTTTAAAAAAAGGCAGAATAGTAGCTTTAAAAAGGAAAGAAGTTCTGACACCTGCTACAACATGGATGAACCTTGAGGGCATTACGCTCAGTGAAAGAAGCCAGACACAAAAAGGACAAATACTGCCTGATCCCACTTTTATATGAGGGCCCTACAGGAGTCAGATTCACAGGGACAGAAGGTAGGATGGAGGGCGCCAGGGGCTGGGAGGGGAGGGGAGTCAGTGTTTAATGGGACAGAGTTTCAGCTGGGGAAGATGAAGAGTCCTGGAGACGGATGGTGGGGACGGCTGCACAACCACGTGAATGTGCTTAATGCCCCTGAGCTGGACACGTAAAATGGTTAAAGTGGTAAATTTTATTTCATGTGTATTTTACCACAATTTAAAACTTTTCAAACGGAGGAAAAAAATGGCAAACAGACCAGAGCCAGCAGCTAGTCCTGTGTTTCCTCCCCCTCCAGCCCCCACCTGGACCCCCGGGGTTATGGTGGGGGGAGGTCGGCAGACCAGACGCAGAGCCCCTCAAGTCCTTCCAAAGCGACGCTTCTTGGGGTAATCGTATGTGCAGAAATCGTGTTTTCACGATGTCGTCCTTTGAAGCCGGATGGGCACCCACACGTGCGCTACCTCCCTCGCTCCTGGCTGGGCCTTGGCCTGTGGGCGGGGACAGCAACCCACCAGGCCGGCCTGGAGGAGCCGCTGCGACCCTGACCACCCTGACCACCGGGGGCCAAGGTCAGGCCCAGGGTTTGAGGTCCAGCCCTCCCAACCCTAGGTGTCCTGCACTTCCTCCCTGGGACCCCAAATCCGAGTCTGTTTGCTCAGCTGTCGCTTGGGTTGCAGGGCGGAGCAAGTGCACACAGCCCTGCTCTGGAGAACGTGCCACAGAAACTCGGGCAGGGGCGGAGTCGGGATTCCAAAGGCCGCCCTCACGGAGGCGCTGGGTGCGTTCAGAAGACCTCACCCTGCACGCCAGTCCCTGCACCTCACAGCCCGTCCCTGCAGGCTCCTGCTGGGCATGTCCTCCCCCCACCACAGGCCTCCTGAGACTGACTTTAGGTCAACTTCTCTTTAGAACAATCAGCTTCCTTCTCAGCCAGGACATCAGGAGTAAAGTGCTAGTTACACCTCAAAAATAGCCAGCAAGACACGCTCACTCATAACAGCATAAATGTTCATCAGGTCCCCCCGAACCCTCCCACCGCCTCCGCAAGCACCACGGGCCGCCCTTCCCCCACTGAGGGAGGCGGAGGGTGGCCCACCGGATCCCGCAGCTGGCACCTCCACAAACTTGAGGGAGGTGGGAAGGGGCAGTGCGGGGCGTGTGGGTACAGGCTGCTGTGTGCACGGCGGCTGCCCTTACTGCTGCACGGCCCAGCGCCGCAGACGCAGCAGCTTGGAACAGGCCCTGTGATGTGGCACCTCTGTGGGCGAGGAGCCTGGCCTGGCAGGCTGGTCCTTGTCCAGGGCCTCACCAGGCTGCAGCCTGGTGTCTGCAGGGCCAGGTCCCCGTGTGCGGTGGGAGGACTGAGGTCCCGCCCGCCGCTCGGAGGCCCCTCCTCAACACGGAGCCAACGTCTTTCACGGGAGACCCTTCCACCGAGATCACGTCCCTGATCCTCATCAGGGTCACAGGTCCTGCCCGCTCGAGGGCAGGGATTATTCTGGGGTGCCCCCTGGGGGGAATCCCGGGGCTATATCAGAGCTCTCCCCAGCACTGCAGTCCCTCGGGACCTGCTCCCCTCTGGTCTCTTGGGACTGGGCACCACTGCCTGCACCCCAGGACTCCCCGCCCAGCGCTTCCGCTTCCGACCGAAAAAGGCCAGCGCGTGGGCACAGGGGGGCCACAGCACGCCCCGACATGCAATCAGGGCAGAGGAATCTGGGGCAGCACTGAGCCTCCTCCACCCAACTTCCCAGGAGCCCTGACCCTCTGGATGGAGGGGGAGGTGGGCACCGCCAGCGGCATCGCATGTGTGGGGGGAGTCACGGGTGGAAGAAGTCCCTGAGAGGCAGCTACGGCCACTCGGGAAGGTTGGGGACAACTCCTGGGGAAGGACAGGCTGGGTGGGCAGGGCAGAGGGCAGCGCAGACGGAGCTCAGGGACCTGGCAGGAGGCCTGGCTGCGGGGTGAGGGTGGGGCCGGGCAGTTCCACCGCGGAAGCCTCAAGGCGTGTCAGCTAAGAGGACGCTAAGCAAGATTGTGGGCTCCCACTTAGCTGGAGATGGGTGTGCAGCCGGCTGGAGGGGGTCCTGGAGCCGTTCAGGGAACACGGTGATGGCGAAGATGCAGGAGCTAAGAGGAACGGTGGGGGCGGGGGTTCTGTGGGACCTGGCGTCAGAAGTGGGCGGGCGGGCAAAGGAAGCTGAGTCTGTAAATTGGGTTTTGCACGCACAACACTCAAACGAAACACCTCTCATTTCTAAAAACTGGGTTGGGAATGAATATCCTAGAAAACCCTCGGGAGAAGGGGGCGATGCCCAGGGGAAACAGGAGCCTGCTGCGCAGGCCAAGCCTGGGAGGCCCGAGAGGTCCACATGGATTTGGGAACGGCTGGGCACACACGCGCAGACACTCCCTACTGGCAGGGAGAGGCTGCCCCCCCATTCTCTCACAGGAAATGACTGAGGGAACCCTACAGCTTTAGGCCAATATTTAATTTTTAACTTGAATGTGCAAATAAATAGAAAAGGAAAACTACATTCAAAACAGCTGCAAAGGAAGTACAAGCCCCAGAACGTAAATTCTGCAAAAACAGAAGAGATGCTCCCTAGAAGCATGCAGGGTGGGGGCTTGCTACACCCCAGGCCCACGCGGAGGCATAGAAGGGGCCATGGGCTCCCAAGGGTGGCTGGCTGCCGGCAGGATCTGGTTCGAGAATTCCAATGATAAATTCCCTTCTTACAAAACAAGGGTGCGCACAAAGTGCCTGGATTACACTTGAGAAAACGCGGGCGAGCAGACCCCGAAGGGCACGTCCGCCTTGGAACTGCCCAGGCCGAGTCAAAGGCTCCGCAGACCTCGAGTTCCATAGGTAACTCCTAGAAACACGCCTCCACTGCCCGGAATCACATGCTTGGCACAGCTCAGCTGCAGGAGGATGAGGGCTGCGGCCAGGCAGAGGTGGCAGCGTGGGGACTACTCTGGGCCCACCTGTTTTTGTTGGTGGATCCTGCTCTCAGTCTGATGGTGCCAGGGGCCCGGCCAGGGGTTCTCATGGTGCGAGAAGTTTGAAGAGCTGGCCACCAGCCCAAATTCCTTGGCATTCTTGGCACAGAAAGCTTGGCTGCCTCGGCCCCTCACATCCACAGCCTCCCTGGCCCTCAGGCGGGCATGAGGAGTTCCATGAAGGGGGCTCTCACCCCCCAGGAAGCCACGGGATTTGGCTGTGGCAGAAGTTACAACCACTAAGAGAGTGTAAAGGAATAAATACGTGTGGGGTGTGCAGATACGTACTTCTAGAATGTCCATCTTAGGTACAAGACCGCACGCAGGGCCCTCGCAGTATGGGACACTCGAGCTTGGCAGGAGCGTTGGCTCAGAGTCCAGCTGCCAGATCAAGCCGGGGTCTGGGGTCTCTCTTTCCAGAGCAGGGTCTTCCGGCAGTTCGGGGCTGCCTGCCAACTCCACGTCTGACTCAAAGCGGAATCCCAACAGTCTGGCTGAAAGGGCTCTTCCCTCTTTCAAAGTGACAGAGGACCCTGAGCACCGGCCGGGCCAGGCCGACGCCCCTACCGTCACATGCAGGGGTTGTCCAGCTTGGGAAATGTTTCCGGAAGCTCTTGGAACCACTTGGGAAAGACATGCTTTTCAAGCAGGTCCTCCCGGGCCTGACCTCTTTGATGTTGGGCTCTGAACACTGCCTCCTCCCTGGTGTGTCCTCACCTGGCTCACCACTGACTGTTCCAGACCCTGTATGCGCAGAAGGACCAGCGGCGGCCCTGCCCAGGGATCTGGCGTGTGTCGGAAGCTGCCTGGCAGGTGTGTGAATGCAGTTGCTTGTTGCTCGGCCAGCGTGTCGACCCCCTGCTTTCCAGCAGGAAACGAGCCCCCCGAGTTCAAGTGCAGAGGGGGGTCTGGGTTTGGCACAGGACGGGCCCAAAGGAAATCAGAAAGCCGAGGGGGATGGCAGTGTGAGGCCACGGGCCAACATAGCCTCGAGCCCATGGCAGCAGTGCTGAAGACGCTCTGCTCCCCTCAGGCTGTTCATGGAAACGCCCCTGGTGGACATCTAGGCCGAGGAAGTGGCCGTGCCGAGCTGTGTGTCGTGATGCCCAGGTGGTGGCGTCAGGGCGAGGCTGGGCGGCGGCTGTACTGCACTCGGTAGCGGGTCACAGGCAGGCCATGCACGTGTGCCGTCTCGCAGAGCGTCTTGCAGGGCACCATGTCCTCGTCCTCCTCGCCCATCAGCCAGTCCTGTACCAGGCTGGCCGCCTCCACCGTCACATTGTCCTCCAGCCAGCGGCTGTGCCACTCCTCAAAGTGCTGGTGGTGGCGCAGCAGGACCAGGGGCTGTACCTGCGGGGCAGGGGCAGGGGGAGAGGGCGGGGAGTCAGGGCGGCCCAGGCAGCCGAAAATGGTCACGGGCTGGACCTCGGGACCCCAGACAACCCAGGCTGGGTCTCTCGGCCCAAGCTCCCCAAGCGGCCGTGGGCCAGAACCCAGGTCCCCAGGATGGGCGAGGCGGGCACCTGCTTGGCCCGGCAGAGGGTCCCGCGGCGGTACATGTAGTCCTCGGAGCTCACGATGAAGGTCATCTTGTGCGTGCTGAGCCGGAAGCGGCAGTCCACGTTGCAGGCGCTCTCCACACCCACCAGCCGCTTCCAGGAGCTCTTGGCCTCGCCGCGCAGGGCGCGCGCCTGCTCACACTGCCACCTTCGGAACTTCTTGAGGTTCCTGGGGGCGAGAGGAGGCCTGCTGGATGCCTGCTCAAGCCTCGCACGCCGAGGTGGTGGCGGTAGGAACCAGAGAAGGATGTGCAGACTTGGAAATCCTGGAGGCCATAAACTTGGGAAAGATGTCCGACTTCCCAGGGGTCGGAGAAATGCAAATTGAAGCAAGGAAAGCCACCACCCACCCCCCTTCAATCCAGGGAATACTAAAACCAGCCACCCTCGGTGCTGGCCTCGGTGGGAGGGGGGAGAGGGCCCCCAGCCGCCCTGTTCCTCCTTCTCTGGTCCCTCCAGCAGGCGGAGCACCTCCTCCAGGGGCCCCTCCTCCTACCCTCACTCTCGCCTCAAATTTGATCACACCTCCCTCCTCATTCCCTCTCTGTGCTCACGTCCCTCCCTCTTCGCTGACACATCTCCCGTCTCGGGGACCCTCACCTCTTGTCACCAGTGGGCCTGGGACCCTCGGGACCTCCTCCCCCCAGGATGGTCCCCACTGGAATCTAAACATCCACAATGGCTCCCAATGATCTTCAAGTCCACTGTCTTAACCTGGCCCGAGATGAGATCAGGCCCCGCCTGGCCACAGTCCACAATCAGATGAGGCGGCCACTCCTGCCTCTGGCCTGATGGCTGCCATTTCTGATAACTTCTCCCTCCGGGCCCTCAGTCACTCCTCTGAAGTGCTCATCCCGGGTCTCGGCTCGGCCCTTCGGCTCCCTCAGGTGGGGGGAGCCTTCGTGGTGCCCCCATCGTCATGGGATTATTGCTCAGTTCACTCCTAGACTATGAGCCTCAGGAGGGCAGGGCCACACCTCAGTACACACCAGGTACCCCGTAAATGCTCCCAGACGCAGAAAACAGTCATTTCACCTCAACAGAGGACAGAGGGGCCTCCCTGGGCCCACAGGAAGGAATCTCATCCTCTCACCTCTGCAGGAACACGGGCTTCAGGAGGAAGCCCTCGGTGGGCGAGCTGGACGCACCCTCGGTCCCCACATACTGCTCCACGTACCGAGCCAGGTGCTGGGGGACAGGGAGACACAGCCATGAGTCCCTGTGCATCGGGGGGCATGGGCCCCTCCCCAGGACCCTGAGCCCAGGGGCTCCTGGGGATTCTGACCCAACCCCTCTTGAAGCTTTAGGAGGACCCTGACGTGTAATGCAAAGCTCCAGAGTGCAGCCTGGGATAGAGGACTCAGCTAGAGCAGGACCAAGCACACCTAGGCCACGATTTAGATAAATTTACAGAAACGTAAGCTTTGTGCTTAAGTGGAGCAATCCCTACTGTGGGACAACTGTTCTGTATTCACCACGTGATAAGTTCACATGGGGGGCCCCTCACACAGACCACAGGGGGGTCTGCGGGCCAGGGGGCCAGGAACGGACATCAGGACGTGAACAGCAGGTGTGGATAGGGAAAGACCAGGTTAGGGTGGGGGGTGAGTAAAAAGCAGGGCTTGTATGGGCCACCCAGGTCCAGGGTGGGCATGGCCTGGAGTGTCCAAGTCATCCGCTCACCACCTGGTTAAAGCCAGAGGCTCCTCCAGACATGAGCTTAACAAAACCACAGTGGAAGGAAACTTCCAGAAGGGGCAGGTTGTGCAGGCCCCCACCCTCACTTGTTTTGGAAAGTGTTTCCCACGTGGGGAGGGCTGAAGCAGGCAGGGAGTGAGGACGCTGTGGGGGGAGCCCGTGGTGGGCAGCGGGGTGAGCCCTGGACCTGTGAGGGGGCTTGGGGCTCATGGGTCCTGCTTGCGGCAGTGCGCGGGCACCAAGTCTCATGCACCTTTCAGTTTCTCCAGACAGAAAGCTCCTGAGCAGACACGGTGTCCCAGCTCCTGGCCCACAGATCTTCAGCTGCTTGACTTAAGGTCAAAAAGGCAACAACAGAAATCCTATTTTTGATGTACTGCACTATTCACTTATATACCGTTTGACTCCAGAAAACGTTTTGAGGCAGCTGCATGTTAGGAGACCAACCAATCTGGTTTGTCCAGGACCGACCAGTTCCTGGGACGTGGGGCTTTGGGTGCTAAAACCGGGAATGTCCCAGGCAAACTGGGGGGAACTGATTATTACTGGGGGTTGAATTGTGTCTCCCAAAAAGACATGTCCAAGTTCTAACCCCGGTACCTGTAAACGTGACCTCATCTGGAAATGAGGTCTTTGCAGACACAATCAAGTTAACATGCAATCAAGTGAGCTCACACTGCAGTAAGCTGGGCCCTACATACAAACGCCTGCTGTCCTCACAGGAAGAGACGCGCGACACACAGGGAAGAAGGCTGTGTGGAGATGGAGACAGAGATTGGGGTGATGCGGCCACAAGCCGAGGAATGCCGGGGGCCCCCAGGAGCTGGAGGAGGAAGGGAAGATCCTCCCCTAGAGCCTTTGGAAGGAGTGCGGGCCCTGCTGACACCTGGATTTCAGACTTGCGGCCTCCAGAGTGTGAGAGAATAAACTGCTATTGTTCTAAGCCCCTGGCTTATGGTGGTCGTGCTACGACACCACCAGTGTCGTAGTGGTACTAGAGCAGAGCAAACCAGACCAGACTAGAGCACAGCCCCTGGCTTGTGGTGGTGTTGCTACGACACCCCTAGGAATGAATACAGTTGCCCTGGCCAAGTGACACGCACACAAGCTAGACCCGCTGGAAGGTGAGGGAAGAGAAAGGCATGCATGAGCCACAGAGAGAACGAAGGGAAGGAGGACAATGAGGGGGAATGAGGACCCCCCAGCTGCCTCTGTGACTGTCCCGGGACACATGCAGGTCTGCATTTAACTGTCACCTGACGGGGAGAGGCGAATGGGAAAAAGTCTGCTCCAGTGGAACGTGCAGCTCCAGTGTGGGCCAGGCAGTTTCTCCTGGTGCTCAGGGATTGGGACCTGGAGCCTTGAACTTGAGACACGGGGAGGGCAGAGGTCACACGTGTCAGGGTCTGAGTGACTGCACAGTCCAAAGGTGCAACAGGGATGTCAGGGCATCTGCAGCAGGTGGGAGGAACCAGGAGCCAGGGTTCTGGGGGAAGGGTGGCCTGGCTGTCACACGGCCCTGGGACATACCCGCTGGCTCTTGAGGGATAGTCTGCAACTCCCGCCCTCTCTCAGCTTCCAAGAAGAGCATGCAGCCCGCACAGCGAGGCTTCTCTGGGCAGGTGTTGTGCGACCTGCGCTTGGCCAGCAGGTGCACGGAGCTTGAGGGGCGGGAGCCCCAGGACGCTGCCTGTGGCTGCTCTCAGGCCCCATGGTGTGCGTCAGGCAGTGCACGGGACCAGGGTCCTCACCTGGACCTCCACGGGGTCCTCCGTCTGGGCCTCCTCGGTGTCCAAGAGTTCGATGGTCATGATCACCTGCCCTTTGCGCTGGAGGAACATCACCTTGGGAAGGCAGGAGACAAACAGCCTGAAGGCACGGGAACAGCCCGGGCTGGCACAGGACAAGGTCGAAAGGTGACCCCCCCCCCCCTTCGCCAGCCTCCAGGCCCTGATCCTTCCTTGAGGGACCACGTGCTGAACGCCCACCTTTCAGCCCTGCAGCGCCCTATGAGGCTGGGGGCAGCATCCAGAGGCCCAGTAAAAGAAGTGCAGGGTACTGGGGCCGGCAGGCAACCAAGTCATGGTCCAGCCCAGGCACAGCTGCTGGCCCTCTCCTGTTGTGGGTGCCCCCTTCGTACCTCTAGCCCTGCGTGAGTCTGAGTGTGGCTGGCCTCTCACCTTGAAGCAGTTCTCATCAGCCATGCACCGCTCGGCCTTCCACTGGTAGCTGGTCTCCCTGGCAGCCCGGACACAGCGAGAGGACAGGTTCCCGCCGGTGGCACCCCGCTTCTTCTCATTTAGGTAGAGCTCCACCACCTTCAGACAGACGTCGTCACTCACAAGGTGGTGCAGCTGGTGGGGCAGAGGAACCAGTGGGCACCTGGTGTAGGCGCTCCCCAGGTAGAGGGATGCACAGCAGCCCCTTCCACCTCCTGCTAGACCCCCGCCTCACCCAGAAAGGATGTGGCCAAGTCCAGGAGGTGGGGATGAAGGCCAGGATCCAGTGGACTGCACAGGGCAATTTCTGTGCCGGGTGCAAGTCAGACCAGACCAGACCAGACGAGAGTAAAGCAAACCAGGCCAGACCAGACCAGAGTAGAGCAAACCAGAGCAGACAAGGCCAGACCAGACTAGAGCAGAGCAAACCAGACCAGACCAGACCAGACTAGAGCAGAGCAAACCAGACCAGACCAGACCAGACTAGAGCAGAGCAGAGCAGACCAGACCAGACTAGACTAGAGCAGAGCAAACCAGACCAGACCAATAAGACTAGAATAGAGCAAACCAGACCAGACCAGACTACAGTAGAGCAAACCAGACCAGACCAGACCAGACTAGACTAGAGCAGAGCAAACCAGACCAAACCACACCAGAGCCAACCTGCAACACCTGCCTGGGTGTAAGAAAGGCACAGAAAAAATACAGAAAAAAATGTGCCAAAAGGGAGACAGTAATTACCTAAAGGTGATTTGATGACAGGTGGTTATTTTCCCTAAATGTTCAGCTATAAACACAATTAATTCCTTTAATTCCTATATTTAAAACTTTCAGGTTTAGGAAAAAATGAATAAGGCACACAGCCGGGGCTGCAAGGTCGGCCCCACCAGCACTCGCTGCAGCCTAGACGGGCTAC
Organism: Diceros bicornis minor; assembly: GCF_020826845.1. Classification (NCBI taxonomy): domain Eukaryota; kingdom Metazoa; phylum Chordata; class Mammalia; order Perissodactyla; family Rhinocerotidae; genus Diceros; species Diceros bicornis. The sequence continues at coordinate 4,955,604 of NC_080759.1, read as the reverse complement.
CGCAGACTCGGGGCCTCGGGCTCCTCCTGCACGTCACTGTACTGAGTGAACACGACCACACGCAGATGCACGGGTCTCATACGGGGCCTGGCACACAGCAGGTTCCCAACGAACACTGGCTGCTGTTACTGAAAACAAGAAATGCTAATTAAAAAAGAAAACACTGCAAAGAGTGTGGACACGGCCCGGCCAAGGCAGGTTGCAGACGTGGGTGTGACGGCTCTGTGAGCACCCGGCCCGGGGCACCTGTGTCGGGGACTGGGGGCCAGCCCCCGCAGCATTCCAGCTGACTAGCTCCATTTTTAGCACCACTCTCTCCATTTTTAAAAATAGGTTCTGCAGGAGACATTTGAGAAATGGGATTTTTTTAAAAGCATTAATCAAAGCGCCTGACCTAGTGTGACCCTCCTGGTGCTGCAGATGAGGCCACTGTCCCCAGAGCTGTGGCCCATTGGAGGGCCCAGACCCAACCCCTGGCCTGCGGGTACAGCGCTCAGCCTTGTCGCCCCCCGGAGCTGTGTGCAGGGCCTCAGGCGTCCTCTCTCCATGCTGCCCCATGCCTGCCTCCCTGTTACCCAGCCACAGTGGCCACGACTGCAGACGGTGACGGGCAGGGACAGAGGCCCAGCCTGACCCGCAGAGGGAAATGGGGAGGTTGCCAAAGACAGAAGGGTTAGGGTACCAGACCACAGCTGTTGGTGTTGACGTGTCCTTGCAGCCAGAAGATGTGAAGCTCTCCACTCATCAATGAGGAAAAGCAGCAGTGGGCGCGTCAGGCTCTCCACAGCCAGGAAGTCCAAACGGCCTCAGAGGGGTGACATGGCACTGACCCCACGACCCACCGGGGAAACGCAATGTAAGCCACAACTCAATCCCACTGTCCCCTCGGCCCAGGAGAGACGAAAGGGACCGCCGATCCTGAGCACTGGGCCAGACGCAGAGCATGCCAGGAAGCCGGAAGCTTCTAACAAGGCTGGCAGAGCCTGCCTGTGCCCCACGCAAGGGCAACAGAGGAAACGTGCAGACGGCCGCCAGGAGACACACAGCGCTGCTCCAAGGGCCCAAATGGGAGCTTGTTCCCCAGAATCCTCTGCAGGTGAGGATGAGGGAGCCCTGGACATCTCAACAGAGAGGCACCTCGAAGCATCACACTGCCTGGATGCAGTCAGACACGCCGCATGCTTCCATTCACACACAGCTCAAAGCCAGGGAGTTGATTTTGGCGTTAGAGATCAAGGCATTGGGTGCCCATGGTGGGGGCTCTGCTGAGCGCACGAGCTGCACACACAGCATAGCGGCACTTTTCTGCGTGTTTTACTTCAATACAAGTTTTTAACACCTGGAAGGAAATGCCACTTCTACAACATTCCTAGTGACCCCTCTGGGCGGAAGAGTAACGCCATTACTCCTTCCCCAGCTCCTTTCCCGCTTTACAGCGAGCAGCCGTACCGGACAGTCAGGAAACAGCACCTCCAGAGGGAACTGAGGAGCACCCGCACCCGCCTCGTCGGGGGCCTTGCTGTTGACGTTTACGTGACCAATTTCCTCTCCTTGACAGTCAGCTGCGCAGGCTCTTCCGATACTATAAACGATGCTGATGAACGCCACTGATATCGACCCCCAGAGAAGTGGGCTGAGGTTCTTTACATGGTGCCAAACCAGCCTCACGAAAGGTCTGTCGACAGGTCCTCAAGCAAACCCTTGTACATGTGTGTTCACAGCAGCACTGCTCACAATCACCACACGGTGGGGCAACCCAAGTGTCCACCGATAAGTGAACGGATGAACCGAATGTGGTCTGTCCACAGAGTGGAACAGCACTCAGGCATAGAAAGGAATGAAGAAGCCCTGACACACGCTACAACATGGATGAACCTCGAAAACATCATGCTGAGAGAGAGAAGCCAGACACAAAAGGCCACATAGTGGATGATTCCATTCATGCAAAATGTCCGGAACAGGCAAATTCAGAGACAGAAAGTGGATCAGTGGGTGCCAGGGGCTGGGGGTGGGGGAAGGGGAGTGACTGCTCATGGGGACAGGGTCTCCTTTTGTGGTGATGGAATGTTCTGGAATTAGACGTGATGGTTGTACAACATTGTGAAAGTACTGAATGCCACTGAACTGTACACTTTAAACGAGAAGTTTTATGTGATGTGCATTCTACCTTAACTAAAAAGCAAAAGGTGTCATACAGGCCAAGGACAAAGCATGGGAGTGATGGAAGGGCTGGTTTTCAAAGGTGGCGACGGGCAGGGACCCTCAGGGAGGTGCTGCTGCCCGTTTCAGGCCTCCTGCCCCCCCGCTCACCCACCGGGCCTGCGCCTGCCCACCTGCCGCGCGATGCTCTGCACCAGCTTGTCCATGGTGAAGCCGACATAGGCGTGGATGGTGAACATCTCGCGCAGGGTGTCCTCGTACTGTGTGGGGTCGATGCTGCCCTCCAGCAGGCTCCGCACCATGTCTAGGAAGGCCGGGTAGTACTCCTCCAGCTCCACCTCACCTGAGAGAGGGCGGGGACGCAGTCACCAAGGGCCCAACAGGCCCCCACGGGGATGAATCCGCAATCTCCACAGAACACAAGGAGGCCACGTTCACCACCTCCTGCCACAGAGACTTCCTAATGTCGGCCCGCAGCTCCAGGACGGCAGCTCAGCTGGGCAGTGGTTCCACGCGGCTAGGCATGGGGGGAAAGCTGCCGAGAGCTTCACGCCGGGGAGTGCAAGTGAGAAGCAGCTGTGGCTGTGGTCTGGCTGGCGTAGCCTGCGATACCAGTTTCCTGGTCCTGTCAGGACACTCCAGCCAGAAGTGGTGCCACCCTTAAGAGGCTGAGGAAGGCTAGTCTGTGTTATTTTCACAACTTTCCATTTGAAATTTCTCGTCTGAGATAACATAATTATTTCAAAATGAAAAGTCAGAAAAAACACAATGGATACATCCGATCATAAGCTATGTACCGGGGCCCATGGGGCTGGCTGCTGTTTCCTCGTCCCGTCTCACAGGGGCCCCGGGGGGTCTCAGGGGCTTACTTGGTTGTTTCAGCCGCAGCTCCATGGCAGGGTCGTTGCCCTTCTCCCGGCGGCCCTCGCAGAGCAGTTTCTCCCTCTCCTTCTCGGTCCGATACTCTAGGAGCTGCTTCTGCGCCTGGCGGTATATCTTCAGGAGCCTGGAGCACAGGGTCTGGTGGAGGCGCAGGAAAAAGTACCAGTTGTTGTTGGCAAAGAAGAGGCTGTAGACGTCGTCCAGGGGCTTGTGCTGCAGCGGCGGCTGCTCCAAGGTCGGCGCTGTGCCTGCGGGCCCCTTCTCCTCCACGGGGCTGCTCTGTGGCCCAGGGGCCGGCTTCTTTCGGTCGCCAGGCTCCACGCCCTGCCCCTGGGGGCTCCCCCGGCCCTCATCAGCGGAGTCCTCAGAGGCCCCCAGCTCCAGCTGCTGGGAGAAGAAGAGGCTGGGCACGAACTGGTGCACCAGCTGGTGGATCGTGCCCTGGTCCTCCTTCTGGATGGCCGGCTGCCGCTTCACGTAGTAGCTGATGAGGGCGGCTGCGTCCTCCAGGATCTGCCTGTCCTCATACACGAAGATGAGGTGCGGCTCGCTAGAGGGGGCGCTGCGGCCCTCCGAATGCTGCTCCTGGTGCTGGGAGACAGGGAGGCCATTAGGGGAAGCAACCGGCTGGAAGAACTCCAAGACGGGGGCCCAGGTCCACAGGGCTCTCACGCTTCCCACCATGGGCTCCTGCGAGTAACTCACTCCCCGCACGCATGTTTCAAAGCCCAAATCCTCGAAGCCCGGGAGCCCAGCCCTGCCTCAGTTCTGTGGTTCAGGCCCCAGGAACCTGAACATGCCAAAGCTGCCAAGAGGGCGCAGTGCAGCAGCTGGAGGCACAGCCCGAGGGCCCGGAGCCCTGGTCTCCTGCAACCGGCCCTGGTGAGCGGCCACCTCTCGTGTCTAAGTTTCCTCATTGCTAAAATTGGGACAGTAACAGTATCGCGTAGTAAGGCCTGTGAGCAAGGGTCAGATGGGATGCTCCTTCTGAGGGTTCTAACGGCGTCTAGCACACGGTCAGCAGTAAAGGAAGGAAAGCTGCTGGGTCACCTAAAGGCAGGTCCCTCAAGGCCATGGTGGGGGCAGGGGAAGCCCTCCGCTGACAACAGCAGAGCTGCTGCAATCCCTCTCCTGTGCTGGCCCTAGGCTGCATGCCACAGCTCACCCCTAAACAGCCCTGCAAGGGTGATGCTGGGAAAACAGAGGCACAGAGACCCAGCAGCCTGCCCAAGGCTGGGAGAGCCAGAGCCAGGACACAGCCAGCCTGCTCAGCCCTGGCCTCACCTCGTCGTAGACGCTCTCGATCTCGTTGAGCAAACTCTTGGAGCGAAGGGCCTTGGTATCGTTCTGCTTGAAGTTCACGGCCTGATGGTCCAGGGACTTGAGGTATGCCTTCTCGTACTGCTCCCGCCAGATCTTGTTGAAGCCCTGCTGGGCCTCCCGCCACTCCTCCTCCTTGGCTTTCAGCCTGGGGGGGGCCAAAGGGGCTCAGCACAGGGCTCAACATGGGGACAGCCCGGGGCGCCAGCCCAAGCCCTCCCTGCCCGGGGCCGGGCTGTCTCCCCACACCAGACCCAGGTGAGCACGTTCCAAACTCGGCACAGCCAGCTCCTGGGTGTGTAGCGGGTTCTGTGCTGAATAAAGGAGGGAGGGAGAGAGCGACGGCCCCGTAGAACCAACATGGCCGGTTTTATGGTTTCTCAAACATCGCTGTCCCGGAACCTCCTCCCTGTCCTGGCCCATAGCACCGACCACACTCTGTGTAGCTGTTGGCTCGACTGTAGGGCTCCCTGGCTCGACTGTGAGTCCCACGAGGGAAAGGACTGTGTGGGCCTCGCTCAGCTCTGCAACCCCAGGGCCGAGCACACTACCTGGTCAAGGCCAGCCACTTAATCAATGCCTGTTCACTAGTATGCAAACATTCCCAAAATGTATTACTAGATAAGAGGCAAGCCATGGTACAGGATGATCTCATTTGTGCTTTAAAATAGTTACTTCTCATGTTCAGATATGATTATGTGCACGGCAGAAGGTTCTAGAAAGATGGACAACCGTGAACAGTTGTGCTTTCCTCTCAGGAGTGGAACAGGAAGATGAAAGAAGACTAGAAAACATAGTAATCCAGCCTGAGGCCCCAGGACACTCCTCACAATTACCCCTGTGACAAACAGCACTAATGCACTTGAGGAGGCGGGGGGCTCGCTTCGGCAGGGCATGGCAGCCGGAAGCCAGGGGATACCTTTTCAGGACGACAGGGACGGCGGTGACGGGGTTTTTCTTGAGGCTCTCGATGATCTCTGGAGCCTTGTCGCCGTAAATACGGTGGATGGCCCGGCGCTGGATCACCTCTGACGTGCCCCCCAGACAGTCATCCAGCCGGAACTTCTCCTGGTCTTCCGGCGCCATCCGAGAAAGCTTCTTCTGCACGCTTTCCAACACCCGGATCGTGGCCAGGTTGGTCTCCAGGACGACGTCTAACTATGGAAAGGAAGGCAGGAAGGCGTCAGCCGTTGGGGTTCAGCTGGGCCCCCAGAGGGGCCTGGGAGGGCAGAAGAGTCACGCAGACAGAGCTAAGAAATCCCACACCTCTGGGGAGGGGGAAGATGGACATCAGAAAGCAGTGGTCCTGCACAATTTCACTCATGTGGAAGATAAACTAACACATGGACAAAGAAAACAGATTAGCGGTTACCAGGGGGAAGGCAGATGGCGGGGTGGGCATAAGGGGGGTGGGCATATATATGGTGACTAACAAAAGATAACGTACAGCTGAAATTTCACAATGTTATAAACTATCATGACCTCACTAAAGAAAAAAAAAAAAGAAAGTGGCGGTTCTAATGAGGGTTCAGGGGCCCGGAGAGAGCATAGCTGATTAGAGGGGTGGGGGCCAGACCACAGCAGTGGTGACAGCCAGGCGAGGCACAAACGCAGGACTCGGCGCTTACAGACTGAGACCTGTGGGCCGCTCACCGCTGGGTGACCCATCTGAGGAGGGAAAAGGTCCCTGGGCTGACCCGCTCACAGGCATCAAAAGCACATTTCAGCTGGCAATAAGAAGGAAGGGACTCGCGGTACACACAGCCCCCAGAATGACTCTCCAGGGCATGTGCCAAGGGGGGAGCCAACCCCCAAAGGGTACACACCGTGTGATTCCATTTCTACAACCTTCCTGAAATGACAGTGACGGAAATGGAGGACAGGACAGTGGCGGCCAGGGGTCAGGCACAGGAGGGCGGGGAGGGAGGCACTTGGCTGTAAAGCACGGCATGAGGGCTCCTAGTGGAGGAGGGCTGTGTAGGATCTTGGCTGTGATGGTGGATACCCGGACCTCCACAGGTGAGCGACCCGCCAGAGCTAAACACACCAGTGGACACATGCACGCCACCAAACACACACACACATACATGTGCACACACACAAATACAAGTCCACCTGGAGAGATGGGGATGGGATCGTGGGTCGTGTCAAGGTCAATATCCTGGCTGTTGACACTGCACCCGAGATTTATACACTGTTACCACTGGGGGAAGGGAACCCGGGGTCACGCTGTTATTTCTCATGCTGCACGTGAATGTAAAATGATTTCAGTAAAAATTTCACTGAAAAAAATTTAACTAAATTTTAATTAATCAAATTTAAATATATATATTTTATTTTATAATTTTATTTATTTATTTATTTTTCCCCCAAAGCCCCAGTAGATAGTTGTATGTCATAGTTGCAAAACCTTCTAGTTGCTGTATGTGGGACGTGGCCGCAGCATGGCCGGAGAAGCGGTGGGTCGGTGCGCGCCTGGGATCCGAACCCGGGCCGCCATCAGCGGAGCGCGCGCACTTAACCACGAAGCCACGGGGCCAGCCCATAAATATATATATTTTAAAAACAAAAAGGAAAAGCATCATTGTTAGCTAGCCCAGAGGCCAGCAAGGCAGAAAAGGGAGGCTTTCAGGACCTGCCCCCTGCTGGAAAGCGCTGGAATCCCTGATACTCAAAAGGGGAGGGGAAGAGGGTTAAGGAGGATCAGGGTACATCCCAGGGGAGGGATGGAGGTGAACAGGGGAAAGTGAGAGGGTGGCGCTGTGGAGAAGGGGGGACAGGCACGCACTCCAGGACTCCCTGATCTTGGCTAGGACCAAGGGCCGGCCAGGAGGGCCCCGCACCGCCGGCACACACCTCAAAACGCTCGTCCTCACAGCGGTGCAGCTGCTCCTCGTAGGGCGTCTTCTTGGAGCTGACAAAGGTGGAGTCCTCTGACCAGGAGGGGAAGGAGACCCAGGTGTCATTCAGCACCTGTGCCAAGAAGAAACGCCGTCAACAGTGCGGCAGGCTCCAGCAGCCAGAATTGTTTACTGTGTCGTCCAGTGTAGAAGATACGAGGATAAGCAATAGCATCCTGATTTTATAGGAAATTACCTTATCATACCAACAGTAAAATTAACTTTAAGGTGATCTGAAGAGCAAGCATGACTTTCAAGTGATCAAATCACACTACTTCAGGGGTTGGCAAACTTTCTCTGTAAGAGTCAGATAATATTTTAGGTTTTGTGGGTTATCTGGTCTATCAGGACTACTCAGCTCTGCCTTTGTCCTGGGAAAGCAGCCCCAGGCAATTTGTAAATGAATGGGCGTGGCTGTGTGCCAATAAAACTTTATTTACAAACACAGGTGGTGGGCAACGTCTGGCCCACAGGCTGCAGTTTGCTGACCCCTGGACTATATCCTGGAATCTAGGAGGCATTCTTGAATTCTGGAAATGCAGTAATAGTCTGTCCACCAATCCTGAAAAAGCGTTCACTGGTCAAGCTACACAGAAACACACCGAGGGCAGTGAAGCTGGGACACAGCACAACTATGGCAGAAATCAATCTAAGTCTAAGGAAGGAATATGCCAAACCCTGTGCCGGCGCCGTGTGCTTTGCAGCTTGCCAAAACTACCACTCCGGCTGCGCTGTCATCTCTGCTTAGGCATTCTGTTTCGCCACCTCCCAGCACCATCCGTTATTCAGCATTTGAGGGGGTCGACACTCCAGTCTTTCAGCTGAAGCACGGGGGTGACGGTGTTTTGCAGAGAGGGGAGCATGCACCACATAAGCTGATGTGAGCCCCTGGGGAGCGCTACCTCCTTGCAGATAGCCGTCCTTCCACTGCACTTGGGCTGCTGGTAGGTTTTGGGGAGCGCCCGGTAGCTGGATCCGATGCGCTTGCAAGATGCGTAGTCAATTTCCCGGCTTATTCCATCCCCGGATCTGTCGTTCATGGGCGGGGCGAATGACAGCTCTTTCACCCCCAGGAAGGACTTGAATTGTGCAAAGAGTTCTGGAAATTTCCTTCAGAAATAAAGATAAACAGTAAGTTGGCATCCCTGGGGGTCTCTGGGAATGATCTAGAGATTTTAAAATGGCTTCATGGAGATGCCTGTGGTTCAAGACGGTCAGAATTCAACGTGAGGGAGGAGGGGCAAGAGGCAGACCCGAGTGTCAGATATGCATAATGTCTTCACATACTCGAGTGACTATGTCCCCCACCACTTTGTCACCAACCAGGCCCTGTCACTCGCAGGATGTGTTTTCCAAACACTCTGGAAAACACGACCTAGACTGGCAGAAGGTGGGGTCAGCAATGTTCCTTGACTGGAAGAGGCTGGCCATTAGGCCAGGGCTCAGTAAACTATGACCAACCTGCCCACGTCTGTCTTTGTACATAAAGTTTTATTGGCACACAGTCATGTCCATTTGCTTAATATTGCCTGTGGCTGCTTGCAAAGGACAATGCCAAAGTCTCGACCCTCAGCCCTTGACAGATAAAGTCTGCCGACCCGCTGTATCCCACCTATCAGGACTGCGCGCTGACTCGGCTCACCAGGAAAACCACAAACAGGACCATAGGGAAGGAAGACGTCAACGAAATAAGTGCCAAATGAGGATGCCCTATGTTACAGCCTGGATAAACACAAATGGCACACTCTGAAGGGGACGGTTACCCTGACATGCCGCACTCCATCCCCGACTGCGGCTGTGCCGTCACCGAGGGGCTGCCCTCGGGTCTGCACAGCCAGACTGAAGCTTGCACATCAAGGAGGGACCTTGCGGAGGCAGACGCTAGCCTAGCCGGGCTCATCACACTGAGATGAGCGAGCAGAGGCCCCTTCATCTCTGGACTTTGCTGCACAGCCCCGGTCCCCACCCAACCACACAAATCTCTCCCTGCCGCCCACGCGTCCAAAGGGAACTGCTGACACTGGCCATGCACCGCCCACCGCTCGGCACCTGGCGTCTCCTGCTCCTTCATTCTTCTCCCTCCACCCCGACAACCCCAGGACGGGGGTTTGGCCATTTTACAAAGGAAGAAAGTCGCGCTTTGCTGGTAGGAAGCAGAGTCCTGATTCGGACTCGGGGCTGGTCATGCGCCCAGTCCACCAAGGCCCACATGCCACCCACACACCCTGCCCCGGCCTCCTGGGGCTCTCACCCCACAGTTGTTCATCTTCCCAACTACAGTGACCGTGCCCCGGCCAGGAACCAGGCTCAGAGCACTGGCTTCCGGGCTCAGAAGACACACCTCGATGGGAGTGAGCGAGTGCGTGCGCATTCCAGGTCCGGATAGAAAGCCAGTCATATTTTAGCAGGGACTGCTTAACACCACCATCCTGCGCTGGGCCACTGTTCAAAGCATTAACAGATCTCTAGCAGTCTGGCAAAGTTACCCAAGTGTAAAGGTCACCATGACGTGTGGACACTCTCAGGACCACGAAGGAAGCAGCTCCTGACGACCCTACCTTGACCTCTGAGCACTGATTACCAGGAGAAACGGGAGACAGGTCTGCATCGTTACAGACCCTGCTGAGAAAACCACTGGACAGACAAGGAAGAGGATACTAAGCAGTCACTGAAAATGATCACATGCGTTTACATCTGACCCTCAAAGACATTGAGAGATGCTAAGCTGAAAAAAAAAAAAAAGAGAGGCTGCTGCAGGCCACCCTGACTGCGTGAGGCCATGTACCTGAAACTCGACAGGGACACACGTGTCCAGAGGGCAGAGGGTGAGCAAAGGGCTAGGCTTCGGGCCGGACCGCCCCGGCGCCCCCGCATCACCACACGCAGCTCCCTGGAGAGATCTTGTCCTGGGGAGGTGCCAGGCACGTGCTTTGGGTCTCAGCTTCCTCAGCTTGAAAAGGTATCAAAACACGGCAAACGTGTTCAAGTCTGTGAGTTCATACGATGCCAAAAAAAGAAAGGGAAAGAACCCAACTGGTCCCCTTTTTTGTTCCTAATTGGTCCCTGTGAGACAGGAGAGTGACTTGTCACCCTGACACTGTGATAAAGGGAGAAAGCAAGCATCTCCCTGGGCCACCAAAAGGGGACAAAACACTGCCGAGATCCTCTCTTTGCCGCCCCGAGCGAATGAATGAACCACAGGGAGAGCTTGGCGGACAGCACCACCTCCTGATGGACAGAGGACGTGGGAGGCGGGAGCGTGGAGGTGCAGGCAGTGGGACCTGCCCCGGCTTGGCGGCGCCCACATGGAGACAGTAAGGAATAAAACAGGGCAGGAGAGACTTGTAAGACATACAAGAAAATAGACCCCAGGCAACCAGGTGACACTGGGTGGTGGGTCTGGGGTGCCTGCCAGTGAGGCCGCATCATAACTAGCACAGCGAGGTGGGCACTTTCAGGGGGGGAGGGAGCACGACTAGGGTGGTGCGTGCAAGGGCTCCTGGGGGCTGGTGAAGGTCTACTTGTGGCCTGGGTGGTGGGCACAAGGGAGTTTGCCTAATAATGAGTCATCAAGCCATTCTTCCATTGTGTGTTTTCCTGGATCTGTATCTTATATTAAAAACCTTAAAAAATTTTGTTTTAATTAATAGAAAGGGGCTCAGATAGCACCTGCCCCTGGAGCTGCCTTTAGGGCTCAATAGGACACTACATCCAGTCACATACAAGGAACGCTCACCATGTCCGAGGTGCTGGTTTAAGGGGCTTATGCGCAGAGCCCACCTGGAGCAACCCTGCATGTGTATGTTTATGACCCCCATTTGACAGCAAGCAAACAGGCTCACGCTGGCTAAGAACCTCGCCCAACGTAACAGGGCTGGTGAGCAGGAGCAACGTTGGTGGGACAGGTCGACTCCCTTCCTAAAGCACGCAGTGTGTGACCTGTGCACGCGAATTCGCCTCCTCCAACACCACTGGCCTCCCTGCGGTGCCCCGGCCCACTGCAGCAGGACTTGCTGGAAGTGAGTCGCTGACCTGCTAACAGGGCTTCTCCCTGGTTGGCAGGGATGGTAAGTGGTCGTTTCATTCTTCCTCCAATTTCTGATGGTTAGAAATTTAAAAAGCATGCATCAACCAAATCCTCAGGAGATTACGCTGGGTGAAAACAGCCGAACCTGAAGATCACACACTGTATGATTCTGCTTCGTTAGCTCTCTTGCTACAGAGATCGTAGAGATGAAGCACGGGTCTGCGGCCGCCAGGGGTCTGGGACGGGACTGCGGCGGGGGTGTGGGCACGGGTCTGCGGCCGCCAGGGGTCTGGGACGGGACTGGGGCGGGGGTGTGGGCATGGGTCTGCGGTTGCCCGGGGTCTGGGACGGGACTGGGGCGGGGGTGTGGGCACGTGGATGTGGGTATTAAAGGTCAACGCCAAGAACCCTTGTGTTCTGAAGCCGCTCGGTATCTTGACTGTGGTGGTGACACTGAACCGTCCCAGGTGACCGAGTTGTGTAATCACACACGCGCATGCACACACACACAGGTGCTGGGGAAATGGGAAACCTGGAAAGATGGGTGGGTTACGTGCATGTCAACATCCACGCTGTGACACTAACTACAGCTGTCACCTTGGGGGACGGTTCCCAGGATCTTTCTGCATGCTTGTTTACAGCTGCAACTGAAGCCATAACGATACCCATTTCAGTTTAAAGACAAAATCAAAAAACGCGTGCGTCGTTTTTCGAAAACAACAATGAAAAGCAGGGTGGACGGCGTTTGCAGAAGTATCAACTTCTAGGGGAAGTGCCACTCACCCTAGAAATGGGCTGACGAGCTGGAGGAGCTCAGAGCCAGACACGAGCTCCTGGTTGAAGAGTGCGATGCAGCGCAGGAAGTTCTCATAGACCTCCTGGCTCTTCAGCACCCTGCGGACCTGCGGGGAGAGCGGGTGAGGCCCAAGCGCCCCTGTGCCAGCTCGGCTCAGCTGTCACTAGGTCACAACACCGGCATGCTTGAAAGTGACCGGCTGCGGTCTGCGGGCGCTGCTCTCCGGGCAGCAATTCGCAGCTCAGCCATCTCCCTGGCTCTGCGCACCAACCCTGGTAGGGAGCCCAGGACTGTCCCTGCTTTAGAGACGCTGCCTGACTGAGGAGCGGCAGGTGCGTGTCCTCAGCTCTGCCTTCTCCCTTGCCCTGGGTGTCCCCCGCCCGCCACTTGCCCCTGCTGGCTGACGGCTTTCCCACTCCCTCCCCGGGGAACAGCAGTGGGGCAGCCCCTCCTCCCAGACCCAGCCCAGAGCTCCAGCACTATCTGGTCCCTTCCCAGGACTCCTGCCCCAGCAGCCCACCCACCTACCTTGTCAAAGAAGGAGAACTCCTGCAGAGTCCCATACTTGCCCACAGCGGCGATGGACAAGTCTTTGGTGCCACGGAGCTTCATTTTCTTCTGTGGACAGAAATCCCATGCCGTCAATGCTCTGAGATCCCGCGGGCAGCCCCTCCACCCGTCTTCATGAGAGTCGTACCACGGCCACCCTGAGCCCTCCTGACGGGAACCGTCACGGGGCGCTCGATCAGGTCTGTCCGGGACCCCAGCACAGACTTCTCAGGGAAGGGCGGCCATGACAGTGGCCTAGTCTTTTGAGGACCACCCACCTCCGCCTCTGTGAGCCAGTGAAGGGGGAAGGTCACACCACCGCTCTCCCCACACTCTGGGATCTAAATCTTGGCTGTTTAGGGCTTTTGATAACAGATGGGAGCATCATCAAGTCAGAAAAACAAGGGAAAGGTGTCCCTGGATACAATATCAGAAACCTCTTCTTCTGCCTGTTTTGTCCTGTGGGCCAGTATGGTGATGGGCAGGGACAGAAAGAGGACAGGATGATTCTGCAGAAGCCTAGGTTTTAAATCTCTAAGCTGGACTTGGACCTGAACTTAGCTGTACTCCTGAGGCATTGAGGACGCTACAAAATCATCTCTCAAGCATCTAAAGAACGATGGTGACATGTCAAGAGGACAGAGGAGCCAGCCCGAAGGGGCCCCATTGGGCCAAACTGAGACATCAAGTTCAGGCATCAAGATAAACAATGACAGTCCATACTTGCATACGTAACTAAATAAACGGGGAGGAAGAAAAAGCTCTTCCTTATAGTAGAAAGCCAACCAGTAAATGCACAAGGAATGATGGAATTAGAAGATCACTATCACGACGAGTGCCACAGGAACTGGATCTCAGCTCCTTTCACCCCTCGGTGGGGTGCCTTGTGCAGTGACCAACCTGCACAACTGTACATGGCAGGCCTGCTCGTGAAACACTCTGATGGTGCAAAGGAGCAGACTGACCGGCACACCCCATTACTGTGGGAGAAGGTAACACTCCTTCTCACAACAATCCCACGAGCCAGGGGGAATGCGTGAATGGCCACCTTAGAGGCGAGCCAACTTCCCAAGGTCCCACAGCTGGTGCATTTCAAGCCAGACCAGGATCCAGATTTGGCCTCCTGCCCCAGGCCTGCTGCTTGGGGCCTCTGCACAGTGCTTCCCAGGTCACCTACAGAGAAGACCAGGCCACTAAGAGTCCACATACGTGGACATCTATGCTCACCTTGGCTGGTGCAGACACGGGACGGAGGAGCGAGGGCCGAGAGCGCTTTTTGCTGTGCTCCAGATTCTTCTCGTGCTCGCTCTTCTGGACACTGTTCACTTCGCATGGCCCGTTTCCTGTGAACTGAGGACACAGACATGGGAGGTGGTGAGTGCTGGAGAGACAAGGCGAGGCCCATCAGTGCTGGTTCTCGATGCGTCTGAGCGCACGGAACTGCCTTCGGCTCTGCCCACAGCCCCAGCGAGTGCTGTGTGCCACGGGCTGGGGGCCCTGTCCGCATGTGAGGTGACTCGTCTCAAGGCGTTCACGTTTACTGGTGGAGAGACTTGTGCAGCCCAATCATTGCAGCCTAACACCGTGAAGCTGAGAGAAGCCTCACGGAAGGCCGAGATGGACGAGGGTCCTTATGGGCTGGGGAGGAGACGCTGCAGTTGGGCCTGGGCCTGCGGAGGCTCATCCAGCAGACCACTGGCATGGGGGTCTGACTGCATGTTTGACTGCACCACAGAAAGGGAAAGCACGTCAAGCAGGCACTGGCATGTGCAAAGCCCTGGCAGCAAGAGGATGCAGCGAACGGCCAGCAGGTCACTCAGGGCCTTCCAGCCAAGTCTGTATTCTTTTCTATGAATGAGAAAACGCGTCTCGGGGGGGAGTGTCATTACTCGGTGCGGGGCTTGTTGCTGGTCCTCCCAGGCTCTACGCCAGCCAATGATTAACAGATCAGGGACGCTCATCCCAAGTGTGGCATCTACAGGATGTTGGCAATTTTTATGAAGAATGGTTCTGGAAGAATCTATTCAGGATTTCCATCTATGTGAATGTGCCGGAAAGCTAGAGTGGGCAGAGGAAAGGCAGACAGACTTCCGCTTTTCTGCGGAATGTGGGCAGGGCCGGAGGCGCATCGTAATCACCTCCACCGTGTTCCCAGTTCCCACCCCACCAGAGGACCTGGAAGCGGAAACACCACAAAAGGGCGTGCTGTCGGCCCAGAGCATGGCTGGGTGAACGGGCCAGGGAGCCTCCAAACCAAACAGCCAGCAACTATCACTACAAGTTAGCTCTGTGTCTCTGTGTCCCTGGTGGGGACAGGCGTACCTCATACATTGTTACATAAAACAGAAAAACACCCTGGGGCCAGAACAAACAAGATGTCATTTAGTCTTTTTTGAGGATGAACATTTGTTTGCACATGCAGAGGCAATTTCTGGAAAGATACATAATATAAGACACTTGTAAGTGCTTAACTCTGAGGACAGTGACTGAGAAACTGGGAAGTTTACTTCTCATACTTGATACTCTTACTAACGCTGGATTTTTCTCATGAGTACATACTATTTTTATAGTAATAATTATAATGACAATAATAAAAACCTATCTTTCAACTACAGGCAAAACCTGTCCCTTAGGGGATTAAACTGTTTTGGAGAATATTTATTCAAAGATGCAAAGCTACTCCAAGAACCTGAAGTGGAGAAGCTCACATGCACAGAGCAACGCTCCACTGGCGTTTCCGTGTCTGATCCCAGGTGAAGTGCAAACACCATCGCCTAAAGGAGCCGCAGGGGGATGGAGTGACGCGCGCTGATTGGGACGGGGGGACCTGACGGGAAAAGCCGCCGCTCGCCCAGCCAAGCTCGCAAGCTGGAAGGCAAGCTCAACACCAATCTTCCCTAACAGTTCAGACGGTTCTTATTTTTTCATTAAATGCCCTAATTTGTGAACACTTGAGCTAGATGGACCCCCAAAGACCTTGGCTAGGGGCTGGCATATTCACCACGCCTGGCGTGTGTTTGTAAACAAAGATTTATTGGCACACAGCCACGCCCATTCGCTGATGCAGGGCTCAGGGCTGCTTTCTCGATGACAACAGGAGAGGCGGGTCTTTGCCGCAGAGGCCATGTGGCCTGCAAAGCCTGAGACACTTACTATCCAGCCCTTTATAGAAAAGGTTTGCAGACCCTGATGGAGGCCAAACAGTCAAGTGTAATTAGGAAAATATCAAATTTCATCTTTAGTTTCTTTTTCCTGCAGTTTTAATAGAAACCCAAAAATTATATAAAGGATCACCAATATAAGATCAGTTTATGCAACAGATTACATACAGGTCTTTTTAGTAATTTAAAAAATTGACTCAATCCTTTTAAATGTACAAGATAGTTCCAATTGCCCAATATACACTAAAAAACTTTGCTGAATTGCTAACAAATGCTATTTAAAGAAACCGTGTGGGGGCCAGCCCCGTGGCGTAGTGGTTAAGTGTGTGCGCTCTGCTGCTGGCGGCCCGGGTTTGGATCCTGGCCACACACTGACGCACCGCTTGTCAGGCCATGCTGTGGCGGCGTCCCATATAAAGTGCAGGAAGATGGGCACAGATGTCAGCTCAGAGCCGGTCTTCCTCAGCAAAAAGAGGAGGATTGGCACGGATGTTAGCTCAGGGCTGATCTTCCTCAAAAAAAAAAAAAAAAAACAAAACTGTGTGGGCAGGCAGTTTCCTGAGGGAAATGCTTCTTTGTTTAGGGCAGGCGCTGTCAGTGTCCAACTTTGTAAATTCAGAGTGAGGCCCACTGGGGGCGCTGAGACCACAGCCAGGGGAGGAGAGGCTCCACGTGCCCCCACCTAACCAGCATCTGAAGAAGCACTGCGAAGATGAAGACGCAAGGAGCCAAGGCCGCCCTTGCCAAAACACTGCTGAGTCGGGGCGCGCAGTACAGACTGCCTCTTCCATCAGTTACCGAATGTCTGCGCTGTACTCCACAACTGCAGCACACAGGGCTCCCCAAGTGCTCTACCAACCTCCTGCAGAGGCGCTCAGCCCAGCAAAGGCAGGGCCCTCACACAGCCCTGGGCTCACCCCAGCCAGGCGCCTGCTGAGGACTCCTCCACTGGGCCTGGGGAAAGACGTCCTCAGGGCCACTGCGACATGGAGTGGTGGCTCCAGGAGTGGTCGGCCAGGCTCCCGCAGCGAGGAGGCGACAAAGCACCGCGTGTGCCCATCTCCTGGGGGACCAGGTTCAGAAGAGCTGAGATGCGAGATCCACATCCAAGAGGAAGAGACCCAAAGACAAGCCACCAAGCATACAAGGGGGCCAGACACGACCTTGCAGCGGGTGACTGGACCCAGCGCGAGCTCCTGGGGAGGCAGAGGCCTGAGTGCCTCGGGCTGCACCAACACAAGAAGGGCGTGAAGTAAAGGGAGGAGGTGAGACCCATCCACTTCTCAGCCATGCGGCCCCCAGAGCCAGTCAGGAGAGCCTTTGATGAGCAGGAGCGTGTACAGAGGAGGAAGACAGGAGTGATGCCGGGACAGCAAAGGACGTCATTTGGGAGAAGGGAGAAGAAAACCCAGGAGGGCTTCTGAACTTCACAGAGACATATGGGGCCGACAGAGGACTCGGAGGAGAAAGTTGGATGCACGGGTAGGGCCACGTGGAGGTGGGCTCGGCTGACAGGCCCAGTACAGACACCTCTGGGGGGGTGAGCTCTCCATCTCAGGAGGGATTTAAGACAAGGGCTTCATTCATCCTGCCCCGGGGACTCCCCAAAGGCCTCCCACAGGCCCGGCAGCAAGCTGGCCCTGGGGACGCAGGCGGCCCCGCGGACATCCGGCAGGGATGCTGACACCAGGAGGAGGGACGAGGCGGCCAGCTGGATTCTGCACCTGCTTTTCCTCCACAATCACAGCTGCTCTGTCCAGAGCACTGAGCACGCGTCGGGCCCTGTGTGAAGCACATGAAGGACAACAGCTCTCGAGTCCCCCTCCCTGAGCAAGAGAGCCGGTCGTCCCCGTGCCGACAGAGAAGGAAACGAGGCCCAGGAGGTGATGCCTGCCTGCAGTGCCCAAGGAGGCTGAGTGAGGGTGGAGGCCCAGGCTGCGTGGTCACGGGGCTCGGCCCAGCCCCCCGAGGATGCCCAAGGCTCCAGGCGGGTAGGAAGGAGAAGCTACAGCTCCGGGACTTGGTGCCAGCCCCACAGACGGGCACCGAGCGTCTCTGACTGGGAGTCAAGAAGTGTTTCCAGGAGGCTCCGGTACAGCACTCCTTGTCCTGGAAACAGTAAGGCAAGGACAAGCCCCAGCCATGCACTGGAAGTCTGCTGACTCAACCAGGATTCCTGACAGCATCCAAACTCAGACTCCTGTTGCCCCCGAGCCCCTCCCTCCAAGACGCACTGCCCCTAGAACTGGCCCCCCCGCTACATCTGCATTCAGAAGCAGGACCCGGGAGAGCTAGTGGGGATGCATCGGGGGTGTGGGGAGGCTCTCACGTGCTCACACTCCAAGTCATCAGCAAGGGCAGAGAGGAAGGACGAAAAGAGGAAACAGAACAGTCAACACACTGGGAACAGAAGGGCACTTCCCCAACCCGATCAAGGGCGTGGATGAAGAACGCACAGCTCGCAGCACACCCACTGGGCCTCTACGATCAGGAACAAGAACAGGGGCCAGCTCTCACCATGTCCACTCAACACAGCACTGGAGGTTCCACCAGAGCTACCAGGCCAAAGAGAAAAGAAAGAAAATGTATTGAAATTGGAAAGGAAGGAGGGAAACTCTGTTAGCAGATGGTATGATGTGATATGTAGAAAATCCTAAAGAATCCACAAAAACTGTTAAAGCTAATAAACAGATTCATCAAAGTTGCAGGATACAAAATCAACACACAAAAAGCAGTGGTATCTGTACATACACTTGCAATGAATAATCCAAAAATGAAATTAGGAAAACAATTCCATTTACTATGGCATCAAAAAGAAAAAGGTATTTGGGAACAAAGGTAAAAAAGGAGGTGCAAGACATGTACATGGAAAACTATAAAACATTCCTGAAAGAAATTAAACAAGATTTAAATAAATAGAAAGATGCCCCGTGTTCATGGATCAGAAGACTTAATATTGTTGAGATGGCAATATTCCCCAAAGTGATCTAAAGATTCAATGTGATCCCTATCAAAATCCCAACGGCCTTTTTTGCAGAAATGGAAAAGCTGACCTTCAAATTCATATAGAATTACAAGAGACCCCGAAAAGCCAAAACAATCTTGAAGAAGAACGAAGTTGGGGGACTCACACTTCCTGATTTTAAACTTACTACAAAGTTACAGTAATCAAGACTGCGTTACTGGCATAAGGACAGACAGAGAGATCAACAGATTAGAACTGAGAGTCCAGAAATAAACTCATACAAATATGGACAATTGATTTTTAACAACAGTGCCAAGACGCTGCAATGGGAACAGAATAGTCTCTTCAACAAATGGTATTGGGACAACTGGATCTCCACGTGCAAAAGAGCGAAGCTGGACCCCTACCTCACACCATATGCAAAAATTAACTCAAAATGGATCAAAAACCTAAGTACAAGACCTAAAACTATAAAACTATTAGAAGAAAATATAGGGAGAAACCTTCCTGAGCCCAGATTTGGCAATGGATTCTTAGATTTCACATTAAAAGCATGAGCAACGAGAGAAAAAATAGATAATTGGATTTAATCAAAACTAAAAACATAAGTGCAAAAGACATTAACAAGAAAGTGAAAAGACAACCTACCTAACAAAGGAAAATATCTGATAAGAATCCAGTGTCCAGAATATAGAAAGAACTCTTACAATTCAAAATATAAAGAACTCCAACAACAAAGAGAGAAACTAAAAAATGGGTGAAGGACTTGAATAGACATTTCTCCCAAGAAGCTATACAAATGGCCAATAAGCATATGAGATGCTCAATATCATTAGTCATCAGGGAAATGCAAATCAAAACCACCATGAGACATCACTTCACTCTGACTATGAAGGCTAGAATTAAAAAAAGAGAAAAACACCAGTGTTGGCGATGATGTGGAGAAACTGAAACACTAGTATATTGCTAGTGAGAACATAACATGGCACAACTGCTGTGGAAATGAGTTCGGTGGCTCCTCAAAAAGTTAAACTTACAGTTACCATATGACCCAGTAATTCCACTCCTAGGTAGAGGCCCAAAAGAACTGAAAATAAAGACTCAAACCAATCCTTGTACACGCATGGGCATAGCAGCACTCTTTACAATTGCCAAAAAGTGGGAATGACCCGAATTCCACCAATGGGTTAATGGATAAACAAAACTCAGTCCATCCACACAATGGAATATTACTCAGCCATAAATAGGAATGAAGCTCTGACACACACTACAACATGGATGAACCTCGAAAACATCATGCTGAGTGAGAGAAGCCAGACACAAAAGGCTGCATAGTGTGTGATTCTATTTATATGAAATGTCCAGAACAGGGAAATCCATAGAACAGACAGCAGATTACAGGGTGCCAGGGGCTGGGAGAGGGGGATGGGGAGTGATTGCTAATGGGGATGGAGTGTCCTTTTGGAGTGATGGACATGTTCTGGAACTAGACAGAAGTGATGATTGCACAACATTGTGGACGCATTAAATGCCACTGAATTGTTCACTTTAAAATAGTGAATTTTATGTTACGGGAATTTTACTTCAATTTTTTAAAAAAGCCTTAAGTTCACGGAAAATAAAAGAAAAAGAGGAAATGGGAAGGGCAGCCTGGCAGGCCTCAGGCCACAGTAGGTGGCAAAAGACTAGCACGGCAGTCTGTGCCCTCAACATCACTGTCCCAGGCCCCTCGTTGCTCTCTGCCCCTCAGTCACTGCCAAGCCTCAGCCCCCACTACCCAGGCCCTCCAGAGGAGGCGGTGGTGGGCCCGACCCTTCCTGCACCTTCCCACAGGGCCCCTCACCAGGCAGGTGAGGGCTCTGTAGTCCTGGGCGGCAGGTCGGGGAGGAATACCAGACATGGGAGGACACCCTCCACCTCCGAAACCAGCCCTGGTGGCTTGGGCACCGTCTGTGCAGAGAAGGCCTCTCCAGGATCTGTTCCAGCTTGATGTGGAGGAGGAGCCTGCACTGGGGGCCCATGGATGTCTGCACCCCGTGTGGCTTCTGGGGGAACCCAGCATGTCCTAGGCAGTGGACAAACCTGGCCTGGCCCAGGGGGCTGCACTGAGGCACCGGGTCTTGGCTGAGAACGTGGCACCTCGGCCGGATGGGCGACCTGTACTCACCAGGGACCGCTTGGCTTCAGGCAGGAACTGTCCAAACTCAGAGAGCAGGTCCTCCTGGCCCCGGAAGAGGTTGGCCACCTCGGTGAACACCTCCTCTTCAGACATGCCTCGGAAAGGCCGGCCCTTCGTGCTCAGCTGCTCCTTCTGCCGATTGTCAGGAAAGAGAAAACGAGTCATTACCAAGAACGAGGCACCCACGCCGTGACATACAGGCATCCCACCGTGGAGGAGACAGAGGGACGGCTCACGAAAGAGAGACTCGGCCGGCGGAGCCCACGAGGGCCGCCAGCAGAGAGCAGCCCTGCCTGCCTCCCTGGCGACAACTCAGGGCGCCTGAGCCGGGTCCTCGTGCGCCAGAGCACAGTTCTGTGCACTTGCATCTCGAGCTTGCTCCACAACACAGCCTTAACCCCGGCCACAGGTGGGGCTCGTGCTAGGAGTGTGGAGGCATCGTCGGGGAGGAGCACGGTCGTGGAGGGACCAGGTCCCAGCCCGCAAGTGTCCTTCGAGTGGGGAAGTGCAATGTGAGCAGCGAATCTGAAGCCCTCCCAAGGGCAAGGGGGCACGTCTTGCTGCACGAGGGAGGGCAGAACTGGTGCTGGGCCTTGAAGGCAAGGGAGCGAAGAGGGAAGGGAAGGGACTTCCAGGTCAAGGGACCTGTTTGCCCGGAGGGTGGAAGACGGCCTGACCTAGAGCCTAAAGCACAAGATGAGGACAGAGGGGACCCGGGTCAGGAGGGCAGGAAGCTGCGAGCAGAACTCAAGTCAGCCATTAGAAATAAGTCCCCGTCAACTTTATACCCAAGAGTGTGACAGAGTGCACGGCACGACCTCCCAGAGTGCCCTCATGTCTCCCGGCCCGCTGCACCCTGAGCAGAGCTCCCGCTTAGGAGGAAAACACAACTGCCTCCTTCCCAACCTCTCCTCAAAGCTACTAGGACACGTGAAAGCCAAAGAGAAAATGGGCCCAGGCCACTCGGTTCAGAGAATAAATACAAATCCTCTCTATACATATGACACAACGATCAAACCGAGAGACAGTCAACAAGTACAAGTGGAAACGGCACCGCAGCATCTCCTGCTCACCAGATTGACAAAGACACAATGGGCTGGCGATCTCCATGAGGCGGGGGAACCGGCTCTCCAACCACAGGCGGGGAGGGAGAGCGGCAAGCTGGTGGAGGGCACTCGGCGGGGTCCACCATCCCTCAGGGCGTGACTCAGGAGGGCACGTCCTGGGAATGTCCCCCCGAGAGAGTTCTGCTCCACTGCTTGCTCTGAACACACAAATCTGCCTAGCATGACAGCCGTCCTGGGAACGACTGGAGCACAGGGGGCCTCCCCGTCTGCCTACGCGGGCTTCTGTCCAGGAACAACCGCAGGCCAGTGTGGAAAACTACACTCAGCTAACCGGGGCCACGTGGGAATACACAACCCCTGCACACCCAGCCCTCAACGTCTACTGCTCCCTCAGTTGGCAGGAGCCACCCTGCCTGCCTGCCCGTCTGGGGTGACAAAGTTCTGGTCTTCCCAGTACCTCCCAGTGACCGCAGGCTGCAACCTTCCCACGCCCATGTGCAAGTGTGAACCTCAGGTCTTTCCCAAGGTCAAGTGCTGGACATGCTGTAGGATTCATGCCATTCTTAGCCATTTAACATGTGCACAACGATGCTACCCTTTTAAGTAGGTGCCATCTTTTTTTTTTATGTACCCTGACTCTGTTTTCCCATAAGCCCTGTGGCTGGTGCAAATTTGCAGAGCACAGTCATTTTTAGAGACACACATGACATGCCAGGGCAGAACTGACACACACAGGACATATGTAAGAAGTTGGATAATGGGGAGCAGCTGCCCACAGCTGGCCTGAGGTAAGCACTGTGCTTGAAGCAATGACCTCAGTTAACCATATTTCAGCACCAGCATGAGGCCGTCCCGGGGATTAGAACCCGGAGGCCCCGGGTGGTGAGGGAAAGGGCTCTGTGGGGGCAGGTGGCAGAGCTAAGGTCTGAACCAGGCCCAAGAGAGATGGAAACACAGTAACATGTGGCCAAATTCACCCTAGAGCTCCTTGCTTTGGCCCTCATGGTGTCTTTTAAAAATCCAAGCCAATGTTCTAGAATCAGGATAATTCACACAAAAATTTAGACTTCCAGCTCCTCTTGAAGAAACGGATGATCTGAGGTTGGAGTCGCCAGGGAGCTTGTTTAAAATGCAAATGCCAGGCTGGACCTGATGAATCATAAGTCTGAAGTGAGGCCCAGGCATCTGCATTTTCAACCAACTCCCAGTGGCTCTGGTTGGAGGACGTCGAGCTATGCTTTCCCCTCACGTTCTCTCTCTGCATGAGTCTGTGGCCCATCACCATGACCTTGGATAAGTAAGTCTAACTTCTCTGGCCCCCAACTCCCATTGACAGAACAGATACCTCCCAGCCTTTTCTCTGAGGATCCTCCCAGCCCTTAAGATGCGATGACCCCGTGGAACCTGTGAAGGACCCACAAAGCCCTAGGACCACAAACATCACCCCCACACAGATCGGATATTCACAGCTGCCACGTGCAACCACTTCTCTGTGAGAAGCAAGAAGCTCTTAATGCTGCACAAGACCCAGGCAGATGCTGGCCATGAGGCCGATGGTGCATGCTCATCGCCAGCACTGTTGATGGCACATGTCTGTTGCATCACAACAGCTCTACTGAGTTTACGGGGAGCAAATGCCATCGACCTGATCTTAAACACTTATGTTAAAAAGAATCCTACTTCTTTATTTCACTTAACTAGGTTGTGCAGATTTCATTTTTAAAAGTGGGTTCTGCTTTTTAGAAAAATAAAAGGCACTGGAGGATGATGTCTGAGCTCCTTGCATGACACACACAGCCACTAGCCTACCTGCACTTCCTGCCAAGTCCCCTGGAGCCAGCTATCTGCTCTGACCCCTGGGCCTTTGCACAGGCCATTCCCAGCAGGGAGCATCTACTCTTCGTCCTTAATCTTCTGCCTGATGGTTCTCACCGATTTGTCAAGATTAAACCTGAATATCCCCTCCCTGACCCCTGACATACCTCTCCTACACAGACCCCATCTTTTCCACCCCAATCCATCTCTAAGTTTCTTTCGCCTCTGGACTGAACTCCTAGGCAGCAGCCACCATTCATCTCTGTCTGCCCAGAACCTGGCACAGGGCCCAGTTGTAATCTATGCTAATTACAACTTTATTTATGCTAATAAAGGATAGCTGTGTTGCCTAAATAATAACAAAGTCATCTTACAAAAAGACGACTGTTGGAATATAAACTAAAACACGGACAGAGAGAACAGTTTGGTGGTTACCAGGGGGAAGAGAGTTGGGGGGTGGGCACAAGGGGTGAAGGGGCCCATTTATGTGGTGACCGACAAATAATAATGTACAACTGGAATCTCACAATGTTATAAACTATTATGACATGAATAAAAAAATTAAAGAAGACTGTCTGCTTAGGTTCTTTTTTAATCTCTCTAATGTCTATTTCCTAGTACTTCTTGGGTGCAGAGGTGCCTTAAGGAGCAAATTAAAATCAAAACTAAACAGAATTCCAACAGTATTTGTACACTCATGTTCACAGTAGCATTACCCACAATAGCCCAGACATGGAAGCAACCCAAGTGTCCATCGATAGATGAATGGAAAAACAAAAGGTGGTCCATCCATACAATGGAATATTATGCAGCCTTAAAAAGGAAGGAAATTGACACATGCTACAACACGGATGAACCTTGAGCACATTATGCTCAATGAAATAAGTCACACACGAAAAGACAAATACTGAATGATTCCACTTATATGAGGTCCCTAGAGAAGTCAGATTCATAGAGACAGAAAGTAGAACAGTGGGTGCCGGTGGCTGGGGGAGGGAGGAATAGGGAATCAGTGTTTAATGGGGACGGAGTTTCAGTTTCACAAGACGAAACAGTTCTGGAGATGGGTGGTGGGGATGGCTGTGCAACAATGTGGATGTGCTTAATGCCGCTGAACTGTACACTTCAAAATGGTTAAAATGGTAAGTTTTATGTTTTGTATATTCTACCACAGTAAAAAAAAAAAACAGCTAGTCAGAATTTCACAGGATTTCATGAATTCAGACAAGAAAATATGAATGCTTCCAATGCACCCGATATTGGATGACGCCATGAACCCCCACAGAGAAGTGTGACTTGAGGCCTCTGACCTGGTAAGTGTGCAGTATCTCCAGGAAGGACCTGTAGATCTCTGGGTGGTCCAGAAAGCGGGTCTTAATCTTGTTCACGTAGCTGATGGCGTTGTTGAATTCCACCGAATCCGACTCCAAGGGCACCTGGTGTTTGTCCTCCTTATCCAGCATCTGCTGCTTGAAGTTCTCTGCACAGTCGCTGTGGCTGTGTGAATTCTCCTGACAACAACACGACAGTGACTTAGTGTCGGGGCCCACACCAGGAACAGATTGTGAGAAACGCAAGACAGCCACTGTCTGTATGAGCACAAGTGAAACCCAGCACAGAGCCAAGTGTTTTAATTGGATGCAAGAGAAGGTTACCTCTGGGGGCCTGGAGGGAGGGAAGCGAGGGGCACACAGAGCGTGCAGACAGCGCCTCCCTCGGCATTCGGCACGTCTGCGCGCTCCTGGGCGGGTCTCCTGACCTCACCTCCGCCTCATCCTTCTACAATCGATTCTAAGAACATGAAGGTTTGACACACTCTACCTTTGGAAAAATGAGCATTTGGGAGAAATTTACAAAAAGTGGATTGTTTAATCCTTTTCAGAGTGGAGTTTTGGGCTGTTTATAAAAGAAGCCTGCCCACACCTTTTGCCAGCCCATTTCAGACAGTGTTTTCACATGTGAAAGCACGTGCTGTCAGCAGCAAGGGGAAGGTGGAGGGATCAAACTGGGACCCTGGAGGGGAAGGGGCCAGGGCCAGCTTGCCTGAGACTGTCAGACTTCCGCTGCTAAGTCAGGGGCAAGGCCCTGACCAGTCATAAAGCATGCCCTCCATTTGTGTGCTTTTCTGTGAACACAAATACACATAGAAAACACACACGTCTCTCTCTGGTGCACTCGGAATCCTAATTCGTGGGGGTCAGGACCACGTCCGTGAAGGAACTGAAGCTTACGTCTCTAAACTGGAATTTTACGCGTGGTGCTGATGACAGCCTCCTCCCCACAGACCATGGCTGGGCCGTCAGGAGTGACCCTCAGCATCCTGCAGGTCCCCAGCCATGGGGGCTGGTTCTGGAGCAGGTCGGGATCCCTCCAGCTCAGGTTTAGGTCTCTGTTAGGACATCACCTTCTCAGTGAGTCTTCTGGAACCATCCTGAGCCAAACTAAAATTACCCATCTCCCAGCCCTCCAAGCCTCTCTCTTGCTCTGTTTTTCTCCACAGCAGGTATCACCTTCTTACATGTAACATATTTTACTTATTTTATTGTCTGTTCACTCCTGACCATGGCCAATGCCATGAGGGCAGAGAATCTGTTTTGCTCACTGCTCACCCAGGGCCGGGAAGAGACTGGGCTTCATCCACCATTGGGGATGATCAGATGAGGGACAAACCGAGTCTACTGTTTCCACCCTTGCGGCAGCCGGCACCGCACCTGGCACCAACTGCTGACCTGCAGACTCCAACAGGATGGGGTACACCGGGCCCACCACTGCCAACTGTTGTCCAGCCATCAGCACGACACACACCTCTGCTGGGCACTCTCACCCTCACTGGGGTGCATGTACTAGTCTGCTCGGGCTGCCACAACAAAACACCACGAGTGGGCAGCTTATACAACAGAAATTTATTTCCTCACAGTCCTGGAGGCTGGAAGTCCAAGATCAAGGGGCCAGCAGGGTGGGTATCTCCCGAAGCCTCTTGGCTAGCAGAGGGCAGGCTGTCTTCTCGCTGAGTCCTCATAAGGTCGTTCCTCTGTGCACCCACACCCCTGGGGTCTCTCCGTATGTCCTTAATCTGCTCTTCTTCTATGGACATCCATCAGATTGGATTAGGGCCCACCCTCAGAGCCTCATTTTACCTTAATTATCTCTGTAAAGACCCTATCTCCAAATACAGTCACATTCTGAGGTGCTGAAGGTTAGGACCTCAACATATGAATTTGGGGGGTAGGACATACAACTGAGCTCCTAACAGTAGGTGTAGAGGCAACTCTAGAGAGTCTGAGCTATGGAAAGCAAAGATCCAAAAGATCCAGAGCATTCCAAATTCTAAATATCATTCCCCCGGCAGTGTAATTCATTCCAAGACACTCTGGGGACACCTGCTGGTCACCCTGCTCAAGCTCACAAGCAGTCTGCACCGCTCCTTCAGGGCTCACAGGCGTGGCAGCGGAAGGAGCTGGAGAGAGCGGGAAGGAGGGGCAGAGGGCGCAGCCTTGGAGCCAATGTTTGCTTCAGAGGAGGTGCTCACCGGGAGCTCCCCACCACTGCGAGGGGGCTTCTCAAGTGCCCGGGCCTCTTCCAATCCCCTGCAGTGAGTCACTGTGACACGTCGGAGACCCACCCCTGGAGACCAGGGCTCAGCAAAAAGGGCCAGATAGCAATGGCACAGCCACTGTGGCAAACAGTCTGGCGGCTCTTCAGTCAGTTAAATACAGCCACCACATGACCCAGCGATTCCACTCCTAGGTCTCCACCCAAAGAGTCAAAAACAGGTGCTCAAACAAATCCTTGTACAGGCATGTTCACAGCAGCACTAGTCACGGTACAGCAAAAGGGGGAAACAACCCAAGTGTCCACCAACTGATGATGGATGAACAAAATGTGGTCCATCCATACAGTGGAATATTACTCAGCCATAAAAAGGAACGAAGCTCTGATACAACACGGATGAACCTCAAAAACATCATGCTGAATGAAGGCCAGACACAAAAGGCCACATAGTGTGTGATTCCATTTATATGGAATGCCCAAACCAGGCAAATCTGAAGAGACAGAAAGTGGACCAGCAGTTGGCAGAGGAGAATTGGGAGGTAGTTTCTTTCTGGGGTGATAGAAATGTTTTGGAATTAGTGGTGGTGGTTGCCCAATACTGTGAATATACTAAAAACCACTGAATTGGACACTTTAAAATGGTTATAACGATGAATTTTATGTTATGTGAATAATACCACATTTAAAAAATTTTAAATTTTTCTTTAGCGTAATCTTTAGAAAACATAAAAACCACTGGCCATACAGAAACAAGCTGGCTTTGGCCCACGGGGCATGGTTTGCTGACACCCTGCTGTAAACCTTCTGGAACAATCCAGTCTTCTCTCTTCTCTGCTGCCCTGGGTGGCCTGGTCCAGGCACAGTTAGAAACGCCTCCCAGACACTGATGAGCCATCTTGCACAGCCAACGCGCCCATCTGAGTGTGCCCACACAGCCCCCCTGGACATTTAAAAGAGGCCTCAAATGGCACATTCCGCAGAGCTGCCCCCCACCCCTGCCGCCCCCACTGTTCCCAGGCCTTGCTCATCTCAGCGGGTGCTGCCAACTCTACCCAGAGGCTCAGGCATTCTGGAATCACCCACACTTCTCATTTTCACTGACACCCTACCCTTGGTCAACAGCACCATCCACTCTGCCTGGTTCACACAGGACACCTCCCTGCCCTCCCCCATCCTCTCTTGCCCCCTCAGTCCATTTCCAGCACAGCAGCCAGAGTGGCCTTTCCAGAGCTCTCCACTAGCTTCCCTCTCTCCTGGCTCTCTCCCACCCTCTCCACTTCACGTCCCAACCCCACTGGCTTCCTGGCTGTTTCTCAAGCACACCCACCCATTCCACCTCAGGCCTTTACACCCCCACCAGGAAGACTCCCTCCAAGACCCAGCACGGCTCCCGATCTCCTCACTCAGCATCTGCTCGCAGCACCTCCTCAAGCCCTGCCCTGTTGTCTTTTGTTCAAAGCACTGAACCCCCTCACAAATTCATCTGTATCTCATGAGTCCCCACCTCAACCACCAAGCACCCCGAGGGCTAGGACTCTGAATAAACCCCAGAGCCTGGCACAGAAGAGGTGGTCTACACCTGCTCAGTGAATGACTAAGACACAAACACAAGAGGCGACCTGCCAGGAACTGCCTGACTTTCCAAATGACCCTCCCCAGAGAGGAGCCGGTGAGACTCCCTTTGAGCGTTAAGGGGTTATTTACACTACAAGCTTCACCTAGGTTTCTCTCTTTACCTGTCCAAGCCAACTGCTGTGCCAGCCAAGCATAAAAGGGCTGGCTCCCAGGAGGCAGGGTCTGCCCTCAACAGGACCCAGAGCCACGAGTCATCACTTTCCTACCCACATCCAGTGTCTTGTTCCTCTGTCATGTTCCTGGCACTGTTCCAGAACGGGGACACAGCTGTGAACAAGACAGACAAGGGTCCTCCCTAATCTAGAAGACTCAGTCTGCCAAGGAAGGCAAACCAACAAGAAACAGTGGATTTTTCATTTTTTTTCCTAGTTTTGCTATTTTGAAATATACAAAACAAGGTGGTGTGAGAATGTCGTGGAAGCGGGGGCTCTCTGAGGTGACGTTACAGCTGAGGGCTGGATGACCAGAACCAAAATGACACTGACTCAGGAGGCTGAAGCCCCAGCAAAGGAACCTTCTTCCTGCCACGGTCCTCTGGCTCTCTGCTGGCCACGCTTCCTGCCTCACGGCGCACATGTCTGCCTCCTCCTTTAGACTAGTGCTTTGAACGGGGGCGATTCTGCTCCCCAGGGGACACCTGGCAACGTCTGGAGACATTTTAGATCACCACACTGGGGGAAGGGGTGCTACCGGCATCGGGGGGGTGGAGGCCAGGGATGTTTCTCAGCACCCCATAGCGTGCAGGATGGCCCCCACGAGAAAGAACGATCTGGTCCCAATGGTAAGAGCGCCAAGGCTAAGAAACCCTGCACAAAGGGCTCCCCAAAGGCTAGAACTCTCCTACTTCTCTTCCTCAGCACTAAGGAGCTACGCCCTCCTTGTCTGTAGTTGACAGGATTCATGATGAGATAAAAAAATGAAACAAACGAACTGTATTTCAAAATAGTGAAGCTAGAAAAACCAATAGAAAAAAATCACTAAGGCACTGGCGTGTAGGGAGCCCTGGACAGTTCTCAGGCCACCGTGGCCTCGCAAAGGACTCCAGAAAGCTAGGAGAACATCTCGTCTGCACCTGGCGTGACGACTGCTGAAAAGCGGGGCTGGACACCTGGCAGGTCCGTGGATGCTGACTGAAACCAAGCGGGCAGCTGAGGAAGGGGCCTGGATATGGCGCTCCCAGCCACAGCAAGACTCACAAGCACTGTTAGGGAGCTGTTATGGAAAGTTCTCGTCAAGCCTTTCTCCAAGTCAAGGACCTTCGTCACCTAAGCCAGCCAAGGGAGACAAGACTGGTTATCTCTACAACAGCGCTCCACGTGTGTGCAGGACAGCAAGGGCCCTGAGGCTGTTCTGGGGGAGGGCCACCTCTGAACGGAACCGCGGTGCAGCTCCCGTTAGATGCAGCCCTGAGAGCGGAGTTAGCCCACCAGTCAGGGATCGAGAAAGCTGACTTCCACAGGCAGAGCGCAGGTTCGGTCTTCCACTCCGGCCCCTTCTCAGCGAGTGACAGTAAGGACACCCAGCGTTTACGGGCGCCTCAGGCCCCCCAGTGTGCCCGGCACGCTGCTGCACATCAGCTTGGTTTCCTCCCCCAGCTGTGATGATGCCGAAGACTAATCCTGCTAAGGCTTTGTCCCTACATCTGGATCCTGGGGCTCCATTTGCAAACGTGAAATGGAAGCTCTTTGGAATTCAATGGCTGCACGCTTCAAAGTTCCTTTTAAAACCGAGATGCGTTCCTCTGCTTTAATGACACAGCATGCTGATGGTGGCGCCTGCCTTGCGTAGAGAAAAGGCAGAATTTACATGCAAGTCCCTCTCAAAGAGGCACCAGTAGCCTCTCACCGTTCTATTTCCAAATCCTGACTCCCTCATTGATACACACTGCAACCGTCCTCAGCAGAGGAGAAACCTGCAAAATGCTTCCTGCATAGATTTTTACCTTCTCTGCTAAAACCCCTGGGGGTGGGGGGAGGATTTTGCCCCCAGCAGACACTTGGCAATGTCTGGGGACATTTTTGGCTGTCCCCACTGGGTGAGGGCCTAGTGTGTGGACTCAGGAATGCTGCTAAACATCCCTACGGCAACGGACAGCCCGCACCACCCTCACTCCCACCCCGCCCCACTGCCGCAAAACATTATGCCTGAAATGGCAACAGGGCCGAGGTGGAGAAAAAAAAAATGGTTACCCTAGAAAAGTAAAGCTCAAATAGGCGTTCTTTTTCTCAGGGGGTCTGGTGAGATCAAGCAAGAAGGGACTACAGAGGTTAGCTGTCACCCAAGAGAGAAGGACCAAAGCTACAAACCTGAGCTGAGCCAAACGCCCTGTTGGTAATTATTTATTTATTTATTTTCCCCCAAAGCCCCAGTAGATAGTTGTATGTCATAGTTGCACATCCTTCCAGTTGCTGTATGCGGGACGCGGCCTCAGCATGGCCGGAGAAGCGGTGCATTGGTGCGCGCCCAGGATCCGAACCCGGGCCGCCAGCAGCGGAGCGCGCGCACCTAACCGCTAAGCCACGGGGCGGGCAGCACAGCAAAAATAAAAACGGTCATTCATACACGCATCTCAACCGCTTTATTTCTGTGCGTGGCATGGAGGGTGACCAGAGGGACCACATGCCCAAGCACAAGCGTGGCCTGCCTAGCGCCCTCACAAGGACAGCCTCAAGCCAAGCCCTTGGCGACTGTGGATACCGTTATTTTGACTGGACATAAAACTGTGTGAGGAGAATGCCTCCCTGACACACACAAACACATCCACTCTACATTTAAACCCTCCAAAAGGATCAATTTGGGATGCAGAGGCTGCCTGTGGCGGTGTTTTGATCTATTGATCTATTTGTGCTAGAAGCGATTAGCACGCCTAGAAAAACATCAGCTCTTCACCAGCTTTCCGGCAAGGAGACACATGAGGCCCACTGCCTGACCTGAGTACCAGCATGGCCACGTGAGGGCCGAGGTCACTCAACCACTGCCGCTGCATACCTGGCTCGACAGAGGCGGCTGTACGTTTAACTTGCCGTTCTTCGGAATGTCAATTCTGTACCCGAGGGGAAGGAAGGCGTTGAATCCGACAATGAGGTCAGGGTGTTCCTGGAAGAGCTGTGAGACGCGGCGGATGACTCCAGGAGTATCGATGCTGGAACAAAGAACAGCAGTGGGCAAAAGTGTCTTGCGGAGCAAATTACAAGCGAAATCTACTCCCGACTCCTTTGACGGTGCCACGTAACCAGCTTCTGGACTGGGCACGATGCACCCTAAAATGTGACTGGTAGGATTCTGCGGGCAGTGATCTAACATGAGAGCAGCCAGGCCTGGGCTCCCTGTGCCCTCCTGGCGAGAACCACAGAATATCTACACCACACAGCTTCCCCAAACACTCCAAGCACATGAGCTTGGTTCTGAAAATGTCAGGAGTGCAACTGCCAGTCCTGGACTCCAAAAAGTGGCAGGAGGCCAAAGCCTTCTAAGTGATGTGATAAATTCCTTCATTTCGTACGAATTAGGGATCAACAATGCCACAGGAGTTGATCCCAACAACTGAATGCAACACATAAATACCAAACAGCCTGCAAGCGTGGAGTCTGGTAAGAATGCAAGGGCAGAGAGGGGTCGCCTTCATGGCTGCAGTCAAGACCCAAGGCCTTAGCATCCCACTTGCGGAAGGAACCCTAGCCACCCTGCCACATTTCCTCAAAGAGGGCAGCACCATGGTGAGGACGTGACAGTCGAGAACCTGAGAGCCAGAGGACCCAAGTTCCAGTGCCATCTCTGCCCCTAAGGAGGGTCAGGGCAAGCCCCTGGCCCACTCTAAGCCTCAGTGAGCCTTCTGTCAAACAAGGGGGTGATCATGAGGTCCCCCGTCTATCTCTAAACCTACCGATTCTTCACCTACAAAACACAGCTAATGTACTTTTGATCCTTTCTACGTGCCAGGTCTCTTACCGGGCGTTTTATGCACATTATTTCCAGCAGGCCTGATACCAGGGTGAGGCAAGGGAGGCACTCATCTTGGGGATAAGATTTAAGGGGGAGAGGGAGCCAAAACATTCAATAATCAAGATGAATGACATTTTAATACAGTGCGTGGAAAAAAATCAAAATTAATTTAAAAAATTCTTGATGAACAAAATTCATTTAAAAATCAGCATTTTGAGTTACAGATGGGATCCGACCCTGTGCTTGCTGGACCCGCCTCCGTCGCCTCTCCCCGACCCCTGCCCTTCTTCCAGGAAGCCCCACAGCAGCTCCACGAGGGAGGGAGGGGCCTCTCCAATCTCCTTTTCTAGAAGGAACGGAGGCCCCGAGAGGTTCGACGACCTGCGCAAGGTCACCGGGCTGGGGGCAGCGGGGCTGGGGGCTCCCAGCCGGCTCGGTCCGACTGCGGCCTAGGGCGGCCCCCCAGGCAGGGAGGGGCCCGCCGGTACCTCTGGCTTTTGAACTCCTTCATGATCTCCAGGAAGCCGTTGTAAGTGGCAGGGTCGCTGCCGAAGCGGATCTTCACCTGGTCCAGGTAGGTGAGGGCGTCCTCAACCTGCGGGGAGAGGGAGGGTCCCAGTGGGTCCCGGTCGGCGGAGGAAGGAACGAGGGTCCCTGGGGGGGAGGGGGTCAGGCCAGGCCTCCGAAGGCCCGAGGTGAGGGGTCCGGGGGTCCGGGGTCCCGGGCTGCCCAGAGGGGAGGCCGAGGCGGGGCCGGGCGGGGCCCGGGTGAGGAGCGCCGGCCTGGGGGGGCCGGACAACGGGATCCCCCCCGGGAGGGCAGGGGCGCCACTCACGTGCACCGGCAGCTTCTCGTGGCCCGCGGAGCCCGAGCGACCCCAGCGGGCGCCGCTCAGCCCCCGGCCCGCGGGGCCACCGCCGCCGCCACCAGTATGCGCCATGTTGGAAGTCGGAGCCGCGGCTCGCTCCGCGCCCCCCCCCCAGGGCCGGCTGCGCATGCGCAGGCTCTGCCCCGGAGGCGGGGCTTGATGACTTTAAGGAGGGGCGGGGCTCCTGAGGACTTCGCTGTGGGATCTTGCCCCTAAAACCGAAATACTGATTAATGCGGTATGCGGTTTATACAGCACGGTTGGGCAAAGCAAGACGTGCTGCCTGCATTTGTCCGGCCCCGCAAGCAAGCTTAGAATGGTTTTTACTTTTTTTTTAAGTTGGAAAAAATCCAGAAGACATTATTTCGTGACACTTGGAAGTTCTATAACATTCAAATTTCTGTGTCTGTATAATATAGTTTTATTGGCACAAGGCACGCCCACTCGTTTACATGCTATCATCTCTGGCTGCTTTTGCGCTACAACAGCAGGGTGAATAGCTGTGACAAACCCTAAGATCTGCAGAGCCTGATATATTTACTAAAAAACGTTTGTGGACATTTTTATGCAGTGCGTGGAAAAACCCTGTGCTTTATGGGGTTGATGTGACAATGGGGTATGAGCACACAGCACCCTAACATAGGGTCCTGCGCGGTGAAGTTTTGCTGAATGGCTCTTGACTTAGTCTGCCTCCTCCTGTCTTCACTCCCCTCGTCCTGACCCCGTCGCTTCCCCACTAGACCAGTTCAGCAGCCTCTTCACCGGTTTTCCCAGCCCCAGTGCTGTCAAGAACTGAGATCGTTCCACAACTGCTTCCAAACCTCCAAGGTCTTCCTTTTTCTTGTGAGAGAAATCTAAGCACCTACACGCAGCACTGAAGGCCATAAGAACCTGACCCTTGTGAATTTTTTCTTGCAGAATTTCCCACCCAAGCAAGCTGCCCTCCCTATCTGTGCAGAACCTCCTGCCAATGCCTGCCCAGCCCGGCTGCTCCCTGGCCCCATGCATCAGCACATACCATTTCCTTTGCCCTCTTCTATCTCTTCATCACCCAGAAAATACCTAAACATCCTTCAAAACACAACCCAAATGTCCCCACCTTCAGGAAGCTACCCCAGCCCCCCTTTGCCCTCCCACAGTTCCTTGTACATCACCTGCATTTTGTGCTTCATCTCTAACACAAATTCCTGATACAGAGCCACATCAGTGAGCATTTATTAAAGGAATGAACATTCAATCCATGACAAAATGGCATCTCTTTTTGTATGTGAAGAGGTGCAGGAAAGCTGAGTGTACACTGGCAATGAGTGCATCATCTGCCAGGCGCTGTGCTGGGCTGTCAGGAATAGAATGGTAACCAAAACTGACAAGGCTTTTGCCCTCATAGAGTTTTCAGTGTTTCAAGAAGGAGAGGAATCAAATAATCACACACACAAATGTAAAGCTTCAACTGTAACAGACACTTCAAAGAGAAAGTACAAGTGTAACAGTTACTATGTTCCAGTTACTATGGCTGTATAACAAACCACCCCAGATTTAGAGCCTTAGAATGACAACAACGTTCATTTTGCACTCCAATCTGCAATTTGGGCGGGTTTGGCAAGAATAGTTCATCACTGGCCCCTTGGTGTCAGCTGGGTGGCTGGGACTGGAGCCTTCTGAAGGTTTATTCACTCCATCTTTCTGTCAGTTGCTGCTGGCTGTAGGCTGAGACCCATGCTGGTGCTGTTGCCGGGAACACCTACATGTGGCCTCCTCACGCAGCCCCAGTGTCCTCAAAACATGGCAGCTGGGTTCCAAGAACAGTCATCTGCGAGGAGGGAGTGAGCCAGGTGGAAGCCACGTTGCCTTTTCTGATCCAGCCTCGGAAGTCACGCAGAATCATCTCCATTGCAATCTTTGCATAATGACCATTACAAAGTCCCTCCCAAATTCAAGAGGAGGGCAAACAGACTCTAGAACCTGGGGCGTGGCCAGGTTCTGGAATAGTATGGGAGACAAGAAATATTGCCATGACCATTTTTGGAAAATAGCACCTGCCACCCGGGGGACTTGAGCCAGTCTAGCAGGGGATGAGGAAGGCTTCCCAGAGGAGGTGGCATTCTAAGTGAGATCTGAAGGATGCATATGCATTCGCCATGAGAAAAGTCAGAGAGAACAGCTGTGCAGAGGCCCTCAGGTGGGAGGGAGTTTGGCACATGTGAATAACTTAAAAAAAAAAAGACCAGTGTTCTCAGACTGCAGAGGAATGGGAAGGGGAGAGAGAGGGTGCAGGATAAGCATGGAGGGGCCAGCGAGGGCAGTCCACTCATCCTTCTGGGACGAGTGAAGGCTTTTGGTCTTGGCATTTAGCGCTGGTAGAAACCGCATGGGTTTAATGCAAGGAGCTGCGTGAGCAGCTTTGAATGTAGAAGCGAATGCTCCAGCTGCTCTGCAGGGAAGTGATGGGAGGGGCGCCAGGGACGGTGCAGGAAGGCTGTTTCATCCTTTAGGCAAAGGATGCTGGTGGCTTAGACCAGGAAGGGAGCAGTGGAGGTGGAGAGGAGGGGATGGAAGAGAGAGATATTTAGAAGGTAAAGCAGAAATGATGTGGTGCTGGGTGAATGTGCGGGGTGAGGGGAAGGAAGCATCCATGATACTGGCTCCCAGCCCAGGGAGGAATCCTCCCTAGTTTCAGCGCATTCCCATATGAACAGCAGCTAAGGTGGCCCAAACCCTTTGAGGCCACCAGATGTCTGGACAGTCCTTTTCACACTAACTCTGCCTGGCAACCTATCAGTCATTGTCCTGGAGGACCAAAGGCCTGTGTGGGCATCTGACATGCCAACAGGGTCCTCACAACAGTGCCCCCCTTCCCCAAGGAGTGGATTCTGTTCAAATTTCAAGGACCACTGTCAGTTTTTCATACTTTCCATAGATCTCATATGGTCAGAGGAAGCCCTCAGTCATTCGGAGAACAGGAAACCACAAGCCAGTTCCCTGTGGGCACGTGTGTATGCACGTGTGTGTGTGAGTGTGTGTTCAACATGTGGACAATGGTACACATACATTTTTCATTCTTATTTTTATAAAGCATAAAAAGTTGCTAAGTTGAATTTTTTCCTTTACTATTCTCATCTACACAGATTAAATTGAACACCTTAGAGTTGACAGTTTGGATAGACCAAACTGGAACACAAATTTCCTTACCATTTCACAGATTTAATGGCATTAAGATAAGACTCGCAAGTAGGTCTTTCGTTGGACGGTATTTTAGCAAGGTTGAGAGGACAAGATCAAAAGATCCTATTTTGAACTAATCTAAGTCTTCTCAGGTGGTAAGCTTTATGACAAAAATCTCTAAAGCCCAGAATCACGACTTGTGGCAGAATTCTAAGATGGGCCCAGAGAGTCCCACCCCTGGTGTGCATGCCCTATCTGATCCCCCACTCTGGACTGAGATTAGGGCATGCCACATGGCAAAGGTGAAGGGATTTTGCAGGTGTATTTAAGGTCTCAAATGAGTTGATTTTGAGTTCATCAGAAGGGAGATTATTCTGGGTGGGCCTGACCTAATCAGGGGAACCCTTTAAAAGACAGTCTGAGGTCAGAGCCTCGCAGCAGCAGACAGGTGTGACCCTCCTGGCCTGGAAGGAGGAGGCAGCTGTGTGGGGAGATGCCTATGGAGAGAGGAAGCCTCTGGGAACTGAGGCTCACAGTCCTACAGCTGCACGGAGCTCACTTCTGCCAACCACCTGAGTGATCGTGGAAGGGGTTTCTAAGCCTCTCCATGAGATTCCAGCCCGGATGACAG
Source organism: Diceros bicornis minor (assembly GCF_020826845.1). NCBI lineage: Eukaryota > Metazoa > Chordata > Mammalia > Perissodactyla > Rhinocerotidae > Diceros > Diceros bicornis. Next base: position 4,917,993 of record NC_080759.1, on the reverse strand, counting down.
CTTGTGAGACCCTGCACAGAGAACCCAGCCGTACTGTGGCTGGACTCCTGACCCACGGGAACTGTGGGATGATAAATGGCTGTTATTTTCAACTGTGGAGTTTGTGGTCATCTGTTATGCAGTAATAGGCAACTAACACTCCTATGAAGTAGCCTTGTCACAAATGTTTCCCCTCTGATTATGATGTGTCCATGTGGGTTCATCAAGGGTAACTAATGTAGCACTTGTAGTGGGGGAGGCTCTGCATGCATGAGGCAGGGCCATATGGGAAATCTCTGTACCTTCCGCTCAGTTTTGCTGTGAACCTAAAACTGCTCTAAAAAAGTCTATTTAAAAAAATCTTTACCCTGAATCTAATCAAACCTTAAGATCAGGGTCAGCACACTTTTCTGTAAAGTGCCAAATGGTAAATATTTTTGGCTTTGGGGCCATACGTTCTCTGTTCCTGTAGCATGAAAACAGCCATAGGCAATAGGTACGTGAATGGGCATGGCTGTGTTTCAATAAAGCTTTATTCACAAAACAGGCAGTAGGCCTGCAGATAGTAACTTGCCGACTCCTGTTCTAGAATAGAAGACTAAAGAGATAACCAAATCCTAATTAGACCCTACTTGAAAGAAACAGCTATAAAAGAGGTTTTAGGGCTAATTAGGAAAATTAGGGATGCCTATTTAAAAGATATTAAATAACGATTGTTAGTTTGCAGAGGTGTGTGTGGTTATGTAGGAGAATGACCTCCTTCCTAAGAGACCTGTCCTGAAGCGCTTGGGGGGTGAGGTGTCTCCGTGTCATCAGGGCTGGAATTAGGGTGAGGCGAGTGAGGCAAGTTCATGCAAGTGCAGGATCAGATGCCATTTTTATTTAAAATGTTGACATTTTGTTTATGATGCATTTTTTATTCATTTTGATTTTTTTCAAGTATGGTAATAAAATATTATTTGATTGCTGAGGTTTTTGGTGCCCCCTTAAACTTTGTGCTGAGATGAATACCTCCCTCTCATCACCCTAGTCCTGGCCGTTACTTTGAAATGGTCTAGCAGAAGATTGACAGCGAGAGGACAATCGGAGAACCACGCTGGTGAGTAAATGCGTTTTCATTGTCCTCAGATTACAACTCTGCTGTAGCTTTCAACATTTTCAAGTTGAGATAAGTAAATAAATAAATAATCTTTAGACTTTTAAAATAAAGTAAATTTAAAAATAATTTAAAAAAGGAACTGAACTCATAGATACAGAGAACAGACTGGTGGTTGCCAGAGGCAGGGGGTAGGTAAAATGGGGGAAGGGGATCAAAAGGTACAGACTTATGTTTTAAAATGAATAAGTCCTGGGGAGGTAGTGTAGAGCACGGTGACTATAGTTAACAACACTGTATTGCATATTTGAAAGTTGCTAAGAGAGTAGATCTTAAAAGTTCTCATCACAAGAAAAAAAATTTGTAACTATGTGTGGTGATGGATGTTAACTAGACTTACTGTGGTGAGCATTTCGCAATATATACAAATATCAAATCATTATGTTGCCCACCTGAAACTACTATAATGTTATATGCCAGTTATACCTCAATTTAAAAAAAATCTCTAGAATTTAACGTAAACTAATTCCTGCTGCAGCAAGACGGGCTGTATATTCCAATTATCTTGGGACAGTCCAGTTTATTTCAGTTGTCTGGGAGTAACTGTTAAAAGGGTCCCAGTCTGATGAGATGGTACATGGTCTTGCTTAGCTGTAAGAGAGCAAGGTAGAGATTGTAACAACCATGCTGTCATCCTGGCTCTGCCACAGCTGGGAGACCTCAGGCAAGTCATTCCTCCTCAAAGCCCAGTTCTTGTCAAACATTCATAGCAACCAAATTCTTTCTCAAATGAAAACTCACTGCAAAAAAAAAAAAAAAACAATATAAGCAACAATTTGGAGTAGCATTTTATTAGTAAAAGTTCCATTTCTATATTCAAATTAGTATTTACGTACAAAGCAATTGCTTCTCACTGGGGCTATTGAGATGGACACACACATTTTAAACCAGAAGTTGTAGCTAAAATCTTACTGTGTCATAACATCCACCTTATTTCTGCATTCTGTAAAACCCTGATTCACAGAGAAGTGGTGGCAAAGAGTAAGTATTTTTTTAAGGGCTCCCTCACAATCTAAGTTAAAAGGAGATGGCAGGAGAATCCTAAGTTAGTCACCTCCAACACGTTAAAACCTACTGCCCAATGCACCTGAGCATGCATTTTAAAATTACAGTCTAAAATATTTTTTAAAAATGAAATTTGATGCTGACATTTGCAGAACTGCCAAAGCCCTCCTTGGAACCCTGGTTTGGGAAATGACTGAATGAGCTAGTCGGTAGGGTCACATCCAGCTCAAAAGCTTCTGTTTCTAAGGTTACTTTTTCTGCAACTCCCAATCCAATGAAAGGAAGATAGAATAGCACCTTGAAGGTTTGGCTTCTCCTATCTTATAGCAAAAGCCCCAGAAGCAAGTGAGGCTTTGAGAAGGTTGCAGGCAAAGGAGAAAAATCCACTTAAGTGGAATGGAGAGTTTGACTGTGGAACTTGCACAAGACGGACATGGTCCAAAAGCATGGCAGGGAGATGTCAGCAGCTCTTTCCGTCTGCTTTTAAGAGCCTCCAGTTTTAAGACAAAAAAAGCATCCTTAAACTCAAAGTTCGGGAGCCAGGGAGTAGGGATGAAGAACTGTAACAGGTTTATTGTTTTAACGCCAGCTTGGGTCATGAAGTCAGCTCATGAACTAGAGACACACAGGCCAAAGGTGCCTGTGGATATAAATTTGAGCCAATCACCAACTTTTAAAAATGGGAACATTTCGCATGAAAGTCTGGATTTCTGGCTTCGCTTATGACAACAGGAAGCTCCGGCACCAGTGGGCTGCTTTCCCCATGGCAGTTCTGGGGTAGAGTCAGGGCGCCCATGCCCACCCAAGACAGAGCACATTCCTTCCATGTTCCCACCGTCTCTATCGCTCTCTGCTGCTCACCAAGTGCACAGCAACCGTCTAGGTTACTTGCTGGCCACTGTGGGCATTTGAGTGTGCCCTCCGTAGAACAGAGGGTCACGCTTCTGAGACTAAAATTGGAGTGAGGTGGTCCAACAAGGATTGGGACAAGAAGGCTCGAGGTTCTCACTTCTCAGAGCTCTTGAACCTTGGGGCTTGTGACCGTGAACAAATAATAGCTACCTCTGCAAGGCTCAGTTTCCTCATCTGTAAGATGGAGCAGAAGCTCCTGCCCTCCCTGAAGTATGGGCTGTGATAAGGATCAGACCATAGTACCTGGTGCGTTATAAAATGTAAAGCTCTGTGGTCCACATCTGTGGTTTGGTTGGTCTCATATCCATCTATCCCTTCACCTGGTGCCAACATGCCAGTTTCCCTCCCATGAATAGCCTCTCCTGTTCCCAGTCCACATAGCCCAGTGGTACTGACTTCATCCTCAGCCCTGGTGGGCACTGGGTCAGGCCAGCCAATCAGAGCACTGCATTCTCCCAGAGAGAGAGAGTGGTTCTGGGATGGGTGTATGAGCCAACTGGGGCCAAGAGACTCCGGGCCAGGACTTGGGTTCAGACTGTTGGGAAAGGGAAGCTCTCTTTTCTACTGAACTTGGAGGTGGAGCATATTGGCCACCATGTCGCTACCCTGGGGTTGGCAGGTCTGTGAATGGAGCCCACGAGGAGGAGAAAGGAATAGAAAGATGGTGAGAAGCGAGGTCTGGGTCACATAACCTGAGGCCTTGGGTCCAGATACACATCAGCATGTACAGTGTCTTGCTTCAGCCAGATTGAATGGGGCTAACTCCCCGGAGCCCCTGCCCCATGGGGGATTTCTACACTATCAAGCAGACTTGTGAGCGTTTGTTTGATTTGGATTCATTTCCCGGGGCTCTTCCTGATCCCGAGTCCTGGAGTGCTCCTGCAGCAGCCGCCAGCTCTTCTCTCTGCCTGGATTTGACCATCCACACTGCCTTCTTGAAGTTCTTGAGAGGGTCCTGCTGCGAGGCTCTTGACGAAGGGCACTGGAATCGCTCACGGATAAGATAGCCATGCCTGGTGGGGGCAATGAAGCCATTGGGAGTTGGGATGATTCTGTTTACCACAGCATGGACAAACTGGGCAGCCAGCAGAGTGCCTGTCGGGGTGGAGGGCAGGGCACAAATGAGGAGACAGGGGCCACAGAGATCCAATCTCACACATTCAAGAGTTGGCTGCACGGAGTAAAATCCCCACTATGCCCTTTACTAGCTTAGGCATGACATCCAACCTTTCGGAGTCCCTCTTGCTTCATCCGCAATATGAGAATGCTAACTGAACCTACCTGTCGAGGGGAATTCTGAAGATTTGAAGATGTCATGCGTGTCAGGTTCTTAGTATTGGTTTCAGCCCAGAGTGAACTCAGTAAATATTATTATTATTGGAGGAGAAATAGGAGGAGAGAGAGGTTGTGAACCTGCCCAGGAGGGGCTTTTTTTTTTTTTTTGGTGAGGAAGATTGGCCCTGAGCTAACATCTGTCGTCAATCCTCCTCTTTTTGCTTGAGGAAGATTGTCCCTGAGCTAACGTCTGTGCCCATCTCCCTCTATTTTGTATATGGGACGCTGCCACAGCATGGCTTGATGAGCAGTGTGTAGGTCCATGCCCAGGATCCAAATCCATGAACCCCAGGCCACCAAAGCAGAGCGCGTGAACTTAACCACTACACCTCTGGGCCAGCCCTCAGGATAGGCTTTTAAGGCCATGATCCACAGACCTCAGCTTCTGAGCCGTCTGTGACTTTTGCCAGGTATCTTTGCTACACTGTCTTAGACTACAATGTGTTGGATTACAATGTGTTGGATTACAGTGTGTTGGATTACAATGTGTTCAACTCTACCAGATATTCATTCAGCCACTTACTTGCTTTGTGACCTTGGGAAAGTCCCTTAACCTTTCTGAACTTCTGCTTCTTCATTTGTCAAACGGGGATAGCAATGGCCTCTACCTCCCTACCCGTGGCATAAGGGTTCCCTTCTCTATAGGAGACAATGTAGGAAGGTGACAAAGGCGAGCATGGGGACCAGGTAGACCTGCTTCAAATCACAGCCTATCAGTTACTCACTGTGTGACCTTGGGCAAGTCACTCTGTCTTTCAGAGCCGCAGTTTTTGCTCTGCAAAATGGGGTGGCTGTTGAGAGAACTAAATGGCTCAGTGACAGTACCCTGTACACAAGAAATGTTAACTCTTTGGGGCCGGCCCCATGGCTTAATAGTTGGGTGCGTGCTCTGCTACTGGCGGCCCGGGTTCGGATCCCGGGCGCGCACCAAAGCACCGCTTCTCCGGCCATGCTGAGGCTGCGTCCCACATACAGCAACTAGAAGGATGTGCAACTATGACACACAACTATCTACTGGGGCTTTGGGGAGAAAAAGGGAAAAAAAGGAGGAGGATTGGCAATAGATGTTAGCTCAGGGCCGGTCTTCCTCAGCAACAAGATGAGGATTGGCATGGATGTTAGCTCAGGGCTGATCTTCCTCACACACACACACACACACACAAAAACAAATGTTAACTCTTGTTAATATGCACTTAGCGTAATATTGAACAGACCAAGAGCCATGGGGTTTTGAAAGCATTTGTCCTAAACAGGCTGCCCCTAACATTTACAGGGCCTGGGGCAAGAGAATGAGTCAAGGCCACGTGCATTAAGACACGATATGTGAAATATGCTCTATCCTCCTACATTGATGGAGGTACCTTCGGAACCACCTGGAAGGTCAGGTTTGGGTTGGGAATTCTCGGGCTTCAGTTCCATGCTGGAGTGTAACGGTGTGGGAGAGCCAGCCCCCAGCTGTTTGTGGCTTGTGCTTCTCTCCCCGCACGAGCTCCGTCTTACAGCCCTCAGGACCTCACACAGAGACGTGTGAACCCCCACCCAGCTCACACATCCAGACTGCACGCACACCACCCCATGGCCACCCCCTGAGCCTAGGGGTGCACATACTGGGGGTGCAGTCCAGCCTTGGAAGGATGGACCTCGGGAGGTGGTCCGCACTGGCCCTAAAGCGGGTGCGAGGCCAGCTGGGGAGGGAGTGCTGCAGTTCTGAGTACCCAGATCGCGGGTCTAGACGAGAAGGTGTAGCTCCAGGTGAGCCTGTCCCCTTGGCCTGCAGACGCCTCCCTAAGCGGAGGGACCCAGCTAGGGGAGGCCAGAGCGGGGCCTTCTAATGCTCAGGACCCAGGACAGGGCCCTTCTCCTGGTGCAAAGTTCAGTCCTGCTGTCCAAGCCCACGACTCACCGTCCAGCACACTCCAGACGATTATGGAGCGGTCCTTCAGGCCGGCATACACAGACTTGTCGTCCTTGGAGAAGCAAGCGCACTGGACTCCTCGACAGTAAGAATTCTGTTGAAAAGACAACGTGATCTTGATTTCAGACTGAAAGGCACCCAGGAGACCAACCTCGAGGCAGGTGTGTAGAAAGCCCGGCTTGAAAGCACCCCACAGGGGTGGATCCAGCGAGAACCTGGAGAGATGGGTAGCGTCACTATTCCCAGGACCAAAACACATCTTCAGAGAGATTAGATTGAGAGGTTTTGCATTGGAGAGTGGGAATTATAGGATTAAATTTCTTAAAGGACCTCAGATATACAAATATTAGCTATAATTGTGTTTGCATTACTGTGTGCTAAATGCAATATGGGATCCTGGATTGAATCCTAGAACAGAAAAATGGAATTCATTGAAAAATCTATGATCCCAATAAAGTTGATAGTTTATTTAATAATTTTGTTCCCATGTTAATTTCTTAGTTTTGACAAAGGTACTCTAGTCACATAAGATTTGTTAACACAGGGGAAGCCAGGTGGGGGGTAGGTAGATGGGAACCTTTGTACTATCTTCACAACTTATCTGTAAATCTAAACTATTTCCGAAATTAAGTTTATTTAAAGACAAAGACAAAAATCCAGGTGTATTTAACTGCTGTGCTGACACTCCCCATCTCAACAAGGCAAAAGATTACTTACACCCCAGGCGCACAGTGTCTTCACAAAAGTCAGTCAGTCAGGTGGGACAAAGGCCTTTTAAGATGAAACTATACCTAGTCTGTTCTCTTAGTTACAAGATCCTCTCCTTGTGTTTATTAACAATTTTTACATCTTGCAACCTACAGTACCACCTTCCTTCTCCATCTGAAAAACTGGGATAATAACACCAACCTCACAAGATTATTGTGAGGATCAAATTATAGAATGATATTTTAATATGTATATTTTAATGTAATGTGAATATATTACATTAAAATATACAATATAGCTCTTAATATTAATACAAAAATTATAATTGTTCCTTAAGAGATGGACAGTGCAAACTATTAGACATTCGTATGTAAAGCAATCACCAGTTTCCCTCTTCAGACCCTTCGATGTTGCTGTTCCTCTGCCTAGAATGCTGTTCCACCAGACTTATTTGACCTTAAATAGCAGCCCTTGTCACTCTACCCTCTTGCCCTTGCCCTATGTCTTTCTTCAAAGCCCTGTTGCTCACCAGCCCATCATGTATTTGCTGTTTTATTTTTACTTCACGCTTGTTGAGCACGGAGGGTAGATGAGGAGCTCTCCTGGGGACGGGACCACCCCGCTGAGCAAAGCAGAAAGGACCCTGTCCTCACAGGGCTCACAGCATCTCCCCACCTAGAACGTGGCTCCAAGAGGTGGGATGGTGTCTGTCCTGGTTGCAGCTGCTTCCTCAGAGCTAGAAAGGGGCCTGGCATAGGAATGTGCACTCAAAACTTTTGGGTGGGAGCCGGCCTGGTGGCATAGTGGTTAAGTTCACGCACTCCGCTTCAGTGGCCTGGGCTTCGTGGGTTCGGATCCCAGGCGTGGACCTATGCACTGCTCATCAAGCCATACTGTGGTGGCGACCCACATACAAAATAGATGAAGATGGGCACAGATGTTAGCTCAGGGCTAACCTTCCTCAGCAAAAAGAGGAGGATGTTAGCTCAGGGCCAATCTTCCTCAAAAAGAAAAACGAAAACTTTTGGGTGAAAGAATGGCGCAGTCAGGATTAGGGTGAGGAGAGTGAGGCAGGGCTGTGCCAGCACAGGATTGATCCTGTCTTTTTTTAAAATGTTGATATTTTGTTCTTCATGGATTTTTGTAGTTGTTTTGATTTTTTTAAACATCACATTAAAATATCTTTCTCCTGATTGCTGAGTTTTTTGGCAGCCCCTGAAACTCTGCTCCCGAGGCGAGTGCCTCTCACTTGCCTCACCCCAGGCCTGACCCAGGCCGATGGCACGTGGTGTGCACTTAATAAATGACGCCTGTCCTCAGGTTCCTGATGCCAGGACCTAGCACGTGTGTGGTAATGGCCGGTCACGCACCGTGTCGCTCAGCTCGAATTTCCACTTGCAGGCCTGCAGGTCCCAGAGACACAGCAGGGCTTCCTCGGAGCCGCTGACCGCCAGCTGCCCGTGATGGCTGACCTCCACGCAGGTGACCTGGCTCCCGTGGGCCTCCAGAGGGAACACTTGGGAATTCGCACACTCATAAAGGAAGAGGCCGCCGTTGGTCGTGCCGTAGATCACGCGGGAGTCGGCCAGCACGGCCACGCTGGATATGGTCTCAGGCAGCTGGGCATGGAAGGTGTAGGTTGGCCCGTCGATGACGGGACAGGGGTCCCCAGGGCTGAGGTCCAGCACCAGGACGATGCTGTCATAGGCGATGGCCAGGCGCTCCTCACCCTTACTCAGGGCCATGCAGTTGACGGCTCTCCGGGCCTCCGGAGGGGGGATGCACATCACATCCCGCCTGGAATCCAGGGGGAACACCAGGACGGTCCCGGAACTGAGGCCGGTGAAAAGGAGCTTGGCTTGCTCGGCGACCTCCAGACACCTGACCTCACTGGACGTGTCCAGGGCATCTTGTTCCTCACCTGCCACGGGGAGAAGACCACACCAAGAACAGATCACAGGAACGCTCATTCCACGGTTTCTTATTTTTAAGCATTTTTTAAATGTTTCATTATCCATAATCTTCAACATGGCTGTTGCAAGTTTCCCTGCTCCCACTCCTGCCTCCCAACCATCTAAGCTTTTAAAAATGAAAATCACATCATCTCACTGCCCTGCCTAACACCCTCCGATGACTTTTCACTCCCTCAAAAAAATATGCATGCCTTTGCACAGTCTCCGAGGCCTCAGGTGACCTCCCAGGCCTCATCCCAAAGTTTGCTTTACGAACTTCTGTAAAAGGCCAGAGAGCAAATATTTTTGCCTTGCAGGCTGTATGCTCTGTGTTGCCACCATTCAACCCTGCCGTTGTAGCCCCCAAAGCAGCCCCAGACCAGATGTAAGTGAATGGATGTGTCTGGATTTGGCCCTCCGGCCTGAGTTTGCAGACTCCGGTCTCATCCTGCACCACGCTCCACTTCTCTGTGTCCTGCCTCGCCCACAGCTATCAGGCAAGCGCCTTGAGAATCTAATCGTAACTTTGTCTGACTTGCTCTGTGCCGACCCCCAGAGCCCCACCCCGTGGCTGGCCCTAAATAGATGTCTGCCAAATCCATGAACCCATGAACTTGAGAGTGAATTCTTTTCTCCTATTATTTTATCATTAATATGGAATTTCTATATCTCCATCTCCCCACTGAGGATGGCAGCAGATACTGTTGGTGACACACCGAGACCCAAGGCTGCCCACTGCCGTATGCTTCTCTCTCAATTCCTTGAGAATTGCCTTTGGGTGAAGGGAACCCCTTAACTGGAAATGCCTAGAGGGCTATGCCCGCCCCCCACAAGGATGGCACTAGGCCAATAAGGGGGTACAAAAGGCTGATCTCCTGGCTTTCAGATGGGACAATTCTGAGATGGAGTTCATGCTCCCAGGCTCCCTGTGGGATCAGGCTGAGCCCACCTTCTTGCTCAGTCCTTCCCCTGCCCAGCCTGCTTCCCCACCCCCTCACCTTCTGCTGGGAGCTCCCCCTACACACCACTTGTGCAAATATCCCCATCACGTGCCCTGCTTCAGGGAACCTGCACTAAAACAGGGATTGACAACCAGATTATCAATTGCCTTCAGCTAGAAATTTATAAAATCAAATCCTGTTTTCTATTAGCCACTGATGGTTTGTGCCCCCCTCCCCCCCGATTCATATGTTAAAATCCTAACCCTTAGTGCCATGTGTTAGGAGGTGGGCCTTTGTGGGGTGATGAGGTCACAAGGGTGGAGCCCCATGATGGGATGAGTGCCCTCATAAAAGGTACATGAGCTTGTTTCCCTCTCTGCTGTCGGCCATCTGAGGATCCCATGAAAAGATGCCGTCTAGTCAGCTCTCACCAGATACTGATCTGCCAGTGCCCTGATCCTGGACATCCAGCCTCCAGAACCGTGAGAAATAAACGTCTGTTGCTTAAGCCCCATGCCCCCCAGTCTATGGTGTTTTATTATAACTCCCAAACAGACCAAGACAGAGGCTTCAATTCTGACCCACACAAATGACCACGCTTATATCTTACAAACCTTCTGCTAAGTCCCAAATGGTGACTTTGTTTTTGTCCCCAATTTTGGGGAAGTAAACGTAGCCTCCATTGTGTGACACCGCAGTGAGGCCGGTGCGGTCCAGAAACGGGGTAGAGACCCGCGGCTTCTGAGTGTAGCTGAGATCCCAGACTTTAAAAGACGAGGACTGCTGGGAAGCAGATGCCACCAAGGCCCCACCCCGGGCCAGCAGGCTCACGGGGGCCCCGACACCTTCCAGGATGTCCAACAGGGTCCCCTGCTCTGACAGACTCCACACCTGAGGATGGAGAGCAGAGGGGCAGAGCTTACTTCTTCCTCATGCTGCTGTAGCTCGGAAATATGCTTAAGCCCATTTGTCTACCTGCGGTGAATTCCTTCACATCTCCCCACTCCTTCAAACTTCCCCACATCTCACCATCCGCTACCACAGCAGTTCTCAAAGTGTGTCCCAGGGAGCCCCTGGAGGGTACCCCCAGGCCTTTTCAAGGTCTACAAGAGCAAACCTATTTTCATAATAATTCTAAGATGGCATTTGCCTTTTCCACTCTCTCTTCCTCTCACAAGTGAGCAGTGGAGTTTTCCGAAAGCTATGGGACATGTGGTATCACAACAGATAGGAGAATCAAATATGCAAATCTAATTGTCTTCTTAAGCCAGACAGGAAAGAGGTTTGCAGAAATGTGAAACAATGACCTCTTCTCATGAGCTTTTTTGTTTCAGAAAATACAGTAGTTTTCATAAAAGTATGCTATGATGTTGATATGTCATGTTAATGAATTAATGGATAAGTGTTTTTGGATTTCCTCATTTTTAATTTTTAATATGGTAATTCTCAAAGTCTAGTGGTTAAGATTCGGTGCCCTCACCCCCACGGCCTGGGTTTGTTTCCCAGTCAGGGAACGACACCACCCTCTGTCGGTTGTCATATTGTGGCAGCTGCGTGTTGCTGGGATGCTGAAAGCTCTGCCACCAGTACTTCAAATACCAGCAGGATCCCCCATGGTGGACAGGTTTCAGCAGAGCTTCCAGAATAAGACAGACTAGGAAGAAGGACCTGGCCAGCCACTTTTAAAAATTAGCCATGAAACCCCTATGAATAGCAGTAGAGCATTGTCTGGTAGAGCACTGGAAGGTGAGAGGATGGTGTAAAAAGACCGGGCAGGGTCCTGCTCTGCTGTCCACAGAGGCACTAGGAGTCAGAAGTGACTCAATGCCACTAACAACAAAATTATTATCAATAGATACTAAATGCAATGCAGGATTCTGGATTGGATCCTGGAATCAAATAAAAAGGACATTTGTAGGAAAGCTGGTGAAATGGGAACAGAATCTGCAGATCAGCTAATACTATTGTCCCCAAGTTAATTTCTTGGTTTAATGAAGGGATGCAGGTATGGTGAGGTATTAACGTTGGGGCAAGCTTGGTGCAGAGTAGATATACACATGTGGGGGACTCTAGGCTGTCTTTGCAACTCTTCTATAAATCCTAAAATTATTCCAAAGTAAATCATTTGCTAAAAATATGTAAAGCAAAATGATATAACCCACATACACAAAAGCTCTTTGGGGTCCTCAGCGATCTTTGAGAATGCAGAGGTCCTCAGAACAGAACATTGGACAGCCGCTACCTTATTGTACACTTTTCTTGCCAGCTTTGAGAACTCTGAGCTTAATGGGAATTTTCCTCCTCTCTTCCCAACCCTGCTCCACCCTGAAGGCCACAATCCTCCCAGCTGTTCAAGTTCAGTGAGAATGCTATCTCTTCCATTGAATATTTTGGTAATTCCCCCCCAGGTCTGCCCCCGAGTCCCAGGAGACCCCCCCCCCCATCCTCCCTGCCTGCTTTGCCTGCACTACTTTTTGTGGATTTCTGTATTTTGAAGCCAGAAGATCCCTAAAGAATCATACTCTCTATTGCGGAGGCAGAGGTAAGGGTGATGGGCCCTGAATCTCCCCCTCACCTGAATGAGTGCGTCCCGGGACCCGGTGACAATCACATTGTTCTCAGGACCAAAAACGGCTGTCTCCACTGTGTCCTCGTGTTCGAGGTCAGTGGCCATGAACCGGTGAAAGCCCCGTGAGTCGGCCAAGAATACCCGCACGGATCTCCCAAAGCCTGAAAAGGCAGGGCCTGGTGTTAACGCCTTTCATTTTCTGAAGACCTCGAGAGGAATCCAATTCAATTAACACAGATTCTTTATTGAGCAGCCACCATGAGCGAGCGGAAGGAACACATGGTGAACAAGCCCGATACGGCCCCTATCTTCACACGGCTGACAGTTACAGGGGTGTGACAACAGCGGTCAAGACTCTCAAAGACAACAGTGAAGTTATTTATTGTCACAAGACTGTGAGTTTCCAAAGAACTGAGACAGCCTGTTCGGGCGTATCATGGTATCCCAGAACTCAGCACCAAGCTGGAGACAGTGAATATGTTTTTTTTGTTTTGTTTTGGTGAGGAAGATTAGCCCTGAGCCAACATCTGTGCCCATCTTCCTCCACTTTGTATGTGGGTCGCTGCCACAGCATGGCTGACGAATGGTGTAGGTCTGCGCCCGGGATCCAAACCCACAAACCTGGGCCACCAAAGCAGAGCGCACCGAACTGAACCACTGTGCCACCAGGCCACCCTCTAAATATGTTTTGAAGATGGAAGGAAGGAAGGAAGGAGGGGAGGAAGGAAGGAAGGAAAATAAAATGGTTACAATTTTTTTTGAGGCACGGCAGTCTTTTTAATTTGGGGTAGAAAAGTGAAGGGAGGGTCCCAGGCCTGTTCTGCTCCCCCTGGGGCTTACATGGGTCCTCCTACTTCACAACCAGAGAGGTACGACAGACCCATTTTAGGCTGCAGAGCTGCGAACTCCTTAGGGAACAGGCAGGTGACGTCAATGAGTGAGGCAGAAAAGTGGTTATAATTTGTAATAAGGGCAATGAAGCCTTGGGACTGGGTGCAGACAGAGACACACACAATGGAGAAGGCCCTGTGAAGACAGAGGCAGAGACTGGAGAAATGTGGCCACTCAAGGAATCATACGGCAGAAGCTGGAGGAGGCAAAAAAAAAAGGATTCTTCTCTGGAGCCTGTGGAGGGAACACAGCTCTGCCAACAGCACGATTTTGGGCTTCTGGCCTCTAGAACTGTGAGAGAAGAAATTTCTGCTGTTTGAAGCCACCACGTCTGGGTGGTAGTTTGTTACAGCAGCCCCAGGACATTTCAGCTGGTTAGAGAGGGACAACTCTGCTCAGTGAGTCATGGGTTTGCATGGACCCCACTCAAGTGGACACCCTATGCTTGCACAGAAATTATTGCTTACAAGATAGGCAGGCCATCAATTCTTCTCGATGTTCAGAAATAAGTTACTATTGGTAAGTAAACAGGCATTCACCATCATATCTGAGGGTCAGAGTTGAGCCTGACTGCGGATTCAAATCCTAGCCCCTCCACTTATAGCTCTGTAACCTCAAGCAACGTAATTTCTTTGTGCCTCTGTTTCCCCATCTATAAATGAGAATAATGAAAGCACCTGCCTCCCAGGGCCATCAGGGTGTAAAGGAGTTAACACACGTACATTGCTTAGGACAGGTTCTGACACATTGTCAGCACCCAAGTATTAGCTACTGTTATAAGGTTAAGTCTCACACTGAAGGGTTATGGTGTGAGTCTCTGTGCTCTGCACCTCGCATGCATCATCTCCATTTAGCCTCCTGACAACCCCTGGGTCAAGTCTGGCCAGTGGGAAGCTGGGGGCTGAGAGTCTGTCTTATTGCCTCTCCACACCCTCCATGGAACTGCTTTTATTGAATTGTACTTGACTATGAGGCTCACATGGAAGGATGTTATAGAAAACTGATGAAATGCACCAAATTATCTACTGTCCATGGATATCTCCATTACATTCTTATGCAGCAAAGGATTAACTCAGCAGGCCTGAGTTGTCCTCACACTGCACATGGAAGAAATTTGGCCCTAGCCCAGCTCCTGGGAGGGGCCCTCTAAGCCCTTGGAATGTCCTGCCTGAGAAGAGTGTCTTTGTTTACCTGAGGCCTCAGGCCACACTGGATGGTCTGTGCTCACAGTGTGATTTAGGGGGGAGGTTTTGGGACATGCAGTGTCAGCTTGACCTCAAGGGGGGCTGGAGACTAAGGTCAGCTGTGCAGGTGGTCAGCCAAGTCTACACAACCAACCCCCAGTAAAAATCCTGGACACTAAGGCTGGGGTGAGTGTCCCTGATTGGCAGTACACCATGTGTGTTGTCACATACAGTTGCTGGGAGAAGTAAGTGCTGTCGGCACGACTCCACTGGGAGAGGGCACCTGGAAGCTCCTGCCTGGTCTCTTCTGGGCTCTGCCCTGTGTGTCTCTTCCCTCGGCTGATTTTAATCTGTATCCTTTTGCTAAAATGAACTGTAATGAACTGAGACTGTGAGCATGAGAGCTTTTCTGAGTTCTGTGAGCCCTGCCGAATCCTCAAACCTGAAGGTGATCTTGGGGACCTCTGAACCTATTTATGAATTCTCTTTATGACACTTGAAAGAAATCCTTGCCTGATCTTAGCTAAGTCAGGATCAGGGTACATCTCTTAAGCAACAGGTTTGTTCCCAAAACTGTGGATAGGGAAACTGTCCAGGCTCCTTCTTACTGGATGCTGGAAAGAGCCACAGTTGAAACCCAACTGTAACAAGTCTCTAGGTCACTGAGGTCCTCAGTGCTTTTGGCCTCAGATGGCATTTTGTGCCTCTACCCTTGTTTTTTTTCTTCTTTCATCATATTTCTCATGCCTCATTTTACACATACTTAAGCCACCTAAAATTCTTTTGGAAGCAGGATGGAGGGTATATATCCATCAATCATTTATCAGTCAGTCTTGGAGGATAAGTGTTTATCTACCAGATCTGCATTCTCCAATATGGTCACCACAAGCCACATGTGGCTATTAATGTGGCTGGTCTGAATTGAAGTGAGCTATGTGGAAATTAATAAAAGAAATTGGAGCTTGGAAGGCCTGTAGGAGGCGCTCTCATCCCCATCACACACCATCAATTACACCACACAGGAAGAGACAGATGCCTGCATCTCAGACAGGAAGTAAAACTACTTAACCACTGAAGGAAGATTTCTCTCCTTACCTGGCAGCAGCCCAGACAATGACAAATGCCACAGCTCAGCCAATGAGAAACACCACAGCTCAGCCAATGAGAAACACTGCAGCCCAGCCAATGAGAAATGCCACAGCTCAGCCAATGAGAAACGCTGCAGCCCAGCCAATGAGAAATGCCACAGCTCAGCCAATGAGAAACGCTGCAGCCCAGCCAATGAGAAACACCACAGCTCAGCCAATGAGAAACACTGCAGCCCAGCCAATGAGAAACACTGCAGCCCAGCCAATGAGAAATGCCATAGCTCAGCCAATGAGAAACGCTGCAGCCCAGCCAATGAGAAACGCCGCAGCCCAGCCAATGAGAAGCCATTGCTGCCCTGAACTGTCACTTTCCCCCAATGGACTTACCTTTAGAACAGCCCCGCCCTACTCCCCCTTTTTCTCTGTGAAACCAGCTCCTCTCCATTGTTTTCTGGATTTGCCTATGGTTTGCCAAAGCATGCACGTCCCAAATCGCCAATTCTTTTGGCTATTCCCGAATAAACTGGTTTTGAGGGTAAAATAGGCAAATTTACCTTTTAAGTTGACAGCTGTAAGTGTAAAATACATGCCAGATTTCAAAATTTTCACACAAGAATTTTAAAAATTAAATTTGTATAATATTTATATTGATTTCATGTTGAATTTTTGGATATATTGGGTTAAATAAGATACATTATTAACATGAATGCCACCTGTTTCTTTTTACCTGTTTAAATAGGTCATGACAACATTCACAATTGTAAACGTGGCTCACATTTGTGGCTTGTATTACTGAACAGCACTGGTCTAGAGTGTCTTCCACCCCTGGAAATGTCTTTGCAAAAATCAGGCTGATTTTAGGGCAGTGAGAATACTCTGTATGAGACTGTAATGATGGATACATGTCATTATACATTTGTCCAAACCCATAGAATGTACAACACCAAGAGTGAACCATAATGGAAACTATGGACTTTGGGTGATGATAATGTGTCAACGTAGGTTCATTGATTGTAACAAATATACCACTCTGGTGGGAGATGTTGATAATGGGGGAGGCTGTGCATATGTGGGAGCAGGGGCAGTACCTGGAATTTTCTATACCTTCTGCTCAATTTGGCTGTGAGCCTAAGACTGATTTCTAAAAAAGTATTTTTTAAAACATATCAGTCTGTGGAGCATCTGTTGGTCACCTCTGCTGGGAAGCCTTCCCTGATTGCTTTAGATTAAGGAAGGGAACCCTGTCACATGCTCCTAGAGACCCTGATTCTTGTCTTGTCATAACACCAACCACTCTTTCTTGTGGCTACCTAATTGTCCCCACCTTTCCTGCTAGCCTAGAAGCCCCTAAAAGCAGGGGTTGTGTGGGCTGGGTCACCACTGAGTGTACCCCATTCTCTAACCCAGCCTGCCTCTATCCCTGTGACTGTCCAGCAGAGAGAAACATTTCCATTTCAGAGATAACAAACCAGAAGCCCAGAAAGGTTAGGAGATTCGCCCAGAACAGGGGTTGGCACACTACAGCCCATGAGCCCAACTTGACCCACCACCTATTTTTATATGGCCGATGAGCTAAGAAGAGTGATTACATTTTCCAATGGTTGAAAAACTCAAAATAAGATTACTATTTCATGACACGTGAAAGTGATATGAAATTCAAATTTCAGTGTCCACAAAGTTTTATTGGGACACAGCCACACCCACTGGAAATCTCATCCATGGTGGCTTTTGCATTACAAGGGCAGGGTGGACTAGTTTCTACAGAGACTGGTGGTCCACAAAGCCAGTGATGGGTGCTATGGGGCCCTCGGCAGAGAAAGTTTGCCAGCCACTGGTCTAGGACTCCCCCGTTTCCCAGACCCCTCTTCACTTCCACCCAAATCCGGGCTGCCTCCTCATCCCTCCCCAGTGAGAGCCAAACGCTACCTGCTGCAAGAAGGGACTCGTCTTCAGAGACCACCAGGAACCCCACCGCATCTGGAAGCTTCTCCAACAGAATGTCTCCTTCGGAGGAAACCTGTGCAGAGTCAAGGATGCCCATCAAGTACTTCCACAGGGTTCAGGGTTCACGGTCCAAAGCTTGGATCTGATGCAGGGTTCTGCCACTCACCAGTTCTGTGACTCTAAGCAAATTCCTTAACCCCTCGGTGCTTCAGTCTCCTCATCTGTAAAATGGGAGGTGATACGAGGACCACCCCCCAGGGCTATCGTGGGCTAAGTGCACAGAATGGTTCCCCCGGCACACACTCAGCCCTCCTAAAGCAGCAGCTATTATTATTACTGTTGATGTTGGTGTCATCATAACCACTCAGGGACCCAGAGAACATTCTAGCAGCTGTGAAGATCTCAAATAAAATCAAAACACAGGTTGGAGCCAGAGGAAGGCAGCACTGGTCTCCCCATTCCCGAGTTGCAGAAATGAACCAATTTTTGTTCATTTCTAAGAGGAAGGTTCGTTCATGAATCCTGATTCTCAGCCTCAGTTTATCTACTGATTTTTGAGTGCCTGCCTGCCACCAGGCCCTGCACCAGACGCTTTATGTTCATTGTCTCGCTGAGGAGGAGCAGGCAGGACACGTGGGTAGCCCAGGAAAGTGAGTCATTTGCACCACTTCAAGCCAATATTTAAAAAATATTTGTTCAACATTTATTTAGCAGGGGCAGGAGAAAGTGAAAGTTTTCATGGCTGTTACTGCTGATTTTTTAAAAACGTGATTCTTTTAAAACTTAAAAAAATTAAACAGTGATACTCTATATGATTAAAAAAAAAGAAGAGGCCAGCCCCGTGGCTTAGCGGTTAAGTGCGCGCACTCCGCTGCTGGCGGCCCGGGTTCGGATCCCGGGCGCGCACCGACGCACTGCTTCTCCGGCCATGCTGAGGCCGCGTCCCACATACAGCAACTAGAAGGATGCACAGCTATGACATACAACTGTCTACTGGGGCTTTGGGGGAAAAATAAATAAATAAATAAAATTATAAAAAAAAAGAAGAAAAGAAATATCCAGAGCCCACCATGGACATCTTTTCACCTTCTCTGCCGCTCTTCCTTCACCCCAGAAGGGACGGTTGTCTACGTTTGCATAGACGCACGTTTACACGAACATCCTTCTTGGTGTAATCCATCACAGACATTGCTCTGCAAGTTATTGTTTCCACTTAATGTGTCCAGGGGAGTGGTTCTCGACCAGGGGGGGATTTTTCCCCCCAGAGGACACTGGGCAGTGTCTAGAGACATTTTTGGTTGTCAAGATTGGGGAGATACTCTGCATCAAGTGGGTGGAGGCCAGAGATGCTGCTAGACATCCTACAATGCTCAGGACAGGCCCCCACAGCAGAGAAGGACCCAGCCCCAAATGCCAATAGTGCCCAGGCCTCTCGTAGCTGTTTAGGCATCGGTCCTACAGCCAGACTGCTTGAGTTCAGATCCCATCTGTGACACTCCTCAGCTGTGTGACTTTTGACAAACAACTTCCCCTCTCTGTGCCTCAGTTTACTCACCTGGAACATAGAAATAAAGGCAGCAGCTAGATTTTAGCATTGCCTTGTGGGTTAAGTAAGTTAACAGATATAAGGTCCCTGGAAAACAACGTAGGACACAGTAAGCACTGTGTGAAAATTGTTATTGGCCTAAAAGTACCTCTAGCCCAGGGGTCAGCAAACTCTTCCTGGAGTGGGCCAGATAGTAAATATCTTAGGCTTTGCGGCTATAGGGTCTCAACTTTGCCATTATCACGCAAACACAGCCATAGACAGTATGTAAACAAATGGGTGTGGTTGTGTGTCAGTAAACTTCATTTATGGACACTGAAATTTGGATTCCATAGGATTTTTACATGTCAGAAGATATTATTCTTTTTAAAAATTTTTTTCAACCATTTAAAATCATACAACTGTTCTTTCAGCTTGCGGGCCGTACAAAAACAGGTAGCGGGCCAGAGTTGGGCGACCACTGCTCAAGCCTATCTGATTTTTTTATAGCTACGTAATGTCCCATAGTACAGAATTCCCACTGAACTACTTTCCTAGGTGCAGACATCGAGAGCAGCAGGTATTTTGTCATTACGCAGAGTGCTGCAGGAAATACTATCATCTAGGCTGGTCTCATTTTAAGTGACGGGTATATTCCTGAAGATCTCAGATAACACAAAACATGCCACATCTGAGAGAGGTTTTCCCCCAGGACTGATGAAGGGCAGTGGGTCCTGCCAGCTACGGTGCTGCCACCAGCGACACCAGTGTAAACACAGCCACCATTCATGAGACGCTGAACACGTGACAACATTTTTGCATTCTCTCTATTTCAAATTTGCACATAAAATGAGACTGAATACTTTTATCTTATTTCAAATTTACCCAAGTCAAATTCACATAAAACATAGCCACGCTGTGCTTACATCTGTGTGCACAGGTGCAAGTATTCAGGATAGGTTTCCGGAAGCAGAATTGCTGGATTCCGTGGGAATGTGACCTTAAATCTTGACAGACACTGCAAGATTGCTCTCCCAAGGGCTTCACCAATTTACACCCCCACGAAGAAGGTAAAACAGTGCCCAAGGAATGGATTTTCTTTTTATAAAAATATAATTTTATGTTCAAAGTAAGAGCTCCATTACATGCACTTTGTTGAACCAGATAATTCTTGAGAGATTTATAAAAAATCAACATTTAGGTAATAAAATAAAGCTCCCATTCCTGGTAAGAGCATCACTTCATGCATAAATCAGTTCCAAAGTTTCGGTGAATTGCAACGATGGAAGGCAGGTCACAATCGGCTGTCTGGGCTCAGAGTTAGTGCCTCTGTCTGGAGTTGCCCCTTGCAGCTGGCACATGCGACCTTACAGTTGTGCTCATAAGAAGTGTGTGCATGTGTGTGTGTGTGTTTATTTCTATTAGAGCAGGATGGGATCCTATTTGCATTTTAAAAATCCTTCTTGTAAGTTTCATGTTATTTCAACACCAGACTCTTGGTTGACTTGTGTGTGACCTTCCTTTCACAGGTGCATGCAGATCTAGCGGCTCTCCATCTTGAGTTCCACTTGAGCTTGAATATTTCAGGGTCGGCTTGGATAAGAGAGATGGCTGGGTGCCACGCAGGAACTTTGGTGCAGGGAGACTGGTTTTCCTGGGATCAGATGTTTCCAGAGTCTCTGGGTACTTGCTTGCTCAGCCTCCTCCCCCTTTGCTCTGACTTTCATAGGACACAGACAGCTTGGAGCTCAGCTTCGTCTTCCAGTCGCCTCCTCTGATGCTCCTCTTTCACTCACTGGGCTTCTGTCTCGTATGATATCCCTTCAGCCTGAAGAACTGCTTTCCAGCATTTTTTATATACAGATTTGCTGGAGACAAATTCTCTCAGCTTTTGTTTGCCTGAAAACGTTCTTATTTTGCCTTCAATCTTGAAGGACATTTTCACTGGATACAGAAGTCTCAGCTGACAGGTTTTGATTTTCTCTTTCAAGTTGCAGATGTCGTTCCATTGTCTTCCGTCCTCATTTCTGACGAGGACTCGGCTGTCATTCTGACCATGGACGCCCACTGTACGTGACGGGTCTCTTTTCTTCTGGCTGCTTTTCAGATTTTCCTCTTTATCCTCAGTTTTCAGCAGTTTGTTTATGATTGCCAAAATATAGTTTTCTTTCTTTTGGCCCTGTTTGGGGGTCTGTGAGCTGTTGGATCTTTGGGCTGATGTCTTGCGTAAATTTTGGAAAATTGTCAACCATTATCTCTTGAAATATTTCTTCTGCCACGTTCTCTCTTTCTCTCCTCTCCTTCAGAGACTTGGATTGTCCTCTAAAGACTAATGTCTAAACACCTGGCGTTGTCCCCCAATTCTCAGATGCTTTGTGCCTCTTCCCCTCATTGTTTTTCTTTCCTATGTTTACGTTTGGGTAATTTCCATTGTCTTTAATTCACTGACCTTTCTCTGCTGTGACTAATCTGTTCTTAAGCCCATCAAATGAATTCTTCATTTCTGACATTGTCTTTTTTGTTTCTAGCATTTTTATTTCATCTTTTTTTATAGTTTTGATTTAAAATTTTTGAAATTCCCCATGTGTTCACACGTTATCCACCTTTTCCACTATTTACCATAAATATTTTAAAGTTCTTGTCTGATCGTTTAAAGATTTGAGTCATTCGTGTGTCTATTTCTACTGATTGTTTTTGCTCTTAATTATGGTCCCATTTTCTTGCTTCTTTGTGTGTGTCATAATTTTTGTAATATAGTAGACATTGAATTTACATGCTCCTTCCATTGGGCTTCTAGTGTGGAGGGGTCCAAATCCATTTAATCTGTACTTCAGCTGGGCCTGGGCTTGATTTCATCTTTAGTTGAATTCATTTACCAATGTCTTCAAATGTTATGAGTTATCAAACCTTTCCCTCCAGAAGAGCTGGGATCTGAGCACTAGTGAGATTCCAGAGACCCCTTCTTCCTTACAGCCCAGCTACCAGTTTTCCAGATCATAAGATAGCTCTCTCTACAGCCTGACCACCAGTTTTTGGGGTGCTGGAGGTTTGTTCAAACAGGTCCTCCAGTCCTGCCTGCAGATTTCTGCCCCATTTACATTTCACCAGGACTCTGATTTGAGTTCCCGCCAGAAACAGATACTGAGGATTATATTTGAGTGCAAGGAGTTCATTTGGTTGTTGACCCAGGAAACACCAACAGAGAGTGGAGAGTGGAGACAGGGAAGGGAAGGCAGCCAATCAGTGTGGTTCATCAAGCCAGTTACCACTGTGGACAAAGAGAGCTCCGTCCTGCTGGAGGTGCTCTGGGAGAGAGTGTAGAAGGTGCTTCAGAGCTGTCCCCACAGAGGGGCCAGGAGCTGGGTAGTGTCCACCAGCTCCACCAGTGTTGGGTGAGGCTGCTCCCAGGAGCATTACCACAGGGGCCAAGAGTGCTGAGGTGGGGGTAGAATCAGGAGAAACACAGCCCAGGGCAGAGCTGCAGGTGTGCAGTACTCAGCTGTAGCCTGCGTGCCTGATGTTCAGCTGTCGATTGCCAAGGCATCCAGGTCAGAGACATCCATCTTGAACAAACATCTGGCCAGCTGTGGGACACCGCTACTAGCAAAACAACCAGATGAGGCATTAGGCTGCCCCCACCCACATAGGTCCCTTTTTCAGAAAGCCGGGGTAACTCGCTGCTTGCATGACCCCGCTTCTCCCTCCTTGTGCCCTAATTTCTGCTCTTAAGCTTTAAATTAGCCAATAAAGAATGAACCTGGGAAGCCCTAGACACCTCACCCTCAGATCCTAATAAAGACGGAGCCCCAGGTCCATGCTTTCTCCCTCTCTCTCTACTCGCAAGCTCACTGAGTAGCCCTTGGGCATGCCGTGAACCCTCCAGGACCTGTGAGTGATAAACCTTGTTCCTCAAAGTTCCCTGGTGGCTTTTGCTGAAGTGTATCCTGCCATCATCATAAGAACCACAGGGCCGGCTCAGCCACAAATCGGGACCCCAGTGGTGGAAACATCTTTGGAGCTCCCTATGGGTGATGTGTGCCTGGGTGAGCACCATAGGCGTTCCTAATCGAGGGCACTACCATCAATAGGCTTGGGACCAACCGAACAGCAGCCTTCAGGAATAGAAGATTAGCCCCTTCAGAATTGAGGGCATGGGATGGGGCACCAATAGTGAGGTATGCAGGGGGAAATCTAAGTTTAACTAGCGCCATATTTCAAACTCAGTCCCCAACCTCCACTGGTTGGAAGCCTGAGCTGGTGCCCATGTGTCCATCCCGTGTCCTGGCTCTGGATGTAGGTGCCATTTTTCCTCTATTTTACATATGAGGAAACTGAGGCTCAAAGAAGAGGTTGAGCCAGCCCAAGAATACAATGAGTTAAAGGCAGGAGTGAGGTTTTGAAACTCAAGTGTGTCTGACCCCCAAGTCCAGGTTCCTTTCTAGGCAGAAGGATATTACTGAAGATGATCCATGAATGAAGGAGCAAAGCTAAACAACTGAGAGACCAGGTAAAAGGGCTGGGTGGTCTTCCATTGGTGTGTTTGGGGCCTTGACTGCTCAGGGAGGCCGTGGGGCCATGAGATCCAGAAATGTGGAGCTGTGGGATGGTAAGGGAGGCCGTATTCCCCACCCCTCAAACTTCGCCTTCTCAGTAGGGCATGGAAGACCCTCTGTGACCTGTTTCCATTCCGCCTCTCTTTTCCCTAAAATGCCAGGCATGCTCCTACCTCCCCACGATCATACCCACTATTCCCTCCATCTTCCCTTTTCCATCTTGGAAATCCTTCTTATTCTAAGGCTGCCTCCTCGAAGGAGCTTTCCCAGATTGCCTCTTTCAGGAGTATCTTCTTCTTCCCTCAACTTAGAACACACTACTTCTACCTCTACTGAAAACAGACTCTGTTCCTTTTAGTATGACTGTAAGTTATTGGCAAGCCCATCTCCCTCCCTGGGCTGAGTTCCTTGAGGGTGTGGTTGGATTCTTATACTTCTTCAGCCCCTCCAGTGCCCGGCCTGGTGCCCTTATTTCTGAACCTACAACTCCTTATATAACTTGCTGTTGCTGTGCCCTCCATATCCCCTCAACATTCTCCACGATTGCTGAACAGTGTGCTTACTGTACACGTGCAACTTTGCACCGGGCTGTGGTTTTCTCGATTGCCCTCTCTCATCTCGCCAGCACGCTCGGCCCCTGTGGTAATGCTCCTGGGAGCAGCATCACCCAACACTGGTGGAGCTGGTGGATAGTACCCAGCTCCTGGCCCCTCTGTGGGGACAGCTCTGAAGCATGTTCTACATGCTCTCCCAGAGCATCCCCAACAGGACTGAGTGCCAACAACTGCCCACGCTGGCCAACCCCCAGGAGACACCAATAGAGGTTTCCTGAACTGCACTGAATTGCAAATCTTGAAGCCAGTGCCATTTATTAAAAGATCGAAGGTGAGATGGTTTCTCCCAACTTCTCAGACATCTGAGCACTTCTGAGCCCAGTTAATGTTGGCATCCTATTCCATAAGGTTGCTTACCAAAGAGAGGGAGCCCTTGCTGAATCCAGTTACCATCTTCCCTTGCTTCTGGACCGACACCCCACAGGTGGCTGTTTCCTCTGTGATGCTGGACAAATATTGTTTCCTCTGCAGCTTTCCCGTGGCTGAGCTCCACACACTGACCACGCCGGCCTTGGACACCGTCAGCAGTGTGGCCTGGGCAGCCAGTGATGCCGTGCACACCCAGGGGTCGGAGGCATCGCCTGGGATATGGAAGACTGGCTCTGCAGTGTCCAGGTTCCAAGCAGTGACCTGACGGAATGAGGAGAAGGAAGAGCCACGTCAGTGGGCAGGTTTTCCAGCATTGAATGCAAGACCTGTTCTTTTTTATAGTTCGTGCATTTTATTTTCAACATGGCGTCAGTTCCAAGTGAAGGCAGGGGAGGAGGTATTCTGGACTGGATCCTGAAACAGCAAAAGGACATTTGTGGAAAAACGGATGAAATCCAACTAAAGTCTGGAGTCAGGTTGATAGTAATTATCAATATTAATGTCTTAGTTTTGACAAATGTACCCTGGTTATATAAGGTGTTGATATTAGAGAAGGCTGGATCAGGGGTATATAGGAACTCTTTAAATCTTTAAAACTTTTCCATAAATCTAAAATTGCTCCAAAATAAAAAGTTTTAAAAATAGAAAAAAACCCAGCTATGCCATGTGCATTCACATCTGTGTTCATGACAAATAATTATTGATTAAAGCAAGTTTCATGTTTAGCCTCACCAAAAAAAAGTATCTTTTTATCAGCAGTTACCATTTAAACAGCAAACATTTACTCATTAATTCTACTTCTGGGGTTTACTCTAAAGAAATAAGGAGAGATACACACAAGATATATGTATAAGGAAAGTTATCTCAGTTACTTGCAAGTGCAGAGAACTGGAAACAACCTCTATTGTTTGTTTCCAGTTAGAAGGGATTGGTTAAATCAACTCGAGTGGAGCTGTGCAGGGGTCTTATGAAGTCACTAAGCATGCTGCATTTGAAGAACGTTTAAGGTTACGGGCAAATGAAGATAGTTTTATAAACTGCATATATGGTTTCATCCCTGTTTTGTTTTAGACACATGCATACACACCTGCACACGTGCACATACCTGCACACACGCACATGTACCTGCACACGTGCGCACACACCTGCACACGCACCTGCACACGTACACACACACCTGCGCATGCACCTGCACACGTGCACACCTGCACACACACATGCACACACACCTGCACACGTGCACACACACCACATAAAGCAAAATCACATAAATCGTAACAATGTGACTTCTGGGATTATTTACTATTGCTTATTATTACTTTACTGTACTTTCCAAACTTTTGCTGATAACAAAGATAATTTCTATCCTCAGTTTTGAAATCAATCAACACCTCCCTCATATTTAAGCCTGCACAGTCCAATAAAAATACAATGCAAGCCACATGTGACTTTGAATTTTTTATTAGCCACCTTTAAAAAGGTAAAAAGAAACAAGTGCAATTTCAATAATATATCTTATTTAACTTAATATGTCCAAATGTTAGCATTTCAACATGTAATCAATATAAAATTATTATTGAAAGGTTTTGCATTATTTTTATGACACTAAGTCTTTGAAATCTAGTGTGTATTTTATACTTACAGCACATCTCAATTCAGAATAGCCACACTTCAAGTGCTCAATAGCCACGTGTAGCTGGTGCCCACCCCAACCCCTGCCCCGGTACTGGACAGCATAGCTTATAAGCTACCAATATAACTTATGTTAACAACCACCAATTACTAATGAAATATGATAATTAATAGCTACTAATTATTTGTGATAACTATAAGTATAACACCTAGCCAAGCACTATGCTAGGTGTTTCACAGTCATTATCTCATGAGGTAGATGAAGAACTGAGGCTCAGGGAGGTGAGGTGACATGACCAAGATCATTCAGCTTGTAAGGGAGTCAACTGGGAATTAGATATAGATTTTCCCCTGTGCTTTTAGTGACTAAGCTTTAACCCATTATTCTATTCTGTGTCTTTATTGATAAAACAATCTGATCATAGGGTTATGATTGATATAATGGAATAACACAGCAGAATAAGTATTGTTTTCAGATGCATGTGGAACATTTACAAAGAGAGACCATAAAACAAGTCTCAATACATTTGAAAGGATTCACATGATACAAATGGAATTAAGGGGAAAAAAATAACAGAAATCTTTCTGGGACCCTCAGAAATATTTGAAAACTAACAGCGCACTTCTAAATAGCCCATGGATCACAGAAGAAATCAAAAGGGGAATTTGAAAATATTTTGAACTGAACGTAAGTAATACCATAACATATCAAAGTTCGTGGGATGTAGGTAAAGCAGTACTTATGGGAAATGTATAGCACTAAATGACTATAGCAAAAAAAGATGAACGGTCTCAAATCTTAGGGTCAGAAAGTACTATCAAGATCATCTAATGCAACTATGAGGTTTGAAACACCTTATAGCACCCACTCAAGTGGTTGTGTACCTCTGTTTACCAACCTACTTCAGTATCAGGAAGCCCCTCCTTATATAAACAGCATATTTCATCTTTGAATGCTCTGATATCAGCTTTCCTTTGGAAACAGGGCAGGTGTTTGTTACCTTTGAGCCAGATGCAGAATACACAACCTTCTTTACTTCATCCACATGAAGTCTCCAGATCTGGTGTTCAGTGGGATTTTTTGAGCCTCCATCCCAAATGGTGAATTTCTCCCTGCCAGAGAGTAAATTCCACAAGCGCAGCGTGTGGTCCTTCGAGGTGGAGACGGCGAACGTCCCTTTGGCCAACACTTGCACGCACCTCACCTCTCCTGCAGGCCAGGTGGGGGAGAAGAGATTAGCTGGGAACATTTTCACCTGCCAACTACCAAAACGCCCACTGGCTAGGAAATTCCCTGGTTTGCCAAAGAAAAGATGGATGGATTCAAACATATCTGATTTACAAATAATGGAATGTGGCAAAGCTAAATTGAGTGAAGTTACCTGTTAGAATTAAATCAATTTCCCAGGTGTTAAATCTGTAATAAACAGAGATCATGGAAATTTATAAAAGTTCACCATCATCTAGGGAGTGTTTAAAATTAATAAACGTAAAAAAAATTATGAGAGAAGATTGTATAATCTTGGACAGATATTTTCTAAGCAAAACATGAAATTTGGAAGATATAAAGGGGAAAAATTGACCAACTGAATCACATAAAATTGTAAAACTTCAGGAGGATAAAATGTAGTTGAAAGGCATATGACAGATGGGGAGAAAATATTTGCTGTATGTAACAGATAATTGGAGACGCTCCTTAATAAACACAAAGTTCTTACAAATAAGCCAGAAACATGCAAATAACCTACTCACAAATTGGGCGAAGAATATAAACAGGAAATTTACAGAAACAGTAGAAGTAGACAATAAGCATTAGACAATGACGCTCGGTCTCACTAGCAATCACAGAACTGCAAGACGAAAAACCACTGCCATTACCACCACCATGTTGGCAAAAAGTTGTATAGATTGCTCGCTGGACTGCTGGCAAAGATACAAGAAATCAGTTACTCTCGTACCTTGCTGATGGCAGTGTAAATTGATATGAATTTGCAAAAGGGTAATTTGGTTACATTTATTAAAAGTTAAAATGTACGATCTCTTTGTTTTGATAATATACTATAGTTATGTAAGACATTGCCATTCGGGGAAGTTGGAAAAGGGTACGCAGAACTCTCTGTACTATTTTAGCAACTTCTAGTGAGCCTATAATTATTTCAAAGTAAAAAGCTAAGAAAAAGAGGAAAAAAGGAAAAGTGTGCATACCATTTGACTAAAAAATCCCACTTGTAGGAATGAGTCTTACAGAAATAATAGCATAAGTGTGTGAAGATGCAGAAGGACGTTAATTGCAGCGTTGTTTGTATAAAAAGAAAACTGCAAACAACCTGTCTATGAAAAGGGAGTTGGTTAAATAATACGGTGCATCCATATAAATAATATTATGCAGGCATTAAAAATAATAAGATGGATGTATATATATATATAGTGACTTGATCATGATCATCATTATTATTATAATAGCCAATACTTGCTTTGGGCTTTCTATGTGCTGAGCATAGCCGTAAGTGGTTTACATGCATTAAACTCCTTGAATCCTTGTCACAACCCTGTGAGGTACTATTATTATCCTATTATACCAATGTGGAAACTGGGCACAGCTAAGTACAGTGACATTCCAGAGCCACATGGTTATAAAGCCAGGATTTAAGCCTGGAGCCCAAACTCTTGACCACTACAAAATATTGTTACGATGTGTTGTGACAAAAGTACATTGCAGCCCAGTATATAAAGTAGCACAGTCCAACTTTGACAAGAACTCAAAGTACACAAGCCCGTACAAGCTGTGTCTGCAGAAGCGCAGGGAGAAGTTGCTGCTGGCATATAACACGATCACTTCTGGAGGAGAGACCGAAGGAAGAGAGAGACTAAAGAAGGGAGTTTCATTTCTTCATAATTTGAATGCCAGCAGGATTGTGGGTGATTTTTATTTGTTGCGATATGGGTATTTTCAACCAAAATTTTTGTAAATAGTAATGCTTTACAATACATCCCCATACATAGAGCACTGTATTACTGTTAAATGAATTAGAGATATACATACATGACATGGAAAGAGAGAAAATATGCGATGTTAACTGAAAAAAAAACAAGGTTGCCAAGGCTTATCTGACTATCTATATCTATATCATCTATATCTTTATCTATATAACTAAACACCCCCTGGGAGAAGGGATTAGAACAATATGCTGGTAAGTGTTTAACAACTGGCTCTCCAAGGGGGTGGGAGAAAGCCCTGCTTTGTGGCATTTGCCAACTTCCATGGCATAGATACTCCCACTGTGGCTGATTTCAAACCACTAACGTGATGCCACTGAACGTGGAGCTGGGGAGAGATACTCAGTAGCACAGATTTCCACCCTCTGGACACCACAGTCAAGAACACAGACAGCAGTAGAGTATTGTAGAATAATTAGGAAGTGACGAGTTTTCAGTATTTATTACCTTGTTTTAATATAATTGATTTAACTGTAAGTTTCTATATATATATTTTTTTTTTGTGAGGGAGATCAACCCTGAGCTAACATCCAATGCCAATCCTCCTCTTTTCGTTGAGGAAGCTTGGCCCTGGGCTAACATCCGTGCCCATCTTCCTCTGTTTTATATGGGACACCGCCACAGCATGGCTTGATAAGCAGCCTAGGGCCGTGCCTGGGATCCAAACCTCCGAACCTCGGGCCGCCAAAGCAGAGCGTGCACACTTAACTGCTATGCCACTGGGCCGGCCCCATAAGTTTCTATAATTTAATGTTTAATAATGGCTGCATTTGACAACTGCCTCACAACATCCCTGAAAACTTCACCATCGGCTCTCACAAGCCAGTATGAACCCCTCCAGCACGCTACCATGAGATTGGAAACATTCACTTTCCATATTAGAATGCCTATAATGCTTTCAGTTTTTTTCAATAAATTGATTACTGAGTTTTTCTGATTACAAATAATAAGAGCTTGATGACTTTAAAAAAACAAATCAACGTCACCATTGGTAAATGGGCTCAGGTCTTAGACGGCTCACACACAGGAAAATACAAATATTGAACAGACCTATGGGAAAATCTCTATCAGTACCCACCTCGCTCCCACTCCCAGAAAAAAGAGTAAAATGAAAACATTGAATGTTGAGAGCTTTGGGGCTGAGGGGTATTTTATTCTGCTACAGCCTGTTTGGAAAACAATAAGGTGACACTTCTCAAAAGCCAGAGAAATGTTCATACCCTCCAATTCAAGAATTCTACTCTCTGGAAATATTCAACAGAACGAAAAATCATTGATGAGTAAAAAGAGATTCATTCCAGTGTTATCCATGATAGCAAATAACTAGAAATAACCTAAATAAATAAATTCTGGAACATGATCTATCAAGAAAAATGAAATATTTTTGCTGCCTTTAAACATTATAAAGATGAAGATTCAATGGATCATAGCAGCATTATTCATAATAGCCCCAAATTGGAAACAGCGTAAATGTGCTTCAAATAACATTGCATTTTACATTTACGTGGCAGGTCAGTGTCCTTCAGGCGATGAATGGATAGACAAACTGTGGTCCTTCCATACAATGGAACAGGACTCAGCGATGCAAAGGAACAAGCTATTGAAACGTGCAAGAATACGGATGCACCTCGAGCCCATCCAGCTGAGTGAAAGAAGCCAGATGCAAAAGATCACACAGCGTACGATTCCGTTTGTAGGAAACGTCCAGAAAAGGCAAATCTGTACACTCAGAAAGCACACGTGTGGTTGCCTGGGGCTGGAGGTGGGAGTGCAGATGGGCTGCAGAGGCGGCAAGAGGGAGGTTATGGAAAGTTCTGCAGTGGGATTATGGTGATGGTTTCACAACATGGCAAATTGAATAAAAATCATTGAATTGTACATTTAAAACAGGTGAAATGGCGTATAAATTACACCTCAATAAAGCTGTTTTAAAAAGATTCAACAGGGGCCAGCCCGGTGGTGCAGTGGTGGGTTTGTGCACTCCGCTTTGGTGGCCCAGGATTCACGGGTTTGGATGTCGGTGCAGACCTGCCCATCAGTTACCAAGCCATGCTGTGGTGGTGTCCTATGTAAGGTAGAGGAAGATGGGAATGGATGGTAGCTCGGGGCCAATCTTCTCCAGCAAAAAGAGGAGGATTGGCAACAGATGTTAGCTCAGGGCTAATCTTCCTCACACACACACAAAAAAAGATTCAATGGCAACAAAATATTTACGGCAAAATGTTGAGGAAAAAAATAAAACAGTGTACACACTTAGAATGCAATGACATAATATTTTTAACATTTTAATTGAGATACAATTCACAAGCATACAATTCACCCATTCATGTACAGTAGTACAATTCGCTGGGTGTGTATGTTCCCAGAGTTGGGCAGCCATCACCACAGGCTGGGTTTAGAATATTTTCATAACCTCAAAAAGCTGTTGCTCCTTTCCCTTTTCTCTCCTTATCATTTAACCCATTTTAAAGTGTATAATTCAGTCACATCTAGTACATTCACAACGTTGTGCAGCCATCACCCCTATCTAATTCCAGAACATTTTTGTCACCCCAAAAGGAAATCCAGTCCCCATGAGCAGTCACTCCCCATCCCTCCCTCTCCCACAAGGAACCACTAATCTGCTCTCTGTCTCTCTGGAAGAGCCTGTTCTGGACGTTTCACACCAACGAATCATGCACGATGCGGGCTGTTGTGACCTGCTTCTTTCACTGGATGTAACGTCCTGGGCCCCAGCCTCACGGCTTCCTTACTGTTCTGCAAACACGCCAACCTCGTTCCTCTCTCGAGGCCTTTGCACTGGCTGCTCCTGCGTCTGGGATGCTCTTCCCACCCGCCTGCCCTCTGCAAGCTTCTTCCTTCACACCCTTTGTGTCTTGGCTGAAATGTCCCTGCTCAGAGAAAAGCCTTCCTAACTGCCCTCAGCTGACCACTTTGGCTGTTGTAGCTCAGGACACCCTGTTGTCCCCATCACTTATCACAATTTGTAACTACAGTTCTGTGGGCTCACCTTCCCAAATCCCTGAGTCTGACTCTGGGTGGAACTGGGGTGAGGCGAGTGAGGCATTTACCCAGGTGCAAAATTTAAGGAGGCGCCAAAAGACCAAATTCCCCTTTTGCCTCTGGCTCCGGTGTGGCTGGCCCAGTGCTGTTCCTCACCCCGTCCTTGAGGTGGGTGATATTTATTCAGCATGGATTTTTTGCGTTGATCTCTTGATTTTTTTTTTGTGAGGAGATCAGCCCTGTGCTAACATCCGCCAATCCTCCTCTTTTTTTGCTGAGGAAGACGGCCCTGGGCTAACATCTGTGCCCATCTTCCTCCACTTTATATGGGACGCCGCCACAGCATGGCTTGCCAAGCAGTGCGTCGGTGCGCGCCCGGGATCCGAACCAGCGAACCCCGGGCCGCCGCAGCGGAGCGCGCGCACCTAACCGCCTGCGCCACCGGGCCGGCCCCGATTTCTTGATTTTTTAAAACATTGCATTGAAATATTATTTATCTTGCTGACTGAGTTTCTTTAACTTTGGGGGCACCACTAAATTTCACACCCAAGGTGTGTGCCTCACTAACCTCATCCTAGTCTCAGCTCTGGTGGGTCTCTCTTCAACATCTAGAACAGGGCCTGATACACAGTAGGCACTCAATAATTGATTGAACAAATAAACCATAACTGGGATGGGACTTCACAGAAATGAAAGCCTTACTTAGGCTCTGAGGGACTGTGGTAGACAAATTGCGTAAATGATCACAATTCTTTTGTTGTTTTGTGAGGAAGATTAGCCCTGAGCTCACATCTGTCGCCAATCCTCCTCTTTTTGCTGAGGAAGATCGGCCTTGGGCTAACATCTGTGCCCATCTTTCTCTACTTTATATGTGGGATGCCGCCACAGCATGGCTTGATAAGCGGTGTGTCGGTGCACGCCCGGGATCCGCACCCCGGGCCACCGCAGCGGAGCGCGCGCACTTAACTGCTACGCCACCGGACCGGCCCCTTATCACAATTCTTTACCCTCCCTGATCTATACCTTTTGCAATGTGACTTTGTTCCTCCCATCAAGAGAGAAAGCCTACTCCCCTACCTATTGATTCTGGACTGTTCTTGTGACTTCCTCTGGCCAATAGAATGTGACTGGGTGCCAGTTCCAAAGCTGGTTTCAGTCCTTAAACTGTAGGTTCCTGCTTGCCCTCCTGAGCCCCTGCCTCTGTCCGGGCTAGCCTGCTGGAGAACAGAGACCACGCGGAGCAGAGTGAAGTCCTCTCAGCTGAGAACATCCTGAACCAGCCAGCTCCCAGTCGCCTGCTGACTGGCCACAGATACGTGAGCAAGCCCAGCCGCCACCAGAAGAGCTGCCCAGCTGATCCCGGCCTGAACTGCCGGCCACGGAAGGGGAGCTACATACACAGCTACTGTCTGAAGCTACTACGTTTGGGGTGTTGTGTGACACGGTTATAGCTGACTGATGTATCACTTTGCTACAGAGAAGGGCCTCAGTGGTGAGGGGCTCTGGGAACTGACTGTTTGCTGTGCAGCACTGGGAAGAGGCTGACCATGCCCCACTTCCTGAGCCTCACCTGTGTGTCCAGGTAGGACGTGGGTCACCTGCTGCTGTTCCATGTCCCACACAGCCACCACGCCATCCTGGGTGCCAACCAGCAGCAGCTTCTCCTCCAGGCTCCACGCCATGGCAGTGATGCCTGCAGCCACAGAGACAACAGCGCAACGTCGGCTCCCATGCCTGAGTGCCCAGCCATGGGGTCCCTCACTTCACAGATAGGGAAACTGAGGCATGGACATATTCAGTCCCTGGTCCAAGGCCACACACCCAGGAAGTGGCAGAGCCAGGATTTTGAAGCCAGTGCTGTCAGACATCAGATTCAGACTCTGGGCTGTAATTTTTATGTTGCTCTTAGGGACTGGACCACATCCCGACTGTCGGTGTCTCTCTCATTCAGCAGTTCTCACTCAGGGGCAATTCTGCTCCCCAGGGGACACTGAGCACTGTCTGGAGACATTTTTGGTTGTCACAACTGGGGACCAGGGTGCTACTGGCAACTGGTGGGTGGAGGCCAGGGATGCTGCTCAACACCCCACAGTGCACAGGACGGCCCCCACAGGGGATGATGGCACCCCAAGTGTCAACAGTGCGTGGTTGAGAAACCCTGCCCTAGCTGGATAAGACTCAGAAATGGAATTACATTGGCTGAGAATGAGGACCCTTCCTTTGACTTCTCTTTGAGTTCGACCTATGTGAAAAAATAAAGGCTGAGACCTCAAAGAAAAAAATATTTGCCAATAGTTTGGGCAAACACAGGCCAAGGCTGTCTGCTGGGTGGATCCTGATTGGGACATCGCTGAGGAGAGAGGCACCGAGTTACACTGGAGGAAACACTGGCCCAGCTATCTGGAGACCAGACTGAATACCCTCAGCTAAGTCTTTTTCATGCTCTGTGCCTCAGTTTCCCCATATGTAAAATGGTGGTGGAGGTGTTGAAATCAGAGCCAGTCCAGGTCTGAGAATCCAGGATTTTGTCCCTCACTGGGACAAGGAGTGAAGACATGGGATTTGTTTTTCCTTTCTTTTCTTTTCTTTTTCCTTTTTTTTTTGGTCACTCATTCCCTGCGTGACCTTGGAAATGTGAACTCAAACTTATCATTTTAAAAATGAAGAAACTGAAGCCCAGAGTGGGTAGGAGCTTTCTCAACTTCAACATGAGTAGGGCTTGCACAGTGGGTCTGAAACAAAAAATATTTCCCTACCCCAGAAACAACAAAAAAGAAAAACTTTACTGGGAACTGTAACTTTCTATGCCTATGCCATGGCAGACATTACCAATTGATCACCGCACTATCTGTGATTTGTCCCCCCACAGCCATTCTATCATTCTTCCTTTAGTAATAAAATCACAGCCCACAGGTTTTAGCTGAGTACATGTTCACCCTAAGACCATATCTCCCAGGCTCCCCTGCAGTTGGAGAGGGCCAAGTTCTTGCAAATGAGACAGGAGCAAAAGTGGTAAGTTCTGCTTCTAGATCTGCTTAAAGGGAAGGGGCATGCCATCCATTTCCCCACTTCCCACTTCACACTGGCTGGAGTGCCATCATGATGGTAAGAGCTGAAGCAGCCATCTTAGGCCATTAAATGGAAGGCTTATATTGAAAATGGCAGACCAACAAGATTGAGACTCTAGATTCCTGACATCCTGGAGACACTGTGAAATAAGAGAAACCTCAACTAAACTGCGTCAGGAGGGCCTGTAGGGGGCGCTCTCACTCCCCCATCACACACTGTCAATTACACCAAACACAAAGAGAGGTTGCTTGCATCTTCCACACGAAGTAGAACTACTTTACTAACTAAGGAAGTTTTCTCTCCCCACCTGGCAACAGTCCAGCCAATGAGAAATGCCACAGCTCAGCCAATGAGAAACATCGCAGCCCAGTCAATGAGAAACACCACAGCCCAGCCAATGAGAAACGCTGCAGCTCAGCCAATGAGAAATGCCACAGCCCAGCCAATGAGAAATGCCACAGCTCAGCCAACAAGAAACGCCGCAGCCCAGCCAATGAGAAACGCCACAGCCCAGCCAATGAGAAGCCATTGCCACCCTGAACTGTCACTTTCCCCCAATGGACTTTCCTTTAGAACAGCCCCTCCCTACTCCCTCTTTTTCTCCATAAAAGCAGCTCCTCTCCTTTGTTCCTGGGATTGTCTATGGTTCACCACAGCATGCACATCCCAAATTGCAATTCTTTTGGCTATTCCCGAATAAACTTGTTTTGAGGATAAAATAACTGGTGAATTTGCTTTTTAAGTTGACAACACTGTACTACCTCTGCCAATGCTTGGACTGTTACATGAGAGAGAAATGAACTCCTATTTTATTTAAACCACTGCTATTTTGGCCTTCATTACAGCATCTGAACCTGTATCCTAACAAATATATAGTCTTTCCCATTAAACCAGATTTAGTCTCAGAATCGTCTCAACACAGCATTCTAGTGGTTGCCCCTAAATCAGTTCTTCCATGCATTGTACTTAGTGTCTCTTAGAATTTCTATTTTGGAAGCACTGTATCTTAGGAGTGTAGCTTTCCCTACAATGCCATGTAGCACAGAAACTGCCTGAGTCACAATAACTGACATTTGAACCACAAGTTTATTGTATTCAGTGGCCCCATGATTAATGTGGGAGATTGTGGGTGGACAGATAAAGGGATGGATGAATGGAGGTGGATTGGTTGATAAGTGGATAGACAGATGGCTGATTGGATGAGTGGGTGAGTGCATAAATAGGCATTAGATGGGTAGATGGATGAATCAACTGATAGATGGGTGGGTGAGCCGATGAACGGCTGAGTGTGTGGATGGATGGAGGGGTAAGTGAGTGGATGGGAGACAGCCAGATGAAGGAAATGGAAGGATAAGTCATGTGGACAGGGTGGAAAGAAGAATGACTAATGGAGTATGGATGGCTGACAGGTGCACAGATGGAAGGAGGGAAGGAACGGTGCGTGGACGTGTGGATGGATGCATGGATGGATGGAAGGAAGGGAGGGAGGGAGGAAGGATGGATGGATGGCTGACGGGCGCACGGATGGAAGGGGGGAAGGAAGGGTGCATGGATGCATGGATGGATGCACGGATGGATGGGGAGAAGGACAGACAGATGGATAGATGGATGGAAGGAAAGGAGGGAGGGAGGGAGGAAGGGTGGATGGAAGGTTAGTTGGACAGATGGATAGACGGATGGAAGGAAGGAAGGGAGGGAGGGAGGAAGGATGGATGGATGACTGATGGAAAGATGGGTGGATGGAAGGGCAGATAGATGGAAGAAAGGAAGGAAGATGGATGGAAAGATGGATGACAAACAAATGGAGAGAACTAAATCCTCTTGTCCCTCTGACATTCTGGTGTTCAAGGGGGAATCTGCAAGTTTCATCAGCCTCTCAGGGGCCAGCCAGGCTTCCAGACTGACTAGCATGAGCGTGTAAGTTGCAGAAACTATCTGTCAGGTGGGCATTGAACGCAGACTTGAGACCCCAGAGGCAGTCAGCATCCCCTTGCCCTGGGCTCATTAGCAGTATTTACACTAGTAACCTAAGTCCCTGGGGGGCAGAGAGAGCCAAATCAGCATGAGACAGCAGGGGCAGGCCCTCAAGGCACCCTCGGGGCCTCCCGACTGGCAGAGGGGAGCTCCAGAGAGTAGCCCCAAACACCTGCCATCCTCTTCCCCGAGGCAGGCAGAGGCCTGGCAATACTTTTGCTACACTGGGGAGACCCACCTTTGTGACAGCCGGTGAGGGTCGCCCGGAGGGGTCCTCCCGGGGGCTGGAGGAATCCTCCAAGGGGCACCAGCACAGGGTGTGGGTACACCCGGAACCAGCTCTGGGCCTGTTGGCACAGCTGTCCCACCAGTGCCGGATGCGAGGTGGCAAAGAAATGAAGTCTGGCCAGGAGTTCTGTATACAGGATGCTTTTCTCTGCAAAAGAGGGGACACCAGTTAATGGGGGGTCACTGCTGCCTGGGTCGAACCCCCCTGCCATCCTCTCCTGCCTCCTCTGCTCTCCAGACACACTCGCCCCTACTTCAAGTGCACCAGGCAGTTTCCAGTCTCAGGGCCTTTGCCCGTGCTGTTCCCTCTGCCTGGAATGTTTCCTCCTCCTCCCCTTCCCCTTCCTCAAGCCAATCATCTCCTCATCCTCATCTTAGCTCAAAGGTCACTTCCTCTAAAAGCAGTCTCCAGCCCAATCTTCCAATCCTCCCACCCCCCGGAGCTCAGGTCTTATCACAGTTAGAATTTGACATTATTTTGTGTGTTTACTCGATGGCCCAGCCTCCCCCCACTACCCCAGGCCTGGAGTTTCCTGAGAACAGGAGTGGCGTCTGCCTTGTTCACTGCTGTGCACCTAGTGCCTGGAACATCACAGACACCCGGCAAGCTCTGTTAGAGCAATGACGATCATTTCCCTGGCACCTCACAGTTACTGAGCGGGTTAGTTTCCTGCAGCTGCTGTAACAAAACCACCTGCGCGGCTTAAAACAACAGAACTTTATTCTCTCATGGTTCTTGAAGCGGGAAGTCCAGGTGTCAGTGGGGCCGAGCTCCCTCTGGAGGCTTGAGGGCAGGAGCCTGCCTGGCCTCTTCCAGTTTCTGGGGGCCCAGATGGTCCTTGGCTTGTGGCCACATCACCCCAATCTCTGCCTCCATCTCCACACGGCCTCCTCCTCTGTGAGTCTCCATGTCTTCTCTTTTGCTGGGTCAAATCTCCCTCCGCTTCCCTCTTATAAGCCCACTTGTGATGCATTTAGGGCCTACCCAGATGATCCAGGATAAACTCTCCCTCTCAAGATCCTTAACGTAATCACGTCTTTTGCCATATAAGGTCACGGTCACAGGTTCCGGGTTTTAGGAAGTGAATCTATTTGGAGGGAAGGGGGCAGTTTTTTCTGCCTACCACACAGAGGTATCATCATTTATTATTCCAAGTCTACAAAGGGGAAAATTGAGGCACAGAGAGGCTAAGCAACTTGCACAAGGTCACACAGCCAGTAAGAGACAGGAAACTGACCCCCAAATTTGATTCTAATGCCCAGTGAAGACCAGGGATGCTGAAGGACACTTCATTTTGTCCCTGTTGTTGGCACGTCCCAACTGTGGGGCCTGGGGCAGTGGCGATAACTTCCTGTGCCTCGGTCTGCTGGTGGGTGAAATGGGGCAGGGCCAGGCCCAGGGGCAAGTGCCCCACTCACCGTGGGTGCAAAATTTAAGGAGGCGCCAATCAGCTCAACCTTCAAGATATTTTTAAAAATTAAAACTAATGCCCTCCAAACCCACAATGAACCAAATATCAGCCTTTTAAATAAAAACAGGATCAGAGACGGCATCGCGCCGAGTCATCCTGGAGCCAGAGGCAGCAGGAGAAATCAAGAACGCTGACTCGCTTTGAGGAGCCGGCAGAGGGGGCTGGAAGGCGCTGAGAGCACCTGGGTGTCCGCTGCGCCCTCTGGTGGTGACAGTCGCTCCTACACTTCCTTTTTCTTCTGGGCGCCGCGTGGTGTCAGTTGAGAGATGCTCCCAGGAACATCTGTGATTGGGGCTTTAAATTTCCCCTTAAGCTGGGCAGTTGTGCCCAAGGCTGTTTTCCTGGGAACTCACTCCCTGTGAGGTTTACAGCTCCCGGCGAGCATGAACGTACAAGGAGGCTGTCAAGGGTGGTGGGCAGCAGCACTGTCCACGTGGGCGGATTCTAGGCACGCTTTAGCTCGAGCCTGCCTCCTGCGGAGGAGCGAGGCTGAGGCTCATGGTAGACAGGGCTCGTCGAAGGACGCCCACGCCAACAACACCGATGCTCACGGGACA
The DNA here is from genome assembly GCF_020826845.1 of Diceros bicornis minor. Classification (NCBI taxonomy): domain Eukaryota; kingdom Metazoa; phylum Chordata; class Mammalia; order Perissodactyla; family Rhinocerotidae; genus Diceros; species Diceros bicornis. Next base: position 4,878,361 of record NC_080759.1, on the reverse strand, counting down.
GGAACAGGACCCTTGGAGGGACCAGGAGGACAGCGGGAATTGACTGGCACACCCTTCCCGGCAGCCCTAGGTGGGAGCGCCAACCGGGGTCCCCATTCTGCAGATGGGAAAACTGAAGACAGCAAGGCAGCGTGGGGGAGGGGTCAGGGACTTGCAAGGTCACCGCGCCAGGAAGTGGCCGAGCCCGGATCTGCATCCACAGGGCGGGGCTCCGAGTCCGCCCTCTGGGCCGTGACTGGCCTGTGTGGTAGGAGGGAGATGTGGCGAGGAGCCAGTGGGTGGCGCCCTGCCCTCACAGGGCTCCGAGTCTTGTGGGGCAGGCAGGTGACAGCAAAGAAAACCAGCAGAAACCATAAATAAGAGTTAAGATGTGGAAACAGGGTGCAGTGATGAGAAATGCAGGGGCTGGGGGAGCCAGGGGATGTCCAGCCAGGGGGGCCGGACAGGCTTCTCTTAGCAGTGGCCCTTGGCTAAGCTCCGAGAGAGGCACAGATGGGATATAGTGACTTAAGCACTTTATAAAACCCTTATAAAAACTCTCAAATCAAAACCAGGTGGGAATTATATGATAAAAACTGTCCTGGCCACCTCACACCCATTAGGATGGCTATTATTTTTTAAAAAATCAGAAAACAATAAGTGTTGGCGAGGAGGGGGAGAAATTGGAACACTTGGGCACCGCTGGTGGGAATGTGGTGCAGCCACTGGGGAAAACAGTCTGATAGTTCCTCAAAAAATTAAATATAGAATCACCATACGATCCAGCAATCCTACTTCTGAGTACATCCCCAAAAGAATTGAAAGAGAGTCTTGAAAAGACATTTGTACAGCCATGTTCACGACAGCACTATTCACAACAGCCAAAAGGTGGAAACAGCCCAAGTGTCCACTGATGGACGAATAGATAAACAAAAGCGGTGTATACGTATGGTGGAATATTATTCAGCCTTAAAAAGGAAGGACATTCTGACACATGCTACAACATGGATGAACCTTGAGGGCATTATACTGAGTGAAATAAGCCAGACACAAAATGACAAATACTGTGTGATTCCACTTATACGAGGTTCCTAGAGGGGTCAGATTCATAGAGACAGAAAGTAGGATGGAGGGTGCCAGGGGCTGGGGGAGGAGGATGGGGAGTTAGTGTTTAATGGGGACAGAGTTTCGGTTTGGGAAGATGAAGAGTTCTGTGGATGAATGGTGGTGATGGTTGCACAACAATGTGAATACACTTAATACCACTGAACTGTACATTTAAAAATGGTTAAGATGGTGAATTTTATGTTATATGTATTTTACCATAATTTAAAAAACAAACAAATGAAACTCCAACCCGGGCAGAGCATCAGCTGAAGACTCAGAGACCCTTCAAGCTCAGGGGCAGAGGGCGGGCCAGCCCCGCCCAAGCACTTGCCCAGAGAGCTAAGAGTGGTTTTTATAAATCAGTGTTTGCAACCCGAGGGGATGATGGAAACCTCGACTTTGAACCCCAATGAAGCAAAACATTCTCCCCAGAAAGAGAATCTCCTCTTCCTTCTCAGTAATAGACCTGGGTTACCAAAAAGTTGTGCTCAATTATTATCATCATATTCTGAATTTCATCAATAAAAAAGTCTGTGGGAAAGTGTTTTCCCTCTTGTTTTACTAAGTATCAACAGAGTTTCCTTGATTTTTCCTGAAATATATCCTATCTGGCCCTTTGTGGAAACAGGTGTTGGGCTGAGGTGAAGGGACGGACATGGCTTTTGGTAGTTTTCACTCCAAAGCTCTTCTGGATTCAATTCAAAATTCCAGGAGCTGGAGCTGGGAGAAAGCCCACAGGTGTAGATAGGAGAGGTGTGTGGGTTACTGGAAATCCAGCTGGTGGCTCAGGGTGCTTCTAGAAGCCAGTGCAGAGGGGACCCTCCCAGCCAGGCGTGCCCGACTGACCCACGCCTCGGAGCTCCAGGGCTGGGCGGCACAGCTGCAGGGCTTCGCGGACCAGGCTAAGCTCGGGACACTCCACGTGAGGGGCACACAGGTCAAAGTCGATCAACAGCCCTTCGATGCCCCCGGAGATGACTCTGCAGGAAATCCAGTTCATGCTGCCTGCGGGGAGAAGGCAGGCTGAGGGGCACACGCCGCCCTCCAGTTCACCCCAAGAGAGCATGCTCACCTCCCCGCTTCCCCCAGGATTCCCACTCTCAGCACCGCTGACATTTGGGACCGGGTATTCCTCTGTGGTGGGGCGTCCTGTGCACTGCAGGGTGTGGAGCAGCATCTCTGGTCTCCACCCACTAGATGCCGGTAGCACCCTCCCTAGTCATGAGGATCAAAAAGATAAACATTGCCAAGTGTCCCCTGGGGAGCAAAATTACCCCTGGTTGGGAATCACACAGATGAATAGATGGATGGACGGACGGCTGGATGGATGGATGGATGGATGGATGGATAGATAGATAGACAGACAGATGGATAGACAGACTGATAGACAAGTAGATAGATGGATAGATAAATAGATGATGCATTGGTAGATATAAAGATGATAGACAGAGAGAGAAATGATAGAAAGATGGATAGAGAGAGAGACAGAAAGATGGATGAATGGATAGATAGATAGGTGATGGGTGAATAGATATAAAGACAACAGACATAGATGGTAGATAGAGAGATAGATAGACAGATGGAAAGATAGATGATAGATAGATAGATGATATATAGAGAGATAGAGAGATAGAAGTGATAGAAAGGTGATAGATAGACAGACAGGCAGACAGACATAGGCAGCAGGTAGAGAGACAGATGATAGATAGACGATATGTCAACAGACAGACAGACTGGCTCTCTCACTCCGAGGCTGGGTTTCTCATCCTCTGCACTATCAACTGGCACCAGAGGCCAGTGGCACCGCCTCCCCCGTCGTGACAACCAAAACGCCTCCAGACATTGCCAAATGTCCCCTGTGGGGTGCAGAACTGCCCCCGATGAGAACCACTGCCTTACGAGGAGCAAGGATTTCGCCTTCTGCCCTTCTCAAGCTCCAGAGGACCAGAGACACACCGAGCCTCCGAGACCTTACCCAGCACCTCCCGCATCAGCTCCTCGGTGCGGCCCGCATGGAGCAGGTGGTGGGGCAACTCCTTCAGCTTGCGCACATTCGCAGCCGTGTCTGAGAACCACAGGGGCTGAGGGGCCACCTGTGGAGGAGGAAGGGGCTGGCAGCCAGGCCACTATGACACAGGCTCATTCATTCACTCCACACACATGGCCCAGGCCAGCCACCAGGTGATCCTGTGGGGGTCAGGACACAATTCCAGACAGAGATGGGCCACCTCCCCCATGGGCTGGGCTCGGGCAAAGGGAGGGACCTGGGGCTCAGGGATCCAAGGGGCATTGGAGCTGGGCCTCAGAGGATAAGTAGGAGTCTGTCTGGTGAAAGGTGTTGGGGAACGACGGCATTCTAGGGCAAGGGAATGGCATGTGCAAAGGCCTGGAGGTGGGAGAGAGCAGGACAAGGGCTGATTTACAAGGCAGAGTCGGGGATCACGGTGGGGAATGAGACTAGGGAGGTTGTAGGTAGCAGATCATGAAGGCACTGAATATCAGGCTGCGGGGGCAGGACTGGAGACCGAGGGCACTGGGGAGCTATGGAAAGTGTTAGAGGAGAGGCATGACCAGATTGCATTGTCAGAAGCATTGCTGGGGAAGTTGGACTGGAGAGGGAGGGCACTGGGGTGGACGGACTGGAGCAGGAGGTCCTGATGGTAGAAGACCAGGAAGAGGGACAGACCATGTCCCAGAGGGAGAGCATGAGGCTGAGCCTGCAGGGGTTCTGAGCACAAGGAGAGGGTCTTTGAGGCACCGAAGAGGCGAAAGAGCAGCACTGAGAAAGAATCAGGCCTGGCTCTGCCTCCAGCCTCCCCAGTCCAGCAGGCAAGACAAGGAAAAAAGAAAAATGGACTTACAACTAAAGACTTAACGTGTATTTCCTAGTTGCAATCATTGTGCTCTGGTTATGGAAGATGTTAACATTAGGGGAAACTGAGGGAAGGGACCATGAGAACTCTGTACTCGATGTGCAACACTTCTGTAAATCTAAAATGACTTCAAAACCAAAAGTTTTAAAAAAACGTATAAGTTCCACCTCAGAGTGAAGGGAACATGGAGAAAAGAACAAATTTGAAATTGAAAAGGGGGGAAATCCTGGAAGGCTTCCTGAAGGAAGAGGCGTTTGAGCTGAGCCTTAAGGTGTTTGAGAGGCAAACACGAGGGGGCGACATGTAAGCTAAGGATGCCACATCTTAGAGCTCCTGGGCACAGGAGAAGAAAGACTGGAAGGAAATGTGTGAATAGTGACAGGGGAGAGGGTGTGGGAGCAGAATTTCCTGAGTGGGGGAACTGTGGGCAGTTTTTATTTTACTGTTTCTTCCTCTGTGTTACGCATGACAATCACACACCACTCTCCTAACTAGAACACAAAATAAGCGTTATGTTTAAAGTGGGGGACGCATCTGGGGAACCAAGGACTGGAAATCGGATGGAGCCAGGGGACTCTCAGAGAGAGATGTTAAATGCCCCAAACAGGGAGGAAACTGGTATGCCTCAGCAGGAACTGGAGCTCAGAATGAAAACTCTGGGGTGCCAGGAGTTCGAGGCAGTTCAAATACGCTTCTGAATTTTGTGATTTTGTTTTTGCCTCTGGGAAGTTGGAGAGGGGGTTGTATATTCCTCATCTGCAGCTCCCCAGCCCCCAAATTATGCTGAGGGGCCCTCTCACCCTCCGTCGGAAGGGAAAGCAAGGAGGTCGGGAAGGTGTCTGAGGGGAAACGCGGGAGGGAAGGAGGGGTGGTCCTTCCAGGCAGCCTTCTCTTGTCCACACGGCAAGGTGGAGGCTGCAGGTGGGGGCAGGGCCAAAGGCCTCACCTTGCGGTCCAGGTTCAAGGGCTTCCCCACGAGCGGCAGGGTGATGAGTTTCTTGGTGCCCTGGCTCCAGGCCCCTGAGAAGAAGTCAGCCAAGACTCCATGTCTCTTGGCTCTCTCGGGGCCGGACAGGTAGCGCTCTTGGACCACCTCGGCCAGCTGTCTGCAAAGAGGGGACACGGGCTGATGGGCCTGAGGGACTGGGGGAGCTCAGAGGTGGCCACTGGCCTCCCTAAACCACTCAATGCAGGGCCATCCTAAATCACCTTCAGGACGCTCACTGGCTCAGCTGACCACCTGAACAGTTATCTCCACATCGGCCCATCTTCCTTTTTCTCCTTAAATAAATTCACTTTAAAAAGGAACCTTTGGCTCTTCAATCAGGAAAACATAAAATAAGTTTCTGTATGACCCAGCAATTCCTCTCCTGGGTATACGTCCCAAAGAATTGAAAAACAGAACAGGTGTTCAAAGAAAAACTTGTACATGCATTTCATAGCAGCACTATTCATAATCGCCAAAAGGTGGAAACAACCCAAATGTCTATCAGCTGATGAAGGATAAACACAATGTGGTCCACCCATACAATGGAATATTACTCAGCCATAGAAAGGAATGAAGCTCTAACACACGCTACAACGTGGGTGAACCTCAAAAACATGCTTAGTGAAAGAAGCCAGATACGAAAGTGTATGTTCCCATTTACAGGAAATGTCTAGAACAGGCAAATCCATAGAGACAGAAAGCAGATTAGTGGTTGCCAGGGGTGGGGGGATGGGGAGTGACTTGCTTATGGGGGCAGGGTTTCCTTCTGGGGTGATGGGAATGTTCTGGAAATATTTAGAGGTGATGGTTGCATAACATTATGAATGTGCTAAATGCCATTGAATTGTACACTTTAAAATGATGAATTTTATGTTATGTGAATTTATCCTCAATTTAAAAAACAAGTTAGTTGTGTTAAGGCTAGTGGCATGGAGATCCTTGAATGCCATGCTAAGTGGACTTGATTCCATGGGGATGGGGAGCGAAGAAGGATTTGGAACAAGGAGGAGTCCAATCAGTGAGTCCTCATTCTTGGGCGCCCTGACAGTGTCACTGTCACGCTGGACCTACCTGTGGGCAACGGCCAGGAGAGTGAAGCCATCCACCGGCCGCCTGGCCAAGCAGGCGCCCAGATCTTGACGAAGCCTCACCCACAGCAGGGGTGGGAAACGCAGCAGCTCCTTGCTGGGTGGGGTCCAGTCCCAGTACACGGCCTGCAGGACCTCGTCATCCAAGGACAGGATGTCCTTCAGCTCTGCCTCTGAGAGCCCGTGCCTGTGGGGAGGAAGGAGGGGGCACTGGAACACAACTGTGTCTCCTGAATTTGGAGGACGCAGATGCCAAGGGGGGCAGAGACGTGGCCAGCTGCATGGCACCAAAGGGCTTGAAACTGAGGAAGAAAGGGTTAAAATCCTCCCTGGGTTAGAGAAAAAAATTTGAGATAAGCTCTGCTAACTGCAGCTGTGCATACTCAAATAAAACTAACCAGATCTTTCTGTCTGAGTGGTTTTTCCCAAGAAGTCAAGGTCCAGATGTTCAAGAAGGAAGGAGATTCAGCCTTATAAGGCCAAACACAGGCTGAGGATGAAAACTAACCAGAAAAGTCCAGATAGTCAAAGAAAAACAGATTCAGTCTTCAAGATCAAACACAGGCTGAAGGCACCAACCAGCAGGGCCACATGCTTCCCCTCCCCTACCTAAAACCCCAGATACAAACCCCTACCTTTTTCCCTTCCAGGAGGTGGATCTGAGTTTTAACTCCCATCTCCTCGTCTGGCTGCCTTTCCACAATAAACCTCTTTCCTTGCTGCAAGGCTGCCGTTTTGGTGATTGGCTTTTGTTGTAAGCCGGGTAAAGGAACCTGTGTTTGTGTTCGGTAACAGGTTCCCTATGAGGATCTGCATTTGGATGGTGCCCAGCGGGTACCAACACCCAGTTACAGCTGTGCCCATCAAGTAAGACCTTTCCTGATCTTTCCTCCTGCACACACACCTACGGAACCATGAACTAGCCCCTCCCCAACTTCAGGTGAGTCAGGCAGCAGAGAGAGGGAGAAAGGAGGTAACTTAGGAAAACAATGCAGAAACCAACGGTGCCCACCCCTGCCCACCTCATGTTTCCTGGCCTGGGAAAGGGCTGAGGGATAGAAAGGAAGTGGCTTTAAATAGGATGAGCACTTGAAGTTTCAGTGCTGGCCTGGAACGGACTTCCTAATACCTGTGAGCACTAGACTAGAAAAACTGAGGGATCCGCCTGCAAATTTCATTAGGGGTAGAGAACCAGAGTTCATTTCAGAGAAGGGGAGAGAGGGAGGCTGGCTTCTGTTTGCACCCGTTGGAATTAATAAAACAAACCTTAACTAAACTGGGTCGGGAAGGCCTGTAGGGGGAGCTCTCACCCCCATCACACATCATCAATTACACCAAAGAGCAAGAGAGGACGCTTCCATCTTGGACGGGAAGTAAAACTACTTTTCTACTGAAGGAAGATTTCTCTCCTCAGCCAATGAGAAACGCCACAGCTCAGCCAATGAGAAACGCCACAGCTCAGCCAATGAGAAACGCCGCAGCTCAGCCAATGAGAAACGCCGCAGCTCAGCCAATGAGAAGCTGCTCAGTCCTGAACTGTTACTTCTCCCAATGGACTTTCCTTTAGAACAGCCCCTCTCTACTCCCCCTTTTTCTCTATAAAAGCAGCTCCCCCTTCCTTGTTTGTTAGATTTTCCTATGGTTTGCTATAGCATGCACATCCGAAATTGCAATTCTTTTGGCTTTTCCCGAATAAACTCATTTTGAGGGTAAAATAACAGGAGAATTTGCTTTTTAAGTTGACACACCTCACAGAGTGCAAATACCTCATGTGTGTGTGTTTTTTTAATTCTCTGATGTTGATCAAGGTCTTCATTTTGATCAAAACTCTTGCCCCATTGTTCACATCACAGAAGACCTGCTCACTTAGAATTTTCTGGTGTACAACAAGGTGGGTATTAACATCAGTGTTCTCTGACACCTCTTCTGCTGAGATCATCCCAGCTGTGACAACTCCTATAATATCATTGGTGGTGTTCTCCACACTTCCCCCACTGGGGCGTAAGACAGCCAGGCCATCTCCCCAACCTGCTTTTCTCCTCTTGACAGATTTTTCCAAACCGGAATTCCTGGGAGCCACACCACTGAGGTCCCTTTGATGTTCCACTGTGTGTTCCTGTGCCTCCTCAAAAATTTCCTCCTTCAGAACAGAATCTTCTTTCTCACTCTTTGGCCCACCCTCAGGACAACTCAGGCTTGATCCTCTCCTTGCAATTTCAGATTGGATGGCTTGTCCACTGGATCAAGATGGGACATCCCAGCAGGCTTTCAAAATGGCTATCACAGAGAAGCCACAGCTCCAGAATTCTCCAGCATCACGTCCCTGTACAGGGCCCTCTGGGCAGGGGCCATCCAGTCCATTCATTCTCAGAGAAGCAGACAACCATGTCCTCAAAGGTCACTGGCTCATCAATAAAGCGTTGGCACGTTTGCTTGACCACTCCTCATGGAGTGTCATCTCTGTGGGAGGCATTGTGCTGAACCCCGGAGGACAGAGATCTAGGTACCCAGGAAGCTTGTCTTCTAGTGCAGAGAGCCAAGTAGGAAAAAACCACAAAGAGGTTGGGTAACACCAATTGTAAGGAAGAAGATAAACAAAGTCATGTGAAATAGAGTGACAAGATGAGGGACAGGAGGAAGATTTGCTTCCCGGAGTGGGTGGGTCCCTCTGAGAAGGTGCCATTGGAGCTGCGATTGGGCGGGAGATGAAGGAGCCAGCATGAGAAGATCTGGGGTGAGGGGGCTCCAAGCAGGATGATGGGAGGCAGCCAGATCCCACAGGCCTTGGAAAGCAGTTTGGATACTTTCCTAAAAGCAATGGGAAGTCACTGGAATGGTTTAATTAGGGCAGAAATTCAATCTGATTTATGATTTTAAATTCTCACTCCAGACAGGTATTTACCCCAAACCTTGTACAGGCACATTCACAGCAGCACTATTCACAGCAGCCAAAAGATGGAAACAACCCAGTGTCCATCCACACGCGAATGGATAAACACACTGTGGTTGCTATGGACTGAATATCTGTGTCTCCCCAACATTCATGTGTAGAAATCCGAACCCCTAATGTGATGGTGTCGGGGGGGGGGGGCTTTGGGAGGTGATGAAGTCATGAGGGTGGAGCCCCCATGATGGGATTAGCGCCCTTATAAAAGGGACCCCAGAGAGCTCCCTTGTCCCTTCTGCCATGTGAGGACACAGTGAGAAGATGCCATCTATGAACTAGGAAGTCCTCACCAGACACCAAATCTGCTGGCGCTTTGATCTTGGACTTCCCAGCCTCCAGAACTGTGAGAAATCAATTGTTTATAAGCCACCCAGTCTAGGGTATTTTTGTTATAGCAGGCTGAATGGACCAAGACAGTGGTGTATCCATACAATGGAATACTATTTGGGCATAAAAAAGTAACAAAGTACTGACACACACTACAACACAGATAACCTTGAAAACACTATTCTGAGTGAAAGAAATCAGTCACAAGAGACCACAGGGTGTATGATTCCATTTATATGAAATGTCCAGAGCAGGATCCATAAGCCAGAAGGTAGATTAATGGTTGCCAGGGGGTAGAGGAGGGGGATGGGGAGTGACTGCTAATGGGGATGGGGTCTCCTTTCAGGAGTGATAAAATGTTCTGGAACTAGACAGAGGTGGTGGTTGCACAACATTGTGAATGTGCTACATGCCACTGAACTGTACACTTTAAATTTTTTAATTTTACGTTATGCAAATTTTACATCAATTAATCTTGCTCCTGCTAAATGCAATCAGGAATCCTGAATTGGCTCCAGGACCAGAAAAATGACGTTAATAGAAAAACTGGTGAAATCCAAATAAAGTCTGGAGTTGAGTTCATAGTCATGTACCAGTGTCAATATTCTGGTTTTGGTAGCAATGCTGTGGTTATGTCAGATGTTAACATCAGGAGAAGCTAGGGGAACAGTCTGTGAGAACTCTCTATATGACACTTCATCTCCTCTATAAATCTAAAATCATTCCCAAATAAAAAGTTTACTTAAAATATTGTTTTTGTCTCTCTAGGCAAGGGGCTTGTTGGGGGACACAGGCAGAGACATGGAGACAAGTGAGTGGGAGGGCAGTTGTTCAGGTGGGAGACAGGGATGGCTTAGGAGGAGCTGGGGGCAGTCGAATTGGAAAGAATGGTTGGTTGAGGATGTTTCAGAGTCAGAGCCAAGAGGACTTGCTGATTATAGAGGGAGGAGGGACGTGGAAGGAGAAGAAACGGGAACGACTCTTGGCTATGCCGACAGTGACCCAATTACTAAGACTAGGAACCCTGGATGGGAGCAGATTTGGGAGCAAGAGTCCTGCTAGACAAAGTCATGAGCTACCGACATGTATGGGACACATACCTCCCCCCGTCACCCCCACCCCTGGCAATCAACACTCTACTTTCTGTCTCTGCGGATTTGCCTATTCTGGACATTTCATATAAATGGGATCATACAATGTCATACCATCTGCACTCAACACTGACAACCTCCTGCCTGGGGGCATGCCCCAACCTCGTCCATCTAGGTTTCAACAGTAGGAGCCTACAACAGGGAGCAGGAGACTCAGAAGGGGTACAAGAGCAGATGAAGACCTGTACACGATCACTGGGCGGGCGCCATTTTCCTGCGCTGCTGAAATCTGCGGACCGCGGTCTTAGGACCCGGTCCTCTTTGCACCTCCTTATCCATGTTTGTGGCTGAATCTCCAAACTCACTTGGAGGTGGGGAGGCAGGGCAGAAAGCGTTCCCCCATTTGTGAGATGGAAAAACTGAGATTTGTGTATTCATGTCCCTGAATTCAATTCCATTCCTGCTCTTGAAGACGTCGTGTCTTGCAGCGTCTAGAGCTATGATGTCCAATACAATGGCCACCAGCCACATTTGGCCATTTAAAGGTAAACTTAAAAATTAATAAAATTTAAAATCCATTTTCTGGGTTGCGTGAGCCACCTTTCGAATGTTCAATAGCCACATGTGGCTCGTGGTTGCCACACTGGACAATGAGATACGAGCACGGCTCCAGTGCAAATGTTCTACTGGACAGTGTCCAAGAGAGACTAGGGGACGTGCCCGTGGTCTTAGCCAAGCCCCTAGGTTGAAAGCCCTTCTCAATCCCTAAAGACATCCCTTTGCCTAACCTGCCCCCCCGCCAGGGGACCAGCCTTGCCTGCACTGTGGGACCAGCTGTGCGTGTAGTCACACGACCCTGCGTTTGATCTTGGCTGAGGGACCCTGGCCAGGGAAGTATATTCTCTTTGCCTCAGTTTCCTCATCTGCCAACATCAAAACTGTTGAGTGCTAAGAATAATACAAACTAGTTCCCCTCACTGAGTTCTTATCCCAGGCCAGGCGAGCATGATCTCGTTATGCCTTCCAGCAGCTCTACGGAATGGATGCTCTCCCTGTCATCCCCCCTGAACAGAGGAGGCTCCAGGAAGTTACGCCTGCTGAAAGTAGCGATTCTCCCCCTTGTGCTGTCCACATTGGGGGTTGGGTCATTCTTTGTGGGGGAGACTGTCCTGTGCACTATAGGATGTTCAGCAGCATCCCTGTCCTGCACCCACTAGATGTCAGTCGCATGATAGATGATAGATAGATAAATAGATAATAGATATTATAGATGATGGATGGATGGATGGATGGATGGATAGAGAGATAGAGAGATAGAGGGATGGATGGATGGATGGATGGATGGATGGATGGATGGATGGATAAACAGATATGATAGATTATAGCTAGACAGATAGGTAGATAGGGAAAGAGAGACACGGTCTCTCATACTAAGGCAGGTTTCTCACCCGCTGCACTACCGACATCTGGGGCGCCATCATCCTCTGTGGGAGGCCGTCCAGTATACTGTAGGGTGTTGAACATTATCCCTGGCCCCCACCCACTAGATGCCAGTAGCATCCCATCCCCAGTCATGACAACCAAAACTGTCCCCATTGTCAAGTGTTCCCTGGGGGGTGCAAAGTCTCCCCAGGCGAGAACCACTGGCCTAGCAGAACTCAGATCTGCACTGAGAGCCAGGCTCTCGGCCACCATGCCACGCTGACTCCGTGTGTAAACCTAACATACTTTCATGGACCTGGAGGTACCGAAATCACCTCCCCTACAGCCACCTTCCATAAACCGCCTTCTCTGCCAATCCCTGGAGGACGGCCAGTCCTACACCCCGTGAGGCGCTCGGCTTTACTAATTGGACCAGACATGGGGCCAAGAAGGCCAATTGTTTTCTGTTTCCTTGGATTTTGGAATCAGGACTCAAGAATGAGCCAGTAAGATGGTGCCAGGTCCCCCAAATGGGAGCTCATAATGCCAACGAAGGCTTGCGGCAAGCTGAGGTTCCCAAGGGGACAAAGGAGCCTCCAGAACAGAAGCTGCTGCACAGAGAAGACCCAGAGCAAGAGGGGTGAGAAACTGCCCTGATTGCCGTGGCTTGCTGGTTTCCACGACAACTCTGCTTCCCCCGCGTGGACACCATCAGAGTGGCCTGATGGCCCACCCCTTTATTCTGGAACATTCCCGGTCTGTCTTTGTTCTCTTGTAGAGTCTGGGCCAGGCCCCCATTCAAGGGGTATCAGTCGCAAAACCTGGGGTACGACATGAAATCGGGCCCCACTGGAGTTGGCTGTGGGGTGGCCCTGGGTTCTCTGAGCTGCCCCCATGGCCGTTTGCATTAAGGCAAAGCTCTGTTGTTTGGTTTGTCTGCTAATTAGCCTGCATCCCAACCTCCTGGGGGAGGATGGCTTGGCTGCTGTGCGCATCTGATGAACACACTCCTCTCTCCTGCTCATTATTTCTGACTCGCCATCCACACCTGGCATCTCCAAGCAATCACGCCTAACCTTCACGACCAGAGTTTATTAGACTGTGTAGCCCTGAGACTTGCTCTGGGCTGAGCAATCACATTTAAGCATTCATTCCTTTAAACTCTATAAACACATTGGAATTGGATTTTCTTAACTGCTTTTTGCTGATTCCCATGCTACAAGCCTGGAATTACATATAGACGCGTACTTGCAGTCAATTCTTCAGAGAAGTTTGTTTTAAAATGATTTTTCTGAGCTCTCCCCACATTGCATATTAATTACAAAGGGGAACACTGCAAATTTACAGTGGGAAAAACATCCATGCCCAAGAAGGGCCGAGCATCACTCAAATTTAAACTGGGTGTAATCATGAGGAAACACCAGACCAGCCCAGAGGGAGAGACACCACAGTCTCCCACCTCCCCTGAGGTGTGGTCCCTGAACCAGCAGCATCAGCATCAGTATCACCAGGGAGCTTGGGAGAAACACAGGTTCCCAGGCCCTACCCCAGACCTGCTGACTCAGTCTTTATTCTAAACAAGACCCAAGATACGTCTACCCATTGAGGGTTGAGGAGTGCTGATGTACAAAATAACCGGCCTGTACTCTTCAAGAGGACATAGACAGATGGCGGAATGTTCCAGATTAAAGGAGACCAAAGATATTTGACAATTAAATGCAACATGCGATCCTGGATTGGGGGCAAAGTCAGGGGTGGGGAAGAGACACAGCTATGAAGGACATTTTTGAGATAATTGGCAAATTTTGACTATAAACTGTGCATTAAATAATATTATTGCATCTGTGTTACATTTCCCAGGTGTTATGATTGTCCTGTGGAGATGTGGGGTTCTGACTGCTCTTAGGAAATATGTGAGGACTTTAAGGGTAAAGGGGAATGATGCCTGTAATGAATTCTCAAATGGTTCAGGGAAAAATGGTGTCTGTATGTGTGTTTGTGTGTGTGTGTGTGTGTGTGTGTGTGTGTACACAGACAGAGAGAGAGACAGAAAAAAATAGAAAGATAGAAGAATAGAAAGAAAGAGGGATGGATAGATAGATTTATAGATAGATTCAGAGATAGATTCATAGAGTCATAGATAGATAGATAGATAGATAGATAGATAGATAGATAGGAAGAAAAATAGAAGGAAGGCAAGAAGGAAGGAAGGGAGGAAGAGGGGAGGGAGGAAGGAAAAGATAGAAAAGGGACGGAAAAAGGGAGAGACAGAGCTATGTGGCAAATCGGTGATTCTGGAGAGGGGCGTAAGGCAGCGGTTCTCAACTAAGGCCTATTCTGCCTTCAGGGGACACTTGGCAATGTCCTAGACATCTCTGGTTGTCACAGCTGGGGGTCCTATTAAAATGTAGTGGGTGGATGCGCTCAGCATCCTACGTGCACAGGGTGGCCCCCACAGCAAAGAATAATTCTGTCTCAAACGTCAGTAGTGCCAAGGCTGAGGACCCCTGGTGTCTGGGAATTCCTGGCATATTTTGCACTATGGGAGTTCTTCCACTAGTCTATAAATTTCAAATTATTTCAAAGTAAAAATTTTATAAAAGGAATACCATAGGCAAATCCATAGAGACGGAAAGCAGATTAGTAGGTGCCAGGGTCTGGGGGAGGGGGATGGGGAGTGACTGCTCATGGGGACAGAGTTTCCTGTTGGGGTGATAGAATGTTCTGGAGTAGTGGTTGCACAACACTGTGAGTGTACTAAACGTCACTGAACTGTCCACTTTAAAATGATGCATCTTATGTTACATGACTCGTACGAAGTTGAATAGTGTCCCCCCAAATTCACGCCCACCTGGAAGCTGTGACTGTGATCTTATTTGAAAGCAGACTTTGGGGAATTAATCCAGTTAAGACGAGGCCATACTGGATCAGGGTGGGCCTAATCCAATAAGCAGGGTCCTCACAACCAAAGGAAAGTCCGACAGAGAGACTCACAGGGAGCAGCCACCAGACGCTGGAAGCAGACATTGGAGGGATGCGTCCACAAGCCACAGAACACCAAAGGTTGTTGGCAACACCAGAAACTAAGGGAAAGGCCTAGAACAGATCCTCCCCTCGTGCCTTCAGATGGACCCCGGCCCTGCTGACGCCTTGATCTCAGACTTCTGGCTTCCAGAACCGCGGGAGGATAAACTCCTGTTGTTTAAGCCCCCCAGTCTGTGACTTGTTACGGCAGCCCCAGGAGACAAATGCATGTGTTCTATCTCAGTTTAAGAAAGAGTGAAGGGGCCGGCCGGGTGGCGCAAGCGGTTAAGCGCTCGCGCTCCGCTGTGGCAGCCCCGGGTTCGCTGGTTCGGATCCCGGACGTGCACCGACGCACTGCTTGGCAAGCCATGCTGTGGCAGAGTCCCATATAAAGTGGAGGAAGATGGGCACGGATGTTAGCCCAGGGCCAATCTTCCTCAGCAAAAAAAAGAGAAGTATTGGCAGATGTTAGCACAGAGCTGATCTCCTCACACCAAAAAAATAATAATAAAAAAATAAATAAAAAAGAGTGAAAACGCAGAGACTCACCGGGAAGACACGATGTAGCCCAGCACATGGGCCACCAGGAGCTGCCCGTGCGTCTGCTCCAGGCGGGCACACAGCTGCTGCACTGCTTCCTTAGCCGTGGAGGCCAGAGGCGTGGGCACGGTGAACGACGCCCACTTCCTGGCCTCCTCGAAGGCCAGCCTCAGCCGCCCCGGGTGCCCACACTCCGGGAGGCTGGCCCAGAGCAGGTCCCTCTGTGCCGGGCTCAGGGTCCTCCTGGAGGCTGCCAGCAGGAGCCGGACCATCTCCTGCCCGTGGTTTCCAGAGAGGGCTTTCACCTCCCAGTAGGCCTCTGGATCTGGCAGCATCTGCCGCATGGTGTGTAAAACCCCCTGCTGCCCTGAGCAGGCGGAGAAGACGAGGTGGACCCTGGGGGGGCAGTTAGGAGGCAGCCAGGGCACCCTCCGAGCACGGTGGACAGAGTGCACGTCATCCACAGAATCCAGCAGGATCACGAGGGACTCGAAGTTTCGGCTGGAGATGGTGTGGAGGAGGGTGTGGAAGAACTGGACCACCCTGGAGTGGGCCTCCAGGACTTGGGCAGGGGGCAGGGGCAGCCCATAGGCCAGGCACACCTGGAGGCAGATGCTCTGGAGCAGGCCGTGGGCATCAGAGCTCACCTGCGATGTCCCCAGCAGCCGCAGGACAGTCACTGTCTTGCGGCCAAGCAGCCCCGGCATTTGCTGGGCCAGCTGGCACATCAGAGCCGTCTTTCCGATGCCTGGGGCTCCAAAAAGCACCAGGGCCGTGTGGGGGTGGCCGTCGCTCTGCCGCAGCCGCTGTCCTAGCCGGCTCAGGAGCTCCTGGCGCCCACAGAAGGTCCGGGTGGCCTCGGTGCTCAGCCCCAGGTGGTGGCGGATCTCCTGGTAGAGCCACGCCAACTCCTGCCTGCCCGCCTCCAGCTCCTGGAGGCGTTCGAGGACCTGGTGGTTAGCCCTGGCCACAAACTGTTCGCCCAGCTCCTTCAGGTACCGGGCATGAGCCTTGTTTTTGGGGTTCACCAGGTCGCGGCTCCAGGGCAGGTGGTGGGCCTTGAGGACTTCAGGCTGTGTGTCGGCAATGCGCCCCTTGAGGCTGCTGAGGAGGTGCTGGGCGTCTGTGTCCAGGCAGCCATCTGCGCGCCGGTCCACCATCTTGAGGGTACAGTCTTCCAGGATGTGTTTGTTGAGGTCTTGGATCTCTCTCAGGAAGACAGTGGCCCCCTGGCCCCCATCCACGGAGCTCAGCAGGCCCCGTTCTATCTCCCACTCGATGACTGCAAAAGTGGAGGAGATGGGAAGAGAGTGTGGTCATCATTGTGTCATCAGCTGACCAGAGGGGGGATGCTTGGGAGACACATTCAGGGGGTGAGTGAGTTGGTTCTCGAGCTTAACATGCACCAGAGTCACCTGGCATAACCACAGACAATATGCAAACTAATGCACTTGAGTGTGTTCCAATAAAACTTTATTTACAAAAACAAGCAGTGGGCCAGATTTGGCCTGTGGGCCGTAGTTTGCTGACCCCTGTCCCAGAGCATGCAGCAGCTGCCCTGAGGACCCATATTTTCCAGAATCAAGGGCCCAAACTGACTTCTCCTTGGAGGCTTTTATTTTGAAATAGCAATCAGACCTGAGGAGTTGTTTTTGAAGCTGCCTGGGCTCAGCAGAAGCTCCCAGTTCTCTGCAGCTAAGCAAGTCAGGCCCTTGGAGACAGGACTCAGTCTCAGAACCAAAGAGAAGAGCCACTCAAAAGTCTTCCTTGGAGTGACCCCACACCCCCACTCCGTGAATGGAGGTCAGAGATGCAGGCAACTAGCAGTCCTAAAATAGGATCCTTCTTGGACACATTTTGGCAGGAACCCATCCAAGACCATCTGCTCTGCTGTCTGCAGGCTGGGTGATCTTGGGCAATCACTGCACCTCTCTGGGTCTGTTTCCTCCCCTGTAAATGGGTGGACCAGCCCAACCTTGACGGAGCTGTTGTCAGGATCTTCTATGAAATAACGCTTGTGAAAAGCTGAGCATTGTGCTGAAGGCACAAAGCCAATCTCAGACGGTGACACACCGTGTGACTCCATCTTCTATAACATTGTCGAAATGACACAGTTACAGGGATGGAGACGGATCCGTGGTTGCCAGGGGCTGGGGCTGTCGGGGGGAAGGTGGCTCTAGAGAGGCAGCTCGAGAGGGTAACACGGTGAGGGACCAGTCCTGCACGGTGGTGGTGGCTCCTGGACACTACACAGGTGACAAAACTGCATAGAGTGAAATACACACGTGTGTGCAGCACACACACACATACACACACGTGTGCCTGTGAAGTGCTGCTCCCTCTGCATTGTGACAATGTCCACTTCTCAGTGGTAACATTGAATTCCGGTGTGCAAGATGTTACAACTCGCCTTCAGCGAGTTGTAATCTTTGTGCTGGTGGAGGGTCTTGTAAAAACACGATGTCTGTGACGCACAACAAAGCGACACGAAATAAAACGAGGTATGGCTGTATAATATATTAATATATAATACATAAAATAGGTAATACATAATAATCAATATGTTTTAATAAAATTAAAATACTATTAATATAAATTACTACGTTCAATATCTTTAAATAAATCAATATATTTCATATGGTCATAATATAAATCCACTTATTTAATATGTTGATCATATGAATCCATATATTTAATATTTTTAGTACCGTAAATTCATGTATCCATAGTTCTGGTGATGTGACTTCGTCTATTTAACACTCTGGTGGTACAAACTGGCAGACAAGCCCCATAACCCAGAGGGTTATAGCCCACACACAACAAGAGGAACCTGAGTCCTGCAGCAGCGGCAGTGGGAACGACCGGGCCCGCGGCATCTTTAGAAAACTCTTCCCGGCGGCGGGTGTGGAGGCTGGAAGGGCAGAGGCCGCAGCAGAGGTGAGAGGGAAGGGTCTGGCTGAGAGCTGGGTGACAGACTCAGACAGTCACAGGGTCCAACCCCTGATCTGCCCCTTGGGCAAAGGAGACGCCTTCCTGTGCCTCAGTTTCCACCTCTGAGGCAGGCGCGGTGAGGCCAGACGGCTCGGACCCCTCGGCAGGGGCTGGATCTTTGGCTAACACACAGTGACCCACTGCTCCAGTGTTCCTGGGACTGTCTGGATTTAGCCCTAAGCGTCCCAGGCGACCTGGGAAGGTGGACATCCTAGAGCACTTCCCCCAGAGCCGGGAGCCTCCCTGCGAGAAGGGAGGAAGGAGCCGGGGGAGGAGAGGAGGGTCCTAGGAGAAGGAGAATTAACTGGGATGTGGCTGAACTCTCTTGGGTCAGTTACATAACCTTTGGAACTGGGGTCTGGGAGCCAGATGGGCTTGGCATTTACAGAAATGCAGATTGTGGCACTTGGACAAAACGTGACGTGTATTTTGAACAGGGGGGCAGGCGGGGGCACCGAGGGGACAGCTGGCAGCCTCACCTGACCGGTGGTAGCGATGCCACTGCTCCAGAGTGATGAGGCCCAGCCTCCGGGCCTCCTGGGCTCCCGAGCGCAGCACCGAGATCAGCGTGGCCTCCTCCAGCCCACGGGCCTCCCCGGAGCCTGGGCCCTGCAGCAGGTAGGTCGGAGGCATGGAGTTCTCGTCCCTCCAGAAGCGTCGGGCCACCAGCTCCAGGTCACGTGGCCTGGCGGTCAGCTGAGCCTTCAGTGCCTCCCACTCCTTCTCCTCGATCAGCGTGGGGACCAGACAGGGGCCGTACTGGTCACCTACGAGGGCCTGGCAGAGAGAGGGGTGGAGATGAGCGCAGGTTCAAATGTCAGCTTGGGCACTTAGCCCTGTGACCCTCGGTGAGGCATGCTGAGCCCCTAAAAATGAGTCTGGTGGCACTGCCACGGCAACAGTGACATTAACAAGTACAGGCAGAGCCTTAGAGCACCTGCCTGTGGGGGCACCTGAGAACACAGGACACCAGGCAGGTCAGCTCTGAATCCCATTGAGCAGCAAGCATCACAGACTCTTTTGCTTGAGAACCCCCCTGTGGGAGGTGAATAATGCTCCCCAAAGATATCAGGTCCCAATCCTGGACCCTGTGAATGTACCTTATATGGAAAAGGGTCGTGATGGTTAATTTTATGTGTCAGATTGACCGGGCTAAGGGATGCCCAGATAGTTAGCCAACATGATTTCTGGGGGTCAGTGAGGGTGTTTCTGGAAGAGGTCAGCACTTGAATTGGTGAACTGTGCGAAGCGAATGGCCCCCCCCCCAGTGCAGGTGGGCATCCTCACATCCACCAAAGGCCCCGAACAGAACCAAAAGGAGGAGGAAGCGTCAATTCCCTCTCTGCTTATGCTGAGACATCCATCCTCTCCTGCCCTCGGACATCAGCCATCCTGGTTCTCAGGCGTTCAGACTCAGATCGAGACTTACACCATCAGCAACGCACCCCCCTCCACCCGCCGGCCTCCAATTCTCAGGCCTCAGAACTCAGACTGAACTACACCACCAGCTTTCCCGGTTCTCCAGTCTACAGACGGCAGATGGTGGGACTTCTCGGCCTCCATAACAGGGTGAGCCAACTTCCTGTAATGGATCTCCTCTCTCCGTATATATATATGTACACTCGTTCTGCTTCTCTGAAGAACCCTGACTAATACAAGGGTCTTTGCAGACGGGATTAAGGATCTTGAGCTGGGAGATTATCCTGGATTATATGGGGGGCCCTAAGTGCAATCTCAAGAGACAGGCAGAGAGAGATTTCACACAAGCAGAAGAGAAGAAGATGATATGACAACAGAGGCAGAGACTGGAGTGATGCAGCCACAAGCCAAGGAATGCCTGGGGCCCCCAGAAGCTGGAAGAGACAAGGAAAGATTCTTCCTGAGAAATTTAGGAGGGAGCACAGCCCTGCTGAGAGAGTAACCAGAACAGTCTCAGTTCCTACCTTCCTGGACCTTGGAGTCTTAATAGGAAAGGCAGGCAGCAATCTGAGAATTTGCACCAATGTCAAAGTGCAGCTGCCATAGTGCTAGAAAGAAAGGGTAAAGTGGGTCACAGGTGAGCTGTGGAGTCAGGGAAATTCCCCTGAGGAAGTGAGGATCGAGCTACAGAATAAGACATGAGAAGGAGTGCACCAGGCAGAGTGCCTAGCAAGCAGAGGAAATAGCATGTGCAAAGGCCCTGTGGCAGGAACTACAGGCATGTGCAGGCAGAGGGGACAGCATATGCAAAGGCCCTGTGGCAGGAAGTGTGGCAAACGGCCAGTGCAGGAAAGCCAGTGTGGGCTGAAGCACCAACAAAGAGAGGGCAGTGGAGGGAGATAAAGCCGTCCCCATAGGCAAGATTTTGTAGGGCATAGTGAGGCCCTAAATTTTGGTCTTAATACCGAGAACACTAGGAGGCCCTCTTTCTGCCCCAATATGCTCGGAGAAGGTCCAAACTGGGACTCAAGAGAATTAGGCCCAGGATATTGGGCCCAAAGTCTTGAGTTTCCTCATTATAAAATGGAAGCAATCACCCTTCTCCTTTTCGTTGGGTTTTCCCAGAATATTCCAGGGCAGGCCTCCAGGAAACTTGGATAAATGGAATCTGTAATGACAGGATGTTGAAGAGGACATCACTCTCCGGGGGCCTTCCCCACAGGAACAGCCTCGGAGGAGCGAGAGAGCATGGAAAAGGCATACCCAGCTAACCACAGACCAGAGATCTTAGGAAGGAGACCGGTGGTACAAACCCTCCTGTCTATGGGGCCAGTGCAAGGGGCCAGGAAGAGCTGGAAAGAAGGAGATAAGGAGGCACCAGGAGCAGCTCTGGAGACGCTGGAGCTGCTGCTGCTGGTGGCCCGAGAGACTGAGAGCCTCTAAAAGGAAGTGCCGTGGGGACCGTCCCTGCCACACTGCCTAACGACTTATTTACTGGAGAGACGCGTCTCCAAGGGCCCCAGCGCAGCTCCGTGGAAAGCCCCCCAACCAGAGCCACTCAAGGAGAATGATGCCGTGACTCTCGGGCGACAGGGGGAGATGCCCAGTTCAGGAAGACAGCAGCGTGTGGGAGGAGGGAGCAGGTGTCCAAGGAGCCCTTCTGGAAGGAGGCGCAGGCCCCCGGGCCGGGGGGCCTGGGGAGGCTGGGAGAGCGTGCTCTGACCCCCACCACCCGGAAGCTGCCTGTGCTTTTCGCTGCCTGCAATTTGGGTTGCAAAATCGAATTCATCCTGGAGTTCTTTTTCGTTCCATCTCCCCTTTTTCTTTAAAATATTTTTTCTTTGAAACTCAACAAAATGATCAATCATCAGGCTCATTTGGAAAACTAAATTAGAAGGGAGAAAAAACATTGTGAAGGAGATACGCAAGCAGGAGCATAGAGCTTTCCAAACATTAGGATGTATTTCAAAGCAATGATAATTAGCACAGAGTGTTTCAAAAGGTACAAACTTCCAGGTATAAGATAAGTAAATCCTGGGATGTAAGGCACAGCGTGGGGACCACGTGAATACTGCTGTGCGGTATATTTGAAAGTTGCTGAGAGAGTAGATCCTAAATGTTCTCATCACAAGGAAAAATGCATTCTCCTTCTTTTTCTTTTTCGTATTTATATGAAATGATGGATGTTAACTAAACATATTGTGATAATCATTTCACAACATATGTGTCAAGTCATCATGCTGTGCACCTGAAACACACGTAGTGCTGCATGTCAGCTATATCTCAATACAACTCAAAAAAGAAGGAAAGTGGTGCCAACATACACAGGAAAGCATGGAGCTAAAGAATGAAAATGCAACGCAACTGCATGTATAAAACTTAATACACAATAAAGAAAGCTTCTCACACACTCTGCCAGGTTCTGGCTTCTTTTAGGGAGGCCTAAGCTCTAAGGCCACACTGGAAGTGCTGTAGAAGTCACTAGAAGTAACACTCTTGCTGTCCACTACGGTGGCCACTTGCCACACACGGCTACTGGGCCGTAGCAATGTGGCTGGTGCAACTAAGGAATTGGATTTTTTTTTTCCTCCCCAAAGCCCCAGTGCATGGTTGTGTATTCTGGTTGTAAGTCCTTCTAGTTCTAAGTGAGCTGCTGCCACAACGTGGCTACTGACAGATGGGTGGTGTGGTTCCGAGACTGGGAAACGAACCTGGGCTGCCAAAGCCATAACAGCACCTAACTTTAACCACTAGGTCATTAGGGCTGGCTCTGAGGAATTGGAATTTGAACTCCACTTGATTTTAATTAATTGAAATTTAAATCGTCACATGGGTTGGTGGCTATTGCATTGGGCAGTGCAATTCTAAGGCCAAACAGCCTATTTCTTTTTATTTCCCCGGAAAACAGCTTTTATAATGGGGACCATCCTCTTCTGCATTCTCCTTTATTTCCAGGAAAGGTTCGGAGAGTTTTTCTTTTTATTTGGAGCCATTCAAAGCTCCTTTGTGATTAAGGTGTGTTGGGCAAAGACACTTTCTTGACTTTTTCCCTCTTTACATTCTAGGACAGGGGTTGGCAAACTTTTTCTGTTAAGGGCCAGAGAGCCAATATTCTCAGCTTTGCAGGCCAGACAGTCTCTGTTGCAACTGCTCAGCTCTGCTGCAGCCCTGGGCAATACGTAAATGACTGGGCGTGGCTGAGTGCCAATAAAGCTTTATTTACAAAAACAGGCAGTGGGCCGGATTCGCCCACGGGCTGTAGTTTGCTAAACCCTGCTCTGGGATCGATGAGCCAAAATGTCATCGTTTTTGGATGTATCTGGAACTTGGTGGTGTAATAAATCGAGACTCTGGAATGTCATTTGCTCACAGCCCAATCCATTCAATGTGAGCTGGGGGTTGTTTTGGTGACAGAAGGAGTGCGTCTGCAAGGGAAGGAGAGAGACACTGTAATGTGGAAGAATTGGCCTTGCCTAGGGTTGGAGGAAGTTTGCTCCTGAGGCAGGCTCCAGAGGGAGCCACAGAGCCTGCTCCCAAAACCGTGAGGCACCTGGGAAAAGAAATTCCCATCACCCTGTGGGTTCCACCTGGTCTATGGTTTTCCAGGACCCCAAAGTTCCACGACATAAAGTGGATGGGTGGGAGAGCCGGGAGAAGGCCCAGAGCGAATTCTAAGATCTCTTTGGCCTTCAACACTCGCTCTCCAACTCACCTGCTACTTGCACTCGACTGCTAATGTCTGAGTCCCAGCTAGCTCTGCAGAAAATGAGTGCTGTGGTGGATTAGCAATGTCTGCCACAGGCAGATTATGGAGATTGGGTACAACAGCAGAAATGCCACCCAGCTCCCTCCACTGGTGGGTTTGGCTAGGGAACAGGGGCCATACCCTGGTGCTGGAACAAGAAGTAAGAGCTAACCCCCCTCCGGAGAGACTCACAACAAAAGCCGGCCCTACGGATGTTTGCCGACACCGGTCGAGCTCCTCCAAGCAGAGTTCCATGGTCATGTGCTCAGTGGCTTCTGTGTTGCGAACACCCCACCTCAGATCAACGACCTGGAGATTACAAGCGTCGGTTTGTCAGGCAGCTGGCAGGAGGCGTGATTTGTTCAACTCCCTTTGGGAAAGGCGTTAACTTCTTTTCAATAACGTTTGACAGCCTCTCCCCAGGGGGATTTCTGGATTAAAAGAACTTGAATCAGGGGCCGGCCTGGTGGCGCAGGCGGCTAAGTGGGTGCTCCGCTGCGGCGGCCCGGGGTCCCCTGGTTTGGGTTCGCCGGTTCGGATCCCGGGCGCGCACTGATGCACCGCTTGTCAAGCCATGCTGTGGCGGCATCCCACATAAAGTGGAGGAAGATGGGCATGGATGTTAGCCCAGGGCCAGTCTTCCTCAGCAAAAAATAAATAAATAAATAAAAGAACTTGAATGAAACCTATAAGCCCGTTCTAATCATGACAAGACCATCAGAGAGACCCAGGTCGGGGGCATCCTGCAGGACGCCCGGCCAGGCCTCCCCAAGACCGCCAAGGTCACGAGCAGCAGGAAAGACAGAGGAGCCGTCCCAGACCAGAGGAGACTGGGGAGACGTGACGGCTGAACGCAGTGGGGTTCCCCGTGAGGACGGGGTCCTCGAGCAGAGAGAGGACACACGTGGAAGCACTGGGACATTCGAATAATGTCAGGAGGTCATTAATAACAGTGTACCGATGTCAGTTTCTTAGTTGTGACAGATGCGCCCTGAGAATGTAAGACGTTCACAACCGGGGAAAAGCTGGGCGCAGGGCACAGGGGAGCCTGTGCCTCACACAACTTTCTTTTAAATCTAAATTCTGAAATCAGAAGTTTACTTAAAAACAACATTTAAAAATTTTTTAAAAGAACTTGGGCATTTTCAAACTATTCCTTTTTAAGCAAGGACATGTCCACAATTGTTTGCAAAGGAGGGTGTTTAAAGTTTGGCCAAAATTGGATGTGGCAAAGTCTGCTCGGCCACCACATGCCCGTGGTCCGTTTTCGCCTGCTTGCCTGAGGAGGGGGCGGGCAGAACAGTTCCACCCCAGTAGCGGAGCTGGCCCCGCACGGAAGACTGAGACGAGGAGGCGGGCAGAAGGGGGCTCAGAACAGTCCCTGCCTCCCTAGGTTCCTTTGCCCACAGCGAAAGACACATAAATTCCCAATGAACTGCAGCATGGGGTAAACAGACCATGGTACTCAGCACATGTTTTTCTTTTTAGCTCCAGTGCCACTAGGCTGTGTCTCATGATCAATAGTGAGCAGAGTCGCATTCCCAGCTCTGCTTCTTTCTTAGTAATAGATAAATGATGGTGCGACTTATCATCAAGGAGCTTCCGTGTGACGAGTCGCTGTCATAAATGGCAAGGAGGCAGCCTTGACTGAAGCCGAGACTCCTAAGATGCTTGTTGGTTTCTGCATGGAAACGTGCAGCAGCAACATCCCCCCTCCAGATCAGCGTGAGAGTCACAGGAGACCCCGTTTGGGGCCTGTGGTGACTGTGCCCTGCAGGTACACCATTGGTGCTGCAGAAAAAGGCACGTCCCACTTGCACACACACCCCAAATATCCCACAGCCCTCTTAGATTTGCCCTGAAGCTGCCCCAATGCAGGGAGGGACGGGAGGGCAGGAGGAAACAGCAATAAAAGGCGGTGAAGTGGCATGCCCAAGGGGCACGGGCCCAAGGCATCCACTCCCGCACTGGGCCACGCCACCTGTGCTAACTGAAATGCTTGTGACCACCATCCCTCCACCTGCCCTTTCAGAGGACTTTTATCTCCATGGCCCATCACCAGGACCAGCTACAGAATTTGCAGGGCCCAATGCAAAAAGAAAATGTGGGACCCTTGTTCAAAAATCGTTGTTAATTTCAAGACTCAACAGCAAAGCGTTAAACCGAGCGCAGAGCCCTCTGAGCAAAGGGCCCTGTGTGACCGCCCAGGTGGCACACCCTCGTCCCCTAATTTCAGGGTGGAAGAAACTGAGGCGGTGAGGAGCAGGCAGATGATTACCTCGAACATCAGGCCATGCTTCTGGCAGAAGGTCTGCACCTCGGGGTAGGCAGTGCTCTGCAGAGCTTCTCTCTCTGCATCCATATCTACAAGGAACAGCATGGACGACGTTAGCCGGAAGAACCCAGAACTCTTCCCTGCCCCACGGCTCTGTTGTTAGCCTCATTCGCCCCCACCAAGGCTGGGGCCCTTCACAGCAAGTCAAAAGATACAAAAGGCATGAGGTAAACCTAGGGAGATCAACCATCCTGGATTGTCTGGGATTTTCCCAGATTTTTAGCACTAAAAATCCCACATCCTGGGAGAGCCCTCAGTCCCAGCTAACCAGGATCATTGGTGGCCCTAGGTTAGGAGTGCCAGACAAAATACAGGCTGCTCAGTTGAATTTGCATTTCAGGTAAACAATGAATAACTTGGTAGCATAAGTATATCCCATTCCATGCAATATTTAGATAAATTTACATTTCAGATACACAACAAATAGTTGGTTAGCATATGTCCCACTCGACACACTATTTGGATACATGTGCATATCTGATACACCCAGTCCTGTTTTCATTTCAGATAGACAATGTATAATTTGTCAGCATAAGTGTGCCCTGTCCCATGCACTATTTGGGATATACTTATCCTAAAGGATTATTCGTTGTTTATCTGAGATGCAAATCAAGCTGGATGTCCTGGTTTTGTTGTTGTTGTGGTTTTGGTTTTTGGGTTTTGCTAAATCTGGCAGCCCGACCCAGGGAAAACCTGGATTCTAAGACCTTCTCCAGTCCTGACTTCACTGTGTGGCCTTGTGCTAAGTGTCAGGCTATCCTCAGTTTCCCCGTCTGTAAAATGGGGGATGCCTCCACTTTGCAGGGCTGCAAGTCCCCCAGAGTCAAGAGCCTCCGCCGGCCCATCGTCGCTGATCTCTCAGCACTCAGCACAGGTGCTCGGTAAATGTCGGGTGAACCTCTGAACCTCGCGGGGAAATGCCCCGAGCACAATGCGGATGTTGAGAGAACACGCGTCTCATGTTAGTGTCTGTGGAAGGGCTCCCACAGCCACTGGCGTGGAGAAGCTGCCCAGGCCGGCACAGGGGAGGACCTGCCACCAATCTCAGTTCTGTCTCCCGCCCTTTCTCTTCCCATGCCTGCCTAGGAAATCCCACAGGCTATTCACATTTGTCAAGAAAATATCTACTAGAGAGTTACTTTCTGCCCAGACACCGCTGAGCATCAGGGCAGGACACAGACGATGCAGTACAGCCAGACCTCATTTGGGCCCGCATCACTTTATTGCACGTCACAGATATCGTGTTTTTACAAGACCGTCCACCAGCACACAGGTTACGACTCCCTGAAGGCTCAGATGATGGTTACATTTTTTAGCAATAAAGTACTTGTTAGTTAAGGTATGTACAGTGTTATTTTTAGACATAATGCTATTGCACACTTAATAGACTACAGGATAGTGTAAACATAAATTTTTTTTTTTTCTGTGAGGGAGATCAGCCCTGAGCTAACATCCATGCTAATCCTCCTCTTTTTTTGCTGAGGAAGACCAGCTCTGAGCTAACCTCTATTGCCAATCCTCCTCCTTTTTTTCCCTTTTTTTCCCCAAAGCCCCAGTAGATAGTTGTATGTCATAGCTGCACATCCTTCTAGTTGCTGTATGTGGGACGCGGCCTCAGCATGGCTGGACGAGCGGTGCGTGGGTGTGCGCCTGGGATCCGAACCGGGGCCGCCAGTAGCGGAGCGCGTGCACTTAACCGCTAAGCCACGGGGCCGGCCATAAACATAAGTTTTATATGCACCAGGAAACTGAACAATTCCTGTGACTCGCCTTATCGCGATATCTGCTTTACAGCAGTGGTGTGGAACTGAAGCCGTGCTACCTCTGAGGTGTGCCTGTATGTCAGAGCCGGCCCCCCTCGGCCCTGCCTTCAGAGAGCTGATTGCTAAATCTTCAGGAATTTTGTGAGCTGGTTATCAACACAATCGTTATGAAAAATTATCTGAACTTACGACGGAATACATTATAGTAAAAGCAGAGATCGAAAATACTCAAAACTCATCACTTCCAAATTCTTTACCACATTTGACCGTGAGCTCTGCTCTGGAGTTTGTATGTGGCTGTGGGTTTTGTGTCAGGGAAATAGGAGCAGACGGTGAGCCGCCACACAGCTCTGCCTGACTCGTGCTCATGGAGTCCCGTTAGCAGCTCGAAATCGACCAGGGTGGGAGGGTTGACACCACAGAAACTGGCAGACAGCACAAAACAGGTGTGTGGGGGTTTTTTGTTTTTTGGAGATCAGGTTACTAAACATTTGCCAGCACACCACTCTGCGTCGTGTTTGCCCTCACGGAGCTTACAGCCTGGTCAGAGGAGCCAGGCATTAAACAAAGACATGTCTTAACTTAAATAACTACAGCTTATGGGGCCTGGGGCTTCAAGGGCTCCAGAACCTGCCGGAGGCTGGTGTGACTACAACACACAGGTGAGGAGGGGATCACAGAAGATCAAGTTGGGGAGGTAGATAGGATCCAGTCTCGCAGAGCCTTGCAGCTGCAGAAGAGTCTGGCACTTTTTAAGCCTAGTGCATAGTATGTTCATCATAAATTTAGCTGCAATATAATTTGCCACTCACAGCAACTCTATGAAGTCAGGCTCTCAGCCTGGCCTATTGAAGAAGAAACCGAGAGTCTGGGAAGCACCCCCTCACCAGTTACCACATGGATCACTGGCCAGGCTGCATTCATATCCAGGTCTCTTAGAGGACCCTGTGAGTCATGCCCATTGCCCTGGCACTCCCTGAGAGTGCCTGCTTGCCTCTTTGCCCCAAGCCCTGCCCTGCTCCTTACCGGAGACCGTGGAGCTGATGAAGATGGCCACATTGCTGGACGGAGGCGCTGGGAAGGGGCCTGCCTGACCCTGGAGAAGCCGCCGGCGGGTGCCAGGGCTGAGGGTGTCCATGCTCATGCTGCCCACCCACCTGGACAATCCTTCCCCTGGAAAGGGCCTGGGTTTCAGAAACCTCACACCAGTGGCCTGGCAGCCTCCCTGGGAGGTCAGCTGGGTAGGGCCATCTGGAGTGGGCACCTGTCTCACCCTCTAAGGCCCCTAAGGTGAGCTGCAGCCCTTGTCACCTCCAGTGTCCCTGGGGAGTCGAGCCAGCTGCTCCCCACTGCTCTGCCTGGTCTGCTAGTGCTGACGGGGGTCTCAGACAGTGGCCTGCCCGCCAAGGCCCCTGGCTGGTGGCCTCTACAGGCACCGGGAACTTCTACCCCTCAACCAACCAGCTCCTTGCCCTGAGAGCTCAGTGGTAGCCACAGCAACTGTGGTTTCCTGGCAGTGGGCATTGGGGCCTGGGGACCAGCCAGCCTCTCGAACACCTGCGTCCCCTGGGACTTCTTGAAAGTTGAGCCTGGACCCTGGGGTACCAAGGGAGCCTGTGGGATGCTGGCAGCTGCGCCCAGCCCCGGCAGGGAAGGCAAGAAGGATGAACCCTTAGTGGAACCCCTACCCCATCCTGACCCACTAACGAGGTCCAGGCACCGGGTGTACTATTTAAACCAGCAGTTCTCAACCGGGGGCCACTCTGCTCCCCAAGAGACACTTGCAATGTCTGGAGACATTTTGGTTGTCACCACTGGGGGAGGGGGAAGGTACTGGCAGCTAGTGGGTGGAGCCCAGGGATGCTGCTCAATACCCTACAGTGCACAGGACGGCCCCACCAGAGAGAATGATCCATCCCCAAATGTCAGCAGTGCTGAGAAACTGAGAAGCCAGCTTTAAATCAACTCTAGCCAGATCTCCTTGCCAACAAAAGGCATGGAGCCTGGGGCCAGCTCTCCTTGATAAGAAGGAAGATTAGCAAGTCTCCAGGGACAGTTAAGGATCTACCCAGATCAAACTGAAGCAATTGAAAAATGCCACTTGAATGGACCTTGAGGGCATTATGCTAAGTGAAATAAGTCAGATAGAGAAAGACAAACACTGTATGCTCTCACTTATATGTGGAATCTAAAAAAGCTGACCTCAGAGAAACAGAGAGTCAGGTGATGGTTACCAGGGGCTGGGGGGTAGGGGACATGGGGAGATGTGGTCAAAGGGTACAAACTTCCAGTTATAAGATTAACAAGTACTGGGGATCTAATGTATAGCATGGTGATTATAGCTAATGATACTGTATCATATATGTGAAAGTTGCCAAGAAAGTAGATCTTAAATGTTCTCACCACAAAAAAGAAATAGTAATTATGTAACGTGATGGAAGTGTTAGCTATGCTATGGTGGAAACCATTTTGCAATACATAAATGTATCAAATTAACACGTTGTATACCTTAAACTTACACAGTGTTATATGTCAATTACATCTCCATTATGCTAGGAAAAAATAATGAAAAACATGGGCTTCATGATCAAGGAAAGACTGTCTCACGATCTGACCCTACTGAAAATGCCCTCGTGATCCGAGTCCTGCCCATCCCCTCTCAATATTAACAAACCACAGACAGAAAGAATGTATACCTTGGCATCCATGGGCCCGGCTGGGATGCTGGCTCCTCCACTGTCATCCTGGAGGATTTAAGCAAGTGGCCTCTTTTCTGGGACATCAGCATCAGCTGCATCATCTGCGAAATGAGAGTAAGAACCATTTGCCGGTGGGCTAGGGTGAGGAGAACAAGGCATTCACCTCGGGAGCAACATGTTAAGGAAGCATGATGTGCCTGAAAATCAAAAAGAATGCCAAAGTGTCCATGATGAACAAAACGTGAACAGGGATTTGGGAGAGAAGTATATGAAGTCCCCACTCTACGTGTGGGCACTCAATAAACAGTGGTGTGAGTTCTACCGAAGAGTCTGCGCTTTTTCATACCTTTTCCGTCTCTGCCTCTACTTGCCTTCCCTGCCTTGTCCACCCAGGAAAGACCCTGCCATTCAGGGGTCCCCAGGACCACCATACGTTTGGAGGATTTGCTAGAAGAACTCACAGAATTCAAAACAGCTGTTCTA
Organism: Diceros bicornis minor; assembly: GCF_020826845.1. Taxonomy (NCBI): domain Eukaryota; kingdom Metazoa; phylum Chordata; class Mammalia; order Perissodactyla; family Rhinocerotidae; genus Diceros; species Diceros bicornis. The sequence goes on along the minus strand of NC_080759.1, from coordinate 4,847,540 downwards.
CTCAGGGTTATGGTTTATTACAGCAAAAGGACACAGATTAGCAGTGGCTGCCTTTGGGCAGATAGGTTAGAGGTGTTGATGGGAAGGGAAACTTACTTTTCAATACATAAGATTTTATACAACTTAAGGTTGACCATGTTAAATATTGTATTTTCAACTTTAAATGCTACTAAATAACAGAAAGGATGCATTCCTGGTAGTCCTTCAGAGCCTCTTCTAAATAAGAGAAAAACAGCTGCGCTCAACGTCTCTCTGACGCCCTTTCCTTCTGTAAATGTTTTATTGCTAAAACAGAGTGAGCTGAAAGAAGGCTTTAAATGTAAGATTCCCCAACACTGGTTCCATGAAAAAATTAACAAGCAGGTTCTGCTTGAGATTGGGTAGTTAATGAGGGCCTCTTTGAGGAAGCCACACATACAAAAACAGATACATATTAAAATCAGCCAAGAGAAGAGGTGCATGAGGCAGCATCCAGGAGAGGCCAGGCGTGAGCTTCTAGTTGTCCCCTCCTAGCAGAGTCGTGTGGACAGCCTTTAATTCTCCCAGCAACAATGTGTGACAACACACATGGTGTACTGCCAGCCAGGGAAACTTACCAGAGCCTAAGTGTCCAGGGTTTTTACTAGGTGTTGGTCACATAGGCATGGCTGACCTCCTGCATGGCTGACCTCAGTCTCCAGTCCCTCCAGAGGTCAAGCTGGTATCACATGTCCCAAGGCCCCCACTATAAGTCACAATGTTAGCACAGACTATCTGGTATATCCCAAGGCCCTCAAGTAAACAGCCTTTTATCAGGCAGGACATTCCAAGGGCTTTCCAAGGACACTCCTGGGAGCTGGGCAAGGGTCAGACCTTTCATGTGCCACTTGTGGACAACCCAGGCCTGCTGAGCTAATCCTTTCCTGCACAGACCTGACAAGTATTGTGACATAGAGTTCACTGTCACCATTTTATGGATGAAGAAACTGAGGCTCAGGGTGAGAACTTTCTCACTAGCCTGGAAAGGCAGAGTCAGGGAGCAAGTGCTGGTCTGGCCTCCTCTCCTCCAAGGACCCCCAAAGCCAGCGTGGCCATCCAGCCACCTTCCCACAACCTGCCCAGACCCTCTGGCTTAGCCGTACCCTGCTGGCCTCACTTAGGCACCAGCTCTGGACTCCAGCGTTGGTCTAGGCCTTCTCTCAGCCCCTCCTGACCAGTCTCCTGAACTTGAATTTGTCTCCCACAAAATCTCTGTTCCTTCCCTCATTTCCCTGGCTCCCCAAAGGCCCCTTGGACCTGACCCCACCCCGGCACAAGGCCATGTTCCCTTGGTTACCATCTCCTGATGTTCACAGGAGGATCAGAGACTTTTGACCTTGACACTCACACTAGGGTTTCTTTCTAGTCCTCCAGCCCAGACTTTTCCAATTTCAGCATGACTGACATTTGGGGCTGGCTTATTCTTTGCAGTGGGGGCTGTCCTGTGCATTGTAGGATGTTGAGGAGCATCCTGGCCTCAACCCACTGGATGCCAGTAGCAGACCCCCCCAAGTTGTGACAATTAAAAATATCTCCAGACATTGCCCATGTCCACCAGGGAGCAGAATCACACCTGGTTGAGAAGCCCTGGTCTAACACAGCCAACTTATTTCTGCCTCCGGGCCTTTGCTCATGCCATACCCGAACTCTCCATCCTGTGTCCTTTCATGTCATTCACATTTCAGCCTAAATGCCACCTCCTGAGAGGCTCTCCCTGACTGTCTCATTACTCAGTGACCTCCCAAGTCACTCCCAATGCTATCACACTATTTTAATTCTCTGCACGGTACTCACCACCAGCTGTTTCTTCTTGCTTCTGCTTGTTTACTGTTTGTCTCTCCCAGGACAAACTTCCATGAGTGTGAGGACCTTGTCTGCCAAGGTCAGCATGCCTGGCACATAGCAGGTGCCAGTAACTAATTGTCACATCAACGTGTTCACCCACAACTATCCATCTTCCTCGACTCTTGTTTGTCCCCGCAGACAACTAAGCAAGACTGGACTTCTCCAGGGACAGAAGCCCCTTGCAGTGCCCACCTTCTGGTTTTCCTTGGGGGGCTCCGGCCTTCCTCTTGCTCCCGCTGGTGGTGGAAGGGCCAATTTAGAATCCTCTGAGGAAGTAGGTTGGAGAAGAGTTTTCTGGGCCTGGTGCTGCCTGGAAGACAAGCCCCGGCAATCCTAGTAACTTTTGTTTTAGGTACTTTGCAGGTCCCTTCCTGCCAATTCTCCCAGCAACTGGGATAATGAAAGAAATTGGTTCTCAGCCCTGGCTTAGCTGGGAACTTCACCAGACTTGGCAGTTAACCGTTGTGTGCCAGGCTAACACGTCCACCACAGCAGATGCCCTTTGTTGAGGGTCCGTGAGGTGCCAGCCAGTTGGCGTTTGGCATCAGCAGTCTCCACACAACCCTGAGACCCAGTCCCACGGATGAAGGAAGTGAGGTCTAGGGAGGCAGAGCTCCTTGCATGGGCCACTTGGCCTCTCTGGGCTTGAGTTTTCTCAACAAGCTCCTGGGTTGGTAAGGGAATGAATGCACGTATATAGTGAGCCCAGCACCATGCCTGGCTCATGCGAAGGACCCATGAAATATGATTAATTACGTGATAACCAGGTTCACTCAAGACGTGACCGAATCAGCAATCAAAGCCTCTGATTCCAGCAAGCGCTAATGACATCTAAGTCTCTAGAACGAGTGTCCCAGCCTCAGGACTACTGACATCTGGGGCCAGATCACTCTTTGTGGGGGGCTGTCCTGACCACTGCAGGGTGTTGAGCAGCATCCCTGGCCTCCACCCACCAGAGGCCAGTAGGACCACCACTCCCAATCACTGACAACCAAAAATGTCTCCCGACATTGCGGAGCGGGCCCACCCCACCCCACCCCCCCTGCCCCCTCAAGAACCACTGCTCTATCATGTTACATATCCATGTTGCTGTAATCAGGTTACTATATTCTGAGGGAGACTGAAGCTTCAGGTGCTAATATATACACTGTCTGCAATTCTCCCAGCAACCTGAGGACTTCAGTTTGCCACCCTGGTTTACCAACGGTGAAAATGAGCTTCAGAGAAGTTGCCGATTTGCCCAAGTTCCATCCCACGGCCAGGAAGCGGCGGAAATGAGGCACACCCCAACATCTGTCGGCTGCACTGGAGTCTGTGGGCATTAAAGAATTCTTAGTAAAGTTTTTAAAGTGTGATAATGGCATCGTGGTTAGGTTTTCTAAAGGGCCTTTATCTTTTAGAGACATATTTAAAGACATACAAAATCATTACAGAAGGAGAAGATTTATGGAAGGACTGGGATTTGCTTTGACCTAATCCCAGATGGCAAGGTGGGCAGGGTGGGGTTGGCCAGCCAGTAATGGTGGTCAGGGCTGGGCCGGGGACTCTTTATACCGCTCTGCCTACTTTTGTGAGTTTGAAATCCTCTGTAGTAAAAGCCTAAGATATCCTTCCATCTGTACCCTTAGGGAACAGTCATGATTATCTTAAGTGTTGAGGAGGCGCTAAGCACTGGGCCGGGGGATTCCATACCTCCTCTGCCATCCGCCACTCCTGACTTTTGTCATTCCCACCTTACAGACGAGGAATCCCGGCTGGGTGTTAAGTAAGCGGATCAAACTCTCAGCCTGGAAGGAGGCGCGTGGGCTGAGCATGAGCGGGCAAGCAGCGCCCCCTGGAGGCCAGCGGAGGCGTTGCCGCGTGAGCGGACAGAAGTCGGGGGAACCCAGGGCGGGGTGGAAGCGGGACGCAGGCGAGACGGGGCCGGCGGGGGCCCAGTATTTCCGGGGGGCCGCCAGGAAAAAACAACCCAGCAATGAAGAGAAATAGTATTGTTTTCAACTTTTTTATTGTGGTAAAAGGATAAATATTTTAATACAATATTTTAAAAAATCAGAATCAATGCAGAAAAACCCACAACGCATGAAATATCACAATTTCAAATACAGTGAGGTGAGTGAGGTGAGTATGCAAATGCAGGGGTGGATCCTGTTTTTATTAAGATTTTGATATTTTGTTCGTCACGGATTTTTTGCACTGATTTTGATTTTTTAAAATATTGCTTTGAAATATTATTAATATGCAAATCAAAACTGCAATGACATACCACCTCACACCCACTAGGACAGCTATAATCAAAAAAGTAGAAAATAACAAGTGTTGGCGAGGATGTGGAGGAATTGGAACCCTTGTACACTGCTGGTGGGGATGTAAAATTGGGCGGCCTCTGTGGAAGACAGCTTGGTAGTTCCTTAAACAGTGAAACATAGAGTTACCACATGACCCAGCAATTTCACTCCTAGGTAAAGACACAAGAGAACTGAAAACAGGTGTTCAAACAAATCCTTGCACATGCATGTTCACACAGCACTAGTCACAATCGCCGAAAGGTAGAAGCAACCCAAGTGTCCACCAGTGGACGAATAGATGAACGATTGTCCATCCACACACTGGAATAGCACTCAGCCATAAACAGGAATGAAGCTGTGACACACACTAGGACGTGAATGAACCTCGAAAACATCATGCTGAGTGAGAGAAGCCAGACACAAAAGACCACATGTTGTATGATCCATTTACAGGAAACGTCCAGAACAGGCAAATCCATAGAGACAGAAAGCAGATTAGTGGTTGCCAGGGGCTGGGGGAGGGGGATGGGGAGGGACTGCTCATGGGTACTGGGTGTCCCTTTGGAGTGATAGAATGTTCTGGAACTAGACAGAGGTGTGAGTGTACTAAATGCCCCTGAATTGTACACTTTAAAATGGTCAATTTTGTGTTATGTGCATTTTACCTCAATTTTTAAAATGGAGTTAAATAGGAAAAAAATTATCTTGATCACTAGCTTTTTGGCACCACCAAGTGTTGGCCCCGAGCTGAGTGCCTCTGCAGTCCTGGCCCTGCTCCTGCCTCCCTCCGGGTGTGGCCACCATTATCATTCCCAGTTTACAGATGGGCAAGTTGAGGCCCCTGGTCACACGGCTAGTAACTGCTAGAATAGTACTTGAAACCAGGTCCTCTATCGTCTGTATTTCAATTTAATCACTTTACGTGGTTTGTTTAACTTAAGCCTCACACCAACCTCTCCTGGTGATCACGTTTAGCCACCTGTGCCCCAGCCTGCATGTCTGGTTTGTTCCTCTCCCAATGCTGGGCACAGGACCCAGCGCAGCAGGGTCCAGAATGCCCACCCAGTGGAAATCAACAATGGGCTTCATTTTTGCCCAGTAGTTCATAACCTTTTTGCGGTCACAGACCACACTTTAACATCCTCAATAACAAGCCTTGAACCCTCTCCTAGAAAATGACATGAGCACATAATTCTGCCTACGGTCTCAGGGGGTCCATGGAACCTCTGATTCCTGTCCCGGGATTTGTGAGGCGCCAATGAAGCCCAGAATGAGAAGCTGAAAGTCAGCCAAATACTCTGAGATTCAACTGTTTAAGGAAGAACCAGCGGCATGATTTGCTACTAAAGAGACACTCATCTGCATGCAAAAGGGATGTGTGCCAGGCACATACCAGCTGTCACTTCCTTAGTGCTTGCTTCAGGCTGACCTATCACTCTTACTAACCCAGGCAATAGTCAGGTGCTAACTTTTATCCCCATTTTCAGCTGGAGAAATGGAGGCGGGGGAGGTGAAGTAACTTGCCCAGAGGCACAGTGTGGTGGTTTTAAAATCTGTCCCTAAATTCCTTGATACTCCTCCCTTCAAAAGTAGAACCTAATTCCCCTCCCCTGAGTGTGGGCCGCACTTAAGGACCAGCTTCTTCACACAGAATAGAGCAGAAGTGAGTGTGTGGCTTCAGAGACTGGGTCGTAAAAGGCACTGTGTCCTCTCTGCTCTGTTGGATCGCTTGCTCTGGGGGCAGTGAGCTGCCCCGTCATGGGGATGCTCAGGCAGCCTATGGAAGAGTGGCGAGGAGCTGAGGTCTCTAGCCAGCAGCCACGTGAGGGAGCCGTTTTGGAAATGGAGCCTCTGGTCTCAGTCAAGCCTTTGACAACTGCAGCCCTGGCCGACATCTGATTGCCACCTCATGAGAGACCCGGAGCCTAAACCACAGCCTAAGCTCCCAAATTTCTGCTGCAGAAAACTGTGACATAGTAAGTTTTTGTTGTTTTAAACCATTACGTTTGGGGGGATATTTGTTACACAGCAATGGATAACTAATACACTCAACTTGTAAGTGGCAGAGATGGGATTTGAACCCAGGTATTCTGGTTCCAGAGCCCAACATCAGTCATAATATGGACAATCAGAAACCATGTAAATGTCCATCAATAGGAGATTGGATAAATACATTACAGCCCATCCACTCAATAGAATTCTATGCAGCCGCTAAAATGAATGAACTAGATCTTCAGGGAATTGCTGAAAAGATGTCCATGTTATATTACTATGTGACAAAAGGCAGCATGTGGTATGATTCCACTCTGGTCAAAACAGAAGCTTTCTTCTGCATGTGTGTTTATATGTGCGTAAGAAGAGGGCTGTTCGTAGTTGTGACCTCTGGAAAGGGGGACTGTAGGTGGGAGGCAGTAAGTCTCTCTCTCTGTCTTCTTTTTTTTACTTTAAGCACTTCTCTATAGTTTGCATTCTTAACAATCAGACTGTATTGTTTTTATATTTTAAAAAAAACTTCTGAAAGATGCACAAACGAAAGTCTTTGCCTTTATAGGGTGTAAGTCTTTGCCCTCAGGCCCCGTGTGGGATGTGCCGTGAGGGACGTCGTGTGGCGCCCCTGACAGGTGCCATCTCTGCGCCCACACAGACAGGCCCTTGTCACCTGCTCCCTCATCTAGCTGCAGTCTCGTTTCAGCTTCACGGTTCCAGGAGAGGTTCCTCCCGGCACTTTGTCTAGTGGGCATATTCATTTGCTGAAGCTGCCATAACAAAGTATCACAAACCGGGTAGCATAAACAACAGAAATGTATTGTCTTGTGCATCTGCAGGCCAGAAGTCCAAGGTCAAGGTGTGGGCAGGGCTGGTTCCGCCCGAGGGCCACTACGGAGGCATCCGTTCAGGCCTCTCTCCTTGGCTCGTAGCTGGCCGTCTTCTCCCTGTGTCTTCACGTCGTCTTCCCTCTGTGTGTCTCCGTGTCCTAATTCCCATTTTTTATAAGGACATCAGTCCTTCTGGATCACCCTATGACTTCATTTTAACTAGGTCACCTTGTTAAAGGCCTCATCTCCAAATGACGTCACATTCTGAGGTCCTGGAGGTGAGGACTTCAACATATGAACTTTGTGGGGGACGAAGTTCAACCCATTGCCGTGGGCTTGTTACTCACAGGTGGTTGTTAAAGGGTGGACTTGGCTATGGGCAGCACGGTTTCCCTTTTGGTTCCACATTGGGATTTCTTTATGGCCTCCATGTCATTAAACAAAACCTTAACTACTGCCCACCACATCCCACCCGGGTCTAGGATTCCCAGTGAGGGACACACGCCACCTCCGTGGAAACCCAAAGAATTCAACAAGCGGGCATCCTTAGCCAAAGGAGGGACTAGGCATGGCAGAAATTTCCGGAATGTTGCTTCTAAGCCTGGGTCTTCCCTGTTGGTAGGGAGGGCCCTGTGGGCTGATCTGGTCTCCCACTGGATGCATCTCTGTGGCCTGAGTGTCCCACCTGCCTCGAGCCTGTCGCTGGCACTTGCTCCAGGCCAGAGTGGAAAGCAGCCCCTGTGCCCTGACAGAGGGGATGGATTGCCTGTGGGCAGCTGCTCTCCGAAGGATGCACTGTCCTGGCAAGTTAGGGGACAGGACAGTACCTGTGGAAGAATGGAGGAGGTGTTTGCATAGACCACTCTGTCTTCAAACGTACCTTGATCACTCCTGTAGTCCCCTCCCCTCTGCCGCCATCACCACCAACTCCTGTGCCTCCCCCTGCCCCAGTCTGTTGGGCAAAAAAGAACAGCCAGAAGGAGCTTTGAAAAATGTCAACGTAATCATGTCACTGCCCTGCTTTAAGCTATTCAAAACACTTGCTATTACTCTTAGGTTAGAATCCAAAATGCTTAACCCTGACAAACAAAGCCATCTGCAGCAAGCTCAGATCTTGGCCCCATCCCCTCCTTCATGCAGCTCCAGGCATAGCTTCCTTTCCATTCTCCAAGAAAAGACACACTATGGGCTTCCCTGGGGCCTTTGCACATGACATTCTTATCTGCCTGGTTGGCTCTACCACAGATCTTCTTATGCTATATCTTTCAGGTCTATACTGAGGCCTTAGAAATGGGTCTCCCACTCGCCCCCATCTCTAGTCACTCTCAGCTCACCACTGTGCTCGATTCTCTTTGTGTCCTATTTTGTTATTTAGTTTGTAAATTGATCTATTTGATGTACATGTGTCCTTGTCCATTGTCTGTACCAGTCTCTGTCCGTCAGGATATTTGGGGGATGGATTTGTTTTCTGGGGCTGCTGTAACAAAGTACTACAAACTGGGGGGCTTAAAACAACACAAATTTACAGGCCCGGCCCAGTGGCACAAGCAGTTAAGTGTGTGCTCCCGTGTGGCGGCCCGGGGTTTGCCGGTTTGGATCCCGGGCGCGCACCGATGCACCGTTTTGTCAGGCCACGCTGTGGTGGCGTCCCACGTAAAGTGGAGGAAGATGAGCTCAGATGTTAGCCCAGGGCCAGTCTTCCTCAGCAAAAAGAGGAGGATTGGCAGATGTTAGCTCAGGGCTGATCTCCTCACACACACACAAAAAAACCCACAAATTTATTCTTTCATGGTTCTGGAGTCCAGAAGTCCAAAATCAAGGTGTCAGCAGGGCCATGCTTCCTCTGAAGGCTCTAGGGGAGGACCCTTCCTTGCCTCTTCCAGCTGCTGTCCATCCTTGCTGTTCCTCGGCTTGGGACACACCACCCCAGTCTCTGCCTCCGTTGTCGCGCGGCCTTCTCCTCTTTGTGTGAGTTCAGCTTTTCCTCTTCCTATAAGGCCATCAGTCACGTTGCATTAGGGCCGCACCTAATGGCCTTGTCTTAACTTGACCACATCTGCAAAGACCCTATCTCTAAATCAGGTCATATTCATGGGAGCCGGGGAGGACTTCAACATATCTTTTGGGAGGACACAATTCACCCCATAACAGGCGAGTCCATGTCTTTTTAATATTTTGCGTGACAAAATGGGAAGTACACATAAAGCCCTCCCCCTGAGCGTTGAGTTCAAGGCCATCTCTACGAAAGCATTTGAAGAAGTGTTAGAGTCCAACTGACATCTTTTTTCAGGAAACACCATTTTTACTTGAAATGTCTGAAAAACTATGATTCAGACTTGGCCATCTGGCAGATGTTTTCTCAGAAATGAACAAAATGAGCCTGTCACTTCAAGGAAAACGACTGTCAGGATTTGCTGCCAACAATAGAATTCAAGCTTTCAAGGGAAAATCAGAATTTTGGAAAACCTGTATCTGCCACTGCGAGCTTGACCGCTTTCTGATGCTTAAAGGCTTGGCTGACGAGACGGGTACTATTAGTGAGTATGACTCTCTGGTATTGAATAATGAAACGTGGCAGCCTCTGCATAAGTCAGTAAACTAATAGTTTCCAAATGACCGATGCGTGACGCTACAGTCATCATAGGTCAATTCAGGATGCAAGACAGACCAATAGGTTTCACGTAACCAAGCAGAGTGTGTTGAATGGGGGCTCCGAAAAAGATATATCCACATCCTAACCCCCGGGCCCTGTGACTGCGACCTTATTTGGAAAACGAGTCTTTGCTGATGTAGTTAAGGATCTCAACATGAGATCATCCTCGATTACCCAAATGGGCCCTAAATCCAAGGGCAAGTGTTCTCATAATAGAGAGAAGAGGAGAAGACATGGACACAGAGGAGAGGCCACGTGACAGTGGAGGCAGAGATTGGAGTGATGCGGCCACCAGCTGAGGGTCCCCTGGAGCCACCAGAAGCTGGAAGAGCTGAAGAAGGATCCTCGCTTAGAGAAGACGGCACGTGCAAATGCCCAGGGATGAGAGAGAACATGGTGTGTTCTAAGAACTTCAAATAGTTTGGTGAGGCTCATTATTAGATATAAGATATAAAATTTAGATATAAGCTATAAGGAATAACAAAATGGACACCCATATGCTTACCATCTAGCAAACATTTTCTATAAAGGACCAGATAGTAAACATTTTTTTTTATTTTATTTATTTATTTTCCCCCCAAAGCCCCAGTAGATAGTTGTATGTCATAGCTGCACATCCTTCTAGTTGCTGTATGTGGGACTCAGACTCAGCATGGCCAGAGAAGCAGTGCGTCGGTGCGCGCCCGGGATCCGAACCCGGGCCGCCAGCAGCGGAGCACGCGCACTTAACCCCTAGGCCATGGGGCCGGCCCAGTAAACAGTCTCAGCTTTACAGATCAGATGGTCTCTGACTCGATATTCAGTTCTGTCGTTGTAGCTTGAAAGCAGCCATCAGCAATACGTAAATGAATCGGCGTGAACGTGTGCCAGTAAGACTTTATTTCCAGACACTGATATTTGAATTTCATATAATTTCCACATGTCATGAAACAGCCATCCTCTTTTGATTTTTTCTCCCCAACCATTAAAAAAATGTAAAATCCATTCCTAGCTCTCGGGTGGTACAAAATCAGATGACGACCTTGATCGTGCTTAAGAAACAGAACATTTCATACTGGAAAGCTCCCTGCACCCCACACATTTGTGTCTCCCTCTCTCTCCCCACAAAGGGCAGCCATGATTTTGCATCTTGTGTTCATCGTTCTCTTGGTTTGTGGGATGGTTTTACTGTATAAATATGTATCCCGAAATAATACATCATTAGGTTTGTGTGTTATTGGCTTTTATACAAAGGGACCACGCTGTAGGTATTCCTATGCAACTTGCTTTCTACGCTCGACGTGTTCTTGAGATTTGTCCATACTATGGTCTGTTCATTTTCAATGCTGTATGGAATTCTGTCATCTGACTATAAACCAATTTGTTCATCCTACTTTTTATTTACATTTGCATTGTTTCTAATGTTTTCTCATTAGAACATTCTGGAGGGGTTTGAAGTCAAAGTTAGAGGTGGTCAGACTGATGGATTAGAAAAAGGACCACCCCCCAGCTCTTTGCCAGGCAGCCCTCAGTTATAAGAAGAAGCAACGGATTGTGTCTCAGATGGGGAAACTGAGGCTGAGAGCGGTTATATGATGCCCACAGCCACACAGTCTTCATGGGTGTGGTAAGCAGCCCGATGGTCTCCACCTCCCAGGGGGGACACCTGTTTGTGGCTTTCTCCCACACTGTACCAGGGTTGGTCTGGGGGACCAAAAGGAAACAGCAGAAGTGGTGGGTTGTCACTTTTCAGATTAGGTTATAAAAGACTGTGGTTTCCATCTTGGGCACTCTCTCGAACGCCTATTCTCTCACTGTCCCTCTCGGATCCCTCGCTCTGGGAGAAGCAGCTGCCACGTTGTGACCAGCCCCGCAGAGAAGCTCCTGTAACGCGGACCCAAGCCTACATTCATCAGCCCGTGAAAAGCTGAGGCCTGGAACAGCTACAGGAGTGATCTTGGAAGTTGACTCTCCAGCTGCACTCAGGTTTTCCAGTGACTGCTTCTCTGGCTGACACCTTGACTGCGACCTTGTGAGAGACTCTGAGTCAGACCCACCCAGCTAAGCCACTCTCGGATTCCTGATGTTCAGAAACCATGTGAGATAAAAAATGTTTGTGGTTTTATGCTGCTATGATTTGGGGGAAATTTTTTTTTGTTACACAGCATTAGCTGACTGATACAGTGGAGCAGTGCCAGAACTTAAACCTTTCTGCTCCTTGTCTAGACCCTCACAGGATGCCTGGCCTGAGTCTCTTTGCCTTATTTCCACAGTCTTTAGTAACAATTTCTTACCATTTTCAGCAGCAGAGGCACATTTTAGAGGACTTTAGTGCAACCCACAAACATGATGATGAGCGTGAAACTCCAGACAATCATGGTGAGGGAGGGGCCAGCCAGGAAGGAATCTGCAGCCCCTGCGGGCGGGGGATGCAGATGTATGTCTTCTCAACCAGACCAACCAGAGATTCCTTGGTTATGTGTTTTCCAAATGTTCCCACCTCCCAGTCTATGTCCATGCTGTGATTTCCATCTGGAATACTCTCCCCAACATCTTCTAATCCTCCCTGTGTATTTCAAGGCTCCAAACAAATCCCTGTCCTCCAGGAAGCTCTCCTTGACCCTCCATGATCCCTCTGAGCCCCCATGGCACTTCCTTCCCTCTCAGGGAACTGCTCAAGAGCAAGGGACGGGCCTTTTTATCTCTATGCCCCCAGGGTGCAGCACAGGGACAGACATACTAAGCCTCAGCAAGTGTTTGTTGAATGAATTCTTGTCTATTCTGATGATATAGAATCAATGTTTGTGTCCTCACAAATTCATGTGTTGAAAGCCTCATCCCAATATGACGGTATTTGGAAGTGGGGCCTTAGGGAGGTGATTAGAGTTAGATTAGATCATGAGAGTGGGTTCTTCCTGATGGGATCCATGACCTTGTAAAAAGAAAGAAGACTGGGATCTCTCTCTGCCCTCTGCCATGTGAGGATACAGGGAGCAGATGGCCACCCACAATCAAGGAGGAGAGCCTCCCCAGACGCTGGCCCTGCCGGCACCTTGATCTCGGACTCCCAGCCTCCAGAACTGTGAGAAATACGTTTCTGTTTTTTAAGCCACCCAGTCTATGGTGATACAGCAGCCCAAACTGACTAAGACACCTGATTAAGGTCTGGGTTATTTTCTTTTTGGTGAGGAAGATTAGCCCTGAGCTAACATCCATGCCAGTCTTCCTCTATTTTGTATGTGGGATGCCTCCACAGCATGGCTGATTAGTGGAGTAGGTCCGCACCTGGGACCTGAACCTGTGAACCTAGGCCGCCAAAGCAGAGTGTGCGGAACTTTAACTACTCGGCCAGGGGGCCAGCCCCAAGGCCTGTTTTTATTGAGGAAATGTGGACACTTGAGGGATGGTGCGATGCCCATTTCTGGTGTGGCACAGAGTTTGATACCACTGTCTTGGTTCTATCTAGTTAATTGTACAGTTCATTTCTTCTATGAATTATCAGATTTTTAGAGCTGGAAAGAGTCTTAAAAATTATCCAGTCTAGGGGTGTCTTGATATGAGTACAGCCATGTTTGGCTTCTCCATTGACCTACAGCCACCAACACAAAAAGAAATATAAAACCTGCTTTCTGCGTGGTGGGAACTGGCCCTTCTCCCATGGAGATAGTTGCAATCTGTAAAAATTGCAAGGCCCTTTGGGCGCCGCAGCCTGGGGCAGACTGGCCATCTGTGCTGGGCTGGGGCAATAACCAGGGTAAACAATGCACGTACACAACTGCCAGGCTGGGATGACAGCCAGGAGGCTCAGTGCACGTATGTCACTGATAACCATTTTGTGCCTGGGAGCACTGGATGCTTGCTCTGAAAAAAACTCTGTAACTGCTTACTCTGAAAATTATTGATGCTATAAAAAACTGCTGGAGACTGAGGCCCGGTGAGACTTCCACCTGTAGAAGGGACGCCTTGCCCAGGACGTGTGATTCCCGCCCAGCCGTGTCGATTGAAAGGACTCTCCCGGCAGTGGGGTGTGGATGTTGTGAGTAATTGATTTCTTGTGAAGTAATTGATTTGCTGTGAATAATTGATTTGACGTGTTCTCTTTTCGGTCAACCTGGTGTTTCTCTTTCTGGTTGATTTGTGTCATTTCCCTTCAGCCGATGTGGATGTTTTCCCTTTCCAGTCGAGCTGATGTTTTTCCCTCTTATTATTTGACCTATTCAGATCTGTTTGAAGACTATCACCTTTACTCTCCTCTATATAATAAAATATACCTTCAGTCCATCTGTTTGGAGTGGAAAGTTTCTTTTACGTCTCCGATCGAATCCCCGAACCTCTTGTAACAAGGGGTTGGCAAACTCTTCCTGCAAAAGGCCAGTCAATATTTTCAGCTGTGTGGGCCAGACACTCTCTATTGTGATGACTCAAATCTGCATGTAAACAGATGAGTGTGGCTGTGTGCCAATAAAACTTTATTTACAAACACAGGTGGCGGGCCGGATTTAGCCCATGGGCCATAGATTACCTGCCCTTGACCTAGTCCAACGTTTTCATTTAACATGGAGGTGTTCGCTCAGGATCACACATCAAGTTAGAAGCAAAACCAGAACTCACGCTCAGACCTGCCAATATGCTTTGTGCCCTCCCTCTGACCTCTCAGCTGGCTTATATGGGCTCAATTAGGTGCCTGTTTCCTCCACTAATTGAGCTGGGACTTGTTCCAGGTGCCTCCGGGCAGGCACCAGCCAGAAAGTGCAATGTGAACGTAGTTAGAAGCACCCATGTCAGGGTGACTGCTGGATGGTGGCCTCACACCTGCTCAGCCTCGGAGACTCTGCTGAACTCTCCCCACGTGTGGGTCTTATGCTTCCCCCAAGAGACTCAGAGAGGTGAAGTGTAACGGAAAGAGCGCGGACTTTGGCAGGAGATGGGCTTGGATGTTCATTTTGCCCCACTGTGAGCTCCGGGTGACTGGCGTCAAGTCACTTCGCCACTGATCCTAAATTTTCCCCATAAAATGAGGGTGACAACCCACCTAAAAGGCATACCGTTTGTAAAATACCTGCTTATGTGTTTGGCATATTGTGAATGCTTAATAGAAATTTCTAGGTGCAATGGTGGCCTGGATTTGCTTGCGAGAGGTGGTAGGCAGCTTCTAAGGGGGCCTCTGTGGATCCCCACCCCTGGTACTGACATCTTTGTGTAACCCTACCCTTGAGTGGAGGGGACTTGGGGTTTGCTTCTCACAAATACAATATAAGCGATAGGATGTAGTTCCTCAAAAAATTAAGTATAAATTACCATATGATCCAGAAATTCCGCTTCTCTATACATCCAAAGAATGGAAAGCAGGGTCTTGAAGAGATATTTGTGCACCATATTCACAGCAGTTTATTCACAACAGCTGAAAGGTGGAAGCCACCCAAGCGTCCACGGGTGGATGAATAGATAAACACAATGTGGTCCATCCACACAATGGAATATTATTCAGCCTTTAAAAAGGAAGGAAATTCTGACACATGCTACAGCATGGATGAACCTTGAGAACATTATGCTCAGTGAAAAAACCCAGTCACAAAAAGACAAATACTGTATGATTTCACTTATATGGGGTCCCTAGAGTAGTCAGATTCATAGAGACAGAAAGTAGATGGTGAGTGCCAGGGGCTGGGGAAGGGGGGTGAGGGTTAAGTGTTTAATGTACAGAGTTTTAGTTTTGCAGGAGGAAAATAGTTCTGGAGATGGATGGTGGTCATGGTTGCAAAACACTGTGAATGCACTAACACCACTGAACAGTACATTTAAAAATGGGTAAGATGGTAAATCTTATGTTGTATATTATACCACAATCATAATCATAATTGTAATCATAAAAGAAATTTTCTCTCAACCCAAGACCAGAGAAGCTACTGAGTGACTCGTGCAGCTAAAATTAGCCTGGCCTTGAGAGCTGGCCCCCAGAGTTCTCACATCTACAGGGGACGGCAGGGTCAGCCTGCCCTGCCAATTATCCCCAACCAGCCAGCCCATCACTTGCCCACCCCCTTCCAAAAATAGGCTGGGAGGCTATTTTGGTGCAGTCCGTTCTCTCAGCAAATGAGATCCCAGAACCTTCGTGCTGGAAGGCAGGGAACCGGCTCATCGCCAACACCCACCAGGTGCCAGAGGAGCCTGAGCTGCAGCTACGGGCTCCCTCACAGAGCTGGCTTTTGGAATCCAACTCCAGACACTCCTGCTCGTTGTCCTCAGAGGACACTGAGGCTTGGAGAAGAGTTATCACTCAACACCACACACCTGTTAAAAAGCCAGTTTGTGAAAAGGTCTGAGGAGCTTCAGAGCCCATTCTGTCTTTCCTTTTCTTTTAGATGAAGGGAGAATTCTCAGCATACAGTTCTGTAAGTTTTGACAAAGACATACAGTTGTGGATTCCCCACCACAATCAAGATACAGAACAGTTCCGTCACCAACCCCCAAAGTCCCATGGCACCCTTTGAAGACAATCTCTCCTCCCACCCCCAGCCCCTGGCAGCCACTGATCTGTTTTCTGTGCCTATGATGTTGCCTTTCCCAAAACATCCTGCAGTGCAAGCACACAGCATGTAGCCTGAACCTCAGCAAAGGCATTTGGGGTTCATCCTCAGTGCTGTGCATATTAGAATTTCGTTCCTTTTCACAGGTGGGTAGTGTTCCGTTGCATGAAGGGATCATCGTGTGACGTTCCCCCACTCACCAGCTGATGGACATTTGGGATGTTTCCAGGTTTTGCTGATTACCAAAAACAGCTGCTTTCAACATTTCTTGTGTGAAAGTGTTTGTGTTTCATTTAGGAACAGGAATTGCTGCATTGTATGGTAAGTGATGTTTAATTTTTGTAAGAAACTGCCCAAATGTTTTCTGCCAGCACTGTGCGAGCATTCCAGTTGCTCCAAGTCCTTACCAGCACTGGCACTGTTAGACATTGTTGTTCTATCCATCCTAAACAGGATTGTATTAGTTTGCTAGGGCTACCATAACAAAACACCACCAACTGGGTGGCTCAAACAACAGGAATTAATTTTCTTTTTGTTCTGGTGGCTGAAAGTCAGAGACCCAAGTGTCGGCACCACATGTGGTTCCTTCTGAGGCCTCTCTTCTTGGCGTGTAGCTGGCTGTTTTCTCCCCGTGTCCTCACATGGTCCTTCCTCTGTGTGTGTCTGTGTCCTCATATCCTCTTCTTATAAGGACACTTATAAGTGTTGGGTTTGGGCCCACCCTAAAGACCTCATTTTAACCTAATCACCTCTTTAAAGGCCCTATCTCCAAATACAGTTACACTCTGAGGTCTTGGGGTTAGGACTTCAACATACAAATTTTGGAGGGAACACAATTCAGCCCATAACAGATATGCAACGGCATTTCCTTGTGGTTTTAATTTGTATTTCGTGTGATTACTTGCCTCCACATATTCTCTTTGGTGAACTCTCTGTTCAAACCTTTTGCCCAATTTTTTGTTTTTTGTCGTCTTACTGAAGTATTTTTTACAGCTTTGAGGTAAAGTCATATACAGTAAGCTGTGCATATTTCAACTATACAATTTGATAAGTTGTGACATGTATGTAGACCTGTGAAACCATTGCCACAATAAGGATGGTGAAGACATCTGTCACCCAAAGTTTCCTTGTGCTTCTTTGCCATCCCTCCCACCTACCCCTCCGTCCTTCTCTCCCTAAGCATCCACTGACCAGTCTTCTGTTACTATACAGTCATTCCCGGCACGACATTTCAGTCAACGATGGACCACATAGACAATAGTGGTGCCATAAGATCGGTACCACATGGCTTGGGTGGGTAGTGGCTAGACCGTCTGGGTTTGTGTAAGTGCACTCTGTGATGTTCACACAACGACAAAATCGCCTAAGGACGCATTCTCACAGCGTATCCCTGTCCCTAAGGGATGCGTGTCTGCAGATGAATTTGCCTTTTCTAGAATTTTATATAAATGGAATCACACCATATGCATTCTTTTTTGCATGGCTTTTTTCACCCATCGTGCTGCATTTGAGGCTCATTCATGTGGTCCTATGTCGGTGCCTTTTTACTGCTCCATTGGGTGGAGCGGTTATTCATCCCTTCCCCTTTTGATAGACACTTGTTTGTAGTTTCCAGTTTGAGGCTGTTACAAAGCTGCTATTCGTGTACATGTCTTTGTGTAGACACATATTTTCATCTCTCTTGGATAGATACCTAAGAGTGGACTGGCTGGGTTGTATGATAAGCACACATCTAACTTTTTAAGTACCTGCCACACCATCTTCCAGAGCGCCTGCACCATTTTACACTCCCACCCACGGTGGATGAGAGTTCCAGCTGCTCCACATTCTTGCCAGCACTTAGTGTGGTCAGTCTTTTTAATTTTAGCCATCCTAGTGGGTGTGAAGTTTCCCTGATGGCTAAGGATGCTGAGCACCTTTTCATGTGCTTCTTTTTTTTTTTTTTTTTTAATTTTTTGTTTATTGCAGTAACATTGGTTTATAACACTGTAAAAATTTCAGGTGTACATCATTATACTTCTATTTCTGCATAGATTACATCATGTTCACCACCCAAATACTAATTACTCACCCTCCTCCCTCCCCTCTTCCCCTCTGGTAACCACCAATCCAATCTCTGTCTCTATGTGTTTGTTTATTGTTGTTATTATCTACTACTTAATGAAAGAAATCATACGGTATTTGACCTTCTCCCTCTGACTTATTTCACTTTGCATATTACCCTCAATGTCCATCCATGTTGTCACAAATGGCTGGATTTCATCGTTTCTTATGGCTGAGTAGTATTCCATTGTGTATATATACCACATCTTCTTTATCCATTTGTCCCTTGATGGACATTTAGGTTGCTTCCAAGTCTGGGCTATTGTGAATAACGCTGCAATGAACACAGGGGTGCATGTATCTTTACGCATTGGTGTTTTCAAGTTCTTTGGATAAATACCCAACAGTGGAATAGCTGGATCATATGGTAGTTCTATCCTTGATTTTTTGAGGAATCTCCATACTGTTTTCCATAGTGGCTGCACCAGTTTGCACTCCCACCAGCAGTGTATGAGAGTTCCCTTCTCTCCACATCCTCTCCAACACATGTTGCTTCCTGTCTTGTTAATTATAGCCACTCTGACGGGCGTGAGGTGACATCTCATTGTAGTTTTGATTTGCATTTCCCTGATAGTTAATGATTTTGAACATCTTTTCATGTGTCTGTTGGCCATCTGTATATCTTCTTTGGAGAAATGTCTGTTCAGGTCTTTTGCCCATTTTTCAATTGGGTTGTTAGTTTTTTTGTTGTTGAGATGCATGCGTTCTTTATATATTTTGGAGATTAAGCCCTTATCAGATGAATGGTTTGCAAATATCTTGTCCCAATTGTTAGGTTGTCTTTTGGTTTTGTTGATGGTTTCCTTTGCTGTGCAGAAGCTTTTTAGTTTGCTGTAGTCCCATTTGTTTATTTTTTGTGTTGTTTCTCTTGCCTGGTCAGACATGGTGCTTGAAAATATGTTGCTAAGACCGATGTTGAAGAGCGTACTGCCTATGTTTTCTTCTAGAAGTTTCATAGTTTCAGGTCTTACATTCAAGTCTTTAATCCATTTGGAGTTAATTTTTGTGTAAGGTAAGGGTCTACTTTCATTTTTTTGCATGTGGCTATCCAGTTTTCCCAACACCATTTGTTGAAGAGATTTTCTTTTCCCCCTTGTATGTTCTTGGCTCCTTTGTCAAAGATTAGCTGTCCATGGATGTGTGGGTTTATTTCTGGGCTTTCAATTCTATTCTATTGATCTGTGTGTCTGTTTTTGTGCCAGTACCATGCTGTTTTGGTTACGATAGCTTTGTAGTATATTTTGAAATCAGGGAGTGTGATTTGTTCTTTTTTCTCAGGATTCCTTTAGCTATTCGGGGTCTTTTGTTGTTCCATATAAATTTTAGGATTCTTTGCTCTATTTCTGTGAAAAATGTTTTTGGAACTTTGATAGGGATTGCATTGAATCTATAGATGGCTTTAGGAAGTATGGACATCTTAACTATGTTAATTCTTGCAATCCAAGAGCACGGAATATCTTTCCATTTCTTTGTGTCTTCTTCAATTTCTTTCAGCAATGTTTTATAGTTTTCCGTGTACAGCTCTTTCACCTCTTTGGTTAAGTTTATTCCTAGGTATTTTATTCTTTTTGTTGCAATTGTAAATGGGATTGTATTCTTAATTTCTCTTTCTGCTACTTCGTTGTTAGTGTATAGAAATGCAACTGATTTTTGTATGTTGATTTTGTATCCTGCAACTTTACCATATTCGTTTATTACTTCTAAAAGCTTTCTGGTGGATTCTTTAGGGTTTTCTATATATAAAATCATGTCATCTGCAAATAGTGACAGTTTCACTTCTTCCTTTCCAATTTGGATCCCTTTTATTTCTTTCTCTTGCCTGGTTGCTCTGGCTAGGACTTCCAGTACTATGTTAAATAGGAGCGGTGACAGTGGGCATCCTTGTCTGGTGCTTGTTCTTAGAGGGATAGCTTTCAGTTTTTGACCATTGAGGATGATATTAGCTGTGGGTTTCTCATATATGGTCTTTATTATATTGAGGTACTTTCCTTCTATACCCATTTTTTTATCATAAATGGATGCTGTATCTTGTCAGTTTTTATCATAAATGGATGCTGTATCTTGTCAAATGCTTTCTTTCTCTGCATCTATTGAGATGATCATGTGATTTTTATTCTTCATTTTATTAATGTGGTGTATTACGTTGATTGATTTGCAAATTTTAAACCATCCCTGCATACCTGGAATAAATCCCACTTGATCATGGTGTATAATCTTTTTAACGTACTGTTGTATGCGACTTGCTAGTATTTTGTTGAGGATTTTTGCATCGATGTTCATCAGTGATATTGGCCTGTAATTTTCTTTTTTTGTGTGTTGTCCTTGTCTGGTTTTGGTATCAGGGTAATGTCGGCTTCGTAGAATGAGTTAGAGAGCTTCCCCCCCTCCTCAATTTTTTGGAAGAGTTTGAGAAGGATAGGTATTAAGTCTTCTTTGAATGTTTGGTAGAATTCACCAGGGAAGCCGTCTGGTCCTGGACTTTTATTTTTGGGGAGGTTTTTGATTACTGTTTCGATCTCCTTACTGGTGATTGGTCTATTCAAATTCTCTACTTCTTCTTGATCCAGTTTTGGAAGGTTGTATGATTCTAAGAATTTATCCATTTCTTCCAGATTGTCGAATTGGTTGGCATATAGCTTTTCCTAGTACTCTCTTATAATCTTTTGTATTTCTGAGGTGTCTGTTGTAATTTCTCCTCTTTCATTTCTGATTTTACTTATTTGTGCCTTCTCTCTTTTTTTCTTGGTGAGTCTAGCTAAAAGTTTGTCAATTTTGTTGATCTTTTCAAAGAACCAGCTCTTGGTTTTATTAATTTTTTCTATTGTTTTTTTGGTCTCTATTTCATTTATTTCTGCTCTGATTTTTATTATTTCCCTTCTTCTACTGATTTGGGGCTTTGTTTGTTCTTCTTTTTCCAGTTCCTTTAGGTGCATTGTTAGATTGTTTATTTGAGATTTTTCTTGTTTGCTGAGATAGGCCTGTATTGCTATAAACTTCCCTCTTAGAACTGTTTTTGCTGTATCCCATAAATTCTGGCATGTCGTATTTTCATTTTCATTTGTCTCCAGGTATTTTTTGATTTCTTTGATTTCTTCATTGACCCAGCCGTTGTTCAGTAGCATTTTGTTTAATCTCCACGTATTTATGGCTTTTCTGATTTTCTTCCTATAGTTGATTTATAGTTTCATACCACTGTGGTCAGAAAAGATGCTTGGTGTTATTTCAATCTTCTTAAATTTATGGAGACTTGTTTTGTGGCCTAATATGTGATCAATCCTGGAGAATGTTCCATGTGCATTTGAAAAGAACGTGTATTGTTCAGTTTTTGGATGGAATGCTCTGTATATATCTACTAGGTCCATCTGTTCTAGTGTGTCATTTAAGGCCAATGTTTCCTTATTGATCTTCTGTTTGGATGATCTATCCGTTGGTGTAAGTGGAGTGTTAAAGTCCCCTACTATTATTGTGTTACTGTCTATTTCTGTTTTTATGTCTATTAATAATTGCTTTATATATTTAGGTGCACCTACATTGGGTGCGTAGATATTTACAAGTGTTATATCCTCTTGTTGGATTGTTCCCTTGATCATTATGTAATGCCTTTGTCTCTTTTTACAGTTTTTGTTTTAAAGTCTGTTTTGTCTGATATGAGTACTGCTACCCCAGCTTTCTTTTCATTGCCATTTGCGTGGAGTATCTTTTTCCATCCCTTCACTTTCAGTTTGTGAGTGTCTTTAGGTCTGAAGTGTGTCTCTTGTATGCAGCATATATATGGGTCTTGTTTTTTTATCCAATCAGCCACCCTATGTCTTTTAATTGGAGCATTTAGTCCATTGACGTTTAAAGTAGCTATTGATAAGTATGTACTTACTGTCATTTTTTAACTTTTTGTGTTTCTCAGTGTTTTAGTAGTCCTTCTCTGTTCCTTTCTTCTTCTATACAGAATTGATGGTCACTTTAGTTTGACCTCTGTCTGAAAGCTGTACTCTTTAACTCCTCTCCTCTCTCCTTTTATGTTTTTGATATCATATCTAACCTCTTTTTTGTGCATTTGTATCCATTACGTTCTCATCATGGAAATAGATAATTTTTCTTATTTGTGATCTTCTCTTTTCCCCTTAAATCAGTCCCTTTAACATTTCTTGTAACACTGGTTTCTTGTTAACAAACTCCTTTAATTTTTGCTTGTCTGGGAAATTTTTGATCTCTCCTTCCATTTTGAATGATAACCTTGCTGGGTAGAGTATTCTTAGCTGTAAGTTTTTTCCTTTTAGCACTTTCAATATATCATGCCACTCTCTTCTAGCCTGTAAGGTTTCTGTTGAGAAGTCAGCTGATAGCCTTATGGGGTTTCCTTTGTATGTAACTTGACTTTCTCTTGAGGCTTTTAGGATTCTCTCTTTATATTTAATTCTGGACATTTTGATTATGATGTGTCTTGGTGTGGGCCTCTTTGGGTTTATCTTGTTTGGGGCTCTCGGTGCTTCCTGTACCTGGATGTCTGTTTCCTTCCTTAGGTTAGGGAAGTTTTCATCTATTATTTATTGAAATAGATTCTCTGCCCCCTTGTCTCGCTCTTCTCCTTCTGGGACACCTATAACACAGATGTTAGTGTGCTTGATGTTGTCCCAGAGGTCCCTTAGACTGTCCTCACTCTTTTTAATTCTTTTCTCTTTTACCTGTTCAGCTTGGGTAATTTCTTCTAGTCTTTCATCCAGCTCACAGATCCGTTCTTCTGTATCCTCTACTCTGCTTTTGAGTCCCTCTAATGAATTTTTCATTTCCAGTATTGTATTCTTCATTTCTGATTGGTTCTTTTTTATATCTTCCATTTCTTTGTTGACATTCTCACTGAGTTCATCTATTCTTCTCCCCAGATCAGTGAGCATCCTTAACACTCTTAGTTTGAACTCTCTGTCAGGTAGGTTGCTCATTTCTGTTTCACTTAGTTCCTTTTCTGGGGTTTTGTTCTGTTCCCTTACTTGGAATGTATTCCTTTGCCTCCTCATTTTGCCTCTTTCCCTGTGCTTGTGTCTACGTATTAGGTAGGTCAGCTACATCTCCTGCTCTTGGATAGGTGACCTTATGTAAGTGATGCCTTAGGAGGCTTCCAGTGTGCTTCCCTTAGTTCTCAATGTTCCAGGGGTGACCCCTATGTGGGCTATGTGTGTCCTTCTGTTGTGGCCTGTTTGCTCTCCCTGTAGGCGCCCAGGGAGGCCGAGTTATGCTCCTGGCCAGCTGTTGTAATGCTCAGCTGCTTGTAGTTGTTGTGGGCCCTTCAGTCTCTTTATCAGGTGTGGGGAGCCCCAGCACAGTTGGCTGCAAGTTCTAATAGCACATTGGTGTTGCAGTATTTCTTTAAGTGAGTAGGCCCCCAGCGTGGCAGGTTGTTAGGCTCAGGGGCTTACAATTGCTATAAGCCTCTAGCCTATTAGGTCTCTTGTCAGTTCTCTGAGGATTGCAGCTGGGTGGGGCTGGCCTCAGGCACGGGAGCACCCAATTGTTTCAGGCTTTGGAAGGTGGGGCAAACCCCCTATGTGGGTCTTTGAGAAGCACAAGTCTTCTGCAGCTGAGAAGCCCTGCCACCCACAGGTCCACACACACAGTCAACACAGTCCTGCCCCATGTGCGCACCCCGACCTCCCAAAGTGGACCCAGTCTCTCCACGGCGGGAGCCCCACACACTCCACCACTGCCCCACACTCTCCACCTTCTTGTGCACGCCCTGTCCAGCTAAAGTCAGCTCAGTTGCCAGGCTGCAGATTATCCAGTCACCAATCTATGCAGGCCCACAAGTTGCCTGAGGGCTTGTTGTTGGGTGGGGCCAGTCTCTAGGGTGGGCTGCCTGCCCTGGCTGAGCTGGATTAAATCGGTGCTCTAGCGGGTGGGGCAGACCCTGGGCTAGCAGGCCTCAGGGAGAACTCCAATGGAGTCTGAGTCATCACGCCCACACCAGGCCACAACAATGGCCGCCACCAATGTCCCAATCCCTGGAGAGGTCTCACCTCTCACCAAGATGCACTCAGGGCCTATCAGGTGAGTCTCTTTTCACCACAGCACTGTGCACCTTTCTTTCTGGTGATTTTAGGTTGCTTTCTGAAACAGGTGGGTTTGCACATGGACACTTTAAGAGCCGGTTTTAGTTTCTTTGTGAACCAGCTTTTCTGGGGGTACTCCCCAATGTTTTAGTAGCAGGCAAAGTCAGATATTCTGCCACTCGTCTCGATTGTGCTGGGTCCACAAAATGCCCCCAGCAGGGGCGCTCCCCGGCTCAGGGCCCCGCTCCTCCAGGGAGGCTGCGTACCTGTGCGCTGCTCCTGGGTGGCCGTGAGGCGCTGCGGCTCGTGAAGGCGGCATTTTTCCTCTCCAGAAGGGAGTCTCTGCCTCTTCCACCTCAGTTAGGATTGTCCATTGTTGCAGGAGTTCCTCTTATCCAGTTTTCAGTTCTGTCTCAGGGGTAATTTTCCACGAGTAGTTGTAAATTGGCTGTGTCCACGGGAGGAGGTGAGTTCAGAGTCTGCCTACGCTGCCATCTTGACTTCCCTCCAAGACTGCATATATTTAATCCATGTGCTTATTTCTATCTTCTCTATGGCAAAGTGTCCATTCAAATCCTGTGCTCATTTTAGAATTAGGCTGTTTGTTTTCTTATTATTGAGTTTTGAGGATTCTTTACAGTGAGGATACAATCCCTTTATCAGCTGTGTGATTTTTCAAAGATTCTCTCCCCGTCTGTGGCTTGACTTGCATTCTCTTAGCAGTGCCCCGCAGACTCGTAGCTGCAAATCCCAAGCACCGCATTAACCCTCCTGCCTTTGAAGGGTATGGACGATCACCACCCTTTTCCCAAGAAGCAAAGAGGCGTGGAGAAGGGGAGGCCCCATGACCTGTTGGTGGCAGAGTGAGGATTTGAACCCAGGTCTGCTTAACTCCAAACCCCAGACTTCACTCACAGCCACCATCTCCTCTCGGCAATCAGGGGCTGCCATGACTCATGTGTCCTGAGGCCGAGAGAGCAGGAATGAATCAGACAAGCCACCAAGCTTCTTTCACAACAGATTTATTTGCTGAACCTTCACGCCCAGCCTCGATGGACATGCAAGAGGATGAATTTGGGGGCATTAATGCTCAGGAGCCATCCACCTCCCAAGTATCAGAGGATCAAGGCACTTTCCCAACAGCTGTGCAACAGCTGGGACCCCTACCAACCCCAGGCCGACCTCCATGCAGCTGTAGGCTGATGCCCTGAGCACAGCCCCAAGCCCGAGACAGGCCATGCCTAACCTCCCACCCCTCTCAGACATCCTGCTGACCTAGGCTGAGATGAAGGTGGCTGGGAGAGGCCCTCAGCTACCATCTCCCTCACTAACCCTGAAGGAAGTTTGCCCACCCAGCAGCAGCACAAGGCTCAGCACTGAGTGGGCATCAGTATGCTTGTTGAATGACTGAATAAGTGGCGATGAGGGATGTCAGCACAAGAGAGGCGTGATGCTCCCAGGGCCCAACAGCAAGTGCTCAGAGCCCCTGGACAGAGCTGGATCTTGGAGTCCCTGCAGCTGCCGGCAGTTCTTTGGTTTAGGGGCAGCCTGAAGCCAAAGATCAGAAGCCTTCCCCACTCTCCAAGCTCTCAGGTCTGGCCTAAACATGTCTACCGAAGGCTTCCTTTGTGCCAGGTAATTTGTGGGGTTCTCTGATCCACACACACAAATGATCTAAAATGCAAAGCCATTTTTAAGCACAATGAGCATCCACCAAGGCTCCCCTCCTGACGGCACGGTGCCTATGAGCTCATCAGGCTGGTCTGTGTCCAGCCTCACATTAGCCCTTGTGTATAGAGGAGGGCAGACACTTAGGAAATGTCTGTCAAATGAATGAGTCTCCACGTGGCTTGAAATTCTTTCAGAGTCAAGACGTAATTTCAGAGAGGAAATAACATAACCAAGATATAAATGCCAGGGTTTCTGGCTGGAGCTGCTGGGTTTCTGTGGGCCCCCCTGAAAAGCTGTGACACTACGGGGGCCCAGCCAGGAAAGAGAAGAACTCTCCCATTCCTACAAACACCCTGCACCCCCGTATCTCATGTAACCGCCCACATCAGCCCTGGAGGGTGGGGTGATGGCCCAGTTTGCAGACAGGGAAGTTGAGGCCCAGAGAGGGGAGAGCTGAGCCCAGGATACTCCCATTCCAGCTCTGAAGGTCCTGGATCCAGGTCCTCTCTCTGGCGCCCCGTGGGCCCCCCCAGGCCACCTCCTAATCCATCTTCTTGGTCTTCTTCTTCTTGGAGCCCTCGCTCAGCTCCTCCTTGGACTTGGCGGGCAGGGCCGAGCTGAGGGATCCTCCGTGGTTGTCATGGTGATGGTTGCCCCCCCAGGCCATCCCAAACAGCACAGGGCAGACATAGGCCTCCAGAACATCAAAGGGGGAGCTGTGGGAGTGAGTGGCTGTCAGGAGCACCTGCGGAGAGGTGGCAGGGGGATGGGGAGACAGCGAGACAGCCAGAGGGAGATGGAGGCGGAAAGCAAAATGGGGGGTGGGGGTTGGGGGCAAGAGGAGAGAGAGGTCAGCCAGGCCAAGCTCAGGTGCCTAGACCCAGCCCTGGGGCTGCGTGTACCCCCAGGAGGGTGACCAACTGTCCCGGGTTTCCCAGGATGCGGGACTTTTGCTACTAAAACCCAGACAGTGCTGGGCACACCGGGATGGTGGGTCACCCTCCCCCTAGAGTCCCCCCACACCTGGGCTCAGAGAGGAGCTGTACTTGGCCCAGTCACTCACTCCCTTTCGATGGCCATAGTCCCCTCCCAGGAAGCCAGCAGCAGAGCTCCCCAGCTCCGTGGGAAGGGAGGAGAGCACAGCCCCTAAAGACCCCTCCTGGGTGGGGTGACAACGCAAGGCCAGATGGTCACACCAGCACCAATCCTGGTCCAGCCTGAGCCCCTGGCATCCTGAGGGTGTCTTCCCTGTGTCTTGTCCCTCAGCCCTGATTCCCCCGACTCCGCACACTGCAGCTGCTCTCTCAGCCTTTGCCCAGGCTGGGCCCTCTGCCCGGAAGACCTTGTTCCTCTCATCCCTGTTCCCACGTGCTGGACACTGCTCTTCTCAGACCCCCATCCCACGTGCAGGCCCCCCCAACCCCCCACTTAGGGCTGTGCTTTCTGGGACACACACGGCCGGGAGTCCAGGCCCCCACCAGGAGGTGCAGGTCGGTGTCGGTCAGACAGGAAGGCTTACCTTACAGGAGACCATGAACAAGGTGAAGATGAAGATGAGGCTGGCTTTGGACACCGGGAGCCAGCGGGTCTGCTGCAGGGTGAAGAGTACGGCTCCATACAGGCTGGCCTTGGTGGGGCTGGAGGGGGCGCCGCACGGCTCAGGCCTTTGTGCCTCCAGCCCAGAACTTCTGCTCTGCCCACCCCCGGCAGCCCCAGCTCCCATCCCGGCTTCTCCTGAGTGTGAGGCAGGATGAGGTAGTGTCTCCCTGGGCAGTCAAGTGTTAACTTGGCCCAAAGAGAGGTCTGCCTTTGCCCGGCTCCTGAGAGGAGCCCTCGGAGCCTGAGACCGTCCTGCTTGACACGAGTGCATTTGTTTGCTTGGGAGCTTTGGGTCACACCAGGTAGTAACAGTGTGACTTAGGGTGGGGTCCTGGGCCACGTGGTTTCAGTGCGACCTCTGGAGGGGCTGGAGACTAAGGTCAGCCACACAGGCGGTCACCTATGTCTGTGTGACCAAGCCCTAATAAAAACCCTGGACACCAGAGCTCGGGGGAGCTCTACTGATTGGCAGTGGTCATTGCATGCTGTCACACAGGGGTGCTGGAGAAACAGGTGCTGTCCGCACAGCTCCACTGAGAGGATACGCAGAAGCTCACGCCCGGTATCTCCTAGATGCTGCCCAACACACCTTTGACCCTTGCCAGTCACAGTTTGTATGCTTTCTCTGTAATAAACTGTAACCATGAGTATAAGGCTTTGAGTCCTTCTAGTGAATCATCGAAAATGAGGGTGGTCTTGGGGACCCCTGAATAGTGCACTCCCCCAGAAGGTGGGATTAAAACACATGGTTTTTTCTTAACTTTCATTTTCTTCCTTGAAGAATAGGTTTCCAAAAGTTTAACTTGTTGCAGAAGACAGACCCGTGACTTCTGTTCCTGATGTTGCTCATTGCACGTACTTAACGATGATAGTTCTGCCTAATATTTCCAAAGCCCTCACCAGGTCCCAGGGCCAGGGTGTGTGTGTGTGTGTGACTGCATGGAGCCCTCACACTCAGCTGAGGAGGGGAAGCCACTTGCCCACTTTGTAGCAAGGGATGCAGCTGTCTGGACTCCATTTCTCTGTCAGTGAACAGAGGGCGGCAACAGACTTCTCATGGGGATGAAATGAGATAAAGCAGTGTTTTCCGAAGTGTGAACTAGGAGGTAATTTTCACTGGCATATGGGTGATTTTAATTTTGTCATATTTTAATTGCAACAGCCTTATTTACTGTAGATTGGGAGACAATTTAACTAGCCTGAATCTGTTAGATCTTTTAAAAATGTCGTAGGCTAAATGCAGCGTGAGGTCTTGGGTTGGGTCCTGGATGCTGCCACATGGCCCTGCCTACAATTCTCAACTTACCCCCAGCCACACTCCCCACCCAAGCTCTGTAACCCACGCTCTGTATCCCTCATTCCCCACCCACACTCTGTACCGTGACCCTGCAGAACTGGGCAGAATCATTGCTCTTCTCTGACTTGACAGTTGGCAGAGGTGCTGGCCTCTGTCCAGAGGCTCCTTTGCCAGAAAACTCCTACTCACTCTTCAAAATCCAAATCAAGTGTCTCATTTCCCTGCAGTTCTGCCTGCCCCTGCCCCCAAGGCAGAGCTGTGGCTCCCCATCTGGAGTCCCCCCTGCATGGCGTCTGGAAGCTTCTGGAAGGCAGAAGCAGGGGCTGAGGTTTCCAAGTTACCAGGAGTATCCAACCCAGGGTCAGGCCCAGGGGGCAGCTGTACATACAAGAGGGACAGAGGGGGAGGACGGGATACTCACAAGGACATGTGCAGGATCTGGTTGGTCTCCGGCTTCCAGACCCCTCGGAGCAGCTGTTCAAAGTTGGACATGAGGGCAACACCAGAGCCTATGGGACAGGGTGATTCTGAACAAGCCTGCCACCCCCAGCTCCCTGTTCTTCTCGGCTAAATTCCCAAGGAAGCAGCTTCTTTGCTCCTGGAGTCTTCTCCAGAGGGACACTGAGCCTGGGGTGTATGATCATCAGTTGCAGGTGGGAAAACTGAGGCTCAGAGAGGGCACAGTCTTGCCAAGGGTCACACTGCACATTCAGAGCAAAACCAACGTGAAGGAATTGAGGTCATATCTCACCTGCAAGGTATGTCTTGGACAAATCTGGGTTGTCTGCCCTGATGCCCCCAAGCCAGGACCCTGAGCTGTGCTTGAGGCTTCCAGAGGGCTCCCCTCCCCAGCCTTTCTCCTCCTCAGGGCTCTGAGCTTTCAATCTTTCTCAAGCCACTTGCCCTCTGGGAGACATGCTATACCCTGGGGAATTTGCTCTGTAGTATAGGCTTCCTGGAGAGAGAATAAAGAGACTCATGTGGAGACATAATGGTTAAATTTCTAGAAGAATCTTCTCATTTACCCCAAATGTATTGCCTAAGAGGCTTGGACACCTATTCCAGAAGCAGCTGTGCTAACTGGGGTGTCTGATATGTACCACTGGACCAGGGGTTTGCATCTGGGGTGATTTTTCCCCCAAGGAGGCATCTGGCAATATCTGGAGACATTTTGGTTGTTGCAACTGGAGAGGGGGCTGCTACTGGCATCTAGTGGGTGGAGGCCAGGGATGCTACTCAACCCCCTACAATGCACAGGACGGCCTCCACCACAGAGCATGAGCCAGCCCAAAGTGTAAATGGTGCCGAGGACACCGTGGTTCAATGAAGGGTGATGCTAGGCCCAGGCATTTGGGGGTACTCACTTTGGCGGGCAGGAGGGAGGAATGAGGTGCCCAGTGGTGTTTAGCACCTGCTTAAGCCTTCTTTCCCTGCCTTTCTGTTGCTCCTTGGTCCACCTCTACAACTATTATTGTTGAATTGTCTATTTTTCCTTTATCTTCTCTCAGTTTTTGCTTTATGTATTTTGGTGCTGTTTTTAGGTGCATATGTTTATAATTATTATATCTTCCTAGTGGATTGATCCATCATTATAAAATGCCGCTCTTTATTTTTAGTAAGTTTTTTTTTGTTTTAAAGTCTATCTTGGTCTGCCTCTTAGCACAGATGGAGGAGGTGAAAAATGAGGGCTTCAAAGTAGTTACGAATCCAGATGTTGGGTTCAGAGGACCTGGAGTCAAACCCAGCTGCACACTCTTAGCTTCGTAACCTTGGGCAAGTCATTTCATTTCCCTCCTCAGTAAAAGGGGACGATGCTCGACTTCTCCTAAAGGAGAATTCTAGGGATCAAATGAGATGAAATGCACAGAGCCTCAACTCAAAACCTGCCCTTGGTCAAGGGTCTTAACCTAGAGTCCATGAGCCCAGACGGGAAACAGAATTACATCTTCATTTCCACACTCCTCACTGAAACCCAGCCTTTCCTTCCATCATGAAGGCGGGCAATAACTTCAACAGGATTTGCAAGGCTGTGACTCTATCACCAACAGAAGTCACAGACTTTTTTCTTTTCACATTCCCATTGTTGCAGATGGTTTCAAAATATCATCTGTGCTCCACTTCAAAAGTTCCAGAGGTGCTAGGAGCCAGTGGAAGGTCTGCTATTTAATACATTAGTAAAGACACATAAAATTACTACATCATATTTGAAAAAAAAAATGTTTGATAACTATTTTTAAATTAATAGGCTTCCTTTATTATCCTATATATTTTACTTTATGCACTTAAAAAATAAAAGGCAGGGCTGGCGTGGTGGTGCAGCGGTTAAGTGCACGCGCTCTGCTTCTGCGGCCCGGGGTTCGCAGGTTCAGATCCGAGGCACCGCTTGTCAAGCCATGCTGTGGCGGCGTCCCATATAAAGTGGAGGAAGATGGGCATGGATGTTAGCCCAGGGCCAATCTTCCTCAGCAAAAAAAGAGGAGGATTGGCATCGGATGTTAGCTCAGGGCTGGTCTTCCTCACACACACAAAAAATAAAAAAACAGAAAAGGCTTTACTGAGCTGACAAAAGAGCTGTAGTTCACAAAGCTTAAGAACCCTTGTAGTTACAAGGGTGGATTTCCTCTTCAAAAGGCATTTGGCAATGTCTGGGGACATTTTTGGTTGTCACACTGACGGGTGCCACGGCTATCTAATGGGTAGAGGTCAGGGATGCTGCTCAACACCCCACAGTGCACAGGACGGCCGCCCCCACCGAGGATGATGGAGCCCCAAACGTCAGTAGTGCCACAGTTGAGAAACCCTGCTCTAAAGACATCAGCTGTCATTGATTCATTGTCCTATTTACCTCTGACAGTTAAGTTTCTGGAAGAATCGGGCCGGCCCGGTGGCACAAGCGGTTAACTGCACGCACTCTGCTGCGGCGGCCCAGGGTTCACTGGATCGGATCCCGGGCACGCACCAATGCACCGCTTGTCAAGCCATGCTGTGGCGGCGTCCCATATAAAGTAGAGGAAGATGGGCATGGGTGTTAGCCCAGGGCCAGTCTTCCCCAGCAAAAAAAAAAAAAAAAGAAAGAAAGAAAGAAAAAGAGGAAGATTGGCAGATGTTAGCTCAGGGCTGAACTTCCTCACAAAAAAACCCAAAAAACAAAAAAAAAAAGTTTCTGGAAGAATCTTCCCATTTACCCTAAAGGTATGGGCTATGGGGAGGCTGGACTCCTACAGTAGTCCTGACACCCCACAGCCTGGAGCAATGGCTGTGCCAGCTGGAGTGCCCGAGATGTACCACTGAGCAAGGGTTCTCAGCCAGGGTGATTTTCTGTTGTCGTCGTGGTTCTGTTTACCTTTGACCCAGCCAGTGGCAATCATGACGAACCACCCATGGTGGTAGTGGTGATGCGCGTGATGGATGCCCACGGCAATCTTGCGGACCCTCACCACCTCCTTCATGGCCACAAAGATGAGTTTTACCGGCAGGAAGCAGACACACTTGTAAAAGAGGTCCAGGGGGCAGAAGAAAACCAAGTACCTTTGGGGAGAGAATTCAGTGTGTGGGGGGGGGAGGGGCAGACCGTGGGGGCCCCCCAACAGGGTAGGTTCTGTCCAGACCCTCCTCCCCGACTTGCGAGGCTCAGGACAGAACTGGGCAGTAGAGGGCGGGGCGTTCAGG
The DNA here is from genome assembly GCF_020826845.1 of Diceros bicornis minor. Lineage (NCBI taxonomy): Eukaryota > Metazoa > Chordata > Mammalia > Perissodactyla > Rhinocerotidae > Diceros > Diceros bicornis. Next base: position 4,815,037 of record NC_080759.1, on the reverse strand, counting down.
GCCACCTCCCACTTCCTGGGTGGCCGGCTCACCCCTGCCCCCGGCTCCGCTCTCCCATGCCCCACCAGCCTGGCGATGCTTACCAGACAGCTGAGGCCAGCAGGATGCTGGAGTTGTTGCCAAAGGAGTCGATCAGGGGCTCCCCGAGGAGCAGATCAGCCAAGATGTAACTTCCGAAGCAGTGCAGCATGGCGCACAGCCAGGATGCCATGGGGTGGCGCCGGGACAGCTCGACTGCTCCTGGGAGAACAGGGGTGTCCCCCACTGTCACCAGGGTGCCAAGGACATGCTTTGCACTCATGCTCTCTGGTGAGCCCGCCCTAATTTGGCTGCCATCCACCCAATGCCTTGCAGCTTGCCCATTTCAGAGGAAGAAGCATGGTTCAGAGAGGCTGCACAGAAGCCCAAGATCATACAGAGAAAAGGCAGGGCTAGGTTGGAGCTCTTTCCTCCATGCTCAGAGAGGTGGCAATAACCATAAGGCCGGGTTACATCTAGCAGGCACTCCCAGGTCTCAGACACTGGGTTTAGCATTTGTAGGAGGGACCCGTTAAATCCTCATAGATAACTGCAGCCAAGCGATCACTCTCACTATCCCCATGGGAAGACGAAGGCTGGGAGAGATGGGGCGCGTGCAGCTGGCAACTCCTGCCTCTGATGCGGCTGCTCCCTGGGCTCACGCCAAGATCCCTACACGCTTACGCCTATACCCTTGGTCTCTCCCTCTAAAAATTTTTTTGATTGTGGTAAAATATACATAAAACGTACCACTTTAACCATTTCTAAGTGTCCAGTTCAGTGGCATTAAGCACATCCACATTGTTGTAGAGCCATCACCACCATCCATCTCCAGAAATTTTTCATCTTGTGAAACTGAAACTCTGTCCCCATTTAACACTCACTTCCCCTCCCCCTCCCCCAGCCCCTGGTGCCCACTGTTCTACTTTCTGTCTCTGTGAGTCTGACTCCTCTAGGGCCCTCGTGTAAGTGGGATCACACAGTATCTGTCCTTTGGTCACTGGCCTATTTCACTGAGCATAGTGTGCTCAAGGTTCATCCATGTTGCAGCAGGTGTCAGCTTCTCCATCGTTTTTAAGGCTGAATAATAGGCCACTGTATGGACAGACCACCTTGTGTTATCCATTCACTCACCAAGGGACATTTGGGTTGTTTCTACCCGTTGGCCACTGTGAATAATGCTGCTAAGAATACAAGTGTACAAATATTGGAGCCCCTGTTTTCAGTTCTTTTAGGTATACACCTAGAAGTGGAATTGCTGGATCAAATGGTAATTCTGTTTAATTTTTTGAGGAACTGTCAGACTGTTTCCCACAGTGGCTGCACCATTTTACATTCCCAGCAGCAGTGCACAAGGGTTCTACCTTCCCCATATTCTCTCTAACACTTGTTGTTTTCTGTGCTGTAGTAATAGCTATCCTGATGGGTGTGAGGTGTATCTCATCACGGTGTTGATTTGCGTTTCCCTAATGATTAGCGATGTTGAGCATCTTTTCATGTGCTCATTGGCCATTCCTATATCTTCTTTGGAGAAATGTCTGTTCAAGTCCTTAGCCCATTTTCAAAAAATTGGGTTGTCTTTTTGTTGTTGAGTGGTGCTCCCTCCCTTGTATGGAGAATGTTCATTTGCTGGGAAAAGAACTATGCCTGGCCCCAGATGGGAAGGCACAGCAGAAGGGACTTGAACGGTGAAGGTGAAGAGCTCCTGAGCCCTGTCTTGCTGGGAGAGTGCCACCAGGGCAGAGGGAAGCCACTGGGTGTTGGTACCGATGGGGAAGGCACAGGGCATGCACATGTGTGTGCAGGGGTATAGGAAGAGTGATGAGCAAAGCCAGAGAAGGCAGTCCTCAAAGGTAGAATTATATGAACAGAGTGAGTAGGAAGAGAGGTCATTCCAAGCTGGCAGCACAGAAGGAACAAGGACACAAAAGCAGAAACAGCTAAGCACAAATGCCACCTCTTCCAGGAAGGCTTCCTTGCTCTGCTGAGTCAGTCACTCCCGCCTCTGGGCTCCCACCACCCTGCGGACTCCACTCTATTTTGGTCTTGGTATTTTACTCAATTTTCACATTGAATAACAGGAAGTAGATTAGAGGTTGATTAGAGCTGGAAGGAAAGGGAGAGATGGGAGGACGACAGCCAAAGGATATGGGTTTCTTTTGGAGATGATGGTTGCACAGTCCTGTGAATTTACTAAAAACCAGTGAATGGGATGCTTTAAATGAGTGAATTGGCTGGTATGTGAATTATATCTCAATAAAGCTCTTAAACAATAAAATAAAAGGATAACAAAGAAAAAATGTAATATTTCAGTTTCTGCAACTGAGGATACACATTTATAAATAATACTAAATTGAGTGTTCCTATAAATCCAAGGAAACAAAATACAAAAGAATGGTCTTACTTGGCCAATAGAAATAGGCAGCCCATCCCTCAAGGAGATGGCTCCACTACAGGGGTCTCCCACTCAGCTGCACTACCAGGGGACTTGACAAACTCCTGACACCTGTGTCCCACCCCAAAGTGTCTCAGCTGGTCAGTCTGGGGTGTGGCTGGGCTGGCAGATTTTTTAATACTCCTGGGTGATTCCTATGTGCAGCAATGTTGAACACCACGCAGAGAGAGAGGAATGAGCTGGCTGGTGTCCTGATGTTCTATAGTCCCAATAACCCAAGATCTTCCATCCACAGCTAGAAGGATGGGCTCCCAAGAGCGATGGTTTTCAAACTGTGTTCCCAACTCTGAGGGCTCGTAGGGGCAAAGGAGAGACCAAGTGGATATGTTGTGGGTTCTCTGCCCCATTTCAACCAAAGCAGACCTGTGTGGACTGCTTCATCTCAGAGTGCAGCACAAGATTTTGTTTGAAAAAGGAAATTTGGTGCTCACACAGGTATGCCTGCAAATGTTCATAGCAGCTTTATTTGTAAACAACCCAGATGACGTCAATGGGTGAAGGGATAAACAAACTGTGGTTGATCTGGGTCATGGAATACTACTCAGCAAGGAAAAGGGAGTGACCTAGAGATACACGCACAACCCAGATGGATCTCAAGGGTGTCACGCTGAGTGAAAACAGTCCATCTCAGAAGGTTACATACTGTATGATTCCATTTATATACCATTCTCCGCATGACAAAACCACAGTGATGACAGAGAGGAGATTGGTGGTCGTCAGGAGTTAGGGTCTGGAGGAGGGTCTAACTATAGAGGGGATCAGCCGGGAGTTTCTTTGGGGTACCAGAACCATTTCATATCCTGATTGTGGTGGTGGTTACTCAAATCTACACACACATTATAAAATTTCATAGAACTATATTTTTAAAGTGCATGTAAAAATTGCTGAATCAAGTCTGTAGTTGGTGTTAACAGTATTGCACCAATGTCAATTTCCTGGTTTTAATAATGAGCTATCATTATGTAAGATATTGTCATTGGAAGATGCTGGGTAGAGGGGACCGGGAACTTTTTTGTATCATTTTTGCAATTTCTTATGAGTCTTCAACTCTTTCAAGATAAAAAGTATTTTAAAAATCCCACATTAAAATAAAGGGGGGGGTCTAGTTCTTAAAAAATAAGTTCATAAAAAGCACCAGGGGTACAGGATTAATGGCTAGTAGTCAAATTCTTACACTTTGTACTATCCTCTTAAAGTCTTTAGAATCTTTATAAATAGTTAGGTTCTATCTTTATGCTAATATTGTCATAATCGTCCACAGCCACACCCCCTGAGTGAGAACCTGGGTGTCTCCTGGTGTGACAACTTATTGCATCATCTCGATTCCTTCTCTCCCCACTAGTTTCATTTTCCGGAGAACGACCTCAGGATTAAGTCGTAGGACACAGCTACTCAGCTCGCACGGCCAGAGCTCGCACCACTGACTCTCTGTAAACCACTGCCTTGAATCCATCTAAACCCCACTCAGTGTGAACGTGAGAGGACAAGGCTACAATATGTGATCTATTAACCAGAAGATTCATAAAAGGAACGATCAGTTCAGGTTTTGGGTATTTGTTTGTAAAGTGCCACTTTCTATCTAGAGATTGGCCACCTTTTGTCCCTAATTTGTCAAATCTGAACGCCTGGCCTTTCCATGCCATAGACTATCTGTGTGAAGCTATTGACATAAATGCCATATATATATACACACACACACACACTATCAATGCCCTCAACAAGTTGACTTGATCTTAATCCTTCCATGAGTACAGGGACCTCATCAGCCTTATCTGCTCCTGATGCCCCAGTGCGTGGTGCTGTGCCTGATACACAGTAGCTGCTCAATAAACAGATGTGAGTGAAGGAACTCCTGCCCTCCTGGAGTGTACATTCTAGCAAATGTGGCCTGAAGGCAGGCATTGAGGTTGTGTTGGGTACTTCTGGTTACATTACAATAACAACCTCCCCCACTCCATGTATTTACTGAGGTACTATTTTGTCCCAGGCAACTCCATGCCTTCACTCCATCCTCAAGGCTTCTTCAGCAATCAGAGCCCAGGCTTTCAACCACATGTAATGTAGGGATCAATATCCCTGTAGTGAGTTATAGGAGGGTCTAGAGTGCCCCTCCTCTTCCTCCCAGAATTCATGTCCACCAGAACCTCAGAATGTGACCTTATTTGGAATGGGGTCAATGCAGATGTAACTGAGGTAAGGATCTCAGGATGAGATTATCCTGGAGTATCCGGCTGTGTCCTGAATCCAATGATTATGTCCCTATAAGAGACAGAAAAGGAGACATAGACACAGACAAGGTGTTGTGCGTTGAACTCACAAAAAGATATGTTGAAGTCCAAACTCCTAGTACCTGTGAATGTGACCTTATTTGGAAATAAGGTCTTTGCAGATGTAATTAAGTTAAGATGAGCCCATTAGGGTGGGCCCTAATCCAATGCCTCGTGTTCCTTATAAGAAGAGACGAGACACAGGGAAGAAGGCCATGTGGACGTGGAGGCAGAGACTGGAGTGATGCGGCTACAAGCCATGGAACACCAAGGACACCAGCCCCCTCCAGAAGCTAGAAGAGGCACAGAATGACTCCTTCCTAGAGCCACTGGAGAGAGGATGGTCCTGCTGACATCTTGATTTTGGATTTCCAGCCTCCAGAATTGTGAGATAATAAATTTCTGTTTTAAGCCACCCAGTTAGTGGTACTTTGTTATGGCAGCCATAGGAAATTCATACAGAAGGCCACGTGAAGACAGGCAGAGATTGGAGTGATGTATCTGCAAGCCAGTGATTGCTGGCAGCCACCAGAAATCAGGAGAGAGGCATGGAAGGATCCTCCCCTAGAGCTCCAGAAGGAACCAATCTGCCACACCTTGACTTTGGACTTCTGGCCTCCAGAACTGTGAGAGAACAAATTTCTGTTGCTTTAAGCCACCTAGTTTGTGGTCATGTTATGGCAGCCACAGGACAGTAACACAGCACCTGAGAGAGGAGGCAACTGAGTCTCCCCAAGGTCAAACAGCTTACCCAAGATCACCCAGGCATTCAGCGAGTATTTCTGAGCACTGACTGCGTGCCAGGCCCTTGCTAGGCACCGGTGATGCAGCCACACCAAGAGCTGGTTCGGACATTGCCTTTCTGGGGTTCACAGTCTGGCAGGGAGGCAATGTGGTTAAATAATCCCACAAATGAAGGTCAAACATCATAAGGGAGAGGCACGTGGTACCAGGGGACTATCCTAGTGGAGAAAGTCAGACTTCATTTAGGAAGTGGTGCTTAACCTGAGATCTGAACAACGAGCAGGGATTTCCTAGGGGATGGGAGGGGGCAGTGCAAAGACAATCCAGGCAAAGGGAGAGCACGGGAGAAGGTGGGAGGGGGAGCAGAGTCGAGAGCTAACGACACGAGGTGCAAGGTACACTGGTTGGGCTGGCATGGGCTGGACATCCAGCAAGCAAGTGACCAAGCCAGGGCCACACAGACCCCACACCTTCCCACACGAGGTCCAGGCTCTTTCCTGGGTCTGATGCCTGTGTTGGGGAGAAAAACATGAAGTCCACTCTACTCTATAGAAGGATCTGCCTTCTTCTCAGCTCGTCAACCTCACAGAGATGTGGGGAGGGGAAGGGGAATACCCATCCCTCCTCCAGAAGGAAAAAGCCCAAGATTCCCCGCCCTCCCCCCCACCACCGATACACAGTTGGGAGGATCAAGAGGGATAACCACCTTAGAGGCAATTTGGCAATCCCGAGGAAATTGGGAGCTGTGCAATCCCTGTGCAACCAGCAATTCTGCTTCTCACTGTTAACCCAAAAGAAACTAGTGCATATGGGCAAAGACACATGGGGAAGAGGAGTTCATTGCCACACTGTTACGACAGGAGAAAGTAAAGTCTGCTGACAAAGAGGTGGAGGGTCACACAAAATGGAATACCACAGAGCCACTATTTAAAGTGAACTAGATCTAGATCCGGGCTCCTCCACCATGGCACTGCTGGCGTATGGGGCCGGACCATTCTCTGCTGTGGTGGGGCTGTCCTGTGCACCGCAGGCTGTCGAGCAGCATTCCTGGCCTCCACCCACTGGATGGCAGTAGCACGCCCCCCGCCCAGATTGTGACAACCAAAAATGTCTCCAGATATAGCCAAATATCCCCTGGGGACAAAATCCCTTCTGGTTGAGAAACACTGCTCTAGACGTATCGACACGGATAAATCCCATCAGGTTACTGCAGAGTGAAAAGGTTAGGATGCAAAATGATACATGTATGTATATTTTATGTATGCATTTAAAGCAACACAAAATGCTCCATGTAGTTCATAGACACATATACAGTGGTGAAGGTATATATACAGTGATGGGAACAGTACAGGCTGATTTCAGGGCAGTAGTCACATCCAGAGAGGAAGGGAGGGGGAAGTCATGGAGTTGGCTGTCTGTCACTCTATTTCTTTAAAAAAAAACCACAAAACAGATCTGAAGCAAATCTTTGTCCACATCTGTTAAGTCTGAGGACATAGAGGTGTCTGTGATATTTATTCTGGGTGTATGAAATATTTTATCATCAAAGCTAGACAAAACCAGAGTCCCCTGGAAGACTGCTAATTTGGAAGGATACGGACCGCTGTCCTGCATTACCGCACCAGACTCACAAGGTCTGTACGGAGCCCCCTCGTGGGGCCCTCACTATCTACCCCTTTCTCTGATGGCCATGGATTGGGGTGCAGGAACAGAAGGTCTCACCCCTTGGGTGGGCAGTGGGGCGCCATGCTAACCTATCCATAAGAACCCACCAATAGGTTCCGGAAGACTCTCAAAAGTCTATGTCCATAGCAGCACTGTTCACAATCGCCAAAAGGTGGGAACAACCCAAGTGTCCACCAACAGATGAGTGGATAAACAAAATGTGGTAGAGCCACACAATGGAATACTATTCAGCCTTAAAAAGGAATGAAGTCCTGACACACGCTACAACATGGGTGAACCTTGGAAACAAGCTAAGTGAAAGAAGCCAGACACAAAAGGTCACATAGTGTGTGATCCCATTGATATGAAACGTCCAGAACAGGGAAACTCATAGAGACAGAAAGTAGATTACTGGTTGCTAGGAGCTGCGGGAGGGAGGAATGGGGAGTGACTGCTCATGGGGATGAGGTTTTCTTTTGAAGTGATGAAGATGTTCTAGAACTTATACATTACATATAGGTGGAATCATATAACATAGCCTTTTGCATCTAGCTTCTCACACCGATCATGATATTTTCAAGGGTAATAGTCACTTTCACTGCTGTATAGTATTCCACCATAGGAATAGACCACAAATTATTTATCCACTCTCTTGCACATACTACATTTTATAATCAGGAAATGTGCCTAATAAAAGTAGTTTAAGAGTACTTCACCAACACAGTCTTCTTTCTTTTTGCCACCCCCACCGACTAAACACGTAATCTTGGACAAACCATTTTTTCTCCAGGGTCCCTTTCCTCTGTTAAGTAGGAACCCTAATCCTTTCTTGGCCCAACCCCTACAAGGGTTGGAATAGAATTTTCCCTCCTCAATCTCACCCTCGAGTTTTAAGCCCAAAGAGCACCTTCTCCCTGCCCCCAAGGTTGTCTCAAGTCTCAGCATCTACCAAGGTTCTACAGAATGAATGCTCTTCTCTCCAGGGCATCTATTTAAAACACCACCAGCTGAGAGTTAATCCTTCGGAGCAGCTGGTGGGTCCTGCAGGGGCCGGGTCAGGTGTGGCACCCATGTTTTGCAGAAGTGGATATCTCTGCATTTAAAAATAACCCCCAGGGTTGAATTCTTTCTTGTGCCCTCTGGGACCATCCCAGGGATGGAGGCCAGGGAGTGGGGGTGGGGGGGGAGCCTGGGTTATGCGGGAGTACAGCAGGCTCCCGTGTTTGCATTAGGGGCGAGTCCTGGTAGAAAAGTCACATGCCTGGAGTTTGGCTCTGCTGCTCACTCTGGCGTGGCCTTAGGCAAATGACTGACCACCCCCTCCAGCCTCAGTTTCCTCTGCTGTCAAAAGAGGAGAATGAGAGGACGCCCTCACTGAGCTGTACTGACGATTCTGTACTTCTTATCTTTATCACTACCCTCCCAGTAACCCGAGAAGGACATGACGAGTCTCCCCATTGCCACAGATGAAAAGACTGAGGCTGACAGGGGCAGCCTGCCCTGAGGATCCACAGCAAGGCAGTGGCTGAGAAACTGTCCCCCTGGCTCTTTCCGTGTGCCATACTCCTTCTCGGTTTCTCTTGCTGGGTTTTGGGGCAGCACCAGGAAGCAGGAGAAATGTGGTTTTCAATTCCAGGTTCGCCACCAAAGCAGTCCCCTCTCCCTGGGAGAGCTCTGGCTCGCCACTCCCCTCTCTGGGGCTCAATTTGCTCGTGTGTATAATGGGGGTGCTGTCTAGAGTGACTAACCATCCTGGTTAGCCTGAGATTCAGGGGTTCCTGGAACATGGGACTTGTGGTGTTTGTCTTGGGCAAACCTGGGTGAGTTGGTCACCCCAGCACTATCATCCATTTCAAAGGGCACCTGTGAGGATGACGAGAAATTGCTTAGTGCTTAGCAATTACACGAGTTATTTCTGGAGCTAAACTGAAATGGAAAGTACCTGTGGGTGGAAATGTTAGTGGACAGATTTATCAAAATCAGCTCTGCTTTAGGAGGGAGGAGGAAGCCCCGATGGGGTCCCTAGTTCTGGCCTGTAATGGGCTCCACGACACTCCCTCTCCAGGGGTCAACGTCCCGTCTGTGGATGGCAGGGACTTCCACAGGGCACTTTTAGCACTGCTTGACATTCTATGCTATTTAGTCTGAGGTGTAAACACGTGAGCTCTATTTACAGCGTCTCTCAGCGACTCTAAGACAAGTCCTCTTCTCTTGAGCTTTTGAGCTCAGCTCTCTGCCTCAGTTTCTTTCCCTGTAAAATGGAGATGGCAGCCCCTGCCTGGAAAGGTTGGAGGATGAGCAGTCCCAACCCTCAAAAAGCTTACAGTTCAAACCAGAGATCAAGGAATGGTTCTCTTTGGCCCCCACAGCATTTTTAAAATGTTCAAACTGCAACCAAGATGTCCTTCAATAGGTGAATAATTAAACTGAGGTATGTCCATACCATAGAATATTCTTTAGCGCTAAAAGGAAATGAGCTCTCAAGCCACAAAAAGACATGGAGGAAGCTTAAATGCACATTGGTAAGTGAAAGAAGCCAATCTGAAAAGACTAAAGACTGTATGATTCCAACTCTATGACATTCTGGAAAAGGTGGAATTATGGAGACAGTAAAAAGATCAGGGGTGGTGGGAAGTGATGGATAGGTAGAGCCTGGGAGATTTTTAGGTTGGTAAAACCATTCTGTATGATACTATAATGGTGCATTCATGTCATTATACATTTGTAAAAACCCATAAAATGCACAGCACAAAGGAACCCTAATGTAAACTATAGACTTTGGTTGATAATGATGTTGATAATAAATGATAATAATGATTACATGATAATACTGATGTTGGTTCATTGACTGTAATGAATGAACCACTCTGGTGCAGAATGTTGATGGGGGGTGCTGGGTGTGTGTTGCGGGGGTGGTCAGAGAGTATATGGAAACTGTACTTTCAGCTTAATTTTGCTGTGGACCTAAAACAGCTCTAAAAAATAAAGTCTCTTAATTTAAGAAAAGAAAACCAAAAAGTGTTCAAACAGTCAACATACAAACATAGGGAGGTGCAAATCACATTTCCAGCTTCCCTTGAAAAATCAGTTCTGGTGGTTCCTGCCCCAACCAGGTGGAGATGCTCATGGCTGGATCTCACCTGTGGACGGTTCCCCCCTGGTTGGCCCACTGCTCCCCATATATCACCTGTCTGCCCTTGGAAGCATTGGAGTTTGAGACTCAGTCTAGATCAGTGGTTCTCAACTGGGGGCAACTTTGCCCCCAGGGACACTGGCAATGTCTGGGGACATTATTAATTGTCACAGTGGAGTGTGCTACTGGCATTTAGTGGGTTGAGGCCAGGGATGCTGCAAAACATCCTGAAATGCACAGGACGGCACCACCGCATAGAATGCTCTGGCCCTAACTGTCACTAGTGCTGAGTTTGGGAAACTAGCGCAGAGAGCCAGTTCTCATCTGGGGAACTTTAAAAAATGCTGATGCTTGTGCCACCTCCAGTGATTCTGATTTAAATGGGGGGTAGGGGGTGGGGGGTGGGAGTGCCTGGACAAGAGGACTTTTAAAACCTCCCAAGTGAGTCTAATGTGTAGCCATGGTTGAGAACCACTGGTCTGGAAGGTTCTTTGGATGGGTCAAGGCTTAAGGTATCCAGGATTGTCTTTCATTCATTCACTCATTCCTTCAATCATGCAGCCAGCACCCATGGCTGCCTTCTCTTTTCTTGCATAGAGCTAGGGGTCCTGGAGGTGAGCCAGACGTGGACCTCCCTGCCCCATTAAGGAACTCCACATTTCATAAGGAGCTCCAGCCTCTCTTAATCCATCACTTCTCAAATGTTTAGTGTGCCACAGTTGTAGATTTTCTAAGGTGTGCTGAGTTCTATACTCGCTCAGGGGACTGGTCTGAGCCACCAGAAATTCATCCCCAGACAGGAAATACAGCCCCATGTTCATGCTAAGACAGTACAAAGCTTATTTTGCTTTGCAAAGTAACCGTTCTCCAGAAGAGCTTTTAAAGAAACAGGCTCTGGCACGTGGACCCGCAAAAATAAAACGGAACAGAAACGCTTAGCGAGCAGAGTATGATCCTATTAGCATAAGATCACACATTTACATCAATAATTACAGGGGTATAAATGTTTAGAAGAGAGGTCTGGAAGGGTGGCCACCACATCCGCTGTAATTATCTCTTTTTTCCTTTGTGCTTTCAGCTGGATTTTTAAATATACACCAGCACCTATTTTTATCATCTGAAAAAAGAAATAAAGCTATTTCCATTCTGAGAAGAGAATATAGGGGTAATTTGCATCTAAGTGGGCGAAAGGCTCACAAAGTTTCAGGGTGATTTTTTTTTTTTTTTGATTGATCTTTTTTCTCAAGCTAAATTCTCTAGTCCATTTAGTGTGCTAGAATAATTAAAATACTAGGAGATGAATAAGAAACAGTCAGTGAACCCTGTATAAAAATAGAACACACTCTAAGGCGGCCATTTACCATCATTTTAAAAATGGATTTTTAAAAAATCCAAGAAGTGAGATCTTCCCTCCTGAGAGTCTCCATGGAGGTCTGGAGCTGGTAGAGGAGGCTGACCCCAAACGGCTCTGCCCTAGGACCGATTCTGCTCACGAAGTGGAAAGGATCCGGGCCGGGGCTGAAAGCATTCCCGCGGGCGCGGAGATCCAGCAGGGTCCGGGCCGAGGGGAAGGGAGGGGAGGTTGCCCCATGGCCGCAGCGGGGAGGGGGCACCGGTGTCATTTTCTCTGAAGCTGAGCACGGCCAGCCCTTATATAGACACTCAGCTGCCGCTCCCGTTCCGCGGGCCAAGGGCAAGGAAGGAGGTCACGGCTGCGGGCGGCCAGGACATCTGGCCGGGCCGGCAGCGCCGACCCCCGCCTGCGCCCTCACCAAGACAAACTCCCCTTGCCCAAGTTCATGCGACCCTCCCCCGCCAGGATCCCTGACCTTCTCTCCCTGCCCCCTCCCCAGCACCTATTCCCCCTCCTCTGAACAATCACGTTCCTCTCCTTCCCTCCAGCCCTCATCTGCTTCCCCTCCCCCAGCCCCACCACCCCCGGGGCTTCTCTCCTTGCCCTCCCTCACGTCTCTCCCCCATGCCCGCCCCCGTGTGGGAGAACCCTATGATCCCAGCACCTGCTTGCTCCCCCAGACCCTGGGACTGTCCCCGCCTGATACAGGGCTTCCCCTCCAGACCCCCGGGTTCACCCCAAGCCCGCGATGCGAGCCCCCTCCAACCCCCGGCCCTGGCTCACCTGGCTCATACTTGAGGTAGAGGATGGAGACGATGAAGTAGCTGAGGTCGAAGACGGGGAATAGCGGCACGCGGGAGAAGCTGAGCGCCAGCTCGCCCAGGCTCAGCGCCGACAGCAGCTCCATGGCGCCCACCGGGTCCCACCCCAGCCCCCGGCCGGGTGCGTCCCCCTCCCGCCGCCGGGAGACTGCGCCCCAGCCACTGGGCCCGCCCCACCCACCAGGCGCCACCCCCAACCCGGCCCCGCGGGAGAGGAGGGGCGACCGCTGGCCCCGGGCGGGGGGCGGGGCGGTGTGTGTGTCATGCGGCCGCCCCGTCCAGGGAGCCGGCCGGTCAGGTGTCACCTGCTCTGTCTCTCGGGCCACCACGACCCCATTCAGCCCAGCGAGGCGGGGTGCGGGGCCCTATGGAGTGAGAGCTGGACAGGGGAGCTGTAGACTAGGGGGTCCGTCCAGCACGGAGCCCACCCAGGCGGGACAGATCAGTCAAGACCCCACCCCGTGGAGCTCGATTAGGACCCGCGTCCTCTGTGGAGCGCTCGGATCGGGACCCCTATGCCCCGTGGGGTCCGATCATTGTAAACCTCATCTCTCCGTGCCCCACAGGGTCAGCTCGGTCAGGACCTCCGTCCTCGATGGAGCTGTCATGATCCCACTCCTCCGTAAGTCATGGCGTCTGTACTCCGTGGGGACCCCCGTCCTCCGAGGGACCCCAGCCTCCGTAATGCCCGCCTAGTGGGGATCCTCGCCTCCGTGGGGCTCAGGAGGACCCCCTTTTGGAGTCCAATCATGGGAGTCCATGCCCGGGAGAGCACACTGCGTCAGGACGCATTCCACGGTGCTCCTCAGTGGTCAGGGGGCCCGGTTTCTCCAGAAGCCCCATCCGAGACCGCAGCAGAGAAGGAAAAGCCGCCGCGCTCCTCCTCCAGCGAGCGAGTCCCTCAGGCATGCGCGGCACGCTGCCAATCCCGCCCCAGATGGCTCCGCCCCCCAGGTGACGCCACACGCTCGCTCCGCCCTCTCCTCGCTACGCTCCGAGCCCTCTCAGCGAGGAGGCTGACTCTTCCCTAAGGGGGCCTGGCCTGCAGAGGGCGGGACCCTGTCTGCCTTGGCCTTCGATTGGCTCCGCCTTTGCCAGCTCTGCTTCGAGACTGGTCGGCTCGTGCTCCTCCCCTCCCGCCCTGGGGCTTCCGCTTCCGGTTCCGACTGATGCTGCCGCCGTAACGATGATCGGGGACATCCTGCTGTTCGGGTAAGTAGGGGGACCAGAGGCCGGGGCGAGAGGGCCCGATGGGGTGGGGGCGGCCCAGGTAACGCATTTTCCCTCCGCAGGACGCTGCTGATGAACGCCGGGGCGGTGCTCAACTTTAAGCTGTGAGTAGGCCGCGTCACACCGCGGCTCTACCCGGGGACCCGCTGGCCCCGCCCCCGTGCTTAGCCCGCCCCACGTCTTAGGCCCGCCCCCAAGTCCCAGCCCGCTCTCTGGCCCCGCCTCCATCGTGGTTCGTCCTCCTGTGACCCTCCGCCCTGCCTGCACTTTAAATCCGGGCTCACCGTTCCTCCCGGTCCCTCTGGTCGCGCCCCCGGAGAGCCTCAGGTCCTCTCCTTAAGAAAAACTTCTGGCCCTACCCGGAACCCTCAGCCCCGCACCCGGCACCCTCGGACACCCTGTCGGCGGCTGCAGGCCTGGCTGTGATTGGCAGGGCAGGTGGTGGCCCAGAGAGGGTCATTGAACCATCCAAGGTCACACAGCAAGTCAGCGGTAGGGCTAGAGCTCCCCTCTGAGCTGAGGGTCAACTGAGCGGTCTTTATGTCCCGTTGAAAGTGGACTCTGCTTCTCTTTGTAGGAAAAAGAAGGATACACAGGGCTTTGGGGAGGAGTCAAGGGAGCCAAGCACAGGTAAGGCCTCCCTTCTGGACTCTGGAATTGGTCCGTTTCCAAGAGGACAGTTCTTTCTCGCCAAGTACTATCCCAGTTTTCTTTTTAATTGTGTGCATCTGTGTGCGTGTTTGTGTGATGGGCCTGAGGATATGCCATTTCATCTGCCTACCTGTCACCCACTTCTTCCTACCAGACCTCCCTGCATAGGTCAACACTCAGATCACTTCCTAATGTTCTAGTTTTTTAATGTATGCTATCATCTGGCTAATATCTGCCCCTCACACTTGACCTTAAGCCCCGGAGAAGAGGCTGCGGCTAGTTTCAGCTCATCCCTATGTCCTTGCAGTGCCAGCACTCCAGCAGGAATGCATGTATGAATGAATGAATGCATGGATGAATGAATGAGTGAGTGAGTGAGTGAACAGCCTCACGAGTAGCTGTTTTCAGAGTACTGTAGAGCTGTTGTTCTGTAATTAGATGCCAGCAGTAGCTTTCAATTAAGTCAGGAGATATAAAAAATTCAGATGTCTGATTTTTCAAGAAAAATTGGAACATACTACACCTCGGGTTCAACGACCTTTTGGCATCTATTGGATGGGGATTAAGAAGCAGGACCCCATTGAGGCAGGACCTGTGGCCTCTACCTCCTCCCAGCCCCAGCCCTCTTGTCTTTACATCGTCTCACCTGCCTGGCCCCCGGAGTCCCTGCAATTTACACTTCTTGCTGAATTTGTTCCTGTGACTATTTGGAGTCTAATGGGACCTGTCCATGAGTATCGTATTCATCCATTCATTCATTCACCCAGCGTTTACTGAGCACCCACCACGTGCTGGCCTCTGTGCTGGATGCTGGGGACAGAGTAGGGGACAAGACCGACATCATTCCTGCCTTCTGGGTTGTACTCCCACAGGGTGGGACAAACAGTTCCTGCTGGAGGAACGAACGGTGAAGGAGGGGATGTCAGGTGGGATGGCGATGGGGTTACTGCGCCAGCTGGGATGTGTGGAGGGAAGGCCCTCTGAGAGGTGGCATCGCAGATGAGGCAGTGGGTCCCGTGATAGAGCTGCATACAAGGAGGATGGGAACCCTGAAGAGCAGTGGTTTTGAAGACAGTCCGACAGCTCCCCTTCACTGGGGGCCTGCCTGGTTGTAGCTGCCTTATTAGGTGCTTCCTGTGGGTATTTCACTCCATCCCTAAAAGGTAAGGGCATTTTCCGATTTTACAGATGAGGAAACTGAGGCTCAGAGATGTGGTTCGACTTGCTTGTGGCCACACAGCAAATCAGTGACAGCATCAGGATTGGAACCTGGGTTTTTCTGATCCCAGAGTTGTACTCTGAGTCGCTGGACCATCCATCTGTTCATTCATTTATTCATTCATACATTCATTCAGCAGCTGTATGTATTGCGTACCTGCTCCTTGGAATGCAGTCTACCAGGCCTTGAGGCTGTGGTCTACAGATCTGAATCGGAGCTGTGATGGGTGGGAGATTGGGCCTGAGGGCTCAGAAGTGGCAGAGCAGCAGTGACAGGGACAGCCAGAATGGTGGCTGTGTTCTGATCAGGGGCTCCCTGCAAGGCTTGCTCTAGCCAGGGCTCTGCGCCTGCTGCTTCCCCTATAGAGAGTGTTCCTTGCCCTCTGTTCTCTGCCTGGCTGACCCTAATGCCATAGCGGCTGCATTTATTGAGGGCATGCTGTGTGCCGGGCACTGTGCTAAGGTCTTTCCAGCCCCTCATCACCCCTGTTTATGTGGCAGGAAACTGGGGCACAGAGAAGTCAGAGACTGGCCCAGGTCACCTCCACTGAAGGGCAGTAAACTCTTGTCCATGTTTAAGGTTGGAGCTCATGCGCTTCCTCAGAAAGGTTTCTTCTGACCCTCTCCCCTCATGCACTGGGTCGGGTGCCCCCAGTGCACGCTCCTGTGGCACTCGTCACAGTGAATCATCATGTGTCTGATTACTTATTTAGTATTTGTCCTTGCTGTGAGCTCCTTGGGGCAGGGCTACCTATCTTGTTCCTCCCTGTATCCCCTGCACTTGGCTGCTGCCGGAAACTAGTGGACTTCAGTTGGCATCTGTTGATAATGGGAGAGCCCATTTTCGTGATCTCGGGCTTGGAGAAGGGCCTTGCAGAGCAGCACCTCTCAGACATCCTGGAGATGGACCCATCTCTTACATTTGTAGTCCATGCTAGGCCAGCACTTACATAGGCTGTGCCGCACGTGGCTAACCCTATGGGTTGGATAATACTGGATTCGTCTGAACCGTGTTCAGTAAGACCACACACTGATCACACACTTGGGTGGTGTAGCAGCGTTAGGTGGCTGTCACGTCGGGTTGCTGTGGAAATTTCCCAGCTCGTGCTGGTCTTCCACCTTTACTGGATAGCTCCAGTCTGCCGATGATGCTTCGTCTAGCACCCTTGTAGATTACCTAACCTAGACCTGTTTCATTTTGGAGGCCTAGAGAGGGTGGGTGAGCAACTTGAAACCCTGGAGGAAGGTTCTGGAATCCAGGTCTCTGGAGTCTTAGCATAGCAAATTGCCTCCTCTTGGAGCGGTTTCCGTTTCTTGGCATCAGAGGGGACAAGAGTAAGTCATCACCAAAGCAGAACTCACGTTTTCCTTGTCTGAATTAGTATGCTCTTAGTTGCAAAACACTAAAAACCCAGCTCAGAGTGGTCAGAACAAATGGGAACATCCAAGGGTAGAACTGTCTTCAGGTCCACCTGGGTTCAGGCCCCAAACCAGCCCTCCGGCCTCTGCCTGTCTCTAGCTCTCTTTTTCGTTCTGGGTTGGTTTTATTATCAGGTTGGCTTGTGTTGACAGAAATGACCCCAGAGTAGGGCTCTGCACGTTTCTGTAAAGGGCCAGACTGTAAATATTTTAAGCTTTGTGGTACATGAGTGTCTGATACTACAATTCAGCTCTGCCATTGTAGCTCGAAAGCAGCTGTGGACAATACGTAAATGAGTGAGCATGGCTGTACGCCCATAAAACTTTATTTATGACACTGAAATTTGAATTTCCTGTAATTTTTGCATCTCACAAAATCTGTTTTTCTTTTTGTTTTTAACCATTAAAGAAGTGTAAAAAACCGTTCTTAGCTCCTGGGCCATACAGAAACAGATAGCAGGGGCCAGCTTTGGGGCCCCGGGGTGTTGTTTGCCGACCCCTGCCCAGGAGGGCTGGGCTGACATCTTCTAAGCCCAGCAAGCTTGCCAGAAAGCAAGTGTCCCAGTACTGGGGCAGAAGTCCCAGGGCTGACTCTCATTGGGCAGGCTTGGGTCACGTGCCCCTCTGTGAGCCAGGCAGAGGCTGGGGGCTTGGTGCTCTCACGGGATTGCTCAGTGGCAGCCACAGCCTGAGTGCTGAGGGTAGGGGAGCAGAGGAGACACGAAGAAAAAGCCGTGCTGCCCCTGGAACATGGGGCAGGGGCTGTGGGGCAGGCAGAGACCGCAGAAGCACACTGCAACCTGGACCGCGGAAATGTCACCAGTCCTTGTAAAAATGCTTTCTGACTTTCCAGGGGACAACGTCCGGGAGTTCTTACTGAGCCTCAGATACTTCCGAATCTTCATCGCCCTGTGGAATGTCTTCATGATGTTCTGCATGATTGTGTAAGTCCAGCCTGCCCCTTCCCTTCAATGTCATATCCTCAGCGTCATTCTCCAGAATGATCTACCTGATGCTTATTCTCTGTATTCTCAGTCCACACTTTTGTGTCATGCTTTCTGCTTTCAAAATAAGAACCTTCCAAGCTAGAGAAGAAACCAGGGTCTACAGGGGTTAAACTATGTCACCACGATGCAGACCGGAGCCCCGATTGGAACGTGGCGTTCTCCAAGTCCTTGGGTGCCTGGTGCCTCGGCAGGGCTGCCAAGAGATGCCTTCCCCTGAGCCGTAGCCCTGTCACCCTCCCCAGTTCTGCTGCACTTACCATATACTCAGCATCTGCCAAGGTGGAAAATGTGGCATGAACGGCCAGCGTGCTGCTGGGTCCTTCTCTCGCCCTGCTGGAAGCCAGCAGAACTGTATTCAGACTTCTGTTCTCATGCCTGTTTTCATTTTTCTAATTAAGCTAAAAAAAAAGTCCAGTCGGGTTGGTTTTCCTTCCAGTGTCGGGGACATGATTCCGATACTGCTGTTAATGAATTGTAAGAGTCTTAGTAAACAGACTCGGAAGAAACAGTAGAAGAATCTGGCATTCTCTACCATTCTGAGCTCATCCCCATATGCTTTCCCCAAAGAGGAAGAAAATGAAAAGTTGGCTGTCTTGAGTAACTGACATTGAGTAATTGAGTCGGCTGTCTTGAGGCTGAATTTGGGGTTGCTGGGCAGTCTTTGTGGCAGGCCAGGGGCTCTTTGAGGAGATGGTTCCGGGACTTAGGAGATCGGGGAAGGAGGGTTTCACTGTGCCACTGAAAGTGTTTTAGAGCCCAGAACGAGGCCCGTGATGTACACCCAGAGAGGCCCTTTTTGGGAGCTCGGATGAGGCCTGCCCAGATACAGAGAGGGCTCGCGAAAACAACAGGGAATTCGCAGAAGAGCATGGGAAGCGTGAGCAGGACTCACAGGAAGTGAAATAGGGTTACTGGCTCCTCCAGCCTTTATCTCTAGCTTCCCACCTATCCGTTCATTGATCCCTTCCTTCACAACTGTCCATCGTGGGCTGTGCTCTAGGGTTATAGCTGAGACCAAGATAGCTGTAGTCCCTGCCATCAGTGAATGCACAGGATAACAGGCAGAACAAGGAAAGAAAACAAGTGGATAGGGATAGGAAAACTCAGCTGTGAGCTGGCTAATGGGAGGGGGGCTCCCAGTTTAGCAGGTACTGGGGGGAGGCTTACTGAGAAGGTGCCATTTAAATCAAGACCTAAAGAATGAGAGGAATCCTGCCATTTGCAGAGCTGGGGAGAGGCATGATGGCAGCAGAAGGAGCATGTGCAAAGGTCCTGGGACAGGGAAGAGAGCAATGTATTTTCATCATTCTGTTTTTTTCTGTCCATTGGCTTCAGTGTCCTCTCTTGCCCGACTAGCTTGCTTCAGTGCTCATCTGCTGGCCTGTGACCAGGGTGGCAGCCTCAGGCTCCATGACCTCCCAGCTCAGCTCCCCAAGGCCAGCATAGTCAGTAGCCCATGTCCTGATTTCATTTCCTGGGAGCAGAGTCTGATTGACCTAGCTAGGTGTCACCCAGGCCCAGTTGGATTGAGGGTGCCTGATTCCAGCATAACCACTTGGGTCAGGGGTCAGCAAACCACAGCCCATGGGCCATATGTTCCTGCTGCCTGTTTTTGTGAATGAAGTTTTATTGTCATGCAGCCACGCCAATGCCCATGACTGCTTTTGCACTACAGTGGCATGGTTGGGGCATTGAGACAGAGGCGGCCTGGCCTGCAAAGACTGAATTACTTACTGTGTGGCTTTTTACAGAACAAGTTTGCTGACCCCTGACCTGGGCTGGCTCTTTCGGCAGGGGCCATGAGGGAGGGAAGATTCTCTCCAGAGAGGGCTCTATCTGGGAGGCAGTGATTGGCTTTCCCAGGATATTAAACAACTGGAAATCACCTAAATGTCCAAGAACAGGGGAAATGTCAGGTAACTCGAAGGACACCCACATGAGCAACTGTCATGACACCATCACTGTCCTGAAAGGTTCTATCTACACAGGTGAATGTTTTGAAAGTAAACGCGGCCATATGTCACCTGCATGCACACTCTGGCCTTGGTTGTGACTTGCACACAGTAAACACTGAATACATGCTGAATAATGAGTGCCTGAAGTCTGTGAGGGAAGTACTTCTAGTGAGGGAGTTGGAAGACCTACTCCAGACTGTCCATGGAGGTGACTGTGCTGTGATTGCTGAAGGAGTTAGTGGGGTCAAGGGATGGTTCCCTGTTCCCTGCACCTGCTTCTATATTGTTTGAGCTGAGCTACTTTGGAAAATTTTAAAAGTCATGAAAAACTTGAAATATGGGAAGGAATACGCCTGAATGTTTAAGAACCAAGGGGGGCCAGCCCGGTGGCTTAGCGGTTAAGTGCGCGCGCTCTGCTGCTGGCGGCCCGGGTTCGGATCCCGGGCGCGCACCGATGCACTGCTTCTCCGGCCATGCTGAGGCCGCATCCCACATACAGCAACTAGAAGGATGTGCAGCTATGACATACAACTATCTACTGGGGCTTTGGGGAAAAAATAAATAAATAAAAGAACCAAGGGTACTGGTATCTGCAGCTTACTTTCAAACACATCAAAAATAAGGTAGATGCATAAGTAGATAGACACGCAGTAAAGCAAAGCATTAATTGCAGAAAGTAGGTGGTATATATGTGGGTGGTCACTGAACTGTTCTTTTAACTCTTCTATATGTTGAAATCTTCATAATAAAACATTGGGGGAAAAGATAGGGAAAATGAGGGCGTCAAACCATGGAGAAGGATTAATAAGTACAAAGTGGAAGTTGGTCTTCACAATTCAGTATTTTGTAGTATATTCAGAGAGTTGTGCAACCATCACCACAATCTAATTCTAGAACATTTTCATCATCCCAGAGGGGAACCACATACCCATTAAGCAGTCACTCCCCGTTCCCCCCTCACCCAGCCACTGGCAACCACCCAATCTGCTTTCTGTCTCTATGGATTTGCCTGTTGTGGACATTTCACATAAATGGAATCATGCACTATGTGGCCTTTTATGTCTGGCTTCTTTCACTCAGCATGATGTTTTCTAGGTTCTTCCATGTTGTAGCATGTGTCAGTGCTTCATTCCTTTCCATTGTATGGGCATGCCACAGTTTGTTTATCCACTCATCAGTTGATGAGTTTTTGAGATGTTTCCATTTTTTGACTATTATAAATAATGCTGATCTGAACATTTGTGTACAAGTATTTGTGCAGACTTAAGTTTCCATTTCTCTCTGGTATATACCCAGGAGTGAAATTGCTGGGTCATATGGTAACTCTATATTTATCCTTTTGAGGAACCTCCAGACTATTTTCTGAAAAAGCTGCACCAACTTACATTCCCACCAGCAATGTATGACGGTTCCAATTTCCCCATATCCTCACCAACACTTCTTATTGTCAGCCTTTTTAATTATAGCCATCCTAGTGGATGTGAAGGTTGATTTGCATTTTCCCAATGTTTAGTAAGGTTGAACATCTTTTCATGTTCTTATTGGCCATTTATATATCTTCTTTGGAGAAATGTCTATTCAGATCCTTTGCCTGTTGTTTTGAGTTATTACTGAGTTGTAAGAGTTCTTTTAATATTCTGGGTACGAGTCCCTCATCAGATATGTGATTTGCAAGTGTTTTCTCTCATTCTGTGTTGTCTTTTCACTTTCTTGATGGTGTCATTTGAAGCACAAAAATTTTTAATTTTGAGGAAGTCCAATCTATCTGTTTTTCCTTTTGTCACTTGTGCTTTTTGTGTTATAGCTAAGAAATCGTTGCCTAACCCACGGTCACAAAGATTTATGCCCAAGTTTTCTTCTAAAAGTTTTGTAGTTTTAATTTTACTAGTTAGTCTATGATCCATTTTGAGTTAATTTTGGTATATGGTGTGAGATTGGGATCCAGCGTCATTTTTTTGCACGTGACGATCCAGTTTCCTGCACCATCTGTTGTTGTTTTTTCAAATGACCTTTTCATTTTGGAAACAGTTTAGATTTATAGAAATGTTGCAAAGATAATAGAGAGTTCCTTTACATTTCTTTTTAACAGCTCTATGGTTTTCCCCTGTAGGCCTGTGCCATTACTTACATCCCATTCCCAAACTTCATGGATATTTATACTGTTTCCAGGCCTTTTCTATTCCAGATTTTCTTTAATGAACAGAGTTAACCATAATCATTTCTTTATACAAAAGTCTTTTTTTATTTATGAAAGTCACCACTGACTTGCATTTATAAAAAATGGGCTAGAATGTTACAGATTCATACAAAGTAGATACTTTTTTTAAAAGAGTTACTTTTTTTTAAGTGTACAGTTTGGTTGTGTTAAGTATATTCAAATTATTGTGTAACAGAAGAGTTTCTTATAAAATCAGAAAATGATGTAAAATAATCTTAATAATAGTAATGTAAGATACTTACTGAAAGTTTTCAGAGCCATAGCATCCCAGCCTCATGGACAGTTCTGCCCTCCGACTTTTCCAGGCTCTTTGGCTCCTGAGCCCCAGATACGGAACCAGGAACACACCTTCCCAGATGTCGAGTCTCCTTCTCTCCGTTCCTGATGACTTCAAGAATGTTTTTGACTGGAAAACCAGTGACCTTCCCAGAAAGCCCAAGCTCGTGGTGGGTGGAAAAAATGTTCGCCAAGATGCACACGGTTTCCCAGCCACATCACTGTTTGCTTTTCAAAGATATTTTCAGTTTGGTCTCTGCGTTGAAATGCTGTCTACTTAAGGAGTTTCAGGAGGGTTTATATAAGGGGCTGTGATAACATTGGATTCTTCTTCTACCAAGCTTTCACTAGAAACCCATTTCTGATATTTCTTGGTTTATTTTTAATAACCATCCTTTTTGGTTCAAATTATACAGATTTTTAAAACTCATTTTTATTCAAGGATCTGAAGCAGAAAGGTTGGCTTTTACGTTTGATGCAGCCTCTTTATGGGACTGTGTTTATGAATAAGGAGCAAGTTCGCTGTTGCTGGGTCTGACAGCAGTGCTGGGTCTGTGCCCAGGCTCCTTTCTGGTCCTGATGGCTCTGCTCAGCCACTCAGTGCAGCTGAGGTCGGCCCAGGGCTTCAGGGGTGGATTGCACTGATTCCCACAGAGGAGAGGTGTGGAACAGTTGGCAGGGGCGGACGAGGGTATTATGAGAAATTTTGCCTTGCCTTGAAGACCTCTGTGCAAGTAACTTTTGGGGCGTTTAATTGTGCCGTGTTTGGAATGAGTGATGTATGTGGTGATAATGGGGCCCAGCTCTGAGGCTCGGGTTTTGGGTCTGCTCTTCAAGTGGGTGATTTCAAGATTGGAAACAATGAGCCTCATCCGAGGAAGTACGGCAGTTTGCACGGAAGGCTTCTTTGAGAGCAGGTCCTGCTTTAATCTCCAAAGGGAAACACTTCGGTGCCTGGTTCCCACAGGTGTGTGATTTGTTTGTGGTGGTTTTTGAAATCCTGACTTGTAGGTAAACCTGGTGGGAGGAAAAAGGAAATACAGAGGCTTTTAGAACTGAATAGCATTGAAAATAAAGCTCATTTCTGAAAAGGACCTTTTGTTTACACGTTTTTTAACCAAGAAGTTGACTTCCAAAACTTGAGTCGTTTCCAATTATGCTGTGGGTAACACCTAGGATTCATTTTGGAGGCTGTCAGAAAGTCAGAAAAAAGGCAATGTTAGCTGTTCCTTTTCAGATTTTCCCCAGTAAATGTCAGGCAAGAATTGGGCAGATGTGATTGTGACCTGGCTGGTCTTGGCAGTATTGAGAGAGCCAGGGATAACGGTGGGGTTTTGCTAGACCAGGGTCAAGTCCGCTTTTACTGCTGCTCGGCTAACATCCTTCTTCTTCGTTGCGTCTATACTTTATTCCCTTGTCCTCTCCGGCCGTGCATCACCCCACGGTTTGTAAGTAGCAGGGAATGTATGTAGCTGCTGAATTGAGCCTTGCCCAGGCCTGTGTTCTTGTCAGCAGGGACAGACGTGCCAAGATCCTGGTCGGTCAGTCCTCGTGCTGTATGAATAGTGTGAGGAAACCTCTCTGCCGTATTCAGACTCGTGGTGAGGTTTCAGTGAGGCCAGACATTTGTGCATTGTGGGAATGAATTGTGCTTGGAGAAGAGAATGCTGTCATTGAGATTTAGTTTTAATGTTGCATTTTTCTCCAGAGCACGATTATAAGCAGCGTAGGTTTGGGGCTGCATACTGGAGGCTGCTGTATGTTTTTAAAGCTGCTGCTCATGGATGCGTATGTTTAGGAAGCTTTTCAAGAACCCACGTTGGTACCAAAGGTTATCGAAGTCTGGATTTTGGCTGCATAGCATCCCACAGCGTTTGAGTGCTCGTGTTTTGGGTCGGTTAGACGTGGGTTCAAATCCCATCTCCGCTCCTTCCGGTGAGACCTTGGCTGATTGCTTCCCTTCTCCAAGCCTCGGTTTCCACATCTCTAAAATGGGCCTGAAAGTCACACTTGCCCAGGGTTGTTGTAAGGTTCAGAAAACTCAAATGTGGGCCGGGTACTTGACAGACCGCCTGGTGCCCAGTAAGCACTCAGTATCTCTGTGTGTCCTCACTGCCCACATTTTTTCTCTTCTTACCTACAGTCATTCGTGCAGTCTGCACATGCACTGTTAAACAGCAATCACATTTTTAAAAATTGGAAACAATTTCCAGCATGGAAAACCTTTTCCTGTCTTGTTGTTCTCTTTCCACCATTTTCCTTATACATATCGGTATACATGACATAGTTCCGATAGTGCATAAGGCAGTTTAGGTTCTGCTGTTTTCATTTTGGCATCGTTTCCTTTATATTTTCTGGACCGCCAGAGAGGCTTCATGGTTCTTATTTTAATTGCTGTGTGGCATCAATACATCTCTCTTTAACCTTGGCCCTCTCACTGGACTTGAGTTTGTACTTTGTCCACTGTTACAAATGCCACTGCTGTCACCAGTGTTGTGACCTGTGCTGGCTTCTCTCACGGAGTTATTTCCTGGAGGTGAATCCCCAGGGAGGCTACGTCATTACGGACCACCATTATGGCTTTAGTGGCTTTCGTTTGTTTTATTTTGTTTTAAAGTTTTGTACTACCAATGCACGTTCATTGTAGAAAAATTATAAAATACAGCTTTGCTTTAAGGAAAACCACCCATAATCACATTCCCCCAGAGAGTGTCACCCAAGGTATACAGCCTTCCCGCTCTTTCTCTGTGCACATGCATTGGGTATGGCGCGTATGTTTTCTTTACACTAATGGTATCTTTGTATCCTTCTAGACTGCTTTTCTCGTCTGATAATATGACCGCATTTCTATATATTTTCCTACAATACCATTCTTAATAACTGCAAGTAAGCCACTGTAAGGACATGCCATGGTTAATCTAACTAGTGCCCTGCTGGTGGAGACTTGGCTTGTTTCCAGTTTTTGTCTGTTATAAATAACACTGTGTTGGGCTGCCCCCGTGGCTTAGTGGTTAAGTGCGCGCACTCCACTACTGGCGGCCTGGGTTCGGATCCCGGGCGCGCACCGACGCACCGCTTCTCCGGCCATGCTGAGGCCGCGTCCCACATACAGCAACTAGAAGGATGTGCAACTATGACATACAACTATCTACTGGGGCTTTGGGAGAAGAAAGGAGGATTGGCAATAGATGTTAGCTCAGAGCCGGTCTTCCTCAGCGAAAAAAAGAGGAGGATTAGCATGGATGTTAGCTCAGGGCTGATCTTCCTCACACACACACAAAAAATAACACTGTGATGAACATCCCAGTGTATCATCTCTAATGGCTTTTGGGGATCACTTTTGAAAAGATATCCACCTTGACAGCTTTGGACTAAGAACCCCAAAGAAAAAATGCATCTTGGACATCTTATGTCCTACATCTTACATGAGTCTTTATTTGTTTGTTTGTTCGTTCATACATATGTATGTATGTTCACAGCAAAGAACTTGGTGCTAGATCCTTATCAGCTTTGACCAGGAGCGGTGTTAGGCTTCTTCAGTTTGCTTAACCTCTAAATAAGGACAAGCTTTCCAGCTCCACCCAGATAGCTGTTTCTTTGTGCAAATGACAGCAGTTGACATCACACCAGCTGGCTTTCCACCTTGGCCTTGGTGGTTAAGGATTTCAACCACCATCTAAGTAATAAATGCTCACTATTGCTTGCTCTGGAACATGGTACCTGGAGTCGCTGCTGAGGTGAGAAGCCACACATGGAGAATGAAAAGAGGGCTGCAGTTTGCAGCACCTGCCCTGGCCGCAAATTTTGGGGTTCATATTGGAAACCCCCCCATTTGCTTCCTCCACCCTGGCCATCTCAAGAAGTGGAACACATCCCTCCTTTGCATGGGTTTCATATTGCACTTCAGTTCTAGCTGCTCTAGAGCAGAAGTCGGAAACTGGCCTCCAGGCCAAGTCCAGCCCGACACCTGTTTTTGTAAATAAAGTTTTATTGGCAGCCAGCCACGCCCCTTTGAGTCTGTATCCTCTACAGCTGCATTGGCTGCTTTCCTGCTGTGAGGGCAGCATTGTGACAGAGACCAGCTGGCCCACGGAGCTGAAAATATTGCCTGTGTGGCTCATTTATGGGACAGATTTGCCGAGCCCTCAGCTAGGGGATGGTGGAGAATCTCAAGGTGTCCCTTCCCCCCAAAGCCACTCAAGTGGAATCGTCTGCATACCTGGTGGTCTGGATTTTAATAAACACATTTGCAAACACGTTTTTCAAATTTGCTGAAAATCAATCCAGCCATTTTCAAGTGACGTGGTTAATAGACCAATTTGATTTCTCTTGATAGTTCAGGGAGCGATCCCTCCTGGCCTCCTGCAGTCCCCTGAGCAGTGATGTGATAATGAGATTGGCACTTCTCTGAAGTGGTTACACTTGAAAAGCCAGCGAGGCTGTCATTAGCCAGGCATTTTCTTTTCATTTCAACCATTTCATTATCTTCTTAACCAAATTGGAGTTTATGAACTATTTGACAAATCTCCTGATGTTTTCCTGTATTGATGAAAGACGTATGCTGTTTGTGTATAAAGCAAAAGGTATGCGATTTTTTTAAAAGATATAAATTCTACTTGGGGGTTTGTTTTCACCACTCACTTGATATTCATTATTATGCAGAGAAAGGCACTTGATCCGCTTCAAGCCCCTCTCTGGCACTTGAGAGTTCCTAGAAATGAGAGTTCGGTAAGAGCAAGCGTTCCTGGATGAGAAATCGGGCAAAAGGGTCTGTAGCAAATTGGAAATTCAAAGTCTACGTTTTTCAATAAGAAAACTGCAAGAATTAGTTCAGCATATGGCTCAGTGGCTTTCTTTTTGTTTTGAATTGGACCAGGGGTTGGCAAACTGCTGCCTACTTCTGGCCCACTGCCTGTCTTTTCATGGCCTGTGAGATAGAATGGCTTTTACGTTTTGAAATGTTTGGAAAAAAATCAAGAAGAAAATGAGAGGAAATTAAAGTTTCTTTGAGACCATCTGGCCTGCAAAACTGAATATATTTACTCTATGACCCTTTATGGAAAGGTTTGCTCACCCCTGGACTGGACAATTAAACAAAAACCCACACATCTTCTGGGAGGATCCTGTTCGTCTCTGTTTAGTCCCCATTATTGTTGTGGCCATTGGGGGTAAGTGTGGGCCCCCAGAGTGTAGACTGTGTAGGGAGAGTAGTAGAAGTTAGTTTAGGGGGACTAAAGCTTCAGTGGATCTGATTAGAGTTTGTTGTGTGAATCAGGGAAAAAAGTAGAAAAGACTGTCTTGGCAGAAAACAAGATGGAGATCTGGCCCAGACCCAGGCTCTGTCACTTACAGAGTGTGGCGTGGAACAGCTTCTTGGTCTCTCTGTGCCTCCATGTCCTCATCTGTGACACAGGGACAGTGTGGGAGAGAACCTTGACATGTGCCTGTTACTGCCTGACCTGGGGCAGGCCCTCAGTAAGTGGTAGTGTTTCCGTCAGTGTCATTATGTTGATGCAAAGACCTCCTTGACGGTTTTGTGAGGCTTAAGTCAAATGGTGTCTCAGTCTGTTTGGGCTGCCATAACAACATGTCACAGGCCGGCTGGCACAAACAGCAGTCATTTATTTTCTCGCAGTTCTGGAGGCTGGAAGCCCAAGATCAGAGTACTGACGGGGTTGGTGCCTGGTGAGGGCTCTCTTTTTGCAGACAGCCACCTTCTTGCTGTGTCCTCATGTGACCTTTCCTCTGTACATGCGCATCCCTGGTGTGTCTCTTCTTCTAAGGACACCAACTATATTGGATCAGGGCCCCACCTTTATGACCTCATTTAACCTTAGTTACCTCCTTAAAGGCCCCACCTCCACATACAGTCACACTGGGGATTAGGGCTTGAATATATGAATTTGGGGGTGACATAATTCAGTCCATAACAGATGCTCCAGAGTCAGGCCTGTGGTAGATATTCAATAGCTGTTAGTTCATCTCCTTGGCTAATAATATACTTCAAGACATTAAAAACACTCCGTGAGGTCTAGGCAGACACTCTGAGAACTGCTGCAAAGGGTCTTTGCCTTCTGATGTTCCATAGTAAAGTATTTGTGTGGAAGTGGATGGGGGCTTTGACTACACGTGTCTCAGACTTTAATGTCCCCATGAATGCCCTGGGGGTCTTGGCAAAGTGTGGATTTGACTAAGCAGGCTGAGGGTGGAGCCTGAGATGAGCTCCCAGGGGCTGCCCATGCTGCTGGTCCCTGGACCACACTTTGAGTAGCAAGGGCCTCTGCTGTCAATTCAGTAGCCACTAGCCACATGTGGCTATATCATTTTCCATCTCAATCACTAAAACTAAAAACCCAATCCCTCAGTCACAGTAGCTACACTTCAAGTGCCTTCCACTGCAGAAAGCTCTAATTGGGCATTGTTGCATCTAAGAGAGCGGCTGGTCAGCTTTTTAAATAAAAGGTCTGCATGAGTGTCCCTATCGCAGCTGTAACAAATGCCCATACACTTCATTGCTTAAAACAACATAGATATATTATCTTACAGTTCTGGAAGTCAAAAGTCCAAAATGGGTCTTGCTGGGCTTAAATCAGGTGTTGGCAGGGTGGTTCCTTCGGAGGCTCTAGGGGAGAATCTGTTTCTTTGCCTCTTCCAGCTTCTAGAGGCTGCCTGTGTCCTTGGTTCATGGCCCCTTCCTCCGTCGTCCAAGCCAGCAATGGCTGATTGAATCTTTCTCATGATGCTATCTCTTTAATTCTGACTCCTCTGCTTTCCTTTTCCTCGTTTAAGGTCCATGGTGGTTATGTCAAGCCCACCAGGATAATCCAGGATAATCTCTCTATCTTGAGGTCAGCTGATTAGCAACCTTACTTCCATCTGCAACCTTCATTCTCTCCTGCCGTGTATCGTAATTCCAGGGATTAGGAAGGGGACGTCTTTGGGGGTGGAGGGAACAGTATTCTGCTACCACAGGGCCAGACAGTAAATATTTTGACTGTGTGGACCACACAGTCTCTTTCTCAGCTACGCAACTCTGCCCTGTAGTGTGAAGACAGCCAGAGATGAATGGGCCTGGCTGTGTGATTTCTTTTTTTTTTTGTGAGGAAGATCAGCCCTGAGCTGACGTCCATGCCAATTCTCCTCTTTTTGCTGAGGAAGACTGGCCCTGGGCTAACATCCATGCCCATCTTCCTCCACTTTATATGGGATGCTGCCACAGCATGGCCTGACAAGCAGTGCGTCGGTGTGTGCCTAGGATCTAAACCCAGGCCGCCAGCAGCGGAGCGCGCGCGCTTAACTGCTCCGCCACGGGGCCAGCCCCGCCAATCCTCCTCTTTTTACTGAGGAAGATTGGCCCTGGTCTAACATCTGTGCCCATCTTCCTCTACTTTATATGGGACGCCACCACAGCATGGCCTGACAAGCAGTGCGTCAGTCCATGCCTGGGATCCAAACCTGTGAACCCTGGGCCACTGAAGCAAAGTGTGCAAACTTAACCACTGTGTCACCGGGCCGGCCCCTGTGTGATTTCTTTTCCTTTTTTCGTCTCTAACTTTCTTATGGAAAATTTCAAACACACACGAAGGTAGACTAGCGTGGTGATTTCCCACATACCCGTTAGGGGTGGTTTTCTAAAAGTCTTTTTTTATATTTTGCTGTACTTGACTAATTATGTACACCAAACATCTATTACTCTTATAATCAGGAAAGGAAAAAAAACACAGAGAAGTAAATGTCAGAGCGTTCAGCAAAAGTGAGGAAAACCAACACTATGTTTTGAGGTTAAAAAGGAAAAAGACACAAAGTGAGCTTGTAGAGCATCGCTCTTTTTCTGCACTCATCTTCCACAAGCCCAGGAGTTAGAGCTCAGGACGTTCTCAGGGCAAGCAGCTTCTGAATCAGTGGGCTTGCATCAGTCAGACCCTTTTCAAATACTGGAACCTCTGCACACTTAGGGAAAGACAGCTTTTAGAGCTTTGGGGTTTTGGAATGGTGGGGAAGGAACCGTGGGCCTTCGCTGTGAATCCTTGTCTTCCCTCTCTTTGGGGAGGTCATCCCTCCTCTTTGGGCATCACTTTGTCTGTCTGTGACAGGGACTGCTCGGGACCAGGTACCTCACCAAGACTTGGTTCTCCCTCGTCTCTCTGTGTAGCCTGCCGTGTTCATAGGAAATACTTTGTGGAGCACGTTCCCCGTCATGGGGCTGCTCTCTGTGTTGGGGCGCCACACTGCCCCTTTGTGTCTGAGAAGTTCCATTGGCCGGTTTGCAGTCTTATCGTGGCTTCCATCTGCTCCACCCTCGTGACTGTCTCCTGGTTGGTTTTCGACACTAGCCCCTTTGCCCTCCTCTGCTCCTTGGGGAAGGGGCGTGGACCTGACTTGGTTCATGTGTTTCCCTGCGAGTCCGGGAACCCTGAGCTCCGGGCCGGAGCGATTGTCCTACCCAAAGTCCGGCCACAGGACTTTGCCAGGTCACTCCTCTGCAGAGCAAGGACCAAGTCACTTGGTTGGATAGTTAGGTGATGAGTGTGACAGGAGTGGAGAAAACCCACTTAGGGATGGTGAGAAATAAAGCTGGCTAGGAACGTGAGCAGCTCATGTGTATGGCATGTATCAGTTTGTGACGTGGTGTGTGACAAGCGGACCTCACTAGGCCAAGTGGTTAGGCGAGATGAAGTGGGAGACCACTGAGTTTTTAGAGCAGGGGAGAAGAAGATTCAAACCCTATGTCAGAAGGAGCTGCCTGGAGCAGAAAAGGCCCCTCGTGGCTAAAAGCTGCAATACATTTATAGTTTATCCTGCAATTCCTTTACTGAGAAAAAAATGATTATTTTATTTCTGTAGATAATGAAATAAAATGTTGATCAAAATTCTCTATTCACTAGAGAATTAAAACAGCTATTCATTTTGTTTCTTTGCTTCATGAGAGTAATTGAGAGAATATAAAACTACATTAGGCAAAGTAATAGCCTCTAATCTAATCTAACAAATGATTAGATCATTCTGATCAAGTGATTAGATTATTTGAACATTTCAAATGGATTACACATTATTTGAGCAAGTTCTATTTGAGGTCTTTTTTTAAAAAAAGAAACAAAATGACTACAAACTAAAAACACAAAATCGATTTTACAATTTTGCAAAGTATATTACCTGGTTTGTCTTCTGAAGAATTAAATATAAATTGAAGAGATTGATACAAGCATTCCTGTAGCTCTTAGGAAAATGCATGGACAGCAGTGGAAAAGCGGAATCTGAAGAGAGAGAGTGACCCTTTATTTCCTTCATGTTTGTGTGTCTGTCTGTGTGTTAAGATTGTGCGTACTGTGTGATTTTATGTGTGATTATTCTTTACCCTGCACTTAACTTAATGAAGGTCAGCGTAATCAAGAAGATAATTTGAGGCCAAAAATAAAAAAGAGCTGCCTGGATGAATGTGTGCAGCAGATTGGAGGAGAGAACAGTCAGCAGGCGAGAGGCCTGGGGCAAGGGGCAGGTTCCGCAGAGGACGGGAACAGAGGAGACCCGAGCAGGAAGGGCACAGGAGTTGAGTAGCTGTGAAGGCTGGAGAGCGCAGTTCGGAATCAGCAAGATCCGGCCTGGAATCCCAGCTGTACCGTTGGGGGCTAAGTGGCCATGGGCAGGTCTCCTCACTGTTCAGCCGCAGGCTCTTCCTCGTGTGTCGTTGAGGATTTACAATAGCAACTATGTCTCAGTTAGCTAGTGTTGCTTAACAAATGACCCCAGTACAAAGTGGCTTAAAACGTCTGCTATTTAGCCACAGTTTTGTGGGCAGGAAATTGTATGGGGCACAGTGGGGCTGTCTCTGAGCCCTGAGGGTGCTTCTGACCCACATGTCTGGCACCTTGGCCAGGATGGCCCACCCATCTTGAGCCACGTGGGGCTCAGCATTCTCCGGGGCCAGGTTCCTCGATCTCTTCCATGGAGGCGCCAGGCCACTCTCTCTTGCCACATGGCCCTCCAGCACAGTCATCAGATTCTGACATGGCAGCTCAGTGCTCCCAGGACTGCAAGGCCCGACGCTGCCAGACTGCCGTCCCCTCTTTTGTTTTTTTAACAGCTTTATTGAGATACAATTCACATACAGTTCACCTATTTTAAAGTGTATGATTGAATGGTTTTTGGTATATTTACAGAGTTGTGCACCCATCACCACAGTCTAATTCCAGGACACTTTTATGACCCCAAAAGAAACCCACACCTGTTAGCAGCCACTCCAAATTCTCCTCTCCCACTCTCACCCTCAGCAACCACCAGTCTACTTTCTGTCTCTATGGATTTGTCTATTCTGGACATTTCATACAAATGGAATCACACACTATGTGGCCTTTTGTGTCTGCCTTCTTTCACTCTGTGTGATGTTTTTGAGGTTCATCCATGATGTAACGTGTCAGTGCTTCATTCCTTTTTTTGGCTGAGTGATATTCCATTGTGTAGATGTGCATTTCATTTATCCATTCACCAGTTGATGGGCATTTCGTGTTTGCACCTATTAAGAATAGTGCTGCTATGGACATTTACCTGTACAAGTCTGTGTGGGTGTATGTTTTCAGTTGTCTTGTGAGATGCATAGGAGTGGAGTTGCTGGGTTGTGTGGTAGCTGCCAGTCCTTCTTCAAGACCTGGTCCTGCCAGTCCTTTAGCCTGGACCTGGCAGAGCGTGGCCTCCACTGCATCCTCTAGGCTAAAGTGAGTTGCAGGACCCACCCAGAGTCATGAGGAGGGGCTGACATGAGGGCCTGGCTGTCTAGAGGGGTTCATCAGGATCTTCATGTGAAGCCCTCAGCGTGGAACCTGACACGTAGTAGCTACTCAAAAAATGTTACTCCCTGTTATTCTCTTAATTACTAAGAATAATCATGCAAAACTGGGGCAGTAGGGAAAACGTAAACTGTTAGAACTTAGATTGACATCCATCAGTTGGCCTGATAGCAAATCCCTCTTCAGGGTTTTGGAGATTATGGACACACTTCAGATTAGCAGTACCCAAGTCAGAAGGTGGGATCTAGAGGCTACTGGAGGTCAGAACAACTCCAGCACTAAACGAGATGACCAGGAGGCCCCATATGTTCCTTCTAGAAAATG
This sequence comes from Diceros bicornis minor, assembly GCF_020826845.1. Taxonomy (NCBI): domain Eukaryota; kingdom Metazoa; phylum Chordata; class Mammalia; order Perissodactyla; family Rhinocerotidae; genus Diceros; species Diceros bicornis. The sequence continues at coordinate 4,781,501 of NC_080759.1, read as the reverse complement.
TGGAACTATAGGCAAAAGTGTCAGAAGAAAAATCACCTTTCTACCTGTCAGAGATAAATACTGTAAATATTTTGATTTCTGTCCTTCCAGTATCTTCTCCATGTGTAATGTGCATAAGTAAATATATTTTAATAAAACTAAAATCAAGATCGTAATGTATATAGTTTATATGCTGCATTTTATCATTTAATATTAAATTGGGAGCATTTTTCCATGTTATTCAATACTGGTTTTTAATGGCTAGATTATCTGTCTATCCGTATATGTCTATATCCTTTTATATATTTATTTTTGAAATTTAATCTACAGTAATGTACAGGTTGATGAATTTCTATGTTGCATACACTCATGAGACAAGACCACCACCCAGATGGAATTATAGAATCCTGTGGTCCCTCTCAGTCCATAACCTTCCCATTTTCACAAATTGACCCCCAGTTTATTTACCTACTCCCCTATTACTGGACACATAGGTTGCTTCTAGTCTTTTATCCTTATAAACAGTGCTGCCGTGAACTTCCATGTACATACACGTTTGTTTGCATCTGATTGCTTCCTTCAGATACATTTCTAGAAGTTGTAAAACACTGGGTCAGGGGGCATGAACATACGGGAACGCTCTCAGTTAAAATGCTGCCTCCTTGTCAAACATCTTTCCCATTACGCTTGTCCAGAATGGCCTTGCCCCTCCTTGGTGTTTCTGCTGCACTTTGCTCAGACAGTACAATTATGGTATTGTATTCATGGGCCCCCAACCTGTTTCCAGTGCTTGGCTTCAAAACTAGATCCTCAGGAGCAAGCTTTGTGCATCTTTGCATCCCCCTACCTGGAGACACAATAAAAATTGTTTGAGTTCTCTTGTCTATCTCTGAAGCCCTTCCTAAAAGCAGTGACGTTTCAGGGCTATTCAAAACCAATTGAAATTGGTTTCACTTTGAGAGTAAACAAGACTTGCTACATAGCCGAGGAGAACTCTGAAACCCATCTCTAGGTACTTCTGAGATTGTTGACGTGGTTAAATGAGTTAATACACAAGAGAGTGTTTTTTTAAAAATTCCCATCAGACTGTTAAACTCAGAGCAAACATTTTTTTTTTCCTATTAATCACCGGAGCCCTCACATACCTTATTGGGTTAAGTCCAGTAACTCCCAGGGGTTTATGTGTCTAAAGGGGCACACAGTTGCTTTTCCCTTCAGGAATGCATCTGCCCGGTGCGTTCCTGCTGTTGCTCCTTGCCGCCAGGTGGGGTTGCTGTTGAAGACTGGTCCTGTGCAGTTGTAGGAGCTGGCCTGCTCACGGCTTCCTTCTGTGACACCCTTGCGTGTCCGGCTTGGGCCACCGCAGTCTGTCAAAGGAGAACAAGCCCACTCCCTCACTCCAGGCCAGGCTGAGGATGCTCTGCACTGGGGCTCCTGAAACTGCCTTTCTGCCACTTCCCATGGCAAGAGCAAGTCATGGGGTCAGAGCCGTTTCTTCTCTGTGGAGGCCACCTTGCTAAGAAGTGAGGCAGCCTTTTCAAGGGCATTCCAAGTACAAAAGATCTTGGCCTCTCAGGACAGTGGGGCCAGTGCTCTCTGTACCTAATATAAGGGACATATTGCTGGAGAAGAACCATTACATTACAGCAAGAGGATTTACCTGAGCCTCACCTTTGCATAACTGATAGGAGCCATTCAAGAGTCTCTTTTTCGAAGCAGAAAGTCTGCTAGGTGAACTGCAGTGTCTATTCTGGACCTAAAAGAAGATGCTAACCTTTTCAAGATTCCCATTCAGTGGCCATCTGATTTAATCTTTACAAGTACCCTTTTATATAAGTTAAATGTGAAATAAAACTGTATATATCTATGTGCATCCTCATGTGTATATAGTATTATATTTAATATTTAATTCATTCATTAAATATTTACTGAGCCCCACTGGGTGCCGGATCTGTGGAACTGAACTGCATACCTATGTCTGAGTGTGTGTATACAGTTGCCGTGTATCTGATGAGATGTTCATTCACTTATTTCACAAATATTTAATAAGCTCTTTTCTGTCTACTTGGGACACTGAGTGGAGTCAGTGCCCTTGCAGACCTCACAATGTTCATATTTCTTCTTAGTTTAAAAAGAGCAGGTAATGGGCCGCCCCCGTGGCTTAGTGGTTAAGTGCGTGCGCTCTGCTGCTGGTGGCCTGGGTTCGGATCCCAGGCGCGCACCGACGCACCACTTCTCTGGCCATGCTGAGGCCATGTGCCACATACAGCAACTAGAAGGATGTGCAGCTATGACATACAACTATCTACTGGGGCTTTGGGGGAAAAATAAATAAATAAATAAAATCTTTTAAAAAAAAAAAACAGGTAAGTTGAGTGCTTTCCAAATTTTACTTAAACAACCTGACTCATGCAAAACAAATTGCTTATTTCTATGTAATCCTTGATTAAAAAATAAGATACTGGGACCGGCCCAGTGGCGCAGGCGGTTAAGTGCGTGTGCTTCGCTGCAGCAGCCCGGGGTTCGCCGGTTTGGATCCCGGGCATGCACTGATGCACTGCTTGTCAAGCCATGCTCTGGCAGCGTCCCATACAAAGTGGAGGAAGATGGGTGTGGATGTTGCCCAGGGCCAGTCTTCCTCAGCAAAAAGAGGGGGATTGGCAGATATTAGCTCCGGGCCGATCTTCCTCACACACACACACACACACAAAAATATATATATATATAAGATAGTGTACATCAGAGTTAGATATTAAAAAGAGAAGTAGGGTGGGAATATACTTGGGGAGAGCTTGTTTATTTCGCTTATCTGAAGTAAGAAAGAATATCTCCAGGTGGGCTGGTTTCCAACTTGCACCACATACACAAAGCACTTCATTCTAGGAAGGAGAGAGTAAATTAAAGAGAAGTATTTTGCCCATGTTTATTTTCTCCTACAAGTGTGATATAAAACTTTTAACATGTGCAGAAGCAAGCAACCACAACCACGTGTGGAAACAGCCATTTTTGCAAATAAAAATGCTTCCCAGAAGCATGACAAATGCAAGACTAACAGGTGTAGCACAGATCCAAGGCGCACATGTGGTTCTCATCAGCTGCCTCTCTCCTGTTTTAAATCTAGGTCTTCCTCTAACAACGAAAATTATTTCTCCCAAGGCTGCAGGCCGATAATCCACTCAGCCTGCTTTTCCACCCCTTCTCATAACAGTCATTCTAATAGAGCTTCCAGAGAGAGAGAGTAGAGACAGCAGTGAAAGAAGGCAGCAAGGTGGGGTGGGGAGCGGCGGGGGGCAGCCCTTAGACTTGACATTAACAATTCTGGGTTTGACCTATAACTCTGGGTGACCTTGGGTCTCACTTTCCTCCTCCATGCAAAGCAGGGTGGAAGGGTCCTTTAAACCAGTGGTTCTCAACAGAGGGCGATTCTGCCCGCCAGGGGACACCGAGCAATAACTGAAGACATTTTTGTTTGTCCGTACTGAAGGAGAGGGTGCTACTGGCATCTAGTGGGTAGAGACCAGGGATGCTGCTGAACGTCCTGCAATGCACAGGACGGCCCCTACAACAGAGTGATCCGGCCCCAAATGTCCCTGGTGCCCAGGTTAAGAAACCCTGGCGTGGACACAGGTTTGCAACCTCGGGCTCAGCTCATGGCGCTGGCTTTGGAGCTTTTGCAGCCGGGTTGGCGGCTCCTCCAACAGGCGCTTTACTGTCTCCCGTTTTCGTGATCCGGGCGCGGGAGGCACTGCAGCCCCCTGCGCCCTGGGGAGGGGAGGAGCGAACGGAGGAGGGGAGGGGACGGGCGGGGCGGCGGGCCTTGGCGCCCCTCAGATGACCCTTCCGAGCAGAAGCACAACGTGGACGTCTGTCTGCCTCGCCCCCAGGAGCGCCGATCTAGGGGCTGGGAAGGACTCCCGGGCTCGGAAAACTTGGCAGCTTCTCCCGCCCGCGACTCCCGTCACTGCGGGGACGGCTTTCCTCCCCGAGGAGTGGTCCTTCCGTCGCCCTGCCCGCCCCGCGGCCCAAAAGCAGCCGCCCGAAGTGCCCGGGTTCAAGAACTCGGTGCGCACCGCGCGTTTCCGTCGGAAACCTCCGCCCCCCGGCCCGGAGGGGGCGGGGCCTCCAGGCGCCGGCCGTTGCCCCGCCCAACCGCCTCCCAACGGCTCCCTCGGCCGGGCCGGGTTGAGTGCCCCTGTGCGCGCATGCGTGGAGGGGCGGGGCAGGGCCCGCGCGGGGCCCCGCCCCGGCCCGGCGTCTCTGCCCGCCCCATCTCCCAGCCTCCTCAGCGTGGCGCCGACGCTGCGTGCGGCGCGGGTTACCCAGAGTGCTCCGCGCAGGGGCAGCTCACTGGAGTTTGGTTCTCGAGGCGGCGGCAGTAGCGGCGGCGGCTCCGGCGGCTCCTCCTCCTCCTCCTCTGGTGGCGGCGGCGCCCCGGGCCCGAGCCCCGGCCCCGGCTCCCTTCTCCGCCACCCCGCGCGCCCCTTCCTCCCCCGGCGCCGCGGGGAACATGAGGCTCCGGTCCCGGAGGCCGGCGAGTGAGTGACCCCCGTCCCCTGCCTCAGCCCGCCCGCCCGCTGGCCCGGCCTCTACCCCCCGCCTCGCCCAGGCAATGACAGCGGCTCCGGCGTCTCCGCAGCAGATCAGGGACCGGCTGCTGCAGGCCATCGACCCCCAGAGCAACGTAAGTACCCGCCGCTTGTGCCGGGACGGAGGCCGCGTGGGCCCGGGACCCTGCTTTTCCCCGGTGCCCCTCGTCCTTCGGGCTCCGAGAGACCCGCCCGACGCCCACCTCACCTTGAGGGCCACTGCCATCCCGGCCTCTCGCCCCCCGGGCCCGGGCCGGGGGAAGGTCGGGCAGCCCGGCGGCGCTCTGTACGTGAGGCTGAGGCTTCCGTGCGGCCTGGGTGGAGGGAGCAGACGGGAGGTGAGGCCAGAGCTTTTCCTCTCCTCCCACTTCGGTTGTACGACCCTCGCTGCTCCTGACGGAGCCCCCCCGCCTCGCCCTCCCCCGGGGGCTCGCGACCCCCGGGAAGCCCTCCCGGCGCGGGGGAGGGGTGGGAGAAATGCTGTGAAGCAACTGGTGTCTGGGATATGACTCGGGGAGCCGGTGCCTCCCGTGTCTCGGTCTTCTGGGTGATCAGGGAAGCTCTCCTTCCCTCTTCTCCCGGCTGGAAGCACCTTCTTGGCTTCGGAAGGAAACCCCCCGGCGTGCTTTGCCCCTAGCCGGGTGCCCGCGGCGTGTGGAGAGTCCCCCTTGGTTCTGCGAGTCGACATGTCTTTTCCGGATCCCTCTTGGGGTCGCTGCCGACGAAAGATAATCTTGGGGAGGGTAGGATTCTTCCTGTTGCCTTTCTGAGCCTAAGTGTCCATTGCGTCTCTGACCAAGCCAGAGCCCCCCTGTTTAGTAGTGAATTAGAAATGATTGTTTTCTCTTCTGTTCCCCCATGAGCCCTCCTTCGGCTGTCTCTTCCCCCACCTGGAGGTCCCAGGCTGGTGCTTTGTGAGCTAGACGGTCAGGGTTAACCCCAGGGTGTCGCTTTCTCAGATGGCTCTCCACCGAGGCTGCTGTTTGCAGAGGTATGTCCCCTGCCCCCCTCCGTGTGTGTAGGGGAAGACTCATCCTGTTTTCATATTTTCTCCAAAGGGTTGTTGGCAGTAGGGGTCATTTTCCCCTATGGCAGGAGCAGGTTGAGCAATAGGAAGATGCAGTGGCATCCAGGTATGAAGTGAGCCCCTGCATTTGCTGAGAGATCAGGAAGTGGCAGTTGGAATCTCTTTTTAACATGCTGGGGACGGAAGGAAAAACTGTCTTGGACTTGGCCAGGTAACCCAGGTTTCTCTCACTGTAGGGGCTTTTGCTTTTCCTTTATGTGAGTTTGGCTAATTCCTCTTAGCATTATGCTTTGGCTTGGTATTTTTGGAATAATTCATGTTGGATTGTACAGTTTTGGTAGAAATTGAGAAGTTATGATCTTTATAAGCCTCTGATTTCTGTATCATAGGTAATTCTCTCATCCCTGGTCTTTAGTCCCCATTAAGGTTGATTTGGTAGTAATTGTCTTTAACAAATGTTGTATACATTTTTGTTATGATTTTGGGGGTGGAGTAGGCACAAGCTATATAAAACCTTCCAGAATTTTTGCAGCAAGTGGTGCTGCTGCAGTGGCCAAAACTGAAATATTAGAGGATAAAACAAGTGATATGAAAAATATAGCATTGGCGACTTTTGTATCTTTTGTCCAGTCAGAGTATAATTTCTTGAATTCCATGTGCTTGCTTGCCTTCCAGAGAATCTGAGAGGTGCCTGAGATATTAGCACTGATCCTTAATGCCACCTAGGAGAGCTTTGGGATCAGGAGGCACTTTGACAGGCGGTCACAATGTTGTAGATTAGGTGGGGCAGTGACCTCCGAGGTTCCGGTGTTCTATAAGGCTGTAATCTAAAGGCTTCCTAGGAGTAGAGGAGGGAGAGGAGGATGACGGGCTGGCCAGAAGCAGGAGGAGGGAAGAAATCCAGTTTCGTGTATCTTGGCGCCTGGTGTGTGCAGAAACTTTACATTTATTTAAGCCCGTGGTTGTGTTGCATGGGATGGAATTCATGTTTCATTTGGCTTCTTTTGGGGTTTCTAGTGATAGGTGTACGTTGAGTCCTACCTACTAACATAAGTGTGATGGATGGAATTGGGAAATTGTCTCTTTGAATATGTGCAGCAAGGAAAGTACCTCTTCTAAATGCTGCCATTGTAAGCAACCACCGGTGAGCATTGTTACTAGCCATTTGACAGGAGCCTGGCTTGGAGCAAACCCCATTATAGAAACTCAGCTGTGGCAGAACAGGTTGCTGGTGGAGATGGTACAACCGTTATGTCTGCAGTTTCTCACTAATGACCTGGGCTCAGGTGAGAGTGAGGTGGCTCCAACAAGGTGTTGCTGCCACACAGCTGCTCTCCTCTGCCTTGCCCAGTTATGAACTCGACTTCCGGATAGTTAGTTGACACATATTTAAGATGCTCGTGGAAAAAAAAATGGGGACAGTGTTGAAGAGCCAACACTAAAATTAAACCTCTTCTGAGAGAAGCGACAGAATTGTGTCGTGTAATGCTTACCTTTATGGGCATGCAATTATGGTTAACAAACTTCGCTTTTGCTTGGTCAGGCAGCTGACCTAATATCCAGAAGTATCTAGAAAGTTGAGAGGTAACAAAGTAACGTTTACTGACCGTCTCCTTGACAAAGGAGTTGTTAAGAGGAAAGTTGTTTCTGTGCTCTAAATTCTAGCCTGTGGAGTATTTGAATTTCTACAGCAGCAGGCTATAAATTATAATTTCTGCCAGCTCAGTAATAAAGTAAATCGTCTACACTCCTTTTAAAAAAGCAGCTAACAGTTTTTTGGAACGGTCTAAGCCTTATTCTTCTCAGCACTCTGTATGTCAGCCCAGGGTGTTGAAAATCTCTCTGAAGAGCAATGTGCAGGTTTGTTCCCGCTTAATCTTGCTTCATTATGAATGAAGGGCTGTGTCTTCTCCTGCCCAGAAATAAGTCAGTCCACCCAAGCCCAGTGTCCTCTGCAAGTGAGTAGGTTCCCATTTGTATCAGACACTCATTGTTTCACCAAAGTTTGGCCTTTGTCTTCCTGACCAGAATGCAGGCTTCGTGAGCACGGTTCGCTTCTTGTCTTCTCTCTCGAGCAGAAGCATTCAGCGCATTCTCTAAGTGCTGATTCAACTGACTGAACCCTGGAATCCTACTTGGACCAAGGACTGAGGAGCTACAGTTGAGCCCTCTTTTACCAAAAAGCCCTCGTGACTGCTATATGCCCTGAAGTTCAGTCATGGAATATTCTAATGCAGAACTCTGTAGAACCGTGAGGGACATGGATGTTCTTCTGGCATCTGAGAAAAGGTCTGACTGGGAGCGGTGGAGCAGGTACTGCATCCCCATGACGAGTTGAATAACAGCACAAGGCAGGCCCTGCTCAAGGCAGGTGAGTGTCCCTGTTTTCAGAGCAGGGAGAGGCCAGAGAAGGCACTGTGGGGAAGAGGGACTTGAACTTCCCCTAGACGTCTGTGTCAATGCCTGGTAGTGGTCAGGCTGTCCAGCAGGAAATCTCAGGAACTACTTTCGTCCTCACAGTTCTGGAGACATCAGATGCCAAGGGGAGGCGACCACAGGGCCTCTGCAGAGAGACACACACTAGAAGGATAATTTTCCCACCTAGGAACTTGAAGGTTAAGACACTGCTTAGCTTTGCAGGGCTGCGGATTCCTCATCTGCAAACTGGGATTGGGAACTGGTGTGTGCGCCCCATAAAGCTCCTTCTAGATTCAGGATTCAGATTCTGGAAGGGGCAGCAGAGGCTAACATTAATTGTTCTAGAAGTTTTCTCTTATAATGTAAGGTGCATTGTGTGAACATTCTAGAGTAACACAGTTCTGACAGAATTCCACACAGAGATACACGCTTTACGTGACTTTGTGCAGCACTTTGACGGTGTCTCCTGCTTCTCCCCAACAGCCCTGTGAGGGAGGTGGGGTGAGCAGCTGGTCTCCCCTTCTGCAGGTGCAGAAGCCAACAGCATGACAGTGAGTGCTGTTCAGTGAGTGTCTCCTGTGGCCAGGAGAGAGCAAGATGGTTTTTTTTCTTCTTGACTTAATATGAGGTGGCTGCCCCAAAGTTATTAAGTGATGGTGTTTCCAACTCTAAATGCCACCACACTGCTCTCTAAGGTGGAGAGACGGCTTCAGAAGAGGCCCAAGAGGGCAGCGTTCTTTAGCTGGTAAGAAAAGATGTGGGGAGCTGCCTCTCTCCCACACAAGTTTATATGCAGTTACACCTCGGGTTCGATTTACTTGTGATAGATCTAACAGGCTGACCATATTAGACAGCCTGTCCTGGAAACATCCTAAGGTTTCTGTTGGGGACAGAATCCTAGGCCAGACCACACCATGGTGTGGCAACTGCCAACTGACGTGGAATTTTTCGTGAGTCTTGTGTTCTGGCTTCGTTTCTGCTTCAAGATTACAGCACTATTGATGTTAACTTAAAACACCATTGATCCTGCAGAAAAGAGGACTCTCATACACGGTAAAATGGAAGACTGTTGGTTCTGATTCTCTCCAGTGTATTAGAGGATACGAAATCTAAACATGTGGACTCTGCCTGATCATGCTGGCTGCCTAAATTCCGTGACACTCCTTTATATGTGGCCAGGATATGTGAGGAGAGCAGTGTGGTGTCTTATGACTTTGGGAAACAGATAGGTCACAATTATCAGGTGTGAAGCAGGTGTAAGTCCTTGTTGTGATTTACTCTCTCCCTCCAAAGAAGGTGGCCTTTACATTCTGTCTTCACGCAGTTCTCCAAGTGGTCCTCAGAGGTGGCTTTAATCAGAGTGTGTTGGAGGTCACAGAGGCCTGGAGGACTGTCCAGGATCAGCCTGTGGGAAGGGGCTTTTGTCCTGATACAGATGTAAAAAGGCACTGTGGACACCTGGGCTCAAGACACAGCTGCGTGTGGCAGCACACGCACCTCAAGGGTGCCAAGCTCAGGGTTAGGTGAAGGAAGGGAGCTCGCCTCACCTGTGCCTCAGTTTTAGTGTTCATGTGAGCGTCTTCTCAGACGGAGCCCCAGTTTAACCAGAACCGAGTCCCAGCCTGGTCTCTAGGTGACTACAGTCCAGTGGATGGGTCTCCCACCCAACCCCTCACTGTAAACAACCTTCTGGAAGCTGGGGGGGCTTTTTCTCTTGTCAGCTGAAGTTGTGCTTTTTCTTTTTGTTCGTGGTGGTAGGCTGTCCTGAGTCCACTTGGTCCCTTTGCAGCCCCCTAGCTGGTTGTCAGAATGGGTGACTGAGTTTGTGGCTCAGCGGGTGGTTGCAGAGGCAGTGCGTTTTCAGTCGGGCCTTGCGAGTGCCCACACTCAGAGCCCCCCTTCTGAAACTGCTGCTTTGCACTCGCAGAGCACACGTGTAGAGCTGAGCAAGTGTTGACATAGGGATTCCATGAACTGGGGAGCATTTCCTGAGTAAGGAAGACCTACCCTTGTTCTGCATGCTGTGTTTAAAAGTCCTCTCTGAATGAATTCCAGGTCTTGGGAGGCAGTGCGCTTACATCTCAGTCACCAACTGACACTCGTTTATGGAGAAATATGATGAAACTGAAAAAAGTGGCTCAGCAGTTCACTAAACATTTCTAGCAAGTGCTTATGGTGTTGGGTGCGGCGGGTGCAGACCTGGTGATGCCCAGCCGCTGCCTTGAGGGGCCTGGGCAAGTGTGGAGTGTGCACATGGGTGATCTCGGGTGGGGTGGGGGAACAGTGGTCGGGGTGACAGCTGTTAGGGCCAGGTGGAACAGTTCTACATGTCTTACTCAAAGATAGTTCAGAATTCTTAAGAACGTGAAGTGGCTTTCTAGAATACTTCATCATTTGAGTTTGCAGAATGAAAAGTTTTACAGTCAGGTGCGGGAAGTCAGTTCTTGGTTGTCTCTGACCTGAGGGAATGGAGAGTTTGGCGGAATAGCTGGCAAATCCTTGGATGGTTTGCCCTCTCAGCAATGGGATGGGAAGGGGGCAGGTGTCAGGCTCTTTGAGGGCCTGGGGGCTGGTTTTAAGTATTCGAAGTGCTGTTGTATCCCTGGGGTTCCATTTGCTCTGTGTGGCCTTCGGAGGCAAACTTAGGAGGGGGAAGGCAAGGAGTTCCTGGGAGGTGGGCTCTGCTGCGCTCAGGGGAGCTCTTGATTATTGGCAGAGCTGGCTAGAGACAGTCCAGGGCCCCCATGCCAGGTGGGTGTGCAGAGACGTCCAGGCCCTCCTTCTGGACCCGTAGACTCCTGACCTTTGAGTTCCTGGAGGTTCTGTGATTGTGTGGAGCCCATTAAAAAGAAGGGTCATGTCAGGTGATGGTTAAAAGCCTTCAAATGTTCCTGCGGCTGCCACGAAGTTTCCTGTATTCATCCACTGGAGGCTGTAACAGGAACAGCTGCCGTTTCCTGAGCACTTAGCAGGTGTGAGGTATGGTGTGGAGCACTTTGGATCCCAGTTGGTTCCCTGAACTATTCCTAGGGGTGGATGCTCCATCTTCGTTTGAGAGGAGGGCAGAGGTTAAGTGATCTGTCCAGTCTCGCAGAGGAGGCTATTGGAAGCTCTGGCCCCAAACCCAGTGCTGGTTGGCTCAGAAGCCAGTGGACTTAATGACACCAATCGCCTGCCTCCCACATAAGCAGTGCCCAGCGTGAAAGGTGGGCCCCAGTACATCTGAGATGCAACCTCACAAACACAAAGTGTTTTTAATTTCTATTTCCTCCCAGTTTCTACAACCTTTCCTTCCTTAAAATCTTCTAGCCTAGTGGCTGCTAACCTTTTTGCGTGTCAGGATCCATTTTTATGATCAGAAACATTCAGGAACTTCCACATAATGACAAATGTACTTTGAGTAGCTGTTTTTTGAGAAAGTTCAAGGACAGAAGCTACTCCTAATCTAGTGATGCTTTGAAATGAAGTTATGTCATGTCATCAAAACAGCATCTACTGAAATCTGCAAGCTGATCTTAGTTGTATGTGTGTGACACCTAGGATTGGACCCTCTGCATCACCGCTGTTTGGGGCCCCCTGTCAGCCCTACTGCTCTCCCTTTTCTAGAAACCTTTCCTGTTTTAATCCAAGACAGTCTCCCTCTGGCACCGTACATAACTTAAAAACCCTGCATTCCGGTTGATAACAGGTCTTGTGGATGGAGTTTTCAATGGGATTGCAAGCTCCTTAGTAGCGGAGCATGCGTTGCTCCCCATGTATCTAAAACTTCCACAACAGGTGGGTGCTCAGATGCTTGTTGATCTTCCTGTGAAGAGGGCTGATCTTAGGAACTGGCTGTCAGCACTTACTGAGCAGGTACTGGATGCTGGCACTTTTCAGCACTTAGCATGCGTTCAAAACTCCCTTAATCTGTACAGCAACCCAGGGAGGCAGGTGCTCATGTGGAAACTGAGGCTTAGGGGGCACGCTGCTGGAAGGGATTGTGCTGGGATTGGAACCCACCCCCTAGTCTTCACCCACCTGCCACTGCCTTCCATGTCACCTGAGAGAGCAACATGGGTACAAGGCAGGCACTTCACTCTCCTGCCTGGGTCTGGATCTTTTCACCAGATTCATCTGTGGGCTCTTTTTATGCAAGGCGGGAGGAGAGTTGTACCTGAAATGCTTTATGCTTTCTCTTGAACTGGCTGAGGAGAAGGCAAGAGGCATTTGTTCCTTTTTGTTTCAGGCATTTTTCACCCCGACAGAGAAAGGATGGCTCTTGTCTTAGATCCCTGCCTGTTCATGGACCCTGGAGATACTGTTCAAATGATGCTTTGGGACCCTTTGGCCTCTTTTGGTCATGTGACAAACCAGACCCTTCCTGGACACCCCTTTCCCCTGGGTTTCATTCGTCAGGGCCAGAAAGTGGGTGATGCTTTCTCCAGGCTACACCCTGTGGTGGGGCAGCCTTATGGCTGCTCTGGAGATCCCAGTCACTCGTCTGCTGTGTGCCTAGAGGAATTTCATAGATGGCTGGCCTTGATTCTGTGGCAGGAGGTTCTGGGGTGCAGATGTCAGCAGTCAGGTGAGTTACTGATGGAGGAGTAGATATGCAGGACCATGGCTCACATTGAGAGCCCAGAAGGTGGCCTAGCAGCCATCCTCCAGGTGCTGGTGGCCCCACTGCCCTGCTCCTGCCTTCATCTCCATCCCTCACCCACACCTCTGGTCATACTTGGCTCAGGGCAGCCTTCTGACCCACCAAGCTGGTGAGTCTGCCTGCACACACTGGGGGCTGTGTGGTTCTTGTACCCTAGATGGCTTATTTTGATATCCCCTCCCTGCCATTCCAGCTTAGCTCTCTTGACCCCTCTTGCCATCCGATCCCTGGCCCAGCTCTGGTTGGAGTGTGGGACGGTGGCCACATCCTCTTTCCCCCAGGTGATCCCCAAGGTAGCTAACTTGAGGTAGTTTCTTAAGGCCAGCCCTCCCAGAAGTCACTTCCGGTAGACACTTCCCAACTTTATTTACCCCCTCAGTGCATCTTGCATCTGTGCTGGCAAGCAGTTGTCAGGCTGGCTTTTTAGTGCTGTCTGAGGGGGTCGCGTGACACTGACGTGTAGGTGTGTAAAATAGGAGCCATGTACTCTTTCCGCTGATTGTTTCACGTTGTTTCCTTCAAGTGTTCGGTTAGGTAGTTGCCAGCAGAGCACCTATCTTCTACTTCCTTTACTAATTCTGTTGGCTGATCTCCCCCAGAGGGAGGGGAGCACTGTGCTCCTGACAGGCGCTTAAACAAGGGTGCTGATTGGCTCGTGTCACTCAAAGACTCAGAGGTGGGTCTGTTCTCAGGTGAGGACCTGGCTTTGCTCCATCTCTCTGTTCTGCCTTTTGTGGTGTTACCTTCACACAGTGGGGTGTCTTCCCCCCAGCCCCTGGACCTTCAGGATTTACCCTCATTGACCATCATCCAAGGGGAGAAAGAGACGGTGACTCTTTACCAGAGGCCCCAGCAGACATTTCCTTTGCCTTCTCTTTGATGGAATTGGCAGGCTATGTTGGTTGGTTGACCCCTAAATCTGGGCATGGTGTTAGTTCCACCCAGCCAGACCCAGAATAAAGGGGATGCCTCCAGGAAACATCAGAGTCCTGTTGATGGGAGAAGGGGGTAGTGGGACAGGGAGCAAGCTGACAGTGTCCCCTGGTGCGTGCTGGTTTCATCACCTCTTTAATGTGAAAGTGCCATCATGTAGTTGGCCTTAGTGCTGGGCCTGGGAGACTTGGCTCCAGATGACAGAATGGGCGTAACTGAAATGTAAGGTCCGGAGTAAGCAATGCTGGTTTGGATAGTGTGAGGTTGCAACATGGGGTTCTGAGTACCCACTCCTCCTGGTTGACCCCACAGACTCTGATTTGCCTGGAGTCACACTTGGGTACCTTACTGTTACAGGGTGTCAGGTTGCAGCTTCTGAGCCCATCCTGGGCTGAGGAGGACTTCAGGAGAGCCTGTCACAGCACTGCTGCTTCTCCAGTCCCCATCATCTCTCCTGTGCAGCAGTACCTCCTGGACCCCACCCAGGCAGGGGGAAGTGGCACAGTCCAGGAGGCCCAGACCCACCCAGGCCCCCTGTAGTCATGAGGAGGCAGCGCCCATGACCCGGGCAAGAGCCGAGTTCCCCAGATGTCTGTCCTCTCGGCTCAGAGGCACTGACAGGCCCTGGATGGGGACTGGGAGGTCTAGTCGCATCTGATTGTCCTGCCCATTTCCTCTTGTCTGTCCCCTCCCTCTGGTTAAGCTGGGTAACCGGAAACTGGTACCTGCATTTCCGGGCCTGGCTTCTTCCCCTTTGATTAACTGAGAGGGATGGGTCAGGTGATCTTTGTGGCCTCCTCCATTTTTCCCTCCCTGTGTTTATAAGGGTCTCTCAGCAAGACCTGAAGTTGGTGAGGTCTGTTCCCTCTTTGCTGGATGCTGGCAGCCTGGCAGTGACAGAAGTGGACTACGTTCAATTTTAGGCGCAATCGGAGCAGAAAAGGTTTGTGAATGGGTATTTCACTTTCACTTCTATTTTAAAGGAGCTTCTCGAGCATTTAAAGTTCTCACTTTGAAGGCTGGTCGACAAGCCAGTGCTGCTTCTGAGTGCAAGAGCCCAGCTTTCACCAAAGGGCAGAAGCATCACCCTCCAGGTGTTTTGTGAGCTCTGCTGCTTTTGCTTGCAACCTTTCCCCCTCCTCCCATCACTGAGTCAGCGTGCTGTTTGGGATTGAAATTGGGATGGGAGAACTGAGAGGGAAACTGTATGTTCTGTTTTTTATCCTCGGCACTGTGTGTGTGTGTGTTTGTGTGTCTGCCTGCCTGTCTGTCTTGTGTATAGACTTCTTCCACGTGATGGGAAACACAGCAGCTCTGGATTGTGACTTCTTGAAGGCTAGGCCACTGAAGACGAAGGAATTCTCTCACTTGCTTCCAGTGCGGAAGCTCCTGGAGAAGCACTCCACTCAGCCCGGCGGTGGGGTGAAGGGGCCTCGTAAGAAAATGGCAGTGCCCGCAGGAAGTCGGGGAGGAGCTTGCAGAAGCAGGGTCTGCTGTGCAGACACAAGCTACAGGTGCTCCGGACTGCTGTAGCCTTCCTATGTGGCAGGATGAAAATGGTGAGGGCCCTCATCTGGGGTGGGGATCGGAGCTGTCTTAGGGTTTCTGGTGAACCTGCTTTTCAGCTCCACTCGGAGTTAGGGGAGTGGACACCTGCTCATTGCCCTGGGATTGACGCTCCTCTGTTAGGAGTACAGTGGACATGGTTTTCTATCCTGTCCGGTGGTGGGCTCCCCCAAATTGGGAAGTAGGAAGGGGCATCATCTGCTTTGTAAGATGAGCTGACCTTGGGCACAAGGATGCACTTGTGTTTGTCACTCCAGGCTCTCTTCCTGGGTCACCATGCTCTCCTCGGTGCCCACCACAGGGTCAGCACTGAAATGCACCCCCGCAGGAATGAACGAGGCCTGAGGCCCAACACTGAGCAGTGCCCATCATCCTCCAGGGCCTTTGCACCTTGCTGTATCAGCCTGTCCATTCTCTCTAGACCCCCTGCACGCAGTGCCTCTTTCCCCTGAGCATTTGGCTCTGCCCTGCACTGTTCAGCCTGTCTGCCTTCAAGGCTTTCCCCAGGGGTCTCAGAACCATGGCTTCAGCAGCGCCTGGACCCTAGCTTTCCAGCTGACTGCTGTCTTAGATGTGCGAGCAGCCCAGTCCAAA
Organism: Diceros bicornis minor; assembly: GCF_020826845.1. Classification (NCBI taxonomy): domain Eukaryota; kingdom Metazoa; phylum Chordata; class Mammalia; order Perissodactyla; family Rhinocerotidae; genus Diceros; species Diceros bicornis. The sequence goes on along the minus strand of NC_080759.1, from coordinate 4,765,756 downwards.
GCGGATGCCCCTTCTTTCCTCCTGCCTTTGACGTGCTGCTTTGTATCACTTGTATCTGGTGTTGCCGTGGGCTACTCAGAGTAGCCCTGGGGTCCCACACCCATGGTAACCCCCTTCCTGCCAATGGGATCTCCACGGACATCTAGCACAGTTGCTTACCAGCCAGTCTCCTGCCTCCTGCTCTTTCCTCCCTACTGGCCACAGAGTAAGTGCCTGAAAACACGGACTGGAATGTTGCATCTCATCTGTTGGGGCCGAATGGCTGACTGGAAAAAGGCTGAGTTTTTTAGGTGACATATACTGGAGAAGACAGTCTTTCTGTGGGTGGAAAATGGGCTTTGTCGTTGGGCAGAACTGAGTTGGAATCTTGACTCTGCTCTTCACCATGCAGCCTTGGATGAGCTTAGGTTTGCAGCATTAGTTTTCTCAGGAGAATGTACATACACTGCTTAGGAAGGCTGTTGAGAATGGGACGAATGGGACGTGGCCCTGGGCCTGAAGCGTCCTGGGTGCTGACATGCGTGGTAGCTAACAGTTCACAGGCTTGGTGGTGGGTAGCCCATCCAGCTCCCATTCCCTTCCTGCCCTTCCCTCTCTCTGGTCCATGCCCATTGGATGGTTAGTGACTAGGGACTAGCCAATCATGGGGCTGCATCTTCCTGGCCAGTGATTGGTTCAAGGGTGGGCCTGTGACCCAATCAAAGCCTGTGCAAGTTTTAGCCCTTTGCTGGGGTAATTGGGGGAGACTTGAATGGGAGAGGGTATGAGCAGGTTGCCGCTGGGGTCTGCTGCCTTCGGACGGCCTGCCCAGGAGTGAGACCAGCCCAGAAGTGTGGGGAGGACTAAGTTACCATGGCCTGGCTGGCCCAAGGTGAGCCCTGCCCTGAACTTTTCAGCTAGGTGAGCCAGTGGCTTCTTTTCTTGATGAAGCCCATTTGAGATGGCTTTTCTGTCTCTTGCAGTCAAGAGAGTGTAGACAGAATCAGCCAAGCACCTTGTGCCTCAGCCTCCAGCTCAGGTGTCCTCTCCCTGCCTGCTCCTGACCTGCTTGTGCACCCCAACCTAGATGGCCCTCCCTCCCTCTTTCCTTCCCTTTCTATCTGCCTCTCTGGGCTCTGGGCCGAGGGGGTCTCCTCCAGAAAGGCCAGTGCCAGCTGTCCCAGGAGCACTGTCTCCTGCCTGTTCCTGGCATCCTGGTCTGATCTTTTCCACAGCACCTTTAACCTGTCTGACATGCCTGTGGTGCCCGCCCCCCCACCCCCTTGGTTCTTTTCTTGCCTGTGCATAGTGAGCCCGTTCATTCTGTTAGGGCTGGTAACTAGTTTATGAATGAATGCAGGTCCATCTCTGATGTCAAGCTGTGGATGAGCACAAGTAGTGCCTACCCCTGGGAGGACTGAGTTGGGTTTGGGGTAAGAGCTCAGGTTTGGTGGGGCCTGGGCAGGGCAGCTGCTCACTCACGAGTAGTGGGGTTGGGTAGCTGGTTCCCTGGAGGATGCCTTAGCTCCTGCAATGGCTGCTTGGCCCTCTCTGGACCTCAGCCCTTTAGGGTCCTCCTGTGGTGCTTGGGTTCTCTTGGAGCCACTGTGGTATGGTCAGCCCTTGGGCACTGAGCCTGCCCCATGTGTGTCGCTCAGTTCTAGGGAGTCCAGGGCTTCTAGAGGCTGGCAACGGGACACAGGAAAGGGGCGGGGTGGGCAACTCTAGGTGTTGCAGCACTTGCTTAGCCCCCCTCAGTGGCGTGGCAAACCCCTCTGGCCCAGCCCCACAGGAGTGCACAGGCCTCCTCCCTCCCACAGGCCAGGCCTGGGCCAGGACTCCCCCTAGCAAGGGATTCTGAACCCTGAACCCCAGCTGTGCTATGAGAGCAGCAGCTTCAGGTCCTGTTCCGTTGCTTGTACTTGGGTGGCCTCGGGGCAAATCACTTAATGTCCCTGAGCCTCAGTCTCTTCATCTGTGACATGGGGCTATTGGTGCCATCACCTGGTGCTGTTGTCCTGAGGGGCTGAGCATGTCAGGTGCCTGGTACAGTGCCTGGCTTCTGTTTAGTCACCAAGATGACCATGGGGGAGCTGGTACTATCTCTGTTACAGGTGAAGAAGAGTGAGAGAGGTTGTCCTTGCCCAAGGCCGTGCAACTGGACGGAGCTGAAAGGGGATTGTAATCCTATCAGTGGGCAATAGACCTGTAGGTGGAGTTCAGCCTGGAGGGGCTGGATCTCATTCAATCTAGTGACCGACTGTACTTAACAGATCAACTGCTCAGTGTCTTTTGGTATCATCTTCATAAGGGTTATCTCCCCTCAGGGCCTTTATCCTTGGGCCATAATGATTAGGAGGACCACAGCATCAACTCCTAATGTGTGCTCAGTATGTGCCAGGTATTGCCCCATTTTATAGATGAGGCTGAGGTTTAGTGAGGGTAAGTAGCTGGTCACCACACAGCTGACCTCAGGGCTTTTGCTCTCATCATGAGGCAGCAGTGCGCCCACTGCAGAGAGGAGAGGGGTGCAAGAATCCCTGCGGAGCTCTTCCTTCCAGAGTGCTGCGTGCTGATGGAGATGGTCTCTATCTGCACTGGTCAGAATGGTGGCTGTGAGTCACGTGTAGATAATGAGCACCTAAATGTATGGCTGGGACTGAGTTATAAATTTCGATTTACTTCTAATGCCCACCTGAATCGGACAGCGCACTTCCAGGGCCTGGGATTAGTTGTGCTTTGGGTGAGAGCTCAGCTGGTGCTGTCTTGTTCCACATGGGACGTGGGGGAGGAGGTTGTGCAAGGGCTGGCATGGGGATGCATGAAGGGGCTCCCAGCCCTTCCCCAGCCAGACAGCTCTGGTTTCTCCGATGTTTCTGGAGCCTCGGAGCCATTTCAGCTCCATTCGTGAGGTCTGGTCTTGTGAAGAAAGCCTTCTTCTCATATCTTAAGTGTAGGTTGATGAATGCGATTAACAACCGACTAGAAATCCTCTGAGCCTCCCCCCCCCCAAATAAAAAGAAAGATGGACAGATGGACAGACAGAAAGAAGGAAAGAAAAAAAAGTATTTCATATGCAAGGGTTTTGGAGTTAGACCTGGGTTCAAATCTCTACAGCTCTGTCTCTGAGATTTTGGTTCTTGGACAAATCACATCAAGTGTTTGCTGTCAATCTGTCAAATTTACTGTTGTCTATAAAGTAAGGACAAGCCCTACCCTGCTGAAGGGTAGATATTGCCCCAAGGGAAACTGCTGGGTACATGGTAGGCACTGAACACATATAGCCCCCTCCCCACTTTTCCGGGGGTAAAGGCAGGGCAGTTATCCCCCTGGATGAGTTTGTAGGTATTTAACTTTGGTTTTCACAGATGCTGTTGTTTCTCAAAGATAGTCTTCTCTTTAGTGTGAGCAGTGAGCAGTTACCAGACAACATTGCATAATTTTACACATTTCTAAAAGCTCCCTGGGGGGAAAGCAGGAAGAAATTGGTTGTAGAACAAAATCTCAGCCTTTTAGAAGGAAAGGCACAGTTCTTTGGAAGAGGTGCTGGGTGGGAACTCCCAATCAGGCTTAAAACCTGCCTGAACTATTCTGGACCCCTCTGCACTGCGGTGGCAGATGGAGGTGGTCAAAATCCATTTGGGGGCAACTGCCTTTAGGAAGCAGTGTCCTTTCCGAATGGAGAACAGACTCAGAACTAACAATGGTGAGATCTCAGAGACATCACCAGAAAGAGAAAGGTTGATGTAATTAATAATAAGAAAATAACACCATGTCCTCAAACATGTGGGAAGAATGGCATTGGTAGGTAGTCAGAACTGGGCGTTAAGCTGGCCTGTTGCTATTTTATACCTCCTAGCCTATCTCCCTCACCACCCTGCTGGCGGGATCCAGGAGCTACTTCATACTTCACCCTTATGGAAAGTATTTATGTAGCAAGAGGCATAGCTCTGTTCACGTCCTTTAATCTAGTCATTTTACTCTTGGAAATTAATATATTTACAGATACATGATGATTTTTTATAATTTTATTTAATTATTTATTTATTTTCCCCCAAAGCCCCAGTAGATAGTTGTATGTCATAGCTGCACATCCTTCTAGTTGCTGTATGTGGGACGCGGCCTCAGCGTGGCCCGAGAAGCGGTGCATCGGTGCGCACCCGGGATCCGAACCCAGGCCGCCAGGAGCGTAGCGTGTGCACCTAACCGCTAAGCCACGGGGCCAGCCTGATACATGATGATTTTTAACAACCATGTTAATGGAAATACGCAGTAATCATTGTTAATGTTATTAGTTAAACGTTATGGGAGAAGATTAGGAAACACGTGCATCCACAGAGTCAAATAGCATAGAGCCGTGAAGAACGCGCCTGAAGGCTCTGTAGGAAAATGGACAAGCCTAGCCATGATGAAGAAAGGGAGCATTTTTGTCAGCTGAGCACAACCAGGAAAGGCACAAAAACTAGAACTTTGGGTAAAATGGGAAGCACTTGTTTTGGGGCAGTAGGAGCAGTTTTCGTTTTTCCTATACCCCATTGTCTTTTCAATTAAGCAGTAAAAAGATGAAAATAAAAGTAGACTGCATTAGCCTGAAGAGCACTCAAGAACTGTGGAGAGCAGTCAGATGTGGAATGGATTGCGGGGCCTCCATGTACTGCAACCAGCGGAGAGGAGAGGGTGATTTCCTCTCTCACGCGTCTCCGGGAGGTTCAGAGCAGGGGTGTGCCACGCTTTGCTGCAGTCAGGTCCGCCAGTCCTGTTCTTCATGCTCATGGAGGACTGGGGTCCAGCCACCTGAATAGAGAGGCCCTGTGTGAACTCAGTGAAGCCATCCCATGGCTGTGTTCAACTCCTGGAGTCATTCGCCTGTCCTACTTTCCTCCCACCTTACCGTGTCCAGTCCATCTGTAAGACCTAGTGGCTCTATGGCCAAAGTATATATTCTCCATTCATCCTCTTTCCACCATCTCTGAGTCTAAGCCTGGCCATCTCCCTCTTGGAACACTTCCCTCTTACACCTGCCAAACTCATATCAGGTCACACCACTCTGTTGCTTAAGATCCTTTGTGCTTAGAATAGATGTCACCAGTCCTTATTGTCATAATCTACAGGTGCTATATGACTTGGACCTTTCTTACATCAATTTATACTCCTCTTATTCATGACTGGCCAGGCCCCCTCCCCAGATCTGTGACCATCAGACTCCTTCAGGCCTCTCCTGGCCGCCCATTATAAAGAGCCCTATCCCCTCCCTGCTGTCACACTGCCTCCAGACTCTTTCATGTCACGGCACACTTAAGAAATAGCGGCATCCAGACAGTGCCATGGGAAACTGGAAGTGGGACTGGAGGGAAAAACACAAGCGTTACATTTCTTCAGTAAAATTATAAGAAAAATGAAGTATAAAGTGTTAGGGAACGTATTAAATATTGAACTTGTATTGACTTTCCAAATAACATTATTGATTTTTATAAAAGGGAGCACTGTGTCCATGAACATAACTGGTTAGGTTGGATTTTTTTGCTTGACTTGGATAGTCACTGTGGAGAAATTGTTTGCATGTGGAGATGTTCAAGTTTAGAACCATTATTTAGTAAACATCTAATAGTAATTGACAAGAGTTGGCATATATAAAGAATCCAGATTCTTCCCTCTTTTCATTATATGTAATGTTGAAATACAGTAATGCCAATGAATTTTAGTTTCATTCAAACCTTATCTCAACTACTTTGACATAGCAAAGAACTCTAATTTACTCTACGTGGTATGCCAGTAAATGTTTGACAACTGGCTCTCCAGGAAAGAAAGTGTGCATATACATACATACAGAAGTTTATAAATTTTACTGATACAAAGAATAGGTAGTATACAATTTACAAATAATGAAATACACAACCCTCTGTGTCAGTTCCATGTAGCCAGTTGTTTCTCACAGACTGCTCTCATTGATTTTTGCTGAACTTTTGTATCTGTAGTCGACTTACGAGTGTAGTTCTTACATGGATATTGATTGATAATTTTGTTTACGTTAATGAGTCAAGTGATGTGTTTACTGCAGCGGAAATAGTTTTCAAATATTGAAAGAATATTTTCTCAGTTGTTTGTGCTATTCCTAATGGCTGTGGGCATGACACACTTTTAAGTTTAATCTGCATTATTAGCATTTTCTCCATCACTTCTTAAGTCTTAAACCCCAGGGGATGGCTCACTATTTCTGTAAAGGGCCAGATAGTAAATATTTTTGGCTTTGTGGGCCATACAGTGTGTCGCAACTCTGCCTTTATTTATAGCACAAAAGCAGCCATAGACGATATTAAATGAATAAATGTGCCTATATTCCAATAAAACTTTATTTACATGGTTAATTTTATGTTATGTGAATTTGACCTCAACAAAAGATAGATAAAATTGAAATTAAAAAACCCTTTATTTACAAAAACAGGCATTGGGCTGGATACGACCCAGAAGTCTGCAGACTCCTGGTCGAGAGCCCACCAGCCTGACGATAAATCAAAGCCTTGATTCATAGTGTTTGCCAATTTCTATGGTATAAATACTTTCACCGTGGCTGATTTCAAGCCCCTAACATGATATCGCTGAAAATGGAGTTGAGGAGAGATGCCTCCACAGCACACTGTTCTCACCACGGGGATACAATAATCGTGAATAAACCCCAAAACCAAGATAATAGTAAATGTGGGAAAGTAAGTAGGAAGTGAAGAATTTTGAGTATGTCATCACCTTTGTTTTCAATGTAACTTAGTGTAAGTTTCTATCACTGCATTTTTAACAGTGGCTGTGTTTAATGGGTGGCTCCCAGGATTCTTGAAAGTTTCACCATGGGCTCTCATGGGCTGGTGTGAGCTTGTTCCAGCACCCTCCTGGGTTGAGTCCCTACCCCTTAGACCCTGGCTGCAGGGCACAGCAGCCTCAGAAGAGCAAAGTATTGGTATGTGTGCAGTTGGAGATCTGGGCTGCAGGCCACAGTCTCCTAGTCCAAGATGGCATCAGTGCCTTTGCAGCTGGCTACTGGGACAATTCTCTTGGTTCGAGTGTCTTGGAGGCCATGCTCAGAGCCCCTCGGAGCCCCCTCATTCACGATGAGCCAGCAGCCCTGAAGGTGGGGAGTGGGGGGGTGGGCAGCACTCTGTTCCAGATCCTTCACCGCCCTAGTTCTCTCTGGGGCTCCGGTAACCACCTCTCCTGGTCCAGTAGTTGGGAGGAAGGCTTCCTCTACCGTGCCACAGTATTCATTTTCTCATAGCTTTCAGTGTGGTCACCTTGTTCTGTTCACTTGTCTGTTGCCCACCTTCCCTCACACGAATATACGTCCCGCCAGCTCCCTTTGCTCCCTGACTTCCTCTTCAGCACATGCACGTTTTTGTTTTCCTGGTAAACAGCCGCCGAATGAACTCTTGTGTCTGTTCTCTGCTGGCTGCAGCAGTTGCAGTGTGCAGTCTGGATGGGTTTGGGCTCCCATGTCCAAAGTTTTCCTGATAATAGAGACAAGCCTTCCCTCTTGGTGTGTGCAGGGCTTCCTCCCCCGTTGGAAACAAGCAGCTCTATCTTCTGGCTGCTTTCTCCTCCCAGATCATGGAGTCACTGTTGCTGACTTCATCACTGGGCTGTAAAAGTTGCTCTGGGTTTCAGCATGGCTAATACCATATTTGTTTCTACTCCCCACGAAAAGGAAAGAATGAAATCCACACCCACTGCATCTTGAGGCTGCTTTGCGCTGACCGTGTGGGCCTTGTGTACCGGGTCAGACAGTCTTCCGGGAGTCCAGAGTCTCAATGTTCTCTCCCCTGCTGGCCGTGGGGCCAGCATCGCTGCTTCACTGAGAGTCGCACTGCTCGGCCCATGAGGTGGAAGGACTGACCTCGCATGCAGACTTGTTTCATTCCTAATTAGGTGAAGGCGTTTGTACTTTTGGGGACCCAGACCAAAAGCCGTCACATAGCTGATCTTGTAGGGAGTAGGGAAATAATAGTCCTAGAAAGGCTAACCCATTGCAGTCTCCTGACACACCGCGCCCAGGCAGGTCCAAGCGTGTGGAGTCCGAGGGATCCGTTAAAAGCGAGGTGGAGCTGCAGGTCCACTCTCTCAGAGCTGCCTGGTAGGCTGGTGATCCGATGCCCATCCCTTTGCAGGGAGGCGGAAGTGAAATAGTGTGTGTTTGAGGGAGGTGAGGAAGGAAGGAGGAGAGTTGGCCTAGCTGAATGACAGATTTGCAGGGAGTTCAGTAAAACAAATGTGCAAAGGTGCTTTGTTACTAAGGGTGCCTTCACCTCTTTCTTTCCGGGGGCTTCCCTTGGCAGGACGAGCCCTTTTGCTCCTTCCTTCCCAGCGCTGTGAGATCTGGCGCTGGTACCCTTCTCCCTGGGCACCTTCCACCTGCCCTCTTCCTCCCCTCTGCTTTGATCACACCGTGTCTCCCGCCCACTGTTCACCTCCTTTCCATTAGTGCCAACTAGCACCAGCATGGGGAGTCCACTCCCGGCCTTGGCAATTTGGAGGTGCCACCTCCTGGCATGGTGCCCTTATGCCAGTCCCTTCTGCTGCTCTCACTGTGTGGGGACAGCCTGGCCAGCCCTACCTGCCCTACAGAATCTCAGCTGCTGTGGGCTGCAGACGGGTGCCGGCAAAGGCTAGTGGAGTTTCCTGTGCCTCCCCGTGGAGGCAGGCTCCTGAGTCTCTCTGTCTGTTTTACATCCATTTCTTCTTTTTATTCACATGGTCATCGTGGCCTTTAGCCTGCATCTGTGTGTGTGAGCTGTGTCACCTTGAGCATGAATCTAATTTCTGAGTCTCAGTTTCCAAATCTGTAAAATGCCCCACCCCATTGCAGCTCTAGGACTCTGTGGGACAGTGTGCTTACAGCAGTGGCACAGCATGTGGTCACAGTAAATGTGGCAGATGGTGGTGTGGGGTGTGTCAGGAGGCCTAGCTGTGATTCCCTCCCTGTCCCTATAGCCAGGACGACTATATGTCATATCATCCAGACCAGGCCACTTTTAGAGTGAACGAGGCACTGTTAAAAATTACCCTGGGCACCAGGTGTAAACATGTGATCCAGCAAACCAGGCCTAGGGTCACCTTCCACACCCAGTGTCTTTGTTTGAAAGCTGATGGCCCTGGATGCAGTCCCTTCTGCAGAACCAACTCCGGCAACCCACGGTCTCCCCAGAGCCTGGGGGCCCGCTCCCGCCTACACATCCACGTGTGGCTGCACCCTTGGGCCTTCCTTTGCCGTGTCCTCTGCCTAAAATGTTTTCTTTCCTTATATGTCTCACTGAGCTGTCAGTACACAAGCAATAAATGCATCATCCTCCTTTAAAAATTTAAATGTTTGAGTTACAGCTAAGGACCTTTTGGCCTCTGTCATTGATAGAGTTTCTTCTGTCCCTCTGGTGAGAACCACTGTCATGAGTTCAGTCTGGAGGACGTCTCTGTGCATGTAGAGATACATGCCAAAACACTGTGCGTGGTTTTTCAATGAATTCTGACACGCAAGTCTGTCATTTTGCAGCCAGCTCATTTCCCTCAGCTTGTCTTGGCTCTCTGTTCTTGTTACATATGAGTCTCATTCATTCCTTTAACTGCAACATAGTATTCAACATAGTATTCCACGAGAGTAGCGGTTTCATTATCAGGGAGCTGGCTTCCTGAGTTTTGCTGATAAAACAATGCTTTTTGAAGATTTGTGTGCCGTTCTTCACTGAGTGTCTGCTCGGGAGGGTCTGTCAGACAGTGGAAGTGTGGAGTGCTGGTTTTCACAGTGGCAGATATGGAGGAGCAACTTGCATGGGCACCCCCTGCAGGCGGGCAGAGCAGGCAGCCTCCACAGCTCTGCTCAGGGCTGGTGCTCGAAAGATGGAGACCAGAGGCAGCGTCACACTCTAAGCATGGCGCCCTGTCAGCACTGGCTGGAGCCGCACTGGCTGGAGCCTCACTGGGCCAGAGAGCTTCCCTGAAGCTGCAGCCCCCCTGCCCGCCTTTCTCGAAAGCTGAGGTTAGGTGTGTGAGGGCAAGTGCAGGTGGAACTGGCATTGGGTCCAGGAGGCCTCCTGGGCTGAGCCTGGGGAGAGAGCCTCAGGGATGTCATGAGCGTGTCTGTGCAGCCAGTGTTAGGGCCCTGCTCTTCACCAGTGGGCAAATTTCTGAAGTCTGGTGCCCTGGAGCACTCAGGATCATGTCTGGTGTAGTGGTAGTCCTGAGAGGCGATGATGGTGATGACTCACATTGCACAGATCGGGACCTCCAGCTGGCCAGCACTTGACCATGTGCCAGGCAGAGTCTCACACAGTCCCATGGGGGAGTGATTGCCATCCATACTTTAGAGACATAGAAGTGACTCAGGGAGGTGACTTGCTCATGACCTTACAGCAGGAGATTCTGGTTCCAGGTCCAGCCCCTCCCTCCTTAGGCTGCCCTGTTCATCTGCACATGCAGTGCCTGTCAGCCATAGTGCTGTGTGGGCAGGAGCATGGTGACAGGGTGCCAGTGTGTAGTGGTTCTTGCCAGGAGAGGAGCAAAGGAATGCCGGTGGATGAGGTGGATGGGGCAGGCAAGAGGGAGGCTTTCAGGGCCACTCGAGGGAGGGCAGTCCAGGCAGAAGGACTGCCTAGGAGCTCAGGCGTGCTGAGGCTACTTCTGCGAGGGCCGCAGGGCTGTTTTTCAACCCCAGAAAAGATTGCTGCTAGTGGGGCTGGGGGCAGGCTGGGCAGGGAGATGTGGCATTCAGGTGTGGCAGCTGCTGCCCTTGCCCCGGGGGGACGGGAGGGGACAGTTGGGGACAGCATCCGGTTTCAGACGATGTGCTGGGTGTGAGGGAGGGAGACCATGTGCCTCTGCCCACCTTTGAGCACTCAGAGTGGCTGTGAGAAAGAGCGAGATGTCCTTTTCAGTCAAACTTCAATGTCTCTGGGGTCAGGCTGTGTCTCCTACTTGGCACCATTTGTCTGTCTTAGTGGTCAATGGTATACGGGTGCATCTTAGAGTGGGTGAAACATGGTGATCCACAGGAAGTCCGTGCTCAGAACCTTGCGGAGTGAGCGAGCTAGGGGCCTCCTCTCATCCCTTGTCTGTGTGGGCCTGCGGTTCTGACCCCCATTCTTCCCTCATGAGCCCCACACTGGCTTGACCTGTTGCCTCTCTGCAGTGCCTTCCCCAGAGTTCTGGTGCATTTGCCTGTCTCCACCACCAGGGTGGGACTCTGTGAGCCAGGGCTTGAGGACTATCCCTCCACCCAACACACACACACACCCTGTGCAGGATCTGGCACATAGCAGGTGCTGAATGGGGATCGGAGGAATGCCGGAGGAGGCCTCACTGAAAGTCCTAGAGTAATGGAGGAGTGAGAAGGTCCCCTGGTCAGGAGCTCGGCAGAGGTAGAAACGCAGCAGTGTCTCAGGGGTTTTCCCTGGCCCCCCCCCCACCTTAATGTGGGGTTTGGAGTCAGAAAAAATAGCATTTAGGGAAGCATGGTCCTGCTCTTACCTCCAGCTGCTGCTGCAGTCCTACACATCTGCTTCCTGCAGGGCCCGGAGACACCTCGCGTCATATTGACGAGATTTCATTTTGTGAGATGCGTCTCATCTGTTTTGGAGGGACAGAGACTCAAGCTCATCTGTGGATTGAAGAGGCCACCAGTAAATAGAGCAAAGGCTGCGGGCCGCGGGATCCGTATTGCTTGCCGTGGAAAAGGGCTTTACGGGTTTGGAGGCGAACATGTTTTCTTTTGATAGCTATGCATTTATTTTAACGGTACTAGAAAAAATATAACCCGCTCCCCCAAGCCCAGATACTATTGCTTAGGACAAGAGTAAAGTGGGACAAAGTGTAAAAGGAAAAGTTCAGGTGGCGTTTGGAACCTTGGCCTGCCTGGCGATCTCTTCCCAGGCTTCTTCCCACTGCAGGGCCCAGGGGAGCTTGGGGCCTCCAGGACCTGTCTGGGGATGTGTCTCCCTTGTGGGGGGCTTGCGAAGTTGGAGTGGGACCCGGGATTTGGAATCAGTTGTTTTCCAAGTAAGTGTACTGTATTTTTTATGACTTTTGTGTTATATGTTGTAGCCGTTAGATTTGTATTCAGGAACATTACCCTAGTTTTCAGCTACTGCTGAACTCATTAGATTTGACGTGTTTGTCATAGCACATTTTCTCCCTTACAGTTAGTCCTAATGCTTAGTACAGATGAGGAGCACAGCTCTGTGGGCCTGGCACACTGGTGTTCGAAGTGAGGTCTGCTTCTTTTGTGTTGTAGATGGCCTGGGGGCTGTGGACCCGTTGGGTGGCAGAGTGGCAGGCTAGATGTCCAGCTCTGAAGCAGCCCCAGGGCTGTTGGCCAACGCCATGCAACTTACATGGTTCAGCAGCCGTTGGAGGGTGTGCAGGGAGTGTTAATTGTTGATGTGACTTCTCAATGGCAACAGGTTTCGTGGATTTTATTTGCCGTGTTGGGAACGAGAAAAACGTTCTGGACCCCCAAGCGGGGTGTACTATCAGCAGGTACTGCTCAATTCATGAGGGTGATGAGGGATGTGCAGGAGGCAGGCTGAGGCATCATCATCGTGTCCCCAGAACCCACATGGGACCTGAGCCCGAGGGGCAGTCTGTGTTTGGACCAGCCTGGGCCTGGAACAGGCCTGGGCTCTGGGAGCTCCAAGGAGGCAGCTTGAAAACAGCCTTAGAAAGTGGCCATGCAGTGACACGGCAGAAACACGGGGCCAACAATGGCTGAGAGGCACCAGGCAGCCCACAGAGTCGGGGGCACCACTGTGTGCCAGTGGGAGCCAGGACAGGTGAGGGCAAGCCCAGGGCAGGCATTTGAGTGTGCTTTCTCGGGTGTTTTCCAATGTTGATTTTTGAAAATGAGCTTGTCCTAATGCTTGCCCACTAGTAGTTGTCTTAGTTGGTTGTTTCCGATTTTTGATTTTAAGTATTACGACAGCATTAAACAACAGTGGGAAGCTGACTTCTTGCCTCCAAAGAAATAGACTGCCAAAATAGGCTGCAAAAAGTGGAAATGTTGGAAAATTTGTTAGCCAGTATATAATGTAGCAGCACTGGAACCCTTAGATTTGGAGTCAGACAGGTGTGGGTTCAGATCCTCCCTCTCCTCATCTGTGAAATGGGGAGAATTAGACTGGCCTTCTGGGCTGTTCTGAATTGAGATTGTGGTTGCCAGCCAGCAGTGCTGGGCACAGAGAGAGGAACGACGGCTGGTGTTGTCATCCCAGGCTGTGGCTCACATACTGTATGAAGGTTCTAAAAGTACCTGGAGCTCCTGAAGAAAGACCTGGGTGCTGCCACTGTCTGGGCCATGTCTACTGGACGCACTCAGGGGCTCACACTTGCTGTCCTCATGGTCCTGGGGGGTGCTTGTTACCCTCTGACGTCCTCCACCGAGTGGGCACAAAAGGGCCAGCCTCTTGGTGCCTGGTGTACAGGATGCAGACTGCATGGTGGGGTTGCCATCCTCTTGTAATGTTTGAATCTGAAATGCCTAGGGCTGGTCCAGCTCCTGGTGAGTTGTTTCCAGGTTTGGGGTTGTGTCGCGGTGCAGCACGCAAGGGCCACGGGCTGAGAGGCGGGGCAGACAGGAGGGAACAGCAAGCCGTGGTGCCCCGTCCAGGGCCTCACTTTGCCCAGGACACCCAGAGAAGTCTCCAGAAACCCCACGCCGGGTTCTTTTGCCCCATTTGATTTTGGAGAGGTGCAAGAGAGTGATGTGGGAAAGGAGTAGATCTGCTCCTACCACTTCCACTTCGAGCCTGCTGGCCTGCCCAGCTGCCCAGGAACCTCCCTAGTCATGTGCTGTTGTGCCCCTGCAAGGATGTCATAGCCCTCCCCAGGTAAAGTGGCAGTTGCATTGGTATGCACCTGTCTCCCCAGCAGTCTCCGAGTTAGAGCCAGGTGGGAGGGTCCCAGTTCTTCTCTCTATGTGTCTGTTCAAGGAGGTGGCCTCAGTGCCAGACCTGGAGGGTTGTCTGCTCTGGGTCCTCTTTCCTTCCCCTGCTGGCCGTCACATCTGGAGACACCCTGCCATATCCATGCAGAGTCGATGGATGGATGACAAGGGCAGGGTAACAACCCTGACACCTGTGTGCAGTTTTGCCAAATAGGCGGGCCCACCTCTCCTTGACCGTTTGCTTTCTTCCTCCTCTTGGCAACTGGATCATTGCATTGTGCACGCAAGGAGTTAAAAACAGTTGAGGCAGTACCCAGTTGCCATGAAAGCATTTGAACCCTTGGAAAGAGTTTAACACCTGGGAATTTATTCCTAAGGAAGAAATGAGAGAAAGCAGTTGTATGTTTGAAGATGTTCATTGCAACAGTGGTTGCAGTAGGAGAACCTGAAAGGAAATGGAAATGTCCAGCATTTAGAGAAGGTCAAGGAAATAATGATGCATTGATGGACCTTTAGCTGTTAAAGATGGTCATTATGAGGATTATGTAGCAACATGAAAAAGGAAGTGTTCGATGAAAAAAGAAGATAGTGTCTGTGCTGCAGTTTCAAGTACATAATTGTCGCAGGCTCTGGACAAGAGTGGGAAAGCCACCCAGAGAAACATGGGCGGAGGGGGGGTCTGGCAAGGGAGCTCAAAGGAAATGGTGCTGCAGACCTTGGCCTTTGGGGTCAGACCTGAGCCATGATGTTTGTATCTGCCTCCTGGGAATGGTGGGCTTCAAGAAGACACACATGTGGCTCAGAAGATGCTCTCAGAGGAGAGGAAGACCAAAGGTGGTTGGAGGAGACTCCAGTATTGCGGGCAAGGAACGTGGGCACCATCAAACCCTGGGTCCCGCTCACTGTCCCTGGTCAGCACTGCGTGTGATCAGGCGTAGACAGACTGTGTAAGATGTGGAGCCATATGCAGACATGCTCAGACGAAACGCCTGTCACAAGTTGGCTAAGAGGTGGGCTCAGGCCCACCATATCAGGGGCTTGAAATCAGGGTCCAACGAAGACATGTCTACAGGGTTAGGGTAGGTAGGTTTATATGGAGGTGTGGGGCCTGCGGGAGGTGAGAGAAAGGGGGCCAACTCAGGCTTTGGGCTTGCCTGCTCTAAGGGTGCTGCTGCTGCTCCTGGAGCCAGAACCTTGTAGGAGCGGGGGGCGGGGTGGGGGGTGGAGACAGCCAGTCATCTGTAGACACCCCCAGTGCCTTTGAGATGTGAAAGAAGAGCTGCCAGGTGGGCGTTGGGGTCCTGAGGCGACAGGATGCATTGCAGATTTGGAGCTGCCTGAGGCAGGACTGCCCAGGAAGAGCGGAAGTGGAGTGAGGGAAGTGGAGTGAGCGAAGGCAAGGGTCTGGGGTTGGGGCTGGAGGAGCTCCAAGGGGAGGAAGATGAGGCTGCAGAGGGGCCTCCAGGAGGAAGGAACAGCCCTGGGTCTGAGGAGCTGCTCTGAGAGATGAGACATGGCAAGGCTTGGCTTTGGTGACAGGTTGCCCAGGCAGAGCTGTTCTGGCATGGTGACAGGTAGGGATCCAGTAGAGATCCTTTCTAATTTCCTTTTTCAATGTTAAAGTAGGTTTTAGTAAAAACGTACATCTGCTTCCTCCCCGAGTTGCACTGTTGCATTTTCCGTTGCCCTGGTCGATTATGTTTGGTACCATTTATGTGTTTGCAAAAACACACTTAAAAAAAAAAAATGTTAAAAAAAACAAGTTTAAATTATTGAGGAAGTAATGTTAGCAAATGATACATAGATGGAAATACAGTGGAAAACGACATCCTCTCTGTTCCCAGTTATTGGTGTGCTTTGCCCACATGCATTTACAACAAGGAGCAGCTGCTGCACTGGTTCCCCTGGGACCCTGCCCGCCTTGGACGTTTGATGACTGGGACCTCAAGTCTCGCTGCATGGGTCTGGCCTGTGACATTTAGCCATGGGCAGGCTCCCGGCCTCAGGTCGATTTTGCTGCCTCTTCCCCTCATGTGGGATGCAGGTGGTTCAGGGCGAGGCAGGAAGTGCTGCTGGGTCCGCTCTAGCCCAGCAGAGGCTGCTAGAGCCCCCCCCCCCCCCCCCCCCCCCGCCGCCGCCGCCACCCGGTTTCCACGTTGCTTTAATGTCTGGCTTTGCAAAAGTCTCACATGGCTTCCCTTCTCCCTCCTTATGTAACCCTTTTGGAATAATTTCAGGGTAGCCCAGAAGGTAAGTTGGAGAAAACATTTGTGGTTGTGGTAACTTCCAGGACCACTGCATTGAAAATGGAAGACTCTCCCCAAAGCTATTGGGCTCTACTGAGTAAACATGTTTGCCTGGAGGAGTAATAGAGCCTGTGCTACCCGGCCACGGCCTCTGCCTGCCCTTGCTGCGGCTGTCCCTCTGCCCCAGTGGCCCAGACATGCGCCCTTTGCCTTTTCCTTCACGGGGATGTGTGAGAACCACTGAGTGTCACCTCCCTGTTCCTGTTACCTTGGAGGGGTGGCCAGTGCAGGTGACAGCTGGAAACAGGACGAGGCTTGTTTGCCTTCCAGACACCAACTTGGTGGCTGCAGGTTCTCATTTGCCACAGAGGGAGACCTCCAAGATGTTTATAATATTGGAGTAAACATGGTGCCCAGCAACCGAGGACAGGAGGATGGGACCTCATTCATCTGTTCGTCCATTCATTCATTCATTCATTCATCAGTTAGCACTTACCGAGTCCCTGCTATGTGCCAGGCACTGAGGAGGTGACAGTGAACAAGAGCAAGGCCCCTGCTCTTGTGGAGTATACTGCAGGGGGAGAGGGATGAGTAAGAGAGCTGGAGTGGAGTGTCCCAAGTGGTGAGGATGGGGAATGGCAGAGCACGCGCAGGGGCTACTCCCTCACCCCTTCCCACCCTCCCTCGCTAGAAAGGGCTGCTGTCCAGAGCTCCTGGCTAATGTGAAGGCTGCAGCTTGGCCTTCCTTTCTGCACAGGAGGAGGAGGGGTGCCTGCCGATGAGATTTGCTGTGACTTCCAGATAGGTTCTTTGGTGCCAAGTTCTTAGCTCTGCGAGGGGTTGCTGAGGGCTATTGAAGTCCTACCCTGTTTGGGACTTGTGCTTTTCTCCTTGCAGGCCATGGGCTAGTGGCCCTCCAGGAGCCTGGAGGTAGAGTTTGGATGGGTGGGAATCTGTGGCAGTGGCAGCACCAGCCAGGCACAGGCCAAGTTTGGTCAAGTCCTGAGGGGGTTCAGCTGTGAGTGTGGGGTGTTTGTGTGAGTTTTTATTATCAAGGCAATGGTTTGTAAGGCGGTCAGTTGGAACCTGGAAAAGGTCATCTCCCCTTAGAAAACGTCACCAACATTGTAACTGATCATCAATCCAGCCCACAGAGGCCGCTCGGTCCTTGTTGGAGCTGCCGCAGAATTATCTCAGAAACCCTGGCTTTGGGGTTTGGAAGAGGGGAGTCATGCAGGGGTGGGGGGAGCAAGTGAGGCTTGCTGCTGTTAGACTCGGGTTTGTAAGGGATGTGTTTGTACAATTTGCTAATACCCATTGGGCGGGGCTGCCCAGTGTACAGGACTGAGAGCCCCGCAACGTGCCTTTGGCAGGTACCATTGTCCTTGACTAGGAGCACTGCTGGTGGCAGCATGTCCTCCATCAGCCTGGCCATTAACTGTCCTTCCATCCTGTTGTGGTTCGTCTGGACCTCATCATACCACCTCTGGCCGGGGCCTCCTCTGGGGTTGGCAAAGGATAGGCAGGGTCTCACAGCCGGGCCTGGCTGGCTCTGCAGCCTGCTGCTGGCAGGGCAGCACAGTGACCTGTCTGGCCTGCAGATTTGTGAGCTTGGGCACGTCACACCCCTGTCTAGATTTAGGCTTGTCATCAGGATTGGATGAGACCAACCTGGGAGGCACTCTGTGCTCTGGAAAGCAGGGTGCATGTGGTGCTGGTAACGTTACTGCTGGGGAGTATCTGAGTTGGCTGCACACGAGGTGCCTGGCAGAACCCACTGCCTTGGGAAGAGTGGTTCTGTCCACCATCTCTTTGTGTGCTTGTTCCAATGCAGCTTCTGATCCAGGAGGTCTGCACTGACACTGGTGCTGCTGAGCCCTGGGTCACACGAGAGCAGTAAGGGTCTAGCTCAGCTGTCTGGGGGGAAAAGTCAGGATTCCAGACAGATTCAGTCACAGGTAGCTTAATTCCCATTGGAGAAAATCATGCAGGGCTAGGAGGGAAAATAAGCTGTCAGATGCACGCACCGAGGCTGGATTCATGTCAGGAGGATGGATGCAGGGTATTGCTCACACGGACTGTTTGGGGGAGAATAGATTGTTGATTGCCTAAGACTTTATGCAGATGTTTGTGGCCGCTGGCCTTTCGTGTGAGCATAGGAAGTTGGCTCCCTCTCCTGGGTCTCCAGTTGAAGTATGAAAAACTCCGCAGGCAGGCTGCTGAGGGCGTGTGTCCTTAAGTTCAGCCCTCGGTGGCTGGTGAGCCTTTTGTTTCACAACCTATAAGACACTGTTACCCCAGCTCCAGCCACAGCACATCTCCTGAAGGCTGGGCCCAGCTCTGAGGCAGGAGTCACCTTTTCCAAACCTGCAGTTAGAACGCGCAGTCTGTTGGATGCACAGGTGTTTGTGAGGGCATGCCGAATGTCCCAGAAAGAAGAGCTGATGTGTATTGATGCCTGCTGCAGCCCAGGCTGTTATGAGGGATGTGTTACACATGGTCTTCCGTTTGCTATTCAGTCCTTACCATACCCCTGGGATGCCTAGGCATGACAGTCTTCTTCATTTTACTGAGGGCAGAAGGAACTTTCAGTCCACCCCTGGGAAGGCTGAGCCCAGGTGGAGTCTGATGCCTCCCTTCCAACAGAGAAACCTGCCTTGTCTTTGTCTACCACCTCTCCTACTATTTGCAAGACCTTGTTGCATCTATCCTCTGCCTCCATAGTTGGTTTACAGCTTTATTGAGGTGTAATTGACATACAGTAAACTGTGCACACTGAAAGTGTACAATTTGATATATTTTGACCTATAAATATATCTGAGGAACCGTCACCACAATCATAGTAATAAACATATTTCCAGAAGTTTCCTCTTGCCCCTTTGTAATCTTCCTGCTAGGACACACCCCTACCCCCCATCCCCAAGCATCTGCTGATCTGCTTTCTGTCACTGTAGATTAGTTTGCCTTTTCCAGAATTTTCTGGAATCATGCAATATGTACTTTTGTTTTGGTCTGGCTCTTTTTTCATTCAGCATATTTATTTTGAGATTCATGCATGTTGTGTATATCGGTAGTTAATGCTTTTTGTTGCTGAATAGTATTTCATTTTATGGATATACTACAATTCATTTATCCCTTCATGTGTTCATGGACTTTTGGGTTAAGAATCTGCCAAAATGTCTTCCAAGGTGATTATACCGTTTTATACTCCCACCAGCAGTGTATGAGAGTTCCAGTTGCTCCACATCCTGGCCAGCACTTGGTATGGTCAGTCTTTTTCATTTTAGCCATCCTAATAGGTATGTACTGGTATCTCATGGTGGTTTTAATTTGCATTTTCCTAATAATGTTGAGCATCTCTTCAAGTTTTTGTTTGCTATGCATATCTCTTCTTTGTTGAAAGATTTGAAAATCTGTTCGAATCATTTGCCCATTTTTTTCCCTTGGGTTCCTTGCCTGACTGTTGAGTTGAAAGAGTTTATTCTAGATACAAGTCCTTTCTTAGATATAGGATTTGCATATATTTTCTCCCATTCTCTGGCTTGCCATTTCATTTTCGTAGCAGTGTCATCTTTTGAAGAGCAAAGATTTTCAATTTTCATGAAATCCAATTAATGTTTTCTCTATAGTTTGTGCTTTTTGTGTCATTTTTTTTTTAATTATTATTTTTTTGTGTGAGGAAGATCAGCCCTGAGCTATCATCCATGCCAATCCTCCGCTTTTTGCTGAGGAAGACTGGCCCTGGGCTAACATCCATACCCATCTTCCTCTACTTTATGTGGGATGCCGCCACAGCATGGCATGACAAGCGGTGTGTCGGTGCGTGCCCAGGATCCCAACCCGGGCTGCCAGCAGCGGAGTGCGTGCACTTAACCACTACGCCATGGAGCCGGCCCCCTGTGTCATATTTTTAAAGTCTTTGCCAAACCCAAGGTCACTAAGATTTTCCTTCTATGTTTTCTTCTAGATGTTTTATAGTTTTAACTCTTATATTTAGGTTTATGATCCAGTTTATGTTAATGTTTGTATATTTTGTGAGGTAGAGGTCGAGGGATTTTTGTTTTATTTTGTTGTTTTTTGCATATGGCTATCCAATTATTCCAGCATTATTTGTTGAAAGATTATTTGTTCCCTGTTAAATTGCCTTAACACCTTTCTTAAGAATCAGCTAACCATGTATGTGTGAGTCTGTTAAGGGACTCTGTTCTGTTCCATTGATCTGTCTTTGTCCCAGTACCACAATGTCTTGATTATATAATGTCTTAAACTCAGAAATGTGAGTCTTCCAATTTTCTTTTTTTCAAAGTTTGTTGGCTATTCTAGGACCTTTGTGTTTCCATATAAATTTTAAAATCAACTTACCAGTTTCTCTCAAAGATTCTGCTGGAATTTTGATTAGGATTACATTGAATCTGTAGGTCAACTTGGGGGAGAATTGACATCTTAACAATATTGCCTCTTCCAATCCATTAACTTGGTGTATCTTTCCATTAATTGATGCCTCTTTTAATTTTTCTCAGCTATGTTTTGTACTTCTCAGTGTTGAGCTCTTACATATCTTTCATCAAATTTATCCCTGAGTACTTTGTAGTTTTTAATTGCTATTATAAACGGAATTGGCTTTTTGGTTTTTTTTTTTTTTTGAGGAAGATTGGCCCTGAGCTGACATCTATTGCCAATCTTCCTCCTTTTTTTCCTTTTTTCTCCCCAAAGCCCCAGTAGATAATTGTACGTCATAGTTGTACATCCTTCTAGTTCCTCTATGTGGGACACCTCCTCACCATGGCTTGATGAGTGGTGCATAGGTCTGCGCCCAGGGTCCGAACCAGCGAACCCCAGGCTGCTGAAGCGGAGTGTGGGAACCTAACCCGGCCGCCAGGCCGGCCCCTGGAATTGGTTTTTTAAATTTCAGTTTCTGAATGTTTGTTGCTTGCATTTAGAAATGCAGTAGAATTTTATACCGAACTTGGATCCTGCAACCTTGCTAAATTCACTTATTCTAGTAGCTTTCTTGTAGATTCTGTAAGATTTTCCATATAGATTATTCTCTTATTTGTGAATAAAGACAGTTTTACTTCCCTCCTTTCCAATGTGATTGTCTTTTTTTTTTTTTTTTTTTTTTTTTTCTTTTTCTTGCCTTGTTGCACCGGCTGGAACCTCTTGTACAAAGCTGAATAGAAGTGGTGAGCACACATCCTTGTACCTGTTCTTAGGGGGAAAAGATTCAGCTGTTCACCATCAAGTATGATGTTAGATGTGGGTATTGTAGAAGCACTTTATCAAACTGAGGAAGTTCTCTTCTATTCCTAGTTTGCTGAGAGTTTTTATCAGGAATAGATGTCCAATTTTATCAGATGTTTTTTCTGCGTCTATTGGCATGATCATAAGACTTTTCATTTTTGGCCTTTTAATATGGAAAATTAATTTTTGAATGTTATCTGCCCCCCAACACACCACCCCCCACTTTAATTTCTGATCTCCATTTCTTTGCTATCTTCTTTCCTGGTGTAGGCATGCAGACTTTTCTCTTCCTAATTGTTCCATTGCCTGCCCTCAAACCAGCTGTCCCTTTCTGCCTTTGTCACCAGTATGACTGGCTAATGGCCTGTTGCATGGAGACAGGTATGGACTGACTGCACAGGATTAGCAAGTTAGGTTAGTAATGAACCTGTGGTCAGGTGTTTAACGGGCACCCTGGCTTCCTGGTTGGGAGAGCGGCATAATACCTACTTTGGAGGTCTGTGGTCTCAGAAGAGACCACAGTGTGGTAGGACACAGATGCCCAGGCAGTGGCTGCTGCCTGCCTGCCTCTCTCCGGTAACTTTAGAGCTTGCTCCTTCCTGGTGACACTGAACTGCTGAGTGCTCCTTTCCTGAAACCTTCAGAACTCCTTGTCCTCCCCAGACTAACCCCTGCCCAGGACGAGAGTGTGTGGACATGTTTCTCTGTGAGCTGTGAAGCATAGTGCACACCGTGGCTCTCAGAGGTCGCTGGGGCTCATTTACGGTGGTTCTTAGACTTGGTTCTGTGGGAACCTCAGAGTCTGCCGCCGTGGGGGAGTGAGGGGCTGACTCACCAACACCACTCCTCCCCATCCTCCTCAACCCCAGCAGCTCTGGCATCTGTTTCCAGGATGGGATGGCCTCTAAAATTAACTGTTTATTAAATTAGAGCATATATCCAGAAGGGTGCACAGTCGTAAGTGTTACATTTCAGTGAATGTTTATAAAGGGAACATCCTTGAGTCACCCCCACCCAGGTCAAGGAATAGAGCGTTTCCCCAGAAGCCACTCTTGCTCCCTCCTAGTCACTTCCCACCCCCAGCTTCTGTGACTTCTGTCACCAGTGAGAAGTCCTGCTTGCTTTTGTGTTCTCAGCCCATTACAGAGTGTATCCTTTTGTATCTGGCTTTTCACTGGACGCTGTTTGGAGATGTATTTTTGCTGTTGTGTGTACCAGTTCGTTCGTTCGCTGACCTTGACTGGGTAGACCATGGTTTAGTCATCCCTTAGACTGTTGATGGATATGCAGCTAGTTTTCAGTGGAGGCTGTTCTGAGTACAGCTGCCCTGACTGTTCTCCATGCACACATGCTCACGCTTCTGTTCTGTTCTCTGCGTGCCCTGGAGTGGACTCGCTGGCTCGAGGGGTATGAGTGTCCATCCTTATGTGACGTTTGATGCAGACTCACCTCCCTGTGTCCTTGGTTCTCTCCATGGTGGCCCCTGTTGCAGGAATGCCTGCTGAGAAGGTCCCTGTGCCCCTGTTGTTCTTCCAGCTCCACACACAGCCCAGGAGCTGCCGCGAGCATGTGGAGGGAGGGGCAGCCTTGGACCTGACCCCTCCCAAGTATAGTTTGGTGACAGGCTCATTGGTGACCCTCCGGCCTGAGTGCTTACTGTGGGCCAGGCACTGTCCTGGGTGTCCCTGTGTCTGTCTCTTGTCTCCCTCCTAGGGCCTTGTAGGAAGCTTCTGTCGTCCTCCCACTTAGTGGCTGAGGGAACAGCTGAGTGGGCTCAGAGCTGCCTGCTGACCTCCAGCTGCACCCTCTTCTCTGGTGCTTTTGCCCTGGAGCACTTGTTATGGAGTTCACGCAGCCAGGTGGGCTGCGGCGGTGTCCTGGCTGTTGGTCACTGTGTGTGTAGGACAGGCACACCTCACCCTTAATTACCTTTAGGGCCTGGTGAGTTTGAAGATCTCTCAGATTCCTGGTCTGTAAAAGTGAATGAGAGCTCTGAGACTTGCCAAATGACTTCACCAGAGTGGCCCCTACCAAGGTTCGGGTAGTTCTGGTTAGTCTTTTCCTGTCAGAACAGATGTTGTGACCCCGTGGGGAGTGCCCAGGAAAGTGAGGGCCACTGGGGCGTCCTGGTCATCGTTTGTGGGTGTGGTCACTTTTACTGTCATCGTCATTGCTCGGCAGTCTCAGGTTCTGGGGCCAGTTCTGGGCTTGAGCCTTTCTAAGAAGGGGCGTGTCCTCGGTTCTCTTCCCTGTAGTCCTCTCATCCTGAAGGCTCCTTGCCCTGGGGCTTGTGGTAGCTTGGCTGAGCCTCAGTGGTGGTGTTTCACTCTTGCTGCTGTTCTTGCCTCTGGCCATCTCCACTCATGCCTCAGGACTGGGCCATAACAGGCCCTTCTGCATCCGCCCAGGTGCTCAGAAACCATTCGGTGACTTGTTGAGGGGAATTCTAGAGTGTCTGTGGTTCTCAGGATCCTACAGCAGCCCAGGTGGGCCACCTGGCAGCCTCCAGGTGCCACGCTGGGCGCTGTGCTGCCTGATCTTAAGGACCACAGAGCAGCAAGGCCCACCGGGCCTGGCTCCTGTGGACGCAGAGGCTCCCAGGATTGCGGTCAGTGCACTATCTGGGATAGTTGGTTTTCCCAACATTCTGCCTGGGCTCCTAGGCTGACAGAGGAGGAGCTGGTGGCTGGTCTTGCTGATGTCCGAGTTGGGCCAGCATTGGAGGCCAGGTCCGGCCCGCCGCGTCTTTGAGCAGCTCCTCCATCTGGCCCTCGTCTGCCCTGCACCACCTCCGGGCCTTTTCATTTGGCAGCGCAGGAGTGTACTCTTGTCACCTCTCTGGTTACTTAGCAGTCTCCCGGAGGTTGGCCCCTATCGGTTCCCTTTTTTTTTTTTTTTTGTGAGGAAGATCAGCCCTGAGCTAACATCCATGTCAATCCTCCTCTTTTTGCCAAGGAAGATTGGCCCTGAGCTGACATCCATGCCCATCTTCTTCCACTTGATATGGGATGCCGCCACAGCATGGCCTGACAAGTGGTGCGTCAGTGCGCGCCCGGGATCCTAACCCGGGCCGCCAGCAGCAGAGCACGCGCACTTAACCGCTATGCCACGGGGCCAGCCCTCGTTCATTTTGGACCGCGCATATTCCACATGCACCTGGGAGGAGTGCTGTGTGTGCCCCTCCCGTGGGAGTCAGGTCAGTCCATCTTGCACAGCTTCTGTGAGAGCGAGGCTGGGAGGGAGAAACCGCCACCCGGCGTGCTGTCTGTCATCAGATGCACTGCCAACGGGACCCTTCTGTGAACATCTATGGCAGAAGTAAAGAGCTCTGCTTGGCTTTCCAGTTTTCCACTTGTATCAGTTGGAGTCATCCAGTTCACAGATGACATGTTGAGAGTTCTTGTGCTCTCAGAAAGGGCTGAATTACAACAAGAATTGTAAGTCCTGTGGACCTGATCCAGAGGTCAGGAGAGTTTAAGTTCGTAGTTTAGTTGGGAAGAGCTGCTGAGACTAAAGCGGGAGTGAGAGAGGGAGAGTTTGGGGGCGGTGGCTCTGAAGAGGGTGCTGCCTCCCCTCCCCACTTCTTACCTGCGAGCCTCTCGCACAGAGGTCCCCTGATGGCAGCCACTCGGGCTTGTGCGCTGATGGCGAGCTCCAGCTGCCGCCCTGGGCTTCCTCTTCCGGGGGTGCTCGTGGGGTGCAGGCCGTGCTCTGCCTGCTGTCTGGGCCAGGCTAGAGTTTCCGTTCATTGCATGCTCTGGCCGTGGGCGCTCTGCGGGCTGTGAGTGCACGACAGTCAGGGCCACACAGATGGTGGCCACGCTCCAGCTGTGAACAGTCCTGGGAGCAGATGGGCCCCACTGGTGAGGAAGTGCTTTTGTGCTTTTGCCAAGTGTTGGGCTTGGTAGTGGCAGCTTGGGATACAGCTTTCCCCGCCCCTGTGTCGTTCTTCCTCCGAGATGCCGTGAATGAGAGACAAGGCTCCCATGGGGTCCTGGTGGAGGAAGGCTCCTTCACCAGGCAGAGCACAGAACGTGGTGTGGCATGCGCTCACGGGAGGTTCCCCTTGCTCACACCCGGCTGTGGGACCAGGCGAGGCACCATAGGGCCAGGAGGAGAAGGAGGATGGAGCCGCACTGACTTCTTTTTCTTGCTCAGGCAGACAGGGTGGGACACGGGCTGGGCTCTTCCAGGCTCTGCGTGGAATGCAGGCACCACCTCTTGCACTGACTTGTGGCAAAGACAGTTTGAGTCACAGAATGACACCCGCCTGGGAACATGTGTGGAGTTTGTCAGAAGCAGAAAGACTTGCTGTGGCTCAAGATGGTGGGGCTGGGACGAAATCACAGACATGCTCGCGCCCGGCAAAGCCCCGTTTCATATACCCACATGCACGCCGTCAGTGGACCCAGCTGACGCCTCCTGTGTGGCTGGCAGGGCGCAGTAACTCAGCCGGGGTTGGCATTAGAATGCTCAGCACATTGAAAGGTTCGTAATCTGTTTGCTTTTGGGTGCCATCTGTGGTGTGTTTTGGTTTGAAAGGATAGCTTGCTTGCTGATGAACACTTGCAAAGTCTTTTGAGCTAAGTGGTTTTTGTAAATTCTGGTCTAGGCCATTCTGCATTAAAAAAAAAAAAAGACGACTTGCACATCCTTGGTTTTTAAAGTGAACTAGTTCTTATGGGTGCTTTGCTGCTGACCTGGCCTGCTTTGAGCCCACTGAGTGAGTTGGTGTGGGCTGTGCCGCACGGATGCAGGGCCTCAAGGTCGTCGGGGGGCTGGCCAGACAGGGAGGCGGAGTGAGCCTGCCCTCGATGTGCGCCTGGCGGGAAGTGGGCTCCGGTGCCATTGTCGTTTACCAAGTAGCCGGGAGCTCAGGGCCGGCATTGGTTGTGGGTGTGTGGGTCTCCCTGGCTCTGGGGCACCCCAGGGGGAAGGCAGAGGCAGCGCTGAGACCATTGAAGGTGCTGCTGGGGACGAAGCCACTGCCCTTGTTTGGCTTCAGGGAACTCTTTGTAACCTGTGCGTTTCCCTGCTGTGGCAGGTCGGGGAGAGTATGTGGGCAGGATGCCAGCATCAGAGTCGGGTGGTGTCTGGGTGCCCTCCCTCACCTTCATTCACCTAGTAGAGCTGGTGCCAGGCTAGCATACGGCCATGCTCTGCCACCTTCTAGCTGCATGGTGAGCCCTGGACTTCCATTCCCTTCTCGAATCCTCATTTTACTTATCTGTAAAATGGAGTTGTGAGGATGAAAAGGTAGAGAGCTTGGCCCCTGGAGGAATCCAACAAGAGGTGGTCCTGTGAGAGTCAGGCTGGGGTGGGCCTGCCCTGCCTCAATGCCCTTGGGTCCCACCAGTGCTCGGACCTTAGGAAGCGAAGGGTTTCTTCTTTGGCACCACGGCTGCACATGGCCAGCTTAATTTCGGAGAGATTGGGGATTTTGGGTGCAGTGGGAACCCTTGATGCATGAAGAAAAGGGAGCAGGGAGCGAGGGGCCTCGCAGACTCTGAAGCTGATGTCTCAGTTCCTTGTTTCACAGTAGGGCTGGAAATCCCCCACGGGGCAGTAATTACTCAGGGCCTGGGGTTTATCTACATATCCCCTGAAATAGGGCCAGCAGGAGGCTGGTCAGTGGCAGGTCTGCCCCACTGCGCAGGCCGGCCCCACCTCTGCACAGGGATCCAGGGCTGGACCGACAATCCGATTCACAGAGCAACTTTCGGACATGTGATGAGGGCCAATTACAATATTTTTTCCAACAGGGTTTGGTTTTAAAGATGATTCCACATGCCCTGGTGTAGGCAGGTTTTCTGAAGACAGTCTGGTCTCCTAGACTCTGGAGAAGCCAGTGGTATGACTCTGTGTCAGAGGGTGGGCCACAGGGCAGTGTGGCTGGCTGGCCTTTGGGAGCAGCCTGAGAAGAAAGGTCCTGAGCAGCCAGGTCCTGCATCCCAGCTGTGGCCACAGGATCGCAGATCATGGATGTGCGAGTGTCTGGCAGGAGCTGGGACACGTGCTCACCAGAGGTGAGCAGGCCACAGAGCACTGACTGTCCCTTCCCTGGGTTACTGTTGGCTCTTTACCATGTTCCCACCCTCCCCAGGCAAGGTTGCCTGGCCCACGGCCCCTCTGTGAGATGCCCCCAGACCCTGACCGCCCTCCACCCAGTTCCTAACTTCATGCATATGTGAGCACACACATGATGGCGTCTGCGGACAGGCGACGGCTTTGTGTGGCTTGTGGCCTCTCGTCAGGTTACTAGCTTGGGACCCCTCTTACCGAGTCCTCCCTCCAAGGCCTCAGCGCCTTGGGAACCCAACCCCTGAGCCGGCCCTCTCCGTGGCTGCAGCCCTCTGGAGCGCCCCTCGGGAGGTGTTTGGGCTGTGTCCGCGTGGGCGCCCTCCCTGTCTGAGGGCAGAAAGCAGGTCTGGCTTGTCTGGCGAGCAGGAGCTGTGGAGTCTGCGCACAGCCTGGCGCCGGCTCTCTCTGGGCTCTTTAGCAGGGAGGCAGGGAACCCTCTCTGCCCCAGGAGTGCGGGCTGGTTTTGCACTAGCTCTGTTGAGTGGCAGCTCAGCAGCCTGCGGGGAGCTTGGTGAGGAGCTCCAAGGGTCACACCAGTTGGGTGGTGCCCTATGGTTTGGATCTGAGGTTGAGGGGGCTCGAGACAGGCTCACTGCGGAGGGGGAGACACAGGCAAACAGTATTTGCTCCCTCCACCTCCACAGGCTGCCAGTGCAGTTCAGGTCCAGTGACCTCTCCCACCCCAGAGTTAGGGCACAGGGGTCTTTCGTAACCTTTCAGATTTGTGGGAAATTTCAAACATAAACGTGAGAGAATAATGAAACCCCTCCAGGAGATACCAGCTGACAGCCGATCAGCAGTTTCATCTGTGCCCTCCCACCACCCACCCAAGGGGACTATTTTGTAGCAAGTTTCAGATCGTATCCCTTCTTCAGTAAATACTCTAAAACATGTCATTAAAAGGGTAGGATGAGTGGTATACCTTTAATGGAGCTCTGCACTGGTGCCTCCTTGCTCCCACGTGACCCAGTGGGAAGACAGGGATGTTGCCAGCCTCAGGTGTGAGCAGGAGTGGTGGCGTCCTGCACTACGTGGTCCAGACCCTTCCCCAAGCTGCTTCTGAGGGGTCCCATCCTCTCCTTGGGCTGTCGCCTGTGCGTGTCCTGGCCCCCTCCCTTCCTCCCGTTCAGTGTGATACGAGCAGCACATGTCGCCAGGCAGGCTGGCTGGAGTAGTGACTTTAGCATGGGCTGAGGGGCTCTTGGAGAACGAAGGCCTTTCCACTTGCTTTGTGTCTGCTCGTGGTTCTCCTGTGGTGGGAAGACACTATCAGAGCCCTAGGAACTGGGTCGGCAGTGAGGAGTGTCCCCTCCCCGGCCCCCAAGCATGTGTCCCTGGGGCATCCCCCGTGAGTGAGGATGTGCTCAGTGAGGGTTCTCTCTCTCCCCTCGCCGAGGCCAGGAGGTGTCTGAGTGTTGATGCTGGAGACACCAGCTGGTTCCCATTCTGCCTGGGATTGGTGTTCGGTTCCTGTCCGACCATGTGTACGTGATTGTGCCTCATGAATCTCCAGTCTAGGGCCCGAAAGCACTCAGCCAGACAGCTGAGGAGTCACTTCCACCAGTAGGCATGGGTGACTGCGTGGACACCTGTGCAGACACCTGAGTCACACCCGGGGCTGCCCGCCAACTTCCTGCCCTGCCTTTGGAGTGAACACCTCGGGGGTCCTCTCTGAGTGCTCCCCCGCTGCCTGGCCCACCCTGCCTGCCCCTTGCCCTTCCACAAGAGCCCTGCGCCTCCCCTGAGGACATGCAGACATCCAATTGCAGGGGTAGACGCCACCCCCCTGCGAGCTCCACGGCTGGGCGAGTACTGACTTCCAATGAAGAGGCCAGTCAACTGAGGAACGTAAATGGGCTGGGATGGTGAGCAGTTCACACAGGAAGTCATCACTGGTAGAAAGGGGAAGTGACACTTGGCTTCACTAATTGTTAAGGAAATACAAACTAATCTGCATCTGTTGAAGGAGCCCAAGAGAAGATGAAAGGCTGCAGGTGCTCAGATGTCCCTGGTGTGTGAATTCTGCCCCTTTTGGGAAAGCCATTTGGCAGGTGGTTTTGGGAGATGTTTTTGTTTACTGGGAAGGAATCTCGAGGGAGATATCCACAGGAAGAAAGGGCCACAGGAGCGCCAGGCTCTTCCTGACAGCACGAAGCTGCATGTGGCCCTCAGGATCTGGCCTGCAGAACTGCCCCAAAGCCCCCCTTGAGGGCGCTGCCTGGGAGCAGCTCAGAGGCTTCCTCCGCATGCAGACATAGAGCAGCAGCAGCTGTGATTATGAATTCCCAGCGAGTGTCTTTTCATACAGACAGGTGCCATGAGGGACCCAGAACCAGGGCAGAGACAGGTGGTCTTTGTGGGTGGTGGCAGCAGTTCAGCTCCCACAGTGGCTGAAGCTGATAGAAGGCAGGTCTGTAGGAGCTGGCTCACGACCCCGGGGCTATTCTTCTCCTGGCGTCCTCTCTCCCCTGTCCAGGGCTTTGGTGCCATCTCACCATCTCCGAGGCCCTGGGACCTCTTGCTGTCCACCCTGGGAGGTGCCGCTCAGGTGCTGCCCTCGCCACAGGCAGGCCTGGCCTGCCTTCCACCTGACATGCACCTCCCTGCCTCGAGGGCCCCGTGCGGGGCTGTGCAGACCAGGAGCCTCCCCTCAGCCCCATCTGAGCCCTGGCATCTCTGCTACCCAAAGGGCCCTCTCATCGAGGGTGGGAGGCCTGCTGCTCTTATGTGGGTGAGTGGGTTCGTTGGTAAGGCAGGGCTCGTTGGGATGACACTGCCTGTCGGTGTGAGGCAGGAGCCCGGCCTGGTGCTGCACAGACCCCAGGACTCCTGCCTGTCGGATGTGGTGAGGGCCAGGCTCCTTGCAGCGTTTCTTGGGGTCTGCTTCCTGGTCCTTTGGGGCCTGACTGACTGCATCTGGAATGCTCAGGTGGTGCTTCCCACCCAGTGCTCAGTGCCCTCACCATCATGGCCCAAGAGGAGGGCAGAGCCAGAGGGATGAGCCCCCAGTGCGGTCCTGAACTTCCATGCAGCGGCGGCAGAAAGAGGAAGGCAGAGGTAGTAGCATTTTTCACAGGGCTGAGAGCCTGAGTGCCTCCTCAAGGCTGAAGGCCTCTCTGCACGCCCACCCGAGTGCGAGAGGTGCTTGGCTGTGGTGGTGGGGCCGCAGGCCTTAACCCATCCCCAGCCCTGTGCAGCTTCTAGGACGGTCTCTGGCTGTGCAGTGTCTGCGGCGCCAACTTGCTGCCAGCTCCCGGGGTTGCCAGGTGTTCTGCCTCCCCTCTCCTGTCTGGCAGCAGGACAGCGTCTGCCCAAGGACAAGGACACTCTTGTGCTGCCGGGCTTGTCCTGCGTGGACTGCTGGTTCAGGAGTGTGTGACCAGGGCTCTAAATATACCAGGGTGAGGTCATTGGGTGGAGACAGGCCGTGTGGCGGGGCCAGAATCCTGGGATTGGGACCAGGGGGCAGGCAGCATCTGCCCCGTGGGACTGGCCTCCTTACTGCCCAGGCTCCTCTCGTGCCAAATCCTGCCCGTGGCACATTAGAGGTACGTAGAGGATTGACTGTGTCTCCTCTCAGACCCCTCCCTCGATGCAGCTTGGAGCAGGTTTCTGCGGCTACCTGGATGTGTTCAGGAACATAGCCCCAAACAAGCACATCTCAAGGTGAGGCCTTTGTTGCCACCGTGAAGCTTGGGCCCCTGACAGAGGGGCAGCTTTGCGAGAGTGCTGCTGAGCAGAGTGAGGGCCACTGTCATTGCTCTGTGATCACTGCATTTTACGCCCAGAGGAGACACACAGAACTCAGGGTGGGGTGGGGGTGGGGGTGACAGCTGCCTTCACCTAGAAATGGGGCAGATAACGAAAGCCAGGAATACATGTGGCCAGCAGAATAATGGCCTCCAAGGATGTCCCCATCCTAATCCCAGAACCCGGGCATGTGGTACTTCACATGGCAGAAGGGACTTTGCAGATGTGACTAAGGTTGCAGACCTGGATTATCTGGGTGGGCCCAGCCTAATTGGATCTGTAGAAGCAGAGACCCTTTCCTGGCCGGGTCAGAGAGGTGTGATGTGCGGACTCAACTCTGTTGCTGACTTGGAAGATGGAGGGAGGGTCCACAAGCCGGGTAATGCAGTGTCCTTCAGATGACAGCCAGTGAGAAAACGGGGACCTCAGTCCTACAGCATTGAGGAACTGAACTCTGCCGACACCTGAAGGAGCAAGAGATGGGCCCTCGAGAGCCTCCCGAAAGGAGGGCAGCCTGCTGACACCCAGATCTCAGCCCAGGGAGACCTGAACCACACGCCAGACCTCCGGACCAAGATGATACGTGCGTGTCGTTTAAGCTGCTCATTGTGTGATCGTTTTGACAGCAACAGGAAGCAGACACACTACAGCTGGCATGGGTGTGGGACACAGGCTTCCCCACCTTCCTCGCCCGCGGTGGGCATGGGATGGGAGCAGCCTTCCAGGGGGCTGATGACAATCATTCGTGGCCTTTGAGCTGATAGCCCCTCTGGTTGCTTGTGTGTTATCTTAGCCCAGAGTCACCTCCAGTAAAGGGGGTGATTACGGCCTTGTTTGTAACGGCGAGTGGACACGCCTAAGTGCCCCCTCTTCCACCGCACACACACATACACACACTGTAGGGCTGAGCAAAGGGAAGAGGTCTGTGATGCTGGGCCTTTCTGATGTGAAGTGAGAAAAAGCAAGGCAGCCATGTTTTGTTCTGTTCCGTTCTAAATGTGTAAGTGTATATACACAGGCTTGGATATTATGTAGGGCACAGTTTTGGAAAAGATATAAGGAAACTCTGTGGTGGCGGGGTGGGAGGTGTACCTTCCTGCTTGTATTGTGCCTATGTAACTCGGTTCTCATGTGGCGGGGGGTGTGATATACTCACTGTGGGATCTCGGAGGGCAGAGGGTTCCCCACTGGCTGGCCCACCAGGAACCTGCAGCTGCTGGGGGTTGTTGAGCTGCAGGACTTCCTTATCTAGTCTGGATCCAAATCCTTTCCCGGGGTTGCTTCGTCAACACGTCCTCCCAGGCTGAGGCTGGCCTCTTCATTAACCATGTCTTATTTTAATAAGCAAAAATTCTTAATTTTAATGAAGCTCAGTTTGTCAGTATTTTTTCTTGGACGGTTAGTGCTTTGAAGCTCCTAAGAAATCTTTGTCTACTGCAAGGTTGCAAAGATAGTCTCCTGTTTCTTCTAGAAGCCTTAGGATTTTCACTCTGACACTTAGGGCTTTGATTGATTTTAAATTAGTTTCTGAGTTGCTCTGATATTTGCTGTCAGTGGAATCATACAGTAAGTACTTCTGTGACTTCTCACTCCCTGTGCTGTAAGCTTCGTCTTGATGCGCTGAAGCTGCAGTTGGCTCATTTCTATTGCTCTTGAATTTCTCAGTCCGTTCCTTCGACTCTTTGAGGATATGGGTGTCATTACAACATTGGACCACATGACCCACTTCTTTCTGTGCGTCTCCTATCTGTAAAATGTGATGACAGTGGCGCTCCCCCCACCCACCCCCCACCCCCCCGCTCCAGACTATTGTGACGATGAACAAGGTGGTGCTGTATGGAGAGCAGGGCCTGGCCCCGAGCAGGTATCACAGAACGGGTGGAATGGCTTGCTCATGAGATATGCACATGTTCGACTTTTCCAGACAAAGCCCATCGCTCTCCAGAGATTGGCTGTGCCCCAGAACCACCTGGTATTGTCAGATGCCATTCTTGCCAGTTGGTTGTGTATACAGCGTGTCCACTTGTGGGGTCAGTCAGCATTTCCTGATTACTAACAAGGTTGAGCAGAGGTGCGGCAGGCTCCCGTTTTGCGCGGGGCCTGTTCGTCTCTCCTGGCCCAGGATCTAGACACGGATCCTCAGGGACCTGTGGCATCTGTCTTCTCCCACCTATGACTTTGCTCCCTTTATGGTGTCTTTGGATGAAATCTGAAGGTCTTGTTAATGTAGCCAAATGGATTGGATTGTTTGTATTGATCTTTTCTTTTAAGCTTGGTGCATTTTATTGGATAAATTCTTCAGCCTCCTGCTCCATCAGATGGCAGAGTAGAGCGCATCCCCTGGACCAAGAGCAGATCTTGTTTCATTAGCATCATGAGTTTGGGTTGTGTGACAGCCATGCAGGCGGCTGGGTGGGTGTGTACATGGACGAGCTGGTGGTAACCTGTACCCCAGGTGGACGGAAGTGTGAGCACTGGGTGCCATGCAGGCAGGAGCCTGAGTGAGGTGGGGGCTTTGGTGAGGCTGGCTCCACTGGCTCTTGGTGAGGGAGAGCCTGGCAAGCTGCGATAGGGAAAAGGGCGGGAGCATGACAAGTGGCTCCTGTTTTGCAGATCCGGAACATGGTAGCGGTGCAGGAAGTCATCTCCAGCTTGGAGAAATACCCCATCACCAAAGAGGCACTCGAGGTGAGTGTCCCCAGCTCACAGCATGTGCTCCGAGAGGGTCGTCTTCCGGGGGCACTGCAGGGACTGGGTGGCCTCAGTCCCAGAGCTGGGGCTGCTTCCTCCATGGGACGCCCTGCACACTCGGGGGAGGCTCCACTGAGTGGCGCTGGCTCAGGCCCTCCCTCTGTCTGCTGTGGTCTTTGCCACAGTGTACTCTCACCCACCAAGTGTCCCTGGTGGAGTGTCCTTGCAGTGGCCTTGACAGCGCCAGGAGCCCATGGGTCAGTGCTTCTGAGAATGCTGCCCGAGGACCCTAAGGTCTGAGGACAAGATTTGAGAATTTAGATGTCACAAAGGACCCAAAATCCCCATAGGTTTTGTGTACGGTAAGTCGGTGGTTTAGGGTCAGTGAGGTCATTCCAAAGAGCAGGGGCCCTTCCCACCTTTTCTGGCTCAGCTTCCTTTTCACGGGGGACTCCCTGTCCCAAGTGTCTGATCGTCTCTCTCTGGTTGTAGGAAACGCGACTTGGGAAGCTCATCAACGACGTCCGCAAGAAGACGAAGAACGAGGAGCTCGCCAAGCGGGCCAAGAAGCTGCTGCGGAGCTGGCAGAAGCTCATCGAGCCTGTGCACCAGAATGAGGCGGCGCTGCGGGGGCTGGCGGGCGGCCCCGGCTCTGCCAACGGGGGTGCACACAACTGCCGGCCGGAGGCGGGGGCGGCCGGCACACCCAAGAGCATCCACGACCTGAAGAACCGCAATGACATCCAGAGGCTGCCCGGGCAGCGGCTGGACAGGCTGGGCAGCCGCAAGCGCCGGGGGGACCAGCGCGACCTTGGCCACCCTGGGCCGCCTCCCAAGGTCTCCAAAGCAAGCCATGACTCCCTGGTACCCAACTCATGCCCCCTCCCCACCAATGGGATCAGCGGCAGCCCCGAGAGCTTCCCTGGGCCCCTGGACGGCAGTGGGCAGGTGGGCCCCGAGGGCGGCCGCCTGGATCCTGGCGAGATGGATAAGCACAGCGGCAAGATCCCCGTCAACACTGTGAGGCCGCACACCAGTTCCCCGGGCCTGGGCAAGCCCCCCGGGCTGTGCTTGCAGACCAAGGCTGCAGTGCTGCAGCGGCTGGACAGGGTGGACGAGACTTCGGGGGCCCCCCCACCCAAGGGGCCTCCTCGCTGTTCCTTCAGTCCCCGGAACTCACGGCACGAGGGCTCCTTTGCCCGGCAGCGGAGCCCGTACACACCCGGGGGCTCCGTGCCCAGCCCCCCGCCACAGCCCCAGGCGCTCGATGCCACGCAGGTGCCGTCACCGCTTCTGCTGGCCCAGCCGTCCACGCCCCCTGTGCGGCGGCTTGAGCTGTTGCCCAGCGTGGAGAGCCCAGTGCGCTGGCTGGAGCAGCCCGACAGCCACCAGCGGCTGGCAGGGCCCGGCTGTAAGGCGGGGCTGCCCCCGGCCGAGCCCCTCCTGCCCCGGGCAGGCTTCTCTCCGGACTCCTCCAAGGCAGACAGCGATGCTGCCTCCTCTGGTGGCTCGGACAGCAAAAAGAAGAAGAGGTACCGGCCTCGCGACTACACGGTTAACTTGGACGGGCAGGTGGCCGAGGCGGGCATCAAGCCGGTCCGGTTAAAAGAGCGGAAGCTCACCTTTGACCCCATGACAAGACAGATCAAACCTCTGACCCAGAAAGAGCCGGTGCGGGCCGACAGCCCTGTGCACATGGAGCAGCCCAGGACAGAGCTGGACAAGCCTGAGGCCAAGGCCAGCCTCCAGAGCCCTTTTGAACAGACGAACTGGAAGGAGCTGTCACGCAATGAGATCATCCAGTCCTACCTGAGCCGGCAGAGCAGCCTGCTCTCGTCGTCAGGCGCGCAGACCCCGGGGGCTCACCACTTCATGTCCGAGTACCTGAAGCAGGAGGAGAGCAGCCGGCGTGGGGCCAGGAAGCCACACGTGCTGGTGCCTCATGGCCCGCCCACAGACCTCCCGGGGCTGACCCGGGAGGTCACGCAGGACGATCTGGACAGAATCCAGGCCCACCAGTGGCCGGGGGTGAACGGGTGTCAGGACACACAGGGTAACTGGTATGACTGGACGCAGTGCATATCGCTCGACCCGCATGGCGATGACGGGCGGTTGAACATTCTGCCTTATGTCTGCTTGGACTGACCGCCCGGCGGCCTCGAAGTGCATTCCCACCTTGCAGTTAGCCGGGGCGGGCGGGGGCCGGGGCCCAGCCACCTCCAGGGGTTGGGAACCTGAGACTCTGGCCCAGGGCAGGCTGGCGGGAGGGGGCAGGAGTCTCTGCTCTGCCCTCAAAATTCTCCTTCTTTTGTGAAATGCTGCTACCAGTTTACTAACAAAATTGCAAAGGAAGGACCGCGTGGAAGAAAGGCCGGCAAAGTGAGTTCAGAACTCAATAGCAAACCAGCTATAAAAAGCGTTAGTCCCCACCCCGGAAGAGGTGTGGATGCTTCCCAGCACCGGAAGCTGGGCCCTCAGTTGCAGGCAGGCACAGAAAACCTGTGGGAGAGGTTACCTTTAACACAGCAACCGAAGCACGCATCTCATCGATTTGCATTTTCTGTTTTTTAATTTTACCCTGAGTGTCTGAGGCAGTGGGCAAACCCGTAGCCTCTGTGTGTACCTTACCTGGCCAGCGTTTCCGTCATGGTGCCAGAAGCTTCTCAGCTGTAGTGAGCTGCTGGCACCGGGTAGGCCACCTGGCCAGCCAGTTTGACCCACACTCCATGGGCATCCACACATTCGTATCTGATTCCAGTTAAAACCTAGTTTTTAAAGAAATGCTGCAAAAATTTAAGTTTTCTAGTGTTTATTTCATCCCCCTCTTCCATCTGACCACCAGCCAAATAATTTTCCTTTCTTTCTCCCTGTTCATTTTCCCCTTCCTGCACATATCTAGAAAATTTCACCTTTCTAGAGTCCCCTCCCAAAAGACACAAAAGTAACTGCGGGTGCTACTGGTGTGTAAGCTGTCCTGTTGGGCGTGGAGACCTGTCTGTACGCTGGAAACACTCATAACCATTCCTTTAGATTCGTTTGCCTTATGGTTATTGTCATAAATGCGATTTGCAAAAACAAGGAGCCTTAGTGAATGTACAGTACCTAGACTTCTGTGTTCTCAGGACGCAGAAGGGAGCAACTTTGCTATTTGGTCCAGTAAGTGGACACCTTGTGATATAAATGTGGAAATAAAAAAAAAAAAAAAAACATTTGCACAAACCAGTCTGAGAATCGTTTCTCATTTGGTCCTTTATGGCCAAATCAGCCCTTTCTGGATTCTGGACTAGTGGAGAAGACCTGGACCCCTGTCTGAGGTTCAGGCCCCACAGCTAGACTGCAGAGAGGTGGGCAGGGCAAAGAGGCCAAGCCAGCCTGTTGGCCTTCTGCGTGGAAACTGACCTCCACCTGCCTTTCATTCATTCAGGGCCACGTGTTGCCTCTCCCCCCTCCAGGGTCACCTGCTAGCTTTGGGTGACAGAAACCAAGGATCCACACCAAGGAATGTTATCCTGGCTCCATCCAGACCTCACCTGCCCCAGAGAAAGAAGCCCTCCCAAGAAGGCTCTGTGGCCCAGGTCTCAGTGACTTTGTTTTGCCCCCCAAAATATTTGTAGTTCTTACAGGGCATAGCTCAAAGCCATGTCTGGCAGTGCACCCCTTGGCCACGGCCCCAGGCTGCCAGCTCCCCATGCAGCCCTGGGGCTATCTTAGTATCTGGCTGGTGCTGATATTTAAAGAAAAAAACTTTTCTCCCTTGACTGTGAAGTAACAGTCTTTTAATTCTGCCTCCCGTCCCTGAAACCATAAGCTAAGACTTGAGTTTTGTAGTTTTTTCACTCCAGAATAGATCATCTTGGACATATCTACTTAATTTCACAGTTGGGGAAGTAGCTGCCCCTTAAGAAAGGTGGCCCCACAGGGCAAACCAAGGGGTCCAGGAACAGTCAGCCCAGAACCACAGTTTCAGATCCAGCAGGGATTTCTGACTCAGCCTTGGTGCAAGACACATGCAGCCCAGAAAAGGGCAGGGGCTGCAGTGGCTTTGAGGGCAGTCTGGTGGAACTCCAGACCGGCCACCTACCAGCTGTGTGGCTCTGGGCTAATCACTTCACTCCTGTGTACATGTCCCCATTTGGGAGATGCAAGTGCTTATGCCAAGAGTTGTGAAGACTAAGTTAAATGACCAAAGTTTAGAAAAAAAAAATCATGTCAGAGGAGCTGTTTGTGCTGTGGAGTTACTTTCCTAATTTCACAGTGCCTGTTTCTCGTAATGTGGCCAGCCCCATGGCTCTGGGTTGTCCCAAGGAAGTGCCATTACTCTGTGACAAAGGGTCATAGGCACAGCTGGAAGGTATCGGGGTGTGTGCAGGCTGGCACCCTATGAGCATCTCCTTGTCTCAGACCAGGGTTTTGGCACAGGTCGCTGCTCCCCCGCCTACTGCAGGGACCACCTGGCCTGTGTCTGAGTACCCAGTAAGCCCCCAAGCCCCAGGGTAAAGATACTGCCTGCCTTTGAGAACACAAGGTTAAGTTGGGAATCAATGGGTTGTCACTTTCTAATCTGCCAAGTAAGGACACTGTAAAACGGAACTTTTAACCCCTTCCCCCCAAAAACTTGTTGGAACATGATTTTTAGAACAAATTAAAGTCCTTCAGGTAGTATAAAATCATCTTGCTGAAAACACCGTCTCGTTTTCCTCCGCTGGGGCCCGGGGCTTATTTCTCCCGCCGGTCCTGGGGCATCAGCAGTCAGGGCCGGCAGTCCCCCTCCTGCAGAGCCCTGGAGACAGGTCCCCGAGGAGCCTGCCGCGGCCACGGCTCCCGAATTGGCCAAGCGGCCTAAGCCGAGTCGCTTCCCTTGTCTGGGCTTCGGTCAGTCCGTCTGTGAGAGGGACATGGTAACACCTACCGCACGTCACACGGCGCGGTGTTCCCAGAATGTGCTTCCCGAGACCGCGCGCTCTCAGCGGGCCCCTCGGACGGAGTCCGGCCGCGCGAGTCCGCTCCCGGTTTGCAGGAAGAATTTAGCCCACGGAGAGCTTTCCTTTTGGTGACATTTCGTTCCTTTTCCCGAAAGGTCTGGTCTCTCAGCCTCGGTGTCGGCCGCCGCCCGCCCATCAGGAATCTGGTTTGGAGGGCGCCAATGTGGCGTGGACATCGAGGTCTAACCCGCGAGCTCGATGGCCCGCTCACAGACGCCGGCGCAACAGGGTCCACGCTTCCTGCTCATTCGGCTCGGGCTCGGGCTCTGGCTCTGGCTCCCCCAGCGCCACTCAGCTCCCACTCCGCGTGCCCTCCTTCCGCTTCCGGGACAGGCCCCGCCCCCTCCGGAAGGCCACCCGGGGGTGGGCGGGGCCTGCGCTCGCTACGTGGTGGCGGGCGCGTCTGCCGGCGCGTAGCGTATACGCGTGGCGGCGGCGGCCAATGGGGAGCGGCGTTGGCCGGCGCGCCCGGCCCCGCCCCCGCCCGGCGTCCGGCCGTCAGATGGGTGGGAAGGGGCGGCCGCTGAAGCAGGATGGCGGCGGCGGCGGCGGCGGTGGGCGCGGCCGCGGGGGGCTCGGGAGCGGCAGGCGGCGGCGGCGGCGGCGGCGGGGCGCGCGAGGGCGCGCGGGTGGCGGTGCTGTGTCTGCTGTGGTACGCGCTGAGCGCGGGCGGCAACGTGGTCAATAAGGTGATTCTGAGCGCCTTCCCGTTCCCCGTGACCGTGTCGCTGTGCCACATCCTGGCGCTGTGCGCGGGGCTCCCCCCGCTGCTGCGCGCCTGGCGCGTGCCCCCCGCGCCGCCCGTCTCGGGCCCCGGGCCCGGCCCGCATTCCTCGCCCGGCCCGCTGCTGCCGCCGCGCTTCTACCCGCGCTATGTGCTGCCGCTCGCCTTCGGCAAGTACTTCGCGTCCGTGTCTGCACACGTCAGCATCTGGAAGGTGCCAGTGTCCTACGCGCACACCGGTGGGTTCCGCGGCCGGCCTGGGAGGCGGCGGCCGGGGCGCGCCGCACGGGGCTTCGGCGCTTGGGTAGGAGTGCGTCGGCCTGGGCCCGTCTCGATGGCCTGGGATGCCGGGCTGAGAAGTCAGCTTCTGCCCAGAAGGTGCCGGGGGCCGCCCAGGCTTTTAGGAAGGGAGAGAGAGGCTGAGAAGGGGGCTGGGAGCTGAGCAGGGCTGATCACAACTGTTGGTTGGTTTGAGGGGCTGCCAAGCCTTTCCCACTCCGCCGTGGAGTTGGGACAGCCTGCTAGGGTGGGCCCCGGGATTAGGGCAGCTCCTTGAGCGCCTCTTGCCTCTCTTTCCAGTCAAGGCCACCATGCCCATCTGGGTGGTCCTCCTGTCCCGGATCATCATGAAGGAGAAGCAGAGCACCAAGGTAACCCAGGAGGGCTCTGGGCAGGTGGGGATCCCAAGGGCTTCCCGACTAGTGCCCAGCTGCTGACGTGGTCCAGGCTCCTGGCCTGCAGGCTACTTGGCTTCCTGTCAAATAAGGAAGTCAGCTTAGAGGCCTCCGTGGCCTTTTTGCTGCTAATGTTCTGGAATCGCTTTAGGGACAGTGGTGTGTAGCATGTGTGTCCCTGAGCTGTCTCTGCTGTGTGATCTTGGAGACGCTTTCTTCCCTCTCAGGTCCAACTTTCCTCCCTTTTTTGATTCCCTCCTTGGGGTTGCTGGTGGACGATGGCTTGGTGCCATCTCAGCCAGGCACCCGGTGCCCCTCCGGTGGGACCAGGGATGAAATACCTGGCTCCTTGCAGGAATGGAACTGACCAATTTTCACTTCCTTGCGAAAGAGTGGTTAGGTTGGGGACTTCTGTGGTCAGAAGTGAGAAGCTTGTCAAAGGAGTCTGATTTTGGCAAAATCCAGCAAAGTCTTAGAAATTCAGACAGCCAGGGATTGTGATTGCCTGGGCATGGAAGTGAAGGCAGCACGCAGAACCCAGGGCTGCATAAGGAAGATGCTTTTGGAACAATCCAGGGTCTGTTCAAGATGCCAAGCCAGAATATTTTCTGGCTTGGGGCGAGAGAAGCTGTGGCTTTAGCCAGAGACAGCCTTGCCCCATGTCCTTAAGTGGAAGTGGGACTCTGTTGTCCCAGCTGGAATCTGTTTCATGCTGGACAGAGCGTCTCTTTTCTACATGGTTCATTTCTGGTATCCTGTATTTTATGTAACTCAGAGCGGCAGTGCCCTGGATCAGCTTATAGAAATTGGGCCATCTCTGGCTGATTTTTTATTGCAGCCTATCTTTATCCTGGCCCCCAGGGTGATGGCAGGTGTGACCTGTCTCTCCGGGTGGGAGTTGCCCGGGAGGTATGCAGCTGCATCTCTGGATGTCACAGCGTGGTTATCAGGTTTCCCCGTTGTGAGGGACATTGTACCCAGCTTGGGCAAGGAGCTAGAAACTTCACCCAGTGAGGAAAGACGGGAATCGTCTAGGCAGGGAGACTAACGATAATGAAAAAAAGGTATGGACCCACCCAGTGAGGCAAATAAGGCAGGTAATCGTCATTCCTGATCTCAGGGGAACAAGCCAGACTTCACAGAGGAGAGTCACTTGCCTGAGGGCCACAGCCAATAGTGGGAGAGCTGGAATTCTGCTCTGCCCTCTAGTGGGGGGCAGGGGGAGGGCCTCACCACCCCCTCCTAAAATCTTGCAGTGCTTTAAGAGTGTCCTTTGTAGGAGAGGGATGAGCGGGAGTCAGAAGAGCCAGATGCGGGCAGTGGACTCCTATCTCCGGCAGCTAAGAGCTGCTCCGGCACAAGGCCCTGGGGAGCTTGCACCCTGCGGAAGGCCTCCTGTCAGGCACTCGCTACTCGCCCTTTCAGCCAGCAGTTCCTGGGGCCTGCTGTGTGCCGGGCACCAGGACAGAGCAATGAACAAGGAGCCACCCTAAAGCGGTGCGGGGATGCAGACGTGTAAGGGTCAAGAGCGGGAGCACGCAGCAGAGGAACCTGACAGGATCTGGGGGGAGGTGGGTTGGATAAGTTCTCCTGGTGTGTGAACTGAGACCTGAGGAGGAAGGAGGTCTCCAGCTGGAGAAGGCGTGGCGGGAGTGTCCCGGCCAGGGGGAACTGCATGTTGGAAGAGCCCAAAATGAGAGGGATCCGGCCAGCCTCTCGGAGGAGCAGGGTTTCAGACCCTGCAGCTGGATAGATCTGTTAGGACCTGCCCCCAGGGGCTCTGATAACCATCCGCCTCTCCCGCACAGCTAACACTGTTGTCCAAAGGGTAGGTGGTGTCCCTCTGATGAAGGAGGGGAGAGCAGCTAGGGTTTCCCTCCTGTTGTCTGTGGTGGGCAGCCCAGCTCACTCCAGCCCGTCAGCCCCCCCGCCCTCCTCCCGCAGGTGTACTTGTCACTCATCCCTATCATCAGCGGCGTCCTGCTGGCCACCGTCACCGAGTTGTCGTTTGACATGTGGGGGCTCATCAGCGCCCTTGCTGCCACACTGTGCTTCTCGCTTCAGAATATTTTCTCCAAAAAGGTATTTGGGCACTGTCCAGGATGTGCATGATGTTTCAGGGGGGCACGGGGGGGCAAGGAGCCAAGAAAAAGTAGCCAAGTAGGGATTTCTGTGGTGTTGGAGTGAAAAAAATCCTGTTGCCCTTCTGCTGGTTTTCTATTTGTTGTTTTATTTTTTTAATAGTTTATGTTTTCTATTATAAAATTAGCATATGCTCAGTGTGAAAAAATCAAGAAAAGCCCAATGAAAAAACAATCAGAAAACTTCCTGAGCACCTTCAGTGTGCCAGGCACTGTGGTGGGTGCTGGGGATGAAGGACCAAGAGCCCTGCGCCTTGCCCAGAGTGTCCATGCTGTTAAGTAAAGTCACAGGACTGTCCCCTACAGGGAACTACTATTAATGCTAGGGGGTTTTCTACACAGTTTTTAGAGTTGTAATATTATAGACACATTTAAAATTTTTGGTTTTTTCATTTACTA
The DNA here is from genome assembly GCF_020826845.1 of Diceros bicornis minor. Lineage (NCBI taxonomy): Eukaryota > Metazoa > Chordata > Mammalia > Perissodactyla > Rhinocerotidae > Diceros > Diceros bicornis. Next base: position 4,722,939 of record NC_080759.1, on the reverse strand, counting down.
TTGCAACATTGCATTCTCCCCCATCATTAACAATTATCACTCTTACCTCCTGTAATGATCATGGTTTGTAGGTACCACAATCAATGCAGTCAGTTGCCCTATTGCAAATGCAGGTTATTGACAACTATTCATTATAAGTAACACAGTAGTGAACATCTTCGCGTGACGTTTTTCTTTCTCTCAGGTTATTGCCTTATGATGGGCTTACAGTTGGTTCTCAGGTCAGAGGGTATGAGACGTTTATGGCTCTTGATATACTTTGCCTGGTTGTATTCCAGAGTGGCTAAACACCAGTGTAGACATAAACCAGCGGGATCTCAGAGGCTCCCTTTCACTGCAGCTTCACCAGCATTGAGTGTTGCTGTTTTTTCTTTTCTCGGTCCTTGATGCCTGAAACATCATGCTTGTCTCAGGCACAGGTTGCCTGTCTCATCACAGGTGCACTTGCAGGTTTGTCAGGTCGGACATCAGGGTCCACGTCCAGTCACAGTGTGGGGCCTGGGTAACTGGAGCCCTTCTTGCCACTTAGGGTTTCCGTCGGCCTTTAAAGAGGTTTTTCTCTTCAGGTGCTGAGAGATTCTCGGATCCACCATCTCCGGCTGTTGAACATCTTGGGCTGCCACGCTGTCTTCTTTATGGTCCCCACGTGGGTCCTGGTGGACCTCTCGACTTTCCTGATCAGTAGCAACCTGGTGAGTTGGCCATCGCTGAGAACACGCCCTTTTCTTGGCTGGCTCCAGACTCGGTGCTCTGTCAGGGAGTTCCGCATCTCTGTTGACTTGGGGAGGTTGGGACCTCTGACAGCCAGCCCTTTTAACACTCAGCTCTTTGTTGTGACTCATGGTGTGTGCAATCGAGGAAGTCGGCTTCCTCTGCATTTCCTTTTCTAGCATGCTAGATCCCAGCTGCTGATAGCTGCTGCATTTGCACCAATGGCATTAAAGAAGAAAAAAAAAGTGCCAACACAGGGGACTTCCCTGTCCTGGCAACCTGGTTCGGGTCTCACTTTGAGTTTTTCAAACTGTGCTTGCACTGCTCACTTCCTTTCTTGGTGTCATCTCTGTCCATGTTTCCATTTACTCCACATGTATTGATAGCTCTCTGAGCACAAGAACGAGCATCTTCCCACCAGCTGCAGGGAAGAGAATGTGCTAGAAACTAATGCAGGTGACAGCGATGAGAAGGAGACCAGTGTGGTCTTCCAGGCCTGGGTTAGAGAGGAGTACATGTTTATTAGGGCTTCATGAGGTCTTCATGGGTCTGACTGGGTTCTTCACGCTGGTCTTTCATCCTTAGCACACCTGTGGACGTAGTGGAGCCTCTTTGTTTTCCAGATGAGGAAACTGTGGCCCTGTGTTCTAACTTCCCTTCCACACTGATGAGCTGTAAAATTTCTGTGAAGAACTTTCCATCGTCAACCAGGACTAGTTCGTTACCTTAAAGTACAGTGAATGAAAAGCAATTTAATGCCTCTCTTCCTTTTAATTACCAATTTCCAGAGTAAAGAGTTAAAGCTTACTTCAAATGTTAACCAGTGAATTGAGCGTTTTTTGGGTGAAGGAGGGTTCTTTTATTTTTTTTTCCAGCATCATTGTGAATCCATGTTTGTCAGTTGCACGTATTCTTTGCACAGTCACAATGCCCTGTCTTGGGGGATGGAGTCTTTCCTCTTGGCTCCCTGCCCTTCTCACAGCACACATCAGCCTCTGGCAGCTTCTGGTCCAGAAGGTGTCCTCCTCACCCTGTGCACCTCTGTCCCAGACCTGCAGGCAGCCACTCCTTTGGAAACCCACGTTGCTTTTAGTGGAGAGCAGTGTTTAGAGACACAGCCTGAGTGCCCTGTGTGCTCACTGCTATTAGGTTGTCATTGCTTTTATGCCTTTGCCATGAAAAACTAGGAGAGACATATTTGGGGGCAGAATGGAGAATTCATACTGATTCGTTCCAATTTCAATTTAACGTTACAGGATTTATTACTGCTTTTATTTGTTTTCTTATATCTTTTCTGGTACACTTGGTGCCTCACAACATTTCTTATTGGCTTATCCTATCCTAGTTAATCCGTATACGTGATTCTACTACACACACATAATTGCTTCAGAGTGAGACTCCCCACAGGACAGCTGCAGGGAGAGGACTGAGAGAAGTTTAAGATTTCTTTGCAGTTCTGTTTGTCGTTAGGACATGTTTATTAAAGATGTATAATTGCAATACTGTGTTCTAAGGGCACTTGAAATCATGGTTTTCACAATGTGCCTGTGTCACCAACTTGTTGTGCAATTGCGTTCCTTTACTTCCGATTGTTTTCAATTTTTAGGCATTGCTTTCTTTTTTTTCTCCACTGAATATGTCAAACCTTTATATTTCCAAAGCCAAATGATAGGACAAGGTTTATTCAAAGAAGTCTGGCTTCAATCCCTGTCGCCTCCACCCTCTGCCTACCCTCCCCCATAGGTGGCCATTTTTATGTTCTTGGTTTACCCTGTCAGTATGTCTTTTTGCAAATATAAGCAAATTTGTGTGTATTCATACCTTCCCTCCTTACACAAAGTGACTTTTTAGATATTTAGAAAAGAGTGCCTTGCTCTTTTCACTCAATATTATGTCCTAGATATGATTCCATATTGACATATTAGGTCTGTCTTGTTCCTTTTATTGGCTGCATAATATTCAATAGGTTTGGCGTCAGTCCACTTGTACTGCTGTGTTACAACTCACTGGCATCTACATGTACACGCAATGTACAAACATGTACAGTCATGCTCAGCACAACATTTTGGTCAGCGACGGACCAAATAGATTAGTACCTTATACCCCAGGTGTGTAGTGAGCTAGACCATCTAGGTTTGTGTAAGTATTGTAGGGGACGAAGAAATTTTCCTATACCTTCTAGGTTCTTCTGTCTGGTCTAAGAATTGACACTGAGACAGGTTTTTTTTTTTTTCAATTATTTTATAGAGGTCATAATGATTTATAACATCGTGTAATTTCAAATGTACATTATTTATCAGTTTCTGTATAGACTGCATCATGCTCACCCCTAAAAGTCTAGTATGTATGCATCATCATACACATGTGCCCCTTTACCCCTTTCACCCTCCCCACCCCTGTCCCCTCTGGTAACCACCAATCTGTTCCATTTATCCATGTGTTTGTTTAACTTCCAGATATGAGTGAGATCATACGGTGTTTGTCTTTCTCTGTCCGCCTTATTTCGCTTAACATAATACCCTCCAGGTCCATCCATGCATGTTGTTGCAAATGGGACGATTTTGTCTTTTTTTATGGCTGAGTAGTAGTCCATTGTGTATATATATACCACTTCTTTATCCATTCATCAGTCGATGGGCACTTGGGTTGCTTCCATGTCTTGGCTGTTGTGAACAATGCTGCAGTGAACATAGCGGTGCATACATCTCTTTGAATTGTTGATTTCAAGTTCTTTGGATAAATCCCAGTAGTGGGATAGCTGGGTTGTATGGTATTTCTATTTTTAATTTTTTTTCAAAAGTGGTGTGTTTTATTTTATTTTATTTATTTATTTATTTTTTGTGAGGAAGATCAGCCCTGAGCTAACATCCATGCTAATCCTCCTCTTTTTGCTGAGGAAGACCAGCTCTGAGCTAACATCTATTGCCAATCCTCCTCCTTTTTTTCCCCCAAAGCCCCAGTAGATAGTTGTATGTCATAGTTGCACATCCTTCTAGTAGCTGTATGTGGGACACGGCCTCAGCATGGCCAGAGAAGCAGTGCGTTGGTGCGCGTCCGGGATCCGAACCCGGGCCGCCAGTAGCGGAGCGCGCGCACTTAACCGCTAAGCTACGGGGCCGGCCCTATTTTTAATTTTTTTTTATTTTATTTTTTGTGAGGAAGATTAGCCCTGAGCTAACATCCATTGCCAACCCTCCTCTTTTCTGCTGAGGAAGATTGGCCCTGGGCTAACATCCATGCCCATCTCCCTCTACTTTTTTTTTTTTTTTTTGTCAGCAAGATCAGCCCTGAGCTATCATCCCTGCTAATCCTCCTCTTTTTTTTGCTGAGGAAGACTGGCTCTGAGCTAATATCTATTGTCAATCCTCCTCCTTTTTTTTTCCCCAAAGCCCCAGTAGATAGTTGTATATCATAGTTACACATCCTGCTAGTCGCTGTATGTGGGACGCGGCCTCAGCATGGCCGGAGAAGCGGTGCGTCGGTGCGCGCCCGGGATCCGAACCCGGGCCGCCGGTAGTGGAGCACGTGCACTTAACCGCTAAGCCACGGGGCCGGCCCTCCCTCTACTTTATATGGGATGCCGCCATAGCATGGCTTGACAAGCGGTGCATCAGTCTACGCCCAGGATCCAAACCTGCGAACCACAGGCCACTGGAGTGGAGCGTGAAAACTTAACCCCTACGTCACCGGGCCAGCCCCTCTATTTTTAATTTTTTGAGAAATCTCCATACTGTCTTCCATAGTGGCTGTACCAGTTTGCACTGCCACCAGCAGTGTATGAGGGCTCCCTTTTCTCCACATCCTCTCCAACATTTGTTATTTTTTGTCTTGGTGATTATAGCCATTCTGACAGGTGTGAGGTGGACAAAGATGAACAGGAGAAAAACAAACACAAGTTTAATAACGTGTACATGGGAGAAACCCAGGAAAACCAAGTAACTCGCCAAAATGGCTGAAGCCCTTACCTTAAATACCATCCTCAGCTAAAGACGAAAGAAGTTGGAGGTGGGGAGAGTTGGGGAGTTCAAGGGGAGGGAAGGAAGGCAATTCACAGGTAGGTGAAAAGGAGCAAACGTTTGGAAAACAAGTGTTGGGCCACACAGAAACAGAAGAACACAGAGAGGAGCCCAATCAACAGGCTTTTCTAGGTTCCTCCCTGTCTACCACCTAGATCATGTGATGCTAAGGTGATAGCTCGCTTACCAAGACAGATTTTTTTTTTTCTGAATTCTTTTAGGCAGTTAAGGGGGAGGTAACAGGAAAAACTTTCTGAGTCTTTTGTTTCTTAAAAATAATCAGCCTAAAATAATCCTCATGTTAAAGAGACACATTTTGGCATGGCAGATTTTGTTACCCTTCAGTCCACTCTATGATGTTCACATGATGACGAAATCGCCTAATGACGCATTTCCTAGAACATATCCCCGTCATTAAGTGACATGTGGCTGTATATGTAGGCTTTGCTCTGGTCTCGTTTCTTTGCTTTTTCTTCTATTTAGGACATTTTTTAGTTTTCTTCTAGTGATTACCTTTTTTGTATTATTTTTATTTATTTATTTATTTTTTTGAGGAAGATTTGTCTTAAGCTAACATGTGTTGCCAATCTTCCTCCTTTTTTCCTTTTTTACCCCCGAAGCCCCAGTAGATAGTTGTATGTCATAGTTGTACATCCTTCTAGTTGCTCTATGGGGGATGCCGCCTCAGTGTGGCTTGATGATCAGTGTGTAGGTCAGCACCCAGGATCCAAACTGGTGAACCCAGGGCCATTGAAGCAGAGTGCAGGGACGTAACTGCCACGCCACCAGGCCTGCCCCCTGTACTACCGTTAGTAACCTCTTTTCCTTGTTGAGGGCATGTTTTTTTTTTTTTTTACCTTGATGGGGCCCTTGCGCATTTTAACCACAGCCCTAGGAGTATTCCACTGTGCTGCAGCCTGAAGGCAGGGTCCCCACCTACCTGGGCTCCTCCTCTCTGCCCTGTGTCTCCCACACAGACACCAGGTGAGTTAGCTCTGTCCCAGTGCTATGCTCAGGAGTGGGAGGGAGGAGAGTCAGATAGGAGAACAGCTGGGATCTGCCACTCGCCATGTTACCTAGAATCAAAGGCTACAGTGGGCAGTTCCTGGACACGCCCACCCCACGGCCGGACAGCTCAGCTGAAGCCAGGCAGGGATTGCCAGAGTCTGGATTAGGTGGCCCAGTTTTAAAGCTTGGACAGGATGCGTGAAGCAGCTATTTGAAAACTGAAAAGGAAATGGGAGCAGACAGGCTGGGGATGAAGACCAGACTTCAGAGCACCACTGAGCCAGCAGTGAGTTCACCTTTCTTTTGTTTCTTGTATCTCCAGCCAGGACTCAAGGCAGCCCGAAATGCAGCAGTGGGCACTGGGTGAGAACAGAGCAAGAAGCCCTCTACTTCCAGCTCAGGGAGTGGGAAAGGGGATTCCTGATGCTCAAAGAGAGTGGGGAAAATCCCCTGTTGGGCTTTTTCTCTTATTTTTGTTTCCTTTGTTCTCTTGCATCCCAGGCCCCCAGCAATCCCGTGGTGGTGGTGGCAGCAGGGTCCCACTGGCACCTGAGATGCCGAGGGAGGGCAACCTCTCTCTGCAGTCACAGAATGGGATTAGTCCCTGCTACAGGTTTTTCTTTCTTTATCCTCCCACCGCTTGGCCCCTGAATGGAGGTGCAGTCGTGGGAAGGGCACAGCAGAGTAGGGTAATTAAGCACCAGCTTTCTGACTGGAGCCCTAGGAAACCAGAAGGTACCAAGGAGATCATGGAGAGGAGGAACTCAGGGAACATGACCTCATAAAACACCATGAAATCCTCGGCTCACCCCTGAGCTGCACATGTGAGGATCTGATCCTCACAGCATACCAAAAACTTTGAAAACTGAACTACAGGATGGACTGCTGCCCTGGTCTGAGACTGACCACACGGTAGTGCGCACTCAGGACAGAGCCACCTACCACTGAAAAGCCTTTGAAAACAGAACTGACATTGGAACCACAATCCACAGAAGGCTGGTCAGGCTTGTAGCCTGAACCCAGCTGAGTGTGCTAAAACAAAATATCAACATTCCCCACAGGATTTAAATAAGACCCACAGTCTGATAATGTAATATTCTAAACGTGCAGGATACAATCCAAAATTACTTGGCATATGAAGAACCAAGAAAATATCATGTCTTGTGGGAAAAGACAATTAACAATTGCCAACACTGAGATGACTGAGATGTTGGAATTATCGGACAAAGACTTTAAAGCAATGATTATAATCATGCTCCAAGAAGTAAGGGCAAATACTCTTGAAACAAATGGGGAAATAGAAGATAGAAAGACGAACCAAATGGAAATTTTAGAATGGAAGGAACAATAACTTAAAAACTCATTAGATGGACTCAATGGCAGAATGGAAATGACAGAGGAAAGACAATAACTTGAAGATAGATCAATAGAAATTATCCAGTTTGAACCACAAACAGGAAAAAGATTAAAAGACAAAAAATCTTGAAAGCAGCCAGAGAAAAATGATGCATTATTTATAGAAGAACAGCAATTTGAATGACTGCATGTTTCTCATCAGAAACCATGAAAACCAGAAAGAAGTGGAATAACGTTTTTAAGTACTGAAACTAAAGAACTGTGAACACATGATTCTATATCCAGCAATTATAGAATCTCCAGAATCAATAGAACTATAGAAAATCAGCAAGAATAAAGAACTGAACAACACCATCAACCAACTGGATATCTCATTGACATTTATAGAACACTCTACCCAACAATAGCAGAATAAACATTCTTCTCAAGTAGTACACTTGGAACATTCCAAGATAGACTATATTCTGTGTCATAAAACAAACCTTAACAAAAGGATTGAAAACAAAGTATATTCTCTGACCATAATGGAATAACAGTAACAGAAAGGTAACAGGAAAATTTCCAAACACTTGGAAATTAAACAGCACATTTCTAAATAATCCATGGGCCAAAGAAGTCTTAAAGGAAACATAAAATACTTTCAACAGAAGCAAAACTGATAAAAATAGAGAAGACACTACAAATGTCAGGAATGAAAGAGGGAATGGCACTACAGACCTTAAAAGCATAAGAATACTACCAACAACTCTATGCACATAAATTCAACAATATAGATGAGACCTAGTCCTCATAAACCACAAACTGTCAGAACTCACCTACCCAAGATGAAATAGATAACCTGAATAGTCTTATAGCTATTAAAGAGACTGAACTCATAGTTTAAAACTTTCTGAAAAGAAATCATCAGGCCCAGATTTTACTGGCAAATTCCACCAAACATTTAAAGAAAAATAAACACCAATTCTACACAGTCTCCTTCAGAAAACAGAATAAGAGAGAACACTTTCAAGTCAACAAACTAGAAGTAGAAGGAAACTACCTCAAGTTGATCAAGGGCATTTATAGCTAACATCATAATGATGAAAGATTGAATGTTTTTCCCCTTAAATTCAGGAATGAGGTAAGGAGGTTCACTCTCAACCTGCCTATTCCACATCATACTTGACCTCCTAGCCAGTGCAATAAGACAAGAAAAAGAAAGAAACAGGTTTGAAAGGAAGAAATAAAATTCTCTCTACCCAATAAAATTTTTTCCTTTGCATTAATTTAATTAATTTTAACTTTAATTTTTCTCCTTGGGAAAGGTGACAATGAAAAAAAAGTTGAGATACACTAATCTATATATCTCTCTGTGCTGCAGGTATGGAGAGAGATAGATATGTACATACATATTAAATAATTTTTTTAATATAGAAAAGCTGATTGGAAAATTTACAAGGACAGTCAAAAGAACTGGAATAGCCAAAATAAATTTGAAAAAGAATAAAGTTGGAGAAATCACATTACTTAATTTTAAGACTTAGTATAAAAAATACAGATATTGATGAAGGGAGATACATAGATGAGTGGAACAGAAGAGAGATTCTGAAACGACTCACAACAACTAGGGGTGATTGACTTTTGACAGAGGTGCAAAGGCAATTCAGTGGAGAAGGGGCGGTCTCTTTAAGAGATGGTATTGGACAATTGGGCATCCATATGCGAAAAACTGAGCCTTGACTTAGACCTCACACGTTATACAAAATTTAACTCAGAATGCATTCTAGACCTAAAACAATTTTTTTAAAAACCCTTTAGAAGAAAACATAGAAAAATCTTCATGACTTGAGATTAGTTCTTAGTATTACACCAAAAGCAAAGTCCATAAAAGAAAAAATTGGTAAATGGGGCTTCATCAAAATTTCAAACTTTTCCTCTGTGAAGACACTGTTAAGTGAAAGAAAGGACAAGCTACAGACAGGAGAAAATATTTGCAAGTGACATACCAACAGAGAACTTGTGTTCCAAACATATAAAGAACTCTCAAAACTCAATAGTAAGAAAACAACCCAATTAAAAATGGGCAAAAGATTTGAACAGACATTTCACTATTGGGATTGTACAGATGGTATAATAGGCAATAGGCACATGAAATCTGTTCAACATTGTTAGTCATTAGGGAGATGCAAGTTAAAACCATGATGAGATACCACTTCATACCTGTTAGAGTGGCTACAATAAAAAATACTGACAGTACGAAGTTTGTCAAGGATGGGGCTAACTGGAACTATGTCATACCTCGTTGGAGCGAATGCAAAGTAGTGCAGCCACTCTGGAAAACATCTGAGAGTTTCTTATGAAGTTAAATTTACACTGCCTGTATGGACCCAGCAGTCTCACTCCTGGATATTTACCCTAGAGAAATGAAACTCAGGTTCACACAAAAGCCTGTACACAGATGTTTACAGCAACTCTATTCATGATCATCAAAAACTGGAAACAACACAGATGTCCTTCAGCAGGTGAATGGATAAATAAACTGGTACGTTCATACAATGGAACGTTACTCAGCAATAAAAATAAAGGTACCAACTATTGTCCCTTAGAACAACTTGGATGGATATCAAAGGCATTATGCTAGTGAAAGAAGCATGTCTGTGAAGGTTCCATGCTGTATCATTCCACTTACACGACAGTCTCCAGAACGCAAACCTGTCGTGTTGGAGAACACACTGGTGGTTGCTTGGGTTAGGAGACGGGGTTGATACAAAGTAGAACCCTGGGGGAGTGTTTTGGGGTGATAGAGCTGTTCTGAATTGTGACTGTGGTGTTGGCTACAAGAATCAATACACGTGTTAAAACCTATGGAACTATGCACCACAAGGAACACTCAAGGAACATTCTCAACTTTATTGTATGTCACTGTTTTTAAAAAGCTGGATTGGCTCAGTTCCTTTCCTGGAAGATAGATATCTATGCAAGCTGCCTGCCTTATAAAAATAGCTTAGCTAGAAGTCTGTGTTGGTCACTCAGGGAAGGATTCCTGGGAGAAGAGGCCAGCTCCCCATGAGGGCATACTGTGTACTCGTGTGCCTTACAAGGGGCTCTTACCCCAATTAGAGCACAAATCTGGGTGACTTTGAGCAGGTCACCTAAGCACATCTTCCATTTAAGAGGACCCCGTGATCCTTCCCTCTCAGAGGGTGGTGGAGATGGAATCAGGCAGCCATCATAAGATTGCTCCAGCTCCTATCCTGGCAGGGCTGCTAAACACCACCGTCCTGTGGGGAACCAGCTGTGTCCCCCCGTGGCCAAGGCTAGTGTGGCCCAGGAATTGGCCCGCAGAGAGCAGGCGCTGCTAAGCAGCTGTGCCTTTGCTGCCTCGACCAAGCCACGCTGGGTCTGAGACTGCTCTGCCCTTAAAGCACAAGGACACGGTGCTCTCCCCACACCCCTGTCTGGGTCACAGACACTGGATAGACAGCCAGCCTGGGGCCCTCTATGGCAGGTGTGCCATCTCCTGACGTCCTTCCATTGGCCTGGTAGCCCTGCCTGTAGCAGCCTCTTGGTTCCCTGGCCTAGTGGACTGGTACTGAGGTGGGACCGCAGAGGGCGGGCAGGCCTAGGAGCCAGGCCATGTGCCTTCTGGAGTCCAGTCCTAAATAGATACAAATCCATAAGTATTCAGCACTGAGCATCCCCAGCCACCTGGCCAGGGCAGGGCCTCCATGGTTCTCACCCATCTGCCTGACCTGGGAGAAGCCAGAGGGGTTCTGTGGTGCAGATGTCTGCTCATTGTGGTTTCTTGACTTCTAGGCCCCGTTGATGAGAGTGGCCTCATTCCGGTGAGGGTCAGATGGTAACTAAAGTTCTGACAATAACATCACCTTCTGCTTGTGCTTGTTTGGCTTGGAACTGTTTTAAAGCATTTTCAGAGCCATGATCGCATTTGATCCTCTCATAGCAGCAGCGCTGTGCAGGCTCAGCAAGGATCATTCTCCCCCATTGCATAGATAAAGAACCCGCAACCAGAGAGGTCAAGCAGCTTCCCTGGGAGCTCCCAGTGACGGGGCAGACCCAAGGCCTGTGCTCCCAGCCTGGAGAGTTCTTCATACACACAGGGGCTGCCCTCCGAGGACCTCCCCACCCTATAGAATGCATCCTGTCTGCTATGATCTGAATGTTTGTGTCTCCCCAAAATTCATATGTTAAAACCTAACCCCCAATGTGATGGTATAGAAGGTGGGGCCTGTGGGAGGTGCTTAGGTTATGAGGGTGGAGCTGTCAGGAATGGTGTTAGTGTCCTCACAAGAGGGACCCCTGAGAGCTCCCTCACCACGCCCACCATGCGAGGACACTGAGAAGATGCCATCTATGAACAAGGAAGAGGGCTCCCACCAGATGTGGAATCTGCCAGCACCTTGATCTTAGGCTTCCAGCTTCCAGAACTGAGAGAAATAAATGTCTGTTGTTTGTGAGACCCCGGGTCCGTAGCGTTTGGTTACAGCAGCCTGAAGGGACTGAGGTGATGTCTAGTAAGCAGATTTTGCTCTACTGACCCCAGAGCCCCGGCCGCTCACTGTCCAGGGATAAGGGAAGGCTTTGGTTCACGCCATGCTCTGCACCCTCTGGGCACCTCCGCTTCCTCGGCAGGAACGGGGGGTGATTACTGTGATTGTTGTTGTGTCGTGTAGTGTCGTGAGGGTCAGAGGTTGTGATATAAAGCACCTGGTATCACACGACGACCCACCTGGGTCTGCTCCCCACGGACGGTGCAACTGTAAGCCACCGTGCCCCTCCCCAACCTCTGCCAGGGAAGCCGTGTGGCCACAGCGCTCTTCTTGCTCCCTGTCTCGGTAGACCTCTGTGTCCCAGTGGCCCTGGACGCTCTTGCTGCTGGCTGTCAGTGGCTTCTGTAACTTTGCCCAGAACGTCATCGCCTTCAGCATACTCAACCTCATCAGCCCTCTGAGCTACTCGGTCGCCAATGCCACCAAGAGAATCATGGTCATCACGGTGTCCCTGATCATGCTGCGAAACCCAGTCACCAGCACCAACGTCCTGGGCATGATGACAGCCATCCTGGGGGTCTTTCTGTACAACAAGGTGAGTCTTCCCAAGGAGGCACCAGGAGTTGGTGGGAGGGGGAAAGGGGCCTCCCCAGTTGCTAAGAGGCCAGGGTTCCAGCCACCAGCTTTGCCACTGGTTGGTGTATGGTCTTGGTGTGGCCCCACCGGCCCGGCCTTCCTTTTCGTGCATAGATGACCGCAGGCCATGCCTCGCTCCAGCCCTGGCTCTCAGGTCTACTGGGGCTTTGTTGGGGATTTTGCTCCCTCCTTGCAAGGACTCTGTTTAGTCAGGTATTAAGACCTGGGATGGCTAACAGGGAGGGCTGGTCTGTTAACTGTTCCTGGCCACGCCTGACCCTGCTGGGGTCGACGCCTGCATCAGCCTTGAAGAGCTGCTTGGCTGTGAGTCATGAGCTCCCTGTCCTGTGGGCATGTCCTAGGGAAGGAGCAGATTCTCTCATTTCTCTCTTGACCTTGCAGACCAAGTATGATGCCAATCAGCAGGCCCGGAAGCACCTCCTCCCTGTCACGACGGGGGACCTGGGCAGTAAGGAGCATCACTGGAGCCCCCTGGAGAAACCCCACAATGGCATCCTCTTCCCCCAGCAAGAGGACTATCAGTACAGCCAAAATAACATCCTAACAGATCACTTCCAGTACAGCCGGCAGAGCTACCCAAACTCATACAGTTTGAACCGTTACGATGTATAGAGTCTAGAGGGCAGGACAGACTGTTCTGCGACTTCTTCCCCAACCCCCAGCAGCTCCAGAAACTTCTGACAACCAGTGAATGTATAATCCAGCCGAGGGGCCGGTGCATAACCATCCGAAGACCCTGGGGGGCAGCAGGATGCCATCCCTGCAGTGAGGATCAGCACCCCCCTTGAGCTTGGTGTTTCACGCCCTTTCTTCCTGGAGTCTAACATCTGAGGGCTGTGTCTCTGGAGATCTTGGCTGGGTTTTACCTTTCTGTGTGGACTTACTCCCCAGTCGTGTTTTTCAGAGTTCTTGTCTGCTTTCTAGCTAACTTTCAGGACCATCTCTGGAAAGGTGGGATCGCTGTGGATACAGACCTCGGTGCAGGCAAGAGGTGGTTTCCTAGGGCCAAGGAGAGGACCGTAGGGTGGTGCCTGAGAGTGACAAACTAGCCGCTGTAACTCCACTGCTCAGATACGCATGGAGCAGAGGAGGAGCGTGAGAGCTACGTAGAACATCTCCAGCAACCGAGATGGACCCTGTTTCCCACTCAGCTCCATGGCTGTTCACAATTACTGGCCAACGTTCCAAAGTGAAAGGCTATTGCAATTAGCATTGACTCCTTGGAGCCTCTTTCTTCGACCTGCGAGTCAGAGGGGGTGTGTGTGCCCAGATCCAGGGGAAGGGCAGGTGCTCTCCTCTGTCCCTTTCTACCCTTGGGCCGTGAGGAGGGTCACTGGGAGGCCATGTCAGTGTTTCAAGCTCTAGCTTTGCAAGACTCGTTCGTCTTTTCTGATGAGTCTTCACCACTTCTGTGCTGACTTGGGATGTCTGGTGGGGAGATGTTGATTTTATGAGGATCTTGCATTTTTCTAGGGAATATTTTCTACCTGTGTGTGTGTGTTTATGCCTTGGTCCCCAGTAGGGGACACATGAGGAGTGGCTTATGGATTGGAAAGTCTTGTTTTTAAATGTTTAAAAACAAGAAAAGTTCCTACTGGTGCTGCCTGCCTGACACGTTTCGGCGTTTAGTAGGAGGCCGTGAAGAGTTCTGAAGCCCCTCTCTAATGACCCCCATGGCTGAAGGTGGGATGAATCAAGAATCTCAACAGTCTGTAACAGATGAGGCTGCAGCACTCTGATTCCATGATCTGTTCTTGTGGTGTTTATGTTAGGATCTGAATCATGTCCAGTGAAGGAGAGAGGGGGTGAGCACCAAGCTATGATTTGGTGTGCCAAATTGGATGCCTTGATCAAGAAAAGTTCGGGTTTTGGCAGAGTCACGTCATCAGGAAGATTATGTCACCTCACTAGGTAACGCCTGTGCATCCAGGTCCAGGGCGGGGTCTCCGTCTTTCCTGCATCATGACAGGACTATGCCCTCACGGAGGGGACCACTGGCTCAGCTGGTGGGGTCTTCTGTGATGGCTGTCCTCTTCCTTCAGCACCGTCCCCAGCCTCTTGAACAGGCACTTGGAGTGAGCAGATGGGACGGCGAGTCACCCTTTACCTCCTGGGGAGTGAGACATTTCCCTGTTGAGGGAGGAAGCACCGTAGCTTCTGCTTGACTCCTGGTTTCATAATTGGAATTCTGTATTTAAGAGGCTACATTTTGTCAGCTTATGAATGAGCTGCTCCTGGAGAGGTCGCAGGGTCACCTCCTGGCCTATGAGTTTACACACCACCAGCCTCAGGAGTCCCTGTTTGTCTATTGCTTGCTTTATAATTACTTTGGCCCCAGGTTTTGAGACAATTGCTGTGTAAAACCAGAAGAGGCAATCCTGAAGGGTGTTATTTGTGACAAGAACTTGCTGAGTGCCTTCACCAGAGGCAGGAGTCTGCAGCTGAGTTTTTCTCACGGGTGAGTAACAACAAATGAGGATAATTTTGCACAGCAAAGATATTACAGTGGTTGTCTTTATGATAATAGTAACTGATTCCTTGAATAGATAATTGAACTCCAAAATGAATTATGCCTCTATTCAGGTTTAATGAAATTTATGTTGTTGCTGAAATTTGTATATTAGTTCATTTTCCTTTTCCAATGCAAGATCTGCTGGTGAGGGGAAATGACTGGTTTTATTACAGTTTATAAATTAATAAATGGGATATTTAATTCTGTACATAAATTTACAGCAGGTACATACACTGGAATGAATGAGACAATCATATTAGACCAAATCATCAGATCAGAAGACAAAGACACACTTTTGAGTCTTGAAGGTTCAGAGCTGACATTGACATCCTGGAGGCCAGTTTTCCAGCCACTTCCTGCCCTGGCCCCCAGCCTGCACCCTACACCCCTCATTCATATCTGTAGCTCTGTTACCCTCAGTCCCCTCACTGCTTGGGTTTGTGGGAGCCAATTTCACATACCCAACCATGGTAGGGTCTGGCCTGCGACACTAACTCCAACCCCACTCCTTCATTTTATAGAAGGGGAACCCGAGGCTCAGAGGGCATTTCTGAATAGTGTTTGTTCACTATTTGGAGACTCGCTGTGGAATTTTTAAGCACCTTATTTTAAGTCATTCATTCTAGGGAAAATCAAAAACCCCTATTACAAAGGAGAGAAACCAGATATGTTCAAGTGGAAAAGCACTTGGAATTTCTGAATTTTGCTGCGTATCTGGCACACATCATGCCACAAGCCCTTTATCGTCACTGGGATGTAGCCAGACCCTGATACCTTAAGTTCTACCGGCCTTAAGGGCATAGAATGTTAAATTATTAAAGGATCTGAAAGTTGTGAATTCTTTTTTTCAACTGTCACCTCTTTTCAAGATTTAAATGCTAAAGACTGTTCTGTGGGAATGATACCATGTGTATATTCATTGACGGCATTTACCAAAAATAAATGATGGTCTCCAGGGAATCAAGATTGGTCCCAGTTTGTCAGTGAGGGTCTCTTTCTGAGTGACCCTGTCTTCAGTGTGCCCAGCAACAAAACATACAAGAGGTAGAAAGAGCAGACCAACTTGGTTCTTGTATCAAGGTGTATTGCAACCTTTTATTTTTTTTCCTGAGCCAAAATCTAGGACATGTGATTTGTGAATTTATGAGATGGTAGAATAAAACCAGAACCACAGCTTAACAGTTAATGACATGCCTTTATTGAACAGAATTAACATGGAAAATCCAAGAACGTTGTGGCAGCTCTGCTTATGAAGCATATTTTTGAGGACTCATAGCTAATATGGAGTACCTACACATGCCTGACAGTGGTGGGTTTTCACACACAGTCCTTATCGTCTGTCTGTGTTGTTTTATCAGCCTTATTTCACAGAGGAAAACGAGGCCCCAGGAGGTTAAGTCACTTGTCTGGGATCACACAGCCACTTCAGTCTGCCTCCAGAGCCCCTTTCCCCTCAGAAACCATTCCCAACAGAGAATTTCTTTGAATCACAGTGGAAGGGTATGAGTTTCTGCTAAAACAATTGCTTACATCCTTTAATTCATAATCCTTTTGTTCAGTGATTTACTGAGCACTTAATCTGTGCCAAGTACAAGGAACTCAGATCCGTCAGCCTCCTCCCCTCAGAGCACTCAGCTTCATGTACAGATGTGTAATTAAGGAGCACACAGGCACTACGTCGAAGGGACGTGAAAAAAGGCGAAGGAAAGTACAGGGTGATTTGAGGGGCATATGGGAATGTTTTGACTTGCATTTACAATTCACAGGGTATTTTATTTGCACATTTTGTATTATATATGCCTCGTTTAACTACCAGAATCCAAGAGGGAGGTATTAGCCCCATTTTACAGAAGAAAACAGAAACAGAAAAGGCAAGCTTAGCCCACGGAGCAGGCCTGGAACCCAGGAGTGTGACTCCAAGCCCAGGGCCCTCTGCCCTGCAGAGCAGCCACCATCAAGTGAGCTGTTTTGTTTTTCCTCACCTTTGTCACATACTCCTAAGAGGAGCTGGTGCGAACAAAGGTGTAGCCTTTCATTTCACTCAGGAGGCTCTGCTGTGGGATGGGGTCACCGCCTAACAATCAAGGCTTGTTCTGCAGGGCCAGGTTTAGGGATGGCCCCACTGTTTAGATACCAGAGTCTGAAGTACCGAGAAGTGTCCTCTCCCAGAGACTGGTATATTCCTGTTTGTCTCCCCCCGTCAACTCCTTTGTGACCAGAGGTTTGCCTGGTGACACATGATCGGGCGCAAGGAATGTTCCTTGCTCTGGGATGGACAGGACCGTCTCTGTTCCCACATCCTTCCTCTTGCTGTGGCTTCAGCTAGTTGACCACAGGGGTTCAGTTACTGTGGGAAATGAGTTGACAGTCACACCAGGCTTTGGCCTTATTGAGACTATAGGTCTGGATGGGCCTAGATTTCCTCAGTCACCCACTGCGTTGTTTTTTTGTTTTTATTTTTTGTGTGTGAGGAAGATCAGCCCTGAGCTAACATCCATGCCAATCCTCCTCTTTTTGCTGAGGAAGACCAGCCCTGAGCTAACATCTATTGCCAATCCTCCTCCTTTTTTTTCCCCCAAAGCCCCAGTAGATAGTTGTATGTCATAGCTGCACATCCTTCTAGTTGCTGTATGGGGGACGCCGCCTCAGCATGGCCGGACGAGTGGTGCGTCGCTGCGCACCCGGGATCCGAACCTGGGCCGCCAGTAGCGGAGCTGCGCGCACTTAACCATTACACCACGGGGCCGGCCCCACCCACTGTGTTTTAAGTAACAACTTGTATCATCTATATATTTTTTAAGTTTGAAAAAAATTGTTAAAGCTGAAAAATTACCTGCACTATGCAGATGCTAAAAAGATAGATCTATGTATAGAGGGAACAATTTCCAAAATATATTAAGATATATAAGTGTGCTTGTGAATAGTTTTTCTCTGAAAAGATACACAAGAAAATGGACACAGCAGTTGCCTCTGGGGAAGATACATATACATTTTTTCAAAACTGGCATATTGTGCATATTATTTTGTATATGCTTAAAAAAATATTCCTGTGGGCCGGCCCCGTGGCTTAGCCGTTAAGTGTGCGCGCTCCACTACTGGCAGCCCGGGTTCGGATGCCGGGCACGCACCGACGCACCGCTTCTCCAGACATGCTGAGGCCGCGTCCCACATACAGCAACTAGAAGCATGTGCAGCTATGACATACAACTATCTACTGGGGCTTTGGGGGAACAATAGATAAATTAAAAATCAAAACAAAAA
Source organism: Diceros bicornis minor (assembly GCF_020826845.1). NCBI lineage: Eukaryota > Metazoa > Chordata > Mammalia > Perissodactyla > Rhinocerotidae > Diceros > Diceros bicornis. The sequence goes on along the minus strand of NC_080759.1, from coordinate 4,704,928 downwards.
AAATATTCCTGAAACATTTCCCCATGTTATCCCCACATTAATCACTTCTCCCTTGATTTTCTGTTTGTGTCCGTGGTGTTGCAGTGTCCTGTTACGGGGATGTGCTATAATTAACCAGCCCCTATCACTGCATGCTTACATTTCATTTTATGGGGTAACTTTGCAGTGCAGAATGTAGCACACACTTCTCATCTGGGCTACATTCCTCACAGCACGTCTGCAAGATCCAAACAGGTATTTGTGCTTGTTAGGTGGGCCCCTTCAGCAAGGTCATCTCACCGAGGGGGTGCATTTCACTTGTTTCCTTTAGAGTCTTGTTTCCAGGTTCTTGGAGACCATCTCTGCAGCAGCCTCTACGTCTAGCAACTCTCTCTACTGCTTTTTTCTGACCAGTAGATTCTGGTTTAGCCCAGTGAAATGAGCCTGAATGAGGCCTTGAGATGCTTATATTTTCAGTCTCAGATAAATGACATTTTAAACACTATGAAAGAAATGTATGAATGTAGTGGTCATGGGTGTACCATCTTTCTAGGGGGGGCAGCTGAGCAATGTCAGTATTAAATGTGCACACCCTTCAACTCAGCACAAAATCTATATATACACCTAAGACACTTTCAATAGCGGTCTAAAAATGAAACCAACACAGGAGACTCCATTGAGGCTGGCTTCCATAAATTACAGGAATCCACACCACAATGTCCTATGTAGTCATTAAAAATGACCATACAGATTCATTAACCTGTTCTGGTTCACAGATCCTGTTAAGAATCTGATAAAATGGCTGTGTGTCTCCAAGTCACGAAAATGCATATATGTACAATATTGTACTATTTCTGAAGTCCATTCATGGTGGATCACAAGTTAAAACTTCTTGATGTAGATCTTTACTGGCATGGAAAAATGCCCACTATCCAGATTACTGAGCATTACACAAAATGGAACAATCCCAGGATGTTCCCTCTGCCTGGAGTGTTCACGGCTAGCTCCTGACTGGGATCTCAGGGCAAACCTCACCTCCCAGGGCCATCCCTGACAACCCTAGCAGTGTAGACCCCGCCCTCCTCCCTTTTCAAGGTCTCAGCACTCTGCTGTTTTCCTTACTAACACCTTTGTGATGATAGACTTGTTTACCAATTTATGGGTCTCTGCCCCCCATAGACCCTGGGCTCAGGAGAGCAGAGCTTAGGTCTGACTTGTTCATCATGGATCCACATGCCACATCCAGCCGGCCTTTTCGTGAACCAAGAATGGTCTTTACAGGCGAACATTCGCATCAATTGACAGGAAAGACTTAACTTGGACCCCCCAAAATCATTCCATTCTTCTCATTAGTAGACCTGTATTTTAAAAACTTTACTCAATTATTACATTTTGAATTCCACCAATAAAGAACATTATGGACATTTTCTCTTTGGTTATATAAGTACCTACATAATATCCTCGATTTTGCCTCTTGGCCCACAGTCTAAAATATTTGCTATCGGGTCCTTTACAGAAGACGTTTGCCAACCTCTGGCCTAGAACAATACCTGGCATACAGGAGACAATCCATAAGCGTTAGAGAAACTTTCTAACAATAAAAAAGAAATGTATCTGAAATACACGGGCATCTGTTTGCACATAAAAAATGGCGAGGCAGAGCCAGTGTTAACAAAGGGCATCTCAAAAGGGTCAGATTGCAGGAGACGTCCACAGCCGACGCTTCTCTAACGTCTGTCGCCTCTTGTTCGTTCCCCACAGTTAGCACGCGCTAACTCCACCACTTTGGAAGCCATGTAATTGCATCCTTCAGGAAGGCGCAGTGCCTGCAGGTAGTGCGCGCTCACTCCGCGGGGCACCGAGGCCGCGCGAGCCCCACAGGGGCGAGGTCCGAGGCCGGCCGAGTAGGGGTCCCCTACCCCAAAGTCTTCCTTCCCGAAGCGCCAGTCGAGTAAAGAAACGAGCGGGAGGATCTTCCGAAGCTCAGTAAGCCCACTTCCATCCCCGCCCAGCCCGTCGCCTCCCGGCTCTGCTTCCACCTCCGGGCCGCCCAGGAGCCTCCCGGACACACCTCACCTCGTAGTCTCCTCACCGCGGCCCCGCGAAGAGGAAACACAGGCCCTGACCCGGGCAGGAACCCCGCAGGCCCCTGGTCCCGCGGAGAAAGCAGCCGGCCGAGCCCTCAGGCTGCGCGCCACAAGCCAATGAAGCCGCCCCTGCCGCGACTAACGGCCGGTCCCGGGCGTCGCGCGACAGAGGCCCACCCCGCGCATGCGCGATAAAGGCCCCCGCGTGCGCGTCCCTACTCCCTCCCGCGCGCCCGGCTTCGCGCGGCTTCTTCCCGCCCTCCTCTTGCCTCCACTTCCGGGGTTTCCCGGAGACGGCCGTAAGTGGCGGGCGGAAGCAGCCCGCGAGACCAGCCGTAAACGGCTCTCTCGCGCCATTTCCGGCCGGCTTCCGCAGACGGCGCTGGTGGGCGATCGTGAGGCGCCGGAGGACGTTCCTCGCCGCAGGAGCCATGGAGATGCCGCTGCCGCCCGACGGTGAGGCCCAGCCTTGGCTCAGAAACCGTTTCTCTCTCCCCGAATCCTCTGTTGGCCAGTCCCGCCTCCTGGGGTCCCGGGGTCTAGGCGGGGGCGGAGCTCGGCCTCCTGGATTCGTCTGCGGCCTCTCCCGCGGGTCCCCGCATCCCCGGCGCGCGTGTGGCTCCTATCAGGACCCGTACTAGGGCGGCCTCTTCGGGGCCCACCTCTAGGGACCTCGGCCCGGCGGACGGGGCTTGGGGCGCCAGGGCCCCCGCATTGGGGCGGTCCTCCCTGACGCCGCGCGTGGCTTTTTCTCCGTTCTCCAGACCAGGAGCTTCGAAATGTCATCGACAAGCTGGCGCAGTTCGTGGCTCGCAACGGGCCCGAGTTTGAGAAGATGACGATGGAGAAGCAGAAGGACAACCCGAAATTCTCGTTTCTGTTCGGAGGAGAGTTCTACAGCTACTACAAGTGCAAGCTGGCGCTGGAGCAGCAGCAGCGTGAGTCCTCTGCAGCTTCCAGGCCGCCCCCTCGAGCGATTCCTTTCTCTGGTTCCAGTCCGGGTTCTGCCACAAACCGTCTTCTTTTGGGTCGCGTGCTCTCTCTTTTCAGACGGGGCAGCTCGGCCTGCATGATCCCTTCCACTGTCCCCAAGGCCCTGCAGCGAGCGGCTGCTGGTCGTAGTGTAATGAAGAATGAGGTTGTTGATTTTCCTTCTAGGCTCCAGATCAGAAATTCCTCTTTTGTTTTGGGGACATGATGGCTGAGGTCAGCAGAAGTAGAGTGAGTGCTTCAGTGTTTTCTAGGGAGGAAGTGATAGAAGCCGACCTGGGACCCTCCTGGCAGGCGCTGTCCAGCCCTGTTTGTGGGGTCTCTGTGGGTTGAGCAGAGTTTTTGTGCATTTCAAATACCTGCAGTCCAGATTAAAAAGAATTGTTCCGGGGCTGGCCCAGTGGCGCAAGCGGTTAAGTGCGCGCGCTCTGCTGCGGCGGCCTGGGTTTCTCCCGTTGGGATCCCAGGCGCGCGCTGACGCACTGCTTGGCAAGCCATGCTGTGGCGGCGTCCCATATAAAGTGGAAGAAGACCGGCCCACATGTTAGCCCAGGGTTGGTCTTCCTCAGCAAAAAAAAAAAGGAGGATTGGCAGATGTTAGCACAGGGCTGATCTCCTCACAAAAAAAAAAAAAAAAAAGAATTGTTCCTCTGGGTTTTAGTTCTTGGCAGATGTTTATCCATCTGAGTTATCTGAGTTGGGCATCAGAATTCTGACCTTGTTTTCAAAGAGTTTAAGATGAAATAAGGAATCACAACTGGTCTTTCAATAATAGACTTTGAATAATAGTCACCGGTTAGTAAGGTCCCCGAGAGCAGAGGCCACATCTGTCTTGTTCAGTAGCAAATCCTTCACTTTTAGATACGTTGTTTGAATGAATGAGTAGGGGATTGCGAAACAAATGGGCATTGAAAGGTCAGTGCTCCCTGGACTACAAGCTCTCTGAGGCCAACCAGACCTTGTTTGGGTCATTGTTGTGCCCTAATACGTGGCACACAGTAGGTGTTCAATAAGGGGTTTGTAAAACACAGCAAAGATGCAGTGAGTTGAATGAGCATAGTGTGTTCAGATAACCGTGAGAGGCCCAGCGTGGCTGGGGCATAGAACGCGTGTAGGGAAGGGAAGGGTTTGATCTGAAGTGCTGAATGCTAAGGGAAAGTTTGGGTTTTCTCCTTCAGTCTAGGGGTTGTTCTGGTGCCTATTTAGGTTTGAGATGGGGGTGAGGAGACATGCTGCCTGAAGTTGTAGGCCATACATTATATGCACTTATGTGTTTCCGAAACAACTGTTCTTTAGCCATAGCATGTCAACTTTAAAACCCCTGCTGATGGCAGTGGGAAGCCACGAGAGAGTTCGAAACAAGGGAGAGATGCGTCCAGTTTGTGTGGCCAGGGTGGAGGACAGGCTGGAGGGAGCATGAGTGGAGGGCAGCAGGTGAATGAAGGGGGCAGTTGACGGTGAGGTCTGAATTAGGTCAGCGGGTTGAGTCAGAGGAGTGGGCATGGGGCAGGTGAGGTTAAGGAGTAGAATCCGTGAACTGGCACCAGTTGGATGTTGATAAGGGTGACATAACCGGGTTGGGGAAAACAGTGCTTTGACTCAAGTGACTGTGAGGCCAGAGCTGCTCCCCCGCGAGGGGACCCCACTCCCACCCTGGAGGGTCAGAAATCAGAGGCTGCTTGGGACTTGGTGTCGTAACGGAGGAAGGATGGGGTGCTTCTAGCAGGGGAAGATTGGGGCTCAGGAAGTGCTTTCTGCAGGTAACAATGTCTCGGGTGGTATTAAAGAATGTCAGAGTTTGCTAGCTGGAAACTAAGGAGAGAAAAGTGTTCAGGCAGAGGAAGGAGCCTTAGGAGGTGCTGGGGAGTGGAGGGGACAAAGCTTGTGGTGGCTGAAACCCAGAGAAGGAGGGATTCTCGGAGTGGCTAGAAGTGCAAGTGCAGAGTAGAGGGGGCTGGCTTGCCAAGAACTTAGGAATTCTCCCTGAAGTTTTGGGGGAACTCTTGAAGGGTTTCTGTACTCTGTTCTGGAGCAGGGTTAGACACTGTGTGGACTCCCCTTCACCCAGGTAGTTGGAGAAGACTGACTTCCAGGACTGTTCTAGAATGGCACTTCACAAACACTGGTGAGGTACTAGTTTTTGGCTTTTGTTCTTTAAAATTTCCAATCTTGTGGAAAGTACACTTTTGCGAGGTACAGTGAAAATGTAAAGCGTGAAACATCAAATTGCTACAAAAGTGCCAGAATGCTCCACCATTTCTGTACTCATCTAGTCTTGATATCACCTGGAGCTGGTCCTCGGACCACGCTTTGAGCAGCAGCACTACGGCCAGCCCTGGAGGTCTAGTGGTTAAGATTCGGTGTTCTCACCACCACGGCCTGGGTCCGTTTCTCTGTCAGGGAACCATACCACTCATCTGTTGGTTGTCACGCTGTGGCGGCTGCGTGTTGCTGGGATGCTGAAAGCTCTGCCACCGGTAGTTCAGAATACCAACAGGGTCACCCATGGTGGACGGGTTTCAGCGGAGCTTCCAGACTAAGACCAGGAAGAAGGACCTGGCCAGCCACTTCCAAAGAATTGGCCACAAAAACCCTATGAATAGCAGTAGAGCATTGTCTGGTAGAGCACTGGAAGGTGAGAGGATGGTGTAAAAAGACCGGGCAGGGTTCTGCTCTGCTGTCCACAGAGGCACTAGGAGTCAGAAGTGATTCGATGGCACTAACAACGCACTACAGTTGTGGTGTAGAGAAGAGCTGGAGGGGGTGGGACTGGATGCAGGGAGACCAGTTCCAAGGGTGATGCAGGTGACAGCAGAGTTATGGCGGTGACAATTGGAGTGTGAGCCAGGAGCTGACTTGACAGCATGGGGTGACTTACTAGCATGAGGTGCAAGGGAGAAAGAAAAATACATGTACTTTCTTGGCTTCTGGCTTGGGTCCGTGGGCCTAGCTGTGCCAGCCACGGAGATGGGGAGGGGGCTGCGCTGAGGGGTAGAGCCTGGGGAGAGAGGAGACGCATGCCTTTCTGAGGTGCCTGTGGAAAGCTTGTGGGCTGTTTGGTCTGTAATCAGATCCACAGCTCGAGGAATCCAGAATGGAGATGGTAGATTTCAGAATTGTAGAGTGCAGATCGTAGCTGCAGCCATGGGAGTGTATCACATTCCTCTGGGGCCTTGTACAAAGAAGAGCTGTTAGTACCCAGACCCGGTACGCCAGCATTTAATACTGGGTCCTTTGTAGACACAGAAGGAAGAAGGGGCCAGGGGAGCGGCCACACAGGCCAAGTGAGACAAGAACCTGACATGGGGCCACCGGGCTGAGTAAGGGTGTCCGCAGCGGCCTTGGGAGTAGGGGTGGGTAGGCGGACGGAGCCAGACTGCCATGGGTTGAGAATAAGGAAAGATGAAGAACTGAAGATGAATCTTGGCTGTGAAATTGAGAGCTGGTGTGCTCCTGCCATGGGGTTACAGGTTCGTGGGCTCACTGGCTGGCCAGCCAGAGGTCCAGTGGCTTTGATGTCTTGAAAGTGAAGAGTAGATTAGGGGACAGTGGCAAAGCTATTACAGATAGCTGCTGAGGAGGCTGAGGGACAAGAGACACCCGGGCAGAGGGGCTGTTTGTCCGGCAACAGCCATGGTCTGGGTTCAGCATCAGTCTAGACCTGGCGAGGTGTGGAGGGTCTGGGCCTGGTCTGAGCCGGAAGGACAGTGGGCAAGGTCAGATAGTGGGCTAGAGAGTGGCAAGGTGATGGTCCTGAGGATCTCCAAGGAGTGCATGGGCACGAAAGTAGAAAGCAGTAGATGGGAACACAGAAAGGGGTCTGGGGCTGGGCCCTCTGAAATTGAGGGCAGGGTGGGCATGGGGCGGGCAAGGAGGGGCCGGGCTCAGAGAGTGATGGGGAAGGGCCAGGGGTGGCCATAGCACAGTGCACAGGTCCTCTTGTGGGTGGTAAGTGTAGGAAGAGGGAGCCCCTGTGGCTTAGAGCTGCCTAAGAGGCAGCCGGTGGGGACACCTGGACCCCAGCCACCTCCTCATGGGGACCACCTTTCCTCCTCTCCCACCAGTCATCTGCAAGCAGCAGGCCCCAGAGCTGGAGACGGCCTCAGCCCTGCCACCCCTGCCACAGCCCCCGTTGGCCCCTGCTGCGCCCATCCCAGCAGCCCAGGGAGCCCCGTCCATGGACGAGCTCATCCAGCAGAGCCAGTGGAACCTGCAGCAGCAGGAGCAGCACCTGCTGGCCCTCAGACAGGTACGGGGCCTGCTCCTCTTCCCTCCCGCTCCAGCCTGCCTGAGACAGGTACCTGAGTAGGCTGGGGCCCTCCCACCTGCCCCTTGGTCTGAGATAGGTACCCAGGGCTCACCCCGGGGCCTGGGTGTTTGCGTCTGTACATTGGGTCTAGTAACAGCTGTCAGGAGGACTCGTTACCACGTGTCACTGCTGAGGACAGGGCTGCCCCATTGCCCAGGGCTCGTTGCACGTCAGCCGCTGTCACCCAGTGCTGCTACCACCCATGGTGTGTTTAGCCTGACCCCTGACGTCCGACACTGAGGTTGCTTCTCATTCCAGTGAAATCATTGCACGAGCTCTTGACCTGTCGTGCTGGGGTAGACGCCTGCAAGTGGGGTTGCTCATGGAAACTGTGTAGCAGAGGCTGCCAGGTGGCCTCTGGTGCCGGCACCGGCTCCTGCTAGCTAGGTTGCCCCAAGCTGTTGTGGGGAAGGACCCTTTTGTCCCAGTCCTTCACAGTCTGGTACTTTGGCTAAATACAAATGAATTGCCAGGAAAATGTGATGGGGAAAACAAGGCATCCAAAACCTCAGCCCCAGTTTTATTATTATATTCCAGATGTAAAATTACTGTCGTATTGCTGAAAACCAAACATTTCAGAACGCTCACCCCAGTTTCCTTACGGAGCTCATCACAGACTGAGCCGTCCAGCCTCTGGCAGCCCTGAGCTGACTGCCTGCCCCACAGCAGTGCTGGATCTCGGCCATTTCTCAGTTGGCAAATCTAATGGGCGAAAACCCGGTGTTTTAGCAATCCCTAATTGTTAGTGAGGTGGCTCTCTTGTCACTTGACTAGTGACCGTTTGTATGTCTGTTCATACCTGTTGCTTGTTTTTCTTTCTTTTTTCACTGAATTGATTTAAAAAGTTCCTTATTTCTGTGGGTCTTAGTCTTTCTGTCTCTCCCTTCGGGGGCGGACATCAGATCCCACAATATCTTGTCTTGCTTTATTGTCTGCCCGCTCTGCCTGCCATGGCCACGACTGTCCCAGAAGCGTGTCTGGGGCTGTGGGTGTGTGGGACGGGGCCTCCTGGTGCTGGGGTTGGGGCACTGATGGGCCAGGCTGGGAGCCCAGGCCCAGGCCCCTCGTCATGCAGTCTCGGGTCCCCCTGGCCTCCCAGGAACAGGTGACTGCAGCCGTGGCCCACGCCGTGGAGCAGCAGATGCAGAAGCTCTTGGAGGAGACCCAGCTGGACATGAACGAGTTTGACAGCCTGCTGCAGCCCATCATCGACACGTGCACCAAAGATGCCATCTCGGTGAGGGCAGGTGGGGCCGGGTGGGGATGTGGCTCTTGATGAGGTGGGAGCCCACCACAGCCTGTCTAGGCTGGTGCTGCCCTCGGGGCGCCTCGTCTACCCCTTCCCTTCCCTCTCGAGCACATCTGAGAGTGAGAAGGAAGGCAGGCGGAGGCCACAGCGAGCAGCCAAGCCCTTGGGCCCCACATCCTCGGGGGTGCCCTGACCTTCCAGGGTGCCTACATGTGCTCTGGCCTGGGGGAACCGAGCCCCACTCACCGTCCGCCTGGTTGTTGCAGGCCGGGAAGAACTGGATGTTCAGCAACGCCAAGTCCCCGCCGCACTGCGAGCTGATGGCAGGCCACCTCCGGAACCGCATCACGGCCGACGGGGCGCACTTCGAGCTGCGGCTGCACCTCATCTATCTGATCAACGATGTCCTGCACCACTGGTGAGGGCCTGCCAGGCTCCGCCTTCCCTCCTGCTCCTCTGGCCCTCTCCCGGGCCACTGCTCTGCACTCTGCAGCTTGGCCTGGCCTGGCCTGGTACTGGGGGTCACTTGTCCAAAGACCCTGGGGGAGGGTCCATCTGAGCCACGAGCCCTCCTTCGGGAGGACACTCCATCCGCCACACCTTGCCCCGTATCCCAGACCCCTCACCTCACCTGGGGCACTGTCCCTTCACTCCTTGCTCCCCTCTGGGCAGTTTCTGGGTATCTTGCAGCATCTCTCTGTATGGGCTGCCAGCTCCACTTTGCTGATCTACGCGCACACACACAAACATGCCTGTCACCTGACTGTTCTGCTTCAGGGTCCCTCCCATGAGGTCCACTTTGCTGACCCTCTGTCCCTTCCTGCAGAGACCACCAGCCCCCACACACAGCCCTCCCCAAGGCCAGGCCGGTGTTTACTTCTGCACAGCCTCTTTGGTGCCTTATGACAAAGGCTAACTTAGGAAACCAGACACGTGGGCCACAGCAGGGGAGGAGACGGGCAGAAGCACACGTTGTAGTGAAACTAATGTGTGGGCAGCAGGAATGGCTGCCACGTTTGGCTTTGAGCTTGGCCTAAGCCCAACCCTGACTTTGGACCCTCTCTTGTCCCATCTCTGCCACATGTGCAGCTTGGGTCCCCACCCCTCCCTGTTTCCTCTGCCACGCAGGCAGCTCCATTTCCACGCAGCCACTCCTTGTATCATTCCCTCATTTCTCTGCCATTGGAAATAAGCACCCGCTCGGAACCTTCTCTGCCCTCGTGCTTACGCCAGCCACTTGGCTGACTCCAGGGCAGGTCTGCAGAGACAGCCCTGTTTCTGGCAGTTCTTCAGCCATGCTCTTGAGCTTTGCTCTGCCCAGAAGCCCCATGCCGCTCGCCCTGTCCACCCGCCTGGACTGCCTTCCCTTCCCTGGCTGGCTTCCCGGCCCCCGGGCCTTGCTTCTCTCTCTGAGCTCTCTCTGGTGAGCTCGGCACTTGGAGGAGTTCAAGCCACTTCTGCCCCACGGCTTCCCCTGGGAGGCAGCAGATGTGCCATCTGGGCTCTCCCACCACTACACTGGGGTCCCGTGCCACCTCATCGCACAGCCACAGGGGCCTCCACACCCATTTATGCAGAGTTCCCCAGAGGGTCTGTGGGGGCAGGCTGTCTAACCTGCCAAGCATTGGGTCCCTAGTTTCCTGGGTTACCCGGCGTGCTCCCTCTGCCTCCTGAAAGGCGGTGCCCTAGCCCAGGTTTCCTTGTGTGTCGGGGTTGACGGTGCTGAGCAAGGCTGTATGGACAAGGTCCTGAGCCCACAGCAGCCCTGGCCCACCCTTTGTGGACAGCCGGGGCTCTTACAGGCGCCATATCTGTCCATCCACGCCACCCTTGGGGGGGACGGGGTATCTTACTGACAAGGAGACCAGGGTGACAGGCTTTGTTCTGAAGGTCCCCAGGCTGTGTTCTTTCCTTGCTCCCACTGCTGTCCATCTGTCACTCGGGCCCAGGCGCCAGCACAGGTCTTATGGGGAGCCCAGCCCTTGTCCTGGCCGGGTTGGGGGCCCATTTCCCAAGAAGGCAGAGGGTGCTGTGGCTGGTGCCGCGATGGTAACGGGCGCGTGGCCGGGTCCCGCCCCAGGGCCCTGACGCGCGGAAGGTCTCTCCCTCACAGCCAGCGCAAGCAGGCCAGGGAGCTGCTGGCCGCCCTGCAGAAGGTCGTGGTGCCCATCTACTGCACCAGCTTCTTGGCCGTGGAGGAGGACAAGCAGCAGAAGATTGCCCGGGTATGTGGGGCAGCCAGGGGGGCAGGAGGGGACAGGGCTGGGGCCACTTGTTCCCCCTGACCCGGCCTCCTCCTCCCCCATGTCCAGCTCCTGCAGCTCTGGGAGAAAAACGGCTATTTTGACGACTCCATCATCCAGCAGTTACAGAGCCCGGCCCTGGGGCTCGGCCAGTACCAGGTGAGTGCCGCCGCCACCCTCGCTGCTCCCTGGGGCCCGGCCGCCAGCTCCCCAGGCTGTGGCAGCTGCCACCACAGCGCGTTCCCAGAAGTCAGGGGCCTACCTCCCCCGCCGGGGCTGGGAACCGCTGGATGGGTGGCATCGTCCAAGACCGGGTGGCATTTTCCGAACTGGGCCCCAGGTGTGCCTCTGGGATGGTGGTGAGTAGGGGCCAGGGTCTGAATCCGCAGTAGCTGGTGAGCCCCTCCCAGATAAGCCCGCCGGACTTCTTTCCTGGCATGCTTGTGACCAGGTTGCCCAATTGAGGTGCTGCTCTCGGTGGAGTCTTTGGCCTGTTGGCTCTGGTCCTCCAGGCATGCTTCCCCACGGTGGAAGCACGAGGAAACCTCACGTAGTCCAGGCTGCCTCGGCTGTCCTGTCGTGCACTGTCAGTGGTCCCTGTGTGCACGTCTACCTTCTTGAGGGCGTCTGCTCAGAGGACAGGGCATAGGGCAGAGAGGGGAGGGCCGGGTCCCCTTGGTCACCTCTGTGGTGGCACCGGCACTGCTGTCCCATCCGCCGCTGCTAGAATAACAGGCACAGCTCGCACCCCTGTGCTTGGTCTGGCCAGAGGCTGTTTCCCTGCAAAGGTCTGGTTGAATGCTGGGACCTCTGTGTTGACCGGTTCCTCTGTGATGGTCCTAACTGGCACCCTCCCCATAGGCGAGAAGCTTTCCTGTTCAGAAAGGCAAACAGGGAAAGTGCATCTTGTGCTTTTTCTGAATTTCACCCAGTTTTTTGTGTTGTTAAATAAAAGTGGGTACCACCGCACCACAGTGACGTGAACTGCGTTTTTCTTCTGAGTTGGTCGTGGCCGCTCATATTTACTGAGCTCCCCCACATTAGTCCCTGTCGTGTGTTACGTCACTGAATTCTCCCCGCCATCCTCAGAAGTAGGTGCCATTATTGTCCTGTTATACAGATGAGGAAATTGAGGCTCAGGGAGGTTGTGACTTGCTCAAAGGCACGGAGAGGCAGAAGGAGAGCCGTGACCATGTTCTAGAATGTTCGTCAGCGACGTGTTTTTAACATCTGTGTGGCCTTCCAGGTCATCACTTGTTCCCTTTACTAGGAAATTCTAAACTGCTCTGAAGTCTTTGGCTAGATTCAGACACTCTGTGATCGTCAGGACCGTGTTGATTGTTTTACATGACAGTCGCCTGCCTGTTCCAGGCCCCGGGCCTTGCTGCCTGTGGCAGCACCCCAACTTGCTGGATACTCTCCAGCATTTGTCCCCATGCTGCTCCAGAAGGTGTGGGACCTGAGGCTTGCATCCTGAGTGTCGGCTGCTCTTCTCTGTCTCTACCAGGCGACACTCATCAACGAGTACTCCTCGGTGGTCCAGCCGGTGCAGCTGGCCTTCCAGCAGCAGATCCAGACCCTCAAGACACAGCACGAGGAGTTCGTCAACAGCCTAGCCCAGCAGCAGCAGCAGCAGCAGCAGCAAATCCAGATGCCACAAATGGAAGCCGAAGTCAAGGCCACGCCACCGCCACCTGCCCCGCCCCCAGCCCCCACGCCCACCCCGGCCATCCAGCCAACCACCCAGCCCGGTACGTGGTTCCCCCAGCAACCTCCTCAAAGGCAGCCCTAAGAAAACATCCTTCTCCCCAGACAAGGGTTCTGGTTCTGCAGTCCCAGGCCCAGTCCTAGGGCCAGATCCTAAGCTGTTTACAAGCACCAGGGCAGGTGGTGTCATAGGTCAGTGTAATGAATCTTCACAACTCAGACCGTTCTCCTTCTGTACAAACCATCACAGAGGACAGGTAGAGAGGAAAGCTGCCCAAATCGCTCTTCAAGAGTAGGGTGACTTTCACACTGGATGGACGAGGACAGGAAAAGAAGTAAAAACATAATCTAGTGTCACTTCCGAACAAGCGTGCAGAAATACTGAACAAAATCTTAACAAGTGAAATCCACGCAGGTATTTTAAAAACATGACCAAAAAGGATATATCCCAGGAATATATAAGGATGCTTTAACACTAGGAAATCTAATAAAATACAGATCAGATGGGCAGGAGTGATTTTTCAACTAGATACAGAAAGGCATTTAATAAAATTCAGTGATAAAGAGTCGTCAGCATGGCAGAATAAGATACTATAAAGCTTTCAGAGAAGGATGTGAGTCCTGTGCAAGGTCAGGCCTCTCCTGCTGCCTTCCTGGAGGCCATCCCAGTTTTCAGTGGGGTCGTGAAGCAAGGATTTGCTGGGAAGTAAAGCCCAGCCCGGGCTGGCCCTGGGTGGTTGCTGAAGATAGTGTCAGGCAGCACCCCTGCTGCCAGGGGCCTTCTCTCACTGCCTTCCTTCCTGGCTCTAGATGACAAGCCCCCCATCCAGATGCCAGGGTCCTCTGAGTACGACACCTCAGGAGGGGTCCAGGACCCTGCCGCCGCTGGGCCCCGGGGCCCTGCGCCCCATGACCAGATCCCACCTAACAAGCCCCCGTGGTTTGACCAGCCTCACCCCGTTGCTCCTTGGGGCCAACAGCAGGTATTTCTTCAACTTGTGGCAGGGCAGGTGGGGCATGCTTGGGCCTCAGGGGCAGCAGGCGGGTGGGCGGTGTCCTGTGCAAGTTGGTGGGCTTTTAGTGGCTCACTGGGAAACTTGAGATTCTTTAGTGGGGTCCAGGCTGGGTGAGAGTGTGACAGCCTCGCCTTCCTGAGGTGTGGGAACAGGGCGGAGCAAGAAAGCTCTCTGCATCCGTCCCGGCTGTCTGATTACCCGACCTTCTCAGTGAGAAACACAGGTCCCCTTCTCCTGTGAGTGCCGGGGAATTTCACACGGTTCAGTTCAGCAAGGTGTTCCGTTTCCTTCCTTTTTTGGATTGGTCTGACTAGCAAAGTGGCAGCATCTTGTCACCCTGGAAGGAACGTGGTGCTTTCCTAAGGAAGGAGAAGGTCAGAAATGTCAGGCTGGTGGCATTTTCTGGGGCTGCATTGCTGGTCACTCCCTGGTTCCTTGGGGTTGGAAGCTTATAGGCCAGGGCAGGGCTCACCTCATCCAGCGTAGTAGGGCTGGGAGACACCTGCAGCTTGCTCTCCAGCCACGGGATCCAGTTAGACGGAGCCTTGTGGTACAGTCCCTGGCCTTTCCCGGGCGTCCACATTCCCCTCGACTGGGCAGGGTGGGCGAGGCCTTCCCAGGTGATTGTGTGGGGAGGGGCTTAAGGATGGAAGTGAGACAGCTCTGGGCTGACAAGTGGGGGTCATGGCTTTGAGTCCCTCCACCGCACCCTCAGCTTCAAGGCAAGAGATTTAACTTCATGAAAGACTGGACGTCCCCATAAAGACAGCTAGCTCCTGCTCGGAGTGCTGGCAATGAGCCCGTGCAGTGTGGGGGGTTTTGTGGGCACCTTCTGGCGTGGGAGTGGTTTTCATTGCCATTCTGCACGTGTGGAGACAGGTCCCTAGTGTCTCCTGGCTCAGTCTTTGGGATTGGAAGGTCACGCTTGTGACACTGGGGCCCCTTCACCGAGGATCCGCCCTGGGCTGGCAGTCCACAGTCGGGAACCACGGGCTGGCAGTGTGCTTGGCCTGGCCTGCTCACGTGGTGTCTTACACAGTTTGAAATAGTTGCCGTATTTAAAATGTGGCTTTCTTGCTTCTCTCGAAAGACCTAAGGGTGTGGTGGCCTGGGCTGGCCTCCCATAGTAGCCGTTAGCAGAGCTAACCAGCCATGGCCTAGAGGTGGGCTCTCTGGTCGGCCTCACCCCGGCCCCGAGTTGGGGTTGCAGTCCTGGCTTTAAGTCTTCAAAGCAGCGGCTGGGTGAGATCCAGAACTTAGGTGTGTTCAACCCACAGAAAGACTTTTCCTGGTGTGGGCCCAGGAGCAGCCCCTGAGACGAGGACTTGAGGGCACGTGGTTTACGTGGGAGGTGACCCCAGGAGACAGTGCAGGGTTGAGGGGAAGGGAGAGCGTCCAGGAAAGGGGGTGTCATCAGCGTGGGTCTCCACCGTGGCCCCCGGGACTCAGCAGCTCTGTGCGTTCTGGAAGCCATAAGGGTGCACTTCTGCACTGTCCACAGAGAGACACTGGGGCAGGGGGTGTTCAGGTCCCCGGCACTTTGGGCCTGCCCAGCCTGCATGCTGGTACAGAGGAATCCCTCAGCCGAGATGTGGGTACAACAGTTGGGAGTCTGGTTATTTGCAGGGACGCGAGGAGCCAGTGGTGTGGGCAGCCATTACAGCATCCACTGCACATGTCAGAGTAAACGACGCCCTGTAACGTGCCCAGGGCGCCACCCAGCAGGACTGTCAGCCGGCAGAACCAGGCCGTGCTGATGCGAGGCCGCCTTCACAGTCAGACACCAGATGGCTGCCAGGATGCTGGGCCGACCTCAGGAGGGGCTCACCTCTGCTCTTTGCCTTGCAGCCTCCCGAGCAGCCCCCTTATCCACACCACCAGGGCGGGCCGCCCCACTGCCCACCCTGGAACAACAGCCACGAGGGCATGTGGGGTGAGCAGCGCGGAGACCCTGGCTGGAATGGCCAGCGCGATGCACCCTGGAACAGCCAGCCCGACCCCAACTGGAACAGCCAGTTCGAGGGCCCCTGGAACAGCCAGCACGAGCAGCCGCCCTGGGGTGGGGGCCAGCGAGAGCCGCCCTTCCGCATGCAGCGGCCGCCACACTTCCGCGGGCCCTTCCCACCCCACCAGCAGCACCCACAGTTCAACCAGCCCCCGCACCCCCACAACTTCAACCGCTTCCCACCTCGCTTCATGCAAGACGACTTCCCCCCGCGGCACCCTTTTGAACGGCCTCCCTATCCTCACCGCTTCGACTACCCCCAGGGGGACTTCCCTACTGGTGAGTGCAAAGGCGCCCCTTTCCATTGACACTTGTCACCTTGGAGATCTTGACTGAGCCATTGGCACTGCCCCACTCACCCTGTCGCAGCAGGCCTGAGACAGGTTTCTGTTTTGCAGAGATGGGACCCCCTCACCACCACCCTGGCCACCGCATGCCTCATCCTGGGATCAACGAGCACCCGCCCTGGGGTGGGCCCCAGCACCCTGACTTCGGCCCTCCTCCCCATGGCTTCAATGGGCAGCCCCCCCACATGCGGCGACAGGGCCCTCCCCACATCAACCACGACGACCCCAGCCTGGTCCCCAATGTGCCCTACTTTGACCTCCCTGCTGGGCTGATGGCCCCCCTTGTGAAGGTAATGTTGCCATGGCGAGCGCCGAGCTCAGCTGCACACTGTGCTGGCATCTCCCTCCTGAGGAGGGGTTCACAGGTGGAACCGGTTCCCCAACAGCTACAAAGCGCTGCTTCCCAGGGCCCCTTCCCCTCTCATTTCCAACCGTCCAGTGAACTTGACCAGCTAGTCAGCGAGGAGGAACCTGAGCCAACATCACTGCCCCACAGACGCTGTCCCTGAGATGGCAGTGAACAAGGGCCACGTCCCCTCCGCTCCCTCCACTCCTCCCTCCCAGCACTGCGAGTTTTATAGCCACGAGCTGCTGGGCTCTGCATGAGGCGTGGGTCCTCTGGGTCCTGGCCCTCGGAAACCACTTTGTCCAGGGGCTGACAGTGGAGGGATTTCTCAGAAGAGGGCAGCCTGAGCCGCGCCTGCAGGGAAGGCAAGGATCTGCAGGCACAGGGAGGGGCAGCATCTCAGGAGCTAGGTGAGCAGGGCTGGGTTGGGTGGGAGCTGCTCCAGAGGAGGTGAGCTGAGAAAGGAGCCAGGTCAGGTTCCAGGGCTCTGAGGGCCATGCCAGCCCTGCTGGTCGCTGCCACTTCCCGTTCTCTCTGAGACACCAGACTGAAAGTTGACAAGGGTCACGCCAGGGCAGCATGGAGGCAGAGGGGCCGGCGGGGCTACTCCCGGGTTGGGAGATGGAGCGGAGCAAGGGGACAGCAGGGTGAGCTGGTTCCTGGAGAAGGGGCTTCCTGGGTTGGGCTGAGGCTACTCGGACCAAGGGAGGGGGCCGAGCAGGGGAGATAACGGGTTCCGAGGTGGAGTCGGGAGCACAGGGCAGTGGTCTGCAGGTGGGGCATCTGGGATCCCGTGTGTGAATAAACCAAGGGGTCTTGCTGTCACCTAAACTTGAGGCCATGTCTTCCGTGCATTTTCTGGAGAGGAAACTCTGTGCCTTTTATCCTCCTCAAAGGAGCCCTCAACCACCCCATGTAGTAATCAAATCATAGTGGCTGCAGCCCTACAAGAGGGTGGGATTTCCCAGGAAGGGCAGGGTGAGGAGCTCTAACACCCAACCCCCAACCCACGCCCTGTGTCCCCCCACCTCCCCTAGGCCTGCCGCACCCTGGGTGGGCCTTAGGGGGTTCCGCAAGGCGAGGGTGACAGCTGTTCTCTCCGCTGCAGCTGGAAGACCACGAGTACAAGCCTTTGGACCCTAAAGACATCCGTCTCCCGCCCCCCATGCCGCCCAGTGAGAGGCTGCTGGCGGCCGTGGAGGCCTTCTACAGCCCTCCCTCCCATGACAGGCCCAGGAACAGGTACGGGGCTTGAGGGGACTGGGCAGCGGGGCTGCTGATGGGAGGGAAGGCCTCTGTTCCCTCTCCTGGCCTGTCTTCCCAAGTTTGCTTCACGAGAAAGACTAACCCTTATGCCCAGGGTGGTGTGCAGCTCAGGTGAGGAAACACACCCGTCTCCAGGAGAAGACACCAGTCCCATTCTCCCCTGGCTTCGGGTGCCCTCGATGAAGGGCTTTCCTAGTCAGGACACGTTAGTACAAGAACTTACCTCAGACAGGGCATGTTTCAGAAGCAGCTGGCTGCTGCACACACCAGGCTTTGTCATGGGTCCCTCTCAGGATACCCTCTCCCAGTGGCCTCACCATCAGTGTAGCTAAAATTGTCTTCTGTCCTGAGGTGAGCTGTAGGCCTGCCCATCTGTGAGTCAGAGCTCTTTGTCCCCAGTCACCATGCCCACAGGTCCCAAGACCCTCAGCTGTTTCCTAAAACGGCAGCATGGAGAAGGCCTGCAAGCCGTGGAGCAGGGCTCCCGTCCCAGCCTCCACTTCCCAGCAGGCGGCCTGGCCTCGGCCTGCTTCCTCATCTGAGAAAGGGCAGCACCGTGGAAGTGACCACCCGGTGCTTCTCTAGGGGCCCGTGCTCAGGTCGTGAGTGAACAAGGGAAGGGAGGCTGCGCTCAAGAAGTCTTGTCGGGTGGGGTCTATTCCTGACCTTTTTACAAGGTCCCTGCGGGAGGGAGGCGTGCAGTCACTTGGGGAACACCGTGTCTTACAGCGAAGGCTGGGAGCAGAACGGCCTCTATGAGTTCTTTCGAGCAAAGATGCGGGCCCGGCGGAGGAAAGGCCAGGAGAAGAGGAACAGGTGAGGGCCCAGTGTCTGCTGTCTCTGCCCTCCCCACTGTCGTGTGGTGCTCAGCGTCCCTCCCCGGCTGCGTCTAGTCATGAATTGGCTAATAGGGAATCCCTGCCTTTCAGAGCATACCCTGTCATGTCACGCCCCTTCAAGCACAGGGAGGTCGGTTCTGGCCCCTGCCTGGATCCTGCAGGGGTCTGGCACAGTCTGATCAAGGCGGGTGAGCCGCTCAGAGCTGCTTCCCCCAAGGCCTGAGTTAAAACGTAAAACACCAGCACAAGAGAGCAGTTTGCTGTAGTCTGTATTCAACCAGCTATTTAGGAACGCATACCCTGATGTGAAAGGGCGAGTCTGCACCAGGCCATGCACACCTGGGGTCTCGCCGAAACCCGGGCGGGGGCAGGCTGGACTCAGCTCACCAGGACTCTCCCTGCAGCGGACCCTCAAGGTCTCGGAGCAGATCCAAGAGCCGAGGGCGCTCTTCCTCCCGCTCCAACTCACGGTCCTCCAAGTCATCTGGCTCCTACTCACGGTCAAGGTCACGCTCCTGCTCCCGCTCCTACTCCCGCTCGCGCTCCAGGTAGGCAGGGCAATGCCCCTTGGGGATTCGAGGCCTGAGGCTGCCCCGCCGACCCCCCATACTCTGCCCGCTCTCCCCTTCCCTGCAGGAGCCGCAGCCGATCACGCTCCTCGAGAAGCCACTCCCGCTCCCACTCCCGCTCCCGCTCCAAGTCCTACTCCCCAGGAAGGAGACGCCGGTCGAGGTCCAGGAGCCCTACCCCGCCGTAAGATTTCTGTCTTAACTGTCGAGGGACCCACTGGTAGCGCTGGAACCCTCTGATGCTTTGCTGTGAATGTTGAAACGTGTCTTTAGAAGATGTGCTCACGGTGGCCCGTGCTGAGGCGGCGCCTCAGGGGCCCTGAGCACTAGTGCAGTGACAGTGGCACCTCCTCATCTCACACCGCAGTCTTATCTTTTTACAGTCACGCTGTAAAGCCTGAGGCGGTGGCTGGGCTCTGTGTTTCTAACCCTTTTAAGGGCTCTCAGTGTGAGCTGCCCTTGCTCAGTGTGGGGCAGGAGCGTCCTCTTAGGGAGCCCTCTTATCTGGCTGGCGAAGAGGATGAAGAAGAATGGTAGAGACCCGCTGTGTGTGTGTGTCCATCTTCCACTGGTGATCCATCACACACACTACACCCTGTAATATTCTAATATTCATTCCAATAAATGTATCAGCTCTTTTTTAAAAGACGTAACCTGTCTTAATTTTAGTTCCTCGGCTGGTCTGGGTTCTAATTCAGCACCTCCTATACCTGACTCCAGGCTCGGGGAAGAGAACAAAGGACATCAGATGCTGGTGAAAATGGGTAAGGTTCCTGGGAAGACCAGCACCCGCCCTGGGCTCTCAGGACTGGGGAGCGGAGTCAGAGAAGTTCCAGCTCACTGTCAGAAGCTCTACAGAGGGCGAGCCTGCAGGGTTTCCTGGGTGTGCTTTCTCACCAAGTCAGTTTCACATTTGTAAACTGCACGTCTGTCGTTCAGCTCCCCAAATGCATTCCCATGTGACTTTACATCAGGGTAAGTGCACAATTTTGGCCTCCTTTGTGGCTTGTAACCACATGTCCCTCTTTCTTCTTAAGGCTGGAGTGGATCTGGTGGCCTCGGCGTGAAAGAGCAAGGGATCCAGGACCCCATCAAGGGCGGGGATGTCCGGGATAAGTGGGACCAGTACAAGGGCGTGGGCGTGGCCCTGGACGACCCTTACGAGAACTACCGCAGGAACAAGAGCTACTCGTTCATTGCCCGCATGAAGGCCAGAGACGAGTGCAAGTAGGCGTGCCAAGGGCCAGGAGCTGTGCCGGCAGCCGAGGGCCCTTCCTGGCTTATCGGCAGCAGAAGGTGGTAGAGACAGCTCGGTCCTCACACAGCCTCCGTCTTTGGGGAGCACCAGAAGAGAAGACAACTACAGCATGCCTAGTGACAGTGTCATGCTCCACAGCGGGGAAGGCCCCAGGCCCCACCTGCAGGCAGCTCTAACGTAGAAGCAAGATGCAGAGCAGGAGAAGCCCCAGCCAGCGTGGCCACAAGCTCATTGCCCTTGACAGCGAAGTGAGAAACACAAGACCCTCCACCCCCTGGATAGGAATTCTCGACATCGGAAGGAGCAGATGTGTTGCATCTCGAGTCAGATCTGAGCCTCTCAGACCAGTAGGAGTGTGTGGAGGCAAGGCCCGGAGTGAGCAGGCTGGTGGCCTGGGACTGCGTGCAGAGGGGCCGGCTCTACCTGCCTTCTCCTCAGGTGCGTCCTGAAAAAGCTCAGGCCAGGCGCTCGCACAGCTCACTGTTTAAAAACGGAGAAACAAAACCTTTTTGATTTGTGAAGTTAAACAGGGTTTTTTCATTTTTACTCCAAATGGTTTAGTTTTAGAGAAAAGAATATTGATCTAAGATGATCCTCGGTGAGATCATTTGAAACCTGATTCCTCTAAGACATACTGGCCCTTAGTTCAGTTATTTTAGTTGTTTGAGTATTTTTTTTTCTGAATGATAGCCATTTACTAGTATCTGCAGAAACAAAAGGTTCTGAGGAATATGATCTGAGGCATCTTCAGGTCACGGACCGCCACCCTTGGAGAATCTGTCCCCGTGCATCTCCACTTGTGTTTTTCACTCAGAGGAGCTCCAACACCAGCACTTGTGTGCAGCGGCCCGGTCAGCTCCCGAGTGCGGCGAGCGGCCCGCTGTGCGAACGGCTCTGTCCTTTCCTTTGCCACCCCCACCTGCCCCCGGGGCAGTGAGGCCTACAGGAGGCGCGGGCTCCGGCCGCACTCATTGGGCAGCCATGCGCAGCTTGTGTGGTGCCGTTTGTACAGAAACATTTTTGAAAAATTCTTTTCCATAAGATGCAGAATCCTCTCCAACTTTTCAACCTGATGTGATAAAATATTTGATTTTGTTCTAGATTTCCTGTAGCTGTGAATTGTTCAAACGTGTCTGATTCAGGATAAATGTAAACACATGCTGTTAACAATTTCTTGTGGATTTTACTGTTTTGCCTTCAAATAAAGACTTTTTTAAAGACCTTTTTCTCTGTGTCTTTAAGTCAGAGGTGTGCTTGGGCCACGCAGGGAGGAGGTGTCCTGGGTGTAGAAGCTCTGCCTGGCGTCTCGTGCAGAGTGCCCGGCACTGTTTCCTCCTCATGCCCCATCTACCTTGGCTTGTAGGGAAGCCAGCACCTGGGCAGGTGGAGCTGCTCTGCGGGGCTCTAGACAAGCTGGCGTCCTCTGTCTTGCCCTGCATGGTGACAGCTCTACCCGGGGTTCCATTTCCACTGGCCTGTGGCATGTCCTCTCAGGTGCAGGGCACTCCAAGGAGGCAGGGACTGGGAGTTTCAGTTACTCAGCTAGAAAAGGCTGGAACTGAGATTCTGCTTGGGGTACTCCTGGGTGCCACCTGCCCCACCACTGAGTGTCACGGCCAGTATACTGGCCAGATCAGACCCGCGAGGGTAGCCTCACCTGCTGGCACTCACAGCTCCTCCTCCACCTCCTCCAGAGCGTCCTCCATGGTCAGCGGGGCGGGCCTGTGGTGCCTGATGTACTGCGGGGCAGAGGACAGACAGGGACGCATCACCACCACTGCCTCTGTCTCCTGAGGCTTTGGGTGCTGGAGACAGTGCCTCTCCCCAGCAGCTCCCAGTTGGGCTACAGAAAAGTAAAATGAGGGGATGCCTGGTGACAATGCTGTGGAAACAGCAGAGGAGAAATGAACTCGGCAGGCCCAGCAGGGCACCCTGCAAGGTGCAAGCCCTGACTGAGCCTGAAAGGGAACAGCGACCTCGGTCAGGGGTGGGGGCTGGTGGGCGGGGCTGCCAGGGGTGCCCTCAGAGCGCAAGGTCCAGGAGAAGGGCACAGAAGCCACACTCGGGACATGAGCCTGGAACAGACAGCGGGGAACCACGGTGGGCTGTAGGCAGGTGGCGTGTTCAGATCCCCTCAGCCTGCATGCCATCAACTAATGTCCATCGGTCAAAGGGACAAGGAGCCCACGGGGGTGCGGTCAGCAAAGCCCGGAATGTGGGAAACTGTCAGACAGACAACCTGTTTTCTTCAACACACTGCAAGGAAACAAGAAAGAGATGGGAATGGGGAGACCTACAGAGCAGTGGTTCTCAAAGTGGGTCCCCAGTGGGCCTGCGGGAGAAACACCCACCCCCAGGCCCGCCCTGCTGCCAACAGAACCCCCGGGCCACAGGCGCTGGGGGTCTGATGCTGCTCGGGGCTGAGAGCCACTGCTCTAGAACAGGAGGCTCAAGAGGCACCCAGCGATCCAGGAATGGACTTTGTCTGGATCCTGATGAAGACAGAAGAAAACGTACAACATGGATGAGACAAGGGGAAACCTGCACACCGGCTGGCCAACGACATGAAGAAAAGTGAGTCCGGCCTTAGTGGTATAATGGTATTGTGAGTGTATTTTTTTAAAAGTCCTTATTTTTTATAAATAGACACTGAAATATTTGTAGATAAAATGATAAAAATCACCAAGCAGAACAGTTCATATAGCATGATGCCATTTCTATAAAGAAATATACATAATACCGTTATACATATTACACCTATTACATTGTAATATATATTTTATATATTATATGTAACACTATATACAATATGTAATATTGTACATATACATAACACAGTTCATATTTTACATAAGGAAAATCTAAAGAATATATACCAAGTTGGTAACAGTTATCTCTGAAATTATGGAGGACTTTATAAGTTACATATTTCTGTAACAAGATTTTTATAAAATATCTTTTGTAATCAGACAAAAATTAAATTTTTGGAAGGAAAAAGATGAGTGTGACATCCCGTGAGTTCCAGCCCTCGGGACTGAGGAGAGAAGCCCTGGCTGGGCAGCACTTGGGAAGGGTCTGTGGAGGGGCAGGACTGCTCCCCAGGGAGGTCACGGTTGGTCTGAGGTCACACAGAGCTGAGCCAGCTTCAGCCCGGCAGGGTTGGCGCTCAGTGCCCTCCCCCGGACCAGCTCTTGTCGTGGACAAGGAGAAAACAAGGTTCCGTCCGCTAGGACGAAGGTGACCAGGCTCTGCCGTGTCCCTGCTGTCCTGGCTGAGCGCCAGCCCCCGAGCCCCACCCCCCATCTCCCAGGAAGAGTCATCACCTCTTTGGTCTCCTCCAGGGTGTGGTAGTGGAATGAGTCTCGGTCCAGGGACTGCAGGAGGGACGCGTGCAGGTGCTGGCTGGCCTCCACAAACTGCTGCGTCAGGCTCAGCTGCTGCTTGAGCAGGTCGTGGAGCGCAAACACGGCCGGGCTGTAAGCTGTCAGGACTGCACCCGGCACAGTGTCACTCGGCGGCCCCCAGGCCTGTCCCTCCCGCCAGTGCCCTTACCCCATCAGCATCAGCCACTTTGGCCCCACGTGCTCTGTAGCGCCCACCCCCTCGGCTATGTCAGGATACTTTCTGGAAGTGCGGCCACCTTTCGAAGTAGTGAAGGCCTAGCTATTACGCGTCTGTCTCTTCTCTGTAGGAAATGAACTACTTTCTACTGACTTGCCTGTGCAGCTCAAGAGCTGCCCATGTAGGATGCTCAGCTCCCAGGCAGAAATGGAAGTCAACTTCAACGTCCCACACCAAGAAAGAAGCCTAGTAAAGTGGCACCCCAAACTGTAACCACACAACGTGAAGCGAGTGAACACCACTGAACTGTACACTTGAAAACGGGTAGGAGGGCTGGCCTGGTGGCATAGTGGTTAAGTTTGTGTGCGTCCACGTCTGCGGCCCAGGGTTCGTGAGTCCAGATCCCAGGTGCGGACCTACACACACCACTCATCAAGCCATGCTGTGGTGGTGTCCCATATACAAAATGGAGGAAGATTGGGCACAGATGTTAGCCCAGCAACGATCTTCCTCAAGCAAAAAGAAGGAGATTGGCAACAGATGTTAGCTCAGGGCCACTCTCCCTCAAAAAATAAATAAAAACTGAAAAAGAAAAATAATAGCAGGTACAAGATGGACCCTCGCTTGTGTCCCACGAGCCATCAGCAGCCCCACAGGGACCTGGCAGTCTAAGTGGCTGTCAGGCACCTTCCTCCTGCCCCAGGCCAGGCTGGGCCTCTCCAGGGCCCCAAGACTCCCCCCGACTCGCAAGGAAGAAAGGGCCGTGTCCACCCAGCTGGCTGCTGCTCAGGACTGGCTGCGTGTCTTCAGGGGAAAACCACCATGGGTTCTACACAAAAAAGCTCAAAGGCAAACACACAAAATAAAACAGACCTGTTGGGGTGGAGGGCTTGTAGGCATGTTGCTCATAGCCTTCTCATTTTGTCCAGTACTGCTGTCCTTTTGCAAGACAGACCAGAGGTTCTTGGACACTCAGGGTGTCATGCAGGATCCTAGGAACTGTGGCGGTTGCCCACAGCTGTGAGAACCCCACCAACAGATTCCTAGAACCCAGCACGAATGGGGGTGCCACACCTCCAAGGGCGGGCAGGAAGTCACAGGTAAAATGTGTCCACTTCACCACAAGGACCCACTGAGCTGGCCTGTTACCTTCTATCGCGTCCGCGCTGACGACGTGACTGGCGATGGGTGCAGGGTCCACGTAGCTGCCTCCCAGGGCTGGCCTGATGGCCGCCACGCCAGCCGCTGTCCCAAGGACAAGGGGATGGGGGCGGTGAGTGGGCAGGATTCAGAGCAACGACTTTCTCATCAACAGATATGACATTGGAATAAGCTATGTGAACCTGTTCTTTTTCTTTCTCAATGTGATGGCCACCTTTGTTGCTCTTTTAACCTCCTTCCCTTTTAAAATCTCCCCAAACTTACCTCTGCCTTTCTGGTGGGTTCTCCTCGTTCAATATATAAGTCGGTTGAGCTGGCTGAAGCAGTCACTGCAGCATAGTGGCTGGTGACCATGGCATCGTGCCCTCCCCTCCCTGTGCCTTCTTTCTATGGGGCCATCTGTGGGCTTCGGAATATTCCCTGGACTCAAATGAGCTGGTTCATTTAGGCTGCCTTTTGTCTCTCTCCTTTCAACGTCAGGCCTAGTCTAGGAACATGGCATCACCCACGTTTTACGAAAGCATCTCTTTAAATTGCAAAAAACATGAACAAAATCGCGCACATTTGCTGACCGCTGGCTCTGTTGTCAGAAAGGCAGCAGGAGGTCGTGGGGAGGGACATGGAGGTTTCTGAGCCACAGGACCTGACTTGGCGTGTCAGATTGACTTTCCTCCCTGAGAAACAGAGAACAGCCCCACCAGCCCCAGTGTGAGGGCCAGGCTGATGTGTGGCTAAGCCCCCAAATCAGAATGAAGACATCAGGTGAGAATTACACCCCCCACACAGTCCAGGAATAAGGTCTGTCACACTGCGGGTGTCATCTAGATGAGAAAGGGAGCAAGAGACAGGGACCATTCCGTCCACAGGGCCAAGACTGAGCTGGGGACAAGAGAAACGTCTGGAAAGTTGCAAGGGGAGTGATGAGAAGTGCCCGCTGCAGCACACAAGGGAATCCACCAAAACATGCCGAATTCAGACCACTAAAGCAGAGCCCCGAGCTGGGGCCCCACAGGCACCTGAGGACAGGCGCCACTCTCCCAGAAGGTGGTTCCTGTCGCAAAGCGTCCCCAGGCTCACCCCAGGCACCACCGAGGTCTGGGGCTGGGTCATCTCTGGTGGGGCCCACCTGTGCACTGCAGGGTGTTGAGCAGCATGCCTGGTTTCCACCCACCAGACTGTCGCCCAGCTGTCAGAGCCAAAGCCAGCTCCAGACCTTGCTGATGTCTCCTGGGGGCAGAATCTCCCCAGGTGAGAACCTCTGCCTTAGTCTTCGGGTCTGAAACTCGGCAGATGTCTCAGAGCTCAGAAGACAGTGGGAAACACTCAGGGCAGCTGCCCTTCATCCGTGGAAGAGGAAACAGGGAGCTGAGGTCCCCCCAGCCAGTAATGACCACAGCCCAGGCCTCCGGACCCTGGGGCTCCTTGTCATGCTTCCGAGGATGCCCGGAGGGCACACCCCGGGTGCCTGTCCTGCCACCCCGGCCTGCATGTCCCTCCTCGGGCCCTCAGGCCGACACACTCACCCTCCGTCCACTGGTCAGTGAAGGCGGGGTCGAGGGTCTGCACGGCAGCCTCCTTCGCCATGACTCCTGTGATGTCCCTGAGCCGCTTCTTCCGAGACTTGGGCGTTGCAGGGAGAAGGTCTGTTTTCAGGCTTCCAGAGAATTCTGACAAGGCTTCCAGCATTCTGCCGGGGGACTCCTCAGAATGGGCCAGCGGCTCAGATGCTGTTGGACTTGGGGATTTTTCAAAATCTTCCGAATAAGTGGAGCTCACTGGGCCGGCTGTAGGTTCCTGAAACGTGGGCTGCAGGCTGGACACACCCTCGGGCCGGGCAGAGAAAGCCGATGGCAGGCTTAGATGTTCGGAGACCTCTCCTGCCGTGGGTGCATCCCTTGCCTGGGGGCTTTTGCTGGATGCCTTTTCCCTCTGACCTTCTTTCTAAAATGAAGGAAGGCTGAGGTAACTAGAAAATGTTTCTGAACGACCAACATGCTAAAAATACCACTGCGTTAGAATGAGGTGCAGGCCCACACGGGTCCTTCAGTGGACCGGGCAGGCCGAGCACCGCGGGCAGAGGGCCTGACTTCAGCACGGGCTGCTGCACTTAGCACTGACGGCGTGAGCACGTGTGGGCGAGGCGAGGGTGAGATCTGGGACAGTGTCCTTATTACGCATTATTGAAATGTGCGTTTGATGGTGCGGTGGTTACTAACATGGCCAGAGTCCCGCCGGGGCACTGGACCGAGTGCAGGTCAGAGCAGCTGTTGCCATGGGCAGTCTAAACGGGACCTGCTTCCACCACCTGCTACATTAGGGAGCTTTTTCCTGTTCTCACCTAAGTCAGGGTCTCTCACCTGTGGCACTCTGACATTTGGAGCCGGAACATTCTTTGCTGTGGGGGCCGTCCTGTGCATTGCAGGACACTGAGCAGCATCCCTGGCTGCCACCCAGAAGCCAGTAGCAGCCCCACCCCAGTCATGACAACCAAAAATGTCTCCAGACTTCACCAAGTGTCCCCAGGGGGCGGAATCGCCCCGGTTAAGAACCGCTGAGCTGAATGAAGCCAAACCATTGCAAGCCTCTCTACGTAACAACCTACAATGAAAAATAAGTTGGTTGTACTTACTTTCTGTTCCAAGTCTGATTTCTCACTGGCAGCTGGAGCCAGGTCATCAAGGGATAAAATATTTATTCTAAAATCTGTAATTAGAAAGGTAACATGACAATATTTTCTCATTTATTTACTCCACAAATGTTTACCATCATGCTGTAGGCACGAGGCTAATGGCTAGGGGGAGAGAGAGGAAGACGCGCAGTCCTCATCCTCAACAAGCCAGGCCAGGGGTCCAAGCACTTTTCACTAAAGGACTAGACAGTAAATATCGTCCCGCTCTGTGAGCTAGACGGGCTCTGTTGAAATGACTCAGCTCTGTCTGTATGGTGTGAAAGCCGCTGCAGACCACACGTAAACAATTGGGCATGGCTGCGTACCGATAAAACTTTATAAGAACAGACACTGGGCCTCCCAGATGAACAGATGAATGCAACGAAGGCTGCGTGGTGACAAGCGTGCCCGAGGTATGAGGGGTGGGTGGCAGGGCACCCAGTGCTGGGAGAGATGGGGAGAAGGCTGCAGGGCCTGCGGGGGTGGTACCTCAGGCAGGCACAAGGCTGGACCCGAAGCATCCTAAATTCTCATATAAAGCAAGTTAAGTGTACAGGCTCCTAAGGGGCATAAGCATTGTGGCGTGCCCTCTGGCCGACTGCCACTGCCTGAATACAGGGGTGCCAGAGACTTGGGAGTCCAGGACCCTCTGTGGAGTTCTGGTGCTCCAACAGGTTTCTGGCCACTCAATGAATGAGCCCGCTCCTTCCAGGAGTGGAAGGCCGACAGGCAGCGAACATGGGCAGGAACTCTCTTATGTGGTTCACCTCAGGCCCCGAAGTGCAGGAGTGTGTGTGTGCGTGTGCGTGTGTGTGTTGGGGGGTGCCTCCACCCTGCAGGGTCTCACAACCTAAGTGCGTACCTAATCCAATCACGGCCAAGTTCGGCAGACACCTCAAGGGGCCCCAAGGAGCTTAGGGGGTTCCGCGGGGTCAGAGGGGATGAGCCTCCCAGAGGCCGCAGGAGTGAGCCCCTATCGAGAATAGACGGGGGCAGGGCCATCTGGGCAGGACAGCCGGAGTGAGGCAGAGAGAGGAGGAGCAAGCTGCCCAGGCTGTCTGGAAAGTCAGCTGAGCACGGCCCCAAGTGCCCGGGAGAGGCTGCAGCATCTGCCCTCCCCCACCCACCCACACCGTAATACCCAGATCAAATCCCGCCTCGTCACTCCAGTCCCAAGGGTTCCCCCCTCCTCCGGGCTCCTCTCACACTGACTGTCACCTCAATTCACGTGGCAGACAGGTCCAAACATGCATTCACAGACAAAGCCTGTGAACTGAGCTGTCCCAGCTGGCCCAGGGCCAAGGCACAGCAGGAGACTGGACTCGAGCGCTTTGGGACAGTGTTGGCGCTGGCTGATATCATCACGTCAGCCAATTCTGACACACGCACACTGGGAATTGGACCAGCTGAGGCGCTTCGTACACATGATGTCACTGACATGGCTCTGCCTCCACTTCACAGATGAGCAAACTGAGGCACAGAGAGCCCAAGACTGCACAGCCAGTAAGAGGTGGGGCCTCACATCGGACCCCAGACTCAGACTTGTACTTACCACTCCTTGCTGCCTCCCTCCCTCCCTGGAGGCTGCCTCTGGACGAAGGAGGGCAGGAGCTGGCCACCAGCAGAGGCCCCTCCAGGCCAGCAGTGAGAGCTGGAGGCTGAGAGGCTGGCCTCTTTCTTTCTTAAATACATATAATATTAAAATAAAAACCATGTTGAAATAATAGAAATGTTTAATTGTGACTGGTTAGAGATTTGTTTCCTTTCTGAATTCAAAAAGGAAAGGAGGTAGATTTCTCTTTTACAAAAAAGAAAACTGAGCTGCCTTTCTGTTATACATGGCTCTAGAAGGATTTCTTTCTCAGATTATTGCTCTGTAACTGGTCAGAGTTACTGGACGAAGATTTTAAAGAAAGCCCCTCGGGGCCAGCCCCGTGGCTTAGCGGTTAAGTGCGCGCGCTCCGCTGCTGGCAGCCCGGGTTCAGATCCCGGGCGCGCACCGACGCACCGCTTCTCCGGCCGTGCTGAGGCCGCGTCCCACATACAGCAACTAGAAGGATGTGCAACTATGACATACAACTATCTACTGGGGCTTTAGGGGGCTAAAAAAAAAGGAGAAGGATTGGCAATAGATGTTAGCTCAGAGCCGGTCTTCCTCAGCAAAAAGAGGAGAATTAGCATGGATATTAGCTCAGGGCTGATCTTCCTCATGAAAAAAAATAATAAAGAAAGAAAGGCCCTCAACTAGGAAACCAGGTCAGGCAGCTGAAGGTGTCATGTGTCCCACCCCGTACTCCCTGTCACGAAACCCTGTGACCACCACGGCGGGGACATCAGGGCAGTCCTGCCCTCCCTGCCTGGGGTGGCAACTCTGCACAGGGACGTGGGTTACCGTCTAGGCTGTCATCGGTGGCTTCTGAGGGCAGCTCATCCAGAGACCCAGCCTCACTCCTTCTGGGCAAGGACAAGCGCCCACTGTGCCCCATCGCTGAGGGTACATTCCTAGAACAGGTGCCGGTGATGGAAAGCGACGCCACACGGGAGTCCGCGTCACCGGAAACATGAGTCTGTGGGGAGTGAGTTCTTGAGCGCACACTGCAAAGGGTCCCGTCTGCTGACTGTGAGGTTGGCAAAGGCAACGTCTGAAGCGAGTTTGGGCTGGAAAGTTCCTCACTGGGCAGAGAAAGGACTCTCAGTCGAGTTGGGATCTGATCCTACTTTGGTGAAAACAAAAGAAACAGAATTACCAAACATGGATAAGTCCTTATCATTCAACATCACGGCTAGAGAGGAGCACGATAACTAACGGTCCCCCCTCGGCCCGTCTCTCCTCTCCCCTCACTGCCAGAAGTCAAGGTATAGCATTTAGATAAGATGATACTGGGATTAGAAATACCCCACAGATAATGAGAAATATCACTTTGCTTTCAAATACATATTGTTAATTACAAATTGCTAAATTAAGGCCCCTGAGTACATGGTCTGTTAACAGCCTGGACCCTTAACAGAATCCAAATGAATAGGCAGATTTCTTCCCCCTTAAGATGCAGCCTTCCCACCACCTCACAACCACCAGGGTGGTTATAATCAAACCAGCCGAAAATACCAAGTGCTGGCGAGGATGCAGGGAAACTGGAACCCTCGTACACTGTGGGCGCGGATGCAAACTGGGGCAGCTGTTGTGGGAAACAGTGTGGGGGTCCTCAATAAGTCACACATGGAATACTGTAGGGCCCGGGAATTCCACTCCTAGGTACATACCCCAAATAACTGAAAACACAGGCTCAGATACTTGCACACAATGTTCATAGAGCACGAGTCACAACAGCCAAAAGGTGGCGACAACTCAAATGCCCATCAGTGGATGAATGGATAAATAAGACATGGTATATCTATACAATGCAATATTACTCAGCCATAAACAGGAACGAAGCTCTGACACACGCTACAATGCGGATGAACCTCAAAAACATCATGCTGAGTGAAAGAAGCCAGACACAAAAGGTCACATATGCCATGATCCATTTATATGAAATGTCCAGATAGGCAAATCCATAGAGAAAAAAAGCAGATTAGTGGTGGCCAAGGGCTGGGGGAGGGGGAATGAGGAGTGATTATTTAATGGTTACAGGGTCTCCTTTGGGGTGATGGAAATGTTCTGGAACTAGATAGAGGTGGTGCTTATACATCATCATGAATGTACTAAATGCCACTGAATTGTTCATTTAAAAATGGTTAATTTTAGGTTATGTGAATTCCATCTCAATAAAAAAATGGCAATGGAGCCTTCCCAAGTTCCTGTGTGGTACTAGTGACAAGTGGGCGTGGGTCACAGATGGCACTGATATTGCTGGCCTTGGATCAGTCATATGAAGTGCCGTCCTATGGTGTACACATTACAAGTTAGATATTGCCAAACTGCCTAATGTGTCCCAAATGCCATCCTCTACAGAGCAGGTCCACAATAGGTAGCTGTGACCAGCTGACACCCAACCTTTCCTCATCAAAACCTCTCCTCGAGGAGCTTAAGGGTGACAGCTGCTATCAAGTCTCTAGGGCTATGACATAAAGGTACAACTGCAAAAGCTCTGTTAAAAATAAATAAATACATGCAAACCTTACCGAGAACAGTTTTATTGGTTCTGTATCACTGACTTTGGTGCTCGTAAAACCCTGATTTGTGTATGTTTCTTTTTCTCTAGAAGATTCCATCAAGCTTCCCACCTCCTCTTCATCACTATCTAGAGAATCCAATTTTCTAATAGGTTCTTTCTCTTTGGATGTTTGAAGATTCCTGTCTTTCCCAAAACATGCTTCAGGGGATATGTTTTCAAGGGGTGGTCCTTTCTTCTTTAGAAACCTACTGACTTTCCCACTCGGCACACCACTCTTGGTGACAGGAATTTCTCGGGCCTGTTTCTGAGGGGTTTTGTCTGTGTTCTGTAAAGAAAGTTCAGCTACACCCCCGGGGGAAGCTTCGTCTGCTCTCCTTGGAAGACAGTCCTCGGAGGTCTTCGGGGCAGAGTCTATGTCAGACAGATCCCTCTGCACCTTCCGATTCATGATCCTGGTTTCGATCTGGGCCAGCTTTGTGAGCGCTGCGTGGGCCCTGAGCTTCGAGGCAGTGGTCGGGGGTCTCCCTGAGGACAGCCAGGGCCCCCTCCCTAGGACAGCATTCTCTTTTGGGAATAAGTGTTTTTCACGCGTAGGTTGGTCTCTTTTTAGAAATCTGCTATGACCAGGTGCTATTTTGGTAAGACCTCTACTGAGTTTCAAGTTTCTGATTTCTTCCATCTTTGAATCTTCTAAGGAAACATTACTAAAATCACCAAAGATATCGCATGCAGGACGGCTGGTTTTTCTTGTTGAAGCCATTCTAGGGAGTAAAGAAAGAAAACTTAGAGTAAGAACCTGATGATTTTATTGTGTATTCAAATCTCTCAATGGCTCCCACCACCTTGGGAGAGATCAAATCCCCCTTTGCAGCCTGGCCGGAGCCTTCCCTTCAAGCCCAATGATGACAGTGAAAATGATCAGACACGTGGTACCACTGACTGAATACCATTCAACACCAAGTCTTAAATGAGACATGTTCCATATTAAACACAAGAGCCAGCAGTGTGTGTAGGCTTGTTCTCTCACTGTTCTCAGGCTCCAGCAGTGTGCCCGACACTCTGCTTGGAGCTGTATCACTTCACTTAATCCTCATGCAACCCCGTAAGTCGGTTACTGTCATTCCCCTTTCAGAGGAGGTGGAGGAAATGAAAGTCCCACAGGTTAGCTCACCGGTCAAGGTCACCTGGCCAGTGAGCAGCAGAGCCAAATTCAAAGCTCAGGCCCAGTTCCTAAGAGCCCACTCTCCCCCAGGGTGGTCACCGCCTCGCCATGTGCTCTGCTGCCACGCCGAGGGAGTCCTGCTTTCCCCCCACGCCCACGTCAGGCCTCCTCCTTTACCCAAGTGTCCTCAGTTCTCACACAAAGAGCTGTTGAAACACAACCTGTATGTTTAATGAGCTCCCAGAAAACCTTACTTCACTTAAAGTGTGAGAACCACTGCCCCAGAAGTGGGGCGCTCTGGCCAGATGCAGCACCCCCGCCACGGCGGCCACGTGTCTGCTGGCGTACAGCTGTCTGGAGAGGAGGGCCAGAGCTTTCGTCACGTTCTCAAAGTCCCCACGTGCCCCTGAAAGAATATGAAGGACCCACTGCAAGATTTACAAAGGTTTCAAAAGATTTTAAAGACTTAAAAGTTAGAAAATACAGCGTGGGATGTGCGTCTGCTTCAGCAAGGAACCGGCAACAGCGCTGAGACGCGAACCGCGTAGAGCCTGTGAGCCAGCAAGTCCACGTGTGGAAATTCACCTACGATTCAGCTGGCAAACGTGCACGGACACGTGTTCAAGGAACATCACGGCAGCTTTGTTTGTGCTCATCAAAAGCCTGAACCCATCCAGAGACCTGGGGCAGCCAAGGAGAGCACGTGCAGGCAATGGAACACCATGCGGCCATCTGAAAGGAGCCAGGGAGATGTGCGTGCATAACAATGTTGCCAGCTGAACAACAGAAGAGGAAGAAAGGACAAGATGCAGACCACGCCCCCTCTCCACACTGTTGGAATGTTTTAGCACCGCCGTGTGTTACTTTTATTAAAAAAAAAAAAAAAAAACGGGGCAGCCCAGTGGCTTAGCGGTTAAGTGTGCACGCTCCGCTGCTGGCGGCCAGGGTTCGGATCCCGGGCGCGCACCGACGCACCGCTTCTCCGGCCATGCTGAGGCCACACCCCACATACAGCAACTAGAAGGATGTGCAGCTATGACATACAACTATCTACTGGGGCTTTGGGGAAAAAAAAGGAGGAGGATTGGCAATAGATGTTAGCTCAGAGCCGGTCTTCCTCAGCAAAAAAAAGAGGATTGGCACGGATGTTAGCTCAGGGCTGATCTTCCTCACAAAAAAAAAAAAAAAATTCACTGTGAGACCTGAAAAAGCCTTTTTTCCCATCCCTGCCCACTTGGAAAACAATCTTATTGGGATTGCCAGATTAAATACAGGACACCCAGTTATTTGAATTTCAGATAAACAGCAAATAATTTTAAAAATATAAGGATGACCCAAATATTTTTATACTAAAAAATAATATGTTCCAAATATTTTTATACTAAAAAATTATTTGTTCTTTATCCAAAATTCAACTGGGTGTCCCATATTTTTATTCATTAAATCTGGCAACCCTATATGTTTTTATTTTTGCTGAGGAAGATTCACCCTGAGCTAACATCCGTTGCCAATCTTACTCTTTTTTTTTCCTTTTATGTGAGCTGTGACCACAGCACAGCCACTAACAGACGAGTGGTGTAGGTCTGCACCTGGAAGCGAACAGAGCACGCCGAAGTGGGGCACACCGAACTTACCGAACTTAACCACTAGGCCACCAGGGCTGGCCCTCTATATCTTAAATACACCCTTCAAAGCTGAACTCAAATGTTTTGTGCAAGGAAATGCATTTAACCCAGCCCCTAAGACTCTGTACAAGAATGAATGATTTTTATTATTTTCCTGTCTGTTTCTCTGACTACTGTGCTTGCTCACTCGTCCCCACCTGAACCACCCTGTGTACTAAGAGTGCCCAGCACAGGCCTGACCACAGGGCTCAGTGAATGGAGAACCACACCCAACAGCAGCAGTGCAGAATTCCTAGTCCGTGTGACCCTGGGCAAGTTACTTAACCCTTCTAGGCCTCAGCTTGCTGATCTGTAAAAAGGGAATAATAACTATTTCCCTCATAGGATTCCTATGTTCAGTATGGCTCAGCAAAATTTAGACAGTAGTAACGGTAGTATTTGGACTACCTGCATAAGAGGCTAACTTTCACCTGGAATGACGCAGTGAAGGGGAAGCAGAGATGGCCAGAACCAGGTCAACAGGTATCTTTGCTAATATTTTTATAGCCAAAGTTCAGGGGACGACTCAGCCTCGGCCATTCTGGGGGTCAGAGGGGAGGCCTGACCAGCAGACCAGGTTTTCTGGCATCTAGTTCTTCTGAAAGTTTCCCTAGGTTTAAAAATAAACTAATGGAAAAATGGTTAAAATGGCAAATTTCATGCTATGTACATTTTACCACAACAAAAAGAGATATGTTTAAGAAACACACAACTAAAACTAAACCAATAGGCAAAAAACCTGAACAGGTATTTCACACTCAAAAAAAATATATACATGGGCCGGCCCCGTGGCTTGGTGGTTAAGTGCGCGTGCTCCGCTGCAGGCGGCCCAGGTTCGGATCCCGGGCGCGCACCGACGCACCGCTTCTCCGGCCATGCTGAGGCCGCGTCCCACATACAGCAACTAGAAGGATGTGCAACTATGACATACAACTATCTACTGGGGCTTTGGGGGGAAAAAATAATAATAATAAAAAATATATATATATATATATACACACACACACAAATGGCCAATAAGCACATGAAAAGATGTTCAACATCACTAGCCATCAGGAAAATGCAAACCAAAACCACCATGAGATCCCACTTCACACCACTAGGATGGCGATAATCAAAAAGACAGATAAGAACAAGCACTGGCAAACACGTGAAGAAACTGGAACGCTTACACACTGTTGGGGGGTTGTAAAATGGTGCAGCTGCTGATTTGGAAAACAGTCTGGCAGTTCCTCAAAAGGTTAAACATAGTTACCATGTGATCCAGAAATTCCACTCCCACATAGCCCAAGATAACTGAAATGTATGCAAATGTTCATAAGTCATTATTCATAAAAGACAAAAAGTAGAAACCACCCAAATGTTTATTAACTAATGAATGGATGAGAACAACACCGACACACACACACACAACATGCATCCATCTCAAACACATCCTACTAAGCGAAAATAACCAGATGCAAAAAACACACACCGGACGATTCCACTCATAATAATTGTCCAGAAAAGGCAAATCTAGACTCAGAAAGCACATCCGTGGTTGCCTGGGGCTGGAGGTGGGAGGGGGATGGACTGCAAAGGGGCAAGAGGGATCTCCTTCGGTTGACGGAAAAATCTTAAAGCTGGATCGTAGTGATGGTTGCACCACTTGATAAATTTACTAAAAATAACGTAGTTGTACACTTAAAACGAGTGGTGAATCGTATGATATGTAAATGAATACTCAATAAAGTTGTTAAAAATAAATAACCAAACTTTGAAAGCACTGGCGCCCCTCAGACCGTTGGGCTCTTCCCTCAGGCCTGGAGCGACCCACATCGGACCACGCTCCCGAGTGGGCTCCAGAGGGGGAAACTGAGGCGTGAGGCGCGTGGCCGCCCTCCCGTCGCCCTCCCAGCCCAGCTGCCGAGCGCGCCCCGTTTCCCCACAACTCCTCTCCCAAGCCCGAGCGCGAAACCTGACCGCCACCCAGCCAACCCCGCCAACCTCCTCCCACTCTGTCCATCCGCGGAGGCTGCCGCCGCTCTCGGTCCGGCACCCGGCCAGGAGAGGACCATTGCCTCCAGCAACCGCGCTAAGGCGGAAAAGACTACATTTCCCGGCGCGCCCCGCGCCCCGAGGACCAATAGTGCCCCGAGTCACATGGGCGGGGCATCATGGGAGTGGTAGTTCCGGGGCGGCCCCGGCGCGCACTGCGCGCCGGGGACCAATGGTGCCTCAGGTCATAATCGGGAGGCGTGACGGGAGTTGTAGTTCCGGGACAGGCCTGGAGCGCCACTGAGACCGGGAGCAAAGGGGCGGGTATAAGAAGAAGCGCCGTGCAGTCGCCATGGTCGCGGCTCGCGTTCCGCTCTGGGCAGTCTGCGTACTACGAATGACGGTGGCCACCGTCTACTTCCAGGAGGAGTTTCTAGACGGAGGTGAAACGCCCGTGGTAGCCCATACCGAGCTGTCCGGCGGACGGCCTAAGTCGCCATTGGCGCCAGCGTTTCGCCGCGGGGTCGGTGGTGGCGAATCTTCGACGCCTCGAGGCCCCTCACCCTCCCCATGACCCCAAGTAACAGTGTCCGCCCTAACCGGTGTTGTTTCCCCCACAGAGCGCTGGAGGAACCGATGGGTGCAGTCCGCCAATGACTCCCAATTTGGGCATTTTAGACTCTCGTCGGGGAAGTTTTATGGTCATAAAGAGAAAGACAAAGGTTAGTGTAGGATTCGTGAGAAAATCGAGCTAAATGTTAACCCCCCATGGCAACCTTGCAAGGTAGATGTGGCACACCCTTAACCCCTCTTACACCCATTTCCCAGGTAAGGAAACAAAGGCACAGGTAGGGTCTTGAGTTATTTTTTTTCTCTCTCCTGTCTTTATGAGCCCAAGATCACCCGCTTTATAAGCACTAGTCAAATGAGTTCAGGGCCCAAGGGAACTTTTTCCTGCGGAGGGAAAAAGATTAGAAGATACTTCTCATTCTTATTTTCACGTTAAAAAGAAAAAAAAATTGAGGTAAAAGTTACATGCTGTCACATGCACAGATCTTCAGGGTACAGCAGGATGAATGTTTACAACTGTACACCCGGGTCGAGATAGGGGACATTTTCAGTCCAGGTATAGGCCTACCTGGTGCCCCCCTCCCCCAAATCAGTAGCCTCCTGGCCCCAAGGATAACATCTATTTGGTGATAAAAGGGGGACAAACTACAGCTCGTCTACTGTGTGTTTTTGTACAGCCAGGGAGCTGAGAATAGTTATTACATTTTTAATAGTTGAGAAAAAGATCGAAAGGGAGATAGTATTTTGTGACATGTAAAAATTATATAAAATTCAATGAAATATGTTTCTGTGTCCATGGATAAAGTTTAGTGAAGCACAGCCATGCCCATTCATTACATATAGTCTGTTGGCTGCTTTCATGCTGTAAAGGCAGAATCAAGTAGTTGAGACGGACGAAATGGCCCACAGAGTCTAAAATATTTACTCTCTGGCCTTGCAGAGGAAGTTTACTGGCCCCTGATTTGGATGAAAAATTTCCTTCTTTACCACCTTCCACTCAACCCCCATCTTGGCCCTGTGACTCCATTGTTACCCTGTGTGGCAGCCTCTGGTTTTCTATTGTATATACGTTGTTTTGTAAGTTACATGTTGGCCCACAAAGTTGGTCAAAATTCAGGCTATATGAGAAAAATGGAGTGAAAATACACAGGTTGTTCCATGAAGCTTGTCCATGGACAGGGGTTTCCACTTAGAGTCATTTGGGTATTTACCACAGTGTTTTTCCTCCCTCCAATCTGGAATCCTGAGGTTCTGTGCGTTCATTCAGCCCAGCATGCGTCTCCTGATAGCACACACAGGCAAGGCCTTGGGGACACTGGTTAATTTGGCCCCTTGCATCATGGTCTCCCGGGCCATGACACAGAAGTCGTGGACGGGAAGATAGAGTTTAGTCAGGCAGAGATGGAGGTGGTGAGAGATGATGTGGTTGGCTGAGGAGGGTAGCGGGACACAAAGGGAGGCAGTGTGGCTTTAGGAATTGCCTGGAGGATAGGAGGAAGGGGAAGGGGAGGGGCTACAAATTCCCTGAGAAAGGGAAAGGTGGGAGAAGGATGGAGGAAGCAGAAGGAGAGGTGTGGTAGTGGGGAGTCAGCCATGAGGTCAGGCTTGGACATATTGACACAAAAGGCCAAGTTCGTTTTTACGGCTCTCACCACAGGCAGCTATGGGGGCCAGAGTGTGGAGCAAGGAAGGGTAGGTTATGATAAGAATGGCTCTGTTTTCAGGTTTGGCAGACTCCAGGATAAGATAAGGATTTGGTACAGAGCCTAGTGGCTACTGAGAAAGGGGGTTTTGGTCTTGAAGTGAATGCCTAAACTTGTAAAACAAATATAATCTGATTTGCATGATAAAAGGATGGTATCTTCGTAAAAAGAGCCGTCACACAGATGAGTCTCTGGGCCAGCTCAGCCAGTGCCGTGAAGCACTGTCTTGCAGATCAGTGCTCTGTGCTCCGTCTGCTGTTGTGTCTCTGAAGTAGCTGTTTTAAGACGAGAATTGAGGAAAAGAAGTAGAATGCTCCCTTTTTTAATTCAGGTGTTACACAGGCTTCCTTGTACATACCCACCCCTCGGAAGATGAATGGAAGCAAAATTAATCTTTTATCCATAATTAGATTGCGTATTTGTCATTTAGAGCTAAAATGTTTGTGTAACTTAAGACATAACAGTGGTATATCATGCCTGTTGCATATTATTGTACAAATGTGCTGTAGGCTCTGGATGGTCCTTAATGGTTAGGAAGTAATTACTGGGGGTGGCAGAAGGACAACCATTTAATTGCCTGCGTCACTGAGCGCTGTGTCATTCCTAATCCTTCATGAGTACTTTTTGTTTAAAGGTCTGCAAACCACTCAAAATGGCCGATTCTACGCCATCTCTGCACGGTTCAAACCCTTTAGCAATAAAGGGAAGACTCTGGTCATTCAGTACACAGTGAAACACGAGCAGAAGATGGACTGCGGAGGAGGCTACATAAAGGTCTTCCCTGCAGACATAGATCAGAAGAACCTGAATGGAAAATCCCAGTACTATATTATGTTTGGTAAGTTTAGATAGTACAACACAACCATTTCTGGTGACTTTGAAAACCCTTCCACCTCATAAGATCCTTAGACTAAGACTTTGCTAAAGTATTGGTATTGAGTATATCTGACTAAAGGTTTTTAGCACTGTTAAACCTAATTAATACTATAAAAAGCCAACTATACCATTCTGTTGTGCTTTTGAAAAAGCTATTTATTCAACATTGATGTAGCCCCAAGTATTTTGACTATATCAGGAGTTAACAGCCCTTAGCCGTGGGCTGGATCAGTCTATGGCCTGTGTTTGTTGAGGCCCCGGAGTTGAGAATGGGCTTTAACATTTTTGAATGATTGAAAAAAATCAAAATAACGATATTTTGTGACACATGAAAATTACATGAAACTCAAATTTTAGTGTCCACAAATGAAGTCGTATTGGAATGCAGCCTAGCTTTGTTCATTTATATCTTGTCCATGGCTGCTTTCAAGCAGCAAGGGCGGAGTTGAGTAGTTGTAACAGAGACCACATGGCCCACAAAGCCAAAAATATTTACTGCCTGGCCCCTTACAGAAAAAGCTTCCTGACCCTGAGAACATATTAAGTGTCTTCTGACACCAGAGGTAATTGATAAAAATTTGTGCTGGAATTGGGAAGGGACCACACTGGGCCATAGGAACTACACATACCTGAAGTGTGTGCGTTCAAAAAGCTTAATAATGAAGAGGATTCTGGGAAGATGGCAGAGGAGGAAGCACCAGGAACCTGTCTCCCCACCTGGACATCAACTGCACTGGCAGAATCTGCCTAATATAACTGTTTTGGAACTCTGGAGTCTGTGGAAGGATCGCAGCTTCCAGGAGAAGACTAGGAGGGTTAATTTTGGTCAATTTCAGCTCTTAGCACAGTAGCACCTACCCATCCTCCACCCCCAGCCATATGGCCGACAGCTGTGCACATGTTCCTGGAGCAGCTTACACACAGCTTCTGGGAGCCAGGGTAGGCAAAAAGGACCCTGTCCACCAAATATTGGGCATCTGAGTGCTGATTACTGACTCATATCACAAAGGTAGAGCCAAAGAGGCAGCCATTGTTGTAAGCACCCCCCACCCCCAGTTGAAGTGACTTCCAGGGAATTTAAAGGGCCACCACCCTTTTACCTCCCTTCATTTTTCACCTTTTCCCCTTTAGGAAGCCAGACATTAAAGACTAGGACATTAAAAAACAACTGCATATTCAGGAAAAATCAGAAAGTGACCACATATGCCCAGGGTAAGACTTAGAAAAGACCTGAGAAGACCTTAAGTTTACACCTCAGGCTGGCCCTTGGCACAGAGACAGCCTACGACAATCAATCAAAAATAAATAACCATAAACAGCAAACCCTGGGGAAGGAGGAGAATCTGATTTCCGGAGTTATCACATCATTAGATTCAAATGTCCAGTGTTCAAGGCCCATGCAAATGAAACAACAGGAAAGTGTGGCCCATACAAATGAAAAAGATAAATTAACATAAACTGTCCCTGAAAAAGGACTGGTGGCACCTCTATTAGACAAAGACATGAATAACTATCTGAAAGATGCTAAAAGAACTAAAGGTGGATGAGGCGGAAGTCAAGAAGATGATGTGTGAACTAAATGGAAATATCAGTAAGAAGACAGAAAACCTAAAAAGAAACCAAAAAGAAATTCTGGAGCTGAAAAGTACAAGTGAAATGAAAAATTCACTAGAGGGACTCAAAGGCAGATTTGAGCAGGCAGAAGAAAGAATCAGTGAACTTGAAAATAGGGTAATGGGAATTATCAAAGCTGAAGATAAAAAAGGAAAAGGTTGAAGAAAAGCAAACAGAGTCGGACCTGAGGCATACTGTCAAACAGACCAACATAAGCATTATGGAAGTCCCAAGAGAAGAGAGAGAAAAGTGGGCAGGGAGAGAGAATATTTGAAAAAATAATGGTTGAAGACTTCCCAAATTTGATGAAATACTTGAATATAAATATCCAAGAAGCTTGACAAACTCCAAGTAAGGTGAACTCAGAGAGACTCACACAAAGACACATTATAATCAGACTTTCAAAAGACAGACAGAGAACATTGAAAGCAGCAAGAGAGAAGCAAATCATCACATACAAGGGATCCTCAATAAGATTATCCTCAGATTTCTCATCAGAGACTTTGGAAGCCAGAAGACATGGAGCCACTATATTCAAAATGCTAAAAGAAAAAAACTGTCGACCAAGAATCATACCTGGAAAAACTGTCCTTCAAAAATGTGAGAGAAATTAAGGGCCGGCCCTGTGGCTTAGCGGTTAAGTGCGTGCGCTCCACTGCTGGCGGCGGGGGTTCAGATCCCAGGCGTGCACCGACACACTGCTTCTCCGGCCATGCTGAGGCCATGTCCCACATACAGCAACTAGAAGGATGTGCAGCTATGACATACAACTATCTACTGGGGCTTTGGGGGAAAAATAAATAAATAAAATTATTTAAAAAAAAAAGTGTGGGAGAAATTAAGACATTCCCAGATACACAAAAGCTGAGGGAATTTGTGACCACTAGACCTGCCTTGCAAGAAATGCTCATGGGAGTCCTGCAGGTGAAGTGAAAGGACACTAGATGGTAACTCAAAGCTGTATGGAGAAACAAAGATCTCGAAAAAGGTGAATACATGGGCAATTATAAAAGCTAGCATTACTGTAACAATGGTTTGTAACTTCTCTTTTGTTTTCAACATGATAAGAGACTAATACATTTTAAAAAATTATTAGTGTAAAAGCTAGTATTACTATAACTTTGGTTTGTAACACCGAATCTTGTTTTTCTACATAATTTAAGAGACTAATGCATTTTAAACAATTAATAGTTTATGTTTTGGGACACACAATGTATAAAGATGTAACTCTGTGACATCAGTAACTGAAAGGCATGGGGACAGAGAAGCAAAGGAGTAGAGTTTTGTATGTTATTGAAATTAAGCCAGTATAAGTTCAAATTAGAGTGTTAGAACTTTAGGATGTTAAATGTAATTCCCATGGTAACCACAAAGAAAATAGCTGTAGAATATACACAAAACGAAATTAAGAAGGAATTTAAACATTTCACTACAAAAAGTCAACTATTAACACAAAAGAAGACAGGGATACAGGAAATGAGGGCAAAAAAGCTATAGGACATATAGAAAATAAATAGCTCAATGACAGAAGTACGTCCCTACTTGTCAGTAATTACTTTAGATATAAATGGATTAAACACTCCAGTCAAAAGACAGAGATTGGCAGAGTGGACAAAAACACATGACCCAACTAAATATTGTCAACAAGAGACTGGTTTGAGATCCAAAGACACAAGCAGGTTGAAAGTGAAAAGATGGAAAAAGATATTTTCTGCAAATAATAACCAAAAGAAAGCAGGAGTGGCTATACTAACATCAGATGAAATAGACTTTAAATCAAAAAAGGTTACGAGAGACAAGAAGGATATTATATATTAATAAAAGTTTCAAAGCAGCAAGAAGATATGACAAAAACATTTACACACCTAATGACAGACCATCAAAATATATGAAGCAACAACTGACAGAATTGAAGAGAGAAATAGACTGTTCTACACTGGTAGTTGGAGATTTCACTCACTCATTCACAACAACGGCTAGAACAGTCAGACAAAAGACAAGGAAATAGAGGACTTAACACAGTAAACCAACTGGATCAACAGACACACACGGAACAGTCTGCCCAACAACAATGGAGTACACATTGTTCTCAAGGGTGTATGGGATGTTTCCAGGATAGACTGTATATTAGGCTACAAATTAAATCTCAATAGATTTAAAAAGATAGATATCATACAGAATATTTTCTCTCACCTCAATGGAAGGAAGTTAGAAATCATTAAAGGGAAAATGGAAAAATTTAAAAAACTGTGGAAATTAACACACTGTTAAACAACCAATGGATCAAAGAAGAAATCACAAGGGAAATTAGAAAATAGAGATGAATGAAAATGAAAACACAGCTTACCAGAACTTATAGGACACAGCAAAAGCTGTGCTGTTGAGGAAGTTTATATCTATAAATGTTTACATTAAAAAATAATAAAGATCTCAAATCAACAACCTAACTTTACAACTTAAGGAACTAGAAAAAGACCAAACTAAACCCAAAGCTATCAGAACAAAGGAAATAATAAAGATCAGAGCAGAGATGAATGAAATAAAAAAATAGAAAAGCAGTAAGAAAATCAATGAAATCAAAAGTTGTTTCTCTGAAACTCTATTGTGGTTACCAGGGGTCATGGGGGTGGGGGTGGGCACAAGGGGTGAAGGGAGACATGTATATGGTGATGGACAAACAAAAATGTACAACTCAGAATTTCACAATGTTATAAACTATTAAAACATCAATAAAAAAAAACTTGTTTCTCTGAAAAGATTGACAAAATTAACAAACCATAGCTAGATGGACTAAGAGAAAAAGAGAGGGCCAGCCCCGGTGGCCGAGCAGTTAAGTTTGGTGTGCTTCACTTCAGCGGCCCAGGTCCAGTTCCCGAGTGCGGACCTACACCACTCATCTGTCAGCGGCCATGCTGTGACGGCAGCTCACATACAAAAAGAGGATGTTGTTAGCTCAGGGAAAATCTTCCTCAGCAGAAAAAAAAAAAAGATTCAAATTACTAAAATCAGAATTGAAAGTGGTGATGATTCTACAAAATCTACAGAAATAAAAAAGATTACAAGAGAGTACTATGAATAGTTGTATGCCAAAAAATTGGATAACCTAGATGAAATGGGCAAATTTCTAGAAACACAAAACCTACCAAGACTCAATCACAAAGAAATAGAAAATCTGAATAGACCTATAACTAGTAAGGAAATTGAAGCAGTAAACAGAATTCTCCCAGAAAAGAAAAGCCCTGAATCTGATGGTTTCATTGGTGAATTCTACCAAACATTTAAAGAATACCAATCCTTATCAAACTTTTCCAAAAAGTTGATGAGGGAAAACTTCCTAACTCGCTTTATGAGGCCAGCATTACCTTGATAGCAAAACCAGACAGACGCTACAAGAAAACTGCAGACCAATATCCCTTATGAATATTGATGCAAAAATCCTCAAAAAATGCTAGCAAATAGAATTCAGCAGCATATTAAAAGGATTATACACCATGACCAAGTGGCATTTATTCCTGGACTGCAAGGATGATTTGACATATGAAAATCAACCAGTGTAATATGTCAGATCAGCAGAATGAAGGAAAAAAAACACACGATCATCACAATTGATGCATGAAAAGCATTTGACAAAATTCAACATACTTTCGTGATAAACACACTCAACAAACTAGGAGTAGTAGG
Source organism: Diceros bicornis minor (assembly GCF_020826845.1). Taxonomy (NCBI): domain Eukaryota; kingdom Metazoa; phylum Chordata; class Mammalia; order Perissodactyla; family Rhinocerotidae; genus Diceros; species Diceros bicornis. The sequence continues at coordinate 4,659,966 of NC_080759.1, read as the reverse complement.
AAACTACCTCAACATAATAAAAGCCATATATGAAAAACCCACAGTGAACATCATATTCAACAGTGAAAGACTGAAAGCTTTTCCACTACAACAAGGAATAAGGCAAGGATGCCGCTGTCACCACTTCAACATAGTACTGGAAGTTCTAGCCAGGGCACTTAGGCAAGAAAAAGAAATAAAAGCCATCCACAATGGAAAGGAAGAAGTAAAATTGTCTCTGTTTGCAGATGATATGATCTTATATGTAGAAAACCCTAAAGATTGCACAAAAAAACTATTAGAACTAATGAATGAATTCAGCAAAGTAGCGGGATACAAAGTCAGCAAGCAAAAAAGGTTGCGTTCCTATACATGAACAATGAACAATCTGAAAAGGAAATTACAAAAACAATTCCATTTACAATAGCATACAAAAGAGTAAAATAGTTAGGAATTAACCAAGGAGGTGAAAGACTTATGTAATGAAAACTACAAATTGTTGCTGAAAGAAATTAAAGAAGACATAAATATATGGAAACACACATCCCATGTTCATTAATTGGAAGACTTAATATTGTTAAGATGTCAGTACTACCCAAAGCAACCTACATATTCCAAAGAGATCTACAGATTCAATTCAGTCCCTATAAAAATTCCAATAACATTTTTTTTTCAGAAATAGAAAAACCCATCCTAAAATTCATGTGGAATCTCAAGGGACCCTGAATAGCCAAAACAAACCTGAAAAGAAAAACAAAACTGGAGGACTTAACCCAAGTATCCATTGACAGATGAATGGATAAACAATATGTGGTATATCCATACAATGGAACATTATTCAGCCTTAAAAAGGAAGAAAATTCTGACACCTGCTACAACATGGTTGAACCTTGAGGACATTGTGCTAAATGAAAGAAGCCAGTCACAAAAGGACAAATACTGTATGACTCCACTTGTATGAGGTACTTAGAGTAGTGAAAATTATAGAGACAAAGTAGAATGGTGGTTGCCAGGGGCTGGGAGAGGGGGATGGGGAGTTAGTGCTTAATGGGGATAGAGTTTCAGTTTTACAAGAAGAAAAGAGTTATGGGGATGGATGGTGCTGATGGCTGCACAACAATGTGAATGTATTTAATACCACTGAACTGTGTACTTAAAAATGGCTAAGGGGCCGGCCCGGTGGCGCAAGCGGTTAAGTGCGTGCGCTCCGCTGCGGCGGCCCGGGGTTCGCTGGTTCGGATCCTGGGCGCGCACCGACGCACTGCTTGGTAAGCCATGCTCTGGCGGCGTCCCATATAAAGTGGAGGAAGATAGGCACAGATGTTAGCCCAGGGCCGTCTTCCTCAGCAAAAAAAGAGGAGGATTGGCGGATGTTAGCTCAGGGCTGATCTCCTCACAAAAAAAAAAAAATAAAAAATAATGGCTAAGATGGTAAATTTGACGTTATGTGTATTTGACCACAACTTAAAAAGGGGGGGGAAAAGCTTCAAGAATGAAAACATATATTTAAAATATCCATCCTTAATCCAAATTTGGGGAATCATTCTTTAAAACTCTTTTCTCTCATCGGACTGGATGTCTTGCAGAATTTTTCTCTCTCATATTTTTTCCATGCTTATCTCTGAATTTGTCATGATCAACATCAGGCTTCAGATACCTGGTTATGCTGTTCTTATATATATAGATACCACTGGTCACAGTGTTGTTGTAGAAGTAGAAAAAGTAGACGTTACATTATTTATTAGATTTAGGTACAATCCTGCTCTGTCGATTTGGAGAGCAAGGCGACTTCTCCAAGACTACAGCCTTAGATGCACAGTCCCCACCTCTGCCCAGAGTGCTTCTACTCTGCCGTGCCTCATAGTTTCCCTTGAATTTAAAATCTGGGATGGGAAAAGTCTTTTTATTGTGATTAAAAAAGAAATTAACATGTCCTGGTTTTTGATTATTGTTATTATCCTCTTAAAACAGAAAGGTAGGGCTGGCCCTGTGGCTTAGCGGTTAACTGCGTGCGCTCCGCTGCTGGCGGCCTGGGTTTGGATCCTGGGCGTGAACCGATGCACCGCTTCTCCAGCCATGCTGAGACCGCGTCCCACACACAGCAACTAGAAGGATGTGCAACTATGACATACAACTATCTACTGGGGCTTTGGGGGGAAAAAAAAAAGGAGGAGGATTGGCAATAGATGTTAGCTCAGAGCCAGTCTTCCTCAGCAAAAAGAGGAGGATTAGCATGGATGTTAGCTCAGGGCTGATCTTCCTCACAAAAAAAAAACAAAAAACAGAAAGGCAGTGGGGGCCGGCCCCATGGCAGAGCAGTTCAATGCTCTTGCTCTGCTGCTGGCAGCCCAGGTTGGGATCCGGGCGCGCACCAATGCACCCCTTGTCAGGCCATGCTGTGGCGGCGTCCCACGTAAAGTGGAGGAAGATGGGCATGGATGTTAGCCCAGGGCCAGTCTTCCTCAGCAAGAAGAGGAGGATTGGCATGGATGTTAGCTCAGGGCTGATCTTCCTCACCAAAAAAAAAAAAAAAAAAAAAAAAAAAACCAGAAAGGCAGAGATATTTGGCAAAAAATATTACCTGTTGAACTAGAGATAATTTCACAAATATTTGATTTAGTTAGTGTTGGTAAACAAAATAACCACAAGTATCCGCCAAAATACTACTTTTAAATATATATAGTGTGTCTGCTATATGTGAATTGTGAAGCAGCATACTCTTGAGTAAAAAAAAAAATCTGATTAAAATAAATTTTCTGTGTTATTTTTGCTATAACTCAAAATCATTTACATTTTACTCAAACTTGCTGTGTCATTTTTAGAGTACTTCCCTGTGGTAGCTCAGCTCTAGCCTTCGGTATGAGAGCAGGTTGCTGAGGCTTGTGGTGTTGAAGGGGAAGAGAGAAGTCTGTTTTATTGGGCCCTGGCTAGGGGCTTTACATATATCATCTTAGATTATGTATAAAACCCTAAGAAATGGGTAACACAGTCCCTATTTTGCAAATAAGGAAACTGAGGCTCAGACAGATTAAACTACTTGCTCAGAGTCAGGTCAGCCTAACTTCAGAGCTCATCTGTCTACCCTATTTCCTCACAAAAATCTATTACATGTGTAAATATTTTATGATCGCTGTTAGTGGAAAATGCTCAGATTTTCCAGTCAGGTCTGGGTGTGTTCTGAAGCTTAATTTAATATTAAAGGCATGTAGGTGTTTAGAAGTAGAGAGGGAAATTCTGACCAATTTCAAAGGTCATTTTTCAATCCCGATGTAGTAGATTTTCTTTTTTATTTTAATTTTTTTTTTCCCCCAAAGCCCCAGTAGATAGTTGTATGTCATGGTTGCACATCCTTCTAGTTGCTGTATGTGGGACGCGGCCTCAGCATAGCCAGAGAAGCGGTGTGTCGGTGCGCGCCCGGGATCCGAACCCGGGCCGCCAGTAGCGGAGCACGCACTTAACCGCTAAACCACGGGGCCGGCCCGTGGTAGATTTTCATACAAATAGTTCACATAGCTTTTGTTTTAAAAATTGAACTGGAGTGTTTTCCATCAATAACAAAAAAAGGGAATTATATAAACACGCATCCTCTGAGAACTCAGCCGGGAGATAGACAATGGTATTCTTTGTCCGTCCTTCAGGATGCTACTTCCAAGTTCAATGTCACGTCTACTCTCGCAAATTGGTACTATTATTTAAGTCATTACATGCAGCCTGAATCTCTCTTATTTATTCTGGAGGTTCCTCACTGCACGTTCTAGAAGAAATCACAGTCATCTGCTTGTGTTTACACAGGATTTGCCTCACAGAATCCCCAGGGGTGGGTACAGGCCCGGGTCAGTGGAAGCGAGACCGAGAGACACCCAGATGCTTTGGTACATTCCTAAGGCTTAAGGTCAATGCCGCAGCAGAGTAATTCCAAACATCCTCAGAATGTTTGACAAGTTTTCCAGATCCCTCCTACAAACCTTGTTTAGTATATTCAGAGCTCCTCAGTCTCCGATCGAGGCATAGTGTCCTACAGCATTTCATTTCCTTAGTGACTAAAACTTAACTTTGTGCCAATTAATAAATTGTTAACTATTGAATGGAACTGTTTCTAGATTTTAAAGTTCATTGGAACCTACGTACTGATTGTAATCTCTCTTTTGCTTACGATTTGGTGTTATCATTAAGAATATATGTGTGTGTGTGTGTGTATTATTGGGGCATAAGAGTAATAACAGCAACAAGTATTTTTTGTGTGTGTGTGAGGAGATCAGCCCTGAGCTAACATCTGCCAATCCTCTTTTTTTTTTTTTTTTTTTGCTGAGGAAGACTGGCCCTGGGCTAACATCTGTGCCCATCTTCCTCCACTTTATATGGGATGCCACCACAGCATGGCTTACCAAGCAGCATGTCGGTGCGGGCCCAGGATCCGACCCGGTGACCCCTGGGCCGCCGCAGCAGAGCACGCGCACCTAACTGTTTGTCCCACCGGGCCGGCCCCTAACAGCAACAAGTATTGAGCTTTCCCATACTAAACACTTTACATACATTAGCCCATTTAATTGGCAAAATAGCTTTGTGAAGTCAAAATTAACATCCCCGTTTTATAGCCAGGACACTGAGGCATGGGGAGGCTTCGTAGTTGCAAATATGTCTCAACACAGTGAGTGAGAGCTGAGATCAGAGCCAGTCAGACTAGCCCCGAAGCCCTCGCCTGGGCACAGGTGCACTGGTCCCAGCTTCAGAGCGAGGGCCCAAGACTCGGGCAGCACATCAGGGACGCTTACCAGACTGTTGTGAGACCTTCCCTCTCTTACTCACGTGCTGGTTTACACTTGAGTCCCAAGTGGCTGCAGTGACCAGAGAAGGCCTGAGCTGAGAAGGGCGTCACCGTCCATTTAAATATCTCCACATGAATATCTGATTATTCCCAGACACATAAGCTTCTTGTGCCTCGTGTATTATTTCAAGAGAATGATTGGGGGTGTCCTGTGATGATGCATTATAGAAGGAAATTGAGAGCAGCTAATATTTTTTTTGTAGGACCCGATATTTGTGGATTTGATATCAAGAAAGTTCATGTTATCTTACATTTCAAGAATCAGTATCACTCAAACAAGAAATCAATCAGATGTAAGGTAAATGCTTTTGTACTCAAATCAGTGACTGTGTTAACTCTTGCCAGATGATAACGTAAGTTTAGAGAAAATAGTTTTCATCTTAAAATATTTAAGTGAGCCAGAGATGGGTCTTAGCAAACAGACCCCATGTGCCTGATTTCCAGTTTAGCAGGCCCATTAGAGACGCTTGTCCACCACTTTGATTGTTTGGCGTCTGAAGTTTTTACCCATCAGGAGGGCGCACACGCTTTTTACTGTAAGTTATGACATCAATTTATAATTTTCCTCATAAAAGTTACAACAGGATGGTCACATTTCAGCTATATCCATCATCATTAAGGAATAAAATATTCAGGATGAGAGAAAAACATTCTGGAGATATTAATCTTCAAAATGTCAAAAATTTAAAAATGGAGATATTTCTAAAATGAAAGCATGCACTCCCCTTTTTACCTGGGGGATCCTGTGGAAATGACACCTTAGGTCTTAGGGCTGCTTTATAACTCAGTGGCCTGGCCTGGGGCTTCTCCAGAGAGGCAGCTCGTGGGAGAAGGGGCCTGGTCAGGCCCCTGGTACATGGGCCTGTGGAGGGGAAGTACCTCGCCAGTGCCCTCCCCACGTTGAATGTCAGCGACAGGAAGCAGGGACCTGTCCCCTGGGGCGTCCCCGGCACCCAGAGCTCCAGCGTCTGTGGCCTCCATGAATCTAGGTGGGAGGCCCGAGTGTGTTTGGAGATCACTGACCGCCTGGAGGGGAAGCATCCATAACCGTCCCTTGTCCAGTCCTGGCCCAATCGGGCAGCCCTCAGCCCCTCACGAAGCCCAGGGGGTCTCGGTGGCCCTCCCGCTCCCTCTTTGGGTTCTACCTGCTGACTTGGTTCTAGAGAGTCAGCGCCCCCCCCCCCCCCCCCCCCGGCACAGGGAGGCTGGACACCCCTCCTGTGGGGGCGAGGGAGAGCGCGAAGCCCTCCCCCGCCTTAGTGTTTGGACCAAACGGCAGGTCTCGATGCTTGACTCGGAGCAATTGTTCAGTTGCGCCTCAGGGGGGTGGGAGAGAGGAGGGCTGAGACTATGGAGGCCGCGGGGTCCTGCCAGGGAGCCACAGCATGACCACCTGGAGTCAGCGAGTCCAGGAGCCCTGAGCGGCTCCTGCAGGCTGATGACGCCCTCAGGCGTGTGCTGCTATTTCTGTTAGAAAAATAAAGGACACCTCTGCTGAAGGAGCACTGATTCCCGGCAGCTAGTCGGCGTCATGCTCTTCCTGGTGAGGAACACGGTTGTCTTCACGGGGGCTCCGGTTCATTCTGTGACGCTGTAAAGGAAAGGTGGAGGAAATCCCCTGTAGGCAGAGGTCAGCCCTCAAGGGCTTTCAAGGAGGGGGCGGATCTGCATGTTAGAAAAATACCTGTTATGTTCTGAGGTGGGTGGGTGGAGGGACAGGGTGATGGACAGGCAAGGAGACAGGTGAGGTTGTTAGGCCAAGGCTTTGGTGGGATGCAGAACATGGGAGCATTTTGACAGACAGTTCAGGGATGGGACCCAAATATCACTTAGTTATACTGGAATGTGGGTACTGAGGATGTGGACGATGACTCTCACCAGCGTTGCTGCTAATCAGCAGGGGAAACAAAGGCCAATGAGGAGGCCGGGGCAGACTATCAAGTTGTGTTTGGAAACGTTGGTTGTGAAATCCTGGCAGACATCCAGGTAGAGGTGTCCAGTAAGTTGTTGGAAACTCGGGTCTGAAGCTCAGGCCAATGGTTGGGCTTCAAGATGCCGGTTTGGAGTCGTTTGCATATGTAGGGGAGTGGATGTTATCCCTCAGGAGACTCCCCACTGGTGACCAAATCCTAGAGGATGCCAACAGTCGGGCCAGCGAGCCCAAAGTCTAGCTTCGGAAAGGCGGGGCAAGAGGAAGGCCGGCAAAGAGCAGGGGGTGACTGTGGGGAGAAGTTGTACTTGGCTGTCACAGCAGGCTGGAGAGGCCAAGGGGGACCTAGAGTAGACTGTAGTGTTGATCCCAGACAGGGCCGTCGGCCGTAGTGTGGACAGCAGCGGCCTGTCCTTTGGGGCAGAGCAGAGGGGTACTGAAGAGGCATTTACGTTTGGCTCTTAGCAGGGAGAAAATCCCCCTGACAGAGCCTTTAAGATGGTGGGGCAGTGGTTCCCATACCTGAGCAGCGTCAGAGTCCCCAGAGGGCCTGTGAAAGCAACTGGAGGGCCCACCTGGGTTCCAATTCAGCAGGTTGGGGCTGACCTGGGAACGGGCATTTCCTATGTATGCCCAGTGATGCTGATGCTGCAGGGCCACACTTTGAGAACCACCGCTGGAGTATGGTGCAGGAGTCCCCTCCGCTGCTGACAGGCAGGCACGTCCTGGGCTCCCCCAGCCTCCCCAGGCACCCGCCCACCCACCTTCCATCCCTCCTTTATTGAGTGTTTGTTCAGTGCTTTCCTTGTGTCTGGCCTGGGGCTTTGACCTTGACCAAGAGAGGCACCGGGCCTGCCCTCTCAGAGCTTAAATTTTTGGACAGCTCAAATCACAGGAAGTCCTCCCCTGTACGGAGAACTAGATGTATTTGAGAGTGGGCTTCACTTGGTATCATTCAGAATACAGAACAGGGAGTTGTTTCCCACATCAGTTTTCATGAATCAGACAGCGTGGTGGTTCCTTGGTTTATACTGCCCACCTCGTCATCTTGCCTGTGGGATTACTGTTGGGAGCATTGTCTTTGTACAAAGGGAATCAGGCACTCAAGAGAGAGTGCTAGTAGTGAGGAAGTATTCTGCAAAGGGGTGCTTCTTCCGCAGGACCCCTTCTAGAGCTGAGTGAGGCCGTATCCCTACAACCTCTCTTCTTGCTGTTCATAACAAGGCTTTGACCCATAGCGAATTAAACTGCATGTTTGGACTGCCTTGAAACGTCAAGGGTCTCACTGTTACCCTTCTCTCCCCCTAAAACATGCAGGTTGATGGCTTTACACACCTCTACACTCTGATTTTACGACCAGATCTCACTTACGAAGTGAAAATTGATAGTCAGTCAATTGAAGCCGGCAGCATAGAATATGACTGGAACCTCACATCACTTAAGAAAATGGAGAAGTCTTCAGCAGAGTCCAAGGATTGGGCCCAGGCTAAAGATGACACATCCCAGGTGTGGATTTTTCCTGAACAAGTCTAGGAAGTGTACAAGGGAGGTTTGTAAGTACTCAGGTGCTGTAGGATTGCTGCATGGCTGGTGATCATGATGACAGCATGGTGACACTGACAACCAGCCACGCACCTGTGCACACGAAAGTATTGTGGAAGAGTTTATAATATTTGAGATGAAAGCAAGTAGGGTGTGTTTTTTTAACCGGTGTTTTTTAAAAAAGGATAATGCATCGGCAACCGTTATAAAAATGATTTTTTTATTATTCTCCATTTGAATATGAAGTAGTTTTGGGGCCTCACACTTTGACTGACAACCAAGAGTCAGTTAACATCACAGCTATGTATTATTTCCCGTGGCTGCTGTAACAACGTACCACACAGTGGGTGGATTAACAACAGAACTGTATTCTCTCACAGTTCTTCTTGAAGCCAGAAGTCAGAAGTCAAGGTGTCAGCAGGGCCACACTCCCTCTGAAGGGTCTAGGGGAGGAGCCTGCCTTGCTGCTTCCAGTTTCTGGGGGCTCCTGGCTGTCCTTGGTTTGTGGCCACATCACTCCAATCCCTGCCTCCATCTCCACGTGGCTTCCTCCTCTTCTTTATAAGAGATAGAAGGTGTCTATTCTATTCTATCTCTTATAAAGATGTTTGTCATTGGATTGAGGGCCCACCTGGATAATCCAGAATGATCTGTCTCAAGATCCTTACCTTGATTATATCCTTACCTCAATTACATAGAAAGATTTTTTTTCCCCCAAATGAGCTCACATCCCCAGATTCTGAGGTTTAGGATGTGGATACATCTTTTGGGGACTACCACTCAACCCACGACAGCTACCTTTTTTTACCCCCCAGTTTCATTTGTTTATTGTTGTAACATTTTGTTTTGAACATCAAACACTGCACCAAAACATAGGCCATTTTCCTTAAGACAATTGTCTTTGCCATAGCTAAAGGTACTGGACTGGGGCCGGCCAAGTGGCCTAGTGGTTAAGTTCGGTGCCCTCCACTTCGGTGGCCCAGGTTCAGTTCCCAGGCGCAGACCTACACCACTCATCAGCCATGCTGTGGCAGTGACCCACATACAAAATAGAGGAAGACTGGCACAGATGTTAGCTCAGGGCTGATCTTCCTCAGCAAAAAACAAAAGTACTGGACTGATGTTTACAATTAATTTCTGACAACTTAAAACTTCTTAGTGGCATTGCTGTTGAATAATAAAATACTTTACCATAGAACTGAATGTAGGGGACTGCCTGGTGGTGCAGCGGTTAAGTTCACATGTTCCACTTCAGCAGCCTGGGGTTCACCAGTTCGGATCCTGGGCTCAGACCTACTCACCGCTCATCAAGCCATGCTGAGGCAGCATCCCATATAGAAGAGCTACAACTCTACAACTGTGATACACAACTATGTACTGGGGCTTTGGGGAGAAAAAAGAAGAAAAAAGAGGAAGATTGGCAACAGATGTTAGCACAGGGCCAATCTTCCTTAAAAAAAAAAAGAACTGAATGTAATTATTAACTCATAATGGTATCTTGTTTAGACGATTAATTATTTGGCCATCCTTTTTTTCATAGATAATCAAAATCAACTTTCATGAATTTGGAATCTGTGGTGTCCAATCAATGAGGACATCTTGAGATTACAGTAAAATCCCAATCAGATAAGGCTTCTCCATCATTTCACAAGGAAAAAGATAAAACCAAGCAAATTTTCCCCTTCCTTTCTTACCTTCAAAACAAACCAAAAAAGTAGTTTTCACCTGGAAAGAGCACTTGCTTTAAACGAGGCACAGAATGGCAAGGACACGGACCCTGCAGCTCCCAGCTGCTCAGTAGGAGATGCAGCTCTGGGCCTGAAATCCTGCTGCCTCTGGGTCACGTGGGCCAGCCCAGCAGTGCAGGTGTGCCTTAGAGCCAAGTGTCCGCGAGGCAGGTCCCAGAGGAGCCGAATCACCCTTTCAGAAGCCCCTTTCCACACTGCTGTGTTGTCCAGCAGTTCAGTTCTGTGTGAGCTCCTAAACAAATCAGTTCACTGTGGTGTTACGACCTGATAATCCACAGTCATAAGGAGCCGGCTACTTGGATTGAATTGTAACATTCCCTGGATCCCAGCAAGAGAGGGACTCTTCTGCTGCCAGTTGTGGTGAAGGCAAAAAGCAGCAGCAGAGGCAACTACATGCCACGTATTGATCGCTGAGAAGTTATGGAGGATGATGGAAAAGCCACAGTCTATGTGCAAAACACTTAATATTTCTCAAATTACTCTAAACCAGAAACACTATTGTACATGACTTTTATTATGTAAGTGTTTATCTGCATATTAATCCATAGCAACTTTTTCTTTTTTTTTTTTTTTGAGGAAGATCAGCCCTGAGCTAACATCCGATGCCAATCCTCCTCTTTCTGCCGGGGAAGACTGGCCCTGGGCTAACATCCGTGCCCATCTTCCTCCACTTTATATGGGACGCCGCCACAGCATGGCCTGACAAGCGGTGCGTCGGTGCACGCCCGGGATCCAAACCTGTGACCTCCAGGAGGCCAAAGCAGAGCGCGTGCACTTAACCGCTGTGCCACCAGGCCGGCCCCCATAGCAACTTTTTCTCATCTGTTCATTTAGTCAACAAATATTTATTCCACACACACTAAGCCCTATACATATATAGATGTGTGTATATATGGATATATATGTGTATATGTGTATACGTGAGTATATTGTGTGTGTGTATACATGTGTGTATATATGTATGTATAGTGTGAGTTTTTATATATATGTAAAATGACTCAATAATATAACTGCTTTTATCCTGCTACCCAGCAGTCCCCAGGTAAATCTTGGAACATTTCTTACTTGTCCAGCCTCTCTCTGGAATAGTCTGTGTCTGACCGTGATGTAGAAGGACAGACTTAACCTAACCAGCAGTAAATGTGCAGCCCTTCCTCCCATCCTCACTTTTTTTTTTTGGTGAGGAAGATTGACCCTGAGCTAACACCTGTTGCCAATCCTCCTCTTTTTGCTTGAGGAAGAGTGGCCCTGAGCTAACGTCTGTGCCCATCTTCCTCTATTTTTTTGTATGTGGGATGCCTGCCCCGGCATGGCTTGATGAGTGGTGTAGGTCCACGCCCAGGATCCATACCCACAAACCCAGGCCACCAAAGCAGAGTGCACCAAACTTAACCACTACACCACCAGGCCAGCCCCACGTCACCACTTTTTACCCATCATTTTAATTTGAGCCACTATTTCGAGTTTTCCACATTGTCATTCCTCTCAACAGCATGGGAAGATATGCAGTTATACAGAGGGTTAGGGAGGAAACCTGGCAGTGTGTGGCCCTGAAGCCCTCGGTGGGATCTGGAACCCTGAGCACTCAGCCCTTTGACCACCAAATTGAGAAGGAGATGGGGAAATTGCAACAGGGGTCACAGACCTATGCCCTCCTCTTGGGAGCTAAGAATTTCCTTTCTTAAGTCTGAGGATCTATTTTTTTTCCTTACACATATTTAAGGACTGGGAGAAGCATTTTCTGGATGCCAGTGCCAGCAAGCCAAGTGACTGGAACAGTGAACTGGATGGGGACTGGCAGGCACCGATGCTGCAGAAGCATCCGTACCAGGTGCGTGTGTCTTCTTCCTGGGACGCCCTCGGGCTGCCCCCGCCCCCACCATGGCGTCCAGGACCACCATATGCAGTTTGTTTTTGCAGGATGGCCTGAAACCAGAGGGTATTGATAAAGACGTTTGGCTCCATCAGAAGTTGAAAAACACCAACTATTTGACGGAATATGACCTCTCAGAATTTGAGAACATTGGTGCCATTGGACTGGAGCTGTGGCAGGTCACTTCGTTTTAAATTTGCTTTAGTTAACTGAATTTCAGCCTAAACTCCTTAATTCACATAGCTAGCATTCCTTGAGCTCCTTCTGTCTGTCTGGCGTTCATACCTGGACTAGAGACATACAGCCATGGACAAATCGAACATCCTTCCCGCCCTCTGGGCACTTCCTGGCTGCCGCCCTGCACCCTGAGAATGCCCTTTCCATGACATTGCTGGACCTGTCACTCTTCTGCTTGTAGCTGACCTGTGGTGCCCATCAGCTTTAGGACAAGATTGCAGATTCTGAGGCCAGCCCTGTGGCATAGTGGTCCAGCACGGTCCACTTCGGTGGCGCCGGTTTGGATCCTGGGTGCAGATCTACAGTACTCATCAAGCAATGCGGTGGTGGCGGCCCACCTACAAAATAGAGGAACACTGGCACAGATGTTAGCTTGGGGCTAATCTGCCTCAAGCTAAAAAAGAGGAAGATTGGCAACAGATGTTAGCTCAGAGTGACTCTCCCTCACCAAAAAAAAAAAAAAAGATTGCAGATTCTGATGCAGTGGGTCCGTGATGGAACCTGAGATTCTGCATTTCCAGCGAGCTCCTAGGTGCTGCTGCTGCTGGTCCACGGCCCACACCTTGTACAGTAAGGTTCTCAAGCATGGCTGAACGCTCAAGTCACTGGAGAGCTCGTCAAAGTCTCGATGCCAAGTAGTACCCCAGACCAGTTAAATCAGCGTCCCACAGGGGGAGACCAGGCATCAGGAGTTTTTAAAATGTTCTTGGTGATCCTAGTATGCAGCCGAGTTTGAGAACCAGTGCCTTGGAGATAGTGGACGTTCTAGAAATAGGTTTAAGCATGTTATACTATTGAGAGCTCATCACTCTTTTAGCACTGAGCAAAATACAGCTGTTTTCTTGGTGGCAAGTTATTACATTTCTCACATCAATAAGGAAGGCCTTGGGCCGGCCCCGTGGCTTAGAGGTTAAGTGCGCGCGCTCCGCTACTGGCGGCCCGGGTTCGGATCCCGGGCGCGCACCGCCTCACCGCTTGTCCGGCCATGCTGAGGCCGCGTCCCACATACAACAACCAGAAAGATGTGCAACTATGGCATACAGCTGTCTACTGGGACTTTGGGGAGAAAAAGGAGGAGGATTGGCAATAGATGTTAGCTCAGGGCTGGTCTTCCTCAGCAAAAAGAACAAAAAATAAGGAAGGCCTTATTTTCATCCACAGGTAAGATCCGGAACCATCTTTGATAACTTCCTGATCACAGATGATGAAGAGTATGCTGAGAATTTTGGCAAGGCCACCTGGGGTGAAACCAAGGTACAATGCACACAAGGAACTTTTTTTCATTATTCATTTATTTCTCTCCTTAAGACTAACATATGGGAGGGCTTGATGAATTTTTCGTAGTGACTACCCCACCCAGATCAAGAGCAGAACCTGAGCAGAGCTCTCTCCCGCCTCCCAGCTAGCACCTACCCCCAGAGAAACCACTCTTCCATCACCGTGGATGCATTTGATCTCATTTTGAAATTATATAAATGAGACCAGCCAATGTTGACCACTCAGGCAGTGTTGTGAGATGCATTCATATTACCACATGCAGCAGTAGCTAGTTCCTACTGTGTGAACATTCCAGAAGGTATGTGTCCATTCTCTGTTGATGCAGCTCTGGGTTGCTTCCAGCTTGTAGCCTCTTGAATAAAGCTGTTACAGTCATTCCTGTACATGTCTTTGAGTGGACACGTGCCCAGGAGTGGACAGGCTGGGTCCCACACAGCCCAGCAGTTTTCAGTGTGTCATCCTAGTCTACATTCCCTTCTTTGGGGGATGAGAGTTTCAGTTTATGCCACATCTTTGGCCATGCTTGGTATTATTGACAGTTGTTGATAAGTCAGATTTATTGAAGCATAATTTACATACTGTAAGATTTACCCTTTTTAGGTGTGCAGGGCTATGGATTTTGACAAATGCACACAGCTGTGAAGCCACCACCACACAGCAAGATGTAGAGCAGTTTCCTCACCCCTAAGGTCTCCTTGCAGCCAAGCCCCCCACCTCTCCAGGCCACTGCTGGCCCGAGACCTACCCCTGCAGTCTCACCTCCTCCAGAAGGTCATGTAAATGGAACCATACAGTACGTGGTGTTTGAGCCTGCTTCTCTCACCAAGCATGACACATCTGAGGTGCCTCTCTGCTGGTGGTGTATCAGTCAGTAGTTTGTTTCCTCTTATCGCTGAGTAGTTGATGTGTTCACCAGCTGATGGACATTTGGGTTGTTTCCAATTTTTGACAGTATGAACAAAGCCACTGTAAATATTTGCATATGGTTTTTGGTGTGGATATGTGCTTTTATTTCTCTCGGGTCAGTACCCAGGAGGGGGTTGCTGGGTCTTATGTATGTGTATGTTTAGCTCTGAGAAACTGCCAGACTGTTTCCAGAGGGGCTACACTGCTTTGCAGTCCCTCCCGTCTCGCATCCTCACCAGCATCGGGTGTTGGCGGTTTCTCTAGGTTTGTGTGGTAGTATCTCTCTAGGGTTTCAGTTTGCATTTCCCTGATGAGGAATGAAGGTGAGCACTGTTTCATGGTGTTTGTGGCCATTTGGAGATTCTCTTTTGTGAAATGCCTATGTTTCAAAAGGTAGGTTTTATTATTATTGAGGTATGGTGAGACCAACAGATCAGGAGACAACTAACTTTGAAAAGATACCTTGTTCTACTCACAGATCCCAAGAGGAGGCGGCACACCGTGCCATAGAGGGCCACATGGGGAAGCACCCGGATCGTCAGGAAGCAGAGGGAGCAGGAGGAGGATGTGGGCAGGAGCCTTTATTGTGGTTTCCTCAGGAAAGGGTACGCAGGTTTAGGATTGGCTAGTCTTAAGAATATCAGTGGGCTCTGGGGCATAGGGCTGCCCTTAGTTATCTAGGATCTGGTCCTGGGGTAACAAGGGCAGGGAGGTGCAGCCGTGAGAGCCAGCGGAAGAGGTGGATAGGGATGTGGGCTCTGGATTGGTTAGTTTGCATATGAAAGGAGTGCCTTCAGGCATTTTTCTCTAGAGATTGACCAGCCCAGGGAGGGGCAGTCCCTCCAGGGTCAGCAAGGCCCCAGATGTCAAAGCATCAGAAACACATGGTTGACACAGCCTGTTTATGTCACTTGCCCACTTTCATGGTGGGTAATCTGACCTTCTCTTATTGAGTTGTAGGTGTTCTTCATAAATTCTGGCAAGTTCTCTGTCAGATAAATGTACTGCAAATGTCCTTTCCCCCTCTGTGCTTTGCCTTTCATTCCCTGGAGTGTGGAGCAATCATGTACTTTTTTTTGCTGTGTATTTTGAGGCCCCTATACTAAGAAGGCAATTTAAAAATTTAGCTTTGACTTCAAATAAAGAAGATAAAACATCTTCCATCAGTATAAATTCACTTGTAACTCTTTAGAGCCCAAGTATTGAAACCTAAAATGTATACTTTTAATAGGCACAAACATCTTGTTTCTGGTGTCATTGAGTGTCAATAAGTAAATGGTGGCACACCTCACGTGAATAGAGAGAGCAGCAGGCGTCCTTGCAGAGTGCCTGACTTAGAGAGCAAGTCACGGAGGACCCCCGCACTGTTTTAGCCAGAAACCCTGGATTGATGAATTGCATGCTAGCAAGTTTAAATTAAGGGTGATACGTGAACATCATCCTGATTTCAATGGAAATCCCGTCATTCTCTTTTCTTCACGGAGCCTTTTCCGGCATCTTCCACGTCGTGTACATCACACCGGGACTAGCTGCAAAACTGGTCGTTAAAACTTAAACATTTCATTATACACATTATGATTACATACGTAGAAAAAAGTTTGGAAAGGAATATTAAGACCAAGTTTAAATAAAAATGAAAAAAAAAAACCCAAACATTTCAAGGCATTTCAGACGGAAATCCCCGCCTCCCCCTTGTTTAAAGGTCGTGATCACGAAGCGATTTTCTCACAAGCTGTTTCCTTTTGACTCTAATTTCTGCCTTAAAGCCTTGTTAACGCTCTCTCAACAAGGACTCTGGGAACTTCTTGATGTCTGCACACCTAACCCTCTGTTAATCACACACACTTGGATTTTCTCATTTGGGATCTGAGACCTCCATTCATCACCCATTCACCAGTCAGCTGGTTGATGGACAGGGGCCCGGGTGCTTTGAGAAGAGAAAGAAGGGAGTGTATTCATATCAATGGGCTGAAGCATCAGCAGGGCCATGCTCCCTCCAAAGGCTCTAGGTGGGAATCCTTCCTTTGTCTCTTGCAGCTTCTGGTGGCTCCTGGAGTTCCTTGGTTTGTGGCTGCATTGCTCTAATCTCTGCCTCTGTCTTCACGTGGCCTTCTCTTATGTCTGTGTGTGTGTGTCGAATCTCTCTCTCTGCCTCTTTTATGAGGACACTTGTGATGGAATTTAGGGCCCACCTGATAATCCAGGATAATCTCCCCATCTCAACACGCTTAACTTAAATCACATTTGCAAAGACCCTGTCCTTATATAAAGTCATGTTTACCAGTTCCAGGGATTAGGACCCGATATCCTTGGGGGCCCTTCTTCAGCCGACCCCAGCGGGTATGGAAGCTTCCGGAAGGCAGGGGCAGGCCGCATGCTGACACCCAGTCAGCCCCCAGGCTGCGTAATTCCCGGCCTCTGGGGTCTTTCTTTCTTTCCCCAGGGCCCAGAAAGGGAGATGGACGCCATACAGGCCAAAGAAGAAGTGAAGAAGGCCCGTGAGGAAGATGAGGAGGAGATGCTGATGGGCAAGTTTAATGGGCAAGAAAGTAACTTCCGGAGATTTCACAGGAGGGACGAATTTTAGTCATCCCACCCCAGATAAAGATGCCTGGTAAAACCTTGTTTCTACTTTAATCTACATTTAAAAGCTCAAATGTCTACATACGTGGTAATTTGTCCAATTTTCTTTGAAAAATGTTCCTATGCTTCTTGGTGGGGTTGGTTTGGTTTTCCCAAAGGCCCCCCAAGATGTTTCCTCTGGGCAAACCCCGGTACTGGAAGCCGGAGAGAGAATCTGGCCAAAAACATGAAGCTCTTTTCTGAACTCCCAAAGCCTTTCATAAATAAAAGTTGGTAGGGCCGGCCCCGTGGCTTAGCGGTTAAGTGTGCGCGCTCCGCTGCTGGCAGCCCGGGTTTGGATCCCGGGTGCGCACCGACGCACCGCTTCTCCGGGCATGCTGAGGCCGCGTCCCACATACAGCAACTAGAAGGATGTGCAGCTATGACATACAACTATCTACTGGGGCTTTGGGGGAAAAATAAATAAATAAAATTAAAAAAATAGTAATAAATAAATAAAAGTTGGTAAAACCTATTTTGGAAAATGGAGAAATGATGCCTTATTTCTTCTGGTAAATTACTAATGACATATGAGAAATTTTTCCAATATGAAATTTGTTACCATACAAATGGGGTTCTCCTACCCTATGTGCATAAACAAGCTGATTAATTATGGCATCAGCTTTTGGGAAAAGAAATCAGCTTTATTCTGCGACATCAATCTTCAGGGAGACGGGACGTGTGCCCTCAGATCTGTCTCCCTGATCCAGGGCTTGGGGCACAATTTATGGGATGAAGGGCAGAGTGGTCTGAAGATGATTGGAGGTGAGGAGAAGTAAGGTAAGTGACGATCTGCGCAAGCGTCCTCAAGCTTCATGCCTCTTCGTAGGACTGCATGTTCACAAAATGGCAGTGTGACACGATCTGAGGGTGGAGTTTTTAGCTCCTTGACATCAAAAGGTCACTCATTGTGCATTTGCGCAGGCCCAGTTGATGGCTTGGTGGTCTCAACTGGCCTGAACTGGACAAGGGGTCTCAGTTCCTGAAAAACCACTCTTAATTACTCCGTTGATAAGATGGGGTCAGTTGAACTGGTCCTGGAGGGCCCATGGTTACAAAATCTTTACGCAACATGGATGGCATGGAAAAGTTTTGTATGCTCTGCTGGCGTGCTGATTATTTTGGGGAACCCAGGCCTTGTGCACAGACATGTGACGTGATGTAAAGAAGCTGATGCTTTTCCCCCCATTCTGTGACCCACTTCTGTGGCCATTAGTTCTCTGTAAGAGAGAGGAATGAAATTCATCTTCTCAGGTGAAAATAGTGATTACTTAGTTTAATTTTTTTCTTTTTCTTTTTTTTATGTGTGAGGAAGATTAGCCCTGAGCTAACCTCCGTTGCCAATCATCCTCTTTTTTCCTGAGGAAGATTGGCCCTGAGCTAACATCCGTGCCCGTCTTCCTCTATTTTATGTGTGGGACGCCACCACAGCGTGGCTTGATAAGTGGTGCGTAGGTCCACGCCCAGGATCTGAACCTGCAAACCCCGGGCCGCCGAAGCAGAGTGCGTGAACTCAACCACTATGCCACCGGGCCGGCCCCTAGTTATTTTTCTTTTAAATCAAATAATTTGCTTTCTTTTAAGTCACACATAGCAGCCTTACTTTTGAACAGATGTGTTTTCACATGGCAACTTGTGTTGGAAATAATCAAATTTAGGACACCAGGAATCAGGAATCCAGTGCTGTGACAAATAAGCTGAATAAATTGGAAATTATGTATGGCATATTGATAGGTGATCAGTGTGAAAAGTCACCCCAGGAAGTGAAGTTCTGGCAAGTTTTGTTCTCGCTTTGGCTGAAGTTGGCAGACCTTTGACCTTGGACTTTTTTGGCTGATGGCTGCATGAGACTTCACCATTCATCAGGGGTTGATTATCAGTCTCAGATAGTACAGACTCACTCTTTTGCAATGCAGGAGTGAGATTCAAACACTGCCTACCTCTTTAATCTTCGAGTAGGATGAGAAATTAATGAGGGAAGAAGCAGAGCCAGGCCTAGAGAGAAAATGCTGGAAACAGCTGTACAAAGATAGGTCAAACCAGCTCATTTTCTGGAGCATCACTGTTCTGGAGAACTTTCTGTGAAGGTGGAGATGTTCCCCATCTGCACTGGCCAATGTAGTAGCCACTGGCCACAGGTGGGCCCTTGAAATGTGGCTGGTGGGACTGGGGAATGAATTTTCTTAAATTAATAAACTTTATTTTTTAGAGCGGTTTTAGGGTCACAGCAAAACTGAGCAGAAAGTAGAGAGAGTTCTCATATACCCCCCCCATCCCCACATCTGCACAACTTCCCCTACTATTGACATCGCACCCACAGTGATCCATTTGTCACAGTGGATGAACCCACACTGACACGTCATTATCGTAGAGTCCACAGTTTGCGTTAGGGTTCATTCTTGGTGTTGTACATTTCTATGGAGAAATGAATTTTTAATCTTATTTAATTGTAATTAAATTTAAACTTACATAGCCACACGTGGCAAGTAGCCACAGTGTTGGACAGCACAGCTTTGGACTCTGGTGAGAGAGGCCCCAGGAGGGTTGACCACTGCCCAGTGTGGTGGCCACAGTAGTAGAGGGAATCCCAGGCCACTCAGGCCATGCTGCTGGCCGAGTAGGACTGTCACCATCAAGCCTCTGTTTCCAGTCGAGATGATGCAGGAGAGTCTCTGTTGTCATTGCCCCCGTAGACTCTGACAGCAAGGCTGGAAGCCTGCACACGACATTTCCCAGACACCCTTGCCCACTGTCACGTTTCCGGTCATGTTCTGTCAGAAGGATGTTGGAAGACAGGTGGAGAGGAGAGGCCATTTTGTTCAGGCTTCTGCCAGTGCCTTAGGCAGTGGTGACAACAATCTTCGTGACTTTGGCACAATGACAGAAATAGCAGTGGGTGGGGCTGGCCCCGTGGCTTGGCGGTTGGGTGCGCGCGCTCCGCTGCTGGCGGCCTGGGTTCGGATCCCGGGCACGCGCTGGTGCGCTGCTTCTCCGGCCATGCTGCAGCCGCGTCCCACATACAGCAACTAGAAGGATGTGCAACTACGACATACAACTATCTAGAGGGGCTTTGGGGAAAAAAAGGAGGAGGATTGGCAATAGATGTTAGCTCAGAGCTGGTCTTCCTCAGCAAAAAAGAGGAGGATTAGCATGGTTGTTAGCTCAGGGCTGATCTTCCTCACCAAAAAAGAAAGAAATAGAGGTGGTTGGTGAGAGCGGGCCTCCGGGTTTCTACTCAGGTTCCAGTGATTGTAGGTTTTGGGTAACACCCTTTTCCCTTGTGACCTTTAGCCCTAGAGGGGCTATAGCTCCCTATAGTTACTAGTCTTTAGGTAACCTTACATTCTTCTTTTGTACTTTTGTACTCAATTTCCTGTATCAAATGTCTTCTGTTTGAAATATCTAGAATGACTTCTCTTTTCCTTATGGTTCATGGACTTGGAAAACACTCAAGGCTATGAAAAGCCTCCCTCATCCCCACCTGCACCACCCATCCCCTCTCAGTCCACTTTGCCCACTGCATCCAGAGTCACCGTTCTAGAACACAGATCTGATCGTGTTCAAAATCCTCTGGTGGGGCCGGCCCCGTGGCTTAGCGGTTAAGTGCACGCGCTCCGCTGCTGGCGGCCTGGGTTCGGATCCCAGGCGTGCACCGATGCACCGCTTCTCCGGCCATGCTGGGGCCGTGTCCCGCATACAGCAGCGAGAAGGATGTGCAACTACGACATACAACTATCTACTGGGGCTTTGGGGAAAAAGAAATAAATAAATAAAATTATAAAAAAAAAAAATCCTCTGGTGGCTTCCCATTGTTCTTCGCACAGGGAACTGAGAAGCGAAGGACCACTGTGAGACTGAGACCTTGGAGTTCAGAGAGCAGGACAGGGTCTCGAGACAAGGCCGGGTCAATGGTCATTGCTTTTCACACAGGAGTGTCTCATAAGACCATGTGTGACCTGGCCTCGTCTTGAGACCCTGTCTCGCTCCCTGAGCTCCAGAACTTTAGTCTCACCATGCTTCTTTGCTCCTCAGCTCCCTCTGCCTGCGATTCCCCCAGCCCCCACCGTCACCCCGTGCACGCTCAACCTTCACGTGTCACAGCCTTGGACGACTGTGTATCAGCTGTCAGTGTTGATAGCACTCTGACTCCCCGTGTGATTATTTGATGTCTGTTTCCTTCCTCTAGACCAGTGGTTCTCACAATGGGGGCCTAACCAGCAGCTTCAGCGTCTCCAGGGGATTTGTTAGAAATGCAATCTCAGGACCAACCCCAATCTATAAATCAGAATCAGAAACCAGTCTGTGTCTAACAAGCCTTCTGGGAAGTTCTGATATGGCTCTAGGGTGAGACCCCTGCTCTAGGCTGTTGACGGGGGTAGAGCATGTATTTGCCTGGCCCACCGTTGGAGCACCTGTCCCGAGGCCAGGGGTGTTCAAGGAGCATTTGGCCGGTGAATGGTTGTTAAATGAACCACAAAGCACGCTGTGCTCATCTGAATGGCATGAGGTATATACCAAGTTGCTGAAGACACTGGAGCAGCAACTCCTGAGATGCCAGAATGCATGAGGTGGACAGGAAGCTGTGCCCCACCCCTGAGATTGCCCGGCTGTCTAGCTTGCCTGCCTGAGAAACGGCGCATGGCCAGACTCATTGTGCCACCATCACAAGAGACCAAGTAAGGGGAGGCCCACCCACCCGGAAGAAACCTTGTGCTGCTGTGGTCAGCTGCCCAGCTGGACCTTCCTTTCTCACCTTGTTTGTGGAAACTGGCCACAGATAAATGGGTGTCCATAGGCAATGGAAGGCAAAACGTGTCTAAAGAAATAAATGCCCCTCCAGCAAACATCAGGTGCTTGCTCTGTGCAGGGCACAGTGTGAGGCACAGAGGTGGAACAGTAGCAAATGTGTATTACCGTTCCCTCTTTTCAGAAGAGGGGACTAGGGGCACAGAGAAGCTACTTAAGTGACCTGCCAAGGTCACACAGCTAGAAGGTGGCGGCTGGGAAATAATTCCAGGCGTTGCGGGTGCTGCTGCAGCACAGAAGGTTAAGTCTCGCAACAGAGTTTAGCCAGAGCCCTAAGAGGGCAGACCCAGATTCGAACATACATAGACACAGACCCGATGGCTCTGACACAGACACACACACACTGCTATCCTAGGAACAAACGCCTCATTGGGCAAGGCGAGGGTCCAGACCCTCTGCAGGTTGGACGACGGCCTCCCCATAGTGCGTCTGTCAGGTGCGCGGGGACGGGAACAGCATCCCTAGCAGAGAGCCCGGCATCGGCAAGGACTTGGAGGGGCGACAGAGCATGTTCGATTCGGGCAGCGAGCCGGAGATCAGGGGGCTGGGAAGCACGGCGGACACTCCGCAGGGTCCGGGGGCCAGCGCCCCTCCCCCGCCCCGCCCCGCCCCGCCCCCTCCCTGCCCGGGAAGGGCGCGCGCGGCCCCGCCCTCGCCTCTCGCCCTACAAGGTTCGGCTGCGCGTGCGCGGCCCTACTTCGGCCCCGCCCCCTCCCAGGCCCGGCTGCGCGCGCACCGTGCCCCCCGCACCAGCGCGCACGCGCGGCCCCGCCCCCGTCCCCTGGCGCTCAGAGCCCGAGTCCGCGGGAAGATGGCGGCGCCGCTCTTGCCGCTCTCCCAACAGGTACGGGCCGGGCGGGCGGGAGCGCGAGGCGGGCGCCGCGGGGAGGCCGAGGCGCGGGGAGGCCCAGTCGGGCGGCGCGTGTCGCGTTGAGGGGCCTCCGCGGATCCGGGCGGGCGAGTGGGCGGGCGGTCCTGAAGGTGACAGGCTGTCGCGGCCCGCGGCCTCCCGCACCCGAGCGACCCTCTGCGTGCGGCGACCAGGCGGGGCTGCGGCGTCTGTCTGCTCGGCCTGGGGCTCGGGCCCTGCGGCACCGCTGCTCCCAGGCCGGGCGATGCGCGGCCGCGTTGGGTCCCTCCGGGAGGGGGACGAGGGGGGCGAGGGAAGCGAGCATCTCTGCCCGTGCGGCGGCCCCGCGAGTCTTTGTCTCCCGCCGATCCCGGTCCCGGCGCTGGGGCGGACGGTGTCAGCCGGCGTGCAGGGCAGAGCCCGCCGGAGCCCGGACCCGCCTGCAGCGCCATCGCAGACTCATCCTTCCTTCCCTGGGGAGCCGCTTCCGCCACCCCTGAACCGTGAAAGAGGGGACCGCACGTCTCCGGGCGTCTTGCTGCGTCCTCGGATCCGCCTGATGCTCTTCCTAAGGGGCAGTTTTCGTGGCGCGACACAGACGTGCATAGAAGAGCCGTGCGCCGGCAGCCCTGCTCTCTGGGAGGGAAGTCCATTCATTTATCCATCCGTCAGATATGCTTTGGGCCAGGTGCTGGGAGCGCAGCAACCGCCCAGACAAACAAGGTCGCTGCTCTCCTGGAGGTGACACTCTCGTGGGAACTAGAAACTACCTGTGTCCTACTAATAACAGCTACCTTTAATTGCTGAATAGCTGTGTTGTACCAAGCACCGTATGATAAGCACTTTGCCAGAATTATGTAGCACAGCGTCAACATTACGAGTGAGGACACAGGGTCACATCATCCTGTGTTCAAATCTTGGCTCCAGCTCTTACTCTTCTGAGTGTCTTGGACGAAGCTTTTATAGTCTCCACACCTCAGTCACCTCATTTGGAAAAGGGAATATAAAAAATGTTGGTGTAATGTGAAGATTAAGCATGTAAAACACTTAGAACGGTGCCTGGCGCATCAGAAGCACTCGTTGATCCTATAATTATTATCATCATTCAATCGTCCAACAGATTTGGACATTCGGGAATAGAGCCCACAGCAGTAAGAATGCCAAACCCTAGGAGAGCTGATAGGCAGGTGGACATGACTCGTCAGCTGACCCAAGGAAAGAGACATGCATACCTGCTAACTCTTGTCAGGAACTAGCCCATTTGTAACACTGTCTCTAAATTGAAAGCATTGAAGACCAGCAGTTATTAGTTAACAAGTTCTTGTAACAGATATGAAAGTGCTTTGTAATCCATTAAGCACCTTACAGATGTTGGGTATTATTGTTAATAGCCAGTTGCTACAGTTTAGGGTGTGTGTGTGGGGGTGAAACTCAGGCTCATTTAATGAGAAAGTGCTCCCAGTTTTTTGGGGAATCTTTTTTTTTTTTTTTGAGGAAGATTGGCCCTGAGCTAATGTCTCTTGTCAGTCTTCCTCCTTTTTTCTCCCCAAAGCCCCAGTAGATAGTTGTATGTCTTAGTTGTACATCTTTCTGGTTGCTCTATGTGGGATGCCGCCTCAGTGTGGCTTGATGAGCAGTGTAGGTCCACGCCCAGGATCCTGATGGTGCGAATTTAACCCCTACACCACCAGGCCGGCCCCGGGGAATCTTTTTTACATTTATCAAATTTTGACACTAGCCCTAATTTGAACTTTGATGATGACAATAGATAATGTTTATTGAGTGCTTTAGAGTTTATTAAGTGCTTTCTAATATGTTGGTGCTTATCTGCTCAAGGAAAAAGGATTCTTATTTTACTGATGAAGGATTAGGTTTAGAGGAAGGCAGTGATTGCTGCTGTCAGGTAAGGTGTGCAAACCTGAATCAGGTCATGTGATTGACCTTCTTAGAACCTCTTGGAATAAAATCCACATTCCTTGCTAGGAAGCCTTGCTGGTCAGGTGCCTGCCAGCCTTTCCCACCTCCTGTTCTCCCTGGCACCCACACTGCAGCCATACTTGCTGCTTTTCTGTTCCTCCCATAGTCCAGGCTCTCTCTGTCCTTAGGGTGTCTCCACTGGCTGTTTCTTCTTCCTGAAGCACTCTTCCCTGTCATTCTTCCCAGAGGCCTTTGCTGGTCACGTGTCATAGGTAGCCCTCCCCCATAGCAGTGTGTCTTCCCCTCGGCACCAGTCACGGTCCACAGATGTCTGTGGGTCTGTTCGCTGTCTGTCTGCACATTAGCCAGGGTGCCCAATGAGAGCAGGCACAGGCCTCTGGCTCAGCGCTCCTGACCCTGTGCCCAGCAGCCAGGAAACGTCAGGTAAACCCGTGAAGCAGGGACCAGAGACTTGCGCCACCCAGTGCCATCACAGGTGGCTTTTCTTCTCTGTGTGGGGTGGGGATGGGAGCAAATTGAATGAGGAGCTGTTAGAGACTGGTAGCCTGGATCTTCTGGCCTCTGACAAGTTCAGGTCCCTGACTTCTGTGCTTTTTCCTGTTCATTTCCCTATACGTTTGTTGAATGAAGGCATGCCAGGTTTTCTTCCTCTGGGTAATTATGTAAACATTTCTTTACACCTGTTCTTTTTTGTTTATAATTTTATTTTTTTCCCCCAAAGCCCCAGTAGATAGTTGTTTGTCACAGCTGCACATCCTTCTAGTTGCTGTATGTGGGACGTGGCCTCAGCGTGGCCGGAGAAGCGGTGCGTCGGTGCGCGCCCGGGATCCGAACCCGGGGCGCCAGCAGCAGAGCGCGAGCGCACTTAACCGCTAAGCCACGGGGCTGGCCCTCTTTACACCTGTTCTTAAGTGAAGCTCTGCACCAGGTGTTCTGTTGATCCAGGTGTGAGGCACAGCCCTACCAGGCGCTTCCAGGCTAGCTGGGGGCTCCCATGGGTTCACAGATAGTTAAGGTGAAGCATGGCTATGATCCCAGGATAATTTCTGGTTGGGCTGTAGGGCCCCCTTGGAAGGAGGAGGGCCAGGGGAAGGTGAGTGAAGCCATTAGCCTGTGGCTCTGCGGAGGGCGGGGTGCTCTCCCTCTGCCCAGCACTGCCTGCGCTGTTCCATCAGCGCCTTCCCTGGTCTGCTCTGTACTCCCCCATACCGGCTCTTCTGACCCTAAATATAAATCTTGTCAGTTTGAAGAGCTGGTAGTCCTCTCTCTAGGGGCGCTGTTTTCCCTCCATCAGCATCTCGCTGATTTATGTTTCTCCCCGCCTCTCTGCACAGCTGCCCTTCACCTCGCCAAAACAGGTCCTTAATTGCAGCCCACCCTGGAAACACACCCATGTCCCTAACCGCCTTGTACCGTGTGCTCTCGTAGCTTACTGATGACCTTGCCATCCTTAACCCCTTTGGCCTGTCCTTGGGGCCTGTCCTCCTTGAACCCCGAAACGCTTGTCACTGTAGTCCACCTGTAGGCCTCCACTCTCTCTTCTGCCCCCAGATTTTGGCGTCCTTACTCTGTGCTCTCCTGCCTCTGGCGTTTCCCTGCAGAGCACCCTAAACCTGCCTCCGCCTCCCCAGACCCTTCTGGAGTCCAGCTTGTGTTTCTCCCTTGCCCTCACCAGCCTGATGGACTCTGGAATTGGCCACCTCCTTACCGCGCCCACAAGTTCAGGCTGGGGCTGTCCCTCTTCCTGCTTAGCCTCTCCCTCCTAGTTCATCCTACACCACTTCAGGATTCATCTTCTAAAACGCCTCCTCAAACACCCTGCTGCTCCAGAAACCTCCAGCAGCTCCCATTCCCCTTTCCCCCAGAACATCTGGCTTGACATCGCTTGGCCTGGCATTCTCACACCCCCTGTTCCCACTCCACCTGACCGAGCCTGGCTTGCTCTCCCACCATCTCCACAAAAACCCCTTGCTCTTCCCAATGCTTTCCAGCCCCGCCTCGCCTCCAAGGCTCTGTTGCTCAAACTTCATGCTGTGACCTCCTGCAGGAGCATCCTGTGTGCCCCAGAGGCCTCTTGGTGTCTTCTCTCAGTCTCGTCTGAACTGGAGTTTTCCCTCCAGTACCTTCTGTGGCCCCTAGGACCTAGGAAGCATGTGGTAGCTGGAGGAAAGCATCGGGCTCATTGATGCGAGTCGGCCCTGTGCCCAAGAGTTCCCTCTTCCTTCATCTCCACAGGCCTGTCTCATGTGCTTCCTGTGCTTCCGGTATATCTTCTTTTTAATAGGTGACACATCCCACATATCATTCTAGGAGGTTTTTAGTTCCATTTTGCAAACGGGAAACTGAGACCCACGGAGATTAAGTAACTTGCCGAAGTCCCATAACTGGTGGGCGCGGAGCTGGGGTTGAACCCACGTCCGTCTGCCTGCAGAGCCCTGCTCCTCCTGCTCTCGCAGGCGGCCTGCTGGGCACCCCGCCCACAGCAGCCCCCAGTGAATGTGTCTGGAACGAGTGCCGAGTGCCTGGGACACTCGTTTGTCCTGTGGCCCCTTGTTTGCTAGTCTCTCCGTCTTACTAGAATGCTAATGGCGACGTGGTATAAGTTGGTGGTAGAGAGCCAGGTTTTAGAGTAACATTGGGCCCCACCCTGTAAGAAACAGAATTCCCTGGTTGTCTGTCTGATTGACCTGCATCCTCCTGGTTTTTGTTGACTAAGTAGCTCCTATTCAAGCAAAAACATGTAAGTTTTGCCCCCTTCACCACAGTTTCGAACTTTAAAACAACTTTCCCATGCCTGGGTCTCAACCACCATCGGCTGGTCTGGGAAGTGCAGTGCCTCTTGGATCAGATGGTACTGGACAGCTGCGTGTCCACTCTCTGATGCCTCAGGCTGTGCCACGTTACTGTGCCAACAGACAGACACGAGCGCCTCATCCTGGTGAGAGTCCCCTCATCAGCCTCTGTCCAGGGGCTGCTCTCTGGCTTTCCTCCTTGACCTGACCCAAGCAGCCAGTATGCACGTGGAAAGCTGGGCAGTAGTCTTCCTTCAACACTGAGCCCTATTATCACATTCTTTTCTAAAGACTGGTGCCCAGCATTTCTCTAAGCCCCATCATCAGTTGAGGCCCCTTCAGGGTGCCTGTTTTTCAGTGTTAGGGTCCTAAGATAGTCTTTCAGTGCCCTCAGTTTCCCCGCTGCAAATTGGGAACAGTACTCTGTACCTGTTTTCTGTGCCTCGCCTGTTTTCTGTGGAGTGTTAAGATCCCACGGAGAGATGGATGTGCTCTCAGAGTGCCTGCCATTTGGGTGTCGTGCCGTTCATTCAGCAAGTGTATATTGGGCATCTTCTCTTTGCTGGGCACTGTCTGGGTAGTGGGATGTGGCAGTGACTCTGAAGACAACCCTGTGCCCTGGAACTGACAGTATAAGGAGGGGGCACAGACGTAAAGAAATGAGAAAATATGTATGTCATATGTCTGATGGCGGTGCACTCTGTGCTGTGAGAACTGTAAAGCAGAGGGGGTCATGGTCAGAAACGTGAGGTTTGTGAAGTCCTCACCATGCAGGCACCGGGACTGAACAGAGAAGGCATTTGGGGTTGCTCAGTTTATCCTCCCAACTGATCACTGTGATCAGTTTTATCCTCTCTTTATAAAGGGGTAAACTGAGGCCCAGAGGCGTTATATTTCTTGTGAAAGATCCCACCTGGCAAGCTCAGACTGACACAGCTTGTTTGAGCCAGGTCTGGGGCTCTGTGTTGCACTGTAGTTTCCTGCCTTGGAAATTGTTTTGTTTTTTAGCTGCCAAGCATTACAACAGTGTGAGATCTCCTCATTTGTTTTTAAATAGTGGTCGTGCTACTTAATCACTAGATACTATAGAGTCTGGTGGAGAGAAGATCACTTGCTTAATTTTTATTTTATTGTTTTAATCTCATCTCATTGGAAGGGGAGATGGAAAGGCCTCTCATCATCTTTACAAGAGGTCAGCAGGCTTCCCTGCTGGAGTGGGTGCTCTGTGCTTCAAGGCTGGTGCAGAAATGAGTGGGCCGCGTCTGGCCACAAGGAGAGGCTCAGGCCACGTGTGGTCTGGGCTGGAGGAGGGGCAGTTGACTTGCTTCCACTTGGGTGTGTTAGAGACGGCTACATAGAGGAGAAGGGGCATTTGGACTGGGCCATGGGGACCCTGGGAAGAGAGGGTGGAATGGCCTTTCTGACAGAGGCAAAGCAGAATGAGCAGAAGCCAAGAAGCTGGAATTCCAACTCAAAGGGCCAAATGTGAGGCTGGGGCTGGGACTTTGAGGTCCATGTCCCTCTTTTAGTTAGGGCAACCTAGGGATGAAGGGAAGAAGGTGGTTTGGTAAATGGGACACAGGAGTCTGTGCCTGGCCTACAAATAGGCCTGAGACAAAAGGGACTGACAGAGTGTCTGCTTGCCCAGAGAGTGGCCAATGGCAGACGTGGGGGAGGAAAGGAGACCTGTGCTGTGCCCTGAGCTAGGCTGGCCTTGATTGCTGGACAGAGAGGCATCCCGAAAGGCTGCTCCTGCATAGAGTGCTTTGCCAGCCATGGTAGTCCCAGTTCTTAATGCCACAGCAGTTGGAGGGAAGTAGAGGTTACAGATGACTACAAACAGCCATTTCCTCAGATTTCCATCCAGCTCTGCCTCCTGAGTGGGATTGTTGTGTTCTTCATAGCAGAATTGATTTACCATTTACGTTTCTGATCAGCAGGACGAGAAAAGCCTTCCCGGGCGCCAGGTGTGGGTGGTGCCAGGTATGGGCGGCTGAATGGGTTGAGACAAGACCCACCACCTTACAAGAGGCCCTCCAGGCCCTGTGAGATCCCCACATTTAGGTGCAGTTGAGAAGCAGCCCAGCTCCTGGGGATGCCACCAGGTTCTGTTTGCTGAGCACCTACCATGTGCTGGCTTGGCACCAAGGTGAATAAAACTGAGTCCCTGCCCTTCCGATGGGCTCAGCTGCAGCTGGGCACACTGATAATTAGGACACAGGCTGGCAGACGCCTTCAGCCCGCAGAAGTGGATTAATCACCTCCACTGGGCTGGAAATAGGGAGAGGAGGAGGAGGGGCCCTGCATCTCCCTTTTTCTTTTCCCTCCTCTGTTCTAGCAGGACTGGAGGAAGCAGACGTTTGTAGCCTTTCAGGACGCCCTCCTCCACCCTCTGACCAGCTTCCTCTCCTGTTCTCTGCCCAGTCAGCCCTTCCCTGACTCTAGTAACCCAGGGTCTCCTAGAACGGTGTTGGAGAGATTTGGGGTGCAGGTTTGGCCAGGAAGTAAGGGAGTGTGGTTGGACACCCACTTCGCACTGGTTCAGCATTGACTCCTGTCAGGGAGGCAGCATTGTTGTCGTCCCTGTGCTCGTTTCTGAAGAAGGAAACTGAGAAGGAGAGAGGGAAAACCACTGCTTTCAGGCCCCCCGGGGAGGTGGGCGCCTGCCTTGGACCACAGCCCCAAAGCCACATTCTCTCTTGTGGACACCACACTCTCCCGGGAGCAGCTGTGTCCCCAGCCCCTGAAGCAGGCAAGTGGTAACCGTCGTGGACTGAGGCTGCGTGCTCCGTATAGCAGCCAGGAGCGTGCTCGGCCTCTCGAGCTTCCTTGGATGGCGGGAACATTTTGTCTCTTGGGTGAGGAAACAGGCACCCGCTCCTCTGGTGACGGGAGTCAGTGCGCCCCAGGGCCAGCGCCATCATGGCCAGGCCCCCCTCCCCGGGGCGTCCGCTCCCTCTTCACTTCTGCTCTGGGAGGGCTTGGGAAGGGTTCTCTGATGTACTAGTGACAGTCGCAGGCGCGCCTGTCCATCCATAGAAAATTGGCTTTTGTTAGTCCACACAGGATGTGCTTTTCAGTTTTACATTTCCAGTGGAAAGAGAAAACGCTGTTCTTTCAGATTATTTGTAAAAGGGGAAAGATTAAACAGGAAAAAAACTGTTGACAAACGAGTCTTCTCCCATGGAGACTGTTTAAGCAGGACTGTCAAGTTTGGGGGCAGGCTAGCCCTCCAAATGCCCCGCCCCCCCGCCGAGAATGGGCACTGTTTGTGGTTGGAGGGCCCAGAACCTGGTAGACCTAGGGATGTGCTACTGCAAACGTCTCTCCCTTAGAACGGCCTCTGTGCCCGAGGTGCGTCTCTCCATCCGTTTTGGACATGTTCTCCCTGGGGAAGAGCACCTGGAGGGCTGAGCTGACCCCACGGGTCCTGAGTGGGCCAGGCGAGCCTATTGGTGGCCGTGGTGCGAGTCCGTGCTGCTGTTTGGCTCACTCACACACCAGGCCAGGGAATCAGCATTTCTTTTGAGGCCAAGCCCTTTGTGTTGGCATTCAACTTTGTGGATTTAATTTTTTTTTATTGCCTTTTAGCCGCTAGAAAGTATCCTTTAATTCACAACCACATAAGTGGGTTTTTGTAGTATGTACTTAACCTACTATGTGTGAAATTGTACGTTTTAAAAAAATAACCACTGAGACGAAAACTAGTAAGACTGCTCTGTGCAAGCTGTTGGCGCAGCTCAGCTGCCTAGTTGAGAGAGAGTGAGTAGGATATGTGCTCCTATGTGTCCAACGCCCAGTGAGATATCACATCACTGGCAAGGATCATTTGGTGTGGCCAGCTGTAGGGACGATGATTGATGCCTGCAACACAGTCTGGATTAATAGCCTCGCCTGACTTCCTCCCCACCCCCTAAGATCTTTGTAAATAAAGCCTGTTCTGATGTCTCAGTAATAATAATAATAATAACAATAACCATAATAACAGATGTAATGATGTCTTCCCGTCATAGTGTGCCTTGCCTGCATATTTTCATTTGATACTTACAGTAATCCTCAGGGCAGGCACTGTATTATTCCCACTTTACAGATAGGGAAACTGAGGCCCCGGGAGGCATCGTAGCTTGTCTTCACTCTGCTGCTGAGTGGTGGGGCTGTGTCTACCCGAGTGTTGACCACTTTGCATGCATCTCACGTTCTCCCTCCCGAGGCTCCATCTAAATCTTGCCCACTCCCTGAACAAACGTTTAACAAAGGCCTGCTGATGGGCCCAGCATCGTCCCAGGTGGGATGCATGTGAAACCTCCCCCCACAGGAATTGAAAATGTAGGGGGTGCTGATCATTACAGCAGCTGCTACGTAAATGAGACTTGCAGAAGTGTCCCTGCTCTAAGTTCGGGGCTGTGGGAGTGTTGGGGGGTGGGGAGACAGAGACACATTTCAATTGGGGGGAGTTTGGGAGGCTTCTTAGAGCAAGGGGATTTGCATTGGGGCCGGAAGGTAACTGGCCTTCAGCAGGCAGAGCCCCCCAGGCATAGGAAATAATTTGTGCCAAGACAAGAGGCGAAAGGTACCCAGTGTTCAGTAGAGCATCATCAGACCAGGAAGGGAGGTGGGGATTGAGTGCTGTGAGTGAGTGTATATGTGTGTATGGGGTGTGTGTGTGTGTGTGTGTGTGTGTGTGTGTGTGTGGAGTGAAATTAGCTTGGCAGGGGCAGGAGATGGCTGTGGGCACGTCAAGAGCTAGGCCTGAGGTTGAGACTTCACACTCCTTGGCAACCGCGGAGGGTCTTTCCAAGCAGGGGAGTGACCGTGTGCTGAGTAGAATGGAGAGAGGAAGCAGGCAAAGGCGGCGTCCAGCTGGGAGGTTCAGCCTGGGTCTGGGCCAAGGTGTGTGTGGAGTGAGGAGGGGTCAGAAGGCTGGCCCTTGCTACTGTCTACCTAGATCCCTCCCTGCTCTCCGGCAGGACAGAGCTCCATTCCTCTGCTGCCCCTGCCAGCGTGTTTGCTCTTCTGCCTTGTGTGTTGTTCCCTGAGCAGACCGTGACGCTCTGCTCTGTGGTGGCAGGGACTGTCCTTTTGCTCATGGTGGAATCCTGGAGGCTAGCTTGGTGTCTGCTGCCCAGAGGGCCCCCAGGCTCTGTGGGAGAGCAGTGAGCGCTGCGGGGCTTACAATCCACCACAGGGAGGAGGACGGGAGACACACAGAGGTGCTGACCTGATCTGGCTTGGGGATCCCTGAGTCCTGGACAGTGTGCGTGGTTAAGTAATGGCGAAATGTTAGGCCAGAGGTCAGAAGATGGCAGGGACATTAGAACCCCAGGGTGGCTGGTGTAGGAAAGGAATTTCGGGAAGGTTCAGGGCACACTTGGGGAAAGTTGGGAGCGCTGTAGGAAGTGGGCACCCTCAGGAAGGTGTAGGTGCCCTGCCCTGTAGGAGGCACTTATTGCTGAGTCATCGCCCCCGTGAGTCTCTCCAGGGCCTTGCTCAGGGCCTAGTCCCTTGTACGGAGGGAGGAAAGACAGAATGGAGTGGGGGCTGTTCTCTGAGACGCAGGGAGGAGTGAGGTCCAGGCAGTGCTGCAAGGAGGCTGGGCCATTTTGGATCTTAAGCAGCATTTTCTGGAGAAGGGGCTGGAATCTGCTCCCTGCTCTGCCCTGGCTGCCTGGGCAAGGTCCTGGGGACCTCCTGGTTGCCGGCCCTTTCCAGTCCCATCCCAGCTGCCCTCTCTGTGGCTGCACTTGACCCTAGGTCCCTCCCCACATGCCTGTCTCTCCATCCCTCCAGTACCCCACTCCCTTGGTGTTTTCCCTACAGTGGCGCCTCCTTCCATCTCCACTACGAGCCTGTCTCCCCCTAGCACTTCAGCGCGGGTCCCTTGTCTCCTGTCTCCTTGGGCAGGCTCAGCCAGGCAGTGTCTGTCTCCCTGCCCTCACAGGTGTGTCTTAGGGCTGCAGAGTTGCCCTCTGTCCTATCTTTTCCTGACAGTACTTGCCAGCCCTCTGTGTCTTGTCATGTCTAATGACATTCTCCTCCAGACCAGGAGCTCTGTGAGGCTGGAGGGGGGGTCCCCTTATTCACCGCTGCACCCCCACCAAGGCCAGTGCCTGGAACCAGGCAGGCACTTGGTAGCTACTGCTTGAATGGAAGTGAGATTTCCACCTCGATGTCCCATAGGGATGTCCCAGAGAGACATACCTAGGTGAATGGCCCCCGCTCCATGTATCTGCACAGTGAGTGGCTGCCTTCCTTGGGCCTCGTCCTCCTGGAGGACTGTGGCAGTCTCTCCCTGATGGCTTCCTTCCAGCCTGCCTTCTGTCACCCCCTCCGCGTAGCTGAGTGCATATTCAGTTCACCTTCTCACCTGCATGTCTGCTCAGGTCGCCTTCTAGATCACATTCCTGGCTTCTCAGCAAGGTGTGCGCAGGCCCTGTCATCTCCCCACATCCGCCCTGCCTGAAGCTGTGCTGGAGGACCCCGACCCCCCGCCCGTCCTTTCTGCCCCAGGAGCAGGAGCCTGCTTTGCCTGTCCCTCACCCCTCGCTGAGGCTCTGGAGGCCCCAGCTGGGCCTTCCGCTGTCATATCTCCTGGCACCCTGTGCTGTAATTACGGCTCCCTTTGCCTGCCCCTCTCCCCTTCTTGAGCCCAGAGCACTGTCCCACACACTTTTGTGTCCTCCATGCCTCCTCGTAGTATGAGCTCCCCGTGTGTGTGTCGAATGAGTGAATGAGTGAGTTCACAAGTCCAGGAGGTAAGAACTGGCGAGTCCAAGGGCGGACCATCTTTTTAGGGAGTTTTCTGTGAAAGATGGGGGAGGTCAGTAGCTTGAGGTGATACTGCGATGGAGGGCATTTCTGGGGACAGGACACATTTTCATGTGGAGCTGGTGGAAGGAGAGCGAGGAGGGAGAGAACAGAACTCTAAAGCGGCCAGCATTTGGTGAGCACTGACTCTGTGCCAGTCTCTGGTAGTGGGGATGTTCATCCTCGTTTTCCAAATGAAGAAACTGAGGCACGCAGAGGCTGCTCACCCTCCCCAGGTGGGTTGCACAGCGTTCCAGTGGTAGAATAGGGCTCGAGTCCACATCTGTCTGGTGGTGCTGTTTACCTCTGTGTAAGTTGCAGGCTTGGCATAGGTCCTGCATCCTGCATAGGGCGGTGTGTCCGGATGCGAAGGCTGCCTTGAGTGACCCCCCCCCCTTTTTTTTTTGTGAGGAAGATTGGCCCTGGGCTAACTTCCGTACCCATCTTGCTCTACTTTATATGGGATGCTGCCACAGCATGGTTTGAGAAGTGGTGCGGCGGTGCGTGCCTGGGATGCGAACCTTCGAACCCTGGGCCTCTGAAGCGGAGCGCACTCACCTAACTGCTTCGCCACCGGGCCGACCCTCGAGTGACCTTTGTTTCTCCCTCACTTCTGTTTCTGGTAGATGGGGCTCAGAGCGATGGTCTCCCAGGAGTGTTGGAACTGTCACACCTTGATTCCTGTCCCTTTCCCAACCTTTCCAGCCCCACCTCACGGCTCCTTGCCCTGAACACGCTGCAGCTGTATTATTCACCTTGACTCTCATTGTGTGTCTAACCTTTCAGGGGTGGTTCTCTTGCTCCTTGGTTCTCCTTGTAGGTGAGGACTGCAGGCTTTACCCCACTGTGTCATGTCCCCACTGCAGGCCTTGAGTTCTGTGTGGGTCGGACAGAGACCCCCGCGTCCTGTGCCTGAATGGCAGGCATGTCCTCTTCAGCTGGCCCCTCATCATGGCGGTCATTCGGGTCCTCGGAGAGAACTGTGTGTCTTCCTTCAGATCCTTCTTCTCCTTGCACTTCTCTCTTCTCCTTGCCTGTCCTATTTACAAAGCAGTGTGTGCTAATGTAGAACGCTGGAGAACTCAGAAAGCCGCGAGGAGGCAACCAGTTCACCGGTAGGAATCACCGTTGCCTGTGGTGTCCTTTCTGCCAGGTTTAGGTCCATGTGGATCTGATCGCCGCATGCTTCCAGCCAGGCCATAACTGCGTGCTGGTTTGGGCCTTCCCTTTTCGCTCAGCAAATACTTGACGATCGTACCCCGCTTGTAAACGCTCTGCCTGTACCATTTTCACTGCTCTGTGGTTTTCTGTCCCTTGGAGACACAGCAGTTTATTATTGGCTTAACCAGTCCTGGATGGTTTTCAACCCTTTGCTGTCACCTGCAGTCCCCACCCTCCAGCTGGGCGAACCGATGGAACCCTCTTGCCCTTACCGCCTCGTGCATATCTGGTTACTTCTTCAGGGTAGACTCTCAGCAGGAGCCCTTACAGTAGTGGGAAGGCACATACACGTGTGTGTGTGTGGGGGGGGGAGTGTGCGCATGTGTGCATGTGTTAAAGAAATGCTTGTTTTTATTGTTTGACAAAACCATGATCCTGCGCGTGATAAAGCTCCTCTTTGTTTGTCACACTTAAACCTGAAGCCACTTGATCTTTGGGATCCTGGCCAGAGCAGAAACACATCAGATGTTGGTCTTTAATTATGTAACATTTTAAGCACACTGAAAGGAGAGGGAAGAGTTTAATGAACTCCTCTGTACCCACCACCCGTTTACAACAGATGCCAGCGTTTTCCAAATCTCTTTGCACCTGTCTACCATCCTTTGCCCTCCCCATATGCATTTTTGTTTTTTTTTAATCTGAGAAATTGTATTTCAATATGCATCTCTAACAGTTAAGGCCATTTTTCTTTATATAACCACAATGGCATATCACACCTTACACAATTATAATAATTCCTTAGTATTATCCAATACCCAGTCCATATTCAAATTTCCCTGATTGTCTAAAAATGTCACCTTGCATTTGGTTGTGAGGCCTCCTAAGTCTTTTTTTTTTTAATTTTTAAATTTTCAGATAATTGTAGATTCACATGCAGTTGTAAAAAAAAAAATAATGCAGAGAGATCCTGTGTGTTCTTTAGCCTCTTTCCTCCATTGGTAACATTTTGAAAATCTCTGGCACACCATCACAGCCCAAACGCGGACAGTCAGATGCAGCACAGTTCCATCCCCACAGGGCCCCCTCCTGCTGCCCTGTTATAGCCTCTCCCACTTCCTCTCATCCCATGCCTTTGTCTGGCAGGCACTACTCTGTTGTTTTCTATCATTGCAGCCTTTTAATAATGTTGTATAATGGAATCATATAGTATGTAACCTCTGGAGATTGGCCTTTTTTCACTCAGTATAATCCTCTGGAGATTCTTCCAAACTGTTGTATGTATCAGTAGTTCATTCCTTTTCATTGCTGAGTAGTATTCCATGGGGGCAGCGGGACCACTAGTTCATGTAACCTTCCACCCACTGAAGGACCTCCAAGGTGTTTCCAGTTTGGGGCAATAATGAATGAAGCTGCTGTAAACATTTGAGTACAGCATGTTATGTGAACCTAAGTCTTCATTTCTCTGGATGAATGTCCAGGACAGTTGCTGGGTCATGTGATAGTTGCAAGTTTAGATTTTTTGAAGAAACTGCCAAGCTGTTTTCCAGAGTAGCTGTACCTTTGTACATTCCCACCAGCAGTGTAAGAGTGATCACGTTTTTCTGCATGCTGACACACGTCACTATTTATTCTGTTAGGTGTGTAGTGGCACCTCACTGTGGTTTTAATTTGCATTTACCTAAGGGCTAACGATATGCTGACCATCTTTTCATGGGCTTATTTGCCATCTGTAGATCCTCTTGGGTGAAATATCCCATCCTGTCTTTTGCCCATGTTCTTGTTGGATTGTTTGCTTTTTTGCTGTTGAGTTCTCTATAGGTTCCAGATACCAGTCCTCTCTTGGATATGTGGTTTGCAAATATTTGCTTCCAGTCTGTTGCTTGTCTTTGCATCCTCTTATCAGGATGTTTCACAGAGTAAACATTTTTAATTTTGATGAGGTCTAATTTATCGATTTTTTCCTTTTATGAATCAGGCTTTTAGTGTCAAGTCTAAGAACTCTTTGCCCAGCCCTCGATCCTGAATATTTTCTCCTAAACGTTTTCAAGTTTTACGTTTAAGTAGGTGATCCATTTGGAGTTAATTTTTGTATAAAGTGAGACTTTACATCAAGGCTCATTTTCTTCCTCTGGTTGTCCAGTTGTCCAGCACCATTCGTGGAGCAGCCTCTTTCTTCCTGAATGGCTTTTGCACTGTTGTCAGAAGCTGTTGGGCACGTCTGGTTAGGTCCGTTCCTGGCTTCTCTGTTCTGTCCCATGGTTCTGCATGTCCATGCCTCCATCACTGCCACACCGTCTTGATTCCTGCAGCTGTATAGCAAGCCTTGGAATCAGGGACACTGATTCCTCACACTTTATTCTTCTTTTTCAAAATGGTTTTTGCTATTTCAGTTCCTTTGCCTTTGTATATATGTTTTAGAATAATCTTATTTTTAGCTACAAAAAAATCTAGCTGGAGTTTGGTAAGAATCCAATTAAACCTGCATATCAGGGCATACACATTTCCCACGTGTGGGTGCACTGCCCTCCAGAAAGGCCGGTCAGTTTATCTTTCCACTGGCAGGGCCCACAACGTGTGTTTCCACCTTGGCCAACCCTGCACAGCACCTCCCTTTGACTTTGCCAACCTGATAGCAAACGCTGGCATTTCACTCTATTTTGCAATATATAAATTGAACATTCCCCCTAACTTTGCTGCATCTCTTCTTTCTGAATCGCCTTTTTCTCATTGTTTGCTCATTTTTTCATTGGGATATCTGTCTTCTCCTTGTGATTTGTAGAAGCTCTTGCTCACATCCAGGTTCTCCCTCTCCCGGCAGTGTTTACCGTAGCTCTGGTTTAGAAACCTCTGATGGGGCAATTGGAGAGAGCTGTCAGTTCCGGGAGGGGTGAGGGATGCCCAGTGTTTCCTGACGCTCTTGGAGCGCTGCTGAGTTATGTCCTAGTTTCCTCAGCTGCAGAATGTGGCTGTGCACACAGCTGAGATAGGATTGTGCAAGCAGTAAGGGGGACTAACTCTAAGTGGAAGGCAAAAATACAAGGATTATCCAGCCAGCACTTCTCCAGGTCCTGTTTTTGTATTAGCATCTGGTTTTCCAAGTAGGAACTCAGACCGGGATGTCTTGTGGTGTTACGTGACTAACTTCCAGCAGGACTTGGCACCAGTGTTGAAAAAAACAGCCATTATGGGGTCTCAGTGTTCCTGGGGAAATGGCAGGCTGTGCTGGTTTGCAAGTCATTTTTTATGCTCAAGTCGAGTCTTGCACTTTCACCTCTTCTGTTGGATAAAATGCATCATCACGTAATCACGTATGTGCGTCTTCCCAGGCAAGAGTGCGTGGGAGGCCATGCTGTGGCCCAGTGCCTGGCTCTGCCAAGCCTGAGCTGTTTTTGCAGCATGCAAAGTAGGTTAGGGCCACACGGCCTGGATGCTCCTCTGGCTGTCACTCACTCTGTGACCCTGGGCAAGGTAACCTCAGTCTCCCTGCTTGTAAGTTGGGGCTAACACTATTACCTGCCTCATGGCATTGTTGGGAGGATTAAATGAGGTGCTGGATGAAAACAGTGCTCACTAAATGTGATCCATCATTTATCAGAACAAGGAGCTATAGATACTCTTCTAAAAGTTTTAAAATGAAAACGAATTTGCTTATGTCGTTTTAAGGCAAACAAAGCCAGCGATTTTGCTGTGTTTTGCGTGAAAGAGCATACGTCCATCAGATGAGAATTCTGCTGCCTCCAGGCATAAGTGTTAGGAGGAGTCCTGCCTGTGGACAAATGTAGGCATCAGAGCTGGGTGGACTCAATCCTGGGAGGATTCGGAGTGTCTACAACCCCGATCCTCAGAGGGTCTCCCCTCCAAAGTAGTTCTGCTGTATTCCTCACGTCAAGCTGGTTTTCTCCAGTGTTAAAATCGCATGCGCTCACACAAACGGTGATGTTTTGAAGCCCTTTCCACAGAGGGACGTGAAATTGTTCTCTGACATGCTTCCCCTCCCTGTCGCCCCACTTGGAAGTTGTGTCTGGGCTGGAGGGCAGAGTGAAGAGGCCACAGGAACTTTCCGTGTTCTCTCTCTTAGTACTTTAAGACACGATGAGCAACTGAAAGATAGAAGTGAAAGTTATATTGAACCTCATCCATAAATCAGACTCTGTGGAGTTGAAGATGGCATCTTAGCGCTGTGGGCTGGTGATGGAGGGTGCATCCTGGCTGGGTCTGTCTTGCTTCCATTCTCTTTTTTTTGGTGAGAAAGATTCACCCTGAGCTAACATCTGTTGCCAATCTTTCTCTCTCTTTTTTTTTTTTTTGCTTAAGTAATATTAGGCCTGAGCTAAGGTCTGTGGCAGTCTTCTTCTATTTCGTATGTGGGTCGCCGCTGCAGCGTGGCTGATGGGTGGTAGGTCTATGCCCGGGATCCAAACCCGCAAACCTGGGCCACCCAAGCGGAGCGTGCCGGACTTAACCACTATGTCGCAGGGCCAGCCCCCTTGCTTCCCTTCTTGAAGCCATTGCCAAGCCTTCTGCAGCCCTGTTATACTGAAACCTTTGTCCCCTGGCCCGTTCCCTTTCTGCTTTGGCCCCGGGCTCAATTTGGGGTCAGACGTGGGTAGGCAGCTCTGGTGCCTGTTCTCAGCATGCAAAGGGCTCTGTCCCAGCAGCCGTGACACGCCCTCTGGGAGCCACTGCCTGCACTGGTGTGCTGGTTGTGACTGAGGTCTCTGCATGGGGGGCCGGCCCCACAGACTGCCCGTCACTGGGGGATTCGTGGTGTTAGCAGCGTGCATCTTCAGCTCTGTTGCAGTGGCATCTCGGGCAGCTTGCAGATGTGACTCCACCGTCCCCGGGAGGATGCAGTGTGGTAAGAGGATGTGGCCATTAGAGGCTGGTGTTTTCCCTCTTCTGCTTTCGCAGTACCTGAAGTCTGTGTAATTAAATCGAAACCTCTACCTGCTGTCATTGTCCCAGCTTACGCAACGTGATTCCCATAGTTAGAGAGGAGTGGTTGAGGCATACTCTCTGATTTTCTGTCAGTTGTAGATCATTTGGGATCAACACCTGGCCCTAAACTGTCTGTGGGATGAGCCCTTAGCACAGACAGTTGGAGCTTTAGGTCTGGTGCTTCAGAGCCTTTTCCAGACTATTCAGGGTGTTGTTTCTCTTGATTGTGGATCTTGTAGCTCAGAAGCATTTGGAAAGTTAGAGATGGTTGTTAACCCTGTATGCCCCAAATATCATAACTCTTTTGTCACTGAAATCTTGGAAACCTCTCACTTGGCTTACCATGAGATCTTAAAAGAAAGCCTACTGGAAATGCACTGATTGTTGGCAGGAATGGGACTTTTATCATCATAGTGGGGGACCCTGGGGTCTGTGCATTCCACTTCTCTGAGCCAGTGGCACGTGATGTGCTGCCTGGACCTGGGCGCTGTCACCTTGACTGGCAGATGACAAACAGCCTACCTGACTTTGCTTCCTCTCTGGGCCTTACACCTCCCGGGGATGTGCTTTGAAAGCCTGCAGAGCTTTAAGCCTCGGAGGCCACACAGGGTGTGATGGTGGACACTGCCACCTGAGGTCATGGGAAGCTGAGGGTGACAGCCTCCCCCAGCGGTATTGTTGGCGAGGAGGGCAGCCGGCCAGGGCGCTGCCATGCTGTGCACCTGCCTCTCTGTGCTTCTCACTGGGGCCGGCCCTTTCCTCTCTTGGGCCAGCGCTCCTTGCCCTCCAACCTTTCTTGCTTTTCACATTGTTTAGTTTTTTCTGCCTTTTCGGGATTTCCCCCTTTCTTTCTTCTTTTTCTTTATGTTTTGGCTTTCCTCTCTCCCCTTTTGGGTCTCGATGCCCTTTTCCTTCTATTTTTATTGTCTTGGTATTGTTCTTGGCACTTTTGCTTCTTTGCACATTCGCAGGGGTTGGCATCCCCCAGAGAAGCTGACTGTAATCGGGCATTATTCTTAACCTGAAATGACTCTTAACAGCACAGCAAGATGCAAGTGTTGGGCTGGTTCAAATCCAGTGATTGTGACTGGACAAAACTCACCTCCCCCTGGTCTTATTCATTATGAAAAATCGAATGAAGCATTCAGAGACTTTGAAAATAAACACTGATCCCACCTCTCATCCAGCACTCCTCTTTCCTGGCTTTTTTCTCTTTAGCTGTTTACATACCTGTTCTTCTATACGATTAAGCTTAATTGTGTTGTCTTCACTTTTCTTTGCTCACTAAATCAACAGCAGGTTTGCGGACTGCTTTTTTCCCTTCCCACAGTAAAACACCAACATGTTTAATTCTTTCTAGCCAAAATCTTAGTAGCAGCTTAATTCCCACCTCCCCTGGCTACCCCGCCCCCCGACTGGGGGACGGCAAGAAGAAGGCCATGGACACTGTGGGAAGTGTCAGCGCTCAGTCGCCAACCAGACTGAATCCAGGTGTGGCCTCGTCTGGCCACGTGACCTAGATGAGGTGCTTACCTTCTTTGAACAGCCATGTCTTAGGGATCTGATGGTCAGAATGTGGAGTTTCTTCTGTGCTGGGCTGAGGCCTTTGAACTTCCTGCCTCCCATGGTGAAAGTGATCTCTGTCAAGCTCTCTCCCAGTAGGGGCAGGTCAGTGTGCATTTTTGCGCAGTCCCTGGGGGGCTGGTGTAGGACAGGATGGGTGGGGATGAGACCAGGGGCAGGGAAACCGGTCTGAAGCTTGCATGTCTGGTGATTCATGATGACGAGCAGAAACTCCTGCTCTGATTCTGGAGCCAGAGACCTATCTCAAAGGATAAGGGTTTCTTTTCACTCTGAGTTCCTGGACACATTGAAATCCCATCGTTCAGCAAATGGAAATCGACTCTGGGCTGCTGCTCCTTCCTGAATGACCGTGTTGTTTGTGCTGGAATTGGGACTTATTAAAGAGCATTAGCAATTTCTTTTTCTAAATCAAGTAAGTGTGACATCTGTGTCTGAAAATAAACTACAGTCTGTGTATAGAGGACATTTAAAGTGCATACATTTTGATTTTCACTATTGTGTACTTTGGTAATGACGAAACTGAGAGGACGACACTTGTTTTAGAGAGGGATGTGTCCATTTTTGACCAGTGTCTGTGGTTTTGTTTACAGATTCCCACTGGAAATCCATTATATGAATCTTACTACAAGCAGGTAAGTTTCACTGGTGTCGTTCTGGATTGAACTAGAAGGCGAGTGACTGGAAAGCGCAATCCTGAATTGAAGCCCACCAGGGCCTTCGATCCCTTCCTGTTCTCTGAATTATCGGCTAACAGTCAGTGTGATGCTTTACCTGCTGCCCCATCTGTTGAACCTCATCTCAAATGTTGCTCCCATTCCAGGTAGACCCAGCATACACAGGACGAGTTGGGGCAAGTGAAGCTGCGCTGTTTCTAAAGAAGTCTGGGCTCTCAGACATTATCCTTGGGAAGGTATGTGATGAGCGGTAGTGATTTCTCTTTAGCGGCCACCCTCAGGGCTCCACTGACAGATGAAGGCCAGCCTGTGCAGACCCCTCTTTGTGGGGTCTACACTCCTCTTGGGGAATGGGATGGCCACTGCGAGCCTCTCAGGGCTGTAACTGGTGGATCCGAATGCTCTGATGGCAATTGCCACCTGCTGCTTAAGTAGCAGACAAGAGGCCTGAGTGCTTTTGGGGTCTTGAAGCTTATGGATTTATGTTGGCTGTGGAGCTGAGTGGACCTGGCTGTTCTTGGGGGTCTGCTACTGACCAG
Source organism: Diceros bicornis minor (assembly GCF_020826845.1). Taxonomy (NCBI): domain Eukaryota; kingdom Metazoa; phylum Chordata; class Mammalia; order Perissodactyla; family Rhinocerotidae; genus Diceros; species Diceros bicornis. The sequence continues at coordinate 4,616,940 of NC_080759.1, read as the reverse complement.
CTGTCTGCCCTCGGGGGGAGGGAGGGGTGTGGGTCATTCACCTGCTCCGAGTTTGGGGCCTCTCTGGACTACCTGTAAGGCCCACATGCAGCAATGGCGGCTCCTGTGTTGTGAATAAATGGGTAATGATTGACGGTCACCCTCACAAGCATTTTTGTGTTTCTGCAGATATGGGACTTGGCCGACCCAGAAGGTAAAGGGTTCTTGGACAAACAGGTATATACACGTATACACAGAGCAAGTGGAGGCACTGGGCGAGAGCCCCCAAGGCCAGGTCACCTCTGCGCTTCCTTCTTCGTTGTCGCCGCTGACAAGTATTTCTAGACATAAGGCAGCCATCAGACTGTTAAAATGGAAAGGTTTCATTTTGAAATACAGGTCTTTTGAACACTTGGAGCCATCTTTCATGGTTAGCGTATCTTTTAATATTTTGTATGCTTGTAAGCAATTAAAATGTTTTAAAAACTTTTTATTTTTAAATAACTTCAGACTCTCATGGAAATTGCAAAAATAGTTTAGAGAGTGCCCGTGTATACTTCCCCGGCTCCCCCAGTGAGAGCAGCGTACGTCACCGTAACAATGTGCTCAGAGCCAGGCGCAGCACTCAACCAGAGGCTTACTCAGAGCTGACCCATTGTACATGTACTTTTTTGGGGTTTTTGGTGTGTATAGTTCTATGTAATTTTATCGCCTGCATAGATTCGTGTAACCACCACCACAGTCAGGATACAGAACTGCCCCAGCACCCCAAAGACTCTCCCTCATCCTGCCCCTTGGTAGTCACACCCTAAGCCCTGGCCACCACTGGCTCCTCTCCATCCTAATTTTGTCATTTCGAGACTGTTCTATAAATGGAAGGTATAGGCCTTACAAATGATTTTAAATGGTCATATTTTAGTTTAGTTCAGCCTTTCCCCAAACTGCATTCCAAGGGATGTTGTTCCTGTGTCCCAAGACCCGTGGCCGAATCTGTTGGGAAAGCACTGTCAGCTGTCCCTCCCTTCCTTCAGATCATGCTGCGAGTCTGCATGGTGACGGTTCTGAGGATCTTTGTGGAAAAGAAACCTGTTACCTTTGCTTAATGCAGTTCCCCTAAACTTATTTACGTCCCTTTTTTTCTACACTGTGCGTGGGCGTTCTGTGGACATCAGCCTGAGAAAGGTGATCTTGTGCTTATTCCTTTGAAGAAGTTTTAAAAACCATAATTGTGTTTACAGCTTTAAAAAGGTCCGTGTTCTTAGGCCAGTTGATCAACTAAAAAAAATTAGGTGATGCCTAGAGAGTCCACTAAGCCTGTGGTTTGGCTGGTTCTGGGTTGGGAGGAGGGTGGGAGGAGCCAAGGCCCCTGCTGGCCTAGCTCAGGGCTTTGGTCCCTGTGTGGGAGGTGAAGTCCATGGCAGGCCGGGGGCCAGCAGAGGCTGCTCTGTTCAGAGAGGCCAAGGAGATCACACTGAATTGTGAGTGTCAATTCCCAACAACTCTATTTCAAACCATTTTTAAAAGTCAACATGTATCAGAACCATCATTTATAGTCTTAAACATATTAAGTGTGCTACTTATATAATCTAGCATTTCCTAAATGTTGGGAGCTCATTATTTTTGAAAATACATTTATTTGAAATTTTACAGTGTTCAGAACACAATGGGCTAAGTCCGTTTTAGTGTAGTCATTTAAGCAGTGCTCCCAGGGTGAGACCAGCTCAAGTTGACACTGTCAGTGACTTTTGCACATACAGTCTTCCTTGTCAAAGTGAAGAGAAATCCCTCGTTCTCCGGAGCCCGCTGCCACAGACAACTCTCCCCCTGCTGCCGACAGCTGGGTGGCGTTTACACCTTCCCCTTGTTTTGGATTTGCAGGGTTTCTATGTTGCACTGAGACTAGTGGCCTGTGCACAGAGTGGTCACGAAGTTACCTTGAGCAATCTGAATTTGAACATGCCACCACCTAAATTTGTAAGTGTCAAACTCCTTCAAGTTTATGTTTTTCTATTACCGTCCACCTATCAGTCTATCTCTTCATGTTTTCTGTCTCCCCCCCTTTTTTTTATTGAGGTGAGAAATTTACATAGCCTAAAATTAACCATTTTAAAATGAACAATTCAGTGGCATTTAGTGCAATGAACAATATCGTGTACCATCACCTCTATCTAGTTCCAGAACATTTTCATCACCCCAAAAGGAAATCCTGTACATGTTAAGTAATCACTCCCCATTTACCCATCTGTCAGCCCCTGCAGCCACTAATCTACTTTCTGTCTCTACGGATTTGCCTGTTCTGGACATTTCATAGAATCGTACATCTGGTTTCTTTCACTCAGCGTGATGTTTTCAAGGCTCATCCAAATTGTGGCATGTGTCAGTGCTTCATTCCTTTTCAGTGCTGAATAAGAATGCATTATATGGTCTACCCCATTTTGTGTATCCATTCATCTGTTGGTGGGCATAATAATTCATGTACAAAGATTTGTTTGCACACGTGTTTTCACTTCTTTTGAGTGCATACCTAGGAGTGGAATTGCTGGGTCATATGATAATTCTGTGTTTAACTTTTTGAGATCTTCCCGTTTTGAAAGCACTTTGAAATGTGTATCCTTCCAATAAACACAACTCCCTGTGATTTAACCCTGTGCCACCACAGTGGAATGTTCCTCTTTCTTCTCAGCACGACACCAGCAGCCCTTTGATGGTCACGCCACCTTCCGCAGAGGCCCATTGGGCTGTGAGGGTAAGTGACCGGGGATGGTGCCCCTTGGCTGCCCTGCACGAGTAATTGTTTTAGCCATATATGATATAGGACGATTGTATCTATTCTGTTTCAGAGTGAGTGCTGCAGAATTTGGATGAAATACTTGGTCAAATTCAAGTCTTGAAACAGCTATGGCCTTTTACTGTAATTAGATGTTGCCTGCTAAGGCAGTTAGCTAAGTTTCAGGAGTTGGGTTCTTAAAATTCTATTGCATTTCTAGGTCACGTTCTGTGGGTTTTGCTGCTTGGGTTGGTTAATCAGGATAGAAGGGGAAATTGTGAGAACTTTCAGGCTTGAAGACTTCCAGCATGTCTTTGTAGCTCTCTCTCTTATTTCCAGCCAGTTTACACGTTATACTTCTTTCCTTTCTGATGCTCTCATTGCGTTTTGAAAAACTTCTCTCAGCTCTTAGTGTTGTTTTTAAGACAGGGGATATTGTGCCTGTAAAGCTGTGTTACTGATTCTAGAAATTAAGGAATGAGTAGTGTCTTCTAATAAGTGCGGAATTACTCCTAAAGGGAACACACTTGTTGTGGGAGATTGTTGCATTTCCTTACTTTTATTTGGCTTAAATACTAATATTAATAACAGTCTTTCTATAAAATAAGCCCCCCCCCCATTCGAGTGCTTTTGTCCTGTTTTTATGCAGTTGGGCTGTTCCCTCCTTGGAAGTGTTTGGGTGGGGAAGGTCTATGCAGGGACAGGGCAGGAGGAGGCATCATGTGACCGAGGAGACGCAGTTTGCCAGTGGAGATCATAGTACCGAAGGATTTCTTTCTCTGTAGTCCAGTTGTACAACGCCTACTTTGAAAAAGAGCTGCTTTGTTGTGAGAAACAGTGCCAGAGAGATCTTATTCCTTGAACCGTTCCAGCCCTTTCTGGCAGGGGCCGTGTTGAGGCCTCATGAGAAGGGCTGGTGGCTGAGGAGCCCACGAGGCTTTGCAGAGGGGAGTCAGGGGCAGGAGTGGTGCCATGATGGGGCCGACTGTTTTCAAGAGACTCGGCATTCCATTCAGAGAAACAATGACAAACCCAAAGTGCCACAGGCTCTTTTCTGTTGTGAACGTTCCTGGGCTTCTGGAAGCACCTAGAAGCGAGTCTGAGGGACGGGGTGGGGGGGGGGTCCCAGACGCTCAGGGCAGACACAGCACGTCTGTCTTCTCAGTGCTCACAGCTGCTTATGTGGGCAGCGTCTGCTTGTTTTTTGTCTTCTTAATTGTGGTAAAATACACGTAACATAAAGTTCACCATCTTACCCATTTGTAAGTGTCCAATTCAGTGGCATTAGGTACATTCACACTGGTGTGCAGCCATCCCCACCATCCGTCTCCAGATCTTGTTCATCGTCCTAAACTGAAACTCTGTCCCATTAAACACTCATTCCCCCTCGCCCTGCCCCAGCCCCTGGGACCCACTATCCTACTTTCTGGTGCTGTGAATTGGATTCCTCTAGCGACCCCGTATAAGTGGGGTCGCACAGTATGTGTCCTGTTGTGTCTGGCTTATTTATTGTAGCATAACGTCCTCACGGTTCATCCACGTTGTAGCGGGTGTCAGAGCTTCTTTTGTCTTTAGGGCTGAGTAACGTTCCGGTGTGTGGATGTCTGCATTGTGCTTGTCTGTTCTTCTGCTGATAGACACTTGTTGGGGGTGTTTTCTTCGCATCCCTGTGGCTGCAGCCCGTCGTCAGGGCAGGCAGTGAGAGCTCTGCTGTCCCCGGTTCCAGTCGCTGCGGGCTTTCTTTGTGTAGGAGGGCAGACAGGAGGGCCCTGCCCAGACCCTCCTCACTGATGGCCCCCTCTGCACGCTGCTTGCATTTCAGAATCCAGAACAGCAGTTGCTGCTACTCTGCATTTTAAGTCCTGCCCAGACCTTACTCTATTCGTGAGGAGCTTTTATTATTTGTATTTTGACTGTGAGACACAGAGGACTTCTTAGGCTTAAAGTTGATTTGGATAGTTAGTTGAGTCTTTGCTTTACTTTTATATTTGGGTTTTTAGTTCTTTTAGTTCTGTAGATTGATATCCAGATTTACTTCTTCATTTTAAAGAACTAAAATCTGTTCACGCTTTTGCCTTTCTCGTCCTAGTCAGCTCCTAGCAGGTAGGTAGAGTGATCTTTGTCTCCCTGGCCCAAGGCCAGGTCTTCTGTCTCCCGTTGACCCTGGCCACCAAATCCACAGTGGTCAGAGAGCGGTTTCCTCGGAGGCGTAAGTGTACTCTAGGGGAGCTGTGAGACTGCCCTGTGCTCTGAGGCGAGGCCAGTGGGGGCATCCTCGCCCGTTTGCATTCAGCCTTAGCTCAGAGCTCGTTTTGGACTCTCTCACAGGCACGCTTTCTTACTCACTCAGGCTGTTTCCTTCCAACCAGGTGGAAGAAAAGGCAAAATTTGACGGGATTTTTGAAAGCCTCCTACCCATCAATGGCCTGCTCTCCGGAGACAAAGTCAAGCCAGTGCTCATGAACTCAAAGCTGCCTCTTGATGTCCTGGGCAGGGTAAGTGGTTCCTTCACATCCTGCACTGCTGCTGAGTTCAGTTGGCCCCAGGCTGGCTCCCCACAGACCCTTACGAGGCTTGACACATGGCCGTGTACCCACCCTCAGGGTCTTTGGAAGAGCCAGCATGGATGGAGCACTTGCTGCAGTCAGGCTCGCTCAGGGCCTCCCGGGGTGTGGCTTGCAGCTGCTCCCCAGCCTGGGGAAAGGTGCTGGTGTGGGCCCATTGCACACATTGGGAGGCAGCCTTGGAAGTGAACTCGCTGCCTGGGGCCTAAGGACGGGCAGAGCCAGGACTCAAACCCAGACCTGGTATTTCCCCCTCTACTGTGTTGTTGGGAAGAAGTATGGGAGCATGTGTCTATATCTCCTTATTAATTTTTTATTTTAATTACTTTTTTTCTGCCTATGAGCTTAAGGTAAGGGTACTTTAAATTCTCCTCCAAGTTTAGAAAAAATTTTACACATTCTCTTTTTTTTTTTCTTTAAAAAAAAAACAAACCTCAGTTTTGTTCCTGTTAAATACAAGTTTTTAGATAAGGCTTTCTATTCCAGACTGTTTTCCCTCTACTGAGGTTTGCATTATGGCCTCATGTGTTGGCTCTGTGCACAAAGCCCACTTCTGCACGGCCGTTTCCATGCTGGGTTCCCTACTCTGACTCAGGGGATGAGTGTTGTCTGTCTGGACGGGATTGCTGCCACTCAGCAGGCATGGGCCCAGAGTGGGTGGACTGAATGTGGGCCCTGCTGCCCTAGGCCCCTGCGGGCGCCACCTCTTGTCTAGCTCCTGACTTTTGGGGGAACCTTGAGGAATGGGGCAAGTTCCTGCCCCTGTGGGTTCACCTCGTTACGTTTCTGTTTAAATATCACTTGCAGACACTGCCCCATTTGATTGGACCCAGTTCAAGCCCAACTAGAAACTTTGTTTTGAAGTGAGGCAGCTAAGAAAGGGGATCTCTCAAATCCCTGTGTCCTCCTCTTGGCTGTGGTGTGGTGTAAACAGAGCCCTGTGATGGGGACCCACGCTGATCACCAGCAGTCTTCATGAGGTGTGAGTTTTATTATTTTTTATTTTTATTTTTGTGAGGAGATCAGCCCTGTGCTAACATTTGCCAATCCTCCTCTTTTTTTGCTGAGGAAGACTGGCCCTGGGCTAACATCCGTGTCCGTCTTCCTCCACTTTATGTGGGACGCCGCCACAGCATGGCTTGCCAAGCAGTGCGTCAGTGTGCGCCTGGGATCCGAACCGGCGAACCCTGGGCTGCTGCAGCGGAGCGCGCACACTTAACTGCTTGCGCCACCGGGCTGGCCCCAATGAGGTGTGAGTTTTAATTGCAGCAGGATGAGGTGACCCGTTCCCGTGTGTTGTGTGCCTTTACTTGGCGTCCTTGCCAAGTACCTGACTGTTGGATATAATAATGGCGGACTCTTGTAGTGCCAAATTACGGGCAAGACAGAGAGACCCACAGTGATGGAATGTGCTTTATTAGAAGGGAGCTGTGGCTAGGAAGGGCGTGTTCTGCAAATCTTCTGACCTGCTCCAGGTCTTGTGGCACAGGGCTCACTTCTCATCTGCCCCTCTCTCCTCCCCTCCTCCCTCCACCCACCAACCCCTCTGTGCACCCAGTGTATCTGTGCATGCGTGCATCCATTATCCATGCACCCATCCATCTGTGCACCCCTGCATCCGTGCACCCTTCCATCTGTGCGCGTGTGCATCCCTGCACCCATCCATTTGTGCATGCATGCATCTGTGCACCCGTCCAACCGTGCATGCATGCGTCTATGCATATACTCATTCATTCGTGCATCCATGGACCCAAGCATCATGCATCCATTCAGTCATTCACCAAGCATTTTTCAGAGCCTGCTTTGGGCCAGGTCTTGTGCCAAGCGCTGGGAAGATGGGGATGAAATTAGATACAGTCCAGGAGGTTAAATAAATAAATAATGGTTAAGATGCTGATATTTACCTATTGAGGGCTTAGTATGTGCCAGGCCGTGTTCCAGCACTTGGCATGAATGAAGTCATTGAGTACTTGTAACCGCCCTGTTACGGATGGTGAGGAAACGGGGCCTTCAGAGTGTCCAGTAAGTCGCCCCAGGTTGCACGGAAAGAGAAGGAGGTCTGTGGTTCCCAGAGCCCTCACTCTTCCCTGGCACCCTCCACCCCTCCTTGATCATCACGGTTCTGCCTGGTGAGGACAGTGGTAGAGGGGAGGTGCTTGACCTGCCTGAGCAAAGAGGTACAGGGCAGTCAGGGAAAGCCTCCTGGAGCAGGTGCCCCAGGTTATGTTCTCCTGAGTAAAGAGATGGGTGGTAGACGATGGGTCGAGAAGGCCATGCACATGACAGCATGAGCAGAGGCACCCTGGCATGCTGGATAGACTTGGCATTCTCACTGGGCAGTTCCGCCCCAAGGGATGTTGAGCAACACCTGGAGACGTTTTTGGCTGTCCCACCTGGGTCGGGTGCTATTGATATCAGGTGGCTGGAGGCCAGGGGTGCTGCACAACATCCTACCACGCACAGGACTCCCCACCACAGAGAATGATCCGGCCTCCAAATGTCAGTGGTGCTGAGGGGGGAAGCCCTGGGCAGGGGAGGACCGTGGGGCCAGGAAGCTGTTCCAGTCCTAGCTCTCCCGCATATGTGCCATATCTTTGGGAAAGTTACTCTTCCTGAGCCTCTGCTTCCAAAATTGAGACCACAGGCATAAAGCACTCAGGCCAATGCCACACATCTTTAAAAGGGCATCCATATGCTTGGGGGGACTGTGAACAGTTTGGGGTCCCCAGAAGTCAAGTTGGAGTCCCAGGAGGCTGGGCTGGGGTGCGGGGGCCAACCATGGGCACAGGGGACTCCATGTGCCAGGCTGAGGGGCAGAGACTGGATGCCATTGGTGTGGCAGGGTCAGAGTGCATTCTAGAGCTAGCTCTGTGGTTACCCTGGGGACAGGACTAGAGGCAGAGAGGTCAGCTGGAGGCTCTGGTCTCTGTGGAGTGCTGGAGAGGCCCAAGCCAAGGACATAGCAGCAGGGGTGGAAAGGAGGACCCACAGGTGAGAAGTGTCCCTGGGCTGAAGTTGCTAGTGGTTGATCAGGGGGCAGGTACCAGTGCATGAAGCCTCATGGATGGACCCCAGGCGTCTGCTTAGCTCTGGGCACTGGCACTGTGCCCAGCATTGTCCAAGTCAGACCTGGCGGTCTGGGAGGGCTGACCTGGGTCAGGAAGCCAGCGCCTGATTGTGCTTTAGGAAATCCAGCACATGGCCTTTGATCCGGCCTAGAAACCCATATCCGCCTAGCTGGTCTTCAGGGTGCTGGTGGGCCTAGCGCATTCCATGGCACCTGCCTCAGCATCCACTGACGGGAGAGGAGACACAACCCCACAGACCTGTTCGAATGTGTGCCCACGGCCCTGCCCAGTGGGAATGGGGGCGAGGGCTAGATTTGTGCTTTGTGTGTGTGTCTGTGTGTGTGTGTTGGGGCTTCTGTTCAGAGGAACACCTGCACCAAAACCAAACCATCTAAAAATCGGGGTGGACGTGATTATAACCACAATCATTTGTTAGAGAAAACGAACATAATATGGCGGAAAGGATCTTGGAATTGACAGTACTTAACAGGGTTCTTAACCCTACTATGCACTGAGCCCTCAGAATCTAGAGTTCTGGCTGGTACGCTTGCTGCCTATGGGCCCTACCCCCCCAGTAAGCCTTGGTATCCCCCCAGTAAGCCTCAGTATGCCCCCAGTAAGCCTCGGTATCCCCCCAGGAAGCCTCAATACCCCCCAGGAAGCCTTGATACCCCCCAGTAAGCCTCAGTATCCCCCCAGGAAGCCTTGGTATCCCCCAGTAAGCCTCAGTACCCCCCACCCCCCCCAGTGAGCCTTGGTACGCCCCCAGGAAGCCTTGGTACCCCCCAGTAAGCCTTGCTGCTGTTTGCCTTACAGGTCTGGGACCTTAGTGACATCGACAAGGACGGGCACCTGGACAGAGATGAGTTTGCTGTGGTAGGTTCCTGCCGGGAGTCTCTTTTCCCACTCTGCTGAGGAAGGAAATGTGCAGCTCATGTGGGAGTTTCTGGATTCATTTTTTTTCTTCTTTTCTTTAATTTTTCAAGTGTTTATTTTGATATAGCTTGGATTTTAAAAAAAGTTGCAATAGTATAGAGAGTTCTTTTGAATACCTTTTGCTCAGATTCCCCAGAGTTGTTATTTTACTAGTTTGCCTCATCTTTCTCCTCCTTCCCTCCCTCCCTCCCTCTCCCTCCACATGTGTGTATGTATACACACACAGGAATTTTTCCTTTGAACCATTTCAGAGTAAGTTGCAGACACCATCCCTCTTCATCCCGTAATACTTGAGTGTATATTTCCCCAAACCAGGGAATTCTCTTACGTTACCACTGTCTGTTTCAAAATCAGGGAAATGAACATTGACATCACCTAATTTATTCTAGTATCTATTATGATATGTCAGATCTTGTATCTTACACGTTACTCTATCTATTATTACATTGTCTATTATCTAATCTAGGGATATTCAGATTTTGCCAGTTGTCCCCAAAACATCCTTTGTAGCAAAAGAAGTTCCAGCCTCATGTGTTATGTTCCATAGCCTGTCTCTTTCGTGTCCTCTGATCTGGAGCAGCTCCTCCATCTGTCTTCGTGTCTCATGGCCACATGGGCATCCTGAAGCGCGCAGGGCCCTTGGTGCTGGGTTGTCTGCTCTTTCGTCATGATGACCCAGGCCGTGTGCTTTCATGGGGCAGGTCTTCACCAAGGTGACGGGCCCTTTTCTTGGGGCACAAAACATCAAGAGGACTTGTGGTATCTTACTCTGTGTCATTACCACAGTGTCCACCTTGATCGTGGTCAGGGTGGAGGCTTCGAGTTTCTCCCTGCTGAGTTACTCTCTTCCCTTGTGCTTCGTCAGTCTTATGGGAGACACTTGGAGACTAAACACCCTGTTACCCCCCTGACTCACCTGCTAGTTCTCGGACCTGCCCAGGAGTTTCACCTGAATCAGTTAGGATTATGGTCGTTGCTAGCTGGCAGTCTTCTAATTCTGGCATTCCTCACACATTTTCTAGGTGGCCTTTTACAGTCAGGAATTTGTTCATTCAGAGTAAACTCATAAATGCGTCCTCCCTTCCACGGTTTCTAATGCTTTACTGGTGGGATTTATTTTGCCCAGTGGGAGCTCCTCCCAGCTGGCTCCTTTGTCCTTTGTCACATCGCATTGTTCTCTGAGCACTTGCTTCCTTTTGGCACAAAAAGCTGCTCCTGCCTCCCCCTGTCCCTTTCCTGCCCCAGCCTCATCGTCAGCCATTTGTTCAGGGAGCCCCAGTTCCTTGTAGTGGAGAATGGTGTTAGAAGCCAGGATCTGGGTGCTGGGGTGCTCAGTGCCTCTGGGGTGCTACTACATCCAGGCCCTCTCAGCAGACAGAGCTGGGAAGTAGGTGTAGGTGTGGATGTGCCCACTAGGTGCTGCAGCACACTGGCCTCTGCTTGCACATCTGCTGCTGTCTGTGCCAGAGCCCTGGCACTCCCACCTGCTTTGCCTTTACTGCCAGCTATGGGTCTGTGTGTTCAATGGGCCACCTGCCCATGCAGCTGCCCTCCCTCCATACCCCTGCAGCTTTCCACCTGCCTCTTCAACCTCCCGGTGGGCTGGGCCCCCCTCCCCCGCGCCCCTGGTGCCTGCCCTCCTCACCTGGGGCCCATGTCATTCTGTTCCTCCTTGCCTCCCTCCACCTCACTCACATCTTTGACTTTTCTCTCCCATTTATGGGATTTCTTCACCACCTCATTCCATTAAATCTCCAAGTAGAATAAAGTAGTCCCTTGTAGTTAAAGACAACACCTTAATAAATAGTAATTAAGTTCAACCAAACCAAAACAAAAAAAAGTCTGTGAATTATTTGGGAATTCTAAGTAATAGAAAAATGATGAAATACAACAGTATCCCTAAGATACATCTTCTGTTCTAAGAATTTTAACATCTTTAAAATGTGACTTCACAAGATACACATGAATTGAAGCTTCTTATCTTACTATAATATGTGTGTAAAGCCTTTGAGGTTTTAAACTTCTAAGTTAAATTTAAACCATTTTCCAAGGAAATTATAAATTTCTCTTACAATTTTCCTCATACTCCTTTATACCCAACAGTACTCAGTTGTGTATATATATATATATTTTTGTGTGTGTGTGAGGAAGATCAGCCCTGAGCTAACATCCCTGCTAATCCTTCTCTTTTTGCTGAGGAAGACCGGCTCTGAGCTAACATCTATTGCCAATCCTCCTCCATTTTTTCCCCCCCAAAGCCCCAGTAAATTGTATGTCATAGTTGCACATCCTTCTAGTTGCTGTATGTGGAATGCAGCCTCAGCATGGCCGGAGAAGCGGTGCGTCAGTGCGCAGAACCCGGGCTGCCAGTAGCAGAGCGCACGCACTTAACCGCTAAGCCACAGGGCCGCCCAGTTGTATGTATTTTTTCCCCACACACGTCAACTCTGTTCTGCCTTTTTACTTTGAGCATTTTCCATGCTTCTTGATCATCCTGTTGTTTTTACTGGTTGTATATTATTTATGTTTTTATTATGGTAAAATATACATGGCATACAATTTACCACCATCACTGTTAAGTGGACAGTTCAGTGGCATTAAGTACAATCACATTGTTGTGCAGCCGTCTACACCATCTACCTCCAGGACTTGTTCATCTTGCAAAACTGAAACTCTATCCCAGTTAAACACTAACTCCCCCTCTCCACAATACCTCATTATTTATTTGTTACATTTCTTTTGACCGCACTTGACTTAAGGTGTCTGTGTCATTGCACTGCTCTGGGGTGGTCCCCAGGAATGGGGTGATTGGCCTAGGGTGAACCCAGGAATATACCTCCCTTCTCACAGCCTTACGAGCCCCAAGTTTCTGTTTTTGTTTTGTTTTTATCATTTCTCATCATTTCAGCCAAGATTTGTATTCTTCTATAAATGGCTCTTAGAATTGTGTCATTTTCTGTTTCTTTTCATCACTAGCTGTGTCTAATATTTTGTAGAGTTTTTAAGAGCCCGTAAATTTTACCTATGTTAACCATCTGTTCTCTCTGCAAACAGCAATTTAAGGAATATTTTGAAGTGGAAAGGTTTGTAATTTTGGTTTGCTTTTGTTACATTTTAAAACAGGCTTTTATTTTTTTATTTTATTTTTTAAAGATTTTATTTATTTATTTCCCCCCCCAAAGCCCCAGTAGATAGCTGTATGTCATAGCTGCACATCCTTCTAGTTGCTGTATGTGGGACGCAGCCTCAGCATGGCCGGAGAAGCGGTGCGTTGGTGCGCGCCCGGGATCTGAACCTGGGCCGCCAGGAGCGGAGCGCGCGCACTTAACCACTAAGCCACGGGGCCGGCCCTAAAACAGACTTTTAAATCCTTGTTTTAGACAAGGTTTCTCTTCCCTGCCTGCTTTGGAGAGGAGTGCTGCCCGTCCTAGGAGAGGCACGCCCGTTCTCATAGTTTTCTGTGTCTCCGGAATATCCTGAAGTACCTGCAGCTCTGGTGGTGTCTTTAGACTTCCAAGTTCCAGTGCTTTCTAAGTCGTCAGCCCTGGAGCTAGTGGCCCTCCTGTGTGGGGAGGGCACATGTGTGGAGTCTGGCATAGTAGAATTCCTTTTGTACTCCTTTCAGTCTCGTGTGAGTAAATAAATATCTGGGAAAATTATGCATTGGAAGCGTGGCTCATCAGAAAAGCCACTTGGAAGCAACCTCAAAAAGAGCAGTGTTTGTCACATCAGTGCGAGCCCTGAAAAGGCTGCCCTCTGCCTGCCCTCCGCCGGGGCCTTGCCGCCTGAATGTGATTCTCTTTTCACCCACAGGCGATGCATTTGGTGTACCGAGCTCTTGAGAAGGAGCCCGTGCCCTCTACCTTGCCCCCGTCCCTCATCCCCCCCTCCAAGAGAAAGAAGACAGTGTTCCCGGGTGCCGTGCCCGTCCTGCCCGCCAGCCCTCCGCCGAAAGACAGCCTCCGCTCCACGCCGTCCCACGGCAGTGTCAGCAGCCTGAACAGCACGGGAAGCTTGTCCCCCAAGCACGGTGTCAAGCAAACACAGGTACAGGCCCATCTGTGTGTGGCCACCTCTCAGAGCAGCTGTTTCCACGTGTAGAGTCCCAGCAGCATGTTTCTTGGGAGAAAGTAATTTGTGACCCAAAAAAGGTAAAGTTTGTGATTAAATTAAAAATTTTATAGCAAGTATCTTAGTCTGTTCGAGCTGCTATAACAGAATACCATAGACTGGGTGGCTTATAAACAACAGACATTTATTTCTCACAGTTCTGGAGGCTGGAAGTCTAAGATCAAGGCACCAGCAGGTTTGGTGTCTGGGGAGAGCTCTCCTCCTGGTTCACAGATGGCATGTGCTCACTCTGTCCTCACAGGGTGGAAGGGGCAAGGAAGCTCTCTGGGGTCCCTTTTATAAGGGCACTAATCTCATTTATGAGGTCTCTGCCTTCATGACCTAATTATCTCCCAAAGGTCCCACCTCCTAATACTGTCACGTTGGGGGTTAGGATTTCATCGTATGAATTTGGGGGGACACAAATTTTCATTCTGTAGCAACAGGGATTCAGAATTAACTTTCTCATTCACTTGCCTGTAAATACCACCCCTCCTCAAACACACCCAGCACCTTCCTGCCTCTGGGCTCTCTCCTCATTTCTCTGCCTCTCCTGCCTCAGACAGTCCCTCTGCTGGGAGGGCGCATCCCTAGATGGCACCGTAGCACCTAATTTTATGAGGCCTCTGCTTGCAGGGCACCTCATCAGGGGAGCCTGGTATGACTGTACTCAACACCCAGCACACCGCGGGCCCTGCCTACCCAGCCGTTCTCCCTCTGCCCTGTATTCTTCTAGATTTCCCATGCCTGGCCTGTTACATGGTTAATTATGTATCGTCTCTCGCTGCCCCACCCCCCACCCCTCCTGTCAGCTTCATGAGAGCAGAGTTAGTTGTTGGTTATAATCTCAGAGTCTAGAACAATCTCTGGTACTTTGATGCTCATTAAATATGTGTTGAAAGATCAAGTGAGTGAGGGAGGCATCCATCTCATGTCAGGAAGACTCATGGGGGCTCCAACTCTCCACGTGGCAGCATCTTATATATCGAAAAAGACGTTTCTTGTCTGGCAAATGCAGCATCACAGTGGGTTCTTTATAAAAGGGCACCTCTGAGATTGTTAGAAACATGCAAGAACATGAACGTGAGTTACAACTGGAATCATGCTTCGCCATCTGCCTCATGTGTGGTTTCAAAGGCAAAGCAATGAATTGTGACAAGAAGAAGGCCAGCCAGCACCACCACTCACCGTCAGAATATGAATGATGAAAATGAGAAAGGCATGATCAGATGATGATTTCTCTTGCTCATTGATGTATTTGTAAAGTTAAGCATTCGACTTGGGGGGCTCATTTTTAAGGAGCTCGTAGAACACGGCATCAGACCCTAGAGTGAAAAAGAGCTCAGAGAGTGTCGAGGCAGCTTGGTCACAGGTGCATAGGCAGCTCCCGTCACTGCCCCTGCCAGGTGGAGAGGCATGGCTGACGGGAGTTAACCTCTGGTTGGTGAGTTTTACGTGGCTGTGTGTAAAGAAGCCCAGCGTCCAGATGGCCCAGCCCGGGCATCTTCACCAGCTCACCAGCCATGCCCAGTCCCTCCTGGGGGTGCTGCAGTGACCTGAGACAGGCCCCTGCCTGCTCTGGGGAGACAGATGATAAGCACATCGATAAACCAAGGAAGGTCAGATAGCCACGGGAAAGCGGAACAGGAGCAGGGCTTGGCCTGGAAGAGCTGGGGTGAGGAGGGGCCGTGCGTCTGCAGACAGTGCCCGCTAGAAGGCCTTCTGAGCTGAGACCTGAATGACAAGAAGGCATCAGAGGACTAGTCTGTGCCAAGACTCTCAAGTGGGAGCACTCGATGTGTTCTAAGGTGGGGGCAAGGGTGAGCCAGGGGATAGTGGGGTGGGGTCAGAGAGTGGGCCGAGGCTCGTCACTTAGACCTGCACGAGCTGTTGTTGTCCAAGGCAACCCAGCACCTTGAATCTGCAAACTTCTTGCCAAGGGTTCTTATTAAGTACCACAGGTCAGGTTAGTGGTGGTCTGCTTTACCGACGAGGAAGCATGTGGGGCTGAAGTTGCTGACGGCTGAAGGTTGACTAGCCTGATAACCCCTCTCTGGTAATCTGCTGGCTCTCCCCAGATCCTGGAGCACTCCTGACTAGACCAACTTTACCCTGGTTGCTGTGGGAGTCAGAAGTGCGGAGGGAGGGAGTGGAGGGTGCATCCCCTTCCCCAGGAGTAGGGGCAGCTGGTGGGATCACAGACCTGAGAACAGGCATTTCCGAGACCCACAGTCACCATGCTTTCCCCTCCCCCACTTTCGTCATCTCCAGGCCAGTGATGCCCTGCCTGGGGCCCCTGGTCCTGCCCTCCCGGCCAGCTGTGGGGTGGAGCCCCTTACCATCCTCGGTCTGTTCCCATTCACTCGGGGTCTATGGTTGCTGAGCTGCCCTTAAAGCCAGCCCTTTCCGGGAGACCCAGCTTTGAGGAGAAGGCTGTCCTGTATTGGATTTGTAGCCACGTAGGTGATGGGGTCTTGCTGCCAGCATAGCCTGAGACCTCAGAAATCAGGCAGCAAGTTCATTCTGTTCATGCAGTGAATGTTAGGACTCTTGTCCCAGAGTTGTGATTTTTTTGGACCAGTGGGATGCAAAAACCCGTCTCCCTGTCAGCCTAGCCTGCCTGACCCACTGCTGCCACTTCCGTGGGATTCTTGGCATCTGAGGCTCAGTTTGCTCTGGTCACTTTTTTTTTTTTTAATTTTTATGTTTTTTTTTTCCCCCCAAAGCCCCAGTAGATAGTTGTATGTCATAGCTACGCATCCTTCTAGTTGCTGTATGTGGGACGTGGCCTCAGCATGGCTGGAGAAGCGGTGTGTTGGTGCGCGCCCAGGATCCGAACCCAGGCCACCAGCAGTGGAGCACGCGCACTTAACCGCTAAGCCATGGGGCCAGCCCCTGCTCTGGTCACTTGATGTAAAGACAGCCAGCCTCTTCTTCATTAGATTCATTTATGGGCGTCTCTATGTCTCCCTACAAAGTTCCCATAACACAACAAGTAAAACACAGGTCTCTCTCACTATCTGAACTCTTGCTGCCTGAGCCCCTGCTGTTTGAATTTGGTCCATAGATTTTGGTAAATTTTGTGATAAATTCCTTGCTGTACTAAATCATTCTACTCCCTATCTGAAACCCTGGACCTGGCAAGATCTGGGTAATGTGGTGTCCCTGCTTCCCAGACTCACTCTCTGGCTTCCTGGTGCTCCCCTCAGGATCCTGCTGGACTTGGATAATGAGGGAGACCTGTTCAGAAGAAGCAAATGAGGAAAAATGTCTCTAGAATAAGGAGCAGAGATGCCGTGGAACTTGGTTCAGTGAAAGTGCCAAAGGTCAGAGGTGACGCATCCAGAATTAGCAGTCAAAGGGGCCTGCCCCCAAGTGCCCGAGGGGCCTCGATGCCTCTGAATTAGGAGGTGTGCAGGTCCTGGTGGGTGGACCCCTGAGGGCATCTGCCTTTCTGAAGTCAACTTGAGCAAGTGGTGTGAGGTCACATGAGCAGCAGGTGCCGGAGTCGCACTGTGCTGGGATCTCAGCTCAGTCTGCCAGAGCAGCACTTTTGTGGGTGGTGGGCCCCTCATGAGTGGTGGGCGTGCTCATCAGAGGCCTGGGCTCCCCATCAGCATGAGGGGGCCCTGAGCGCCTGCCCATCCTGCAGATGCCGTTTTCACATCAGTCTCATTCACTGCCTGTCAGTGTCGTGTGTGCGCAGAGACCTCACAGTGGGGCTGCTGTGTCACAGAGTGGGGCCAGGACAAAGAAAGGTGGAGTACAGAATCAGAATCCTGGAACTGTGGGCATCGAGAACACTGCTGGCAGCTGCAGAGAAGTGTTTGCAGGCAGAAGACGAAAGACCAGGAAGGCAGGCTGGCTGGCATGGGAGCCGGGCTGGTTCTCAGGACACAGTCCTTCCAAAATGGGCGGTCAGGAGGGTCTTGTCCGGTCCACTTGAAGCCCCTCCTGGAAGGAGATCACTGGCTTCCCTTCATGCCCCAGGTGGTGGGGATGGAAGGGTTTTGGTGGACGGACCTGCTGGGTCTTTATCTCCCTCCTAGCACAAGGAGATTGGGGTGCTGTGATGGGGTGGAGGGAGGCACAGACTGGCCGCTATGCGAGATTGACTGACTTGGCAGTAACCTCTCTCAGCCTCAGTTTCCCCACTTACAGAGTGGGGATCCCGTCTGCCCTTTCAGCTCATGGAGTTGTGAGGAGGGTTTTCTGCTAAAATGTGCCTGAAAGCACTTTAATAGTGTGTATTTGTAAGTGACGAAAAGCTTGAGGAGTAACTTTTAAAAAACTCTTTCAGCCAATAGTGAACTGGGTGGTGCCGGTAGCAGACAAGATGCGATTTGACGAGATATTCCTGAAAACCGACCTGGACCTGGACGGCTATGTGAGTGGCCAGGAGGTGAAGGAGATCTTCATGCACTCGGGCCTCACCCAGAACCTTCTAGCACACATATGGTAAGGACAGATGGATGGACATCTGCTCCGCAGTATTTGGGCCCTCGCTGTGTGGAAGTAAGGGCTGTGGGTGGCTCAGAGGAGCCCTGTGGAAGTGAGACTTGTCCTGTGTGATGGACTGGAGGGGGTGGTGGTCAGGGACCTGTCAGTCAGGGTGTGTCCCCGGCCCTGTACAGGCCTCCGTGTCTGCCTATTACTTTATTCTCACCAGGCTAAGGGGGCGCTGAGAGAGGCACGAGTGGAAAGGCCCATACCCTGTGTTCTGTGCATGTCAGTTCACTCTCCTCCTACAAAGGGTCGCCTGTTTCGTCCCTCTAGAGAGCTCTCCGGCGATATACTTGAATGGCCGGGACCAGTTCTTGCTGGTGGTTATACTGGTTCTAGTGGGAGAACCAGCCTTCCCCATAGCCAGTTGGGGTGCAGGCGCTCGGCCCTGCCCCATCTGAGGGAGTGTGCAGAAAGGGCCCTGAAGGCTCCAGCAGGGCTGCTCCAGGCTGTCAGGGCTGTGGCTGCCTCCTCTAGGGGCCCTACCCTGCGCAGGTCAGCGACTTGGCTCCCGGGAGAGGGCGAGCTGGGGGCGACATTCTGGTCTGCACCTCAGGGCCCAGTGGAGGAGCCAGCCTCACCCCTACTTTCCTCCAGGGCTGGGCAGAGCAATCCTCACAGCGCTGGGGTGGCTCCTGTTGTAACTGGCCAGTGGTGAAGTCACTTTCTAGCTTTCTCTCCAGAGCCGTGGCCTTAGAGGGCTTCACTTGGGGTTATGAGGAGAGAATTTCCACATAATTCTGAAGAGGTGGATCCCTCCTAGTGGAGTTGTGACATTTAGCACATTACTGAGTGACTTGGGGAAATGACCATCCTTAGCAATAATGCATAGAATTCCACGTTGTGAGATGAGGCCGCCACCAGAGAAATTGGGCCGTTCCTTCTGAAGGAGCTCATGACTCCCAGAGCCAGTCACCAGAACGGCTGGGGAGGCCTGGAGCAGCCCCCTCACATCCAGTGCCCCTTTTTAGAAACTGATAAAACACAGTGGCACCTTTATGACGCTGAAATGGATGTGCATGGAATTCAAAAGTGTCGACACACTGTCCCGATCATAACGTAAAGGGACAATGCAGCGAAAGAAATTAATAACATACACCTCAACCTGTAAGTGGTGTAATGACACGTAGATGAGACAGTGAAGTCACGAACGTGCTTGGATTGAAGGAAGGTAATCAGAGGCATTGCCTGCAGGGAGCAGATGGAAAGGACCAACGAGCGAGCTCTAGGTTAACCTCTTGGGAAGTAAAAGTCTCGATGGTCTGCCGGTGGCCAGGGGAGGGGACGTGACTGAGGTGGAGAGAGCATGCCAAGGGGGAGCGCAGGGAGACAACGAGCGCCTGGCGCCTTGCTCAGCAGCGTGGTGGCCACCACGGACGGACACGGACAGAGACAGGGCTCCCGGCATGTGGCCTCAGCGCCCACGCTCCTTCTGAGATGGGGAGCAGCCCAGAGCGGCTGTGGGCTGAGCGTATGGCAGGACTGGCCCCCAAAGGCAGACTGAGGAGAAATGGTCACAGTGTGAAGTTGTCACAGCCTGCCCTCGAGCCATGACAAGAACGAGGCAGTTCTTCACCCGGCCTTTATCATCTATGCTCAGCACATCTCCCTGCCCCTCGGCCCTGTTCCCCACAGTGTTGGGCCCGAGTCTGCTGAAGCGCTCCGCCCTCTTCTGCTCTGCATTAGGAAGTGGCCTCGCTGCTTCCGCAGTGACCGTGTGCAGCGGGACGCGAGGGTGCGTGTGGAGTGGACAGAGTGAGCGAAGGGCAGGCGTGTTTCGCAGATGTGGAGGCCTCATTCTTACTGCGTGAGGCATGCTCCCTTGCCTGTCTGCCAGGACGCCAGAAGGCCACGTGGGCAGGGACACTTGAGCATCGAGGGATTGTACAGTGTAGCACAGTCATGCCTCGCTTTCTAGGTCCCGGCCCCTCATGATGACAGCCCAAAATGCTGCTATTATCAGCCCCATGGAAAACCAGTGGCTTGCGCCGTTCAGATAACTGGGGGCGGCAGGGTCCCAGCGTGCACACTCAGCCCCAGCCTCCATTTCTGTAGGAATGGCTATTCTGTACTGGACCGTCGCAGTCCACTGCGTGCACACCGTAAAGAGCCGGTTGCGTTTCTGCTTGCTGCCAGCGAGGTCTTCCCAAGGGACAGGCTACTTGGCCTGCCGGGTAGGGCTTGGCGGTTCTCCAGCTGGGCCAGGAGCCTCCTCCTGCCCCGACAGCCCCTCCTTGACCAGCCTTTGGGCAGGATGCTTGGTGGGGGTGCCAGGACTGCTTCCCAGGAGTGGGATGTTCAGTAGAAAAGGAGTTGCCGCTGTGCCCTGTTGTTTTTATTGTCATTGTCTTCATCATCCATTTTTTAAAAGCCTGGGTTCCGTGACTTGTACTACACGTGGCGCAGGCTGAATTGAATGCCTGTGATGTGTAATTAGCATCCCCACGTTTCTCTCAGGGCCCTGGCCGATACGAGGCAAACGGGGAAGTTAAGCAAAGACCAATTCGCGTTAGCTATGTATTTCATTCAGCAGAAGGTCAGTAAAGGCATCGACCCTCCTCAAGTCCTCTCACCGGACATGGTCCCGCCCTCAGAGAGAGGCACCCCCATCCCGGTGAGTAGCACTGGCGGCACCCCTGTCGTGTTTGCGTCGCTTCTTGCAGCTTGCCACCAGGTGGCGCTGGTGGCCCATGTGAGCAGGGAGCGCCTGGGTGGCCCAGACTTCACCAGGGGCCCTGGGGGTGTGACTGGGCCGCCCAGATAGTTCCCAAGCTGGGGGCTGGAAAGAAAAGATTTTACCCCCATTCTGAGACCTACTAGTTCTTACTGTGCAGTGAGGTCAGCTTGCTCATTAGTAATTCTGTGTCTGAACTTGGTTCTAGGACAGTTCAAGTTCTCTTGCATCAGGGGAGTTTACTGGTGTGAAGGAACTTGATGACATCAGTCAAGAGATTGCCCAGTTACAGAGGTATGTTAAAGCGGCTCCTACCCCTCAGATTCCGAACCTCACACAAACCCTATCCCAGGTTGTTACTGGAAATATCAGGGCCTTATGAAACGTGTGGAAAGTTGACCGTGACAAGTTTGTTCAGCAGAAAGGAGGGACACAAGATTCCCAAGTTCCTGAATTGACTTAACGAGCTCGAGTAAGGACGTCCTTGGTTGGAGCCACTGTGGGCTGAGGGGTCTCCGGCAAAGTGTTGCTAGGCAGCCTCAGCCCACTCCTCAACCAGGAAGGCCTTGTTATCCCTCGAGACATAAAGCGACCAAGTCTCAGATGGCAAGTTAGTGGCTTAGGATCAACAGCTAAACTGTGCGAGGGGCCTCATGTCAAGGTCTCCGGCTCCACTCCCTGCGCCCCTGCCTCGGTTTCCCCACCTGTAAACGAGGGCTTTGGATGCAGTGTCTATACTCTTGGAGTCCAGCAGAAAGCAGTACATCCGCTTCCCGTACACCCCTGTGATCCTCTTCAGAGCAGTGTCCTCTTTCCAGTTAGTTCTGGGGGAGGGCACACTCCTCCTGCTTGGACGGAGATGGGGGCAGGCACCGAGCAGAAGAGCTTAAAGGTGCTTTGCCCTCCATGGGAAAGGGAGTGCTTGCTTGATTGAAAATGAAAATGGCAATAGCGGGCTGGATCCTGCTCACAGCTGGAGGCCCCTCGGGCGTGGTTTGTGCCCCTAGCAGAACAGAGCCCTGAGAAGCAAAGGCAGGTCAGACATTGAGTGGGACCCTTTAGGTGGGTGGCTGTTCACAAAGCCTCAGCCTCGGCTGCCTGCTGAAGCCAGATTCCCTGCTTTGTGCTCAGCCCAGAGGATGGCTCCTGTTCTGTTGCCAGCTCACAAGGGCCATATTTCCAAAGCAGAGATCAGCATGTGCAGCCTAGCAAGACTAAGAGGGTCTGTGAGGACCGAGGGCCAGTGTCCTAGAGCCCAGGCAGGCCCGTTAATCAGGACCGCAGATGAAGGGGGAGGGTGCACTATAATGCAAGGGTCGGGGTCTTGGAAGGGATGGTGGTGTCTGAATCAGGCCAGAGCTGGCCTCCGGAGCTGGGAGTGTTTCCCGGTGAAGGCAAAGAAGCAGGTGTGTGCACAACTGCGGAGGCCAGGCCTGGAGCGGCCCCCAGCAGGCTGTGGATTGTGGGGGCATGGGGAAACGTGCCTCTCCCCTTGCTACTAGGTCCAGTCACAACGGTGGGTTTGAAGGGAATGTTATATTGTTAGGTAGTTCTTAGGCTTGTGGAAATGAATATTCAGATGCTCACAGCTAGTTTGTGTCTGGCTGAATGTCTCAAAGACCTATTGTCATGCAAGTGCAGAGTTCCCCGTAGGGGAGGCAGAGTTTGTTGGCGCCTTGAGGTTCCTGCCACTGAGACAGTACCTTTAGGCACAAGAGGAGTGTCTTAGTGTGTTCCAGCTGCTGTAACAAACTGTCACAGCCTGGGGGGCTCACACAACCGACATTTACTTCTCAGAGCCCCGGAGGCTAGAAGTCCAGATCGAGGCATGGGGAGATCTGCTGTCTGCTGGGGCCCACTTCTGGTTCACAGATGGTGTCTACTCGGACACCCTTTTGCTGTGTCCTCACATGGCAGAAGGGGCCAGGAGCTCTCTGGGGTCTCTTTTATAAGGGCACTAATCCCATTAATGGGACCCTCATGACCTAATCACCTCCCAAGGGCCCCACTTCTGATACCATCACATTGGAGGTTAGGGTTTCAGTGTATGAAAAGTGGAGGGACACAAATGTTCCGGAAGGAGGAAAGCAAGGCTGGTTGCTGCCTGGGGAGCTGTGTGCAGCTGAGGAGACAGGCAGGGCCCCCCCCCCGCGACCCGCCCCCCCCCCCCCCCAGCACCTGATATGCATAACGCCAGCCACAGCGTCCTTGGAGGGGATAGCTGCCAGAGCTGGCAGAGAGACCCTCACTGCCACTTCTTGCTGCTAGGCCTCTGGACTCCCCACCCTGCTTTGCATTCAAACTTCTCCATGTGGCTCTCCCAGCTGGGCTTTGCCTTTCTCTTGACTAGAACGTTTTCCCACCAGGTTTCCATTCACAGACTGCTTCCTCAGAGAACCCTTCCCTGGCTGTGCTCTGTGAGACAGCACCCACCCCCTTTCCTTATCTCGTTGGGTTTCCCTTTGTGTCACTCACGTTACATTCATCTGTGCGTTGACTTGTCACCTGTCTCCCCCACTGGCCTGTGAGCGCCGTGAAGGCAGGTGCCTCTCGTGGTGTGTGCCTGCTGCTTCAGAGCCGGGGACCCTTGCCATTCAGTGGGCCAGTGCATAGAGGATTGGGAGACTGTCTTAGTTTTCTCTTGCCATGTCACAAATTGCCACAAATGTAGTGGCTTAAAACACTGCAGATGATTAGCGCACAGCTCTGTAGACCAGAAGTCTAGGCAGGCTCCACTGGGCTCCCTGCTCAGGGTCTTACAGGGCCAAGGTCAAGGTGTCAACCCAGCCAGGGCGAGAATCCGAATCCTAACCCAGTTCCTTGCAGCTCTGGGTCCGGGGTCTCCTTTCCATGCTGGGTGTGGCAGGGGCTCGTTCTGCTTGGAGAGGCCACCTGTGCTCCCCCTCTCACGGCCCCCCCGTCTTCAGTGTCAGCGGGGGTGCATCGAGTCCTCTCACCCTGAGCATCGCTCTGGCTTCCTCTTTGAAAACGTTCTGCTTTAAAGGGCTGCGTGGCCATGCTGGGAGCAATGCCTCCTGGTCCCCACAGTTTCCACTCACACTTGGAGGGGAGGGGATTACATAGGGCGAAGGTCACTGGGGGTCGTTCCTAGACTTCCGTCCCCACCAAGAAGGGTCAGAGGAGTCAGCTGAGGTGGGGCTTTGTGGAATGGATGAATTGGGCTTGAGAAGTCAGGGTGGAGAGTATGCACCGTGGTGACGGTTGACTTATTCATTTTTATCTGTGTTTCGTGAAATCGAGTTATTCACTCTTATCTGTGTTTCGTGAAATCTTTTTAAACCCTTAGGGAGAAATACTCACTGGAACAAGACATTAGAGAAAAGGAAGAGGCCATCAGACAGAAAACCAACGAGGTACAGGTAAGCACGCTGCACGTTTGGTCAGGTGGACCTTGTGTCAACTACAGTGTAGGGAGCCCCGTCAGTGGTGTGGACGGGGCAAGGGGAGGTGGCTCTGCGCTCGTTGGAAACTCGAGCTCGTGGGAGCTTCCAAGTGAAGTTTTTAAGTTTCTTATAACCATAGCCAGGGGCTTTTTTCTTTTTGATTAAGATATATAATTCACATAACGTAAAATTCACTATTTTAAAGCATACCATTTAGTGGTTTTTAGCCTATTCATTATGTTGCTTAATCGTCACCTCTGTCTAGTTCCAGAGCATTCCCAACACCCCGAAAGGAAACCCTCATCCCCTGAGCAGTGACTCCCCATCCCCCTCCCCAGCCCGTGGCCACACTGATCTGCTTCTGTCTCTCTGGATTTGCCTGTTCTGGACGTTTCACATAGATGGAGTCTTACAGCATGATGCCTTTGTGTCTGGCTTCTCTCACTCAGCATGAGGTTTTGAGTTTCAGGCAGTGGCCTCTAACCTATTCTTAGGACAGTCCTGCTTGGAGTGTCTCCTTGTGGGTGGTGGTGACAGCAGAAACTGTGGTGGTCAGACTGCCTGGCTCAAACCCAGCGCTCCTTAGCAGCTGTGTGACCCTGGGCAAGTTTCTTTCACATCTCTGGGCCTCCTGTGACGTTGGTAATGAGTGTCTGCTTCCCTGGGTTGTGGGGCTGGAGCACAGGTTCTGGCATGCGCTCAGTGCTCACTTGGCGGCCATGCCTGTTTTCTGGTCGTCTGAGCAGAGGGGAGGCTGTGCCGGGAGCAAAGCAGTCAGCGCCTGGGAGCCAAGCCCTTGAAGAGACATAGGTTCCTGTGATGTCTCGGGTCTGAATGGATAGAGAAGGCGCTGCCACCATGAGGGGACTCCAGTTGGCCTGGTGGCCCTGATAGTGAGACTGATCTGGGACTGGTGGTCTCTGCTTGGGGGCTTTGAGTGCTCCCAAGCTTGGGCCGGGGGGAAGGAGGAGCACAGCCAAACAGTCAGGACTCCAGTGCCCCCTGGGTGACCTGTATGGCTGGGCCAGCTTCCATCTCCCCAGCTGGAGGCGCAGCAAGGATCAGTGCTTGGGCTACTCTGCCAGAGCCAAGAGCAGCGTCTGGCTGCAGTGCGTGCTGCCTGAGTGGCTGGTTCTTTTGGGGCTACTTCTTGGGCCGTGGACCCAAGCCAGGCCAGGGGAAGCTGTGCCCAACTCAGTCGGGCTCATGGGCTGCTGGGCAGCCCTCCTTGCTCCGCTGCACCTCCCTACAAGGGGCTAGAGGACTCGGTGAGACACAGAGTAGATGGCACGTGATGTCTGTCCGCCAGCCTGTGGGAAATGGCCTCTGTCATAGTTGTGGGCTGTAGGTGAGGTGGGGTGGGTGTGCCCACCCCTCTTCGGGACTGACATCCGTTCATGCTGTGCAGGGTCCACACTCTTCTTTCCTGGTGTCTCACTCTCTGTGCATGTTGGCAGGTGAGGATTGGTCCTTAGATGGTCTCCTGGAATGTTCTGGATTGGAAGGCAGAGACTGGCCTGCCTCTAGTATTAAGTGCTTTTTGCTTGAGTGAGCTGCTTCAGTTATAAGACCACCTTGCAGGTGAAGCGACTATATTTTTCTGAATCCTGTCATTTTATTCTCACCTCAGCCCTTTGATTTCCACTCGTGTCCTAGAACTGACCCCTCAGACACAGAGCCCTTATCACCCACACCACTCATCCTCCATCTTTTCAGTCCTTTGGTGAGGCGGAGCCAGCCTCATCTTCCCTCGTGCCTCGGCCTTGGCCCGGCCATATGGATGCCTGGGCGGTTCTCCCTTCCCATTGTGTCTGGGTCATCCTGAACGAGCTTCGATTTGCATTCTGGTCCCCGAGGATCTGGGTACTGTGATGTCCTTTAACTACTAGGGAAACCAGTCACCAGGTCTCTGGCGCCTGCTCCTGGGTGATTCCTTTTTTTTTTTTTAATTTTATTAATTTAATTTTTTTTTCTTCTTCTTCTTCTTTTTTTTTTTTTGGTGAGGAAGATTGGCTCAGAGCTAACATCTGTTGCCAATCTTCCTCTTTTTGCTTGAGGAAGATTCGCCCTGAGCTAACATCTATCCCAGTCCTCCTCTATTTTGTATGTAGGATGTCGCCTCAGCATGGCTTGATGAGCGGTGCATAGGTACGAGCCTGGGATCCGAACCCACGAGCCCTGGGCTGCCGCAGCGGAGCATGCCAAACCTAACCACTATACCACTGGGCCAGCCCCGCTGGGTGATTCTGAGCAAGCCGTTGGGTCTTTGCAGAGACTCGCTCTGACGTCTGGGGGTGCTGTCCTATCATCTGTGGCAGGCTTGGTGAGGCCACTTGGAGCCCTGGCTGGTGGGCTCTGACAGCACACACCTACAGCCTTTGAGACAGTGGGGTCTGTGTGCACCCCGACAGCCCTACAGAGCTGGGAGGGGACCCAGCACCAGCCAGGCCAGCCCCCATTCCTTGGGGGCCTCATCTGTCAGCAGGCCAGGACAGGTCTCTGCTGTAGGGTTGGTGGCAGCTCCTTGGTCAGAGACAGAGACTGTGTTTTTAAAGTTCCTCTATGAAAACCAGATGTGACTTTGGTTTTTTCCCAGGTGAGTCAGGCCAGGAGCTCACACACCATCCCCGCTAGCAGAGGCTGCAGTCAGGGCCCAGCATGGAGTAGGAGGCCTTGGTCCTCACGTCAGTTGGCGTTGAGTTTTAAGCAGCGGAAGCCTCAGCCCCCCCAGTCCTCTTGTTCACATGGTCCCCATTCTCCATCCCGGCCTGGGGATCTCTCGTCTCTCTGTCACTACCATCCTGATCAGGGCCTTCGACCGCTGTGTCTGATTGTTTGTTTTGTGTTGTTTTTGTAACAACAGCTTTATTGAGATATAATTCACAATCCATACGATTCATCCATTTAAAGTGTATAATCCAGTGGTTTTTAGTATGTGCACAGAGTTGTACAACCATCACCATGATCAATTATAGAACATTCCCATCACCCCAAAAAGAAACCCCATCCCCATCAGCAGTCACTCCCCATTCCCGCTACCCAGCCTCTGGCAATCACTAATCTGCTTTTTGTCTCTGTGGATTTGCCCGTTCTGGACGTTTGGTATGAATGGAATCACACACTGTGTGGCCTTTTGTGTCTGGCTTATTTCACTCAGTGTGAGGTTTTCAAGGTTCATCCATGTTGTAGCGTGTGTCAGGGCTTCAGTCCTTTTTATGGCTGAATAATACTTCATTGTCTGGCTGGACCACGTTTTATTCATCTGTTCCTCAGTGGACGGATATTTGGGTTTTTCCAATTTTTGGCTGTTGTGAATAATGCCACTATGAACATTAATGTGCAAGTTTTTATGTGGACAGATGATTTCACTTCTCTTGAGAGTAAAATTGCTGGGTCATATGATAACTCTCCGTTTAACCTTTTGAGAAACTGCCAGACTGTTTTCCAAAGTGGCTTCCCCATTTTACATTCCCACCAGCAATGCATGAGGGTTCCAGTTTCTCCACATCCTCAGCAGCACTTGTTATTTCCCATTTTTTATTATAGTCTGGCTAGTGAGTGTGAAGTGGTATCTCATTGCCCATCATGCTTTCCCTAATGATGTTGAACATCTTTTTATGTGCTTATTGGCCATTTGTGTAACTTCTTTGGAGAAAAATCAATTCAGATTCTTTGCCCATTTTTAATTGGGTTGTCATTTTATAGCTGAGTTGTAAGAGTTCCTTATATTTTCTAGATACAAGTCCCTTGTCAGATAATATGATTTGCAAATATTGTGTCCCATCTGTGGGTTGTCTTTTCACTTTCTTGATGGTGTCCTTTTTTTTTTTTTTTTGTGAGGAAGATCAGCCCTAAACTAACATCCATGCTAATCCTCCTCTTGTTGCTGAGGAAGACCAGCTCTGAGCTAACATCTATTGCCAGTCCTCCTCCTTTTTCTTTCCCCCAAAAGCCCCAGTAGATAGCCGCATGTCACAAGTGCACATCCTTCCAGTCACTGTATGTGGGATGCGGCCTCAGCATGGCTGGAGAAGCAGTGCGTCGGTGCGCGCCCGGGACCAGAACCCAGGCCTCTAATAGCGGAGCGTGCGCACTCAACCACTAAGCCACGGGGCTGGCCCAATGGTGTCCTTTGAAGCACCCATTGCCAAATCTAAGGTCAGAGGGATTTACCCCACATTTTTTTTTAAAGAGTTTTATAGTTTTAGCTTTTACATTCAGGTCTGTGATCCGTTTTGAGTTAATTTTTGCATATGGTGTGAGGTAGGGGTCCAGCTTCACTCTTGAGTTAATTTTTGCATATGCTGTGAGGTAGGGGTTCAGCTTCACTCTTTTGCGTGTGGAGATCCAGTTGTCCCAGCACTGTCTGTTGAAGAGACTGTTCTGTCCCCATTGAATGGTCTTGGCCACATTGTAGAAAATCAGTCGGCCCTGGATGGGTGGGTTTCTGTCTGGACTCTCAGTTCCATCCACTGATCCTTATGGCTCTCCCTGTGCCAGCAGCACACTGCCTTGATGACTAGCTTTGTAGTGAGTTTTGAAATCAAAAAGTGTGAGTCTTCCAATTTTGCTCTTCTTT
This sequence comes from Diceros bicornis minor, assembly GCF_020826845.1. Classification (NCBI taxonomy): domain Eukaryota; kingdom Metazoa; phylum Chordata; class Mammalia; order Perissodactyla; family Rhinocerotidae; genus Diceros; species Diceros bicornis. The sequence continues at coordinate 4,588,356 of NC_080759.1, read as the reverse complement.
TTTCAAGATTGTTTTGTCTATTCTGGATCCCTTACATTTCCTTATGGATTTTAGCATCAGCTTGTCAGTTTTTGCACAGAAGCTGGCTGGGATTCCGGTGGGGATTGCAATGAGTAGGTTGTCTGGGTTATTTCTGTCTTCTCTTTGCTCAGGTACCTCCCCCACTCTGACCCCAGCATGTTCCTAACCACGAGCTGGTGGGTCTTTGTCCTTGTGGGGCTCTTTGATGCTCTCTTCTCTGTTACAGGATGAGGCCCAGATTCCTTGATGTCCCAGGCTGTTGGCCACCTGGTGTCCCAGGCTACCCCACTAGGCCTGACCCTCCTCCCTCCTTCATGTCCCCCTCCCCCATCACTTGTCCTTCCCTCAGATGAGTCAAACCGATGTCCTGGACTCTCCACCACCAACCCCCTTCCAAACAGTCTGTGTTATCATCCCCAACTTGTCAGACTCAAGACCCACTTGTTGAGTTAAAGGCAGAAGACACTGGGGAGCAGAGAATCCAGCTCCCCAAAATAACTCAGAGTTGTATTTTAGCTGTTGAGAGAGGAGAAAGCCATGACATTTTTGTCTTGTAGCAGAGAGAGAGAGACCCTGTGCCTGCTTTGGGTTTACTCCTGAAATGGCAACAGCCACCCTAGCCCAGGCCAGCCCTGGGGATCGACCTCACCAGCCCCATCCTCCCTTACTCCCAAGGGTCCCCTGAAATGCACCCCTTCCTTTGAGTCCCGTGGCCACCACTTCACCCAGGCCCAGGTCCCCTCCCTGCCGTCCCTGCTCCCTCTGTCAGCCCTCCTCTGCCATGCCCATCCGTTATTTCAGATTTAGTTACGAGACGTTTGGTAAGACATTTGGTTGACAATCAAAGACGAGAAGGCTCCCACCCTCCCCTTCGGCCCCTGAGAACGGCAATTGATTTGGTCCTGCAAGGCTTTCCAGCAAGGTCATGTGCGTGTTTAAGGAGAGACGTCTACACATATGCTCCCCTTCCTGTTTGTACAGTGTACACAGCCAGTCACATTGTAACTCGGGAGCACGAGAGGCGGCGTCCCTTGAGGTGGGCTGTACCACACATTCTCGGCCAGCCCCTCCGGGTAGAGATTTGCATTGTTTGCAGATGTTGCCTCACAGATGCTGCGTGTGTGACATGCCCACACACCTCTAGGATACTTTTCCTACAATCTGGTTGGGGCCGGGTTGCCTGCACTGGCCCTCTTGATAGAGACTGCCTGCTTGGCGGGAGCTTAGCAATGGAGAATCGTCATGTCTGACTCCCATGCTGGAGTGTCCTGCAGGGCTTCCCGCTGCAGAAGCGAGGCAGTCTCTTTGGCGTGGCCTCTGCTGCCCTTTGCTCTAGCTGGAGCGGGCCACCCCCTTCCCCTCGTCAGGGCGCCTGTGGCCCCTTCCACCAGGCCTCCGTCCTCACTCGTTTCCTGACTGCCACCTGCTTGTCCTTCAGGTCCTTCCTAAGTGGTACTTCTGTGGGGGTCTTCTCTGCCCGTGTAGTGTCACTCTCTCTCCCCGTGCCCCCCGTGACTCCAGCTGACAGCACCCCTACTGTCTCTTTGTGCCTTTTGTCCCAGTTCATTTGTGTTTGGGTGCCCCTCTCTCCTCCCCATCCCCAACCACACATCACTGAGGAGCCCTTCTTGCTGGGAAGCCAGCCCCTCTCCTGGCCCCTGGCTTCTCTTAGGCCATCAGTGTGTATTTGCTGAGGGACTAGTGAGAGACTGAGCCGGGGCTGCCAAGCTGAGATGCATGCGTGTGTGAAGCAGGTGTGTGCAGGAGGCCGGATCAGGGGGTGGTTTAGTAGGACATCCTGGGGGCTCCAGCCCAGGCTCTGACCATGTTATCTCAGATGTGCCCTGTCTCAGCAGTCTCAAGTAAATTTATGCAACCCTTCCCTAGGAATTACAAAATGATTTAGACCGGGAAACAAGCAGTTTGCAAGAGCTAGAAGCTCAGAAGCAGGATGCCCAAGATCGCCTGGATGAAATGGACCAGCAGAAGGCCAAGCTCCGGGACATGCTAAGTGACGTCAGGCAGAAGTGCCAGGACGAGACTCAGATGGTGAGTCCCATCCCTGCCCAGCATTGGTAAGGGGCTTCCTGCAGGCTTCTCTGAGCTCATGGTGACCTTGAAACACAAGGCTGAGATGTCCTGCCAGTTTAATCAAGTAGTTGAACGTATTGTTTGGAAAAGTGTCTAAGCATTTGTGGCCTGACCTCAGTTTCACCCACTGAGTTGTGTAAGTGAATGGCCTCGGTCCCCATGAACATGTGTGTATGGATGCCCCACCCTGGCCTGTTCCCCACAGACGGGGGTGCTAACGTGCCTCTCTCCCCTCCTCTGGTGTCTTCACTGCTCATTATAGGGAGGCTGCAGCCTCAGCAGATTGTAAAGCCCTTACGTCCCCCTCTGAGGCCTTGTATGGGGACGTTCAGCCCCTGGAGGACAGACAGATTACCTGTGCTTATCCCAGGTTGCGTTCCTCCTTATCCCAAAAGCGACCCTCTTGTTGGTCACATGGGGGTGAGCATGTCTGCCGTGTCGTTTCTGTCTTTGCTTTGGGCATGGAGCTAGGGCCCTGTAAGGAAGCCAGGCATCTGGGCTGGTGTCCACCTCCCTGGGTTAGCTTGTTCCAAGGATGTAAACCACAATTCTTCATCAGAGTCATATTTCATCCCATTTCAGATTTCATCATTGAAGACCCAGATCCAGTCTCAGGAATCCGACCTTAAGTCCCAGGAAGACGACCTGAACCGGGCCAAATCTGAGCTGAACCGGCTGCAGCAGGAAGAGACCCAGCTGGAGCAGAGCATTCAGGCTGGGAAAGTGCAGCTGGAAACTATCATCAAGTCCCTGAAATCCACCCAAGACGAAATCAACCAGGTATCTGTCTCCCCCCGGGGTGGGCCCCACCGTGGCTGGCTGCTGCCCAGGGTCTTCTGGAGTCTTCTGCCAAGTGGAGTAGCTGTTGTGAGCTGTCACGTTGGTGTGTGTTACCAGTGGGCCCAAGTGTCTGCCGTGGCCGCTCGTTCCTTTGCTCGCACCCACCTCATTTACGTTAGGTTCTCTTCTTAGAAGCTGTCGTACCGGCCTGGAGCTTAGGTGCTGAGAGCCCCCAGTGTGGGTTCTAGCATCATGCTGAGTGGCCCCACAGTGGTTTGCTTTGCCTCTTTCCACTTCCCTGCCTGAATGCACGTCATTTTTGGGGAGTGGGCGGGAGCTGGGCGAGGGCATTAACTGCTCACTTGGGGAGAGCCTTGGGTTTGGTAAGTGTCCTCACCAGCCTGGTCCTCACACAAGTAAGAGGGACAGAGTTAGAGAGAGGTCCCAGCACCTCTGTCCCCACACAATTTGAATGCCTGCGCATCTCGGAGGCCCCGCCCTGTCATGCGCATCGCCCCATGCAGGGCCCTCTTCCGGTTCATCAGGCTGCCTGGGCTCCCTCCTCGTCCTGCCTGATGTGAAGGCCTTGAGGCCTGCAGCCACTGCTTGCCAGCAGAGGGAGGGCTCGTTTCCTGCTCCCTGTTATGTAATGACTCAAGGCCTCCTCACTGGCCCTCCATGTCCCATCTACAGAGTGGGGTCATGTTTGCCCTGGGTGATATCGAAATGGCTGGTCGTGCTGCCTTTCTTGACTGATTTGTTCTCTTTGCTGTTTTTGCCAGTTTACAGACAAAAGTTGATCACAGACACATAGCAGGGATTTTGTACTCTATATTGTGCTTTGTTGTTAATATCTGTAGGATTATCTTAAATCTTTCCCTTCCAGCCCTTAGAGTTTGTAAAATGTACAAAAGAGCCAAGACGTAGTGTATGTTAGTAATAATAATATGGATAATAATAGTAATAGCTGCTCCTTATTAATGCCCAACCCTGCCAACACTGCAGAAGGTGTTTTGCTCATAATTTCTAATGCTTCATTTTGAAGACAAGGAAACCAGAGGATTAGCTCACCAGCCTGAGGTCACAGAGCGTGTACGAGACAGTTAAGATGCATGCCTGGGTCTGTCTGACTTCACAGATTGTCTTCCTTTTCCTGGCCTCACATTCCTTCTCCAGGAACAAGGAGAAGCAGATGGGGTAATAAAAACTCTATAGAAGAAAATGGCTGTTGAATATGACTTTGAACAAGATTGTGAATCTGGATTTTGTCTGATTTCAGTTTATTCAGAATCAACAAATGTTTGTTTGAATGTGTACCTCTCTCAGGGGCTGGGGATACAAAGAAGCCTCACAGGGCAGTGAGAAGGGCCCTGTCTTGATTTACAAGCCGTCTCACTTCTTGTAAACGTGGCAACAGGGATCGTCTGCTCTGTAGATGGGTAATTTAGTTACCCACGTGAATTGCTCAGAGTTGGATGTTAGGAGAAAAAACGTCTCGCCTGACACATTTTCCTCAAACCCCACTTGATGCTGGTGATGTCTTTGTTGGACAGGCAAGAAGCAAACTTTCCCAGCTGCACGAAAGCTACCAGGATGCCCACAGGAGCCTGGAGCAGGGCAACGAGGCGCTCGATGGGGCCCGTGGTGCCAGCCTGACCAGCCTAGCCGAGCTGAGCGAGAGCGCCTCCCTGACAGAGAGGGGCGGTTTTGGAGCCATGGTAAAGGTTGAATAAATGTATTCCAGTCCTGGGATTAGGTCCACATTGGGATCAGAGAATGCTCTCCTGCTGAAGCTGGCCCTCCCAGCTGATTCCATCCACGTACAGGGTGTTTCTTCTTTTGCTACTGTTTTGCGTGCCCCCACCAGCCCTGCACCCCAGCGTCCACGGCCGCGCTCCATGCTGGCATCCAGGACAAAGCCATGGATAGGCCTGAATCCTTTGTAACACCAGTTTTTAAAGATCTCTTTGTCCCTCGACCAATCACCGAAATTTGGAGGGCTTCCCGAACTTAACCAAAATTGGATCAGTCTGTCACACGTTGTGAAACCCCACATCCTACTAATTGGGGGAGGACATGGGAATGTGTGCGTGTGTCTGTGTTTCTATAAGGAGCACCTTGAAAATGAAACATATTGATAAAGATCAAGAAAAATTAGTTGGTCCCCTTCTGGGGCCTTGCTATTTCATCTATGAATTGGCCTCTCTCCTGAAATTTTGGTTACATTTAAAACCTCAGCACTTTGGTTCAAACCTCAGGTGACCTTGGGCACCCTGATCAAGGCCTGAGGGGCTATTGGCCTTTTGGGTTTCTATGAGCTCTCAAGCCAGTGACATCCAGTAGGTGTTACTTTTTCCTCAGATTGTCACATCCCCCTGTTCCCACCAGAGTCTGCCGTTGTAGCCCTGAGCCCCCCTTGTGCCATGTCCAGTTTAGTCTGGCTGATGAGAGCATCTCTGTGGTGATGAAGTTGCTGATGGGACGCAGTTGGGCTCAATGGTTCCATTGTGTTCTGCCCCCAAACAGCTCAGCCTGCCCTGCTGCCTCTCTCTGTCAGGGCTCCTCCTCTGAGCCCTGCTTCTGCTCCCGGCCCTGTGGGCTTCATGGATTCCTTCTCGTCCCTGTAATAATACAGCCTCTCTCTCTGTCAGTGTGAGACTTGGCTCTTTATGTTCATTTCTTGACAGTTTTCTTTTCTCGGTAGCCAAGTACTCAGGCCCAAGAATTTACAGGGAGGCTTACGCCTCCTTCCCTGCATCACTTAGAAGATGCTGTTGGTGTTCTCATCTGTCTGCCATCTCTGGCTGTTGCTGCCTCCTTCTGCCATTCAGAGATTCCCCATTCTTGTGGAATTGTAAACTGGTGAATTCCGTATTGCTCTTGGGCCCATCGTCAGCTTTGTTGTCTACATTTAGACTGTGAACATTCATTCTTCATGAACTGCGTGGGGCAGGATTTCCCACCTGGTTGTCTGGCCCCCTCGGGGTGTGCGTTTCAGTTTCACAGCCCTGCTCTGCTCCCACGCAGCTTTGGTAGCTTTGCGTGGCTTTCAGCTTGCCTCGTTCCATCTGAGTTCATGGAACAGCTCACTCGTACACCCTCTTGCAGGTTTTGATGAGGTTGGTTCCTTGGATAAAAGTTAGCAGTGAAGTGGTGGTTTGCAAGTGGCCAGTGATACCCCCGCACGCACAGATTTTTTTTAACTTCCTTTACTTTTACTCACCTTTTAAGCGGGGCAAAGTTTACATGGTAGTCAATTCATCTTGGAATGTTGATGTCAGATATGTTACATAGAAACTCTCAACCCGTGTCTCAAAGAAAAACTACATTTATCTTGTTGTACAAATACAGTTTTTAAAGCATTTTTTCGTTTGTTTCTATTTCTTAATAAACATTTTGAAGAGGGCTTTTTGTTTACTCCTGAACATTTTAAAACTGCCCCAGAGGAAAGAGCTCTTAGTTCTCTTCGAGGGGGGTACAAAGTGAGGGGTTTAATCCCCTGAGAATAGTGTAACCAAAGAGGCACATGTAGAACTTTCTAAATCTGGGCAATCCTACTAAAGTTACTAAGTTTAGTGGTAAGCTTACACCATGTTACTTTGTCCAGGAGACACAGGATTCTTAAAGCCGTATTTATTTCTTGTCTCTCATCGGATGATGAGAATATTGGCCTCTTGCCCTTGAAGACAGCACCCAACCAACCTGTCTAGTAGAGAGAAGGTAATCAATCGTCCCAGACTTAAGCCCTGCTGAGAACTCATCATGAAAGATTGGGTCGTCTGTCGCATCCAGCCCCAGTGGCACACGGGAGCCAGTTTTATTGACTCTCCAGAGCTGATTATTAAATAGGAATTTTGTAAGCTGGTTGGTCAACCTTTGGTAACTGGAAATCAGCCACAGTGGGAGTATTTACACCATGGGAATTGGCAGAAGCTACCAATCAGGGCTATTTTTTCAGAGAGCTGGGTCACCAGCTCACCACTGGGAAGGAATGTCGCAGAAACCCCTTTGGTGCCCTTTCAGGGTTGTCATGTCCATTTCATAAGATGTGCAGACTTAACTGGGTCCTGAACTCGTCGTTCAAGGTGTTTTACCTCTGCGAGGTAGTGCGTCATTCGTCCTCATGCTTGTCTGCCGCGCTTGCCTCTCCCAGGTTGGCAGATGGCTCCGCTCTCATTGGTAGGTGGTCAGTGGATGGTGGAGTTTATGGCATCTCTGTACCAGGGGTAAATCTCGTTGTCTGCTGTGAATCTGTGAAATGGAATCCAAACCACCAGTGGTTACCCTAACCACATGACTCCTGCTGGAATCTTCTCAAGTTTCTCCTTTGAAGGGGAGAAAGCGACTGCTGCCTTAGGCAAACAATTGCTCCTGAGGGAGTGATTGCAGACCCGACTTTCAGTGCAGGGGGCTTGTGGCCGGAGCCCCTAGAATAGCAGTCTGTTCTCTGCCAGTGTCCACTGTTACTTGGCAGTCTTCCACGCAACAATTGAAAACATTATAAAACAAGAAACAACCAACTTGTAAATCAATGCCAATTAAAAACTAAATAGAAGCTTCCATTCTGAGGCCAAGCTGTCATTCTTAAGTCACTACTTTATCTGGGTCGTCAGCCCTCTCTGTGCTTCTTCTGGAGCAGATACATTCCTTCCCCCATGGTGCAGTGCAGAGGTTCATTTTCCACCCTGGCCTCCGGGCTTCCTTAGATGAGGACTTCCCCGTCATATTTATCTGTCTGACAGCCCCATCAGATGCTTGTTGGGTGTGTGCATCTTGTGGTCATCAGCACCACGACGTCCTTCCGGAACCGCACACTGCCGCCAGACGGAGTGCTTGCGAACATCTGTGTGTACTTACTTGCCCGAGAACCTGGCTTGATTTCCCCACCTTGGGAAGCCCTGTGGTTGGAGGCTGCAGATAATCTTTCCCAGGTAAGAAGAATCATTCCGCTGTATTCATCAGAGGGCAGAGGTGTTGCTTCATCCTTCCGAAGCCCGTGGCTTCTTGTTAGCCCAACCCAGCACCTCTGAGAACCGTCCTGCTCCCCGAAGTCAACCAGCCCAGGCTGGGAGGAGCCTTGTCAGGAATCTTCCTTGGGTGCTCTGACGTCATTGCCCTGTAACCATTGTCTCTATTTCTGTGGAAGCCCAGCTCTTCAGTTATGTGGTCGGTTGGAATAATGGATGAGTTTGCAGGCCACGGATGCTGACATTTACCAGATTCAGTGAGGATGTTGTGCTTTTTAATATCACAGTGAAACCTTCATGTTTTCACTGATGGTGTGTCTTTTTTAACCAAAATATGCTCAGTGTTTCTAACCAAACACATTGTTCCCACATACTTTGTGGGGCCTCCCCATTTAGGCACATTTTCCACTATAAAAAGGTGCTCTTCAAAAGCAAATATTTTTTTCTCCTGATTTAAATACGCTTGTTTGTTTCTAGAAATAAGCACATTTTTAAAAAATGCAAAGCGTTGTATATGCTCTAGTAGTTCTAACTGCATAAGCACTCACTTCCTCCCAGGATGTAAATAGCCAGCATGTTTCTTGGTGTGGAAACGGCATTTTTTGAAATGCCCGCATAGGTACATGCTCTGAGAAAAAGATGGTTGAGGGAGATCACACCTTTGGATGAGGCCCGTGCTGCAGTTGTCGGGTGGCTCATTGCGTTTTCTTTCTGACGTTGCCAAAAATAGGACTTTTTTCTGACTTAGTGATTTTTTTAAAAAAAATCTTATTCTGGTAAAATACACATACAATTTACCATCTACACCATTTTTAACTGTACACTTCAGTGGTATTGAGTACATTCATATTGTTGTGCAGCCATCCCCACCATCCATCTCCAGAACTTTTTCATCATCCCAAACTGAAACTCTGTCCCCATTAAACACTCACTCCCCTCCCCTCCCCCAGCCCCTGGCGCCCACCTTTCTACTTTCTGTCTCTGTGAATCTGACTCCTCTAGGGCCCTCATAATAAGTGGAATCACACAGTATTTGTCCTTTGGTGTGTGACTTACTTCACTTAGTATAATGTCCTCAAGGTTCATCCATGTTGTAGCATGTGTCAGAATTTCCTTCCTTTTTAAAATTGAATAACATTCCATTGTGTGTATACACCACGTTTTGTTAATCAATTCATCGGTCAATGGACGTTTGAGTTGCTTCCACTCAATGACTTCAAACTTTGATTTTAGGAGAGTGTTGAACTTAGAGAAAAATTGCAAGGATAATTCAGAGAGTTGCCATATACCTCACACCCAGTTTCCCCTATTATTAATATCTTGTATGGTACATTTTTCACAACTAGTGAGCCAGTGTCGACACATTATTATTAACTAAAGTCCATATTCCTTCAATGATTTTTTTTTTTCTTTTAATCATTCTCTTTAGGGTCTCACCACTTAAAGGGGAAATATGTGAGTTGGGTATGAATTTTGTACTTTGCTTTAAATCTGAAATAATAAAATCCCTGTCCTGTCTCTTCACAAAATTATAGGACGATCCTTTCAAAAATAAAGCCTTGTTATTTAGCAACAACACGCAAGAATTGCATCCGGATCCTTTCCAGACAGAAGACCCCTTCAAATCCGACCCATTTAAAGGAGCTGATCCCTTCAAAGGTATCTCACTCGGCGCCTACTTTCTCATGGAAAGGCCTTTTATTTTCTGTCGTTTGGGGTTGTCCGATGAGTAGACTGGTGAGGAGATACCACCCTCTGAACTGGAGGAGGAGAGGGATTCTTTGAGCCTGGTGGGCCTCTTGAGTTTTCCCCTCATCTGGTTAGCTAAAGAGCTGAGGTGTTGAGGCCTGGTGAGAGGAGCTCCAAGCTCACAGCAAGACGCCCACGGCCAAGGGCACTGTGGACGGCCCTTAGCCTCTGCACGCTTCAGTTCCCATCCACCAGTGGGTGGTAAATTCTTCCTTGCTCACCTCGAGAGGCTGATGAGATGATCAGATGGAGGCATGATTGTGAAACCACGTAGAAAATGGCAGATCCCCACGTAAATCTAAGGTCTTAACATGGTGAGTTTACCTAGAGCCACACACAAGTCTAGGGCAACTAAGAAGAATTCCTAGAAACAAGATTTCGTAAGTTTCTCCTTTTTTCTCAGAGCAAAACGGTATTTCCAGGAAGGCTATCTGTACATTTCTGAGAAAAATGCCCAGGCAGGGAGAGGGCAACGGGAGTGCCTTTCCAGTTTCAGATTTCGGCTTGGAGCACCTTAGGGCCGAGAGGTGACTCAGGCAGCTCCTGAGACTCCGACGTACTGTTCTCATCATTGCTCTGGGGCCAGCCGTGTGGTTGGGGACTGCGGCAGCCTAAGGGTCCTGTGTCCTCGTAGCCGAGCGAGGTGAGAGGGAGATGAGTTAATGAGAGTATAGCATGGCGTAGAAAGAGAAGAGTGAATTCTGGCTCATTCTACCTTTCTCTGACTCCGGCCCATGTTGAGCAGCCAACAATGTCATGTCATCTTAAAGGTCCTAGCCATGAAAGACCATCTCAGCCAGTGGCTGCCCTGCTCTCCCATTTTGATATGCCAAGGTCATTTCTACCATAGAACTAAACATTCTTTTCTCTCTCCTCTAATCTAGGTGATCCATTCCAGAATGACCCCTTTGCAGAACAGCAGACAGCTTCAATAGGTAAAAAAAAAAAAAGCCTTCATTAAAAGAACTATTTCGTGGACTAGTCCTCACAATATTTCCATTTGTAGTTCAAGTTGAGGGAAATGGAAAAACCCCCTTCCAGCCTCCTTGGCCAGGTCTCCTACAACGTGGCAGCAGGGGAGGTTAGTTGCTGAAGGGACCTGGTAATGACCTTGTCCCTCCCTTTCACAATCTGGAGCCCCTTCTTGCCAATCTCGCAGCATGATGAGGAACAGAACTAGAAAAGAGGCTCCTGATAGCCAGGCGAGTGTTCAGACACACCCATGGCAGCTGTGTCACCTGTGCCTGCTGTGTCACCTGTGCCCGCTCTGTCACCTGTGGTGGCGTCGGGGGTCCCTGTAGCACCTGCACACAGCAGGGTCTCTGTCAGCACACACCAGGGGTGGAGGCGGGGTAAACTGAGAAGCACGGCCGTCTGTGTTGCACGGAAGCCTGGTGTCTTGTTCCCTCCTGGTGACAGTGGCTCTCCCCCTCCTCCAGTCACCATGCCCACACCCCACATTCGAGGGGAGTGAGTACACTGTAGGCATCACGTTAGCGTCATGCTGCCTATTTATCTATGAATTTTTTTACTGAGGTGAAATTCGTATAACACAAAATTCACCTTTTTAAAGTAAACGATTCAGTGGCATTTAGCACATCCACAATGTTGTGCAACCATCACCTCTATCTAATTCCAGAACATTTCCGTCTCCCCAAAAGGAGACCCCATCCCCATGAGCAGTCACTCCCCACCCCCTCCTCCAGCCCCTGGCACCCACTAATCTGCTTTCTTTCTCTATGGATTTACCCACGTTGCTTATTTTTAAAATTGGCTTTATTGAGAGGTATAATTTATACACAACAAAATTCACCAATGATAAGTGTATAATTAGATGAGTTTTGAGAAGGTGTACAGTCACGTGAGATGGAGAATATTTCCATCATCCCGAAAGGTTTCTTTGTGCCCCCAAATCCCCACCCCGGTCCCTAGGCCCCTGGCAACCACTGACCTGCTTTCTGTCGCGATGGTTTTTACTTTTTCTAGAATTTCATATAAATGGCATCAGTCAGTTAGGTGTTTTTTTTTAATGTTTGGGTTTTTTCACTAAGCATAATGTTGTTTATTCAGGGGGCTTTTTTTTTTTCTTTTTTTGCTTTCCAAAACATCATCTAGATCCATTTGGAGGGGATCCTTTCAAAGAAAGTGACCCATTCCGTGGCTCTGCCCCCGACGACTTCTTTAAGAAACAGACAAAGAACGACCCGTTTACCTCAGACCCATTCACGAAAAATGCTTCCTTACCCTCAAAGGTGAGTGACCCCGGGAAGGCATAGGTGCTGCCTATATGAAGGGAGCCCTTCCTTGTCCTCCCCTGTGGGCTGAGTCAGGGGCTCTATCATTTGAACTATGTTCACTGAGCCTGACAAATGCAGGCACTGTGTGCCATGTGAGGCCGGGCAGTTCCCCAGGAGCAGGGTCATGGGCCAGGTCACATTACTGGATGGCAGGTGACCATCCGTGCTGGTCCCTGCGAGGCTCATTCTGTGAAGTAGGGTGTCACATCCAGCAGTCCAGGGAGCCCAACTCAGGCGGGCTGTGCCCTGAACCGCTCATTCCTCTGTCTCTTTCTGTGCCCATTACTTCAGCTCGGGCCCACCTGCTGGGTTCTCTGCTCTGTCGCCTGCCCCCACTGCTGCTCTGTCTCCCAACAAAGACAAAACAAAACAAAGGACCACACGCTCCTGCAGACCGCCCCGGCCTCCACATGACTGCCCCGCCATCTTCCTAGTGCACAGTGCTGAGGGTGACGTTGGAGTCGAGTGCCGAGGTGCGTCCCGGTCATAGCAGGAGGAAGTCCATATCCGCAAACTGGCAGCACTTAGTGTGCGAGGCCCATGTGTGCCCTCCAGCCCCCCCCAACATTGTAGTAAACCATGTGTTTTGCACAGTGTTAGGCCCAACGGACTGGGATAAATTGGTGTCATCTAGGATTTAAAAAGCAAAAAAGTGGGGCCGGCCCGGTGGCATAGCGGTTAAGTGCGTGTGCTCTGCTTCAGTGGCCCGAGGTTTGCAGGTTCGGATCCCGGGCATGCCCCGACGAGCTGCTTGTCAAGCCATGCTGTGGCAGCATCCCGTATAAAGTAGGGAAAGAAGGGCATGGATGTTAACCCAGGGCAAATTTTCCTCAGCAGAAAGAGGAGGATTGGCAACGGATGTTAGCTCACAGCTAATCTTCCTCACACAAAAATAAAGTAAAAAAAAAAAAAAAAAAAAAAGCAAAAAAGAGATTTTGTGATTGAACAGAGAATTTTTATGTGTAAGTGAGGGTGCTTTATATCCCCTCAGGTTCTACGCTGCATCTCTGTCCCCACTTTACACATTCCCTGGTTTTTCTCTTCTCCGTGGACCTCTTGGTCTGCAACACTAGACCCAGAGCTCCTTGAAGGCAAGGATTAATTTGTAACATTCCTGTCTATAAGACCTGTCATAGGATTCCACTTTCATTCTTGGTATTGGCAATCTGTGTTCTCAGTCTTGATCAGTTTTGTTATCTTTTCCACGAAGCAACTTTTGGCTCTGATAATTTTCTCTTCTATTTGTTTTCTATTTCACTGGTTTCTGCTATTATTTCCTTCCTCTTACTTATTTTTGGTTAGTACTTTGCTCTTCTATTTCTAACATCTTAAGATCCAACCTTATTAGGTCATTGATTTTAGAGTATCTCTTCTTTTTGTTTTATTTTATTTATTTATTTATTTTTCCCCCAAAGCACCAGTAGATCGTTGTACGTCATAGTTGCACATCCTTCTAGTTGCTGTATGTGGGACGCGGCCTCAGCGTGGCCGGAGAAGTGATGCATCAGTGCGTGCCTGGGATCCGAACCCGGGCCGCCAGCAGCGGAGCGCGCACACTTAACCACTAAGCCACGGGGCCGGCCCTAGAGTATCTTTTCTAATATAAATGTTTAAAGCTACACATCTCCCTCTAAGCAGTGCCTTGGTTGCATTCCACACATTTTGATATGTTGTATCTTCATTGTCATTCAGTTTGAGATATTTTCCAGTTTCCCTAGTGATTTATCTGTTGAACCATGGATTCTTTAAGGTGTATCGTTTTGTTTCCAGATATTTGTTTTTTTACCTAGGTACCTTATAATATAGATTTCTAAAAAAAAAATCTGTTGTTACTCAAGAACATATTTTGTATGTTTTCAAACCTTTTAAATCTGTTGAGACTCACTTTATGGTCTCTGTGGTGCACGTACTGTGTGCATTGAGGAGAGTATCTGTCTGCAGTTCTTGGTGTCGTGTTCTGTCCATGCCCATTAGGTCAGGGTGCTGGATGGTACTGTTCAGCTTCTCTTCGTCTTTACTGTGTGTGTGTTTGTTTTTAGCTCTACCAGTTGCTGCGAGAGGGATGTTAAAATCTTCTCCTATGATTGTGGAATCATCTCTATCCCCCCTTAATTCTGTCAAGTTCTGCTTCATGTATTTTGAAGCTCTGTCAGGTGCCTACATATTTATGATTGTTGTATCATCCTGATACAGTGACCTTTTTATCATTATAAAAGTTTCCTGTTTTCCTCTGGTGTTATTCTTTGTCTTGAAATCTGTTTTGTCACATATTAAAATAGCCAGTTCATCCTCCTTATGCTTACTCTTTGCATGATATCGTTTTTCATCCATGTATTTTCAGCCTTTTGGGTTTACATGTGAAGATTTGTTGGTATCGAGCATTTAGAGTTTGCTTTTCCATCTAGTCTGGAAGCCTCTGCCTTATAAGCACAATGTCTAGTCTATTAACATTTAATGCAATTATTGATATGGTTGGATTTAAGTCTACTATTTTATTATTTGCTTGCTTTTTATGCCTTGTGTTTTCTTGTTCTCTTCCCCTTTTTCTGCCTTCTTTTGGGTTATTTGAATGTTTTCTAGAATTCCATTTACTTGTATCTGTTGGCTTCTTTTAACTATACCTCTTCGTTATATTTTAGAGGTTGCTTTAGGGATTACCATTTACACTCTTAACGTTTCATAGGCTACTTGGAGCTAATATTAAACCACTTAATGTAAAATGTAGAAAACCTGCAACCATATAGGTCCGTTTATCCGCCTCCCCCCAACCAGTAGTATTTTATGTTATAGCTGTCCTATGAATGTGATGCATCTAAATATATTATAAACTCCAAGATCAGTCTTATTATTTTTGCTTCGTGCCCTTGTATGTATTTTAAAGAAATTAAGAGGAAAAAAATACTTTTATTTTTACCCACATACTTACCATTTCTAATGCTCTTTATTCCTTTCTCAAGATCTGATTTCCCCTTCCTTATCATTTTCCTTCAGCCTGAAGAACTTCCTTTAGCACTTCTTGTAATGCAGGTCTATTTTGCCTCATTCGTGAAGGATATTTGTGCCCAACCTAGTACTCTTTTTTACTTTCCGCACTTGTAGGATATTGTTCCACTGCCTTCTGGCCTCAATTGTCCTTGACAAGAAGTCATCAGTCTTTCAAATAGTTGTTCCCCTATATGTAATGTGCTATTTTCTCTGGCTGCTTTAAAGAGCCTCTCTTCATCTTAGATTTTCAATAATTTGACTGTGAAATGTCTGGATGTGGTTTTCTTTGTGTTTATGCTGGTTAGGGGTTGCTGAGCTTCTTAACTCTGTGAATTATGTCTTTCACCAAATTTGGTAAGTTTTCAACTATTATTTCAGGTATTTTCTTTTTCTACCATATTCTCTCTCTCCTCTCTTTCTGAGATTCCAGTTACACATATGTTAAACCTTTTGCTGTTGTCCCCACAGGTCCCTGATGGTCTGTTTTCTTTTCATTCTCTTTTCTTATTTTTTTCAGATTGAGTAATTTCTACTGATCTGTCTTCAACTTCACTTACTTGTCTCTCTGTCGTCTGTTATTTAGCTAACCTAGTGAATTTTTTTCTAGCTGTGCTTTCAGTTTTAGAATTTCCATGTTTCTTTTGTATAATTTCTGTGTCTCTGCTAAGATCTCCTATCTTCTCATTCATTTTAAGTGTACTTTCCTTTATCTCATTTAGTGCAGTTATTGCTGCTTTAACGTTATCCTCCTCTGAGAATTCCAGCATCTAGGTTGTCTTGAAATTGGCTCCATTGATTGTCTTTTCCCTTGAGAATTGGCCACATTTTTCTGGTTCTCTGTATATTGAATAATTTAGAAATGTATCCTATACATTGTGAGTGCTCTGTTGTGGAGACTGGATTCTGTTACATTCCTCCAAAGAGTGTGGATGGTTTTGTTTCAGCAGGCAGTTAACTTGTGAGACTCAGACTGCAAACCCTCTCTCTCACACCTGTGGTTTTATACTTGTGGCTTTATCTGTAGGCTGCTCTCAGTCTGCCCACCCATGCACAGTGCAGGAGTCAGCCCTTGACTTGGGAAGAGCTTATCACGGGAGCTGTGAATCCCATTCTCTGCTTCTCCTTTCTGGATCCCCTGTCCCTTTCCCATGGCTGTGATTGTCCCGGGCCTCCATCCTCTCGGCAGAAAGATACAAGTTTTCTGTTGGAGTCTTAGCCACCTGATACCCTCAGACTGTAGCTGTTAAAATGGAAAACTCAACCTTGTACTGTTTTCTTCTGCCAAGTTTCAAGTCTCCTCCAAAGTATTCCTGCTTTCTGAGCCTTCAGGCGGTTGCTTTTTAATTTTATTTTTGCATTTTGTCCAGAGTTTATAGGTGTTATCTGCAGGAGGGGTTGGTCTGTTGGGATTTTACTCTGCTGGAGTTTAGTTTAAATCATTTTATCCTGCCCACAGCCCAACACCAGATATGGTATACATAGATATCAAGATAGTTTGTGGTTGAATGAATGGATGGTGGAACAAATGAACTACTTTTTACTCTTTCCTCTTTCCTTTCACTCAGCTTGACCCCTTTGAATCCAGTGATCCTTTTTCATCCTCCAGCGTCTCTTCAAGAGGATCAGGTGAGACTGATGGCTTATTTTCCTTCTGACTCTTCCTTGGGCAGAGGAAGGAGCCCACCCAGTTAATGCTTTCATTTCCAAAACTGGTGTGTCTTCAGTGTTTATGTCATTAGTCATTGGCACCCAGATCCTCGCCTGAGGCAGTTTGGCCAAAGCCAGTGCCCCCTGGCTGCTCATCTTCCTGAGCAAGAGCTATCATGTTTCCAGAAAGGAAGCTTGGCAGTAGGAATTAATTCAGTAATAACACCAATGTTATTTGTGATTCTTTACCCATTCCTCTGTATAAATCTTTGGTTTGTACCTTTGGATTTTTTTCCTAAAAGAATCCCAAGTTTGACCGAGGGTACTGGCTTGTGCATTAGGGGAGAGGAGCATTTGCAGACTCCCCCTTGCTTTTGGAGACAGGCCCTACTTGGTCCTGCTGCCTTGCCTAGCCACTCCTGCTTGTTGGTTACGGAGGTGGATATCACAGGTGGGCATGTGGGTTACTTCAGGAAAAAAACCAAAGGAGAAAGCTCAGCAAAAATCTCTACCTGCTGACGACCTCCCCACATCAATTGTGTGGGTAGTGGGTCCCCTCCCTCACACTCTCCCCTCCTGACTCATTGGGGCAGCGGGCTGTGCCTCCACAGGGCACCTGTTGCTCCTTTGCTGACCATGAGAAGTGCTGGCTTGAAGCACAGACGTGGGGCAGAGTTCCTCTGGTTCTCCCCAAGCTGGCTGTCATGGCAAGAAACCATCTGGTTGAGCTGCACTAACCACGAGGCAGAGCAGGTGGGGGCAGAAGGCGTTGTTGAGGGCCTGCACACAGGTGCGCGACCCAGCAAACAAATGCAACCTCCCCAGATCTCCTGCTTTGGGGGCCGTTGAGTGCCAAGAGGTGACACTTCCACTGGGCACCAGGAGGTGCGTGGAAGCCCCGTAACAGCCTCTGTTGGTGCTGCTTGCAGGTCCCTTTGGAACCCTAGACCCCTTTGGAACTGGGTCCTTCAACAGTGCTGAGGGCTTTGCTGACTTCAGCCAGATGTCCAAGGTAAAGTCCCTCCCATGGAACCCCTGTGCCTCTGCCAGTCCTTGTTCCTCTTGTTATGGTCTTGTTGTGGCCTGCCAGGCGTAATTGTTAACACCACGTATATATTTCCTTCGTACCTGTCAAACTGAAATGCATCCTCACAAGAGATCGTGAGTCAGCAGACAGGGTCTAGAAAGCACCCGTGCCTGTGATCAGGCCCGTTTCCCCCCCCTCCTCTGAGCAAAACTGCCAGAGCCCTGAATCCCTCGCAGAAGCACAAGCGCCACGCTCTCCTTCCTGCTGCCACTGGTGTCTGCTGGCCAACAGATCTCAGGTGATGAGGTCATCACTGTGCTGCACAAACTCAGGAAGGTGTTAGGCACAGAGGGCCCGGGAGGGTTGCGGGAGGCAGGCCTGGTGTGCAGCCACAGAGGGCCCGGGAGGGTTGCGGGAGGCAGGCCTGGTGTGCAGCCACAGAGGGCCCGGGAGGGTTGCGGGAGGCAGGCCTGGTGTGCAGCCAGCTGAGGCAGGAACTGTGGGCCGCAGGCTGGCAGGAGGGAGGCATCTGGAGAAAGTGGGCCGAGCGTCTGGAGCCGCCTGTGAACAGAACCCTCTAGGGGTGTGGAAAGTGAGGGCAGCCTCAGCAAGTAAACATGCAGGTGAAGAGTGAGCTCTCCACGGCGGACAACATTCATGCTGTTGTTGGGCTGGACGCCGTATCCGTGTGGCCGCAGTTATGTTAACTGACTGTGGAATAGCCCCGGATGGTGTTCGAGCGCTGTCGAGAGGGGATGGGGGCTGGTGTGGTGAGAGAGCTAAATCTTCAGTGTAGCAAGGGGTCAGTCAGGAGATCGTGTCCAAAATGGACAGATGAAGAAATAACAGTGGAAGTCCATAATTACTGAGGTAAATTCCAGAAGCTGCAGCTAAGAAATTGAAAATGTTGGCGTGTGGGAAGAGCAGCGGGCTGAGGGTCTGCTGTTCTTCAGTGTAACTTTTAGTGTCTCCTGGTTTTAACTCTAGGCAGGTGTTTCTTTGATAAGAATTAGGAAAGCAGTGCCAGATGTGCCTCGCCTCAGCCTCAAGTCCCCGTCCCCTGCACCTGCGTGCGCTCCACTCCTTCTCTGTAGCCCCCCAGGCAGGTGAAGGTGGGATCCCTCACAGATAGAGAGCCTCAGAGCCACAGGGCCCTGTTTTCTTCATTCATTCCGCCCATCTTGACCAGCCGCTTGCTCCAGCCCAGGTACCATCAGCCACAAGCAGAAAACAGTCCCCGTCCCCGATCTTGCCTCTTAGTTAGGGAAGGCTCACAGCCAGATGGTGGTGAGGGGGCTGGGGAGGGAGCCCCCGGATATGGGAGCCAAGCACCTGAAGCGAGAAGTCCCGTGCCTCCTGCACCCTGGTCTCCCCCGCCAAGCCCGCTCCTCGGGGCGCTCTGCCTGCACGCTCCATGTTCACTCGGCCCAAGGAGCACACGATTGTCTGGACGCTGAGTGCTTGTGGTTAGCAGTGTGTGACTGTGGCCACAGCTTCTGAGAAACATTTGAGATTCTGTTTAGGTTTTCAAATAAGTGTGCGAGCGTAAACTGTTGAGGTAGCACATCCAGCTCTGGCCAGAGGCAGAGCATCTGTTTGCCTGTCGGCCACTGCAGGAGGGAGCCCAGAGGGTCTGGTGGTGCAGCCTCTCCTTCCAGTGCCTGGAGGAGAACGAGCCTCCATCCCTTGTCCAGAAACAGTGACCCTGACTTGGGGCACTGGGGTTGACAGAAGGCACCAGAGGATATGAGATTGCCCTCACGCTTGTCTGTTGCTTAGTGGCTGTTACACACATTTGTGTGCCTTGTGTGGAGCTGTGTGTCCTCTGCTTCTGTCCCTGCTTAGTGAGCGGAAACAATCTTCTGAAATCAGAAAACTTCTGCCACACGGTGGCAGCAATCTCCAGGGAAGCGGTTTGCCTTGTGTTCTCAAGCTGTCACCAGTGGGCTCTCTCCTTGTGGGAGGTTGGCCCTGCAGGCAGAGGGAGAGCTAGCAGTGGCCTGAGTGAGGACAAGGACGAGGGCACGAGTGAGGCCTCTTGTCTCAAGAAGTGTCCGAGTGGAGGCTGCGTGGGCTTGCAGAGGTCCCTGCAGGGTGGCCAGCCTGGAGGCGCCTGCACAGCAGGAAGGCACCCCCACACCAGGCAGTCTCTGTTCCCCATAGCTGCAGAGACTTCCCGGAGCCTGGGACCCCTTCTTTCTGCCTGTTCTAACCTAACAGTGCGTTTTCCCTCTTCCAATTCCAATTCCCCTCTCCTTGTCCCCGTGTCCCCAGTCAGGCCACACACACACATGCACTGTGACTTCTGAGCCAGTGCCCCTTCCTGTTCGAGGCGCTGGGCGGGCTAGAGCTGGACGGGGCCAGGGCAGTTCGTCCCCAGCACTCCGTTGTTCTGCGTCCACAGTCCTGTCAGCTCCCGCTCTTGTATGCCTCCCCAGCTGAACCCTGAGCCCTGACCTTGTCACTCTGTTTTTCCTTTTTGGTTCCCTTTCTGTCTTTCAAGAACAACATCGTGAGTATAAATAAAATACTGAAGGAAATGAAAGTAAAGTGGCAAGAAGGTTTTTTTTTTTGGCTTCTTGGTTTTTTTTGTTTTTTTTGTTTTTCACATCTCCAGCTTTTCCCCTTCTGAGCGGGGTGGTGAGGCGAGGCCTGTGGGCGCCCCTTCTCAACTTCACCCTAAATTGAAGTGTCGCCCTCTGTGGGGCAGTGCTAAGGGAAGGTGACAGCCAGCGCTCTGATCCCAGGAGGTTCCTCTGGGAGGCTGTTTGGCTCTCGTTCTTAGCTGAGGTCCCTCCACACTCACAGAGATTGTTCTAGACTGTGTCGATCCTAAACTCCATTTCCTCGCTTTGAAAGCACATCCCCCAAAATAGATCTCAGGGAGTGTCTGAGAATAAAAACAAGACTCGAACTTGATTATGTCGCCCCTCCCCCTGGAAAAAAGCCATCTCTGAAATACTTGGTGGTTGTCAGTCATTTGAAGCCCTGCATTCGTATTTG
Organism: Diceros bicornis minor; assembly: GCF_020826845.1. Lineage (NCBI taxonomy): Eukaryota > Metazoa > Chordata > Mammalia > Perissodactyla > Rhinocerotidae > Diceros > Diceros bicornis. Next base: position 4,567,789 of record NC_080759.1, on the reverse strand, counting down.
GGGCTGTTTTTGAAGAGTTGAGAGTCGTTTGCTTTAAACCAGTTCTTCAAACTGTGAACCCCAAGTGTGTTTCTCTTAGAGCTGCTTTTCACAGTAGCTTTTCTGTCTGCTCTTTTTTTTTTTCTGAGCACGCTTCACTCTGGGCAAGCCCAGAGAGCCCCGACTGGCTTTACTGAAACTCTTCTAAAAATAGTGACTTTCCCTGAAGACCCAGCCCAAGAAGGAACGAATCGGGTCCCAAAGGAGGCTTCTTGGGAAACTTGAAGTCGTGAAAATTGGGATTCGGAAATGACACAGGCTTTTTGGTTTTGGAAGTGAAGTAATTCCCTGTTGCCGGGGAACCGGGCGTTGAGTTGGAATGTTGCAGTGAGCTGCCTGGCTTGGTGGGTTTACACAGAACAGGGTGGAGAGTCTGCTTGGTCCACAGGGTCCCCAGCCAGCCAGGATCATTGCAGCTGTGGTTTTAGTGTGTCGCTGGCTCTTACATGTTAGGAACTCTGAGCTGAGTGGCCCCTTTAGGGTCCCGCCTTCTCCCCACTTGTTGCCCAAGCCAGGGATGGAGCGGCTCATTAGGGTGGACCCTGCCTCTGCTCCCAGCCGAGCACTCGCTCCAGTTGGGTGACGCAGTCCAGGAGGCAGTGCGTGGCCTGGGGGGACAAGGGCACCGTGTACCCCGAGACTGGGGGTGCATCCAGAGGGCTCCGGGTGCCCATCTGCCCCCCTTCCCCAGAGCTGGTGTGCTCTCAGGACAAGGACTGGGGTCCACACGAGGCCTTGGGGGCTGGTCACACCACCTCTCTACTAGGAAAGTGGTTCGGATTCCTGCCTGCTCCTCTCAGGTTGTGGGGAATCGCGTGAGCCCTGGGCCTGGGGCGTGCTCTGTGAATGGCAGAGGCTGAAGCAGAAGAACCAGTGTTCCCTCCCTCTCCGGCTCCTCTGCTCCCGCCTCGCTCTTCCTTCCCAAACAACAGACCCTGAAGCACCGTTTTAAAGCTCAGCTGGGGTTGATGCCTCCCCTGGGCTCTCGGGCTGCCTTCCTCAGCAACGGCACTGCGGACGACGAGAGGCAGCAGAAGTAAAGCGTCTGGAGCTGATGGGGCGCCCACAGGTTCTCGAGGCCTGTACAAGAGCTGATCACAGCCACGGCCTTTGGCGTGGTGACGATGGTGCTGTCTTCGTGCTGATGTCTTCCGGGAGCTGGGGGAGCGATTTGTGCATTCCCTTCTTGCATTCTTGCCACAGCCCTGTGAGCTAGGGCCTGTCATTACTGTCATTTTACAGATGAGGAAACCAAGGCACGGAGCTGTTAGTAGGTGGTGGGACATCCAGACCCCACCCCTGACCATCGTGCTCTGCGGCCTGACCAGGCAGATGTTCCGGAAACTCAAACAGCAGGTTTTACAAAGAGACTCCCGGACTTTTGTACTGAAAAGGACAAGTGTCACAGAGCCCGGGAGAGGAGAGCAGCCGCATGGAGGGAGGCACCTCCTTGCCCAGCCACAGCCCTCTAGCCACAGCCCTGGCAGGCCTTCTCCATCAGAGCTTCCTGGTGTGCTGCGGTGGTCTTGGCAGGGAAATGAGTTGTCCTCATTTGACCCGCATCTTCCTCTGGGCCTTCTCCTGCCTTGCTCTGCCTCTTACCTGCATCCGTGCGTGTCTTTTCCACAGGCCTAAGGACAGGGACAGTCTGCCCAGAACATGGCCCCAAACCTGCTGCGGGGGCAGGCTGCCAGCAGCCAAAGGCAAGGCCCAGGAGGTAGGCAACGTGGGTTCCTGCCCTGACTCCACCACTGAGGGGCTGTGACTGGCAGGCTGCAGTCCTTCTCTGTGCCTCAGTTTCCCCGTGTGTAGAACGGAGGTGGTGACAGTAGGACTCCCTCCCAAGGCTGTTGGGAAGATGAGGTGCAAAGATCAGCACAGAGCCAGCATCTCCTACCCAGGAGGCCCCAGAGGGCTGATGAGGGGGAACCGGGGTGCCCACTGGAGTCGGCTGAGTGTGCAGAAGCCTCTCCAGACCCCTCCTCCTCCTTGTGGGCTGGGCACCTCTCCTCACCCGAGACTAGTATCTGTAACCAGATACTGGAGGTGGAGGCTGCCATGTGCCGTCCCCCTGATTAGATCCTAGAGGAGGAGCCAGTCTCGTGACTGAATCCTGGAAGAGGGGAAGCCCGTCCCATGACTATATCTTGGAGGTGATGGAATGGGTCCTGTGACTGGATCCTGGAGGAGGAGGAGGAGCCGTGTCCCTGTTACTGGATCCTGGAGGATGGGGAGCTGTGTCCCCGTGACTGGATCCTGGAGAAGGAGAAGGAGCCATGTCCCTGTGACTGGATTCTGGAGGAGGAGGAGGAGCCATGTCCCCGTGACTGGATTCTGGAGGAGGGGGAGCCATGTCCCTGTGAGTGGATCCTGGAGGAGGAGGACCCTGTGACTGGATCCTGGAGGAGGGGGAGCCATGTCCCCGTGACTGGATCCTGGAGGAGGGGGAGTCATGTCCCTGTGACTGGATCCTGGAGGAGGAGGACCCTGTGACTGGATCCTGGAGGAGGGGGAGCCATGTCCCCGTGACTGGATCCTGGAGGAGGGGGAGTCATGTCCCTGTGACTGGATCCTGGAGGAGGAGGACCCTGTGACTGGATCCTGGAGGAGGGGGAGTCATGTCCCTGTGACTGGATCCTGGAGGAGGAGGACCCTGTGACTGGATCCTGGAGGAGGGGGAGCCATGTCCCCGTGACTGGATCCTGGAGGAGGGGGAGTCATGTCCCTGTGACTGGATCCTGGAGGAGGAGGAGGAGCCGTGTCCCTGTTACTGGATCCTGGAGGAGGGGGAGCTGTGTCCCTGTGACTGGATCCTGGAGGAGGGGGAGCCGTGTCCCGTGACTGGATCCTGGAGGAGGGGGAGCCGTGTCCCGTGACTGGATCCTGGAGGAGGGGGAGCCGTGTCCCGTGACTGGATCCTGGAGGAGGGGGAGCTGTATCCCATGACTGGAGTGAGTTGGCCCTTCTCCTCACTTCTCCAGCAATTGGTTGGTCGGGCTTGTCTAAGCAAGTCCCACGTGTGCACCTTTGTGTCCCTGCTTTGTTTCTGTCCTTAGGCTGCCCCGCTGGGGAGAGAACATGTGCTCCCTCCAACTCCTGCCCCGCCACACGTCTCGCGTCTCCTTTCCTTTGCCCTTTGAGGACCGTATTAGCATTTTTACCCCTATTTCTGCCAATCCCTTTGTTTCTAGTAGCTCTGTGGTTCATGCTGTACTTTTTCCTGCTTATTTTCCATTTTAGTAAAAGCGATTCCCCACCCCCACCCCAACTCCATGGAAAGCAGTCTTCTCCCTTTGGGGTACCCAAGGCCCCATCACCTGAGAGGAGCTGGCCCTTCTGCTGTGCTAGCGCTAGAGCTGGGGGCGCACACAGAGACAAGACCCTGCCCACCCAGGTTTGGCCGGCAGGAGTGCTGCCCCCTCATCTGTGCTGACGTGCAGCAGACACAGAGGGGAGGGGGGCATGCACGAGCCCCCAGCCGAGGACCTCGTGTGTGCAAGGGCCTGGAGATGGGGCTGTAAGGGGTTCTGGGGACCCAGGAGTCATCGGGAAGGGATGGGGATGACTGCAGGGATGAGGCTGAAGAATCAGGTGCTGGGGGGCTGTGATGAAGGCCCTCCATGCCGTGAAGAGTGCTTAGAAGTTACCTGTTGGCATTGGGACCATTCAGTGCTCTCTACCTACCCACCTATCTGTCATCTCTACCCGTCTCCCACCCACCCACTCATCCCTCTAGCCACGTACCTGTCTGTTGCCGGGGTGATGTGGTTTGATTTGGATTGGAGACAGTGGACATAGGGGTGGGTGGGAGCAGGTGTAGGGGGTCCAAGCCAGAGGTGATAAGCACCCAACAGAGGCAGCCGTGGCTGTGCTGACAGGGTTGGGCTGGTTCGGGTAGTCAAGGGTGGGCTCCGACCTGACTCACTTGGGGGGCACCTGTAGGCAGCCCAGGAGCACGAGAGGGTCTGGTGCCATTCTGACCAGGTGTGTGGAGCTGCCTGTCACTGATGGAAGGCAGCGGCTCCACAAGCCAGCACTCAGCCCAGAGGTGCACAGGGTGAGGGTGGGGCGCACCTCTGAAGCATGCGCCAGAGGCCCGGGGACCCTGGGGTCAGAAAGACACGATATCCCTGTGCGGGTGGAATGGCCTGTGTGGAAGGGTCACCTTCATGGGGCTGCTCTCACCTGCTCTGTGTGTTTGCTGGCTTGCCCCTCACAGGCCAGAGGACTCCGGCTGTTGCGGATGGAGGAAAACAAGGGGCTTGTGAGAGACCCCGGGACCGAGCAGGGGCCATGCTGCACAGCCCGGAGGGTTGGGAGCCTCGCTGAGGCTCTCTGTACGTGAGCGTTGGCTTGATGGGCGTCCGTTGCCTCCGTGTTAACAATTATTTTTGCCTCTCTTTCGTGTCCTCTCTTTCAGCCCCCAACTTCTGGCCCTTTCACCTCCTCCTTTGGAGGGGCAGGATTCTCAGATGACCCCTTTAAAAGTAAACAGGACACTCCCGCTCTGCCTCCGAAGAAACCTGCTCCTCCACGGCCTAAACCACCCAGTGGTCAGTACACTTTCTTCTCTCACAGCCACCCGCCCACCGTCACAGGATGGCGTGGGAACTGAGGGCCCTTCCGTTCACCAGCCCAGAATAGAGCAGATGTGGCAGGGCCCACACTCAGAGCAAGAGGGTCTGCCCTCCACCCAGTCGTCTGGGTCTGTGTGTGTGGTGCGGGCCCCTCGCCCTGTCCTGTGGGGTTCCTTGGCTCCGGGCTCTGTGGGGCTCCAGGGTGGTCTCCGGAAGGCCCCCAGAGCTGCCATACAGTCCTGGCTGAGCATGTAGTCAGGGCCCTGCAGCCCCTCTGGCCTCCCCATCCCACCTGAGCTCTCTCCCAGCTTGGCTCAGGGAGGGCCCAGGGGTGGGGACGGCAGCAGGGGTGGCTGAGGCTGCCCTCTTGATCCAGTCTGGCCAGGCTGCTGATTTCTCTCAGCCTTGGTCTTGGGCCCTGCTCTCAGGCGAGGGCCTAGCATGTCCCCCTGAGGATTCTGAGGACTTGGAACTCGTGCGTGGGATCTCTCTTAGGTGATGGTGATAGGCCAACAGGCCAGGTTACCAGACTCGAAAGCAGAAGGCTGTTGCTTCAGGCGGCAGAGGGATTCACTGCAATTTCCCAATCCGTTTATCTATCCCCCTCCGTCTTTTCTTGGTGCCCTGGCCAGGACGTCTCTTTCATTCACTAGTCTACAGGCAAAGTCTCACCTACGCTGTCCCTAGACTGTGGGTGGCCACAGGAGAACGACACGCTCCCTCGGTCCTGCCGTCTATGCGCGGCCTTCCCTTTCAGAGGGCGGCACTCTCCTTCCTGCCTGAGTAGGAAGTGCCTTTCCCCTTCTCTCTGCCCGGGAGGCCCATGGTCATTGCAGGCCCTCGACTGTCTAGTTACCAGTGGTTGTTGGTCCAAGGCCGGCCACTCGTCTTCCTACATGAGGTCTACCTGTCAGTAGAGATGAACAGAGGGGAAGGTATTTTAAAAACGCCACCTCTCCCCTCCTGTCACCTGGGCCTGCCAGCGCTTTCTCTCTGGAGGACGGGAACCTGCCTGCCATGCCCAGTTTGGCCTCCTTGCGGATGAGTCATGAAAGAAAGTGTGACCAATGGGCCGAGTGGATTTCTAACAGATTTTCTGTGAACTGTGAGCAGAGACAGATGCATGAAGTGATCACTTCTGTCAGCCACACATCAAAGGCATTTACAATGAAATGGGGGTGGAGGAAGGGAAGCAGAACCAACAAAGGAATTCCCTTCCATCTGTGGAGGCTGCTGGGGCCTTAGCTAGAGACAGTGGCTCTTAGGGGACCTTGATGGTCTCCTGATCAAATGGCATTGGGCTTCCTCCACCTGAAAGATGGGAGCCAAAGCATGCATGCACACATATGTACACGCACATGCATGCACTTCGTGTGCACGCACGCGCCTGCACGCACACACTTGCACAATACATGTTTGCACACGTTCACGTACTGCACATTCACACTTGCACATGCAGACATGCATGCACACTCACAGTTGCATGCACAGACACGTGTGCACACACATGCACATGTTCACATGTATGCACACACACGTTCTCACACAGTGCCTGCATGCACACTGCACATGTATGCCTGCAGATACACGCACCTGTGCACACGTTCTCATGTTAGTGCATGTGCACACACATGGTCTTCGAGGAGGAGAGGCTCCACTCGCCTGCTGGCAGGTGCACAGCTTCATTCTCAGGGTTTCTTGGAAACTCGCATCTCGGCCTATTCCCCTTACCTGAATCAGTGCTGGGTCTGCTTTTGAACTTGCTCTCTGCTGCCTCTTCCCTTTGTGTCTCCCTCTGCCAGGCTACCCACCCCATTTTGGCTTCTGCTTTTAGTGTAGCGCAGACGTAAGCCCCCAGGGCCTTGGGGACCTCCTTGGAGCTGGCGTCGGAGCTTAGGCTTCTTAGAGAGCTGTCCACGTTTTGGGAGGTTTGGGCCTGTAGCTCGGAGGTCTCTGGCTGCCTCTACTGCTGGGTTTGGGTTGCTGCACCCTTGCTCTGCCATGGTTAGCGAGGTGCTCCTAATACCCTGTTCACGGCCAGGGCCCTTAGGAAGCACTTGCCTGCCTGTTATCTCACCAGATCCTGGTAAGATCCGCAAGGTAGACGGACAGGCAGCGTGATGCCCTTTCAGCAGAAGAGGAAAGGGAAGTGAGAGAAGTCATGTGGGCCACCTCAGGTCATCAGCGAGGTGACCCAGTGACCTGCCTCCGTGAGGGCCTCCCACCCCCCATAGGCAGCTGTAATGAGAATCAAGCCGTGAGGTTCGGGGTGCTCTAGAATGTGGTGGACACGTGTGCAGTATCTAATCTGTAAGTGGCCACGACACATCCGCGTGGAGGCCTAAATGTCTCTCATCTGGTTCTCTCACCCAGAAGCCATGGCTGAACAGAAAAACCTGGCGCTGTACACGCTGCTGGGCGGTAGGTACACACCGTGTGGCGGTCGCCATGTGAGCGCTTCCAGCGGCGTTTCTGCTGTGGTTTCATACTAACCTCTAACAACCTGAAACCGCTAGCTGTGCCGACACACCCACGCGCGACGTCTGACCTAGCGGGTGACGTTTGAATGAGTCGCTTTTGGGGGGAGGCGTTCAGCTCTCTGAGGGGTGCAGGGGAAGGTGTCTGCCCCCCTCTGCTTCTCTGATTGAGGGTATTGAAGCCCAGCTGTGTGCACTGCCTGTCCACACTGCATGGAATGAGGCCGCTTAAACCAGGAGCAGCCCAGTAGTTAGCTGGTTATTAGCAAGACAGGTCAGCAGATGTGTGCTGGAGGAAGTCCTGCTCAGAACGCTGGTTACTAGAGTGTAAGGCAGCCCTCTCGTTTTCTTGGCTGCTTAAGATGGGAGGCAGCCGGGAGGATGTCCAAGTGTTTTTTTTTGTTTTTGTTTTTTTTAAGAAAACGTAAAGTCCAACAGTTTGAAAATGAGGGAATGGAATGTGCTTTTCTGTTCTTCTCGCTGACCCGCCTTTTCCCGCTTGGAGATGCCACGTGGCCAGTGCACAGCGGTGGCTGCCTTTTCCTGGGAATGCCGTGTGATCGCACTCCAGGACCTCCCTGACACGTGGGGGCAGCTGCGATCCTGGCGTGGCTGATGGGTGGAGGTGAGGTGGGGACCCTGCTTCCAGGGCCCTGTGGCTCTGGCAGTCCAGCTGTGATCCCATGGAGATAGGCAGAGTGGACGATGCAGACCATCCGGTGATAACGGTTTTTCTCCCAGACCAAACACACAGCTTCACACCTGCACTCGCAGAAACCGAGATGAAGGATGAGCTCTTCCATAAACTTGCTGCTCTGCGTGTGAAATGGGTCTGACGTCACCACACTCTCAGCTGGGGCTTGTCTGTCCAAGGGGACCCTGAGGTTTCTAGAATGCTGCCAGGCCTCCACGCCTGGAGTTGGCTCTGACCTGTGAGGCTGAGACAGGTGAATCTGATGCTGATTCCCTCTGGCTGCTGGGACGCCCATCCTGCTAGAGTCCAAGGAGGCTGCTGGATCAGGCTGGTTTCTAGACGTTGGACAAGGGCCTGAGTTCACATTCTGGCCCTGCCGCTGTCTCCCTGAGGGGTTCAGGGCAAGTGTCTTACCCTCACCAAGCCTCAGTTTCCCCGCCTGAGCATGGGACCAGCTCTGGCCTAGCAGATGGCCATGTGGGTCAAGTCCCTCACGCAGCGATTACCTGTGATGTGACGTGCGTGTGGTGAACCCCCAGCCTGCCCCCGGAGTATGGGACCAGGACGCAGGTCCTCCTTCTGTAGGTCCTTTCCTGGGGACAGACAGAGGCTGGGCCGGGGGCAGCCCTGTGCGTGCAGGGAGTTACCAAGGGAGACTTGTTCCCCACGAGACTGCAAGTTACAGAAATCTTTGCAGTTGAGAGAAGTCAGAGTGTGGGTAGTGGAACTTCAAAGAGGGCTCCAGGGTCCTCTCAGCAAAATGCAGCCATTGTTGCTTGTGTGGGACCAAGCGCACGTTCAGGTCTGAGGCACACGTAGTTTTCTGGGTGCCGTCTCTCGTGCATGAGAGGCTACTGTTTTCACATTCTGTGGGAGCTGTTTGTTTTTAAAAGCTTGACTGAGTTTTAATTGACATGCAATAAACACATGTATTTAAGCGTCAGCCTATGCGGTCACAGTGGGGACCCCTCCACCTGAGAGCCTCGCCGAGGTTCCCCTGCAAGAGTTCTGGTGTCGCATGGGTGTGACAGGAGCAGCCCACGGCTGGCCACCTGCTCTCAAGGCCACAACTCCATTCTCTCTCACCCCAAGCCAGGAAGCGTGCCCTCAGGGACCGGCAGTAGTCACCCTCTGGAGCACGCACAGGGCTTCGGCACTGAGTTCTTTGTGCCTGGAGGTCTTTTCTAGAAAGGTCTGTCAAGGTATTCAATAACCAGCAGGTGTCTGTTTGGGGTAGAGAGAACTGGTTTCTTCCAGGCAGATGCAAAACAGAGCCTGCCAGCAGCCGCTGAAACCTGTCAGTTAAAGTTAGCGCACACCTCCCCCAGGTAAACAATGGTGTATTTTCTGCAACGGACGGAGATCTGGATCAGTCAGGCTCACCGCTGTAGAGTTTCTAGGTAAAAGTTGTTGATTTGCAAAGAGAGAAACAGATTTTTTTTAAGTACAGGAAATGGCTGTGTGGGTGTCAGTGATTGGGCCTTGCGCCCCGCGGCGACAGATAGCGGGATCCTGCGCCCGGCCCCGCCCTTGCCACTTCCTGCCGGTGCAGCCCTGCGTTGCGGTTCCTGCAGCCCCGGGTGACACCAGCTAGCGCGCCTTCACCGCTAACCAGCCACTCACCTTTAACCTCTCCCCAATTTAATTACCCTTTTATTATTGCTAACGACCTCTTCACCTCCAGAATAAAGCCACGCACACACTTACTGTGTCTTTTTGATCCTCTTTCCCCTCCCACGATTCTTCCAGTGAACACAGGACAACGAGATACCATTTTACCTGTCCTGTTCCATTCAAATGATTCTCAAAAAAAAGAAAAATGTTTCTCCCCTAGAACACGAGTCCCCTCCCACACCTGTGTGCGGGCTCCTTGTGGGCTGACTGGCTGGGATTCTTTCTTTTGGGCGGTTTTCTGCTTGCTGCCCACCCGGGGCCAGACCGCTTGCTCGGCGGTCACCTTGACCCTCCTGGGGTGCTGCCACATGAGCACGGTCAGAGAGGAAGCTGCACCTTCCTAACCGGCGTCAGCCCACGTGCTCTTGGCTCTCCGCGTGCTCTGAAATGCCAGGCCAAGGGTGACACCAGGGTGGTTGTCCTGGGCCCGCGTGGGTCCTGACCTCTTGTTTATTGCACAAGATCCACTTTTAAAATGGCTTCTCCAGTCGAGCCGTGTGGTTAGCACCTTAGCCTTGAACTTAACTACTTTAATTCCGTTCCCACGATGATTTCAAAGAGATAATTCAGTGGGTACATGTGAAGTTCTAGAATGGGACAAAAGTGGTTCACTGCCAGCTTGAGAAGCCTGGAAAATTGCGGCACTTGCCGGCCAGCCAGGGTCGGGGTGCTCCAGGGGAGCCTCTGATGCCCAGCCTGGGGGAGCCTCCTTTCCTGTCCTCCAGCCCAGCCAGGGCTGGGCGTGACCCCTAACGACGAGTGCTTGAGAGCCAGCAGGCCCTGTCCCCGGCAGAGGGAGAAATGAGATTTTCTTCTCAACCCCTTACATGTAAAATGCCTGGAGACGGATTGTTCTTTGGTGAATTTCTGTTCTGCAAAGTCGGCTGAGTTTGAAAATAGAAGCATTTGCCTATCTCAGCACACACCCACCCTCCTGCGCCCAGAAGGGCGGATTGAGTGGGAGGTGAGTGACACGGTTGTCACCTGTTCAGTGGGGTGCAAATGCCCAGGATTGGGGTCCTGGAGTAGAGGAGTCAGCACTCAGCCAGCTGGAGTCCTGGGGGCCCATGGGGCCTTGGGGTGGGATGCAGACCCAGAGAGCCCAGAATCCCCTCTCCTGCATCTCAGCGTGGGTGTTAACAGACAGGAGCCATCACCTGACCCCAGCCCCTCCCTGCCGGACAGGCCTTCCTCAGCCCCTTAGTCCCACTACAGCAGGGTGAGGGGGCCCAGGCAGATGCTCCCTGGGAGGTCCCTGCTTTTCCGACAGGATGAGTACGGTCCCTCATCTCCTCATTTCTCACATTCGAAGCACTGAGTCACCCACTCCCTCCACCATTGTCAACTGAAAAACAGCACAGTGTGATTGATGGGGGTCTGACCATGAGGAGAGTGAGAGTAGGGGGGTCCCCGCGCTGCTGCAGGCTCTCCTGACTCCTTCCCAGCTGACCCCACCACAGGAGGGAGCGCCTGGTGGGCTCTGCACCTTCCGCTCCAGTGCACCCGCCGTGTGGTATCCTGGTGACTTTGTTACCTGTGGGCACAGTGCCTCTCTGCCCTCGCAGAGGTGGTGGTGTGGCAGCATTGGCGCTCCTCTGGAGGGAGGAACAAAGGCTGGGCCACTGCCACTTTGTGGTGCAGACACAGGGCTCCCCCCACCTGGCTGCTGCATAACCAGCATCTCCCTGTCCCCCAAGGCACCGAGCCCCTCGGAGGGGCTGGGGCAGACTAGTACACAGGCTGCTCCAACTGTCAAAGGCGCAGATCAAAGAACAAATGTGATTTGTCAAAAAGCAGAATGATGAGACCTACAGTCTGCTTCATTTTTGTTGTGAAGACTGATTCGTGATTGCAGATTGATTTGTGAGCCACGTACCCGCGCCCCTTTTTTGCTCCAGAGCTAACGTAGCCCCGTCAGGTTTCTTATACATGTCATAGGAGACTTTTGTGGAAACCTCTTGAAAATTGTATTTCTCACTCCAAAAGATGTTTGTCTTTTGAGGACCCGAAAAGTGTGACTACTTTTCTCCTTTTTCTTCTGACGGTGGGATGACCCCACATCCATGAGACTCGTCACCCAGTGCGATTTCCATGACCTTTGACCACCCCAGACACCTCTCAGGGGATGAAAAACACATCAGTTGTGGGGGTGCTTGGTGGATAATAGTAAATATTTGTTCAGCTTTTCTCAACAATTCAGAAACAAACCTCATCCTGTTCCCTTCAATACATTAAGCAGATTTTCTTAAAATTCGGTAAATATTTTTAGTGGAAAATCTCAACGCTGTGATGGTGGGACCTCAGATTTTATCTGCCAGGGCTGTGCTGCTTGGCGCGCTTTGATCTGCCGGGTTTGCCTTCTCCCGTGTGCATCAGCGAGGCAAGCAGGGCTGCTGTCTGCAGGACTCCTCACCTGCAAGCCGAGGAGATCGTCCTGTGGGTCACAGTTTGGGAAATTAGCCTTCCTCACTCGTCTTCACTGTCCCACTGTAGGTGGGAGCCAGAGGAAAACATTGATGTGTGTGGGTAAAAAGTTCCCAAGTGATTGTGAATTTGAAAGATTGTGCTCTGGATAGCCTGTTTTCTCCCTTTCTCCCCACTCCTCCAATTAACCTTTTTTGCTGGGGTTGTGGGGTGGGAAGGGAGGAGCCAAGGTAGCAAGGAATGCCCCCTCCCCAGCCACAGCTCTGCCATGTGCCGTGACTCTCAGAAGCCTGACAGTTCTGTGGGTGTCCCGTGTCGTGTGGGATGAGTGACAGTTGTGTGGGTGTCCCGTGTTGTGTGGGATGAGTGACAATTGTGTGGGTGTCCCGTGTCGTGTGGGATGAGTGACAGTTGTGTAGGAGTCCCGTGTCGTGTGGGTTGAGTGAGAGTTGTGTGAGCGTCCCGTGTCGTGTGGGATGAGTGACAGTTGTGTGGGTGTCCCGTGTCGTGTGGGATGAGTGACAGTTGTGTAGGAGTCCCGTGTCGTGTGGGTTGAGTGAGAGTTGTGTGAGCGTCCCGTGTCGTGTGGGATGAGTGACAGTTGTGTGGGTGTCCCGTGTCGTGTGGGATGAGTGACAGTTGTGTGGGTGTCCCGTGTCGTGTGGGATGAGTGACAGTTGTGTGAGGGTCCCGTGTCGTGTGGGATGTGACAGTTGTGTGGGTGTCCCGTGTTGTGTGATGTGAGTGACAGCTGTGTGGGTGTCCTGTGTTAGGGTAAATGGCAGTTGTGTGGACGTCCTGTATTGTGTAGGGTAATGGCTGAGGTGGGGCAGCTATCCTGACCACAAACCTTTGTTTTTTATTGTTTTGTTTTGTTGTTTTTGTATTTCTCTCTCATTTCCAGCCCTGCATCTTCCAACTCTAGCCCTGAATTTTGTAAGTAGAACCCACCCAGTGTCCGGTTGGGGTGAACACACACTCATACTCATGTGTATTTCTGATATTTTTATGCATCAGATTTTTGAGACCCTAAATCACCCCAGAGCTCTTACTCTCCTCCTGAGAAAAGAATTTCAAACAAGAGAATCTACCTCCCTGCTGAGTTTTCAGTGTGCACATTTTTTGTGGTTTGGGGGTGTGTCTGCATTCCATTATTCCTTCCAGTCTCGGCTCTCAGGGACCCTCGCCCAGAGGAGTTTCCTGAAGAGTGTGTTGGGAGAGACAGATGTGGAGCTGTGCTGCCAGCCGCTTGTGCAGGTGTGCTACACGGCCCTGGTCCCGGCCACGTCCCCATCCCAGTGCAGGGCATGGGGGGCGCACGGCCTCGACAAGTGCACAAATAGGAGCATTAAAGAAATTTCTACCAGGGTGGAGCCGGCCACCGAGTCTTTTTTTTAACAGCACACACTGTGGTAAACCATCGGGTTCATATTGTTTTTGCTAAAGGCAGCCCTGTGTGCGGTTTCGGTGCACCGCTTGGGTAACTGTTGAAACTGCTGCGGTTTGAAATCAGCCCTATTTTGCCTTTTCTTCAATCTTGCATTCCTCTCCCCCATTAATGAAGAGCCTCTGAGTGCTGGGGAATCACGGGCCGCCAGCCCCCCGGGGTCTTCATATAGTCTGTCCTCAGTCACCACCTTCCGCTGTGCTGGGGCGTCTGGTGGGCCCCACACAGACATCTAGGAATGACGATACGGAGCCGTGTGCCAGGTAGCATCCTGGTTAGCTTTTATACCAGTTCTTTTTATTTTTTTAATGGTTTGTGTTCCCTTCTCTGAAACACACCTCCGGACCTTTCCTTACAGTGCCGTGAAAAAGCATAAAACTGCGCTGAATTTCCTCAGAGGCATGGAGGCAGGTTAAAGTTACTTTGTCACGTTTAAGATAAGCTACACCTCAGAAAATCGGAAAAAGCGATTAAGGAGTTAGCAGAAGTGGTTACATAAAAGCAGGAACTACACCCAGAATGTTTTAAAAGTGTAGCTGCTAAAAATAAATGAGGGCACGGAGTGGGAAGTTTGGACGGAGGGCGGTCATGGTGTGTGTCTCTGCGGAGAACCGCCTGGTCGTGAGCATGGTGTCGAGCCGGACTGGGAACACCGCCGAATTTGCACGTGTCAGGTCCAATAATTCAGCCTCTATGCCCAAGCACAAAAACAGACAACCGAGAAATAACCGTTTTTTTTTTTTCCCCTCTGAAAACAAGAGCAGTTGACGTGCCCTGGTTTCGTATTAACACAGTCATGATTTCTAAATAACAACGGTTTCGGCAACAGAGCAAAACCGGGCCCTGGCAATTCTTGATGTGAACGATGCTTTCCATCTTCCCCATCATCTCTTTGCTTGTCAGAAACCTCAGCTGGAAATTCTAGCCAGCTGGATTCTTAACTGCCCCCCACAAAGCAATTTTTTTAAAATCCCGCAAACCAGGAGAGGATGGTGTTCTTAATTGAGAATAAGAGAAAGATCCCAGAAGTGGGTGATCTGTTTGAACGTTTGGACCATCGTGCTTGCTCTCAGGGCCTGGCTGGGGTCGGCCGACCCCTTCATCCCTGCTCAGGTGTCTGCCCTTTGTGACCAGACCCTGCAAGAAATGCCCCAAGAAATCAAGCAGGACTACCCTGCACTTGCCACCAGAGCCAGGGGCTGCGCCGTGCCCTGGGCTTTTCAGCCTGTCCCCGCAGCTCTTTTCCCTGTATTAGGATTTTGCTGTTTGGTCCATCGTCGTTTTAGTTTTTGATGAAAAATCAGCCCGAGAGCGCACCAGTGAAAATATTCACTCTTTCTTGCAAAAGAGGGAAGCCATTTGCCTTTAATTCTTCCTACCTCACTAGAGGGGCTCCCCTAAAGGGCCTGTATGGCTGCGCTGACCCACGAGGACCCCTGTGGGTGCTGAGCCCTGCCCACATGCAGCTGACCCTCAGGTGTGCTGCAAGCTAGACCAGGACAGTTGGGTGCCGTGGGAGGTGGACGAGGCAGGGGGCAGCCAGCAAGGGTGGAGTAAGCCCTGGGGGAGTGTCTTCCAGGGGAGGGCGAGGCTGTGCCAATGCAGGGAGAGACTGGCCAGGTTGGTCAGCACAGGACGGTCAGCATGAGGGAAGTGGCTATGGAAAGGAGACCAGGGGATGGCCAGGCTGTGAGGACCATGCACGCTGAGCCCAGTGTTCCTTCCCTGTGCAACCTGAGCCTGCATCCCCATCCCTCAGGACACTGGCCCCCAGGGCGCCCCTGCCCGTGCCCTTGGGGGCCCTCGCACACACCAGCTGGGTGCACACATGAGGGCCGGTCTCCCTGGGCCTGGAAAAGGCTGCAGGTGTTCCAGGAGCCCCCAGGGCATGGTTCACCTGGGAACACGTGTGTCTATCCGCCATCAAGCCTCAGATGATGCCGGCTGCCTGGGGTTTGGAAAGCAAGGCAAGGCTTGGCGCTCTCTGCAGGGGGACTCTTCTGGGGCTGTGCGTCTTCTCTTGGAGGTGGTGTCTTCTCTTGGGGCATGTGGCGCTGTTGTTTGGTGGGGAAGGAGGCCCATGGAGGGTTTGAAAAGGGGGGATAGATGGGAGCCGGTGCAGGGAACTCAGCAGATGCTCGGCAGGTGCCTATGGAGCGGTTCCAGAGGAAGGTGCTCTCGCCTGTGGGCTGTGCATGTCCACCATGCTGTGGAGGGGGCATCTGAGTGACCCTGTCAGCAGAGAGCTGCGATGTGAGTCCTCGGTTTCCTTGCAGGGTCCACAACGGCGGGCGAGCTGGCCTGACCTCCTGGCACTGGAGCTGTGCTGGCCTGGCTCCTTCTCCCTGAGGCCTGGAGCATCCCTCAGTCTCTCAGAGGGGCTTGATCGGGTGGTCTTCTTACCACCTGCCAGGCATCTGAGCTAAGCCCCTCTCCACACCGGGGGTATGCACAGTTTTGCCCTAAAAGGTAGTAGTTAATATTTCCCACCCTGTAGGCCTTCCATTCGCTCAGCTGCTCTCTCTGCTGTCGTGGCGGGAAAGCAGCCATAGCAGACACAGGAACGAGTTGGCACAGCTCACTGGCACTGGCGTACCAGTAAAGCTTGATTTACCAAAGCAGGCAGCCCTGTTCTTGGTCACTGCCCTGGCGGCCACGGAGGGTGGGGCCCCTGCTACCCCTGTGGGGGTTTGCTGGGGCTGCCATAACAAAGTACTGCAGACTGGGTGGCTTGAACAGCAGAAACTTGTTTCCTTATGGTTCTGGAGGCTGGAAGTCCCAGATCAAGGTGCTGGCAGGGTTGGTATCTCCTGAGGTCTCTCTCCGTGGCTTGTAGCTGGCTGTCTTCACATGGTCTTCCCTCTGCACGTCTGTGTCCTACTCCCCTTTTCTTATAAGATCCCCCGTCCTATTGGATCTTGGGCCCACCTATAGGACCTCATTTTTACTTTGTAATACAGCCACATTCTGAGGTGCTGGGGGTGAGGACCCCAATGTGATAAATTTTGGGGGGACACACTGCAGCCCATAACAACCCCTTTTTATGGATTAGGAAACGAGGCGGAGAGAACAAGGCTGAGCAGGGTGGTTGCTGTGTTCCTTACCGCCTTCCAGGGGTATGCCTGGCCTGCCCCCCTCCCACATCCTGCCCCACAGCTGGGCTGGAAGAGCTGAACACAGGCACTAGGGGACGGGAGTGTCACGAGGGCTTTCCTTGAGAAGGTGGCCGCGTTTGAGTTGGGAGTGCATTCTGGGCAGAGGGACCAGCCAGGAAGAAGCCCTGAGTTTGGGGGTTCCAGGGAAGGAGGGCTGTTGGAGGTGAGGGAAGAGTTTGGCGTGGGCTGTAGGGGCCTTCTGGATTCACCAGGAGAGATGTGTGGGCCCCAGGCAGGGCTGGGGCATGGTGGAGTGTGCCTGTTAGAAGGCTTCATTCAACAGAGAGCTTACGCCGGGGCCCTGCTGTAGGCAGGGGGACACAGCCTCGTGGAGCTCACATTCTGTTGAGAAAGTAAGTGACAGAATGACAGAGTGTGACCAGGGCTGCAGAGATGGTAGACAGGCGTCTGAGCCAGAAGTGGGGGGCGGCCTCTGAGTGCGTGGTGCCCACAGGAGGAAGGGCAATCCAGACAGGGCCAGGAGGCGCGAAGGCCCAAGTGGGGCAGGGGCAGGATGGAGGCTGAGGGTGTTTCTAGGGCAGTGGGGCGCTGTCGGGAGATCTCAGCAATGTCGGAATCAGCTGTGTTAGAAGGCCACTTTGCTGGGTGGGGACAGCCCATGGGGCGGGAAGCTGCATGTCAGCGGCCAGCAGGGAAAGGGGTTCCCGGGGCCCCAGGAGAGATGAGGGACACTTGCCTGGGGCAGGGGCTGCAGAGAGAGAGAGTGACTCATGGTGATGCGGGCACATGGACTGGAGCACACTGGCCCCACACCCCCTCCCCCTCCTCCCTGAGGTGTCCCTGAGGCACGCCTGGCCCCCACTGCTCCCAGGTGGACAGCCTGGACTCGACAAGCTGCTGGGCAGGCCTCGCCTCACACCTCCCACCAGCACTGCCTGCCTCTCAGTGAAGAGACCAGAGGTGGGGCCACAGTTCTGGGAGCCAGGGAGGCCTTGGCTGCCCCCTTGCCTCATCCTCAGACCAGGGAGGAGGCCAGCTGGACGAGGGGGCCTTGGGGAGGCAGTTCTTCAAGGCCAGCAGAACAAGCCAGCGAAGCTGTGGCCCGCACCCACACCCCCGCTCTCCCCAGCCCAGGGGAGGTCCGGGAAGAGGAGAGAGAGCTGCTGGCAGGGAGGACAGCTCAGGGAGCATTTGGTGCTAGAGGGGCAACCTGAGGATCTGGGCTCTGTCGTGAATAGGAGAGGAGGGACCAAAGGTAAGGCTCTTCCAGTACAGAAGATGGGGTGTGGGGACCACCCCAGTCCTTCACTTTGAGAAGTCAGTTGCTGTGGGGGAGAGAGGCCCTCATTCCTGCTGTGCAGTGGACTCAGCGCTGCCCTTCTGTCCCGAGCCGATGTGGCACACCCTGGGGCTTTGGCAGAGGTTTTCCGTGGGGGCCCCTTCCATCTCACAGGCCCCTTGCTCACTGGGCCTCGTGGCTGACTGTGCATTGGTTCGAGGCCACAAGGAGAGGCCGACAGATGCCCCAGCTTGTGCCCGCCTCCCTCCACCCTTCTTGGTCGCTGTGAGTCGCATCGGTTCCTGGGGCGGGCAGTGTGACCGAGACAGGCCGAAGTGGGCATGCCCTCCAGCCTGCAGTTCCATCTCCAGAAACGTCTCACAGATTGACGCACACACGTGCACAGGGGTGTTGCTTGTGACAGTGACAGCCTGGACTCCCTTGCCATGGCCGTGGGGCGGCGCGAGAGTCCAGTGAAGCCGAGGCCAAGGGCACTCGCCTCTGACCATGGGAGGATGAAAAAGCCAGGCACCAGGCTGCTTGTGTCTCCGAGTCCTTCTGTGCAAACCGCAGGGAGCCAGGGTCTGTGTTTCCTTGAACACGCAGAAGGAAACCGGCAGTAGTTATGAGGGCAGGGGCAGGTTGGGTCCTCTAGGTTCCAGCGATGGGTGGGGCGCGCACTGGCAGCACCTGGCCGCCCCAGACGTTCTGATTCAGTGGGGATGGGCGTGGGGATTTCACCATGCTCCTGGTGGGCCCCGACCTGGTCTCTTCTCTGTCCACTCTCCCACTCCGGGACCATGTCACCAGTGACTTGCGTTCCTCAGGCCACTGCCCTGCGGCCTCCCACCATGGGGGATGCTGAGACGGAGCTGCAGCAGCATTTGTACCTTATGGCCGTCCGGCTGCTGGGTCCAGTGACAAGTAAATAAACCTGCACATCCAGGCGAGGGGCTGCAGGCCAGGTTCCCACCGGCCTGCACGTGCGCTGAGCACCCACTGTGCATGGACGCTGTGGTGCAGGACACTGGGGTGGCCTCAGAGTGGGGCAGACCTGTGTTGTCCTCCCAAGGTGCACTGTCGTGCATCGGTCACCTCGTCTGACCTTCTCCTCTTCCTCACTTCACAGATAGGAAACCGAGGCGAGCTGGGGCCAAGGCGCTGGTCCTTGTCAAGGTCCCAGAGCTGAAAGTGGCATAGGCAGGCTGTGGCCCCAGAGCCCTTAGAGACCCCTTGGGGCCCTCAGCAGTGTGGCCTGGGAAGTGGCATGAGAGAGGATGGTTCTGTAGCTGGGCATCGGGGTGGACTGACGGGCGGGTGGGCAGGTCTCCCACTGCAGGTGGCATGGCAGAGGCCGGTTGGGGAGGAAGGAAGGTGTCTGAGCTCAAGGGCTGCAGGGGGGCAAGTGTGGCTCGGGGGCGGGGGCATTCTCTGGACATGCAGCTAGATGTGCAAGGTCATCCATGGAAGGTGGCCCTCGGCTTTTGGGTTCTTTTCCCACATTAGCTTTGATATTGTGCAAGTAAATGTGGGCAGCTCGGTTAGCAAACTGGAATCGTGTTGTCTCCTCAAGACTATGGTCTGGGGCCAGGACACAGCGCTGCTTGGGCCAAAATGCACATCTGGCCCCTGGGTACACCCCTGCCAGGCGTTGGGCAAATGAGTGGCATCAGGCAGGAGCCTGGCTTGCAAAACTGGCAGATCCTGGAGGCTCATCAAGTGGGGCTGCCATTGCTAAGCAGGCTTGGTGAGCCTCTGGTTCTTAGTGGAATATTCTGGCACGTTGGCAGGACTTGTTGGGATAAGCCATCTGCCCTCAGGCCACACCCCCAAGCACAGTCTCACGTGCAGCGGTTCCCTCTGATTTTAAACACCTCTCTTCACGTCCCTGTCGAGATCTGCCTCGCTGGGCATCCGAGAGCCACCCTCAGCGAGACCCAGAAAGGCCCAAACCCTGCCCCTTGGAGCCGCCAGCACCAAAGGGACAGAGCGGGAGCTGGAAATGAATTTCATCCCCAGGACGGCGAGGGGGCTTGTCTGGTGAGCTGCCTCCAGACCCTGATGACTAACATGGCTAACAGCACCCCACGGTGTGACACTAACCCCCCTCTTTGATTGTTGGAAGCTTGCAGTGTATTTTTCTGCTCAGCCATGATTATTTTTTCGCTCGGTGTAACAGTAAACATTGCCATGCTAACGGGACTCACTTGAACCCCTGTGTGTGAACTTTTTACAGTTCGATGTTCCAGCGTGTGGGGTGCGGAGGGGAGGGCCCTCTGAAGTGGTTGTCTGGTATCGCTCACACACCGTGAAGCCTCTGGGGTAGAGCAAGAGGGAAGCCTAGGTCCATCCTAATTCCCCGGGTCCCTCCCACAAGTGGCTTTCCGGCTCTTTCCCGAGAGGGGAGAGGGTTTACCCGTGAGCGCGCCCCAGCCTCCTTACTCAGGACTCTGTTCTGTCCGTGGTCAGTAACTTGCATTTCTTTTTTTTCTCCTTTTTTTTTCTCCTAAACTTTCTAGGAAAAAGTACACCTATAAGCCAGCTTGGTTCTGCAGACTTCCCCGAGCCCCCCGACCCATTCCAGCCACTCGGGGCTGACAGCAGTGACCCGTTCCAAAATAAAAAGGGGTTTGGGGACCCGTTTAGTGGAAAAGATCCATTTGCTCCCTCCTCTTCAGCTAAACCTTCTAAAGCCTCTTCCCTGGGCTTTGCAGACTTCGCCTCTGTAAGTTGAGTTCTCCGCCTCCGCGCCGCCCCCTCTGCTTGCAGCTCCTCTGGGGTTATTTATTTTGTCTCTTTCAAACGACACACCTCCTCCTGGCTTCTGTCCCCCGCACCTCACGCCATCACTCGTGTTATTTATTCTGTACTACTGCTTTCTGTAAGAAAAACAGTTTCTCCATAACCAAGAGCTCTGGTTTGGATCCTCTGTGATCAGGGCGCGTTCCTCCAGCAGGTGCCCTGCACGCTGTTCTGTCCTGCACGGTGGACTCTGTATTATCTCTGTTGTCCAGAGGCTGTTGTGTTTGTTGATTTTTGGAAGCCAAGATGTCAAACGCTTCTGAAGTAAGAAAACGAGATCGCAAAAGCTACATCAGGGTTTTGCTGTCTCTAAAAATGTCTCTGTGCAAGAGTTCTTTCTGATGGCGCCACCCCAGTGCATTTTGTGCAAGCAAATACAAATCGAAGGACCCGGGAGGGGTGCTCAAAGAAGGAGCAATTTGATTTTTTAAAACTTTTATTTCAATTACCAGCTATGATGAAAAGAGAAATCCAACCTAGAACAAGTGCTCTGAAACCCTTTCCTTTTGCAAAAAAAAAAAAAAAAACACAACAACCTTTAAAAGCCAGTTAGCAAAGTTAAGTGCCTGTTTGAAAGTCTGGCTTTGTTTCTTGGTGTGAAAACAGATCCCAGATTGTAAACGCTGCCACTTTAGGGTGTTTTCAGTCCCCTTGTCAGTACCCAAAAATCTTGTTCTCAGAGAGCCTCAGATGCTGTCTTCCCAGAACTGGTGTCACTGTTTGTGGTGCATGCGTGTTTTGAAAAAGGTTTTCTTCATTCAAATTTGCAAAGTTCCTTGTTTCCTGGTTAGGTGTGAGATTCATTGTTTATAGATATTTTGATGCCTAGAATATCCTTCTTGAAACAGGCTCTGCCGTCTCAGTGCCCAGCGAACGCCCGGTTCATTTCAGATGCACCCCATCACCGCGATCCTGGGGCTTACTGAAATCGCCCCGGACGCTGAGGCGGACCCGGCTTGTGGCGTCCTGTAAATGTTTTATGACCGCAGTTAGTGTGTTCGTTGACAGCCAGTGCACCCAGTGGATGTGTACAAATGGCAACATTGTTAATAAAAGCCAGGAACAATACCCACTTTATCTACAAGTGGTTGAAAAGCACTGCATTTATCTTTTGGTGGGAAAAAATATTAAGTGCTGATGAAAAAATAGAGCTATTCACGCATGACTCAGGGACTCTGTTTTGGGTAGAGAAGAGGGGTAAGTGGATTTAAACGGCAATCTGAAGAAATGACTGTTCTATTTCTGAAATGCATAGTTCTATTTCCTGTCACACCCCCCTCCGCTCCTCCTCCTTCCGACAGCTGGGTTTTGGAAAACCTTTTTTTTTTTTTTTTTATAAAAACACCCAAAGTTTCAAGCTATCGTTTGGCCCAGCATTTTTGGTTGTTCCAGAACAGTTGTTAACTTTGATTTTAAAACACCCCTGGTATTTAATCACCCCACTTCCAGGCGGGGAATTGGATTCTGCCCACTCGAGTTTGCAGCCCTGCTGGTTTCTGTTTCAGATCACCTTTCCCACCTCGGATGCCCCAGTTTTTCCTGAGGAAATCGCCTGACAGTGAGGTTCAGCCCACTCTGATGAGATGGGGTGTGGGAGAGGCAGAATACCTACTGGTTTGGTTTGTCCCCCTTGGTCATACCACAGTCCGAAAAAAAAAGCATAGGTTCAAAGCCGTCCCACCTCCAGGGACTCAGGATGACTTTGCATTTTCGTGGCGTCCGGGAAAATCAGCCCACCAGCCGGTGGTTTCTGGGTTCACTGGACCTCGAAGATTTGTGCTAACTCAAAGCAGGCCAAGTCGGTTCCTGGGTCTCTGGATTTTGGCGTCCCCAGGAACCGCTGAGACGTCCCTTACTGCCGCGGATGGCAGCGTGGCCCTCTCAGATCGGATGTTCCGACAGGGCCACCAAGACCTGTTGTTAGCCATGCAAAGCAGCTTGGTCCGTGTTGTTCTGGGAAATCGAGGTCACACGTGCATGCTGCATGTGGTCCCCCCATCGGCACCCCGGCTCCCCCGCTCTGGAACCTTCTAATTTACGAGCCCTGAGTTTCCATCAATTGGTTACTTGTACTTAGAGCTGTTCACATGAAACCTCTCAGGTATTTCTTTAAAAACAAGCCTTTCTGTCTTTGGCAAATGCATTTATTAGGAAGTAGCGTTTGTAGGTCAGCAAACAGCTCTCTTTTTCGGAAGTCTGCATTAACAGCAGAGCAGAATCAGATGGGATAAGCCGAGCTTTGTGTTGCTGAATGAGTTGGATGCGATTTCCACCTCAGAATAAGTGAGTTAACAGGCAGTAGATAGGAGTCTGCCCACGAGTGACGCGGTGGAGGTGTATTGGACGCCTCGGGGCGCAGTGTCACCACAGTGAGGAAAGGCGCCCGGGGCCTCGTGTGCGGGGTGGATGAAGCTCGGATTTCTGCTGCGAGTTGCTGAAATAAAACTGCCTAGCGTGCACCCTGAGCAGGCCGGCCTCGGCACGGGAGATGCCCTGGCAGGGCAGCAGCCTGTGCCCTGTGGGGTCTCAGTTCCGGATGGTACGAGAGGGAAGCAGAGGTCAGAGCTGCTCTCCCCTGGACAGCTGCCACACCATGGTGGTCCAGATGCCAGCCCGCGTGGGACGCTTCCAGCTCAGAGGATTAGAGTGTGGCCCAGTCCAGGTGTCTCCACTAGGGCCAGAACAGGATTGTCTGCTGATTCAAGACACATAGGGAGCCACAGAGAACAGCCCCATCCTCCAGTCCTCTCGGACATCACAGTCCCACGTGCTTCTCCAGGGCATGCACCATCCTGAGCCTGGACCCTAAGCTGGCCTTGGACCAGCCCACTCCAGAGGCATCTGGAACATTCCTGTCAGCCTGTTTAATTTGAAAACAGTGACCCCTTGAACAGGAGGCTCTGCAGTGACATCCCAGGACACACAGCCTGAGCAGTCACTGTGGTGTGGGCCCAGCCTGCCGGTACGTGGCCTCAGCCGATCGCTTGACCCCTCCAGGCCTCGGTTCCAGACTTTGGTCTGGGTCCCCCGGTCATTACTTGCCAGCCCCCACCTGCCCCCTCCTCTGGGCTGGCGGAGGGTGAGGTCCCTGTCAGCTGAGCTGTCCCCTCCTGCTGCTGTCAGTGGCACTGTGGAGTCATTTCCATCAGCATTTGTTGTTTTTTCCTTGTTTTTCTCCTGATGAGGTGTTGGAAAATTCCCCAAAGAGTCCAGGGGAGGGGGACACGCACGCAATTATCTGTGTCCCATGATGGAAACACGAGGGGCAGGGACCGATTTTCAGGGAGTCCAACCTGGAGGCCCATCTGAGCATTTTTCTGGACAGTTTCTCTAAGAACCTGAGACTCAGCCTTCCCCCCCATGATGGCTCTTCTTCATGCTGACCCCGACCTGTCCCTGCCTGACTCCTGAGGCCAGCCCACCTCCTCCTCCAGGCCACATCTGGCTCTAGACCAGGCTCCCGCCATCCAACCCTCTTCTATCCCCTGCCCCCACCTCCTGCCCTCTGGCCCCATCTCATCCCCACCTCACCCTCACACTGGCTGTCAAGCCCTGAAACATCCAGCAACTGCCAATCCGATCACCCCACTCGCTGGTCCAGGGAGCCTCTGAGGGGAGCCCTCAGCTCCTTCCTGGGGCCCACCTGCCCCCTCAGTGCGGCCCCTCCCACCCCATGCTCTGTTCTGGCAGTGCCAAGGTGGGGTGCTCAGCCCCCCCACACCTGAAACTGTACTCAGGGTGGTGCCCGGGCCTCCAGGGCCTGTCTCCGTCCTGTACCCCCAACTCTAGCTGCAGCTGACAGCCACCTCCAACACCAGACCTGGGGATAAAGCCCGGTATTCTGGGGTCCTGGCTCTGCAGCCCCCTCCCCCACTCCCCAGCCTCGGTGTCCCCAGCTGTTGGAGGGGTCCGCCTCCAGGGTTGTCCCTGGCTTCAGTGCACATGTGAAGAAGTAGCCGTGAGTTCCTGTTGTGCGAGCTTCCTTCCCTGGTCGGTGCTTCCGGTGGGGTAGGCATGGGCCTCGTGAGAGCCCGTGTCAGATTGAGATTGTCCGTCTGCTCCCAAGGGCGCCTTTCAGAGGGCCGGCCTGCCTCTTGATCTTTGGTGTCGTCCGGTGTTTGGCAGAGTGCCGGCTAGAGCGGGTGCCGAGAGGAGAGATGCGGATTAAGGGATGCCACGTCAGAACAGGCCAAAGCTGTGCCTGGGCTGTCTGCTGGGAGACGGAGTGACTGGGGCCCGCCGGGGAACCTCGCTGGAATCGGGGACCCCCGCCAGGGGATAAGCACATGAGGTCTGGCTCTTTTCTTCCCATAGAGCTAAGGTACATCGAATAGTTTGAAATCACCTCTCTCGGGATCAAAATGGTTATCTCCCTTATTTGAAAAAATTATTTTTTAAAAAATTTAACCTTTCGGAAAAGAATCCCAAGAATTAAAAACTCCTGGATCAAATGGCCAGCGTGAATGCCTGGGCTCCTGTCCAAGTCCAAGTACAAGGTGGCTGCAGTGGGCCCCGGCTCCCCGGAGCAGGGCTGGTGTGGAGATTCGAGTTTCAAGGTCATGGCGTCGGCACAGTTGAAACTCAGAGCCGTGTTCGTGCCAGAACTTTCCAGGCCCAGCGCTTCTCATCCACCAGCGTCATTGGCCTGTCATCTGCCGGTCATTGAGGCCCGGGCCTTGCAGGTTTGCCGTCCTCGCTCCTCGGGGTTCGGCTGATCTCTGCTCCCTGGCTGCTTTCAGAGACGCCCCCACCGTCCCCAAGAGGAGGCCAAGTGGTCGCTTCTCCCTCACCCCCCATGGAGCCTCACAGACTCAGTCCTGGGGAGTCGCCGGAACTCGTTCTGTGCCCCCAAACTGATGTGTCCGTCGCTTGCTTCGGTTCCCTACAGGGGCCAGAGTGGCTAGTTTCTCTGAGGTCCGAGGTGGCGTTTAAGATCAGACCCTGCTTCTCAGGTGCATGTGGCCCCTTCCAGACCAGGAGTCAGGGCCATGGCGTGCATGTCCCCTCCCGACCCCCAACCAAGACGCAGGCTTCCGGCTTTTTCTGGTTTTCACATGCACAGCAGGCGTCTCCCCCCATGCATCCTCGCACAGCATTTCCCCACACCCCCACCCACCTGTGATGGGCCTCCCCGTGTCCCCTGCGCCCCACCCAAGCTGGCAGGTTGTGGCCCTGGGGCCGTGTAACCCCAACTCTGTTTTTCCTTTGCAGTTTGGCAATGAGGAGCAGCAGCTGGCGTGGGCCAAGCGGGAGAGCGAGAAGGCCGAGCAGGAGAGGCTGGCGCGGCTGCGACGGCAGGAGCAGGAGGACCTGGAGCTGGCCATCGCGCTCAGCAAGGCCGACATGCCCGCCGCCTAGGCGCAGGCGGGACGGCAGGGCGGTGCCATGGGAGAAAACTCAGAAGTCTGTACACACACACACTCACTCGCGCGGTCCCTGTTCCATGTCGTGACACGTCACAGCCGTGTTATGTCAAGAACTCGCTGCCCACAGGGCCTCAGGCTCTGGGGGGCTCGCCTGGGGCTAGTGAACGCAGCTCACCTGGCGGAGGGGCCCAAGAGGTGCAGGCTACCGCCGCCGCCGCGGATCCGCCTCTGCTGTGACATTCCTGTGCAAGGGCAGCAGCAGCTCTTCCTCCCGCCTGGGTCAGCAGAGGGAGCACGGTGTCTCTGCCCTCCATCCCTGCTCATAGCCCAGCGTGTGCCAGCACCCAGCGCGCACCCACTCCGGCACCTCCCCACACCCTCCCTTCTGAGACAGACACCCCGCGATGTATGCATTCGTTGTATAAAAATTAAGTTTGAATGATTAATATAAAATATTTTAATACAAAACACAAGAATCTTGTTTTCCCTTTCATTTAAACACTGTTTTCCTTGCACTGACATTCACACATGGTGTCACAGAGCCAGACCAGCCCCCCAGCAAGGGGAGGACGAGGGGGAGCATTCCTGTTTCAATCCTGAGTGTTTGAGTAGACTCGGGCCACAAAGAAGGCCAGTTTTGGAAGTTTTCAGGGGTCACCGTGTCCCTCCAGGACACGCTGAGTTTCTGCAGTGGTTGTCTGTGGCCTCGTAACCAGAGGAGGCGGCCCTTTGTCACCGCTTTGCAGTTTGGAGAGATCCCTGCATACGGTTCACTGAGGCCTCGTCTGCATGAGGGGCGAGGCCGTGGGGCGCTCTTCACACCATGAATCCGTACTCGGAATCAGGCGGTGGGGAGAGCTATCCACTGGGACACAGCTGAATTCCCCTAGAATATTCCAGAAGCTTGGACATAACTGTGGGACGGCCTCAGGAGTTGTGGAAAACATTGCAGATGTCCCCCCCCCTTTGCTTCTCACTGTCCCCAGGTAGACGGGACATCCCAGGCCGACTTCCCTGAGGTACAGTTGATAAAAACTTGTGAGGTGTTTCTGGCTAGCACCTGAGCGGCCTGGGCACAGCCTTTGTCCAGAGAAGCGAAGTAGACGACATCTGACCTCCGAGACGTGCAGGTTCTGTGTCTCTGGTCAAGGTCTTTGCCTTACCCCCGCCTGCCTCGAGGGCAGGGCTGTCGACCAGCCCCAACCTGCACGCTGGCTCCCAGCTGCCCGACTCCAGGTACTTTATGCCAGCCAGGGGATAGTTCTGAGACATACATTTATTTATTTGCTTGTTTTTGCATTTTAATAAACTATTTTTTAAACCAGTTTTAGATTTGCAGAAAAATCACAAAGACAATACAAAGAGTTGCCATACGTAAGCCCCTCAACACAATTTCCCCTATTTTTTAACATCTTAAAGTAGTATGGTACATTTATTATGATTAGTGAAGCAGTATTGAGACATTTTATTAACTAAAGCCCCTACATTATTCAGATCTCCTCAGTTTCCCCTAGTGTCCTTTTTCTGTCCCAGGATCCCACGCGACATTTAGTTACCGCGTCTCCGTAGGCTCCTCTGGGCTGAGATGGTTTCTTGGACGTTCTTGGTTTTGATGAGCTTGACAGTTTTGAGCAGAGCTGGGCAAGTGTTTTATAGGATGCCCCCAGTTGGAATCTGTCTGGTGTTTTCCTCGTGGTTGGACTGGGGTGGCGGGTTTGGGGAGGAGGAGCACAGAGGGGAAGCGCCCTTCTCGTCACACAGTGTCCAGGGCACATGCCATCCACGCGACTTCACTGTGATGTTGACCCTGATCACCTGGAGATAAATTTATTTTTGAAAGACAGCTTTTCAGACCCAGATATTTTGTTATATACATTCGTCTCCGGGTGATAATCCATCGGGCTGAGAGTAAGCCACGAGTTGAGGTTTATGGCAGATTGAGGGGAGTGTGGAGACCAGCTGGGCTTGGAATCTCCCTTTTCCAGGTGATGGAAGAGGCGCCCTGAGGTCCCGGACGGGCTGGAATTTCCTGGTGCCCGAGAGACGGCCGCGCTTTTCTGTGGTCAGCATCGCCGTTGGTCTGGAGCCTGGGGCCTGGTGTAGGAAGGCTTGTGGAAATCTTAATCCTGAGATGACCCCTACTCCACTCTGGAAGAGTGAGCAGCTTCTGGAACGTGGCCGGAGGTGAGTCCTAAGGCTTCCTCCTCCTGTGGAGGAACCATCAGAATAAATCCAAAAGCCCCATGCTGCATGCCCCAACCGTCACTCCCTTTGGGGAGGCGCCATGTCACCTCCCCTGTGAGGTGGTCCCAGCCCCCCACTGGAACACAAGACCCACACTCTCTATTTGGTGAAACCCTCACAGTTTCCAGAATGATTCAACTTCCACCATTTTGTTTTAACCTCAGAGCCACCTTGTAGGTGAGGAGGGTGGAGTGTTTGCCCATTTTCCTGATGGGAAAACTGAGGCTCCATGTGTGCACTCGTTTGCCCAGAGCCCCAAAGCCAGCCAGTGCTGGTGGCTCAGCATTTTGCTGGCCTTAAAAAAGGTGTATTTCTTGCTGGCTGCTGCCTCTTTACATATCACTGTACCTAGAAAAGGTACAGAAAAGGTCTCTTCATGTCTTAGAAACGGAAGACCCTGCGTTGACTTAGGTGTGCTGACCCAGGGGGTGGGGTGGGCGCTGTAGGAATCCACACACCCGTGAATGTGCATTTGTGTGTTTTCCTCGTTCGGTCTGGTGGAGGCTGTCTGTGACTTCTTCATCTGTTTCTCAGAGGTTCGCAGACCCCTCAGAAAAAGATTACGCGCCTGTTTTAAACCCTGTTTCTTTCTACTCCAGGCTCACACACGCCTGGAGACACTCACACAGACATGCACACACAGCCCTGCTGTGTAAATAATCAGCCTCAAATCCACCCATCTGTGCCACTCCCACAGGCTCTTTCTCCCTCTTCCTCGGCAGAGAACACACACACCGTTTCCTGAAGAACAGACGATCCAGTTTGAAAAACTTTATTATGAAAATCTCCAAACATAACAGCAGCGAGAACCGTGCGGCAAACTCCCACACACCCCACCGCCCAGCGGCGGCTCCCGACCGGCTCTTGCCGCCGTCACTCCTCCGACGCTTGTCTTTCCCTTCTCTTCGCAAATGTGCTTTGAAGCAGTGCAGTCGTGCCGTCGTTTCAGCCTTCCACGTTCAAGCCCACGTCGCTAAGAAGTGTGGGCCCCTTCCCGCATCCCCGCCGTGCTACGACCACACCTAACGACGAGGAGAGTGACACCTCCTCCTCTCGGGCACGTCTCTCAGGTGAGCAGCAGCTGAGGATTTTGCAACATGGTTGATTTACCATCCTGATGGTTGGAAGCCTTTGTCCCCTTAGGAGGTGACAACCTCTGGCTCCCACCCGTGGCAGCTGGTTCCCCACTCTCTTGACGTCGAGAGACTCAGCTTCCGATGCACTTGGACCAGAACCCATGGGCCCAGGTTGCCTGATCCGGGCAACATTTTGTAAAAGGATGACTGATTATCTACAACTTGCTCCAAGTAAATAAAATCGCATCTTCAAAGCCTATTTCCTTGCAGAGGACGTTCGAGTCCTGGACAGTTGTGGAAAGCTATTTTTAAAACAGGAAGCGTCTGAGAAACAAAGAACCTGCCTCTTGAAATAATGGAGTAAATATTTCTGCCCCCTTATCAGATCTGCTTCCTTTCAAACATGGTCCTTTTTTTAATTCCCAAAATTTTCCCCAGTAAAAGTTACCAGGAGGTGTACAAATTGTATCATGAGCTGTTGTTGGAAAAATAGAAAGGGAAATGGAAGCCTGATCCTTATCGCACGTGTGTTCCACAGAAGTTGTGGCATGGGCCTGCACCGAGCATGTTTACTTCCCTGGGGCTCTGGGTGCCTCTTTGATTTGCTCTCCGGCGGCCGTGCTGGGTGCACTCCACGTCACGACCTTGGGCGCGCCGCCTGACCACTCTGGGCCTCAGTTTCCTCATTTGGTCAAGGTGCTTGGACCAGACCACCAGTGAAGACCATTATAGCTCTCAAAGTCCTTAAGATTATTATTTGAATCTCTAAAAAGGCACATGTTTAGGATTTCAGGTTACATAAAAGAAGAAAATGCAATAGATGTCATTCTGCTAGCCTCATCTTTCCTTAAAATATTTTGTCCACGTACAGACAACAGTATTCTATTATAATCACCAAACTTGCTAAGAGACTAGAACTTAATTATTCCAACCCCTAAAAAGAAGTGATAATTATGTAACATGATAGAGGTGCTAATTACTGCTACCACGGCACTCATATTACAATATATAATGTATCAAATTCACATGTTGTGCACCTTAAATTTGCACAATGTTGTATGTCAAATACATTTCAATAAAAAAATTTTTTTCCAAGGCCGGCCCGGTGGCCTACTGGTTAAGTTCTTGAGCTCTGCTTCGGCAGCCTGGGGGTCGCACGTTCAAGTTCCGGGTGTGGACCGACCCACCACTCATCAAGCGGTGCTTGGCAGCATCCCACATACAAAATGGAGGAAGATGGGCACGGATGTTAGCTCAGAGCCAATCTTCCTCACAAAAAAAAAAAAATTTTTTTCCATGCATAAAAAATTTTAAAAAATATTTTGTCCACTCTCGATAAGCATTTGATAGCTAAGGGAGAAATACCCATTTAAATAATACTGGTTTAATATAACAATATATTATAAATCAATAATATATATAATTATATCATATCAATATATGATAATATGTAATATAGCAATAATATATATCTTATAAACTTAAGAAACACTAGTGTATTATAAGAAACCCCAGTTTAATAAATGAACAATTCTGTGACCTTCCAGTGGTTTTCCTACGCTAACCTTCAACGCTGGCAGGAGAGAGCCCTTCCTGAGGACCAGAAGCGCACGGGCGTTTGAGACAGTGCTCTGCAATGAATGTTGTTTCTTTGTGCTCAACACAAAGGGCAGAGTTTCCACTCCAAGAGCCAGAAAAAGAGCCAAGACAAAATGTAGCCATTGTTCAACCGTAAACACACTTTTAAAGGAAGTGGGGCTCCTGGCTTACAGGAACAACGTGGTGGAGCAGCGCTCCCGCTCTCTTCCGGTTCTGGATCCTGGGATGAGGCCTAGGGCTTCTCTTCCTCTGCCGGAGACCAGAGAAGATCCGCAGCGATGAAGAGGCCGTGGGCGTGCTGGAAAGGCACAGCCGTGGAGCCAGACAGAGTTGGTGTGAATGTGCTCCCCTCCTGAGAGTGGGGTGGCTGTGGGGAGCTCACTTCATCTCTTGGAGCCACTTTTCCTCGTCTGTAAAGTGGAGATAATGCATCTCTCTCTCGGGGCTGTTGTGAGAATCCACAGCAGAGTTCCTGGCACATTCTAGATGCTGAAGGTCGTAAGAACAGTAGTAGTTGCTGTTTTGTTTTTTCTTTTTATTGTATTACTAATTGTGGTAAAAAAAAAAAAAAACCAAACATGTAACATAAAATTTACCATCTCTATCATTTTAAAGTGTGCGGTTCAGTAGTGTTAAGTATATTCACATTGTTGTGCAACAGCTCTCTAGAACTTTTCATCATGTAAAACTGAAACTTGAACCCATGGAACAACAACTCCCCCGCCCCGCCAGCCAGTAGTAGCGGTTTTTGTTATTACTGATTCAGATGCTATTAAAGCCATGGCTGCCGTGATAGTGACTGCTTTGTGCTTTGATAGCAGAGCATATATGTTCTAGTTCTGCCCCCCAGGAACGTGTGGAGAGAGAGCTCTATGTGAAAGAAGCTCCTACATTATTCTTCGTTAGGGAGGCTCATTCTAAAGGAAATTGGTGTGGGGTGGGGGAGGACAGGAGACCCAGACCTGCCGCTGACTTTCTGCACAAGTGCATGAAGGTCTTGGGAGAGAAGGGGGCTCAAGTGTACTGAGTGCCTTACACAGACCAAGTCCATTATCAGCCGCCATTCGGGAAAATGGTGGCCACATCCAAAACCAAGATGTTATCTTTAATTCAGAGGCTCGGCCAGGGGACTTCACTTGAGGAGGACAGATGCCATTGCCCTTCTGTGGCACTGCTGGACTGTATCAGTAGATCGTCACCACTTCATAGTGGTTATTTTTGTAGTTGACATGAGACTTGCTGGAAATGTCTTGGCATTCATGTGTAGAAACCTCCCGCATTTAAACTTGAGGAGGTGGAGCGCGTGAGCCCTGGGATATGGGGGGCTCTTTTGGCCCTTGACCCAGACGTTCCCACAGAGCAGATCCCTTCCAGCCTGGGAAAAATTCCAGGGAGCCTCAGCCTTCCTGAGGACTTCTCTCAGGACGTCTGTTTGAGGCCACAGAACCATCACCCTCTCTCCTTTGTCACAGTCCTCTGGCCCACATGGCTTACTCCAGCGAGCCCGGTCACCTGCTCCTGCCTGGCGCTTCCGGGGAAGGAATGAGTCTGGCCAACAGGGGGAGAAAATTCTCCTTTTCCATTTTCGGTGGCACTTTCTCGAGTTGTAGAGCTTCCCAGTTGCCCTCTCTCTCTCAAGCATTGCCTGGGCCCAGGAAGATGGTTCATTTGATGGAGGAGGCGATGGGAGCCTGATTTTCAGCTGGGGGCTCCTTTCAGACATAGAACATGTCCTACCCACTGCAGACACCTCTCCACCCCGGGCCTGGCCCAGCAGGTAAGGAGGCCCTGTGGACGGCATTCTCCGATATTTTGTCCTCAGGGCCTTTGCCACATTTCCAGCAACTCTTTCTCTCCATCTTCAACCGCCTCTCTCGTATCCCCACCAACGCCTTTGAGCCCTGTTTCTACCCAAGTCTTGTTCATACTGCACCTCAGTTCCTGGGTGGCGCCACATGTATTCCCCAAACTAAAATTCTTTGGAACTGTGGTTGAGCAAGAAAGCAGGAGTTGTGCACCCTGGACAGACGGGACAGGCCTCAAAGGGTTTAGGGCAGGCAGTGAGACTGGGGAAGCCATCCCTGTCTGGCCTTCAGGGAGGGCCTTTGGCAGCTGTGAAACTTGATCTAGAAAATTCTTCCCACTTGTAGTCGGTTGAATAACAGCAGAGCCCATTCTCGCCAAGTAACCTCCCTCTAATTACCCGAGAGGCCGGGATTACTCTGGCCAAGCCCCCGGGCCTCGGGCCCTCTTTCCTGCTGTTTGTCATTTATAACTTTCTCCTAGGAGCCTCGGAGGACCATACAAGGTAAATCTGCTGTATTTCTTCAAGAATCAGATGCCCTCAAATGCAGTTGTGTTTTCAGAGACAGATGCTGCCGGCAGCCAATTCTACTTTGAATCAAATTTAAGTCAGCAAACTTTTACTGACACTCACTTTGTTCTAGACCAGAGGACAGCAAACTTGCTGTAAGGGGCTAGATAGCAAATATTTTCAGTTAGGGTAATATCGTTTCTGTCAAATGCTTGACTTGGCCATTGTAGCACAAAAGCAGCCATAGATGATGTGTCAACAAATGCATGTGGCTGTGTACCAATAAAACTTTATTTACAGAAACAGCTGGGGGGCCAGATTTGGCCCTCAGGCCGTAGTTTGCCGCACCTGATCTAGGTCTGAGCTGGGCACTGGGGAGGCAGTGGTGAGCCAGACTTTTTCTCTGCCTTCACGGAGTTCCGCCTGAATTTACTTTTTCATTGGGGCTGAACAGTTTCTGATTTCTGTGTAATTGATTTCCATCTTTCTCTGGGGTGCAGGCAGCATTACTTGGAAAAATAAAATTAAATGCTACATTGTTTACAACACCATTAAACCAGAGGTCCCCTCCCTGCTTCCCCATACGTTTCAGAGTCAATACATTTAAAAGGAAATTACGTGAATAAGAACAGCTGCTTCTGTGACTCTGATGATAATGTCGAAGTCATCTCAGTTTTTTGATCCCCTCACTCTCTATATTCAATCCCATCTTGACTCAAGGCTGCCAGATGTGTAGGCTGAAAAGAATTTTTTTAAACCATACAATGGGAAACCCATTGTTTTCCTGAAAATCACTCACATATCTGATTGTACACATTCCTAGCACTCTCTATAGAGTTAACTGATGAACACAGAAGAAGAGCTGGGGCTGTCACCCTTTCTGTGCATCTGTTGGTAATATAATGAGTGGGTGTTACTGCCAGCACAGCAGATGAGAAATTACTATCTGGGAGTCTGAGAGGCTGCAGGTTAGTTCTTTGTTATGTCTGATTTTCTAAATTAATTAATTAATTTTATTAAATTGTGGTAACATACACATAACATAAAATTTACCATCTTAACCATTTATTAACTGTACAGTTCAGTAGTGTTAAGCACATTCATGTTGTTGTGCAACCATCACCACCATCCATCTCCAGAACTCTTTCATCTTGCAAAATAAAACTCTGTCCCCATTAAACACTAACTCCTCCTCCCCCTGCCCCAGCCCCTGGCACCCTCCATCCTACTTTCTGTCTCTCTGAATCTGGCTCTTCTAGGGACCCCATCTAAGTGGGATCATGCAATATTTTCGTCCTTTTGTGTCTGGCTTCTTTCACTGAGCATAATGTCCTCAATGTTCATCCACGATGTAGCACATGTTAGAATTTCCTTCCTTTTTAAGGCTGCATAATATTCCGTTGTATACATGTATATACATTGTATATATGTATATACCATGTTGCATTATCCATGCATCTGCAGATGAATTTTATTTTACATTCACATTCACAAAAAGAATTTTGTTAAAAATAGCAAAGTTTTACAATCGAAGTGTCTGTTCCCAATTGCTTCATTTTCAAAATCATTTCTTTTTATTGAGGTGAAATTCACATAACATAAAATTAACCATTTAAAGGGTACAACTCAGTGTCATTTAGTGCATTCACAATGTTGTGAAACCATCACCTCTACCTAGTTCCAGAACATCTCCATCACCCCAAGAGAGATCTCATCCCCATCTCATCTGCATGAGCAGTTGCTCCCCAGCCCCCTCCCCAGCCCCTGGCAACCACCAATCAATCTGCTTTCTATCTCTATGGATTTACCTGTTCTGGATGTTTCATGTACATGGAATCATACACAAAGTTCATCCACATTGTAGCGTGTGTCAGAGCTTCATTCCTTCTTATGGCTGAGTAATAGTCCACTGTGTGGATGGACCACGTTTTGTATATTTATTCATTCTTTGGGAGCCACTTGGAGTCTCTCTATTTTTGGCTATTATGAATAGTGCTGCATTGACCATCCCAATTGTTTCTTAAACTAGCCAACAACAGCAACAACAATAATAAAAACAATTGCCAAAACTTTTCCTCCAGACGGAAATCTTTCTGGGGTCCCTCCCGCTTGCAAAGACACCCCAGGAGACGCACACTGACCCTTAAGGAAGGCCCGCCACCAGGTCAGCGGCACTCACGCTCTCCCGGGCACTCCCATCGGGGTCCTCAGTCTCCCTGAGCAGAGGTCAGCTCAGGGGTAGACAGTTGCCGGTGACATTGGGATTGTCCTGAGATATGGAGTCTCCCCACGCCCAGTCCGCCTCCCAGAGACCAGCGGAATTAAGTAGAACGAGCGGGCTTGCTCCGTTGGAGTTCCACTGTCTGTCTCTTAATAATGGCCAGCGTTCCTTCCCTGAGCAACTACCGTTTACCAGGCATAGTGCAGGCTCTGTCCATCAGAGAGCACCCTGCCAAGACAGCTGCTAATGACCCCTTTCTGCAGAGGAGGACGTGGAGACCAAGACCACGGGTTGACAGTGGTGAGCTCAGGATCCCAGCTCAGGCCTGTCCAGTGCCCCCAGCCCCGGCCTCGTCCCCAAGGCTGCCCCTCCCAGCGCTCGGGGGCACAGACCCTGGCCGGCAGGGGAGCCGGCCGCAGGCTTCTGCGGGGAGCTGTGCAGAGGCGGGCAGAGAGGGTGGTGGGAACCAGCGTGCTTGGTGGAGCAGCCGCTGACTTCTGAGATGAGAAACCTTCCTTCGACAAAGCTCCGTGTGACTCAAAACGAACCGACGAGCCCCCGGCACGCTGGCCTGTCACCCTGGCCGTGCTGAGGAAATGAGACATCAGGATGTGTTTGAGGTTTGGGGTTCAACGGAAACACAGCGGGAATGTGGAGAATTCTGCCAGGAGAGTCAGGATTGGCCCTCTGCGCAAACTTTAAAGCCGAGTGGAAGGATGGGGCTGGCCGGACTCCTGATTCCTGGTTTTCTTCCTTGCTTGGGAACATCCTTGAACCCCAAGGCCACGGACCAGGGGTTTGGCTAGGGAGTGTGTCTTTCGGGCTCGGGACAGTCCCTAAAAGGCCAACTTGGGGTCAAGGTTGAAGTTGGGGTGATTGAGGCAGAGGGCAGTCAGGATGTGCCGGAGAAGGCAGGACGGCAGCCTCCAGAACGGCGTCTGCGTTTGGCGGGTGCACAACTATTTCCTGAATGACTGTGACAATTTAGAGCCGCGCATCTTAGAGTGTGGCCCACAGCCAGCTGAGCCAGAGTCCCCGGGGCGTTGCACCCATGCCAGCTTCTAGGCCCTGCCCCAGGCCCTCCTGATGGGATTCTACCTCGCTGGTGGACGGAGGGGAGGGGACAGCAGGTGCCGAGTGCCCACCGTGTGGCAGGAAACGCAACTCTCTGATTTGCTTTTCTGACCAGCCCAGGGGGAAGCCCTGGCTCAGAGGGGAACGGGCTATTGCCCAGGGCCACAGCCAGGAGGTGAGAGCCACAGCTGGGGCTGGCCTGGGCCGCTGGACCCCAGGTCCTGTCTACACTGCAACACGGTACACTACCCAGCCGTGTCGTGGCCTCTCTTGGAGTCGGTCAGAAGTCCCGTCACGCCAGGAAGCCCTGGATTTGGGGTTTGCCCTGTGTGGGTGCCGGGAGCAAGGCCACTACACCCCTTGATGGTGCTGGCGGGTTCTCCCCACGCAGCACTCCCACTGCCGGCTGCTCTGGTGGGGGAGCCAGACACCCATCCCGACAACCCTGCCCAAGTGAAGTCAGGCCACACAGTGGGGAGCAGGGCTTCTGCTGGGGAGTCCGGGCAGGCTTCCTGGCAGAGGGGACCCTTGAGCTAGGCCTTGAAGGGTGGACTAGGGTTTGCCCCATGGACATATGGGAAGGGCTTTTTGGTATAGGAACAGCCTGTGTAGAGATGTGGGGTTGGGAAGAGCAAGGGCGAGCTGGTGCAGGGGGTGGGGGCCTCAGAGATTAGGATGGGAGGTAGCCGGGCATGGCAGGAGTCGAGGCTCAGAGGAGAGAGCCTTGACAGCTGATTGTAAAAGGCTGGAATGCCACGTGAAGGAGTTTCCAGCATGTTCTAAGCAAGCAAGGGAGGAGCGTGTCTGGTGGGGTCCCCACTGCAGCCTCGGAGCCATGAGGAGCCGCTCTGGGGCTGGGGGGTCACCCGCGTGGGTCAGGGCGGGCTCCCACTCTGGAGGCCACGTCCCCATGGGAACCACAGGAAATCCTGGGGGACACCAGAGACCTTACGGACGCCCCAGATCTGCAGGTCCCGGGCGCACCCAGGCCCCCATGCACAGTGGGATCCCCGCCCCGCCCCAGCTCTGGAGCTCAGGCCCCCAGACGACTGTGTCTCTGCCGGGATTTGCCGATTACGTCTCCGAGTGGGTTGTCCTATATTATTGTTATTTGATTCCCACGTATTTCTGAATTTGCCAAATTTCTCTCTGTCTGAGATTTCTAATTTCATTCCACTGTGGTCAGAAAACATATTTTGTATTATCTCAATTCTCTTCACTTTACGGAGGTTGGTTTTGCGGCCCACCCCGGGGAAGGTTCCACGTGCGCTGGGGAAGAATGTGTGTTCTGCTCCAGTGTTCTGTACGTGTCTGTTCAGTCTGGTTGGTTTGTAGATTCCCTGAATTAAAAAACAAAGGGGGGGTGGGGGGAGGGGAAAGGCTTGTCAATAGAATGTTCCATCCAGGTTGTTCAGGGTTAACATGGAGTCCAGTCCTGTCGAGCAGTGTGCCGTTGGCAGGAACTTGGTGGCGTGTCCAGCTCCCGTGGGAGTTGTGTTTGTGGCTCAGGAGGGACGAAGGACCCAGGAGGCCCAGCTGGCCTGTCTCACTGAGTGGCCTCCGCTGCCTGGGAGTGAGGGCAGATGGCAGTGGCCTGCGTGAGGACCTGGATTGTAGGGCCTTGGTTTCTTTCCCTATCGGAGGTGAGGGGATCCCAGCTTGGGCCCCAGCCTGGTAGAGTGTCTCCGGGTCTGGTCTCCAGGCGTCTGTGCCCATCTCAAGGAGGCTGTCCTGGGACGTCAGGGCCTGGCAGGGTGGGGAGCTCGCTGCACGCAGAGCAGCCTGCAGGATGAGCAGGCGACGGGCGGGTGTGCCGGGTGTGAGTGGCACCTCGACCGCAGGCCTGTCCAGCTCCCAGGGTGCTCTGCCTCTCTGCACAGCCCTGGCTGCTGCGAAACCCCGATTTCCGGCGACCCCAAAGCCGGGGTGCTGGTGATGCTCGCCTCCCCTCCTGCTGCTGCCCGCATTTCACAGAGGAGGAAACCGAGGCTCAGAGTGTGGCTGGCTGGAGCTGACACATCAGCAAGCTGGTGAAGAACTGAGGTCCGAATGTTCTGGGGTGTTTGCAGGGGCTCGGTCTGGCCCAGCGGCTCCTGAGTGAGCTGCTCAGAGAAGAAAAACACTGCTGAGCTTCTGAGCGGCAGCAAATAAAGCTTTAAAGGAGAGAACAAGGGGGGGTCAGCAGCCCCACGTCTGGGTAGCACCCCAGAAGAAGTGAAAGCAGAGTCTCGGAGACATGTGCGCACACCATGTTCACAGCAGCCTGATTCACAATGGCCAAGTGTCCACTGAGAGATGGTGGAGAAACACAATGTGGTCCATCCGTGAAGTGGAATATTACACAGCCTTAAAGAGGAAGGACATTCTGACACACACTACAACATGGATAGATCTTAAGGACATTATGCTGAGTGAAATAAGCAGTCACAAAACGACAAATTCTGTATGATTCCACTTATATGAGATCCCTAGAGGAGTCAGATTCGTAGAGACAGAAAGTAGAATGGAGGTTAACAGGGGCTGGGGGAGTGGGAGGGGAGCTAGTGTTTAATGGGACAGAGTTTCATTTTGGGAAGATGAAGAGTCCTGGAGACGGATGGTGGGGATGCTTGCACAACCATGTGAATGTACCTAATGCCACTGAGCTGGACACTTACAAATAGTTAGGATGGTAAATTTTATGTTATGTGTATTTTACCACCATGAACAAAGAAAGAAAGAAAACAAGAGATGGGAGGGAAGTGAAGAGGATGATGGGGGAGACAGAGGCTGGAGAAAGTGCTCAGGCTGGGAGCAGGGTCTTGGCTGGGTCCCTGTCCCTATCCCCGTGGGCTGTGTCCCCTCTAGAACAGTGGGGGTGGCTCCCTTGGTCGATGCCAGCCCGGGCCTGGCCTCTGCCCCCAGAGAGCACCCCCACCAGGAATCTGGGGTGAAAAATGCTTAAGGAACCAAGAGAAGAATGTGAAGGCTGGGAAGGGAAAGGGGTCCCCCCACCTGCGGGTCACGGAGGAGGAACCATGTCCTAGGGCTTGAGGAGGGACAGGGCACAAAGCTGACTGATGATCACCCCTGCCTTAATCTGTCCACAGCTCCCCACTGCCCTTCAGCTCCGCAGCCTTGGCTCATCCCTGCCTCCTCCCCTGTGTTCCAGCCAGATCCACCTTCTCCCTCCCAGAAGCCCCAAGCCCCTGGGAGCCCCAAGCCTCCCAGAAGCGCAGCTCCCCCCGCCCCACCCCTCCCAGGCAGATCAGCCCGTGAGCCCCAATACTGGAGGCCAAATAGGTAGGTGGGGGTCCCCTGAGGCTGAGAATCAGCCGTGCCCTCCCAGAAGGCCCATTGGAGGCCCCGGGATGTGTGGAGGAAGGAGGCTGGGGTGGGGGGGCCACATGGAGACTTCCGGGCCAGGATGGTCACTGGGTCTCAGCTTTGGGGAGCCTGGATAAGGATTTGGGAGACAGAAGAACTCCAGGGAACCCTGGCCTCTCAGGCTGTGTGAGGCAGGTCCCTCCCCTCTCTGAGTCTCCCATGCACCCCTCACCTCCTGGCACATTGAGGAATTCATCTGCCCGCCAAGTTCCACGCACTCGGGTAACGTTTGCCAAAGTCCAGTCAGGCCCAGAGGAGCCCAGTCATTTGAAGGGAGTCGCCGAGTGTATGTCCACTGGGAGGAGAGTGTTGAGTCCTCCATCCCAGGGAGTGGATGGGGTCAGTTGGATGTCAGGGCCCTGAAGGATGAGGAGCTGTGGCCATGGGAAGAATGCAGGGAACAGCATTTCTGGCCAAGGGAACAGCAAGAGCAAAGGCCCTGAGGCAGGACTGAAGGGAATGTCTGTTTACTCCCAGAGCCACCAATGGCCACAAAGGTACCCTGCCCCACCCTCACTCTCCTCCAGGAAAAGAAGAAGAATTGAAATTGATGAAGTATGAGACATTGAGAACTGCCTCCTCCCTCTGTCTCCTTCATGAAACAAGAGTGAACCCAGCCTTCTGGGCCCACAAGCTAAGGGGAAACCCCACCCTGCAGAGTAGGGATCCGGGCACCCGTGCACGACTCTGGAAACACCTCTGGGCCTCAGTCTGGGGAGATGCCACCTGAGGGGCTTTCCCCAGGACGTAGCCCACAGCGGGAATGATGTGCTGAGGGTCAGCGAGGGCCACTTGCCTGAGGGAAGCAGGTGTTGGGATTTGAGACTCCAAAGCCAGCCTCTCCCACCCCATGCCTGGTGAGGGCCACCCGGGGTTCTGGCCCTTCACCGGGCAGCCTCTCACCCTCACCCAAGGATCTAGTTTCTGGCTTCAAGGCTGCAGAGACACCTCCAGTACAGCTCAGCCTGGCTGCTACCAGTGGCTATGGGAAGAATGCAGGGAACAGCTTTCTAGGCCCAGGGAACAGCAAGGGCAAAGGCCCTAAGGCAGGACTGAAGGGCATGTTTGGTGAACAGCAAGGAGGCCACCGTGTCTGAGTGAGCACAAGGAGCGGGTGGGGATGCCCACAGACCACAGTGAAGTCTTTGGATTTATTCTAGAATCATGAGCAGCTGCTAGCAGGCTCCATCTGATTTTACAGGGGAGACAAAGTTGTCCCCAGTATGGGGTCCATGTAGAAGAGGCAGCAGGTCCAATGCCCTTGTTTTAGATGGGTAAACTGAGGCCCAGAGAGACCCAGTGACTGCCCACTGCAGAAGCATCCCAGTGGGGAAAAACTTTCATTTCAGACAGACTCAGGTTCTGTTGTGAGGACAGTGGCCTTGCCTTGCAGGCCTCCCTCTTCCTCCTGTGAAATGGGCACGAATGCCTGGACAGCACTCATCGCAGGGTCTGACTCAGAAATCTCACTCCCCGCCTCTCGTCCACGGGGAGCCCCCAAGCCTTTCTTTCATTGTAGTAAAATATCCAGAATATACAATTTACCATCTTAACCATTTTGAAGTGTCCAGTTCAACGGCATTAAGTACACTCACATTGTTGTGCAGCCGTCCCCACCACCCATCTCCAGATCTCCTTCATCTTGTGAAACTGCAACTCTGTCCCATTGAACACTATCTCCTCCCCTCGCCCAGCCCCCGGCGCCCTCCACCTGCTTTTTGTCTCTGGATTTCCCTACACTGAGGACCTCATCTCAGTGGGATCACATGGTATGTGGTCTTTGGTGTCTGGCTTCTTTTACTCAGGATAATATTTTCAAGGTTCATCTGTGTTGTAGCGTGTGTCAGAGCTTCATTCCTGTTTACGGCTGAGTACTATTCCACCACACGGATGGCCCACATTGTGTTCATCCTTCATCTGTCGGTGGACACTTGCATTGTTTCCGCCTTTTGGCGACTGTGAATCCTGCTTTGGACACCGCCCCCCCAGGCCTCATTTGGCTTCTATTGCAGCACCTCAGGGAGCCCCATTCACCCAGCTGGGCTGCCCAGCCCTGCTCCCCCCTGTCCGAGATTCCCCTGGAAGATGAGCTCTCCAGGGCGTTCAGACGGAAGTCTTGACGGGATTCGCTGGGTTGCCAGGACCCCCAGATTGTGTGCACAGAGGGGAGCGGTCCAGCATGCGGCCATTTCCAGGCTCCGGCAGGAGCTGTGGCGTCAGAACTGGGCCAAGCTGGGCTCGACCCCTGCTCCCCCACCTATACAGCACTGGGCTCTGGGCTGGCCTTCCCCTCTCCGAGCCCCACTTTCTGCCTCTGGAAAACACAGGTGGCTCTCTGTCCCCCGCCAGGCTTGTTTGGAGGGTTGAAGGCAAGAATTTGTGGAAAGTGCCTGGGACGAAGGCACCTGCCCCAGCCCCGGAGCTCGACTCAAGTTAGCACTGGGTTAGTCACTTAAACATCTGTTGACACTGGCTCTGGGTGAAGGCTCAAGGCTGAGTCATTTCTGAGTCACGTGTGCTTCCCCAGGACTCGGCTGGGGGCTGAGGCATCGGGGGCATCTGCTAAATGAATAAATGATGTGGGGAAAGAGGGGAGGGAAGAGGGGGAGAGACAGAGAGAGGAGGGGGGAGAGAGAGACAGAGAGAGGGTACAGTGGGGGGAAGAGAGAGAGACAGACAGATGGAGAGACAGAGAGAATGGGGGGCGTCGGGAGGGACGGAGAGATATCAGAGACAGAGACAGAGAGAGAAGGGGGAGAGAAGAGGAGAAACAGATTGAGAGAGAGAGACAGAGAGAGACACCGTGAGAGATGGTGGGGCAGAGCTCGTGGGGAGCCTCACCCGCTGGCCACGCCCAGCGCAGGGCGCGGAGCTCCTTTCCTCCGCTGGGTCCTGGCTGCGGCACCCTCGCTTCCAGACGAGAAACCAGGCCCGCGCAGCAGAGCTGAGGGCTTCCCCGGCAGCGAGTGGCTTTGCCTGAGCAGAAGTTCCCGCTGCGGGCAGTCCCGCCCCTCCCCCCCAGGGGACACTAGGTGATGTCTGGAGACATTGTGGTTGCCACAAGTGCGGGGCTGGGGTGCTCCTGGCTTCTGGCGGGCGGAGGCCAGGATGCCGCTGAGCCCCCACAGCGCGCGGGCCGGCCCCGCTGCAAAGAGGGAGCTGGGCTCGTGTCAGCAGTGCCGGAGGGCAGAGCCCTGTGCTGTTATGTGGAAAACATCTGGTTTACTTCCTCGCTCCCACTATATGGCAGAATAAGCTCCTGACGGGTTAGACGGTGTAAGCCAGGGTGATCCCCAGCGTCAGTGAGTCGCCCCTCTCCCTCCCGCTGGCGTGTGTAGCTGTGGGCAGCGTCCCAGGCCCTTAGGAGGCCAGGCAATTACAGAAGCGAGCCTCTCAGGCGCCCACGGGTGCCGCCAGCCCAGCGATTCTCCACGGGGGTGGGGGTTCTGCCCCCAGGGGACACTTGGCAATGTCTGGAGACATTTTTTGTTGTCACGACTTGGGGAGGAGGGCGCTGCTGGCATCAAGTGGGCATCAGTGCTCAGGGCAGCGCCCCTGGGAGAATGCGCAGGCCCCACCGCCCGCAGCACTGAGGCTGAGGAGCCCTGTCCTTGGCACACAGCCGCTGGGCGTGGGGCCAGGCCGTCCAGCCGCCCGGCACTGGTGCCTTCAAGAGCCGTCTCTGGCTTGTTGCCTGGGCCTGCCTGGGTGCTGCTGGGCCTGGGTGCCAACTCAGCTCTGCTGATGGGCAGGGCACTGAGTGGGGCATGTGCCGGGACCTACCTTAGCCTCTGACGGCTCGCCCTCTCCCGCTTGACACTGCACCGCACTGTTCTGCAGGGTGCCAGGCTCTCTGACACACAAGAGACTCCTGGCAGAGAAACGGCCATGTATCCTTCCCCATCACGTGAGCCACTCTAAGGAGAGCATTTTGGCAATGCCCAAAGCCCCCCAAAACCTTCATCCTTTTCAACTCTTTTACTCACACCCTGGGGGACAGTCTGGAATCTGGCCAAGCATATATATACATGCTCAGTGCTTGCTTGCATAAGCAACTCCTGGCACATCTAAATGGA
Organism: Diceros bicornis minor; assembly: GCF_020826845.1. NCBI lineage: Eukaryota > Metazoa > Chordata > Mammalia > Perissodactyla > Rhinocerotidae > Diceros > Diceros bicornis. The sequence continues at coordinate 4,523,924 of NC_080759.1, read as the reverse complement.
ATATTATGCAGCCCTTTAAAATAATAAAAACATATCACGGAGGAAAAAAATATGGAAAAATGGTTATGACCTTGCCTGGAAAGAATAAAGAGAACACACGGACAATCACAGGTGTGTGGAAGCAATTTAACCACTGATCAGAAATCCGTCCCTCTAAACACTTGGAGGGGGATTTGAGTTGTAGAACGCAGAGTGAATTTTTTTCTTTCTTGACATTGCACGTTTTCTAAAATGGACGCCAGAACCTTGTTTATGGGACAGGCAGTGTTCAGGGTCTGTGTCTGCTCACAGGAATGGGGCCAGGGCCAGCACAGGGGCTGATACATCCTTTCTCTGGGTGGCTCCTGCCACAGAAGCTCATGTCCTGGGACAGACCTCTTTGCTAATAAAAGTGATGATGATCTTTTAGGACCAGAGCAGGTTTCTCAACCTCAGCACAGTTGACATCTGGGGCCAGATCATTCTCTGTGGTGGGTATCCCCGGCCCCAACCCACCGGATGCCAGCAGCACCCCCCAGTTGTGAAACCAAAAATCTTTCCAGACCGGGTGTCCCCTGGTTGAGGACCACTCATCTAGAAGATATTCGATGCACGTTGACATCTGGGTCTCAGAAAGGGGCAGACAAATGATGAGAGGTATGTCTGCGTTAATCAGTGCATGCCAGCTCCCTGTCCCGGGTCTCACGCTGAAACACATAGCTGGTTCGGAGCAGGACACTTGCTGTGCTGTCAGCGGAGGCTTCCAGGAAACAGAAACTCAACAGCTTCAGTCTCCTTACAACTGGCCTCTCACTGGACTGAGAGGCTGTTGGGGGAAACCTGGGAGGTATTTTTGAGTAAGCAAGAAAAATGGCTTTACCCATTAGTTTAAACTCAACGGGAAAGACTGGAGACCCGACAAAAAATTATTTAAAATCTCTTGTGAGTCTTTCTTCCGCCCCCAGTGCCTCTGAAACCAGCTCTGAGCAAAGAGGGGTGTTTCCACAGGTCGAGGGGGCCACTGCTCCGCTGTGGGACAGTTTTTGCAAAAGCTGCAGAGGGAGATGGTACAGGAGGCTCTCACACACACACACGCACACACACGCACACGCACACTCACTCACCCTTCATCACCAGCGGAAGCGGACCCAGGCTATTTACTCGAGAAAGATGAATCAGATTGTCATCTCCCATTTCTGCTTTTTGTGGATTACCAAACGCTCTCAGCTGTTTCCAGGGCTGCTGGCGTCCGGGGAGGAAGGATGAAGGGCGGGAGGGAGGGCATCCCAGCCTCTGTCGCAACGGGGCGAGAGAGTTTGAAAACAGGCGCTGCTCACAAGCTGTTTTCACTTTCTGGAAACACCTTGTGCAATTGTTGGTGGCCATGGTTACCCACCCAGGGCCCTGAGAGGGGGAAGGTGAGGGGGAGCCTGCCAGGGAGAGGCACCTCCTCCCTGACCGAGACATTCGGGGTGCAGTGCAGGGTCTCCCCTTGCTCACGAGGTGGGTTTCTGGGGCGGACCCTCCAACCACCAAGGCAGGGGCTCTGATGTGCTTCCTGCACACAGGGTACCTGCAGGGAGGGTCTCAGAGCCCTCCAATGCCAGCAACAGGTGAGGTGCTGCAGACAGCCCCTCAGCCCCTCTAGTGGGGTTTGGGGACCCCAGGAGGCAGAGCAGGCTAGCACCCTCACTCCATCACTCTGTAGCCACCTCTCTGGGCCTCAGTTTCTTCATCTGGAAAAGAGCACCCATCATGCATGGCCCTCAAATGTGGATTTCATTTCACTTCTCTAACAAGATGGGGAACTGACTCCTTAAAAAGATCCTGCTTTAAGGCAAGACTAGTAAAAGGCAAGGCAGGTTGGAAACTCAGCATTCTGCCATTTCCAAATAATAAAAACATAAATGCCTGCACACTCCAGTTTGGCTGAAACCTCAGAAGCTTCCAGGAGGTGAGGCTTTTCTCAGCTCAGAGGCGGCCATGCCAGTGGGACCAGCACTTTCCCCAGTTCTGGGGAAAAGGAGGCAATTTACTGCTCACGGAACACCTTAAAATAACTCTCCCTCAGTCCTAAAGTGCAGTGTTTAAATTTATAGAAAAACCCACAGGTTCCTGGCAGCTGGGCGCTGCAGCTGGAACTCTGCTGCCACGGGGGCAGGACCCGCTTCCTCCCACCTCTGCCAGGCTGCCCTCCATCAAGGCTGCTGTCCCCCCGCCCCTCCCAAGTGCCCCAAACTGTCCCCTTCCAAGCAGCCAGACCAGCCCTGTGATTTTTCAAAAGATGCAAACCTTTTTTTTTTAATTAAAAAACAGCAAAAGTCTTATAAAAATGAACCAGGCAGCAAAAACGCCCACCTGTCTCCCTATTTACAGTAATACAATATCTGTCACAGTCACTATGTACAATATTATAAAAAATGTCGCAGACAGTACAAATTAAGGCTGTATTTCTCACAAGGCATCAAGCCTCGATCCTCTAGTGTAGACCCGGTGGGGGGGAAGACGACGCTTAATTATTGCACCATTTTGAAAACAAAACTTGTCAAGGAGGATCGTGGTCTTCTCCCGCCGGGCCTTCAGTCTCTAATGGGGGCCGGGGTGGTGGCGTCGTCGGGGAGCCCCCTCAGTGGCCACGCTGTGCCCGGCCCGGTCCTCTGGGCCCAATAAATACCAGTCACAGTTTGGGAGGGGCCGCGCCCGGCGCGTGGGACCCGCCACGGCCGCGCGCGGGTGGGCGGGGGGCGTCCAGGCTACATGTGCCGCTTCATGTGCAGCGCCAGGTGGTCGGAGCGCGAGAAGGCACGGTCGCACAGGTGGCACTGGAACGGCCGGTGGCCCGTGTGCTTGCGGTAGTGGCGCGTGAGTTCGTCGGAGCGCGCGAACTTCCAGCCGCAGCCGTCCCAGTTGCAGTGGTAGGGCTTCTCGCCTGCAGGAAGGGGGCGAGAGCGGACCTCAGTGTCCCTCCCAGGGACTCGGCAGCCCGCCTGTGGCCCGAGTAAGCACTGACACTCACGGGGATAGTGGCTACTCCGGCGCGCTCAATCTCCCCCTAACCAGTTCCCTGAAGCGCTCCCCACTGCGTTTTGAATCTCTAGGGATCCTAGGCACGTGTCCTCCCACTCGCGGACCTCCTGATTCTCGCCACCAGGGGTCCGAAACTCTCACTGTCAACTCCCCAGTGTTTTGAGCCACGCCCCCAGGGGGGTCCTAAGCTTGCATCCTCTTCCCAACGTTCTCACACACGGCGTCCCCCTAGGTTTCCTAAGCGCACACCCCCTCTCCAAAGTCCTGAGCTACACTCCCAGGAGAATCCTAAGCGAGCGCCTCCTTCCTGCATTCCGAGCCCGAGCCCCCAGCAGGCTCCTCAGCGCGCGCCCACTCCCAAACTACGGAGCCACGCCCCCGGCGAGTCCTGAGCGCGCGCGCCCCCTCCCCAACCGCCCGGGCCACGCCCCCTGGGGGGTTCCTAAGCGAGCGCCTCCTCCCGCCCCCCTCCCACCTGTGTGCGTGCGCAGGTGCGCCTTGAGGTGCGAGCTCTTGGTGTAGGTCTTGCCGCAGCCGGCGTAGCTGCAGGTGTGCGTGGCGGTGCGCTTGCGCGGCCAGGAGCGGCGGCCCCGCTTGGGCTTGGTGTCCAGCAGCTCCAGCGGGGACGCGGGCGGTGTGAGGAGACCTCGGGCGGCGGGCGGCGCCAAGCCCAGCGCTGCTGCTGCTGCGGCGGCCGCCGCGTCGTCGAAGAGACCGAAGGCGGCGGGCGCGGGCGGCGCGTAGTGCAGGCCGGGCCCGGGCGCGCCAAACCCGGGGCCGCCGAAGGGCGGCGGGAAGGGGGCGCGCGGGCCGGGCGCGGGCAGGCGCGCGGGGCCGTCGGGGCTGAGCGGCGGCGTGTCCGGCGGCGGCGGGGGGCGGCCCCCGGGGCCTCGCATGCACGCGGCTGCCGGCACCGGGGCGCCCTCGCGCTTGAGGCCTCGCGGCCCGCGAGCCAGGCCGGGAGCGCAGCCGTAGCCGCCGCCGCCGCCGTCCGCCTCGGGGGGCTCGGCCTTCACCAGGCGGCCTGGCGGCGCCAGGAGGAAGCGGCCGTGCAGCGCAGGCCCCGGCGGCACGTCCAGCTCGGGCCGCAGCAGCTCGGACACTAGGCCGCCCGCGGGGGCGCCGTAGGGCGGCGGCGCGCCGGGCTCGGGGTAGTAGAACGCAGGCGGCGGGGGCGGCGGCGGCGGCGGCTCCGGGGCGGTCTCAGCGCCCAGGCCGTCCAGCCCCATGGACAGGATGAAGTCCAGCACGCTGTTGAGGTCGTCGTCGGTGCCGCCTGCCTCGGGCTCTGCGCGCGGCCAGCGCTGCGGGTGACAAGGCGGTAGGGCGCGGGCGTGAGCGCGCGGCGGGGTCCGGGGATCGCCGCCCGCCGCCTGGGTTCTACTACCCCGCAGCCCAAGTTCTGCTACCCTGAGTCAGCGCCCCCGCCGCCCGCGGTCCCGGTCGCCCCCGTGGTCCCTGCCGCCCTCACCTCCTGCAGGCCGCGCTCACGGCACGGGCTGGCGAAAGTGGAGAAGGACGGCAGGATGGGCTCGCTCAGCGCCATGTCCGGGACCCGGGGCCGACGCGGATTCGGGACACCGGTGAGCGGCTGCCCGGAGCTGGGCTGGTCTGGGCGCGGGCGGGCGGGGACGGCACTGCGGGCAGCGGCTGGGCCCGCCCAAGCCTTATAGGCGCGGCGCGCGCGGGGGCCGGGCCAAGGCGGCAGCGGCGGAAACGCGTCCCGGATGGGGACGAGCTCCGGGCGCAGCCTAAATTTAGCCGCGGTATATAAGCCGGCGGGCGGCGGCGGCCGTGGCCACTGCGGCCGCCAGGGCTCTGCGCCGCGTTCCGGCCCCTCGCGCGCGTCCAGGCCGCGCCCCCCGCCCGGGCCCGCCCCCGCCCGTCTCCCCGGCGACGGCGTCAACACGCGCTCCACAACACGGCGTGACGCCCCAGGGATCCCCGGGGCACCCGCGGGCTCCGGCTTGCGCGCGGCGGGGAGGACCTGGAGCGGGGGCGGCATCCGGGACCCGGGCCTCTGAGCTGAACGCTGGAGCCCGCGGCCTCCCGAGGTCCCTGGTGGATGGAGAGAGGGGACCCCAGTACCTCGGAGGGGTCCCTGGAACCCCTGATGGATGGCGAGATTGGCCCCGCAGCCTCAGAGGGATCCCCAGAATCCTAGATAGATGGGGAGACTAGGTCCCGCGCCACCTCAGGGTGGGGTTCCCCAGGAACCCTGATGGTTGGGGAGATTGGGGTCCGTAGGACTCATGATGGACGGAGAGAATTGGCCCCTCACTTTCCAGGGTCCCACCTAGCCTGACCTACTGCTATGGCCGTCACCCTGTAAAGAACCTTGCATGATGGCATCAAGAAATGTTGTCCGAGACATTGTCCTCAAGGAAGCCCTTCAGGGAGGGAAACTGAGGCTCAGGAGGCGCTGGGAGAGGCTCGAGGTGCTGCAGCTGCCGGCAGGCCTGTGCCATTACTGGTGTTCGTCAGGGAGAAGACTCCAGAATGACATCTCTCCTCCCACGCACACCCGCCCCGGGGGCCACCGGCAGCCAGCCCGCCCCAGGGGCATCTCGAACACACCACTTGGGGCTACACACCACAGCCCCGCCAGCAAGGGACTGTCACTCGCGTTGTGACTGTGTGCTGGCCCTGACTGGACACTGGGAACACAGCAGCCAACAGGCAGACAAGTCCCCCTGCCCTTGGGGGCTTCTACTCTAGTGGGGAGTGTGTGTGTAAAGTAAACGAGTATATTGGGGACAGGGGCCTTTTGGAAAAATAAAGCAGAGCAAGGGAATAGAAAGTGAATGTGTGAGGGGGGAGTGAGGACCGTGAAATTTTGAACCTCAACCGGCAGATGCTGTGTAAGTCAAGACCTGGAGAAAGGGAGAGCCAAGTGGGTATTGGAGGGAGTGCATCTCGTGGTGTAACCTGGAGCCAGCATCCAGCTTTGGTCTCTTGACTCCAGAACCCACGTTTTGGGCCTGGAGGCGTCCCTGGTCAGCTGCAGAGCCGTGGCCAGGGGTGAGGGTGCAGGCAGCTCCTGACCTGGACGCCTTGCCTGGGGCCAGGAGGGCTCTGCCACTGATAGCAGCTGGACCCTCACAGCCCAGGTCTGCTGCAGGCACCACACTGGCACCAAGGGACTCCTTTGGGGTCCACAGTCCTGGACCCTCCCAGCTGGAAGAAGCCTCAGAAGTGCGCCCCTCACCCTGATTCATCCGGCTGTGGATTCGGCAACCCCTTGCTGATAAGCCCCATTTGCCAGGTGATGGGGCCCAGAGGTGCTGCAGTGCCAGGCACAGTGGCGGGAGGCGGTAGCGCTCCCCTCAGCAGCTTCGCCGGGCTGCTGGAGACTTCAAGGTGAGCTCACACATGCTTCCTGCAGCTGCCAGTGTGATGGGTGAGCCTCAGCCACTGGCCATTTGCTGTGTTACCTTGAGCAAGTGGCTTTGCCTCTCTGGGCTCCCTTCTTCATCTGTGAAATGCGGGTAAAGTAGTTCCTTACCCCAAAGGGATAGTGTGAAGTCCCGTGGGTTCTTTTCTGGTAGCGCTAATGACATCCTGTGGGCAACCTGCAAGTGTGGGTTAGACAGCCACCTGTGTGCCTTTGGATCTCATTGCCTTTCTCCGGGCCTCCATTTCCCTGTGTGATAGATAAGGAGGGAAAGATTAAGGGAATTGAATTTGTTCCCCAAGATGTATGATTCTCAGGCAATTGCAGGCCTCTGCTCACACAGCACCTGGGTCCCCCTCTCCTGCAACGCCCTCCAGACCGCCCCTCTCCCTCCCTGCTCTCGCCGTTTTCCTGCAGGTCCTGGACACCCCAAGCACGTTCCCCACTCCAGGCCTTTGAACTTGCTGTGCCCTCCACCAAGGGTCCCTTCCTCTCACTTTCCACTTGCTTGGCTTCAGCTCATCCTTTTTCCCCTTTAACTAATGAACTTGACTTTCTTTTTAGAGCAGTGTTAGGTTTACAGAAGAAATGAGCAGAAAGCACAAAGAGTTTCCATACACCACCCCACACACACAAACATGCATACACTCTTTCCCCTCTTATTAACATCTTGTATCGGTGTGCTGCATTTGTTACAATTGATGAGCCGATGTGGATACATTATGATTAACTCAAGCCGGCAGTCTCCTTTAGGGTTCACTCTTGGTGGTGTACATTCTGTGGGTTTCAACAAACGCATAATGACCTGTATCCGCCGGTATGTTATCATACAGAATAGTTTCACTGCCCTAAAAATCCCGTGTTCCACCCCTCTATCCTCCCTCCCCTCTAACCCCTTGTTAGGTTCCATAGTGTTGCCTTTTCCAGAATGTCATATAGTTGGAATCACACAGTATGTAGCTTTTTCAGACTGGCTTCTTTCACTTAGCGATATGTATTTAAGGTTCCTCCATGGCTTGATAGCTCATTTCTTTTTAGTGCTGAATAATATTCCGTTGTCTGGATGGACCACATTTATCCATTCACCTATTGGAGGACATCTTGGTTGCTTCCAGTTTTTGGCAATCAAGTCATGTGCCAAATAACGACGTCTTGGTCAATGATGGACCACATAGACGGCAGTAGTCCTGTAAGATTAGTCCAGTATAGCCTAGGTGTCGCAGGCTAGACCATGTAGGTTGTGTAAGTGCACGCCATGATGTTCACACAGTGAGGGACTCGCCTGATGCCGCATTCTCAGAACGTGTCCCCGTCGCTGAGCAGCGTCTGACTGGACAGCTGCTGTCGTGGGTATAGGTTGAATAGGGCTGTTGTAAACATCCAAGTGCAGGCTTAATTAACTCGATAAATACCTAGGAATGCAGTTGGTGGCTTTCAGGATAGAACTGTGAGTAGCTGTGCCATGTGCATCCTGCCAGCAGTGAATGAGTGAGAGTTCCTGTTGCTCCACACCCTCGCCAACGTCGGATAGACAAGTTTTTTGTATTTAATAGGTGTGTGGTGGTATCGCGTTGTTTTAATTTGCAGTTCTCTGATGACGTGTGATGTGGAGCATCTTTGCATGTGCTTCTTTGCTGTCTGAATGTCTTTTTTGGTGTGGGGTCTGTTTAGATCTTCAGCAAAGTTTGTAACTGAGTTGTTTACCTTCTTATTGAGTTTTCAGAGTTCTTTGTATGTTTTGGACACCAGTCCTTTATCAGAAAGGTGTTTTGCAGAGATTTCCTCCCAGTCTGTGGCTTGTCTTTTGATTCTCTTAATAGTGCCTTTTGCACAGCAGACATTTTTCGTTTTAATGAAGTCCAACTTATCAATTTTTCCTTTCATGGATTGTGCTTTTGGTGTTGTATCTAAAAAGTCATTGCCAAACCCAAGGTGATCTTGATTTTCCCCTATGTTGTTGTCTAGAAGGTTTATAGTTTTGCATTTTACATTTAAGTGAATGCTCCATTTTGACTTAATTTTTTTTTTTTTTGCACGTGGATACCCAGTGGTTCTAGGACCATTTGTCAAAAAGGCTGTCCTCAGCTCATCTTCTATGCATTTCTGCGTAAGTGGGCTTTCCAGGCTCCCCTGGCCCCACCCCACTCCCACCAGCCCCTCCCTGGGCTGTAGAGTTCCTTTCTCCACCCCTTTGTTATTTGTTCTATAGCACTTTTCCACCATTAGTTATTATTTTTATCTACTTGTTTGCTTTTTTTTCTGTCTCCCCCATAAGTAGTGTGTGAAGCACAGGGATGGTGGGACCCGGGTCTATATCGGATCCATCCTGTTCTTCAAGCCCAGCCCAGCACACGGTAGGTGCTCAATAAACATTCACTGGACGGATGAATGAGCCAGTGAATGGCTATATCTCTTGCAGCCCCTCAGAGGAAGTTTTCCAGGTGGCTCTGTGCTCCTGTGGGATGGTTCACTTTCTCCTCCTCAGCCCAGCTTCCTGCGGCCCTGCCTTATCACCATGGGTAGTAGGTTGAATGTGTCCCCAGAAGATATATCCAAGACCTCACCCCTGGTACTTGTGAATATGATCTTATTTGGAAAGACCTTACTTTGCAGATGTAATTAAAGGTTTTGAGAAGAGATCATCCTGGATTAGGATGGGTCCTAAATCCAATGACAAGCGTCCTTATAAGAGAAAGGACACAGAGACAGACACAGGGAAGAAGGCCGTTTGAAGACGGGGTCAGAGATTGGAGCGATAAGGCTACAAGCTAAGGAGCAGCAAAGATTGCCCGGAGGCCCGCAACCAGGAGAGAGGTCTGGGACAGAGTGTCCCTCAGAGCCTCCTCGGAAGAAACCAACCCTGTTGACACCTTGACTTCAGACTTCTGGCCCCCAGAACTGTAAGAGGGTGCATTTCTGTTGTTTTAAGCTCCCCGGTTTGTGTCAATTGTTGCGGCAGCCCCAGGACACTCCTCCTTCATGGTGACCGGCTCTTCTCCCTCTTGGCTTCCTCTCCAGACAGGGAGCCCCTCGCAGGCAGGGGCCTCCCTTGATTCATCTCTGTGTTCCCCAGGCCCAGCTGTGGACCTGGTGTTGAAACAAATATGACACGAGGATGCTGGCCACCCACCGAGGACCTGCCAGGGCAGCGTGAGACACTTCAGCAGAGCACCCAGTGAATGGAACCAACATACGGAGCTACAGATGAATGGAAAGAATGTGGACTTTAGTTGCCACTTTCGCTGTGTGACCTTGGGCATGTCACTTAACCTCTCTGAGCCTCTGTTTCATTGTGAGGTAGGAGACGGCGTGTATTCAGGAGCACTGGCTGCCTCATTCAGTGCTTGAGTGAAGGAGCCAGGTTGGGGTGGAGGATGAGCAGGCAGAGGGAGAGGCTTGGAGCATGTTCCCCCTCATTGTGCTGTCCTCTTACCCTGCTATCCAAGCCGTGCCGACCAGGGTGTGTGTCCCAGTGACGTCTCAGGGGACGGTGCTGCTGGAGAAAGAGCTCTGGACTTGACCTCGTGTTCCTGGTGCCGCCTCTCACTAACTAGGGACTCAGCCTTGGCAAAGCTTTGCAGCCCTTGAGTGGCTGGTCCCATCAGCTGCCAGGTGGGAGGGAACAGGCGCATCTCCAGGCCCGCGTGGTCAGTGAATGAACGAGGATGCTGCGGCACAAGGTGGGTGCTAAGTCAGGCAGCATCCTTCTCCCTGTGTCACTGGTGAGTTCCAAAAAGGCAGGGGCTGGCCCTGTGTCTGTGCCCTGCTGTCCCTCTCACAGTCGGGAACTTTATGCCTCTCATGGTGATGTCCTTGTTCTCATCTCTTTCCCAAGGCCTCCCATTCTCTCCTAAGAACCCAGTGTTAACAATTGAAGCCCAGGAAGCAAACTGTTTCCCTCTCATCCATTGATAATGTTTTGAGCACTGTCCTGGCACAGATTCTGAGGGTGCATCCAGGCTCAGTGCTGGGAAATAGTGCTGGCATTGATTAGTGATGTCTGTCTGTCATTGATTAGTGATGTCTGTCAATGGCAGAGGCTTGGTTAGTGGTGCACACGCAGCTGCACATTTATCATCTCCTGCCAGGCTGTCTTTAAGGGCTCAGGAAACTTGCAAATCAGAAGTTTTTAGTCTGAGCAACAAATAAATGTTGAGCTCCCTCTCCATGCTCTGCGGGACATAGAGAGGAGGCTAAAGAAGTACATGGTCCATTTCTGCCCACAGAGAGCTTACAGACTCCTTTAACTGGGTCCTGGCCATTTCTAGTATCCTTTGCTTCCTTCTGCTTTTCTTCTGGAATCTAGACTGCCTCTGCCTCTACCAGCTGTTCCACCCCAAATAGCTATTGTGTGGACTTGGCCCAACTCCCAAGAGCAAGCACTCAGGAATTCTACAGAAATCACGTCACCTAAAATACAGCTGAGCTTCCAGGAGGAGTTATGAGTGCTCCAGAGGAATTACAGTCGCATGACAGCAGCAACTGGACAATGACTCCTAGCCGGGGCCGTGGGAGTGTTTCTGCTTAGGTTTGCGCAACTCGCAGCAGCTTGCCAGACTCAGCTCCCCGTGTTGCAAAGATGTTTGGTAGCTCGGCCTTTCTTGAGGATTGGAAGTGCTGCGGGCAGGGACACCCCTCCAAGCAAGCTTCTTAATGCAGTCACCACCTTGCTGCTGCCGCGCTCAGAGCCGAGGCCTAGTGAGAAAGGGCGCCTTCCCGTACGCCTCACCAGGGGCCTCTGGGGTGCTTATGAACGACTGAGTGGCGAGCATGTGGGAAAGTTTGGCTGATGACTGATGATGCCTGTGAGAACCTCTCGTTGTCTCCTCAGCAGCCAGGCCCCGACTGTCTTAGTCTTGTTGGTGCGGAGGACAGGAGAGGGTGAGGGCGAGGGAGCAGCATTGATTAAGCACCTACTGTATGTCAAGCCCTGCACTGAAGAGCTGCGCGTGTCTTCTCATTGAATCTTCATGGCAGGTCTGTCCAGCATGGTGAGAGAGGGCAGAACAGGGTGCTCAGATGAACCCCAGGTCCATCCTGCTCTGCTCCTGGCCTGGCACCTGCAGCTTAGCAACCTTGAATGAATGGCCTTCTCTTTGTGAACCTTAGTCCCTCATCCAGCAAAGGAGCATGAGGGCACCTGCCCCATCTCACGTCGATGAAGATGGGAGACACCACATTTAGAGGGCTTTTCCTAGAAGGCCCTCTGATCCTAGTAGCTGTTTTTATTTGCCTAAATCAAGGCTTGCAGCTTTTTTGGTAATATATCAAAACATCAATAGTGTTCTTCTTTGTATTTCATGTATATTCCACTGTTAATTATATGCACGTACATATGTGTATGTAATTTTTTATTGAGGTGAAATTCACATAATATAAAATTCACCATTTTAAAGTGACGAATTCAGTGGCATTTAGCACATTCACAGTGTTGTGCAACCGCCACGTCTAATTCTATAACATTCCATCACCCCAAAAGTAAACCCTGTTCCCCTGTGCAATCACTCCCCAAACCCCTCCCCCAGCCCCTGGCCACCACGAATCTGCTGTCTGTCCCTGGATTTGCCTGTTCTGGGCGTTTCATGTATGTGGAGTCATACACTGTGTGACCACGGCAGCTTTTGTTCAGCCAATAGCTAAGCATGGATTTTACATTTATGAATGGTTGGGAAAAAAATGAAAAGAGGAATAATATTTCATGATATGTGAACACTTCATAAAAAGCAAATTTCAGTGTCCATAAATGTGTTTTATTGGCACACAGCCACACCCAGTCAGATGTGTTGAGACTGTGTGTACAGAAAGACTGTGTGGTCCACAAGTGGATGTACTGACTCCCTGGCCTGAGGTTAGAGGAGCTGGTTCCTCGGGGAGAAGCCAGCACAGCTGCCTTTGGACTCCAGACCGTGCCTGCCTCTCAGTGTGCCCTTAATAGACCTTGATGGGATACCTCTTATTGCCTGCACGCCGGGGAGGGAGCCGTCGGCCACGTGAGCAGGCCCGGCCCTGGCTTGGCTCCCAGGTGTTCCATCGATAACTGGTCAGAGAAACACAGGTGTGAATCTGAACACAGCCGTGGGGTCGGCGGTTTGGCTGTTCAGCATCAGGGCCGCCTTAAGCACCTGGTCGTGAAGGTCCAGTTGATTGGTGGTCACCGGGGGAGAGCGATTCTTCTTTTTCTTTCCTTTTTTTTTTTTTACTTTTTGGCCATAACATCTGGGCTAGGGGCTGCTGTTTTTGTTTTATTTTCTTTTCATTATATTTTAAAATTTTTAATTTCATTTAGATTAAAAAATTTTTAATTTTATTTGGATTAAAAGTTTTCATTTTATTTAGATTTTTATTTAAAATTTAAAAAATTTTATTTAGATTTATTTTATTTTATTTAAAATTTTAAGAATTTTGTTGAGATTTAAACATGTTTTTATGTTATTGAGATTTATTTTTATTTTATTTAAAATTTTATTTAGACTTAAAATTTTTTATTTTATTTAGATTTATTTTTATTTTATTTAAAATTTTATTTAGACTTAAAATTTTTTATTTTATTTAGATTTATTTTATTTGAAATTTAAAAATTTTTATTTAGATTAAAATTTTTAAAATTTTATTTAGACTTATTTTTATTTTATTTAAAATTTTTTGTTTTATTTAGATTTCCTGCAGGATCATCTAGATACCATAAAATTTACCAAGTGGCATGACCATCACCACGCTCCAGCTTTAAGATTTTTCCGTCACCTGAAGGAGATCCCCTTGCGCCTTTGCAGCCCATCTCCTCTCCTGTCCCCAGCCCCAGGCAACCACGGATGTGCTTCCTGAGGCTATGGATTTGCCTGTGCTGGGTGTTTCACATAGATGCGATCGGATGGTGTGGTCCTTTGTTTCTGGCTTCTCTCACTCAGTGTAATTTGAGGTTCGAGTATGTTGCTACGTGTAGCGGTTGCCTTTCCGTTGGCGAATAGTATTCCATCATGTGTGCTGACCACGGTGGTCACCCCTGCACCTGCTGACTGATGCAGGTTGCCTCTAAGGGCGCAATAATTCTGTGTTGTCCATGTCACCTCTTGGAGCTCACGGACAAACCCACACCCATAGCTTAGAAAAGGCAGGGACATTGCCACCTCGAGGGTCCTGGCCTCCCCTCCCTTGTTGGCCTGGAGCTCCAGTGCTGTTGCCTGTGAGGTCACCCTTTGGGCAGCTGGTCAGACCTCTTGGGCTCACTGGCTCGTTCTGCCAGGCGGAGGAGGCTGGCCCCTGCCCTCCTGGACGCCTGTGTGTTCTGTGCTCACAGCCATGTGTCCAACCTGGTGGTGAGAGCAGGGGGAGCCTGGGAGCTAGCACGATGGCGGCCAAGTTTGAGCCCCACATTCTTGGCATCTGGGGGCCTCCCTTCCTGGGAGCCTGGCACAGTTCCCTGACCTGCCTCTGACTTCAAGGAAAGTGTGCTTGTCGCTCCTACGGGCAACAAGCCTGCGAAGCACCGCCCTGCCCTGCCCGGAGCAGCGCCTGCGCTCGTCCAGGTGCCCTGGTGCCCTGTCCTGAGCCAGAGGCGCCGGCTTTGAATCTGGCTCTGACCTGTCCACGGTGAACGGCCCCGAGCATGCGCCCCACCCTGCTGACCCACAGTGCCGGACTCAGGGTGGAGCATAGTGATGACGTAGTTATGTCATTGTGTCGTTCTCGGCCTTAACAGACTGGCCAGCGCCCTGTGAGGGTGAACGCATAAGGACCCCGTTTAACATCACTAACGTTTATTTGTGAAATTCTACATCTTTTGGGACAGGTGATTGGGTATTTTTAGGTGCCTAGAACCTGTTTTCTTTGGAAGATGAAAGTGTAAATATCTTTCAGGTCCATTTTTTTCACTTTCAGTTTTTTTTTAATTGAGATTAAATTCCCATAACATAAAATTAACCATTTTAAAGTGTACAGTTCAGGGCCGGCCCCGTGGCTTAGCGGTTAAGTGCGCGTGCTCCGCTGCTGGTGGCCCGGGTTCGGGTCTGGGCGCACACCGACGCACCGCTTCTCCGGCCATGCTGAGGCCGCGTCCCACATACAGCAACTAGAAGGATGTGCAGCTATGACATACAACTATCTACTGGGGCTTTGGGGAAAAATAAATAAATAAAATTAAAAAAAAAATTTAAAGTGGACAGTTCAGTGGCATTAAGTACATTCACAATCTTGTACAACCATCACCTCTATCTAGTTCCAGAACATTCCCATCACCCCAAAAGGAGACCCCATCCCTGTGAGTAGTCACTCCCCATCCCCCCACCCTCGGCCTCTGGCCACCACTAATCTGCCTTCTGTCTCTATGGATTTGTCTGTTCTGGACGTTTCATATAAATGAGAACATATACTATGTGGCCTTTTGGGTCTGGCTTCCTTCACTCAGCATGATGTTTTCAAGATTCGTGCATGTTGTAGCGTGAATCAGTGCTTCATCTCTTTTTATGGCTGAATAATATTCCACTGTATGGATGGACCGCATTTTGTTCATCCATTACCAGTTGATGGACATTTGGGTTGTTTCCACTTTTGGTGATTGTGAACAGTGTTGCTATGAATATAGGTGTACAAGTATTTGTTTGAGTCCCTCTTTTCAGTTCTTTGGGGTACATAGCTAGCAGTGAAATTGTGAAATTGTGTGGTCATGTGGTAACTATATTTAACTTTGGGGAACCACCTCATCAGCTCCATTTTTAAAAGGCTCTCCTGGATGGAGTGCTGGGTCTTCTAATTATGCTCTCACCTCCCACTCAGGGACATTTATTCTTCTTATGACGTTTATTTTGAGCCTCTGCACAATCTCGATTCCTCCCTCCAGCTCCCATGATGGCTCTCTCTCCTGCACACGGTCTCTCTCCCCCTGCTCCGGGGACACTGGGCTTCTCCCCACTCCCTTGGGGAGCCAGGCACGTGCCCTTGTCCTCGAAGCTCTGACAGGATGAATCTCGCCTGGATGGGGATCAGCCTGCTCTATAGATGAGAAAACTGAGGCTCGGGGTTGGGGTCCCTATCCCACCACACCAGCTCCCTCTCATCCTCAGTTCTTCAATATCTTCAGCAGCTTTGCACGTCAACCCAGGGCAAATGGCTGGCACGTGGTCCCTGCACTATGAACGCTTTTCTGGTTGAATTTGAGGGAAGGGATAGAAAAAAACATCTTAATGACAGGCTCTGATGGAAAAATATTTGTGGTATAGTATGGTGCGTGCCGTCCCCCCCAAAAAGATATGCCCACATCCTAAACCCCCATATTGGTGAATGCGACCTTCTTGGAAATAGAGTCTTTGCAGATGAAATTGAGAGATTTCGAGATGAGATCCTCCTGGATTTGGATGGCCCCTAAGTCTAGTGACAGGTGTCCTTATAAGAAAAGAGAAGGGGAAGAAGATAAAGACAGGCTGTGTGAAGATGGAGGCAGAGATGGAGTGATGCGGCCACAAGCCAAGGAAAGCCGAGGGGTGCCGGCGTCCTGCAGAAGCTGGGAGAGGCCAGGCATGGATTCTCCCTCAGAGCCTCCAGGGGAGCCAGCCCCGCCCGCCTTGATCTCAGACTCCCGGTTCCAGAACTCCGGGGGAAGAAACGCCAGTTGTGTAAAAGCCCCCCAGCTTGTGGTCATTTGTTACGGCAGCTCCAGGACACTCGAACACACGGGCAGGAGCCTGCTGGAGAGGAGAGCTGGGGGCCTCTGCCCACGGGGCCTGGGGCTGGACGTGGCGGGGAGCCCCGGCCGCAGGTTCGCTGGGCCTGGCAGAGAGTGAGGTGCACCCACAGACAGCCAGGGTGGAGCAGGATAAATGCTGGGAGAGAGGTGCAATTATTACTGTACCAACACTGCTGTAATTATTGAGTCATTACTGGCCTGCATGAAATGGGGCTGGTTATCCCTCCCACTCCAGCCCCGCTACTGGAAGCCTCTTTTCTTGCCTGCAGTTGCCAGATCAAACACAGGAGGCCCAGTGCAATCTGAATTTCAGATAGACAAGGAGTGACGTTTTCATAAAGCTGTCCCCATGGGACTGCCTCCCCTCCCCTTCTTAGCTTGGGGTAGTTGTTATTTTTACAACCAATCTTTTTATATTGGAATGAGGAATCTAATTGCCAAAGAGCTGCAGAGATAATGCGCAGATTTCCTGTGTCCCTCACCCGGCACCTCCGACCGTGGCGGTCCTGCAGGACTACGGTGCATTTGTCAAACCTGAGAAATCAGTGTCGGGGGCGACAGGATTGACTCATCTCCAGATTTCATCCCATGGCCCCCGGATCTTCCACCATTGTCCTCTGTGGTTCCGGGGTCCCACGCAGTATTCCGTCCTCAAGTCCCCCGCCTCCTCTGGTCTGGGACAGTTTCTCAGACTTCTTTTCCTCATGACCTTGGCAGAATTGCAGAGTGCTGGCCAGGATCCTCTAGGACATCCGAATGTCCCCCAGTCTGGGTTTGTCTGCTGGTTTCTTGTGCTTAGACAGGGGTTACGGGGTTTTGGGGAGAGGACCACAGAGGTGGAGTGTCCTCTGCGTGACATCATTCCCGGGGTGGCTGCCGTCCACGTGACTTTTTGCTGTGATGTTGACCCTGTGCTTCATGGTTGGGGGCACCAAATGGACGTGCCTCAGGCATCTATCTTCAGGAACCAGAGGGAGTCTCCGTTCCCTGAAACCAGAACGGGATGACAGCCCGCGCCGGGCGCTGGGCCAGCACGGAAGCGCTCAGCCAGAAGTCGGATTTTAACGGGAGAAAATGGGTGTAGAAGAACTTCGCCAACTGCAGAGCCTAGAACCCCCAAATGGTCCTCTTATCTTTTCCCCAAACGGCTTCCTGATGTGGATACTTTATAGCCTCAACAAGCGATAAGAGAGGCAGACGCTTCTGAGAGGTGTGCCTGAAGCTTGCTTCAGTAACTCGCTGCCTAAAGAACATCCATTGAGCCACTCTAATGCTTGTAGTGGATTTAATCTGCGCAGCAACTCCATAAGGTCACCAGAATTATCCCGAGGAGAACAGAGTCTGAGAGAGGCTGAGGTACCCACCAAAGGTCACACAGCGACTCAGGTCTGCTTACACTCACCAACTCTGCTGCCTGTTGCAAGAAGGCTCTATGGTTAAGTTGTTTCCCCCCAGAATATATTCTCAAGAGATGGGGTGCAGGCCAGGGTGAAAACTGGGTTATAGGGGCCCCTACGCAGGACTTTCTGACCACGGCGCTGCTGACGTTTGGCACCGATCACTCTCTGTGGGGGCTGTCCTGTGCACTGTGGGGGATTGAGCAGCATCCCTGGCCTCCACCCACCAGATGCCAGGAGCACCCCAGTCATGACAACCAAAAATGTCTCCGAGTTTTCCCCGGGGGACAGGGTTGACCCTGCCTCACCCTAGGAGACAAGGCTGCTTCTCAGAGCTATGATTTGCATTTCCAGCAAACTCCGGGGCCCTGCTGGGCAATCAGCGCCCTCCCCAGCTCTGGGAAGGAACCCTCCCTCCACCATCACCATTGCCATATCTAGCCAGTATGGGAGACGTTGGACATTTGCAATTTAATAAAAAAAAGTCTGCGCTCCCTGGCCCCGGGAGCCTTGTGCTCAGTGACACATGCTGTAGACCCCAACAGTGACGTACGAAGGGCAGGAGGTTCTTACACGCTGGGCCGTGCAGGGAGGGAAGAACTGGAGGGGCAGCCAGCTCTCTGGCCTGACTCATGTGCACTGTGCCAGGAGTGTGGCCAAGGCCTGACTCACGCCCTTGTGTCACACCTGTGCCCGAGGCCGGGGACGGCGCCCCTCTGAGAAAATATTGGCGACACCCCAGCAGTCAGGCTCGGCTGTGCACTTGCTGGCACACCCAGGTGGGAAGGGGTGTGGGACCCATGATGGCCTCGCACACTCGGGAGCCGTGGGCAGTTCGTAGGCGGGGGGCTGAGTCAGCCGTGGAGGGCGGCGCCGGGCAGAGGCCCCTGGAGAAAGCAGGAGGGGAGGGGAATTTCAGATATGCACCTTCGGGTTCTATGCATTCATTTTTGTTTTTAACTTTTTGTTTGAATTGAATTGAAATTCACATAACATAAAGTTAACCTGTCGTAATGCGCTCGGGCGCTGTGGCGACCTCACAGACCGGGGCTTAAGCAGAAGCGTATTTCTTCAAGTTCTGGGGCTGCAGGCCCAAGGTCAGGTGCTGGGGGTTCAGTTCCTGGTGGGCACTTCCTGTCACAGACGGCGTCCGCGTGCTGTGTCCTCACAGGGTGGAAGGCGCCAGGGAGCTCTCTGCGGTCCCTTTATAAGGACACTGATTCCACAAATGGGGGCTCCACCCTCATGACCTCATCCCCTCCCAAAGGCCTCAGCTCCTAACACCATCACTTTGGGGGATAGGTTTCAACACATGAATTTGAGGGAGACACAAACGTTCAGTCTACAATATAACCACTAACCCATTTTAAAGTGCACAATTCAGTGGCACTTAGTACATTCACAGTGTTGTGCAACTTCACCTGTCTAGTTCCAGAACATTCCATCACTCCAAAGGGAAACACCATCCCCATGAACAGTCACTCCCCGTCTCCCCTCCCCCAGCCCTTGGCGCCCACTAATCTACTTTCTGTCTCTGTCATTTGCCTGTTCCAGACATTTCATATAAATGGAATCATACACTGTGTGGTCTTTTGTGTCTGGCTTCTTTCACTCAGCATGATGTTTTCAAGGTTCATCCACATTGTAGTGTGTCAGAGCTTCGTTCCTTTCTCTTTTTTTTTGCTGAGGAAGATTGTCCTTGAGCTAACGTCTGTGCCCATCTGCCTCTATTTTGTATGTGGGATGTAGCCTCAGCATGGCTTGATGAGCGGTGCGTAGATCTGCCCCTGGGATCCGAACCCGTGAATCCAGGCTGCCCAAGTAGAGTGCGAGAACTTAACTACTACGCCACCCGGCCAGCCCCTGAGCTTCATTCCTTTTTAAGGCTGAGTAATATTCCCTTGTATGGATTCCCTTGTGTGGATGGACTGCATTTTGTTTATCCCTTCATCTATTGATGGACATTGTTTTTTTGGCTATTGTGAATAGTTCTTCTATGAACAGGCGTGTACAACTATGCTTGCACACCTGTTTTCAGTTATTTTGGGTATATACTTAGGAGTGGAATTACTGGGTCATGTGGTCATTCTATGTTTAAACTTTTGAGGAACCACCGAAGTGGTGTCCACGGTGTCTGTATGACTTTACATTCCCACCAGAAATGCACAAGGATCCTGGTTTCTCCATACCACCAACTGTTATTTTCCCTGTTTTGGGGCCAACCTAGTGGGTTTGATTTGTGTCCCTTTTTACATCTGCTGTGTGCAGTCTCTGTCCCAAGCATGGGGTTCCTCTGGTCTGGAAGGATTTGCAGCCTAGGGTGACAGTTCTTGGGACAATGGGAGTGTATGTAGCTTCACAAGGCCAGAGGGGGACCTCCAGGAGGACTTCCTGGAGGGGTGATGGGTAGGAATTGGTTAGGCCAAGGGTCTTAAACTACCACCCATAGGCCAGCTGCCTTTTTTTTTTCCTTTGCTGAGGAAGATTAGCCCTGGGCTAACATCTGTGCCCCTCTTCCTCTACTTTATGTGGGACGCTGCCACAGCATGGCTTGATAAGTGGTGCATCGATCCACACCTGGGACCCGAACCTGTGAGCCCCGGGCAGCTGAAGTGGAGTGTGCGCACTTAACCACTACGCCACTGGACCAGCCTTGCCTGTTTTTATAAATAAAGTTTTATTGGAACACATCCACGCTCATTCATTACATGTTGCATTACAACAGCAGAATTGACTCATTTTGAGAGACTGTATGGCCCCAAAAGGTGAAAATATTTAGTATCAGGCTCTTTATAGAAGAGCCGAGAGGCTGGCCCCTAGGGCACCGATGGCTTCCCATTGGTTTTGGCCAGTGGGAGACCCGGGAGTGAGGGCCAAGGGCAGGGGAGACTTGGGGAATTGGTCCTCTGGGGTCCCTCCTGCCAGGTGGCTGTGAGTGGCCACACTCTCTGCCCCAGCGTGTGGTACCCACCCCTCCCCTCACCCCCGCTGCCTGGGGCGGGGGTAACAGCTCATGGATGGGGGGACAGTGCTCATCGCCGGCCCTGCACCAGCCCTGCTGGCCTCCCAACCCGGCCCTTTGCCAGTTCTCCAGTCACCAGCTGGCTTGTCTGGCAGAGCTGTGTCCTGGAGGACGCAGGCACCCTCCTGGGAGGGTTTCTCCTTTCTTTTGTAGTGGATAAAAACAACAAATAGATTTTTTATGAACTGAATGTCTGTGTCCCCCCAAATTCATATGTTGAAACCTAACCCCTAGTGTGATGGTAGTAGGAGGTAGGGCCTTGGGGAGGTGATTAGGTCACGAGAGTGGAGGCCCCATGATGGGATTAGTGCCGTTATGAAACTGACCCCAGAGAGCTCCTGGGCCCCTTCTGCCCCATGAGGACACAGCCATCTATTGATATCAGAGCCGTCTGCAGCTGGGAAGGCACCACCAGAACCCGACCACGCTGGCATCTCCATCTCAGCCTTCCAGCCTTCAGAACTGTGAGAGAGAAATGTCTGCTTTCACGAGCCCCCAGCCCGTGGTGTTCTGTTACAGTGGCCCGTGCTGGGACAGCCTGTGCCATCTGTCGATTTCCTGGGCCAGGAGCCCAGTGTGGCGCGGCTGCCCCTCTGCTCTGAGTCCCGCAAAGCTGCAATCCCAGTGCCGGCCGGTGCCGGGGTCGTGCCTGAGGCTCGGGTCCTCCTCCAAGCTCTCGGGGTGTCGGCAGAACCCAGCTCCTTGGGTTGCAGGACGGAGGCCCTCGGCTCCTGGAGGCATCTGCCGCACCCTCCACACAACCCAGCAGCGAGCGTCCTTGAGGCTACGGGACCGTGCTTTCTGCTGCTTCTGGTCTCTGATTCCAACACCCTCTTTTTTAAAAAACATTTGTAATCAACTCTAACTACTTTAATTTGTGTTATCCAACATAATTTTTTAAATTGCGGTGGAATACATATAACATAAAATTTACCATTTTAACTCTTTTTGAATGTATAGTTCAGTGGCATTAGATACATTCACATGGTTGTGCAGCCATCCCCACCATCATCTCCAGATCTGGTTCATCGTCCCAAACTGAAACTCTGTCCCATTAAACACTCACTCCCCTTCTCCCTCCCCCAGCCCCTGGCACCCTCCATCCTGCTTTCTGTCTCTGTGAATCTGACTCCTCTAGGGACCTCATATAAGTGAAATCACACACTATTTGTCCTTTTGTGTCTGGACTATTTCACTAAGCATAATGTCTTCAGGGTTCATCCATGTTGTAGCAGGCGTCAGAACTTCTCTCCTTTTCATGGCTGAATAATATTCCATTGTATGGGGCCCACCCCGTGGCTTAGCGGTTAAGTGCATGCGCTCCGCTGCTGGCGGCCCGGGCTCGGATCCCGGGCGCGCACCGATGCACCGCTTCTCTGGCCATGCTGAGGCCGCGTCCCACATACAGCAACTAGAAGGATGTGCAGCTATGACGTACAACTATCTACTGGGGCTTTGGGGGGAAAAATAAATAAATAAATAAAATTATAAAAAAAAATTCCATTGTATGGATATACCACATTTTTAAATGCACTCATCTGTTGATGGACACTTGGGGTGTTTGCACTATCCAACATAGTTTAAAAAAATTTTTTTAAATTAAAAAAAATTGTGTTAAACATATAACATAAAATTTACTTAGATCCCCACCTGATTAGGTCAGGCCCACCCAGGATAACCTCCCTTTTGATGAACTCAAAATCAAATGATTTGGGACTTTACATCTGAAAAAATCCCTTCAGCTTTGCTGCATAATGTAACCTAATCAAGGGAGTGTTATCCCAACATGTTCACTGGTTCCACTCAGACTTAAGGGATTATACCAGACATGGTCATCAACAGACAGGAATCTTGGGAGTCTTCTAGAGTCTTGCCTACCACGAGCCCACACCTCGTCCCCTGCCGTTGCCCCTGGGAAGTTATGACAGGATCACTGGGGTGGCATATGTGTGGAGTTGGGGTGGGGAGTCCCTTGTCCCCCATCAGAAAGTGCCAATGACTGTCCTTCCAAATAAAGACACCGTGCACTGAGAAGGTGAAAGTCCTTTGTCCTCTGGGCTGTGGGCCTCAACGCCCTGGATGGCGGAGGCTCCCCATAAAGTGATGGAGGGCCCACATTCACGTTGAGAGTCTTCTGTCCCCATGCACGCAGGAGGCATCTGTTCACTTTGGAGGGAACTGGCCATAGACTTTTGTCCTCATTGGGTCCAAAGGGGGCCACTTGGGAAGGTTTTCTCAGGGGCTGGTCAGCTGACTACCAGAGCCTTTTACCAAACTGATTGATTTGCAGCCACAAATGGCCTCGTCGTAGGCAATCCAAGGGCCGTGTCCCCATGACTCACGTGTCCTGGGCACCCAGAAGCTGTGTACTGAGGGTGGCGGCCATTGGGGGAGGCTGCGTGCGCCGGGACAGCTCCCAGACACATCTCGTCCTGGTGGGTGCTGAGTCACGAGAGAAGCCAGAGGCAGTGGGGACACTGCCACCAGCTAGGGGCCGGCCCGGGGGCTCTCACGCGGCTGGTTAGCTCCTTCAGGGACACCCGTGCCATGTTTGGGTCCAGTTTGGGGACCGTGGGCAAGCTACTGAGCCTCCGTTTCCACACACGCCACGCGCGGCGCGGCGGGCCGCCGGGGAGGGTCTCAAGGGTAGGGCCGCAGCGCGCCTGCGCCCGGGAGCGCCCTCCCCGGAGCCGCCGCCTCCAAGACAGCGCGTCCCGGCCAGGGGGCGGCCCCAGGAGCACAGACCTTCTCTTCCTGCCACCGTGCAGCCCTCCGCGGCCTGCAGGACCGGGACAGAGACTCGTCCGTCCTCCTCGGGATCCCTCTGCCCACCTAGAGTCAGAACCAATCGCTTTTTCTCCCAGACAGAGCAGGGCTGGCGGGGCTCCGAGCACCTGCGCTGACAGTGGGCGGAAGGTTGTGCCGAAGCCTCCTGCTCAACCGTCCACCTGGCGCCCCCTCCCAAGGGCTGCCTGGCCCCTGAGCTGGTGGGAGGGGCGGGGTCTGCATACACCGCTGCCCTTTCATGCATGCACTAGGCGCTCAATAAATGCCTGTTCCATCTTTTCAAATGAAGATAAGACTGGCATGCAGCTGAGTGAGCTCATCTGAAGTGTACGCTCTGGATTTTGCTGACGTGACCATCACCTAGATTAAGACGTGGGAACCGCGGAAGGCTTCCTCCGATGGTGGGGGGGAACTGCGCCTCACACCTCTGTCACCAGAGGTGAGTTTGGCCTGCTGTTGATGTCGCTGATGTGGAGTCACAGCCATGCCCTCTTTGATGTCTGGCTTCTTTGCTCAGTGTTGTGCCCACTGGGTCCTCCCAAGTTTTGTATGGAGCAGATGTGCGTCCCTTTTCACCAATGTGTAGTATTCCATTAAATAAATCCGTCTGCTACAGTTCATTCACTGAAGACGTTTGGGTTGTTTCCCTTTGTGTGGCCATTATGAATAACGTGGCTACATTTCTTTTGTGCTGGCATATAGATGTATTTCTCTAGGGGTGGGATTGCTGGGTTGTAGCCGTAGTAGATACTGACAAGTGGTTTTCCAAAGTGGTTGTACCAACTTATTGCTCTCACAAGCAGAATAACCCCTGAGGACAGAGCACAGAGCACGGCCACAGGGTCTGCAAACATCCCCAAACCCTGAATATGCAGCCTGAGCTGTGTTAGAGAGCATGTCCCGGCCACCTTTGGGGACCAGAGTGGGGGCAGCAGGCGAAGAATAATGTTTAGGTTGCATGTTGTGACACGAGATGGACCCACCACTTCTGGGCTGGAGAACAGTTGTCACCCCCACTTTACAAATTTCTCAGATCCTGATTCCAACAATCACCCCCTCCCCGGGGGTGGGGGCGGGTAGTCGTTAAGGAAAATATTGAAAATATTGAACATGGCCTCAGACAGATCCTGCTTTGCCTGCGTGTGACTTTCCTGGGGCAGGCCACTCCCCTCTCTGCACCTTGGGTTTTGTTTTCTGTAAAATGGGAAAAGTGTTTGGGGGCATGGCGGAGCCCCCAAAGGCGCTAGGGGGGATAAGCAGACGCCGACAGAAAGCGAGAGCAGGCACCGGGCTCCCTGTGCCTGCGTGTGTGGCTCGTGGCTGTGGCAGGAGTCGTCTCCACGGAAGGTCTGGGACAGTTTTCAGGAGCTCGGCCTCGTCAACTCAGGCCGCAAGTGCACTTGGCCTCGGCGCCAGCGCACACGCCCCTCGTGCCGCCTGCAGAGGCCGGGCTCCCCAGGGCCCCCTTCCCGCTGGTGCCCCTGCGGCCGGGCTCCGAGCAGGCGCCGGGGCTGTCGGGGCCGGGGCGTAAACTCTGCTACGTAAATGCTGAGGCCGTCTCTGGAAAACTCTCTCTCTCTCTCTCTTTTTTCCCTCCAGAAGATTTTCCAGTGTCACCCAAACACCCTGCTGTGGGGAGAGCGGCTGTTTACACGGCTCGGTCAGAACAGCATGCTGCAAGGCTGGGGCAAGGTTTGTGTCAGTGCTCTCGACTGTGGAAAAACACATGTGATTTGAGAGGGGAAAAAAAGGAGGAGAGGAAAAATGAAACGGAAAACAACAGCTCGCAGAGTTGGAACTTTGAGGCACAGCCGCAACTGTGTGATTTCTGACAACCCAGGGAAGACTGTTCTGGAATATTTTAGGAGGCTTCTTGTGCTCTTGGCAGGCTGACAGCTCGTGCCCCTCACCCTCCACACCACATCACTAGGGCCGCAGAGGACAAACGGCTTCTTCTTTTCCCAGGGTTGCAGGCCTGTGTTCCCCAGCACTTAAAAATAGCCACAGGTTTATTGCAGGCCTGAGTCTAACAATCAGGTTTTTCTTAAGATGTAAAAACTTTTCCACTGAAAGGGCAGTTTTTGAAAATATGTGTAGTAAGAGGGAGTTTTCCTTTTTTTTTTTTTTTTCCAGGAGTAGATGTGAAGGTCTCGAGTTTAAAATAGCTAGCCAGTATTGTGTCTGTATGTGTGTGTGTGTGTGTGTGTGTGTGTGTTTTCAGGGGCTTAGGGCTGAGGGACAGGAGAAGAAAACTAACATGAAGACCTACTATGTGCCAGGCCCTGTGTGGAGCCCCCTTAGTCTTCGGGACTCGGAGAACCAGGGGTATTTCCACCACTTCATAGTGAGAGGGGAAACTGAGGCACAACGGATCTCAGCTGAGCCAGGAGTTCAACTGTCTGATTTTGAAGCCTCTGATCCTGACCTAGTCTTGTTCCTCTGTATGAGCCTTGGAGGGTCCACAGACCCTCTGAAACTGAAGCCAAGTTGCTGGCACACTTATCTACAACGAAGTGTCTACGACTTTCATCACACGGGGGCCCAGGACAGCAAAAAGATATAAAACCATCCCCCACCAAAAAAGGATTTTTTAGAGAACCACGGCCTGGAACTTGGTTAAGTTACTTCTCGTTTCTGAGCCTCAGTTTTATCATCTGAGAAATGGGTTGTATGTCTTGGTACATGCCTGATATGTGATCTTGTGTCCCTCTCAACGTTCCGCCAGATGGTGACATGTCCGAAGACGAAGTTTTCTCCCGCCTTCGTCATGCAGACGCAGAACGAGACCACCTCGGTCTTTGTGGGAGGGGCTCAGGGCTGCAGTGGGAATCCCAGGGGCCTGGGGCTTGTTGTTTTGGCTCTAGTCTCTGCCTGGCCGTCAGGACCACTGGCGGACAAGGACCAGGTTGACAGATTTAGCAAGTAAAACACGGAGTGCCCCGTTAAATTTGAATTTCAGATAAACAACACGTTTTTTTAGCATAAATATCTGCCAAATATTGCACACTTCCTCTGTCAAAAAAAAGTTAAAATAATTTAATAGATTTTAAGAAGCCCTAAAAATTTCACTTTTTTCCCCAAAGAGAGAAAAAATTTAAAGTATATTTTTCTGCCCTAGAAAGTATTTTTTCTTCTGATTTTAAAAGAAATTAAGAAATTGCTGTGGGCTCTGCATAGTCCTGGGATCCTGGGCCTTCTGTCCCTGATGCCTCAGGCGGTCCAGGGGTGGATGGCGATGGCAGTGTTTCCGTGTGTAGCCCTGCCCCATGTCCCCAGGCCCCCATGTGTGCTGGGCCTGGAGCCAGGTTCTGGGAAAAATCAAGGGGCAGACGTGTTCCCTGTTGGACCCGCTGCCCCTCGCAGAGATGCTTCCGGCCCTGTCTGACAGGCTGCGTTTGAATGCGAGGAAGCGTGAATCAGACTTGGTGCCCCGGGGGGCTGGCCCTGGTGAGGTGTCTTTTCATGGGGCTACCCTGTACTCACTGGCCTTCCTGTGGCCCGGGGTTGGGGACAAATTTAGAGCATTTGTCATCTGACCAAAATGGACCTTCAAAGATTTCCCAGCGTCTTAACAAATTCTTTGTCACCAGACCTGTCTCGAGGACCCTGTGGTGCAGCAGAGACATCTTCGCAGCAGTTCAGGCCCCAGTGGGGGAGCCGCTGAAGTGAGCCAGGGGGAGCAGATGCCCTGGGCCCAAAGTGCCGGCAGTTGCCTTCAGTTTCTGTGATTTCTGCATGGCTGTGAGAAGCAACTGTCACAAAGGCTGGTTGTCAGATGTAGCTAATAAAATGCAGGACATTCAGATAAACAACAAATTCTTTAGCGTAAGTATATCCCAAATTTTCCACGGAATAGGATATATTTACACTGAAATTCAAATTTCCCTGGGCATCCTGCGTTTTATCTAGTATACAGAGAAGATGAAAAAGTCAAGAAGTGGGGAGGGGTGAGGGAGCAACCCTCTTGGCTTGAGGTCCTGGTGGTTCCCGGCCACTGCTGGGGCTTTTCCTCTGTCACCTCCTCAGATCATCACCACAGCCAGTGCACAGATGGGGAGGCAAGGGCTTCGAGAAGCTGGTAAAGAGTGAGGGCTATTCCTGGAGGGCAGTGTGGGGCTGCATAGACAGCGGACGTGGCCAAGGGGGCGTGGAAAATTCAGGCCCAACCCTGCCAGGGTCAGATGGAGCATGATTCCTCAAAAAGTTAAATGTGGAATTACCACGTGATATAGCTATCCCACTCCTGGGTGTCTAGCCGAAAGAATGGAAAACAGGTGTTCAAACCAATCCTCGTACACGCCTGTTCACAGCAGCACTAGTCACAATCACCAAAAGGGGGAAACAACCCAAGTGTCCACCAGTGGATGATGGATGAAAGAATGTGGTCCATCCAGACAGTGGAATATTATTCCACCATAAAAAGGAATGAAGCTCTGATACATGTTACAACATGGATAAACCTCAAAAGCCAGTGAGTGAGAGAAGCCAGACACAAAAGCCCATATACTGTATGATTTCATGTATATGAAATGTCCAGAACAGGAAAATCCATAGATACAGAAAGCAGATTAGTGGTTGTCAGATGCTGGGGGAGGGGGAATGGGGAGTGACTGCTCATGGGGATGGGGTCTCCTTTTAGGGTGATAAAATGTTCTGGAACTAGATAGAGGTGATGGTTGCACAATACTGCAAACGTACTAAATGCCACTGAATTGTACACTTGAAGATGGTTAAAATGGCAAATTTTATGTTATGTATATTTTCCCACAATTTAAAAAATATATCAGGCAGAGACTAGCTAGGAGAAAGTTGGGCCGTCATCAGGCCCACAGCTGGAGTCCCAGAAGAGTTGAGAGAAGGGAGCAGGGAGCAGGGACTCTCTCCTCGGATAGCTGCCGCCAGGAGCCATGCTGGGTGCATTTCAGATGTCAGGTCTCATTGAATCCTGGGAAGCAGGGACCACCGGTGTGTCCCTTTTATGGAAGTGGAAACTGAGGCTCAGAAGGTCAGGGAGCTTGCCCAGGGACTCAGCGTGGCCAGCTGGGATTCCAGTGTGGGCCCGTGTGACCTCAAGCCCAGGAAGTCCTTCCAGGGAAATACCATCTACAGGCAGAGTGTGCTTGGGGCAAAGCTGAGGGGTGGGCCTAAGGGAGCCACCAGGGGACCAATTCCTGCTTGGGATGGAGGCATCAGGGAAGAAGGGGCTTAGGGCTACTCCTCTCACAGCCCCCCGGGCAGACAGCCTCACAGGCTCTGACCACCCCCCCAGGCAGGGGCGCGGCCGCCAGCACAGACTCGGCATGCAAGAACTGAGAGACACCCAGAAAAGAGCTTGAATTCCAATAATCATGAGGCATTTTGTGTAAGAGCCCAGTTCTTGCAGCCAGGCAGTCACCTCTGTTGGGCTGGAGGAGGCTCCGCCTCTCTGAGCCTCAGTTTCTCCTCTGTACCTGCTCCAAGGAGTTCATGACCCCCCAGGACATCTCAGCAGGAACACGAAATCCCTTCCAGGAGGGGCCTGGACATCTACTTATTTGTTTAATTGAGAAACTCATATCACAGAGAGAACATGGGCTCTTTCTGAAATCTTTGAACGGGACAGAAGTCAGCTCGCCCTGCTGGAAAGTGGGGACAAGGGGGCGAGCCTGCACACAGAGCATTCTGGATAGGGGATTTAGGAACAATCGATCGATGGATCAATCGCTGGTACTTTCTCTGATTAAAGAGAACTTGTTCTTGGAATAGAGAACGGTTCCCTGCTCAGGCAGAGCGGTGCAGAAACACCCCACATCCCGCGGAAGAGATGTGGAGATGGAAAGAGTTAGAGAGAGACAGAGAGACAGAGACAGACAGAGAGAGAGAGATACCCAGAGAGAGACAGAGAAAGATAGGTGGAAAAAAAGGAGAGGCAGAAAGACCTAGAGAGAGTGACAGAGAGAGAGAAGGATGGAGAGGGAGACAGACAGAGACAGATAGATGGAACGAGAGGAGAGAAAGAGAGACCTAGAAAGAGAGACAGAGAGACAGACACACGCGGAAACACAGAGACAGAGAGAGGCAGAGAGAGCAGGTTGAGAGAGACCGGTTGATGAGATTTGGCCCTTGGGCTACTTTGCAACTGAAGCCCCTGATGCGATTCAAGCCTTCGTTTGACAGACAAGGAAACTGAGGCCCAGAGCCTCGACTGGGCGCCTCCATTCACCATCCGCTATGGGCACTGCCCCCCGTGGAGACACCCCCGGCCCCTCTCACTGTGTCCCCCAGCCCATAACAAGTCTCCTTTGGCCAGTTGAAAATAGCCGGTAGCGGCCGGTGGTAAATTCTGAAAGGGGCCTCAGAGCCGCGGTGGCCCGATGTGCAGGCACAGCCAGCGTCGGTGCTAATTGTGGCCCCGTTCAGGGTACAAAGGCGCCTTCAGGGAACTGGCCTGTCGGATCAGGTTTCTGGAGAGCAGACGTTTCTTTCCTTTCCCCGAGCCCGGCCGGGATCCGCCCTGGCAAAGAAGGAAACACCCCCTGGAAGGGAAGAGGCTTCTCTTGTGGGGTGTCGGGGTGCAGGGGCCCCAGTGCTGTACTGAACATCGGCAGGTGGGGAAGTCCCCAGTGCACCCCATAGCAGCTCCCCATTTGGAACAAGTTTGGAGCCTCCTCTTCCAGGTTTATGAAAGCGTCTGTGTAGACCAGACGTTATTTCTTCCCTAAACGTTGGGGGAAATTGACCAGCGATGCCATCTGGACCTGAAGCTCTTTTGGGAAGTTTTTCAGCCGATTTCTCTCATAGAGAGAGGGCTGTCCTGGTCTCTACCTGTTTCCTCTTGAGTGACTTTTGGGGTTTGTATCTTTCAAGGAATTTGTCCCCATCATCTGAGCTACTGAACTGACTGGCATCCAGTTGTTTATAACTTGTCCTTGGGATCCTTTTAATGGGTGTAGGATCTGGTGTGGGGTCACCTCTGTCCTTCCTGATATGGTCACTCCTGTCTCTGGTATTTTCCTGATCCATGTGGCTCAGCCCCAAACCCTGGCATTGTGTTCGTCCCAAAATTCGGGCAGCGATGGGCTCTGTTCTCCTGGTTGTCCCAATTGCAGACAGCCCCTCAGGGGAAGGCGCCCCTGCCCAGCTCAGAGGGATGCGAGCATGGTGATCGTCCGCCTCCTGCCTCGCCCTCCTGACTCCACAATTTAACTTTTAAGGGTGGGGCAGAAAGAACGTGGGCCCCGAAGTCAGGAAGAGCCTGGCCCGGATCCCTGTCGCCCTTCACCAGGGCAGGGATAGGGTGAGGAGAGCGCGGCATCAGGCATTCCTCCAGAGACGCGTGGAAGGCGAGGTCAGAAACCCCCCCCCCCGAGAGGACGAGGCCACGTGGCCTGGGGTCACTGTGACAGTACGCGGCGCCCAGACGTGTGAAATGAGATGGTGTACCCCCGTCCCTTCCTGGAGGGAAAGGCCCTGAAATAGAACAGCTCAGCCGTTGCTCGGCCTGGTATGGCACTGCTGAGCTCTTACTCCTAAGGTTTACTGCCTACAGCAATGGAGGAGCTATTGCTAGTCCCATGTTACAGATGAGGAAGCTGAGACCCAGGGGCTGGCAGAGCCAGGATTCGAACGCTGGCGTCGGCCCCCAGCCCGCTCCTTGCCCCTCGCAGCCGGAATCACGCTGAGTTCTCTCTCCTGAGAGTGCCTGGAGGTTGCCTTCTCTGCTGGAGAAAAATGTTTTAAAACAGGAACACCCACGGTGTCCCTGACTCTGCATAAGTTCTGGAAGTGAGGCCACCTCGGGTGTCTGAGCTCGGTGACGTTTCCGAAGCCCCGGGGCCCAGGAACGGGAGCTCGGCCCGCCCAAGGCCCGAACCACCTGCTCAGCCCGCCCTCCGGCCGACGTGCATGAGGGAGCCAGGGGACCCTCTGCTGTCTTTATATACTCGAGTTATTTTTAACCCGGCCTTCCAGAACATTACGGAGCTTCCTCTCTCCGACGCGCAGGAAGCCCTACTTGGCTGTGTTTCCTGCTACGGGCTGAGAACAACAGGCCCAAGACTGCACGGCTCCGGGGAGAAACCTGGCCCCCTTTCCAAGTCCTGACAGAGGAGCTCTCAGAGACCCGCGCACTGCCCGCGGAGGACGGCCTGGAGCCTGACGAACTGGGGCCCTGACTCCATTGTCTCTTCCCAAGGTGGAAAAGCAGTGTGAGCCTTCTCCCACCCCAGCTGGACAGACAAATGCTTGCATTGCTGGATTTTGTATGCTTCTGTTTTTTATTTTTATCTATTTATTTTTATTGAGGTGAAATTCACATAACACTAAATTAGCCATTTTAAAGTGGAAAATTCAGTGGCATTTAGTACATTCACAACGTTGTGCAACCACCACCTCTATCTAGTTCCAAAACATTTCCATCATCCCAAAATAAACCCCGTCCCCATGAGCAGTCACTCCCCATCCCCCTCCCCCAGCCCCTGGCCACTGCTAATCTACCTTCTGTCTCTGTGGATCTGCCTGTTCTGGAGATTTATATAAATGGAATCATTTACTAGGTGGCTTTTAGTGTCTGTCTTCTCTCGCTCAGCACGAGGTTTCCGAGGTTTATTCATGTCATTCCTTTGTATGGCTGAATAATATTCCGTTGTATGTATACACTACATTTTGCTTATCCACATGTTGATGGATGGATTTTGTATTTCAACATAATTTTAAGGCTTGGGTTTGGAAGAAATTATGTCTGTCAATGTCGGGTCATTTTCTTGTTGGAAACACGGCGTTTGCAGCACAGCAACTCCTGCATGCGGGCCGCGCTTTGGCGGAGGGAGTGGAGGACAGGTGCACCAAGACAGAGGCATCCCGACTCTTCTGTGCGGGTTGGACTAGTGCTTCTTCCTGCGGTCTTCCATGCGCAGCGACGGTGCTCACGGGGAGGCAGTGGAGAGCCAGAACCTGGATTAAATCCGGCCTCCTTCACTGAGCAGCGTGGGACACAAGCCTAAAATGCCCTGTGCTCTGATGTCGGCCCCCAGGGTCCAGAGGAGCTTTGTGCACAGGAGAGCCTTCCCTTTTGCAGATGGGGAAGCGGATGCTCAGAGAGTGTGTGTGACTTGCCCAGGGTCTCAGGGGGACAAGGTGAGTGGGGACACAGCCTGGCCCCCATTGGGTGGATCCTTCTCCCACGTGGAGATCCTAGTGGTCAGCACCGCCCCTGTCCCTCCTGGCCTTACTTCTTGGGCCACAAGCCCTTAGAAAAGCCACTGCCCCTTCTCTGAGCTCTGCGACGTCACCTCCTGGGCTCGCCAGCCCGCTGTCCCCTCTGTCTCGGCTCTGTCTCGGATGAGATCCTGTCATGTCCAGACGTTTGCCTGGGTCAGTGGTTCTCCCCTGGGGGAGGTTCTGCTCCCCAGCGGATGTTTGGCAATGTCTGGAGACATTTTTGGTTGTCGCACCCAGGGGTAGGGGGTGCTACTGGCATCGAGTGAGTGGACACCAGGGATGCTGCTCAACATCCCACAGTGCACAGGACACCCCAATGCAGAGGAGGATGGCGCTCCAAATGTAGATAGTGTAGCGGGTGAGAAACCTGTCTTAGTATGAGAGACCGTGTCTGCTGTCTGCTTATCCATCTATCAGTTATCTATCATCTATCAATCAATCATTTATCCTCCATCTATCATCTATCTGCCATCTATCAATCAATCATCCATCTATCATCTATCTATCTGTGAATCTATCTATCTTCTATTTGTTGTCTATTTATCCTCTATCATCTGTCATCTGTCATCTATCACAGAGGATGATCCGCCTCCACATTCAGCAGTGCCGAGAAGCCCCAGCCCAGTGAATGCTCAGATGTCTCTAACAGAAGAGGCAGGGGTCCTTCACGGGCTGGGTCCTACTCACCCCCCACCACATGTGATCCTCCTGTAGCCCCGTAAGGTGGAATGCATTAAACCCAGGTGAGGAAACTTGGACCGAGGAAGGTTAGGGGCCTCGTGTGAGAAGTGGAGCTCCGGCTTCATTCTGAGGGCAGTAGGGAGCCATGAGAGGTGTTAGAGCAGGGGAGTGATCTGCTTGGGTTTGCATGTTGGGAAGATGCCTCTGGGGCCAGGATCTGGGCTCTACTGAGGCCAGGAGCCCAGAGAGGACCCTTGTGGGAGAGTTGGAGGATCCTCCCACCTATGCAGGGCGGGGAGGAGGGGCCGATCCAAGTGGGCTCAGGAGAGCTCTGGGGGAGGGAGGGAGAGAAAGGTGGGTGGGGGGGGGTGTCTACAAAGCCAGCTGCAGGATAAGGCTGCAGATGGGAAAGGCCCAGGGACTGGCCTGGTTGGGGTCCTCCAGGTGGGGACAGGGAGGAAGGATGGCTGTCTTCTGGGGGCCACCGATCCCTGGTCACTGGACACACATTCGCCGATGCCCTCGCTAGGCCAGATATCATTCAGTGGGGACACAGGGGTACTTCAAGTGAGGACCCAGCATGGGGGGCCCCATTCTGGGGGAGACAGAGCTGGACACAGACACCCTCAGCCCTGTGGGGTCAGGGCTGGCCAGAGGGAAGGCCACCAGTGCTGGGCACGCCCAGAGTGGGAGCTAGTGCTCTGCCTGGGGGCAGGGGGCATGGCCAGGCCGCGGGGGGGCGGGAGGGGGGAATGGATATCCAGGTGAGGGCAGGGCACCGGCAAAGGCCTGGAGGTGAGAATGTGGCAAATTTGGGAAGTGGGAGGAGTTTGATATGTATGAGGGAAATCTAGGGAGATAAGGCCAGATTATAAAAGATGGCAAAGAGAATTGGAGGTGATGTTATGCAGTGGTCAGGGGTCAGACCCTCACCCTGACCCCAGCCCCCTGGGCGGCAGCAGCCCTGGTCAGAGCGCCGTCTCCGTAGTAACCTTGGCTCAAGGCTGGTTGAAAAGCTGCGTCTAAATTTATACCTCAAGCAGCTTCCAAGCCTGCAGCTCTTTCTTGTCACCCTATTTTGGGCCTGCCCCCCTGGACACCTGGCTCTCTGTAGCCGGCCCCGCCAGCCTGGCCGGCCCTCCTCCTGCCCGGCGCTGGGCTCGGCCCTCCGGCCGTGCGCCTCCTGTGCCCAGCCTGCGCCGTCAGCATGGGCCAGTGGAGTGGCTCAGCAAACGCTTAGACTTGGGCCTGTGTGAGGCGGGGCCGCTGGGAGGACTCAGCCCCCTCCAGGCCACGCCTGAGGGGCCCTGACTCTGGGGAGAAAGAGCACAACATGGACATCTAGCCTGTGGGGTCAGGGCTGGGCCAGAGGGAGGGATGCGCGTGGGGAGGCTGGAGGGGGGAGCAGCAGGTTCTGAAATGGAAGCTGACACATGAAGTTGAGATGGGGGGAGAGAGGGGACCAGTCCCTGCAGGGGAGCAGCGTGCGCGAAGAGCTGAGGCAGCCTGGGGCCAGCCAGGTGGTGGAGAAGGCCGGGCCAGCTCACACAGGGCCTGGAAGCCATGCCCGGGAACTGGGAGGCTGGGCGTGACCTGACAGCAAGGGTTTAAACTGGGGAGTGGCTAGGTGCCTTCGGGAAGATCCATGGGAGGAGCGAGAGGCAGCTGAGCGGGAGGGGTCTTGCTGCTTTCTCATGGTCAGCTCCTGGGGCCCAGAGGGGCCACAAGGATCTTCTGGTTTCTCACTTCCACGGCCCCTAACAGTCCAAATGTGCTGCATTTTATTTTGTGGCAGATGCCCGTCGTTCCTTTATCCAGTACTCAGTCATTCCTCCCCTGTCCCTGGGGGGCCTGGCACTCAGCCTGCTGGGGTCCTCCTGGACCCCAGGCTCACCATCGTGGGGCATCCTTTCCCTTCCCAGAGCAGGCAGGTCTTCACCCAGGTGTGCCTTGTGAACAAATCCCTCTTGGGTCTGAGTTCCGCTGGCCGCTCCCTGAGGTTCACAGACTGTGACCCCAGCCCAACCTGCAGGGGTGGCCCCGGGGCCCGAACCTGGCCCACTGCCTGCGGTTGTGCAGCCTGTGAGCTGAGAATGTTTGTTTTCTTTTTCTTTTTTAATCCTAGTAAAATAGGTATAACATAAAAATTACCATTGTAACCATTTCTATGTGTCCAGCTCGGTAGCGCTACGCACACTCACGTGGTTGTGCAGCCCTCCCATCCATCTCCAGAACTTTCTCATTGTCCCAAACTGAAACTCTGTCCCCATTAACCGTCACTCCCTTCCCCTCCCCCAGCCCTTGGCGCCCTCCATCCTGCTTTCTTGCTCTTAATCTGTCTCCTCCAGGGCCCTCGTATAAGTGGAATCACACAGTATTTGTCCTTTTGTGACTGGCTATTTCACTCAGCATAATGTGCTCAGGGTTCGCCCATGTTGTCATGTGTGTCAGAATGTCCTTCCTTTTTCAGGCTGATATGCCACTGTATGGATATGCCATATTTCGCTTATCCATTCACCATCAACAGATATTTGGGTGGTTTCCACCTTGGCTATTGTGTTTTATTTTTATAACAGCTTTATTAAGATACAATTCACATGCCATACAATTTCACCCATTTAAAGTGTACAACTTGATGACTTTTAATATATTCACAGAGCTATGCATCTGTCACCACAGTCAGTTTTGGAACATTTTCATTACCCCAAAGAACCCCTACACCCCTTATCTGTCACCCCCTGATAAGAATGTTTACATTTTTTAATAGTTAAAAAAATATTAAAAGAAGATTAATATTTTGTGACGTGTGAAAGTTCTAAGAAATTCAAATTTTGGTGTCCCTAAATAAAGTTTTATTGGCACATGGCCCGCGCATTGGTGTACATCTTGTCTGTGGCTGCTCTCAAGCTACACTTGCAGAGTGGAGTCACTTTGGCGGAGACTGTGTGGCCTGCAAAGCCGAGCATGTTTACCATCTGGCCCTTTGCAGAAAATGTTTGCCGACCTTGCAATTTCTGCTCACCTCACCAGCTCGTTCCAGGCCAGCTGAGACACCTCCATCTCACCCAGGGACGCCAATGTCCGCCTCCTGCTTCCTCTTCTGCAGATCCTTCTGCCCTAAAGTGTGACCGTCAACTGTGCCCCTGCCTGGAGGGGCCTGCAAACATCACTCAGGGTGACGTGTTCAGATTTCAGCTCAAATGTCCCCTCCGCTGCCTCCCTTAGCTCAGGAGTTCTCAATCGCAGCACTGCTGACGTCTGGGGCCCGATCCTTCTCTGAGGTGGGGGCTGTCCTGTGCACTGTAGGTGCTGAGCGACATCCCTGGTCTCCACCCACCAGATGCCAGCGGCCCCCCCTCCCAGGTGTGACAACCAAAAATGTCTCCACATTGCCACATGTCCCCTGGTGGCAAAATTGCCCCTGGGTGAGAGCCGCTGCTGCTGCAGAACCCCTCGTTTTCATAAAAGCAGTTTAATATTCAATTCTGTGAGTATCTGCAGTGTGTATTTGGCTGTTTCCCTACTGATGGATGCCCAGCTGCTTCCAATTTTTCACCACTATTAGGAATAATGTAATACACATCCTTGCACGTAACGTAGAATAATATTTTAAATCACAGTCACCCACATGAAAGTTGTCCAGACACAGGAGAGATTCAGTACGTGTCCACCGTGGGTTCTCAGCCTGGGCACTGGTGACATCTGGACCCTGACCTTCTTGGCCCTCGGGGGCAGTCCTGTGTGCTGTGGGGTGTTGGGCAGCCACCCACCATTGCCAGGAACACCCACCCCCACCATTTGTGATAACCAAAAATGTCTCCAGACCTTGCCCGGTGTCCCCTGGAGGTTAAAATACCTGTCCCCTTGCCCAACCCCATCTTCCCTGGTTTGGTGGGAGACCTCCCCCTCCTCACACAGACAGACAAACCCTGACGAAGGGCCACCCCTGGAATGGGCTTTTCATGCCCAGCATCTCGCCTATTTCTCACTGCCCTCCTGTTAGGTGTGAATCACTCGCCCCTGTAGCAAATGGGGAAACTGAGGCTCGATGAGGGAAGCCAGTAATCTGTCCTTCTGCCACCTGCTGCTGAGGTTTTTCTCTGAGCAGCAGAAATTACAGCCCTCGGGGGCCGGCCCCGTGGTGTGGCGGTTAAGTGTGTGCGCTCCGCTGCTGGCGGCCTGGGTTTGGATCCCAGGCGCGCACCGACGCACCGCTTGTCAGGCCATGCTGAGGCCGCGTCCCACATAAAGTGGAGGAAGATGGGCGCGGATGTTAGCCCAGGGCCAGTCTTCCTCAGCAAAAAGAGGAGGATTGGCATGCACGTTAGCTCAGGGCTGATCTTCCTCACAAAAAAACAAACAAACAAAAAAGAAATTACAGCACTCAGAGCTCCAAGAGCCCCTCCTTCTCTCACTCCGAGGCAGCCACTGAGCACGCTGGCCTGCTGGTCAGGCTCCAGAACTGCAGCGGTGAAAGGAGAGGTGCAGGCCCCGTCCCCTGGAGACCAGCAACTTCAAAGGAGGCAAAGCGGTCTGGTCCCCGAAGATGGAGGCCTGTGTGTGTATGCCTGCTGCCCTGGGACACCGCCACAAGTGTCTGGTGGGGAGAGTTAAAACGAGACCCTGAATGGTGTCAGTGATCCCCGGGGCTGTTCCGCTCAGTGAGCTTGAGAGTTGTAGAGAGTTGTAGAACGTCCTACAGATGGTTTGGCAAAACCCTGGGACCCTGGGATGGAACTGGCCACACATGGCTGGTAGATGCAGCCCATTTGCAGGCATGGTTTAGAGGTCACCTCCTCTAGGAAGCCTCCAGGAGTGCGTCCCATCTGCCCTCACACGGTCCTCTTTACCAAGCTCCTCAGGGTCACAGAAGGGTCTGAGCTGTCCCTGGGCCCTGTTGACTTCTCACCACCTGGACAGACGAGACATAAAGGTGAGGGAGCCCCAAGGTGGATGCGAAGGCACGGGCTAGTGGAGCTTTGCAGTTTCTCTGCATCTGCAGAAAAGAGAAGGCAATTTAAACCCATTGTGTCCAGCTCTGCCTGAACATTCAAGTGTCCCTGGGGAGATTTTAAGACATATGATTCCACTACCTGAACCAGCACAGTTAACATCACCAACAACAGGACAAACCAATGTCAGGGCCTCCCATACGATGCACCGGGAGGACCAGCAGTACTCCTGTGGACCCCGCCCCAGGGCGCACAACCTGACTCCGGTCTTGAGGAACCAGCAGGCCAGCCGGCTGGGGGCGTTCCTCGAAACAACCGCCTGGACTCTTCAAAAAGGTCAACGTCGTGAAAGACGCAGACAGAAGCTGCTCCCAATTAAGGGAGGCTAAGAGGACACGACAAACGGAAGGCAGTGGGCAGGTCTGGTTGGACCCTAAACGAGAAAAGAAAAGGTTGCCATAAAGGATATCATCACAGTCCGTTCGGGCTGCTGTAACAGAATACCACAGAC
Source organism: Diceros bicornis minor (assembly GCF_020826845.1). NCBI lineage: Eukaryota > Metazoa > Chordata > Mammalia > Perissodactyla > Rhinocerotidae > Diceros > Diceros bicornis. Next base: position 4,485,300 of record NC_080759.1, on the reverse strand, counting down.
TAGGGGGCTTGGAAACTCAAATGGATTTCTCGAGGTTCTGGAGGCCGGAAGTCCAAGATCAAGGTGCCGGCAGATTCGGTGTCTGCCAGGAACCGTCTGCCTGGTTCATAGATGGCTGTGCCCTCACATGGCAGAAGGGGCCAGGAGCTCTCTGGGGTCCCTATTATAAGGGTACTAATCCCATTAATGGGACCCTCATGACCTAATCACCTCCCAAAGGCCACCGCCTCCTAACACCATCACACTGGGATTAAGTTTCAACATATCAGTTTTAGGGGTCACAAACATTGAGACCATAGGAGACATTATCAGGACAGCTGGGGAAATTTGACTACAGAATGTAGATTAGATAATTTACATTACCTAATTTCTCAGTATGAAATTTGGGACATGTGACATTTGTTCTGGGGTTGTGTGGGAGAATCTACTGGTTCTTAGGAGATGCAGGCAGAAGGATGTGGGGGTCATGGAGCCTGAAATCTGCTGTGTACTCTCAAATGGTTCAATGATATGATATAGTATATTGCTGTTGACAGAATATCCGTGTTCCCCTCAAATTCATACGTTGAAGTCGCAACCCCAGGACCTCAGAATGTGGCTGTATTTGGGGGGTAGGGCCTTTAAAGAGGCGATTAAGTTAACATGAGGCAGGAAAGTGGGCCCTGATCCCGTGTGACTGGCTTCCTTGTGAGGAGAGGAATTTGACACCAAGAGACTTCAGGGATGGGTCCGTACGCAGAGAAAAGACCACTGGAAGGGGCACCGAGAATGTGGCCGTCTGCAAGCCAAGGAGAGAAGCCAGCCCTGCCGACACCTTGCTCCTGGACTTCCAGCCTCCAGAACTGTGAGGAAATAATTTCTATAGTTTAAGTCACCCAGTCTGCAGTATTTCATTAGGGCAGCCCAAGTAGATTTATACAATGTATAAATATATAAATTATATACATATAGGATTTGTATCAATTGTATACGTATAAATATACACAGTTGAATACACTTATGTCAGCTGTATATATATGCGCACACACAGAGAGAGTGTGGTGAGTCGTTAGCGGCTTGTGAGCCTGGATGCAGAGCATGTGGGTGTTCATTGTACTATTCTAGCAACTCTTCCATAGGTTGCACATTTTTCAAAATAAAATGTCAAAAAACACAACACAGAGGTTTTCGGGCCCCACTGAGCCCAGTTAAGTCGGATCCTTGGGTGTGGGGCAGGCACCAGAATTTTTCAGAGCGGCACCCCGGCTTCAGAATAGGGTTGAGGAGACATGGAAGCACCCACAGTTGCAGCAGGGGGACAGGGCAGGGGTCCCTGGGCTGCCCTTCCTCCTCCCTGCCGGCCCCCTCGCCCGTCTGGGAGAGCTCACGTCCACTTGGCTGTCTGGTCTCCAGGGCCGCCCTGGTGAGAGCGCGGCCGGCTCCATTTTGCAGAAGTGGAAGGTGACAGGTCTGGTTGCCATACCCAGCGGTGCCGCGTGTGCCCGAGTGCGGAGCGACGCCGTGAGCAGTCACTCCCCATGCCTCTCCCCAGCCGCTGGCAGCCACCAATCTGCCTTCCGTCTCTAAAGATTTGCCTCTTCTGGGCATTTCACACAAATGCAATCATACCACAGCCGGCCTTTCAGGTCTGGCTGCTTTCACTCAGCATGACGTTTTCGAGGCTCATCGCGTTGTAGCATATGTCGGTGCTTCATTACTTTTTATAGCTGACCAAGCACATTATTTTTTAAAATCAGGGCTTTGCTTATAGAAATGCAAAATGCTATATTTGGGAAACATCAAATGATGTTTGGTTTTATTTTTTTTTATCCATTCCACAAATAGCTCAAAATTGATTCAAGCTGCCAAACACCACATAGTCGCAATGCTTAGCCGCCAGCCCTGAGTCTCCTGCTGACGGGGCCCTGGGCTGGGGCAGCCTCGGATGGCCCCCTCGGGAATAACGTTTTAATTAAAAAGTCGTCCAATGACAGACTTGAAATGTAAACTCCAGGCAGCGAAGGCCCGGGCCTGGTAGGGCGAGGACCATGCCTAACATTCCGGGCCGGCCTCCTGGAGCCCCGGCAGCCGCAGAAGTCCCCACGCCGAGCCAGGAATAGTTCTGCCTTTTATTTGGAAAGAGAATTACAGGGCACTCAGCCCAGCCCCGGCTTGCTGCTTCGAAGCCGTATTTTTGAACACGACCGTAACCACACACTTGTTTTCGATTGTCCGTGCCAGGCTAAATGCTGCCAGCTGCTTAGATGCTCAGCTTGCAGCTCTAAACACAGGTTCTTTTTTATTCCTGTTTTAAGGTCTATCCGACTATTTCTGTGCAAAAACAGATTTTTTTTTTAATTTATTTTTTTGTGAGGAAGATCAGCCCTGAGCTAACATCCGTGCTAATCCTCCTCTTTTTGCTGAGGAAGACCGGCTCTGAGCTAACATCTATTGCCAATCCTCCTCCTCCTTTTTTTTCCCCCCAAAGCCCCCGTAGATAGTTGTACGTCATAGTTGCATGTCCTTCTAGTTGCTGTATGTGGGACGCGGCCTCAGCATGGCCGGAGAAGCGGTGCGTCGGTGCGCGCCCGGGATCCGAACCCGGGCTGCCAGCAGCGGAGCGCACGCACTTAACCACTAAGCCATGGGGCCGGCCCGCAAAAACAGATTTAAAACCTTGCTGCCTCAAGAGTCCCCAGCAGCCACCAAGGCCGCCCTCTTTTCTCCACTCCCCCCAATCAGGTCTCAGGTCTGCCTGTCTGTGGAGATTTTCCTAGCTGGAGGAGGAGCTGTCTCTGGTTCCCTAAATCTCCCCTCACCCCAGCCCGGGCAGTGTGGGACTCTGGGATCAACAGGCCCACTGGCCAGGACGAGATGAGTGATTCCTGGAAGGAGAAGTGGGTGCTGCTACCAGAAAAAGCAGGATGCGTGATGGGAAGGAAAAGGATCATGTGGTCACAGAGGTTGAGCAAAGATTTGAACTTGGGTCCTAGCTGAGTGAAAGTCACAAGGGTTAAAAAATGCTGAGCCCTTGCTGGTGGGACTAACATGGTGAAGTTGCTGAAGTTTGGCAGTTCCTCAAAAACTTAAACAGAATTATGATATGATCCAGCAATTCCATTCCTAGGAATACAGCCAAAAGAATCGAAAACAGGTGTTCAAATAAAAACTTGCACACGCATGTTAATAGCAGCACTAGTCACAATAGCCAAAAGGGGGAAACAACCCAAGTGTCCATCAACAGAAGAATGAATGAACAAAATGTGGTCCATCCACACAATGGACTATTACTCAGCCATGGAAAGGAACGAAGCTCTGACACACGCTACACTGTAGATGAACCACAAAAACATCATGCTGAGAGAGAGAAGCCACATAGCGTACGGTCCCATCTATATGAAACGTCCAGAACAGGCAAATCGATGGAGACAGAAAGTAGATTAGTGGTTTCCAGGGGATGGGGAGTGGCTGCTCATGGGGATGGAGTCTCCCTTGGGGTGATGGGCTCTTCTGGAATTAGGTGGGGAACTAGAGGTGATACCTGCACAACATTGTGAATGCACTAAATGCCACTGAATTGTTTAATTTAAAATAGTAAATTTTATGTTATGTGAATTTCACCACAATTAAAAAAAAAACGTGCAGCTCAGCCCTGCCCTCGGGTTCAAGGAAAGGAAGTGTCCAGGAGCAGGTGGGGAGATAGCGGCGTGTCAGCAGCACCTGTGAGAAAAACGTCAGGGTTCCGTTGGGTTGATATGACTCAGCAGGGGGAGGAGGGCGGGGCCCGGGATGTGGTGAATCTCTGCCACCTCAAGAGACGTGTGGGGTCCAGAGGGAGGGCGGTGGGCGCCCCGGCCAGACCACAGCTGAGGAGTTGGGCTCATATCTGGTGAGGAGGGGCAAGGACAAAGTCGGGGTTTGGGGAGGGGCTCAGCAGGGCTAAGAAAATGTGAAAGGCCATCCCTTCGAGGAAAAACAGTGTAGCGTGAACTCTAGAGCTGGGCTGACTGCATTCAAATCCCAGCCCTGCCACTTACCAGCTGTGTGACCCTGGGCAAGCCACTTAACTTCTCTGAGCCTCAGTTTCCTCATCTGTAAAATAACATAACATAACAATGGTGCCTGTTCCACAGCATGGGTGTGAGAATTCAGTGCCTTGTAGTAAGTGCTACATGGGTAAAAGTATTGTCTCAGAGAAGAGCAGGTTCAGAGGGACCCAGATAATGAATAACAACTTAAGATGATTGGGCTGTGTCAGTGGGAGAGGTGGATCGAGGCAAGACGGTGGGCTGCACGGGGGCAGGGACTGTGTTGTCTCGGTTGATGCATGCCCTGTGTAAATGTGTGTGGGGTGAATGGATAAACGAATGGGAAAAAGCAGGCGTGGCCTCACAGAGGAGGAGGTTTTGAACTGGGTTTTGACAGATGAGTAGGAGTTTTCTGTGTTGACAGTGGAGCAGGTGAAAAGGCGTTCCAGGCAGAAGGAACTACGTATGGAAAGCCATGGAGATGTGAAGCAGTGTGGCAGAGGAATGAATTGTGAGCAGATCTGGAGAGAGCCTGGGCCTCCACCTCAGAGACACCAGCACACAGTAGGTGATCAGATGGCTTCTGAGGCAGCTGCCCACCCTCACCAGAAGAAGCCGGCCACTCCCGTCCTCTGTGCTTTAGAGTGGCCCGCAGGAAATAAAAACACTTTCTAATCCAAAGAAGATATACAAATGGCCAACAAGTGCATGAGAAGACGCTCCACATCACTAGTCATCAGGGAAATGCAAATCAACACACAAGGAGATCCCACCTGTCGGGATGGCTACCACCAAAAACACTGATAATACCAAGTGTTGGTGAGGATGCGGGGAAACTGGGACCCTCGGGCACTGCTGGTGGGGATGCAAACTGGGGCAGCCACTGTGGAAAACAGCGTGGGGGTTCCTCAAAAAAACTGAACATAGAACTACCATATGATCCAGCCGTCCCCCTTCTGAGTGTGCACTCAGAAGAATTGAAAGCAGAGTCTTGAAGAGATGTGTGTGCACCATGTTCACAGCAGCACTATGCACAATGGCCAAAAGGAGGAAGCCGCCCAAGTGTCCATTGACGGATGAATGCATAAACACAATGTGGTCCATCCATACATCGGAATATTATGCAGCCTTAAAAAGGAAGGACATTCTGACACATGCTACCACATGGATGAACCTTGAGCACATTATGCTAAATGAAATAAGTCACACGCAAAATGACAAATACTGTGTGATTTCACTTACGTGAGGTCCCTAGAGGAGTCAGATTCATAGAGACAGAAAGTAGAAGGGTGGTTAGCAGCAGCTGGGGGAGAGGGACGGGGAGTGATTGTTTAATGGGGACAGAGTTTCAGATTTGCAAGATGAACAAATTCTAGAGATGGTTGGTGGTGATTATTGCACAACAATGTGAATATGCTTAATGCCAGTGAACTTAAAAATGGTTAAGATGGTGAATTTTATGTTATGTATATTTTACCACAATTTAAAAAAATAAACAACAAAAAATCATGTTCTGAGGTGTGCCTAGAAGAGAACAGATAATTCATGCATACCTGGGGTAGGGCTCCCTCTGCCAGCCTGCTGGGGGTTGCTGGGCGCACATCTCCCCCTCTCTGTTCCTCAGTTTCCTCCATTGCAGACTGGGGTGTGAGGCTATGCTCTGGCATCATGAGAAGGTCAAGATGCCAGGAGGGGAAGGGGTCCTGGCCCAGCCACCTGTCCTGCTGTGGAAATTACACCCTGTGTGTTCTGTTTGGCTGAGGGAGCACCCAGCCTGCCCTTTACTGCACAGAAAGATGCCGAGGTCTTTGAGTGACCGTAAAACCAGAACCTGCTGGTGTTCGTCAAGTGCCTGCCACGGGCCTGGCTCGTCCTCTCATGCAGCCCGCATTGCATCCGTCCATTTGACAGAAGAGGAACCTGAGGCTTGGAGAGATGAGGTGACTTGTTCCAGGTCACACAATGGATGCAGCCAGGGGGGACTAGAAGCCCTAACCTGCCTCACTCCAGGCTTCTAGTCACACAAGCGTGAGGCTTGGGGCCACGGAGGGCCCAGAGGACCCAAGACGTGCCTTCCGGGAAGGTGTGCTCCTGAGGGTTCAAACCACCGGCGCTGGTTAGGCTCTTAGATCCGCCACACGCGCTGTGCTTGTGCAAGATTTCACCTCCAGGGAAGCTGGGTGAAGGGAATTCAGAACTCTCTGTTTTAGCTTTGCAACTATTCTGTAAATGCAAAATTAATTGATTTTCTTGAATGTGGTGGGGAAGGGGGAGAAAGCGCTGTTTAAAAAACTGCTGCCTAGAGGATCTGAGCAGACATTTTTCCAAAGAAGATATCCAGACGGCAAACAGGCGCAGGAGAAGATGTTCGATATCGCTAATTCTTAGGGAAACGCAAATCAAAACTGCAATGAGACATCACCTTACACCTGTTGAAATGGCTCTGATTAACAAGACAAGAAACAAGTGTTGGAGAGAATGTGGAGAGAAGGGAACTTGCATACACTGCTGGTGGGAGTGCAAACTGGTGCAGCCACTATGGAAAACAGTATGGATATTCCTCAAAAAATTAAGAATACAACTACCATAGGATCCAGCTGTTCCACTGCTGGGTATTTATCCAAAGAACGTGAAAACACGAATGTGTAAAGATATATGCACCCCTATGATCATTGCAGCATTAGTCACAATAGCTGCGACTTCGAAGCAACCCAAGCGCCCATCAACAAATGAATGGATAAGGATGTGGTATACATACACAATGGAATACTAAGCCATACAAAAAGATGAAATCTTTCTGTCTGTGACAACGTGGATGGACCTTGAGGGTATTATGCCAAGCAAAATAAGTCAGATGGAGAAAGACAATTACTGTACGACTTCACTCATATGTGAAAGATAAACACACACACACAGAGAACAGATTGGTGGTTACCAGAGGGGAAGGGAGTGGGAGGGTGAAAGGGATGAAGGGGCACATGTGTATGGTGACAGATGGCAATGAGACTTTTGGTGGTGAACACGATGCAGTATACACATTAGTTAAAATATAATGATGTACACCTGAAACTTATAGACTGTTATAAACCAACGTGACCTCAATTTAAAAAAATTGCCACCTAAATGCAATGGTGTGTCACAGATGGGATCCTGAACAGTAAAGGGAGACCTGGGAAATCTGAATAAGGTCTGGAATTTGGTAAACAGCATTGTCCCAACGTTACTGTCTCCATTTAGACGAATGTACCGTGTAGGAAGTTGGCATCAGGGGACGCTGAGGGACAGGGAGATGGGAGCTCTCTGTGCCATCATGGCAATGTTTCTGAAATCATAATCTCCAGGATCTAAAATTATTCAAAGTGAAAACTTCCTTTTTATAAAATCGCCGTAGTTTAGGCCCAGATGGGGATGTGCCTGTGGGGGAGGCTTCTGCTTCTGGCCGGAGGGGACACAGAGTCTTGTCCCCATCAGAATCGGTGGCATTGGATCAGACTGCCACGTTTCATTGGGACTTGGGTCTGTGGCCACCCTGGGCCAAGAGAATTGGAGAGGAGCAGCCTCATGGAAAGGGGTCTTCCCTGCAGAGACATGAGGGGCAGGCGCCCAACCTCCTTCTTTCCTCAAGCCCGCTAGTCCAGGCCATCAGAGAGCCATATTGGCTCCACCTCCAGAGCGTTTCCTGATTCTCTTCCTTTCCTCCACTGCCCTGCACTACCCGGCCTCCATCACCACTCCTCGCCACCCTTCTGGCCTCCCCACCCTCATCTCCATCTCTCCCTCCATCACTCTGTTCCAGCCACAATGGCCTCCCTGCCCAGGGCTTTCCTGCCTCAGGGCCTTTGCACTGGCTGTTTCCTCTGTGCAAAAACCCTTCCCCGAGGAAGCCCCATGGCTCCTCCCTCACCTTCTTCAGATCTGTGCTCCAGTGTTGCCTGGGTGTGGCCACCCATCCACCCTGGCTTACATAGCCCCTCTCGTTAGAGCTGCCTTGCTCTATGGCCTGCCTGGCCTGCTGGAGCCTCAGTTCCAGGAGGGCAGGGGATGTTGGTTACCACTGGATTGCCATACCATGGATGTGCCGTAAGCTGCACTTATTTAAAGTGTCGATTGGATGGGTTTTGAAAGAACTACACACCCACAGTGGAACTGGTGAACAGATCCAACCCCACAAGCTTCCTGGGTCTCTTGGTAACCCCTGTCCCCCTCCCAACCCCACCCTCAACCCAGGCGTCCGCGGTCTGCCTCTGTTGCTATAGACCACAATTTCTATAGCTCTCTAGAATTTCACCTAAGCGGAATCACCCAGGAGGTGCTCTCCTATCCGGCTTCTTTTGCAGAGCCCCCTCCACGCTGTCCCACGAGTCGGCAGTCGGTCCCTTTCAGGGCTGAAGAGCGTCGTGTGTTTGGGTGGATGCGTTTTCTCTGTTCACTGGTTGATGGGCATCTGGATTGTCACTGGTCTCAAGGATTATGAATAAAGCTGCTGTGAACATTCCTACGGAACGACACATGTTTCTATTTCTCTTGAGTAAATACCCGGGCAGGACGGCTGGGTCAAGTCCAACTGGTGTTTAACTTTTTTTTAGTGGAGGTGAAATTCAAATGACGTGAAATCAACCATTTTCAAGTGAACGGTTCAGTGCACTTGGTACATCCACGTTGTTGTGCAACCATCACCTCCATCTAGTTCCAGAACATTTCCTTCACCCCAAGATGTTTAACTTTTCCAAGCTGCCAGGCTGTTTTCCGAAGTGGTGGTACCTTTTACCTTCCCTCTGAAATGTTTGCGAGTTCCAGCTGATCCGCGCCCTTGAGGCAGGCATTTTTATCTGTCTGTTTCACCCAGAGCCAGCCCTGCTCCACCAGGTGTCCAGTAAATATTTGATAAATGCGTGAGTGAATGAATGAGCACGACGACTCCTTCAGATGGCGGTTTCTGAAGCACACGGACAGAAGGCGGAGATGACCTCTGAAGCTTGGAGATCGCGGAACGTTCGGGTCACAACAGAGCTCCATGTGCTGAGCACCAGACAGTCCTCAGTCCATCGGCAGCATGTGTCCCATCTTACAGAGGGGGAAACTGAGGTTCCGAGAGCACCCGGAGGATGTGGCGTTAGCAAGGACCCTGCAAGGGCCCCGGGGACGAGGCAAGAAGGCTCAGGCCGCAGAGGGGGCGGGCAAGAGCAGTTGGCTTGGTGACAGGGCTCCGGGCTCGAGTCTCAGCTCTGCTGCTGTTGCTGTGAGAGCCTGGGTGGGCCAGCCACCACCCTGAGCTCCTCTCTCCTCTTCCCTGAAGGATTTATGGAGGGTCTCCTGTGTGTAGAAGTCACAGCTGTGACCAGGACACTTGGTCCTGTCAAGTCAAGTTCCAGGAGGTGAGACCAAGGAGGAGTGGTGAACTGGGATACCGACAGGGGCTGGTTTGTCTCTTTCTATTGATTTTTTTTTTTTTTTTTTTTGGTGAGGAAGATCAGCCCTGAGCTAACATCTCTTGCCAATCCTCCTGTTTTTGCTGAGGAAGATCAGCCCTGGGCTAACATCTGTGCCCATCTTCCTCTACTTTATATGGGACACTGCCACAGCATGGCTTATAAGCAGTGCGGACGTCCACACTCGGGATCCCAACCGGTGTGCCCTGGGCCGCGGAGCGGAGCGCACGCACTTAACCACTATGCCGCCAGGCCAACACCTCTTTCTATTGTTTTAACAAACATCCAGGGCTGGCCCCGTGGCTTAGCGGTTAAGTGCACGCGCTCCGCTGCTGGTGGCCTGGGCCCGGATCCTGGGTGCGCACCGTTGCACCGCTTCTCTGGCCATGCTGAGGCCGCCTCCCACATACAGCAACTAGAAGGATGTGCAGCTATGACATACAACTATCTACTGGGGCTTTGGGGGAAAACAAACTAAATAAACAAAATTATAAAAAAAAAAACAAGCATCCAGCATCCCTGACTTTCTTATACATATATTTATCTAAATAAATATATTTTAGTAAATATATATATATATATTTTTTTTTTTGTGAGGAGATCAGCCCTGTGCTAACATCCGCCAATCCTCCTTTTTTTTTGCTGAGGAAGACGGCCCTGGGCTAACATCCGTGCCTATCTTCCTCCACTTTATATGGGACGCCGCCACAGCATGGCTTGCCAAGCAGGGCGTCGGTCCGCGCCCGGGATCCGAACCAGGGAACCCCGGGCCGCCGCAGCGGAGCGCGCACCCAACCGCTTGCGCCACGGGGCCGGCCCCAGTAAATATATATTTATATGAATAAATAGATAAGCAAATATATTTATGTATCAATAGTTTTAATATTTTTATATAATTTTATATATTATATACAAATATATGCAGTCAATCCTCATTATTTGCAGATTCTGTGTTTGCGAATTCTCCCATTCGCTAAAATTTATTTGCAATCTTCCAAGTCAGTCCGCAGAGAGGCGGCGCGGCGGACACGTGGGGCGGCCGCGGGCCCCCCCCGCCGGGCCTTGGCCCCGGCTCTCGCCGGGCGGCGTGCGCCGCGGGTGTGCCCTGCGCTGGTGCCCCGGCTGTGCAGGCAGGCCTCCGAGCGCGGTGCCGCGTGCCGTCTGGGGTCCCCGCGTGTGAGGCGGGGAGAAGGCGCGCGCCAGGTGAGCTCGCCCCGGCGCCGCGGGCCGCCGGGTCCTCGGGAGCGAAGCCGCAACACGCAGCAACAAGGGGTCTCGAAACAGACACTCGCGCAAACGGGCTTGTGCGCTGACCGACGGATGAACATGTGACCAGAGGGTGGTGGGACCCTAACCCCGTATTTCCTTGAGGGGCAATGGTCCAGTATTGGGCGAATAATGAGAATTGGCTGTATATGTATACACATATTTATATATTATACGCAAGTATATGCAAATATATTATATATGCAAACAAAACATGCAAATATGTTATATAGGCAAATATAGTATATATAACTATAGACTTGCACTTATATATGTATATTTATTTATAAATTTTAAAAATGCACGTTACATATACGTTTTTTTGCTGTTGGTTGTTCTGGATCCTGCTCGAAGCCGATGCGGCGCTGGGGTGCAGCATCCCTTACGTGTCTTGAACCTACCTCTCCTGTCTCTTCCTTTTCCCTCCTTGCTCTTCATCCGTTGAGGGACTGGGCTCCCTTGTCCTGCAGCCTCCCGGAGCCCGGATCCGGCGCCTGGCGTCCCCGCGTGCGGCTCACGCCCCGCCGTCGGGCCTGCGCGGTCTCCGCCGGGGCTGGGCGGGGAGCCCCACGGCTGTGCCCCTGCGGCGGCCCCCGGGCGCGGGCGAGGACGGCGAGGCCGAGCCCGCCTGCACAGGGTCGGGCCGTCTTCATTCAGAATGGCGATACTTTGTGCATTATGGATGTTTTTGCGCTCATTTTGATTTTCAAAAATACTGCATTCCGCATTCTTTATCGTGAAGACGGAGTTTTTTGGGGCACTCTGGGCGGCTGACTTTGTCCCTTATCTGCACAAGAGAAAAATAATAATCCCTCCTCGCCGGGTGGGGTCAGGGAGCCCGAGAGAAAGCCCAGCAGGAGAGCATTTTTGGCTCCCTCCCCCAGGATGAGGAGGCCCTGGAAGGGAAGAGGCTCCAGGGGAAACGGAGACAGAGGAGAGTCAGTGAGGTCGCTGGGGCAGCGGGGCGGGAGGGGCAGAGGACCTGGGCACGTGCCTGCGGCCCTGGCTCTGTGGCTGCGTTTGTGGCAAGAGGTGGCAGACATGTTCTTCTGGTCTCTGCCTCAAGACCTCAGGCTCCCAAACCCGACGTCCTCTGGTTCTGAGTCTACTGAGCACCTACTGTGTGTCAGGCTCGGTCCTGGCCTTGGGGACACAGGACCGACCCAGTCCTGCCTCACGAAGCTGCCAGTCCAGGGGGAGCAAGTCTGATGACTTGATTACAAGTCATAATAGAGATGAGCAACTGCATAAACAGGTGTGTGAGAGAGGGGAGAACTGGGGCTACCTTAGTCTCTGGGGGCGTCTGAGGGGCCCTCTCTGAGAAGGTGACATTTCAGCTGACTCCTGAAGGAGAAGAGGGAATGCACTGTGTGAGGATCTGAGGGAAGGGTACTCTGGGCAGAGGGAACAGCACGTGCAAAGGCCCTGGGGTAGGGAACGAGCTGGGCTTCCAAGGAGCAGTGGGGCTGCAGAGTATGTAGCCCAGGCAGAGAGGGTGAGGTGGATGGTGCAGGCGGAGAGGGGGTGGGCAGAGAGGCGGGTGGAGGCTTGCCAGAAACTTAGGGGAACCAGGAGACGGATTCAGAGGAAAAAATGCTAGACTGGCTCCCAGATGTAATTTCTCCTAGCATCTGCCCTTCTGGGGCCCATCGGCCATCTTGTGCCTCTGAGCACCGCCAGCCCCACCAAAAGAAGGGCCAGCCTTCCTCGGAAGAGAGAGCATCTAACAGATAACACTAATAATAGTGGTAATGATGACACAAATGCACAAGCTGGGAGCAGAGGCAGGATTTGCACCGGGGCCTTGTCTGTCAGCTGAGGGCTTGCTCTTGACTGTCCCTCAATCCTGTCCTCTAGCCCAGGCCCCTCTATTCTCTCGGCCTAGATGGGGGAAATGCTCACACCACTGTCCCTCGTGGGGCTGTGTATTGGGAAACAGAATTGTCTCCACTGGCCTTGGAACCAGCTGTAAATGCTCCAGGGTGGGGGCGAGGGAGGCGGGGAGCTCTATGCCACCAAGCCCCCCAGGTTTCAGGTGTTGGGATGTTCGGGAACCAAAGGAGAACTCCAGAGACCCCTAACCTGGCCCAGGATGGGTGTAGGTATCCTGGAGGCCTTCTTGGAAGTGGCCTCCAGACAGAGGCCCGTTCCCAAGCAGCCCTACTGGGCAGGGCCTTGCTAACCGCTCTATCCCAGGCCCTCCCCGGAGCTGCTGTTGGCCCTCCAAGGCCTAGAGTTTCATGTTTCCTCCTCCTCTCCTCCTCATAGCCACTTCTCTGACCAGGCCCAGGGCTCCAGGGATGTCCCTGGACCACCAGGAACAGAGCTCCTGCCGGCAGCGCACAAAGGCCTGGGGGAAGGAGTCCTTTTCCGTGTTTTTTCTTCTGGTTTTGGGACTAGCTGAAGGCAGGAGGCAGTGAGCGAGGGGGATGGGGGCCAGGGCAGGCCTTGGGGTCCCCAGGGTCCTGCTGCTCAAATTTTGCCCTTGGAAGTGGGAGTGGGCTGGACCCAGCCTGACCCCTCCCCAAGCAGAGAATTTCTCGGAGGTTTCAGGGTTTATTCTGAAAATTCACTTGAATTTTTCACTCAACCTCATGACATTTTCTTGTTAACTTTGCTATAAAACCACATGCAGTTTTCCTCTTGTATCTCTGGGCACAATTCTCCCAGACTTAGTTCTCTCATCATTTCAGGAGCAGTCACTGAGCCCCTGTGGGCACTGGGACAGACAGACCACCTCCCTGTGGGGTTCTCGGGACAGTGGGGGACGAGCGGTATCCTGGTAAACAGACACAAAATAGAACTCCCGGTACTGAGGTGCTGGGGAGAAGAATGAAGTCAGGCGAGAGGGAGAGGGTGCCTCTGTGCATGGGGTGGGGGAGTAAGGGAGGGCTTTTCCCAGGGGGGTGAGAGAAGCCAACGGGAACGGTGCACCCGGCAGAAGGAACAGCCAGTGCAAAGGCCCTGCACCTCACAGCCAATGCCCTGTGGTTGGTGATTTTAGCCCCATTGCTCAGGTGAAGAAACTGAGGCTCAGCTATCCTGGAGGCCCCCCAGGGGTCAGTGGCCAAGCGGGCTCTGACTCTGGACCCCTCTTTCTAGGAAGAGCAGCTGACTGGGCCTCCTTCCCAACCCGTCCCAGATTCCTTGTGAGAGGTCCTGCCTCTGTGGACCACTCACAAGGAAGCCGGGGCGGGGAGGATGCGGGTGGGCGAGGGAGGGCTGTGCCGGGCGCTGGGGAAGCCAGGTGCTGGGTGAGCAGACACACAGGCAGGCAGATGGCAGCCTGTGGAGGAAGTGGCTTCGCAGGTAGACAGGTAGCAAATGTGTGGGAACCCCAGGCTGGTGGGGCATCGAGGGAGGGTGGGGGGCCCGGCGCCCAGTGCCACATCTGAGGGGCAGCCCCTGGCACCTGTCACACCAGAGGAGAGGGAGGCACAGCTGGGGTGTCGGGGTTCCTGGCGGAGGCTCACCTGGGCCCAGCTTGGGTGATGGGGAGCTCACTGCCTCCCTCCCTCAGCACCCCCCAATCACCTCCTCCAGGGAGGGAGGCTCTGGGCTGCGTCCTGCACTTTCCAGCTCTGAGGAGGAAGGGCCTCCTCTGCTGTGCAGTTTTATTGGGGTATAAATGCACGTGCCATATAATTCACCCATCGAAAGGGGCCCATTTGGTGATTTTTAGTATCTTCACAGAGTCGTGTGGCCATCACCACAGTCCATTTTAGAACATTTTCATCGCCCCAGGAAGCACCCCACACCTTCATCCATCGCCTCCCCACTCCCTGCCCCAGCCCTAAGCAACCACTGATCTGCTTTCCCTCCCTGTGGGTTCCTCATTTCCCGCCCTCTCACCCGGCCGCGTGGTCTCACTTTATCCTCACCACCCCCAGGGGAGGGCTCCCACCGTGCCCATTGCGCGGATGAGAACACGGAGGTGCAGGGAGCGGCAGCTTCGTGTCCCATCCCAGGGCAGGGGCAGAGCTGGGATTTGAACCTCCCGCCTCTCCAGCTTAAACCCTGCGAAGTCCCCACTGCCCTCAGATAAGCCCCAGCTCGTGAACCTGAAGGTGCCAGGTGGTCCTCACCTCTACGCCTTTGCCCGTGCCGGTCCTTCTGCCTGGAGTGCCCTTCCCGCTTGCTGCCCTTAACCCTCCCTCACTCTCCCAGACCCCCTTCCCATGTCCCTTCCTTCAGGAAGCCTTCCAGAAGCCCCCTGGCACAGCCAGCCCTGCCTCCCCTCTCCCCAGCTCTGACCCCTTGGTTGTGAGACCAGAAGGTATCTGGCCAAAAATCTTAAAAATAAGTCCTGTAAACAAGTCACCGGGTGCGTGAAAGGCTCTCCCCGGCTGGGACCGCGATGAGGGGCCTGATAACCTGGCTGTTTTGTGCCAACCACGCTGTGGTGACATGAGCCGGCTCTTCTGAGAAGCGCATGCACAGAGAGGCCCCGAAACCACCCTCGCCCGCCTGCGGCCGCGGAGAGCAGATAACAGCCCCTGAGCTGTGGTTTCGCAGTGATCAAACTTGTGGCACCAGGTCGACCGAGCAGAGCGCGATCAAAACACTACCTGGCCGGCCTGGTCAGGGGCGCAGGCCCACGCAAGGGGTGAGGGGCGAGGGGCCCAGCTCTTGATGAAAGCGGTGGGTCGGTATTATGCACAGCGGGCTTTTTCCATCCATTTCAACAGATGGGGAAACTGAGGTCCAGTTGGTTTCCACGCCCCATTTCCTGGGTCTGGTTTGGCCAAGTGGGTGTCCACATGGGTCTCAAACACCCTCTGCTTCATGGAAGGAGCAGTGGCATGAGCCCCTGTCAGGCCTGGGGCTGTCCAGGGGAAAGGTGTGGATTGTCTGGGGGGCTGGCAGGAAGTGCTAGCAGCTCAGGGTCCTCTGTCCAGGATCGTGGCGTCTTTTCTGTCACAAAGTCAAGTCTCTGGGAAGGGGCATCTTGTAGGGGGCAGTTCAGCCTTCCTGGGTTCAGGCTTGAGGCTGGCAGGCGTTGATCAATGACTCGGGCCCTGGAGAGGCTGACCTAGCTCTGCCCTGCTGGAGACAGAGCCTTGGTTCCAGAATGCATCCATGCTATTCCATGCAGTTTCACACTGTTCCAGCTTCCTTCCCCAGGCCTGAATTCCCTGCAGAGAGCCTCAGAGAGCAGGTATGAAGGCCCTGAAGCTCCAAAGGCAGGGCTGGGTCTGCTGTATGTCTATCCATTTTTAGCAAATGTTCAAAGCATCTGTACTGGGCCCTGCCCTGGGTATGTTTAGCATAAAATCCAAACCCCTCACTCAGGCCCACAATGCCCTGTGGTCTGGCCCCGGCTACCCTCTGACCCCATCTCCTCCTGTTCCCAACACACCAGGCTCCCTCCTGTTTCATGACCACACTGGGCATGGTCCTGCCTCAGGGCCTTTGCACTGTCTGTTCCTTCTGCCGAGAATGCCGTTCCCTTGGCTCACTCCCTCACTTCCTGCAGGTCTGAGCTCCAGTGAGGAGGCCCTCCTTGACCTTCCCAGGTCAAATCACCATCATAGTCCCACCCACCTCCTTACCCGGATTCATTTTTCTGTATCACAAAGATTTTACCCATGTTATTTTGCATGTTTGTGCGTTTATTGTTCCTCTCCCCATTGGCAGGGGTCTTGTCTATCTTGCTCACTGTGGAACCCACTGCCCCCCAGACTGGGCACCCTGCAGCAGCACGATAAACAGTGTGCACAGATGTATGGGGGCCAGTGGGGGTGTGGGGGGCTCGGGGGCTCGGGGGGCCTCTCTGAGCCGACATGGAAGACAAGCATTGAAGAGCTTGCTCCCGGGAAAGTCGGGGCAGGCGTGACCCAGCCGGCGCAGGGCCGTCAGGAACTGCAGGGTGAGGGTCGCATGTGCTGAGATGATTCTTTTTCTGCCTGCCTGTGGGTTTTTGGGAGTTCACGTCCCACTAACTCTTTAAGTAAACTTTTTATTTTGGAATAATTTTAGGCTTCCTGACCAGTCACGTGGACAGCACAGGGAGCCGCGTGTGCCCTCCCCAGTGGCCCCCATCCACGTTCGACATTTTCCCGGGACTTCTGCCGCATGGAAGGAGCCACCGCTGCTGCGTTCACGTCACTGCAGACAGAACGCCGGACTCATGCACGCCTCCAGCTTCCACTTGTCTTTCTTCTGTCCCAGGATCCCACACTGCACTCAGTCGCTTGGCTGGTTTTAGAATAAGGATTTTATGTATATGGGAGACCTGGTTGTGAAGCTGGAGAAGGCGTGAGTGGGGCTGGGGGTGTCTGGGAGGCCGCCCCTGAGCAGAGTTCCCCAAGGTCCAGGGCAGGCTGGTGGGGCCAAGGGAGAGTTGAGGCTCCATCTGAAAAGGAATCTCCTAACCCTGGGGGCTCTCTGGGGCAAGGGTCCCAACAGGCTGCCTTGTAGGTAGTGAGCTCCCCATCATGGGGCATGCAAGGAGGTTCTGTTTGGGTTCCTGGAGGAGATTCCATGGGGAACTTGGGCCTGCAAAGGAGAGTTAGATGGGACAACCTCTGTCCCAAAACTTGCTGTCCAGGTCTCTGATTCCCGTTTGAGGAGAATTCCTTGGGGCTCGTCTGCCCCATCTCCCAGTGATTCACTCACGTCTGCCTTCGAGTCTGAGGAGCTGAGTTTTCACGTTGGGCAAGCAGGTCCCCCTCTCTGAGCCTCAGTTTTTCTGTGTGTAAAACAGCTTCCACGTCACACCCACTAGGATGGCTGTGATCACAAAGACGAGGAGGAGCGTGTGTTGGCGAGGATGTGGGGAGCTGGGGCATCCTGCACTGCCGGGAAGAATGCAAAATGGTGCAGCTGCTGCAGAAAAGAGTTTAATGGCTCCTCAAAAGATTAAACACAGAGTTACCACGTGATCCAGCAATTCCACTCCTGCGTAGAGACTCAAGAGAAGTGAAAACGTGTGCACAACACAGCCGGTACACAATGTCCACACAGCACTGCTCACAATCGCCCAAACGTGGAAACAACCCGGTGTCTACCAACGGACGAAGGATGAGCAGACTGTGGTCCATCCACACAGTGGACTATTACTTGGCCAAAAACAGGACTGAAGCCCTGACACGTGGTATAACATGGATGAACCTTGAAAACCTCGTGCTGAGAGAGAGAAGCCAGACACAGACGGCCACATAATGCGTGATTCCACTTGTATGAAACGTCCGAACAGGCAAATCCACAGAGACAGAAGCAGATGAGTGGCTGCCAGGGGCTGGGGGAGGGGGATGGGGAGTGACTGCTCATGGGGACAGGGTCTCCATTTGGGGTGATGGAATGTTCTGGAACTAAGTAGAGGTGATGGTTGCACAACATTATGAGTGTGCTACAAACCACTGAAGTGCACACTTTAAAATGGTTAAAATGGTAAATTTTATGTTATGTGAATTTTATCCCAAAAAAACCAGCAGAGCCAGGCTCTGTGATCACCCCCAAAGCAGAGAGACTGGGCGTCCACACATACTGCTCCCTCCCCCTCCCCCGGTCCAGCAGCCAGGGCAGATCTGGGGTCCCAGACACTCAGAGCAGTTCGGAGCCGGGTGGGCGCCGGCAGCCAGGCGGTGGGGTGGCCGGTGTCCCCCAGCCCCCCACCCCGCCCAGGTGGCTGCCGCGCAGGCTGGGGGGTGAAGGGGGAAGTGGGGCCTCTTGTGGTCCCCGGGCCCCTGGATTTGCATCCGCCACTTTTACATAAAAATCTTTCCAGGCTGTGCCCAGCGGGCCCTGAAGCCGGCCGGGGTCGGGCCCCGCCTGGGGGCGCCTCTGCCGGAGGGTTCTGCAACGCCCGGCGCAGCCCGCGGGTTCCTGTTTTGGGGGAATGTTACCGACACCGGCTTCGTAGAAAGAGCCCGGGGCGGGGCCGCCGCCCGCCGCCCGCCCCGCAGCCCCTGCGCGCTCCTCCCGGGGGTGGGGACCCGAGCTGCGGCCCGGGCTCCGCAGACCGGCGGGCCCGGCGGGAGCGGGGCACGGAGGGGCCGTCCGTCCAGCGCCTCGCGCGTCCCTGGTGTCTGGGTGCTGTGGGTCACCTCCGGGGACCCCCGTGAGACTGTCACCCGCAGACCCGCCGCTCAGCTGAGAACACGGGTTCACAGAAGCGTGGAGGCCGGACTGAAGCCGGGCCGGGGCCGGAGGCGCGGCCGCGGGGCTCCCTGCGGGGCTCGAGGGCTCCGGCTCCGCGGGGCTCTGGCCCGCCCCGCCCCGCCCGGCCGGCGTTTGCATGACGGGGCGGGGCTTCTGCTGCCGCCCGCGCCCCCCGCGCAGCCCCCGGCGGCCGGGCGCCGCCCCCGCGGGCAGAGGCCTTCCTCGCGCCTCCGCGCCTCTCGGAAAAGCCGCCTCTGAGGTCCGGGTTATGAGATGCGCCGGGCGCGTGGGCCGCGGCCTGGATGGGAGGAGGCCCGGGGGGAGCCCGCTCAGCTCCTGCTGCACCTCCCCGCCTGACGGAGAGCCAAGCGGCCTGGCCTTGCCAGGCCTCAGTTTCCCCCAGTGGCAAATGGCTGAGCCTCCCGCACTCTCCATCAGAAACACTCCTGTCTGTGCTGGTGGTGGCCTTTGACCGTGTCCCCCCACCTCGTCAGCCTCCACTCAGGCCTCTTGGTGGCATCACCTCGGTCTCAGGTCACGTCCACGCTCTTGGCAGTGGCTCCTGAGGCTCTGTGTGGCCAGGCCTTGCCCTCTACCCTGGCCACACGGGCCTCTCCAGAGCCTCACGTGCACCAGGCTCCCTCAGGGCCCAGCTCCTCGCGCTGCTGTGCCTTCTCCTGGAACACCCTTCCTGGTCTATCTGCGCTTTCTACTCCTTTCTCACCCCTCATTTTTCTCGGCCTGATGTCAAACTTGCTTTCTTTCCTTTTCTTCTTTTTAAGTGTTTTATTCAAGAATAACATACAGACATAGAAATGCCTAAATCCTAAGTATACAGCTTGATACATTTTCACAAAGTTAACACACTCATGTAACCAGCACCGAGATCAAGAAACAGAACATTCCAGCCTCACCCTCTCCGAACAGAGCTCCCTTGCAGGCTCAATATATTGAACTGATGATTAATGATTACATGAGAGGCCCTCTGCCCAACAAGCTGCAGGGTCCATGGGTCACATTAATGGAGGTAAACACTCCAGGATGAGGGAGGTGATTTCCCTCCTCATTCTGGGCTGGTCAGAGCAGGCAGGCAGCTGCCCCTGCCACTTTGAAATAGGGCAGGCAGATGGCAGAGGGTTCAGGGATGACCACCCTGGTATGTGTGTGTGTGTGTTTGTGTGTATGTGTATACACTTCTGAGTGGTGCCCTGGGAGAAGGCACTGGAGGCTTTAAGGCGTTTAACCTAGAGAAGGACAGACCCAGGTCCCTGTCATCTGCTCCAGATGGCAGAGCAGGGTGAGGTTGAGGGAGGCACCAGCTCTCAGCAGCCAGCTTCTAGTCTCCCGACCAGGCTGCTTTGAGCGGTCACGAGCAGCCCGTCAGGAGAGAGATGCCAGCCCAGTGCCTCCTTGGCCGCAAAATGAGCAGGAGCCCAGGACTGCAGGCTGACCGGGGCAGGGAGTCCTGCCTTTGACCTCCCACCAGGCCTTGCAGGGAGGTGAGTGACAGGGAGAACTGTGGGGACATGTGGCCACGCTGAGACCTTTCTCAGGGGGACGTCGAAGCCCAGAACTGGACAGTGACCTGCCCACGGTCATTTGGCCAAAACTGGCTTTCCAGGCACAGGCCTGGCTTGGAGCTCCGGCTTTGGGTGGAGTTCAGGTCGGGTTATATCTGGCGCGGCCGTTCCCTCTCGCCGGCTGCAGCTGCCCGGGGTGGGGACCGCGGGGCATGCTCCACCAGCCGCACTGGCAAGCAGCCCCCAGGTGCCGGGCCGGCCATTTACATAGCCACGCTTGGTCTCCCCCGCCTGGCTTGCTGGCCTGCCCCCTGGCCTCTCACCAGGAAAGGGCCGGGGGTTCTGAGAGCAGGAGCCGGCTCCAGGCCCCGTAAGCTCGGCGTATTTTTATTTCACTTCTGCGTTTCACTTTTACTGGTCCCGGATCAGCCCCTGAGAGTGGTTACCGGGCCTAGGATGGCTGCGTCCTGTGCCAACCGTGGTGGGGGCGGGGGAGCAGGCAGACCCTGGTGTGAATCCCAAGCCGCTGGCTGGCCGTGTGACCCCCGGAGCCACTCGACCCCTCTGAGCCTCCTGTGGGGTGCGGGGTGTGGGAGGAGACCCCAGGCCTGAGTTTTGATGCGGCCCTGCCTCTGGCCTGCTGTGTGGCCTCAGGCAAGTCCCTTCCCCTTTATGGGCCTCAGTTGTCTCCTCTGTAACATGGGAATAACCACAGTCACATCCCGATACTGCTGTCTCTCTGAGCCAGCGCTGGTGCAGGGTCTGGCCCAGTACTTGTCAGGGCATGCTTTCTGGGGCTGGGGGGGTGAGGAGTCCTGGAGAGGCCTGGGATAGAGGGGCTGCACCAGTTGTTTGTCCTTGAACTTGCGCAACCTCAGCTTGTGTGAGGAGCTCATTATGAGGCTAGTTTAAAATGCAGATTCCCGGGCCCTGCCCAGGAGTCAGCAGGAGCCACGTCAGGCCCAGAAACTTCAGGAAAGGCTCTGGGGCCTGTGGGCGTGCTTGGTGTGAGTCTGTGTTTCTTGGGACAAGACCAGGGGAGGGCTGTGGACGGGGGAAACTGAGGCACGGAGGTGCAACCACTTGCCCAGGGTCGTTCAGCAAGCAAGTGGCTGCACTGGGGTTGAATGGGGGTCAGCTTGATCCAGACCCGGTGCCCCTGGGCGCGTAGTGGCCCTTGGACGGGTCTGCGGCTTGGGCCCAAGTCCCAGCCTCCGCGGGGCTGGCAGGGTCTGCCGAGGAGCGTGAGGCCTCCGGCTTCCCCTAGGAACAACTCGGAGCCGAGTCCGGGTTTATATAGTGGCTCCCAAAATATCTGGTCGCCGATAGGCCGAGGCTGGCGAGGGCGCGGCTGGCCAGTGCCGTGGCTTCCTGTCCTGCCAAGATGTTTCCTGCCGATAGCTGGGCCCAGTGGCCTTATCTGTGACCCAGGGCCGCTGGGAGGACAGCCCCCCCCCACCAGGGGACAGGCTGTTCTGGCCACGGCAGGGGCTGCAGAGACCCAGGAAGGGGTTGGGTGAGCAGCCCCTGGGGGTGGTGGGGCATTTGGTCAATACATGAGTTTTGGGAAGGAGCACTGTACTCAGAGTCCAGCTGCCCCACAGTTGAGTTGTGGTCCTGGGGCCAAATGGCTGTGTGACCGTGGGGGGCAGGGCCCCTCTTGAAATCCCTCTCGTCCATCAAGTGAGGAGAGTGGCATCTCCATTTTCCTTCAACTCTCCCCACCCCTGGTCCCTCAAGAAGCCCCAAGTCTGAGTGAGACAGAGCTGAACACGGGTGCCCCCAGCCCTGCAGCATCAGGTTTGGCTGGAGGGAGGCGGAGGTTGGAGGAATCCGGGTGTCTGTCTGGTGCAGCTGCCTGGAGGAGGGACGTCACAGCTGGGGTTTAGTTGTTATGTAGGAGCTCATTAGGCAGAACTCAGGGAAGGGATGGCTAGGCTGAGGGAACAGTGTGTGCGAATGCCTGGAGTCAAAGTGCCACTCTCATTTCACAGAGGAAGAAAGCGAGATTTTCAGAGGAGGTGATGCTGTGGCTCTGAAACCTGGCTCTTTCTTCCCCTGGACCCACTGACTAAGACCCGAGCTCCCAGAAGGGGGCTATGTTCCCCCTCAGTTGTGACCCTGGGACCTGGAGGATTTTTATAAATTTCAAAATTGATTTTATTGCAGCCCAAACAGTGGAATTAACTCTACGTAATAAACTATATGTGTGTGTGTTATGTACACGCGTATAAATGCCTCTGTATGCACACACACATTTTAAGTTATAGGAAATAACTTAGAGAGAATAAAATTTCTAGGAAATAAGGTTGTTTTGGCAGATGGTATTAAAATTAAAGTTGCTTATATTGGGGACTCAGCATCTTTAAGGGGCGCGAGCGTGACAGACTTTCCTGTCTCCCTGCGTCTGCCGAGCCGCCGGCCCAAACCGCCTGGCAGCGACCTGAGACTCCGACACAAGATGCCCTCCTCCCGCGGGCTCTGATCTGAACAGGGGCTTCGCCTCCGTCTCTCCTCAGCTCCACGGCGGGGCTGGGCAGACCCTCGGGCCCTGGGGGCCGGGCTGGGGTCCCACCAGAGCCGCAGGGAGGCGTCTGGAGACCGGGTGGCCGGCCGTGCGGCTTCAGGGGGGCGGGCCACACTCTCCCTGCCCCCGGAGGACCCAGCCCCGCTCACACGCCCCGGCCCGCCCTCACCGGCTCAGGTTTGGGGCTTTGTCCCCAATACAGGGAGGGTCAGTGGGGCAAGAGGTGAAGGAACCCCTGGGGTGGGTCTCCTCTTTAATATTTTTCGAGGGGTGTGAGCAAAACGTGGAACTTGGTTCAGTCAATCAGCACTGCCCCCACGGGGCCTGAGCCACGCAGGTCTCCTGGTCAGAGGACGCATGCACGAGTGGCAGGGGGATGGAGACACACACGCACGTCCACAGCAGCCGGAACGCTGCTGCCAGGCGGCGCATGCACAGAACGTGGTCCACGCACGGAGTGGACTAGCTCCCAGTCCCAACGAGGACTGAAGCCCTGACACACGCTCAACGTGGACGAACCTCGAAACCTCACGCTGAGAGAAGCCAGACGCAGACAGCCACACAGTGTGTGACCCTATTTATACGAAATGTCCAGAACAGGCCAATCCAGAGAGACAGAAAGTGGATGGGTGGTTGTCAGGGGCTGGGGTAGGGGGACGGGACTGCTCATAGGGAGGGGGTTTCCTTTTAGGGTGATGGAATGTTCTGGAATTAGATACTGGTGGTGGTTGCACAACTTTGTGAATGCACTAAATGTCCCTGAATTGTTTACTTTAAGATGGTTCACTTTATGTTATGTGAATTTCACCTCAACTGAAAAAAAAAGATTTCTAAAACGTGGCATTTTCTCAGAGGTGGCTTCTGGGTGGTTTAAAAAATTTTAAATGGTGAACCTCTGTGCTGCCTATTTTCTGACTCTCTTGGCCGAGAGTGGGATTGGCTCCCTCATTAAACACAGTCAGCGCTCAGTAGGAAGACCCATTGCTGGCGCCGCAGGGGGTCCAGCCCCCACCGTAATGAGGGCCCTGCTGACGCCCACGCCTACGAGAGCGTTAGCTCTTCTGGCCTGCTGGACCCTGGCCTGCACACGTCCCAAGTCCCCCACAGAATCCTCCCTGAGAGGCGGGGGCCACTGAGCCCATCTCCCAGATGAGGAACTGAGGCTCAGATGCCCTTGGTCACCCAGCTGGCGCTTGGCCAAGCATGGGCCACACTCAGGTCTGGCTGGCTCCAGCACGCCATGCTCAGCACCTCCCAGGCCTCCTCTGTGGGGTCTGGAACACAGGGCCCCTCTCTTCCCGAGCAGTGGCGTGGTGGGGGCTGCAATGTGACCACACACCCACTCATGTGGCCAGGCTCCTGCTGCCCAGGGCCTTCTGGGAAGTGGTGCCAGGTGCAACCTGTTTCTCTTGGAAGGGAGCAGAGCCAGAAAAGGGATGGGAAATGCTCTCAGTCTGAACTCAGGCAGGGGTGGGGCAGGCTGTGCAGGAACTGCTGAGAGGCTGGGAACATTCTGGGCTTCGGGGGAGGGGGGTTCTTGGGAGCTGGGACATTTGCGTCCCTGCTGGGTGACACTGGGCATGTCACTTCTGCTCTCCAACCTCAGTTTCTTCTATGAAATGGGCTTTATAACAGTCACTGCCTTGCAGACCTGAGGGATGAATGAAACAATTGAGGGGTTCAGCTGAGGCGGAACCCCGCTTGTCAGATGGAAGTGGGGACAGGGAGGGCTGTTTGGGTCCTAGATGGATGATTGAGAAACACTCTGGGTTTAAAAGTAAACAGCCAACAGTATGGCAGTTCCTCAAAAAATTGAAAATAGAATTGCAACAGATGAATGGATAAACGTAATGTGGTGTACACAGACAATGGAATATTATGCAGCCTTAAAAAGGAAGGAAATTCTGACACACGCTACAATGTGGACGAACCATGAGGACATTATACTCAGTGAAATAAGCCAGTCACAAAAGGACAAATACTGTGTGATTCCACTTATATGAGGTCCCTAGAGGAGTCACATTCACAGAGACAGAAAGTAGGATGGAGGGTGCCAGGGGGAGGGGGAGGGGAGTTAGTGTTTAACAGGACAGAGTTTCAGTTTGGGATAAGACGAGAAAGTTCTGGAGGTGGATGGTGGGGATGGCTGCTCACCAACGTGAATGTCCTTAATGCCAGTGAACCATACACTTTAAAATGGTGAAGATGGTGAATTTCATGTTATGTGTATTTTACTACAACTAAAAAAAAAAAAAGGCCAACAGCCCACTGATGATCCCTGCTGTTGGAGCTGCTCTGGGCTCAGACCGCACTAGAGGAAGTTACTCAGTGTGTCCCGAGTAAGCTCCAGCTTATCCTACAAAACCCAGCTCCAATGCCCGTCCTCCAGGCAGCCCTCCCTCATCTCCCAGGTAGGTTCTAGCTCTACCTTTGGCCCCCCAGCCCTTCCTCTGGCTCATCCCTGACCCCTCAGACCTGGGGTGTGAGTGTCGGCTCGGTTGAGGGGTGAGGCAGAACTGGGACGAGGGGTCGGGGAGGGGGAGGGCAGCAGCAGGGGAGGGGACACTCGGGGGCCCAAGACCCCTTTGCTCACTGGGCATTGTTGACTCCCACCCACACGGCCCAGCGCCCTGAGGAGCCCCCAGTGGGAGACAGAGCGGGACACACGTCTTGTGGGCAGGGCTGAGCAGGGGCTGAGGGACATGTGACCCTTGCTCGGGGACACCGGACCCGGCTCGGCCCTTCAGGGGGACTGGGGGCCCCGGGGGGAGAACCAGGAGAGGTAGAAGGAATCGTCCCTTCAAAGGCCGGCTGCGAGGCAGCGTGTGTGTCTGTGTGCTGTGGGCGTCTGCATGTTGTGTGTCTCTGTCGTGTTGTGCGTGCGTCTGTGTGAGGGCTGCACCCGTGTGTGTGCACGAGAGTGTGCGGCTGTTTTGAGGAACTGAACCCCCGGGTCGGATGTGTCTGCCGCCCCCCCCCCGCCCCCCCAGCTGTCCCCAAGCCTTCCAGGCTCTCTCTGGCCACAGCCCAAATCCCACCTCTTCTTTCCGTCGCCCACCCGCGGCCCCCAACCTCCCTCCTGCCGACGCTCCCCTCTCCCGACAGCCACGCGGGAGCCAGGAGAGCCCGGAGCCCTCCAGGGGTCTCCAGGGTTCGCCCGCCCGCCCCAGGCCTGGCCTCCGGGTGCGCGCTCCGGGACGTCCCCCCGAGTGGGGATGGGGCCTGCCCGCTCAGCCCCACAGGCCACGGCCGACCATCTGCCGCCGCCATCCCCCGCGCCCACGGGTGGGCTCTCGACCGTCTGGTCGCGTCGCCTCCCCGCAGAGAGCAGGGCGCGCGCGGCAGGCGCTCAGGCGACACCGCGCGGGCGCGGGGCGCGGGGCGGGCCGGGGGCGTCAGACACCGCGGGCTGGGCACCGCGTGCTCTCAGCGGCGCCCCTTCCCTTGGGTGTGAGCGGGACGGAGGGCAGGCGCCCCACGCGGGGGTCGTGGGGAGAGGGGCGGGGGAGCCTCGGCTCCCCCCCCCGGGCCGCGCTCGCCGGCAGAAGGGCCCCCGCCCGGGTGAGGAGGAGCGCAGTGCCCGGTTCCCCGGGGCCCTCGACTCTCCGGCCATTTCCCAGGAGGCAGGAGGGCCTGGGGACATCCTCGCTCCAAGAAGAAGCCGAGAGAGGGGAGCCGGCCGAGGGGCCGGCGCAGAGCAGCGCGGGGCGCAGAGGGGCACGGACGCCGGGCCGGGCCGGGCGGGGCGGAGGGGCGGCTCCGGAAGGGGGCGTGGTCCGCCCCCGCTGGCCGCCGGCGTGCGGCCTGGCGGCGGCGCTGCGGCCCCGCTGCAGCGGGGCTGGGCCGTGCGCGGACCAGCAGGGCTGAAGCGGAGAAGTCGTACGACACCAGGGGCTGGTGAGCATGTGGAGCGGCTGGAACTCGCGCTCGCTGCTGTGGGAGGCCCAATGCGACAGCCACCTTGGAAGACTGTTTGGCACTGTCCACTGAAGCCAAACACAGGTCTTCTCTTTCCTATGACCCAGATGTCATACCCCTGGGTATTTATCCACGAAAGACAAAAACGTGCCTTGGCCACGAGACCTGGACATGAGTGCTCGGGCAGCTTTGTTCCTAACAGCTCTGGACATAACCCAAACGCCCCTCAGCTGGAGAAGTGGGCAAACAAATTTCATTACAGTCACACTGTGGAATAGTATACAGCAAGGAAAAAGGATGAAGACCGTGGGTGAATTTTTAAGGGCATGATGCTGATCAAAAGCTGCCAGCTCCCAAACGGGGCACCCTGTGTGATTCTGTTTATGTGAAGTTCAGGGGCAGGCAAAACGAACCAACAGTGTTAGCCGGCAGGACGGTGGTTCTCTCTGCGAGGCGGCAGGAGGGGTGGAGGGGTGTTATGTGTTCATCTGAGCACACACATAGGGAAAAATGCATTAGGCTACACACGTCGGCTCTGGGTGTTCGGCACATTGTGCTGGGTGTTAAATCTCAGTTCAAGAGTGAACACAGTCAGCCTTGCTTAACAATGAGGACACGTTCCAAGAGGAGTGTTCTTAGGTGGTTCCATCGTTGTGCGGACATCATGGTGTGCACGGACACAAGCCTGGATGGTCTGGCCCGCTCCACACCGAGGCTCTATGGCACTGATCTCACGGGATCACCATCGTCTACGAGGTCCGTTGTTGACTGAAACGTCCTTGTGTGGTGCATGGCTATATTGTACTCATTAAAGCAAAAGAATCTGGGCAGCACTTTAATCCACGAGCTACCAGTAGCATTAAAAATGTGTGGGTGAGGAGGATGTAAGCAGAGTGTAGACGCTCTCTGGGGTTTGGGGGGCAGGAAGGCTAGACCGCTGGGGTCTCTTGTAGGGAGGGCCGTGGTCAGTCAGGGTGGAGGAGCCGCTGGTGGGAGGGGCAGCTTGGCACAGAGGAAAGTGCTCATCGAAAAGAACTTGCCAGAAATTTCCAGGCATGGTACTCTCAGTTTGGCCAGGAGCCAAGGCCTTTTAGCCTTATTAAAAACAGTGAAATTCCTTAAAAAGTTAAACATGGAACTACCATATGATCCAGCAATTCCTCTCCTAGGTACAGCCTCAAAAGAAGTGAAAGCAGGGACTGAAAACAGATAATTGTACACCATGTTCACAGCGGCGCTGCTCACAACCCCCAAAAGGTGGGAGAGCCCTGTGTCCATCAGCTGATGCCAGAGGAGCAGAACGTGGGCTGTGCACACAGTGGAGACCACTCAGCCACAGAAAGGATGACGCTCTGACACACGCTCAGTGTGGACGAACCAAGAAAACACCATGCTGAGTGAGAGAAGCCAGACACAGAAGGCCACCTACTAGATGATCCCAATTATATGAAACGCCCAGAACAGGCAAATCCACAGAGACAGAAAGTGGATTAGTGTTGCCAGGGGCTGGGGGGGGTGGGGCAGGGGGAGTGACTGCTCATGGGGACAGGTTTCCTCTTGGGGTGATGGGAATGTTCTAGAATTAGATTGTGGTGATGGTTGCACAATATTGTGAATGCCCTAAATGTCATGAAATTGCTCACTTTAAAATAGTTAACTATATATGTTATGTGAATTTCACCTCAAATTAAAAAACCAATGGGCCGGCCCCGTGGCTTAGTGGTTGGGTGCGCGTGCTCCACTGCTGGTGGCCCGGGTTTGGATCCGGGCGCGCACCGACGCACTGCTTCTCCGGCCATGCTGAGGCCACGTCCCACATACAGCAACTAGAAGGATGTGCAGCTATGACATACAACTATCTACTGCGGCTTTGGGGAAAAAAAGGAGGAGGATTAGCAACAGATGTTAGCTCAGAGCCGGTCTTCCTCAGCAAAAAGAGGAGGATTAGCATGGATGTTAGCTCAGGGCTGATCTTCCTCACAAAAAAAAAAAAAATAAAAAATAGAAAATAAATAAAAATAAAACCCAAAAACAGTGAATTGGCGACCCCAGGGTCTTTGCACCTTCTAAAAGGATCTTGGCTCCTAGAGAGGGCAACTGAATAGTTCCCAATTGGTGGACAACAACCTAAAACTTCCTTCTTCAAGAGACACTTTCTTCCAACAAAGTGGCATGTGGAAGCCCCATGTGGACATGGAAACAGGCCCAGAGAGGGTAAGGAGCCTGCTCAAGGTCACACAGCAAAGGGAACTAGTGTGTGGGGCTCAGCTTTGGGCTGGGGCTCCTGGGTGAGCCTGGGTGGGGGACAGAGCCATTTCCCCGTCTGTTGAATAGGGAGCTGGGAGGAAGTGGGTGAAGGGCACCCTGTCTGCTCTCCCCACTAGGACCCCAGTCCCACCCCAGAGGGCAGCTGCAGGGGCTGCAGTGGGGAGTGCTGGGTGTGGGGGACCTGCCGGGTCCTGGTGCCCTGAGGACTGCTCCGCCTGTCTTTGGGCCTCAGTTTCGTTGTGTGTACAGTGAGGGCTGTGGGCTTAGTCAGGGAGAGGGCAACCTACTGTGAGCTGAGGTCCCTGGAGTTTGAGGGGTCAGCCTGACCCCTAGCTGGCCAGTGGGCACCACCTCGAGAGCAGGGCCCCAGCACCCCTGCCCGCCCTCATCTGTAGCTTCCCTAGTGGTGGCGAGGGCTGAGAGGGCACAGCTGGGCAATCAGGGGGGTTCAGAGCCTCGGTTTCCACATCTGTCAAGGTCTGGCTGTAGAGAACCCCCAGGAGGGACAGCAGGGGTCTGGAGCCTCCCCTGGCCAGGCCTGTCCCACCCACCTCTCCCTGTGGCCTGGTCCTGGCCCAGCCCTGGGTCCCCAAGTGTTGATTTCTGACCCGTGGGCGCCCCCTGGTGGCCATGACGGGCAGAGGCTCGTGTTTGTGTCCACAGATCCAGTCCCAGCCCAGCACTGCCCTGGACCCTGGGGACACAGCAATGACAAACGAGACAGGGGACTCTGCCCTTGGGGGGATTCTAGGAAAACAGGGACACAGGAAAATGTGGAACAAATGACAATTGCATGTAGGGACAAGCTGGAGTGGCCAGCGGGAGATGACATGTGAGTTGAGCCGTGGGTGTCAAGGCGGCAGTGCAGAGAAGGCTGAGTGCAGAGGCTCCGAGGCAAGGACGAGCGGGGCAGGGCGGTGACAGGGCAGAGGGGCAGGCGAGAGTGGAGGCCAGGGAGGGGACGGGCCGGACCCACAGTCGAGGAGTGGGGGTTTTCCTCTGGGGCACTGGGGAGCCATGGTAGGATTCTGAGCAGGGAGGAGACATGATCTGAATTTCAATCTTTATTAAGAGTGATCTCAGGCCGTCGCAAAACCACTGGTGATAATCTAACACATATCCATGTACGCACCACTGACCAGAAGAAATAAAAGTTGAAAGAAGCAATTGAGGCCCACGGTTCCCAGCGAAGCATTGTCCATCCCCAGCCCTGGAGGGTTGTCCGTCCCTGGCCCCGGAGGGCACCTTGTGTACAACTTGGAGCCAGTCTTTCCTTCAGATGATTTCATATTTTATTACATACTGCGAGGCCACAAACAATCCGGAGTGTTCCATGTGGTTTTAAACTTTGTATCAATTACGGGGACAACACCCACCTGCAGTTTGCTCATTTCACTGACGTTGTTTATATACTTTTAGCTATTAGTATTTTTATTTTATTTTTAAGCTTTGAAAATTTGAGGTGTAGTGTACATCCACAAAGTGTGTAAGGTGCACAAGTCTTAAGTGTGTGGCTGGACGCATGTTACCTACATGCACACGTGTGAGCAGCACCCAGACTGCAGTGTGGAACTGTCCCATCACTCGAGAAGGTCCCCTCCAGTCAGCAGCATCCTGCCCCAAGCAGTGCTGCTGCTCTGTGTGTGGGGGCGTGGGGGCGGGTCTTTGTGCTTTTTCATCACTGTGTACTATTCCATGTGTGGCTCGCCCACCACTTGTGTCTCCAGTTTGAGGCCTTCATGAACAAGGCTGCTGTGAGTGTTTGCGTCTGCGTCTTTTTGTGGTCACGCGTGCTCAGTTCCCTTTCAAGGATGCCCGGGGTGGAACTGCAGGGTCTCAGGTCAGGTGAGTGTTCTGCTTTGGTGAAAACCACTGAGCACAGCCGTGAGACATGGCTGCGTCGGCAGTCCAGCCCTGGACCATCCGCTGAGCGAGCAGAACATTCGCCCGGATGAACTGACAGCTGTTCTGCCCTCCTCCACTGGCTGCCCTTGGTGGCTTCCCATTGTGAGCTCCAACAGAGCTGTCGGAACAGTGAGCGTTCCTGATCACGTCTCTCTGTGCGGGGTGCTAGGGGTGAATGGAGGCCTGGGGCTGTGGGAAAACAGTGACATCATTACTTTCATTAGCCTCTCACTGAAATTCAGCATCCCCTGGCCAGGCCTGTGAACTCACAGGGGCGTCAGTCCCTGGCCCTTCCTGCCTGCTGTGCGCCGGCGTCAGAGAATGCCCTTACCAGAACCCTCCTCCGTGCTCGTCTACTAGAACCTCCAAGAGCACCTTCTGATGCTTGTTGAATGGGGATCATTTGTGATGGGGAAGTAGCTTCCTTCTCGCCCTACGCCTGCTCCTATTAGGAACGTCTGCTGCGTCTTAACCATTCCTCTCGCCTTTACTGCCAGGGCTGGGTCTGGTGGTGGGATGGGCTGAGTGGCCTCCGTGGAAGCCATCCATCTTCCTGGAATAACCCACCCCCCTTCGCCACAGCCTATGACAGTCTTGACTCGCTGCTTGATTCTGGTTGCTAATATTTTGTTTAGAAGTGTTGCTTCTTTATTCTAAGATGAACCTTCTAAGTAGGGTTCATCCTGATTTCCTTTTCTCTACCATCTTTAACTTAACGTTTTTATATTCAGGCACGAGCTGCTTAAAAGAATGAATTGGGGAGCTTTCTATTTTTTTGATTGCCTGGAATTGTTAAATGGCATCAGAGTCATCTGATTTTTTTTTTTTTTTTTTTTTTGTGAGGAGATCAGCCCTGAGCTAACATCCGCCAATCCTCCTCTTTTTTTGCTGAGGAAGACGGCCCTGGGCTAACATCGGTGCCTATCTTCCTCCACTTTTTATGGGACGCCGCCACAGCATGGCTTACCAAGCAGTGCGTCGGTGCGCGCCCGGGATCCGAACCAGCGAACCCCGGGCCGCCGCAGCGGAGCGCGCACACTTAACCGCTTGCGCCACCGGGCCGGCCCCGAGTCATCTGATTTTTGATGTATTAAATTTGGGGGAATTATAATATCATACTCTAAAGCACATAAAACATAAATGTACAGTAGTCCCCCCTTATCTGTGGCTTCACTTTCTGTGGTTTGTGTTACGTGTGGTCAACCACAGTCCGAAAACATTAGGAAAATTCCAGAAATAAACATTTCCTAAGTTTTATATTATATGCTGTTCTGACTAGCTTGATGAAATCTTGAGTTGTCCCTCTCTGTCCTGCGTGGGACGTGAATCATCCCTTTGTCCAGCGTATCGACGCTGTATACGCTGTCTGTTAGTCACTTAGCCATTTCGGTTATTGGATCGACTGTCGCAGTATTGCAGTGCTTGTGTTCAAATCACCCTTATTTTACTTAATGGCCCCAAAGCGCAAGAGTAATGATGCCGGCCATTCGGATATGCCAAAGAGAAGCTAGAAATTGATTCCTTTAAGTGAAACGGTGAAAGTTCTCGACTTAATAAGGAAAAAAATCGTATGCTGAGGTTGGTAAGATCTACAGTAACTTTCATTACAGTATATTGTTATACTTGTTCTGTTTTATTATTAGTCATTGTTTTAAATCTCTTACTGTGCTTAATTTATAAATTAAACTTTATTGTAGCTATGTATGTACAAGAAAAAACTCAGTATATAAAGGGTTCAGTACTAGCTGCGGTTTCAGGCATCCACTGGGGGTCTTGGAAGGAGTCCCCCGAGGATGCGAGGGGACAGGAACTACTCCACAGTTTGACAAAATTATGAGGCAAACATCAGTGTCGCCACCACTCGCTCAAGCAATAGGGCTTGGCCGGCACTCTGAAACTCCCCTGCGACTTCCGTCCTCCCCCGAGGTGGCCTGTTCTGACTGTCTTCGTCCCGCTCTTCTTTGGAGTTTCTCCAATGACAGAAGCATCCCTGAAGAATATAGTTGAGTTTAAGTCTGTTTGTGAACTTCATTTCAAAGGAATCCTACTGTACGTGTTATTTTGCCTTAATCACTACCGACTAAGGAGATCTTGATGCCCGGCCAAGTCAGTCATCTCGTCTTATTCTTCCTCAAGATCCTAATTATTCTTGACCCTTTGACCTTCTGTGCAAATTTTAGAATTAGCTAAATTAACTTTTGTCAAGTTTCACAAAAACCTGACTGGGATTTTGATTGCAAATGCATTTCATCTGTAAATCAATTTGAGGAGTGTAGGTACAAAATATAAGTTTTGTATTGCCGTTGCAACAAATAAGCAAGTTAAAACAACGCAAATTTATTAACTTAACTGTTCTGGAGGTCAGGAGAACGAAATGGGTCTCACCAGTCTACACTCAAGGTCTGTAGGGCTGCGCTCCTCGTGGAGGCTCTGGGGCAGTCTGTCTCCTCCCCCTTCCAGTTTCTAGAGGCTACCTGCAGCCTTGGCTCATGGCTCCTTCCTCCACCGTCAAAGTCAGCAACCGTGGGCTGAGTCCTTTACACACTGCCACTTCCTGGTTCTCTCCCACTTTTAAGGACCATTGATTACATCAAGCCCACCTGGTCATTCAGGGTAATCTCCCCATTAAGGGGAGCTGATTAGCAAACCTCAATTCCATCTGCAAACTTAATGCCCCTTGTCATGTGACTAACATGCTCACAGGTTCTGGGGATTAGCATGTGGATGTCCAGGGAGGAGACCGTCGTTCTGCCTCCCACCAGGAGTGCTGGCATCTGCGATCCTGAGACTTTATTCTACGACCACGTCTGTCTCTCCATTAGACGGTCTTCCCTAATGACTCTCTGCAAAGTTCCTAGAGGCTTGGAAATGTTTCTGTTTGATTTAACCCTAGGTACTTTATTTTTTGGATACTATTGTCAATAGTTGCACTTTGCTTAAGGGTTGTTTATTCTTTTGAATCAGGAATGAATGTTAAATTTTATCAAATCTTTACCTGTGCCTATTGAAATGATCATATACTCTTTTTAATGTAGTGGATTAGATGAATTGATTTTCCAGTGTTAAACTGACTTTGCATTCCCAAGATTTAACCTGACAGTTACAATGCTATGTCCTTTTTATATATGCCAACTCTCCCTCCCCCCAGATTTTACTTAGGATTTTCACATCTATGGTCATCACTGAGATTAGTCTGTAATTTTCCTGTCTCATATTTCAATGATACGCTGGGCTCATAAAATGAGTCAGGGAAGGTTTCCTATTTTTCTATTCTTTGGAAGAGTTTGTGAAATTTTTTTTTCCCACTGAATGTTTGGTAGAACTTTCCCAATAAAGCCATCTGGACCTGGAGTTCTGACTAGTTCCATTTCTTTAGTAGTTATAGGACTATTCAGATTTTTAGTTTCTTTTTGAGTCATTTTTTTTTTCCTCTAGGAATTTATCCAAGTTATTTAAAATTTTCAAGCTTGCCAGCATAAAGTTGTTCATAATATCCTTTTATTCAGGGCTCTTCTTGCCCATATGGTGTCTTCAGGTCAACTAGAAAAGGACACCCCTCCTCTGGGTGGATGCAGCTCTGGGCCGGGCACACAGCTTGGTGGGCAGAGCGTGGGCTGAATGCCCTTGGGAAGTGGCGTCTGCCCTGCTGTAATCATTTTAATATTTTAAAAGCTATAGTAATGTTTTTTTCATTTCCAGGAATAGCTATTTGTGCCTTCTTTTCATCTTGGTCAAATTTTCCAGTTTTTCAATTTCATTCATCTTTTAAAATAACCAGCTTGTGGTTTTGTTGATTCTTTTTATTGAGTTGGTTTTCTACTATTATTTCCTTCTTTCTATGCTCTTAGGTTTATTTTGTTGTTCTTTTTCTAACTTCTTGAGACAGATGCTTAGCTCATCATTTTCAGTCTTTCTTTTATATATATATATTACACATTACATATATGCAACATATAGTATATTGCATATGTATAATGTATTGCATATATGTAATATATAATGGATATAAACTTAAGGTTATAAATTTCCTTTCAAATGCTACTTTAGCTGCATTGCACAAGTTCTGAAATGCAGTATTATCTCTCAGTTCAAAATATTTTATAATTTTCCTAGAATTTCTTCTTTGACCAATGGGTTACTTAGAACTGGTTTCCAAACAAATGGAGATTTTTCTTGTTATTGTTTTTAAATTGATTCCTAACTAAACAACATTTTGGTCAAGAAACTATTTCCTTCAGTCTTGCTTTATAACCCAGTGTGTATTTGAAAGGAAAATGTATTCTGTAGTTGATGAATACAATGTTTTACATATACAGATCCATTTGGTCAAATTTATTAATTGTATTGTTCAAATATTCTATATCCTTGCTGATTGTGTTTACTTGTTCTATCAATTGCTGGGAAAGATGAATTTAAATCTCTCATTATGACTGTGGATTTAACTATTTCTACTGGTAATTGTGTCAATTTTTGCTTTATGTATTCTGAGGCCATGTTATTAGGGTCATTTTAAAATTGGTATCTTCCTGGCGAAGTGAATCTTTATCATCATAACACATTCCCCTTTCTCTCCATCAATGATTTTGCCTTAAAGCACGTGTTGTTTGGTGTTAATATAACCACTCCCACTTCCTTTTGGTCTTTGTATGGTTTATTTTCCCCATCCTTTAATTTTTAATCTTTCTGCATATTTATGTTTTTGATGTGTCTCTTATAAATAGCATAAAGTTGGAATGTTAAAAATCCAGCTTGACAAATTTACTCTTAGTTGGAGCATTTAGTCCATTGGCATTTAATGTAATAACTGGCATTACACTTAAATCTAGATTGAAATCTACCTAATCTATGTTCCCTTTTATCTCCCCCCTGGACTCCTTTTAGGTTGTTTGTGGCTTTTTAAAAAAAAATCATTGTTTTCCCTCTGAACATCTGGAAGTTAAAATTCTGCTTTTATTATTTTAGTGATTTCCTTAGAAATTAAACTGCATACTTCTCAAAACGCAGATTGCATTCATGTTTTTCCTCTCCTCCCAGACAGTCATGGACTTGGGACACTTTACTCCATTTACTCCCTGGAGACTTGTTTTTTCTGTTGTATATTTTAATTCTATCACTTTTTTTTTAACTTCAGAAAACGTTATTACTGTTTTATGCAACCTAGCTTTGTTTTGATTTTCCCTGTATTTACTCCTTTGTTCCTTATTCCTGCTCCAAAGTGATTCCATCTGGGGTCACTTTGCTTTTATCTGAAGCACATTGTTTACAATTTTCTTAAGTGTGAGTCTGCTGCTGGCAAACACCTTCGGGTTTTGTCTGAAAACTGTTTTTATTTCAAGCTCCTTCTCGAAATACTTTGTTGGGCTGGCGGTTGTCTTTCAGCGCGCGGGGATGTCGTCCCACTGTCAGCTGGCTTCCTCTGCTGCTGCATAGCCAGCTGTTTGTCCAGCTGTCACACTTTTGACACACTTTTGTCTTTTTTTTTTTTTTCCTGGCTGCTTTAAAGAATTGTTGTCTCTTTTTCCCCTTGTAAATGTTTTATGGATGTGTAACATACATACAGAAGAGTGGCCAAATTGTAAGAGCTTGATGCATTTTCAAAGGTGAGCACATCCATGTGACCTGCATCCAGATAAAATACCAACATTCTCAAATATCTCTAATTTCCCTTATATTTTCTTTGACACAGTAAAAACCTCTTATAGTTGGAAATATTTTAAAGTAATTTCTTTGTTGTTGAATTCTAACTCAGTTCCCTTGAGAACCTTTAGAGAATGTGGACTTTAATACTAAGAATTCTTGGGGATTTGTGGAAACTTTTTGAGGGTCTAGTATACTGATTTTTTTTTTGCCTTAAATTCTATTCTGTCTGATATTAATATAACTACATGAGGTTTATTTTGGTATCATTTAGCATCTCTTTACTTTTAACTGTGTTGTGGACTTATGTTTTAGGTGTGTATTTTATAAACAGGATCTAGCTGGATTTTGTATTTTAGTTCAATCTGACAATATCTTAAACTAGCAGTTTTGCTTCATTTACATTTATTATGATTGCTAATATTTGGTTTTATTTCTACAATCTTAATTTGTGGTTTCTATGGCACAAAATGAAAAGTCTTAGTGCAGTTTTAAGTGCTATTTATTATTAAAAGATTTTTAGGACACTCTGTATTTATCCTGATTTTTCTATGCTTCTCTCTCCTTTCCTGTTGGTTTGTTAAAGTTTTCTTTAAACCCTTTCCCAACCACGAGTTTGGAAGTTATACATGAATATGTAGCTTTTTAAGACTTTATCTTCCAAACAATATGAAGACCTTGGAAGGCATTAATGCCAACCACCATCTCCTACCTTGCAGGATGCTGTCCAGGATTTTAGTGGTTTATCTTATGTTATGCTTCAGACATTGGTCACCACAGTCACTGCTGTCCATGGCAATGCTGGCTCAGATATTCTCCATGGTTCCCGAGGGTTCTCAGCATGCCTTCTCACATCTCTTTCCTTCCCCTGCGTGGAAGCTCCTTCTTCCTGATATACACAAATTCCTTCAATGAGGGTCTGTTATTGCTACTTTTTACTTTGTCCTTCTGTAGTTTAGCTGGGCACAGAATCCTAGATTGGTTATCTTGTCTCACCAATCTGAGGCTGTTTTTCATCTTCTGACTTCTGTTGCAGGTGTGAAGCCTGACCTCAGCCTAATTGTTTTTATTTTTTCCCTGTGTTTTCATCTTCTTTGCATTGCTTTCATGATCTTCCCTGAGTCTTTGATGGTCTGTGTTTTGACTGATATTTTTATAGATTTAAGTTTATTTCTCCTGATTTGGGCTCACTGGTTTCCTGGATCTGAGAATTTCAAGATTTTCATTCATTTTGGAAAATTCTGGCCATTATTTGTCTATCGAGTCTCCATAGTTCTCATTATTTTGATTTGTATCAGGTACTTGTTGGTGTGTTGGGCCTTCTTACTGTCTTGTCTCTTAACCTCTCATATATATGTATATATATTTTTTTTAATTAAATTTTTTTTTGTCTCTGTGCTATATCCTGGGTAAATACTTCAGATAGCTCCTCTGTTTCACCAGTTCTCTTCAGCTGTGTCTCATCTGTATTTTAATGTCCTGCAACCAAGTTGTTAATTTCTATGATAGTTTTCATTTCTAGAAATTATGTTTTTCCCAAGCCTGCCTTGTCTTTTTAAAAATAACGCATTATTTATGAACTACAAAAAGCATAAATGAAAAAACACTGAGCACCATCAATATTAAGAAAATTACCAGTACAGCAGAGGCCCCAGAGATAACCAAGGACTTTGATTTTGGTAATTCTTAAGCACCTCATTAGACTTTTGCTACATATATATATATATATATCTAGGAAGATAGATATATATATATATATCTATCTTCCTAGGCATGGAGCGTTAATATTTTCACACTTTGTATTCATTGTACCATATTGTAGATTTTCTTTTGCAACCTTCTTTTTTCACTCAATGTTGTGCAAGATTCATTATGAATCACACGATTGCTGGAGTTCATTTTCACTGCTATATTCTATTGTATGAGATCACCATGATCTGTTCTCCTATGGAGGGATGTTTGGGTGGTTTCCGATTTTTTTTTTTTTTTGGTGAGGAAGATTTGCCCTGAGCTAACACTTGTGCCAGTCTTCCTCTATTTTGTATGTGGTTCACCGTCACAGCACAGCCACTGAAGAGTGGTGTAGGTCCACACCCAGGATCCAAACCCAGGAACCCGGGCTGCTGAAGCAGAGCGCACTGAACTTAACCGCTAGGCCACAGGGCTAGCCCTGGTTTCCGATTTTTTGCTATGATAAACTACACTGCTATGAGTGTTACCGAACACGTGACATTTCTTCACACACGTGTTGAGGAGGGTTAGGGCTTTCCTCAACTATAATTCTGTGGAAGAAGTCTGCCATACAGAAAATTATTTCAGGGCCTGTTGCTTCAACTTTTCCACAGGTGGTACCTAGGTAGTTCTTTCTGGATGTGTAGGAAAGAAGTTAATTTACCATGAACGAGAGGCCTCAGGACATCACGTCTCCCGCAGAACCCACTTGAAAGGGTGGAGAGTCTCTATCTAGAAATGAGACTGCTCTCTGCAGTAAATGCAACCTTAACTTTGCTGGCTGTGCCCATTTAAGAAAGCGATTCCATTAAGTGATACAACCACTAGCAGCATGGACACGTTCTGTAGCGCTGCTCGTCCACTGACACAGCCACACCTTGTCTCACTGCCTGTTGCTTTACCACACTTCACAGATATTGTGTTTTTACAAGACCCTCACCAGCACAAAGATTACGACTCACTGAAGGCTCAGATGATAGTTGGCATTTTTTAGCAATGAAGTATTCTTTGATTAAGGTGTGTATGTTGTTTTCTAGACATAATGCTATTGCACACTCAGTAGACTACAGGATGGTGTCAACATAACTTTTACGTGCCCTGGGAAATCAGGTTTGTGTGCCTCACTCTATTGCAACATTTGCAGTATTGCAGCGGTCTCTCCGAGGTATGCCTGTAAATGGTGTGTCAGACATTTTAGTTTTTTCTAAACTGCCAGTCTGATGAGCATGAAATAGCACCTAATTGTGGTCTTCACTCATTTCCTTAATTATTACAAGGTTGAACATCTCTTCATGTTTATTGCCATTTGTATTTTCTCTTCTCAGGACTGTTTGTTCACACTTTGCCCATTTTTCTTTTGGGCACTTTCTCTGATTTGTAGTTATTTATATAATTTGTACACAGACTATTTGCCTTGTTAGATGTTGCACGAGTCCATTGGTTGTTCTCTAAACGTGAGTCCTTTGCTTGCCTTTAACCACTCGGAATGTATTTACTGCATATTATATGTCTGATAAGCCTCTTGAATCAAGGTCTTGAGGGTCTGACCCCGCTGACACTCACCTGTGTTTTGTAATTTTGGGTTTCGGGTGGCTCTGAATGCGAGGACCTTGGACTCATGCTCCTCCAGAGAGGTTCTGTTTCATAAGTGTTTCAGTTCGGGTGTCTCCAGACCATGGACATAGTGTACATTTCAGTTCTACACCAGTGGTTGCAAGACTTCAGGGGAGACGTTTTCGCCACCAGATCTCCAGCCAAGAGAGTCAACAGCACTTTCTGGCTCCCAGGGCCAGAGGGCAAACAGCTTTTCTAGTCCCCCTGTCCTCTGTGACTCTGCCTACGACCCTCCTCAGATCGCAGCTTCACGTAGGCGTCTGCTCTGCATTTCAGCAGCCTCCAAGGCCCAAAGGCCCCTCTGCCCCGGCCCTTAAACCCGAACCTCTTGCTCCGGGAGTGAGAGCGGCTCCGGCTCCTGCTATTTCTCCGGTGCCCTGCTTCCTCTGGGGGGGCCTGTGCAGGCCCCCGGCTTTCTCAAGGGCTCAGCTGGGCACATTTACTTCACTTTATGCATTTCTGTGTTTATGGGAGGGCTTGCAGTTAACACTGTCCCCAACCTTGCTGGGAAGAGAGGCCCTGCTCTGCACTGTGGGTGACCACTCTGTCCCGTGGGGCTCTGGAGGCTGGAGCTTGGCCTCCAGGGGTGGCAGTGAGGATGGAGAATGGGGCGGGCTCCAGGGTCTTTTGGAGGGAGGCCATCAGGACTTGCTGTGGATGTAGGTGTGGGCGGTGAGGGGTGGGGCATCAAAGGGCCCCCACAGGCTTTGGCCTTAGCCCTGGGCTGGGGCAGCATCCCTTACTCCATGCCAGTGGAAGGTCAAGATTCCACTAGGGCCGATGCCCACTAGACCTCCAAGGGGGAGCCTGGTGATACAGGAGAGGGAGGAGAGGCCCTTAGAGGCAAGAGGGGGTGGGCCGGGCAGGGCCATCAGTGTTGGAGGGGCAAGGGTGGGAGTACAGCTGCCTGCGGTGGGAAGACCACGTACCTCCTGCCCATGTGCCCACCATGACGAGGTGCCCACCCGACAGCTATGGACCAGGCAGTGGTTCTCATACTCCAGCGTGCGTATGGTGCCTTCGAGGTGCCTCCCTCAAAGCCCATGGGTCCAGGCCAGGAACCTCCAAGCAGCAGCCAGAAGCTGCAGCTGCCGATGAAAATTAGCTGCAGAGCCTATAACCAGTCTTCTGGGCCCCATCCCCAGAGACTCTGCCTCGGCAGGTGGGCCTGTGAACCTGCATTTCTAGTGAGCTCAAAGCGGCTGCTAAGGCCGCTGGCATGAGGACGACTCTGAGGAAGGCACCGGGTTGGGAGGGACGGGGCCACGCTGCTGGTGATTTTAAGGTTGGGGTCGCGACAGTCACCTCAGGTGAGAGGGAAGGAACTGGCCTGCATGGCCCTCAGGAGGGCGGCCCTGACGGTCCAGTGCAATGGCTCCGTCATCCCACTGACTCCTTGTTCCCATCTTCACCTGGGGAGGCAGAGGTGCCAGAAGCCAGTGACACCGTGTGGGCCACACGGCAGGTTGGTGATGAAGCCACGTGAGCCCCGCACCTGTCGCTGGTCACCCAGGAAGAGTTGGCACCGCGGTGCACCAGAGGGAGGGCAGGCCTCACGTTTAATTAATGGAATTTAATGTAACCATGACACGAACACAGACAGGGTGGGGGGACCAAGCACAGTTGTGGATGGCCCGTGCCCCGCACCCTCCAAGGCCAGCGGCCTCCATGGACCCCACTTCCCCTGTGGGACAAATACCAATGTGGCTGAGTGACAGTAGCGCATGGCACTGGCTGCCCTGGGAAGGTGCCTCCCTCGAAGCCCGTGGGTCCAGGCCAGGAACCTCCAAGAAGCAGCCAGAAGCTGCAGCTGCCGATGAAAATGCCAGGTTCTGGCCCGATGTGGGAGGGTGACCCAATGTTGGCCTCAGCAGGGAGGAGGGTGAGGAGGCAAGAGGCCCTGTCCTCGCTAAGTGTCGCCTGAGGGCTTCAGGATGAAGGGCCAAAGGGTGCGGACAGAGAGATACACGTAAACATCAACGAATGAACAAGACAAAACCTAGAAACATCTAAGAACCTACAACACTCAACAGAACAGGAACAAGACGGTGGCCCCAAGAGCCCAGCCAGATGCCGCGTGCAGCCAGCGGCCTGGGGAGTGTTTCCCCATCTTTCTAGTGCCCGGGAGCTAGACAGCACAGAGGCTGCGTTTGATCTCTGGAGGGAAAGATTTTGTTTCCTTCCCCACAAACTGACTCAGGGAGAGACAAGAGACAAGACAAGCCTCTTCTGGGAGAAGGGACTTCAGAGATGAGAGTGACGACGGCAGAGCAGGTGCGCCTGGAGAAGGAGGGTCCCTGGGCGTTGCTGGGAGGGTGGCCAGTGACCAGGGGCCCCTCCTTCTGGCAGGCTTGGCAGGTGCTTCCACCAGGAGCCCCAGCGCTGGGGCGGGGGCGTGGCCGTCGCAGCCCTCACTGGGTCCGGAGCTGGTAATCTAGGGGAGGGAGGGAGGCCACGCTGTCTGCTCTGCACCCTGGGGCCGCTCTGTGAGCACCACCCTGACCCTCTCAGAACCTCCCCACTGCCCACCCTAACGCAGGGTAGGCCAACGCACCTCCGTTCTGAGTGATGTAACGGACCCACGGCAGGGCCTGGTAGCCACTCTTCTCGATGATCTTCAGGTAGCGCACCTGGGACAGAGGGACCAGGGCCCTGAACATGCATATGCTCCCCTCCTGGTCCCCCCTTAATGCCTCCTCCCAGGACCGTGACAAGGAGCAAGTGAGCACGGGCCGCAGGGGCGAGGGAGGACAAAGGGCCCTGATCTGTCTGCACAATGCCAAGGCTGTGGGAGGGTGGAGCCACTGCTGCGAGATGTGCCCAGAGGGAGGATGTGCACTCCAGGCACGGCCCTCTAGCAGAGTCCTGGAGAAGGGGTCCAGGATTCTCTCGCCTTGCAGATTTTCCTCACACCCAGGTGCCCAGGAAAACAGGCCCCGTATTGGCAAGTGTGTGGATTTTAGAGGCTCAAACTCTGGTTTCAGGGACTGAGTCTCCAAGCTTAGAGTGGAAGCACAGGGTCAGGTCTGAGGAGGTAATGTGGATCT
Source organism: Diceros bicornis minor (assembly GCF_020826845.1). NCBI lineage: Eukaryota > Metazoa > Chordata > Mammalia > Perissodactyla > Rhinocerotidae > Diceros > Diceros bicornis. Next base: position 4,442,328 of record NC_080759.1, on the reverse strand, counting down.
CCTTCCTCAGGGCCCAGGCCAGGCGTGGAGACAGGCAGAGCCAGGGCAGCACTGCAGGGCCCAGGCAGAAGCCAACTAGCACCCTTTTCTGGCTGCGTTGATGTCTGTCACCTGCAACCCTCTGAGCCTGGACTGACCCTGTGAGGTCCCGCGGGGCCTGTCCACGTCTGCTCCGGGGCCCCGCAGTCCTGGCTGCACGCACCTGGATGCCAGAGGTAGTGAAGTAGGGGATCTCGAACTTGACGCTGATCGGTGGCTTGCCCTCCTTGTCCTCTGCCTCCACACTGGGCAGGCCGAAGTGGGCCCGCATCAGGTACTCCTTGCCACCCTGGGATTGCAGACGAGGGTGCAGACAGTCAGGCCAAGGCCGCGGCCCAGCTCGGCCAACAGCTGCCCCTGAAGAATGCTGGGCTACTAGCCCAGCCACCAAGCCCCTTCTCGTGTGGCCTGCAGCTGCCCAGCGCTTGGCTCCCCTAACACACTTATCCTCCAGGCCTCATGGACTCCCCCACCAGCCCCGCTGGGCAGACTGGAGGCCCTGCTGGGGAAATCGGTGGATTCTAAGGATCAAGAGAAAGTTTCATAAGCTGCCACGGAGATAAGACTAGTTGCTTCAGGGAAAGGGAGATCTATGGGCCTTGGGAAGGAAGAAGAGGGAGGGAGGGCGTGTACAGACAGGTGCAGGCTGCCGTGGGACAAGGCCCACCTGCCAGGCCAGAGTCCGAGTGAACAACCCACGTGCCCAGTGTCAGGATGCTATGTGAAGGGAAGAGGGAAATGTCACAATGCAGGATGGCGGCCGGGAGAGGTAACTAAAGTAAGAGACCGCGGCTGGGGCTGACCAAGTTGGCCCCGTGTTCTGCTCCCGAAGGGTACGTAAGGTGGTGGTCTGGCCCCAGAAGCTGAGCAGTGACGCTAGAGATGGGGTCAGAGCAGGGCCAGGGACGACAGGAACCCGAGTCCTGGCCATGAGGAGGTGAGGGGGCTTGGCCTAGTTCCCCGAGTGCCCAGTGCATCTCACGTGGAGGATGGGAGCACAGCCCTCATCACCCCTGGGACACCGTGGTCTCTGACCCCCAGGGCCCTAGCAGCAGGAGTGGCTGCCGACCAGGGCTGCTTCTACCCCAGAGCAAGGGCTGTCCTTGCCAGGGCTCAGAGCTGCACTCAAGCTCCCCTCCCTGGGCTGGAGTGAGTGGTCAGTCTCTGCTCATCGCTGCCAGGGCCAGTGCGAGAGTGGAGACTCTGCCTGAGTGAGTGACAGGTGCTGAGTAAAGACTATGGGACAATGAGGGGAGAATAATGTGGTCTCAGCAGCAGAAAGAGCGGCACCAAAGGAACAGACCAGCTCCACCAGCCCGTGTACAGAACAAGGACCTGAGCCCTGCAAGCAGAGGGGAAACGGAAGCCAAAGACACGCTGAGCCGAGGCCTACCAGGGGAAGTCGGCACGCTCACCTGGTGTTGGTCAGGTCAATGGAAATGGGTTTAATCCTCTTGCTAATGAGAGAGACTTACAGGTGGGCTCACAGACCAAACCCCAACTCTATGCTGCAAAAGCAGAGTGAGAAAGCCTAGACCAGTAGGAAGAACGGGTGAAGGGGTGTCAGCCAACGGCAAACAAAACAGAGCAGGGGGCTGCTGCCACAGGGGAGGATGCAGGGCAAGAATTACAGGTGCACAGAGGACATGCCACAACCCTATGGTCCACAGGGACAATATAATAGTACGAGTCTCTACACACCAAATAACATGGCAGCAACTTTTATTACACAGATGCTATAAGAGATGTGAAGGGAATCAGAGGAAGGCAGAGCTGGCCCAGCTCTCTGTCTGGCGATATGGTCACAGCATTATGGCAGACCTCGTCATGGCAGACCTCGTGGGCACATGTGTCAAATTCTCTGCCCCAATGACAGAGGCCTTATCTTCTTCTCAAGCGCTCATGGGATATTTACAAACTCTGACCTTATATCAGCACATGACAAACAGTTCAATAAATTCTAAAAGCAGAAACAGTATGAATAACCTTCTCTGGCCCCACTGCACCAAATCTATAGTGAGGAAAAAAAGGAAAACAAAAGGCCTTTCCATCAGGAAGTTTAAAAAAAATCCAACCAACTCTCTATTTGATTACAGAATTTCTAGATAATAATGATATCAAATATTACATGTCAGAATCTATGGGTTATATAGTTCAGACAGGGCTCAGAGGAACATTTGTGGCTTAAATATTTATATCAATACAAATTTAAAAACCAAATAATTGAATTAAAATATCTAACGAAAAATTAGAATTAGAACAAAGAAAGGACTAAGAAATTAAAATTAAAGACTTAGAAAATGGGAAAATAATACAGCAAATAAACTAAAAGCAAATCTGGAAAAAAAATAGGCAAACCACTAGGTAACCTTATCAAGGAAAAAAGAAGGCACAAACATGCAAAATAAGAAATAACAAGGGAGAAGTAACTGTCATAAGAGAAAGGAAAAAAAAGAACACTTTTTACAACTTTGTGTAGACAAATCTGAAAACCTGGTTAGGATGGATAACTTTAGGAAAATGTAATTTACCCAAACTGACTCCAACAGAAACAGAAATCTAAATGGCCTAATTTCCACAGAAGAGCGAGAGAAAGTGGCAGAGATCCAGGTGACCACACAGCCGGATCCTATCACTCCTCTCAAGACCAGGTGATCTCAAGGCTACGTCAACTGTTCTGCAGCACAGAAGAGGGAGACAAAAAAAACTATGAAACAGGTATAACATTGATACTTGATAGAGACTGTGCCAAAAAAAAACCTAACCTCAGTTATGAATATCAATGTAAAAATCCTACATCCAGTGTTAACCAACAGAATCTGATGGCCCATGACAAAGAAAATACAGCATGATCAGGTGGAGCTTACCAGAATGCAGGGGTGGTTCAAGACCCACCCCATTAACAGATCTGAACTGACAGAGACACTGAAGAGGTGCTTGGCTAAATGTGTCACCCATTTGTGCTAAAACACAGTGGAGTGGGACTGCAGCGAGCCCACGGCCCAGCAGCACTGCACTTGGAGGGAAACCCTGGCAGGCCCAGTCACGGGCAAGGCCGGGAGCCACCCCCACCACCCGTACAGGCCCTGCAGACAGCAGCCAAAGCAAGGAGAGGCCAGAAGCCATTGGATGCCCAAGAACAGGAGAAGAAAAGGGAAAACTGCATCTGTCTGCAAATGATACGAAAGAATATCGAAAAATCCATGAGAATCAAAAGAAAAACTACCACAAACAAAAAATTCAGTAAGGTACCAGGACATAAAACTACCACACAAACATTAGCGACCTGGTGGAAGATATAACGGGAGAGAAGACCCCATTTCCCAAAACATTGACCTAAAAATTGAATGAGAAACGTGCAAAATTGGCGATGGGCCTTGGGAGCTCCTGGGGGTGGGAAGCGTTCTGTGGTTTTATCTGAGTCCAGACATACGGGTGTGATCACTCTGAGGAAACTCATCGAGTTGTTCACATTTCATTTGTGTACTTTTCTGCACATTATACTTCAATAGAAGTACTTTTTAAACTATAGGAAAGCCCATGTGAGGTATACAAGGTTAACAGCAAAACATTCCCAAAAGGCACAAAGGTGAGTCTGGGACAAAGCTACTGGAGAGGATAACTCAGCCTCATAAAAGTGTAAATTCTTCCCAGCTAACTTATACATTTAGTGCAGACAAACTGATTCGAAAATTCATAATGAAAATGAAACAAGCTGGAATCACTAGGAAACAGACAAACTGGGGTTGGGGCGAGTTCAGGAGCGGGGGGGTGCTGGCCCCAGCAGACGCTGAAACACAGACTAAAGCACTGAGTTAAAATGTGGCCTTGTTGCAAGGACAGACAGACAGGAGGCCATTCAGAAAGAGACCTAATGCCACATGAAAATTTGATGATTGATCCACGTGGCATTTCAAACCACTGGGGGAAAGGTGGACTTTTTAGTAAATGAGGTTACGAAACTGGATAGCCATTTGGAAAAAGATAAAATTCGATCTGTACTTCACCCCATTTACCAGACTGTGCTCTGAAAGGACCTGAACTCTAAGGTGGAAAACCCCGTTGTACAGGTCCTAGAAGCAAACATGGGCGAATTCCTTTATAGCTGGTGATGGGGAAGCCTTTCAAAGCATGACTTATAATCCAGACACAATAAAAGAAAAAGACAGTGAAATCTGACTACGTTAAACAACAATAAAACAGAGAAGCACTCAAAAAAGGTCACACAGCAAACAACACCAGAAGCAAAGTCACAAGACAAACACCAAACTCAAGAAAACGATTTCCCACTTATATCAAAGAAAAAGTACTAATCTTGCCCATATGTAAAGAGCTCTGGGAAACTAAGAGGAAAACAACCAACCCCGACAGAAAATGAGCAAGGGACAGTGACTATGGTCTCCAGAGAAAGAAACGCAAATGGCCCTCAGACGTCAGAAAAGGAGTCCCACCTTGTTTACAACGAGAGGACGGCAGCGGGTGTGCGCACCCGCCTTCCTGCCTCTCCGGGCACTGCTCCCGCAGGCCCAGACTCAAGCACTCGAAATCTGAACACAAGCCAGGCAGCCACACCAGGGGCCAAGTGGCACAGGGCACACAGTGCGCTCCATCCCGGAGCTGGGGCTGGACTCCTGAAGCCCCTGGTGCTCCACCTTGAGGCAGGGAGGGAAGCTGAGTTCTGGACCAGAGCGTGAGAGAGGGAAAGCAGGAGGGTGGGAGGGAAGGAGGGAGGGGCGCTGCCCTGACACCGAAGACAGGCAGGTTCACAAAGAAGAGGGAGGTAGAGGGCCCTTGAGGCTGGAGCCCGCCTCTGCTCTCCCAGAAGGCTCCAGTTGTCCCTCCATGCCTGGCCAGCTCCTTGGCTCTCCATCCACCCTCCCTCCTGACCCTCCCAGAAGCCCCAGGTGGGGATCCTGGTCCTGTGCCCCGTCTCGAGGCTCAGCTGCATTGTGACGGGCACAGGGAGTGGGTGGGGTATGGGCGGGAGTCTGGAGGGGGGCTCCCCACCGAGAAGGGTGCTCACCGGGAAGGACTTAATGGACCACACGATCTCACTGTTCTCAGGTACCCACTTGACGCTCCCCACCGTCGTCTTGAACTTGGGCGAGTCGGCGTCATTGGGCACAGGGATGTGGATCTCCACGTTGTTGGCCGTTGACCGCCTCTTGAACTGGCTCTTGGCCTGGAGACGAGGCCAATGCAGCCAAGATTGTGGATGGCGAGGGTAATACAGCCCAGCCTCACCCAGCCTGCCCCCACAGGACCATGCACCCCTTGGCCTGGCCTATGGGACCCCCAGCTCTCCAGGCACTGCCCGTGCCCTCTCTTGCCCTCCGAGATTCTCCCTGCGCCCAACTCTGAAAGTTCAGTCTCTGCCCTCCTGTCCCCTCAGCCTTTGGGGCTCCCATCCCTCCCTCTGGCCTGGCCCTGGCCTCCTGGGACCATGCCTGTGTCACCAGGGCTGGCCTGGGATAGATAGGGTGGCTGAGTGGCAGGACTGCTCCACCTGGCAGGCAGCAGCCTTCCTGGATGCCTGGCCACAGGCTGCTGTCACGTGGCCGCATCCAGGACCTGGGCAGCACGTCTCCTCTCTGTGCCCCGGGCCTACTCTTGCATCTGAGCTCACAGTGAGCAGCATGGATGGCAGCCACGGCCCTCATCCCTCAGGACAAGGGTCTCAGAGCCCATGGCAGCCCCAGCCTGGGTTAGGACTCTGCACTAAAGGTCTGGACAGGCCAGAGACACGGGAACGCCCTCACCCGGCAGGGCCGCCCAACACTCCCATCCGCCCGCCCCACGCCTGCAGGCTGACACCACGTGCAGGACGTGCACATACCTTGATCATGTACTCGATGCGGCTGTGGGAATGCTTCTCGATCACGGACTCGATCCATATCAAGGGCTTGACCTGTGGGGAGAGCGCAGGTGGCTCACATGTCTGTTTCACAAAGCCCTGCTTCACAGAGGAGAAACCTGGGGCATGAGCCCATGTGCTGAGCTGTGAGCCCAGCCCACCGCTGCGGGGGGCTCTCGGAGGAGTCCACAGCTGGCGCCAGGACAGGTCAGAGCAGAGAGACCGAGGGCCTCTATGAAAATGCAGAAAACATCACCGGGTTGCTCTGCTGGGGCTGCCTGGAAAGTGGCAGGGGTGCCCAAGGGGGTCTGGCCCCTCAGCAAATTCGGAGCCTCCGCGTTGTCAAACACAGGCTCCTGGGAGCCCGGGCAGCCCATGGGAGCTGCGCCCGCCCTGGCGTCACCTCGTGGACATGACCCCCTGTGCAGGACCGCTCCACCAGGGGGAGCCTCCCGGCCACCTGCTGGGTGAGACCCACCCAGGGCCCTCTCGGCTGTGGCTGGCACACTCACGTGGGTGTTGAGGCGGTAGGACATGAGCTCGAACTCGCCGTCGGGCGGGATGAAGGAGATGGTGCGGTCGTTCTCGAAGCGCGAGAGCCGCACGCACTGGTGGAACTTCACGTCCTCCAGCTCCACTGACTTGCTTTTGCCACCTGAGGGGAGGGGAGAGGGACAGGCCACAGGCCCTCTGGTGACTTTCTCAGCAACACTCCACTGCCCGGGGCCCATCCCTGGCAGAGCAGAGCTGCCCCCCAAATCTGCGAGAGCAACTTGGACCACGAACACCAGGGGGGCTGGTGGCAAGACAACCTCCCCCATCCCTCCTCGCCCCCTGGAGGGCCCATCACTGACTCTGGGCATGTGCTGAGGGCAGGGCTAGTCAGCCTGGTTCACTCTGAGTCCCCAGCAGCCAGCCCAGGGCCCAGCTAGGGTTGCTGCTTGGGACACGTTTGCTGAATGACTCCCGGCTAGGGATGTATGGTGATGGCTCGGGACTCCCTGAAGGTCCTGTCTTGGTTTCCCACCCCACAGAGGGGCCATGCAGGACGGGCCCAGCCCTGGGAGGTGAGCCACCCTGCAGGCTAATGCCTGCGAAGCCCTCACTACCGCCCTTGCAGATATAACTATGACAACAGAGGCCATGGCTCCCCACTGCGGGGCCTGTGGTGGGCCGGGAGGCAGGTGGTCCAGTTTGCGAACACGGAGCCCCACCAACTCTGGGCCCGAGGCCACTCTCTCCTTGTCCCAGTATGGGCAGTGCAACACCCAGGCCAGTGGTGAGAGCTCCAACCACTGCATGTGGCCTTCCAACAGCCCAGACCCAGCTGTTTGCCCGAGGCAAGGGCAGCAAGTGGCCCAGAAGGGAGAGGGTGAGGCCTGACCCCGAGGCCTGCAGTGACGTCACCACATGCAGGGGGCTGGAGGACCCGCTGTGTGACCCTCCAAGTGCTTGGCCCGGGGGCGACGAGGGGACTTGACCTCAGGGTCTTCATTCTCCTGGGTCTTCTGCGCCCAGGGGTGCATTTATTCATCTTCACGGTGTCTTATAAACAATGTGACAATGTTTCTAAACCAAGTGCCTGAGCTCAGCCTGCTCACCGCACAGGCAGACACGCCCTCCGCTCTAATCCAGCGCGGAGGAGACAGCCTCCAGCAGGCGGGGTACTCACGGCCAGTGTTGTCGAAGAGGACCTTGTCGTTGAGGCCCAGGCGCAGCTCAGGCATGCCCGAGAGGAACACCCGCATCTTGATGGAGCCCACGATCTCACTGCGTAGCACGTTGCCGTTGGCACTGACCTGGGGGCGGCAGGGCGGGTGTGAGGGGAGGCCCTGCTCACCAGCCGCTGTCCCCCACCATGCTGCGAGACCCTCCTGCCACCCCCACCCTCGATGCCCTTCTCCCTGGCCCCTGAGCTGAGAAGGCAGAGCCGGGCCAGTGGGGCAGACACTCACGGGCGCCCCTCCAGGCCTCCGGCCACACGGCTCCTCCCTCATGGATGGGCTTGCTGACCTATGCCTGGAATCCCACCTGAGGGCTCTCTCCCAGGCTCCGCTTCCTCCGAGGAGACCCTAATGCCTGGGGCAGACCTCGTGGCTCAGCCATGTGACGAGTCTGCCCCCCAGGCCACGTGCTCACTCACTGGGCCCTTTTCTCAAGATCTGTTTCTCCATACCCTACAGCTTGTTCCAGACAAGTCTCCTGGGCCCTCACCACTCCCTGCTCCTCAGGGCTGCCCTGAAGTCTGATGACCACTGACCCCAAACAACAAGACACTTGAACAGACACAGCCCAGCAGTGAGCACCAACTGAGCAGCTCCTCTGTGCTAGGTGCTGCTCTCGGTGCTCCTCAACAGCCTGAGGAGGGACTGTGCCTGGGGAGACCCCGTGACCCATGTGCAAACCAGGAGGCATGTGGGAGTGTGGTTACAAATCACAGCAGGCCAACAGGCAACCCTGAGACTGTCCTGAGGGAGCCAGGCTGCTGGAACACCTCTCCTCGGGTCCATTTCAGAGATGAGGACACTGAGGCATAGAGGGAAGACCACGCACTGAGGGCACACAGTGGCTAGCAGAGGCGCTGGGGTCACAGCTCTGACCACCACCCTATGGTGCCACTCTGCACGAGGCCACGTCCACACCAGCAAGCGAGACTGAGGGCTGCAAACTCAGAGGCCCTGGGGCCACACACGCCACTTCTCGGAGGCGCCAGCCATGCTCATGTGGGGAAGGGCCTAAGCTTCCTATTTCCGCAGAGAAGCAAAAACATCTTTTTTGTCCCGTCTTTAACTGGAGTGTCTAGAAAGCACCCCGTGCATACACAAAAGCCCTTTGCCTCTGCGGACAGCTGAGAACTGACGTACCAAGTGGATGATGACCCCCAGAAAGGCATGAAACAGGAGAGAGGGTCCTGCAGGGTCTGGCTCCGTCACCTCCCAGTGCTCACTACACGCACTCTGGCCACACTGGCTTCTTGTTGTCCTTACCCCAGCAGGCAGCTCCCTGACCCCACAGCGCACAGCAGCTGCCTCCTCTTCTGCCTCTCGTCAGTCCTGTCTGCCTGTCTGTCCGTCTCCATCCCCCTCTGGTGGGCGCTGTGCCAAGCTGCCCGCTGCAGGTCCAGCACAGGGACAGTGCCTAGGGCAGCAGGCACTGAGCGAGCTCTGCAGACATGGGCCCCTGCTGGCTGTCACTCCCACCCACCTTACTCTGTGGGGCACTCTGCACTTCCCCTGACTGTGACTGCCCCTAGATCCCCTCTCTGGCGAGCTGCCCCCCCTTGGGCAGTTGGGACTGCACAGACCTCTGTAACTAACACATGAGGTCAAGAACGCTGGGAAGGAAGGCCCAGGAAGTAGGGCAGAAAAGCCAAGCAGCCCGCAGGCTAATCTGGGCCCTGTGGCAGCAACCAGGATGGGGTTGGCTTCTCAGCTGAGGTGTGAACGATGGCCCAAAGCCAGTGCCTTCCTCCAGTCGGGGGTGGAAGAGATATTTGCGGAGGGAGGGATCAGCCGCTTAAGTACACCACTACATCGGGACTTGCAGAATCTGGAGGCCGATGTTGACTCTGGAGGCTGCCAGCTCTGCCATCAGACTTAGCAAGGTGGTGTTCTAACATGCCTGGGACGTCCACACCCACCTTGTGCTGCCCCGTGCATAGAGGAACACGGGTCCTTGGGCAGAGCCACGTGCAGGGATGCACTGAAGCTGGGACACCCCTGCACGCCCAGCGCTTTCCTGTGCAGCTGTTTATAAGCTGCTCCCCAGGATTTGCTTTTCCACCCAGGACACCTGGAAGCTGTGTTCTGGGCTCAGCAAACAATTCAGACAAAGGTCCTCAGGCAGGAGGGGAATGCAATTAGTGAGGCCACTGTCTTGCCCCATGGCTTAAAAAGTAAGAAGGCAAATCCATTTTCATTAAGTCCACTGGGAGACTCTTTTTGGAAAACATTGCTACTCAGCAATTCCATGCCTGCAAACCCAGCCTTCCAGAAATCCTGCCCAAGTAAGGGAGATACCCAAATGCACATGTGAGGATGAACGAGCACACTCATTTCTGCACCGTCCACAACGGTCAGAAACAGGCACACCTCAGCGACCCACACCACGGGACTGGCTGCGTCAGCCAGGGTCTGCCCGACAGCAGGAGGCGGCTCCCCCTGCGGAGACAGGCAGGCCGCAGGGAGATGGGGCTGCCTTGCACCACCCTTTCTCTGTCACTGACCATGGGCAACTATCAGAAGACTGTGAAAAGCGCAGCAGGTGGGTCCGGGAAGAGCCCACCGAACGAGCAGCATCCCCATGCCACATGAAAGTGCACAGGAAGCCTGTAAGTGGAAGTGACGCAGGGTGCGGTCAGAGCCCGGACGCCTCTAGCTGTGGCTCCAGGGCCAGAAGGGGAGCTCCCGCGGCTCAGAAGGAGTACAGAAATCCCCCTTTTCCCCCCTTTTCTGTTCTCTCATGTCCCAGGCCCCAGGCCATTTAGCTACTGTTCTGAGAGGGTGGGGCAAACCCAGGATTCGGGCCCAACTACAGACAAGTACAGCAGAGTGGGGATGTAGAGCCCCAAGTTTTTGGCTGCAGAACCAAAAAGGGAAGCCCCAGGCAGCTGGAAAGTACTAGGCAGATAGCAGAGAGTGAGGAGTTCAGGAAAGCAACGCCATTAAGTTTTTATGTCTCCACAGCTCTCTAGAACTGCACATGCATGAGTATGATCCTAATTAGCATGCCAAAGACCTTGAGGACCAAACTGCCCCATCCCAGACAGCACGTACTCAGGACAGACTCAAATAGCAAATGACAGGAAGGCTTTGAAAACTGAACTGATACTCATGGCCCACTGATTGGAGGCTGGAACTGTGGCCAGAGCCTAACTAGGTCAACTGACAGCTCAAACAAAAATATCAACATTTTCCATATAATTTAAATAAGACCTAGAATCTTATATCTTAATGTTCAAAAAGTCCAGGATGTAATCTAAAATTATTCAGCATACAGAGAACCACGAAAATTTCAGCTCCCATGGAAAATACAATCAACAGACACCAACACTGACACAGGTGTTGGGATTATCTGACAAAGACTTTAAACAACTATGATAAAAATTGCAAACACTCCTGCAACAAATGTTAAAATAGAAAGTCTCAGCAAAGAAACAGATGATAGGAAGAAAATCAAATGGAAAATTTTAGAACTGAGAAATACAATAAAAACTTAAAAACTTGAATTAAAAACTAAACTAAAAACTTGCTGGATGGGCTCAACAGCAGAATGGCAACAACGTAGGAAAAGTGCAGTGAACTTGAAGATAGATCAATGGAAATTATCCAATCTAAACAACAGAGAGAAAAAATGGAATAAAATAAACAGAGCCTCAGGAACCCGTGGGGCAATAACAAAAGGTCTAATATCCACATCACTGGAGTCCAGAAGGAAAAGAGAAAGAGTGAAATAATGAACTATATTTGAGGAAATAATGGCTGAAAACATCCCAAGTTTGGTGAAAGACATAAATCTACAGATTCAAGAAACCCTAAACAGTAGAAATCCAAAAATATTCATACCTAGACAAATCATAATCTATCTGCTGAAAACTAAAGACAAGAAGAAGTCTGGAAAGCAGCCAGAGAAAACAATGTGCTACCTACAGGGGAAAACGGATTTGAGTGACTGTGGATTTCTCATCAGAAACTGTGGAGCTAGAAGGAAGTGGCACATTTTTAAGGTGCTAAAAGAGAACTGTCAACTCAGAATTGGATATCCAGTGTAAATATCCTTCAGGAATGAAGGCAAAATAAAGACATTCTCAGATGAAAAAAAACCAAGGGAATTTGTAGCCAGTAGACCTGTTCTGCAAGAACTGCTGAAACAAAGCTTTTTAGATGGAAGGGAAATGATTCCAGAAGGAAACCTGGAAAATCAAGAATGAAGGGAAAGCAACAGAAATGGCAAATATCCGGGTAAATATGGTAGACTATTCTTTTCCTCTTGAGTTCTTCAAAGTATGTTAGACAATTGAAAGCAAAAACTTGAACACTGTATGATGGGGTTTTCAAAATATGTAGGTGAAGATATAAAACAACTCTAGCACAAAGGGGTAGTAAAGTTTCTAAATTTCAAATGAAATGGCAAAATACTGATTCTAAGTAGACGAAGAAAAGATAAGTATGTGTTTTACAGCAACCACTAAAAAAACTATACAAAAAGATATAGTAAAAATCACAGTGAAGAAACAAAATGGAATATTAAAAATGTTCAAACAGCCCACAGACAGACAGGAAAAGGAAACAAAGGAATGAAAAACTGCAGAAACAAACAGAAAACAAATAATAAAATGGCAGACTTTAATCCAAATAAGTTAATAGTTACAGTAAGTATAAATGCTCTAAACATACCAATTGAAAGACAGAGACGGTCAGAATGGATTTAAAAAAAATGACCCAACTATACGTTGTCTACAAGATATCTGATACAGGTAAGCTAAAAGTAAAAGGATTTAAAAAAGGATAGAAAGACACATACTGGGCAAATAGTAACCAAAAGAATTCTGGAGTGACAATATTAATAGCAAAATAGACTTCAGAGCACAAAAACTACCAAGGATAAAGAGAGACATTATATAATGATAAAAGGGTCAGTTCACCAAGAAAACATAAGAATCCTAAATGTGCTTGTGCCTAAGAGCAGAGCTTCAAAATACATGAAGCAATGACATAGACAAATTCACAATTACAGGTGAAGATTTTAACCTCTGTCAGTAACAGGTAGAACTAGTAGACAAAAATTAGCAAGAATTGCTAGAAGAATTGAGCAATTCCATCAATCAACTGGATTTAACTGGCATTTATAGAACACTCCACCCAAGAACAGCAGAATACACATTATTTTCAGGTGCACATGGGACATTCACCAAGACAGATCACATTCTGGGTCATTCAAAAAAAAACCTTAACAAATTTTAAAGAATTGACATTATACAAAGTATATTCTCAGATATTAATGGAATCAAATTAAAAATCAATGACAACAAGACAACACAAAAATCTGCAAACATTTACAAATTAATCAACACACTTTTATTAAATAATCCATGAGTCAAAAAGGAAGTCTCAAGTGAAATTTGAAAATATTTTGAACAAAAATGAAAATTCAACATACCAATTGTGGGACATAGCTAAAGCAGTGCTTACAGAGAAATTTATAGCATTAAATGTTTATACTAGAAAAGAAGAATGGTTTCAAATCATATCTTCAGTTTCCACCTTAAGAAACTAGGAAAAGAAGAGAAAAATAAACCCAAATCATGGAGAAGGAAATACTAGAGATAAGAGCGGAAATCAATGAAACTGAAAACAGGAAAACAACAGAGAAAATCAATGAAATCAAAAGCTGATTCTCTGTAAAGACCAATAAAATAGATGAACTTCTCACAAGACTGACCAAGAAAAAAGAGAGACAACATAAATGACCAATATCCGGAGTGAAAGAACAGGTGTCAGGCAGACTCCGCAGACACTAAAAAGATAACAAGGGAATACTAAAAACAACACTATGTACATAAATGCAATGACTTAGATGAAATGGGTCAACTTCCTCAAAACAATAAACTACCAAAACTCACCCAAGATGAAATAGAAAACCTGAATAATCCTATAACCATTAAAGAATTGAAATTTGTACTTCGAAATATTCTGAAAAAGAAATCTCCATGCTCAGATAGTTTCACTGGTGAATTCTACCAAATAAAATTAAAAATATACAATTTACAATAGCTTCAAAAAAAAATGAAATGCTTAGTTATAAATCTAAAAAAATATGTACATGGTAAAAACTATAAAATGCAGAAAGAAATCAAAGACGACCTAAATATATAGAGATATACTGTATTCAGAGATTGTGAGACTTAATATACTAAAGATATCAATTCTCCCTCAAATTGATTAATAGAGTTATTTAACACAATATCAATCAAAATCCCAGCAGAATTTTTTGTAGATATAGACAAGCTAATTTAAAAATTCTGTACAAAGGAACTAAATAGCTAAAAAAATTTTGAAAAAGAAGAACGTTGAGAGAATCACATTATCTGATTTTCAGACTTACTATAAAGTTAGTTATCAAGACAGTGTTGTACTGGTGAAGGAAATGGATATATAGATCAATGGAACAGAACAGAGAGTCCAGAAAGACTCGCACCAAGATGGCCAATTGATTTTTGACAAAATTGCAAAAGCAATTCAATGGAGAAAGGACAGTCTTTTCAAAAAATGATTTAGAACTGCAAAAAAATGGATATATACCTCATAACATATAAAACAACTCAAAACTGATCATAGGTCTAAATGTAAATCTATTAAACTTTTAGAAGAAAATTTAGGAGAAAATCTATATGACCTTGGGTTTGACAATGAGTCCTCAGACATGGCACCAAAAGCATAATCAATTAAAAAAAAAATCGACAATTGGACTTTCTCAAAATTAAAAACTTTTGCTCTGTCATAGACACTGCCAAGAGAATGAAGACAAGTAACAGACTGGGAGAAAATATTTGCAAATCACATAGCTGACAAAAGACTTATATCCAGAATATATAAAGAACTTTTCAAAACTCAACAATTAGAAAACAAACAACCCAATTTAAAAATGCTCGTCATGACATGAAGAGACACTTCTCCAAAGAGGACACATGGATGACCAAGAAGCACATAAAAAGATATTCAACATCATTAGCCATCAGGGAAATGCAAATTAAAGGCAGGATGAGATACCACAACACACCTAATAGGATGGCCACAGAGAAAATACTGACCAAGGACGTGGAGCAGCCAGAACGCTCACCCACTGCTGGTGAAAATGCAAAGATGGTGCAGCCACTCTGGAAAACGGTTTGGCAGTTTCTTATCAAGTTAACATCCACTTCCCATCTGACCCAGCAATCCCACTCCTGGGTATTTGCCCTAAAGGAAAACTTCTGTCCACACGTAAACCTGTACATGAAACGTCCACAGCAACTCTATTCACAGCTGCCAAACACCGAAAACAACCCCAATGTCCTCCAGTGGGTGAATGGATAAACAAACTGTGGTTCAGAATATAAAATAAATACAAATAAATAGAACAAACAAACTTGATAAACAACTCGGAGGAATCTCAAAGACATCACGCTGACTGAAAGAAGCCAGACTCAAAAGGTCACTTACTGTATGGTCTTCAAACGATGATCTCACAAAGACAAAACTATAGTGACAGAGAGCAGAGCAGCAGCTGCCAGGGGCTGGGGCGGGTGGGAGGTGCGACTACAAAGGGGCAGCCCAAGGGAGGTGTTTGAGGAGACGGAACTGTTCTGTATCCTGATTATGATAATGGAGCACAGAAATCTGGAAATGTGCTAAAATTCATAGAAAAAGGGTCAATTGTACTTAATGATAATTTAAAAGATAAAATTAAAGGAAAAACCAGACATACACAAAACAGTAAAAACAAACAAACAAAACCCAAAAAAGAAAAAAACAAGTTGCAGGAGCACCACATCTTACACACTCAGTTTTACAGAAAAATGACATACGTTTGTAAATCTAGAGAATGAGGTCCAGAAGGATGACAATGAATTCTTAAGTGAGGTGGTCTTTCCAAACACGGAGCCCTTCGCTCACTGTTTTTTTTTAAAACACTGTGCACGTATTGATTCGAAATAAGAACAAAAGCTAATGCAGATAAAACAAGATGGCGTCGCAATGAGTGGCCCAAACTGAATCCTGCTGATCTGCTGGCACCTAATGGAACCTGAGCATTTCTCAGCGGGTTACTAGTTTTCAAAGTCTACTTGCTTTGATTTCTATCATGGAGAAGACAAAATTAGAAAAAAAAAGAAAAAGAGCAGAAAAGAAAGGAAGCCTACCAGGAGGTTGACGGACTCGATGACATCCAGGAACACCTCGTTCTTCCGGTACTTGATGCCCTCGGAGCGCCAGGACACTGCGTTGGTGACGGTGGCGGGGGGCCGCGGCGCCCCCGTTTCCAGCTTGTGGCCTTCCTGAGTGATGTACCTGTGGAGCACGCTCAGAGTTAAGGCACTCAGGGGCTGACATTCCTGAAAACCGCCCCTCACCGCAGCGGGCTCCAGAAAAGGCAGGCTCTGGCTTCACCTGGGGCTGTCCAATACAAGAATCTCCTATGCTGCCCAAAACCCAACAAATTCAAGTCACAATGAGTGCAGAGTGTCCATTGTTGGGGGCCAAGGAGACAGTGCTGGTGAGGAAAACAAGAAGTGGGCATGAACTCCTCTCCTGGTGGGTGTGCAGGGGGGCCTGAGCCCCGGGAGAGTACCCAGGTGACCCCAACCCCACTTGGAGAACCACAGGCGCCAGAGGTGGGCAAGTTACACGCTTCTCTTTGCTGCCCTTTGCTCCCATGTGAAATGGGAGACAGCACCTCAAACTGTGACTGGAGCGAAGGTAAGGTGAGCGCCCAGGGCCTGATCCACAGGAAGGGTTAACCCACACTGGCCGTCTCTGAAGGACAGGAGTCTAGAGAAAGAAAGTGTTTTCCTCACAGCCTCATTTATGACAATAGAAACAAAGGCAGGTGACTCTCTAAATTTTGAGTAGGAAAAGGATCTAAAACTGCCCAAAAGCAACGTCGTCAACTCCTGTGTGCGGCTGGAGACGGGGCGGGGGCTGGTGACCTGACACGCGTGTGCTTCTTCCACTCCCACATCTGGCAACCTCATGTGTGACGCCACCCTGTCCACTCACTCCTGCAGGATCTTGCTGTCTGTGGTCTGCGGGTAGCCGAAGTCCATGAGCTCATCCAGCAGCTCGTAGATGATGACGAAGTTGTCCCGGATGCTCTCCTCCTCCAGCTCCTTAAAGTACTCGGAAAACACCTGTGGTGTTGGCGGTAGGGCAGGTGGACGGTTGAGAGGAAGGGATGAGCACTTGCACAAATTCATGTGCCCTTCGTGCCCGGAGGCCCAGAGCCAACGGCTCTCTTGCCCACAAGGCTGGGGGCGGCGCAGGTGTCCTCTGAGGCCTGCTCAGAAGCCCTGCACCCCCACCCTGCAGGCTGCTCTCCTCTCCTCCCTGACAGATACCCCAGGCCTGGGCCCCTTGTGAGCCTCTCTTTAATCCCCACTTAACTGTCACCTTTTGCCACTGCGTCAAGAGTGACTCAGGTGAGGGGCAAGAGCCACTGCGGACAGGACAAGTGGCTCTTCCGGCCTCTTCCAGCCTCCCTGAGCTGCCAGTCTGTATGGCTCTGCATGCAGACGCATCTTCCCCATTTCAACAGAAAACTAAGAGGATCAAAGAAGGGACTCGAAGGGAGGGAAGTTCCTTTAGCACTAACACCGAAGCAGAAAGGAAATGCCAACACTCCAGGGAGGAGAGCCCTCCCCACTCTTTGGTCTACTGACGTCCCTCCCCCGTGCTCAGGACCAGACCGCTTGGCCTCCACTCTGGGCTGGTGGGCCGCACCGCCAGGCCCGGCCCTGCCTGCGACCACGCCGCAGCTCCGGAAAGAAGGCCTGTGCCTCAGCCCACACTGGGGCCTTCCCCAGGTGGAGGGACTGCTCTCCTGCCCAACGTCCTCACTGCCCAGGCCAGCCGGTGCCCTGGTGCATGGCACAGGTGGCTCCTGAGCTAGCTGCATGTGGCACCACCTGAGGGACAAAAGCTTTCCTGGGCCCATCATGGGCCTCCTCGGTCCAATTCGCCACTTTCCTCAACCCCGCGGCCTCTGCCTCAGCCAGGCTCCTCCGTTTCTCTTCTGGAAGGCTGCAGCAACCTCCACACTGGCCTCCCTCCTACCATCGAGTTCTTTCTCTATTCAGCAGCCAGAGAGATTATCTGAACTCAAATCACGTCTTGTCAGGCCCCCACTTAAAGCCCCTACCATCTCTCACCAGACTTAGATCCCAATCTACACTCCTCACTAGGCCCTTCACGGCCCCCGACCCTGCAGTCCAGCCCCTCCCACCTTGCAGACATCAGCCCCACACTCTGTCCCTCGCACACTGGCCTGCCTGATGTTCCCTGACTGAACCATGTGCTCTCTCTCAGGCTCCCCAGCTTGCTGTCAGCCTGCGCCTGGCGTGTCAGCTCTCTCCATGGTGCGTCTCGGGCCTTGGGCCTCTGTCCCTTAGAGCCCCCAAGGAGATTCTGAGCAGAGCTGGGCTCTGCCCTCCTTCTGGTTATCCCACCTCCCTAACCCATGGCTCTCAGCTAGCCACCCTCCACCCTTCCACAGCCAGCTGGGGGGCGAACCTTCCCTCGGGCACACTCCTGCACTTTCCTCTCCTCACTAGGCTGTAGAATCCCATACACGGGGCAGCTGGAGCTCCCCCAGCCCTCTTCCTGGGCTTCCAGCCCCAGAACTCCCTGGGGACATGGCAGCCCTCAGGTGGCCGGTACGGGTGACAGAGTAGGACCAGGGTGACGGACAGCCGTCTGTGCGCCCTGCGGCCGACTCACCTGCACGACCTTGTACAGGAAGGAGAACACCAGCGACACGCACGCATTCTTTTTGGAGGTGGCGACCACTGCGTGGCGGCCGCAGTTAAGGAGCATTCAGAGGCCTGGGCCACTGCCTCGCAGATTCCGGTTCACTGCATGTCTTAGGGGACCCCACCCCGGGCTCAGAGCCTCCCCCAGCCTAACCCCCAGCCGTTCACTTGGCCTCGGTGAATAACCAAGCTCCCGGTCCAAGCCAGGCCTGGGACACAGCAGTTACCAGCCGGGTGTGGTCCCGGCCCCAGGGAGCGCTCAGCCGACAGAGGGGCAGCAGGGGCCACAGGGAAGCCCCCCGGCTGCTGAGTTGGGGGGCTGCCTAACGAAGTGATGCCTGACCTGAGAGCTGAAGGGTGGTGTGAGGGCCCTTCAGGTGGGGTGAACAGCCCAGGGGGGAGGTAGCGCAGTTTGTTCTGAGTGGAACGCAGGACCACAGCTGGCCCTTCTCCAAGGTGATCGCTCACGTCGCCCTCCCAAGGTCAGGGCTCCCCGGCAGCCTCGTGGGAAGCAGCTGGGGCCAGTGCTGGCTCTAGCCCTTCCTGCCAGCCTGGGCCCCTAGAACAAACCTTTTAACGAAGTCCCACTTTCTCACCTGTTCAACGGGGTCCTGCGAGCGGATCCACGGAGGTGACGTGTGGCCAAGTGCCTGGCACACGGACTCCTTCCAGCGTGGGGATGGGTCCCCGCCTCACAGGGTCAGCATGTGCTGGGTATTTCCTGTTCCTCTTTCCCCGAGGGGCCTCAAACCACCCGGGGAGGCCAGTTCCTCCACTGCAGACCCACGTGCTGTGCCCTGGACTTCCCTGTTCACGACAGGCCTGTGCCACCTGGCTCCAGGGCTGAGCTGTGAGCTGCAGGAGGGACTGGGAGGGCAGCGGCCACATTCACCTCACTTCCTGCCTCACCCTGGCCCAGTGCAGGAGCCCAGGAGATGGATGCTGCTCCTCCCTCCTCCAGCCTGGCCACATTCCTCCCAGAGCTTTCTGAGGGTGGGAGGTGGGCATCTCTGACCCTCACAGCCAGGCCTTACTGGCCTGTCACCCGACAATGGAACTAGGGACCAGGCTGGGGGGGAGAGGATGTCCATTCAGGCAGGGTGTGCTGGGCAGTGGCACCCAGACAAGCCGTCCCTGGCTTCCCATGTGTGAAACGTTGGGCCCAACTGGAAACTGATCCGATGGCTCCCGTGAGCTCACATACAGCCCCCTCCTTGCACCTGGGCAACCAGTGCCCAGACCCAGGGTGGCTTCTGAGCGGCCACCTCCTTGGTCACAGGCCACCTGTAGCACTCTGCAGAGCTGCCCTGAGGCCTTCCAGAGAGAGATGAAGGATAAAAAGAAGCGTGCGATGGGAGCCAGATCTCAGGGCCCCGGATCTCAGGGCGCTGGGTGTGGGTCCTGGGCCAGCACCTCCCACGCTGTAATGTGCACACAAGTCACGAGGGACGGGACAGAAACGTGGGCCTGCGGGCAGGGGCTCCGAGATCTGGGCAGGTTGTGATGAGTCTCTCCCCTTCACTGTACTACACTCCCCTCATGGTCCAGGCCACCGCCCCTCCCACCGGGACGCCAACCCCAACCTCCTTGCCACCTCCCCATGTCCACTTCTGTTCCCTGCAGTGTGGTCCTCTCAGCAGCTAGAGACCTTCAGAAAACACAAATCTGACTGTATCTCCCCTCCACCTAAAATGTCCCAAAGACTTCCCATCACACTCAGGGTGATGTCCTATGAGAGCCCGCAGCGTGCGCCCTGCTGACCACTCGGGCCTCGCTCCCACCACGCACCCCCTCTCTAGTGCTCCAGCCACCACTGCAGCCTCCGGAAGGAGGCTCGCCTTCCCCGTGGAGAGCCTTCGCCCGGGCCTAGTACTCCTCGTGCCTGCCCACTCCTCTGGCCTAGTGGACACTGGCTTTCCTGTAGGTCTCCTCCGGGATGTCCCCTCCTCAGGGAAGCCTTCCTGGATCCCTGGACCAGAGGTCCCGCTGACATATTTGTCATTGTGTGTTCTCTGCACATCTCCTCTGGCAGCAGGGCACTCCGGGAGGGCAGGGCTGGGTCTGATGGCCCCCACTGGTGTATATGTGTGCACACACGTGCACGTGCACACCCACAGAGTCCCCTGGGAGCTCCCCACAAAAGGATACGATACAGGTTGTTGTGTTTGATCCACATGAAGCGGACGCCGCCGTGGGCCAGGATGGGTGATAGCATGCCTTCCTCCTCCTTCTCCATCAGGATGGGCATGAAGTGCTCCACCTCTGACATGTCCACGTCGCCGCGGTAGTTCCGGCAGATGAGCACCTGGGCGGGGCGGAGGAGAGGAAAGATGCTTTCATTTGGAGGCCCACAAGCCAGGTGCCTGGGGCACAGGGTGAGACTTGGCAGCTCCCTCCCTCTGGGGACCCTGATCACACCCCTGTCCATCAGAGGGTGTAGACTCGAGGCCATCTGATCTCCATCTCCCAGGGAATTCCTCAAGGAGAGCATTTTCCAAAGTGAACTTCCACAGGGGCTAGCAGGGTTCTCTGCAGGGGAAGGCAGGAGGGAGCTACGCGCCAAGAGTCCAGGGCTGAATCGTCTGGGAGACACCAGGTTAAGCAACGCCCC
Organism: Diceros bicornis minor; assembly: GCF_020826845.1. Classification (NCBI taxonomy): domain Eukaryota; kingdom Metazoa; phylum Chordata; class Mammalia; order Perissodactyla; family Rhinocerotidae; genus Diceros; species Diceros bicornis. The sequence continues at coordinate 4,421,322 of NC_080759.1, read as the reverse complement.
ACAGGCTCTCACTGAAGACCTTCTCAGAGCCTTTCCTGTGCTAATTCATCCTGCTCTTCTGCCTGTGTCAGGGCACCCATTCAGGGGATGCTGCTCAGTGTTCACATCCGCCGGAACTCGCCTGTCGCCTGAAGGGGAGAAGCCCTTCTCCTCATTTCTCTCTCTCACAGCCTGGGGGTTGGGCTGCACAGCATCCGGAACCCTCACTGACTGCCAAGGGGAACCCAAAATGGAACCACCACTTGGGTAAAGTTTGGCAGGTTCTCAGAAAGTTGAATCTGGCTTATGACCCAGCCATTCTTCCCTTAGGTATTTACCCAAGAGGAAACGGAACCGTACGTCCACATGAAGAGTCGCATACAAATGTCCACAGCAGCTTTACTTTATTTATTTTTTAATTATGTTATTGAGGTCATAATGGTTTATAACATTGTGTAATTTCAGATGTACATTATTATAGATATTTCCTTACAGACTGCATCGTGCTCACCACCAGCAGTCTAGTTTTTATTCGTCACCATACACATGTGCCCCTTTACCCCTTTCACCCACCCCTCAACCCCTTCCTCCCCGGTAACCACTAACCTGTTCTCTCTGTCCACGTGTTTGTTTATCTTCCACATATGAGTGAAATCATGCGGTGTTTGTCTGTCTGGCTTGTTTCGCTTCACATCATACCCTCAAGGTCCATCCATGTTGTCGCAAATGGGACGATTTTGTCTTTTTTATGGCTGAGTAGTATTCCATTGTACATATACACCACATCTTCTTTCTCATTCATCAGTTGATGGGTGCTTGGGTTGCTTCCACGTCTTGGCTATTGTAAATAATGCCGCGATGGACATAGGGATGCATCCATCTCGTTGAATTGTTGATTTCACGTTCTTTGGATAAATTCCCAGCAACAGAATAGCTAGATCATATAGTATTATTTTTATTTTTTTGAGAAATCTCTATACTGGTTTCCATAGTGGCTTCAGCAGTTTGCATTCCTATCAGGAGTGTATGAGGGTTCCCTTTTCTCCACATCCTCTCCAACATTTGTTATTTCTTGTCTTATTAATTACAGCCATTCTGACAGGTGTGAAGTGATATCTCACTACAGTTTTGATTTGCATTTCCCTAATAGTTAATGATATTGAACATCTTTTCATGTGCCTGTTGCCCATCTGTATATCTTCTTTGGGAAAATGTTCATATCCTCTGCCCATTTTTTGATCAGGTTGTTTGTCCTTTTCTTGTTGAGCTGTATGAGTTCTTTATATGTTTTGGAGATTAACCCCTTGTCGGATATATGATTTGCAAATATTTTTCTCCCAGCTGGTGGGTTATCTTTTCATTTTGTTTATGGTTTCCTTTGCCTTGCAGAAGCTCTTTAGTCTGATAAAGTCCCACTAGTTTATTTTCTCTTTTGTTTCCCACGCCTGAGTAGACATGGTATTTGAAAAGATACTGCTAAGACTGAAGTCAAAGAGTGTACTGCCTCTATTTTCCTCCAGGAGTTTCATGATTTCAGGTCTTACTTCAAGTCTTTAATCCACTTTGAGTTAATTTTTGTGTATGGTGAAAGATGATGCCCTACTTTCATTCTTTTGCATGTGGCTGTCCAGTTTTCCCAACACCATCTATTGAAGAGACTTTCCTTTCTCCACTGTATGTTCTTGGCTCCTTTGTTGAAGATTAGCTGTCCAGAGATGTGCGGTTTTATTTCTGGGCTTTCAATTCCACAGCAGCTTTATTTTAAATAGATTCAGGCTGGAGAGAATGTCAATGTCCTTCAACAGGTAAAGAGAGACACAAACAATGTCCACCCATACCACGGAACACTCCTCAGCCATGAAAAGGAATGACTAGTACTCGCGACGGCATGAAGGAAGCTCAGGATCACTGGCTGAGTGAGAGAAACCAGACAACGGACTGCATATCCCACACAATTCCACTTACATCAAATCCTGGGAAATGGTGACAGAAAACACAGCACCAGCTGGCTGGGGACAGGCTGGACACAAGGAGGGGGGTGAGGACGGCTTAAGGGTGACAGAAGGTGTGCTGATGGCTTCCTGGGCACCTGTACTGAGCAACTCATCAACTACAGGCTTTAAGGAAGCACGGTTTGTTACATGTGAGTTGCAGCTCCCTGAAGGAATAAAAGGAGGTCTGAAGCTTTGCCAGCCGAGCAAGGCTGTGTGTGGAGACGCCGCCTGGGGCTGCTGCCGCTCTCGTGGTTCTGTGAGCACAGCCAGCTGCCAGACTCAGCAACGCGTTGAGAACGACATCACTGAGCTGACCAACCTGGGACCGCCCACCTCGGAGCCCACAGCTTCATGAAATACAGTCTTTACTGCTTCCAGCCGGGAGAGACAAAGAGAACGAGACAGAGAGAGAGACAGAGACAGAGAGAGACCTTTCCTTTCCTGGTTTGTCTTCCGTGGCCTGTGGCAAGGATCCCTCTGGGGTTCAGACAGCCTCTTAAGGACCCAGCACCCAGTGCTGAGCTCGTGGGTACCTGGACCAGGCCCCGGCCGAGGGACTCCCATGTACCCCTCACATACTCCTTGTCAGGAGCATATCCTGCCTCATATACTGACCCACCACGAGGTAGGACTGATTTTTTAGCAGAGATGGACTGTGATGTCCAGAGAGGTGGCGCCACCTGCCTAAGGTCACACAGCAAGCAAAGGTGAGTCAGGATTCTAACCCCACTTCTCACTCCCTGCAGGGCCATTTCTGCTCCATAAACACTGCTTTCCTGGCTTCCCAAGGCCCAGCTTCTTCCCCAGGTAACCAGTTTTGGGGGCTGCCACTGGCCAGAGCCCCCGGGCCCCCAGAGTGCTCAAAGGAAAGGGCAAGGAGCAATTTATTTGCTTTCTCTCACCAGGGCTGCACAGAAGTCCACTCATGTAACAAGCATGCACTGCGTGCCCCTCTACCATTGACCGTGCTGGGCCTGGGGACACAGAGGTGACCAAGACAAACAGGGTCCCTACACTGGGACACTTGTTTAAGGGGAACTGAGAGCCTCCCCCAGGGCGTGACCTTCAAACTGAGGCCTGAGGAGTCAGGTGGGATAGAGGCAGAGGGACCAGGGTGGCTAAAGCTGTGGGGAGGGGCAGGGGGCAAAGGCCATGGGGGGACCTGGGAGCACGGGTCAGGTGGAGTGAGGACAGCCTCGGAGCTGGGCTGCAGGTCCTAGAGGAGAGGACAAAGGCAGGAGACAGGACAGACTCCTGGAAGGAGCAGGCAGCGCTGCGGTGATAACCCTACCCCTGCTGTAACTTGTGACCCCACAGCTCCTTCTCCACAGAGAGCAAGAGGATCTTCTTCAACAGAGGTCAGATCGGGTCTCTCCCCTGCTGAAACCACTGTCTATCCCAGCCTCCCCCATGCTGGGAACAAGCTGCAAGGCCATCCCCAGGCCGTCTGGCTCTGCACAGCCCCTCCAAGCCTCCAATGTCTACACTCCCCGGGCTCACTCCACTCCAGCCATTCTGGCCTCCTAGCTGGCCTCTGAGCAATCCACACCTGTTCCTGCCTCAGGGCCTTTGCACTTGCAGTTCCCTCTGCTCAGAATGCCCTGGGCTGGCTCTTCTCATTTCTCAAGCCTCAGCTCAGACAGCACCTCCTCCCTGCTTGCCCTGGCTGAGAGATCATATCCCATCCCTCTCGACCCCCAACTCCACTTTACCTTCACTGCCCACATCACCACTGCATCATATGTTTATCTGTGTCCTCATTTACTGTCTGTCACTTCTACCAGAGTCTACTACTCCCAGAGAACAGTGACCACTTCCGTCTGGTTCGCAGCTGTGTGCCAGCACTGACAACAGAGCCCAGCCCACAGCAGGTGCTCAGTCAACGTCTGGGGAGTGAGCATGCAGGTGAGGAGACAAAGGAGGCAGGAATAACGCCCAGGGCTCCAACGTGGGCAGCTGCATGGATGGCAGTGTCACTCGCCGAGATGGAGAGAGAGCAGATGGAGGGAGAGTCTGCAGTGGCTGTGGGACTTCCAAGGTGTCTCCGAGGCCAGCAGATCTCCAGATAAGTCCCCTGGACTGCGGTATAAATTTGAGAGTCACCGGCACACTGACGTGAATCAAAGCCTGCCCCGGGAGAGGGACAGTATGCCTGAGGGGCCAGCATCCAAAGGGAGGGCAGCAGCGGAGGGGCCAGCAGACAGTGAGGGAAACAGGGGGCCGAAGGAAGCCTGCTGAGAAGTGTGCTAGTGGCCTCAGCAGCTGCAGAGAAACAAGAAAGACAGGGCGGAGGAGTGTCCACGGAGGGCTTTCTGTCAGCTGAACGTGGCCACGCTGGTTTCCTTGGTAATCAGAGGCTCTGGCTGGCAGAGAGCTGTGTGGTAGTGAATTTCCTGATGTGCCATTACCTTACTTCTGATTAAACGCAGTCTGCGCATGAGGCAAACTTCCAAAACATGAGGTCCGTGGGGAGTGGAATAATAAATGGCATGACGGTTGCTGAGGCCGGGAAGGGAGCCCCCGGCTGCCTCGGGAGCCTCCCGAAAGGCAGGTTGATCCTGCTTCTCCCGGGCTACAATCCCCCTGCGGTGGCTCCTCCTTCCTGGGATCAAAGTGGTCCCCTCTGGCCCTTTCTCCTGTCCGGACACCTTTAACACCCATGGCCCTCCTGGTGCCATCCACCAGGCTCCAGCCTTACGTAGGACTTCCTGCTTGCCAGCCCCAGTGGGCTGCCCCTCACCCCTCGGGCCCACTGAGATGCTTCCTTGTCCACCTGTCTGCCACTTGGTCACCTTTCCAGCTCCCCCATCTCCCTCCTCCAGGAAGCCTTCCGTAACCACTTCTCCTTCTGCCAGCCAAAACTGAGGTTAGGCAACTGCATTCCCTGGGGCCTTGTCCATGCCCTGTGGCTAACCGGATCTGACCGTCTGGATCCATGCGGCTGCTTCCACACGTCTCCCCTGCCAGAACGTGAGGCCCACAGGGTCTAACGCGGACTGTGGGCCCTGGGTGCTGCTGAGCCTCTCTCATGCGCGGCTCAGCGAGTTCACACAATAATGCCACGGAAGCCTCCTCTGACTAATGAGGAAAGTGAGGCTCAGAGAGGAGCAGGCACTTGCCTGAGGTCACACAGCTGAGCAGCAAAGCTGGGTTTTGAGCTCAGCCCTGACTCCACAGTCACCGCGAGATGGTCAGCATGCGGCTCAGTGCACGTAGGAGCTCGTGAAATCTTTGCTGAAGGAACGAGTGATTGGAGACAGGCAGCCTTTGGGACCTCTAAGGACACGGTGGCTGGGGTGGAAGCAAGAACACGTGCTACAAGGACTCAGGGAACACTGCACCCACCCCGCCCCTGGCCTGCCCTGTGTCTTTCCTTGCCTCTAAGAAGGTGGGGGGAAGGAAGCCCAGCACTGGGCCTCACTGGATGTTGACTTTGGGTGCCATCCAAGGCAGGCAACCCACTCAGGGGACTCCAGGGAAGTGCTGGGGGTGGGGAGTGGGGCAGGAAGGGGCAGCCACTTCTCCTCACACCCCACTGCTTCTGAGCTAACTCCTCCCTGCCCCACCTGGGCCTGACACCCACGTCTCCTCCCAGATTGATGTGGGACGCGTTGAACATTGTTGAACCTGTACTTGTTGCTCCCAGGTGCAAGAGGCCAGATCCTCACTTGCTTCCAGCCAGGATGGACTTGGGGAAGGGCGGCAGCCCACTTCTGAGAGGCGTCAAGATCCCTCCTCTCAGACTTAGAGACCTGCCTGGCATTTAGTAGGTCCTCCTCAGACACCAGCTGAATGAACAAATGATTCTGGGTTCGACGCCTAGACCTGTCACTTCTCTGTGACCGGTGTGACCTTGGGCACGCTGCGTCACCTCTCTGTGCCTCACTTTCTCCCTCTGTAAAGTGTCGCTGCCACCACCTACCGCACCTAATCCTTGTCACTCAATGTCACAACGAAGGAACGCTAAGACATACCTACAGGGACCGGCACAGAGAACTCGCCAGAGAAGCAGAAGCTACGTCCCTGAGAGGGCGGGACTGGCCCGAGGGCACACTGTCCTCGTCACGCCTCGCGACGTCGGGCCAAGGGTCGCGCAGCTTCGACGCCGGCTGCAGCCCGCCCTCGCCGCGGCCTCGGTCTTCCGGGGGCCCCCACCGAGACTGGAGCCCCCAGCCCACGGGGGTCAGGGGTGTCGTGCAGCCGGTTACCTAGCAACAGCGGCAGCCCACCGCGTTACCCAGCAACAGGGTGCGGACAGACGACCCTGCCTGGTTACCTAGCAACAGGGTGCGGCCCTCAGGCGAGGCCGACTGGCTTCCTTGCCCAAGACCAGGCTGGGTCCCATTGGCCGTCCCTAAGCAACAGGGTGGGTCCCCACGGGGCGCGGCCCCCGCCGGTTGCCTGGCAACGGGGAGGGTGGGGAGCCCTCCGTACCTTGCCCTTCAGGTCCAGCACGTAAACGGCGCTGGCGGACATGGCGGTGCGGGAAGCCTCGGCAGCGGCCGAGGGCGGCGGCGACGGCGGCAACCGCCAGGCGTTGAGCAAGGCCGGGCGCGAGCCGCCACTGTTCGCCTCCACTTCCGGTCCGGGGAGCCGCGCGCGGACCGTTAGGTCCGGTCGGGGAGGAGGGGCCAGGAGTGCGCGGGCGCAGGGCGGAGTATGCGCAGGCGCAGTGCGCTCTACGTGCTCTTATTTCCCGCTTCCGCCTCAAGCATCCCGGAAGTAAGGTCCAGAGGGACGAGGTCGGGCGGGGCCGAGTGAAGCAGGGCATCCTCCAGCTTCCCGCCTGGGCCCCGAAGCCATGGCAGCTGGAAACCCCGCTGTGGGCCAAATTAGGTGAGAGATCCCGGTGGTGGAACCCACCTAGGGCCCAGCCCTATGGTACTCATAGTCTGGTGGGGGAGTCTAGGAAACAATCATATACAGTCGCCATTGCGAAATGCTGTATGGGGAGAAGTAAGGAGGTAGTTACTTGGAAAGAGGTCAGACTCTCTGAATGGCAGTCAAGGCTTATCAACAGTCACTATCTGTCACCTGTCAGTGTCAACATTCGTCAGTGAACAGGCGTGCCTGTTTATTGCTTGGAATGATCTCCTAAAAACCTCCCCCCACTGAACCTAGGCGAAAAGCACGTGTTTCATTTCTGTAGTTAGTGCCCACGGTGGGTAATGCAAATCGTGACCTCTCATTAATCAATTGAATATCTCATTTGGTTTTATGAACACTCAGGCTGTGGAGAAATGTCTGCATTCTGTCCCAATGAACCATCACACTGCTTTGGGGATCCCAACCGTGCAGTATCAGAACCATTTACTCAGGCTGCCTGCCTTTCACTCATCTCTGTTTGGGGGCTCTGAAAGATGGCATTTGCAATAGATCCTCCACTTAGGATAAATGTAAGTGCAGGAAAATCCAGAGAAGAAAACTAATATCTGAAGACTACCAAGTAAATCCTGGGCTGGAAGCATTCTTGCACAAAGCAGCCAATGGAGGCCTTTTGACAATTATTGGGTAAGAAACCCTATTGTACCTAGCCTCATACTTTGCCCAGTTTGTTGCAATGTTTTAGAAAAACATGTCTTTTTTAAATTACAAAACTGTACATCTCACTGAAGAAAAAGTGAGTAAATGCCAAAAATTATAAGGCAAAAAGAAAAGCCACCCAGGAAAGGTGACTCTTCTCATTACAGAGCATCTCCTTTCAGCCTTGCTCTGTGCCTCTGTCAAGGAGGCTGGGGGGAAGACATTGTACAAGTCTTTTGAGGAAACAAAGATTCCCAAGTGCCAAGAGTACCACCACGGTAAACACTCTTCACACTTAAATTACTTGTAACTTCCTTTTCTCCATAAGTGGGGGAATTCGAGTCACATCTGAATTTCATCCTTGGCATTTATGTGTAATGTATAAGCCAGATTTGACCTCTGCAACATCTCAGAAAAGACCATACCTGTTGTGGTAGACCAGGGTTTCTCAAACTTTGCTGCATATTAAGGTCACCTGGAGAGCTCTGAAAACTCGCAATGACCGAACCCCACCCCAGGCAGCATCAGTGGTTCCTAATGCTCTCAGGAGAGTCTAACATACAGCATAAATTGAGAACCACTGTGGTAGATTGTAACAGTGATGGCCCCCAATAAACCACACCTCCTGGTCTTCATGCCCTTGTGTAGTTCCGAGACTCTGGGTTTGACAACGTGACTTGTGTTGGCCAATGGAACAGGCTATGTGGAGAGCAGTCTTGGGGGATGAGATGCCATCTTGGACTTTCTGGCCCCAAGGAAGCCAATGCAGCTACACATGTGTACTAAGCTACACCTCAGGGAGCAGACCCACCCAGATGAGCACTGTCAACCCCCAGAATCGGGAGAGAGAACTCCTGTTGTAAGCCACTCTGTTCTGGAGTGGTGTGTTAGGCAGAATTAGGATGTCTATCTTCCACTGTACTGACACAGGCTTTTCCAGCACCACATCACGCTCACAGACCTGCACCGCTGGCTCAGGGATAGAAAAGCCCTGACCCCAATGCTGGGGCACGCTGGGGGAATCTGCCCAAAGGAGCCACTGCTAATGAGAGGATGTCACCTCTCTCAAGTGGGCCACGAACCACAAGTAGAAACACATCATCCAAATTTTTCCAAATTGAGGGTGAAGAGTCGTTTCGCAGTATGCACATTCTTCATATGGGATAAACCCTTAAAAGGCAGCGTGTCTAGTGATAATCTAACAGCCTATAAGTAAGACACTCAGACTTACATTTCATAACTGGTTTTTGCTTTATTCTGCAGTTCACTTGTGACAGCCCCAGACCCAACACCCGATGTTTCTATTCTGACTGGTCCTCTTGCACTGTGTGCGTCAGTTCTCACAGTAGCATAAGCAGTTCCATCCTCAGCCGGTGGGTGCACGCAGGCCCTCCAAGATCCTCGCTCTCCAGCACCAGAACCTGGGTCCTCCCGTTTGACTGCACCCCTACCCGTCTGTCTGTGCGGGGCTCTGCCCTGCTCCTGTCACCCCTGAGGTGTCCTTAGGCCAGGAATGCCCAATAGGTTCCATGTTATGTGCCAACTCTGAATAAATACGGGGGGTCAGCTTGGAGCCCAGGGTTGAGGGTAGTGAGGCAGGCTGTGTCTGGGTTCCAATACAAAGAATGCTGTGCTTGATTAGTAATATCCATGGCAACACTCACTAGACATGTCTGAAATAGGGTTACTGGGGAAGAGGAATGCTGGCCACCAGCTCAGCTCAGAAAGGGACGAGGCATGTGTTCTATCCTTAGACAGTTGTTCTGCTTCCCAGGCTGCATTGTCTCACTGGCCAGGTGGCTGAGGAGGCAGTCTGCAGGCCACGAAGCTGCCAGTGGCTTCCCCAGGCCCTGGATGGAACAGCATAAGCCCCAAGCTAGAGGGAGCTTGGAAGGGCAGGCAATGCAGGGCCCCACAAGGGGCTGCATTGCAGGCCTGCTGGCATTAACTCCTTATCCTATGGAGTCAGTTTCATCCAGGCAAAGAGAGCTGGCCAGCTGTCAGAGAGAGTGACATGCAACTCAGGGGCAAAAACGCTTTTCCACAGCACTTACATAGAAATAACCTTTATCTCTGGGTAAACTCTTAAAAATTTCCAGTCCAAACTGAAAACGTTTATCTTCTACTGAGAAACCAAAATAGGGTAAAAGGGCAATCTTACTTTCATTGAGGTCTAGAATGAGGGCACACTGCTTTGAAAAGCACTGTCTCAACAGAGGACGCAAAGTGTGTGTAAAAGAATGTTTCTAAAAAATACCAAAGGCACCAAACATAACCCCAACTTCGCCTTCTGCTTCCCCTTGATGCCACTCCACCTCCCGGGCCAGGAGGCTACTTGGTCCAGCTGACTTTGGGAATGTCATAGTGCTCCGTCAGCGTATCCAGGTGTCTGTTGAAGTCCTGGGAAAGCAAAGGAGAAAGCCCACGTCAGCACAGCCCCACGCAGGGCATCAGGGATGTGTGGTGCTGCCCACCGCACTTCTCCACGTCCTGTCTCTCCTCAGAGCACCCCTCCTCTCAAGGCCACTCTGCCAGGCCTTAGAAACTCCTGAACCCTGGGCTCTCCCTTCAGTGACCCCCGGGTAGCCGTCACTTCTGTTGGGTACACTCTCCTCCCCGCCAACACTCCAGTGGCTCTTCTGCCAGGCTCCTAGCCTCTGGGGCCCTAGATGGCTCCATCTCCCCACTGGGCACATGACTTACCTCCACTCTCTGCTTGTGGGTTTTGGATGCTTTCTTCAGGATCCTTTCCATTTGCTGGAGAGAAGAGAAACAGGTGAGTTCACATGCCTGACGCAGCCCAGGCCAACACGGGATGGAAGATGGGAGCCCCAGTCAGCCTGGCTCTCACACCTAGAAAGGCCAGAGGTCTCAGGGTGTGCACCTTGCCCTTGCCTCAGCTCCACTCAGACTGCTCTGACAGGGAGGCCTGGCCGCAACATATCCCACCAGGAGCCCGGGTCAGCTGCGCTCCGGTCTGAGGGGCAGGAAATGAACCAGCACCAACTGAGCACATACCCACAAGCAGACTGATGGGAGCTCTACATGTGCTTCCTGCTTCCTTGGGCAATTATACGCATTCCCAGTTTGCAGAAAAAGAAAGGCATGGGGGGTTTAAGAAAGGCTGAGGAAGGAGGAAGGTAAAGGGCCCGCTGCAGAGTAGGTGCTCAAGTGACAGGACACAGTGCCAGGAGGGCTACGAGGTCCTTGATGAGTGTGATTCTGGAATACGCCTCTTGCAGCACCAGGACCTGCTCCACTCCTCATTCCCAACACCCGATGGTCCCTGGTAAGAGGTAAGAGCGCAGGATGCAGAGGCAGACAGATCTGGAGCCACACCTGGCTTGACACTTACTAGCTGGGTGACTGTGGCCAACTCACTTTGGTGCCCCCTCCCCACTCCTGGGACTGGACTGCCCAGTATTGATGCTCTTGTGTAGTCCTCTGCTTCAATGCACAAGACTCTGGGCTGGCCCTGTGACTCAGTTTACTTAACAGAATGTAAGGCCAACACTGGGGGAAGAGATAAGGAGACACGGCAGCTTTTGCTTTGTGCTCTTAGAGGCTAGCTGCCATGTAGGAAGTCTGATGACCTTGTTGAAGAGGACCTGGAGGAAGAGATGACTGATGGGGAGAGAGGCCACCGAAGGAGCACCAAGGCACTGGACATGTGATGACAAAGCCATCCTGGACGTTCCAGCCCCGTTGCACTCCAGAGGACCCCAGCCCCAGCTGCCATCTGATGGCACCAGATTCTAAGCAAGGCCAGCAGAAGAAGCACCCAGCTGAGCCCAGTCAAACCACAGAAGCATGAGAGAATACTGTCAGCTGCCACCTGGCTGCTCCTCCCTGTCTCTCTTCTCCTTTGCTGCCTCCTCATCTCCCTCTACATCCAGCTGGCTCACACCTGGCTGAACCTCCCTCTGAGTGTCTGTGTTGTCCATCCCTGCCTCTCTTCCTGCTTCCGTGAGCCCACGGGAGGCCTGGGTCTCCTCACATGGGGTCACACCAACTTGACCAGCTGTCACCAATGCCAAGGAACTGCCTGGGCTCTACCCGCCCTCTCCCCACTCCATGCACCAAGCTCACAGGGTGTGCTGGGTGCTGTCACCATCCCCACTTCACAGAGAAAATGAGAACCAGAGTGCACAGTGGGTGGGGCTGGAGATGCCAAGCCCTGATCCCTTCTACCAGGCCAGGCCCCAACCCCTGGGCCCTGCTCCCAGGAGCCAGGAGCTGTCCAGCCTTTGTGCTCACTGCGCTCAATTCAACACTCTCCCACGAGGGAATCTGCATTTCCCAATTGTACCTAGCTTTGCCCGCACCTCCTTCCTCTCCCATACACCTCACCTCTCTCTCCTGGATCAAGTAAAACCCGCAGCAGTACTTCCAGTTTTGAATGCCAACAACAACAATTTCCCTTTGACCTTCCACCACCCTCCAGCTACAGGCCCGTTTCTCTGTTCAACTTGACAGCACATCTCCCAAGAGTTATTGCTACTCCTCGTCTCCACCTCTGCTTTTCCCCACCCTCTCTTGGATCCACTCTAAACAGCCTCTCTTCCTCCTCATTCCAAACACCAACCTAGGGCTCTCAGTGCTCAACCCACGAGGCCTCCTGGCAGCATATGACATGGCTGGTCACTTCCTCCTCCTTAAAACACTTTCTCCACTTGGCTCCTAAGGACATGCTCTCCTGGTATTCCTCCTTCCCGTGCTCCTTTGCAAATTCCTCTCTGCCACCCTCTAGTCACCGGAGGTCAGATCCTAGACCTGTTCTCTGTCACTGTCCCTCCTCAGAGGATCTCATCCAGTCCCATGGCAATTCCAAGACGTTCATCTAGGGCCCAGACCTCTCCTCCAAACTGCAGATTCAGATCTCAAACTGTCCATGAGGATTCTCCACTTGGCTTTCAAACAGGCACCTCGACCTTAACTTCTCTAACACCAAGGCCTTGGTCCCTCCCTTCAGAACCTGCTTTACCTGCAGTTCTTCCCATCTCAGTAAACGGCACCTTCACTCACCCACCCAAAAGTCTCGTTCATCCCTGACTCTTCTTTCCCAACCCATACCGAACCATCAGCTAACCCTGCTGTTCTTCCTTCAAAATCTAGCCCAAACCTGACCCCTTCCATTGTTCCCACTATTACTACCCTACTCTGAGCCACTGTTATTAGTTACCTTATGCTTGCATTAGCCTCTCTGCCACCCCCCACTGCTCCGGAGTAACATTCCAGCCCTGCCTCTGACTATAACCGGGACTTAAGTGCATTCACTTGTTAAGTCCTCACTACAAACCTATGAGGTAGGGACCTTCACCCCAACTTACAGATGAAGAAACTGAGGTGTGGGAGGTTAGCCAATGTGCCGAGAGTTACACCACCAACAAGAGGCAGAGACAGAACGGAAGCAGCTCTGTCTTGCCAAAGCCGGTGAGTCCCACTTTTTTGTATGACTCAACAAGTTACCTTTTCCTCAGGTTCCTGGACCAGATCGCCCAGACCAGGGTTAGGGGTTCTCAGCCTGGGCGCTACTGACATTTTGGACCAGATCATTCTTTGCTGTAGGGGGTGCTGTCTCCAGCATTGTAGGATGTTGAGCAGCATCCTTGGCCTTGACCCACTAGATGCCATAGCAGCCCCACCCCAAGCCCTGAGCTGTGACAAAAAAGTCTCCAAACATTGCCCAATGTCTTCTTGGAGGTGGAGGTGGGGGACGAACCGTCCCCAGTTAAGAACCACTGACCTAGACTGATTATTCCCTCTCCCCAGCATCTGAGGCTGAGCTTCTCCATCCCACGCTGACCTCTCCTATCCCTACCGCCGAAATTTATTAAGTAATTAAGAGAAATAATTTCTCAGAGCCTCAAGATACGACCTGTTTGAATCTGTGAAACAAAGGCATGGTGGAAACACACTGTGCTGAGTGACAGCAGGGAACGTGGCACTTAACACGAACGACTGACCTCATCTGCGCACTAACTTTATGCCAGACCGAATGTCAAATGCTTTATCTGCCTCACTGCATCCAAAGTTCCCATCCTGTCAGGAGGAGCACTACCCTGCCCCCTACAGATGAGTAAACTGAGGCAGAGAAACGATGGGTCACCGGCCCAGGGCTACTGGGCAAATGAGAGACAGCGCTGGAACCCAAACCCGGGGCTCCAGCTCCGGCCTCCTTTTGACGCCAGATCCAGCTCTCCCCTGCGCCGACCCCTCGGCCAGAGGGGCTTCCCGTCCTCGGAGCCCCCCGGCGTGGGCGCCTCCTCTCCCGCTCACGCAGCATCTTCGCCCAGAGTTGAGGTCCCCTCTGACCGCTCGCCCTCCTCGAGCGTCCCGGGCTGAGCCCGTTTCAAGTCTCTTGCATCCACCCCGGAGACCCAGCCCCGGCCTCACCCGCTTCTCCTGCATCTTCTCGAAGGCCGCCTGTGCCGGGGTCCGCTTGTCTAGGCCGCGCCGTTTCTCCTCCTCGTTCTTTTTGCTCGTTCCCATCGCTTCCAGAAGTTTCGCCTTATCCTTATCCTTCTTTTTCTTTTTCCTGAGAGGGGAGGGGGGATGACGGCGGGTCAGAGGGCGAAAACCCGCGGTCTCGGGAGGAGGTTTAAGGGGGCAGAAGACAAGCCCCGGAGGGCCCTCGGGACTCACCGCTTGGTCACGCCGACCTCTGCGACGCCCTTCAGCTTCAGGGGCCCCTTTTGCACCTGCTCGTAGGCGGCCATGGCGCGCGCCTGCAGTTCGTAGGTAAACTGCCACACTTCCTGTTTGAGAAGGCTATTTCCGCCCGAACGCCCGCTTCGCTCCGTCATGATTGGCCGAGCCAGGCGGTGCGCGCGCGCCCTTGGCAGCTGGAGCCGGCCCCACTTCCGGGTTGCGGGCTGGGCCTGGGCAGGCCTCATCGTTGCATCCCGTGTGCATCCCGGGCAGGAAGGCACGGCCGCATCTTTGCATCCCGTCTGCTGCTACACTTCCGGCTTTGGCGCCCACTCCCGGTTCTCCGTCGTTGGGCCCCCTAGACCTGTGAAGCGCGCTTGAGTAAACCCCCACTTCATAAAACCTGACGTCTTTTTGAGTGTTTTGTGTACATTTGGATGTCCTGTTCTCATTTATTGCTATATTTTGAGAGTTCAGTGGATACCTAGCCCTAATTTTGTAAGCCTAATCAGTACTCGTTAGTTTTTCAGCTTTTGGTAAATGACGTTGTGTGAAATATGTCAGTGGTATTTAAGAAAATTTTTTAAAATCGATTTTGCCAAGCTATAATTTATAAACAGTGAAATGTACTTATTTTAACTGTACTCTTTGATGAGTATTGTTGACATTTACACACCTATGTAATCACCTCCACGATGAAGATCTAGAACATTCCATCACCCAAAGTTCCCTTGTTCACCTTCTCAGTTAATCCCCTCATCCCTCTCCCCAGGCAACTCCAAATCTTTTTTCTCCCACTATAGATTAGTCTTTTTGAAAAGTTTCTTATACATGGAATCATACCATATGTATTCTTTTGAGCTGGAATTCTTTCACTGAGCATGATGTATTTGAGAGTCTTCCTGTTGTTGAGTGTCACAGCACCCAAAAACCTGATCTACTGGCGCCATAACACTTGGGGCTCCAATGAGTTGGGTTTTTTTATTCCCCAATATCATGAGTAATTTGCTGAACAAGCAGAAATATCCTCATAAACACACAAAACCAAACACAGTTCTATTTTTGTTTACTTCCATCCTTTTAAACAGTATATTTTTCAAGGTAGGTCATCTTCCTCTGGCCCTGGATGAAAACGCTGTCAGGCCCCATGGCTCTCCTCTCATTTTTTTCATGTGACATACAGTAGTATCGACAGTGGAAATAGTAAATGTCTCAGTTCAATAAGTGTAATGTCCAGAACTTAATTTGGAGAGGACAGTTCCCTCTCTCCCTCCGCTGGGACCTATGATACAGTAGGGAAGGGGGACAGCATGGGCCTCCTACTGTCCCCTCTTGTCCATTACCAGCTGTTGTTTGTGCCCCCACCAAGTGGTTTAAGGAGGGGTGGAGGAGGGAGGTGAGGTAAGGGAATAGAACAGTTCTTGATCTTGTGGAAATTAATAAAAGAACCTTAACTAAATTGGAGTGAGGAAGGCCTGTAGGGGGCGCTCTCACCCCCATCACACCATCAATTACATCAAACAGGAAGAGAGTTCGCTTGCATCTTGGACAGGAAGCAAAACTACTTCACTACTGAAGGAAGATTTCTCTCCCCACCCAGCAACAGCCCAGCCAATGGGAAACATAACAGCTCAGCCAATGAGAAGCAGATGCTGCCCTGAACTGTCACTTTCCCCCAAGGGACTTTCCTTTAGAATAGCCCCTCCGTACTCCCCCTTTTTCTCTATAAAAGCAGATCCCCTCATTTGTATTCCAGATTTGCATACGGATTTGCCACAGCACGCACATCCTGAATTGTGATTCTTTTGGTTATTCCCGAATAAACTCATTTTGAGGCTTTTCAAGCCAACAATCTTCACTGACTCCTTAACTCTTCATGTGCCCTCCAGCAGTTTCCAGCAGGCTCCCTCTTCCCTGCAGTTCCCTTGATCCTGGAATGTGCATCTCTGCTTCTGGTGATAGCTCACAACACCTTCCTCAACCCCTGGGCTGCCAGCAGGGCTCTGCCAGCTTCCTTCTCCTGAGGTCTCTGCACCCTGCCAGTTAGCCATGTTGGATTATACCCAGGATGGCCCACACCAAGTCTGTCTCATGTGATTCCCATCTGGTGCTCAGGAAACTCTCACACAGGCAGGTCCCAACACACCTGCAGGCACCTGGCTCTGCATTTACGCAGTCAGCCCATATCTTATCCTCTAGATGTCCCCTTTAAGTGCTCTCAAGCCTGGGTTAATTGCCGTCCAAAAGCAGGGAACACATCTCAAAGCTCTCCATGGGTTCCATTGAAATCTACCTTGCTAGACTTGGTGGTGAAATGTAACATTCTGTCCCCTGCCCCCTAAAAGGAGAGAGGAACTTACAGCATGGTCTCCTCAGCTATCACATTTCCACCAGTGTCCTCAACAAAGCTTCTCTTCCCCTCTCTGACTTCCATTTAGATCGTTGACCTGGCTGAGGGGACCAAGAATTGGAGGCAGGTTCGGGGTGTGTGTGTGTGTGTGTGTGTGTGTGTGTGTGTGTGTCATGTCTCATTCATACTTTATCATCCTGTGGCAGAAAAAGTCTGTTACACCTTTGCTTTCTTTTCTCACACTAGTCTTTTTGTGGTAAAATACACATAACATAAAATTTACCATTGTAACAACCTGAAATTGTACAACTCATTGGCATTAAACACATTCGCAAAGTTGGGCATCTATTTATTTTTATTTGATTACAAAAGATGTACAAACATTAACTGTGGAATATGTAATCAGAAAAATACAGAGAAACCCAAAGAAGACAGCAGAAATCACTTCCACTCAGAAAAAAAATCTCTGTTAGTATTTTGATTTATTTCAGTTTCTTATTATCTCCAATTTTAAAAATAAAAATGGGATCTTACTCTATACCTGCTTTGTCACTGACCTTTTCCCCCATCAGAATGTTGTGACTGCTTTTGTGTGTCGAGTAAAAAAATGTGTCACTGGTTTTTAATACTGAGAGAAGAAACCTAAAATCTCCCATAATCGTCTGCCAACATTAAAAACATGTATACATGCACATGCACTGTGTAAGAAAACCACACAGTACAGAAAAGGTTAAAAGAAAGAGAAAAGAAAACAACAAAAAAATTGGAAATTTCCCACCTCCTTCCAAAAAGACGAACAGTTTCGTTTCGGTTCTTTGCAGCACAAGTGTATATGGCAACATCTATATGTGAGATGATCTTTTATTTCTGCCCACACCTTTCATTTAGCGAACGTCTTGAAGCTCTTTACATGGCAGAAGCTACAGCACCGCCTCCCCTTCCTCGGAGGCTGGACGTCGTGCGGCTGAGTGAAGCCCTCCCCAGCGGGTGACCACCTACGCGCCCACACATCTTGGCCAACTTTCTCAAGAGGCCAGAATGCGTAGCAGTGGAAACGCTGGGTCCAAAGGTTTGTACACTTGTGCGTTTTAATTTGGACTGCTGTTGCCCAAATTGTCCTGAGGACTTTTTTGAGGGGAAGAGGGGGTCAAGGGAGTGAGGAGGGAGAGAAAGCGAGCGTTGCCAGGTGAGAGGAGGCTGGACAAAGCAGAGCACAGCGCCTGCCTTCTCCAGTTCTGCTTGCAGGGGCAGCAAGCGACTGCCCAGTTCTGCAGCCACAGCACACCTCCTGCGTTCCGGAATTGGGTGGGAGTGCCAAGAGAGAACCCGCTTCCGGGTGCTGGCGGATGAGGGCTGCCAGCAGAGGTAGCCTACTCGTGGGGCCGTCCAGGACAGAATCAACTCCTCAGGGAGGGACAAGGCAGACTCGGCAGGGGAATGCTGTTCTCCCCCAGCCAACTCAGCAGCCTCGGAGCTCCTCTCTGGCACTTCCAAGGCTGTGTGCCCCGGAGCAATTGGCTTGCCCTCTCTGACCTTCCTTTGCTTCTTTTATAAAATGGGGATGATGATGATAACAACAGCTAATACTTTATATGGATTTATATGGATCATCTCATTTACTCTCACAACCACCCTATTACGTAAACCATCCTGATTTTATAAGGAAGGAAACTGAGGCACAAACTGTCATCCCAACTATGCTGAGTGTTCTATCCTTGCTTCTGTCATCACTCTATAAGCCATCCACTGTCAGATGTGTCCCTATTTTATAACCCTCTAAGGTAGTGTTTCTCAACCATTTTTTTCATTATCACCCCCTAAAGAGAACTTTTTTTTTTTTTAATTTTGGTGAGGAAGATTGGCCCTGAGCTAACATCTGTGCTCATTTTCCTCTACTTTGTATATGGGATGCTGCCACAGCATGGCTTGATGAGTGATACATTGGTCCGCACCAGGGATCCGAACCTGCAAACCCTGGGCCACTGAAGTGGAGTGCACAAACTTAACCACTATGCCGCTGGGCCGGCCCCAAGAGAACATTTTAACTTAATTTAATTTAATTTAATTTAATGAGAGAAGTTAAATACTGATGAATAAGATTTTGTCAGGGAGGGTGAAATTTGGAGAGCCACAAACCATTGAAATATCTAAGAATTTTTTGCCCCCCCCAACCAGTTTTTGCCCCCTTGGGGATAATATTGCCCCCATTGAGCATTTGTTCTAAGGGGGAAAGTACCAAATCAACTATGACATGATGCTTTTGCTCACTTAAAGTTTTTATTTTATATCCATTGAAAGAGTCTTGAGATTTAAATGCACTGAGATTTTTGCTAGATACTACTCTTAAACACGGCAAACACTGCCTTACCCAAGCAATCAAGGTCAACTTTGTTGGTGACATCATGTAGCTATTAAGTAACCCTTGGTATGATGTGATGAGGAGGGCACCTCATCTCTGAGGTCTTCCCCCCAAAAAACCCAACAAATCCAGTCCAATCACGAGAAAACATCAGACAAATGAAAATAAGGGACATTCTACAAAGTACCTGACTGGTACTCCTTAAGACTATCAAGGTCATGGGAAAAAAAGAGACTAAAGGAGTCAGCCTGGTGGCATGGTGGGGTGGTTAGGTTCAGTGCACTCTGCTTCAGTGGCCCATGTTTGCGGGTTGGATCCTGGGCTTGGACTTGCACCACTCGTCAGCCATGCTGTGGAAGCGACCCACATGTAAAATGAAGGAAGATGGGCACAGATGTTAGCTCAAGGCCACTCTTCCTCAAGCAAAAAGAGGACGATTGGCAACAGGTGTTAGCCTAGGGCCAATCTTCCTCACCAGAAAAAAAAAAAGAGACAAAAAAAAAAAAAAACCCCTGAAGATCAGGAGCCTAAGGAGACATGACGACTAAATGCACTATGGGATCCTGGCAGAGAAAGAAGAACCTTACTGCACATTACACTCGTGTTCACTGCAGCGTTCTTCACAATCACCAAAAGGTGGAAGCAGCCCAAGTGTCCATCAGTGGGTGAATGGATGGAAAAACATGAAATGGATGAAAAACACCGTGGAATATTACTCAGCATTAAAAAGGAGTGAAGCCCTGATACATACCACAATGTGGATGAACCTCAAGGACATCATGCTCAGAGAAATAAGCCAGATACAAACGGACAAACATTGCATGATTCCATTTATATGAGGTACCTAAAATAGGCAAATTCTTAGAGGCAGAAAGTAGAATGGTGGTTGATGGGGGCTGGGGGGAGGGGAAATGGGGAGTTGTTTAATGGGTGTGGAGTTTCAGTTTTGCGAAATGAAAAGAGTTCTGGAGGTGGATGGTGGTGATGGTTGTACAATAATGTGAATGTACTTAATGCCACTAAACTGTACTCTTAAAAATGGTTAAAATGGTAAATTTTATGTTGTGTATATTTTACCACAATAATAAAAAAAAGATTACCTGGGATAAATTTGGTTATTAAAACCAATGCTTGGACACAGGTAAAAATTTGCTTGTACTCA
The DNA here is from genome assembly GCF_020826845.1 of Diceros bicornis minor. Classification (NCBI taxonomy): domain Eukaryota; kingdom Metazoa; phylum Chordata; class Mammalia; order Perissodactyla; family Rhinocerotidae; genus Diceros; species Diceros bicornis. The sequence goes on along the minus strand of NC_080759.1, from coordinate 4,401,304 downwards.
TGAAAATAAAGGAATCAAGAATTTAAAAAGAGGGAAGACATTACGGGGAAAAGTGATGAAATATTCCAGAATATTCCTGAATAAAGTCTGGAGTTTAGTTACTAGTAATGTACCAACTTAACTTCTTAGTTGTGATATTTGTGCTGGGTTATGTAAGATGTTAATGTTAGGGGAAGCTGGGCGGAGAGTCTATGGAAACTCTCCACATCATCTTTGCAACTTTTCTGTAAATTCAAAATTATTTCAAAATTAAATGTTTATTAGGAAAAAAAAGAATCTGTAAAAGAATGAAATATGGCTGGAGCTGGGCTTTTCAGTCAGCTTTCAATGACATCAAGCTGGCTGACTGTGGACTACTACTTCAGGAATGTGGCTAAGCCGGTGGGATTCCACACCCCCATTCCCTACAGCCTAGAGGATTTTCTTCCCAGCCACTGTGAGTCTTTTTTTTGGTGAGGAATTTGGCCCTAAGCTAACATCTGTGCCCAGCTTCATCTACTTTGTATATGGGACACAACCACAGCATGGCTTGATGAGTGGTGTAAGTCCGTGCCCAGGATCCGAACCTGCGAACCTCAGGCTGCAGCAGAATCAGAGTGCTCGAACTTAACCACTTTGGCACCAGGCCAGGCCTCACTGTGAGTCTTGAAGCTGGTGCTTTTAATGCGTGTGCATGTGTAGGCAATGAGAACATGCCAAGAGCACTTGTGAGATTCATCTTGATTTTAGAGATATTAAAACGTGGAACAAAATGTGTATCTTTTTGGAAATTAATAAAAGAAACCTTAACTAAACTGGCTCCGGAGGGCCTGTAGGGGGCGCTCTCACCCCCATCACACCATCAATTACACCAAACAGGAAGCGAGGACGCTTGCATCTTGGACAGGAAGTAAAACTACTTCACTACTGAAGGAAGATTTCTCTCCCCACCCAGCAACAGCCCAGCCAATGGGAAACATCACAGCTCAGCCAATGAGAAACACCACAGCTCAGCCAATGAGAAACACTGCAACCCAGCCAATGAGAAACACCACAACTCAGCCAATGAGAAATGCTGCAGCCCAGCCAATGAGAAACACCACAGCTCTGCCAGTGAGAAGCCAAGTTCCCAATGAGAACTGTCACTTTCTCCCAATGGACTTTCCTTTAGAAGAGCCCCTCCCTACTCCCCCTTTTCCTCTGTGAAACAAGTTCCCCTCCATTCTTTCAGAATTTGCCTATGGTTTGCCATAACATGCACGCCGGAATTGCAATTCTTTTGGCTATTCCTGAATAAACTAATTTTGAGATAAAATAACAGGCGAATTTGCTTTTTAAGTTGACACTTTGAATGAATGAGAAGCATACATTAAACTTTTACTTTGAGATAATTGGAGGTTCACATGTAGTTTTAAGAACTAATACAGAAAGATTCCATATACCCATTACCTAGTTTCCCTCAATGGCGATATCTTGCAAAACTCTAGTACAGTATCACAATCAGGATATTGACATTGCTACACGAAGGATACAGAACAGTTCGTCCTCACCAAGATCCCTCTTGTTGCACTTTTATAGCCCAAACCCCATCTTGTCCCAGCACACAGGCAACCAGCAATCTGGTCTCCATTTCTATAATTTGGTTGTTTCAAGAATGTTGTATAAATGGAATCATACAGTATATAACCTCTTAATATTGGCTTTTTCTTTTTCACTCAACATATTTCCCCAGAGATTCATCCGACTTGTCAGGTGTATCCCTTTTTACTGCTAAATAGCGTTCCGTGGTACGGTTGTGCCATTCTCTTGGACCAATCATCTGCTGAAGGCCGTGTGGGTTGTCCCCATTTGGGGCCATTATGGATAAAACATCCATTACAGGATTTTGTGTGAACATAAATTTTCATTTCTCTGGGATTGCCCAAGAATGCAAGTGCTGGGTCATATGATAGTTGCATATTTCATTTTTATTTTATTTTATTGTGGTAAGAACACTTAATGTGAGAGCTACCCACTTAACAAATTTTTAAGTGAACAATACATTATCATTGGCTATAGATACAATATTATCCAACAGATCTCAAGATCTTATTCGTCTTGCTTGACTGAAACTTTACACGCCTTGACTAATAAATCCCCATTTCCTCCTCCCCCAAGCCCCTGCCAACTACCATTCTGCTCTCTGCTTCTAAGAATTTGACTATTTTAGATATTTCACATAAATGGAATCATGCAGTATTTGTCTTTCTGTGACTGGCTTAGTTCACTTAGCGAGTGTCCTCAATGGTTACCATTGTTGCATGTTGCAGAATTTCCTTCTTTTTTTATGGTGAGGAAGATAGGCTCTGAGCTAACATCTGTTACCAATCTTCCTTCACTTTGTATGTGGGCTGTCACCAGAGCATGGCTTGATGAGCGATGTGTAGGTCTGTGCCTGGGATCCAAACCCACAAACCCTAGGCCAATGAAGCGGAGTGCGTGAACTTAACCACTAGACCACTGGGCCAACCCCCCTGGAATTTCCTTCTTTTTAAAGGCTGAATAATATTCCATAGTATGCATATACCACATTTTCTTTATCCATTTTTCCACCGATGGACATTTAGGTTGTTTCCGTATCTTGACTATTGTGAAAAATGCTGCAATGGACATAGGAACGCTAACATTTTTTCAATGTCCTGATTTCAATTCTTTTGGGTATACACCCAGAAGTGGAATTGCTGGATCCTATGGTAGTTCTTTGTTTAACGTCTTGTGGAACCTCTATTCTGTTTTCCACAGTGGCTGCATCATTTTGCATCTCCACCAACAGTGCACAAGTGTTCCAACTTCTCCACATCCTCGCCAACACTTGTTGTCTTTTGTGTTTTTAATAATAGCCATGCTGATGAGTGTGAGGGGGTTTCTCATTGTTGCTTTGGTTTGCATTTCCCTGATGATTAGTGATGTGCGGTATTGTTATTATTATGGTTCTAAGTTCTAGATGTTACAAGAAGTATTGTTGCATATTGTTCATCAAAATAAGGTGGAATTGATCCATACAAAGACAAAATTAGTTTATATATACCATGAAAAATTTCTTGGAAATACAAAAGAAACCATCATTGAAGCTGGGGTGTCAAAGAAGCAGCCTCTGGTGGCAGCTTAATAATTGTAATTAGGGCTTGTTGAGCCCCAACACAGCACCAGGCCACCTTGCATTCCCTCAACCATGTCAAGCTTACTCTGGCCTCAGGGCCTTTGCACTTGCTGTTCCCACTGCCCGCGACTCTCTTCCTGTCAGCTATTCCCTCATTTCCTTCCAGTCACTACTCAAATGTCACCCTGTCAGAGGTGCCTTCCTTTCTCAATCTATATAGCCCACCCTCATCTCTCTCTATCCCTGCCCTGTTTTATGTTTCTTCCTAGAACTTAGCACTCCTGACTAATTATGTATTTATATGGTTGCTTGTGCACTGGAGTGTGAGCTCCATGAGAACAGGGACTTGGTTTTGTTCACTTATGTATCCAGGACCTGGGCTGGTGCCTGGCACACAGTAGGGCTGCAAAATTAATTGTTGATGGAGAGAGACACCATGAAATCACGAAGTGTCTGATGGGGTCGGGCACAGGAACCTGGACTTCAACCGTGAGGCAATGGAGAGCAAGGAGTTCTTTTTAATTAGTTTCATTGTTGCCTTCATTTAAAATATGTATTTATGTGCAATAAAATTAGTCCTTTTTGGTGCACAGTATTACGACTTTTGACAAATGAATACAGCCATGTAACCAACCTGACAGTCAACATATAGAACAGTTCTATCATCACCCCCAAATTCCCTTGTTACCCCACTCCCAGCCCCTGGCAACACTTGATCTGTTTTCTCTTCTTATAGTTTCACCTTTTTGAGAATCATCCAGAAGGTGGCCTCTTGGGTCTGGCTTCTCTTACTCAGCACAGTGGATTCGAGATTCATTCACGGTGGGATATCAATAGCTCATTCCATTTTTGTGTGTGCGTGTGTGAAGAAGATCAGCCCTGAGCTAACATCCATGCTAATCCTCCTCTTTTTGCTGAGGAAGACCAGCTCTGAGCTAACATCTATTGCCAATCCTCCTCCTTTTTTCCCCAAAGCCCCAGTAGATAGTTGTGTGTCATAGCTGCACATCCTTCTAGTTGCTGTATGTGGGACGCCGCCTCAGCATGGCTGGAGAAGCGGTGCGTCGCTACGCGCCTGGGATCTGAACCTGGGCGGCCAGTAGCAGAGCGTGCGCACTTAACCACTAAGCCACGGGGCCGGCCCCCTCATTCCTTTTTATGGCTATGTGGTATTCTGTTGTATGGACAGACCATGGTATGTTTATCCATTCCCCAGGTGAAGCACATTTCGGTTGTTTCCAGTTTTTGGTGATTATGAATAAATCTGCTATAAATGTTCATGTACAATTTTTTGTTAAAAAGTTGAGATATAGTTCTCGTACTATAAAACTCACCCTTTAAAGTGCATGATTCAGTGGCATCTAGTACATTCACAGAATTGTGCAACCATCACCACTATCTCGTTCCACAACATTCCATCACCCCAAAGAAACCCCCTCCTCGGCAGCAGCCGCTCCCCCTCCCCCTCTCCCCTGCTTTCTGTCTCTCTGGATTTGCCTATGCTGGACACTTCATATAAATGGAATCATACAATATGTGGTCTTTTGTGTTTGGCTTCTTTCACTCAGCATGATGTTTTCAAGGTTCATCCATATTGTGGCATGTGTCAGAGCTTCATTGCTTTTTATGGTTGAGTAATATTCCATTATATTAACATACTACAATTTCATTATCCATTCATCCACTGATGGATATTTGGGTTATTTCTACTTTTTGGCTATTATGGATAATGCTACTATGAACATTTATGCATAAGTTTTAATGTGGACATATATTTTCAATTCTCTTGGGTATATACATAGGCGTGAAAATTACTGAGTCATGTGGTAACGCTATGTTTAGCTTTTTAAAGAACTGCCAAATTGTTTTCCAAAGAGCTGCACCATTTTTCATTCCCACAAGTAACGTATGAGGATTCTAATTTCTCCACATCCTCATCAACATTTGTTATTTTTTCTTTTTATTATAGCTACCCTAGTGGGTGTGAGGTGGTATCTTATTGCGGTTTTGATTTGCATTTCCCTAATGACTAATGATGTTGAGCATCTTTTCATGTGCTTATTGGCCATTTGTATATCTTCTTGGAGACATGTCTACTCAAATCCTTTACCTGCGTTGTTTTGTTTTAATAGACTTTATTTTTTGAGCAGTTTTAGGTTCACAGCAAAATCGAGGAAGGTACAGAGATTTCCCATCTATTCCCCTGCCGCCACACATGCACAGCCTCTCCCCTTATCAACATCCCCCACAGAGCGGTGCATTCATTATAGCTGATGAACCTATGCTGACACAGCATCATCATCCCAAGTCCACAGTTTACATTACTCTTTAGTCTTGGTGTTGTACATTCTGTGGGTTTGACAAATGTATAATGGCATATACCCATCATTATAGTCTCATACAGAGTAGTTTCACTGCCCTAGACATCCTCGTTGCTCCAACGATGCATCCCACTCTCCCTTAAGCTTCACCCATTTTTTACTTGGATTATTTATCTTTTTATTGTAGACTTGTAAGAGTTCTTTATAGATTCTGGAGACTAGCATCTTATCAGAAATCCATTCTGTGGGCATGTACAGGGTTTGGGTGCACATAGGTTTTCATTTCCCTGGGGTAAATATGCAGGAGTGGGACTGCTGAGTCATGTATGTTTAACTTTAAAAGAAACTGCCAACCCGTTTTCCAGAGCGGCTGTGCCATTCTGCAACACCACCAGCAATAGGAACAGTTCCAGTTGGTCCACGTCTTCGCCAACACTCTGTATCGTCAGTTCTTAAAGAAATCATCCTCAGGAACCCTTTAAAGCCTGATCATAGTCACATTTTACAGATGGCTTCACACACTTGGGCAGAGGATGGCAGCTGAGGCAGAGTCCAGAGGAGCCTGCTGAGAGGAACTGTGATGGTCCAGGCCAGGGAGAGGGAGAAGGGAAAGGGGAAGACAGAAGCGTAGTTCAAGGAGTTTGGAGTGTGGGGCTGGGAAAGTCTGAGCAGGAGAGGAAAGTGGAAAGAGGTGAGACTTGGAACAAGAAGGGCATGGTGGGCCGGCCTGGTGGCACAGCAGTTAAGTGCGTGCACTCTGCTGCGGTGGCCCAGAGTTCGGATTCTGGGCGCGCACCGACGCACCGCTTGTCAAGCCATGCTGTGATGGAGTCCCATATAAATTAGAGGAAGATGGGCGTGGATGTCAGCCCAGGGCCAGTCTTCCTCAACAAAAAGAGGAGGATTGGCAGATGTTAGCTCAGGGCTGATCTTCCTCCCTACCCCCCCCCCCCCAAAAAAAAAGAAGGGCATGGAACGCCAGGCTCAGGGTTTTTGAAACCAAGATGTTCTACCCAAGAGGATTCTGGGTCTCAATAAGGTTGCCACTTGCTATGTTGTATCTATGCCTTGAGGATGCATGGTGCACACTAGCATGTTAAAGGCTCTGACAAGTCCTGCAATAAAGAACTCTGGTGTTATTCAACCCACTGTTTCTCAAACTAAGCCCATGGCTCTCTTTTCTCCAGCCGTAACATCCTCCTCCTCCTCCTCCTCATCTCCAACGCACACCTCATCTAGCTTGTTCCTTATTATGCTCCCACAGCCTAGAATGGGCTTATAGCCAATGGCCAGTTTTTTTTTAATTGTATTAATTATCTCTTTAGATCTTGAGAACAACTCTATGAGATAGGTACTAATACAATTTCTGTCTCACAAATGAGGCTCAGAGAGGTCAGATGACTTGGCCACACAGCTAAGGCCACACAGCCTGTGGGTAGAGAACTGGAATTTGAGCTGGGACATGCTTGCAGCCTCTCCACCATCCTGCCCATCTCTGGAAGGCACCTCACATCCCCAGCGCCACACCCCCGGCCCCTATCTTAGTGGCAGATGTGGTCTCCCCACTGAGGGCTGCCCTGTGACCTCCTGCGGTCCTTTGTGCCCTGGTGGCTGTGGACATACTCGGGCTGTTGCTCAGAGAGCTCGGCTGTAACTTGAATCTCGCCTAGGCTGGGGGTGACCAGGTGGGTGGGCGGGTGACAGCCAGGGCAGAGAGGTTTGCCCAGACACTGGTGCGTGGCAGCCTGGCAACCCGTGTGGCCCTGATGCGACTGGGGGCTTCCAAAGCGTGTTCCAGGGCTGGCGGTGGTCCCCACATGGGCAACAAGCAGACAGTTTTCACTCAAGAGCAGCTGGAAGCATATCAGGTAGGGGTGAGGAGCCGGGCTCTTGTGGGTTTGGCAGCCTCGGTTTCCTGGCCTGAGAAATGGGGACAGCATCCCTTCCTCCGGGCGTGCAGTCAGGACGGTTCCCTGCGCAGCTCTGAGTGTGGCGTCAGGCGGAGGCGGGCGTGGGGCTGAGGGAGAGGACGGAGGCCCCCGAGGCAGGGCCGGGCCAAGCCAGCGTCTCTCTCCGCAGGACTGCACTTTCTTCACAAGGAAGGAGGTCATGAGGTCAGTCTGGAGGGGAGGGAAGAAGGTCTGGAAACAACTTTCCACACTAGCGGATTTGCAGTTTGACGGGGCCCGGCACCTCACAGCGGTTACAGCAGTACTGGGGGATTGCAGGCCGGGTCAGCGGACGGAGGCAGCGCCGGGGAGGCTGAGTCGTCCCTCTCACCATATTGCCGCACCCCCAGGCTGGGCTTGGGCTTTCCCTGGGGTGGCGGGGAGCCACGGAGAGTGTGAGAGCTGGGCAGAGACAGGTCAGCGTGTTAGAAAGGTGCCCCTGAGGCCAGTGTGAAGAGGTGGGAACTGGAGGCTGGGAGCCCGGGGCAGGGCCGGGAGCCAGCTCTGGGCTGTGGGGTCGGCATCAGGTGAGGGCGCCGGGAGGCGGCCTGAAGCTGCTGCAGTCCCTGGCGTGAGTGAGACAGGCATAGGTGGGTGTCCCACGTCATCGCTCGGCCCATGGAGCCATTGTCCGGAGGCCCCGACCCATGAACTTGGAGCCGTGAAACCCAAGCTGGCAGGGTTCGGCTGCAGAGTGATCGGGGCCAAGGCCCCAGTTGTGTGGGCATGGGACATCCATTATTGATGGGCACAGCTCTTAGCAGTGAGCCCCATTGTGTGGGGAGGACAGCTCACAGGGTCAGCCTGGCCCTCACGATCGGATTACTGATGGGGAAACTGAGGCTTGGACAGGGGCGGCTGCTTCCGGCTCTGCAGGCCGGCAGAGCCCCAAGAAGTTTCAGGGCTGACATTTCATCTGTCCCAAGCTTCTTACTGGTCAGGTCAACTAATTGAGGCTCGGAGGGGACGAGGGACATGTTCAAGGCCACGCAGAAACCCAAGCCCAGGCTGGGCCCTGAGGAGATGCTGACAGGGACTGGGTGAGCAGGACTGAAACTCCTGACACCTCTCCTCAAGTTCCTCGCCATCAAATGACCCAGGGACGCCCGACTCCTTCAGAGATGGTCCCTAGCAGCTTGGGGACCTCTGATTTCTCAAGATGATCTCTATAAGGCTGCTGCTCCGCGTGCCCCCAGTGAAGATAGGATGTCACCAGGTGAGGGCATTACAGTGGAGAGCTGGCCTCACAATCTAGGTAGTGTAGGTGGTATTTGGTGTTTTGCAAAATGTCTTTCGTTTGCCCTTAAAAAATCCCTGAATATTAGCCTTTGTCTCTGCTCTGCCCATTGAGGAAACCCTGCCTCCCACTATGGAGGGAGAGAAGGGAAGTGTGAAGATGGGTGTCTTTAGAAGCAGGGTCTTGCTGACAATGTGATGATGTCCAGAGATTCATAGATCAGCTCAGATTCTCTGAATGCTCCATGTGAAATGACCTCGCCTTAAGCACCCTCCCTTCTGTCATCCCCATCTGCCTGGTAAGCTCCTACCCAGGCTTCAAAGCCCAGCATTAATGCCCCTTCCTTCAGGAAGTCCTTCCTCCTCCCTGGCTTGCTTTCCCTAATCTAGTCTCCCCTAGCTCTGGGTCCCTCTCTCCACCTTGACCCTGTCCCTAGGGGGGTAGAAGTGCCTGTGTCTGGGTCTGTGCCTTTGAAAGCTGGGCCCAGGGCTGATGGCCCTTGGGGACCCAGCATCCTTCAGTATAGAGTGAGCTGCTGCGAGAGTGAGAGAGGAGGGACAAGTCCCCCGCTCCCGTCTCCCAGCTCTTCCTGCATTTCCCTCCCTATACCAGGCTCTTCTATCGCTACCAGGACCTGGCCCCCCAGCTTGTCCCTCTGGACTATACCAGCTGCCCCAATGTGAAGGTGCCCTACGAGCTCATCGGCAGCATGCCTGAGCTGAAGGTATGCCTGGGCCATGGGGCAGGCAGAGAAAAAATAGTAGGGATGCCCCTGCTGCATTCCTATGAGGTGGGTGCTGCAATTATTCCCATTTTACAGATGAAGAAACCGAGGTTCAGAGAGGTTGAGACACTTGTTCATGGCCACACAGCCAGGATAACAGAGATAGGATTCAAACCCTGGGTTGTCGGGAAGATGAGATGAGATAAAGCAGGTGAAGGGCTCAGCACAGGGCCTGTCGTTTTGCAAGTACTCAAGTAACGTTAGTTCTTCTTTTCATAGTAGGAGCTACTAAATACGGTTTCTCCTCAGCTGGATGTTTGACACATGGTTCGTGCCTTTGAAGGGAACTTGTGGGATGAGTGACTGTGAGTAGAGATTATTTTATCACAAGGGACAGAAGCCTCGTTCAAGAGGGACAGAATGGGTTGGATCACATGAGCAAAAAGTCCAGGGGCAGGTCTGGCTAACGTCAGGTACGGCTGGAACCGGGGTCTCTGAGGACGTGCTGTGAAATTTCCCTCTGTCGCTCAGCTCCTCCCAGGGAGAGGCTTCAGCCTTAGGCAGCCTGTCCTCTTGAGGTAGTGAAGGGGGGCCCCAGCACCCCAGCTTTCCTCCTGTCAGCTCTGCATTCAGAAGAAAGCAGGTCCTTCCACCTCAGTTTTGCAGAAAACATCCCAGGGCAGCCTCTGATTGGCCAGTTTGAGTCATACGCCCACCCCAGAGCCAATCACAGTTGCCAGGTGAACGGAAATCTCTGATTGGCCTCACCTGGGTCAAGTGGCTGCCTCTGGAGCTGGAAGCAAGGTCAACGCCCCCAGACCACGGGGGCAGAGTGTGGAGTTGCATGACATCCTCTCTAGGGTCCAGGGGAGCGAGGGGGTCTTGGCAGGGGTGCTTGGAGGTTCCCAGGGAGTAGGTGCTGAGAGTGAGACCATGTGGAGCCTGTGGGACCCTGCTCAGGGGTGGCTTCCATGCTTCCCGGCCCCAGGACAACCCCTTCCGCCAGAGGATCGCACAGGTCTTCTCTGAGGACGGGGACGGCCACATGACCTTGGACAACTTCCTGGACATGTTTTCCGTGATGAGCGAAATGGCTCCCCGAGACCTCAAAGCCTACTATGCTTTTAAAATTTATGGTGTGTGTGGGGCCCTGGGGTGGGGGCGTGGGGGTGGGAGGTGGGAACAAGTCCAGGCCTTGGACCAGGGGCTTGCACTGCCATCACAAACGTGTCCCAAAAGCCTTCGAGGCCCTGCATGGCCCTGTCTTCCACCCCGCCCCGTACCGCCCAACCTCGTCCCCCTGCTCCCTCCATCCAGCCGCGCTGGCCTGGCTCCTCCTCCAGCACACGAACAGGGTTCAGGGCAGGCCGCCCCAAGATGTGCCACTCTGGTATGTGGATTATTTGGAGCTGAAGACAATAAAGGCTCAGAAGACTCTGAAAGAAACTTTGACCCCACCCCCACCCCACTAACTAAAATAATTTAAGATAAAAGGCCTGTACCCAGGACAGGCCATCACCGTAGATAACTCTGGGTATCGATAGACTGGGAGGGTCCTTGCTAAGCCCATTCTTATCAAAGTTCTGTTTACCAAGCATTTACATTTATAAGGGAAATCTCCATTTGTAAAGGTATCTCCCTCTCTGTACTGGGAAGAGGGGGCAAGACCTCATCTCTAGAAACTGGTCAATGCAGAGGGCAAGGCCTTAAATCTGCATATTAACCTTACTCTTGTTTACTGTGCTTTTCTGGTCATGTCCCATAGCTGACTCTCCCCACCCCCACATCTTCCTTTGTCTTTAGGTGAAGAGGGTATTTAAGATGAGAACCTCCACCATTTTGTTAAGTTACTCAGTTTCCCTGGTCTCTCCCACATATACATGTTATAAAGCTTCGTTTGATTTTCTCCTGCTATTCGGTCTCATGTCAATTTAATTTGTAGCCAGGCAGAAAGGACCCAGAGTGGGTAGAGGAGACTATTCCTCCCCTACAACACCAAACTCTTTCTGCCTCCGGGCCTTTTCTCTGCTGTACCCTCTGCCTGGAACACCTTTCCTCTGGCTCCTTACCCTGAAGTTGAGGTCAAAAGTAGTCCCCACCCGGGGTCTCTCTCCAGTCCACATCCTATGTCTCTCCTGGCATGAAGCAGTGCTGCTGAATTTCCTCTTCAGTCGTCTGTTCCCTTCTTATCAACTTTCTCACTGAGGAGGCCACGGGCAGTGACAGCGTCTGTTTTGTTCATCATCTGTCTCCCGTGCCTGGCACACAGTAGGTGCTCAATGAATACTTGTTGAACGAAAATGTATCCTGGTGCCTGGAACACAGTAACCACACCATAAACACTTGTTGAGTGAATGAATGAAAAACAGTTACACATGCCTGACATATAGTAGGTGCTCCATTAATGCTTGTTGAGTGAATGAATGACCTCCCAGGAGGTCCCTGCCCAATTCTAAAGCAAGACCCAGCTTTCCCCCCAAGGTCTTGGTTTCCCTCCAGTGCCTCAGTTTCCTCCCCTCTGACATGGGGACAAGTGTGCTGGCCCAGCCTGCCTGCCACCTGCTGTCTCCCCACCCTACGTCCCAACCTGTCCTGCTCTGCAGACTTTAACGATGACAACTACATCTGTGCGTGGGACCTGGAGCAGACGGTGACCAGGCTGACACGGGGGGAGCTGAGCGCTGAGGAGGTGAGCCTGGTGTGCGAGAAGGTGCTGGACGAGGCTGATGGGGACCACGACGGGCGGCTGACCCTGGAGGACTTCCAGAACATGATCCTGCGGGCGCCTGACTTCCTTAGGTGACACTGCTTGCCGCCCCGTGCAACCTGGTTCCTCAAGTGAAAGGGGAGCTTACGGAGACAGTTCACAGGCTCCATTTGTGAAAGTTCCTCCATTCATTCATTTGTGACCTTGGAGAACTTTCCCAGCCTCCCTGGCCTCAGTCCCTGCATCCTTAAAGTGGGGATACTTAGGGACCCCACGGAGACCTCCTGTGAGTGGATGCAGCTCTTTGGGCAAGTGGAACACGGCTGGACTTCAGCTCTCACTTGCCTGAACATTGTGCAGTGAACAGACTGTACAACTGTACTTGGCAGTCCTGGGGAGAATCAGAGCCCTCACTGTAGGGCTGATAGTGAAGGTTAAGTGAGTAAATACAAGGAGCAGTCTGCCACCTGTTTTTGTACCTCCCATGAGCTAGGAATGATTTTACATTTTTAAATGGTTGGGGAAAAAAATCAAAGAATAATATCACTCCACGACACAGGAAAGTGACATGAAATTCAAATTTCTGTGTCCATCAGTAGTTTTCTTGGCACACAGCGACGCCCATTTGTGTACGTATTGTCTGTGGCTGCTCTCGAGCTACAAGGCAAAGTTGGAAATATCAACGATTTGCCTCTTGACAGAACGGAGTTGGCTGGCCCCTGAGTTAGCACGTGGAAAGAATGTAGAGCAATGCATGCACACAGTAGGTGCTCAGTAACTGTGTGCTATGGTTGCTGCTGTGGTTATTACCATTGGTGGGGGCCTGGCGTGCACAGGGGCCTCCTTGCTCTCCCCAGAGAAGTGTGGCTGTCTCCTGGCAGGTGTGACAACAGGATGGCTTCCGAACCGCTGACAGCACCCTCTGTGCGTCTGCCCTGCACGGTCGCCTCCTTGGCCCTCAGTACAGCCCCATGAAGGAGGGACAGCTGTTACCCCCATTTTACTGGGGAGTAAACCGAGGCACAGAGGGGGGCAGCCACCCACTTGGAGTCCCACAGCAGGGCTGGGGTGGAGCTGGGGTGCAAGCTCCAATTCAGAGGGATGTGCTCTCAAGCCCTGTGGGAGCAGGAGGGCCCGGGCCCGGGCTCTCTTGAGGGGCCCATGTCCCCACATGGCTCCCCGACTGCCCTGGGCCTCCAGGCCGAAGTGTTGGGGAGGGGGACAAAGGAAAGTTGCCCTCTGCCTGATGTCACTGACTGCGTTGCTCTCTGCACACAGCACCTTCCACATCCGCATCTGAGGGCACGGCGGAGGAGAAGCCAGGCCACAGGAGGGCGGGGTGACACTCGCCCTACTGTGAAATCCAGTCTTCCTGGGCTCTGGGAATAAACACATCACTGAGTCACACCTGCTGGGAGGACTTGTTTTCCACCTTAAACCTGGTGGATGGGAGGAGGGATGCCTGAGATCTCACCTCTGTCCTTGCTGTGTGACCCTGGGGGTGGCTACATCTTCTCTGGGCCACATTTGTACAAGAAAGGGGCTGACTTCTAGATCTCTCTCCACTGCAAGGTCTGAAAGTGCCTTGCTGTGGGTGTCAGTGGGCAGAGATGAGGTGCAGAGATCACGCACACGCTGCCCCACCCCAGGACCCCTCAAAGCCAAACCCTACTCCCAACTGCCCGAGTCCCCTCTTTTCCCTCCATCCCTGAATTCCTCAAGGGGACTGAAGCTTTAACTCCTTGTTGATTCATTACAACTGCCAGAGGAGGCCTTTGGGGAGGGGGGTGGCAGGAATGTCATTCACTGAGGCCGGCACAGTACTTTACAGTTGATGAAGCAACCGCCTCTCTGCCATTGCATTGGCTACCAATGACATCCCAGCAGGCTGGCCGAGGAGCAGTCACACTTCATTCCGAGGGAACAGAAGTGACTTCCTGAGGCCACACCTCAAGTCGTCTGCAGGGGCAGAACTGAGCCCGGGCCCACCTCACTCCAGAGCCCCCACAGCTGGCAGATTTGGGAAGCCCCGCACCCACTCTACCTGCGGTCATCCTGGGGGCCCGGTCTGCGGCCCCGGTCAACGCAAGGAGTGGTCATCCCTGCAGCCAAGACCAGCTCCCAGGGACCTCCCCACACACCTCCACTGTGCATCATTTCTAGGGCACCACTCCCACCCTAACCACCATTTATTAAGCACCTACTGTGCACCAAAGCGCTGGGTTTTACACGCAGCCTGCCGGGTCATCCCGAGAAACAGGGAGTGCTCTCCTCCCCGTTTGCCAGATGAGGAGACAGGCCCAGAGATGTGTAGTGACTCACCACAGTCACACAGCCCTGCGACCTAGGACTCCCTCCAGAGCCCGGCCCAACTCCAGCCCAGGGCCACCTCTCCCTTTGTGAAAGGCAGGGGCTCCTGTGCTGCTCCTAAAGCTGACGTCGGGGTTGGGGGTGCTTCCTGTGCGCCAAGCCCTCCCTACGTCTGCCTCCTCTCTTTCCTCTCTGTCATTTGCACGAGTACCTGGGGAGGCGTGAGTGAGCACGCACTTGGAGTTGAGCCTGGGAGCAGGGGATGGGGGAAGGGCTGGAAGTGAGCGGGCTTCAAATCCTGGCGCTGACACCCCATCGCCCTGTGACCTCAGCCACGCCTCTCCTCCTCTCCGAACCTGTCTCTCCTTTAACATGTGCAGAATGAGCCTACCTAACGGGCCCACTCAGAGGCGTAAAAGAAATAATGAACGTGGAGGGTCTGGTGCGGGGCCTGGCATACAGCAGGCGTTCCAGACCATTGCTGTAACTGGTTATTATTATTGTTATTCAAATAACCAGGTCACGCCACTGACCACTGCAGGGACCAGACTCAAGCAATGTCTTTATTGCATTTCTCAGGTTCCTGAGGGCTGGTGGGCAGTGGTGGAGAGCAAGGGGTCTGGGTGTAAGCAGCCCCTGGCAGCGAGGGTCCCTGGGCCAGGGCAAACCTTGTCTCTAGCAGTACCCGGGGGCGAAGGGCGGCGGTGGGCAGTACTCCTCGGGGAGCCAGTCCTTCTGGGCTTCTGCCAAGTCCCTCGGCTCTGGTTTGGACACCTGTGAGGACAGGGTCCTCAGGACCACTTGGTGCCAGCCCCCGACACTTGGGGTCACCTCGCTCCAGCTAGCCGACCTTGAGGCCTTCCTGGAGGAGTCACCTCTGTCTCTCAGAGCCTGGGGCACAAATGGGTCCATGTGGGCGTTAACCTCCCAGGCCGCGTCACCCGCTGGGGCCCGCGTGCTGTGGGTCCCTGGGGACCGCCTGGGGTCCCAGAGCGACGAGAAGCTCGCGGCCTCCAGGTGGGATTTCAGCTGCTGCTGGACCCTCTTGCCTGTCTGGGGGACGGTCTTGAGGTTCTTCCAGAGTTTCCGGCAGGCCTTCTCAAGAGGAGCCTTCCGGGGACAGGAGGAAGTGGCTTCCTCGGTGGGCGCTCTGTGCATCTCTGCCGACGGTGTCCTTTCCTTTGGCCGATGGAGCAGGACGGGCTTTGCGGAGGCCTGAAACAGAGAGCAAGTGAGCGGGGGCAAGCTTGCCCACCACAGCTCGGAATCTGCCCCGGAAATCGGGACCCGGGTCCTACCCAGATGCCCTGGGGCCCAGAATTGTCCCCGAGTGACCCTCCAAAGCTGACCCCCCGCCCCCTCCTTGCCATCTCAGTAGATGGCTTTCCTATCTCCCCAGGGGTCAGCAAATGCTTTCTGTAAAGGGCCAGAGAGCAAATATTCTCAGCTTGGGGGCCCGTCTCTGCTGCTGTAGGGCAACAGCGGCCAGGGGTCGCAGGCCCGTGAACGAGCGAGCCCGCGTCCCAATAACACTGCGTGGACACGGCAATGTGCGTTTCAGCTGATGTTCATGGGTCATGAAATAGCATTTTTCTTTGTTTTTTTCAACTATTCAAAAACGTAAACACCATGCTTAGCTCGACGGCCACACAGGAACAGGTAGTGGGCCGCAGGTGGCCCTTGGGCTATAGTTTGCTGACCCCTGATCCGCCCAGGTGTTCAGGCCGAACACGTCGTGTCGTTTGTGCCAGGTGCTGCCGGCACCTCACCTGCACCCTCTCCCTGAGCACGGCAGCACCCCGGCCCCCTCCCCAACGTCACACGTCGCAGACCAGAAGGGCCAGAGAACTACAGTCTCCCAGGAGCAGCGCTTGACCAATGACCGAAGGGAGCTGGAGGGTGAACACCCTGGCTCCCTCACCTGAGGAGGGATAACCGATGAGCACGCTCCGCGCAGTCCCAGCCTTCCAGGGGGACTAAGGACCGCAGGCCCCCAGGCCTAGCGCTTACTAACACAGACTTCACAGGCTTCCGCTCTCTCCTGTCGCGCTTCCCTGCTCTCCCAGCGGCCCCTCCTGGGATCATCTCCCCAGTAACGGAGGACAGGGGCTCAGACCATGACAACATCCCTCTGCCTCTCATTTACCGTCTCCAAGCCATCAGCAGGCTCCCTTCTAAAATGTCCCAAATATCCACTTCTTTCTCTATCCCCAGGGACCCCCTTCTGGGCCCTCCCATCCGGACACTGCCTCTGCCTCCTTCCCGCCACCTCGACCACTGCCCCCAGACAGCCTCTTCTGCAGCCAGCAGCCACAGGCAACATTTAAGCCCCTCAGTCTGATCACGCTCACACTCCCATGGCTCCGTGGCACACCTGGAACAGAGCCCCATCTCCTCTCCCTGGCCCTGAGGCCCTGCATGACTGGCCCCTGCTGACCCTGACCCTCACCTCCCAACAATCACCCTTTTGCTCACTCCACTCCGTCCACACACTGGCTTTTGTTGTTCTTCTGTTTTTCAAGCACACTGAGCCTCAGGACCTTTGCACATGCCGTTTCCTCTGCCTCGAATGCTCTCCCTGCACCTGTGTGTGTGTCTGGCTGCTCTTCACCCTGCATGGCCCAGGTCTATGCCACCTCCTCTAGGAGGCCTTCCCAGACTGTCCCCCCCAAAACTAGACACCCACCGATGTCCATCACATCAGCCCGTTTCATTTCCTTTACTGTCAGAACTTCTCTGCCATGTGGAGGGCCTGGAGGGCACTTAGGCCCCGACCCAGGGGCCCCTGAAGGTCCCATCAGCCCTGAGAAGCTGGGTCCATTCATTTACTCTTTCCTCTACTCCACAGATTCATTAGTTGAGCACCTTCTGAGAACGTACCAGGTCCTCCCTGAGGGGCAGGAAAGCAGAGGTGAACAAGCCAGATAGACTCCCAGGCCTCCCAAAGCTCACAGCCTGATGGGGGAGGCAGACAGGAAACATGGAAACCCATAAATAAACAAGACTTCAAATTGTGAAAAGTGCTCTGCAGTGAATAAATAGGGGGATGTGATGGAGAATGTAGGGGCGCTACTTTAGGTGTGGAGATTGGGGAGGAAGACACTTGAAGAACTGAAGAAGCCAGGCATGAGAAATCTAGGGACAGAGCACACAGCATGTACAAAGGCCCTGGGATGGCACCAGCACGTGCAAAGGTCCTGAGGTTAGCTTGATGTGGCCAAACAACAGAAGGAATGGCAGAGAGGGTGGAATTGGGCTAGAGATGGGCAGAAGGAGGAGCTGAGGTCGCAGCTGGGATTTCAATCTCCGTGCCTTGGGAAATCACTGGAAGGTTTTAAGCTCAGAGCTACAGAATCCAATCTTCATTCTAGAAAGTCTCCTCTGGCAGCTGTTGGCCACCTCTGCTCCTCCCCCTCTCCCAGGTTAGAGGTGCCAGCTTTCTGTCACATACCTCCCCAGGTGAGGCCACGGGACAGGAGGGGGCATTCTGATGTTTGCCGGGGCCGTGGGCGGGGCTGGCGGCTTCTTCAACCAATGCGTTGGAGTAAAGGAAGAGATCCTCGTAATCCACGTTTGCTGGATCCTTCTGTGGGGCAGAGGGGATCTGCAGCTCACCCCCAAGGAGGGGAACAGGGATGGGGCTGGGGTCCCGGACCCTGGAAGTCGGGGCTCAGGGGCTGCCCCACCCACACACCTTGTAAGGAAGCATGCCCGCCCACAGCAGCTTACATGGGCTAGACCCTTGCCCTGAGCCTTATGAAGAAACTCCTATTCCTGTAGATCAGCCAAGTTACACTGGCACCTGAAGCGCTCGTTGTAAAAGAACATCAGCCAGGGGAGGGACTAGGGCAGGGCCGTGGGGGCACAGGGCCCCCGAGAGTGACAGAATCACAAGAGGCTGAAGGGGGCGGTGGGCGGCTTGGCCCCTGGGAGGGCGGCTGCTGCTCACCCGGGGCCAACACTCACCTGCCCACAGGGCTGTGTCAGCCACTCCCCGTGAAGCCGCCCTGGCTGCTGCTGGTGGAAGGCGACCAGGGCGTCCAGCGAGGCATGGGCCCTCTCCTCCCCGGGGATCACGAAGCTCCCGTCATCCAAGAGCTTCACCATGACGTGATGGCAGCAGCTCCGGGCTCTGCGGAGACACCGCCGGGGCTGGGACATCCCATTTCCCCTCATTCTGTCCCCTTCCAGCCCTTGAGCTGGCAGCATCAGGGCGGCAGCCTCACAGCCCAGGTTCTCACATAGGCTTCTCCACTCATTAGCCACAGGGTACTTGGTAGGTGACTAGCAGCCCCATGCCTCAGTTTCCCCGTCTATAACATGGGGCTACTAAGGCTGACCTCTTGTGAAGATGAAACAAGCTATTGCAGGTAAAAGCTTAGCTCGGTGCCTGGCGAGGGGAAAATGACCAATAAAAATGATGACAATGAAAATCTGAGTCGGGTCCCAGTCTAAGGCTGTGTGCCTGGCACACAGCCGGCGCTCAATAAATGTTCTCTTAATGAATGGACGCACTTATGAATGGCTCGTTGTGTGTGCTTACTCTATCTTATTTAATTCTCACATCAAGACTCGGAATTAATTTTAGCATCCTAAGTTAGAGATGAGGGCTTTGAGGGAGGCACACAGAGGTTGAGGACCTTGTCCAGGGTCACACAGCATGTAAGTGGCAGAGCCAAGCCTTGGACTGTGCGACTCAAGGCCTAAGATTTCCCCACTGGAGGTAACTTTGTAATGGAGCCATTGGGTTGTTTTACTCCTTTGGCCTGCAGGCCTTTTGAAAAGCAGTTTGTGGTGCTGAATCCTCTGAGATGCCAGATCATGCTTTGAGGCCTCAAGGTGCTGGACTGCTGTGAGTGCCCTAATCCATCCCCCTGGGTGGATGCAGAGAGTTGCCAAGTAGATGGTGGAAGGGACAGGGGATTAGGGGAAGGGCGGTAGCCACTCTCGGGCCCCCAGCAGTCCCTGTTCTCAGACACACGATCTCAGGTACCACCAGCCCCATGTCTGCTGTTTACAGCTGGACCTGCAGCCACTCACTCTTCAGCAAGACTCTGCCAGACCCTCACATGAGTTGCTCTCTGAGAAGCTGTGGTGTGAAGCACCCCTTGCCCCTCCCAGGAAGCGCCCGAGCCCTCCTGCCCCTGCCCTGGCCGCAGCCCAGGCCTTACTTGTAGGAGAGCGTGTAGCCCACGTGGCTGTGGCTCACTCTGATGAGGAAGCATCCCAGTGGCTGTGCCTCCAGCAACTTCTCGGCGTCCCTGGACGGACACACACAGGCGGGGATGGCTGAGGTCCAGCCGCCAGCGTCCTGGCCAGACTCCTGGTGCGCCAGGCGTCCCAGGACTGAACGTGCCACCTACGGCCTTGCTGACCCTGGGCTGTTTCAGACCTTGGGACAGCCAGGGACAGGGACGTCCCCCCAGAGGGGCACACAGCCTCTGACGACCTGACCGCAGGAGGCCTGCTCCCGTCCCCAGTGCCTGGAACCCCCCTGGCACCTCTGCGGGGGTCAAGGCGCCAGCGGTAACAGGGCAGGAGCTGTCTCGGACGCATGAGAGCTCCAAAGCCAGCTGTGCTCCTCATTAGCTGTGTGGCCCCTGGCGGGGCTGGTCCCTTTCTGACCTGCAGCTTCCTCGAGGGGAAAGCAGCCCCTCGTGCCCAGGGCTGACATGCGAACAGATGAAATGTGGGCGCCGGGCGCGTGGGAGCAGCTCCCTGGCGAGTGCTCACAAAGCATCCCTATTGTCACTACGGTTCTTCACTGTGATTGTTACTACTGCTATCTGGGGCTCAGAGAGAGGAAGGTGGCCTGCGTGGGACAAGGTGGGAGCCTGTGGCCCACGTCGCCCGATGCGGAGGCCGCCGACCACGTGTGTCTGCTGAGCACTTGAAGCGTGGCGGGTCCGAGTCAAGCTGTGCTCTCAGCCTACAAGCCCACCAGAGATTGAAGACTTCGTACAAATAAAGGGACTATATCGTCTCGTGAATGACTTCTGAGTACTGATTACACATGGGAATGACAAGACCTTGGATACACTGTACTGGGTTAAATAGAAGACATGATTAAAATGAATTCCACCTGTTTCTTTTCACTCCTTTTACCATAGCTACTAAAAAATTTAAGATTGCAATGTGTGGCTCACACGATATTTCCATCGGTGTGCCCCAGAACTCAGAAACGTGCCCAGTTCGTCCTCTTTGCGGCTGTCACAATGTTCTCTCAATTTCCCACATGCAGAAGGTGGCAATAAGTGTTCTTTTTCCCTTTCATTTAGAGCCAGGCCCTTGGGGTGACCAAGCAGGTGAGTTTGTGCATGTCCTCAGAGCTCGGTCTGATGTAGCAAGTGCATGTTGGCTATCTTCTCGCTGCACAGAGGGCAGCTGTTAGGGACTGTACTAAGAGGGGTTCTGAGGCTGCACGCTGCCATCATTGACTGGTGATGCCCAGTGTGGATGAGTGGGGTAAGGGCCTGCCAGATCACTATGACAGACAAAGCTGAGGTGCAGAGAGGGGAAATAACTTGCCCAAGGTCACACAGCAAGGAGGCAGGATTCAAGCCCAGGACTCCATAGCTCTTTTCACTCTCTTCACCCACTGAGCTGAGCTGAGCCCAGAATTCTGCAGTGAAAACCTGCCGAGGGCAGGGGGATAGACAAGGAAAGAGGGGAAGGGCAGGGTGGAGGATGTGGGTGTCCTCACTCTCTCGAGATGGCACCGTGGAACCAGGCAGGGACCCCTCCTTGGGCCAGCTGGCCCATCTGTGTCTGCACGAACCAGTCGAGTCGTGGGGGCAGCGGCGGGGGCAGCTTTCCGGCCTCTGTCATGGCTTCCTGGGGATGGTGACCTGGGGCAGGACGGAGGAGAGAGAGTCAAGCCTAGTCTACCTCCCATCTTTGCTCTATTCTTGCAGCTCATGGTGCCTCCTCCTCTGAGAAGCCCTCCAGGCTGCTCAGGGCAACAGACTTGAAACTGGCTTGCGTTTCGTGAGCAGCTACTACGTGCTGGCACTGATGTGCATTCATTCATTGACTCCTCCTGAAAATCCTCCGAGGATTTTTCCTTTTCCTTTTATTCTTGTTATGCCATTACTACAAGTGTTAGGAAGCTCCCTTTGTAAATATATGTATTTAAGTTTAGGAACTGAGTTTAAGTGTTAAGTAAATATCAACCTCTCTGGAGGGTGTGGAGATGGCACCATGGTAGGTGAATGAATGAAATAGCTGACACACGGTGGCACCACAAATGGCTGCCATGGTTAGTTCAACACTAGGGAGAGGTGGCCCCAAATGGTCACCTCTGCTAACAACGTTGCCACACGTGATGGCCACTGATGGCACATCTGTAACGTGTCAGGTGCAACATTAATTAACACGCGTTCTTGACAATCTTAAGCTGAAGATGCCACTGGACTTTGTGAGCCAATGACAGGGAGGCAGAAAACAGCACCAATTTGCAAAACAGTGTCAGGTCGGGGTAAAACCAGCACGAGGGTCATGCCCTGCTCGATTGTCCACTCATGACCTCTCACTCTCACCCTTAATTCTCTCTCCAAATCAGAGCTCCGGCCCCCTGCTGGCCCGTCTAATACTTCAATATCGCAGAAGGTCGTTGTTACCAGGCTGTTTCCACAGGGAGGGGGCGGGTGGACAAACCCAGTCAATATTGACTCTCTCCTGCTAGAAGACAGATGCGAGCACGCCCTCTGGGAAGTGGCCCACAGGAATTCTGCAGCAAGTGACATTAAATACATCTATTAAGAAATGTTTAATAAAGCAGGGTGACAAAGCAATTAAGAGCCTGGAATCAGAGCCAGACAGCCTAGGTTCAAACCCCAGCTCCCCCACTTCGCCACTGTGTGTGACCTTGGGCAAGTCACTTAACCTCTCTGTGCCTGTATTTTCATCTGCAATTTGGGGATAATGATGATATTTAACCTGGGAAGGCATAGCTGGTACAGAGCTAAGCATTGTATAAGTATATAATAAATATTCATGAATCCAGTTGTGACTAAGCATGGGATAATGTTTCCAGGCTTGTTCTTTTTTTCTACTTGCGAGACTTCCTACTTATCCTTCAAGACTCAACAAAAGTATCCCCTCCTCCAGGCAACTTTCCTGCCTCTTCCCCTAGACAAAGCTCTGGCACCCTTCTCTGTCCCCCACCTTCCCCACCGTCCCTGCCTCTGGTCTCGCCTCGCTTCATGCAGCTGGAGTGTCTATGTCTGGTTCTGTCTGCTCCAGATCAGAGGCTTCTGGGGACAGGGCCCAGGGCTAGGTTCTTTTGGATTTTTCTGAGTCCCCAGCATCATCTGGCACTGGGCAGGCCCAGAGAACGGTGCAGGGCTGTTGGCTGATAAATAACTAGCTATTCTTGAATAGATATGAATAACTACTCTATTTGCTGATGAATGAACCCACACTAAGTTTCAAACTCCTGACCCTGGCACTGGGACTTCCCTGGCCTCCTCTTCCCCCACATTCCAGCCCTAAGGACATCCTTGCTCTCTACCCAAAACAGATCAAGCTCTCTCTCCCCTCCTCACCTTTGCACACGCTGTTGCCCTGCCAGGAATGTCCTTTCCCCAAATCCAGCTCCACCTCCTAATGGTCACCTGCCAGTGCCCCCCAAAAATTCCTCCTGCCTCTCTGGTCCCCGCCAGCCCCATCCCTCCTTCTGGCCCAGCCGGGCCCCCATGCTCTGTCTCCTAGAGGGCCAGGATGGGGTTCAGTGAGCATGGGGCGGGCACAGAGGTGGGCATGTGGCTGGCTGAGGGGCCCCCGCTGGCGCACGTACCTGGGAGACCCCTGGGCCCCGAGGCCCTGGCTCTGGCTGTGCTCGCTGCCTGCAGGAGCTTGGGTTTCGGTTCAAGGTCTGCACGTCAGCAGGGCGGGGCCACTGCCCCTGGGAGGTTCCTGTTTTCTTAAGCAGGTGGGCCCCGGGGGCGCGACCAGGACAACCCCAGTCCCCCTCTGTCTTCAGTCCAACAAAGCTGCTGAGCTGCAGGTGGAGGGACACTCTTGCTCCCCCAAGACCTTAACAAGCCTTTAGGGAGCACCTGTTGTATGCCAGATCCTCAGAACACAGAGGTGACCTCAAGACAGGTGCTCCCGGCATCTATAGTCTAGCGGGCAACGGAGAGGAGGGAGAAATTATTAATGTCGCTGTTTCAAAGAGGACAGCCCATCAGGAACGCGGGACTGGAGTTCAAGAACCCTCAGAGGGGCCTAACTGATCTGGAGGAAGGGGCACCGGTGTGGGTGGGAGTCAACTCGATCTATGGGGGGTGCACAGAGTGCTCTAGGTGGAGAGAACAGCACGGGCAAAGGCCCTGAGGCAGGATGGAGCCTGGACAGGCTGGGGCCTCACTGTGTGCACAGGACCACGTTATGACTTACTTTGTTAAAGAAAAAAAAATCACATTTAAAAGGATAGTTTATGACTGCATTGGCACCAAGACCAGTGTAGCCTGGGCTGGATTCATTATTATATATTCATTTTTATTGGATTCAGTTTTTTCCTCTGATTTTAAAAAACTAAAGCGTTTTGGGGGCCCCTACACACGGCGTGGGCCCGGCGCCTAGGGGATCCGCCGCCCCGGATGTGTGCTGGCTGACCTCCGCAGCACACGAGGAAACCACTTCCTCCTTCCCTCTCAGGCGGATGCGCCCAGATCCTCCGCGGAGCGGGGCCTTCCCGCGGGCTTATCGCCCTGGCCAGGGGGGCCTGAGAGCCTCCACTGTAGGCTCCCGCTGGGCCCCTCACGGCCCCGCTCTTGGGAGGGGGCCCTTATCTGGAGCCTGCAGGTCAACCAGGCCTGAGCAGGAGGCACATGGGGCTCGCCTTCTCACTCCCCCACTGTGTGACCTTGGGTGAGTCGCTCCACCTCTCTGGGCCTCAGTTTCCTCATCTGTGAAGTGGGCACCTAATGGCACTCCCTAGTCACGGGAGGATGGCGGGAGGGACAACCTTCAAGCAGGCAGCACGGGCTCGTCAGGAGTAACAACACCAGGACTCTTCACCGTGACTGAACCTGACGCCTTTGTGCCTGGCGGGGCGACGCGGGCTGGGGCTGCAGACCTCACCGGCCCGGCAGCCTTGGGCACTCACTTCACCTCTCTGACCCTCCATGCCCTCCGCTGCCCAGTGGGCTGGCGTCCAGCCTCGACGATGAGGAGCAACGTGCTGGGGAGGGGATCAGAAGTGCCCAAGAGACCTTGTCACTTAGAAAGCCTGGCCATCGGGGGTCTCATGTACGTGGAGCTCAGTCTCCAGAAACATGGGGCGCTTCAGCCCACCCCCCACCGGGCCCCGGAGGCTCCACCAGAGGGCTCCGCCCTGATTGCCCTGACCTGCTTGGGGGATGTGGTCTCCCACAGACTAACGTCCCCGCTGAGAAGGTCACAACAGAATCACCCCCACCCCGCGGTGACCACAGTCCTCCAACCGACAGGTCCCCCGACCCAGGAAGTTCCAGAAGAGGACCAGCAGGGACAATAAGGGCTGGGACTCGAAGGTCCCAGCCCAACCCCGACGTCAGCCCCGCCCCTCCGATCTCAGCCCCTCCCCTCTGGCGTCAGCCCCTCCCCCTCCGACGTCCGGCCCCCCTCCGACGTCAGCCCCTCCCTCTCGGATGCCAGCCCCTCCCCCTCCGACGCCGGCCCCTCCTCCCCGGCGTCAGCCCCTGCCCTCTATATCAGCTCTGGGCTTCTAACTGGAGGCCTCGGCTAGTTAGTAGGACTTTTAGGGCCCCATGTGGGGTGGCTTTTGGGGTAGGCCACCACAATGCCATCTCAGCCCTGGGGATATGCTGGGGCTGTAGATGTCAGGGGTGGGGAAGTCAAGCTCTGCCAACGCTGGGCTTTATGCAGTTTTACGGTTCTGTGGTCCACGCTGCCTCCATTCTATTCATTCACTCATTCATTCCACAAACATTGATTGAGCTCCAACTGTGGGCACCATGCTAGATGCTGCGGATGAAGCAGAAGACAGGCACTGTCCCTGCCCTGCTGGAGCCCACAGTCGGTGGGGAGACATGATGCCAAGTCTACATGCAGGAAAGGCTGGCAGAAGAGGTGACGGCAAGGGCAAAGGCTCTGGGGTGGGAATGAACTTGGCACGCTTGAGCAGCAGACAACGGCCAAGGTGTTCAAAAGGTGGAAATAACCCAAGTGTCCATCAACAAATGAATGGATAAAAAATGTGGTTCTTCCATACAATGGAATGTCAGCCGTAAAAAGGAGTGAAGCACTGACACAGTATAATATGATGGACCTCGAAAACTATGTGGCGTGAGAAAAGCCAGACACAAAAGGCCACGTAGTGTACGAGTCCATGTGTATGAAACGTCCAGAACAGGCAAATCCACAGAGACAGCAGATGGCTGGTTGCCAGGGGCTGGGGGAGGTGGGTGGGGAGTGACTGCTCATGGGGACAGGGTGATGAAAATGTTCTAAAACTGACTGTGGTGATGGTTGCACAACGCTGCAAATATAGTAAAGTCCACTGAATTGCACTTTGGTGGGTAATGTTATGGTGTATGAATTATATCTCAATAAAGCTATTATAGAAAAAAAAGCCGAGATGTCATCTCTCTCAGTACAAGAGGACAATGGCTGAGAAGCCACTTCCCTGCCTGCCACCCCATCAAAGTCCTTAGAAATAAGAAAAATCAGTGACTCTGAGGAAGAGGTTGAGTGTAAGGTGGGACTGAAGAGTTCAAGGACTCCACTTGACCTGGTTGGGGGCAGCTGGTGGAAATTTGGAGCATTATGGAGCAATACTTACAGCTCAAAGCTGTAAGCTTTTTGGAAGACTTGTTCCCCACTAGAGACAAGATATGAAAAGAGAAGCGAGTTTTTCCCTTGGGGCACAAGACGAATAATGATGCTAACAATGATGATGGTGATGATGATATGATGATATTAACGAGGAGGAGGAGGATGACGATGTTGACAGCAGCTCACCTCCTGGTGCTCGACTGTCTCTCCCAGTAGGGGCGTGCCACCTCACTGGCTCTTCATAGCCGTCCTATGAGGTGGGAACTATGATTATGCCTGTTTTGCAGACGAGGGAACTGAGGCTTAGGCCTCCGTTGTGCCGTGGGTCTGAGGCTGTGCTGGGATCCAAGCCCAGGCTGCTGCCTCTTACCCATGACCTGTGAAGGGCTCAGAAGCAAGCCAGGCACGGGGCGGGGCGGGGCGGGGCGGGGCGGGGGAGGATCTCCCAGCATTTGCTCTTAATTGCCATTAGCCATCCCTTTCTCCAAATTTTGCGGCTTTGGGGAAGAGTGGAAAAAAAGCAAAGGTTTCCCAAGTGGCCATTTCTCAGGCACCATTGGGGGACTGTGAGTTTTAGAAGCAGGATTCGGGGCCCTCCTGGAGTGGTGGCTCAGAGGGCTTGGGGAGGGGAACCTTGACAAAGTTCCAGAGAGATGTTGATGGAGCCCTGCCGGGGACTCCCAGGACAGGCCCCTAATCCCATCTGGGGGAAAGAATTGCATGGCGGGAGCTCCAAACCCACCCCCGAGTTTGCACTGCCTTCTCCTCAGTGAGCTTCCGGGGCAGTGTGGGGGCCCAGAGGAGGGAAGTCTGGGACAAGGAGCTGCCGTCCAGGTTGCAGAGAAGACAGGATATCAGCTCCTCCCTGCTCACTCCTGGAGGCCATGTGCATGTCCATTAACTTATGGGTGCAGGCCACACATGAACATGCCACGAGGCCCCTGTCCTCGTTCGTGGAGCTTACATGCTGAGGGGTGATGAGAGTTGGCCGTGAGAACAAGTGACTTCTGATAAATGCCACGAAGATGGGGTGGGAGGAGAGAGGGTCGTGGTTGGCGAAGGTCTCTGCAGAAGTGGCCCTGGATGGCCATGACCTGATGGATGAGTGGGCTGTGCAGACTCAGAGTACTCCCAGACAGAGGGCACAGCAAGTGCAAAGGCCCTGGGGAAGTGAAAAGCATGGGGTAAAGCAGTAAGACAGAAGAGGGGCCAGAGTGGGGTGAGCCAGGGGAGAATGGCCAGAGAGAAGGGAGAAGGTGGGCGGCTGCCCAGCACGCAGGGGCCCCTGGTGAGGAGTGTGAGTTGTACCTAGGTACAAGAGGGAGCTGGGGGTGACACCATCTGATTTCTCTTTCCTAAAGATACCCTGAACATAGCCCGAAGGACAAAAGGGAGGCTGGGACGGAGGTCCAGGGGTGGTGGCTCAAATGCGGGAGGGGGAGGAGGATGGAACCCCAGGTAGGAGCTCTCTCGGCTGTGTTCCAGGTATGGTGCTGAGGAGACATCTAAATTGGAACAGACAGCAGGCAGGTGGCCGTGGGGGCCTGGAGCTCAGCTGGACCTGCAGGCTGGAGTCCCTGGTATGTCTAAGGCCTGCTGGCAGGGCTGACCCTTGGCTGGCCTGAGAACCTGGCTGGTAAACAGTTCCCTGTGCTGACACAGAACTTTCCCTACATGATGTGTGGCTCACAACTGTGCCTAAATGGTTTATACAAACGATACGGTTTATGCTCAACACCTGCTTTCTTTCTAGGAGGCTGAAATCCTGGTACATCCAGACAGAGGGTGCCACGTGGCCAGCCCCAGTAAAAACGCTGGGCGCTGGGTCTCTCAGGAGTGTGCCTGGTAGACCACACTGCACACGTGCGCTCACAGCTTGGGGACGGGGAAATTAAGCACGTCCTGGGGGACCCCACGGGGACGGGACTCCTGGAAGCTTGTGCCTGGTGCTTCCAGACATGGCCCCATTTGCCTTTTCTCTGTGCCCATTTCCCTTTGTACCCTCTGCTGTAATACATCAGCTATATGCCAAGTCCTAGTGAACCAGTGAACCTGGGGGTGGTCTTGGGGACACCCAACAGAATGGAAGGAACCCTCTGGGAAGCCAGTCTGGAGAAGGGGGCCCTGAAAAGAGCCACGGGGGAGGTGGGAGGCAAGTGGTGGCCGAGCCGCATGCCAGAAGCCAGGGGAGGAGGGATCCCGGGCGGATGGATACTCTCCAGAGGTGAGGATACGAACTCGGAACCAGGCGCGGAACCAAGTGCTCAACTTGGCACAAGGCGGCCAGCAGGGACCAAGACAAGAGGATCCTGGTGGCATGCTGGGGACTGATGTTGCCCGACAGGTCCAGCAGAGGACATGGTGTACTCAAGTGGAGCTGTGAGTAGGGACACCCCTCCGTCTTCCAGCAACGTGGGGGCAGGGATGTGGGGGAAGGGTGGGAAGCTAATTTTCCCAAGTCAATCTTTTGATAATGGTGTCACCTCCTCAGAGCCTGGGGTAACCCACTGCCTGTACTTGGACCTAGTCCAGACGTGAGGCCCCACCCACCTGGGCTGCGTTTCAAATAACGGGCATCCTGTGAAACCCCCATCCAACACCAGGCCAATCCGTGTACCTACAGGGAAAATGTGGACGTACAAATCTGGGAACTTTCAAACGAGCTTTAATTTGTTTTCCTCAAGTGCATTTATTGATGTAAACAGAGCATGTTAAGAGATCCCAGGAAGAGCAGACTATGGCTGGTATGTTGGTTTTAATTCCAAAAAGAAGAAACTATGATGCCAACGGCCTGGATTGACAGCAGCTTGGGGGTAGAGGGAAGAGAAAGAAACATAAAGGCTCCCTGGTGACACCCCTCCAAACTGGTTACCTGGTTGGTCCCAACAGCACAGTCTCTATGGGAAGGCAGAGCTGTCAAAACAGAACCGGGTGACGGCAGTTAAAAACTAACCCAGACAGCTTTGCGGTCAGTCTGTCGCGTGGGCCACCCTGCGCCTTGGCCCATGCCAGGCGCTGCCTCACGCTCTCAGTCATGTCCAGCCACGGTGTGCACACGTTCCCGACCACCTGGGTCTGCCATTAGAAAGCAAAGACGGAATCACTTCACGGCACTACGGATCTGAAAAAATAAAAATCTTAGCTAGAAAGAACGTCCGATTTGGAGAGGGTGGGGGGACGAAGAGCAGGGGGGTATCTGGGGTCTGAGAGGCAGGTGCCCCAATTGCAGGTGGACCGTGTGTGGTTGCGTTTTCGGGGTCACCTGTGGCGTGTACGGTGTCCTCTCGGTGCTCAGATGGGGACTGTCGAGAGGCCTGCTGACCATGCCCGAGGCCTGGCTGGACTACAGACCAAAACCTGGCGGTGAACAGGAAAAACGACCCTGTGCTTCTTTCCTCAGAATTTCCTTAATTTGTGCTTCCCTTTGGTTTGACACTTAAAAAGGAAAGAGAGAGGGAAAAAAAATAACGGTTTTTGTCACTTGTCCAAAACTGAAAGAAGAGGTGAAGCGGGCGTTTGGCCTGCTGGGCAGATGCTTCCTGGGCCTGATGTGAGTCGCCCGGCACAGGGTGCAGAGCCCGGCACTCCCGGAACCATCGCTGGCCTCTGGGGGCCTCGCTTCTGTGGCGGGGGACATGGATGGGCTTTCCGGTGGGGGTTCGCTGTGTCCAGGCCCAGCGACGGAGGCTGCTACGCTGGCTGCTGCTGGCAGTCACGCCTTGACTCAATCTCTCTCTAGTTACACGATGCATGGGCCCGTTCAGTGGACGTTGCAGGAAAAATAGCAAATTCTTAACTTACTCCATCTCCAGAGTTGAAAAAGATCAGACAGTTACTAAAATAAACAATTTCTCAATTGTGTTCTGGTGGCCGTGGGGCCCGGTGACCGCAGCACGGCAGGGGGCATCGCAGCGGGAGGGCCCTGGCTGAGTGAGGGGCTCACTCAGGACAGGCACAGTCAGCTCGGTGAGCGGGGCTCAGAATAAGGCAGCGTTCCTCACAGAAGAACACATCGGAAAAAGCTGCTCCTCTTCTGCTGGTCTGGTGTGATTTTGACTCCCTGGTTGCTCCCCTGGGGGCTGTTGCCTTCCTGAAATGACAAGGTTTTCTGAGGTTATGGCTGAGCATCATCAGCATTACATCTCTTAACCAACTAGCTTGCTAACGAATGATCCATCTACCAGTCTATCTATCCATCCATCGCCTCCCAACTATCATCCATCCGTCACCTTCCAACCAACCATCCACCTGTCTATTCCCTTCCATCCAACCTACTATCCATCCCACCATCCCCTTCCATCATCTATCCATCCAAGTGTCCCTTCCCACTGACAATTCACCTTTCACAAGCCTGCAGACCTGCTTTCCATCTGCTACCCACCCACCACCCCTTCCAACCATTCCTCCTTCCAATCACTTGTTCACCTCCCCACCCTTTCATTATCCTCTCAACATCTCTCTAACCATCTGCTTGTTCATCTTCTTCCTCTCTGCTTTCCCCACTTCCTTCTCAGCATTCACCTGCCCCTCCATCCTTCTTTCCATCTTTCTCCCCTTCTGTGCTGAGCACCTAACAGTGAGGCAGCCGAGGGGCAGCAGAAAGACTCTGTCCCTTGGGATCTGGTGGGTTCGAGGTCCCAAAGCCACTCACACTCAGCTGGTCTGTGTGTCCCTGTGCTGGGGCTCTGGCTCAGCACCTCCCCATGGTTCCCCTTCTGCCCTGCTGCAGGTGATGTAAGCCCTAAGCTCTGATCTCGTCCACTCAAGCCTTACTGAAAACCCATCAGTGCTGTCGCCCGGCATTGAAAGCCTCTGTGATCCGGCCCCTGCCGAACCCGGGAACTTAAAACCTTGTTTGGAAGGTTTGGTCCCCTTTTCTTTGACTAATTCCTCCTCATTTTTCAGCTTAGGTAAAACCTGAATTTATTCAACAATAACTATCACATGCCTGTGCTGTGCCACGCGCTTCTGTGGGCACTGACACGCAGTGGTGAACAAGAGCCCCCTGCGTTGGGGAGCTCACACTGGACCAGGGGACGGAGATCCCATGGGGAAACAAGTCAGCAGTGATGTCCCACAGTGGGGAGTAACGAGAGGAAAGCAGAGCAGTGCAGAGGTGTGTTTTGATGGCTATGTCTGAAAAGAGACCTCATGGAGGGAGGGAGTGAGGCCAGGGACGGTCCAGGGGCATGGTCAGCAGAGTAACTGCCCTCAACGATGTCCACGCCCTCATCCCTGGAACCTGTGAGTGTGCTACCTGACATGGCAGGAGGGACTCTGCAGATGTGACTGAGGTGAGGGAGAAGAGCATCCTGCATCATCCATGTGGGCCCAATCTAACTTATTCCAAGAACCCTTAAAGCAGAGGAACTTTCCCAGCCATGGTCCAAGAAGGTGATGATGGAAGCAGGGTCAGAGAGATGCTGAGTGGCTGGCCTGGAAGATGGAGGAAGGGGTCACTCGGGAAGCAATGCAGTGGCCTCTAGCAGCTGGACAAGGCAATGAAATGGATTCTTCCCTGAATCCTCCAGACACGAATGCAGCCCCACTGACACCTCGACCTTACCCGGTGAGACCTGTTTCAGACTCCTGACCTCCAGAACATTGAGATAATAAACGTGTGCTGTTTAAGCTGCTAAGTTTGTCACAAGAATTTGTTACAGCAGCCCTAGGACCCTAATGCAAGGGGGGAGCACTGGGTGGAGGGGAAAGAAAGTCCAAATGAACACGAGGTGCTCCCAGAACCAGAAAAGGCCAGCGTGACCAGAGCAGAGGGAGCGATGCAGTGACAGGGTGGAGTCGGGGGCAGCAGCCAGAGCCTGAGCCCAGGGGGCCTGGCGTGCGGTGTGCAGTCTGCCCTCAGCGCAGTGGGGAGGACAGGGTTGTGCTGACGGGGAGAGCGCCAGAGGTCGGGGAGTGGGGTGGGCGTTGGCAAAGCCCAGCTTTCTGTGACACTCTCAAGAGAGAAGGGTGTGGGGCATGCACAGAGCTGGCTGTATCAGTGATGTAAAAGACAGATACGAACTTCCAACTAGCAGACAAACAAGTTCTGGAGAATGAATGCACAGCGTAGTGATGATAGTCAACAATACTGCATTATAAAGTTCAAAGTTATTACAAGACTAGATCTTAACTGTTCTCAACCCAAAGAAGTGATAATTATGTGATGTGGTAAAGGTGTTAGCTAACGCTACTGTAGTAATTATATTGAAACGTGTAATGTATCAACTCAACACGTTGCACACCCCTAACTTACACAACACTATCCGTCAATTATATTTCAACAAAAATAGACAGATATGAAGTGGGGTAGGGCTGCAACCCTGGATTTAAACAAAGTGGTAGAAAATGAGTAGAATTTAACTGCTGTTGATTTCCAATTCAGTTAAGAAAAAGAGAAATCACAAGGATTATGGCTGTGCATCAGCGCTTTATAATCTATGTCTAGGAAGGATATGGCACATTGTGGTGGCAATCAGCAGGCCAGTACCAAAAGCCGGGCAGAGTCTCACCGTGATGCTCAGTGTAACTGCCGGTGGGCAAAAGTGAGTCAGAAGGATCATCAACAATCAAAATTTTACCGTCAGATTGAAGGGAAAAGAACTGTAAGAAAATTACAATTGTAAGAAAGTTTTTGTAAGAAAAGTACATTGGTTTACATAGGCTGTTTCCCATTTTGGCCAAAGAGCTGCTATTAAATTGATCATGTGCCTTAAAATTCAATCATGGCATCTTAGAATTACGAAAATTTATTTGTTTTAAATCAGACGTGACCTACTTGAACGGCGTTTTGTATCATATCTGCAAGCTTGTATGACTAGACATAAGATGAGCCACAAACAGAGAGTTTATGCTCTTATTTCAGACAATGGGGAGAGTCACCTGGCCGGGAAAGAGCGGCCGCCAGAACCGAGGCTCTGGAGAGACTCCCAATAGCGCTTAGGCACTAAACACGCCTGAAGTACAGTCAAGGGTTTAGACTCGACCAAGAATGCACTAGTTATGTTGAGTGCTGGGGACCATGAAACTGTTCATGTGGTAAACAAAAAGCTGGAAATGAATGGAAGGGTGGATGGGGAAGGATTTAGGCAGGACCTCCTGGAGGCCTCAGGGCCCTGGGACCCACTGAAGGTCGTAGAGCCGTCACAACCTGCAGACTTGAGGGTTGGAGGGGAGAAAAAGGCTATGGAGCTGCCAGACTTGTCAGGATGGAAAGCCAGCAACTGTCAGACACAGAGTTGCTGGGGGCCACCATCTCCCGAGCAGGATGGAAAAGGCCATGTAGCCTCTGCTAGCCCATGTGCTCAGTGGGCAGCACCTGGTGCAGAGGAGCTCCAGGCCACGGAGGAAGGACGGAACTGATGAACATGTCTGGGCAATGCCCCAACCACACCTGCTAACCCCTCCCTCTTTCCCAGCCACGCCCTCCCAGGTCCGGCAGGGCCCAAAAAAGCAGGACCTGCCGGAGGACGCGACATACCACTGAGGCCGAGGCTGGCCGGCTCCAACAGGGACCTGTGCGGGGATCTGGGAAGGAGACACACTCACCAATTTTTTGTCCATTTTTGCTTTGATGTCTCTGGCGAGAGTGAAAAATGCCTGTGGAAGAAACACACTGTTAGTACCCCTGGAGCGGGGAGCAGACTGCGCTTGGTGGTTCCCGGCTGCCCCTGTGGGGTGGGCGTGGTGGGACAGCGGGGCGGGTGGGGGAACAACGTTAGGGCGGCTTCCTGGGTGTAGGTCTCACCTGTCCAGCCCGATCTCCTGCCCCTACCAGGCTACCCCTGCCCACCTGGACCACCATGTCCCCTGACCCTGGGAGGTGGGATCACCCTCAATTGGTCAAAGAGGAAACTGAGGCTCAGAGGGGCCAAGTGACTTGTCTGAAGGCACCCAGTGGTTAACTGACCAATCGGCAAGGATCCAGGAGGAGGACCCAGCTCTCCCTCCCTGACTCCTGTGCTCAGTCTGTCCGCTTTGCCTCCCTTCTGACGGGCAGGGCAGAGAGAAAGACAGGCGGCTCTTTGGCCAAATAAGCTTCATTTTGGGTCCTGGCCCGGCAGGGAAGCCTGGAAGGGCGGGGACGGGTGACAGGTTCATCTTCCCATGGAGGCGACAGATCCAGCTGGCTGGCCCTAGGCTGCCGCCTGCATCGCAGCCTCCTGACCACTTCCTCCCCGCCCTCATCCACTCTGCTGCAAATACCTACACACCCCACTCTGGCACGACCCTGCCCCTGGGCCTCACACAGAGATGACTCAGCCTCAGCATTTGCCCCCGAGGGCTCCTGGTTTGGTGGGAGAGGCAGTCTTAGCAAACAACACTGTGACATGAGAAGTTCTGTCATGGAGAGTGGCTCGGGGAGAGGGGATGCCTAGAAGGGTGGGTCTAAGGGTCTGGCGGACAGCAGAGTCTTCCCTGGGGAGGGGCCACTTGGGATGGGCCCTGATGGAAAAGGGGCTGTGAGGGAAGGGACAGCAGCAAAGGCTCAGAGGAGGATGTGGCACAAGCAGCCCGGGATGGAGAACAGTGGGTGAGGCCCGAGCCGTGGCAGTACACACAGGCTGGGGTCAGCCAGGGAGAGCCTCCTGTGTCACGCACAGGGTTCGGGGTGGGGAGTGACATGGAAGATCCACTTTGGAAGGATCACTGGGACGGTGAGATGGAGGGAAGGCAGGTCAGCTGCAAGGCTGGTGTCATCTGTGGAGAGGAAAGAGCAGCCTGGGCCCAGGCTTGGTCACGGCCCCTATTCTATCTGGGCTTGTGACGGGGCCTGTCCGTGTGGGTGGTGTGGCTGAGGGCACAGACCTGGAGCCAGGCCTGGGCGCCAGCCAGCTGGGACTCTCTAAGCCTCAGTTTCCCCATCTGCAAAAGTGTGCCTGTTCCCCAGGGCTGTCCAAGAGCTCGTATGATAATGCTGTAGGTGCCCTGCTGGGGCCTGCACCTGCTGATGTCAGAACACGGGGGCGATTCCCCTGGGCCTCTAAGGGGCCTGGCACATGGCAGTGCCCAGGAAGTGGCAGGCTGGAGCCTGTGGCCAGTCCCTCTGGCAGAGCCTCCCCACAGGGTGCAGCCGTCTCTCAGCCTCAAAGGGCCAGCGCTTTAGGCCTGTGTCTCCCAACAGGGCGCAGCACTCACGTTCTCCACGTTGATGTTGGCCTTGGCGCTGGTCTCCATGAACTTGATTCCATAGTCCAGGGCCAACTGTGAGGGAGGAGACACAAACATGCACGTCAGTCACCAGGTACCCCTCACCCCCACGCAGCACCCTGAGTGGGGAGCACAAAGTGGGAGGTCCAGGGCCACTGATTTGACCTCCTGGACTGCTCCCTCGAGTCACCAGTGGAGTGCAGGTGGTGAATGTCCCTGGCAGGAGGGTGGAGGAGGCCCGGCTCAGACCACGGCTACGTCCTCTACTCCCTGTGCCTCAACGGGTCCCACACAATGCCGTACGGGAGCATGCAGAAAGCACCCTGAAAGCCCTCACAGCTTGCAGTCTTTAGCTGGGAGCCCAGCCAGGAGTGTTTTTTCCATCCGCTCTTCCCACAGCACGTGCCCTGCTGCGACTCATCCCGGTGTGCCCGGCAAAGTTCTCTGTCCTGGGACCCCCTGGGGTCTTGGACAAGCCAGGTGGTGGGTCACCTTATGCTCATAAAGATTGTGAGGGATTCTCCCCCAAAGCCTGGCTTTTCGTCAGGGAGCAATTGGCGGGCGCTCCAGGGCAGGGCTGGCCTCCATGCGGGAAACCCTAAAACCCCAAGGTCTCTGCCCCCAGGTGCTGGCAGTGCCAGGCCCAAGCTGGCCACCATGCCCACCTTTTCTCCCCGTTCCTTGGAAACTTGTCTCTTGTTGTTCACATCGCACTTGTTGCCGAGGATCATCTTTTCGACGTCTGCAGAGGCGTGCTGAGGGCGAGAGGGGCAGACAGGGAGGTGAGAGGCACCGTCAGACTGGACTACGGGCCAACCCCCAGCCCGTCTCCTGAAATGAGAGTGGTGGGGTCGGGATTGCTAGGCACATCCCTGCGCAGATGACAAGCTGAAGCTCAGAGAGGCTGAGTGGCCTGTCCCATGCCACACAGCCAAAGCCAGGACTGAGTCCAGGGTTCTGGCTGCTACTCTGACCAAGCGCACGCTTTCTGGCCGCTGAGGACAGCTTCTCTACAGCCTGTGTCAACCAGGCTCCCGTGCCCATCCTTGGGCTCACGGCAGGGTCTGTGGGTGGTACCCTCTGCACCTGCCTCCCTCCCTGGTTCCTCTGCTGGAGGCCCTAGTTGTTGTCCTGGGACCTTCTGCCCAGCTCCAGCCCACTCTCTTTGGGCTCCGAAACTGGCCATGCCTGGAGTGGTCATAGCCCCCAACGAATGCCAACCCCAGTGTCCCCTTAACTCTGCCCTCACGCCTGAAAACGGCTCCTTCCTCCAACCCTCCCCCAGTGAAGGGGTGTGCACTTCCTGAAGGATAGGGGTATTGGAAAAGACCTACTTCTTTCTGGTGTCAGTGAACGCACTGCACCGCTCCCTGCCTAACTTACTGCTAACCCACGACCCTCTTGCCTACTGGCCAGAAACAGAGCTTCCACAAAGACCAAGGGGAGCAGTTCCTCCTCCTCAGCCAGAGTGCAGCCTCCGCCAGCAAAAGTGGGGTCGTCGGGGAGGCGGCCTGGTGCAGCTGCTCATAAATGTCAGGCCGGCAGTGACCAGACCGTTCCCTGGGGCTTTATGGATGGGTCAAGTTCTCTGGCCGTGCCTCAGACCCGAGGCCCCACCTGGCAGGGGTGAAAGCTGCAAGTGCTGTCACCCAAGGCCTTGGGGCGAAGGTCAGCTCTCTGAGGAGCGGGCAGGTGATGACACTGGCTTTGGCCCAGGGAGGTGGGGCCGGCCACCTCCTCCTCCCTCCACCGTGCCAGGTCTCCTTTCACAGGCAGCAGCAGTGCCATGCTGCTGGCCTGGACACAGGAAGCTCACACCAGCCAGCTCACACCCTGCTCTGCTGTAGCTCAAAGTACAACCTGACACGTCTTCTCACCACACCCACCGAATACAAGGGTCATGGTGGTTCTGGAACCTTCCTTCTCCAGAAAGCACCAAATGCGCGTGGTAACCGACAACTCGGATGCCCCTTCTCTCATGGTGGTGACACTGCCAAAGCCGACAGCCCAGGTGGGGAAACAGGCTCTTGGGGCTAGTCTGTGATGAGGCCAGGCCAGCATGTGGTCTCTGGGGTGGACTGCCTGGGTTCCAGTTCCTGCTCTGACTACACCCTCAGCTGTGGGGCTTGTGGCAGGTCCCTTCTAGGTGTCTGTGTGCCTCAGTGACCTCATCTATAAACCAAGGGCTCTGGGGTGAGGAGCAAGAAGAGGATGTGGGGGAAGTTCCTGTGCATGTGAGGAGCCATGAGCCTTACCTCCTCAATGTTCCGAATCCAGTTCCGGATGTTGTCGAAGGACTTCTCGTTGGTGATGTCGTAGACCAGCATGATGCCCTGAGCGGGGGAGACAGACACACGCTCTGGACAAGCTGCAAGCCCTCTGAGGGGGAGGCCCCAACAATGTGGGGCAGCAGGGACCCCACAGGACACCCTCCCCGCCAGCTCCCTCTTCTCCCTCCCTGGTCTCCGAGGCTCCAGTCTTGCCCCCTTGGCTACTGAGGTGCCCCTCTGCCCCTAGACCAGACCCCACCACACCTGCTCTTACAAATGAGCCCTGGTGGCCCCCCACTGCCAGCAGAATGAGTATGGCCCACATGCCCCACAGCCCTCGAGGTCCCACTGACCTCCCGGCCTCCCCTCCCTCAGCTCCCTGTCCTGCACACTATGTTCCACAACCCTGTCGCCCACTGTGCTCCCCCTTCTTGCTGACCCTCTGCTGTGCTCAGCCTCCTGCACATCCTCACTCACCCCCTGCCCTGCCCAAGGCACCTCCCGGGCTCAGCCAGCGCCGCTTCCTCTGGACACCCCAGGATCACCCCTCGTCTGACGCCTATCAGGTGCCAGGCACTGCAGTGGGATGTCTATAAGCTCACAATGTGACATGGGACACCTAATTTGGGACCCAAGGGTCTACTGCCATGAGGACTGAGGTGATGATGGGGCTGCAGCGGTGGCTATGTTCTCTGCACTGTCCCACATGGTTGCTGCTGGCCACATGTGGCTCTGGGACACCTGAAATGTGGCTGGTGTGACCCAAGGGCAGGATTTCCTATTTTAACCGATTTAAATTCAAACTGCCGCATCTGGCTGGTGGCTTCCATATGGGTTAGCACAGGTCTAGAAGCACTGCCAGCCACAATCATCTTGGGACTGGACAGGGTCTTACAGATGGCTCAGTCTAGCCTCATCAGGGGCTGGCTGAGGATGTGGATACTGGGGACAGCCAGCTGGTACTGGCCCATCCATCTGCCCTCTGCATGGAACCCCACCTAGCCTCAGATTCCCCGTCTGTAAAACGAGGATGACCATGGTGCCCCAAATCAGGGGTTTATGGCCAAGACCTGGACCCAGTGCCTGGGACAGGGAAGGGCTCTGTGAACGGGGCGGTGGGGGCTATCTCAGCCTAGAGAGGGCCAGGACCTACCTGAGGCCACAGAGAAGCTCCCCAAGACCCCAGCGCCCCAAGGCCCCTGCTCCCCCAGAGCACAGCCAGGTGAGGCGAAATTAGTAAATTAATTTTAATGAGGCGTGCGTGCTAAGGTTACAACCCACGTGACTGAGTGTCTATTGTGTTTCAGACGCTGTGTGGAATGCTCTAAATACTTAACGCTGCCACGCATTTCTGCCATCCATCAGTACCTCCCAAGCCCTGGCTGCAAACCCAGCAAGGTCCCAGGCACAGAGCATGTGGCAGTGACCCAGACGTGGCCCTCCCCTCATGGAGCTCACGACCTAGCAGAGAACACAGGGGTCTCCGCAGTTAAATGACAGGGTGCACCATGGAAAGGCGAGGCACAGTGGGAGCTGGGAGTGGGGAGATGGCCATCTACCCTCACTGCTGCCAGGACACAGGCCTGTCCTCCACCCCCGAGGTCAGGACACGGAGCTCAGAGGTGACCCCGGGCAACCTTGGGTGCCAACCTTGGATCCTGGGGCTCTGCCCTCTGCTCCCTCTGGCCCCAAGTGCCCCTTTTTGTGCACAGCTGCCAGGTGCATGAGCTGCTCAGGGCCTCGAGGGCAGGACCCTGGCCCGTTCCAGGTCTCCCTCTGCATCTAGCTCAGGCCTGGCCTGGAGAAGGGCCTCGGTGAAAATACTTGAGGGATGACAAACAAGTCTTATCAAGTCATCCCGCCTCAGGCCCAGGCACCAAATATAACGGCCAACAGCCCAGAACAAGTCAGCTCCTGGACAAGCTTCAAGTTTTCGGTAGCAAATTCCATAGAGACTGACGCGGGCCTAAGTGTCAGGGCATGCCATCTCTGATTTCACTGACCTCACCTGGAAGAACTGGCTTCCTGTGTCTTCCTTCATTCCCAAAGAATCAGGTTTCCTTAAACCCTGCATTGTCTCTGAAGCCAGAAGGCATGTATGTGCCTGGGGGCAAGGGTGGGGCGCACAGCCTTTTCCTAACACTAACCAGGGACCAAGGACTTCTGAGGAGCCAGAGCGTGGGCTCCCCAGAGACATCCAGGTTTCAGTATCCAAGGCAATGATGTTCATTTTGACTTAAAAAAAGACAAAAACAAAAAAACCCAACCCATACCATTGCGCCCCTGTAGTAGGCTGTTGTGATGGTCCGAAATCGCTCCTGACCAGCTGTGTCCCTAAAAAGGAGAAGATAGGATGTTAGCGACGCCAAATGCTAATCATCATCACAGTGGCAAGGAGGGGCATTGACCTGGGATGGATGCCTGGCCTTCTCACGATCATCTCCTGACTGATCGTCCTGCTGTGGGGCAGCACCCCCATTCTCCCTCTTCTTAGAGGAAACTGTGGCTCGGGTGGGTTAACATCTCCCAACTGGGGACGTGGCAGAGCCCCCACTTAGTCACTGCCCGCATGCGATCTCGTCTTCTGCACCTTGGCTGCCTGGGGATTCTCCCTGTGGTTTCTGCATCACAGAAGAGCCAAGGTCGGGCATGGACCCTGCATGTGGAAGGGGCTGCTCATGTGGCATGAAAACACAGCCCTCGCTCATGGGCTGAGCCAGGCCAGCTCGGTGGGGCTCAGGAAGCACTTCCACACTCACCACCTTGGTGGAGGCCAGGGGGAAAGTCCTTCCTCATCGGTACAGAGGCGACAGCCGGGGGAGACACGCCCATGCCCAGCCCGGCTTCTGGCAGAGGGTATTCAGCCTGTGGTGTAAAGGTGACCTCACTGATCAGCTGCAGAGCCAGACCCATGTCTTTTGTCTCGGGGCCCAAGGCTCCTCCCGCGCCCCTGCAGGGCTCTGCACGTCTGGACGGCAGAGAAGCACCTCATTTGGGGCTAAGCGGACTCTCTGCTCCCAACAGCAGGCAACATTAGTGGTTACAATCATTTTATTCTCAACTGTGGGCCTGGTCCAGAAGAGTTTTAAGAAAGTCACTAACCCCATTGAGACTGCTAAGAGCAGAAGCAGGAAAACGGGAGGATGGGAAAGCGAAGCTTCCGCTTGCTAACACAGTGCCACTCTGGACTTGGGCACTGAGGCTACAACATATTTGGAGGCGAGGAACTTCCATGGCTCGTAACTTACAACGCAGACAGACTGACTACTGAGCTGTGTAGGACTGACAAGGCGTCAGGCCTCATTCACATTTCAATTCTGAAGTCAGATTCAGAGGTGAACACCACTGAAGTGGAGGGGACCCACGCGGCAAGTGGGGTGACGGTCACGCCGAGACTTGAGGAGGCCAGTGGGCTGCAGGGAGGACAGCCATCTCACAGCGCATCTCACGGGCTCCCTCCCACCCACCAGCACCTGCCTGGAATGGAGGGACCGTGCCGCCCTCCCAAATGTGGCTTCTCTTTATTTTGCACGGGCCTTGTGCTTCCCTGCAAGTGATGTGGCTACAGGGCGGGACTCCCTGACACCTGACCATCTGAGCTCAGTGTTCCTAGTGCAGTGGTCAGCAGCCCACAGTCAGCGTCAGTGACGGGAACTCACAGCTTCTCTAACTCTACATGGCACGGGAAGTCAGCCCCAGGTGAGCGGAATGGAAACAGGCCTCATTACCAGGCGTGGTCTCAGCTTATTTTTGGTTATGGGGTTTCAGGGCTGCGCACTAGGAAGTGAGGCCTGGGCTTCCCCGGGAGAGAAAAGAGGAAGCGATATCAGGCCTTCTTCAGCAAGCTGACAGTCTCAGAAACAAAGCCCGGCTGGGGCATCTCATCATCCTGGCAGCCTTCACCTCCGCCAGCCACAGAGGGCTCTCTCCGAGTTCAATGGAGGCAGGCTGCTCTGAAGCCCAGGCTGTGCCCACATCAGAATGCTGAGCTAAGCGGGATTGTAGCTATGTCCCCAGAAGGTGCTGGAACAGACTCTGGGCCCCAGCAACCAGAAGAGTACAGCTCCTGGGGCTTCTGAAGAAAGCCTGATGTGTCTGGCTGGGCACAAAGAGATGGAGGCCATGGTCACAGGGCAGGGGGAGGGGGCACCAGGGGCTTCTGACTTGAAGTGCTTGCCAGGCGAAGGGGCTGATGAAGACAGCGACTCTTACCATATCTGCAGTTTAATTCTCTTGCCATCGAGCTCTATGGTCCTAATTTTAAAGTCAATTCCTTAAAGAAAAGAAAAAAGAGGCACATTACTGTCAGCCCATTTCCCAAGCTGCCTCTGAGGCAGGCACTGCCAACCTGTGCAGGGAACAGCAGCCACGGCTTAGGGAGCACCTACCCGGTGATGTGCGCGTGGAATCTCGGAATCCCCACAACGAATGTGGAGGCAGCTGCAGAACTTGCTCCCCTCATGGAAGGGGAAGCTGAGGCTCCAAGGGGGACAGGAGCTTCTCAGAGCGAAGCTGGCAGCTGGCAGAGCTGCTGGGCAAACCTGAGCAGCTCAGGTGCCAAAGCCTTGCTCTCTTCCCTCCCCCACAGGTAGCTTGCCGAGTGGGCCCAACAGAGCCCTTGGCAGGTCACAGACCCACGATTCCCGCCACCCTGCACCTGGCCCTCCAAGCACACGGTGCACTGGGCCCCTCAATGCACTATGATACACATGGGTCTCCAGTTTTCACACATGCTGGTCCTTCTCTGCCAGGGGCCCCACTCCACCCGCCCATCAGCCTGGCAAACTTCCCCTTCTCCTTTAAGATCTGCTAGAAGGTCAGCCCCCAAGAAGCCTTCCTGATCCTGCCCTCCTTCTCTCCCACCCACGGGCTTTAGTTCCCTTTCCTCAGGATGAGGGCGACCTCTTGGCCTCCTTGGCTGCTCTCCAGGCTCCCACTGTTGCCCCCTCAGTCACCTCCCCAGCTTTCAAAAACACAAATTCAACCATGTTACAAAGCTAACCCCTGCTCCAAACCTTCCAGTGTGTTCACCAACAGACCAATAGATAAACAAAATGTGGTTAAACAAAATGTGGTATATCCATACAAGGGAATATTACTCAGCCATAAAACGGAATGAAGCTCTGACACACGCTACAACATGGATGAACCTCAAAAACATTGTGCTCAGTGAGAGAAACCAGACACAAAAGACCACATACTGTATGATTCCACTCATATGAAATGTCTAGAACAGGCAAATCCAGAGAGACAGAAAGGAGATTAGTGGTTGCCAGGGGCTGTGGAGGGAATGGGGAGATTGGCAGGCGGGGTGACTACAGAGTTTGGGGTTTCTTTTTGGAATAATGAAAATGTTCTAGAATTGACTGTGGTGATAATTGTACAACTCTGTGAATATACCAAATTGTACACTTTAAGTAGGTGAGTTGTATGGTAGGTGAATTATATCTCAATATAACTATCAAAAAACCCCAAAACACCTTCCAGTGGCTTCCCACTGCCTCCTCGGCCCCCAAATACAGTGAAAATAGTTGCCAGTGTGCTCCAAGGTCCTGCCTAACCTGGTCACCTCTCAGCACCCATGGCTCATGCCCCCCTCATAGCTGATTCCTAAAGATCCCAAACCCATTCTGGCCTCAGGGCTTTTACGCTTGCTCTCTCTTCTCTCTTGGAATGTTCTTTCTTTCCATGGCCACCTGGCTCCCCACTCCC
The DNA here is from genome assembly GCF_020826845.1 of Diceros bicornis minor. Lineage (NCBI taxonomy): Eukaryota > Metazoa > Chordata > Mammalia > Perissodactyla > Rhinocerotidae > Diceros > Diceros bicornis. The sequence continues at coordinate 4,358,025 of NC_080759.1, read as the reverse complement.
TTCACTCAGGTCTCTGTTCAAGTTGCCTCCTCAGGGGAGCCTTCCTGACCATCTGCATTCTCTCTCCCCTCACTTGCTTTTTCTTCTTCATGCACTTATCCCCGACATCGTATATTTGTTTCTTTGCTCCATGAACCCAAGAGTAAAACTTGCTGATGCGAATGGCCTGCGTGGAGGGGAATGATGCGAATGGCCTGCGTGGAGGGGAAATAGCCAAACCTAGCCTTTGGCATGGGGAGTTTGTTCTCAATCTCTGACTTGAGGCTCAGGCCATGATGGAGATGCTAATTCCAGCCCTGCCCACCTAGGAGCTGTCCTGGGGACCACAGGGAACATAAGCCTGCACTTGGATTCTGCCCACTAGAAATAAGCTCCTCGAGGGCAGGGACTCCCACTTCTTACTCTGGGCAGCATCTCCAATGACTAAGCATGGGCAGGGGCTGAATACACATTTGCTAGAAGCCAATCGCCCTGCACACACACCTTGAGCACAGACCTCATTACATTTCTGCTTCCCTCTGATTTATCCGAGTCATCTCTGCAACCCCCGCACGGAGGCGGATGCCTGGTTCGCAGGAGGCGTTGGGGAAAGACAGCTGAATGAAAGAATTAAGTGCATCGGGGTCTTCGTGGTGCCGCACAGTTTACATCATCCATCTCCTTAAGGAATGAATAAATGAGGCCCTGAGGGGCAGTGGGGGCAGAGCCAGGCTAGGCAGAACCAATTCCAGGGAGCCACAGGGCCAAGTTCACACCACTAATGATCAATGCAGCTTATGAGAACAGGCTTTGGCAAAATGAAACCTGGGCAGAAAATGAACAGGCACTTAATCCCAAATCTATAAAGAAAACCTGGAGGTACACTCAGTGCCAACAGAGAATCGCCTTTATGCATTAAGTTGTATTTCAGGACTAAGCGGCCCAGTGTGGTCTCTTTACCCACCTCCTGTCACAGATGCACAGAGACATACGAAATCAAGAAGTACTGTTCAATTGGCAGAGCTCCACGGCATCACTCTGCCCTATCCTCCTCCTGGGTTATATTAACACACCAAATTTAATTAGGAAGTATAAATTTTATGGGGCCTAAGAATTATGAGGCCATAACTTCAAGGTCTGAGTGATTTAAACTTTCCTAGAAGACAGAGGCCTGCAGGAAGCTACATATCTAATGAGAAGAATCCTGGGTCAAGTTCACCTTCACCTCCCTATGCGACCTCGCCCAAGTCACGTCTTCGCCTGCAAATGGAAGCCAGCTTCCTTGGAGCCCTAAAGCGCTAGACTGGGTTTTCTGGTCAAGAATTTGAAACCAAAGAAAAACCCCAACTCCCAAATTGATCTCACTAATGCTCTTGCTGAGCAAGAAATTTCCGACGCCGGGAAACTGAGGTCTGGGTTGGGAGAGAGCCACAACCTGCCAGGAGTTAACATCTTCTTGACTGGTGGGGATGCAAAGGTTATCCCAAAGTTTGACCTTGGAGTGGGGGAAGGGGAGGAATTTGAAACACCTGTGCCCAGGGGAGGGCTGCTGTCATTACAGGAGCCATTCTGCTTCCTCTAGACAGCCTCTGGCAGTGGTGACAAAGCCCCTAGTCATTGTACAGTTCTGATCCTCAACCATCCAGAGCACTGGTCAAGGCAGAAAGCACCACACTTAAACCAAAGAAACAGGGCTCAGAGAAGTCAAGTGCTTGTTCAACGGCAAGTGGTGGCTGGAAATCAGGCATGATGATTTCCAGTCTAATTTTCTCAGCATTTGGCACCTAAGTGTTTTGCAAAGTGCGCTTCCGGAGGAGAGCAAAGACGGAATCAGCAGCTCATCGTGGGGTTCAGGGAGATAAGGCGATTGGGTTCAAGTTACACGGGGGTAAAGCAAAGCCCCTTCCCTAGGTTTTCTCCATTTGAGATCAACTCCTGAGCTTGGCGACCATTGTCTCACTTCCCCACTCCAGAGTGAGGCTCACAGGCCACTCTGTGACTGATGTTACCCCCAGATCAAACCTTTCCAAGTAGGCAGTGGCAGTTTTTGTGGCAGGGGGCGAAGTCAGCTCCACTTTTGTGGACGTCAGAACCAAGGAGTGGTAAGCCAATTCTGTTCAACCACAATGTGGGCTGGCCCTGCGGGAAAGGCTGTTCTGCAAAGTGACAACCGGTGTCCTGGGCCTCGAGATAGGGAAGTCAGGGTTGTCTGTGGCACTGGCTGATTTTAGTTTCTCCCTGAAGCTTTAATCCGGCATCTCCTTGGGGATGACGGGCAGGCAGCTGTCACTTGCCATTGCTGTCACCTTGACTGGGTCAGAAGGCTGGGCAGGAAAAGGGTCAGGACTCCCTCTCACCATTCCTTCTAGAGGAAATTCAGCCACAGGGGAAACAGAGTCAGGGGGAGGGGCTCAACTCCTGAATATTCCAGAGGAAAGAGCAGGGGAAGTCTAGGTTGGAGTCCTGGCTCCGAGGGGGATCAGCTGTGCTTGACCTGGGGGTGAGTGCTCGCATCTCTCTGGGATGGTTGAACCTTGAGTTTTGGGGTCAGACACACCTGGGTTCAAATCTCATCCTTGTCACCTGCACACTGTGTGACCTTGGGCGAGTCCCGTGCCCTCCCCGAGCCTCAAACTCCTCCTCCGTGAGATGGGCTCCTAACAGCAGCTAACACAGAGGCCTGGAGAGTGTGATATGCAGACAATAAATGCTCGACAAAGTCAGATGTCACGGTCCTTTTCCCATGGCCAACTCTCCGCGCCTCAGTTTCCACTTCTGTTAAGACCCCAAAGAACCGCTTCGAGGGCCTCTGCGACGACAGGAGATGACGGGCGCCAAGACCCCAGCCCAGGACATACGCTCCCAGACAAGCGGGCTGGGGGTCGAGGCCTCAGCCTCTCTAAATGGACACCCGGCCCTCCCCATGGCCCGGGAACCCCCGAACGGCGGTGGAGGCGCCACTCTTCTCCCCGCCGGCCCCCTCGACCCTCTCAGAGCCCTCAGTCAGTCCGGCCCGGCCGCTCCCTCAACCCCAGCCCGTCAGGGGCGCGCCCGGCCGCTCGCCGGCCCCGCTACCTATGGTGGAGATGAAGGTGGAGTTGAAGGCGTCCTCGGAGAAGCGGAACAGGACACAGGTCTTCCCCACCCCCGAGTCCCCGATCAGCAGCAGCTTGAAGAGGTAATCGTAGGTCTTCGCCATATTACACTCTCTCCCCAACGGGAAGTGCGGCCAGTGCCTGGCCACTGGCCGCTGGCCCCGTCCATCAGCGCGGAGCCCGCCCCCCATTGGCTCCCGGCCCGTCGCGCGTCACTGCGGCTGACGCCCGCCCCCGCGCCCCGCCCGTCGCCAGCAGAGCTGGGGAAGGGGCGACTGGGGCGCGGGGCCGGAAGCGGCCCGAGCACGCCGCTCATTGGCTGGCGCTCGGTACAGGGCGGGCTGCGATTGGCCAGCGGTGACGAGTCGAGGGGCTTCAAATGGGGATCAGGGCGGGGCCGTGGCACCCCCGTGTCCCCGCCTCCCGGACTCTGGGCGGCCCCGCCCCGTCCCCTGACGGGAGGGGTGGGGGGTGCGTCGCCAACGGCTCCGCGCGCTCGCAGCCCACGGGCGGGGCCTGGGGCGCGTGCGCACGCGCGCTGAGGAGATCGTTAGGCGCCAGCAGAGGGCGCACGCGCATGGGTCTCTGGCTCCCGCCCTCACGGCCCGCGCAGTCTCAGTAGGCGACGGGACGAGCGCGGGAAGAGACGGCGGCTGTAATCTGTGCTTTGCGGCCCTCCGCGTCAGGCCGCTGGGAGCCAAAGAGCAGAGGAACGTACGGACGCTCGTCAGAGTCGAAGCGAGGACTCCCCGAGACGTGCTCTGCCATTTCGGCGCTGGCCAGGCGACCTACTCCGAGATAGCCGGGCCTCCACCGCCTGAGCGGCCTCACCGCCGCGAGCTGCGCCCGGAGGTGCGCAGGGCTCCTAAGGACGCGCCTTGACTGCATTAGCGGCTGTCCGGGCCTCTCTCGGCCTCCTGTCTCCCGGGCCTCGCCCGCCGCCGCCCGGTCAGCCGCCTGAGGGCCGGGGCTGGGAGCCCGCGAGGGAGTCAGGTCGCGCTTGTGAGCGTCGGCTCCGGGCCGCCGGCGCTGTCGCCCTCACAGCGCACGCGCGGGCGTTTCCTCCGCGCCCGGCCCCGAGGCGGGAGGTGCCGCCCGGGTGTGTGGGGAGAAAGCCGGGCCGGCAGGCGCGGGCCTTCCCCGGCCCCGCAAGGGGGAAGCCGGCTTCTGAACTCAGGCCGACGAGCCGGCGGCCGCGGGCTCGACCACCACGGCTTCCCGCTTCTCGGGGATGGGCTGTGGCCGCGCCGCCGTGGGTCACGGGGGTGTCCGCAGGACGGCCCGGCCGCCGCCGTGCCCCTTGCGCCCCTCCGGCTCCGGTGGTCCTCGGACTGCGGGCCGCGCGGCCGGCACCCTCTCTGCTGGTGCCCTCGCGTCTTACCGGCCGGCTTCCCCGCCCCCTGGCCTGGGGCTGCTCCTCAGGTGCCGCCGAGGCGGTCGGGCTCTCCGCTCGTGCCTAGCTGGCGGCCCTCCTCTGCTGGGCTGTGCGGACGTGCGTGCCCGCTCTCGGCGTGGCTTCGGCGTCTCGCTGTGAGTGCCGGTCCCCGGAGGACGCGACGCAGCCTCGTCACCCCCTGCCCTCTGGGCGTCTGCCTTTGGGTTTGTCAGCATGTCCGCGACGGAACTTGTCCTCTCCTGCGCGCTCCAGCTTGTCCTGAGGTAGCTTCGGAGCGAATCCTGAGTCGTCCTGGACGCTTCCTTTCGTCCCTCACATCCTGGGTCTGAAGGAGGTTCTGAATAGCTCTCGAATCCGGGTCTTGTATTTCCGTTTCCCATCAGTGGTCGCCTCTCTCCACTGGTCTCCCTAATCCGGATCATTCTTTAATCCAGATTCCACCCTGCAGTGTGGCCGTTCTAAAACACGCACCCAGGACCCATCCGCGGCCTGGTGGCAGCACCAAGTCCGCACCACCGGGCGCTCGCCGCCCGCTGCGCTCCACCTCACCTCACGGCGTTGCGAACGCCGCAAGAGCCGAGGCCAGGTCAACAGGCACGGAGCACACGTTAAGGAGTGAGGCACGAGGGTGACAAACGGTATCCTGAGATTAGACTACCGTCCGGGGGGTGCGGAGGAGGGAGAGAAGGAACTTCAATCTAGTCATGGTAGGGCACTCGGGAGGGGTTACACCTTATTCATTGACGTTCCCTGCATCTGCCAGCTCAACAGTGTCAGCCAAGTGTTGAGTATGAAGGAAATATGAAGGAAATGTTTTTAATTGTAGTTGGTAACAAAAAATTGCTTGCATACTACACTAATGTTTTAAAGGCTTTCGTTTCTTTTTGATTCCCTGTCCCCCTTCCCCAAGATCAGATCCTGAGGCAAATATCAAAGCAATTCAGGTAGTGAAACTGCAGTCCGCTTTGACACTTGCTTCTTTAAGTTCCCTGCCATCCAGTCAGCTAAGTTTTAAGATTACTTCCTTCAGATCACTTCTTCCTTCTTATTCTATGGCAAGCACTATCCTGATTAATTGAAACATCTTCCTAACTGGTCTTCCAACCTCTAGTCTGCCCCTACTCTAGTCCTTCCTGAAAATGCTAAGTGGATTTTCCTAATGTATTTCTTTGATTTATTGATTAGTCTTCAGTGGCTCTCCACTTCTAACGCAGTCAAGTTCAGGCCCGCATCATTATAGATGCAGCCTACCTTTCAGCTTTCCTACTGCTTTCCTTTTTATATGCAACATACAGAAGACCTTACCCAGGCAGGCCTTGTGCTTTATGGACTCAACAGGGACCATCTTTCCTGCCCCTGTCTCATCTATTAAAATCTTACTCTGCACAGCCTGGCCCAGGCAAGATTGGGGATAACAGGAGCTTTTGAGTTACTGAGACAAAGTGCTCTCACCTGTAACATAGAGATCATAATCCTTATATCTTGAAGTCATGGTATAAAGCAAATAAATAACATTTGCTAAGTTCTTGGCAGTTATCTGTCCTTTCCATCCCATTAACATTCATTGAACCAAAATGGTGTGTATGTCCCCACACTCCAAAATTCACACAAATTGTAGTTTATGTAAAAATTTATTTGACCAAAATGTAGAAAAAGTGATACTATTACATATGATACAGTTGCAAGAATCTAAATGAAAAGTGTGGGTTTTATTCAGTTGCACAGTTTGCTAGTGTACCTCCTGGGTAGTGTGATGCTTAATAAATAGGAGTGAGGGGCAGAGGATTTGGATAAGCTAGAAGCAGGGTGATTTTTAGTCAGAATTGTAAACTTGAGTTGGCCCCCACATTGCTGGGGAATGTGGAATGTTTCAGCTCTGAGATGTTAACTGAGAAAGCAGAAATATAACAAAGCCAAAATGTGCACCCCTGTCTACAAAATACTCCATATCCAGTTTAATCAGGAGCTTCTTGGTCTTTTATTAACTTGGTCCTAAAGAAGGAATTAAAGTCCTAGATAAGTAAATCTTCAATTTGTCATTCCCTTAAGTATAGAGGAGATGAAGTTAGGCCAGTTTTTTTTTATTCTCTACTTCTGCCCAGTATTTGTTAACAGAAAAACACTCTTGCTCAATTATTGATGGCTAGCAGTCTTTTTGATATGGCTTCTCTGAATAGGACTGAATTCTACCATATTCATTCCTGCTGAGTGGATGGCCTCATATCAGAGCAGACAAGCATGGGTCATTATTGGAGTTAGACATCTGCTCCTCAGAACAACTTTAGAATAAAACACATAAAACAGCATAACATCAAAGATCTATCCAGAAAATACTGGGGTAATTATGACCATTTCCTGAGCATTCTCGTGCTGACTGCTCAGAGGATGTTTGTTCTGCACAGTGGAGTGTGGAAAAGAAGATGATTAGGTTAATCTATCTGTGCTTTATGACTTCCCACAATAGCCCCCCCCCGGTTTTTTTGTTTTTGCTCTGGATGGAAACTCCCCACCCATTTTAATGTGATGGTCCCTTGCTTCCTGTAGTGTGACCAATGCTGGTACAGAAGGTTACATCCTTCAGCCTTTTAAATTGACCCATGACTAGATATTGGAGTCTGTGTTCTGAAAGTGTGGGGTTGTCTATTCTCCCAGGAACCAAATGCCCTCAGTCTTAAGAGTATGCTCAATACGAAATACCCTGCCTACCTTAGGAATAAATGCAACTTAAGGATAAAAATGGAGCTGAAAAAGCTGGTGCCATTTGAAAAAAAGGAAGGAATTAGATTTAAGTGGTGCTCAAAGCTTCTCTGATACAAAATATTTGGTCATGTATTCATAATTTGCTTGACATTTCCAGCAAAGCAAAGATGCAATAACAAACTTTTTACAAGAGAAGAGAAAGACACGGAGCTCTGGAGTTTCTGTTGGAATAAGACTCTTCTGTCTTGGTTATATACAGTTAAGTTCATTTAGTGTCTGATCCAGTGTCTGATGTAAGCCCACGTTCTCTTCTTTGGCCTGGGCAAGTTTTTCTGGTGAGGATTAAGAGTGGGGAAAAATAAATTAATAAGCATCTTTATTAAAAAAAAAAAAAAAGGTTTCTAAACTCCCAACTGTCAGAATTAAAGTCATAGCAGAGAAGGTACTTTGCATTTTAATTATAGCAGAGTACCATAGAATAATAGAGATCAAGTACCAAATCAGGGATTTGGATAGGGTTGCAAGATAAAATACAAATTTGAATTTCAGATAAACAAGAGAGAAGTTTTTAGCATAAGTATTTCCCAAAATATTGCATGATATATCAAAAATTTATTCATTCCCTTTCAGATTTAACTGGGTGTTCTGTATTTTAATTTGCTAAATTTAATTTTAATTTGCTAATAAATCTGACAATCCTAGAGTCAGAACACCTGGATTTAAGCCCCAGTTTTGCCACCAAAGTAAGCCATTTAACCTTTCTAGGCCTCAGTTTCCCCATCTGTCAAATGGGGATAACAATACCAATGTGTGGTATAGGGGTTATTATGAGGAACAAATGGGAAGTGCTTTAGAACTTATGAAGTGCTACACAAACATAAGATATTAATCCTAGTTATGGGTGACTTAATACATTTTCCTCCTAGTGCCAGTCAATTAGCCTTTGGTAGAAAAATATAATCCTGTAACCCATCTTTCCTTTAGAGTTTCTGGGAATGGCTGTTTAAATTCCAGGCATTACTGTGTTATTGTGTTTGTGTGTCCATAGCAATGTAGTCAAACCCAAGTAAATGCAACGTGGCTGAAATTTACATACGGGTATGTTATTAAGTGATTGAGCTGCTGAAATAGATTAAAAAAAAAAGTAAGATGCCATTTAGAGCTATGCATGACAGAGCACGAGAGAGAACTGGTTTGCAATGAGCAATGGCCGATAAGGGACTAGGCCAAGACTCATTAAAATACTGGAGGAAAGCAAAAATGCCTCATAAAATGTGATAGGATCAGCTTGGAAATTTTCAGAAAGAAAAAAAAGAGACTGCAAAAATGGCAGCCTTTCAACTACAACTAGTGAACCTTTCATTTGATGAGGCACTTAAAAATCAGGTGACTATGATCTGGGAGGGTTCCTTCGGAGAGAGAACAGTGACCTGGGCCTGTCCCGTCTGGATGAACACGTGGTAACTGAGTGTCTACTATACGTGAGCCAATTTCTCAATTATCTCTTTTAATCCTTGCAGTCGCTGAAGTATCACCTTTATTTTGCAGAAAAGCTAGGTAGCTTGTTCAAGGCTGCACAGCTAAAGTGGCAGAGCTAGAATCCAAACCCAGATCTTCCGACTTCAAATCCTGACCTCCTTTCACCTTGCCACTTGGATTCCCTGGCATCTACTTTGTTATTAGGTCTGAGATAAAATAAATTTCCCTTAAAGCAATAATTGCCCTTGAGAACTGTGACAGGCCCATAGACTATCAACAGGTAGCAGTAGGTCTCCAAGCCCTAATCTCTGTAAATGAAGTTCCACTTCGATGCTTAGTTAGGCAGAATGACTGGATAGACAGGGCTGTAGTTATTTCAAAGGATGGAGGCTACATACGTCTGGAAAAATCCCAGGAACAAATACGCAGAGAGAGCAAACCAAAAATACTTGCCCTTACACAGTCTGTAATCTTTCCAAGGACATATGTATAGCAATGTGTGAGGAAGGTAGTTTATGCAAAGTTCAGTGTGGATGGCAGTTAGGAACCGGGGGGGCTGGGGGGGGGGTTGGTGGTGGAAGGGTGTGGGTAGTTTAGGGGAGATGTATTTTGGAGGAATGAATATAAAGAAGAATTGTGTTACCATCTGAATAAAAAATTACAGGATGAGGTCTAACAAGCTATAGTGACCAAAAATTGATGATGCTAATTGGAGATTTTCATGCCATTTTTCAGGCTCAAGGGCCAGCCTGGAAAATGTGGCTTGGACATCAAAATGTCAGCGTTTCTGGGACAATCTGAGGTCGTGGTGGTGGGGTGCAGGGGAGAACTGGATAGACTATTTGAAATTTGGATTCTCTTGGAAAAATCCATGAGCTTTTGGTCACTATAAGCATGACGTTTTAACACCTAGAGGCCAACTTTATCAGTTCTTACTAAATCAGAGCAGGGTTCCTGGTTATAGTTAACTCAAGTATGAGGGGAGACAGATGTTAGCATCTCAGGCAACTCTAGAACTGAGGACGGAATCACCTCACTTTCTTTGGCATTCTAGCAATTTCCACTCCCTTTCCCTGCTAATGGGATGCTCTTTCATTCCTTGTATCGTTGTTTTCTAAGGGCAGGGTATACAAGTGATCTTCACTGGTGAACTTCCTCCCAGGACTGGGAGCAGGAGAGATGTTCCACAAACAGTGAAGACATAGGGAACCCCAGGCACCATCCTCAGAGCATAGTAACAGAGAAAACAAACGCAAAAGGAGGAATAAGAAGACCAAAATGCCACTGCCACTGTTTGAATCTGTAGATCATGCCCCATTCAAGTGTAGCCTCTTTTTAGACACAAGCCAGTTTTTTGCAAGTTTTGCTGACTCTATTAAGCTGCTTAAGAGGTTGGATGAGTCTCCATTCGAAACAATTTGTATTTAAGGAAAAACCGCTGTTGGTGTGTAGACAGAGTTGGCTATCACTGTGTTTGAGAGCTCATGCCAAACTGGCTTTTGTTTTCATGTTGTCAGAAACGAATCGTGTGGGCATAATTTTCTTTTTGAAATCAGCTCTTCATCTGAACCACCCACTTTCTGTTGCAGTCATGGTCAAGGGCATCACAGCTGTGGCTCAAAAGTGGCAAGTGGAGAAAATGAATATGAGAGGGCATGAAGAAGAGGACTGCCTGTCTTTATTTCCGTCACACAGTCACAGACACGGCAGAAGGCGGCTTGAAAGATCAAACCAGGAAGCAGGAAACTGGAGCTTCTAGAAGCCCACAGGAGTATAGGCACCACAGTGAGAAGGCAGACTTCAGTAGTGCTAGGACAGAGGGTGGCACCCAGCTGCCTCTTAGAGAGAGGTCATGTCGTTGAGAGTATGGTCCAGTTCTTTGCTGATAGCCTTGTACTTGAGCTTCTGAGCGTATGGCTCGTCTAGAGGGCGGAGGTCCCCAGGGAGAGAGTTCAGAAGAAGAGGTACAAGGGACAGAACTTGAGGGTCGGAATGGAGTGCCACAGATGAGCAATGAGAGGAAGAAAAAAAAAGTGAGAAAACAAAGCATGAACTAGGAGAAAGTTGTGTCCTATGTAAAACAAATGAGAAAACAAAGGATCTATGGAGTGATTTCTAAGTGGCTTGAGGTTCTGCAGGAGATTAGCCATAATGAACCTTTAAAAGAGTGGTGATGAGGGGCCGGCCCGGTGGCACAAGTAGTTAAGGGCCAGCGCTCCGCTGCGGCGGCCCGGGGTTCGCTGGTTCGGATCCCGGGTGCGCACTGACACACCGCTTGGCAAGCCATGCTGTGGCAGCATCCCATATAAAGTGGAGGAAGATGGGCATGGATGTTAGCCCAGGGCCAGTCTTCCTCAGCAAAAAAAAGGAGGATTGGCAGATGTTAGCTCAGGGCCAATCTTCCTCACACACACACACACAAAAAAAGTGACGAGAAATGCCTAGAGCTGCTCCCCACCAACCCTCCACCCGAGGTTATTTCTGACTTTCAGTGATGTCACCCAGTCCAAAGGTTATACTTTGGAATGGGGCATTTTCCCTTATATGGAAACCTCACTTCCCAAACCAAACACTGGGACACACTGTCTGAGGAATGAGTTTTGCACCCTTTCTGGGTGGAATAGGCAGCCTGGGAGATTTTGTTTGAACCCCAAGATCTGGAATTTCCAAGTTATTTCATGAACACAGGACAGAATTTTTTTTAAAGTTGGAACTCTTCAAGAAATTCTGGGATATGTGGGCACCAGACTTGCAGACTGGAGTCTTTATTCAGGTCTTTACATTTCTCTGTATTTCCATTTTCTCATACTGTGATAAGCTTGGAGCTCTCTCGGAGAAAGCTTCCATAAAAATGCAAGGCATTTAAATAATGCAAGGCGTCTCTCAGAAATGAGCAAATTGAAGGAAATTCTCAAGACATTTTTTTAAGTCAGCCATATTTGGTCTCTGTACTTACATGTGGACCTAATAAAGCAGATATTTTACTTCTTCAAAAATGGCAACTCAAGTCTGAATTTGATTTGCACTATCCTGTTCCAGTGCTCCAGACTTCCAGATGTGACATCACCCTGCACTTTACTTTCCTAAGCAAACAAAGCCCAACACAGCCCCGCCACAGACTCCCTCCAGTCGTCTGTGGATGTGTCATGTAGGGGGAGGCAGAGCAAACATAATTAGATGGTAACATCATACCTTCCAGGTCATCAATTGTCTTTTCCAGTTTTGCCACTGTTCTCTCCGCAAATTCGGCACGAGTCTCAGCCTAGAGAATAAGAAAGGAGTCACTATGATTGCTTCAAGACCAGCCCCAGGAGAACCCTGGACTAGCTGGGCGTGATCACACTCACCTCTTTCAGTTTGTCAGACAGAAGTTTAATTTCTTCTTCATATTTATCCTCCTTTTCAGAATACTATGGGAGAAACCAAAACATTGCTTTAAAAAAAGGAGGAAAAAAAGAGCATAAAAGAATGCAGGTTCCCTGTTCCTTGGAGGAAAGTATGTGCTTGAAGCCCTATGAACATGCCTAAGAAGCAAAGTGGAGGCATGCACCTTTCTATGCAGAAATGTGTGTGTGACTCAGAGAACCTGTGGGCGGTGGATCCCTCTGGGATGGTTCTGATCTGAAGGCCTGAGCTGATAACTTGAGATGAAAGTATGATGAAGACAGGGCAGATGACTGAATGGAAATGCACGCTACTCAAGGCCCTTCACAGTAGTTGGCCTAATCTGTTTCCAACCCCACTTCCCCCAACCTCCTCATTGTGCTGGCCATTTTCTCAACATATTTTGTGTACTTTCCAGTTTCCCAGCCCTTGACTGTGAGTGAGTCCCCCAGCGTGGAATGTTCCTTTCCCCATTACTACCTTTCAGAAATTATATTTGTCCTTCAAGGCTTAACTCAGATTAATATAAGCTAACTTTTATTAACTTCTTACTGTTGCTAGATATTCTTAATCCCACTTTACAGTTGAGTAAAGAGCCACAGAGAAGTTAAGTAATTTGTCTAGGCTCACATGGCTATGAAGTGACTAAGCCATGACTGGAACCGCATTCTGGAATTTGAGCTCCTGATCATCATCGTGCTCTACAGCCTATGTAGATAACACCTCCTTGTTGTACCTTTCTCAACTTCCCAAAGTCCCTCTGTTGAGGTACCAAAGCACTTCGTTACTTTGTCAGTCTCTTCCCCTCACCTAGACTCTCAGCTCTCACAAGAGCAGAAGCCATACTCTCACTGTAACACCTATCCCTGTGGCCCAGGGCAGCATTTGCATGCACACGTGGACTGTATTTATTCATCAAATATCCTGTATCAAAGACCTACCAGCAGGATGCTAGTACTAATGACACAGCTCTAACCAAGAGAGATACAGTCCCTGTCCTTAAAGTTTACAGTCTTGCAAGGAAGGCATGTATTAATTGTGTAATTATGATAAATGTGATCAGCCATCATGATAGGAAAAGAGTAGGTACAGCAGAGAAGCACCTAACCTAGATGAGAAATCAGGTTAGGCCTCAGAAAGAGTGCTGTTTAAGCAGAGGCCTGAAGGATGAATAGGAGGTTATCAAAGAGAAAAGGGAAGGCCACTCCAGGCTTGATTGGACAGCAGGTTCAAAGAACCGGAGGTGACTAGAGAACATGGAATGTTTGTGAAACTTAAGTTCAATGCAACTGGAGGGTAGCAGGAGGAGGGAGAGTGAGGATGAGGATGCAGAATTCAGCCGGGTTGTCCATGGAAGAGTGTACATTGTTTCTAATGTGGTTCTCTCCTGGAGGGACTGCTTTGGGTACTGTTTCAACATAAAAAGTCCAGTTCCACCCTGATATCTGCTGCTCAACCTTTGAGAAGATATTTTTGGAGGAACCAAGGGATTCAGTTGAGAGTGAGGCTCTGTTTTAGACGATTATGCTCAGATCTCCCCAAGAGGAGCCTGACCAGGTACCAATCTCATATTCCATCTCCACCCTCACAGGACGTGGAGTTAAAAGATGGTGCTGAGACCCCATGGAAGAGGGAAATCTAGCCACCGACACCTCTTTCTGTGGGGGCAAAAAAACCTAGCTGCTGGGCACCGATGCTACTGTTAGCAAATAGAGGTCAGATCCCTGATACCCTGGCATGCTCCCATGTCCCTTGGAGGAAGCAAAGAAAAAAGCCCAGCAAATCACCCTCCAGCTGAAGCCAACCACCAACCTTTTCAGATGCAGCCTCGAGCGACTTCAGGTTGTTAGTGACATTCTTGAGTTCTTCTTCCAGGTCACCACATTTTCTGCACAAAGACAAAGGATATTTGTGTCTTATCCTCCCTTACAGCAGCAATCCCCCTAAAAGAAGGTTTCAAGAGGAGGAATCCACGCTGCCTGGGGCCCCCAGAAGGAATGTGGGAAAAATGTTAATGGCTTTTTCTGAGACGCAGTGCTGTGTACTTATCAAAACCCTATCGTGCCAGGCAAAGGCGTGGCAGGCGGAGAAGCATTTGGAAGGTTTGTAAAGCACTCCCGGACTTCCACCAAGGCTGAGGCAACAGGGACTTCTGAAATCCATGAGTGATGAGGCCGACTCTGGAAGGTGTAAGAATGGGATAGAGTTCAGGAGGTTGGGAGTTTACACTGGACACTCCAGGAAGCAAGCTCGGAATGGATATGCGAAACCAGACCCCTCTCAGTGCTGCGGGATGCTCTGTGGAGCTGGATTCCTCCCCTGAGGCCAAGGGGAGAGGCTTTACATTTTGGAGCTTGCAAGATTCTGGTCATGCTTCTCACCTTTCCCCCAGGAATATGTCATGGACAAACAATGACATCAGGAGCAAGGCATCTGAACACCGAGGGGGCAGCCTGCCTTCCACAGGCCAGTGTTCTGGTAAGAAGCTACAGCCTCATGAGCTATCCTCTCTGGGAGAATGAGACTTCTAGGCTTCTCTGCTGCCACCTGCCTCACTCCTATTTCCTAATACCTTTGTGGGAAGAGTCAATACGTGGGCAGCAAGAAAAACAGTTGCCACCTCTCTTTGTCAGCCATGGAGGCAAAGAGGAAGGACTGAGCAATGAGTCCCAGACCCCCATCCACTTGACCAGAGGCCCTGGTCGGAGTCAAATCCCAACACAAGAAACTCTCTCCCATTTCACCCCAGGAGCTGAGCTGGGCTCTGCTCAGTCCTGCTCTGCCACTCACAGTTCAGAGACCTCTGCGCGCTCCTCTGCCCTTTCCAGCTCACCCTCCAGGATGACCAACTTACGAGCTACCTGCAGAAACAGAAAGGATTGACTGAGACTGACCCCCAACAGCCGTGTCTCGTGGGATGCCCTCCCCCATGCAGACAGCAAGGCAGCACCCAGACCACCTGCACCATGGGGCTTTCTGCTGCTGCTTCAGCTCCGACGGTCCTGGAGAAAATCCTCAGGCCCCAGGAGTGAGGAAGACAGGAGGGGAAGGAAGAGATGAGACCAGGGAGGCAGGCAGAAGAGCCACTGAGCTTTCAGGGTCTGAAGACCCATGGCTGGGCACCACAATTCCCAATTTTAGCCTAACTTTGCCAAAAGCTGCTGGACAAAAGGTGATGTGATCAGTTGGTTTCCCCACCAAGTTAGACAGTGTCACAGAATTCCCCAGGACTTTTTGACACTGTGGAAGATAGAGTTTCCTAGCTAAGTGGCTGTCTCTGGAAAAACAGATGTGGATGCAGAAGGACAGCTGACCTAACCAAGAGCTTCCTTTAGGCGGCCCCAGGGTTTTCCCTATCACAGATCCATTTCCTCCCCTCTTCCTGCTGCTGCCATCTGCCAGCCCCACTCACCTCCTCGTATTTGCGGTCGGCCTCCTCAGCGATGTGCTTGGCCTCTTTGAGCTGCATCTCCTGAATCTCCATCTTCTCCTCATCTTTCATGGCCCGGTTTTCTATCACCTTCATTCCTCTGCAAGGAGCAACCTCATCATTACTGCCACATAGGCACTACTGCCTCATCATACACCTCTGTGCATCTGCTCATCTAAACGCTTCTCTGTGTCTACCAAGAACCATACTCCAAAGAGGAAACTGTAGAGCTGCTCACGTGCACTTCCTCTTCACTGAACACCAGGCACTGTTCTGAGCACATTCAACTTGACAACTGCTTCATGAGGTGGTAAGTACATTATCACCATTTCACAGAGGATGAAACTGAGGCATAGAGAGGCTAAGTAACTTGCTCAAGGTTACGTAGCTAGTAAGTGGCAGAGCTGGGGCTCAAACCCTGGTGGTCTGGCTCCAGAGTCCGTGTTCCCATTTATACAGCCTCTCACTAACTAGTAACAAAGAGTACTTGTATGTCAACAGTTACCACGATGTGATTAGAGGTCTGGGCCAGCCCGGCTGTGGGAATGATGAATTCTGCTGCAGTGTGTGGGGGGGTGTGTCTCTGTCATGGAAGGCTTTCTAGAAGAGAGTCCACAAGAGAACAAGGAGGGGAAAGTTACTCTTCAGTGAGAGAGGTGCACAAGAAAGCCCTAGAGGAATGAAGGAACATGGCAGGGAGGTCAGGGTGGCTGGAGCATATGCTGTACACTTGAATGACAAACTAAGGGTTTTATGCCAAGGGGAGAGGGAACCACAGGGGGTTTTCAAAAACAGGAGTGAGAGGAAACCAGAATGATGGAGGGACTGCAGTGGGAAGACAAGGTAAGAGGTAAGAGGTAGGTACCACAAGGTGAGGGGTGAGGAGGGTCTGAACTGAAGTGGATACATCCAATTTGGAAAGGACGGTGTCCTAGGGACAGCTAGAAGTCTCCTACAACTCAGCTGGCTGAGCATGAAATGAGCTCACTCTGGTGTGTACTGCTTGGAGTGGACTAGGTAAGATCAGATACTTCCAAAGGAGAGGCCAACCCAGGACAACCTATCTGTGTGTGTCGTGCCTGCCCAGAGCCGAGGACCACACACTTCTTGCTGTCTAATAAATACTTCCATTCGGGCTGTCACTACCATGCTCAGTTAACTGTCAAAACACCCTCCACACTTGTACAAGGCCTCAAGATGAGCATGGGAGCAAGCCTAGAAAACCCTCTGCAGTACTGGAGAGATCAAAGTGACTTGCCCATGGCCACGTAGTGGAAGGACTTGAATCTAGATCCTCCAGTATAGAATTCTTTCTACCAAAACACAGCAGTCTCCAACAAGGGTGTCACCAAAAGCCTCTGATGACAGGATATAAACAAGTGAGAAGCTTTCCCAGGCTCCCCGGTTTTGTCACGGGGAGGTCCTGGAAGTGAGACATCCAGCCAGGCTGGTCTGACAGTGAACATGAGCAGCAGCTAATCCACGCCCCAGGCACAGCCATGAGCAACTTATGACTGGATCCTTCACACTCCCCCGTGGCTGCCCTGAGCTGCCACCCTCTCCCTCTATTATGTGGCTGAAGCAGAGCTTGCAGTGGGGTCTGTGCCCTCGGCATGGGCTGTTCCCCTGCCCGGGAAGAAATTTCCCACATGGGCAACTTGAAAAGTCAGTCTCCAAGATCCCCCAGTTGGTTTTTAATCTCCAGTTTATGGTCACAAGAGTACAATCAGGAATGAATCCTCTGGGGGAGTTTATACCAGAAGACCATGGTGGATGGGTCAAATGAGAATTCTGGTGTGATCGTGTGGCAGATATGCAATGGCCACTGGCCCAGCCCACACCATTACCACACAAGGAACCCATTTACCAACCACAGAGACGGCTGCTTCTGTGAATTACACAATCTGCCCTCAGTCTTCCAGAGCCTGTGCCAAGGAATTACCCCGCTTTAGAGGACATGGCAGCCTGCTGGAGGCAGTGCTCATGCCACGGAAGTGAGGAGCACTGTCAGTTGCAAGTACATTAGTGGTGCTGATTTGCATGTGTTCCTGACATACAGTTGTCCAGTAGCCCAAAGCCTGCCCGACAGCACTGTTAACAAATTACCTATGCAGGTGGCCCATTCCATGTTTTCATCTCCCCCTTCTCACATCACCCTGGAAACTGATGTCTGGAGAACACTGATGAGATGCGCAGTGGCTTTCAGAGAGAATACGTGAAGCAGTGCTCTGCCACTGATCCCCAGTGACAGTCACACTTGCCATCTCACATCTGCCCATTTTGCCTTCCTCTGCCTGTTGGGAGTTTTTCTTCATACCCATCACAATGACAAACACGTCTACACAGAGCATGATGGCTTAGAAGGTGCCGTCACACGTTTGTATGTATGTGCACATGCACATGTCTGTGTGATCTCATTTACTCACCCCAGCTCTGTACGGTATGATCCCCATTTCCCAGAAGCAAACGCTAATGCCACTGGGTTCGAAGTGTCCTTACCTCTCGCTCTCATCTGCAGCCTTTTCTGCCTCCTCCAGCTTCTGCAGGGCTGTGGCCAGTCGTTCTTGAGCCCTGTCCAACTCCTCCTCAACGAGCTGGATGCGTCGATTGAGAGCTGCCACATCCCCTTCGGCCTGGGGAGGTCAGAGGTGCAGTCAGGTTAAGAAGTAACATGCCAGCCAGCAGTGGGAGCCCCCCACTCACATGGCGCCTTTCCCTTAGCTACTATGCTTCCCCCTCCAAAGCCCACCCAGGAATCCAGGCAGTAAGGAATTCACTCTCTTGTCTGGAGAATGTGAATTTTCCTCATGATCTTCCCCGAAAACGTAAGGGAACATCTGCTGCTCAACAACAAAGGTGTGTGTCCCAGTATAGGATGGGCGCTCAGGTCAACATGGAAGAGAACAGGTACACTGTAGGCTGTGAGAGCACAGTGCTGGCCTCTCTGTGGGATTCCTAGAGAGAGGGCCACCAGTGACCTGGCTCACCCTGTCACATAATAAGCTCTGCTCCCAGTCACCTGAATGGCAAGATAAATGCAAGGACATGGAAGCCTCAGTTAAATGTTGGTTATACAATTGGTGGAGGGAGGGGCAGCCCAGTCAGAGCACCATCTTTTTTTTTTGGTGAGGAAGACCAACTCTGAGCTAACATCTGTTGCCAATCCTCCTCTTTTTGCTGAGGAAGATTAGCCCTGAGCTAACATCTGTGCCCATCTTGCTCTATTTTGTATGTGGGATGCCACCACAGCATGGTGTGTAGTTCCGTGCCGGGCATCCGAACCTGCAAACCCAGGGCCGCCGAAGTGGAGCACGGGAACTTAACCACTACATCCCTGGGCCAGCCCCGGAGCACCATCTTTAACTAAGTCTGGCTGAGAGGTGACCGGACAAAAAGATATAAGAAAGGAAAGACTATCTGGTTACAGGCAAGGAAGAGATGTCTGAACAGCGTTACTGGCTTTTCAAGGTGTTTTCACCTACAAAGAAGGTCATATGATGGCATGCATAAAAGCAAGAACTCCATCCAGGATCAAAAGTGCTGGGTGAGAATCCCCACTTGGCCAGTTTGTAGCCATATGGCCTTGGCTCTGAGCCTCTCTCTCCCAGCACCTGGTTACTTCACACAGCTGTGAGGACTAACTGAAGGGCGTGGCATTGTGCCTGGCACTGTGGGAAGTCACACAAAAGAGCAGCTCTCACTGCCATGATTTCACCTCACGTAATCCTTGCATATCTCACCCATTTTACAGATGGGGAACCCGAGAGGCCCAGCTAGGTGAAGTAGTTTTGTTCAGTGTCACGGAACTGGTGAGAAACGGCCTCTTGAGCCCCAGCCCAGGGCTCTTCCCTTTCTGAATCCACCACCCGAGTCCTGTGGGGGCTTCAAGGCCAGCACATTTAGGAAGGGATATTGAGAGTTGGTGAAAATGGGGCCCAACAGAGGGGGGAAGGGAAGGCGCAGGTAGAGCCACACTGGCTTCTTCTTCTCAAGACACATAAGAACCTCCAAATTGGGGGAGGCGTAAAAATGAATGGGAAACCGCTCCCTCTGCTATGCCGAGTTTATAGGCAAAAATGGAATACTAGAATGAGGCCAGAAAAACACAGAGAATCAGGAAACTTTTCTCAGCTCACAGTCCTAGCAGCAGACAGAGGAAACTCCCACAGGTGTTTCTGACTGCAACTCCTCTGAAACACTAATTTGGAGAATCCATCAAAACCACTGATGAACTATTTGAAGTAATGTCACCTACTCCTTCCAATGAGTGGGTATCTTTTATTCTTTTTAATGATATGAATCTCAACTTCTTCAGCAACTGGGGCAGGAATTGATTTTTTTTCTACAATAGTTTTTAGTACATTCACAAAATCGTGCAACCAGCACCACTATCTAAATCCAGAACATGTTGGTTGCCCCTCAAAAGAAACCCCATACCCATTGGCAGTCAAGGAATTAATTTTTAAGATCATACAGAGATGACTGATTGATGAGCTGTCTTTAAAAAAACGTGAGCTGCTGCTTATGTGGGGAATTCTGAATCCTGACAACCACGATTTTGGCACATTTTCAACTGTCAGGAAGCAACAGAACTCTGAGATGCATACATCTATGTACAGACATCCATACATACGTTTTTTGAAAAACTGCTAGTCATTTTGGGCTCCACCCCTTCCTGCAATCAAAGCTTCTACACTCTACAAAGGATTTCCCTTATAAGGTAAAAGAGGCTTGCTAGATACATGTGGCAAAGGAACAGGAAGATGTCGGTTAATCACACAAAAATCTAAATGAAACCAGCTGTCGGGAGGCAGACCCAGAAGTTTGCCACACGCCGGTTCCTGGCTTTCTCTACAAGACTGAGAAAGGTTTTTTTCCCGGGGGCTCAATTCCTTTGCCCAAGAACTTCTTCAGGCTTTTCTCTTTCCTCTCCACGAGAATCATGCTTTAAAAAGTGAACTTTTAAAAAGAAGTCCGAAACTTTCCAAAAATATCTTCCCTCACAACTGGACTGTCCCACTCCTAAGTCTTGGCTAGCGGCTGAGGGCCATTTTTAAGCAGAAGTAATTGTCCTCCAGCGAACTGACTTGGGATGAGATCACAGGGAGGGTTATGCCAGTTACGTGTATGAAAGAGGCCAAACCAGCTACTGTTGGAGGCTTACACTGGGTTTCTGAGGCCTCTTCACTGCCAGAGCAGCCCTTACAGGAGTAAAGGCTTAGACTCAGGACAGCACGGGGCACTCTGGGGCTCTTCCCCAGACCCGTCAGTACACATGGCAATTCCATTTGGCCAGGCATCTTTTCCACTCTGGGGTGGAGGTCCCAAGGTTCCAGCTTTCAGGGGCCCTGGGCTTCCACCCTCTCCCCCAACTGTCTTGCCTCTGAGGCAACAAACTCTTATTTATTCTATAAGACCCTCCTCAACCTCCATTTTGAAGCCAACCCCACTGGTTGGCTGCTTCAACGTCACGTTCTCATAACAGAGTACAGAAAACCCCTGGAAGACTGATCAGCCTCCTACCCCAATTAGACTGTGAGCTCTTCTGGGGGTGGAGGGAGGGGAGGGAAAAACACCAATCGAGCACCTAGTATGTGCCTGATGCCATGCAGAGTTTTACTCGTGGGACCCTCCCCGCTATCCTAGGTCGGCACTGTCACCCCCACTTTACAGATAGGGAGACATGCTCCTAGGGGTTAAGTACCAAGTGTGACGAGATGGGATTAGAATCCAGATCTCTCCCCAGCCCCAGGGGTTGCCACCCTCTGTCCCGTCCCGAGGGACAGTCAGGGGATGGAGAGAGGGCGGAGAGGCCCCCTCCTCATTCAGCCCCATTATCTGCCTCAGGCCCCGAGACATGCAGTGGGGAGGCACACAGGGTCGAGGGCCCCGTACTAACGCTCCAAGGGTCTTCTTGGAGGAAGACGGGGTCCCGTGGCCCTAGTTCCCGCAAGGACCAGCTGGGGAGGGCAAAGCCAGCGGCTCCGGGCTGAACTTCCGCCCCCCTCCCGGGGCAGACACGTCGCTGCCGCGCCCCTGGGAACAGCTGGGAAAGTTTCAATCGGAGCCGGGAAGCCGCGGAAGAGGCGAGAAAGTGCGACGCCCCCCGTCCCCAGTCGGTGTCGGTCACTCCAACCCCAGACAATGGGAGCTCACTGTTTCCACTCTCACTTCCCACTCCCAGGTCCAGTCGTGGACCACCCCCGCCGCCCCGGACCCCGACGCCAGCCCCGAGTCGGATGGCGGCGCGGTGCCCCCCCCCCCACTCCGGGATCGCGCATCCCCCACGGCCCCATCCCCCCACTTCCTTCTCGGCCAGCCCCGCCCGACCCGGATACTGCGCCCCGTCCCCCGTCTCCGGCCGAGGAGGGAGGATGGCGGCGGAGGAAGGGGTCTAAGCAGCCGGCTCGGAGGGGTGCGGGTCCGCGATCCGGGAGTGGCGGGGCCCGAGGGCGCGAAGGCGGGCTCCTGGCGGGCGGGCGGGGAGAAGGGAAGAAAGGGGGCGCACGGGGCCGGGCGCGGGCTCTCACTTTCTCGCGCCGCTCGCGCTCGCCATCCAGCTCCCGCTGCAGGCCCTGCGCGCGGTCCTCCGCCTCGTCCGCCTGCTGCTGCAGGGCCTGGATCTTGCGTTTCACCGCCTCCAGGGAGTTGAGGCCGGCCATGGCGCGGAGGCGCACGCAGCGGGCGGCGGGCAGCGGCGGGCGCTCGGCTCGGCTCGGCTCGGCTCGGCTCGGCTCCTGCGAGAGCTGCAGCTGCCGCGCCCCGGCCCCTAGCCTTTGCTTGCGCCGGGGCCGACCCCGCCTCTCCCCGCCCCCGGCCCGGCGGCCGTCCGGGCGATGAGGTCACCCGACCCGGCCGCCGACGTCAGCACCTCTGGGGGAGGGCCTGACGTCGGCACCGCTGGCTGCAGCTGCTGGAAAGTGCCCCTTTTCTGGACTTATTTGGAGAAAGCGCCGGGAGGCACCGCCTTCTCCTCCTCCTCCTCTTCCTCTGGCGCTTCCCCGCCCGCCCGGCCCCGGGGCTCCTGCCTGGCCCTGCGGCGGGTGCCCCCATTCCTGCGCACGTACGTCGGAGGCTTTCTTCTCCGTCAGCTCCAGCTTCTCCTGCGCGACCTTCAGGTCCACGGAGTATTTCTCCAGCTCATCCTCCGTCCCCTTCAGCTTCTTCTGGAGGTGCGACAGCTCCTCCTCCACCTGGGGACAGATAGGGGGACGGGTCAGCCTGGAGGCCAAGTCCCCGGGGTGCAGGGGTGTCCCCCACATTCACAGAGTCCTCTCTCTCTCTGGGCCTCAGTTTCCTCATCTGTAAAACAGGGATAACAATACTATGCACCACTCCATATATGCTACCTGTTAATGTGATTTTCACATCCCTTCCTGTCCTGGGACCAGCTGCGCTTATGTTTTTTGGGGGTCCCCCAATACTCTTGCGGAATGGATTACAGCTTTTGGGAAAACAAGTCCCGACACGTTTCCCAGAAACACACGTTCAGTTTTGCATCCCAGTTTCAGGGGTGCCCCTCCCCGTGGTCTGGGGTTAAGCAAAAAGGGGAGTCTCATACTCTGGGCCTGGACCACCCCTTATCCCCAGCCTATCCCTTTCTAGTTCTGCCTCCACACTGGCAGGCAGAGAATCTTTCTAAGTGCATGTTTCCCTTCTCCCTGCCTAGAACCTGCCATGGCTCCCCATTGCCCAAGACAGCGGTTCTCAGACTGTCACAACATACCCTCAAGGATTGAAGGGCTTGGATTTCCCCCACCTCCTGGACTCTGGGGGCTTGGCTAGAAGAGAGCTTCCCCCCAAAGACCACTTTCTTTGAAGGCTCAGGTTAAATCTTTTAAATTCTTGCACATCTGGCTTCTGTTCATTTTAATCAAAATATCCCTTCATTCCTCAGATTTTCAGTCCTCTTTGTTTATCTTCAGAGTCTTGCCCGGCTACCGGCACACTCAATTTGAGAAGCTCAGATCTATGGGATACAAACCACAGACGCCTTCACCTCTCCATCTCCAACCCTCCACCACACCAGCCAAGGGTCAGCTCAGGAAGCCTTTTTTTCTCTTCTCGGGTCACCCCCAGGCTGCACCTCCCTCCCCTGCCCCTACCTCTGGGCTGAGGTGGTCAGTCCAGCTCATGCTGGCTTGATCTGACTTATTTCTCAGATGCTTTGACCCCTGGTCCTGACCAGGCTCCTAGGGTGGGCATGCAGCCCCCACTGAGCCCTGCTTCATCTTCCTGCTTCCCCCTCAGAGCAGGAAGCCCAGAGAGGTGGAGTGATTGTCCCTAGGTCACACAGTACAGCATTTGAACCCACTTCTTCTGAACAGGCCCTCCTGCCAGGCCTGCTTTCCTGCATCCCTGACTTTCTTCTCTTCTCTCCCGAAGAGAGTATGTTATAAAAGCTGCTGTGCCTGCAGCTTCTAGAACAGGCTCTGAATTTGATCTGGGTTACATGTTCACACCTGAGATGATGTGCAAAATGTACCGGGTGCTGTGTGAGTGTGTGTGCATGTGTGCACAAATTCTTAAAAGAGCCCCTGTCCCAAGGCAGTGTCACACAGCTTCTCATCTCCAGGCCGCTGAGTGTCCTTCCACTGAGCTGCGGAGTGGGGAGGGTGGCAGCAATTCAGGTCTAAGTTAGGGTCTGTGGGTCCTGACCTTGACCTCCAGGCAGGGAGCCGGGAAGCCTGACTCCAAATCCCAGCTGTATGACCCCTGTCCCCTCTTCTGGCCTCAGTTTCCCCATCTGCAAAATGGAAGCCCTGATGTGGTGGTCTCTGAGAACCCCGGCGGCTGCTTTCCAACTTCTGCCTTGACTGAGAAAAGCCAATTTCCTTAAAGACAGGGCTGCCTGACCCACCATCCACCTGCCTTCCTTCCAGACCTGTCGGGGGCAGCATTCACTGGGTGCCAACTGTGTGCAGGCACAGTGTAGAGATGGTTGGGGTTTTGATGACTTTTTATGGCAACGATTGGAAAACAACATGTGGGGACTGGGATAAGGTGGGCAGGGGGCCGTGAAGCATTTCGAATGTGCCAGGCACAGTACAAATACTGTCTCACTGAAGCCCCGTGTCACAGAAGGGTGAACTGAGTCCCAGAGCGAGGAAGGGACTTGCCCAAGGCCTTCAGATGGGGATTTGAACCCTGGTCAAACCAACTCCAGAGCTGGTTTGCTCGACCACCAGGGTGTGCTTTGCCCACTGCCCAGCACGCCCTCCTCCTACTGACCCTCCAACCCAGCCAATGCCCCTGCCCCCGGAGCGCCTGCCCTGGGCAGAGCCCTCGCCACCCCCTTGGGTCCTCCCCGTGCCTGGGCCTCCCTCTGGCCCAGCCCTGACTCCTGAGGCAGGGGCGTCCCTCCATGTTTGGCTCCATCCCTCACAGCCTAGGGCTCTTCGGGGGTCAGGCTTGGGGCTGAGGTCACTCTGAGCCCCAGCATCGCCAGCTGGAGGCTGGGCTCGACACTCACCATGGAGCCCAGGGAAATTTGCAGAGTGAATCAATGACACAACTCCAACCCCTCAGTGGTTGGAACTGGGTATGAAAAGTAAATAAGGCTGACACAAATCAGATTCCTTTCCCTCTGTCCGAATTCCAAGCACAAAGTGTGTGCCAGCCTATGGCACCCTGCTGGGGGCTGGAGCCTTGCCCCAGCTCTGGGAGGTCTCCGGCAAGTCACTTCCTTCTCTGAGCCTCAGTTTCCCTGTCTGTAAAGTGGCTGGGTGGGTCACAGCCTGCATACCTTAGTCCCTGTAAATGGGGCCTTTGGGCAGGACTCAGACAGGATGTGGGGTCAGAGGCCAGTTGCGGCAGATGTCACTGCCCCGGGAGGGGAGCAGGCAGGAAGCAGGTGGGCTGGGCCTCCTAGGCCTATTCCCACACCGGACAGACAGGGCCTAGAATCAGGACTTTGCTGCAGGGTCCCCAAGGGTCAGGCTGGCCCCAAGACCCACTCTCTCTGACCTCCTGAAGGGTAAGGCACTCCAGGTAACCTGAGTTCCTCACCACCTCCTGCCTCCACCCCCAGGCAGGGCAGGCCATTGGCCCCATGGGAATCTGGCTTCTGCTTTGGACCTCTGGGATCTTGGGTTCCAGGCCTAACCCTCAGAAGGCATTGTTTGCCTCCATTTCTCAGATCAGAACACTGAGGGTTCAGAGAAAGGCAGCAACATGCCCTGAGTCACAAAGCTAGAAGACAATCCAGCTGGCTTTGTGCACAAGTCCACCCCAGTGCTGGCTTTGTGGGAGAAAAAGAACAGAATGAAAATCTGGCTGGAGGCCAGAGAACCTGTCGCTGCCTCCTTGGCCACACAGCTGGCTGGAGGCTTTGGGGACTTTCCCTTTTGAACTTGTGTCTGCCTTGGGAGAATATGCTCTATCAGTCACTCACACCCTAGTGAAAGTTAGAACCATAAACTTGCTTTTCTCTGAATCCCTAGCTAATCCCCTCATGGTGAGGGGTAAATGATGGAAGCCGGCAGCTCAGGGCCAGCATGGGATGGGTGTCTGTGTTTGCCAGGGAGGGGCACAGGAAGGGAGCCGGGAGTTTGTGGCAGGGAGCGCTGGGGTGGGGCTGGCCTGTGTGATGACGTGTCACAGGTGCTTAGGGCAGCTCTGGGACACTGGGGGACGGGGAGGCCCAACGGGGAAGTAGGGCGAGGCTGGCAATAATCTTGTATTTATTGAGCGCTTACTCTGTGCCAGGCGCCAGGCCAAGGGCTCCACCTGCACAGCCATCTCTAGTCCTTCCATGGTGGCGAGGGTCGCACCCTTGTTACTTCCTCATCTCACACATGTGGCCACCGAGGCACAGAGGTGAATGTGTTTGCTCCAGGGTGCCCAGCGACCGAGCTTCGAGCAGGGCCAGTCTGAGCTCATGTAGTCTGTACTTTTACCTGCCACGCTGGCCTGGCATCTGGGCTGGGCACATGATGTCACTGTCCTGGACGGCTCCTGGGGCTTATCTGAGACCCTGATGCTCCTGAGAGCTTGGCGATTGACCCCGAGGGCATGGGTGAACGCTGGGGGCGGCAGGGTGCTATGGAGTGGGTCGGACCCCCTCCTCTCCTCCCACTGGCTGTTCTGGCCACCCAGACCACACAGCTGTCTTCCTCTCTGTCCCAAGCCATGGCCTTGTGACTGCCCAGCCCAAGCCCCTGCCCACAGCCCCTCCATTAGCTCCTGATGTCCCCCTATTGCTGGGGTCTCCTGGGAATCTCATCCCCAAAGCTCTGGGGCCAGGGCCTGTGCCTGCTGTGGGCACCCCTGCCTGCCCCTCCAGGCTTGGAGTGGGGACAGCAGGGGCACCTCAGACACGCAGAGACGCAGTGAGATTCTCAGGGTCACCCTCGAATCTCCAACCACCCGGGTCGCCAGACCCTCACCTAGCCGCCCTTGCAGTGCACTCGGTCCCACCACACACACACACTTGGCCATCCTCCCTGGACAGTCACCAACGTGGACCCACAGGCTCACAGTCACTCCTGGGTATGCCCTGACATGGGCACAGGGTCATCCACACTTACACACAGCTCTGCACTGCACCCTCGCCTCAACACCTGTGTGCACACACACACCCGGCTGTGCACTGCTACCCTTACCTCAACACGCGTGTACACACACACCCCAACAGAAACAGGCACCCTGACAAGTATACACAGGCCAACACAAATAGTCACCTCGACACACACACGCTCACCCTGACATGCGCACATCCCATTACTGTCATGCCAGCTTTTGCATAGGCACACACACAGCGAGCCTCTCCACCAAACACACAAGCCCACACTGACCCCACCCTCAAAGCACACACAGACTCACAAACACACCTGCGCTCTTTCACACACACTTTCCAACAACCACACTCACGCCGGCTCTGCACACACTCATTCCCACGGTCACATTTACCCCTCCACACTCTGCAGCTGAAACACACACACACAACACACAACACATGGGCACACACAGAAGTGCTCAGACACACACAAACACACCTTCACACACACTTAGCATCCCCCCATCACCCCGTCTAGTACATCCCCCACACACTCATATTCTCACCCCAACACACCTACGCACACTGGCACGTTTGCACACACAGCCAGCACACAAACACCCCTCCCTTTCTCACACACTTTCTCTCCCTCTCTGCTCCTGCTGGCCCTGCTGGGGATGGGTCCAGCTGCCCCCTCTCTCCCCCAGCCCAGGGACCCCTCCAGGGCAGACAACGGTCTCCTCACTCTTTCTCTGCCGGAGTATCACCTCTGTCCCTGCCCCAACCTCCAAGTTCCGAGGTTTCTGAGACCCTCACCGTCGGCCCCAGAGCCTCGCCTTCCGGGCTGGAAGCCAGCTGAGAGAGGGTGCCGGGCGGCCCAGCACGGCCCAGTAGCCAGCGCCTCACCTGCTTGCACTGCCCCTCAGCAGCTTTCCGATCCGACTCGGCCTGCTCGGCCCGGTCGAGGGCGTTCTCCTTGTCCAGCTTCAGCATCTGCATCTTCTTCTTGATGGCCTCCATGGCCAGGCGGTGGGGCTGTGGGCGCAGAGGGTCTGCGGCGGGGTCCGTGGCGGGGTCCGTGGCGGGGCCGAGTGAGCAGCAGGGGTGGAGGAGCAGCTCTTATAGCTGCCCGGGCGCACCGCCCTGCTGCCGGGCGGGCGGGCCTTGGAGGAGGCCCAAGCCCAGGCCAGCCGCCGCTCGCTCGCTCAGGAGGACTTGGCCAGCTCACTGGGCTCCCCGCAGCCCTCGCCTTATTTGGGCCTAGGATTTTCTCAAAGGAAAAAAAAAAGCCCAACCCATTTCCATTTTTAACCTGGTGACACAGGTCCTGTGTGGGCGTGTGGGCACAGTGCTGGCCCAGGAGGACTCCAGCCGCCTGCTGGCTGGCCTCAGTTTCCCCATCTGTAGTTGGGAGGGCTGAAGAGGGCTTGTGGGCGGGCACAGAGTAGAGGTGAGTGGGGGGGAGACTCCTCTTCTCCCTTCCCCTCCCCTCTGCATCCTGCCTCCAGGTATTGGGGGTCAAGACCCCATCCATCTTCTACTACAGCCCCAAGGGGCCTCCCTAGACTATTCCTACCTCTTTCTGGAGGGTCTCTGTCTCATCATCTTCTCCCTCTGTCTCTCTTTTGGTGACTGTCTCTGTGTCTCTCTCCATGTCTCTCTTTGTCTCTGTGTCTCTCTCCATGTCTCTCTTTGTCTCCATGTCTCTCTCCCCTCTCTCTGTCTTCCCGGCAGGCCCAGACCAGTCCCTGATGCCCTCTTCAGACCTCGCGCCCTCCCTCCCCTGCTCAGAATCTGGCCATGGCTCCCCAGCACCCACAGGAACGGGAGACAGCCTTAGCTCCACAGCCTCTCACTTGAGACTCCTGCCCGCCCCCCCCCCATTCCCCCAGCTCTCCCCAGATGGAGCTCAGAGCTCCTCCCCTGCTTTCCAGGCAGGGCCACCACTTCCCTACCTCCAGACCTGTGCACACCGGGCTCCTCTGCTTGTGCTGTCCCTCTTTCCTCCAGCAATCTGGGCAGGATTTGCTGCCTTTGGAAAGATTCATTTACTCATTCATTCACTCAGCAAACACAGAGTGCCTCTCACGTGCTGAACCCTAGCAGCACGTGCTCAGAACATGGGAGCTGTTACTATTATTGCTATTTTTTGATCATCGGTTTTGGGCTGTGGGCTGCTTTGGGGCAGGCCTGTGCCTTGGTCTTGTCTGTGGCCCCCTGAGTGCTTGGTCCCCAGATCAGAAAATTCTTGTTAATTAAAATGAACATCTCCTCCTATACACTCATACACTCTCTCTCTTTCTCTCTCTCTCTCTCTCTCTCTCTCTCTCTCTCTCTCTCACACACACACATACACACACACACTTCTCTAACTAGGAAATTTCTCTTCATGCTTCAAAACCAGGATCAGATGGCTCCTCCTCCAGGAAGCCCTCCTAGATTCCTAGACAGAGCCCTGGCCCCTGGCCCCCAGCCCAGCATCAAGATTTCTATGTGGGATGGAGTTGAGGTAGTGAGGCTTCTGTGTTTCTGGCCCTAGGCTGCAGAGGGAGTGGCATAGAGAGACTGGGCAGTGGCTGGTGCCACTGGGGAGTGTGGGGGTTGGGCCAAGATACAGAATTCTCAGCTCCCCCTGCCCTGTCCTGATTCCTTCGCTAGCTTCCTTGTCTTTGTCATCGTAAAAACTCCCCAGCCCTTCGGCGTGGGGACCAAAAAGGTGGCAAACATAACATTCTGGAATCTCTCTCATGCTCCAAGGACATTGGTTTCTCCCTAAGTTCAGTAGGTGAGGGAGCCCAGCCCAGACCCCTCGCCAACTCCATTCTCCACCCCTCTCCCTTATCTCATCCCTTCCCCGTGTCCTGGCTGTGCAGACTCCGTTTCTTATGATGATGAAAGCAGACCATCATGATTGCATCTTGAAGAATGTCAATGACCATTAAAGGACACAAGATAGACAATGGAATACTGTCCACGGAGCCCTCACCACGTGCCACGCACCATGCTGAGCACTCGACCTGCAACATCCCACTTCAGCCTCCCTGAACCCTAAGAGGCAGGGGACTGTTTTATTTTCATTTTACAGAGGAGGAAGCTGAGGTCCAGAGCGGCCCACCCAGGGCCACCCAGCTTGTGAGTGGCGGAGCTGGAATCTGATCCAGCTGACTCTAGAACAGAGCTGGAGAGAGGTCCTAAGACCCCCACCATGCCTTCCTGCCCCCCACCTCCCATCCCCTGACTGTCTCAGGCTGAGTCATCAGAGGTCAGCTCCCTCCACCCCCCCCCGTCGTCCCCACCCCCCGGAGACCCTGGGACCAGCCTTACTGTGGGTGGTGTGGCTAATTCCAGGCCTGACACCACTGGCTCCGGAAAGAGATCCCTCCCCCAGGAGATGCCAGCTGGCTCCGTGGCCTTATAGGGTAGACCCTTGTCCTTGGAAAGGCCTCTTGCTCAGGGAGCTCCCGGAGGCGAAATCTGATACTGGGGAGGGGAGGAGGGGGCTAGGAACTGCGATAGAGCCCAGCTGTGCCCCCTGCCCTGCAGCCTTAGGACTGGAGTTATGCCCTCTGTGTGCGTCTGCCCCAGGGACACCCCAGGAGTCCCTCCAGGGCCCGAAGGGTCATGCGGGATTCCTGGCCCCTGGGGTCCCTGACCCCGCAGTCCGGGCTGTGTGGCCTGGGGCACACGGTGGGTGGAGGCTGCCATTTATAGCTCAGAAGAAGGGAGCTCCCCTGCACTGTAACTCTCCAGCTGGGGCTCCGGAGGACAGGCATAGGGGCAGAGCTCCCGTCGCCATCCTGGCCACCTCAGCCATGAGACTCAGGGTCATTTATCGATACCCAGACCTGTGGGGGCTTTGGAGACACGGAGGTGGACATGACTCAGCCCAGCGAGGAGAGACAACCAGTACCTGCAAACAATCGTGGAATTCATCACGACAGGGCAAACTACTGTCTTAGGCTGAACTCCCCCAGAAGCAGACGCTGAGACAAAAATTCGAGAGCAAGTAATTCATTTGGGAGGTAACCCAAGGAGACATGGGAAAGAGGCCCTCCCACCCCCACCACAGATGCAATTGCTGACAGAAGGAAGCCCTGGGTGGGGATGGGGAACAGTGGGAGCTGAGGGGACCTTGGGAGGCACCCAGAGTGTCAAATAAAAATGTTAATAGAATAATAACATGGGGACCTGTTGGGTGGAAGTCAGGGAAGGCTTCCCTGAGGAGGTGCCAATTGTGGGGAGGTCTGAGGGAGGACTGAAAGGTGGGGTGGGGGTGGTGGATATGGGTGCTGCATATGTGAAGACCACAGGTGGGAGGGACTTGAGTGCAGAGAGATGGGGCAGGCGGAATGTGGGGGTGATGAGGCCGCAGGATCAGATGACAGAGAAGAGTGTCCCTCAGATCTCTCCTGGAGTTTGAGGCATGCAGAGAGACTGAGGGGCCAGAGCGACTTTACTGAGCATTGGAGGAAAAGAGCAGAGATGTTCTCAGCTTGCACTTTGTGGAGACTTGCTCATTGAATAATAATATGACAAGGGTGGTAATCAAAATGGCGCTGGATAAGGATGAACCCGAGCACGTGCTGAGCAGGTCACTTGGGGCATGTGTGTGCAGGGCTGGGGGTGAGGGAATGGGGTCTCATGGACCCGTGACCCAGAACCTCGTGAAGTATGTACTTGGAGGCCCTCTGCAGGGAAATTGCTCACCAAGGTTACACAGCTGGCATGTGGCGGAGCCAGGATTTGAACCTGAGTCTGTCTGATTCCCTGGGATTCTGAAGCCACCACCACTCCAGCTCTGCGAACCCATTTATTAAGTCAGTGTGGGGAGGAGGGAGCAAAGGGCCCCGTGTTTTCCCCGAAATCTCTGAGACAGACTCTGAGAGAACTGTGTGGGTTACAGAGCTTGCCCACAAATGCTGAAAAACAGGCATGACAACAAGCTTTGCTGCCACGTCGTGATAATTAATAGTAATTATAGTTAACACCGACATGGCCTCCTTCTGCTGCACTGTTCCAAGTGCCTTGCATATATAAACTCATATATTACATTTTACAATAACCCTACGAGATAGGGTTATTATTCCCATTTTACAGCAGGAGAAACTGGAGCACAGAGAGGTCAAGGTCACACAGCTGAAAAGTGACAGAAGCAGGATTTGAACCCAGGTTGCCTAACTCCAGAATCTACACACTGAACCACTGTACTGTACCCTGAACAGCCTCTGGTGCTTGATTGACCTCCAGCCCAAATTCCACTCACAGATGACAGCCACCACCCATTGGGTGTCAGTGCAGCCACTATAGGGAGACAATTCTCTGTGAGTCTCTGGCATTTTTGTGCAGTTCACAAGCATGGATGTGGACGCCTTTGGTCTGGCTATCTTTTCAAGGATGTTTGTATTGCAAACAGCCTTGGAAGATAGAGAGAGTTTCTTCCTGTGGAGCAGAGGGCAGGTTTGTTTTCTGTCCGTATAATAAAGATAATGCCTCCCTCTGAGATAAGAAAAGACCAGAATTTCTAAGCTTGGAGGTCTTCAGCTCCGATGCAAACCCCATGTACAACCGCACCTGTATGGGTTCACCTGCATCATCCCTGTGGGACATGGGAGGAACCAGCAAAAACACGAAGTGCGTGCTGCCTGCCGCGCTGTGATGATAAAGTCCTCTGTCTCTGATCCTGGAGTCTCGTGTCTTCTGCCAGCATCTGTGAAACTGTGGCAGGTTAAATTGTAAGCTTGCAAGGAGGATAAACTCCCAGACCTTTCCCAGTTCTTGATACCTGTTTGCTCTCTCTCTGCCACCTGTCACCAAGGTGTCTTACCTGGGATCCTGGATTTAGCTTATTTAGGTCCCACCTCAGCTACTGCCTTTCTGACTTGGTGCAGAGTGAGGTGGTAAAGAGTTAAAGCGTGCCATCCTGTAATGCTGATTTCTCAATCTTGGCACTATTGATATTTTGGGGTCGGATCATTCTTTATAGTGTGAAGCCATCTTGTGCACTGTAGGATGTTAAGCAACATCCCTGGCCTCTACTCACTAAGTGCCCTTAGCACACTACCTCCGGTCATGACAACCAAAAATGTTTCCATACATTGCCAAGTGTCACCTGGGGGGAGTGGGCTAAACTATCCTTCTTGTTGAGAAGCACTCCTTTTAGGAAGGACCAACATCTTGGGTATCCAGCAAAGGATGCCTTTGGATTAGGAGTCTATTTTTATGAGAAATTCCTCTATACTCCCAAATTATATGGAAATGATTCCTAAAATACCCTCAGTTTGAACATTGGCATATTGGAATTTCTGGGACTTTGAATGAATGAATTAATAATAAAAAGTAACAACAACATTGCATGTCCTCGCTCACAGCAGCATTATTCACAATCACCAAAATGTGGAAACAACCCCAATGTCCATCGGTGGATGAGTGGATAAACACAATGTGGTCTATCCACACAATGGAATATCATTCAACTTTAAAAAGGAAGGAAATTCTGACATATGTCACAAAAGGACAAATACTGCATGATCCCACTTATATGAGGTCCCTAGAATAGTCAGATTCACAGAGACAGAAAGTAGGATGGTGGGTGCCAGGGGCTTGGGGAGGGGAGTGGGAAGTTAGTGTTTAATGGGGACAGAGTTCCAGTTTTGCACGATAAAAAGATCTGGAGATGGACGATGGTGATGGTTGTTCAACAATGTGAATACACTTAAGGCCGCTGAACCACACACTTAAAAATGGGTAACATGGTTAACTTCATGTTTGTGTATTTTACTACAACAAAAGAAAAGTAACAACAGTAACTAATAGCATTTGTTGAGTACCATTTTTTTTTTGGTTAAAAATTGCACAATGATAATGAAAGGAGGCATTGGAGAAAACAGTCACTTTCCTGAAGTTAAACCATCATCATCCCAAAGGCAGCAGAAATGCTAAATATTGATTGGTAAATAGAATAACAACATTGGTTCAAAATACTTCAAGCAAGTGGGTTCTATTACTTTCTTACATTCTACTGTAGAATATTCTAGAATTCAATTGAGAATGGCTAAATACCGAACATAATGACATTTGTGATTTATAGATCAATTCAGAGGATGATTCCTAGAATAGAAAGTAATATATGCAGACATTAAATAATACACTGATTCATTAGTTCATGAATGCCGGGCACTGAGGAACTATTTTAGATGCACTATCTCAGGGTTTACAAAATTCAGTCATTTTCACATCACCTCTACCCTTTTTCCATGTCTTACTTTGGATTTCCCCAAACGTAGACAGCCAAACAAGGATTTGTGGGAGGTGGTCCCTGGAATCCCTGTGAGATGGTGGGGACAGGAGCAGGGAGGGGAGGGACATTCATGAGTGCACTGCAGCTACGGGCAGCAGGGTCCGTTCCACTTGGGATCTTCTGAGTGACCTCAGACTTCTCCTTCAAAGACACCTGGAGTGACCCAAGTGGAGGGTGAGGAGGCTGGGGGCAGTTGCCCGCCAACACTTGATCCTCATGGGTTGCTGGTTACGTTTTGGGCATTGACACATGGCACTTCTGGTCTGCGCCATGCGGGGCCAAGGACACCCTGTGCTGGTGTGCAGTGGGCGCTGTCTGCAGGTGTACTACGGGTGGTGAAGGCGTGTGGGGAGGGGCCATCAGCAGCATTAGCCAAGGCCATGTCTGTATACCAAAGGTGATGTCATTCACTTGATTTTTTTTCTTTAAATCTAACATTGAAAAAAATCTCAGGCAAGTTAGGGTGGTCTTTGTGAGCTTCCACTGCGGTCAGGGCCAAAACGTGCAGAAGGTGACGTGCAGCCCATCAACCTGGTCTTTAGACACCTGCAGAAGAGCTCTTGGATCCAGGTGTGGCTTCAGGAGCAAGGAAGTGTGCAGACAGGGGGCTGGATCGTTGGTTCTGATGAGTATGTGAACCTCGGATTAGCTGATGCAGAAGAGACGCATTCTCAGGACAAGTCAGGAAAACAACTGGTCGGATCTGTAAAAGGAGATGATATAGCTCTGCTCTGACGTGTTTCCGACGGGAAACGATCACGAAGCAGGCCTTGTTGGGAAGGCAACATAGTCAGTTCCTTCTGGGTGTCCTTTGGTGGAGATGTAACTCAAAAACATTCATTCACGTTGTTTTCATCACCCTGATGTTGTTACCAGATGACAATAAATGCTGCGGCATTGTTTTTATTAAAAAAAATCTCAAAGAACTTCTTTGGCCTCATCCTAGTACAGGCTTGAGATACTAGTTGTGTTTTCTCCTGATACACATTTAAATAAAATATATGTATCCACTTAACTTCTAAAATCCTCCTGCTTGCCCGTCATGTGTGCACCACGTTCTCTCATGTAATCCTCCTAACATCCCTGTGCTCCAGTTGTTATAAACTTTATTTTACGTGTAATGAGGAAATGGAGGCTCAGAGGGATGAAATGACTTGCCCAAGGCCACACAGGAAGAAAATACCAAAAGCCTGCTTTGGAGAGGGCTGGCCCTGTGCCGGCTTATTACCCCACGCCTTGTGTAGCAGGCAGAATGATGGCCTTGCAGCTCTGTTACCTTTTCCATCTCCCTTGCTGTTGACCCTGTTGGTGGCTAAGTTCTCACGGATGGGATATGAACATAAGTTCTGATGCCCCCTTCCGGGCTGAAGCCTCTAAGACAGAGGACTTACCTCCTTCACGCTCTCTTTCCCCCCTGTTTAAAAGCTGGAATACGGACGTGCCTATGAGCCAGGTGCAAACAACACTGTCTTAAGGAATGATGGAGCCTGGGATCTTAGACGACTGCATGAGGCAGAGCTGCCTGCTGGCCTGGAACTTGAGAGAGAAGTCAATTTCTATCTTGTTTGAAATATTGCAGGTGGGGACTCTCTCTTCTTTTTACTGGAGCTTAGACTTTTTTAATAACAAATACACTAATTGGTTCCAGAAGTAGAGTGCTGCCATAAGAACAGGTGGCGTTAGCGTAATGGCTGGGTTGTGAGGACACAGTATTTCAGGCTGGAAAGCTGAGTATCCTCCAGAGGCCAAGGCAAAACATGAAACTACAATCTTTGACAACCTGTGGACTGTTCACTTGCATCTCTAGATGAAGTGATGAATAGGAGCAAGAATATTTTTGTGAGTTGGTTGCTCCTGGCAGGTTTCTGCAAAGTATTACAAGAAAGAAAGCAAGTATTCTTTCAAGAGTTGGCTGAGAGAGAGGAAAGTCCACAGATGAGAGTCCTCAAAGAGTTGGAGAAGCCATCGGAGGCTCATCTGGCAAACAACGGTCAGCAAGGCTATGCCTTCTGCAGTGGAAATGGCTGACAGTAAGCTTTTGATTGCCGAGGCATCCATTTCAAAAGACATCACCTTGAGCAAACACATTGCCATCCGTATAACACAGCTACTGGAACCACACGACCAGAGGAGGAAACAGGCTGCCCCCACTCATGAAGTTCTCTCTGTCAGAAAGCCCTGGGTGACCTAGATAACTGGCTGCTTGAGTGACCCCACTTCTCCCTTCCCATGCCCTAATTTCCCCTCTTATGCTTTAAATTAGCCATTAAAGAGTGAACCCTTAAAACTCGAGGCACTCCACCCTTGGGCCTCAATAAAGTCAGAGCCCCAGGTCCACGCTCCCTCACTCTCTCTCTCCCCTAGACCTTGCTGTGTGGCCCTGGGGTGTGCTGTGTCCCCTCCAGGACCTGTGAGTCATAAACCTTGTTCCTCAAAGTTCCCTGGTGGCTTTTGCTGAAGTGCATCCTGCCGTCATCATAAGAACCACAGGGCCAGTCCAGCCACAACATTGGCTCTGGTCCGGGAAACATCTGTGGGGGCTGCCATAGTAGTAGTAGCCCACGTGAGTGCCTTAGGTGTTCCTAGCCAGACAGCATCACTAGCAATAGGCTTCCCACCCAAGACCTTTGTTTCATGGTAGAAAGACCTGTGTAGATCAAGGAATGTAAAAGCTCTGTCTGGGAAGTAACTTCAGGTGTGGTAACTGACTCAAAGCAAATAGCCTACTACATGTTCTAGAGAATCATTCTGAAACCAAGACCCCAGCCTGTGCCTGTTTGAGCCTCAAAACAATACCCACGTTCCTAATTTGCACAAGAGGAGTCAGTCTGTGATGGCCGCAGAGGTCCCAAGAAGGGTATCTCCTTCCACGTTCAGTTCAAATGTGGCCACGGAGGGGAACTGGACAAGGAAGAGCATCTCAGACGGCCAAAACAGAGACCGCAGTGGACAACAGACGATGGAGCCCCCCCAGGGAGCCAGTGAATTTCTTCCACTTCATAAACAGGGCATTTTTAAAGAAATCCTGCCGCATGAGATCTGATCATTATATGGACTAGCAGTTGGTCTTATATTGTACATTCAGTGAAGGAAGGGCCAGATAAGTGGACTTTTAGTTGACAAGTTATTGGATCATGGGAGAAACATTCCATCCTGATGAAGAAGACTGCATCAGCCAGAGATTTCAGACTCTAAACACATCCGCTGGATGGGACTTCAGGCTGTCTTCTTCAGGGAGGGGGAGAAGTGGATTCTATGGGTGGGAAGAAGCATACTTTCATGTATTTGGTGGTTCGAGGGAAGGAATGTGGACTTCTAGCTCTCTACAAAAATCTACTCTCTCCTTCTGTAATAGAATCGCAGCCTAGCCACATGGCTGACCACCTACATCACATTGCGTGGCCTCTCTTGCAGCTAGGTGTAGCCCGGTGTGGAATGTGAGAAGTATGTGGTGCTTCAAGATCGTGGGCTTGTCTCCCCTGTGCTCTCTGATTATTATTTTTTTTTTGGTAATCTAGAGTTCACAGCTTTAATCTCATAGACAAGAATAATGTCCTGGGAAATGGCAAGAAATAAGACATAGGGGATCTCAGTCCCTGAGCGACTGAAAGGAGCAGAGTTGCCCCCTGACCTAGAGCTCTGTTACACGAGAGAGAAATAAACTGCTATCTTGCTTGAGCCATGATTCTTTTAGTCTTTTTTTATTAGCAAATATTATAGGTTGAATTATATCCCCTCCCCAAATTTATATATTGAAGTCCTACCCCTCAGTATTTCAGAATGTGACCTTATTTGGAAATAGGACTATTGTGGATATAATAGTTAAGATGAGGTCGTACTGGAGTAGGGTGGGCTCCTAATCCAAGATAGCTGGTGTACTTATAGACAGGGGACATTTGGGGACAGACGCACACATGGAGGACTTTGAAGGTGGTTCCAGGTTTGGTGTTGACCACACGAGGCTGTGTGATTTATTTCAGAACAACACCAGAAATAAAATCTGAAAAAAGTAAAAAATAGAATTAAATTTATTGAATCTAAACCATGGTCAAATGATGCTTGTGATGCTCTGGTGGCATTTTAGAAACATCATTTCAATGAAAAATATCTACATGAAAACCATCTTGGATTTTGTTAACAGATCTAATGTAAGTCTGGAGTTTCAGGCAAAATTTGCAAAACTTTCTGCATGTTTTGATTTGGTATTTGTGTTTCCACATGAGACACTTTAAACATTTTCCTCAACTCTTTGTATACGCCACCAAGCACCCAATGAACACAGAGAGAATAAACCCACATGTCAGAGGAGCAGGGGACAGGAAGAGCGGAACTGGTCGAGTATTTGGACCCAGAGGGGCAGTCTGGCGCGATGGAGGTGCAGGGGCAGCCAGAAGCCACCTCAGGTCCTGTAAACTCTTCTCCGTAGAAATTGTGAGAAAGCAGGAGATAAGCATTTAGAAAATAAAAGTGCTGTGTTTTGGTTTTTTTGTATTTATATTTGGCTTTGATAAACGCAACTCTAAAAGGATGTCAATACTTTCTTTGGTTTTATAAGAAAGCAATGTTTCGGTTATTAAAGCTGACAATAATTTGATATAGAAAAAGTATTGAGCACATAAAAGTAAAGAAAATGATGAAACAGAAGAGTAAGATATTATAGAAATGAAGAAATGTCATATGCCATTTGAAAACCAGCAAAATAAATTTCATTCCCCAGGTGTGGGGCGGCGGGAACGCTGAGGAGGTCTACTACTCAATTTTATAAAAATAAATTTGTTATTTCATGTCAAGAGTTAAAAAAGTAAATTGATTTAATCCTAGAAGCTGATCAAAGTATATCCATGAAGCTCTGCAGAACAAATACTAATAAAATTAAGCTCATCAAATAAGTAGGACAGTTAAACCATTGCTAGGTCTTAATCACTAGGAGAGGTATTGAATAGATAAAAATCTCAGATAGGATTATGATAGCAAGGACTTTGTTTTTAATTTTGATTCTGTTAGTTCAGTAGATGCTGAGAGAGGACTCAGCACCTTGAACGATGCTATTGATGTTAAAAGAAAATCTTGACTTTTTGAAGCTTCAAGAGATCTTGTGTTGATCACCTTGAATTGTCCCTCCCTCCATCTTTTCCTTCTCATTCCTGATCCCATCTCCTGCTCCCCTGCGCTCATTCTGGTGTCACTGACGGTCCTTGACCAAGCCAGGCACGCTCCTGCCTCAGGGCCTTTGCACTTGCTGTTCCCTCTGCTTAGAACACTCTTTTCTCCAGACATCCACGTGGCTCTGTTTCCCACTTCTGGCTCCTCTAATAATGTCTCCATTAAGGAGGCAGGAGGAGCTTTTCCAGAAGTAAATTAGATCTTGTCCTTCACATAGCATCTTCCTCCTCATAACGTTTAGAGTAAAATTCCAATTCCCGGTGCAGCCACTATGGAAAACAGTATGGAGCTTCCTCAAAAAATTAAAAATAGAGCCACCATACGATCCAGCAATCCCATTCCTGGGTATATGTCCAAAGGAAATGAAAACAAGATGTTGAGGAGATATCTGCACACCCATGTTCACTGCAGCGTTATTCACAACAGCCAAGATATGGAAACAAGCTAAGTGTCCATCAACAGATGAATGGATAAAGAAGATGTGAGAATATATATAAATATACATATTTGCATATTATTCAGCCATGAGGAAGAAGGAAACCTTCTTTGGAACAACGTGAATGGACCTTGAGGGCATTATGCTAAGTGCGATAAGCCAGAAAGAAAAAGACAAATACTGTATGGTATCCCTTATATGTGGAATCTAAAAAAAAAAAATTCCTAATCCTGCAAAGTCCAGCCCCTTCTGACCTCCCCAATCTCCACTTACATTACTGTCACCCAGCCACACAGGTCTCTTGGTCCAAGATTGGTCCTGCCTCAGGGCCTTTGCGCTTGCTCTTTCCTCTAACTCGGATGCTCTTCCCTCAGGACTTCTCTCCAGCTTTCAAGACCCACCTCAAATCCTTCCCTCTCCTATAGCTCAGCCCACAGTGGCCACTCGATCCTCTGTCCTCCTATGACTTGCGTTCTCTGGACCTGGAGAGGAACCGTCTCCCTGTGTCCCTCTGCCTGCTGCCCTGTTTCTCTCTTCTGCTGCCCAGGAAGTCTACACACCCTGTCTCACTTCCTTGTTGATTCGTTGACCACTTACTGAGCATCTTCAGTGAGGCATTCCCCAAGCTATGGATAGAAATTCTGAGATGATGGCAAAGACAGGGTCCCCCTCCTGACCCAGCAATCCCACCACAGAGGAATTCTCTCAGAGGTGCATGGTGAGCATATTCAAGGATGTTTGGAAAGAGGAGTGTCCATCCACAGTAGGAGGGCACCCATACAGTGTGGACATTTCTACAGTCGTAGAAACAGAAGAAATGTGGGACTACTTTGCTTCAATCAAACTGGATGACTCTCAAAAGCATGGGCAGAAGACAAACAATCATAGAAGGATGTGTACAGAATAATGCCATTTATGCCATTAAAGTTTCAAATCATGCAGCACAATCCTATATATTGTTGGTGGACACATCCCGTGTTGTAAAGGGGAAAATGAGCAGGGCGGTGATAAACACTTGATGCGGGATGCTGGTTATCTCAGGGAGGGAGAGAGACAGGCAGACGGAAGTGTGGAGTGGGAGAGGTGCGGGGAAGTTTTATTTCTTTAGCTGGGTAATGAATACAAGCTGTGTTCCAGCTTGAATTATGATCTGTGCGTTTTTGAATATTACACACAAACACCACACACCCCACCTACCCTCAGGGACTCACTAGGAGAGGGCTGGAGGGGCGGGGGTTGGATTCCACCCCCTCCTTTTGTCAAGGTCCCTGTCCCTCGAGCTCCCATCCCGAGGGTCCAGACACCTACTGCGTGCCCCACCTTTGCTGAGCTGGCTCAGGCTCCCACAGGCCCTGGGTCAGACCAGCTTGGCCCAGTCCTTTCTTCCTCTGCACCTAAGCTTAGCGCTGGCCCTGCTGACCACCCAGTCCCCTGGGCCAGAGGTGCGGGCCGCAGCCAGGTCTCCTTCTGCCCCACTCACCTCTTCCTGGTGGTTTTACCTGACCCCTTTCTCTTCTTCTTGCCCCCTCCTCTCCTTCCCAGCACCCCACCAGGTTCTCAACTTGTCTCTCTTCAACTTCAAACTCGCCCTTTCTCTGGTCTGTTTGGCTCCAGGGTTACTCTTCTAGTTCAGCCTCCACAATGGCCACCACCAGGGTGAAATGACCTGCCTCTCCCTTGCTTAAAATCCTGCACTGGCTCCCTATCGCCCTGCTACTAATGGCTAACATTTCTTACATGCTTCCTGTGCACCTGACATCTTACTTAATCCTCTAATACAGGCACTCTTAACCTCTATTTACAGGATGAGGAGGCATGGAGAGAAGAATCCACCCAGGATCTCACAGTCTCTGTTGTCCCAAAGCTCTTAAAACTCTGCAATGCAGGACCCAGAAGCTGAAACCTCTTAGCAGGGCTTACACATATGGAGCACTTCCCATTTTATTTTGTTTTAATTATAAACAGACAAATGAACTGAGGTCCAGAGAGGCCAAGTCACTTCTCCGAGGTCACAAAGCAGGCTTGGCTGGTGACTTACAGGCCCCTGCTCGCTGTTTCCTTTCCCTGTCTGCCACCCTCTCGCGCCACTCGCCTGTGGAAGGTGATCCCTGGCTGCCGAGATATCTGGCAGGAAGTGAACTAGCTCTTGCTGGAGAGCGTTGTGGGCTGCATGCAGTGTGGAGGCAGGTCTTTGGCCCCTCAGGAGGGAGCACGAGGACCTGACAGAGCCCCATTTACCCCTCCATCCTCGCACCGTGGGCTCAGTCCCTCGTGTCTTGTTAGGGCACCTGCTAATTGTCACTCCGCACTCCGTCCCTGCTGGCCTGGCTCTTTGGGGAGGAGAGCGACCACAGCTGGTGCTGGGCTTTGCCCTCTACTCCTGAGCCCGGGGTCGTGGGGGCTCTGGGCCTCTTTGGGGGACCTCCCTGCAGGGCCTGGGCACTGCAGAATTCCCCCAGCTCTGCCGGACCTGCCTGATCACTGGGGTATGTTCATGGCTTCCCACTACTGGAGCAACGGCCTCCTCACATTTAATTTTTAGTAGAGGTGAGATTCACATAACGCAAAATTAACCATTTTTAAGTGGCATTTAGTACAATCACAATGTTGTGCAACTTCTGTCTAGTTCTAGAACATTCCATCACCCCAAAAGAAAACTCTGTCCCCGTGAGCAGTCACTCCCCAACGCCCCAGCCCCCTGCAACCACTAATCTGTTTTCTGTGTCTGTGGATTTGCCTGTTCTGGACATTTCATGTAAACGGAATCACAAGTTATGTGACCTTTTGTGTCTGGCTTCTTTCACTCAGTGTAGTTTTTTCGAGGTTCATCCACATTGTAGTGTGTGTCAGAGCTTCATTTCTGTTTATGGCTGAGTGCTATTCCATCGTGTGGATGGACCACGTTCTGTTTTCCGTTCACCTGTTGTTGGACACTGGGTGGCTTCCGCCTTCTGGCTGCTGTGAATTGTGCTGCTGTGAACATCAGCGGACAGGCCCCTGCTGGAGCCCTGTTGTCAGCCCCTTTGGTTATATCCCCTGGAGCAGAATTGCTGGGTTTGTAGCAATTCTATGTTTAACTTTTTGAGGAACCATCAAACTGTTTTCCCCAGTGGCCACACCATTTTACACTCCCACCAGCAGTGCACAAAGTTCCAATTTCTCCACATCCTCACCAACACTTGTTATTGTTCATCTTGTTTATTATAGCCGCCCTAATGGCTGTGAAGTGCTATCTCATTGTGGGTTTTTTTCACATTTTTTATTATGTTCGAATACACATAATGTAACATTTACCATCTTGACCATTTTTTAAATTTTTTAAATTTATTTTTATTTTTTGTGAGGAAGATCAGCCCTGAGCTAACATCCATTGCCAATCCTCCTCTTTTTGCTGAGGAAGATTGGCCCTGGGCTAACATCTGTGCCCATCTTCCTCTACTTTATGTGGGGCGCCGCCATGGGATGGCTTGACAAGCAGTGTGGCGGTGCGCACCCGGGATCTGAACCCGCGAACCCCAGGCTGCTGCAGTGGAGCGCGAGCACTTAACCGCTGCGCTACCGGACCAGCCCCCCAATCTTAACCATTTTTAAGTGTACACTTTGGTGGTATTAAATACATTCACATTGTTGTACAACCATCACCACCATCCATTCCCATAACTCTTTTCATCTTTTGAATCTGAAACTCTGTCGCCATTAAACACTAACTCCTCATCCCCCAGCCCCTGGCACCCTCCATCCTACTTTTCTGTCTTTATGAATCCAACTCCTCTAGGGCCCTCCTATAAGTGAAATCATACAGTGTTTGCCCTTTCGTGACTGGCTTATTTCACTTAGCATAACGTCCTCAATGTTCATCCATGTTGTAGCAGGTGTCAGAATTTCCTTCCTTTTTAAGGCTGCATAATATTCCATGGTATGGATGGACCACATTTTGCTTATACATTCATAAACACTTGGGTTGCTTCCACGTTTTGGCTGTTGTGCATAG
This sequence comes from Diceros bicornis minor, assembly GCF_020826845.1. Lineage (NCBI taxonomy): Eukaryota > Metazoa > Chordata > Mammalia > Perissodactyla > Rhinocerotidae > Diceros > Diceros bicornis. Next base: position 4,314,178 of record NC_080759.1, on the reverse strand, counting down.
TGCTGCTGTGAACATGGGTGTGCAAATATCTCTTCGAGACTCTGCTTTCAATTCTTTTGGGGGTGTAACCAGCAGTGGATGCTATGGTAGTTCTATTTTTAATTTTCTGAGGAACCTCCATACTGTTTTCCACAGCAGCTGCACCAGTTTACATCCCCACCAGCAGTGTGTGAGGGCTCCAATTTGTCCACTTCCTCACCAACACTCGCTTTCTGGTTTTTTGGTAGTGGCCATCCTAATGGGTGTAAAGTGTTAGCTCATTCTGGTTTTAATTTGCATTTCCTGATGAATAATCATGTTGAGCATTTTTTCATGTACTAAATATTCTTTACCTTGCATATCTACTGGTAAAACATATTTGAGCACATACTTCTGCTATATGCACATTTATTTAAAAACTAAATATCGCACCACTGTAGTAATGTTATGAACGTTATATAACACGTCTCCCAAATTGAAATTAAAAAGAGAAGCTCTTAGGCTGAAATAAACTCTTGGTTGTTTCAAACCACCCTAAAGTAACACTCATAGTAGCTAATACTCCGAGGTGCCCCGGGGCAAATTTCATGGTTAAGGGTGGTGGATAGGAATGCTTACCACAAGCAGGTTTTTGACAATTGGAAACTGCTTGGCTATTTCTCATCACAGCTGGTTACGTTTCCTTGCCTTTTCCCTCACCGTGTGACTGGTGTGGCGCTCACCTTAAGGGAGAGGTGTGTCCACCAGCACTTTTGGATGGCGCTGGGGTCAGCCTACGGACTTTCCTGGCACAACTTCATTTTTGATGACTGGTTGAAATAAAAGTCAATAATGCAGTCTGTAAATCTACTTGCCTGGGCCCACATTGTTTGTGTCAAAGTGGGCTGAAAGCTAAAGAGTCAGTCTAGGGAAATATAAAATGTTAGTAAAGTACACTTTCTTTCCACTTTTTTTTTAATCTTTTATTTTGAGATAATTTTAGACTCTCATGGAAATTGCGAACATAGCACAGAGAGGGGCTGCATATCCTTCATTCAGCTTCCGCGATAAAGACATCTTACAACTGTATAATTACAGGCACGTGCCGCTTAAGGACGGGCACGTGTTCTGAGAAACACGTTGTTAGGTGATTCCGTTGCTGTGTGAACATCACAGAGTGTCCTTACACAAACCTAGATGGTGTAGCTCAGTGCACACCCAGGCTCCATGGCGCTGATCTTACGGCACTGCCGTCGTCTACATGGTCTGTCGTTGACCAGAATGTTGTCATGCAGTGCATGACTAAATATACAATTTATAATTTTATATATAAATATATGAAATTAAATATATTATTTTTATTATAGTTATACTATTATATATAAATATTAAATATAATTATAAATTTGTAAATATTATATATAAAATTATATAATTACGTAAATTATATATAAATATATATTACACAATATTATATATGAATATATTTAATTATTAATATATATTTATTATATTATATTTATATTATATATAAAAGAATATATAAATATTACAATATATAATTTTATAATTACCTATTCTATAGAAAATATATTTTATTTAATATATAATATATAATTTTTATTATATGTATAATATATATAAAGTTATATTAGATACATAATTATATAATAACAGTACAATTATAAAAACCAGGACGCTAACGTCGGCACAATACTATTAACTAAAGACCTTATTTGAAGGTTGCCAGTTTTTGTATGCACTCAATGCTGTGAAATGCTCTGTGAAATTTTATCACTTGCGTAGATTCATGTAACCACCACCAGAATTGAGACACGGAACTGTCCCATCACCCAAAGAAACTCCCTCCTGCTGCCCCTTTGTGGTCAACTCCTCCTCCTCTCCTAACCCTTGGCAATCACAACCTGGTCAACATAACCCCCATAATTCTGTCATTTCGAGAATGTTCCGTAAATAATATCATAGGGTATTTGACATTTTGAGATCGGCGTCTTTTACTCAGCACAATGCCCTTGAGAACCACTGAGGTTGTCACATGTATCAACAGTATGCTTCTTTTCACTGCTGAGTAGTATTCCACTGTACGGATGGACCACTGTTTAGCCATCTGTCAGTTCAAGGACACTGGATTGTTTCCAGCTTTTGGCTGTTAACAAATGAAGCTGCTATGAATATTCACGCGCTGGGTTATACGATAAGGGTAAGTTTAACTTGATAAGACATTGTCAACTGTTTTCCAGAGTAGCCATACCATTTTGCAGTCCCATCAGTAACGTATGAGTGCTCTGGTTGCTCTGCATCCTTCAGCACTTGGTATTGTCAGCGTTTTTATTTTAGCCACTCTAATAAGTGTGTCATGGTACCTCACCATGGCTTTAATTTGCATTTCCCTAATGGTTAATGATGTCAAGCATCTTTTCACATGTGTCTTTGTTTTCCATATATTCTCTTCAGCAAAGTGTTCACGTTCAAGTCTTTTGTCCATTCTCTAATTATTACTATTTAAAAAAATTTTAAAGATAAAAATGAAGGTAAAAAACAAACAATTTGATTAAAAAATGGGCAGAGGATCTGAATAGACATTTTTCCGAAGAAGACGTACAGATGGCCAACAGGCACGTGAGAAGATGCTCCACGTTATTAGTCATCAGGGAGATGCAGATCAAAACCACAATGAGATATCACCTCACACACATCAGAATGGCTATTATCAAAAAGACAAGAAATAACAAATGTTGGAGAGGATGTGGAGAAAAGGGAACCCTCATACACTGCTGGGGGGAATGCAAACTGGTGCAGCCACTATGGAAAACAGTATGGAGATTCCTCAAAGAATTAGAAATGGAAATACATATGATCCAGCTATCCCACTGCTGGGCATTTATCTGAAGAAAATGAAAACACTACCTCAAAGAGATAGTTGCACCCCTATGTTCATTGCAGCATTATTTACAATAGCCAAGATATGAAAACAACCTAAGTGTCCTTTGATGGATGAACGGATAAAGAAATAGTGGTGAGTATGTGTGTGTGTGTGTGTGTGTGTGTGTGTGTGTGTGTATACATACACACAATGGAGTATTATTCAGCCATATAAAACAATGAATTCTTGCCATTTGCAACAACATGGATGGACTTTGAGGGCCTTATGCTAAGTGAAAATAAGTCAGACAGAGAAAGACAAATACTGTATGATCTCTCTTATATGTGGAATCTAAAAGAATTAAAAAAACCCTCCAGCTCATAAAAAATGTAAATGAAAGTTCTTCAGTTTTCTCCTACATGCAGGGCCACACATACAGCATAATTCCTCCGTGTGTGTGTGTGTGTGTGTGTGTGTGTGTGTGTGTATGAAGGTAAGCACTCTTCTCATTGCAGTCTGTGTGAATGATGCCCCCCTGAGGTTAGTGCAGTGCACAACCTGTCCCACTGTTCCTAGCAGCCCTGTCTGATCCTCACTGGAACACACTGCCTGCCCCATTTTGACAACTGATGCTGGTCTATTCCCTTACTGTGGGATGTAATTCAACCTCACCTGCTTGGCATTAGGGTCGCTTACAACCTGCCTCTAATGGACGTTGACAGTCTCCTCTGTAGCCATTTTCCCTGGTTCCTTTATTCTAAAATCATCCTTTCTCCAGCTTCAGGGCCTTTGCACATGTGGTCCCTCTGCTAGGAAAGCCTCCACCCCTCCAGACTAACGATTCCTCATACTCAGCTCTCCATGGCAAGTCAAGCCCCTTCTCCAGAACACTTTGCCTTCCCCGCTCCCCAGGGCTGGGACCCTTGTTTTGCCCTAAACATTTGGGCTGGGTGTGTCTGTGTCCAGCTCTGTGCTCCCACCTCCAGACTGGAACTTCTCATGGGCAGAGTCTGGGACCGAGCTTTCTCTGCTGCCCCGACACCACTTGGCAAGGGGCTGGGCACAGGAGGAGAGGCGCTGCTGTTGAAATAAGCGTGAGTTTCATGGAGGACTTGGTGTGCCAGCGTTCAAATTTTGGTACTGGGATCCTATGAATTTTGAGTTGGATAGGAAGACTGTACGAGAGCAGGTCTGTTATGCGCATGCATTTGTTTGTTCATTCATTCATTCATTCACTCATTCATTTCGTTGTTATTGAGTGCCTACTGTGTGCCAGGCTGTGGGCCAGGTGAAGAAAGACAGCATCTCACCCCTTGTCCAGCTCACATTTGAGAGGAGAAAACAGACAGAAACTCAATAATTGCACAAATAATAAATTTATGGTTACAACGTGATGTGGGCTGTGAAGCACATGATAATAAGAGAGAGCCTGATTTGCAGTCAGAGAAGGCTTCCCTGAGGAGGTGACGCTGAGCTGAGCTATGAAGGGTGGAAGGGAGATGAGTTGGCCTAAGTCGGGAGGGAAGAGTGATTTGGGCTAAACGAACAGCGTGTGCGAAGGCAGGAGGCTGGGCAGGGCATCCCCTGGTCCCCGCCCTCTCAGAGGCCAGCCTTGCCTCATAGCAAACGTATTAAAAAGTACTCACGTTATATGTATTTCTTCCTTTGTTTAAACAAAAGTAGAAAGGATCATTATACTGTTGCTTTTGAAACTATTTAGGTGCCATGAAAAACCCATTTACTTATTGTGCGTCTCCAGGAATTCTTGCAAAGGCAAAACATCTAACCCCAAGTTACTTTCCAACCTGACACTTTCGCAGAATGTTAAAGCCAGCAATAAATGAAGTCGACACCATGTTAGCTTAGGGAGACATTTCATCCAAACGTTTGATTTTGATTTTTCAGCCATGCTTTTATGCTTTCAAACATCAGGCTCTGTGGTTTTTAATTTTTCTTCTAGAACATTTTCAGATTTCTGGAAAACCTACACTCCTGGCGCCCCCCAGCGTCCGGACTGGGAAACGCACCCAGAGAGGATCGTCCCCAACGCCAGCCCGCAGCCTGCGATGCGCGGGGGCTTCTCACCGTCGTCCCGTCTCCACGAAACCGCAGCTCCTTCTCCCCACACAACGTGCACTTCACACACTCCTCTGCCTTTGCACCTGAAGTTCCTTCTCCGTTCTTTTATTTACTTTATTTCTAAACTAGTTGGATTGAGGTCTCATCGATGTACAGTCAACGGCACAGAGAGTGCACGGTTTGATAAATTCTGACATGCATATATGCCCATGAGATGTAATAATAATTTTAAATTAATTTTAAATAATTATTAAATGGTAATTATTTTAAATAATATTTAAGATATTTTAAATACATAAAATATAAAATTAAAATAAGAGTCTCAAACTTACAGTTGCAAGAATGTCACAAAGACCTGCCGTGTGTCCTTCCCCCAGTCGTGCCTGTTGTTGGGCTTTAGTTCACATCTGTCTTGTCGCTGCCTCTCTCTGTACACACATTCTTTTCTGAGTCACTTAAGGGTAAGTTGCAGACACGACGCCCCGCTACTCCTAAATTCTTCACTGTGTGATTCCTAAGAACAAGGGCGTTCTCTCACATAACCACGGCAAATGCACCAAATTCAAGGAATTTGTCACTGACACAAGTTTATTATCTATCAGGTAGTCCATATTCCAGCGTCGCCAACTGTCCCCAGAATGTCTGTAATTTACAGCAGTTTTCCTCTGATCCAAGACCCAGAAGCTAGAAGCAGGCTCAGACGCATCTCTGTGCGTCATGTTTCTTCCGTCTCCTTTCGTACAGGCCGGTTCCTCAGCTTTTCTTGGTCTTCCATGACATTGAAACTTTAAAAATATATTTGATGTGTTTCCTTTTTCTTTTTCTTTTTTCTTTTTTTTTTTTTTTTGCTGAGAAGGATTAGCCCTGAGTTAACATCCGTGCCAATCCTCCTCCACTTTATACGTGCGTCTCTGCCACAGCATGGCTGACGAGTGGTGCAGGTCCGTGCCGGGATCTGAGCCTGCGAACCCGGGCCACCAAAGTGGAGCATGCTGAACTTAACCACTACACCACAGGGCTGGCCCCATATTTAATGTTTTACTATAAAATTTTCTAATGGATACAGACATTGAGAGAGTTTTACAATGAACCCCAATACGCCTATTATCCAGATTCAGCGGTTCCCAAAGTTTTGACATTGACGTGTTTGAAGAATCCAGGTCGGTTTTTGTGTAGAATGTCTTTCAATGTGGGTTTATCAGATGTGTCCTCATGATGAGACTCAAGTTGCACAGTTTTGGGAGGAACTACGGAAGTGGTCTTGGATCCTTCTTGGTGCATCATTTCAGGAAGCATGTGATGCCCTCTCTTCCCTCCTCTGTGGACCTGAAATCTCATGCTCAACTGTGTCTGGGGGCACTAAGGGGAGGGGTGTCCTGAGGAGGAGCCGGCAAAGGCTGTTCATGCCAGTGCTCTTGTGGGCAGAGGGTGTGCGGGCTGCAGTGTGCCAGGCTAGAGAGGATGTGGTGCTTCCCAGGGCGAAAGGAGGGACATATTCTCATTCACATCTCACATCTTACTCTCTGTTTCTGTGAGTCGGTACCATCTCTGTTTCCAGCTGGTTTCTGCTGATTTGAGTGCCTCACGAAGGACCAGAATGTTGGAGGACGGTAGAAGCAGAGACAGGGGCTGTGCTGATGCTGGAGGCTCTCATGGCAGCATCAGCAGGCTACTGGGAGGGATGGCATGGATGTGGCTGTGGCTCTGGCAGCAACAGTGGCAGTGGCAGGTAAGGGCAGAATCTTGCACAAGTCTCGTGGCAACACGAGGTCAGAAAACCATGCACTGTAGAATGAGGGCTCCTGCGGAGGAATCAACTTGCAAAGGACCAAGTGCCTCTGTACAATTTGCATGGCAATGTGGGGACAGACCAGTGTAGCTTCTTGTAGAAATGGTAGCACTCTTCTGTGGTTCCTGATATTTGGGTAATGCCATTTTTCTCTTTTTTGCTTATCCTGCACTTCTGACAATTTTGTAACCTAGTCTCTTTTATTAAATCCTTCTCAGTTTGAAGTACCTAAAGTGGTTTCTGTTTTCCTGACTGAAACCAGACTGATAGGGTATTTGGTACTAGGAGTTGCCCCAGCAAATGGACTCTCAAAGATATGACTTTGGGCTTGGTTTTGCTTTTTGCTTGGGCTTGAATGTGGGGTTGACCTAATTGCTGGTGTCAGGTGGGAGGCTGGGAGTCCGTGGTTTGCAGTGACAACGGAATTACTTCAGTGACGACCTGTGGCTCTCTGCTGTGAAAGATCAAGTGGCTGCTGAGACAGTTCGTTATGGTGAGCATGACAACCACCGGTGTTGTGGGCTGAGATGGCTGCTTCTGACTGTGCCGGGGAGTTTACGGAAAGAAAATGGCAGGCTCAGGACTCTCAACTTAGCCAGAATTGTGGTCAGAGAGTCAAAGTGCGTCCATGACAGCCTTAAAAGAGTCTCTCATCTCTTGTGGCTGAAGGCTGATACAGCTGGGAAACAGACCCGGAAACTGATCCTGTGAGTTGTAGGGTAACAACGGAAGTTGAATTCATGGCCTTGAAAGATCATCCAATTTGAGACCTTCTAGTTCTTGGTATGATGAGTGATTTTCAATCAACATCTGGACATTTTCAAATTGTGTTCTGAGGCTCGAATCTTCCTGAAACCTTCTGTTTTAGCTGGCTTTCCCTGACACTGCTCTGGCAGGGAAGAGGGGGCTGTCCCACTGCTGTCAGGTAGAGGTGAAAGTCCAGGGTCCAGACTCGGCCTCTGTTGACACTTAAGGGGGACACTTCTTGTTACTGCTGGGGGAGGATCCTAGACCCTGTGTGGTCTCCACTGACACTGTGGTCGGGGTGGCCGTGTGTTATGAGAGGTTCGGGGATTCGATCGGAGACGTAAAAGACACTTTCCACTCCAAACAAATGGACTGAAGGTATATTTTATTATATAGAGGATAGTAAAGGCGACAGTCTGCACACAGATCCAAATAGGTCAAATATTAAGAGGGAAAAAACATCAGCCCGACTGGAAAGGGAAAGCACCCACATCGGCTGAAGAGAAATGACACAAATCAACCAGAAAGAGAAACACCAGGTTGACCAAAAAAAGAACACATCAAATCACTTACTACACATCAAATCAATTACTTCACATTAAATCAGTTACTCACAACATCCACGTCCCACTGCCAGGAGAGCCCTGTCAATCGACGCGGCTGGGCAAGGATCACACGTCCTGGGCGAGGTGTCCCTTCCACAGGTGGAACTCTCTCTGGGTCTCAGTTTCCAGCAGTTTTTTATACCATCAGTAATTTTCAGAGTAAGCAATTACAGAGTTTGCAGAGCAAGCATTTAGTGTTCCCATGCACAAAATGGTTATCAGTGGCGTACATGCACTGAGCCCCCTGGCTAACGTCCCAGCCCAGTAGTTGTGTACGTGCATTGTTCTCTTTGGTTATCGTCCCAGCCCGGCATAGATGGCCAGTCCATCCCGTGCTACGACGCTCCAAGAGCCTTGAAATGTTACAACCTGCAACTCCCTCCGTGAGAGAAGGGCCAGTTCCCACCACGCAGAAAGCAGCTTTTATATTTCTTTTTGTGCTGGTGGCTGTAGGTCAATGGAGCGGCCAAACATGGCTGCACTCATGTCAAGACATATTCGGCCGTGGCCGTCTCCATTAGCCATAAGACACCATACGCACAGACAATGAACTTCGTACACAAGTACATAAGGCACATCCAATAATCCAAAATCCAATGACTACAATAATTATAAAACTATCTCGCAATAAAGGACCCAAACCCCAAGGTAACCAATCAAATAACCCCTTAGAATATGAAATGTTATTAACTTGATCTTGCAAATCATGTACAGCATTAAAGATAACATTAGTTTGATCTGATACATTGAAACAACACATACCCGGTATTTTAGTACAAGGTGTTTGATGGAGAAGAAACAAATAGTCTAAAGCAGCTCGTTGTATTAGAATAAGAGTCTCTCTACGCAGTTCTTGTAATTCTTGAGATATAGCCAAGAAGGCTCTAACAGTATCATTCATTACATGTGTCAACAAGCAGGAAAGGTGTTCAATTTGACGATGGTTGTCTACAATTAGACCAGGATCAGGTAGTAGAAGGGCGGCCAGCGTTGCCACAGTAGAGATGGGAAGAAGGTTAACATGAGGGTCACAATCTGCAGTGAGTGCTCGTTTCACTCGAGAATTCTTGGTAGGGAAAGCAGCTATAAGGGGAACTATTGGACCAATACCACATGCAACAGATGTGTCAGTTGGAATGTGTGAATACGCAGCATTATCACATAACCAGAAATATCCAGCAGGTAATCGTGAGGGGGTAGGAATACTAACAGGGATAGTCTTATTACAATAGAATGGAATATATGTACAATTAATACAGTAACATGTAGTGGAGGTCACTCCTGATATGGGCATCGTTACTACAGAAGGAGGAATAGTAACTTTAGCATGTAACACATTAGGTAAAGTAACACCTAGACCCAACAGATTAGCTTGCAGAAGTCCAGAAGGATTATTACTGTTTCTGAGACAAAAAGCAGTTTCATTAAGAACTGTATGAGCTAAATGTAACCACAGATTAGTGTTTTTAAGAGGAGTAGTGGCATTAGGAAGGATGCTAATAAATCGAGTTTCTTTAAGAAACGGGGAATCTGGATTTCCCTTCTTCCATTTAATACAAGAATACCAGCCCCCATCACGGAGGGTAACAGAAGACAGAGCAATAGAGAAATTATAACTAGTTCTCTGTGACTGGTCAGATTTAGGCTTATACTGAGAGATTGCTTGATGTTTCTGAGACCAAATTTCTCGGCCATTCATAGTCCAGGTTATAGGTCCCACTGGTGTAGAGCAGTTGGTCCAGCAGTGCAGGGTCAAAGGTTGTCCTACGGAGACATTAGTTGGCGTGTAGGTCTGCAGCAGACATGGAAGTGCAGCACAGCATAGTAAACACAGCAGGAATATCTATTCACGCAAAGAAACAGAATTTTTAGGAACATGATATAATTGTTCATTTCCTGGATACATTACTATGAGTGTTGCAGTGGGCCCTTGGGCCACTACTTCTGCGGCACGCGGAGCCGCATTGGGTGGATGTGTCACCCACACTTTTGCTCCAGGTTTCCATCCATCTGTAGATCCAAATCCTTGTATTCCTCTTTTAGTTAATTCACTTGGAGGTTGTCCTTGTGACACATTTGGAGTCAAGAGGGGAAGCACCAATAATTGTCCCACTCGTTCCCCAGACTCTACAGTTAGTACTGTGTCACTACCATTATATAATATAAATTTTATTTCTCCCTGGTAATCTGGATCAATAACTCCTCCCAGTACATCAATACCTTTTGCTGCCAGTCCAGAGCGTCCTTTTAACAAACCAAAGGTATTTTTGGGAAATTGTACCCCTATCCCAGTAGGGACTATAGACTGCTTCTTAGGGGGCAATTGAATAGAATGAACAGTAGATAAATCCAATCCAGCCGCTTCGGCCGTGGCAGGAAAAGGCGGTTTAGCAGACTGAGTCAGGGGCCAATAGGTTAAGGTCATAAACTCATGGGTGGCGGTTGCCACTTCTGTAATCTTTGCTGGTAACAACCTTGACAGAGGAGTCTCATTAGGGCCTAGTGGCCTGTTATTTAACACATTTAGAGCAGTACTTAGATGGTTGTGCCACCCCTTTAATGAGCCATGACCAAGTTTCCTCAATTGTTGTTTAAGCAATCCGTTCATTCGTTCTATGAGGCCTGCAGCTTGGGGGTAATAAGGTATATGATAAATCCATTCTATATAATTTTCCTTGGTATAGGTTTGAATCAACTTACCTGTAAAGTGGGAACCGTTGTCACTCTGAATTTGCCTTGGTGTTCCATAATATAACTTGATTATATCTAATAATTTTATGGCACTCTGTTGGGTGGCCGCTTTAGCTGGTATAGCCAATAAATAACCAGAATATGTATCAACAGCAGTGCAGGCATAAGTATATCCACAAGAATTTGGCAATGGTCCAATAAAATCTATTTGCCATGTATGGGCGGGAAATAATCCCTTTTGGATATGACCTTGGTAGGGGTGTGGAACTCCCCGTTTATTTAACTGTTGGCATAACTGACATTGTTGTACTGCAGTGGCAATATCATCATGGGTGACAAGGATTCCCCTTTGTTGTGCCCACCTGTATGAAGCTTGTTCTCCCAAGTGTCCACTCTTTTCGTGGACCCATTGTGCTAAGCCTGGGTTGTGCGTTGCACGAATCTGCACCAGCTGATTAGCATGAGAATTATGCTTTCGTTCTGCAGAAATTAAAGAACTGTGAGCATCAACATGAAATACAGTAACAATTGTGTTTTGACACCATAACCATATGTCTTCCCATAATTTCTTTCCCCATATTTCTTTATCATTAATTTTCCAATCATGTTTTTTCCATTGTGGCATCCACGTTGCCAAACCTTGTGCCACTGCCCATGAATCAGCATATATATGACATTGTTGCCCCTGTTCTTGTTGAAGTGCCTGATACACCACATAAAGTTCAGCATATTGGCTACTCATATTATCTCCAGTGGTAACAATTGTTTGTTGGGTGGATGGGTTGTAGGCAACTGCTTTCCATTTCCGTGAGCTCGATATCATTTTGGCAGAACCATCCGTAAACCAGGTATGTTTTTGTTGTTCTTCAGTCAATTGATCATATGAGACACCCCATTTAACAGGAGATTCTGTTATATCAGTCTTGGGTGACACAGTTGGCTCACTGCTATATTGAGACACTTGTTCATGCAATAGGGACAACCCCTTTGGGCCAGGTTTGGCCCGGTCTTGAATATACCATTTCCATTTGATGATATTAAATTCTTGTGCATGTCCAATTTTATGAGTGACAGGCGTGCTATGAATCCATTGCATGATGGGTATCTGAGGTCGCATAATTACCTCATGTCCCAGGGTAAGGCTTTCTGAGTCTATTAGAGCCCAATAGCAGGCTAACAACTGTTTTTCAAAAGGACTATATCTTTCACTGGAACAGGGAAGCTTGCGACTCCAAAATCCCAGAGGATAACGTCGGGCACCTTGTTTTTGCCATAAACTCCAGCTGGCATACTGATCAATGACATCTACCTGTAACTCAATGGGTCCCGGTTTAATTGGCCATAGATCTAAAGCAGTCTGAATAGCATGCTTTGCTGCTTCAAAAGCTTCTTTTTGTTGTATTCCCCATTCAAATTCATATTTTTTCCTGGTAACTTTATATAAAGGTGCAAGGAGCCGACTTAAATGTGGAATATGTGCCCTCCAAAATCCGAATAATCCAATAAATTTTTGTGCTTCCTTTTTGTTACGGGGTGCTGCAAAATCTAATATCTTTTGTCTAGCTTTAGGTAAAATTTCTTGTTTTCCATTATTCCAAAGTACTCCCAAAAATTTAACATTTGAACTCGGGCCCTGAATTTTAGCTGGATTAGTTTTCCATCCATCCTCCTCAAGTATGTCTATTACTTTTTCTAACTGTTGTTGTACTTTTTCTTCTTCATTTCCTTGGATCATAATATCATCTATGTAATGTACTATTTGGACATCATCAGAAGCAGGTACCTTTGCCAAGGTTTCAGCAACCTGTCGATGGCAGATAGTGGGACTATGCACATATCCCTGAGGAAGTCTAGTAAAGGTATATTGTTGTCCCAGCCACGTGAAAGCAAACTGTTCTTGGACACTTTTAGGTATAGGTATGGTGAAAAAGGCATTAGCCAAGTCTATGACTGCATACCAAGTGCCTGGATAACATTGCACTTTTTCTATAAGAGTAATCAAATCAGGGACGGCCGCTTGAATAGCCGGAGTCACTTTGTTTAGCTCTCTGTAATCTACAGTCATTCTCCATGTCCCATCACCTTTTTTAACAGGCCAGATAGGATTATTCCAGGCTGTAGTTACTCTGCGAAGGACTTTTACAGCCAAATAATCTTCTATGGTCTCAGATATTTCTTGTTGTCCTCCAGGGATGCGATACTGTCTTTGATTGATCACTTGCGTGGCAGGTGGAATTTCTACTTCATGATGCAAACATCCCACAATTACAGCATTAATATGAAAAGACAAAGCTCTAATAGCAAATTGGTATTGTCCATCAGCCAAATTTAATGTCAATCCTTTTAGAATATCAATCCCAATTATATATTCTGGTATTGGCACAATCATAACTAGATATGTGCACCGGGGTAGTTGCCCAATTTGCATAGAAAGATTAGTGGTAACTGCCTGGATTTCTTTTCCTCCCAATCCAGTTATCAGAATTGATGTACCTTGAAACTTAGTTGGATTCCCATAGATAAGGGTGGCCTCTGCCCCTGTATCTACAAGTGCCTTCACACTAGTTGTAGATCCATTCTTCCAAAATATTTTAATTGGTACATGTGGTCTAATATCTTTTCTTATAGTGGCACTAATCGATACAGAGGTTTGGCCTTCCCCTCAATCACATAAGTCAGCAATAAGAGGATCCAAGGGAGGAGGTGGTGCACTAGGTGCAGCAGGCACTGGGTTGGAAGCATTCTCTATACTGTCCCTTCTGTTCACTTGTTTTACATTCAGCCCTTTTTCTTTATATAATTTCCATAATTCTCTAGTGTCAACTCCATCAATCTGGTCTTTAGGTACTCCTGCCTGGAGTAGAGCCAAAAACATATCACCTCGAGTCATTTTATCTTTTTTAAAGAATGTTTCTCTTTTTTCTCTTCTTGGAGAATTTTCAGTTGTCTGCCAGTCTCCCAAGTCTGCTAGCTGCATAATCTTATCTGCAAGTGTTGATATAGGGCTTTCAGTTTCATTCATGAGAAGGGTTGTAATTATTTGTTTGTATGCTGGAGGTGCAGTTTTTATCAACTTGTTTCGCACCTGGACACTTAAAGTCATTTCATTTAAAGCTTCACCACACCCCAGAAACACAGCCCGTTTCATGGTTTCTTCTCTCATCTTTTGAACACAATCTTTTAAAGTATACCATGGTCTATTAGTGTCTGGCCACATATCATCCGTGGGGTATTTATCTTGAGCTCCTTTTACTGCAAGAGCCAATAAAGTTGTACCATCAGTGTCTTGTCCACGATCATTTGGGGGGTGAGCATTCATGCTCCAGTCTCTGAAAGCTCCCCGTATTACTGGATCATTGGACAAAACTACAAATTTAAAAGCATCTCCTGCATCCAGATTAATTCCTGTAGCACCCATATCATATAGGCGAACAAGCCAGGTTATAATGGCTTCTCCAGGCTTTTGTGTAGCCCGGGCTAAAATATCAGAAATTTCTTGTTGGTTAAAATCCTCAATCACATCTTTCCTTACAGGATGATTACCATCCATTTCCATCCGCTGACGGCGAAGAGGACGTGCCTCTGTGTGTTTGGGCGGTTTTTCCTCTTCCTCATAATCAGTTTCAGAATCATCATCCCAGATATCACCATCCCATGTGTCCGGGTCCCACTTAGGACCGGCCGATGCTATGGCCATATGAACTTTTCGTTCGTTTACCTTTCCTCTCCTCTTTCTGTATTTATATTTGGCAACTCTTACAGCAGCCTTTTCTGCTATAGCTTGGTAGTTACGAGCCTGATCTCCCAGTGCAAGATATTGACATTGAATCATAGCCAAGCGAGACTGCAAATCTAAATTTTCTTTTTCCGAGAGTGCCTTCTCTGTCTGTATCTTATCCCTATCTTCTATAGCCCGGCGATAAGCAGTCAACAAACACCAACCTCGCCGTGCCAAAAAAGAAACATCATCTTTCGCTTTTCTTTCCACCGTCTGCAAAGCTTTGGTCACATCCAACGGTTCAAATCGTCGCAGGCGAGCATCCCAAGCTTCACATAACCCTGACCTACGAGCCCACTCCCCAGCCAGAGTGCAAAAGGGAGGGTCCTCCCATCCTGGAATTTCTTCCACCTTGGCTTCAGTTACCTTTCGTTTGAATAGGAAAGGCATCTCCTTAATCGAATCCTGCTCACAGCGCCAATTATGTTATGAGAGGTTCGGGGATTCGATCGGAGACGTAAAAGACACTTTCCACTCCAAACAAATGGACTGAAGGTATATTTTATTATATAGAGGATAGTAAAGGCGACAGTCTGCACACAGATCCAAATAGGTCAAATATTAAGAGGGAAAAAACATCAGCCCGACTGGAAAGGGAAAGCACCCACATCGGCTGAAGAGAAATGACACAAATCAACCAGAAAGAGAAACACCAGGTTGACCAAAAAAAGAACACATCAAATCACTTACTACACATCAAATCAATTACTTCACATTAAATCAGTTACTCACAACATCCACGTCCCACTGCCAGGAGAGCCCTGTCAATCGACGCGGCTGGGCAAGGATCACACGTCCTGGGCGAGGTGTCCCTTCCACAGGTGGAACTCTCTCTGGGTCTCAGTTTCCAGCAGTTTTTTATACCATCAGTAATTTTCACAGTAAGCAATTACAGAGTTTGCAGAGCAAGCATTTAGTGTTCCCATGCACAAAATGGTTATCAGTGGCGTACATGCACTGAGCCCCCTGGCTAACGTCCCAGCCCAGTAGTTGTGTACGTGCATTGTTCTCTTTGGTTATCGTCCCAGCCCGGCATAGATGGCCAGTCCATCCCGTGCTACGACGCTCCAAGAGCCTTGAAATGTTACAACCTGCAACTCCCTCCGTGAGAGAAGGGCCAGTTCCCACCATGCAGAAAGCAGCTTTTATATTTCTTTTTGTGCTGGTGGCTGTAGGTCAATGGAGCGGCCAAACATGGCTGCACTCATGTCAAGACACCGTGTTACTGCTGGGGGCTGGTGACAGTCTTGACTTTCCACTGGGCTTGCTCTGACACCACTGCAGTGGGGAGGGGTACCTCATTATTGCTGAGTGGGGACAAGGAGAAGTCCAGGCTGCACCGACACCACCTCGTTCCTGGCTGGTGGGAATGAGAGTCTAGGCTCCCTGCTCGGTCTTCCCAGACTCCACTCCAGTGGGAGCATCTGGGCGCCTTGTTCCAGTCTCACAAGGGTGGAAGTCTAAGCTCCCTGCTTGGCCTCTGCCAGCATGGATGAGGGTGGGGGCACACTTCTTTTCTTCTGTGTCGTTTGGCTGGAGTAGAGTAGTTGCTATGGACTGAATGTCTGGGTCCCCCCGAAATTCATATGTTGAAGCCCTAACCCCTAGTGTGATGGTGTTGGGAGGCGGAGCCTTGGGAGGAGTTGAGGTCATAGGGTGCGGCCCCCATGAATGGGATCACTGCCCTCATAGGAAGAGACACAGGAGAACTTTCCCTCTCTTGCCACCACGTGATGACACAGCAAGAAGACGACTGGGGGCCGGCCCCCTGGCTTAGCGGTTAAGTGCGGGCGCTCCGCTGCTGGCGGCTCGGGTTCGGATCCCGGGCGCACACTGACGCACCGCTTCTCCGGCCATGCTGAGGCCGCGTCCCACATACAGCAACTAGAAGGATGTGCAGCTATGACATACAACTATCTACTGGGGCTTTGGGGAAAAAGAAAGAAAAAAAAAAGAAGGAGAATTGGCAATAGATGTTAGCTCCGAGCCGGTCTTCCTCAGCAAAAAGAGGAGGATTAGCATGGATGTTAGCTCAGGGCTGATCTTCCTCACAAAATAAATAAATAAATAAAAACTTAAAAAAAAAAAACAAAAAAAAACCACAACGGTTTGCAAACCAGGAGAAGGGCTCCCACCAGAACCCGCCCGTGCCTGCACCCTGATCTTGGACTTCCAGCCTCTGGAACTGTGAGAAGTAGACGTCTGTTGTTTAAGCCACCCAGTCTATGGTAGCAGCCTAACTAAGCAGCTAAAATAAGACAGTGGTAATTGTCTAAATGTTTTCTATCCCGCCAGCCTGTCCCTCTCCTTCTCCTTCAGCTGAGAGAACAGGCTTTTGTTGGGGCTTTTCCTGGGGACAGGGCTGTGCCTGTAGGTGTTTTGGGTTGCCAGCTTCTTCAGATCCAAGTCTGGGATCTATGAGGCCAGAAGAAAACCCCGGGACCTCACTGCTGTGTCATTCCTTGGGTCCTGAGGTTCCTAGCCTGTCTGCCTTCTTCTCTCCGGCATTCGGCTTCTTATTGTTTTATAGATAATGTCCGCGGTTCTTAGCTGTGCTTGGTGCAAAGAATGGGAAAAGTATGTTTCCTCTGTCTTCCTCCACCCATCTGGATGAGTTCTGAGATTATATATATAAAATCATATATATATGATTATCATATATATAATCACATGATCATCTGTTTTGATCGTATGATTATAACAAAACATATAGATTTTGGCTAATGAGTGTTACTTATCTCCTTTTTTCTCTCTCCCTCTCCTCCTCCTCTGTGTCCAGTCCTCTCCATCTTTCAGGACTCATGTCCACCTTTTTCTTCTCCCACAGATCACCCCAATTGTTCCCTCCTCTTGCCTCCTTTGGTTGGTATGGTCCAGACTTTGAAGAACCCTTTCTGGCCCATGGGCTCCTCTGCCAGCTGCCCTGTCTCTCTCTCCTTTCCAGTGAATCTGCACTCATAGCCTCCACTTCATCATCCCTTCTTCAAATACTTATGAAGTATCTCATTTTGGGGTACTCCTAAACCTGCGACCAGACACTCAGAGATGACCAGTGTTAAGACGCCCCTTTCGTGCAGCAGAGACATGAAGACAATATCACAGACGGGGCCCAGGTGGCTCAAGACAAAGTGTGATGTGCTCAACTTCACCAGCAACGGGGACTGGGAACCACTATGAGATGTCGTTTCACACTTGTCACCCAAGACAGAGGGAAAAGTCTGGCAACAGGAGTTTCGAGGACATAGTGCAAAGAAATCGTTATCCGCTGCTAGTGGGAGAGCAAATTGGCAAGACCGCTTTGGAGAATAGCTTGCAATATCTGGAGAAGTTGAAAATGCACATATTCCAAAATTTAGCAATTCCACCCTTAGCTTTATACCCTACAGAGACATAGAGTATATACGTATGCCTGACAGAACACATAGGGTG
The DNA here is from genome assembly GCF_020826845.1 of Diceros bicornis minor. Taxonomy (NCBI): domain Eukaryota; kingdom Metazoa; phylum Chordata; class Mammalia; order Perissodactyla; family Rhinocerotidae; genus Diceros; species Diceros bicornis. The sequence continues at coordinate 4,296,218 of NC_080759.1, read as the reverse complement.
TATGCATCCAGGTGAGCACATGAGAAGACACGATCAAGAATGTACACTGTGGGTAAGCAAAATGTGATATATCCAGACAATAGAATATTACATCACCTTAAAAATGGAGGAAATTCTGACACCTGCTGCAACATGGATGAACCATGAGCACATTATGCTCAGTGAAAGAAGCCAGACACAAAAGGACAAATACTGCCTGATCCCACTTACATGGGGTCCCTAGAGGAGTCAGATTCACAGAGACAGAAAGTAGGATGGAGGGTGCCAGGGGCTGGGGGAGGGGGAGGAAGAGTTAGTGTTTAATGGGGACAGAGTTTCAGTTTTACAAGGTAAAGAGTTCTGGAGACGGATGGTGGTGATGGCTGCACAATAACGTGATTGTACTTAATGCCACTGAACTGTACACTCAAAAATGGTTAAGGTGGTAAATTTTATGTCGTGTATTTTACAATAAAAAATTTGGAAAAGAAAAGAATACACATTGCAACATTGCTCATAATTTGTGGAAAACTAGAAAACACTTAGATGTCCATCAGCAGTAAAATGGACAAATGCATCAGGGTAGATTCCCACAATGGAATACTATATCACTCTGGAAATGAATGAACTAGAGCCATGTGTTTTGACAGACATACATCTTAAAAATATAATTCTAAGCAAAACCTAGCAAGTTGCAGAAGGATGTGTAGAATGACCTTATCTACATAAAATTTAAATATCCATCAGGGCAAGATAAATGTCACATTCAGGATAGTGGTTACCTTGGAGGGGAAAAATAATGGGACAGAGGAAGGTACACATGGGGTTTAAACTGTAGCTGTGATACTTTACTTCTCGGGTGGGTGAAGTTTGTTGTATCATGAACTACACTTTTAAATTTTTTCCTTTTGACCTTTATTACTACTTTAGCAAAGTGTACCTTACATGCAATGAATGGCATGTATTTAAGTGTAGAGTTTGATGGGTTCTGACTTACGTAGGACCTGTGAAACTATCACCATGGTCAAGATACTGAACATTTTTTGAATGCTTGAAATCTAAATGCCTCTTCTTCTGTCTCTGTCTCTCTGTGTCTCTATTTGTCTCTCCATCTCTCTGTCTCTCTCTGACTTTCTGTGTCTCTGTCTCTTTCTCTGGGTCTCTCTGTTTCTTTCTTTGTCTCTGTGTCTCTGTCTGTCTCTGTCTCTGTATCTCTCTCTATCTCTGTGTCTTTCTCTCTGTCTCTGTCTGTCTGTCTCTCACGTACATTCGATGTGGTTCCTGGTTCCTGTCCTTGTTCTAAGGAAGAGTGTGGGAACAAGTGAAGTGATCCACTATCCTGTACCCCTGGATTGTCCACAGTGCTTGGGCTGATGTCACCCTCCTGGGCATCTCCAGGCGAATCTCCTTCAGGACTTTCAGGCTCCTTGATAATCCCCCCCAAACCAGAGACAAGCTTTGTCCACCCCCCTCCTCCTTACCCTCTTGGTCGATTGGTCACCACTCTCTGCTAATCCAGCCTCTTAAAATGTCCCTCCTTCCTGTCCCCTACCCTCTTTCCTAGGACTGCCACCAGATTTGCACTCTCTCACTGGACTGCCCACCTGTCCCCTCACTGTCACTCTGGTGTCTCTTCTAACTTTCCCTTCACGCTGACGGTCCCTAAGGTAACCTCCCCTGCTTCTCCCACACGGGAAGCCCTGCAGGAGCTCCCCTCCACCCTGCTACCGACACTTCCCGTGTACTGGGGCTCACTAGCTGAGTGATTTCTAGGCATGGGAAGGTGTCTAATTCTCCAAGGCAGCTACTGTTAGTCCTGTTCTCTAGAATGAGACTTTGAGGTGCAGGGAGGTCAAATCGCTCAGGTCCGTTTGGTTCCAAAGCCCATTGTTATTAAACATTACGACATAGGAGCTAGCGTGGCTTATACATATGAAGACTTTCTGGTACCATCTATAATATGAAGATTAAATAGTCAGGGCTCAGAGAGGCAAAGTCACTTGCCCAAGGTCACACAGCAGGTCTGGCTGACTCCAGAAGGCCTGCTCTTTCTTTCTGCTTCACCTGTTCTACTTCTCTCCCCACTTACCTGGCAAGTGAGTGATGATGTCAGGCACTAAGCCTAGGGTGGCCCATATACCTCTGCCTTCTGGATCTGGAGATACCTGTTGAGTGGCAAGCCGGGTTGCATGGAGAATGGGATCTAGGGCTTTGAGTGATGGAGAGGTAGGTCTGCAGACCCTCAGGAAGGAGCTTTAGCACTCATACACCAACCCCTGCGCCCCGAGCTGAGTCCCCGAGTGCCTTGTTAGGGAACCAGATGCCAAATAATTGTTCCCAAATGGAACAACTGCTAGATGTGGCATCTCAGGGAAAGAGAGCCACACTCATCATTTCTTCTTTTTCCTTTTCTTTTCCTTCCACTGAGCCTGGGGTGCTGAGAGATCTTTGTCTCTGAGGCACTAATCTTGGAAGAACTTTCCTCAATGCCCTAGAAATGGCAGAATTCCCTTGGCACTTCTGGGTCATTGGTGACAAATCCACGGTGCCCTTCTCCTGTTCAAAATACCACCATGACTCCCATCCCTAGACAGGGCCTCCCTCCTTCTCTGACACAGGCTTTCATAAGCAAAAGCATTTGAGCCATATATTCATGCTTATGTATAAATTATGTACATCTACTACAGAGAGAATATACAAAATTTTATAAACCATATCCTGTAAATATTAATTTACAAAAAGCAAGAATGAAATAAATCTTATTTAAATGGATTTACAATTATGGGGGCTTCACAGTATTAGCTTAAAATTCAAGGCACACAGCCTGGTTAGCGTTAGTGCACACAGGTCTGTGTGTCTGACAGTCTTCTTGATGTTTTGGAGTTTTTTGTGGGGGAGGCTGACCTCTATCCCAGCTATTTCAGTTATCAATTACTGTGTAACAAATAACCGCAAAAGTTAGTGGATTGAAACAATAACACCATTTATTTTGCTTATGAATTTCTTTCTTTATTTTTTAGGTGGAATTCTTTTTCCCCCTAGCTTTATTGAGGTACAATTGACACATGAAATTGTATATATTTAGGGTATACAAGTGATGATTTGATATATGTATATATTGTGAAATGATTATCATAATCGTTAGCACATCCATTACCCCACAGTTACCATTTTTTTTTTGTGATGAGCACAGTTAAGATCTACTCTTTTTGCAAATTTCAAGTATACATACAGTAGTATTAACTATAGTCACCATGCTGTACATTAGATCCTCTGAACTCATTTATCTTATAACTGAGAGTTTCTACCCTTTGACCAACATCTCCTCATTCCTCCATCTTCTAATCCTGGCAACTACCATTGCACTCTGTTTCTATGAGTTTGACATTTTTTTTTTTTAGATCCCACCTATAAGTGAGATTATACAGTATTTGTCTGGCTTATTGTACTTAGCATGACGTCCTCCCAGTTCATCTATATTGTTGCAAATGGCAGGATTTACCTCTTTTTAATGGCTGAGTAATATTCTATTATATATATAACATTTCTTTATCCATTCATCTGTCAATGAACAGTTAATTTTGTTTCCATATGTTAGCTATTGTGAATAATGCTGCAATGAACATGGAAATGCATATATCTCTTTGAAATACTGGCCAATATCCCTGATGAATATAGATGCAAAAATCCTCAACAAAATACTAGCAAACCAAATTCAATAACACATTAAAAGGATAATACACTATAATCAAGTGGGATTTATCCCTGGGATGCAAGGAAGGTTCTATATATGTATATATATAAAAATCAGTAAATGTGATACAGCACATTAACAAAACGAAGGATACAAATGATAATATCATTTCAATAGATGTAGAAGAGGCATTTGGCAAAACCCACATCCTTTCATGATAAAAACTCTCAACAAATTAGGTATAAAAGGAATGTACCTCAAAATAATAAAGGCCATATATGACAAGCCCACAGCTAACATCATACTCAAAAGTGAAACGCTGAAAGCTTTTCCTCTAAGATCAAGAACAAGACAGAGATGCCCACTCTCACGACTCCTGTTCAACATAGTACTGGAAGTCCTAGCCAGAGCAATTAGGCAAGAAAAAGAAATAAAAGGCATCCAAATCCAAAAGGAAAAAGTAAAATTATCTTTGTTTGATTATGAGTTTCAATTTGAGGATGGCTTAGTAAGGTCAGCTCCTCTCTTCCACTCGAAGGCTGAGGGCTGGAATCATTTGAAGGCACAGTTTATTCTGGCTGTTGGCTGGACCTCAGCTGGGGCTGGGCTGGAACACCTATGGGTGGTGCCTCTCTGTGACAGCATGGCTTCCTGACAACATGGCGGCTGGGTTCCAAGAGCGAGCATCCCAACAGGACCAGGTGGAAGCTGTATTACCTTTAGCGACTCAGCTTCAGAAGTCACATAGCACCACTCTGCCATAGTCACAGGCCCCTATAGATACAAGGTAAGGAAATTTAGACCACACTTTTTGATGGAGGAGTGTCAATATCACATTGTAAGGACAACACGTGGAATGGCAGATACTGGTATGGTCATCCTTGGAAAACATAATCTGTCAAAGTTGTTGATTATGTTATTTTCCCCTCACATTTTGCGCAATGAAGTTTCCCAGCTCAGTCAGTTTCTTAGGCATGGTGCTTGCATTGTTAAAATTAGTTTTGTTCTGTGGATTCCTTTCAAGAAACTTTCTTTAAGCCACTTGTCCATTATGTGAAGGTTGGTTTAGTTAAATCTGGGTAACTTAACTCATCCACGCACTCCACCAGGCATGCCACCCCCATATAAGACAAATTAAAATGCACACACATTAAATAAATATTAATTAATTAATAATATATGTAATTAATTAATTAAATATATGTATATTTCTCTATAAAAAATAGGAAATGATCTTTATAGTTTTTCTCCTGAAATTGTTTTGCTACCGTGAGTAGATTGCATATTTGCCCTTAGCTGGATACTTTGAGAGTCCATAGACTTTTCCATTAAGTTGAAAAGTGGAAATATAAATAACTTTCCCTGGAATGTTTTAATAACCCGAGAGTGAGTCTTTACTACCAAAATAAATTTTTTCTGTTTTTTTCAACCTTTTATTTTGAAATGTTATAGACTCACCAGAAGTTTCAAAAATAGTACATAGAATCCTGCGTATCTTTCATTCAGTATTGTTCATCTTACATAAGTATACATCTTATATAGCTACGTCTACATAAATATAGTACTATATCAAAACCAGCAAGTTCACATTGGTACAATGTGTCTATATAGTTGTATTTTATCACAGTTTTATCACGTGTGGATTTGTGTAGCCACCACCACAATCAAGATACAGAACTGTTCCACATGCTGTCCCTGTATACTCACACCTACTCCTCCCCCTCCAAATCCCTGGAAACCACTAGTCTGTTCTCCATCTCTATAATTTTTGTCATTTTGAGGGCATTGTAGAAATGGGATCATACATTCTGTAACCGTTGCTGATTGGCTTTTTGCACTCAGTTTAATGCCCTGGAGAGCCATTGAAGTTGTTGCATGTATCATGGGATTTTGTTCTCTTTTTGTTACTGGGTATGTTATGGGCTGAATTGTGTCCTCCCCCCCCAATTCATATGTTGGTGTCCTAACCTCTAGTACCTCAGAATGTGACCTTATTTGGAGATGGGATCTTTACAGAGGTAAACAAGTTGAAATGAGGTCTTTGGGGTGGGCCTTAATCCAATATGACTGGTGTCCCTACAAGAAGAGAAAATTTGGGCACAGACACACACAGAGGGAAGACAATGTGAAGACACAGGGAGAAGATGGACATCTGCACAGCAAGGAGGTGCCAGGATCACATCCTTCCCTCGTGGCCCTCAGAAGGAGCCACCCCTGCCAACACTTCGATCTCAGACTTCTGGCCTCCAGAACCAGGAGAAAATAAACTTCTGTTGTTTAACACCGCCCAGTCTGTGGTACTTTGTTAAGGAAGCCCTAGCCAACAAATACAGGGTAGTGTCCCACCGTATGGGTGCACTGGTGTTTGCTTAACCATTCACCTGTAGAAGGACATTTGGGTCATTTCCAGCTTTTGGCTTCTACAAATAAAGCTAGTATGAATATTTGTTTGCAGGTTTTCTGTGGACCATAATGGCATTTTTATAAATGCTAAAGCCAACAATTAGTGGAGTGATATTCATTCTGTAGTCATTTCTTTAAACGTGGATTGATTTCAATTTTGTGGTTTTCCTTTTGCATTTTGGAGCAAAACTCTGCTTCATTCTTTTTTTTTCATTGCTAGATCTAGTTATTTGCAGGACCCCCGGGAAGCGGCAGAGTAGGGCGGGCACTGCCCAGCTTCCATGCTTGAGGGAAGAAAGCGCTGGGCCTGGCTAGACGCCCTGTGGCAAAATACGCGTCTGGAGAGTCCCGGAGCAACTTACTTGACTTGAAACGCTAGCACCTCCGAGTGATTGGTTCGGAAAACACATCATGGAACAGTTGGGGGTCAAGATGAATGGGGTTGAGGAGTGAATTCGTCTACAACATTTATATTTATATCTTCTTGACGAATTGACCCTCTATCATTATGAAATGTCCTTTTGTATCTCTCATAATTCTCCTTGCTTTCAAGTCTGCTTTGTATGGTGTTAATACAGACACACCAACTTTCTTATGGTTAATATTTTCACGATTTGCTTTTTATGCTTTTACAAGAAATACATAGCCAAGGAAATTTGAATGGTCAATAAACTTATGAAAAGATGCTCACCCTCACCAGAAATTGGGGATGGTAAAACAACCAACGAATATAATTTTCCTCCAAGAAATTGGCAAAAATCTGAAATTTTATCATTTGAAATGTCGGTGACATAGTTGGGGAAATGAACACTCTCATCCATGGGTGGCAATCTTTGCAGGGCAATTGGCAATATCTACTAAAACTAAAAATATGTGCACTTTACAAGGGACAATTCATCTTTTAGTGATCTCAGATGTGTGTGAGAAGGAGGAAGAAGAGAGAGGAAGAGGTGAGACACCCAGTCCTTCTGATGAGATCAGTGGTAGGTGAAGGCAGAGGAAGAGCCGGAACCAGGTCTGGCATCATTTTCCCCACTGAACATGGCTTAAAGCCCTTCATTCCTGCTGCCAACGTTCATGAAATATCTGAGAAATAAAACCCATGAGCCCCATGGAAATTTCCTCTTTTTTATGTTCCCTTCACTGCATCCACCACAATGGAATATTTCTAAAAAGGATTTTAAGTTTGGGGAGGAATATAGACACCTCCAGTCTATTTTTTTAACTTCAAGTCTATATCTTGTAACTTCAGGGAAGCTCTACTGGATCTGGGAGGAGCAGGGGTAGAAATCCAAGGGAAGGGCCCTAGAGAAGGTTCAAGGTCCTTCTGGCTTAATCTTGCTGGACTTTAAACTTCATAAGCCATCCTTTCCCCCACCCTACTTCCTGTGTGGCCTTTGAGCAGCAATATCAAGATAAGGACTCCCAGTCACGCCTCTGAGCTTCACTTCACCTATGTCCTCAGAGTGACCAGCCCAAGGATGACCTTGGCCAGCTGGAGGCAGGATAATTCTCATCACCATGATATATCTCCTTGCCTTAATTTTTTTAACTTCTTTTGTGGCCTTGAGGGGTCATCTGCCTGCTGGAAGCATTGCAATGCTGTTGAACACGGACTCAGACAGCCTAGGTTTGAATACCAGCTTCCCTACTTCCTAGCTGGGTGACCCTGGATGTGTTACCTAAAATCCCTGTGCTTCAGTTTCTTCATTTGTAAACAAGACAATAATAGTGTACACTCATAGGGTTGTTGAGGGTATACGCTGTGAAAACTGAAAACCCTGGTGGATTTACAAATAAAAGCTCATTTATACCCACATAAATTCCAGAATAGGTCATCCTTGATACTATACTACAGTATAGTAGTGATTTTATACTGCAGTAAAGTTGTGATACTATACTGTAGTATAGTATGTTATGGGCATCATCCCTGATACCTACACTGACTCGTCCTAGTCAGCCTTGAAAATAGGGCTTGGGCGTGAGTGTGAGCTTGATGGCATAGTTCAAATACTTAAAAGCCCCCACTCAACAACCCCTTTCTTCAACACACACAAGGCGCCCACACAAAGATTAGCACCTGCCATTCAAAATGCTTAGATGATGTATCAACTCAGCCTTCATATGCATACAAATGGCTCTGATTCTTAATCCAAAAATACATTATATAAATATCTCTGCAAAGATAAAGAACAGGGATGCATCATTTCCCTGGAAATCCTTAATTGAGTAATATTAACTCTTGTGCCCAATGGTGATGATAATAGAAGCTTAAAAATGGCAACAACCAAACTTACTTGGCCCTGACGTTCAGTCTAGAGTGGGTTTCGCCATTTTACATCTCTGCTCTATAATAATTGAGGCAGGAAAAGCAAAGCATACTTGGACTGACCAGCTAGGGTCATCTTGAATGACGGCCTTCCCTTTCTGTAAAACCTAAAAATATGACTCAAACAAAGACACAGCTGAGAACCTTTGGGGCCAGGGACTACCTGAGCATCACTGTCGGAGCCCCAGCCCCTGGATCCGCTTTCTTTCTTGGATTTCAGGGGTGGTTGGATCTCAGACCCATCACTCACTGTGCAGAAAGATATAAAAATGAGGTGTAAGGCAAGACACTATAGGTAGCCAAAATATCCACAAACTGGGATTCATCTCTGCTGTTGGGTTGGCATTCTTGTAGCACAAATTTCCTCTGTTTAAGACTGAATAAAAAAACTCTTGCTTTGTTTAAGTGATTGGGATCACTATGTTTGTTTTCTGTAAATCCACAAGATAAAAAGTGAGTCTGGGAGGAGGAATGGAGCTGGTCATAGTACATCTTGCACCACATGGACTGCAAATGAAAGATAGGTTTCAGCTGTAAGGGAGGGTCCCTGGAAAACCCAGCATCCCCCATGAGGTCATCTCTTTGATCTGAAGCTAGCTCTGCCAAGGACCTTGACCAAAGCCACTCGAATTTCTCGGTTCCTCGGGCTATAGAGGAGGGAGTTGAGTGTGGGGGTGACAAGACTGTAGAAGAGAGAGCCCACATTGTCCTGCTGCGGGCTGTGGTAGGTGGCTGGCACCATGTACATGAACACAGCTGCCCCGTAAAAAAGCCCCACCACAGTGGTGTGTGAGCAGCAGGTGGTGAAGGCCTTGTGTCGGGCCTCAGCTGAGTGCGTGCAGAGAACAGCGGCCAACACGTGGCTGTAGGAGGTGGCGATGAGTGACGGGGGCAGCAGCAAGATCAGCATCCCCAAGAGGGACAGTGCCAACTCACAAGCAGAGGTGTCAGCACAAGACAGCTTCAACAGGGCAGGCAGCTCACAGGAGATATGGTCCACAGTGGGTGAGGCACAGCAGGGTAAGTGCAGGAGGATGGAGGTCTGGATGGAGGCCACAAACACACCTGCCAACCAGGAGGTGCCCAGCATGAGCAGGCGGACCTGACGTCTCATCAGCGCGGGGTAATGCAGGGGGCGGCACATGCAACATAGCGGTCGTATGACATGAGGGATAGCAGGACATCCTGAGACACACCCATCAGCATCAGGAAGAACGTCTGAGCTCCACAACCTCCGAAGGAGACAGAACTTTCTCCCTGTAGGAAGTTGGCTGCCATCTTGGGGATGGTGACCAACGGAAAGCCAACATCCAACAGGGAGAGTTGGCTGAGCAGGAAGTACACGGGCTTCTGAAGCCTGGAGTCTGTGCAGATCAGAAAGAGCAGGATGGCATTGCCCAGAAGGCCCACGGCAAATATGGTGGCCACAAGGAAGAACAGGACCAGATGTGGCCCTGAGTGGCTCAAGAGCCCCATGAGAGTGAAGTCTGATGTCATGGGCTGATTTGATTCCCCCGTCCTCCAGGAGGTGTCATTATCTGCTGGAAGAGCAGGGTATTTGGCAAAGAATCTCAGCGGAGGTTAAGTTCACCTTATAAGGCAACTGCAATTGTTAGATAATGGTTGCCTGGAGTCTCTTGAGCAGGATGATGAGCGCATTCAGGTTCAGTAGGAAAAAATACCAGGATTGATTCATCACGTCTGCTCTGGTCAGAAGATGAGGAAAAACAAAATGACGCTTACTTTTCCATTTCTGAGTAAAAGCCATGTTTTCGCCCTCCAGGCAAACAACATCCACTAACACTTGCAGTTAAACCACCTGTCCCCAAGCTAGAGAGTGCAAGTCAGCCCCAGTGGAATCCCAGAGGCCCTGAGGCCAAAGCAGAGGAGGGATTCTGAAGAGACTAGAATATGCAGTAGGGAGACCTTGACAAAGACGGTAGGGAGTGGCGAGGCTGGGTCAAAAATTAAGTCCCAAAACCGTGAGGAAAATCTTGTTTCCAAATTCTGGAATGAGAGATGGGGAGGGAAAATGTCTGGTAAGAGTTGGAGGTGAGATGACATTTAGGATGTGGACCCAAGGCATCTATACCATAAAGTTACAAACGAGGTTGGAAACAAATGGTCTGGGGTGGTGAGGAACAAATTCTCCAGAATATCAGCCATCTTTTTGAGGTTTGATTTCATGGGGTGGGAGTGGAGAACGTTATGCTTTGTGTGTGCTAAGTACTCAATAAAAATCAGCTTAATGAATGCAGTGGGCAAGAAAGATGTCTGAAGGATCAGGAGGGACTGCCCCCACCTAACTAAAAATACTTATACTTGACCTTCTTACCTTTAACATGACCTTCCAGGCAAACTCAAATTGTCCTGGAATACCGTTCACACATATCACCTCCAACGCTGAGAATTTCTGGGCCGAAGTGGCACGTGTCACTGTCATCAATGGGGAAGTACAGAGAAGTGTATGGGGAAGTACAGAGAAGTGTATAGAGAAGTATAGAGAAGCCAGCCTTTTAAGACCAGGAGGGTTTGACCTTGGAAAGATCCGTTAGAGGTCTGCTTTATCAGATGTGCAAAGGAAGTGGGCTACTTAAGACCAGGAAGAGTCAGTGTTGAGTGGGTGTGTACTCAAGACCCTCTGGTGCCTGAATTATTGATGACACTTCCTTTGGATATCTTTCAGCTTCTCTGACTTGATTCCTTCTCATCTTGAAAATTGGTCGAGATATTTCCTCTTGCCTAACTACCAAATGTCACCTTCTCTCCATCTCTGTTTCTAGCATTGCCCATGTCAATGCCACATGAAAGCTAGCATTGACCACCTCCTTAAATTACTGCCCATCCTGATTTCCCATCACATCAAGGTCCTTCATTATCCTGTCCACAACTATTCATTTATTCATTCCTTCAATGAAAATTGAGTTTCTCCTAAGTGCCAGTCACTGAAGGAGGCATAAGCAACACAGGGGTGAAAAAGATGGACAAGTTCCCTGCCCTCATGAGAGATACATAAGAAACAAGGAAATAAGTAAACCATGTACATTTTAATAGAAATAAATATAAAAAAATAAGCAGAGCGATCTTACAGGAACTTACTAGAGAAAACATCTTTGGATAATGTGGTGGAGGAAGGCCTCTGTGGACAGATGAGAGCTGCTCTCAAAATCAAACTGTTATAAGAAGGAAAGAGAAGACCAAACTATCTCATTTACCTGTGGGTGGAAATCAGACAGGCTAATTATTGTTCTTGTCTAACGAGGAATTCTTTAAGAAAGAAATCAGCCCCCAAATGGAATGGAGAGCTTCATGACGTAGTGTCTGTCATATTCAGTCAATGATGTGTGGGCTGGAAATACAAAGACATCTTAGCACTGCCCTCAAAGGACTTAGGAGTTTGATAGGGGTGCAAGTACATAAGCAAGTCACTTTACAACAGTATGAAAAGGGATGCAACAAAGACATATATATTGTGCTGGGGGTTCCCATGAGGTCCAACTCTGCCTGGTGGGTGGTCAAAAAATGCTTTGAAGAAAGAGAGACCTTTGAACTGAGTATTGAAAGTCAGTTAGGATCATTTTCTTTCCTTTTTTTGGGGGTGGGGAGGAAGATCAGCCCTGAGCTAACATCTGCCAAGCCTCCTCTTTTTGCTGAGGAAGACTGGCCGTGGGCTAATATCCATGCCCATCTTCCTCCACTTTATATGGGATCTGCCACAGCATGGCTTGACAAGCGGTGCATTGGTACGTGCCCGGGATCTGAACTGGTGAACCCCGGGCCGCCGCAGCGGAGCGCATGCACTTAACTGCTTGCACCACCGGGCCAGCCCGGGATCATTTTCTAGGCAGATAGAGAAAGAAGTTCATTCCAAGGGGAAGGAATACGGTGTGTGTGGATTGTTTGGCATATAGTTAAGAGAATACACTCTGGGCTTAGAGGGATATTTGAATGCCAACTCAGTCACATCCTAGCTTTGTGACTTCAGGTATGTTATTTAATCTCCTGGGACTCAGTTTCTCCATCTGTCTGTGAGGATAAATAACACTTTCCTCATGGGAGTAGCTATGAGCATTAAATGAGATAATGCATTAAAGAGCTTAGCACAGTGACAACCATATGGTAATTTCTTGATATAAGTTCACAACTATTATTCCTATTGTAGAGGAAAAAAGATGGGCTAGATGACTTCTAAAATGCCCTCCTATGATGCTTGGTGCTCAGCTCGGTGTCTGCACATAGTAAGAGCGTTCCACACACATTGGCTCTTTTTGTTGATGTTATTCAACATTATAACTCTTGTCCAGTTGCATGGCAAAAATTGATCAATTCAAGTTCATTCTCACTCATGCTCTTCTGAAATGACAATTACCCCATTTTTACTCTAACTCAGTGGCTCTCAACTAGAGGTTTGCCCTCTCCCTGCCCAGGAGACATGGGCAATGTCTAGAGACATTTTTGGTTGTCACAACTGGGGGTGTTCCTGGCATCCAGTTGGTAGAAGCCAGGGATGCTGCTAAACACCCCACAATGCACAGGATGACCTCCCCACAAAGAATTATCTGGTCCCAAATTTCAGTGTTTCCAAGATTGAAAAACCCTTCAACTGAAATCCATCAGCCTGTCTCTGACTTGAATGGAGCCTCCGGGAAGTCTCTTGAGTCCATTGACTTAGTTTCTCAGCAGAGATGAACTTCATGTCCCACGCACGCCTGGAGGTTAATCTGTGAAGTTGAACTTCCAGATATAGTTTTAAAAGAAATATTAATAAAAACCAGTGTCAAGGGGCCGGCCCAGTGGCAAAGCGGTTAAGTGCGTGCGCTCCGCTGAGGCAGCCCGGGGTTCGCAGATTCGGATCCCAGGCGCGCACCGATGCACCGCTTGTCAAGCCATGCTGTGGCGGCGTCCCATACAAAGTAGAGGAAGATGGGCATGGATGTTAGCCCAGGGCTAACCTTCCTCAGCAAAAAAAGAGGAAGATTGGCATTGGATGTTAGCTCAGGGCTAGCCTTTCTCACAAAAAAACAAAACAAAACAAAACAAAACATAAAAAACTGGTGTCAACTTAAATCCCTGGAGAATTGCATTGTTTCCACCTCTCTGTATAGAGAAGGGTTTGCTCTTTAATCATTATCCTTTGGGGCCAAGTCATAGCCAAACATTTCTGCTGGACCTTGTCAAAGGATTTTCAAGTGGATGGCGTGTTTGGGTTTTTTCTTTTCACCCATATTTCACCCTCCATAAAGGGAAGAAAAGGGAGCTGATTCCTATTAAGCATTCACTATGTACGGGACAGCATGCTAGGGTCAGAGAAAGGCTGATGGGTTTCAGGTGAAGGGTTTCTCAACCTTGGCACTATGGACATTTTGGGCTGGATAGTTCGAAGTATTTTACAGGCATTTCTTTTTTCACTTGATCTTTACCTGTAGGTGTTGTTATTATCTGCCTTGTATGGGAGAAGGAACTGAGATTCAAAGAAGTGCAGTAGCTGACTGTACCGGGTTGAATACTGCTGCCCCCAATTTCATGTCCACTGGAACCTCAGAGTGTGACCTTATTTGGAAAGAGGGTCTTTGCAGATATTCTTAGTTAAGGATCTGGAGATGAACTAATCCTGGATACAGGGTGTGCCCTAAATCCAGTGACTAGTGTCCTTATAAGAAGAGGAGAGGACACCCAGAGACCCAGAGAGGATGCCACGTGAAGATGGAGGCAGAGATTGAAGTGACCCAGCTACAAACCAAGGAAGACAAGGATTGCCAGAGCCACCAGAATCTAGGAGAAAAGCCTGGGACACATTCCCCCTCAGAGCCTCCAGAAGGACTCCATCCTGCCAACACCTTGATTTCATATTTCTGGCCTCCAGAATGGTGAGAAAATAAATTTCTGTTGTTTTAGACCATCCAGTTTGTGGTACTTTGTTACAGCAGCCACCGGAAACTAATACACCAACCCAAGATCACCCAGCAAACAAGTGATAGAATCAATTTTTAAACAACATCTGGTGTAACTCCAGAATTGCTGCTTTTTTCTTCACATCTTACTTTCCAACAGGAAGTGATGGATTGTTCGGGTCTTGCTTCCCTAAGTAAACCTTTGGCGCTTCTGCCTCAGTCACGGTATGTTTATCTTCTCTGTTTGATGACTTGCCTGGCCTGGGGCAGAAACCACCTCATCAGCCATGGGTCCAGGGTCCACTTGGATGTCCTTGCCCTGGCACTCTTCTGGTCACTCACCTGGCTCTGGCATGGTGGTCCTTTCAGCTGATTGGTCAACAGCCCCCTAGTCTCCACCTTGGGAAGATAACATGCAGGTTGACTCTTATTTACCTCCAAGAAGTGTCGATTGGTCTGGAACACGACATGGATTCTATACCACTGGCCCTGGTACTTCGGATCCTCTACCTCTGAAGACTATATAGTATCACCCGATGTCTTAGCCATAAAATGCCCCCTTCCTTCCCTCACACACTCAACACTGTGTTTCCCTGACCTCCTCTTCCCTTCTAGAATTGCCAGGTGGTCCTTTGCTACTGATGCATCCACAGAGCAGCACATTCCCCCCACTGGCTTTTGGAATTTCCTGTAAGCACCTTCTCCAATAGGATTGGATCCCTATGTCATGCTTGGCCCTGGGCTTTGCACACTTTCTTCCATCTGGACATTTTAGGAAAAAGACTGTTCCCTCCCCTACACCTACCTTCCCCAGTCAGGCGAGTGGGTCTGGACAGAGACAAGCCTTGGCTTTGGGTGGGTTATTTCCTTGTCTTAAATCTCCTCCCTCATACGTTAGGATGAAGAGCCCCTACAACCAATTTTTGAGTTGACTTTTAAAACGCATCCTTCTCATATATTCCTCATTGCTGCTTGCATTTCAGGTCTGACGCCCTTTGCTGAAAATGTGAGATGAGAGAAGAGACATTGAATTGGCTGACTTCCTGTTGCCAATAAAACCTTCACAGCATTTCCCACCTACGAGGGATCATGGATGAGCCCTTTCTCCATCAGACAGAGGAGGCCCAGGCCCCACGAGGATGTTCTGATTTCTTTTAAATTCAAAAGAAAAAAGATGGCTCTATGCAACCTGGAGTATAAGTGTCTTTATACCAACAACAAGCTGTAAAATATAATTTTTATTATATGTATATAGTATAAATATATATATATTTTATGGAGGAAGGGGCCCACAGAGGCAAAAGTGCCGCTGGCGCATTCAAGTTACACTGCAATTCCGCCTTTTCCTCCCTTTGCTAGTTTGATAATCAAACAGAGTCCTTAGGAGCCCAATTCACAGAATACTTCCTCTTTTATTGTCTTTTCTGCCCTTCACTCCCAACCACAGAGGACCAGGTGCATAGCAAGCACTCCATAAGCATTTTCTGAAGGAATAAAACCTGTGAGGGAAATATTTCATCTGATGACGTGTCTAAGGTGACAGAAGGATTGACTGGCAGAGCTGGGAGTTGAAGCCATTCTGACCGATTCCTAGGCATGTGTTCTCTCTATTCTGTCAGGTGAATGGAGGGTTGGCCCTTTCTGCTCTGGCTCTCCAACCTAAGCTGATTTGATCTCTGAAAACCGCTTCAGGGTGTCTGATATTTAGTCTGTCCCTGGAAGGGGAGCTGAAGGTATCTCTGGGCTGTGCCAGGGAGCAGGTCCTAAATCCAGTCTCTCAGCAATGGCCAAGAGCTCCAGGTCTTCCCAACTCAGCAGCTTCTATGGAAGTTAAAGCGTGGGCTTTAAGATAGATGACCTCCCCTGAGGGTCTGGCATGCTCAGGCTCATGCAGTTCTGACCACCTGAGATAAAACAAATGGTCAGATGCCCACCTGTGATCTGGGGAAGATTAAGAGGCATATTCCCTCCAAATGCCTGCATATACTCAAACTTGGCATGGCCATGAAAATGAATATAAAATCATCAACTCTGGGGGCTCTTTCTTGCCACCAATATCTCCTCTCTAATCATGCCTAGACCCCAGAAAGCCCCACAAGCAGTGGGGTTCCAAACTCTCACCCCTACCTTCCAGGATCCAAGAGATCTCTTCTCAGCCCCTACATACACTTCAGTTCTCCTTATCCTGGGGCGCCTTCTTGGTAAAACCTCCCTGGAATCCAGCACCATTGGTTAATGAATCTTGCCTTGGCTGATGGCGTGACTGACAAAATTGTCTGAGGATCGAGGCTCTGGGGGACAGTGTTGCATCAGAAAGCCCCTTTTTAGCTCCCGTTTTTTCCTCAGGGAGAAAATTAACAGCCATTGGAGCTAGAGCCCTTGAGACTGGAATTATCTCTAGAGGAGAATGGAAAGCGTTTTCCAAATCTTAATTCCAGGAAGATGGGAAGCAGTGTGGCGGATAATTGAACTTTCCAGAAATTCCAAATCCAAAGGATTGTGTCAGATAATTCAATAGTCTTTATTCATCCTCTTGTGGGAGAAGGGGACATGAGAATCTTTTTTTTCTTTGTCATGGACACACATGCACACAGACAAAATAACCTTTCTGATCTTCAGAGAATCTCTCCTGAATGAAATAATTAAGCTGTGATGTTGGAAGGACTGCCGGGAAATAGTGCAGCTTTCTTATTCCGCCTCTTCTAGGGTAATTCTCTTCTCAAATCCATATTCTCTAAGGATGCTCACAGAACTCGCAGACTCAAGAGAGCTGAGTAAACACTGAAGGTATTGGTACCCATGAGGACTTGGCAAGGTCGCTGAAGAAATGGGAAAGGTCTTCATGTGTCTGTAATGTTACCTTAGACAAACATCAGGTGATGAAGCAGGGAGCACGCACGAGTAATGAACCAAGATACAAAACTAGCTGGGTCTAGAGCTGTAAGACCATAAAGTCATAAAGGCAGGCAAGACGGATGGCTACAAATAAATCATCGTCAAGGAGACAATTGTTCTTTCCAGCTAGAACCACGGCAAAAGATATCCAGGTGAGGCAGTCTGCAAGTGTGATTGCTTTGTACCCTTCTGGATGTTCTCTGGCATTTTGGGGACATGATGGAGATAAAAAGATGTCAACAAAGGAGAAGTTGGAAAAGATGAAGCTCAAGGGGGTGTGGAGGTGGGAGTCAGAGATGATAGTAAATGAGTACTCAGCCTCGAAGATCAAGTTCAGCCCAGAGAGGAAATCCTGATCCTCTGGCTCCTGTGAGAATCCCAGGAGTAATTCCTTAGTAATTATTTGTTTCTATGGTTCCATGAACCTTAGACAGGGAAAAAGGCAGGACCAAAACTGTCTCCTGAGCAGCAGACAGAGCAGCAGCAGGAGGCAACTGTCACCCAGCATCTGGGATTAACCATCGGCCTGTGACTCGCACGTTCCAGGAACTCCATGCTCTGCGAACATCCCCTTCCCCTTGCCTAAACATCCCCACTTCAAACTGACCAGTCCCCAGTGGCCAGCCTGACTCTGCACTTCAAATTGGCCAATCCCCAGCTGCTACTTCAACCACTATAAATCAGGACCCCAGACCCCCACTCAGGGCTGGCCGGTCAGCTTCCACCTGGTCAGCCTGACCTGCTTTCCTTCCTCACCTTTTCTCTAATCAGCCTCACTTTCGCCTTTCAATAAACTCGCATAATCTCTCCTGACCCACTCTTGAATTTCTTCATGCTCAAGGTCAAGAACCCACACTAAAGGCCAGGTTTCACTCGGGACCCCGGTCCCACCAGGTCTGGTATCAAACCTGCTCATGCCTCATGGGAGAGACCACCAGGTCAGGGAAAGGGACAATGAGTCATATACCCAGCAATGGTATCTTTCCAAAATAAACGTGAAATAAAGACATTCCAAGATAAAAGCTGGGAGTATTTGTTAGCAGAGGCCTTTTACAAGAAACACTAAAGAAAGTTCTTCATGCTGAAAGAAATTGACCCCAGATGGTAACATGAATCCACAGTAAAAAAAAAAAAGAAAAGAAAAGAAAAGAAAAACAAACACAGGTAAAGTTAATTGTATAATTATAAAGAGTGTATAGTCACGCATCCCTTAAAGATGGGGATATATTTGAGAAATGTGTCATTAGGCCATTTCGTCATTGTGCAAAAAATCACAGAGGGTACTTACACAAACCTAGATGGTATAGCCTACTACACACCTAGGCTCTATGGTACAGCCTGGACTACAAACTTGTACAGTATGTTACTGCACTGAATACTGTAGGCAACTGCAACTCAATGGTAAGTATCTGTGCATCTAAACTTGGAAAAGGTATAGTAAAAATACAATGTAAAAGATAAAAATGGTACACCTGTATAGGGCACTCACCATGAATGGAGCTTGCAGGACTGGAAGTTGCTCTGGGTGAGTCAGTGAGTGAGTGGTGAGTGAATGTGAAGGCCTCGGACACTACTGGACACTCCTGTAGACTTTATAAACACTGGACACTTAGGCTACACTAAATTTATTATAAAATTTTCTTTTTTCAATAATAAATTAACCTTAGCTTACTATAACTTTTTTACCTTATAAACTTTTAATTTTTTTAAATTTTTTGACTCTTTTGTAATAACACGGCTTAAAACACAAGCACGTTGTACAACTGTACAAAAACATTCTTTCTTTATATCCTTATTCCATAAGCTTTCTCCTATTTTTCAAATTTTTTGTTTATTTTACTTTTTAAACTTTTTTGTTAAAATGAAAACAACCACACACATTAGCCTAGGCTCACACTGGGTCAGGATCATCAATATCACTGTCTTCCACCTATACATCTTGTCCTGCTGGAAGGTCTTCAGGGCAATAACACGCATGCAGCTGTCATCTCCTATGATAACAATGCCTTCTTTTGGAATACCTCCTGAAGACCAGAAGGTTTATTTATGTCAACGTCACCACAAACACATCAGTAATGCATTGCACTATGATGTAAAGATGGCCACGACGTCCCTAGGTGAAGGGAATTTTTCGGCTCCATTATAATCCTATGGGACCACTTTGTATATGTGGTCCCTCATGGACCAAAGTGTCATTGTGCAGTGCATGGCTGTAAATGTCTTTTTTTCCCTTTCTCTCTCTTTTTTTTTGTGAGGAAGATTAGCCCTGAGCTAACAGCTATAGCCAATCCTCCTCTTTTCACTGAGGAAGATGGGCCCTGAGCTAACATCGGTGCCCATCCTCCTCTAACTTTATACAGGACACCGCCATAGCATGGCTTGACAAGTGATGCATAGATCCGCATCTCGGATCCGAACCTGTGAACCCTGGGCTGCTGAAGCAGAGGGCACGAACTTAACCACTATGCCACCAGGCTGGTCTGTCTTTCTTTTCTCTTCACTTTGACTCTTTAACTTTGACCATGCCCAGCTATTAATCTCCACTAATTGCTTGCTGATTGCTCTATTGTTTTCAACAATACCCTGTGGCACAAATGACTCTACAAAGAAATCCAGTCAAATTTGGTCTCCTTTGAAGGAATAGTTCCTGAGAACAGCATTAGAGATATGTTCTGACCCCAGTAGGGCTACTCTTAGCTGTCTTTTTCCTGGTTCCTGAAAACTAGTGGGCCTACAGTTTAGCCTATATTCTCCAAGAAACTACCAATCTCCTCCCAATCCCCTTTCAACACAACCTCCACTATTTGTGAGAGTGCCCTTAGGCTTGAACTTCTCCATGCTCTCCTGCAAATGAAGTCAGTTCTTCTGGGAAGACATTAGGAGCTTCCCCACCCAGGTAGTCTCCCAGCCAGCCACGGATCTGGGGATGGGAACAATGGCACACTTATCTCTGAGTGATATTTCCATCCTAGGAATTGCATACTCAGTGGAGGGGGGCGGGTAGTAGCTTCAGGTCTTCATGGCTTGCTTATTCTGATGTGGATCTGTTATGGAACCGAAGTGGGATCCCTTCTTAGTGAGTTGAAATCACAGCCCTCACCAGAAGTAGTTGTCACATAAAGTAAAATTTACTTGCCACAAATAAGGAGACCACGTGGAATCATTTGCAAAGTCATGGCTCCCCGAGCACAGGACAGCAGGGACCTTTTATTTCAGGTGGGGAATGAATATTAAAAAGGGAGAAAAGGGTATTCGCTTGCCCAGGCTGAGTTGGAAACATGCTTCTGAAACCTCTCTTGAGTTCCTTGGGGCAACTAGTCAGTGATAAAATCTCTCCTCTAGTTTTATCCAGCTTGTCCATCTTCTGTAACTGCTTCCTGCTGTGTATGAGTGTTGTCATAGGGACCAGTAGAGGAGTAGAATTTTTCCCCAGCTAATCAAAGACAGGTTTGTGGGTCACCAGGCATAATCCTGAGTTGTTTGTATCCTTATGTAACAATTATCTGTAGTTTTATAGCCTCCATGCTTTTGGTCACAAACTGTAACAGACAATTAAATATGCAGGGTCCAAAGAGCAAGAGAAGAAGGACAGCTATTAAGGGGCCCAAGAGTTGGAGGTCTGGCTGGCTTCTTTCTGTTAGCAAAGTGGCCTTTTCCAATAACCTGGCTGCATTCTCTTTTATAGTGCCACTAGCATTAACATAGAGACAGCAAGATGTATTAGCTAAGGCATGGACTCCTCCCTGGTCTGCCATGATGTGACAGAAGAACACAAAGCCCAATGACTATATAGCTGTCTATTACATTCCACAGTAAGCTAGCCATTCTAACTTTTAACTGAGAGTAGGAGTAAGTCATCATAATCTCCTTATCAAGAGCAGACTAAAAGTTTAAGAAAATTATCCTTTTAAGAGAGGGAAAAAAACAAATCCTAATTTTGTACCAGCTTGCTTTTGACATTAAAACTCATTCACTTAATTAAATTCATTTTAATCTTAGCCAACTTGGCCATGCACAAAGCTCTCTCCTCAGGGTTCTTCTTCCACAAACCTTCTATAACTTTCTTTTTACATTCAGAATTTGTCCCACGCCCTCTTTCTTCCTTTCTAGTTCTTTAGGACAAATCTATATTTCTTAACAAAACAAAAATTTCCATTATTTATACCTTCTTTACTGAAAACATATATCTTTTTTTCCTTGAACACAAGGATGTTTTTCCTATTTTTAGTAGCTTTAATCACATATATTAATTAGAATTCTTAACCTTTATAGACCTTAATTTTCAGTGAAAACTAGGAAGTAAGCAACTATCAACTGTCTCTTACATTAGCATTCTGTGGCTTGGCAAACTTATAAATACTTTTCATAATTTCTAGAAACACGCTACCTCATAGTACAATCTTCTAATAAAAATACAAGACTTGTTTACTAATAGATCCAAACATCCTTTAGTTTCTCTGTAATAAGAAGCCAAAAGTAGACAAACCTATATTTGGTAATTAATGTCTAATGTTTTGTCTTATTTAGAGATGATCTAGGTATTCAATGAATTTTCCATCATTTAACTTAACTTAGCAAAATTTCAAAGTTTCAAGTTACCAAAGAGATTTTGGAAGTTATTTTAAGTACACATGCCATAAAGTACAATTATTGGCAAAAGTTTATCTATAAACTTTTATATCCTTACATCTAAATCATTTCCTCACAACAATTATGTTTAGATTACCACAAAAACTTTTTGAGACATCAGACAAAATTAGCTATCATTTTAAGTTATTGTTTTTGCTTACCAGTATTGTAACAGAGATAACGAGCTTATTTGACTAGTAAACACAGGCTGCATGTCTGTATTATATCTAATGTTGATAACTCTGAGGACACGCCTATTTTAGTCAAACCAACCAACAATCTTTCATTTACCAAATGTTATTTCATATCATATTAACTTGAAAGACATTTGGGTCAGTTTCTATTATATTTAGAAATAATTTATATAAGTGCTTACTTTAAGCCAATTAAATAGAGCTTTTTTCTTTTTTTAAATTATACCACCTGGAGGTAAAATATCACACATATATAACATACATGTAGGCGCACATACACAAAGACTCCACAGCTATTGTTTTAAAACTTTAGGACAATGTACCCCACCTTTAAAAGACTGCACAAAGTGTTTAACAAAGGTTTTCTTTCCAAGAGATGTCCTTTAGTCTTTAGTAGGTTAGAGACTTTATGGAGGTGATACCAAACCTCTTAATCTCAAGTTCATGTGCCCGATGTGCAGCAAGCCAAACACTGAGACATTTGGTGCTTGGAGACAGAGAAAGATTTATTTGAATTGGCCAAAACAAGAAGGTGGGAGCCTGAGTTCACTCAAATCCACCTCCCCAGAAACAGAAAGCAGTGAGGTTTTATAGAGCTAAGGGGCTTGGCAGGAGGAGATTTGGAGAAACAAAGGGGTCACTCCCAATAAGCCCCAGAGCAATCTGATTTCTGGGCTTCAGTGGCTGCTGGGGGCTGGCCATCTGGAGATTGCCACCTCCCCAAAGGCATTCTCTTTCTTCTGCAAAACAAACTCACAATCCTTGAGACCCAAGTCATCCCTGAAGTTAAACAAGAAAATAGCAAATTGACAAGATTCATCTATGTCTGTGTTGGCAACAAGGGCAAAAGGCAATCATGTTCTTATTGAATATCTACAGTAACCCTCAGGTACCAGGTTTCAATCCCCATTGTCTTTTTTCCCTTCCTCATTCTTTTAGGAAGTGGGATGTTGATCATTCTGGCTACTTCCTGCTGAAAGGGGGCAAAGATGGGGAAACTGAGGAAGGAAATTTCTAAAATACTTTCAGATACTGAGTTATATTTTGCATTATCATTACTTGAGTGCCTTTGTCTACAGTCTTAGAACAGCACCTTATTCCATATTTGATTAACCCAAAATGCAAGAATCTGATTCATTTTACTTATCTGACTGTTTAGTGTGGCTGTCTTAACCCAGAACTGCAGCTTAAGGTCTTTCAGTAGCTCACAAGACCAGTTTTTTTCTTTTCAGCTTCTGAGTGCTCTGCTCATGGTGGGGCGGGGCAAGCCTCACTCGGGTGTGATGAATCCACACCTTGACTCTGGCCAACTTGACTGATGAATGGGTGGTCAGAAGGATTTCATAAGGCCTGGTCCAGTTGGGGGTTAGTTGATCCTCTGGTCCAAGCTCCTTCCAAGACTTAAGGAGAACCTGGTCACCTGCCCTGACATGGTGGAGTGGAACATCTGACGGGAATGGGGACCTGTGAGAGGAAAACTCATGAACAGAAGCTAGAATTTCATTTAAAAATTTTAAGAGCTGCCTGATTGCTATTTCCTTCTGTTGTATATAATCCCCTCCGTGGGTGAAGCTGACAATGGTCTCCCACATATCATTTCGAAGGGGCTCAATTGAAGCCTACTTCGGGGGCTACACAGATCCTCAACAGGGCAGAGGGCAACACCTTGTCTCAGGTTAAATTAGTTTCCTGGTTCATCTTTTCAGTCTTTCCTGTTGACTGGGGCCACCAGTAGGTGTGACGTTTCCAAGTGATCTCCAGGGCTCTCGATAATTTCTGGGTTATCTGGGAGGTAAATGCAGCTCCGTTGTCGCTCTGGATTGGCAGTGGGAGTCCATACCTGGGAATGATCTTTCAAGATGTCAAGATATGTGGGAAGGGATGTGGAGCTCCAAGGCTTCCTCTGGGCATGCCACTCTCCCAGAATTTTCCACGTGTTCAACAACCCGGAAGCTCTCTAAACCCCATATTGGACTCAATCTTCAGCCCTTCTCCCCACCTCAGAGGTTGGGAGGGGGATGGGGCTGAAAGTTCCAACCTTCCAGTCACACAGTTGGTTTCCCTGGCAACCAGCCTCCACCCTCAGGGGCTTTCCAAAAGTCACCCCATTAACGTAAATTAAAGTGAGGTTGAAAGGGGCTGTTACGAATAACAAAAGACACACATTTCACATTTGTTGCTCTGGAGTTATTTCAGAAACTGAGGACAAAAGTAATTATTATTAAAAAAGATGCCCCTATGGCTTTTATATCAGAAATCACAAGGGTTTTAGGAGCTCTGTGCCAGAAAGGAAATGAAGATATTTCTTATTATAAATCACAATATCACACCCACCTAACAGAATTCTTGCTGAAGGCAGGGCAGGGTGATCAGACATCACCTGGGGGATGGTGGGGGAGGAGGATCCAAAAGCATCTTTTAAATCCAACACTGTATAGCACTGACAGCCCGAAGGTCTTGAACGAATCTATATTCCTCTGTTTCCAGCCTTTTAATGGGTAAAATGGGAGCGTTCCATGGGAGTCTCCATGGCCTGATAAATTTCTGTTCTAAAAGCCTATTGATCACAGGAAAGATTCCTCTCATTGTAGTCAGAAAAACCCGAGACCCTGTCACCACATCTGAATCATTGAACACAATGACGAGAGATTGAGGAAAAGAAAAATGGCTTAATTTTGCCAGAAAAATGAGGCTGTGGTGGGCTCTTGCCCCAAAATCCACAGTCCTCCTGAGGCATTAGGAGTTGGGTTTTTAAAGGAAAGTCTGTGGGAAAGATTGTATTCTTCGTGACTGTGATTAGAATATTGTGGGGCACCCAGACCTCCTGTTGCCAGGCCAGCTGTCATCTCTAGCTACAGCAGGAGATCTAGGGCTCCATCGATCAATCTTCCCGCATCACCCAAAATTGGGCCCTGGGGAGTGGACGGCAACTGCGGCCAATTAACGATTACAAAATTTACAAGGTTTTAGATAGAGGAGGGGGCGCTGTGGCTTTGCAGTCCAGTGTCCTCCCATCAGCCTGCATTTGGCCGAGATAAGGGAAGCTGCAGATGTCCCCTGTTTATCTGTCCGCATGATGAATGGTGGATTCGTCACCAGGAACCAGGAGTTGGGGAGCTTCAGCTTCTTGATAATTTCAGGATATCAGTCTCCCTGGAACAAACCTTAAGAACTGGTAATTAGCTAGAATTTCACTTTGTAGCCACCTGGGCTTTTAACAATTTATTACCTCCATTTTTCTTGTGGAATTCAGGGACACAAAAGATAAAATAACCAATATTTACATGTGAATGTAACTTAGAGAAGCAAGGAAAAGGAAAAAGAATGAGTGCTTTTGGTTTTAATCCCATATGTGCTGGGCTTAATGTAGGGTAACTGATATCGGGGCTGGCATCAAAAGAGAAGCTACAAGGCTTTTTAGTTTTTCCCCTGTTACATTACGGCTTCTGGCTTCAAGGGGTACTGTTTCACCTGGGGCCAGTGTTCTCTCTGCTTCAATTTTACCTTTACTGGCTTGACACTGGTGATACTGGCTCAACACAAGGTTGACATAATGGAAGCCGTATTGTAGAAGAGAAACCATATTGTAACTTTGAATGACTAACCCAGCTGGATATGCACCCTCCGGGAGATCTAACTTCTCTGTAGATTTTATGACCCCTGCTTGTGCATGTACCTCTCAGCTGCGGTAAGATGATAACTCTGTTCTTTTGAGTTCCTTAGGAATGTGATGACCCCCAAACAAAGAGTCTATGCTGATAGCCATCATCAATGACAGCTGAAAGATCTGGTGTGGTGACTCCTAGTCTGTAACACCAGAAGGTCAACATTCCTAACCCCCTCCCCTATAACCCACTGGCCTATATAACTGCTTCAAGATTCTGTGCCCCCTTAAGATGGTTCTTTCAGACATTACTTGGCCATCATCCCCCTTGCTAGCAAGCTGTAATAAACTGCCCTTTCTCTGTGAGCATCTTGCCTTTTGATGATTAGCTTTTGTCTCATGGCAAGCAGATCGTGCCCTTTGTGCGGTAACAGAAATCTGGTGACTCTGGTGGGACTTTAAGTCCTGCTCGTGGCCAGTTGACCTCAGATGAGTGACTTGCCATGTAAGTCCCTAGAAGCTGCTGAGGCTCCCTTTGTCTCGGGGATCTGCCCTTCCTGCTGTCATATGCTAATGCCAGCTGCCTCCTAATGCTTTGTGTGGTGGGAAGAGAAATGGCTACTTCTGGTGGGTCAATGGGCTCACATCTGGAGTAGATTCCTGTATCAGATGTCTTTTGGGGTGAGGGACCTTTTTAAAACGCACCTGTGCCTAAAATTGTCTAATATCTCATCAGGATAGCGGGTTAGAGGCCCCACTGGTGAGATTTGGTTGTGAGTTTAAAGTCCCAAGGATAGGATTGTGGGCTAATCCCAAGGCTAGAACAATATAAAAGGATTACAGTCACTGGGGCACTCAAAAGGATCAGGTTAGAGTCCCAAGCTCTGTGTTAGAGTTCCAGAGTACCCTGCGTTAGAGTCCCAGAGTGTTGGATTTTGTTGTCTGTTCGTGTTTGTCTATGTCTGACTGTTTTATTTGTTAAAATTGGCTGTTTGGTGACTGAGTTTCTCGGTGATCATAACAAACTCTCTTTAGAAATTACCTTGTTTGTTGTGGCCACCTTGGGCAAAGCCCCCTAAAATGGAGATAACTGTAAACAGCTGGAAAGGTAACCCGGGATAATTTAAAATCACAGTGGCCTTTTTGGGCTCTTTTTGAGTCTCTAAACCAAGGAAAAAGGAAAAATATTTACGCTTTAAAGAACCAAGGGCTCCACCTTTTGAGCAAAAGTTTCTAGAAGCTGTAAATGTTTACAGAGAACAGCAGAATCTTGCCAAGCTTGTTTTGTGTCGTGAGGGCTTGGCTAGATAATCATCAAGCCAAGGGGGTCCCAAAATATGGTTGGAGAAAAATATGGTTGCACCTGTCGGGGGAAGAGGGAGAATCTCCCTCTGCCCTTTTCCTTAAGGTTCTTCTGGCTGGCCAAATAATCAACAAGACAGGTTAGCAGGAGAAAATAATACCAAGTTTAGTAACATGTATACATGGGAGAAACTCAGAAATGAGCAACTCGTCCCTCTGTCTAAGCTGCTTGCTTAAGTATTGCAGCTAAAGGCGAGGAGCTTGTTGGGGGTGGGTAGTGGCCTGGGACTTCAGAGGGCAGGAGGACAATTCTTTTCGGGGTCATCTATAGATAATGTGGTCAGGGAGAGACAGAGTTTTTGATAAAAGGGGCTTGGTGCCCCTCCCATTGTAACATCTATTTTACATTATCTTTATAGCCATCATGATAGAAGATCTGTTCCAGGAAGGAGCCACCATGTCAAATTCTTTAGGCAGTTAGTGGGGGAAGTCAAATGTCCTTCAGAGAAAACAATCAAGGTAAAGAGATATATTTCAGGGTGGCCAAATCTTGATCTCCCACACACCCCATTTTGTAGCCAGAGATGGTAGGGCAGAAATCCAGGTTGAACTCTCTTTTGTGGCTAAGGGTCCTACCAAACTGCTGTCAGCCTCAAGGGAATTACAGTGGCCATTAGAAGAAAGCCTTGGCTGGGCCTTCCTTGTGAGGGTCTTGATTTCAGGGATGCCCGAAATTTTCATGATCTGGTTTTAACTGCAGCATAAATATGCTTTTGAATGGCTGTATCTAAATTCTGAAACAATGGAAATGCTAATTTGTTCCCCACCTGTAGCCCCTTAGGCTATATTCTCCCAAATTGGGTGACCTTTTAGCTGCAAGTAAGTAGTATGAGCTACTGAGTATTCATTGGTTTATTGATCCTTCTCCTCCCAGAGACAGTTGCTATTTTTCCTTATCTCTGCTTTTTTTGTGTGTCATTTGTCATAAAGAAAAAACCATAGAGCTGGATGCAGGCATCTCCATAAGCCTGTTCTCTGGGCAGGCCCACAGTAGACTTTGCCATAGGACCCATCTATGGAGTACATGCATAAGGTGCAAGCTGTTTACTAAGGGACATCTTGGAAGCCAAAAGAGGCCGCAATATTGATGGGCATGAACCAAGCAATTAAGAGCCATTAGGTCCCCTGCCAACCTCAAAAAAATGTCCATGCAATGGTGAGGTACTCTTTAAAGCATGCACAATCCCCAACCCCATGGCACCTCCTCACTAGGTATCGGTCTGGCTCTGAGAGACCCAAAGCCTGGCTAGAGCTGTTAATGTGCATATAAGATGAGGTTTTTTCTTTTTGTGTTGTTCTATGTCTTGAGAGCTTGGCTTTGTGACCTCTTTGGTCATTAGGGGTCCCAGTCTATCGGGGGCCTTTGTTGTCCCAACCTTCAGTGTTAGTGCACCACCACCTGTGCAGCAGAAGCCTTTGCTTTCTTGGACTATTTTTCAGATAGTGAATTTTCTGGATCTTGTGAGGGCTGCTGTTGAGATCCTACTCATCAAAGGTCAGAGGATGGATGCTGAAATTGGAAAAACTTCTAACTCAAAAAAAGTGTAGCTGAAAGGATGGGTCAACCTCTTTCCAGTTCTTTGGGGAACTGGGGGCAGCCATCTTTGTCTCACGGATCCCTGCAGGGCCAGAGGTGTGGCTCTGGAAGGAAATTCAGGGTTCACTTGTTCTTTTCCAGTCCCAGGGCCTCCCCTGTCCCTCTCAAAATGCTGGTAGATATTGGGACGTTAAAAACTGATAAGGGAAATATGCCCCAGAAATTCCATCTTAGAGAAAACTTGAGTGGTTTCTCTGTGCCTTGTAATGTAGTTGGACAGGTAGATCAACCTATAATGTCATTTGAGTTACAACCCAATTTCTGAGAAATCAAGAGCAATTGTCCTTAAAAAATCCTTGTAAGACTGGAAATGCAACTCTAGAGGCAGTTCAGGTTCCACCCATTTCCCTTATCTCAAGGAGCTTGCAAATCCTCTGGGGAATATCTATCCCATCACTAATTTCTAGGACTTAAGAGAAAAAAAGAAAAAAGGATAAAAACAGCCATAAGAGCACCCTCACCAAAAATCTAGCATCTTGAGTCTCTTCTCCATAAATATTAGTAAAAAGACTTAAAACAAAATTTGGATTCATAACTAGGGAGCCTTGTACCTGATTCATGGCAATAATTTTAAAACAATAGCTGTGAAGTCTCTGTGTAAGTGTCTATATGTACGTAATATGTGTGATATTTTACCTCCAGGCGGTATAATTTCTAAAGAGCTTTACTTAATTGGCTTAAAGTAATCAATTACATAAAATTATTTCTAAATGTAACAGAAACTAACCCAAATGTCTTTCAAGTTAATATGATATAAATAATCTTTGGTAACTGAAAGCATATTTAAGATTATTGGTGTGATTAAAATGGACACGGCCTCAGAGTTATCAGCATTGGATATGGTGCTGATATGCAGCCTTTATTCTATGTTTATTCATCAAATAAGCTGATATTATCTCTATTACAAAACCAGTTAGCAAAAATAATAACTTAAAATGATGGCTAATTTTGCCAAATGTCTCACGAAGTATTGTATGCAATCTAAATAATTATGGGGAATGGATAAGCTAAATAGATATGAAAAAGATAAAAGTGCTGGGTGAATTTTTTAAAGTAATTGTGTATTATGGCATGTATATTTAAGATAACTTCCCAAATCTCTTTGGTAACTTGAAACTTTGAAACGTTGCTAGGTAAAATTGAATGACAAAAAAAAACCTCATTGAATATCTGGGTCATTTTTCAAATAAGATAAAATAATGAAACATTATCACTAAACATATCTAAGTTTATCTTCTTTTAGCTTCTTATTACAAAGAAACTAAAAGATGTTTGGGTCTATTAGTAAACGTGTCTTGTATTTTTATTAAAAGATTGTACTATGAAGTAACATGCTTCTAGAAACTATAAAAAAGTATTTATAAATTTGCCAAGTCACAGAATGCTAATGTAAAGGGCAGTTCATAATTGCTTGCTTTTTAGTTTTCACTAAGGTCTATAAGGGTTAAAAATTCTACTAAAAATTAATAGGAAAACATCTTTGTATTCAAGGAAAGTAAGATGTATATTTTCAGTAAAGAATGTATAAAGGATGGAAATATTTTTGTTTGTTTTGTTAAGAAAGATAAATTTGTCTTAAAGTATATGGGGGATCAGAATTGGCCACCCCAAAATGTGTCTCTTTGCCTTGCCTTGACTATTTTTAAGAACAAAAGACTCTAAAAGAAACTTTGACCTTCCCCCCTAGCTGCCTAAAAGAATTTAACATAAAAGGTCTGTCCCCAGGACAGGCCATCACCATAGATAACTCTGGGTATCGGTAAACTGTGAGGTCCTTGCTAAGCCCATTCTTATCTACAAAACATTTGCTTTTCCATCTCCACGTGAATTGCCTTCCTCCCCTTTGAAGCCCCAAACCACTACCCCCAACATCCTCCTTTGTCTTCAGCTGAGGGTGATATTTAAGGTCATAGCTTTGGCCATACTGGTGAGTTGCTCAGTTTTCCTGGATTTGTCCCAGGTATACATGTTATTGTTTGATTTTCTTTTGTTATTCTGTCTCATGTCAATTTAATTTGTAGCTCAGCCAGAAGGACCTAGAAGGTAGAGGAATTCTCTTCATCCCCTACATGTGCTAGAAGGGAAGAAGGAGGGCATGGGAAAAATTCCAAATGGAAAAAGAAAGTTATAGAAGTTTTGTGGAATAGGAACCCTAAGAAAGGATTTTGTGTGTGGTCAAGTTGGATAAGATTAAAATAAATTTAATTAAATGAATAAGTTTTAGTATTAGAAGTAAACTGGTACAAAAATTAGAATTCAGTTTTCTCTTTCTTAAAAGGATAATTTTCCTGGACTTTTAGTCTGCTCTTGATAAAGATGTTATAAAAGATTTTTCTTTACCTTTGAGTAAGTTTACCTAAAAGACAGAAGATCTACATTTTGTTAAAATTATTTCCTATGTTCAAAAGTCTGAAGTCTCTCTGTTAACGTCTTGTTCTTTTTTGACTGTTTTAACTCTCTGTTTGTCCTTGACTGTTTCTGTTGTCTCTTTGATTGAATGGATAACTGAGCACTGTTTTGCAGTGAACGTTGTTTCCTATTTGAACAAGTGTTTTAAAACCTTTTGATATATTTTTATTTTATTTTATTGTGGTCATAATAGTTTAAGACATTGTGAAATTTCAGTTGTACGTTATTATTTGTCAGTCACCATATATATGTGCCCCTTAACCTCTTATGCCCACCCCCAACCCCCTTCCTTTCTGGCAACCACTAATCTGTTCTCTCTGTCCATGTATTTATTTATCTTCCACATGACTGAAATCATACAGTGTTTCTCTTTCTCTATCTGACTTATCTCGCTTAACATAATACCCTCAAGTTCCATCCATGTTGTAGTAAATGGGATGATTTTGTCTTTTTTTGTGTCTGAGTAGTATTCTATTGTGTATGTATACCACATCTTTTTTATCCATTCATCAGTCAATGGGCATTTTGGTTGCTTCCACATCTTGGCTATTGTGAATAATGCTGCAATCAACATAGAGGTGCATAAATGTCTTTGAATTGTTGATTTCAAGTTCTTTGGATAAATACCCAATAGTGGAATAGCTGGGTCATATGGTATTTTGATTTTTAATTTTTTTAGAAATCTCCATATTGTTTTCCCTGGAGGTTGCACCAGTTTGCATTCCCACCAGGAGTGTATGAGGGTTCCCTTTTCTCCACATCCTCTCCAACACTTGTTATTTCTTGTCTTGTTAATTACAGCCATTCTGATGGGTGTGAAGTGATATCTAACTGTAGTTTTGATTTGCATTTTCCTAACAATTAGTGATGTTGAACTTCTTTTCATGTTCCTGTTGGCCATCCATATATCTTCTTTGGGAAAATGTCTGTTCATATCCTCTGTCCATTTTTTGATCAGGTTGTTTGTTTTTTTGTTGTTGAGTTGCATGAGTCCTATATTTTGGAGATTAACCACTTGTCGGATATATGATTTACAAGTATTTTCTCCCAGCTGGTGGGTTGTCTTTTGGTTTTTGTGGCTGCTTTCATTTGCCCTGTAGAAGCTCTTTAGTCTGATGAAGTCCCATTTGTTTATTTTTTCTACTGTTTGCCTTGCCTGAGTAGACATGGTATTCAAAAAGATGCTTCTAAGACTAATGTCAAAGAATGTACTGCCTATATTTTCTTCTAGGAATTTTATGGTTTCACGTCTTATCTTCAAGTCTTTCATCCATTTTGAGTTAATTTTTTGTGTGTGGTGAACGATAATGGTCTACCCTCATTCTTTTGCATGTGGCTGTCCAGTTTTCCCATCACCATTTATTGAAGAGACTTTCCTTTCTCCATTGTATGTTCTTAGCTCCTTTGTCGAAGATTAGCTGTCCATACATGTGTGGTTTTGTTTCTGGGCTTTCAATTCTGTTCTATTGATCTGTGTGTTTGTTTTTGTACCAGTACCATGCTGTTTTGATTATTATAGCTTTGTAGTATATTTGAAGTCAGGGATGGTGATGTCTCCAGCTTTGTTCTTTTTTCTCAGGTTTGCTTTAGCTATTTGAGGTCTTTTGTTGTTCCATATAAATTTTAGGATTCTTTGTTCTATTTCTGTGTAGAATGTCATTGCAACTCTGATTGAGGTTGCACTGAATCTGTAGATTGCTTTAGGTAGTATGGGCATTTTAACTATGTTTGTTCTTCCAATCCATGTGCATGGAATATCTTTCTATTTCTTCTTGTCATCATTGATTTCTTTCAATAATGTCTTATAGTTTTCATTGTATAGGTCTTTCACCTCCTTGGTTAAATTTATTCCTAGATATTTTATTCTTTTTGCTGTGGTTGTAAATGGGATTGTATTCTTGAGTTCTCTTTATGTTAGTTCATTATTAGAGTATAGAAATGTAACTGATTTTTGTAAGTTGATTTTGTACCCTGCAACTTTTCTGTAGTTGTTTATTATTTCTGATAGTTTTCCAATGGATTATTTAGGGTTTTCTATATATAAAATCATGTCATCTGAAAACAGCAAGAGTTTCACTTCTTCCTTGCCAATTTGGATACCTTTTCTTGTCTAATTGCTCTGGTCAAAACCTCCAGTAATATGTTGAATAAGAGTGATGAGAGTGGGCACCCTTGTCTTGTTCCTGTTCTCAGAGGGATGGATTTTAGTTTTTCCCTGTTGAGTATGATGTTGCCTGTGGGTTTGTCATATGTGGCCTTTATTATGCTGAGGTACTTTCTTTTTATACCCATTTTATTGAGAGTTTTTGTCATAAATGAATGTTGGATCTTGTCAAATGCTTTCTCAACATCTATTGAGATGATCATGTTTTTATTCCTTATTTTGTTAATGTGGTGTATGACATTGATTGATTTGTGAATGTTGAACCATCCTTGTGTCCCTGGTATAAATCCCACTTGATCATAGTGTATGATCCTTTTGATGTATTGCTGTATGTGGCTTGCCAATATTTTCTGCTGAAGTTTTGTATCTATATTCATCAGTGATATTGGCCTGTAGTTTTCCTGCTTTGTGTTGTCTTTGTCTGGCTTTGGGATCATGGTGATGTTGGTCTCATAAAATGTGTTAGGAAGAGTTCCATCTTCTTCAATTTTTTGCATAGTTTGAGAAGAATAGTTATTAAATCTTCTTTGAATGTTTGGTGGAATTCTCCAGAGAAGCTGTCTGGTCCTGGACTATTATTTTTTGGGAGGTTTTTGATTACTCTTTCAATCTCTTGTGATTGCTCTATTCAGATTCTCTATTTCTTCTTGGCTCAGTTTTGAGAGATTGTGTGGGTCTAAGAACTTATCCGTTTCTTCTAGATTGTCCAATTTGTTGGCATATAGTTTTTCATAGTATTCTCTTATAATCCTTTTTATTTCTGTGGTATTTGTTATAATTTCTCCTCTTTCATTTCTAATTTTATTTATTTGAGCCTTCTCTCTTTTTTTCTTTGTAAGTCTGACTAAGGGCTTGTCAATTTTGTTTATCTTCTCAAAGAACCAACTCTAAGTTTCCTTGATCCTTTCTACTGTTTTTTGTTTGTTTGTTTGTTTCAATTTCATTTATTTCTGCTCTAATTTTTATTATTTCCCTCCTTCTGCTGACTTTGGGCTTTGTTTGTTCTTATTTTTCTAGTTGTGTTAGGTGTAGTTTAAGATTGCTTATTTGAGATTTTTCTTGCTTGTTAAGGTGGGCCTGTATTGCTATGAATTTCTCTGTTGGGACTGCTTTTGCTGCATCCCATATGAGTTGTTATGGTGTATTTTCATTTTTATTTGTCTCCAGATATTCTTTGATTTCTCCTTTAATTTCTTCGATGATCCATTGGTTGTTCAGTAGCATGCTATTTAGTCTCCACATGTTTGTCCCTTTCCCGGTTTTTTTCCTTGTACTTGGCTTTTAGTTTCATAGCACATGGTTGGAAAAGATGCTTTATATGATTTCAATCTTAAATTTATTGAGGCTTGCCTTTTTTCCCTACATATGGTCTATCTTTGAGAATATTCTATGTGCACTTGAGAAGAATGTGTATTCTGCTGATTTTGGATGGAGTGTTCTATACGTATCTATTACGTCCATATGGTGCAGTTTTTCATTTAGTTCCACTATCTCCTTGTTGACTTTCTGTCTCATTGATTTATCCATTGATGAAAGTGGGGTGTTAAGATCCCCTACTATTATTGTGTTGTTGTTAATATCTCCTTCTAGGTTTGTTAATAGTTGCTTTATGTACCTTGGTGCTCCTGTGTTGGGTGCATATATATTTATAAGTGATATGTCTTCTTGGTGGAGTGTCCCTTATATCATTATATACTGCCCCTCTTTGTCTCTCATTGTCCTTTTTATCTTGAAGTCTACTTTGTCTGACATAAGTATGGCAACACCTGCTTTCTTTTGTTTGCCATTAGCCTGGAGTATTGTCTTCCATTCCTTCACTCTAAGCCTTTGTTTGTCGTTAGAGCTGAGATGTGTTTCCTGGATGCAGCATATTGTTGGGTCATGTTTTTTAATCCATCCAGCCACTCTGTGTCTTTTGATTGGAGAATTCAATCTATTTACATTTAGAGTGATTATTGATATACGAGGGCTTAATGCTATCATTTTATCACTTGTTTTCCAATTGTTCTTTATTTCCCTTGTTTCTCATCCTGTGTATTTCAGACTGCCAATTCAGTTTGGTGGCTCTCTATGATGGTTTTCTCTTTATTTATCATTAGCGCTCTGTTCTGATTTTTTGTTTAGTGGTTACTGTGAGGTTTGTATAAAAGATCTTGTAGATGAGATAGTCCATTTTTGAATAGCCTCTTATTCCCTTACTCTAAGCAGGTTCCATTCTTTTCCTCTTCTCCTTCTAAGCTGTTGTCATAACTTATTCAGTTTTGTGTTGTGAGTTTGTGGTTAAAATGAATTCGTTATATTTGTTGTTGATGTTCTCCCTCCCTTTGTCTTTAGAGTTATAATTAAGTGTTTGGTAATCTGGTTCTGACCAAGTTGCAACTTTCTGATTTTGTATGCCTATTTATCTCCTTGCTCAAGACTTTGTAAACCCTTTCTTATTCTTTTTAATTATAGGTATGAGTTCCTTCTTCATCATATCTTGTCTGGGGGGGGTCTTGTGATGATGAACTCCCTCAGCTTTTGTTTGTCTGGGAAGGTTTTTATTTCTCCATCATATCTGAATGAGATTTTTGCTGGATAGATTATTCTTGGCTGAAAGATTTTCTCTTTCAGAATTTTGAATATATCATTCCACTCTCTCTTAGCCTGTAAAGTGTCTGCTGAGAAATCTGCTGAAAGCCTGATAGGGATTCCTTGTAGGTCATTTTCTTCTGCCTTGCTCCCCTTAATATTGTTTCTTTTTCATAGACTTTTGCCAGTTTTACTAATATATGCCTTGGAGAAGGTCTTTTTACATTGTTGTAATTAAGAGTTCTATTAGCTTCATTTACATGTAATTCCAGCTCCTTCTCCAGCTTTGAGAGTTCACAGCTATTATTTCTTTGAACCAGCTCTCTGTTCCTTTCTCCCTCACTTCTCCCTCTGGAATACCTATAATCCTTATGTTGCATTTCCTAATTGAGTTGGATATTTCTTGGAGAATTTCTTCATTTCTTTTTAGTCTTAGTTCTCTCTCCTCTTCCATCTGAAGCTTTTCTATATTTCTATCCTCTAGATTGCTATTTCTTGCCTCCATAATATCAGCTCCTTTATTTAAGGACTCTAGATTTTTCTTTATCTCATCCATTGTGTTTTTCATCTCCAACAATTCCGATTGGTTTTTCTTTATAGTTTCAATTTCTTTTGTGAAGAATTCCCTCTGTTGCTTAATTTTGTTCCTGATTTCATTGAACTGTCTTTCTGAATTCTCTTGTAGCTCGTTGAGATTTTTATGATAACTACTCTGAATTCTCTGTCATTTATATTGTAGATTTTTGTGCCTTCAGTATTGATTTCTGGGTGTTTGTCTTTTTCCTTCTGGTCTGGAGTATTAATATATTTCTTCATACTATTTGATGCAGTGGATTTGTGCCACCACATAGTGATAGTATCTGGTTGCAGGTTCCACTTGCCACCACAGGGTGGCCAGGAGATGTGTATTCTGAGCCTGCTGTGATCCCTGTCAGATGTGCCTGTCAAAGCCTTGGTAACTCCTTGGAACCACAGCAGCCCTGTGGGCTCTCTCACCGAATGGGAAAGCAATCACTTAGGGGCTCAGGGCTGCTGCTGCCTGCTCCCACAGGCCCACCAAGATGTACTACCTCCTTTGGGGCTGCAGTGGTACTATGGGCGTTCATGGCAGCCAACAAGTTTTTCACCCAGGCACGTGAATCTGCTGCTGCCTGTCCCTAGGTCACACCAGCCGTTGTGCTTGGTGGGCAGGTTCTCCCCACTGGGTCCAAGACTGAGCTGTTCCTTGTTGACCACATGGCACTGTGGGCTCTCCCACCAGATGGGGAAGCAATCACATGTGGGCTCAGGGATGCTGTCACCTGTTTCTGCACTTGCACCAAGGCATGCTCCCACCCTCAGTGCCACAGTGGTGCTATGAGTGCTTCAGGTGGGAGGGCAGTCACACTTCTGTAGTGAGCTGTCTGGGGCCTGGAGAGTGCTCACCTATCTCCAGCACCTCCCTGGGGTAGTCCATCCACCTTAAGATGTATAACAGTGTGGGTCTCTCAGGCGTCCTGGTGTGCTGTGTGGGTATCCTCTGCTGATAAGTGAATGTCCATTTAGTTGTAGCTCAAATGGGGAGAGACAAGGGGAATGGCTCATTCTGCCATGTTGCTGACATCACTCCCCTTTTGATATTTTGATAAGCTTTCCCCAATATTCAAACCCTAAATGAAGTCTTTCTTTTGACTTGAAGGAAAAAATTTTTTCTTTGAGAATTTTCAGAGGACCCCTGGGACTACTCAAATAAATTCTTTCTCTCTATTTCTATAAAAAAGATACTAAACTAATTAGGTTTATTTGGTATGTTAAATTGCATGGGAAGCATTGTCAAATAAGTGATGATAAACCTTATTAGGTGGTATTACATGGGTAAATGTTATTGATATAAATGTTTTAAAAGTTATATAACATTCTTAAAATTCTGATTTGTCCTGGTTGTCAGCCATCATTCTACTTATTATCTTCAAGTGTTGTATGTCACAGAAATAGCCAAGTTTCTTTGTCAATTGCCCTTTTGAGTCATTTGTCATTTTCAGGTACTTGCTGTTTTACTCTGATGTTTTGCAAATATGTTTCATCCTAAGAGAGGAAAGGGCTTTGACACTTACTCTAGAATGCAATTTTCTGATCAACTTTCAGGTAATAAAATAGAACTGGGTAAGAAATTACAGAACTCTAATGGAGAAACTGATGGTCCCATAAAACTGCTAACAGAAAATTAAGATCAAGAATTGATTACACAGGACTAAATGAACTGATAAGGATGGTTACAATTTTTATGAACTTTTATTTGAGATGTTGCTGATTTTTTGATGTTTTGTTTTTTTCTCTCCAGATTTAAGGAAACCTTTTTCTCTTTCTCTTAAGTTAACTATAAATTATAGCAATTTGGTAAAATTATACCTTAATAAGCAGAATTGAAACATTTATCTTTTTCTCCCTACCTGATCCCTCTAGTATTTGGAAACTCTTATTGAGTGAATATTGTCTTCACGGCAATATAATTATTTGCATAAGTTCAATAAGAATCTGTTCTCCTTATAACAGGACACAATTGGGAACATTGGTTATATTACCAAGGCTTTGACTGGAATATCTGAAATATCTGGCTACAAATCTTCAAACAAATGTTTTCAATTTTTTCCATCATTTTTGTTTGGAATCATTGAGAACTGAATCTTTCCTTTTTCCTGAAGCCCTGCAAACTGAAGCTGGACAACTTGATATGAACTTAAGAGATATTCATGTCTGTTGCTGTGTAAGCCACTCAGAAACATACCCGAG
Organism: Diceros bicornis minor; assembly: GCF_020826845.1. Lineage (NCBI taxonomy): Eukaryota > Metazoa > Chordata > Mammalia > Perissodactyla > Rhinocerotidae > Diceros > Diceros bicornis. The sequence goes on along the minus strand of NC_080759.1, from coordinate 4,257,728 downwards.
CATCCTATGACATCATCAGAGACATTTCAAACTGCAAAAGGTGCTTCAACTCTGACATCTAGAAATCCTTTGACTGGCTGCTCCCTGGGCTCGGAAACTGGTCTATAATTTCCTCCAAGCATTAACCTTGTTTTTCCTTTTATTTCTCTAGAAATGCTTCTTATTAAATACATGATTACTTGCTTACACAGTGTAGGTCTAGCTTTGGGAGCCCACCTGCATCACCATCTTAGTAAGAGACTGGTTAAAAGACATAGAACAACCTATGCCTCCCATCAGCAGGATATCCCTCAAGATTGAGAGTTGAACAACAAAAGGGGGGAATAAATTGACACTGGCTCAACACAAGGTTGACATAAGGGAGGCCATATTGTTGAAAAGAAACCATATTGTAATTTTGAATGACCTCTGACAAACTAACCCAGCTGGATATGCACCCTCTAACTTCTCTGTAGATTTTATGACCCCTGCTGTGCATGTACCTCCCAGCTGCAATAAGACAATAACTTTATTCTTTGAGTTCCTTAGGAATGTGATGACCCCTGAACAGAGAGTCTATGCTGATAGCCATCATTAATGACAGCTGAAAGATCTGGTGTGGCACTCCCGGTCTGTAACACCAGAGTGTTAACATTCCTAACCTCCCCCTCCCCCATAACCCACTGGTCTATATAACTGCTTCAAGTTTCTGGGTCCCCTTAAGATGGTTCTTTTGGACATTAGTCAGCCATCTTCCCACTTGCTAGCAAACTGTAATAAAATGCCCTTTCTCTGCCACCATCTTGCCTCTTGATGATTGGCTTTTGTCTCTTGGTGAGCAGATTGTGCTCTTTGTGTGGTAACACTGTCTGCTCTTCCCACCTGTCCTTGTGCCCATACTTCTGAGTTAATTCAGCTTAATACATTTAGGGGAATCTCTTCCTTCTCAGGTGCTGGTGTGTCTTGCAATAGGGCCATGAGCTCAATTCCCTGACTTTTAGGAACTTGGATCTCTATTTTGTCCTGTTCCCAGCTTATTGAGGACCCTAACTTAAATAGCATGTCCCTCCCTAGAAGGGGAACAGGGCATTCTGGTATCTACAGAAAAGAATGCTTCAGCATTTTTTATCCTATTTCACAGGTCAAGGGCCCCAGAAATCTTTTGGCCTCTCCTTTTTCTGATACCTGTTTTATATCACGCTTTCCTTTAATGTTGCTCCAGTATTGAGCAAAAATTCAAGGTCACTGCCAAGGTGACCTGGGGTTCCTGGAGCCAACTGGGGAGCCCCATGGCCCCATCACATCTCATCTGTAGTCAAGGGAAGTTGGCATGACCCAGTCCTGTTCAATCCCCTCCCTTTCTGGGAACAGTTCAGACAGTCCTGCCACTGATGCTGATACTGAGAAACTGGCTCACTCTGCTCACCATGATGTGAGCCAATCAATCACAATGAGTTAGGGATTGAGAAAGGAAGCTTTAATTCAATTAGCTGGCATAATCAGGAAGGTGGCAGACTAATCTCTCAAAAAACCATCTTCAAGAATTACAGAATCTTGAGGCAGTTATATAAGGAAAATGGGCAGTAAGGAGGAGGTTTAGAAATGTTGACCTTCAGGCCCAGTAGTGTAGCGGTTAGGTTCATGCCTTCCACTTGGGCAGCCCAGGGTTCACCAGTTCGGATCCTGGGTGCGGACCTACTCACTGCTCATCAAGCCGTGCTGAGATGATGTCCCATATAGAAGAGCTAAAGTGATACAACTATGATACACAACTATGTACTGGGGCTTTGGGGAGAAAAAAGAAAAAGAGGAAGATTGGCAACAGATGTTAGTGCAGGGCCAATCTTCCTCAAACAAACAAACAAACAAACAAAGAAATGTTGGCCTTCAGGCATGATGGATTCCACGATCTTGCATTGTTCTTTTCTTCTGTCAGTGATGATGAATATCTTGTAGGTGTGTTTCCCATCTGTGGTCAGCCTGTTCCTGGAGAGAAACTCACAGAACAAAACTTTAATTTATCAAGCTATAGAGGAGTACGTATGTAAGTGGTGGCCATAAATCGAGAGAGCATGTGCATTATTTTAGAGTACGTGTAGAGCAGCGTAGGAGGGGCTTAGGTCATTTAGCATAACAAGATGACCTCATTTGTGTTCACTTAGAATTTCCCCCGTCAATAGTAATGCATAATCTTATGGTCAAGGGGGAAACAGGGCGTGGTAATTTCTATAGCTACTTCCTGCTGAATCAGGACATTGTAAGGGGACTATAGTATGGAAAAGTTACTTTCCTTTCAAATTCATCAGAGCGGCCCCTTAAGGAGAGCTGTCCTGTTGTTGACTTGATCATTTTGGAGCTTATGGCAGATAGGCATTTAATACCCAACTTAAGAAGGAGAAAGATTAATACCACAATAAATAGAACAGTGATAAGAAGGGTTAGATAGAAGAGATCAAAGTTTTTTTTGTTTTGTTTTATTTGTGACACATCTTAGCTCACCAAGGGGTTCCACCACCCACTTATTCCTGTGATTTGGGGGCTGCCTTAATCCAGGAGTGATGTATCCAAGGTTTCACGCCTGCAAGTTTTACAGATGAGGGAGTGGTGAGAAGACTCTCAAAGAGGCCCATCCATTTGTGTGACAACTGGTTTTTGGGTCCGTGGTCTTTCCAAGTTTTCAGCGAAACATGATCACCAGGTCGGCAGGTGTGTAGACAGATGTCAGATGGATATGCAGACCTATGAGAAGCAAACTCATGGATAGAAGTTAATACAGAGCTTAATGATTTAATATAATTAGCAATTATAACATTCCTTAAAACGTCCAGAGGTTCAGTCCCAGGGGAAGATGACTGAAAGGGTCTCCCATATAGAATTTCGAAAGGACTCAGTTTAAGTCCATTTTGGGGAGCCACTCTACCCAGTAGCAGGCCAAGGGGCAGCACCTTATCCCAAGTTAGTTGTGTTTCCTGACAGATTTTGGCAATGGTTTTCTTTTTTAAGGTGTGATTCATTTTCTCCATCTTTCCAGTTGATTGAGGTCTCCTAGCTGACTGTAGTATCCATTGGATGGCTAAGTTTCTGGACACTTGTTGGGTTATTTGAGAGACAAAAGCTGGTCCACTGTCACTCTGCAAGGTATTAGGCAAATCAAACCTAGGAAAGATTTTTTTTTTAGCAACTTGTGAATGACTTCTGATACTTTCTCAGCCTGACTGGGACAGGCTTCTACCCACCCGGTGACAGCGTCCACAAACACTAACAAAACCCTGAAATTCTCAGTTACTCACGGCATCTGAGTAAAGTCTATTTGTCAGTCTTTGGTAGGCCAGTCCCCTTCATGCTGGGTTTCCATATGAGAGGGGCCTGGAAGTGTCTTGGGTTTTTTTTACACAAATCAGCAGTTTTTGGTCACCTGCTGTGTAGCCTTTTGTAAATGAGGTCCTATGATGTACCTCTGGACCCATTGTAGGGTAGCATCCCTTCCATAATGGGTGCTGTCACGTACACATTTTGAGATGGGGTACAAGAGGGCCTCTGGGATCAGAATTCTTCCTCAGATATCACTTTTCCAGACTGCTGGGTGTTTAAAATTGTACCCTCATTCTTTTGCCTGGTCCAAGTCCTCTTCTGAATATTTTGGCTGGTATCCAGATAGACCTGAGGCAGTAGGGGCTCAGCATTGTGGGGGCATCTGTCTTGGCAGCCCTTTTGGCTGCTTGGTCAGCCAGTCTGTTTCCCTGGGCAACAGGGGTATTGTCCCTCTGGTGGCCAGGACAATGCATGATAGCTACCTGAGCAGGCTTGTTAATAGCACCAAGCAGTTTTAAGATTTTAGGGCCCTGTCTGATTTCCTCTTTCCCTGATGTTAAGAATCCCCTTTCTTTCCAGATTGTCCCAAGAGCATGAACTACGGCAAAGGCATAACAGGAATCTGTGTATATATTTACTTTTTTTCTCAAACTAGATGTAGAGCCTGAGTGAGGGTGATGATTTCTGACTTTTGAGTCGATGTCCCTAGGCGTAGAGTTTTATCCTCTAAAGTCTCTTGTAAAGTTATAACTGTGTACCCTGTATATCTCTTACTTTGATCCATGAGGCTACTGCCATCTGTGAGGAGTTCCAAGTCTGCTTCTTCCAGTGGACAGTCCAATAAATCAGGTCAGCTAGAATACACAGTCTCAACAACTTGTAAGCAGTCATGTTCTAAGGCTTCTGATGTTTTATTAGGGAGCAAAGTGGCTGGGTTTAGGGAGGACAATACTTGTATCTGTACCTTTGGATTGTCCAAAAGGGTGGCCTAGTATTTGCCCATTTGTCCTGAAGTGAGCCAGTATCCCTCTTTTTGTTTTAATAATGTGAGTATTTCATGTGGCACATATACAGTGGTGGGTTGGCCCAGGGTGAATTTCTCAGTTTCCTGCAGGACGTCGCAGGTAGCAGCCACTGCCCTGAGGCATGGGGGACATCCCTTGACAATCTGATCCAATTGCTTGGAAAAATAAGCCATTGGCCATGGAGTCATGCCCAGTTTTTGAGTTAAAATCCCCAAGCTTATTCCTTGCCTTTCAAGTACATATAGGCTGAAAGACTTGTCCAAGTTAGGAAGCCCCAAGGCTGGGGCTGAAATTAACTTTGGCTTAACGGTATCAAAGACCACCTGACATTCTTTTGTCCATTCTAGTGGCTTCTAGTCTAGTCCTTTTAGAGCCTCATAGAGGGGTTTTACTATGAGACCACAATTAGGAATCCAGATCCGACAGAAACCAGCCATGCCCAAGAATCCTCATAATTGTCGCTGGGTGGTGGGAGGGCTCAGGCGTGTTAGAGCCTTCTTTCAGTCTGGCAGCAGTTCCTTTTGACTTTTTGATAAGGTAAATCCTAAGTATGTAACTTTTTGTTTGCAGATCTGTGCTTTCTTTTGTGAGACTTTATACCCAAGACCGGCCAAATGATTTAAGGTCTTTGTTGCATTGGCCAGACACTGCTCATAAGTGAGGCTCGCTATCAGCAAGTCACCCACGTACTGTAACAGCAATCCTTCTTGTAACTGTAAGTGGCTCAAATCTTTAGCTAGGGCCTCCCCGAATAGCATAGGGGAGTTTTTGAAGCCCTGGGAGAGCACTGTCCAACAATATTGTTGAGTGTCCTGAGTGTTTGGGTCACGCCATTCAAAGGCAAAGATTTGTTGTGATTCTTCCATGAGCGGTATGCAGAAGAATGCATCCTTTAAGACCAAAACTGAAAACCAGCCATATTCACCTGGAATGTTGGTTAGCAAGGTGTAAGTGCTGGGCCACAGGGTGCAGCTCCTGAACCGCCTCATTTATGGCACGAAGGTCCTGAACACACTGATATTCCTCTGAATTGGGTTTCTTGACTGGGAGAATAGAAGTATTGTATGGTGACTGGCCAGGTCTGATTAATCCTGCTGCCAGGAATTGCTGTAGAACTGGCTGAATGCCCTCTGAGCCTCCTTCTTGAGAATCTCTGGTGGCAGTGGATCTAGCGGTGGTGTTTGAACAACTGGCAGGGCCATCTGGAGCCACGAGGATGATTGTTCCTGTGGCTCTTGCACCTCTAACTGGCTTGGAGCAAAAGTCACTTGGGCATTCAGTTTACATAGAAGGTCTCGTCCCAGGAGGGGAACAGGGCATTCAGGCAGATATAAACAAATACGTATGCCTATGTGGGGTGACAGGCGGAAAAGATGTACAAAAACAAATCAGTCATCCTTTGGGGGTCCTCTTGGTATGGTGGGTTATTATTTTTCCAATTAAAAAGATCTGGGGTAGAGAAAGGCAAGTGCAGAAAGGAGAGCACTGTCCTGGGCCGCAGGGTATATTGCTGGAGGCTGTCCCATAGCTTCTAGAAAAAAAAAAAGGTGGAGAGGTTTTCCTCAGGGCCTTGTTGTACCTCTCTTAATTTAGACCAATTAATGGGTGGCTGGCTTACTATTTGCATGGCTTTCAAAACCAGATCCTGCAAATGTATTCCACCTAGGGTCAGTCCCTGGCACAGCCCTCCTACTAGGCCTGCAAATTTCTGACCCAGGGATATATCTCTTCTGGCTGCAGCCTGTTGTCCGGCCACTGCAGCTGTCACTGCTCATGGCCCCTGGGCCCAGCTGGGCTGAGCATAGAGCCCCTGCACTGGGTGCCTACCTGCTCTCAGTCCACCCCTCCCACTACCACTGTCACTACTGCAGCTGGGGACTCCACTGCTGCCATGATGGAGGAGGGGGCATCAGGCTGCCCCACTCTGCATCCACGCTGCCTTCTCACCTGCCCCACCTTCCCCTCTGGGTCACTGCCACTACCGATAACTCTGAGGCCATGCCCATTTAAATCAAATTGACAAACTTACACACACAAGACAAAGGCACCCACACAAAGACAAAACCCAACTCCTGCAGGACAAAAACAGAAAGTGAAGTCCAACAATCCCCTAGATCTCTCCTAAATGAGGGGCCCTCCTTTCACACAAAACGCAAATGGAGAGACAGGCAATTCACAACCACACGTGTCATGGTGACTCACCTGACAACAGACTCACATATAAGACAAACACATGCTCACACACAAGGACCAAAGTCCAATGTGTTTCTCCACTGCAAGCAAGTGTTGTGCCAAGGGCAGCCATCACCATTGGGAAGGGAGGGGAGTGGCAGGGGAAGTCCCCCAAGCAAAGATGCCTGGGCTGGGAGTCTGCGGGACCCCAAAGCTGCTGGGGATCACCAACTGCCCTCACATGGGCTATCAAGCCACTGGCACAAGACTCCTGGCTGGCTCACCAAAATTGATACCTCTTAGTCTCAAGTTCATGTGCCCAATGTACAGCAAGCCAAACACTGAGACATCAGTGCTTGGAGATGGAGAAAGATTTATTTGAATTGGCCAAAATAAGTAGGTGGGAGACTGGGTTTGCTCAAATTCACCTCCCCAAGAACAGAAAGCAAGCAGGTTTTGCAGAGATAAGGGGCTTGGCAGGAGGAGCTTCAGAGAAACGAAGAGGTCACTCTCAATAAGCCCCTGGGCAATAGGAACTCTGGGCTTCAGTGGCTGCTGGGGGCTGGCCATCCAGTGATTGCAACCTCCCTGAAGGCATTCTCTTTCTTCTGCAAAACAAACTCACAAACCCTTGAGACCCTAGTCACCTCTCAAGTTAGACAAAAAACCTGCAAACTGACAAGATTCATCTATGTCTGTGTTAGGAACAGGTCAAAAGGCAATCATATTCTTATTAAATATGTACAGTAACCCTCAGGTACCTTGCTTCAGAGGGTCCACAACATCATGTGTTGGCCCACAGTCAGTTTTTCTGCTTCCTTGATTAAGAGGCAGGTGGCAGCTACAGCTCTTAAACGTGGGGTCCATCCTTTCACCAAGGTGTCTGGCTGCTTTGCGAATTAGTCTACCACTCTTTTTAAGGGTACCCGACATTAGGGTTAGCACTCCTACAGCTATTCCCTGTCTCTCATGAACATATAGGTCAAATGTTTTGCTCAGGTCTGGTAAGGCCAGTGCAGGTGCTTTCATTAGCAAGTTTTAAGCTTATTGAAAGCTTGGGGGCCCAGCACCAGGGCCGAGTGGTTAAAGATCCATGCACTCTATGTAGGCAGCCTGGGTTCATGGATTTGGATCCTGGGCACAGACCTACTCCACTCACCAGCCACGCTGTGGAGGTGTCCTACATACAAATAAAAAATAGAGGAAGATTGGCACAGATATTAGCTCAGGGCTAATCTTCCTCAAGCAAAAAAAAAAAAAAAAGAAGAGGGAAATTAGCAACAGATGTTACCTCAGGGAGAATCTTCCTCAGCAAAAAAAAAAAAAAAAGAAAAGAAAAAGAAAGCTGGGTCACATAGCTTGTCTCATTCAAAGGGGTCCATTTCTGGCCCCTGTTGTTTATCATAGAGAGGCTTAGCAATCAACCCAAAGTTAAGGATCCAAATGTGGCAAAAGCCAGCCAACCCCAAGAATCCTCATAGCTGCCTGTGAGTTTTGGTGAGAGAAGGTGACATATTGATACTGAACCAAGTGGGCTCACCTCCTGGTGAGTTAAATAAGACTCCACATTAGTGGAAGTTGTCTCACAAAGTAAAGTGTATTTGCAGCAAATAGGAACCATGAGGAATCATTTCCAAAGTCATGGCATCCCTGAACAAAGGGAAGCAAGAATTTTTATTTTGGTTGAGGAATGAATATTCAAAAGGGAGAGGCGGGTGTTTGCTTGGGCAGGCTCAGTTGGAAAACATGCTTCCGCATACACTGCAGATTACGATAATGAGGCTTAATCTCCTCCTGAAGAGATCTTTGTATTAAAATTAAGGCAAGGTCATGGGCGTAGCTCTTGTAGGGAGGCTTGGTTTGCTTCAAGGTGGTTGCTGCTTGTGTCTCCTTAACATAAAAACAGTTAAATCCTTCTAAACCCACCCTCGAGTTCCTCAGGGCACTAGTCGGTGACAATATTACCATTTTCCTCTCTTGAGAAGGCTGTGTCATCCTTTTGAAATGACAAACCCCAAATATCTTACTGTCACTAAACATTTGTGCCTTCCCTTTAGACACTTTATATCCCTTACTGGTTAAGAAGTTCAACATATTTAACTCAATTCTGACACTATCTACCTGGAGATAGTATCATATCCCACAGATTAAGGTTTCAGTCCCACAAGATTACCCTTTGCCTCCCATTTTAGATGCCAATTGCAAGTCCAGGTTGTCACCTGTGTTTTTGACTAACCTGCTACAGATCAGAGGTTCCCATGACCCTCTCCTTGAGTTTGATTAATTTGATAGAGTGGCTCACAGAACTCAAGAAAACATTTTATTTATTACATTACTGATTTACTATCAAAGGATACAATTCAGTAACATCCAGATGGAAGAGATGCATAGATCAAGATAATTGGGGGAGGGACGTGGAACTCCCAGGCTTTCTCTAAGCATGCCACTCTCCCTGAACCTCCACCTGTTTAACAACCCAGAAGATCTCTGAGCCCCATCCTTTTGGGTTTTAATGGAGGCTTCATTACATAGACATGGTTGATTAAATCATGGGCCATTGGTAATTGAACTCAATCTTCAGCCCCTCTCCCCACCCTGGAGGTGTGGGGAGGAGGATGAGGCTGAAAGTTCCAACCCTCTAATTACACAATTGGCTCCCCTGGCAACCAGCCACCACCCTTAGGGGCTTTCCAAAAGTCACCTTATTAACATAAATTCAAGTGTGGTTGAAAGGGGCTTGTTATGAATAACAAAAGACACCCATTCCACCTTTATTGCTCTGGAGTTATTTCAGGAACTGAGAACAAAATAATTATCACAAAAGATGCCCCTATGGCTTTTATATAGGAAATTACAAGAATTTCAGGAGCTCTGTGCCAGAAACAAAATGTATTTTTCTTATTATAAATCACAGTATCACACCAACCTAGCAGGATTCCTGCTGAAGGCAGGGCAGGGTGATCAGACATCACCTGGAGGGTGGTGCGGGATTAGGATCCAGTGGGATGCAGAAAAGAAAATCTTTTAAATCCAACACTGTATAGCATTGACAGCCCTAAGGTCTTCAACAAATCTAAATTACCCTGTTCTTGGCTTTATCAATCTCTGTTCTAAAAAGCCCATTGATTACAGGAAAGATTTCTCTTATGGCTTCTGGGTTCAAGGGGTATTGTTTTACTTGGGGCCAGTGATCTAACTGCTTCAACGTTATCTTTACTGGTGTGGCACTGGCTGCTCATCCCACCTGCCCTCCTCTCTGTACTTCCAAGTTAACTTGGCTTAAAACATTTAGGGGTATCTCTTCCTTCTCAGCTGCAGGTATATCTTGTGGGAGATCAAGATTTGGCCACCCTGAAATCTATCTCTTTACCTTGGTTGTTTTCTTTAGGGACATTTGACCTCCCCCACTAACTGCCTAAAGACTTTGACATGGTGGCTCCTTTCTGGAACAGATCTATCATGATGGCTGTAAAGATAACGTAGGGTAAATGTTACAATAGAAAAGGCACCAACAAGCCCGTCTTACCAGAAGTTCTGTCTCTCTGGCCACATTCTCTGGATGACCCTTCGAGGAGTTGCCAGACAATCATTTACATTTATAAGGGAAATCTCCATTTGTAAAGGTATCTCCCTCTCTGTTTTGAGAAGAGAGGGGGATGGCCTCATTTCTAGAGGCTTATCAATGTGGAAGGTGAGGCCTTGGGTCTGCATAATAAACCTTACTCTTGTTTACTGTGCTTTAGTGGTAATCTCCTGTAACAGACTCCCCCCACCCCCAAAATCCTCCTTTGTCATTGGCTGAACATGGTATTTAAGACGAGAATTTCTGTTATTGTGTTGAGAAACGCAGTGTCCCTGCTTTCTCTCATGTATACATGTTATTAAACTTGGTATTATTTTCTCCTGCTAACCTGTCTTGTTAATTATTTGGCCAGCCATAAGAACCTTAAGGGAAAGGGCAGAGGGAGATTCTTCCTCTTCCCCCGACAGGGTCATGAACTCAACTCCCCAACTTTTAGGGACTTGGATCTCTATTTTTTCTTGTTCCCAGCTTATTGAGACCCTTAACCTAGATAGTATGTCCATGCCTAGAAGAGGAACAGGGTATTTTGGTACATACAGAAGGGGTATGATAAATAAATGGCAAGAAATAAGATATATTGGAGCATATGAGGAAGCCATTTGGTGTAAAACTAATTTGGCCTGACCTTGTTTTTCCAAAAGGGCCTGTGGCCTTTGAACATGCATTGTATATCTGCTTTAAGCAATTAACTTGTCCCAAAGACAAGAACAAATACCCTTGAGATAAGGACGCAAGTTTCCCACCATTGGCATTTCCTTAAGTATAAGCATTTCTCCCTAGGCTAGGATTTGATTGCTGTGCTCATCCTGTGACCACCCAACTCAGACAGCAGACCTGTTACCTGCTGTGTTCATCAATCACTGTGCTGGCAGCACAATCTCGTGACTATTGTAAAAAGAACATTGCAACCATATGTGATACATGCTCTTTGATGGTGTATAACCGCTCTGTACACCTCACTTCTTTGGTGCCCTTCCTTCCTTGGGAAAGGAATGTCCCAGGCTATGTGGTCCTCAAGTTTGGCTCATAATAAACTTACCCCAATTTTGATTTATAGATTGTTTATGGATTATTTGCATCAACAGATGCTTCAGCATTTTTTATCCTATTTCACAGATCAAGAGCTCCAGAAATTTTTGGTCTCTCCTTTTCCTGATACAGCTGTTATGTCACACTTTCCTTTAGAAAGGTTTCCCTTTTGGGTACTCAACACCAAGAATCTGGCTCCAGTGTCAGGCAAGAATTCAACATGCTCTCTTCCCACTGTCAATGTCACCCAGGGCTCCTCAGTAGAGATAAGGATTTGGTTGCCCAGAGCCAACCAGGGAGCCCATGGCACCATCGCATCTTATCTGTAGTCGAGGGAAGTTGCCATGGCTTGGTCCTGTTCAATCCTTCCCTCTCTGGGGATGGTTCAGACAATTCTGCTGCTAGTATCTTTCCTGGCCTCCTGGTCCCTTGGTGGGGGCTGGAATCACTCACCCATGGAGTCTTCTTCCCCACCCTCAGGTTACCTTGAGCAGTCTTGAGGGCCACAGCTAACAGGGTGGCTTGGTTTTTTCATTTTCTTGTCTTCTTTTTCATCCTCAGTTACATCCTAGTTGTTGAACACCATAAAGGCAGCCTGTGATATCTGTGCAGAATTAGTATCAGGAGCTATGGCCAACTTTTGGAGTTTCCTGTGGATGTCTGGAATGTTTTGAGATATGAAATAGATATTAAGAACCACTGTACTGCCCTGGGCCTCAGGGTCCCATTTTTATATTGTCTGAGCCAGTCCCCCGGCCTCTGAAAAAAAAGGTGGAGGAGTTTCCCTTATGGCCTAGTTGACCTCTCTTAATTTAGACCAGTTAATGGGTGGATGGCTTACCATTTGCATGGCTTTCACAAGCAGGCCCTGAAAATGTCCTAGATTTTAACAGGACAGCTGACTTCCTCTGCTTTGAGGAAGATGGTTAACAGCCTTTGAATATCTGTCCAGGTTGGATTATGTGTGGAAAAGTTTTCCTTTGTCAGGTTTATGAATTCCTATGGGTCAGCCCTCAGTCCTCTAGTGTGTGCTTTCCAATTGTAAATAAAAGGGCTGGCAGCATCCCTGGCTTTAGGAGCCTGTAGGTACTGGCATAATGGTGACAGCTCTTCCAGCTCCAGCCTGGTCTTGGTGTCTAGCCTGCAGAGAAGAGACTGGGTGCTGAGCCTCCTCCACTGTCACCACTGTTGCTCATGGCACACGGGCTGAGCCATGCCAGGCTGGGTGGAGTGCAGAGCCCCTGCACCCAGGCACCCACCTACCCTCAGGTTGCCCCTCCTGCTGCTGCTACCCCCACTACTTCTGCAGCTGGGGCCACCACTCCCGGACCTTGTCTGGTCTGCGCTGCCACTGCAGCTGCAGTGATGGGGCAGGGGGGCACCGGGCCACTCCATGCCACATCCTGGACGTCTTCCCTTCTGTGCCACCACCCATGAGCGCTGTGGCCAGGGACTGTCTGGAGAAGGGTGGAAAGAGCTAGGGAGAGCACCCCTCCATATGTTAGAGTCTTTTCTTATGGTCCAGTTCCAACTTCCCAGGAGCAACTTACAGTGGTTAGTGGTGATACAGATGCCACAAAATTTTGCTCAGAGGAGGTTTAGCACCCCAGAAGGCTGAAAGCAGACCCAAGCTGAGTAACTAAATCTTTAAAGGGAAAAGAAAACTGATAGAAGCTCGGTTTCACCCAGGGACCACAGATAAAGAGGGCAAGGAAAAGAGGGGGACCTAGGAGTCCAGAAAGCCAGATGTGGAAAAACAAGATCAATACTGGGCATCCCCAACCACAAAGACAGACTCAACAACTCCAGAGGGAATTTAATCCCCCCTAAGAGGACCTCTCCCTCTGTCACAGACATAACACAAAAGGGGCTAGAACCCACACTCAGTGTCTACACAAACTCAGCAGTTCTAGAGGGGCCTCAAGCCCACATAAGACAGACTCAGTGACTCCCGGGGACCTTAAATCCACACGCCCTCACTCCAGAGGAGACTCAAACTCCAGAGGAGACTCAAACCCTATTAATGACTAGTCAAGGGACAGATTGCTCCCATTTTGCCAGACCCAAAGTATTGGGCCTCTCCAATGGCCAAGTCGTGCAATCCCTTAATTACTTCAGAGGGGACTTGAACCCCCAAAAGACAGACCCAGTATTGGTAATGCCTGTATCAGTATGCCTAAAGATAAATTCCATTTCCTGGACATCAAGGTCATAGTGACCTGCTAATTTTCAAAGATTATCTATTTGAAACTTTGATCTACTACAAGAATAGGTATTCTGGGTGTGTTTAATGTTTGCTCTTTGTTCTAAAGTGGTATAAAACTATACTGAAAACCATGCTTCTCTGGAACACTTCCTTATTTTATGGAGACTGCCTCCCCGGATTACAGTCCTCAGCCTCGCTCAAGTAAAGGTCACCTTATCTCTCTTATCTATAGAATGGTTATTGGTTATTTGACACAAGGCTGCAATAGATTTTCTTGAATAATGTTTCTTAATTTGCTCCTGGGACCATTTCCAGAGATTTAAAATGGAAGTCAATTTATAATTTTCACTAGTCTCACCAGAGAACAGGTATACAGAGTTCTTCATGCTATCATGCCAGAGGTTAACCTTTATGTCTGATATTTTAAAACCAGCTTTCATATATTGCTAAATTAAAATAAATATGAAATCTAAAATTATGGAAAAGAGAAAGGAAGTCAATTAAAACAGAAAGTATAAAAAAACTCCAGACATTTGGTAGATCTAACTTATTTCCCAATGAAACAAAATTGAAGTAACACCTACAGTGTGTAGTAATGGGATGTCTAATGTTTCTTCCCTGCTGACAGATGGGGCAGAGAGCAGAGGGATCTTGATTAACGCCGTGAAGGCTGCTACAGGATATCTCCAACTGAAATTCCCTTTTTTTTTTTTTTTGAGGAAGGTCAGCCCTGAGCTAACATCCATGCCAATCCTCCTCTTTTTGCTGAGGAAAACCGGCTCTGAGCTAACATCTATTGCCCATCCTCCTCCTTTTTTTTTCCCCAAAGCCACAGTAGATAGTTGTATGTCATAGTTGCACATCCTTCTAGTTGCTGTATGTGGGACACCGCCTCAGCATGGCCGGACAAGCGGTGCATCGGTGAGCGCCTGGGATCCAAACCAGGGCAGCCAGTAGTGGAGCGTGTGCACTTAACTGCTAAGCCATGGGGCTGGCCCCTCCAATTGGAATTCTAATAGCCATCTCAGACTCAATATGTCTCAACTAAACTCTTAATTTTCACACAAGACTTGCCCCTCTGATGGTTCCAAAAATGATTTCATGGTCCAATTTCCAGTCATGCACATTTTTGAAGTTTGTTGTTGTTATTTTTCAATTTACTGCATTGCAATCAAAGAGTATAGGTACTATGATATGGATCCTTTGGAATCTGTTGAGTGTCTCTTGGGCCTCATATATGATTACTTTTTATAAACAGTTAGTGAATATTAACTATAAACATTTATGCAATATTCATAATTTAAAAAATATAAAATAAAGATATATTTTATAAATATTAATATAAAATTTATATAATTCATGAAAACCATATAAATATAGTATAAAATATACTTTTTAAATGTTTCCATTGTTTTTTTAAAAATTTATTTTATTGAGGTCATCTTGGTTTATAATATTGTGTAAATTTCAGGTATAAACTATTATATTTCAGTTTCTGTAGAGATTGTATCATGTTCACCACCAATAGTCTAGTTTTTATCCACCACCATATATATGTGCCCCTTTGCCCCTTTCATTCCCCCTCCTCCCACTTCTACTCTGGTAACCACTAATCTGTTCTCCTTATCTATGTGTTTGTTTGTTTGTTTATCTTCCACATATGAGTGAAATCATATAGTATTTGTCTTTCTCTGTCTGACTCATTTCCCTTATAATACCTTCAAGGCCCGTACATGTTGTCATAAATGGCACGATTTTGTCTTTTTTATGGCTGAGTAGTTCTCCATTGTGTGTGTGTGTGTGTATATACACATACATATTTATGTATACCACACCTCCTCTGTCCATTCTTCTCTTGATGGGCAATTGTGTTGCTTTCACATCTTGCTTATGGTGAATGATGCTGTGATGAACACAGGGGCATGTGAATCTTTTTGAATTATTGATCTCATGTTCTTTGGATAAACATTCAGTAGTATATAGCTGGATCATATGGCATTTTTATTTTTAAGTTTTTGATAAATCTCCATACTGTTTTCCATAGTGGCTGCACCAGTTTGCGTTCCCACCACTGGTGTATAAGAGTTCCCTTTTCTCCACATCCTTTCCAACACTTGTTATTTCTTGTCTTGTTAATTATAGCCATTCTGACAGGTGTAAGTTGATATCACATTTGTAGTTTTGAATTGTATTTCCCTAATAATTAGTGATGTTGAATATCTTTTCATCTGCTTTTTGGCCATCTGTATATCTTCTTTGGAAAAATGTCTGTTCGTATCCTCTGCCCATTTTGTGTGTGTGTGTGTGTGTGTGTGTGTGTGTGTGTGTGAGGAAGATTAGCCTTGAGCTAACATCTGTTGCCAATCTTCCTCCTTTTTTTTTTTTTTTTGTGAGGAAGATCCGCCCTGAGCTAACATCTGCCAACCCTCCTCTTTTTTTGCTGAGGAAGACTGGCCCTGGGCTAACATCCATGCCCATCTTTCTCCACTTTATATGGGATGCCGCCACAGCATGGCTTGCCACGTGGTGTGTCGGTGCGCGCCCGGGATCCGAACTGGCGACACCTGGGCCGCTGCAGCAGAGAGCGCGCACTTAACCGCTTGCACAACCGGTCCGGCCCCCAATCTTCCTCCTTTTGATGAGGAAGATTGGCCCTGGGCCAACAACTGAGCCCATCCTCCTCTACCTTATATGTGGGATGCCTGCTACAGCATGGCTTGACAAGTGGTGCACAGGTCTGCACCTGGGAGCTGAAACCGCAAACCCTGGGCTGCTGAAGCGGAGCACTTGAACTTAACCACTAAGCCACCAGGCTGGCCTCCCATGCCCATTTTTTGATTGAGTTCATTTTATTTTGTTGTTGAGTTGTATATATATTGGATATTATATATTTTGAAAATTAACCCCTTGTCTGATATACAATTTGCAAATATTTTCTCCCAGTTGGTGGGTTGTCTTTTCATTTTGTTGGTGGTTTCCTTTGTCTTGCAGATTTTAATCTGATGTAGTCCCATTTGCTTATTTATTCATTTCCCTTGCCTGAATAGACATGGTATTCAAAAAGATACTGCTAAGACCGATGTCAAAGAGTGTACTGCCTATATTTTCTTCCAACAGTTTTATGTTTTCAGGTGTTACATTCAAGTCTTTAATCCATTTTGAGTTAATTTTTGTGTATGGTGTAAGATAATGGTCTACTTTCATTCTTTTGCAAATGGGTGTCCAGTTTTTCCAACACCATATTGAAGAGACTTTCCTTTCTCCACTGCATGTTCTTGGCTCCTTTGTGGAGGATTAACTGTCCATAGATGTGTGGTTTTATTTCTGGGTTCTTAATTGTTCCATTGATCTGCATATCTGTTTTTCTGCCAGTATCGTGCTGTTTTGATTACCATAGCTTTGCAGTGTATTTTGAATTCAGGGAGTGTGATGTCTCCAGCTTTGTTCTTTTTCCTCAGGATTGCTTTGGCTATTCAGGGTCTTTTGTTGTTCCACGAAAATTTTAGGATTCTTTGTTCTATTTCTGTGAAGAATGTCATTGGGATTCTGACTGGGATTGCGTTGATTCTGTAGTTTGCTTTAGGTAATATGGACATTTTAATTTATGTTTGTTCTTCCAATCCATGAGAATGGAATATCTTTCCATTTCTTTACATCTTCTTTGATTTCTTTCAAACGTCTTATACTTTTCAGTGGATAGATCTTTCACCTCCTTGGTTAAATTTATTCCTAGGGATTTTATTCTTTTTGTTGCAATTGTAAATGAAATTGTATTCTTGATTTCTCTTTCTGCTAGTTTATTATTAGTGTATAGAAATGGAACTGATTTTTGTATGTTGATTTTGTACCCTGCAACTTTACTGTATTTGTTGATTATTTCTAATAGTTTTTTGTGAATTCTTTAGGGTTTTCTACAGGTAGAATTATGTTATCCACCAATAGTGACAGTTTTCCTTCTTCTTTTCCAATTTGGATCTCTTTTATTTCTTTTTCTTGCCTAATTGCTCTGGGTAGGATTTCCATTACTATGTTAAATAAGAGTGGCAAGAGGGGGCATCCTTACCTTGCTCCTGCTCTTAGAGGAACAGCTTTCAGTTTTTCACCATTGAGTTTGATGTTGGCTGTGAGTTTTTCATATATGAGCTTTACTATGTTGAGGTACTTTCCTTCTATACCCAATTTATTGAGAGTTTTTATCATAAATGGGTGTTGGATCTTGTCAAATGCTTTCTCTACATCTATTGAGATGATCATGTGATTTTTATTCTTCATTTATTAATGTAGTGTATCACATTGATTGATTTGTGGATGTTGAACCATCTCTGTATCCCTGGAATAAATCCCACTTGATCATGGTGTATGATCCTTTTAATGTATTGTTGTATTCAATTTTCTAATACTTTGTTAGCAAAAAATTTGAGGATTTTTGCATCTAAGTTCATCAGCTATATTGGCCTGTAATTTTCATTTTTGTGTTGCCCTTGCCTGGTTTTGGTATCAGGATAATGTTGGCCTCATAAAATGAGTTAGAAAGCATCCCCTCCTCTTCAATTTCTTGGAATTGTTTGAGTAGGATAGGTATTAAATCTTATTTGAATGTTTGGTGGAATTCAATGTTACCGCACCAGGTCTGTTTTTGCCCGCTGCCCGGAAAGCCGATCACCGAGATGACGAGATTGCAGAGAGAGAGAGTTTAATCACAAGGCAGCCAAGTGAGGAAAACGGGAGAAAAATTCTCAAATCTGCCTCCCCGCAGATAGGGACTCAGGGGTATTTATGGGGAAGGGGGCGAGGTGGTCTGAAATGATTGGAGGTGAGGAGAGATGAGGTAATTGATGATCTGTGCAAGCACAGTCAGCCTTCATGCCTCTTCGTAGGACACATGTTCACAGACTGGCAGCATTAGCATGCCCTGAGGGTAGAGTTCCAACCTCTTGCCATCAAAATTGCCCAGTTGATGGGTTGGTGGTCTCAATCCAGCCTGAAGTGGACAAGCGGTTCAGTTCCTGAGAAAAATAGCTCAAACACCCATTACCATGGTAACCCAGGCTCCAAGGGAGATATCATCTATAGGAACCTAGTGGGAGTCAGATGGTATATTGCCCAGACAGCACAGTTAACAATGAGTAAGTTTATAAGGCAGATTTAAGTCCTTGCCTTCCATTCTGATAAGTTTCTAGGTAAGGCCATTCCACCCTTCTTCCTGGTGCAGGGAAGAAGATACCTTTACAGATGGAAACTTTCTTTTCAAATGTAAATGTCTCTCATAAAGGGTAGCCAGAACTAAGAATGGGCTTAGCACAGACCCACCCAGACACCGGAGATGTCTATGGTGATGGCCTGTTCTGGGGGCAGGCCTCCCATCCCAAACTCCTTTGGTTAGTTAGTGGGGGTGGGGGCCAAAACGTCATTCAGGCAGAGACATGTTCTGGGCTGGCAAATTCCAATCCCCAATAGTTACTAGCTGCTTAATCATCAATGGCTGTTTGCTGGTTTCATCAATAGAAAAGCCGTCTGGCCCTGGAATTTTGTTTTTTGGAAGGTTTTTTGATTACTGTTTCAATCTGTTTACTTGTGATTGGTATATTCAGATTCTCTCTTTCTTCTTGATTCAGTTTTGGGAGATTGTATGAGTCTAAGAATTTATCCAATTCTTTTAAGTTATCTAATTTGTTGACGTATAGATTTTCATAATATTTTCTCCTATAATCCTTTGTATTACTGTGGTGTCTATTGTAATTTCTCCTCTTTGTTTCTGATTTTATTTATTTGAGTCTTCTCTCTCTGTTTCTTAGTGAGTCTTGCTAAGGGCTTATCAATTTTGTTTATCTTTTCAAAGAAGCAGCTCTTAGTTTCATTGATTCTTTCTATGTTTTTTTAGTCTGTATTTCATTTATTTATGCTCTGATTTTTATTATTTTCTTCCTTCTACTGACTTTGGGCTTCATTTACTCTTCTTTTTCTAGTTCTTTTAGGTACAGTGTAAGATTATTTATTTGAGATTTTTCTTGTTTCTTGACAGAGGCCTGTATTGCTGTAAACTTCCCTCTTAGTACTGCTTTTCCTACATGCCATAAGTTTTGGTATGCTGTGTTTTCATTTTCATTTGTCTCTAGATGTTTTTAATTTCTTTGAGCTCTTCACTGATCCAACAGTTGTTCAATAGCATGTTTCTTAGTCTCCACATGTTTGTGACTTTTCCAGGTTTCTTCTTGTAATTCATTTCTAGTTTCATAACATTGTGGTTGGAAAAGATGCTTGATATAATTTCAATCTTAAATTTATTGAGGATTGCCTTGTTTCCCAACATATGGTCTATCTTTGAGAATGTTCCATGTGCACTGGAGAAAAATGTGTATTTTGCTCTTTTTGGATGGAATGTTCTATATATATCTATTAAGTCCATCTGGTCTAGCATTTCATTTAAGGCCACTGTTATTGATATATGAGGGCTTAATATCATTATTTTATCTTTTGTTTTCCAGTTGTTCTTTATTTCCATTGTTTGTTTTCCCTTTTATTCCTGTCTGCCATTTCAGTTTGGTTGTTTTCTGTGATGTTTTTCTCAGTTTCTTCTTTGTTCATGATTTGTGACTCTGCTCTGACTTTTTGTTTTGTGGTTACTGTTAGGTTTACATAAAAGATCTCATAGATAGATAGTCCATTTTCTGATAGCCTTTTATCTCCATCAACCTAGCATGTTCCATCCCTTTCCTCTTCCCCTTCTATATTTTAGATGTCACAAATTACTCTTTTTTGTGTTGTAAGTTTGTGACAAAATTGAGGTGGTTATAGTTATTTTTGATGCTTTATTTTACAATTAAGTGTTTGCTAACCTATTCTGACATAGAGTTTCAATTTTATGATTTTTTGTGTCTATTTATCTCCTTGCTCCAAGCATTGTAAACCTTCGCTTTTTTGTTTCAGGTAGGAGGGGTCCTTTCATCATTTCTTGTAAAGCAGGGCTAGTGGTGATGAATTCCCTCAGCTTTTGTTTGTCTGGGAAAGCTTTTATTGTGCCATCATATCTGAAGGGTAATTTCACTGGATAGAGTATTCTTGGCTGATGGTTTTTGTCTTTCAGTATTTTGAATATGTCATTCCACTCTCTTTTCACCTGTAAGGTTTCTGCTGAGAAATCTGCTAAAAACCTTATGGGGGTTCCTTTGTTGGTTATTTTCTTCTCTCTTGCTGCCCTTAATATTTTTTCTTTGTCATTGACTTTTGATAGTTTCAATAGTATATGCCTTGGAGAAGGTCTTTTTTTTCATTGATGTAATTAGGAGTTCTATTGGCTTCATGTACTTGTATGTCCAGTTTCTTCCTCAGGTTTTGGAATTTCTCAACTATTATTTCTTTGAATAAACTCTTTGATCCTTTCTCCTCATCTTATCCCTCTAGGAGACCTATAATCCTTATGTTACTTTTCCTAATTGAGTCAGTATTTCTCAAAGAATTTCTTCATTTTTTAAAAATCTTAGTTCTCTCCCCCTTTCCACCTGGATCATTTCTAGGTTTCCATCTTTGAGCTCACTAATTCTCTCCTCCATAAGTTCTGCTCTATTTTTTATGTCTTCTACATCATTTTTTTTCTCATTAATTGTGTTCTTCATATCCAGAATTTCTGTTTTGTTATTTTTAGAGCTTCAATCTCTTTGGTGAAGTGTTTCTTCTGTTCTTTAATTTTATTCCTGAGGTCTTTCTGGGTTTTCTCATAACACATTGAGTTTCTTTATGACAGCTATTTTGAATTCTCTGCCAGTCAGATTGTAATCTTCTGTGACTTCAAGTTTGGTTTCTGGAGAGCTGTCGTTCTCCTTCTGTTCTGCTGTATTACTGTAGTTTCTTCATGGTGTTTGGTGAATCAATCCTCTGCCTGTGCAAGTATCATAATAACTTTCTTCCTTATTTGGGTATGGCTTTGATTACTTTTGCTCTGAGCTGCTTCTGGTTGTAGTTGAGAGCCCACACTTTCCACCTTCCACTGCCTCTGCCAGAGGTGTCACAGTGCCCTCCTTCTGCTGTTTGTGCCTCTGGGGTTGCTGGTGCCTTGCTGCTTTTAATGTCACTGCAGCCTCAGGTGTTGCCACCATGGTCACCAGGCTGTGAGTGCTTCTTCTGCTTCAGGGGTCACTGTGGTCTCATGTTCCCCCACTTGCTCTCTGTGGGCTCTCCATGGGCTTAGGTGCTGCTGCCCCTTGCACCACCTGTGCTGTTGCTCCTGGGTCATCTGGGGGTGCTGGCAGCACCATTGCCAGGGACACTGGGTTCACAGGTATTGCTGTTGCTGTTAGGGGTCCAGGTTCTTGTATGCAGCTCCCACTGCTGGTTGCAGTGTTGGGGGTGCTGCCACCAGGGGCTGGGTCTCAGGTTCTGCTGTGGTTCCTGAAGCCTCATGTCACAGGTGCCACATGCTACTGCTGGAGAAGGAGTAGGGGCTAAGCTGCAAGGGCTGTTGCTGGCCCTGCAGTCTCTGGTCACTGCAGAGTGCCCACTGGTGTGCTTTTTGAGATGTCAGGTCAGGGCACCCTGCTCTTGCTGGTGAAATCTGCATTTTGGTTGCTGTCCCCACTGCTGGAAAGACCAGCACCACTGCCAGGGAGGGGGAGAGGGCCAGGACAATGGCTCTGTTCTATGTTTTAAAGTCTCCAGATGTGTGTGCCACCTGCCACTGCTGGGAAGGGCAGAGGCTGCAGCTTCTGGTTGCTGGCACTGGTGCACATGCACTGATGATCTGCTCTAAACCTCGGATCAGGGGACCCCACCCCTGTCGGGGAAATTCACATCTTGGATATAGTCCCCGCTGCTGGAAAGACCAGTGCCACTGCTGAGAGAGGGAGAGGAGCTGAATTGCTGGCTCTGCTTTGAGACCTGGAGCCTCAGGACATGTGCACCACCTGCCACCACTGCGGGGTGGGGGTGGGGTGGCATGGGCCAAGCCACAAGTGCCCTGTTTTCCCATGGTTGCTGGTGTGCCTGCCAGTGTGAGGATCCACATTTTGAATCACTGTGCTGGGGGAGAAGCAAGGGGCTGCTCCCCTAGTTCCACTGCCTCCCAGAAGTTCAGTCCACCCATCTTCAGATGTATAGATGTGTGGATCACTCAGGAGCTCTGGTGTGCTGTGCAGGGAGTCCTTTTTTGGTCACTGGGTGTCTGACCAGTTGTAACTTAGAGGAGAGAGACAAAGGGAATGACTCACCCCACCAGATGCTGATGCCACCCAACGCTGAGGTTTGTTTTTTTTTTTTTTGGTGTGTGTGAGGAAGATTAGCCCTGTGCTAACATCTGTTGCCAATCCTCCTGTTTTTGCTGAGGAAGATCGGCCCTAGGCTAACATCCGTGCCCGTCTTCCTCCACCTTATATGTGGGAAGCCTGTCACTGCATGGCTTGACAAGCAATGCGTAGGTCCATGCCTGGGAAGAAGACAGAGGCTAGCCCTTCTCCTAGAGCCGGGCAGTGGGCAAGCATGTGTCAGATCAGTGGTGGCAGTCACTCTGTGAGTCACCAGCTTCAGGCACGGCCTGTCACCCCTTTGACCCTCAATCTTCACATCTGTAAAATGGGCCTGATAAAACCTCAGTATGGAGGTCAGCCCAATGGCATAGTGGTTAAGTTCATGTGCTATGCTTTGGCAGCCCAAGGAGTCTTTGCTATGGCCAGTGAAAGTTCAACACTCACTTACAGCTTTAACATGAGGCCAGACTTTGCTGCCCACCTTGGCCTTCCCAAAGATCAACTGCACGATCTCATATGTTAGTGCTCTCAGCCCCAGCGTCAAGGGAACAAGAACCCACTTGCCTTCTCGTGCAGCCTGGGTGTCCCACCCCATGCCTGCCCTGGGAGGTTCTCCCTCCTCATTCAGGCCTCTGCTCACCCTGACCCCTGGCCTAAGGTAGGACCCTTCCCCAGGCACATCGCAAATCACTGTCTGATACGTTCTTGATCATTTATTTGATTGGTGCCTGACTCCTCACTAGATGTGAGCCCCTTGACAGCAGGGACAGTGTCTGCCATGCTCATGGCTGCATCCCCACTGCGTAGCACACAATAGGTGTTCAATAAACATAAAACCACATGCGTGAACAGCCCCAGAGGTATAGATATTTCTCCTTATTTTATAACTGAAAGAAACCTCTGAGAATCCGAGAGGTGAGGGCACTCCCCTCCCCACATCCCTTGCAGAACTGGACTCAAGGGTCTTAAACCAACACTTCTTAAAACTGGAAGGAGTGTACACAATTCCCCTGTGGATCTATTTAGATGCAATTCTGAGTCAGTATTCTGGGCAGAGGCACGAGATTCTGCATTTCCTGCAAGCTCTCAGGTGACAGGAGTGGCGGAGTTCTGAGGACCACACTTTGAGGAGCCTTAGAGCCTTAGAGCTTGTGTATGCAAACCTTTCTTTCTTCCCTGGATAGTTAATGAGCACCTATGTGCCAAGCTTTGCTGTCACCCCTAATGTCGTATTTACCTGACTTGCTGTGCAGCTGGAGCAAGTTGCTTCACCTCTCTGAGCCTCTAGTTCCTCTTCCGTAAAAACGGTCTCATGAATGCGATATTGCAGGGCTGTGGGATGATTACACAACAACAACAACAGCAATAACAATGACTAGCACTTATAAAGCCCTTCATCTGCCCTGTGTGTTTTACATACATTGTCTCTTTCAATAATGCCCACATCTTGGGAGGTGGCACTAATGAAATGCGCATTGACAGACATGAAGGAGCACAGCTTAGTGGTTCAGGGCACGCAGTGTGACTCCACCAGCTGTGTGACTTTGGGCAGGTCACTGAAATAGTTTTCAGCCTCAGTTTCCTCATCTGTAAAATGAAAGAAAATGGTTAAGATACCTAAAGGGCTTAAAACAGCTTCTGTGGCTCGTGTTGGGAAATGCTGGCAGTGGCCACCGTTCCTGCTCTAAGAATAGGCTGACCGCCCATTCCTGGCACACAGTAGGTCCGCGGTGAGCTGAGCCCCTCTGCACACTGGGGGCTCTTTCTCCTGTGCGTCCCAGGACCCTTCCTGGCTTATTATAGTCTGGCTTTGCCCCCGACCCTGACATGGGTGGACCTGCCAGCAGGTGGTCTGCCCCAGTGGAGGGGGAGGAGATTCTGGGGGAGGGTGCACCCACCCCATTGAGGGCTTTAGGACCTGAATCCCCCAGCCAGTGGGATGGGGGAGAGGGAGGTGTGGGGTCTTCCCAACATCCTACCAGGGTCAGGAGGACTGTCTTTCTCCCCCTCTCCTGCTCAGTAGCTCTGTCAGGAGCCCCTCCTTCAAGGTCTCTCACCTAAGACCATCCCACAGGGTGGTTCTAGACAGGACCAAGGGAGGGCCAAGAGGGGAGCACTAGATCCATTGGGTGGCGCATCCTGGATGTGGGAGGATGATCCACATGGCGACACAAGGGCCTCAAGATGTCCCCACCCTGGGTCACCACATTGCCTGAGATTCCACCATTATGAATGTCCCTGGATTAATAGCGCATTGGCCCATATGAGTGGGGGTGGAGCAGCACAGTAGAGGGAAAGGCTTGGGCTTGGGAGTATGACCAGCTCTGCAACTTGGGCTAGAGGCTTGCCCTCTCTGTGCCTCAGTTTGCTCTTCTGTTAAAGAGATATCTTCCCTCCTACAGATGCCATCACCTGGGTCTCTGCCTGATCCCAAAAGGTTGGCCCAGAGGGCTGGGGAGCGTGATGCATTATCTTGCTGCCAGGAGATCTGGCACACAGTAGGTTTACTTTATGTAGATCACTCGACACATAGAAGGAGCATTTTTTGTACTGTGCCCCGCACACAGTAGGCCTGCTTCATGTAGAGTACCCAGCACACAGTAGGTGCTCTTTATGCAGTATACCTGGTGCTCAGTAGGCATGCTTTATGTAGAACACCTGGCATGCAGTAGACAGGATTTATGTAGAGTTCTTGACACAGTGTAGGTACATTTTATGTAGAGTACCTGGCACATAATAGGCATACTTTACATAGAGCACCCAGCACATAGTAGAAGTGCTTCATGTAAAGTACTTTGCCCAGAGTAGCTTTGCTTTATGTAGAACATCTGATACACAGTAGGTATGCACCACGTTGAGTACTCAGTACATAGCTTGTGTTCTTTATGTAGTAAGCATGGCACTCAGTAGGCATGCTTTATGTAGAACAGCTGACATACAGTAGGTAGGATTTATGTAGAGTACTTTGCACACAGTAGGTACACTTTTTGGAGAGTACTTGGCATACAGTACATGCACTTTATATAGTGTACCTGGCACATAGTAGGCATACTTTATGTAAAACACCTGGTATACAGTAGACAGGATTTATGTAGAGTAGTTGGCACATAGTTGGAACACTTTTTTAGAGTATCTGCCACACAGTAGGCATGACTTATCTAAAGTATTTGCACAGAGTAAGTTTACTTTATGTAGAGCACATGACACACACAGTAGGCATAATTTACATAGAGCACCCAACACACAGTGCTTATGTAGAATACCCAGCATGCAATGGATGTACTTTATGTAGAACACTGGCACTTAGTAGGCATGCCTTATGGAGAGTACCCAGCACACAGTAGACATGCTTTATGTAGAACACCTGGTATACATATAGAATACATGGCACATAGTAGGTGCACTTTGTGGAGAGTACCTGGCACACAGTACATGCAATTTATATAGTGTACCTGGCACATAGTAGGCACACTTTATGTAGTGCACCTGACACACAGTAGCCATGCTTTATGTAGAGTTCCTGAGACGCTGTATGGACACTTTTTGAGGTACCCAGCACACAGCAGGCACACTTTACTCCTCTGAACAGAGTAGGTCTACTTATGTGGAGTATTGGCACACAGCACCACAAGTATTAGTTACCAGCACTTTCCCTTCACTCCATCTTTTTTGGGGCTCCTGATCATTCCCACCTTCCTGTGGAACCCTCCTCTGTCCCCGTCTTGGGGCCCCCATCTGAGGTCCCATTTCCCAGATGGAAGACTGGGCCCAGAGAGCCGTCAGAGCCCACAGTCAGAGCGAGGACAGGCAGGACTCCACTCAGGGTCTCCCAGCTCTGCCCTCCCCTGTCTGGACCCCGTGCTCTCATCGCCGCCTGCAACCTCACCCCCACTCCTCCAGGTGCCCTCGTCTGACTGGGCTCCTTACCCCCAGAGTCTGATGCAGGTAATCCCCAGCCAGGCTGGCATCTTTGTTCCTGCTCCCAGCAGTCATGTCTCAACTCAGCCCCTGGGCTGCCTGGAGGCTGGTCTTGAACTTCTGCCAGGCTGTGCGGCCCCAGAGGCCAGAGGCTTCCTATCTCTGAGCTTCCTGATTCTGCACCGAGAAACGGTGCATGATGCCCTCCTGGGCCCCACGTGGACAGGAGCCTGGGAGATGTTTGGGGAAAAAGCTTGGCCTGGCCCTGCTCACCTGGCACCTGAACCCTCAAGTTCAAGCTTTTACATGCCACACCCTGGCCTCGGAAAGGCAGGGGCAGCTGTAAACTTGGGGTCCAGAGTCACCTTTGCCCACCTCCCATCTTTCCCTACCACCCATGTGGGAGGTGCTGAGACCTGAGGATACAGCATCCACACTGTGTGACCTTGAGCTTGTTTGTAGGCCTCTCTTGACAACACTGGAGCCCCCTCCCCCCACCCTCCCTTTGCGCCAGCTGCCAGGTTGGGAGGAGGTAAGCAGCTGTGCGGGGATTGGCTGGCTTAGCCTGGCGCCTGCCAGCCTCCCCGAGGTCAGGGCCCAGGGGTAAAGACTTCCCAGGAGCAGGGGAGAGGAGGTTGTGTGCTGCTCCAGACAGAAGGTGCCAGGCTGGGGTTGAGGGGCTGGAGGTCTGGCCTGGGGTGGGGAAGGGTACTGCCCAGCACAAGGGAGGCTCCAGGGAGCAGCCTGGCCAGGGGCTGGTGGTTTCCTCATAACTGGAGCCTCTGGCAACCGTCCACTGATTCAGTTTGGGTGTTTCTTCATTAGTCTCTCTTTCTTTTTCTCTTTTCTCCTTCTCTCTGTCTCTCTGTTTTTCTGTCTCTCTGTATGTCTCCCTCTTCCTCTGGACTTCCCTGGATCCCCCTCTCCTCTCTGAGCCCTCCCTGCCCTGTCTCCAGCACCCACCGTCCCTGCCCCTCCCTGGCCCCGTCCCTCACACCCTTGGTCCTCTCCCTGTCTTCGTGAGCTGTCCGTCTCTGTTTCAAGCTCACCAGTACCACGCCTTTCCTGGGCCTCAGGAGCTCACCCTCCACCCCCTCTGTCCTGCAGGATGCCGCAGCTGAGCCTGTCCTGGCTGGGACTCGGGCCGCTGGCAGCCTCCCCGTGGCTGCTCCTGCTGATGGTCGGGGCCTCCTGGGTCCTGGCCTGCATGCTGGCCTGGACCTACACCTTCTATGACAACTGCTGCCGCCTCAGATGTTTCCCGCAGCCCCCCAAACGGAACTGGTTTTGGGGTCACCTGGGCCTGGTGAGTGTGGGCAGCAGGAAGGGTCTGGGTCATCAGAGGGGATGGACTTCCTGAGGGGTTGGGAAGGGGGCTCCAGGGTTGGGCTGGGGTCTAGGACTGTGGAGAAGTGAGAGGGACGCAGGGGGCCCCTCTTTCCTCACTCACTCATCCTCTGCTCTGCCATCCCAGGCCTTTCCCACATCCGTGTGCCCCACCCCAAGCCTGCATTGGATCCACTTCCTGCCCGTCTTCCCCACATTACTGCACCTCTGAGGGGCTCCCAGGCTGGGGTGCACAGAGCCGGACTCCCTGACATTCCCAGTCTCCACCACTGAGTATGAGAAGGCCTCAGGGGCACTGTCCAGGGTCCACTCCCTGTCTGGCTCATTTCCTTGTGTCTGCTCACTCTGGGCTGCAGTTTCCCCACAGGAATTAGCTATGACCTCCCCACCCCCACCCACAGGGCACAGCCCCCCACCCCCCCTTCCTGACACACCTTCCTCTCATCTGGCTCTTCTGCCTAAGATGTCCCAATGGGCCCCGTTGCCCAACCTGGATAAACTGGGCCACTCACTCCCCTTTCAGAAGCCTTCCTCCACAGCCTGCCCACACCCCAGACCTTGACCATTCACTTGGCCCTGCTCCTGCTTAATTAAACGTTAATTCTCCAATTACCTATTGTCTATCTCTCCAACTTGATAGTAGCTCTGGGGAGCACACTGCAGGGCCCAGCCCAGGGGCTGGTATACAGCAGGCACTCAAAATACATGTTTGATAACCTCGGTGGTGAACGTGCCATCACCTCTCTCCGTCAAGGCCAAAGAGATGAGCGTCCAGCTCCTCCTACCCCCTAGAGACCAGCTGAGGGATGAGCACAGCTTTCCTTTCCTTCCTGCGGTGAGAGCTACAGCCTGGGGGAGGATATCCTGCGATTTTACTTTTCAGTGTGGCAAAGTTCAGAACGGGGACATTCCAAAGCTCATTGTGAGGGTCCCTGAGATTCTGGGTCTTGGAATGTTCTCAGTGAGCCCTGGAGGCAGGGCAATGTTACAGTCACTGCGGTTCTGCCTTGTCCTCTGAGGGCGTAGCCGTGGGGGCTGGTCTGGGTCACTCTTCTCTCCTCCAGTTCCTCTTGCGGTGTTCTTGGCTGAGTCACTCTTTCTCTCCTGTCAATTTCTTCAAGTGTCTTGAATCCTAATCTCATGATTCTTGGGGAGCAAGAAGGGGGTCACAAGGTGAAAAGGACTTATGTTTACGTGCTTGGAACATCTGGGGGTATTTTCCAGGCTTGGATAAGGCATCAGGAGGCACTGCATAACATACCACAGAGGAGGTGGACTGACTTCCTTTACATTTTAAAGGACGAATCTCAATATCTGCACCAGTTTTTGGAACAATTTGTGGGTGTGTATGTAGGTTGAGGAACAACAGACAGGACGCTGTGAGAGATACACACACAGACAGACAGGACGCACTGTGAGAGATAGATGGACAGAAAGGATGCACTGTGAGAGATAGAGAGACAGACAGGACGCACTGTGAGAGACAGAGAGACGGACAGGACATACTATGAGAGACAGAGAGAAAGACAGGGTGCACTGTGAGAGATAGAGAGACGGACAGGATGCACTGTGAGAGATAGAGACATGGACAGGATGCACTGTGAGAGACAGAGAGACGGACAGGATGCACCGTGAGAGATAGAGAGACAGACAGGATGCACCGTGAGAGACAGAGAGACGGACAGGATGCACTGTGAGAGATAGAGAGACAGACAGGATGCACTATGAAAGACAGAGAGATAGACAGGATGCTTGAGAGATAGATTGACAGGACACATTGTCAGTGATACAGAGACCGGATGAATTATGAGAGATAGATAGACAGACAGCATGCAGTATGCAGAGTGTGGGCTCTGCAGAATGGGCTCATAGATGGGAGTTGCCCTCCTGATTGACGGACAGAGATCACGTCTATCCCCTAAGGTCTGCTTGAGCAGATGGTCCTGGGGCTGCAGACCCTTCACCTTTGAGATACCAGAGGCCATGTGGATAGGTCCCGACATGACAGGATGTGAGAATGAGCCCCAGGGACAGGTCCTGAGGCCACCGTGTTGCGTGAAAACTTCCCCCGTGAGGACCTCCACCTGTGGCTGCCCCCAAGGCTGGAACCACTCCAGGATGAGAAAAATCAGTCTTCTTGAGCCAAGGTTGGCTTCTGTGGTCAGAGAGCATGTCTTCTCCCTGTCCTGGGATGTCCCCTTGGGACTTGGAGCAGCCTCAAGGACCCTCCTGCCCCAAGAGGGAAGGAGCAGGAGGAAGCAGAGATTCCTCCGTCTGTGCAGAATCTGGACACACTGTCCACTGCAGGGGCTGTATGGGGACGTGTCATGGCTCCTTCTGGGGAGCGATGGTCTCTGCTTTGCTTACAGTTTCCCCCAGTGGAGCTGGGCTTGAGGGATGCAACTCAGCTGGTGGCCACCTACCCTCAGGGATTTGTGATCTGGCTGGGCCCCACCATCCCCCTCGTCACTCTCTGCCACCCCGACATAGTCCAGACTGTCCTCAGTGCCTCAGGTACCCACACAGAGCTGTGGTGGTGGGCGCCGTGGCACATCTGAGGGCTTCTAGCTCCTCCCTGCCAAGCTTCTGTGCGGCCCCTGCAGGACCCTCTTGAAGAGGGGCCCTCTGCCCCTCTTCTCCCTCAGATGTCTGAGGGAGACCCCTGCTGTCTGACCCCTGCCCTGCTGTCCTGGGTACCACTGGGGCCCCAAGAGGCCTCAATTCAAGGCCTTGTCCTGGGGGACCCCCAATCTTGGGAAGACAGGTCTAGAGAGAGAGATCCCCGACCTGGTGTGGTCAGGAGTGGGCCAGAGGGAGAGGAGTGAGGCAGCCCAGAGGAGAAGCAAGGTCTCTGCTGGGGCAGGCTGCAGGGCTTACTGGAGGAGGAGTTGCTGGAGCTGGGTCTGAAACAACGAGCACAAATTTTTTAAAGCAGAAGACAGAGGGATGCAGTGAGCAAGATGGCATTGGATGCCCCTGCCAGGCCTGGCCTCAGCCCCACCCATCCCCAGGCCCAGAGCAATGAGGGCTTGAGAGTGGTGGAAGAACTGGGCTGCTATTTTCTTTCCTTTTTGTTCTTTTTGGTGAGGAAGACTAGCCCAGAGCAACATCTGTTGCCAATCCCTCTTTTTGCTGAGGAAGACTGGCCCTGAGCTAACATCCGTGCCCATCACCCTCTACTTTATATGGGACGCCGCCACAGCATGGCTTGATGAGCGGTGCATAGGTCCACACCAGGGATCTGAACCTGTGAACCCCGGGCCGCCAAAGCGGAGTGTGCAAACTTAACCACTATGCCACCGGCTGGCCGCTGGGCTGCTATTTTCGTGATGTGCACCTTTGATGAGTTGACTCCTTCTACTCCCTCTGGTGGCTTGTCCACTTCAAGTTTATCGCCCTCCTGCTCCAGGCCCCACCTCAAGGAGTCCCCACTCCAGCTTGGCTCCCTTCTGTTGCTCTCTACCTTTCTCACTTCAGAAAAGACCAGGCTGAACAGGGGAAAAGCTAGAATCTGACAGAGACCTTGGCTCCAACACCAAAATGCTGAGTGACTCTGGCCGGTCCCCAGCCCTCTCTGGCTGCTGAGGTCCTTTTCAGTTGTGAGTGGTGGAAACTCAACCCTGTATGGTCTAAGCAAAGAAAGGGAATCGACTGACTGTCAAGTCCAGGGACGTTGTCTTCAGGCACGGCTGGATCCAGGTCTCAAAAAATGTCATCAGGAATCAGTCTCTGTTTTTCAGTTCTGTGTTCCTCTGTGATGGCTTCACTCTCATGCTGGTAAAGATGAGTCCCAGAAGCTCGACTCCCGTGGAAGAGTGAGCTCCTTCCCAACAGTTCCAGGAAAAGTTTCAGGATTTGCTTTAATTTTCCTGGCTTAGATCCAAGACCAGTTCCTCATCCAGTCACTGTGACTCTGATTGCCGAGTCTTGGCTGTCATAGGGTTCTCAGAGCTATTGTTTTGGGGTTCAAAGCAGTTTGATGGTTAAGAACTGAGGCCGTTAATTCAGACAGACCTGGCCTCGGATCTCAGGTATGCCACTTAACGACCTGGGAGGCTGTGAGCAAGTGACTCTATCGTTCAGAGGCTTGGTCTCCTTATCTGGATAATGGGGATAAAAGAGAAGCCAGGTGAACGTGGTGTTTGGGATCCAAATGAGGAAGGACGTTTTCTGTCCCTGTAGCTGAGGGATCCCAATTGTTGTGCATTGAGAGTGTGGGGAGGGACCCCGGGGGAGGATGAGCTGTTGGATGGGATTCATGGGGCTCAGGTCTGGGTCTCTGCCCTGCAAGTCCTTCCCTCTGGCCACCTGGAAGAGTGATTTGGTTCCTCTTTGTTCCTCTCCAGATTCGGAGCTCGGAGGAAGGTCTCCTGTACACACAGGGCCTGGCGAGCACCTATGGGGATGTGTGCTGCTGGTGGGTGGGGCCCTGGCATGCAGTCATCCGCATCTTCCACCCCACCTGCATTAAGCCGGTGCTCTTTGCTCCAGGTAGACACCCCACTGGCCACAGCTTGCCTGCTGCTGAGGTCTTTGTGCTGCCTCCAGCTGGGTGGGTGACCTGCGTGTGGACAGGAGGGGCTGTGGCAGAGATGCCACTGCCTCTGTCTTACCTGGATCCCTACTTGCTCGATCTCTGGTTGTGTCTGCTCACGCTGAGGGCCTGTCTGCGTGGTATCTGCTGTATGGCCATGTCTGGTCACGTTTGTGTTTCCCCTGGGTCCTGGTTACACTTGGTATACAGTATACTTGGTTACACCTGGTATATGTTACACTTGGTTACACCAGTATGTTACACTTCGTTACATCTGGTATATGTTATACTTGGTTACACAAGTATGTTACACTTGGTTACAGCTGGTATATGTTACACTTGGTTACAACTGGTATATGTTACACTTCGTTAGAGCTGGTATGTGTTACACTTGGTTACACCTGGTATATGTTACACTTGGTTACACATGGTATATGTTATACTTGGTTATAGCTGGTATGTTACACTGGTTACAGCTGGTATGTTACACTGATTACATCTGGTATATGTTACACTTGGTTACAGCTGGTGTATGTTTAAACTTGGATCAAATGGAGATAGTCCCAGTCACGTCTGGGGCTCGGCTGTGGCCAAGGATATTTGAGGCATGTCCGAGTCTGTCCGGGTCTTCGTCTGATTCCACTTGAGATTGTCTAGGTCTCCTGCTGTTCATGTCTGGGTCACATTAGGTGTTTGTCTCAGGTCTGGGACCCAGGGTCCCTCTGAGAATGCCTGAGACTTTATGTGAGTCTGGTCTGAGGCAGGTCTTAGGATATTTCTGGGTCACGCCTGGTCCATGTATGTGACGTTAATGGGACTGCATTTAAGTCCTGTCTGTGGGACACGTTGAGGTCATGTCTTTGGGTCCATGTCAGAGTATGTTGTGTCGTGTCAGGGTGTTTCGTGATAGGACATGTTAACACATGGTGGGGCCATGTCAGATGTCCCAGGAGATGTCAGAGAGTGCTGGGCAGATGTGGTGTCCTAGGTCCCTGTAAAGGTGTTTTGTTGAGTGCTGGGCTGTCCTTGGGTGTTTAGAACATGTTGGACCATGTAGGAGCCATGTCAACATGCGCTGGGACATATTGTGCCATGTTGGGGTGCATCTAAGCACGTGGGGGTGTGTCTGTGGGCTCTGCCTTTGCTCTACTCTGTGCTGCAACCTGGTCTGGTCACCCTTCACCTCCCCCCTCCTCTCGCTTCCTTTGCTCTTGGCCCCACTCCTGCTATGCTGGGCTTGGAGGGGGAATGCAGACTCCTGGCTGGGCTCCACCTCGCATCAAAAGTCCCTCCATTCCCCCTCTCCATGGTCCCCGATGGTCGTCATTCATGTCAGCTGCCATCGCACCCAAGGACGCGGTCTTCTACAGCTTCCTGAAGCCCTGGCTGGGTGAGTAACAGCTTGTGAAGGGATTGGAGACAACCTTGGGGGCAGGGGGAGGTGCTGCCCTTGCTCACTGTCTGTGGCTGCCCCTACTAGGGGATGGGCTCCTGCTGAGTGCTGGTGACAAGTGGAGCAGGCACCGCTGCATGCTGACGCCCGCCTTCCACTTCAGCATCCTGAAGCCCTACGTGAAGATTTTCAATGACAGTGTGAACATCATGCACGTGAGTCTCCTGAGCCCAAGGTCCCAGCTAGAGCCTTGGGGGCGATGGGGGCTCACAGACATCTTGTCTGGAATTCTGGGTCTTCTGGATGGTTGGGACTGTTGCTTTTCCTTTCTGAGGCCCAGTTTCCTCAGCTGTAAACTGGGGATAATGAGCCTCACGTTGCAGAGTGGTCAAATGATGTAATGGAGTCATGTTCCTGGCACATAGTAGGCGCTCACGTGTTAGTTTCTATGTTTCCCTCACAGAAGCCTTGGAATCCTGAGACACAGTTGATGACAGTGATGAATATTTCATATTGAGTGTTGAGTAACAAACCACTTCAAAATAATAGGGGTTTACTATTGCTAACAAGTCTATGAGTCAGTTGGCTGGTTCTTCTGGACGCTCATGGGGTCACTCATGTATCTGTGATCAGCTGTGGGTCAGTACCTTGCTGATCTGGGCTCAGTCCTCTCACGTTTGGGACTTGGCTGGCTGACCAAGGCGACTCAGCTGGGACAATCCTCTCATGAGTTTCTCTCCCTCCAGAAGGCATTTCAGGCTTGTTCACAGGGCAGAGGCAGGGTTCCAAGAGACTGGGAGGAAGCCACACTGCCTCTTGAGGTCTAGGTTTAGGATGATTACCTCATCATTTTTACCACATTGGCCAAAGCAAGTCAAAAGGCCAGCCAGAATGAAAGGGTGGTGAAGTAGGCTCCACCTCCTCATAGAAGGTTTCAGTCACATTGCAGAGGATGTGGATGTAGGGAAGTGAAGCATTGGAGGTCAGGGATTTGTGAAGTGCCTGGTGTTTTTCCATACTTGCAAGCTGACAAGTAAGCTCGTTACTGTTTTGTGGATTCTGCCAGAAGACACGAGACTCCTGGATCAGAGACAGAGGATAGCTTAATACTCATGGCAAAACAAGTGGCTCATGCCTCTTGTTGGTTTGCATTCTTTCTCCAAGTCACTAAATCCCATGAGGATGACACAGGTGGGCTTCAATGGATGCCTGCTCATGCGGTGTGTTGCATTGCAGGGGAGGAGCACTAGGTTTAGGGACCGTATGACTTTTATAGCAATTAGAAGCAAGCCTTATATTTGTCCAGGGGGAGGCATTACCTCATCCCTCAACATTGTTTGTTGCAAACACAACTCTGAGAAATGTCCCAGGTAAAGAACATCAGGGCCTTGCATTTTTTGGCATACCCAGCAGAATGTGCAGGGGTGCTCAGGGCCCATGGAGGACTACCACGACCAACATAGGAGATATTTACCTAAATATTTATAACAATAAAGATGATGAAAGCTAATGTTTATTGAGCACTTTCTATATGCCAGAAGCTCCCCGTCAATTCCATGACATATGTTGTCTAAGTTAATTTTCACAATCCTATAAGGTAGAGATGATTTTTCCCCACTACAGATGATGAAACTGAGGCACAGAGAGGTTAGGGAGCTTGCCTGAGTTCACACAGCTGGCAAGTGAACTAATAAGTGGAGCTGGGACACCTGTCTGGTTTGTCTGACGCCAAAGTAGGTCATCTTAACTGCTACTGTGGACTTAACAAGCAGAGCCCAGAGGAGGGCATTGAGCTGACCAAGGGCACATGGAGTGTAGGAGGCAGAGCCAGGATTTGAGCCCAGGTCCCCGGACTCCCAGCCATGGGGTCTTCATATCCTAGTAGTAACAGTTTCCACTCCCGCTCAAGCCTGATTATCCCAGGGGACGGGTGCCGGGAGCCAAGAGGCTGGATCTGGGAGACCCTATCCTGGTGGTTGGGGGTGGGGAGGGTCTCAAGGGAGGCAGGTCCCAGCCCCAGCTCTTCCCTCTTCTCTGTCCAGGCCAAGTGGAAGCGCCTGGCCTTGGAGGGCAGCGCCCATCTGGACATGTTTGAACACATCAGCCTCATGACCCTGGACAGTCTGCAGAAATGTGTCTTCAGTTTCAACAGCAATTGCCAGGAGTGAGTCCTTGCCCAGGGCCTGGGAACATGGGCCATAGACCCACGGGGTAGATGGAGGGAGAACTGACAAGGGCACTCAGAAGGGCCTTTCTGAAGGAGAAGAATCAGAGATGGACAGTGAAGGACGGGGAAGGGGAAAGAGAAAGAGCAATCCTTTCAGGTAGGTATAAATGTTTGCTAAAGGCCAGGAGGCTAGGATGAGCAGAGCGTGTGCAACAATGAGGAGACGCCTGGGAAATGAGGTTGGAGGGGTAGAGCTTAATGACATTCAAAAGCCAGGCAAAGGGATATGAACTTTATCCTGAGGTTTCCAGGGAGCCATGGAAGGTGTTTG
The DNA here is from genome assembly GCF_020826845.1 of Diceros bicornis minor. Classification (NCBI taxonomy): domain Eukaryota; kingdom Metazoa; phylum Chordata; class Mammalia; order Perissodactyla; family Rhinocerotidae; genus Diceros; species Diceros bicornis. The sequence continues at coordinate 4,221,496 of NC_080759.1, read as the reverse complement.
AGCAGATGAGGGTCATGGTCAAAGCTCAACTTGGACATCTGACTCTAGAAAAGACCGACTGTCATGTAGGCACAGGTGATGTTGACACTGGATGCAAGGAGACCAGGGAGGGGCTGGGTCCATTGATCAGTTGGGAGAGGACAAGGTGTGAGCTGCGTGGACAGTTGTGGGAAGGAGAAGGGGCAGACACTGTGTAGGAGAGAGAGGAGAGAGGCGTGATGTCTAAGCTGTGCCCCGGGTACCTGGGGCATGGAGGCAGCTCACGGAGACAGGAGCCAGGGAGAGACGAGTGTCTGGAGAGTTGTGGCTCCTGGATCATCCCCACCATGTATCTGTGGGGCCATCTGTTCCTGGATACTCAGTTTCCTCATGGGAGGTAGCTCCTGGCTTCCAGTGGGACGTGTTTCTTGGGCTTCAGGTGAGCTAAATTGTCGCCTCCCTTTATACCCTCATCCTGCAGGAAGCCTAGTGAATATATCGCTGCCATCCTGGAGCTCAGTGCCCTTGTGACAAAACGGCACCAGCAGATCTTCCTGCACGTGGACTTCCTGTACCACCTCACCCCTGATGGACGACGCTTCCGCAGGGCCTGTCGCCTGGTGCACGACTTCACAGATGCCATCATCCAGGAGCGGCGCCGCACCCTTCCTGATCAGGGTCTTGATGACTTCCTCAAGGCAAAGGCTAAGGTCAAGACATTGGACTTCATTGATGTGCTCCTGCTGACCAAGGTGGGCTTCTCTGGGATCTGAGTTCAAGAGGTAGAATTGACCTTGATTTCAAATGTCAGATCAAAGAACTTGGACTCGATCTAGAGGGTCCTGGGGAGCCATGGGAGGTGCTTGAGGAAGGGAGGGACAGTTCAGGCATATGTTTTAGAGATGACTGGAATGCAGCCTCCAGGGGACTGCTAAGTCTGAAACTGAAACTGTGAAGGGTGTGCGATTTTATTCTACTTAAGAAGTTAGTCATATACATATGTTAGACTATATGTGTATATATATGTATGTATGTGTGTATGTATATATGTATCTATCTATCTATTTATCTGTCTATTATCTATCTATCTATCTATCCATCTCAGAACGCTGGATCAGACCAGCCCATTTATTGCTTTCAGCAGTAACAGTAGCCAGAGTAGAACTGTAGCTCTGGTTCCACACTCCCAAATTCCTCTGAGAGTGACATGATGCTTTTACCTGTACTTGCAGCCATGCTTGCATCACAGGCATGGTACCTCCACATTATGAATCTTGGAACTTGTATAGGACAGCTGACTCAGCTGCCCCTTCTTTCTTATGGTGAGAGAGAGAAAGAGGGAGAGAGAAGCTGGAGTATAAACAAATCTTAGTGAGAAGGCAAAGTGTGTAGGTTCTGTAGGTTTATCTCCAGGGGAGGTAAGGAATCTCTGAATTTGCTATCCTAGAATGTGAGTAAATGGGTCTGGAGTGATACTCAATCTCTAACTTCCAAGACAAGGCACCAGTCAATCATCCTGTAGCCCAGGTGGCCAATAAATTTTTCTCAGAAAGCCGTCATCATGTAGAAAGAAGAAGATATTCATGGATCATTGATTCCTCCCACCAGGGACAAGACAGGAGGCAAGGATGCCAAGGAAGAGGCCTGTGGGCTGGGGCCTCTGGCGATAGGGAGCAAAGGAGGTCCAGGAGTGCAGGGTGGGCTTGGGTTTCTGAGTGGATGACGGCATTTCCGAGCTTGTCTCAGAGCCCTCGGAACTGGTGTGATTTGGGGGATCTTGCTTTCTCTCCAGGATGAAGATGGGAAGGAACTGTCAGATGAGGACATCCGAGCTGAAGCTGACACTTTCATGTTTGCAGGTGAGGGTCCCAGTGTGGGCCTACAGAGGGAGCAGGGGTCTCTCTATCCCAGGGACTTGGTGGGTGAGCCCTGGACCACTCCTTCACCCCCATCCTCCCCGTCCTCCCTGAGGGCCTTAATGTGAGGGCGCTGTCCACCTTATGGTGCTGAAGCAGCCCAGAGACCCAAGCCTGTCTGGCTGCCTCTCAGGGCATGACACCACAGCCAGCGGCCTCTCCTGGGTCCTGTACAACCTTGCGAAGCACCCGGAGTACCAGGAGCGCTGCCGGCAGGAGGTGCAAGAGCTCCTGAGGGACCGTGAGCCTAAGGAGATTGAGTGGTGAGTGCGGGTTCACGTGGTCTGTTCCCGAACCCCTCTCATTGGCTCTGCTCCCCAGCTGGGAAGGGGGAAGATCTTTTTGCCGATTCTGTCATTTTTTCTTAGTGGGAATAGGAACAGAGCCCACAGGCAGGGTCTGGTACCCAGCCTGGAGAGCAGGGGAAAGGTTACAGCCTTTGGGACAGAAAGATCTGGGCTGCTGAGAGAATTAGTGACAATGTGTGAGGGCAGATGGTGCCCCTTAGGGCATATTCAGTGAGTGACCTTCCCCTCTGCTACCTTACTGGTCTCTCTGAAATCAGATTTTTTCAAACATCCTCACTGCCTGAATGACTGCTGGTCTCCTGCCTCCTAATTCCTATCACATTGTGCAGTCCAGGATTCACAGAGGACACCTGGGGGTTAAAGTCATTCAGCTCTTGTCCAGGAACACCTGCATCTTCACCCATCCAGTCCGCATTCGGCAGACACCGCCACACTGCCTTCCCATCCCCAATTCTGTGCCATCTCCAGTTCTTCCCAGCCCCACCCTGTGTCCTGGAGACTTGCGAAGGACTCAGACCTGGCCTTTGCCTTCCAGGAGCTCCCAGCCTGGTGGGGCAATAGTTCCGGGTCAGGACACTCTCAGTCCACGTGGGCAGGGCTGGGTTCAGAGTAAGATAGGCCAGGCTGAGGGTGGAGAGAGTGTCTCAGCTGAGACCTTGAATGCTGATCAGTAGATATTTAGGTGTAGTTGGGGTGGAGTTATATCAAGAAGATAGCCTGGGCAAAAGTGAAGGGGAGGGGAGGTGCAGATGGAGAGAGAGAGGGAGAAGGGAGAGGGAAGGAAGGAGGGAGGAAGAGATAAAGAGAGAGAAAGAGAGGGAGAGAGAGAGAGAAGGGAGGAGGAGGAAGGGGAGAGAGAGAAAGGAGTGGAAAGGAGGGAGGAAGAGAGGGAGAGACTGAGGGATGGAGGGGTGAAGGGAGTGGGGGAGCGAGGGAGCGCCTAACTCATGGTGAGACGATGAGGTGGGGAGATGGCAGCAGAGTCTGGTTGTGGAAGACTTTGACTGCAATGTCAATGGCTCCAATTTTAAGCCAAAGGCAATAGGGAGCCACGGAAAGTATTTGAACAGGAAGACAGGTCAGATCTGGGCACCAGAGAATCTTTCTAGCACTTGTGTCGGGGACCTACCGGAGAGGACAACTTGTAGAATGGGGGCCCAGGGAGGAGATTCTGAGGCCTGATCAGGTCAGGGGCTGGGGGATGGTGAGGAGGCGTTGGACTTGACGGGCATTTTGGAGGAAGTGTTCTCCACTCCAAGTCTTTGCTCAGCATAGCAGTCCTGTGAGGTGGAGAAACACTTTTATGCTTTTAAAACAAAGACTTCAAACAAAATTATGCACTTGGTAAAAAAAAAAGAGTACAAAAGGGTTTATAATAAAAATGACCTTCCTTCCTAGTCCCCACCCTAGGAGTGACTCCCATCAATGGTTTCCTGTGTGTCCTTTTAGAAGACATCTATCTTTATACCCACATTTATGATTCTTCTCTCTCTTTGGGATTTAAGCTCTGTACATTAAACATACATCTCTGAGATCTTTACTTTTGCTCAAAATATGAGCTCTGGAAAAGTAGTTTTGAATTACAAAAACAATGATAAGGGCAAGTTATTATTGCACTAAATGAGACATTGCAGATAAGACTAGGGTTATCCTGGACACAATAAATTTAGTTAACATCCATCACCACACATAGTTACAAACTTTTTTTTCTTGTGATGAGAACTTTTAAGATATACTCTGTTAGCAAGTTTCAAATACATAATACAGTATTGTTAACTGTACTCACCATGTTATACGTTACATCTTTTTGGAGTGCTTTTGGCTAATTTTTATGAAGTCAAATTTGTCCAAATTTTCTTTTGCAGCCATTCTATCCACCTATATCGTAGAGTTTTGTGGGCTTCCTTCACCAGATGTTAAGTTTTCACTTATTCACATGCCTGTCTCTGAGCTCTCTCTTCTGTTCCGTGGCTCTGTTCTCCTGTCCTAGCAGAGATGCCACACTATGTTTTTTTATTCTTGCATCTTTCTGATAGGTCTTAATATCTGGTAGAGTTCTTCCTCTTTTTAGTCTTTCAATTTTAAGTTGACCTAGCTCTTCATGACCTTTTATTTTTCCAGAAAAAATTTTAGAGTAAGTTTATCAAGTTTCTAAGAAAGTCAAGTAGATTTTCATTTTAATTAAGTATATTCTATTGGTTGACTTGAATATATGACTGACTTGTGGAAAACGGATTACTTCATAATATTAACACACACTATCTCAGAGTTTGGAATGGATATCCATTTCTGGATATTCAAATAATCTTTAGTCTTTTAATAGAGTCTAAAATTTTTGCATAGAGATCTTACACATATTTTGTTTAAGTTAATCCTTAGACACTTTTGTTGTTATGGTGAATCATATCTTCTATTTGGATTAAGAGAAGTTGATAAGTTCATTTGGAACATACAGATTTCACATTTCTTGCTAAATGTAATCCAGATATTTTATATTATTATAATCTTTTCTTTTATTATCTTTTCTAACGGGTTGTTAATTCTACATAGAAAAGCCAATAATTTACGCATATAAATTTTGTGCCTAGTCAACATAGTAAATGCCAAAGAGGGAGACTCGTATCAATAGGAAAAATCAAGACCACTTAATAAAAGCTCTTGGAACAACTGGGAAGCTACTTGGAAAAAAGTTAATTCAACTTGCTTCTCATGTCTCATAACAAGATAACGTGCAGATGAGTTGAAGATAAAAAACAAAGGTGTCTTAAAAGCTCTACAGACCATGGGAAAATTATTTTATAGTTCCAGGGTAGGGAGGCCCTATTTGTGACACAAATCCAGGGAGATATACAAGAAGAGATTGATACATTGTTAAATGAAAAAGATACAGAGGGGCCGGCCCCATGGCTTAGCGTTTAAGTGCGCGCGCGCCGCTACTGGCGGCCCGGGTTTGGATCCCCGGCGCACACCGAGGCACCGCTTCTCCGGCCATGCTGAGGCGGCATCCCACATACAGCAACTAGAAGGATGTGCAGCTATGACATACAACTGTCTACTGGGGCTTTGGGGAGAAAAAGGGAAAAAAAGGAGGAGGACTGGCAATAGATGTTAGCTCAGAGCCGGTCTTCCTCAGCAAAAAGAGGAGGATTGGCATGAATGTTAGCTCAGGGCTGATCTTCCTCACACACACACACAAAAAGATACAGTGTTTATAGTATATCATATGCTATTTTATAATTTTTTTAAGATGCAAAAACATAACTCTGGAAGGATACATAAAAAATAATAATGTGGGCAAACTGTGAGGACGGAATATGAGTGATATTGTGCCATAGGGGTGGTGATTTACAGTTTTTTGATTTTGAACCAGTTAACTGTATCAGGTATTAAAAATTTAAAACACCACACAAAAGAAGGGGCTTAAAGAAAAAGAATTTAGCCCTGTTACTGGATCTTCAATGTTTAAAAAGTTTTCCAGTGCATTCTCTTGTGTTTTCTAAGCACAAAATCACTCTCTGTCAAAAATGATATGTTTACCCTCACATTTCAAATTGCATTACTCTCCTTTTTTCCCTTGTCTAATTGCATTAGCTGGTATCTCTAATACTGTGATAAATAAGAGTAAAACATTGGATCTGTTTTTTTTGTTTCTTAATCATTCATTTGCCTTTTGATTTTGCTCTCTTGCCATAAATATTATTTTATTTTTATGCAAGTTCGAAAACCTTTGTATGGTTTGGTTTGGGTGTTGTGTTTTGCTCAGAAAAGCTTTTAAAAATATCTGACTAATTTTCTCTGTCTGGCACTTCTGTGATATTGCTTTTCTTTCTCTCTCCTCTCCTCTCTTCCTTCCTTCCTTCACTCCCTTCCTTCCTTCCTTTTCTTCCTTCCTTCCTTCCTCCCTCCTTCCCTTTCTCCCTTCTCTTCCTTCCTTTCTTCCTTCCTCCCTTCCTCCCTCCTTCCCCCCTCCCTCCCTTCCTCCCTCCTTCCCTTCCTTCCATCTTCCTTCCTTCTTTCTTTCCTTCCTCCCTCCCTCCCTTTCTTTTCTTCCTTTCTTTTCTTAGGTAAACCACTTTATTGAGGTATGACTGACATACAAAAAGCTGTACATATTTAATGTACACAACTTAATGACTTTGGATATATTTGATCCATCTAGAATTTATTTTTTTTTATAGGGAGAGAGGATCTCATGGGGCAGCAGGAGGGCTGAGGGGTCTCTGTTTTTGCTCTCTGTATAATTGTTGGGGGATTTCTTTAGGGAGGACCTGGCCCAGTTGCCCTTCCTGACCATGTGCATCAAGGAGAGTCTGCGGTTGCATCCCCCTGTGACAATCATCTCTCGCTGCTGCACCCAGGACATTGTGCTCCCAGATGGCCGAGTCATCCCCAAAGGTGCCCACAATGTCAGACGGAGGAGCATCCTGGGCAGGAAGAGGGGCCCGGCAGGCAGGCGGGATCGCTTCCTGACTGGCCCCTCCTCTCCCACAGGTGTTATCTGCCTCATCAGTATTTTTGGGACCCACCACAACCCATCCGTGTGGCCAGACCCTGAGGTGCTGCCGCCCTGACCCCCATCCTTGTCCACTCCCGTAAGGGGACCCAGGGGAAGGTGCAGTTCTGACCTGGCAAACCAGGCATCTCCTCCCCCCATCATACACACATCTGCCTCTCCAAGGCTGGCAGTCCTGGGAGACCCCACTCAGCAGCCCTGTTTTGGCCTTGCCCCCACCCCAGGTCTATGATCCCTTTCGCTTTGACCCAGAAAACATCAAGGAGAGGGCACCTCTGGCTTTTATTCCCTTCTCGGCGGGGCCCAGGTGAGGGCAACGGGCATCTGAGGAGGGGATGGGATGATGGGGGCGGGGGTCTGGGACTGAGATCCCAGGCATGACTGTGGGGGCGGGGAGGGGCGAAAACTGAAGGTGGTCAGAGTTCGGGCTCTCCTTCCCTCCCCTCCCTCGGAGGTAAGGGGTGATGGTCTGGGGAATGCGGTCCGCGGTGTGCTCTGAGCCCCTGTCCCCTGCTGGTCTGAGCTCGGGGCTGGAGTCCGGGCTAAGCTCAGGTAATACGCAAGCCCACGTGGGGGTCCCAGGCACGGTTAGCCCCCTCCTCTCTCCTGCGGGCAGGGACGGGGGTCCCGGGACAGGTTCCTGGCGCCGTCAGAGCCCCACTCCCGCCCGCAGGAACTGCATCGGGCAGACGTTCGCCATGACCGAGATGAAGGTGGTCCTGGCGCTCACGCTGCTGCGCTTCCGCGTCCTGCCGGACGAGGAGGAGCCGCGCAGGAAGCCGGAGCTGATCCTGCGCGCCGAGGGCGGACTTTGGCTGCGGGTGGAGCCACTGAGCGCGGGCCCGCAGTGACCCCCCGCCTCCTGGCCTGGGATCCACCCTGACCTCACACACCTCACACAGCTTTGCAGATTCCCAGGAATAAAACTGTGCTGTCACCTGTGCCCGAGCCTCACCGAGAGCCAGCAGGGGGCGCCTCGTGACTGCGGAGGATGGCCAGGGGGCGTGGTTGGGTGGAGGCGGGGCTGGTGTCTGCGAGTCCAACACCCTGAGTGCCTCTCCAGCTGACCAGAGGGCGCCCATGCTGATCGAGAATTCTTCTAGAAATGAATCATGGATTTTAAACCGTGGGCAACAGGGAGTCACGGCAGGTGTTTGAGCAGGAGAGGGACCAAGGTTAAGGACGGGCTTAAGGGGCACTCTTGAGCCAGGGAGGAGAACCTGTGGTGGCAGATTCATTCCTCTGGGCTGCGCGTGCTTCTCAAGACAGAGATCCCTGGCCAGCCCAGGGCACAGGCGAGGAGGGCCCGCAGCCGTCCAGGTCTCTGAGGTCCATTTCTGTTCTTGCTAACGGCTCCACTCCTGTGTCTGCCCCTCCCAGTCGGTCTCGTTCGTGACCTCTTGCCTGCCTTCAGGAAACCACTTCTCTCTCTTTCTCTGGGAGCCCTGATGCCACCCAGGCAGCCTGGCTAACAGATACTGGCTGAGCCCCCACGGTGTACCAGGCGCTCTCACAAGGGTGTCAGGGGAGGGCTCATCCCCATCATCCCCACCCATCCTCTGTGATGGGAATGAAGGTTCCTCCTTCATTCCCATCACAGGCCACCCTGGCCCATCTTGGGGTGGGCTGGGGGCAGGGCCATCCCATGACTCTTGAGATTCAAAGCCAGACCATTGGAAACAAAAATCACCCCCAAGATCGTGTGCTGTGGGGCAAGATTGCTTGGGCTCAAGTCTTGGCTCTGCTGTGTGACTTGAGCTAGTCTACTCACCGCTCTGTGCATCGGTTTCCTCAACTATGTAATGGAGACAACAGCAGTGCCCGCCTCAGGGTTGTTGCAAGGACTACACGTGAAGGACTTAGAGCTGTACCTGGTGCACAGTAAGTGCTCAATAAATGTGGCCATTATTACTTTTTCTCTCAGAAAGCCTGGCTCTTCAAGTGTGTCGTCTTTCAAGACTGTTGTTTCTGGGATGAGTTTTAGGAGTGTGTCTTGGAATCCAAAGGCAAGCATTCTAGCCTGTGTGCTCACTGCATCGGCTCCCCCGCTGTGGGCCATGCATATAGGAGCAACTGCTTCTGAGAGTCATGGGGCACCTGGGAGTGCGAGGAGGTGGGAGAATGAGAGGAACCTCAGTTAATGTCTCAAAGCAACATCCTGCTACGAACATTGATCTCCTTCCATAGCCAAAGGGACTCTGCACCCCTGAGCCCCTGCTGCTCCCTCGAACCTCCTCTCCAGCTCATCCCGCTCCCTCACTGCACTCAGTCACCCTGGCCTCCATTCTGATCTCCTATTGTACCCAGTCTTTCCTCTCCTCAGGGCCTTTGCACTGGCTGTTCCCCTCTGTTTGGGATGCTCTTCTCTCAGACCTTTTGTGATTGGGTCTCATCATTCAGGACTCAACTGAAATGTCACCTCCTCGTAGAGCTTCTTCCTTCAGTGCTTCAGGACCACCCATCCCAGTTAATTTCTCTCTCATTACTCAATTTATTTCCCTCATAGGTCTCATCATCATCTGAAATAAACTTATTTGTGAATCGTGTGGAATATTTACTAGGGTTAAAATATCTATAGTTACCTCCATGAGAAACTGGAAGGGCTTTTGGTGCTAAGCTGCCCAAAGCTAGAACTGGATAAATGGCCCAGTGATCCTTTTGACCTCAGTTAAAAGGTTCAGCGCCAGACCGAAATTTCAGAAATCTCGATGGTAGGGTCTGCCATGTAAGATACATCATGCCACACAAAACAACACATCAGTAGCTGTTCTGGGGCATAAAAAGTGGAGCCACAGCTACCGAAGTTGGGAACCCTTGAGTTTAGCACTGGTGAATAGATTTATTTCCTGCAGAACTTCTCAGAGCATTTAAAATTCTAATGTGGCTGAGAGTTTTGAAAAAGGGCCCAAGTATGGACTATTTTGCAAACAGGGAAAGTAAAGCAAGATGCTGAATATTTACTAAGTCTACTATGCACAAGCCCTACAATGTGTAGTGGAAATTGAGACCCATGTCTCCTAGCCCATGAGGGAAGCTGGGGTTTGAATGCAGATCCGAGGTACAGAATTAGGAGTTATGAGCCTAAATAAAGCCCTGCAGAACTTGTAAGCTTAAAGCCAGCCCATGGGAGGAATAGGAGGGGCAGTGTGGTACCCATCAGTAAACTAAGTAGAGAACCTCCTTGGGAACATCTGGTAGAGGTGGGCCCCACCCCCTAAAAGCACATCCAGGCAGGTTGCGAAAGCTGTTTCTGGGATAAACCCAGGAATTCCCCTCCAAAAGGACAGATTCTCTCTCTGTCTCTCTGTCTCTTTGTGGGAGGGTGCTTTCAATGGGTATTGGAGTCTGAGAGAGAAGGAATTCAAACCTGTGGTCACTCCAGATCTCCATGATGAACAGAGAGAATATAGAACAAAGAAGAGCATACTACTTAAACTCCAGCCTCCCCAAGTAAAGTCTCTCTAAATTCAGCACTGGGAAGGGATATTCAGACTGCCTTCCAGCCCCCTGTCCATATACCCCATGTCTCCCACATGCATAGCCTTCCCCACTATCAACATCTCGCATCAGAGTGGTACATTTGTAACAAATGATGAACCTACATGGACACATCATTATCACCCAAAGTCCATAGTTTACATTGGAGTTCACTCTCGGTATTCTACATTCTATGGATTTTGACAAATAGATAAAGATGTGTATCCATTATTACAATACCATACAGAATATTTCACTGCCCTAAAAACCCCCTACGCTCTGCCTATTCATCCTTCCCCCAACCCCCAGCAACCACAGATCTTTTTGCTGTCTCCTGGTTCACCTTTTCCAGAATGTCATGTAGTTGGAATCACACAGTATGTAGCCTTTTCAGACTGGCTTCTTGCACCTAGCAATATGCTTTTAAGTTTCCTCCATGTCTGTTCACGGTTCCATAGCTCATTTCTTTTTAGTGCTGAACACTATTCCATTGTCTGGATGCACCACAGTTTATCTATCCATCCATCTACTCTGAATTCTTTTTAACCAGGTTTATATATTAATAAACCAAAAAGGTTTAAATGTAATATATCAAATACAAAAATATGGAAAAGAGAAAGGAAACCAAATAAAAACAAAAACCGCAAAACACCCAGAGAGCTAGTAAATCTAAATTGTTTCCTAATGAAACAAACTTTTCAGTGAAACCAACAGAGTGAGGTGGGAGGATGCCTGCCCTTCCCATCATGCTTTGGGACAGAGGCAGAGGGACACTGACTCGTCCACCAGAAGCCTGGCAGACAGAAGAGCTCACCTCCCTCAATGGCTGTCTCCATTTGGAAGTCTGATAGCCATCTCAGACTCAACACGTCCAAACTAAATTCTTGATTTTCACTCCCAGACCTGCCCCTCTGCTGATCCTCAAAGTGGCTTCATTGACTCAGTCTCCAGACGTGCATTTTTAAAGCTATTTTTGGTCCTTTAATTTACCGCAATGCAGTCAAACACATAGATAGTAGATTGCTTTGGAATTCATTGAATGTTTTATGGGCCAAAGATGTGATTAATTTTTACAAATATTCCATGTGTGCTTGGAAAAAATGTTTTTTTTCCTCCTGAGTGTACATTTCTCTCTATATTTAATATCTCAAACTTTTAAGATGTAGCATTTAGATCATCTATTTCTTAGTACGAGTATTGCGTGCTTGATTTATCAATTTTTACGAGTAAAAATCGGGGTAAAATCTCGCAGTACGGTTGTAGCTGTGTTGATATAGCTATGGATTTTCATTCACTGCTTTATGTATGTTGAGTTTGCGCCTATTTACAACCTGTTTTGACCCTTTAAAAATACAAGACAGCTTTATTTGTAACATAAGATGCTTTTTCCATTAGTTTCATCAGATTTTAATATTGAGATTGCTACCCCAGGTTTATTTTGTTTAATATTTGTCGGTTACAACTTTCCATATTTTTTTTTAAAAGTGATATTCACATAACGTAAAATCGACAATTTTAAAGTGAACAATTCTGTGGCATTTAGCACATTCACAATGTTGAGCAACTATCACCTCCATCTAGTTCCAGAACATGTTCATCACCCAAAAGGAGACCCTGCACCTATTAAGCAGTCACTCTCTCCTTTCCCTTATCCCTTTCTATAAACCTCTCGGTATTCTTACGTTTTAAGTGAGTGTCTTGTATACACCATACTGTGAGATATTTCCTTCTTACTTAATCAATCTAAGAACTCTTTTAATTGGTGAAGACCCAATTACATTCACTCGTATATTAGGAGTAATTCTTCCATTAGAGGTTTATTGCGAGAAGAAGTCAAGATGGTGGCGTAGGCAGACTCTGAACTCACCTCCTCCCGCGGACACAGCCAATTTACAGCTACTCGTGGAAAAATTACCCCTGAGACAGAACTGAAAACTGGATAAGAGGAACTCCTGCAACAACGGACAATCCTAACTGAGGTAGAAGAGGCAGAAACTCCCTTCTGGAGAGGAAAAACACCGCCTTCACAAGCCGCAGCGCCTCAGGGCCACCCGGGAGCAGCCCACAGGTACGCAGCCCTCCCTGGAGGCGCGGGGCCCTGAGCCGGGGAGTGCCCCCGCTGTGGGCATTTTGTGGACCCAGCACAATCGAGACGAGTGGCATAATATCTGACTTTGCCTGCTACTAAAACATTGGGGAGTACCCCCAGAAAAGCTGGTTCACAAAGAAACTAAAACTGGCTCTTAAAGTGCCCATGCGCAAACTCACCCGTTTCAGAAAGCAACCTAAAATCACCAGAAAGAAAGGTGCACAGTGCTTTGGTGAAAAGAGACTCACCTAATAGGCCCTGTGTGCATCTCGGTGAGAGGTGAGACCTCTGCAGGGGCTGGGACATTGGCGGCGGCCATGGTTGTGGCCTGGTGTGGGCGTGATGACACAGACGCCATTGGAGTTCTCCCTGAGGCCTGCTAGCCCAGGTCTGCCCCACCCGCTAGAACACCGATTTAATCCAGCTCAGCCAGGGCAGGCAGCCCACCCTAGAGACCGGCCCCACCCAACAACAAGCCCTCAGGCAACTTGTGGGCCTGCATAGACTGGTGACTGTATTCTCCGCAGCCTGGCAACTGAACCGACTTCAGTGGGGCAGGGCGTGCACAAGGAGCGGGTGGAGAGTGTGGGGCGGTGGTGGAGTGTGTGGGGCTCCTGCCGGGGAGAGGCTGGGTGCGCTTGGGGAGGTCGGGGCGCACACACGGGGCAGGACTGTGTTGACTGTGTGTGTGGACCTGTGGGCTTCAGGACTTGTCAAGCTTCAGAAGACTTGTGCTTCTCAAAGACCCACATAGGGGGTTTGCCCCACCTTCCAAAGCCTGAAACAATTGGGTGCTCCCGTGCCTGAGGCCAGCCCCACCCAGCTGCAATCCTCAGAGAGCTGACAAGAGACATAAAGGCTGGAGGCTTATAGCAATTGTAAGACCCTGAGCCTAACAACCTGCCACGCTGGGGGCCTACTCACTTAAAAGAAATACTGCAACACAAATGTGGTATTAGAACTTGCAGCCAACTGTGCTGGGGCTCCCCACACCTGATAAAGAGACTGAAGGGCCCACAGCAACTACCAGCAGCTGAGCATTACAACAGCTGGCCAGGAGCATAACTCGGCCTCCCTGGGCGCCTACAGGGAGAGCAAACAGGCCACAACACTAGGACACACGTAGCCCACATAGGGGTCACCCCTGGAACATTGAGAACTGAGGGAAGCACACTGCAGGTCTCCTAAGCCATCACTTACATAAGGTCACCTATCCAAGAGCAGGAGACGTAGCTGACCTACCTAATACGTAGACACAAGCACAGGGAAAGAGGCAAAATGAGGAGGCAAAGGAATACATTCCAAGTAAGGGAACAGGACAAAACCCCAGAAAAGGAACTAAGTGAAACAGAAATGAGCAACCTACCCGACAGAGAGTTCAACCAAAGAGTGTTAAGGATGCTCACTGATCTGGGGAGAAGAATAGATGAACTCAGTGAGAATGTCAACAAAGAAATGGAAGATATAAAAAGAACCAATCAGAAATGAAGAATACAATACTGGAAATGAAAAATTCACTAGAGGGACACAAAAGCAGAGTAGAGGATACAGAAGGACGGGTCTGTGAGCTGGACGAAAGACTAGAAGAAATTACCCAAGCTGAACAGGTAAAAGAGAAAAGAATTAAAAAGAGTGAGGACAGTCTAAGGGACCTCTGGGACAACATCGGGCGCACTAACATCCGTGTTATAGGTGTCCCGGAAGAAGAAGAGCGAGACAAAGGGGCAGAGAATCTATTTCAAGAAATAATAGATGAAAACTTCCCTAACCTAAGGAAGGAAACAGACATCCAGGTACAGGAAGCACCGAGAGCCCCAAACAAGATAAACCCAAAGAGGCCCACACCAAGACACATCATAATCAAAATGTCCAGAATTAAAGATAAAGAGAGAATCCTAAAAGCCGTAAGAGAAAGTCAAGTTACATACAAAGGAAACCCCATAAGGCTATCAGCTGACTTCTCAGCAGAAACCTTACAGGCTAGAAGAGAATGGCATGACATATTTAAAGTGTTAAAAGGAAAAAACTTATAGCCAAGAATACTCTACCCAGCAAGGTTATCATTCAAAATGGAAGGAGAGATCAAAAATTTGCCAGACAAGCAAAAATTAAAGGAGCTTGTCACCAAGAAACCAGTGTTACAAGAAATGTTAAAGGGACTGATTTAAGGGGAAAAGTGAAGACCACAAATAGGAAAAATTATCTATTTCCATGATAAGAGGGTAAAAAGAGGTTAGATATGATATCAAAAACATAAAAGGAGGGAGGAGGGGAGTTAAAGAGTAGAGCTTTCAGACAGAAGTCAAACTAAAGAGACCATCAATTCTGTATAGAAGAAGAAAGGAACAGAGAAGGACTACTAAAACACTGAGAAGAAAAAAGTTAAAAAATGGCAGTAAGTACATACTTATCAATAGCTACTTTAAACGTCAATGGACTAAATGCTCCAATTAAAAGGCATAGGGTGGCTGATTGGATAAAAAAACAAGACCCATATATATGCTGCATACAAGAGACACACTTCAGACCTAAAGACACTCACAAACTGAAAGTGAAGGGATGGAAAAAGATACTCCACACAAATGGCAATGAAAAGAAAGCTGGGGTAGCAGCACTAATATCAGACAAAATAGACTTTAAAACAAAAACTATAAAAAAGAGACAAAGAAGGGCATTACATAATGATCCAGGGAACAATCCAACAAGAGGATACAACACTTGTAAATATCTACACACCCAATGTAGGTGCACCTAAATATATAAAGCAATTATTAACAGACATAAAAACAGAAATAGACAGTAACACCATAATAGTAGGGGACTTTAACACTCCACTTACACCAACGGATAGATCATCCAAACAGAAGATCAATAAGGAAACATTGGCCTTAAATGATACACTAGAACAGATGGACCTAGTAGATATATACAGAGCATTCCGTCCAAAAACCGAAGAATACACGTTCTTTTCAAATGCACATGGAACATTCTCCAGGATTGATCACATATTAGGCCACAAAACAAGTCTCCATAAATTTAAGAAGATTGAAATAATACCAAACATCTTTTCTGACCACAACGGTATGAAACTAGAAATCAACTATAGGAAGAAAATCAGAAAAGCCACAAATACGTGGAGATTAAACAAAATGCTACTGAACAACGACTGGGTCAATGAAGAAATCAAAGAAGAAATCAAAAAATACCTGGAGACAAATGAAAATGAAAATACGACATACCAGAATTTATGGAATACAGCAAAAGCGGTTCTGAGAGGGAAGTTTATAGCAATATAGGCCTATCTCAACAAACAGGAAAAATCTCAAATAAACAATCTAACAATGCATCTAAAGGAACTGGAAAAAGAAGAACAAAGAAAGCCCAAAATCAGTAGAAGGGAAATAATAAAAATCAGAGCAGAAATAAATGAAATAGAGACCAAAAAAAAAAATAGAAAAAATTAATAAAACCAAGAGCTGGTTCTTTGAAAAGATCAACAAAATTGACAAACCTTTAGCTAGACTCACCAAGAAAAAAAGAGAGATGGCACAAATAAGTAAAATCAGAAATGAAAGAGGAGAAATTACAACAGACACCTCACAAATACAAAAGATTATAAGAGAATACTATGAAAAGCTATATGCCAACCAATTCGACAATCTGGAAGAAATGGATAAATTCTTAGAATCATACAACCTTCCAAAACTGGATCAAGAAGAAGTAGAGAATTTGAATAGACCAATCACCAGTAAGGAGATCGAAACAGTAATCAAAAACCTCCCCAAAAATAAAAGTCCAGGACCAGACGGCTTCCCTGGTGAATTCTACCAAACATTCAAAGAAGACTTAATACCTATCCTTCTCAAACTCTTCCTAAAATTGAGGAGGGGGGGAAGCTCCCTAACTCATTCTATGAAGCCGACATTACCCTGATACCAAAACCAGACAAGGACAACACAAAAAAAGAAAATTACAGGCCAATATCACTGATGAACATCGATGCAAAAATCCTCAACAAAATACTAGCAAATCGCATACAACAATACGTTAAAAAGATTATACAGCATGATCAAGTGGGATTTATTCCAGGTATGCAGGGATGGTTCAACATTCGCAAATCAATCAACGTGATACACCACATTAATAAAATGAAGAATAAAAATCACATGATTATCTCAATAGATGCAGAGAAAGCATTTGACAAGATACAGCATCCATTTATGATAAAAACTCTCAATAAAATGGGTATAGAAGGAAAGTACCTCAACATAATAAAGACCATATATGAGAAACCCACAACTAATATCAATGGTGAAAAACGGAAAGCTATCCCTCTAAGAACAGGAACCAGACAAGGATGCCCACTGTCACCACTCCTATTTAACATAGTACTGGAAGTCCTAGCCAGAGCAATCAGGCAAGAGAAAGAAATAAAAGGGATCCAAATTGGAAAGGAAGAAGTGAAACTGTCACTATTTGCTGATGACATGATTTTATATATAGAAAACCCTAAAGAATCCACCAGAAAACTTTTAGAAGTAATAAACGAATATGGTAAAGTTGCAGGATACAAAATCAACATACAAAAATAAGTTGCATTTCTATACACTAACAACGAAGTAGCAGAAAGAGAAATTAAGAATACCATCCCATTTACAATTGCAACAAAAAGAATAAAATACCTAGGAATAAACTTAACCAAAGAGGTGAAAGAGCTGTACACGGAAAACTATAAAACATTGCTGAAAGAAATTGAAGAAGACACAAAGAAATGGAAAGATATTCCGTGCTCTTGGATTGGAAGAATTACCATAGTTAAGATGTCCATACTTCCTAAAGCCATCTATAGATTCAATGCAATCCCTATCAAAGTTCCAACAACATTTTTCACAGAAATAGAGCAAAGAATCCTAAAACTTATATGGAACAACAAAAGACCCCCAATAGCTAAAGGAATCCTGAGAAAAAAGAACAAAGCTGGAGGTATCACACTCCCCGATTTCAAAATATACTACAAAGCTGTAGTAACCAAAACAGCATGGTACTGGCACAAAAACAGACACACAGATCAATGGAATAGAATCGAAAGCCCGGAAATAAACCCAGACATCTATGGACAGCTGATCTTCGACAAAGGAGCCAAGAACATACAATGGGGAAAAGAAAGTCTCTTCAACAAATGGTGCTGGGAAAACTGGATAGCCACGTGCAACAAAATGAAAGTAGACCCTTACCTTACACCATACACAAAAATTAACTCAAAATGTATTAAAGACTTGAATGTAAGACCTGAAACTATGAAACTTCTAGAAGACAACATAGGCAGTACGCTCTTCGACATCGGTCTTAGCAACATGTTTTCAAGCACCATGTCTGACCGGGCAAGAGAAACAATAGAAAAAATAAACAAATGGGACTACATCAAACTAAAAAGTTTCTGCACAACAAAGGAAAACATCAACAAAATGAAAAGACAACCTAACAATTGGGAGAAGATATTTGCAAACCATACATCTGATAAGGGCTTAATCTCCAAAATATATAAAGAACTCATGCATCTCAACAACAAAAAAACTAACAACCCAGTTAAAAAATGGGCAAAAGACCTGAACAGACATTTCTCCAAAGAAGATATACAGATGGCCAACAGACACATGAAAAGATGTCCAAAATCATTAACTATCAGGCAAATACAACGAGATATCACCTCACGCCCGTCAGAATGGCTATAATTAACAAAACGGGAAACAACACGTGTTGGAGAGGGTGTGGAGAGAAGGGAACTCTCATACACTTCGGGTGGGAGTGCAAACTGGTGCAGCCACTATGGAAAACAGTATGGAGATTCCTCAAAAAATCAAGGATAGAACTACCATATGATCCAGCTATTCCACTGCTGGATATTTATCCCAAGAACTTGAAAACACCAATGCGTAAAGATACATGCACCCCTGTGTTCATTGCAGCGTTATTCACAATAGCCAAGACTTGGAAGCAACCTAAGTGCCCATCAAGGGACGAATGGATAAAGAAGATGTGGTGTATATACACAATGGAATACTACTCAGCCATAAGAAACGATGAAATCCAGCCATTTGTGACAACGTAGATGGACATTGAGGGCATTATGCAAAGTGAAATAAGTCAGAGGGAGAAGGTCAAATACCATATGATTTCCTTCATTAAGCAGTAGATAATAACAACAATAAACAAACACATAGAGACAGAGATTGGATGGGTGGTTACCAGAGGGGAAGGGGGGAGGGAGGAGGGTGAAAGGGATAATTCGGCACATGTGTGTGGTGACGGGTTGTAATCAGTATTTGGGTGGTGAACATGATGTAATCTATGCAGAAATAGAAGTATAATGATGTACACCTGAAATTTATACAATGTTATAAACCAATGTTACTGCAATAAACAAAAAATTAAAAAAAAAAGTTTACTGCTGCCTACTTTTCATATTTTCTATCCACTGTACATTTATAAAGTGTTTTTTCTCCCTTCCACATATCTTTTGGATAGATCAAGCGTGGATGATGGTTTTTAAACACGATCCAATATTATGTAGCTGGTAAAATTATTAAGTCTATGAGGAAACATAGGGCATATATGTGAAATTTATATACTAATATAATAAGTGTGTAAATACTTAGGTATGAGTACAAGGATTGAAGGACAAGACGAAAAACTGTACTTAGGGGGCCGGCCCCATGGCTTAGCAGTTAAGTGCACGCGCTCCGCTACTGGCGGCCCGGGTTCGGATCCCAGGCGCGCATCAAGGCACTGCTTGTCCAGCCATGCTGAGGTGGCGTCCCACATACAGCAACTAGAAGGATGTGCAACCATGACATACAACTATCCGCTGGGGCTTTGGGGAGAAAAGGGGGGGAAGACAAAAGGAGGAGGATTGACAACAGATGTTAGCTCAGGGCCAGTCTTCCTCAGCAAAAAGGAGGAGGATTGTCATGGATGTTAGTTCAGGGCTGATCTTCCTCCCCCCAAACAAACAAACAAACAAACAAAACCTGTACTTAGGTGATTCTCACAGGTTTCTTTAAAGAGATCATTTTAAAGGTTTGTCAGGCAGAGTGGCATACCAGAAAGAAAACTAATTTTAAACTCAGCAAAATCATGATTTAAATGCCACCAGAGCCACTTAATAGCTTTGGAACCTGGAGAAAAGTTTTAAAGCTGATACTCCCAGGACTGTCACAATTACAGGAGAGAATGTAGTTACAGTGCTTGGGAGTAGAGACCACTCAATAATTGTGATGCTCTCCTCCCCTCCTGTGGAATCCAACTCCTAATTTCAAAATTTAAATGAAAGTAAATAAAAGTGTTGGGGCATGACCTTGTTCACTAACCCTAAAGAAGAGGACTCTCAAGAGCGACCACCTAAATTGACACGACCACATTTGGAAGGAAGCTATGGGACTCTGGAGGCTAAGTTGACCAGCCGCCTAGAGTGAGGCTCGTCTGCTGGGAGCAGTCGAGGGAGTGTCCACGGCCTTGGACAGAAAGTCACGTTTGGAGAGCAGCTTGTTGCTCGCCGCCTTCTGCACCCAGCTGCCTGAATTCTCTCCCCTGCCATTTTATCTGATGATAAGCTATCAATGGATCTCAGTCTCCGTGCCAATCCAGGAAGGAAGAGAAATACGGGAGGTTTGAAGAGGGGCAGTTTCCTTTCAGGGGCTGGAGGAAAATACCCATGCAAAGTGGGGACAGCTCAGAGCATAGTGGGCTTTAGCCTGGTCTGAGGGCATGTGCAGTGCTGGAGGGCTGCACTGGAGCTCATGGTCCTGGGGTCCACCTCTCCTCTCAGGCTGCAGGAAGCAGGTGAGAAAAGAGTTGGGAAATGTAGTCCTTTAATCCACCCCATCAGGCTGGATTGTGGGTTTATGGCTCATTTCCTTTGACCTCATTAACTTCCCCTCCAACATTCCTCTGTCCAGAAGGCTCAGCTAGGTGTGTCAAGCATTTTATATCATGAGCGTAAACCATGCTTTAACCTAGGATCCAGAGTCTAGGCAGGTGGATGTGCTGATCTCTTCTCCCTTATCAAGAAGGAACCCAGCATCAGAAAATTCACCCCCAACAGGACAGAGAGTGAACCCAGGAACCCGGGGGTGAGGGTGTGTCTATGGGGGTGGAGGACTCTTCTCTGCTCCCTGCCCTCCCTTGAGTGAATTTCTCTCCAGGATGATGGGAACAAAAATTTAATCCCCGGAAATTCTTTGCCTGACAGTGACTCTGATCCTGTTTCTGGCGGCCACTTTCCTCAGCACTGCTCTGACAAATGGGAAGAGATTGGCCTGCTGGAGTCTGGGGTGACTGGAGTGACCCAGTCTCTCCATTGCCCATCTCGCAAATGAAGGGGCCCACTAAGCTGGGGCAGAGATTGGAAAAGAAGGGATGGCCAGGGGCTTGGGTGGCCTGACTGCTGTGGGGATGGGAGGACATGCAGAGGGGAGCTGTGACCCCCTCTCAATCCCCAGCCTTGGAGGCACCTCAGGTGATCCATCAGCTGAATTTGGAGCAGGAACTGACAGGTGTGAGAGCCTCCCTAACAAACAGCCAGGTGTAAACAGGACTAGAACACTGGGGTATTCTGGAGGCAGGGTAGTGTGGCAGTGAGAACTCAGGCCCTGGGGTCAGGCAGAGCTAGTTCAGATCCTGGCCCTGCCCCTTACAAGATGCATGTCCGTGGGTGAGGGACTAAATTTCACTGAGCCTCAGTTTCATCATTTGCACAATGGGGGCTTAAATTGAGCCCACCTCAGAGGCTGCTCTAAGCAGTTAGTGAGATGACGCATGGACAGCATTTGGGACTGGCTCGTAGTAAGTTATTAGTGAATAGCAGTGGCAGTCTTATTCATATTACCATGGTCATCTCCAGGAGGAAGGGCATCAAGTGTGCAGGGAATGGGGTGTGGGCTCGCGGAAGTGTCTGAAAGGGATGATGAGGAAGGATGAAGGGAGGAGAGGAGAACTTCTAGAAATAGAGGAAGCAAGCATTGTTACAAGAGCAGCCCACGGGCCACAGACCTGGACCTGGTCCCAGGCACCGGTTGCAGTGCCTTCCCCCTCCCTCTGAGGCTGTCCTGACCATCCCCTGGTTCCCCAGGTCAGCTATGGCAGTGCATCTGGGCTCATTGGGGGAGCTTCTGACACCCTGAATGGGGGGTCTGGGGGCCTGATGACAGGGGTGAAGAGAGCCAGTCCTGGGGGCAGTGAGTGGTGGGGGCTGGGAAAATTCCCCGATCCTTAGGGGTCATAAATGTGGGCTGGAAGGAAGAGGCAGACCGTGGATCTGAGGGTTTCTGGGTTCAGAGAATCCTGGAGCCAGGCTGGGGACTGAGGACCATGCACTTGCCCTCACCCGCCACCTCCCAGTCTCCAAGATGCTGACACCATTCCAGAATGAGCTGAGCGGCAAAAGTGGGGGAAACAGTGAGCACCTCCTCAGGCCTCTGTGGCCACCCTTGTGGGGCTTTGACAGCATCTTCATCGGGTCTCCCGGTGACCCAGGGGCTGGCAGACGCGAGCACGACCCGGACTTCATTATCGTCCAGATATTCCGGAAAGTGGAGGCCGCGCAGGTCCTCAATAGCCAAGGGAGGGCTGAGGGGAGGCAGAGGCGCCGCCTCATTCAGCACCAGGGACAGCGGCTGCCATCGGGCTCCTTGGCCTCCGGGGCTGCAGGGGGCGCCAGCACAAGTACATCCCACAAACACCTGGGGCACAGAATCCAAGGCCTGAGCGCCTTGCAGGGGCTCACTGAGGTGGGGACCGTGAGGATTATGGTTGCAGAAAGAGGAAAAAAATCTGGTACTGGGATCCAATGACTTATGCTAGCTTATTATGATTATTATTATTATGATTCCTCAGTCCATCAGCTTCCTGAGGTCAGGAAGTCTGTCCATCTTGCTCACCATCCCACCCAGCATGGAACTTGGAAGATATAACTGAATAACAAATATTTCTTCCGGGAATCAATGTATTCCCCACAATACTGAACAATCCAGAATGTTGGCTTACATTGTTTACTGTGAGAAACCTCTTTGCCCCCCAAGACAATGGAAAATGGTGTGTGGGGAGCTGTGTTTGAGGTCAGACTGACCTGACTTTAAATCCTGCTTCCCATTTTCCACCTAATTTAGATCAACATCTCAGAGACGTAGTCTACATCTGTGTAAATAAAAGGATGTTCAGAGCAGTGGCATTTATGATGGGAAAGCATTAGATATATCCATTAATAAAGGACTGTTGAACAAACGTTGGTTCATTCGTACGGTGGAACACAAGGCAGCCATTAAAATCACTCAATCCTTCGACTTCGTCAGCATCCCTCTCTCCCTGGGGAGCCCATCTAGTGTCATGGCCTTATGTACCTTCTGCACCAGCTGATCCAAAAATAGTTATCTTTATCCCCATAAAACTGACTACTCAATATCTCTATGTGGATATCGAGCAGGCATCTCGAACTTAATGGGTCCCAAACTGAACTCTTGGATATTTCCTTTGTCATTATCATTCTCTTCCTTTCTCTCTCTCTCTCTCTCTCTCACATACACTCACACACTTCCTCCCATCATCTTTCTTATCTCAGAAAAGAGCATCTCAGTCTCAATTCCTTGGAGACATTTCTGCTCAAACATCCTAGAGTCCTTCCCCAACCATACTACACAAAATAGAAACAGCTCTGGCCATGTCCTTTCTCTCTTGATCTGCTTTATTTGTCTCTCGTGTGCTTATCATCACCTGGCACATATCTGCTTCTTGGATATTGTCTGTCTCTGCCCTAGAATGTGGCTTTGAGGAGGTCAGGGACTCTCTGTCTGTTTTGTCCACTGCTGAACGCCTACATGGAATATGGTAGGTTCTCAAATATTTGTTGAAAAAATTAACTTAGAAGAATGAGGTAAAAGAGGGTAACTGTGAGGTGCAATTTTTGTCCATCCAATTAGATGGGTGTGGAGAAATTGACTATCATACATTGTTGTGTGTCCTTAGGCAGGTCACTTGCCCTCTCTGAGCTTACCCTCTAAGAACGTAAAAGCACCTACTTTCTAGGACAGTTATGAGACTTAAGTGAGAAAACGCTTGTGAACGGCTTAGCACAGTGCCTGGCATATGGATATCCTCAGTAAACAGTAGTTAGGGTGCTATTATAATTTCAAGTTTTGCTTGATGAGCTTGGGATCAGTGGGAGAGGCGTGAGTTGGAAATGACCAGTTGGAGCCACTGCTTTGACGTGCCCATCTTGGTTATCAGTGAGGCAGAAGGTGTGGGACCTCAGTGGAGAGGGTGGGTCCAAGAGGGGAAGCCACCGGGAGATGTGCTACTCCAATTGAGCTTCCTGACCTGCCCCTCTTCTCCCAGAATCCCTTTGTCCAGGAACAGCCTCCTCTCTGTCTCTTAGCAGCCATGAATGGTTCCTGCGACTCATCACCATGGCAACAGCTGATGGGAAGAGAGATAGATGTGAGATAAAGAGAGATGCTGTGACCTGCAGGTAGGGCTGTGCAGTGGTTAAGTGATGAAGCAAATTGGCCCTGGTTAAGTCACATCCCGTCTCTTATCCTCAGTTTCTCATCATTAAAACAGGTTGACTAGTAATGTAGCTTCGTCTTGGGATGGCTCTGAGAATTACATAACATCATCTACGTAGGACAATTGACAGTGACTGGCACACAATAAGCACTCAATAAATGGCACACAATAAGCACTCAATAAATGGCTTTTAAAGGTCTATTTAACAATTACTTGTGGCCTTCTGTGTCTCAAATCCTGTGCCAGTTTTGGGAGGACAGTACCATTGCTCTTGAAAGACTTTGAAGCATTTCCACAGTGCTTGGTGGGATGACACATAGAAAAATATCAGGGCTCTCACCAAGATATGGACCAAGTGCTAAGGGCCACCAAAAGGCGGGTGACTGCATAGCTTGTGATGCATCAGCTAAGTCTTCCCTACTCCTGTACTCCAGTGGACTCACCAGTGCCCCCCTGCCCAGGGGACACTTGGAAATTTCTGGAGACATTTTTGGTTGTTACAGCTCTGCTACAATGTCTAGTGGGTCAAGGCCAGGATGCTGCTCAACCTCCTACAACACACAGAGCGGACTCCACCCCAAAGGATGAGCTGTTCCCAAATATCAACAGTGCCAAGGAAGATAAACCCGGCTGTACTCATCAACAAACACGTATTGAGCACCTACTGTGTGCCAGGCAATTTTTAGACACCACTGGGGATACAATGTTGGACTGATTAGACATGACCCCCGATCTCAGTGTTTGCAGTTGAGAGGGGAAGATGTGGATATTAAACAAATAGTCACACTGATCAGTGTATATGATAAATCGTGATAAAAGCTATGAGGAAAAGAAATGAGTTGCTATGAGGGCTTATAACAGGGGTGGTGACCCAATATGGGGACATCAGGGGAGGCTTTCCTGAGGAGGTGTCATCTAAGGTCAGACCTAAGGATGTGTACGAGGAAGGGTGTTCCAGGTAGAAGCAGCAGCGCGTACAAGGCTCCTGGGGTAAAGTGTGCTTGGTTTATTGCAAGAACCGGAGCTAGTGGTGCTGGAGGGCTGCGGAGGGCTGGGGACTAAAGTTGGAGATGAAGCACGGGCCCGAGCACACTAGGGTTTGTACTGTGTCCTAAGGGTATAAGCAGAGGGCGATTTTTCAGATTTCCCTTTAGAAAGATCCCTCTGGCTGCTGGACAGGGACAGCCTGCGGGGTTGGGACTGGAGAAGGAAAACATCCTTGAGAGGGGACTGAACTTCCATCCACAAGCAAGGGGGTCGATTTTGGAAGAGCAGAACAAGAGAAGAGGAGGCAGCAAATTGCGTCTCTCAAGCTGGCTTTTGCCTCCAGCAATTAGCACAGAAACACTTGGCTCCGATTAGTGCGGGAGGGGGCCCCCAATGTGTGGAGATCTGCCCCTCAACAGCCCTTCTCTGTGCTTCAGGCCCTTTAATCCCCTCCCTGGGCTCTGTCCCCGCCTTGGGGATACCCAAGAATGTGGCACAGCGGGGACCATTAGCAAGGAACGGCAAACATCTAGGAATGGAGGGAGTGGGGGAGATTCGGAAAGTGGAAGCTGAATAATGGAGGGGAGGACAGGGCCCTAGGGGTGGGGGTCTTGGCGAACACCAGCGGGCAGAGGGCGGGGCTGTCTCCACCCCTGTGATGTGCAGGGTCATCTCCCCTGGACCCTGGTTTTGTTTACACTGACCTTTGGGCACTTATCCCTATTTTCCATCACCAGGTAGTTAATGAGGGCTTCTAGGTTTTGGTCTTTTGCAGGGAAACGAAACGCAGGTTGTTTTTTGGAGGGGTCAGTGGGGGGAGGGTCTAGCAGAGCCAGGACTAGGGTCAGGCAAACGAGGCATTCCCCTGGACAACCAAATTTAAGGAGCCACCACATAATTCCATGATCAAGATAAATCATATTTAATGTAATATTTTTAAAAATAAAAATTAATGCAAAATATTCACATTGAACAACATATCAACATTTTAAATAAAGATGTGATGCCGCACTGACTATACTAAAAAAGTTAGATAATGACCAGTGTTGGTGAGGATGTAGAGAAGTCAGACCCTCATACAATGCTGGTGGCGATGTAAAATGGTGCAGCCTCTTTGGAAACAGTCTGCAGTTCCTCAAATGATTAAACATAGAGTTACCCTATGAGCCGTCAATTCCCCTCACAGGTATATATCCCCAAATGAAAACATAAGTCCACTCAAAAACTAGTACATGAATGTTCATAGCAGCATTACTCATGATAGCCAAAAGGTGGAGACAACCCAAATATCTATGAACAGCTGAATAGATAAACACATGTGGTATATCCATACAATGGAATATTATTCAGCCATCAAAAGGAACGAAGCACTGATGCATGCTTCAACATGGATTAACCTTGAAAACGTTATGCTGAGACAGTTGCCAGACACAAAAGGGTAAGTATTATATAATTCCATTTATATGAAATGTCTAGAATAGGCAAATCTATAGAGACAGTAGATTAGTGGTTGCTTAGAGCTGGAGGGAAGGGGGAAAGTGAGCTGATAGCTGAAGGGTACAGGATTTCTTTTGGAGGTGGTGAAAATGTTCTAAATTGACTTTGGTGATGATCACACATATCTTTGAATGGGTAATTTACATGGTGTATGAATTTTTTCCCCATAAAGCCGTTTCTAAAAGACCACATTGAGCTGATGATACATGCAAAAAACTTGGAAGTTGTTACCAGCATAACTAATAACAAGAAAGGAAGAAAGGGAGGAAGGAAGAGAGGGAGTGAGGATGGAGGGGGGAGAGAGAGAGAAGGAGAGAAACTTACCCTGTCTCCAACTCAGATATCTGGCTTTATCTTTGAGCTAAAGTTTCTGTAGACCAGTGGCTCCCAATCTTTTCTCCAGATTTTGTAGAGCGTGGTTCTCAGAGTGTACCGTCAGACGACCAGCAGCATCACCTGGCATCGTGTTAGAAATGCAGATCCTAGTGCCCCTCTGAGATCCTATGAATCAGACACTCTGGGGTGGGGCCCTGCAACCTGTGACTTAACCATCCCCCCAGGTGACTCTGATGTGCCCCCAGCTTGCAGACACACACTAGACTCGCTCCTGCCACGGAGGACTCACTCGGCTGACCCCACACTGCATCCCTGCACCTCCCTGTCATCATGACCCTGGGAAAGTCCCGAAACTCACTGTGTCCCTTTCCTCAGTTAAAAGCGGGGTGTAACCCAAAAGGGGCTGCCTGACTCCACCTGAGCGCCTTTTATGAGGCAGGGCACAGCCTGGGGATGCGTCCCCCCAATATATCTGACTCCACAACACATGAAAGAGAAGTGGATTTTTATTGAGGATTTTGAGGGAGTTGGGGAAGGGGATTTACATCAGGCACTCTTAGGCAACCTTATAAACCTTATAAAATGCCCATTGACTCCCTGCTCTTTCCTTGAATTTCTTCACCCATCACTGGGCCCATCACCTCCCCTAGGTCCTGGTCAACTGGCAGCAATCGGGTGTTTCTTCCTTTCCCTCCCCTTTCCCTCATCCCAGCCACCACTTCCTTATCCCTCTCCAGGTCTCTGCCCCGTCTCTCTACACATTTCTTTTCTCACAAGGAGAAATGCAGATACCTTCTCTCTCTCTCTCTAATTTGCATCCTCAGGTCAGCGAACAAAGTCAACTCATGGGACGAGACACCCTTCCTCCTAAAATGTGAGGAACTGAAAATAAAAACTAATTCCCTCCATCAAAAATGCTTTCCTTTCTGCAATACGATAGTCACAATGAGAGAGATGAAGTGTCCAAAGCACAGAACACAATGCTTGGTATACAGTAGGCACCAAATCACTGCTGCATGTTTGCGTCATTTGGGCAGAGCAAGCATCCCTCATTGACACATTCGAGACAAACCACGCACACAGGTTCCCAACACAGCAACATGGGCATCCCCTCCTCCATGGACAACCCACTCTCAGCACAGGAAACAGAAGGAAGTTGACACACGAGGTCAATATTGGGGAGTTGTGACCCCACTGGATCCAGGAGGAATGAGGTCAACCAGACTGGGGGAAAGGAGAGAAAACAAACATCTGGAATTTACAGAGCACTTGCTGAGGGGGACGAAGGGGGAATTCACAAACAGGACTCATCACAGTGAAGCATAGTGTTCCCATTTTACAGATGGAAGACTGAAGGGTGTCCATCCACCACAGTCCCTGCCACAAAACCAGCCGCTTCAGGAGCTTTGGAGAAAGAGCTTGCTGAGGAAGGTATTCCTCATGGTGTTGTTCAGCTCCTTGTTCCTGAGGCTGAAGATGATGGGGCTGAGGCAGGGTGTGAGGACTGTGTAGGTGATGCCCATCAGGCTGTCTCCTTCTAGAGACTGGGGACCCTTGGGCTTGAGGTAGATAACAGAGGCGAAGCCGTAGTGCACGATTCCCACGGTGAGGAGGGACGCACACATGGAGAAGGCTTTGTGCCGACCTTCAGCTGACGGGATCCTCAAGATGGCGTCCACGATGAAGGCGTAGGAGAGGAGGATGAGGAGACAGCAGCCCAGCAGGCCCTTGGCCGCCCCTGGTACATCAGTTCCACAGGCCAACTTCAGGAGAGGCATCACATGGCAGAAGAAATGGTGGACCTTATTGGGTCCACAGAAGTTGAGGTGGAAAATGGCTGTTGTCACCACCAGCCCCGTGACTGAGCCACCAGCCCAGGACCAGGCCACCAGGCAGGCACAGCTACCAGGGCTCATGAGCACATTGCAGCACAGGGCGTGGCAGATGGCCATGTAGCAGTCGTAGCCCACGATGGTAAGCAGGAAGGAGCAGGTGAACCCAAATGTGAAGGAGAAGAACATCTGGCTGGCACAGGCTGTGAGGGTGATGGAGTGGTGGGTGGAGAGCAGGTCAGCCAGCATGCGGGGGATGACGGTGAAGGTTTAGAGGGTCTCGGGGATGGAGAGCACACAGGAAGAGGTACCTGGGTGTTTGGAGGCTGCGCTCTCTCCAGATGGTGGCCATGATGAGCAGGTTCCCCAGCAGCGGGAACATGTACATCAGCAGGAACAGCAGGAAGAACATCAGCTGAAGGTGAGGGAAGGGGGAGAAGCCGATGAGGATGAATTCAGACACGGGGGTGTGGTTTAGCCCCAGCATGGCAGCCACACCTGTTGGGGGAGAGGGAAGAAGGTCCAGGGTCTCTAGTGAGCCTTTCCTGAGAGGACTTCCCGGAGAGGCTCCTTCACCTCCTTAGTCCGTCTGAAAAATGGTGCTCCTAATAATGGTCTGTGCTTCACAGAGCTGTTTGAGGTTTCAATAAGATCATGCATCTAAAATGCTTAGCACAGGTCCTGGCACGTAGTAAGAATTCAATGAATAATAATAATAATTATTATTATTACTATAATTTTAAAATCCCAGTGGTAGGAACTCAGGGTCTCTGTTCAGCCACACCTGGGTTGAGTCCCAACTTCAGAGCTATGTGACGTTGGGTTGCTTCCTCAGTCTTTTTGAGCCTTAGTTTTCTCATTCCTAAAAGGAAGTTGATCATACTAATCCCTGGCTGACAAGACTGTTATGAGCATTAAATAAGATCATGCCCATAATGTGCCTACTACAGCACCTGGAAAAGAGTTAGGAAACACTCAAGAAGTTGAGATTGAGGACGGCCGCGGATGACCAGAATCAGATTCTGTTAAAATCTGTGATACAATCTATGGTCGTATCTCTCCTTTAATTGGTGCATTTAATGCATTTATATGTTTAGTAATTACTGTTATTTTCAGACTTAATTCTGTTACTTTACTTAATACTTGAGCTATTATGTACAAATATATATTAATATACATAGCTAATATATACATTACTTAAAAATGTATATTCAACATATGCAAACACACACACACTCTTATTCAATACACCAAAAAAAACCCCCACAAACACCTTTTAAGAACATGGAATTGGCACCAAAAAGGACCTTGTGTGAGTCATAAAGGAAGTCTAGGTAAATTTCCAAGTGCCAGTATTGTAAAATTCCAGGTTATCTGATCATATTGCAATAAAATTGGAAATTAATAAGAAGAGGATACCTGAAATACCATGTATTTGAAAGTAAATATTATGTTGGACCATTTGTCGTTGCCATAGTAACATGTTACTCACTAATCTTTGGGTTAAAAGGAAAATTAAGAAATACTAAGAACTGAATGATAATGAAAAGTTGAAATAACAAATAGATGAAATGGATTGTGTCCTGGAATAGAAAAAGGATATTAGTGGGAAAACTGGAAAAATTTAAGTAAGACTGTAGTTTGCTAGATGGTATTATAATCATGTTAATTTCCTGGGTCTGATCATTGTACTGGGTTCTGTAAGATGCTGACATTAGAGGAAATTGGGTGAAGGGAGCATAAGAATTTTCTGTATTTTTGCAACTTTTGTAAGTTTAACATTAGTTAATAATAAAAAGTTAAACAAGCATTATTCAACGTACACATATTCTATCAAGTATCTCGGAATTAATTTAAACACGTGCACACAAGACCTTCATGGAGAACAATTAAGCATGTAATTAATAGAAAACATGGCAGATGATATACATAAATGGATGAAATAGAAAGACAATAGCATAAAGAAGTCGATTCTACCCCAAATTTAATCTATACATTCAACGTAATCTTCTCCAAAAATCCAATTGGCTCTTTTGAGAAAGATGATAAACTTATTCTAAAATTTCTAGCAAAGAGTAATGATCCATGAATACCTAAGTCAACCTTGAAATGAAGAGTGAAAGCAGGTGGGGGAAGTCACCCTCTGAGATTCTGAGAGATTCTACAAAGCCTTGGAAGTAAAGCAGTGTAGGATTAGTGCAACGACAGATGAACAGACCAGTGGTTCCAGAACGGAGACCTCAGAAATGGAGCCGTTCATATATGGTTAAGTTGCACCAGAAACCAAGCAGAAAAGGACAAATTGTTTAGAGGATGCTGTTGAAAGACTCTTTCCAAATAGATGAAAAGAAAACTTGACTCTCAGTACCCTGCCTGAAGAGAGAATTAAGGTGTGTTATTATTCTAACTGGGAAAGATAAAAACATAGTAAAAGAAAGTGTGGTAGGATCTTTGTGAAAGAACAGGAAATGAATTCGTTAAAAAGAAAAAATGGCAAAAACCGTAAATAAAAAAGATCAATTCCATTACATCAATATTATGCATTATATTAACAAAGAGCATCATGGATAAAGCTAACAGGTGACAAAGAGCAAGAAGACATTTGCAATATGAATAAGTGCTAGAGATCTGCTGTACAACACAGAGCCTGTAGCTGACAACATGGTAATGTGCACTTATCACTTGAGAGGGTAGATCTCCTGTTAAGTGTTCTTACCACACACACACATACACACACACACACACAAACGGGCACAAGAAATCTTGGAGATGATGGATATGTTTATCACCTTGACTGTGGTGATGGTATCACAGACTCAGGCATTTGTCCAAACTCATAAAAATGTGCACATTAACTATGTGCAGTTTTTTGTATATTAAGTATACCTCAATAAAGCTGGGGAAAAAACTGACAGGAGACTCATATCTAGCATCTACAAGGAACATCTGCAAACTAAGGAGAAGACAGACAAGAATCATGAGAGAAAGTGGGCGAAGGAAGGCACAGGGGATTTGCAGGTGAGGAAACGCGATTGGCTGCCAGCAAGTGAAGACACGCTGCAGCTCATTAGCAATGAGAGGAATGCGATTTAAAACAACAACGCGGTGTCACTCTCCACCTCTTGGAGCAGCAAACATGAGAGCTGATGCTGCCATGTGTTGCCCAGAAGTGAAGACAGGTGACCTCAGTCACTGTAGCAGGTGCTGGTGGTTCACAGCCAAATTACAGGAACACTTACCCAAGTCCCGCAAACACTGCTCCTGGCTCTCCATCTGAGTGAAACTTGCACACAGGTCAGGGAGGGACGTGATCAAGGACGTTCACAGTAGCATTGTCTGTGATGGCGGAGTCGGGGGGAGTCTGAGACCCCACTACCTGGGGGAATGGAGAAGTAAATGTGGTGGGCGTGCACCATGAAGCTCTAATCGACATAAAGGAAAAACAAACCTGAATCCACATAGCAACATGGATTGCTCTTAAAATCATAGTGCTGGGTGAAAAATCAGAAAAAAAATGGGAGACCTCCAGCACAGTACAATGCATGGCAGTCAAAACATAAATGTGCAACAATATACATTTGATAAGAATTCACGCAAACAGAAGGGTGCACGTGGAACAAATTAGAACGGCTGCCTTCAGGGGTGGGGAACAGTGTGGGACATGATGATGCGTGGGAATAAATAAAACAGGATCACTGTGCAAGTCAATGTTGATGAAATATCATCAACTAAAGAGCATGATTAACTCAAAACTCTGTAGCTTAAGTCCAACAAATATTTGTGAATATATATATTATACTTATGTATTAATGATATATGTCTATATCAATGAAACGTACATATATATATTAACGATACATATATATGTATCAATTACATAAATATCATATATATCGGATGACAAATTTTCAAATACTTACCCGGGGGTAGGGTTCACTCCAATACTACAATTACACTCCAATACGCCCCCTCCATTTTCCCCTAGAAGATTGTCACTAAGTGTTTCCTCAGAGCCAGGGTCGGCCAATGCTTGGAGGACCCAGAATCCCACCTGAAAATGGACAGTTTGGCCCTAGTCAGGATGGAGTATCTCATACAGGAAAGTACCATTTGTGGGCTAGAGGGGGGACCTAGGCAGTCCTGCCATAGCCGGGGCACCAGCCTCAGCAACCTCCTCTTCCTCACCCCTCCTGTCCCTCAGCCACCATTTCTGGACCCCACTCCCTGCCTCTCGGTCCCACGGCCCCAGCCCTGGCTCTGGCCTCACGTCTAGTCTCCTGGAGCACTGTGCCTCCACTCCTCCTCTGCTCCACCCTCCTCTGGCTGCCAGAGTACATTCTCGGAGACCCACACAGGCTGTGGGGTCATGCAGACCCAGGGTTCAAATCTCAAGTCCTCACCGAGTGTTGGGATAACCAGAGAACTGCCCTCAAAGCTTCCCTCTGTGGATTGGCTGCAAAGTGCTCAGCCCAGAGAAGGCTCTCAAGGAATTCTGGCTGGCATTGTTGTCATCTTTGTCATCACTGCTGGGCTGGTTGTCACTCATCCTTCCCCACCAGGTGACGAATATTGGTGCCCGGACAGCCCAGGGCTTCAACACCAGTTCCAGGCTAATCTTTCCTCTGACATTGTGAATGCCCCTTACCCCCAGCATCCGCTCCCTCGGGCAGCAGATCTCTTCGTCTCTCGTGGCTGCAAACAGGCTCCAGGGTACCCGCTCCTGAATGTACGAATGCTACGAACAGAAAAAACACAGAAAGGGCTCTCGCAGCTCCCTGTCTCCCTCTGGTGCTTGCTCTGCGTCTCCCTTTCCCAGGACAACGGCTCAGCAGGACTTTCCATGGGGAGCTCTCTAAGTCAACTGCACAGTCTACACTTAAGGGAGGAGAAAGGCCAGGACCCTCATCCCAGCTATGGGCTCCCAGCCAGAGCCCCAAGCCAGGGTACACTCAGGCTGGCTCCCAGATCCTGTTCCAGTGCCCTTCTTCTTCAAGGGGACACTGTTCAACCCACTCAGCTCTCTCTGTTTATGTACCTGTGTCATAGACCTAAGACCGTGCTCACAGGTGCATAAGCACACAGAGCTGAGCTCACAGGTACACAGGCTCTGAAACACACACTGGCAGTGACACCCAGGAAACACGCAGCCATTAACAGAGTCACTGTCACTCGTTCTGCGCATATCTACAGAGCACTTACCGGGTGCCTGGAGCTTGTCTGGGACTGGGATAAACCAGGGACACACAGCTGCCATGTGTGCAAGGCCCTCTGGTGGGTTGAATAGTGTCCCCCCAAGATCCTGATCCACTGGAACCTCAGAATGTGACCTTATTTGAAATAGGGTCTTTGCCGACACAACCAAGATAAGGCTCGAGATGAGATCATGCTGGATTAGGGTGGGCCCTAAGTCGCACGCCTGTGTCCTCATAGGACTAGAAGGCGACACACAGAGGGAAGAAGACCGTGGAGAGAGGGAGGCAGAGACTGGAGTGAGGCAGCCACAGGCCAACGAGCACCTGGGTCCCCCAGAAGCTGGAAGAGGCAAGGAGGCCATCCTCCCCAGAGCCTTGGGAGGGAGCAAGGCCCTGCCAACACCTTGGTTTTGGCCTCCTGGCCTCCAGAACTGTGAGAGACACCTGTTTGTGGTACTTTGTTACGGCAGCCACGAGAAATGAATATAGGCACCCACAGCTGCACATACACAAACACACTCGGTGCACACAGAAGCACACACAGGTGATGTGTAAGTGAGCAGAAGTGTGTGGTGACACACCCAAGCTTACCCTTCTGGCTGGGAACCACCCTCCCCAACCTGGTACAGGGACCACTTCTCTCCTGGGAATGGACCCTCGTGACCAGGACTGCTGTGGGTCCAGGCACTGGGGGAAAGGGGCAGCCATGGGCAGTAGATGGACTCGGTGTGGGAGCCGAGCCCACACTGGCAGACCCCACCTGGGGTCGGGTTGCTTGGGCTGCAGACCCTCCTCTCCACCCCGTCCCACTCTCAGCCCCTTCCCTCGGCTGGGCTGGGGCTCCGTCTGCTCAGGTTCTCCATGGTCCGCACGCCCTCTGCCTTCCAGCTCCTACAGCTCTAGCAGCCTGTTCCTGGAAAACAGTCCTGGAAACAGAGACCTCCCCTTGCCCTGCTCACAGACTGCCAGTGTGCGGGGACGCCCTGCAGCGCAGGTTGGGGCCGCCCCTCCTGCAGCGCGCTGGCCGAGGAGGGCGGGCAGGAGCCTTATCTCCACGGGCATCCTCCCCAGGGCTGATCCCAGAGGCTCTCCTCAAGCCTGGGGATGTGGGATGCACAGCTCTCCAAGTCCAAGGAGGGCCGCTGGGGCTGTGGGAATGCCCCTTCCCTCCTTCCCTCCCTCCCTGCTTCCTTCTGGCTACATGAGGTTCACTTTAAAGTATTCATTAAAATGTATATTTGGTATAAACATGGTCATAGCAGCACTATTCACAACAGCCTAAAGGTGGAAATGACCCAAATGCGCATCAATGGATGAAGGACAAACAAACTGTGGTATATTGGACACACCGCATTTGTGATGTTTCCTACGTAATACATCACATTGTATGTGATAACAATGGGTTATTCAGGCATGGGAAGGAATGAAGTGCTGGTACATGCTACAACATGGGTGAAGCTGGTGGTGGTTAATTCTCTGTGTCAACTTGACAGGGCCATGGACTGCCCAGACGTTTGGTCAGACATTCCTCTGGGTGTGTCTGTGAGGCTGTTTCTGGAGGAGTTGAACATTTAAACTGATAGACTGAGAAAAGCAGATTGCCCTCCCTAGTGTGGATGGACCTCATCTAATCATTTGAAGACCTGAACAGAACCAAAAGGCTGACTTTCTATTGAATAAGAGGAAATTCTTCCTGCCTGACTGGCTCTGAGCAGGGACTTGGGTTTTTCTCCTGCCTTTGCAGTCAAACTGAAACATCAGCCCTTCCTAGGTCTCGAGCCTCCCAGCTTTCAGACTGGAACTTACGGCATCAGCTCTCCTGGGTCTCCAGCTGGCCTACTGCAGATCTTGGGAATTTTCAGTCTCATAATTACATGAGCCAATTCCCTATAATAAATCTCTTTATAGCCATATATATTATGATGTATTATTATATTATAACAATACGTTAATAATATAATTATAAATAAATACTATGATAAACAATGATAATATATAATTACTCATATAACATATAATTGTAAGAGCATATATTATTATAATACACAATATAATGATATATTAATATAATTACAATATGTAATTAGTATAAATAGATAATATATAATATATAATAAAATATAAGGTTACATTATAATAATATATTACATTATATATAACGCAATAATTATAACATATAATATATAACAATATATTGTGATATAATTGCATATATTTTATTATATATGGACATACATATATAATACATATACACACATATGTGTATATATGTATACACATACATCGCTTTCCTTCTGTGTCTCTGGAGAACCCTGACTAATACACAAACCCAAACAGAAAAAGAGGCGTTGTAAAAAGGTCACTTTTTCATCTTACAAGAGATGAGTTCCAGATCTACCAATCACCGTAGAGTTTGATTTTTCCTTGAAGTACTTCCCGCAGGTCAGCTCCCTGCAACTCAGCTTTCTCTCTGAAACGTCCAAAGTTCACACTCCCGTACCTTTGTTAAAGCGCAGAGGGCGCTATCACACAGGATTTTTAGCGCCTCTTCCGAGCTTGCACAGTCCACATCGAGCAAGGAGAATCTTCTTGGGTGTCCTCCAGCTCCTATTCCACTACTGTTTGTTGAGTGCAGACAGCATCCCAGGACCTGTGGTGGGTACCCTAACAGCTACACAATAGTATTTATCCTCACATCAACCATGAAGGACTTGCTGCCAGTGAGCAAATCTTGCAGCTGTGTTGTTGGGACACATTCACCTTTGTTGATGGAGTTCCAGGATACTCAGCATTCCTCATGAACCATCGTAACTTCCTCAAGTCTTCTCAGTAAAAAGAATGGCCTAAGAATCTGGGTTGAAACTAATTTTGCTAACGAGGCCAACATAATAGTTCATAACAGGATGCCGCTTCACATGTCAATTTATTAGTTTCCTAAGGCTGCTGTAACAAAATACTATAAACTCACAGCCTTAAAAAACACAATTTTATTCTCTTCTATTTCTGGATGCCAGAAGTCTGAAATCAGTCTCTCTAACTTGAGTCAAGGTGTCAGCAGGGCTGGCTCCTCCTGGAGGCTCTCTGGGAGAATCCTTCTCCTGCCTTTCCCAGCTTCTAGGGCAGCCTGCAATCCTTGCTCATGGTCCCGCCCCAGCATCACTCCCATCTCTTTCTTTGTTCCATCTCCTTCTTCTCTCTGGCTCTGACTCCTCCTGCCTCCCTTTTATAAGGACGCTTGTGATTATATGGGGTTTACCTGACAATCCAGGATAATCCCCCTATCTCAAGATCCTTAACTGGATCTCATCTGCAAATTCCCTTTTGCCGGGTAAGAAAACATACTCCCACATTCTGGACAAGGACATCATTGAGGGTGAGTGAACGTTATTCAGCTTACCAAAATAACGAGTAAAATAAGAAAGTCAAACCCCAAACTGCTGTAGCTGGTTTTGCCAGACTTACAGAGTCTCATTAGCTCCTCTGGAATCAGTGTTTTTTCTGGCTCTGTAGAAGTGGTGTGTACCCAAGCCTGCACTCTTGTCCTGAAATTGTCTCTTGCTTCTAACTACAGCCTTCTCCTTGTGGGCAAGACCAGACTTCTCTCTGCAGGCACCTGAGAGACGTGAATTCTGATCACCAACTCCAGATTTATCCAAATCGCAATCGGTTCCCGCTTCACCGCTTCATG
Source organism: Diceros bicornis minor (assembly GCF_020826845.1). NCBI lineage: Eukaryota > Metazoa > Chordata > Mammalia > Perissodactyla > Rhinocerotidae > Diceros > Diceros bicornis. Next base: position 4,184,126 of record NC_080759.1, on the reverse strand, counting down.
GCCGTGTGGCCTTGGACACATAGCTTAACCTGTCAGAATGCATTTTCCTCATCTCAAAAATGTGTACAATAATAGACGTGAATAATATCCAAATTTAGATAAACAATAATTTATCTTGTGACCTAGAGGAGCCAATGCTATGAAATCCTTACAACAATATTTGGCAAAATCCAAGCATTCAATTGTGATAGCCATTTTTAGGCTAATTATTATAAAACATTTTCTGCATCCAACTCTAATATCTGGTCCCAGCTTTGAGTTAACAATTTCATCCCACAGAGGGCTCCCTTCCTGAATCCTCAGTCATTTAGGATTCCCAACACCAGCATGGGAGTCAGACAGACCTAAACTCATGTGACTCCCGTCATTCTCATGTTGTGTGACCTCCACCAACATTTCTCATCTGCATAAGGGGGTCCCCATGGGTAGCCTCTGACCTCTCATGTGCCATCTTGAGATAGTACTCTGCCCCTCAACACATTCCCCAAATGGATACAACTTAACATGGCAACGAGAAATTGATCTTTTAATGAAAGTTATGAGGGAGAAAGAGCAAGAGGGATTTCCATAAGATATCAGAGAGCAACATCCTTTTAACATACTGTACGTTCCTACCCAAGCACTGAACCCCGTCTCTCTCTCTCTGCCTCTCTCTGTTTCTGCTTAGCATTCTGACATCCTTCTCTCTACTCAGCTCAACGTCACAAACCTCCCTCAGAGTCTATCCTTTCCAAAGACAGTGAGGAACTGCAAATAGTAAACCATTTTCTCAAAGACAAATACTTCATTTTCTTTTGTACATTTGTTATAATTAAAATTATGATAATTATGAAACTCTAGACACAATGCTTGAGACAAAAAACGGCCCAATGCTGATGGCATTTATTATTATCTTTATCTTGGTTTATTCCTATTTTGGGAGAGGGGAATAGAGTCTTCCTGGCTTGTCCATTCAAGAAGAACCCTGTGCATCAGTGCCCAGGCACACTCATGTGGTGCTCCCCACCTACCCACAGAGAGATAACAGGCTCTTAGGCTTAGACAATGGCATAGAGTTCATCATGCTGGGTCATAAACAAGAGATCGTGATTGCTCAGGCCTCTTCTAGACGAGGGCAAACACACTGGGCAGAAACAAACAGCTAGTTTGCATCGAACTCCTATGGAGTGTGGGTATTTTCACATACCTGAATCCTTTCAACTGTCCCGTGGTGACAGACATTGTTATCCTAGCTCTTCTATCATCTTTCCTCTCCCCTACGCTGTCTGTCAGGAGCTGAGGGACAGAATTTTCGGCAGAAGGTTTTTTTATGGCATTCTTCAGCTCCTTATTCCTGAGGCTGAAGATGATTAGGCTAAGAAAGGGGGTGAAGACTGTATAGGTGGTGGCCATCAGAGTGTTACTGTCCATAGATGGAGGGCCCTTGGGCTTGAGGCAGATGATGGAGGCAAAACCATAGTGCACGGCCACCACAGTGTGGTGGGACACACATGTGGAGAAGGTCTTGTGCCTGCCCTCAGCTGAGGGGATCCTCAAGATGTCAGGCACGATGAAGACATAGGAGAGGAAGATGAGGAATAAACAGCCCATCAGAGCTGTGACACACACCAGGATCACACCCAAGGTGACAGAGGATGTCTCATTCCCACAGGCCAACTTCAAGAGGGAAAGCACGTGGCAGAGAAAATGATGGATCACGTTAGACCCACAGAAGGTGAGGTGAAAAACTATCAATGTCACCATCATCCCCATGACTGTGCCACCAGCATAGGACCAGGACACAAGATGGGCACAGTCACGGGGACAAAAGAGCACATTGTAGCGCAGAGAGTGGCAGATGGCCACGTAGCGGTTGTAGCCCATGATCATGAGCAGGGAGGAATGGGTGAAGCCAAACATGAAGGAGAAGAACATCTGGCTGACACAGGCCACAAAGGTGATGGAGTGATGGGTGGAGAGCAGGTCGACCAGCATGTGAGGGGTGACGGCAACAGTGACAGAATCTCAGAGATGGAGAGGGTGCACAGGAAGAGATACATGGGTGTGTGGAGGATGCACTCGCTCCCGATGGTGGCCATGATGAGCAGGTTCCCCAGCAGTGTGAACAGGCACATCTGCAGGAACAGCAGGAAGAAGGCAGGCAGGAGATGCTGGGGGAAGGGGGAGAAGCCAAGGAGGATGAATTCAGACACTGTGCTATAGTTCTGAGCAGGCAAGGATGCTGAATCTGGTGAGATCAGAAACAGAATGAAGCACAGTGGTTAAAACATAGACTCTAACATAATTAAATGGCAATCGAAGAGCTGTATACTATTGAACAATTTGCTTAACTTTTCTGGGTCTCACAATCTTTATCAGTAACACAGAGTAAATCATACTAGTCCTTCCCATTCAGTATTGTGATAAAGATAAAATGAGATCAGTGTGTTGAGTGCTTAAGCATAGTCTGGCTACTTGGTTTTTACTAACAGTGACTGAAATATTGAAAAGCTGTCACGTTTGGAACCACTAAAGACAGACATAGATAGTCAGGGTCATATTCTCTTCAATAATGTGCATGTTATAGAAAATGCATATTTGGATCTTGGAGTTAAAAAATATTTTTACTCTGAGAATCTTTGTCTTTTCATTGATTCTTTAACCATTTACATTTATTTTAATATTGCTTTCATGGTGCTCATTTCTGCTATCTTATTTCATATTTTGCATTTACTATTCTAAAGGAATAGAACATAAAGTTTTAAAATAAAAGGGTGGACAAGTATTTGCCAGGCAAATATGTACCAAGTGAAAGCTGAGGCAGCAATCTTGAAAACAGACAAAATGGATTTAAGGAAAGAAGAATCATAATGTCTCTATTACCATATGCCACTAAAAGGACCCAGGATTCCCTGGAGAAATATCCTGGACATGGAAGCATGCCTAGCTCATCTTGTTTGAGCCTGAGATGAAACTTTCACTGAGTAATAGGTTAATGCTAAAAGGATGCAGGGAGAGTGACATCAGCATCATGGTGGAGTGAGCTCTAACCTTACACTCTCCCCCATAAGATACAACAAAGAGGAGATTCATATACCAACAGAGGACATTCACACAACACTAAAGATGTCTGAGAGACCCACACAGCCATACATCTGAAGGTGGAGGTGCTGGAGCCCCTGGAGGAAGTGGAAGGAGATAAGGAGAGCTCCTCTCCTTCTCAAATGGCAGTGACCCCTGGACTGCACAGCTCTTGGAGGAGAGGGAGCAGGATCAGCCCTCCACAGGAACACTGGTGCTCTCCAAGTTCCCTCACAGCCTGTGGGAAACCCCCACATAGAGGTGACTGAGTTGTTGCAGGATGTCTTCATCAAGCTAGCACCACAGGACAGCAGACAGCGAGGGAAGAGCAAGAAGCCCCAGGGATCATGCAGGCAAAAGAAAGTGCCCCGCCCCCGCCCAGTGCTCCAGCTCAGCTGGTCGGCCAGAGCGCCCAGGCATTTCTCAGAAAAGCAGCAGCTAGAGGCCAGGGCTTGTGGTGGGCCCAGAACACACAGCTCTTGACCGCCACGCAGTGGTGGCAGGTGGAAGCTGCGACCAGATACTATCCCTATGTGGAGGCACAAATCCACACCATAAAACAGTATGAAAAAACATATTAAATCTCCAAACCAGAAGGAAAATGACAAGCAGCCATAAATCTGAAGGCACAGAAATCTGTAATCTAAATGACAGAGAATTCAAAATAGCTATCAAAAAAGCTCAATGAGTTACAAGAAAATACAAATAGTTCAATGAAATCAGGAACTTCTTCACGAAAGAGATTGAAAATATAAACAAAAACCAATCAAAAATGTTGGAGGTGAAATACACAATGGAGGAGATAAAGAAAAATTTGGAGTCTTTCAATAATAGAGCTGACAATATGGAGGACAGAATTAGCAATATTGAGGATGGGAATGCAGAAATGCTCCAGATGGAGGAGGAGAGAGAACTAAGACTAAAAAGAAAGGAAGAAATTCTCCGAGAAATATCTGACTCAATTAAGAAACACAACATAAGATTTATAGGTATTTCAGAGGGAGAAGAGAGGGAAAAAGGAGCAGAGAGCTTGTTCAAAGAAATAATAGCTGAGAACTTCTCAAACCTGTGGAAGGAGCTGGAAATACAAGTGAATGAAACCAATAGGTCTCCTAACTATATCAACATAAAAAGATCCTCTCCAAGGCATATAGTAGTAAAGCCGGCAAAAGTCAATGACAGAGGAAAATTATTAAGGGCAGTAAGGCGGAAGGAAACAACTTACAAAGAATCCCCTACCAGGCTTTCAGTGGATTTCTCGGCAGAAACCTTACAGGATAGGAGAGAGTGGAATGATATATTCAAAATATTGAAAGAGAAAAGCTTTCAGCCAAGAATACTCTATCCAGTGAAAACATCCTTCAGATATGATGGAGAAATGAAAACTTTCCCAGATGAACAAAAGCTAAGGGAGTTCATTGCCACAAGACCCCCACTACAAGAAATGCTCAAGAAAGCCCTCATGCCTGATTAAAAAAAAAGAAAAAGGGGATACAAAGCTTTGAGCAAGGAGAAAAATAGGTAGACAAAATCAGAAAAACTGCAGCTCTCTATCAGAACAGGTTAGCAATCAATTATAACATCAAAGATAAAGGGAAGGAAAACACCCAAAATAAATAAAATCTCATCATTTTAACCAAAAACTCACAAAATGGAATAAGTTGTCACAGTAATAACTTGGAAGGGGAAGAGGAAAGGGATGGAATCGATTTAGTCTAAGGAAATCAGAGGCTCTCAGAAAACGGACTAAGTCATCTACGAGATTTTTTATACAAACCTCATGGTACCCACTAAATAAATAATCAGAACAGAGACCCAAATGGTAAATAAAGAAAAAACTAAGAAAACCATCATACAGAACTACCAAACTGAATTGGTAGTCTGAAACACATGGGACGAGAAACAAAGGAAACACAGAACTGGAAAATAGGCTCTAAAATAGCAACATTAAGCCCTCATATATCAATAATAACTCTAAATGTAAATGGATTGAATTCTCCAGTCAAAAGACACAGAGTGGTGGGATGGATTAAAAGCAAGACCCAACAATATGCTGCCTCCAGGAAACACATCTCAGCTCTAAAGACAAACAAAGGCTCAGAGTGAAGGGATGGAAGACAATACTCCAAGCTAATGGCAAACAAATGAAATCAGGTGTTGTCATGCTTAATCAGACAAAGCAGACTTTGAGATAAAACAGGTAATGAGAGACAAAGAGGGGTAGTATATAATGATACAGGGGACACTCCACCAAGAAGACAACACTTACAAACATATATGCACCCAAGACATGAGCACTAAAGTACAAAAAGCAACCATTAACAAACCCAAAAGGAGATATTAACAACAACACGATAATAGCAAGGGACCTTAACACCCCACTTACAGCAATGGAGAGATCATCCAGACAGAACGTCAACAAGGAAATAGCGGACTTAATGGAAAACTAGACCAGATGGACTTAACAGATACAGAGAGAGCACTCCATCCAAACACAGCAGAACACACATTCTTCTCAAGTGCACATGGAACATTCTCAAGGACAGACCATACGTTGGGAGACAAGGCAAACCTCCATAAATTTAAGAAGATTGAAATCATAACAAGCATCTTTTCCGACCATGAAACTAGAAATCAACTACGAGGAAAAAACTGGGACTGTGACAAAGATGTGGAGACTAAACAACATGCTACTGAACAACTGATGGATCATCGAAGAAATTAAAGGAGAAACCAAAAAATATCTGCAGAGAATTGAAAATGAAAATACAACATACCAACTCATATGGGATGCAGCAAAAGTGGCCTAAGAGGGAAATTCATAGCAATACAGGCCCACCTTAACAAACAAGAAAAATCCCAAATAAACAATGTTAAATTACACCTAGAAGAATTAGAAAAAGAAGAACAAACAAAGCCCAAATTCAGCAGAAGGAGAGAAATAATAAAAATTAGACCAGAAATAAATGAAATCAAAGCAAAACAAACAAGCAAACAAACAAACAAAAAGCCTGAAAAAAACAGTAGAAAGGATCAATGAAACGAAGAGCTGGTTCTTTGAGAAGATAAACAAAGTTGACAAACCCTTAGCCAGACTCACTACGAAAAAAAGAGAGAGGGCTCAAATAAATAAAATTAGAAATGAAAGAGGAAAAATTACAATGGATACCACAGAAATACAAAAGATTATAAGAGAATACTATGAAAAACTATGTGCCAACAAATTGTGCAATCTAGAAGAAATGGATAAATTCCTAGACTCATACAAACTCCCAAAACTGAACCAAGAAGAAATAGAGAATCTGAATAGCCCGATCACAAGTACAGAGATTGAAACAGTAACCAAAAACCTCCAAAAGACAAAAGACCAGGGCCAGATGCATAGCTTCTCTGGAGAATTTTACCAAACATTCAAAGAATATTTAATACCCACCCTTCTCAAACTATTCCAAAAAATAGAGGAAGCTGGAACACTTCCTAACATACTCTATGAGGCCAACATCACCCCAATCCCAAAGCCAGACAAGGACAACACAAAGAAGGAAAATTACAGGCCAATATCGCTGATGAACATAGATGCAAAAATCCTCAACAAAATGTTGGCAAACCAAATACAGCAATACATTATAAAGGTCATACACCATGATCAAGTGGGGTTTATACCAGGGACACAGGGATGGCTCAACATCTGCAAATCAATCAATGTGATACACCACGTTAACAGAAGGAAGAATAAAAATCACATGATCATCTCAAAGGACGCAGAGAAAACATTTGACAAGATTCAACATGCCTTTACAATCAAAACTCTCAATAAAATGGGTATAGAAGGAAAGTACCTCTACGTAATAGGGTCCGTATATGACAAACCCACAGCCAACATCATACTTTGTGGGGAAAAACTGACAGCCATCCCACTGAGAACAGGAACAAGACAAGGGTGCTGACTCTCACCACTCTTTTTTTTTTTTGGTGAGGAAGATTGACCATGAGCTATCATCCGTTGCCAATTTTCCTCTTTTCGCTAGGGAAGATTGGCCCTGAGACAATCTGCCCAGCTTCCTCTACTTTGCATATGGGACACCACCACAGCATGGCTTGATTAGCAGTGCATAGGTCCGTACCCGGCATCCGAATCCGCAAATGCTGGGCTGCCAAAGCAGAGTGTGTGAACTTAACCACTATACCACTGCATCGGCCACTCTCGCCACTCTTATTCAACAGAGTACTGGAGGTTTTGGCCAGAGCAATTAGGCAAGAAAAAGGAATAAAAGGAATCCAAATTGGAAAGGAAGAAGTGAGACTCTTGCTGTTTGCAGACGATATGATTTTATATATAGAAAACCCTAAAGAATCCATTGGAAAACTATTAGAAATAGTCAGCAACTACAGCAAAGTTGCAGAGTACAAAATCAACTTACAAAAATCAGTTGCATTTCTATACCCTAATAACGAACTAACAGAAAGAGAACTCAAGAACACAGTCCCATTTACAATCACAACCAAAAGAATAAAATATCTAGGAATAAATTTAACCAAGGAGGTTAAAGACCCATACAATGAAAACTGTAAGACATTATTGAAAGAAATGGATGATGACATAAAGAAATGGAAAGATATCCCATGCACAACGATTGGAAGAATATACATAGATAAAATGTCGACACTACCTAAAGCAATCTACAGATTCAATGTAATCCCAATCAGAATTGCAATGACATTCTTCATGGAAATAGAACAAAGAATCCTAAAATTCCTAGGGGGCGACAAAAGACCCCAAATAGCTAAAGCAATCCTGAGAAAAAAGAACAAAGCTGGAGGCATCACAATCCCTGACTTCAAAATATACTACAAAGCTACAATAATCAAAACAGCATAGCGCTGCTACAAAAACAGATGCACAGATCAGTGGTACAGAACTGAAAGCCCGGAAATAAAATCACACATCTATGGACAGCTAATCTTTGACAAAGGAGCTAAGAACATACAATGGATAAAGGAAAGTTTCTTCAATAAATGGTGCTGGGAAAACCGGAGAGCCACATGCAAAAGAACGAAAGTTGACCATTACCTTTCACCATACATGAAAATTAACTCAAAATTGATCAAAGACTTGAAGGTAAGACCTGAAACCATAAAACTCCTAGAAGAAAATATAGGCAGTACACTCTTTGACATTGGTGTTAGAGGGATCCATGTGTATTCTGTGTCTACTCGGACAAGGGAAACAAAAGAAAAAAATAAACATGTGAGACTTCATCAGACTAAAGAGCTTCTACACAGCAAAGGAAACCAGGATCAAAATGAAAAGACAACCCGCCAGCTGGGAGAAAATATTTTTAAATCATATATCTGACAAGGGGTTAATCTCCATAATACATAAAGAACTCACACAACTGAACAACAAGAAAACAAACACCCTCATCAAAATATGGGCAGAGGATATGAACAGGCATTTTTCCAAGGAAGATATACAGATGGCCAATAGGCACATGGAAAGATGTTCAACATCACTAATCCTCGGGGAAATACAAATCAAAACTACACTAAGATATCACCTTCCACCCGTTAGAATGGTTATAATCACCAAGACAAAAAATAACAAATGTTGGAGAGGTTGTGGAGAAAAGGGAACCCTCATTCACTGCTGGTGGGAATGCAAACTGGTGCAGCCTTTATGGAAAACAGTATGGAGATTCCTCAAAAAATTAAAAATAGAAATACTGTATGACCCAGCTATCCCACTACTGGGTATTTATCCAAAGAACTTGAAATCAACAATCCAAAGAGACTTATGCACCCCTATGTTCATTGCAGCATTATTCACTATAGCCAAGACATGGAAGCAACCCAAGTGCCCATCAGTGGATGATTGGATAAAGAAGATATGGTATATACATCTGATGGAATGCTACTCAGCCATCAAAAAAGACAAAATCATCCCATTTGCGACAACATGGATGCACCTTGAGGGTATTACGTTAAGCGAAATACGCCAGACAGAGAAAGACAAACACCATATGATTTCACTCATATGTGGAAGATAAACTAACATGCGGACAGAGAGAACAGTTTGGTGGTTACCAGGGTGAACGGGGTGGGGGGTAGGCACAAGGGGTGAAGGGGCACATTTACACGGTGACTGACAAATAATAATGTACAACTAAAATTTCACAATGTTATAAACTATTATGACCTCAATTGAAAAAAAAGGATGCAGGAACCAGATTGAAAATGTGCCCAGCTGGTCAAAACTGACCATAAAATGGATGACCATTGTACGTAGGTTGGAGGAATAATTTAAACAACGTAAGGAGCAACCAGATAATCCAGAGGGTGGGATATCCCACAGAACAATTGTTCTTGTCTCATTAACACCAGAGTCATGAAAAGAATGAAGAGAAATTTAAGGGACATAACAACCAGATGCAATGTAGGGTACTAGATTAGATCCTGATTTAGATAAACCAGTGTAAAGTATTTTTAAAGCAATAGGAAAACTTTGATTATGGTATGAATAGATGATTAGGTATGAATAATATTAAGGGATTATTATTAATTTAGTTGTTAATTTTAAGTGTGATCTTGTTATTTTGGCTTGAAGAAAAATATTCTTAGTTTAAATGCATACAGAATTTCAAAGTTACACCACACACACTCTGCAAGAGACAAAGAAGCATAGTTTATTAAGTATAGAAGAACACTGTAGCAACCAGCATGAATATCATTAATCTGTATAACAATATACCTAGATAGTAAGTAATAGATAATCAATACAACTTCTGTGAAATAGTTATAAATAGAAAGAGTGAAATCAATAATAGATGGATAGATAAAAAATTGTAGTTAGACAATTTTAACAGAGTTCAGAAATGCAAATTGGGAATTATTAATTACAATCCAATTAATAATGCTCAGATATTAGCTATTGGATATATTTAGACTCCTCAATAAAGAGAAATTAAACATTGATTTCAAGCACATAGAGGACTTTTACAAAAATTGACCTTATATTAGGATATAAAAACATCCACCATCAAGTGCAAAGTATAACTATTTTATAGATTATAGTGCACTAAAATCAGAAACTAATAGAGAAGGAATAGCTTTTTGACCAACTATGTTTGGAAGCTAAATTAATTATTAAATAATCTCTTGCTTCAATAGTAAAACATTAAGTGAATTTTAAAATATTTATAATTAAATGATTTGAGCATCAAAAGTCAAACTTTAACCTGAAAGAGTACTAAGAAGAAAACATACAGCTTTAAAAATATTTATCAAGAAACTTTATCAAGAAAAAAATCACACTTAATAAAACCAAAATCAGATTATTGGAAAATATTAATGTTATAGAGAAAAAAGGGACAAGATGCCAATAACAAAACACAAAATTAATGTTGGGAAATAACAACAAAAATAATAGATATTTTTGGAGTGACGTCAGCAACATGGCAGAGTAAGCTGTTCCCTTTGTCTCTCCTCCTCTGAATTACAACTAAACAGACATTTATTGACCAACAGAGGATATCCACAGAGTACAACAGGACACCTGAGACACCCATGCAGCTGTACATCTGAAGGTGGATGGACTGGGTCCCCTGGAAGCAGTGGAGATAGGTGAGTGCTCCCCTACCCCTCCCTAGCAGCAGCGAGCCACGTTGTGGGTCCTCACACAGGGGCTGGTGCTACTCGAAGAGGGGGCGGGGACAGCCCGGACTGTGGGCGAACACTAACCCGGCCTACAGGAACTCCCACTGTTCTACCACAGCCCCACTGGTGGGAACGCACCTCGGCATGACTGAAAGAAGAGGCAGTGGCAGGCCTGCACGCATGCACAAATGCTACCCTGGCCTGCAGGAGCACCCACCATACCTGCACAACTTCCAGCCAATGAGGTGGGACCAGAAACACAGCTCCTGTTTCCCACCAGTGGTGGCAGGTGGAATCTGTGACCTGACACTACCACAAATGTGCCGGCAAAGGAGTAGTTCATCAAACATCATGAAAAACTACAGTAACAATTCAGAGCAGAAAGAAAATGACAAATCTCCAGAAACCAACCCTGAAGTCACAGAAACATGCAATCTACCTGACAGAGAATTAAAAATAGCTGTCATAAAGAAACTCAATGAGTTATAGGAAAACTCAGAGAGACAGTTCAATGAGCTCAGGAGCAAAATTAATGAGCAGAAGGAACACTTCACCAAAGAGATTGAAACTATAGGAAAAAATTCTATATGTGATGAACACAATTAATGAGATAAAAAATAATCTAGAAATCTTAAAAAATAGAGCTGACGATAGAGAGAACAGAATTAGCAATTTAGAGGATAGAAATATAGAAATGCTTCAGATGCAGGAGGAGAGAGAACTAAGATTTTTTTTTTTAAATGAAGGAATTATTTGAGAAATATCCGACTCAATTAGGAAAAGCAACATAAGGATTATAAGTATTGCAGAGGGAGAAGTGAGGGAGAAAGGAGCAGAGAGCTTGTTCAAGGAAATAATAGCTGAGAACTTCCCAAACCTGGGGAAGAACAAGACTTACAAATATATGAAGCCAATAGAACATCTAATTACATCAGTGCACAAAGACCTTCTCCAAGGCATATAATAGTAAAACTGGCAAAAGTCAATGACAAAGAAAAAATATTAAGGGCAGCAAGGCAGAAGAAAATAATCTACAAGGAACCCCTATCAGGCTTTCAGCAGACTTCTCAGCAGAAAACTTACAGACTAGGAGAGAGTGGAATGATATATTCAAAATACTGAAAGACAAAATCTTTCAGCCAAGAGTACTCTATCTAGCGAAATAGCCTTCAGATACGATGCAGAAATTAAAGCTATCCCAGATAAACAGAAGCTGAGGGAGTTCATCACCACTAGACCTCCCCTACAGGAAATGATAAAGGATGCCCTCATACCTGAAACAAAAAGGCAAAGGTCTACAAAGCTTTGAGCAAGGAGGTAAATAGACAGACAAAACCAGAAAATTGTAGCTCTCTTTCAGAACAGGGTAGCAAACACTTAATTATGACATAAAAGATAAAGGGAAGGAAAGCATCCAAAATAACTATAAACACCAATTTAGTCACAAACTCACAATACAAAACAGAATAATTTATGACAACAATAACTCAGAAGGGGAAGAGGAAAGAGATGGAACCTGCTTAAGGAACTTACTTAATGGAGATAAGAGGTTATCAGAAAATGGGCTAATGGGGCCTGCCTGGTGGCCTAGTGGTTATGTTCACTGTGCTCTGCTTCAGTGGCCTGACTTTGGTTCCTGGGCGTGGACCTAAATCACTCATCAGCCATGCTGTGGTGGGGACCCACAGGCAAAACAGAGGAAGACTGGCCGCAGATGTTAGTTCAGGGCAAATCTTCCTCAATGAAGAAGAGGAATATTGGCAACAGATGTTAGCTTAGGGCAAATCTTCCTCAGCAATAAAAGAAAGCAAGTGGACTATCTCATCTATGAGGTCTTTTATACAAACCTCACAGAAGCCACTTAATTAAAAAAATCAGAGAAGAGTCACAATTCATAAACAAAGAGAAAACAGCCACAGAAAACCACCAAACTGAAATGGCAGTCAGAAATACAAGGGAAGAGAAACAATGGAAATATAGAACAACTGGAAAACAAGAGATAAAATGGCAGTATTAAGCCCTCATATATCAATAATCATTCTAAATGTAAATGGATTGAATTCTCCAATCAAAAGCCACAGAGTATCTGGATGGCTTAAAAAACAAGACCCAACACTATGCTGTCTCCGTGAAACCCATCTCAGCTCTAAAGACAAACACAGGCTCAGAGTGAAGGGATGGAAGATGATACTCCAAGCAAATGCAAGCAAAAGAAAGCAGAAGTTTCCATACTTGCCCCAGACAAAGCAGACTTCAAGATAAAGAGGACAATGAGAGACAAAGAGGGGCATTATATAATGATAAAAGGGACTTTCCACCAAGAGGACATAACACTTGTGACTATATGTGTACCTAACACAGGAGCACCAAAGTGTATCAAGCAACTATTAACTGAGCTAAGGGAGAAATTAGCAGCAACAAAATAATAGTAGGGAACCTCAACATCCCAGTTACATCAATGGATAGATCATCCAGACAGAAAGTCAACAAGTAAATTGTGGATTTAAATGAAACACTTGATTAGATGGACTTAATAGTTATATATAGAACATTCCACCCCCAGACAGCAGAATACACATTCTTCTTAAGCGCACATGGAACGTTCTCAAAGAAAGACCATACGTTTGGAAACAAGGAAAGCCTCAATAAATTTAAGAATACTGAAATCACAGCAAGCATCTTTTCTGGCCACAATGCTATGAAACTGGAAATCAACCACGAGAAAAATGCTGGGAAAGTCACGAATATGTGGAGACTAAACAACATGCTACTAAACAACCATTGGATCAATGAAGAAATCAAAGCAGAAATTAAGAAATACCTGGAGGCAAATGAAAATGAAAATTAAAGATACCAACTCATATGGGATGCAGCAAAAGTGTATTTAAGAGGGAATTTCATAGCAATACAGGCCCACCTCAAGAAACAAGAAAAATCTCAAATAAGTAATCTTAAACTATACCTAACAAAACTAGAAAAAGAAAAACAAAGTCCAAAGTCAGCAGAAGGAGGGAAACAATAAAAATTAGAACAGAAATAAATGAAAGAGAGACTAAAAAAAAAAAGGAGTAGAAAGAATCAATGAAACTAAGAAATGGTTCTTTGAGAAGATAAACAAAATTGACAAACCCTTAGCCAGACTCACTAAGGAAAAAAAAAGAGACAAGGCTCAAACAAATAAAATCATAAATGAAAGAGGAGAAATTACAACGGATACCACAGATATACAAAGGATTATAAGAGAATACTATGGAAAAACTGTATGTCAATGAATTGGATAACATAGAAGAAATGGGTAAATTCTTAGACTCATACAACCTCCCAAAATGAATCAAAAAGAAATAGAGAATCTGAACAGCCCAATCACAAGTAAAGAGATGGAAACAATAATCAAAAACCTGCTAAAAGATAAAAGACCAGGACCAGATTGTTTCTCTGGAGAATTCTACCAAACATTCAAAGATTTAATACCTATCCTTCTCAAACTATTCCAAAAAGTTGAAGAAGATGAAACGCTTCCTAACTCACCCTACGTGGCCAACGTTACCCTGATACCAAAACCAGACAATGACAACGCAAAGAAGGAAAATTACAGGCCAATATTGCTGATGAATATAGATGCAAAAATCCTCAACAAAATATTAGCAAACTGAAGACAGCAATACGTTAAAAGGATCATACACCGTGATCAGGTGGGATTTAAACCAGGGACACAGGGGTGGTTCAACATCCACAAATCAATCAACATGATACACCACATTAACAAAATGAGGAATAAAAATCACATGATCATCTCAATAGACGCAGAGAAGGCATTTCACAAGATCCAACAGCCATTTATGATAAAAACTCTCAATAAAATGGGTATATAAGGAAAGTACCTCAACATAATAAAGGTCACATACGGTAAACCCACAGCCAACATCATATTAACATCATATTTAATGGTGAAAAACTGAAAGCCACCCCTCTGAGAACAGGAACAAGATAAGGGTGCCCACTCCCGCCACTCCTATTCAACACAGTACTGGAGGTTTTGGCCAGAGCAATCAGGCACGAAAAAAGAAATAAAAGGGATCCAAATTGGGAAGGAAGAAGTGAAACTCTTGCTTTGTGCGATGACATGATCCTATATGTAGAAAACCCTAAAGAATCCATCAGAAAACTATTAGAAATAATCAACAACTATAGCAAAATTACAGGATAGAAAATCAACTTACAAAAATCGGTTGCATTGGGGCCGGCCCGGTGGCACAGCAGTTAAGTGCGCGCACTCTGCTGCGGCGGCTCGGGGTTCATGGTTCGGATCCCGGGCATGCACCGACGCACCGCTTATAAAAGCCATGCTGTGGCAGCGTCCCATATAAAGTAGAGGAAGATGGGCACCGATGCTAGCCCAGGGCCAGTCTTCCTCAGCAAAAAAAGAGGAGGATTGGCATCGGATGTTAGCTCAGGGCTAATCTCCCTCACCAGAAAAAGAAAAAAAATCAGTTGCATTTCTCTACACTAATAATGAACTAGCAGATAGAGAAGTCAAGAATACAATCCCTTTTACAGTTGCAACAAAAAGAATAAAATATCTAGGCATAAATTTAACCAAACAGGTGAAAGATCTATACACTGAAAACTATAAGACATTATTGAAAGAAATTGAAGACGATATAAAGAAATGGAAAGATATTCCATGCTCATGGGTTGGAAGAATAAACACAGTCAAAATGTCCACACTACCTAAAGCAATTTACAGATTTAATGTGATGCCAATCAGAATGCCAGTGACTTTCTTCACAGAAACAGAACAAAGAATCCTAAACTTTATATGGAACAACAAAAGACCCCGAGTAGCCAAAGCAATCCTGAGAAAAAAGAAAAAAACTGGAGGCATCACAATCCCTGACTTCAAAATATACTACCAAGCTATAGTAATCAAAACGGCATGGTACTGGTACAAAACAGACACAGAGATCAACGGAACAGAATTCAAAGCCCAGAAATAAACCCAGACGTCTATGGACAGCTAATCTTCAACAAAGGAGCTAAGAACAGACAATGGAGAAAGGATTCCTCAAAAAATTAAGGATAGAACTACCATACGATCCAGCTATTCCACTGCTGAGTATCTATCCAAAGAACGTGAAAGCACCAATGCGTAAAGATACATGCACCCCTGTGTTCATTGCAGCATTATTCACAATAGCCAAGACTTGGAAGCAACCTAAGTGCCCATCAAGGGACGAATGGATAAAGAAGAGGTGGTATATATACACAATGGAATACCACTCAGCCATAAGAAACGATGAAATCCAGCCATTTGTGACAACGTAGATGGACATTGAGGGTATTACGCAAAGTGAAATAAGTCAGAGGGAGAAGGTCAAATACCGCATGATCTCACTCATTTAGTAGATAATAACAACAACAAACAAACACATAGAGACAGAGATTGGATTGGTGGTTACCAGAGGGGAAGGGGGGTGGGAGGAGGGTGAAAGGGATGATTAGGTACATGTGTGTGATGATGGATTGTAATTAGTATTTGGGTGGTGGACATGAGAACATGATGTAATCCATGCAGAAATAGAAGTATAACTATGTACACCTGACATTTATACAATGTTATAAACCATTGTTACAGCAATAAACAAAAAATAAAAAGTAAATAAATAAATAAATGGTGTTGGGAAAACTGGACAGCTACATGCAAAAGAACAAAAGTAGACCGTTATTTGACACCATACACAAAAATTAACTCAAAATACATTAATGACGAATGTAAGACCTGAAACCATAAAACCCCTAGAAGGAAATATAGGCAGTACATGCTTTGACATTGGTCTTAGCAGCATCTTTTCGAATTCCATGTTTACTCAGGCACGGGAAACAAAAGAAAAAAGTAAACAGATGGGACTTCATCAGACTACAAACCTTCTGCCCAGCGAAGGAAACTGTCAACAAAATGAAAAGACAACCCAACAGCTGGGAGAAAATATTGGCAAATCATATATCTGACAAGGGGTTGATTTCCAAAATATATAAGGAACTCCTACAACTCAACAACAAAAGAACAAACAACCCACTCAAAAAATGGGCAGAGGAAGTGAACAGACATTTTTCCAAAGAAGATATACAGATGGCCAATGGGCACATGAAAGGATGTTCAACATCACTAATCATCAGGGAAATGCAAATCAAAACTACAGTGAGATATCACCTTACACCTGTCAGAATGGCTATAACTAACAGGACAAAAAATAACAAGCGTCGGAGAGGATGCAGAGAAAAGGGAACCCTCATGCACTGCTGGTGGGAATGCAAACTGGTGCAGCCTCTATGGAAAACAGAATGGAGATTTCTCAAAAAATTAAAAACAGAAATACCATATGATCTACCTATCCCACTACTGGGTATTTAGCCAAAGAACTTGAAATCAACAATTCAAAGAGATTTATGCACCCCTATGTTTATTGCAGCACTATTCACAATAGCTAAGACGTGGAAGCAACCCAAGCGCCCTTCAACTGATGAACGGATAAAGAAGATGTGGTATATGTAAACAATGGAATACTACTCAGTCATAAAAAAGACAAAATCGTCCCATTTGCAAGAACACGGACTAACCTCGAGGGTATGATGTTAAGTGAAATAAGCCAGATAGAGAAAGACAAACACTGTATGATTTCACTCATATGTGAAAGGTGAACAAACACATAGATAAGGACAACAGATTAGTGGTTACCAGAGAGGAAGGGGGCTGGGGGCGTGGGCAAAAGGGATAAAGGGGCACATATGTATGGTGATGGATAAAAAGTAGACTATTGTTGGTGAGCACGATGCAGTCTATACAGAAACTGATAAATAATAATGCATACCTAAAATTACACTGTCATAAACCATTATTACCTCAATAAAATGCTTGAATAAATAATGATAATAATGAATATTTTTAATTTAATAAAAATAGTAAGAAAAATACAAGTTAACGAGTTTGAAACAGTAGACGAAATAAATAAATTCTTAGAAAAATATAAACTTTCAAAACTAGTGCAAAAAAATTGCATCCCTGGATACTTACATAAGTTTTAAAGAAATTGAAACAGTGAGTTAACAACCATTGCTCCCTAATATCATTAGCCCAAGGGGATTTACAGGTGAGCTCGCCTAAACGTTTAAGGAACAGCTGGTATCTTATACATGTTCTTCAAAAAAGCGGAGGAAATATATGAAATCTGCTCCAGTCACTTCACCAGGTTCATGCAATCTTGATCCCAAAACCAGGCAGAATGTTTATAAGCACAGACATTTGTGCTTTCCCTATCCATGTGGATTATAAAATCCATACTAAAACATAACTCGTCAAATGCCATGGCTTATTCGAAATAGTATAGTATGATTGAGTGGTGTAGCTTTATCCCATGAGTGACAAGGATGGTTGGGCATCAGAAAACCTATCACATGATACAACACATGAATAACATAAAAAAAACCATATATTTATTTCAATCAAGGCAGGAATAATTCTAAAATTCAAGTCCTATCTATGATTTTTTATTGAGATATAATATTACATAGTTTTAGGTCTACAAAATAATTATTTAATATACGTATATATATTTATGATTTTGTTCTAAAGCCTCTTTGCAACATGTTGTGGAAGGGGACTTTCTTAGCCTCATAAAGAATATACACCACAGGGCCGGCCCCGTGGCTTAGCGGTTAAGTGCACGCACTCTGCTACTGGCGGCCCGGGTTCGGATCTGGGCGCGCACCGACGCACCGCTTCTCCAGCCATGCTGAGGCCCCGTCCCACATACAGCAACTAGAAGGATGTGCAACTATGACATACAACTATCTACTGGGGCTTTGGGGACAAAAAAAATAAAAGGAGGAGGATTGGCAATAGATGTTAGCTCAGAGCCGGTCTTCCTCAGCAAAAAGAGGAGGATTAAGCATGGATGTTAGCTCAGGGCTGATCTTCCTCACAAAAAAAAGAAGAAAATACACTACAAAACTAAATAGTACACTGAATGGGGAAACTTTAGATGCAGTATTTTAGGATCAGGAACAAGACAAGGTTACTCACTGTCTCTCTGCTGTTCTTCAGCATGGAACTGACAGTCACGAGCGGTGCTGTAAGGAGAGAAAAAGAAAGGTCTGTCAGGATTGGAAGGGAAGAAACATGATCATCTACCTGGAGAAGACCAAAGAGTCAATACGTAATATATTAGAACAATAGGAGAACACAATGCTGCAGAAGGCAAGTCAATTTACAAAACTCACAGTATTTCTCATAGTATTACACCAGTAATAGTCATTCGAAACATAGAATTTAAGTAAAAAGTAAGATAACATTTCCAATAGGAAGACAAACTATAAAGAAACAGCTCTCAAGCATTTTGGTCTCAAGATCCTTTTACACTCAAAAGTTATTGAGGCCCCGAAAGGGTTTTTGTTTGGGTGGGTTATAATTATCAATTTTTATCATATTAGAAATTAAAACTGAGAATGGTTAAAAAATATTTAGTTATTAGTATATTTAAAAGAAAAATAATAAACCTATTTCATGTTAATATAAGTAATATATTTTTAGGAAAGTAACTACATTTTCAAAAAACATGTAATAAGAAGAGTGGCCTTGTTTTAAACATTTGCAAATACACGTAATGTCTGACTTGAGGGGAGACAACATGATGCTCGCATCTGCTTCTTCGTTCAGTCTGTGGCAATATGCAGTTTTAGTTGAAGCATATGACAAAATACATCCTTACGTGTAACTGGAAAAGTAGGGATCTGATGGACCCCAGGGTTCCTCACATCACACTTTGAAAACCTCTGTTATAAAATATTTAGGAATTAACCCAAAACATGCGATACCTCCAAAGACAGAAATTTTAACCACTAATAAAAATGTAGATGATCTGAATACATGGAAAACCGTCTAGACTCTTGGATGAGAAGAGCTAATATGGTTACGATGTCACTTCTTCCCCAACTTACACCAACAGTGCAAGTGCATTTACGATTCCAGTGAATGGGCTATAACTTTAATACTATCCTAAATTTCCCTCTGAAAAATGAAAGTCAATGGAAAACTACACTGGTCTTATAAAAATGGAGTAAACAGAAGAGATAAGCTCTCCCAGGTATTGAGACACATTACAGAGTCATAGTCATTTCTAACAGTGTGAACCTGGAACGGGCATAGACACCAATTAAATTGAATGGAAATCTCAGAAAATGCCCTTGCATTATCAAAACCTAATATACGATAAAGCTGGCAGCAGAAATCAAAGGGAAAAGATGGATTGTTTATCACGTTGTGGTGGGAAAAGTGCTCATTTTATGAAGCAAAGTAAATTGGAATCTGCTTAAGACCACATTCAAAGATGGAATCCAGATGGATCAAGACATAATATGAAATATAAACTATAAAATTAATAGAAGAAAGTGTAGGGAAATAACTTTGTGATCTAGGAGTAGAGAAGGATTTCTTAAACAAAACTTCAAAAGCACAAATGTTAAGGTGATTTGAAAGACACGAAAGTGTCAACATGAAGGATTTTTGTTCGACGGAGGATATCCTGGGTAAAGATAACAGGCAGATAGGAAATTGGGAAAAGATCATTTGCATTGTCGAAAACTGACAAGGAAATACTATCAAGAAAAATAAACAAGAGGTAGGAACTTCAATACCTATATAGACAAAGGATATGACCAGAGAAAACACAGAATGAGGTAGCCAGGTAAATGAATAGGTAGCAGGCTAAAATGAAAGACAGAGAGACAGAGACAGAGACAGAGACAGAACAGCAATAGAATTTCCCTGTGTACCTATTCAATTCCCAAATCAGAAAATGCCCAGTGTTGACTGGGCTGTGGAGAGAAAGGACACTGGAGCACCACTGGTGGGACGCAGATGGTGAGAATTAAGAATATACGTGCTCTGTACACCTGTTACTTTGCTCCTGAGTGTCTATCTCCATTTCTCAAGCCTATTTATAAGGGAGCATGTGGGAGGAGGTTTCCTGTAGCGTCGCTTCAGTGGAGGGATTGGATAAGGCTGCTTGTCTACAGCTGGGGAGAGGGCAGGTAAGATGGGTTGGATGCGGTCACTGGAGCCCCAGGCAGGAATTAGATATACACGTAGCATCTTAAATAAATGAATCTTTAAAATAATATTGAGTGAATAAAGCAAAACACAAGATGAACTCTCTAGCATAATTTCGTTTGGGCACACTAAAAATATAGCACACGAAACTATTCTTATCAAACTGCAACAGTGAATACATGTCATTATATATTTTTTAAAACCCATAAGATG